>NC_060247.1:87589110-97589110 GCF_921293095.1 Ischnura elegans | reverse complement strand
TGAACTCGGGCTGTCCACCGGGCGTAACTCGCCCTGAAGACGAAAACCGACTCCGTTTTCGAGACTTCGGCATCAATGGAGACATTCACTCGGTAGACTGCTCCAGTTCATCTACAAGACTTCACTCGCCGGGAAACAACGAGTTAATACTTTTTAGATGTTGTTTACAAGTTGACTTCAAGCGTCTTGCATCGTTTTAAGCTTTGGTTTTCGCACTTTATATGAGGAATATTTGGTAGTCTTATCGGCCTCTTTTTTATAAAATTATGAAATTAAGAATAAAATAGATCAAAATATTAATTTAAAATTCACATTTAAATTCTTACTATGAGGAAGAAAATAAAAACAAAAAAGATGGCAAACATGCTTTTTCCTAAAAAAATGAAGTGTAAAAAAATAAGCTCTTCATCGCTCGGACAATTAAGCGCCGGAGCCAATCCTTACTCACCAATCAGGCCCTTCTACATTCATTTATAATGAACCTAATCAGCAGTTTTTGGAAAAGCGTACTTTTCAAAAATCAATTTTTACCAATTTATCGTTATTCGTTATTCAACCACTATGGACGTTATGTCGTAGACGTTAAGACACGTGTACGACAGGGAGAAAATCCTTCACCTTTATTATTTAGCATCACCCTGGAAGGAACACTAAAATTAGAATAGAAAATTAGGCATCACTATTGCAACTAAAATAAGAGTTCTAGTATTTGCAGATGATGTAGTTCTAATTTCAGAAAGTCGAGAAGAGTAACTAGAAATGAAAATAATACTAATACAGGAAAATCAGCCAGTAGTGTAACAAGTAAATGCTGAGGAAACTAAATTGTTACACTTTGGTGATTTGGTGAGAAATAATGTTAGAAAAAATTTAAAGGCAATGAACAATGAGTTTGAATAAAGGGATGAATTCGTCTCCTGAGACAGTAATAAATTCGAGAAATGACAAACACATAGAAATTCAGAACAGGATAAGCTTAACAATCAGGAGCATGTATGCAGCAAACAAAATTATAGCATCAAAATTATAATCATGCAAAACAAAATTAAAAGTATATAAAACTAAAATCAGACCAGTTCTTTCTTACAGCGCGGAGATGTGGATACTTGACAAAAAATCAGAAAGGAGACTAATAACATTTGAAAACAAAATCATGTGAAAAATATTTGGACATACCAAAGAAAATGACCTATGGAGAGTTAAATCCAACCAAGAAATCAGGAATATCTATAAATCTCCAGCCATTGCAGCTGCAGACAAAAGCAGAAGATAAAGGTGGAGAGAGCATGTAATATGAAGAGAAGATCAAACCGAGCTAAAAGAAGTATGTAGAAGCAATCAAACAGGAAGGAGACTCCGCGGACATCTAAAGAAGCAATGGAAGGACCAAGTGAAGACAGATTTGCGGAAGCTTGGTGGAGCCGAAGGCGATGCCATGGACATGGAGAATTAGAGGCGGACTGTTGATGAGAACAAATACCACCTTGGGTATCCATGGCCATGAGCACGAATATTATAAAAAAAGGATCCTCAAGATGGTCTCAAAATGTGTTGTCAACCACGGTGCATTTAAATGGGTTTACAAATTCGCCACTTGCGTCGCTGACGGATAAAGTGATCCGAGTTCCGCGGGGAAATGAGGTTCAATTAGGGGTGTCAACCAAAGTTTATTTACTACATGATGATGTGATCCATAAAATTTAAACTTTTCAAGGCTATTCCTCGCATTTAAAAACATTACACAGCAAAATGTTGGGAAAAAAATGGATCGCATTGCATTCATCACAGCGCCGCGGACTTTTTTGAAAACCGATTAAAATGCGACCGAGAGGCAACAGAAATCAGTCTCGTATGGGATGTAATTGGGCCTCCTCTATGCAGTCCCCTTGGCTGTGGGAGTGAGTGTGAGTTATTTAACTCCTACTTCTCGCCTATGATTCTGCGGCGACCTCGACCGGCGACTGTCGTGGCAGCGGTGTCCGCGGTGTCGGGCAGCTTCGAGGGTCGGGCAGTCAACGCGGCCGAAAGGAGGCGACTCCAAAGTTGGAGGCGCCAGTTGACACGATCGGCCATTGCCAGAACATTCGAGACGCCCGTGAGTGTGTATACCGACCGTGTGGTGGGCCGACCATGTGTATATATAAAGGAGTCGTGTGAGAGTAAAAAAGAGATTGCCTCAGAAGAGCAAAGCGAGTCATTCAAGCGAGCAACCCAAAATACTCCGCATGGTGGTGACCCCGACGAAGCACACGATGGCCGATGACGAAGATGCCCGCGCAAAAAATAGAGTTCTGCAGCAACAGTGCGAGGCCCTCCAACGGCAGCTTCGGACACGGCACCGGCAGCAACAGTTCCAAGAGCAGTACATCGCCAACTTCAATCGTGTGGCCGTTCGCCTGCCGCCTATTTGGCCCGAAAATCCAAGGTAATGGATCGCGATGGTAGAGAGTCAATTCGCATGAAACCGTATCAGATCAGGCCTAAGTAAGTTTAATATTATTGTTTCTCAACATGATCCTCGACGCGGTTAAAGGTTCCGATATTATTACAAACCCTCTGGCCGAATGGAATTCGAGGATTCGAGAAACTTAAAGCGGAATTGGTTACTCGTATTTCAGCGTCGCGGGAGGAGCGAATACGTCAGCTACTCACGCCAGCTGAAATGGGAGATCACAAACCACCGCAGTTTCTGCGCTACGTGCGTGGTTTGGTCGGAGCGGAAACCATACCGGACACCCTACTGAGGACTCTTAGGAGTGAGCCACTGCCCAACTCTATCCAGATGATTATAGCAACGCAGCAAAATCTTCCCCTGGGTGTCATCGCCGACCAGACTGATGAGGTGTTCGAAGTAATTCCTGCGCCATAAATTGCAACCGTGAGTACCTGTACCACTGATGTTAATTAGCGCCTCGAGGAACTCTGAGCAAGTCAATGTCCTTGCCACCCTTACTACTGAAGTTGAAAAGAAATGCCAAGGGCGATCAAGATTTAGAAGTCGAAGTCGCCCTCCCAAAATAAATATATTCCGGCATAGATCCCCTTTACAGCCACCAAAGCCAACCACTGACGGCATCTGCTGTTAACACAGACCTTACCGCGCCGTGGCAAGGTAATGCACCACTCCGTGTGAATTTTCCCTAAACGATCCAGGCAGCCATCCTTAGCGGCGTCGCGACGCGTCGTCAGACAGCCACAACGAGTCGCCGCAAGACTTGTTTGTAAAAGATTGGAGCTCGCGGGGCCGTTATTTAATTGAGACTGGCTCATTACGATATCGTAAATGGCAATAATACTGTCATTAACGGCGGACATAATGTGACTTGTTTTAGGGCGATTTTCTCGAGGGAGTCGTCGGGAGAAAATGTAGAGATCGGAGCCTGTGCCAATTAAATAACGGCGCCGCTAGTTCCAATCTTTTACAAACAAGAGTTGCGACGACTCGTTAATCTCCATTTCATAACGTTAATTTTGAACATTTCCTTGGCGGACGGAATTTTCCTTGGCGCTTTGTTGTCGCTGGCGTGGCAGAACCTATCGTAGGGGCCGACTTTCTTCGTCCTTATCATCTCTTGCCTGATATAAAACACGATCAGCTTATTGGTATCACTCGCCTTTCCTGCCCTGGCGTACGCGCTCCCTCCGTGCAGCATAGTGTCAAAAACATTACTGGATCATCTCCATTTCATTTTATCCTTGCGGATTTCCCAAGGGGTTAGATGGAAGATGGGACTTTCTAGTCCCAATCTCGCCAAATAAAGACGTATTATTATTACATTCTGCGTCCTCGAGGAAAGCCACATGTGGCCCGCCAAAGGTCGGGTTACTTCATCAAGACTACCGCGGGACCGCCAGAGAAAGCGGTACACTAGGCCTGTTCACCGACCAAGCCTACTGCGGCATGTCGTCTCCAAACACGAGGCCCCACATTCATGCACCCTCCAGGCGAAAAATATTTGACACCTCACATAACCTTAGTCACCCAGGAATAAAGGCATCAGCCCGTCTTATCTCGCAGCGTTTTGTCTGGCGATGCGTGCGACAAGATCGCCATACCTGGGCTCGAATCTGCCAACTCTGTCAACGAGCCAAGGTTACGCGCCAAATGAATTCCCCTGTAGGATACTTCAGTACTCCGTCTTCCCGTTTCCTGTATGTACACATTAGTATTATAGATGTGTGAATATACTAAGATATTACCTGAGGAGAGCAAAGCGAACCATTCAAGCGAGTGCCCAAAATTATACGCAATTTCATTCAGCAATCACCACTTCGTTCTCCAACGATTTTACTTGATCCATAGAATAAAAATAAAATACTTTTCGTACTGATATGCCTGCTTAACTCATCGTGTGAGATCGATTTTCCGTACATTTATCAAGCTCCTTTCATGAGTAAATATGTTGATTTGGTTTCTTTTTCCATATCATATATCTTGGTAATGAATTTTCTGACAAGTCGCTTTCTTAAATCTCCTGTTAAGCATGTTCTATAAGTATCGAATCGGATATATTTGCAAGGCTTATCCATAAAACTTTAGGCTTATACTGTAGTGTCTAGTGCTGAGCTAAATTTCATGGATTCAATATAAAAAAGGGATAGTCCGCAGAAGCTAATATGTTACCAGTGGCTGGAAGCATATGCGGATCCAGGGGGGAGGGGGGGCACGAGGGCACGTGCCCCCCCCCAGACCCTCAAAAATATGCAAGATTTTTAATACGGTCCCATTATCATTGCGTTCGTTTTGTATTACGAAATATTCTTGTCCTCTCCCCCCCTAGAACAAAATCCTGGATACGGCCTTGCTTGTGCCCCCCCCAGAAAAAAATCCTGGATACGCCCCTGGCTGGAAGTAACCATATCTTTAGACCTTTGTCTCTTTTGGTCCGAGGAGTAGTTTCTGGTTATGACTCTTTACCACCTTCTAGGGAAATTTCCGAGAAAAATAGCCTGATTAATGATTTCCAGATTTGAATATTATTGAAAATTGCTGATCTCGGCTTCTCTTCCTTTAATCAATGCTTGATAAAGCTTAGCTACTGATATATCTGATAAAATGCGAGTGAAATATTTGAGTCGGAAAACAATCAACAGGTTAATCGTATATACACCCAGCGTTTGATGATGATAAACTTATTTATATGATGTTTTCCGTCCATCTGTTACGGAGATATATGAATAAGGAATGAATGCATAGTGTCTGGATGGAATCACCGCGGCGATGGGCGTTTGTTTATAGGCTTTAACTCTTATAATTGTGACCACATGAGTGAACGTCAATCTCAAATTCCATACCATTGAATCTAATTATTTTGCTTTTTTTTCTATTTGCCATTTTAAATGAATAAAATAAATAAATAAAAGCTGAAACAGTTAATATTCTATTCTACACATAGCTAAAATATTATCTCGAGGTATTTGAAAAAAATCCCTCGATATTAAGATCCTTATTTTTTGGGTTTACCCGTGTCACAAATTAACATTCCAACAGTTTCGTCCCCGCTGCTGGAGACTTCATCAGGGCGATGACACTTTTTCTTCGTGCGCGTGAATATATATTCTCAAGAAGGTTGGGGTGGGGGAAGGGTGGGGGGTAGGTTTGGGGCTTTCGAGAATGATTTGGCGATTATTGGAAGCCAGGAAGGTGTATATGAAGTCAACTGCCAGACATGCGGTAAAGTGTATGTGGGCGAGACGGGCAGAACCATACGGACAAGAATGAAGGAGCATGCCGCCGCCATTCGACTGGGCCACACCGAAAAATCAGCCGTCGCAGAACACGCCGCAACAGAACATGACATCGAGGCTACCAGCGTAGAAGTCTTGGCGAAAGAAAGACACTTCAAAATCAGAATAATAATGGAGGCCCTTAAGATAAGAAAACACCGGGATAATTTCAACAGAGACCAAGGACAACACATCAGCACATCCTGGCTTCCAATAATCGCCAAATCATTCTCGAAAGCCCCAAACCTACCCCCCACCCTTCCCCCACCCCAACCTTCCTGAGAATATATATTCACGCGCACGAAGAAAAAGTGTCATCGCCCTGATGAAGTCTCCAGCAGCGGGGACGAAACTGCTGGAATGTTAATTTGTGACACGGGTAAACCCAAAAAATAAGGATCTTAATACCATGGACCGTGAAAGTTTTAACCAATTGACGATCCCTAGATAATTTGCTGGTACCCAAACAGTTCGTTTTTATTTGAATTAATTAATAACATCGGCATAGAGTCAGTCAATCGAACAATTGATTTAGAAAACATTTTATCCTCCGGTGAATGCGAATTTTTTTCCCAAAAGTACTTCGGTAAGGGCCAAAATATAGAAAGATATTTGTAATGTGTTGCTTTAGCTTTGAAAGGCTACAATTTAACCACTAAATAATACTTCTGAGTCCTTGTTCCTTGGATTTTGTTGTAAAAATGCGTGTTATTACGGGAGATGGATGGACTATAGGAAAATCTTATCAATCCCTTTTTTTTTGCTTCAGAGATACAGGTTATTTTAGCTCCTGCTTAGTGAGAGGACAGTTTAGCGATTCGGCCATAATTTTCACCATTAATTTTCTTGATCATTCTTCGTGAGTCAGTTTGTATTATCAAGAACATCTCAGCCCCCCTACGCATCATCCATATTGCCGCATCGCCCATACGGCCAATGCATGGGTCTGCGTCCCGTCGCAACGCTGTAATCGACATTTTATTGGCAGCATTGATAATAGAAAAGGGACATGTGGATTTTTAAGCCCTAAAATAAAAAATTAGTATGCTTTTTTATAATTTTTCTCGCACATGTTTCTCCCACTTCACTGAGTTCAAACGGTGTGTGAAATAAATTAACGTTTCCTATCTTTTTTTATGTAATTATCGATTTTAAAATCGTAAGCCGTTTATTTAATGCTATCGAATGATGAAAAGAAATGATATTTCAGCAAAATTTTTATGTATCCCTGTATATTCAAGGAGTTAGACGTCATTCAAATATATGTATATAAGATTTTTTTTACGAAATATTTCCCTCTAAAAGTTTTGAATCTGACAGTAGTTATATTTTTGTCATGCATCGCATGAATTCAAATGAATATTAGTATTTCATTTTGAAATAATCAAGAATCAATGTGGATTATTGGGGAAAGGGGGGTCAAACACAATGTATTTTCGATGGAAATCCTCATTCAAGAATCGCCTCCACCACCGAAAATTTGTTTTCAATACCTTCTGTATACTCTAAGGAACCGAGGAGTCAAAACCATCACGTGTTTCAAGGAGCATTTGAAACTTTTGCCGAACTTAAAAAGGAAAAAGTCGACAGAGTGAGTGTGAATAAAAGTTTTCATGAATCTCATTCAAACGCTACTAACAGCCTATTTATTATGTGAAATATGACTTTACTGGTACAAAACCAACTATATTATTTTTTTTACTTTCTTGCAAGATTTACCACCGTCATTGAAAGTGATAATTGCTTGGCAGTTGTTAAAAATGTGAACTTAAATAAGATAAGTGGAATCTGGTTTCTTGTTTCTGAGAAGCCAAAGGAGTTCTAAGCGTCCCAAAATGAATGTAAAAGCCTCCATATTTGAAAGGTGTTTTATGTTATTTCATCCTCGAGCTTTCAGAGATATAGAAAATTTCATTGTACACTCAGTAGCCACTATTCTCGCCACGATAATTGAATTAATGCTTCTTTAAAACTCAATTTGAATGAAAACCGTTCGAAATAATTCCGATCAGAGTCAAGCACAGTCCCTCAGGTGTTTGTGATCGTTCATAGTTAATTGTAGAATATTCCTCGTCGAAAAAGGCCATATTAACGATCTTTTCGGGGCAAATGGATAGTAAAGTAAAATGCCTAGAATATTTTAAAATGTTTTGAAATATTTAATTTGTTTCTCCTTGCTGTATCTAATTAAATTGAAATATGGTGGTAGTCTTATTGATTAAATTGCCCATAAAATGTAATAGAACGCAGTACAGATACCCTCTCCTTGAATATTTCCGATAATTCTTCAACCCATCATGCGTGAATTGGATGAGGAGTACTTCCTGAGAATCCTATGCCTCCAGGAGATGAACCCAGTCACATCTGCATCAGCTTCGTACCTAGCCAGCCTTCCGGGGGCAGGTGTGGACGGAGGCTTTCTTAGGCAGGTGTGATCGTGGGTGATTGACCTGGCGAGTACTACTATGTTCTCTTCGTAACCCTAACTGCGTAAATGTTCGGAGTCTGCAGTCGCAGGTTTAATAAAGGTGCGTTTACACAGTGTAACATGTTACCTATATAAATACCATGTTACCTATATATACATGTTATATGTAACAAGTTACCTGTAGCATTTTTATATAACATTTATTTAATAAATAAGAGTCCAGCGGAGCCAAAAATGCACAAATAACATATAACATATTCAGTCGCTAAGCTAAAAGTTTCTTCCACTTTCACCTTCACACCATGCTTTTTGTTTCTGTTCTTTTAATTTACTGCTAAGGGATCCCATCTCTCTGTATTATTCGATGAGACAAAACACTTCTGCCTGCAGCCACTCGACCATTGTAGACTTAATTTCAAAGCGATATAGCACTCACTAAACAGCTCAACACCACACGGCAACTAGCCCACCCATCAACTGGCTATTCCCACCATGCGCTTCACCTCTTTTCTGTAACATGCTACATATGTTTCCCCACTTCGTGTGGGAAACCAAAAACTTGTTGTATTAACAAGAATTTTTGTTTTATAACATAATGCTACACGGATTTGTAACTTTTTCGTAAAACATGTTAAATGTAACTTTTTTGTACAACATGTTACACAGCAGTGGCGTAACGATTGGGTGGGGATGAGGGGATAGATTCCCCCTCCCCCAAAGCCTCATAGAAATAAAAAAGTTATTTAAAACTATGGTCTAGTTTTGAAATTTTATAAATGCATCTGCTTAAAGTTAAATTTTTAGTGCCAAAATGATGCAAAATGCATATACACGCACGTCATTTTTCAAAAATTTTCCCGGATCCTGGGGGTTGCGGGGGATGGAGGGCTTGACACACCAGGCCATTCTATTTCCCCCCAAAGTATATTCCTAGTTACGCCACTGTTACACTGTGTAAACGCACCTCAACACCAGGGTGTTAAGTAGATGTTGAATCTGGTTCTAAATTTTAATTTTAACACCACTGATTCAAGAAAGTGATGCATTTGGACTAAAAAAAGTTCCATTTGAAATTGAACGAGAATGAAACGACTCGTACCCCGGACACGTCGGCAGTGATGGAGGCGATTACTCGGTGGGGCGCCCGAGTAATCTTCACTACTAGCGTACGCTGGGAAAGCATAAGATATTTTTATTTCAATTTGGAGTGCCGTTGATTCCAAACGAATAGTCAAATTACTTCTATCAGTGTGAAAATTCCACAGATAAAAATCGCCTAGACAGTGCATTGCGGGTGACTGCGTGAAGTTTTCTCCGGGGCTAGTATTCTTAAATTACTTCTATCAGATCAAGCATTAAAGGATATAATATTTTCGCACTCAGTCATTCCAATTTTTGGGCTATTATTATTGATTAACACATGGTTTCACACTTATATAGCCGAACTCGGTGGCGTTGTGGTAAAGTTCTCGCCTGCCAAACCGTAGGTCGCGGGTTCGAATCCCGCCTGGGTAGGTGGTGCCTATGAAGGGCATAGATATTTGTGTCGTGCTTTGTAACCCTCCGTAGTAAAGGCCTGAATGTGCTGTGTAGGGGCAAGTTAGAAAATTAATGATATAAATGTGTAAATCATGTACCGGCATAGTAACTTCTTTATGGCTCCGCTCATTTTTTACAGATAGAGAATTTCTTCTGTTCGCACCATTTCAATAAAAATGGAAGGTAAGACTTGAATTTCGGCATCATTCCTGGTGCAATTTACATTGAGGGAGTCATTTACATGTTTTTAAATTTGTATTTAACGCATTATTCGGTTGCTTTCTACCACCTTTTGCCCATGCTAGTTCATTTCATGTGGTTTGATATCAGAAAAGTGCCCCCCTCGACCATCACCGATCTCTATGAAATTTTTGGCATACAAAAAATACGTTTCATTTCATGTTTGGTAAAAAAAATTACGGTCGCTTAAGCGGTATTTGATTAGATAAGGCCATTTGATCAAGGATTTGTTGCTTTCCCGGCGAATCTTGCTGATGAACTCTTCTTACTGACAACGTTTCGGTAGCCTACTCTGCCATCGTCATCAGGGCGAATGATGGACCTGGTTAGTGCCGGGTCCAAAGGGTCTTACCAAAGAGGCGATTGAAATAAAACTCGCAAATTAAACAATACATTTAGAGACGCGGGTTTCAACCTGAGAAAAACATGGAATCCCATCATCAAACGAATGAGTAGGCTTAGAGGAAGAAGGACATCAAAAATGGACCAATCAGAGAAGACTTGACCGCCCGAACTATGTATATAAACCCGGCACCAACCAGGTCCATCATTTGCCCTGATAATGATGGCAGAGAAGGCTATCGAAACGCTGGCAGATACGCCCATCCTGACCCGGCTGATTTCTCGAGAAGAGTTCATCATATGGCCATTTGTTTGACCCTGTTTCCTACAACGTAAGGCGGCATTCTCAATAACGTTGAGACGTTTTATCTCCGGAAATATTCAGTAAAGAGAAATAAAACACCGCTCTGATGTGCAAATTTTATTCCGCTATATGTCAAAATAAAAATATAACCATTGATGATGTTTAGATACAGTCTCCCAAGTATGGCAAAAAAACGAACGCCTCGAAAAAAAGTTAACGCTTGAATGCGTCTCTATAAAATAAATGATTGATAGTCATTAAATATTTATTATGGGTACATGCGGAGTATAATTGCAACACTGTAAAAAATAGTAAAGATTTGTCTTAGAATTACTTTACAAATTGAGGGTAAAATGTTTAGTATTTTCAAAGACGTCGAAAAAAGTGGCGTATTCTGACCGCTTTCACAAAAAATACCTTCTGGAATATATTTTTCATTTATACCTGGAAAGATAATCATCTTTTAGCTGTTTGTACGAGTTAATCTGAGTTATCATCGCGGGAATATAAGGCCCTTTTGTTGAGGACAAATTGAGGGAAGTTGCAAAGCTGAATTATGTTGATAACATTTAGTTCATTTTAATTACTACAGGGAACGCCATGCGTTACCTATGGAAGTAATGACCCAACAATTACATTTATTTTTGACCAAATCCGAGTTTCTCTGCATTTTTACTAAATAATATAACATTATAATCTTTCGGAAGTAACTACGTAACGATCTATATCAAGATTCCACATCCGACAAGAAGTCATCCTAATTTGACGGAAATAGATTTCTGTAAACATTACCTCACAAATATCAGTGCATAAAATTCATCCACTTGTTGAAGAGGCAATAAAAGGAAGACGGGCCACTGTTAAAAGGAATGAATAAAATCAAACTATAAAATTTATCAATCAGCAACATCTGGAATAAAGGATAAACAATATTTTCCAGTTGATTTGGCTTCGGTAGCTACCACAATAGGTCAACTTGGCTCTATCATTCGACATTAATCGGTTCACAAGACTCGGTAAATTTTATGACCAATTTTGAGATACTTACTGTTCAGTCTTATAAGTTTAAAATTAGGAAATTAATGCGGCGAATTTTGCTGTTGTCATATATGAAAGCAAAATGGGTAGTGTCATAGACATTTATGAATTGATGATAATATGTAGGTAAAGTTTATGCATCCCTAAAGACTAGCGCTATAGAATGCCTCCCCGAATGACCAGATGTCTGTTGAATTTCATTTTAAATAATAGTGTACCGGTTATGGTATTTTTAGATGAATAATTGTGAGAATCACTCCGGTAGACCCCCCTCCAAGATTTAGAATCTTTCTTCATTTCACTCAGGGACATACTTCCTTTTATTCTAGCAGCTAATCGTGTTCTCTTCCTCTCACCCTCCCCGCTTACTCAACATCTTTCCCCGAATTAGTAACCTTACTTCTAACACAGTTGTCCGCATCATACCCTTGTTCACTACCGACTTAAATCCACTCAAACGCTATTTCTCCTCCATGTGTCATGTGAAAGAATTCTCTCTCGACCCATCGCGTCGGGCCCCATTCTTTGTCCTCTCTTTTTATGCATACTTGTATATTCTTCTTTTCTCATGTTCTTCTCGTTAATATCTCGCACGACTTTTGTCTTGTCCTCCTTCCTCAGCATCCAAATAACCGCGCCGTGAAACATAACTGTATATAAAGACGATTTACTTGCCCCTTGATCAAAATCTAACCTGAATATCATTTCAACAGCTTTTTCCTATGTGTAAGTACCTTCTTTGCCAAAGCTATTCCCTTCTAGGCAATCTTAGTGTGGTGTTCGTTTTCTTGCTTTCAAGTTGGTGATTATATACTTTAGTCCATATCCTCCAATTCCTTACCTACTTTAAAGCCTTTGTATAACTGCACGACTGAATGAATTGTAAATTATCTTTATGCTATATTCCTCGTCATGTATCAGTAAGATATCTGCTAATATAATGGTTGCATGCATCTAAGCTCTTCACTGACCAGCTTATTAATGCCTGTTCATCCGCTAACCTCGTCTATTTGAACATCAATCCTCCAACTATAACAACAACATCTAACTCATGCTAAGCCTTCGGTACCATCTGCATACAAGTGTGATAATAATAGCCATGTTCTGCTTAGTCTTATCACTCGGCCTTTGGTTGCCCACACTGACTCTTCATCGGCAACCCTCAAATTTGCAGTTTACGTCACAAAGAGATTACAAATTAGTCACGTATGCTTCTGTTATATATTCCTATTTCCATAATTATATTAGTTTCCTTCACTCATTCCTCTCCATCGAAATATTTTTTAAATCTAAAACTGATCAAACATCGATATCGATCATATATTATAAGCCCCTCTCCGATATGCATCTCATACGCGCCATACCACCAGTGCAACTGCTAATGCGTGACTTTGAGTGTCGTCAGTCAGGTATTTGGTTCGGCACAATGAATTTTCGGAAGTGATCAGGAAATCAAGCTAAAAAGCAAGAAATATTTAATAGGCGATGGAGTTCGTTAGTTCATAATACCTATGTGCTATTTAGTTTGGAAAATATGTTTGTGCATGCATTAAGCTTTGTCTCTAAATCAATTATTTATAATACTTTATAGAAAGGTGCATTGAAAATATTGCAAATACGATAAAAATTATACTTAAAATACGATTAAATGCAGTGTTATAGAGTAAAACATTGATAACTGGGGTATAGGTACCCTTATCGTATTAAAAATAGGTCCAAGATACCATTGGATCTTTCTTGTACTTCAACCTAAGATTACTCCTGAAAGTTTATAATATCATATTATTTTATTATAATGCAGAAAAACTCGGATTTAGTCAATGATAGGCCTTGCTGTTGGCTCAAGTGGTTGACATCTTACGTTGAACATCATTGAACGTTTTTGTTCGTTGATATCAATTAAATATCTGTTCCAGAAGGTCTTTTATTTAAAAGCGGTCATAGAGTGCGACTTTTTTCGGTGTTTTTCCAAAAATAAGGAATTTTCCCCTCAATTTGTGGAGTACTTCTATGTCAAATATTTACTATTTATCATATGGTTGTACTTAAGGTGCACAACTAACCATAAGAAAAATACAAAGAGTATCAAGCGTTTATTTCCAAGGACACATACATCCAAGCCTTAACTTTTTTCGACGTATTCGTTTTTTCGCAATATTAGAGGTACTATCTTAACATCATTAATGAATAGATAATATATTTTTATTTTGACCAATAGAGGAGCGAAATTTGCACATCGAAGCCCTATTTCATTTCTCTTTACTGAATGTTTCCGGAGATAAAACGTCGGTTAAATTTGCCAAAAATTCTGATTCACGCTATAGAAGACCACGACACACGGTTCAATAAATAGCCGCAGCTCATCAAATATCGCTTAAGTGACTGCATTGTTTTACCAACCATCATTATTGAAATTTATTTTATTGTTATTTGAAAATTTCAAGTAAAATCGGTGATGGTCGAGCAGGGGCCAGTTGATCACTTGCCACCGGTTTTATGTGTATAAACCATCCCATTATTTTATGTAACAGTATTGTCATACATATGAATCCTTTCGTTTTTAATCAAATACATAGCATGAACCCTTGGGGTAACTGTATAGAATCCATGCTATTAGTACTTCATGAACTTTATGATTAACTGATGCACAGTTATGTCCGAATGAGTAGTAGTTTTGCTACTAGCGGAACTTCGAGTTTAATATTCCTTCTTGTCCATCAAAATTGCCCTATATAGACTGTAGTTTTTAGTCAAATGTTGAACGGTCCTAAGAGCCAGCACCACGACTAACCAAAGAAACACTATCACAATAATAGCGAATTTTAGGGCGATTATTAATCGAGTGTACTCTCGCAGAAGTAAGCCTCACTTTATTGATACATTTTATACAGTTATTATAAGCATAGTTAAGGAATAATTGAGGGTGGGGAAATAATTATGTCAACTGGTAAATTTTAAAACATTTTATATATTTTTCAATAAAGTGTTCGCTTTGTAAATGAAAGTTAATTGCATTACTTGTCTGCTGATGTGTGAAAATAGCGTTCGAATAAATATTTTGCCAATCTTACGATTAAATTCTTTCAATGGCACTCCTTTCACAACTAAATGATATTTTATGTGTTTTTCATGGTTTTATACCACTTATGCTTTTGTCTACCAACTTAAATTACGATATGATTCTCGAATTGGGTCAAATTATAAGTTTAATTTTATGCATATCAATTTAATTCTGACATTTTTTTGTATTTTTGAAATTAGGTTTGAATTTATATTCAAACTGTGGCACATCGTCCATTTCAAGTTTACCAGTATGCTTTTAACCACTATTCTTAGAGTGTTAGTTTGAGTGTGACCATTCGATGTAACGTCTGGGTGTTTCTCTCCGGTGCTCCGCTCTCTTGACCCTTACTCTGATGTGTACTCGCATATACAGCACTCTATATGCAGGGTGGAGATAAATGCTATCCTCTTCTCAATATTCGGAACTTCATTCATACTTTTCTCAATATATATACCTCCACCAAGTTAACCCCTTTAATCTAGGCACAACCTCAGCTGTAGTCATTGGATGTAGTTTTCTGATTGCCGTCTTTTGCTTTGTTGTTCGATCTGTTTCTATTTTCATGGACCTTTGATTTTCCGCAGTATTTTCTTTACAGGAAAGAGCTATTATTACGTTTACTCTTTCTGTATCAACTCCGTTATTTCGGTTAAAAAAATAACAATGGAGATTGGAGAGTAATAGCTTTGTAAGGTCTATTTTTGTTCTACGTGACGAGAAAAGAACAAAGTGATATTCAGGGATTTAATTGCCTGATTTTAATTGTTTATTTAGTTCTTTGTTGTTAATGGTACTTGTGTAGCATCCGTAGTAAGAAGTCAAGTTTTTCAAATACTTTTCCATCTTATTTCCAAAGAAGCGGCATTCAGTTTAGCGTCGCAAGTAATGATTGATTCAAATTTATTATTTCCGATTGTGATGTTTTCCAAAGCCTCGTTCTTTCTTCAAGAAAGCTCTGTTGAACGGTATTTCGCCGCGCCATCCGGCGGAAAAGCGGTGATCTGAGGAAGCTTGCAGAATAGCTCGGCCAAATTTCATCCGGAAGGAACGGACATTTTGAAAACATGAAAAGGCGGTGGGAAATGATATTACATTAGAATAATATTATAATGGATTGACATCTCTTCGCTCGTATGTGATGAAATAATAGCAAGCACTCTGCTTCCCTGAAATAATATTCTCAAACGGAAGGAACGGAACTAGGCATACGAACCGCTGAAAATCGAAAAGATGTCCATATCCACCCATGTCTCTTTGTTATCTACGTAAAAGTCTACATAAACTCAATAATCCTTCTTTGGTTGGTATTTCGCTTAATATGTCCAGTGTGGTAGTATTTGGCCCATTTGTGTCAGAGTAGTCTTCGCTTACGTTTTCAGAGAAATTACCTCACATGAATCCAGATATTTGTAGATATTCTAATGAGTTTGAGTATATTATTTCAGGAAAGCATTGTACTTGCTATTATTTAAACTCTTGCGGGCAAAGAGATGCCAATGTTTTATCATTTTATTCTAATGTATGTAATATCATTTCCCACCGCCTTTTCAGGTTTTCAAACTTTTTTCTACCTCTTTGAAAATTGCTGCTCCAAGAATAAATTTCCATATATAACCTGGTAACAAAACCTTTAATTGCACTATTTTATCATAGAATTTACCGATTTGGTCATCTTCCGTTTCCTCAGATTGTGCGTACAAACTGACTAGTGGCAATGTTAAAATTTTTATTTTAATGTGATTAGTTTCAAGACTCGTCAGACACTGGATATTAGTTTTATAAATGTGAAGGAGGAGAAAATCACCATCCCATACTTCCCTAGTCACTACGAGAAAGTAGTCATAGTACTAAGGTTAAAATCTGGAATAGTATTCATACTCGCCGTATCCAGCAGCATTTGATAAAATATTTTCCCCATCTTCTGTATAGTTCATGATTGTCGTTGAAATTGAATAATTTAATCCTGAAAAATTTGAGAGAAATGATCAAGTAACTTGGGAGCAGTGAAGAAAATTATCACTTACCAGAAAACCTTCGGCATGAATACGTATCAAGTAACTTCAGAGCAGTGGAGAAAACCATCAGTCCTATATCGTGCATAAGTGAATCTTGAACTGTTAATAAAATGATTGGCTCTAAGCTTCAGATTTTTAATAATCCAACGCGTAAATAAGATCGTGCTGGAAATTTAGCTCACGAGTGGATATTAGCCCTGAAAATAAGAATCTGTGGAAAAACGAATAGTCTTAACGGCGTTGATAACTTTAGTTTGAAGTATACCGGGACTAGCCGCGGTGATAACTTTTACCGTATCGTATCCCGGTCAAGGCGGATGATTTTTTCTATGTGGATCTTTCACACGGCGTTGATAAAAGCTCAATTTATGATATTAATTTTCTCCGCCCAGGAAAGGGGTATTGTAAGTCATAAATTGTTATTTATGTAATCTAATAATCCATAAAATGATATTTTATGACTTTATTTAGTAATTTTGAAATATTCTTACTTGCAATCGAAAAGTCCTCTCAGGATTACTGTAATGACTGACGTTTAACCATACGAAGCGATAAACTTTGCTCTTGTTTTCTATTCATTTTCAATCGCGGTCCAACTCTGGACTTAATTATTCCCGGTTCTTTGAGCCTTACTTAGTTCTTTTATCCGATACCGGATTGGGTGTGGACGGGCGTGCATAAATTACGTACCTAAAGTATGCATAAATATTCAAAAACACCTGCTTCATTCTCATAAATTATATTTATATCAAGCCTCTCTCTATGCGACACTAAGTGTTCAAATTAACATGGTAAACCATTTATCTCTTACTCGTCATGTTAAGACGTACAGTAAGCTTTCCTATGTTTAATGTGAGAACCTCTTTTATGACGTTTTAATGAATGAATTCTTAGAAATCATTGTAGACTACGTATTTGCGTAGGTTTTACTATCCTCGGTGCGTATTTTAGGAATCGGAGATGAAATATTCTCCTGAAAATCTTCGAGTCTCTGCGAGATATGCTAATTTAGAGAGAGAGAAAAAAAGTTGTCAATCATCAATGGCGCCTACTTATTGAAAACTAAACGAGTTCCGCTTGCATCCCCAGCAAATTATAACACCTTTCAGAGTCAAAATTCAATGAAAACAAGTTGGTGATTACGCGGGTATAATACAGCTATAAATTCGCTCTAATATTTAGGTCATCTGGAAATTTAAATCTGGGACCAATGGGATGAACTGGCTCATGTACCCTTCGGTTGATGTAGAGAGGAAAGGGTATCTCCCAAATGAGTATCCCTTTTAAGTTAATATTATTTTTTTAATATTTTTCATGAAAGCCTGCGTTCCAATGCAACAGTAACATTTCATTGCTTTTAATTTCAGCTCTGTTAACCAATCCAATTTCTTTTCAGCATCCCATTTAAAACACATGATGCTCTTCGGCTCTTTAGAATCATGGGAGGCTTACGCTTTTGTCGAAAATCAAAGGTTCTTATTAGTGATTGGTTATTTCCCATGGAGAATATTGTTGCTTATACTTCATAAAACTGATTTTAATTTCAAAGAAAAATACAAATTAAATGAAGTTTTCTTCATGATATATCATCCATTCATCATTAGCTCTTGTTTTATTTCAACTCGTCTGTTCGAAGCACGTTTTCCGATTTCTTCCCAAACATTTCTTGTTCTATGCCGCACTGGTTTCACAATGACGAAAGGTAGACATAAATAGTGTGTTTAGTATATGTATTCCCATTTGTACTAATACGATGTTTGCCGAGGAGAATGTAGTATTAATCGGTGTATTTATCTTGATTTGAGAGGGAATATTTCATATTCTTCAATACTTCATCACATTAGAAAGCAGTAAGAAGGAAAACCGGGTTTATGGGACACTCACGCTACATCTAGTATGCTGATGGTTGATCAAAGAGCATCCACAGCAGAGGAAGCGATAAAATTACGCAAAGTCGTCATTATAGCGAATAGGTATCACCTTCCAAAGGTTGGTCTATGCAATATATGCCAATCGCAACGTAAAAGCAGTCATGTGAAGGTAGCAGAAGTATAATAAGTTGTTTTCCTCTGCAATGTAACGATACATCTACATAAGTATTCTCATATTTTCAATAAATAAAATATGAGATTTGGGAAGCAATCATCGATGAAAAACAAATGCCATCATGTCTTTTTATGAGGTGTTCCTTCGGCACCTCATCCCCACTTCACCCAACCAGCGTCTAAGGTTTTCACTGATTGGCTGACTTCTAAAGACCAAATGATCGTAAGTTAAGGTGAAACTATCGTAGGTGCATCAGATGCTATTAAATTCACTCTATAGTTATTATATTCAGTACATAAAAAGGCTGTAATAAAAAATATCGCAGAAATTATATGGCAACAGTCGACAAAATATTTCGAAAACTTGGATATAAATGAGGAATAAATTATCAAAGGCTTATCTATCCCAAACACTAAGAACTGGGATAGACACAAGAGAACAGAGTGGTATCTTAAAATTTAGGCTATGGTAGCCTATTACGGAGAAAAAGAAGTGAGAAATTGCGAAAAATTGAAGATAAAATCGATAAGCGCGAATGAAAAAGCTGCTTTAAGTACCGACACAGAATGTTCATTCGTATGTATGAAAAGTTATTTTATTCAATTGAAGTTTTTCTGTTTGTTATCCAACCACTGACCGACCACCAAAACAATTGAAAATGAAATGGTGGGGAGATATTTGATGCATTTGGTACACCTACAGGCTACAATACAAGGGCCTTGGAAGCCTAGATTAATGGAAGGCCCTTTAAAGGCCCTAAATGGAACCAGAGGAGAGTTCTTCCCTTTATGAGAAATACCCACGGAAAGTATTCCTACAAGAATTTTTTGAAGGAGACTAAGAATATGGGGAAGGTATCGTTAGGTTCTATGTGATTATGTACTGGGATAACATGTGATACATGCTTTGAATAGCCAGAGTTAGAACATTTTTAAAATTTTCTGTTTCATTTACTGAAAAATGAGTACCGAAATATAAATAATGCGTACTTTTTGGAATGATAACGCTTATTGGAATACAAAGAAACAGATTAATCAGTAAATTCTATCATTATATTCATAAGTCGGTACGATTGAAATCATTCCTTTAGGTTTAGTTTCATTCTCTCGTTATCTTGCAAAAATGAACTCGTTATAATTCTCTCTGATCATAGTTTTACCGACTTGATTCCTGCATGGTCTTTATTTTCTACTTACCTACGTTGTCATTCCTACTAGGGCTAAACAGTAAATTCAGTGACGAGAAATATGCAAAACTGAGGTAAATATTCTCCTTATCGTGGTATGCATGTTGTCTTTTGTTAAATAATTGTAGATATATATTGATTTTTAGGTCTATAAATAAAAACCATTTATTAATTTATGTATTTTCAGTAATTATTTTAGCGACCTGCCTGATATTAAAACCATAGGGAGCTAAATTTTATCATCACAGGACCGCAGTTTATTGAATAAAAAGTTTGAAATCCGGTTTGAAGTAAATATTATTAAGCCTTACATATAAAAAAAAAATTAGATATATATCATCGGAACTAGAAGTAGACAGTTTTGGAGATAACCGATACGCGGATGTAAATGTCTCCTCTCTGTACTAGTGGTGGCAGTTGCGTATTTGCACGCGCGAGATGCGATGCATCTCTAGATGCAGCGTTAGTAATTGAGTGCTGTAAATTTGGGGATGAAATGATTATTTTCATTTTTACTACCCAGAAATCACTTAAAATATTCCTTTCTGTGCACAAGTCAACGAGAGGTGACGAGAAAGGCAGCATTCTTGGCCACTAAATTATTTTAACTGAACAATCAACTGTCATTACTTTGGTTTAATGGAATCTTGTACAATCAGTGCAGATGTATGTACTTTGAATGATCGGCATCACTTTTTTTGTATGTTTTTGTATACTTTTCCATTTTTTTATTTGTTTAATTTTTTTGAAGTTCATTTGTTGTTTGCTGTATTGCTTTATGATTCTTGCGTTGAGTCGGCGCTATGGTTACAGTGAGAAAAAGCCAGTATTTTTGTGGAAGAGGCCATGGCGATATGTAAGTGATAAAGAAAGATTAGATGGTGTCAAGTGATATTAATGTTTTCCTTTCATATCATCGTTTTGATACATTAGTGTATATATAGTCGGTAACAGTAGCACTGTTATAATGCAATGGAAATCAAACCTAAAAACATTTAATTTTTTCAACGCTTGTTTTAAGCGAATTCGGAGGCCGAAGTTACTGTTTCGGTAATTGATGAGAGAGAATTAATTCGGCGTTATTCTAATATATGAAAACAATTCTACTATTTTTATATCCTTATGTCACTTACACTGGGACAAAAAATCTTGCGTCGTCATGCGTAAAATTCGGTTGAATGGAAGAAAATATGTATTACATGTCGGTTGGGATACGTGCAGAAATAATACCGCTCCTAAAGCAGTAAATATAATAAGAACGATCGTGCAGTTGAAGATGAGTGAAGACGCATATGCTAAACATCCAATACTGAATTGTATATAATTTTTTTGACGCAATCTTCACCGTTTTCATGTAAAATAATTCTAATTTAAGCCTACAATGTGCTTGCGAACATGAAATTTGGATAATCAATGTTGTAAAATCTAGAATAATTTTGCCATGCATCATCTTTCTCTTATAAATCTCGAAATTTCCCTGCTTCTATTTCGCATTCTTCGGATAATATAGTGCATCGGCGAGGGATGCTCCTCAGCTGGATGTTATAATCTATGGAATACGTAATTGGTGAAGTAAATGCTAAATTATTTGCCCATTAGCCTATAAAAAGGTATGTGTATTAATCAAAGATCTTGTAACCCAAGAATTTGGCTGGTAAATGTGTGCGTTGTCATTGGATTCACCTCAGAGACATATCAGAGAAGAATTTCGAAAGAAATACCTTTAAACACACAAGAGCAGCCAATACATTCTACTCCTCCAGAAGATATCCTCAATCTCCGTCCTTTGATGTACCTTTGATGATCACTCCGAGTTTATGGAGCCACTAAGAGCAAGCTCTATGGTAAATATCATGTCAGTAGTTATCTAGCTAAATCTCAGGTTATATTCGTGTTACAGCGGCCAACAGTGCTATAGACGTTCAATACACAGTATCAATTTTTTTGCTATAGTTGGATAGTTTTGCTGTGTTCATTCTGTATCAGCTGTAAACACTCTGTACCAAAAAATAGTTAACTTATTGCACTATATATTGTATATTAAATAAATTCTTATTTTATGGCTACATTTTTTGGCTATAGCGGGATAGTTTGGCTGTGTTTATTTTGTATCTGATCTCATCGTCAGTAAACAGGTTAGACAGTTAAGTTATTCCTTGTCCTTATTTTAACAACATTTATAGGAGAATCGTTGAATTAGCAAGCCTATTTATTCATAAGGAAATCGGTAGATTGTTGCTGCATTTTATAAGCATGAATTACTCAATTTTTTGCATCGATGCCTCTTTTGCCATTCGGTTTTTCGATCTCTGAAGAGGTTTTTGTTTTCCTTAGTTTTTATCTCGTTTTTGCTGATTCGTCAATAGTAGAATTATGAAATACGTATACAATTTTCTAGGGATGAGTCGATTCCACTTTTTTTCGATTCCGATTCCAATTCCGATTCCTTCAAATCGATTCCCGATTCTCGATTCCGATTCCATCGTTTCTTATTCCTTCTAACAGGTGGGATTTTAATTTATCTGTAGCATTGCTATCATTAAAATTTAAGAATTGAATGGAATAAAATAACTAGGGATGGACGGATCCAGGATTTTTGGAGTCAGATCTTTCGAATCGGATATTTTTGAATCCAAAGACATTTTCAAATTCCTGTCACTAAACAAAGTCATTATTCAAGTTTATTCTTGATACATACAATCCATGGAATGATTTTTAGATTTTCATACACATTTTAATATTTTTATAAATTAAAAATAGTTTTATGGGCTTTCCAGTTGTTTTTTAAAAACATCTTTACATACTCAGGGCCTAAACTGTTACGCTTGGGTTTGGAAATGAAAATAGGAAAAATCTTAGGATGAACCACTGACCAGTGGCGTAGCAAGAGGACCCCCCAAAATATAAAAACACAATTGCTTTCCTTCATAAAAGGAAACAAAATGTTTAAAAATCATGAATTTACAAAAATGAAAAATGAAAGAAAAATGTATCCTTACAAAATGATTTTTTTTTCTTTTCTGAAGGGTGTTAAAATTAGTTTGAAACCCTCTCCTTTGTACCCTGTTGTTTAAAAATTTTCCCCCCTGGTTTTGGACCCCCCCCTTAACAAAATTCCTGGCTACCCCCCTGCCATCGACTGAATTCAAATTTTCCTCACGCACGTTTCCCCCGAATTTTACTTTCTCATCGCATACGGACTTGTGTTTCACCCGAAAATGCTTCAGTATGGTGAGGTGGATTTAGCACATCTTCGCGATAATTTACGCCACAGTGCAGACACACAGATCAGTTCGGAGTCAGATTTTGCTTCAGTAGCGTCGTTGCCTTCAAAGCGAAGCCTGGCGCACTACGTGATATGTATAGTTGGCGTTTCCAATCCGTCTCTAATTGTTTGAGGGGATAATGTTACGCTTGTTTCTTTGAAAACTGTGCTGTTTGTACAATGTTGCATATCAGTAAAGTCTAATTGTAGAATTGTAGATTGAAAACTGAGCGGCATTCAATTAGAGCTGAAAAATAAACAGAAATATCGTTAGGAATGCGTCTCGTTTGGTCTAATTCTTTTTTAAATCTCGTGCATGTCATCTTGTTGTCGAAGCTATCAAGATATCTTCGGGCCCAGAAGTCACTCTTCTAGAATTTTTCGTCTAGAAACGGAGAATTGAAGCAGGTAGGCCAAAAAAGGTCAGTTGGTGCGACGAGGTAGGGGTTAAACACGCTTCAATTGTTTTCGTGTGATTTGATATTTTCCTTAGAAGACAATGATTTATGATCCGTTTGATTTCGGATACGAAAAAACAACAATAGAGGCACGGGCTGATGGACGGCCAAAGGTGGTTTTCTGAAATCCGCGACGTTGTTACTTTTGACGTGGTTATTAAGTTATTATCTTACGGCGCTGAGATTCCCCCGATGATTGTTCAATCTCTTGGGAAGAGTCACACTATGTGCCAGTCGTATTTTGCCTTTTTTATTTTCTGGCTGAAAATCCTGGCCACGGCTGAAATTCTACTCGTAACCTCTGCGAGAGCTTTCAAACAAAACGGTTCATGAGTAGGACAAGAATCGCATGCGACGGCGCATTCGAAGAGGGAATCGGAACTCTATCCATCCCGATGGGGCGTTGCATTCACTGAAACTATTATTTAAAATTTCGGATCCAGATCCGATGTCTTCCGCAACTTTGGATCCGACAATATCCGCAGATATTTGGGTCCGAGGTATCCGATCCGACCATCCCTAAAAATAACAGTAGCCGCGGTGGCTAAACAATAATGTAGCGTTCATTGCGTCCACACATACCAGAGCAGCCTGGCGGGTGCGCGGTGGCGGCCGAAGGCAACCTGTCGAGTCCGCCCGGAGGCCGCGGTGGCTTATGCCAAGCAAGTGTCAACTTTCCCAAGGGTTGCATTGATGAAACTGGGCTATACAAACGCGAATGTGTCTAATTTTTTTATTATTGACGCAGACGCGTGTTAGTCTAAAAAAAGTTACATATATAAAAAACCTGCTCTCAGCGCGTATTTATAAGAAACTTTTTTCACAGGAGAACTCGCTCTCTGCACGTTTTTATTATCATCAGACTTTCAATACCATTCAAAATTTAAAAAAATATATTTCGACCTATTATACTTTAAAATTGGTGGTCCAGATGAATTCTCCGAATGTGATTCATAATGCCACTCTTGCCGACATTTTCATGTTTCCGAGGCCTCTTAGGCATGTCCTCGCAGCACCCGCGTGCCGGGCGTATCCTCCGCGCGGGGAAGGCTGACACCGCGGCCGCTTAGGTGTGTGGCAGCCTTTATGCCCCAAACTTATAGTCTATGCTCAAAACATTTATCTTCCTGGAATCGATGGAATCGGAATCGACTTTAGGCGATCGATTCTCGATTCCGATTCCGTTCCCGAGAATCGGTGGAATCGAGAATCGACATTTGGAATCGACTCATCCCTACAATTTTCAGCTAACATGGTGACTTTTACCATAGTGCAAAGCGTGGGTAAGGTAAGGAAAGGTAAGTGAACACATCCTCCTTCCATAAACTTTGGATGGAGCATCTGTGCCGTAAACTAGGCATTGGCAACCTCAGACCCACAGTCAACAATTATTTTGCATCCCAAGCCGCTATTGACTAATTTATTGCTAACATTACTATAACTCTTGAAATTGGTCAATTCTTGGTTAATTGGTCAATTGGTCAAAAAGGCTTAAGTAACCTACGATAAATCAGGAATGAGCTATTGCCATTAATGCGAGACCGTTCGAGAGATTGCCGTTCGAAAAGGACAAATCATAAACACGTCAGATTTACTGGTTAATAGGGTCTGTATAAGTGAAATTAATGTTGACTTTTAGTGATAATTGTCATACATATTTTGACTGAATCTTTATCGGTTTAAAAATATATATAATATTACTAACTTATGTTATATTTCGGAGATAGCAGACCTATCATGTACACAGTTTACTCCATATTAATTTTGAGCAGATAATATTTACTAAATATTTACCATCTCATTTAAATTTAAAGTTTGGGTGCCTAAAATTGGGTGTGAAATCTGTACATTTTGTATTTATTTTGTTTTTATTTTGATTTAACTATCATCATTATCGTAAATCAACAACACGAAGATTGGTTTGACCAAACTCTCCATTCCGCTCTCCTGTCTGCTAGCCTAAGTAACGTATTTCGATATAAGCATACTGAGTGCTATATTATAAAAAGTAACTTTATCAACATTAAAACATAAATAGCAGTTTGATAGCATTAAGAAAGTCCAATTCAAGGATTGTGAACCTACCTATTTTAGACTGCAATTATTATACATGCCCAAAATTTGTTGGAGAATCATAGCGGGCTTGTTCATTGCTTATGTATTATAATTAAGGTATAATGTTTTTGAGCAATAAAATCGCGTCAAAAGAGAGGAAGACTTCAATTTTTATTTAAACACTTGTGCAAAACAATTGACAAACGTATGATAAATCTTTGAAAAAATCTAATTTTTGAAAGTAAAAAGATAGTGTAGATACATTTAATTGCGGTTTCAGTTGATGATCAGCTTGAGCGTGAAATGAAATAAATAAAACTGTAATAAAGAATAATTAGCAAATAAGAATTCGATAATAAAGTCAGTGGTTGGTACTAATGACCTTAAGTTATAATTTCAATGACGAACTAAAATTGAATGCACTGCTACGTAGCAAAAAAGGATATTTCCTTGGGAGGACAGTGTTACGAACTGCTTTTAGTATTGTTAAGATATTTAGGTTATCTTCTATGATATGCGGCACTTTGCGGTGGAAGTCCGTAGTATTAGTTAAATGGGACATTGCAATATTTCCATTGGATTTATTTGAACATGGCGCGTTTCGTTTTTATAACATAATTATTGAAATTTTTAGTGTTGTTCTATTTTATGTATATATCTTAACTCTCATTACGGCAGCACAAGTTCCCGTTTTTTTGGTTACTCTCACGGCCTGCGTATTACCTTATTCAATATAAGGTCTATGTATTGATCTCCAGTTGATGAGATTTTTCTCTCTTATTAGGTGCATACCTACCTTAGCTCTGTTCGTCGCGGTACTTCGGCGCAAAAAAGTTACTGAAGTTAACGCACATGGGAACTTTGCGAGCGAGAGGCTTTCTGGATATTACTTTACGTTGCATAAGATTTTTTTAAATTTAGGTTTTTTGTGCGTAAATTGTGATTTCTTTTACAATCCCTCAAATCAATTATATAACACCGAAGCTAACGGGGCACTCCTTTTTACCGTCGAACTGTCACAAATATGCTGTTAAAGCTTACAATAACTTAACCCACTTATTAGTTAATTTTTAAGGCGGTCAAAATAAGCTCACCGACGGAAAGAGACGGGTGCCAAACGGAAATTACAAATGAACGCCAATTGTCTGTAAACTTCTCGTGAGTATGTATCGAAAAAGTAAACTGAAAATGGTATAGTATAGATTATTGCAGTAACCGCTTTCCTTTGGTCTTTAAACGTTAAATCCCCACAGATGTGACAAAATGAATTAGGATGATGATCGCGAGAAGTCACTTAATCGCTCGCAAAATAGCACTCTAAATCGAACACCCCGCTAGAAAAATAAAGAGAGAACTTGGAAGATCATAACCCAACACGCACGAAAGAGAGTGACGTACTGAATAGACCACTGGTTCATTTCATGGAGGAGCATCAGCAATGCGACTGCCAGGACAAATGAAGACACATTACAACGTGTTCAAGGGTATCAAAAAATGTGGTAACTTTTACAATTTATTACCAATGTTTCCCAATGTTTTTACAATGCATTTTCATAGACTGTATTTACAAGTCATTTACCAACGTTTCTAAATGTATTAAATTGAAATGTCTCGACTCTTACTTTAACAGTAAGGAGGACAACGAAGTCAAATCAATAGCCCCCAAACGCTGTTGCAATAGTATTTTGACAAATCTGATTTGTGCCCAGATTTTTCTGGCAGCTCTTTGTACCACCCCTTTCCCCTCTTATACATATGTAATATTAATCCTTTACAAAATTGGGGGAGGGGGAATGATCAGTGTACTCATCCCTTTAAAACATTTCCATTAGCTACCATATCATATGCAATAAAAAGAGAAGAAAAATGGTTATTTCAATTGTTTTTTAAGGATTATTTCGATTTTCACCCCCAAAATATTTTTAATCCCCGTCAAGGTTGTCTCTTTCATGACCCATGATGATGTTTCTTCCAAGAAGTTTCAAAATGTCAGTTTATTTTTATCAGAAGCAGATAAAGTTAGTTAAAGTCCGTAGGAAAGCGTTAAGTTTGGATACGGGGTTGGTTTAGCCAACTTAGAGGTTGCTAGTAAAGATGGAGGGAGATAGATAAAGACGGAGGTGATTTTTGTAATAAGCGACCCAAAATTAGCCAGAAACACTCTAAATTGTCGCCGAGCTTTTTTTGAACTTTTTTTGGAGAACTGTTGTTTAAACTTTCCTTCGTCCAAAAATATGCTTACCCCGAATATACATCCTTTCTATAAAGGTCATTCGTAGAATTTGAGAAACATTAGATTATGGCCTCGTTACTTCTCTGTATAGCAATATGGTTATTGGTCATTCTGAAGAAGCAAGGTGATGCGTCACCGAAATATTTCACTGGACTGCTACAGATGACAAGGAGCTACGACCCTAAATATCTTCACAATTGCAAGCAGAAAGTTTTATGGGCGGAAATGGGGTAATATCATAATTTGAAAGAAAACATGATGCAGATACTTATTTTAAATCGTTCCTTAAAATCAAAATGGCCATAACACAGTAATGTTATATTTTAATAATAATTTCTTGGCCTCATCATTTTTTCCTTTAACTCGATTTTTTTGTTGCCAATTAAAAAAAAATAAACGCATGGTAGTCCCCTAAAATGTCTGAAAATTCTCTGGAATTATTCTAATAGAAATTTTTGCATTCGCAGTTTATGATACGATATTAATTTTCATTTTTTCGCCATCCCAAGAAGCAGGTATTTTAGAATTGCCTGTGGGATAGAGGGTATAAGCTATAGATGTTTGAAATACTTCACCTGCCTATCTAAATATACTACCACTACACCATATTACGCTCAAATCATATAGGGTCTTTCGGATTACTAAGTTTTTCAACTGAAAAGTGATTAAAATTATAATTTTTGACGGCAAAATACTGTCCTGTTAATTAATTAATCACTACATTCAAGAAATGAAGTTAGTACATCAATCACACCTGAAGGGATACTGCAGCGAAGTGTCACTCAAAATGACAGCACTTAGGAAAGATAAATACTGGCATTGTATGGTATGATAAATAAGTTCTGTATTATCAATACCGCGTTAACTTCAATCATGCGGTGCTCACGATACATTGAACTGAGGGAGGGAAACGCCTTGATATTCAAAATGGCGTTTGCTGACGGCCGACTGTTCTCGGCGAGTACTCGTAATGACTAATCTAGACGTAACCGAAGTGTGCATAGTGAGATGATTCATGAGGAAAATTTGTTGCATTAACTTCACCATTACTGTCATTATTTGCTCGCTAAATTACTTTATGATTTTTACTGATAAGTTCCATTCCTAAAAGTAACTCTTCAACTCCAAAATGTAAGTACATTTTTAGAATTAAAATTGTAGAGAAAATGCTAAACCTAAAATCAGACTCGGGGACAGTTTAAGAGATAAAATTGAAAGAGTGTGTCCCGTTGTAAGTCACCTAAGAAAATAACTCAGGACAAGAAAAGAAGGTTGGAACTATAGACTCCGCAAGAATAGCTACGGATAGCTTCGAATAAAATTTGGAATATTTTGTATGCAGCCGAAATTATACTCGGAATATCGCATGCAAAAATTTAACAGTATGTCTGACATGGAACAATTGATTTCTGGTGGTAATTTATGAAAAATAATTAATAAAATCCGAAGATTCAAGCGTAGTGGAGTGTATTTTTTCCACATTGAAATAAATACTTGCAATTTTACGCGCTTATATAATTTATTAAGACCTAGGTTTCAATTTTTCTACGTCATCTTCTAGGTGTAGCTTGTTGAAGATGATGTAATGACATTATAATCTGGCTCGTAATAAATTTTATAACCACGGAAAATCGCAAGTAATTATTCCAATACTACATCTTGATGTAGTATCATTGAAACCTAAGTCTCAAATTTTATGACCGTGGGTGATTGCAGGTATTTATTTCAATAAGAAAAATGAAATTTTTATGGGAGATATTATTATGGGATGACAATATGAACCAGATAAGTATTTACTAGCTTCATGGATACGCGTTGTACTTCGGAAAATGTCATCTTGCAATTGAAATTCTTAGGAAAACTTATTCTATCCCTTCAAACCTCTTGAGGACGCGTACCAAGTTTTGCGGTGCGATCGCTTTTTCTGCACCGTTGGCCAACGCATGGTGTCCAAACGCCTTCTTCCGTCAACCTTACCCGGTGGAACGCTGCCTTAAGAAGTAGTCAAGTGGAAGTGAATTATAAGGATGCGAGCCCAGGAGTGTTTTTTTTCCGCGTCAACGCTTCAAGACATGCGAAACTGGTAAGGAAAAAGGAGGACGATGAGGAGGAAAGAAATATTCACTCGCCACACAAATGCTTTCGTACTTCATTTTTTTTAATTCGAGCGCATCAATTGTCATATTCTTTTCCTCTATGCGTCGCATCTTCACCGTGTGTCCCGGTGGTAATAGAAATATCCTCGCGGGACTCGGGGCGGCTAGACCAGGGGGCTTCGTGAAGTGCCGTTTGGGGAACGCTCTCTCTCCCCGGTCTAGCTTTACCTATTCCCGCTCTTGTCCTTTGCTTCCGACTAGTCCCCATAGTGTCTCACCCCCCCCCTCCCCCACCTCATCCTAGGCTGCCATTCAATCCCATTTGAACCCCACTCCCAACTAGGGAACCCTTCTCTAGTCCCGTCTATTTTTCCTCCCCCCTCTCCCTCCCTTCCCTAGGATCCAACGTAAACCCCTCCCCTTTTTAGTCCCCACCCCTTGGTGCGATAGAAGCGGCCTCTCTCCCATGGTGTAGGGGACATCGCTGGCCGGTCGGCGGTGCCTCTGTACGCCAAACGGGATGGGAATCGGGGTGGGGGTAAGGATATGGCGGCTGTCGTTGGGTTGGGGGAAGATAGGCGATCCCTCCTCATCCGTTACTCCCACGGAACCCTTAGCGGGACCATCCTACCCACCCCTTACACTTGCCTATCCTCCCCGCCTCCCGTGGCAATCTCCCATGCTGCATTTCCCTAGCCCCTCCCCCCTAGTGCGCCATCCTAGCTAGGCCTATACCCTGCCTATTCCCCGCGACCCCTATGTGCACATCGCGTCCCTCACTCCGCCACCCATTCCTCCGCCCAAATGGTTATCGATTGCCCCCCCTCCTCCTCCATCATCATAGGCCATATGTACCCCCTTCCTTCACCTAGGGGAACCTCCGCATTACCCCCTTCTCCCTTCTAGGAAGCGCGTGTGGTGTGGGGAGGGCTCCCCCTATGCCAAGGAAGGGATTACGGGTTCGATACTAGGCGTTTGGTCATCTTGACCCAGACTAGAAAGTTTGTGTGAGTGCATAAGGTGCTTCCGACCGCCATTTCTGTGCTGTTGTTGTTTTTTTTCTTGTCATTTCGGCCGTCGAGTATCGACTAGGTCTGCCTCTACTACTACTAGGTTTGCCAACGGTCATCGTCGAGGAGGGGGAAGAGAAACCTTTCAAAAACTGAACGAAAAACTAATAAAGGTACTTTTTTTTCTTTTCTATACTCTCGCGTTCCTTCTTCCCATTCCTTTTGCTGACTATAGGTTGGGTTCCGATCGTCAAACTGTTTCTCACCGCCTCGAAGGTGAAGTGACAGCTTTTTAAATGGCATATAATATAATAGAACAGAGAACTTCCTCACTAAAGAGGTTTGGCGGAACCTTTCATTATATCGGTGTCGCATGATATATCGTGTGGTGTCCACTTTGCATTATTCGTTCGCACCCTCAGGTTGCCTTCGGGTGGCAATGTCCCTTCGCGATCGGGTTTTCGGCGAGTTATGTCGAATCAATCATCTCTTCTGCGTGCGCGTACGAGTGCATGGGTCTTCGGACGAAACCGGATCGCGTCGGGGAAGATATATCGGGGAATCATTGGGAGGTTTCGCGTGTCACGGGCCGCAAACAATGCGAGGTCCTGGGTGTTGATTGTCGGCGCGTAACGTTTTAACATTTAAGATCTTCTTCTTGCCCTTCTCACGTTCCTCTAGACGGGGTTCGAACTGGAAACTGATGAGGTAGCGGGGTAATACAATCGGGAACGACCTCAGGGTGGGCACTTACCAGGTAGGGGCATGCGTAATGGCGGTCAATTTTGACCGTCGCGATTTCATCCATTTTTTTCGAACATCTTTCTCATTGGGCATTTTTTTGGGTGAGCCCCACATAGCAACTTGCATGAAAACCCTCTTGCTCTTTGCATGTCGTTATAGTATATATTATTGAAAGGTTGTTTGCGCAGTCGAAAATTCCTTCGCGAAGTCTCAACGCTTTTACCAGTGATCATGGGCATTCGCTTTTGAGAACGAATCATGCCTTTTGAACGATACATATATCGTCGAGAATCGCGATGATAATGTAAATATAAATATGATGATGTTTTATACATATCCCATACACGTTAATTGTTTGCTTTTAACATTGAGTGATTTAATGTCTTAGGTATTTCATTTTATATTCATTGCTGATACTCTTACAAATATTATTGTAAGGGTGGATTCATTTTGGCAGCACATGTGTTTGAGGCAATTCACTCCTTGCATTCAATTTTGAGTTTTTGAATAGTATTCTGGATTCACTCCCTGAAAACTCGAAGTGGCATGAATATTGCTTCTTAACCGTGTTTGTTTTTCAGTTAAACACCTTTTTTCTTATTAAGAATTTAGTTCATTGTCAGGCATCAATCTCTTCTGTGACTCTCTCCGCGTTTTACTTGGCCCTAAAAATATTCGCTGGTTGATATGGATCAGAGAATTTGAATGTCGTAAAATTATCTGATACACAAGTCATAAGATTAACAGTATCTGACAAACAAATGACCACAATTGTGTGAATTTTGATATAGATAAAGCACATCTAAATATGACCTGGATAAAAAAGGACTTGAACACCCAGGTAGGACTTATCCCCGCCGTCACCAAGGCCAGAAAAATGGCTCTACTCATCAACCCATTATAACCCAATATTTCTTCTAAGCAGCATCAAAAATGTATGAATTTTCTGTTCTATTGTATCAAAATCTTGTAATATATTTGGAAATATCGAAACTACGCATTTTTTGTGGTGTAAATTGTAATAAAAAATTGAGCTGCCACGATAGTTATGATTGAGAGCAAAATTTTCAAAATGAAATATCTTGCAATTTGATTTCTCCCAGAAGCAGTTCTGGGTTAGAAAGGGTTAATAGCCATCTCCTTATGGAAAAACCTTTCATAGGAAACATACCTGAAACTTTTCAGAGCGAAGAGTTAATTATCACAAGGAGTGGAATGTAGTAGTTGTTTTCAAACTAAACGTTTTCGCAAACTCTGTTTATGAATTGTGCCTTAGTATTGTGCCAGATAATATTTCCTCTTAGTAAACGAAAGTGCTGAATATTTATCACCATATTGTTCCACCATTTCTTGAGGTAAATTAAATGTTTTGCCTCTCAATGAAATAAAATATTGAAAGATTTTATGCTGAATGGAAACAAAGGAATTATCTCACGGAGTTTAATTTTAATAATATTTCCTAAACATTCCTTTTAATGCCATTCATATTGCGAATAATATCCGGTGTAATTGTGAAATATTTTCGAGAAATTAGTTTTTAGGTAATTTTAAGCTCACCAGATTAGTTAAGTTTTCAATATTATTGCTACCATGACATCGTATTACCGGCTCATACCGTATAATTTTAAGTCTTCTTAATATAAGATTGTGTTAAAGGATAATGGCCGTATGGAAGACAAAAACAGGTTTGAGAAAAGACTTATTTAATTTCTGGGCATAAATATTATACTTGGGAAAATAAAATGAGATATTTCATTAGGGAGAATCTGTTTTCACCAGAAAAGTATTTTTTCCCTTACTACAGTCAAATCTTTCTCATCGCAGTCTTTTATTTCGAGTTATTAAATTTGATGCAAACTGTCAGTAATTATAAGGTGACTGATTGACGTGTTTTAGCAAATTTTTGTTCAAAGCCCCTTCGTTACTCGTGCCGTAGTCAAAAAATATCTGTCATTTATATCATTCTATACCTTCAAGTGAGTATCATCATCGCCGGTCAACAATCTTGTGCTTGGCTTGACGCTGCTCTCCTCATAACCTTTTAGTGTTTAAGCATTTCTATAATAGGAGCATATAGCGTTCCGTGTTTCCCTCCGCGTTGATTCCTCTTCGTGACTGTCAAGAAGAGATTAGATGTCGACACTTGTGTGAGATTTGTCACGAGACTTCATTAATTATTCTCGCCGTCCGCTTGTTTTTCGATGATTATCTCCTTCATACCTTTGTATTTTAGAATGCGACCAATTACGTTGCACCATATAAGTTATCTTAGGTTTTTCATAAAACCATTTTTCCCTTTCTTCGAAGTGATTTGTTATCAACGTACGTTCCGATTGATCCTCATTGTTCTACTTTGGCACCTTATTTTAAATGCTCCCGCTCTTGTATTTTGTGCCGTTGTGTCTATTCCCCTCTACAATAAATAATGCTTCAGATTAAGCTTCCGATGAATTGTTTCCTGCACTAAACATTTTTAGTCCCTACTGTTACCGGAACTTGCTTTTGGTAAAATCGCTATTTACTGGGGAAGTTCTACTGGCTCTTTCTTGCGTCGTCTATTTGTGGTCGATCCTTTTCGAAATAAATAAATCACTGCTACCCCCTGAAGTGTTTTTTTTTTCCAAAAGTTGATCTTTGCTATTCCTTTCACTTTTATTTTATATATTTATTAATCTTCATCACCCCGAAAAGAACTCGTTTTAGTGCCTTTTTTAAATCGGGAGAAATAACGTGTAACAACGGCTATCACACACAATGATGCCCTGGGTAGGGGCATCCTACTTATGTAGGACTCGATCCCGCGACCTTCGGTGTGGCAGGCTGGAACTTTACCCCGCTGCCACTTCATACTAAAAGTCCACATGTCTTGCATTTCATTTTGAAAGGATTCGAGGCTATTTTCCTTTGAATGTTTTGAAGAATCTCATTCAAATCCACCTCTATCTCGCTGTTACTGCAGTGATGTCGACGAATCGTGATTGTAGCGGTTGGTGATAATATAACAGTTGCAAACACTGCATGCTGTCGTCCAAAGAAGCGCTAGTGTCAAGTCCCTTTTCCCCCTCTCAGATTCCCACATTAATGTACCTATTAGCTTATGCTGACTTCGGATATTATATCAGTGATAACCACATTCTATTTGGTACTTGTTTCAATCGGTGTGACTCTTCATTCATGACGGAATTTGCTACTAATTTTCTAAGTTTATGTCTTATCATTCTAGAACTATTTCTGTTGAAGTGAATAATAAGCAAATTTTCTAGTACTCCATTCCAATAAGTCATTTTTATCTTCTGTTTATTCATCATTATTTGTCTCAGCTAGCCGCCGTTCAAAGCTGATAATTCTGGTTGAAGAGCCGTGAAGTTTTTTCGGGCTAGGCTTAGTATTAGTTGCTTATTAGATATTGTACTACAGCAGTATGAACATTTTTTTCCTAATGTTCTCTAACGTGAGTAACTAAGAGTATTCAATTTTCTACCTCATGTCGGTCATTCCGTGAAGTCGTTTCATTCCTTTGTTTTAATTCATTTGTCTTCACCTCTTTTGTTCCACTTGTAACTGCTAAATTCTCTCTCTGGGAATTAAAATTTACCCTTACGGCACTTCAGAATCCATTGCGACATCACAAAATATCTTTCACTTTGTTCGAGCTTGGAGCTGGTTTCCGTGAATTGCCGATCTAAGTTGACTCACCGCTAATAGAGTTAATTTTTGATGCATAAACGTTATTATGTTTGCAAAGAAGGGAACTGCAGATTTTACTATATGCAATGCCACTAAGTCAAACGGAAATTTGAAGTTTTGCTTTTTGAGGGGAGTATTTTATATTGACTTCCTAACCTAAATTTGTTTTCATTGCTCTTCATATTTGAACCAAAAGAAATTTAAACTGTATTTTGATACGAGTTTAAAAATTAATTTAACATTAATTATCCCGGGCAAGTGAATGAGTTAATAAAGTCTATCAACGTATATTTTTACCACGAAAAGTCTCTTTATCTTCTTCCATCTCTTTCATCCATTAATAAGTATACGTACTGGTGACGTATATGCGTACTGGTGATTAGAACTGACAAATTTTAATTGAAAAATGCTTACTTTATCGGCAATATCTCATATGTATCTGTACATTGGCTTCGTTCAATTTGATGCCCCTTGGTTCATCATTGAACCATGCTCATTGTGGTATTTCTTTTATGACTCACACAGATCGGAATGTAGTTGCTGTTTCATTGCCATGAAAGAGGCACGGATATAATGGTGCTGTGTATGAAGTAGTGGTATTTAGGTGCACGTAAGATTCATCGTGTACCATTTTCTCTGAATAGTCGTGGCAGTTGTTTGGATGGGTCTGTGAACTATAGGATACTTATCCATACCGATCATGTATTATTAATCAATTTTTCCAATTTATACCGCCGCCCAATGAAAATTTTCCCCGAAAAATAGGAACAGTAAACAGGTGTTGCGAGAGTTATATTAACTTCTTCCCTTCGAGGGTAAACAAGACAGTTTTTTAAGTGAGGCATTGCAATATTTCCACTGAATTTATTTGAACACGACGCGTTTCATTGTTTAAACAACATTATCAAGTGCTGTTGTTGTAACAACGAAACGCGTGGTGTCATAATAAAACTCAGTGGAAATATTGCAATGCCTAATTTTTCTAATATTAAGTACTTCCACCACAAGATATAAGACAGTTTTTTTCTTTATCGTGCGTGGAATCTCTCAACGATTGTAATTATGACGGTAATGTCAGTCCCAACCGTCTTTTAATTATCTGCCAAAATGTCTCCTTTACATCCTCATCTTTAATAGCGAACATGTAATAGTTTGACTGTAAGATACATTTGAGATCCCGTGTTGATTATTAAAATGTTTGTCCTCCATTTGGGGTCTTTTCCAAGTTAATTTTCATAGATATCGGAAACGCAGTTACGTTTATATCATTTCCATTGGATCGGTAGGCGAATGCATTTTCGCTAAAACAGTTTCCTGACTAACTAGCGTGTTAGGTTGATCATTCAGAAGATTTCAGCTCCACCGGGACCAGGTGGCCACTGTACACACGTAGGAATAAATAAATATAAAATAAAAGTTGAACGATAGGGTGAGACAACGATGACACATGTCGCCAGTATTCATACATAAGTGCAGTGTGGAAGTAATTAAGGAAATAGAAGAACGAGTAATTTAGGAGATTAAAGAGCACGGAGATGATATTAACTTACTGTGACATTGATGATAATTTTGCTGACGTGTAAGGAAGCGAGAAGGATTTAAAAAATATTTGAACTTAATGGAAAAAGTGCTAAGAAGTGCTTCAGCAATTGAACTTGCAAATCAATATGAAGAAAACCGATATGCTTGCTGACTGGTTAGAGAAAGCAGTGGAAAAACGTCCACTACAAAGTAGAGAGATTACACAGCGTAATCATTCACTAATTCCTGGAAAGTCATTACGTGGGTTAAAAGAAGCGTATTAGACATTGCATATCTAATAGCCCACGCTGGGATGGAATTAATGAAAAAAAGGCTCCTCTGCTGAAAGGGGAATTTGACTAGAGGCCAGGAAAATGTTGAATACATTTATTTTGGAAAGTGGGATTCAACGAATAAGAAATATGTGACATTTTAAAAGATGATCTGAAGAGAGTTTCCTAGAAGTCTTCGAGACCTGGCGCTGAAGATGAAATGAGCAGGCCGGGGAGAAGAGAAGTGGTGAAGCGAAGATGAAAGGGAACTGCGAGGAGACATACGCCTGAGAAAGATTGAGTGGATAGTCTATATTATAAGAATAATTACGTGAGAAATATAATGGGGAAAAAGTGGAGGAGAACTACCTCGGGGAAAGCCAAGAAATAAGTACGTGGGGCGGATAAAAAAGAACATAAGGAAGAAGGTTATCAAGGAACTGAATGGATTTAGTAGAACGGAAAGGAAAGGGAGGGCTGCTGTATACCAATCGCTGGAAATGCAGTAGATACTACGAATGAATGAAGCCCAAACCGCACGATTTGACATCACGTAAGTCCATGGTTACTAACAAGTATCTATTGAATTGTTTACTGTCTAAAATGTTATAATTCAATGTTAGCTAAGTGGTAATTTGCTGGCATCTTCTATGGTATGCTCGTTCTCATCTTGAGGCCGGTATGGTATTTGGGGAAGGCGACCGACAGCTGAGGTCATTTGTGCCATGAGGGAAGGATATGGAAGGAAGGGTGGAGAGAAACCCGGCGTCAGCATTAGCCTGCTCTTAACAACGTCCCATCCGACGGACGGAGTGTTGCGCTGGAAATGTCATCCACGCATTATTGGAGCAGGGATCGGGTAATCACTTAAAATTGTTTGCCACCACCTGGGATTTGAACCCGAGTCCTAGGGGTGGGAAGCCAACACTCTAACCACCACACAAACCAAATCCTAACAAGTCTCAATTTTGTTGGTCCTAAGACCCTGAAGACGACGGACAACTCGCCCATCGAAACGTCGCGTCGGCCGAGATAGAGTTGGAGAACCTGACCCGGTGGAAATCCCGTGTAACCTTCCACAATTTGTTGCTCCTAGTCTCAATTTTTCTCCTAGTGGAATCAATTAGCCGTTGTCCGTAAATTAAGTAAGCTCTCTGTAACGTTTGCAATGCGATTTTCAATTTTTCATATCAAAGTTAAATTTAAAGTATTTTCCGTTGTGTGAAAAATGTTAATTCCGATTGTAAACCAATAAAAAATTAAAATTAATATTATCCGATTCCGTATCGCGTTATTCAAGAAAGGACGTTTTGGAGGATTACAGGTATGGTTTAGGAGACCTTGCATTCGCTATCATTTTAAAACTTGTGCAAAATCAAGTATAGTGTGGTTCAGGCTTTCGTTAGAATGATGGTGATAATCAACCAGTAATTAATCTCATTTCGTGCTGTTTGAAACTTTTTCAAACCTTTTTTTTCCTAAATTCATGGTATAATCCCTAAGTTTTAGCCACAGTGAAATACCTGTTATAATCTTCCTTCTTTTTTCCCGAAAACTGGGTTACATATTTTTTGTTTATCGCTGCTATTTCCATCCGCTAGAATTCAGCCAATTGCCATGATTTTTATCATTCACTTTTTTCCATTCGTTTCATAAACTCTCCTGTATCTTGTAGTTATGTACAATCAGATACATTCCAAATGATAAGTTCATATCAAGGGAAGGTGCAGAATTTCCGTTTTGAAATGCAATTGTGTCAAACTGAAATTTGAATTTTTTGTCAATGCGGAGAATATTTAATGGACCTCCGTGTCATTATTTGTCACATCCTCGCAATCTAAATTCTGATTGCCGGTTGTAGTTCCAGTTAGTGTCTTGTGATTGATTTCATGCCGCATTGAAAGAGTTAATTGGGATACAAATTTCTATCACGCGTCAAGTAATTAATTTACAGAATCTCAGCAATTTAATTTTACGACCAAATATTTGGATCCATAGCCCCAACCACTTTTGTTAGCCATACCATTTCATATCTATAACTACCATTGTGTATCGTAGAAGACATTATAACCAGCCGTAGTGCTAAGTTTTAGGAATAAAGATATGAAACATATATAATATGGTATTTCCTGGAAACAAAACATTTTATTGTATGGTATATGAAGATGAAACACTAGTGAGATATGCTGTTTAGCTGAAGAATATGTAAGTGATTGAATGGATTATCCGCTGCTGTGCCTAATTGAACTAAAAAGAGCTGCATTTTTAAAGATTTTTTTTGTGTGGATAAACACCAAATGACATCGTGAATACAAAATGCAACGATGAAATATCGCCTAATATGCTTGAAAATACGAATGTATGCATTGTGGGCACTACATGCGGACAGCGGCACTTTTCTCTAACAATCCTACGTATTTCACTGCCTCTAGTTTTAATGTATTTTGAGATTGTCATAAGAATATATTTTCCTGATCTTATCACAAGAATATATTTCCCTGATCTAAATTACCAATTTTGCCGTAATTTTTAATCAACAGTAAGTGTAGAAACTGCCGTAAGTGGGCTATCAATAGGCGATCGTGAACGTTTGTTTTAGTCATTCTAATGGTAACAAAGAGTATTCACCTTCTCCAATGTTTTTCTCATCGTAGCTACGTGATATTCTTATCTCCTTAGACAATTTTTTGAACCTAATACACCACTTTACCGCTCAAAGGTACACAATTATTCGAAACTTGAATGAAAAATGTGATGAATCCTTCAGCCTTGGCAAACCGCGTTCCGGCATTGTGGCTACCGCGAAATAAAATTTGTTAATGTTCTATTTTTTATGCTTCTCAGATTTAATCTTACGTCGTCATCACCAGATGATACTGTCTTAAAATTAATATCATAAAAGTTATAGTAGAGTGTGTGACATTGCATTGTCTCCGTGGCGTTGGACTTGAATGAAGAAGTGGATGTTTGCAAGATTTATTATTTCTACAGACGTCTTCCGCTGGTAGATTTGAATCACTAACTGCAGAAAGGCACCATGCCCAAGTTGAACGATTTTTCTTTTTTTTCTTTAAGCTGTTGCTAGGTGCACGACTCAACGTTTCCTACTATAAGGAAACGTGTCATGCTAATAACATCGAGCAGACATGTTTCCTTATAGTAGGAAACGGTGAATCTTGCACCTAGCTACAACTTAAAGATAAAAAAAAGAGAAATTGTCCAACTTGTACATGATGTCTTTCTGTACTTAGCGATTCATTTAAAGAGTGGTCTTAGAACGTCAAGAATACAGTAAAAATGTGGAAAAGTAAAGTATGCTGTAGTGTGAAAAGTGAAGTATGCTTCAGCACGTAAATGACTCAAATTTTATATCAGTTGCCGATTAATTAATACATCAGCTTCTGAGCCTCATACACTCTCAGCAAATCTTATATCGCCGTGCGTTACTTGGAATGCCATTTGTATAATACCAATGAGTGCTCTGCATTCGAAGGATGTGGTCTTTGTCTAACAGGTATAGTACAATATACCTGACTCATATTCATTTTATTATTATCAGTTGATTTTAAAATGCTCATCGTTCTAGAAACCCCTTTATTATCATGACTTTCAAACTGCGTGACCAAAAATCCGCATCCATAAACGACAAAAATGGGATTCTTATGCTATATTATCGGTAAATTACATTCGCAAGCCTGCAATTATGACGTAAACACTTCTGGCAATGCTTGCGTAAGTTTAAGAGTAAGCTTGAATATATAAAATAATAGAAGCTGCATGCTAGTGTAACCGTTATGATAATAATTAAACTTGGGCACTTCAGCATGCCAATATTTGATAATTATTTGTATCCGAGTGCTGTAATTGAAGTCAAAACCCGGCATTTCAATAAAAACCGCGCTGCAGCCGAGTGAGTCAAGCAACTTGGAAAGGTATCAATTGATAATGTTTAGATTGAATTTTCCACTTTCCCCGCAATACATTTTTGCTAACATTGAAATTTGAAAGAAAACTTTAAGATGGGAAAATTGTTTGAATTGATTTGTGCTGTTTCAGCGGAATCTCTAGTCCCTAATGCATTCACGTTGTCTTCATTAGAATGCAATGAATATTGACAGCCCCAGAAAGAATTTAAGCCTTCAGCAAAACTGATCTCCCAAGCTGCCTCATTATTCCTTTCGAATCATAGAAAGTACAGAACGCCCCGTAAATATGTGCAAGTGCCTCATCGTGCAATTTGCTGTAGATGCTATGCTTTACGGTGTTCTTGCAGTGAAATTATTTTGTCTATTTCTGACCCATACGCTATCCACTAAGCAAAAATAAGTATTTTTTTGATTTCCCTCCCTCTACTGGCGTACGTTAGATTTGCTGAAATGATATGTTTGCTTCATGTAAAAAGAAAGCCAAATATTTTCTAATAGTGAATGACGGAAAATAATCTGCATCGATAAATACTGAGTTTAACTTTTGCGCCTTAGTGAACTTTGGACCCACATTTATCATGCATATCCAGGCTCAATTTTAAGTTTCATCCAAAAAAATATGAGGTTTCTGCCACTTGCCAATCTGCCATGGCGAAGGAATACATTAAGAGATGAAAATTCAACTATATATTGAGCCCATGCTTCATAACAATGATGAACTACGCAAAAATATATAGATTTCACTAATAGTTTAGAGTTTCAATAAATTTCTTACTTGTGCTCGCAATTTCTCGTTTTTCAAGTCGAATTATACGCCTAGAGCGCTGTCCATTTCCCGCTCGGTCGCATAGCCGCGTCGGTCGCAGGGTGCCGATCCGTTTGCGGAGGGGTGGCATCGGTCGCCGCCGACGCGGATGCTAGAGGGTTCGCAAGTATCGCAAGTGCGTCGGCCGCGGCGCCGGTGGCCACCTGCCCGGGGGAAGCGGCTAGCTAAGCCGCCAGCGGGCTGGCACGCGACCCCCGCTATCCTCGCATTTATGCCTAGACACCCCGTAAACTTTCAACGATTCCAATAGTTCGAGTGAATTGGTGTTTAGCAGACTATCGTAGGATTAATTCTCTCGTGATTGTCTCTCGTCCATCTCAATGGATATAAATATATAATTTTGCATTAAGGGAGCATTCAGGTATTATGCAAGCACATTTTTTATCCATTTGCGACCACTACGCACTCGTCTTAGCAAAAAAACTTTTTCTGATTACCTTCCACTCCTTTTGTACGTAAGATTGGCCGATATATCTATTTTATTTAAAAAGATAACCAAATATTTTATACTTATTTTGAAGTGCTCCTTTAGGAATATCACGTGATTTCTATAGGAAAGCATATAATTAATTTTGTGTAGTTAAATATTCATATTAAAATAATTATTTGTGTGCGTGATGTGTTTACCACATGAGTTGACTTGAATTTTCTCGTTAGATAGACATTGCGAGGACTCTTATTCCTACCCAGTTGCTCTCGTATGCAAATTTTATTCAGTTACATTATTGAACAAGATAGAGAAATAATTTTAGGTACATTGGAAGTTGAAATAGTACTAGAATTAGGTAAGCATTCATAAGTCCTCCTTATGCTTTCTTATAAGAAGCATAAGAAGGACAGTAAGTCCTGAAGTACTGCTAGCCATTTACCATGGTGAATTTTATACGCAAGTGATGTTTAGCATCCTGTTTTGGGGTTCCTCTCCCCATGCAGACATAATCTTCAAGATACAAAAACGTGTAATAAGACTTATGTGCAACGTTCCAGTGCATACACCATGTCTCCCACTGTTTAAGAGACTTCGGTTACTGCCAATTCCTAGTGTTTATATGTATGCTGTTTGTGTATCTGTCCAAAAAAATCTAGTAGACTATGTGACAAATGATAGGATTCCTAACTATAATACCAGAAGGCATAAGGACTTTCACCCAAATTTTGTTAGGAATACTATTGCAAAGCATGTACCAATGTCAATGGGGTTAAATATTTACAATCATTTACCCCTGGAACTCAAAACCAAGATAGGTACTGAAGTATTTAGAAAAAAGGTGTTGAATTTTTTCCTCTCCAAAATGTTTTATTCTTTAAAAGAATTCTTTGATTCAAATTTTTAAAGGAGTGGAATGAGTGATTAATTTTTGTTATATATACCATTTTTTAAGTTTGTATTTTATATTATCTTTTACATGCACTTTGTGTAATTCATTGACGTGCCTTATATTGATGCATAATGCTGTAATCGATCTCTGGGCAAATAAATACTATTATTATTATTAAGTCCTGCTCTCAAAAGTGTGACATTTCGGGCATAAAAAACGATAATAATGACTAGAATGTTGTAGGCTGTATTGGTCATTAAATCAAAAATTACTATGATATGAATAAGAGAAAATTCTTATTTTATAATCAGGATCACGAACAGGAACATAAATACAAATCTAATTTTTGTGAGTAGAATTTCATTTTAAATAATGGATTCTCAATTGAAAACATGGAATTCACGGAATGGATTAGGTGGATGTTGATGCTTTGTTATATTCCACTGAGACATCCAAATCGTTAGATGGCTTTTAAGGGCGTTTCGTGTACATGTAGTCTTAAGAGCTTGGGGAAGAGATTAGTACGCTCTTGTTAACATTGGTATTCTGTATAGTGTAGAAATAATTTTCTTCGAGCGTAAAACCAAACGAACACTCGAATCGACCGCTGCTCCTTTCTTCACTAAAGATTAAGATCTTCCTGTCTTAGTTAATCGATGCTATGACAACTCTCTCCCTTTCTTCAGCAAAATTTAGGGAACTCCTCCAATCCTCTCCCTCTGGGATGCATATAAAATACTCGAACGTCCCTTACTTAGCTTTAATTTTTTGCTCCAAATGTCATGAGTTTTGATTTAGGATGAAGATAAAGTCTATGAATTTCACGCACGTTGTCCACTTTAATTCGAAGGATGATGTCATCTAACTTGAGGCTGTAATCCAGGAAATCTATTCAGTGCTCAGTATACAGGGGCGCCGACTTATAAAAAATATTGAGGGGGCCCATATCCGAGGTCTTGCCCCGGGAAGAGGTTAAATTCAAAGTGTGTCGCAGCACCGAAACACTATCATGATTCACACCACCTGATTCAGTCAACCTGCTTCACCTTATAATTATTTGTTTTAACACATTGTTGAATTTATTTTAAAAGGTAACTATCGTCAAACATGGGAAATAAAAATTACCAATATATATTTTTGATTTCACAAAGCATAATATAACTTAATTATTTTCTTGAAATATTGAGGGGGCTCCGCCCCCCCAAACGAATCTTTGGGGGGGCTCGGGCCCCCTCAGGCCCCATGGAGTCGGCGCCACTGCCAGTATAGTGTTTCTTAGAAAAGTAGCTTTTGGATATTATTCACTCTCTTTTACAAGCCATTTTTCATTTGTTATTTTGATTTATCTCTTATTTTAATCGATTTTTCGAACCCTGTATTGAGAGATCGCCCATATAATTCTAAACATTACCACGTGTGACATGGTCCCTTCGTGGTATCTCCGTTGATATTTTATCGGTTTCCACATGTGAGTGTAGTTTTGAATGTTATATATTTAGCTACTCCTCAGGTGAATCATTTGCGTTGCTGAAAGCTGCAGCCAAATATTTTTTAGAGCTCTCGAATGGAATATTGACTACGTTGAATGATCTCCAGTTGTATATTTTAGATACAGTTATTTATTAAACCGTTTTTCTATAATTCTTGTGACTTATATGGTGTTTTAATTTGCCATCTCCTCTATTATCTACTCCCAGTCTGTATTTATAATTTGGAATTTTCTAGGAACTGGTACACCTTTGTACATGCACCATTCAATGCTACTGAACAAATTTCAACGTTAATGATTAACAGCAAAACATTATTTTGCAAAAATGGCGTGCCAACTTTGAAGCAGAGGTGGTCATAAAAATTTAGCTTCCCAGGCATATTCTCCGTGGCTAGAAGAGTATTTCTCTCAATATCAAGTATTAAATATTATAACGTTCTTCGTTTCCGCATTTACTGTTATACATGTTTTTTTATACTGACCCTCGATCACATAAGTGTAAAATTTTGCCTATGCATAATATATTTGTTGACATAGCATTTAATTGAAAAATTATAAGTGGTCTATAAGCCAAGAACTAAATTCATATCTGAGGACGCCATGTACAGTATCACGTATGCTGAGCTATATTTAGATATTTTGTTCAAGTATCTATGAGATACATGTTGATACATAAATCCCACAAAGACAATGATAAATTGCCTATGGCAGACCAATCTTGTGGCTGATCTAAGCCAATCAGACTCAACAGACAACAATGATCTCCTTGATAATTTCATATTACATATTCTCATATTATCTCAGAGATATGTGTAGTTGTTATTATCTTTATGCTAAAGATAATGTAAACGAATCGTACATAATTTTTATGGAAATGTTAGCTTCCTGCAGTAGTGAAGCAGGCTTTTTTATAACTTGTGGAAGAAAACATACATTTCTTAATCTCTGGCTAATACTTAATGTAACAGAATTGCTGGGCGTACTTTATTGTTTAAATCACCCAAATATTGAAAACCCTAAATCGAGGCGAAAGTTTCAAAGGATGTGACATTCCGAATTTTCATTTATGCATACTGCAAGTATAATTTGCATTAAGAGGAGTAAAATTATTATTATTGTAATTTCTGTCGTTCCCGGGAAATATTAATAAGCTTAAAATCTACGATACTCGGTATCAGCATGGATCTTTACTTTACCTAGAAAAATAGAAACAGACCGCTTTAATAAGAGCGCGATAATTCCATGGAATCTTCAAATATTTAATTTATCGGATATTTGGGCTTAAAGATCTCGGGGGAAACGTTTTGTGGGGAAAACTTTTGTTTTTAAAGCTAAAACATATTCAACTTCTCAAATTCCTTCTATTTTCTGAATGCTATAATCTCTAGTCACCCTGCTGACCAGTTTTTGAATTATTTTGAAGGCCCTAAGGCTTTATTTTCCGACCCGTTCGCATGTTGTTCGTTAAATAGAAAGAAGTTCGTGTACATCATTCAATGTATTTTTTCTATTTTTTCACTAAAAGCGCGATTGTTTTTTGCAAAACAGGGAAATGCAGGGAACTTTTAAGGCTGGTGACTACAGGCAGTATAGTCGGCTAACACACCTTGAAGCACTCGGCAGGGGAATAGGGGCTTGCTGTACATAAAATTTATGGCCAGCCTTGAAACGAAAAGAAAAAAATACCAAGCCACGTCTTATTTAATGCTTCACAACATCTTAGACCGTAATACCAATGGCATCTTGAAAAACCTGTTTAGTAAACAGTATTTTCCCAAGAGGAGAAGCTAGAAAATAATAGGGAAATAATTTCGCGTTTCAAATATTCGCAAGCTCCAACTTTGATCAAGATAGGCATCATGGGTTATAAATTTAACATATATTTCTATGCTTTCTCAGCAAGCGTGTTATTCAATTTCATTATCATTCAGATCAACTACATTATTCGATTGAGGTGGTGCTACCTGGTCTTTTATTTCTTGCTACGTTTTCAAGGATGAAAATTGTTTTCAACCTGCTGTTCAACCTATAATATCCGAACTCGTGTACGACTTGCTAACCCACATTATTTTTTGTAGAGTTTTATTTTTTAACTCATTGGTTCGTATTTTTTTCAATCAAATCTTCAGTTTCCTATCAGTTCAGTTGGTAAAACATCAGAGATATTCCCCTTGATAGGCTATGTTTCTGTTGGACAGATATCAACATTTACCCATGGGTATGCTGCGAAGTAACTAGTCACGTAGGCTGGTAGCATTTAAATCGGGATATTGTTTATCGATATTATTGAGATACCGGATTTTATATTGAATTTATTGCGCTAATCTATACAGATATTAATTCAGCGATTAAGAAACGGCAAGACATACATAAATGGATATAAGTGAAATACGTTGTAGGGTAGATTTCCGGGTTCCGTCCACGTTATTATGTTTGTTGGCGACGTTTCACAAACTATGCTGTAAGGTGAAAGTGTATGCGTCCTCAGGCCTGGCTGATGTGAGGACGCTTACGGTACCTACAGTTGCTGAAACGTCGCCATCATAAATGACAACGCGGACGGAACCCGGAAATCCACCCCAATGCGAACCTGAACGCCGCGAAAACTTACATCAGAAAAATATTCGTAAATTACGTCCCTGAATTATTATTATTGCTGAAGGCATCTTTTGTGAATAACATTTCTATTGCAAATAAATTTCTTCAAAGAATTTTGATTTGAGATACAAGTCACAAGTTTTAAACTATATTTGGTGTATGTAATTCGCATTCATGTGAATCATTTTATCGCCATTTTCCTCCTAATTACATGTTCACATTTCTTATTCTGTGTACATATAATCTCATTTTTTCTAAATTATTTCCTATCATGTTTGCCCTCTTTAGATCACCCATCTGAAATTTAGGAATACTTCCCTCCATGACGCCTGCGCTGGGTTACCTGCATCATATTATTTTTGAAAATCTCTTTTGCTTCGTAATAGTGTTTTTGTTAATGACTTGAAATTTTGGAGATTTTAATCCATTTATTTCAATGCAAACGCTCAACTGTTTCCAATATTTTAGCGGCTAACTCACGATATCAGTACACCATCATCAGCAGCCATTCTTGTTGTTCTAACCATTGAATCAAAGTGTTTATACTCGTTTTATTATGTTTTATTCGTTATGGATACCTATATCACATCATAGAGGAAAAACTGAAAATTTTTGTGTTTTTGTCAACTTCATCCACGACTTCACGACTTGGCTCCCGAAGTTCAGAGTGAAAATTAAGAAAATCGGTGAGTTTTCTGTTAAATATTCTACATTTCCGGGGTGTTTTTCTTACGCACGTGAATTTTTATTTTTTTCCAAAAATATAATTAGCGTGTATAGAAATTGAGTCAACCATACCCATCACGCCAACAGTAGCATTCATACTTAACGGATTCTTATACTGCTATTACTAATACGAGTACTACTTTTAAGGTAATCGTACCACCGTAGTACTAACAAGGCTGGGAATAACATTATGTTAATCAAAGATGTGTTTGGGTAATAGAAATTTGACTTTTAATTGATGGATCTTGTCGGCATTTAGAAGGAATTATTATTTATTCTAAATTGAAAATATTCCAATCCGTCTTTCCAAGTGTTTTTCAATTTTAGAGGCACCGTTATTCATTTTACGAGCTCTATCCCAAATCCATGGAGGAGTACGGCGGTAATCTTTAACGAAACATTTATGTAATACTTAGAGCTCTCTTGTACTTGGAATGGGGATGATATCCAATGGCAATCGGTGGTTTTGGATTTTGTTCATGTTACCGAGACTTCTGCGTAGTGCTTTGATGGCATATTCGAGTATTGGATTGCGTTGCCCTTCTAAGATTTGTCATACCCATTCGAGACGAAAATTTCGCTTTTTTCTATATAATGCTAAAAGATTTCAAACTACACAATAGAGTTTGTTCAACCAATTTTTGAATATTGAAAATTATTGCATGTGGCATCTTGGACCACCAAGTTCTCATACCCATTATGAAAGACACAGTAGAGGCATCAACGGAGGAGAATTAACGCAGAAGAGACTTTTGATTTTTTTTAAGCATTCAGGAAATACGTTTTCACTCTGTATACCACGAATATCTGATTCCAAGAAGTCTCACTGAGCAGTATTACCTTATTTCCCACTCTTAAAACCAGATTTCCTTATTTCTACGTCAATGCAATGAAGAGATTCCTGGAAGGTGATGGATCGAATGAGAATATTATAACAAGACCTCGTGAGGAGGAACGAATACTGAACGACGTATTAGAAAAGATTAATATTGATGTTAACACGGCAGAAATTGTGTAGCGATTTTCTTATTCTCTAGTAGAAGGATGCATTGGCCTCCTGAATCAAATCATTTCAATTATGGACATATGTCAACTTCATGATAATTTTTTATGCCGTTGTGAGATTTTACAAATATAATGCGTATATTGTCTGGTAAAAGAGTGATAGTTATGATGCCAATAATTAAGGTAGATGAATGAGACTATGATGCATGACGAATCCTTTCATTATAATCATAACAGCTTATGAAACTTAAAAACATATGATTTCTACCTGTACTCTTTATGCTTACGGAAACCAATCCTACTTCATCATGTTCACAATTCTGAACCTCTGGTCTCTTGCTGTATATTGTTTCAGTATTAATTACGCCGAAGTCCCCTATAAAAGAATATCAATATGCTAATTACCTAAAAGTGAATTTAATGGAATGATAATGTGTAATATAATGTATTGTATTGTAATATGTTCTTCCACAGATGCAAATAGTTTGCATTGAAAAAGAATTGTCTTCGGGTTAGAGTGGCGAGGGTTGTAAAATTTCCATTCTGCCGACCACAAAACCTTTAACTCAGCTTCACACATGACGATAATATACTGATAATATTATAGCAGAAGAATATTGATCTCATTAGGAAGTAATTTTGAAGGTAATTCTTGTGGAGTAAATAGTTGAAGTGATAGGAATTTGATCAGGAACCTCGAGTCATGGTGATCAACGTCATAGTGCGTTCACCTAGTCAATACTGAGTATTTTTTCTGCTTCAAAGTTTATTGGTAGGCATCTCTCTAAGTTGGCGAAATAGACCTTTTTAATTGAAATAAATTTGAAATACATATGACGAGACAATATCATAATAGTTCTTGCGTGAGATGTTTTCTTTAAATAGCTCGAAATTGTACTCAATTCAGAATGGAGTGCCTTTTTGCGAGAAGGGCGGTGTGTGAGAACTATAATAACACGCCTTTGGTACTTGTCACGGAGGAGATCTATGAAAGGTTTAGAAGTTCAGTCGACGTATTAGAATCACGTATGGATGAAGAATTATAATTACGTGCGTACCATCAAAACACGTCTTAATTTGAACCTCTTCTAGGTATTTCGATCAGAGCGAAGTGCAAACAGCATTTTCAGTTCCTTAAGTGAAATTTTTTAACATATCATATTAATCTCTTCATTGGTGCTGAGGCAAAATTTGCGGCGTTTTATCCCGAAGATGGCTCCAATTGCTTGACGCTCAGAGATCGTGTCGGTACCTGGTATACCGTTAAGTGCGGGAATCGATGCTGGTGAGGGAGTGGATTCCGTGATTATGCTTCCATAGCTCTATTAATTCATAGGGGGGCATTATTTATGAATCAATGAAACAACTTGCTGGTTCTTCTCATAGCTTTTCTATTTATTTTTAGAATTCTTAACATTATAAGGATATTTATTATTTCTTCTATTACCTTATTTGCCGGGTTTTTGATCGTTAATTGATGCTATTGGAGCTTGTATCTAATGGGATTTTTAATAGTATAAAGATATTTATTCGTCAATTATTTACCTAATCTAATGTGTATCAAATCCCTCGTCATTGTTTTCGCATCTATAGTATCCTTATCTGAGTACCGTCTTCATCTTAATGACACCTTCTTTCTTCCACTTGATAAGTATCTAGGTTTTCACTTTTAGAATGCATCATTGTGTCATATGCCTGAAATATAAAAAAGATGCTTTTTTGAAGTATAAATTAAATAAACTTCATTGATAAATTGAAAATTAAGAATTACCTTCAATTTTTTCGTCTACCGCGGTTGTGGCCGTTCAGGTTAGAGTAAAAATTGCTAAGTACGGAAGGACTTTCGTTCAGATGCCTACTTCTTCTTGGAAGTCAGGATGAAAATCACCCCATTTTATTTCTCTCAAAGGCTTTTATGAGCTGATATGAATGCTTGCTAATTTAATAAAACAGGAATGTCGTCAAACCACCCAAAATTGCATTACTTATAGGTGCGCTTTTGTGATATTTATCACTTAAGTGTATGAAGCATGACCATAATAGTATCATTTTCTGATACGAATTTTGATTCAACGTAAAAGGAGCGTATTAAGTCGATTGTAGGAGATTATTTATCTATTGCTCAGGCAAATTTAAGGTTCAAGTCATAAGATATAGTTTTTATTAAGGAATTGAGTTTGCTGTCTTATCATTCAGAACGATTTTTGGAAATTGAATGGTATAGAGTGGCATGTAGCTATAACAGTAAGCTCCATGATTCAGTCAATGCTAGAAAACGAACCCAATTGTGAAAGGCATTACTCTCTTATATTTTCGGAAGAATGAATTGAGATGCCTGTAAGCTGAATAGGCGAAGAAGACATAGTAAAGTAAGAGTTTAAGTATTATGATTCTAGACTCCTCGAAACGATATGGATTTCTATCAGTGGAGCAATCATCATACTTATTTTTCCTTGAATGCTTCGCCAACAGCAGCTCTCGTATGAGATCATTGGAAGAAGATGAAGTTTTTCAAATATGGAGATTACTTATTTTGAGAGTATATAATTTTGGCAATTGTTAGAAATTATCATAAAATTACTACGCGGTAGGTATGGCCTTCTTGGGGGAAAACGTTTGTGAGCAGCAGAGATGATAAAAGTACGATGAAGGATTTAGATTCCCCGGAATTTTGTGTTCACAGAAAGTGTCCTCGGGTTTACCACTGCGCCTTCATCCGACCGAACAACCAGCTATTTCGCCCAGAAAGTCTCCTAAAATGTAACAATGCTTCAATTTATTCTCTAAGTATCATTTTATCAGTACACCTCTCATAATTGAGAAGTTTATGACTGTACAGACGTAGCGATTATGATGGAAATAAAATTACTTTGTAAAGACACATAAAATTCTATTATTCATTACCGGTTCTGCCTCAAAGAAATGTCTTCAGTTCAGCAGTAAAATTGGTGAGTTAAAGACCAATAAATACTTTTTATGTGACACGGCCAATCTGAAGACGACTCCTCTGAACGTCGAAACCATTCCTCAATAAGAGTTTTTCATTTTATTTTACAAAGTTATTTTATTTCTCAATCTGATACGACTATTTACCACTTTTCATTTCATTTTAAAACATTGAATCTTCGTAAAAGCGATCACAGAAATAAAAAAGTAGGGAATGGCCGATATGTAGTACTTGAGTTGCAAATTCAACTTAATATATTTATGATTCCTCAAAATGGAAATTTTGCTCCTAAACTAGCCGCCTGATGTTGATGTCGTAAAACATTTTTTTTGCCTATTTCACTCGCTTGAGATTTCTTTGAAAAGTCAACCAACTGGCTACGCTTGCAGCTAAAATTATCTTGGACGATTATGTGTACTATTCTGGAGCGTTGCCGTTGTGCTTTAGATTTTTTCTAAAGTTATACAATACTTAATAATTACTGTATTTGGTAATATTTTTAGTAGAATAGTTCATCCCTTCTAAGGTTTTCATTGCGTTTGAATTGCCAATTCACTGCATACTACACGCTTATGGATACGAGGGGAATTACTAAAATCTTGCAAATAGATACATGAGCATGCATATATAATAAATGCAAGGAAGGGATTTCGTCAATAACATAAGAAGAGATGAAAAGAATAGCGGAACTGAAAGTTGATAGCTAAAATGCAATAAGCTTGATTATCATTCGGTTATAAGGAGTAAGTGAGGGCGAGGCGTAGGGTAAAATGACATGAGAAAGCATCATTTATATAGAAAATTTGATACAAGTGATAGGATATATAAATTCCTCACATGTGGAGGATAAACTTTTCGCAAAAAGGTGTTAGAGGAAATGTTATGTGGAAGAGGAATAGCATGGAAGGCGTTTGATAATCTGGAGGAAAATTGACAGGACGGAATCAATTGGAGTTGAGAATTGAACACAGTGTGGGAAAGAATGAAGTTAAACTTATGACCGGCAAAGAACGCGACGCACAGTGCTGAGTAATCCTAGAATTTGAATTTTTGGATTTCATTCCCCTTGAAATTATGCTTGCCAAATAACATCATGGAAGGGAATTTCATTTAAAAAATAGTTATCGTATCGATTTATGTCATCTGTTCATCTTTGAAAATAATGTTTACCTCAACGCTTATATCTGCATCACCCTAAATTTTTGAGTTTGATGGGATTTGAAGCGAGCTTTTCTTGAACGTTCAAAACATTAAATCGACTTTCAATTCAAAATATAATTCCTCTAACCGTATTAATTGTTAGGTATTTATTTAAAACCTTCCCACGTGCCATTTTACCGTGGATTGTAACGTGTACTCATAATTTTAATCGCAATGAAACTAAGCCTGGAAATGGGTTCATTTTCAAGTCGTGGTCCCTACAAATATTGCACAAATATCTGCTATCCAATATTGCATCATATGCAGTATCAGGAATCCTAGTTTTTTTTATATCAGTTCTTTTGCAAGACTTCGGATTTGTATCTCGAACATTTTTTATTAACAATTAGTAACTCAAGGCAGCCATTCTAGTGGGAAATAAGCTAGACTGTAGGTTGACATCCCACTACCTTTTCCTGAAAATGAATTGAATGGCGCTGCTAAAATAATAGAAGAGGGGGTTCTCCGCGATCATATTATTTTAAGACCCATACAAAAATTAATTTTTATGACTTTATCTCTCTGCTTTGGTAAGGTCGACTATCACTGAAAGGACGTCATAATATCTATTGCTCCAGGAAAAGGAAACTGAATGTAGCGACTGTTTAAATGTTTATTATCGGTTCGTATTATTGCTTGCTGTTCCGGGTGGTTGGGTTCACTCATTTTCCGAGCAACCTAGTTTTTAAGTTTGAATTGTGGTGTTATTGAATATTACTTTGTGTGATTACATTATTCAAAATGTAAAGCGCATTTTAATCTTAAATGCTAAATTTGTAAAAAGTATTCTGCTTTTTTAATTAGCTCCCATCATGTTTCAAGCACTTAGTCGCTCGATAGCCAAAAGAATAACGCCTCGGAATATTTTATATACCAAACCTATTTTATAATTTTTTGAGCACGTAATGACTTAATATATCACGTTAATGATACCTCTGTTCAACAGACCGTGATCTTCTGCGGTATTTAACTCATAAGAGCTTTCTGATTTGATAATTATTTCAGAAAAAAAATTTACGCTTGATTTTCTTATAATTTACACTCTTGGAAAATACGCAGCCAGTAGTGTGCTGTGAGGTTGAAACTCGGGAATACATCGAGTTGATGCATTTGGAATATTGCCAGGCTCAGTTGATTTCATCGAGAGGAAAATTTAACCCTCTTTCAGAGAATCATATGTTTTCGTGGCCGATGCATTTTAATATCCTACTCTAGCGTTCCCATTGGACGAATAGTGAAGCAATTCTAGGAAACACGTTGATGCACACCTGCTGATGTGCTTAATGCCGTCCTTCTCAGTGCAAAGGGCGTGGACCAGCCTGGACTAAATAGCCTACGTAACTGGGCACTACTTCATTAAACATAGGCGTTTGAGGTTATAAGTATTCTTATCGAGGCGAATGATTTAACGGCTGAATAAAACTTCGGTCCACTGCGATGAACCCGCTAATCTGCCACTTTAACTACGAGAGTTTTTGCAATGCCCTCTGCGCAGTAGCTTTGATCGCTGTTAAACCCGTGGCGCTTGGCAACGCAAAATGGCGGTCAGGGGATGAGCCGCGAGTGAGCTATTCAGCCGAATGCTTCATGTCCTATGTGCACTGTAAAAGCCGCCGACCGGAAATAAACGCGCACGTGCAGGTGCTCGCGATTTCATTAAATTTCCAAAGAATTGATTCATGATTAATGCGCCAACCATTTACAGACTCTTCGGCCCTATTTCCTATTCATATTTTCCAATTACCTCAACATACATTCAGAATGATGGATTCGGAGTTATTTAGAATCTTGAGGTGTAATTAGGCTGAATTGAACTACCGCTTTTACGTCGGGAATCAGCTGCGTATCATAGGTCAAATAAGTTAAATGGAATACCATTCCATTATCCTCATTGATAACTTTGGGTTTGCTGCTACATATCCGTAAATTGAAATTAATGAGAACCCTTGAGTGCTAGAAATAATTATTTTTCGATAGATATTATAATAAGAATGGACCTCTGTTATGCATGCATAGCTCTACTTCTCATTCGACCAGACCGAAAATTACTGTGTTCACTTGTGTAACCCGCATGCTCCCACTTAGGGCAGCTGAGGAGGACTTTTTAAGTAAATTTTTTGCTATTTATTTTCCCGCTTTTTATCGTAATTTTTAATAGGACTCTACATTGAGATTTGAATTTGACATGACACCATCTCCCAATATTATGTCGTGGCGTAGAAATTTTTTTGGCGTTGATAGTGAGATTATGAAATGCCGAATTACACGCATACGCTGCAAAATTAATTTTTTCATCATCATGATTTCAAAATAGGATCGTGGATTTGATGAGTGAATATGGAATTGCAAAAAAAGAAGACAATGAAGCTCCTAAATTGGCGATTATTACAGGTACGGTACTCTTTTTTCAGCATTTTGTTGTCCCCAAATTGATTGATTCCTTGCATTTGTGCTATTTGCCAATAATACTGTCGGTCCTCTTCTAATCTCAAATATGATACGTCGCAGATATTTATGTAAATATGGTCACGGACAGAGCCCATTCTGAAAATAATAAGCATTACATTTCTTGGTTTTTTTTAAAGGAAATTAAGACGGATATAATGCATCCCTAAATACACGAATGATAGTAAGCAGAAAATCACAATAATAACTATGGAGCATAATTTGCGTGAAGAAAAACCAAAAGCAGAGAGAAGATGAAGCATGTCTTCGCATTAAATTGGTGGATTTCGGTCAGCCTTTGAATAATTCATGAAACCAAGGAAACATCGCTATTTTTTAGGTTTGAATTGATTTGTGCCATTTTCCCGAGTCATAACAAATGAAAGGGTATTTATCCTCATTGTTTGAAAATCACATATTGATTTTACTACTTTAATGTATACAGGAAGTTTGAAAATACCATTCAACTATAAATGTAATTAATGCTGATACATAAATAGCGTATTTTTGCGATTACCTATATAAAATATTATGAAGAGTATGAGACTGTCTGTGCATAAATGAATGGGTATGAGTCCATGTGATGAATAAATAGAAATTCATAAAATATTCATACACTTGGCAGTTTATTGTCAAGTAACAATTTGGTTTGGTGAACATGGATGCAGTAAAAGTATTAATACATAAAAATTTCGGAATTCATTATTTTTTTAAGTGAAAATAATGATTAATGATTAAACACATATTATTTGATCCATCATTGTATACAGGGTGTTTCAGGAGGAAACTGAAATACCCTGGAAATAACCTCTTCAGGAGGTGGTAGGGAAGACAATTTTAAGCATTTTTTGTTCTGTAAACATGAGGTCGCTACTCCTTCGCTACGGAGCTATGGCAACGCAAACATTTTTTGGATGCACTTTGCAGTGACCATGAATACAGTTTTTCTAGGGTATCCAGCCTTTTCGACATTTTATAGGATTTTTATGACGAAAACAATCCGATTTAAATTGCCTGGCCTTAAACAAATGAGAGCATTGAGCGAGTATAACAATACGATAGCGCAGATCGCATATTTAGATTTTCATGGTAGCTGCAAAGTACTTCCAAAAATATTTGCATTGCGGCAGCTCAGTAACTAAGAAGTTGCGACCCCATTTTTGTGGACAAAAAGTGTTTAAAATTATCTCCCCTTCCACCTCATGAAGTGTTGCATATTTCTCATGAAACACCCTGTATAACTTTCAAGGTTATCGTAGAAAATGCGAGGACGTTACACCTTCTCGCGGTTAGCAGCATGCGATGAATCAGACGCGGAGGCTGGAGCATAAGTGAAAAGAATTCTTCAAGCAGATAAAAGAAGCTAGTTTAAGTGACGAGGGGGCAGGTTAGTGAACAAGAGAATTACTGAAGAACAACGGGTTGGAACGAAAGGGCGAATTCAACGGGCACGGAGGTGACGGAGGGCGGCCGTGACGAAAGACTCCAAGAGAAGGCACGTTTACATGAAACGCAGGAAAGAATATGCATGACCCACTGCTTGGAGCCACGAATGGCTTTTAAACGGTTATGGAGGTAAATGACCCTAGTACTTATCTGTAATGCACGGTATTTCAGGAGGAGTCTGTAGTACTTCAGGATGTGGTAGGGGAGAAAATTTTAAACACTTTTTGTCCATAAACAAGGGATCGCAACTCTTTAGTTACTGAGCTATGGAAAAGGAAACCTGTTTTGCAGTTACCATGATAATGATTTTACTTGGGTATCCAGGATTTTTGACATTTTATTTAATACTCTGGATTTTTAAGGAAATTAAATAAGTAAGATTGTAGGAAAATGTGTGATAATAATTGTCTGAAACAATTAATCTTTGACCTTAATTTAGCGAGAGCTTTGAGCGAGTATCAGCAATACGATTGCGCTAGGGCATATTGAGATTTTCATGGTAATTGCAAAGTTCTTCCAAAAATGTTTGCGTTGCCCTACCTCAGTAAGTAAGGAGTTGTGGCCTCATGCTTATGGGTATGAAATGCTTAAAATTGCCTACCTTATCACCACCTGAAGTATTGCATATTTTTTCTGAAACTCCCTGAATGAAATGCTTCAACTACAAATCATTAAAAAAAAACGTTTACCGTTATAGTGATTCTCCTTCCATGGTTGCAAATGTTTTCCAGCTTGAATCAAAATGCTATTTTTTTCTTCATTATTATTTGGTGGCCCAAAAAAACTTTATATGCCGAATACAATACGAGGATTGTTTATTGCCAGGCTATAGATATTGCAGGACATTAATTTCATTTTGTTAGGGATAAATAATATTTGTAGATGAGGTCTTTTGGATACTGTCCGCGCATTCAAGAGTCTCATTTACGAAAATATTGCTCACCATCTCGTTAGTCTCTTCTAATGAACTGCATAGCTCACCCTCGACAAGACTCCGGAACATGCTGATGCAATCACGAAAGGTTTTCCTTGTAATTCCTAACGCCGCGGAGACTTAAGAAACCAACTTATATAGATCACATTTATTTTCATTACATCGCAATAAACAAGAAATATGTGGTCTATACATTTTACTCATATCATATAAACTTCAGTATCTTTTTTCGTTTGGATTCTTATGGGCAGTTTTTCGTGAAAATCGTATTTGTAGGGAGTACGAACAATATTGCTTCCAATGTTTAACCAATCGTCTCAATTAATTCCGGGCAACTTCATGTTCATTGAGAGTGACCAAAATAGCATAGTGTGTTAAGAATCAGCTGCTTATATTCGAGTTGGAGACCATATTCATCCGAAGTTAGATGAGAGGAGGAAAACGACATATCTACGTTATGTGGTTAAATTCACTCAATGATCCTTATTCTATTTTTTAATTTTCAACCCATGAAGTTACTTGTTTACCACATTCATCTACTGCATTCATATTTTTCCCGTGTGTTTCTCTTCCGATCACGAGCTACATTTCTTTTTTAGAAATATATTTCCTGTAGCACCTCTGGTGCATTATTTTTACAATGCAAATAGTACGAAGAGTCTTCATGTATCTATTTATACTCAAATGCACAATAGGTCTTATGGGATCTCTAGAAAATTTTCCTTCGTGCTTTGATCGGGATCATCACTAGAGGCATCCCTTCCTGTTGGTGAATTCAGCTGAATTGCTGAATTGAACAGTTTCATAACCGTAACATATACAATAATTTGAATAACACTATTGGAAAGAGAAACTTGAACTTCTAGTCAAAATTAATCTGTCCAAATAGTTTCCGAAAAAATTTTAAACCATTAAAATTGGAATGCTAGATAGATAACCATGAGGTTGTGAGGGTTATATTAAAGTTATGGATTATTATAGATGTCCCATAATCATCTGTTCTATCCCGTTCATTGTTGCACCAAATCTCTTTGTATGGTATGAATATTTTATCCCTAAAATGGCTGGAAATATTCCGCTTGTTTTTGCATAGATCGCGTTCCTAGAATTTATTTTTTTTATTGCGGTCAAGAGCATGTGATACGAGTCAGTGGGGCCTTGAGTGCCGACAGTGTGTCTTCCTGAGCCGGAAATGCAGCCCGGAAAGATTCGCTGGCCCTGCGGATTTCCGCTGAATCACAATTTCCCTTGCACCACTGAGCGATGCATTTCGTTGGCATGCAAACGGCAGTTTGCGATTTAGCGTGAAAATTATGGTGATGTATATTTTTTACGCTTTTCATGATATCACGAAAATTAATCTCGCTCAGCAAATTCCCCAAAGCTTGATATTCAAGATTCTCTCAGAGAGAAATTCTTCAAATAACGTTTTTAAATGCTCGTTCCGGTTCCTTTTCCAAGTCGTACCAGTGACCGTGCAGACACCATGTAGGCGCTGGTGATGTTTCATGCCTTGTACCAAAATATTTTACCCAGGCGTTCCTAGGCTTTAGTAGAACAGTTAAAAATGTCAAATGAACCACTTCGTTATTTCTACAAAGCTTTTTAATAAGCCTAACTAAACTTCGTAGGCTCTTCCCCTTGAAAATGACACTTTGTTGGTGCAATAATTAAGGGTAATTAAAAAAATTGTTTTGTAAGTACAAAATAGTTTCATTTAACATGTTTAACGAACGGAAATTCCGTGAAGTATCGCCTACATCAATTAGTTCAAAAAGTAGCGGTGAATATATTATTCATGTATTGTAATTTACCTTTGAAGTACGTATTCGTTGCTATTCATTAGTTTATGTATATATTTTATTAGGAATAATAATGGATTGTAAACATAAAATATCTATCTCGCACAAAATGGACAAAATGTCAGTATTACAAACTTTCGGGAGTCATATTTGATTTTAATTAAAGATTTAATGCAGTAATTCTACAGGATTAAAGTATGTATCGGTAGTAACAAAATGGGTTCAATGCTATAATTTCAGGTGTCTGATTTTTTACACCAAACAGAAACTTAAGTTGAATAAAATCGTTCTGGAATTCAATATCACAAAAAATTGCTCTGTCGACGAAAAATTTTATTGTTGATACAGTGTTTACATAACTATTTGCTTCAGGATTGAGGATACTTAATGATTCTGATCCATAATGATTCAGTAACTGCCTTTATCTTGCCAGTTGCTTTGAAGAGAATTGGAAATGGCAAGTACCTACCCGTTAACAAATATGTCTTGTATACGTTGAACGTAGTGGACTGATCACCATAATGCAGCTTATTTATTTTATTTTAGTAGCATTGGATATTCTATAGTTTATAGGTTATTCATGCGCGCAGAAGGCTTTTCAGGCATAGGTAGACCGTCGCCACGGCAACATGGAGTACGGACGACCCTCCCAAGAATTCCGTTGGCGCTGAGTCCCGGAAGCAGCTTTCATTATCGCTACTTTAGCGCATCAACGGATGAGGAAAAAAGGTAAAATTGTCTTCTTTTCGAAGTAGATCATTTAATAGTATTTTAATTAAAACTGTTGAGATTAAATAGCAGTGCTTAGATTCAAATCTAAAGTTTTCCTAAAGTTACCACTCTATTTAATCAAATATAGTTACCGAAATAGAGAAGTTGTAGGCTATTCTGTGCCATATATTATTCCTTTCAAGTACAGAGATTGTGAATGTTACTGATCTCGTAGCTAAAATATATCATTCAGGAGGACCGCATTTCAAACTCGGAATTGCTCTATTGAATATTTATATGATTTTTAGAGTGAATTTAATTCCAACGAGTGATTTTAAAAATATTTTTTCTCCTCTCAGAATAGTCATTTTTGAACCAATATTCTAATTTAAATTTCGGTGCATCAATGAGATTTTTCGCTGGCTAAATTTATCATTTATCATGAAGCCAAGTGATTATTATGGTTAAGGTAGTAATTTTCAATGCAGTATGCAAGTCGCATGGATTTTAATATTGAAGCTAATTTCATGTGGTAAATTTGAACAAACTTGCAACGCTCGAAACGTTCATCATACCATTCATAAGAAAAAAATTAGTGAAGAATTAGTCCATTAACTCAGCAAGTATCGAATTAACTCAACAAGTATTAGTACAAACCACATTGAAAATCATATCTATGTTAACACTTTTGTTGCTTGCATGAGTTCAGCGAATTACTGTTTGATTGTGATCGAGATTAAAAGAAATAATTTTATACGAGATTTACGTAGATCTACTTTAGATCCTATATAATAATCTCTATCGTAACAGGCTCAACTTTGTGGAGGTTCATTCTAATAAATAAAAGCGAACAAACTATGTATAAATCCACCAATTTATTTTTGTGGTACTACTAGTTTCGACGCAGCGGCGTCATCATCAGGTACAAAGGCTATAAAGAAACAAACATCCTTATATATCATGTGGTATCGGGAGGAAGAAGGTAGGTGGAAGGGGTGGCTGGGAAATCTGAGGTGTGTGATTGGGCGTTGTGGGAGGGTGGTGAGAGTTGGAGAGGGGTGGTGTGTGGAAGACCGTTGGTCGGGAGTAACGGAAGGTTTTTGGTGACTAAGGTAATGACGGGGGTGTCCGTGGGAGTGGGGGAAGGGGAAGGATTATGGGTTGTTGGTTTTTCCGTGAGGTTCAGGGAGGCTATTAGGAGGGGGGAAAGGTTCTCAAAAAGGATATCATTAAGAAGGGGACGTTTCTTGATGAGTCTTCTAATCTCCAACTCTTCTAGCTTGTTCATTCTTCTGCCTTTTTCCTCCCTGTGCAGAATTTTTGGCATGAAATCACTGTTGTGGTTCTCCTCCCACAAGTGCTTAGCAAAGTGGGATTGGGAGAGGTTACACGTCCGAAAACTCCTCTTGTGTTCCTCCGCTCTCTTTCGGAAAGTGCGGCCCGTTTGTCCGATATACGCTGCAGTGCAATCATTACATTCCAATAAATAAATGCCACTATTGTCCAATGGGTCACTCCTTTCCTTAGTGTTATTAAATAATCTTTTCAGGTTGTTGTTGTTATAAAAAGCAATCTTGTACAGGTTTTTAGGGAAAAGGTTGCTCACTTTTTGTGGACGGGCACCGAAAGACAATTAGACATTTTTTTAACAAGTTTAAACAACCAGTGTGACAGAATTAAATTCACATGTGAAAAAGAAGCGAGTGGTAAGTTGAATTTCCTTGATGTGACTGTTTCCAAAAGTGCTAAGTGTTTTGAATTTGCTATTTTTAGAAAAACCACCACCACTGATCATGTAATCCCCAGTGACTCCCGCCATCACATTTCCCAAAAGTTGTCGACGTTTCACTTCTTGATAAATAGACTTCTTAATATCCCCCTATCGGAAGAGAACTTCAATAAGGAATTGGAAACGATCAAAGCAATAGCAACAACGAATGGTTATAACAGATCTCTTGTGGATAAAATACTCGTAAAAAAACGCTCCCTAAGAGCACAAGAAATGTTATTCAGGCAAAGGGACTCAAAGGAGGAAAAATTTAAGTGGAGAAAGCTACCTTTCTACGGTGTTTTATCACAAAAAGTGAGCAACCTTTTCCCTAAAAACCTGTACAAGATTGCTTTTTATAACAACAACAACCTGAAAAGATTATTTAATAACACTAAGGAAAGGAGTGACCCATTGGACAATAGTGGCATTTATTTATTGGAATGTAATGATTGCACTGCAGCGTATATCGGACAAACGGGCCGCACTTTCCGAAAGAGAGCGGAGGAACACAAGAGGAGTTTTCGGACGTGTAACCTCTCCCAATCCCACTTTGCTAAGCACTTGTGGGAGGAGAACCACAACAGTGATTTCATGCCAAAAATTCTGCACAGGGAGGAAAAAGGCAGAAGAATGAACAAGCTAGAAGAGTTGGAGATTAGAAGACTCATCAAGAAACGTCCCCTTCTTAATGATATCCTTTTTGAGAACCTTTCCCCCCTCCTAATAGCCTCCCTGAACCTCACGGAAAAACCAACAACCCATAATCCTTCCCCTTCCCCCACTCCCACGGACACCCCCGTCATTACCTTAGTCACCAAAAACCTTCCGTTACTCCCGACCAACGGTCTTCCACACACCACCCCTCTCCAACTCTCACCACCCTCCCACAACGCCCAATCACACACCTCAGATTTCCCAGCCACCCCTTCCACCTACCTTCTTCCTCCCGATACCACATGATATATAAGGATGTTTGTTTCTTTATAGCCTTTGTACCTGATGATGACGCCGCTGCGTCGAAACTAGTAGTACCACAAAAATAAATTGGTGGATTTATACATAGTTTGTTCGCTTTTATTTATTATCCTATATAATATCTGCATTTATGACGTGAAAGCTTTGCTATGTAGGCATGAGTTTATTTATATTAATTTTCATTTTGTATATCTTGAAAATACTCTTCGCCGTGCAATTCAAACAAATAAATAACCTATCAATAACATGTTTACCAAAATTCTGATTTTTTTCCAATCAATGTCATCTCTCTTACTTTTACGTCCCTCAAAATTTGTGAAAGCTCACGCCTTACATCTGTGATACCCACTCGGGAATCCTAGATCACTCAAATTGATGTACTTGACGAAGTATTTAATAAAATGTATCATCAATGACTTTGATTGTAACGCTTTTTAATAGGTATTTCCCTCTTGCGATTGGCAGTCAATATCTTTAGGTTTTTCCCACGTTCTTCCACATCTTCTTACACTTGGTAAATGCAACTTTGTTCTCTTTGCATTATTTGTTGTTGCCATTTTTAAATCATATTTATATATCTCTATTGTTATAATTTGACTGCATCCAATTTCAAAAGTAGTAACTTGGCAATGTGTTCCTCTGCAAATATTCAATATATGACGAGGGTTAGATGGTATAAGGAACTTTCTTGTCCCAACCTCGCCCAAAAAAGACGAATTATTATTGTTATTCACCAAACTTCGTTTATTACTACGTATACACCTTAAATTTATCGCTCTGATGGAATACTGCTGGGAAAGTTAGGTATTGTGACGGAAGTGCCTCATAAAATGAGTGCTCGGCTACCTAGTTTAATGTTATCGAAGCACTCAAGGCTTGCGCGAATGAAAAAAAAATGGAGAGCCCGTCCTTCGGTAGGGCGCCAGCTCAGTTAACGGTGCACTGGGCTCCAAAACATGATGATAGCGATACGGTTGCACAACGTTTCCTACGGCGCTGCGGTCTTAGCGAAGGTCCCCCGTCTCACGCACCGGAACTTGTCCCCAGTCTGCCTTGCTGCAACATATTCGTTTTCCAAACTTCCGCTGCACTTTCGCAGGCACTGTTCCTAGGTTGGCCTTGGGTCGAACAATCGCGGGGAGATAGTGCGCCATTTTTTTCTCTCCCCAACGAGCGCCATAAGCATTATAAAAACCGGAATGCCTCTATTCCACTGTTGGTTGTTTACCAATTTTTATCATCTTAAGTGAACAATTCATGAATAATTCATGGAATGATAATTCACCAAAGCTTAATTGACATTGCGTGAGGAAAAAAAAGTTTGAGCTGCTGATATGATTCGGGAATTGAGTGCTAATTTTCATCGGCCCAGGTAAATTTTTTTAAGCTGTTACTTGAATGATATCACCTAATCAGTTGTAAGTTTAGGAGGAATGCGCAGAAAGCGAAAACACTTCCCTTTCTCTGGTTTGCTGTTATTTTTCTCATACATAAGTTGGTATAATGGAAGCTATTCCATGGGGTCCGCCTCTTTGCCCATGCGAAAATACTTCGATAGTCTAAACAGGTTTATGACGTAAATGTCTTCGAGGAAACCAGAAGGGCCTTGGAATAGAAATATGTGTGGATATAACTCTTGCAGGTTACACAACGACCTTTCAATTATCTTTTCAGGGTCTAGTGCACGGTCATGAAATTATTATCTCGCAAACGAATCCATAATTGGTGGAGTTTTTCACATACTTTTAAAGCCATAGCAACAGCGAGTCTCCTTGTCAGTAAGATAAATTATGCCAGCTGGAAAAACTTTAATCATATTTTCAACCTTTTAGGTATTCGAAATAACATTCACCAAACTGTGCGGGCCATGGTATTTTGTAAGTCATGTCTTTCTTAAAACTTATATTTTTCAAATAATTGTCTTGATATTTCTCCTGATGCCGGAATATCAAACAAAAGTCATCGTATCGCAACCTTTCCATACATTTTTGGCGTTTGCAGTCAATTCTTATGATCTTCAACGTCTACCGTATGCGAAGGTTTACATTCTTAGTCAACGTAAGTAATCTAAAGTCTAGATACTGGGTATCTATGCAAACATTGCAGAAATGATTTGATACTAGGTGGCGCACAATGGAGCTCAGCTATGTGCGAATTCGATTAAAAATTCCATTCTGAAATATCCACCAAGATATACATAATATATTTGAGCAGTATTATCGATGAAATATATCCGTAATCCCACCCCAACGTGCTTTAGAGTCTGTAATGTAATTGTTGCTAATGGGATTTTTTTTTCGTTTTGATGATACATGCATGGTACATGTAAAATACGATGAAATGAAGTAGAGATTAATATCTCTTTGAACTCACGTATCGTTATCTTCATGATGGGTGCGTATGATAAAATCATTCGAAAATACTGGAATAAAAGGAAAAGAAACTGAGTCTTACCAAACCGCAAAGAATAGTCTAACCCAAGCGCACACACTCTCGGTAGTATAAAATAAGATTACGCAGCAAAAATAATGCTTACGTGAAAATGCTGTTACATCTTTTTATATTTTCGATAATCTCATGAATGATCGAAACAGGGAAGGTAATGCAGTGTAGACAAATAGGTGCTGTCAACTAGTCGTAAATGCATTCAATCATAGCATAGTTTTTGCTCCCGGTCTCTGAGGATTCAGCTGTGAATATCTATCAGTGGCTTTTCTCATTATTTGCTTGTAGATTTAGCGTTCGTGGTTGAGTTAGATGATGGCCTCCTTCATTTAATGTATCATGCACAGTAACTACCAAATTTTTAAAACTTTAAGTGCGATGCGGCACGTTTTCCCGGTATGATAAAATATTTTTCACGATTTAATTTTAATAAAATGGAACAAATCTGGTGGGCGTCTCAAAAGAAATTTGAAAAATTTATAAATAAGGACCGTCCTAATGAAATAGCTATTTTAGTATGTGAAAATTTTCATGAAAAATTACATTAATATGTTCTATAGGCTGTGGTCAGTAATGAAAATGAGTCGATTTAAACACATTTTCCAGCCTTACATCTACTGGATGATAAGCGTTTGTCGAGGTATTGCTTCAGCTCTCCATGTAAGGTTATGGTTGAGAACCATTTCATAACCCTTATTTTGTAGAGTCACGGATGAAAAGTTATCCACTTTCTGCATTTAATCCGTATATTATAATGATACTGGGTATGTGTTCCCGAAGAATTTAAATAAATTATGCTTGCGTTTTATAATTTTAGGGATTACAGTTATGGTTGCTGATGCCTGTTTTATATCTCCCTCAGAAAATCTGCGTAACACGTCTTGTGCTGCTAAAGAATGCAGAGTTTTCTTATGAGCCATCAACTTCTATTTTTGCTGAATTGGTGTGACCTTATTTTAGAACACGTTTCAGCTGACCTACCAAATCATACATATATTCATTGCGTTCGTACTCTCAATCCATTATTTTAGTACCAGCCAATTTAAAGAATTAACGATCCGCGATATATATTTTTATTAATCTTATCAGCGTCTTGCTTGTATTCGTTCAGCTTCCTCACTGACGGCGATAATAAGAGGAAATTCTCTAAAATTTCTAGCGTTTTCTATTCGTTTTTGTGCTACAAAGGGCAAGATCAGTGGCGTAACTACGATTATTATGAGGGAAAAGTTCCCCCCCAAAGGTCAGGGAAATATAAAAAATATTTTTAACTATTGTCTAGTTTTGAGCTATAATTACTACATCTGCTTAATGTTAAAGATCATTTATTAATATTATAGCAGTAAACCATTTAAGTCATTGAGATGAGTCATTTTTCAAAACTTTTTTTCGGACCCTCCGTTGCTTGTGGGGAGGAGGGTCGCCCCCAGGCCCCTCCAATCCCCCAAAGCATATTCCTACTTACGACACTGGGCTAGATATTTCGAATATGAGATACTGTTAATGAATTTGTGGTTTTTAGTGAGGAATTTAAGCAATTCAATCCAACCAAACTCATTTTTCGAAGCATTTTTCTTCATATTTAACTTTTGTCAGCTTCAATAGCTATTGAATACAAATATTGATCTTGAATGCACCCCGAATTCGAGTAAAAGTACCAATGGGGACCTTAGAAGCCAAGGAGTACAACTGTAATTACTGTCATTTTAGAGATAAGAGCAGATAAAAATTGGTGGGATACAGACTGTGCCAAAGGGATACAAGTGAATTATTGAATCTATACATGGTATATATTCACAAGTGTAGGTACTCACTTGTATCCCATTGACACCACTATTTATGTACTCCACCAACCATTACCTCAACTTCTAACTATCCTAGCTAACTAACCCTAGAAGCCAAGGTGTACTAGTACAGTTAATAAATTGTACTGGTACACCTTGGCTTCTAGGGTCCTCAATTAATATAAGTCAGTACCCGCTTACCTGATTTTTAAAAGCCATTTCTTTAATCGACTACTTGTGGTTATTGATGTAGAAGAATCGTCCATAAAGATAGGTAGAGACTACGTCGCTCCCGTGGTTTGCTCAAATTCGAAAGGTCGCAATTGTTAAAAATGAGTCGTAGGACGACCTCAAGCAATCTTTTATCGAGTCCGCTCTTATTGTGAGGTCGCAACGTGAATCCTAATTATCTTCAAGGAGACGCTGCCGCAACCACACCTGGAAGTGACCTCCAAGCGCTATTTCTCCGTGACGCAAGGCTTTTCTCTCGTCTTCCTTCGACCTCTCTGCTCTCAAAGATTACCATTACGAAGGAGTGAAAAAACCAAAGCCGCGCAATTTTGCTCCTGCTACCTTATCGTCCGGTGTACCGCCCGCTTGAATCCAGCCTTCGCGGCCGCTAATCCTCTGAGATGATCGTGCCGATTAATGAAATCATAATAGTAAGCGCAATAATGCTGAGTCTCGTAGCCAGCGAGTGTGTTATGAGGAAACAACAACCGGTATGTAGAAAATATGTAGTACAATCGGCGCAAAAATGGTATTACGCTGAACTTTAAGCATTTGTATGAAATCCTGCCGATGCTCCATAGTATCTTATCATATATCGCTATACCCATTGTGTATTAGAATACAACAATGAATCATTAAAATTGTTTAGACGTTAACGTTTAGATTCTACGGTCGAAAGAGTGAAGAAGAACACACAAAAAAATTTATAAAGGTTAAACGGTCGTCTTTTTCATCTCGTCACGGGCAAAGTATTTGATTAATGCATTTCAATGTATTTTTTATGGACATAACTACATCTTCGCATTACAAATAGCTCTTTAAAATTAAATTCTACCCATTTTTTGATTTTGTTAATGGCCTTAAGTTAGATTCCAATTTCCGAGGAGTGGAAAAGAAAATGAATATCGTAGCTCCGTATGCAATATGTAAATAAAATTCTAAAGTTCTCATGTAAGGAAATATTTATATTGTTCCTCTTTCTTGAAATAGACCAAAAGGACGAAAATCACCACGTGTTAATGCACTCTACCAAAACGACGATTTTCGTCTTTTTAGTTTATTTTAAGGAAAATAAACAATATAAACATGGCCTACGGTGAAAAGTTTAGAATTTATCTTACATCTTACATATTTTCCTTAAAATAAACTGAAAAGACGAAAGTCGTCGTTTTGGTAGAGTGCATTAACACGTACGTAGGCTATTTTCGTCTTTTTGGTCTATTTTAGGAAAGAGGAACAATATAAACATTTCCTCTCATGAGAAGTTTAGAATTTTATTTACATATTGCATACGTAACTGCGATATTCATTTTCTTCTCCACACCTCGGATATTGAAATCTACCTTTAGGCCATTTAAAAAATCAAAGAATGGGTAGAATTTAATTTTAAAGAGCTATTTGTAATGCGAAGATGTAGTTATGTCCATAAAAAATACATTGAAATGCATTAATCAAATACTTTGCCCGTGACGAGATGAAAAAGACGACCGTTTAACCTTTATAAATTTTTTTGCGCGTTCTTCTTTACTCTTTCGACCGTAGAAGCTAAACTTTAACGTCTAAACAATTTTAATGATGCATTGTTGTATTCTAATAAACAATGGGTATAACGATATATGACATGACCCGATGGAGATTCGGCAGGATTTTATACAAATGCTTAAAGTACATCGTACTACCTTTTTTGCGCCGATATTAGTCCTTTTATTCATAACAAATCCGTTGTTATTCTGTTAGTTCCAGGCAGCTGAAGTCTAAAAATCATTCACTGTTGTCATCTCAAAGCTGTGGAATGATTTGCCTGAACGGGTAGAAGATAGCCCATCACAGGTAGTATTTTAGAGATAGATTGTCACACTAAAGCCTGAATCACACGATCATTTTTTTTCTTCGCGAAAGTAATCACTATCGAGATCACTTTTCCCGTCGCGAAAAGCAATCGCTCTTGTGATCATTTTTCTGAATCACACGGTCACTCCCGCCGTCGCTTTTCGCATCATTTCCAATATCACAGCTCGTTGTCATAGGACCCTCATCACGAAATTATATAGCGTGTTTGTTTATTTATGCCGTTCCCACATTTGTGAAACGTGGCGCTGCAATCACACCATACGGTCATGCTATCTGATTGGCTGATATGGGGTTTTAGTGACGGTTTTAGCGACGGAAAAAGCGACCGGACGAATTATGAAAAATAGCGATGGGAATCCACATCGCGATCGCCATCGCGAAAAACAATTACCGCCGACGATCATTTTGCGCAGTGCTCGCGATAGTGATCACTTTCGCGACGAAAAAAATGATCGTGTGATTCAGGCTTAACTTTCCAGTAACCAAAAAATGCTGATCATGTCATTCTTCTATTGATATAATGAATGATCATTGTTGTGTTAGAAGAAGCAATTTAGTTCTTTTTCACATTTTTGAGCGACAACGTTAATTTTTTTACGTTGCGTTCTTACTCCGTTTTTTTACGTAATTACTGAATAATTTAATGAATTTATTTGTTTATTAATATGTATAATAATAATTTTTTAGTTAAAAGAAGCTATTCATTTCTTTTTACAAATTGTTGAATTATAAGGATTCACTTATATGTTTCCTATTGTCTGATTGGCTTATTCCCGGATCAATTGTCTTGCTCGCCATTGTCAATCAATAATAAGTTTCAAAAGAGTTCACTTGAAGAACAGACAATGAATTTATTGTTATATTATTATTCTTTCGCGTAAATTAAACATTTTCCCGAACATTCTTTTCCATGATGATTCTGCAAATTTCCCCCTATCGGCACGGATTGCACAAAGCAAATAAAGAGGAGATCTATATATGCATATAGTGGTGAATTCATTATTGAACGATTGAAAAAAAATATGAACGATTTTATCATGATCGTGAACTCTCCATGGTCATTTATATTCGTGACCGCAATCTGAGTTACAATGGATAGGACTGTCGTTTATCCGTGGCAGGGACGCATTTATTTTCACCGGATAATCACTTTGAATAGTTGGAATGACAAGATTAAATAGGATATAATGAGAAGAAGGAATGAGAAGAATAAATTAAATACATTTTGTATTGCTTGTTAATCGATTAAATTTTTTGCGAATTTGTTCAGGATTTCAAAATGAAATTTACCACTCTCCTGCTTTAGGGAAGTAAGCATTTGAATACTAGTGTAAAAACAAGAGAAAATGTGCTTGGCAGCTTACGCACATAATTTGAAAAATAATTATTCATCGAATATTTTAGTGTACTCTGCTTAATATCACGAATTCATGTTTTTTTAGGCTAAATTTGGCCATGTAAACTTTTAGGAAGCTTACTCCGTTCTTGAGTTTTTTCTAAATTTATTGATGAAGTGGAGTAGGTAATTGTGTTGAATATACCTCCTCTGGATCCCTTTACGTTCACTATAGAGGTACAAGAGTGTAAGAACAATCCACGTGTTTGCATATAAGTTTGGTGTGCATTACCAGGGGCGGATCCAGGATTTCTTTCTGGGGGGGGGGGGGGGGCACAATCAAGGCCGTATCCAGGATTTTGTTCTGGCACAAAGATACCTTGCAATACAAAACGACCGCAATGATTGTGGGACCGTCTTGAAAATCTTGCATATTTTTAAGGGTCTGGGGGGGGCCTTTTACCTGCCCCCGTGCCCCCCCCCCCCCTAGATCCGCCTATATGCATTACCCAGATACTGTAGATTGGTGGCTGATATTCATCGAGCATCTAAACAGCATTTCATCTTAATATTAATAAATGCATCCAGTGTTGTCATTTTTATGAACTAGATTTTTAGAGCAATCATTTCAGCCATATTTTTTCATGGCTTTCTCTTCATTGTGAAGGTGACTCTTAGCGCGGATTTTTTTCACAGGTTGATTGAAAGACCGTTGGGCAAAAACCTGTTTTGTAATGGGCAAATCTAAAACAACTAAACTGAATCTGAGAGTGAAATAAAAAACATCTACCCTTGGCAATCCAGCATACCGCTTTCGTAAACAAGTCTGAGTAAACAAGTCTAAATTACTCAAGGGGAGTGCAATTCCATGTAATAAGCTGATATCCAGGCAGTGGGATAAAATCTAGACCGCTGTGAACCTCGGTTTTGTGACACGCTTCATCTATGTGCTAATCTAGTCATGGTAAATGCAGGGACAGAGCATGAATTTTTGGGCTATCTTTCAGGAATAAAGGTTTATTAGCATTGAATGAATAACCTTGCCATTAATGATTCCATGAGTTTTGATATTGGGAATGTCGGTATAGTTTGATATTAATATTACCGTTTTTATGCCGATCAGAGTCAACTGGTAAATTTTAACTCCGATTCATTCGCTACCCAGTTTGAATTTAACACATCAAGTGATCATTTTGGGCCTCTTCTATGCTTCTCGTAACTCTGTGTCAACAACCAATGCTTCAATTTATTAACTACGGCAATTAATGGACTTCATTTTGAATAATCAGGTGAGGGGTCCCACGAGAAGGAAAGGGCATATTTAGCGCAGGCAGAACTTTATGAGGAGTTAATTAGCTTTTTCCTCTTCTCGGATTCTCTCCCATTGATACGGTTTATTTTGTTCATTAAAAACATATTGTCCGAACATTGATCCTAGGTAATTTATTCCCAGTAGCCAGAAATGCAATTAAGGGAGCTAATCAATGTATATGATGCGACTCAAAATTTCAAAAGTATATCTTTTAGGCAACTAATTCGTGAATGGTAAGGGGTTATATTCTCGTAGTGCATCCGAGGTCGAGGTCAAATACTGGCGTCGTGTCGTACAGTGGGCTAGAATAGAAAAAAGCTGGCCAAAACCTCAAATACGATTTTTTGAGCTTGGAAGTTGAAACTTCGCATACATATTCTCAAATAAATTGTGTATAACTTACCGGATTATTTTTGTTCCTGTGTATTCGCGTTAATATATATTTGAGGTCAAGGTTGAACAAATTTAGCAAAAAACGACCACCCTCGATTTTTTCTGAAAATAGCCAAGTTTATTCTCTTTCAGTGGTTTCATGTATAGTTTTATTGACAAAACTATTTTACCATCTCAGTTAAAACTTCTTTTTCTTCCTTTTTGAGGGTTTTTAAAGATTTTTTAAACCATTAACTATAGATATATAACAAAAGGGCGGAGCCTGTTTTCAGCCAAATGTTTTACATAAACGCAGAGAAAAGTAGATTTTTCCGCCAAGTTATTTATACCACGTCGTTCGACCAAACTTCTGCATTGTGAATCTAAAGTAGGTATAATCTTGCACCAACTTGCCACCCCGAGTTTTACACCGTTTTTTCGAGCTTGCGGTCGTCTCCGGTACTGGCCGCTGGTGGCAGAGAGTACGGCGACACGGCAAGCGTGTGGATGCGATATAGCCACATTCACTTTTATATCTGGATAATAGATATAATAGTGATAGAATATAATCACCACAATGTAAAATTAATGAATATTGCTACAAATGACTGTTATTATGCAATCGCTAGGCACTGCAAGAGGTACACTGAATAATGCGGAAAGATTTGAATATTATCTTTTTTCTGCTAGCTAAGCAATTGTTTACTTAATTTTATTTCACATAAACGTCCACGTAAGTAGTTTGCTTTCAATAGTCCCTCCATGTACTGGTTCACTGTGGACCACGTGCCATTGCGTTGTGTTGAGTGGAGGACATATGAGTGAATACTGAGCTTATGGAGGAACCACACGACTGTCCACGCAACGGCATCTCAATAGCGACAGAACAAAATGGTGGAAAAGAAACTGTTGTAGGATATTCCACCGAGAAACGAAGTCAATTCTCTTTTCAAAAAAAATATAAAATGTACTCTTCTAACTATACATCGTCGACCATCGTGACCAAATTGGAATCCCCTTTATTTTCTGGAAATTGCGTTTGTGGGAACGTGCATTTTTGTGTGTGTAAGCCCTTATAGTGAAACTTGCCTAATCATCGAATAAAGGTACAAAATGTAATATAAACTGTAATAAGAATGTCTTTTTCTTAAAAAAATCTCATTCTGGTGCATCATGACATAAAATTTTTCATAAAATGAACGTAAGGGTTGTCATATTGGTCTTTGGTTTAGTTATTAGCGAATAAATGCTGTAACTATATTCATAATATGTCGCTTGAATGTAAATAGATCCAATACCGGCTCAGATATATTTATAGACTGATGTTTTACACTAAAAATCTTGATTTTAAAATTTTCACTTTTCTCGTTCCATAAATTTCACTTTTAAAATTCGAAAGGCCACTATAAACGGCGAATGATTTCATTCGCATGATTATTCAGCATGATCATGCGCATGATCAATCACCGTGTATGACGGAACAATGCGCGAATGAGCCTTCATGCGCATGATCACTCAGTGAAATTTAGAACATGTTCTATTTTGCTCGCATGATCCTGTGATTGATCACGTGATCATTCAGCATGACCATTCTCAAGATCATTCACCGTGTAAAGCGGCCTGAATAATGATACCTATTTTGGCAGACCTGTTTAACAATTTTTATCGCATATATTTATTCTGAATTGCCTAGTCTCGGTGGATCTCTTTTTCAGATAATAACAAGAAGTCTTAGAATCACAGCTAAATATTATATAGCCTATTTTACAAGATTAAAATGTTGGTTTCTCTTTAAGCTTTTTAATTATTTTTATCATACACTTCGAGAATATAAAGTAAAAAAAACTAAAAACAATTTCATGCTTTGCAATTAAATCTGGTGACTTGCCATTTAAAGGTGAAGGATTAGTAAATGGTAAAAATTGTCAGGAAGTTTTGAATTTAGTTTTGTGTCTGCTTTTTTTCATGTCAAATTTGTGAAGGAAAGGCTTGTAGTATTTTCTGTGAAAATCTGAGTCATACTGCTAAAAACGTTTGCCAAATTGGCTCTATTCTTAAATGTACATGAGCTTTTGATTTTATTTTGAACAGACGTTCTCAATGACTCTATGTTACCATTGTGATAATCGATAGTGTATGCTAATACGATTTTTCCATACGAGGAAGTGATTTTTTTTAACTTCAGCCATTTCTATTGAAATAGCGAAAGAATTCTGCTTTCCATTTTGTAAAGCTTTGGTTATGGTGAAATTTGAACTAAGATTTTAAAATATTCTAGTTTTTGTGATGGTTGAGTTTATAAAGATGCCTTTTCAAAGCCAGATAGTGGTGTCATATTCGTGAAACTAGCGTATCTTTGGTATGAAATTTGGAATCAAGGAATTATGATTAGATTTTAAGTGCTTTCATTACCGTGTTCGAATGAGTATAAGCTTCTCATTGAAAGTTTTCCCAGGAAAATACCTTTTATATAAGGTGAAAATGGGTACAGGTAGAGTTGACAATAGGTATTATTCTGTATTTTTACCCCATCATCTTATTTAATACCATTCAGTTTTACCTTGAATTTGTGTAAAAAAAATTCGTAAGCGGCGTCATTGTTATATTAAGCATTTTCTTCCGCTGTTAGCCAATTACTCACAATGCTACCTCTGAAAGGTTGGAATAGACGCTTATTGGCACGAAAAAGGTCATTTATCAAAGGGAGCATGTTAAAAAGTAGGTACGCTAAGTCTCTGAGCGATGTGGGGGTCGCGATTCTCGCTTCCTGGTTATTTTCTCGATCCTTTCAAACAACCCATGCGAAAGCTGGAGAATATGTGCTTGGATAGTTGTGGGGGAAGTTTTTAAAACGGTGGGTAAGGGGTAGCGATAAGCGTTATTGTTGGGTATTGGACGAAGTTAGGAGGTGGGGGACTTGGAAATGGCCGAGGGTGCGAAGGGAGTGAGGACGCTGTGGTATGGGGGTCTAGGGGTCGAGGATGGGGGAGGGGCGGTGCTTGGTCCCATATGCGTAGCCAGCGCATCCAGTTCGCTAGTGTTCCACTATTCCATCACTAGATGGCGAGTTTGGCCAAAGTAATGAAATCTCTCCACGCCTCACCGATACGCCCGGTTTATCCCCATCCCTCTGCGAGTCAGTCGTAGCCGTGTGCCGTAGCAAATGTGTACCACTATTTCGATGTGATACTTCCGTCCGCATGAGGCATGAAATAAAATAAGTCAAATCGACGCAGGCATTCTCTTTTATATGATTTAATTCGAAAATTCGCTTCAATTTATACAACATCAGTAGGATATGTCTGAGCTAGGTAATATCATCACTGGTAAACGATCCTAAGATTGGTTTGACGCAGCTCTCCACTCAATTCTCCTATTAGCCAATCTTTTCACACCTACGTATTTCTTCTCTTCACATCAGTCATAACCTGTTCCATATGTTTCATACCAGGTAATATACCACTCATATTTACAATTCTATAACCTAAGTAATATAAAGATAGTTGGCAGCATTATTTTATTGATCAATTTTCTTTTAATTGCTTCTCCTTGATGCTACTGCCTTTTGTCAGCTTTGGCTTCCATTGCACTCTACCTACATTCATCTACATCTACATCTACAAATTACCCTGCGAGCCACCTCTAGGGTGTTTGGCAGGGGGTGATCAATCACCAGCATGCAGCATGCATTTGGACTCCCACATGCACACCACACCGTCCAAGAAACGTCCCGTATAATAACAAACTATACTACTATATGCTGTTAGAAATAGAATATAGAATAGAAATTCAGAAACATGCAGTAAGTTTTACATAGGTTAGTAGGCTACACTACAAGTCATGCAATCTATTTACGCGTTCTATTGCTGCCGTTATAATCTCTTATTGATCGTGGAAAAAATGACATTCGGAATCTGTCTGTTCTGCAATCTATCTCTCTTATTTTATTTATATGATCTGATCTTCCGTAGTACGTTGGCGTCCGCAAGATATGGTTAACTTCGTCAGAAAAGACACTGCTCTTGAATTTATCTAAAAGGTTTAGTCTATTTTTCAATCTACGGTCCGACAGAGATTCCCATCCGAGTTTATCTAAGAGGTCAGTTACACTAACAAGACTATCGTAACGACCTTTCACATACCTGGCAGCTCTTCTTTGCACGCGTTCTAACTCTGTTATTAAGCCTTTTTCATGAGGGTCCCAAACACTGGCAGCGTATTCCAAATGTGGTCTAACGAGGGAAAAGTAGCTAATTTCTCTCACTTTGTCGTCGCACTTTCCTAATATTCTTTTAACAAAACCCATTTTACGATTAGCTTGACCGGTTATTTCTCGAATATGTTTATTCCACGATAGATCATTATTGAGTCTAACCCCTAGATATTTCACAGATTCAACTGCCTTTAACTGCGCGCCCCGAATGACATAGTTACGCTGTAGGGAGTTATTCTTCTTCCAGAAATTCATTACGACGCATTTTTCCAAATTTAATTCTAACTGCCAAGCATCGCACCAAGCTTGGATAGCAGCAAGGTCATTCGTTAGTTCATCTATATCTTTGCTGGAACGAATTTCTCTGTAAACTACAGCGTCGTCTGCAAATAATCGTAACTTACTCTGCACTACTTCGCCAATGTCGTTTATATAAAGAAGGAATAGGAGTGGGCCAATGACACTACCCTGAGGAACGCCAGAAGTCACTCTAACCTCATTGGAGACTGCACCGTCTAATACTACTCTTTGGACGCGGTCGCTCAAAAATTCTCTAATCCAGGAAATGACATCTTCGTCTAGACCATAAGATTTCAGTTTTAATATTAACTTTCCGTGGGGTACTTTATCAAATGCCTTTTTGAAATCAAGAAAAATCGCGTCTACTGGAATGTTGTCTTCCCCGGAGACTAAAATATCGTGGGCGAAAAGCGCTAACTGAGTTTCGCACGATCTGCTTTTCCTGAATCCATGTTGATTTCCCATTAATAAGTTTTGCGCGTCTAGGTGTTTCATTACCGAGCTGACTACGATGTGTTCAATGACTTTGCAAGAGATGGACGTTAAAGATATCGGCCTGTAATTAGATGGCTGTTCCTTGTCTCCACTTTTAAATATAGGCGTTACATTAGCGATTTTCCAGTCATTAGGTACTTCGTGTTGCTTGATGGATTTACTGAATATTAACTGCAAGTAGGGGGCAAGTTCTGAGGCTAGTTCTTTATATACGCGAGAAGGGATTTCGTCTGGACCAGGTGATTTATTTGGACTAAGCGATTTCAATATATTTTCTATTCCGAGCGTACTAATGTCAATAGCTGGCATCTTATGAATACAGGGATTGTCATCGGTCCCGGGTGAGTTTTCGGAAGGCTCCGTGAACACGCTCTTAAAGTAGGAATTTAATAAATTGGCTTTATCGTAACTTCTTGTCAACACATCTCCATTGTCGTTTCTCAGCGAACATACGGTAGATCGTTTACCTTGAACTTCCCTAACATATGACCAAAATGCTTTTGGGTTATCCTGTAACTGCTCTACTAGTGTTTTTCTTTTAAAATTCGTGAACGCATTCCTGAACGCTTCCTTCGTGGCGGCTTTAGTCATCCTATATTTTTTAATTATTAGCTCGCGTTCATTAGCGGATAAATCCGTGCTGACTTTTTTCATTTTAGCATGACACGCTCTCTGTCGCCTCAATGATTTTCTCACTTCCGCGTCGTACCATCTCGGTTCGCTGCCTTCTTTTACTATTTTACTGGGGATGTAGCTATTTATTCCCGAAGTTACGAGCGAAAGAAAAGCTTTCCAAGTATTCACTACATTTAACTTTAATACTGATTCTTGAAACTCGGGGAAAGCATTTTTCATATGACTCTTAAACCCATCAAAATTAGCTCTTTTAAAAATGAAAACTTTACGCTCTTTTTTAAAGTTTACAGCGGTATTTAGAGAAAACTTTGCAGTTACTACCCTATGGTCACTTATTCCTTCGACAGTGCCAACGTTTATTACCTGATGTGGTATATTTGTCGCTAATAAATCAAGAATATTTTCTCCTCTGTTCGGTGCGGATGCTATTTGAAACAATGAATTAGATGTGAAGGTGTGTAATAAAGCCTCGCAGATCACTTTATCCCTCCCACCAGGAATGAAGCTATAAGTCTCCCAATCTATAGAAGGTACGTTGAAATCTCCACCCACAATCAAGTTTCTTTCAGGATACTTGGATGCTACGCTGTTTATTTGATTTTGAAAATCCAACATTGACGTTATATCTGAGTTAGGTGGTCTGTAATACGAACATAATAAAATAGTTTTGAATTTTGGACATTTAATTAAACACCACACAGATTCAACGCTGGTCTCAGTTACGGTTATCGCTTGGCTGACGATTGAATTCTTTACAGCTATAAAAACTCCGCCCCCAACTCGATTAATTCTATCTTTCCGATAAACAGTGAACGATTTTGGGAAGATCTCATTGTCTGAATCATCATCTGTTAGCCAACTTTCTGTTCCAAAAATGACGTTACACTTCGTACTATGAATTAAATGGTGGAATTCGGGAATCTTATTTCTTAAACTACGGCAATTAACCACAGCCACGATTAAAACTTCGGAACTAGTATTATTGCGATTCGGGAATAATTCTGATTTGCTTTTGTCGAATAGACTATTCACAGGCTCTATACCGCTGATAAATGGAAATGCATGTCTTATTGACACACTATCAAAATGACTTGAGCCTTGACTGCCTTTGAACGTGTTGCTCGACTGACGCTTCTCGTGCTTAAATGTAATACCTGAAACGCTGATTTTTCTCTCTACTTCTCTATTCTCATTTCTGGAAGAATCTTTGTCTGTGAAAAGTTTTGAACTTACCCCTTTATTTTTCAACCCACTAATATATCTACACTCTGCCCTACTCTCTACTCTAAAAAAGACCTACAGTGCTCAAATATGCTACTCGCTACACGACTAGCCGACTCGGCCGTGTAATGGACTCCCGAACGGTTCAGAGGGATCCGACACGATCGGATTGCCGGCCAAAGGTCCACGAAGGAGGCTCCGATGTCCGTGCAGAAACGACGCAGCCTCTGGTTTATGCCTTCCACTCGGCTCCAAACCAGAGAACCACGATCGATCCTCGGGACAAGACTACAAATCGAAAGCTCAATGCCGACTCCAATGGTCCCACCCACCCGCTTCACTTCGGAATTCAGATCCCGGAGGGAATCTAGAATTTCCTCAGATCCACGGAAGGTGGCATCATTGACGCCGACATGAGCCACGACCCGCAGTCTGGAGCACTTCGTGCCCCGTACCGCCGCACCAACCGCCTGCGTCACCTGAGGAACACCGCCACCAGGGATGCACCATGACGTTACACGGTCGCTTACACCCTCGCGATCTGCCCTCTCCCGTAACGGGACCATCACACGACGGACATTGCTACTCCCTAACACTATGATCCCCCCCTTCCCACTCTGACGCCCCTTCCTAGGTGCCGGTTTCGGGGTAGGAGTAGGCACGTCAGGCACCTCGGAGTTTCCATCCGACAGCAACTGGTACCTGTTCGAGACGGGGACGGGATTTGCCTCAGCATCCCCCAAACCCCGTCTTAGAGTGACACTACCACCGTCCCTCCGAGACACGACCCTCCAAAACTCAGATTTACGGGGTGACGTGACCCCGCCACCTTCCTCCCTCTTCTGACTGATAAAGAATACCATTAAGAGTTAACCATTACCCTCCAAGTAGCCAGGTATATTTCCACTCCGTCTTGCCATTTTAAGCGTGAACGTCCTCTTCTTTTTACATTTCATATTTTTCACTCCCATACTCTTTTGGCCACTCTATCCTTTCGCATTCCGATCAAATTTCCCATCCACCTGAGCATCTGTGACGTGACAAATCACACAACAGCTTGGGCTTGGGCTATGATATCGTAAAGTTCTTTATTCCATCGTCTTAAAAAAACTCAATTTCCTAATATGGGTCCAAAAGTGGAAGTCATTAGGAATCTTCTCTCAAAACATCGAAGTGCGTGCGCTTCTGTCGTTGATTATGTTCAGCATTCGTATTTTTCTCAGACAACAGGTTGTATTAAAGTTTTACATATTTTATATTTTGTACTACTACTGACCAGTCTACTTTTCAACAATTATGATTTGCGAAGTACGGTCCGTTTCCAGCGGTGATTCTGTCCTCTATGCAAGCGCTTATGAATTAGAGTGGATGAGTTTAACTGTGGCAAAACAAAATACATGTGTGTGTGTGTCCACATCTGAAGCTCGCAGACTACCTCAAGTGCTACACATCTATGGTGTAAAGTAGGTGGTGTCTCATTCTTTAAATACCTTGCACCAATTCTATTAATTATTTTGTGATCATTAGGGGGATTGTTAGCAGAGATATTTACTTCAACAGCACTCTTATGTTTTAGGATTCAAGCAACTAAATTAATATATGATGTTGAAATGATTGATGTTTTGAGTGAATTGATGATATCAAAAATGGCATCCTCCGATTCACTGTGTGGGGTGAAAATAGAGAAGAAAAAATTGGCCTACAAGTTCAGGAAATTATACGTTTTATGTATTTTTCCCTAACTATTCACGTCTCCTTTAACCATTTCCTCTCCACTTCACGAATGGTCAATGTAGCTCTCCTCGCCTAAAGCCTTTATAGTAGTTCTCCTTGTGTGTCGATGCAGATTCTAGTGACACTTTACAAACATTTGCTCGGACGAATTGAATGTAGGTGACTTCATACCCTGCGCACTCCATTCACCGTGTAATGTTTTGATAGTGCATTGTGAAATAACCCATTTAAAAGGAATGTATTCATGCTTCAATGAGAACACTCTTGTTTATGCTCAGCTGTTGAGGCTCGCGGTAGAAAAGTGAATCATTCAATGACATAGCAATGAAACTCCAATGAAACTAATGAAGGATATTAAAGGCTGCTACGACTGCTATGACGCTATTTCATCGTGAGTGCAAAAAATGGTATTTTTTGTGCATAATTTTTTACAGCATTAATTCATTGAGTTGCTTTACAGATTCATATTTGAGGAAAAGTAGATTACTGAGTTAGCGCTACAGTTTTCCGGCCGATTATTTACTAATTTGCCTCAAATCAATGAGATCCAAATTTATCTTCCTGATTGCAATCCGGTGCGTAAAAATTCAGTGAATGGTGTCAGGAATTTCAAGATTGAAGTAGGATCTAGATATGCTCGTATATCCGTGATCCTGTTATTGTTAATAATAAAAATATTCGCGACGATTTAATGCTAAGGCGATTTAAGATAGAGAAATTAAAAATAAATATGATTTATGGAAAAATAATTTTGAGATATGAGGGAAAAACTGCTAATGGGGATATATCGTATATGCCTTCAATAAACGATCAATTTTGAATTGTGGGCTTTATTCATGTTGCGTCGTGTTTTGGGGCAAATTTCCATTTGCGTTTTATTTGCATAGTCTTAATGTGACACTGAAATAATGTATTAGAAATAATTTTCTTTCACATCGACGTAGAAGCGGCTGTAGGCTTGAAACAGATGTTAATTTCCTTAATTATATTCCAATATTTCCATTATTTGAAATAAGATTTCGCGGTATATGACATACAGTCGAGATAAGCTTGGTTTCATATTCTTTCTATTCCATGAAAATCGTTCTGCTTTCGCTTTTACATCTTGGAGAATGGTAAAAGTCATTCTGTGCAGTATTTGGAGATTGATTCTGGAGTTTAGACAATGAGTTTGTATGACTCCTTTAGTTATGTGGTATGATAATTGGATAAGTTAACGTTATATTTCCATTATAACATGCATCAATTCACAACTGTCATCCGCAAGAAGGGTAAGTGTCACTTTAACGTGGAAAATGAACAGCTACGAAATAAAAAATTTGTTCACTTCAATAAATGAAATTTATCGAAGTGAACAAAATTTTTCAGTCATTCAAACAATCATTTCAGATTATCTGAAATATATGTAGATAGTGAATTTACCTAGAGAACGTAGTGTAGATCAACGGAGTGGCTGCATAGGTTGGAGGAGAGTCATAGGTTTATTAAAGGGTGGTATAGAAAAAGTGGATGCTATAATAGGGAGAAATAGACTCTTGGATCCTGCCGACATATATGTTTGTGGATTTAAAATTATATTTTTAAATGAAAACTCAGCGTCTTGGACATATCAGCGGGAAAATTCTTTACAACTTCTCATTTTACTAGGTGGAGAAAAATTGTGTCACAAAATTTTAACCCTGGATAGCTGATGTCATTATTACTGATGATATTCACGTTGAACTCGCACCATTTTTAAACGACAGAAACTTTGAGCCAAGCGCGATGATTGTTCGTGAGTTTTCCCAGTTGCCGGTTGCAGTGGACAAAAGCATACTAAGTCATGAGTTGTACCGCACTTTTGTAGTTTAAAAATGGTGCGTATTCGACCTAAGCATAATCAGTCATTTTCCTGCTAGCATCATCTATCCAGGCTTACATTTTGTGACATAAGGGGGCGTCCATTAATTACGTAAGGTGATTTTGATGATTTTGGGACCCCCCTTGGCGAGATATCGTGAGATTTGGCTACACCTCTTTCCCTTCAAATCTCACGAGAGATTGTTCAAAATGCGTATTTTCAGTGTAAATACATTAATCTTTCATTGCTTTATTACGTTGGATTCGTTTATAGATTGTGTAATTATTTTTACTTAAGATTAGTTATGACTAGCATTTAAGAATGCTAAGATCGTAATTTTACGTTTTTCCTTTCGAGAAAAAAAACGATACTTTTCAGAACACCCCTCATCCCCACGTGAGATTGAGTGAGATTCGGCTTTATCCCCTCCACCGCCAAAACGTATCACGTATTTAATGGATGGCCCCTCATTTTTCTCCAATCTGTATGCAAGGTAAAATCCTTGAAGAAAAGGGTATAACCCTTGTTACTGATGTGAGCCCTGTTCCCATATTCCACCCCATCCCCATCCACTCAGGGAATATCGTCCCATTCCCCCATTAATTCTCACCCCTACTCTCCCTTAACCCCTCCTCTCCCCACACGCTCCTGGGTGTACGCAATTAAGCCCATGCGAGAGTAGGAGGCTGATGCTTGGTGTAGTGGCGGTGAGGGGGGTGGAGAGAATGGGTGGGATACCTAGTTGGTTTGTGTATTTGAGCCCTGTTTGAGGAGACTGTACTGGGGGAAGGGGTGTTGTAGTAGTCGGGTTTGAGGGAGGAGATAGCTGCTCACTTGGCGCGCTACGGAACGCATGCGGCCTATCGCAGGGAGATAGTTCAGGCTTCGTGCGCGGGAGGCGCTCCGGCCGGCCGATCGACTTAAAGGTTGCCGCGCTCTGAACTGACAATTAGGGATACATTTAAATTTATTATTTACGACGGGCTGCGTATCGAATGTATTTCGTTGCATTATGAAAATTTTGGGAAATGGTTTTCAATAGACAGATGAATAATATCTATATTCTTCTCCCAGTTTTCTCATTAAATTCATTGACAGTTTTTTAATCCATTATAACCCACTGTTGTTCTTAAGTTACATCAAAAATGTATAAATTTTCAGCTACATTCCGGAAATATTTTAGTTTACCCTGTAAAGTTTAATGATGAAGTATGTAGCTGACACCAAGGCCGGCTTCAGATTTTTTTCTGGGGGTGCACAAGGGCCTGACGGGCAAACGGTCTTCTTAGATTCGAGATTAAAAACAGCAAACAACAATTGCTTTACGAAATATTCTCTTTATATCAATATGAAAGTTATTAACTTGAAATTAAATGAATAAGGCTCCGTAATATACATAACAAAACGAACGTAATGATAACCGTATTAAAAATCTTGTCTATTTTTTAAGCGTCTGTGGGGACACGTGCCCCCGTAGTCCTCCCTAAATATACCTTTGGCTGCCACGATAATTATGATTGTTTAGAAAATTTTCGCATTTTTAATATGAGAAATCTTGAAATTAGATTTATCCCAGAAGCAACTCTGGGTTAGAAATGGTTAAAACTTTTTACTGCTTTTTGATACTCATGAAAGGACTAATAATTTTAAAAAAGTGATAGTATTCTGACATAGAATTGGCATCTCGGTATGAAAAAGTGGTTAACATAAAATAGCGTTGAAAGTAGCATCTCTCGCAATTATTGTTATTCTATGTTCTTATCACTATGTATCTAGGTTTGCTTTACCTAGCCCTTAGCGAAGACAGAAACGGATGCATCCGCTGAACTATAAGTTGAAGGCTTCAAGGGATCAAATTCTGCTGAAGACCCTGAATAACCCAGGCAATGTTGTCCTCACGCTATTCTGTCATTGTATCTCGATCAATCCAGTTATTCGTTTTAGCGATTTGTATTTATTTATATCGTTTGCTTTTGGCGATATATTAATAATAAGAAACGCTTACAGGCGATTTCTAACAGAACAATGAGACTTACACTTCAAGTACACGCCCTTGTTATGTGCAGTTACTCAATTATAGGCATTAGGACGACGTATGGATTTAAAAACGATATCATTGCTGAATTTTATGCTAGCGCCTCCTGTCGGCAAATTTTGGAACTCACTGGCCTCGACAGCTCTGTAACCTAAACTACTCGACTCGACATTCGTAATGCAACTCGAAACACACGATTCGATTATGAACTACATGTGCAGTTACTCAATTATAGGCATTAGAACGACGTATGGATTTAAAAACGATATCATTGCTGAATTTTATGCTAGCGCCTCCTGTCGGAAAAATTTTGGAACTCACTGGCCTCGACAGCTCTGTAACCTAAACTACTCGACTCGACATTCGTAATGCAACTCGAAACACTCGAGTCGAATATCAACTACCCTACTCGACTCGAATTTTTGAGTTCTTACACATCCCTAAAATGGATAAAAATTTTAAATATCTGATTATTGATTATTGTATTGCCATCAGAAGCAAGTAAGGGTGCAAAATCTCAAGCCGATCCGATGATGGGAAGTGGGTTAAAATCACAAATTATTGACGAAACCGACAAACAGACGAAGCATGCTAGCAAACATCGTGTAAAAAACGGTATTATCCTCGCGTAGAGGTTAAATCGTCACAGCGACTTCATCTGGGATTTTTATTATTTAGTAATTACCATCGCATGAGCACGACAAATCACGAATTAACTCAAATTAAACCTTGAGACATACGCCTGAAGTGAGTACTACTACCACATTGGCTTGGAAAGAACAGGTTTTGTAACACTACCTGCCAAAGTCCTTGCAAAGCAAAAAATTCTCGAAAAAAATTATGATTTTAATTGGATTCAGAATTTTAAAATTCATTGATATTATATTTTTAATTACTAGATTTTGAGATTATCCTAGCCTCCGAGGAAAATGCACAGTTATGCGTTGCATTGCTGTAATTACTGTTTCGATTTTTTTTTCGGTTTATTTCCGTCTGCTGGGTAATATTACCATATCCATACCCGTCATAATTTGATGAAACACAGCCATTCATTGAGTTTAGATATATTTTATTATGAAAAAATTCAGTAACATTAAAATATGAATATTTCAAAGATGTCTTAGTTTTACTTCTTTTTTTTCTCTGATGAAAATTCTTTTTGATGAGTGTAAGGTTACGGTATCCTGTTAACGTCCCGTGCAAGAACAATACTTGCATATATAAGACTTTCACGATGAGACCTCGGGAAAGTTTTATATTTTTAAATTGCGAATTAAAGTGACCTTAAGAAAGCAGTTTCTCTGCCAGGAAAATGAAAACATTCAATTCAAAAGTGGGTTAAAATCCTAATATAAATTTTTTATTAATAAATGTACGAGTATTTAGAGCTTGAGCGTCTCTCAAGTAACCTTATCGCATAATAGACAGAGTAAAGTATGAGAAATTATAGTGGCAACAACCAACGCTGCATTATCATGAAAAGCAGTCCCATTCCATTCTTAAGTTTGTAAATTACATGAGAGATAAGAAAATACATCAATTCTGTATTGATATTTAAATTCTTGTATTAATGTATCAACATGTTAAATGAAACATGCTGTGTTCACTGTTTTTATTATAGTGTAATTTTAATTTTACCAGCAATTTGTTGGTAGACCCCTCTTGATTTTGAATCACTAAAGAGAAGCCTAGTTGGGCTGTGGGGAAATCCGGCCCTGGCAAAGACAACTCTGCTGAAGTCCCTCAAACGTTTCTTTTTAACCATTGAAAATATTTAATTTCAGGAAATTAACATCTCACCGCGCGGCCAAACTATAAGCTGCTTCATTAATATTAATGCCTCTCAATTATACGTCATAATACACTCATTCTCTGAGCCTGGTGATCGCAAATACCCTCTGTCACAGCTCTTCGTAACATCCCACCAGTTAATATTACGACGTAGACGAACACTTTCAGCAGATGAGATTGATGACGATTGTAATGTGGGGTAGCTAGTACTCTCACTGGGATTGGACAGTGTTTTTTCCATGCGATACACAGGTAAGTAGCTGCATACTTAACGCAATCACGGCCGCGGCGGCGGGGGCAGCACGTCGCGTCGCTAGAGCTTGTATTTCCTCCACCTCCCGGAGGAGGTTGTCGACTTCTTTTTTCGCGGAACGGATTCACGTGAGAATTCTGCTGAGTGAGCGATTAGGAGTCCTTCCGGTTCGTTCCCTTTGGCATCGACGCTTTGCTGAAAATTTTCAGCGGAAAGCAGGAAGTTGGTCTCGCGGACTTCGATGGGTTTGGCCGCGGATGGCGACCGCGACAGCCGGCAAGCGTTCCTCCGTTTGGAATTGGCGGGACGTGTCCGTGGCGATTAGAAAGGATCGGCCATTTTGAGTTTGGCAGCCTCAGAAAGGTCCGCTATGTCACGAGAATTAGGATGAGCGACGTCTTACCGGCTTAAAGGAGCGTGTTCGCTGCATTACTTAAGCCGTCGTGGCCTCAATTCTATCCTTGTTCTTTACTTCGTCTTTTTTTCTCGGCCTTATTATGTCAGAGAAATAGGAGAGGATCCGAAGGGTCAAGGCCCCTCATTCTTCTTTATCTTGATATTTGAATGTTGAATCTGAGATTTAAGATGGAACTCGAGTCGATGTATTTGGTCACATCTATGTAGTCGAATTCTCGACTTCGATAAGTAGGTAGAGATGTTAATATTCAGAATAAAAATATTTTCAGTGGTTAAAACAACATTTTACGGAATTTTCGCGCAGTTATTTTCGCCACACTGGTATCTCATTTTCTAGTATGTCAATTGTTCGACAGGGTTACTTGATAGCATAGACGCACAAGTTACAAATATTTGTATTTACATAAATAATAGCTCTGTGTAGACTCAACAGCGAAAAACGTTTTGAAACCGCTTTCCTCACGTAATAAATGTCCAATATTTGCGATTTTCAGTGCAATATTTTTAATACTACCATGCCTTTTGACGAACCATAATTTTATTATTTTTTTCTCCTTTATTTTTTTCTATTTCTTGGCTTTCAGCATGAATTTTTACTTTTCTGCCATAGTATGCTGTATATCCCTGGGCGGCAAATTCTATCTGTAATTTATTTGTTAGTTTCTCTAAATAGTATTTATTAACCTCGCGTAATTCATATATAAATTTTACTACTATTTTTTTTGTCTTCCTTACCATCTATTGATCAGTTTTCACTGGTAATTGATATTAATCGTTAATTTTTCTGCAGCATTGATCTTGAAGCCGTGGCCGATAATAAGGCAGTCGTGATATAACATGATGCATCTGAAGATAATTGCTCATTACTTTATTTGGACGAACTAGTGGTCTCTCTTGACCTAATGGAATCTACTAAACTTCTTCTAAACTAAACTAAGTCTTTGACCTAAATCACTAATTATCAAGGTAATCTATCATTTCTTTCTGTCATTGTTTTCAATATGATCCTTCGATCTGGAACTTGAATTTTGAATCAACTTCTTTTATGGTACTAATTTGTACCCTTCACTTGTTGTTGTAAATTCACTTTTCATGTCAATTGATAGTATTTTTTGAAGAGCGGAGAAACAATTATCTTCAATTCTTGATACAATGGACTTCTAAGTACCTTGCTTTCAGCTTTCATTCGTATTTTCACGCAAAGTTCTTGTGAAAACTATGGTATGAAAGTATCGATATACATCACATTTTTTTTGTGTTTAATCATTTGTAGCTACGCTCTCGGTTATTAATGCTGTGCTATTCGTTTAAGGAAATTTATGATCTGAAACAAAGATTTCATTTTTTAATATTTGTGGAGGTTAAATGGCAAGTGTTCGTACTTATTAATAACTATTGATTATTTTGTGAAGTGTCCATGTACGAAGCGGTTCTTTATTCTAAGCTATTTTGCTAACCGACACTAAGATATGTAGGAAGCGATGGTATCGAAACTGTTAAGAATTTTGGAATTGCTTTATAACTATCGTGCGTACCTTTTACTGATAAAGGCGGACTTGCGAAAGGTAAGGTTCATCCCAAGGATAAGGGAGAAATTGACATAAATTTATGATATTGTTTGTATATTTCGTCTGTGATGGTTGAGAAGGTGATCCCAAAACGGAGATACCATATCAATAGCATATATATTTCAGTACAACCATGCTATCAATGGTAATCGTAGAAATATTTACTGCTTTCCCGGCGAATAGACTGAGCTGGCTGAGTCGGATATCGAAACGTCGGCAGTTATGCAGTTCCTGACCCGGTAGCGAACCCGAGAACATTTTACGAAATGATAATTGTATTTATCTGATCTGGAATAAAAATATTTTTGATATCGTGACAAAACCCTACGGCCCTGTCCTTTTCCTCACGTGTGGGGATAGCAAAAATGTTTTTCCTAGATTTAAGGTCAATCCACTGTTCTCCTCCCCTAAATCTAATCACTAAACCCCAATTTCACTGTACCAGGGACGAAACCGAGTGGTGATGGCGTCCTTGAAAAACTTTCATATTCCACCACCCACGGAGTGTTCCTACCTCACTCTCGCGGAGAGTTGGGAAAGGTCAGGCAGGAGAGAGAGATTTGTTTTAAGGAGTGGCGATGAGGCGGGTGAGGCAATGGGGGGGGGATTACGTACTGCGAAGGGGAAAAATAAATATCTTCCCTCGCGGTCACGAATCGTTTGGCCGGTTTCGGTCGGAGCGAACGTTTCCCGCCGGCGCGTAACCCTCCCGGCGCGGCGGCGCGCGGGCGGGAAAAGCGGCTAACTGTTCAACTTCGCGAGAGACAGCTATGCGTGCGGCCCTAGGGTTAAGAAGATGGTGGTGATGATGATGATGATGGAAGGAAAAGTCTGCGCGGACAATTTGAAATCCTCCCCCTTGTCTCCCTCGCCCTCGTCGTTGAATAAATCACTCCCTTCGGCCTCATGAAGGTACGCAATTCACTTTAATGCCCACGGTGTGTGCCCGGTTCGCGATAGGAGCGGGTAAAAGTAGGCCCAGGACGAGCGTGCTAGTCACTCACATGCCGCAGCGGTTAAAAGCGACTGGTTCGGCGGGCCCAAGGGGTTAAGCGCGAGGCCTCGGGTGTTTATGGAAAACCTTCGAGAGAAGTGGTGGACAGCTAGAAATAAACGAAACCCGTTACCCGTTTCAACGTATTTTTACTACAAAAATATTTTAAATTCAGGCTGATATATAATTTTTTACTCTCAGAAAGCTTCCCTTAACTCTTCGAGTTCTAACTACGTAATATCACATTTCGGCTAAACTTCGTAGAACTGCGGGCAACGTAATATTACGTCAAGAAAGATCGTAGGCTTTCCCGGGGTATTTTATCGTAGAAGGTTACTCGGGTCGAGTTCTCAATGAGCATTTCGATGAGGGGTCCAATGTCATCAGGGCATCATGGCGATGGACGACTCGTTCATCGAAACGTTGAGCGTGATGGAAAATATAACCCGGAGGAAATCCCGAGTAATCTTCCATAATATTACGTCTTTTTGAACTTGATCGTCTATTATAATGCCGCCGTAATATTACGGTCGGATACTTTTTGGAAATAAACTAAGTGTTAATAGTTTTTCAACGACTAATTTACTGTTAAGTGCCAGCCGTCCGATCTATTGGCCCGAGGGGAATGTATAAAGTTTGCCCCGGGCAAAGGGTGTTTTTCAATAAATATAAAACTCCAACATTATTCTCAATTTATTCAGAAGCGATAACAACGTACGTGAACATTTTTATTGATAACTTAAGTATAAGAAGTTACTATGCAGAAAATGAATAGCTTACTGTTTTATGTATTTTCTTTTGTAACCAATAGACTCAACACATATTTTGTTGCCATATTTGATTAATTTGATTGAATTTTTTGAAACTCCGAGCGAAGGGGTCTGTGGAAGAAGTAAGATTTTGGATTGTAACCGTGTATTCCATAACAGTAGAGTTATTCATTATTTTGTATCAAACAATTTTTTCTCTGTATCTTAAAGATTTCAAAGTTATCACATCGATATTTTCCTTAGAGTAATTAAGTTTCTGTAAATTATATTCATTCATAAAATAAAAATCAAAGCAACAATACTAAAATACTATAAACTTTTACACCGGCAGTAGCCCCAAAGATAAAAGATGGCCTCCATTAGAAAACTGTTCCTCCCAAGTTACTCTTCGGCGGACTTTTTACCGTCTTGGAATCCATGACTTGCTTCCTCCAAAACTTCTCAAGATAAGATCCTTGTGGAAACATATTTTTTTTCAAGAAGGATTTGATTCTTTCCCGGCGAATGGTGGCTGTGAATTTCTCTCGGGCTTCCCACCGGGTTAAGCACACAATTTTTGCTGATTCTTCGATGAAATACTTTTTCATTGAAAAATCAGAAAAAAAGCAATCATCAATCTTCCTCAGGGGTGGTTGATGAGCCCTGAGTACAATGAAAAATTATTTCACCGAAATGGAGTGCCTAACCCGGTGGATAGCACGAGAGACATTCAAAGACATTTTTTTCCTTTTTGTTTAGACCCCACCCCTGAATTCCCCTTTATCCTCAATCTTTGTATTCCTTCTCCATCATTTCCGCGTCCTCTTTCAAGTAGGTAATCATTGCGGAACGCCTGTTTGACTATCCAACCTTACCTTTCAGCCCTCAACTCCTCACACGTGGCTGAACCCAACCACCCACTCACTCCTCCGAACCCCCCGCTTAATCCGCCCACGATGGACGCACTGATGGAGCCCCATCCTCCGCGTCCGAGTCCACGGAATGCGCCGTAAAAGTCTCCTCAGAGAGATTGATAAGTCCCTCGTGAATTTGAGTGTTCACATTCACCTATTAATGCCTTCTCTTGCCTTTTCTTGCTAGCTGAAAAGAACTTAGATAATTACTCCTACACGGCAAGGGGATATAATTTATTCGCTGTATGCCGGTCCATTTCGTGACGCTCTTTCCAAAAATTTGCATTTGTTGACGTTATTTTGCAAAAAATGTATTATTTTAGTAGGACAATATATAACTAACAAGTCTGTAAACTTTTTCCGTCACTACTTGTGCGTTTTTTCCCGAGAACTTTTAATGTTTCACTCAATCCAATTACCACTCTGTAGGTACTTAGTTTCGTAAAGTTCATCTTTCATATAATTTGTCAGGTAGAATTCATGCAAGATAGAAATAATATCTCAACCATGACTGCAGAAATTTCTACTTAATATCTCAGTAGTTCTTATATTATTTATTCCTTAATGATGGACGGAATTAAAGCTTGTTAATGCCTATAATTTTTGAGTTTTTTCAATGGCGCACTGGTCGCTTTACAAGAGACATTATTGTTGCTGTTCACTAATATTTTAACACGAGCGAAAAAATGGCATCTGCAATAATTTTTCTCCTTCGAGGATGGCTTCGAAAAAGTTGTTAACGCAACTACCCCTTTGAAGACAACCTTTTTAAAAGTCGTGTTTTTACGGGAACCGTTGGCAGTTACGGGTGGTAAATTTCAATAATGACTAACGAATGTAAACTGTGAATTAGAGATTTCTGAGACTGAAAATATTTTCTAAAATAAATAAAGGGATAGATAGAATTTTCATTGAGCATCAGCGGCACCACTCAAAGTAACTTGTACCCTTAATTATTTTCATTTTCCCATAACCGTGCGACTATCTGCCACTACCTATGATTCTTCTGATATGATCAGTGGTGTCATGGTGGCCGAATGCCGGCACTGGTTAAAAAAAGACATAATGGTACTACAACGCTTAACATAGACATAATAGTCAAGTAACATTTTTATCAATTTTGTTGCCTCAGAATTTCTAATATATACATTCGTAACCGAAACAAAAATTTTTGTATTAAAGCGTAAAAAATGACTCGTAATATAAAAAACGCAGTAACTTTTCACTTCTAAAAAAAGTTAAGAAAAGTGCGTTCCAGCACTACTAATTTTGCCATGACATCATTGGATATGAAGCAGGTTATTTTATTTCGTGGTGTGAAGCGTTTCCAAATTCACAAATAAATTTTCAAATATTGTTTGAGAGAAATTTTTCAATTAAAAAAATATTTTATAATATACTGTCTAAGATAGCTCGGCTTGAAAGACTATCGCTGTTGTTATTCTTCAATTTGTATTTCATAATACTAATTAAGTAGAGCACGATTTTAGTTTAAATGGATTTAGTGGTTACCCAATGGGGTTTATTTATTACTACCAAGTATCTTTTACTAACGTAATGGTGTTGATGCTGTAGTCCATTACAAAGCCAATTTACCTCCTGTTCAGCAATAGAAGTAATGAATCCTATGCTCTCTTCACCTTCTCTTTTCTAGGGGTTTATTTGCGCCCGTTTATGTTAGCTTCTCGCCGAAGGGACTCTTCATCATTCACGTGTAAAACAATGAAGTCGTCGCTCTCTCCAAGCACGTTCAATGAGTAGTCGACCACTTCTGTTATACACCGAGTCCAGCTAAGGAGATGGTGGAAATAAGAAGAATTTTCTCTTCATAAATGCGTTAGCTAAGGCGTGAATGTCTTGTGAAGTCACGGCAAGTGTATTATGCATTGTGAAACAGTAATGCGATTGGGTTGCGGTCGGAATCCAGAGGTGAAACTTCAAAATATACGATATAAGATAATATTCCATTTCGATTTTGTGTTCCCTGCGAAATTAAGGATAGTTCGTCGTTGCAAAAGGCCGTTTTTCTAAAATGTGTACCTTCTTTGTGGATGATTTCGTGCTTTTTCGTGCCTTTTTGTGTTAATAAAAGATACTTTATTGAAATGTTGCTGTGGTTATGGATCCTTACTTTTCCTTTTAGAAACTGAGGGAAAGGTGGCACCACCTTGCTTCCTGTGCATTGTGATTTATGATTAGAGGCAGTCACCGTAGTGTCGAGCCATTATCAGACCAGACCATCTTGAAACTTTTGGCCGTTTTATATTCTAACGCTATATTTGACATTTGTCTTAAGCCTGCTGCAGGTATTAATTACTTGTAACTTTTAAGACTTGATTTCTCTGCATATATTTGATTCATTACACATTCAAATATACGAAATAAGCATCGGTATAGTTAGTTAGAGGTTCTTCCAAAATGCTGACCCAATACTTACTATCAATAATAACCCTCCTTGGCGTATACCCATTTCCTTAGAATATGATTATCTCTCTACTATTTGAAAAGAGATTCAATACTTGAAACGTCAATCAATGAGCTAGCTTGCAAAGTTTACTCGTGAAAGTAGGAGCTATGAAATTTTCATTCTGTGTTAGTTTTCATTGTTTTCTATCGATCCCCAAGTTTTTTATGTACTCTCTAATTCATGCTTGGGTTGTGAGAGCGGGGATTTTACAACCTGATGGATTTTTATGACTCAAGGTTAAGTTATCTGTTTCTTGCTATTGGAAATCGTATCTCTGGCTCTTGATATTCCGCGAATTATCCATTTTAGTGAATTTCGTATTTCGAGGACAATATATTTTGATACTTTGAAAGTTTCAATGTATCCTAGGTTTTACTTCAAATTGGTGACCTTTTGATATGATTTGAATGTTAATGAATCATTTGTATTCCTTGAATTTCCGTCTTCGAGTGGACTGAAAAATACCTACGTAGACCACGTTGCCTATTTTTCTGTATGGAAAGCTTTTCATCACGAGCACGGAAGTGGTTTTATGTAGCGCATGCCCAACATATTTCTCTGCCAAGCGAGAATAGCAAACGTATTATATTACCTGATTCATAGAACAGAAAAGTTGTGAGATATATTACTGAGTTCATAGAATAACTCAAGAGTCCGAATACATTTATACTTCCCTGCATATTCAATGAATTTAGATAATGCATTGTGCATTATTTCTCCTCAAATTAAAATTTGGATAGATGTTTTGGGTCATAATCACTCTGTTTGATGGCGGTAGAAGAGACAGTTAAATTATCAATAGTCATTAAACGGGATATTGTTTTCCTCTCGTGTTTTTCCTTCGCATTACTAAATGACACTGACAAAATCTCCCTACCAAAAACCAAAATTACATTCTTATCGAGTAAAATCCCCCTTCCTAATAACTAGATATAACCCTTATTGTTACGGTACAAGGAAATGGGGAATAAGTTTTGTACTTAGTAGTTTGATTTATTTAGCAAGTTATTTACGCTCACTGAATTTTATTTAGTGATTCTCGGAAGTGTGAAGTAAGTTCCTCCGCAGTTACTCCGTGTATAAGAACTGTAAATAATGCTTTGTGTTTCTGCTTTTTGAGTTCTCATAATTATAAACGTCTAACCGTGTGTACTGTTTATTGTATTGTACTGTACTCTACGTATTGTACTGAAAAATTACGATGTCGTTTTCAAGGTGTTTAGAATTAATACAATGGCTAAGAGCTGCAAATCTTTAGGGTTTTAAAGTATGGAGTGTATCTCGACCCACTATGCGTTCTCGATTGCTTTCTACTGACTGTCCACCAAGGGCAGCCTCATATTTAGAGGGGCTAGGAAAAACATGAAATTTCCCCATTTCTCAAGAGAAACCACCGTCCTCTTGGGACCTAATGGCTGGAGTTTGCCAGTTGAAAGTCGCATTCCCACAGCTGCGTCAGGCCTTAATCGGTGAAATCCGAAAAGCAAAACGCTCTCGGAATTTTCAAACGCGTTAGGGGGAGCCACAATGGGCTCATTACGCAACGAGTATTTTTATCATTGGTGTAATGGTAATTGATTTTCTAGAAAGTTTCTAACCGCCCGTCTTCTGAATCTTCCTAGAAATATTCCTCGCATCTGGATTTCTAAGTTAATCTCTTGTTTCATTCCAAATTTTATGGCTCTGAACGTGAAAGATATGATGACCCCCCGCCAAAATTATTTTGGCTAGTTTTTCTTTCTCCTCTTGCCACGCCGATTTATATTTTATTTCTTTAGTAAATATTATACCTAGTTAAACAGTGAATGATATCTGTTCTTCCTGCTATCCCGTCATCAAAAAGCTGTTGCATCAATTGAGAAAGTAAATGGAGGTGAAATTGATGATAAATATGGCTCACATACACTAATCGACCCGAAGAAGAAAATTCGAACGTTTTCGGAAAATATAGCAATATATAAAAGTAATGTAACTCGAAATACCTAATTCTTTTGAACAAACCTCCGAAATTCTTTTTCCTTAAATTCATTCCATTCGTAAAAATATAGACCGGTGGGATGTTCAGGGAAAAACTTCTTCGCTATAAGGGCCCGCATGAATGCATTCAGGCTTCGTTAGAAAAGTCACTTTCGATGCATGTATCAGTAGCGATCATTTTAACTAGATTTGATGCGATTAACAAGTGGAGGGTGATTTGAAAAAAGGATATTAGCCTTATATTGTAATGGATTTAAGAAGCTGCTATTCCACAAGAATGAAACTATTTATGCGATATATATCTAATTTTATACCCGTTGAAATAAGAAGTTAATGTCTCGCGGATTATATTATTTATTAGTACTGGAAACATACCCACCTGAATGGGATGACAATGGCTCCTTCCTTCAGGAAAGTCATCGGTAGTGTGCGATGATGTCCCTTCACAGGATAGCTAAGGTGATTCTCTGTAAAAGTCATATCAGCATAGCATGGGGTATCCATGCCCTTTCAGAGAAATAAAGAAAAGAAAGTAACCATTTTGTGTGCGAAAGGAAAATGAATGAAAGTCATCTAGATCAATTTAGAGAAGAACAAATGGAATACATTAAATTGGAAATTTATATGAAACTAAACATATCTAATAACCTCTATCTTAATATCCCTGGTGAAGATGCGGCTTATTTCAAAGTTAAACAATACATGAGAAATATATATTATACTCTATTCAGGATGAAATTTAATTGTGCGTGAGTAAGGGAGAGAGATAGGGAGAGAGCAGTGGGGATTTCCGAAGTGAATGAGGGCAATTAAATAGAAGGAGTTAGCATTTGCTAAAAGCAAATATAAAGGGTGCCATTTTCTTATGTTTACTGAAATTATCTTTTTCATTCCATTGTTTGAATCCTCTGTGTTACCTTCAACTTCTCGAGTTCGGCTTTTATTTTCTGATTACGTACGAGTGGTGGAAATGAGGATCCACTTTACATTATGCTTCTAGCTTAATATTGGGTCGCATTTTCTCTCATTCCGTGGTCTTCATGCTACAGTAGATATTACACGGAGGTTTAGTGGCGGATGGTCGATTGAGACAGGGGGGGGGGTTGGTGTGGGGCCTTGGGGGTAACCTCCCAGCGGTAGTGGGGTTCCGAGCAAAATTACCATTTTACTAGCAGTGTAAGTGTTAATTGGATATCCCGCCACTATCACACGTATTCTGGACTAGTGGAGCTATACGGATTGCTTTAAAATTCGTATCAAAAATGCCTGAATCCCACGGTTATTTTTCACGCAAAAGTCCATCGTTCATTTAAGCTATTGTTTTTAGTGACAGGGAAAATGATCGCTTAAGCTATTATTTTCTGTCACCACGTTCGCCACAATATGCTTTTGGTCGCTCTCGCTGATTGACTGCTGCGGTATTTGATGTACGTGTTCAGTACGCGACTTTAAAAAATGGTGGAAATAGGGACAGTAATATCTATCATTGCTGCCATCCCTGAAATGATGACGTCTTAGAGTCTAAATTCGCATTTTCCAAAGGAAATTCTATAGAAAGTATCTTTCAAGCTGTCATTGACGCCCCCTCATCTTACTAGGATATATTAGTGTCAAAATAGACTTTTTTTTAGCCTTATAGATGCTTGAAATCAAACTTGTGGGTAATGTAGGCCACACCCTCAGAGTCGTCCCAAGGGGTTGACTTCCCCATTGGCGTCACAGGTGATATATATATATATATAGGGCACCAGAAGTACCACGTAGGTGCATTTAACTTATTGCGGTGAACTGAATAGGCTCGGTGAAAGTAAATATTCAGTTTGCAGCATCTTATTTCACACGCTTCATCAAGAACGTCATTCCAAATAAATGTGTGATAATGTGATTAATCACTCGATATTGAGCCCATTAAATAGTCAATGGTCGTAGGCATAATTTTCGGATTTTTAAGCATTTGAACCTTGAATTCAATTTTTTGATCGACCTCAATTCAAGCTGAATTGAAGTCAATAAAAAAGTTGAATTAATGTTTATCACAATTTTTGGCAGGAAGTATCTCAATGCAGCAGTCACACAAGTCTTTGTGAGTGTCTGTTAGGGTTTCAATGATGGATTTTAATAGAAATCCTTATATATACGCATTAATTAATGATAGCATTATGATTTATGAATTATAAACAGATCCCAGGTTAGTGGTTAATTTCTTATAATATCAATAATATTGCAGGGCCGTAATATTGATCTCAACACCCAACACCCAAAAAACTTTTTGTAATTCCTTTTTCCTGAATAAAATATTAGTCTGGTGCATTATATTGTCACTTCGGGTACGAAAAATATAGCCCAACCTTTTTCTGTTTGTGGTTTTGGAAGGATTTTTTGTTGGTAATTCAATGTAGTGTAATTCACATGCTTGGTTAAAGCGAATGTATGCAAATCCTAATGGAATGCAAAAATAGCATAATTTTATTAGTTTATCTCCAATATACTTGGCTATAATAATAAAAACTATATGCAAACTGAGCTAATTCTTTCCTGATAATCATGTAAAGCTATTTTTACCTATAGGTAGAGATATGTCCTTCTATTTGCAAAATTTTACAGTATTTGTGAATGGCACTTAATGAGGAGGCCATAATTTAGCATGTATGTTTGATGAAATGCCTGGATATAATTGATCTATTGCTATCATAGCGTGGTCAACATTAGCTGGCTGTTGCTTAGGAATGGTGGTCCCGATTCTATTCTCCATTAGTAGCGTTTTCTATTTGCTTCACCTCTAATGAACGAGGTAGCAAGTGATTTGGTAATTATTTTCCAATTGGTGATCCAGCGGCGGATCCAGGATTTCTTTCTGGGGGAGGCAGCTAGGCCGTATCCACGATTTTGTTCTGGTGTGGAGGGGCACAAGGATACCTCGTAATACAAAATGAACGCAATGATAATGGGGCCGTATTAAAAATCTTACATGTTTTTTAAGGGTCTAGTGGGGGGGGCGTGCCCTTCCCTAGATCCGCCTATGTGACCTAAAACCTTTGGTATATGAATTTCCTGGATAAAAACACAACATTACTATTATCAATTTTTTATTTATTTTTATCTAGCTAAATTCCTCTAAAATTAGTCTTCCTTCGTGAGGGAAGATATCGTAAAGCTGTTCTTGAGCTATTGTAGATATATATATTTGATTTTCCATTTATTTCAATACTTTCCTACGTGCAAAATAGTAGTAGCGAATGAAGCTATTAAGACTTTGGTAATGCCTTCCATTTCGTCGAATAAAACCATTCTGCATTTAGAAAAATATCAGGTAGATATTTCATTTCTTTACTTTAAAATATAGAATAAATATACCTATCCGACACAAAATGGAACTAAAGGGTGGTTGCTACTGCAGATTAATCAAGTCAATTCCGTAATCTTGTCACAATCAAAGTTTCCGGAAGTTTTCAGAGAAATCAGGGCTGATTAAGCATTCCTGAGACTTCCTATGCCTGAATACCGTTGTTACCGCATAACTTCGAGACCATGACAACAGAAATTGTCCTCAGTGCCAAATTGAGAATCAGGTATCCGCTGTTGAACTTCTAAACGTGATTGGATAGTGAATAAGATATAGCGCTAATTCTGTCTTACCGTATGCTGCTCATGAATCATTCATAGTAATTGGAATCAGTCGTCTTACTTCATGATGCCTGTCGCCCATTTCTGGAGATCGTGGAGTCGAGCCTTGAAAACATTCTTCCAAAGGCGACAGTCGATGATGAGGAGCACCGTGCTATTGAAGAGAAAGAAAACGAACCTTGGATAAGCTTTTTTAGAAGCTATTCATTAGACCGGCTGAAATATTTATATGTATTACTGTTTAAGTTTCAGGAATTTCTTCTTTTATCACGAGAAATAAATTTATATTTATTGCTATCTCAAAGTAAGCAGTATTTTTATGAACGAGGTAAATACATTTGATATGTTTACGTAAGAGAACTCCACAAATCTTATTGAAGTTTGGATAGATGACTTAAATTTTTTTTTCACAGTGTTTTGATGAAATGGAAATTTAAAGTTTTATTAAAGGCCTCTACTTTTAATTTATTCCTCCCTTGACTTAAGAATTAAGTCTAAATCAAAATTTCATTCATAATTAAGAATATAGGAAAATGTCAAGAATAGAGGAAATATTTAAGGCTCAATTTCCATCTGGGTAGGTTAACCCTATTCAGGACATTTTTGGGTGTGATCGTCGATTATTAATTGTTGAAAACCTAAATGTAAACGATGTAAAGGAATAGTAATTGTGCTGTTTTTGTAGTTTTTTTTTAGATATTTTAATATATAAAATAAGAAATTACATTGTGAGCTAAGACGGTGCGTGTCCTCGCTATGGAAATAAGGACGCACTACTTAGTTTTGCTCGTGGTACGGGGCGAATTGGTGCCATTGAGGTGAGGTCAGCCTCCCCCGACCTTGCGCGACGGTCAGTTTGAGCGATATCTCCCCGCGGGCCGGATGCACGGGGTCTCGGCAGTCCGGAGACTGGCCGCCTCCCCGCCTCTCTTTTGCGCGGCGCGTGGAATCGCCGTTGCGTCTTTGCCCGCTTCCCTAATCGCACCAGCCGCGAGCGCTTATGTGGCACATGGGACGGGTCTAAACGAATCAGCGGAGGGGCATCCACCGAGGGTCAGGGGCCTGCGACCTTTCCCGCATTACGGGACCGCGTGGGCCGAGATGGTTAGCGGGCACGTGACCCCGTCGCAGAAAGTGTGCATTCTCCGCGTGGCAATCGCAGCGTCTCGCATTTCGGAGAACATCAGGGATTGCGTACGGCAGTGGCGCCAACTCCATGGGGCCTGAGGGGGCCCGAGCCCCCTCAAAAATTCGTTATGGGTGTGAAGAAAAAATGTGTCAGGCTTGCCAATTTTCCCCGGAATGTCCAGATATCGAGATTAGAGTTATCAGGGTTCTAATGTTGATCATATGACTCTTCTAAAATGCTTAAAAAACTTAAAACTCACTACTTATAAAATTTCCCGGGGCAAGATCCCCGGTTTGGCCCCCCCACTAGTTTTTGTAAGTCGGCATCCCTGGCTTACGGCAAATATTGACCACATTTGGTTTTGTATGTTATATTCTTAAAATAAGTATCAAACACCGTTGATACCGATTGCCGGTCTCGATCGCGGCAGGGTAAAGTCCTCGCATGCCAAACATTCGAGAGGTCGCGTGTTCGAATCGCGACTGGGTAGATTGCCCGTTCCCTGAGAATGGTTGTTCTTGCAAGTCAAAAAATTATCTTATTGAATTGCCCGATATGATAGGGCAATGTGAGTTGTTTTCAGTGGTATGAGAATGAATAAGTAAAATAAAAAATAATTAATATCATAAATTGAGTTTTTTTTCTTTCTCTTGACGTCTATGCTTAACGTTGATTAATGTCTTAGATTAGAAGTCTTGAGGAATTTAAATGCAATTTTTTTCCAACGTTTCAGTGCATTTATACACCTTCATCAGGGCTTTTATATGTGCTGTAATGTGTCCTCTTGTACTATTGTTTAAATCCTCTATTTCTGATGTTCCAAAATATGCGTTCGGTGTGACGTATTAACACAAATTACTTCCTCATATCATATTTCTTTAAAGTTTAATAGGTGGTGACGATATTAAAGTGATGATTTATCAAGGGATAGAAAAAATCTCAAATTATGAAATTAACCAAGGGGGAAAAATATTATGGTAGGTTCCAACCTCAAGAGCTTTGAAGTTCCTGCGTGAAAAATCCAAGTGGAATTATTCGTCTTGTGCTCGAACCCACATCCAAGTGTCTGTCAACTTTTATTTTGCGAGACATCCATAAGGAAAAATTGTTATCTGATGGATTATTAATGACCTTTATGTTGTAAGTTTTATTATTTTTTAAAATTGAAATTCAATTCAGCAAAGATAGCCAAGCATTAGTACCAAAATTAAAACATATAATGTATGCACATCAGTAATTAGGTTATTCCTATGGTACGCGATAAAGTTGCATTCAGGGTAGTTTTACCCCTCCCTTGATCGGTAGATTAAATTACCAGTAAAGAGGTAATACTTATTAAAATGAGGGATTGATCAAATTGTAGCTTCATTCTACATTAGCACGAAACCAACAAAGACAAACCACATGATAACTATTTCAAGACTACTTTTTGATTATTAAATGATTAATGAATTGAAAATTTCTGATTGAGTGGAGAAAGCACGGGGAAAAAACAACGGAATAGTGAATTTTTGCTGAATCTCAGTACGATTTCTTGTGGAAAGCAATTATTCTCGGCTTAGGTTGGTCGTACACTGGAAGCGTATTCAGACGGCTTCGTGCTCACGCGACACAGGCGTAAACAAGTGGAAAATCCCATTACCCAAAGTCAGGCATACCCGCGATAACGTTGTTTTTATAGCAGTCAAACTTACGCATGTCTGTAACGAATACGCAAGTCCACTGGAAGCGCAAGTTCGCTTGCAAATGGTCGAGCCCTACGCTTTTAGCTGCTCGTCTTGTTGCCGCTTCTTGCCTCTCTAATACGCGTGTGCGTGAAGCCGCCTACCAGTGCTGGACCAGCCTTATTTGTTGTTCTTTTTACCTTCGATGAAAATTTTCGACTCAACGAGCAGCTATTCTTGAGTCCAATTTCTTTCCACCATCATTTTTTATTCCTTCTTGACGGCTGCCTGTTATATTGCGTTGTTTGTTATCCGTGCTGTCCCCGATCAATCAGATAATTTTAATTCGCGTATGATTTTATATTAAAAAAGTAGTCTTCAAATAATCATCATCTGGTTTGTCCTTGTGGGTTGCCTTTTAATGTCGAAGGAAATTACAATTTGATCTTAAATTCCTCATTGAAACAATTATTCTCACTTAACTGGTAATTTAATCTACCTGTCATGGGAGGAGTGATTACTTCTGAATGCAAATTTTATTCAGTTGCATTGGCATAACATTCATATTGATGTAGCGTTATATGTTTTAATAATGCTACAATTGAATTCAGTTAAAATACAATCTAAAACAAAAATCAGTGAAGACCTGAAAAATCAATGAATGAATTAGTTTCATGGCAACATGATGCACGTTAAAACTCGGAAACTATTTAACCTGAGGGAATACGAGCAGTAAGATGCTTGAATTTTAGTTCAAAAGTCCTTGCAACGTGTTATTTAAAACTGTGCTCAGCGATTCTCTTTATAGGATTCCTAAAATTATACAGGATTGCATAATATCCGTTGGTAGCAGCCATGTCTCTGATGCAATACACCTGCTGGTGAAATATGTTGATTGTAGATCAAAACCGAAGTGGCTTGAGCACAGTGGCTAAAACGGCAAAAAAAAATATCTTTTGAAGGCACAAGAGACTCGGATTCAAAGGTCGAATATGTCGGCTTGGAATAAATAAATCACGTGGCCGTATAACCTAGAGGATATAAGAAATATCCTTTTCTTGACTTCCTATTAACTCTTGATGCTAACTGGTGGGCGATGGAGGGGTCAAAAGGTCTTATGTAACGTGATGGCAGCCGAGTGAGGAGGAATTCCCTTGAGGGCAGCCCGCGGAGGATATTTTATCGGCCGCACGACGGCCAGGTCGTAAACCAATCTCGCGCTCCACGGCCGGAGACTTGAACGTCCGCCCGCTCGACGGAAAGCAAGCCCACTCGTAGAAAGGAGCTAAAGGCGTGTTTGTTTCTTCGATTTTTTTCTTCTCTCCGCTCCGGAGGTGGCGGTGAGGAAGAGAGGAGAAAAACGAGGCATTCCTAAACCTCTAGAACAGCCCCACAAGAGTGGTTCGCCTATATATTTCGAGGCTTTCTAAAACAAACGTACTGCGATGCTCCGCCTGACCGCTTTCGGGTCCTCGCTGTGGAAGTGGAAGCTTTGGCGTGCGAACCGAGCGGCGAAAAGGAGGCGTCCATGGCCTTATTTTGTTGGGCGAGCGGTGGCGGCCCCCGCTCGCTATCCCCGCTTTGCCCTCGGGCCCCTCTGCATTGGCTTTCGGGGGCGGACGGGATGCCCGGCGGTGGCCAAAAGACCCGCTCTCGCTGACCTACCTCAACGGCCGGGCGGTTGACCGTGTACCCACCGCGTGGAAGAATCAAGAGTTGTTCCCAGTGAGGCACCGCTCGCGTTTTGCTGGAGGGCTTATTGCGATAGCATATTTTATTTTCGGGTTAACAGACTGCGTGCATATTTACATTACATTATGCTCCATCAACCTACTTTGTAATGAGTTATTTTTTTAAATTGAGTTTTTTTCTTTCTCTTGACTCCAATATTTAGCGCTGATTAGTACCTTGGAGTGTAGGTTTGTAGGAAATAATTCCAAATATTTGGACAACGTTTTGGTGTATGTTTATACCTTGATCAGGGCTATGAACGAATACAATTTCATTAAATATTTACTGTATTATGAATGAATATGATTTAATTCTTAAATACCGTCACTGCAAGACACTAATCAATGTTATTTCTGGTAATATTTGAAGTAGATTAATTTATCTACATCTACATAATACCCTGCGATCCACCTCAAGGTGTTTGGCGGGGTGATCAATCACCAGCATGCAGCATGCAATAGGATTCCCTCATGCACACCACACGGTTCTATAAACGTTACGCATAATAACAAACCATACTACATCATTTATGCAAAGGCCAACTACTCATTAACGTAATTTGCCAATAAAACTAGCAAACACAAAACATGCTATTAGAGATAATAAGAAAATTCAGAAAAATGCATTAAGGTGTACACAAGTTTGTAGGCTACACTACAACTCATCGAATCAATTAGTGAGTCTTGACGCTGCCATTGTAATCTCTTAGTAATCGTGGAAAAAACGACATTCCGGGTCTATCTCTCTTATTTTATTTATATAATCTAATATACCGTAGTATATTAGTGTTCGTAAGATGTAACTAACTTCATCGGAAAATACACTTCTCCTGAATTTATCTGATAGGTTTAGTCTGTTTTTCAGTCTACGGTCTGACAGAGATTCCCATCTGAGTTTGTCTAAGAGGTCAGTAACGCTAACAATACTATCGTAACGATTTTTCTCGTACCTAGTGGCTCTTCTCTACACGCGTTCTAACTCTTTTTTTAAGCCCATTTAGTGAGGATCCCAAACACTGGCAGCGTATTCAACGTGGGGTCTAACGAGGGAAAAGTAGCTTGCTAGTAGTGTAGTAGAATAGTAGTTTTAGTATAGAATTTCTCTCACTCTGTCGTCGCACCTAGGTATTCTTAGTATTCTTTTAACAAAACCTGATTTACGATTTGCTTGACCTGTTATTTCCCGAACATGTTTATCCCACGATAGATCATTATAGAGTCTAGAAATATTTCACTGATTCAACACACCCTAATTGGGTAGGTACTCTGAATGGTATAGCAATGTTGTGGGGGGTTATTTATTAATTAATGTTCCAATATTGATAATTTTGGCGGGAACATTCTGATTATCGTGCAAACTCAAGTATACGCAAGTATTTCGCTAATCAAATGACACTAATAGATTGTAATTATGCACCCATGCTTAATGAGGATAACGTATTTAATGATTTTACCTTTGCATTCTTACTCTTGGAGGATAGGATTACTTGGAAGAAGATTCGCATTATTCTTTTCTACTCATTTATACTTCATCATTTCAAAGCTAAGTGCTATAGCCAATGTGGTACTATTAGTACCCACAGTGGACAAGAAGGTAGGCAAGGAATATTAGAAATAATAAGAAAATTCAGAAAAATGCATCAAGGTATACACAAGTTAATAAGGTATTTTAGTTTTTACCGGGTACCATATGAGTGGGTTGGAAGCCAAGGGGTACAAGTGATTTCTCTTTTCTATACAGAGTTAGGTACAAAAATTAGGTATAGAGAGCGAACGAGATTAATTAGTTACTTAGCAGTGAATTTGATTTTCCACTCGATGTCAGCACAGAACAGAGACTCACTCGTTTCCCTTGGCAACCATATTTTTGTGTATTTCTCCTAACAGTTAACTTTACCCAACTCTGTTGAGAAAAAAATCACGTGTACCCCTTGGCTTCCAATCCACTCATATATTCTAGGAAACAGAGCGTTGGGCCTCCACTCCTCAATTATTCATTTTTAGCTTGTGATGGATTTAGAAGTAGGGCTAAAGCAATTTATACTTACATGTACCGAATACATTCCTGTTAAACTTATTCCCTACAATTGCAAAACCTGGCTGTCAGTTGGCCACAAGTCATCCAAAAGTTTCATTCACAACTGTCTTTATTCATAAAATAACATTTGTTCCCAGTGACTTCATTGGAAAGTTTGTGCTTGGCCTATGTCCGACAAGCGAGTGCATGTCTGATTAAGGCTAGGATGAGTGCTGCGTGCTTGGTGTGGAAACACCCCATGCCACACACTTTGGTGGCGGCTTGCACGGTACCTCGAAGATGTAGATTTAGATGGGAAAACACTTGATCTTGTCGAGTGAGCTTTCGATGAATCTATGAACAATTAGGGTAGAGACTTATTTCGACTAAAATATCTGTTCTAATTCGGTTACCTATCGTCATTGGGCTCGGCTTGAATTTCTCGGGAAGGCAATCCTCCATCTCCGCAAGAGGCAGGCATAAAGTGTGAAACTACCTTAGGTGGTGAAGCACTTGCATCCAAAGTTCGTGCTGCCAAGCAAGACGGCACTTTCCTCCACTTGAATTGATAGTGCCCAAGACCGGTTTCAACATTTATCGCATCATTCTCGATGGTTATACCGTAATAGTACTACCATGAAAATTTCTTAAACGGACATTGAAACCAGTTTAGGTAACACAGTTAAGTTAGAATATGTATGTACATTGTACATAGTTGTGTCCTATTACTCATTGCAGCGTGAATCCATCTGAAATTGAATGGCTAATTGGAATAATTATAGATTTCTTAATTATATTAAAGCTTTCGAGCGCCATTTCAGCTGCTGGTGATGTTTTTTCGGGTGTTCTCCGCGTGATTATTCGGTTTGTCTCACAAGGTTTCGTGGTCGTTGCTGGTAACTTTCTGTTAGGGAAGTTATTGCACTTTCTAACACTTTTCTCTCATTTCCTCAAAAGTGACCAGCTACGTGCTTTTTTGCTGACGCTTAATATATTATGAACTAATAATTTGATGATAGTCGTTATAAACGAATACATTTTCAACTATTAAAAAAAGAAATGCAAAGCAAACCTCGGGCTATAAACCGAACAAGTACATGGGGCACATTCAAAAAAAATTTGTGGCAACCCTTAATTAAAATGTAATGTTTCAAATGCGTGTTTCTTTACAAATTTGTGAACTTATATTTAGTTTTACCTATGCAATTAGCTAGCCCTCCTATTAAAATAGTTTTAACTTCACTCACTAAGTCTAACCACTCATACAGTTTCATTCTATCCAAAGATTGGGTTGGTTAGGATAGAGCTCACCACGGACTAAGCATTGGATTGTGAATGTCAGGTCTTTGGGTTACTTTGGTTCGATGATGTATTTTGGGGGTATCGGAAGGCTTCGCCCTGAATTTGAACTCGGGACCCCTTCACCGGTAGCCATGCGCTCTACCCAGTAGGCTGTTACGGTCCCAAAAATTGTTGCAATTGATCTTTTCTGCTCATGCTACTGAAAAACTTTTATTACCAAATCACGTTCTGGATATAAAAAGGATATTCTATGACCCACATTCGAACTTCCGTAAGAACTTACATTTGGAGTATGATTCTCTACGGAAGTGAGGTATGGAGAATGACAGCAGCGGAGATATCAAGGGTAGAGGCCCAGGGGACTGCATTATGAAGGCCCAATCCCACCCCAGAGAAGGAAGATTCCTGCTGCCTATTCGGTTGCATTTTAATCGGTTTTAAAAAATATTCGCGGCGCGGTGATGAGTGCAATGTGATCACCTTTATTTCCAACATTTTGCAGTATAGAATTCGCAATTGCGAGGAATAGAATCGAAAAGTACTGAATTTGATAGATAGCATCATCATTTATATAAATTTCGTTGAGCTCCCTTAACTACACCTTATTTTGCCGTGAAACTCGGATCACTTTGTCCGTTAGCAAAACGCGAGGGGCATTTTTTTAAAACCCATTCAAATGCGCGGTGGGTGACAACACTTTAGAGGACGACTTGAGAATCCTCTTTTTTAATGAAGGAAGAGTTCTCGGGTTTCCATCCGGGTCCAAGGGTTTTTCTGCACGGACGTTTCGAAGGCAAAGTCTGCCATCGTCTTCCGGGTGAATTCCCGAAGATTCACCCTGAAGATTTGTGAAGATTCACCCAGAAGATTCCTGAAGATTCACCCTGAAGACGATGGCAGACTTAGCCTTCGAAACGTCCGTGCAGAAAAACCCTTGGACCCGGCTGGAAACCCGATAACTCTTCCTCCAGTCTATTCGCCGGGAAAGCCTGAGATCCTTCATCCCTCTTTTTTAATATTTGTAGTAGAGGCCTTCGACGTGTGGTGCTACAGATAATGATGAAGAGCAAATGGATCCACCGAGTTAGTAATGAGAGAATCCTAAAAAGAGTAGGGGAGAGGGGAAGCTTCCTGAAAACCTTGATAAGGAGACGGAACAACATAATCGACCATATCTTGAGTCATGATGGCCTAATACCGAGGGGCAAGCGGATGGATGGCAAGAGCGGAAAAGGAAGACCTTGAATACAATATATGGAACAGGTAAAAAGGATGTGAAAGAGAAGAAATATGTAGGAGTCAAAATATTAGCCATATATCTATGAGTCTTAAACCTGCAGCCCCCGGGCCGCTTACGGCCCGCCGGCTAATTTCTTGCGGCCTCTGGAAAAATATTATCGCCACTACAATAATAAAACCTAATATTGACTCACTGGACAAAAATAAACATTGTCAAAAATCAATTGATTGAAATTTTTAACCAATAAAAATTATTGCACTTTGAACTTAAATGTTTTTTTACTTGATCGATGCGGTGATAAATTGACTTGTAGCATTGTGGCCCTCCGAAAGATGTGAAATCGATTTTTGGCCCTTGTATCATTGGCGTAGCCAGGAACTTCGTTCTGGGGGTGGGTCCAAAATCAGGGGAAATTTTTTAAACAGGGTACTAAGTACAGGGTTTTAAACTAAATTTAACACTGTATGATCTGAGGTTTTCCCGGCGTATCAGTACCCGAGAAACTTTTCTGTAAATTTAACACTTTTCACAATCGAAAAAAACTTCATTTGTCAAAGAAATTTTTTGTAAATTCATAACTTTTCAATTTGTTTTCTTTTATGAAGCGAAGTAAATATGTTTTTATATTTCGTGGGGGTGGGAGGTGGTCCGGACCTCCTGAATTCCGCCTCGCTACGCCACAGCCTTGTATTAGAAAGGCTGAAGACCCCTGGATTAGCTGATAAGAGAATTGAGTGGAGAGCTGCGTCAAACCAATCTCAGGATTGTTGACTAGTAATGATGAGGATGTACTACTCCATCATTTTACTACAACATGCTAGCACAAGCGATGAACTCAGTTCGATTTTGGGTTCTGCAACCAGCATCGCGGTTTGAAGCGGCCTTTCCGCTATCGGGGTCAGGCTAATCCGTGGGACAGGGGCGATTGCCAAGACCTTATTTCTCCTATCTTTCGCCCTCCTCTCTTTTTCAGTGCTAGGCTAGACCCACACTCCTCCGCTCATCCGTCTCGGTGCTCCTTCCCCTCGCACCTGTTGTCCCCCACCCCTTTCCCCCTTGACACTAGCCGCGTCCCCCACCCTCCCCGAACCGCGCGCAACCATGTCGCAATAACCTCCTCCTTCCCCTCTCTGCCTCCCTCCACTCCCCTCTTCCCTTAGACCTCGCGCACTCACTCACTCTTTTCAAGCGACCATTATAGTGGAGATAGTACATAGTAGGTTGAACGAGTTTTAGAGAAAGAAGAGGAGGTTTGGAGGGAGAGATGAATTTCCCAATTGCCTCCCTTCCGAGCATAAGTTATGCTTTTTCGATTGTGTCGCGGGAAATTGCTTCAGCCCCAAAGGCAAAGAGCCCATTGTTTGCCGTTTTGGTCCATCTCCTCCCAACCCCCCCTCTCTCTCTTTCTGGAGGTTTGCACAGCACAAGGGCGTCCTCCGCGGTTTGATGTGCGCCGGGGCACGCACGCCGGGTCGTCATTGTGATGCGGCGGCGACGGTTTTGTGTCGCCTGAATCGGGGCCCGAGGCAGGTGGACCGCCGCTTGTAATATGTCCCTGTGAAGGGCAGTAGGAGGCCTTCCGTAATAATCCAAGAAATGAAAAAAACTTCTATTATGAGTATCAAACAAGGAAGCGACCTTGAAGAATTCAAATTCCTATACAGAATAACCTAAATGTTTCAAATACACTTTTACACTCTTAACCATACATTTTATGTAATTTTTGTTACAAATTTGGTGTTATGGGCATAAAAGATTCTTTTGAAAAAGCCATATCAAATTTAGAAATACGTACGTAGTAATAAGAGGAAGCATCCCTCCTAATTTGGATAAATACTTCCATTAAGACGTCTCTCATTACTTGTATTATAGGATTCATTATAATTCCCTATAGAATGCGTTTGAAGAACTTCGGCATTAACATAATAAGAAACTATGTAAGAACGGTCCAAATATTTTTTTAACAATGCCTCAATATTCTTCTTATAAACATATGTATTGAATTCGTATCGGGAACTGTCAGCGGCAAGGGGAACGAAATAATTTTTGCCAAAAATTTAGACTCCCTACCGTTAAATTCAAATTCCTTAACAGAATAACCTAAATGTTTAAAATAGACCTTTGTGAGCTATTTAATGGGGTTTTACGGTGGTTCAACCTGAGGATATAAAACTTATATTTTACATTTCAGATGAAAATGAGTAAATAGGTTCAAGGTGACTTGAATGACAAGTTGGTGTTGATATTTCGATCCAGAAGCTAACATTGAACCCTCTGAAATACGAGCCATCAGAAAAATGAAATCGATTTCATTGGCCTATATTATGCCACATTTAAAAGCCCTGCTTAACTGTCTGAGATTAAACTCCAATAAATAGACAGAATTGCGTATTAATAACTGTTAGTAATATTCATGTCTTTGTTTCAACACACTGGTCTGAAAAAATAATATTAATTGTGGATGATTGTGTTGCCCAAAGCTTGTCAAAAACTGGTGGAGAAATGGTTGTGATAAATCATTGTAAATAACTGTTTTCGTATTTCAATAAGGCACCACGAAAGGGAAAAATCTTGAACTTTCTTTTCTTTGGTGTTATTGTTTGGAAATATGATTGTGTACCATTTTTGAGGAGAGAAATAAGGCAGTTCGCATCTTTTAGAATGTGCGGGAAAGGTGCTTCAGATCTGTGGGAATTTTCCCGTCAACTTTAGCCCAATTAGAACAGCATGCACGAAGCTGTTTCCACTCTCCAATTCAATATTTTCTACAGTTCGGCATATGGACTGCCTCTCCTTACCTTTGCCATTAGTTCTGTTATCTTCTTTGCCCTTCTCCTATTGCATAGCACCCTTCTCTTCATCTCAGTTTAGTGTACTCTTTCCCCTCAACCACCGTCGAAGTGAATCCTTTCGAATTTAAAATTTATGAGTAAGTAGGTACTTTTTCCTGCCCACTACATCCAGTACGTTATCGTAAGTTTTTCACTCTATCCGCTTTTCTATATCCCGTCTCCTTCCCAGCTACATCTGAATCAAACGAAGCTTCCTCTCAATCATAACGCAAGTTTTAAGCTTATGAACTATGCAGCGCAGCAATTGCATTTCAGGGTCTATGTCAGTTCATCCTAATCTGTCGTTCTCATGATTACTTTCAAAAACTATATTCTATTTTTGCAATGGTTACCAATCTCTATCTATATATTCTTCTCGGGAAAATTAAAAAATCTGGAGGAAAGTATTTTATTTGTCGGTACATTTCATATGCTCGTAGATTTTCGACTAATGGAAAGAACGCCAATAGTTGGGAGAATTTCCAAGTTGGTTCATCAAGCTAAATTTCCAAGTTATCATCACTTCGAATGCAATTTTTCGAATCCGGTGATTTAGTACTTGCGTTTTATTGTGTAGCTTTGTAATCTATTCATTTCTGTCGACTAAATATTCTTCTTCTCCTGTTTTGACTGAAACTGGTGGAATTGTCACTCGAAAGAGGAAAATTCAGTATTTTTCCACAGTGTTTATTTAAGACATAACCGGTTTCAGTGTACCAACGTCATTATATAGGATATCTAATGGGTTAAGACCCTTGACAATGACGTTGCAACGTTGTGAAACCGGTTTTATTTGAAATAAATGGCGTGGAAAATTACTAAGTAACTTCTTCTTCCAGTGTGTATTGGGTCAGATTGAATACTATGTGCGCTGGCTAAACGTAGCTTGAGCTCATGGGAACTCGGTGCCTTTTCTACCTTCCAAAATTTTTTCATGTTTCGAAAAATAAATAAGACTACTTAATGCGTAGTGAATACAGCATTTATCTTTGTTGTAATTGCTAATACTTGCTTCAAACGATCCAGATTGAATAAAACGAATTGCTCACGACGAGGCCCCACCGTAAGTAAATTTCTGGATTTTTCCATACGAGGTTGTTAGAAGTCATTATTGATCACGCGTGAAGCTATGCTTATTAAATTTTTGTTTCCTCCGCTATTATCAATGTTCGAGAAATAGTGTCTTGAGCCACCAACGAATAACAGTTATTGTCAGAGGTGAAAAATCATATACGATTAGTCACTAATCAATCAATATCAATTGAAATGAGTTATCGTGTAGAATATAAATCTAGTAGAAGTGCACATTGTTGGAATCATGAATATGCTTCGATGCTTGAGTGCTGAAACCCCATAAGCTTGGCCCCTACGTGAAGTTGCGTCAATGGCAATGTCTTTTTTTCCACGATCAATGAGAGACTAACGGCAACGTTAGAACTCACAAATAGATTAGATGACTTGTATTGTAGCTTACTAACTTATGTAGGCCTTAATACATGTTTCTGAATTTTATTACTATTTCTAACACCATGCTTTGCGTGTTCTAGCTTTATTGGCAGAAAACCTAATTGAGTAGTTGGCCAGTTTTGTCTTTGAATGAATGCGGTAGCATAGTTTGTTAGTATGCGTAACGTTTTTTGTACCATGTGATGTGCATGTGGGAATCCTGTTCCAGGCTGCATGCTCGTGATTCATCACCCCCTGCCAAACACCTAGTGGTGGCACGCAGGGTTTAATGTAGATGTAGACTTTTGCTAATCAGTATCTTAGCTAGATATTCTGCTTATAAACTATGCTAATCGAAGTGTAAGAATGTAATTTCCCAATATTTATCTATCAGCTTTTTTGTCGGAACTTAAATTGCTGAAATCAATTCGACATCCTATAATCCGGAATGCGGCTGATTAGGGGCTGAAGATCATTGTATTATGATGCATGCTCAAGAAGTCAAGAAACTTTAACGAAAATGCATCAATTTACGATTGATATGGTAGGTATTTTAAATGCTAATTTACCAGCGATGAAAGAGTTAATGAATAAATTCCTTTTGAATATTTAGTCGTAAAAAAATATTTGCAGTGAAATATAAAATATCCAAAACATATGAATATTATTTTGAAACTTCAAAATTAAAATTTTCTTCTTCGTCATTAGGCATACCTTCGTTTTAATTTTCTTTCGTTTTTTGCTGGAAAAATATTTATATATAAGTAGGGAATGAAAATTAACCTTCAGTCATTGCTCACTCTGATAACTCAGGCAAATTCATCATTTCTCACTGGCAGGCCTTGACCACATTTTATTCTTTAGTTTTTATCACTGACTATTTGGACGATTGTTAATTTTAAGAGCTCTCCGAATGTACTTGGAGCTAGGAAAAACCTTGGTGATTTCCTTGGCTCATTTATCTACCACGAATATGGATGCCGCTCCGTCATCTTTGGGTAAAGTAGAAATTGTGCCTGATAATGAAGATTAGTCAGAAAATCGCATAGCCGATGAATAAATTTGTAACGAACACCACCAAATATTGCTTTTTTCTGAGAATTGGAATGTAAGATTAGAACACTGAAAAAAATAAAAGCATTCAATGAGTTGACCTGGCGAGTGACGTCATTTATTCTATTAATCGAGACTCCGTTGCTATCCCTGATAGTACGAGAAAATATGGTATTTTAAATCTCTCTGTTTTTCAGTCTAATTCCATTATTTTCCTATCGTGATCACGTCTGCCATACTACGACTGTAAGGGAAAGATGTGTTTCACGTTGTTTGAATAAAAATCTTCTCCGAATTTCCCAAGTAAATAAATATAGCCTATAATTTTATCTACGCTCCAGTAAAGATTCCCATCCTAACTCGCCTAGCATATTGGAAACAATAGTCGTGCGAAAACATTTATAAACAAATATAAAATATCCAGAACTATAATGGATATCGTATTAGAACTCCGGAATTATTTTATTCTTCTTCGTCATTTGGTAATAATCATCATTTATAAGTATGTATTATAAAATTTGGTAAAATATGTAGGCATATGAAAATTCAACAGATTCAGGCTTCAATTGGTGGAAGTTAGACATATTTAAATAAATAAAAGATCGTAGCACTTTTCCACAAGATTTTTTACTGCGTACAGAGTAAATTTTTTTTTGGAAAATGCTACGATATTTTATTTATTTAAATATATATATAACAATGATTTCAACGTTAAACTCATCCATGGAAATAACGTTCTCTAGATCTTTTGTCTTTGAAAATAGCGTGCGTACTGCGTAATCGTTTCATTTTCGGTTCTAGTGATCTCACCTGGTCGCTTTCTACTTTTTGCACCGCTGCCAACTGGTGCTTTTCATGCCGGTGATGCAACAGAAAAAAATCGAAGGCCGGAGACGCTAGGAATCACGGATATTAGCGAAACCAGCCCATTGTGATTCGAAAGTGGTAACTTTTAAAGAGGGACTAGGAGCGCTAAAATTGTTCCAGTCGACGGCTGCGTTGTCGCGTTAAGCAATTCTTTGGCCGGATAACCCAAATGTCACGGTTTCGATTCCCGCCCTGGGCACATGCGTGGGTCACAGTGCGTTTCTATGAGTAAACTCTAGCGCATCAGACACTCTTGCAAGCCATTTGTCAGTTATTTATTTATTGACGGACAATGCGATTCTAAGGGAAAGTATCAAAAAGGTTAATGTGGTATTAAGAGGTTGATGTTAAGTTAGATGTAAGAGATTGAGTTCGATATTGTAAGAGGTCGATATTAAGATAATGGTATTCAGGCTATATCATGATAATGGGAAGAGGTTGATATTAAATAAAGTTTAAGATACTAAATATTAAGGTTGCATTTTAGCCGTTTGTTAATAGTTAATTTTATCAGGTTTAAATGTGTTCGTTCAGTTTATTTGATCAGTATACTTCATAAGACTATTTATAGCTGGAGTTGATTTGTTACCAACCCATGGCTTCTCTTTCCTATCTACCAATATCATTGAATGCAAATACGGAAAAGGCCAATTTTAGTATTTCACTAATCGCGATGAGGATATTACGAGTAATTATGTGTTATATGCTTTTTCTCTCTACTTTAAAGGTAAATTTACCACTCCGCTGGGACTAATAGTCTTTATTTAAAAAAGAATGCATGAGCTCACAAAATTAAGGTTTTTATGAGAATTCATAGCTTTTTGACGTGTTTTTTCCTATATTTCTTATTTTTATGACGTAGTGGAAAAGAACACTGTAATCGTAAAGAATACTGCAATACTTAGAGGTTAAGGCACTGAATTCTCTTGCGATTGGAGCTAAGAATAGGTGCGTTATGAATTTTCATTTCTTACCGCCTCAAAGGAATTTAATTTAGACAAAAATACAATAGGTATGTGTATATTCATACCCGTAATTCGTATACGATGTCAAGAACGATTTTAATCGAACGCGATATTCGAAAAAAAATTCCTGCCTCCTGTGAGGTTTGAACTCACGACCCCTGGTTTACGAGACCAGTGCTCTACCACTGAGCTAAAGAGGCGCATGGAGGAAGGGCGGCAGATACGCAAACACACGCGTGGTCGATGCGCTAGCTGGCCGTTTGAACAAAAGACATGTGTAGAATATTAGGAGAAAACGACTAGCTGTTGGACCAGAATTGTCAATAGAATTTCTATTTAACCGTCTTGGAAGTGAGGAAGAATAATGACTACACGATTCGTTCGCTGAAGTGTACTCTTATCTTTAATTACTCTATGAAATTAATTTTTGAGAGCATTCGAAATGTATCTAAGTATCGGAAATGCATTTCTTGGACTTGTTTGGATGGATTTGCTCCAATGGAGAGTGCGGAGTGGATTCCAAAACAGTGAGGATTCCAGGAATTCCAATCGGGGGCATCGGGGGGGATCCAAAACCAGGGAGGAAAAGTTTTGAAAAACGGGCTACTAAGTAGAGGATTTTTAACTAATTTTAACACTTTTCATAATCAAGTAAACTTCATTTGTCAAATAATTTTTAAATTCATTATTTTGTTTTCATTTATGAAGGAAAGTAATTGTATTTTCATTTTCCGGGAGTATGCGGACCCACAGCATCTCCCCCCTTGCTACGCCACTGCTCCAAAGAGATGCTATCTCGTTTATATGTAATACTTGCTGAAATTCTGTCTAAAGGTAATTTTAGTGAGGAAGTCGAAGGAAAATTTGGCAGTTAATATCAGATACTAATTATCTCTGATTGTTATGTTGATATGTACAAAATATGCCACTTATAAAGCCTTCTCATGCGTTGGGTTTTCAACCAATCACTTCCGTGAACGCGTGTGTAAGAGAAATTATGCAGCGCGTTGCGGGAAAGTCAGTTAATCCCTCTGGTAAATTATCGAATGACGGTAAAGGAAAGAGAACCCCATTCAGGCGGATAATACCTTGCTGTGATTCCAAGCAGGTGAGAATTTCACCCTCATGCAATAGCACTGTGATGCATCAGTATTTTCGAAGCAGTTATTGCATTTATTTCGCAGCAATTAAATTGATGGAAATGTTTCAATTCTATAATTGTAATGTTCTAAGAACATGGAAGTAATAAGTATCAAGTAAGGAAAGAAATGGAGAGATGCTACATCATTATGGAATACTTAAAAGGACCAAGTATATGAATACATTAACAATGCGATGCATCGCCTGTTTTTTTATAAGATGAGAGTCGCGGGAAGAAGATCACATATTATGTACCGATCATAATCCACTCTTCAATAATTTCTGTACATATCACTCATGGTAGAGTAGCACTCCGTGAAAAGTTTTACCCTATAAAAATTAGCTGAGTCGATATCCGTTTTTTATGCATATATTTCTCATTCCACGACGGAGAGACGCGCCATCGATATGGGTAACCGGTGTAGTAACGTGATCGACGAATATTGTGATGAGAACGTCGTGGAAAAATTGCCCAATATGTATGATTGATTATAGCATGTAATCCATAGCGCGTGGCTCCTAATCGAGACCCATCAATTGAGGGAACGTTTAAACTACATCTTCAACCGTACTCCTAGTCGGCATTACAATGTAGACATGGCACCTAACGCTAAACCTTATTGTTTAGGATTGTATTAGGAGATACCTACTCGCATCCGAGAATCGCCATTACGTAAGTATAACCGGACTTTACCATATCTGTAATAAATGTAGAAACGGTAACGATTCGCTGCTGTTGATATTTCTTCGGTTTATTGCCAGACGTTTCGTAGCCACTTTTCTGTTAGTCACTTTTTCTGAGGGAATTGGGATAGCTTTTCTGTGGAGGGTATTTATAAAGGTACGTTTCGACTGTGTAACATGTTATATAAAACTAGTTACATATAACATTTTTGACGAAAAAGTTAAATATCCGTGTAACATGTGACATATAACATTGTGTTATAAAACAAAAATTCGTGTTATACATCAAGATTTTGGTTTACCGTTTCCTGTGGGAAACCAAAACCTTGTTGTATAACACGAATTTTTGCTATATAACACAGAGTTACATGTGACATGTTACACGGATTAGTAAATTTATCGTAAAACATGTTATATGTAACTTGTTTTACATAACATGTTACACTGTGTAAACGCACCTTAACCCTTGCGCTGTAATGACGAGTCTAGCTCGTCATGAACTTTACCATATCTGTAATATTATGATGCCTAAACCGCGCAATGACGAGTGTATCTCGTCATCGGATTTTCATGAGTTTAGCACTATTTTGAGGAACAATATAATTATTCTGAAAGCTTAACAATGTTGAAACATTCATAGTATACATAAGTGATTCATATTTCATGAAACATGATGCATTGGAAGGATTAAAATGATTTTATTCGAGTAGCGATAGCTGTGTTCTCCATGTTTAAAAATCACATTTTATATCACGGTTTTACGTTGATTACAAATTAAAAATATCATTTCATTACCTACCATTTAAAAAAGAGCCACAGAAAAAATAAATAGAGAATAGTAGCACGATATTCAGAAAATTAATCGAAGAGGAAGGGGTTAAGGTTTTCACTTTTTCCCGGCGAATGGTGGCAGTATATTCTTCTCGGGTTTTCATCCAGGTAAGGTTCTCGATAATCTCCATCCGAGGAGCTTATCCAGAGGAAATACCGAGAAGTTACTGCCATTTATAAGGGTTCATGGAAAGGAGGGATAAGTGCTCATGGAGAGTAGGAGGTTGAAAGGAGTTGTGATTTTATTTTTGCATAACTTGAGGATAGGATCCCAAATATGTCTGATTTTTAAGCCGCAGCCACTAATGAAGTTCCGATCGCATTACCTAATTTAAAAATGCCTCATGGATTAGCCGGGGTTTGAAGAATCGAAACGTCGGGCAACAAACCGAATAAGTACGCGGGTCACAACCAAAAAAACATTTCCAACTATAATGACCTGCTAAAGGTTGAACGAAGAATTACGATTCGTTTCCGAAGCAAATTTTACACCTATCTCATTATAAAATTCTGAGGTACTCTCACATTTTTGCATAAAAACCAGAAAATATTTCTCGTTAAAAGGCAAAGGGGATCGGGTTGGTGCGGTGTCGAGTGTTAGCTTCCCACCCCTTGGGCTCGGGTTCGAATCCCAGCGGTGGCAGAGAATTTTCAGAAACTGCCCGATCCCTGCTTGAATGATTTATAGAGGATATTTCAAGTAACTCTGTCCGTCGGATGGGACATTGAGCTGTGGTACCATGGCACCTTTCGTTAAGAGCACGCTAATGACGAAGTCAGGTTTCTCTCCACATATAATTACCAACCCTTCCCTCATGGCGCAAATGACCTCAGCTGTCCGTCGCCTCCTCCAAAAACCATACCTTACCATACCTATAGGCGAGTGATTTCATTTAATCACCAGGCTTCAAACTTTTTTTACGAAATTCTCTCGCTATAAGTGCAAAATTTGTTTCTGTATCGGATTCTCAACTTTTTTTGAGCGCTTTGTTCCTAATGGGAACACATCAATCCGTGAAAAAACTGCGACCAAGTTATTTCCCCGACCGGACTACAACGCGGGCATTTAGTTGCTGGATGCATAACAACGCGCGGGACCCGGGCACTTTTTTCATGTGCCAGCGCCCATGCGCGACGTGCGTGACAATTACAATTATTTAAGCATTCGCAAACGAATGCGGTCGTCGGCAAATCGAACGTGTCAGCGTTTCGAGCGCCCCGGCCGAGGCTTCGGGGAGGGGGGGGGACAGGGGAATGTGGAAGGGGGTGACATGAGGGAATGGGGAAGAAGGGGATGGGGTGATTCAGAGAGGTTAGGGAAGGCAGTCAGGTGGGTACTCTTTTTTTAACCCCCTCTAACCGCCGCCGCTGAGAAAAAGCCGTGACAAAAAAAGAGTGGAGGATGTAAGGGAGGGGGTAGGTAAGAGTTAGGGGTGGTTGAGAGATTTGAATACCATATTCGCTGGGAGTGGCCTAAGCAGGCGCATGGCGTGTTGGTGGGGGGGGGGGACTCAAGTGCGGAAGGAGGGTCGGAGAAGAGCCCCGCGGAGTATGGGGGGGGGGGGGGGGGGGGTAAGTACGAGGAGGGGTGTTGTTCATATAGAGGTCGTCGAACTCGGGTCTTTTCCGGCACCACATCCATCAGATCGAGTCATGCACGCATTGGCCACCTCGCTTTTTGTTGTTTTTCGTGTCCACCGGTTCGCACCCTCTATGTTTTTCCATGGTTTTTTCCTTTCCCAAATACCTACACTCATTCCTTCCTATGCACCTTCTATATCATTACCCTCTTCCCTCCCTCCAAAATTCCTCAATTTCACATCTCTCATCGGCCAAATTGAGTAACTCGAATCCAATATCCAATAAAATTCCGGTAGATCCATAATTTTGCGTCACTGTTGATTGGAAATTCGTTGAGAATGTTCTCTTTGGATAAAATACGACTTGAATTGTTGATTTTCACTAGATTTCTTAAACGAGGATTTCATAAAAGACCGAGCAGAGGGTTGTTTTAAACAGAATTAGCATTTAGAATTAGATACTATACAAGTTACCTCGGGTGTACCTCAAGGAAGTGTAATAGGTCCTCTTTTATTCGTACTTTACATTAATGATATAACCACCGCGATCACGAGCAACGAATAATGACAGCGAGACACAAACAACAGACCGTGCTCTCAATTCGCATTTCAAATCTAATTTTTGTCTGGGAAAATAGCTATTTAAGCGATTGAAAAGTTTATGGTTTTGAAAGATATTTCCCTAATGGCTCTGCTTAATTATCTTGTTTTACGCCTATCAAGTAGACCTGAAGGCTTTTTTGGCACCAAAATCCCACCGTAAACTTTAATCATTTCTCTCTAACCGCTTTAGAAATGTATTCTGGGCAAAAAATTAATCGGTATCAGATCCTCCCCATATCTTCCACCCTCATTTACGGTGTACACAAAAAGCGAATGTGCTTTTGCCTCTCGGGTTAAAACGAAGCCTCAGCCAAAGGCCCAAGAGGGGGTATAAGTCGACGTACCTGTCCCAGTAGGTATGTCTATCGTTAACAATAATTGAGATGAAATCCTTAGTCAGTCAATCAGGACGTATGAATGGTCGACCTGTCGGTGTCCTTATGGTTTATGGGAGGTTGATTACTCTTTAACACTTTACTTCCCGTATTAAAATTTTATCTGTCCTTGTGTAAGTAGATGAAGTTTATTGTGTGAGGGATCAGGAACTGAAACGTAGTATTTATATGGGCAATAACTGTATGGTGATTTTTCACATAACGTTTATTTAACCCTACCGGTTTCGCCACTTACTGTGCCATTCTCAAGGGTACAACATCTTTATTCCTCCTCCGAGTTGTACCTTGAGAATAACACTGTACGTGTCAAAACCGGTTGCGTGAAAGAAACGTTGCGGGGAAAAATGAAAAAGCCTGGTGGAATCCGAGCGAAACTGTCGTCGCCTTTGACAACAAAACGCGGCGAAAACCCGGGAAATCGAGAGATCCACGAATTTAAAACATGGTGTTTGTGGGCCAGCAATTTGGGATACCATGCAAAACCCTATCCACCGATATCCCACCCACTCGTCGAACGTGATTGCCACGTGGACCCAAGCCATCCTACCCCTTACAGAAAAAGGGACGTGCCGAGTTGCGGAAAAAGGATGGGAATTCCATCACTCGAGCCATCCCGAAAAATGATTGTGTGAAAAATCATTTGTTTCCGCCATCAATGAAGCGATCGCTGGAGTTGTCCCTCGAAAGGGATGGAAAAAAATGATCTTGTGGTTAAGGCTTAAGATGTTATCACTACCAAAGTTGAGCAAGCCACGATTGAATCGTTTAAACATGATATTAAAGGTTTCCCGGGTTATGCACCGTGTCAGGTCCTCCATGTCTCCCACCAACGTTTCAATAAGCAACACGCCCATCGTCTTCTGGGATCCTGGAATGCAAGGACCTGACCCGGTGCATAGCCAGAGAAATCTTTACTGTTGTTTCTTGCTGGGAAAGAATCAAAAATTACATTTTAACATGGTGTTGGTAAGCCAACGGTTTTGGCATACTACAAACCCTATCCGCTAATATCCCACCCACACAGCGAACGTGATTTCCACGTGGACCTCTCCCGTGGGAATTCGTCCCTCGCGTGGCCATCTGAACGCCTCCCCTTCCCTCCTTCCCTATTTGTTTAAACGCGAAATGACGGCCGAATCCCCTTCCTCGACCAAACACGCTCGCGGTCCCAGTAAATTGGATTTCCGAATATTATTCGATGATAGCGGGACGAGTGAGATTAATCTGATGCCCGTCGGTTGAAAATTCTCTCTCGATAACACTCCCTCACTCTCTTTACCATCGGTTTTTCCGATGACACTCAACGCATGTGCCAACAATCCTTCATGTTGATTAAAAGCGCCAATTTGATGATGGCATCGGTGTTTCTGTCGGTGAAGTGATTTCAATGCGGAGGATTGGCAGATATTTTTTTTTTCATTTTGAGAGATTTTGAAACCTAGCCTATTTTTTACCGAATAAGTTTTTTTGTGCTGCTCAGTTTAATGAGTTTGAAATTGGTTCGACGAGTTTTCGACAGGCTTGATGATTTTTGGGCAAAGCGGATACATGTGCGTTCGACGTAGCACATCGTTTTTGACTATATTTTAGAATTGATATTCAGATTCATTGTAACTAACACTGTGTGCTCGTTTGATATCAGTATACCTTTTTTCGTAATTATATTAGCTGCTTTTGCCAGGTATTTTTGAAATGATAATATGGGTGATAAAATCTATTAATATTTGGTGCTTTCTTGGAAATATTTAATAACAATTCTAATGCCGCCCGTCCCATAATACTAAATGCCGGAAATGGTAAATATTTTAGGGCATATTCGTGCAAATATTGAACTTACCTTTAATCATTTACGTATTGAACATCAATGCAAAAAAAAACAAATATCTGTAACACTGAGCATAAAAAATTGATTAGGAATTTAATTTAACAATAAATTACTTTCATGACAGGACAGGACACTTAAAAATTTTTTTTCCTTATCCAACTGGTAATGAGTGTACCACATTTTCTTCTGTTTGTCAGAGTAAAATTCTCGTAATATATATAGCACCTTATTTCATTTTGATTGCCTTCAGAGATTGAGAAGAATACCTTAATCGAAAACCATTCGAGGAGCGGTGTCCTTGAATGAAAAGAAACGAATGAAAATTCTCCATACTTATCCTTTCGCAATGTGCAATCCGTCACGCACTAAGATATCTAGGAATTGGGCACCTGTTTGAAGGCAATTTAGTTATTGCGAAAAATGGGCATGCGCAGCTGGATAGTGAGTGGTAACTATCTCACGAAACCGGAGGAATATTTGAAAGCGCTCTAATATCCTGGTCTAGATCTCCACCGAACCAAAATAAGTGGTCTCCTTTCGGTTCTAAGTGCAAGGGCAATCAGTTTCAAAGTAGATGACCAATTAGTAGAGAGGATTCACCGATGAAAGTAACGGTTTGCTAGGATCAAGCAGATTTTCCGAATACGATGTTGAACTGTATATATTTTGTTTTGAACTGTTAAAAAACTGATAGAGGTGGATGAATTCTGATATTTGGGAAGCAAGATAACTTGTGACGGGAGAAGTAAGAAAGAAATTATCAGCAGAATAGCCCAGGCGAAGAGAGCATTCCACCAAAAGAGAGACCTGCTTACAGCGGGAAACTTCAATATGGAAGTAAAGAAACAATTTATAAGATCCTACATCTGGAGTATGCTCCTATACGGAAGTGAGGAATGGACAATGACCGCAGCGGAGAAAGCAAGGATAGAGGCTATTCGAAATGTGGTGCTACAGAAGAATGATGAAAATCAAATGGATTGATCGTGTTAGTAACGAGGAAGTCCTAAGAAAAGTAGGAGAGACGAGAAGCCTCATGAAAACCTTAATAAGAAGACGGAACAACCTTATAGGACACATCTTGAGACATGATGGCTTGATGAAGACAATCGTCGAAGGGCAAGTGGAAGGCAAGAATGGAAAAGGAAGACCTAGAACAAGATATATGGAACAAGTAAAGAGAGATGTGAAAGAGAAGAAATACGTAGGTGTGAAAAGATTAGCTGATAGGAGATTAGAGTGGAGAGCTGCGTCAAACCAATCCTAAGATTGTTGACCAATGAACCCTTGATGAACCCTTTCTAACCCAGAGCTGCTTTTGGGAGAAATCAAATTTCAAGATTTCTTACTCTGAAAACTTGAAAATTTTGGACTCAATCATAATCATCGTGGCAGATAAATATTTCTTCATTGAAGTTTACACCACAAAATTATACGAAGTTTAGATATTTCCTAAATAGAGATGAAAATTTATACATTTTTTAAGTTGCTTTGAAGCAACATTGGGTTATAATGGGTTAATTATGTTTGTCAAAGGACAGATGTAATAAATAATTCAACCTTTTTCATTCAACGATCGAATAAAAGATTGCGTATGTTAATATTCAGTTGAAAAAATATATTTAACTTTAGCAGGTGGACGTTTAATTTTATAATTTTGATTAAGTGTGATTGATAAAATTTTCACTTTTAAAAGAAACTAGAGTCTATATTGATTCGCCAACTCCTGTTTCATCAAACATTCCTTGTTTTGTGGCGTGATGTATTCCTTTTTATTGTGTCCAAAGTGCTTATTGTTACTTCAGCCTATTTCCTGAGTAAGATTGTTCTTTTGGTTTGTAGCTTGGTTGTAGTTGAAAATTATTTATACGCATGTGTCAAAATTAACGATATTTCCAATTTTTTTCACCTTACTGTTGCATAACTAAATATGTCATGTCCAATCTTTAGTACGAATACTGAATCATGATAATTTCTAATGTCATACCTAAGGTCATATGCTAATTTGTACAAAAATGTGACTATTTCTGTAATCATAACGAGTTACAAACCTCTCCAAGTTGCAGTTTACTCGTAAATAATGGAGATTTGTGGGTATATGAAAATAATGAATTGAAATAGGAAAACTTTATGACAGATGTTCTTTCTCACTCATTCGTGGGAACTCATTTTAAAATTTATCTCTCCCATAGGTTCATGAGAATATATGCCATCATCGGTTCTTTCGTGGATCGTGACTCAACGAAGGTGCTGTTGATTCCCGAAAGGAAAAAAATTAATTCATTGATGGTCGGCATTTCAGAACGTTGATGCTTCAAGTAAGTAAAGTCCGGTTTAATTACGTCATAGTAGTCGATATGATTTATGTCATGGCAGAGGCGGATCCAGGATTTTTTTCTGAGGGGGAGAGCACAAGGGGTCTGACAGAAAAAACGATCTTTTTCTACTTGAGATAAAAAACAAGATACAACAATTACTGTACAAAATATTATCTTTATTTTAATACGGAAGTTATCAATATAAAATTAAATGCTTGAGGCTCCGTAATAAAAAAACAAAACTATCGTTATGATAATCGCATAAAAAATTTTGTGTATTTTTTGATCCTCTGGATAGGGGGCACTTGTCTCCGTGCCCCCCCCCTAAATCCGTCTATGTGTCATAGTATGTCTTGGAAGAAGATTTAGCATGGCACAAGCGTGATAATTTTTGAAGAAAGAAGAAATAAATTTATTTCAATTGTTTTCGTGAGTGCAATATCTTTTATTATGTAGATTTTTGAATTAATCTATGATAGCCCTGATTATTTTTTCCCGTGCTACATGAAATTGACAATGTAAAGTTCAGATGCAGAAAAGATAACCTGTTATATTTTTTAGAACCTGTATTTCGAACGAACAATTGTGATCATAATAGGATATTATCTTCTGAGTAAAGTGAAATTTTTGAAAAGTAATTAGAAATTATAGCGTGTTAGTGATTCTGAATTCGTTGCATTACCTCTAAATTCATAAGTGCATGATTATGCTAGTTAACACTCATTAATTTGAGAAGGTAGATAATTATTTTCCGAATTACAGTAGACTGCTCATTTGAAAACAAATGTGCTTTCACATTGCTAATCAACTCAAAATCCTTTTAGTTTTAGTATGTGTTTGGTCGATAGTTAAATTTCTTCTTTTTAATTTTGGGTGTTAACTGCAACCCTCTTTGTAGCATAAAAATATGGAATTGATAACTGCTCGGATGGACATTCGACTTGCTAGTGATCACTGATCACTGACATATTGCTCGTTGATTTTAAACATATTGTTTTCCTCTCTTGCCTTCATATTAATTGGTTTAGTCTTATTTCTGAAAGAATCAATTCATCGAGGAAGCGTTTTTTGTTAGTGTCGAGTGCTTAGCGTTAAGCTAAACAATTATGATAATCCCAGTACTGAGGGTAGTATTGTGCATTGTACCCAGATGATAATCGCATCAGTTTATGCTAACAAACCCCGACAGAAAACGAAAGAAACCTTCTTGTCACCAATGCATAAAACCTAAAATCGTGATAATAGCAAGTTAGTGAAAGAACAGCCGTTGATATTTCCGTCTCTGTATGTCTATAGCTTTAGCCTGATACGTATGATTGAGCGAATTATTTTGTGGTCGTAATACCATTTTGAATTAGTGGTAAAATTAATTGTTATCAATGCGGCGTTATCTATTCATGGATGCTGTGCAATGCTAATTTGCTACATCGGCTATTTTTACTTTTTTGGAGTTTAAATAAAAAACATTAAGTGTTTGGCAAAATAGAAAGGTCATGTGCGGAATATAATGGCGGGTTGGGCTCGTTTGGAAAGGAGGTGCCTACACTTTGAGGAGCGGGTTAGAGAGGAGTGGTACATTTTGGAGAGTTCACGTACGATCTAGTTTCTCTATATTACGAGGTCGTTAGAACCCCTTCACCTGGCCCGCTCGGTTCGAATTTCCAAAATACATTTTATCTAGTTTCAAAAAAACTAAATTGTCCAATTTTTTATATTTCTACACGTATTTAATACAAGCGACCCAGGTTTCAGCTCATAATGCCATTTTCAAGGTATTAAAATGAGATTATGAGCCGAAAACTGGGTCGCTTGAAATGAATAAGTGTCGAAATAGACAAATACTTTTCATTATGTTTAATAATTAGGAAAGTAATTCATTTTGAAATTGATTTTCATTCCACCATAGATTTCTAAAATTTCATAATGAAAATGAACTTTATACTGAGATTTTCGCCAAAGAAAATGATTTTGCATGACATTGCATTATATAATGGAAGATGATGTCAGTAAAATAAAAAATTTGGAGAAGAACTGCCCTAAGTATTAATTTTAATCGATATCGTGACGAGCTTTGAGCAGCGGACCGCTCAACAGTATTCGTGCGAGGCAAAAAGGCTCGTTGAAGCTTAAGGCGATAAGTCAATTCGCTCGCTGGTCTCGACTTACAAGTTGAGGATAGCTAGCATCATGACCTACCACCACGACGAAAGCTCACGAAAAATTAGCAGTCCTTCTCCACCCTTTCTTTCACCCTCTCGAACGCCCCGAAGAGCATAGAAGGATGGCGAGAACATTTTCTCGCAATTATCCCGTCCCTGCTGCGGAGTTAAGAGAGAGATGAGAACCTGACAAGGAGTGATTGCGGCAACAAGGCTACGTGAGGAGTAGATATTTGAGAAAATACATTCAACCGTTAAAATGTGCACAAAATTCATGTGTTCTAACCATATTGATTGGAAATTACAAAGTTATTTAAAAAATAAATTTAGCTACTTTTAAATTAAAAAAAGGGTAAAGTAAGGTACATCTGTAAAATCATTCTGTTGTCCAACGCAAAGAAAGGTTATCCTTAAAACCTTATCGAAGAATAGGAAGGAGATGCTCCAGACTGTTAAATGATCACCTGAATAAATTATTTTTCATAATAAGAGCAGTTTATTATTATGCAAAAGTATAATTGGAGCAAAAATAATCTGTAAGTTATTTGTATCACTTTTGAGGATCGAAATGCATTCCATGAAACGTTATTTTTTATCTTCTTTACTTCTATTTTCAATATTTAGTAAGTGTCTTGGAATGTAAGCCTTAAAAAATGTATTCCTGCCACTAGTTCCTAAAAATGGGTAAGGCTTTCACCCGCACTTGTCACGGGCAATTCATTCTTGGTTCAATTTTTTTTCGCACATTATTTTCCGCTCTCAAACACCTAAAATGTATTTCTTCCTCTCACTGACTGTAGTTCCAGCATCTCCTACTAGTCATTATGTAGGAAAATGTTTCTGTGTGGCCAACTGCTGATGACAAATGCCGTAAGATTCACGACGAGTATGTTACGAATGTGTTTAGAGCCAAGTAGCATAGGAGATCAAGAAAAAATATTAATGCTGCCACATGTATCTTAACCTATGCGTCATAAATTATTCAACGTGGTAGCTACTAAAAATGATGGCTCGTTTCTAGGCGTAACTACAAATTTACGGCTGTTTGTTGTGTCGTGTACATATTTAATGATGATTCGTAAGCTATTTAGCATGCAATTTGCTCATAACTCTCACGTGCAAAACCGTGAATTTATCAGAATTCTATCCATGGAATCTTAGGACAGGTTCATGATAAAAGCATTTTATCGAGGATTGGACCAATGACCTAACAGTAGACTGTATGATAAAAGAAGCAAGCTCTTTTGAACCGTGTAATAATCGGTGCATGCGATAACCGCATGAAATAACATAACAATATGCATACATGCATGAAATATTTACAACCAAATTTTATTTATGTTTTTTTTACGGTAAAAATGTTTCTAGTGTTTGCCAAATAAAATCAAAGAGAGGAGCAGCATATACACGCTCCTGAATCATGCGAAACTTTTCTTATTTACAAACAAAAGCATAAGAAAGATTTCACATAAATATACTTACAAACCATATTCCTTTTTTATTTTGGTTGATTAATGTGAATTCCATTGCTTATATTTGCTATATCATTACTTTAGATCACTAACTTTACATTATTTATCAAAATATCTATTTAATACAGGAGGACAAAACGACCGGAGATATATACCTTGTCGAGCAAGCGTCACTCTATTCTGACAATTATAATTATCAACCCCTTTTCAATATGTTGAAATGAAAGGTTGTTACACTTTTCCATATTAAATTTAATGCGCACGACAGAGCTATCACATGGTAAAGGTCTTGTAACTACCAGAAAATACCTTTCATTTCAATATGTCGAACCTGTACAACATCATGCCTGAATCAGTTGAACTTGCCCTTTTCAACCCTTTATCGTCAGAGTTAAGATTCTAATTTTTTTTTCTTTGTCTATTTAATGGAATTTTGCCGTGGGTAGTCGGGAGCTCGTCGGGAGCTCCCAAGTGTTTGGGATGAGAAGAGTGTTTCTTGGCGTTGTGGTCTCAGGAGAGAGAGAGAGAGAGCGGGAGGCATTCGACTCCCGTGGGCACCGCGTCGAAGAAAGTGAGTGAGATGAATGGACGGACGTGTCCCCGAAGCGAGAGAGTTCCTTTTCCCATCTGCTTCGCTAAAGCCTCACTCGAGACACGAGGAAGAAAAAGGTCGTCTCGTTGGCTTGGCTTCGCTCTGGTCCCCGCCGCAGTACCTATCCCTCTCCTCGGACTCGCTCTTTGGGCTGCTGGAGGATTGGAGGATTGGCGGGGTGGGTATATGTGCTTATAAAAAATAAACGAAGACGGAGAGAGTGAGAAAGGGATGAGGGAGGTGTAAGGGGTGGAATGGCGGGTAAGGAGCTGCTTGGGACCCGGGCAACAGCGTGTGGGTTGTCCGTGGCCATTGTCCGTTTCGGGGCCATCGCCTCCTTCGCAGAGGAGCGGGCTGTGTCCACGTCGACTGCTGTGGGCAGCGCCCCACGCGGACAGTCTCTCGACTAAGCTTGGCGGGAAAAGAGATTAGTTGAGGTAAATGAGTGGAAGTGGACAAATTTGCCTTTTGACGATTTCATTCCCAGTATGTGTAGTTTCAATACGCATTCCACCGAAGATGTTGGGCGTTTCAAGTACTATGATCATTTTGTACCGTCTTGCGTAGAATACCTAGTCAGGTGAAACATACGCGAGTATCAGGCATACATCTACATCTACATCTACAAATTACCCTGCGAGCCACCTCTAGGGTCTAGGGATAATATGACCCCACAGTATGATCTATTCATGGAAAGGATTTTTTAATATTTTTTCAGCATACAGTGACGTTGCGATAATGTTAATTATTATTCCTGAGCTTTTGGTTCGTTGATACAATGCTGGGGATGCTTGCGGTTCTATAATGCGTGATTGCGTGGTTTCGGATGCTATATTCCTAAGATTATGTATTCAATAGTTATTCACAAAATGTGGTAGGTTGAGACTTCAAGCGTATTGATGACGGATAAGGTAAATGCGTGTTTGAAAACCTATGACATGTGAATATACAGCAGCTTGTAATGCAATTTTCAATTCACTATGTTAAATGTGCTTAAAATTTATAAATAACCTTAAAATTGGATTTTATTAAGAAATAAATTCCAGCTATTTACGTTTGTTGAACTTAGTGCCCAATACGTTGCTTAAACTCAAGAACAATTGATACTCTTTGTCAGTGTAGGCGTAAGAGTGTGTCAAAAAAAAGAGCAAGCTCACATAATTCGTACAGAGACGACAGAGGGCCAATAATTCCTTTTACCTAGCTTTTATGCAGACGAATAAGAGTTTTGGAAAGTGATAGAATCAAGGGGAAAGGGATACACTCCATATCCGAAACTGCTTAATGAAAAAATTGTTCATGAAGTGCTCCTAGCAAGGGACACAAAATAAAAAAAAATGCTGAAGTTTCATTGGTCACGATGGCGTCTAATTAAATGTGCTCGTCGAGTTATGTTTATTCAGTTCAAATGAGCTGCTGCGTGTACTAATGGTCAGTTGTATAGTTAATATTCTAAGTGCCTCGAGCAGATGTGTCTGCTTTGAGATTATTTGTTCTAGTTACCAATTATGCAGCGACTAAATTCTTGAATAAAAATCGGAATTAATTATTGTTAAGGTTAAAATTAATATAATATGGGTAAAATAAAAAAAAGAATCATGTTGGTACACCCAAAAATGGCATAACAGAAAAATATTTGGAAGATGTTTGCATTTTATTGAAATACCTTTGGCATTACTCACAAGTGCCTCTCCAAGTAGGTGGCACCAATAGGGTTAACAAATATGCATATGTCAGCATGCATACATTTTTTCGGCACCCCTGAGGATGAGCCCCATGTCGAAACTCGAAACGTCGGCTAAAATGGAGTATTTAACCCGGTGAGAATCCCGAGAAACGTTTACCCACAAATATATATGTGTTGTGACAATATACATCGTGTATTTCGCTTGATGTGATCTTTCAGATTCCATGTAATCGTGAAATTAGTTACCCGCAGCGCAGCTGAGTTTTCGCGGTTGGAAGGGACGTATTTAGAGGCCGGCTCATCTAACGCGTGACCTTACTAGTCACTTACAGAGTTGAGGTAGGACTGAGAGAGATAGTGTGTGTCTGAGATATAAGGGGAAGGTTGAGTAAGGTTTGGCGGGCGGTATGGAAGAGAGGTTTTTTTGCCTGGATAGCAGGAGGTGGGAGAGGAAGAAAATAAGATGGATGTAGAGAGATAGAGAAAGAGAAAGAAGGATACAGAGAAGAGTGAAATTTTTTAATACATTTTTTCTCAGGGCCTCATTTTTTCCACTTTTTTTTATAATGCCTTCGTATTTCTCGCCGATGTTGAGAGAGAGGGAGGAGGGGAGGTGGCCTAGGGGTGGGGGAGAGGGTGAGAGGGCAAAAGAGTGATTCGGAGGACCTCCACACCTCGGCGCTGGTGCAGCAACCCCGCTCGGAGCGGGCTCAAAAGGAATGCGGCTTGAAGGACACAGGGGGAGGGGTAGTTTGGGGGTGAGGTGAACGGTTGGACAGGGCGGTGAGGATGACGGGCGAAAAAGGCCGCGGGGTTGGGGAGGCGAGGAAGGAAATGCTGGAGGATGATGATGGGAGAGAGGGGAGAAGATGTAATGGGAAAATGAGGATCGGAAGGTGGGAAAATTGAAGTGGTTTGGAGCGGACGTTTAAGCAGTTTCTTCGGAGCGAAACGAAGTCAATGTCGCTATCACGAATATTACAAAAGAGTACCCTCAAGTCGGCCTCTAAATTTGTTGATAACCACCGCGCGTTTAAATGGGTTTACAGCAGTCGCTACTCGAGTCGCTGACGGACAAATTGATCCGAGTTTCACGGGGAAAGAAGGTATAATTAGTGGTGTCAACCGAAATTTACATTCATGATGATGTGATTTATGAAATTCATAACTCAGGAATGCTATTCCTCGCAGTTGCAACGACCATACAGCACAATATTGGAAAAAAGTGGACCGCATGGTACACATCACCGCGCCGCGGACATTTTTGAAAGCTAATTTAGCATGCGACCAAAGCGGCAACGGAAATCAGCCTTCTAAGGGATGGAATTGGGCCTCCTCTATGCAGTTCCCTTCGTCGTTATCGTAAAATTAAAAAAAAAATGCTCCTCTCAGTATGCTTAAATTACTGTCTGTAAAAAAAATGGGACTTTCCATTTGGAACTTGCATCTAAAAATCAGCATTGGTTTTCGAGGTTATACGTATATATCATTTGAAAACCTGCGGGTAAAAAACTATAAAATAAATGTCTTTTCCATAGAAAAACTCATTCCTGTCGATATTGTAAAAATTTCAAATATTGCTCTTCTTTATATGCTTGACCGACTGTTGATAATAAAATTTGGGCTTCTCAATGCATTGGATATTGTAAATCAGCAAGGGCTTTTGAGGTGATTCGAGTCTATGCTTAGAAAACCTGTGGATAAAATAAGAAAACAAATGTATTTTCAACAAAAAAATAAAGCTACATCGGGATAAAATAAATACAGCTCAGGGGATTATTTTCAACCCTTCCATTACCTTACTGTGCATAGTTCCTAGACCCTATGCGGAAAAAATATCATACAGCCAAAATAACGAATCAGCTTCCTCGGAGCACTATTTTCAATCACACTTTCACATTTCTGAACCTATCATATGCTACGGTGCATATGATACCAGATAGACATGGCCTCGATGACACCTAAAAGTATTCATCCAAAGCAAAGTTCCTGCGGTCGGGTATTATCATTGCGTGAAGGATAGCAACTGAGGATGGGGAGAAAATGCAATCAGGAGGTGGAAGGCGTTAAACTCGCAGGAGCGAAGAGGGAAGGATGAAGAGAAAAAAAGAAGGGAGAGAAAGGAACTCGAGAATTGAAGTGAAGTGGTTTTGGAGTGTGGGAGAGGGTGAATGGATGATGGGTGGAGAGAATCAGAGGGAAACGAGGGAGAAAGGGGAGGCGAGGGTTGATATAAAAGGAGGAGAGTCCTCTGGATTGCCGATAATGCATTATAAATACCCGAGTCGTCGAAATACGCCATTTTTGTTCTTTGCTCATCATGTTACTGTGTAATAGTGAAGGTGGTAAGCAGTCACTCTGCAGGATTTTCCTTTATTTACAGTGGAAATGAAGCATAATGGTTCGGAAAGTCCCGTGAAAAGAATGAATACTTGACTAATGCGCGTTTAATTTGTAATTTGCCTTCCATTTTCAAATTTATAAATTATTGGTAAAATGTCCCTACTAGGTGCAGACTGAATTGATTACAATTTATGATCGCCCTAAATGCGACGGGAATCGCGCATTAATGAAAAAAACGAAGTTACTTTCACTTTTCCCCATATTACTCTATGAAAAAGGACCAATGATGGCGGAAGTCTCCAATCCCAAAATCTGTATGCATGCGACGACTCAACCCCATGAGGTAATAGTGTAGAGAATGCCATTAAGGGAACTCATGCGATATATATAAATACGCAATTCCCATCACATTTCGGGTGATTCTAAATTCTAATCACTTCAGTCTGGGCCTAGTAGGAACATTTTGCCTAATATTTATAAATTGGAAAACGTGACAAATTAAAAATTAAACGCGAACCAGTCAAGTTTGATTCTTTTCACGGGACTTTCCGAACCGTTATGCTTCATTTCCTCTGTAATTAAATAAAAATTCTGTAGAGGGACTAACTACCACCTTTAATTTCACATAGAAAACAAGATACGGAAAGAACAAAAGTGGTGGAATTCGACGAATCACCTATATGGAGGGCTTCGAAACATATTGGTGTAAGTCAATTTTAGTTGATTTTGATATATACATGGTACGCGACTCAACAACATGGTCAGACTAACAGACATTCTCTTTTTTGTGTATATTTATTGTAGTGTATTATCGACAATCCAGAGGACACTGGTGTAGAGGACTTCCATCCAGAGGACTCTGCCCTCACCCTCCAGTTCTCGACGGCTCATTTCTTTTGGCAAGTCTCGGGATGGGACGGGTGGTACTGATGGAGGCTGTGAGAGTATGTGTGAGGCCGGGGGTGGGTGGAGAAGAGGAACTAACTTGTCGGCCATGTTGTTGACTGCCGTCTAATGTCCTTCCCGAGCCTCTTGAGGGGCCATCCTTCTTCTTTCTCCCCACCCCATCCTTTTCGCCGACCTCCGTGACCCTCCGCCTTGGCCAATCCCTCTCTCTCCTCATCCCTCCTCGCCTATTCGTCGTGTTACTGCCCTTCCCTGTCCTATCCCATGTTGCCCTCGCCCTCAACAAACTCGGCCTTTGGAGGCCCGGAGATCCGCTCCCCCCTCTCTCTTCCACAAGCCTCCCGACCTATCCTAAGGTGTTTTTCCGGAACTCGGACCTAAAACGTTGCCTCCTACCTTGTGATTAGTTTATTCTAATTTATGGCAATAATTATGAACATTTTAATGCACATACTCATTTTGCCCATTCATTCTTTTACTCTCAACGGAGTTGCTAATTAAAAGGCTGGCGCGTGATACAGAAGTTTATTGTTTATTAAAAATGAATCACTCATTCGTTGTAGGTGAAGGAAGAAATTGGCTTTCCACCATTTTCACAACGTGGAAGAAGCTAAGTTTTTCCCCTTCAGCTTTTACGATAAAGGATTTCCACCCTGTCACACCAGCTACGACTGCTCAGAATCATAAATTGTTTTCAAGAAGGTTATGGATGCATTTTATACGAAATACTGAGGCGGAAATGAAAGAGACGTTTCATTAAGAGTGAAAGTAGAAGAGACTGTGAACATTACTCTGCTTAAACTTCTGAGAAAATGGTGGGAAAGGGATGAACATATTGCCGCTTAAGGTTTAAAAACGTGGGATAATGGAAGAATGTGTGAATTACCGCGGGCGTTTGAATGTCAAACTTCGTAATATGGGCATGGACTTGATAGTGGGGCATGAAAGTTATCATAGGGTAAATAGGCGTAAGTAGAGGTACGTACTCGATGTTCGACGATATTTGAGGAATCTTTGGGAAGAGGTGAAAAAGTTGAGGGAGACGCAGCGGAGCGAGAGATTGCCGAGGGACGGTTGTTAGGATAGGTCGAAGCAGAAGTGGAAAATTCCTTATTCGTTGCATGGATCGGAATTTTGAATTTCGTCATAAATTAGTCGAGGCAATACTGTTTTCATGGAAAGACTGCTATAACTAATACTCTGTCTTAGTATTTGATGATTTTGGATGAATAAATTTAAACTTAGTTTTTCCACAGAATGTTTTATTGAATCACGCCATTTTCCGAACAATGACGTTAACCGTCCCAAACGTGTTCGTTATTAAATAAAAAATTCTGTGGAAAAACAAAGTTTAAATTTCTTCATCCAAAATTTTCAGCAAATTCCACAAATAATCGCTGGAAACCAACTTTTACACGGATGTAACTATTTCTTTATCTGGCCGTTCGTCATCTTATATATTTTTTCAAACATAATTTTCCATGTAAAACGAATAGTAAGAAATAAGGAAAATGGAGGCTCTCGTGAAAAAATGTCGAAGAATTTGTGCAGAGAAATGTTTTTGTTCCTGTCTTTTAGTGATGGACTAGTCTCTCACAGGGAGTCATTGCAACAGCAACTTGTAAGCGCTATCGCAGAAATAGTGATGAAAGTAAGAAAATGTGCCTCTTATGTTTTTGCAGTTATGATGCTCATCACAATTTATAGCATGCTATTCTGCTGATGTACTTCATGCCTAGATGGAATTCCAGTACTATTATTCTTATCCTTGTAACGCTTCCAAATTGAGGCTTGATTTTCATGATGCACTTTTAAAAGTCAGGTTTTAATATCGATTCTTATTCCAACGTTTCACTTTTTTATTTGGAAATGTAGTTAAGAAAAATATTTGAACCAATAAAATTAAAACATATTTTTCTTTTCAACGATAACAATTTTATTCAAACAATATTCGATAATAATTTCAAATTATTTGAGGAAGTCCTTGAATTTCATGAAATAACGTCACAATAAATAGATTTTTGTTTAATTTTCCAAACTGCTGAAATTATGCCATAATTTCATGAGAAAATAATTCTCCACGATCGGAATCCCGGCTGTCATGGCCCGAGAGTTGCAAGATGGTTTTCTTGAGGCTCAGGCAGGTCAAAATTCATCAATCCAACGAAATATTTTAAAATTACTACAGAAAAACTGAATCATCTCATCGACGACGCCACATAAAAAGTTTTAAAAACTTGATTCCTCTCTTGGCTGTGTTTGATGCGAGTGATTTTATAGATGACTGCCTCTATTCAAAACACATTGTAGCTAATGATATCCTTCACCCTTGCAGTGTCTTAAAGAGGACATTAAATGCATATTTAGCGAAGAGCCAACCGATGGGCGCTCACTCTTTATGTCATTGTCCCCTGAAGTGAAACAATACGCAGGAACGCTTCCTCCCTGAGGGGCGTGAAGCCTTTTCTTGCGGTCGACAGGGCGGTAGCGTGACGGGAGGGATTGATCCAAAGGGGAGGCTGGATCATATATTGATTTGCGTTCGCTTTATTCGGCAGATGGGGAACAGATTTGATTATTGGTCTGTGCGATGCAAAAAAAAAAGAAAAGCCTTAGATATCTCCTCATGCAGCGTTCAACCCCTTGCATGAGCCCACAATGCGGACAAAAGAACGAACAATCCATGTGTGCGCTAAGCGGGGGACTCTCCGTGATCGCACCCCTGGTAGTAGCCTGCACCGCACTCATACCACGCACCGAAAACCTCTCGATCTTCCTCTCCGCCTCGCGGAATGACGTACACCCAATTTCCTATGCCTCCAACCCTCCCTTCCCCCCCAACTCTCATTTGTCTAAATGTCCGTGTACCCCCTTCTCACCCGCCTCAACCCACGCCTCTTCCCGCCAAGCGCATTATTCGGTTGTCCTCCTCATCTTTTTCCACAGCCCAGCTCTCTCCTCCGATGCCTAGCCCATTTCCACCACGCCAACGTCCTGAAACATCCCCGTCATCTTCATCATCATTTTTCTTGCACTCCTCCTTCAACCCCCTCCCACGTTCCCTCATTCTAACCCCCTCTCAACCCTCCCCTGCAACCCCCCTGACCGTCCTCATCGCGAAACCCCTTTAGAGAGAGAGAACCTTTCCTCATCTCATTTTATTTGTGCCAATGATTAATTCTCTCTCATTTTTCACGACCACCTCCTCGTTCCGTGCTAACCGCCTTCTTTGCCCGCAACGCTTGGCTGTGGCCAATGACTCCAAACCGCTTTATATCGCCCTCTCTCTCTATCTTTCTCGCAATCTCTTTTATTCTTTCACGCGCACCCTATACCTCCTCACCCTTCTTCCCTCCCTTTAACTTTTCATACTCCACACACCCGTACCCATCTTGCACCTTTCTTTTCTCTTCCATTTCATACTTTTGTGCCCCTCGTACAGAGGGATTGGTATTATTAGGAGTGTGTGTGTGTGTGTTGGTCGTGGTACTGGTTGCCCACGCCCTGTCTCGAATGCCTGCAATGACATGGTGTGGACTGATTGCCGTTTATCCAGTCACTGACTGTCTTTCAGAGAGCAGCGAGAAGCTGTTCGATGTTATTTGCCTGCGATAAGCGAAAGAGGCTTAGGGTTCAATGCCTCTTAGGTTAAGTTAAAATTTTCCCATCAGCTCGCTGTTGACAACTCTGAATTTTTGTAAAGAAAATACAAGTAAATATTAATTGGTTTTGAAAATATGTACTTGTACCTGAAGATGACGCCACCTCGTCGAATCTAGTTGTACCTGAAAAGAAATTAGTGGAATATCGAAAAGTTTTTCTTTTCATTGACGATAAAATGAAATTCCTCAAGGTTGAGCCTGAGACGATAGAGGTAAGCAATATTTCATCATTCATTTCCAGGATTCCTGGAAATCCCTGTCCTTCCTGACCGTTGCATGCACAATAGGGTGGCCCTTATTTTGGAAGTTTTCGAATATATTTTGGGACGCCCCCCAGATTTGTTCCATTTGGTTCTAAATCAAATATTGAAAACTATTTTTGCAATCGCATACAGGGAAAACTTGCCGCATCGCACTTAAAGTTTTGAGATATTGGTATTTCTTTGGGTATTATTCGGACATAACTAAAGATGATATCTTTCTTGGGTTATTCTATAACTTTTCTGTTTTTTACAACGACTCGTTAGACATTTTAGCGCACCACGCCAAGCAGTTTTTTTGGATGGCAAGCGGGTTGCATACTCTCAATATTTGCTAATCATTCTCACCCGTCGTAAGACCATAAAATCCTTTGATAAACTTTAAACTTCTTCAATATAACCTCATGCGCTGCATTTATCACTGTTCATTGCCAAAACTAGTTCTAGGCTTAGTAGCTGGTGAATGAGGCAGAAAACCTTCGGAAATACTCGTGGTATACAGTGAGGAACATACGGGATCATCATCATTCATTGCACATCATCCACCTGGCCATTTTATTTTATTTATTTTTATCACCCCTGAAACAGCTTTATTTGGCCTTTACATCTACGACAAATAACAATGGAAGAATACAAACATATATGCTCTGGTTAGGTATAAAGTACCCAGTCGGTACTCAAACCCGCGGCTTTAGTTGTCGATATACCCAGAGAAGCCGGCCAGTAATTTCAATTATAGAATGATCTTCCTTGTCCCTTTATTCGCTAATATTTGAAACCCGAAGGTTGGTATTGATAGGTAGAGTGGGCCTCTCTCATAGGTAAGTTGTTAATGCGTACACATGACATATGATGGGGAGGCCGGATTCTTTCCCGGGGTGCAGAAATACCAGGAAAACGCAATCGTTTTTGTTTAGGGCTGGCCAAAGGCCTCTACCGTATATGAGTTGAGGTCCTTTGATTTGCAACCGATCACTTTATTCGACAGATCACACCGATACTAATCGTTTTTTTTATAGAACTAGTAATTTAGCCTCATGTATTATTTTAATACTTGGTCATAGTAATTTTATATCTTCACTTTTCAGAATTGGCAGTTGTCCCGATAATTTATGTCAGATAGGATTCAATGCCAGAGGTCGAATATAATTTTATGTCGAATAGTTGGTTGACAATATCAAATAATATCGCCTAATTACAGAAATAGTGAGCCATATTATATTTTGGTCTATTGATATTTGTATTTATGACGGATTTTTATTGTCCTTTTTGAAATTGTCTAACCTCATAATCGTCTACCTTATTATCTTGTCTTATTAAACAGGATTTTATTTCTAACGACGTACATATTATGCGATATCCCGTGGTTTATGCGTCCAACACTTAGATTGCATATATGTACGTTCGATATCTTGTTTCCATTGTTTTTTTTAGTTATTTAGTCTTCCAATATTTTATAATTTTTTGAGTGAAATATTTTATATTAAATACAAGTTAATACTTTTTTGGATTCAGTTCCAGCAAAGAGCTTGAGAAGTAGTTAATATATTTCCTAGTGGATGAACTTCTCAATTGGGTCATCTTCACGATATCCACAAGTCAAAACCCTACTTTCAGCGTTCACGTTAAGATGAGGTTGAATATCATAACCGCAGGAAGTTAACATTATAATTGTTTCTATCGACGCTTTTTCAAAGTATATGAAAAAGATGCGATATTTTTTTGTCCTAGGAAACCTAAAAAAATAATGAACATTTTTGGGATAGTTCCCTCTCATTTGTTTAGTGCAAAATGTTGGAATCATCTGAAACAATAAGTAGGCTATCGCGGAAATCCACTTTTATCAACTGTAGTACTACTGTTAGTTTTGTATTAGTTAAGTCCAAATGTATACATCATAGACCGGCATGTATACAAAAGAGCTTAATATCTATCTGAAATCTTCTTCTTTTTCTGGAATTACCCAAAATAAGTTAATAAAGATATCCCGGAAGGACAGTGAAAAACTTCATTTAATGACAGTAAGCTAGATAATCCTTATACTTTTTCAAAAGTCCTGACATTATTTTCCTCTATACCTTGTCGCATACAGTTGAATTGATTTGTGATCTTGGTAAGTTTTTCAGTACAGAACACTGAATTGTCTGCCAGTTGAGATTGAGAAGCGTATAATTTTTCCTAATTTACTTCCAGTTTTCGTCTTGAGATCCAGTTGGAGAGTTCCATGGGCGAGAACTCCGTATCTCGAATTAATCACAAAATCGTTGAATTTTAAGGCTGGGAATACTTATCTGCAGTAAAATTCTTCTCTTTTATAGGTTAAGAATAAGTTTTCACCGGATGGAAAAAGGTATCCATGGACCCCTATTATTTGGCTTCGTAGTTCGAGTTATTGATGATTTGAGGCCTTTGTTGTGATCTATTCTAATTTTTTCTTAGTCATTGTCTTAATATTTGAGTAAAAGTGCCGTAATTTAACAAAAAGGAGTTCAATAATTCACCAAAATATTTTGCACTAAATAGCTCACTAGTCTCAACTAAGGCTGTGCAGTAGTGTCGCTATCAAGGTCTAAAATTCATACTTGATATATTACTCTTAATATTGAGAAGCGTATATTTCTTCTTAAAATACTTTTCCCCCATCAGCTCCAATTGGAGACTTCGAGAACACCGTCCCTCGAGTCGTTCGCAACACCGTTGATCCCTTGATGGATCTTTTGACTGTAGTCGGTGGTTAGCGCCTTTATAATTGTCTCAATTTTTGAGTAAAAGTACCGCAATGTAACAGAAAAGAGTTCAATATTTCACTACATCATTTTGTAGTGAAGTGTTCACAAGTCTCATCTAAGCCTGAGCAGCAGTGCCGCGATCAAGTTCCGAAATGCATTTTTGATACATTTCAGTTGAGATTGAGAAACGTGTATATTTTCCTTATTTACTTTCCCCCTTCAGCTTTAGCTGGAGACGTCAAGAACTTCGTCCCTCGAGTTGTTCGCAAAACCGTTGATCCCTTGCTGTGTCTTTGCGTAGTTGGTGGTCGGCGGCTTCCCCTAAAAGTTTCCTCCCCGTTGCCTTAAAATCGCACTTCTATCAATGAGGAGCCATCTGTCCCACGAAGGGTGAATGACCCGGGTAGTCGCCCCCTCCCCTGCCGCCGCCGACACTACCAACTACCCTCCGTACGCATCCCACCTGCCTTCCCCCTACCACTCCCATCCCCCCCTCTCCGGAATACTATCTCGCAGAGCTTACATGCTTCTGCTTTTTGTCGCAGATCTGTTTTTAATTATTTCAATTTGAAAACGTATGGTCAGTTCTTGTCTGTGGGGTATGGCATTAAACATCTTTGAAAACAATTGTTTACGGTACTAGACACGCCGCATAGTTATTCTTAAAATTTTTTTCACTCGCCATTGTTCGTATTAAGGTGATGAAAGTGCCCATTTTTCAATGATGCATATTTTTGCATCATATACATTTATTTTTGCCTGAAATCGCCGAAAATAAGTTAGTGGAGATATCGCAAAACTTTTATACAGATTGTATCACTAGATTTAATGTCAGTGGACCTCATTGGTCAAATACTATCAGGTCCATAGATAAGTCATCGTCAACATCAGGCCACGTGGTGATAAATATTCTTGATACTTTAAGGTTCTTTTAAGGTAAGGTGTAAATGGTACGTTATTTTCAAATTATTATATACCTTAATTATTTTTCTTATAAATAAACGAAACTTCTCCAAGTTCTGTTTAGTTCTCTGGTATTTTCCAATTGCTTAAAATGATTTATCCGGTGAAAAATAAATGTGTAATGTCAGTGACGTATGTAAGAATGAAAACGTATGCAAAGCATGTGCAACCATTGTCTGAGTTTATTTTCGTAAGCTAAGAAGTAAGTTTTTTTTAAATTTCGAATTCCTACCATAGTTAAAAATTCACCCCTTTTGTATTCTCACGGCTTTTTGTTACACAGAAGTCTCTCATATTTGCGGTAATAAATTATTATTATTATTTGCCAACAAAATTATTTTTAGAGAGGAGATTGAATTTTATTACCCTTGTGTAGTTGTCATAGCGTGTATCTCCAGATGTTATCTGGTGACATTTGAATAAGTTATCAATGAAATATTTTCGTGTGTGAAGATTACATCCGGATTAGAAAAGTGCGTCCCTAGATTAGAAAAATATTCGGCTTTGATGCTATAGAATACAGCAAAACTCGCTAATACCGAATATTAGGGGACCTTTCGTTCTATTTCGTTATGAACGGGATGTCGTCATATCCATAATAAAGAATGCTGACCAATACATCACAGGATTGCCGGCTAATAGTCCGTAAATCGTCTTTATTTACGCATCAGGTCTGTAACCTTTAACCATCGTCCCACCATTTAACGGTTGTTAAGGGAAGGAGCTTAAGATCAACAGTTAACCTATGTGGTGATGGTCACAGTTATAAGAACTACCGGTGGTAGGCTAAGTCGCGAAAATGACCGTAATTTATTTGTAAAAGAGGATATAATTCCCCAATTGATCAAAGAATAGCGGGCATTTCGTGTCATCCAAACTCGTGACATACGGGGAAATTAACATTGGCTATCATAGGAGAGTCCAAGGAACCAGAACTCACCTCGTTACAGGCGGGATTTCGTTACGTGCGTGATCGTTATAAGTGAGTTTCACCATATTTTCTTACAGATAGTGATTTGCTTGGGGGGGCTTGAGCAGTTGCTCCCGCAGTGTGCAGCCTGCGGAGATGCCTCGCTGTTCGTGGTTGCCTTCGCGTGTTTGTCTCGGTCGGTTGTTCATCGTGGCGTGCGCAAGTGGTATTCCTATTATTCCCGAGAAAAAATTCCCACTAAATCTTGAAAATTTCACCCATTTTACCATCACATGATGCGCTCCACTCTCGGATCTTTTTCTCCATTTCACTCGAGTGCATATGTTTTTGATTGTAATGCCTCATTTGTTTCCGAACAGTCGAATTACTCGTCTAAGATTTGGTACAAGTTGGTATGCTGGATTAATTTTTGGAATAGTTAGTATTCCAACATACTTTTTTTAAGAGTTTGGAACATTTACTCGACTACATACTTTTGGGGAATTTGCTACCTCATTATGGAAATTATTTAACGGTAATTCATTCGTAAAGTCGTACTGAATACGAAATTGAAAGAAAAAATGTTTAGTACTACCATAGGTTTAAGCTAAAAACTCCAAAGAGGCAAATGTGAGATAAATAGGTTAAAATTATTCTAGTAATGAAATAATACTAGAAGTAAGATTTGATTACAGACGAAAAAACCGCATTTGGTCTTCATATTTATCCGATTAATATTAAAAAATGTGTGCGTGTTCTCTTGAATACAATATAAATCTTTAGCTACCGTTAACAACAGCATTTCCTAACTTATAGACGAAGTATATTCCGCACGATGTATCGCGGTGTTTTAAAATACCTATCGTCAACTATATCAACCAAATGAGTTATTAAATAAAGCCGTGAGTTGTGACGGGTGTATTGTCGTGTAGTAACGACTTCTTTTGTGTCCCCTGTGGTACGTCCGCCGGCATGATGCAAGTGTTGTCCATCGCTCAGTCGTTTTCTGGGGTGGCTTGTGGACAATATTTCAGAGATCAATTGCTTGTGCATGCTTGCGAGGTACAATCAGGTGTTTAGCTAAAGATGATCATTAGTCAAGAGCCACGGTTTATTGTAAATTACCCTTAAACTCTATCGGGGCTGCTCGTTCGCATCATACGATTGTTAGGTATTAATTTCTTCTTGTAGCAATGGCCTTTCGTTGTCTTCTCCGTTGTAACGTGAACATCCCCTCATCTGCGTAACAGGCGAAAAGATCTGTATGAAGTAGAGGATCTTAATAAAATGTCCTCCGAGTTTAGAGCTCTCTTCATATGCGACAGGTACCTATATTTCGAACGTGCTGCCTGGGGATTTCAACGCTTCGTAAAAATGATTTTTAAAGATTTGTGCCGCTGGGGCCGCCATATCTATTGATGAGGCTTGAAACATATTTTTTTATGGATTCAGTGGATGCGTTAAAAGTAACATAGATGCATGAAATAGTGTCCATCGCTTTAGAAGCGGTGGCCTCAAGCTAAAAGCAGTTATATAGTGAATATAAATTATAGTTGATGAATCTAGAAATGAATGCTTCGTCGATAAGAATTTGTAGAACTCTTTCATTTCAAGCATTGTTCAATATAGTTATACTTTTTTTATTAAATTAACTTTTTTTAAATAGACTTAGCAGAAAATTCAATTCAGTTTGACTTGGTGTAACTTTTAATCTCAACTAATTCGTACCTATTTCTAAATAAACCATAAAGGATATTAATTGTCAGAAGTAGTTCTATGCAGTGTGGGGGTCTTACTGTGGTGCAATATATGTTTTTTTTTAAATCTTGACTTATGGAAGGTATAAGGGCTGCATTAAGAAGACAGAAATTCTGGTTTTACCTTTGTCACAGCATGACGTTCTACACGTTCATTATTAGCGGTTAGGTAGGAGATTAAGCTAAATTAACAAATTTTATTTATTCCTGAATTTAGTTCGGAATAGTGATTATTTGTGAACGAATAATCCTCGACTAAATTACTTTGCTGCCTTACCATGGAAATTATTTAGCAGTAGTTTATTCGTAAAACTGTACTAAATACGAAATTTAAAGAAAATAAAAGGTACTGCAATAGCTTTTACGTAAAAACTTAAAAGTTGGAAATGTGGAATCCATAGGCTAACCTTATGATAACCTGAAGAAAGATTCTATTTCTCTCGAAAAAGAACGTTTTTGGTCTCTATGGTTTTCCGATACGGTAGTGGGAGGAGGATTACACTATATTTTAATCAGTCGTGAGAGCGCATCAATTCCTTCTTTTATGAAGAAAAATACTGGATAGATTAATTATGTTTCAAAATCAGGAAGAGTTACCGGAGATTTTATTCGGTGGATGGATCAAAACTTCTAATCAAAGTCTCTCTTTTCCTCTGGTTCTTCATATGCGTATTGCATTAAAATTTCGACAATTCATTCCATCTCAGGAATAAGGATTTTATAAGGATTTTTCTTTGTGCATATTTACTGACTAAGCATTTGCTATTCAGTACGAACTACAAAGGTTTCTTGGTGTTAATGCAAATGGTTAATATTTAGAATTAATGCATCATTTTAGAAGTTTCAAATCGCTCTATCACGGCTTATTTTAAGTTTCATGGATCACGAGCACGAGGATTTGGATTGAAAATTTGTGTATTACTTAATACATTGCTAATGATCTTTATCTCAGTTTTTTAATATAGCGCAGTGAATATCATAGTGCTATCTAACAAGGATAATTATATTTCGGGTTACAGAGTTAATGCATGTTGAATTAATTGGATATTTTTCTCACTTTACATCAATATTCACGACTTTCCCGGGTTAACGCTTCACCTAACTTAATCATGAAATTCCACATCTTCTCCGTATTGTTTACTTTACTTCTTCTGCTCATACCTTGTCTCTGGAAAATCTAAAAGACCAAAACTATCCCACAAATGACCTGCGATAAGATTAATAAGGAATGGTCTGCGTAATTTTCAGTATTATGACCTGACTAAAGAAACAAGTAAGTTTCTAATTTTTCTTACTCAATTTTCATGCGTGGCTGAGGATCGTGGACTAATTACTTCGCAAAATTGCTCTTCAAAGACTTATAATTATCACCTTTGCGGACATCACTTTTTTCTGCTAGTTCTTTGGAGTCTTGTCTGGCAGCCCTCAGCGTGTATTCGGTTAATTAACGCTAGTCGCCTGGCTAGCATTTGCTTCAGGCTGGGTGGGAGTCTAACACAATAATGACCAAACTGCGTGCTACGACTCATCAGCAGGAAGAAGCCGCTCTACTTATCGTCATATCTGGAGCGATGTTCTCGCGAGATCACGACGCGTAGGTCATTTGGGAACGTTTATAACTAAATGAAAAACATGATAATGCAATGCTTAGTATTCGGAGTCCATTGGGGAAGTTCTACTGTTGCAAATTTACTCCTCCACATTTTTGCACTTAGTAGCTTAATAAAAGTTACTGGCAATTTTCCACAAATGATTAAATTTTATTTCACGATCGGTTTCAATACAACTTATATTTTCTTCGGGTGACTTCGTCTGTAAACATTTGCTTTAAATGCCCTGGAAGGATGAAGGATAACAAGCAGGTAGGGGAGGGACAAAATGTATTGAAACCGGTAAATTGAAGTTAAGTTACAGTATTTGTGGAAAATTGCCAGTATTAGTATGCAGTAGAAGAGCCGAAGTGAAGACTAACGTTAAAATAGGGAAACAAAAAATGGTGGAGATGGATGAATTATGTTACTTGGGAAGCAGGATAACTAACGAAGGGAGAAGTAGAAAAGAAATTATCAGCAGAGTAGCCTAGGCGAAGCGGGCATTCCACCAAAAGAAAAATCTACTTACAGCAGGAAATTTAAACTCAGAAGTAAGGAAGCAATTCATCAGAACCTTCATTTAGAGTATGCTTCTATACGTAAGCTCTATGCTATGCTCTGCGCATACACTTCATTTTCTTAAATTCTTTTCCTTTCCTTAATGGTAAAAAATTGGCGGTCTGCTATTCAATTCTTTGCGTTTCATGTTCCATGGCATTTCTTTCCTATCGGTCTCAATCATAGCGAGACTAAATACCTCCTATTATAGCACGGGATACATACTATTTACTTTAAGTTTTCTTTTGGGTGCAAGTTCCGTCTGGAGAAGTCTAAAAAACACCGAAAAGATGATGATGACATCCGCTTAACCGCCGATGAAAGTGCTAATCTCGCGTTAAATTTTCAAAACAAGGAGAGTGCGTAATTTTCTTTTCTCCCTCAAAAAGGGAACTTCTCCAGTGTCTCTAAGAAAGGCAAAGGGAGTGCAAGTGTGCGTGAGATTCGTCTTGAACGTATTATCTTTTAAAATTTTATTTTCCTTCCTCACAAGAGTTCTTTTTTTTCGTGTTCTTTCTCCCCCCTCTCATTTCTCTCTTTACCTTTCCAACTTCTCTTCCCTCTCATGCACCACTCTATTTATCTTTCTCTCCCTTCCTCCCCCCTCTCCGACATATTTTTCTCCACACTTCTCCAACCTCCCCTTTTCTCTGTCCCACCTTCCCCCCTCCCCCTTCCCCTTGGTCCTCATCTGTTCAGCTCAAGGCCCATCGCTGCCATTGACCCCGTGTATGCCCTGTCATTATCTCCTCTGCCATAATATGCTTCCTATCTCTCTTTCTCCTCTTTTGCTTTCTCCTTTTCCTCCCAATCCATCCCTTAAACACCCCACCCCTCCCTCCTTTTCTCCGTACCAACACACTCACGCTCTCCAAACATTCACTTCGCACTTTTAAAGTGGATATGCGATTTTTTTTCGCCTTTTTTCTCCGTGCTTGTCTCATTATATATTTTTTTCCTCTCCCTATCCCCCTCTCTCTCTCTCTTAAGGCCGTTTTACACGGGGCACGTCATTGTGCAATCTGACGTATGTAGGAACGCACAAACAAAATTGCCCGGTGAATTGCTAGAATACATGCGAGAATGCGTGTGTGCGAGACGGCAAAATAATACCCCAGCTCTAATTCTCGCAATGTCGACAAATTTTTTCGGTGCTAACCTGCGCAATGACGAGCCCCGTGTTAAACGACCTTTAAACGCCGTGTGTTATCTACATCTACATAATACACTGCGCAATCTGACGTGTTACGAAGGCACAATCCAAATTGCGTTGTGTAAAACGATGATTGCCAGATCACATGCGAGAATGCGTGGTTGCGATATGGCAAAATAGCCCCTGCTCTAATTCCAAACTCGTAATTTCTACTAATGTTTCCAGTGCTGACCCGCGCAATGACGTGCCCCATGTAAAACGGCCTTCACACGCCGTGTGTGCTTTGTTTCTCCTTTTCCCGTCTCCACTCCTCTAACCCTCTCCTGAGGCCATTTTACACGGGTTATGTCACTGCGCAGGTTAGCACTGAAAGCATTTGTTGAAATTGTGAGAATGCGAGCTCGGAATTAGAGCTGGGGCTGGCTATTTCACCATTTCGCATCCATGCATTATCGCATGCGTTCTAGCAATTCACCGCTTTTTTACACGACGAAATTTTTCAGTCAGATTGCGCAAGGGCAGGCCCGCGAAAAGCGGCCTTGGCGATAGACGCGTTTGTAATATTTCTCTTCTTCTGGTAAAGTTTTCTCGGGGTTTACACCGGGTGAGTTTTATGTTGGCCGACGTTTCGATGCCTATCTCGGCCATGGTCTTCAGAGCATGATGATAGAGATTATGGCAGAGGCAGACAGGGAAACGTCAGGTTATATACAACTCACCCGGTGGAAAACCCGAACCGACTTTACCAGTGTCATACGTTGGGAAAGTTCAAGATCATATTTCTGCTCTTCTACTTCTTCTTCGTCTTCTCCCTCCTCCTCCATCTTTCATCCCCTACTCCTCATCCCTCCCCCCATCTCGCTTTTATCAAACATATTTGCTCGATTTGAATTTTACGGTTTCACTTCGGACGGTGGCAATAAACTTGATGGGAGGACTGCGCTCACCGTGCGTCGGTCTTTTCCTCTCTGCTGCTAAAAGTGTTCCCCACACTTCTCCCTCCCCTCTTCCTCAATCGAGGCTGGTATTTTTAAAGTCGTCGTTGCGTAGATTAATGCTACTTTTCCGTGCGGGAAGAGAGATCAATGGCATGGAATTACTGGGGGGGCTGTAAAAATTTTCAAGCGATTATCCTCGCTTAGATGGGCAGAAGTTGGAGGATTATTTTTTTTTCTTTTCTTGCCCACTCCTTCCTTTTATTGCGCTAAAGGGTTTAATCCTTTTTTGAGTTTCAGGTACGAGAGATGCCAGTGTGATTGGAAAAAGTATTTGATTGTTAACTGCGATCCGTTGTAAATGCCTCAGTGGTATCTAAAAAACCGTCGCACTGGCAGCATTCCTTTTAAGGCATCCGAGTGGAAATCGCTGCTCAGGTTCCTCTCGAAACTTGTTTCACACCTGTGATAAAAACGACTATTCTAACGATTGAGTACTTGCAATGTTACAGTGGTTATGTATCTAATGGTGCACTTTTTAATGGTCAACCTTAAATGGTCGATTGATTTCAATTTTAGTGCCGTGTAAGTGATCCAGGGTACGATTAATGTTTTTGTGAATGTTGTACAATAGAAAGTGAAATGAAATGAGTTTAAGGCATTCGAATATTGTGAAAAAATTATGGGCTTCCGTTCAGTACTCCTCAATGGCTCACTGAGTGCAAAAATTTCGACAATAACCTGAATAGATGTGCAGTCTGAGTGGTAATGGCATTCCTTAACCATTGTACTATCGATCAACGGCTGAGAGGCTCTTCTCCAATAAATTCTCAACGCCATATTCCATACACAGTCCTGAAGGAGTCTACGATATCCCTTCCTTTTAAAGCTCATAATTTCTGTGATACCCAGATTTAGTGTTTATAAGTAATGGTATCATAGGTAGAATTGAGATTGCAATAAGCATGATGTGCATCTTTTTCCCGCTGAAGTTGCCATAAAATAATACTTGAAATAAACACGTAGGTACTTTAATTTATATTTTACCAGTAGACCATTCCTGTTGGCATAGTAAGTTAATGGGCACCATAGCAGCTGTCATACGGTAAATTAGGGTCTGAACAGGTCTCTATAAATAATGATCGATTGCTGAAGATATGTTTTATGACATTGGGAAAAATCACAATAAGTTATATACGGTGAAAAGATGTAAGTCAGGTTGGAGCATTATAAAAAGTAAGCGTTCATTTTTTTAAGGACCAATTTTCAATATACTTATAGGCTAATCAGTAATCACTCGAGTAAGTGTCATCGTATCATTTCCGCAGAGTATGAATTTATATCACATCAAAAATTCAAGAACTCATAACAAATGAAAAGAAAACTATGTTTTCATCCACCAAGTTATTCTCGCGGTACAACTAGTTTCGACTCACCGGCGTCGTCATCAGGTACACCGCTGTGTCGAAACTACTTACACCGCGAGATTAAATTGGTGGATAAATACGAAATTTTCTTTTCATTTGTTAGAATGGACCTCCACCAAGTTGAGCCTAAGACTAAAGAGATTTCTAAGAACTCATATTTAACTATGAGGTTTTTTGGTTTTTTAAGGTTTTTTTTAAGGTTTCTTGGATGAATATCTATTATTTATATCTCTTATTTTTTTTACTAAGTGTTACATTTTTTTAAAGTAAGCATTACTTTATACGTGGTATTGGTAATAAATATTCATTCAAGAAACCTTTTATCACATCGTTTTTAGCCAATCTTTCGCCTCTCAAGCTGTCGATTGAAAAAATGAACGATCGTTTTCGATTTTAGTTTCGTGTTTAGTGTTCATTGACTTGGAGCTCAAAGGCTAGGGTTGTAAGGGGAAACGTTTGGGCCATTGTTGAGCGCGAGTTTTTTCGGAATAATTCACAAGTCTCGCGCGCTCAGCTTGCTTCTCCCCCCTCCCTTCCAACCGTCCACCCTAAAGGGGTGAATGAACGGAAATCTTTACAGCTTTTATCTTGTTTTAAAAAAGTTTACTGCCCCCAAGAGACGCTCGGCAAGCAGAGAGAAAGGGAGGGCGGAGTGTGCTTTTTTGTTTTTGAGAGGATCGCCATCCGGCTCGTCGTCCGCCGAGATCCAATGAGCGTCGACAGCCGTGCACCCAGTGGGATTTTTCGCGTATGCGTGAGCACGCAGCTCACGTGTGCTTGAATTTTCGAGCCCGCATCACACATGCCTGCGTGTCAACTCGGCTCTTTCTTTCGTTTGAGCAGGGTTCTCAGCCGTCCCGTTCGTTTCCTGAACCTTCCCGTCTCCGGAGACGTGCTCGGTGTCCTGTTTGGACCTGATAAATCCCTTTGTTAGGACTAAAGCGTGTTCTTCTTCCGATTCAGGAAGAGCTGGAAAATAGAACCTTTTCATACCTGTGACTTTTTAAAATATTTTTGTTGTCCTTGGCTCCTCAATTACAACAATGTTCGCTGCCTTTAAGATATTGAAATGAATTTTTAGTTTAAATTATATATAGAATTATTAGTTTATAATAGTATAATTAGGATACTGTTTAAATCCTTAGGGATTTAAATCCTTTAAATCCATAAACTTGAACTTTTATCTTGTGTGATACGGGTACAGTTTTCTTCTACTTCATGTAAAAATAAACGTACTAGTGGATATAATTAATTTTGTGAAGGCCTGGTTATGCGATTCAATAGCACGTACGAGTTAACGTCTAAATGCATGAACGTGTGAATGAACGTGCGCGAAAATGCACTATGTAACCACCCGAACTTGCGCGAACGCATGAACATAAAATAGAAAATGTTCTCATTTGGCTCACGCATTCGTAAATGTTCCGTTCCGGTCCAACATAATCGTTCATATATTAACACATCAACTTTTACCTGCCTGTTTCTACCGCGTAACCGGGCCTTAAGACGCTTAAAAGGGTGTAGGATCAATCAACCACTCGTCAGCATATGATATGCATAAAACGTTTCGCTTGAATCTGAAGTAGTGACTCTTTACGCTGCCAATGCGTTAGTATCATTTTCAATTAGTTCGAGTGAATCAAAGAGAAATTAAATATTTAACATTTATTGCTCAAATTTTTGTGTTTCGGTGGGTTCATCTACATCTACATAATACCCTGCGAGCCACCGCAAGGTTGTTTGGCAGGGGGTGATCAATCACCAGCATGCAGCATGCAATTGGACTCCCACATGAACACCACACGGTCCAAAAAGCGTCACGTATACTAACAAATTATACTGCCCAATGCTGTTAGAAATAATAATAAAATTAAGAAACATGCATTAAGTTTCACATAGGTCAGTAGGCCACACTACAGGTAATACAATCTATTTATGAGTTCTATCGCTGCCGTTATAATCTCTTATTGATCGTGGAAAAAAGACATTCTGAACCTGTCTGTTCTACAATCTGTCTCTCTTATTTTATTTATATGATCTGATCTTCCGTAGTATGTTGGCGTCCGTAAGGTATGGTTAACTTCGTTAGAAAAGACACTGCTCTTGAATTTATCTAAAAGGTTTAGTCTACTTTTCAATCTACGGTCCGACAGAGATTCCCATCCGAGTTTATCTTAGGGTTCAAGGATTTCATTACAGATACAGTTTCTTTTTCTTCTTATCTTGACCTAATTTAATTAGTGATTAAAAATTCCTGGAGTGTAGGTCATATATAATGAAAATAAGTTGTTAGCCAACGTTTCGCCAACTAAGCCCTGATGAAGGTTTTAAAATTGGCACACAATCTAACAACTTTTTCGCATTATATATGACCTAAACTCCAGGAATTATTTAATCATTAGAAACAGTATCTCGATCTTTCAGTAAAAGCAAGGAATTCAATGTGGGCCATATAGGAAAAGGAATTCTGGCACCGCTGAACTGCTGGACGCTGGACGGAACCATTCGGGGCCTGGCGGTAGAATCCACTTCCGGGTGGGAGGAATTTTTCTGGGCCGAAGCGACTCATGCACACAGTGAGTTTCCAGTCAGCGTACAAACACACACACGCACACATTTTCCTCTCCGCTCCATTAATGCCCTCTCGCCGAGAAATCTGGCAACCCACTCCTCACTCCGTCCGTGATCTTTCCCAACATTTTCGTTCGCACGCACTCTCTCAACAATAACAGGCCGTGGCGGCGGAAGAGGAGTCGCCACACGCGAACTTGGCTCTCGGAGGAAGGGGAGGGAAGAGGCTTCGATGCAGCTGCTAACCCTTCTCCGTCGACCTCATCCCCTCAACTTTGCATCCTTCCTCCTCCTATAATGCGCCCTTGGTCAACACACCCTTAGTACCATGGCTCCTTGCCCTTAGCACTATGTCCGTGACCTTAGTCTACTATATCAATGATATGATAACGCTTTCCGGGCTCTCACCACGTTTTTCTGTAGTCTTAAGAATATTTTACGGGGGATATAATAATAAGAACAAAGATATTTATTCAGCTGCCAAAACATTATACCAAAATAGATAGGAAATCAGTGAAATTAGGCACACCAGGAGATAGTATACAATCTTGTGTAGGGTTTGCCATTCAGCGAAAAAAGGTAATGCTCGGCAGCACAAATAAAATTTAAACAAAAGTAGCTCATCTATGACTCATCATAGTAAAATGTGTCCATATATAATGAATGAACATGAATAAACATGAAAATCATTACAAAATATTATAAGAATGCAGTAATAGGAAATCATTATTAAACGAAATTATAATCAAATAAAATTTGTTGCAAAACTGGAAGAGTATTAGCAATTAATATGATGAGTATAACCCTTGCCTTGAGAAAAATCAAGTAATTGTCTCAATTAGAAATTCAGCAACAAAAACATATCATGCCACAATTCAGAACTGCTTTTTTTCTCAATCCGGCATGCAATTACGTGAATGCATGAACGAAATAAATTTTTTTCTATCTTGCATTATGTACATTTCCATCGTACATTCTCGCATGCGTTCTGGCAATTCACCGCTTTACACAACACAATTTGAAATGCGCTTTCGCTCGTACGTAAGAGTTTGTAAGTAATAAGTACATGCCCCGTGTAAAACGGGCTTTATCATAGTAAGACCTTTTCGTTGGCAATCCCTACAGCAACTTCAGGTTGGAAGTGGCTTTTAGGCCGGCCTGTACTTTTGAAAACATACAAATTTTTGGGGTGAACGAGGGGAGATACGACAAAAATTCATGGAATCGACCCCCTCCAAAATCGTTTGAAACCCTAGAAAAAGTTATCGAAACTAAAAATTTTCTGATTTTCTTTCATTGACAATGTTGCCAAATGCCTCTGACTATATTTTCTGGGGAGATTTGGGGGGAAAAAATCGATTTTTCAAAAATGTAATTTTTCGGTTGTAGACCACGTCATACGATGAGAAACCAAATTTCAGACTAATCGGATCACTTTTAATCTTGGCCAAATGGTGCAAATTCACTATTTCGTGAATTATTATTTCAAAAATGGAGGGAGATTTCGTCATGTATTATGTCCAAAAAAGTCCACAAGCCTTTTCCGTGGGGTTCTGGGCGAGAGCGAGTACTATTTCTAGAATTGGTATGCTCCATCTCATGACGATATCTACCCATCCCAAGTTTGATATTATGGGGATTATTACTTTGGGATGGTTCCCTGTGGTTTCTCCGAGTACCTTACGCCCTTGATTAATATCCCTATCCCTCGCCGATTCCATACTCTGCACCGTAACTTCCATATGCCTATGACTTTAGCCTCACTTGGACCTACAATCCTGGGATTCGTATACTGTAATCATCAATTTCACCCCTTCCTATGTTTTACCTTACCCGTAATACCTCCCCCTCATCTTAAATTGCGGTTGGTCAACACGCTCTTAATACGTTGGCTCCTATCTCTTGCACGGTTAATGTCCATGATATTTACCTTGCATAGTACTGCAATCTTTGAATCCCTCCTATTCTGCGCTGTTGGTCAGCATCCCTAACCATGCTGGATTCATACTCTGCACGGTAACTTCTATTAACTTAATCTTACTTGCCACACAAATCAGGGGACTGATATTGTAGCCCTCTATATATATTTATTCCTAAGTCATGTTATATATATTTTTCTTTCCCATGGTTCCTCCAGCTTCTCCGATAGTACGCCCTTGGCCAACAGCCCCCTCCCACGCTACGCTGGTTCCATACACTTCACGGTACCTTCCTGATGTCCATGATTGGAACATTGTTGGAAGATGTTCGAGATGTATATGGTTGGAAGATTTGAACACATTTACTAACTGCCGTATCGGTCAACACGGAAACACGACACCTATCTTGATGATAAAATCGTAAATTAGGTAGGATCACTTTATTTAAGTTGCAAAGGAAAATTCGCGGATAGAAGTCACATAATCCTCACTCAGCAATTGGATGAGTCACTGCCATATATTTCTTAATTATCATTTATAAGCCAATAAATCGTTTTAAAATTAATACGAGATATTCATCAAGGAAATGCAGCATTTATTTCGTCGTAAATATTCTATCTTAGCTAAACTCCCCGTTTACTGGCAGTACGATGGGTGCTTAGCTATTTCTAGGGAGGGACAAATTGCATACTTCACTTGCATGTCCCTCAATATACTACGGTGATCAGCACATAAGCGCCTCTCTCTCTCCTCCCCTCCCAATATTCTACCCCCTCCCACACTCCTCAACCCGACATCCACATCAAACCAATGCCTTTTAATCCCAACCGACCCGCAAAATGATCTTCCCCCATTTCCTTTGCAATCACTCGCACCCTCTCCTCTCTTTCGATGCCTATCTCATTCCTCCCTCCTCCATCTCTATAGGCGAACCCTATCTATCCGGTATCCAAACCCCTCGATCAACGATTTAAAACTCTTCCCCAACCGCCTCCGCCCAGTTCACCCCTATTATCCGCCTTTCCTATCCCACTTGTACCAGGACTGGGTATTTTCCCATTCTATTATAAAAAATACATTTAAAAATACTTTTGAGGTGGCTCGCAGATAATACTTCAGTCACATTGTGCTTCAGAGATTACTTTGTTTTCGTTAGAATCGTTTTCTTACACAGAGGCGAGTCTGAGTGAACCTATGCCCAGGACTAGGCAGTATTTCACATTCAAGTATTTTAAAATGCGATTTAAAACACAGTTGTAATTTGTATTTGGTTTTTCCGAATTCACGACCAGAATGTATCTTGTATTTTTTATTTCAAATACAGATTTTTGGCCTTTTCCCATTATAAAATAAAAAATAGACTTGTAAAATACTTTTGAAGCAGCTCTCTGATAACACTTCTGTAACTTTATGCTTAGCAGAGATTACTTAGTTTTCGTTATAATCATTTTCTTCATGTTTCCAACTATCCATAACGTGCCTAGCCAGGCTATACATTTTTTTAGATCTCTTAGTTTCCGCACAAATCTCTTTCGTAATTTAAAAGGTGTTTAAAATACTATTTTGTAGTTTATTTTAAAATACCCCCTACAAAGGTATTTTGTACATGATTTTTTGTAATTTGTTTATTACATTGTATAATTCATTTAAAATACATTAGGAGTGGTATTTTTAATTTAAAATACTCCTCGGCCTGTATTTTGCCCAGCCTTCACTTGTACATTCACAGTACTACTCGTACCGCGAATGTAGTCGCAAAAGGAACTATTCCCTTCTCCTTCCCTTCCGTACACCCTGTGCCTACCTTCTGCTTCTCTTTTCCGCCCGTTTGGTTTGTTTCATCCCCGCTCCCTCCTCGGCAAATTTCCGCTCCATCCAAGCTGGCCTATCCCTGCTCATTTATTTTCTTCTGTTATTATTTGGGATTAAAAAAAGCACATTCCTTTGCAACAGACTGATGTAATCCTATTTTTTCCTGGATATACATCTATACATATAAAAGAGGATGTCTGTTTTTCTGTCCGCTATGCGTTTCCATACGACCGCAGGGATGCGACCAAAGTTAGTACATACATGCATCTCTTTCTCCTAAAAACTATAGTGCTACTTCCGGTTGCGTCCGACGCGTCCTTTGCTTCGCTTCTCATTGCCGTTTGCTACGTCACGTCATACAACTCGTGCGGTTGGTCATCCTGCCGGGTAGGCATACCTCTTGACAAAATCCTATATGATTATGAATTCTGAGTTCCAAGTTTACCACTTCTCTGGATACTTTCCTTACTGACCAACGCCGGTTGGCCTGCAAGTTCCCTGTAAATATGTTACTATCCGAAACCAAAATGTAATTATAAAAGATCGTAGCTTTCCCGGCGAATAGTATTGATAAATCTTCTTGGGTTTGGCACCGGGTAGGACTATGTTGGGCCAAAGTTTCGATGAGATACTTCCTCACCGTCATCATGGCAAAGACAAACTACCGTTTATTATACAAAGCTATAAGAACTATGTAAGCTGTAGCTTGATATAAAAACCCGGCGCAGACCAAACTCGGCAACTCGGTCTTAGCCCTCTTGACGATGAGTGAGTTTCTCATCGAAATGTTGGCCTTAAACAGCCTTACCCGAGGGAATTTTTTTAGAATGGAATTGACAATTAAATCACATTTTTCGCCATGCTCTCTTATCTCAGTTTAAATATTTTATGAAAGTGTATTTTCTACAACTTTTCGTTCACAGTTTCTCCATGATTTTTGGGCAGGATAGAGAGACAGTTTGTGTAATATAATATTTGACTGCTATGTGAAATTTTGTAATTTAGAAACAACTTCCTCCGGATTTTAAAATACAGGTGAAATGAGGATGGCATAGTAGGTCTGGTATGAATTGATAATGATGCCAGTAACTTATAAACTTTACAACGTTTTGCTACTCCTTTTTGCCCTTTATCCTCATATTTTTCGGGCATATTTGGTTTGTAGTGATTCCCAATGGTAAATGCCTAGTTTTGGGAAATGTCTTGAATTCTTGAATGTCTTGAAAACTATTCACTGCTCATATCTCTCCTTTTGGATTTGCGTCCATTTATCCAAATATCCTCCTCGGTCTTGGCGTATTGTATACAATACTTCGACGTTTGAATTTTTTCACCGACTAAGTGAAATGCCGTAATTGCAACTAGCTCAGTACGTCCTGACAGATGGCAGCATCATACCGGAGCATGATCAATAAAAATCTCTGATGCTGTTTGTTAACACCGAATTAACCAGAAATATATACGTATATCCCAGGACTGAGGGCGCTACACTGATATCTACCCTTCAAATCGATTCGTGCATAAATTCGTTACGCGCGGAAAATGGTGGATTAGGTAAAATCTGTTGTTAATGAGACTACGCATGCTATAGGGATTACGCACGAGATGATGTCAGCAAAATTGCTCTAGCGTTGCCCAGGACGAAGACTGGGGGGATGTGTGGAGGTCGGGGGGGTCGTGTGGTGAATGGTGGGAAGCTGGGCGCTGATGCTGGGGCGGCGGTTGTGCAGATGGGGAAACGTAGTGAGGGTCGGGAGCTAGGCTAGTTGTCGAGGTCCCCTCTTTAAGACGCTGGGATTTGGTATGGGGAGGCGTCTTCCTCCGCCAACAGCACTGAAGCCGGCTCCTCTAACCTCGCCTCCCTAAACCCTTTTATCCTCGTGGTGGTTTGGGATAACTCCGTAATGAGAGCGTTTTTGTGAAGTCAGGGAGAGAAGAGGGTGGTCTAGGGAATACGACAGTCCCCCTACGGCATCCAGTGGAAGATGTGCTTATGAGCGAGGCTGAGGGCATGCGACTCAAACCAATGGCACTGGAGAAGGCATACACCGTATTTCATTACGAAGGCACATGCCTATTCCTCCTTGTTTCCGTGAACATTATCCGTGATGAATTCCAGCTTTGTCCATATCCTCCAACATTCTGTATTCAGGGTCCTTTTCTGTTTTCCATCCGCTAAACCTTCTATATTTATCTTCTTTACCTTTCAGCGAAACCTTAGATCTTTAGCTTTAACTTCCAGTGATTCTTCGCTCTTTATCTCTACCTTCAACTAAACTTTAGATCTCTCAATGTGTTTTAGGTATCTTATGTTAAACATCACTTAATGAAGTATTTTTTTATCCTACTCTCACCAAGTCCTTTCAACAAACGTAACAAGGTTCGCGATTTATCCTTATCTAATATGAAATATCTCTTTTCCTCCATTTTAATCAGTATTTAACCTGAAATATTTTTCACCTCTGCCTTCCTCGCGTTGTCATCATTATCTAAGGCTTATACTTGGCAGTGAAATGCTAAACACGTAATTCACGAATTTTTGACTTAATTATCTTGAGACAAGAAATGTTCCGTTCTCAAGCATAAGACTATCATAAATGACAGCGGTTCATATGACAATTATTTAAATTCAGCATACTGTTTACTTATGGTCGCATTTTTTCTTCTTGTCTAATTTTATTTATTTATATTCAGGCTTAATTTAATATGTTAGAGAAAATGAGTAAGTACGTTGCTGTAATTAAAATTTAATGAAATTTTGTAGTGTTTATACAGTTTTTTGTACCCTAGAAAAATGTTCAGAAATGTTTTAACACGTTTTAAAGTCTCTCTGCTTGTCACTGGTATAGGGAAATCTCGCTTTTGGAAAGTATCAATGCAATCATTGGGGTAAAATGGCTTCATTTATGTCTACCTATTGTTTCCAATTATTTTTCAAAAATTAAACCTTCCCGATGACCTGGCATTTTACTCACTGCTCTGGATTCTCCTCGAAATCCCTCTCGATACGCCCCTTATTCATCTCTTTCGAAATTCGTCGGGAGATAGTTCGCAAAACAAATTTTTGCATTCGAAATTTGTGTCGTGAGCTTTTTCTCTCGCTGGATGAGACCCATAATAGCGTCGTAAAAATCTTTGACATCACCCCAAAACCACGGCGCACCGAGCAGAAAAAGAAGTTGGAAGAGAGGAATCGTGAGAGGTTTAGAGAGGTTGTTAGGGGAAGAAGGTGCCCATGGAAAAGGGTTGGGCGAAGGATGAGGGCAGGATGAGAGGGCGAAGAAGTTCAAGGGAGGAGCTGTGCGTTAGGTGAAATGTTCTGATGCCCTCTCTCCCCTGTGCTTCCGTCCGTTGATTCGTCAGAAAAGGGACGAGATTCCACAAGGGAAATGTATATATATGGTGGAGAGAAATTATGTCTCGAAATTGAAACCCTGCATAGCTTATGCCAGCAGAAACCAAAATTAACGATATAACCTTTAGGTCGAAAATACGCCATTTTTATGCTACAGAACCTTTGAAGTAAACGCTCCAATAGGGTGGTTTGCGATAATTTTTTTATTGCATGAATCGAAAGATTATTACTCCTTAGATTTTTAAATGACGATATCTATTTTTCGCGATGAAATGAAAAATGAATATTTTCAAGCGCGCGAAAACGCGACGGCTAAGTATGAATGCTGGGAAAAACCCTTGTGACGCCATTCTGGTTCCGGCACCCGCCGTGTGAGGCCGCGTTCGTGCGAGGCTATGAGCGCCGATACGATGCAGGCTACTGGCAGGTAGCAGAGTGCCCTGCGAGCAGGTAGCGCTTGGATTAAATAATGATTATTAATACCCTATAAAAACGAAGGAAACTTTCCGACCATAGGCAATTTTAATAGGTGATTATTAAGAAATGTTTCCCTGAGCTCCTTGCCCCATGCATGCATTGGTAATCTCAGACAATGTAAAATTCTTATCTACTCGTATAGAAACTAGGTCCCTGTGACGTCACGTGGAGTGGCATCGCATGGGCGCCAATCTGGCATTTTCCAAATGAGGATAAAATTGACCATTGTCATTCGTCTAAACTGGGATATCTAAAACCAAATAATTTTTATATTATGAATACACTAATGGTGGGTAAAGAATAGCAATCAATGCCTTTCGTTCTTTGATGAAGGAAAACATCATGCGTTTGCCCGAAGTATTCATTATTTACGAATATTTCTTCTATGGAAAAGTAATTGGCTTACATCTTAGATCTGGTTCTTATGCACTCTTCAGAATTATATGGCATATTTATTTTGCCAAATATTTCCTACCTCAAGGAGGAATAAGCATATCAACCTTAGGCATGTCTGATATTATGTACATATTTTAAATATAGTAATAGGTATAGCTAATTATATCAAGTTATGTTACACATAATAAATTTCTCTGTCAATTTAATTTTAAATTGGTATGTTGTTTTTAATTTTTTTCATCTTGTTGGCAAATACTATTTTTGTCAAAAGTGTTTAAAAATGACAATTCTGAGACCTAGTAAACTGGTTGAACAATCGTGATACATGCACTACATATCAATAAAAATACTTTGATTTTCATCTGAGGCGGTGGATTATCATAAGCCACCACAAAAAAAAACTTTCGACAAAACGCGTTTCCGTCCTTTTTAGGGAAGTGCGAATTGATAATTACTTACAGATTCTAGAAATCACTCGCCGTATTAACGTTCATCGGTCATTTCTTACACGGTTTAGTCCAGTTGTAACGGCGGTAAATGTAGAGCAAGAGATGGTGTAAAATAGGACCTTCTAAATTATTATTTTAATATACTTTAACCCACTTTAGCTTGTCATACTTTGTGCTACTGATAATTCTTATTATATTTTCTAATAAATGTAAATTGATATAATAAAATCTATCCTAATATAACATAATATAAACTATCTTGCAGTACGTCTTGCTCCTTTCCATTCAAACCCAATCTATCCTCCCAGGCAACCTCATTTTTTCATCTCACTTGCTCTAGGACTTCTATCCCTCGTGGAACACTTTTGCCCTTCAACACCTTCATCCTTATCCTAATTTCATTGGTGCAATAATTCTGTCGAAGATTTCCCCATCATTCTAATTCACATTCTTCATTTAATACATTCGTGTAAATATGTCTGGCGAGTGCCTAGAATTGGTACTTTCTTTTCGGCGCCTCAAAAACACTCTTCTAAAGTATTAACTGAATCACATGATTGCATCAAAGAATTGAAAGGACCTAGTCTTATGAAATCAATGACGAATAAAAATGGGAATTAGTAGGGCGTCATTACTGCGTTTCATAATGTGTACTTACCTCTTAATGTCTTGGTTTCAATATAAAATTTAATCTGATGTGGTCTCTATAAGCCTTGTAAGAAATCATCAAATGTTAAAAATAATTTTTTAAATTTCTTACGCCCGAGTCGGACGTGGTGGATAGGCCATGTCGTACGGAGTGCATTATTTGAAGATATTACTGGATGGGAAGATTGAAGGAAAAGACCCGGAAGACCAAGAGACAAATACATGGGGAAGATAAATGAGATGACATCATGGGCGTACCCAGCGAGGGCCGGGGGGGGGGGGGTAAAGGGGGGGGGCAGCTGGCCCCCCTAGAGGCAAAAAGCGCGAAAGTCTTTAAGCAAAATCAGTACTGAACTGAAACGAAAGTATTCAACAAATTTTCTTTAAACCCACGAAAAATGATATGTATTAGTATAAGATATGTATCTACAATAAAACAATTTTTTCAAGGTTATAATCTCATAAACTAATAAAGCGTTGTTATAATTTTCTTAAAATGTTGGTTTCATTCACCTTTCAATGTTAAAATGTCACAACTTGGCTTGCCCCTCCCCCTAGTTATGATCCTGGGTACGCTTTTGGATGACGTTGGAGAAAATTAACAATAAGGGAATAAAGGAAATGGGGAAAGGCAGAAATGGAGTGGCGGGTGCAGTATACTCAGATATTATGTCCGTAACTCTATCCTTTACTCCCCCAGGATCTCTAACATAACTAACCGCCGTGTCTTATCCGATATCATGTTACTACATTGAATCCTTAGCGTGTATCTCCGGACCACCTAAATTCTCCCTTTTTCCGTTTTCATGTTCCTCTTCGCCCCTTACGTTATAACTCTCAGCTTCACATTCCGCGATTCCGTCTTTCCATCTCTCAACGATCTCTTTTCTACCGAATCCCGTCCTTGTCTAACCTTATGGCTTCAAAAATCCCGTCTCTGGGCCTCTTTTCCTCTGCCACTAATTACAAATCCTCCTGAAAATGCCACCTGAACATTTCACCGCTGTCTAATCCACAATGCCCCTTATTATGTTAAAAAAATTCTTTCCAGTAAATTTTTTCTACATATATTGTGTTATCTTTTAGCTATTACTTATTTGCACAAACAGCCAATGTAAAACCCTTTGTGCAGTTATTGGTGATGAAATAAATAAATAAAGTATACTTCCTGGAGTGGGAGGAGCTTCTATGCATCAACTGTGGGAGTCTTGAACAATGAAGTATAACTTGATAATAAATATAAAAATAATTATAATAAATTATAATGATAATAATAATAATAATTTATTACTCCACTTTTGTTTTTTACATCTTAATACAATGAAAAAAGATAAGGAGCTTTAGGTGTTCTAGAAGGTCATGGACCAGAATTGAGCCACCATCAATTAACAAAAATGTATGCCAATAACATAATAATGCAGTACATGATGCATTAAGTTTTATGTAAATAATATCAAAATAAATTTTCAACTTTTTCTTGCGAGAAGAGCCAGTCTTTAGCAAGTCTCAACATGACATTTGTGGTTTTATTTTTTTTAATTCTAGCGGGCAGTAGATGAAATAATTTTGGCCCCATGTAAATAAATCAGCGTTTATATACAGTTAACTTGGGTCTATTTGCAACTATAAATGACTCATTCCTTAAATTATATTTATATTTGTCACTTACACTCGGCATATTTCCACTTCTGGAAAAAAACAATTTAAGCACTTTGTATAAATACAAATGCCTTAGTGGCAACAAATTTAGGGCCACAAACAACGGAAATGAGTGCTCATAGTAATTTTTAGACAGTATTACCCTAATTATTTTTTTTTGCAGGATGAGTGCACACTTAAATGTGTTCATGTATGCACTGCACCAGCAGATACCATGAGAAAGTTTGGAATGAACAAGGGCACGATAAATGGTTTTTTTAACCGGAGAAATAAAGTAGGTATACTTCCTGGAGTGGGAGGAGCTTCTATGCATCGACTGTGGGAGTCTTAAACTGGGATATTGGGAAGGGTAAGGTTGGAATGGGGTTCCCCTTTTACCCTTTCCCGTACTTCTTTCTCGAATAGGGGGAAGGGTTTGAGAGAGTAGAATTAAATGGAGGAGGTCGGATTGGTTGAGAATTGCAGTGTGCTGGAGGGTTTGAAAAGTTGGCTAAGCGCGAGGGTGGTTCCGATGAGCAACAGGAGAATGAGAGAGGAAGAGGTTGTCTTTTTTACCCTGTCTAGCGAGTGCAGATTCGGGAAGTATCATACTGTATCCAGAAGGAATAGGAGGAAATTCGGCGTCTCAAACGATTCTCTATTTCTTTCTTTTTTCGACCAGAAATTTTTATCCCTTGATGTCAAATCATATGCCCTCGGAAATGTATTCTGGACTTATATTGATCATACTTTTTCTTTGATCACTGGATTATTTTTGATTGCCAAAGGTTAAAAATGTCAAGCTTACCCATTCATATTTTATTTTTTAGATACCACAAGAAAACACTATATAATTTTGAATGCACATTCAACTTCCTACTTTTTCACATCGAACTTACCATTTCGTCATTCATTAGTTTAGGGAAAATTATGCGTTAACAATATCTATTGATCATCCGTGTTCTGTTAAAGATTTTAATACGATATCGAAAAGAAAAAATAATAACATTTCATGCTGCAATGGATTTATTAAAATGTAGTTTTGAGAAAATTTACCTCTACTATTTACAAAATATTTTGTCTTGGATATTTGTTTTCTCTGCACTGACTTTATGTCCTACTCAAAACCAAAAATTTATTATCTATTAACAACAGAAACCCATACATTTTTTTTAGAAATTCTTCAAAATTAGATAGCTTTATCCTCCAAAGGTGTCAAAACTTGACGTACGGAGTCACAATAAACGAGAGCAACAATGAAGAGACAGAAATTAAAGTTGGAGATCTGCAGGGAAAAAAAATACTATTTGGAAGACTGTTTAAGAGTAAAATACTCTCTTAAAGTATGGCTCTGCAAGAGTGTGACACTACCTTTTGTATTGTATAGATTGGAGATATGGATAGTGAGCAAAAAATCAGAAAAAACTTAGTCTTCGAAAGCAAAATTCTACGCACTATTCCTAGCCCAGTGTGTGAGAAGGAACCTGTAGAATAAGAATAATAATAATGATAATGAAAAATAAAAATAATAGCAATAATAATAAAAGCAATAATAATACCAATGATAATAAAAATGAAAACTTAAAATAAAAGTATAAATAAACTCTTAAAAATATTGGACTGCCAAAAAACTTGTAAATTACAATAGGAAAAGCAGCAATTTTAAATACATGTCGGATTGTCAGAAAATTTTTCAACACATTGTAAAAAGACGGGAGTGCTTGGTGACACCCGTACCTCGTCTAAAACCAGCAAAAATGCTGGTTTTAGGCTAGGTTTAGACATCGACATCATTGCCCAAATTAATAGTGGAAGATTAAGAATCGTGACGTGAAGATGAGGAATCAAGGCTCTATACTGAGGATGGTGGTAAAAAATCCTCCACGGGGCAGACGACCACTAGGGCGCCCAAGCTAGGGAGATTAAGTGGAGAAATATATGCAAAGGCTCACAGTAACTCCGGAGCTTATGCAGGACCGAGACGGATAGCAATCGGCTGTTAACGAGACCAAAAATCTCTTGTGGTTGGAGTGGCTACATGTATAAATAGATTTTTAAAAATATTTGAAAAAATACTAAAGCTTGGGAAAGGCTACCGGCATTTTTTTTAGTCTACCACCTTTTCAATAAACAATGTAGTCAGGTAATCAAATTTGTAGTAGCTCGAGGCAAATTCATCTGAAACTTTTTCTCACGCGTCACCTTTCAAAATAGATAATGGTGGGAAAATTGGGTGATTTTAAACACGTATATTTAATTTTCTTCTACTGTCTTCATTCTGTGACCTGAAATATGCGAGAATTATATTTTGCGCCTTAAATTTTGCCGCAAGTATTTTTTTTCGCCAACTACTAATAAGTAACTACCTCATTCCGCGCGAGTGCCTTACGACGTAAAACTTAACGGGACGACTGAAAACCAAATCCCCTCGCAATATTCCCATACTTTTCGTCAAAGTGATAACAGCGGGGAGCACATGGTTATGACCCTTTCATCGCAAAAATCCATGAATGGGGTGTACTCTTTGACGATGATGACAACTCGAGAGACATTATATTCCGCCGACGAGGTTCGCCTTTTGATGGCGTCGTTGAGCACGACACTTGGAATAATGCGTGCGGATGCCGTGAGAAAGTGGGATTTCCAAGTTTTATGAATTCGCAGCGGCGAATTTTTTTTTCACATCCGCCGATTTGAAAAAAAATGTACGAAAGGTTTTGTGGGAGAGAAAAAATAATAAAAAGGGCTTTTTAACGGTTGAGCTAGTCTTTTATTGGAATGTTGACAACGTTGGATGATGACGCTGTCGCACCGTACGATGATAGCCTTCAAAATGTTGACCGAAATCGGGAGGGTACATAAAAGGAACTCGCACGATTCCCACTTTTCGTTCTTCATTTCCAGTTTTTAAGGGAATTTTAACTCTCCGTGCAGCTGCGCTTCTCTCATAATGGATCTGCTAATGCAGATGACTCAATCTTTACGACGCGACGTCCCGATCCTTCTCGTACGTTGGACTTACTTTCCAAATTGACTGTCTTGCATTGGGATTAATCCGAAGTCTGGTTTTGATTGAGAACAGGGTACTTTGAACTTCGAATTGGGAATGGATGAATTTAGTTCTCAATTTCAAGGTATTATTAATTCGTGTTTCGCTCTTCTTAATGGTGAAAAGTTTCGTAACATTAGTTGGCGACGATGAACCGTGATGCCATCTACGTTATTTTTTACTCCAATCCAGTAGATTTACATGCTAAATTATACCTATATAGGAGAGTTCTATCAGTTTTCAAATATGAACTAATTGGCTGCAGCCAACATTTAGCGACCTAATGGTTAACATAGACGTCATCAAGAAGAATTTTTTGTGCGCTAACTGTTATGGAGATCAGGCGCGCAGCTAGGAATTAAGGCTAGGGGGTTTGGCGCAACTAATACCGGGAGGTCTGGAGGGTATGGAATACCCGCTAGGGTAAGCGGGAGGTTCGGGGGCCCTCTCCCAGAAAAGTTTTAATATAAATGGTTAAAAATGGTGAGTTCAAAGCTGCTTTCGGAGGGATATTTTTATTGATCTTTACACTATTCATTTAGTAATATGAATACAATTAAGTACAATGGATTAAACTAAAAAAATTCTCTTAGCTCTTGGGGGGGAGGGGGGGTTTAATCTCCCAGAAACCCCCCTCGATGCGCCACTGATGTGAAGAAAACAATAAAATCTTGATAACTAGAGATTTACCACGCCCAGCCATTGATGGAATTTGCACATTTCGGATACAGGTCTGGTTTGATCCTGAGTCGATCGTTTCTGCCCGCGAAAATGTAACGTAGTTGCTATTCCTCGAGGCCCAACCGGCTAACGCCCGAACTCAAAACTTTCGCGTTTACCGCGCGAACAGCTGGTGGGAGGCCCATGAGATGCGAGTTTGGGGGGCTAGTTCCGGAGGAGGCCACGGAGGGTCTCTGCTATCGCCTCTCTCGAATGTAATCGGAGAGAGAGTAGGGGTTGAGGTGGGGAGGGATGGGCCGGAGGAGGGGAAGGAGGAGGAAAGGGAGGGGGAAAAGACACTTGCACACACATATACTCACAAAAAAGGCCTTGGTTGCACATGTGAGCGTGTGTGACAGAGAGAGAAAGAGAGATAGAGAGAGGAAAGGAAACAAATGGAATTAAAAAAAAAGTTCAAGCCACCGGAAAGAAATATAAAAAGAAGGGATGGAAAGGGGAGGGGGGGGGGGAGAGATTCGGGGAATAGGAGTGGGAGGATGAGGGACGACCATGTTTTATGTTGGTTTGTTCGCCTGTGTACGTATGTGTTTGTATATATGTGTGGGAGAGTTTCGTCTCTCTTCGGTGCAATGGCTGCCAACTTGGCCTCGAGCCCTCTCCCTCCCTTCCCCACCTCCTCCTCCCCGTTCCACCTTTTCCCATGAGGCCTTCCTTCAACAGCTTCACCTGAGGGTGGGTCAGTGATCCTCAGTGGCGCGCTCTCTTCTCAAACCTTTCGCTCACGAAACTCGAACCGCCTCCTCCCTGTTGGCCGCCGCGGCAGAGGTGGATGGCTGGCTGGCTGGCGGCGGCCAGGACGCGATTCGACTTAGCAAACAACGGCGGACGGGATAGACCGTGGTGGCCCACCCCCTTCCACCACTCCCTCCTTGCTTCTTCTTCTTTTCTATTCTTCCTCTCTCTCTTTCTCCCGCACGCATGATTCTGGCGGGGGAGGATCCAGCGTTGAATGCGGGAATACCGTACTGTGGAGAAAATTGCCCTCCCTAGCACCGTCAAAACTTGAAATGCGTTTTAAGTATATTGGACAGCTAAACAAAGGCGATCGCTCTCTTGATGTTATTTTGAAAGCTCTTTTTGTATTGAAATAAGCACTTGCAATTTTCCATAATTATAAATTTTACTCTGTTTACTCTCCTCTCCATTCCATCTACTTTCTTCTTCAGGTTGCTCCATCTCCTCTCCCCCACTCCAGTTAAAATATGTATATATTGAATACATTAATGGATACCTCCTCTGCATAAACGATCAGCAATGGCCCTCCGAATCAAATCCACTCATCTAGAACTATAAGGGATATCTAGATGAGCGAATTAAATTCCGCGGGCAATTGTTGAGCGTTTATGCAGTGGAGGTATCGATTTCACTTCATATGTACCTGGAAGATGATGCAGTAATAACGAAACTTAGGTTCGAATTAAATTTTTTAATGTGGAAAATTACAATTGTTTATTTCAATATGAAAAAATTCCGCTCCGTCCCGCTTGAATCTTCGGAGTTTATATTTTGAAAGCGTTACTCATTGGTTCACTCACTTAGTTATTCAACCCGAACGTTTGTTTGGATAAGTAAGGGTAGAGCTCGCCTCAGACTTACCGTTGGCGTCAAAATGATGTGCCGCTGTACTTTGCGAATTTATATCTGGGCTTTAGTGTATGCCATAATGAAGAATAATATGTCATTTTGAAGAAAAATCAATTTTAAATTCTGATTTATTTTGTTTTTTTTTAATGAAAAATTCAAAAATGTAGACACGCCAGCGTAATAAATGACTCCGCGCACCGTAAAATTACCAATTTTGTCAACTTCATGAACTTTGTAACTCAACCTAGGGAAGACTACTGCGTCTGCAGCATTCATAGCACGACAAGTTGCATGTATCAATTCAGATTACTGAAATGGCTTTTGCGTGGCTGTGGCTCTTTTTTAGTCGCCACAGTCGTGTGGATATCACGCATTCAAGCATGGGGGTAGGGAAATTTCCTTCCCGTGAGCAACCTCCCACTTCGATATTCCTCGAGGATTTTTACACTCCCCGCAATTCGATTAGGACAAAAATTCTGTAAGTGCCAAATGGCTAGGTTACCTAATCGAAATCGTCGTCAATGATAGTCGATATGTTCATCGATAATGGACCGTAAATATGGCATAATATTGAATGAATTCTTCTCGGGTTTCCAACCTGGTAAGGGTCTGCAGGCTGTAGGCCGACGTTTCATTGAGAGACTTTTCCAACTTCTTCAGTGCTGATGATGCCGATGTCAGTAGTGTTCAGGTAGACGCAATCTAATCTAATAAGTTAAAATTATATAGGTATACACCCCCTCCTTCACCTAGCTGGTCCCTAATTGATTCGCATTGTTGATGTCTTTCCCGCTTTTTTCATGGTCGGGTTCGAACACTACTGATAAAGGCATCATCAACCATGAAGATTTTGGGAAAGTCTCCTTACGAAATGTCGGCCTCCAACACGCTTTCCTAGTCGGAAACCCGATAAGAGTTTATTAAAGCCATTCTGGAAAAGCTCAGATCTTTGTAGTATAATACAATACTGATAGAAATCCTATTCGACTCATAAGGTCAATTATCCTTAATATCGGTGTTCATTCAGTCATTAATGACTAAATATGGTTAACGGCCACCATCATGGTAATAGAGTCGTTCACTAAGACCCTATGTGACCCATAATTCAATAAAATATTTCATGGATGAAGTAAGAAGTTATGGCGCAAAAGTCATTTAGCCATTTCCTTCTTTCTAGCATTAACAAGAAAAATGCCAGAGTTGCCGCCACCTTCTCGTGAGGTAGTAACGTCACTAGAGATGTGGCATTGGCTCGTTCAGGAAAATAATGGCTTACTTGCGTGCGAATAACAACGAACCGCGTGAGATGGATTCGCGATGACAAGCAATATTGGAGGAGCAGTGTGGAGCCGCACGGCTGGAGTCAGTGACGTCATTAACTTATTTGCGGGAGAGTTAAAGGGCATTGATTTTTCGCCGCGAATAGCTCTATTAACCGCTGATGGATCGAAAAACGGAAAAATATTGGATTATTTGCGTTCTATACTCTAATCACAATCAGTAATAAATGAAAATTGATAACTGAGCCTATTATGGTTGGTATGGTCTATATTCTTATGAGTTAGTGACGTTACTAGAAATGCCGAGGAATAAAACGGTTGCCGAAATCAATTGTTCTGGATTTCGACTTGGGTTACTCCTCCTAAACATTTTAATAAAGGAATGAAATTCGACTATTATGCTGGACTCAAACTATTTGATCTCATCCAATTAAATTTGGTATCTTTTCGTCCCCAATTTCACTAACCTCAAGTTTATTTCCGTTGGGTGATTCGCTACGTTTATTAGTCTGTATAAACGTAGCGAATAACCCAAATTTTTTAAGTTGGAAAGAAGGCTACCCTTATCCAGATTAGTATTGACCTCATCGCGCATGCACTAAATGGATCCTCCCATACTTTGAATAGTTCAATTATGACTTGGAAGCTACATTTTTGCCAATTTATGTAAAAATTATGATAGCCTATATTATTATACATCTTCAGCTTCAAAAAAATTATTTTATGATTCAATTCTTTAAATTTTTCAGTTTTGCGTTACTGTGTCAGCAGTTGCAGTATAAGTCTAAAATTCAGCTGCAACGAAAAATTAAAAATATTTCTCTATCAAGGTAATGAGAGTAGGTTATTCATATCATTCGGGGTGCATACAATAGTAGAGACTGAAGACCTTTGCGTCGATGTCGAAAGAATGACTGTGAGAACCGGACATTGGGGTCTGGGGCAATAACGAACGCTTAAGTAACTGGGACGGAAGGGCACGTCCCGGCCCACGCAGTCAAGTGGCATAACCAGCCGGATGGGAGCTGATGCCGGATAGCCCGGAGGTCGCGGGGTCTCTAACTCCTTTCATATAGGTGTGGAACCCGTGTGCCCATTACTCAAGCGGAGGACTCGTCCAATGTGGGAGGTTTTTACGGCTTTGGCGGGATTTCGATACGCGGGAGCATCGAATACTTACTTTTTCATTCCTTTTTATACCGAAGTATAATGAGGTTAACAATGTCATTGTCACTGTTGTGATCACCTCTCAAGCTCTTTAGCTTCTTCACCTTGTTTTGACAAGAGTACTATTTTTTCATGGCTGTCAGTTTATGTTCTGTGCGTCTGAATCTTATTAACTCCACGGCTTCAATCAAAACCTTATATAATTGCCTAGTTTGTACGTATAATCGAAATATATTCCATTTTATATTTCATTTTTAGGTATAGATTTACTCTGTTAATTTAATTATAGTTTCAAATAAATGGTTTGCGAGTTAAATTCGAGGAATGTTGAAATGATAGATTGAAAAATAAAGTTTTTTATATTCCACAATATATATAGTTGTATGCATAAATAGTAATTATTACCAATACTCTACCGATTTTTTCCTTTTAAGGTCATTATTAAAAGTTAAAGAACTGGAGTTAATGTATTTGATTGAATAAATTATTTTATTTTCCAATAATTTCGATACACTCCAGTTCATACCTGATTAATATAATGTTTATATGTATCGATCTGCTTTTTTTAATGTCAGGAAACTCTTTGATTTGAGATATTTGCATTTGGTTTGTGTAATTTTATGTATTTAGCTCTCCTGTGTCACCTAAAGTAAATTGGATGTGTGACATTCCGGCTTGATAACGAGTGTAACTTTGTATTAACTATATGGCATGTTCTTTGAGCTTTTTTTCTCAAAATGTTTAAAACATTGACTCGCACTGTTTTGGTCCAAGCCTTCAGAAAGCGATTATTGCGCCTGAGTGCACGGAATGGTGACAAGAGGGATTCAAGCTCAAAATAGTTCCGTAAAACGTCTATTTACCCATTTTCTGATTGATAGCATATGGCTTTCCTTTGTGTAAACAAACCCAGATGTTGTATCCGGCAGAGTGTATTTATGTTTCCATTGTAGTATACTGATGGCGCTGAAAATATACGATAACCCTTTTTAGTTGCGGGATACATTTACGATAATTTTTTTTGTGTTAATACACCTCCAAGTTGTTAAATTATATAAATTATCAACTTTTTACTTGCACACTAACATTGAGTGAATTTTTCGGACATCCATAATTTTTATGCTGTTTTCTACATGTGCATCATAAGCAATCGTTCATATTTATATTGCTGCCTTTTCTCCATCACAGTAGACTCCGTGTATTCCAACGTTCCTTTCATTTGGGCAAGAAATTTATTACGGCTCGGGCAATCAGAACTCAGAGGTAATATAGGTAGTAGTATCAAGCAAGTTAAATTGGTAGGCTTAGTCGCTTTCCGATCCAGAGGGATTTAGTGTTATGATGAGCAAACGAAGTAGTGCTTGACATGGTGGGTGACGGGAGGAAATTGAATAAGGAATTTTAGAGTTGGTACAGGGTGTGGATGGATCATATAGAGACAAAGGTGTGATTTTATCTTTTAAAAACATAAAAATGTTAGGTTCACTAGAGAGAAGTAGGAATAGAGCATGATGTATGAACTAGATGTAGCTCTATAAGCCATAAACCCATTGAAGTTTCTGAAGAATTCGGTTCAATGGGAAACTGTGAGCTACGTAAATGTATATTGTATAAGAAAGAAATTATCAGCAGAATAGCCCAGGCGAAGAGAGCATTCCACCAAAAGAGAGACCTGCTTACAGCGGGAAACTTAAATATGGAAGTAAAGAAACAATTTATAAGAACCTACATTTGGAGTATGCTCCTATACGGAAGTGAGGCATGGACAATGACCGCAGCGGAGAAAGCAAGGATAGAGGCCTTCGAAATGTGGTGCTACAGAAGAATGATGAAAATCAAATGGATCGACCGAGTTAGTAACGAGGTAGTCCTAAGAAGAGTGGGAGAGAAGAGAAGCCTCATGGTAACCTTAACAAGAAGACGGAACAACCTTATAGGCCACATCTTGAGACATGATGGCCTGATGAAGACAATCGTCGAAGGACAAGTGGAAGGCAAGAACGGAAAAGGAAGACCTCGAACAAAATACATGGAACAAGTGAAGAAGGATGTGAAAGAGAAGAAATACGTAGGTGTGAAAAGATTAGCTGATAGGGTAACAGAGTGGAGAGCTGCGTCAAACCAATCCTAGGATTGTCGATCAGTGATGATGGTATCAATATATTACATTATACCTGCATATTTTGAAATCTAACTCAACCTAAGATTACCTATTGACTGACTGTTGAATTGCAATGGTCGTGCGATGTAGCGAGTTTTAAGTGACGCAACATAGTGAATAGAGCATGGTAGCTTAGTGAGTAGTGTGTTTGGTTGCTGGACGAAAGGTTCTTTTGGCATCCCCAGGTTTTAGCCCTGAAAATGCAAACTGACCCAATTTATTATGCGGTTAAATCACTTGCCTACTAATTAATTTTGCGTTAGGTCTACCCATTGGTTTTAAGCATTGTGATAGATTACGATATGTTCAAGGTTCAATATATTTTTACGGTATGTAAATCTTTTGCGATGAAAATTCAATGATCATAGTGTTCACTTACGGGACCTTGGCGGCATAGTGGGGAGAGGGTTCGGGTAATGCTTTAAGTGTCGTGGGTTCAAAATCTGGATGACGAATTGGGGCACAACCAAATGAAAATCCGCGTGATGGCTCAGGTGCGAGGTGGAAAATGAGTGAAGTGGATGAGGGAAAAGAACTGTTCCTTCTATCCTGATTGTGTGAAATTCACATGCCTGGTCCGGAGTGAGCTCTGACCTCACATTTAAAATCAGCCTTCGATCTAATTCGCTGACAGGGGGAGACCACGTACCTTGCTTAGCCTTTTTCAATGCCGTACTTTAATGGCATTCGGAATGGCGAACACATCTCTGAACTGATAGTGGTTCCATTGCATGGGCCTTAGTTTCGCTGTAATTAATTAATTTTCGTGAGGTATTTTTAACAGGCGCTATCTCACTGCTTAAATGCCTAATCGCCGCTGTGATGATATAAAAAAATTCTCACGCCTATGTTTACGGCAATTAAAATTATAAATAGTGAAATACTTGTCACCGCACGATGAAAATGAAGACTACAAAATATACTGCCGTGACGAAGTCTCGAACACTGGCCGTCCTTGTTAAAAATATAGCTCGAAAATTAATTAATTGCAGTCAAACTATTGCCCATTCAATGGAACCACTATCAGTTCAGAGATGTGTTCGCCATTCTGAATGCCATAAAAAATATGGCATCGAAAAAGGGCGGAGAATGGTACGTGGTCTCCCCTTGTGAGTGAGTAATTTTTTTATTAAACTTTGAGCGTGGCGTATTGCTGTTATCATGTCTTCTCCTGCCATTAATTTTCCTTGGCCAGTCATCCAGGCCCTCTGTACCTCTCTTTTACTCCCTTCCGTTTCGATCTCATCCTCCAGTCTTCACATTCTCCGCCCCTTGTAGCTCTTCCTTCTCCAGTCCCTCTGGATCACTTTTTTCTCAGTTGAGGTAGTCCCAGTTTCAAGAGCATGGCATTCATATGACTCGCCTGCCGCATTTCGTAACAACATATGCTCGGCCTGGGCTGGCACAAGGATATGGGAAAGATGAGGAACCGGTCTTTTTTTAGGGGAGGGTTTTGACAAGCCACAGAGAAGGAAGTAGGTTTTGGGTTCGCATCATGGGCATGTTTTAATGTATATCTTCTGGGAAATAAAAGTACATAGTCAATGGAACTGGCGGTAGGAGGAGTATTAAGCAGCATGTAACTCGTCGCAAGTCATCTGTCCGAAGATGGGTTTGACACAGCTACCCGCTTCGCTCAGCTATCTGCTATTATTTTCACAATTACGTATTTATTTGAAATGTATTGCAACGGTACTGTAACAACTTCTGGCTCATATTGGTTTAATATTGAGTTAAGAAATAGTACCATCGGAAATATACTATTTGAGTGCTGGCGGGCCATATTTTGACTTATTTTGACTATTAATTTTGTGCACATATTTCCGATACATTTTTAGTTTACCTTAAAATACTCTATGCAGAGGTGTTTGTTAAAATTGATCGGTAAAAATCATTATGAAGGGGATATTAATTTCTCTCCCTTGTTGGTAATTGAACTACTAAATAGTTGACGATCTATACATGTGTACGCAGTGGATTCTGTTGTGACTTGTGATAAAACCTCAGATTAAGCATTTAAAAAAATAATCGATTTTCACCAAGACTGAAATGGTAACATTCGTGGTCTTTCGATTACGGTTGTATCTGTTTGGCTGATTCTGACGAGAGTGTTCTTTTTTTGTTCATCATGATGGCTCTCCACCTCTCTTTTATCTCCATTTAGTATTTTACTCTCCATCAGGTTTTATACTCATGAAGAAGGATAAGTATCAGTATTCGAATTTAATCTTTCTATAACTATTTAATTTGTTTACCCTTGTCCATTTCCCACCACCATCATCATTATTGTAAGTCGTCAATCCGAAGGTTGGTTAGACGCAGCTCTCCACTTCCCTCTCTTATCTGCTTACCTTTTCATATTTACGCTTATCTTCCTGTCCTGTATTCCCAAAGTAATATCAAAGTTGATAGTTTTAAATTAGGCAACAGATATTGATTATTGAAGTATTTAGAGCGGTCTTGTTTACATTTACTACGAGAGTATGACTCTTTGCAGGATTGATACGGCGTAAAATTCGAGCCAAGAGTATTTTCTTGTCGATTCACCGGTGTATGCCACATAGTTATTGATTTTTGTGGAGAAATTGAGAAAGTAAAGAGCATGAGCCTTGAGCATAAACCATGTAATTCTAAGACACTGGATGAACACAGCACACACGAACCTTGTGGTGCCAAAAGGGAGTGTCGGAATTCAGTTTGGGCCAAGCTGGTATGTGGCGGAATGTTTGGCGTATCGAGGCGTATGTAAAGCTCTTCTCCTTCGCTATCACTGAAAATATGCACATGCGTCTGAAATAAATTCTTGATATTGAAGCTATTTTGTGCTTTATTGTAGATGAAAATATATATTTCTCAAAGATACCTACGTCCAAAGAAGGTAATGAAGAGAGCTGTGAATGTTCTAATTCCCTGGTAGAGCCTTGATCATAAAAAACAATTTATCTGATAGCAGAACATCTAATTTACCGGTGAATGGTCATATTGACCATGAATGGCCTACTGGAATCATTGGATGAATTTATTCGTGACCATGTTCTCTTCCAAATGGGATAATTTTTATCATCGGAGTTACTTTCACCTTGAATGCATGAATGAATTGCGATAAAAATCTTTTGCGATTAGACTCAAGGATACTCATTGTGAAGGTAATTCATCTCTTGAAATGTATGTATGAAATCAGAAAATTTTTCTAAAATTTTTTACGAACATTTTATACAATTTATAAAGTCAAGAAAGTAAATGGTTTTCATCTCTGAAATTTATTTTCGAATTTTCATTAGGTTATTTAAAGAGTAATATGGTCTGAAATCTGCTAAAAAGATGTTTAATACCGCATTGTATCCAAGTAAATAATTTAATTTTTTTAGCATAGGATTTATTGTATAGTGCTAACTGAAAAGTTATCGTTATGCTCATTCAATTAAGGATACGATCATTTAATTAAAATCGGGTAAATTTTAATTTTAATTTTTTATTCATTGTATGGGGTAGAGATTTTCAAATCTAAATGTGAACCTAAATATGGTCGTTTGCATGTGGTGATTAAAGGCATACATATTATATTCTCACTGACCGTATCAGTTGATATTTTGACCTGTTTTCTCAAAATTATGTAGCAAATGGAATCTTAATATGGATTCGGGGTGGAACTTTAATATCCGTCGCAGCATTCCAGCAAAATTATAAAAAAAGGCCACCACGTCTTTAAGGTTTTTACTGCTGTGTTGAATAGTGATTTCCTTCAGCAAATTTTCTGCTGAATTTACCGTTTGAATCTGTAAAATCAACCGGTTGAATTGGAATCAATGATTCCTTTTTTTGTAAACAGTTTTTACACCACAAAATGTCAACATGGACAGCATAAATTAGAAGTGGTAAAGGAACTTTACCAGAATAAGTAAAGAATTTATATTTCAGAGGACCGTCTGAGTACTTTCCTCTTTAGTCATACGTAGTCTATGTGCATACTATTATCTTATTCCTTTACAGTTGTATTGTTGGAAAGTATTTCCCTCGTAAGATAACCTATTTTTAAGAAAGCGCTCATTCATGTTTTTAATTTTTCCTCTTTTCCAGGATAACCGGAATTGGCCTAATACTGTACGTTTCAATGACTAAAAAGCCTGAGATATCACGACTATCCTGATATTCGACAGCATCTGAATAACTTCTGAAAAATCTGGGGTTGATTTAGGCTGCTTCTCATGGTGACTATTCGACGCATTCGACGAAGGAGGTGAGTTATGACAGAACTCCGTAAATTCCATAGAATTATTTTTCCATAGTCATATTGTTGCATCAACATTTAACATTACAATTCAATTTTTTTCTACCACTTTCAAAGTATGTACAAATACTAATACACGTTCACTAGTGCTATCGAGCCTCGTTGAGACTCTGAACTTGGAATATCTATCTTGGAATCTATCTAGCTTGAATCTAGGTAGCTAATATCTAGCTTGGAATATCTTTATCCCAATAAACTGATATTCGTCACTTCGCCTTTGCCCCTTGTAGTGAAATTGCGAGTGATTAATATTTCATTTGCTACAGAAAATAGCATCGTGTCGTTGAATGATGAAAGTGTTGCATTAATGACTCCATGGTATACATTGAGGTAAAGTTTTTGTTACCACTTCAGCCAAGCTTTCAAGAATGGCTTCCATGGTCATTGTTGGTAAATGCCTGATAGGCTTCGCATTTCAAGCGATAGGAAACCTTATTTTTCTATTTTTATGATCAAGTCGGTTAGGCTGGCGATTTAATCTTAAAAAATAATTCTTAAATATGTTATTTTAGTATGTGTTAAATAAAAAAGTGTCAGAAATTACTAAAAGTATCTGGTTCATACTAATGGCGTTGAATTTTACAGAATGATTTTCTTATTTCCGAAAATCTGTTATTTTACTTGAAATAGGACGTTGGAGCGAATTAATTTGCGAAATGAATTTTACAACTGATTTTGAGTCGTCTGTTCTTACTTGCTATTCTGTGGTTGGATATGTTGAAAACAGATTTATTTTTCTCAGCTAAATTTGATTCCAACCCTCAGAGGTTTGGTAAAATATTGATTACTTACACGCCTGCAGGTCCCGTGTCGTTTTCGAATCCTCCGCGTTATTATGGACATTATAACTGACCGTCCTCCAAAGATCATCAATTAACGAATAAACAACTTAATATGCTTTCTTCTAGCGGGAAAAATGCCTATTAGGAGCATTGTTCAGCTATGTGGAAGTAAGTGTTGCTATCTGTACTTCGCACGTCATCAGATTACGGAAGTATGAGAGAATTAATAGTTACCCAGAAGCTTTCTCGCAGTCAAGAATATAAATTTACCTCTATGGTCCCAGGGAAAAGGTGTTTGCAGTCAAAGAAGGCGGACAACTGACTCCTCACCTGTGCACATTAGATTTATGAATGCCTCTTCCTTTAGTTGTGGATCCCTCTAACTTCACATCACCATTAGTGTCGCGGACAACTTCAGAAGATAATTGATCTTCATGCTACAGAATAGAATCATAAGCACTCTACAATACTTGAAAGTTAAAATGGAAACTTTAACTGAAGCCTTCATCTCTTTCACTCCATAAATTTCTAATGATATTTCATTCGATTTTTCATTCTTATTTATTGTTCTTTTTGCCATACCATACCAAGCATGCCATAAAATTAAAAATAAATGCGTGGGGATGGTCTAGGAGAGCCATGGGTGGTGGCTAAGGAAATGAAAGGGAGTATTTGGTGCTCAGTGGCATAGATTAGGTTCGGTCAACATTGGTCTCTCTTTGATTGATCTTTCGCACTTGTCCAACCGCACTTTCAATATGTTGCGAGTATATAGAATCCGGCGCAGAAAGATTTAATCCCTGAACTTAGTTAAACATATAAAGGAAAGCTGGGCGATTTGTCAAAAACTGCTACGGGAGTACAGAAACATGAGCCGTTGTTTCCTAAAAAATATTATGGAGGACAAATATTGTTGATATGTTTGCTCTGACACCAGAAGAACTGAGAAGACTGTTAGATAAAAATCAATTGTAACAGCCAATTACAATCGTATATTTTCGTCCAGCCTTAATTATTTAATGCCCTTAAAAATCCAGAGAATTAAATAAGGCGTCGAAAAGGCTGGATACCCAAGAAAAACTGTTTTCATGATACCGACGAAGTGCATGAAAAAGAATGCTTTCGTTGCCATAGATGAGTATATAAGGAGTTTTGACTCCCATGTTTATGAACGAAAAATGCTAAAAATTGGCAGTAAATCCTTTTCGGGATTTCATCCGGGAAATCTTTTCTATCTCCATCGCTGCCGACGAGGATGAAATCCTTTTTGCATCGCCATCAGGGCCGATGATGCCAGATTTCCCGAAAAAATATCCGGATGAAATCCTGAGAAGAACTTGCTGCCACTATTCGTCGGAAAAAAGTGGAGTCCAACAAATGCTAAAAATTGTTTCCGTTATCATCTCCTGACCCATTGCAGATTCTTGTTGAAACTCCCTGTAGTGTCTCGATAAAACTTGGTGGTTTCCGGCGTTAATTAGTAGAATATGCTAAACATTTGAAAGAATAACTGATACTTTTCCTTTGAATTTTCTATTAAATTAGGACCATGGTTTCGACTGTTAACGTCATCTTGCGGTAAGATGACGGCATCCTTGATCAGGAGCCCCATCCACTAAGTAAATATCTCGGATAATTCGTGGTTGGTTCTCGGGAAGACGTCATAAGTTCGGAATGAGCTATCCACGAAGTTCTATCCTAACGTCCTAACTTTCCTTCACTGAAACTCGTCCGAGAGCAGCGGCCAAAATGACGGAGGGTCTCGGAATATGACTATCCTTTTCTCGGAATCGAAAAGAGATGTGCCAGCTGATAAGTTATGGAATATTTTTAATGCGATAGTGGATGATTATGTACGGAGTTCGGAATCAAATAAAGTTAAAGGCTAAACAATGTGAAAGCGTTAATGCCTTGAAAGGCATTGACGCTTTTCAATGAAGCAGTAAATTTAGCATAGTGAATAGCATTAAAGCGCTTCCAAGTGACGGAAACGGAAAGTTCGATTCCGAAATCTCGGAAACGAGGAGACATAGTTGCTGGACAGGGCTTCAGGTCGTCTTCGACCAGGACGAGAACGTCATCTTCTGACCAGAAGATGACATTCCAGAGTCGTAACCATGGTCGCGATTTAATAAAACATTCAGTGGTAAGTCAAGTTCAAGTTATTATTCAAAAATATCTGTAAAAGTTTAAGTAGACGGATTGCCTAAAACTAAACGCGTCCTCCTACCTAATTCCACGAGATCCTGAGGCAATTGGGTTGGGTGATGGCGAGCAGTCCGGTCACCTCGTTCGTTCAACTCTCCGCACCCACTCCCGGGCGAATCCAACCACCCCTTCCTCGCCTTTCCTATTTTTCTTTTCGCCCACGCCGCCAAGGAGACTCACCGATAAGGGCCGCCGCACTTGAGAGTCCGCTCTCCCTCGCGAGTGACGGACGAAATGCGTCTTGAGCCGCCCACGCGGCTCGCCTTTTGAAGTGGGCCATTGCGTGCCTCTTCCGTTCGGCTGCTCTTCCTCCGCGGGGCACCCTGGCGGAGGGCCCCGGATCGAATGCACGGGGCAAGGAAGCGTGGGCCAGCTCTATCGGGCAGATCGCGCGGTGACCGCCACTTATATTTCTCACCCGATTAGTTTAGCTGTTAATTTAAAAATAATGCACCACTTAGCCCTCATTTGTATATATTAATCTCTCTACCTCTTTTAGTTTTTGTCAAATAGTAATTTTCAAAATAATATATTTAGAATTTCTGCTAATTTATATTGATGAATAATATAATTTAAGATTCATACAATAAGGAATGTACTCCTATAATTAGTGAATTAATGATTTGACCAAAACTCGAGAGAGTTGAAGATAAATATGTGTCTACATATAATGAAATAAGTCATAGAAAACCTGTTATAAATGGTAAATTAAATCGGATTTTGATATCTGGGTATCTTTTATTGGTTGATGCCCGATGGCATTCTCCAGTATTTGAAACCCATGTGCTTTTATGATTTAAATGTTGGATATTAGGGTTCTTTCATTTAATTTAAAATTATAGAATTTCACGAAATTAATTTTTTAATAGTTAGTATTTTTCTATATGTCCATACTGAACATGGGTAGCATAGTATCTCAGAGCGCAGAGCGTTGGAACAGCGGGTTCAAATCCGGTAGAAACCTATCGACTTCGAAAACCACCGAATAAAAATCTTCAGGGAGCGAGGTGTCCCAGCCCTTAGACTGTATGTATAATATTCACACGTCTGTCACTTAGATCAAGATGACCTCTCTTAACCATTCAGTGATCTGCTTGATACACAGAGTGAGACAAGGAAATCTGTCAAAAAATTAGTCTGAGAAACAAGCTACAAATAGCTCTTTCATTACCCTCTCTGATGGACCTAAAAGCCGAAAAATGTTTTTAAAACAATGCATTTCAGTTTTAAATACCGGTTGTTGTCTTCTTAAGTAAAGCATGTTGCTGACTACGACTTTGAGCTAAATGTTTTCCATGGGCAATTATTATGCGTTCCAAATATAATTATGTTAATAATTCGTGTTTACCAATTTTTGCGACGGATGACCTTCTATTCAGAAATTCATCTATTTGGGGTTCTTAGTTATTTTAGCTTATTAGGTTGCGCAATAAGGCAATTGGAGGTGATAGTAATATTAAACTCATTCAGGGCTGGTGCTACAAATCCAAAAGTGAGTTTACTTGGAAATTTAGATTCTACCTTTAATGTTTAAATAGTTCCAAGCTGGATCGAATTTGTAATTGTGATTGTCGTCCGTGGCCCTCTCCTGCAGTGGCCCACCTTAAATTCTCAGTGCGGAAAAGTTACGTGCGCTTATGGGATAGTCGTTGCTTTGCACCTAGTTTCTTGACTAAGATTTGTAATGCATTTCTGATTTAATTAAGTAATCAAATGAATAGTAATTTATCAAGAATTTGGGATGTAAACTTTTAAGGGACTAGAAGAGAAAACTCTATAAAGCGATTTTCTTACAGAAGCTTCTCTCCCTACTACCAATTCTTAATACTCGAATAGATTGAGGAAATTTGCAGCATGAAGTCATTTGTTGAACTGTGTAACTTATTATTTTATTGCCAATTAGTTTGAGAAATCTTTTGGAAGCGCAGACAATATATTTCTCCAAAAACACCTTCGAAATCTGTTCATAAATCAAAAACGTAATTAATTTTAGTAAGTAGGTGAAATTTAATAATCTTAATTTGCTTTTAATGGAGAGTTGTTATATGACCTGTGCATTCCAAGATTTGAAATGGGATGAGATTATTGGGGAAAGAGCTACAGGTCTCTTCACGGTCCCTCAAATAGTCGTGCAATGGAAATAATATGGATTACTTTGCGCCAGAACGTGGATAGTTTTGCATGGGCGCAAGCTTGCGTGGGTTGCAATTTTATTGTGCACAATAAGGCGATGGCGAAATCAGGTGAATGAGCTTGCTTCGTGAACTGGGGCGCAAACTAATAAAAGAAACTTGTTATTAAACTTGTTTGGGTGATGTCCCTTGAGGATCGAGACATACCGTTACGTTTACTCGCTACTTCAATTATGGTGTCAGTCACAGATAATCGTAGTTTCGTGTTTCCGAAAGGTTCGTCGGAGCCCTTCAATGTTTGCTGGAAATAAATTCGAGAAGTAATTGTAATTCATCGATTTGTTGTTTAAGACCGTATACTTTATCATTGTGGACAATAGGGTTTAAACATTTGGTCATTAAAGTTTAGATTCACATAAAATGTCATTTTCTATTAAATATGAATTAAATCACATAAGTATGGGTATTCATTCGCTGAATGCGGTAATATTACATGGAGGAAAAGCCATGTGAAAATATGAAAGTCTAGTATCCTTGTATTAATAAAAAGAACCTTGTAAAGAATAAAAAGAAGTTTAGAAATATTGAGGGGAAAGTCGACTGTAAAGTGACTAGATCATTCCTGTTAATCTCTGGTGCAGGATTATGGGGAAAAACTTAGGTAGTTGCGAAGATTTTCGGGTTAAATCAAGTTCTTTAGCGTGCATGAATACAAGTTAGATCTTAGAAGTTTATTCTTCGCACGGAACTCAATCTAGGGTATTTTATACGATTCTATTAATCGTTTGTTCATGTCTGTTTTCTTCATACATAAACTCAGTTTTCCAAGGAGTCGGAAATATACACGAGAGTATGGGTATACATTTTACTTTGATACTAATTGGAAGGCATTCTGGTTTACGACACCATCCGATAACATTGCTACGCCACGTCTCCCTATCTTTCTGTGGACACCGCTAGGGCGCTGATATTTTACTCTTGAGAAGGAGTGAAAGGTTCTCCCTTTCCTCTTAAATTTTTGCACTTTCTCACAAATATTTTGCAGTAACAATTCACTATAGCGCGGAATTAATGAAATCTTACCATTAATAAATGTAGAATAATGCTATAAAATAATTCTATGGAGTGTATGGGTTGATGGTCTTCTCATAGCATATTAATCTAATTTTTTTTCTTGATTGTTTCATATATCTAGGAACTGGTGAGTTTTGAATCCCTGACTATCAGACCAGTAAATACCCCCGAGCAAGCTTATAATTTAGATATCTAACTATTATTAATGTCAAATAAAATTATAAAACAATTATTTGGAGTGTTTAGGATGATGAAGGTTATTCTTATAGTATAATTATTGATTTTTTACTTTATTTCATATATCTAGAGACAAGGATATGTTCTGAAACCCTGGCCATCAGTCCAGAAAATACCCCTGTGCAAGCTCACAGTTCGATCCTCTATGTACCGAATCATTGTTTTGTTTGGTGAATAACCCCGAGTGCACGTGGGGTATCCATATCGGACGGTTCCTTGAGATGCTATATTGCGTCTGGTATACTATTTTTTTCACTCGTGGAGTTCGAAAAAATTCACCGTCGGGTTGGCAACGCCGGCGGGTCACGAAGGGAGGGAGGGGGGTAAAGAGGTCCGCGCCCGCGAAAGAGGTGTGGGGGGTGGGGGAGGTGCGTGCATCTGGGGGCGGACGGGGGTGGGAGGGGAGTGCGGAGGTGGAGTGGGAGGGGGTGCAAGGGATGGATCGTTTGCAGCCTACGCAACGTTTTCCACCAACCCCCTCCCTCCTTCCCCCGGTTTTTTATTCTCTTTTCACACACATCTGCTGGATGCTCCGGGACACAGAACACAAGACGTTCGGGAAAATCCTAAGTCGAAAGACGTGGCCGAACTACGTGTTGGGCATACTCGATATGGTTTGGGAGGTGGATAGAGAAAAAAATTCAATCTCTCCGGCGCGGAGGCAGGGAAGAGTTTGAAAAAAGTCACGCTTCTGACGAAAGGGTTGCGTTGGGCGGGGGTGTTGGAGGGGGAGGAGGATATGGAGGAGATAGAGAAGGAATAGGAGATGAGGATAGGAAGAAGAAAGTTGGTGAGTCCGTCCGGGGGTTGATGCTTTGGTCCGTGCGTCTTCCCGAGTGACTTTGACAAGATGGACGACTCTGGGATTGGAGACGCACTAAAAACCTCTCTCACCCTCTTCCTCCCTTCTGAGGAATTTACTGCTCCACAGTGTAGAGGCGCTCCCTGCCGCCCACTCGATCCTTCCGCGGAGATCCCACCCTCCCTCATCAAACGGTGTGAGAATGGGAAAGAGCCGAGGAATTCTCAGCGTTTGGGTTTTTATAATAGTCATGCCTTCTGGAGAAATTAGGCTTCTGGTTTAACTTGGGAACTGGAATCGTTGTCCAGGCCGAGACTTGATCGAATCGAATGAAAAAATGAAACATAAAAAACTTTGTAATTCCTCGAAAATTCAATATTCTGCGACCTAGGTTTCGAATTGGCGTGTCATCTGGGACAAGAAGTGCATCGAAAACAAAAAATGTACCTATCTCTAATTTAAGAATACCGGGACTAGCCTCGGTGATATCTTTATGGAGTCACCCGCAATGCGCGAATTGTGCGAAGAATTCACAGAGAAAAAATCATTCGCACAAAATTTCCTCAGGGAGGATGCATGGGTAGCTTAACTGGATAAATTACTCGACTGGAAATCGAGGGATCCGGGCTCGTATCCTGGTCAAGGCGAATGATTTTATTTAGGTATACCGGGACTAGCCACGGTGATAACTTTCACGGAGTCACCCGTAATGCACAACTTGTGCTAAAAACCCACAGAGGAAAAATCATTCGCCTCTCATCAAATCCTGTGGAAAAAGCAGTATCGGAAATCAAGGGATCCGGGTTCAAATCCCGGTCAAGGAGAATGATTTTCCCTCTGCGGATTTTTCGCACAATTCGCGAATGCTTTTTTTCTCTGCAGATTTTTCGTACAATTCGCGAATGATTTTTTTCTCTGTGGCTTTTACGCACAAAGTACCTATCTTTGTTCTCAATCTTCGATGCAAATGTAACATATGATGACGTGTCACGTCGGTCATTCAGTACTAAATTTAAGTGGAATTATAAAACTTTTACATTTCATCACGGAAGATGAAATGGCTAAACGAAATGTTCAAGGGAGCGGAAACTTGAAAATGATCGTTGAAAACGATCGGGGAATATATAGTGCTGCAAGGAATGCAAACATTTTTGCTTTATTTACCTAGTTAAATGTTCCTAATTTCCGCTTTCATCGATTAATTTAATGTGCTTCTGATTTGCATGAAATGCCATGGGATAAATTCCCCCGGATCGGGAATGGAACTACGGATCTTTGGTTTTCCGAACCACGTTTTTTCTCATTGCAATTAATGTGAATTTCTCCGTCGCTAACGCTACAGGTTAGAAAAAAACCACATATGCTTCTGATGTTATTTCATTAGTCACAGTATTTTGAGCTATCATTGTAAAGATGTTAAAAAAAGTTAATTTCATTGATTCATTGTGGAACAATCACAATAAAAAGAGTGAGATAGTCATGACGCCTTCGATCGGTGTAAAATTACTGGAAAAATAGAACTTGTACTTTCAAAAGTAATTTTATTTGCTCAACCGGTTTATGAATTTCTCTTCCGTTCACAAGGGAGTCCTTTGAAAATGGCACGGAAGTGATGAAACGATTGTGCAAGAAAAATAATTATGGGAAAGAACATATTCTATTTTTAAGTGCAATGAACTTCCACTAAGTGACGGCCAATATGATCGGTAAAATTAATGTGGTCACAATGAAAGGAACTCCTGCATTATAACTTTTGGTCTATTTGACAAGCATAGCATATTACGAAACCTGGATCAGCCAAGCTAAATGTAACCCCGCATAGAAAAATGCCAATATTAATGACCACGATGCCAGTAACCTTTTTCTCATAATATGCCTTCAAGCATTTGCTAAGCACAGAGGCTTTCCTAGAGGTTTTCCTGATTGATAATGTACGTCTCACCTATTGTCTCGTAGTTCAGTTGCGAAAATACCAAGGTTTTTCCAAACAACTCCTTTATTTTTTGGTGATACAATCACTTTAGCTTGGAAGTTATTGGGCAAATAGATACCAAAAAACTTGTTCTTATAATCGAGAGAAATTATGCCCCATTAGAGATTCTAAACAAATCATAATTGCAAGTTGTTAATATTTTGCAAAAGCCCTTTCCATTATATTTTTAGAACAATATTGAAAATGTCGGGAAATTTAAGATTTGGAGAAAGTGAGGAAGAATTTCCTGAAAATATTTAAAATAATCTGGATGGAAAGGGTGAAAATTAATTTTTAGATAGCGAGTGGACTTATGGAAAATTTGAGTGATGGAGAAGCCTGATGGCTAGGATTTGAAAAATATTCCTTGAAATTTTTCCATCGTGGTCAAATTAAGAAGGATTACTTCTATTTAGAGAATGCGCTCAGGCCTGCGTTTTTAATCTACGATAAATTTACAGTTTTTCTTCTTCTGCTTTTGATGGATGAAAACGAGAACTGATGAAAAAATAAAATTTAAACGATTGACCATGCGTCAATGCCCTGGCTAACTACCTGTAATAAGGTGATGGATAATTTAGTTTTATGCTGGGACACTAAACATAACTACGCAGTATCTATGAAGCCGGAAAAAGAGGCAGTGAGAAAAATTATTGCGGGGAAATTTAGGGAGATATTAGGGAAGTGGTGGAAAAATTAGCACAACGATTACAAGCTAAAATAATTTATGTAATAATTAAGAAATTTTGAAGAAGTCTGGGTGTTTCAAGGAACTTATCTTATGATAGAAAAGTCTCGTAGGATACATGTTGGAAATTGGATCTGCTAAGAAGCCTGATGTCTTCATGGAAACCAGTAAGTAAGATGATGTCGGTCCGATAATTGCTACAAGAATATACTTAGGTTCGCCAGAGAATTTCACGATACACGCGATGATTTGTACCAAGTTGATTTATTGACGAAGCTGCGTTGTGATGGGAGGATTAAATTCGCAAAATAACTACATCAAACGAATGAGGGGCATCGGAATGAATATATGACAGCAGTTTAAATCACTCCGAGGTCGGACTAACATGATTGGAAGTGGTGCTTTCTTACTTTTTTAACCTCTTTTTACCTCATATTTTTCAATGCATTCGTCGTACCGTTATTTTATATGTAACTCCACGCATGGCCGAATCGAATTCTCATTTTGCCACTCAAAATTCTACTCCGTTCAGAATCTGCGGTTAAAAACTTATTCATAACTTCATGGTTGTTCTACTACTCAGTACGTGATGGAGAGTATTCAATGAAGTTATGATATTGCATTGAATTTTAATGTGGCGTATTCCCGTTAAAAAAATTCCAGTGCACGATGGCGATCCGCCTCATCGGAACTGTTGTTAACTCTGGACACTTCGATACTGATGAAAGATACTTCTCGAGGGATGGGTAAAAATGCTTTATGTACTCCAGGAACGGTGAAGAAACGATCTCTCGCAAACGATCGTCATAACGAGGTAAAATGGTTCAGGGGGAAACTGGGCGTCATCGAAAATGTGGCCAAACGATTGGGTGGGTTAGGGAACACGGGTGGAGCTGTACGTGAAGACGACTTCTCTTTGGAAGTCCGGGACATTTTAACGGTAGCTAAGCTTGGGCGGACCCCAGTGATATCTATTGAGATGGTAATTTATGGAAGACGTAGAAGGTTTGATGCGTTCGAGTTTTGCTCGTATTTCTGTCAGAGAGAGAGAGAGAGGAGAGGAAGGTTGAAATTTTACAGAAGATTTGGAATGAATATCATTCCAAGCGAAGACAGGATGTGGATGCAGTGATGCACATTGTTTTTGTCAACCATTTATTAGAAAGATATTTACAAGAATAGTTGCTAAGTTCATCTTCATGAAGACTGATGACTTCAGGCTTTACTTTGTGAAACCTCTCCACATTGGAAATAAAGGAATAAAATTTTTTAAGGTTCACTATTATATTAATATGGTCACAACCCGGGTTTCGTAACGTAGTTACATCTTCAGGTGATGATATAACATTTCATTTTCGTCGATTGTATGCCTATCAAGGTCGAAAATAATAAACGGTAATGATTTTTTTTCTAGTAGAAAGACTTTTTTATACCTACATTATTTATATTTTGGCAACAAGAATAAATTATTTGTTTAACCTTTCCTGTAGCTGTTGAGGTATCCAGTGAAATAAGTAGAGTGAAAATTCTAAATAGTGTATGAAGGAAACGCAACGTAGACCATTAATGCAAACGCAACGCAGGCGATGAATGAGATTGCATATCCATCGAGAATCTGTCCATTGGGCTATCTCAGGAAAACTTAGCGATGATTATTGGGGAGCCTTTCTATACTGTTTATTATAACAAATTTCCTCAATTGATGACCAAGAGCTAGTTACAAGGGTGAGACGGTTTGCAATGTCTTATGAAATGCTTATTAACTTGTGCTATCTCAATGTTTTTATCTGAGTCGCTCACAAGTTCCTATAGTAGGGTACATATGATGAAGCACTTTCTCTATTTTTAATAAGTTAGCGTATCGTTAAACTGCTGATTAAAAAACGTGCCCCATCATATAGATTTCCTCCATCTGAAAAGGGGATAAATTTTAGATTTTTTGAAGAATGCAGTTTTCAGTCCACTCCCAACGCGTCTTCACCTGCCCCAGGTTCCCTTCTCGAAGCCCAACATCCCCTCTCAAGATACATCCCCCTTTTCACCGTCTCCAACCCGTTTCTCAAACCTACCCCAACCTGTTTTGGGGAAGCCGAAAAGTTTTTCCCGGGAAACGGAAGGCAACAAAGAAGGAGACGGTGAAAGAGAAGAAAAGATATAGAGAGATATAGAGAAAGAGAGATAGAAGGAGAGGGAGGATGAGAATGGAGGAAAACAAAAAATATGAGATGAGTGGCTTGAGACTCGAAACGAAGGTAATTCTGCTGCCCCAAACTGGTTTTATTTTAACGGATTTTTTTCATCCTTCCCTCTTCCCCCTTTTGAGCTTTTCTTCTCCTCCTTCCTTCAACTATATAGACGCATCTTCCGACCCCTCTCTCCTCACTCATAACAGGGCTGGGCAAAATACAGTCCGAGGACTGTTTGAAATACAAAATAATGCTCCAAATGTATTTTAAATGCTTATCACAAAATAACTTTGATTTGGGTATTTGAAAGATAATATTGTTTGTATTTCTGAATATTACTCAAGATACTATTTGGATCGTAGTAAAAGTATAAGAACATGGCATTGTCATCCAATTATGAGCTCTCTTGAAGATTTCAGCGCTCAAGCTAATCAGGAAGTGGCCGAAATTTTAGTAACAAGATTTTTCCGATGGGACAAAAAAGAAAGTGAGTGTCATAAAATGTGTTAAAGTACAAAATACCGCTTCAAATGCATTTGAAATACAAAATACCGCTCAATGTATATTTAAAAATGCAAAATACAGAATACCTTTGACTTGAGTATTTGAAAACAAACTACAAAATAGCATTTTAAATGCCTTTCAAAGTATTAAATACATATATACGGAAACTAAGAGATCTAAAAATAAATAGAACCCACCGTGGCACGTTATGGGCAGTTGCAAACATGAAGAAAACGATTCTAACGAAAACGAAGTAATCTCTGAAGCATTATGTTTCAGATTTGTTATCAGAGCGCTACTTCAAAAGTATTTTATAATTCTATTTTATATTTTAAAATGTGAAAATATAAAAAAAACCTGTATTTGTACACTTGTATTTAAAATACTGCCCAGCCCTAGGTGTAGGTTAACCCAGACTCGCCTCTGGGTAAGAAAACGATTCTGGCGAAAACTAAGTAGTCTCTGAAGCATAATGTTTCAGATTTGTTATCAGAGCGCTACTTCAAAAGTAGATATATGTATAATAAATAATGTAATAAATGTACTTTTAGTTTAAACGTGGGAAAACATCAAAAACCTGTATTTGAAATACAATGTGTAGGATACTTTCAGGTCGTGTATTACAAATACCTAATACGAATAACAAATGTATTTTAAAATACTTGTATTTGCAATTCTGCCCAGCCCTGGATGTAGGTTAACCCATACTCGCCTCTGTGTAAGAAAACGAAGTAATCTCTGAAGCATAATGTTTTAGGAATTTTATCAGAGCGCTATTTTATAAATATATTTTTATTTTAGAACGGGAAAATACCAAAAAATCTGTATTTGAAATACAAAATAAAATATACGTTAAAGTCGTGTATTCGAAATACAATATAAAATACAAATGTATTTCAAATACGTATTTTAAAATACTTGTAAGATATAAGAAACACTGCCCAGCGCTGACTCTCACAAACCACCGAACTCTGACCCCAACCCCGGCCCCCACCTCTTTGATTCCTTCCTCCGCCTCCCCGCCCCACACCTACTCCTCCATCTTCCTCCGGCTCCTTATATTTCGAGCCAAAAGCAACCACCGTTCTACACTCCCACAAATTCCTCCAACCTCTCCCCCGACCGTCTTTCCTCCTCCTCCTCCTCTTACTTCGTACTCTTCTTCTTCTCCAACTCCTCCCCTCCCGCGTTCCTTTCTATTGTTTCCTCGCATCTTCTTTGTTCCACTCTCGCTCTATCTCCTCCCCGCCGAGGTTTTTATCCCAGCCCTTCCCCTCACGAGATCGCGAGTTGAAAGGTTGGTTATAGCGGGATGCGAGATTTCGATTAGATCGGCTCGATAAACGGAATCCGTGGTCCCATTCGTGCGTTGGCGTAATGAACGGACTCTCCGTAATCCCAGTGCATACACGGTGTGCCCTGAAAATTTGCCAAGCGTGAATGCACTTCACGCAGCGACCATGGAGATTTTTGGACTAGTTATTTCCTACCAATGCAATCCAATAGACTCTCTTTATGGTCACCCCTTAAATGTACTTGTTTCTTTGTATTTTGACACCTTAAATTGCATTATGAAGCAAGATTGAACCATTGTGTCCAAATTTTCTTTGTTAGTCACCCTTTTTCTTTCATTCTGATTGTGAGTTGTTAAAATAAACCATAGTGACCATTGTGTTCTGGTTATCCCATCGGTAGCTATGTTACCAAGTAAATAATCTCAAACATAAAGAGGGCCGGATACTTAGTTTTTTTAGCCTAGTTTCTTAAGAACAGTTGATCGTAGCCAGAATAATTCTATCTAAATTATTATTCTAATATTATAATTCTAATAATGCTATATAAATTTATGCTTTTCCATTCAATCGTTACTTGGCTTAAAAGCTCTACCAAATTATCTTTATATGGTGGAAGTTTTATCTGGGATTGTAATTGACACTGGGAAATAGATCACTCAAGAAATTATCATTAAACAAGGAGTTAGACAGGGTTGCAGATCATCCCCAATCTTGTTTCATCTATATATAGATAACGTTCTGAGAATATCGTAGGAGAATTATGTAGCACCAGGCATAGTGTTAGTGCTCCGTACTTAAATACAATGCTGGTTGCTGACGACCAGGTTAAAATACAATATAAAGAGGACAAAATACAGATGGCAGCACACTGACTGCGCCACTTGAGTACTTTGAGAGTATATGACCTGAGAATTTCAAAAACCAAAACAAAGACTATGGCATTTTTAGATAGCAACCCGATACGAACAAAAATTGTTAATGAGGATCAAGTCTTGGAGCAAGTGTCGCATTTCCAATACTTATGATGCGATATAAAATTTGACGAGGACAAAACTATTATAAATAAAACTAATACCTTCCAGAGAATATGTAGCACAATTAGATGAACTATAAAAAAAGAGAACGAGATAAGAAAAACATGTAAAATTTTATAAAGTGATGGCGGTCTCTACTGTACTCAACGGATCAGAATGTTGGGCACCAAAAAAGAATGAATTAAGGCAGATAGAATCGTCGGAAATGAAATTTTTTAGATCTGTGAAAGGCTGCACAAGATTGGATAAATTAAGAAATACTCAAATAAGAGATGAACTGGGTGTTCAGGCAGTTACTGATATATACAAAAACACAAACACAGATAAAAGGAACATATACTTCGAATAACAAATGAAAGAATTCCAAAACAAGCAATGGGATATTAACCAACTGGCAAGAGAAGTGTTGGTAGATGGTGAAAAGATGGTGAAGTGGAGCCGGAACAGGCTTACAGTCAGTAGCCTAATCTTGGAAGGAAGAAGAGTTTTTTCTGGGACATACGTTTGGGCCACAGAATGGGCAGATTTGGAATTATGAACACTGTTTACCAAAAAAACTAAGGGGTATTATTTATATTTTGCCTGTTTACAAGTATGAAAACTATTATTTAAATGCATATGGGCTGACCTCACTTACTGGGATGATTGATGAATCTCAGCGAAATAAAATTACTATGGTTTTTCAGATCAGCATATGTATATCATGAAATTATGCATGCGTGGCTCAACAAAAAGCATTGCAGGAATAATGCAGAAAGCACTAAATATTTATTTCGGGTTGCAACTTATGTTGACGTCTTATTTCAATATCTGCTATTAAATCAACGCTTCTTACATGCATTGTGCGTCCTCCTGTTTTCTCCCAAGTTTTGTGATATCTGTCTGGTTTTGAAGGTCGAAGGACATCCGGGATTATTAGCCGAAATAATGTACACGCCCATCATCTTTAGGCTGATTTATTTACACAAATATTAAGCATTAGTTATGGTTATGCCAGGAAAGAGAAGCAGAAAAACTTTCCACAGCTCTCTATTGTACTCTTAGTATGTATGTGGTTGTCTGCTTACCATTTTTGGGCAGTTCCGGTGTCACAGCATTATCAATTCCTGTTCTTGATGATTCTTCTATTGTTTTCTCCAGAAAACTTCATCCCATCAACTTCGCCGCAGTTCCACTTTCTCAATGGCTTATGTCTCTAGATTTCTCCTGGCGAGTGTTATTGGACCATCTATTTGACTGGAAAGTTAGCAAAAAAATCATTATGATGAACACCATTTCTTGGGAGATGTTGAATATAGTTGATTCCTGTAATTTTAGGCTTACAGACCAAATGTTTAACACTTTGCGAGCAATGGGCGTATTATTAAACCATGTGCAATCTTTCCATTTTTGCTACGGATGCAATATTACGCCATCCGTCTTTTGATAAATCGTAGTTTGCCATTTTGTAACAAATGGTAAACTTCTGAATAAACAAATCAAAAACACAATTGCCCAATTCATTCTTGAATGTAATACCAAACATCTATTCATCGCATCTTAGTTTGGTTTTTAAGAAATAACGCATAAGTATTGAAATGGCCAGCACAGGGGTGCAGATTTACAGTACTAAAGTCAACACGTTGTTAACAAGGTGTGCGCCCAGGTACTCCCTGAGTTCATTTGGTTCCCTTTGTATCTTACTCTGCTTTAAGCTCAGAAACCATGAACACCAAACCGGTGACGTTTCTACTTCCGCGATTTTTGCTCGTAAAGAATACTCAGAAACACATTCTTCGCTGCGATTAATGAAATTTTATGTATATGATCTCACCTTTGAACCTCAAATCAAAAAAAATTGTTCTGCAATTTTAGGATTGAAGCATTTTTCATCTGAACTCCTTAACAATAAATTTATTTGGCCAACCCATAGTTTTACCCGTCGAGTTGCTTTTATTAATTATTTTATTGACACATTTCGTTGTTTGATATATACATCTGTTTATGTTACGAGAGATCATTTGAACAGTATGAGATTAATTTGTTTAAGTTTGCAGTAGCTATGAGTTTTAGATAATTTCCACTTTTGATCTCGGGCTATGTCCAGATTTTACTATAAATTACGATTATTCTCTTTGATATTAATTTTATTGTTAATGCTTAAATTCTAATGCCGAGGTCAGTAAAGAATATAACTGCTAATAAATTTGTTCATAAAGTATGTCCAGTTTAGTGAAACGAGGGCTGATTATGATTTATGAGGAGACGATGCATCAATATGTATGGAAAAACATGGTCATTTATTCAATACCATGAGTGAGTTACGAGGTTAAGGTGGGGAAGTATTTCTATCCAATGGAATGTTAATTTGAAACCTTCGTCAACGTTTGAAGCCCACGTTTGCAGTCATATCTATTTCAGTAATCAGCACCTATAAAAATCTAACCTTATTCTCCATTTCCCTTTTTTAATATATCTCCTAGTATTTATTAACGTTTTATGTAAAGGAGCTTATTACTTCGTCCAGTGTGTGGATTACTAGCTGTTCAGCATGAACTGTTTCAATTCAGACATGAGGTAGTGTAAGACATGTTATCATTATGAAGAGCACAACTATTTGACGTAAAAGGTCGCCCGTATAGTTCATGAATGAAGAAAAAGAACCTATCTTACCAGGGAAATTTCATTTCTCGTAAGATCGTTTCTACCAGCGGATGAAAAAGTCGCCTTTTTATTGGTTGAAATATAAACAGAACCGGACGTTGTGTTTGAACCGGTCGAGATAATTTCGCGCGAGAAAAAGTCGATCTAGGAGGAGTGAATTGCGTTGTTGAAAGCACTCGCATGAGTGCTCTCAAAACGCTCACGTACATGTCAACTGACCTCTTCGTCATTCCATATGAACTCTTTCGGTTCAGACTCCACCCAAAACATTAAAGCAGGTAAGAAGTGGGTTCTGGGAGGATTTTTAGGGTCGTCAGTGATGTACCATAATTCTTTTCGGTCCTTAAAGGCTGTAAATATGGGTCCATTTTTCCCCTTGAAATTGATAATTTCGGGTTTATTGGTTCGACAAGACCCTTTCCTTCAAACTCTCCTTTCGGTAATTGTAAAATTCTCATCCATTTCTTTCTCGGGGCCTCGTCAGGAATATTATTATTATTTATTGGTGCCATCCATCAGCTTTTGGATGCGCTCGAACCTTAAGTTTGGCATTGTTATGCCTCCTTGCGGTGAGAGCTGACAGCGGTATGCTGTAAAAAGTTCTTTATGTCCTCGCCGCGGGTTACGGTGAAGACTTGAAACCTGAACAGCTTCGCGTATGTGCACTTCATTCTCTCCTGTTATGGCGGAATGGGGTATTTCCTTATTGTTTTCCTTTTTAATCCCATACATTTGCGTTGGGATATGCCTGAGATCTTTCCTGTTTGAGAATGTTGATATGAAATACACTAGGGCAGGGTCTACTGGAGGAGTCATAATGACTGTGGATGGAATGCAGCACCGTTAAGAATATTTGAAACTCAGATTTAAGCTGATTTTTTAAAAGCACTCATTAGATTCGCCGCTATGAATAATTTGGACGGATCGTGAAAAAGGTCAGTAAGTACAATAGTTAACGAACATCATTTTAATAAAAGAACAATATATGATTATTTTAACCTATAAGAGGAAAGATTAAATGCACCTTGTTATTATTTACTGTACCTATGCGACAGGTTTGGCAAAAATCGATAAAGGCCCCTAAAATTCAATAAATTTCTTGTTTAGATTAAATACCATGAGAATTTTCGTTAATGAATAGTGGGATAGTGGTTTACAATATTTTCATTCAGCAAAATGCAACACTGACAGCGTATTTCAACTTGATGACCTATTTTAGTAATTTAATATTAGAAAGTCTAAATAAAGGTTAGATTCATCTAAAATGATGATCAGCTTGGTCAAAAATTTGTCTCCAGAAATGGAATGTTTGTATATATATCTTTTTCTGGAATAATTTCGAATGCAAAAATGTTCTATTTATAATATTTGTAGAAAATAAAAAAATGTTCCACAAGATATTTGAAACGTAATAGCACTTGACAGACCCATTTGACAGATGGGTCCTATTTTCGAGAAGTTTTTGCAGACAACAGCATTTCACAGCGCTCCTTAGAATTTTCCCTATCCCGAAAATGAAAAGGAGACTTCGTTCATTTCCACAGATTTATTTTGGCAGTACGACATGTTTCGACCAATGAGGTCATTATCAAGTACAAAAATTTCGAATGTTAAGCAAACATATATACTCTTGAAGGGGTTGAGGGAAACAGTGGAAGGAGTGGGACACAGGAACTATCCCTAATGATACGTTAGGATCTCAAACTTCACTTAGAAATTTATTTTATTACGACGTTATCCCTCGGTTTGCAACTCGCAGATGAGAAATAGAAAAACTGGCATTTGAATGTTGATAACTTAATTGCTTCCCACTGAGGCTGCAACTTTTGAGGTAAATAAAAATAAAGGTTAGATTCATCTAAAATTATGATCAGCTTGGTCAAAAAGTTTTGTCTCCAGAAATGGATTGTTTGCTAGCATTTTTTTCTAGAATAATAATACGAATGCATAAATGTTCTATTTTTAACAACTGTATAAAATAAAAAAATTTTCCACAAGATATTTGAAACGTAATAGCACTTGACAGACCCATTTGACAGATGGGTCCTATTTTCGAGGAGTTTTTGCAGACAACAGCATTTCACAGTGCTCCTTAGAATTTTCCCAATCCCGAATGATACGTTAGGATCTCAAACTCATTTCGAAATTTATTTTATTACGACGTTATCCCTCGGTGTACAACCCCCGAAGGAAAAATAGAAAAAATGGCATTTGAATGTTGATAACCTAATTGCCTCCCACCGAGGCTGCAACTTGAGATTTTCGGACTCTTTCTAGAAGCGATGGAGATTTTCCTGCGGGCAAAAGGATTTTTTCACCCCAATAAGAAGCGTCGATTTCATCGCAAGCAGATGTTTTGTGCCTATGGTGTCATCCCTTGGAATGTGGCACTGAAAACACACCAGGCGGTGGCGCTTTCTCCGATTCAAACGCAAGTTCACTCCGTCTCCCAAGTCAGCTCGACTTTTGTGAAAGGAAAGCGGACAGGGAGAGGAGGCGTAAGATTGAAGATTATGACTCGAATCAGCGGTGTGGTCACTTTTAAAACGTCTGCGTTCATTCTTGACTCGCCGACTAGAATTGAGGTGCGTTTTCATTCCCGAAGTAGCTGCGCTTATATCAAAACTCTCTCGCCGGGAGATGAAGGCACAATAAAGGGGGGCCCCTTAGGAGGGGGCTTGCCCGTGCACCGGCGCGTACTTAAAAAATAAATAAATGGCAGAGCAACCCGAGTCCGGAGGAAGTTGAATTTCAAGTTTGAAAAAAACCCAACACCCCCTTTTTCCTTTCCTTAGCGGAGAGATGCGAACCTTATCCCCTTCCACAACATTGGGAGGGCGGAAAGAGGTGAGTTGAAGTGCAAGGAAGGGGCAAGATCTCGAATTGAAATAAAAAACAAAACAGCATAGTTGCTGCGCAGGCCAGCGACCGTCTGTTTCGTTTTTTTTCTCCTTCTTTCTCTCTTTACTTCGGTGGGAGGCCGGAGGATCGTGCGACAGAAAGAAATTTTATGCATCTCTGGTTACATCTACAATTATATCTACAAGCCATTCTTTCCCTCTTTCTCTTCTTGTCCAAATTTCTTTATTTTTTTATTACCCGCACCTTTCTCGTTGCCCCCTCACTTGGTTGCTTCATCATTGGGGGTGGTGACCAGCAACTGAGGTCATTTGCGCCGCTGAGGATATCTAAGAAAGCCTTGTGTTGGCCATATTACCCATGAGCGAATTGGAATCCAACAGAATCCTGGCTATGTTTTGCAAGAGTGATATCCAGGGTCCGGAATAGTGCTTTCCCATTTATCGGATTTCTTAGAAGCTTCTACAATATACTGCTACAGATGAAATTGAAAGAAAAAATTAGTACTAGCCGCTTCCTAGGTATCCAAGGCCAGGTTTGTGGTAGTTTTGGATAAGTGGCAGCTGTCCGTCACGCCTTCGATACTGGTGGTGTTGAATAGCATATGAATAAGGCGCGTGAACCCGCGATGATATATGTAATGAGAGGACTTAAGGGGTGGATCCTTGTTGGCATTAGATTTTCAATAATGTTGCGCCTAAATTTTTAAATTCATCTTAATGATGCTACAACTACAATGATCTTACTTCCTCGCTCATAACTTTTGCATATTTTGTTCACTCATTTTAATTTACACTAGATACTGACTTTGTTCTGTTCTTTGTGTAAATTATTTACAGTATATTTATTGCTGGGAATCATTATTTCTGTCATTATTAATTTCTTTTCACCGTCTGACTTACCCTTTGGTACCTCTCATTTAGGCTTGCTTTAATTCTTGCTGACAAAAAAGTTGCCTCATCAAGTCTTCATTTATTTTCTTCTTGTAAATTTTCTTTAGTTTTCTCTACCAATCATATTCCTCTTCTCCTCCAGCTACATTTAGCTCGGCCGGAATTTTCAATAGTAAGGTGCTTTCCCTTTTGATTCCGCAAACTGACATTGGTTCTGAATATCGTACGAGGTACTAAGTTTGATTCGATGTCATTAACTTTTATTCAATTTAATATTTTTTAAAAGCATGTGTTAGTCTGTTAACAATTTTCAATATTGAAATTACCACCCCTGTTTCAATGCAGTCTGAAGTACTGAATGCATTGGTGACATTTTCACTAATTATTTTGTTTCCACTACTCCTTGGCAGAAGAGCAATATGCAGTGAAAACTCGCAATTTCCTATACAAATACATTTTTTTATGATTTAATCCAACCGATTCAGGCGTGACATAGAGGAAGATTGACATATTATATATATGGTAAAATATAGGAGATATATGGTAAAAGATGCATAGCTCTGTGAGCTGAAATGCGTCGTACGCAATTAATAATATTATAAAAGTGCAACTACTTTTTATTTCAATGCGTTGAACATCCATTGTATCACGCCTGAGTCGGTAGAACTAAATCGTATGAAAAAAAATTTGCTGAGGACATAGCGATTTTCCGCCAAGCATTGTTCTTCCCCCAAGAAATAGTGGAAGTGAAGTAATAGGGTGGTTTCCTATTATTTTTTTATTGCCTAAATCGAAAGATTATTGCTCCTGGAGTACGTATTCCACGCTTTTAGATTTTTAAATGACGATATCTATTTTTCGCGATTAAATGAAAAGTGAAAATTTCCTAGCGCGCGAAAACGCGACGCGTAAGTATGAATGTCGGGAAATCTCTCCGTGTGACGTATTTCTGGTTCCCGCTGCCGCCTTGTGGGGTGACCTTGAGGCGAGTTGAGCGCTGATACGACGCAGGCTGCTAGCGGGTAGCTGAGTACCCTGCTGACTGGTAGCGCTTGGCTTAAATAAGGATTATTAATACCTTATCAAATGAAGAAAACTTTCCGACCTTAGCTAGTTTTAATAAGTGATTATTAAGACATGTTTCCCTGAGCTCTGCGCCTCATGCATGCATTGGTAACCTCAGACGACGTATAACTCTTATCTTCTCGTATAGAAACTAGGTCCCTGTGACGTCACGTGGAGTGGCATCGCATGGGCGCCAATCTGGCCCTTTCCAAATGAGGATAAAAATGGACTATTGCCATTCGTCTAAACCGGTATTTCTAAAACGAAACAATTTGTATATTATGAATACAGTAATGGTGGGTAACGAATCGCAATCAATGACTTTCGTTTTCTTTGATGAAGGAAACTACCCTATTAGCGAAAAATTTCACCAATGTATTCAACCCTTTTGTCTGCATTGAATGAGTGGCGGAGAATATTTATTGGGGAAATTACAGTACCGAACGTACAAAAGTGCAACTAACTTTTATTTCAATACACATACGCTTTGGTATTTTCACTCCCGAATTTGCTCTCTTGTTCTTCCTCTCTTGGGTATCTTCCCTTCCTTCTCCTCTTTCAACGTCTTCCTCTCTTTTTCCCTGCCCAAATCCTCCTCGTATGTCTCTCTACGCCTCCACCATGAAAATCGCTATGTCCTCTTCAGATATATTTCTTATGATTTGGTATTTTCACTCCTGAATTCGCTCTCTTATTCTTCCTCTCTTGGGTATATTCCCTTCCTACTCGTCTTTCAACGTCTTCCTCTCCTTTTCCCTGCCCAAATCCTTCTCATCTGCTTCTCTACGCCACCATAGAAATCGCTATGTCCACATCAAATATATTTCTTACGATTTCGTATTTTCACTCCTGCAATCGCTTTCGTACTCTTCATCTCTTGACTTTCCTTCTCCTCTTTTGCGTTTTCCTTTTCCCTCAGTCCCTCCACCTCCTCCTCCATCCGCCTTCACCGCCCTCCTCCACCCCTCCACACCGCCCCCTCCATCCTCCGCCAACTCTCGTCCGCGGGCAACGAAGCGGGGCAGGTGAGGAGACGAAAATATTTTAGCAAGGTGGAAAGTCTTGTTTTAGTCGAACAACCACCTCCTCCTTATAAAACCTCGTCTCTTCTCTCGCTGGCCCGACCAGAGTGGGAGGTGGAGGAAGGAGGAGGTGGTTGTAGGGGAGGGGAAGAGAGGAGGGGGGAATCGAGGAGGGGAAGGGGGAGGTCGGCGAACGGGGTCGGCGGGCGAAAAATGCGGAATGAAATGTGGCTTGCCCAAGGGTGGACATAACCGGCCCAACGGACGCAGAAGAGAGCCTCCTTTATTAAAATCTCTCTTTTTCGCAATGCCATCTTTTCTTCCACCTCCGCCTCACCTGTGCCGCTTTGCCCACGCTAGATTCGGATTATTATTGTTATTATAATATTCTACCGATTAAGTTAGATTTCCATAGTGTACTTAAGAACAATTTAAATGGATTAAATTATTAAAAGCATTTGATCATCAAAATGTTAAACATTAAAGTTGAATTACTTGGTCGGAATCTCGAAAAATATCCCAAAAAGTGTAAACAACATAACTATGGAATGAATTTCATATGTGTGACACCTGAAATGGATGGCCAATGCCCAAAGGTCATAATTGAGATCCTAATGCCCAGAGGACATAGCTGGCCAAACGATGGAGAAAAGAGCCTTTATTAAAAGCTCTCTTTTTCCCAATGCCATCTTTTTTTCCACCTCCACTTCACCTGTGCCGCTTTGCCCAAGCAGGATTCGAATTATTATTATAATTAAAATATTTTACCGATTTAGGCAAGTTTTCATGGAGTACTTAAAATGCATATTGGCAGCTTCCCCTTCCTTCATGTACCACCCTCTTCAATTCACAACAATGCCTACTCCCCATCATTCTGTATCAAAATCCTTTTATCTTCCTTTCTCTCCCTCGTTTACCCAACATTCTACCCTCTAATACAAATTCTAATGACACATTTATTAACAGATTCGAATGACATCTCAAAATAATGTGTCAGATGGGGTTAAGAATGCATAATTAAAATTATTCTTGCGCGTCACACCGAGAAAAGGGAAGCATTTAATTATGTAAATGTTAAAGCATTTGAGGTGAATTACTTGGTCGTAATCTTCGTTAAAGGTTAGTGAATTTTTTCTTTCATAAGAATTTAGAAAGAATGTCTTTTCTTCTTTGCATGCCCATCTTTCTTTGTTCTCGTAATACACAAAGAGAATTAATTCGTTCCCCCTCCACCTCCCTTTCCTTTCCTTTACTGTATATACTTTCTTTCTGATCTTATCCACTCTACTTCTCTTCCGTTCTCGCTTTTGCGGTCCCTCTCGAAAACCGTCGTGGAATGTTACGGGAGTGCTGCTTGGGTGTGGGGTGAGAAAGAGCGGCAATTGCGTTCTCGTGCGCCTGATTGGTCGCCGAGGTGTTTCGGAGCCAAGGTAGCCATCCGGATGGCCCCAGGCGGGCTGCAATATACACTATATACGTCCTTTTCTCTAGATTTTGCGAGCTACCTGGTTGGGCGAGGGTTGGCATAAAGTTTCCCAAGATATGAAGCGATCGAGTAAGGTGTCGAAACGAGTTTTCCATCCATGAGATTTTCGTCTGAGCGTAATCCGGAATGAGAAATATGGCTAGCGTTTTATTTATGTGAAAGTTAGCGTGAGTAGTTAAGTTTTCTAGATCCTTTTAGATAGCTTAGATACAAGGTACATTACGAAGATTACTATAATTATATTAAAAAGTGAAATTGTGGCTTTAAAATGAAGAGGAAATTCAATATTATAAGGTAGGAAAGAACGGCCGGCAAACAAATCAAGAATATCGTAGCAAGTGGGTTGGAGGCAAATTTAATTTTTTTCACTGAAAAATTCCGTTGAATAATTCGAATTTTGGCGTATTTTTGGGGTAGCAACTCCAGCGTCATAAATTTTGGTTGCTGGAATTTAAAGCGATTACTTACTTTATTGCTTATTTAAGTATTATATTTAATCTGGAGTGTAGCGTTTTACGACACGGAAACGTGGACACTTAGAAAGGAAGACGTTAAAAGACTGGAGGCATTCGAGATGTGGGTGTGGCAAAGAATGGAGAAGGTGAAATGGACGCAGAGGAGGAGCGATGAAGTGCTAGACATGGTGCGGGAGGAGAGGTAGCTTTTAGATGAGAAGCGGAGGAGACAGCAGGTATGGATGGAGCGAGTACTTGGCGGGGAGGGGAATTGGAATTGAAAACAGTGTTAGAGGGAAGAATGTTAGTTAAACGAGGGAGAGGAAGGAAAAGAATAGGATTTTTAGATAGAATGAAGGGGAGTAAGCCTTATTGTGAATTGAAGAGGGAAGTGCTTAATGGAAGGGGTGGCTCCCAGAAAGCTTCTTAATTAATCTCTGAAAACCTATCGTAATCGGTAGAATACTTCAATAATAATAAATATTCTAGATTTACTGATGTTCACGTGTTACGAGTAGGGCCCTCGTATCTAGGTGCGATCAAGACAAGGATTGTAATGTAAGCATGGGGAGAGAGAATGGAAGTAACTTCGCAGTGTGAGAGACATTCGTCGCGAGAGAGGAATGGGAGAAACGCCAGGAGTTTGACTATCCGCATCCGTAGCGAATAGCATCCGTTGCAAGAAAGCATCCAGACATGATAAACGAGGTGCTTGTGTGAGAAGCCTTAGAAATGCACCGTGGAATAGGCGATATAACGGTACACGGTGGCACCCCAAGATTTTAAGATGCCCATCATTGAGATCGAGAAGGAGGGCTTAGGGTGAGTGAAGAGTGGAAAATTCATTGCTTCATTTGAGCAGGACGGCAGGCGAGAATTCTCCTTTCACGCGACCGTAGAATTCGTCATCCCATAATTTACATCTGCTTGTTGCTTACTGAGAATTGGGCATTGCCCTATGACCGAAAAATATCGGGTGGAAAATAGATATCTTTTTTCATAGTAATGGATTCCATTCCTCTTTAGAAAGTAAGTTCACTGTGTTTGGCGATATATGGTGGAACAGTATGCCGAATAAAAAGATAAAAATTATTGTACTGCCTGGTTTATTAATTTAACTGGTTTATTAATATTAAAAACGCGCATCGACGCTTATCGTCATCATCAGATCGAATAGAAATAACTAGTCACACCAATTAACGTAGACTTCTTATTTCTACTTGACCTGATAATGACGCTAAGCGTCGAAACGCGTCGTTATTATTAATAAACCCGTTGGCAGTACAATAAGTTTTATCATTTTATGGAGAAAGAAAATTCCATGTTTCGCTGGTGGCTAGTCATGTCGCCTCAATGACAGCATTAGATCATATTCTCCTATACCATTCTAATCCATCCTAATCCTCGGGGATTTGTCATGCCTATCATGGGGAGACTGTAATTTTCATAATGCTTTTCTGAATTCACCCCTTCTTCGGGGTTTAAAAACGCCATGACTTCCATACCAGGCCTAACGGTCGTAACTCCACGAGGTCGAAAAACTTTCGACCTTACTGTCCCATGCCCTAGAAGATGATTTTAATGGGTTTTTAGATAAGTCTGTTTTGTCTTCAGTCTTGATAGTTTTTGAAAGTGAGACAGTATTTCTTTTCTAAATGTTCTTTTAATAAAATGGTTTTCTTTGTGATAGTGTTCTGGTACGAATTCAGCAAAGATTCTAATGCAATTTATATTGTGTGTGAAGGGAGCGCTATCCTTGGCATAGAGAATCTTAGAGTGTCAGGTGGCATAACTACCATATACGTATGTAATCCAATCCCATTTAATCACTCATTTTCTATAAGGATTTGACAGTATTGCGTGAAAAATGTAAAAATACCAAGTATGAAAATGCATTTTTTGCGTATTAAGCCAAAATATCTCCGATATTCAGAATCGCTTAGACAGGATCCTCGGTGTAGAACCATCAGAACATCCCTCGAGATTATTTTCATTATGTTTCAATTTTGTAATTTAGTGCATTTTTGGAGAAAATTACTTAATTCATTTCCGGGAATTACGTCAAAAATTTTTCTTTTTCCGTAGGAAATGTTCAATTCTTACGAGTTCGAGTGACTATTTTACGGGCTGGTGAGGAATGTGATCCTAAATTCCCCTTATTTTTGCCTAACTCCCTTGCTTAATGAAGGATTTTACTAGAAAAATACCGCCCATAGGCTTTCTAGCACATCCGATGAATCGTGAGTGAAAAGTAATTTCGAATTGTTTTTATTGATAGATGTGCTGCACGTTCACAGCGTCTCCTGGAAAGTGAGAGAGACAGCGAAAGAGTGAGATGGCGTCGCGGTTTTGCGGAACAATAACGAATTAATTCTCCGGGGAAATTTTTCGCAAGGCGTGCGAGGGAAAATGTCCTGCGGAGGCAGTGGAGATGGAGGAGGAGAGGGGGGGACCTATGCGGTGGACGGGCAATGGTGGTTCGGTTGAGGGAGGCCTGCAGTGCAAAAAATACTTCAAAATCCGCTCACGTTTTAAAGTGGGAAGGACTCGAGAATGGGGTCCATATTTGGCGATGCAACAAGTGCCTCCGTTCCGAATCGGGAATTGGTCGGGGGAGGTTGGGGGTGGTTTGGAGGGAGTTTGTGGATGGGTGGGAGAGAACGGAGGGCAAGGGAGCGGGGGGAGGACGGGGAGGGGAGGAGTGGGTGGGGAAGAGTGTAGTTTGAGAGGAGGGCCAGGACAAAAAGTTTCCCCAATGGTTTGGGGAACGGATCAGAGGGAGGGGAGGGATGTTCTATCATTAGTGGAAAGGCCTGGCCATTGAGGAAGGTAGGCATGCTTGATTGCTTGGTATATCGAAAATGTCATCTAAGTTTTTGGAAATTTCTGTTACCATAGTTACTTACAATATCGATTGTATACGTCAACTATTTTCGGTTGTCGCTGGTGGTCGTCTGTCTCGGTCGCAATTCGTGTGTAGTTACAAACAATCTTGCACTTGATGAGCACAATCGATTATTATCGCTGGAATTCTACAATGACCGTCAGCCATCAGATTGAGGAAGGCCGGGCCATTGAGGAAGATTGGCATGCTTGGTTTCGCGGCTGAGCGAAAATGTTAACTAAATTTTTTGCCATCTGGGTTACCTTGGTTACTTACAATATCGATTACGGGTATCAACTCTTTCCCATTGTGAATGTTGGCTCGCGAGGAATGTGAGACTCAAGATAAAGGTGGGTGGTGAAAAACTTGAGCAGGTTGAGCAATTCAACTATTTAGGCAGTACGTAAGAGGAAAACGGATACAGTAGTAAGGAAATCAGGAAGAGAATAGTATTAGCGAAGGAGTCGTTCATTAACAGGAAGGAGCTTCTGAGAGGATCGTTATGTAAGAGTTTAAAGAAAAGGCTAGTGAAGAGTTTGATTTGGGGTGTAGCTCTCTACGGTGCGGAAACGTGGACACTGAGGAAAGAAGACGAGAGAAGATTGGAGGCGTTCGAGATGTGGGTGTGGAGAAGAATGGAGAGGGTGAAATGGGCGGAGAGGAAAAGGAACGAAGAATTGGTGGATATGGTTGGCGAGGAGAGGCAGCTTTTAGATGAGATACGGAGGAGACAGAAGGTATGGATGGAGTTGGTGCTTTGCGGTGAGGGGATGTTGAAAATGGTGTTAGAGGGTAGAATGTTGGGGAAACGAGGGAGGGGAAGGAAAAGAATAGGATTTTTAGATAGATTGAAATAGAGTAGGCCTTACAGTGAATTGAAAGAGGCAGTGCTGGAAGGTAGGGGAGGCTCCCAGATCACTTCTTGAATACTCCATGGAAACCTACCTTGATCGGTAGAATACTATAATAATAATAATGTTGGCTCGTAATTTTACATGGCGACCTGAAGACGCCTGGTGGAATCCCGGTGAAACTGTCGTCAACTTCAGACAACCAACGCGGCGAAAACTCGAAAGAGGGAGAGATGCACGAATCTTTTCGGTTTTCGTTGGTGATCGTCCGTCTCGGTCGAAAGTCGGGTGTAGTAACATCCAATCCTGCGTCTTTTTGAGAATAAACGATTATCGCCTAAATTCACCAATGACCAGGCTAAAATCCTCAATTTAAGAAGGTTTACAGCTGCTCATAACAACTCTTTGAACAATTATCATCGGCAATCTAAAATTATTGGTCTTCGGCAACAGGATTGCAGTGGCTTTAGTGTTTTGGCTATCGACTTTTCGATGACAGCCATCGATAGCTGAGTCCTTTGATTTCACTTAGCCAACGCAAGTTAATTGCCAAAATCATCACCCTTTACTGCACTTCACTCCCGTGTCCTGGCATGAGTCTGATTTTCCTGTGATCTACATCTACATAATGCCCTGTGAGCCACCTCTATGGTGTTTGGCTAATATCTGATATAATCTGACGTATCATAAATAGGGGATGAGGATCAAGTTTAGATATGTTGGTATTAATTGTTGTTAATGAGGCTAGCCTCTAACATCCATGGAAAACTTTGGGAATTACTGTTTCAGATAACTTTCTATAACAACTGCAGCTTATATATTCCACCGGCAAAGAATTTCCATCCCTTTATATAGATAGGTGGGTAGGTACACTCACGGGTTTCTTGAGCCTTTTCGATTTTTTCTAAATGTAAGCTCTAGTGAACATAAAAGTTATACAGAGTCCCCCTAAACTGTACCCGCAGACTAATAATGTTCAAAAAGTTTCTTGTATGCGGGTCTATTCTGAAGCTTGTACCATATCGCTGCCTTTGGAAGATGAGATTCAACAAGTGGTCGTAATGTCGATGAAGGCTTACACGGAGTGTTATGGAAGGATTGACTGAATTTCTGGCCCGAATATCCTCCGCGTCTTACTATATAGACGACAATGGCAGTTGCGTTGGTTTTCATTGGGTGTCTGTAGGTTTGTAGTGTCTGATAAGGAATAGGAAATATCAGGAACATAAATGACCTCAAAGCCGTGATCAAAGGGACGATACCACAAAGATGATGATAATTCATTGAAACCCTGGTCGCGCTCTGTAAAAATAAGTGGTATAAGTAATTGTGTGATATCCAGGAAAACTTATAATGGAATACCACAAAATTAATCAAGAGTTAATGAATTATTTTTAACACGGACGATGTCCAGAACATTAGCTGAGCTCCCTCACTTGGCTGTAGTAATTATGATTTGCGTCCGCCTGCAGTGCTCCGAAGCGATGTAACCAACTATCTAATGATCTGTTTTGGCCGTTTTCTAATGACGGCTTTTTCTGGCCTTGTGCTTTTTCCATGCACGGTCATGACGTCATAAGCGAACTGGATACATGAGTTTGAGTGAGAATGAGTTTTTCACTGTAATTTTTTGTGGTTGATGCTGGTGTTGATCGATCGTTCCGCAACCCCGGTTTGCCCATCATAGGTATATGGGTCATGTTAGTTGTTACTATTGAGATTTATTTTCTATTTAAGAAGATTTTTCTGAAACAAAACGTCCCAATCAATTGGTTAAAATTTGGTGGGGAGTATTCGTTGCAAAACTGCTGACGACACTTAACGATCAAAATATGCCAATACCGACAGATATTTGTGTGCCACCTGGTACTTTTTAATTAACGAATGAGTGAGATGGCAATTTCCACAAATTTATATAAATATTTCCATTAATTTGTGGAAAATTGCCATCCCTCTAATTTATTAATCAGGACGTTATTCCACTACATCTCGCCTGCCTCAGTAATTTTTATCCGGTACTTTTATTAAAAATGGGCTAATGCCGTCGGGCGGCGCTTTGATTAATTGCTAACGCCCCTCCAGTACTAGCCATAATAGGCGCAAGAATTTGATCTTCATGATTAATATTCAGCCTTCTCAAACCTTGATTAGGTTTTAATGATTGTCTCTTGATATCTCTACCTCTTTGTTATGATTTATTTTTCCCACTTAGAACAGTATAAAATAGATTTTACAGATATTGGGACAAGTAAGTATGGAGAGCATGGGGGTCTACTGTCTTCATTTGAGAAGGAAATTAGAGGAACGGAAGAGGTTTGGCATTGATGGCATGGAACTTTAGAGAATCACCTTGAGAAAGATGTGGCTAACTTGAAGTTCCATCTTGTTTTCGGCCGCGGAATGATCAGCTTGATTCCTTTTGAGACATCTCCTGCGTCGATAATTGAACACGCTCATTTGGCGTGGGATGACTCCTCTGCTGCCATTCCGATCGCTGCGAAATCTGGAATGAAGTTGGTGGTTACAAAACTGCTTTGATGTTTCCGTTAGGAATTTATCTGCAAGAGCAATGTGTTTGGATGGGGGAATCTCTATTTTAGGTAAGTAAGGTTTAGAGTGAGACACTGTTTCACATACTTTCACTGTGAGGCACTGTTTCACATACTTTTGACAGTAGCTTTTCTACCTTAAGGAGTGCGATTAAGACCCGTTTCTGCCTTTGGTGAAAGAATTGCACCTGCACTCTTTGTCTTATGTGAAAATTCCATGTGTATCAATGCATTTTAAGACTTGAAGCTTTCTGTATTAGCTTTCGCTAATGTGTAATGTGTTTTACCATTCCGTAATTTTTCGTAAGTTTTGCTATTTTAAAACCTATAGTCTCCTAAGTATGGATCATTTTAAAATGCGTAGCTAATGTTACCATGCTTGAGCGAAACTAGTGTTCTCTCCAAAATTTTCTGCCACGAATCCCAGGGACGCTATCCACAGTTTTATATCAAAATGGAGCCATCACTTCAACTCCTGATAGTATCATCCTGAAGAGGAGAAATTTATTGCAATTACATTTTGATATAAAGATGTTACACAAGACTCACTCTTCATCCAAATTATTAATTCATATTTTCTGCTCTTCTTCCCTGCTCATTCTTTATAAATCTCCTTTTTGCGTGAACGGACGTAGAGAAAAACCTGATATTCACGATTGGTGCCTTACCTTTACTGGAAGCGATCTTGACACGGTATTATTAAACCAGAATTTTGAACGTCTTCATGTTCCAAATACGCGAGAAATCGGGGAAAACCGTATGAGCACCGATTTGTTGTGAAAAAAATGCGGAGTTCAATAATTTAATTCTAACAATGAATTGCCTCATCCAACCTTAATAATATTTGTGGAGGCTGCATCAATGCAATAATAGGGAGAATGTAATGCGCAATATGAAATATTCTCAAGGTGAGTTAGCGGCGTGTTGAGGACTACAGCTTACGTGTTAGCCGTTACTAAAACTACAACTGCAACTACGACTATGAACAAGGAGGTGCATGTCCATGATTCACTGAGCGATCCCAAAATTTCGTCAATTAATAGTCGTTCTAATATTATCAGAAGAACATTAAACCTTGAAGTCATTAATTTGCTTTATCTTTCCTGAGCCTTTACGTATTACCACTTTAAGATATGCATCTCTAAATTGTTCAATCTACGGGTATTCTGTCGAAATCTTGTCTCTTGGGCAGCCATTTCGATTTCTTTAAGACTGAAGGATGGAATTAAGGTTTATATATTTTCTCCGTATCGAACGCCCGAATTTATCGTCTATGAGCAATTTAATTCGTACGTCTACAAAACTATGAATCACTCTCCGTGTGCGACACTTGCTCATAATGTAGTACGAATTTTTAGCTCCATTGGTGGCACGAATTTCGTACGCAAAGAGAGGGCCTTTGTTTTACGCAAATGCATGTATAAAATCCGTCTAGTCATTGGTGATCTCTAGTCCCGCACACTAGCTGCATACTACTGTCTGTAAAAAAAAGCAAGACGCCCGGGTTCGAAGAGCGTCAGTGTCTAAAGAGATTTATTTCTACGTTGGATCACATACTTTAAAAAAATTTCTGCACTTAATTTTTTCTCAAAATTCTACCCTTTTTTGCGTGTAAAATCAAGTTGAGCGATTGGGTAGTTTTCGTTCCAGTAACTTGCAATTTTGATATAAGAAAGTCATGTATAGTATTAACGGGTTACAGAAAAAAATTATGCCACTAAATTAGATTGATTTTTTGTAAACAACCAAAATTTCTGTTAACTTCTAAACCCACGGGTCAATTGAAAATTGATTGGCACTGATGTATGCTGTACAGTGGATGCAATTCTGGTACATACAAAATTTACATAAATATCACTAATAAGGTCAATATAGCTTATTATTTATCTATATTTTTCTGCACACGTACCGGCATGCTGCGGCAGCTCCGTCGTGTGAGAGGAAGGAGAAAAGACGCGGGGTTGCCACCGACTCAGCAATTGGCGCGCTTCCTTTAAATGACCGGCACAGTACTTTGCGTCACGATACACGATGTGGCAACAGCGTGCACCGTCGAGTGACTTTCTCTTTGCTGCTGCTTTATTCTGCTCTGCCTCGCTAGGCAGAGTAAAGTGACAACCGGAGCTCGAAACAATGACAAGCATCAAACGATATTGAATATATTGCTGACATTTAACGTGTGTGATCTACATACCAGCAATTCTTATATTCTACGGCACAAAACGATACGAATTAATATTCAATTGACCCATTGGTTTCGAAGTTAGCAGATATTTGCGTTATTTACAACAAATCTATCCATTTTAGTGGCATGAAAAACTTGCTTTCTGCTCTTATATCAAAATTGCAAGTTACTGAAAGAAAAACTACCCAATCGCTCAAAGATGGACAATTTTTTTTACGCGCAAGAAAAGGTACTTTAGTGATGAAAAATTAAGTACAGAAAATACATATGAACCGAAGATTTTTGAAAAGTATATAATCCAACGTAGAAATAGAGTATCTTTTGTATGATTTTTGTTGCATTGGAAATGATTGCTTCGTTTAAACGCTAGAGCTCCTCAAACTCAGGTGTCTTGCTTTTTTTACTGACACTAGTGCTATTCTTACTTTTATTTATGGAAAAAAGATGCTCTATTACTAAGGATATCTCTTTTTCTCGTTACTCCTTCATTTTGCTTTAGCATACCACCATTCTATTTCGAAATATCCCAATAACTTCTACTCGTTTGTCATCCATTGCCCTACGGCTTGATAATGGACGAAAACCTTAGGAGGTGGGAGGTTCTAGATACCGACCAACCAATGGGCAAAGGCATGTGGAATGGAGAGTGTGTGGAGTGGTCGATTTCTAATGCCTTTGCCATTGGACCGTTCTGTCCGTAGGCCTTGGGCCTCCTTAGCGAGGAGGGTATTCTAGAAGGACGGTGCGCCAAGGTTGGGCCTTTTTCTTTTGGCCTCAGGGTACCTTTTCTTCGACCCCCACCCCTCCTCCTGTGGGGCCTCACTTATCTATAAGCTTCCGCCTTCCTTCTTAGAAATCTTCCGTGGGAGGAGTCAGCGGTTTCCTGAGGCAATGTTTAGGAGGCGGGCTTCTTTTTGTAGGCGAGGAGATTCGGAGTCGAAATTCGGTTGGGCCTACGCGGCGGGGAGAAAGAATGGCGGCAAGTTCATGGCGAAAGCGTGGTCTGAATGGTTTTCTATTGGGGCTGTGAGACTAAATGGTCTTCAGAGGAGTGGCCACGGGCTTTCTCAAGGGTTTATGAGTATAAATGGATATACGACGGCTTTTCTGTTGATAAGATTGGTTCTATTCTTGATGACGATTATGCTGTTGCTCGTGAGCCAACTTCACCATCCATCGCCCCGGGAGACAAAATGTTCCAAAAAATCTTCGCAATTTTTAAGGTAACCGCGATGGATTTTGTTTCATCTTTTAAACTGATTTTATTAAGATCGAGAGTTGGAAGGTAAGATTTGACTGCATGCACCTTTGTAGGCATCCTTTGGCAAGGTTTACTCGGTTTTGTTTTGGCTCTTCTCCACTTCAAAATCTGCCATCAAATACGAGGAATGATAGAGTGAAAGGTGAAAAAAACTTTTTAATTCTTCATAAATTTAATACTTAATGTATGAGCTAAGTTTCGACGTGGCATGTAAACATCTGGTACATTGTCATCGATGGCAGATAATAAATATTCACGCAGAAATTCATATATAAAAATTCGGAAAAAAACGCAACGGTCTGAGGTGTGGGTCAAGGGATGAGGGAGGGGAATTTCAAAGGCGCGGGGTTTGGCCAAGGAGGTGGGGAATGGGTTTAAGAGCATAGTTTTAGTCAAGGAGGAAAGATGCGATTAGTAATTAACGTGCATGCATCGTCTTCAAAAAGAGGAAGTTAGCGGCAGTGGCGCCTGGTTGAGCTGGAAGTGAGTAGGGGAAATCCAGAACGTCTGAGAAAATATTGCAACAATAGGTTGTAGGGGAGCAGGGCCGGATCAAAGGGAGGAAGGGGCTCTGGGCCACCCACCAAGCATGAGGCTTCCGCCTTGTAAAGGTAAATATCACGAATTTGGAAAATACAGAAAAAAACGGAATTTATGAGTGGATTCGAAGTGAAGCTGGGTTGTTTTTTTGTTAACACGTAGTAATCAACATCGATGTTAATAAATAGTTAAAGATTCTGTTAAAAAACAATTTATCCGTTGGCGTTGTTAATGTAGCCCTGAAAGCAAGCAATAGTACCTCCCGGCCTCCTACCAAATTGGGCCGCGGGCCAACCGCATCTTAAATCCGGCCCTTGGGGATGTAAGGTAGGAAAAGGTTATGCTTTCTTGCAGTGGCGTAACTATGGGGTATGAGGGGATAGATTCTCCGTTGTTAGATTCTTATCTATATAACATGAAGCCCCTTAACGACCACTCATTCATTCATTCACGTATACAAATGTTTGGGGTGAACGAGACGAGATACGGCAAAAAGTCTAATGAAGACCCCCTCTAAAATTGTCTGAAACCCCAGGAAAAATTATGAAAACACTAAATTTACAATTATTTATCCGTCTATTCAATTAAAAGTGAGTATAGGGATTAGTTTAAAAAATGGCCACCAAATTCCAATGGCGGCGCGGCAGTCATACAAGCAAACAATCATAGCAACATAAACAAGAGGAGCTAAACTGGGAAAGAAGATAAAGGAAATGAAACGAAAAACTGATAAATATAAGGTAGGAAATTAAGAAAGTAATAATTGAAGTGTCTATTTCTTTGCGTCTTCTTTCCGCAAGAACAAACATCTGTTTAAATCAAAGCGCATTCAAATCAAAAGCGGAGAAATGTAAGGTAAGAAATTAGTTGTTGTTTTTGGTATATTACATCGAGAGTGTGGTGGTTAATAATTTCAAAGTTAACAAGTGCTCTAAATGCCATATTAGAAATATGATTCGTGCTGTTGACTATAGTTCGTATCTTGTTGGCGATACACGATTGTAGTAGAAAGACTTTTAAACAAGTCTTACATAATATAGGTTGGTAAAAATGATTTTATTATCGTGTTTTGTGATGGTGATAACTTTTTATTTTTGTTTACGTTCTTTTTTCCGTTAATTTCCTTTTTAATGTACAATGTTATCCGTGAGCTGCAGGAGTGAATAGGCAGTGAATAATACAATATGGAAGATAAGTGCAAATAAAGGTATTTCTTATTCAATTATTTGTCTTGCGAAAATCACGTTTCCTTGAGTGACTAAGTTATTCAACTGTGAAAATTATCGAAATCTTGACATTCACAATGTCTTGTACACCAAAGGCTGAGATCCGTTACTCACCAGATTTATTGCGCATTGCGTTGGATATTAAAGCTGAGATATTTGTGTATCCCGATTCATTAAAACTTTAAATAGAGGTATTTCTGAAGTGAAATCATTCGCGATCACGATAAATAATATTTCGATAAAATTCGTCATACTAGCCCATATTCATGCTAAGGCGCATTTGTTTCTAGATATTTATATTCAGTCCCAACGTAATTCGCTAACGAAGGGGAACAGCTGTTACATGTTATTCGTGTATCAAAAATTTGGTTGAGTTTTGTGGAAAATAATTAATAAACGTGTTTTTCATTGTAATTCGTTAAGTGGTTATGTTATGATATTACGTATGCATTGGGTGTTACATTGGAACGTGGTCTCAACGTTTTTTGTTTTTGAATTGAATAAGTTAGAGAAACTCGTAGAAATTTATTTTACTTTTTTAGCCCATCAGAAAAACGTTTCTCTATATAAATATTTATATTCATATTGTAGCCTACGTACCATGCGCTCGTTTTACGTGAAAGTGGAAATATTGCTTATACCTAAGCTAGCCAGCTTAAAAGTAAACGATCCTTAAGTAACAAGTAGCAAACAAAAAGTGTAAGACCTCCCACAGTGAGCGTAACAGGCCGCAGGCCTTTTTCGGGGGGGCCTAGGGGGGGCAGAGCCCCCCCAGCGAGCTAAGCGAGTATAGATAGATAGATCCCCCCCCCCAAAGCCTCAGAGAAATAAAAAAGTTATTTAAAACCATTTTTCATTGTCTTCTTGTTATTGTGTAGTTTTGACATTTGATAACTATATCTGCTAAAAGTTTAATTTTTAATGCCAAAATGATGTAAAATGGCATGCCATTTTCCAAATATTTTCCCATTGCCGGGGGAGGGGGAGGGGGGGGGTGGGGGGGGGGGGGGGGGAGGGGTCGCCACACCAGGCCATCCCATCCCCCCATAGAATTTTCTTAGTTACACCACTGCTTTCTTGAGGTGTAGAAGGAAGGAAGGAAGGTCTAAAAGGGGGAGTGGAAAGGTTATAACATTTAGTTAGCAAAACAATCCTTATTTTTGACACGAGGATGGACGAGGTATGATAATCTTTTCTTTCATATTCTTAATAATTTCTTTGGTGAGGACTTGTATATTCAGGGTGGGGAAGTAATTTCAAGAAGGGTTTTTGACCCTCCACCCACTCAAGATGTCGACTCAAATGGCCGAGACTACTGTGCGGTAGCCCACGGGTGAGGGACCGCAGGAGTGACACCGCTGTCAAGAGGCTTACGCAGATCGCGGGCCGAGGCTTGTGAAACTCTCCCCGCCACTGCGCCTGTCAAAGTCAGTTTGAGCTCAGTTAAATTTCCATCGCGGCGGTCGGGAAAAATAGAAATTGCGTCTTGTAATTCATTCGCCTGTGAAATTTTCCGTAACATGGCCTTTTTTCTTTATTCGTATTGCTAATTTCTTTTGGATTTCACATTTTATGCTGAAATTTTCCTGTCACAAGCAGCGTTTTCTGAGCAAGCCATCTGGGTAACGGGTGTTTCACAGTCTCTTCGAAAGTTTATATTTCTAAATGCTATGGAAGGCAAGCACATCATGAAATTGACAATATTCGCTTGATTGTATCCCTCACTTCTTTGAAAAAATAGTCAGGCATAGAGTCCCATGCTTACGCGTCCTCTGATGAGCATGAATAAAACAGAGTAAACCTTGCCAAAGGATGCCTACAAAGGTGCATGCAGACAAATATTACCTTCCAAAACTCGATCTTAATAAAGGAAGTAAAAAAGAGCACAAAATTAAATGTAATAATTCACTTTCTATGGATAAGCGTAACAGTCTTTTGTTGAAAACGTACATTTACAATAGCATGAATGGTAAAAGGCTGCTGAAGTATGTTGTACCTCATATCTTCAATTGTATGCCAAAGGCTCTATGTAATCTAAAATCTTTGGCCAATATTAAAAGAAAAGTGAAATGATGGTTAATAAGTGAAACTGTAAACTTGTAATCTCCTTAATTTAATCGGAAATGTACAAATTATATTAAATCCTTATATTTTTGTTTCAAAGCTCCTAAAACTTTTTGTGCCATGTTATTGTTTTTTTGTCTATGGAGTCGTAACTTGTAATGTAATATAAATGAGCTTTCTATGTTGCCACTGTAGGATAGGATACAAGGAACCTTCTGACAAGCCATTTGGCTTAGAAGGACAAAGTTTGTAGGCAATCCATATGTTAAAAAAAAGTTTAAAAGATAATGCAAAATTATTCGCGGTTACCATAAAAATTGCGAAGATTTTGTCTGTGGAGGCGATGGATGGTGAAGTTAGCTCATGAGCAACAGGTCCATTTATACTCATACACCATTGAGAAGGCCAGCGGCCACTCCTCTGAAGACCATTTAGTCTCACAGCCCCCAATAGAAAACCAATCAGACCACGCTTTCCCCACGAACTTGCCACCATTCTTTCTCGCCGCCGCGTAGGCCCAACCAAATTTCGACACCGAACCTCCGCACCTATAGAAAGAATCCTACCTCCTAAACATCGCCCCAGGATACCGTTAACTCCTCCCACGGGAGATTTCTAAGAAGGAAGGCGGAAGCTTTTAGATAAGAGAGGCCCCACAGGAGGAGGGGTGGGGGTCGAAGAAAAGGTACCCTGAAGCCAAACAGAAAAAGGCCCCACTTCGGCGCACCGTCCTCGCTAAGGAGACCCAAGGCCTACAGACAGACTTGTGCTGTCTTCTCTTCCCTTATCTGGCGTACAGAATATTTGACTTAAAATTGATTTAATATCACTACAAAATACCGTAAACTCGACTTCTGAATGCACTAAACTCCTTTCTCTATTGAATTTTAGAATGCCAACCCTAACCATCAGCTGGCTCTCTGTACACCTGCCAACATCTCCATCTGCTTATTCCCAGGATCTCCCTAACTAAGCGCTCACCTTTATATCGCCTCTCCTCCCTTCTGTACTCACTCCCTCCCTCCGTTGATCGTTTTTACTTACTCCGTTTACGTTTTACTTTACAATTTCTCCGAACGAGCTTCGTCCCATCCGTCAACTAATTTAATATTTTCATCTCTCCTCTAGTTTATTCTTTGTCAGTTTTTATATTTTCTCATTTTATGTCGAGTTACAATTTTCATTTAAAATTGGTGTCAAGGCCTTATGTGAAAAATGATTGAAATAAATAAAGCAACAGTCAACGGTTTTTAAATCGATCCTTTGTGAAGTATTGGCGCAAAAGTAAACCTTTTCTCACTGTTGTTTACAAATAATCGGTTATACTTAAAGCGTTTTCTATCTAAGGGTTTCCCTGAGCGTTTATCTTACAAAATAGTTCAAATGTTTTGCGATGTATTTTTCAGTTAGTATCAGTAAAACCTTAATAATTCATTGGAACAGATTTTCCCTAGAATTATAAGGTTTAAACTGTTTTTGGGAGGGAGTGCGTTTAGAAGGGAGGATAGGCGATATAAAGGTAAATGGTATATTGTAAATTTAAATCCATTTTAAGTCTAAGTTTCTGTAGACTAGATAAGGAAAGAGAAAACAGTACGGCATCAGTGGATGCATTGCGTAGACATGGGACTCTATGCCCGACTATTTTGTGCAAAATGTTAGGGACGCATTAAGGCAATATCGTCTATTTCTGAAGCACGGTTTTCTGTAACATTTCAAAGTTTAAATTTTCGAAGAGACGTTGAAACATCCGTTCCCCTGACGACTTGCGTGGAATTCTAAGGAATTTGGCTGAGGAACTTGAAGCAAATGAGGGCAATGAATGTTAAGCTTGATCCGCCACTTTGTAAACGTACTCAGCAATTGAGCGATCGCTTGCTCGGAGAAAGCTACTGCGTTGCCGGGCGCATCCTCGTTTTCGTTTCCGAATCGTTGCCCTCAACCAAGGAGACTGCACAGAGGAGGCCCAATTCCATCCCACAGAAGGTTGATTTCTGTCACCAGTTCGGTCGCATTTTAATCGGCTTTCTAAAATGTCCGCGGCGCGGTGATAAGTACAATGTGATACTTACACTTTTTTCCAATATTTTTCACTAAACGTTTGTAATAGCGAGGAATAGCATTGAAGAGTTATGGGTTTCATAAATAACACCTACATCTACATCAAACATAATACCCTGCGAGGCACCTCTCAGGTGTTTGGCAGGGAGTGATCAATCAACTGCATGCTGCATGCAATTGGACTCCCACATGCACACCACACGATCCGAAAAACGTCACGCATACTAACAAATTATACTACCATATGCTGTTAGAATAATAATAAAATTCAGAAACATGCGATAAGTTTTTATTTAGTATACTTCAAGTCATCTAATATATTTATGAGTTCGCTGCCGTTGTAATTTCTTATTGATCGTGGAAAAAAGGCATTCTGAATCTGTCTGTTCTACACTATCTATCTTATTTTATTTATATGATCTGATCTTCCGTCGTATATTGGCGTCCGTAAGATATGGTTAACTTCGTTAGAAAAGACACTGCTCTTTAATTTATCTAAATGGTTTAGTCTATTTTTCAATCTAAGATCTGACAGATTTCCATCCGAGTTTATCTAAGAGGTCAGTTACACTAACAAGACTATCGTAATGATCTTTCACGTACCCGGCAGCTCTTCTTTGCACGCGTTCTAACTCTGTTATTATGCCTTTTTCATGAGGGCCCCAAACACTGGCAGCATATTCTAAATGGAGTCTAACAAGGGAGAAGTAGATAATTTCCCTAACTTTGTCGTCGCACCTTGTAATATTGAATATCTTAAATTTTTTATCTAAATATCTACTACTTGTTAGCCCAACAATAATCTCCATAATGCTATATTTTTGTCAAATTGTTATTTATTAAGGGTTGAACATTTCCTGTATTTTCTATTTTTTTGCTCCCATAGGTTTTACCTAGAGCGTAATAAATATATTCCATTATTCAAATTCAGCTTTCTAACATTCTTTTAACAAAACCCATTTTACGATTAGCTTGACATGTTATTTCCTGAATATAGCATCATTATGAATGTAAATTTTGGTTGAAACCCCTAATTATACCTTATTTCCCCGTGAAACTCGGACTCGGAAATAATTTGTCCGTCAGCTACGTGAGTGGTGACTTTTTGTGAACCCATTTAAATGCGCAGAGGGTGACTCCACTTTTTATAACCGTGAATTGAGCGATGGCTTGCCGGGAGAAAGCTGCGTTGCTGGGCGCATCGTCGATTTCGTTTCCGAATCGTTGCCCTCAACCTTCACCTTTGCTTTGATGCGATTTTTTTTCGCCCTCATCCTTACCATCTCACCCACCTCCCTCCCTATCTCACCTTGCTCACTTTCTCCTCCGTCCCAATGCCACTACCTCACTCTCTCGCGCGGGTCCATTCCCCCACTCCTCTCTCCCTTTCCTCCGCCTTCATCACCCGATTCTCTCTTGGGGTGGGTCCGGGAACATCCGAAGGCCGTGGGCGGTGGCGAGGCCAGAACTTTCGCTCGATTTGGGACGGTCTCTCGTCTCCTATCGCGGCCTTGGAACGAAAGTAAGTTGATGTTTTCGAGCTTTTGTGAGAGGATATATATTCGGCGTCTGAAATGAGTTCCCATTTAATCAAAACTGCGAGTCAAATCACTCATCGTCCTTACGACCAGTCATCAATTCGGAGATAAAGTTTAATGTCTTAGGCGATGCCTCGTGGAAATCGAAAATCGATATCACAATAAAGATAAAACATTTGTTTTATAATCACTGATTTTATTTATTAACTAACCTATGTTTCGACAATGTACACTGTCATTATCAAGGTAATAATGACAGTGTGTATTTCATTACTTCTTTCTTTCAACACTGTCATTATCAAGGTAATTATGATAGTGATAATGACTGTTGTATTGTCGAAACCTAGGTCGGCTAAGGAAAAAAATCTGTGGAAATAACACAACTGTTCTATCTTTATTATGATATCGATTGGGGGATTGGTTTCACGCAGCTCTATATACAATTCCTCTCAATATTTTCATTTGATATATGAAACTTTGTTCAATTTTGCATTTTTTTATTAACAAAACGGTTTCTTTGTCTCTTTATTATTAATTTGACCTCATTTACTTTCAAGGTAACTTGAAAATGTATTACTCTACTAATATTTAATGTATGGCGAGGGGTTACATGGAAGATGGGATATTCTAGTCCAAATCTCGCCCAATAAAGATGCATTTTTACTGTCATTATTACTAATTCTCCTATCAACTAATCTTTGAACTCGCTTAATTATTTCGTTTTACATTATTCATCATCAGCTCTATGTATGTCGCCACAAACCCATCTCATCCGCTTTTTCCGTAAATATGCTCATCAACCTGCTAGGTCCGTGAAATCAGTGCAATTCACATCTGGTAAATGATATACGGTGCAGGCGGAAATAGATTTGGGACAGGCAAAACCTACTCATAACTTATAAAGGCAAGAACCAATTTAAGTCGGGGAATATTTCGAAGAGGAAACCTTTTCATGTTACATCTGTTCTTAAATTGGCGGTTTTATCAGTATACGACCACTTCATCCTCGAGGCGTTGTCATGGAAGTTTTTTATCGAATCATCAATTTCCTTATCCCTGTTATATCAAAAGAAGAATAATTATAACATCATTTAATTATTGTCCAAATTATTCGTAAAATTTTATTTTCATTATCGTAGAAAAGTATGGAATTTTGAAAGTATATGGGGAGTAATAGGTATGATCAAGGGCGGATCCAAGATTTTTCCTGGGGTGGGGAGGGAGAGGCACGAGGTAAACGGTCCTCTAAAAACTAAAACTTGTTTAAAAACTGTTTGGGATTAAAAGCAACATGAAACAATCACTGTACGAAATATTCTCGTTATTTTGATGTGAAAGTTATATTATTAAATGAAATTATTGAGATTCCGTTATACATAAAACGAAGATAGTGATAATATAAAGATAATGATAACCGTATTAAAAACCTTTCCTATTTTTTAATCGTCTGGGGGGCCGTGCCCCTGTACCCTTCCAAATCCGCCTATGGATGTGATCTCAAATGCAAAAATTTTTCCAGGATGAATCACCAACGATTTCCTAACAGAGGATTTTTTTTCGTGGCAACGCGAAATTTTCGTATCCATGAGGAAGGAAAGAAAATATACGGGTAGAATATGGCTTTAATTTGTTGTATTCCCATTCCAGCCTTCTCATTCTCCATCTCTCACACTGTCACACTACCTACTTTATGGATGGCGGCGCAGAGTTTACAGGCGATAGTAATATATTAGCGCGTTTTATGGCCTCACCACCTCGCAATCCTTCGTCCAACATGTGCACCGCATGAGCATACCAACTTTCCTACCCTCCACGATCTACGCCACCTGGCGAAGACCGGTCAAAACATTGTTGTTGGTCGTCGAAAGGTAACTAACCGAAATCACTAAACCAAATCATTGACAAGATGCACGAAGAAGCGCGAGTGGAAATAGATTTAATGGCAAAAAATTGAGAGATCAGTCTTCCAAATTCAGGCCTCTTATAATTATGAAATCATGGAAAAAATTGTGAAGAATAAAATGTTTTGTCCATGCAGTAGTGAACATATCTCGTGTTTCACATCGGGTAAGGCTGTCGGCTTTTGGGTATGGAAGAAGTTTTAACTTAAAAAAAATAAGAATTAAATTATCAACATTCTCTATGCCCACGGGCGGATCCAGTATTTTTTTCTGGGGGGTCTGTCAGGCAAACGATCTTCTCGTTCTCGAGATTAAAAGAAAGATATGTACAACAATTACTGTACGAAATATTATCTTTATTTTAAAATGAAAGTTATCAATATGAAATTGAATGATAGAGGCTCCGAAAAACGAAACGAACGATAATGATTTATTAAAAATGTTGCCTAATTTTTAAGCGTCTGGGGGTGGGGGGTACGTGCCCCCATGACTCTAATTCCCACCACCCTAAATCAGCCTAAGTCTATGTCCTTATTTTTCTTTGTTATCTCGATGAATATCACATACCGAACTTTAAAAAATGATATTATCGAAAGGGAGGTATTTTTAATCCCCCAGTAGTAAAACCTACCTCCTTTAAGGCAAAGCATCAGAACGGATCAGCGCGCCAACATTTCTCCACATTTTCGTCCTTGTTCCCATGCGTCAGTTTGATTTGAAGGATGTTCGTCAAAAAAATTAAAGAGTCATGTGAGAGTCACTCTAGCTCAACCACTCATCCAACCAGCATCACCCCTACCCAGCGTGCGATGGACAGACTGGGATCGTAATATTTTTGCCGAGCGTATTCAAAATGCTCTGCCGCTTCCGAAATCACGTCCGCTTGGACACGCCACTAGTGGATGAGCGTGTAGGGCATTGGTCGTTTTCTTTTTTGTGTGTTATTACTGTCGTCCTCTTTTCCCACCACCCCAAAGGTGTTAAAATTGTCCTTCCTCTCCACTGTCCAGTCTTCCTTTTGTTAGGCGCCTACCCTGTGCGGACGCGGTGAGCTTATGACGACGCTATATGCTCCTGAACGCGGTCGCCTATACCCCCGAATCTTCACGCCGAGTTGAACCCCGCGTACGTACCTACCTCCTCGATTTTCCCATTGTCCGACGGACGTGATTCGTGACGAATTTGCAACATTGTGCCGTGGAATCTCTTTGTTTTGGTGGAATGTTTTTTTTCAACTCTTTTATATCATTAAATTACACTGGAGCGGAAAGAATGCGAAAAATTTCACTCGAGTCGTGAAACTTTTGAGTCGATTTTTGTTGCACGAGTCCGATGCCTTTAAACTTAATGCTTATGATCCGCCTGGCTGTTATTTCACTCATATCCATCTCACACTTTCACATTTAAAAGAGGCTACAGTTTATTTCAGAATGACTGACGGTTGAATTTTGTTGTTTTTCAGCAAACATTTTTGGCTATCATATGTTTACGCAACTGAGCAAGAAATGTTTAGGGACTCGTTTCATGTCTCACATATTCTTATCATCTTATAAATATTAAAAGTGATTTAGATCCGGTACATGATATTAATCCTGCATAGAAGTGAGTGCGTTAGAACAACTTAAGGCAGGAAATTTAAAAAATCGTCATGAATGACGCATTTGAATATTTTGTCATAAAACCGGTTGTTTCAGGTAAGATGTGACGGAGCCATTCCATCATGTTCGAAAGACATTTTTTTAGGTTCAACTTAAAAATTTATTTCATAATTATATAGCGACTATGTATGAGTATATAATATATTATATAATATGTAGTGGTAATTATGTACATGTTGTTATTATATTTTATTGAAGTAATAGTTTTTTATCATAACCATCTGCATTTGCGCTCCTTGTGCAATCTCTTGGCTGCCTAAGGATGGCGCAACGTTCGGAACTCGTTTCGTGATCGATAAAATAATTGCTCATTGCAATTTCATAGCAATAAAAAAATTTTATCAGACGAAGCCTGAAATCGTTTATTTTTTTAAGCGAACTTAAACTCATAGTAAGCATGCTAAAAAACCTAGTAAATCATTCATGCAACCTTCTGGTCTGTACTAAATATCGAAATATAAAATCCTAGCATGCGCTTAAATTATTTTCATCATTTTAAATAATCAAATGGCCGTTAATTCCAAAATTTGCGGAAATAAATTGTGCTAATATGTATTGAGATCAGTGATCAATGTTATTTTTGAATGGTAGAATGCCATTGGTTTAATGATATATCAGAGATCCAATTAACATTACTTCTTACAATGAGTTTTTATTGAAAATATTAACATAAAATTGAGGAATTTGTTTGCCTATGTTAAATCCTTTGTAATTTTATAGTTCATAAAGGTTTCCTCAATTGCAATTGGTCCGGATAAACATTTTAAACGTGTTCATAAATACATCTTTATTCCATTATGTTGAGCGATGACTTACGTAGCCATTTGACCCTCGTATCACATTGCATGTCATTTTGGAATATCTGAAAATGCTAATTAGATATATTCGGCGTTTTTCAGTGCTGGAAAATTTAATGAGATTATTCAACGGTAATTTTAAAGCAACATTCCTTTTGCACATAGTAGATGACTTTTTTGTTTGAGATACCTATATATTGAAAATAACTATGTGTCCCATAAGGCCAATTTATATGCATTTAATATCTAGCTAATGAACAACAAAAAATAAGATTAAGGTTGCTTATTGCGGGAATAAAAGATGAATAAACATGTCTTTCAAATTCAATTTAAGTGCTGAATTAATTTGTAGGCATTCCGAATGTCAATAGGGATTGTCTAGCCAATTCTACTATTGCAGCCCATATTCAGGCTATTCATCTGTCACACGATAATACGAAACTTAGTTTCACCATTACCAGGATCGACGGTTCGTAGAAGATTTTCAAAATATTTTCCGAAACACACGATTTAAACTGGAGTAGGTCAGATGCGCCACTTAGCGTTGTAATCTGGAAAACACAGCGTGTAAGTGAGGCTCGAGCACTAAGCATCTTCATGAGCGGCCAACACGTGAATGAATGCGGATCTTTCCTCCTCGCGCATTCATTCGGATGACTAAATTCGCGCGGAACACAGTCTTTTATCGTTACTCCTCGATCAGCTCCATCTCTCTCTCTCTCTCTCTCTCTCTCTCTCTCTCCCTTCCCTTTTCCTTGTCCGTTCTACACGTTCCGCTCGAAGGCGTGGTTCCGGTAGCCGCCGCCGCGGTCGCTGTGTGCGCCTGCCCTCTAATTCAATCTTCATCTCGCATACCCTTGGATTATCGTCGCCAAGAGTTTTACTTCCTCGGCTTAATCACACGTTTCGATATGCGTGGGCAAAATGGTATTCTCATTCGAGGCGTGCAGTTACTGCTCATTTCCTACTGTCTCACGCTACCCGTTTATGGCTGTCTATATTTAGGGTCGCATGCTCTCGTGCTTTGAGCGTAATTTACTACTTGCTGATTCTCATTTTTACTTGTGATAGGGTTTTTTGGCGTTGATTTCGGATCAGTTTTTCGTATTCATTGCATTCGCAGCACTCTAACTTTGATGGGTCGTATTTCTTGGGGCTAGGTCTTCCACTGTAGTTGGATTAACAGTTTTCTCTCTCACACATGGCGAGAGAAAGTTAATTTAAAGATTTCACTCATGGTATCGAAACTCCGGTTTTACTCCAGGTTTTGAAGATTTTCTTTGCGATTGCTGGGAAGATTGGTGGATCATAAATATTTTCTTCGAGATAAATATTATTAAAAGTTGAAGGAAAATTACTGCTTTCCATTTAGAGGTAGGTACAGAATTTCCCGACCGACATATAATGATGATGGAATACAATACGTCCTCATAAGTAATACATTATTAGGGCCTCCTGACTCATTATTAGTATCATGACTCCTGTGACCCTCACTGAATCCGACCCTGTACATCGTATGATTTTGCTCTATTATCTTCCCTCTTCGCCATATAATTCAATAGGGGTCGATTACCCTACTCCTAAATACTCTGCCGTAAAATTCAAATGGTTTCCCACCTGCAGATATTCGATCTAACATTAAATTAAAACATCTGTATTTGATTTTCGCGAAATTTTCACCAACTCATCGTATCTGAAAGCTTGTCGTAACCGCCGTGTTGAGGAATTGCTATATCGAGAACACTTGCTCACTCCGAGGGATACCTATCTGCATTTATGGTCGGATGGAGGAAGGAAGGATGGATGCTGAAAGTGTGATAGACGGGGTGAATGCTGCGCCAAGTGAGATATCTACGTGAGTGCGAGATGGAAGATGTTGTTGAGGGCGGGTCGAGGGGGGTGAGGGAGTTATGTGGGGGATTTGAAGGAGCGAATGCTTTGCGTGAACCTGGAATGAATCTTACATTTCCTAGTACCGTTTGCTTTGGTCTCTTACCCGTAAATTTATAGAAAGCCTTTCACAGTACTTGGATTGGATAGTCTCGTCAATCTCATTCACTCAATGAGATTCAGTCGGGCGATATAGTAAGCAGTGGCGTAACTAGGAATAAGCTTTGGGGGGATAAGGGAGATTAGTGGGGGGCTACCCCCCAGGAAACAGGGAGTTCAGGAAATAAAATTGAAAAATAATATGTCTGAAAATGCATTTTACATCATTTTGGCACTTAAAATTTAACTTTATGCAGATGAAGTTATTATATATCAAATCCAGACAAGATTTTTAAATAATTTTTTATTTTTCTGACGCTTTTGGGGGGGAGGATACATCTCCTCATCTTATTGTCACGCCAGTGGTAGTAAGTGTATTTTACCTCTATCGTCTCATGCTCAACTTTGTTGAAATTCATTTTAATAATGATATGAAATATTTCGTTTTATTCCGCCAAAAATCGGAATAGTAAAACGAAGTTATTTTACATTACATTATTAAGTGTATTTTATTCGAACTTAATCTACCGACAAAAGCGGCCACCATCAGGCTAGCTATGCAAGCAAATTTTCCAAAAGTCAAACTCATTTACGTTACCTGCATGAATGTTTTCGGTAAATTATCACTCGTTAAGGGGGAATGATGTTTCATCTTCCTTAGGCAGGGAGCACTACCATGCATAATGGGAAAATGAAAAAAGAATGATACATACTAAAATGAACGCATTCGATCGTAATATGTTAACATATTCTTGATAATTTAGGAACTTCATTCCACTTGACGGTAGCGGTACGAAATGAATTAGCAGACAGTTCCGCCAGTGGATGTATTTAGGCTGCAAAAGCCCATCTTCCTCATATTCCATGGATTTCAGTCTGTTCATTTAAGAATAATCCGAGTCAAGCTATCCTAGAGATAAACTATCGCGGGTATTATGGTCTCTTGTTGCTACCATGCAGATAAAACTATTCGTTAGTGATAGAAAACGAAAATTTAGCTTAGGAAGTGATTCATCCACGAGTGCCAAGAGATGCATCGTCGATGAATTTCGGAATCCGTGCACGGGGCCTCGCGTCAACTTGGAAGCGCATGAAAGTTTTTAACTGCACGGGGGGGGGGGGGAGTGGGGAGGTGGAGCAGCTGCTTGGGGGGAGTTGACTGCCGGGCTGGAAGCAGCGGATCCACTAGCGATCGCGTCTCTAGCATAGGAGTGGGAGGGGAAGAATGGTTGGATGGATGTGGATTGGAATGGGGAAGGACGATTTCGAGGCGATTCGCGTTCGCCAGGCGAGCAGATGAATGGCTAAAAGATTCCCGCAACTTTAGTTCGGGTCCCGGGAACCGTTGAACGGATGGAGTCCCACGGGGTGAGAGAAAGAAGGAAGCCATGAAGATGGTGTTGGGGGAAAGGAAGTGGGGTTTATACTGCAAGCGGTAAAGTAGTATTGTTTTTATATTTAAATAGCAGAATGGAGTTCGATGGATGGATAGTTTGCGTGACTTTTCATTAGTATTTCCCCCTGCCAAACACCCTAAATGTGGCTCGCTAGGTATTATGTAGATGTATTTCTTGGTTGAAACTCTCGCGGGCATTGTTGCTGTCGCTGATGATTTTTCGGGTGCGCCCCGCGTACTTATCCGGTTTGTTGCCCGACGTTTCGTGGCCGTTGCAGGTGACTTTTTCTTCAAGAATCGGCCACGATGCGTCGGTCAACGAACCAAATAAGAACGTGGGGCGCACCCGAAAAATCATCAGCAACAGTTTCGTTAGTATGTTTCTGCTATCTTAAATTATTTTTGTGACACTAATAGAGGAAATTATTCTGGTGACACAATTTCACTGCCGAATGGCTAATAGATACATATAAAATTCGAGGAATCAAGCGAGATGGAGTGGAATTGATTCATAATGAAACAATGACTTGCAATTTTCCACAATAACAAATTTACTTCGACTCGAGTTTCGATGTTACTACATCATTTTCAAGGTACAACAAGATGTACCTTGAAAATGATGTAGTACCATGGAAATTCGAGTCGAAGTAAATTTATTATTGTGGAAAATTGCAAGTCATTGTTTCACTAATAGATAAAACCTGTACTATGAATTCTGCTGGTTTTTCCGGGTATTCTTCCGCGTTTATCCATTTGTAGGACGATATTTCGCCAACGTTCCAGTTGGCTTCCTCAGGTCCACTGAATCAGGTCACTTCAGTGGACCTGAGGAAGCCAACTGGAAAGTTGGCGAAATATCGTCCTACAAATGGATAAACGCGGAAGAATACCCGGAAAAACCAGCAGAATTTATCATAATCTCCGCGGAAGCCTACTTGAAAACCTGTACTATCTTCAATCCATCTCTTTCCTAACCCCAGCTGCAACAGATGCTAACATTTAAGAATACCGGGACTAGTCACGGTGATATCTTTACAGAGTCACCCGCAATGCACAAATTGTGTGGAATTTCATACAATGTGTGCATTGCGGGTGGCTCCGTAAAGATATCACCTTGGCTATTACCGTTATTCTTAAATTAGTCGAGAGCGACCGCCTCTATGTGGTCAAGTTCGGGATTTGCTCTCAGGCTGTGGCATAGAGAGCACGACTTGGACTACTAATAGCATAATATGCTCAGCAGTCCATACCACATTTTCCGGTATAGTCCTCAAATTTCCACAGAAGAGAATGACGCCTCGGTAGCTTAATTGGCTGAAGCACTCGACCGGAAGTTGGGGGATCTGGATTTGAATCCTGGTCTGATTGAAGCCTGGAATGATTATTTCTCTGCGGATTTTTCGCATAGATGCTAGTATATTGAAATTTAAATTTTTTTACCAATTTCTTACTATGTTTACCATTCTCATAACATGTTGCATTAAGATGTCTGTATACCAGGTTAACTGTCACACGTGTGAGCGAAAATTTTCAGGATCTGTCTTTAGTAAACCTCTTCATGGGGTTATCACTGCCAAGTAACACTACAAGTCAATCCAATAGGTTCCAAGTTACTAACTCGAATTCACTTTATTTTATCTATTGACGCCAGAATAGTGAATACCTTCTTTTCCGAGATTAAATGAGTTGGTTGGACTTTCTAGCGCTTGGAACGAGTGGCCAGGCGACTTGTAGGCTGTTTGTAGCTTCTTTTCAATCCGTGAGGTTGCGTAATTCGGATAAATTATGGGTCACTTGAACCAAATGAATAATTAGTTCTGATTGAACGAAGTATTGCCAGCAGAGACGCCTTTCATCGCGATCATTCTTGATGGTCATTTAATGCTCGTGGAGATGGGACTCTGGCGGGAGCGGTGGGCGTGGGTGGGAGGGAGGGAGGGTGATGTGGGGGCGGCGGAGGGGTTGACGCACTGTCGGGGGATGGCAACGCGCGACGGTGGGTCGACGCCCACCTCGGAGACGACGCCGTCCCTCCAAGATCATCGCCACCTGTCCAATTCCCCTGCCCTCCCGCCCCCCTCCTGCACCGCAGCCACCGACTGATCAGCCCGTGGCTCTTGGGAAAGAATTAACGCGAGGTCCCACGTTTCGCGATCTAGGCTGCAGAAAATTTTGATCAAAATTTTCTAAAGCTAAGCTCTTTCTGCGTGACTGAATTTTAACTGCTTAACTGAAGATGTAACAATTATAAAGCAAATCTTGGAAACTTTTCCATGGTAAAATATAAACTAAAAATGTTAATTTCCGCACTTTAATTTGAAACTCCAATGTCGACCATGGTTTAGACCTTCCATGTGATTTTAAAGGTAATGCCATTGTCACCTTGGAAATGATATAGTGTCGAAACAATGATCGGTAGTGGAATTTTATATTAAAGTGTAGAAATTACCATTTGTAGTACATATTTTATGATGCACTGAATAGTAGAGGCCTTCACGTTGTAGAAATCCATCTTACTGATTTGTGAATGAAAAACTTTGCTGTTTCTACTATTTGTAACTTTATTTTCCTGACTAGTTTCGATACACTGTATCATAATAGTCTATGAATATGATACAGTGCATCGAAACTAGTCAGGAAAATAAAGTTCTAAATTGTAGAAACAGCTAAGTTTTTCATTCACAAATCAGTACATATTTTATCATGTATATAACGCATTTCCACCAAGTCAAGCCTGAAACAATTTCATTCGTTGGAAACTTCTTTACTGAAATCACTTGCGACTTTAGTGGAACCTCTAGCAAGTGATGGGTTGATGATTGTTGCACATCAGTTCTCTAAAAAGGGAGGCATTGCTCGTAACGGGAAGGAGAAATAGCAATGAGAGACTAAGGAAATACTTGATCGATATTTCTGCTGGATGAAATGGGTGCCATCGGGGATACGGAAGCACCGGAGTATTTAAGAACAGAGTGAGGTAATGTGCTTCTTGATCTCTAAAAAAATATTTGGATAACATTATCTCGTGACTTTCCAGAAATTGCGATTAGACGCAGTATCTTTCGAAATGCCCTTTCGTTGTAGTAATAAAGATTTTACCTAATATCGTCCTCTACAATTCATGAAATGATTCTAGATAATTTTTTCGGTGTCAAGACAGAGATAAATCACGAAATTTGTAATTGAGTGCATTTCATGGCAGCGTCAATTTCTGAAGGAGTTGCAGTATCTGGAGGAAATATTATCCTTATCTGGTGGGAGCCACGTATGAGCTCAAAAGCTAAAATAATTTATCTCTTTTATCATTTCCATTCATTATATTTTGGAGCCTATGATCCTGCCTCCAGTGCCCGTGATTTCAGTGAAAGATCCATTTGTGATATGCCTCCGTAATTTACTTTGTTTTCTCCCTTCCTTAAAATGAAATGCTTTTTATTTGTGCAGTATAAATTTTACATGAATTTAATTAATTTTCAGTAACGGTCAGCAGGACTGAGGAGTGCAATCATCTTTCAGACTTCTCACGCAGAAATCCATATCTTCGTTTCAAGGACAAAATGGGTTCTCCGCCAAAGTTGCCAGAAGATCCCTAACCTACGACAATGCGGCGATGCTCTACCTGATGCTGAGCGATTAGGAAGCCGGCAATGTACCAACTTTGTTCTCTCTTTGAGGCTCAATGATTGTCAAAAAGATTTAATCTTATCTATCGTATTTTTACCTGTGACAACTGTTCATTTCTTATCTGTGCAAATATTTTGACACAGTTGCTGCCTTCTTTATTGTCTTGTTATCGAGGATTAAGATTTGGGAATAAAATGGAAACCAATGTGTGCTGTGCACTTATTTTTTTAAAGTAAGAACTTCCCAGGTTTGAGCTTCTAGTGCCATTTTTAAGACCAAGTGCCTTACCATTCGCTTGTTTTCCATTCGTTGGTGATTTAGATCATTTTTCCCTATGTATAATGAGATGATTTTTAAACTAAGAAGTTCACTAGTGAGAACGTGTGGAGCCAATTTTGAGACAAAATGTATTACTATTTTCCTGTTTGTACATATATTTGTGTTTTAAATCATTTTTTCCCCTACTAATGTGTTTCATGATATGAAGGATGCATGCATGCTTCCGCTATTCCCAGCGCCTGAGATTGGAACAATTTACGGTGCCATTTAATAGGGTGAAAAACCAATTTTTAAACGCTCACGATGCCGTTGATTAAGATTTCCTGTTACTGCTGCTCTTCATGGATTGAATCCTCCTGTTATTCTGAGCATTGCCTTGGAATATATTTTGCATACCAAAACGGCTCCGTCTCTCCTCAGCGTCGAGCGGCCTGCGCGGAGGCCAACAAATCACCGATCTGTCGCGGCGAGCAATTGAGAGGGAGCCTTCCGTCACGTAGGAAGTAGCGCTCATCCTTAGCACTCGTGGAACGCCTCCCCTATTCAATTATCCTCCCGTTGGCGAACTGCACCCGCGAATGGAAGGAAATAAAGAGCTAGAACGAGCGGTTTGAGGGAGATGCTTGCTAACCAGTGGGAAAATTCGGTGCGATACAATCCTCATTTCTTCCACGATCATTCCTCATTGTTCATAAACCATTCAGCACCATCTCCAAAAACTACATCTGAGTTTAAAAATGATCAGCCTTATAAACTATCCTATTTACCGTTATTATTTTTTAATTAGGCACATTCATTTGTTATGGTATGAAATGAGAAGGCATTATATATAGACATTTCAAAAAATGAAGTTTGTCTTTATTTGTAATTATTGATGTACCTGCAAACTGTATTATATTATCATTGTTCTTATGGATTTTTTTCCCTGAACAATAATTATTTTTCTATTTATCTATCTATTTTAATTTCTCTTTAAAATTCACATCCCTCCAAATCGACCGCTATTTCTTGTGACAAATTACTCATTGTTAATGCATCAAAAGTTGAGGAAACACCTTAGGGCGATTAAAAATGTTCGAAACGGTGTGTATGATTGAAATGTTAAAGGATAATTACTAGAAAATTTTAACGTAGGTACTCACATTAACGGAATAGGTCACCATGCTATAATTGGACGAGATTACATCAGAAACAAACTCCTTACATCTTCATAAAACTTATGTTATAATCTTGACATTTTTAGAGCTAGACCCTGGATAACACTGATCTGTGTTTCAAATTTCAAACTTTTACGTCAGTATTTTCTTAAAGTCATTCTTTTATTTTTGAAGTTCAGGTTAATGTTGACGGAGATATGCTTTCATTCTAAAAACTTCATGATGTTGGTTTAATTATATGCTGCTATTTGTTACTCAACTGAGAATGACGGACTTGGCAGCAGGCACAACTTTTCAAGGCATGATTGCTCAATATAATTCAAAGTTTTCCAGTGCGCGTTCTCCCGAAGTTAGCCGCAAGTTGATTGGGTTTCCCCTTCCGTTTGTGGTAAATTTGTACTCGAATAGATTTTTTCTCTTGTCAGTGCTTAAATTCGGTGTAATCTAGTAATCTTTTTTTCCACGAGGCCAACTCTACCCACATGTCATCAGAAACTCCTAATGCCTCTCAAAATCTAAATATTTCTGGTTTAATTTTTTAAAGATTGAGCTCCGAAATGACATCATTACTTTTCGTGAAATTAGCGCGGCTATTGATTTATATTAAAATATTTTCCTCTATTCTATCTATGGGAGTTTTTCTATGATTTCGCATAAGAGCATTGCCATATTTTGTTTGCGATAGAATGGTGCTCCGAGTAGCAGATTTAGGCGGGCAGTGCTATCTTGTGGGAAAATTCGGCAAGAATGACATTACATACTTTATTGAAATAAGAGAGACCATTGATCAGCGCTGAAATATTCTCTCTATTCTTTCTCTCTGGGTGAGCCTAAGAATTCGCTTTAGACCATTGCCTCCTTTCGTATGCACTATAATGGTGCTCACAGCGTTCGAAGGTTCATGGCACCTAGTGGGAAAATTTGGTGCGATGCAATGTGCATTGCTTCCACGGCCACCTCCTTTTCACCTCCAGAAACTTCTTCTGCGTCTCGACATCCACGGCATTCACACGCGTCCTCCAACTCTCTTCCTTTTAGCCCTCTCCACCACCTTACCTCCCGCTAAAACGAGAAGAAGACGAAGAAGAAGCGAAAAGAAGGAGGGAGGGGCTAAAGAAAAGAGTTCGCCTACCCCATGCACCAAGCCATGAAGTCCCCCTTCCTCTCTTCCCCTCTCTTTTGCCCCCGCATATCCTGCCCCCAACCCCCTAACATAACCCCCCATCCCCCCCTCCGAGTACATACACAGCCCACCCACCCCACCACTGAAATTGTGGCCGCCCGTGCAGTGGCCTTGCGTGGAGGAGGAATGGCCGCTGAGAGACGGTGTTACCCCTCCCCAGCCGGCCCAACCCCTCTTCCCCCGCCGTATACGGGAGGGCCAACTTCCCCTCTGCCTTCTTCTTCTTCGTCTTCGCCCGCCAGCCCAAAGCCCTCCCCCCCTGCTTTCTTCTTCTCTTCCTGCCCCCGCAGGCCCCCCCCCGCTGCTGCTGAACATTCGCCCGCCTCCACCCTCCTCCGTCGACGCCGACTGGCCTGCCCCAATGCTGCCAGCGTGGCCGAGGCTCGAGGGCGTTGACTGTCTTCAGGATGGCGTCTTCTTTTGAAGGACACTCACACACACGTTCAGAGCCCTCACACACACACGAAAGAACTGGCTCCCACCTCCTCCACGTCTCCATCCTCCGTGGCACTGGATGGTGGCGTCGGAAGGTTTTTCGGTTATTTTGGCTCGCCGCTGGTTTTTGGCCTATCCTAATCTTACCTTTGTTGTGGTAGGTCGAGCTATGTTTACCACCTCCGTTTCTAGTCTCTCCGCTGCATGAGTGGTGTTCGGTGGTAATTCCATAGCCAATTGACTGACTATTTACGTAATTTTGACAAACTTCCGAAAGCTTTATCTCCTAATCTAGCTTTTGTTGTGGTAGGTCATACTGTGATTTGTTTTTATGGTTTTCCGCCGCTTGGGTGCTTCGTGATGCCTTTCAAATGGTAGCTACCGTCTGTCATTGACTCAATTTTTCGGTATTTGCACGAATGTGCGATTAGATTTACTCATAGTAGGACTATTTTGGCGTTAGGTGAGCCACGTTTGCTTGATCTGTTCCAATGTATCCCTATTTTACGGAAGGAAGATAGGTGGTAGTTGCAATCGGGCGTTGACATCTTTCGGTAATTATTTTGCTTAACTCATAATCTCTTTCCTGTTGAGGCAGGTCGGTACATGTTCAACTCGAGATATCCTACGTTACCCAAATGTTAAGCGTCGTATTTTTGCACCGAATTTTGACTTTCTACCGCCCGCTGGTATACCTTTTTTGTAACTAACTTTGACTATTTGCATGGTGTAATATAGATAAAATAATGGAAATACGGTTTAATTTTTGGATAATTTGTAATTCACATGGTAATCTAACACGCAAATTACATGATTTTTTTTATTCTTTTCTTGCAAAGCATGGATTTCATCGATTCTTTCGTGGAAGCCCTAAACTAACGGTGAATGTTAAAACTTTAACATTTCGTTGGTGCATAATTGGAAATAAGTTTATCCTCGCAGAAGACTTACTCCTTTCAGATTTTGTTACCCGACATCTTTATAGACTTGGCTTCATTGGTGGAGTGTGGATTGCGATTGCATTCGGCAGCTGCTGCACTCGTCGTATGTTGAAATCGCCGTTTTTTTCTCCGCGCCTTTCGTAATGCTGGCGCGTCCACCTCTCTCATCGGTTTAGCCTCCGTGCTGGGTCCTTCTTACTCTCGAGATTTCTCGCGTCGGATTTTATGCGTCCATACATTCGTAATTGAGATTTAAAGGGAACCGTTCGTGTTATGTGTGGATGCAATCCTTATTAAATAATCAAGCGGTCTTCGTTAAATCTCTGCTTATGTTATAAAAACACATTATTACCGATTTTTTCATGAATATCGTAGGTTCAGGAAGGGTTTTACTTGGAAAATATTTGGAAGCCTTGAAAGTATTGGGAAAATATTTTCTTTTCATTCACCCGTAGTCTTCGGAGATGAAGTTTTGGTTCCCTGAAGTTTTGACTCTGGTCTGTGATGAGGCTATCTATGATGTTGGCTGTAAATGTTGGGTAAATATATTCGGTTTTTTGTGGCGTTGACCTCCATCCAATATCAGTAGTTTCCTCTTGGCTACATATTTAGGCTAGTCATTCCGCAGTATAATATTTCCATGATCCACGTGTCTGCTTGCTGTCTCGACGTATGGGTAGCGTGGGGTGGGTGAATGTCAAGGGGTTCAAAACCCCGAAAACTAGACTATAACGGCAGCGTTAGGATAACCTTATAGGTTAGTTGACTTGCACTCTAGCCTACTACCTTATGTATTCCTTAATGCATGTTTCTGAATTATCTTAGAATTTCTAACAACACGTTCTGTGTGTTCTAGCTTCATTATTAGTAAAAGTTGGACATTGCAAGAGTTCCATAGAGTTTTATTTTGACACCACGCGTTTAGTTGTTAAAAACAACATTATTAAGAGTAATAATAATAATGTTTGTAACAAAGAAACGCATAGTGCCAAAGTAAAACTCTGTGGAAATATTGTAATGTCCAATTTTACTAACGTTAAGAACTTCCACCTCATCGTGCCTCACGTACAAGCTGTGCTAGCTTTATTGGCAGATGGCCTTCATGAGTGATTGGTAAGCTTTGCCTGTGCAAGAATGTGTAATTATAATTTGTCGGTATGCGTCAAATTTTTATATCCGTGTGATGTGCGTGTGGAAGTCCTCTTTCATGTTACATGCTGATGATTAATCACCCCCCGCCGAGCACCCTGAAGGTGGCTCGCAGGGTATTACATCTACATAATACCCTGCGAGTCACCTCTAGGGTGTTTGGCAGGGGTATTACGAAGGTGTAGATGAAAACTGAGAGATAGTCTTTTGAGATTCTCTCCGCATGAACCTACCCAAAATTCATTCCTTCCTCCTAATAAATCCCCAGAAATATTTTTGGCCACGTTCTTATGGGGACAAACTTCTCGCCTGCTAAACCCAAGGTCTTGGGTTCTCACTCAATCAGGGCTAATTTCCTCACTCCTCGGAATTAATGTTTTGAGGATGTTAAAAATTAGTTAATCTTTTGAGTGAAGGAGAGAAACAGAGGGAGAGAGTAAATAACGTGAAGTAGCTCGGTGAAACACTCCAATATTATCATTCTAAAATTAGATCCTTCCGTTATCTTACCACTTTTTTGGAAGGGGAGAAGAGTAGAAGTAGGCCTCGGATAAAATACACAGAGCAGGAGATGAAGGATGAAGAATTATGCAGGCATTAAAAGATTAGCCGGTGAGAGAATTGAGTGGTGGGCTGCGTCTAACCATGCATAACTGCATGCTGGTAATTGGTAATGCTGGTAACCCCAAACACCTTGGGGGTGGCTCGCAGGGTATTCTGTAGGTGTAGATGTAACCAATCTAAGAATCGATGGCTGTAAAAAAGTTACGAAGGTAAAAAGAGGGGTCGAATACCTGCGCGAAGGCTATCTCTTTACACGAAATAGGGATGCTCTGCGATATTGTGAAATCGTATTTTCCCCCATTTTCACCGATGTGAGCCGTAAGTTTTCCAATTTGACGTTCGCCCGTTTCCCTACCGTTTGGGAATCGCGTCGAGGCGTTTATCTAGCCGAGGCCGACGCGATCCTCGGACGGGGTTTGACCCTGAGGGAACTTCTGGTGCGAATCGACACAAGTGCGAATCGGCACCTGGCGACCTGCGTTAGTTTTGCCGCGAATCCATCTTTGAGGCAACGGTAAATGCTGCAGCCAGGGACGGGAAGAGATGGTGTTTAGTCGGAAGAAGACCAGGAAGGAGGAATTGTTGTTGTGTTCTTTCCTGTGTGAGGATTTTCCCCTGTTCTAGATGCCTTAGCTACAGCAAATTCATGCCGTGACGACGGCGGTGGGAGCCTTTGTCCTATGGGGAAGCTTTATTGCGATCATCGTTTGGTAAGTACACTCCGGTAGCTCATATATCCTCTTCTATATAGGCTTCTCTGGCAAAACTTAAGGTTACATAGCTCGCGATTAAGTTCCTTGAAGACATGGCCCATTAAACTTTATAGTAAAACAATTACTATCGTAACTGAAACTAAGTAACTATCCAAATCCTTGCTTCCGATATTTACTAATAGGTCCACATATCCTTGAATACGTACCACATCGTCCATATATTATCTCGTTACCCATTCAGTACCGTAGACTGCAACTGTTCACCACCAGTGGCGAATCTAGGATAGGGACAAATGGGGGGAAAATTCCAGCAGTAGCGGGGGTCGGTAAAAAATCGCCATTCTATCTAGTTTAAATTGGATACCCAAGGGGGGGGATATTAGCCCGTCCCATAGATCCGCCGCTGCGCGTACCCCTTGGAGGTACGCGACGAACCAGTCGGGAGTACGCCGAAAATTATCGGTAATGACGGACGTTACGCTACCAATATATATATGCGATTATTTATAGCTAAAAATGTTACTAAGGTACACGTATTAAAATTATGTAATAAAGTGTGCACCTTAAAAGTTTTGGGGTACGATGCTAGTTATATACATATGGAGGGGTGCGGGAGGAAATAAAGGTTGGGAACCGCTAGCCTTGAGAATGGGTAACAAGACGGAAGGCGAAACGTCAGCTGCCTTTGATTTTCTTAAGGCCGTTTTACACAGGGCACGTACTTGCACTATCTGACGTGTGCATGAAGGCGCAGTAAACAAATTCATCGTGTAAAGCGGTGAATTGCTGGAACACATGCAAGAATGCGTGGACGCGAGAGGGCAAAATAGCCCCTGTTCTAATTTCGTTCGAGCATTCGCGCAATTCCACGTCATTTTAGAAATTAATACAGTTCTAAATTGCGCAGTTTCGTGCCCCTGTAAAACGGCCTTTACCCGCGCGCAAACCCTAGAGAAGTTTATTCTTAAATGTCATGTTTGAAATGCTGTATTAGTGACGGCATTTTCGATTTTTACCCTGTGATGGATATTTGACGTATGCACTCATTCTGTACCCTTTCCCCGCGCTCAGCCATTGAATCCTCCGAGAGCGGAGATAAAGAAGTTTAACGAGTTCGGCGTTGAGGATGGTCACGGACGCAATAGCGCCTGCCTTCATAAGTGCGCCTGCCCTCTCCCTCTCGGCAGCGTTTTCGCATCAACCTGTGGCTAAGCGGCACATTTCCATCCTCACGTCCACTTACGTATATCCACCTCTTCCTCTCTTTCTCCGATTCCTCTTTCTACAACCTCGTCTCTCTCTGCCGGTTTTGGCTTTTCCACATCAATCACCTGTTGAGGAGCTTGGATGCCTTCCTCTCCCGGTTATATAGTCCCTCCCTCTCCCCACCCAGCCGTCGAGACTCGTCGCTTCGGACGTCAAACCATTGAATTAATGGACGCTCGCGAATCTGAATCCACGGCGGTGGTTCCGGGGAGAATTTCGTACAAGAGGCGTTTATGCATTCTATTTATTGTCCTCGGCAGAAATCACTCGTCACCTTTGAGTGGTGCAGGGTGGGGAGGGAGGGATATAGTAGAGCTTTGTAAGATTCTAGTTTACAAATTAACCTTGTGCGGTAATTAAGTGGAAAAACTAGTTGACGGTAAAAATATTCTGGTGCATTTTTGGTGATGGTTCACCCCCTGCCAAACACGTCTGGAAGGAGACTTGCCGGGTAATATGCAGATTAACATAATAAAAAGCACTTCTCTATTTCCTCACTTATTTATATCTACATCTAAAAAATACCCTGCGAGCCACATCTAGGGTGTATGGTAGGGGGTGATCAATCACCAGCATGCAGCATGCAATGGGCTCCCATATCCACACCACACGGTCTAAAAAAAAGTCACGCATATTAACAAATTATACTACCACATACTGTTAGAAATAATAATAAAATTCCGAAACATGCATTAAGTTATTACATAAGTTAATATGCTACACTACAAATCAACTATTTGTGAGTTCTAACGCTGCCGTCATAATCTCTTAATGATAAAAAAGACATTCTGAAACTGTCTGTCCTACAGTATATCTCTATTCTTTTATTTATATGATCTGATCTTCCGTAGTATGCTGGCGTTCGTACCATATGGCTAACTTCGTTAGAAAAGACACTGCTAGTGAATTTATCTAAAAGGTATTGTCTAGTTTACAATTTACGTTCTGTCAGAGATTACCATCCGAGTTTACCTAAGATGTTAGTTAGACTAACAAGACTATCGTAACGACTTTTCACGTACCTTGCAGCTCTTCTTTGCACGCGTTCTAACTCTGTTATTAAGCCTTTTTCATGATCGACGCAGGTTTCACGTTAATGCCATCTTTGGCGAATAATGCCATTTTCCCAAGAAAATGCCAACTGCCACCAAATTAAAAAAGAAATTATCTTTTATAATATGAAGATGTAGATGTTCAGGTGATGTTGATATTTTCCTCGTCGTGCGTCGTTATATTTTTTTAAGTCAAATTATTTTGCTAAAAGTAATCGTAGCGACCAATACTTTGTGACAAGCTTTCAAGTCAATAGGGTGGTTTCCATTTATTTTTTTATTGCCTAAATCGTAAGATTATTACTCCTGGAGAACGCATTTCACGCTCTTAGTTTTTCGAATGAAGATATCTATTTTTCGCGATTAAACTAAAAGTGAAAAATTTCAAGCGTGCGAAAACGCGACGGCTAAGTAGGAATAATGGGAAAAGTCCGCGTGATGTATTTCTGGTTCCAGCTGTCGGCGTGTGAGGTGACCTTGGGGCGACGCTTGAGCGCTGATACGAGCTGCTAGCAGGTAGCGCTTGGCTGAAATAAGGATTATTATTCCCCTATCAAACGAAGGAAATTTTCCGATCTCAGGTAATTTTAATGGGTGATTATTAAGAGATGTTTCCCTAAGCTCTGTGCCTCATGTATGCATTGGTAATGTCAGACAATGTAAAACTCCTATTTACTCGTATAGGAACTAGGTCCCTGTGACGTCACGTGGAGTGGAATCGCATGGGCGCCAATCTGGTCTTTTTCAAATGAGTTTAAAATTGACCATTGCCATTCGTCTAAACTGGGATTTCTAAAACTAAATAATTTGTATATTATGAATACACTAATGGTGGGTAAGGAATCGCAATCTATTCATTTCGTTCCCATGATGAAGAAACCTACCCTATTGGGTATCAATTATCTATATGTAGCATTTGAATCGTGAACGTTTTTCAACTCAGCGATTTGGAAGTTTAACGGCGCTGTTCCTGAACTAACGAACACGGAATGTATAGTAATGCCGTTCCGAGGGGATTGCGGCCTGGATCGTGTTCATGAGTGGCATGAGTGTTCATTAGTTGGTTGGTTTCTCTTGATTCGGGTTTCATTTTCTGCATATCCTTGGTTATTTATTTATCCACATTCGGCATTTATTAAATTGATAAAGTTACATAATTTATAATAATTTATTGAACCATTATCTCAGGTTCATACTGATTTATTATTAGAATCGGACAATTAAAGGCAAGGTAACTTTAGATAGAACAAAATAATGATAATGTAATTATATAAACTTATGACTTTAACTACGTATTTCTACCCCGGTAATGTAATCATACTCGCAAATTTACATTGTGTCTTGAAGTTCGTAATTACTTTTAATTTTAGACCACATATTGCTGTAGCAAACTTTTTTGGACATGAGATGCTAACGTGATTGATTCTTATTTGCCTCGTTATATTTTTTCATGGCGAATTATTTTCTAAATGTGGTTATAGCAGGCGATATTTAGTGATATGACTAGACTGTCACAATGATATTTTGTTTATGCAAAGTTGCATTACTTTTTTGTGATAAATTATTAGCACTTCGAGTCATGAGGGTGTTTTCAATGCGTTAGAATCCATTATTACCATTACTATTAATTAATTAATTATGGATTTCGACAATTATGCATGAAGTGTATGTTTTTATTTAAAATCTGAGTTTTTCGTGTAGTGTTCTTTATTAGTACTTCCTGCTCAATAGAGGGACATAAATAACACTTGCGCCCTACATGCGCAGCGAATTTATCCCAGTCAACCCGTCAATATCCATGTCATCTTATTTAAGTATGTCCCGTCCGTTCGTTGAACCTTATTTCGACGCAGTGCCTTGACACTATCTCCGCTGCGGTTTCCTTATCGCTCCGTGGTAATCGCCATGTATGCCTTTCAAAAATTCGCGATAATCAGCACTCGAGAGCGAAATATCAAATGAGGACCCGATTTCGCATGCTCCGAAAATAAATTGGGAAATTTTTCTTATCTATTTATTTTGCGCCGGAGAGACAGGGAGGGGGGATAAAAAAAGGCAGATTAGAGGAAACAAAATTTTTGAGTTTTTCTCTTCGAGATAAAAAATGGAAAGTGCGGTCTTGTTTCTCATTGTTTTTTGTCACCAGGCGACGGAGTGCAGTTTACGTTTGACGTTTTGTGGACCGTGTTGTGTGCATGTGAGTCTCCAATTGCATTCTGCATGCTGGTGATTGATTACCCCCTGCCAAACACCCTCGAGGTGGCTCGCAGAATATTATGTAGATGTAGATAAGTGTTAGTGGAGGTTAGGGGTGTGAATGGGAAGGGGGTGAAGGATTTATCATTTTTATTTTGCATAATTTTAGAGCAGGATCCCAAATTATGCATAAATAAAATGATAACTCCATCACTCCCTCCCCTTTCACCCTCATTACCTCCATGAATAGTAATAAATATCCTCCACGGAAAAATTATTCTTATTCACTAAGACAGAAGTCAGCAGCAACGGCCACGAAACGTAGGGCAACGTACTGAATGAGTAGGCGGGGCAAACCCGAAAAAACATCACCAAAAGCCACAATAACCCGCGATAGCTTCAACCAAGAAATACCCTAGGGGTGGCTCGCTGGGTATTATGTAGATGAATCGTTTCCGAGGAGGGCCGACTGACTTGACTCTCTTTTATGCTTGAGCGTGTTGGCGCACTGTCTGTTCCTAAGCCCCTCTCCTCCGCCCAAAAGAACGCTTCCCTCTCCCCGTTGCTGTCCGCCCTGCGCCAGCCGGGCTTCGGTAGTTGGCGTCCTCAAGCGCTCGGCCACCAAACGAACTGAACGCGACGCAGAGAGAATTTCTCCCGCCGACCGACCTGCAGAGCCAGCACGCACGGCGGCTAGTACGAAACGTAATCGTTTCATTTGAGATTCGTGAACCCGTTTTATTGGCCCTCAAGCAGATGTTCATATTGATAGAAACTATGGCGGTTGAACAAATTGTTAACGTTTTCCAGCATCAACAATTTTGCACTCGAGCACACATCACTACTAGCGAATATTTCTTTTCATACTATTGGCTTTACTTCACACCAGTCACACTCGCTTATTCACTAACGCAAGATCTCTTACCGCAAATCATGTACTAAATTGTAATACCTTATTCGAAATTAGCTCTTGCAAACTTTTAACCTCCACGCTATCTTACATTACTCATTATAAGAGAAGTGGTAGACTACAGCATGACTACAATCAAATATTATCCTTTTCTTACTGGCGAAAAAATTTACGAGTGCTCCAAACCCTTTAGATACACTTATATTCGAAATATTTTTAACTGAGTTGTTTTGTAAATTAATGAAATATAAATTTAATTTAATTAAAAAAATTACTTCACCACGTAAACTATTCAAATTGTGCACGTTCACCCCATAATTGACTAGATTCATTGACTTGTATAGGCAAAAGATCCAGCTATTTGTTTAAATGCTCATACAAATACCAAGGCTGCGTATTCGCATTTACTAAAGGCAGATATTTACTATACCATCTGATGAATGAAGATGAGTGCAGTAGAATGTTTTCTTCTTTGATGCATTTGGTATATCCTTGTTGCATATGATATAATACCTATCCGAAGAGAAAGAAAAGTATGCAAAAATTATGTCCTCAATGCATTTCATCTCCTTAAACTAAATATAATTCGACCTCGCTGTTTTTTCATTTTCATTTATCTTTTGTTTTCATTTCCTTCAACTTTTTTCTGTCCTAGGTCTTTCAACACTACTTTTGAATTCATCCTGCACCCGCGGACATCTTCAAGGCCGCTATGTTAGGTTGAAAGTAAAATCACCGCAAAAAAATTGCCAAAATTAGAGGAAACAAAAGAGAAGCTTATGCGATCTAAGCGTTGGTTGTAAACGCATATTCAGACTCGCACCATTACGAACTCATTTAGCTTACGTATTTGGAAATCAGTGTGGATCTCGGCCTAAAGCTATCTTTTAAAATACTCTACAGTAAAGACTGACGGGGAACTAAGTGAATATTAACTAAGTCATTAACATGAAAGTGAGGACCGATAGAGCTTACAAGGAAAATTTCACATCATGTATGAAAAACAATCACTCTCTCATCTAGTTCACTTCGTACCAGCGTGGGACCTAAGTAGAATTATTCAACATTTCTTGAAAGGAGTTGCCATTGATATTTCGTTGAGTAACTACGAGATCAGAAATAAATGCTTTCAGGAAAATAAAAATGAAAATAAAAAGACGCGGGATTACAAAATTTATTCAGAGGAAAAATATATTTGTACTTTTGCATCGCTCCTAGTTAAAACATTCCCTATCTTCACACCGTGAAGATCTCTGTGTACAAGGATTTCTGTAGAAGTATTGGAAAATGATGACACAAAAATGTTAAAATATGTGCTAAGGAAGCATGAGCACACAGCTTAGATTATTTCCGGAAATTTGAAAGACGTAACCTATTGATGGGAAATTCTTTCAATAAATATGAACATGTCTAAGCTTGCTTCGGTAAGAATGCAAGAAATTTAGTAATGAAATGAAGCTTAATATCTAAATTTTTAATCTCACCATTCGCCCATCCAAAAATGATGACTACCGCTAACGATAAGAGGCCGCTCACGCAGGCTTCCATTTGAATCTACTGCAATCCTATTGAGGTAGGTCCAAATTGAGGCCGAAATACCGGTTTTATCTTCTGCCTACTCCTTTTTGCTACTACTCAATATAATTGACTTCAAAAGAGACTGTAATGGCCAAATATTTCCCATTGTCGTACACGGCATCTTGTTAAATAATATCTAATTATTCCACCCAAAGTGTTTCGCGGTAGCCGTTGGGTTAGTTATATGATTTTATCCATGTATTCAGGTACGTGTTTGTAACGGCGCACCGCCTGCCAGACACCTGTGGCTTTCAGGATAATACGTTGATGTATTCAAGATTATATTAGTAGATTTATTCAAGATTACGTTCACATACTTTCCATTGTTCTATACGGTGTCTTATTAAGTAAGTGCTATAATTCCACCCAAAGTGTTTTGCGGTAACGGTTGAGTTAGTGCTCAATAATGTGTTCTGATTTTATTCAGATAAATGTTGATGGTTCATCCTCCACCAATCCCTTCTGTAGGTGATTTGAATGGTCATTAGTAGATGTATTAAAAAATGCTACGAAAAAAAATTAGGAAGCATTAGAATAAGCAAGGGGGTTGATTGTTTGCGAAGTTTGGAGACACATTTTTAATGGATTCTCAAGGTAAAGAATACTCGAACAATCAAATTTTTTATGGTTCAATCCCTGCCAAAAACCTCTGTAGGTGGCTAGAAGGGTAATATGCAGACAGATGTATTCGAGCTATGAAAAAAATTAGGAAAGATTAGAATCAAACAAGAGGGTTATATGTTTGCGACGGTGGTACACAGAATTTTTAGTGGATTCTCAAGGCGAAGAATTCTTGAACAATGTAATTTTTATGGCTCATACCCTGTCAAACACCTCTGTAGGGTTATATTTAGATGTAGATGTAATCATGCTATGAAAAAAATTAGGAAAGATTGGAATGAAGCAAGAGTGTTATTTGTTTGCGACGGACGGGCACAGAATTTTTAGAAATTTCGCCTTATTTTCTCAAGGCGAAGAATCCTCGAACAATCGAATTTTTATGGCGAATCGAATCCCCGCGGAGGACGGACACGGTCGCGTCGTCGCCTTCTCCCCCGCGGTAGCCGGCGAAAACTCCTTCGCCTAACTCGGCACGTACACCTACCATTCTTCGCTGCCTACCACTCCTTTCGGGACCGGTGCGACTGTGGCGGCCCCTGCATTTCGTTAAGGATGCGTCCCCCTCTTCCCTCCTTACTTCTCCTTATTTTCTCTCCATCTTCCTTTTTCTTCTTTCTCACCCCTTCCTCTCACATTTCGATTCTCTTTCCTCCCTCTACCCCCCCCCCCCCTTGTCCAAACCTCCTCCCCCCCTGTGTTCAATCCCACCCCTTCGGCTCTTTTAGAGGAGAGAACCGAAGAAGGCGAGCGACCATTTACTCACGCAGGCGAGCGACCAGGGTGAATAACCCGGCGAAGGTCTCGAAAATAAAAAAAAACGCAAAACAAGAAGTCGGGGAGGTGGAGGTTGAGGGGTATGGCGGTGGGGAAAGGAGGGGGGGGTGGAGATTGGGGGGTGAGGCGCGCGTTCTTTCGATGCCCTCTAAAAATTCACAATGCATCGGAGAGGGGGGGGGGGAAGAGGGGAGGGGGATGAGCGGAAGGAGGGGTTGGAGAGAGGGAGGGGGTGTGGCAGAGGTTGAGGTAGGACTACAGAGAGTGTGGGCAAGAGCGGTGGGACTACTGAGTGGGCTTAGAGGTTTGGGTAGGTTAGGGACAATGGGAGTATAGCTGTTAGAAAAAAATGAGCTTTTACGGCCAACTAATGTGTTGATATTGGTATCTCCTACTCCTTTAGTGAGCAATAAACTTAAGGATTCAATCGTTCCTGGTTCAACTGGCTTTTGTGAAATATCGTCTTGTTAATAGGAGTAAAAACAGATTGATTGTTGACGAGTTCACTTTGTGGAAATTCATCGATAGTAATGGTACAAGTAGCTGTAGTAATTTTTCACGCTTTTTAATTTACACATCACATAAATGTTTTCACATCATTATCAAGAGCTGTAGGAGTAATAACAACTTGTTCATTTTCCGCACAAACTACCTCCCTTTAGTTATCAGTTATACCTCCCTTTTTATTGAGATAGGCATGGCACTATTACTCTCCAACCCTTGCAATATATCAAGGTGAAGGATCTCCTTTGTAGCAATGTCATTTTTCCCAAAAGTATGGTAATCACTGGACAGTTTCCCCCTTTTTACGTGCCCAATCCATTAAACGTTTTTGACAGAGTTTGTTCTATGATTGTCAGTAATGGAGCGTTAATGCCCTCTTAATTTCATGGTATTCAGTGGATTCAACGTTTAATATGCATTATACGTCCTCATTAATTAACAGAATTGTGATAGTTTTAATTATTTTTATCCAAGCATATAATATTCTCGGTATTTGCTGTAGGAAACTTAAAACATATGAATTATTCCTAAAACTCTATTGTAACCATTTGTGAACGTCTTTTATGTGATATAAAATTTGCTCAGTGTTTGAATACTGTGGTAGAATAGTAATTTGTGTAATAATGTGTCGGTAAAATGTGTTTCTGGCAACTTATTTACGCATCAATGCAGTATTCAGGCTATTATTGCTGCAAAGGAAATTGCTTACACTTCATTTTTGATCTTTGTTTCACAATTTTTACTATCGTGGCGTACCTCACGAAATTCGAGAGCACATTACAAGCGGAAAAAAATAGTGGGATACATGAAACCGATCCATTGCACATTTCCGAAAATATCGAACAAATGACTGCGAACGAATTTCAAGATTAACCGGCGGAATGAAAGGTCAGTTTTCCTAATTTTCGCGAAATGACAAAATAACTAAGTATCCAAAGAAGCCATACGAAAAAAAAGCGTCGGGATTGGTTTTGGACGGTGGCTTTGTATGAGATTGTGTGGAGTTCATGTGGGGGCAAATGTGTTGTGCATAATGTGTTCGCGTGTGGGCGAACACGGCACTCGCGAACGCACAGAATGCACGCAAGCGGACTTGAACACGCACGCACGCACGCCACTGGAGTTATCGCCAGGAGAGAGAGAGAGAGAGAGAGGAACACAGCGCGCGGTATTGGTTTGGCAGGAGAGGGGAGGTTCGGGCGAACAGATGCGGGAGGAGGGGAAAGGAGGGGAGGGGGTTTGCAGAAAAAAAAAAACAAAAATGAAGTTAAAAAAAACCGGAGAGGAGGAGGAGAACGCTTCCTGCTGGTAACCGCTGATAAAACTCGCGCTCAAGAACGAAGGAGGGAGGCTAGGTTATGGTTTTGATACTTTTTCGGGCGTTTCGCAAAAACTCGACGCGGTGTTTTCGCGTTGTGCCGCCAGAGTTCTCCCACCAGCATTTCTCCTCAGTCTTTCGACCGTGAGAGAGTGGCTCCTTCTCCCACGGTTTTCTTTATTCTTATGTTTTCCTCCCGCTTCCCTTTTCCGTCCAAACTGCTCGCATTTCGCGTCACCGCTACTTTTTGACCTTTTACACCCCGAAAATAATCCGTTGTCGTTTATATTGCGCGTATTCACTTCAGAGGAACGTGTTTTCTCATGTAAACGCCGAATTCTTATTTCAAGGTGAAAGAATTCAGAGTGATTTACCGCTTTGCGATAATTCGTTAATGTGCTACCATACACAGGAACGTTATTTCCGGGTAAAATCCGCAATTGCCATAGAGGGTCATTCAAATGCTTCTTTTTTATTGTTTGTCCTGCTCACTACATTTTTAACTATTGTGTTTTTAGCTGCTGAGGCATATCCTGAGAGGAATTAGATTTGTTCGAGCCCTATTAATGAAATGGAGGAATGTTGGTTCGTGTTTTTTTTTTACATCTTATGCTTGTTTTAAATGCCTTCGTTGCACGTGCGGTGATGCTTTGAGCGAGGAAATTAATGTACCGCCAGAATTTGTACTTCCTAAGGAGAGTAATTATATCCATTTTTCGTAAAAATTTACAAAAATATAACTTTTGGTAGGTAGTAAAATTAAAATGTAGCATTGCCTTGTTAGAGCCTTACAATCGCGAGACATTCGAGCATTATTGATGTAGATTTGCGTCGTCGCGTTATGCCAGCCGTATTGTACTCTCATTTCCCACCTAAGTTTGGTCATTTTGGGTATTATTTTCTCAGTACGTTGCGCAGTGGCGGTGTAGCATCAGGGAGCTAGCATGGGCGCCTTCATTTTAAAACTAGAATTGTTATAGGGCAACTTAGGTTACACTGTCTTGGTTTTTCTGACTAAAAAATTACACAGGAACTTATCCAACGTAAAATAAGTTCACATGGTGCCATAAAAGAGTTAGCTAACCATCAAATACGTTTTAGAAGTTTCGTCCTCAGGGCCACTAATCAAAAAATGAAACCAAAGCTTACTAAGGACGAAGATGTATTTTTGCTTTGTTTTGAACATGTGCAAGAGGTTTTTGACTCCCATATTCCGTTTGGATCTACATGAAGTTACCCTTAAGGAAAACTAATTTAATGCTCTCTAAGACCTTTACACCAAAAAATTGCTTCTTTGATTATGTGTCTTCAGGAAATAATTCTTTGTAATTTTTTGTGGCCAGTATAATCTTACTCGAAAAGCCTTCATGAGTTTAGGAATCCACGATGCCTGATGAATGATCTCCATAACATGCCAAGTAGGTTGAAGCTCGGTTTTCTTTCCTCACAACCTCTTTTGCAAATACTTGAATTGAAATACAAATTAGTTCTAAACATAGGGACCATTTTACATGCTTTTGCTATGCTAAAATCCAGTGGTGGATCCAGAATAGGGACAAGGGAAGGGAGGGGAGCTAAGGGGGGGGGGGGGTAACCTCCTAGCCGTAGTGGGGGTCCGAACCAGATTACCATTCTATCTTGTGTAAATTAGATACCCTAGTGGGCCCCCATAGCCCCTCTCTGGATTTGCCCCTAGACCTTAGAGTAGCAAAAGCGTGCAAAATAGGCCCTTTGTTGTGAGATAATGTTTATTTCAATTCTTTAAAATAGGTAAACATGTCGGAAAGTATGAGTAAATGCTTTTGTGAAAAGTGACAACCCCAAAAAATTTATTTTATCTAGCGTGTGTTTCGAACCAATGGGGGAGGGTATGGCACCCTTAGCCGTCCCATAGATCCGCCCCTGCAGAGAGCTCTAGCATAAAAGTTTCGCGAAGGCTCAGCAAGCGAGCGGATAGAGGCAAGCAACATTTTCGCCCGGCCGAATCGCAGTCCGTATCCGAGGTCGTCACACAGCCGGTGGCATACGGCATTCGTCTTCCCCTCCCATCCCCTCATCCCACCACCCACCCTCCCCTCCTCCCTCACCCACTCCACGCTTCCTCTCCATTCAATGTACTCCCCCTCCCTCTCTCGGCGACACCACCCCCGAACAGCACTCTCCTCCTCCGCCTCCACCCACGTCGACCAGTTTGGTGTGCTGCTCGAACTGCCAACGAAACATCTATGTCGTGGGAATGGGGGTCTAGTAGGGGGAGGGAGATCTATCCATCCTAACACGGAGCGCATATCGAATCAAGGTGCTGGTGGTGCCTTCGCCCCCCGGCCCGCTCTTCAAAAGGCCATTGGGATTCGATAGAGAGGTTATAAGACCAGGGTTGGCGGCTCAGAGTCAAAATAACTGTTGTTGTTCTGAAGAGAAGTCTCATAAAGAATCGGGGTACATTACACAAAGTTTATACAGCCGTGATACTATAAATATCTTAAAAGGCGTGGTAACTCAAGAAAAACAAAGAAATTTACATCTACATATTACCCTGCAAGCCACCTACAGAGAGAGGTGTTTGGCAGGGCGTGAACCATCACCAAAATGAACCAGAGATAATCTGGGGATAATCGGAGAGATAAATTAGAGGAATCTGGAGCAAAAGAAAAAATGCAGATTGTAACGATTAATCATTAATGATATAGAGTAAAAAAGCTAATATATTTCGCCTACTACCTTAGCCTTAACCTGTATCGCTAAAATACTCCATAACTGATCAAAATAGGTGATGGATAATGAGAACTTCTTAGGCATCGAAAAGATCATATACTTACTTGTAATTACAGGTGTCATTTTAAAATAGTATCATTCCGAACTACAATGCTAATGTTTTAGTTTGAGGGCTGACACTAGCATTAATAACCTAAAATTTATCAAAATATTCGATTTAATAAAGATGAAACCCAGACTAAAATTTACCTGGTGAGTACTGGTGGTAGGCCTTATGAAATCTAGCCACCATGGGCGATGATCGTGGATAATCTTATCGACACTCATTCTCTCACTCACATTCTTTGCCACCACTTTCCCTTCAACTTAAGTGAACAGAATTTGATGAAAGAATCCTTATGGAATTCATATAAGAGCGGTTTTTATTGCACGTTGATTACTTTTCTAGGTGTACTCATTTCAAGTTCTCGTTAATCTTATCTCTTCGAGAATTACTGTGGCACTCTTCCTTGTGACCATCAAAATCACGTGGTATTTCTGCTTTTTCCACTCTTGCTAGACTCAAAGATAATACTCGAGAAAGTTCCACGGATTGAGCATTAGGAGATAACATTTATGGTTTTTCTGGGGCCTCATACGTATTTAGGAAATGTTTCGTTTGTCCCGTGTGATAGGGGAGCCCGGAGCATGTAAATCAACCTTCCCAATACGTTGGACTACATCTGCTTGTATCGAGAAATTTTCAGCTGTATTGGGTCCAAAATTTGTCTCCCTCCTTCGTGCTTCTAAACTCCTAAGTTAGTGTTCCTACAGCCCTCACGTGATAAATCAGTGATATTTGCTCTTAGGCTTGTTTTTCCATCCATTATTATTCGGGGGATTATCACATATGTAGCTGTTGCCAAATTAAGGGAAGAGGATGATAGTATAATGGCAGACAAAAGTTTTTATGGTCCATGGGTTTTTATTTACCAAACCAGGTTTCCACTAGCTTTGTCATTTTGTATCTCTGGACCATAAAAACATTTTTCTGCCATTATGTTGCCTGTGAGACTGCCCTGAGGACGATGAACACGTGCTGTTCGAAGCGTTGGTGACGATGGAGTTAGAAAAGTAATCAAGGTGCAATAAAACCGCTCTTATATGAATTCCATAGGGGTTCTTTCATCAATTTCTAATTCGGGTGTAAGCCCGGGAAACATTCAGTGCTCGCATATACGCCTGGAAAGTCTCTTCATATATTACGTTACCTGTTGCACGGATTCACAAAACATCGCCATCTACATTTAAGTTGCAAAGGATGACGGTTTGAAACCTACAAAAAAGGATAAACGGGCATCGTTGGTACATCGTTCTGGTACTTACATCGTTGTGCATTACCCAATCGCCAATCTACATCTATATAACACTCTGCGAGCCACCTCTTGGGTGTTTGGCAGGGGGTGATCACTCACCGGCCTGCAGCGTGCAATATGATTCCCACATGTACAGCACACGGTCCAAATAACGTTAGACATACTAACAAATTATACCTCTGCATTCATGCATAGGCAAAACTTGCCTATTACGACTACCCAAGATTTTATGCCGTTAAACACACAAAATATGCTGTTAGAAATAAAAAGAAAATTCAGAAATATGCATTAAGGTGTTCATAAGTTAGTAGGCTACAATACAAGCCGTCAAATCTATTTGTGAGTTCTAACACTGCCGATGTAATCTCTTTTAGATCGTTGAGAAAAAAGACGTAAAATCATCGTGGCTAGAGCAAATTTTTTATGGTCAATAAGGTCATGATAGGCAATCTCCTCTGCTTCACGAACTAACAACATCTCTTTTGAACACGGCCCTGGTCCGTATGAGCAGTGCGTCATGGGGGTCGTGAAGATTTTAAGGTCAAACTCAGGAGGGTGAGAGAGAGAGAGAGAGAGAGGGGGTTAAAGATGGCGAGGTCAGATGGGGTGGTTGGTGGTGAGGGTGTTCCAGCGTTCTGAAACGGCGAAAATTGAGAGCGGCAAAATCCTTTCCTCTGCTGGGTCTTGGGGGCGTTGGGTTCGTGATCAGAGTTGTGAGGCGTTAGCTGCATTGGGAACCCCGTCAGAGAGGCCTCATTAGGGAGGGGAAGGGAGTTGGCGTCTGTTGGGCACCCACGGGCAGCTGGCCTGGCGAAGCCTTTGGAGAGGCCTCCTGATTCCGCTGTGGCGGTACACGTATTTCCGGCGGTATACGGGACGATATTTTCTCGTAAAACACCTCCGAACATATTGTCTCAGGTCTGTGGAGCCCATTTGTTCGTACTTTTTCGAATTCGCATTTGGGATGGTGCCAATGACCTTGTTGTCGACGCACCCCTAAAAACGCATTTCTACTCTTCATGAATTGCCATGAAAAAGAATTCCCCTGGACCAGGAATCGAACCACAGACCTTTGGCTTTCTGAGATCCCAATATGTAATACGATGAGCATCGGTGCAATTGCCATGGGAATTAATGAACTTGGATAGCGTCGTGGTATGCGCATTGGCCCTGAAAGCCCAGGGTCCGTGGTTCGATTCCCGGTCCAGGAGAATTTTTCTCGCGGCAATTCATGAATATTTCACCGCCGTTCACGCGGCAGCATTTGAAATATTACGCATTTCTACTACTATTTCTAGCCCCGTGAAATTCATCCCCGGTGAAGGTTAGCCCCGTGAAATTCATCATCATCTTTAGTCAAAAATTCTAAGATTTGTTTGACGCAGCTCTCCATACCTCTCTCATATCCCTTAGCCTTTTCATAGTGACGTATTTCTTCTTTGTTTACGTCCTTCATAACCCATGTAACTCAATCGCGGCCGTCCCTTGCCCTTATTCCCTTCCACCTGTCTTTCTACGATTGTTTTCATCATGTCTCATTATGTGGCCAACTAACATAAGTTTTCTGCCCAAGGTTTTTAGAAGGCTTCACTTTTCTCCCACTCTTCTTAGCACTTCCTCATTATTCAAACGGTTGATCCATTTTATCTTCATCATTATTCGGTAGTTCCACCACAAAGGTATCATCTGGTTAAATTACTATTAAAATATATTTCATCCCAGACGTTTTGGTTTGTTATTTAATGCTCCGTAACTAGTAAGCTAATGGTCAAACTATATCCGGACATTTTGGTTGCATCTTAAAATCTCTTTCTAGTGGTAAACTTAGTTTTCGTATCGTGGAACGTGTTACGGTTTCGGTCCAATACCGTGGGATTCTACTTCTAGGGGGAATTTGACGCGAGTCGGCCAGTTTTCGCCAAGGTGCGGTGAGCGGTGTTCCCATGTTTTATCAAGCTATCTCCGTCAGTAGTACCATAGAGTAAGTATATTATACTATTATATATTATATATACTATGTATATTATACTATTATATACTATATTATACTATTATATATTATATTATACTATTATATTATATATACTTACTCTATGGTAGTACGCTGGTGCAGTTGGCTTAAGTTCCGTTCGATGCCTACGTACTGTATAGTTCCCTTCAGTATTACGGGAGGAGGAATAATGAAAACATATTAGTCTCGTTTAAATGTTTTTTATAATTAAATGGATGTTTGTGAACGCTTGATTGTTAAATGTTATCAACCCCGATGTAAAGGCCGATCAGTGCTGTATACGGCGGTGTGTGAAATAAATAAATAATGGCAATTTAAATTAGTACACCTTGAAAAGTAATCGACTAACAATAAAAACCGCTCTTTACCTTTTGGTTACCTTAGAAATTCTGATTGTAATCACTGCTATCGCGGATATGGTGTTTTTCTTCGATGGACTTAAGTCATCGCCTTTGAGTTAGCCAGAAGATATTGCCTGTTAAAATATATTTCACTCCAAGTGTTATTGTTTTAATGTAATGTTCTGCAAATCATAAGCTATTGCTTTAACTATGTTTGGTCAATTTGGTTGCTTCACAAATATCTTTCTAATGGTGAACTTAGTTTTCATACATTGGAACTTGTTGAGCTTTCAACTTACCTCATGTTTTAACGCGCACCTATCGTCATTTTGAGAAGTAAGGTATCGTAGTCCTCTCGCGAGTTCGGTGATCTTTTAGTCGCGAGTCATAATTTGTTATCTGCTGCCACCGCTATCCTTCTCGCTGCTATTTCGCAAAGCGCCTTAATATTCCTCGGTCTTAAATCCATTATTTGGTCTTCCATCAAGGACCTCTGCTCACTCCTTCACTGCACAAACGCGGCCACTGTTTACGCCACCGCAAACCCGATGAAAATTGCACGTGCTCTTCCATTTATGTTTCCGGAGGCTCGGAGGAAATGACACGGCTTCTTCAAAAGCAATGTTGTTTAAAGTGAGTCGTGGCCTATCTGTCGCGGATGGCGCGGGCTCTTATCTACGGCGTTTGACATTTCCGCAAAGCCCGCGTCCTTTTCATGACTTGGCCTACTTTTATTGTTACGCATAAAGATATCGCCTTCGACGATAGGAGTTGGTGATCGATTCGGGTGAACTTGGTTGGTTTCAAGTCGTAAAACATCATGCTCTCTATCGCACTGCTATCCATGCATTTGTCTTTGTATTACTTCTTGCATCTCAAATACCGATTGAGCGCCATTGCAGTTGGCCACACAACATTTGAGCTTCATTGATTGTGTTTTTACGAGATGAGCACTCATAAATCGGTGTTAATTTAAGCCAATTGGACAAAAATAAATGAAGTCACTCCTATTTTTTATCTAAGAACAAAAACATTTTATCATTCTATACGCCATCATGTACGATGAAAATATTTGAGAGCATAATGCCTCATTACAACTGCACTTCAATGCCGAATATTCAAAATTACCTAAAAAACCAAAAAGAATGACTAAGTTATCAAGTAATAATGGCTAACCAGGTCGCAGGATGATTTGAAATATTGTTATTATCATCATAGAAATGTAGATTTTTTTCGAAATCTGTTGCGAATTTCTCAATCTGGTTTCACTGGGAAGTGAAAAAATTCCTGAGATATCACGTGGGAACTGCCTGCTTGACTTTTTCTTAACCCAAACTTGAAACACTGGTCTCGTATGCTACTTGCCGGACGTTCCAAGGCACGAACCGTTGACAAACAGCTGTTCGCCCCGCCCAGGAGACCAGTGCTCATCTCCGGGCAATTTGTAATGCACGGAGTAATAACACGCGCCACACTTGGAGAGGGAACCACTGCTTCGCAAGTAAAGTACCTGATTTATTTCAATTGCGGGAAATCGAATGCGATCTACAAGCATGAACTTGCGCTTGAGAAATAATTTTTTTGCGATCTTTTTTACGGTTCATAAGCACTGGAAAACAGTGTGTGTTCCGCTTCAGAAAAAATAAATTCATTCACGAAATTAATGAAATCTGATTTTTTTTTCGAAAGTATTTTATTTCGAAAGTGTCCCTCAAGATTGCGATGAACTACAAGTAATTTAGCCTTGGATGGTAAGTATAAGGACTTCTTATTTGCTAAACCAGTGCTGTTATGACATCATTAAATATTAATTTAGTCCCAAACTGACTTAAAAAGACATAAAAAATATGGATAAGTATGAGCAAAAAAAGTTATTGCATCGTCATCAACTTTTTAATGTAGAACCTCCAAATGTGTATATGTCGTAGATGGCTGAGCAAGAATCATCGATAATGAACTCCACTATTATATTTACTCCGTTTATTGATGAAATTTAAAACTGTGTTTCATCCTATTTCTTCGCTATTTTCCCTTAATGGTTATAATTAAGAGGATATTACGCCTATCTATGTGGACAAAATCTGAAGTAGGCAGGGAAGATTTATACCAGAAATAGAATACTTAGTCTTAGGGTAACCAGCTTAAAAAAGCTGTACCTTGTTGGTATTTATGAGACTGAACTCTAAAAAGAGAAATAATTTGGTGTTTAAAGATTTCTGACCTATCGCTGAATAGTTACTTAGGAATAAATTATTTAATTAGAGTTCAAATGAACACATATGATGGACGGATACGTAACGATCGGATAAGGTAATAGGTTCGAAATGTTAGTATCAGCTTTTTCATTAAAAATATTAATGGAAGAGCGGAATAACTTGGGTGCTTTTTAAGCTATCGGGATCTCATTTATGATGATTGGTACTTCAAAAGAAATGTCACAAGAAAAAATTTAATTGAACCGGGAATCGAACCACATTTGGTATCATCCTTAGTAGCATTGTGTGGTCTCGTCAGTCGTCCGAAAACTCTTGACGTTCTCTTTCCCAGTGATTTATTTTCTTCTGGAGCTTAAAATGGCTATCACTCTCGTCAATGAAGCAGTTTCAACACTGCATTTGATGAGCGTAGTACCACGGAACGTGAAATCCTTTTATTTTTCCTACGGGCGTAAAATTACGCCAACCATCTTTTGAAAAATCGTAGTTCGCCATTTTTTCAACAAAGTGATACTAACCTCTAAATAAAAAAATGAGAAAATGAAAGTAAAATTCATTATTTAACATTATACCTAATTCTGGCAGCGAAGATTGGTTGTTAAGAAAAAACACAAAAGTATCGAAAATGGCCAGTGGAGTAGAGATCAGCGCTAAGGTCAGCACCGTATGTGGTAATGAACTACACTACGCTAATAGTGGGAAGATATGCGTGGCAACAGAATTACGGAGGAATACAACGTGTTGGGAGGTAGCGTTGTAGAACTGGAATGAAGAAGGTGACCTTAAAATAAATAGGTTCTGCATTGGAGTAAGTATAGGATTAATGTCAGCCGAGTGCGGTATATCTTCATCAGGTCTCCACGTAGCTTCAATTTGCCTCGCCGCGGCAATTGTGTTACACCTGCGCGAGGGTCGAATCCACCGCGGACCACGTCTTCGTGTCGGTGAAGAAAAAGGCGCTACCTTAAACGGCGCAGCATTCCGAGAGTTGCACATTTGGGCCGCGACCATTTTGTGCCGCGGCCCTCAAACAGTCCCGGGGAACGAGATTCCGACCCGAGGAGGAGATGGCGGTGGTTTAGAAGAGAGGCCTTGCGGCGAGAGTAGATTGCGTTAGGGTGGCCGGGCTGTTGGGTTGGGTTAGTATTCGGCTGGAGGGAGGAAGGCGGGGAGATGGGAGTGCGGTAGGTGAAAACCGCGCGGTGACGCCACTCGGTGTGTGTCGACACGAATGGCGGGCGAAGGCGGAGGAGGGCGGGCGAACATGTTTGGGAGGCCCCGGGGTGGCAGTGGCTCATTCGGGGTAAACGTATACAAGACCGATTTCCGGCTTCTGCACGCTGAGCCAAGATTGACACGGTCGAAGATCAGAAGTCACGTGATCACCCTTCCTTCCCCTTCTCCAATCTTCTCGTTTTGGATTAGATTGCTAACTTGCTGATTCTGTTTGCCGATTCTTTTTCGGTTGTTAAGTTTATTTCCATAAATTTTATCACTCACGAAGAAGAAGAGGCGTCATTTTATGAAAAAATCCGCTTGTTTGTATTTAATTATCTAACTTCTCCATTTTCCAGAGTCTTTTATTAGTTGTGTGTATCACTGTTGACAGCGGGTTTGGTCAGACACCTTAGGAGCTCTTGTGTATATTTATTCTTGAATATGACCGCCCCTCGACTTCATGCTGAGTCTCTAGTCACTTGGCCTTGCATACGTCTTAGGATACTAGCAGGAACTATCCCACTTGGGTACACGAAAAAAGTTACTACCCTGTGTTATTGTGGCAGCGTGCTGCATTATCCTGAATCGTCGCTAGTATATAGCTAAAAAAAAATTGGGTCAGCGGTTCACTTTGAGCGGGTTACACTTATGACTGTATTTACCAAAACTTACATGCGGATTTGAACCCGTTGATCCTCTCTCGCTGACCAAGGCATGCCTAGCAAGGGCTTTGCTTTTAAATTCAACCCCATTAAGTGATATGGTGTGGAGTGACAAGTTTAGTTATATTTCATCTATCAGTTGCTTTCCTTATGAAAATTTAATTTTTCTTCACTCAATATTTCGCAAAGTTTTACTTGTCTTTTATAATGGAATTCCAAAAAGTATGGGCCGCTGCATTCACTTTAATTTTTATTACTTTTCTTTATTCCGTTTAGCTAACCTTGGGCCCAACTTAACCAACTCCTATTTCCTCATGGAGAAATGCATAGAATGCATTTTGATGAAAAAGGTAGTCGTATGACAAATATGTTTGTGCTTACGAGTCTTCTTCGCCTTCTGAAGGAATTTGGCGGTTATTTAAGGATGTGGTATCTGCATTATCGCAGAAAACGTAAGCCCGTAACTTTCCTTCTTCGTTTGAGGAAGGTCAAGACTTCCCTCTTCCCATCCTTCGTAGTGTGCCTCATTTCACGTCGTTCCAATCTGTCACCAGTCTTTCTCTAGCGCACCAGATATTTAAAACACATTCCATACTCTGCTTGTGAAGAATAATCTCGATATGCATATTATTCGTCGTATATCTTTATGCAATAAAAGGTTTAGTACGCGTAATTCGCAGTAACATCTGCTACGATAAATCATACTTTCTTCATTCACCAGTTTGCAATGAATGACTGCATTTATATATAATTAATTGGAATACGGGATGGCTACGGGATTTAATTTTATGATGGACTGAAATTTACCCTGCGTAAAAGAAGTGATCCCTTATCGCAACCAAATTTGACTTTGTTTAAAAGATGTTTTTTGTATGTAGGACCAATGGTATTTAATTTGTCACCCCAGTCATGCTTAATTTCTTAGTCTTTCAAAATGTTTTTGCAAAATGCACATTCTTGGCTTCTCACTAAAGAGAGTGTAGAACAAATATTGTCATAGAATATTGATGTAAATGAATTATAAATACTATTTTCGTTGTTATTTTTCATGTATTCACTTAAGATTTGTTAACTTAGATTACCCAAGTAACGCAACACGAGCTACACTATATGTAAAGCATAATATATATTATTATTTTGGACGGTAGCCTCAAACAGGTGATCCTTGGAGGCTACCTAAAATTACTCAATTTTGCTATTGTCATGTAATTTGTGTGTGGAGTAATAAAATTATTATTAAAAAAATCGGGGAAGCGTGTCAATTCTGTATCACTAAGGCTCGTTCAGGATTGCTAATGGGGTAGTATGGCAGTTTTAATCCAACACTTGATCTTATTCACTTTGAACTTGCGTAATGAATTGAGCAGTGGAATAGAAAACACTTGTTGAGCTATCTCTTCATTGCTCATTCCACTTTTTTTTCAACTTCCAAACATAACCGAATAGGCTTGTAGAAATCTTTCGATTTTACATTATATGTCTGAATTTTACTATTATTTTTAACACATATGGTAGTAAAATTTGTTAGTATATATAAATGTAAGAAAAACGCATTCTCCTTTGAGAATCTTACTTTTAGCATGATTGATTCTTTAAATTAGGCATAGAGGGTAGCTAAAACCCTAACCATAGGGATGCCATCCTTTAACAATGCTGTGCAAATAGGGCGCGGCATAATATTCGCCACGTATCCGCGTCCGTTACCTGCCAATTGTGGGTGGCCGTGTCCCGTCATTGTGTCCTTCACCAGTAAGTCTCTCCAACTCTCTGCAGGTTTGGCCAACGTTCGCTCGTTCCATTTGGTTTGGCCCGATTTTTCTCCCTTCCTCCCACCCCTCCCCGCCCACACATACACAAACACAATTCCCCTCCCTCATCGCCTCCCCTCGGCCGCCCACCGAACTGAGCGACTCCCAGACCTGCCTCAACCTTCCCCTCCATCCTTCACTTTGTCTTCAATAACTCTGCCTGCGGCTCAGCGCCAAGATTGATTGATTGAGTGGTTATCATACGCTATCATTTATTGCATCGAAAGACCGGTCTCTTTAATCTATCCCCTTAACGTTAATGACTTATTCGGTATTCCACGAATCTTTCCTTTAATATTTATAACATAATGAAAGCACTTGTTTATTTCCATTCTTTTTTATTCCTACCGACCCAGGTTCCGACACATTATGCCATTTTCAAGTTGGCATTATGTACCTTGAAAATGGCATTACGAGCATAAACTTGGGTCGGTAAAAACAGAAAATTGTGGAAATAGACAAGTGCTTTCATTTCGTAAAATATCAAAGATTTATACTGAATTGCTCCGTAAATTGTATCTTTCTTTTAATGTAAAGGTGTATAAAATCTTCGTAAACACCGAAAAAGTTTTTGCTATTTAGTTGTTTTTTATACCATAAAGCCTATAGTGTATAGACACTATTCTGAAAAATGGCTAATGGAGGATTTAATGGATCTTTTCACCATGCTGGAACCCAGAGATGAATTCCGTCATTGCAACGCAAGTTTGATTAAAAATATTGATAGATAATAATTTTGAGTCTTTATTTTGGATCTGATTAGATTGTAACTTTAGATGTAAATGGCGTCTATCATATGATTGCGAGTTGTACAGGGTGGAAAAAAATCATTCCACCCTGAAGAAATTTTTTATGCCAAGTTCTCATAGCTGAGATCATGTGAGCAGAATAGTAGTAAGGCCTTACAAACAGTGGAAACGGGAAAGATATTCCATTAAGTTATTGACATGATGAATAATTTAGAGCGTTTTCGATATGCCAATAACCGAAACATTTTTCAAATGCGACTGTGCAAACATCTAAATAAGATTATGATAGGGAATTTATCAGGTTTTGTACCTACGGCCCAGTTTGAAATCCCTTAACCCACCTGATATAAACATAGGAACACATCCCGTAAGTTTCAGTGACCGCTGATTACCTGATTCTGGGAATATTATTTTTAGTTGAAGCAGTGAGTTTGTTTCTTTCTCATTGAAATTTTATTTATTATGTCAGATAATGCGATTTCATTAATATTTAGTCTTTTCACAAGTATATTACCAGCGTATATCATCCGGGCATATGTTGCGTAGTTTGACTTTCGTGATACGTTTTGTCCCCGGAAGACGTCCTCAAGTGGAGTTTATCGTCGTACCTTCACAGTCTGCCATTTTATTTTGGATCTGACTACATAGCAACTTTAATTAACATGTATAATATGATTGCGGATTGTATCGGGTGAAAAAAAAAATTCATTCAGCCCAGAAGAAAGAAGTACTCAAGGGGAAATGATGAATAATGATCGACTCGACCTGAGGACGTCTCCAGGACGGGTGAACGAAACTGTTGTTACGAAAACTCAACTGACACGACGTATACCCGGAAGATGGACGCTAATACGATATTATATTGGGGACATCTATAGGCAGGGCATGGTGAACAATCACCATTCTTTGTACCGCAGTCGAAACCATCGCACACAATGCATCACGTGTCATTCCCATTCCTCCGCTCGATCGAGGACCGCACATTACGTGTTGCATGCGCGGGTCCGAGGGAACGAAGCAGAGATAGAGAGACAATTCGGCAGAGTTGTGGAGTGTGAGCGAGAGAGCTGGTTCGTCCGTATCCAAAAGCGGCCACCGGTTGCTTTCTCCCGCGCGCACACGCTGTTGCGTCACACCGAATAGCTAGCGAGTCTTGCCGCCGCGAAATTAGACGGGCTTTTGCCCCATCAGAAAAGAGTGAGGTGGGGATGGGGTCGACACGCGTCGTCCCGGAGCGAAGGTCTCTCGTCACCGGAATCGAGGCCAACCGAGGAGAGAGAGATGGCGGGGAAGGTTGGGTTAGGTCGGGGGAGAGTCTCGGCCCAATGGGTGAGGGGGGAGATAGCCTTTTGGGGTGGGGCCGGGTGGGGAGGTATAGGGTCGAATAGGAGCGGGAGAAAAATCGGGCCAAACCCAATGAGACCGACGAACTGAGGCCGCGAGGAGTTCAAGAGGCGGCACTGGCAAAGGGAGCTTTTGACTGTGAGCGGAGAGATGGGCTCAACAGAATCCATAAGCAAAGGTTAATAAAGGAAATAATTGTTTTTTTGGCCGATGAAAACGTTACGTGGTTTAACTCGAATTTGAAGTTTGATCTGAATGAAAAACTGATTTCCAATATTTTTTGGAAAAGCAAAAAATGTAGCAGCATGAATAATGCAGGCTTATTTTTGTCATTAATGAAACAACTTCAAGAGGTCAAAATAATAATAATTATAATAACAATTATAATAAAATACAAAAACAAAAAGCAAATAACTACAAAGAATAATAAATAAAAAATATAAAAAACTTTATTTTTTTCATTATTATTATTCATTATTTTTTAAACATTGTTGTTTCATTACAATGCAAAAAGCAGCAATTTTAAATATTTGTCGGATTATCAGAAAATTTTTCAACACAGGGTAAAAGGACGAGAGTGCTTGGTGATACCCGTAACTCGCCTAAAACCAGCAAAAATGCTGTAAAAAATAATAATAATAATGTCGTCTTAATTTATTAACGGTATTTAGGGCACTGCAGTCCTTTCTTACAATTAAGTAGATGGACACGCACATACATCTATGCCCAACCTGGGAGAAAATTCACCCAGGCGGAATACGAACCCTCGACCCCTGGTTTAGCAGGCGAGGACTTTACCCGACCACCACCGAACATCAGTTCTCAGAATTTGATGTCATTTCGGTAAGATCCTTGTAAATCCATTGGAGGGGAATGGCCGACATTTTATGCGCAATTCACTTCTCAGAACAGACATATAGCCCAGGAATTCGTTTTGAGAGGATAGAGTCGCGATTCCCGCGAGTGGTAACGACTCAGCCATCTCTTCTGAGTACCAAATAAAAAAATCCTTTTTGCATGAACTATTTTCGCAATCATGGGCATAACTACAAAAATATGAGTTAAAAAATAAAATATTTTCATAATAGTGATGGTTGGTAAAAGAACTTTGTGCTAACTCGATATTAAGTCTAACATCATCACCAGGCGTTTGACGAAAGGGTTCATAAATAAAAAGGAACTTTTCACGAAGTTCTGATGAAAAATTAATGGAATATTAGACAGAGGGCATCGTAAAAACTTTAAATATTTTCATCCAATCTGGCATTTACTTACGAAGTGTTCTGACCTATGAATTGAGCATCATAAAACACTATGAATAATTTCTGCGCCTACTAATAATAATGAAAGACATCTGACAAGACAAGTAGATTTGCTCTTTTTACCTCATTTCTGTTTAATGCCGTCTCTACTATTAAATTAAGCACTTTAGAGGCCTCTTTTTCGTGTGTACTTTTCCTCTTAGAACATAAGGAAAATAAAGGAATAATTTCAGAAAATTAAGAAAAAGGCGATTTTTTCCGTTAAAATAAATATTTTTTATAATGAATTACTATTTATGTATTATTGAAAAATCGGATCAACGGCTTTGCGAAGGTTCAGAAAACCCATTTCTCAGAATTTTGAGGTTAGTTCTATCGATCACTCAACATTCTTAAATCCATTATCTTGATGAATATTGGCCACATTTTCCCGGAAACGGCAGATGAAATTTCTTAATTTGAAATGTAATTTTTTAGAGCCCATGAAATAATGATATCGGGAGGCCAAAGAATATGAGGGCGGAGGGATCGGGCCCGAATGGAGCTACCGAAATGCTGGATGACGTGATCAATCGTCTGCAAGGGTTCCTCGATGATCTAGGGCGTCCCTGTTACCAAGCCCTTAACTATTCCGTACCTTGTTTATTTCTGTGCCATTTTTTCCGCTGTCGCTTCTAAATACATGGTATTCTACTCAATGGGTGTCATGTAAAATTCTGCATTCTTGTCTTAGCAAAATTATTATCACCGGCCATATTCTGTTCGGTTATTTTCTAATGAGATTAAATCCGGTGAAGCATTGTAGAGTCCGTAATAAACCAGTAAGAGTCAATGTTTGTTGAATTTAATCAAGCTGAAGGCATGTATCCTTCTTAGCACTTGAGGTAGGAATTTACTCAGCTTCCGAAATTCCTCTACTGATTCATGGAAGGAAAGCATATTCCCAATATTTCCTAATTTTCGTGTCAGCGGTGCTCTTGGAGGTAAGGTGAAGTTGGGTTCGAGTTTTGTAAGAAGTCAATCGCGCAGCCAAATTGGGTGTAACTCCTTATGTTTAATTTAGGTGGGCACAAATCTCTAATCTTACAATGCTGCGATGTGAGACTTTTTACCTGAAAATAGACGTGAACTACTAGTACTGTTACTAGTCATGGCTGGACTATTCCTTATCTATTTGTAATTGTCTGATATCCAGGAAAACTTATTCCTTATCTATTCAGTTATCAAGGGTTTAAAATCTAGGAAAACAAAGTTATTCCCCTCGATCTTGATATCTCCAGTGCTGCGCGCTGAAAGTTGCGGGGGATATTCCTACTCTCCTCCTATATCGAATACGTAAATGCATGCAACTCATTCAAGCATGCTTTGCATTCACGCTGGGTTGGTAGACTCAGGCTAAATAGGTGCTCATTCTCGCATTCATGGATTCATGAATTAATTCGTACTAATGCACAGGGTAACCTTCCTTAAAAAACGGAAAGAAGCCCGGTTTAAGAGAATATATCTATAATCCATTTAAAGTTTTTTAATGATACACCAATCGCAAAAAAAACAAGAAATGGTGCTTCTAAGTGCTAATGCTCATAAAAACATAAATTCCCTCCTTTTGGCTGTTAACAAGGTTAGGCATAAATTATCGTTCATAAGTACTCTACCCTTTACCCTAGATTATTACGGCAGCGTTGGAATTTAAACTAAGCTAGTTGAATGGGAGGGTAGCTTACTAAGGATGAAATCTTCTCGGGTTTCCAACCGGGTCAGGGTCTGCATGGTGTTGGGCAAGTAATCCATGCTATTCACCGGGAAAAGCTCAGATTCTTCTGTAGCTTACTAACTTTTATAAGTATATAATACATGTTTCTGAATTTTTTAGGATCTCTAACAACATGTTTTTCCAATATACCTTTGAAGGCAGATTACCTTCATAAGTAGGATATAGATTAATCTCATAGCATATGTATCTTATTTAGCGTGCATGTTGCGTAGAGCATGCTCATGGAAGTAAAATTTAATCCTCTGGAATGGAATGGTGGTGATGGCTCACCCCCTGCCAAACACCTCTGTAGGTGGCTTGTAGGATAATACATAGATGTAGGTATACCCTATTGACATCAGACTGGTATGAAAATATATTGCTCCTTCGTTCCGAATTATTTTCAACGTACATCTTAGTTTCTGTTCGAACTATTACCATCGACTACCAACGTCACCACTCTGCAGGTCGATTTTATTTCTAAGGCTAACCAATAAACCCGAGCTCTAAGGCCAACGCAATGTCTATCACAATATGTTCTGTGTTATGATGGGACGACGGCTTTTTTTGGCAAGCCTCTTCTTACCTTTATGCTTATGAATAACAATACTCGTACTTCGTTTTATTATAGTTCATGCGCCAGGTTTTCTACATCTATTCCGTCGATGGCCGTGAATTTCTTTTTCTTCATAATGGTCTATATTCTCATGTGGGAAATATGAAACATAAACTTTAATGGTAGTAAGAGTAAATTTCTACGGCTTTAAAATGGAATCTTCCATATTCTTACACTAAGGTCAAAGTAGCTTATTGTAAGTATTAGAGCTTAAGTTTTATTTTAAAATGTTCCGTTTGCCTCTGGCAATCTTCCACAATAGCCATTTGCGACATAGGTACTTCTTTCTTACTAGACCGTTGGAATAATTTCCTCAAATTTCTAGGGGACCATAAACAATATTCACCGAATCGGTCTTTCCCACCATGAGGAGCGTATCCATCAAATTTGTATTACGTCTAAGTAAGAATGACCCTTGATCCTCACCTCCGCCGCGGCAGTAACGGCGGCATGTCTGAAGACCGAAACGAAAAAAAAAGTTTCGCTTTTCGTCCAAGGCGCGGTGTACTTTTGCGGCCCTTCCCGAAAGAAGAAAAACGTACAAAATAAAACCGCGCCAGCTCAAAAAGGCGGCTCGAATCGGGACATGAGTGAGGTGCACATAAAATGGTCGGAGGGGGGGGGGGGGGGGGACGGGTTAAATGCGGATTTTTTTTATTACATACGGGCTAGTCGGAAGCGGGTTTTTAAGACGTGGGGTGAGCGACAGAGGGGTAACAGAGGAAGGAGGGGAAGTTGGAGGGAGGGAGGGGGGGGGGGGAGAATACGTGCGTACAGTGCCCCCACCTCCCTTTTATTCCCCCACCCTCCCTAGCTGAATCTCTCCACCTCCTCCTCCTTCCTTCTTCCCTAACCTTGTTCAACCTCGTATTCCGTGGGGGCCTGAGAAGCAGCAGCGGCGGCGTTCGTTAAACCCTGCGGCGGCGGGCGAGGAGGGAAACGGGGGGGGAGGGGGGAGACCGGGGGAAAGAATTCGAGGAAATATGCCCTCCTTTCGCGAAGGAGTGTGGGCAGGGCAGCAGCGGGAGGACTTCAAGAGAAGAAAGGGGTGGAGATAGAAAGAAAGATGAGTATAGTGTAGGAAGTCTTTGGATAAAAGGTGCAGTTTCTGGCGTAATTCGGTGGAAATGGGTGATATTCGAGATCTGATGCTTTCCCGGCGTATGCTGGTGGTGAAGGCTTGGCAGCAATGAAGGAGATTACCTGGTGGAGCACTTGAACAGCCTTCATTCACCACCTGGTGGTATTCGGCATAACGAAATTTACTAATCTATTTAAACATTTATGTATTCCAACTGGCCCAGGTTTCGGCACATAATGCCATTTTCAAGGTGTGAAAACGCACCTTGAAAATGGCATTATGTGCCAAAAACCTAGGTCATTGGGAAATTGACTTTTCGTTATGTTAAGTATCCTTTCGCGAAGGAGGGGAAGTGTGGGTAGGGCAGTCTTCTAGATAAAAGAGTGGAAAAAATTAACTTTAAGCAGATGCAGTTATTTTATGTCAAAACTAAACTATATTTTTAAATAATGTTTTCATTTCTCTCAGGCTTTGGGGGGGGGGGAGAATCTATCCCTTCATCCCCCCCAATAGTTATGCCACTAAAAGGTGCAGTTTCCGGCGTAATTTGGCGAAAGCATGTGATATTTGACGTAATGAAATGTACTTGTCTATTTCTACATTCATTCATTGCAACCGATCCTACTTTCGGCACATAATGCCATTTTCAAGGTGCTTTTTAAACCTTGAAAATGGTATTAAGTACTTAATTTTAATTAGGCTTAATACCCTTCGCGAAGGAGTGAGGAGAAGTGTGGGCAGGCAACAGCAGGAGGACTGCAAGGGGAAGGTGTGGAGATAGAGAGTAAGTGGGGTCTAGTGAAGGTACTTTTCTTTCGCTTCGCGAGAAAGAGAAAAATAAATGTAAGAGTCCATGACAAAATATAAACTACAAATGGTAATTTCCACACATCAATATGATGCTCTACTTCCGATCATGGTTTCGAAATCGTATACCATTTTCAAGGATCCTTAAAACTGACATTAGGATCCAAATAGGATCCTTGAAAATGAAATATAATGTCGAAACCATGGTGGGTAATGGAGTTTTACGTAAATGTGTGGAAATTAGTATTTGTATGTGGTTTATATTTTATCATGGGTATCACGTCAAGCCTTAAACGACTTCATAAATTGGAAGTATGTTGGGAATGAGAGGGATCCGTGCAAAAATAAAGGAGCATGTTGGTGCGTACCATTTATTAAGGTAGATTCCAGAATCTATTCGATCTATTTCTTTCCATAGCTCCAAAAATAGCCCTATATTGACTTTTACGTTAGGTATTTATTATTAGCTAATAATTAATGTCAGCGAACATCCATATCCTCTGTAGGGGCAACACATCCAGGCTTGAATCGAACCGGTGGCCCTCGTTAAGACAGTACCCCACCGTAACCGAGGCCGGCAATTATATTTGCGGGTGAAATATAAATAGATTAAGGACCAAAAATCACGGGACGAGCATCGGAAAGCAATCTTAGAGCCATTCTTCAACAGCAAAAATTATCATATGCTCAAAGTGTAACAGATATAAAAAAAAAATTGCTAAAAAATTTCATTCCCCAAATGGAAAATTGACCTTGTGAGCCTTGGAACTAGTGGCGTAGCCAGGTATTTCGTTTGGGGAGTGGGGTCCAAAACTAGGGATGTAATTTCACTTGCATACCGGCTTAGAAAAAGTCGGAGATTCAGGAAATGATTGTTCAATTAAATTTCACATTCCTATCAATATCATTCTGGTTACTTTTTGAAGCATCGTGGAAAGATGTGCTGAACAAAATCGTCTAATTATATTTCCGGCTTTATTGTTTTTACTGCAAAAAGTCTGATGGGTCGAGGTAGATGGAGTTTAGTACGTAAGTTTAACATAGCGCTTCACCCAAATGTTGCCAGAGTGAGAATAGAATCAAACCAATTGAAAAAGTTTTGGGGTCCAAGACAAATTCTTTTTACTAATCGATCCAGATTCAAATTATGAATCCAAAAAGGGCTGAGAGCGATATATTTAGAACACATTTATCAAAGTTAAATTATTACTCCTTGATGTACTTTAATCCACTTTAAAATATCTCAGGCAGAACATGGCTATGTCTCCCAACCAAATATCATTATTTAGTTTTCGAAGGCTGTGGAAGAAAAGGAACTGGATACAGTTGAGTATACGACAAAATTTCATGTAACATATGTTACTTCCCAGTGCCCCACCTATCTTAGTGAGAAGAACAGATGGGGAATTTTTGCGTCATTTTTCGTTTCAGTCAGAGAAAGAATTTGATTTATTTAGCTCGCCAAAGTTCAAAAGTCAAATTTATATTGTAATGATGTTATTACATTGAATTTTTTTACTTTTGCTGGCAAGCTTATTTATTTTCCATTTTGCAAAGTATATGAAGTATCGGCTACATAATTTATGTCCTGGCTCCAATAGTAATCCATGTCTCTGTACAGAATTGCATTATTAAGTTACCTTTGATACTGTGCTCAGAGATGACTATAGGTTAAAGTTCTCCCTATATATATTCTCTCGTCCATGCGAACCTACCTCCCTGCAGATCCGAGGGATAGGTTCGGAACCGAACAAAAGAAATGCGTGCAATAGAGTGCATGTGAGGCCTCTTATCTCGCCGCGGGGAAGGGCGATTAGAAAAACGAGTATACGTGCTCCCCAAACCCCCCTTCCTCCACCTCCCCTCCGCACCCCTCCCCCCGAAAGTTCTTTCCCACCCCTCCTTTTCTCTCTCTCTCTCTCAGTCACGTCACTCACACCAGACCCCCACCGCCTCTCTCTCTTTTCTCCCCGCGGCGTTATCGTAACCCAACCTGCCTCAACGGCGTTAGTTTTAAGGGAGGCGATAGACTTTTTTGAAGGACAGGAGGAGGAGGATGAGGACGGAGGGTGGGTGGGGGGAATGGAGGGGGGAGTGGAGTGGGTAGGTAGGGGAGGAAAGAGTGGGAGAGATAGCGGCGAGTTTCAGTCTTCCGTTTTTGGTCTGCTATCGATTGGGGAGTGAGTTAGTTTGTGCTGCCCATGGCAACGGCTTGTAAAGCCCCCCCCCCACACCTCTCACCTCCCTCTTCCCTCCCCCCCTCCCAGTCCCCTTCAATTTCCTCCTTTTCTCTGTGCTGCCTGTGTGAAACCCCCTTTGGCCAAGTCCTTTCGCAAGAGGGCCACTCGCGCGGATGAGAAGGAGGCTAAAAAAATTTGTCGGACGAATCCTAATCGAAATTGTGAATTTTGATTTCTTATAAGAACAAACACACACATGATGTTGACTTTGGTGGGAGAGGTCATAGTTTTGTGAATTTTTGTGTAAATTGAGCTGAAATAATATGTGACACGGCTTAGTTTTCCTGAATCATCACTAAGTATTTTTTTAGTTCTTTTTCACCCTTCAGATATAATACTGTAGAAAGAATTTTATTCACTAGCATAGTAATTAATCAACGCATGTGAAATTTTGAGTGTATAGAGCTGAATTAATGTGTTACCGTTTTTTTTCCTGAAACGTCGAGAGGTATTTTATTGGTTCTCTTCAACCCATCTGAAAGGATACATTAGGAAGCATTATATTTATAAGTATGTAAGTTAATCATCGCATGCAAGCCATATCCCATGTTTTCCTTCAGCCATTCACTGGGAACTTGTCGAATGAATTAACAACTTAATTAAGAACGTTTGTCGCGAGTACTTAACAAACAGATGAGGATATTCGTCATATACATCTGCATCGACATAATACCCAGCGAGCCACCTCTAGGATGTTTGGCAAGGGGTGATCAATCACCAGCATGCCAGAGGATTCCCATGTGCACCAAGCGAGAGCAAGGGTCGTTCCATAATAGACAACCCAAGTGACAATTTAAGTTGAGCATAGTACTCGGTGTTTGAAGACCATCGAAAATCAAGTAGACCTACTTGGTGAGGTTTTTAGCCGAAGGAAATCTTTCGACAGCGAGTATCTGAGACTGATCAAGGCAAAGGGAGGAAAATATAGAGTTCGTGAGAGTGTTATCCCTGTTGGTATAAGTATAAGTAGTATCTGTTAAAAGTATCCTGCTGGAGTAAGAATTGGTGAATTCAGCAAATATTGTGTCAAGGTTTGAGAATTTCCCTTGGCTTTGACAAACACCTCGATTTATTCCTGCTTTGGATTTTAAATATTTGTTTCCGCATCGACTCGATATATTTTCCTTAATACAACATAAATTAGCAGAGAGGTCAATTGTTTCATGTTGGCTAAAGTAGAATGAAAACTTGCCATAATAGCGAATACATACGCTATAGATCCCAACATATATTCCGATATCCTTCCATTTAGCCCTTGAGGCGATAGTAATATCGATATGACTAACGATACGTAATTATCGCACATAATACAAAAATTTCTACATATCACTCTCATGTTGATTAAAATGATGATTGCCCAAATTACTGCTGTCTATTGCTAAATACCTCAATGAACAAAAACATGTTTTGCCGTCTTACCACTGCCCTAGCAAATTTTACAGTATCTTATATCTCTTATGCCAGGGTTGCGTGTTATCCTCGTCTTTTCAGTGTCTTACGCAGGAGAGGACTGAAGGCGTTTGGAGCATTCGTAGACCGTGGTACTCTCCTTTTTACACGTTGTGTGCCGGCGGGAAATGCTCCTCCATTATTTTTACATGTAGATACTAGATAATGTAAAAATATCATAGCATCTACAAGGATGTATTTTTTATCGTGCTTTGACCATGCAGATGCTTGCGAGAGTTACTCGTAATTTGGCTATCAACCGTGCTCTAACATATGGTCGTGACAGTAGCCAATTTTTTTACCCTTTAGCAGAATTAGTGTGAGTTCTTGTATTCACCGGTCCAGGCCTCAGATCACTTAAAACCGAATTTCTGTGATACATGGCCGATAACGAGTGTTAATAGCGATTGTTTTGTAGTCCTAGTTTCTTATGCTATGTAGGTACTTAGTTGATTTGACTGTAAACGTAATCGTAAAAGAAACTTAGGATATCACTCAATAACTGTTTGCATTCATTTAGTGGCATAGGTTTTCTTTTATGATATACGTTTCGGGAATTATCAGATAGTGGCAAAAGTTTATTTGGCAACGATGACTTCTGGAAAGTATATTATCAATATTCCGCATTATTAGCCTTCTTTTGTTTTTACTATATTTTTTGTACCAAAGCATGCAGATGTATTTTTGCGGTATCAAGCATTTGAAATGGCTTTTAGTACCTGTACATCTAGTGAAGTAAATAACAATTTGATTAAATTTCCTGCGTTTGGAATTAAAATGGAAAATTATGATTTCATTATGTGTAACCTTTTTCTATTTCGTTGCATTGTATGGGTGAATCGAAACCAATTGTGTTACGATTTTTTAACGATAAAAATTTTGAAACGATGAAATTTAGTCAGCTGCACCCATGTTTCTCTAACTAATTGAACCATAGCGCCTAATTCAGTGCTATTTCTTGCTCTCGTGCGGAGAAACGGGTGCTAAGGCAATACCTATCTACTCTATGCATTTTTCTCTGCTTTTTTTTTCATTTCCTCTGGGCGAGACCCGTAACACGGCAACTGCGGCGTTGGTCGAACGCGTGCCCTTGGGGTCCTTATCTTTTCGAGTGCCTGATCAATACGGTCGCGAACTGTTCGGCACCAAATTTAATGCGCTCCGCAACCTACATCACCGCGAGAGAGGTCAGGGGAGGGAGTGGGTATGCTTTTTTCTTAATTTTTCGTGGCGCGGAACTGCATGTTCGCAGCGCGTGCGGCAACTAATGAGCTAAAAGCATTTGAGCCTCTTCTTTGGAGATGCCGCTTCTCCTACTCGCCACCTCCCGATCAGGTTTCCCTGTCCTCTCGCGGTTTCCGCCGGAAAGATTCGGAGTCGTGCCCCAGGACCTCCGCCAAGTCATTAATTAGTTAATTAGACATCTTATTCTTCCTACTTTGCCCCGACATTTTTTTGGTCTAGTTACCTTTTTGAGACGTCCTAGTAGTGGTCATTTTCCATTTTATCCTCTTCAATTACACTTCGTTATTACCTTAGTACCTCTTAGTACCACCTTCTTGATTTGGTACTGACTAGAAATGCCAAAGATATTAAAATTAAATTCAATATCTGGGGTAAAAAATTGTGCAATATCATTTTTAATTGTATCAACCATCTGCTTTTTTAATTTCACCGTAATCATATTTTATGCTTGATTTATATTAATAATAATTTTGTACTCAAGATTTTTGTTGCTGCATATTTAAAAGTTTGAACAATTAACCGCCTCAAAAACCAATATTTCTCCTAACAAGCATGAGCCGATATTTCGCCCGCAGCACTAAGAGGCTTGAAAGACCTAAGGGATGTTGAATTCATGGAAATGGTCGATAAATAGTCCTTAAAAATAATGTTCTAGATTGGAAGGTGTTAGATTAAAAGCCTCAATATAACTCGTGAGGGTAGGGGAGAAATCTAGAACTTTTATCATCAGATAAAATTTAAATAATTCAATTTATTGATAATATAGATTTATGTAGAGCTGTAATATTAATAGTGTCATTAATTGATGAAACCATGTTCCTATTATTTTATTTACCTTAATGTTATTTAAAATATTTTCTTATAAAGCCTTAAAAAATTAAAACTCGGCAAATTAAATTCATAAAATTTTGACATGATGCCCACCGATCGTGCTGGGGTTATCAAAATTTCAGCAAATATCATGATGCGTGGGGGAGAAATGAATTAGCCTAAAATTTGTCACCTGATAATATGGACTTGCCTTCATTCCTGGGTTTAAATGTAAAAACCATCTAAATGGGTGTTGAAAAGGGTGATATTTTATGCTACAAAGTATTCTTTTGTAAAGTTGACACAAGTTCAGGGACATTTTTGAACATCAGTATGTTATGAACACACGTGCCCCAGGAAGTTTTATTTTGGCATTTTTCTACATTTTTAGTTCATATAAAAACGACAAAAGTTGGAGAGATTTACCAGCGGGGACACTTATAGGTAGATATTTTTCTTTTCTCCATGGAAATAATTTAATTTATGAAAAGAAATCAATCTCAATTGGTGGCTCTTATTGAGCTTTAGAATTTGTCGAAAACGGTGGGAATACAATAATGGGCAACCTTTCACTGAATAGTTATTGAAATATTCGTCATATTTTGATATTTATTTCAAATTAAGGTTGCATAAATTATTTTGTGCCGTGCCATCGTATTTTATTTTTGTCGGACAATATTTATATCAGTTGTTTTTTTTTAATTTCTACTAACTCTAATAACACATTTTGTACAATGGTGACTTTAATTCCAAGTGTGGAAATATTTTAAGGGAAGATTGTTCCAATTAAATTTCTTATTCATGTTTAAATCATTTGTAAGGTCTTCTCAATTACTTACAGTGAATATGTCAAATTTTTAAGTTAGGAAACCAGGAAATAAATGTTAACGATCCGCCTACGTTTTGTGACGACAGTGAATCGAAACAAGTACTCTCACCATTCACTTGTCCATTTGCGTGGGTACGTGCTCTGTGTAAGCAAACCTACGCAAACGCCTTCTCTTGACAATCATTAGAATTCTTCTTTTCCTAGTCCATTTAGGAGTAGGTAAATCGTCGTCAGGCAAATCTCACGAGTGTGATTTATTTGTCCTGACATGAGCTGATGCATGGGCATGATTTTTTCGCTCTTTGGAACGTCAAAAGATAATTGATTGACGAGCGAACATAACCAAAACGCGATGTGGTCATCAATTGCTTCCGAATCTCATTTTTCAATTCACGAGTCCGTAAAAAAAATTGCCCTGCTAAGCTCTGCTCCGTACCGCCATTTCGGGCCATTGAACTCGGCAATTACCATAAAAACCACTTCGAGTGCAGTCGAGCAGTATCGTAGGAAAAAAACTGAGGTGCCCTAACATCATCATAGTTGTACTTTTGGAGTTGCATCTAATGTATGCACTGGAATACGATTTCGCTTCCCCGCTACCTTGGAGAATTAAATAGGGCGTGCAGCACCGTCTGTGTTGATTAGTGCACCGTGACTGCGAACTCCGACAAATCACGCTTTGTGCGAAAGCCGAGGTGGAAACAACAAAATCAGTTTAGGTATCGGCACTACGGATAAGGTGTTCGTTTGAAGTTTTTTCGCTTTACAAATTTTCATGTCTGTGCTAGATGAAAGCTTGTTATGGTCTTGTTCTCAAGGTTCTATTTTTCCCCACCGTCACGAAATCCGTGAGGGCTCCGTCTTTAAAATCCCAACTTGTATGGTTGCAGAGGAAGAGGCGTAGTAGAGCAGCGAGAATCGAACCCCGATACTGAAGTCAATGGTTTGCGAGTTCACTTCGTGGAATGGTGACATGGTAAATTCAAAAATAAACTTTCTTGCATGTCACACTGTATTTATTAAAAAAAACTCAATCGGTTTCATCTACTTCCACATAATACCCCGCAAGCCACCCCAAAGGCGTGTGGCAGGGGGTGTTAGGACACCAGCCGTTCTTACATAAAAAGTAAGTGCCCTAAAGAAATAAGGACTAGCATTTATTTAAGTTTTTTTTATGGTTCGGGGGAAAAACGAATTCCCGGTTCTATCCGTTCGGCAAAAAATCTCTCTTAAGTTATTGCTTCTGTCGGACCTGGAAATATAGTGTGGGTATTACTCTATCATTATGTTCTCCGTGTCACTCTTAAAGATATCCATTCTCAATTGTTCAAGGAATCCAAGCCTAGCGCCAACCTTTCTCTCACCCTCTCATCCGAAGCTCTTCCCACAGCACCCTTGATTAATCCAAATTTCTTCAGGGCTATACCGCAAATATTTTCTATATGTGTTCCCCACGATTGGTCCGAGGTCATCGTAACTCCCAGGTACTTAACTTCGTCTTTCGCCTTTATGTTAATATCATCCACAGCATAAACATAGCTATAGTCGGACGAAGTCTGCAAAAAATGTACAGACATGCATTTGTTCCGATTAAGTTCGAGTCCCCACACTTGGCTCCACGAATGAACATTGTTTAAATCCGATGACGTAATCCGGTTTCGACCTTTCCAGATCATTACCAACAGGCGAACCTGGAAAAGTCGAAATCGGAAAATAAATGCTGTGTGAAATACAAGAAAGTTCGTTTTTGAATCTAACCCGATACTGTAATTGTACCTTTTAGTTGAGGCAAGGTACTCGGAAGACGCTAGGCTCACAAAATTCCATTCGAGGGTCTTGTTGCAAAGGGTTGGGGGCTGCATTTGAAAGAAACTGATGCATAAAACTGAGACCTCTTGAAAATTTTTTGATTCCTCTTAGTATTTGTGCACGAGAGAATAGTGTGATGTTTTAACGGATGAAGAATGTTAAGCTGATAATATTAAGCGCGAAAAACGGAATATTTTAAAAAGTGTAGGGTTCACGTAAACGACGGTTCTGGCAGCGGAAAGGAGTAAAAGTCGGCAATAAATCAACTGCTGTCCGATAACAATTATTATGAATCATTAGAAATACCCATCCAAATTATGAATAAAAATTGAGCTGCATTATGAGTATGATGCTGTGATACTTAAAAAAAAAATCGATGCTTTTTTTACTATGTGACAAATGTAGCATGTAATTTCAACCCCTGGTTTCCATAGCGCTGGATTAAAAAAAAAATAATTTGCTAGAATGTGTCGTATGGATCACCGATTTTTGTCACATTATTAGTCGTATTTTCACTTACTTTGTCATTCTGTAATGTTTTGCGTGGAAACTGGGCTGGTGGAAGAATGTTTTTAATGAGGGTCGTAGAAACGGGCTAGAGAGATTTAAAATGCGACTGTGTTTGAGAATAGGGTGGTTTCCTTCATCAAAGAAAACGAAAGGCATTGATTGCGATTCGTTACCCACCATTAGTGTATTCATAATGTACAAATTATTTTGTTTTAGAAATACCGGGTTAGACGAATGGCAATGGTCCATTTTTATCCTCATTTGAAAAGGGCCAGATTGGCGCCCATGCGATGCCACTACACGTGACGTCACAGGGACCTAGTTTCTATAGGAGAAGATAGGAGTTATGTATCGTCTGAGGTTACCAATGCATGCATGAGGCGCAGAGCTCAGGGAAACATGTCTTAACAATCACTTATTAAAACTTGCCAAGGTCGGAAAGTTTTCCTCGTTTGATAAGTTATTAATAATCCTTATTTAAGCCAAGCGCTACCAGCCAGCAGGGTACTATGCTACCCGCTAGCAGCCTGCGTCGTATCAGCGCTAAGCCTCGCCTCAAGGTCACCTCGCAGGGCGGCAACGGGAACCAGGAATACGTCACGCGGAGAGATTTCCCGGCATTCATGCTTACGCGTTTTCGCGCGCTTGAAAATTTTCACTTTTCATTTAATCGCGAAAAATAGTTATCGTCATTTAAAAATCTAAAAGCGTGAAATACGTACTCCAGGAGTAATAATCTTTCGATTTAGGCAATAAAAAAATAATAGGAAACCACCCTATTGGCGGCGGAATAGATGGCAATTGAAAAATGTTACAATAAAGGGCCGATACTTGCTAAAGAACGCAAGAAACAGTGAAATTAGCTCTAACAAAAGCATTTTGGATTCTCGATATGGTAATGCATAAGGAATATTCCTGATAAAGAAAGGGGAAATCGATAGGATTCTGAGCGACACTGTATATCGAATCCCTCGAGTATTGCTTTCATCAGCGATAACAGTTTTAATGAAAAATTTTGCGCTGAATTAACTAGGCATTATTATTCAAATGGTAAGATGATCAAGTACTCTGGCAAAAATAATTATGAAAGTTTGGGAGTGCGGGTGATAATTTTGGTCGAGTATTATATAAAAACAAATGTAGGAAAAAAATAAGACTGATCGCGCGTCATTTGACCCTGCCGGATTGCGTTCGAAAATTTCAGTGGGTATAATTACATCGAAAACTGCTTACTTCTCTGAGGAGAACTTATAAATAAAAAATAGAAATAGCAGAAATATAGGGCAGAAAGTAGTTTTCGTAAACGAAAACTACTCTTTCTGCCCTAACAACCTTTATTTATCTGCAATCCTAAGTAGCTGTAATCCTGAGTGGAACTGTTATCTTTACTAACTTCAGTCTCACCTCAACCTCAATATTTCCATAACTAAGCAAAATTAGCGTAAGACTGAGTCACGCATTCTTAGTAATCATGTTTGCAAAGGGCACAAATAAAATCGTATCCGTCGTTTTTCGGTTCATGATGGAGGAAATTTCCATACTTGTTCCTGGAAATGTTTGTTACTTTATAAAGAATGATTTGAATAAATTTTATGATACTCAGCAGAAATAGAAACTGTCTTTTTGTTCAATTTGATGCATACGAGAGATATTCCAACTCACAGTATTATCAGTTGAATTTTACATATTTTACGACATGTCGCTGCCCACGTTAAGAAGGAACATTCAATAGTGACCTTGGTTCACTATGTCTATTTCTTGAGTCGGCAGGGTGGTACGCTTGAGAGTTATTAAACGAGAACCGTTTGAAAGGACTCGTAAAAAGTGTAATGTATGTCTTTGAGCAGAGCCTTGATTATTCGCAAGGTTTGATGATTGCATTCTAACAGTCCATCTTGGGCTCTTATTTGGGGTGAAAGGGAATGTAAACTTCTGCTGGTTAATTATGCTACCGGAAAACGTTTTTAGATTTATTTGTCAATTAAAAAAAGATTGTTTTTGCCCTGATAGAGCTCCAGTGTTGCCAGTAACATATCCATGTGATAATATACATGTGTGGCGTATAAATATGGGGTAATATGTATTTTCAAACACTTTTAGGAGAGTATCGTAGTCTGACCACATTTAATCGCAGTAATATCATTGCTCATATTTTTGCGATGAATAAGCATGTGCGATTTTTCTATTTGATAATGCATGAATTTCAATTCAAATTTAATAAAATCGGAATTAAAAGCTCTAATTTCTTGTGTACTCAAGGGAACATGCATATTGCTAGAGGTGCACTTACTGATTTTATGTAGAACGTGGCAGTTTGGTCGTTAAACATGCTTAATTATAATATTGAGCGTCTGGGGCGTAACATAAGCATTCTTACCGTGAAATTGCATTGTATTTATTCCAATAATAGTTTTCATGCTGCTCGCTCCAACTGCAAGGCTGAGGAATTCTGCTATTTCAGGATTTTTCAACTGGATGTAGAACTTCATCGACGTTATATTTCGGCTGCTACTAATGGAAACGGTCTCGCACAAAGGAGTCCGCCTATTTGGAAAATCTGAAAATATATTGTTAGCCAGATTATTTCCATGATTACATGACGAAAAAGACCGGGTGATCTGTGATATTTATTCGCTTTTACTTGCTTAACCATCAAAAAGACATCATAAAATTTATTCCAGTGAAAGGGAAATTTGATAAAATGCTTTAGATATTTACCCGGATGGAGAATTTAAAATATTCAATTTTCTTATCAACCGAAGAACATAGAACCAGCGAAGAACATAGAAAATGGAGTAAGCTCTTATGATCTGTTTGTTTTTTAACTCCAAATTCATCCCTAGTAGTGACGTCTGGACTACTAATCCACCTGTCACATGCATTCGTTGCAGAAAGAGGAACAAAACTTTGATCCTTCGTTCATTTCCATCATCCAGTAGTTATTTTTTAAATGAATACCATGGGAGAAAAATTAATTTTTTACTGTCTTACCGATAAAATCTTTACTCGTATAAATCTGAAGTCATAACCTCACGATCAATTTTTATTGGAAAATTAATATATTTATTTATTAAAGCTCTTCTCTTAGTTGCACAGCTCTCTTGTGGGGCTCACGAAGATTTTTAGATGATTATAGAATCCCATTAGTAATTGTTGATAAACGATACTAAACCAACAGCTGAAATTAGTCATTATTTTTTCTTTTACTGCAAATATTCAAAAAAGTCCGTACTATATTTAACGAAAATAATCCCATTATTTTAGGTGTATCAATGACCAAGGCTAAATAGTGTATGCGTTATTTCATTGGAGACCAGTTGTCTTACTGACTGCTGCTTTATTTGTGGTATACATCCTGATTGATATGAGAGTTATGATGTATAATACAACGTATTCGTGATGTAGCATTGAACGATTAGGATTGAACAGACGGAGAATGAGAGAGATTATGGGAGAGGTCTGAGAGAATTAATGTTTCACATTCGCCGATAACTTATGATAATGGACTCATAACGTACGTCAGCGCAGGAAATGTCTTCTTCTCTTTTCATATCGCGAAATATGAGTAAAAATAAGCACAATAAGGACAGCTATGCCTTAGGTTTGGATAGATGCCTTATGATGAAGGATAATGTCGTTAATAATGATGTACGACTACCTGTCCAGATGCGTTTTCCTATATGGAATGGAAGGATCATGAATGAAAACGGATTGAAGTGAATCTGTCTGTATCCCTCAGCGTGTACTGCCTTTGCCGGAACTCTTTTACTAAGATCAGATATGGTTTTGTGCCGGCCAGGGAAAATTTAACCATTAGGTTTTAATGTTTTCAAATACGTATAGTATTCAATGGTAAGCCTTAGTGATTGAAAGGCGTATTCTGGAATGGGTCTTAAAATCAATGAGAAGAGGGGATGTGATAATATTTCAGGTAGTTTTGTTAACGATGGACTTTATTTCGTTTAACTTCCAATTAAACTTTTTGTGCATATCGCGACGTTGCGTAGCAGCCATTTTAATTATTTTTCAAAGGAATTTTTACCAGTCGATCTTGGAAATAACTCATTGGAAATCGGGTACTAACTAGTGAAGTGGTGTTAGCAGATTGTCTTGTTCCAGCGTCATGATTTCTTGTCTGATAAATTGAACGGAATAAATATGGTCTCCACTTACTTGGTGTCCGATCGCATGAGGAGAATAATCTTAAGTCAAATAAGTCATGGTCGTGGGTTGCTCTATGTGCTGGCGATATCCACTGTCGACATCTGACGATTTTTATGAGCTACGATGCTGATTTAAATGTCCTGAGAAATCATAATTCCAGTATCCTAGTTTTATCATCACAACTGGCTTTTCATGATTATCATTCATGAATTTGAAAAACTCTTTTCCATTCGTGGATTGCAATCCTTACATGTTTCATATAGACATCTCCTCCCTTACTAATCGGTACTGTGCCCCCGGATTTTGCTCATCAAAGCTCTAACTCATTATTACCTGTGCCCATCAGTAATATGTACCCTATTACAACCTCTATCTTTTCAACAATTTCTTTCCCTATTCTTGGAGAAGCAGACTTTTCTTAATATATAAGCCACTCAACAGGCTTTCCTCTTTGTTATTGTTCTCAATAAAAACTAATTGGTTACTTCCGAATATCTATCTAAATACTAGAGTCATTTGGATCTATTATTACTATAAGAGTAAACTTTTTACCTTGTATATTCGTTATGTTGGCCTTTAGGTTCAATTTGATCGGAGGCAATGGAGTACCGCACTAGTAAAAGACTTTCTGGGATGGGCACCCCCTGTAATTTTCATGAACACAATCTTAATGGATGAGTTTATGATCTTGTTTTTTTTAAAACTTGGAATAGTTAAATACTTTTGTTAAAAGGTAAATAATTTAGCAATATAGATCCTATAATTCCCTATTATTTGTGAGTGGTTCTTTCAAATCAATGCTGATTTACCCACCTTTTAGCATCCACCTTACTGGTAGATTCTCAGGGCGTAGAATACGGGACTGACTCGCTACACAACCCCTTCTGCGATTGCTAGCACACGTTCGGCTGCTGATATCATAGCCACCCCTTCGAAACTCCTTCCATCCCTCTCTCCCTCTCGCACACCCAAACCCCTTTACTTTTGAGACAAATCGTTGCGTGGTGCTCAAACAAATGAGAAAGAATGCGCAACCTCGGGGCCCCACGTCCAGCGTAATGGAAGAGATCCCCAGTGGGAACCATTTGTTGTTCGCTATGGGTAGGGGGTGGGGAGGTTGGATGTTCGGTAGCCTTGGTTGGGATTGGGAGGGGGGGGGAAGGAGAAGGGGTTGAGCTTCGTATGGTGATGGAGAGGTCTAGGAGGGGGCGAAATATCCCATGCAAGCTTCAGGGCCCGAATCTGCCATTGCCTGCATGCCATTCCAGGAAGCTCTGCATTCTTCATCCGCTAACTAGTTTCGTCCCGGCCCATTTTGCGAAGCTAAAACGGATCACCCCTCCTCCCCCCTCTCCTCGTGTCGCGACCTCCCCCTCACCCCCCGCCTCCTCCTCAATTAAGAGGGCGCCGTGGGGGAGGTTTGGTCTGGGGTTGTGTGCGCGAGACCACGGGACATACGTTTCAAGGTGGTGCGGTGGCTACAGTAGTAGCGATGGGTTCTCATCATGCGGGGCTTGGGTTTATTCCCCTCTAGCGCCACAGATTATTATTATTATTCAGCAGAATTTTTGCTTCGGTGTCGTGCTGAGATCTTTTCACGAGTGGCATTACGGTCGTTGGATGAGATAGTTGAAAATCTTCAGTTAAAAGTTGTCTGCATCATAGTTTAGAGCTCGTTGGACGTTGAAAATTTGCAGAAGTTCATGGCGTGGGCGCAGAAATGCCTTTTTCACTCGGGGTTTCCTGAAAATCTATTATCATTTTAAGGGTAATCAACAGGTGAAGTTCCTTTAAATTAATGCATTACACGAATCTTTCCACCCTATCCTCCTCAGACATAGTACTTCATTCTTTAATTTACTGCAGAGTGTTTTATTCAAACTATTCTACTATTTTCCTCTCTCATCTCCTCTTACCCACCATTATCCTCACAGTTTACGTAGTAAAAGCTCAGTTTCAAGTATCCATTCCACGCCTCGTACTCGCCCCTTCCAGACTACCTGTAAGGCTTTTAATTTGCCGAGCCCCGAGTAAGACGTACTTTTGATGACAAGAGTTTAAAGACGGCCAAATTGTATTTATAAATTTGTGATTACCGGAAATTGAGGTGTTAGTCTCTTGAGAAGACAAAAGCTATGAGGCGTACTCGCTGAAAACGTCTCCTGGCTCAAATCATTTTTGGTGACAGCTCCTGTTAACCAATACTGCAGCTTTGATGTCTCCTCAATTTAGGGGCGGTCAGCGCTGATTGGGACCACAATCTTTTACCAAAGCCGGAGCCGGACATTTACTCCTCGAAAGCTGTATTTTCCGTCAGATCTTTAGTTCCTTAATTGCCCCTTTATTAAAAAAAATAAGCTGAAATATAGATATAGTGTCAAATAATTTCTTATCTGGTCAGTAATGCTTTTATAACTTTCAACGAACAATAAAGTTCATCACATCGTAAAAGGGCTTTACAATGATAAATAAATCGGTTCACAACCGTTTAATAAATTAATGTGAATATATACTCAGATTTTTATGGTGGGTCTCCACCAAATGCATTGACTTGGCAGAATGTGTAAAAGCGAATATATATCAAAGTTGGTCTCAACAATCAAATGAAATATCCTCTTGGAATACATAGATGCAAATGGCGCAAAGAATTTATTCGTGTTTTGACCGTGTTTTACCTATTTTAAAGATCTAAAAAAAATTATACTTCAGGGTAGGGGTGACAACATATATTTTTTTCGGCGCGTCTAGTGTTTCCTAAATGTTTTAATTTAATTTTGAAAATTTCAAATTTATGTAAAAGTTTAGTTTTTGGTCAAAATATTAAAAAAACAGGATGGTAGAACGTAATTGTATTTACATTTTAAAATCAAGATAACGATTTTACATAAATAAAAAACTGGAGATATGGTTAAAAAACTAAAAATCGTGTTTAAATTTTTTTGGGGTTGCTATCCATTGTTAAGGCCTGAAACTTTGGATAAACACATCATTTTGGATGCACTTTAAGTGTATATTTTTTATTTTTCAAAATATCCGGGGGCAATTTTCACCATCTTAGCCTGCTAGACCCTTTGTGCATAATTAGAAATTGCCATAGCGACGCGCTCGCTAAATATTGGACAGTGTAATAATGATTAACGTGATACTAAGTGGTACAGCCCGAAATTTCGTCTGGATAGGTGAGGGTAGAGATCTATCCGGGACTATGTCACGGGGGTGTAAATCATAATCCTATCTACGTGAGGTAAACATGAATAAAGAGTTATACTTTCTTGATCTATGGAACAGATATATTTGAACGAAAAGAACGGTAAAAAATCTTTTCTAATCTGATCCGGAAAACAATTAACAATTTTGCGAAAGAAAATTGAATGTTAAAAGTCAATAAAACCTGTGCCAAACTGTAGTGAAGAAAGGACGTCCTCATGGTGGGCCCTCGAAGTAGTAATGGAAGTGAGAAACAGCAACAATAGTGGATTGATGTTTCTAAGACTTAGTTGAACATTTTATGGGAATTGTGACCGCGTTAAGAAAGGTAGGAATTGAGGAGTGGGTAAAAATAAAGGTATTTGATTGACGCAGTCACTCCAATCGTAGATAAGAGAGCCTCTCTTGAAAATAATAGAGAGACTTCAAGAAAATGCTCTTCATCATCGTTTTATTTCCCTGATTTTTTTCCCTTTAAAAGAAAATTGAGGCATGATGGATATTTCTTGAATAAATGTCTACGCAAATCAGCGTTCTCTTACTATTATCCCTGCTCAAATATTTTTCGCGTAATCATGAGATCCATGCCATAATAAATGTTGTAAATCAAAGCTGCTGTTGCATTTCATTTTAGCTATCTGAAGCGAATGCTGCAAATCAAGAATCGAGTGGTCGTGCATATTTCCTCGGGATTGACGTTAATAGCGCTAGCTGCTTCTTCCCTCTATCGTGATGAAGTGAAAGCTTGCTCCTAGGAAATCACCTCTTTCGATTTGCTACTGGTTTATTTGCATGCAAACACGATCCTCGCGTCGAATGAAACTATCCAATGAACTTTTGCTGACCATTTGCGTTAAAATAAAAAAGAACTCCCTCTCGGATCAGTTTGTCAGTAACGAATAGTCTAATTTTTCAAGGAGAGACTCTTCGCTTCGCAGGAAGGGTTGGTTGCATTTCATTTCTGCTGAGATCATCCTCATCGACTCTCCGTCTAGGGCTGAGCATTAAGTGTGCGCATCCTACTCTCTTTCGGTATCTTTCTTCGCATACCACCAGGGTAAACGTCGTTTCAAGCCCGGGGGCAGGCAGCTCAAGCGTGCTCGTTGAAATCAACGACTCTGCGTACGATCTCTTATTCAAGCATATTCCTACAGATGCATGTCATTTATCTTTGTTTGGTTTACTGCTACCTCAAGAATTCCGAACTTTTTTTTAGTATCCGCAAACTTTTCTAGCATTGCCACTCTTACTAGATATTGAGTAAATGGATTAATTGAATCGTTTTTTACAGATACCCCATAACCGACATTTTTCTATTTTAACTATTCAGTGCGTAATGAATCTAAAACATCACCCACATCGATAAGTACAGAAATTACATGACTTTGAATACTTTGGTAGTTAACAAAGAAAAATTACTAAGTTGAAATATATGTTTATTCTGTGTAACTTAATTTTGTCTTGATTGCCCTAAAATTTACAAATTATTCGTTGGGGTCTCTGTAATAAACGACTCAATTTTATTTTAATTATTGTAGTTACATTAAATTTATGATTTTTATGCTCAATTAAGTAAGAATAGTTTTTGAATTATAATTTCTGACCGGTTTTTACTTCAAAAAATGCACGATTCATTTGAGTTCCAACTCTGTTATGAGCTCATTTTTATGTTCTTAATTTATTTTCACAATTAACTTTTGCTATACGCTTCGTAAAATTGTCATAATTGAAAGTTATAGTGCAAAGTAAGACCAACATTAAAATAGGGAGGCAAAAACTGATAGAAGTGGATGAATTCTGTTATTTGGGAAGCAAGATAACTAGTGACGGGAGAAGCAAGAAAGAAATTATCAGCTGAATAGCCCAGGCGAAGAGAGCATTCCACCAAAAGAGAGACCTACTTACAGCGGGAAACTTAAATATGGATGTAAAGAAACAATTTATAAGAACCTACATCTGGAGTATGCTCCTATACGGAAGTGAGGCATGGACAATGACCGCAGCGGAGAAAGCAAGGATAGAGGCCTTTGAAATGTGGTGCTACAGAAGAATGATGAAAATCAAATGGATCGACCGAGTTAGTAACGAGGAAGTCCTAAGAAGGGTAGGAGAGAAGAGAAGCCTCATGAAAACCTTAATAAGAAGACGGAACAACCTTATAGGCCACGTCTTGAGACATGATGGCCTGATGAAGACAATCGTCGAAGGACAGGTGGAAGGCAAGAATGGAAAAGGAAGACCTCGAACAAAATATATGGAACAAGTAAAGAGAGATGTGAGAGAGAAGAAATACGTAGGAGTGAAAAGATTAGCTGATAGGAGAACTGAGTGGAGAGCTGCGTCAAACCAATCCTAGGATTGTTGACCAGTGATGATGATGATAGTGCAAAGTAATGTCATTTTTTTCTATTGCCATCTTAATTACTCGCCTTCATCTTATAAAACGTCCAACTCCATGGCTGGCATTAATCAATGCAATTCTCCGGCCATTAGTTTCGTTTCCTTTGAGGGTCCTATGTTACTGATATGTCTTAGTTGGAGTGAAAAAATGTCCGCTTGTTGAGTAGCGTCCAGTCGCTATTTCCGTCGGGGCATTTCTTGTCTCATTTTTTGGCTGACCGAGGGAAAATTTCGACCTCTGCTGCAGAATGTTAACTCACCAGGAGATGTGAAGCAAGCTTTTTACGGGGACAGGCGGTGAAGTTGGCTGGCTGGGAACTGTCGTTTGGCCAGCCGGGCGAACTCGTAAATTTAGTCCTATTATTAAAAAAAAATCCTTTCTGCCTACCAAAACTTACGGCAGTAAATAAGGCGAATGGCTGTAACATATCGTCTGTTTCATCTCGAAAGCATTCCTTTCGAGATGCTTCTAATATAACCTTAGACCCTTTCTGTTACTTGTAGGTCATATCAGTGCAGTAAATAAGTTATTTCTGTGGGAAAGGGGGAGGAGGCAAGCTCAATGCAGGGATAGGGAAAGTAATTTCAAAGAAAATTGACGTGAAAGGCAGTTGCATTTTCCCACAAGTATTTGATGCTTACGACGAATTTCGACTCGCAGAGCCATTCTCTGGTACGAGACTAGCGAGTGTAAGCCTAAACGCGTCGTACGCATTACATAATTGTGGTAAAGAGAAACTACCTTTTATTGTAATATGCTGAACTTCAACCTGAATCTAACTTGAACTAATATTAATGCGGGACAATACACGGTAAGCTATTGGTAAAATGAAGTCGATTTAAAATATAAGGAAGTACGAAAGTGGTGGTACGTAGATGGGAAATACTATGATAGATTGACGGCTCAAACGGTAAAAATCATCCGTATCTCGGAACCCCTGGAGTCACTTTATTTCAATAATCGCTTATTTGGTCATTTAAAAGCGTGCAATGAGATTTGGAGTCCGATACAATGCCCACTGTTCAACTAGGTTTGCGAGGGCTGCTGATCTATGAGCTACTCGATTCAATGTGATTCCTTTGCTCTATATTTTCACGAAGCCGCACACGACCTTGGCTATCTGCGGCCGGATTGAAAGGAGGATCACTAGCCTCTATCCTTGCGTATACATGACTGCTCAGAACAACAGGCAGAACTCTATACTCAATGCGAACTTGACAGTGACAGCTTGAAACGTGACGGTCATTAAGCTTGTGGTTTTCGATGTGAAGGCCCTGGTGATTTATTTGATATGCCATTACTTACTGTTACATGCAATCTGCTCAGTGCTTTTACCAGTAGAAAATGATTTCTCTGATTTTAGCTTAGGCTGAAGTTATTAATGTAGGCCCAATCCTATTATTTCATCCTGTTTTCTCGTAATTATAGATAACATAACTCTTACAAGGTAGCGTAACTCCAGCTAACGTATTCAGTTTCTTCAAATGCTTGGAATGAGTAAGTGCCTTTGTAAAACTCAATGACATCAATGTCATATAAATTATCAACATTTGCAACTTGTTTTGCGTTTTCTGAATGGTGTTACGAAACAAAGTAGTTGGCACAATAATGATTCTTAATGCCGTATGTTTTACTTCTAAGATTGCTGATGATATCTTACGGTATACATGACGTATAGTCCTGCTCTGCTATCTCTTGATTTTTTTATTGGTCCATCCTCAAAAAGCTGGCGATTTCCTCGTTAGATTTAATCTATAAATGCTATTGGTGTAATTTCTTTGTCGTCAGCTCGTGATTTAAGTACCATACTTCCTATAAATGACGCCAATGAGCATTTGTATAAATTTTTCAAGTCAAGTTTGAGGTATCCAAGTGCGTGGGGATAAAGAGTTAAATCGTATTTTGTTACGTTATTAGATGCAAGTGCAGTCCTTTTACGTATTTTAAAGTTTTAGAACCTCCTAACGAGGCCTTCGTTGACCCCTTTTCTGATATCAATCCATTAACTGCAATTCCTCGGAATTTCTGTCGCTAGTTGCCACCTTAAGGATGCGAAAGTTTTCCTTCAGAAAACGTGAATTTTCATATAGTTTTATGCCAAAGAATAAAGTTAATTGATTTTTTTTCATTTCCATTAATGAAAAAATGTAAGTAAATTATTTATATTGAACCTAGCAGGCAAACGTAAAAATGTTATGTACTCCGTTCGTAAATAGCTTATACGCAAACCACCATACCATTAACTCATGAAGTAAATGCTAATTTTCATCACTATCTACTTTATGTATCGCTGGGGTTGGTTTCATCAGTTTTAACTTATTTGATACCTATTTAGCCTAAAAAGTATCAACCAAAGCCAAATTGAGAGGTTAGTTGCCCATTTTAATTGAGAAATATAACCATTTTTAAGGTTTCCCTTGTCATCATTTTTTCCAATAGCCCACGAATATCCACCTCTGAAATTTTGGGAAGATATGCACGTGGGCGTGTTTGACTGTAGATTAAGGAGGTTGTAAATATCTGGAGGGGGCACCAGTGGTTTCCAGCGTGGAGCGAAGTGTGGCCGGAATGGGGGTGCTTGGGTAGGACAAGCCACGCCCACTTTGACCAAAACATTGACAATCCCGTAAGGGTCAATGCTAACTATAATCAAACGTCAATGCTAAGGGTCAGTGCTTATTATTCGGTGAAAATTTTGGTCATAACTCGTTGATACATTTAAATAAACCATGGAACGAACAATTTGAACCTTTTTTTCTTACTTCATTGGTTGGATTCGCGATGTTATGGCTTTAATATCTTTTCCCAGGGAAAAAATTATTATCAATCACCACAGTTACGTTCTGCAACCGTCTCAGCTGAAAATAAAATTTTACGAGAGTAAACTGGTCATTTACCTGCATTTAGCAGGTATTGAATTTTATTATAGCCAAAGGAAATTAATGAATGCATTAATAAAGTATATTTTCAAGGGTATCCCCGCCAGTAAAGTGGCTAACAGACACCGAGTTTACACATAAACGAGTCGATAGTCGCTTGAACTCATCAAGCGGGTAATTAGGGGGTTGGGAGCATTGTTGTGTCACGTGTTTCCTAGTTATGTGCCCATAAGTTGCTTAAAAAGGAAAAAAAACTCATAATATCGTTTAAATGGATGAAATGTACGGAGATTACGCTTTTTCGCCGTCAATAATACTTAAGGTCGTCTAAGTAACCACGATGGCATAAGCGTTGAGAGATTGTTTTGATTTTAATATTTACGTAATGGGGAGAAATAAATTAATAATGACCGGTGAAGTTATTTAAAAAGGCCGATTTTTTGTAATTTAGACCTTTCTCTATGATTGTAGCTACTCCCTTTCTGATCGTAAGGGTTTTAACCCAATAAACTTAAGCAATTTATAACAGATTAAAAAATAATAAAAGATCTGAGACCAATAAATACCAATACCCAGCCGCATATTTAACGTATTTCTATTGGGCATTGTGAGGAAAACCAAGATGTACCCATTCACAAAATTTCTTTGGTCCAAATTATATAGTAATTAAGTTATGCCAATTTTCGTATTTGCTATAATAGAGGTATCGCGAATACTGAGAAAAATCCTAGTTCATTTTTAGAACAAATGTTAACCGCCTCAAAATATCAGTCGGAGACTGAGTTTAAAAATTGTCAAAGTAAGATGGCGGAATTTTGACCACGCCAAAAAACTCGGAAAAGTGCCTGCAGTTATTTACAACCTCCTTGCCGTAGATGCGATGGTTTCATGGCGAGTGACGCGTGTTTCTCACCGCCATCCGAGGGCGCGGTCTCTAGCATTTGCTCAAGCAAGCACCGGCAGCAGCGCCACTCGCATTATCTTCCTTCAACCCCCACCTCCAAATCCCCTCCCCCCTTCCCCTCTCACCCCCTCCTCCTCGAGAATGGCCTTGCATCGCTCAAACGTCAGCGACGAAATTTTCCGACTCTTCCGGGTGAGCCGCCATCTTGCCGCGTCGCCTAGGAGCGACGTCTTCGTCCTCCTAAGCCACTATCTTCATGCTCCTTGCTCCTCATATCTCATCGAGAAGGAAATTCGATTCTAATGCCTATTTTAGATGATATTCAGGACCCTGTTATCATAGGGCCCGAATGAGTATTTCGTCGATAGGTTAAGACCAGGGAAATCGAAACAATGGGGAAAAATGAACCAGCAAAAACAAGAACAATAAGGAAAAATAAAAATGCCTTGAAATAATCTGCACATGATTATGTTGTTACTAATTTTTTTTCCTCACTATAAGTGTGTCTAAGTAATTTATAATTAATGATTGTCAATCATATTATACCTCCTGTCTCTGGAAATATTAGATAATATATTTTGAAAAAGCAGTTTTACTTAATTCAGCATAAAAACATACTTTGTCGTAAACTAGCCAATACTTTAACAATAATACTGTAAATATGCCCTTGGCTCATTGCATATAAAATAATGCATGTTTGAAGTGCTAGGGATTTCGTTTTATAGAAATAAAGGAGTTATTGACTCAAAACTTGTGGATCTTTATTGATATGCTCCCCATGCATCATGTTAACGTCAGTAAGATGATTATGTCGCGACCCCTGCGAATTATAACTGTACGGTTTAGGTAAAATCAAAATCTTCGAATGGCTTAAGTAAACTGGATGTTGTGAAGCTGGGTCTTCATGAGAAGGACCCTATAAAAGAATTAGAATACCTAAGTTTAGCAGTACAGATACATCTACATCTACATAATACCCTGCGAGTCACCTCTAGGGTGTTTGGCAGGGGGTGATGAATCACCAGCATGCAGCATGCAATTGGAATCCAACATGCACACCACACAGTCCAAAAAACGTCGCGCATACTAAAAAATTATGCTACCATATGCTGTTAGATATTATAATAAAATTAAGAAACATGCATTAAGTTTTACATAGGTTGGTAGGTTACACTGCAAGTCATCTAATCTAGTTATGAGTTCTATCGCTGCCGTCATAATCTCTTATTGATCGTGGAAAAAAAGACATTCTGAATCTGTCTGTTCTACAATCTATCTCTCTTATTTTATTTATATGATATGATCCTCCGTAGTATGTTGGCGTCCGTAAGATGTTTATTAAAATTTATTTTTATTATTTCCTTTTCAAAATTTAGAATCATCACCTCCACAGATTTTCTTAATTATTGCTCCTTAAATTTGTGATTACTAAGTGTAGTACTAAATTAATACACCACAAAGCAGTATCTCTCATGTTGGAATTTTCCGACTCCTTTGCCTCTCTTCCTTCCTCAAGATAGCATGTTTGTTACCCGAATATTTATGCACTCTTATTTCCCCACCGTTTATGGCTAAACTTCGGCTTTTATTCCCCAGTTATAAGTTATTTGCCGTCCTTTCTTTGCCACGATGTGAGATTTCATTCACTCGGGGAGGAAGAAGAAACTTGGGAGTTACAAGTGGTCCGGGAACTGCATGTGCACCTGCGATGTTTTTCCCTGGAATCTGTCGGTAGAAGAAGAAAAAAACTAAATATTTTACCTTGCATTCGGAAACTGCTTCGCTTTAAAAAAAAAAGAACACATCATTTTGAACTCGCCACCCTAACAGTTTCCACATTCCCTGCGTATGTGACTTCGAGGTCCCCTCTTCCTATCCCATCCGCTAGACAAAAACGCGGAAAAAAATGGCTTGGGATATCTCACACACGGACAAGCTCTCGCAAACACAGCCGGGTTCCCCTCCACCTCTTTTCTCTCCCTCCAACTCCCCCTTCTATCCCCCCCTCCCCCCGTTGCCACCAACGTATCCCAAGGCCGACTGTGCCGCGAGGAAGAGCTCAAGTCACAAGGAAATGCATTTTCATATGCCCTGTGGTGGGCAGATAGCAAAACGGGGGAGGGATGGGGTTCGGTATGTTTGAGGGCCTGTCGGAGGAATGGGTGACGTGGATGAGGGAAGGGGGAGACGCGGAGTAGTGGGGGAGGATATGGAATGGGTTTCGGATGGAAGATAGAGGGAGAATTGGTGTTGGGGGAGGGGAGGATAGAGAAAAAGAGATGCCATATCTCTTTCGTCCGTAGAATAATAGTTCCGCGAGTTTTCTGTCCTTCCATGGTTGGCGTATTGTTAGGTTGGTTAATTGAGCGATTGCTTGGGTGCTCGGTGGCCCGCTTGCCGCTGCTTTTCATCGCGGGCTCAGAAGGAGGTAACCTGTAATGCCTTGTTTCCCACACGCTCGTAACATATAGCCTGAACCTTATTCATTTATTGTTTCTCGAAAACCCAACCACCGTATTTGACCAACGCAGGGTTTTATTGTGTGCAGGATTTCATGCTCTGTTGTACGTTTTATTGATAAATGTTATGAAAACCCCGTTGTGAATGGCCAAATGGTGCTGTTTTCGGAGAAGTGGCAAAAAAAAGCCGTACTTGGGGGCGTCATTAATCCAAAGAATTTAGGGCAACAGTCTTCTCTAATAATAAATGAAGGTTTTATTCTTCACCAGAACAGCGGTTGCACAAATAATCATTTGCGATCCCAATAAGCAATAAGCAATGTGGATAAATTTTCTGTATCTCACCCGAAAATAATTTTAAGATACAAAATTGAAATAAACACCTGTATTCAATGGTATCAGATTCAACTATGTGGAAGTTGATATTCACAAATGAAAAGACAACTCCGTCGACTTCCACTTATTTATTTTCTCGGTATGACGGTAGTCAAGCATTTGAAAATTACCTCTATGGATCGAAACATATTATACCAAGAAAATAAATCAGTGGAAGTCAACGAAGTCATCTTTTCATTTGTAATTACTAGCAATTTTCCAAAATATAAAATTTACTACGGCCTAAGTTTAAATGTTACTACCTCACCTTCAAGGTACAAATGGTGAGTAGTGCATTATTGACTGAGACTATTCGGTACTGCACAACCACTTTCAGATAAATTTTCCCTTGTACTGTCATGCTAGCGGTACAAATAAAATCCGAAGATTCAAGCGTGATGGAAATTAATTTTAATATAGCCCGCCTTGCGGATTGTTGGCGAAACTCTTGGAGGGCTTTGGCTATTTTATAACCAGTGGTGAAGTAAAGTGATTAAATATTACGGTGTAAATGAAATTGAGAAAATGGAACTGCTTTTAACAACTTGTTACTTTACTTCTAACGCTCGGCGGGCCAAAGCACTTTTTTATACGAGCGTTATGTGGTAGCAGTATGTTTTTCCCCCTCCAGTCTTCTCGCTTCGTCTTCGTTGCGTTGGCATGACGCTCGGTCGTCTTTGGAACCAGTCCGTCGACTAGTTGTGAATAGGGGCCATACTGTTCACGGATGCCCTCTATGATAACGACCCATGGCGGATATAGCCAAGGCTTTGATGCTTCAAGGCCGCGTTACGAACTTGCGTTAGGAGAAGGCTCGAGCTGAATGCCTGAGTGCGAAAGTTGTTTGGCGAATCAAAGCATTAGAGGCAGAGAATGCATTCTTTCCCGGCGATTCTAAGCTTCCCATAAGTGTCTAAGCAGGGAATACAAATTTTAAGACTCCGATATATGCTGTGGTTGGAGTTAGTCCGATTGGCAACGGTTATTAGGCAGTATTGACTCACGGTTCTAAATAATAGAAGAAAAGTCACCTGGAGTTGACTTTTCTTTTACGTATCTCTCTTCCTTACTCTGCTTTTCATGGAGTAATAAATACAAATAATGATAATATACAATTTTTTGGTCTCATACGTGGCTCTTTTTGGATGTACTAAAATCAAACAGTGTTTGAGGAAAAAGTTTGCTTTTGAATACTGCAAAATGAACATATTTGCCGTAGGTGCTTATGTTTTAAAGAGTTTGCGGCTGAAGTAAAATGACCTCAATATATCAACATGAAATTTTCCTTGATGAAAACTTACTTCATGAATGAGTACTTTGTTTGAAATGTCCTATGATATTTTCATCAAATCGTGAATATCATGGTGGAGCCATGCCTTGCACGTGTGAGAAAGGTGAGGTGAAGAAATATACCATCATTTCGCTATGAAATATAAATTATACGAAAGAATTGTATAATTATTACAATTATTATTATCATAAATCATGGCGAACTGAAATTATTGCAATTTAATTTTTGATCTATTCTGGGAGGCACTGGTTGAGATTACTGGTAATTTTGAAGTTAGCCAATGCCAAAATCCAATTGGTGTTCATAATCGTGTGAGACATATAGTGCCTTTTTTTTCTTCTGAGCTCTGCAGCGAAATGGATTCAAACTCGAATGGACGCCGTTTAAAATTTTAGCCATCCAATTTTTTGATAGGAAAATTTCCTTCCTCCCTTATAGAGGCATTCGATGGCTGTGAATAAACTGCAACCGTGGACGCCTAAGTTTTGAACTTCGAGTGACTCACAACCTTCGGAAGTGTTTGCAAAAAAATTAGGTATCCATGAAATAGAAAAATTATTCATTTTTTCCTATCATAGCTGAATATACTTCTAAACCAGATGATGCCATCAGGCGTTTTTTTCCATTTCTGATAGATGTCAGCTGTCTCTCAGCTTGAGAATCAAATTCAGGGTCACGTAAGTTATCCTTTTGAAAGTCTCAATTTACCAAGATAAAAGAAGAAAACGCCATGTCTGACTGAAATGGGTATATCTGGACAATAAAGATTCGCTTGTAATCTTACTAGACACCTTCTCACAGCCTGTTGTCCGTCTATCTTGGAGTAGCAAAATCTGTATATATGCATCTTGGATTCAGTGTCACGTTCGTGGACATACGGCTTGGAATTCCGCTCACTGGAGCCAAAGGTTCCTGTTGCAAGGGGAGCGATGGCTCACGTTCTGGGCCGAGTAAATACATTTTTTGTGCGCCTTACTACGTATATGCGCCTCAAAAGAGCCGCTATTTATTGTCGCCTACGTTTTCCGTGCTGGACAAATTTGAGTTTGGTCTCCGCGGAATCGGTGCGGCCAAGTTAGAACGCAATAAAAACCCGGCGGCTGCGAATTTGAGGCACGCTTGCCGCTCACTCGTCCTTTTTCCCCCGCGCTGTTTATTTTTTGCCTCTCGTGTGACATCATAGGTCATCTGTTGGCCATCTTTCGCACGAGTTAATGGGCTCTCTCAGCCCATGCGCTATGTTTAAAGTTTTAAATCCTCACCGCCAGGGGAGAGTAGAAGGTTAGATTGTCGAGGGAAGGGGAGGGGGTGGGGCGTAGAAAATTTTGCGGACCCTTAAAAATGTCCAAACCGGCCACCGTCGCACTCATTATTTCTCGTGTCCTACCCTGCATCTAGTCCTAGACGGGGAGCATAGATGGCGACTTTGCCTGCGTAGCGAGCTCGGTAAACTTCACTATAAAAGATTTGGCATCTCCATCCGCGTATCAAACCAACTTGTTGAGTTCCGAGCTCCTATTAAAAAAGGAGGAGGAGAAATGGTTTCTCAGTTCTATAAAGTTGATTGATTTGGTCGAATCCATCCCGTTTATTGTTCCTCCAGGACTCTGCTTGCGATAAATGCTGTCTTCTTCATCGGAAGATGACAGAATGAAACTGTGTATATGAATAGAAGCTTCTACTAATTAATTAAATAGTCTCAGCAGAATTGTTCCCGGTTGGAAACTCCCTCAAAACTTTTTTCTTGAGGGTGGCATGTTTATGAAGGTTTTTCGTATGATAATCAATTTCGAATGCTATTTTATGTTTTAATCGTAATATTTTCACACCGTTTCATCTGTTGGCGAGATGATAACCGTTGACCCAGAGTTGAAAAGGAGCTAAATTGTACTAATGTTTTATGCGAACAAAATTTATGTGCTAAAAGTGAGTCATAGAATTTTAATTTTCAGCGCTGCAGGAAGCAATGTTCTCATTCGTGAAGTTTTTTTCGCTGTTTTCTTAATTATTGGCTGAATTCGCTTCCTAAACGAACACTCAAGGCTTTCGCATTTCAGAACTAAGCTCTTATTTTTGTATGCACAATAAAATTCACGTATCTAGTGCGAAATAAGCCTGAAATTTGAATTTAATCAGGCTTCTTAACATATGGCTTCAGAAATTCTAAACATGGGCTTAACCATGGTTGGGAAAAAGCGTTTTACTGGAAGAGGGTAACCTGGACTCTAAATACGAATTCAAGTTATAGCTATCAAGAACCTCCAGCCAGGGCTATATACGATGCCCTGCCCTGTGCTTTCACCTTGGTGGTCGTCGTTATAATACTTGCTGGCCTTCTCTGATGCCCAGTTTGTCTAAATCGTTGTAAACGTAAGTTTTGGGTGAACAAGAGTACTGCATATTTCGAATTACCAGAGAACATATTTGCAATTGGACACATGTATCGGCATGTGTGTCAAGGGTAGCGCACAAGACACTCTTTAACTGCAGGCTCGCACGAGAAAAAGAACTGCCTTCTCTTCTCTAGGCTAGAAGCTAGTTTGATAGTTCTGAAAATGTTCACCGCCGTGTGTGTGTGAAATTTACGTCTAGGTTGGAATTCCTTTTCCCTGCACCGCATGTGGTTTCCGAGAAACATCTGGTATCATCATGTTTTGCAGCGGTTTATCGCATAGATTGAGATTCCTTGGAGGTTCTCAAAGGGTAGTTTTCGATATTTAAACGTGGAACCTATGACACTCTTGTGAAGAATATGTGTATGAAACACACCGTTGCATATCTATTTAAAATATATTTTTAAGTGAACAATGATGGGCAGTTTGTAAATGTAAAACCTATATTTTACAGTCTGTTAAGGTGGATGATATTGACGGATTGATTGGCCTGTTAGTCGTAATATTTTCTCCATTTGTGGTACGGTTCCTCCACATCTCTTCTGAAATAACCAGTTTTTGTTCATTTGTATGAATTTTTTTGTTGTAATTACTAAAAAACTATTCATATCACTAGGTACCCACTCTTTGTAAAAATGTAGCGACATTTTGGTTGCAAAGGAAATCGTAAATTTCATGATATCTTTTGCTAAAAGAATGTAATACCTCCGGGAGAAATGCTTTATCAGTTTGGGTCGCCATATAATTTTCATTGCAGATTGCCATGCTTATTAAGATAAAATAAAATAAATTAATTAGACTATTTGCGAAATACATAAGCTTTTAAGGGAAATTTCTGCTATTCCAGTTCCAGTAAATGAAGGAATAATGCAGATATTCTCTATTGGATATTTTGAGTAGGATGGAAAGATGAGGACTCCTAGTAGCTGATTTATTACTTATATTCGCTAACGATATAAGAAAACGTGCTAATAATTTAGCTGTGATTACGATGGTGTATTAATTTGAGAAGAGATAATGAGTAAAAGCTCAAAAGTTTTGCAAAATGTTTTGTCACAGCTAATATTAGAACAAATACATCTTTTTTTATACTCATAAAAATTTCAGTTAAATCTTCGGAATTGCATTTTGATCTAGAGAAACTGATTTAACAATTTATCTAATCTTTGATCTTAGAGCATCAAGAAAGTATAAACCATCAGTTGGAGGGAGAAAATGCGAGTGTTGAATGTCAATAGCGGAAAACTTTCTAGGCTTCAGTAGGTGGCAACATCATGCAGACATGAATATAAGAGTGTGAGAGTAATTTTTAAGAAGTCATTTGTCGCACTGCTTCCGGTTAACGAAATAGGTGTGACTCAGAATCATGAGCGTGCATTTTTTATTGTGCGTCTGGCCCGAGCCATCCTGCCAAGCCTTTAAGACTTTTCTCTCCCTTCCTACTTGAATAATTACCGATTGCATGAATCAGCTTTCCTCGCATAAAAATCCCGCCCTATATACGTCTCCACTAAATATTCTTTGGAAAAGGATCTCGGTGCGACTTTAAGAGGCACGGGTGACTCAAAAGAATCCATTGCAGATCTTTTACATCTCTCCACCCTTGTGTGTGTGTCGTTGAACTAGAAACGGACCCAGAAGCGTCCCGCTGAGATGCGATTTAAACGATTATTTCGCTGCGAGATTAGAAGGAGGAAAGTAATGGCGTTTGTAAGCCCCACCTTTGGAATAAGGAGAAGAATCCGCGAAAGGGCTCCACCCTGAAATCCAGCTTACGAAGTGCGATGCATTAGAAAGTATTTTTATGAATGTTGTCGCATTCCTTAAAGGGATGCAGTGGACTTTCGCCAACCGAGCGGTTCCTAGTCGAGCTGAACCTGCATTTGCTGTACAAGCTGTCCTCGATGGACCCTCTAAGCCTTGTCCTCACCCAGTCGTGTGTGTGAAGACACGCACTCACAAGTCATCGCGCTTGTGATGGCTCTAACCCTCGTGAATGCTATTTGATGCTTGGTTTGATCATAATTTCAGCTTTTTTTATCCTACCCGTGAAGTAGTGTACCAAAAATTAATTCCATCCAGCCGTATCTTTAATTTTTAGTTCATAAAATTGCATGCGTAAAATTTGAGCCGTATCTGAAATTTCGTCCATAAAATCGTATGTGAGAGTACCAGTCCACAGAGCTCTATCTCGAAAAGTCAGCTTAGATAATCGTATCTCAACCAATAATTTAATTTTTGATTTGGAATTGCGGTTTCCAATAATTAAAAAAATATTCATATTTTATGAAAGAGCGACATTTTTGTGTCGCATGCCTAAAATCTATTTTTTCAGTTTTATCCCCTTTCATATATTGTGCAGGGAGACTTGGTAATTTTAACATTCTTTCGCGGATTTTGGTTAGAAATTAGGTCTAATATATATAAAATATAGAGGTAGCTCTTCCTGACCAATCAAAGGACACCATTCATGTGACATTATTTCCCGGAAAATATAAAAATGAATAAAAATCTAGTTCACAAAACGAAGCTTGAATCATTGGCCGAGATACAGCTTTGTGGACTGGTACTAAAAACGACATACAATTTTATGAAAGTTTTCAGACACGATTATATGGCTCAAATTTTACCCATACGATGTTCTGGACTAGAAATTCAAGATGTGGTAGAATGGAATGATTTTTGCTGTACTACTTTGCGGCTAGGAGCGGTCGATTGGCCCTTGAAACTCTTGCAGGTGCTAATAAATAATGGCGATAAAAGGTTAAAGTATTTTTCTGCCTCTTAAATATTGAGCTGGCCCCGAAATTTCTTTGGTTGATGCTATCAATTTAGTACGATGGATACTGCATTCTCTATGATATGGCTAGTATTGGTAGGTAAGCGCTGGGATCAGCATGCGATTGACGCAGCGACACGGTCAAAAATCGTTTATCACCAAGATTTTTATCATGCTTCAGAGTGAAAATCCAATCATTCAGTAGCTTTGGGTGTAAAAAAATTACCCTAAACCTTTCCACTACGCCCTAGTTTTTCATGATTTTTGTAATATACAAAATTGTCTAATTTTAAAATCAATAAACAATGCATGTTAAGAGGTTAAAATTATTGATAGATTATGTTTCTTCAATCAAAGTCTGTTTTTTAACCTTTAATTATTTTAACAACTAGGAATTTTTTAATTTTGGCCAAAGTTATCTTGAATCGGGGTAACTTTGGCCCAATCTAATAAAAGCATACAAATATAATACTAAAATATGAGTCGGAGCAAAGATACTACTCTCAAAATGCCTTAATACGATACTGTTTTCAAGTTTTCCTTGATTTATACCTGTATATTTATTTTATTTATTATTAAAAAACAAAAAGACATTTCGGATACGAAAAAGCATGTTATATTGTATTGTGTTAATGTATTTAAAACCAGATAATTTTCAAAATTCCTTCCATTCAATGAAACTTTAACCCAAACTAATACAGGAATGAAGCCAGTTCTGCCTGTCGACTGATGCAAGAACTAAATCGATAACTCAATGCGAATAGTATAACACGGGTGTATGAATATTTTTACGTCTCTGCGCCAAGTTACCTGGAAAGGGCCTGCAAAGTTTCCACAGTTGACCGTTGTGAATGTTATAACTCCAAACTCCACGTCGATGCGATGAAAATTTCTGATATAATTTATTTTAATACCCACCACTTTTATGAGGCTATCTTCTTTTTATTTTGACCGATGATTTCGTTTCGCTCCTGGAGTAATTTCTTTCTTTGAACAATAAGAATAAGCTATTTTACTTTTATCATGTTGAGTACCATTATGCAAATATGCAATTTATTGTAAATTGGTGGTAGCTGTTTCATTTTCTCCTCGTATTTTGTTTATTTGATGCGTCAGTATGTGAAAAATATTCCAAATCATTTAAAATTTTAACTAATAAAATATTTTCGACCTTTCGCCAAAGGAGATTTACCACAGTAGCGTGGGACACCATAAAGTTATCCTTAGTCGTTTCCTTGTCATGTGACTGTGCATATGATCACAATTTTCTATCCCTTTAATTCCTTTGACTCTGCCTTTCATTGAACACTGTAACTAAAGTTATTCGTTGCGCATCAATCAAGTGTACTGAATAATGCCTACAATGTATGTGGCGGCTTCAATTATAAGCAAATGAATTCTGTCGTTTTATATACAATATCTATGCTGCAACGGCTTGAGAAGTGTGGTATTCATTCTAAATGATAAGCACATCAATTTTAACGCAAGTTTAATGAGCCTGAAGAAAGTAATGAATCACTTGTAATGTATAGCTTTAGCCGTTTGAATAATTTTACTATGGGCATTGATGCTTTCAAGGATAGACCATCGTTATATGGAATTGGAGAAACGTCTGTTTAATGTGACATAATGTAATCACAGGGGTTAATGCTTACGTAATTTTCATCTCTGTGAAGAGTTTTTTAGTTAAATTTTTACTGGTTTGAGGCTTAAAGTGCATATATCTAGTGAAACTCCCTTTGCATTTTAGGTGAAGCCGGTTTTTTTTTAATTTCAGCTAGCTCCCTCCTTGGATTCGCTTCTCTTCACGGTTAGACGAATAGTCGCGGAAGCGACACCGGATACCTTGGGTTTCAAAACAGGTTGCCATTCTTATTCCAAGGGCATTCTGTGCTAGGCAGCGCCCCTCCCTATGCGAGTTAGGTCTCTGGCACTGTTATGCCTCCTTCGTGTCTTGGTGAAAAAATGTAACCAAATCTCTAGTTAGTCTTTTGTGGAGATAAAATGTTCTTCATGCTACTTGTTTCATGGTAAAACTTCTCAGATTCAATTTTCTTATCCACATGACGTTTTTCAGACTCAATACTCTCGAACTGGACTTTAATTTTTTACGTTATTATTTTTCTTGCCTGCTCTTTTGTCTTTCATCCTATTTTTCTCTACAATCCTGCCCACGATGGAATTTCCATCGCGGTTAATGTTGATCGAATAAATAATGATATCAATCGAAAAGAAATTGTGACTGTAATCACCCCTTATGATTGAAAAGTGTTCAATGATGGCTCATCGGCAACCCGAATTATACATATATCCTTCAAATTGGAGGTCGTACTAATTTTCAGCAAATGGCAATGCAGTCACCCGTGGTCGTGGTGTAACTTTTAAAACATTTCATAAAATTTTTCATAGTTACTTCATTCTTCTTAAATCAGGTTGTTAGGGGCTCTGCTATTTATATCGCGGCGGTTGTAGTCGCAATTAGTCTTTGATCAACTTTTTAGAGATATTAAAACATTCACTACTTGCGTGAAGTTGATAGCACTGGCGCAGCGAGGGGGTGATTTGGGGGATAAAGCCCCCCCCCCCCCCAGAGCTCAGAGAAATTTTTAAGTTAAACCCATTTTACTTAATTGCATTAATATTACTTACAGATTAGTGTAAGGATTTTGCAAAATATCCCTCTGGAGGCCGTAAACTCACTATTTATCCTACAATTTTTCTGGAGAGGGCCCCCGCACTTTCCGTATGCCATACTCCCAGATACCCCAGAATTAGTTGCGCCTAAAACCCCTCCTAGCCTTAATTCCTAGATGCGCCCCTGGTATATAAAACATGGTTTCTTTGATAATTCTTTTTGTTATTTTTGTGCAGCATTTGAGAATAGCATTGAAATTTTCAACGGGCAAAAATAATCCAAAAAAACTGATAAGTACTACAATATAATGGACTCGTGGGGCGCAGCTAAAACTGGGGGCCTGGGGGTGTGGCATACCCGCCAAGGTAAGCGGGAGGTGCGGGGTCCCTCCGCCAGAAAAAATAAAGATAAATAGTTCAAAATGCGGAGTTTTAGGGCATTCTGAAAGGTATTTTCTCATCCCCCCCAAAGCCCCCACATCCCTCACATCCCCCCCAAAATCCCCACATCTCCCCCAAAGCCCCCTCATCGCCCCAAAGCATATTCCTAGTTACGCCACTGGCAGGGACTAAGGGTCCGCAAAAGATTCATGGAGTGATCGGGTTGGTGTGGTGGCTAGAGTGTTGGCTTCCCACCCCGTGGGCTCGGGTTCAAATTCCGGCGGTGGGACCGTGTTTCTCTCCAGAATTCCTTACTTACCCTTCCCTCATGGTGCAAATAACCTCAACTCTGGGTCGCCTCCAACAAATAAAACACCAGGATTCATGGACCCTCAAATACGAAAACACCATTCATTTTCGACGCAAGATGCCTGACACGGACAAAGCGACTCTTAAGTAATGACTATGAATACGGTCCTTACTTTCCAGCGTGTCATATAAAGGCCTTTGGACGCGGGGGAACGCCGTGCGAGTCCAATGGTGAGCGGCGAGCGTAGATTATGCAACGTAGGCAGGCGTGCGCCTCATAAGAAATTCGGTGCATAATGCGTTGCGGCGAGCACCAAGTTTCCTCGCCGGTTCCATAATGTCGCGACGCACTTCCTCGCTTGAACCGCGTAGGAGAAGCTGCCATATTCCCGTAGAATGAAAAAGTAGAAGAAAAAAACAAATAATGCACTCTCTTACTGACTTCCTTGTTTGGTGCAATAAGACGACACCATTGAAGTATTCTTCTTCGCTAATCACCATTTATGCACATAGGTCTGCATAAGAAATGATAAGTGCCTACTATCTCCTGCGTTACCTACTTTCTTAAAGTGGAGTGCTGTGGGAGAATTTGTTTTACATTTAAATAATGCATGATTTTTTTGTAAGATCCAAATCCTAAGGGTGCGTCCATTAATTATGTGAGGTGATTTTGGCGATTTTTGCCCCCTCATCCTGAGATTTGGCTCGACTCCATCCCACTAATCTCACGTGAGATTGTTCAAAATGCGTATTTTCAGTGTAAATATGTAATCTATGATTCATTATATTGGGTTTATAAAAAACAATTTGTTTGATTATTTTTATTTAAAGTTAGTCGATATCTGTACTAAGATTTAAGATTACTAAGATTGCAATTTTGCAGTTTCTTACAGAAAATAATTACGTAATACTTGCCAGGACTCCGCCTCTCCTTCTCGTAAGATTGGGTGAGAATCGGCTTGACCCCCTCTCCCCCTTAACGCCTCACGTAATTAATGGATGCCCTCTTTCATGGTATCTTAGTAATTATTAAGCTACTTGAAATATGTTGGCTATTATTCAAATATTGTACTCATTCTACAAGTCCATTCGCAGTCGCAGTCTTGATTGTTTAAGGAAATCCGGAAAATTTTTAGAATGATCGAGGTATGGGAGAGTGATTATGGCATCAAGTTAGCTTGCCAATGTGTAATATAAATGCTAATAAGCGTAAAGACTCTTAAGGAGCATCATGAGCTCTGATGATTTACGTGTTTGTGATGATAAGATTTATCTCATAAATTTTCTGTAAATTAGAATACAATGTGGCTATAAAGTATACTATTAGCTGAAAAACATATACATGCATATGATACCCTGACAGCCACCTATAGAATGTTTAGCAGATGCTGATCATGCTTCCAGGAAGGAGCGGGCTGTTAGGCCATATCGTATGACAGTGATTATGTAAGAAATAAAATTGAGGGAAAAAATGAAGGAAAAGTCTTCTGTTAAAGTATGTGGGGAAGATAAAGAAGGGTACAAGGAATAAAAATATCGCGAAACTAAAGGAACTGGCTTGGGAATAGGGCTTGGGAGTGGGAAAAGGAAGGGATGCATGGGCGTACCCAGCAGGGGCAGGAGGGGGCAGCTGCCCCCCCCCCCCCCCTTAGAAGCAAAAATCGCAAATGTCTTTAAGGAAAATAATATTTTTTCAAGCAAATTATTTTTAATGCCAATAAAGAGCTGTTACAGTTTCCTTAAAATTTTGGTTTCATTCACCTTTTCCATGCTTAAATCTTACCTATAACTTGAACAACCATGGCTTGCCCCCCCTAGTTTTTATCCTGGGTACGCCCTTGAAGGGATGCGGTATGTACTATATTATACCAATAGCTTTACAATCCACTATGATCAAGAAAAATTTGCAAAATCCTGGCAGAATGCTGAAGAGACTTATAAAAGCTACGGGTATAATGGAATTCCACGAAGTGAGCACTTTAGCCATCTCATTCGAGATACGGTATACCAAAATAAAGATTGCACTACTTATGAGCAAACTCTTCCTTGCGCTTAACTAGTTTTCCAATGAATTCCACCGACTCAGACGTGATTTATGGGGGTTAGGCTAATTAAAATACAATTTATTTACAAAAAATAAACGTTTCGGCCATCCGGAATGTACTAATGCTCACCAAACCCATATCTCAGTATATCGTGAGCTCTATCCTCACCGGTCCAAATTATCATTTTCGTCGAAGGACTGAGTAATCGCAATCAGCTTCTCAATATCTGTTTTACGAATTGCCATATGGCATTTTGATTCCCGATCATTGGCGGTCAACTAAAGCAAAGTTTAGCATTAAATTTCGTGAAGTTCAAACGTCTTCCAAAATTTTTTTTCATACCCTTGATTTAAAACTTGTTTCTTAGGGATCCTAACGCCTGAATCACAACACAAACAACACAACACACAACAAAAAAAAACGATACTTGCTCTCGGGATCCCTGCAATGGTAGCAGAAAAATGACCATTTCACGAGCTCTTCCCTCTAATCTCACGTGAGATAGTTCAAAATGCTTATTTTCAGTGTAAATACGTAAATCTATGCTAAGTTGCGTTGGCTTTGTTTACAGCTGAAAAAATGAAGTGCTCTAACGTAGTTGGGACTAGCGTTTATTAAAGTCCTTTATGGTTCGCGGGAAAAACGAATTCCCATATCTATCCGTTCGGCAAAACATCTCTCTTAATTTATTGCTTATGTCGGACCTGGAGATATAGTGGGGCTCTAATATTATGTTCTCCGTGTCGCTCTTAAAGATATCCATCCTCAACTGTAATAGTAATCTAACAATGTAAGCCAAGCGCGCAGCCTCCGAGTCTCCAGTGGCTCCCAGCCTAATTCGCTCATCATCTGGGTAACGCTGTCTGCACGCCCGTTGCGGTTTTTGACGAATCGCGCAGCCTTCCTCCGCATTTTGTTCAGTTCGCGGATTAAGTCCTTCTGCACCGGATCCCATACGCTCGCTGCATATCCAAGTTGCGGTCGAACGAGTTTGAAATAGCACCTTTCTTTTACTTTCTCATCCGAAAAACTTCCCACAATAAGTTAATAATAATATTGCAAGTTAACTGAATATTGTGCTAAAGCTAACAAAATCAGATGTTTTCGTGGGTATTCATAAGCTTGTCTTGCTGATAAATGTATCTACATGTATGTATTTTTTGTTCTATTTTGTCATATATTAATTCGCATTCTGTGACATCGATATTTAATATAGATCTTCATATTGTTTGTAGTATTTTTGAATCTATCATATTTTTAATCATGTATGTTCCTAAGGGATACACTTGCCCCGCAATAATAAATTTCATTTTCTATTTCTATTTTCTACAATTTCCTCGTCTCCTCGCTCATCTTCCCGATCCTCCCCTTCACTCCACCCCACACTCCTCGCATGGGTTGCTGATCTCTTGTGCTTCCATCGCTTCCTTGTCATACGCCTCAGTGCCCCGTTTTCAGCCCTCGAGTGACCCATTTTTCGCTCTCCTCCTCCCTCCCTTCTCTGGTCGGCTGGAATGGATGGGTCGGCAGATTCTTACGGCGTAGATGGCGTGGGCTCGAAAAGGAGGGTTGTTGAAGTCACTGTGGATGTATCGGGAGATTTCTTACGCGTGTTGAAGAAGTATTATAATACATATACTGGCCAGGGATGGCAAGTGAAACGAAACGAAAATTTTTCGTTTCGACCCGGAGGAAAACGAAAATACGAGGCCTACTACTTATACATCAACTTATACATCAAAGTACCGGACTTAAGTAGCACTTATCGGACGAGAAAGTAAAATAGAGGAGGCATTTCTCACTCGTCCGGCCGCACGTTGAATATGCAGCGAGCATTTGGGATACGGTGCCGAAAGACTTCATCCAGGAACTTAATAAAATAAAAAGAAAAGCTACGCGATTCGTCAAAAACCGCTAAAGCGCTTAACAGATTTTCAAAGCACTGAAGGAACAAGTGACTTTGTACGCAGTCACGCGCACGGGTGCAAAGTTAAACACACCAAAGGATGAAGTTCGCCATGAAAAAATATTTGACTTAGCCGGGATTCGAACCCGGATCTCCCGATTGCCGGTCAGGCGTGCTACCAGTTACACCACCCGCTTAACAGATGTTAAAAGAATTAGGTTGGGAGCCGCTATAGACCCGGAGGCTGCGCGTTAGGCTTGAGTTAGATTGCTTGAGCAATGGGGGAAGGATATCTTTATGAGCGTCACGGAAAACATCATATTAGAAACAGGGATAGCTAATGATTCGAAACGAAAATACGAGGTTTAGGTTTGGTTTCGTTCCCGCACGAAATTAAAATCACCAAGGAGTTTAGTTTCGACCCGGGACGAAACTTTACTCCCGGGAACGAAACTGAATTGATCGCCACTCCGCTACTCATAGTTAAGTTTCGATCCCAGAAGTTGAGTGATGTATGTATGTTGAGTGAGTGTGGGATAAGAGGGAATAGTTTCGACCCATTACGTTTGGAATACGTGTAGAGGGGTTAAAACATTGAGCTTAAAAATCGAATGGACAGTTTGCGTTCACCGTTCTCCTGTTAGGGGTAAAAGTATGAGTGCCTTATGCATCTTATGGCGGTAGGCCGAATCTCTACTTCATTCAACCATACTTCGTACTCGGTGTGTGGGTCGAAACTGAACTGCTCGAAGCTGAAGCACGTGGTCCCGCTGGTACGAAGCATTATCTGCGTTTCCTTTCGTCCCAGAGTTTTAGTTAATTTTCGACCCGAAGTAGTTTTGACTACGATTTCGTTTCGACCACGGACTTTTCGTGGAGTTTAGCTCCACGGACTTAAATCTATATCGATTCGTTCCTACATTTCGCTCCCGGGAACTATTGAAATTTAACTGGTTTTGTGTTTAGTTTAATTTTTATTGCCATCCCTGATACTGGCATTGCTTCAAAATTATTTTTAAATCACCCAAAAAGTGCTCTATACACGTTTGTGTTTCTCACGATAGTGTAATGATCGGTCCGATTCCGCCTTTGCGTTATGAAATGAAGGGAAAACTTTATGAGTTCTCTCAAGGTAACCGTTTTTTTCCTCTTCCGCAGATGTTATGTCAATTGAGTTTCTTTTAATTCTTTTCGCTTGATTGGTATCGATAAATTTTTCAATTGCGTTTTGGACTGAAACGAAAAGAAGCCTTTTCCTTTAGTAACTTCTTCTATGTAGAAGCGCAGTAAACGTTTCCATTTAGTTCCATTACAGCGTTGGTATTTAATCCTTGGTACTAAATAAGTATAAAGAGAAATATTTCCTACGTTCAGAATCCTGTATCAACGTCAGACTCAGAAGTATTATACAGTGACTTATAAATGGTAAAGTTCGACATGCAAAATATCTAGCATCGTGAGAATGCTGCCATTTTAAATGGAATCATTGGAAATCTTCAAGACAATGCTCATGAAAATTTCATTTTTTGTGCCTTTCTGAGTCCATATACTACCTTGGGCGTTATATAAATTTTGGTTTTTCCCGGTGAACAATTGCAGTGAAGTTTTCTCGGGTTTCACACCGGGTCAGATCCTCCATTTCTCCTTCCAACGTTTCGACGGACAACTCGCCCATCGTCATCAGGGATTCAGGAATCCAATACCAAATCCTCAAGGACTCGGGGTATATATACATAATTCTGAGGTTGAGGGCGGTTCAGCGTCTCCTGATTGGCTGCCAGTCCCCTCGTATTTTTAAGAGGTGGTCCCATATATGGCTTAAATTATAGCCACAGTCTCTGTTGCTATTGTTGATGTTTTGTCGAATCTGAATGGATTCTTTTACTAAGCTAATCTGAATGCTAAGCTAAGCGAATCTGAATGGATTCTTTCACCTTGGGCGTTATGTAAAATATGACATTGTAGTTCGAGACAGAAATGATGTTTATGATAGTGTACGGAAATAGTGTTTATGGTTCGAGACGGAAATAATCGGTACGGTATTGGCTGCTTGTGGAATGCGGAAAGATTGCTGGAACTTGGGAAGGAAAATGTTTCTTTTTTTCGGTGTGCTTTGATGGAAATAAAGTCGAAACAAAAAACATGCTCACAACCGTAATTATTTTTATTTCTTGAAATTTCATGTTTTGTGCACATCGTCTCGATGCAAGAACTAATGAACCTGAAATTGGTTCAATTATGAAACACGGTCTCAGGCGTTACTTTGTGGAATTGCTTCATCATAGAATAAAATAAAACAAAGTAATTTAGATTTTATTTTATTCTATGGTTTATTTATGTTTTTCAGCCAAAAAGGTGTCTTAATGTTATTGCAAATCCTGAAGAAAAGTTTCATAGCAATAACCACCCAAGACTTTGGCATAATTAGCTTCCGATTGGTAGCTATAATGCCGAACAATGATCCATGACCGGCTCTTGCGTCTACCTGAGGTGGAAATGAAATTCTATAGAGCCTGCAGGAGAAAGCCATCGTGCCTTTAAAAAATCCGGGAACAGGAATCCTATTCAGAAAACGACACTTCTTTATTGATGAACAATCAAATCTGTGGCTGTGCTTATGAGTGGAGAGACACACCGACCTTTTAACATGCCGTAAAACTTTCCCACTTCCGCAGACCTGTCGACGATTGAATACTAATATATATGACAATCCTCTGCTATGATGGTTATCGCGATGGACGCATCCGCCGCCTATCTGATGTCTTCCTTTGACCTAAAATGCTTCTGAGCTTTTGTCGTTAGTACCATTGCATTTTCCATATCCACAGAGCCTACCGTGCGTCGTCTTGAATAATTGAAGTGATCTCTGGCTTCCTCATGGAAAGTAATTGATATATCTAATAATGGAAATCAATATATAGGATATTTTATGCGTCAACTAGAATTAACACCTGTCGTAAGTTATTAAGGCATTTGATGTGAATATTAATCGAATGCCTTCCTACCTTCCTAAAATGTTTTCAAGCATCGTAGTCGTCCAAAACCCTCGGTTTTTTTAATGATATTTTTACGGCAAATAATGAAATATTTTTTTAATGATTGAATTTTGCATAGTGTTACAAACCCCTGATGTCTCAGGTAATGGAACGTTGCTATGAGCTTAGGAATTTTGAACCATTACCTAGGGTGCCGTGACTAATGAATTAAATATATTCATCATTACCGGGCTCAACTGTGTATAGGTTTATTTCCGCAAATTAAAAAGCAACAGTTACCATTTCAAGTACCGTGAAAATAGAGTGGGATGTAAAGGGTAGTCAGTTTTTAATTTATAAAAGTTAATTAATCATATACACGGTCGTTCCACGCCTAAGATGAACAGGATAAATATATTTTCGAACGGATTTGTTCAGATAAGTACACATAATGGCTGGAAAACAAGATAGAATTATAGTAAGAGATAGAGGTATTGGGTTGTTGACTAATTAAGCTAGCCCATGTTAACTGAGTTGGGGATTTTTTTGGGGAAGGTTTTAAAATATGACATGGAAAAATAGATTTTGACTCCAGGAAAGGAAGGAAGTTGAAAAAGTATAAAATAATTTTACAAAATGATAAGGCTGAATTAAAAAAGGAAGGCTAAGGTATGTAAGTCATGATGGAATACAGTTTCTAAAGTCGCGGATGGTGGAGGACCAGATGCACAACCTAATTGAGATAGGGAGAGGTTGAGACAGGAATTAAGATAATGAGGACATATACTAGAAACTGTTTAGTCTGAAATAATGGTGTGCAAGAATTAGCTTTTATGAAGTGGGAAAACCTGATAAAAAATAGAAAATTAATGACTTTTTCAATGAATGGTATTCCGTGATTACATTTTCTCTGTGAGAAAATCAGGCAACTGTACAACATTGTTGAAATGTTTCAAAATGATTTTATTTATTTAAGCTAAATGATGCTCAAATACTATTTTCCGGAGCATCAATATTGTTTCTACATTTGTCTAACTTTATCATAAAGTGTGTGTTTTACGCATTACGTCTCTAACCATTTATGACTGCAATACTTAATAATTCAAGGCTGAAATTATGTTTGTGTCCGAATGTCAGGTTTCTTGACGCATTTTTGTGAATAGTCACTCCGATCTGACCTTATCACTGAGTGTGTACACTTCTACAAATGAATGTATCCTTCGCAGAATTAACCTGAATTAACAATGGCCATGAATTTTAACCATGCATCAGAAAGGAAAGATAATGGCTGGTTCCACAATTTATTAAATGCTGCGAATGGTCTCCATACGTAGTATCAGCATCAGGCCTGATGATGATACTATGTATTTAAACCGGTCCCAATATTTAATAAATTGTGAGACCTGCCATTGTCTTTTCTTTCTGATATATCGTGAAGGAGATCCATCATGTTTCGCCTGACACGATTGAATTTTAACAATTTGAAAAAGATCTGTGTTGGATAAGTGGAAATAAATAATAATTGAATTATTGATGAATAATTATTTCCGAATTACAAACTCTCAACTTTAAGCCATCTACTCTCTTTTTGGAAATGTGTTTCAAAAATCTTTTTGAAAGGATTTTCTTCCGTATCCGTTAACCAAAACCTGTCATTTTGGATGGAATACATCAAGTGTCATCGAATAATTCGTACACTTTTTAATTTATCGTATCAAAAATTACTTTGCAGGAACATGCTGTCTGAAGATGTCTTAATTTGAAGCCCAACTTCGACTCCTCCGCACTTGATCTCGTTTCGCCGGCCTCATCTCTTCCGGAGGCGTATCATGGCCCTTTAAACCCCTGGAGGTAAGTCCCCCTTCTCTTGCCACTACATCTCTCTAATTAACGTACAAACTCCGTCTTCCAGCACCGCGCATTCCTTGACGATGACACTCGACCAAATCCAAGATTTGATGCATTTTTAGATGGGTTACCTTTCCAGAAACTCGACCATTTTCATGACATGTAACCATCGAAAAAGGGAATAATCCTTCATTTTTCGACTTTATATTCATATTTTGATGCGGAAACCTCTCCCGGGCATATTGCTAACATGTTTTCAGATAAAATCAATTAATTATATTTTCGGTGGAGATTCAATTTTGGTATTCCTGGAAATAATATGTTGACTCGTAAAATTTCTCCCTGTTGACTTGTAATTAATTTTCCTTGCTTTGTGTTGCAGTGCTTTTAAAATTTATCCTGCCTTACCAATTCATCGGAATACTTTATCTTGGTCTTGATCAAGCTAAAATTTGGCGCATTCGAATGCGCGATAGACTGATATGTGATACTGCATCTGCATATCCTAAGGGTGATCGCATCGTGTAAGTAACTTTCGCGGCGTGAAATATTTTTCGGGATCTTCTTCCGTCGTTTCCAGTGCGCGTGAAGTTGATTTTAAAAGCTGAACTTGGTCGAAAATGGGATTCATATAAAATATATAAATAATATAATAGAACCATTTTTTAATCTTTAGTTCTTGCATACCTAAAGGCTGCTCAATTTCAGCCTTTTTACCGTTAGATTTTTTATATAACTTCAATTTGCGATGACGATTGGATATTTTTTCAGCGAATCCTTGGAAAGGTGGTTTTGATAGTCTTTCGGTCTTGAATTTGACGTTTTAAATTCGAATACTCGATAGGCTGATGCGTGATACCTTACCAGCATATCCTCAGGGTAATCGCATCGTGCAAGTAACTATTCGTGGCACGAAATATTTTTCGGGTCATTCTTCCGTCATTCCCAGCCCGCATCAAGTTGATGGCGTACCTCGAGGACCCCGGCGTCATTCTTTCCACACTTCTTGCGAATACGTGTATACCTTAGTACGAGGAGTGATGGACGTTCTTGCGTGAGCTGGGATAAGTACAGCGAGGGGTTAAAAAAAAAAAAAAACGCGGATGAGCGAATGGAAAGTGTCAAAGAAAATTGAGTTTCCCCGAATGGAATGCGCGCGAAAAATATTCGCGGGGGGAAAAAAATCTGAATGACGGGGCGGCGGAATATTAACGACGCATTTCAATCTCTTTCGTACTCTCTTACGCACACGCACACGCTTGCTCACACGCGGGACTGAATCTTAACGAGAAAATTTATCGTGAGCGAGTGACCTTTAATAACATTCTGGTGCAACAAGGAGGGACTTAGAGAATCCGGTTCTTCTCATTCTCTCCCTTTAAGGCCCCCGCGGGCGAGTCCTTGTGGAAGAAGGGTAAAACCGCGACTCTACGCTGGCTCTTTGTGAGAGCGATGGATGTGATTACCACGGCGGCTAAAAACAATCGCAAGAGTCGAGAGAAGCAGAAAAAGATGCGCAATTGTTTTTTTTTTCTTTCTCCCTCCGCAGCGTAATATGCATACGCCTTCGTGAGAGAAAACGAATCCATCAGGATCTGCATGTGGGCGGTTGCCACCTTTGGACCCCGATGTTATCCCATATGAACCCCCCCAACAATCTGATCCGTACATTCTCATGATTGAGCGATGCTGTTTCTGTTGACATTTCAGAAGGATAGCTTTTCCCCGTCCATATTTCGTTGTGGGTAGCGTTAACTAGGTTCGTAATAAAGCTCTAGGGAAAAAAATCTTGTGATTCGATAGCTTCGGTTGAATGTATGTTTCGAATTGGTAAGTTTCATCTCTTTTTGCAGATACATTGCTGTAAGAGAATCGTCGGGAAAACGTAAAGGGAACAAAAAAAATATTTAGATTGGTCACAGAAAAAAGCTCAATCTATATGCAATAGAAAATTGGTTTTGGAAAAGGGCCTATGCGTTTGGAATAATTTTCTTTTATGTTATAGTTATGCATCAGAATCATATAATCTAATTTTTGTGCGTCGTTGGTCTAATTAGGGGGACCTGGGTTAATAGCGTCGGATCCTGAGTGCGCCATTTGAATTACAAACCTTGAAATCGCTCATTTTCTTGTTTAATCAGTTTTAAATGCATTTGGATGAATTTTATATTATAGAAAATCATTATTTAAATCAACATATACCATCGATGCCAATTTCTTTATTCGGTAATCCCACGCAGACATCTCAGAAAATCCCCAGAAAAGGTATTGCATGTGAGTATGGAAATAATGAAAGTGGAAAAGGAATTCGAGAAAAGATCTGGGAATACTAAATGTGGCAATGATTTTATTGAATTAATGTCAGGTGAATTAATGTGATAAAAATTTGAACATTACGTAAGAGAATGTTGAAATACACCTTTCTGTTTTTGACAAGAAAAAAAACAAATTCTACCTCTACTGATGTATGAAATATAATTATCTATTTTCCCGACAAGCTTAAAAATTTTTAAAGAATTTTGAAAAGCTAACTGAATGCCATAATTTTATAATCAATGTGATGTCTAACGTGAGACGCAAGGGTTTTTTTGTAGGTGATGTTGATTGAAATGGATGAGTTCATTAATCATCGATGTTTTTATAGCATCTTACGTTTATTGGCTGAATTCCTAAACCTAGTTATCCCAGTTCAAAGGGAAATTATTGCAATTCCTACGATAAATAAATATTTATGCTTAAAAAACCCATTGCGTAAATATTCATCAAAATATCAATAAAATATTATTTACTTGATAGATATTGGAGCCATTCAGAAATACTGCTGTTCTATTTGCGTAGATGAGGGATATTCCGTGATGGACAATCCTCTAGGTGTCACCACCATTGGTGAGGTTACTTGCGAGCGTGCTCTCTGGCTGTCACCTGCGCTGCACTGGGAAAGTAACTTTTATTAATTGGATGAAATTTAAAGTTAGCCATTGGAATTTCCTTAAGTCTGCGAAGAATCGGGAGATACATGTTACGGAATACTTTGGCAGACAATAAATTAAATTGTAGGCATCACTCTTAGCTCCGTGGTATTGGTTGTTAGCGGCTACTAAAACTGCAACAAGATAAGATTTGTGTGTTTTAGTAATGGAATATGTTAATTTTTTTTAATTGTCTGAAATATGATATAAACAAGTACGCTATCGTGTGCGATAATGCTTGTATACCTAACAGTGGAGATTATATGTCCATCGATGAGGAATGTAGCGTACGGTCAATAGTATCATAGTGAAATAGCAGCAGAAACATTTGTAATCATATATAACTATGAAAATATATTTAAGGCAGGTTTGTTTATAGTAAATGATCGGACAATAGAAAGAGGCTAACATCGCAAGCATCCATGGGTAGAAAAATAATTTACATTCTCCGGAGCCAAAAACTATGAAAATGACTAATATGTATATTAAGAAATGGGGAAACAATTATTTTTTCTCTTGTTAAAAGTATAACTACGCGAGCACTGACTTGTTGAGTTGGAATGGTCTGCGTATGAATTGCTGCGTATGAATGCGCTGTATAAACGTTGTATCTTGTTTATAGGGCCAAAAGTGTACAACTTATTACCCGATTCATGTCTGAAAGTAAAAAATAATAACGTAATTATGAAAAATATTCAGTCTTGGTTGTTTAGAATGCAAAGTGTGGAGGATTTTTTTCTATGATATAATACCATGTAATATGTATACGTACTTGCTTCTATTCAATTGTTGTGCTTGCTTCAATTCAAATGTTTATATGTCAGCATGACCCTATGTAAATGATGGTAGCCAAAAAACAGGTTGTCCTTAATGGCTACCTAAAGTTACTCCGTTTTATGTAATTAATTCTACTCTGTACTTTTATTTGTTGGAGTAATAAACAATTATATTATTATTTATTAATTAGGAAATTTATTTTATTTTTTTAATTTCCGGCATGCACCGAAAAAAATCACCAAAACATGTCTACGGCTGATTAATTTTTATTCGGGCACTTATCTCCCAAATTTCTTGCGGTTGGTCATGGCTGGGAAGTCGCCACTGACCACAGACTACGTGCGCAGTAACCGGCCGTATAGAAGAACGTGCCCGCCGAAGATTTATAGCAGGCGCTCGTGCATATATACGTTTTGAAGGTTTCACAGAGAAAGCTTGTCCGGCATTAGCCCTCTCAAAACTATCTGTGCGTAGGAATTCCGGCTGCACTAGCGTGTGACCTCTTTAGAAATTCACCGCACGAAAGACGACTCGAGGGAAAAATATTCTTTGAGCGCGGAATTTTAAAAAACCAAGGCCCACGAGACAAAATGCCACTTTTCTTTTACTAAGGAGTGCCATGAATCATAAAAAAAACGTCACGAGCGGCATAACCGTATTATTCTGCGAATTCAGGAATTAATGCGAGAAAATTATTCTTACTCCGTGTTTTTCCTCTGTGAAAAAATGCCTGTTTGGAAAAGTCTATGTAGATGGTATTTATTGCATTAGGTGGGCATTTATGCTAATGGCCTTGTATGTCAACGAGCTTAAATCTCACGCTTCATTTAATAAGGGTGCCGCATAATCATTATACGGGTATCAAGGTTTTGAATGCACTCTAGTTAATTCCGTCAAAAAGTAATTGAATCGACAACGTCGCTTTTTACTCTTTTATTTCATAGGAAAACCCATATTTAACTCCATTTTGCGTCTGAGCCATGAATTAGATTTCTATTAATCTTTTTTATTCATGATTGTATTATGGAATATGCATTTCAATATTCTCATGAATCGTTATCACTTGAAAGATGCTACCAGTCACTTTGAAACATGCACAGCTTCAAAACTTAAATTGCACTGTTAATCATTTATTTATTGCTGTAGTAAATTTTCAATTCCTAATTTTACACTCTTTGTACCACTAAAGAAAACTGGTAATTTTTAATCGTAAACTCTCAATTGATGCTGTACCTGAAAAGACGGCTATGGGTAATTTTGACTAGAAGTATTGAGGCAAAGTATTATCAACGTTATCTAAAATTGAATATACTAAGTATTTATTCGCCGTGAATAAATTATCAGCGTATTCATAAACTTTTAGGGAATTTATATTTCGTTTTGTTCTATATTTTCGGTGGCGGATCTGTTTCTGATTTTTGGGTTACATAAACTCCAGAAATTTACAACATCATTTCGTTCGAAAATTGCACTCGGCATTGTTTCTTGCATGAAATTTAGCGTAGTGACAGAAAAAAAGAGCTAGTCTTGAATATAAGAAAATACTGAGTATTTGAGAGATGCCTAATATCTTGCTCCAATTCTTACCTATCTGAGCGTTCGAATAGAAATGCGATGATAAGTTCATCATGAATTCCTCGTATTGCAGTACCTCGATTCCAGAATAGGATTCTATTTTGAAGCGATATTCAAATGAGGGCAATATTTAACGAGGCCTCTTATTTTGGATTTGAGGATGCTAAAGTTTTGTAGTAAAGGGAAGGATGATCAACAACTGAGAACATCAAGAAAATAGGCTTGATAGATACAACGGTGAGATTTAGGTCGTGTGTTAAGCTGATAATGATTTAGTTAAAATATTGAGGCAATTCTTAATAAAGAATTTTTTTCCAATTACCTGCATAGATCGTAGCTAGAGATCTTACAAACCCTGTGAAGATAAAGGAAAAAAATTGAATTATTTTGCCGAGGAGTTGGAACATTGAAAAAAATTTTCTTTAACAAGATATTTTTATTTTCCTTGGAATGAACTGGCGTGAGTTTAAGGAGAAAGCCGTAAAAAATGAACCCTGGAAGCTTATCCTTTCTTCAGACCTCAGACGAATAATATTCTCCTCGGTAGTAAGAAAGAAAATACATGCGTATTTCGACGGTTTTATGCACCATTATTCAAGGAATTAACCGCGGACTAGCCAAGGCATACCTTTACTGAGGCACTCGTAGGTGCGCAAGAAGTGCAAAAATTCCGCAGAGGAAAAATCCCTTGCTTTGACCGGATAGCGAACCCAGATCCCCCGAATTCGTATTCAAAATCCCACAAGTGAAGAATTTGCCTGGATATTTCAAGTGGATGAACACCTGGGAGAGGATATTCTGTATTTTCGAATGAAAATGATCACATTCTAAGGGCTGTTGGATCATCAAATGAATCGTTCAATGAGTCATTCATTACTAAGATTAAAAAGGTGGAAATGAATCGTTCCCTTGGAAGTGAGCCGTTATTCGTGCGCCGTAGTAGGCGGCCACTGAATGAACTTCCATACGGTTATGCGATCGTTTCAGGCTTGTCATGGGGGAAGTGCAATACATCCATTATAAAATATTAGCTACCAATGTTAACTGTTAAGGTTTGAAATGACAATGAATGTCGAAACCATAGTCGGTAGTAGAGTTTTATGCTAAAGCATGGAAATTACCATTTGTCCGATATATAAGTTTATATTTTATCATAGTTCGATACAATGCCCCCATTTAGCTGAACCTTTTACTTCAATTTGAACCCAAATTCGGGATACAGAATAACCCGTCGGGTGTTAACTAAAGAAATCCAAGTTCGAATTCCAGCCATGAAAATGATTATTCTTCTGTGAAATTTTATACACCGGTTCAAAATGAATTCTATACCCTCTCAGAGACGGAAGGATCTGTGGATCTCTCATCTGCCGGCTGCAAGTAGCATCCGCACCGAACGGTCACTTCGAACCATTTCTTTCTTAATGGAGCGTGTCATCCGCGTTCGGCATTTCAATTCATTAGGTGACACAGGTTTTGAGCTAAATATTCAAGGAACCGTAAAGGTCAGCGCTCTCGCATCTAATAAATTTATGATATTGGTATGTCATCAGTCATCACCGTCGTCATTACCGGTCGACTATTCAAAGATGTGCTTGACGCAGCCGCCCACTCCCTATCAGTTCTCATATAAGCTTTCTTTTTTTCTGTCTCACATATTTTTTCCATAATATGGTACCTTCTCTAAATCTCAACGCTTAAAGGAAAATGCATCTCGGAGAGGAACATCTTGTGATATACTGTATGATTGTGTTTAAGATTTACATGCTTATATGTTTGATCAAGTGGATTGGACGAATGTGCAATGGTAAAGTTTGGAGGAAGAGTTCTCGGGTTTCCAGCCGGGTCCAAGGGTTTTTCTGCACCGTCGTTTCGAAGGCTAAGTCTGCCATCGTCTTCAGGGTGAATGATTCATGAAATGATTCACCCTGAAGACGATGGCAGACTTAGCCTTCGAAACGATGGCGCAGCAAAACCCTTGGACCCGGCTGGAAACCCGAGAACTCTTCCTCCAGTCTATTCGCCGGGAAAACCTTAGGTCCTTCAATGGTAAATTTTGTAATAGTTCGCTCACAAAATGTTGAAATACAGTATGAATTATGTTACAGGATTTTCTTGGAAAACTTGTGCAACTTGGCTTTTTATTGCGTATATATCTCTGGTTTTATTTCGATTTTATGATCATTAAAATGAAAACTTAAGCTTTTTAACTGAAGTAGCAAGACGACATTGATACCGAACGTTTTCAGTCAGATGAATCAGCTCTTAAAATTGTTGTTCGTACGACCCAGGTGGTTTTGCTCATTCGGCAGACGTTAACGACACATTACCTATTTAGCGAAATACCTGAGTTTCTAGTCCTCCTCGGACCCAGCCTAAACTTTTTGCCACACATCGTATGGTATGCCTAGCAATAGGGTGGTTTCCTATTATTTTTTTATTGCCTAAATTGAAAGATTATTACTCCTGCAGTACGTATTTCACGCTTTTAGATTTTTAAATGACGATATCTATTTTTCGCGATTAAGTGAAAAGTGAACATTTTCAAGCGCGCGAAAACGTGACGGCTACGTATGAATGCTGAAAGCCCGTGTGACGTCGTTCTGGTTCCCGCTGCCGCAAGTGAGGAGACCTTGTGAACAGGCTCTGAGCGCTGATACAACGCAGGATGCTAGCAGGTAGCAGAGTATCATGCTAGCTGGTAGCGCTTGGCTTAAATAAGGATTATTACACCTTATCAAACGAAGAAAACTTTCCGACCTTAGCCAGTTTTAATAAGTGATTATTAAGACATGTTTCCCTGAGCTCTGTGCCTAATGCATGCATTGGTAACCTCTGACGATGTAAAACTCCTATCTACTCGAATGGAAACTAGGTCCCTGTGACGTCACGTGGAGTGGCATCGCATGGGCGCCAATCTGGCCTTTTTCAAATGAGGATAAAATTGACCGTTGCCATTCGTCTAAACCGGTATTTCTAAAACCAAATAATTTGTATGTTATGCATACACTAATGGTGGGTAACGAATCGCAATCAATGCCTTTCGTTTTCTTTGATGAAGGAAACTACCCTATTCAGTATTTTTTACGGAAAACATTAGTACGAACATCATTTATAACAGTTGTAACTTTTAAATTTTTTGATACACTGGGTTACCAAACTGAGATTTGAGTCCCTCTTTGTCAGTTGAAGTAACTTGTAACGTGCCAACCGATTCATATGTTTAAAGTTTGTCGCTTAAGGAAAACATAAATTTATGGAAGAATTCTATCTTCATATTTTTATTTTACATCCGATCTGAAAATATTCCTTACAATTCTATATTATTTTTTATATTCTGAACTTAAAATGCAGTGTCAAACACGTTAATTTTCGGCAAATAGTTGCTAGTATTTTTTCTTCATATAAAAGGGTAGCCTCACAAGTGTCGGGAATAGAGCGTTATTTATCAATTAGCAACTAAAAATGGTGTTTATAAGCAACTTTTTGAGTTTGTTAATGCCCATGCAAAGTTTCATTAAGATCGGTCCGATAGTTTTAAAACGGTGGGGTGTCAAAGTTCCCAAGTCGCTGTACGAGATGGAATTAAGTCGTGAACAGTACCGCACCACAATTTTCTATAACTTTCGACGAAGCCTCATCCAGAAAAAATGCGTTACTGAACTCTTTGTTGTTTTTGGCGAAGTAGCACCCTCAAAGACAACCGTTTATCGTTGGTATACAGAATTTCAGCGAGGACGCTCTAGCCTTAGTGACGAACCACGTAAAGGGCGACCAAAAACCGCCGTCACTCAAGAAAACATGGATGCTATACGTATGATGGAGTATCATCATATTATATACCGTGAAATTCAGGTATCATTGGAAATCTCAGGAACCTCAGTTTAAAAGATCTTACATGAAGAGTTAGGTGTTGAAAAACTGGTTTCCCGCTGGATACCGCACCTCCTCACAGAAAGCAGCTCGAGTCAAATAGTGTCGAAATACTCCACAACGATTCAACTCTGGATCATCAAAGCACGTTCACAACATCATAAGTGGTGACGAATCATGAATATATAGCTACGATCCTGAATCAAAACGCCAATCTTCAGTATGGGTCTTCCAAAGTGAGATCAAACCGACATAAGTTGTTCGCTCTCGCAGCGTTTCCAAGAAAATGGTCGCATCGTTTGTAGCCAAACCAGGGAATGTAGCGACTATAGCTCTTGGATCAAGAAACAGTTAATGCTCAATGGTACACGACCATTTGCTTGCCGGAAGTGATCACTGAGCTTCGAAAAGATAACCCAAATCGACGCATTACGCTCCATCATAACAATGCAAGCTCACACACCGCTCGAGTCACAAAGTCGTTTTTGGAACAGCCAAACAGAAATTCTTGATCATCCTCCATACAGCCCGGAAGCTCCAATGATTTTTTCACATTCCCCTGAATCAAGAATATGCTATGAGGAAAGCGCTTCCAAACGTCTGAAGAAGCGGTTGATTCCTATAAAACAGCCATTTTGACTACCCCTACTTCGGAATGGAATAAATGTTATAGCCACTGGTTCCATCGAATGCAAAAGTGCATTGACTGTCGTGGAGAGTACTTTGAAAAGCAGTAAAAAATTTGCGGTATTTTACCTCTTATAGTTTTCTTCATTCCCGACACTTAAAAGGTTTCTCTCGTACGGTAAAACGAAAGAATAATTTTTTTGGTTAGTGAATTTTTTCAGAGTATTTCCACATTTGCAGTATTTATGTATTCGTATTTAACGGATTACCTGAGGCTGAATTTATATACGCAATATTTTTCTTGGAATATGTTACTTATTTTTGAATTTCTGGAGTGGTTCATGGCTTGTATTAAAAGATTTGTGTTAAATTTTTGGCCTCAACCATCACCTTTATTGTGATACCGGGCAGTAAGTGCAATGAGAGAAATATTGATATCGTAGAATCAAGGTAAGATTTCTTGTTGAAAAAGCTTTTCCCAGTGATAATAAAATGTAAATAACAATATTTTAATCTTGATTTACTGTTATTTACTATTATGTAAAACTCTCGCAAATTGTGGGTATAAAACATTTGTTTTAAAGCAAAGCAAGCGACCAGGCGGATTTAGATTTTTGATTTGAGTTTTCATATCTCATTAGAACCTCCTGAACTGGTTGCATCCCTCTAATTTCCCTACTCTGGACTTTCTGTCACAGGGCCAGATGTTTTCCCATTCCGGGTGAACAGTCAGTGACCCATAGATGATGGCGCTTCTGTTTTTACGAGCGTGCACATGCGTGCGAATAAGTCCATATTTTTCTCTTGACCACTCGCGAGGGGAAACGAGTTCGATAGGCCTCTCGTTTCGTCCACTTGCCCAACCCACTGCTTGACAGGACTTTGTATCTATCAAAGCAATGTGTCCCCAATGGCCTTATGATCCAGTTTCAGGGCGGTCGTAAAAAAAGAACTATTTATAGCTCGTTCAGTTGTGGGCTGCTTTGTCGATATGTCCATTGACGCGAAGTATTTTAACGCGAGGGAAGTCATTTTCACAGACTCGACATCGATGAGTACTCATTTTGAATTGCTAAAAGCTTTCTCTCATACTTTTAGCCAACTACTATTTCCAACAACAGTCATTTGCTTTACTTTTTCAGTGCCGGAATTCCTTTTAACATTCGAATTCAAGAGCACAGCAGTCCATAGTTCCCAAATTTATCTATGAGCAAGTATCTTTCTCGGCTTTCTGACAATGAGTAATTCAAAGCCTTTCGCAAAAGAATTTTTGTCTCTATTTTTTCATTTGCATTGGTGCTGTAATATTATGTAGTGGAAAAATATTTCTAATCTGTAAGTTATCTTACCTACATACGTGCGTTGATAGGTTTTCAAATATTTTCATTGTCATTTTTGCTCTGTCTTTATCTCAATTCTTCAAATTCTAAACGGAACATCTCCCATTTGGTGGCATGGTAATTGACCAAATACTTCTGGCTATGATATTGATACATCAAAGCTCCGGATGAAATATTCTTTTCTTAATTCTTTTCCTCCGTCGTTTCGGAGTGAAATTCAGGAACTTAACCGTTTGTGACAGTTATACGTTCACGATGGCTTGCCTCGATTGAATTTTGTTTGTGGATACACAGTTTGTCGTTGAAATGTGGCGTTCGACGTCCAAAGTTTTCTTTGAATATTCCCTAAGGTTGTTCAAAGTATAATCTCCAGAATTTTGGTGTTGATATTAAAAAAAAAACACATTAAATTGAGTATTTCCATGAAAAAATTTAAATGTTGAGCTATAACTTATAACGCCTCCTCTAAGACTGAGTGAAAAATCTTCAAATTTCCACGCTTTATTTCACTTAAATCGTGGATAACAAGATCCTGCTTGCAAGAAATTTCACAATGAAAAAACTACTTGGGTGACCATGAAGAAGATAAATAGAAAGATCTTTTAATCTCGAGTTGGACAGACTTTGATATAAAATAGTCAAATGCAATCGCCGCGACGATGACGACATAATAGCAACGACGACGCGTCGTTGTTATACATTATTATTGGATATTTAATATTAATTTTTACTCCTTTCCAAGGTTAATTCGATTTATGCCATTGTAATTAGTCTAAGAAGTATCAAAATATGTCTTCATCTCCAGTGTCTACATAGAATAAAGATAATTAATATATCCTAATACAAGAAGAAAGTATTGCAATACCGTCATTTTTTCTGAATATGCTATTGAGTTTGAGGATTACTAGTGATGGATTATTTTTCAGATGGCAGTGAGTGCATGGCTTTATATCACAATCACTCATACGGTGAAAATGGATTTAACTTCCTAAAAACAGCAAAAAGATACATTATACATCAGTAAATGTCGAAAAAAATGGAGGGAAAAGGTTTGCGAAATGATTTCCTGATGACATTCCGTAGAAAATTAACCGCAATTGCGCATTTCGTCTATTCTGACTAATCTCTGTATTACATGCTGCGCTGTAAAAATGTAATTAACTACTTGATATCATAGCCTTATTTTCAGCAAGTCAGTTAAAGAAAAATGCTAATTTTTCGGTCATTATCTTCCATGGAGCACTGAATGCCCCTTGCGTGGCAAAGTTCATAATAGAGGATTTAGGGCGTGGTTCCTGTATTAATGATTGTTTTACGTATGAGCTTCCGATTAGATGTTGCGGCTCACGCGAGGTGTAAAGGTATAATGGGTGTCCCAGTACAAATGACGGTAACCTAGCTTAAATTACCTGCACGATAGCCCGAAGATGAGGTGTATTATTACGTATAGAGAGTTAGGAGCAGCGGAATTTTTTCCTCGGTAATGTTTTCCACTCATTTCACTTTGTCTAAAAAAAGGTATTTGCCGATCCGTCAATTTTAAAATATCATATCAGTACTGTACACCTTAAACATTTTATCCTTTTTAAACCTAAGTGTTTGCACGATGTAAATTTTGTAACTGTCTATTAGCTTAATGCCGGATGGTCGTGCCGAAGTGCTATCAATTAAAATGAGATGCATGGTACTTTAATTATTTTTGGAGTTTTTTTCTAGTGATTGCAGTAGGTATATAGAATACTATTAAAGTATGTAAAAATACCAGTACTATTAAAATATAATTACATTGGTCAAAATAAGCCATTGAGCTTGAATTTTTTAATTTCGAAGTTAGCTCTAGTCCTAAAGTTCTACCTCGCTTTGAACTGAAAGATTTTTCTGTTCTCTGAATAATTTCAATAGGGGGAAGTCTTTATTGAACGTTTGTGAACCTCTATCTGGTATTTATTGCTTGGAAAGCCATCGAACAAAGACTTCATAAAATAAGAATCTCCTCCATTATCATTTTTAACCTCACATAATTAGTGTTTAAAATTGATAGACGAGAGTAAGACTCAGCCCTTTATTAAGTCACAAACAATTGCAATTGTCAAACATTCGAAGTAAAGATTCCAGTTCCATTTCCTTAGCCACCAAGCACCATTAATTTTTAACGGAGATGCTCAAAGCGTCACCTAGGATTTGAACTTGTGATCCTTTGAACCAATAAAATCACCTTAGCCATAATGCTCCTAAATCATTTATGTTAAAATTCTTTTATCTATCACTTCAAAAACTACATATTTATAGTAATAGCTTGGATTTCATTTGGCTATTTCGTAAAAATCTTTTAACACCTTCTACTGATGAGAGGCCAGTGGTATTGATAATTATTTAAAAATCTAGCTAAAATTTTATTCCTGTTTTGAATGGGCCTTTTCAACAACCATGGCTCACTGCTGTTGTGAGTAAAAAAATGTTCAAAGACCAGTTATCTCTCTTGTAGTGTTCTTGTAATAGTGGGTACACCACAGAAGACAACGGAATAGATATTTATTCCCATCTTTTCTCATTCTTCCTCCTGTCCAATTTTTTGTGCTTACTTTTTTATGTTCCTCGTGGAGGTCGAATCCGCTTAATTGAGTTCTGCGTGTGCGATATCTTGTCTTACAAGGGGTTCTCGGGATCCGCCCCCAACGTCCGCGCTCCGTGCTTGCTCCACGGTCCGTCGGTTTCGCGAACGGGTTGGAAGAACGAGCAACTGGCGAAGAGAGAAATACTATGGGAGCTTTACCATTTTATTTATTTTCATTCCTTGCGATGTTATTTGATAAATTGAGTCATAGTTTTGTTGAGTGCTACGCCAAATATTCGTAGCCAAATGCTGTGTCATTCAGTTTATTAAGTCACCCTTACTTACTTGAAATGAGTGGTATTTGTATTTTTTCACAACTATTTTATGCGTACGCGTTTCGGCTCATAGATCCATTTTCTGATGCAAGGATGGCTACAATGGTTTATGATGGCTCAAATGCTAGATTATGGCTCTTTGAGCCGAAACGCGTCGTGAAAATACCAAATCATATGAATATTGAATTGAAAGGTAGTTGCATTCTTCCATAATTGCTTCAATTTATTCAAACCCTTGAAAGTGTGTGACTCCGTTTTTTACTTTTGTATAGTTTTGCACTGTAATGAGTCCGCCTATTCCTGTGGTTTCTAGTGATAAATCTTTCTAGTTTGTATAGATGTGGTTTTTGGTAGCAATAAGTGAGGGTGCTAAAAATATACTAGCAAACTACTTGATTAATGTGACAAATTTATGACCATGCTATTGGAATGTATTTACTGGTTTTCAAACTTGTAAAGTATGCATTTAGTCGTCATTATGATTTAACTATTCATAATTAATGTTTTATAGTATTTACCACAGGTCTGTTTGAAATTGCATGCCATATTTGTTGGAGTATGTGATTTATCATTGTTCATGTTCTATCCTAAATGCTGTAATGAGTCCAAGAACAATAAATATTATTATTATTTGCCTACGACGCTTTTCGGCTCATCTGGTACAAGGAAATAGAATTATCTTGTACCAGATGATATCTCTGCCAGCCAAAACGCGTCGTACACATTAAATTATTGTGGAAAAGTGCAACTACCTTTCATTTCAATGTTTCGAACTTCCACTACATCACGCATGCATTGGTTGAACTCATCCCTACCTACTTGAATTAGTATTGTGTCCGATGGACTTATATTCTGGACCGAATTTCGTGGTGGGGGGGTATGTTTGCAAATATAGGATGGGCGGAGATGGAGAATGTTTGAAAAAAATGTGCCAATGATAAAGGGGTTGGAGGCGAAACAATTTCTCCTAAATTCAAGTGAGTATATTTAGTATTCACCAGCAGAGACATTGTTCTTTTGTCATGTATTTTTTTATTAACTGCCATTAAGCTGGTTAGAAATTTACTTTTAACATTCTAGTGCCATTGATTTTACTCTCGCAAAATATTTCGGTTCACACCTAATATAGAAAACGTGCTCTTTGATGCTATGCTGTTGACAAATATTATTTCTAAATTCCTCTTTAAATCCACCCGAACTTAAATGATGCTTAATTAAAAATTAAATCAGCCAATATTATATTGCACACACCCCCCAAGTCATTTAAAAAACGACCCAAGAATGAAAATTTCATTAGTACACTACTCATTAAATTGTTGAATCGAATCAATCGCTCTATGATGAGGTTAATGAACCTATATTTATCGAGGTAATATTTGCGTAGCATAATCCGATTAATATGAACGGCAGCTGTAAAATACTGAGTTTATTTTTTAATGAGCACCCATTTTGTCGAGGTTGAACATTAATGTCGGCGACATTTCGTGCCGCTCCGTCACACTTGGCCCTGGCCACATTACGAAGAAGAATAGAGGAAGGGGCACGTCCCAGGCTGCGTGACCTGAGTCGCCTTGGAAACGAGCGGCGCTTTGCGTTTGTTCGTTTTTTTTTTCGTCCGCGTGTTATTCCGTGCGTGTGCGCTATTTAAAAATAAAATTCAAGCCGAAGCAAAGCGAAAAACTGCTCGTACCTCTAGTAAAAACAATTGTTAGACTCTGTGAATTGTAAAACCACAGACCTTGGTGAATATAGGATGTGAAGAGGAGTGTATATTCTCATTTATTCGTTTGAAGACACGCATTGGAAAACAGAAAATAAAATAGCAGTATCTCAATTTGTTTGCTTGCAATGAATACGGAGTGTGCAAATGAAACATTTACTTGTGGATTGTTTTTTATTAAACTGACTTGGGAACTGTATGTTTCTTTTTAAAATCCCCTTTGTGATGTTTTACCTTGAATTTTGGAACTCTCGGTTTTGCGTTTAGACGCTTCTGATATTAAGCAATTCGTATTTCCGTGCACTTCAGCTCTATTATCTATAAAATCTTTCTCCTTTTCAGCATCTGTTAATATGTCCAACTGGCCGCAGTAGTCAATCCGTGGTGGTTTTTTTTAAATGATCAACCGTTTATGTTTTCGATGGAAAACCTTTTTATGCTACAAGTTTCATAACTTTTAATAAACTTGTTTCAACTATTTCTACTAATAATGAGGATAAAGACATGGTAATCCAATATGATTAGAGCACGGCGGACTAAAAGTGATATGAGTCTAGGGAATGGCAGAAATTACATGCTTTTTTTACATGGCATTTTATTTGTAGTCATGAACTCAATCGCTCAGTGTGCCAACCTGAAGTTTGGTTTAAATTGGGGAGAGAAGAACTACCCCAGGCTATAGAAAACCTCACAATTAGGATAGGGTAGGGAATTGGGTTCCTTTCCCTGGACCACTGTTTTGTTTTTGGGTCCGACGCTTCCACTAGGACCCGAGGCACTTCGATCAGTTTATATACGCAATGCCGAAGATCACCTACTTTCTCTTCCGACCACCGAGTTGAGCCTACCGTTTATCTGATTCATCGATATGAACTTTAAGTGTAAAATATGGTCGTTATTAGAGAAATATACAATTAATTTTTAACGACGTCTTACAAACTGTAGGTTAGTACTTTTAAACTGTAATGAAAGAGCTTGAATTTACGTCCGACAAATTTCAACTGGAGAAGTATATTTTTAAATGCCTTAAAAATGTCATTTCCTTCGACCGTTGGGTGTAGGCGTTATTTGTTTGAACGATGGCTGATAATCAGTGACGCCCAGACAAAACCAGCAGTGCCGTAACGCACGTTCCTTAACTTTCTTGAGAAGTGAAATATTACTCTGTTTTTTATTGAAAGTCATTATTTGTACTTCATTACTAATTTTTTTTGCATTCCTTATGAATGTATCAATCAGAAATTTTGAGGCAGCAAAATTGATGGAAGTGTTACTTGACTATTATGTCGTTTGTTAATCAGTGCCGGAACGGCGCGGGCGTTCCGGAGCGCTCCAGCACCATGAATCCACTGCTGATAATGATGTGAATGGAGCAGTATGCTGCTTATTTCTACGAATTTCGGCTTACAAATTTCAGATTGGAGGGGCATTTATATGAAATTTCATGAAAATAATATTTTCTCCGGTGATTGGCAGTGGGGGTTTCAGGATAGGGACAAGGGGGAGGGAGTTGGTGGGTGTCTTAGGGATATCCTCCCAGCAGTAGTGGCGGCCCGAGCAAAATTAACATTTTATCCAGCGTAAATTGGATACTTCAGGGGGAGGCTATAGATCCCCCTTGTCGCTCTTTGCATCCGCCACTTGTGGTTGGTTATACTAAATCTTTAAACGGCAGCTCATGTAGTGCAACGTTATTTCCCTGCATAGAAATGACCTTTTTAGGTTCATTAATGTATTTGAAACAGCACGACCCGGGTTTTATGACATAGTTACAACGTCAAGGGTAGACCTAATGCCGCGGGTGAACCTAACAAAGTTTATTCCTTGAAGAATGATCGTAAGCTTTCCCGGCGTATAGAATTGTGGAAGGACCTCTCATCGGGAACCGCCAGACCTACGCCAACAAACGAAATATCAGGGCGAGTTGTCCATCGTCTTCATGCCCTGAAGACGATGGATAACTCGCCCATCGAAACGTCGGCCGAGATGGAATTTGAGAACCTGACCCGGTGGAAATCCCGTGTAACCTTCCACAAGTTTATTCCTTCATTTTCCATAATGGAAAGGTTTCATACAGTTGGGCCTGAAATCGTCAGTGATATTTTCTCGGATTTTCAGTGGATCATTGTTATTGATGAGTTATGTGGTGGCGCGGTGCCTTTCCTTGGCCCTGGGTGCAGTGCTTTAAGGGGAAGAGGCAGATTAAGCCGCCGCAACCGCCTCCTGCGTGACTGAAGCCGCCTCCGAGTTGCGCCTCGCGCTCGCCCGTTTGTTGTTCGCGAGCTGCATGCTCGCGTGTCGCCCCGGCCACGCAACGGTGCACGCCGAGACGCACCGCTGCCCAAGTGGGCGATGCTCGCTCGCTGCTATGCTCAGCCGGGAGGCCGCGGTTCCTCGCGAACGATAGCTTCCGCCGATACGCGGCGCGGAGGACCTCTCATCGGGAACCGCCAGACCTACGCCAACAAACGAAACCATGACTACCTCAACCCGCCATGCTTTGCGCTCCCCCGACTTTGCCTGCTTTTTTTATTAAACCCTCCCCCCACCCTTTTCTGAAGCCGCGTTTCTTTTTTGCCGCGCGAGTGATGGAGGGGAGAGGGTCGAAATATTTCGTTGCTTCTGGAGCACGGCCGAGGTCAGCCGAGCGTGGGATTTCCAAGTTAGTTCCAGGGCGGAGCCAGATAGTGGGGTAGGTTAGTGCTTTCGCAGGCGTCATCGCGAAATGTGGTTTATGCCGTGACGCGGGAAAAATTGTGCTTTCCTGTGAGGAATCATGGGTGTCGGCCCGAAAACTGTGAAAAGTGTGGATTCGGTAACTTTCGGGGGCAGCTAGGGTGACAGGAGTGGCCATATATCGCCATTATCCTCGACAATAGCCTTATCTCGCTTTAATCCTCTTTTAAAAGAAATCAAATGTATGAAAATTTACCCATTGTAAGTTGTAAGAAAAGTCGGTGTATACAGTTACTTTCCAAAATATTTCAAATTCCATGGAAATTCGTTGCATACAGCTACTTTCCAAAATTTTCCTGAATCCATGGGAGCCATTGGCCAATAGTCTTGGGAAAAAACTGGTACCGAATTGAGGTGGATTTTTGCAACCGCTTTTGTTGTTTTTGCTCACATTTATTTCTCGATCCATTGTTTCAGAATGCTCACTAATAATCTATTATTCATAATTGTATGCCATTTTCTTGAGAATCGCTGAAAACGGGTAAAATCATGCGAAAAATATGTCATTTTGTTCGCAAAAAGAGGATATCTATGCAGGAGAAAGATACTTGGAATAATTTCATTTACATTAACGTATGATGTGAAAACATTGACAAATTATTGGCAACAAAATATACGCTATACATCAGTGTGAAGCACCTTTTATCCTCTTATCGATTAAGCATGCGGAAATGTTGCTTGAACATGGTAACCAATGCTCGGTTCGAGAAAAAGTAAAATCATGTACTTATTTATTAGTTTCTTCGGATACGCTAACGGCAAATTTCACTTGGAAACGTCTTGTCCTTCGACTGGATTCCATCGAACTTGCGTCTTATTATCGAGAAATTACGCTACCTACTCGAACAACTTGTCCGGCTAGGATTTGGCTATCGCAAAACCTGAATTTCAGGTCTTCCTTTGGGCTCTTGCTAGTGAAAACAGGAAACTGATAACTAGCACAGATATACAGCGAGTATGCACTGGCATACATTCCACTTATCGTGACCGTGAGTTTATTTTTAGAAGAGCGTAATGTGGCTTGCTAAAATTTGCGAACTTGAAGCCTTTTAGATTAAGTTTTCTCAAAGAATTCGCAGGTCGTCGTTTTAGAAATAATAAAAATATATCTCTTCGTAGGAAATATTTTAAAAACCACTTTATATTATCAGTTTATATTATCAGAATTGCATTAATGTGACATTTATACAACTGTACTTCAACATGGTGGAATAAATTTAGCAATTCAAATTACAAGTAGTTCTGGTCATATTTTCACTCGAAAGCAAAGCACTTTTTTATTTGAACAATTCATTTTTTGTAGAGTACATTTACTATTGATTGTGTTAAGTTTACACTACACTTTTTGGTGGAGATTTTAGAAGAAATCGTGAATAAGCTATTTTTGATGCCTTCATGATTCAATTGGAGTGAATGTTTACCTGTGTATTAGTCACTTGATTTGCTTCAATGTGTTTTACTTCTATAGTAATTACCGGTAGATTTCCACCGCTGTGAGTTGATTAGATTTATAAATAAGTTTTTGTGATTTTTTCACGATGCTACGTCGTGTTATAGTGTCGAAAATAGTGTTAATGCTGAAAATGTCACCAAGCAATCGATTGTGATTAGGCCGCATGAAGATGCGTTTAAGATAATTAATTCTTGGGAGGTTATGAGAGAAACTTTTACTAAAAATTCCGGTGTATTGATTCAGTAAATATTTGATACTTACTCATGTGAATACTGAAATTAAAGTAGATTTTTGGCCTCTATATGCATGAAAATTGGAAGAGTGGCGGAATCAAATAATTCAAGGCTTGGCCTTATGGGATACAACTTTACAATGATTGACGAATTTAACTATTTCGGAGTAAGCAACCAATATAAAATAAAAGAAGAGACACAAATGAGGTTAAATGCTGCTAATAGATGTTACTGGAGCCTATCAAAATTAATGAAGATTAAACTCCTACCTATAAATACAAAAATCAGAATATAAACACTCATAATATGGGCTGTTTTCTTGCATGAATGGACCCTTAAAAAAACGGACCTGGAAGAAGTTGATAACATTCGAAAATTTAATACTGAGAAATAGTTTATGGATAACTAAATAATATCATGTGGAATTAGCATTTTATTTTCGCTGAATTTTTAATAATTTTTTCATGGACAAGACCATATTGTACATAACCAGATATGTTTGGTCTTTTTCAAGTGTTTTGAACGTTCGCAATTTTGGTGGGAATGGCATGGCGACTCAGCTCGGAGTGCATTATTTCATGCACGTTTTTGTGGCGTGCATTCGCGGTCCCAAAGCTGCGCCCATTCCATCGACTCACCCGTGAATCGGAAATTTGTTTGTCACCCCTTGCCTCATTTCGCCTCTGTCCACAAGCCCAGCCAAACGTGACTCCCATTGTCGCATGCTTCCTTATACAAGTCCCGTTCTCATTCTCGGGTTTAATGCCGACATTTCACGCTATGGCTTTTGAGGTAATCGATGCGAGCTCCGACTTTTTTTTCGCCGCTGTATTATCAAGCATCACTCTTGGTACCCTTTGAATTCCCCGCGTCGTTGATCTGTGAGGGCGTAGTCATTTACTCTATTTTTTTCCAAATGATATCAATCTAATTTTTTTATCACCTTTGGGATATTTTGTTATTTTCATTTTCGTACTAGTTTCATTAATAAGCCTTACTTTGATCATTGTGAACGGTGAACATTGTGAATTCCTCGAGCGCGAATACTCGGATCAATTTACTTAAAATTACTAATCATTATATATTGAAATGTTTTGTTTCAACTTTACAACCCATAGATACGGCCTAATGGGCTCTGTGGCCGTTGGGGTGGCTTTACCTTTGTGGCCTGATCTATAGGTTGTAGGATCGAGTCTTACACGGGTAGAGTGAACATCACCCAGTGTATGTTTGTAATTCATGGTTGTTATTCATTAGTTGGTATTGATTCATCATTGTAAATACATTTTAAAGAGGAAAGTAAAATCCTAAACATTCATAAAGACGAAATTCTTATTTTTGTTATTGCTGCTAAGAGATATAAAGTAAATTGATGTATTTTTTTTTCGGTGAGATAGTAATGGAATTGTAAATTGAAATTTTAATTTTAAATATAAGGGAGAGTTTCAAAATATTCTTTCACCCTTAGGCGAGACATATAGGTTGTCTGAAAAGAAAAAAATCCTTCGTTACTACGAGTTACTTAAATGCCATTATATGGTAAAAGGTTATTGAAAGGATTATTCAATATATATATTATTATAGTATTTGAAATCGTGCTATATTCTGCGTTGTAAATGTTACGAATGGTCTCAACTAGCGGTATGGCCAATGAGTAGTTAATTTTAATAATTTATATAATTGAATTCATCATCTAATTATTTTTGGAAATTGCGAGAGGCAGTATTTTGCTGTCCTCGTCATGCTGGAATGCTGCTAATTACATCGCATGGGTAAACAGCGCGGTTATTATCTTTATAATTATTGCTTTCATGTGGGCTTACGCATGCAAACTCTGTTCCTAATTAGGAGAGAGGCATATTAGGGGCATCGTTCGCCTGTGATGGCCCATATATGCGACGATTTTATTCTTCTAGGATAGCGTGTCTGGCGGAGGTCATGAGTCACATTATATGGGACCATGGCCTACTTTGAGGAACGCGCTTGGAGAACGAGTTACGCCGCATAGCCTTCGTTTGTTTCATTTTTCGCTTCGAATCAAAATCGGGGAAATAATGAATACACAGGTTGAAAGTGTGTTCATGAATTACATTCCTGGTATCGAATGAAAATAAATATCAAGTTATATATATCACAAAAGCTTTTCGAAAGTAGGTACTAAATAATTTGATTATGAAACTTAGCAATAGCAAAGTTGTACCGTCGTTCGTTACGTGTTCTTTGTATGCATTATTCTTATAAATATGTATGTACGTATTGTCTCATTTTTCTCGGCGAACAATGGCAGTGAAGATATCTCGGGTTTTAAACCGGGTAAGGTCCTACATATCTCCTTCCTACGTTTCGTTATGCAACTCGCCCATAGTCCACAGGGATTCAGGAATACTAACTTGTATTCTCACCACCAAATATGTAGGTGAAAATTTCGATGACTATAGCGTGCATATATTTTTCTATTACATTTTTACGAAACAATAAAGTTAAAGTTGTCCAATATTATTTTTAAAATATGATTTATTTATCACTACATTTTTATCATTGGAATTTGTTTTGTATCCTTGTTGAATAACTCGCTTTATTGTATTCATTGAAAATCAGTTATTCTCAACGAGGAACTTTCTCATGGCTGAGCCGCTTAGCTCTGAATCGCAGTCTCGAAAATCTCATAAATGAGATCTCAAATGTTTCTCAAACAGCTTGTGGCATTTAATATCCTGAGAGAGTTCTCTTTGAGCTATTTCTGGGATTCGCGCACTCTCTGCTCACTCCCGAGTATATTCGAGCTCCGAAAAATCTGTGCACGAGTGGAAGCGCGCAAGGCTTATGAAAACATCGGAACGCGCTTCTCAAGACTAATTTCGGCCACGTCTTAACCACGCTCTCGTCTCCGGCTCAGCAAATTAGTGCCTTAGTGTAGTCACTTTACACGGTCCCCGAGTGCCAAAAAGGCGATGCACACCTTCTCCGCGGGCTGTTTTCCATCTCTCTCGATCCCTCCTGCTTGCTACTTCCGTTTCTTTCCGCTTACCTCCCCCTCTTCCTACACCTGAGCGTTGAAAATTCAAAGCAAAAGCGATTTCCTATCCAAACTTGCCCCGACAAGACAAGACGCGGGATTATTTGCTCAGCAGATTAATTAGAAACTTCCCCACGTTCAGGAGAGTTTCGCGCATGGTTTAGTGGCATGTCTTGTGTGAGTGTTAGAGAGAGAGAGAGATAGACCCACGCGTTCTCAACTCGTTTGCCACCTATAAAGCCGTGGAGTGGTAAACTGCATCCTCAAAGGAGGCCAAGGTAAGTCGATGAAACTTCAGACAAGACCCCGAGGTCTTAATCTGGCGCGCACCATAACTAACTTTATCGGTTGTTTGCGAGGAATATAATGTTGCTAAAAAGGGCTAATATAACCGTTTAACTCGATTCAAGATCCGTCCGGAGCGTACTCCCTGATTATGCATAGCGTAGGAAGGATTCCTCTTTCTTTTTACTTACTTTCCTCTCTCTCTGCTCCTGGCTTGCTTCCAAAAGGGGGCGTTGAAGGGGGAGAGAATGGAAGGAAGGGACATCGATACACGCAGTAAGCTCTTGGCGGCGCGAGCATGCACTTGAAATTAGCATTAACACTCAAGAGGCGAATCCATGGTGGCAATGAGGCTCGTTCGTTCTCTTCCACGCACGTAGTAATAGTAGTATGTGTGCGTGAGATGAGGAGGCAAGAGATGGAAGGGAGCACGAAATAAATTCCTCTTTTATGTTGCCTCCCGTGAATTTATCACTCTTTCTCCTCGTAGCGGCCATTCCGACCGTCTCCTGACAACCATCTTCATCTCTCGAACTGGTGGCTTGTTCCGTTCCATTTTCAATTTCCCGCCGATTAGATTCAATTAAGGTTTTTTTCTTACCCTCTCTCTCTCTCATCTCCTTCCTCTCCACTTGAGGTGGTAGTGAGGGACATGGAATGGGAATGAGAGATGGAGGCTTTAATTTGACGTGGGAGGACAGGGATGGAAGCCCTTTGGAGAATTGATGGAGATGAAACATGTTGGGAGAGTGGAGGAGAGGAGTTACTGTCGAGTGGTGTCTGAAAGACTTTCGCTTGGTCATTTCCGTGCCGTTTAGTGGAGAGACGGCCCAAGTTAGTGCGTCCGCGTGCATCTCTATTGAATTTACCTGTTTCGTTTCGTTTGTTTTTCCGGACATCCAGATGCATCGTCCAAGGATCGGGATTACTTCTTACTGTAGAGGCTTTATGCATTTCATCAGACTCTCTTGAGACACTTCATTCATCTGGAAAAAAGATGGACCTAAATTTAAATCCCAGCCGATTCTTCAAGTATTGACAAAAAATTATTTCCACTTTTGAGGAGAAGATATGAAAAACCCGTGTGCCTGATTTATTTCTTTGTACGGAATATTTAGTGAAGTTGATTCTGGAATAGTATGCGACCACTATATAATTGTGTAATTGTGAAACTTTTTCTTTGCTATTTAGTGTTTTATGCGTAGATTTTAATTGTTCCAGTGAAGTTATTATTTTTGCGCACGATTTTTTGCACATTTTGGGAAAAATTCTTAATTCCATGTAGAGAATAAAGCAAGCGTGGGAACTTCAATTTTTATATTTTCGCCATTTGATCTGGACTAATTCTAGACATTGAAGGTAGCATTTTTTATTCCCTTAATTATATATTAGATTATTGATATTTTCAGGTATTCATCAATATCTACGAAAGGGTAAGGAATATATTTATACCATGAATTATTTGGCTGACCACCATTCAGTATCAGTGTTCTAAATGCTCTCCTTTCCGTTTAGATTTTTATTGCTGGAAAATATGATTTTATCCTGTAGTAAAAGTATGCTCTCAGTTATAACCATCACTGCTAAAAAAGTACATTTATCGTACCACCAAGATACGAAGACTCAGCAACTAAAATTCCACCTTGCCTGGAAGATTTCTTCCATTCATGTAATGTTTCCGTGAAGCAGGTAAATGCTTACTTTTTCTGCAGCCTTTGCACATTCCGCTCTCTTTCGCATATATGCATGAAGTTTCGCCTATCAAACTTCTGAGAATAGTATAAAGTCTCAAAGCACTAGCGTGAACAAATGTGGGATTTTCGTCTCATGTTTGTTTCAGCTTCTTTGAAGCTTTATTTAAATGAAATAGGAAAGAAAAGATAGGATTCAGCAATTAAGATACCCTCTAACTTCTTTCATATGAGCCAGCCACGTTTCAAATACTCAGAACGCTCTTCAAAATATCACAAAAGAAATTTCTTGTCTGCTGTAAAAGAATCCCAGTTTCAATGAACTATGATAAACTATTTTGAGCTCTAAAATCTCAAGTGCCGCGTTCATCGTGTCTCCTCAGCTTAATACAATTGTTTCTGCAGTCATTACGACACCATTCTTAGATTTCCAGTTGCTGCTGATAGATAGCGCCATTTTTTTCTAAATCCCAAGTTCTCAATTCCTAGTTGACACACTCGACGTTTCCCATCATCCATTTGATGATTGGGTAACCGCGCCGTTGCCACCACGTTTCCTTCGATTACAAATCAAATCGGACGTCTGCCATCTATTAGGGCTCGTGGCTCAGCCTTGACTTCGTTTTTTTCTGTTTTGGTGGGGATAAAGAAATGCTGCGCCGAGAGGTTCGAAAGAAATTTTATCTTTCGATTCGATATCTATGCTTATTTTCGATTCACTAGCCTGCTTTGATCGCCATTGACTGTGCTTAAGTCTTTCATCGTAAACACTGCTAAATTCGAAATGGCAGAAGACCTTTCTGTGGGCTTAATGTGCATAATGCAGCCAGTGTCGTGCAGAATATTTCGTTTCAATTGCCCAACTTTTCTAAATTGTATATGTATCATTAGCATTAAAAGGAGTATATAAATTAATTGCAGCGAGTTTACGATGGTTATTAACCTGTAAATAAATAAATAATGAGTGAAATAGCTGAAAAAATTATGAAATTCCTGACTTTGCTTATAATATCTCGGTAAGGTACCTAAGTGAGCTGCAGCTGCATATTATGAATGTAACTTTTAGTGAACCCCCAAAATTTTTGGAGCCGAACGGTCTGAAGTGTAACCTCACCAACAGACCCCTCCAGTAAGGAATCCTCTCTCAAAATGAGCCACCCTCCACTTCGAGTTTTGTTTTCAACATACTAATGGCTAACAGTATTGCTTATGCCAGTATTTTCATGGATTCGACCTGGGAGGAAAAATAAGTAGATAAGAAAAAACCGTGCGCCTAATTTATTGTTCATTTGGCGAAGACTGTTTCTCTCTTTCTTGATAGTGTTCTTCTATACTAATAATTTATGTGTATGTAGTTGATCCACACCCACTTTCAAAGATTTTTAGGAACCGATTAACATATGTACTATGATAAAAGGATGTGTATGACCCCATGGCGCATGTCTTAAACCACTACGTTAAAATCGACGCCGGGCATCTTTCTACCCTTTGCCGCCTGGTTACCCTCTTTTGCTAATCCCTCAACCTTAGAAATGCAGCCATTATTAAAAAGGATACGTCAACCACTGCTCAAACCTTAAATTGTATATGTGTCAATGCGATTAAAAGAAGAACAAAAATATCAGTTGCAGTGAATTGACGATAATTATATACCTGTAAATTAATACATAATGAGTGTGAGAGCTGAAAAAAAATATTTGCAACGTATCCCACGACGGGGAATCGACTCATCATCCATTACTTTCTCACCAGCACGTGCTTATATGCTAGGCCACTCCATTTCCTCACAGTGAGTGTCATATATTAAATAAAATTCAAACCAACAGTGGAACCGGGGCAAGTAATTACACGCGGAATTATCATTGAATGTAAAATAATTTGCAATGATAATGTAACTTCTCCCTTTGAGTGAATATGAAACACGCACAAACGGAATATTTTCTGTGCATAACCAAAGTCTTCATTAGGAGTAAGGTAAACTAACTTTTCTTGTTAACTAGAAGTGGCGCCACAAACTTTGTCCAAAAACTGTGTGACTGTAAATTAATTCATGCAGAGAGGAAGCTTACAGAGCAGAATTGACTCAAAATTTAATTCTTATTTAATCGCTGTTTTCGGAAAGCTTTTATCAGTTGCATATGCGTTAGTGTTTTCTATTAAACTTGACCAATCTAGTAGCATTACCTACTGGCGATAACAATTATAACGGTGGATTGAGATAAAAATCTTACAAGCTCAGATAAAGAGTTCTTGTGATCCTGTTTGTGTCAGGTAACCTTTGGATTGGACGAATGGTTAATAAAACGCATTAAAAGTTTAGTGTTTTCATTAAAAGACGGAAGAAATTTGGTGCGGATAATTGAATACCATGAGGAACTCATTCCAATATGCTGTTTAGATTACTGATGTTTAAAAACAGAAAATCACCTTACATAATTTGCGTTAATATGTGTCAATGACTTAAAACTAAATTCAAAGATTTTCAAATAACCACGCTGCCTACGCATGATTCTTGGAATGTGAGTGAAAAGGTCTTAGACAGGCCTACTAGAGCACTTATTGACCTCTTGGTAGGGAAAAATCTTATCTCAGCGTAAAAAATCGGAAATAAAGAACATGAGTTGTACTTATGATTTAATAAAATTTTTTAAATGTTAAATTCTTGTCAAACTGTGCATCATCCTGCTCTAAGCCAACTACTGTGATTTTCGAGGTACATTTAAGTGTTAAGTCTTTATTAGCAACCCTCTTTTAGGCCTCAATATAATACTGGAAAAACCACAAGTAATGCATAATTACACGTCAATTTTTATTGAGTACATGATGTCAATTTGAGAAAAAAAAAGTGTTGGCAAGTTTAAGGTATTGTTAAAATTGGTAGACATTTTAATTACACTCTTATTGATTACGCATTACATGAGCATTTTTTCATAGGAAGAATATACACATGGGAAGAGACATTCATTACTGACTCCTTTTTACCTGGAAGAATTAGGTGCCAATTGCAGGGATGGATTAAACGTGTTCTCATGATATTCAATGGCTAAATTAGTGAAAAAAATGTTAAGAAAGGAATAGAAAAGAAACGAGTCTATTCATTGACTTTTAATAATTGGAAATGAAAAGATAAGATTAACCAATCTTTGTAACTAATTTTTAATTATAATTTGTCACTTGCCTCCCCTATTGGATCAATAAATTTTTCTTTTAGCCTGGAAATCGTAGCACATTGATTAATTCCTTTGTAGAAAAATTTTACTCCCTTGAAAAGCCATGAATTTCGTCAATTAATGGTACGTTTTATTTTTTTCTAGTCCACACTACGTTTTTATAAGACTCCTACTCCAAAAAACTCATTCCAGTAAACCCTTCAGTTTACGTTATTTTGATTCAGCTAAATTTATTATAAATTTGCAATTTGAGAGTTCACTTAACCACCTTTTTTCAAACTTCAGATTGTTCCCCCTTTTTACCCCTATAGCATCGGGGACGGCAGTGTCCAATTTGAAAACCACTGCTCGAAACGATGGCACAAGCTTCCTTACCCAAGCTGGTTCCTTTAGGTCTCTGATGTCCTTCATCCTAGGGCCCTTCTTTTTCAGTACTAAATACTGATTTGTAGACATTCTTTAGTGGAGTTTTGAATTAAATTTCTTCCTCCATTATATTCCTCCCATAATTTCTATGACATTGAATATTGTTTTAACCCGAAAGACAGAACGCAATATAGAATAACAAATTAAATTGATTAATTCCTTTGCAGAAAAATTTTACTCCCATAAAAAGCCATGAATTTCATCAATGAATGGTACGTAAATCTGCGGCCCAAAGTGGCTTGGCCGAAGCCTCGAAGATTGGGTATAGGCGCCAAAGAGTAGAAACTCAAACGTTGGCCATGGAAGATATTTATTAAGCCCTGGCCGGAGCGTAGCAGAGCCTCCGGCTGTACCTTGGAGATTTTTCCCCGACTACAAAAATTCTGGGGTATTTATACCTTTTTCTGGACCAGGAGGCTGCAGCAGTTGGCATGAGAAGAGTCCTTTGCAAAGAATTCCCACGGAAACATTTTCCCAGGGAGAGCAACTGCAATATTTGCCCAGTGTACTGTAAGCCCATTAATGAAAACCCCTTATTTCACATTTAAATACCAACACGGCTTGGGAGGACATGTGAACAGTTGACCAAACCCTAGGAATGAGTAGCTGGACCTTAAAAATCTCCCCTTTACTCTAGGCGTGACCCTCGTATGCTCCCACGCCAGCCTCCAAGAACCCATAAAGTACCTCGACAGTTTCCACCCTGATACTAGCTAGAAGAGAGGGCGACATAGCAATATCTACCTAGTCTATCTCTGACTTACACAGTTTTCTATCTTCTCGTAATCTTTGCTAAAATTCATTTCTCACCCTATTCGTCTATTCAATCCTAATTACACGCTGCCTGCCCAAGGTCTCGGAAGCTTCACGTCTTTTCTGGCCAGCGCAGCGTTTCCAATTTTAGTCCAATCCAGAGTTTGTGATCTTTAGTGATATATTACTCAGTTTTATTGCCGGCCTCGGTGGCGACGGGGTGTTGTCCTAGCCTGCCAAACTGAAGGTTGGGGGTTCGAGTTCCGCCTGGGTAGGTCACCCCTAATAATTTAATGATTATTTGAGGGTGTCAACTGTTATTTTCTGTAGCTCTCCGATGTAAAGATCAACTAACGCTGCCGGTATGCTAACTGGAGGAGGCGACCGACAGCTGAGGTCATTTTCGCCATAAGAGAATGGTATGGAAGGAAGGGTGGAGAGAAACCCAGCGCCGGAATGAGCCTGCTTTTAACATAAGACCTCAAGGGGACCACGGTTTAACCGATACGATCTGACGGATGGATTGCTGCGCTTGAAATGTCCTCCACACAAAATTCAAGCACGGATTGGGCAGTCTCTGACAATTGTCTGTCACCGCCGGTATTTGAACCCGAGACCACGGGGTGGGAAGCCAACACTCTAGCCAATACACCAGCCAAATCCTCATTTGAGCTCTTTTCGAAGTGGTTAATATAAATTAAAACAATTATTATTCGTATCCTTGATGATAAAATCTACTCTCCATCATAATTTCATCGATCCTTCCGTTGTTCTTTCTTGCCAATACAATTCCGCAAATTTTAAAATACTAACTGTAAGCGGCCGCCGCACCTCATTGTCGTGTCCTACATCACCCTTGAGGCATCCGTTCCGAATGAAACCGGCGAATTAGCGCATACAGCTCTTGCGAAGGGACTCAAAAACATCCTTATTTTTCTTTTTGTTCCTCTTAAAAAAAACAACAGCTCACACCCTAACGTGTCGGAGTGCATTTCTCTCGGATGCATGTTTATATTTAGCTCTGCTGGGGGTTTTCCTCAGTCATCACACTTAATTCGCGGCGCGCCCGAAGGGGGGAAGATCTCCTAGGGGGGGAAGCCCTCGTCGCTTGAAGGACTCAAGAAGTCTGGTAACTTTTCGTCATCACATTTCGAACAGCGCCGAGGGGGCGCGGAATTATGATGCAGGAAAGGAAGGGTGTAGGCAGGGCTGGGCAAAATACAAACTGAGGAGTATTTGAATTGACATAATATTATATTGAAGTATCAAAAATAACATTTTTATAAAAAAACACGTTTTATGAAAATGAAGGAAATATCGACCTAAGACCCCTTAAATTATTGAAAATTTCGAAAATCATTCATGAAAAAGTTAAAATAAGTTTTAGAGGAATATTTCAGATATCAAAAACGTAAAGCGTGGTGTGCATGTAAGATTGTATTCTTGCTTGACTTGCGTGGAGAGACAAGTCTGACCAGCAAGTATTAATTTTATGACGCTGCTTTACGCTTCACAAACAGAGACTTTATTATTATCACATCTATAACGATTGCAGCGCCTCCACTGGATTTTAGTGGCCATTGTTGGTACTCCATATTTCGGTTTTATTTCTAAATATTACTGGAGATAATATTCTGCCCGTGGTAAAAGTAGAAGAACATTGATTGTCATCCAGTTATCAGCTGTCCCGAACCTATCAGCGCTCTAGTTAATCAGGAAGTGGTAGAAAGTCGAGTTCTAAGTTTTTTCCCGGAAGGGAAAACAAGATAGCGAGTATAATAAAACGTGGTATAGTGCAGAATACAGCTCCAAATACATTTGAAAAATTAACTACGAAAATAGTATTTTAAATATCTATTATAATACTAAATACATTTTTTGGAAACTAAGAGATCTTAAAAATATAACCTGCCTTGGCACTGGTAAAAATATAAGCCTGGAGTAGCAGGAACAAGAGTCTGTTTTGATTCTGTTTACTCTTGTTCCTAACTCTGCGGAAGGTGGTAGTGCCACCGAAGATTTAGTCTTGTGAGTCTTTCACTATGCTCTATCCTCTCGATATGGTGTATACCCAACCTGTGTTATATTTGTGTTTTATACCCCAACGGGGGATATCAAGAAGTATCTATTTAAACTTTTCACGGGATTCCGCGCGGGTAAGATTTTCTAAGAGCGCCGACGTATCGGGTTCCGACTCGTTACCCATTATCACGGCTACTGAATGAATATTTGAAGTGACAGTTGGAGCTCAGCATCAGGAGGGTCAGGTTTGGTCGAGCCCCGATTGTTTTCGCGGAGGATAGGCGTAGACTTAGCTCTGGCAATCATAATTCTTTTAAGAGTTATATTCCAAGGGCTGTTGATCGAACATCCGGTGTCTTCAAGAAGTATCTATTTTAAAATACTTTTATTTGAAATACTACCCAGCCCTGGGTGTAGGTCAACCCAGACTCGCCTAAAAGATACAGTGTCCTGCGTGATGCGGTGGAAATCTTTGATATTCAGCTTATTAAAACAACTTGTCTATTTCCACACTAATTTATTTTTACCGACCATAGTTTCGGCAGCTTGTGCCATTATCAAGGTACATAGCCTTGGGTGACAACCTTTTTATAGGTTTTTCGGGAGGGGGAGGAAGGGAGGGGAGGGGTTATTGGTTATGCTATGGCTATGTACCTTGACAATGCACAAGCTGCCGAAACCATGGTCGGTAAAAATAAATTAGTGTGGAAACAGACAAGTTGTTTTAATAAGCTGAAACCAGACTCACCTCTTTATGCGTTTTTGTGTGTGTGTGTGTGTGTGCGTATAAATGATGGAGAGATAGGGAGTGAGGGAGGGAGAGAGAAGCAAAGAGATACAGAGAGAGAGAGAGATCTCTCCGAGTCAGATCCTCTGGTGCCCCGCGGGGTAATAACCCCATTTTGGGTCGCGAATTAGTCTGACAATGAGATTCTTGTCCTGCTCCCCTCTCTCTCTCTCTGTCTTTCTCCCCAGACGAGCAACATGCCTGTCTGCTCGGCTAATACCGAAAGCAGACGCGCTGTTTCGCAAAGCGCGAACGGCACATCTGCGGATGACATCCCCTTTTTGGATTAATCACGTGGAGAATAAATGAAAGGAACACAGCCGCACGTTTAAACTCGTCTGGGTCCGGAGTAAATCAGTCGGGGAGTGTAAAACGTGTAAACTGTATTCGAGTTGGAATCGTTTATTTTTTTAAAAGGTGAGTAGAAGTGTGGATGGATCGTATTTATTTTTCTTTCTAGTATCAAGAAGACATTTAAGCCTTCCGAGGAGTTCAGATAAACATCACCCTTTTGTTTTTTAGAGAGGACTTTATATTACTCAGCACAGACGATTTATTTATCTCTTAACACTGCTAGAAATGCCCGAAGTTATGGTACCACCTACCGATCATAGTGTTATCAAAGGTAGCAATATCTACTCTTATAGCGAGAATACTGATCTACAGAATAAGTTCTCCTCTCTTTTGAGTTTATTTATCAATTTTACCACTGGGAATTAAATTCTTCCCCTGCTTTACCTTTCGTAATTTAGAACGGAATTTGTCTTCTTCTCAGATGCAATGTATTTCACGTTCGAGACTTTTCTTTGAATCAACGAGATTAATCAAAAAAGAAGTATAAGTTGAATCAAAATTCATTGCCTACTGCGTTTTTATGAATTTTTGTAATGTATCGGAATATTGAAAATGATTCCATTCTGCTCCGAATTTGCTATTAGAAGATCAAATTAGAGTTTCCTTTCTTTAATGAATATTATCTCTTAAGAATCGTTAAATTATGTCAGTTTTATTTATTTCCATTCTAAAAACAGTAAGTCAGGATACATCAGCACTGATTCAGCAGTAGGTTCATCACATGGGTATTGAATAATAAATGTTTTATACTTTGAATCTGTTCGACATTAAAACCACATTTAATTTCAATAGAATTTTATACCGTCACTTGCATTTATTTTAATAGCTTTTAGCTATAAATTTTGGTCCCTTTCCTTTTTATTTTCTGAAATAGGTATTTATATACTTGCATGTAATTTCCAAGACTCTCTTTTAACGTTATTTGCTACGGGGAACACAAGCAATTATTGGAATAGAATTCCACGTGAAAATTAATTGTTGAAAATCTAATTCATTGCTAGCCTTGTTTGCGGCGGGTTAAAGTCATCGCCTGCCAAACAAGAGGTCGTGGGTTCGAGTCCCACTAAGTTAGGTTGCCCCTATCCATGAATTCGTGCACGTGTAATTGTTAACTTATTGAAAAACCCGATGTAATAGCACAATAGGCCAATATGTGCAGTTTTCGGCGGCATGGAAATAAATAATAACATGTGAGGAGACAACAAAACTCATACAATTCTTCTTGGAAAATTGGAGAGGTCGCCCTGAAATTTGATGATCGCCGAAGCGCGGCACGAACTCGGGCCGAGCCTCCCAATGCTGTGTGTCCTTTCTGCGCCACGCGGCAATGCACTGAGAGCCAAATGAGCGAACGGACACCGACCCACAATACATTAAGAGTGACAGATGACGCGAGGGTTGCGCCACTTCCTCATTCCTGCCGCATTTCGTCCGTTTTTCGACCGTTTTGGCTCCTCGCATTTTGGATGCGTCGCGTCGCGCGACTGACGAATGGCATGGAACGAGTCACGGTCAGTTGGTGGGTTATCTAGGGAAATGAACGTAGGCTAAGGTCACTCTGGATGAGTTTGGTAATGCGCATCTACATAGTACCCCACGAGCCACCTCCAGGGTGTTTAGCAGGGGGTAATCAATCACCACCAAAGAGCATGCAAGAGGACTTCCACATTCGCACCAAGCGGTCATAAAAAATATTACGCTTTATAAAAAAATGTACGTCCACATTCATGCAAAGTCATAACTTGTAACGGTTAGTAAGTCTCTAACCAAATCTATGCAAGGTTAGAGCCTGGGGATAATAATGACATGCAAGTAGTCGTCCTAGCCATTAATTAATGAACGCCATTAATTGTATTAACCGAGACATCGTTGTTAGCCTTAATAGTTTGAGGAAAGAATGACATTTTAAATCTCTCTGTCTTGCAGTGTGTTTGATATATTTCCTCTCGTGATCTTGTTACCAAAGTACGACTGTGAACAAAGGATATATTTGACGCCGTCTGAGAGAAAATCAACTCCGAGTTTGTGAAGTAAATTTAGCCTATAATGCTTGGCTCTCCTATGGAAGGCTTATGTGATTGGAATGCTTGCATTGATGTGTCATTCTCGGGTATCAAGGAAATGATTGTGTATCAATGGGGGGACCAGTGGCGTAACAATAAGGGGTAGGGGATATATCCCCCCCAAAGCCTCTGAGAAATAAAAAAGTTTTAAAAAACTATTGTCTAGTTTTGAACGTTAATAACTGCATCTGCGTAGTGTTAAATTTTTTAGTCCCAAATTGATGTAAAATGTATATCCAGGCATGTCATTTTTTGAAGATTTTTTCCAGATTTTGCCCCGAAGGGAGGGTTCGCCACCCCAGGCTATCCCATCCCCCCAAGCCATATTCCTAGTTGCGCCACTGGTGTGGACAAAAAAATCACATTTTGGGCCATGATAAAAACACAAATGGTAATTTCAACACTATTTAATTTAGCACTTAACGACCGACCATGGTTTCGATCTCCTTGAAAATGGCACAAAATGTCGAAACCATGGTCGGCCGTTAAGTTTTAAATTAAATAGTGTTGAAATTACCATTTGTGTTTTTATCATGGCCCAAAATATCCCACAAAATCAAGCCTTAAACGATTTTATACATTTTGGGCCTTTTCAGTATATCCCAAGCCAAACAATAATTTGTTGTAGGTTTAGATGATATGTTTCCCCCCCCCCCCCCCAATGCTCCCCCGGAATATGGTCCTTGCGTGCAGATCCGCCTCTGTTTGATTTGAATGCGGAAGCACTGGACTTCTCCGAGATTGGTATAGACTTTGGTAGGTACGTTTTTTAAATACTTAAATTCATATTTTGGTCTCTATTGTAAGGTATGTTAACTGCAACACCCTTCAGTTACCACATGGAGACTTATGCTCTGGTAATCATTGAATCCTCCTTGCGTGTTGGGTCATTCTCACGCCAGGTTTTCTTCGTTTGCCCTATATCATTAGATTTAAGGATAACTTATTAATATAAGATTAAAGGATAATTTAAATTTTTACACTCATTATTTAGTTATATAAAATTAGTAGCACTTCAGTTTGTGGCGCGACAGGAGTCTAATTTTTATGTTATGTTGTAAAGATATATGATGTTGATGAGAGCCAACACTACTTTTGCCTAAAAGAATAGGCGGAAATGTTGATTTTCGGAGAAAGACGGTGACTGGGAAGAATAATATGCAGCACTCCATAGTTACTGTAATGTACAGTATTCCATCCAACTGATGGAGTGTTTGCGGAAATCTCCACAAGTTACCGAATGGGAAGGTGAATTACGCCAAAAAGTAAACTCGTTTTCTCCCGTTACTCGAACCCGGACCCAAATGGTGGGAATCCAGTGTTCCAACCTTCGCACCATCCTCATCCACTCCAGAGAGCGAAGAACCAAGTGGGAAGGGCATCATCATCATCTTCTTCTTGGGGGCGCAGAAACGTGTTTGCCCGCGGCGTGTGAACAAAGTGCCACTTGTGCGAAAAAGTTCTTTACTGCGTATTTACCAATTCTCGGAGCGAAAAACACTGCCAATATAATTCCGTCTCCTCCCATCCAACACACCCCACTCCGACCCGACCACCGCCGCCAACACTTCCCCCTTTACCAAAGTGCAGCAAGATTTCGAAAGCTTTCGAGATAACGACCGTATGCCGGCGGCTCTGGAAATAGGAGAGCTGGGACGAAATGAGGTCAAAAGCAGTCTCTCTCTCACACACACACACAGATAGCCGATTACTTAATAAACAGCACTGCCGGGAAAAATGAGGGGGGGGGAGGAGGAAGAGGGGTTGGGGGGTATGGTGGGGAGGGATGTATTGGGGAAGGGGGAATTGGAGAGTCGAAAAAAATTGGGACTGTTGTGGTAGGTCATGACTGACGTTCGTGGGGAGGAGTCCGCCTGGCTATTGGGGGGATTGTCGCCGTTGCGAACGTAAGATTGACGATCAAATCCATCTCGTAGGGAACGCCGCCCGCCGAGCGCAAACGACTGGATAGCTTGATTGGTCGCGAGATTAAGGAATCTAAGTCCCATTTCAAAATGGATGGATTAAAAAACAATTACTGTTTCCAGCGAAAATATTGTATTCTATGTAAAAAAAGGTGTTGACCAAAACGGGATGGATTTTTAAACATTTAGTTTTTTCCTGCAAGCCATAAAATATTGTATTTTAAGTAAAACATGTGTTGATCAAAAATGGATGGATCAAAAAAATTAGGTTTTCCTTCAAGCCATAAAATATTGTATTCTGTGTAAAACTTGTATTGACCAAAACGGGATGGATAAAAAAAATTGTTTTTTCCTGCAAGCCATAAAATATTGTATTCTATGTAAAACATGTGTTAATCAAAATTGATGGATTCAAAAAATAAAGTTTTCTCCTGCAAGCCACAAAATATTTTGGGCTATGAAAAAAATGTGTTCAACAATTTAGTTATGTATTCAAAGATATTCATCACCTAATTTCAAAACCTCTTCTCACGTGAGATTAAGTCTGCAGCGAAAGATGTCTTGGCTACTTGAAGCGGTGTAGCACCTGACGCAGATTAGCGGTATCCTGATCCCAATCACGGTCTAAGCAAGTTTTATTACCGTCGTATTTTCGTTTCGTGTTCACTATTTATGCTCTCGTGGGCGACTCTGGAAAGGATATTTTGGGGTGATCGCTTTGGAATAATCCTGTTAGGAAATTACATAATGATTATATCCTTGCTACATTAATGGATATTGAGTTTGTATGGCCTGAAACATTTCGCAACTGCATGCAATATTTGCATGCAGTTGCGGTATGGCTGAAGATTTTAAGTGAACACGCTTTCAATTGTTCGCATCTAGTGGAGGGGCTAGGAGAAAGTTATTGCCTGTTAAGTACATCCATGTTTTGTATCGTAGTATTCAACAATGTCACATGCAACTTCTTATGTACTTGATAATACCCTTATAAATCCAAATCACCCTAGAATAAATGAATAAATCACCGTAGAACACTCTAAAATTCCATAATTATATTAGCATTTCAGCTCCTGTGAATCAATGACCGAATGCGACAAGTTCCCCTCTTGTTTAGATTAAGCATTTTGGTGTGACTCTTTGGTTAATTACGCTGTATTGCTTCATTGTATTTGAATTTTTCATGACAGCGTACCATTCCTGATTGGCACCACAGCTATTTCCTGTACTTAAATTTTCAGTCGCTACCGAGGTTTGTACATAATATGAAAAAGGGTAATTTTGCACAAAAATCGGTATATGTTGGTACATACCAATTTTTCCACTTCTCCAAGTTTTCACTTGAAAATAGATTGAAATATTTGCAATGTATTTATGAGCGATTTATGAATTAAAGGGCGGTAATTTTGGGAGTAAATAATGAATTATATTGCTAGCGGAGATTGGGCGCCCAAAACAATGACAATTATTTAAGTGAGAGACCCAATTTTTTCAATCTGTGATGAATTCCTTTATTAACGGCGAGATGCATTTATGAAAATTTTCACATGATGATTACTGCTATATTATAATCCATCGCGGTACTTCACGTTTTGGCATTTTTCATTTACGGAATGATTTGTTGCATCCATTTTGAGCGCAGTTCGGATTGTGGCATTGAACTTCACAATCAATAGATTCAATTGGCTCTTTAAAGTTAGGCATCTCACTCTTTTTCAATTTCCTGGAAAAAGAATTCCATATTGAAATTGGTTGAGCATAAAAGAATTCCATTTGAAATTTTTTTTACATGGTTGATACCCACCTACTGGGTTTAGTGGCTTGTATATAGTATAGGTTTGTAACCCCTATTTAATATCAAACTTTGCCAGACACATAATAAAATGATTTAACTATATGGACCTATATCTCGACTGCATTCTTTTAATATGAATGCGGACTTTTATTGTTAGTTATGGCCATTATATAGTTTATTAAATATGCTTTCCTTCCTTGGAACATTCCTCTCTTTCTTCATCCCCAACCCAACGTCTCCCCCACCTTGACCCTCTTGACAGCCCTTTGTCCTGGAGTACTTAAGTACCAAAGCCATGAATTTTCCTGTATTTTCACCGGAAGATATTACCTAACGACGAAACTAGTGGTGAATTGAAGTGAAAGAGACTCATTTCGAGGTTTCCTCCGCATCTAGCAATATCCTTGGACAATATTTCTCTAAAGTTCCAGTTGACTTCCTCAGGTAGCCAAGTGATAGGTAAATGTTGCCCATGGATATAACTAAGCGTGGAGGAAGACCCGAAAACAAAAAGAAACTCCCTCAGGATCAGACTCCTTGGAATAATAATAATGAAATAAAATGGTAATTTTGTTTAGTTGCCGAATATATAGAGGTGAGGAGAGCCCCGAAACAACCTTAATGTATCGTTTTAAGCCTCGAAATCCTCATAATTTTCGTAACCTCCCAGACCCTCACAACTGCTGGGAGGTTATCCCTGGTTAACCCCTCAAGAAAGCTACGCCATCTTAAGTTGTCGTAATCGCGTGTGCGAAAATGTGCGGAATGTGGATTCGACCATTCAGATAAAGGCCCTGTGCCTCCGCAGGATCGGGGGCCACGGTGGGTATTCCCGCCCTAGGCGATACGACCCTGATAGAACGTTGGTTCTTCGTTCGCGTGGAGTAATGCGTGCCGCAGTCCGTTCCCCCCCTGATAATAATTGAGACAGGAGGCCTCTTTCCAATTCGCCACCCGATGACCCGTATTCGGCGCCGGCGCCTCCCCCCTCCTCCCCCGTTTTCTCCCGCCGACCCCAGCGCCGCGTATTGTCGAGTGCGCAATTGTGAGTTTGTGTGTGCGCGCGACGTGGAGGCAGCAGACGCCTTTTTCGACCCGTGTCGGAGACGCCATCCCTTCGGAACACCCCTGCACCCCCTCTACACCCCAAACCCCGCCCCCCCCCAGATGTCCTTCCCCCCTCCCGCCCCTCAAACCCCCTAGCCCGTCTCCTCACCCAGTTCATAACACCCCTCCTCGTTCTCTTTCTCCAACGAAATCTTCCCCCCACCTTCTCAAGAGCTCGTATTTTTTCCCCATTTTTCCCACCCTTAACCCGTTATAATCTGTTGATAACCTCTCTCTCAATATTAGCACGATCGTTTATAACAGTAATAAACTACGAAAAGGTTAGCTAGGATATTAATTCGTCGCATTCACTTTAGGGGCCTGCACCTTGCTGACCTACTCTCGGTAGTACTCGTCCGTATCAGGGCAGACCCTTTAAGAGAGCCCTGAAAGATGATCGTAAAGGTAGGTAGAACATTGTTTCCAACTTGTCTATTATTTATGGGGAATGTGTCAGTGGCCTAAAATGGAATAGCTACCTGTAGATACCAGCATAGCGACACCCTAGAAACCTGGTTCCTAAAGCCAAAACTGTTCTGGTGAGGGTGTATCAGTTTTTTTTAATGATAATTCGTTTATATTCATCGTGGGCTCGGGAGTGGAGGAACAATGAATCTTAAGCCCAAGTTGGTTAATATTTGATACCGCTATTACAATAGTTGTCTTCTGCAAAAGAAGTAAATAACAATGCAAGCCATTTACCCGAGGCCAAAAAATGTGTATGACACCATCCCCTTTAGAAGATAGCTATGTATGAAATAAATATTTTGGCAAATTAAAAGGGATATTTTCCATAGTTAAAGTAAGAGCTTTTCATTAATATATTGTATTTAATATGTATTATCTATTATAAAAATGCTTTGTTGTGATTCTTTTTTTATTGTTATCACTCTCGGCAAAGGGAAAGATTTTAACTAATTCTGATCAGTATCGTAATTTTATATCTCCCTCCAGTAAATTCGCGACTAGATTCGTGATTCATTTTTAGCAGTTTAAGACGTGGTAAACTAACATTTTTTAAATTTATTGAAGGATTTGGTGAAATACCATTAAATTGTCTATGCTTGTTGAGAACTATAGTGCAGTGAAAACCAAGTTCTTCGACCATGTATCCGCGGCCGCTCAAAGAAACCTATTTTCTTACGTAGGTATTAATTATCGAAAACATTTTTGAACGATCAACCTTGTAAAAAATGGGGTGAAATCATCCCCTGCTAAATAACATACCGGTTGCTATATGAATACTATGTAGACTGATAACATCCTACGTTAAACATTTTAAGACTTGCCTGGTTGTGGTACATCACCATTTTTATTTCTGTACCTCCAAAAACAGCATCACTGGCCTTTTACATCGTGGTTTTTAATTTGACCCTTCGTAGGGCGCGGCCGATATGGAAGGCACAGGAGTCGTTTTTTTCTGGGAAATTTTGGCTTTCTTTGTTTTTTTAGATAAAATAAATAATAAGAAATTAAAAAGTATTCTCCCATATTGTTTACGTCCTGTACATCCTGCAGTTGATTGTTAGGTTTAACTTAATGCGGGTTTTCAGGGATTTTTCCGTCATGTGCCCGTCAGGATCACCGCGCCCCTATTCTGAAAATCCTTGACCGTGCCCTACGCAGGGTTTACAAATTAACGTACACGAACATCGATGCATGGATAGGAGCAACATACACAGGCGGAGCTCGAACCCGCGATCTCCTGCGTACCAGGACTTTACCCTGCCGCCTCCGAAGCCGACACTTTGGATTTTACATTTCGTGAAAGCAGAAGCTGTATTAACCTTTTTTCACGGGTCATCCCTGAAGGATTTGGTGAAATAGCTTGTCGAGATCTGTATTGCGGTGAAAACCATGCAGTATGACCATGTATCCGCGGCCGCTTGCATGGAAATATTATCTATCGTAGGTATTAACTATCGAATACAAAAATTCAAGGAAAAACGGAGAAAAAAAGGAGAAATCAACTCGTGCTTTATTCCTTCATCATCATCACTGGTCAGCAATCCTAAGATTGGTTTCACGTAGCTCTCCCCTCATTTCTCCTATCGGCTAATCTTTTCACACCTACGTATTTCTTCTCTTTCACATCCTTCTTTACTTGTTCCATAAATTTTGTTCGAGGTCTTCCTTTTCCGTTGTTGCCTTCGACTTGTCCCTCGACAATTGTCTTCATCAGGCCATCATGTCTCAAGATGTGGTCAATAAGGTTGTTCCGTCTTCTTGTTAAGGTTTTCCTTATTCTTATTTTGTTTCAAATTTCAGCCGTTTATACCTTAACGGTTGAAATTTGAATACTATATAAACATAAAAAATCCTACGTTAACCTTTTAAGGATTGTCTGGTTGGTGGACATCACCGCTCACATCGCAAAAGCACGCATGTGCAACACGCACTGCATATTACCCTTATTTCACGGGTCATCCCGGCGAAAAGCGAGCGGTGCGCCCATGTACCCCTCCCATCCGGGACCTCCCCATTTCTTCCTCTCCGTGAACTCCCATGACCTGCCCCAACACTCCCTTCCTCCCGTCCCCCATGAAAAATTGACCGGCGTAATTTTTTAACATCCCCTTCCCGTACATTTTTTTATTTGAAAATCCTCGAACTTCATTTTTTTCGCCTCTCTCCTTTACGTCTCCACCTTCATCCCCCACCTCCAACGTCGATACTCTCGAGCTCAAAATGAAAGAAGAGACCAGTTTCCGTGGTGACGTCGCAATAACAGTTGGTCCATTTACCTCCCCAAGCCTCCCGCTCCGCAATGTGACACATTCGCCCACGCTTTGTTGCTAGTCGTCCCGGGAAATGGTTTGATATTAGATTTTCATTCCTATTCTCTCCCCTTCCTAATCTCTTCCGTTTTATCGCCATTTCCACAGTTAGGATGATATATTTTTTCATTATTAAATAAATAAATAAATCCTCCTACGCCAACTTTACAGTTAGGATGATGGATTTTTTCATTATTAAATAAATAAATTAATCCTCCATTATCTATTTTCTTAGATTTTCTTTTGAGGATGTTTGTATAAAAATTTACGCAGCTTCCTGATAGAGGTAAGTCGTGCCGAATGATTGCTATGCCTGCGCAGGAAAATGAATATACAACTTGAAGGATTTTGAGGTATTGAATCGGTTTGAATTCTGAAATAATGGTTATAAATTTGTAACTGTGTTAGCGTCTCTCAATTATGACTGAGTAAGAATGTTACATGATTTTTTGCCTATCTTTTTTTGCACGCTGCCTAGGAAGTGGACTATACATTGGTCATTTGAGGCTTGATTTTAGTTGTAGCGTGTTTCAAGGCTCGAAGCTTAGCCAGATGGCATTCAAATTAGATATTGCAAGCATTCCTATGAAATACAAGGCCTTAAATACATAAGTGGATTCAATATAGTTTACAGGAGATTACGCTGTGATAATCTAAAAGAAATTAATCATTACGCCTGCGAGCACTGAAATGAAGGATGAAGCCAATGGAAGATTTAAAATATTCGCTAACGTTAAAAATGTGTTTTCAACGTAACCATCCTTTGATGATAACGTGTCTTTTGCTATACTATAAGCATCCTCAATCCTGGATGAAGCGGTTGCCTTGGACAAATAATGCGCAGGTAATCATGTGAAAAAAGCAATAACTCTCGTCAAATATGTTTGATATGAATCCTGCATAAAATAAAAGTATGATAGGAAACTTGGACTGTTGAAATTAGGTTTCTGCATCGCCGTGTTTGTATATGCTTGAATGAGAGGAAGTCCCATGAGCATTGAGGTTCTTATAAATAAAATTGGAAACGTATTGGAGGAAAAAGACATTGCGTTTTCTTTTTTAAGTTTGCCGTGGCTTGATTCATACAAAAATTCCATCCAGAAGTTCCTCTGAAAATCAAATTTTAATTGCATCGGAAGCTAGAAACTTCAGAAATTATACTCATGCCTGAATCACACCATCATGTCTTCCGTCCCTTTGAGTGATAGCTCCAGTCAGTGGCGTGGGTGAGGGGGGTAGTTCCCTCCCAAAGCCTCAGAGAAGTAAAAATAATGTATAATATTATTGTCTAGTTTTGAAATATAAAAGCAGAATCTGCTAAAAGTTAAATGTTAAGGGCCAAAATGATGTAAAGTGTATTTCAAGGCATGTAATTTTTCAAAAATGTTCCCGCACCCCCTGTTACTCGTTGAGGGGGGGGGTTTCGCTCCCAGGTCCTCACATTTCCCCCCCATCCCTCAAAGCACATTCCTAGTCACGCCACTGGCTCTAGCGATAGGTTTCAAAGGATCAAGTGAGTATCGCTTAGCCAATTTTTTCTGAATCAAGAGAATTCCTTCCGTCCCTTTTTCCATGGCTTTTTCGTCACATTATTTACAACTGTCGCTCAATTAAAAGCTAACCGTGGAATTACAATCGCTGTTATCGGCCGTGCGGTCTGATCAGTTAAAGGACGGTTTCAGCGACGGAGAAAGGGACGTGCCAGGTGATAGAAGAAAGGGATGGAGACTCCATCCATCGAGGCATCGTAGAAAATGATCGCAAGAAACGGTCAATGATTCCGCCATCGCTGGAGCTGACCCTCCAGAGGGATGAATAAAAATTAGCGTGTGATTCAGGCTTTAGAAAAAAGTTGGCGCCTCACGTAACGCACAATCGTTAATTTTATTCTCATTTATTACCACACCACCGAAAACAGCATTATTTGGCCTTCACATCCAATTTTTCACCATCAAATTTAACTATTAAACGTTTACGGACAATCATGCCCATGACAGGGTCAACCTAACCAGGCGGGACTCGAATCCGCGACCGGTTTAGCGGGCGAGGTCTTTACCCTGCCTCCACATAGGGCGGGCGTTGGGAATACCATCATGCCATATTTATGTCAAAGCCGCTTGAGTATTTTGCGTTAATGTATTAAATGGTTTGAAACATGTTGAAGAGTACAATAGCATTCGTTCTTCGATCCTCTTCCGTAAGTTAATGAAAAAAATAGCGACACATTTGGCGCAACTCCTACGAAGCTCGCGCCGCCGATAATAATCAATTTGCTCGCTCGTTCCTTCGCCCGCCCTCGCCTTTCCCGCGACATTCAATTCCGACGAAGTTCACCCTCCCACTGCATCAGAACCCTCCTACTCCTACTCCACGCGGTTTAACTTGTTGCTTTCAGCCCATGTGCATTTGGGGCGTTTATTGTGGTCAGGGAGGCCGAGGGGGCGGCGGAGGGGAGCGGGTGTGGGAGATGGTAACGGTAGGGGGAAGAGATGGAAGGGGTAAACCTCACAGTTGTGACGTAAACGATTTGGGCGTAAGTGGTGACGTCACATGGGTATCCTGCGCGGATATGTCACATCGATTTCACATCGATAAAGCTATTTGCTTTCTTATTTATTTAATTAATGCAGTCCAAAAACAGCACAACACAATTGCAAATGACTCATAATAACGAAGAAAACATTAACAAATAGTAAGAAAAACGTAAACAACAATAAAATAATGCTGAACCGCATTGTGAAATAAAAAACAAAGAACGGGAGTACTCATATGGTGGTGCGCGGAGTGGGGGGAAAATTACGATGAAAATGGTGGAAAATAGATGAGGAATGAAAAAACGGATTTGTCACCGCAATGTAAAATATCGATCATACTATTTTATTCGATTGCATCGTAAAATGTAAACAAAATTTAGGTTCCATCGAAACCAAATTATTTTGTATTTTCAGTTGTCCCAGGAATCTAATTTTTGTGCATGCCATCTAGGATGGTGGAAAGTCAAGACTCCAATTATGACACACGGTCTGTGTGACCGACAATCTCGCAAGTGAAGTAATTATCAACCTATTAATGCTCGTATATTTTTTCTCTTTTGAAATGCCTTTAAAAATGTTTTGCCCGTACTCAGCGGCCTTATTGATGGCAAAAAGAGGTCTAACATTCAACAAAAAATATTTGTTTATAAAAATAATTTCATATCAATGGTGTCATAACTTCGTACATTTTTTGTAGTGTGTCATCTAAAACAATATACCAATCGCTATAATTTTGTCATGTACATTTGTCAACGTCGCGCACTCTCGCATAGTAGTTCATCCATCGGAGAAGATACTTCTATTAGGAAGCTATTGGTTAAAAATTCTGCACTGCATTATTTTATCATTCGCTGGCATTCGCAGAAACATCGAATTGCTGGTCTGCTAGACCGGGCGTCACCAATTTAGAGTTAAAGAGGGCGATGAGGGGTGCGGGGAACCCCGCTCCACCTCCCCGCGAGGCCTTAGGGGAAAGAAGGGCCCCTTCGCCTCCGACGCAATTCGCGCTACATTCCATTACCCTTAATAAAACAAATTGAGTGAAGGGAGGGAGTTTGGGAGGGAGAGGAGAAGGAGGTCTTTGAACCCCAATGGACGGATAAAAAGGCCAGTTCCGATTTTGACTGGGGGTGAGGGCTATGTGTCACTCATTTTACTACGAACGGGCACGGCCGCGGCGCGTTCAGAGTGAGTACTTGCTCCCGTGATTGACGTCCTGTCGTTTCGGGGTCAAAAGGAACTTAGATTAAAAATTCCGGCGCGTTGGATTCTTTAATTTTTTTCCATCCGCTGCCCATTTAATAACGCGTTTGCGAGTTTGGTCTGCATAAAACACGACATTTCCTTCTAGGGTCTACGCCTCTCTAAATCTTTTAATCTCTAAGCTTTTTTTAACCTCGCGCTGTATATCAACGGGAAAAGATGCTTCCATTGATTCAGGTGAATTCCAGGTCTTCATTCGTGCGTTATTGCAAACAAAATATTAGATTTTTATTTGATACGAGGCGAAACGCTAAGAATCCCAAGAAAATATGACTATGGTAACGAGCATAAAAATATATTGGTCTCCAAAAGGTTATTTCGGTCTCGAAAAGTGACGTAAGATTAGAGAATGCAATGATTCCCTTATATGAAAGCGGAATAACTTGAAATATAAGAAAGTTTAATATTTTTTAGCGAATCTCGTGCTGCTGATTAAATTTACCTTTGACTGGTTTGAAGAATGAAAATGTGATTATTAATTTGATAATAGAGTAAAATTGGTACTCAGAAAAATTCACTATGGATCATTTTAAAGTTAGGTGCAATAGTTTTTTTTCAGAATTTATGCGAAGGTTTGTGATCACAATTGCAGTTGAACTGTCACCTGCACTGCCCTTAAAGCAATTGTGCATGGTAAGGCAAAGCATTTTGTTTCTCTTTTCTCATCATGGATTCATATTTACGCTGGTACCTAAAAGAAATAAAGACTTGAGTGACCTGGGAGTTCTGTGGCGAAGACAGTTTACGACGTATCTGCTCGAGGAAACGCGGAAGAAATTTCGACTTGCAAATGCAAATCACTTTAAGAGCTGAATGATAGAATTTGCACGTAAACTTGTGGATGGCGGTCGAGGTATGGTCCAAAGTAGACGCCTTAGGCTTAGCACCATCATTAATGGTCTAACCGCAAACGGCAAAAAAATCCATTCTCGTTCCTGTTTCCTTGTGCATTGGAGTGTAGAATGCTCTACTCCTCACAGAAATGGCGGGAAGTTGTTTTCTTCTAGATTTGTGGGGCGTTTTCCTTTCACTGTGAGATTAAACGTGAGATATTGATAATTTTTATTATTTTTACGTTATTTATTTACTTATGTAGCATGAAATGAGAGCTACTAAGGCATATTTTTTTTATATTCACGGAAAGTAGACCTAAGAGACCACTACTTATTAGCTACCCCAATGAAGTGCAGTAAGTGTTCATAATTTTAGTTTATTGACACAATAGGCATGATGACCTGATGTAGCAATCGTCGAGGGACAAGTAGATGACAAGAACGGAAAAGGAAAACCTCTAACAAAATGTATGGGACAGGTAAAGAAAGATGTGAAAGAAAAGAAATGCGTAGGTGTGAGAAGATAAGCTGATTGGAGAATTGAGTGGAGAGCTGCAACAAACCGATCTTAGGATTGTTGACCAGTGATGAGGAGAATGATGATTGAGTCAATGAGAATGATGTCAAAAGAAAATTTTCCTCGATATTGGAATTGAAAATCGTTGATGACCGCCGATGAACGTTTAAAGTTGCGACGGAATGAACAGTAAGCTGTGGGTATCTAGAAAATAGCTGTGTATATCTACAAAATAAATTCGAGTAAGGATGGCTAGGATGACAGTAATGCACTACCTCGAAGCTTAGTCATGTGAGGTCGGAGGATATGGAGCTTATTTACCGTATATATGTACGAGAATGGCATACAGCCGAAGGACCCTTATAATAAATTGGTATGCGGTATGCATTGATTCGTGTTAATACCTCCATGACTTAAGGTAACGTTTTGCTATGGATATGTCTCGTAGGAATATTAACATGTATATCCCATCTATTCAGGCTGTGGTTGAGCTTTTGGATTGAAGGTGTACAAAGATTTTTAAAACTTGTTTTATATTCATTATTATGTGTATTTTTAATTGCTGTTTGATGTGGTGGAAATGATCCCAATGACTGACTTATTGATACTAAATATTATTAGCAGAAGTATTCAGCATCAGCTAGGTTGACAACCGCAGGGCAAGAAATTTGGTCCTACTTTGAGAAACTTCAACTAAGCTTAATATCTAGCTACTCAATAATACACCTGAATAATTTATTCGATCGCAGGCAATATAAACCTGAGGAAACTCATGAAAAGCCGGAATGGGTGCGTTCAGAAACTGTTTCCATACCACCACTTCCTTCCCGAATAGAAAGGAACTCCCGGTCGTACTTCCCTCGTCACCATCCTATCCTGAAATCCCTGTTGCTTCCCAATTTCATTGGGATATCATCATCCCGAACTACGAAAGGATCCCAGTTCTGTCACCATCTACATAGTATACTTTCAGGACTCAGGATGAGGACCCAGGGATGGTCCATAGGAGGTTACAACACATGAGGGCCGGGAACCAAGTAGTACCAAAAACGTATTCGCCCAGTCATCCTTGGGAGTGATGTGGAGAGGAATGAAAAAATGGGACGGAAGCACCGCCGTATTAAGGAGCCCTCTGGGGGTGAGGATAGGGATCGAAGGAGTGGGATGGGATTATTATGAATCCCTCGTCGTCGTTAGGGCGACTAAGGCTACCATTAGCGAAACTATAATTTAATGTATCTACGGAAGAAAAATATTTTTCTATGAAGAAGAAAAATCGTGCAATACTTGCGTAGAACTAGAAATCAAATTAGGTCGTACGAACTTTATTAGGTCCATCTTCACCATTCCACCATGAAATACTTATCGCTTCCCTATTCCATTCAGATATCTTCATCTCAAACTGCGTAAGTGACAATTCTCTTAGCTTCTCGCCCTCTACACTGTGTTCTTTTCAGGACAATAAACTTCGTCCGACCTACCCGAATGGCTACACTGAACCTTCCACAATCCACCCTCCCACCCTCTCTCCAAACTCTCCTTCCCTGCGTTAGGGGGTCGCCTCTTCTCTCCTCACCCCTTTGGCCCCTTGGAAAACTAAAACTCCCCCCCCCCCCCTCATTCCCTCCATCTTCGATCGTTTGCCGGCCGCTTATACGGGCAGGTGCTCTCCCTCCCCCCTCCACCTTATTCGCCTCCGTCGTAAGGGTCTCTGGGCGCCGCGCTGTGGGAGATGAATTGCCTACCTCTTGGCCATTTCATTCTTCCTCCTCCTATTACTCTCTAACATCCCCACCAAAATCTTTAGAGTCTTCTTTCTTGAGACAGCATCGCCATCGAGCGTCCAAAAACGTTGCTGCGTGAGATACTCCTCTAACAATGTATATATCGATACCCAATGATTCCGGATTTTGAAGAATAAGTCTACGAAGGCTTCTACGGTGTCGTGAAGCTGCATTCTCCATGTATAGGACTTGACTTTTTCTCGACGAATGGTGGCAATAAATTCAATTCTTCTCGGAATTTCATCCGGGTAATCTCCTCAATCTCCATCGCCGCCGACGTTTCGATGAAATCCTTTTCCGTCGTTGGGCCGATGAATGACTTAATTCTCCTTAATTTCAGGTTTTTCACCGCGTCAGTGTTACTGGCGGCAACGAAGTCCTCGTTCCATTAAGCGTCTCCCGGTAGAATGAACTTTGCCCAAGGATGCGAATATGTTTCCACCTAGGAAAATGGCGAGTTGAAAATAATCGGAAGAATTGAGATTCAAGCCTAAAGTGTATAAGTACAAGGGGTTTACGGTCCTTTGATTTTGACCGACCATCACAAATCTTATGCTGCACCTACTTAAAGTAAATAAAATTATTCTTTAAGACCTATTTCATCTGGTAATGAGACGATAAAGTTAAATACTTTTATAGTCACTGGCCTGTGCAATAGCAAATTTTTTTACAGCACGGGGTTGCATTCTCTAAGTCGGGTCTGCAAATCAATGCTCTTTACTATACCGCTCATAGGAAAGGATTTAGACGTAATAATTTTCATGAACTATCACGCAATACTGTGGCACATCGAGGGGAGGGTTTGGGGGATAAACCCCCCCCCCCCCAGAGCTCAGAGAAATTTATAAGTGAAATCAATTTTACTTTATTGCAGCAATATTACTTATAGAATAATGTAAGGATTCATAAAAATCCCTCAGAAAGCCGTAAAACTCACTATTTATCCAAAAACTCTGGGGAGGGCCCCCGCACTTCCCGCTTACATATCCCCCAGATTATTTGCGCCTAAAACTTCTCCTTGCCTTAATACCTAGCTGCAACCCTGACGAAACACACCGTTAACTTTGGGTAGGTAGCAGAGGGCCCCTGGAAACCCGTTCAGTAAATTATAGGTAATGGGATGCAAAAGATAAGATGTAGTTGTTCTGAGTCCGCCGCTACTTTCTTAACAATAGTGAACGAGTGAACAAGAAGTACTTCCCATTTTTTATTTCGACAAATGGTCTCATTGTATGTGGCATTATAGTTAGCTACAAGAGTTCGTTAGAGAAGTGTATTGGTATATGTAAAACAGGATCATAGAAGGCACTCATGGACGCACCCTCATTTCTTTCGCATATTGGGATGACGAAAGAAAGACAAACAAAACCTTTTCGCGTCCAGTGAGCATGAGAAACCCGAAAAGCAGCGACCACTCTAGTTTGGCGGCGGAATCCTCATGCGCAAGCACTTGAGTGCCCGGTGGCGAGCACATCAAGTGGCCGACTCTGGTCTGTCAGGCGGGATGTTGAACCATGGACCTTTAGAACCCGGGTCCTTGGGATGGGAAATTGGTAAATAGTCTGGCCACCACCCCTTTTCCGCCCTCCCGACCTTCTGAGTTGGGTCTCCACCACTTCCGTACGCAAACGTCCGACCCCACCACTACCAAGCACGCAGCGCATGTATATATATACTCGATCGGAACAAAGACTGCGCCAGTACCCCTATAATGCGTATTCGTAAGACATGATAACGATAAATATCGGTTCTTTAACTTTCTTTGTAATTTCGTAGCCAATATTCCTACGATTTAATTCATTTTTAGGTTGTTTATCCATAAAACCGCTGGAAAGTTGCGAAAACTTTTTGGTAAATAAGCGAGGCTTGCTCTAAGCATTGGTGACGTCAAGGAACCACCATCTACATTCCGGATGTGTGCTTATAATATAATATCATTGAATAGAACTTAATAAAGTAGTAAAGTTATTATTAAATTAGCTTCAGAGGGCCAACGTCCGAGGAGATATTAGGATTTTGTGCTTCCTACACCTCAGGAACATATTTTATAATGCAATGAAGTATTTGAAATTCGTAAGGTGGGCAGCAGTAAGCTGAGGGCTACAATATAGAGACTATTTCATCAGTTTTGAGGAAGGTATTGGTTCCTATTCTGGACCTCGACTGTAAAATTCACGCTGATTTTTAGAATATTTTTACTCATTTACTACGAATTTAGACACAGCAATTGATTCACTAGCTTAATATCCACGATTCATTCCTTCGAGATCACCTCTGCCCCTTGCATTCTCCTTCTTTGCCTATCTTTCCACTCCTAGGACACCAAAGAGTTCGATTTTCCAATGGACACATATTCACTCACAGTGAATTCCTTGATCAGGTTTTATTTTTGGAGGGAATGAAGATTCTCGGTGAAGGAAGGAGGCCGTGAGGCTGCTTTATGGAGGAGGCAAACGGGCGACGCACATACACGGTGGTATCTCGTTTTGTCGGCAGTTCTTCAGGCTGACAAAGTAGGAAAAAGAACTCAGCAACGACAGATGAGCTCGACAAGATGAGCGCGAATTTTTATTAACTTCAGAAGAAGGGTATTTTGATTACTGGGAATGAAATTAGGAATTGTGTAAAGTAGGCATTTTTAAAAAAAGGCATCTTTTGACGTTCTTGGGCTTTATCGTGGTAAATTCGAATGAAAATAATTGACTTAATAATTCTTGAACTTAACAGTTTAACTGGAAGTACTGAAATTTGTACTACACGTAACCATTCCGCTCAATGTGACAAAGCAATTGACACGTTAATTCAATGCATTTTTCCTGTTTTAAAAGGAGATTGAAATGTATGCCATTGTATCCATAGAATTCAAGGTTCTGAAGCCGTTTTAGTCGGCGCAAGATAATGCAAAGATGAATTTAGGATAAAGAATTTAAACTACCGGAAAAGCTATGATTTAATTTCCCATATTTAGCCAAAACGTTTTTCTTCCATTGTAGTGGTAGAACGCGTTTGTGATGACAATGTGGGCAGATAAATTCACTACCTAATATGGTAATCTATTGATACACCAGTCAGCCCGCACAGCACTGGCTACATTCCCATTCGGCTTACAAAAAATTGCGTAGGTACAAAATATTTATTGCTATGGAAAGTTTTGAGAAAGTTGACAGTCAATTATTATGTTTACAACTGGCAGAGAGAGAGAGAGAGGGAGAGAGAGAGGGAGCGAGAGAGAGAGAGAGGGAGAGAGTAAATTTGGAATAAATATCTACAATACCTTCTGGCCATATGGGATCAGAAATGTTTCCGGATGATATTAATCTTTTATCATGGAATTTTTCACCCGGTGTAAAACTATACCAGCATCTTTTGCTGGGCAGGTCTTCTATCCTTTGAATACCCTCAGTGAAACATATGACCGTAGCTGCTGTTAATCCCTTATCGGCGGGGATGGGAGTGAGATGTAAGAATGCAAGGGTATTGGGGAGGATGTGTGGGACGATGCGCTTCGGATCCTTCTAAGGACGGCGATGTTGTCGCGGTTCGGATGGGGAGTGCATTCCAAGGGGGACTGGGAGTGGCCTTATGCGAGACCGGCACACACACTTGCAAGGGGGTAGGTAACTGAGCGATGGGAGGTCGAGCTTGTGTGGTGGCCAGTGTCTTAGCTCGTTCATATTGCATTTGATATTTCCCACTACCCCATTCATTCAGAAAGTTACACTCCGGAGCCTAAATCGCATTTTAATTTCTCGAGCTGTGCCAATTTTACGCCTGTTTTTATCGACCCCTCAATCCCATCGTATTATGTCTTTAAGGACGCAATGCCTTAGCGGAGATGGTATTAGGAATCGCTGGTCAAACTGAAGTAGAGAGTTTAAATCTCTCCTGAATAGGAGTTTTCCTCTTGGGTTTCGTTGCTGCTGAATGCTTGTATGAGTTTAGAAAGAGTGGAATAAAGTTACTCTGAGTTCAACTACCAGTTTTTCTCTCTCTCCTGTGAGTTTTTGATGGTTTCACTGGACGTCATGATTAACCTCTGCAGGACATTTTGTGCTACAAGATGACATAATCCTACTGAATGCACCATAGTCCTGAGGATGAATACAGGATGCAGATAAAAAGAGAAAGCTCTTTAGCACTGATTCAAAGTACTTCCGTTAAGTGACCAGCGATGAACCTTTACTGAGTCTTAGCTGTATGCAATTATAATAAAAATTGGAAAGCAATGTCTGTATGACTGGTTCAATTCTACGTATTACTCTTCGCGATGATTATGAGCATGCAGACGCTCACACCGAGTTTCCATCAACTTTCCTCCCAATTTCTTCAGTTTCACCTTTTTTATCTTCTGGAATCCTCTCAAGGAGGAAACGGCCTCAGTTGTGGTACCCAAATGACTAGCAGCCCCATAGAGATTCGCTTTACACCGCTTCGAATATGAGGATTCCTCTTTGCAATGATCATGCCCGAGCAGAAATCAACATCCCAACAACATCCAGACAACATTGTCGGCGTTAACATATGATATCTGCGCAATATCCATGTTAGTCCCATCAACGTTGTAGGAAAATCCGTCAAATATCATTAGGACCCGCAAAGCAACGTTGCAGGGATGTTCAACAGCGGACATGGAGGTCCATATTACAACATCTGCTAGATATATACACAGAATCTAATGAGTTGACAATGGGTGTGCTCATTCAACCTCGAACCAATCGTGGGGAACACACATAAGAAATATTTGCGGCATAGCCCTGAAGAAATTAGGATTCGTCAAGCGTATTATGGGATGATTTTCGGATGAGAAAGTAAAAGAAAGGTGCTATTTCAAACTCCTCCGTCCGCAACTTGAACATGCAGCGAGCGTATGGGATCCGGTGCAGAAAGACTTAATCCGCGAACTGAACAAAATGCAAAGGAAGGCTGCGCGATTCGTCAAAAACCGATTCGGGCGTACAGACAGCGTTACCCAGCTGTTAAGCGAATTAGGCTGGGAGCCGCTGGAGACTAGGAGACTGCGCACTGGGCTTAGATTGCTATTACTGTTGAGAATGGATACAATTAAGAGCGACACGGAGAACTTAATAATAGAGCAGCATTATATTTCCAGGCAAAAGCGATAAATTAAGAGAGATATTTTGTCGAACGGGTAGATATGGGAATTCGTTTTTCCCCCGAACCATAAAGGGCATTAATAAATGATAGTTGTAATATCCTTAAGCACTTTCTTTTTATGTAAGAACGGCTGGTGTCCTAAAGCCCCCTGCCTCACGCATTTTAGGCGGTTTGCCGGGTATTATTTACATGTAGATTATGATCATGCATTATACATTAGATTTTTAATCATAATGTAGATTTAGATTTTTGATATATCCCAGACTAAAAATTTGTCCTCTTAAAAAAATGAATACAGAACATATGCCTCCTTTGGATACTGTTTGGAACAACAATTTTTTAATATCACGGATATTACCTCTTGTATATTTATGCAATGTTATTTTTACAACTCGTTGTGGATGTTGAAAATAGGATATTTTTGTAACGTTGTGGAAGTATCCATCGTATAATATCAACGTGTTTTGGATGCATCAACCTTATTTAGATATCCCGTAGATATCATATGCTGCTTTGGTGAGCATGCTGAAGCCTTCGCCGGGTTTCCTTCCACCCATCGCCCACTCCCCTTTGAGTCTCCCCTTTGCAATCTGTCCGCATCCTCTCTTTGTAGCTCAGTTGTCATCCCCGAATGACCAGCAGACACTCAGAGGAGGAGGAGGTGAGTTGGACGGAGGTATATCCGAAGTCGCCCGGCGCATAAGATGCCACGTCTCCGCTCTTCGCTCCCGCCACTTTGCCGCCACCGTCGAGGGGGCCCACCACCACCCCTTTCTTCTTGCAGCCCTCTCGCCCCCGCCCCGTTCCCCCTGGCCCAAGAGGAGAGTGATGAGACCGGCCCAAGTGGAACGACGTCTCCACCTACCTCCTCCTCGTTCCTTCGCCAGCGTGTGTGTGAGTGTGTGTTGCCGATTCCGTACACTCTTCCACCGTGTTTGAGGGACTAGATAGTTTAGGAGGAGAGGAAGAACGCAGACGAGAACTAGAGGAGAGAGAGAGATGAAAGCAGAAAGTAAGGAAGTAGAGAGAGAGAGAAGGAATATAAGCTGAGGACCTCCCCAACAGGTTTGCGGCCCGGAGGTTTTTCCATGGACTAGGTGTGGGTTGGGGGGTTTGGTAAGAAGGGCGTACCGGTGGGAGGAAGCTGGAGAGATGTAAAGGGGAAGAGGTAGAATGAGGGGAAAGGTTTTAGCGGGGAGGAGAAGTTTTTTTTATTTAATTTTTTATACGTGTCTTAAGGCGAGGGAAGTTGGGGGAGGTCGTGGAGTCAGGCCGGGAGAGGAGGAGGGTGAATGGCGGGGGTTTCAGCGGGCGGATGCCGCTGTTCCAGAGGAGGTGGTTTGGATGCGTCGACCCCTTGGGAGGGTGCGAGGGGGCGCCGAACTCAAGCGACGCAGGGGGCGGAGTTGCCTTAGCGCGGGGTTAGTGGGCGGGTCGGATGAGATGGTGGGAAGATTGAGGCACAAAAAGGCAAAGGGGTTGAGAATCGCGGAGGGAGGGAGGGGAGAGAGTCTAGGGGAGATGTGGGAAGCGAGGCTGGCAAGGTGAGGGCCAGTTTGATGGCGTAATGAATTGAGTGGGAGAGGGAAGGGATGTAGAGAGTGGTGCTCCAAACGGCTTAATCGGGGCCAAATTGAAACCGCAGTGATAGTGTCTGATCGGAGTTTGCAATTGCGGTCGCTGTTTGTGGATGGCGCGCGACCGGGTTGGGGTAAATTGTGTCGTTTCGGATGGTATGTTCATTGCGGCCGATCGTGGGATTAGGCGCCGAAAGTATAGCACCCGGTTCTAATAATTAGGCTTGAAAATTTGCGTGTTGGATTCAGGTGTGTGGGTATTTAACCCACAACCTAATGAATGGTTGCATTAATGGACCATTTAAGCTGCATTCTCGGCTAACATTATAAGGGAAGCCTTTGTGTTGTTCGAATCCTAACTGCTGTGTGCTCCGATTTTATACTTATCTGTGGATAATTTGCTCCGAAGACAATTTTGTAGATTATGCCGAATCCGAAAAGCCGATACGGTAAAATTGGAGTCTTCTTTCATGTAAACTAACCACAGGTCGCTGTCATTGAAACGTTTCAGGACCCCGCACGTTGTTTCGTCGAATTTTCAATGCGGGAAGTAAAATTAAGTTTACGTTATACTCCTTGATCGTGGAGTATGATTTGGTGCTATACTTTTATTAAGAATTGAGAAAAAAAGATACGCTGTGTCTTTGTATTAAGAGGATTTAGAGTAGGGAATATTAGTATTTCCAAGGGGAAAACTTTGAGATGAAAATTTCATATCCTGTCTGTTGATATAATGCCTCAGCTTTCAATGTTGGCTTCCGAATTAAATAAATTTATATTCATCCGGAAAAACTGCTTTTGAATATTAATCGTAAGTGAATGTAATATTAATTTTTTGGGCCGAGTGTAATATTCATTTTTTGGGCTGAAATTTGTTTTAATGGCAAACCTGATATCTTTTTGCAGTCCTTGTTTACTCTAACAGTCATTTTTCTACTCGTTGAAGGATTTTTTGATATTTTCGTAACCACTTTACTTCAAAATAAATTTACTATTGTCATGAAGAAGAAAACTCTTCATTAGGGAGTTGCCAGCTACGTATTATGTTACTTTTTATTATTTGTTAACTTCGCAAATTATAGCAATTTTTAATTCAATTGAGAACAACTTCGTTCTCTTTTGAGGTGATGTAGGCATGAGAATTTGGTTACATTATAAATTTAGATTAATTTTTCATTCTAGATTTTTCATTGGCGATTTTACATATTGCGAGTGAGTAAGTATTTAGTCCATTTTGTGAGATTTTTTATCTTATTGTCCTGGAAACCCGAAACTAGTGGTGATGTTAAATGCGGCAATGGTGTGTTTGCTCCTCGATAATATATTTATAACGTAAGTATCAATTTATGCGATGAATGGCCGTGGATTAATTTGATACCTCAATTTGTTCAGCTCTTTCTGGCCCAGGTATACCGCAGTGAATTTACGGGCTCGAATATCTTCGCCGTAAGCTAAAACGAGGCCACGAATCCGAAAGCCAACGCTTTGGGTTAGGTCAGTTGCGTGACCAAATCGCGGAGTCTTTATATAGCCTAGCCTTTCTCGCACTCATTCAGCGATATGACCGTGCCTCGCAGAGTGGTCAGGTAGTTATATTTATTAAAAATACCCACATAATCTGTCCAAAGGTTTTGGCATTAGAGGGAGTTATCATAGCTAACATCATGACTAAATATAGATTATATGAGTCAAAATACAATGCTGTGTGGCGAAGAGAAAATATAGTGGATGTAACTTAGAGGAGTGCAACAAAACAGTTTAAGATATTAAACTCTAAGCCTTATAAGGTATTCATGTAGCGATTATTTTGAAGGAGGAATTATATGAACTTTTACTTTCTTGATGCGAGGCGAGGATTGTTTTGTGACCCTCACAACGTGCTTTTCTCCTTTATTAATATACTTGTTTTTATATGGTTAACTGAAGTCAACTAAGCTTCGGAAAAATCGCTATTGCTAGCACGTTGATTGGTGATTTTAAGTTGAATTAAAGATAAGTGTTTCAACATTTCTTGTTTCATGCAGTGATTTAGAAAATGATCTATTAATTATATCAATTTATCAATCATAATATCAAATAGCCAGCACAGTGCAGGGGCATAAAAATCGGTTAATATGACGTGGATGAAAGACAAAAGCCTCAATGCCGATAACTTACACAGCAAATTAACCTTTTGGTAAGCTTGGTTCATCTGTTAATACAGTCCTCTGCCTGTAATTTTCCTGGATTTAAAGGAAGGATTTCTTTAAAGACTTTTTATTTCGGCTCACATTGACGGACATAGCTGACCGTTGTAGTTTTAGGGGCTATTTGTGAAAGCCACTCAAATTAGTCGAGCGATGCCATCTGTGGTCAATTTCAATTCGTGAATTCTTGTACCCGACGCTCCTCCTCTGGGAAAGAGGCATGTTTTTTTTCTCTCTGACCTGTTTAGAATTCTCGCGATTTCAGTTTCTTCTAACCACTAAAAAGAAATATTTTCGGTGCTTATTTTCGCTTTTGGAAAAGGTGAAATGGACGGAGAGGAAGAGGGATATTGCTGGATATTGTTGAGGAGAGGCAGCTTTTAGATGAGGCAGAAGGTATGGATGAAGCGAGTGCTTGTGGGGAGGAGCTGCTGAAAACTGTGTTATAGGGTTGAATGTTGGGTAAACGAGGGAGAGGAAGAGAATATGATTTTTAGATAGAATGAAAGGGAATAGGCCTTATTTTGAATTGAAGAGGGAGGGGCTTCATGGAAGGGGAGGCTCCCAGAATCCTTCTTAAGTACTCCATGGAAACCTGCCTTAATTGGTAGAATAATATAATAAACAAATTGATGTCCACTTCTCTGTATGGGAAACTCCTGATAGGCTCATCGGAAGATTAAATTTTCGTTCATTTTCGCATGCGTGGATGGAGGAACTGAAAGAGGCCAAAGGTAGTGAGTGGAGTGACTGCAAAGAGGGATCGCGCCGGTATATGCGTGCGTTAAAGGAGGAGGCCTTGTAGATGTGGCTGGGAGATTGTGGCAGTGGCATTAAACGTGGAAGAAGTTGCCGGGAGGTGTCAGTAGAGAGAGCTTTATGGAAGGAGGTAGGCGCTTTTAAAGGGATGGCGGACGGTCGAGGTGGCTTATTGGGATGGATCGGCCGTTTGCCGGACAAGCTGATTTTCCCCTTTAACCGGCGCGTGCGTGGCAGTCTTTCAAGAGAGGTGGCGACGGAGCAGCGGCGATAATGAGTGATCTTAGCTCGTTCTTAATGCGAGTAAATCGCCGTTTGCCTCACTTGGAAAAGCCGTGGGAGTCTTGCTCTTTTATCTTTTAGTCGAAGACTATAACAACCTCTTCCCTACAGCTCGGTTGAGTTATCGTCGAACCTGAGTGGAATTAATTCTCTTTAAAGAGTCCTCGAGTAGGTATGGAGTGTCCAGTGGGAGTGTCCGTTTACTATTACCCTTCTGCGGCGATAGTCTCTTCAAGACTCATGGGTTTATTTCGATCAATTAATCCTGCTGAGATTCTGCTCACCTCATTATCTCAGTCCCGTTAGGCTTTTGCAGTCATCGGCGGATGGTAAAAGGAAATTTATGTCCGCGAAGCGTGCCAAGCATCACATTGTTCCATGGACGATCAGAAATCAAGAGTACACATCGATATCCCGGGACAAATCCGATTAAAATTTCCAGTAGCTTAGAATACGGCGTTGTCGTCGCAAAATAATTACAGCAATTAAGTTCTTGAGGGACAAATTTTTTTTTGTATGGGAAAATTATTTTTATTTTCCTGAATTTAATTTTAACTAGTTCAGAAAATATGTGATTACATATTGTATATCTGTGTAGTAATATTCTGGGAGGAATTTCATTGCTTGCCTGCCAGCTTATTTACACCCTAACTTTGGACACCAATGCTTGTTATCTTGTGTACTTGGAAGTTATGACTTTCAAGTTCTTTTAAGTTCTATATTATTTTATTACTATTCAATTATCTTTCGTGAGTTCTTGACCGTTTACATTGATAAAAGGGAATAAGAAATAATGTTTGTGCCAAGAAAATAGTCAAAATGATCACAACTGGGCTCTACGTCTGACTTGCAGTGTTGCAGCGCATAGAGTAGCCATTCATGTATATGAATTGCAGTTGAAAGGTGTAACTGACTTCCCCATCTCTGACTCACAGTCCATCAAATTTCCATGATGCTATTCATGATACGCAAATTAACCATTATTAAATTTTACTTTGAATTTTAGCATCCCACTATAGTTATATGTTTTGACATTGGCTTGTTGATAATTTATCTCACTAGAATTTGAGAGAATGATATTGTAGAGGAATGCAGCGGAATAAAGCTTCCTGTAGTGAAAAATAGTGGCTTATAATGGTGAAAAAAATATATAATTTCAAAATTTTAGCTGTTTTCATTACGGTTTATCTCACCAAATGGGAATTATCAACTCCATTTGTAAATTTAACCGCCAAGATTGCCAACAAGATCAATCGTTATTGAATTTTCACTTTAAACCGAACGTTAACGTATCAAATATCGCGGTCGTTCCTTTTTTTATTCTTCAAAATTCGCCGGGCGATCTCGGATGATCTCATGGCAGACGGGTTCGTGATTCCGTGGCCATGATGTGAATGCCCCGCCGTCACGCACTACGTGACGCAATTCATTGTATCCAATGCGACCGAAACGAGGGACCCCAGGGAAGGGGGAAGGGAAGGAGAGTCCGGTATTAATATTCACGAATTGAAATTGGTCGCGAATGGAATCGCCAGACTAATCCGGGTGACCATCAGACGTAGTACCTAAAATGAAAACCGTCAACCATGTCTGGCAATATTAGTCGAAAATTAAAAGTTTCTCCATAAATAATCAATTCTGATGAATATCGATTAACTTGCAGAGATTAAAGAAATATTGCATTGAGTAACTTTCCCTCAGTTGCATAATATGGTTTTGATTGCTTATTTGACTTTTTTCTTGTGTAGTAATATTAACGGTAGAATTCCAGTTCATATTTGCCAGCTCATACTCACCTTAACTTTGGAAACCAATGCCTGTTATCTCATGTACTTTGAAGGAAGATATTTTTTTAATTTAACTATTCGACTTGCTGTAATTGCATTTCTTATTTGCCTTTTAAGTTGCCAGTTTTGATGTACATTTAATTTAACCGACACTAAAATTATTTAAGGAATGAATACCGTAAGGAATGACTTCCGTCAGCCAAGTCCAGCATGTTAGTCAAATTTAAAATTTTCTCAATAAATCATCAATTCTGATAGATATCGATTTACTTGCAGAGAATTGTCGCTTCAGACCTTCGGCCGCTCCTTTGGCACAAATATGCCACGTAATTATCGGATGTACGTATTTTTTCAACTCATTTTTATCTTTATCAGTTAAAAATTTATAAATAATCACCTTTAACTGTGAGTTTAAAAAGAATTCCCATGTGATCATGTAGCTAAATGGCTAATTATGGGTGGCTGTAGAAACACACAAATTTTGTATCAAATAACTTTCCGTCAGAAATCTTTTAAGAAAGACATTACCTTTCAGACAGGGATAAATGATAATATAATGATGTACAGGCTCCATCTTTTATTTGGTATTGTGGCACTGAGAGTAGTCATAAATTTGTTAACACTGTAGCAGAAACGCTAAAGTAATTTTCCCGTTTATGACAGGCAGATTAGCAAATATTAATCATTATACTCCTCACTACACGTAAACGCACCACTGATAAATTCGCTTTGAATTTTAATTTCCCAGAAATGGTATTCGCTTTTTCGATCGATTATTTAAGCAATAAATTCGCTTTGAATTTTAATTTCCCAGAAATGGTATTCGCTTTTTCGATCGATTATTTAAGTATTAGGGTTGGTCACTCTTACTGTAATTCAGTATGAAAATATTTTATTAAAAGGATGTTTGGGACTATATTTCAAGGATAAAATTCTATTTTACAGAATATCTACCTTCAGAACTAACTAGAAATTTAAAACGATGCACGGAGCCGCTGATCATTTGTGAAGTTAATGAAGCCTAATAAGAGATTAGAGATAGTGATATTGGAGGGGAATGCAATAGGATAAAGTTTCCTGTAATGGTGTTGGTAGTCTCTAATTTTGTTCGCCAATTACTCGAAAATTAGGCGACATTTCGAAAAATAGGATCCAGAAAGGGGTTATAGGTAAATTGATTATAATGATCTAAAGCTGATGATAATGATGAGATTTGACGAGCGAATTGAATAGAATATCAGTCTGTTTCGGGGCAGAGAGCAAGCTCTTCCCATTGTGGGGACTTGGCCCTTTTCCGTGGTTGCCGCCGCCGCCCGCCGCGTCACCTAACTGCATATTGCACGCTTCTTTCTTTCCCAGACCGACCGACACCAGTTGGCTCTGAAGGACCCCGGCTGGAATGGGGGAGGAGGTCATCGACTTGACCCCCTCCCCTCCGCCTATCCTTCCCCTCTTTACCCCCTCCCCACTCCTCCCGCCACTCCATTGCCTCCTACAACTCGTCTCACGCAGCGCAGGTCGCACAAAACCGCACTCAACTAAGAGGCCTTTGACCCAATCATGTCCGGAATTGTTTGGGCGACTCGCGAGTCCTTCTCTTCCCCCCACCTCCCTTTCTATCTCCCACTCTACCCAGCCTCCTCCATTTCCACGTCACTCACTCCTTTTGTTTTGCGCCCTCTCGCGTTCATCTTTTTTTTCTCTTTTTTAATGGCGTCATTCACTATGGTCTCCTCCTCACTTCCCCATCGTACTCTCGAAATTCGATTGGGAAGCGAGGGAGAATTGGATGTGTATAACAGAGAGGGGGATTGGTGGAGGGCAGATGTGGAGTGGAAATGTTGGAGGAGGAGGAAGGGTTGAAAGAGAGGTGGTGGGGGGAATATAAAGCTGTCGAGTAGGGGGAGAGAGATTTTTGAGAAGGTTCCATCGCGAACGAGTGCGTCAAAACACATGAGAGGAGCTCTCGTTCCTTAATTTCGTTTTCAATGCGTGAGTTGGTCGATTGGGCTGGTTGCGGGTGGTAATATGCGGCCGGTGACATAATTGATTTGAAGAAATGTTGTAATAAACAGATTTGTCACATTAGGACCGTGTTTACGGCCATGCATTAAACTTAAGGGATTCCTTACTATTTGTCGGAAAAGTCAGGGAATTATGTTAAAACACTTCGACTTTAAGCTGCTTGCTATATGTACAGCAGTACAGTCTGAAATTTCACTACCTATGAGGAGCTCTTGGGCCCCCTGAAATTAGATCTAACATAAAAGAATAAATTTTATTGGATGTAATCATTTTTCTTATAGACATTGCCTAGATAGGTCACGGATTTCTAGGTTATTGTGAGGCTACTGTTTCTGTGGTGAATGTCTTCGAAAATTCTTCACCTCTTATATTTATATTTCTGTTTTCATTTTTAAAGCACGTTATAACTACCAAAGTGGTATTTATGTATGAAATTGCTGAAAATATTAATTCATATATTAAACTGCAAAATGGGTCATTATGACCCGTAATGGAGGGTTTGGCTACGAACGTTGGGTCCTGGGTATGAATCACAGACTTCAATCAGTATAGTATTGCTTTTTGAACGCTAAAAATTCGCTAATTGGAATAATTTCAATTGAGTAGTAGGTTATCTGAGGTAAATATTTGACACGTATTTGGGGAATTTTTAGTTTATCGCCTGCATGACATTATACTTTGATGTGTTTTTTAGGGAACGCCGGGAAAGCGGGGGAGATTTGAGGAGAGCTTCAACTGGCATGGAGATGATTCCCAGAATCAAATAGATTGCAAGGAATTGTGGACGTGATAGTCTTGAAGTGGCCTGGTAATGGGGAGGTAGGTAAAATTGTAAGACGGCGTGGTTTAAGTATTAATTTTTTATCAAAGAGGTAAATATATTTTTGGGTGGTGAATGCTTGACTGAGTGCACCGAATTATGGCGATTTAATTTCCCCAAAATCTCCCTGTAGCTATGCCTCGAAACGACGTATAGTCTATTACTCTCGTTCGGTAATTTCGGTGAATTCGTGAGCTGGTCGATTGGCTGTTTGTGAGTGGTATGCGGCTGGTGACGATTAATTTGATTATCGGAAATTTGCAACTGTTACGTGCTGTTACGACCCTTAATTAAAGCCAAGGGATTCCTTTCTCTTTCACGGAGAAGTCAGGGAATTATGATGTGGCAATCCTGTGTTCCTCCTTGTATTCTGTTGGAGTTATTAATATCAGGGGTCGATAACCTTTTTGCACATGCGGGGCTCATGTTCAAATTGGTCTGGCTGATTTAGACTTACCCGTATTTTACCAAATATTTTTTTTGAATAAGTGGTTAATGTTCTGGATTTTTAGCTATAGATATATTCTCCTCGTGAAGACATTTATTGACTTTAAAGTTTACTCAGTGAATTTCTCGGAGGTTTGCGGGAGGCATTAATTTTTTCGGGAATCTAATGAAAAATACAAGTTTCCGATATTCTACTTTTTATATTATTTGATTTGTGAAAAAATTAACTGAACATTTTTGGGAATATTTTGTTTGGGGAAGGAAAAACAGAAATTTTCCTTTGATATACTTCATTTTCCTTAACCTTAACCGCAGGCAGAAGAAGAGATTGAGGGAAGGATATTAAATAAATAAACTCATACTCCTGATTATTACAATGGATATTTTTAAGATACTGGCTAAGTTAGAATTGGATGGAGCTATCTTACTAATCTTTTCTGTTCTTTCGTATTCCAGCGACCAATTTACCTCTTCAATTGGCCGCATAATTTATTGGACATCATCCTGTCCTTTTACTCAGTAAAATCGTTAATATTTTTTTATATCCCGCTTTAATTCTTCATAGAATATTTATTAAATAAAACGAAATTTTTAATTTAAAAACAAATAATAATAAATTGTACAAAGAGTAAATTCTAAAGCGAATATTGAGAGGCTCCGACAAAATCTTTTCCAAAATATTTTGAGTAGTTGCGATCCGAGGCGAAAATCCTTGAATCTGACAGAGCTATTATAAGGGAGTAGACAATGCTTTTCTTTCTAGAAACCATACTGTTTTTGATTGGCATGCTTCCCTCGTCACGTGGAGTCTTGAAGGAGATTTTATCGTGGGGGATGGATGAAATGGATGGGGAAGTGACCCGTTGGGAGTGAAGAGGGCTATGTGGATGAAGAGGGGTAAGGGGTGAAGGGGTTACAGTTGATTGATGGGGCAAATGAAGGCCCCACTCCCCCCCTTACCCCTAATCCCCTCCCCTTCCAACAACAGTTGGGGTCGTCGCCCACCACTAAAGTCCATGGCGATGAGGGAAGGAGGTAGGATCACGAACTTGGGGGAAGGGTTGAGGGAAATATCTCGCAGAGAGGTGGGGATTATAAATACATTTATTGTCCTAGGACCTTTACCGTATAGCGTCTGTCTTACGCATAATGGCTATTGTCTCGTGGCGGAAACGATAAAAAATCTTACGCAGAAAATTACAAGATAATGCTTCCGAATACTTTAGTTTACTTGAATATTGCCGGCTATTATCTTTGCCCGGCTCGGTGACGAGGGGGTTAGCGTCACTCCATGCCAAACCGAAGGTCGCGGGTTGGAGTCCCGCCTATATAAGTGGTCCTTATCCAGGGCATGGATTTTCATGTAAGTTTAATTGTTATGAAAACCCCAATATGAAGGCCAAATAGTGCTGTTTCAGGTATATTGGCAATAAAAAAATTAAAATAATAAAATATTGTGACTGTGAAAAAAAACTGAATATAAAATGTCTTCCATCGTTGTTTGTCTTCCGCCAGCCTTTTCAGCTCCAGGTAATTGTTGCAGCCTTTGTCTTTCATTACTTGGGTAATGTAACTCAACCTCGGTCTTCCTCTGCTGTTCTTTCCTTCCACGGTGCCTTCCAAAATAGTCTTTGCCGATCCATCATGTCTAAATAATTAAATGACCAACCCACTTATTTCTCCTAGCAGTTCAAATATTCCATTGGTCTGCTTTCACTCCCAGTCTTTCCAGTATTTCCTCATACGGACATATAAAATGTAGAGGAAGATTAAACATTTTTCGGTAAAATGTCCAAAAAAAATCAAACATTTACATACAAGATGATGGTATAATATTGAGCATATGATAATAATGCTTGTATTTCCTTATATTTGTACTTTATTTAAGGTAGCGATAGCCCTTTCCTGTGTAACGTTTCTCTTACGCAAAAGGTCTATTGCTTTGTGGCAGTATGAAAGTATTACACGGAAAATTACAGGATAATGTTGCTGAATACGGTCGTTCACTAGAATATTGTGGATGTGAAAAATAGCTGAATATAAAATTTAAAAAAGTTTTTGGTAAAATATCCAATCATCAAATATTTATGTAGCTGAATGTAAATTTTAGAGGAAAATCATTCATTTTCAGTAAAATATCCAAGAATCAAACATTTATATCGAGATGATGGTATAACTTTGGACATGTGACGATAATGCATTACATTTGTACTACTTTTCAGGGGGTTTATTGCAGTTACAAGTGAGTGAAGGCAATGTTTGATGTGTTATGGGCGTCTATGTGGCGGAGAGGTGGTTTGGGAAGAATGAAGAGGAGAAACGTGGAGGGATATAGCGATGATGTCAGAACAGGGATACCGGAAAACCTCTCGATACAGTGCCTGCTTGTAGTCTCAGTGTTAGGCAATTTTATTGTGAAATAGTGGTCGTTGCATAGGAAGCTTCGTTCTGGAATATTGTTGCTAATATTCCAATTCTTCGATGGGTCTGTTAAATATATTTTTAGATTAGATCTAAATGCATTTACAGTGGTCACGTTCAAATGACGTTAAAGTCGAATTGAAAAATATTAAGAAAATCGTGTGTTAAATATTTTATCTTGGTTACAAATTGAAATACGGCAGTAAAAAACTATTTGGAAAACAAGTTTTTGTCAGTAATGTTTTTTTGTCACGATGCAAACAAAAGGTATTTTGAAAGTTATGTATATCACTTGTAGGTTTTCATTCGGTGTCAACAGAGGTATTTTCCGCTTGTAAAACTTGTTTCTTTTTCAAAACAATTATTTTGTCTCGAATTAATCAACTGTTGGCCCTTGTGATTTAGCGATGTAGCTAAATCATATTTCATTTGCAAACCTATCTGTGGTAAAATACTTTGGCCTATAACTGTAATAATAGCAAGTATCCAACTGTCTCCTTGTTAACCTGTATCTTCGTTATTAGAAAGTTTAAAGAAATTGGGAAGAATTATTTAATATTGGAGAACAAGTAAAGCATATAATAATTGCGGAATAGCGACTATTTTGCGTTTTCTCTCTCCGGCATGCCGGCAGTGGCATAGTATGAACGTCTGAACTTAAGACGTTAACACCTAGTTAGGTACCCATAGTCTGAGAATCACTTCGGAAGACCATGCCTTGCTTGTTTAACTGGTAACATCTACTCATGGCTGGATGGCGATTTTTGGAGGAACTTTGTGACAGGAAACATAATACAAGATACATTGAGCTCTGCTTTCCACAAAAGTTTAATTGACCGACCCAGGTTTTGACATGTACACTATGTCATTTTCAAATATTTGAAAATGACATAGTGTACACAACAAAACCTTGGTTTGGTCAATTAAACTTTCGTAGAACGCGCAACTGAGTGTATCTTATATTATGTTAACTGGCAACATACCTGACCGCCCACCGAGATATTCGGGTTCGAATCCCGCCTTAGCCAAATGATTTTTTATGGCGAATTTAACGGCAAAAGAAGTTGACGAATACCATTTGAATATTAACTTGAAGCCTTTACTCTTGGCAGTAACATTGTTAAATTTTTAGGTCATGTTTGCGATGTCCGAGTGAGCTTCACCCAGTGAGTGGATGCAGTCATGGGCAGCAATTGACCGGGAATGCAGGGAAAGGAAGCGGATTGAATTTTCGCCGCGAGAGAAATTGGAGAGAGGGGGGGGGGGGAGTCGCGAGAGAGGAAGTCTGCCAAGAAGATCGCTGGGTCCTAAGGAGGGGAGTAAAGGAATGCGACCCGGGAGGCTAACTGGGGTCTGTTTGGAACCGGGACGTAACAGTTGGAACTCTCCAATGCACTCACTGCGCCGGGTGAGATGACGCTGCCTCGTTCGCCATGCGGCGAAGAATTTAACGGCCTCCCTCGGCCCTTTAAGATATTTTCAATCGTACTTTTTAGTATTTTTCTGGCGTTATTCTCTCTCCGGGGGTTAATCGATTCATTGTTTTCAATAACTAAAAGCCGCAGTTGATGAAGTCAGCTCTTCCGGAGTGATATCGTGGAACAGCATATCAAATGATAAAAAAAGGATATCTTACTGCCCACTAAATTTTATCTAACAGTTCACAACACATATTTCGATTTTCTTGCAAATATCATCGGGTATTGTGCCTGATGATTTTATTTTATTTATTTTCTTATGATTTAAGGCGATCGAAACATCAGGTACAGTACCCGATGATGATTGTAAGGCAATTAGAACACATGTTGTGAGTTGTTAATTAACATTTAGTGGGCAGTACGATACTTTGCTAATTATTTCATAGATGATGTTTTTTTTTTGCTTATTTTGGTCTTAATAAGAGAGAGAGTGTAGTACTAAAACTCAAGCTGATTTTCTACTCGAAGCTGTCGCAACGCTGGTTTGCAGTTCTCACCATGTTTTTCGGGTTAGCTGCGTTGAAGTTGTATTTCAGATGATGCTTCATTGCCTATGCTGGCCACATCTTCAGATCAAATGCTGAAATTCTCTCCCTGCAGAGGCGTTTAAATTGCTCGTGCTGATATTTATTTAATAGGGCATAAAATTTGTAAAACGCTTAAGATGAAAAATTAATACTTAATTTACATGAACTCTTTTACTCTAAGTAATTCAATCTTAAGATTCGTATACCAAAGTCATTCATCTTCTCGGTCTAAGTAAGTTTCTTCAGTGCCCTGATGTTCTTCTTACTTACGTTCTACCTTGAATCAGCCCTTAAGTAGTAATTATCTCTAGGAATTTCCTACAATTTTTCCCTTCACTATATTTCTCGCTTAATTGTTATGGCCTATTATATAGACTATATATCTTCTCTGGCATAAGATAATTCAGTTTTCATTCTTTCATGAGTAATCTCTTATAAAAATCCCATGTTATTATGGCCTCGCCATTATTTTAGGTATCACCTCGACTCACCCTAAAAATTTCAATATGAACCTATCTATGATGGTCGTGTTGCCCGAAAAGAAAAAAAAGTAAATCATAATCTGGACAAATAAGTGAATGCTTAAGGCCTCACCCCTAAAATAAAATCTTAGACAGTTTAAAAAGACGATATGATGAGAGGATTAATATTTTGAAATCGTACATAGCACATATCCATTAATGAAGGTTTGAGAGGACTTAAGTAAGTAAACCTAGCGGGATATTGCTTATATTACAGATAATAAAACATGTCGCGCAAATTATTCTGTCCTCCAGATCAAAGTGCGAGTAAGCTGCCGTGCCTGGCAACCACCATTTCGGTGATTCGGAGGTCGCGTTGGTGAAAAGCTCGAGAAGTAACGAGGAAAGAGATACAAGCGTCAATTGAATTCACTGCACGGTCTCGTACCCTATCAACGAAGAGCGACTTTCCGATATCCGTGTCCGACTCCTGCCGCGGCTAATTGTCGCGTAGATGTAGTTACGGGGCGAAATAGCTCCCCGGTGTTGGAGGCAGTTTTCGGAAGCGCCAGTCAATGAAATTCTAAGCCCTCTGGGCCCTGCCGTTTGACACTCCGCATTCACAGAATGAAGGGGAAGCGGACTCCTGCTCAATAGGGTAGGGCGCTGATTACATCATGCGTTGAAAGCAAAGCGTCTCCCTAATCTCGTGGAAGTGAAAATTGGCAGAATGACTTAGCCGTCTCCGAAAGCTTTTGGCGTTAATTCCTGCTTTCGCTTTTCCTCATGGATTTCCGGATGATTCTTTGATCAACTTTTAACTGTGTGTTTCTTTTTAACCTCTGTTTTCTCTTCCTTGTTGTTCTCGAAGTTTGTTTCTTGGCCAGCAGGTGAGAAAAGCAATTTTGAGTTCCATCACTAATATGGTGAACATCGTCAATAATGTTCAAAGAATTTTAGCTTGGGCACTAAGCATGGATTTATGGGGAATAATTTCCTATTTATTTCGTTATTAGTTTAGTACATGAAAAATTCAATTGTCTTATTATTTATTTCCTGTGCATGGTGGCTTGGGAATTTAAAATAAAACGAAAATTAAGATGATAGATAAACTCAACAAAAACTTGTTGTATAAACTCTTAGATTAAATTAAAGTTTTCAAAATAATGTTGAAGAATATAAATTAAAAATAAACGTTTTTGGCTCAATGTCTCACTTATTAACCCGGGCACGAATGGCAACATAAATACATGCGTAAACATATTAAGATCTATTTTTCCTGTTTCGGCTGTTTTATCTGTAACTTTAAATTTAAAATTTCGATACGCATTTATTTACTGTTGACAAAGTATCCTTTTTCGCTACTGCTCAGGAATGAACGTATCTAAAAATACCTTCCCAGCTTACTATAAAAAGCTAACCTACTTCGGAATTGCATCACGAGAACCGACATCGTGTCATCGTTCTCCGGATCATAAATCCTTCACGATGGCCTCGCCGACCACTTTTTTTTCATTTCGTCAAAACCCATCCCTTCAATTTTGTGCGATTTTATAATGGCGAACGGAACGCGCGTGCATCGAAAAGACGCACTTTTTTTTGTTGGGGCTCCGAGGGAGAAGATACCTCTCTCCGTTGTGCAGGAGCGTAGCTAAATTCTCGGCAAATGAAAAAAAAAGAGAAAAGAAAAAAAAAGTGATTGGGCCTTCGGAGTTTGCCATCCTCACGGTGTTGGGCTCGCGAGAAGAATCTGCGAAGGAACGGGAGATGCAGACCGCAGAGAATAAGAAAATTGAAGGTGGTGGTGGAGGAGGAAGTGGGCGGGGTTTTTCGAAGCCTGGCAGCGACTCTTAGAATAAGGAGAGTTTTCGTCGATAAGAGACGGCGTTCGGAGCCTTTAATTTTCCGGGACCGCAGGATTTCCAGCGTTTGGGCAATTAATATGGATCCCACGAGATGGCAGCACCGTTGGAATTTGTGGGGGAGGGGGGAGGAGGGAGGTTGAAGGAGAAAAGTGGGAGGGGGCGGTGGCAAAGGCGGGGGCGGAAGCAAAGACGAAGATGATGATAATGAAGGCCTTTGGAGAACGGGAAGGAAGTGGGCGGGGTTGCTTTGCTTTTAAAGGGGATGATGGCGAGGATACTACATTGAAGAGAAAGGGGGGGAGTCGATTTGAGAGCTCTGCGGATTGAATGCCACTGCGTGGTGAATGGCTAAATTCTCATCCCCGGACTCGATACTCGTTTGAAGCTATTATTGTATTTGAGCCTTAAGTACCACTACTGATTCCTGGTGTTGTAGCGGTAATCAGAGTGCTAGAAGTTGCCTCTTGAAAGGAGGGTTAGGATAGGGCTAATCCCTCTAATAATTGCATTTATTCCATAATGGAAAACAGTTGTAATAATTCAAACTTTCATGCATATCAACCGCTCCAGGTTTCGGCTGCTCAATGCCATTTTCTATGTCTCAGCCAGTAGCGGATCCAGGATAGGGGCAAGGGGGGGCTAAGTATGGGGTAAACTCCCAGAAGAATTTCGGGTCCAAAAAAAGATTAGCATTCTATCTAGTGTAAATTTGATGTCCAAGGGGAGGATATAGCCCCCTTAGCCCCCCCATAGATCCCCTACTGATCCAGTCGATAAAAACTATCCCAGTGATTTCACACCTGTGATCTACCACACACTGATACGAAAGAAACTAAGTTCCTCCTTCCTGCCTTGAAGAACTGGAGATTATTGAGGTGACAAGATCAAATAATGCACACGAGTTAAACAGTGATGTATCACCCTTCCACTCGCCTTACTTTTTCTACCATTCTCACTCCTCCCCCTCTTTGCACCTTCAATTTCACTTGTTCTTCTGTTTATCACAATGCATACTTTCAACCACAGCTCCTACTCCTCTGCTACTTTTTTATCTAATGATAATAGCCTAATTTCTGGCCCTTCTATCAACCAATCCCAAACCATCGACCATACTTGCCTCAACTGCCGCTGTCGGTTGATATTAAATCGTAGAGAATTACCACTATGTTTCATTTTGAATATTAGCAACTCCTACACATATACAAGAATTGCCATGAGAAAAAAATCCTCTTCACCGGGAATCGAACCACGGACCTTTGCCGTTTCCTGTAATTGCCATGGAAATTAAAGAACCTGGCTAGCGCAGTGGTCTGTGCAATGGCCTGGAAAGCCAAAGGTCCGTGGTTCGATTCCCGGTCTAGGGGAATTTTTTCTCGTGGCAATTCTTGTATATTTCACCGCCGGTTACGCGGCAGGATTGTAAATATTACACAAACTTCTACAAAGTTGAAAGGATAGAGGCAATAGAAGGAATCCTAGCTGGTACAATAGCTGTTCTTGCACGTGTAATTGATAACTTGTCGAATAGACCCCAATTGAAAAGGCTGGTATTTGTTGCAGTGGCGGATCCAGGATTATTTTATGAGGTGGGGTGCACAAGGCACTATTGAAAGGACTCTATGGGAGCTCTTGCTTGCTCAATCCACCAGCGAAAATCAGAACATTTGGAGCGCAGGTGTATATTTTAGTGTTCACTCAGTGGTACAACCAAAGGTGGAACCGGAATTTTCTTCGGGGGTCTGGCAGGCAAACCATTTTCTCATACTTGATTTTAAAAACAAGATTTAACAATTTCTTAACGAAATATTCTATTTATTTTAAAATTAAGTTATCAATATGAAATTAAATGATTGAGGCTCCGTAATACATAGAATAAAGTGAAATTAATGATGACCGTTTAAAAAATTTGTTTGTTTTTTTTAGAATCTGGGGGGGTGCACGTCACCCTGTTCCCCTCTAAATTCGCCTATGACTTGTTGTTTTTGGTGGTATGGGAATTAAAAGTTACATCCAAAACGATCTCCTTTATTTCCCTGAAGAATTTACGGTCTTATTAAGGCTAAGGTTCCATAAAGGCTTTTTACATTATCAATGTCTGGGTCTATCTCTTCTTTCATACTTCGAATACTTAGATCTAATTCCCAACAGGGCCAAGAAAATTTTGGATGAGATTGCCTATTGGAAATAGGAAAACGTGTTATTTGGTGCTTATAAGATAGGATAACGGCGCTTCGGAGCACTTAACTCAATAGCAATGTCTCAATGGCCAAATCCAACAGCTCATGCTCTCTGTGATAAATTGAGAACTTTTTTATAACCATAGTTAGTCATCACTCTAATCCTATTCAGTGAAAGAGCGCTAGCCGAAAAGTATGGCCCTAAGATGGATCCAGATTTTTTTTAAATCATCACGTTTTCCCTCTTTTTTTCCTATTGTTACTAGCGAATTAGAATCTCCCAATAAGGACTTATTGTTAGAAATAATGCCGTATGCACTCCCTTTATTAACGATCATATACGACGGTTATAGTTATGTTTTTCCCGGATATTTTTTGTAACCCTCACCTATGATTTTAAGGCATAAGCGAATGTGACAAGTGCTTAGCTCTATTATTTAGATTACTACATGCAGTAGCCTATGTATTAAAGTGATATTAAAAGAAATATTTTAAAACTTTCTCTTTCATCACATTTTCTCGTCCTCTTTAAGAGGCAGTTAAAAAAATTATTTTAAAAGACGGTATGAGCTTAATTTTTAAGGCCAAACAGTTTTGTACATCATGGATATAATGGTCCAGTATATCGTAATTAAATTAATTGAACACAGAGCGTTAGAAAAATTGACGGCACTGTAAACGGAGGATAATAAATAACTATCTTTCTGAATATTGGAAGTACAACATCATCATAAAATCATTAAATTTTATACTTTTAATACATAGCATGTATGGAGTTACCTTAAAACTAACTTGAGTTACTGTTTCCAATTTATCACTGATGCTGACATCTATGATGGAACTTCAACCATAAAACCTGAGTGAGCCTTCCAAGCATCACCTTCCTCCTCACCCCGAGTTCGTTCGCAGTTAAACATGCATCTACTTGACAGCTTAGTACGCCTTACCACAACAAATCTCAATCCAGCGTTTAAAGTAATATTATCAAACTCTCCTGACATTCCTTGAAAATTAATGACCAGAATAAGAATGCATAACTGGTAATGATTCTCAGACATTTTAATGAATTAACCATGACAAACTACGTCCGAACTGCTCTATTTAGTCCATATGGAAAATACAGGGTTCAATCAAGGAAATATATTGGAGTTGAGAGAATGACTACTTAGGTAGATACAATTTATACACTTTTATCTGAAGATAAATTTTCGCTCTACGGTTGGCTTAAGCACTAAAACAAAACGATAAGCATTCAGTAACTCATATTAATACTTTACATATCACATCACGAATAAATGAAGTGGATCATAGGCATTTATAGTATACTTTGTAACGTAAGTAGTTCATTATGAATAATATTTAATACCAAAGTTAAATTAAAAATTATGTATCACAGTTATTTTGGCCAAAATAAATATGAAAAATCTAGTCTCTTTGGCGGAGAACAGGTTAGATTCTCTTTACTTAAAGCAAACGTTTTCTTTGAAAGGGAGCCAATTTCGATGATTACTTGAAATTTTCACCTTGCCATATGCAACTTAGCGATTTTATGATGATGTATTTTCATTATTCAGGTAAAATTATTTATTTACTATCCTCACCGTCCACAGTACTGTTAATTTTCCTAACGCTCCATGTTCAATTAATTTAATTACGATAGAGTGGACCATTGTATGAATCATGTATGATAGTTTCTCCTTATAAATGAAGCTCATATAACGTCTTTTAGCAGTTGCGCAGCGAAGGGAGAGTTTTGGGGATAAAACCCCCCCATAGCCCCCATAGGAGATTTTTAATTTTAATCCATATCACTTAATTGGACTAATATTTCTTATAGAATAGTGTAAATAATTATAAAATATCGTTCAGAAGGCCGTAAAACTCACCATTTTGAACCATTAATCTCAAAAATTTTCTAGGGGAGGGCCCCCGCACCTCCCGCACCTCCCGCTTACCCTGGCGGGTATTTCACACCCTCAGACCCAGTGTTTAGCGCCTGAAACCCCCCCCCCCTAGCATTAATTCCTAGCGTCCCCCCTGTTTTTTAGAATAAAAATTTTAAACTGCCTCTTAAAGAGTAGGAGAAAAACATCAAGTGAGTCCACCTTCTCTCTGAAATCGCGCGACGGAGCGCGATGGGCCATTACGAAAAGATTGTTGAACCAAGGTCAGTTCTCCCGCCCAAATAACCGGCTTTGAGTACTTCCTCCAACACCAAATAACCTGCTTTGAGTACTTCCTCCATCACTTCCCCTCTTGCCTTCATTCCGGACGCTGGAACATCAGCGCAGCGCCACTCGCTGAGTTACTCAACTAGAAGATGCCGAGTGGCGTACAAAACCGCTCGGCCGCTTTTTTATCATTTTACTTTTGGCTTTGACAGTGCCTTGACCTTGCAACTTGCTTGCTGCTAAAAAGCCATTGGTTGGCTGACCAAAGTGATTAATGGCGTTTGCTCGGTGTCCTGGAGCTCTCCAATATCCTTTTCTCATCCCCTATTTGCTCCACTGGTATTGTAGCTTCGTGTAGCTACAGCTCTGCTACAGGTATCTCGTGGTAGAAGAAAAGCAGAATGTATACATGGAATGAAATTTTGAGACTGCGGTTTGGAACCTCATGGGTAAAGTCCTGTGGTTGAGGCGGTAAAATTTGAACTTAAGAGTCGTATTCTGCCTCGAGGTATCTAAATCCACCTCGTAAAATTTGATAAAAGCATGATTTTTTTTATATTCCAAGGTATTCATTCTCTCGGATCCAATAATTTCCTTGTTTGAACCGTTTGTTGTCCGTACGGCTTAAGTGGAGCGGTTTGAATGTAGTTACGCATGTTTAAATAGAAAGGAGAACAAAATATCCTAGCTTTCTTTTCTTTTTTCTTCTGCAGCATGTTTCTTCTTCTTGCTTATAATTCCCCGCTCCTTCTAGTTCTGCTCCCCCTCGCGATCACAGCAGAAGAAAGTAATACTGTTTGCGAAGTTGTTCGTGGATCATAATCATTTCCCCCCACAGCTGCGAATGGTGGTCAGGACTCGACGAAAGCCCAAAATGCTCGGAGATTTGGGACCACGGTTGAGGCACTTTTTGAAAGACCGTTTACCTTTATATAGTATGATTGAGTATTCTCATTGATAGAATTCTGAATTGAAACGGCCTAAGTCCAATTGAGTAGGGGAGACCTGACAGGCCAATTCGTAAAATGCTACATGTACACCCAGTGGCGGATTCATATGGGGGGCGTACGGGGCGCGCGCCCCCCTCTCGGGGCTGCCCGCATTACCGAACATTGTAGAACCACAATTGTAACTTTTTTATATCATAATATAGCATTGTCTTGCATTACGTATAATCAGTTTAGATAAAACTATCTTAAAATTTGCATGTAATTTGATTCTTTTTTATTACGATAAAAGTCGAGGTAGCTGAAAATAATTTTTGCGCCCCCCCCCCCATCAGTTTTTTCGTATTCGTTTATTTGTATACCTAATCATGCATTTACTGTGAAAACCTAATCTGCAAAATACTTGTATAATGATGTGCATGTTTGGTAATCATGCCAATCATGTGTTTTTTTTTCGCTATGGCCACAAAGAGAAATGCATGCGCCTCTTCTTGGTGGCAGTTTTATTTTTTTGTGAAGGCAAGTCAGTTACAGTCCCTTTGTTGATGATGTTTTTCGGGTGTGCCCCGCGTACTTACTCGGTTTGTTGCCCGACATCTCGTGGTCATTGCTGGTCACTTTTTCTTAGGGAATGAGGGTATTTTTTGGTTGAGGGTATTTAAAATGGTTCATGGAGGGGAGGAGGTTGAAAAGGGAGGAGGTGAAGGAGTTCTCAATTTATTTTTATATTGACTTTAGAGCAGGACCCCACGTGTGGCTGACCTTTCAACCTTCTTCTTTCCACAAACCCTAATAAAAACCGTCCACGAAAAACTACCCCTATTCCTTCTGAAAAAGTGATCACCAATGGCCACGAAACGTCGGGCAGCAAACCCAAACGCGCGGCACTCCCGAAAAACATCATCAAAAACTGTAATGACCCACGAAAGCTTTCCGAAAAGAAATTGTACCTTTATCATTCTGAAATGAAAGCACGTGCATAGTACGTAGTAACATCAATCACACAAGACGCCGTAACATCACCTGCATTTGTAGGCAATGGCGGATACATATGGAGGGGCAGGGGGCGCCCCCCCCCTTGTGGGGCCGCCCGCATTGCCTAACATTGCCAAACTACAATAATAACTTTTTTATACCACCATATGGCATTGTATTGTATGCGCGTATTATCAGTTTAAATAAAACTTTGCATGTAACTTAATTATTTGTAATTACGACAAAGGTAAAGGTAGCTCAAGATATCTTCTGCTCGCCCCCTTGAGTTTTTTCTGTATCTGCTACTGTTGGTAAGTCATGCACTCCTTTGGCCATAGGATGATTACAGTCCACTATTAAATTTTCTTAATTATATCAAAATGACCATTTCTCTAAATTTAAGCCAATCGAATGCGAGAGAGACGGTGAAAGAAAAGAGAGGACGGTGCGGTCGTGGATGACTCCGTTCAGACACGGCGCTGGACTATTCCGCGGTTATTTCCTTGAGTAACGAGTGGTAGTGTTGTTAGGCATGCGATGATAGTCTCCCCGGCTTCCAACTCTCCGTCCCTCTTCCTCCTCCTTTTAAACTCCCTCTCTCTCTTTCAACACGTACTCGAGAGAGAGTCTTCCGGTGAGCAAATGAGCGCTACTACTGCCGCTGATACTACTACGTCCACCGGGCACGCCTCCCAAGCCACTACTACTGCCTTGCGCCGTCGCCGTATATTGTCGTCGTCAATGAAAGGGTGATAATAATAGACTCGATGAGGAAAGCCGCGTGTATGTCTGTGAGTGCAAGTCCCCCTCCTCTCCACCCTTCCCTCCCCCACCCTTTTTACGCCTCCACTGCTCTTCTTCCCTTTCTCTAGTAGGTCTTGTTCTTCCGCTCGTTTCGTTCCCGTATGCACGAACACTTGAGCGAAAGCCACCTACACGAATATTACAAAAGATGACCCTCGAGTCGGCCGCTAAATGTGTTGTCACCGTCCACGAATTTAAATAGGTTTACAAAAATCGCCATTCGTTTCGCTGACGGACATATTGATCCGAGTTCACGGGGAAATAAGGTATAATCAGGAGTATTATACGAAATTTATACACATTTTGAAGTGATCTATCACATTCCATTCATTGCTTTTCAATGCTATTCATCGCAAAGACAAACATTTTACTGGACTTAACAGATTGGATTTCTTAAGTTTGTGTTTTAAAGTTTCTTATCAGATGGGAAATGAAGTCATCCATGGAGCACGAATATCAAAAAGATGATCTCAAAAGCTGGCCTCTAAATGTGTTGTCACCCACCGCGTATTTAAATGGGTTTACAAAAGTCGTCATTCGCGTCGCTGACGGACAAAGTGATCCGATTTTCACGGGGAAATAAGGTATAATTTGAATGTAAGTATATTCATGATGATAAACTGAATATGAGGTAATTAGTTCTATGACCTTGACAGGTAAATGTTAAATAACATTTACATGATGATAAAATCTATCAAATTTATAAACTTTCAATGCTATTCCTCGCCATTACAAAAATATACTGAAAAATACTGGAAAAAAAGTGAATCGGAATGCACTCATCACCGCGCTGTGGACATTTTTGAAAACCGATTAAAATGCGACCGAAGAGGCAACAGAAATCAGCCTTCTATGAGATAGAATTGGGCCTCCTGCATGCAGTCCTCTTGGCCGCCTACGTCAGTCGTCGCAGATTCCCCGTTTCGATCGATTTCTTGATTTATCCGGCTATGCTTCCGCTAAGTTCTGCGAGCCAGCAGGGTATGGATATAAATTTTTATAAGATTCCAACCTTAAATGTTATTACGTGAATTTCTGACGGAAAAATAATATCATTAAGATCTGAGGAGGTTGATATTGGTTTTAGTTGGATGAGTTTGGCGTAATATTTTAGACAGAGATTGACAACGTGAGTTTGAATCATTCACAATTTCGAGGTTATGATCCCAATGTTATGTAATTTTCAGGAGATCCAAAGTTTCGCGGAGATTTTGTGCCTTTACTGGAAAATACTCTGGTGGATAGATTTGGCAGCTTGAATTTTACTGATTTTTGGTCAACGCTTGATTCTGGGAGGCTAAATAATTGAGTCAGATTGATGGAATAACCAGGAACAGAGTTCGTCAAAGAATCTAGTTATACCATCTTTTTTGTGCAAGCGAAGACATGTTTTTGTGTTTAATTTGATCAGCGATTGTGATTTTGAATTTTTTTTTATTTATGGCCCGGAAAGAAGCGTAGAAAAGGAAATATTTACAAGCTAAACGGTTTGCAAATGAAGATTCTCGTTATTCAATCCATTTTTATGTTTTCCGAGTCGCTATGTCGTAATAATTCTCAGCGGCACAAGGTTATCTCTCATTTTTATCTCTGGTGTGCAATGCTTCTGGGGGAATTATTAGAATTTGCTTGCAAAATAAATGGTGACTTCAGCACTTCAATGTTCCCCTTTTGTGTACTTCATGTGCTTTATTAACTTCACTGAATGCGTGTGCGTTAGCAAAATGTTTTTAACAGTGACCGATTGAGATATCGAGCATATTAAAATCGCTCATGGAAATATTCTTAGTCTATTAAGACCCCGAGGCGCTTGCTTGGAATGGCTAGAGGTTCTATTGCCGCATTTAGACAGAGGGTTAGGGCATTTGAGCCTCCAGATCAAGAAATAGAGGCTACCGGAAAGAATAAAATATGCTACACAGTCTTCATGCAAGTTTACTCTTCATTGAGAGATGAATCCAATCCCTAAGAGACAAAATAACCCTAAACTTGCGATTTTGGGCATCTAGATTGCCAGATGTTTTCATACACCTGTGAAAAATTTAAAGCCATGTTTTATTTTCATTGCTATTTTGATAAAACAGAAACCGAGAAACAGTCTGAAAGAGATTACAATTTCATGCTTCTTATCAATTAATAGTTAGCAATTATTATTACTCATTTCAATAGCATTTGAAATCCTCAAATTAATAAATTGAAAAACATAAGTCATGGGCCTAATTTCAAAATATTAGCTTGGTCCGAGGTATTGTAAGCTCTCATTATATCAAGTAACTAGCACAGCGTAGGGGCATAAATGGGACATAAAAGGGACATAAGTTGATAGTAAGGAGAGCTTTGAATTATTGGTGTTTTTAATGGCGAACGGTTACAAAATGTAATTTGTATAGAATAGACCTGAAAGTTTCCATGGAAGTACGGAGTCCAATTTTAATAAGTTTTGAGTATCATTAGAATTGTATTTTAATGTTAGAATATAATTTGAATGATAACACGATTGAATCGATGGATTGGTTTTTCTGTTATGTAACACGCAATCCACGTGGCAACTCCTAGAGAGCAAATAGCGAGAGTAAGAGTGTGTTTGCGGCTGCATCGGCCTTCTCCCGAGTCAGGGAGCCAAGGTTCCAACCCCCTTCTTCCCATTCCAGCCAGGAGGCCGGAGGCGCGCCGATTGCATGACATAACGCACGCACGAACAATGACTGTAGTAATGCGAGGCTGCTGTAAAACGGTTAGCAGACGCTTGCGTCCGTATGTACAATCTCTCCTCCTCTCGAGTGGGTCAAGCCCTTGTGCTCAGCTCTATAGGAAGAAATCTTCCGCGACTTGTCACCACTGTGCGAATCCGTTCGCGAGATAAACTGCTCACGACCGCATCACCTACTGATCATGAACTCGTTTGCGAGGCACGACTCTAGTTCATCTGGAGAACTCCTCTCACTAGGCTAGACGCTGCCGTTTCTAGACCATCCGTTTTCTCTCCCCCGCACACCGGTCGTGATCGCCCGGTGAAGGGTACATTGGCTGTGGGGGAGGAATGATTTTGATGACTTGCAAATGCGAAGGAAATTGAAGCAAGAGCGTAATTGAAGGAGTGATGTTAGCGGGGTTGTTGGGTTAATTTTTTATCTGCTGCAATAACTTGTCTTATTGATTCAAGGGAAATTGGCACTTAATTTGAATCCCAATTGTACATTTTATCTATGACAAGTTTCTTTTTGTCGTAAATCATAAACTATTGATTGGTGCGCATGGTTTTATAGGAAAAAATGGTCGTGATTATCGCTCATCATCGCGGAATTTGCATGGTTATACTTTTATTCTTAAAACAGGGAAATTATCACTGAAAAGTAGGAAAAAATCATACAAATAGCTTGGAAATTTTCAACGTGACTTGGTGGGATAAGATATCTTGTAGTGTACTTATTTTTTCTGTTGCGTGTTTGAAACACCAGTGAAACTACACCAAATCCTCACATCAGATTCCAAGAACTATTTTTGAAGCTACTTCTGACAAGTAGTAAACAGTTTCTTAGTATTGATAATAGTTTGTATAGTCATTACGCATCCTTTTAGTCATTGGAGCAGCCTATTCACTCCAAATGTCTTGAATAGCGACAGACAATGATGACAGAGTTATAGGTCATACTTTCGCTGGGAAGCTCAATTTGTCAGTGCGTCCAGAAAAGCGTATGCGCCCATACAAAAGAAGATTCAGCGGCTAGGATTAATATTTTCCACAGAAATTATTAGCTACAACGTAATATTGTAGAATAAAGCCGATATGTTTTGGAATCTGGCATTCGAATTTGACTTGATATATTTTTTTATTTTATAGTTCTTGAAGTTGAAATAGTGGATTCCGCATTCTTATCCGATTAGCCTTAATACTAATTATGTTATGTGAGGGTTGTAGCTTAGTTAAAATTGGGAAGCCCTTCAAAGATACAGGTTGAATTATTTTATACCAACGGAACTGCATCAGAAAATGTATCCGTCCCTGACAAATTTCGGGAAAAAAGTTTTGGCCATCCATATTACTCACCGAACGGTTGGCAACATTTTAATGATACTTGCTCATATTTTAGTTCGGTGCTATATTTATATTGTTTTGATCATCTAGACCACAGACCACATTGTATTTATAGTTTGATTTACGTTTGTCTGGTAACAGTGAATTTCAGGTTTCGCTAGGGCTTACTCAATGATGGTGCGAGATTCTCCCTTTACGAGCCTTCCGAACTTATCCCGACCTTGGGGATTCGTCGTGATTATTAAGCCTAGACCCTCCTTTTCCATCCTTTCAAAATCCCATTCCTACCTTCTGAGGTGCATGCTGAACAATTTCATTTCTGTTATATGCCCATCCTGCCAATGCTAAACCCGCGAGCTCGAAAGAATCTCTATTACCCTTATGTGAGAGGAATTTCGCTCGGAAAATTGCAATTCCTAGTTGCTATATGGAATGAAAATACTCAAATGGCCGTCTTATATCTTCCAGTGCTCGTTGAATTTACAAAAATTTGCCGTCCTCGGTGGCAGCGTGGATGATTTCTCGCCTGACAACCCGAAATTCGCGGGTTCGAGTGTCGCCTGGATATCCAGGGCATAGGTGGTTTAAAATGTGTTTATTTACTTGTCTGTAAATGTCTTATATTTAATCGATTGTAACTGGGTCTACCTGTTAGCAATATATAGATTATTGTTATTTTTATCAAATTAATCACTGCTCAGGAAGGGAGAGAGTTTCACTGCAAGGACCAAAACCAAGCCTCTCTACCAGAGTAGCCAAAATGACAAATAAAAGCATGTGCACACGCATACAAGCAACCAAACCAAGATCCTTTATGAGAGCTGTAGGGACTTGGTCTCAACTGTAGGGTCTTCTTGGTCTCAAACTCGTAATTCTTACAGGGCTAGAGAGATTATGCTAAGGATGTCTAGCTGTTGATAGATGTACACACATGCAATCGGGAAATAGTCACACGCATGCACGGTCACTCACCCAAGGATTAATTGAACATTCCAGGAGAAAGTTTCTCTAAGAAGAGGATAGTCTAAGGTGAGACAGGGGGCGAGGAACAGGTCGAATATATATTTCGGCCTACAGCGTGGCCCTTTTCAGCGAGTGGAAAGAAAAAGGCAATAATAACGCAATGATGAAAGTCATTTCATTTCATCAAACATTTGATTGTAGTTTTATTCTTTTATTTTCGATAAAAATCTTTTTAATACAAGCAGGTTTGTAAAACGTTAGTTTCACTGATACCGAAGAGATTTCGGCCCCAGTAGCTATCACAACGAACTTGTTTTGTCTACTACGCAACAATTCTACCGCTCTAAATCGAACGTCCTTGGTTGTTTTGTTTTTTGTCTGATTTTCTTGTTGACCAAAGCGTTCGAACACGACCTCTTCATTTCCATTTTTTCTCATTCTAGCATTTTTTTTACGTCCACCGGCATTGTCTGTTCCACTTACCTAATCGTGAAAATTCACGCCCGAGCAACAGTTGACCTTTCTAATCGCTGCTCGACGCGGCGGCCCCGGAGAGAGAACCTCGAGGATGGTTTTTTGATCCCCCGACACACAAGATCGTCGGCGCGTCCAATGCCGGTGAAGTGATCCGATCCTGGATATGAGTCACGTTCCAAGCTCTCTTCACCTGCACATCGCCTGACCGAAGACCGATTGCATACACAATAGTCTGTATCCACCCAGACGTTTAAAAAAATAGGCGACGGTTTTTTAAAAATCTACTGTGGACTTGCCTATCCCCAGAGAGGGTGCTCGCCATATCAATGCATTCGTTGCTTGCGGGGCGAGAGTAAGCCAATTGTAGTGACGTCAGACGGACTTAGCGGTCGGATTTGCTTGTTTATGTGGTGGCGGTGTGAGATTGGATCCCCGTGGATAAGCGACGGATCCAGTGCGAGCAAGGAAAATTTCCGCCCCAAATACAAGGGAATTTTTTTTTTATTTGACAAATAATTTTACATTTTGAAACCGGATGTTATCAATAGATAACTCGTCCGTGTGTCTTCCTAAGCATAAGCCCTTTAGGATGAAATGAATGCAAAATTAATTGTAAAGTACAAATTTTGCCCGCCAAGTGACTAAAATTATCCCTACATATTGCCTTCGCTTCCCGGAAGTTGACATAATTAAACCGCCCTTGAATTTAATTGCGGATCCACATCTTCATAATACTCTGCGAGCCGCATCTATGGTGTTTGGCAGGGGGTGGTTTAATTCCATAGACTAATATAAAATGAAATTATCAGGGATGCCGACTAACAAAAAAATATTGGGGTGCCCAAAGCGGGGATCTTGCCCCGGGAAATTTTATAGGTTGTGAGTTTTAAGTTTTTTAAGCTTTTTAGAAGAGTCATATGATCAATATTATCACCCTATTTCTCGAATCTAGATATCCGGACACTCCGAGGAAAATCGACAAGCCTGACATATTTTTTCCTCACACCCATAATGAATTTTAGGGGGGGCTCGGGCCCCCTCAGGCCCAATGGAGTCGGTGCCACTGGAAATTATAAGATTTAGATATCAAGGTAAGTATATTCCACTGAAAAAAGCCTTTAAGGGAAAATAGTTTTTTTCACTAGAACCCATTTCCCGAAAATTAGTAAGCAAGTTCATTTATGAGAGTCCTAATTCATGAGATGCCAAAAGTTCCTTGATCACACCTATTTATTTATCGTTCCTGACGTCACTAATCAATCCGTTGTAATTTCTCGATAGACAACTTTCTCCGATGAGGACGTCTCCAACGGGATCTTACTATCCTTCTATAACTTAAATGTCGAACAAAGGGAATGAAACATCCACCGGTGGCAGCACCAACAAGTTGCGTGCATTGCGCATACGTACCTTCACGTGTTTTATTTTTAATTGCCGTTGCGTCTGGTCGCACTCGTGAAAGATAGGAATGGAAGCATGGTGGTCAGCGAGGCTGGGAATTGAGGGAACAGGGTGGGAGAAGTGAGTTAATTATTCCCAGATCGAAAATCAGAATTTTAGATGGCGGCCGAGTGTAACGGACTAAAATGATGGCCGACCAAGCGGGAGGATCGTATATATTTTTTCCTATCCTCCTCCTCCATCCCGGTCGGTCAGGGCAGCGCGGCCGTTAATAACCTATTCTAGGTTACGCGAAATCCACTGTTACGCATTCAACTCGTGTGTGTATGTCTGTGGGAAACAGACGGTCTGGAAGGGGAGGGTTTTATTTTTGCGTTGAGGGAGGAACGGGGCTGTAGAGTTTATAAAAGGATGAAGAATAGGAGAGGCTTCGCATCAGTGGAGAGTATATATAAAGTGTCATGGGTTACTCTAATACATTCGACTTATCCTAACTGATATCGATGATTTTGAAAATCAATGGTGCAGACGTCTTTTTCTAAAGGGATTGCAAAGAGGAGGCCCAATTCCATTCTGTAGTAGGCTGATTTCTGTTGCCACTTCGGTCGTATTTTAATCGGTTTTCAAAAATGTCCGCGGCGCGGTGATGAGTGCAATGCGATCCACTTTTTTCCAATATTTTGAAGTATAGTGCTTTTAATTGCGAGGAATAGCATGAAAAAGTTAGGAATTTGATAGATCACATCATTATGTGCATAAAGTTCGGTTATCACCCCTAATTATACCTTCTTACCACGGGAAATTCGGATCAATTTGTCCGTCAGCCAAACGAGGGGCGACTTTTGTAAACTCATTTAAATGCGCGGTATGCAACAATACATTTAGAGACTGACTTGAGGGTCCTCTTTTGTAACACTCGTGTCTTTTTTATTATCATGAAATTGCGCATCTGGCCATCTTAAGAAAAAATATGCATCTAGAATGAATGGGAAAACTCAACTTCGAAATTTTTTTCTCATCCCATATAATACGGATTAGGTTGCGACTTTGAAGGTAAATTACGTAGATACAAAACGACAGTAGCACATTTTATATCATTTTATTGTACTCTTCAGTCCTCAGTGCTGTAATTTTTGTCTGAATTTCATCTTTTCTAGTTAATTAGATGTTAACAAACAACATTATCTATTTATGTGCTTATGTATGATGCTGTCATCAGTCGGGAAGCACTTAACAAGTTGCAATAATGAAATTTCACTTAGCAAAGCAGTAAAAAAATTCAATCGTCTCTATATTGCATACAATGCGCAAGGACTTCGGAGGTTGTTTAGAATCCAAGGTGACTACTGTATTTTCGAATACCTGGTTGACTGTCCATCGCACTGGAATATGGGTGAATGTTCTTCTATAGTTATGCTTTCGCGGTAAAATGCAGTCTTGGTCTAAACCTCTTCAGATCCAAGGTAAACTCATATGCACTTCCACGTTTTTATTATTATTATAGCTCAGACACTCATGGGTCTGAAGAGATTAATTACTTTAACCCAGTCAGAAAACAACCGTGGAAAGGGATAGTAATGGAATGTTCTTTTCTATCATGATTACTGCGCTCCTTAGGTAGCTCATTAATTAAAAAATATGATCAAAATATAGTAACAAAAAATAGCTATTGCAATCTTATTTTTACCAAAGTATAAAGCATTTCTTTTCCTCGAATAAACTTAAATTTAATTATACCTCGATCGCCAATATTTTGGTTCTGTTGGAGGTTGAAGGCCCGTAATAACCTCCCTGGTTTTGCCGATGCTGGTATAATTGTCAGCTCAGACTCGATGCATGATTAGATTTTTTTTACTAAATATGACTTGGTACTCCGTTATCACGATTCAACAGTGAGCCAACAAATATTACCTTTACGGTACGGGGTGAAACTGACTTTTAACTGTCAAAAGTTGACTTGAAATTTCGATATTCAGTAAACTTTGACGTAAGACAATCATCAGCATCTATAGAAGGTTATTACATTGATACAATATGTAGTTTAAATAGTTAAAATATGATTGGAGTGTATAATTTATTCATTGTTGCAATCGAATGTTGGTAGTTGAAATATACTCGTATGGGACAAACTTAAGAGTGACGGGTGTGTCAATGCGCATAGGAAAGAAAAATGGCTGGCTGTTTTCAAAGCGACCGAGGGAAGGAGAGATTAGTGGTGAGTGGATGAGATAACACGAGTTTGCTAGACTGCTATTTCACTTGATTGGAGGCGAGGGAGATAGAGGTATAGAGAGACGTACTCTTATAAATGAAAAATGGCTCTGAGCGCATGCTTTTTAGGCCACTTTTAGCCCCAACTGCGATGACATGGGTGTGTCCGAGTAAAATATATAAGAATTACTATCAATCGTTTAGTTGTTTTAATATAACTTTACTTCATACTGACATTGTACAAACCCTTAATTGTAAACTCTAGGCGTCGAAGCCAAAGTCAATGACGATTGAACAGTTGGTCACGTGATCCAAAATGGCTTTTCAGAGGAATGAAATTTATTCCGTAGATTCAAATGCATATCAGCTTAAATGCTTGATTTACTCGCTAATATTTTCATGCTAACAGGTAAGTAGTGAAAACTGGCAAACAGGTTTCCATGAACAATTTTTTTAAGAGAGTTATGGCTTGGTTGCGCCAGAAGTGTGTCATTCGATAAGAGAAATCTTCTTTTATTTGGATCCTTGCTGAGATTTATGAATCTAGCAAAGATAAGATAAGATATAGAAGTGTACCGAGGCACTTTCCTCTCTATGAGGATGGCCGAGTGGTCTCAGGGAGCAGACCTAAGGCGTTCCATTTCCCGACGTATTCGATTTTGGCATTTTGGTCCACACATGAGGGCATGGGCTCGAATAGCATTCCCGAGAGAAACTTTTTTTCACTAAAAATATTCATCAAATAAAAATTTTCGAACTCTATGTAATTAACATTAAAAATGAAATTTTTATCAAACAGTGTTAATATTATAATTTTGAGAGTATATTTCTGGAAATTGGAAATATTTAGACCTTATTTATTAGTTAATATACACATTTTTAGATTTTTACGATTCTTTTCCTTCTGCAGAAAGATTGCTTATTTTTATTGTTTTGAGTCTTAATTGTAGTTACTAGATAAGTTGAGTAGAACAATAATTGGATGCTAAGAGGAAATTATTTGTAAGCATTTGTAATTTTGACAATATATGGTTTGCCCGACATTATATGCTACTAATATGCTAAATATTGTCGATGGAGGACGTAAATTGAGCCATTGTTCACGAAACTCGCGTGCTATGTTGTCCGTTTTAGAATCATATAGTTTTCCTGATATTATTTTTTATTTATATACTGAATATGGAGGTCGCTGTTCACGCCACTCGGTTGCTCTAAGAAATTTCGCGTATCAAAACATTCTGTAAGGGGCAAAATAAGGGGCAGCTTGTGGATCCCGCCAATAAACTCGCCTGAGGCCGGAGATTCACTCTCGTCTGAAATTCTGTGACGCCACCGCGGACGCTAACAGGATACGTACACTCCGCCTCGTGTGAAAGCGACCTCTCATGCAACGAGGTTTTCTTCATTGGAACGGGGAAATTCCGCAGGCCCTGATTCGGGAGACAAGCGTTAGAAAAGGAGAGGGAGGGAGGAGGTTCCGTTTTCGCCGAACCAGTTGACATCACGAACAAGGGAACAACGGCGAGTTTGAGGAAGAGGGAAGTATTTAATGGTGGGGGAAGAGGGGAGGGTGAGTTTGCTTAGGAACTGGGGATGGAGGGATTTGAGAGGAAGGGGGGGAGGACCGTAAGGATGCGGAGAAGTGGATTAGACGCAAGGAAAGAGTAAAGCCCCGATTACGTCAACTTAACTTGGCATAACTTTCTTAGACAGAAATTTATATTAACTTGATCGCTTGACTCGCTAATATCTCGTGCTACAATGTTGTTCATGAAAATTCGCTCACAGATTTCTATACACTGGCATGTTTAGAGTCATCGTTTGCTCACAGTGCCATTACTGGCTCATTGTGACCCTGATTGATAATTGAAATTGTCGCATTCGTATTCCGCACTTTTTATGACCGTCAAAAAAGGCCGAAAAAAGATCTACTCATCCGCACGTCTGTATTACGCAAATTACCAGTGCCTATTTGTTTGGAAACAGTGTATTACTTTTAGGTGCAATCGATACATGCTAGGTGTTTATCATTGTGCGAAGTTATTATTTTATAATATTGCTGTTCCAATGATTAAACATTCACTGACATTTCAAAGTGAAATTTAATTTTGGTTTTTGATTTGGTTAGTTATGTCTATTTTATGCCTCGAATTCAAGAAAGTTTTTCTCAATTAATGGCAATGTAAAGTCGAGCCGCTCTGTTTTTTGAGTATGCATCAACCCCTGCCGATTTTGTGATGCATGAGTACTTGGTTAAAACTTACGCTTTCATATTCAAATTTTCAGGTAATATTAAGTAAACCCATGTCAATATTTATCTGCTTTCAAGTATGAATATATTTCCTCAAAGAAAATAATGAAAACAAATTTGTATACTTGAGATTCAAGCATTCAAGATGAGAGGGGTACTCTATATACCTGCCCTGGAACTTTGAAGATGAACGGCGCCTTCCGAAATTTATTGGCAGTACTACTACTGCTACCGATAACAAACGGAATAATTATATTTTTATACCTCAAGCATATAATTTTGGCTCCAAGAAAATGGTGGTGTAAATATTACCGTTTGTTATACAAGGAATCCTTTACCATAGTCGATAGTATGTGTTTTAAACAAGAATTACTTAAAGAAAAAGACTATTCGAGCAGGAATAGTGAATTTCCTTATGATTTTATGAGGTTTTGGACGTTAACAGAATGACACAGTTGGACGGTTCACAGAATGCCGATGCTATTGTTCTCAGTTTACAATACGTCCAGCTATTTGAGCGTTGTGTCATGTAAACATTAATAATATGATTTGACTTTAATCAGAGAATTATTTTATTAATTAGTAAAAAAGCAGCCCGGTGTCTAGCGTTAATACCTACTCTTTGCCTTATGTTTCGTGGTTCATTGAACATTGCATCATTATTTTTTCAAATTGGCATTAAACACCCTTTTTTGTATTTTCACTCAAGTCACTGTTAATATCCTGCGTAAATATTTTGATTTTCAAATGCAATTTCCTGGACATATTGCTTACAAAGCCTTATTTTCGTAGTCGCCGGTCATTAAGGTAAATATTGAGGATATTTCGAAATTTTCGTGAAAATGAAAGATATGCGATGACACTATGAACGAGCGATGCCTCTTAAACATGCCTAGATGCAGAAATCTGTGAGAGCATTAAAAAAAATTAACATGGTAGCATAAAATATTAGCGAGTAAATCAAGTGATCGAGTTAATGCTCTTCGTTCCTTTGACCAACCTCCTCAAATAAAATTAATTTGTTGTGAACGAGACCAGATGGAAAGTGCGATCGTATAAAGAAAGAGTTGAATGAGATGGAATCTTGGAGAGGAAATGAGTTCGTGGTGCCGTACCGAAAGGAGAGGAGGCATCCGAAGACGTGCTCAGAGAGGGATGGGGATCCATGGAAACTCTGTGTAGGGATGTTGTGCAAAGTAGAACTCAAAATAGTTTTTTTATTTTATACAATAAAAGAAGAGATCGCTTTCCCAGTAAACTTCAAGAATGGCGACCTGGGGGAGGGGCGTTTGCGATGGCAACGGGACCCACGGTGATGTTTCCCAGCCGAGTCTCACTAAACCTAGCGGCAACCTAGAAGAGCTGCACGAACCGGTCCCTCATTTTGGAACACCACCACTACCCCTCCTATTTCTGCCCCCCCTTCCCCGCCCCCCCCCCTCAAGGACTCTTTCCCCTGATGCCGGAACCGTTTCCTTCATCCTCCCACGGTGTTGGCGGCAGAGAAGATGATGATCCACCCTTTTGCCAGACCCGCTGCAACAACACGGGGATTTTTTCTCTCTCTCTCTCCTCGCGAGCAGAAAAATTCCTACAGTACCACCACCATCGTCCCCTTCCCGCATGAATCCAAAGGGGTCTCGAATTCACGACCCCCCTTTCTCCTCCCTACTCTTAGTAATAGTCTTGGCCTATTCCCCATTCCCCCTCCCGTATTGGCCTGCCTAACCTCCTAGGACCGGAATCTCGTGCGGGGACGAAACCCAACGACTAGAAGGAGACAGGGGCGGAGATGAGCCCTGAGCAGCAGCAGCTTAGAGTTTTAAGGGAGGGTGACGAGGTTAGAATGTGGACGTGGTGGCTAGAGAAGGAGCTAGCTTCAAAGAGCCCGGGGTGATCACTGGGGTGTGAGGAGCGTGGAGTAATTGAGACCGGGGTGTAGGGGGAAAACGGAGTTGGATTCTGTCGAATGGGGGGGTGCGGTAGGTAACCTCTTGGGGTGGAGGGGTGTGGAGGGGGGGGGTTTAGGTTCGCGCCGTTGAGATAGTCGCGTAAAGGGGTGGAGTAGCGTGCCGGGCCAGTGCACCCAGAATCGAATAATGGTGCTCACCTCTGCGGACCGAATGCCGAACCTTCTTCGAAGGGTCTTTTCATCATCACCTTAGGTCACCCGTATGTGTGCGTGTAGATCGTATTTTATGGGCTGGGAGGGAGGGGGGTTCCTTTTCTTAGCTTGACGACAGCCTGTCCTCAGACATGTCCCTGGCTATGGGAGTGTGGCATCGGGGGAGGGGGGGTCATCGTTAGAGCAGTCTTCTAACGGTTTATATTTTGAAGCCACGTGCTTAGAATGTGTTAGTCTCTTCAAATTCAACTCTCTACTCTCGCCTTCAAATAGGTACATACTACGTCTTATTTTTAGATTTTTTGTGGTCATTTGTCTCAATCACGGCTAAGGCCCGAATAGTAGAAGTTATGGCTCCGCAATCAAAAATTATTGATGAAAGAATTATGGCGTTGAAACACATGGAATTAAAATAAACCCAATGGTAGTAAAACGGTTTCATTAATTGTGATAAGTTGCTACTTCACGTATCTCGTTTGATATGGCTAAATCAAAGTCAAAGCTTTAACTGATTCTTTTTTATAAGTTGCCATGGCTAACACAACTCCTAGCTCTTGAACGATAAAAACGTAAAAATATTCACGCTGCGGTATGTGAGTCATCCATCATTAGAAATGGGTAGCTGGAAAAATTACTCTTACCAGTAACAAATTTTTTCATTTTTAACCATGATATGATTTGCATCAGAAATCATTATATCTCTGAGATATAGGCAATATTGCTTAGTATTTCAGAACACAATCCGTTCATCTTGAAACTCCTACGTTAGTACTGAATGCATGTATTTTACAACTAAGCCTGTTTGTAGGGTTAGAAGATCATGTCCGTTTCGTGGACCATACAGAGATTCGTAAAAACCTGATGCCTGTTTTTAGTCTTTTTCTGAATCGACTTTCAGCTTCTTTCCCTCTTTTTATCTGTCGGTGGGAAAACATGAGGAAAGACGGAGTATTTGAATCATTTCGAGTCATCATACTCACTTGTCAACTTCCGCAAAATGGAGTCTTAATTTTCGCTATAATCATCCAGAGAACATCCATAGAGCAGTTTCTTAGAATCGTTCAACGTATTTTTTTCTTCATCGGTATCTACTCGACTTCCTTATCTGTCTGCGCAGCTCTTTTTTCATTTCCTCCTTGCATGCCTTTTTTACGGCTTTGGGAAAATCTAATTGATTTATTAAAATATATTTTCAAAGTGTATAGTTTTTTCAGTCATTTCACGCAATTTTTAAAGATAAAGATAAAGAAATATTTATTGTTCTTGGACATTTGTGGTCCACTAAGAGCATACAAGGGCTTACATTCATACAGACCTAAGTTCCCTGATTATGTAAATCATGAAATCAATTATAAACCGCTATTACAAAGAAGGATGAAGTAATGGTATATTTGCATTCACCATATTAATGGATTAGTGAATAGATGCCCTATGTGAAAAATAAGAACTTGGTAATAAACGTAAACAATATTCGAAGGACTTATTAGCACAATGTTATTGCGATTTTTATGTAATATAATTGAAATGTAATTGTAAATGCGCGCCATTTGTGCATTAAATTACTATAAAAGATAACATTAAACATTGAAATCTCAAGGAACAATTCATTTGTGAAAATTTACAATGTAAGAATGTAATTCTTGCTCCTTTCTACAATATTACACCTGCATGAACTTGATTCTTGAAGTTTTTGCACCTTAGTGTCATCTTAGTCTTTTTGTTGGGACTATAACATAGAAGAGCAAAACTTGAGCGCATTCACTTTTATTCTATGTTGAATATGTTAAATATTCCTGACATAAGCTGACTAAGCTGTGCATATGGTGAAATTTCGCCGCGATTTCTAGTGAATGAAGGTAGCTAAATTATTTATCACAAATTACTCAAGTTCTCCGTAGCTACTCATAGAGTTTCTCCTTTTAAACTTTTCATTCAGTAAGTGATTTACAACAGTTCAAATTATGCGGGCACACCTTAGGAATGGGTCGATACTCCACGGCTTTTTCGTTCCTCTAGGCTTAACGGCACAGAATAGAGTATTAGGTAACCAGGAGAAGGAGGAAAATTTAGCTGAAAGAAGTTCCAATTCTGAGAAATCATTTCCTCATCTTGAACACACAATCGCCCCTACAGAACTGATATGGACAGGTGGCTATCTCTTTTAGAATTAAAAGCGAAATAAAATTCATTTCCCAGTATTTTCCTGTTTCGTTGTACAAGGAGGCGATTTCCAATTTACGTGCATCACCTAAACGTGGGGGAGTATTTATTTCGAAAATGGAATATGCACCTGACAACAGAAGCAGCATACAAGTTTCTTCTTTTACTCAGCAATTTTTACACGTAATACCTTTAACGCTTGTGAGGACTGTCTTAGTGTATTTTTCATTCGTTTAAAAGCCTTGCAATAGAATGCCGATGTTTGAACGGGATATCAATGGCAATTTCATCTTGATGGATTTTCTTTGTAGGCCACGTGAAAGCTATTGCATGCGGGACGTCTAGTGTTTGCTCAAGTAAAATTTGTGTGAATAATGGTTTAGCGTGGCCTAGGACCTCCCATGGACCTAACGCATTACTTTTCCTATGGAGAGTAGTTATAAATGTTTGTTGACCTCAATCCTGCACGGCCTTTGTCGGTAAAAGATTAAACGCATTCAATTTTTTTGAAATCCACTATCAAAGGTTATTAAAAAATCAATATTAAACGCAAAAAAACTTACATTAGAATGTAGGTAGCTATTTTGAATTTTGCGGCACTATTAATTGTTTTCAAATGTGTGATACGGATATTTTGCCTTGGTTTGAACGCCATATCGATTTTTGCCCTATTTTATGGACTCCATCCCATCAATATGCATTATTTATGGTGTATTATTGTGATTAATGCATTTTCCTCGTAATCAGTACTTGTATTATGCATTATATATTGTTTCTTTTAAAATATTCATTATAAGACACGGTCTCAGGCGTTATTTTGTGGAATTGCTTCATTATTGAATGAAATAAAATAACTTTGTTTTATTCCACACTTTATTTTGAATAGCACGACCCGGGTTACAACATCTAGTGTTATCATAAGGTCTGATGATAACACTAGATGTTGAAACCCGGGTCGTTTTATTCAAAATAAAGTGTGGAATAAAACAAAGTTATTTTATTTCATTCAATAAATATTCATTAGATAATAAACTGAATTCAATTAATAAACCACTTTTCTCAATTGCGTAGAATTAAATATTTCAGATTACAATCCTATGGCTAATGTGGTGCCTCAATTTATGTTATCGATTCGTGGCACGCAAATAACAATTTAGTTTTAACATGTTACCAATATCACTACATTACATCAGTGGTGATTCATTTCCTTGCAGGCGAATTTCTACGTAGGCGCCTGAGTTTGAATCAAGGATCCCGTATCTACATTTACATTTCTCATAGATAACTGCTTCTTCTTATCGAGGTAAGTGTGTCATAAATACATACTCGGTGTGTGTATCGGTTAATCATTTATATTAGCTTTCAGTTTCCTCATTTTATCCTTGTGTTATAACTATGATCATGGTAGCTCATATTGGTTGGATCATAATAATCTAGCTTTTGTCCTCTTTTGATCGAAAATGCAGCAGTAAAAGTTTGAAAGCCTTTAATCATTTTGTCATGAATGTGGTAATATGCAATTATATTTCGTGCTAGTAATTGTAAAATTAATTGATGTTCCTCATTCTATGTATGATATCACCTGTTTTATAGTGAATGTGTTCCATTCAGTCTGATATAATATGGTTTCTGACTGGACAATTTCTATTTCCGTCCCGATTTCGAGCCATGATATTTATTAATTTGCTTTGATTGATCCCAGATCTTTTACCAAAGCTTAAGAGTATCACACGTTCTGAGAAATTAAGCCGCGAATATGTTGGCAAGCGTCGGAATAAGCGAGCAGGAAAAAAGTTTTGATCCATTAGGTTTCGGTAAAGCGCCCATATTGCCCCCACGAGTCCATATATTTCCCCATTCCCAATTTCCCCATTCGGCAGCGGATTGATATGAATAGCCTATTTCCCAACCCCTTGGCCGAACTCTATTTGCTCTCTCCCGATCCAATGGGCGACTCACTCCTTATCGGAATAGCCTTCAAATTTTATCAAGAGTTTTAGTCTCCTCTTTCCTATCTCATTTCTCCCCCCTTCCCTCTCACCAGGCCGATATTTCCCCTCCCCCCTCTCCCTATACTTCCCCCTCCATTGCCCACGCACCCTCCCCCCTCTCCTAATCTATTCCCTCTAGTCACCCTCTCCCTCCAACCCCACCTCTTCGTGCAAGCACTGCGCTCCTAACCGCGCGCGCCATTCGATTGGCCATTGAAATTCGCCCCGTCTCCAAGGGCGACAGCGGCTAGCACTGACTGACGACGGAGGGACACCGCATTAGCTATTACATCCCGCGAACGCTTCAAGGTGTCCTTGCACGGCACGAGTTTGTTAGTGGAGGGCGGTTGAGGAGAGAGAAGGTTTTGAAGTTTGATGAAAAAAATATATATTTCAAAGTACATATTACTAATACAACTAACAGCGACACACCTCTTTGTGAAAAAAATCGTGACCAACATCCTTCTCCTTTCCCTATTTCTCCTTTATTTTTTATTTTTTTTCCAAATCCCGCACCGAAGAGTATCTCTTCCTGTTTATTTCCTTCCCTTTATTAATTAACCGGTCTGAAAACGCTTGACGCGCGAAAAGGATCGGTTAAATTGACCCCGCCTCCGGTTTCCCTGTCTTGGCCCGCTCGTGTGCGTGAAGATAGTGGAGAGAGAGACAGATAGAGAGAGTGGGGGAAGTGGAAAGAGAGAGAGAGAGAGAAGGAGAAGGGAATGCTGGGAAGAGGAATGAGGCGAAGTGCCCGCTGAGAGGAAGGGGGAAAAAGCCATAGGACCACCCCTTCACGTGGTGAGTGTCACAATATATTCTTTTCTCTCCTCTTTTTTTATATCTCTAATCTTTGGGTCGCGATTGGCCCCACTACTCTAGCCTTATCGTTATGTGCGCTTCCCCCCCCCCCCCCTATATACCATCCGTTCAGCAGTGGTCGCTCGAATGGGATGCCTTGTGGCATATTTCTAGCCTCCAGGCGGGGACCTTCCCATCGGCCGAAAGAGGGAGTCAGTGCGTGTTTTCTCATAGTGGAGGGGAGATTCGGGAGGGAAAGAAAGGGTGGGAGATTTGAGAGGGGTGTCAAACGGCAATGGGGGGGGGGGGGGTGAGTCCATTTCCCACAATTTATCTGCGCCAGTCGCCATCTTTGAGATTTTTTTTCATGGGCATGGCGGCCCATCGCAGCTCCAATAGCTGAAATGCTATCGTTACTCAATATTTTCAAGAAAAAACGTATCGATTTCAGTTTTTTGTATTTTTATACCACGTATCGCATTTGTCGAAAACTAATATTGCATGGTGCCAACTACCCTTAGGGTAAATGAAGAAAAATTGATGATTTTGTATGTTATTTTAAACCGTGATTGACAGCAGTGGCGGATATATGGGGAGACTTGTGGGGTCGGATCTATGGGGGGCTATATGGACTATAACCCCCCCCCCCCCCCCTTGGGTATCCAATTTACACTAGATAGAATGGTAATTTTTCCGACCCACACTACTGCTGGAATATGTAACCCCACTTAGCCCATTTATTTAACCCCCCGCCCCCTTGTCCCTATCCTGGATCCACCACTGATTGACAGTTCCGTTAAAGTATTTCATGCACTTATTATAGATTATATTTAGTAAAACTCGGGAATGATTTCACTAAAGTTTGCCAAAGTTATTTAACAATTTATTCGTCAATTATGCTAAAAACTATTTTCCTTGAGCATAAAGATGATAGTAATTGTTTACAACTCGGTTCATGCTACTGATCTAAACTGTTCTGAACATCCAGCAGGATATCCATCGCACTGAATAGCCTAGTGAAACAATAAAAGTCGTTATCTTCATTAAGGTGTATTCTAGGAAAATAACGGTGATAATTCCGCTTAAATTAGCGATGCAGACTACAAACTATTATCCTTGAATAAATGTTTCAAATAATTAGGTATAAGGGGCACTTCTGTGGAGAACCATCTCGCCTGAAAGCCCGGTGAATATCTGAGATAAAGAAGTATTTTAAGAAAAAATAATAAATCCTATAATATTTCCAACCTCGTATACTTTTCCGTTGTTTTCAATAAAATTCTCATTGATATAGCAAATATAGCAATTTCCTTAATCGATATATAGTTGCGAATATTTTTCCTGATGTTTCCTTTCTCACAAAATGCGCCAAGATCGAGTGAGTCGGTATAGGCATATACCTATATTTTCCATAAGTTTGAATTTCTTATCTGTGTTATTTTATATATTTTGTAATGTCAGTCATCGCCTCTTGCGTCCACAATATGAGCTAACTCGTATTGATTTCTTTTTTGTATTTGTTATATCACATTTACCGAAAACAAATTTATCTGGGCACCATTAACCATTAGTGCCAATTATGAAAAATAAATGATTTTGCACGTTATTTCAAACCATGTATTATAGTTCTTATAAACTATTTTTTGCACTGATTTGAGAGTATATTTTGTATAACTCGAGGATGATTTCACTGATAAAATATGCCAACGTTAGCTAATTTATTTTGCCAGCCGGCATTATTGCAAGTAAATAAGTCAATGATTGAATTGATAGCATTGACTTAACTTTGTAAAACAGTTTTTTGATAATATAATTCTTGTACCTTTTAGAATCTCATCTGAAACTATATGAAAATATTTTCTTCTGGCCCTTTGTTGTTATTCCTGTTTAGAATTTGATATTTTTCGAATACAAGTCATAAAGGCATTCAAATTTGCATTGAATCGATACTCTAGCTATTGAGAATATTATAATTTGAATTATGTCTTTCTATATTTTTTTAATTGGTATTTTAACTCCTCTGCCAGTACATGATCAGTATATGTCGCGGTCAGCACCTAATAATAGATGCGAAAGAGAAATTACTATGGATGTATATATGATAAATTATCTAATATATATATGGTAGATTTATTTGATATGGATGAAATCTGTCAAATTTAGAGAATATTAAATTATAACAAGTTACTGAATACCAGGTTTTTAGTAACTATACACTCCTTTTTAGTGTTCTTCGCGTGTAAGTATGAATGAATGATAAGAATTTCTCACCATCGCCATGAACATTTTATATTAACTGATGTAATTTACCCAATGAAATTTTACCGCGGTTGTAGGAGGAAAATGAATAATCCTATTTATGTAGAGTAATCCTCTTTCCATTTATTTCGTCTGGACTCATTTCTCAATTTCTAATCCGCTGAAACGGTTAATGTGAGTTTTCTTCAAGTCTGGAAATAATTCATGAAAATAGTTAAGCAGTGATAATGTGCGCTGAAATGCTTATGTCTCTAATTTACCATGGATCATGCTAATAAATTATTAGCTATGGGGAGTATGCATATAGTTATAAAATTTCAAAAAGCTGAGTGTTGAAAATGCGATCATTAATTTTAGTCCCCGTGCGGGGTGTTATCTGTTGGTCATTGAGTTACAATAGGCAGACGACGACGAATGGATTGGTACTGTTTTATAAAATCATCCATCAAACTGATATATAATACCATGCTTATAAATAGTAATCACATAAAAGCCCGCTTGTTCTCAGATGTTTGTAACTATGTATTGGCCATCCGAAAAGAATCGACGTGGAAGAATTATATAGAGGATAGTTTTTCACGGTTTACTTCCGTTCTTAAGCACTAGAATCCGCCGTTCGCCTTAAATTTCGTCTGGGTTAGGAGTCTAATCTTCCTTCGACGGAACTGGGGCAGGGCGAGTGGGTCAACCTCTAGTATAGTGGTGGCTTGATAAGGAGACCGTTCACCGCAATTCACCCAGTGTTCTCATATCCTCTTGAATTGCGAGTAGAGGTTGCGGCTCCATAAACTTTCCACGGACGCGTAAATGGTTATACTATGGACTCTTGGTGTAACTTCTCGGCGGAAAATGAATTCCAGAATGCCAGCCATAGCGATAGCGAGTTAGGCGGTCATGCGTTTCCCATAGCGAACAATGGATAAACCGAGGATTATAACGAGTTTCAGTGCTAAAACGGTAATTCCTTATTTAAAAGCACTGGCTTTATTTCCCACTAGAGCGTCGTGGGGTAGTCTTTAAAAATAGAAGTCTTCGGGAAAACTTTATGCCTCAATCTGGAAACGAAAATTACTTCATCAGAGGAATATAATGTAGCTCATTCATGCTTCAATCATACTGATAATAGTATATGCTCAAAAATATATATCAATTTTTTTCTTTTAGCCATTAGTACTGCGCAAACTCATAAATCGGGTTTCGATATTGATGGAAAATTGTACAGTAGAGGTTGTTATATTTTTCCTTCATCCAATATGTTTGGTTTTTAACAACTCACTTTATATCCTCAAAATTGCCTCTCGTAAAATACCTCAATGTAAAAGAACGCCTTACAAACAAGTTTTACTGAAAAGTTGCCCTATGGTAGTGAACTTGTGTGAACATGTCTCCGAGAACCTGTTGAAATAGTTTCCAAAATATGCGTAAATTACGAATTATTCTCCACTCATATAGTCTTATATTCTATTACTTGAATTTAAGAGTTATATTTAAGATAGAATTATTAATTTTTTCCTCTTCGGTGCAACATTAATCATTTTTATTTACTTCCTTTTATAGCGTTAATTGAAATAAATTAATCTTTCATTAATTAATTTTTTTCTATTTCTCTTGAATTTCAATCCAATAATATCAAATCTGTCAAATAATTTACCGTTTAGTTTAACCCATTTTTGGAATATTTTGAAGTTATAAAAAAGCCGTTGTCATAGCATATTTATTCTTATCGTTAGGTCTAATGGATATCCTTATATAGGCTTCCCTTACTAAATGTATATTTATCTATTTTTAATTTTGCTGCAGAGAAAATTTAATGGGGTCTAATTTCTGTTCCGAAAAAAATTATATCATGATGATTATCTGACATTTTCTAAAATGCTGAACTGAAATGAAAAATTTCGAAGTCCGTTGTCTATTGTTTAGTAAATTCACCAGAAAATAAATTTAAGAGATAAAGAGAGTTTCATTTTAATCTCAAATAGAACGTTCAGCAAAACCTTTTCCTCTTAACAATGAATAAAATTCAGTCATTGAGGACCAACCATTGCTAAACTGCAATTCACCAGGAGGGTCGTGTTCGGCGTGATCATATTACACTCACTCAACTTTGATCAATCAGCAGTCAATTAAGGTGACCGTATGCCTCTAGGACCTCGTAAAGCATCCGTTTGTCAACAGGTTTCCCTGGGGCCAAGCCACCAAAGTTGACATAACACATCCACGAGATAGAATTCTGGAACGCTCACCTTAGGGGCTCGCTGCGCCTGATAAATGCCCGGTAATGTTGATTCACGGCCTGCTATCCAGTTTTCATGCGAAATTAATCAGCACGTTGATATCGTCCCCGTCATTGCTGGACCCCGGAACTCATGCGTTCGCGGGCTCCTCAGATCCGTATTGGAAGCAGTTGCCAACATAAGTAGTAGAAAAAGAAAAGAGTCAGCTGAATATATACAGTATTAATTCTATTGAATGTAGGAACAAAAATATCACTAACTTGAATTTATCAGAGTTGGTATTGTGTAGGGTCAAAATCAACTTTATCTTAATAATTATAGGTGAAAAGTAAATTTTATGTTCATCATTCATTTTTCTATTTATATTAAATAAATAAGTACTGTTACATTTTTGTTATCCCTTCAGTTTATGTAACTTTATATCTCCCCACTTTTACCGTAAATAAGGTGGTATTTGGTATTTTTTGTGACTTCAAGTGATCAACTGAGTCGGCTCGATCATGCACACCAAGAAGAAAAACATATTCTTATTTGAGTACTACTTCAGGAGCACTCCATTATGGTTCTTACGGTTTGGCGTTTGCTTCCTTGGTTTCTCGTTTAGTAGCTTCTCGCTTCACTCTGTTCATTCTTTATTAATTTTCTTTCCTATTTTAATTAAATTCTTTCCTTTATGCCCCATCCGACCATTCAAATAAGAGTGGCTTGGGACCCGACCCATTATCTCCAGAGCTCAATTCAAGTACCCTATTAAGGTCCGTAAGAGTGTGATACCTATGCATTCAATGAACTCATGCAACTCATGAGCTATATCAACCACTAAATAGGAGATGCAGGACAGTAATACGACTCTATTGATACTACAAATGCTGCTAGCGTAGCGTAGAGATAAATGAATGGTGTGAAATGATTGCTCTTTTATTGGAATAGCTACCATTTAGTGGATGATGTGACGATTGACAATTAATACTAGCTGTGTATGATGTGATTAATAAACTTTAATGCATGAGTTTTACGCCTTTGAATTAGATCAAATTATATAACTAGTGAAATGACCAAAAGAGTACTGACTATGTAGTTAATAGTTTTTCTTTCATTCCAGTTTAACAATTTATTAATGCAGCACATTCTAACTATGACCTTATTCGCTCCTTTAAGAATATTTTGTGCCTTCATGGAAAAGTCTCAGACTGAATAAAGGAAATCCTTTTTTCTATCGAGTTCAATCTATTTCGTTTCTTTCCATGTTATTTTCATTTTTCTGATTGTCCTTCTTTTACTATTGTCCTCATATCTGGAATTTCCTTTCTGTGGTCTGTTTTCGGTTATCTCCTGAGATGACCATCATTATGTTTTCGTGGCGATACATTTTATCATGATTTATATCAGAACTTGTACGGCTCTAGCGTTCATGGGTATCTATCCTGGAGACTGCGTTGAACTATATTGATATATCGATGGCACAGTATCCCATATTCTGCTAGGCTGCACTTTTGAAAAATCAGCACTGTTTATAACGATCAGCTGGTTGGAATCCTTTCATCTTACCGCAGCTTTCCGGAGGTGTGCGATATTTATGGATAGGCAACGGGAAAAATTGTCTTAACATTATATTCATAATCCCTGGATTAACGACATGATCCTGGTTATGTTATCTCGCGACATTTAATGTCGGGTAGCTGGTAGCATATCATTTGTATAACGCATCAGAATAAGGTCCTATAAGGAGAAGATCGCTTTTGTTGCTGTATCGGTACAGACATGTACACAGAGTTTGACAATAGGTATTAAATATAGAAATAGCCTTGCTCAATGTCATATTTACCGCCTATGGCCTTTTGTCTCAAATTACCGTTCTAATGGAAAGTTAACACTATGGTTATTGCTAAAATTAATAAATATAGCCAATGGTGGATTCAAAATGGAAGTGAATTTCTCCATACGAAGAAAAATGTAATAATTTAATTTTACTAGGAGAGAAAATTTATTAAAGCAAGAGTAAGGGGAGTGTTACAGTTTATACAATATAATTTAACATTATTACAGGGTAATACAGTAATACTGCTAAATGTTGGGCAAACGAAGTGGGGAAGGAAGAGAATAGGATTTTTAGATCGTATGAAAGGGAGTAGGCATTATCGTGAATTGAAGAGGGAAGTGTTTGATGGGAATGGGGTGGCTCCCAGAATGCTTCTTATGCACTCCATGGTAACATACCTTAGTCGGTAGAATACTTTTAACCCTGCATTACTAAACCTGGCTCTGAGTCACGTGGTCATTAAACCTTCGTTATTTTTTCGACGGTATTTTTTTTACCCTCTATCAAGTTATTTTTGAGCTTTAAACCAATTAACTTAAAGATTTATAAGTGTTTATGTATATTTTAAAATGTATGTATTTCACTAAAAATATTTTAATAATTCTTTTTACTATGATTTATTACATTTTTTGGTGTAAGGTACTGGAGACAAATATTTTAAATACCATAAAATACGTAATCATTTATTACCAAATACATTTTTCCAAAACTTTGGAATTTGAATTTGTCGGGTCGTAAAACATTACCAAGGTTTAGTGATCCAGGTTTTCTAATAATCCTCTGCTTTTCCCAACGTTAGTCTTCGGCGCCATGCGCCCGTAAAGACGTGCAATCCGTGCAAAAAAAATAAACCGCGGTGCGTGCCGGTGGAATGTCCCGTTGGGAAGGGTTTTTCTCTCCATCGAGGCTGCTCTGCACTACCGTTATTTTTCGCGATGGCTGCATCATTCATTGCTCCTGAGAAATCGGTGCGGTTCGCTCGGTGCTTTTGGAAGCGACGTCGCTTTCTTCCCTTCCAATGGGACGGAATCCGGTCTGTTGCCGGGTCAACCGGACGCGGAGATGTTCGCGGTGGCGCCGACATCGGCCGCTGGCTCGCTTCCCGGTCGCGAACGAAAACAAAGCGATGAGGAAGAAGAAGCCACGCTTCCAGTGGTCGAGGCGCAAGCGGGTGAAGGCCAAGCTAGCCTTCCTCACACGCCTGTCACATTTTTATTATGAAGTATAAATAGAATGCGTCGGCCGCAAATCTGTCAGAGGAGAGTAACTACTATGCTGACGGAAGAAATGCACTTGGAGGATTTTTTTTAATCCGACATGACTCTTCAGAGGTCGCTTCGCTCAATGCCGATTGGTCTTCTTTCCTGAAGTAATGCTCATTTAATACTTTTGCAATCATTGAGAATTTTAAGGGTATGTGGAGTAAAATATATTAAGGCGTCATGTTAAATAAAAACTTTTGGACTATGTCGCCGCGTCAATTTTTGGATGGGCCCAACGTTTCCGGACCGATGCTGGTCGCTTTCTCAGAGGAATCTCTTGACCATTTCCCTGAGAAAGCGATAAGGGTCGGTCGGGAAACGTTGGGGCCACCCAAAAATTGACGCCGCGACATAGCCCAAACTTGATTATTTAATATGATGAGTACCCGCGAAAGTTTTAACGAAGAATTAAATTAAGATGGCTAGTAGGATGTTATATAGGACATTATGTGTTATTATAGATATACACTTAGGTATCATCACATCGAACGTTCCTCAAGAACGTCCATATCAGAGGCATCTTGTTTCCCGAAAGATTAGGGAGTCCAGCGATTTCACCTGTCAAAATTTGTCTATATCTATAACAGGAAAATTTCACCTCTGAATTTTCTTTAAGGTAAAGTTTATACATTTAAGATCTAGGTTAATGCCGGCCATCTTATCTATGTGTTTTGAAAATTTTCAGAAAAAGATCAAGTATGAGGGTTTATCAAGTATTGCGTACTATAGAAAGACAAAATACGACCGATCATGCTGAGATAATGTGTCGTCTAAATGTGGTTGATGCCTCTGCTGCTCTGAGAGTTTGAACTGTAGGTCTGAGAGTGCCACGGTAGATAACTAACGAATTTTTCGTCAATAAAAAAATTGCCAATCTAACACACCCAGATGATTTCAAGTCGGGCCTTCTATTCTAGTGGAAATGTAACCCTCGAGTGGTTTCCAATATGTCCAATTTTGTTGGTACGTTTTGACTTCCTGTCGATCCTTGATTCGATGAGATATCCCTGAAGTTGCGTCAGTACCTTTTTGCCAGGGAATCAATCATTCGTGTTGATTGATACTATTCTAAAAGTATCGTCTTATTATCGAAATGCTTTCAGCGATGTCTATAGAGATGAGTGAAACAGAGATTAATTAAATTTCCAAGCGCCGCGGAGCATTCCGGCAATGAAGCGAATTTAAAAAGGTAATATTAATCATCCTCTGTATTGAAGAAGATTTATACAAAGCTACCGAAGTAATGACTTCGTATTATCTGAAGGCGTAATTTTAACCAGCTCTTGCTAACAGAATAACTCTTTTTCGTTTTATCTTTTCTGCCGCGAAAAATTGATGCGATAGCAATGATAGGTCTATTTTCATCGCTGAGTCAGGTGGCACTTATCGACGTAGAACTTGTCATCTGGTAGGTTAAAAGTGTGTTTTGTCTTGTTACCAAATAGAGATTTCATTTGATAACGGTTTTGCGACATAAACCGATGTTCGACGAAAGTGAGATTCTTGTGTAGTTGAAAATTCAGCATCTTTTCCTTCGTTTATTTTCCCTCATTATGAGTTGAAGTTAAGTTGGGAAACGCACATTCCAAAGGAGTAGTGTAATGATCAATTAGGTACAGCATAAAATTCGTTCATTATCTTAATCATTTATGATTTACTTGCGGATACATGACACGTGAAATAAATTAAATAAAAAATTTATTGTTCATAGCTTAGTATAAAGCTAAAAATTCATCACGCGCTCGTGACTAAAAAAGTGCATATTACTGTTTCGTCTTTCTCACATTCCACCAAAATGTTATTTTTCTTCTTTAGTCCTTTATATACGCCATTTCTAGTAGCTACAATAAATATTATAATGTTTTATCAGAAATCCTAGAATTATTTGGTACGATTTGCATTGAAAAATAGAGGCCCTATGAGTATTCCTTCACCAGCGTTCATTTGTCAACGAAAAATACTTTCTTTCGATAGGGTAGTTTCCTTCATCTAAGAAAACGAAACGCATTGATTGCGATTCGTTACCCATCATTAGTGCATTCATAATGTACAAATTATTTGGTTTTAGTAATCCCAGTTTATACGAATGTTAATGGTCAATTTTAACCTCATTTGAAAAAGGCCAAATTGGCGCCCATGCGATGCCACTCCACGTGACGTCACAGGGACCTAGATTATATACGAGTAGATAGGAGTTTTACATCGTCTGAGATTACCAATTCATGCATGAGGCACAGAGCTCAGGTAAACATCTCTTAATAATCACCTATTAAAGTTGCCTATGGTCGGAAAGTTTCCTTCGTTTGATAGGGTATTAATAATCCTTATTTAAGCCAAACGCTACGTGCTAGCAGGGTACTCCACTCTACCGCCATGCTCGGCAGCAGGCAGCCTGCATCGTAGCGGCGTTCATAGCATCGCACCCAGGTGGCCTCACACAGCAGAAGCCAGAACCATACTGACGTCACACGGGCTTTTCTCAGCATTCATACTTAGCCGTGACGTTTTCGCGCGCTTGAAAATTTCACTTTTCATTTAATCGCGAAAAATGGATATCGTCATTTGAAATTCTAAAAGTGTGAAATATGTGCTCCAGGATTAATAATCTTTCAATATAGGCAATAAAAAATAATAGGAAACCACACTATTAGCGTTAGGATCATTTAATTCATTTTTTGTTGACACTTTGAAACATGGCTGGCATAATTAAATCAATAGGCATTCGACATTTTAATTGCAGTTTTCTGAATGTTTTTCGGGCCATTTCTAAACTTCCTTTTTTTTAATTAGAGCAATACTCTTGGATTAGAGCAATACTTTTGGATTAGAAAAAGAGTTAGTTTTCTCGGGAAATATAGTTTTATTAATTCCTGTACCACCGAAAACAGAAGCATCGATTTTATTCATCGTTTTTTTTAAACTTAATTATTACACGGACACGAAAATCTGCTCACATGCTATGGGGAAACTTGCCCAGGCGGGAATGGAACCCGCGACTTCGCGTGTGCCAGCCAAGGATTTTACTCCGCTGGCCTCGGTGGCTAATTGCTAATTGACTTAGAAAATAATAATAATTGCTTATAACTCAGTATGGAGATATAAATTCATCACGCACTCGAGACTTAAAAAGTATGTAGTCTTACTCTTTTATCTTCTTCACATTCCTGTAAAGAGATAATTTTCTTCCGTCCATAAGTTACGCCAGTATATTTATTTTTCAATATTTCACAGGGTACGCATGTTTAAACTTTGAAATTCAACTCAATTAATCCTTGATCAATGATTTATGATTACCAGACGTGATAATTTATTCGAACTAAATTGAGCGTTGAATACTGGTACGATCATTATGCATAAGCAAATACGTCATAAACGTTAATGCTTACTTCGCGCCGGGGAGAAATTTTGTGGCGCTGTGGCAGGACTTTTCTTTTTCATTTCTCCAAATGAATGTATTTTCACGAGTTTCACTCTGGAAATTAAGAAAACGGTCATTTTTTTCAGCAATCCAGTGGCTTAAAAAAGTTTCTGTTTTCTTTTCTGCGGGAAAGTAGTTCAAGCCGTCTGGCCGTTTCGAGGAGCACCTGCACTACCGCGTCAACTCTCCTTTGCGCCTCTCTATAATTCGGTCCAATAATCGGATCGAGAAATTTTCACGATATGCTCTGGGTGCTCCGCAAATCTTGGATTCACTCTCCCGGATCGGGATGAAGGTATAGGGGGAAATAATTGAGAGACTGCGCCGTCTCCTGCGAAAGAAAAGTTAAAAAACATTTTTTTTAATGTGTCCTGACGCCGTGGAAATGTGACGAATTGAGGCCCAAATTTTTGTCCAATATGGCGACGTAAACCAATGTGATTACTATCCCTCTAAAAATGGAATTTCTTCAGAACGGATCAGGATGAAAATATAGGGGGAATATAGGGAGACTGCGCTGTCTCCTGCAAAAGAAAAGTTAAAAAAAAATATTTTTTAATGTGTCCTGACGCCGTGGAAATGTGACGAATTGAGGCCCAAATTTTTGTCCAATATGACGACGTAAACCAATGCCATTACTATCCCTCTAAAAACGGAATTTCTTCTGAACGGATCAGGATGAAGATATTGGGGGAAATAATCGAAAGACTGCGATTCCTAATGCAAAATGAAAAGGTAAAAAATGTATCTATTTTGTAACGTGTCGTGACGCCATATAGATTCAGCCAATTAAGGTGAAAAAATTTGCCCAATGTGGTGATGCAAACCGCTGTGATTACTATCAATCTAAAAACGGAATTTATTCCCGTGATTTATTTTCACTAGACCTTTAAGCTGAATTTGACGTCGAGTAAGTAACCTTATTTTTATCCCTATCTAGTTATCTTTCCGAAATCATTACACTAAGCCATCACACATTAATGTGGGATGATTTTTATTTCAAGAACATACAACAGAAATTTTATTTCGTACATCAAGATATTTTGCTCGCGCCATACTCGCGCCAGCACCTTGCAGGGATAATTTCATTGGTGAATATTTTTTCTCTTTTTGTACTTAGCAAGACGGCTTGAAAGATAACGTTTTCAAATAAATCTGGTCATATTGCCTGTATCTGTGGGAACTTTTCTCTTTTCCCTCAATTGGGGTTGTACCCGAAAACAATGATTCCGAAACGTGATGGAATATGTGAAGAGAGAGATCACGTTACAAGCATGCCAAGTTATGCGTCCATCACAAGAGGTATCCCGATGAATTTTCAATGGGGTGTTTTTCTCAAATGAGTAACTTCCACCTCTACACAATGTATCTATGTTTCAGTCCATTATAGATTGAGTTGATATTTATCGTTCGTTCATTGGTTTTATTTTTCCGCTTTAATTAGGCTGGGTAAACCGGTCTTTGAACCACGTTGATTTTAATGAGATTTACTCTACCTTTATTTAGTTGGTATTATTGGCATTTTTTTGCCTATTTATAGATATTTTCGGTAAAGTTTAATCCCAGTGATCTAAATGTGAATTAGTGCTTTCGCATAGTAACGAAAGTTTCAAGAAGAATAATTCCACATTACTTCTCTCTGGGAGGAAAAAAGTAAGAAATCCTCAGTTTGATCTTCGAAGGGAGAGTTGAAGGAAAGCACCCAAAATGGAAAAGAGAATGGGCACATAAAATCAAAGATTGGACGGCAATTAGAGATACTGTGGACCTATTTCAACGGGCAATTGAGATATTCCTGAGCAGCCAACGCACTAAATAGTGTCGTGATGATAATAATAATAATAGTAATAATAATAATAAAAATCATTTTAACTATTTAATAATTTATTTATACAAGAATACCATGTACATTAAAAAGTTAAATTTTAATTCATCAACCTAGGTCCCACTAAGCCACTTGGACTTGTCAGTGGGTTCCATAATAATAATATGCAGAACTTGCAGCAGTGATCAAAGCCTTGTGGAAGATGCAGTCAGTAGATATATGCCCAATAGTGATAACAACAACAGGAATCACACCGTGCGAAGTTTTACACCAGCTAAAGAAGCTAAACTTGGAGAAAACTTTACCAAAAATACAAAAATCAGTCATCCTGGACACCTGTCATGTTGTCCGACGGTTCCTTTCAATAGAATAATAACTGAACTAATAACAAAACATAGTTGAACTTGGCCTGGTCCGTTCACTGTGAACAAACCTTGCAAGATAGCAAGAGGGAAAAAGAAAATAATATTAATAATAATATTTATTTGCTCTGGGTACAATACCTCTAAGAGCACAAATTGTACATTAATGGTGAGCAAAGTAAATATATAATACAGTCGATAGCATATTAATTATAAGTGAATCACTCATCAACATAAATAAATAGCATATTACAGTAAATAATTCAGTTTCGATTTATCAAGTTGAATTTAATCGAAACATGAAAACGTAAATATGTCATTTAATAAGGTATTTTTAACATAATAATAGATCAAAAATTTGACAATTGATAGTAATTTATCATTTAATAACATTTAATGAATAATAATCCAAAAAATTGTTTAAAAAAGAGGAATACCGTCTCAAATTCTATTGGGTATTAAAGTTTGGATTGCATGACTATGAATTATAGATTAATGAATTATGTTTTGCAGAAAAGGTGAGAACGAAGTTTTGATTTGAAGGACTGCACATTTCAAGTATTCATTAATTTGATGGGAATTCCATAATGGAGTGTACGGTATCAAGGAGAGAAGAATAAGTAAACCTTTTGAATCAGATCGTAGTATCCGCATCCCTTGCCAGCTCTGTATGCGATCGTATCTTTTCCCGCGGTGTGTCTTCTTTGACGTCCTTCGACTCCTTCGCCGACACTTCCTTACTCCTCGGTTCCGGCCGACGACGTCCCAAGTAGCCGGCAGGACAGCACGCGCTGTCACACTCGTATGTTTAATCTCTCCGAGCCTCTGAAGGCGCGGTGTCAATACCGAGTGTGTCACACACTCGAGCGCAAGAAAGTCGATACCCACGCCGTCACGCAATTGCACGGGTTAGAGGGAGCTTAACGCACGGACACCATAAGGTGTCGGTTAGGTCGGCTGAGCCGCTCGTCTCCATCGGTTGTTTGTCATTGAGTCTATTTTATTGCTCCCGTAGTTAACGGCAGGTGGAGGGAACGCCTCCGCGAGTGAGAGTTTTATAATGTGCTCACTACCATGCGTAAGGCGCGGCGTTATTGTTTTCACTTTCCTCCGGCGACACTCATAACCGTTGAAGTGAAGGAAGCAATGATTCGTGGCGCTCGGCGCGCTAATTCCTAGGTGCCTATGGTCGAGCTGTGCTCTACAGAAGACGGAGATATGAAGATGCGGAATTTTTACGTTTTTCAAGACGTACGATATTAAAAGGTGTGCTCTAATTTTGGGACAATATATGGATTAATATTGTATATCTTACTGATCTTAATCATTATTGTTGGTATGGTGATTTTTGATCCAGAAAAAGGTTGAATTTTCGAGTGAGTCAACCTTTCGGTAAATTTATTTGTTATCATGAGAGATGCTCTGTTATTTAAAAAATTAAATCATGAAATAAGTGTGTACTAGGAACCATTTTTTTCAATGAAATAGCTCCTCAAACAAATCTTATTCCCAAAAACGTCTAGATTGAATTGTAAAAAGGAGACAGTAATCCCAGGAGATATCAAATTTTTTTTTCTGAAGCGTTGTCTTCACTCGAAAATCAAACCCTATTCCTGGATCAAAACTCCTTGAAAATAAACAAGACATTTTAATCCAAGAGGTTTATGAGAATATTGTAAGTGCAAAATACTTTAAAAAGTTTAGGGTGACGAGCAATTTGCCTTAGAGGGACCATGTTTTATAACACAAATTAATGTAGGAAAAATTAAAAATAAACACCTGTTAACTGTTCTTCCCCTCTAAGTTCGGGTTCATTGATTTTTCGGCAGTTTTTAAGTATCTTGTCATTAAAAATGCGTATAAAAATCGCTCTCTCATGATTTCTTAGTTCAATGCGGGTTAATTTTTCAAAGAAAAAAGATATATTGTTGATGAAGAAGAAGTTGAGAATTGGAGATTGTTAACTTTGTATAAAAATTTCTTGTCACTGGCTTATGAAGTATCTTCATTCTATTAATATTATATATAGAACAATGGCTGTAAAGTTGTTATAAGTGATACTCATCGGTCAATGACTCCTCAATAGCTCAAAATTTGACGCATTGTTACTCCGTTGACTGGCGGTGATATTTCAGTTCCAATATGTAATGAAAGAATGATTATTGTCGTCAGAAAACGTCGTCGTATAGAAATGGAAACGTAAACAATTTCGTTTCAATCAGCTGTGTTAGTCTAGAGAAGAATCCAAGAGCTTTTACGATAGTTATGGAAAATGTTTATTTTCTCTGAGTAACCGTAGGTATTGGATGATTCATGAGAATGTATTGTTAGTATTAGTTACGGATTATATGGGTCATGCGGTAATATGAAGACAAAAACTTCAGTAAGACTCTTAAGAGAACGATGAATGAGAATTATACCACGTACGTTCTGCTTCACGTGCCATTTCATTGGTCTGCTATGTCATGTTTGCGCTATCCTAAGCCATCGTTGTGGGAAAGTTAAGGATTATTTTATGACAAGAACCATTTAAGCAACCTCAATTTGGAGGGCACTTTAATGCGTATTGATTGGAAAATCGGGAAAATGAAAAATCGATTCCATTATGGAAGTGGGCCATTTTTGTTACTCTCTTATTTTACAAAATATAAAGTGCTTTTCATATAATAACATTATTCCTTCCAGACGGAAGTAAAATAACTACGTAAACGTAGGCAATGCATCAAATATTTTTTACGAGTATGTGTGATACGATTGTTGAGCAGGTGAATGAATCAGGTACTCCGCAGTGGAAACATTCTCTTAGATTGTTTTCCTGCTTGCAAGTAATTGAATATAAGCATTCAAATTTAATTTCTTTTCCTCCTCCAATTCTGTGGTGAAACTTGGTGTTCTGAGTCATCAGTCTGGTATTTATGTGCGTAATAATGTCGGATGAATGTAACCTTAGTGATTCACGGCGGTAGAAACGTGACTGAGCAATTGAGGAAGCTAAACTTCCATGCATGCGTATGAGCAGATTAAAAGCTAAACTTCTGCATGCGTAAGGTAACCTAATAATTTTTTATACCTTTTTTACTTTGAAGAATTAATATGCAAGAATTCATGCGTATGCTTTTGACTCTTCAAACCCCCTTCGCTACACTGTAATCACCTAAAGGTACGAAGTTTTTATTTATTTGAATAAAGTAATTTACATTGGAGGTGATGGAGCAATTTCATTTATTCTAATTCGATTTTTTCTTTATAACAAACTTATTGTTACCATCAATTAATTTGGAATAATTTTTTTTGTTTTTAGGGTCAATACTTAGAAATCCTTGCACTAAAATTGGAAATAGTTTATTATTGCTTCAAGAGTAGCTTTCATGAGTTGGGGGAAAGATTATTTACAACGATTATTTTGAATTTTATCGTATGCAATAAACTGCTATTGATTGATAAAATTCCTTCCAATGACCTCTATTTAGGAAATCGTAACTAACACAACGGTGGACACTTATTATGTATTTTAAATAGCGGCTTGAATATTTTTTTAAATCTCCAAAAAAGCACTACTTATTAGTAAACTCATCCTGATTTTAAGGATGCTAATAGTATTAATATACCTGAGGTTGTGATTAGTGTATTATGCTGGAAATTTATTATCTTCATAAGGAGTATTTAAGTTTGCTAGCGTACCACGGTTGGCTAGCTGGCGTTGCCAATTACTTCAACTCAAATAAAGTACCCCGTTAAGGTTTGTTGCAGAATGTAAATTTATGTATTTTTAATGTGTTCATCCTCCCCCATATGCTATTCACAACTGAGTATGAGCGAACATAGATGAGACATTTCGTAGGGATATGGTTTGCTGCTCAGCTGCCCTACTGTTTCACCGCTGGCAAAGCACCTTAACTAATTGGCACTATATATTTGGAATTTCAACCACTGTGGCGTGATGATCTGTTTGCCAAGATAAATACAGGATCGTTTGTCAGGTTTTCAAGCAGTTCTCCGTTTGAAGCACGGGGATTGCTTATAAGAACGCGTGTCACGCTTGAGTTAATATCACATTATTCCAGACTTCAATTGCGTCTCATGGATTGCATTTCTATGACGCAATCCGCTTAACCCTGAGGTCGGAGGCAATATTAAAAGATTTGAGAAAAGTTGGCTGTTTTCTTTGTGTTAATGTACAGCTGAGGACGTTGGTAAGGGGCATATCATATGTGACCTCAGAAAATGCTTAAGACTTTCAATCGAATGGTTTGTGAAAAATGTGTAAATTCTTCTTGTTAGAGAAATTCTGCGGTAAGTTGAAGCTAATGACGTTTCGGTCCAAAGAATTCAAACCAAGCACGATATTTAAGACTGAATGAGTAAAGAGATAAATAATGTAATTATTGTGCTATCATACTTTTTATCATAGTATCCACTCACCAAGGAAATATAAATCGACAAACAAAGGTAATTAGGGCTCTATGAAATAATAAAAATGTTAAGTATGCATGTAAAATCAGATAATGTAACGCACGCTCACTCTACGACTAACTGTTCTCATGGTCGTGAAAAGTGACATTATATTGGTGAGACGGTAGCATAATACCTGTAGAGTTATAATTTATCAGCTTGAGATAAATTGCTAAAACACCACGCTTTGAAACAATCGTGTGCTGATGTTATTATGTTTAAAAAAAGGATTGTTCATTAATTAGCGGTTAACATCTCCTGCGGATGGGAACAAGTTTTTTAATTTATTTCAGAAAAACTAAAGGCTTATATTGTTCAAGTTATCGGCCACTTGCATGGGCATATTGATAGGAATTTTACCGAAACGAAAAAAAGGTGTATGCATCAAATCTGTCATAAATTAAATCAAATTAATGCCTAAAATTTGCTTTCTCGAGTCTAAGGGTTGATAAAAGATAAAACCAACCCTACGAAGGATCTTCCTCATTAAGAAGCAAAAAATTAAAATTTATCTCCAAGTTATCTTCATTACCATAACTTACAATGAACTGGCACCTCTAACCGATTCATGCAGAAATTGTAATCAAAATTCTGAAGTCGGTATTTGCTGCGTGTTTATCGAGGTTGAATTTTCATTCTCAATTTTATTAGTAATTTGTTCTAAACATGTCTGAAGGCCGTTTTACACAGGGCGCAGAATTGCGCAGGTTAGAGCTGCATTAATTTCTAAAATGGCGTGGAATTGCGCGAATACATGAACGAAATTAGAGCAGGGGCTATTTTGCCATCTCACGTTCACGCATGTGTTCTAGCAATTCACCGCTTTACACGACGCAATTTTGACTGCGCCTTCGTGTACACGTGAGATTGTGCAAGTACCTGCCCCGTGTAAAACGGCCAAAACGGTTTTAGCTTTCATTGGTATTTTTCTTAAGTTACTGTCGACTCATCTATAGGCATATCTAAGTGCCACAAATTATGAAACGAATTCCACGCAAAAATAGTACCGCAAATTTCTTAACGCGCTGAAGTCGCTGCTTTTGATTTCAGAGCGCTACCTTCAATCTTCCTGCCAAGAACTTGGAACCATAATGGGTTATCCGCACCGTACTCCATCTTTTGGAGTTTCTTCCCCTTTCCACTTTCCCCACCCGGCCCGTCCTAATCGCAGCGCGTCCTGACTCGAACAGTTCGGCTGTTGCTTGGAGAAGGGGAGAGAGAGATAGATATAGGCTTTCGCAACCCTCGAATGTCGGCACAAACTGGTTTTGTGATATCGCATCCATTTGCCCATCTCGTCTCCTAGGCGCGCTAACACTCGCACACTAACTCATTTCGTAGATGCTTCGCCGAGCTAGATATTTTTCTTTCTCCTTGGGACTCTTGTGAGCCTCCTCCCCTGCTTTTAGAGTGGGGAATGGATTGGGGAATTTGCTTTTGAAGCGTTGCGACACGGCACGCTCCCCAATCGTGGCCGGCTCATAGTAATAACGTGTGATGAAGATTTGCGACGTTCGGCGAAACACTTTCTCACGTCTCGAAGTCTTTGCCACTTTTCGGAATTAGTTTCGGTTTTCCGCTCGACGGAGCAGAGCGAGTCTCGTCTAATGATCTTCTACATTGATGTCAGGGCCCGCTCGTCGGCGATTTGTGACCGTCTTACTTGATTTTCCCGTGGCCCTACCGACGGTAGAACTTAGCAAAAAGTGCAGTGTGTTTCTCAGGAATTTTCGAACGACTCAAGGGATTTTCATACTATCGTATCTCAAATGAATCTGCAGTATAAAGTAAATATATAGGAATAGGCGGCGGCCTAATAGGTATACTTGGAAATATTGAAATAAAAACTTGCAATTTTCCTCGATTATAAAATATATTCCGACCTAGGTTTCGATGTTACTACAGTGTCGTAACTATGGGGGGATAAGGCGATAGATCCCCCCAAAGCCTCAGAGAAATAAAAAATATTTTGAACTATTGTCTAGTTTGGACGTGTAACAACTGCATCTGCTTAAAGTTAAATCTTTGGAGCCAAAATGATGTAAAATGTATTTCCAGGCATTGTAATTTTTCATAAATTTTCCCGAAAATGTTGCCTGGAGGTAGAGGGTCGCCACCCCAGGCCATCCCATCCCCCCCAAAGCATATCTCCAGCTACGCCACTGTTTTACTATATCATCTTCAAGGTACAAAATATTTTTTTTGTTGGTCGGAATAAATTTATATTAGTGAAAAATTGCACGTGTTTATTCCATTATGGAAAAATTCCAGTGCAACACGCTTGGTTCTTCGGATTTTATGCCTGGAAATATTTTTTTCTAGCTGTCATATATTAAAACCAATATTTTACCACTAATACCCGTATTTATCAACATTTTTAGCAATTATCATGAAATGTATCAGCATTTATGAACTTGGATAATTTCTTATTACTTTCATATTTCCTGTCCGATTCCAATATTTTTTGTGACTATCGGTTAATATATCCCGCGGTCCTCGTTTATCCATATTATAGATTTTCCCCCCTCTCTCCCGACTAGCTATTTGATACCCCTTATTCAATTGGTACTATGGATATTAATCATGTGGTGGTATCGTATTGCGGTTTATTCTCTTTCATCTTCATTTTCCTCTCTATTGAGCCTTAAATCCATTGATAGATCTGCAGGAAAGTCGAAAAAGAACTGTTTTTCTTAATCTGATCAATTATTACAAAGCTCAGCTCTCTGGTATGCAGATTCTGAAGAGCCTCAGCTGTAGTCTCTAGTTTGGTTTCTTTCTAGTTGATATTTAGAACGAATTCATCTCTAAAAATGGAAGGAATATAAGAGATACTTCGATGGCGTTTCTATTTATATTGAAGCGCATGTCGTAGAATAATTCAAATAAGGTATCATAGTCATTTTAAGGGATGAAAGGACCTTCTCTGTTATTTTCCCTTCGCCTTGTTTCCTTCGAGCAATCTTAGCACCGAGTAATTACTCATCTGTTACATATCGCGTTAATGACCTCAATTCTCGAGGTCTAGGAGAGTGTCTCTGACAGCTGCTAATACAAGGCCTTGCGTAATGGTTTCCGTCATAGATCACGTCTAGGAAGCGGTTATAAAACGGACGCGGTTCAGCTATTTGATGATCTGCTGGACATATTTTCTCAGCTCTGCGGCATTAGAAAAATAAAGGCTTTGCCTGCGCTAAGTGAAAAATATTTCTTATTTCAAATGATTCGTCACCTATTGCTTTAGTATTGTATATACCAACTAAATAATAAATTCTCAAACTTTACAGGAATGATAATATGGAGCTTGCCTACACTTTGACTGTTAGATTCGGACTAGAGCTAAATTTCATTCAAATACCAGAGCTCTTAAAAGTTAGTTTAGAAACTGTTTACTAGTGTCGATATCCCGTAGGTTACTTAACTAACGAGCCATACTTGCTGTTATTTATGTTTCTAATAGATAACCGAGGTGTCACATAATTCTGTTTTCAGATTATGTTAGGAGGCCACAATTCTTCCATTCGCAATGGTAGTGTTTTTAGTCCCGTGTTAAGTATTCTTTTGGAAACTAAAACTTTTTATTAGTGCATACTAGCAATGTGGCCATTCAATCTCTGTTGTGGTGATTTTTTAACCAATCAATTTATTCTGAGACTAGAAAATTATCACAGTAGAATGATGAAAGATACGTAGATTCTGGAAATGTTATAACAATCCGAATGTATTACAAAGATTTTTTCTCGCTGAAAAACTCTGCGGTACCTATTTGTGAAAACTTTCCTAAGCAGGGGCTTGTAAGAGCCACGTCAGCGTAAAATTTTTTGCTGCGAGGGTGAGCTGACACTTGGTTTGAATAGTTCTATTTGCCACATTAGCGGTTCAATTGTATTTTTGGGAGGGAGGTAGAGAAATAAGGACCATGAGTTCATGAAGTCACAGTTTCCTTATTCCCAAAAATGACTCCGTCAAGAGGCGATTTATTTATACTCCTCACGCACGTATATTCCTCATCCCCTAAACAATCTCAATGTTAGTCAATAACATCCTCAAGTAACCAATTGGACGGTATAAATCCGATGCAGACGTTGATGGGCTCAAAAGACGAATCTCACTCAGTCGTTAATACGATCGCGCTCAGTCCTTAATATAGCCGAAAGCCGTGTTTTTAGCGCGAAGAATTTTGTTGGAGAGCCATTTGAGAATCGTAATCTAAATATGTATTAAACTCAGATTGCTCAAACAATGCAGTTTAAAATTGTTTTGCCATAGCTATTAGGGCATAGTTTTGGCGCAAAACTATATGGTTATGAGTCTGGTCGAAATAATGAAGTAAAGGAGGTACGTTGCCGAAGTGATAGGCTCAAGAATTATTTTTTTCTTGGAACAATAAGCATCCACGTTGGAATTTATCTCTCCTCTAAGCTATCCCAATGTGAACTTGCATCTTTTTGTCTCATTTTACACTTTCACAGCTGATTTCCCTACCATCCACCGCTACGACCGTACGACGGTTATCAGGACATTAAATGGGACATGAAATGAATGCGACAGAACCTAAGTGTATGTAGATATTGGCTCAGGGATGCCGGTTTACAACAAATATTGGGGGGGGCCCAAACCGGGGATCTTGCCCCGGGAAATTTTGTAAGTGGTGAGTTTTAAGTTTTTTTAAGCATTTTAGAAGAGTCATATCATCAACATTATATCCATGATAACTCGAATCTTGATATCTGGAAACTCCGGGGGAAATCAACAAGCCTGACACATTTCTTCATCTCACCCATAACGAATTTTAGAGGGGGCTCGGGCCCCTTCAGGCCCCATGGAGTCGGCGCCACTGTATACGCTTTGGTTCTTCCGCACTGATCGTTCCTCGAGAACTTGTGTGTCAGAACCATCTTGCGGAGCCATCTTGTTTCCCGAAAGATTTAGGGAGTCCGGCGATTGGCCCGAGCAACGGGCGGTCTTCACGATGTGAAAGTCCTCCGAGTTCCCAAATATTTCAACATCGCCTCACTCACTCCATCGCCCGCGCTGACTACAAAATGGCCATCCGTTGGAGGAGAAGCGTTTGAACGCTTAAGGTCGCTCTTGGAAGTATTCATGGATTTATTGTTGCCTTTCTTTGGCCGTGATACCCGATGATTTGATGAGAGGGATGTGGGAAATACACATCAGCACACGCAGCCAACTTAGTTAAAAATTCCGAGGCTACATGTTTCCTAGCCTTGTGAAGAATTTGGCTCTTAGCCGCAAAATATTCAGAGTTTACATCCAGTGGCGCCTAAATTTCTTGATTAATAGGCAAATTGTTTAAAAGGGACAAAGGGAATGTCAATTTTGCTTCATATCGTAATAGGTAAGCGATCGTCTGGGGAAAACCGGGAAAACGTTGAAATTTTCGTTTTTTTTAAGTTTCGAACAATTCAAGGAAAATTTTAAGCTTCCTCTAAAAACTCACTGAGGATGACATAAACTGATTCCTATTTATTTTTATTGCCCTTTCATCTATTGTAACTGATTTGAAATAGTAAAAAATATGGAAAAAATAGAATATTATTGGCAATTTTCTATCTTGGGTCATCCAAGTCATTTTTTGGAATCATTGGAATTCTCTTAAAAATATAAAAAAGTTCAAAGCTTTACTAGCTCGCCAGAAGTAGGAAATGTAAAGCACATTGTATTAAAAAATAACAGCTGTCAGGCTCTGCTGATTCGTTATCAGTTATTTTTTGCGTTATAAAATTGAGCAATAGAATTGTTTATTTCATTCAAGACGTCGTGCGTGCCGACTGAATAGGAAATTAAATTCTATTTTCTTTACCATTTGATTTCAGGATTGTTGGTTTTAAAATATCGTAAACAGGAAATTCTCCCTTCTAAAGCATCATTACGCTGCTGCAAGTCTTTCTGAGTATAATAGACCCATTTATTGCATTCTTGTCGCCTTATTAAGGGCATTCGGTTCGAATCTTGATGCTCCCGCTGATTTTGAATCATTTATGCTCCAGTATGCCTAGAGAGATTTTCTGGTAACTTGTAAATTTTAAATTTGGATATATTGATTTCACTTCTATAAGTCATTTGCATTTAACATCCCCACTCACTGAAGGAAGTATGTCTTCGTCGGAGACATTGATAGCTGGCGTAGCAATAGTTCGGCGGTCTACGAGAATGCAGATGATGTGCTTGAATTGGAGGGAGGGAAATGGCATTCTCTTATGATTATGGGAAGAATGCATGCTTTTGTTAGTAAAACGGAATGTAGGATTTTGAGTGTAGAGTCTCTGAAATAAGGTTCGAGTTAAACGGGTTTTGCGCATTTTGTATTTCACATGCATTAAATATGGTAGTATAGCTATTCTTCAAAATGCACAAGGAAATTTTACCTCTCAAGAGCACTTACTTGATCAATAAATCGTCAAATATCCTAACGAATTGAAAATTGAGGTGATAGTGTTGAAGTGAACCACATTGGTTGATATTTTTCTATAGCGAGTTAGTATATTGATGTAATGCTCAATTGAGGGGGCGTATATTTTTGGTAGGTTTGGGGTTACGGGTGCGTCGACAACTTAGGTCATTAGCACCACGCGCAATCAAATTACGACAAAAGCATATACTATAATTTCAGTTTAGTGCGGCACTGTTGAAAATATGTTATGTATTAGCGTATATTTTTATTTTTTTAATGAAGATAATAAGATATTTCGACATTAAGGTCTTCTATCGCTCAGTATTCCTGAGCTGGAGCAAAATTTCACTCAAAAATAAAGATAGCATTCGACTCATATCGTCCGTTAATTACCCCCATGTGAAATGCACGGATTGAATCTTTCGGAGACCGTTTAAAAAACCATGATATGCCCGCGTTGCATTTCCGATTTATGATACGGGATGCTTGCATCTGGATTTAAGCGCGTTGGGCGCCGTGAACACACACTCACAAAAAAAGCGAGGGACAAAGGGGAGGCGCCACGTGAAAAACTCCCGACGTTGAAATCACTTCGCCACGCCACGAGTATCGGATGATAATGGGAGGTGGCTGAAAAGGGAACGGCAGGGAGGGGGTGGGGGATGAGGAGGAGAGCTAAATAGATGATGCGGCCCGCAAATGTTTCTCGTTCAAATTCGCATTAATGCAGCCGCTTCCAATCCACCCGCCACGGCTCAACTGCTGTGGCTGATGCTTCGTCTCGAATCCTTCAAGCGAGACCGTTTCTCACCCCTTCCCCCCCTCAGGATTTAACCCTCTCCCCCCTCTTTTCACGTTCCGCACTTTTTCGGAGTCCCGAACGCAAGTGCCGACACAATCGCATGCATGCATTCGAGGGATATGCATCTCCTTTTTCCCATTCGTGTTCTCCTCTCCTCTTCTCTCTCCCATCCCTTCAAGCCATATTATATATATCTATATATATCCTGCAGACTCAATCCGAAACGTATCCGCAATAGTACGGATGTATTTCACCTCCTATCTCTTTCTCTATATTATGCCCACATACCTCGGAACCGAACTCATCTCACTCCGGCCCGGCGGAACAAAAACGAAAACCCCGGTGAGCATCGTCGAGCGGAGTGTCTCTGTGTTCCCAAAGGTGGATTTTAGCATTATCAATACGAAATCACCCACTCACAAACGTATTCGTGAATTGCAAATACCGATTTTGTATAATACGCGTGCCCGTCCGTCCGTTTTGCATTGCTCTTGCGATTATTTCCGCCCCCATTGAGTTCCGGCCACACACAGTGTCTCCCCTCCCCCGCCTCATCCCTCGGGGGGACACACACTCGGTGTTTAATGAATGCATCCTGCCTTTGAATATTCGATGGGGAATTTCGCGGATCGTGTTTCCCCGAAAAATAAAATAATGGGCAGCGCGCTTGCTTGTCGTTGCTGCGTGCACTTTGTGTGCGTGAAATTAGCAAGCAAACGGATTGTGATGAACTGTGTGTCGTGTGCGTTTTGTCTATTTTGGATTTGTGGTTTGAGGGTACGAAAACGCTTTGACGGTGATGTTCTGGTATAATTAATACGCAATACTATTAACCGGAGGCATGGGATCCAACCCAATTGGAGATCGGCTGAGTTTTCGGAAATTGCTTGTGTATTATCTGAGATTGAGGGTTTGATATTTAATCTGGTATTATTTTCCTCGTGTAAACCGTATTAACCTGTGCTGATTACTGCCAGCAGGGCGTGAATCTTTATTTCAGTGATTTCAAACTGTATATGACAATGTGATGCATAAGGAATCCCCTTACACCACGGCATTGATAATTCTCGTGATATGGAATATTTGCTGTTATGTCGTGTTTTGACTCTTACATATAATTCAAACCTTGCTTTTATGAACAGGACTCTCATAATATTTAGTTTCATTTTGTATGTTCATACGTTAAAAATACTTAACGCTCAGCTTGTATGTTGTACCGAATATTCTCTAAACAGTGAATGCATTGAGAACATTTTCTGAATGGAGAAGGCTTACAAAGATTCTTCTGAAATATACTGAGGATAATCCTCAAGTTATTCCTTGAAAATAGTTTGTAGTATCCATTTATTGGTTTAGGTGATCGTGGACGATCTTTAGCTTGCAATTTTTATTGAAACGGAAGATCTATCGTCATTGGCCTAACAGGCTATAAATGATGATGGATTATCTACTCTGTTTTACTTAAAAGTTTTCGCTAAACGTCTAGAACAGGGTTTCATCGATCAAATTTTGTGAGATATTTGGGTCTCATAGGGATGAGGAGTCTCACGGAAACTGTATTGTCTGCGCCCAAAATATATGACGAATCCCAATGAAGATTCCTTTCTTAAATGGTGTTAATTTCTAAATCCATGTCTAATCCATGAAAATATGCTAGTATTTTACTTCCATATGCATTTAATATGATCATACTTTAAATTAATTAGACTTCCCGTTAAATTGTGAAGACATTCGTCGTATATCGTCCCAATCTTATATTTATGCAAATTGTGAACGAAGTGCGGCGTTGGAGAAGTCACATGTAATTACATGCTACAGGCTTTGCCGTTGATATGTTCTGCGCCAGAGAATTTTAAGAACATATTGCATGCGATGTCTTTTCGACAGACTAAGCGGTAAATTATTTTTCCCACTTGATTCTTCAGTCAGAATATTCGCCAATGTATTTAGGCTTTCAACTATAAACGATATTGCACTTCTTTTGTACGAATTTCCTCTGGCACAATTTCAACTACTATGTACTCCATATGAAGACGATCTTTGAATTGGTGCCAGCGATACTAGTTCCAGTCTCAAATTAACGGAAATGAATCCGGAAACATATGATTTTCCAGGATGTGACGGTTCGTCATACGAGTTCCCTTCACATTTCAGCGCATCTGCTCTTTCTCTTTGGTACAGACTTCGCGCACGCTTTGGAGTCTTCGTTTCTTGAATGGCAGGTTGTCTCTCGGCCTTTGTAACATTCGGGCTCATGCTTACAGGGCGCTGGCATCGAATTCTGTCACGTGATCCACAGTGAAGCGGTGTCTCCCGTGAAACGCAATCTCTCCCAACGAAATCTCACGCGTTTAGGAACTTACGGTTGAAAAAAGACGATTTAAAAAAATCGAGGCCGAGGCTGCGTTGGCTCTGTTTCTATGAGGATGATGACTTTTATACTTGTAAATTTTCCATCGCTTTGCAGGAATGCGCTTGATCGTGGGAGAGAAAAAAAAGTCGGTCTTTAATTTCGGAAATGTATTTACGAGCCCAGAACGATCCATTTGCTCGAATGACTATACCGTCGGGAAGGGAAGGAAAAGGGGCAGCCGTTGCAATATACGGCTTTCGTCGCAAATGACGGATCGTTTTGAAAGTGGCTTTGTTTTATATGTCGCGAGTCCCATCACGAAGTGTTGTTGCTTGCGGAGCGCCCTCGGAAGCGATCGAACAAGGAGCCATCCACCAAACAATTACTTTACCTGCGTCCAAACGCATCGATCGATGAATTACTTTGGCCGCGAAACACTTACTTCCGACGGCATATACGGAGGAGGGGCGCCGTGCATCAATCCCGCAGTGCAATTTTTCTCACCCTTCGTGGCGAGGCCCTCGACGTGACGAACCGTCAACCAATCGGGAGTAATCAGATCTTTCCGATCGCTTCGTGAATGAGCGGTGCATGGCAGAAAGAATGGCGAAGCGAACGGAATGTGTTTCCTCGCCATACGCATACATGATTCCGTACCGCATCTCTCTCATTATACATATCCCGCAGTTCTGGCGCGTATGCATTTTCACTTCTTTTCCCCACATTCCGCACCCAGCATCGCGCGAAGCATTGTCGTCGTGACGATACAGCTATCTTTTGTTCTTCGACATCGTTTTTAATTTCAGATTTTTTCATTTGTGTCTGTCATGTCTGAGAGCCGCTAAGTTCATTAAACGTTTCTCACTTCGAAACCGTCCCTAAGCATCATTATTACATCGCTTGATTGAGCTGAAACAAATGGTCTCGTATGATGTTTTGTACGTCTTGATTGTCCTGGTAAATGTCGTATTGAACGTCAGTTTTATTTTCTACGTTCTTTTCTTGGCTCGGTGAAATTGTTCATTTCTTGTGTTTAACGCAGATGTGTGAGCGGGAACCTGTGGAGTGTTCGCTGTTCTACGTAACGCCGTCCTTCCACATCATCGCTGTTATTTAGCCGCTCAACACAAAATAAAGAACGAAATGGATTCAGTGTTCTTCGCTTGCGCCTTGAAATAACTGCTCTCGCATTGTAAAGTGAACATTGAGAGCGATTTAAGTGAAAACAGAGCAACTTGCCGTATATAGAAATATAGTGGCGATAGTAAAAGGAGAAGGAAATACTCGTGAATGCTCCCGTTGTTGGCTTTTTCTTATCCCACACCCCTGATATCGCCTTTAGAATGTGATGCATGATTGGCCTAAGAAGTATAGTAAATGGCTTAAAGACGAGGGTGCAGATGCTTTGATCAGCACACTGTGTTCCTTCTTGAATTGAAATCAGAATGGATTTCGGAGAGTGTGTGATCGTTTCAAAGAAAGTGATTGTATGAACGTATTTTAGGAAGAAAAGTTGTACGCTTGGTCTTTCAATGTGTCAAAACTATTATCCTGTACATACCAAGGTTTTTCTATTGTTGCTCATTGATAATTGTATTTTTTTCACATTACCTCTACTAGATAATAGGTAATTTCTCGTTAGATTTAGGCTAATGATATTAATTTTATCTGTTTGAGGCATTATCGACTAACCGTCGTCGGTGACTAAATGATTACACAGGTATCTTTATTTCAGGTGATACAATAGACTCTCTTCATCGTCTATCAAGATTTTGAATTTTTTTATTTATTCAGGTGAAATGGATGTTACAAAGCCTCGAAGTTATTGTAAAGTTTGTGAAAAATATTCTGTCATAGTACTTTCAAATGCTTTTCATGAAAAATATATTAAAATTCAGGATATTTTATTCATTAGGGCTTCAATATACTCGTAAGCTAAATTTCTTTCAAACCGTATCCAAGTATGATTCTCTTACAGCAGCACATATGATCTAGTCCATTAGGTAGTATATATGTGATTTTTTAGCCCAATCTGTGTGACCTGATTTTTTAACCCCTGTTCCCGTATTTGTTCACCTAATATTATAAATAATTTGAAAATTTTGAAGCACTAGGCCCAACTGAAGGTACACCTATATATAGCACGAATCATGAAAAACTAATAAACTCCATTAGCTTGTTGGAATGTACGGGGTTATGCATCGTGGAATCCGCTCTCTCATAATTTAAGCTATGATATTGCCCATTTTACCTTGATTTCCATGAACAAGGGAGCATGGCACTTGAAAACTATTTTATCTCGGTGGTAATTAGAATTTCCAATGAAAATCCCCAAAGCGAAATCAGGACGTATAATTGTTGAATAATTATAGAATTATGAGGAAAGGTGGTGCGAGGGTGAAGTTATGTAAGCAGTGAAAAAAATATCCAAGGAAAAAACGGATCGGACCATGAAAATCATGCACGCACTATGTATTACCCGTACGCACGGAAAATTCCATTATCGCAACGCACCAAGTGCTTTGATTTCCTGTTTCCATCCCTATTATTTTCGGTCCGCCGCCGACCAAAACCACTGTCTAAGATCACGCCTTGAGTGTACCTCGGTTATCTACTGACCGTCGAAATATAGTCCGTGACGTGAGGATAAGAAAATTCTCATGGTAGTACGTTTCGTCCTGACATTTATTTCCTATCATGGTTTCAACACTATTATGTCATGATGTTGAAAGCGTGGTCGGTTCCTGTTCGATCTTACTTCACACACTGTTTGCGGCCTTACTTTATTGAAACCGACAGTAGGAACAAGTACAATTGGTTCGTTCCTAACTGTCACATCGTTATCAAAGTGTCTAGACAATGGCCGGGAATATAATGTCGGTGTAGAACTACAACGTAGAACTTAGAACATGGTTAGCCGTACTTATTTTTAGTATCTCGAGTTTCAATAAAATAATCCGCAAACGTTGATCAGAGTGCAAAGTGGGATTGAAGAGTGGCTCATGATTTTAGTTCGGCATTGAACGTGAATGTTCGACTGATTTAATCGGCTGTTTGGAGACGAAAAACGCGCGTATGCTCTTTATTACCGCTGGAAAATGTTTCATTTTGTTTTAAAATACTTAAAAAACCAGGATTTTATAAGTTGCACCTGCAAAGTGGGAATAAAAATGTAAAATCTTATCTCACTGGATGAATATCGACGTTCTGTGGAAGGCATAGGTTAAAATCTGTGCGTTCTATAATCTGTGATAATCATTATTTTACTATTCATATTTAAATTTGGAATTCTAATGACCTTTTCATCAGGTATTATCAAAATCACCGTGTCCTCATTTCAAGCATCGTGAGCCTGCGTGAAATTTTCTTCACTCTGAGAATTCAATCCGTGTCATCGGCTTGGGACTCTAATTACGTAGACATAACTTCTGTTCGTCATCCTATGTTGTTAGGTTGTGTGTCTTTTCCTGTCGTTAGAGACGAAAGCTCAAGAATGATGAAATATCACTTTCAGGTTCATATACGATTCCCGCCCAAAGAAACGCCAATTTAAAGATTTTTTCAATGGACACTCTATCTTTCATTTTGTCAAACAGGAAAGAGCTACCCAAGGGAATCATACTGTTCGCTGCGAGTGAATGATAGTCTTCCACGAAACATGATGCCACATAAATGTATGCGTTTCGTTCGATCGTGGACTATATTTACCCGCGCTTGACATCGTTTTCCTTCTCGATGAGGAAGAGCATAGAAGCCTCATGGTCCTTGAGGAGTGCCTATGTGTAGAATCGGGGAGTAAAATTGGCGAAACTCCAAATATTTTCAGACTTATCTCGTAATTTGCCATCTCTTACCTTACTTGCTTATTTTTATGTTCCTTGATTAGCACATACAATCAAATACATATGTGAAATAAAATGGTTAGAAATGAAAAATTTGCAAATTTTTATGGGCACATTTAAGTATTGAAGTTAGTAAATTTTACATTGAAACTTTATTCCATAATGTTACTTTTGAAACAGAAAATGAAGAAAATTATGTTTTTAATCAGCTCATTCTTATTGTAAGGTGCAGAATGCATAATTTTCATACAGTAAGAAAAAATCTTAATCTTTTAAGGCACACGTGCACTGTAATTAATTGACCATTATGAGGTGTATTGAATTCAGTGCTGATTGCCATACCTCGCATCCGAATCCCTTCCTACTTATTTACCGTGTGAGTATTGACAGTTTTTTGGGTACGCAATTCTTAAAAGAATAGCAGGTGGATAAAGTCAGTGTTTTGCTATTTCGATGAATCCAGGTGGCAAAAATACTTTTTTTATTATTTTGTCAATTTCTTTCTGAAGATTTTGCTTTAAAAAATAAACCAAAGTGATTGAAACTTTTTCGAATTTTATTCATGAACAACAATGTTTGTTCGGGAATAAGGTCTTACAATATATATGTTCATCACAATTATGAACCTGTTGGTATAGTATTCTGAATTAGGGAGGACGAATGAACCAGTGCAAAAGCTAGATGGATACAAAATGCTTCCCTTTTGATTCTTGAATCAATCAGGTAGTCTAGCCATAGATCTGCGAATTCTAGCATGCTTGGGAGCTTTATCCGGGTTACCATCAACCATTTGTGCGTACGGGAAAAATAATGGCCATAGTGTCAGCACCAGAGAAGGGTTGCATGTCGACCTGGCCAAGAGGTATGCATGCTTGAAGCCCCCTGTCTTCGGGGAAAATTTAAAAGTTACCCGCCGCTCCGGAGAGGAGAAAGGGATGAGTAAAGACCTGTCTCGGTTTCTATGCCAACTTGCTGACCTCTCATGGCTATGCCTCCCCATCTGAGATCCTGATTGTCTACACTTTTGGCCCGATATGGTCGCGGATCAGTCTAACTTTGGGTTTTTATTGGCTTCCCAAACTCAGCGGAGTGTCGAAGGGAAATCTAGGCTCTTTCGCTCGACCTCCGTGCACGGTCCATTTACTCCGCGGCAATTTGTCCAGTTCAAATGGGTCTTGATTCTTTGAACTTGCGACATTGCGGCGTCGGAGGCACTTACTACTAGGCAGGTACTCCTTTCACCCGGTGTGTTCGTGCGAGCGATCGCCGATCTGAAGGTTGTCCGTCTCTCCGATGGGAATGTCCGCGCTCCGTCGCTTTCCACCTCGTCTCTTCAACGATAACTGCCATTTGGAGAGATGGGGGAAGTAATCACCTAGGGGAAAAAAGATGAAGTTTCTAGATGTGAGGAAAAAAACATAATTTTTTACACAGGGAGCTTAAATCTTTCCACATTTTAAGTGATCCACAATGTTTTTGGGGGACAAAGAATGTACGATTTATACAAATTTTTACAGGCTACTCATGAATTTTTCTATGGACATCCTGAAGCATTGTCGATAAATTGTATTCTCGCAACCAAATCTTATCGAGTATCCATATAGTGGATACCAGGAGGTGAATTTTTTTATCTTCTTGCTGTAGATGAGTTATTTATTTTAATTACTAAATGAACGAGTTCATGTATAAATGTGTAATTAATTTACAATCGAAATGTAAACCAAATTAAAGCCATTGGGTCAATGATTTATGCCATTATATTTCTCTAATCATGAAACATTAGTGAATATATGTAACACACCACCACTGTTGAGGAATAAGATAAAAGTGATATATGTTTGTGCAAAAAAACGAGGAAATTTAAGATAAATTTGTGCGTCTACTTTTAGAGCTATCATGCATTGTTTTTTATGTGAATACGTCTGCTCACCTATTCTGAGTATCTCAACAGATCTTTTTCTTAATATTGAGGCATGTATCTTCCTAAAATTTGTGATATCCGCCAAAGGATGGCCTAGGATTTTTAAATATATTTGTAATTTTTACTCTACGGATTCTCAGGATCTCAGGAAGTTAACTACCTGTATGTTAACTAATATTAATTCTGTTATCTTCACCTTCATTGAATGCAAGTCGGGCGAAGATTAGAGTTTCGGGTTTTTATCCTGACTGCGTCCTTATATACTCAATTAAGGCCCGAAAGGTAAAAACCTGTGGTAGGTGAAGAACAGGACAATGTTATTCTCAGTTTTTATATTCTGAGCATATATCTTTAATCAAATCCTTCCATAAGTCAGTGGGGTAAGTAGGAATAGGCTTTGGGGTGGTAGCACCTGAGGAGCAAACCCCCACAGGCACAGGCCCGGAAAATCTTTGAAAAATCAAATGCCTGGAAATATATTTTACACTATTTTGGCACTTAAAATTTAGCTTACTCTTCTGAATTATTACTTCAGTAAGCAGATGCAGTTACTGTATCTCAAAACTAGACAGTTGTTTTAAATATTTTTTTTCCTCTGAGGCGTTGGAGGAGGGATATATCGCATCATCACCCCCCATAGTTACGCCTCTGCTCCATTTATATTGTTTATGGATAATGCATAATATTTGGCGTTTCAATTCCTTATAGCACTGATACCCGCTGATATTTCATGAAGAAAGAAATTTCCATATTGGGTTCAGTTTTGATTTACGATTTATTAGAATCAAAGAAGATGGCCACCTTGCTTGTAGCTTAGTGCACTTGGCTCCGTAACAATACACTTTCCAGATTGTTTCACTATCGTTACTTTAATAATAAATCATTATTATTCCACACCTACTAAATTATCAGATCTGTATGGCCTTTTCCAGCTCTTGATCAATAAAAAGCGACGATCTTAACTAGCATTTATGAAGTAGTCGATGCATTGGCCATGTTACGTATGTGATGCCTGATGAAGGTTAGAATTATTTTGGTGATTTTCATCGCAACAATATTTCTTATATTCTATTCTGAAATAACAAAAAGAAATAATTTGACGAAAGAGGTTCTAAAAACATATTCATCTTGTGCGTATACAAGCAAATTTAAAATTCAAGGAGGAGTATTTAAGGCATTCTCAAAAAATCAGTATTCACAGTCTGCATGAAAATAACTTCTTGATAAAAACGATTTTTATATCAATAATATTGAAAATTTCTTTTGCAAAAAGTGTTTCTTTAAAAAATGGATTTGACATAAAAACCATTTTTATAAAAACTGCTTTCATGTAAATAAAAGGTTTAATTTTTTTCTCTTTTTCGCTTTTGATGGTGGTTGTAGTATTGTTAGTCAAATGCTATTCATTTACCAAAGTTTCCAGTAAAACATCCCCCTGACTGATACTGCCGCATGTAGTGGCAAGAGCACACTAGCAATTGAATGCTTGGACTCCTCAGCTCTCGCTTGAACGAAAGTCATAGTGCTGTCATAGGAAGGGGGAATAATATTTGAAAAAAAGTTGGATAACCAGGAAAAACTTTCAAGTGCTCTCAACTCATTGTCATTGAACGGTGCTTTTTCCTCCAGCACAATCTTCCCTCCTTCCCGATTGTGACGCGGAATTTTTCTCCCGAGAAAACATTTTGAATTGGTCGCGATCCCCCGCCATCCGCGGCTCCTCTATCCCCGCCCCCCTTCACTCTTGCGCAAGATCCCACCACGTCCTCGGCAGCTTCCCTCAAGAGCCCACCAATCAAATTGGACATTCGTCATCTATCGATTATGAGACCCGATCGAGAGCAGCCTTGGATTTGTTTGAGTTGTGCAAGATAGGAGTGGGATGGAAAATGTCCTTTCCGACTGGATAGAGAAACAGAAGAAAAAAAACCTGTATCGCAAGTTTCAATATCATGAAATATTTTTTTCCGAAATAGAAAAATGGGTGAAGATTGCTTCGGTACAAATTCCTAAATCCGTGATCCGATTCTAAACTACTCAGCCATTTAGACGTTAAGGCGTCACCACCCACGGGGACTTTGGTCTTTTTATAGACGTAGGGCATATTGGGGGAAGCGAAACTAAAAAGCCTTCTTAGGAGAGTCAAACGATAGATATGTGCATGTGACTTTTTCTCTTAATTTCGCAGATAAAATTTATATCACGCATTAACCCCGAAGATCATAGCGCAATCATATTGACACGGGTGCAAGGCGATCCTCATATATTCGTTACACTTTGTGTATTTGCTCCATGACACCCGACTCCATGATAGCTCTCCGCTCTGTGCCACCAATAACCTCTGAATTCAGGCCATCTCTGTTCATGACGTACTTGAAACGATACTTTATTTTTAGTGGATCATGCCATTAAATCGGTTTCCGTCGTTTTTCAAGACAGTAAATAATTCTTATTGAATTTTCAGTTATTTTTAATGAATACAAATTGTACAACTTGAACTTAATTCAACGAAAGTTGTGGTAATTTTGTATTTAAATCATTAAAAGTTGGTGGACAAATGAAGCCAACCGGTCAACAATGAATGTCATGCGAATAGAAATATTACAGATTTAACCTTAGGGCGACATATTAGAGGCGGAGCGGTTGAAAAGCATTTTTTTTATGGTCACTAGGCACGTAGCCAGGAGGAATTGGGGCCTTCAGTCCCCCCTGAAATTTTTGCACTTGTGGAGACTCCACGTCTGACTCTTCATTTTCCGAATAGTTATCATTTCATTATTTCTGCCTGTAACAGATGATGAATTTAACTTTAAGCACTATACAAACGAAATAATTACTTAATAATTGAAAGGTACGGTTTTCCGATGCGTTCGAACTGATAGCAAAATATTAGTGTTGGCAGCCCGCATACCACCCCAGCTCCCCACGAAACAAATTTCAGGACTGCCCGAACGGTCACTAATACAATCGTGTATTTTACTTATCAATGACTCTCATGGCACTCGTGCACAAACGTGTTTGATATAATTCTTTTCTCTATGGAATCAATATTAATTTCCCGTTCGAGTAGCACTTTCTGTTACTCAATCGTGTTTACTGTAATAAAATTATATCAATTCGATTGTAATTTGAGAGTCTTGAATAAAAAAATAGTCTTTTTGTTTAAGCAAACCGAATTTCTGATACTTATTCGTCTGAAATTTTATACTTATATATATATATGTATTTTTTTTAATTATCTACATAATTATATACTTGTAAATTAAAGCTTTGTTGCAGTTAAATATTGACTGATAATGAAATGCAACATATTTATTAAGGTTTAGTTCTAAATTGATTTCATAGATTGAATTCCGCTCTTTCTAATTAAAATTTTTCTGATTGCTCTATCTGGAGTATGTATTAATTTCCCTTTTGCGTGCCTGACTGGGCAAATCTCGCCAAAGAATATCGAAAAGGAGTAATCACTCACTTGTGGCTAATATTTACTTTTAGGGTTCAATTTGATTATTCAGTGTAACGGACGATACTTAGGAAAAAATAGTGGAATCCCATTTCTATACGGGTTGGAATATGGCTATCTAAAACGATCTTTGACTCTAAGATAGCCTAGCAGTTTTTATAATCCGAAATTTGCCTGCGTAATCTCTATCTTATCTTCTGACACGTCCTTGATTTTCCTTGAAATTTGTTCAATTACCACTCCTCAGCTGTTCAATTGCATCTGTGGCTTTATGCAGTAGATATTATGGTGACACACTTGCGATTTTTTTCTGGAAAAAAAATGGTAAAAACTCTCTAGGTGTTTTATTTGCTAAACCGGAGATTATTTTTTCATAAAGGCTCGCATAATCTGATTGGTTCTCTTCTAATCATTTCTTGGTCATTCCTATGTATAGTCTGGATTACAAGATGAAGTTCTACGGCTGTCGGAAGGGGCCTTATTAGAGTAATTTTTGTAGCCTCACCAGGCATCAACACTTACTATTACGTACTGTATATTTTCTCATTTTATCTATTCCCATCGAATATTTTATTTTGTACCAAATTTTCTCTAATATGATGAATTATATTGTTTGGTAAGACCATAGGATTGAGCATCTCACGAAAACGAACCAGGGATATGTGAGGAATCCATCTTTTGCGTTCTTCGCTTAGTTTCCCGTGGATCCTCTCACAAGCCTGTGGCGGTATAGCGTGCAGCCCGTCCTCGAAGTGCACGTGGACCTGCTGACGAAATTCCTTCCGGGTCTTCCCATTTTTTTAAAAACAGACCGTTTCTCTCATCGGAGGTTTTCCGCCGCTTTTGAATTGAGTTTGCAGTGTCTTTGGAGAGGCTTAAAATATTAAGGGATTGTTACGTAAGAAGCATCGGCCTTTATTTATCACGCCGACGCGTCTTTTGCCGAAGGATGGTCTCTGCATTAAGGCTTCACTTTTTCGCGTCACGAACACCCCAAGGTTGGAGCTGAAGATTAGGGAATCCCTGCTTCGAAGGTATCGAAGGAGTGTACCTGGGCGCTCTGTTACCACACCCAGACGGGATATCGCGACTATTTTGATGGTGGCCATCTTGGTATGAGCATTATATACACGAATGTTACAATAAAGTACTCTCCAGTCGGCCTCTAGATATTTTTTCACCCACGGCGTATTTGATTGGGTTGAAAAAATCGCCACTTGCGTCGCTGTCGGCTAAGGTGATCAGAATTACAAAGGCTGTTGTTGCCAACTGCTAGTTATTTGGTGTCTGATCTGACGGCTGCCCAACGCGAAGTTCTGTCCTAAGGTCTTCCTTCACTTGCGGCCTCTCATGTGCGAATTACTCAGAATTAAATCTAAAATTAGGGCTGTTTACCAAAATTTACATTCACGGTGATGTGATGAGTCAAATTCATAAATATTTAATGCTCTTCCGTACGATGAAAAATATTGTATAGCAAATTTTTGCAATAAATTGTTCACTCTGTAGTCATGTCATCTCTGCGGGAATTTTTGAAAACCGACAAAAACCAAGGGTCAACGGGACCGAGTAGTGTATCCTATATGAATTCCTCTCGTTTATGTAGTGGTTTGCAAAAATTTTCTACGAAAAGAGTAGCGGCGCCGCTTCTGCTTATCAGAAAAATTAAGTTTTCCTTATTAGTATTGATTTCCTTGGTTACGCGCTGCAAATAATTTTTTTGTTCGTAAATATATTTTCTTCTCGATAGTTTGAACTGAGGATTCGAACCTACTTCTGAAGAAAGCGCTATTTACTTATATTCACCACTGCCGTATGAGGGCATGGAATACTGGTAGGGGGACTGATCCCTGAGATCATGTACGCAGGAATATATGTATTTTTGTGTGGCAAGACGGAACTTATGTGGGCCACCGAAATAGTTTATGGTGAAAATTTAACCCGTATTATAGGAATTGACGTACATGAACTCAAGAGACTTAATTAAAGCCTTCTTCTTTTCAGAAAATTATTACTAGATTAGTTAATTTAATATTATTAGCTAGAATATAGCGTCGAAGCTCATTGACAACTTTGAACTAAAAATTTCGACACCCTGTAGTTAATTCATGGGAATTTATGTGGCCAGACGGAATAACCTTATCTTAACCACCGTAATGATACCTTTATGCTCTTAAAATATATTCCTGTTGGGTGGAAATTATAAAGTCGGCAATTTACATGAAAAGTAGGCTGGTAACAAATTAAACAAACTAACCATCTTCTCTTAGCCAAAGCAAGCGTATACCGCGTGTACCTGAATTCCTGCTGGTCCTGAATTTATTGTAATTTATCTGAATTATGTATGCTGTATTCTCTCTGCATTTTCTGTCTTGCGAAACATCGTATACCAAGCAACGGCTTACGCAATGTATTTTTAGACAATTTGAGCTTATATATTTTGTGCCTGAAAAGATAGATTATCTGACTATCAGGGAAATAATCTCTATAAATTCACAGAGGCGTTCCATTTTCAGATGTGGATAACTCACGTAGTCTCAAGTTGAGGTAGGTCATATCTTAAGAGTTTTTTTCTTTTTGTTCTCAACTCAAGCTTCTTTATCATTCCAGTTTTTTTAATGTCCTACCTAGCAACCTAGTGTGTGCTTATCCGGTCCGGACCAGGAATGGAAACTTTCCTAGATTTTGCAAGTAATAAGATATTTTATCTCTTCCAAATGCCATCAGTTGATAAATAGTTCCCATCTATTGGCCACATGAGTATCGTGCTACTTTTTAATTGTCCTTTTGATAAGACTGTAGAATCATGTCGATGAATTTTACCCGATTCCAGAGGTTCAAGTATGAGTGCTTTCGAAGGATTGCAATTAGATGGAGTTCGTGACTGAATTATTGACATTTTTGTGGAAAGTAAGGGATTTATCGACTTTATCGCTAGTGAAAGGTGCGATACAGGGCATGAATACGCTCATATTCCATTTAAACTGTAGTCTCCCATTTAACTTGTTCTTTGCCTATTTTTATCTCTCTTATTTTTATAGGTCATTCAATGATATCTGCTTCTTATAATTTCCTCATTTCCTAATTTCTTCCATATTTTACTTTATCATTCATATCTTCTAATTTATAGTCATATTGTTGGTAGGTAGGTAAACGCACAGCGTTTAGGCTGTTTTTGGGAGTAAATGTTTTACCTGGAAAGGTGTATTACATGTCAATCTGACTGATCATTATCCATTATAAGTTAACAGTTGAGTGCTATATTTTCAACTTTAGTTACAATACGTGAGTTCCTTCCAAGAGAGGCGGTATCTTATAAGAAAAACAGGGAGAATTTGATGACATTTAGTGCATTGGTATTACCACACATTTGTTTGGTGATATTCTGAGGCAGCTCGCAGCTGTGGCTTGACGGGAATAATAATATAATTTCTCAGAGACTCGTGATAAAACACTTCATCCAAATCCGGTTGAGATCCTTGGACCATTTCCTGCCACCGGAAGTGTAATTGGGGAAGGCTGTTTAGATACGAGACCATAAATGGACCGGAAACGTGATTCATTCTTGGTGTAGGTCATGAATGCCAGCAGATGGAAACAAATAGAGGTTTTTTTCCCACATCTTTACTTTACGTCAGTCGCAACGCTGGTAGTCGGCGCAAAGAACCGGCCAATTGTCAGGTAAATGTATTTGGTGGAATACATAAATGTAGTTATCACAGATACCAAAACTATGTGCTGGTGGGGTCTTTATATGTGCAAGAAGTAGATTACATATTTTAATCATTAAATCTATTTGCACCGGCTGAATATGAAGAGTAAAATTATTGAAAATATTTCAACTTCAGTTCTTACTGCGTCGTTATGGTATTAGCCACCATTAGGTAGTAGACGTTTCATTACATGCCTACGATGCTAATATCCATTTTATCCATGCCACTAATATCCATTTTATTGAATTTTAATGCATTTATCAGTAAATGTTCCCCTAAAAATGTAACTTGACGTTCTGTTAACTTTCTAAGGAGATTTCTTGTTGTTGGGAAGCCCTTTTTCTCTGACTGGCTGAGAGAATAATTCAAGTCTTTTATGCGTCTTATTATTTCGCATAGTCATGCTTGGTGGCATAGTTTTCGGCATTTTCCTTATTTATCGTGGTGAAGCCACGTTTTATACCGTCCCAATTGTTTCCTCTTCGGCTTTCCAGAACCGACGTAATAGGTATTATAAATTTCCTTCACGAGGGACTGCACTCATTACACTAACCTAAATATATACTTATAACATGCGCTGATGATATTTGATGAACAGGCAATGCCGACAGGTGCTTATGATCCTTATATTGGATCCCACGTTTCATATGCAATGTAAACATCTGTTTTGGATCGAAAAGTAAGGGCTAAATACATTTTAATTCTTATCATCATACCCTCAGTATAGAGCCTTGATCACCTCAAATGAACACTAGGGTAAGTCGTTTATTCACAATTGAGTCGGATCGATTTTATATTCCAAGAGGATAATTGACCACACATTAATAAGATGCCTTTTTACCTCTGAATAAAAATGATTCCCTCAGTGGGCTCCATTAAATGAACGACAATCGAACGATAGTCCATCGAAAAGGGACATCCAAATTCAATATTGTGGTTTAAAACAAACTTTAAACTTATTTAAGTATACCGGGACTTTAAACGCCATTATTAACATATCTAGTGACCTGAAAGTACTGAAAGCCTTACTGAAATAAAATAATTTAAAATTTGAATTTTTGTTTTAAAATTAAGGAAATTAGAGAAGAAAACTCAGGTTGATATCAAATGATTCGGAAAAAGTCATGTCTGCTTTGGTCAAAGGTGTCATTTCTCAACATATGTAGCTACGAGAGAGAATTGGCTACACGAGACACCATAGTTTCCCTTCATTCAATTTTGAGCTGTTAACTTATTTCACTCGAAGCTCCTCTTCTCTAGGGGAGACCGGGGCACGTTTGCTATTGGGGAAGGATGGCTCAGTCGAGCTAATTCATACAATAGACACTAAATCGTGCTAGGAATCAATCAGAAGGTTGGTAGCGCTCTTCACTACTCTCTACAGGACCAGTGTAACCGGCGGAGATGTTTTAAACAAGTTGCAGTGATTAATTGTATTTGTGCGTGTTTTAGTAAACTTCTACTCATAGGTTAAATGTATGTAATTTAAGTTTTGTTTAATTTGGGCGCAACAGGTGAGTACTACAATTAAAGGTCATAGTGTAAGGATTATTTCTGTGCGGCATACAATCTAAATTGCTTCAGTGGGTTTTGTAACGAAAAGAATTTATTGTAAGCATGGCGAGGGGGCAGGTCAAGAGAACGGTGACATTGCACACCTGTGTCGCTAAATAGCGGGTTTTATTAATCTCGCACTGAGTAAATTATAAGTAACGTGCGTTTATCATCTCACATGCTACGAAATGAACGCACCCCTCAGTGCCTACTTTGGTTTTTCTGACGTGGCTCTTAGGTACGGAATTCGTCTTGGTAATAAAGGGTAATGTTCATCGTAAGTGCAGAATGACTCATGTCCTCTGAGAAATTTATCCTATCCCACGTACCGTTTTCCATTGCCTGTACCACATTTATTACCAAGGACTTCGTTCGCACTCGGCGGCTAACTTTTTGAATTCTCCCGCAGTGTTTCTGTCCCTCGCGCATAGTTTTACGCCGGATCAAGTGAAGCTAGATGGAGTGAAGACAAAGTTGCACGTGAGCTGGTGGTTTTTACCAGTGTGAGAAGATGAGCGGTCTCGGCGCTTTTAGAAACTTTAACTCAAGCTCACGCGGGATCACAGGGTCAGCTTCTCTAATAGTCACACAGTTACCTGTTTGAAAATGATAGAAAACGTAGGACCTCTTGTACAGTTAGCCCGTGCTGTCTTTCTCGGATTTTTCTACTTTATCGTCCTTCAACTATCGTGTTTATTTATTTTCATCTTTAACACATCTTATCTTCATCAAAACACATTCCCAGATTGAAGAATATTTTGTGCATCAAGCTACAATAGCATTTCAAATCGACGTCAGGAAACAATCTATTATTGAACATAACAAGAAACCTTTATGCTCCATTCCAATGTAAGTAATAAAAAGGAATCAGAGTCAATAATTCACTGGCCATGAATTATATTTTCCCCAATTTATTTTAAAACAAACATACTTAGGGGGCATTCTACCCTGATATCGTTCGAATTGATAAATTCTAAAAATATATTTGATGCCCTCTGTGAGTATATTTCTGTATTCATTACATTTTATCTAGTCAGATATGAATTAGTTTTATTAGATGAAGCTAAAAATTAATATTTATTTATTGCCTTGAAAACATGCGCTTCATTATTTCACAGTACCAGATATGCTTGGCATGAACTACGTTTCTGGTATTGAGAATCTAAGCATGCAATTGTAGGTGGAGGACTTAGTCATTCATCATTTGAGATCCTAAAATCCCTTAGTTTTTTATTGATTTTATTTCTAATTGTACACTATACAAATGGTTTCCAATGCCTTAGAGTTTTAATGGTTTAAATATTTTATAAAACATGTAAAACATAAACTATAAAAAAGTGCTTTTCTATCGCGCCTATTTTTGTACTCCCCAAGTTACCTTTTTCATCTGACAACATTTATACATCCTAATAATTCGCAAATCCACCTAAATACCATCTGAACGTCTTAATTAGTACGTTACTAGGAGTAGTTTCTGGTACAATTGCTTTCAGTTAAATTACCTCCATAAACATCACAGGATCTGCCTACTCATAATGATTTGGCCTTCAAATTTCAAGCATTATCGCCGGCATCGGTGACGCCAGGGCAAAGCCTGCCAAGCAAGAGTCGCGGGTTCGAGTCCCGCCTAGGGCATGGTTGTTCGTGCACCGGCCATTGTTAGATTTGTTGAAAACCCTCATGTAAAATAGCCAATATGTGCCGTATTCGGTGGTATGGGAATAAATAAAATAGAATTTGAAGTATGCTACTGAACCATTTTTTCCATTGTGCAAAAGTTGATTGTGTCATGGAGTTAAAAGTTTTTCGCGCTGAAATGTTTTTTCAATATCGTTCCTTTGAAAAAAAATCATTCAAGGCAATAGCTTAAGTGCCAAAAGATATCTATTGGTATGAATCAATTGGGATCATTTCTACCTCACCTATTGTCAAAACTCTAAATTATATTGAGTGCTACTAGATAAGCCTTAATTATATTGAGTACTACTAGAGAATCCTTAATTAAATTGACCCCTTTCCAAGAAATCGTGTTATCTCCTAGCTCATATCTTAGCTTCAATTTCAGAGAAGCGCGATTTAATTCAAACTATATCTGCTTTGAAACTGGTTCAATCAATTATTTAATGCTATGATGAACTCAATTACCGTTGTTTAAAAACCTTGATACCCTCAAAACCCTCTTGATCGAGGTATTTTGATAAAAACCGGTGCACCGTTATGCTGCATTCTTAATTTTCGCTCACAAGCGCATAATAGTCCATTGGCTTGAGAAATATAGAAATGTGGGTGCTTCATGAATTGATGGAAGAATTCCATGAGAGCTGTTTGAATATAATATGGTTAAACCTTTCAGTCATGAACAGTAACGGTTCTAAGGAGAATTTCTCCTTAACGATGAGGTTTACCAGTAGAAGTTGTCTCCCATTGGTTTTATATTATATTAATTAATTTAATAGTTATTAGGTCTAGTGTCAGAGAAAATTTTCAATAAATAAAGAAGCATAAGAAAATGTATGGCATCAATGTCCGTTTAAGGGAAAAATTTCACTACACAAATTGTTTCTGTAACTGTCCAGTTACTGATAAAGTGAATGAAATGAAATACTTGGGAGTAATTTTGGACAGTAATCTACGCTGGGATAAACATTTATTTACTGTAAACAAATATCTTAGAAGTGCCTTTTCCAAATTGTGCTACCTACGAAACAAATGTCCACTTCCGGTTAAAAAAAACATGTATCATGCTCTTGTTCATTCTAAAATTTCTTATTTCTTAGAGACACCGGCATTAAAATTAGCCGTACTTGGCAACCCGTAATAAGAAAAAACAAGCAACAACCCACTCCCCCAACCTCCGGCTCCCCTTCCCCCACCACCTGACGCAGATACCTGTATAAAAGATCCTTAATTCCAATCTCTTCATAATCCCTTGAAAAAGCGACCAGCATCGGTCGGGAAACGTTGGGACCACCCAAGAATAGACGCGGCGACATAGCCCAAAAGTTTTTAATCATAATGACGAGCACCCGCGAAAGTTTTAACGAAGAATCACTTTTTACATGCTTATCTCATTTTAATTTTGGAAAGTTTTAACTATGAAATATTATTAATACTCAAAAGATTTCTATATTTTCAGCTCCTTTATTGGTGACACTATGGTTAATTTTGTGGAATCTTGAAAATGGGCGAATCCTCATTTTCTGTTGTAGACCGCATCCATTTTTCTGCACATATCTTCAAGACGGAGTATAAAGTTTCAAGCAAATATTTATTTCCCTAGAAAATAGTATAGGTTGTTCAAGATTTCATTATGTAAACAGAAAGGGTAAATTTTTAAGTTGTGAATACGAAATAAATTAGTTATACTAAAAAGCCAAACCTGCTTCTATTTACAGTACATATCTATTCTTTTTTCTTACTGGCTTGACCGTTGGCTAGTAAACCGCTCTAATGTAAGATCACTTTAATATTTTATTTTATCACAAGACCGTTTACGAATCAAATTACGATAAAAATACGTTTACGAATTGTCATCATTCAGGTACGGATTTAATATACAGCGCAAAATTGAACATGAATTTTAGGAGCATATGAATTCATAGTAAAAACCTCTGTAAAGTAAAATGTAAAGTAAAATGAGTCAAGAAAAAAAATATAGTCTACCATTTCTTATGGTGAAATTCATTGGCAAGCATAAGGACAAATTCTCGATTTCAATCGTCTGCTGTTCAGTTTTATATTTTCACATGTCAATCCACCATGTTTCAACGCCTATCGGAGACGGCGATATTGGGACCAATCGGAAAATATAATTAATTACGCCGACACATCAGTGATCAAATGGCTTTCTATTTAATCTCCTAAATCAAAGTTTTTGCTCAGCTCCAGTTTCTCGCGCTTTGCCATTCTGTTGTTCCCTTAGTCGGAATGGGGCCAGATGTAAATTGCGACGGGTTTTGTTGCATCGCGAGCTACGCAAGCTAAAACTCAACCTCTCCTCCGCACTTAGGTCGCTATTTAATTTTTTGCTTCCGCAGCAGATAATGCACCGTAATTTTTCATCCGGCCGCGCAGGCTTTCGCAAGTCTAGATACTAGTCTTTCACCTCGGGCGAAAATACCTGCTCGGGTCGACGAGCATGTCGATGGGAAAGCGGTCTCGGCCTGCGTAGTCAACCTGAAGACCTAAATCCATCCAAAAGACAACTTCCGATTGGTCAAGGTCCGCGCTAATCTCGAATCTTTTTTCAGGCTTACTCGAACTAATGCCACGAGTCTTGTCATTGGCTTATTGGCGTCAATTTTACGTAATTAGCATTTTGTTTTGGCTATTCAGAAACTAGTTAAACGTTTTCCTTATTTCCAAGCCTGAGCTGGAAATTAGAACGATCATACTTATATCAGGGATGCCGACTTACAATTAATATTGGGGGGCTCAAACCGGGGACCTTGCCCCGGGAAATTTTATAGTGTTTTTTTAAAGTTTTTTAAGCATTTTAGAAGAGTCATATGATCAACATTAGAACCATGATAACTCTAATCTCGATATCTGGACACTCAGGGGAAAATCGACAAGCCTTATACATTTTTTCCTCACACCCATAACGAATTTTTGAGGGGGCTCGGGCCCCCTCAGGCCCCATGGAGTCGGCGCCACTGACTTGTATGCTAGTATTGAGGAAATACCTTAGAAGATAAAATAGGCTGCAACAATTGTATATCATATTTTTAAATTCGATTGATATTTATGGTATAGCCAACTCCTAGTTACCTAGCTGTTCAGCAATTTAGCAGCCATCTATTGGGAGGATTTGAACTTCATATAGATGATACTTTTATCCCTATTCATCGCACAACACTTTGAATGTGATATCAATAATTTTTATATTATAAGTTGATAATTATTATTCGATTTGATTGGTTTAATTTAAATTAAGAAGTTTATATCATAGATTTAATGAGTAGGTGTGTGAATAATAATTTTACCGCTTTAATTAGATGTGTTGGTTGTGTTAAGAGTTGAAAAATTAGTAGAAAATTAGGACCTTAAAATTGTTGCAGTTGTGAGTGGCTAAGTATTTTGCCGATCCGTAATTCTTCCGAAATTATTTTTATTTTTACTCCAAAAAAAACTGTGGAAAGAATTTCTTATTTTTCCAACTATGATAGTTCGCACTGGACGTACTAACTGTTGTCTACTCATCCGTTAGGTCCGATGTCTTCAGCCAAAGATCACTATTAAAATTTACCACTGTTTCCATACCTGAGCTTCCTTGTTTGCTGACATTGTTTCGGCGGGTAAACAAAAGCGAATGTTTGTATTTTTCGACTCCTAAGTATTTTTGAGCAATAAGTAATAAGTAAAGGGTAACTTAAGTCTCTGCTGACACCGTGAAATCTTTTTAGCTCTTTATCTTTTCTGCAGACGGATAGTGTTGGCCAGCGTGAATGGACGACCCAATTTCACGGCCAATCTTTTTGATCTAGACGCACCATTTGACGCGCTATAAATCATTTTAACGTCTTTCGCGTGAGGCCGCGATTCCTGACCAAATTATTATCGCCGCGGCCTCCTTGTTTCCCACAGTTCACGTATACGTCTCTATGAGAGCATGATGACTGCTAATTTTCGGGTTCTCCAGCCGCGTCTGTGGTTTATGGTTAACAACTGTTTCGAAAGCCATCCTGCTTTCGTCTTCAGGTCGAAGGTGAGAAGTTTTGATTGTTTTCCGTCTTATATAGCACTGGCCGATCTCCCCCTGTGCGCTGATTGGTCAGTACTCTCTTCCAAACGTTGCTGATTGGGTAGCCATTGTCCCTTTTAATATTTTATGTTTTGTGAATTTCAATTGCTTCCCTGATTTGCCTTGAGTAGTAGCGACTCTCTTTTGCCACTATCTTCGCTTTTTCGAGATCAATTTTATGACCCGCCTCACTCCCAGCATGCTCTGCAATGGCTGACAAGTGCAGTTGTTTTTTATTAGTGGCTCCCACATGCTCCTTCATCCTTGTTGCATGTCATGAGACATGCCATGTAAAAATTCTTCTGAACTTAGTTAAAATTTTAGATTTAAGTTTCTATTTCTAAAAACAAAATAACGGCAATAAAAGATCAGACATTGAAAATCATCTCTTTCTTTCAATTTCTATTATGATTGTATATTCGCCTGTGGCGACCTGTGTGAATGTGAATTTGAAATATATATATTTCAAATATATATATATATTTCAAATATATATATAAATTTCAAATATATATATATTATTTATAATATATATATTTCAAATATATACGCATATAAATTCACAGGTAAGGAAAGAAAGGGAAAGGAACATGGAATAGAAAAAGGACAAGGACAACGGTGCTGTGGTAGATGGAAAAAGCCAGAAATCAGAGGGTAAAAATGCGGCCTGACTGGGACTCGAACCCAGAACCTCCTGGTTGCCGGTCAGGTGCTCTACCAGTTGCGCTACCAGGACGCTTAGATTTACCATGATTTCGGCGGGGGTTTATATACAGTAAACTCCCTTTGCTTTGGCCCACAAGAGTAACCAATAGATGTCACTGGGGCAGCTCACCACTCACCAGCAGAAGGAATGGACGAGGACACAAGGATGAAAGGAAAGATACACACTCACACGATAGCAGGAAAGAGACAGGAACATGCGTTTCGGGGCACGCTGAGCCCAAGTGAAATAAGCCAATATGGCCGATACACTACTTCATTCATTCACACGACGCCTTAAGCGCAAATATGCATATAAATTCACAGGTAAGGAAAGAAAGGGAAAGGAACATGGAATAGAAAAAGGACAAGGACAACGGTGCTGTGGTAGATGGAAAAAGCCAGAAATCAGAGGGTAAAAATGCGGCCTGACTGGGACTCGAACCCAAAGATCATTTAACACCAACAATGGTACACAATTTATTCATGTTCCTTTGTAAACCGGCTGGTTGGGGTGAGCAAGGGCTTACTGGAACAGAAGAACTGTAAGCACCTTCGGCTCAGTTATCTACGCGATCTTCAGTTTGAGCTATGAAGGGTACAAGACAGTTTCGGGCCCATCCACCTTGACACGGTTCACTAGACTTTCGAAATCGATAATAGCTCCCAAAGGCCTAGGAGTGAGGGAAATATTCGTTTGTTCGCTTCGCAATTAGAGGGACTCGGAAGGAAGAGGGTATTCGCTCGCATTAATCGGGCGCTGGAAGCTTGACGTGCGGCACGGCCTTGTATTGATGCATTTCCGTCCTCCATTGGGAGAGGGCGGGGCTGTCTGTTCTAGGCAGTCGCAGTTCTTCTAGCCTCTCTAGGTCGGCTGTAATGCGCCGTGGGAGCGCCAGTAAAAATTTCCACGCCATCGTCTTGGGGGATATTTGGGCTAGGCGGATGATGATCCGATAATAATCAGTTGTGATAGTTCTGGCTTACGCCACACGTGTTTTTTTTAATGCTGCACCCATGACGCTCGTTTTGAATAAGCGCATCATCACCGATAGTAGCCCGATCACGCCCATCTTTTATGTTTCATCGTTGAAAATGGACATTTACAACCGACCTAGCTCAAGGTAGGGATATCATCAGTCGCTGAGGAAAAAAATCTCCTGGGCGTTTATTCTGGTTATTATTAGTGGATTGAGTGCAAATAAATTATCGAATATTGCTACGAATGCTGTATTATCTTCTTATGGCTTGCTGATGATGGCTGTGGCTAAAAATTAGCGATGAGTGAACAGATATTAATTCCCTACATCAGGAATCCAACGACAGGAAGAAATAGTGTTACTTATCATTTGAATTTTTGAAATTTTGAATGAACAAATGCGTAGAAATGTTTTTTTCCAATTGTCTCCCTTAGCTCCTGTTTATCTCCATTGCTTTTCACGGCAAGTATTAGTACATTCTCGCATTTTTCTACCCTTGTGACTCAGTTTCTCTTCATAGCTACTAAGCACGCCATTAACCTATCCAGAAACCAGTATTCACGTAGCGTTTAGTGTCAGAAAAATTTTAGGCCCATTCAGTGAGTTTTGACATTTTATGGCTGTTTGACACTTTCAGTATTTGATGAATCTAATTGGGCTTCAATTCTTCGGCAGATATAACTTTCCCCGCTTTAAGTTAGCACAAGATCTATGAAAGCAGCTTCACTTTCTTACGAACGTGAGTTGCGAGTGAATGGATTTCATTCTGAGTGGATTTGGCACACTTCGTAGTACTTTTATGGTTCTATTTTTTTACATAAAAAATTCATATTGCTTTTCATTTTAGCTTTTATTCAAATTGGCTAATCAGATATGACTAGTAGACGTGATGGCACTTAAATAAAGCTTAAATCTAAACGAGGAAATAGTTTGAATAGTATATACTAGTACAACTTTATTTGTGCTTGAAATGTGAAATATAAATAAGACCACGTTTTATAAAAATCAAATTTCGTTCATTTACGTTCCAAATGTTTGTTCAATTCTGTAGATTTAATAGTTTAGTCAGTCAGTAAATTCTCTCTGTAGAATATCTCAGTTCCAGAAAACTATGTCATCAGGCATTGAAAGCGTCATCGGTAAAAAAAACATATTTTTTACATGAAGCACTTAGAACCACTTAGAAACATCTATGTACATGTCTATCTACATACTACCCCGCACGCCGCCTAAAAGGCGTGTAGGACTCCAGCCATTTACACATAAAAAGGAAATGATATGACGAAATTACAACTAGCTTTTATTAAAGTCATTTATGATCCGGGGGAACACGAATTCCCATATCTATCCGTTTGGCTCTTTTAATTTATCGGTTCTGTGGGACCTGGAAATATAGTGGGGCTTTAGTATTATGCTCTCCGTGTTTCTCTCAAACATATCCATTCTCAATTGTTCAAGCAATCTAAGCCTTGCGCGCAGAAGTGTTTGTAGTGTGAGTAGTAAACTTAATGTAAGAAAGCATCTCGCTCAGCATTCATAAACATTCACCTGGGTGCAATTATTTAGCGGATATTTGTTAAACTCGGTGAATTGAAAGTAACGCAGCACAAACTCCTTGATTGGATAGCTGAGTTCTTTTTAATTATATTGTTTCCCACCATTAACTTTTCGTTAAATTATTATTGTAACCTTGTTATTGTTGACTTATTGGTATTGTATATTCTTTATTGTACCTCATTGGAGTACTAATCATTTATTGCCCCAAAACATTTTTATAAATCGAATTATTTGGGGTGGGTAGGTGCTCTTTTCAAGGGAAACTTCTAGAGAAACACATCCAAAAACTGCTACGTGGAGCTGGTGCAATTATTATATTTCATACATCCAACTTGGGCTCTTTTTGAGGCCATAAGTCGATATATTGCGCAGTGGAACACAGCTATCGATCCATTTTGCCTCGTCTAGGCACTCATTTGAGCTAGACGTTTTTTTTCGCCGGGCTGCTTTAGTCTCCTAGGGACGGAATCATATTTCGGTGCAGCGCTTAGAAAGGTAATATATTCATCTTCCATAGTTCTAACGATGGTGATTACGTTTTGGAAATTACTTTACGATGGGTCTTTCATGTGAATTTTTTTTGCGAATCGTACCATATATTTTTTTGTCATTCATGATTCCTTGTTTAGATCGTCTTCTCTGTCCGAAGGTAGGGTATACCTTTCTCTTTGGCTACCAAAAAGTGTGCCTCGGTGTTTTTTCATTCGTATGTTTTTTTTCACGAAACATTTTTATGCCTCACGCGATGGGATGCAAAAGTAGGTTGACTATTTTGTCCTAGGCGGCCGCTTACGTGGCGTAATGCCTAAATGCTCCTCGTACATTTTTCCGTCGATAAAATCCATATTTCTGGCTCAAACTGCTAAGCTCATCACGTCTTAAACTAAGGTATATCTATTCCGAGCGATGTAGTCTGATAGTTATTTTTTGTCCGAGTCGTGTAATGTACAAGCATGTGTATGTAATTATCCGAGCTTGAATAGAACTTTTGGAGGCTCCATTTCCGAACATTTTCCATAAGTAAGCATACGTAAGCTTATGAGTAATTCAGTGTTAATATCGTAACGCAAAAATAGGGATAACGCGTTTAGTTGAAAACCAGTATCTCGTCTGCCTGAATTTTAATGTACTCAACCGTTTTACTGACTCTTCATTAGGGATTCTTCCGTCTCAATTGATTTCAAGTGACTAGGATCAAGTTTTCTAAGAGCTAAGTTAGTCATTGAAAGGCATAGTGCCTTGATTAATATTCTTCATTTGGCTCTGTAATGAATTTTTTCCAAAAACTATTACTATTTTTGGTAATTTTGTATTTTATTTATTACCACCATCATGCAAATTATTTTGATATTCTGCGGTTTAAAATTTTTTACCTCCACCACAGAAGTGTAATAAAATCCCAATACCTTGAAAACATACTAATATGGGTATCCCATCAAGATAATATGTTCTCTAATTCCTAGTCCGGCTATCTGCATATTTCATGTCGCGTTGTCCAGCACTGGCACTGCCTCAAAACGGAATCTCTGCAGCTGCTTCTCCTCATTTGTTCGCTGGCTCTTGTGTTCTCTGGGTTACAACGATGGTATACCCGAGGGTCTGAGGACTCACACAGTCACCGGGAGTGCCTTAAATCTTACAGTTTCCCTCGTCCCTATTGAAAACCCAATATGTGGAATTTTGGCAGTGAAGATTTCTCGGGTTACACGCCGTGTAAGGTCCTATATGTCTCCTTCCAAGGTTTCGATGTCTCGCCCTTCACCCTAAGGATTCAGGAATCAATTCGATCCCTGTGGACGATGAGCGAGTTGCTCATTGAAACGTTGGAGGGAGATATGGAGAACCTTACCCTGTCGGAAACCCTTGAAATCTTTACTGCCACTATTCGCCGGGAAAAAATAGACAGTAAATCATATCGAAATTCGCTTGAACGTACTCAAAAAGGGTACTAAGCATATTATCAGATTTTACAAGATAAAACTACGCTGAATTGAAAGAAACTTTTTTTCCTTCTGGCAAATATATAATATATATAAATATGATTTTCCTTCTGGAAAGTATACTTATTATTTAATTTTGATGTATACCTGATTTTAGACTCGATCATCTCCATCAGGTCTACATTATGGTTAAATGATAGTGCAGTATGCAAGTATATGTATTATGCATGTATATGCAGGTATAGAGAGATTCAGTCTCCACTCAATCATTTTAAAGTGAAATGATGCGACATGGTCTTGGTTATGCACTTATTACGGGGCAGCAAATGCTGGATTGAATGGCGTTTAGCCTCCACTTACGTAGAATAGCGTTTCAGATGAGTGGAGGAGACACTCTCTTTCCACCATCTTGCCTTCAGTCTGGTCGAGGGCGGGACTGAGTCCTGCCGTGTTGAATGAAACTCGACGTCACTTCATTCACGTGCAAAACCATCGTGGCGCGAGAGGGAGAGAGAAAGGCGGGAGTCGAACTCGTGACTCGGGTGCCCGTGTGTCGGTCACGCGACGTGGACGCCACCGTAGAGCGAGGATAGGCTCCGCGGAGGCACGACGGCAGACGCCTCGTATTGGCTCAGAATCCTTGGCTGAAAATGGAATGGAAATGTTGGCAATTAATTTTTCGCTCTGTTAGTTTAGTCACTGGTAACAAAATCGCAGTTTGAGCTTTCATTAAAAAATATGTCTATTGCCGAATACCGTGCAATATCCTGATCTGGTTCGAAAATAACGAATGTACTTCGATGATGTTGGGTGATTTACGGAAAAATATTAATACTTATATAATTATATAGATGGGTACAGAACATCAATAAAAATGGGAACAGTTGATTAATTTTACGTTCTGTTTGTTTAGTCACTGATTAAAAAATCGCAGTTAGAAATTTCATTTAAAACTATTTGTATCGCCGAATACCTTGCAAAACCTTTCCTTATCTGGTTCGAAAATAGAACAATCGAATGCACTTCGATGATTTTGGGTTATTTATGGCTAAATATTGATGCTTATCTAATAACATAGATAAGTATAGAATATTTATAAAAATGGGAATAGTTGAATAAATACTATGTCAGGTTTAATACAACACTTTGTATACATGCATACAATATTCTTTATACAATCCGAAAACAATTGATTTCACATTTCTAAATCACTCCCCAGTTACTGACTGTGGTCGCATCTCTATTGTTTATTATTATAACTGGTTTCCACCGAAATATAATTTGTTGCTGATTTCTTAGAAAATATCATATTTTAACAAAAAAAATTATCAGGAGAATACAGGTCCTAAAAGAAATAATCATTAACTTTGATTGAAAGCATTAAAAACTTCATGTAATGCAATTATCCATTAAAAAATCACACACCTTATATTTTTAAATCACTTTTATGTATTCATAAAAGATAAAATATGAAACTACTATCCTGAATTAATGCTTGGCCTATAAACCACTGAGGTAGCCTATATACCACTGGCCCTTTGGGGCCTGAGAGCTAGCAACAACGTATTAGACGGTGCATAAACCTTCTCATTTAGAAACAGTATAATGATGAATAAAATAGGATGCATGGCCAATTAAAGCATAAAATACAAAGAAGTCCGTTAGTTAGGAGGATGTTCGAGTGGAAACGGCACTACAAAAAATATAGCCGCAGATGAAAGAGAAATCAACTTCCTTCTAAATTTGCATTACGAGTAATTTTTAATGTGCATATATATTTAAAATCAGCAACATCTCAGGAACGATAATTGTATCGAAGTACTATGCTTAAGCCATAGACGAAGATATGTTATGCATTGCATTGCATGAAACACGAAGCATTTGCGTAGTTGGTTTACCAATAATAGTGGGGTAGCCACGAGTTTCGTTTGGGGTGGGTCCAAAACCAGGGGAGAAATTTTTTGAAAGACAGTGTACGAAGTAGAAGGTTGCACACAAATTTTAACTCTTCATCATCGAAAAAACTTCATAGGTCAAAGAAACCTTTTGTACATTCATTACTTTTCAACACTTAGTTTTATTTTAGGAAGAAAAGTAATTGTATTTTTATATTTCGGGGGGGGGGGGGGGGGGAGAGGTCTGAACCCCCCGGACCTTCCCCCGCCACTGACCAATAGTGTGCTACGCGGGGAAAAGTAAAAAACGCTGTGTTTTCCCTTATGTCTGTGCCTAAAATTTTTATGGTGCGATTTCAATTCGAATATTATTACTGCGTGTCACCGAAGGAAACATTTTATAACAGAATAGATGACCAGAAAGAGGAAGATAAAACGAATGAAATGCGAAAATTTAGAAGTGCGTTTATTCCTTTTATATCAGTGCCTATACTTTTTATTGGGCTATTTCCACTCGAACATTATTACTATGTGTTACCGGAGGCACCTTTGTACTATTAAAAAGGTGTATGGATAGAATAAGATAAAAAAATGAAATGAAGTGGGATTGGGTGGTGCGGATCGGGCGGCAAGTGGCCAACGGAAGCGGGAGATGCGTATGCGGCAATGGGCGGGTGTGGTGGTTGGCGGGAGGATGGGGAGACGTGGATGCAGTTCTATGCGAGGACGTCCTCCGTGGGCGGGAAGGAGAGCGGGGAAGGGCCGATGCGAGGGAGATAAAACGCGCCTGATACCGGAGCATTAGGCCAACTCCACCGTCTTGCACTATCTACATCTGCACACTACGGCGCGAGTCGCCACGAAGGGCGTGTGGCAGGCGGTGTAAACGCGTCAGACGCGGGAAGGGAGTGATTAATTGTCCATGCGATCCACCATGCAATTCCACCAGGCTGTCAGTGGATTGGTCATATTTTTCATTTAACTTCATGTGTTTCTTTAGTACATTCGAGTTTTATCTGTCGCTAAAAGAGTTTTCTTCGGAACGATTGAATGGCAAAAGTAACAGAAAAGAAATTCGAAATTTAGAGGTATGTCTCACCATGAATATCAGGCAAATGTTCAATTTCAAAGGAAATAGCTCCAATTATTATCCAACTTAATTTCTTATTTTTTCTTCCTCTGCAGGGTTACCAAAACAATACTTTTTTTTAAAAATAAACAATTAAATTTTGATAAAGATGTATATGATTTGGTGCAGTGAAGGAAGATTTTTATTGCACTGTATTTTATGTTAAATCGGAATTGCTCGGATAAGTGGAGAACAAAGACTACGATATCCTCGGACATTCGGTGAGGCTCACATAGTCTATATACACCCACTCCTATGTTTAAAGTGGAAATTTTTTTAAGCCAAATGATATCAAAGGGTCCTCAATAAAAGTTAAATACGCACGTATTCAAGCCCAGTTTTTAGAGAAATGTTTGGTTTGATGAAATTAGATTGACTCTAATGAAGTCTAATGTGATTTCATCAATTATATGAATTGTTCATCGACATGTTGGTATTTTAGTGGCAATTCTAGAGTACTGGTACTAATTACAACAGGTATGAATCTTAATTAATCTAGAAAAGTCATCTACTCTTGCAAAATTCACGGAATAATGAAGGGAAAAGCGGTACATTGATTTGAATTATGTGTATTGCGCAATATATTATTGAATTATTGCATTTACAGAGATTTTAGATTAGAGTGTGGACAGTTTATACCTAGATCTTTAAATGCTCTATAGAATGCATCTCGAAGCGTGATAAATTAATTAAATTTTCGATCATTTTAAATTATGAACGATTGAAATTATATTCATTCATATTAATACATATTTATGCTAATTTTATCTTTCCTTATTTAAAATGGAGTTGAAAAAAAATATCATAGTCCAACTGGAAAATCATTTCAGGCGTTGATATTTTATGCTGCATAACCCTCAGTTACGACAAAAAAAGTGAAACATTGTTATGCAGAGTTTTCTAGCTTAATTTGGCTATTTATTTTCCACTCTCGAGTTTTTTTTTCGAAGTTAATCATGCTGACTTATGAAACGCCATATTCATTACAATAACTAATGAACGGAATTGTACCTCTGTGAAGGCGTTAAATTTTCTTTTAATTTTTTTATTTTTTTTAAATCCTTGATAGAGAAATGAAAAAATTATATTAGATTCATGGTGAACCGTCTAGATTTTTCTTGCAATGCTGAAAGCGCTAAGAAAACGATAGAATGTTTTGACCCCTAAAGACCTCAGTTTTATAGCTTGCTAGTAGCCCACATAAACACATAAATGAAAGACTTTGGTATCGGATCAAATTACGAAATAACTTCTTCAGACATTGGAAACGATCAATTGCAACACGAGGGCAATTATGTAGCATTGGTTTCTAAATGCTGTGATGTTAAAGGCGACTCATGATCATTTATTTCATTCCCCCTTCCAATTTTGAATGCAGCGAAGCATTAAGACCTCGGTTGGAGGTTTTAACCCATTTATACAGTCTTTCATTTTAAATTCTCTTGCTAAGAACAATCGGACAAGACTGAAACATTTTCCTTTGACTGTCTCTCCTCTGATGATGATATGCCACACCAGTTAATTTTTCGGCGTAATTGGAATGCCTTTTATGTGAATCTCCCCTTCAGTCATTGGAAACGATTAATTGCAATTAGATTTATAAATACTGTCCATGTTATATTTCTAAATACTAAATGATGTTAAGCTAAAAGTAACTCATGGTAATTGAATTATTTTCCATTTATATTCCGGAAATCTTAATGAATTCCTTGACCAGCCTCATTTCCTTTTTTGATCTGATAATCACATGTTAAATATCATGACTTCTATCGATCTAACTTTACGAGGATTATTTCAATCCCGTCTCTGGTTGTGAACTATTATAAAATCACTCACTCAGTTATTCAACCCGAAGGTTGTTTTGGATAGGTGAGGCTAGAGCTCTCCTCAGGTTAAGCCACAGAAACCGATGACTTTAATGTATTTACGGCGCTCGGTACCACAAGTCGAGATGTTAATTTATACTGAACTGAGAATATTATTGAACCCTTTCTCCAGAAGAAAATAGGATCATCCTTCGGCTCAATGTTTCGTCATATTCGCTGCACAAAAGCCTCGCCATTTTCCGCTCCCTCCATAAGTGTCAGTTCCAAGTAGCTCTAACCTCTCCGTCCCCTCGACCCACGCCTTACGAATCACTCTCCCGCTCAGCCATTGAGTTCATCTTGGGTCACCGTCGGGATCAAATTCTAATGGACCTTTTTGTTGGCGGAAGTGTCGTAAGAAAAACGATATGCCGCAAATGGAGGCATGGAAATGGGTTGGGCGCCCGGCTGCTCTGGAGAATGCAATCGGGCCGAGCAAGGCAAGAAATAGCTTTGTTGACGGGGCTGCATGAGTTCCATACTGGCACATACACGAAATTCTATACCTACGAATATCGATACGATATCATGCTTTTATTTTGATTTGTATAGTCCGGTGTTACGTACTCCTAATCCTGAGTAAGATGTTGGCAATTATAAGACGGGCTATGGCTGTCATAAAGATTTATTATGATATAATTTTGATTAGAGTAGCCCGATGTTTTTTGCTCCTACTTCTGGGTGTGATATTGGTAATTATGTGACGGACTATAGGTGTCACTAAGATTTATTATGATTTAATTTTGATTAGAGTAGTTCGATGTTTTTTTTACTCCTACACCATGGTATGATAATAGCAATAATGTGTCGGACTTCAATTTTTGGTAGTCTACGCATTTTTTCAACTTGCTTAACACTTTGCGTGCCATGGACGTAATATTACGTCCTGTTAATCTTTCTGAAGATTTCCATGGACGTAATATTACGTCTTTCTATTTCATTGACCTTGTTGCGTGAAGCCGTAATATTTCGCCCGTGGTACTTTTCCAGTTTACTGATTAGTGTTTTGGTATCTCAAAAATGAACTGCTTGATGGAAAAAAGTTCTTTTAATGTCTTGAGGACGAAAAATCCCTGGTGCTACCGGCACCCTTATCTCAGCCTACTTTGTGTGAAAATTCTTTGGATGAAAGAACAGTTTGTTGAGGGTGCAGCGACCCTTTTGTCATCCAGGATTTTTAATGGTATGCTTGGAACAATGCTTTTTTATGATTTCTATGGTTTAAATAGTTCAAATTGAGCGTTAAAAAAATGCTATACATTTTATGGCGGTACATCCTTTGTTGCAAATTTTTTATTTTAAAAAACATTAGGTTCTCATTGTTAAAAATGTATATTTAAAATTTAGCGATAAATGTTATTCAACTCATTCATAAAGAAGAGCAAAGTCCATTTTTATTGATATACAAATTGATTTAAATATATTTTTGATGCTAATGTTTAAAAAAAAATTTGCGAACTTAGTAAAAATGGCCGGATTTTTCAGTAGGGCTTCAAAATTAGCGGCTGGCACTCAAAGTGTTAAGAATCTTCGATTCGATAACTGTTTCACACTGATAAACTGGCTCCTATTGTCATAGATTGTCATCCTGGATAGCGTTTTATGTAGCCCTTTTCATTCTGCAATAGGTAAGAGCAAGGCAGGAGAGATCTTTGTTTAAGGGTCTGCCTGAGTTCCTTACTGGCATGTACAGGAAATTCTATACCCACGAATATAGATACGATCTCATGCTTTTATTTTTATTTGAATAGTCCAGTGTTTTATACTCATGCTCCTGAGTATGATATTGGAAATTATATGACAGACTCTAATTATTGGCGGTATACGTATTGGCTCGACTTACTGTAGAATCTTCGATTCTATAATTGCTTCTAATTTATTTGCTCGGCCCCATTTCCAAAGCTTATAATTCGGAATAGTGGTATCCGTAGCCATTTTTATTCGTTAGGGACTCATTACATTTAACTATTTAAACATTTAATTTGTCCGCTTACTACTAGAATCTTAAGAATTAAGAAGTATTACATGGAACAAGTAACTTTGTACGCAGTCATGCGCACAGGTGCACAATTATATGCACCGATAATGAAATTTTTCATGAAACAATCGTTCGGCTTTGCCGGGATTCGAATCCGGATCTTCTGATTACCGGTCGGGAGATCCGGGATAGAATCACGGCCAAGATAAATTATTTTTTTTAATGTATGTTGTATTTCATTTAATGTTGCGAATTCTTAAAAAATAACAAAACTAAATAAATTCTCCAATCATGCGACGGATTTCATTCACTAACATCACTCGCAGCTTAAATGTTAGACTGAGGATTAATTTACTTATCCGCTAATCTGCTCTTTTCTAAGATCTAACCCTCTAATATCCCACTCTTTGCATTCGTATTTACTTCCTCTCCGTTACTTGTATAGGTACCTTTATTGCACAATTTAGCACGAAAAATCACTGTGTCAATCGTATTTATCTCCCATGCTCCCAAAATATATAATGCGTCCCGGCAACGTGACTTTAGTCTCCAGAGCATCCATTAGGAGGAAATTATAAGCAGTTTGTCTTAAGCTAGAGCTGGCAACGAGATAGAATGCGTTTTTCAATGTTATTTAGCGTCTCATTGTCTCGAGCTAATAAGGTATACACTTACTTCTGTAACAATTGCAATGTTCTCATTCCACATCCTACGCTTCAAAGATCTCCTTTTTATTCCCCGCCTGCTTTTCCGATTCTATACGTCTGCTAGTATTCCCATAGGATTAACTGGAGTACTAAAAGCTTCCAAGATCACAGTCTCTTTAGGGAAGTTTGCTCGACGCAGGCACAAAATAGGACGCAAATAATTGTAATTTCTTTCCCTATCCCGTAACTCATGTTTAAAACAGTTTCTTTTTAAAATTTACGCGATCAATGAAAATGAAAATTTTAAATTTATCCAACTCTTTCAATGAGCATGTGAAATAAATAAATCAGTGAATACCTCGTGCATTATATCCCTTGTTTGATATACGTAAATCTGAGATTTTTGGGCATGAAATACTAATATACAGAGCGCAGAAAAAAATGGAAATCAGAGCTCAAATCTTCTGATATTTCCTTTCAATTTTATGGTCATACTATCTTCCTGCTTTTTCTTTGTACCTATCATATTTCATTGATGGCTTTATACACACATCTTTATTTTTAAGCTTATTGGTATATGTTCCTGATTTAAGTAACCTCTTTCTAACGAAAGTAAATTTCATTATTCATCTTTTCTTCATCTTTTCATCCAGACCTCAATGCCAAGTAGTTTATTTAATTATAATAAACTGTCCACGGCAATTAAAAACACATAAAAATATTTACATTTCATCAAAGCCAAAAATAATTATATTAAACAATTCGTAGCATTGTACTTTAATCCAGTATAATGTAGAGGGATTGGTGCAAAAGTGGAAACCCTGTTTTCAATTATGTTATAACTAGCTTGTTTTCAAATGGAATTTTTCTAAATTCATGAAAAAACTCACAAAGATACAACCCTTTATAAACGCTTTTGGTTTAATGCAAAATTTATCGTTTAGTTCGTAAAAATAATAGTAAATTATAAATTGACTCTTTGATTAGATTTTCAAAATGTGCTGGTGATGTGGAAACGTTTGTATTCTGGCTATAATACTATAGAAAAGTAAAATATATCAGATCATCTACTTATTATTCATTGAAAAGTCAACGCAAAAGCTTAAAAAATAGTAATTTTCAATAAAATGTTCTCTTTCAAAAGTCACAAATGTAGTTCTCATTTTCACAATTGGCACACTAAGTATGTTTTTATTTCGGAAACAATCGCTTTTATAATAGATTGGTCATCCCAATTTTCCCATTTACATTTTGGCTTGGGGCCAATAATCTTCACTAGTTTCTGATACTGGCGAAAAGGTAATATAGTAGACAGAACACATATAGGCGAGGGAAATGTGGACACGTTTCCACATTTACCCCAGTGTTGTGCTTCCACATAACCAGCATCGGCATATTGAAGTAAAGCTATGAAGCTAAAACTATGCTACATTTTCCAGCTAGTATATTGCTTAATTACACAATATTGTAGCATGTTATATGCTTAACGATCACTTATATAGCACTTAGAAATAGCTTGGTGGACTAGGAGATTAAATTAAACTTAAAAACTTACCTCAAAAGTTTTACGAGTGAAGAGAAACTTGGAACAAGAATTTCATAGACAATAAACCATGAGTTGACTGTCACCCCTCCTACAGGCTTACTAAAGAAGCAGGCCAAGAAGTTGATGCGGTCACCGCTAGCCCACAGTGCCTCCCTAGCCCTAAAGGTTATGCTTCCACATTTGCACCAGTCCCTCAGCCTAATTAAGAAGCGATTTATTGCCTTTGGATATTTAACCATCCATACTTGCAAGAAACTTTAAAAAAAATTAGGGTTGTATCAATACTTCTGCATCTCTATTTTCGTGATAATTTTTGGGAGATGTAGCAAATACCTTCCTTTAAGTTTAGTGCTTTCCGTTTCAATTGTATCTGTGTATAGTGGACTCTACTCGGGTTCACAATAGAGGCTATAAGTAAATTCACTATCGAACGAGTCCAAAATCTACTCGCACACTGTGGTACTGGCTGGATAAAAAGATTCCTTAACTCTGAAACGAATTCAATAATCAAACATGAAAAAATTTCATAGGGTTCTCGTGAAAAATATTATCACGATCTGCATTTCAAAGTTAAAAATGTAGGTTTTTATTGCTTGGTAACAAGTTTTTCGCTCTTGCTGCTATGGGTTTTCAAAAATTCAACCTATTTTTATTTCCCATTTATGAGCTTTTCAATCCTTAAAATTTAGTATTAGCCTGTAATAAAACCATCATTCTGATTTTTTTCCCTAACCTTTAGCTTTTTCTTCAGATGCGCTATTTTTTAGTGTTTAGTAATGTGTTCTTGAAACTCCCCGTGATAATGAGTGAAGGAGTAAGTGAGCCTTGCACAGTTTCGAAGTCAAACTTCTAGCCTGCATATACGAGCTAAACGAAATTCAATGTATTCCCTATCTTCTTTTGATACCTTACGTCGTATATGCATTTTTTTACTTTATGAAGGTCTATGAGCCTCTTCGACGTCGTTTATATTCCCACTTTGTCCTTCTTCTTTACTTACATGCATGTAGTAGTAAAGATGGGACATAAAAATCGATAAAGCTGCTTGGAGCTTTCCCAGACACCCTGTCGAAGGCCACGTTCTCTTTACTCCGATGGATTCGAGAACAAAGAAGCGTTCTTATGGGAAAGTATTCGTGATCACGTTGCAGTCATGAGGATGAAAAACCCTTTCCTATCGCCTCTCCCTATAACCGAAGTCGAAGAAACTTTCAGGAATAATGTTAGAGTATTCAGAAAAAAGAATGATCCGTCTCCGATCGTGGTGGCTAAGCTAAGGTGTGAAATGGCGATATCTCATTTTTAAACCATCTCCATGGGAACAACTCCCGCCAGAGTATCGAATGGACATTTTGCGAGAGCCCCAAGTACTTTCCCGTTGGGTGTCTACAACGAGACGAGTAAAAAGTGTGTTCTCGCGTTGCATTTGCCGCTATATTTAGGACTTGCATCCTCGAAAAATGAGTCTTTTCACTTTTTTCTGCCCGTGCAATGCATGCAGGTAGGTACGTATGTGGTGAAAATCGATAGTTGCCCGTTTTATTTTGTCAGTTGCGAGTTTCCCTTTGAATCGCTTAGGATGAAAAATCGTATAATCCAGAGCGCCTACCTTTTGCGCATCGGAGTAATGTAGCGCAGTGAAGTTTTATTATAAATTTATTTTTTTACATATAAGCAGCTTTTCTGAATGGTAGGCAGTTGTTTTGCATTTCATAATTTAAATCATGTCCGTGCCATGTATTTCTAGTAATCTGATAAGACTTCACCTCGTTAAAATTATTAATTAATCATAAGTGCCATTAAGTGTGAGTGTAAATGCTGTAAGAGGGGAGAGGGAAGCCTATTATTTGAAGTATTGTGTCATTCCGAAGTTCTTTAATTTATATCAGATACCCAATGAAGCAAATTTACTGAATTTTTTTTGCTAGATCGATTTCCTGACTATAATTTTGTATTCTTGGGCGTTGACAGCCGAAAAGAAGTCAAAAGTGGAAGTATACAAAATGTTGTGCTACTGAAGAATGACGAATATAAAATGAATCGACCAAGTATATAATTAAGGAAGTACAAAGAGGAGTGGGAGAAAGGATACGTCTCTTAAAACCTCAAGGACAAGACGGGACAACTTAGTTGGTGACATTCTGAGCCATGATGGCCTGATGAAAACAATCGTAGGTGTAAGGGAAGAAGGGCAAGGGACGGCCCCAAATGAGTTTCATAGGACAGGTTATAAAGGGTGTAAAAGAGAAGAAATACGTCACTATGTAGAGACTTGCGGATAGGAGAGAGGAATAGAGAGCTGCGTCAAACCAATCTTAGGGTTGCTGACTAATAATGATGATGAATGTTATATTACTTCGGCAGTATTGCATGTTTCAACCACAGTTCATTGCAGAGTAGTGTATCAATTGATGGGCAGTTGAGCCGCTTGCTGCAGGTCCAAGATTTAAACTGACAATGGTCGTGGTCTTTGGATACTCCCACATCAAATTCTCCACAAATATTTCCTGATTCCAAGCACTTCTTAAACAGCTGCGCCTGGGAAAGAAAGTGACCCTCCTGTTACTGCCTGCTACCCTTGTAATTGAAATTGTATAGTCTAGTGTTTGTTATCAGAACTTATTGAGAGACTCTAGGTCAGTATATCAATGACATATGCTTTTCCTTCTAGAAAGCATTTATTAATCCATGAATGTAACGATTAGTGTGAGCATAACATGTAGCTTGCAAGTCAATGATGCGAGTTCCTAAACCAACCTTGTTCCGTATTAGTGTGGTGACTAACTGCAGTTATAGACAGGCATGGAAGTGACTCAGGTTCATTTTCAGTTAGTATAAATAAATGTTAGTGACAATCTAATCTCTACTACGGTGATTTAAGGAGAGCATCCTAATCTTTATTCCGCCAAATTAAACATTCTGACACTTATGATTTCCCTGTAATTTTTGGGGATAGAATTTTTATTTTTCAATTAATAACAAAAGTCCCTTGTTGAGAATTTATTTGACAGAGTTCATAATGAGAATCACATTTTCATGAGTATCAGAACAAGACTCATGAAAATGAGTCTCAGAGGTCCTTTGAAAAACAAAGGTGCGTTAGAAAAGGCAAAAGCTTCGAATCTGTTGGGTTCTCTCCGTGGCCAAGACGAGGATTGATAACTGGTTTGGAGGAAAACATTTCCAGAAATCCGTCAATTCATCCTCTCAGCGTTTAAACCCATTAACGTCCTTACTCCACCATTACTCCTCGATCCCTCTCGAGTCGGCTTATCCGGAACCCCACAGACCATCATCCTTCTCCGTCTCAGCCGTGCAATTTTTCTTCGCCCCGGCCCCAGCGGATACGTAGGTACATATATTTATTTTTTTCTTCATTAAGGGGGACTTTGCCATATCCCTGTCGACGTGGGCGAGGAAGATATGACAGCCTATATGAAAGAGAAGGATTTGACGGTTGAGTGATGGTGATTGCCCCCCTTCTGCCTAGGTGTGGGGTGGAGTGGACTGGGGAAACTATGGCCGGCTAGATTCATGGGAGAGGCTGACGACTCTGAGAAAAAACAAGGAAGAGGCGAAACGCAAGAACATGAGACAGCTAAGATCATGGGGACTGAGTAGAGGAGGCCCAATTCCAAAAGGCTCATTTCTTTTGCCACTTCGGTCGCATTTTAATCGGTTTTCAAAAATGTCCGCGGCGCGGTGATGAGTTCAATGCGATCCACTTTTTTACCAAAGTTTTGAAAAATAATGCTTTTAATTGCGAGGGATGGCATTGAAAATCTATGAATTTGATATATCACATAATCATGTACTTTCATAAATTTCTATTTACTCCCATAATTATACCCCATGAAACTTTGTCCGCCTGCGAAGCAAGTGGCGAGTTTTGTAAACCCATTTAAATGCGCGGTGGGTAACAACACATTTAGAGGCCTGCTTTAGAAACCTCTTTTGTGATATTCGTGGCAGGGATACTCCACGCCGCCATTTTAATGCTCTTATTTCAGCTGATACACCGTTAAATGCTCTAATGCTGGCTAGTAGTCTTCCGTGGCGTTCTGGATTCGTGGATCTTTCCATCTTCCGGGTTTTCACCGTGTTGCTTGCCAGAAGTTGGCCACAATTACGATCTGAAAGCGCGTGGTGGTATCCCGGCGAAATTGTCGTCAACCTCTGACAAACAACGCGGCGAAAACTCGGAAGATGGTATGGTATTTGGAGGAGGCGACCGACAGCTGAGGTTATTTGCGCCATGAGGGAAGGGTAGGTCTGGAGGGGTGGAAGCCTGGAGTCGGCATTAGCCTGCTCTTTGCGAAAGGCCCCAAGGGGACCACGGATTAACGTCACATCCGACGGACGGAGCGTTGCGCTTGAAATGCCCTCCAAACAACTTTCAAGCAGGGATCGGGCAGTCTTTAAAAATTCTCTGCCACTGCCGGGATTTGAACCGGAGCCCAAGGAGTGGGAAACCAACACTAGCTACCACAACAAACCGATCCTCTTCCGGAGGATGGAGAGATCCATGAATCATGGTATGTTTTTTCTCGTTTTGGCAGTTTTTAACTGAGTAAAACCTAGCCGTACGCAAAATTCGTTTTAAAAAATAAGAAAAATATCCCAAGAGGTTCTTTTATTGATCCATTATTAGATTGAAAACATTTTTGATGATCATGAAATCCGAATTTGTTGACTTGACGCTACACTCATGTTGAACGCTGGTATTATTTTCCCATATTTTTGCTTTCAAGGTCAGTTATTTAGCTTTTAAAGGATAAATTTTAAAAAATATTACCAAGTAAATTGGTCTTTTATCACTCACTATACGCGGCAAATTTATCTTAAGCCACTTACAAATTGTCAAGAATAAAATTTTTCAAATCTGAGCTTGAAAATACTAGCTTTTCATTAGACTTTTCTGTTTACGTAGTAAGAACTTTGCTGATTACAAAAACTTTAGTCCTATTCTTTTTGATAATTTTGATCGAGCTTTCTGTAGTTCGGTACGTCTCGTTTATCTTGACGCCTTAAGCACTTGTTCTTAGCCACACCACGAGAAGTTTTTAACGTCAGTAGCTGCTCCTGATCGCTACAACAGGTATATCACTGCATTTCCATCCTTCATTTGCCCTCTAATTTTCAAATATATTATCGCCTTTTTGATATTTTCGATGACAACGACAACACTTTAAGTCCTTACTTTTCGTAAATGTAAGTAAATCCGATGACATTTCCTGTTATAACAAGAGATATCTTTCCTACGGGGAAGCACTCTAATTTGCTTCTTTTTTTGCGGAAAGAGTTAGTGAAAATGCCGCTTCACCTCAGTGAATATTCTGTAATCTAAACTTCTGGGCTCTAATAAAAAACAGATATTGTTCTTTACGTTTAGCCGGTTCAAAGACCCTATTCTATTAATTAGAATGAAAATATATATGTTCAAAAAGTGCAATTATCTGGTAAACAAAGACGCGCATGCAAATTTCGCACAAATTCAAAAATACTCGTTTCTGGCTGTGAAAAAAACATTAAATATTCCTAATTCCTCAGAGTTTCATTTGTATACATATTCGGATTCATGCCATGTCCCAATCAATGAAATGCTAAATAGAATATTTTTCCTTGAGTAAAGTGATCACCGTAAGTAAATTACGTTAGTTGAATCGTTCTAGAATTTCGATGTGGCTCACATAGTGCAACGTTTGATTGGGATGATTTTTATCCACGCTAATTGCTAATTTCAGGCAAGTGTCACGGCGAAGGATGATGAGAAGGCAGAGTAAAGAATAGAAAGATAGAGATCGTGAGCTAGAGGAACGGTATTCGCGAGAATATGGCCGGCAGAAGGAAGGTAGGAGAGGTTTAATAATTGTGGATGTTTTTAATGGATATTGCATCGAGGGGAGCGCGGGTTTCATAAAGGTTTATACGACAGTGGTGGGGGAAACGATGGAATAAATGGGAGATGAGTTGCCGGGCATCGTGATGGGGGCAAAGTGCGGAATCGTGGCCGCTCCATCTCTTCAAGGAATTACCCTTCTGCCAAGTCATATGAAGGGACAGATATAATCAGGAAGATCAAGGGTACTTAATCCCAACCGCGGAGCCGCGTTCTCTACACCCTGGCAGAGATTTTTCGTTTCTCTTCTACTTTTAAGGCCCGGGACTAGTGCGGGGCAGAGGGGGCACGTGCCCAGGGTGGCAGATTTCAGTCATCATCATCATTAGTCAAAAATTCTAAGATTGGTTTGACGCAGCTCTCCATTCCTCTCTCCTATCCACTAGCCTTTCCATAGTGACGCATTTCTTCTCTTTTACAGTCTCTATAACCTGTCTAATGTATCTCATTCGGAGCTTTCCATTGCTATTCTTCTCTTCCAATTGCCCTTCAGCGATTGTTATCATCTGGCCATAATGCCATTATAATTATTAATATGACCAATTAAGTTGTCCTGTCTTTCCTTTACGGTTTTTATAAGACTCCTCTTTTATTCCGCTCTTCTCAGCACTTCATTGTTACTTACACGGTCGATCCATTTAATTTTCATTGTTCTTAGGTTGCACCAAATTTCGGATGCTTCCACTTTTGACTTCTCTGATGTTGTCAACGTCCAAGCCACGCTTCCATAGAGAAATATGCTCTATAAGTAGCATCTGATGAATCGCTTCTTTACTTCTATGCTTGCAATCTGAGCTGTAAGAAGATTCCTCTTTTTGTAGGAAGCCGTCTTTGTCCGCGCTATTCTACTGACTTTTTCTTCCTTGCTTCGTCCGTCGTTGTAAATTTGGCTTCCTAGGTAAGAAAACTCTTTCAACTCTTCAAGTTTATGCTTTCATAAGTTAATGTTTGTCTTAGCCTTCTCTCTTTTGCTACATGCTAATATCTTAGTCTCCTTTTTGTTCATTTTCGAGATGGCAAATTTGAAAGTCTATTTTCAAAAACTTATTTAATTTTTATTCTTAAATTATTTAAAAATTATATTAATTAAAATGCTTAAAAACAATCAAACGCAGAGTAACATCAACCACAGCAAATTAAAAAAATAGTGTACAGATATATTATATTTCAGTGGTGGAGGGAGGGGGGCGGCAAACTGATGTTTGACCCCCCTTGCAATCCTAGCTGATGCTTGGCCCCCCTGATAAAACTCCTAGTTTCGGCCCTGCTACTTCTAGTAGATTATTATCCAATGCTGCCGCGTGATCGGGAACAATATTTTCATTCGTGAAGGCCTCTTGACATTCCACTGGCTACTTTTTACAGTGTCAAAGTTTTGGAATGTGAATTCGGATATTTTTGGGCATCGGTCGGAATTGTATTTGACCGGAAAATATTGCGGTCGGAAAATTTCGGCTTAAGAATCTGTCACTAGTCACCATCTACAATATTTGAGTTAATGGAAATGCTGACCCAATGAATGCCACTACAATCCTTCAGTAGTGCCATTAGTCGCAAAAGCGTGAACTCAAGCAGCGAACTTTAACTTATTTGCGCGGAATAAATTCCTCCAGGACGGGAATCGAGTCAATGACGTTTGTTAATAATTCCATAGGATCACATTGTGCTAACGTAGGGTTGTGTTAAATAATTACTTTGTGGAACTTACCTATCACCATTCCGCTAGATTAGTTATCAATGTATTATAGACATATCATAGCCGATAAATATCTATTTATATAAAAATGGAAATTTGCGTATGAAATAAGATAGAAGTGATTGATCGAGAGTTAGACCAAAGCGGTGGATTACCCTATGCCTTACCTATTTATTTGTACAATAGAAACTTATGATCTTTTCTGTCAATAGCCCTAACTCCTAAGTGAGAGGAAATGTAAAAAAATGTTTGAAGAGTTAATCACAACGAGTTTATCACAAGTTATAAATGATTCGCAGGTGTTTTGAGACAGCAAATTCCCCGTCTTAGACTTATTTTTTGCTCATGCACCAAAATGGATTGCCAAAATGAACGTAATATGTTTTACTATTATCGCGGCTTGCGATCCAGTGAGTAGGCTCTTATTACATATTTTTTACTAGCTGAAGCCTTTATGTTATTATAGTGATAAAATTATCGGGTGATGATGAACATTTCGTTTTCCTCTCGGTAGAACATTACTCATCTCAGTGAAAACTTCTATGTGCTTTATGGTACTATGGATAGAGTATTTCATAGATATGAAGACGTTTTAATTCAACAATTTGTCACAATTTTCAACGCATTTCCATTAATTATAATTACTATAGAAAGATATTATTGGTAGCAGTAATAGGATGATTACGGTGGATTTAAAGATCTGGGGGTGAGGTTTATAGGTAGAAAAAATAGGAGAAAGTTGAGTGCATCAGATGTAAGTGTTATGAAGGAAGTGGGGTCGTTATGGAACCAAAGTTCTTAGCTGAGCAGCCATTGCAAGAAAGTGAGCTCACGAGTATTGAGTAAATTACAAATTCATATCTAACTTTTATTTGGCTCTTCATTGCTTAAGTTAAAACAACATTTTTCTCATTATCCTCCGCGAGTTATTTTACTGGAGTACCGGAGGCAGTATGCCATAAGTTAATGGAATATTGTCACTAATTTTTATTTATTTAAAGCAATTTTTTTCCAGAGCTTTGAGGTTATCAGCATTAAAAAAGGTAACTGATAAAATATTGAACTATTGCAATAGCGGCGCTGAATTGCAGTGCTTTAAATATTTTATTAAACGAGAAAATATTTTTTTGAAAATTTTTCCTAAGTTTTAATTTTCCTCGTCCTCCCAGTTGCGTAGATAAGCTCGCATAAAAAAATTCAGCTCCCTTCTTTGGTAAATAGGAGCATTATGATCCAAAATGTTTTTTTTTTCTAAAAACGTAGAATTTCCCATGCCAGAAATGTAAACATAGTGTCAATTTATGTCGGCATATTCTTAAATTTGAATAAGGATCTTCCTTATCTTCAAAAGTCGAGTCCTTAAATTCATACAACGCATTGATGTTACTCAGCTATTTCAAACTCTCTCCCTCTCTGTGCATTTATTCCAGTCCCCGTCTCACGAGATGAAGAGCATTTTGATCAATGTTCAAAAATGTTTTCGTTCATGTCCCATTGAGATGACGACCTGCCATTACGCTCCAGCAACGCTCGTCATTTCCCATTTACATTTTTCGAATTGAAGGAGCGACAAGGAGTCTTTCCCCTTTTAATCCCTTATCCGAAGGACTCGCAAACGTCCTAAAAATCGCTAAGACTCTTCTCGCACTTCGCTAAATTAACGGTGTCTCCGCAGAGAGCTTCTCTATCCCTCTATCTCTCTCCAGGGGAAAAATTGAAAAACCCCTCCCGAAACCGTCAAGCCGAAAGGATATGAAAAATTGCTCCTCTGCAATTGAAGCCCTTATTGTCGGATTGAAATGTTTTTGCGCGATTCGCGAATGGTGAAGATGGGTGAGTCACAAGGAATTCAGGTGATTCACTAGTTGGAAACGTCTGTTACGCTTCCTTTTTTTTCGTGTTGTATTTTTATATTTATTCCGCCCCAACTTGGTGTCTCTCCCGAGTGAAAAAATACACGCTTCCTTCGCAAAGTAAACCGAGGTGAGACACGACTGCGCCTTCCCTAAATACTGTCGTGAATGGGGAAAGCATCGAAGGAGAAAGAAAGCCAGTCGATCTGGAGCCTATTGCGCTCAGAACTCCTTCCCGCACAACCGGATGTGAAGTTAGTGCATCAAAGTCCCTCGAAAAATTGCTGCGAAGATTAAAAGGGTAAATTGAGGAGCCTACCGGGGCAGGTCACGTCTTCACTCTTTTTCAATCCGTTAATTTGTTGCAGAAGTGAGATGGAGTGAGTTACGGATGAATCAACTTCTCTCCGAAGCGTTCGGAAGTGCAAAGGTTTTGCATGATATGTCCCAGAATACATCGCGGATATCTTCTCAGACTGGAGAAAAATGTGTGTCTGGTGTTTTCAAAGTCCGCGAGTAATGGCGAGTAGTCAATCCTCAAAGACATCATAGGGGAGACTGTTTACCATATAAAGTGCTCTTCTTTTCCTTCAGTGAGAAAAACGTCTATCGGGTATTGAAAGTCGCTCCTCATTTTATGTCCTTCCGAATGAATGTACGAAATTTAAGACAGTGGTAGTGCGTTGGAATATGTTAAGTCCTTGATATCGAATAATCAGTGGTGAATGCTAAAAAGGATCATTTCTTGAAGTGAGAGAGCAATTTTTGCGAAGAAGTGCGAGTTATATTTTGAAATGATATGAATTCTGGCAATTCATTCATCACTCTTTTATGTATAAGAGGCTGCTGAAAATACATAATAATGTCTAATTACCCACATTTTTTAATTGCATAGTGGGCTATGGTTTAAAAGTGAGGCATAGAAGGTTAAACTGAAAAATATGACTTATCTAGACACTAAATACAACAGCGTCTAGTTATCTTCCCATATCTCTTTATTCCCCCTAAACCAAATATGTCAATTTCATAAAATACCACATGCTCTTTGATCCACCACCTCGTTGCCTCCATGCCAGCCAGCATCGTTATTTTCCATTTCTCGAACCGTTGCCTTCCTATACATTTTGCATTTCCATTCTTGAAGTACCCTTACATATTTTACTTAAATGGTAAGAGTGTTTCTTCCATTTCTAGCTGAAAATTTTGGGCGTTCTAAAGGTGCCGCTACAATTTTTCCTTATGTTCTCCGAATTCTGTTTCCATTTCAGATTCATATTTCCTTTGCGGTTCCTTTCCTTGTTGTTTTGACAATGACCGTAATTCGTGTTGTCTCATTTCTCCTTTCTCTCTCAAAATTTTATTGTGTTTTCATGAAAAAATCTCATCCATTTTCTATTTCTTAGGGTTTCGGTAATGGCCGTAAATTCGTCTTGTAGCATTTCTGCTCTCTCTCTCTCTCCCTTTAACCGTCTCCTTCTTGAGCCTCTCCGCTAATTTTGAAGCTGGGATCCACTCGAGGCCGTAGCAAGGAGACCTAATGAAGAGGAGCGTTTTGAGGGAGGGAGGTGGCGGTAGCAGTCCGACGGGCTTTGGGGATGAAGAGGGGGCGTCCGGAACCCGCGAAGATCAAGCGTGAAGGGCCTAAGAGGGAGGTTGAGAGAAGAAAAGTGGGAGGAAGATGTGGAACTACAAGAGAGGACTACCCCAAGGGGGTCCTCAGGTGGGGAGGGTTGGGTTTGAGGATGAGAAAGAGTGGATAATAAGTGCAAGGAGTTAGTAACGGTGGAATTCGTGGAATTGCTGAAAGAAGTGGTTCTTACTCTTGCTCCTCCTTCCTTTTTTCGCAGGGGTCTGTCGAGGCGTTGTGTTAATGGAGGGATATGCAAGGGTGATAAAAAGAGCATTCCAAAAACGCCCCCGCGAAGGTCGTAAGGAGGAGGTGAAGGAGGGTTGGTGCGTTGAAAATGGGAGTTTTGCGGCTCCGTGATGCCTCCCCGTCTTGAAAATGCATTTAGGAAGGGTTTTAGTAGACGCCTTTCAACCTTGAGGATTTTCCTCAATTTCCTGGCAAAATATCGGAAAAGCTTCTCCCTAAAATGTGGATCGGTTGTAATGATTGCTTCGTTCAATTTTTTTCTCTTTGATATGCCGGGCGTATGCTGTCGAACCTAAAAGTAGCTCCTCCTTCCTACATCGGCTCCTCCTAAGCAATGTTTCAGGTAGTTCGTGCAGAGTTTTTTCACGCTATGTATCTGCCAATCTTAATAGACTCTCTCTTTTTACGATACGATGTTCTAACAAGTGTACTCTATAAAGAAAGAGATATCCCGATAGTTATCGAGTCGATTACCTAGTTTACATTCGTACGATTGAAAGTTGACAGATAAATACAATTAATTACCCAGTACGTTCTACTGTGGCATCGCTCTGCTGGATGTTGCCTGCCATGCGTTTAATTTTCACATTTTAGTTAATGTTCAACAAAATAAATGCTTGAGTGTTTTACTCATTTTTTTATTTTTATGGTCATATTGCTTCAGATCAGTCTTGAGATTAAAAAAAAGTGAATACAAGTGTTCCATGAGAAAAATTCACACCCATAAGCCCCCTTCGGACGTACAAGGTGGTTCATTGTGAATGGGAAAAATGACGATAAAATTTTTTATTGACACTAAGCACCATAATAATATGTAGAAATACGACAAAAACACCTACTCGGTAGTTTTGACGGAGGTAACCCTTTATTGAGCATGATAACGGAATTAGTAATCACGTAAGCGCGCCTTTTTTATTTACTTTAGTGCCCCCAATTGCTGTGATTAGGAAGTAAATTTCAAACGTAGCGTTTTGAATGGCGAAGAAGATGTATTGAAAATTGGTCGTACCTGATTGATTTTACTCATCATAATCGTCATCACTGGTCAGCAACCCTAAGATTGGGTTGACGCAGCTCTCCACTCAGTTCTCCTATCAGCTAATCTTTTCACTCCTACGTATTTATTCTCTTTCACATCTCTCTTTACTTGTTCCATATATTTTGTTCGAGGTCTCCCTTTTCCGTTCTTGCCATCCAATTGTACCTGGACGATTGCCTTCATCAGGCCGTCATGTCTTAAGTTGTGGCCGACAAGGTTGTTCCGTCTTCTTATTGATGTTTTCATGAGGCTCCTCTTATCTCCTATTCTTCTTCGGACTTCCTCATTACTAACTCGGTCGATCCATTTCTGCTCTAGCATATTCTTGTAGTACCTGTTCTCGGAAATTTTCATACTTTTTACAAGTAAATTACGTTGATCGCCAAAGTAATAAATGTATGTAAAAGTTTTCTTTGTGGCTATGTACAATGCCGCGAAATATTTTTTACTGCCAGAGAAATATAGTTTTGGTGGCTATTTTTTACGTAACTATTCTTCTAATAACTGACTCCAGTGTTTTTCCAAGAAGAAAGATGAAATTACAATGCAATAACCAATGTAAGAAATTTTAATTGAATTTATAAGTTAAGGTGTGAAACGCGGAAAAGATACCATCAAGGAATTTTCCGGCCTTCTGATAGCGTACAAAGGAGTACAAGACATCGTGACTTCGGCTGCAGGCGCCTAAAAAAGTTAAAAACCTACCCTCCACTTTTCCTCCTGAACTTTGCATGGTTCATTCGATAATTGCAGAATGCTTAAATTAAATTCGATATGCGGCCAAATTGAATGCTTTGATGATAGCCCGTACTCGAGACCGGAAGGGGTCATATTGCGTTGAATATTTACGAAGAAGAATTGGCGCATTTTGTGGAGGATGACGTGCGAAATGGATGGTTATGAGTTCTGAAGGAATAAAGCGCTCGAGGGGTTGGGGATAGGGTTGAGGTAGGCAGGAGGTCGGGGGAGGTGAATGGTTTGTGAAGGGGTTCGCAATTACTCGTGACTCTAGGCGGCGCGGCGTGAGGAAAGGCCGAAGAAGAAGGTTCGTGGGCTCACAGAGGGCATCTATGCAGTTGGCGAGCGGGCGAGGGTGGAGAACGAAAATATTGGGCCAGAAAGCACTGTTGCCGGCTCTCATCTCAGAGTTCAACTCTTCCGGAGGAGTTGGGCCCATCTGATATGGCTCTCGGTTAGATTTTGTTCTTCTTCGTGAACGACGACTTATCGGTAGGCTCGGATAAAAAAAGAATGTTTATTTATTTTTTATTTATTCCTATACCAACGAAAGTAGCAAATTTGGGCTTTAACATTGGGGTGTATAACAATTTTAACAATCACACATAAGCAAACATCCATGCCCTGGCTAGGGGCATCCTACCCATGCGGAACTCGAACCCGCGACCTCATTTTTGGCAGGCGAAGATTTTGCTCCGTCGACACCTAGGCCGGCATTTATTGACACGAAAACCATATTATCTGGTGCTAAAAAAACATTTCACGACATTATGCATGGCAGTGGAAAAAAAAACGTTTCATACCTTTAATTTTACGACGGCCTTCTGACCAATGAATGTACAAAGCAGGGGAACTGCATGGAGGAGGCGCAATTCCATCCCGGAAAAGGCTGATTTCTGTTGCCACTTTGGTCGCATTTTAATCGGTTTTCAAAAATGTCCGCGGCGCGGTGATGAATGCAATGCGATCCACTTTTTTCCAATATTTTGCCGTGTAATGTTTGTAAATTCTAGGAATAGCATTAAAAATGTATATATTACATAAATTCCATCATATTGTATATAAAAGTATATCTTATTTCCCCACGAAACTCAGTTTACTTTGTCCATAAGCGACACATGTGGCGACTTTTTTAAACTAATTAAATGCGCGTCGGATGACAAGAAATTTAAAGACCGACTTAAGGATCCTCTTTTGTAATATTCGAGGTACAAAGTATGAACATTTTTGAATATGAGTATTTAGAGGAGGCGACCGGCAGGTGAGGTAATTTTCGCCATGAGGGAAGGGTAGACAGAAACACGGCGTCGGCATTATCTTTCTTATAACGTAAGGCACCAAATGACCACAGCTTGACGTCCCATCCGACCGACGGATAGCTCTGCTTGAAGTGCCCTCCACAGAGCATCTGAGGAGGTATCGAGCAGTCACTGAAAAAACTCTCTCAACGCTGGTATTTGAGCCCGCATCGAATGGGTGGGTAAACAACATTTTTAATACCACAGCAACCTTATGCTAAAGAAGACTTTTTTTATCGATTCCTTCATAATTTTCAAAGTCCAGCATTCGCTTTCTATTCAGGAGTTCATTTTATTTTGAATATTCATGTTTATTTTATTGAAGTTTTTCGGACCACTGTTAAGCAACATAAGTGCAGAATATAAGTAGCAACTCAATGTTTACGGACGACACGATTTACAGCGCAAAAATTTTAATCTGATCTCATAAATTTTGCACCAAGCCAGAAATTCAACCATGTAAGACACAAACAATTGCTATGTTATTTCAAAAATACTTTTAACATTAAATAAAATATCTTACTTTGAGATGTACGGGATCAACATTTATGACGCACACGGAAAATATTACTGCTCTTTTACACACATTTCTGACGTAAGCCAGCTGTATTGTTTTGTATTTTTTTAGAGCAGAAATTTTCATCTAATTCATCCAAGAAGGTATCCTATCTCAGAACTAAAGCTGAATTCAATTATGAGCGCTTAGGAGTAAATATTTGTGTTTATAATTGATTCCAAGTAATAGATTTGCCTGAAACTTACGTATATAGCTTAAAAATATTTATTTTCCATTTTCGTGCCGTGAAATCTCAAAATATTTCTGTGATGATGAAATTCTGTCACGAAATTTGAAGACAGCTTGCTAAGTAAAATTCGAAAAAAAATATCGTTTTGCGTTGCTAAAACTATTGTTATTGTGTCATTACGAAGGGCTATAGTTGAATAGCAATGGGTCCAAGGATGCCTCTGCATGTGACCAACGACTCGGTGGCGTCGAGTAAAGAAGTGACTCCGGACTGAAATGGTCGCAGTCGCGATTTCCAACGTCCTTGAGGACATTCCGTTCCCCTGGGCGGGGGTCAATTAGACAAGTGCAACGGACGGAAGCCAGACGTGACCCCTCCCCTCCCACTCACCCTCTCCCCCGCCTCCTCTTTTTCTCCCTCCCCTCTCACGACCACCACCACATTTTTTTTCGGCGCTACTCCTCCTTCTTTGTATTTCCTTCGACATTATCCGACGCCAGGATTTCTCGTGAACACCTACTACATGACCGCACCCTCCCACAGAAAATATTTTTCCCTCTAGCTCTTAATATTACCCATTCGCAACTTATTGTTTTTTTTGGTGCTAAAATGTGTAAAAATATGTGTCGAATCACCTAAATATAATTTCCTGGTAAATTTAGCAGTAATTTGAAAATAATGCAAAAAATTTCTTTTTTTGCACAACAGTGACTTACTTATGAAAAGATGTGTCCAAAGAGGTTGCGGAAATATGACATTAATTTTTAATTAGTATTGAAACTTTTGTACTATATAAAGGCAGAATTATTGAAACAGCTACACGTGCTTAAAATCACAGATACATATTTTAATTTCTTACATCATGCAAGTCATAACAACTATCCCAACACCTTATTCATAAATTTGGTAGCAGAACGATGCAGATATATTGTATTATATCACCAAACTGAAAGCTAAGGTTTGATTTCTGTCTTATTTTTACTTAGTCCTGATAGTACTGATACAAAGTATTAATAATTATAACAAATAAAACACTTGAAATCAGAAAAAAACTTTATCCCTACAAACCATCCCCGGTCAATCTTCCAGGGTAGCCTTAACGTTTCGAATCCCTTAATTTACGGTCGTTTCCTAAAATGAGCTTGGTTGAAAACCCCCTATCTCAAACTCTCGATATTCCCAGCATAGACTTGGCGTATCCAATCGCCTAGTTAGCTCTCGTTTTCTCAAGCCAGTGCGGGGGTGATTTAAGGTCGGTTTGTTGGGGAGGGCGGTTCATCACTTGCCTCGACGGCAGGGGCGGATCCAGGATTTCTTTCTGGGAGGGGCCCAAGCAAGGCCGTATCCAGGATTTTGTTCAGGGGGGGGCACAAGGATACCTTGTTATACAAAACGAACGAAATTATAACGGGACCGTATTAAAAAACTATCATATTTTTAAGGGTCTGGGGGGGGGGCACGTGCCCCCGTGCCCCCCCCCCCTGGATCCGCCTATGCTCGACGGTGTGCAATATCTCGAAGCGATCATACGTCCACGGTCTGGTATTCGTAGATAAGTCGCTTTGTATAAGTTAAGAAATTATTAATTGCTAGTATTTTTTTTTTTTAGATCTGAAGGTATAAAACAATTCATTGGAGCGCTAACTCAAAGATTACCATCTTTTCAATTTTCAACTGAATTACAAGGGGGAGGCACCCATCCCAATCCATCCCTTAAATCTGCCTCTGAATGAGTGACCTATTTTACATGGCATGTTGGCTGATTCGGGGGGAGATTGGTGGACTACTGGGTAGAACACTTGCCTGCTGATCGAGGAGTCTCGGGTTCAAGTCCCATATGAAGGTTTCGGATATATCCATACCAAATCCATGAAGTGCGAGGTGGCCTAAGGAAAGAAATTGGCCCTCCACCGTGAACGCGTGAAATTCAAACACCTATGACTCAGTTCGGAGTGAGCTTTACCCTCACCTAATCAAATCAACCTACGGGTTGGATGATGCTGAGTGTTTGACTGAATCATAGTGACCCTACTATTATTTATCAGAGTATTATTTTTATAACTACCAGAGTGATTTAACACTCTTAAATTTTTTACGATAAGTAAACTGAATATTGCAAACGCTGATCCTCCGCCAATAATTTACCCTCACCCTCTGGACCACTCCACAACCCTGTCCTCCCAGCAGCCCTTATCCTGCAGAGGATGTTTACCCCTGTAAGATTATCCAGTAGGTGGTGGAGGAAGGTAGGTAGGGGGTAGATGAACCGGGAGTAGGTTATTGGGCCGAAAGGGGAGGGTGACACACTAATTGTGTGAAATTCACAAACCTGTGGCTTAGTCCGGGGTGAGTTCTGCCCTCACATATCCAAAACAATCTTAGCGTTGAACCACCGAGTGAGTGCTTGAATGATTGACCTTCCTATTATTAATTAGAATGATATTTATGTAACTAAAACAACGCTTAAATAGTCTATGTATCAAGGTTGAAGTTCGCCATGAAAAAATATTATCTAATCTTACCCGGGATTCGAACCCGGATATCCTGATTGATTGTTAGGTTTGCTAGCAACCACTCTAGCAAGGCAGTATTATTGAAGCTTACTTTAGGATACGTTTTACCGAACAATGGATTGCTTAGCACGCCTTACTGGCAATCAGGAGATTCGGGTTCGAACCCCGGGTAAGGCAAATATTTTTCATGAAGAACTTCATCCTTGGAGCGTATGATTTAGCAATTAATTACAGGAAACTAATAGAGCACCTTAATGCTCTTCAATTTTATTTACGATATCGAAGAGTAAACTGGCTATTGGAAACGATGATTCTCCGCTAATAATTTCTCTTCGCTCTCCTGACCACTCTACAACCCTGTCCTCCCTGCAGCCCTTTTCCTGCAAAGGACGTTTCCCCCTGTAACACTATCCAGTGGGTGGCGGAGGAAGGTGGGTAGGTGGTAGAAGGCTGTTGGGCCGAAAGAGGGGAGGTTGACACAGAGGACAGGCGGAGGTGGGAGGCGGGCGAAGGGGGTATGTTTGTGGGATGCACAAGGGAGGATAGAGGAAATATGTGCACTCGCTCCATAACACCGACGACCGTCGCCTTTCTTTTCACGTGATGAGTCCCGCAGGGTGACGACGCGGTAAATTGATTATTTCGCTCCCTTCTTCCTCCACCACGAGGGGGCGCGGTGGGCGAGGCGGAAAGGGGTGGGTGGGCGGCGGAGGATATTTGACCGAAGGCGATCCTCCTCCTTCTCATCTTTCGAGTTCTCCGGGGTGTTTTTTTTGTGGTGTTTTTACGCCACCGTCGCACCACATTGCCATTGGGATATTAAGTGCCTAGCCTAACGACGGTTTTCTTATAAATCCCGTTAGATTCCGTTCCTGTCATTTTTTGTTAATTTGTGCCAGTTTATTTTTCCGATACTAATTCACACATAGGCACTTTCCGAAATAGATAGTCCGAAAAAACTGTATGGACGCTCTCAATCTCTTAACATAGTTAGATACGGAATATTTATTGACGCTTAAATGTTTTCTATTAGGTACCTGAAAACCTTTTTCTTCTCGAGTATTCATTTTTAGAGTAGTTTGACAAAATTCCTTGGTCTGTATCGGTACTATCTAGGAATAAAGAAGAGTTGTTAAACTTAGGAAGGAGGTAGTAGTATCGAGTATATATAAATGTCCACCCTTTTGTGGCACACGGACTTCACCCTTTCAGGGGTATATCATTCTCTCATCATTAAAGGAAACGTTATGGTCAATCCTCGTAAATACGTTAAGAATTCTGACGAACGTCCCTAATGTAGAATATGTTAGAAACTGGCCGCTAACGTTTGCTATATCACTGGCCAGGGATTGTGGAGCATTGAAGCTAGAGGGGCCCTGACATCTTCAAATCTCTGCCATCCTTGAACATCAACGTTTGGATTAAATATTTTGAGAGATTATGCGCAACTATTAAAATTCTTTCCACATATGTACTATTTTTTTCAATTCCAGCGTCTACATCTACAGTTGCCTCTCATGTTTCCGCGGAGTGTGTTATAATTTTCTCTTAGCCTCTTCAGGTCTAACATAAGGGAATCTCTTAGACCTGAAGATGCTTTGCGTAACTGTTGTGAACGAAATCGCTGGAAGCAGTGAAATCTGAGTTATTGGATTATCATTCTACATCTACGGTATCTTTTAGATAGCTACATTTGTTCTTTCTGGGGAGTTTTGAAAATATTTTAATCTATTCCCATGAAGTGCTCCATACTCACTAGCATCAAGGTAAAATATGGGAGTGATCATCTAGCCAGAGCTGAATTTGATTCGAATATGTCACACGTATAGATTTCGTCCATTTTTAAAATTAGTAGGGCATACCAAGGACTTTTGGTCGTACTTATTCCTTTTCATTTGATTCCAACCCTGTCCAATGTGTACTGCTGGGTTACTCCGCAAGCATATCGAGTGAAAATAACACCACAGTATTGCCCTTTTCAAATCATTGCCGTAGACGATGGAGAAAGCACAACGAGGCCGATGACAGTCGGCTATGACAGTTCTCCTCGCCCACGTGGCTTGCATGATGTACTTAGGGATGCGAGAGAGTGGATAATTAAGGCGTGGGCAGGGGGAAAAAATATTTTTTAAGCGATTGAGACATTAGTGAGAAAGAGGGAGAGAGGGATAGAAGTGTGGCGGGAAGAGAAAAATGGATAACGAGGAGATTGAACCACGGAAACGGGAATCTTGCGAGTTGGAACCCGGAAAAGACTGTTTGGAATCGAGGAGATCCCTCGACGCATGCCGGCGACATTTCACTCGCCGCTCTTGGAAACTCCGTTGATGGATTGCTGCTCAAAGTGGCGGCGACGGACCATGGCTTCAACCCGCGAACTTGCTCGGCTCGCCCCGATGGTGAAAAATGCCCCGGCCTTGCGTCCTACTCGTATTTATTGCCTGGCTAAAAGCGGCTGCACTCGCAAGGCGCCGGTCGTCATGTAGTAAATGAAGTGTGGGATGCCGTCGACTTTTTTTCTACTACATGATGGAATAGTGCTAGCAGACATTTTTCGAAACCTAGCTCATGCGGCTTAATCGGTTGATGCCCAATAAGGGAATGCAAATTAATATCCTTCATCTGAATACACATTGTCATCTGGATGTTTGAGCTTATAGGCGTGTGGGAGAAAGAATTTTCTTTGACATGGTTATACGCATTTGTTGAATCTGAACCCATCAATTATTATTATATGCTATGGGTAAGCATACAGATACATTAATTATTTCTGCTTGACTCAAGCTCTATAATCCGGACTTATTAACTAGTGGCAGTAAAGAAGAAGATAGAAACTTCTTAGTTTCTCGATGGCACATAATATGAAAATTGTGTAGCAAACAATCAAAAGACACTACTATAGTTCTCTATAATTCCCGAAAAATACCTTATAGCCTGTTTGTATTGGTTCTTCCCTAACGTTAAAGCTATCATGTAATAGACTACTTCCTGTGGCATCAAATGTAATTAATAATTGCTTTGATATAACTGTGAAATAAAATATTATTTTCCAGTATCTTGTACCAACCTCTACTTTTGAAAACACAGAAACTCTGTATCTATCATTACCACCCCTAACGAGCTGTGTTATTTGCTCCTCAATGAAAGCTTTCCTATTGGGACTCCGAATACTGTTGGCAGGGATAAAAGTATTTTCTTCTTTATGGGTGCAGTCGTTGGTAAAATTTGAAGCAATCTTTTGCCAACAACTTTCATTGGTAATGTGACCTTAAAAATGAAAATTCCTTATCCGATTAATTATTTCATCACTATTTTTAATGTTGCTAAGACTTTGAAAGTATGAAAAAGTTGATCGAAGAGAGGAAACATGGCAGAGTGATTTTTTATCTACCCAAAGGTTGGTTATTTTATTATTTTCATCGATATAATTTATTATTTGGAGTTTTATCATAACATTTCCTTGTTATACGTACTTAGAGCTCTCCATGAATGTGCACGACTCTCGATTTAAAAAAATCTTGCGCACGTGGAACTTATAGCTGGAAAAAATAAATATTTAAAATATTACTTCTCTGTTTGGCCCGTTTTCAGTAACTGAGCCCTCCGTCACATTATTCTTTTCTAAGAGTCATCATGCCAAGGCTTTTCTCCCAAATACTGCCGGAAAGTTAAACACGAGATGCTACTGTGGATAAGTGGCAAAGCCTTCCTAAATATACCCGAGAAGTGTGCCCATAAATGAGGGATTAATTAAGGTAAAAGGTCGAGACGCACTATACCATTGCTGCCCGTTCATGACTACGATGATGACGACGATAGTGATTATGGAGATGGCAAAGTGGCATTATGCGACGCGTGCTTGAGTCTCTCTCTACGTAGTTGTCGTTTTTCAGAGAAATGTAGAGCAAGCGGAGAGCACTGAGGAAACAATCGGTTCGGAAGAGTCCTTTATCCGCTTCCTTTTTTTTTTTCATTTTTACGCCCGTCCTCCTCATCCCCTGGTTTATGGTTTTTGAAGATGCGGAAGGAGGACAAGGAAATTGGAGACGTTTTGGAGATATTTTTGAGAGGGATCATCTTGTCATCTCGGGTGGAAGTGGGTGATGGGAAACGCTATCTATGCCTGGCTGACAGAAGGAGGAGGAGAAACAAGCGACGCTCACTCGGCGCGCACTCAAACGCTCGTTATGCTAAACATAAATATCTTAATCGCGACCGCGCGCGAGGAAGAGAATAGCTGAGAAAACCCCCCCTGTAGCTCGCTGTATCATTAAGAAGATGGGAAGACGTCGGTCGGTGTTCGAGGCGAAAGGTGCATAATTTTTAAAAGTGTTCACGGACATAGAATTCACGGTTCAGTTTACAGACGCTACTACTACATGGATTATTTCTTTTTCCCCACCACCATCTTCGTCATTTTTTTTGCACGTCCCTCGGCGTTAGAAACAGTCTTGATGGCGTAGCGTCGGAAAATGTTTTATTTCCCGCGATATACACCTCCCTATTTATATACACGTATTCTTCGGAGGAGCTTCTTTCATTCTTAAGGGGCTCGATCATCTCGCCTCGTGATTTTTCCCTCCTTGCTCTAGGCATTTAAATGTGGATCTAAAATCTTCTGCTCGGTGACTGCCTATGCCTCCAACTGAGCGGTAAATTTTAATAGAGAGCCGAAACAATATTTTAGCCATCATATGAACCTTCCACTGTCTCAGGTCATTAAAAAAGTACTCTTAGAGATCTACCTTTTCCCTAGTCTATGCAAGTGCCTCATCTATTCGTGTTTAAAAGCCGTATAGTAGGAGAAACTGATTTTGTTGCACGCTCGTTATAATTCCTCTGTTTTTGCCGTATTTTTCGCATCATAATACTTAACGGCTAACATATATATTGGCGCAGTTCTACTGTATATTTTTTAAAATTATGATAATAGTTAAATGGTTTTTGTTTTGCTACTGGAAGCAGCCTCAAAGATTGACTGATAATTCGACCAGTTAAAATATTTTTTGACTTAAATCAACCAACTTTTACCTCAAAAACTGCTGTAAAATAATTCTAAAATCATTACAATGGATTGTCACTAAAGCTTTCTTGCATCAATTGTCATTCAACCCATCACAGAAGTTATTCACATAATGACACTATGGAATATAGTTTTACAGCCATGCCATGAGCTATTTTTAAAAAATATAGTTAAATCCGAGGCAAAAAAAAATAATGTGGCTGATATTTTGTTTAGCTGAGAATTATATGTCACTCTAAAAGGTGAATATATCACTCTAATGCTCCTCGTGTTTGACTTTGACGAATTTTTTATAGAACCTCCTGACAAAGATTAAATATCTCTTAAGGAAGCTCTCAAACTGTTAATAAACAATTGAGCGTGGGGAGTCATGATCATAAGTTTTGAATAAAAGTTTTGATGAAGAAAAAATGTTGCATTTGCACCAAATGAAACAATTTAAATAAAATCTTATTCTTTAGAGGAGAAAAGATATGATTAAACTTTTATCCAAATTAAATGAAGAAGAATATGGCATTTGGTAAATCATGATTTATTCAAATCCCATTCTATTACTATCTCATTTATCGGTAAGAGACCTTCTCTCTGAAAGAAATTAAGGATCATTTACAGTGAAAGCTCTTCATTTCTATTTTACAAATGGAAAGCCGATAAAGTCTTTGATGTTTGGAAAAAGAAGATGTTTCAAAGCCCTTTCTGAGGAGATAATCATCAAAGAGTGTTTCATATTTCATCAACAAGCCATGTATCCTCCTCATCGTTTCAATTGGGTGTACTTCTAGGAAATTTTGAACCGCATAAAATAGACTAAAGCATCGCGGTATTTAAGTCCTCAGAGATTTACCGTCTAGCAATTGCTTTGTAGTACTTTGAATTGAAAATTCAACGACAGATGTAATTCAAGAGATATTGTCGACTTCATTCGCCTCATGGACTATTATCCCAATTCAAATTCTGGTTACATTGAAGGGCCACTTTCGCTGATAATCCAAGAGATTATTATCCTTGGCCTCTCTGAATATCAACAGGCGGTGGCTTTTCAAGATGGTGTATGTTTCGTTGATAAGCGTACTTGAATAGTTCGAGTGAACCAACTTTCACCCATGAGTACTCAATGATAGGTGCTCAAATTAGGCTTTCAGCTCTTTTTAATACTTTTAGTCACAGTCATGTTTCAGGATCTTAATTATTTTCTGCTAAGTCATTGTATCTTTGTCGTTCTTATGTTAATACTTTTTCAAACGCTATTCGCCCTGGGTAGCCCTTTTTTACGCGTACGTTTCTTCGAAGATTTTATATACACCGTGATAGTCATCAGGGAATTTATCTCTTCTTTTGTTCATCGGTATGATTTTAAGATAATCATTGCATTTATTTCTATTACCACTATTTCTTGGCGCTTTGTTTTTCAATTCTATTGGGTATTATACTGGTAATATCACGGATGATTGGCTCAATTGATTGGAATCTCTTTCGAACTTTTCTCGTATTTTTTGTAAGTAAACATTTAATTAATAAACTATTTTATTTTTCTATGCATTCTTATGATCGCTTTTTGTAGTTATTTTATTTCCTATGTAAGGTATCGTTTAACAAATTTATAGTATCTACATTCAGTAACATTGCACATGTTCAGGAATAATTTTTCATTTCACCTCCGGGATGAATATTAAGAATTATATATCAAATACCTGCATATATAAGATTGATCATTTCGGTATTTTTTTCTGGATTTGTGGATAAGAGTGATCACTTTGAATCGTTTTCACTAGCTCTTTCTTATTTCTATTCAAATCGGACGGTTTCACTCTAATTCGCTCTTATTTGTTTTGAAATTATGAAGAAGTAGCGTGGTTCAAGGACGCATTATGATACAAGGTTATTTTTATTATATGAATGAGACGACTTTTATGGAATAGATATGTTTCTCGTAACCAGTGAAGTATATTTGAATAAGTACGACAAAAAATTGGCTGGTGGTTGCTGATAGTTTGCTCTATAACTTCTAAGGCAAAATATTTGAAAATTTTTGTATTATCCATTGGAGAATTGTATTTATTAAATACAGCATTTTTTCAGGATAGCTCATTTTCACGACTCGCCTATTGATTCCTCTTTGCTGTTACACACGTTGGCTCAAAAAGTGTTTTTATTTGCAAATTAGTGCAAAACACGTATAGTCACTTCGTAAAAACTTATTTTAGGAAAAAAAATGTTACTAAAAAATTCGAACATTTACTACGCGTTATTTCCGTATGTAAATTAGTGGAATTTTCTTTGGTTCCGTTTATTTGGCGATTTTGAACCCCTAAGTGTTTAACTCTTAATAATTTTGATGCCGAGAAAATATCAAAGTGCAAAAATTAGCACTTCTTACGGTTGAGCAGTCTTATGGAACTCAATGCTGTAAATATGTATAAAAGCAATCCTCACGTCAAGGTAATTTTTTAAATGATAAATAGAAAATAAATGAGATCAGTAGTAAAAATCTGCAAAGAAAGGAAATATTCGAGATCAGCAAAAATTAGTCGTACGGAAAATAAAAATTTCCACTCATCCTGTTGAAGACATATTTTGACGGAAAGCTTCTAATAGAAGCTTCTAATGAGCCACACATGACTCAGAAGGCCTCAAAATGTAAATGAAATAATGATCTGTTCCCATAAAATTTTTGTTACACTCAATTTTACCAGATCTAGCAGCGAATACTGACGGAGAGGGTTGGTCAACAAACATTTCGAAATGTTGCCTCGAATCCAAGACACGAGCCAAGCCAAGCGCAGTTTTCTTATATAGTGATGTTCCTAGCTCCCAGCCAATCAGCTGTCTTCTAGTAGTTTCAGTACTTTAGTTGGCTTCTTTCTTGAAGTTCCAGTCTAAGCATTGCTGGGGTTAGGTGGGTAAGGGAATGTGGGAAGGGTTTAGGGCAAATTTGGGAGTTTTATGTTTGGGTTTTGTTGGAATAACGTAATCCCAAAGATTCTTTAGTAGTTCGTTATTTGTTTTGCCAAATGAATACTGGAATTTTTCAACAGAAGCCTTTAGAAATGTTAAAATTGGTGTGATTTTAAGACCCTTTCGAATTTTGCTGTTACTAATGAACCATGGGGCACCTATTTTATATACTGATGATTTTGTTTTCGCAAGTTCGAATTCGCTTCAAGTGAGTTGCTGCGGCATGAAGACAAACTGGAGAGGCGTACGATAAAAGCGGTTTGATCGATGAATTATATTGTAAAAGTTTAGTTTTTAGTTTAGTTTAGACACGAGCATTGAATGTGTTAATTCGTGGGACTTCACGGAACGCTATTCTATGAGACAATGTCTCACCATATATCATCAAAATCCCTTGACTTGTGCCTATCTCTCTCACTCCCTAGGATGACCGACGTATTCGTCATCCTCTTCTGCCCCATTTGATTTTTTTCTTCTCCCTCTCTCCTACCATCAACTTTGTGTGAGGCGTGATGGTTGACGGTTCGTGTGTGTGTTTGTGACTCCATGGGGGGGGAGGGGCGGGTTGAGGTTTGACCTCGTGACGCTGGTTGTCCCTGGTCGCGAAATCCGGGCCACGTCCGCGGGTGCAAACACCCGACCCCCCTCGTCTCCTTCCCCTTCCCTTCCCCGACCACCCCTGCCCCCAACCGTCGGAGCGAATAGAATAAAAAAACAAACTGCCCGCCTCAACCCACTTCTCCACAGAGCTAGGGTCGTGCGAGATCATTCCCAGTAAGTACGCAATATGTCTTCCTCACGCTGTGCCCAACACGAAATTGTCAAATATAGGGTGACAATATTTGTTTTTTCCTCGTGTGATGAATTTTACGTCAATAGTAGATTCATAATACTACATACATTTTTGGAAATGCTTTGGACCTCCAATAAATTCGTATCTAGGTTATCGAGATTGTAGATTGCTATGTTTGGATGCAGCATTTTGCAATGAATGCAGCATATTATTTTGCTGTGACGTGAAAACAGTTTCACTCTACGGCTTCCTACTGATTATTTTGATTTACTTTCAGAAAATATCCCCGATTAAGCAAAGGTGCTTTACCTATTTTTTAAATTTTGAATGTACGCTTTCATAAATTTATGCAGAGTGCTTGCTACCTTTAAACACACCAATTCAAGTGGATAAATTGAAAAGTAATAATTTTATGGGTTGAAAATCGTTCAAAATTATATATTTTTATATATTTAAGCCTCCAAATGGTTAGTTCCTTAGTAGTGGAGCGGCTGAATGATTCTCAGGGTAAATTGACATTAAGGCCAATGCCAATAAATAAAACGAGTTTTGACGTCAATGATTCATTTCAGTCAACTTAGATGACTTTCTGTGACATCAGCTGTGGCATTGGCCGTCCTCTTCTATTCTCTACGTCACCCTCAACCTTCCTTCATGGCCATTAGAGTAGAGCTGTATCTTTTTTATGACAGTGGTATTCTTTTTAAATGTACCAGTAATTGTATCCATTTCTTTATTTTATGCGTGAACTCATTTTCCCTCTTCTTTTTCCTGTGCTCATGTTACTCTGCGTTTCAAATTACTTTCCTCACGTAGCATCATGGAAAAAAATGTGAACTGAATAGGCGAAGGGCATAAGGAATGCTATTTTTGCATAAGTTTTAATCAGGTTCAATCTTTATGCTATATGAAGTGAACATTGTTAAAAACTTTTTATCTTCTATAATCCAATCCCTTAATATGGTCCATTGAATTCTGGCAGTGATGAAAGACATTGAATTTCCGAAGAATGTGCCTGGTCTCCCGTTTGGGCTAGATTGTCCATCATCGCCATTATTTCGATGACTAACACACTTATCACACTGCCATCAAATGTCTATGAAGACAATGAGTAGCTCGATCTTCGAAACATAATGATGAATAGCCTATCCCTGACGTAGTCCCGAGAGTGATTTATATCTTAAGGTGATATATTCTGTCTTTTTTTTAATTGCTAGTCCAGGATTTCATGGCTGGCCTCACATTTCCATTTCTAAGACTTCAAATAAAAATAATAAATTTATAACTCCAAATGTCTAAAATTTACAACTTTGATAACAAAAAATGAAGTAGTTTTTGGTAGCTTCAGTGGTTAACAGTGTGGAAGCTACCATCCTTAAATTTAAATGGAATGCTAGTCACAAAAATTATGTCAAAGTTGAAAATATGTTATTATGTGTAACACTTGGCAAAAAACCTATCATAACATGTAAGTATCACAAGAAAAAATATGAAGATAAGAGGAAATTGGAAAAAATAAATTAACGGACCAAAAATATAACTTTTTTATAGAAAAAATGTAACTGTAAATTCATGCGTATATATTCACACACACATTAAAAAAGAACATTTACAGCTTACAGATGGGATTACAACCAATCTTTAGCCATTTCACAAATATTATTTATACTCGTCATCAGTTTAATTTTACTACGTAAATAATTAAATCCAGTAGTCCTGTTTATCTTAACCCTGCGATTATAAGAGTCGAAGGATAAATTCAGATTCGTCTTCCTAGTATATACTCTTTCACGCCTCTACCCTGTCTACCTCCTAGTTGAGGGCAGGTAGCGTGGGCGCGGGTGCATCGCCCCAGATTCGATGCCGACGGGAACATCGCGCGCCGCGATACTCGACTTGTTGTAGTGGCATCGGCTCGTCTGCCGCCGCCGTCTGCGTCTGGCATCTCCTCACGCCGGCGCGCCGCGGCGCTTACCCCTTCCACGACCCCCAATGGGTCACGGGCGTCCTCGGAGCTGAGGCGCACAGAGGGGGGGGCTTTAGGGGGTCGGGGGGGGGGAAGGATTTGGAGTGAAAAAAGGGGTCGAGTGAGGGGGTACGGAACTGCACGGGAGTAGGGAGGAGGAGAAAAAGGCTAGGAGAAGCTAATGATAATGCCATCGCTCATTCGCTATCAACAGATGATCGTCTTGACTGCTCCTTGAAGCGCACGGAATGGGGGAGGGGGGCGGGCGGAGGGCGGTGGGGGAAGCTTAGGGTTCTTTCCTATGTGCGTGGATGGGTTGGAGGGGGGAGAGTTTGCGCGGTGGTTGGGGTGAACGGGTTAAAATTGTGGGTTCTGGGCGGAGGAAAGGAAGGAGGTACGTAGAAAAAAACGCTAGCGTGCGCGTGCAAGGATTTGTTTCCACGTCCCCGAAACGATACGTATGCGAAAAAAATTGAAGAGCGAAAATCGGTGGGTGGAGAATTTAAAAAAAAATAATAATGTGAATCAACTCAAGCGAGGGAAGGGGACGTTGTTGAATAAGTTGGGGTAGGTATAGGCACTGAGTGGGAACGAGGGAGAGAGAGATATATATACATTAGAAGGAGTTGGGAAAGGTTATGTGGGATGGGGGAGTCGAAACGGCTAATGCGTTCCCAAGGAACATTACCTACCCCAACCCAGACGTCGACCTGATCGCGATTTCACGCTCAAAGAGAAAAAAAGCGGAGGGTGGGAGTTTAAAATGCGATCTTGAATCCCTTCTGGCCTCCACATCGATTTCGACGGCCGAAGCAGAACGGACGTTTTTTCAGCGTATCCCCTTCCCCCGTCTCCTTCCCACTATCAACTCCCTCGCTAAAGCCTTGGTTGCTTTCTCCTATCCCATCCTCCTGTTATACCTTCCCATCGCCCGCAGACTAATCGAAATAAGCGTCCTACAAGGCGAACACGCAGAAGAGTACTCGCATGGTGATGGGAGTACTAGACTGGAATCGGTAGTAGACTTGGAGACTATACGCTAGATTAAGACTATCGTGAAAATTCAAATCAGGGAAGTATAAGAATGGTGCGGAGGGTAGTATCACCAATAATGTTGGCGTTTAAACCGCTCCCCACACTTATAGTTATTAATAAAAAAATGAAAGAGGCATGTTATCGATGGATGCGTTTGCGTGATGAACGCTATGCTACGGACTAGAATTCATATGCGTTAATGGCTCTTGAATTAAAATTCTACGATGAGGTTTCCTAACATGTCAGGACTTCGCATGGCAAACTCCAATGGCCGGTAGTAGGAAAAAATTAATGCTCCTTAATACCTCACTCACTTACCTAGGGGTTCAAACCGTTTAAGTTCAACCGATTCAAGCGTGATAATTTCGAAATATTGAAATAAAAGGCAGTTTCCACAATAATAATCGGGGAGATTTATGCTTGGAAAGGACCATGGGACATAGGAATTAACCATGATCATTCCATTCAACCCGAATGTTGAATGGATTGATCATGTCTGGTTAGGGTGGAGCTAAATCCGAATTAAGCCACAGGTATATAAATTTCATACGCGCAGGGTACGGGGTTCCTGCTCTTCCTTTCTCTGCACCACCTTGCATTGCGAGGATCCTCCCTCCCCTCATCCTTCCCCCAATCCCCACTCCTCCGCGCCAAAGCTTTGGCTGATTTCTCCCGTCTCGTATCGCATCCTATTACTTCTTTCAGCTACCCAACCGCGCGCCCGCAGACTAATCGGAATAAGCGCCCTCCCTGCCCGGAAAATGCGCAGTAAGTACAGTTCTCGCCGAGTGATGGAAGAACTAGAATGAGATCTCGCAGCAGTCACCGGGAGTACACGCTAGACTAAGATTACTGTGAAATCTCACATTTATAAAGATGGTGGTGAGTAATTTATTAAAATGAAGAACCGCAATGTGACCGCGCTCTGTTACCAGACGGTTGTGGTTTTTATTTTTGTTTTGTTTTGAAAGGGAACCACGTTTTTGTTTGGAGCACATTGTTCTGGACCACTTATCTTGCTGATATGACTTAGCCAAATTACCCCTATTACAGTAATGTCTTCTCCCCGTACTAAAGTCCAACTCAGCGTTATGTTAGGGACAGTGAAACAAACAACCCTTAGTTTCATAGTTTTTGCCTTGTATTGATGGGTTATCGTAGAGGAGAGGGGTAACTTCATTAATTTTCTTACACGTTTCGCCGATTTCGGTGGCGGCAGGGTAGAGAAGGGCAGGGTAGTGTCTGTCACAAAGGCCAATGGTGTTGTTTCCGGTTTTACGTAAATAAATAAATATATGTAATTGATACGGAATGTTTTTCTCTCTTATTTGGTAGCTATCCTCTTTTCCATAAAACTCACCATCTTATGCTGCAGGCTTTCTCGCCTGAGAGAATGCGGATGCATAAAAACCTAGGCAAAGTAGTGTTTTGCCATGGCTAGCATCTATTTTACTCAGCATGCGCCCTTGGGACACCTCGCAGGCTCTAATGCGGATGTATTCCTCACAAATTCCCTCCTCCATCCCCTCGAGATGTGAATAAAAGATGAGGCGGAACATAATAAGATAAGGGAAAGAAAAACATTTTAATTTTTCCCCTCCCTCAGGCATCAAGAAGGGCCAAATTTCATTCCGGGCCAGCTCCTGTGTGTTGCTTGAGAGATAAGTGGGAATCTAAGTATTTGGATCACAAAACCTTTGCAACTACGGACCCATTCGCAAAGAAATCCTTGTCCCACTTTCCTAGTGAGCTATCTTGATTCCGGTCTGTTCCACCTCGCGGCTACTTTGCATAATTTCACACGAGCGCATGCAAGCAATGGAAAAATGCATCACCGGGGAACTTTTTTACTCCAGGCAGAATGAAAATAATCTTCCTGTGTGATAATCCGCATGGTAATTAATTACAAGCTGACTCGGGGAAGATTTTTTTTCTCGTCATCAGTCTTTAAAATGTGGTTCCTATGCTCACGATGCTTCTTCTTGACTCAGAAAGACACATGTAAGAAATGTAGCCGTTGCAAAGGACTGGATAAAATTTTATGCAAGAATGTAAAATCGCAACGGTATTTTCGCAGATATTTTTTTCCTTACCTTACCTTATTGTCAAGGAGTAAAATTGAGTGAATTTGATTGTGTACGACTTGGCTGTTTATATGCTATGTTTGCCTCTATACTTTTTATTATTGAAATCATTTCATCTTTGTCGTATTCAAGATTCGGGGATTCGGTAATAATATTGACGTGCATTTCTTGTTTTTGTGATTATATTCGTCTTTCATTCGTACACATGATTGACCATACGAATTTTTTTAAGTACCTACCTTTCTAATACTTCCTTTTTTATGCATAATTGCGATTGATTGTAGCCTATAACTCAGAGTAAACTTTAAACATGAGAAGACATAACACTAGTTTTTGGAATTTGTCATTATTTGAGGGGTTTCAGCTACATTAATAGATTACGATAATGCTTTCGTTACTTTTTGATTCAAATAGTCTGGTCCATGCCATTTTTGTCGGATAATTATCTTGGTAGAGATATCTCTGCATCATAAAGACTGTTTGTGGTTAAATTATACCATAACTTTCGTTGAGCATTCCATAAAAATTACTTGATAAGTATAATGGGAGAGCTATTTTTATAATTAAATAAAAATGCCCTTTTTTCCTTTCTATCCAATTTTAGGGCATCGGTAAAAAGAGGCCTTAATGCGCGAGGTTAATTCCCCTTTTAAGAGTCATTTAAGAATATTTCCCCATTCAACTCCCTCGAACGTCACTCAAGAAGAAGATAGTAGTTATGCTATTACGCATGCATCGCTCGGCAAATCAGGGGACGCTGATTGTTGGGACGAGGTCGAGAATACTGATCGACTACGAGAAGGCGTGGTTGAAGTGAGCATTTTTGGTCTCAAAAATAACAGCTGCCTCCCAGCCGACTATGCAATCGCACTGGATAAATCAAAAACCTCATGAGGGCTTCAAAAGGTTTTGACCGTGTATTGCGTGCCAGGTGAAAAGATATTCTCTTTCGGGAGGAGGGGAAAGGCGATCAGTAGAAGAGGTATGGGAAATAAAACGTGTACTTATGGTGGGAAATCGAAAAATTGATGGTGTAGAAAAAAATCCTTCTCTCGCTCGCGAGCTTCCATCAGGGCAGGGCAGTTTTTAGGGCAGCTAATGTATAGGCAGACTACAATAAGTTGAAAGATAATGTGCTCCTTCTAGGATTTTATAGGAATGGGCTACTTAAAAACGAATGTATTCATCAACTGATCTCCGTTTCCAATTCACTATAGAACAGTGAGTAAGAAGTGATGGCATTTACTCTAATTCTTTGGAGAGCTTTTTTATTTTCCTTTGCCTCTTCTATCTATCACAGGCGATTTTTTGTGTAAATTGTTGAAAATAGAGTTGTAATTCCCGTCAGACACCAAACTATGTATATTATTTTTCTACATTACCCAATAGCTTCGGTAACATTGTGATTTAAAATTGAAAGTAATCAATTCTTACTGATGCGCATGCAACTTCCAGATAAATTTCATTTTCCTTAATAAATGACACTCAAAATAAGGTCAATTTTGGGATTTATTTTCATTCAGCGTATGTTGTTAGAGGCTGCTTGTGCATCTAAAAGATCTGAAAAAAGACTCTGAAGTCGAGGCTACGATTCTTAATTTCTTTACGTTTAAAAGATTCCTTTCGCTTATTAGGTCTTCATAATTGTTAATCAGCGTCACTTAACGTTGTTTCCAATTAGTGGCGTAGCCAGGGGAGGTCCAAAAACAGGGTGGAAAAACAGAGTAACTGCTAAGTAGAGGGTTTTAAACTAATTTTAACACTTTTCATAAACGAAAAACTTCATTTTTCATAGAAATATTTTATAAATTCATCATTTTTCAGTATGTTATTTTCTTTTATGAAGGAAAGGAATTGTTTTTATATTTCGAGGGGAGGGTCCGGACTCCCTGGACCTCCCCCTCGCTATGCCACTGCTTGCAATATATTCACTTTAGTTTTATTGTCTTAACCATGTTGCCATGGGGAAAATTCTGCGTCCGGGTGTATATGAATAACTTACGTCATTGTTTCATTTCTCTTATGGTTAAAGCTTGCTCACTTTTAGTCGTGGATTATCGAAATTTATCGATTCATGGATCGTTTAGTACTTTCTTTTTCTATCAGTATAGATATCGTATATTATAAAAAAAAATGGTTCAAGTAGTGTAAGAAAATCTTTTTAGGTTATTTTTCAATGACAGAGTTAGTAGATTTTCATGTAAATGAATTCCACCCCTCTTTATTCCGACGCTTTTGATACAATCTTCCTTCCCACAGCTATTTCTTTCTTGCCGGTAGCGCTCTTTCAGCCATTACGCTAATTTCCTGATGAATTCTGGAGATAACTTTTTTCGGTAAATCGACCTTAACTGATTATCTTCTCCACCTTCCCCGAGACGGTTCCCACCAAACGTGTATTCCTAGCGTAGGTCATGTGAATGTCCTCAGTCAGTTCCTTTGAATGACTGTCGAAAAATTCAATTCGAAATTTGTCGATGTGTCGATGTCAAAAAATCGTATATTTGATAGCTAAAACTATATATAAACCATTAAAAGATTAATAAGAAATATTCGCCGAGAAAAAACAAGATCATATACATTAAAAGATATTTTTGAATTATCTAACCGTGGAACGAACCTACTCAAAGCAGAGATCTACGATGTGTCGATAGTCAAATAGTAATTTCTGTACTTTAATACATAACTCCTCTACCAATCATGGTCGGTTAAAAATAACAAAGCCAAATTTGTTACCCAGTATTTAAAGCAAAATGATCTTATTAAAGTTGAGTTTAGAAGTTACGTTGATTAGAGTCTTGGAGTATAGGTCTTGAAGAATTTAAATGCAAATTTTTTGTCGACGTTTCGGTTTATTAAAACCTTTTTATCAGGGCTCTACATCGCAATGAATTGCGCTTGTTTTTTAAATTATTTTAAATATCATCATAATTTATACGTTCGTAACTGTCTTGGAGTAGAGGTCTTGAGAATTAAAATGCGAGATTTTGCCAGCTTTTTGGTACATATATTCATATTCATAAGAGCTTTTTTTGCAATAAATTGGATTTGTTTATTAATTTAATTGACTTATTTCATTAAAAAAATCCAATTAATTGCTAAATAAAGTCCTGATGAAGGTGCATAAATATATCGAAACTTTGGATAAAATTGTTTTGAAATTGATCAAGACTTATAAGTACTCCAAAACAGTAAAAAACGTTGAACCAAGAGATCAAGGGGAAGAAAAATAACTCCGTTTAATAGTTATATTATTTATTGCAATGAAATGATGAACAAACCGTTGAACCCATCAACTCTGTCCTGAGGCTAGTTCTGTTCCTCGCTCACTTGCCCCTCCACACTCATTCCCCGACCTTCCCCAACCAATTCCTTCTTGCCACCTCCCCAACCACCCTCCCCTCTCCCGTCACAACTTCCCATTAAGGCTCTCCCTATAATTTTATACCCAACTTTTCCTCATCCCTCGAGGCATTTTCTTCCCACCGAACGTTCTAAGAAGCGTATGAGAATTAATTTCCGTTCTCAGCGATTATTTTATCGTTAAACGCATAACTTTGATTTTTCGTCGGAAAGCTCTCGGCCATTGTGATATTTGTGGAGGGGTCAGGAAAAGAAACACTCGCATTTCCTACCCCCTCCATCAACTTCCTCATCCTCCTGCACCTCCCTTCAAGTTGATGCAGTTTTTATTTCCTAGTAATCTCATTTTTTTATACTCCTTTCAGAATTCCTCTCTGTTGGGCCTTCTGTAATTTACTACTCGAGCATAAGGCATAGTCTTTTGTTTTAAGCCCCTTTCAACGCTCACCATTTATGCTTGCATAGCCAGTCATTATGGTGCATTTATTATCTTTTGCTCAGGTAGGAAGTCCGATTTGAGGTTAGTTATTTATATGTTCTCATGGGCTTGTAACCCTTTTGTGTATTCCTACAATCCTAGCTTAAAATCCAGTCTGGCCGTATGCACTTTTGTTATTTGGATCCAGATACTTAGTGTTTGTTTCACTCTCCCTGCCTGATGCTTGATCCTCACGTTCTTCTACCCTTCTCAACCAATACATTTTGATCTCAATCATAGTGCCTTAAATTCAGTCCAATTCTATTTATGTGCAATTGACTACTTCAATCTCTTAAGTATGACATGAGAATTTTTATAATTCAGCCAATACATGCTCATGTTAACCTGGTGGTGTTACTTCTGTAAAACCACTCAGGCTATGTTTTAGCTAACTACCTTTCTACTACTACTACCGTGTTTCACGTTTTAAAATTTTTTAAATGGAGTTCATTATGTAGTGTGAATCACCACTTTAATGTATTAAATATAAGATATTTTTTCTTTCCTAAAATACGTTTTTTATTTTACATCGTACTTTGAGACTTAAAGATTTCTACTGATGGTATAATCATTTTTTCGCTATATCTATAACTCAACAATGTGACACTCTTATCGAGCATCTTCTCCTCACCAGTATGGGACAATTTATTTACCCATTTGTACAATCCCATTGTGATATTATATTGAGAAATTGGTCATCTTATGTACGACCTTAAGAATTTTTTACATTTCAGCTTAAGACATGCTCGAATCTAAACACGGAAGTGTAATATCTATAAAAGCACTCAGGCTAGCGTTCAGCTCACAACCGTTCTACTATTACTACCACGTTTTCAAATTTTTACGCCGGGTTTCATGAAGTCGCGCTCTTCATTAGGATACCTGATTGTAAGAAATCGTCGCTTTCAGTAATTTATTATCACTGCCACGTTGTTTTTATAAGTTTAGCGTTCTCTCCTCTGGAAATAAAAACTACGACCCGCCCTCTGGTGAAGATGCCTCTTGCGGACCACCCACGCAATGTTACTTTTTACGCCCCATCTTGACCCAGTTAAGCCCGATCATTACTCAATCTGTCGTTGCGTCTTCCAGAAACGCATGGTACGCGCTAGCGACCGGTCTTTTATGTTTTATGCCTCCTTCTCCAGGTTCTTCTTATCCGGTATCCTTCTTTTGATACCACAATGCCAATTTCCTGTTGTTTTCCACGTCTCTACCGATGCCGATTGGAAATTGGATCGCGGTCTCGATAGGCAAAAATTATTGTGATGATGTAGCTTTCGACAATGTTCTGTGATAGTTACTTTTTTCTCCATCTCCTAATCTCTAAATTTAATCAATCAATTCGAGTCTTTGATTTTAGGTCTTACAATTGAAATGCTAGTTTTTCGAACGATTCCGTTTCTTAATAAACCATCATCAAATAAGTTTATGAGTATACCTGGGCTTGAAATGTAAATAAGTGTATAATTTTGACACATAAACATAATGATTTGTTTCAAAAATGTTTTTATACAATAATATAACAAAAACATTCAGGGGTGGATTAACAAAAAAGAAGAGATCAGAACTTTGACTTACCTTTTTGCATTATTTATTGAATGTATACGAGCTACTACAAATAATGGTTAAGAGTAAATATTGATGAAAAATCTAATAATTCATTTCTCTTCAATTTTCTGTCTGATTTTTAAAAATATATTTGTTTTGGAAATGTAAACCATTTCCTTAAATAATCTTTTTGTCCAATTATTTTCAGGAGCAAATACTATGCTGTTTTCAAAGTCAAAAGTATGGCTACTGTTTAAACTGTGGTATTCAAGAGCACTAATCTTTATTTCATTCCAATTTTGAGATTCTAATTCCTTCACTCCAAGATTCATATTTATTTGATAATAAATACTATTGGTTTTATGGTGGCTGATTCCACCGTTAATACCTCATATTTCTTTAATTTTACGCTAATTCTCGTAGAGGTTCATTGGCAACAATTGTACCCTTCAATCAGAGATTTTCATTACCTTTTGCTGTCGTATACACCGGTATTATCAAGTTGAATGTGACTTCTTAGCTTATACATTTTTCCATTTAGCCCTCATATATACAATTAATAATTTTGACAGTTGCTTTAGTATATTCTTATCGGATATTTCAATAAATATTTCCATAATTATTTTAAACTAGCATCTTAATATTATTTTGTACATTTGAACCCCTAATCATTGTGAAAAGCTATAAATTGACAACCAAGCAGCAAAATATGGCAGAATCAAATGAAATGGCTTTGTAGCGAAACTCCGCACATGAAACCCATTCTTGATTTCGAACGAACCAGTTTGCACAGTCCATTTTGTTGGCATTCCGGCTGAGCAAGGACTACCACGCATTAGTTTGGCGGAAGTAGGCCGATTTCCCCCCTCACATAAACAGCCGACGACGCAGTAGTAGTAGTAGTAGTAGTCGCAGTTGTTCGAATCAAATCAAACGATTATATCGATCTGGGTCAGACTCTGGGAAGTTTCGACCGAAAGAAGAATCCTGGGTTTCCGCGCAAAAATGGAGGAAATAAAAAGGAAATTTGGCGCCCGATAGCTAGTGAGTGATTCGGCGGAAAAACGAATCCCTTCGATCGTAGTCTATTAAGCAGCAGTCTCTCTCTCTCTCTCCCTATAGCTCCCCGGTTTTTTCTCGTCTGGCCCTGTTCAACCGGCGACCATCGACCCGACCTTCCTTGTCTACTACACGCGCTACATCCACCTGTATCCGCTCATCTGTTTGAGCCGGAAAAATCATTATGGAGCCGGGGGTATCAACTAATTTTCCAGCTACAAGTGACATCACACTCCCGGGGCTATACGTGAGAGGGAAGAAGGGCTGATGGCGTCGATTTGTGAGGAGTAGAATAGAGATAACGACTAGTTTCATGACCTTTTAAGTAGTGGTTTGATCTGATTCCACTAGCAGTCTTGGGACTTTGCGTGAGCAACAGTTGGGTCTCATGCGTAGTTATACGCTGTAGAAAATTAGAAAAAATCCCCTAGTATTTTGACTATTAACAACATGACCATGTAGGAAATAGTATGCACCCATTCCGCTAGACCTCCTCGGAGTCTGTATGAGCAACAGTCGGATCGGATGCGTTGCGATTGGCTGTAGAAAAATTGAAAATACTCCTTGGTATTTTGACTATAAGCTTTTGGATTCCCACAGTGTATAGTATTAATAATCCATGTTTTCTATGCTCCCTGCACTTAAAAAAAATTCTATTGTTTTTCACTTTATTTTGGCAGCATATTAGCGATAGACTAGAAAAATCTAAAAATTCCACTTGTATTTTGACTATAGACATTTCCCCAGGTGTTTATTATTCCTCTAATTTCCATGCTCTTCGTCCTTAATCAAAAGGTGCCATCGTTTTAAAATTTATTTGGCAGCAAATAGGCAAAGGTGATTCTCTCTATACGCGGAGAAAGAGGATTATCTATATCTTTTTCAGAATTAAATTTACACAAAGTAACTAATTCTTACTGAAGAGAAAGTAGATAATTCATTTATTTAAATAGTTTATGTTAAATAAATATTATCATTTGAGTCATGTCTATATTCGGAGATGGAACATGACCATAACGGTACTTTAACTGTTTTAATTCAGGTAATTGAATAACTGAATGTAAATGAAGATAAGGCGATCCCACGCCATAAGAACTTAAAATATGGACTCCACGATTAATTATATGATGAGTGCTGATAGCTAAAGACTAGTTGAGTGATTAAAATTCCTCGGAGTAAAATGGCCAACTCTTATTGGAATTAAATGTTAATCTTTGTTGTCACACAATACTCCTTCCGTACATGTATAAATAATTCAATAATGTGATGTAACATTTTGAAACAATGTGTAAGAAAGATCTTATGTAACATTTTCATTCATTTCCATTCAGTAATCAGTTTAAATGATATTAATCCAAATAAATATTCAGTAATCGTTTGATCTATAAAATAGATAAGTGATACCCATTTACTATTTTCTTGATTTCATGGAATATTATTAAGTACCCAAGTGAGTAATTACAGTGTTCAATTTCATATTTATTAATTGTTTTTTGCAGTTCACCACGGATTCTGAGGTAGATTTGAACATAGAGCAGTTCAACGTGTACACTTGAGATTATAATCAATTCTCGTTATTATTATTGGTGACCTCATGGATACGTAATCTATCTATACGGTTCCAGGTTAATTATTAACTGGCTTTGTGTCTTAAGCTCATTGGAATTAAGAAACGAATTTGAATCCCATAGTGCCGAATATTTAGTCATTCTATTGGAAACTATGAAAATATGCAGCCTTGGTTTGCGTTTTAACAAAAATGCAAATGCATTTTTAAGAGGATTTTCATGATTTATAGGTTTCCCTATGGCAATGATCCATGTTGTCCTTACATGAAACCAGAGATACTATTTGCTTGGACTCCATCCGCCTTTGGCGTCCAATAGTAAATTATAAAAATTTTACGCCTCATTTTTAAGTACATATTCTATGTATCGTTCTCTGAAGGATCTTGTTATTCAGATTCAGTGGTTTGGAGCTTGTTGATCATTCATTTCAAATCATTCTGAAAAATTAATTTTTCAATCCTTTTGTACCAACGCAAAATAAGTGAAATATGGATATGGAGTGAACGATAAAATTAACGATTTTCGTTGGTCGAAAGGACGTCACCAGTGTAAAATTCGGCTTTTATGAACGAAATTGAGTTTATTCTCGCTCACTGCCGGATTTGTGCATTGGCGCATATTTTTGCCATCGGAATTGGGTGCGAATCGCGGAATATTTATTACATCAAGCACTGCAATCGTTGTAAAAAAAACTCCCAAAACCTTTCTGGAGTCGTGTGCATTAGGAGAATTGGATACTCCATCCCGATTGGTATTTTCATTTCAGCGAACAACACGGTCCCCGATGCATCGCCTCATCTCATTTTACGTACGTGTGAGATTCTCGCCACTCGGTCAGTTATCACTTAATTTCTCGTCCGCTGATTTCCTCTCGTCGCGAGTCCAACCCCCCCCCCCCACCCTCCCACGCGCCCCTTCCCCTCCAACTCCTTCCTCCCCTCTGCCCCCTTCCACACCCGTCTGGCAAGCTTCCAAAACAGTCCCGAGGTCCTCCAACTTCACTTTCGGCCATTACGATGCCATCTGCACGTAGCTGGAATGGGCGGCGAGGAACGGCATTCAATGTGATGACGCTTTTTCGTGTTTACCAGGATGAGCGGTATGTATTGGTATACAGGTATATCCGCTATAGTAGTCGCGATGCATTTACCAGTATGTTCACATTTTAAAGCGTGTGCATAACGGTGTATTCAGAGTTATTTTATTAATACCGAGATCCTATTTACAGCTCATATCAAAAGAAATAATGTACCTAACTTCATTTTTCTCCACTCCTATTGATAAAATACATAACTGTGTATTCTATGTTATTTTAGAAGTACCGACACCCGATTTACATCTCATATTAAGAGAAATTATGTACCTAACTTCATTTATTCAGTAAGTCGGTGTAAACGTTTTAGAGATACATTTGTTGAAATTCACCAACGTCAAAGGAAAAGGGGAAAATTAGTAGTAGTATTTCATGATTTCTACGATATAACCATAAAGTTTTGACTCCATTTATTTAGTTTTGGAATTATAATATGAACATTTTCTCTTATTTGGAGCTGCTGCTTCTGCTGATTCTGATAAATTCAACTGACTCAGGCGCGATATAGTGGAAGTTCTATTTACAAAAATAAAAGTTAGTTGCATTGTTCCACAAAAAGATGCAACTGCCTATTATTTCAATTTACTTCAAGCTGCGTATTCTGGCAAGCGTAATGGTCCACTGAGTAGAACGCTCACAATCATCAATCGTCAGGGTTGAATCAGAGAGTGAGGGAGTGACTAAATATTCTTTGAAGTGCTGAGCCTTTACAAGAGGACCGTACGGTTCTGCTACAGTGGTGAATTTATATGTTCCGCGCATCCTTTTACGTGTATACCAACCTACTTGAACTCTGTGTGCATTTGTCACGTTGGTTTGCTTTGACAGAAAAATATTAATTCTCGGTGAAAACGATCGATGGTTCAAAGGGTTTGTGCCGTAATCATTGTGTGATTTTTCATCGGTTTCGAAAAGGCGGCGCAACACTTTCGTGATCAACCGAGGTAGAAAGTGAACCTTGCGTTTCCGCAAGATGTTCATTGAGTCGAAAGCAATGGTCTCGATGGATTCATGAGAAAATATGATCTGTCGTCTAAAAAAATGTCGAAAACGAACTTTTTACCTGCTTCTGCCTACTTAATAGACCTACTTTATGAATAAAAAATTGAAACATATCTCACAATCATCGATCACATTACCGCGTCCAACTTTCACCGTCCATAAGGTTGACTGCTCGCGCTATAGATAATATTGGAAACCCCGAACACCTTGTTATATCGATTCAAGTGGCAACTGTTTGACCTAAAAACTTTGCTGCTTAAATTCTATCCTAGCGAAATTCTTTTTTGTTTCTTTTCTTTCGAGGCGTAAAATATATCAATCAATCAATGCCGAGCTGTTTTAACACTCCTCGAAGCTAAGGAGTGTTATGCTGACGAATTCGTGGAGATGTTTCGGAACCACATTTGCGTCAAATTTATACAGGATAAAATTTCCAGCTTTCAGATCAAAATAACTAAGCAATTATAGTATGAATCTAATAGATAGGAGGTGTTAGTTGAAAATTTAATACAATTATCGCCATTTTTTTACTTTTTTTATTTATTCTTATTTGAATTCTACTTTAATTACTTTTTATCGGTTCGGGTTTATAGGTTTACATGAATATATCATGGTGATATCTTGAGGCGTACGCACTGAAATTGATCCTGTGGGGGACGCGTCCCCCAATATTTGATTTTCATGATATACCTTAATGAGATAATTATGAATTAGAGGTAATTGTGCCTGATGAGATGTATAATTGGGTATTAAAGGGGGTTAACACTAGCACTTTTAATACAAGACACGGTCTCCGGCGTTACTTTGTGGAACTGCTTCATCATAAAATAAAAATACTTTGTTCTTTTCCACACTTTATTTTAAATAGTGCAACCCGAGGCCCGACAACTTGATTATAACATGATATGCCGAAACCCGGGTCGTACTTTAGAACAAAGGCATAGAACAAAGTATTTTTATTTTATGGGTTAAAACTGCTTAAAAATCACAATATCCACGATAAACTTTTTTTAATCACCGAGGATGCGGACCTCACTCCTATTGTGGGGTATTCCATATCCCTCACGCCTCCCGGAAGCCTGCTATCAACCAAGTTTTACTGCAATCGACACCAATGATTTCAAGCAAATAATAACACTCCAAGAAAAAGGACCGGGTGGAAACGACGGATCCTCATAAGGATGAGGCCTTCAGAAAGGTGTGAAGGAGTGTTTAAAAAAAAAGGAAGTGTGAGTGGGGTGCAGCTGTGCACTTCGTCCGAGGAGGAGGAGGCTTTCAATGCCACCGAGGCCCCATGGCCTTCATGCATCTCACCTCTCCTTCCACTGCACTGCCAAATCTCATTTAGGCATCTTTCCCTCCGCGCGAGCGAACCCCCCCTTCCACGACAAACCACCATTCTTTGATTTATTCGCTCGCGTGGAAGCATTCCCAGCGCCGCGCCCAATTGCATTCGAGGAAAACTCCCGGTGTGATTAATTCCCGCGTGGTACACCCACGCCTCAAGTTCAAGCACACGCCTATAATGACAGAGATGGAGTGCACACCTATGCTGGTCAACTTGGGATTCTTTCTACCCTCGACTAGAACCATTAAGGGGACACTCCTGCTCCAACAGTCCTATTTTGTCTCTTTTCCCCACATCACTGGCTTAAACCCATGCAATCATCACAATTGTTCATTGTATATAGGAGAGATCCTTTTCGACGTCTAATATTATGCTAAAACAGAAATTATGCATCTGAAAAAAAGTCTGATAAAAATTATTCAAATTTGAGGTAGCAATTCAGACATAAGTCTACTTCGTGTAAGCAATACGAAAGCTTATGACTAAGAACGTAAAAATTCAGAAAAACAAGGCATAGGGGTAATAATACATGATCTTTAAGTCCCAAGCTGGATTAATAACATAACCCATTGAAAAAGTTGAGTATAAATGTGAGCGATAAAATTAACTAGCTAAATAAGGGACGAATTTTCTCTCTATCAGAACAATGCTGTAACTAAACAATTGCCTTCATCCATGTATGGACATTGGTATGGGGAATCTTTTCATATGTTATGGGTCGGGGGTTTAATTTGAGTTTAAACCTCACAATACCACTAAACAAAAATCTTCTGAATGCGAGGTGATTCAGGGAAGGGAATTGGTCCCTTACCAGGAGCACACGTCTCTAGCGTAGTCCCTGATGATCACTTCCCTCACTTATCAAAATTAACCCTCGGGTTGAAGCACTGAGTGGGTAATAGAAGACACTGCAGCCAGAAATCTTCTGCACTGCAAATGCGAAAATTTAACTCACATGCTAGTTTAAATTTTCCTATTTTTGATGGGGAGATTTTTCATTCGGGTGTTATATTATGACTATAGGTAAATACAGGGAAATAAAAAAATTGGATCTCCTTCATAATTCCTGAAATCCTGCAGAGGAAAGCGCAAGTTTTCACTTTTGACACATCAGAAAAAAGGACCGGCTGAGTGGGAGTTCTCTTACCTGTCCTTCTCGCCTTTTTGAAGGCCGCCTCCTTACTGCTTCGCGCAGATTTTCGTACTTGACAACAAAATTTTTCGTGCTTTTTTAATTCCGCTTCTCCGCGAAAGAGCTGGTACAAATTATTTCCAAAAACCTTGGCATCTTCGCGGACATGGTCACTGAGAAAAAGTCGATCAAGACTCTCCACATAAGGAAGTTAAGTCTTTTAATGGTGGGAAGATGTTTATTGCACCCGATTCGTCGTGCTCGAGTGGAAAAAATATTTCATATTTCTGCATGGAATGCCTGTCGTGTAATTAAGTTAAATCTTTTAAAATTTCTCATCAATACATTATAGGCTTATATTTATTCCAAAGGAAGTCAGACAATTGTAGTGTGCCTTATTTTCAGAGTGTACACTCAAGTTTTTTAACGTACTTTATGAAAACTCTAACTTGCTGAGTTAATATGTTAACTAGTAAATCACAAAAAACAGGCTCCATTTCTCCTTGAGTAATATGTCTGTCCCTCTCCATCAAGGTATTCTTTGAAAATGTTTATTACAGCTATCCTCACAATTAGGATTTAATGTAATATTTTTTATGTTTCCAGAATGCATTTTATCCATCTTATCAAGCGTTTCATTTTCAGGGTTTCATATAATAACCCAGTAGGTGGTGTCCATAGCGCTCTTTTTGGCTCCGGCCGTCGTCAATGACGTTTTGATCTGAAGACGCCTTGCTCAATATCTGCCTGCCTGTACAGGTCCTTGGTGAGTGAATAACTTTTTAATCAGTATAGTTTGGTGGGATAATTAGTGTAAGTAATTCCACTTTTACTCATAAGATGCATCATTTTGTTTTTATAATAGAAATACATTCTTTTTCAGATTTAGAGCTGAAAGTGTGCGTAAAATTAATCGTTTTCAAGCGGGGAAGTTCCTCAAATGTTTTTGTGGTTAAATTCTAAGGATATATTAATCGTAATCTTAAGAAACTATTTAAGCTGATAATGGCGTAAAATTACACTATCTTCCGCAGAATGATCGACCGTTTTCACGATCAAGACATATTCAAGAGCTTGTGTTGAAGATTCTTTTGGCACGTATGATTTATGCACATAATTATAGCCTGGGTCTATTGCATATATACTCTCTTCTAGTTGTTTAAATATCACCTGCTATTATTATCACTTATTATCAATTTCTTTATCTCCAACATAGTCTTTAATCTTGGTGAATAGCAACAATATGCGAAAGTTCTTGGGATGTTCGCTTAAACCGCCGGTGAAGAGTCTGAGTTGAAGATGAAGCAAGTATGAAATAGTATTGTGAGGGACTAAAGAACCGTGTATTCTGAAAATTACGTCCACTGTTAAACCACCTTAAATTTTCATTAGTATTTTCAGGAACCTATTTAAGAATTAATAGTGAAATAGCAGCCACACTCATTTGTAAAATAGCTGCGTGAAAATGTGCATAAATTCAAATCGCTTCCATTCCGTGCAGTTCCTCACCCTTCTCCTTGATGCACCAGGCAATCTCCCGTGCGGTTTTTAAAAGTTTCCGAGGAAAGTCTCTCTTGCGATAATAAGTGACTTCCTCCTCACATTTCTCTCTTCTGCCACTATCTCTAAATCTAATCAAACGCATGCGATTGTTCTGTTTCTCTACCAAATGCACCCTCGCGTCATAAAAACATTATATGTAATAATTATATCTATATATGTATGTATGTGAGTTGGTATGTATATACCTTACGTGTCCCATTCTCGCCCTTTCCCTCTAGCATGTGCACGTAGAAGAGGCAGAGTTCACGCGATGCCATCTCCCTGTCTTTCTCTCCGACTCCCTAATCTCTATTTTATTAATCTCGATCTCGCGAAGTACGAGACGGAGCCGCTTGGGAGAGTCCGTGAAAAGGCGGAGCGGAAGTGCTGCCATCTCGCGGAGGTTTGAGTGGGACTCTCTCTCTCTCTTACTTTCCGAGCCTGCATTTTCGGATGTGGGAGAGATAATTTTTGCGGATCCACCCAAGGCCATTGGATGGCGAGTTGCACTTTGCGCGCTGCACCTACCTCCCCTCTCATTCCCCCCCTCCCCCCCGCTCTCCCCCCACTCCTCTCCGCTCCCATAGGTACACGACCCGTGAACACGGCGTGCGGAGGTCAGGGATGCGTGCTTGCGTGGACAGAGGCCGGGAGGGAAAAAAATTGCGGAGGACTACTAGTGCTGCTCTCACCCTAACTGAAGGGATTTAATAAACGGAGACGCTCACTTTTTTTTCCTTCACTTCTCGTTAAGGTTAAATTATAAGTCATCCCCCTCCATCAAAAGATCCTTATCTTTTTGTTCCCTATTCTTATTCGGCATCCATAGGTATAATTTAATGAGCAAATTATATGCGTTGGCGAGCTGAATTCTTTTCGTGGGGTAAGTTTTATATGGAATTATTTTCTGCCACCCACAAGGATTATAATGCCGATACTGGTTTGGTTAATTTCTTTCCTCTCCCTGATTTGATCTGTCGTTAGCTGGTTATCTCTTTTCCTTGCATTTTTTCCATTTTCTAGGATAAGGTTCCAGGTTATGTCCCTGGTTCCTACAGATTTTTTTGGGTAGATAGTGAATTCATATAGTATTATCTTGTGTGTTGCATTGCAAAATTTGTAGTAGCCTCATATGCATTGAACTCCTTGATTTTCTCCTGCTCAATTAGGAACATAAAATCGCGACCTTTATTTTTTTCTCTATTTATGGTCAGCTGCTGTCATTGGTATTCCCTTCGTTTACTTAAAAGGCTAATAATAACTTTGGTCTCTGCGCTGTCGTGGATAGTTGAATCTGTGTGTGGTTAAACAGTAAATGGATAATATATTTGTGAAACCTTGCGTGAACACTCGTAAAGATATACAATAATAAGACCTTTACGATTTATGGCCTAGTTCAGACATCATCAAGGATCATAGGTAATGAGCGAGCGATAAGACTATTTGTTTCATTGATGTATGAGTATGAATGGCGTAGATTGGGTACTAATACCCTCTTAACCTGCGAGCCAACGGGGTCATATCTGAGAATCGCATTCGAAGCAACACGATTGGTAAACCAGTTCACTTGATATGCTCTCCGGTTAACTAGAAACATTCGGGGCTCTAATTAAAAGTATTTGGGACTGCAGGGAGATATTTGGAGACCTATATGGCTTTGTGGCTAACTTTTTAACTCATCACAATATGGATCACCTTGCAGCACGTTGAAATAAATTCTGAATTAGGAGAACTCAAGCTTGCAAAAATCAAGAAAATTTAAGAAAACATCAAAATCCTTATAAACGCAAAAGCATTCATGTCCTAAGTTTGTTTTAAAAAAAGATTGAAAATATTTGTTTGAAACGACTCGTAAATTATTTTTTGATCCAATTTCTAAAAATCTAATGTACCTATCAGTTTTACTCTCCAAGATTGTAATATGCCTGGTTGTATTAATTTTATTTGAAATTTCGTCACTTATTTGCTATCTTCTTCATTAATTTGGTGAGTAACTTTATAATTCCATAGTTAGTGGTATAATTGTTCTAAAAATAGGGCTTACAGCTACATGGAAGTTGTTCTAAATTTAATTAATCTATTTTTAGTTTGGTGCATATTTTAGGCTAATTTCAGCGTAATTTGTCAAGCCAGAGTAGGCTGAAGTATGCCCATAATAGCATTACTCCTCTTTTATTATTCTTAATGGCTCTATCAATTCTCTCGCGTAATACACGGTTTTGCTGCAACTCCTTCCTCTCACGTTTCACTCACCTTGGGCGGTAAACACCCGGCCAACTGCCTTAAAACCTGTTTTTTACTCTCCATACTAGGGATTTTTATATTAGTGGCTCTCTTTCATCAGTGTAATACTAAACAAGGAACAAATGATTGCACATAAATAACTTTTGGAGACAATTCTATACATTGAACGCTACACTGTATACTGTAAAGCAAGTTAAGAATTCCAACCTTTACAAGGACTCTTTTATTGCTCTGCCCATTAATGGAAAAGTATATTTATACGCTAAATATTTTCTCTCCTGTTATTCTTCTTCACGGCAAATGATTTTCTCGTTAACTCTTAGATACTTCCAAGTTTCACTTGCAGCGCTCAATAAAGTTAGCATGATACCACAGGATTCCTTTTCCTTCATAAAAATTCTTTGTTTCACCCGTTTTGCTTTATTTTTCTGTTGCAATGTCCGCCATCTCAGAGATTTTTTTGCACTATTTGGCTCTAAATGATTTATTTCTTAATTGTTGCATTGCTGTCACACATCATTTGGACTTTTTCAGTTGAGGTATACCATATAGAATAAAATTTGCCAATTGCGGCGTGGAGATTGAAAATTTGTATAAAAATAGCTTTTATTAAAAATTTATTTGAAAATAGCATCAGCATTTAAAAATGGGCGATAAAATCTTATTTTATTGTCCCTGGATGAAAAATGTCCCAATGAAAGATATATTTCATCATATCATATCGTGTTAGATATTTACACCTAGTGATAGTTTTTATTAAATACAACTTCAGTTTCTATTGTTCCGAATCATGAATATCGGCATATTATTTTTCATGTTAAATAACAAGAAACTCTGTATTATCTGTTGTTTATTGTTTCCAAAGCTACAATTAGTCCGTAATACAGAATGGTATGGTTGGAATGTTACTGACTCATTAGCAAAACTATTGCATTCGATAAAAATACGAGAAGACTTTTTCACGCATACCCTACCGTATAATGACTACGTCCGAAAGCAAAGAGTTAAGACATTTGAGCAACCAGATGACTCCGCATAGTATTTTTATCTTTCATTCGCACCATGTGGTGTAGATATTCGAAAGCATCTTGCTGTTAAAAAAAAATCCATGCAGCAACATCGTGCGGCGAGTACAAAAAACTTTTGCGGCAAGAGTGCAAAGGGTTACCTAAAACGTTTTATGAGTGCTTTACGGCTTACGGCACGGCATAGGAGTTAAAAGAGTCACGAGTGGTAATCCCCACGACCCACCTTCCTCACACCATTCTCCACACCGCACCGCTAATGTTACCCTGCTCCTCTTCCACCTCTCCGAAAACTTCTTTCATTCTTTTCCTTTCTCTCTTTGCCTTCCTCTCCATCACCTACTCCCTCCTCCCCTCCCCTGCAATTCCTCTATCTCTCCACTATTAGCACTTACCGCCGTATTTCTCTTATCTGCCCTCACTCCATTCCCTTCTAAACATCCTTTCCCCAGCACAACCCCCCTATGCATTCTCCTGTCGTGCTTGAAGTCCTTCCGCTATCACGGTCCTCACTTTCTCTGCGTCAGGTATGTGTTGGACTAAATGCGAGTCCTTATGCTTCATGAAATCTTATATATCCGGGAATTTACCACGCTTATCGTGCCATTATAACTCAATGTTGCTCCTAAGTAACATCGAAAATGTATACATTTTCAGCTCTTGTTAAATTACGTGATCTTTTGTGCTGTATAGTATGATGGCGAAATGTGTAGCTTCTATAATTATTACGATTGAGCAGAAAATGTTCACATTCTTAAAATTAGAAATCTTGAAATTTGATTTCTCCCAGAAGTAGATCTGGTTAGAAGGGGTTCAGAAGTTTGATCAGGCAAAATATTTTTCTCTTCGTTCCTTTATCCTGCCATTTTTTTTTTAGATGCATTTAGTTTTAGTATTTTTCCGTGCGGAATTTTAAGCATTTTTTTATACGCTTTCAAGCATGTTAAAGCTAATAAGGTAGTTTTAGGTGCAGATTGTGGTAGGCGTGGCGTGTTACTAAAACCTATCTGCTCATTTTACAAGTAATAAAGGAAAGAATTAGGAATTAATAATTCTTGACATTGCAGTTTATTCAGTGTAAAATTAAAAAACAATATCCTCTCTTTAGCTCAGGTGGTCTCACACTAGGGTAACCCATTGACATTAGTTTCTTATGCTATCCCTCCGCCAAATTAAGTCACCTTCTGGGAGAAAGAAAGAAAGAAATACTTATTTCCCAGTTACATATATTCGCTCCTTTGAAAAATACATTATTTTTCAAAGAAACGAATTGGTTTTACGGCAGTCTGTTATACTGGTAGTTTTTGCGGGAGAAGTGAAAAAAACAGCCACCGTATTTTTTAGCATGAAAATTTGGTCCACATCCTTCTTGTGTTGGGGCACATTATTCGCTCTCTCACTCTCTCCCCTTGCATTCGTATTATTTTTTGAGGGAATCGATTTTCCAGACGAGTTCGTTCGTCTTGTTGCGAGGAGGAGGTCTTTTGGTGCAAGGGGCTAAAGGGGAGTCGAATCCACCTCCCTCGCGCCTGTCTTTCAAATTTAGAACGATCGCGGACGCTCGTTCGGATTTTTTTTAAGACACGCATTCTCTTTTCAAGATGTCACGATTTTTTTTCCTCCTCAAGGTTAAAGACGGGCGGGCTTAATGTCCATCACCCGCGCGGTGCATGAAACAAACTCGTTTTGCAGTACGTGGCCCCCTCCTCCCGTATTACTTGCATTTACCCCCTCTCCCTACATGCTCTTCCCTTATCCTCCCACCGAGGCTGGTGGAACAGTGCACTTTTAAGGGATATTAGAATGGAGGTAATATTTCGCGAAAAATAGAACTGAAACTGGATAATTTCATCGTGTCCCTCGACACCTGATAGGTACACACTGTTTTTTCAGCCAACTATTTTTTTGTTTTATTTTCATTGAAGCGTTTTTAATAGTTCTGTCACCTAATGAGCTGAAAGCCTCCTTATTTAATTCTAAAGTTCTGATCTCCACGTTTATCTCGCATTCTACTTATTTCTTCCTGCTCTCTACGTTTTGTCGTTAATCGTAGCCAACGGAATCTCAAACTTCTCACTTTTGACTTATTACTTACAGCTTTAGCTATTTTTGTAGGTAATCAAGGGTCCAAAAAGAAAAGAAAGACAATCAGATAAATAAAAAGTGATAGCACCTGTAGAATGATTCAGTTTTAAACTCTTCAAATCAAATTCTTTGATGCTTGGGGCTTTGAAACCACTGACCTGCCACATTTTATTCTCAAAACGGAAGAAGTCATTGAACGAGATGGTCATTTTCGGTAGCAAACTGTGCTTGTCAGGTCAAAAAAACATCCATAAAATTCTGATTCACGTCCATGACAAACTAAATAATTTTCATATGTGAACTAATTTTGAACAGTTAAACTATTTAAAAAAATAGGAATACCTATTAATTGGCTACTGTTTTTCTGGTTTCCCTATTACTTGAACTAGATACTCCGAAAAGTTTCGCCGTTCGTTACCCCGTGGTCTTTTTCAAAATAACTTTCGTTTTGCATCCTCAAAAGCTGATGATGAAGAGCATTGGTTATTATGTTTTCGTGTGTATGTTTGTGTGATGTCACTGACTTTTCCTTATTCGTCTAGAGTTGTTAGTTAGCAGTGGACTTCGTAGACGCAGACGAGAGCATTTTGTCAACTCACAGCGTTGTCCATCTCACGCCTTCCTTCCTTCTTTCTTTCAGTGCTTTTGCCTCGCTCCCCGCCTCCCTAAAAACCTCGACCTCTCTCTCTCCAACTCACCCCTATCTCAACCTCCTCTGGCCTTGTAATGTCTCCGACCCCGTCTCACACCACCGCCAAACCCTCCCTCCATTCCCCAACTTACTTCCCCCCCTTTCCCTCCCTCCTTCCCCAACTCCTCCTCCTCCTCTTTTAGCCCGCCCACCCGATATCTCCCCCTCCCACTCTCTTCCCCTCAGAACCCCCACCCTGCCCCTTGCACCGTGAAACACCCACCTGGGTCCTCCCTACGTTGTCGTTTCCACCCTACCTCACTACTCCTTTAACCCCCTCAAACTCTTCGCCCTATCCCAATGTGACTTTGGTTGGCAACCCCCAGACTGGCTACGCTAGAGTGGGCTCCGTTCGGAATAAAAATTGAAGGAGGAAGAAGAGAAAAAAATGCGAATGTTTTTTTTTCATGTCTTTATTGCTTGGGGAAGTTTTTAACCTCTCTTTCTCTCCTTCCCTCTCTCTCTGAGAGAGGATTCATGAGAGGAGGAAGAGGGTGGGTGAGGACTTGCGGAGGAAGCACGAAAAATACGCTCTCTGGTGTCCTCGACGGGAAACAATTTTCGGGGCGTCCGACGAAGTGCGTTGCCAAGCAAAGCGACCGTACCTCTTCTCTGTTCCTCTCCAAGGGAATGCTCCGAGGAGAATTGGCTCTTTGGGGTGGCTTCCCGTAATATTGTCCTTTTTTGTTTTGAGAGAAATGGCCAATGGTTCGTAAACGATCGTCTGTTGAAGAGCGACGAACTCAAGTCTGGCCAATGTCTTTGTTAGTTCCGCTCCTTACCGCCACTGCGAAATTTTTGGATGTAGGATTTAGGATGTAACTAATGGTCAGCTTGTTTTTTTAAACATGTTGTTATTCTTCCAAAAATGATCTCGCTCATATTTCTGAACCAGGTTTCTGGATTGTCAGGATTCATCAACTTCATCATCTTCAAATTTTCGAAAATTATTATTTTTATGAGTATGTCTTAACGGAATGTAAGAAACCAGGCTAGCAGATATTTCGAATGAAGACCATGAAATAGAATGGAGGTATAGTTTTGGAGCCTTCGTAGCGACCAATGGTGAGCTCAAACTTAGAGCGATAAGCAAAAAAACTCTGAAAGGAATTTTTATGTGAAATTATGACCAAATACAGTAACGTGGTTACATAAAGCGAACCTTAAGAATGTATAACACGTACTTTCAACTCGCTGAATAGCTAGTCGCATCTACAAGATGAACATCTCGGAAATATTATCTCTCGCTTGCATACTCTTCCTAATTTTATGTATATTTACAAAATTCTATGAGTGCGAAGTGTATGCTTAGCAAAAATTATTACTGTCTCTGTTGTAGTTAAAATGTTATCAGAGATATGTATGGCATTCTTCTGGTCTTCAGATAATGCAACTTCCTGACCATACGGCGTCATTTTTGGAATTATTGTTGGAATAAAAAGAGTATAATATATTATGCACTCGATAAATGAAATACTATCACTATGTTTGCATTTGAAATGGTATCGATATTTTACTTCCTTGAATATAAATATTTATACTACGACGGAAATTTAAATGGAAGCTTCACTTGAGATGCTTTTCTCCACCAGTTTTACTTTCTGTTGTTGAAAACCTCTTATGTGTGAAAAAGAATGTGTTTTTTTTTTAGAATTACCGAATACAACGCTTATTTTCGGGTATATAATTGGCAACTTAAATATTACATGGTACGTACTAAGTCTTGTGCTGATGACGGCTCGCTAAATGATCAACCAGAGTTGGTTGTGATTGGAATCTAATGTGCCTTTTACACCGTTTCGTGCTGTGTATTGTTAAGCTTTCTTTAATTCTCATCCGGAGATAGAGATCTTTGCATACAATTTTTTTCCTGATGAGCATTTTAATTTTATAATGTATCGCTGTCTGAGCGGGATGAATAAAATTTGCGATAATCTGTCCGAGTCAGCGTGTTTGGAGAAATTAAGGACTCTGCGATATGTGGTATCTCTTCGCCTCAATCTTCATTGGTTGAATGAACTGTTTTCCGTGCTCCGTTGCCCTCAGTGCTTAGCTTCAATCCTCTTTCTGCTGCATTAACTCCTTTTCCTCTACACCTCCCTCTCCACGATCTTGTCACGTACTTCCTTTCCTAATGTTTTAACTGCGGCCCCTGCCAATTTCAACTCCGATTTTTTAGTCCCCATGAGTGCATAAATTATTGTTCCATCTTTGCAAAAATTTTATATCGGACAGAATTATAATATTTCACTCCAAGAATAATCACATATATTATTAGAGAAAGGCCATTATGTCATACCGTAAAAGCTACGTTAATACTGTGATAAATGAAGTATCATTTTTAACGTTGAATCACCGACTTCTAACGAAAAATATACTTTAAATTTAATATTTCACTATTTACCCAAAAATATGACGTAAAAGATGCGATTTTTCCATGTTAATTGCTCGCTTTAAGAATATCAACTCCACGCATTTTTTGTTTTAAACTTAAAAAAAGGTATAAAAACCCATAAATCAATACCTAAACCAAAAAAAATTTAATATGAGCAGGAAAAATATGAAAAATATAATCTAAGTGAAAATGCGAAATTTTCGCACGGGTTACCCAGTTTATAATTATTCAGCTCATGTAATTTTAACAATTTCACGCTGTACTTGAGAATGACATGAGATTCAAAACGTGTCGCACATTATTCACATCAGTATACTACCCCGCAAACAGCCTAAATAGGCGTGTGGCAAGGGGTGTCACGACACACACCGTTTACACGCAAAAAGCAAATGCTCTATGAAATAAATTTGTTAAAAATTGCCATTGCATCACTTTTTAATGTGCTACTAGCATTGGATATATTATGCGATGAATAAGTAGAGTAATTGCTAAAAAGTTCATATGAATAGATTAGGATTTTGTGTGTCATCACTCGTGAGGTGGGAGAGGTTCTTTGTTATAGATGCAAAGTAAGGCATCAAAGGTTGCAATTTATGGCTTAATAAGTTTAACTTTATTATATAGGGTATCAAGGCCTCGATCTTAAGCTGTATCATTAATAGCACCTCGTTTCCTTTGAAGAATCTCCCAGCTACCTTCCGAGAACACGCCACCTCTCCTGTAGACTTTCATTGTTATTCCCGCCTGGGCTCAACCTTCTCCTAAAGTAATCATCTTCCTCCCCCTGTATTTGGAAATGTTATTTTTTTTCTCTTCTCTTCTCGCTAACCGGTGCGTTAAACAGTGCGGCCATTCGCCGGGGTAGGGGAGACATCCTTGAAGTTTTTAACCCAGCCTAAATAAAGATATTCGCTCACCCCCCCCCTACTCTACCCCATATGGCCCTCATCATCTCCCCTCCCCCAAACCCGAATGCACTTCCCTGTCCCCCTCCCTTCTCTTTTGATACCCCCCGACTCCTCTGATATCTCCCCCTCAACCTCCCCCAACCCCTTCAAGTCTCCCATCGCTTCTTCTCCAAGGCCAAAGGCGGGCGGACGACGACGCCGCCGAAACGGCTTCCCCTCCCCGACCTCCCCTTTCCACCAAAGTCGTCTTCCCCTCCTCCCCCCTCCTCCCGCTCCGAGACTCCTCCGTCTCCGCCCAGGAGTGCAGTTTTTGGTGGTCGTCATGGCGATACGGCTTCAAGGCCACTCCGACCCAGACAGTGCACTCAAAAACCAGCCAGATACGCTGGGACTGGGGGTGTGGGGTGAGGAGGAGGAGAGGTTGAGGTTGGTGGAGGGAGGCGGTGAATCGGCCATGACTGCCGAAATCACACCGCCATAACCGGATGTCTGGGTTTTTCGCGCTGATTTCCAGTGCAACGCAACGGAGAAATGCGTTTGGGTTGTTGAGTTTGTTTGGGAGTCAACCGACGATTTGTTGTTGGTATTTAGTGGAGTTCTGTCTGGAAATTAGTGTATAAATAGTTCTCAATTTAAATTAAAATTGCCGACTACTAATTGTTATTTAATGATCAACTGTTCATCAATCGATCGGGTTTTGCAAGCTCTATTGTTATTTAGGTCCATTGAAATCTTGAGTTTTTGTATCGTCTCTAAAAGTGATGCTCACCAATTTGCTCTAGCAATATTAATTACTTCTAGTGTATAGGTCGTTTTTATGAAGATGTAACTTGATGCTCGTAACAATATAAGGTCATGTTATAAGTAAAACGTAGACGCATTATTTCCAGACTTACTTTAAAAGTATTGCTAATAAGTCCGAAATGGAGTTCAAAAGACGTCGGTATAAACATATGGCACTAAGGTCTTTCGGCTCAAAACAGTCTAGAATACTAGGGATATCATTATGCATACATATGCATTTAATTTTATGCACTCAAGTATACCCTACGTATTCTCTCTAACATCTATTAATGAATACCTTTTAAGGAAAAAAACATTTCATCAATTTCTGTTTTAAATTGTGTATCCTTGCCAGACCCTTCTTAATCAACAATGGGAAGGCCCGATAGCCATAGACCGGGTTTATTCTCGGGGGGGCGACTATTATCATTTTTTTACGATTAATCAAAGCCCATAGATTCATTACTCTTTGGACAAAAAAAATTCTTGGAAGGGTCGGAGAGTAAAAATAATGTTCTCCACCCCCGTGAAAATTTAACTTAATCTTCCGTCTGAAACCTTGAAATGAATGGCCGGGAGATTCATCGCGGCCGTAATATTTTCTCCAGTGTCGTAGAGCAAGGTCTCGTCCGTGGAGGGGTTTTCTCGAAGGTCAGTTCGAAGGCCCGTGGCGACTCTTGCGCGTTCACCGAAATGTGCGGCGGGAAGAGGAGGCGTCGAAAAAATAAAAGAAGGCAGATGCAATATTTGGGACTGCAGTTTACGGCTCGAGGTTAAGCGCGTTTTATCTCTTCTTGTATTTTTTTCTTCGCCGAAGGTTGAACCCTATTGCCTTCGTTTCCGAGAGAGAACACGGAATTTTTCCATTGAGCGTTGCCATGCTTGGGCTCTAGCTGCTAACTACTTTTCATCGTTTGTCTTGTTTATGTTCCGAGAAAAATGGCTATACCTTGCCCAATCCTCTTCAGATGCATTCTGCGAAACAAAGTTCCTTTGAAAGGGTCGTCTGCTATTCCTCTTCTCACTATTTTCTGCATTGGGTTGCATACACTGTAGGAACCTTCTTTTCGATCCACACCCTTCCTGTAGGTATGGAGTATATACCTCAACTGCTTTGCCTTGAGCAATTATGTGTGAGAGAATTATGCTATAATTTTTAATATTAGTACATTTGATTATAGAGAAGTCATGGAAGTGGGTGTCACCCCTCCGTCTAGTTTATGAACTCATGGAAGCGGGTGTCTTCTATCCTTCTAGTTTCTAAGCAAATTGGGTTGCCTACACTGCAGGAGATTTCTAGCCTTATTCTAGTCTATTCGGCCTGTTCTCCTCGTAAGAGTGGAATAGCAAGTATGAATGTATTTCATTGAAATTAATTTAATGCGTGATGTGTTACTATGGCACTTTGTAACTTTACATTTATCGTTAATTTCGTGTATTTCTCGTTTTTTTTAAGTTTTTAGGTATTCATGTAGTAATATTGACATTCGTAACATTTAAAACAAATTTTCAAATATTTTTATTTATATATTAAAATTAGGAATAAAGAATTGTTCTTTTACTTGGAGGTTATTTCGTTTTCTATCCCTTCTTTTAAAGTAAAATGCAAGATATATGTCAGCTAAATAAACTTTCTTCAAACTTGAATAAATCATTTTTTTCTGCTTTAGTACTAGTAAGATAAACGATGCAATATTTTCGAAACCTGTCGCATTAAACTCTTGTCAGCACATAACTATGACCGCTGTGCTCGCGAGTAATTATTCCGATTTTTTACGTGGAAATTTAGGCGTAGTTTTGGACAGTATGTCTGCTAAAGTTCGTTTGATTGCACGTTGTCAGATATTTTGTCTGCGACGTGACCCAAAGCTCTTTACTGTAAAATATATTTCACAGCCATACATCAGTAAAATAATACAACCTATCAGTACTTACTATTTTTCGCTTTGAGGAGTGAATAACTCAATTATTTTGTGAAATTTTCATATAATTACTTTTATTCTAACGTTATATCATCGAATAATGTGTCTTTAAAATTTGTTATTTATTTTTGATCCGAAGGGCGACTTAAAATTGTTTCCCGTTTTAGTCCCTATAACTATAGTAAAAGTAAAAACATAAATTAAAGTATTTAAAATTATGTTTCTTGACAAATATTTTTTATCATTGACATTAATTGTCACATTCAATGCAATATAGACAGTAAATGAAACCTCTATTTATGGAAATATTGTTTTTTATAATATCCCCAAGCGTCAACGTTGATTCACTACCCGAAAATCATTATACAATTATCACTATTTGCTTGATTGAAGCATACTTATTGGAGTTTATATACTGACTGAGTACCAAATATCAATAGTTTTGGTTAAATATCTTTCTTCTTTTTGGATTAAATCTCTTCAAACTGTCCATATCCAAATTAACCTGATCGGTCAGAGAATATATAGATCCAGTTACTTTACGGCATGCTAATGATGGTCAGCGGTATTACGTGATACTCTGAAGTTGTTGTATCTTCTTATCTCTTTTTGTCAACTTTACGTCATTTTGCTAACTGAAGAGTATAATGCGAGTTGGAAAGCATTTCTCATTTCTAGGCTAGTTTTGATTACTACTTAATTGAATGACTGCATTTCTTATCTGCCAGTTTCTTCATATGTGGGCATTTATAACTTGTGAATTATTTACACAAAATAATTATGTGCCACATTCTCACAAGAACGCAACTCTTATTTGTGTAGTTATATTCCACGTGCCCACAAATTTGCCGAAAGCACGTATTTCGGCCATCTTGGTCTCTTGCGCCTCCGTCCGAAAAACCAGCTCGAACCAGATTGGTTTGGCCGTATTTTGCCGCCTAAGATCTTGGAACCAGAAAAATTTATGGGCCAAAGGAATAAATGAAAATCCTTAGAATTATGGAAATAATTAGAAATCTTTATTTATGACCAGGGAAATTCCAGTGCTATGAGAATGTGTATAAGGACAATGGTGGTGTTTTCGAAAGTTCAGGAAAAAATAAAGTCTGTGATTATATATCCACGAGCGTGATGCGCCCGCTCCCAGCGGCCTTCCCCCGCTCTTTTCAATGCAGGTCCACGGAGGGATAGGCGTGTTTCTAATTTTAAAATGTAGAAAAAAAAGGCAGGGTCTTATGTACACATTAAATTGGAATGTTCATGTACAAAATGAGGTCAGAGGACCTCTTTAAACACAACATTGGAAGTAATTACACTATACTCTGTTAAACGCACATATTGACTCATGCTTACGTATCAACAGGAGACTTGAATGTGGAATCAGCCGCATTTTGATAAAAGTTATTTAAAGAATGCGAGATATTGTTGTAAATGAACAAATGTATCAGTGTGTGCGCCGTTAACGTCAGGAATATTTAATAATTTTATATTTTTTGTTTTTTTTAATTATTTAAAAACCAACTTTAGGAAAAAACAGCAATGTTTAGGAAGTAAGATATGCCGTCCCATGTTCTCTGATAAATTCTGTGCATTTTGGTACCTCATTTGTAGAGTTTGGTCGCGTATAAGTTGAGAAAAAGATATCTATACAGTAGAAATAATATAGAGGATTTGTTTTCTATTCTGCCTCCGTATTCGGTCAGTTTCATTCCGTTTCAAAGAACATGACCGGCTCTATCATAGAGCCACCACGTCCCTCAACACGCGGTGATAACCTTGCTTCTTCGCACGTGTCGTCTGGGAGAGGGTCCTTCATGGCCTCGTGTTTGGCCCGGTTGCATTCATTTTTTCGGCGCAGCGTGTGCATTCGAGGGGGGAGAGAAAGGACCGTCCCCCAAAACTGCACTCGGCCCTCTGGCCTTGGGTTTCTCGGTGCATTTGTCGCCCCCTTCGAATTTTCGCCTGCCCCCCCCCCCCTGTCTCCCTCGCCCCAACTTCTTCTTTTCTGCCCTCCCCTCCCGTGCGGCGGCTGCAGTCTGGTCCGCTTGCATTCTCGCCCGCGTTGCAAGGGGAAAGTTGGAGGAGAAGGGGGAGAGGGTTAAGACTGGCATTGAGCCGAAAAAACTAAACAGCGTTCGTTCGGTCCGTGTGCAACCGAGCAGAAGGTTAGGGTGGTGGGGGGGGGGGGGACGAGGAAAATCGGGGGGGTTCGGGGGCAGAATAGGGGGCGGAGAGTTGCGGGCGAGTTTTTGGCTGCCTCGAAAACTTTTTTGCATCAAGTCCTCGACATACAAACAAGATGCGTTCCCAAGCCTTGTACGTAAGTTGAAAAACCTAAGCTAGGCATAGTATTTTTGTATGCGTGAAAAAAAGGGTTTTCCTGTAAATTTTGTTACTGCTATTAATATCATTTTTACGGATAGTATTGTAATTTACATGAATGTTTTATATGTTTATAACCTCTTTTCCTGTTCTTGTTCATAGTTTTTATGCTAAAGCGCTTACATTTATATGCAAGGCATCGCAAAATGCATAGTTTATCCTTCAGAATGCAACACTGCATAACAATTTTGCGTCATCTCACGATGGTGGCTAACTGGATCTATTTGAGCGTGCGACGCGGCTGTAACTGTTAAAATTTCGATGACCGAGCAAAGGATGAGGGGGCGAAACTTTGAACAATTCGTGGCTTCACAACGTTTCAATTGATGCTTTGTTCAGATTGTGCCCTGAGTGCGAGTACGCCACGCCGCGTCGCATCGGCTTCAACTCCAAAGGCGCCAAATTTTAAATTTCGGGCACGCTTGAATTTTTCGAATGTTCGTATCACTGAAATTTCGCAAGTCGAATGTTCGTATGTCGAATGTTCGTTAGTAGAGGGCTTACTATTTTCTTACTATCTCGCATTCAATTCTTTCGCATTTTTCGGCAAGTGGGGCTGCTGCACCGATGCACCGGGTGTCGAGACGTGACTCCTTGGCAACTGGTCCCCTCCTCCTCCCCCCGCTCTTCAACCTCCTCCTCTGCCCCTTCACTTCACCGTCCTTACATGGATGCACGTGCAAGGACCAAGGCTGTCTCTCTGTACACCCTCCGAAAAAAAGCGAAGAACGCGATGCAACCAATCCCCGAATTTTATCCCCCACCTCAAGGACAATGGATGACGAAAGAAATGCATTGTGAGGGGACGACGTGGGTTTTTGACAAGGAAGTGGGGCTTAAAAAAAACTTATGTTGAATGATAATTACCCGCTGGTTCCTTTTAAGGAAGGTTCCACTCCCACGAAGTGAATGTCTGTCCTCACGACGAATTTCCTCTTTCAAAAGATGGGATATACGAGTGCAGCAATTCAATGCACCGAACTTGAGCTAGAAACTCCAACAATTTTGGCAATCGGTATGGCGTCGAGTAATTGAGAGTTCTGAAGTTCGAGGGCCGAAATGTAAGATTATTTTTCACATCCACGCATTCATGGGTACAAATTTTTCTTTGGATATAATTAATTTCGCTCAAGGTGTCACCCAATTTTGCTCAGTTAGTCCTCTTTATTAATATGCATAAAAATTACTCTAAAAATGGGGACGCTTGATCATTAGGAAAGATAATTTAGCATGTGTGGCGAAGAAAATATTCCTGCAATCTGTTATGAAAATCCTTAGGGAGAGCATTTTTAATGCGTATAGTTTTTTTATGAAAAGTATTATAAAATTTTTAATTCTATTCTCATTCAAAAATGTTTATGTTAAAGTGCTCTTATTTGGGGTAATTTTCGTGATGTTATCTAGTCATGTTTGTATTTCTGCCTTTACAAGCCATCCCAGCAGAATGATTGGCATAAATTATTATCACATAATTGTAGTTCAAACTGTAAAAACTTTCCGTAGATTAGCATCAATGTATATTTTCTGAGCCTCAAAGAATTAGGAATTTATTTATTATATTTACCTATCGGTACGATATTTTTCCTAAACTTAACTTTAAACTAAATAAAAATTCTTTGAGACTGCCGAATCCTTCCTTTAAGTAAAAACATTTTTAGTATTCTTGACGAATCTAAATAGATCTCAATGTTAAGTTTTGTTTGGTGAAATGAAGTTAAATAGTTCATAATTCCCTCGTATATTATATGATTTTGAATCGGTGGGATATTTATTTATTGGGATGAGCATCATTAATCTTTGAGTTATTATGTCAGCAATTCATTTGAATAAAGAATAGAGAATATGGAATGAATGATTTAATTACCTTGGCTCATTTTTATTCAATTTCTGTTGGCATGTAGGGGTTACTTTTCTCAGCACTGTCATGATAGGATTCACTTCCGTGACGAATAGTTGTTGAACTCTAGTTACTCATGCCTATGATCAAAGGCGTTTCGAAATGACTGATTCATCATCGCATTAAAAGACGGGAGCAACGCGAAGCAGTCGCACTCTCATTCTCCTCCGCCTGAAAAATTACCCTAAATTTCTTTCAAATGGTGACGCCATTTCGGTAGCACAGTCTATATTTGAGTAAACATGACGAGACAGCTTGATTGAAAAGTATTGTCCGAAGTAACTAGTTGATGTTATCTTCGAAAGATAATTGCAATGGAAATTAACGTAGACGAGAGAACCTTGATGAAGCTATTTGGGACCGTGGCATTTTTCTTTATTTCCCCCCTCGACTATTGTGCATCAGATCGCACTTCGTGCTTCTCGGAATATCTTTCCCTTCCTTCATGGTTTAATGCGTCAACACCTAGCCATTTGATTTGGCGGATTGCACGTTAGGAAAACCACGACCTCCGCCCACTGCCTACCGTGTAAGTGCCCTCTTAAATTCCGCCGTTTCATCGGCGGTAGGAGCGTCACTGGAGTAGAAAAAAAGAACTGTTGACTATCCTACTGTTTTTTAAAAAAATACTCTCTCCCCACCTTCTGTTTCCCGTCTGAGTAGGTAGAGGGATGAGGCTAAACATGATAAAAAAATAAACGAAGCAAGTGTGCTCAACTCTGTTGGAAAAGGAAGAGAACAAATGAAACACGAACGAGAGATAGGGAAAGAGAGAGAGAAATAACCCTCACCGTGATATTATAACCAATTAGAATCAGCACATTAAGAGCGCCCTGCATGAAATTGAATAAAAGATGATGATGGCGGTCTGTTGGGAGTCATTCTTTTTTATAGAGAGAGGGAGAGGGGGGGGGAAGTGGGAAGGCTCTTTGGATGGTATAGCGGGAAGGGACGCGGAGGAGGGATAAAAGTGGAACGGATGAGATTGAGGCAGGCCAGTGTGGGAAGGGGGGAGGGTAGGGGGGCGGAAGGAAGAGCTGGGTGGAGAGGTCATAGGGGAGGGGTTGGATGTGAGCGCATAGAGGAGTCGGTGGCAGGCAGACCAAATACAAATTGCGACCTGCCGCAACAATCGCATGATTGAGTCAAACGCCCTCTTCTCCTCCATCTTCTCCCGGAGAAGAGAGATCTTCTTCCTCTGCCACCACCAGCCGGGCTCGGAGAAGATGAGCAGTTTGGCTGGAGCGTTTCCGCGGAGGGCATAACTGCTGTGCCATTATCCACTCTTCTTACCCTCCTCCTCCCCCCCCTCGAGCCCTTCCTCCATCAACCTTTCACTTTTCGTCCTCCTCTTCTTGCGGAGTGGTGTGTGTGTCTCTCTCTCTCTCCGATCCTTTTTTCCCGCTTCTCTCAGCCGCTTCCTGGCTTCATTCCATTTTTCTCCCTCGACAACACACGACTGCATAAGCTGCCATCCGAATTTTTCTTTCTTCTCCTCCTCCGCCCCTTTCTTTTGCCGCGATCGGCTTTCTTTGAAGATTTTTTTCTCTTCCTTTTTCGAATGATTTCATCCCATTTTGTACGACTCCCGAGATTTCGAAGTCGGTCGCAAAGTTTGGATGTTTGGTACGAACGTCCAATATATACTTGCGATCGTATTGGAAGAATGATGAGCGATATTTTCAAAATCAGTCAGGGAATGTAGCACTGAGTGTAAACTTCGTATTGAAATATATGCTTGCAATTTTCCGACGATGTAGGTTTCAATTTTACTCCATAATTTTCAAGGCTTTACCTCAAGGTGGAAAATTGCAAATATTTTATTTCAATACGGAAAAGTGCACTCCATCACGCTCGAATATTCGGATTTTATAACATTAGTCATTGGTGTCATTGACTTTTTAACCATATTCAAGTAATTTATTTCCTGAATTCGAAGCTAGTGATACGGAATCCGATGGAGAAGAATCAAAATTACGTGGGGTTGTACGAAGCGTTCTCCTGTTCTGCGTAAAGGCAAGGATTGTAGAAATAGCTCCACATAACCCAACACATCGTCCCCATCGAAAGTCCTCTAAAATCGAATTCATGGTATGGCATGGAACGGTACTTGCAGTAGGCGGCTGAGAGCTAAGGTATTTTGTGCCATGACTGGATGTTTGGATGGGGGCAACAAAGAGTGGAGGGAAACCCGGCGTCGGCATTGGCCTGCTCTTGACGAAAGGTGCCTAAGGTTGCACGGATTAACGTCCCAATCGACAGACGGTGTGCTGTGCATGAAGCGCCCTTCACAAAGAAATATCGAGCACGGATCGGGAATTCTGCGATACATTTTCTTACACCGCCGGGATTTGAACCCAATCCCACAGGATTGGAAATCGAAACTCTAGCCTCCACACCAACTTGATCTCTCTCATCCATTTCTTCCGCCAAAAAAAGGCTCTTTTATTGGGATTTTTACACCTGATCCATATGGGGTGAATTGCGCTTATTTCGACAGGAAAGCAAGCCACTACTTATGCGTATACCTTTCAATCTAATAGATAGGCTTTTAGGGTAGATTTATTGATAACTTAGGAATTATAATGAGTGAATAGGCGTTTTATCTTATCCATTCGTAATAAAAAGACTCCAAAAAAGACCAAATGACAAGCCAAGGAAAAACGATTCCCTAATATATGTATGCATTCTAGTGGTGCAAAGAAATTAGCGAGGATATATTTACACTAAAATCGTTAATTGAAGTGATGCTTCTGATGCATAAATATCTCATCTTACATTAATTCGCAAGTCCAACTTACACACTTACACTATAACAGGGTATAGTATCATTAAAATACACTAATATTGTATGTTCCACAAATTCTATAATGATATTTCCTTTGAGAATGACATAGTGTTTAGTGTCGAAACCTTATTGAGACCATTAAAGAATTTATGAAATATACAATATTAGTACATCTGAAATTCGTATGTATTCTCCTCAATTCTTTTCCTCCATTTTCCTGCTTAACATTTTTGCCTGGTAGGCTCTAACGATGTTTAGCGCTATTCTCGTTTGTATAATCCCAGTGGCGTAGCCAGGAATTTCTTTCCGGGGGAGGGAGGGTCCAAAACCAGGGGGAAATTTTTTGAAAAACTAACTACTATTTAGAGGGTTTTAAACTTAATTAAACTCTTTTCATAATTGAAATAACTTGATTTTTCAGAGAAAACTTTTGTAAATTCATGATTTTTCAATATTTTGTTGTCTGCTATGACGAAGAAAAGTAATTCTGTTTTTATATTTCGAGGGGGTGCGGACCCCTTCCTCCCCCCCCCCCCCCCAAAGACTCTCCTCGTTAAACCGCCGTATTATCCGCAATTTCGCCTAAAACCGTGATACGGCCTGTTTCGTAAATTTTCGTGGGGGGTTCGTCCCGACTCGGTGCTCTCCTCCCCCTCTGTACCAGCAAAACGGAGAGCGGAAATAGACTCGTTCATCCGGAACGGCGCGGTATATCGCTCCGTTTCGTACGGCCGGGAAATTAGTGAGTTCTGACGGAGCAAGTCCGCCCAAAATCATTTGCTAAAAACTACCTGCTAGGAATAAATGGAATTCGGATCCATGGACCCCTTTTTTTCATCGTCTTGATACGAGTGTGGAGCCTTCCTTGGAATAATTTTTCCTTTGATGATTTTAAAATGTTGTGAATGCCAAAATTTGAAATGTGAAAGCAAAATTTAAAATGAAACTAGTGTCTGAAGTATAGAGTTAGCATATTATTGTGGCAACTGAGGAAACTCGATAGCTTTATTTAAAAGTAAAATTTTAATAGTAATTTCGAAAATGTTTCCTAATACAAAAATTTCCTTCTCCGCATAATCCACAGGTCGTTGGTGTTCGCCTAATTCTCAATGAAGACCCTTTGCAAACTACATCGATAAAACCGGAGAAGATTAAATTTTCGAATAAAACTGTCAGAAAGTGGAAGGGAAATACGTCAAATCAGACTTCGTCCTAAATATTTTAATCTTTCGTAAACGTCTCTATTCCTCTCTCTTTATATTAGTGATCCATTATGCTGATATAATCCTTCACATCACACTTTTATTGATATTCCGTTATGCTGGCATCATTATCATCACTTTGTCGCAGCTCTCCACTCAATTCTCCAATCAACTAATCTTTTTACAACTACGTACTTGTTCTCCTGTTCCATATATTAAATTCGAGGCCTTCCTTACCGTTCTTGCCATCTACTCGTCCCTCGAAGATTCTCTTATCAGGCCATCATGTCCCAAGATATGACATATGAGGGTGCTGGCACCCACCTTAAGTATTGTTTCATTCATTTACGGCGAAAAGAACACGGAAACGAAAGATAATAACCTTAATTCCAGCAATATTTTAAAATTGATTTATTTATATGAAAAACTTTTGTGCATGCAAATTTAAGTCTTAAAATAGACATGATATTTTGGTGTAGTCCCTCCTCAAGAGGAAATGCTTATGTTGTTGAAGTAGGGCGTCATTTCCCTCGGGCCGTTCTCTCCCAAAACCTTTTTTTATTTTTTTATGTTGGAGCGCTTTGTTGGACGACAATGTCTGCGACGGTATGACCCAGACCACATTTAATATACAAGCCGAGTCGATTTCAGACGGCAGAAGAGGCGGAGGGAGAGATTTCTTAATTTTTTTTCATTTCTTTTCTCTCAGCCGACACAGCCTCCGGCCCGTGCGATGAGACGAAGGAGAGACGCTTTCGGGTTCCCCAACATTCTGTGGAGCGTCTTTAAGAACTGTGTATCCCACTCACCCTTCCGCATTTCGCTTCCATCTCTTGCATCTCCTCTTCCTGTAAAGGGCTGTGTCGAGACTGACATCAATCGGGCCCATTGTCGTTATTACCATTTTTCCCCGGAAGAGGGGGCACTTTTCGGAAATTTCCCCGTCCGTTTGATGTGTTTACTGTGATAGCAGAAAAAGATCTTTACTCTCACGGATGGTTTGTATCCTATTTGTGAAGTGGTGGCACTATTTTCTATTTGTATTTCATCTGCACTATTTGTGAACCTGACCCTGCGGGTCTCTTTATTCACACGGAAGTTATCAATAGGGTAGATTATAAATCATCTCTTACTTCGCTTTTTTTTACGTTAAGTTTTCTCCCATCTCACATGATAATTAGTCATTATCATCGCTGGTCAACTATCCTTAAGGCCGCTATACACGGTGAATTATCAGGCTGAATGATCACGTGATCGTTGACACGATCATGCGAGCAAAATAGAACATGTTCGAATTTTCATTGACTGATGATGGGCATGACGGTTCATTCGCGAATTTTTCCGTTACACCCGGCGAATGATTTCATTCGCATTATCATTCACCGTGCATAACGAACATAAGATTGGTTTGACTGAGCTCTCCACTCAATTCTCCTATCAGCTAATCTGAAAATTAGTTTTTAGCTTGAGATGGTGGTAGCGTGAGATTTTTTCTATCTTCTTCATTCCTTATTTGCTTTCTTTAAATTTCCTTAATAATCGAAGCTTTTATCAACCGAAAGTCATCCATAACCGAAAAAACTGGGAGAATGTCCATTTCAGTTCAATCATTCGAATTCATCAACACCTGACAATTAGTCGATGGATAAGATGGGGCTTCGAGAGCGTCGTGGACGAAAATTTCCCAGGGAAGAGAAACCTAAAAACCCCGGTCTAGGTGACAGATCTATTGGGGAGAAGAGTATATCGAGAACATTCAACCTGGACAGGGTGTGAGGAAGAAATCTGGGATGTGTGGTTTGAAGGGAAGGTTTGGACTGAGGGGCGAAGGGGGAGAGAAGACTGGATAAAGAAAGAAAGAGAATAAAGGAAGCGAGGAAGGGTGGGATGAGGGAATGCATTCTCTCCCCCCCCCACCCCCTCCCCCAACCCGCTAACCAACAACCCCACCTTAACTCATTCGGTACCTTCCCCCCAACCCCTCCTCGCATTTACCTTCCCAGATTCCCAAGGTCCATTGTACCTCCCCTATCACCCCCCCCACCTTTCTTTCCCCTTGTTCTCCCGCGGCCCTATCCCAACCCTCTCCTCCTCTGCCACCCCCCCTCCTCCCCCGGGAACATCACCCCCACCCCCAGACTGTCTCAGCAGCAGTCGACGCCGCCGACGCATACGAATCCAGGGTCCTTGCCCTGTCGGGCCCCTCCCCTACTTCTCCCCCCCCCCACACACCCTACCTCCCCTACCACCACGCCATCGCGGGCGATCCTCTCTTACCCCTCCGCTTCCCGTCCCCCTCCCCTTCCGCCTTCTTAAGGAAGAGAAGGCGAAGAAGAAGAGGGTGGGCGAGGAAGGGAGAAGTTGGTGTGGGGAAAAGGCTGTGTTGTTGATGATGGAGGTGGGTGGGTGGGTGTTTGGGGCGTTTTTGCCGTCCGTGCTGGGCGGATTGGAAGTTGGGGGAGGGTATATTCTAGCAGGCCTTCCATTGGAACGGCTCCGGCTCGAATCTCGGATTTCAGCCGAGGGGCGAAAATGAGGCGAAGGAAGATGAAAGAGAGAGAGAGAGAGAGGCGGGTGGACTTGCTGTTTGGAGTGTGGGGATAGAGAGGGAGGAATGGAATTGAGACTTGATTATCCACTATCGATGGTTAACGTTCCAATTAATGGTTTCCAAGGTGATTTAGATAGATATAAAAATATTTATCGTTCACGAAGAAATCCACAAGAATAAAAATAATTTAATACAGCTTGGAGGGACATAGATTTTCAAAGAGAATTAAAATAAGATAAAAATTTTTTTAAATGTCTATGTCAAATGTTTTTTTTTCCATTTCATAGCATAAAAAATGCAGGCACCTAAGTAAAAAATAAGACAAATGGAGTCACTCACCAATCGAATGATATGCAAAATTGTTTTACAAAGGTTCAATATATTTTTTATATCTTTTTCAGGGCTATGAATGAATATAATTGCATTGCATTAAATAGTTGCATGAGCGTATGAAAGATTATTACAATAAAAAATAACATAAATTCCATTTTACATGCATTAAAAAGAAGGGACAAGAATCTTGACGTTTCAATTAATGGTATCAAGGATGATTTAAGTGATTCGGCTATGATAAACTCCTGGGCTAAGGGTTCCTAGAACTTAATCAAGAAATTAAGCCCGGAATAAGAACACTAAAACTTATTTTGAAACAACTACAAATCTGACAGCGATGTCCAAAATATAGTCTTCCAAGCCAAAATGAATGTTTATTTATTGAAGACAGAATCTTCTGCGTAGCAGCGATGTAAAAGCAACCATTTATAGAAATATAAACTAGATAAACTATAAAGTAATAATGATTTTCGGACGCCTTGGGTTTATAATTGTGAGGAAAAAACAAGTATTAAGTTTCCTAAGAAATCGAAGATATTGTCAACCGAATATCGTCTATATTACCATTGGAATGGCTCGTTCAAAACATTAGCCCGGACTAATAACCAAAACTCAACTTGAATACATATGACAGCGTTGCCCATTGTATCATCGTCCAAGCCAGAATAAATGTTTATTTATCACAAACAAAATCCTTTGCATAGCAAAAATGTAAACATGACACTATATAAAATTATAAACTCTATAAAAAATGAAGATAGGACACCTTAGGACAAATGAAGGTAGGTCTATAATTGTAAGGAAATAAGTGCTTACTCGCCTAAGCAATCGAAGATATGGCAAACCGAATATCGTCAATATCATCCGTGGATTCATTGGAATGGCACAAGTTCGAATCTCGGATTTCAGCCTAGAGGGCGAAAAGGAGACGAAGTTAGAGGAACGAGAAAAGTAGAGGGGTAGACCGGCGATTTGGAGGGTGGGGGTAGATAGGTAGGAAGGAGTCGGGGAAGATGAATGAACTCGGCAATAAGAGAAAGCAGGCTGGTCGTCTGAGGAGGAATTAGGGAGGAAGTCATAAAGAACAAATGAAGTTAGTGTAAGAAAGAGATTGGAAGATTTTCGAGTCCTTGGGCGCGGGAATGAAGCTGGTTCGGCTGGATGCCCGACTGCGTTGCGTGTCCCGCCTTAAAGTCTTCGCCATCCTATGTGGACGGGAGATGTGGGTTCACGGATTTTTCGGTCCTAATAAGTAGTGGGCTTAATTTGAGATAGCGTATTCTCCTTTCGAAACTGCGTTAGCGAATTTGGTTCTCTAATGTCATCAGCTATCGTGCAAGGTTGCTCGGGATTTCCATTGCGTCAGGTTCTCCATCACGGCCAAGGCATAGATGATAGGAATCTGACGCGGTGGTCCCGAGTAAACTTCCACGATACTATACCCTGGGAAAGCCTGTGATCATTTTTCATCGGCTATACTATTTTGATAATTGCAACAAAATCTGTTCAGTTAAATTATGAGTGTTGCCTGGTATCAGATAGGCGAAGTATGGTGACTGTGAAATTCGGCTGTTTTCGGAAGCTGGGTGGACAACTGCTGCGTCGGGAATTGAAGGCACGACCCTCGGGACGGGAAGTACTTCAGCCCCCGTTAAATACAGCTCTAGCACCTTTTCGGATCGAAACGCTCCCCTTCGCCCAGTGAAATTGATTGATCCGAGGAAGAGCAATACACGCAGTCAGTGAGGGTGGGGCGTGTGTCTGTGACTCAGTCGCCGTGGCACGTTTTCGTGAGCCCCGCCGCGGCCGTCTGGGTCGCCTCTGCGACGGATAAAAACGCAGCCGCCAGGATGCGCCGGGTTCGCCCCGTCGTGTGTCATTTGTTTCCCATCTCTCTCTCTCTCACTCTTTCTCTCCCGCGCCACTGTCTCGCACACACATTGCCGTGCATTCGCTTATATTTCCCACCCTCTTTCTCGCTCCGCTCTGAGACGCACGATTGCTTGACTCAGCCAAATGGATATGTGCGAGATCAACTAGTGGCGAAATTGAGTGCTTCGGTGAATTGGAACAAAGTTTTTTTTTGGGATTATGCTTGTGATTGGCCTAATTTGTGGTGTTAGTTTTCAGCATTTCATTCGTTTTGTTTTTATTATTCCTGTAGTAATCGAAAGAGAATGAAAGAGAAAGACCTACCGTCTGGTTGAAGAAGTAAGTGAAATAGGAATAGAAAATCTTTGAATTGAGATTACTTATGTTATCAATTTTAAGTATTAATTTTTAATAAGAAATCGTCTCCGGCGATGGGTACTTAATGGAATATATTAATCTTATTAACAATCGTGAGTCATTATGGACTTCAAATTGATAGATAATTTGTTTAAGTGCTAAGTACACGTTCATTTGATTAAATAATAACATTGAAACTACTGCGAATTTTCTTCCATAAACGATACTGATATATGAGCCAAAACAATTTTTTAAGCTGAGTATAGTTCCAGAAAAGTTTATATAAATGACGGGTACTTATAACGAGCTGAAGTATTTATTTTCTCCCGTGGAGGCCTTGTTTATACAACTACAAACATCTGTTAAGTAGCGTTGTTTTTCGGAAAAGAGATTGTATCAAGCTTGGTTTTGGGCCTTATCAGGCGCCTATCCTTTTTGTTTCATAGTGAGGTGATTCATCAATATATATTCTTATTATTCGATAGCCATACTAAAAATGCTAAAACCAGATTATAGTGCTTATTGAAGCAATAATGAACTCTTTTCTATACATCAGCATTTCCCTTTTGGCCTCAAAATTATTACAAAATTATAAAATTTTCGGGCAGAAGCAACTAATTTCCATCAATATTTCTTCATTGGTCATTTTAAATCGACCCCAATACATTATTACCCAGGGAGACAATCATTTCCTCATTGCATCTGACGTCACCTCTCCACTAGAGCGACTAATCTCTTTCCTTCGAAATGAAGAACGAGAGCAAAAATTGATAAATAAATGAGGAAGGCGGCTTTTGAGAAGGGAGCGACTCGCTTAGACCTTGCAAAAGCATTTTAACGACGCTTAGGAGAAGAGAGAAGACACGGGAGCGTGGGTAAGGAAGTGCGAAGCTGGGGTAGGAAGGAGTTTGAGAGTTTCTCGAGAGACACCACCTATGTAGGGCAGATAAACACAATATATAGGCAGACGTACACGTAAACAGACGCACATGCGCAAGGGGGAGATGTTTTTAGAGGGCGGAATACGACGTGCCAACTTGGTTAATCCCTCTTCTCCTCCCCCCCCCCCCCCCACACAACCCTATTCGAAGCAAACGAGGGAGTGTTCGTCCCAGGGAAAGGTAGCGTAGCGGGTTGGCGGGAGAGAAGAGGACCACTCGACTCGTCCCCGGGTCAGAGTCGACCGCGTGGCTCGCAACGACCTGCACATTCTTTCCACGGCTGAAGTTCAGAGTGTTCTGGGTTCGATACTGACGTCTGTCCGCCTTCCGTCCCTTCTTACTGCTGGGGAGACGTTTGGGGGAGGCAAGCTGTGCATTAATGCGCATATCCACTGGCCGCGCGCCCCCTCAGAGGTGTGTTTGTGAATTCCGATTAAGAGAAAATGAAACATAAGTAAATGCCCATCACGAAGCCGCTATTGATTGGATATTGTCCATGAATTGAAAATTGTACGTATTCATGTAAAAAATAGGTCTTTCGTTGTATTATAAAATCTTTTTAAATTAGTCGGAACAGGAAGCAAGCCACTTATAATTTTGACTTTGAGTTTAAAAGCAATAATTTTACCATCAAAATCCATTTCACCTAGTTCAAAATAGTTTTTAACTTTAAAATCTCTTATGCTTCGCGATAAATTGCTATTTGTAAAAAGTTAAGGGCGTATTCGTCTCACATTATAATTCATACATTATTCTCATTCAAGAATATTGAAATAATAATTCAGCCATGCTTTTAAGTAATTTTATAATACCCATTGGTTTCTCGAGGTAACCGGGATATCCTACCAATTTTTTATCCAAGCCCGTCTTTTTTGGCACCGAGGGAAATCATATCATCTTCACCCGTTCTAATACTTCATTTATTCATATTTAATAATTGGAGAACATCAACTGGGTTTATAAATCTTTTGTAGAAAATTTACAATTGTTCTAATTCACTTTTGGGTTTCTGTGCAAAAAAACTATGCATAGCCAATGGCTATTAGCCATAGATAACTATAGAATTACGAAAGCCGCCGAGGGCAGTAAAACTGAAAGGTTTGGTCACATAAAAATGATCCTTTCGAAGATAATATATCGCTAATCCAGACAATTAATCAATACTCCTGGCGTCCCAATGTGTAAAATGTTTCGAAACATCGGACACATAATTTAGATCAGGCGCTGATTTGAAAGTCGTTTTACTGAAAATAAAATATGAATATAAATGTCAACGCCAATAAAACATGATTTGGCGATTGCTCAGAGAAATTTATTGATTTCCGATGCGTGCAAATTAAAAAAAAACTTACCGCTTTATGTAACGCGGATGTCACCAAACCTCTCTCACCCCAGGAATAAAATTTTCTCGCTACGTGACTGGTGCGGCTGATTGTTGCATTCAGGCATCAAATGACCTCGCCTGCCAGACCGAAGTGCTCGGGTTCAAGTCCCGGCTGCGTAGGTTGCCCCTGTCCAAAGTATAGACGTTTTTGTACGTATAATTGCTAAATGTTATTTTAAAAAACAATGTAAAGACTAAATTGAGCTGTTTTCGGTGGTGTGAAAAAAAAATCACACTAAATATTAGATTTATTATGGGTTCTTGGACCCCTCACTCTAAGTATGTGTGAAAACTTAAAGAAATTCTCTTATCGGTGCATATGAATGAACATAAAATCGCGGGTAAAGCGAGAGTGTTTCTCTCTCAACCATTAGATGGGAGGGAGCCTACGAGGGTCTGATTCGTCACGGAGTGATGCTCGGAAATGGGGATTTATGCCGAGACGACGAGGAAGTGGAGATGGGACGCGGGCGAGGAAGCATCATCGCACGTGAGCATTGTCTCCGCGGATGCAGCAGCCTCCTCCACTCTGTACCGATTGCGTCCTTGCAAGGCGTCGTCCCACTGCACTTTCCCATCTTGACGACCCAAAGAGATCGGCTGCGGGGAGGACGAAACGTTCGGGAGGGAGGATTACCCACATGGTTAAATGTATGCATTGAAAACTTTGTCAATTTCACACACATTTATTCGGTACAACCCTGACCGGTTTCAACATTCCCATGTCATTACCAAGAGGACATACTCTATTTACATTTCCTCTTGATAGTGGCACGGGAACAGGGATGCGGACTTACAAAAAGTCTTTGGGGGGGCGCAAACCGGGGGCCTTGCCCCGGAAAATTTTATAAGTAGTGAGTTTTAAGATTTTTAAGCATTTAAGAAGAGTCATATGATCAATTTTAGAATCCTGATAACTTTAATCTCGATATCTGGACACTCCTGGGAAAATCGACAAGCCTGACACATTTTTTCCTCACACTCATAACGAATTTTTGAGGGGGCTCGGGCCCCCTCCGGCCCCATGCAGTCGGCGTCACTGCACGGGAATGTTCAAACCGGTCGAGGTTGTACCATATAAATCTGCATGGAATTGAAAAAATTTACAATATATTAACTTAGTCATAGGCTTAAATCTAAACAGCGGCTGTAAATGTTTAGAAAAATTGTGATGCGCGCATGAGGTGTTGTCCAAGTTGATTACTCGCAAAGTGTAAAGGTACGCCAGGCTAGTGTATTATTCGCTATTTTAGAGTTAGCGTGCGCCAGATTTTGTCCACCCTCCCCGTCATTTCTTAAATAGCACAAATGGCCTCTTGATTTCGATCGCTGCCTCCTAAAAATCAACTTATTATAAATGTCTACATCACTTCATGACCGACAATCTAAAGGTTTGGGTACCCTCTCATGTAGTGCACTGTATCTATTAGTATTTCAATCCGTATTTTCCATTTGAATTATCTTTTTTATTTTTATTATGATTTCGTACAAGCCTCTGTGTTTCTTTCTTCATGCTACAACTTTTGTTCCCCTCTAGCATTTTGCTTCCCCTCACCCTATCTAGGAAAAGCCTTTCTTTGTCCACAATATCGGGGATCTTCATCCTTCCATCTTTCACGTGACGAAAGTTTACAATACCGGATCAAAATGCCAACATATATGCCCATAATACTAACCAATTAGATGTCATCATTTTTACGAAACCATATATTCTGCCGTTGAGTAAGTTTGGTCAAGAAACTTCTTACGCATTATGTATGTATTTACGCAGTAAAAGTTTCATTTTTGCAATATGAGTGGTCATCGATGTATATATAAGGCGGCCTATTGTATTTTCCGCCCAAAAAGAGTCGAAAACTCAAAATTAAGAGAGAGTTATCATTGAGTTTTCCCGCGTCATTTGTCTGAAGGACTCGCTTACCTTCCCCTTCGCAGGAGACTTCGTCAAGGCTAATTGCGATAATTCAAGTCGTGTTCAAAAGCTCATTTTCATGCCCTTAGAGGTAATCATATTTCAAATATCCTTCTCTATGATATCTTAGTGAAAAGCTTAGGTACCAAATATATGGTTCAAGGGATAATCTGTGACACCGAAATATGTGCAACATCACTCGTGTGAGATAAAATTGAATTTAAGAATCCTCAGAGGAACGAAAAATCTTCCTGCGTTAAGTTCCTTTCGTTGTGATGCCAATAACTTTTCGCTAAACAAACCTGTCGCTCAAAATTAGGAAATAATATGTTTCATCGACAGAAACATTTCACCTCCTCCCCTCTTCATCGTGATTTGATTCGTATTATGAGAGTAACATTAATCCTGACGAGGAAAAGTCAATCTGTACTCCAGCACATGTGAATAGAGAGCCTTAAGAAGTACGTAAGTATAGAAATTAAATCATGACTTAGCCTTGAACATGAATGGTTAATGCAGGGCAGTAGTGGAGTTAGTAGCCGAGCTGAAAAGTTGAAATTACAAGCTATAAACCACGGACATTCAACTTGGCCCACCGCTGCAACGATCAGCGATCAAAAAAATAAAACAAATGATACGGGATCCATTTAGACTTTTCCCTGCATTCAATTTTTTTGCTGATACAAACTGTCTGGAAAAACGTGCATTATTAAGTTAAAAACTTACTCAGCATCAACAGAAAAGCTTACAGAGCAGAAAAGCTAGGGTTTTCTCGCTATTTTTTTTGCTGTAAACGGAGTCATCCCTTCTTATGACGCAAGAAAATGGAGTGAGTATTTTCATGCTCGATATTGATGCACGTTTATCTTTCTCATGGGAAGGAATTTGCCATAAAATCTATGTCGTCACTAATAACTCTGGCCAGCAGATTATGCAGGTGAAGGTTTTCCACTTTGGCACTCTGCCCTGCACTAACCATTCACGTTCAAGGCCAAGCCAGATGATCTAATTCCTTTATACCTTTGTACTACTCACGGCATTCTATTCGCATGTGCTGAAGTTTGATAGATTGTTTCGCGGTTCTTTCTTAAAAATCTATACTAGGTTAATTATAAGGAGATGACGAAATGTAAGTCACTTAAGAGTGAGCAAAACAATCACGCTACAAGTGATGTGTTATCGTAATGAAAGGGATAGCTTCCGACCGTGGGTCCCCTCTTCAAATCCTGGTGATTAAAATGGACACTTTTGCTTGAGTAATTTCCTGGGTGAAGGAGTTTTTTGGAGCCATCGCTGGGGAGCACGTGTCTGGTAAATAATACGTGGTTGGTTAATATGATATCCTGTTGGGTTAAGCATTGAAGGGCTCCTCACCCTATCATCTTGACCATGGAGTGGGAGCTAAAATTTTACATTTTTTTCATGATTATTACGATGCATCGCACATGACCTCGATTTCTGGTCACCTCCCTTGATAATCAGCGTAAACTGCTGTCTAAAAACATGTTTACTAAACCTCAAGAATAAATTCTCCTATTGGGTATGGATTTAAGCATTTTTGAATTTCGGAATGAAGTAAAAATAATATAATTAATAATATTAATATTAATAATATAATTAATATTAGTGAGGCGTAGAGGTGATTGTCATGGGCATCGTTAAAATTCAAATTCTTCGCAATTGATTTTAGCCAAATCAAGGTCTTAATTATCGTGCTGCAATCAGAAACCTGTTAATTTAAAAAAAAGTAAAACCTAAAAACCTTTTTATATAACGCGAATAATGAAAATGAGGGATTGCTATTTTTGGATTATTTTTTAAGTTTGTTTTCTTCGGCTTAGATAATGTATGAAACTGAAATTAAAAAATGAGAATAAAGTTGTTCAAATAGCAAAAATTTACGATTTTCATTGATCATCTTAAATAATCTAAAAATTTATGATTTTTATTCAGAGGCATAACTTTGTGACTAACTATATCGAGGGGAAACATTTTTGCAGAATGAAACTGGGAGCCAAACGTTCAACCCAGTAAGCCAACGTTTTTCCTATGATCAAGGAACAAGATAAATCTGAGATTAAGATAACCAAGAAATGACATACAAATGTTTCTCAAATATTGTAAAAGGACGAATTAGGATGGCATTTGTATTAAGAATGGACCACAGCGTGTCAAAATATGGGAAAATCTATTTTATCTTTAGTGAAAGACCTAATACAATTTGAATCCAAGACTTTGAAAGAGGAAAAAAGCATCAAACGAATAGAACTAAGCAGTAATGAAACTAAGATATAATGAAGAAGTTTTAAAATGATGACATTTAAAGTAGAAAACTTCAGCAGGAAGAAATAAAAGAGAAGATCCAAAATCATCTGAAAATAATTAGGATTGAGATTCAAACTGAAAGTGATAGGCATTATTTGAGTGAAAAAAGACCTAAGAAAATAAATGGAATTTCCTGTAAGTGAAATTTCGCTTGGCAACATATTTTTGTTAATGATCTTCGAAATGTGCTCCTAATGCTGTTTGAAATGAGGTGAATTTATTTAGATAAGTCAAGTTGACGTCGTAATCAATTCATTAATGTACATGTTTTTTATTGGGCTTAATCTATTTTCTTCTTTAAAATACGATTGAATGCTAAAAAAATTAACCTTACTGATTTAGCGAGCAACGCATACACAAGTAGAAGTAAGCATAATTTCGTTATTACCTGCTTCAATGCAGTGAAGCCTGTTTGAAATCGTTTATGAAAGAGTCAATTGAGTTTTTTTGGGTATTTCACAAATGTGAGTACCTGTACTCAAAAAATTACTGAAGCATTAATCTTTCGCGCCTAGGCTAATGTAGAAAGCTTGAGTTCAAACTATAGCATGACTCAAAAATAGGCCCTATATGCTATTTCGTATACACTACCAACCTCATTTTACTTATTGGATGTAAAAATAATTATTTACCCTTCAGATGGTACCGAATTAGGGAAATTTAATAAAATTGATATCGCTGAATTAGCGAGTAAGCGGACACGGTAGGTTATTGTGCAGTAGCGGGTTTTCCTAAATATTCTTAGGAACATTTGGGGACCTTGTATTGAACTCCCTGGTTCGGTTATGCTTCAGATGGAATTACGTGCACCAACTTCCTCCTTCCTTCCAACGATGTCAATGCGCTTCCAGAATCCAAATGAAGCCCCACCTTGAACGACCCAAGCACCGACCGGAAATAGATATCCGGAGTTAGAGAGGACCCAGCCCCGCGGTCGATCCTAAAATAAGATCCCGAGTCTCGAATTCTTCGCTTGGATTCCTTTTCTTTTAGAGACCCTGGAGGCGGCACGAGCGAGGTGATTGGATAGAAAATTTAAAATAAATAAACGCTTGCGCTTTGAGAATCGATCCTCCACCGAGTTATAAGCCCGCATGACACTTTCCAATTTATTGGCCAATAAATTGGCTCGCAATATTGTTTAAAATATTGGGTGTTACCGTATGAAAAGCATCAATATTAACACCAATATTGGCCAAAATGGCGTTCTAATGTCCCGCTAGAGAACGCCATCGTATTTAGATGATTTTACGTTGAATAAGCATTCGTGTGACTTGTGCGCTTAAATCAAGAGTGAAACAACTTCTTTCGTCCAAATTTTAGATATTTCAAGCGAAATCTTTGAACAAAACCAATGTTTTGCAGCCAAACCAGATGTTTTGCAAAGAGCTTCTTGTTTTGGCCACTAGGAGTCAACAAAACTGACTTCTGATTGGAGATTAGCCGCGAGAAAATAGAACCGGTTCTAAATTCCAAATCGGGCAAGAAATTGTGTCCAATATTGTGAAAAGGATGTTGGACTAGAAATTGGTGTGTGTCAGTTTGACCACAATCCGATATCCAATGGATTGGCCGATAAATTGGGCTTCAGTGTCATACGGGCTTAAGCCTCAATTATCGATTATCCTCTTCCTTGGGTGTGTTCGATGCCTGCCGTTATATCGCCGACAGGTACATGTTAATTCTTTACCTTTGCCCTTTTTCTCTGGCCGGTGAGATATTCTACAGCGTCTCTTTGGGAGAAGCATGCAAGTTTTCGTGTATCGCCGTGTTATTTCCCACATCAACGAACCTGTAGTTCCGAAAAGGCCCTTCTTGCTTTTACCTTGTGGAAATATTGTGATATTCAACATGCCAAATTGAATTACGTCCGGCGCAATTTTTTTATTCCCTGCTTCACTCCAGAGAAGCCTGTTTGAAATCATCTATCAAAGAGTGAATGGAATATTTCTGGGTATTTCGTAAATGTGATTACGTCAACTCCAAAAATTACACGAGCATGAACTTTTACAACCTACTAAATTGTAAATTTCTTGAGTTAAAACTATAGCGTTACTCAGATATAGCCCCAACGAGCTTATTCGAATACGCTACCACCTTTATTTAAGTCTTTGATTAATATAATAGTTAAAAAATAAGTATTCTCTCTTCACATGGAACCTGATTAAGGAAATTAAATAAAGTGTCATTAGTTGTTTAGTGACTATCAATTAATTAATTAAGTACCGTCAAGAGAAGGCTAAAGTGAACTCTCTTGAATAAAATGTTTGTTTAATTATTTTACCAAGCTTGAGGCTACGTATAATTTTTTTCTGTTCAATTAAGTTAAGTGGTACTACTTTTACATGTTACATAGGACGGATTTCTCGTGGGTTATCAAGAGAAAATTTCTCAGCTCAACTGAACAGCAAAGAGTTACTTTGGTGAGAACCCGTTTTCTTTGCGTAAAAAAAACTATGTGAAAACTGAAGAAAATTTAATTAAAATAAAAATATTATTATTTGTGTCACTATAGTTTTTATCGCATTTATGAATTCTTTTTTATTTTTTCCATCGCAAGGAACGGGTTAGGTCGAGCACCACTGCCCCATAAAATTTCGGGTCTTCTTCTCCCGAATTCCCGCCGCCCAACATCTGCTCACGGTCGCTATGTGGGTTACTCTCTCCTTATCGTCTTTTTGTTGCTTTTTCTTTTTATTTCATTTGATCTCGCCGGAAGATTAAAAAGAAAAACAAGACACCCTAGTTGTCTTGAGTCCTCTTGCAGCAGACTGCAGCAAGGGCGTGTCTTTCTTTAACATCTTCCCGCACGTTGTCCTGCTAGTCCCTCTCGCGTCTGCGTTGTGTCACTTGAGCACCCTTTTTCAGTCTGCCAAGGACTAACGCACCATATGGGTGTGAGTATATCTAGCATGACCGTCATTTATTAAAAACAAAATGAAACGGGAGATCATTTCATTTCGTAACTACGCCAAAGGAAAATACGTGAAGTTTATATTTCCATAAAGTTACCGGATAATTTTATAAAGCCCTAAATTTTATCCTGTAAAATTAGCCATTTAATGCATTTGCAATTCGTCGCGAAGGAAACAAACTGGATTGTAAATTTCGGTCACCTCTTTTATTAATTTGTAGTTCTCAGCTAAGCTTATTATTGAGTATTTTTTTGGTATTGTAAAATTGAGTATTTGCGGCTTGTGTAAAATTCAATTTGTTCCTCATTTAATTTCATCTGATCCTATGTTATAGTATCGATCACACAATCAGTCACTTACGCGTAGTTTAAAATGAGTGCGAAATTTCATGGCTTAATTCTTCAAATAATTGACGCTGAGAATAGCAGTTTTAATAGCCATATTTTGGTGATATCAGCGGAGGGTATCGGGAGCTTCAGGCCTATTCAGAGAGTAGCAAAAGAAACAAGAAAACTTAGCCTTATAAAATAAATTGTTTACTCTTGACGAGATTGAGAAAATAGGTAAGGTAATGGCAATTCCTTTTATGTACTTCCTTTGTTTTTATGTTGCATTCAAAGAGCTAACATATAAAATAAAAAATTGATTTCTCCGAGTTAATAAGGATTAATTGCTCAAAGTTTTTTTGTTCCTAGTTTTCGCCTTAAGGAGGAAGCAGGATTAATGTTTTAGTCTCATTCCACTGTCGATTACTCTAGGAGATAGAAGTTCATTTGTAGCTACAGCGATTTTTACAGTGCATTGGTATTGTGAAAATTCTCAGTTAGCTTTCTAACTTAAGAATTTTTCTAATGCCTTATTTGTTAAAAATTAATTCTTACCCGGCCACAGTGACTTATAGCAATTATTTTAAGTAATATCCATTGCAATCTTTACTTCAAACTTCATAGGTCAAAAGAAAGCTTTCTACGAATAACTAAAATCTTCACAACATAAAATTTATGTCATTGTTTTTTTCTCTATTTAATATCAACTTCATACTCTCCTCACGTACACACTTATTGCAGCCCATTACATTTATTCATAGCTGACGAAAAAAACACTTAAACTTCAGCTCAGTATGTACTTAATCATAGACAGCGATAATAATTGCTGCTTCGTCAGTGATTCGGTCATGCTTACATTTGTCACGCTTTGAAACTTAAGTTTCATGAATAACCGCGGCGAATTCTTTCGTGCACGCCAACACGCATAGCTTCAATTGATGCGTGATCTACCTCCTAGATATCTAGAGGTTTTCACAATCAGGATTTGCGTAGGATTCTTTTTAAGAGTAGGTATCAGTTAACAAATACGGTTTTTTGGATTCATGATGGGTATTCTGAGGCCAGTGGAGTTAAAGGATTGCAGTGGAACAAATATAGGAGTCAACCTTTGTTATTTTTTTACTCCTCACTGCTACCAGAAGTATGAGCAATGAACATTATAAATTCTCGGAGAGAACTAAGTAGATGACTAATACCCGTACGTACATGAAAATACCTGGATGATATGAAATGAAACTCTTTCATCGGCACATCAATCTCCAAACTGTCATTTTATTATTTTATATACTATTTAATTTTATTTTATTTCAATAGTCATTAGGGTTTACGGTAAATTTCCTCAAGCTTTCACGTGTATGCCCTCTTGTCTCTTATCTGTAGTCCACCACAAAAAAGTTTGGATCAAATGTATGTAAATGTTTTGGACATAAAGAGCAAACATTGGTGGTGGTCTTTCATAATAAATCGTTTTCAATAAATTTGGGGTAACATATTAAAATTAAAAAGTTATCATATAAAATTATGCGGAAATTCAATCAGTATTTTTTCATATTTAGCACGAACTCAATTGAAAGCAATTGTGACTATTGAAATTCTAAAGAAAACGTGGAGCAGCTTTTGACCTCCTGCTAAAATTGTGTAGCATTTAGGAAATAAAAATGAATGCGAGGCCACTTTCCTAAATCGAAATAAATTTATCTTTCTGATTCTGTGATACACGCCTGAAATTAGGGTGAGATTGTTTTTAAGCACCATCAGGTTAGACGTCAATGTAGCTATCGATTCTATACATTCGATCGAAGAGGATAATCAAAAGGGTGCCTTATAAAAGTTTAAAAGAATCTGTGTTCATGATTTTTGATAAATATTATTTTTTTCTAATGATTTCCATTTTTTCTTTATTCTGTTTTTCCCCAAAGGTATCACATTTAAGGCTCCTTTTTCTGTTTTAGATCATTTCATGAGTGGTTTTGGTATTTTTCAGTCATCACATATGGCAGCATTGATAATCAAGTGCTAGAATTAGGTCGAGTATAAAAAGTTGGTTCTTGCAACTCATAAATGCGTCCCTGTTTCCCCATTTTAATTCTGTCGTGTCTAGCGGATTTATTGACGGCAATTATCTAGGTTTGCAAGCAAGTCTTAGGAATTGCAGGGTCAGAAAAAGGTCAGTAACGCCTACTGGAGCCAGTAGACCCTACGTTTTCTTATCAGGCTGCCTTCACCTGCTTTGTATGCCGTCACATATGGAAATAAGAGTTGCACACGTTTGAGTATCTTTTATTTCTAACTAATGAGAACAGTATGTAGCCTAATAATAAGCCCAAAAAAAGTTGATATTCCAAAGGTTATAATTTGATTTTGCATCATTTATTGCGTTGTTTATCCGGCCAGCCGATTTCTTAAGGAGTTCATTAATTATTTACGAATAATTTCATGATGTAAGCGATTTGGATTGGATTTTTATTCATGAGATTTTTTTTCTTGTCATCATAGGTTTTTGCGAAACGGCTCTAAGCTACCAAGTGGAACACTGATTTATGCATCATCATTCTAGAGATTGAGCATCAGAGATAAAATCCATGGAATATAAAATAATTGTTTGGAATCATTCCACGATCTCCGAATTACTCAACTATCCTGTCCTTCCAAAGCTATTAAAATCTTTGTACAGTTTGCTTAGTAAAAGACAGAGAATACGAGTCGAGGCTACGGCGGAATAATAGCTTAGGAATTCACGCATGGACAATTATAAGAAGCAAGGTTGCCGTTAAAAAGATGAAATGTGCACTCGAATTGTCCATTCTCAATGATACGGTGTCTAATGCCTTTTTCGTTTGCGCGTGTTTTGAGGGCTTTTGAGAAGCAGTAACCAAATTTTGTTTCTCTGCATCCCGGAATGCTTGAAGATTGGCTATTTACGTTATTCGTAGGAAAACTGTACAACAGCGGAAACTGTTCTTTTCGCAATACTTACTGTCAGCTAAATTTACAGACCTTAGCATACCTGGCTGCGCAGAAATTGACCGTATTTGGTCCGACAGGTGCTGGTCCGATATATTATTATATACTCCAAGTTCAGAATGATGGAAGTAAATTGAACAAATAATGGGCTCTCTGGCCTTGTCTCCCTTATAACACTGCAATAAAACTCTTTCTTTAGAGAGACTTTTAGAACGGTTTATGATACTCCATACTCCTCAATATATGCGTAGCAATGACCGCTTCTCCTCCACGTCCCGGAATATCCAAGTCAAACATTCGCGAAGTGGACTCTCGGGGAATTGTCCGCACTTCCTCGGGCGCAGCGAAAGATCCCACCGGACCCATAGTGGCATAAGAACGTTAGATTCCGTCGTATTGGCACGCGGGGCGGGTAGTATAATTCTCCGGGCCGCGGAATGAAGTAGCGGCGCGCCGGTGGAGGGAGTTGAAAGGTCCCGTCAGACGCCGGCTTTACCTATCCTGCGCTACTTCCATTCCACTCCTCTCTCATACCGTCTCCCTCATCCCAAGTCCCTGGTTCGGTTCTCTACCCCTCCACCACCTGCTTCCTGGTCATTTCCTCACCTGCCACATCTACAATTTTTCGATTCCTTTTTCTCGTCTTGTTCCCATCCTCCTCGAAGGGTTTTCTCCGCGCGAAGAAGTAAAATGGATGTCATTTTCGCGAAAATTTCTATACACATTCCCCGCATTTTCTTCCATTATTTTCGTTCAAAAGCGTTGGGTTTTCTGCGTTACCTTACTTGAAAATCACATTTTAAAAATTTGCTAATTTCTTGAAATTATAATGGCAGTGAATTATAAGCGTTGATAAAATTTATGTTCCTTGTTTGCTTAACTCTGCATAAATAATCCGTTTAAGAAGGCTCTTTAGGCTCTCCTGCAAACTCCATTAAAAAGTGGATTTTTCGGACTATATAGACGTTCCCAGGTGAAAGTTCGCTATCAACTTTATAATTTTCAGTTTCCGCGGATCGTTAGAGATTAATCGTTAGACGTTAAATTTAGATTTCAATCGTGCGTACAGTCCTGGAGGCAGTCAAATTAGGTACAGAAGGTTTGAAGTTTTGAAATGCTCGTCTGATATATTTTGTCTTTGGCATCAACGTTTCAGTACTTTGTTATCTTCCACAGCTGTTACACTATTCGTAGAATTTAACAGAAGGTTCTGTTTGGGCTATGAACTGATTTAGCCTTGCGTTCAAGGAGTAAATTTGCTGTAATCATAGCTCGCACCAGTGGTAACTGAGTCATGATTTAGTATTTATGCGTTCTGGGGCATATACCTGTCTCAGACAATCGCAGCGTGGGCTTGAACTCGTACTTAATGTGTAACCGACACGGTCTAATCCGCCACAATACTTATGGCTTCGAGAGAAATTCAATTAAATACCAGCCGGCTCGTAAATCATCGTAAGGTCTTCGAGGAATGTAATCGTGGAATCGAGTTTTACTTTTCTCTGCAATTGACACGCCCCTTAACGACTAAGGTACTTCCGTCCAACCTTACCGTTGCGAAATTCTTTCTAGGTATACCATGTCTTGGATAACATTTACCATGTGTTTGATTTTGATGCTGATGAATCAATGAAATGTGGCTTGCAAATATTTTGTTATCTTAATTACCCCTGAAAATAATACAGTGCGGCCTTTACATCGGGAGTTTAAACATTTGAGAACAGGCGATCACACACACCTATGTCCTGGAAGGGGCAACCAATCCAGGCGGGACTCGAACCCGCGACCTTCGGCATGCTAGGCGAGAACTTATCCCCGCCGCCATAGAGGCCGACTTAAAATCTACTTCATTTCTAAGAGTTGATTTAAAGTTTAAAGTTATTATTACACAAAGAAGGAAATTGTTGTATTATGAAGGAAACTTTGTTTTATCCGTAGGAATGAGGCCAGCATGACTTAGCTTTTATTATGACCTTAGGCATTAAACAATTAATCGGCACAGTTTGAATCTATATTAAATACGATTCGCCACACAGAATGTACTGCTTCAGGCGAGATCTCTTCGGAGGATTGGAAATATTCTCAGTTGTAACCTCATTGGCTAAAAAAGTTATCAAACCAAATGGATTTTTCCTGGGCTACAAAGTGAAAGTATCTGACATGACCAGTTTTATTTTCAAGGGGTTGCCAATGAGAGCAAATGATTTCGAATTTTTTCATGGATATTAAACCAATTACTTTCATCTGAGAATTTGTAGAACACAATGATGTAAAGAATCGTAGAAATGTAATGAAATAATTTATTTTGGGAGCACATAACGACTCAGAGATTTGACACAGCCCCACTATATTTCCAGGTCCGACAGAAGTGACAAATTAAGAGAGATGTTTTGCCGAATGGATCATATGGGAATTTGGTTTTTCTCCGAACCATAAAGGACTAATAAATGCTAGTCGTAATTTCGTCAGAGCATTTCCTTTTTATGTGTAAATGGCTGGTGTCCTAACACCCCCTACCACACGCCTTTTAGGCGCCTTTCGAGGTAGTATGTTGATGTAGATAAATAAGCCACATGGTACTCCACCGGATACTTACTTGGATCAAAAGAATTCTTCTTCCAAAATTTAATACCCCGTCACACTATTTAGAGACTATATCTCTAAATCTCGCGTAGGTGTGTGATAAAGATAAATTATGTGGGCTTTCTCTCTCTCTCTCATATTTTCATGTTTTTCTTAGTTATACATACATATAATTGCAATCCTATCATTGGTAGACTGCAGCCCTCGATTTTTGCGTATCCCATGCATATATACCGCATTCTTATACCTCCTTGACGCTCTTCTTCCCCGATTTCTTCCGTCCTATTTACTTGTCCCTTGGTCTTCCATTGGGAACTTTTCCATCAATATTTCCTCCCATTATGTTCCCCACGTGACTGCTTAGTCTCATTACGCTGGCCAACCCACCGTGTTCTTCTTTGGCGTACAGTGATCCGTATATCTACATATTACTCTGAAAGTCACCTACTGAGGTGTTAGTCAGAGAGTGATGCATAGTGTACTTTCTTCTCTATGATTTCTCCTTTCTCCGTCCTTATCCGTTCATTTTATCTTCAGCATTCTCCTCCAGCAGTGGCGTGACTAGGAATATACTTTGGGGGAAGATGAGATGGCCGGGGGTGACGACCCCCCCCCCCCAGGTAACCAACCTACCAGGTCTGGGAAAATTTGTGAAAAATGACATGCATGGAAATATATTAGCATTAGCTTGGCACTAAAGCATTAGTCATTATATGTCATAACAAGACAATAGTTTTAAAATATTTTTTATTTCTCTGAGGCTTTGTGGGGGCGGGGGATATATCCCCATAGTTACGTCACTGTTCTCCAGCACTTAGTCTCCATGGTCTCCATCGTTCAAACCATAATTTTCGAATACATTTTTTATTACGTGATCGATTATGAATTAGCATGTGGATTGTATTCATTGGAAAGAATAATGAGCTAATGTGTAAAACAAAGTATGGTAGGTTACCAAACTAATAGTTCTTGAATTCATCGATCGATTGTAGTGGTCATGAAATCAGCCGTTAGTGGTTTCGACGGATTGATTGTGAAGCAGAGTTGAGGGGATCCGAGTAGTGATGTCGAGGTATGCCTCAATCACCCTCCCTTACGTCACCTTACCTTTCATTTGAGAAATGGGGGAGCGGTTTTGAATCGCTAACCCTACTCGGTGCAACCCTTTCCCCTCACGTCATGTGCATAGGGGATCTGTTTCCGGTATACTTTTGAATGTGGATACGTAAACTAGAAAGAAACACCGTTATCTTCAGAAAGTGATCCAAGCTAGACCCTAAAATTTGGGATATTTTGGGTAACTACCCCAGCGATAATTAAATTTCTGTGTATTTTCAGTAAGTGTATTTTAATGTCTAATAATGGTACATTTAATATCGGGTTTCGGCCTTCTGATAAAACATATTGCAATATTTCGTACGTTACAAATAATCTCTTTTTTAATGTTAATTTAATAAAGTTAAATTTTAATCCTTATCCACCATCTTGTTCATATTTCTGTTACAACCACAGATATATCACGATAACTTCTCAATTATGAGCATTAGTGCGTCAATTATGGCATTGCCTTACGGTTGAAAGGTCTGATTCCCTAAAAACTTGGAGAAAGCGAAAAACCTATTGGTGAAAATGAAATTCTGAGAATTACCACATGCTTGCGCATTAAGTAAAATTATGTAATTTAACTTGTGAAATGTTTTTCACATAATATTAGAAGAGGGGTTAATAAAGAAATGTGAGGATGTGAATAAGTTAGATTAGTTAAGACTAATCTTGGCTGTTATTTGTTGGCAAGTCATCATCGTAAGAGAGGTAAGAGCGTCAAATGGCTAGGAAATGAGTATATGAGACTGGGGAATAATGGAATGGATGAGATTGGACGACGAGGAAAACGAACAAGGAAGTGCTCGAAAGGTATGAAAAGAGAATGACATTGGTAATAGGGATTCTCGCAAGCCTGTAAAAGATATTGGGCAAATACAAAGGTGAAGGTTACTCGAGAGGCAGAAGTGGAAAACGCCAACGCCAGAGGTGGAAAATTATTTGGAGAAAACTCTTATGTTTAGAATTATTTCTATTGGAAAAACAATACCGAGTGAGAAATAGGCCGAAATTCTACGAAAGGGAAAATTATTTTATGAACTATCTCAAAATGTCGTGAATAGTTACGAAAAAATGCAGCGAAGGAATAGAAGCTGTAACAAATTTTACAGCTAAAGACCTGTACTTATTTCATCTGGCCTCATCCGAATACATTTTTTTCGCTATCGACGACTCATAATTAATTTTGATGCCAATTTTAAGAACTTACATCTTATCGCATTTAACATCGGTTATTTTTATTAAAAATGGCTACCTTATATAAAATCGAAGAATATGTTAATCCACTACTGTAGCATGTGATAAGAACTCTCCGACGTACGTCGCTGGTAATGAAACTATCGTTCTATATTCGAAAATAAATTTTAAAACACCATGTCCTAGCTTTGGTAATAATCGCAATCCTCAAAAATTATCGCAATTGATATTCCATCAAATTCAGTACCTACAGTGTAGCGGCGCTCACCCTGTACCACGTTTAGTATCAATTCATTGACCAAATTAATGACTTCATCCCAAGTATTTAAAATGAGAATGTACAGCAGTGATTTCCAATCGGTGCTATACGTACCTCTTAGAGACCAGTCGGGGGTACGTCGAAAATTTTTCGGTAATGTCAGACGCCAAACCTATGTATCTCTTAACCAGAAAATATTTATACATATTACATTGGGTATTTAAAATAAATTTTCTAATTGCACAATTATGAATACCTAAAAGTGTCACCTACCCGTAGTGGAATTTTTTAACAAAATGTGCACGTTACACTCTTGGGGGTACAATATTAGTTATTAAATATATAGGCGTATGGGAGGAACAAATGGCTGGGAACCACAGACGTACAGAAACGAATGGAAATGAATTTTTTTGTAAAGTGTATACAATTTCGTTAAGGGGTCAAGTATTTGATCAATCACATTGCCCCTGCACCAGAATTATGTGATACAAGGAAACTGTTCATGAGCATGGATATCGTCGGAATTCAAATGCAGTGTCATACAAGGTGGTCCTTAGTAAGATGACAGTGTGCTCAAATTCTTGGCTTGTAGCTTGACTCGAGCTTTGCCTACCGTCATGCCGTAGTATGGAACTCAGTGCTCTATTCGTATAATAATTATTTGTATTTAATGATTTCTGCATCTACATCTGATTTTTTAAAGTCAAGGAAACATTATTCGAGAAAAATTTACATTTTTAGGTTTCATAGCACTTCAATGTTTATCCTTTCATACTAATATTTCGCATGTATTACGAAATTTATAAAGATCGTAATCTTATCGCTCCGTTGAAACGTCCACTACACGCTAACAATTTTCACGTAGACTTTGGCAAGGTTTGATAGCATGTCCTAGGTTTTTGTCTGAAATGGCACCACTGCACGGCGTTCTCCGTGGTATAGGCAGAGGGCAACAGCACCGAATCGCCGAAGAGAGAGACCTCTGGGGGGGAAGAGCAGGACATAGCGAAGGGAAGGCTTTTGAGTGGTGGAGGAAAAAAACCCTTGAGTTGGGGGGAGGAGAGTGTGTGAGGTTGGTTCGAGGTAAAGAAGGGGGCAATGCGATCTTTTCCTACCACCCCAGCTTCAAAAAAAAAATATCTCCTTCTCTCTAAGCTTTTACTCAGGCTCCCCCGTCCATACTTCGCTTGCTTGAACCCTCTTTGCGCTACCCTTCGTTTCTCGTGCCACATCTCATTCCCGGGTTGGCACAATAATCAACGAAACCAATCGACTGGCATTCACGCTATTACGTTTTGATCTGCCGACGCGTCGATACTCTGAGCCTCTCTTCTGAATTTAGGATAAGTGATGAGAAAGGGCTGCCCTGAAAAACGCGGGGATTTCCACTAATTTTCGAAGTTTTCTAATCTTTATCAAATTTTGAAGCGAAAATGATGAACCTCTCTTATTCTATTGCTACCAGAAAACTACTGTTGGAAAGGGGAATCTTAAGTGATTATTTAAGAAGGTTTTCTTCTATGATCAATGCATTTTTATATTGTGCTTCTTAATAATATTCTTAAAAATAAAAATACCGTTGAGTAAATGGTTATGAAATTACTTCATATATGTAATAATAAAATTAAATAAATATAACCTCTTTATGCTATGACCAGCTCAAGGTCTGATTGGTAATGGAATTATAACTCCAAAAACTTGATGACTCTACCTCCCTTCCTTCCCCTTGTCAAGAGGTTTCGATCTGCAGACCAAAAGGTGGCCATTACAGCCGAATGATCTTACAATTAGTAAAGCATAAACTCATCGTGACGGGAAAATTCAGTTTTACTGCATCCATGGTTGGCTAGATTGCCTTTGCCTTTGATTGTACCCGGGTACTGAGAGTTTTTTTTTCTATCCACACCGTATAAAAGTATCGTGCTCAATGTAAGCAGTCGTGGTAATATCATTGTTGTTGTGGGTTGCATGCATCCAGGATACCTTTGCACTTACCTACTTCTACATTTTGGTGCAAAAATCTAATTTTGGCAATTCTCGGGCTTTCATATTCATTCTCCTGACAATAATCTCTATTGCCAATTTAAACTTTTTAACTTTCAGCCGTGCCCCATGGCTGAAACGCTGTTGTCGTGGTGGCTTGGTACCTACCCCCGACATGCTGTCCCCCATAAAGTCTTCGTTCCCCGTGTATTGATACCAAAATATCGTCATAAAGTGGCCACACCTCGAGCCCAAGATTATGTCTCTATGCTCTACTAGTTAATTACCGTGCCTCACATTTTCCTTTAAATCACTTCGCTGGCTACCGTGACAAGTCAAGTCAAAGATAGTTTATATTCTATGCTGCCAGTGTACATGGACATTTACATTGTAATCGATGACTTTTTATATTTTTATTCAGCAAGGACCTCAATATTGGAATGATTTCCTCTTTTCGGCTTGCAATGGGAGTTGGGATTACATCGTAAGGATATTTGCGTAGCAATGGTAAAGTTTTTATAAAGATACACCTCAAGGACCCCACATTTGGAATGATTTCCTCTTATGGGCTTGACATGAAAGTTAGGATCACATCGTTTTTGTGAACGTGTAGTACCGATAGATCGATTTGGCAGATTTAAGGAACCGAAAATTGCGACGGTGCCGGAGCGCTCTGTTGCGCAGTCTTTTCCACATGAGCTGGCATTCCCTCGACGGTCCATGCATTAGTGGTGTGAACGGGGTATAACTTTAACGCACCCCCCTCCCCCCAAAACCCTTTCTACCCATCCCACCGACACCACCGCTTGCTCGGACCCCCTCCTCACTGCAATGCCCCCTCTTTACCAACCCCCCCCCCAACCCACCGCTTTTGCCCACAATGCACTTCTCTCTCTCTCTTGCGGATGCAAGTCCTCCCTCCCCACCTCCCTTACAGCTTTCTCATACGTTCCTCCTCCTCCCCCCATCTTCGTCCACCTCGAAATGCACACACACTGACGCTCACAATGCACCGAGGGACAGGACAAATAGGAACCGGTTTCACGGCGGGCTAGAGGTCCGTGGCCGAGGATGAGGTTAGGGCATATGAGGAGGGGGTGGAAGTGATGTCGGTGGATGGAGGGGGGGAAAGATTGAGTTGGAGGGAAGGGGGGGGGGAAAGGGGGACACAGAATGTGCGGAGGACAGAGGAAAAAAAAAGATGCTGGAGGATTCTGGAATGGATGCGTGGTGTGGCGGAGAATAAAAATGATCGTGCTAGGATGGAGTCAAGTTCATGCCTAAAGTTATTTCAGCTGCCGATTCGGATTCCATTTATTACACTAAGGACATTGACTACATTCCAGGACCGCACTCGATATATAAACGATAAATTAAGAGAAAAATAATCGTGCTGGGATGGATTCAAGTTCACACCTGAAGTTATTTCAGCTGCCGATTCGGATTCCGTTTATTACACTTAGGACATCGACTAGATTCCAGGACCCAACTCGATATATAAACGATACATTAAAAGAAAAATAATCGTGCTGATATGGAGTCAAGTTCATACCTAAAGTTATTTCAGCTTCCGATTCGGATTCTGATTATCGCAACAAGGCAATCGACCAGATTCCAGGACCAGACTCAATGCATACACGATATATAAAGAGAGGTATTTTGCCGAACGGATTGGTATGGGAATTCGCTTTTCCCCCGAACAGTAAAGGACGTTAATAATTTCGAGTTGTAATTTCATTGGAGCATATCTCCCTTTCCAAATTTCCAAAAAAATTTAATCGTGATAGTGGCTTTTCTCTATACAATGCTTGGATACCTGTAGTCAGTTGCATAGAAAACATAAGGAAAGTACATAAAGGACTTCAACAGAACATCAGCCACTCAGGCGATACCTGAGCTTCATTTTTGTACGCGCAAAACGAATTGAGACGCCTGGAGAATGGAAGACAAGTCGTTTTACGAAACGTCGGCAATACGACTGCATTAATCATCGTGTAGATCCCGAGAGGAATACTTGCGTATACCTTTTATTGGTAAACGGCTGGTGTCCTAATACCCCGTGTCTCAAGCCTATTGAGGTGGAATGCGGGATAGTATGTAGATGCAGGTGAATATTGAGTCCTCATTCCAACTTGGTGGTTCAAATCTCACACTCAAGTCATTGAATTAGAACTCGTAATTAGAAACTAACTTCATCTATACTCACTTGAACTACAGTAATTGTAAAGAATCTTTGTCGTAACTTTCGCAAGATATTACATTTACATAAACTGTTGTCACTCATGATCTCCCGCTAATCAAAAACTTGCGTTACGAGAGTGCAATATCACACGTGTAAGCATTTTTGAGAGTGATAAATAATTTTAAAATCTTGTGGGGACGGCAACTACTGACTTAAAATTAGGCAATTTAGTTCGAGTAGGGACTTGACTTATCACCTGTTAAGCATACTCTGAACGAGCTATTGGACTCCTGTGACATCTCGTAACACCACGTGGCAACTGAGTCCAGTTCGAGGCATGATAAAGACTTGAGTAACGTTCTGGTGCAAGGACCCTAAGTGCACAAAACTCTTAAGGAGGTTTTTTATTGTAGATGATGGAGCTCACCCTGATTTAAAGCCTAGGTCATTCTCATTTCTTCATTTCTAAGAAGAAAACAAGCTGGGGAATATGATGACATCGACAGCACAGTGGTTGGCGAATTGAGTAAATTTTCTTTGCTAATTTTCAGGTGAGTGGCTGGCTACTTGGCTGGATTACTCTTCGATTATCGCCGTTGGCGTGTACAATTTAAAAACCTATTTACGAGCAGAGACGAGATAATTTGACGACGTGACTGGCTATTCCGCCGTACCAAGTTGGATGCTATGCAACATATGCGTCGGCATGCTTCTTTTCTATGGATCTACTTTTTGGTTATACGATGATGCAAACAACTATTCAACTAGGGGGCAACTCAGTGAATTTTTGTTGTTATCTCAGGTTTGAGTGTCCGAATAAATCTCTTTTTTATTGAAATTAATATTTAATTTGATATCAGAGTTCTAACCGCCGTTACAAGCAGCTAACCTGGGTTGAAGGATTCTTTCAAAGGACCAAGATTGAGCCTTGGGGTACTCAAGTTTAAACTTCTGGTGAAAACTAGCTCCCTGATACTCTCCCCAGATTCTGCTATCCAACGTCAAGCTTGGGAAAATTCAAGTAATCCGTCATTGTTTCATGATAATAATATTGTGTCATTGCCACGGGAAGCCGTAGATCATATGTTTGACCACTGGTCAAAATGATGTGATTGGATATATTAAAAAATATATTCAATCACATCTAATGAATCATATCATAATATAGATAAATGATTAAATATTGATCTCTCCGTCCTCAATACAAACCTCCTCTTTTAACTTTATGAAATAATAATATACATTTGTCAGGAATACCAATGACTAAGAAAGCGTTAACCCACGTGTGGGTGTCATTTTTCATTATGGCTTGGTTTCAGCACTTCATTTCCTGCATTAAATGAGGGTGCATGCTTGAAATAGGTAAAACGTAGTAACAGAAGTGACACCATGTGGGAAGAGGATGAAGATAATTTCAGATGAGTATGAGGTATGGTGGAATTATAATTGTGAAATAATAGGTGAGGTAGGATGTAAGAAATGGGTTCAGCTACTTGAATAGTTACTACCCCTTATATCCGCCGGATTTTCGATTGGAGGTGATTTATGGTGAAAGTTTTGATAGTGAAGAAGGCTGGTGAAGCTTTTAAGCATGCGTAAAAATTCTTTTTTTGGGCCTTGTTTATTTTTGGCTATTGGCTAAGTGTGTTTCAAGGGACAAACCCTCATCAGAGATATATTTGAATATTTTTTTCAGTGTGCACTGGGCTGCTTGTATATCATGAGTGATATTATTTCCTATCTGCGAACTCAAAATGACCTTTAAGGGATTAAGAAGATACATGGTTTTGGAAAGGATGAGGTGGAGATAGAGAAAAGTATGCAATGGGTTTGACTTACAATGCCTGATAACCTAACTGATAATCTTTTTTCAATCTGAAATTTATTTTTCACTATGAAATAGAGAAACTTTGTATGGTAAATGAACTAATGACCTACAATAGAAAAAGTATTTTGTGTAGATTATTTGCTGATTTGATATTTTTAGCGGGAGGGAGAGACGAAAACCCAAACCCCAAGCCACAATTTTTTGAGGGTCGGCTCCTTGAAAATCCTATTTTATCACACCGTCTGTTCCGCGCATAAGTCCATAAAACTAATACACCATTCTCCCACGTAAGACGCCATTGAAGAACTTCAGTAATCGTTTACCACTCCAGTTAACCATTTAATACCATTCCATTAAATAGATCTGATTGAAGTACTGCTGAAGCATTGTACATAAACGTGCATCGCCTCGACTGGTGCATATATTATCTACTGACGCCTTAGAAGAGCTTATTCAATTATATTATTTCAGTGTCTTATTTCCTTTCATGTCTTTTTCGAGTACGATCAAGTCTTGAATTAATGAGACCACGATTATTTTTTTTTATTTCTCGAAGAAAATGAGAATTTTACTGGATTTTTCTTTCGCCTAAATTGGCATAAATTTTCCCAGCAGTAAGTTTTAAGTGTAAGTTATTCCTTTAATATATGTGGAATTCGTTCTTATTCAGTATATTTAAATTCTTATAAGATTCATTTGAAGATTAGCAGTTACAAAAGAATACATACCTGAGGTTGGAATATGAGGAATTTCATTGTTAGGAAAAGAACCTCTGCCTCACAGATGTCACTGAGTACCGTTTTTGGATTGTTTATCATTTAGTATTATACTGATATTGCAGAAGATACTTTTAATTGCCATTGGAAAGAAAAATGGTTACCCACTTCCTCATTCCTGATCTAATATCCTTTGCAACTTCATTATTGGCTCACTTTCTGTTCTTTTGGCTGTCTATCATTATGCTGAATTCTCCCAAAAGAAAATTCGATGTCTTGGGCCCGTCATGGTCATGGTAGGAGCTCGAACAAATTTTTAGATAAAACCGATTCCACTATTTTATTTAAAAAATTTAAATTTTCACCAGATGACCCGAAGAGATTTCTAATTTCATTTATGACGTAATACTTCAATCTTTGGAAGTTTTGTCGTGATAAACTATCAATTTGTTAAAATATTGCCGATTTTATGTTTGAATTAATAATGATTTAATTGAAGTAAAAGGATAATATGATGCCTCACATTTTTTTATCCCTATATTATTTTTACATGACTGATTTTTCATATACTTTCACTTGATAGTAACCTTTGTTTTTAGTTCACAGGATTATCATAGTTTGTGCACTACTTGAGACTAATAAGAATCATCAAGTTCAAGTAGATAAGATACTTACGTGCTTGGATAAAAAGCGTACTGTTGACTCTACGCAACAGTCTTTTCCGCAGTCCCCTGCTGGTGAAGGTGGTGATGTCATTAGTACTCGCATTGTATTCGCCGGATGATCGTGAACGAAGGGGAGCCGTGAAAAGGGATGTGAAGGTTTTCTTTGGAGTCCCTCATTGAAGGGAAGGCGAGCGTCATAGGCACCTAGGTGAAATGAGACCGAAGAAGGAAACAAAAAGTGAGCCACATAAAGGCAAGGAAACTGGAATCAGAGGAGCTGTGGGAAGGATTAGTAGATCAAAACGATAAGAAATAGGCAGCTGCAAAGAGTTAGGGGAACGTGTTTGCATCTGAGGAATAGATAAGAGGAGAAAAAGATACGTAGAAGAGAAGTTAATTGAGTTATCAGGGGGTAATGATACTCTTTCTAGCCGCTCTAAGGACTGATGCTCTAAATTTTCTTTCACGTGGTTCCTTAAAGATTTTTTTATCATAATTTGGTGTGGCTGATTCGGAATTGATAAGTCTTTTTTATTAATTTATTTAGTAATTTTGAGCTCGTCCAACATGAAAATACAAGGAAAGGGTAAATCATATTCACAATAAGTAATAATTAGAATCGTAAAACTAAAACAACTTCATACACTAATTGTAATATTGATTACCAAAACAGTCGAGTATTTTGCAAATAATTCCTTTATCAGTGCCGAATTTGACTAAATTCTGTGCCGTAAACGTAACCACTTTTTCACCTTCACTTTTTTATTATTTCTTCTTTAGTTTCGTCTAAATTATGATTTAAAATTTTACTTATAATGCAGTTTTGAAAAAAAAACTTAGATAAAAACCATGACCACTTACTATGAGAGCCACACGATGCCTCACAGATTTTTGGGTGTAATTTCCCTGCTTTGGACAGGGTAGCGGTTATATGCTTCATGTGAGAACTAATAAGCAATGCACAGTGTATTCATAATTAATGAAATTTAAGGTCGCTTTATGAAATATTTTTGGTCAAAGTTGACCTCAGTTTTTGCTCATACAAAAAATCACTATAAATGGTGAGTACCTAATCCTTATCTCCTATTACGATTTTCGAAATTGCTATATTTTCAGAGCTTTTTCTTTGAAATTTGAGGGACTATTACGGCCATGAGTCTCCAGCCCAGAATTAAGAGTAGGAATATTCATTTATGTGTAATATAAAGTATGGGTATAATAAGGGTAGCAATATCGATTTTGAGGTAATGCTATAGCCACTAGGTTTTATGAAAAATAGCAACGCAGATTCTCACGATGAGTCATGTTCCTAACGAAAGGAAAGTCGTTTAATATGAAGTTACTTATGAGCTGGAAATATTATAAAAATGCCTTTAATTTTGAATTATTTTCAGTCTAAATTTTAGAGAGAGTAAAGACCTTGGGACGCTGCGAAAGCGGCACGTGTTAGGCTGGAACAATCAAGTACCAACTATCATTTAGGTGGAGTCCATTTGCGTAATTCCGAAAGAGACGGACTACTACTAGTCCGCCGTCAACGTGGCGTCATGCGGTCATTCGCTCTCTCGCGGTTCTAAAAGAGATGAAGCACGAAATCCGTTCGCAATGGGAGGGTAGGATGTGGGGTGTGCTCGCGATTAAAAATTGAGAATCGCATCAAAAGGAGTGCGTTCCGATCCGGCCGAGAGGGATATGGATGCACGTTGCCATAGTTGCGTCCGCGCCCGGATTCGGAGGACTCTCTTTGGACGATTGGACAAACTCGAGGCGAAGAAATGGGGTACGAGAGAGAGAGTAAGAGAGAGGAGGGTTGAAAATATTCTTTTTTCGAATTCAAAAAAAAATATAATAGTTATTTTTCTGGCGCGAGGAAGGTGAGGGGGTTTTGCAGGAAAAGAAATATGCAAGAAGTCTCGGAGGGAGGGAAGTGTTGGCGGGTTGTGGAGGAGGAAGAGGAGAAATAAAGAGGAGGAATAATAAATATGAATAGCGATCGCTTGACAAAGCAAACGAAGAAAGGAAAACAATGAGGAGCGATAAAAAAAAGAGAACTGATGCTTACGTGTGTGTGTGTTAGAGTTGGTGAGTGGGTTGGTTTTGTGTGCGCGATTATTTTTTTCGCCTTTCTTTTTTTTTATTTTTTCCTTCAATTTTTCTTTATTTTTTTCTTCATTTTTCTCCCTCCCTCCTTGCTTCTGCTTTCGCATGGGGAGAGTCTGTGAACAAGTCGTAGTGTGGGAGGCTGGAGGGGAGAACGTTGGAGGGTTGCCTATGCATATAAAAGTGCGGTAGACGCGAAAAGGGATGTGTGGGATGTGAGCTAGGAGAAGAGGGTGAGGTTTTTCGCAAAGGGGTTGGCGAGCGCACGGCGAGGGAGGAGGGTGGGGGTTTGGGGGTGCATGTTGGGGATGCATAAGAGGGTTTTTAGGGTAGGGGGGAGGAAGGGTTGGGTGTGGGAGGGGGAAAAAAGGGTAACGACCCCGAATTAAAAGAACGGAGGAGGAGTGACAAGGGAGTAGTATGGTTGGCAAGGGGGGAAAAAAGGATGTATGGGGCAAGGTTGGGGGGACTGTGGGACCTGTGGTGGGGGAAGTTTTGAGGAAGGAAATGGTGGATAGGGTCCACTCGTGGGTTGGGATGGAGGAAGAATAACAAAAGAGACGAATCTTTGGGGGGTGGGGGGAACAGTTTTGAAAAAGTGGAGTTTTTCCCATTTTTCGGCGAAAGGTTATCTCCTATTAAATTGACGCTACCATGTGTTAAGCGTGGTGAGAGGAATGATGTTGGATGTGATGGAATAAGTTGTAATGAGGGTTAATGAAGGGATAACGAGATATATATTTTAATTTCTGGACCTCCCCTCTCCCGATATATAAAAATAAAATTACTTTCCTTCATTATAAAATAAAACAAAATATTAAAAAATCATGAATTTCAAAAGATTCCTATGAAAAATCAAAGTTTTTCGGCTATGAAAACTGTTAAAATTAGTTTAAAACCCTCGACTTAGTAGCCTAGTTTTCATACTATTTTCCGCTGGCTTTGGGCCCTCCCCCGAATGAAATTCCTGGCTACGCCACAGTTTTCAATTCGTGAGGTCGGATGCGCGATATGCCGCCCTTACTTGCCAAAAGAAAAAAACAAATCACTCACCAGTGAGATAGTGAATGAAACGACTTTCTCGAGGCTTGTGCTTTGCTTGAGAGATATTGAGAGTAAAAAAATCTCGAAATGTTTGTCAAGAACTCCGATGGGAACTCACACTGAATTTTTTAAATGTAAGGGTAACGGTAGGGATGGAGGTCATCGAAGTTTTTAGGGAGCCAGGTCACATGCGAGGGCTTTCATCGGGTACACGTGGAAGCAAAGGAGGGAGGAACGACTGCTTGAAAGTGTGAAGAGGGTTTATTTGAATCGACAGTTTTGAGAAAAATTTTGGGAGCGAGGTGGATGAGGATTGATTTGGTTAATTTGAATCGAAATTTGCGCAGCTCAGCACTTTCATATTTTTATTTCAACTGCCTTAAAGTACTTCATCTCTCTCAGGCCTCGCCCATTGTTCTGTTTTAAATTTTATATCCGTAAGGATGATGGTCTGGAGCCGATAAGTTTTTAATTTGAGTTGCACCCCTGGCCCACGAGGAAGGTATTTACCTTTATAATTATTCTCGATTGATTTTTATGAATTATGCTCTATAGACGCAATGTATGCAATGCAATGTCTATAATGGTTCATCATAATAATTGTTTCTTAAGCAGTGAGTGGTTTTTCCCTAGATTTTTCTTTTATAAGCAATCAAATCTATTTTTAAACCTCTTTTAAAATTTAAGGTCAACTTTTCTTTTCTTACAGGGCTTTTTTATTTACATACAGTAGTTATTCATGAGATACTGGCTTCATAACCTTATGTAAAATTAATTTATCGAAATAAATATGGTAATGGAATTTCAGTGACCAAATAGACAACTTACCTGGCAAAAAAGTTTTGGGACTTTTGGTCATTGTCTTGTCAAAAAGAATAACGGTAGGCAATAAAGATCCCAGTGCAAACTTGAAGCAAATCGCAGATACGACAGCACTACTGAAAAATTCGTTTATCGAGCAGTACCATTTCACCTCATATTATATGGTAACTTGATAACATTTTAAGTGCTTTATTCGCCAGCAAAATTCTAGCTGACGATGCTGACTTACTTAGAGAAATACCGTATATATCCGTGTGAAGAGAATCAAAAGTCATGATTTCTTCCAAACCATCTGTTTCTAGGCACTATTCTCAATTCTTTTGGGATTGGCAGTATAACTGGACCTTAACTCGCATATCTTAAATTGGCTCAAAATACAATTGGATATTTTTTAATATCACCATTGCAAAAAATTATAACAGCATATTTTACTTTTATTAGCAATAAAGGGTTATCAATGAAGAGCATTTTAAGTTCATTGATCTCTATTACGCATTTGGAGAATTGTTATGAAAGTCTGTTCAGCATCTTAAATTACAGCATTGATCATCAGTGTGGAATACAATGTTACTAAGATGCTAGAAACATTGGCGACAGTCAACGCTATGAAATGTCATCAATAATCGTTTAAAACGAAATATGTGTATATCATAGTTATACTTTGGATTCATCATAGTTTAGTTCTTCTGATTCATCATTCTCTTAGTTTTCAGCTATAATAACCAGTGAAATACCATCAAAGAGTATTTCTCCGGCACTTAACTTCCTAATACTTAAGCTCATGGTTACCTAGCTTCCCTATTTTCTTGTCAAATTGTGCACTTATTGTTGCTGACCGTTTACGGATATCTTTTCCGGTTTTATTGCGGTCATTTTATGACACACATTGGAAAAATTTAATTGGCTTTAGCTTCGGCAGTGGAATACATTTCGTTGATTTTATTCGATGAACCCTTGGAAATGTTGAAGGGTTACGGGTCCCAAATGTGGGTAGGACGAAAGGAGCTATATTAAAATAAGTTGTTTGATATACGGCTCTAAAAGTATTTTAATATTATACTTTACCACAGAGAAGACTCTCATTACATTATTCTGTGTTGGGACGCTTGCACTAAAAGATTTGAGCAGCTACCTTCCAAGGATATATAGCTCTCTTTTTAGACCTTGCTTCCCTATCCGTAATGGAAGCCTAAGTACCTCATATGTAAAGGATTCGAGAATATTTGCAAAAATGTAAGTTGAATAGACATTTTGAGCTCTTTTATCTCCAATAGGAAGCCTATATTATTTATTTACCATTTTTATCCGTTACACCAAGTGTAATGTACTCGCAGCTTGTTTTATTCCATTATTTTTAATCGAGCATATTACATTTTGTTTTCGAAACACTTAATTTGATTGATAAAATCTCCACGCGTTAGCGCCTTTTCCTGCACGCTACTGTGGCACCTCAAGGTGTATCTACGCGTATAACTCTGAGCCCTTGTAAAGACATTCCAGTGGAAAGCCCTAGAAAAGTCACGTAGACGGTGGCTGTGATACTCGTGCACTACCTACCGATATATTAAGATGCCTTATTGCGGATTGAGTAAATATTAGTTAGCGCATTCAATCATAGTAGTTCTATGGCCATTAAAGATGTGAATTGATGATAACATTGTGGACTAGTTTCTCATGTGATACCTTTAATTACTCGAAATTGACTAATGACCATTGATAGAGTATTTGAAGAGAGAGATACATGCTAGAGTAGGTATTGCATGGGGAAGTAGTATACGTAAGCAGTTGGAATTTTATCGAAACAAGAGAAATCCGAAATAGTAGCTATTTATAAACTTAAGTACTGTTCCGTGTATATGTTTAAATGCGAGTAAATGAATGAATTAAGTGACTGGTGACAAAAATACAGGTGATACCGCCTGGGTAACGTCATCTTAGCCGTAGTAAAGATATATCATACGCCTTTTTTCAATAAAACGACTGTTTATAAGTTTTATAAAAGAAAGGTACCAATATTAAGTATTTAATGAAGGCTAAAAGTTGTCCGTCGTAATAGGCACACTGAAAATAAAATCTCTCATTGTTTCAAAACCCACGGTAAGATTTTCAAATTATCATTTTTAATGTGATGATTAATCTTAGCGAAAATAATAGTAAAAGAGATACTGGAGGAACAGGAGAAGCAAGCGAAGAATAAAGCGTAGGTGGGAGGATATTTGGCATGAAATACTAGTATGTACTATCATATCATTTATGTAAGAAGTCCATTTAAGAGTGGTGTATTGTGCTTAAATGATTTCTCAATCTTTACAGCCGAAATATCATACTCACTTTTCAGAATGGTAACCCATCCTAATCATTCATTGAACATTTGGGATTTACAAACATTCTTTCTTTTACACAAGTACTAATTTTTCTCTATATTTCTGTGATACCAAAGGTAAAAGGCAACTTTTCCAGCTGCAAGATAAGAAAAAGCATGCCCAAATTCTCACAATCAGTTAGATGGCTGAGACACCTATCATGTCAAGGTCAGCTTTTGCTTGTAATATCTCCCGATATTTTTAAAATGAGAGTATATTAAGAAACGCTGAAAATTGTTCTTGACTATTGCATACAAGAATATTGTTATGGAGAGTTCTAAACCTCTGCATGAAGATTGTTTTAAATATTTATGACGTTCTAAACATATGATTGGATGAATTTGAATAGCTTATAGGAAGCACTCCATTGGGTGACTCACTGTAAACAATTTGTTGAAATCGATTTCAGATTGGCCAAGACAGACAATGAATCCGGAATGAATTGGAAGATCGAAGGACTAATGGTAAAACTGGCTGACATATGGCTTCATTTAATGATTTCACAAGTATTTTACCGTGCTATTATGTCAAGGTCTGCTTTTTTCCGCTGACCCGGTTGGAAGCCTGAAAAATATTCATGGCATCAGTTCACAGGAAAACATCAAATCCTTACTGGCCTGGATGGTTAACTACAAGTCTCGTTTTATTAATCCTCTCAACGATTGTAATGTCGGGACTCCACCACTTACAATGGGCAGAAAATACAATGATAATATTAAGTGACATAAAATTTAATGATAAAATGTTATGAGATGAAAAACATGGCAACCAAATAATCTAGGCACCGCTTCTGAAATTTTGAGTGAATACCAATGAATGACTATTCATACCGGCAGCATTTTCGTCGTCCCCTACGAATAATTTTGAATCCTCAGCGTCATAACTTTGGATGATCCGGTTGAGACGTTGCCCAAAGAAAAGGCATCTCAGGACAACTTTCCTTCTTTTCTCGGAGCAGGGGATTTTGGCATTAGGGTACGTTTCTCCCCCTTTCACAGCTGATAATACTTCTCGCCGTTTTATAATCCCCTCCTTTTAAATGTCGGAATCAAAAGGGGACTACGCCAACGCTCGAGGCGAGACTCGAACCCGCGAACTGCAGATTGGCCGGCGAGTGTGTAGGTAGGTACGTACTCACAACGCACGCAAACTACCCAAGGAACTTACCTGGCCGGCGGCGGCGGCTTTGAATTAGAGGGGTGAATGGGAATGGGGGTAGTTTGGTAGGGGTGAGAACGGAAGTTAGGAGGTGCTTAGGAGAAGGGGGGTGGAGTAGTGTCCGATGTTAGAAGATGGCCAGAAGGACGATGGCGAATGTAGGGGAAAGGGGAAAGATGCCTGAGCTCTACTCACTCGGGGGTCGCAATGAAAAAAAGAGCACTTGGCGGGAGGCTTTCCAGGTGCTACCTCCTAGCTCATAGACCTCTCCCCCCCCCCCCTCTCTCTCTCTCTCTCTCTTTCTAGCCCACGGTTATGTTTCCCTCTCATTCCGTTGACGGCAGCTCGGGAGGGGACCCTCCTCCTATGAGATGCCCTCTGCGCGAACCCACCCTCTCCCATCTCCGGTGCCAGTGAACTTCGCCTCCCCATGCCGACGTCCATCCAGATTTTTTGTCCATCTTCATCCTCTCTCCCCTGCAAATACCCTTCGACCAATGCTCCCCGTTCGCTGCCACCCACCCCCTACCAATCGCCATACCAGCGCAGCTCCTCTTTTTCACGTAGTCCTCTCCACTCATATGGTACTTGGAGGAGGCGACCGACTGCTAGGATCATTTGCACCATGAGGGAAGGGTAGATAAGGAAGGGTGGAGAGAAACCCGGCGTCACCATTAGCTTGCGCTTAAGGAAAGGCGCCAAGGGGACCATGGCTTAACGTCCTTCACGACGTACGGAGTGTTGCGCTAGAAATGCCCTCCACACAAAATTCAAGCAGGGATCGGAGAGTCTCAAATAAAATTCTCTGCCACCGCCGGGAATCGATCCCGAGCAAACAGGGTGAGAAGCCGCCACACTAACCCATCCCCCCTCTCTTCTTTCGCTGTTGCATGCGTCACCTGAATCACACGGTCCTTAACCATGCACAAAATCCAAGATTTAACCTCCTCGGTCTTGGTGTATTGTTTTCATCACCTCGAAGTTTGAATTTTTTTCACCCTTTCGTTAGGGAAAATGTCATAATTGCAACTAGTTCAGTGCTGCCTGACCGATGACGGCATCATCTATGGAATGCCCTGCGAGCCGCGAATGTACATTCATGTAATCAACACTGCTCAGAAATAACATTGAAACACGCTTTTAGTCTGGTGAATCTTTATTATGCGTCGCAGATATATTCGATAGACGATCGCAGTGTAAAATCTACAGCGATCCTACTTGATTGTAAGTACGTAGATTGTAAGATTGATGTTAAGTTAAGAAATCTAATTTAGTTTACAATAGTGTCCTTAGTACCAAATCCATCAACGTGGTTAGGTGATGACCGCTAGGTCTCACCTCGGTTGGAGGTAGTTCGTAAAATGTCGTATGATATCATCGTCCTTGGTCATTAAGTGAACTCAAAACTAAGTTAACTGGATAATTGGCGCCTTCAAAAATGTCCTAGGTCCTACTAGGAGCAAGAATGAAAACTAGGACGGCGACAATATTACTGGGATCATGCGTACCAGTTTGAATAATGTAGGGTTTCCTGTACGCTACCCCTGAATCATGAAAATGTCCCTAAAAAGTCTGTACTTTATATTATACACGGCTAGTAATGTTTCCTGTATGTTAGCTCTGATTAATGAAAACGTTACTGTAAATCTTGTATTTTCTAGTTTACGCAATAGCATGATAGGATTGGTGCATGGTTATGGATCATGTGTATCAGGCTTAAGAAACTGAAGCAACCATCTTCTCCTTCGAATTCCTTTTTTTATCCTATGAGATCTGAAATATTATTTGCATCTATTATTGTTGCAATGGAAAGCTTTGTTTTTCATATAGTGGTATTATTAAACTGAAACAGGTGTTGAGTCTGAAAAATCTTTACACCGTTCTCCGCGGATACTTAGGTTCTTTCTCCCCGTGAGCATCCAGGGCCGGCCATGGGATCGTCTCTTTCACTCCTTGCGCACTTTTCACATCATCTACTTTTTTACTTCTCAGGGGTGGCAGGCAGCTCAAACGGATGATTGGAAACCCGTTCTAAGCCAACTGGAGTACGTTTCGTATTTCCTCGGAATATCGCGGAATGTGGGAGCGAAGTCTCCTCTTGACGCGAGGGTCCGGATCGCGGTGGTGAATGACAGGTTTTGACGAGGGGGGCGTCGTGTACGTATTAACCTCGTAGCGCGAATATCTTGTAGGCAACTTAATGCTCGGCCAGAAAGCGATTCGCGATACGTCAAAAACTGCTATGGACGTACAGACAGCGTTAGCCAGATGTTAAGCGAATTAGGCTAGGAGCCGCTAGAGACTCGGAGGCTGCGCGCTAGGTTTAGATTGTTTGAAAAATTGAGAAAAGATATCTTTAGGAACGACACAGATAACATCATCTTAGAGCCCCACCATATTTCCAGGTCCGACTGAAGCGATAACTTAAAGGGATATATTTCCGAACGTGTAGATATGCGAATTCGTTTTCCCCACGAAACCAAAAACAACCTCAGTAAATGCCAGTCATCATTTTTTTTAGCGTTTACTTTGTATGCGTACACGGCTGGTGTGATAACAACCCCTGCCAAATGCCTTTTTGGGCGGCTTGCAGGGAAGTATGTAGATGAAGAATTAAGCTCGATTAGTTATTCGTAACATTTAAGCGTGAACCATCGGTCATTCGATACTCGAGATAAAGTCTATTCATCATCCTATAGAAATAATAATGATCACAAAATTAAATTTTGAACTTTGTTTCGATATTTTAGGCGTTATTGATATAATTTATTTAAATATAAGAACTAAGCGCTTGAGACGATACTTCACTGTGCATGCTCTAGGTGGCTTGTACTATAAGACATCTGAAAAGTCATGTAAGGTAAGGAAAAATTTCAACAAATTCTGGAAAAATAATATTTGCAGAAAAAGACAAGTGGATACTTTTCTTCTTTCTTTTCAGTATATTTCTTTGATGGTAAAAGAACATCCTAATCCCAAGGTTTCATTCAGTTGGTGCTCCGTAGCTAACTAAAAATATTTTACGCAGTGAGTTTACTTAGTTTTTTACTTAATTCCACTAGTATATCTTGTCAAGATGAGTATTCCCTTGAATACTTCAATCAAAAGGTCTGGAAAGAATACGAAAACACTCTAGAAAATATGGAAAACTGAGCGAATTTCAGGTTGATATTTCATCACCGCAGGAACCCAGAGATTTCACGCTTTATTTCTTCCAATCGCGTCTCGGCGTAAGATGGTTAATGACATCGTTGATGATAACATTTTATGTTGAAGCTATCCGCCGAAATAATAGTCCATCGTATGGACTATGGAACTAATGTTGTGATGAATTTCTCTCGTTTTTCTACTTCGTAGTCTTAATAGGAGAAAAAGACCCATACGTTACCTTCAGGATAATTATGCACAGCTGCTGACGCTAATAATTCTCTTTAATAATTAGTTCCAAATTGAACAAGTGAACACTGCAAGCAGTAACCGTAATTTTTTTGTAAGATTGAAGAATAATTCAACTTTTAGCTACATAAATTGCGAGGAGCAGGTAATAAGCCATTATTTAGCCTCAAATAGTAGTCATTATGTAACCTTATATAACCATCCATCCTGTTTTGAGGCGGAGTACCTTGCTTAGTGTGTGCGCGGTTAGATTAATTTCAAGAGGTGTTGGTTGATTTGTTTTTTAAAAGTACTTAAAGAAGCGTTAATTTATGTGGTGGAACATGGCCTTTTTCAGTCCTTGAATTTCCTCTCATGCAGAGGAAATGATTAATACTGCTTTATAAGTCTTGCCTTTTATATTCTTAGTCCTTCCATTATCTTGAATTTGACTTTATTTCCCCGAGTTTTACTTTTTACTCTCTGGGTTCATTGAACAAGGTTGTGTCTTTTAAAGTACTCTATCTAATTTTTTTCCTTCTCCTCGTGGCTTTCTGCTTCTGTTAAACCGCTTAGTATCATGGATTAACAGATCTTCAACTTCCAAAGCGTTTCCTGAAGATTCCGTCATTTCCTTTCGTTCATTCTGAGTGTCATAATTTCTTTTGCATTCATGTCCGTTGCATCCTATCAATTGACGCCACTATCTCCTTTGTTATTTTAAACCAAAATGGTGTGATAACGTAAGATAAGATAACGTGATGCTCTAAAACATGGGTCTTCAACCTTTTATGATGCAAGGGCCGAAAATCGATTTCATATCGTCCGGAGGGCCACAATGCTCCACGTCACTTTACCACTAAATCAATAAAATAAAATAAAAACATATGATTTCAAAGTGTAACAATCTTTATTGGTTAACAAGTTCAATCAATGCGATTTTTGGCATTGTTTTTTTTTTGACGAGTGTGTCAATATTTGGTTCGCGATGCCATATTTTCTTTAGTCTCTAGGGGCCGCAAGAAATTAGGCGTCGGGCCGCCTGCGGTACGGAGGCCGTGGGTTGAAGCCCCTTGCTCAGCAAGATAGTATACAAATTTTGGGTTGATGCATCCCAGTAAGCTTCTTGGTGTATGAGGCATAACTTGGTGGTCTTTCTTTATATTCATGTAAAAAAAGCCTCCGGAAAATTTGGCGCACCAAATATAAATAACATGAAAGACCGTGATTTCTGCTCCTAGTACCATTATACAGGATTATCATATCATATTCATACCTTATTTATACCATAATTGTCAAATATTTTCCGTTGGAAAGGAAACATAGGGTTTACTTAATACATTTACTTTTCTCGCGACTTGAAAATGGGTGACGAGTTGATATCCATTTCTTTAGGAGCTTTGAGAATGAGTGGCGAGTCAGAACCCGAAACGTCGGCGCTCCTAAAATATCTTAACCGCGCGGAAACTCGAGAAAACTTTATTATTATGTTCGCTGGGAAGGTGTAAAATCAGAGGGCTCATTTACAGACAATACCTTTTTTAAGTTTTTTTTCTTCTCATCTTGACCTCGTTTAATTCATGGTAAAATAGTTCTCGGAGTATAGGTATATGTAATGCAAAAAATTTTTTGGCCAACGTTTCAGTTTATTTTTAAACTGTCATAAGGGCCATACACGGCCTTTCTGTGGCTTCCTTTTCTACCATCTTCAGAGCGGATAGTTATACTGATTTTAATTCATATTCTCGAGTTCTTATTTTCTAGCTATTATAATAATTATAATAATGATAAATATAAATAAATATGTGATCCACTATGACAGCCAATTTTAGAATTTTGTGTCATTGTAGTCATTGATTTTAGCATTCGAATGCAACATTTCCCTTGATTTTTATTGGTTTTCTGCTCGTCTAATGTTTTTGCATAATAGTTTTGGTCTTATATTTACGCATATTGGGTCCCATTGCCATGCATTTCGTTAGCGTCGATGAATTTTCGTATTCGAAATTTAATCTGTTACTTTTTAAGCCATGAAGAAACACTTTGTAAGTTTTATAGGTGTAGCCTATATCGTCAGCAAACTGAATCGACACGCTGGTTTATTGTTGACAAACGAAAGAGGAATGCTCATTTGAGATACTGTATCGTTCCTCTAAACCAAACATGCATTACATGTATAACTGTTTACCCTAAAAATAAACAATGCATCAGTTGGTAAATCTGTGAAAAATGGTATGGAGGATACGATGGGAGGTGTTTTATTTGAAAAATTTAATTTAAAATTAAGAGTTCTTCTTGTGTTTCGTTGATTTTTATAACTCTAACTCAATACTCATAAACATTTAACTATTCAATATACCGTTAAAATATGCGAAATGTAGGAAGTCTGTTAAAATAACGTATACATATGAAATGCGAAAACTTCATGTGGTGGCATTCAATGCAATGAGAAAAAAATAACTAGAGCGAGAGTACCTATTTGCGTAGTACTTTGGAGATATTCTGTTAGAGGTGATGCATTTCTTTGCTATCACAAGGAAAACCTACGCTAGAATTGTTACGAGAGGGCAATCAATTTCCTAGAAGAGGTAGCCATTTTTGGTTCCACTCCCTATAGTCACTCTCTTTGGTCTAGGAGGTTCAAGTTAGTGATCTGGCGAGTGGTCTGAAACGGTCCAGCTTAGGCTTGAAAAACCTGCCTCCACCTAGATTCGAACCTGGGCTTGCATGAGCCCGTGCATATCTGGTATTCTAAACTGCTTTGCCACCCCTTCCCCCTAGTCGATGTGCACCTAAATTTCGTTCCAGATCTTGTATCTATTATTCGCTCTAGCTTACGAAAATTTCCGTTACGACTGCAGCAATTCAAATACTTTCCCACTCCACGATCACAGATCTATTTTCGAGCATTCAAATTCTGAATTATCTTTAATGGTTAAGTTTGATTCAACAATTTATACATACGCTATTTTGGTGCAAGGTCAATGCCTAAATTCCATCAGATTTTCACATTTTATGATTTACCATAATTAATTATATATTTTATAATGCACCCTAATTTATGAATTATTGTGTAATCTGCATTAAATTGATATCATTTTTAAATCCCAAGCAGACGAAACTAATTTATAGGCCATATCTTGAGACATGGTCTCATATCTTGAGAATGATAGCCTCATGAAGGCAATCGTTGATGGACAATTAGATGGCAAGAACGAAAAAGGAAGACTTCGAACAAAATATTTGGAACAGGTAAAGAATGTTTTGAAAAAGGAGAATAACTTAGGTGTGAAAAGATTATATAATTGGAGAATTCAGTGGAGAATTGCGTCGAACTAATTTTAGGATTGTTGGCCGGTGATGATGATACATTGATTATAAATTTTCATGCCTGCAGCGACTCGTCTCAATCACAGAATGTTTTTCATATCATTATTAAGCCTTTAGCGAACGGCAAGTTAGTTGCTAGTAAGTCATAATGTGGAAATAGATCACCTAACTCTTCGGCATCATTATCACATGGTAATGTGGCCAGAATAGTTGAATTAAGGCTAATTACCAAAAGTCAGAAATCCATTTTTCTGGTAATTTTAGCAATATATCCTTCAGTGGTTCATTTTTAAATTATCCACTGTTCTTAAAGCATTTTAATGGATATTTAATATATTTCATGCTTATTGTATAAGTAATTAATATAAATAATTTAATAAATACTACCAAAGATGCCTGAAATACCTCACATCCGGTCTGCTTGGCATGGAATGCACCATTGGACAGCATATGAACCATATTTGGAGTTGAAGGCAGCTATTATCGAAATGGAAATCAAATCGTGGAGTTCATAGTAAAAAGGAGCATCCATGAAGGTCTTCGACTGCTCCGTCTCCGTAATACCCTTCTTAGAAGCCCAAATTACGGACCTAAAAATAAGAAAAAGGTATTGAATAAGCTAAATATCCTGAAAAGACCATTATTTAAAATGGAACTTACGAAGAGATCAAAAATGTTTGATCTATTTATAATTATTTTACACATTGCAGCCTTGAAGTAATTGTCTAAAAAGTATTATTATGTTGTTAAATCGTTCATTCTCCCTTTTCACTACTTCTTGATGCTTCATTTAGTAAAGAGAAGCATTATTAGGAAACTTTAAGGGATAGGTATTTTTTCTCGCAATATTTTACTTATAGTTTCAATACATTGAAATTTGGATGAAATTTTTGGAGTCAAATGGGATGAGTACTACTTTTTGAGCAAATTTTCTCATGTATGCTCGATGATGTTTGAATAATGAATGTTTGTGCAAATGTTCTGATTATGCACAAATGAGGGCTTTCCTCGTGATTTAAATCATCAAAATATAATAAGTTATCAATAATAAAAATGAATATTATTCCTGATTAAACAAATACAATTATTATTAATACTATGATTTGCCTGGAAACTTTAGTGCCTCAATGAAGTGTTTCCATTTCAGAGTATGGCTAAGTAACTACAATGACATGTATATTTGGAGTAACGTGGAGATTATTTATCATTAGCACTGATTTATTATTCTTTTTAAACAGTCTTGCCTTGGGGGTTGCGTAGAAGAAGTGGAAGTAACTGGTTTCAGCATAAACCTCAACGAGTGACTCCTACTTCCTGGTCTAGCTACGCAACAAAGCGTGAGTATTGGCCATATTTTGTTTTATTTAGCGAAATGTTTTCTCCTACAATTTCTTGATATGTTTAATCATATTTAAAAAAATGCCTATTTCAAAAACTTCAGGAAAAGTGTTATTCTACGCTTCAAATGAAGTTTCGGATTTTTAGTCAATATCAAAAGATCGAATGAAGGTTTTTCATTATGATTTAGTAAAATTATGGTGATTATCACAAATTGCATAACATCCAAGCGTTACAAGGTACACAACTTGTTAACGGATGGCTCTTGGTGGAGCCATTAAAACTTACTTGTCATCCGGTGACACTATAATTATTTCTCCCTCTACACACCTTCATGCTTTATAATCATCATGATCGCTACCTATGTGGAATTTGGCCAGTTCCATCGCTCCACTCGCATTCTTAATTTACCATCCCTCTCATACAAGATTTTTAGGTTTCTGGAATTCTGGACTGCTTCCTAGATAGCAATTTTGGGCAACTTTTATATAAATTTTCTATTCATGGTAATTAAAAATGTACCTTGAGTGAAAGCTCGCATATATTTATATGAACTCTTTGTTTTAAGTTTAATTTATGGAAACTCATTGCTATGACACTCGCCACTGTTTCAGGCGCTTTAGATGCGTACTATTTCATGTAGTAGCATCATGACGTAACTTAAGAAACCGTGCTGAATACTAAAAGGGTTTTCCATGCCGTAATTACGGTGATTGTTCACCTCCCTTAACTTGCACCTTTTACAAGTTACTTCTCATCAACCCAGCCATTTATGGCATCAGGAATTTTTTTATTTTTAGTTTGTTCCGCCTTTCATAAACAAATTATGACTTATTCGTTCTAAGTGGCACTGCTGGAAATTTCTTCCTATACTATACCTATGTGGTATAACTGTGGTGAACTATACCTGCGTGGTACTGATAAGAAACATTAACGCTCTTCAGTTTATTTCCATAATCTTATCATAATGATTGTTTCTATCATAATAATTAGGCTCACTTAAAATATCTTGATCATCAGACAAATGGTGTTCCACTAGAATTTCCGCAAAATATTTAATCTAAAATTTTCCCTTCGACCGGTCAGACTTTCCCATTCTAAAATCCTAATCCTAATTAATTTATACGTCTACATTTATTGTAGAAATTATGTATTAATCTTGCTACTCGCCCCGCACCATCGCCAAATCAATCCATGTGAGATGATATTTTGGATTTGAGACGCGTATTTACATTAAAACTAATCATTCATTCATTGTCCTCTTGACAGTTCTTGTTTATATGATAGAAAGAACGAATTCCCATCCCCATCCCTATCAAGTAATTTTATCCTCATCATGTAAAAACGTTAAACAGCTGATGAATTAGCAATGAATTTCGGACGATAACACATTGATATGTGAGAGTTCTCATAATATAATTGTTTATAAATAATTATATTGCCTTCTCAAATGAAGGTAAATTATAACCAATCTGTTTTATTGACGAAATGAAAACTTTGAAATCTCCTATTCTGCTACATTTTTTCAACTCATTTTGAACGTCTGCCTGCACGTATACCCTGGAGCTAGCCTGGTCATAGTACTTTCTAAAAAATTCTCATGTTTGCGAATGCCTATGCTGCCTCATTCTCGTGCTGCATGCCCTCAAGTCACCCCTGTTACATTTCAGATTCACTCTCCTCCTACTATTGACAAATATAGGTTACGTACTGTACATGCACAGCCTATTTTACCTAGCCCTTGTCCAGCTTCCCTAGAACTAAAATATCGAAGGTATTCAGTTCAATCATTCATGCGAGATGTTTTTTTTGCTCTTAAGGCGAGTATTAAGGTTAACATTTATCATTCATTGTCTCCTTTACAGTTCTTGTTTTTATGATACATAGGACGAGAATTTAACGCCGAACAAGTAAAAATCATGAACTTCTGTTGAAATAGAATTTTTCGGACTACATTACATTGCTTTATGAATGTTATCTTTAAATATATCCTTTTTAATAACATAGACTAGTAAATAAATAATTTTATTGTCTTCTCAAAAAAGACAATTAATCACCAGTCTGTCTGATAGGGAAACTTTGCTGTGAAGTTTGTAGAAAAAATATCAAATCTCCAAGTACGAGTCTCGTACGTTACATTTTTGAACTCATTTGATCTTCTTCGCGCATTTATACCCTAGGTCTTGCCCGGTTATCGTATTTTCAGAAAAAAATACCCAAGTTTACGCGGGTCTATGCTGCCTCATTCTCCTGTTCCATGTCCTCAAGTGATGTTACATTTCAAATTCACCCCCCTCTTCCTCTCTTGCACATCCTCGTGGTTCCCTCACAAGACCTTTCTCCCAAATATCCCTCTTCTTTGTCGTATTTTACAGCGTGCCACTGGACCTTAGAAAGATACCTCCCCTCGAACTTCTTTGACATTCGCACCCCTCATGCGAGAATCACCGCCTCACCCCCTTCCTCAAGACTGACCTGAGACCCATTGAGACTTCTCTCTGATAGGTTCGGTTGATCATAAGGGGAGTTGACTGACGACCGAAGTTAATTGAGCCGAAATAAAGCAGGCCTGCTTTTAAAAATATTGGTACCACGAATAATGAAACTGGATTTTCCACTGAGTCAAAGTGCCACCTCGCCATTAGCCTACCGTTGAGGACCGAATAGCGACTGATTCAATTGTTACGCCGAGCCATCATGGAGGTGCTTACTGAAGAAAATGATTCTGTTTTTGATTCGTATTTGAAGACCAGAGTCATGTTTAGTCATAGCCCTCGCGATATGTTAAAAATTTCAGACATTTAGCCAGTGGAAATAAATTATAGATTGCTCCTTGGAATGAAATGACTAACTCATCTTGAATTTATTTATTCTAAACGTTGTATTGCATCAAATGTGGTGTAATAACCTTTAAAATATAATATTGTATCAACCATGGTTTGAATCCTGGCTTGCCGTGTTCAAAGTGGTGTCCACCTTGGTTGCCGTGGCACCCACGCGCGATCTCCAAGGTGCGCCAATGTAACCTTGAATACGCACATTATCTAGTATAAATTGTTAACTAAAATCCTCTAACCATAAGATAAGAACGAGGCAATAATCATAACTTATAAATCGTGGATAGTAAATCTATCGGCATTAATACCTCAAGGTGTGCAGTTATATGTGTGAGATTCATGATATATTCATAATGAAAAACAATTGTTTACTCCGCACTAATTTCAATCGTAACCGACACGGGTTAAGGCAACTCAGTGCCAGTTTACTAGTAAATTTTCCTACAGCATGATGAAGTGTATAATTGTGTTTTACAACGAAAACAACTTCCAAAACGTATCGCCTGAAACGATTTCAAATGAGTGAAGGCTTTAATTCAAGTTCCACAATACACACGTACTCTATTTTTTTTTTATTTTTTTTGTACGTTATGGCGCTTGCTTCATAATAATACAATTAGGAGTCTAACTTTATTGGGAAGCGTTCATAAGCACTCTTAGAATCCACGCAAAAACATCCTAAATTCCTATCCCCACGTTCAAGTTCCATACCTCAATTCAGTTCACAAGTTCATACCCAGTGCACAATTATATTTATTTTTTGGTTCGCTATAACAAGTTATCTGCAGATTTTTTCTTATTTTTCTCTTCCTCTGTATGGTCTCATTGTTTACTTGTTGTAATTTTTGCTTCGGGGTATTTTTTTGTTTTTGTTGGAATACAATTGTGCCAGGTGTAATTTAATTTTGTTGCTTGAGCATAAATTGCTATATGTCTTTGTATTTGCTATTGTCTTAATGTTTAGGAGCCCAGGGCATTAATAATCTATCATTCATTCTTGCATATATTGTAACTTCGGGCCTTGTCCAACTCCATTTTTTTTATTTTATTGAACTCTTTTCATTTCATTTCGTTCGTTCTTTGTGTTTTCATTTGTGTTAATTTATATGTTAATGTATGTTTTGCTAGGTTAATGTTTTAGATTGTTTCTTTAAAAGAACGTTCCTTGCTAAATAAAAGGGGATTACTTAAAAAGCAATTTTAACAGAGAAGACGTGAAATAAAGAGGGGCAATGTCAAATTGAGGTTTTAAGGAAGTTTACATTTACGTAAATGAAATGAACAAATTGGTTGTATTCCAACAATTTATTTTCAGTTACAACTAGTTTCGGCCCAGCGGAACCATTCTCGGGTACCTGTGTCGAAACTAGTTGAACCTTAAAATAAATTGGTTGAATACAGAAAAGTTTTCATTTAATTAACGTTAAAATGAATTTCCAAAAAGATGATTCAATGACGATAAAGAAGAGTATAATATATTTATTTGAGCATATAATATTATTATTTAAAGGATCCCGACGTCCAAATATGCACAAGTTCGACCACAGCTCTTGTCCCACGTTGCTGGTCTCAATCTGTCGGTAGCCCCCCCCCAAAAAAAACCAACCCGATCGCTCACCTCTCCTCACGTACCCGGAGATAAAGGATTTATCAACAGACGCGTCGTCTCCAGGTGCAACCGGCGTTCGGCGATTAGGAACCATCGGATTCCAATTCCTTGTCTTCCCCCACCCGCCCGCGGGCCGCCCGCCCAAGCCTCGCAATATTTGAGACGCGATAACGTTATCTCTCGCGAAAAAATTTCGCCGCCTTCCCGTCCCCCGATCGGTCGAAATTAGGCCTCTCCTCCCACCCAAACCTTTTCTCCTCCTCCTCCTCACCCCCCACCCCCCCACCCACTTCCTCCCTCCCCTTCAGTCTGTCTGTCTGTCTGTCTCTCTGCGATGCGTCGGGTCGCACAGAATGCAGCGATTGTCGTCGTCCCACCCCTTCCCACTCTTCCCTGTGCTAGCCGTGTGCCGTGGGGGTGAATGCCCTGAGAAGGAGAGGGACTAAAAAGAATTTATTGGGTTTTCGGTAAGAGGGGTGAGAGGAAGGATTCCGAGAGCCAGACGGAATTAAGGCCAGTTTCGAATTACTTCGGAACGTCTAGTCCTGTCTTTCTCTCACCCCCTCTTCGCTGATGCTTCTGTCTCCTCCTCCATATTTTAACTGCCACTCGTTCATTCCTTTAGTACACACGCGCCGTGCGGTACGGCTCACCGTTGCTGGTGCTGTGCCGAGAAATAGTATCGCTACACTATAAAAACCAAGGAGGTTGTTAATATCTGGAGGGGGCACCACTGATTTCGAGAGTGGAGCGATGTGTGGTCGGAATGGGGGTGCTTGGGTAGGACAAGCCACGCCCACTTTGACAACAACATTGACAATCCCATAAGGACCAATGCTTTCTATTTGGTGAAATTTTTGGAAATAACTCGTTAACTCATTAAAATAAACTATGGAACGCACAATATAAACCTTTTTCTCTTACTTCATCGATAGGCTTCGTAAAGTTATGACTAAAAAAATCTTTTCACAGGGAAAAATTATCATCAACCACCATGGTTACGTTCTACAACCAGCTCAGCCGAAAATAAAATTTTACGAAAGTAAACTAGTCATTAACCTGCACATGTACAGGTATTAAATTTTATTATAGCCAACATAAATTAACAATTACAGTAACAAAGTATATTTTCAAGGATATCCCCACCAGTAAAGTGGCTTACAGACACAGAGAGTTTATACATTAATAGAAGTATCACGAATGATGAGAAAAATCCTATGAAAATCACCGTCGAAATACTAATGATTATGGTAGTTATTTCTAGTGATCATGGCATTTCTCGCTTAATTTAGTTCATTTTTTAAAACAAAAGTCAGCCACCGTAAAATATCAGTCGGAGACTGTGTCCAACAATTGACAAACTAAGATGACTACGCCAAAATCTCGGAAACAGTGCCCCCAGATGTTTACTACATTCTTGGTAAAAACCCACATCCGATCAGGTACTGGGCGGATTACCCACTTGGTCAAATGTATACATTGAAAACTTTTCCAAGTGCTTACAGCTTAATTCGGTACAACCTAGACCGGATTCAGATAAGTGTCATTTGTGCAGAATTTTGTACGCCGGTGTATATGGCCTTCAGCCGTCCTTGACTATTTTGGTAATTATTTGTGCAATTAGTGTAATGAGTTCTCTTAGAATCGTTATTGTATATTTTTCAAAGAATTACACCGAGTTATGACTATGCGCTTCTTCGTTCAGATTCATGAATACATTATGCTCTCAGCATTTTAACGCAGTGAAACTATTTTAGACGGTCGACTTTTGCAATTTTGATTATCCCGTCGTAATCACACTGTATTGGCTTCCAACAGGAAGAGAAATATGCGAAAAGCTATTCTCTGTTTAGATTCCAGTATCCAATTTATATAAGATATGGTATTTGGGCGTTCATGAGCATGAAGGAGCTTCTGAGAGGATCGTTATGCAAGAGTTTAAAGAAAAGGTTAGTGAAGAGTTTGATTTGGAGTGTGGCTCTCTACGGTGCGGAAACGTGGACACGTGTACAGAGAATATTGGAGGCATTCGAGATGTGGGTATGGAGAAGAATGGAGAGGGTGAAATGGACGGAGAGAAAAAGGAACGACGAAGTGCTGGACATGGTGGGTGAGGAGAGGCAGGCTTTAGATAAGATACGGAGGAGACAGAAGGTATGGATGGAGTTAGTGCTTAGCGGGGAGGGGATGCTGAAAATGGTGTTAGAGGATACAATGTTAGGGAAATGAGGGAGGGGAAGGAAAGGAATAGGATTTTTAGATAGATTGAAAGGGATTAGGCCTTACAGTGAATTAAAGAAGGAAGTGCTGGAAGGAAAGGGAGGCTTCCAGATCACTTCTTGAACACTCCATCGAAACATATTTTAATCGGTAGAATACTATAATAATAATAATGAATAATGGTATTTGGAGGAATTGATCGTAATATAAGTTCAACATAAGTTTTGTTTCGACTTAATAAGTCATCTCCGGAGTGAGAATGGAGATGGATGGGTAGAGAAGAGCTAGTGCCGGTGCCAACCTGCTCCTATGAAAAAGCGTTAAGGGAACCACAGTCTCACGTCCAATCCGTCGGATGGAGGTCTAAACTTGAAGAGCCTTTCACACAGTGACTTAAAATCGGTCTCGCCCTCAAGAATTTTCCGCCGACTTCCTGATTGCCAGCCAATATTGCCTATCACACCAACCTGATTCCCATTCGTTTTAATTACAGTATGTTTGCCTGTTACGGTAATTTTTACGTAATTACAACCATGGTGTCAATATAGCGGCTGCTTTCGGATGGATTCCAGCACTATAGGAAGCCTTACGTTACACGTAGCGTTATAAGATCAAAGAGAACTGTTTACGTTTACCTTAGCAGTTTCGAAAACATAGAGGGAATACTTAGGAATCTCTGCGTAAAATGTGTTCATTAGAGCCTTTAATATCCATCCAAAGCACGATTCGGTTGTAAATAAGTACTTCCATAATGATTTCATCCTTCATTTTTATAATATTTTTTTTATTTACAGCTCTTGCGGGATCTACTTCTGTTTAAAAAAAGCCCTTCATTTCTAACTTAGGTCCTCTATTATTAGAATCTACAGCTCTTAAACACAGCGATACTGGATTCCACGCTAATTACAAAATTCTTGCACTGACTGCGGCCTAAAAATTAAATAAATAAATAATAAATAAATTGTTTTATTACTCCAAAAAAAAATAAAAAGTACAGAATAACTTAAAAAGGAGTAACTTTAGGTAGCCATTAAGGACAACCTGTTTTATGGCTACCATCATTTACATAGGGTCATGCTGACATTGAAACATTTTAGGCACAGCATTTGAATTGAAGTAAATAGGTACATGTATTACATGGTATTATATCATAGAAAAATATCCTCCATACTTTGCATTCTAAACAACCAAGACTGTATATTTTTCATAATTGCGATATTATTTTTTGCTTTCAGACATGAATCAGGTAATAAGTTATACACTTTTGGGCCTATAAACAAGAAACAACGTTTATACAGCGTAAGGTTAGGTCTTGGTGAAGTAATACGTGATCTTCGTAGGGTGAAGGAAGGACGGTTGTATAATAGTGGCCCCGTATTTCCACTTCTCATGGAAAATCGACGTAAAACATTGTAAATATAATTGGTTATATGTGTGCAAATATTTAGTGCTTGTAACGCGTAAAAATCAATTTTTATTATTGTTGTTGTTGTCGTTGTTTTTGTTGTTATTTTTATTATTATTATTGAGAAATTTATTATTCAAGGCATTATTCGTGTGGGCTTAGCTATCTTTCCAGCACAAAGGGCTCCGACACTCACGCCGTTAGCTCCTGCTCGGCGTGAAGAATCACCTCACGCACCAGATCACAGCGAGGTGGGAAATTAGATGCCGGCGATATCCGAACCACCATTCTCTTCCCTTGAGGCTGGTCGGGAGCATTTTGTCAATTATGCGATCTCTCCCTGTGATTTATGCTCCGTTGTCACTCTAACACGGGCCTCCGGCGCTAACCGAACGGGGTCCCGAGGTCTGGAAGTTTTCCTAATAAGGGGACGCGAGGCTGGCTTTGGCTCGAAGTGGCTAGGGATCTGAGGGGGTGGTACGAGGAATGAAATATTCTTCTCAACGCATCGCGAAAAGCTTGGCTGACGAGCCCGCGAACTCAACCGTAGGTGGTTGCTACGTGCGCTTGCCCAGTTAAACTGATCAAACGGGCATATAATTGAACGCGCGATGCATCTCCACCGGCGATAATGGCAATGGATTGAGATTCTATGATGTATATGGCGCCTGCGGTGTGGCTTTTTCGCACGCTCATTAAGATCCCGGACAGGCTTGCGTGGATGTTGGAAAGGTGACAAGCGACCACCAAGAGTGGTGAGTCTTGCGGAAAATTGTCCAACTTATTTTCTTCTCTCACTCGTGGTGGCTCTGGCGATTCGTGAGGTCGACCACGTTTGGTTGGTGATTCCGTGGCCGGTGATCTCGCACGTGACTCAAGATGATAACAAGTGATCGTAGCTCGGGTGCCGATGCTGCATCACGAGCATTGAAAATACTTTTTAGCTCCCTAATGTTTTCCCGACTTCACTCCCCAAACCGTTTTGCTGATATAAATTGGAGAACTTCTGTATGCTGCATTTGCAGTATCTTAATTTTAACATGGTTATCGGAGTAGGAACTTCACGAATTCCATCCAGATCGTCACGATTGGTGTCTGGAGTGATTCTTGTATAGTAAATAGCAGAAATAACAAGGTTATCATGCCATTGTTATATCAATTTCCATGATTGAGAAACACCTCGGGAATAAAGTAGTATACCAAAGTGACCGAATGGTATGCCCATCTAAGAGATTCGCCGGAAAGCGATATTAAGGTTGCTTTCACTAATCTTTCTACATGCCGGTCACAATAAGTTATTTGTGAGTTTATCGCTCACGGGCAAAATTAAAATGTAACTACCTTCGTAAATAGGGCATAACTCCTTAATGCAATGCTGAAATCAAGCTTAGGGCTAGTGGTGCTGTAGCTAAGGCAGTAAGAATGGCTACTCAAAGACAATATATCGTTGATCTTGCCTAATAATAGCGAAATGGTTGTGTAGAGAAACGGAGATAAGCTTTTTTTCCTTTGTTCTTTCACTGTAAAATAAGAAGATGAACCTCTTTCGTCTCTGCCACTTCACTTCCATCTTGAAACTTCTCACTAGGCTCTTTTCTTCTATTTAATTTTAAATTGCATCCTGAAAGGCACCCCAGTAAGTTTGAGGGGATTTATCAGTATTATGTAACATTTTTCTCAAGCGTACCATAGCCCATATTCATTGGAAAAGTGTCACCGGATTGATTTTGGCTGTTTGACAAAGTTGGCTTCCATCGGCTGCTGATGCACCGTAAAACTAAAATTTATTATGCTCAAAAATACTATTTCCCTTTTTTAAGTAAACATTGTAATGGACGTTGAATGGAATGGAACATCATCATAACCTTGAAAAATAGTGATAATATTGGCCATTATGTATAGTTTTACTACACCCAATGTTGTATGAATTCTTCTTCAAAGATTTTTCCCGTGAACATTAAACTCATACTACCGTTCTATCTCTATGCCAAACAGAATTTTTTAATTTACCGATTCCGCAAAAGCCTCGAAGTTCTACCTCCACCAGTGTAGTAATTTATGTGCGCACTCCTCCTTGTGTACCTCCCTTCTCACACAATATCTCCGCTGTCTAATTTTCCCTTTCCAAATGTATTGAGGAATACTTTTTGTGACTTTTCCTTTTTTTCTCGTGTCCTTTCGTGTGCTGGCATAGGTATACAAAGTTCTCTTTAATTAGAAGACTCTGTCATTTAGTTAAACTATTGGCAAACTTCCAGTCAAACATCAGGGGATGGTATTAGTCATTCTTCAGGATAGATTCTTGCATTTCCTTACTTCAGTGAGTATATTGTCCCAGAATGTTGGAGAAGTTCACGCCTCAATACCTGACAAGTAAAATATTTCCTCTTTGATCCTGAGTTACTTTGTATTTATGAAACCTTCCCCTAAAAATGAAATTCCTCTCTATGCTATGCTGCATTTATTGACTTCTAGTTTTCTGACATTTACACAATTATTATTTTTTTCATCTTCAATCATCAATTTAAATGTTTCTCCCAATCAGCAAGCAATTTCGAAAATCCAGTATGCTCATGATATTAAACCCTCGAATATTTTGTGAAAATTGCCATTTCGGTTGTTTTCAGGGAAAAATTTTCTTTAGTCATTCCGGTTTTGCGTCATCATCTTCCCCTTGAAAGGTAAAGCGAGGTGGGCCGACCGCATTCCCATTGAGTTTCGAGAACACACTTAACGGTTCGTCACGGTAGTGGCGTTCGGACAGAGGCTAATACCGCACGAAAATAATGAGTGGGGAAGGTCATTTGGCGAGTGCGTAAAAATTCAAATGTGCCTCGGAGAGGTCAAGCGACGGAGCGTCCGCAATAAATAAAACACAAGCCTCCGCGTCGAAATGAAGCTGTGAAGTGGCGGCTGTTGGCATCGGGTCTTGGCATTGGTTTCGGGTGACGTGGGGAGGGATTGCATCTGTGAAAAATCAACAAGATGATCCGCTGGAATCTGATAAGCATTCCCACGGTCCCACTACTCCCTCTCAAAAATCGCCTGGAACTCGGAGAGTTGTCTTGAGGGAGAGAGAAAAAAAAGGCACGCGACAGTGCGGAAAGGTGTCAAGCCCTTTAAAACCTGAACAACGTTTTGTGCAAATTGGTGAATTATGCATGGGAGGTCGCTGCCGTCCGATGCAACGCGCAGGCTTATGAAAAATTTAGCGAATGTTTTGGCTCGAGTCACCGCTCAAGTTATGTAAAGCGGCTGTTTCCCTTGAGTAAATCTTCCTCCTTCATCATCCTGCTCCCACACACTCTGCGGCTAATGAGCTTTCATATATCATTTCCTCGAGAATATATGTCGTCGTTGCAGCGAAATTACTGGCTTAAACTGTAAAATAGACTGTTAAAATATGGCTCCATTAATTTAAAAAATAATTGTGTTACGTTTTTCAGGTAATGACTGTGCAATTTCGCTTAAGAGGAATCGGTACAATATTATCTGAAGTCACTTGCTTTTACGGATAACGAAGTTCGAATTTTGACCATGATTATAAATTAGCGACTTGCCTTTGTACATACTGATGATAAGCATTACGACATAAGTATTTTAAGTACGTGAAAAGTTTTATTTTGAGAATCTAAAGATTTTTGTCTTGTCAGTTCGCAACTTTATTGTGTTCATTTGTTTACCAGGTCACATTTTTATCTTCAATTTGATATGTTAAAGGAGTGTGGGAAAGGAATTATATTTGCCTTTTATGATGAGTTTCTATTAATAATAGACTTTGATATAAAAGAGGGGCAGATGCTATTTAATTAATTTCTCTCGGGTTATTTCTCATTCATTTAGTGGTTTGAAAGAGAAAAGAGCATAAAAATGTCCGGGCATAAAGTCAAAAATGGATTCCTACTGCCAAATAAGCATCATAAATCAAGCACCATTTTTAAATTTGGTTTTGAACTTTGGCCTTTAGTTTTTGGGAAAAAATCCTCTAATGATTCAACGAAAAGTATTATTTAAATCAACTATTTCGAACGTTTTGTTTAATACGATTCAACACCAATCACACAACTATACGATGATGGAATGACAGCAATTTTTTTATTATTTTGATTGCGCTTGTTATGGAAGTATAAAAAGGATCACAGTGCCCCGAAATCGAAAGCTACCATGCTCAAATATCGATCGAGGAAACTTCTTTCCTGTAACAGTTATTGCTTAGATTGCTCAGTGGCCTAAATTTAATTTTATGACTAGTTTCTCAGAACTTAATGCACCTTTCTTGCGGAAAACTCACTCAGGAATTTAACTCGTATCTTGGTTTGGATAGGTTAGGCTAGAAATTTTCCCAGACTAAGCCACAGTCGTACAATTTTCACACATCTATAGTAGGGGGCTCAATTTTATTCCCTGTAGCACCTCACACTAGAAGAATATTTGTTTGATGTATTTGGAATATAAATTCCTGAGTGGGTTTTTTCCCTAAGATGCACTAACTTTTGAGAAACCAGTCATAAAATTCTATTAGGGCCGATAAGTAACCTTCAGTTAATATTCGTAATAACAGCTATGGCAAAGAAGTCACCCTGATAGTGAAAGTATATATTGTCGAATCCTAGGTTGGTTAATAATAAAATTTGTGGAACTGAAACAATAGGGTGGTTTCCTATAATTTTTTTATTGCCTAAATCGAAAGATTATTACTCCTGGAGTACATATTTCACGCTTTTAGATTTTTAAATGACAATATCTATTTTTCGCGATTAAATGAAAAGTGAAAATTTTCAAGCGCGCGGAAACGCGACGGGCAAGTATGAATGCTGGGAAATCTCCGTGTGGCGTCGTTCTGGTTCCCGCTGCCGCAAGTGAGGTGACCTTGGGGCGAGGCTTTGAGCGCTGATACGACGCAGGTTGCTAGCAGGTAGCAGAGTACCCTGATGGCTGGTAGCGTTTGGCTTAAATAAGGATTAATATCAAACGAAGAAAACTTTCCGGCTTAGACAGTTTTAATAGGCGATAATTGAGACATGTCTCCCTGAGCTCTGTGCCTCATGCATACATTGGTAATCTCAGACGATGTAAAACTCCTATCTACTCGTATAGAAACTAGGTCCCTGTGGCGTCACGTAGGGTGGAATCGCATGGGCGCCAATCTGGCCTTTATCAAATGAGGATAAAATTGACCGTTGCCATTCGTCTAAACCGGTATATCTAAAACCAAATAGTTTGTATAATATGAATTTATTAATGGTGGGTAACGAATGTTATTCAAAGCCTTTCGTTTTCTTTGATCTACCCTATTGTTTTATCTTTATCATGATATCGATTTTCGATTTCCACAAGATATCGCTTAAAACGTTAAATTCAGCTTCAATCGGAATTTGAACACTCGACATTAGCAACCAACTTTGCCGTACCGACTATGCTAGCACGCATCCTGTAGTAAAAAAAACTATGAATAAAACTATTTCAAGGACTTTACGGGAGCTCTTGCTTGTTCAATCCACCAGCGAAAATCAGAACAGTTGGAGTGCAGGTTCTCTTTTTTGTGTTCACCCACGGGTAGAACAAGCATTCATGCCAAAAGTGAAAGGGAGCAATGGAGCATCCCAGTGGTCACGCATTTGCTATCTCCTATCTCGGAAGGCGTTGAGCTAATCTTACTCTGATTCTCCCTCCCAATTGTACATGTTTTCTTTTGATCCAATCGAGATATTGAATGAAAATAAAGCTTTCTTACTTCATGCTTTCTTATTCAGAGGATAAAAGTGTTAATTGGAATTGACTTTTGTTGAAATTTGGTGAGGTGAATTTTTTGCAACAAATGTGATACATATAAAATAAGTTATTGTGGAGTTATGAATAAATTTTTGAAATACTGGCTCAACTTATACTTGTTAAATTTTACGGGATATTGATATATATGTGAGTGCAAACGATCATTTCCTTCATGGAGAACTAGGTTTCACTAATTTCTTACTCAAAGATAGATATATAAATTGAAAAAAAAGATACAGATAAATAGATTACTCTATTCGTGTTGCATTAATTTTATAGGTAATTTAATTTTTAAAGCTTGGTGCCTCACAGTCATCGAATCATGTAGGTATCCATTTCTATTTTTTCTGCAATAACACCTAACCTAGTTTGCCTAACACCTAGTACCATGAGCTTCGATATAATTGCCATGGGAATTAAAGAACCTGGATAGCGTAGTGGTCTGCGCAGTGGCCCGGAAAGCCCGTGGTTCAATTCCCGGTCCAGGGGAATTTTTTCTCATGGTAATTGCTGTATATTTCACCGCCATTCACGCGGCAGGTTTAGAAATATTACAACTACTACTAAGCTTGACTATTACCACTAGGTTGTATATGAACTAATGAGCTCTACAGCCTTGACAGGTAAATGTTAAATAAAATGCTGCAAAAGCCGTAACAAGTTACACTTATCCGTTATACACTGACCCGGAATTTGCTGCGATGGTTTGCGAAATAGAAAGGACCGGAGGGACCAAACACAGCCTCTCAACCGGTAAGCCTTTGCACTCACTCACACACGCCAAGCTGAAAATGCCTGGAGAATAAGATCAAGAAGAGCGGGGCAAGATGCATAATAGGAAAGTGAGGAGCGTACACTTACAGTTTTATATCGACCCGGATTTGCTGAAATGGTTTACGAAGATGCAAAAGAACTACTACAGGCAGTGGCGCAGCGAGGGGGGGTTTTGGGGGATATACCCCCCCCCCCCCCAGAGCTCAGAGAAATTTTTAAGTTTAATCCATTTTACTTAATTGGATTAATATTACTTATAGAGTAATGTAAAAAATTAATAAAATAACCCTCCGAAAGCCATAAAACTCACCATTTTGAACCATTTATCTTTTAAAAAATTCTGGTGGGAGCCCCTGCCCCTCCCGCTTCCCCTGAAGGGTATTCCATACCCCCAAACTCCCCAGTATTAGTTGCGCCTAAAACCCTCTCTAGACTTAATACCTAGCTGCGTCCCTGGCTACAGGGACCATACACAACCTCTCAACCGGCCAGCCTTGGCACTCACTCACTCACACGCAATCACACGTAATCACCAAAACACACAAGCTAAAACTACCGTGAGAAAAAGCTCAAGAAGATCGGGTCAAGATGCATAATAGGAAAGTGATATGCGTGCCGCATATCACTGAGGCAGAGAGGCTGTGTTTGGCGCCTGCAGTCCTTTCCATTCCGCAAACCATCGCAGCAAATTCCGGATCAGTGTAAAACGAATAAGTGTAACTTGTTACGGCTTTTGGAGCATTTCATTTAGCATTTATAACTACTAGGGTTTACGATTTTCACAGCCTTCACGGCATGCTTTATTCCACGGGTTTGAGGCTACATTCAAATCGTTTCGTGAATTTTATAACTACCCTCTCCCAGTCACATCAAATTTCCAACAGTAGAGGCAGAGTAAAAAATCACCTATCAATAATATTCTAAGAATTTGACTTGCACTATGGATTTCCTTTGTATCACAATCAATAGCTTATTCATTTCTCGCCCGAGCACTGCGGAGCGATGCACGAATTTGCCCACGATTTCGGGAGAAAGACTCTTTACGAAAAAAAAACGAAAAAAGCGCCTTTAACGAAAAAAATAATTCCGAGCCGCCAGGGTTTCCCAGCCGCCCGCCCACTCACTCAGCCGGCTTGATCCCATCCACTCGCGGAATGTTTTGCTCGCGTGGGCGGGAGGGAGGTGAGGGGGAGAAAAAAAATATGGCGGGAGACAGAAGAAAAGGAAATCTCCCAGTCTCATCCCTGACCCGGATTGTTTCCTCCGCTGTATATTTTTTCCTTCGAAAAACAAAGGCTTAGGGGAAACGTACCTTCCTACGAATTAACTCCACGTGTCGAAAAAAAAGAAGGGAGTTTTCCCTCCTCGACGAGCGGCGCTCAAAATCCGTGGTGTCCGACTCGCCACGGCCGCCACTTTCCACTACGTCAGTCTCTGTCGCGCAACCAAGGACCGCCACCCCTTCTCGTGAGCAAGAGACCCTGCCACCACCCAGCCCATTGGGAGGAGAGGATGGGTAGAGAGAGTATTGATGCGGAGAAAGGAGTTCATAAATCTTCATTTTTCACTGAGGGTGTATGCTGGGTAAAGTTTTTTTAAGACTCAAAGCCAAGTGTTCGTGAGGCAAGAGGAAGCTATGCCCAAAGTTTCCATTCAGAGTCCGTATCATCCTTCTTCCGCCCTACGAAAATCCTTCTAAATCCTTCTATACCCTTCTAAATATTTCTATACCCAAGCGTAATCTTACGTGATTTGTTTCTTATTCATAAATCAATGTATTATGTATCGCCGGATTCTTGCCTGACATTTATAAACTGTACTTTCAATTCCCTTAGGTATTCGCTATCAATAATCGCTAGCTTGTCGACGGACAAACGTTTCATTTTCAAGTGTTTAAAGAACAGATTCTGCCTTGTGGCCCAATTCCTGCGGAGATACGACGCTTCGGTGCAGTCAGTCTGCTTGCCACACAGATTCTAACTCTTTAAGAGGCTACTTAATTTTTGAAAAAAGTCCAGCCTTGATTGATAATATCTTCCCCTAAACATAACCTCACGTCATTTCAACGATGTTTCTTATTCATATACAAATTTATTTTGTATTACTGGATTCTTGTCTGGCATGAAAAAAACCGTACTTAAATTTCGAATAAAGTCGAGTCTTGGCTGTTAAAAAGGCGAGACATGGAGACTGTTTTGCTTTGATGTAGTATCAATTAACAATATATGTACCTACAGTACTTATAATACTATACCTCATCATGCTTATTTAAGGAGTATAACCTAGCCCAACACAGGTTATTCTTCGTGGCTACCTAAAGTTACTTCCTAAATTATTCAGTCGTGGCTCTATTTTGTACGATTCTTAGGAGAAAATAATAATTAATTTATTATTACTTCTTTACTGTAATTTGTCATGTACTGGTCTTTTTAATTACTACTCCGTAATTCAGTTGATGTGGCCAGACATTGAGAGAACCTAAGCCGTTTATTTGTCCTTCCCAATTACTTCGCGGGGGTGGCTCGATTTAGAATAGAAATAGGAGAATTTGCTGTTCTTGCCGAGTGCGGAACAATTCAGGTCAGCCGCATCGAAACCTAAATGAGATCTTTCCCATGTTTTGTAACATGTTGACACCATTTCTAACCTGTGTATCAATGGCATTTTCTCAATGTTGTTTCATTCGCCATCAGATTTCTCGATTTCCAAAATGTTTGGTGAACTAAATTACCTATTCGTAGCTTGAGAAAATATAATTCACCAACTACGCGACAGTAGCTCACACAGCCCTTTGTGAAGTTAGTTAGAGGTGGAGGGGGAAGGTCTATTGGTGCGGTACTAGCCGAACCGAGCGCCATCTCACGACCTAACACCGTTAAAGAGACCTCTGAATGCATTTGGGACACGATTTGCGTAAGGAGTAAGGGCAGCAGCAAAAGGTGCGCGCGATCGCCTCAATTGTAGGAGGTCAGCACCACGAGTCGGAGGAGGGAAGGCCGTAGAAAAAAAATAGGGAAGGAGAGGGGAGTGCGGTTGTAGAGGGAGGTGGGGGGAAGAGTTCAGTTTCGTAATCGAAGCAACAACTGTGCAACTGAGGCAGCGAGTCATCGGCGTAAGTCTCGTAAAGTCGGTGGCGCCGGGCTCATCTACACCATCTGTGTCTACACCCGACCCAGTGCGTTCAAGGGCGTGTGGAAGGGGTTGGGATGGTAACAAAAAACGAGACAATTTTGTTCTACGGTACACGAACTCTAGATGGAGATATAATACCAATCTTTCGTAATTATACTAGTGATTTCAGTTGAACAGTGAGTTGGGCGTTTATCTGCGATCGAAAGTTCAAATCCCAGGTGGATCATTCTTACACCCCAAATAAACATACTAAACAAACTCCTCTTAAAATCAAACTAAAATCCCAGGATAAAGAAATTTTGAATGTGTGAAATCACTTGTTTGTGCCTAAGTCAAGGCTGACAATTAATCTCATCTAACCTGACCACCCTTCAGGTGGAAGCTAGGAGTGATTGATATTTTTTCTAGAGGCCTCAATGCTTCGAGCAGCCAATTTCTGAAACAATCTTATATGCAAAACAATTATTCCCTCAGAGGTAATCCTCGCCTGATGTCCTCAATTAATGCCATGAACTGCAGTCCGCTTAAATTAAATGATATGAACTAGCTTAGACTCTTTTTGCCCTTGGTAACTTAATTTCGCTCTATTCTCCAAAAAATATTTTTGACTGTTTTGTATCGAAGCACTATAATTTTAGGATTAAATATTTTGCTAAATGCTTGATATCCCTTCATTTCTGAATCAGTGCATAACATTAGAGTTTTTAAGGTAGATTAAATTAGTTCAAATTCTTGTATTATAAACTTTCTCGTTTAGTGAAAATTTGATAATATTATGACTAATTACTGAAATATTCATTTAGAGTTTTACTGTATTAAATAGCTGTTTTTTTAAATCACAACAGAAAATGTCATTCCTTAATTAAATATTTAATAAGAATAACTTCATGCATTTTTATACCTTTTTCTCTACATTTCCATTTCATTACATGTCTCTGTTGCATTAAATTATGATAACCCCTCTCTTAATAATATTTTACAGCTTCCTCGTTTTTTTTCTGCGATTGACGAAACCATCTTAATTTTTCTCTATTTTATCTGGAACATAATATTAATCCTCTAAATAATAGAGAGAAAATTTTGAAATCAAATTTTGTCATTGACCATGGCTGGAAATGTTTTGTTTAGTATGAATTTTTACTGTGCATAATTTGGTGTCCAGGTCCTTCTTCCTTCTTGTTCGCCATTACATTGCTCTGACGTTGTTATCATTATTGTGGCGACATCCCCTGCATTTTTCAGAGAGTAACTCGGTGCACGTATTGCGATGATGCTCCTCGTTATGCCTGCAGTGTGCTCTCTGTCTGCAGATGTAGAAGCATAAATCGATAGCCACGTGTCCTCCGCCCCGCGCTCTCAAGGATCTTTCTGGGTTTCACGTAGATGTAAATTTAGCACCTACACGTCTCCTATTCCGAAGATTAGCGCGCAGATCTTTCTTTTCTCTCTCTCTCTCTCTCTCTCTCTCTCTCCACTCCATTCCTGTCGGTCTCCATGCAGTTCGAGTCCTTCCCTACTACCCTCGGAATTCACCACGCTCTCCTCCACATTTCTTTTCTTTATTTTTTATTATGGCCGCCTCTGTAATCCGTGATTCGTCAGAAAAATGTCCCATGCTCTTCCCCCTCCTCCCCTCTTCCTCTTCCAATGTCTCCGATTCTCGTGACGGTGACGTTACCCAACCTCCAGTGGCGCCTTCCCATCTCCTGCAAAAACCCCTCTCCACTACTCGCTCCTCCCCGTAGGTGGGTACACGAAGTCGGAGCCCACTCTCACACATGTGCCACATAGTACGCCACATTCACAAAACCTCGCGCATGGCCTCCATCCCCCTCCACCTCCCCAACCCTTAATCCTGCCTCGTGTGCATCCCTCCCCTACCTCAACCCCTCCACCCCCAAGTCTCCTCCCCCTTCCTTTCCTAATTCGACCCTCAAAAACACTCTTCTTGCCTCCTCTACCTATCTGTGCTCCTTCCCAGAGTGAAACCACCTTCAACATGGAACAGCGTTGGTGGAATACATCGCGCATCGTGTTCGAACTATAGGGCTGCAAATCCTACAGAGAAAAATTAGGCTAAATGGCCAGGATTTCGTAGAACGAACGCGAGGTGGCCTGTATTGCTAAGGTATAGTATAGATTACATGGATTACTAAAGTTTAAAATGAGTTGATAACGAACATTATGAGCATATTTGACACTTAACCATTCCAAGTGATGATTTCTAGATATGCAATCGTTTCCAATTAAAATTTTCTCAGTATGTCTAGAATAACCAAGTGATTGCAATATAATTAAGAATAGGAAAACAAATGTTATCAATGCCATTGTATTTATTATCTGTCAGTTAAAATTTTAAATGATACAAATTATTTTATCGCAAGATAAATACTCTTTATCCACTATATAAAGTTATAGTCATCTCCTTCTCTCCTAATTCAACGCTCAAAAACGTTCTTCTCACCTCCTTTCTCTGTCCCTCTGTGTTCCTTAGCAGAGTGAGACCACCTTCCACCTGCGAACCTCTCCTTTCAGTGACGAGCGTTGGTGGCATACATCGCGCATCGTGTTCGAACTATAAGGATGCAAACCCCTTGGAGAAAAATTAGGCCAAATGCCCAGATCTTCGTACAATTGCCGTGAGGTGGCCTTTATTGTTATGGTATCATAGTGATTTTATGGAATACTTTCAGGTTAAAATGAGTTGATGACGAATGCCATATCCATAGCTAAGTTCTAACAACACGTATCTCAAAAATAGCTACTTTTCAGGAGAGCAAAAGAAAGAATTTATATTTTTAATTGTACACTGAAATTAAAAACCAAAAATTCATAAAACTGAAAAACAAGCATTCATTTGCAGGCGAAGAGTTTTTTTTTTAACTTGAATTTCATTTTTTTAATGTTATTACCTTTTGTTTATGATACCTGTCTCAAACCGGCCAAAGTTTGAGATACGTGTTGTTAGAACTTAGCCATCGATCTGCTTCTTTGAGATTTAACGATTCCAAGTGACAGTACATGATTCAAACGTTTCCAATAAAAATTTTCCATCCAGGCTTGACCTTTTTCTTAAAAAATAGCTGGAGCCTTAATTCTCATAGTCGCACACCCTTGAGAATAGAGTGTTGAAGGTAGTTATTGCAATATAATGGAAGGAATTTCTGCGAGTTTGTGCAGCAACAGTTTTTTTATGGTTGGTAAATGGAAAACAAATTTGATTTTAGCTAATTTTCAAATTTAGTATCGTCCTCCAGACGTAGGTAGAGTTGAGTCACATCTTAGATGTAAAGGTTACGTTAGAGTTGAGTGCCGTAAAATTTGCTTGACTTGACAGCTCACTAAAAATCTCATGGAGATGTAACTATTTGAGCTTATTGAGGCTTGCCCGACAAATAACCGTTTTTGTGATCTAAATTTCCCTTCATGAATACGTTGTTGACTCAGACCAGGTTGTCAAATACGAAAATTTTCCAAATCAAATAGTATTAACATCTGCCATCAGAGCCCTTTTATTGTATATCTTGAAGAAAATTAAATGTTCAGTCCATATTAATGAGGGTCTCGCTGCCATGCATGCTGTTCACTTCCCCTTATTTGTATACAGTGACCTATAGCGTCAGTCATTTGCATCTCACTTGTAGAGGACGCATTGAAGCTAGGTGGGCTGCGAATTGGGACACGATCCCAAAGAGTCCCGAGTTCAAATCATGGCGAGACATCGAGAGACTTTCTGAGTCATTTGCTTCATGTCTATTCCAATGACACATGTTTCATCTTCCAGGAGCTGTATTTTCCCGCTGGCTGTATATGTCAGACGCCATATTCAATACGGAACTAAATTGATGTGTTACGATAGTTTGTGGGTGTTTCACCGTTCTTCCTTTGTTTTTAATGGTTACTCTTTACGTTTGATATCCTCAACAAGTCATGGACGATGGAGATTTAGCTGTTTAAGGCAGTGATCCCCTATCATTCTCCATATTTTTATCACTTGCTATGAGTACCTATTAGTCTTTTGTACTATATTTTGCCATATTAAGGGTACCAGAATTTATAATTGTGAATTTTTTTCCGAATTTTTACCTTGTATTACGATTTGCCCTATTGCGTAACTCCTATATTCTCTTCTTTTATTTGTCGTTACAAACTTTATCTCATATTTATTTTTGTCCTTAAATTACTAATGCATTGTGATATGCCGGCTGGGATAAAAAATGGATATTTTACATACCTATAATTATAAAGGGCTTCAGCTGTTGTAACTGGATTTCTGTAATGTTATGTTGTCAATCAAGCTTGTGCATCATAAATATTATTTTCTTTTATGAAAAAGAACGCAAAAAAGAAATGACTGGTTGATTGACGCTGATATCTTCAGGTCAAAGGTTGTTTATATTTTGGAGAGATTTTTTAAAGTAATTTTTATTTTTTACACGAAAGCAGGAAAAATGAGAACGCATAATTTTGAAGGTTGATACTACCTTTTATTCATAAATATTTTCATTAGAAATAAACTGCGCAAGTGACAGTTGAATAACTCCCATTGAAAACTTTCTTATTACGCGGCATTACCATTCTGTTTTGAATTGGTAAGAATATTTTTTCACTTGAGGGTATGCTCAGGAAAAATGCGTGCTGACATCCCTGCTAGAGGCTCCGTTTTAAAAATGAATCACCTTTTTCTAACTTTTTTTTCATGACATTGTAAGCGATTTAATGTGGAAAATACACTGATTTAACAAAATTATTAAATTTCCATCCTCACATTTTCTTTAACTCAATCCTTTTTTGTGTCCTAGCCACTTTCCCCAACTTTTATGTGTGGAAACCGAAACCTAACCCCAGATAATGTTTGTGAAAAATTACTTGGAAAATGCGAATCAGTCGCATCCAATAAATCTCTAGTTAACAATCCCACCACCGTATAGCATTCAAGCTGCTTTTTCGTCGTGGTACAAATAAGTGCTATTGTTGCAGAAAAAAAACGTATTTTCACATTAGAATTGACGAATTGGCATAGTATATCGGTTGAAAAATAATGGCTTAAGTTGCCATATCAAGATGATGTTTTGTTTGTTCTCTCATATATCTTCTTCCTTCCTGAGTCTAGATATCCCCATACCCCTGACTCGCCTCCCATACTCTTCAAATTACAGCCCTTCTTACCCTGTTCCCCTGCCTCACTTCCACCAAACCCCTGTGTGTTACAAGATTTACCAAAACTAGAAAAACACGAGGCATTTCGCTCTCAAACCATGGCTGTTTTATGGGTTTCGCAGCTCGTGTACTACCACCCCTCTCTTCTATCCCCTCACTCACCCTCCTCTCCCCCCCTGTCTCTCCGAGCGATCCCTTGCTGGCTTTTCGTCGTTCCAAGGATTTATTTTTCCGCTAACATTCTTTCTCACATCCCCATCCTCCGAAATAGAGAACTTTGTTGCGGAGAAATATCGGGAGGCAGCTAAGTACGTCACGTGCTAGAGAATTGATGGGCTACGCTGAAAATAAAAAAGAAAAGACGAGCTAACCCCACGTTCCTTGATGGTGTGGAGGAATGGTGTCTTCTCCTGGGTTTTATCCCTAATTCGGTGATATTTTTTCTAACCAGGGCGTCAACGTGGACCCGCACAATGTAGAATTACTTTGGCGTACACTTTATTCACTTTATAGAAGCGTTTTGTCGCTCAAAGTGCACATTTAAGGCCTTAAGTAATTACATCATGGGCCCATTTCTCTTAAATTTTCACGCTATCGTTGTAGATTTCAAAAGTTTGGATTTGTGCATCGTGAAAATTATTTAGAAAATTCCAAGTGCTCGTGTTCAACAAAATCTGTAGTTTAAAATATTATACTAGTAGCTATTTCTTTGAAGAAGTAATCACTTCGATTATTGAAGAAAACATGTATTTTCACTTTATGATAGACTATTTATATAGTTCATCCGTTGAAAAATAAATTGATTTTGTTGCCATAATTCAGGTGATATCTCACGTATCCTCTCAAACCCTAACGTATTCCTGTTGGGAATTATGCTGAAGTTTTTGAAGTTACCCATAGGCTCAAAAAACTTTTCCTCTGCTGTCTGTTATCGCCAGTTGCGCGCTCTCCTTGTGGGCCAAACTGGTGAGCTCTTATCACACTTTTATAATTTCGATTAAAGTCTTGCTGGGCGGTGAGTCATTGCCTTTGAAGCCAGTAAAAATTCAAGCTAACTGGTTACACTGCATCTATAGTTAAATATTAGACTGTGGTTGCAGTGGGTGCACCATACGGATAAGATAAAAATAGTACAGTAAGAATTAGTTAATTGAACCAAAATTTATTTTATTAAACGGTGAATGTAAATATTAATTAATTTGATTGTTTACCTTTCTCTGACCTCCTCATGATATTGATGCCATAATAATCATATATCAGTAGTTTTTCCATCAAATGTGAGAAGACTAAGAATACTTAGAAGTTTTGAACCAATCAATTGATGATTGCAAGGTCACAGATCGAAACACGTATTGTGAGCTGTTAAAAAAAATAAGTGGGCAGTAAGATATCTTTGTTTATCATTCGATATGTTGTTCCACGATATATTTCCGGAAAAAGTCGACTTTATTTGATAGCTTCGAAAAACTTTTCTTCTATAACTGTGGCAACTTTTTCATAACTTACCTTTCTTTGAATCTTGGTCTTATTTACATTTCTAGGACGAGGGCGACGAGATGAAAAAGTGAAATATCGATCGAAATTTATCAGTTGTGAACCAATCAACTTATTTTGAAGTAATTCGATCAGTATCTTTTATTCGATAATAATAAACAAATGTATCGTACGGCCCACTAATTTATGGGCTGTTCCACGACATTTCTCCGGAAAATGTTGAATTTATTCGACAGCTTCGAAAACGTTTTCTTTTATAACTGTGGTGGCCATTTCAGAACTTGCCTGTCTTTGAACCTTGGTTTTAATTTCATTTATCTTATGGAAGGTACGGGATGAAAAAGTGAAATATCGATCTATACGAATATCACCCTTCACTTGGTTCCCTCGAAATGAGTACTACGCAGTGGCGCCGACTCCATGGGGCCTGAGGGGGCCCGAGCCCCACCAAACATTCGTTACAGATGTGAGGAAAAAATGTGTCAGGCTTGTCAATTTTCCCCGGAGTGTCCAGATATCGAGATTCGAGTTACCAGGGTTCTAATGTTGATCATATGACTCTTATAAAATGCTTAAAAAACTTAAAATTCACTACTTATAAAATTTACCGGGGCAAGGTCCCCGGTTTGGGCCCCCCAATATTTTTTGTATGTTGGCACCCCTGGTACTACGAGTAGTACTAATTTCGAGTTTGGCTCTCCGTCCGTGGCTGGGTGCAAGGGCGGGCGGCCGACGCCCACAACACGTGTGCCCTTGCGATCGCGAGAGAGCGGCAGAGCCCAGAGGAGGACGGGCGACAAATGGGTTTTGGCGTGCACGAAAAAAAGGTCAATCGCTCGCTTGCATCGACATTGGCTGTTTTAGCAGTCGCGAGAATGAGTGGTGGGGTGCGAATGACTGCCCAGTTAAGGTCAAGGTGACACACAATTGTATCAATTCCATCCTCATCGAACTAACCGACCTGGAAGCTATTCGGTAATCCTATATCGTTGGGCAACGTTTTCCGGACTCCGAATTATGATCACTCCATATCGACCGGTAGTATTTTGTCCTTATTAACGTCGAAACACTCGTTTAAAAGTTGCATTATCAACTTGAAATTTTGAGGGTGTATAGAATGAACCTTTTTCAATAGTTGATAGTGTCTTAATAAAGAGAAAAATAATCTTAGAAAAAATAAAGATGACATTTTTAGACTTGAGAAAAAGATAATTTTTTCAAGGGGCGACTTAATGCTTCAGGGTAATACAACGCATAGAGGGTAAACGCTCATACGTCAGGTTGATGCAATAAGTTTTCAAACAGTAATAAGAAGCAATAAACTACAGGACGAGGAGGGATGATGCGTTGATATAATTTCAAATGAAGCTGGGTAGGTGGTTTCTAGGAATAAGTAAATGAGACGTATTGCATGTTTCGCTGGTAATAAATCCTTATGTTTTTTTATGATGGTCCAATGAAAATTATTATGGTTAGTTAAATCTTTTAATTGAACATTAAAATAAAAAAGTTTTTGAAATCGATGAATCTGTCACTGAGCCCATTTATGTTCGTAATAAATACCCATCGGTGTGGTGAATTTTTTTGTGGTAGTTGGCATATTTTTCTACAATTTTTAATTTAAGAGATACCCCTCATTTAACTTCTTACTGGGGCTCAGTAAGTAAGATAAATAATATTTTTAGGCGCTGCTTATGGAATGCGTAAATGCAGAAAGCTTTTCTAGTGCACAGAGCCCGAAGAGGAAAAGCATCTGCCTCGAGTTGGAACTCTGTATCCGTTTTTGTACCGTCTTTCAGACGATCGTATTTTAAGATTGATATTTTTGGGAAAACCGTATTAGTCTAAGCCTCCGCTTGGAGAATTTTGGGAGTGGAAATTTTATTCCTCAATAATGCATTGGACCGTTACTTCCTTAAATCTCTTGAAAATCAATGGGACCTTATCTCTTTGACGAAGACGCAATCAATTATGATTAAAACCGAGTGTTATCATGGCTCCACTTCCAATATTTCATCCCTATTGTCAGCTTATTTTACTTAAACCGTTTTATTTTCTCCCATACTTGGCATTGGCGATGGTGGTGCATTACTAGATTTATGATCTCAATTAAACGAGAGCTTTGAAAGAGTATCAACAATACGATTGTGCAATCTCACCCATTTTGAGATTGATTGTTTCAGACAATCGCACATTTTCGTCCAACCTTGATAATTTTGTTGTCCTTAAAAATTGACCGTATTAAATAAAATATCTAAAAGTCTTGATGCGCCAGATAAACCGTTTCCATGGTAACTGGAAAGTGTATCCAAAAAAAAGTTTTCGTTGCCGTAGCTCAATAATTAAGAAGCTGTGACCCCATGGCTATGGACAAAAATGCTTAAAACTGTCTCCCCCACTGCCTCCTGAAGTACTGCAGATTCCATTTTAAACAACCTGTGTTAATACGCAGGACACCGCCACTTACCTTGAGGTTGTTGTACGTGGATTTTAACCACTTTTCAGGTACACATCACGTTATTTCGTGCTAACTATCCTACCCTACCATGAAAACTGCTCAACACTGGTCAGTTAGTCACTTAAGTTTAATAATTTTCCGTCCTGAGCTATAGAAATAAAGTTAATTATCAACGCAAATCAATGGCACAGTTTCATTTGGGTGCCTTTGGGGTATCTTTTTCCCAACTTGGAAACGCTCTAAGCAGCGAATCACCTATTCATTTTTTTTAAACTTGATATTAGTTTCAAATTTTAACTGGATACAAGATTTAACTTCAGCGGTTGTTTGACTAAAAGTCATTTACCGTCGTCATTTGGCATCCAAATGCTTCCATCTGACTCTATCTCATTTTCAAGGTAGTGTACATACCTGCATTGGTAGTTATCAATTTTCTCGTTGTCTCCCCTCTCATTCTTTTGGATGAATGCCATTTAGATGCCGGAATAGTAATATAGGACCCGATATTTGTAAATTTGTAACCGTTATATCGAATGCGGAAGCTGGCGGAACTGAAATGACACCAAGATATATGTTTGGATCGGTGATTTCACTCTAATCCCACGACTATCAGCTCTAAGCCGCAGAGCAAAGCAATGGGCGAACATGAGGTATTGTAACAAAATGGAAATTAAGCTTGGAGAAAGCTGACGCTGACCTTACGCTGTTGCGAGCGAGTGGTGGATTGAAACTTAGTCGTTAAAAATTGGTCGTTAAAGTGGTAGTTAAAAATTAAAAGCCTCTAAATGGAATGGAGTAAACTCTTAATTAAATAGCCATGGTAATAGTATGTAGTTAAATTAGTATATACTTCGATTTATGAACCATTAATAACTGAGGCCATATAATAGCTATAGTGGTAGTGTATGCACCAAGTGAGGTAAGTAGCCAACTAAAAAGCAAACGTACGAAAACAGTCTACCAGAAATTTTAGAAACAATTACAGAACATAAGGTACCTAATATTAGCAAAGAACCTGAAGAGTAGGGCGGGCAAACAGAATAATTAACAAATGTCGAAAAGTCTTAATATTCAATTTCTTACCAGACCTCAGCAGCCGAAATGCTTTGTTGATTATAAATTAAAATAGACCTTTTGAGAAAACACGGCGAGATAACACACACTCAAGTCTAAAGTGACTAAAATGACGCCATGACCGCCTAAAACGCCATGTTGGCCAGGTCTTCAAAATTATTCTCACCATGTGGTATTTTCACTTTGTTTCCTCATCCATTTAAATTATTCATAATTAATTTCCTTCAAGCGTGCTTCCAAAGAGTCGTTTTTATACTGCTGTCTGGGTTATTTTGTCCTTAGATTTCCAGGTTATACAAAGTAGACAATGGGTATAAAGACACTTGCTTCATCGTGTATTTTATTTCAAAGAAACGAAGAAGGTACGGTCCCCACCGCTTTCTTACGCAAGGCTTCCAAATTCATGAGCGTCATTTGGCGTGGTATCTCTGAATGCACGTACTTCCCTTCCCTCGTCTGACACTGCAAGATATCTCACTGCACACCTGTGTCGAGGCAAATAACGCGGTACTTAAAAATTTCGGACCATGATCTCAGGGCGTCAGGCTAGATTGAGAAGCAGGAAAATTCTCCCACTCCGAATTCCTCCACGTGTACGAGATATGGTCCTTAGGCCTTGCCAAAATTTTGCCAAATATTTGAGCAGATTGCGTAATTTCTTGGAAGAGGACCCATTCCGTAAACACTTGAAATATTTTTTTGCCTCTTGCACGTTCGGGGAAACCATAAGACTGCTCATTGAACCCAACTCTCTTATGCAATGCCTTCCAAAATATCTTTAAGATCTCTTCATGATCCCCAACTCAAGGCTGCAATTGCTGTTATTGTCGGTTCATGACGGAATCGTCGAGATAAGGCGATAAAGAATGCACATCGCCAAAAAGCGTTGTTAAATGGCCCAGAAAGCCAATCGAAGCCGAATTGCAGATAAAATCGTTTGAGGACCCCCCTTACCGTCGGCTTCCTTTTGCAGATATAGCGAAATCTTTGTCGATTCCGTTCAATGTGACATTTTTTTACGCCTCTCCTTAATTCTCCTCGCAACAATTATCAGCAAGTCGAATTCTTTAGCACTTCAATTACTTGCAGTAACGAATTTTCTTTTCATGCGAAGCAAAAACTTAGTAATGAAAAGACATTACATCTCCTGCTTTCGGGAAATGTGCGTTTTATGCTAATTAACATTACTATATGGTATAGCCTTCTGATTCTTTACCAGTCATCACAATAGGGTAGTTTCCTTCACCAAAGAAAACGAAAGGCATTGATTGCGATTCGTTACCCACCATTAGTATATTCATAATATACAAATTATTTCGCTTTAGAAATACCGGTTTAGACAAATGGCAATGGTCCATTTTTATCCTCATTTGAAAAGGGCCAGATTCGCGCCCATGCGATGCCACTCCACGTGACGTCACAGGGACTTAGTTTCTATAAGAGAAGATAGGAGTTATACATCGTCTGAGATTACCAATGCATGCATGAGGCACAGAGCTCAGGGAAACATGTCTTAATAATAGCCTATTAAAACTGCCTAAGGTCGGAAAGTTTCTTTCGTTTGATAAGGTATTAATAATCCTTATTTAAGCCAAGCGCTACCAGCCAGCAGGGTACTCGGCTACCCGCTAGCAGCCTGCGTCGTATCAGCGCTAAGCCTCGCCTCAAGGTCATCTCACAGGGTGGCAGTGGGAACCAGAAATACGTCGTACGGAGAGATTTCCCGGCATTCATACCTACGCGTCGCGTTTTCAGCGCTTGAAAATTTTCACTTTTCATTTAATCGCGAAAAATAGATATCGTCATTTAAAAATCTAAAAGCGTGCAATACGCACTCCAGGAGTAATAATCTTTCGATTTAGGCAATAAAAAAATAATAGGAAACCACCCTATTTATGTCTATCGTGATGGCTAACAATCCAGCTATTCATCTTACTATCTCTATTTTAATAAGATTGTTAGAATTTTCCCGTTTTCTTCATTTGATAACTACAATTATTTCATATTTATCTATCTTTTCAGCTGATATATCCGATTTGTTTGATTCGTCTTCCCATGAATAATCCTATCCTGACAGTTCATGAGACGTGGAAACGCTTTACTTCCTTGCGCTTACGCCATTTGTTGTTTAAAAACAATAGTAGGTATGCGCCCTTCTTGTGGTTGCGCACCACGCTAAGGTTATATTATTTATATATATTATTATATAATATTATTGTATTATATATAATATTATAATTTTATTAGATATACATAAATATTATTCAATGAGATACCAATGCCGTGGACAGTTTTTCTCTCTTCTTTTTTCGCTTTACTTTTTAACAGTAATTTTTCGCAAAGTCATACAAAAATAGTAATTTATACAAGAATTATTTTCCCTCAAAGGATAGCTGTCAAAATATTTTGATGATACAGGATAGGTGTTTTAGCCTTATCTTATATATCTAGAACATGTACTTTTCGGAGTCTATCAATAATTTGTGAAACAGCGTTTCTTGGCACTCAAACATTCTTAAAATGTTTACCTTGGTAAGAGTTTTTTGGGCATATCATTCATCTTTTGACCACTTAGAGCTCGTGTAAATATATTTGTTTCGGAAGAATATAACTTGTTTTATTTCAGAAGTAGATACTGTTAGGACGACTTTATGGAGTCAATAAAAAGCCTCTTCATGTTGAATTTTTACTAGCACGATAAATATTCGAGCCGTTTAGTCGAATTTACTGCCTCTAACCTGTCCAGTATTCCTTTCCGTCACCTAGCGAGGTATTTCCTCGTAATGACTAGCAAATTGACGTGTAAATGCATTTTCTTCGACTTATGTGTTGTCAATATAGTATGAGATGGTTATTGATTATTGATGAATTTCTTCTGACTTTTTCATCGTCAACGAAGATTCATTTATGCGTCAGTCATTCCGACCTTAATTTTTTTAGACCACTTGTTCCATCTCTGACCCAGATATTCGAATTGGATCTGGTCTTGTGACCATTTATTCAGGGGATAGGCGTTGCACAACGAAAGTCGAGGTCTAGGATTAGCAACTAATTTAAAATCCAAATCAGTTCTGGTCTAGGAATCGTTGCATATTGCATTTATAGTGTCTCAGATTCTCCTCTCACACGTTAAGATCCCACGATTTGGTAGAAAGTACAACATGACTAGTTTTATCTTGAATAACTCCGTGAATTGGTTCTATGCTAGAAGTGAAACACCGCTTCCCTCTTCTTTAACTTTTCAGACTGAAGACTTGTAACTGCAGCTCTCCATTCTTCGCGAGTGCATGCTAAGTCCTTAAACCCGTTGTTTTTCACGCTCCCCGTACATCATTCATTCGCTTTTGGTAAACTGTTTTTGCCTTGGCCTTCCTAGTATCATTTGTATTCTGTGTCGCATTCCTGCCTTGCTTGATTGTACATTCATGCCATTGAAACCAAGCTTTATGCTCGGTTTCGGCGTAATTACTTGATCATATATTTTATCCTCAATTTAGTGCGCTTACTGAGCTGAATAACAAAATTTATGCTACGCTCCTACTTTTTCTGCGTTTGTTGGTAAAAATTAACACCGCTCTCACGCCCGATTTACGGAATTACTTAGTAAGTATTTTAAAATTTTTATCCTAGCCGAGTCATCATGATCGTGTTGTTTAAAGTCGGAAGAGGATTAAGTCATGGAATTGGGTTGAATCTATTCTTTATATTCTTTCAATTTTAAAATATATTTAAATAGGGCTTGGGCCTGGGACTTAATTCTTCGCCATTTTTTAAGTGCCAGTAATATTTGCTCAAAACGAATTAGATTACATTGTAATGCTAAACTGGGTGAATAAATTACGTGGTAAATACTTGAATGAATACTGTTGATAAAAAATTTATCACGTGTTTTAGAAATTAGCGACCGATGAATTCTTAAGCTTGATTATTATTTTCAATCGGAAAGATTTAAGTATTGTAGTGCTAAAAATGTTTTATAAACCTTTTGTTATATATATCATAGGCATCGCATTATAGTAACGATATTGCAAATATGAACCTTTTGAACACGATCATCTGCACGGAGAGGATGGCTTCACATTTAATATAGGGACTTTGCTATACTTTGTATAACCAGCTTGGAGTATATAATTTTTTTCGTGCACATAAATATATATAAAATAATAAAATAAAATATTTTTACGTCAGTATGAAAAGGATTTCAAATACGAGGGTGATGTAGAGAGGTCCGTGAAAAACCATCTTCGGATTGTTAACTTATCATCATGAAAATTATTTTATTCTAAATTTTTCAGTTACATTAACTTAGTTTTCAAACAATTTATACACTGGGAATAGGTGCCCCTTTGGTAAGAAACGCCTGTTATTTTGTCAGATGGTGAACTATCACTAAAAGAATATAATACGATTATGCGTTAAATTCAATGTTGCCACCATAGTATAAAAAAATATCGCCACGTTTCGAAAGCTGAAAATATTTTGCATACATACAGAAGTGAGTAAAAATTAAATTACAATACAAAATACAAAACCAAATCCATAATGGGTAATTGGTATTAGACATAATTATTAGGAAAGAAAATAATTTTTTTTTAATATTGTGAAAAAGTTTATTTGCAAGAATCCCGAAACAGCTATCTAATTTCATCGTGGAATTTCCCTTTATGCCTGTCATCGGAATTCCTATACATGCATGTTCACCATGTGTTCACAACCTTGGTCCTAATTCAACTCAGAAGCGCTCCCTATTTGAGTAAATCTAACGCCTTTTCCATTTTATTTCTATAACTATTTTCTTTCTCCCATTAGAACATGAATCGATTGCAATAATTATTCAAATCGCCAATCTAACTTCATTGTGGAATTTCCCATTACGCCTGTCATCCTGTCATCGGAATTCCTTTACATGCATGTCCTCCATGTGTTCACAACCTTAGTCCTAATTCAACTCAGAAACGCTCCCCACCCGAGTAAATCTAACGCCTTTTCGATGGGTGTCGTGGGATGTCCTCCCAGCCCATCTCATTTCCCACTGGCCCGCATTCCTTATTCCCCCTCACGGCAAGTCATACACGTTGACCACGATCTCAATGCCTCGGCACCGTTAATTTGGTGTCGATAAAGTCGATTAGGTAATGCGGAGTGTGACATTCGGACCATATACTCGGCAAGCTCGAGAGCCCCTTTGAATAGTAACGATTAAATCCACGAGAAGTAGGAGGAATTTATTTCCATCTGCCTAGCATTTCTCTTCCTTCCTCCACGCAGTCGACCTTAATTATATTCTGATGCAACGCATCCTTGGCTGTAAAGATTAAGAGATCCCGATTATACCAGTTTTTGTTACCTCTATAGTGCCCGCGTAATCCTCGTTTTTTTTCTAAAACATGCGGAGTTAGCTTAGTTAGTGGTTAATCACTCTGAATAGCCCCTTGTAGTATATTACCCGTCTTGTTTTTGTGGTGGTAAAGTGCCTACTAGTAAAACAATAAAGCAATTCGTTTTTTTAAATATTAAGGGAATAGAGCTGAAACAGAGACTTATCCTCAATATTGATTGACCTATTAGAGCTATGTTATGATTGTTTAAAATAGCACGCACTGGGACCTAATTGGCTTGATATCATGCATCTAATCATGGATTCAAGATGTTTTTCTGGAAAACCGGTTGAGTTTCTGTCTCTTTCTGAGAAGTTTAAAACGTTATCATTTAGCTCCCCTGATGTTATGTTTTTTTTATTTTGGTATGGTATGGTTTTTGAAGGAGGCGACCGACAGCTGAGGTAACTTGCGCCATGAGGGAAGAGTATGGATGGGAAGGGTTGAGAGAACCCAGGCGTCGTCATTAGCCTGCTCTTAACGAAAGGCGCCTCGTGGACCACGGCTTGACGTCCCATCCGACGGACGGAGTGTCGCGCTTGCGATGTCTTCCACACGACCCTGAAGTAGTAGTCTTCGGGTAGTCTCAGAAAATTCTCTGCAACCGCTGGGATTTGAACCCAAGTCCACAGGGTAGGAAGCCAACACTCTAGCTACCGCATCAAACCGATATCCTTTTATTTTGGTGAGGTTTCTAAAAGCATATGTGTAAGCTTGCATAGTAGCACTCTTTATATTTCGGTGATATAAATTAACAAATGTTTATTCAGTTAAATGTCTTGCATAGCATCATATATCTGGTAGCGGAACTCTTCCTCGGTCTTTCTAAATCCTGTTGACTTCGTAGTTATCAGAACCAATCTTCTTCAAAATTTCGCGTTACACAAAATGAATCTATGGAGGAAATAGTGCATCATATACACTCTTGTTCTGTTCCCTTATCTTGCTTAAAGACCCTCTCATGCTAATGCTATCAAGAATTTGTGTCGTACATTGCCTCACTTGTTAGGTATTCCTACTCTCGATTTTTTTCTGGGTAATATTGAAAATGGCTTGCTCCTTAAGCGTCACATTTCAACTTGCTGGTTTCCGATCACATGGAAATGTTAACGTTGAAACTCTGACACATTCAACACTAATCACTTTAGTTGTATGATATTGTCATTTAAAACATAAATGAACCTTTTCTAGTGTTTCATAAACCTAAGAACGATAGCATTATGACTTAGAAATAGGGTAGTTAGCTGGTAGTGTGGCTTACTATCTTATGGATTCCTTATTGCATGTTTCTGAAATTTTCACTTATATCTAACAGTATGTTTATCATGTTCTAGCTTCAAAGGTAGAGTGCCTTTATAAGTAGGATATAGATTAATCCCATAATTTAGTATCATATGTAGCGTAATTGTTGAGTAGTGCATGTTCATGGAAGTATATTTTAATCTTATGGTGCATGTTGGTGATAATTACCCAGCAAAACACCTCTATAGGTGGTTTTCAGAGTAATAAGTAGATAAAGAACAAGGAAATTCATGTGTATCTTGTGGTTACGTTTCTTTTTGGTTTTCTGTTTAATTTTCTGTAACTTTCAATGTTGTAGTATTTTTTTTGCATTTCTGCAGAAACTTTGCCAGCAATATTATCTAGTTAGTTTTTGGTTTAATGTTTCGTCTTTTACTTCCAGAATCTTGTGAACCACTTTTGAAGCTCTTTCTCCACTTGTAAATTCTCCCATTCCTTCAGTAAATTCATAAAAATCCTAGATTCTAATTAGAGTTCATTTTTACTAGCAATTTGCTGGAAATTTGATGGCGGGAAATGTAATTCCTTTTTACAATTTTGAAATTATTCAATGAATTAAGTTGCGACTAGATTGAAATGGATAAATAATATTGCCACTCTTGTTTTACGATCAAATATTTCCAGTTGACGTACGGCTAATCGAAAATCACAACCACATAGAAATTTTTTTCTAATTAATTTATCATCTTGCGTAGTTTAGCAACAAGTTACCCTACTAATATATCACAATGGATATTATTGAGCACAAAATTGTGCTCCAGTTTTCTGGGAAATGGTCGGATATTAAATAGATAATAATTGTATCCTCTCTAGCATTACGATCAAATCTTTCGAGTTGACATTAGTATACTAAAGCCCAAACAAATAGCCATTCTCTTGTCATTTGTTTATCATTTAGCAACATATTACATCAACCTCAGTTATCCCACTAATATGCCAGAAATAAATATTATCGAACACAGTTGTGCTGCCGTTTCCTGGGAAATGGTTCTATAGTAAATAAATTGTGATCAATTGCGTAGCCAGGGGGGTTTGAGGGGTCCGGACCACCTCTGAAATATAAAAACACAATTATTTCCCTTCATAAAGGAACACAAAATATTAAAAAGTCATGAATGTACGAAAGATTTCTTTGACAAATTAAGTTATTTTCGATTATTAAAAGTGTTAAAATTAGTTCAAAATCCTCTACTTATGACCCTGTTTTCCAAAAATTTTCCCCTGGTTTTGGAACCCCCCCACCCTCCCGAACGAAGTTCCAGGCTACGCCGTTGATTGTAAGAGTTGCCACTCCAGCATTACGATCAAATCCTTCCAGTTGACATTGAAGTGAGGTGCGACATGACTTTTGACTTAAAGCGGGGACCGCATTTATGTGCGGCGCCGTAATTATACGTCCACAGCTCTCCTCCTCCTCGCATTCCCACTCTTTCCTCCGCGCAAATCTTCCTCTCTTCGCGAAAGGAACGACCTATCCCACGCTGCGCGAAGCGAGCCTCGCGGAAGTAGGCCGCGCCACCCTCCCCTCCTCCCGCTGTTTGTGTCCTCCCCTCTCCTCCCTCCACCTACCTCCCCCTCCTCCCAGTCATTCATTCTTCGACGCATGTACACTCACTGGACGCCAGCCCGCCACTCGACCTTCCACGGCCACAGATTCGAGTCTCAGCCGAGGGAGGCGCCACTGCCGATGATCCCTTGCCGGCGGCGGACAGCCGGTCTCTCTCTGTCGTTGTCTCCGCGGCCGACGCTTACCCGATCGCCGGCGGGGGATGGCGCGAACGCCGGGAGAGTTCTCGTGTCGTCCGCCCTTTGTGAACGGGAGCGACATTTGCGCGGCAGGGGGCCGAAATGCATGGTGGGGCCGCGGAAATGCATCATCTGTGTCATTGTGGTGGACACTTATCTCCCAAGGAAAACACGTAACCTCGATACTATACATTGATTGGAATCTCTAAATAATAGTCCTTCGAAATCAGCTGTGAGACGAGATAATTCTCTGTCGAACGATGGGTCTAAGATCTATTCTTTTTTCTACGGACAGAAATTTATGTTTGTAAAACTTTAGCTACAATCCTAACAATCCCAAACTAAAGTTAATTCCTGTATAGTATTTATATATTCCTTCAGGAAAACGGCTTATATCTTTACTGCCACCGTTACAAGCCCAAAGGAGTCGCGAGAAAAGTAGCTGTCGGTGCTGAGAACCGAGGAAAGAAGATTGAGATTTCTTAACGAAACTTCCGGTGTACAGATATTGCGTACTTTTCATAGGACATTTTTTATTTCAATATGAACTCTTTTAGCGTGTTATTTCGTTGAGAAAACACCACTTCATGTGCAACTCAAGATACCTATGGGAAATTAGGACCGAATTTTTTAACCTGAAATAGGAGGTTCAATTTTCAACAGGATTTCCGAGCTGGGTATTTCTAGTAAAGACTAAGAGAAATATTTCATGAGATCTGCACGTACGTCACAGCAAAGGGATCCAAAGATAAAGCATCTGCATCTGCTATTGATTTTTTCCAAATAAAAAGAGCTGACAGGAGACTAATTAATATTTAATTGGGTTTTGGGCACTTGTTTCTTTTGAGCAGGTGAAAGAGACGGACTTGGAATATTTCTTTGGGAAATTTATACTCCACTCATTTTATACTTGTTATGTCATCTTCAGGAGGTGGATTCATATGTGTTCGAAACGCAATTACCGAAGTGATTTCACCTATTTGAATCCGTAAATAGTGCGCTGTATGAATATGACGCTGAAGATTCAACATCTAAAACATTGGGTAATGATTATTGGGAAATATGAAATTTGGAAAATATATTTAAGACATTACATATTAAGACATCCATTATCGTCCTTACCCTAGATCTGTGTACTGTAATCCTCCTTGCCTAGACTTTTTATACGTGTTCTGTCCACTTCATTTTTATTTATTCTCTAAAATATGTCCAACAGAGCAGGCAGAACTGTCAGTGAGCCTGATAGCTTAAGTGTAAATATATTTTTCAATTTTCAACTGGCGAAAAAATTAGGTGTCAAAATTACCATAACTCAACGATATTAGGCATTAAATCAATAAAAAAGCGTCTAGGCATTATGAAATAAAAAAAGAATAAAAATCAGAATTAGAGTCTGTATAAGGATGTGAGAATTTCCGGAAAAACATTAATATTTCTTCAGGCATGCTTAGCTTACCCATTTTTAATCTTAAATTATTACCGAATTCGGGCAATAGCTCAAACTTTTCATCAAGAATCCAACCTGTAACAAACGAGGGTATCTCTACATCAAATCAGTTATTTTTATAAAAGATAGCATGGTACTTGTAGACCGAAAGCAAAAGTCGTATTTGCTATGGGGAAGGGTTGGGAAGGAAGAATGGAGATAGACCCGGCGAAGGTGTTGGCGAGTGACTTTTCTCAAACACGAGGAGAAATGCTTTTTGTGTAAATCCCTAAAATCTCATTTTCTTCGTCCTAATACGAATCGATTAAATTTGTTTTTTTTTCGAACTGCCAATCTAATTTCTCCGAGGATACCTATATGCTGGGAAGGTGGGTTTTAACATCTGAATTCCATACTCTTGTCCATATTGCCTCTCGCTGACCACTTGCAACCTATGTAGGTGGCTTGAAGGGTAGCATGCATAGAATACATCCCTGGAATAATATCAATGAGTAATCCGGTTTGTGGGTATTTCAACAACATATCGGCCACTTTATATAAAAGATAGCATGGTATTTGGAGGAGGCGACCGACAGTCAAAGTCATTCATGCTATAAGAAAGGGTCGGGAGGGAAGAGTGGAGAGATACCAGGCGTAGGCATTAGCCTGTGAATTTTTAAATCTTGTGTCCCACTTAAGTGGTCGCGGGTTCGAGTCTCACTAGGGTGGGCTGCCTCTAACCAGGACATGGATTTTCGTATACGTTTCATTTTTAAGCGATAACCCTCTATGTAAAAGGCCAATGGTGGTGTTTTCGGTGGTTTACGAATAAATAAAAAAATGAAAATGCTGTTTGTGTAAATCCGTAAAATTCATTTTCTTCCTTCAAATACGATTAATTTTAATCGATTCAAGTCGATTAAATTTTCTTACCGAGCTCCCAAACTAATTTCTCCGACGAACTTCCCTACATCTTGAGAAAGAGGGTTTTCACACCGGGACTCCGTACTCTTATCGGTATTGGCGGCCGTGGTTGAACCCATAATATCAATACGAGATCGAAGCGATTGAAACGCTGATGGCGAATCCGCTCTACCTCACGCTGTCCACTCGCAAACCTGGGCGTGACCCAGAGAACTTGAGCGTTCGGGGCTGATCTATTCTGCCCTACACACACAAAAAAGAAAACTGTTCTCCTCTCCTAGAAATATCGGCCAGGTGGAAATCGTTTACGGCCGCTTGAAGGCTGTGCATCGGCCCTGAAGCATGAATGATGATCTGGGGCTGAAAGGACGCCCCCCGTGGGTAAGTGGGCAAGCAATCGCACTGTGGTCAAGGCAGTCCATGCGTTTTTGCGCTTAGGTGCTCTGTTATTGGTACCTGTCATAATTCCACCTGTGCGATTTTTCGACCGATTTTATGTGGTGAGAAAAACACATAAACTTATGATCTTATCCCATAAGCCCGTAGCATATGTTCTAGCTTCTTAAGCAGATTGCCTTCATAAGTAGGGTAGGTATAGTAGATTATGTGTCATAGGGTAGTGCATGCTATTGGAAGCAAATTTTAGTCCTGTTTTGCATGTTGGGGATGGTACAGCCCCGGCTAAATGCCTCTGTTGGTGGCTTGCAGGGTTATTGTAGATATAGCTGTACATTTAGCCCAATTCTATTTTAATTCCTACTACTCATTGCGATACAATAAAATCCGTACTCAAAGTTTTGTCACCTATTGGCATATAGGTAAGCAGGAAGGAACACTCAAAAATCTATCATATAAACGATAAATATCGAGGAAACCTCAAAAATTCCATAAACATTGTTCAGTGTGAGAAATAACTGGTCAATTAGTAGTATATGCTTGGGAACTGAATAAAGAAGACTAATTCCATGATGAGTCCTAAGTGTGCAGTAAATTAATGCCTAATACTCGAGGTTAAAGAATATTTGTAATTAAATTCATTCAATATTTTATATACTTAATATTTTTGGTAAAGAAGATATAAACCTTGGGCGCATATAGAGATTAGAATATCGGGATTACTAAAACTAATTGGCGTAAGTCCAAATGCCAAGTTGTGATGGAAAAAGTAAATACTTTGATACTGTTCTTTCGATTGATAATCATTCTCGGGGTGAAAATCATATAGAGATAATGATTATAGCAAAAACCTGGTCATACCGTCTGATTTTGAAGCACGAATGGATGTATTCAATGGGCTGCACCATGACTAACAAATGTAGTAAATCATGTTGATTGAATAATTCGTGACACGGTGCTGGTTTTCGTGCCATAACAAAATGAATCTATGTCGTGCATAGACATTGATTTTACCGCCGGAAAAATGAAAGTATAATTTTAAGAGTATCATGACGGAATATGAACTACCGACAGGCATTTAGTGGTAATAATGTGGTAAGGACTATGATGAGGATCATTATGAAACTTAGACGTAGAGAGGAGAGGCAACTATCACTCACGCATATTGGCGTGGGAGCAAGCAGATTATATCAACTGTCGACTGCCGTTGAATTCTAGTGTTGAATATCCCATGGGTAATAGTAAATTTATTTCACAGGCCGTTCTTCAATTGCGAAATGAATGGAAAACATCCCTCCTATTTTTGTCCCTCTATTTTCAGACAGTAAGAATCTTTTATCTTAGCTTGGATTCAAAGGTGCACAGCAGAGGTGCACGAGGGATCCGGGTTCGAATCCCGGTCAAGGCGAATGATTTTTCCTCTGTGGATTTTTCGCACAATTTGTGCATTGCGGGTGACTCCGTAAGAGTTATCACTGTGGCTAGTCCCGGTATACTTAAATAAGTCTAGAGCGAACACCTCTTCGTGTTCAAAGTTCGGGCTTTGCTCTGCGGCTGTGGTGCTATGCGCACGACCTGGACTGCTATTCGCATAATATGCTCAGCAGTCCATACCACCTTGTCCGGAATAGTCCACAAATTTTCACAGGTGAGAATGACGCCTCGGTAGTTTAACTGGCTAAAGCACTCGGTCGGAAATCGAGGGATCCGGGTTCGAATCCCGGTCAAGGCGAATGAATTGGCCTCTCTGGGTTTTTCGCACAATTTGTGCACTGCGGGTGACTCCGTATAAGTTATCACCGTGGCTAGTCCCGTTATACTTAAATAAGTGCACAGCAGAGTTTAGAATCAATCGTACACTGCTTACCGTCTGCACCTCGCTTTCTCTAATATCGCTGTAGTATTTCGCGCGCTTAATGATCCAGAAACAGAAATTTTCCTATCGATCCGAACAGCTCTTTGGTACGTTTACTCTGCTATTGGTCGTTAACTCGGATCATTTTGTTCCCAACCGAAACCATTCTCCTTAAAGATTACAATCACTCTTCCTCGTAATCACAGCCATCACAATTTCAACGCCTAGAAAGTGACTCGCATTGACGATCACTTTCGCTCCCCTCATTGTACTGCTTGCAAAATCTTTCATTGTCCCTAAGTCTTAATCAAGACTTCAGCGGTGCGTTTTCATTTTCATTTCGGCCTAAGTTTGATCAGATATATTTCGTTATCGCACCAGGTATACTCAAGGGCGTACCCAGGATCATAACTATTAAGCGGGGGGAGGGGGGGGAACCAAGCTGTGATATTAGTTTATAAGATTATTTCCTTGTAAAAATAGTTTTATTTTAGTTACATATCTTATACTAATACATATCATTTTTCGTGGGCTCAAAGAAAATTTGTTGAATGCTTTCGTTTCAATTCAGTACTGATTTTGCTTAGAGACTTTTGAAATTTTTGCGCCCCCCCCCCCCCCTGCCCCTCGCCGGGTACGCCCATGGGTATACTGGTGGTATTCTTTGAGTTTACTCAAAAGAGTATTGGCTGAAAATAAAAAAGTTGTTAACTTTTCACAAGGCTTACCTAATCCCCTAATGCAATAGTACCTTCAGAAATCTAGAAAGGGAATCGGGAATACAGACACCTGGATAGCGTAGTGATCTGCGCAGTGCCCCGTAAAGCCAGAGGTCTGTGGTTTGATTCCCAGTGCAGGGGTATTTCTTCATTGAAATTCATGCTTTTTCACCGCTTTTTATGTGGCAGGTTAAAAAAATCACATTCATTGTGAATAGAGAAACAAAAAATATTTGAATCCCTAATATTTTATGCCTGCACCTGTGTTACTCTTTTGATAATGTTTTTGTCTACACAAATGGATGTATCGAGTATTTTTTTAACGCTGATTATCTTCCTCAAATATTTTGTACGCTGCATTATTGACGCATTGCTGGTTATAGTAACATAGATTATTTATGAATCTTATATATATATATAAAACAAAGTCGAAAATCTCGTTAGTTACATCATTTATAACTCGAGAACGGATGTACCGATTTTGATGATATTTGGTTTATAGGATTCGCCTCAGCCCCGGAAAACAGAATAAACTTTAAAATATATTAAAGGTTCATGAAAAAAATTATCTTAGGGGTATATTTTAAGGAGTAGGTAACACTGCAAAAGTTTTCGAGTCGGTCGAAGCTAAATGATTTGTTTTGTTTTTACCAATTTAATGACTGAGCTGTGTAACGATATTAAAAACGTTTTACTAGTTGAAACATATTAACAATATTAAGCTAATATGAAAATCAGTTAATCCAAGCTGAGCCCGGCTTGAGTTGAGTGGTCAAAAAACACGTCACTAACGTGTGTGTAAAGAAAAATCCAAGCAGTTGTTAAGTATTGGTAATGATCGTGTTCCTGTTGACGAATCGAGCCGATTGATTTCATTTCTTCGGAAGTTTTGCAATGTCGTTTCATCGAAATATCATCAACTCAGAGTTCCCGAAGATGATTGATAACCACAAAAATCACAAATGGTTGAGTGAGCGTTTAAACGCATTCAATTTCCAATTGGTGTTGCATTCGCAATGACGATTAACAAATCACAAGGTGAATGTTCATGGTCTTTATCTGGAAAACCCATTTTTTCTCATAGTCAAGCATATGTGAATTATTCACGTGTTAGTAAACCATCCACTTAGATTGTTTTTGCACCTGATAGAAAAACAAAAATTGTTGTACATCAGATGGTAATTGACTCAAGAGAATAAAAACGAATGTGTAGGCTAGACCGGGGGACGTTTACTCATGGGGCACGTTTACCCTGTGCACTTTTGCGAACAGAGTTATAACTAGCGCGCGACATATTAGTGGTGCTTCCTACGGGCTATTTTCGCGAGATTTTAAGCGTTAGTCAGCGTTGCGTAAACTTGCAACGGGGGATGTTTACTTGGAAGGGGAAAAATTTACGCTACGGACTTGAACCTGAAAACATTTTTTTTACGGTTACAAACACTAATAGGCCAGCTACTGTAGGTACGCATAAAAGTTTGACTTTATGTATTTTACATTCTACGGGATAGAGGATAAGCAATTAATTACTACATTACATAGTAGTGTTTGTAACAACAAAAAGGTAACAAAATGCGTCAAATGATACGCAACAGAATGATCGCAAGTATGTGTGCTCAGGATATAAACAAGGACTAGGGAGAATGAACACGCTGGAAAACGTAATAAAAAATTTAGATAAAAAGTAGTAATGGACTACATGTATGGTACGATTGCCTGCATAAGATGAAAAAAAGCTTTGTAATTTTGAAGGCAGAAACCTAGTCTATAAACGAGTATAAACAAGATGAATTTCACGCAAAGTAGCTGTTAAGTCCATTTCTTTTCTCTAGCCAACAACGGAATTCCATTTTTTAAATTGAGGTATCTTAGGGCTACATCTGGGATTAATACACGAGACCCATCAGTCTACACACTAAGCTACCACAATACCTTTGGCGTAGCCAGGGGGGGTTCGGGGGGAGCGGACCCCCACCCCCCGCCCGAAATATAAAAACACAATTATTTTGCTTTCGTAAAAGTAAACAAAATATTTAAAAATCATGAATTTACAAAATATTTCTCCCATTCAAATGTCCTTGAATGCCTACTATGCACGGTATCTAAGTAACTTGGCGAAAGGAACGGAAGCATTTCAACTGTTTGTGAATTCCTCTGTGGTTTTCGTTAAGGTTCCAAAATGTCTAATATTTGGTTTTTCAATATGTCCAGGCATGGGATGAAATGGATTTGAGATTTTGTGAGGGTGGAAGAGGATTAAAAAAACGTTGGTTGCTTTTGTTCCACGGATCCAATTTAAAATCCTCATTTTTTTACTTTTACAAACACAGATTCCACTTGCTTTTTCCGCCATCATTGACTGAAAAGTATTTTAATGACTTAACCTCTCTCTCGAACAAATCTCTCATGTACGATAATAATGTGATACACTCATAATTATATTGATAGATACTGGAATGATTTATTTTTACTCGGATAGTGCCCCTGGCATTCATAAAATGCATTGCAACAGTTTTTCGAAGGTTCCAGTTTACATCATTAGAGCGTTCTCATAGCATGGAGGTCTAAATAATCACAGATAAATTATTTAGTGTCTTTTGGAAATTAATATGAGGAATGTTTAGCAAAAAAATTCTTGGAGAATATCTACTTGACTAACAAAATATTCATATCCTAATAGTTGTCGTTACATTCTTATCTGTCGTGTGGTTATTGGTTGCAAACTGTCACCCTCCAGTATCTCGAGTTTTTGCCTGCCGCATTTTGACTTTATTTGGGGTATTGTTCTCCACTTCTTGATTTTCATTTGTCTTCATTGGCTAATTTCGCTTCGGTGTGCCGCTATTTATTCACCTTCCCACGCCGCGCCGTCTGCGAAAGAAAGAGAACTGCTGCTTCCGTTTAAAGTGGTGCACGCCACGGAAGAGTTAACCGCCTGCCACTCAGTGGAAGAAAAAAAAAAAGAGTATTTCTTGATATAATTTCTGTGTCTTTAGCTTGACCCTTTGAGGCAGGCTTCTAAGACCGATTTCCGGGGAAAGTCGCAAAATCAAGGCTAACACCAAAGCTTTAGACGCTTTCACAAACTCGTTTGGCTCTCAGAAAGAAACATGAAAACTTGGTGGTGTTAGTGTGTTTTTTGATGGAAAGGCGTTGGCGGCAAAGTCGCGGAAAGGAGTGGTATAGTGGTTTCGTAACCTAATACCTTCCAGAAGAAAGGCATAACCTCCAATCTTGGGTAAAAACTGGAATTTGCAATACAAACACTCCCATTCATTGAGAGTGAGCATGTTAGACTACGGCAATGGTTCTCATTCACCGATTTTTCAATGAACCTGTCACTGACTCGGTGTTCTGTGGAAAGTACCGATTGTTACTTTGGAAATTAATCCTAAAAAGGCCGGTAGATATCACTATATGTCACCATAGTAAAAATTAGTACTTTTATTTGTGTTTAAAATCTACATAGATCCATCTTAGAAGATGTCTCACAGTTTTGTGCGAACATGCGTTTTGACTAATTTCAGACATTCGTCGGACATAATAGTACATTTACCTTATGTAGTTCACTCTCTCATACTTCTGGGCCCATACTGTCACCGCTAAATGTTGGTATAGGTAATTGATATGGCAAGAAGCTCAAACACTAAGAAACCTGTTTCTCAATATCACTTTATACATGCTACTTCTATTGGCTCCTAACTCTATTAGGAAAATATTGACAAAGTATTAAATTTTTATGAGTGTTTAATTTATCACATAACTGAGCGCGCACACAGTACTGATAGGGTATTTATATTCTTGAATTATTTTCCTTTTGTATTACGTTTTGGGGCACATTGTCGAGTCATGGGTGGTGTATCTTTCACATAAAAATGTGCATGATATCTTGCTTCATCCGTCTCCTTTATTCTGAGTTTATCATTTTGAAATTAGAGAATGGAAGATATTTGTAATAATGTTGCATAGAGTATCCACTTCGTCAAACAAGGAATTGGGTTGGAAAATGGGCTGACGCAAAGAGACAATTGAGTAGCGAAATTTCCTAAACGAAAAATAATCTTGGCCTATGATTCATAGATTTCTCTTCATTCAATCGTAAAATATTACTTCAAACTTGCGGTATAGGGACGGAAATATTTTTACGGAAAAACTTGAGAAAAATAAATTTCGAGTAGATTATTAATCAAGCGTAACTTGGAGGAATTGTCTGTCTGTCTTTCGACATCACCATGAAGCGTCCAATTCAATTTTTCAAGTTTTAAATCAGTTTTACTATTTCAAGATACTCTTGGATATTTGTCTATCCGAGTGGATTTTTACCTCATCGAAAATACCCCTCAATTTTGGCATATATCATGGATCTCCACCTTCGTTGCACCCATCTTTTCTAAATCCATTTGCATGAGACCTTTCTAACTCAAGCGATCTTTTCCTCTGGAAATTTTCACTCTGGATTCGATTACAATAACTTTATCAGACATCTTCTCCTGTCCTTTTTTAAATTATGCCCTGAAAACACTAGTCTCATGCGATGAATGTCGTTCATTATATGAATTAAATTCTCTGCAGTGATTTTATGGTTGCATTTTCTCCTAAATTGTTCTCATTCAATTGCTGATCCATATATTACTAGCAATGCCTAATGGCCATGCATGATAACTTTTTCCCAAGGTTCTTAGACTGTAAGGTTGCCTCATTCGTAACTGCGCATGCGCCAGCAGAAGTCCCGTTACGTCACTGTAGACCCTGTATCCCAGCTGATCCTAGCCATTTCATTGTTTGCACGCTAGAAATTGAGAGAGAACAAGTTCCTGAGACATTGTGCCGCCTTGTGTTTAACGCGAATCTGAGCACATTTCCTGCAATTTCACTAGAAATCGTCTTTGTAATCCACTACTCATAAGACGAACTTTTTTTGGGTAAAGAGCGCCTTTAATCGTCGGATATGCCAGGCTCCCGTTGTGCTGTGACAACGTGCTCCAACAGCTTGTCGAAAACGAAGAAAGCTGGACGGAATGTCTCATATCACAGGCGGATGCTTAAGTTGAAAAATCTTTTTATTGTATGTATTAACTAATCGAATCATTGACCGTGTCTCGCCCCCCACACATGTGAAAAAAGTGGTGAACGTGAATCAGTCAGACAAACTAAGTGGATATGCTTAAGATTTCGTAATCAAGAACTTAGATGCCCCTATTGCATTCGAAAATCAGGAATTATTCCCTTTTAATGCAAATTGAACTTAATATTTTGCGCACTCATTCATGCAGGGACTATTTTGTAAATTCATCGTTTACCTCGTATGCTATGAGTAGGTAACATCGTGTGGCAATGGTAAGATATCAGGTAAACAAATTTCTAGTACTAAGTCTGTAAATTTGAGTCCTTTCGTATGCCTTTGACAGCTATTGACAAATTTTCGAGGCCACGGTTGCGCAAAATTGTTTATTAATTTAGGGGCAGATAAGTTTTAGCATGTATAAAAATATTTATCAGGAATCAAGTGTTAAATCGTAGTTCACATAAAAGAAAATTACGTTAATTTTAATCATAATATTTTCTCTCGAACTAGTAAATTGGTTAAGAATAGCCTATAATAAAGATAAAGATAAATAAAGATAAAGATATAAACTTATGAATGATGACTTGAGTCAAACCATATAATATTTTTATGCACTCCTTCGCGTTTATATTTACCTGCGAACTGTAATGAAGTAGACCCTACCCTCTAATTAGGACTAATTCGACAAATTACCAATGTTCTGTGCTGTGTCTCCAACTTGGACAAAGCAATTATTAAATGTTACGCCAAGCATAGGGTCTTCACAAGAATAAAATGTTTGAACAAAAAAATGCAACAAAGAAGAGCAACTTTGGTGGTGCCACTAAAAAGATTTAAAAATTGTTCAGTAAATCCTTTTACATAAATTCTTGAGTCTTATTATTTATACCCTCTTCAAAATGAACCTTGACCTTGGAGCTAAATTTCTACAACAGACTTATGATCGACCAAATAGCTGATATGCATTAGTTTAAGTTTTTGTTTCAGCAATTGTCACTGAAAATAATCGAATTTGTTTCCTGCAGTGCTTTTTGGTGCCATGAAACATTTTTCTTTTAGATTTTTTGACAGAAGGCTACAGTGGAAACTTTCTGTGGGATTTAAGATAGAGAAGAGTCCTTTGATTCGAAGGCTGTTCTCCACTCAAGCGGGCAACTATGGTGCTGTTTTGATAACGGCAGCTGTTGGTGGTTCATTTCCCATTTCTAGAATTATTTTACCTGGGAATTCTTATTTCTCTCAGCATAATATTGAAGTTAGTTCCGTTTCATCTGTATGATTTTTCGCTTAACGTATGATTACTTTGAATTCCTATTACGAATGATTTGAAAATGGTAATAACGGTAAATTTACAACTCTTATCACTCTATATGCTTATTTTTTTCTTCCCATTGAAGCAAAGGATTTCAATGTCCTCTTGCATAATTTTCTTTATCTTACGTACGTATTTTAAAAGCCCGGCGAGGAATGAAAACGAGCATAATTTCTATTTAAAAAGTGGCGGAACTGTAATTTTTTGAAGCAACTTTTTCGTTTTTATCGTATTTTCCTCCAAGCCATATTAATCTAAGTTTAAATTGTATTGTGGAAGTAGCAAGAAAAACAGTGTTTTGAGAGTTACAGGAAGGAAGTGTGGACACGGAATTAACTCGCACACCTTCCCATTTCATCACTTCATCAGGAAATTATAGCGTCTGAATACACGAATTCATTTTTTTTTTAATCTTAACATCATTATTTTCATAAATCGGCATTCAATTTAAAATTCGGCTTATAGTGTTCGATAGAGGGTAACTTCAAGAACTCGCTGCGGTAAGCAGTTACGCCCGCGGAAAGGCTAGAATTTGAAATGGCGCTAGGAGTTGGGTCTACAGTGACGTCAAGCCAATGGGAGCCCGAGTCGCGAATGAGGCAACCTTTACTCTAAGAACCTTGACTTTTTCCTTCCTTTTTGGAGCATTTCCACGTTTCAGTGCCGCCAAAAGTAAAGAAACGCCATCCTTTATTGTCAAAATATTTATTTTGGTCCTTCTTATGATCAATTTTGGATGGTATTTCCAGTGCTTATTTTAAATTATATATTTAATAGAATTTAATAAAGCCCATCTTCCTGGCGTGTTTATCGCAAACGGATTTGATATTTTTTCCATTACTCAAAATTAACCCTCATGTGTCTGTAATTGTCAAACTTTGTAGGCTTATCAATTTTGTTGGAATACTGTGTTTACCTATTTTTCTCAACACCCTCGCTCTATTTTTGCTATCGTTAACTTTTGAATTCAATAAAAACCAAGTAAATTATTTTTACGCTTTTCCAGTAATTGATAAAAATACTTTTATAAAATACACTGATTTGTTGTTGAATTAACCTAGCCTTTTGCCCTTTCTTAATATGATACAATCGCATTAGACGAGATAGAAGATGGATATTTTTAACGAATTTCTTTGGGTATATTTGGCATGCATACTATTTTTGGTCAAGAACGGAACACAGTCATTGTTAATGCGAAGGAGAAAGCTTTCTTCGATGAAAATTATGAAGCTGAATAAATACTTATTTATCTCATACTTTCTATTTGGCCATGTATTAGCCCATTTTCGAAAGTGGTTTTTTGGGGAATTTTTCCCTAATTTGGCATCAAATTGCCATCTATTAAGGTTAAATATTTATTTTAGGATAGGGAGAGGATACCACTAAAGATTGGATATTGCAGTTAACAGCATTTGGATACAGCAGTAAAGAATTGCATTTCAGTGATGAGAATCAGCATGAAAATAATGACATGACTTCTCCAATGAGAAAGGAGGTAGACCTGTAAAAATCATCACTACAATAAAGTAAAAAGCAAACATAACGCGCTAATACCTATGAAATTCACCAAAAATGCAATGAAAAAAGGTCATTTATATGACAAATCGTGCAGAGAACTTTATTTTCCATGTTTTTGATTAATATATAAAAAATGTTAGTTGAAGGAATATGGTTTACAGTAAGGAGGTACATAAATGTACTGGTATAATTTTACGAACTAAAAACGATAATCAAAATCGATACAGAGTAGAAAATTTATGGTGCCCTTTCTGCCTACACTAAATGTAAATTTATTTTAATTCGTCGTGTATCAGTCTTAAATTTTTATAAAATTTTTACTGTGGTTTTCTTTACTAATAAAGAGACTGATTACTACTTCATGTCAGTATCATTAGGTCGAAGGGGAATAGATATGTGAAATGTCCATTCAAGAACTGGAATTCTTCATCGCCATGACATTTTTGCGGTCAGAAAATTCATTAGGAGGAATTATCCTCGGAGTATGAAATGCAATTACGTAATTGACTCTCATTGTTGCCACCGTGATAAGAATACCGTTTAGACATCCCCCCACCACGTGCCTGATCACGCTCGCTCTTAAACCTATGACCTTCGCGGATGACGAAACCAAGGCGAAACGAACGCGTACCGTAAAAATGTTTGCGGTGAAATAACTGCCCACTCTTTTGAAGAGTAGGTAACCAGCGCGCTAGGCAACTGGGAAGGGGGAGGGAAGGAGGTAGGGTATAAAATAAAAAATCTATTGCGAAAGCTCCTCGTTGCTAGCAGCGTCCAAATCCGGGCAACGTTTCAAAAGCATGGATTAGGGTCACGTAATTAAAAGTAATCCACGTATCCAACAATAGGACACTGTCACTTTTCTTGCAACGCAGAGAAGACTTTTATGGAATATAATTATTGAATCGGAGAAGAAATCTCTCACTTTTTGGCTGATTTATCTATCTCTCCTCCAAATGCCCGTGTCTAAGGTGGAAATCGCCAGTTTTTGGCTCTTGAGCGCTTTTGTCACCTCAGTACGAAGTCACCGGCTTTGACGCATCCGCGCGACAATCTCCAATCACGGCGTATAATGTCTCCATGAAGGATATTTTAAGCATAAAGTTTTCCAGAGTGCGCAAAAAAAAAGCTAGAAAGAGGAATGCGCAATGGCCGAGAAGGCTGAGGGACCATGTTTCTATTCTCTGGCCAAGTGGTTTTTAGGACCATTTGTTGTTATATTCATTACATTTCACATGACAGGTTAAAAAATAATGCAAATTACCATTACCTCGATTTCAATGCGCTCATAAAGTGGTTATGTGAGAGTATTAATCATGGATTAATGGGAAAATCCTCAATATCACTCTGTTTATAAAGTATAGACTACTTCACGCGGTTATTTTGCGGAAAACACTTGAAATCGTTTTCAAATTACATCATGTGTTTGCTGGGCGAAACATTTCTTGTTCCAATCGTTAATATATTGGTGTCCGGTGATGTAGAAATTTCAGATTACTACCATTTTTATCGTCATTGCTTGCATTAATGTGGTGATAAATAATATAACATCATCTTCTCGATGGTTGAAGGTAAGCGATATTATCAATAACAACTTAGTTGAGTTCATTGAGAAGTTAGAAACCGGAGAACCCTGCGTCAGAAGTATCAACCGGGATAGCCTGAAGTTACCTGAGAAGCTAATACTGCTGTGTCAGAATCGAGGGAATAGTGCATGTTTTTGTGAGTTTACTCAAGTATGAATATTCTAGTATGAAAATTAAGCTTCGCTCACTCGGAGTCTTAATGAATAGGTTGGTTTGCATCGATAATGGTGAGGTAGACAACAAATTAACCCAGAGGCGTCTGAATTTCAATTTCAAGGTAGAACTTTCAGTCATTTCCTTGGGCAACCACTAGAAGGGCTCACCGAAGACTTCAAGATCAGAATTCAAACCCTAAGTCTTTCAGTTATTCATCAAAAAATCAAACTTCTTGACCACCGTACTATCTATTTTTGAGCTTGGCAGATTCTAAAAGAGTAAAACATAAAAATACGTATGTATTACACGCTAAACAAATCTCACCCCCCAACAGTCACCTTAAAGAAGTAAATCAGGAGCTGCGTGGGTGTACATCTTCCTTTCTGGCGCCATCTGGCTCGTAGATTTTTGCCGGCAGAACTGCGAGGATATCGTTTTCCGTCGACGTCAACTTTGTCAAATCTTATGTTCGCCGGTCGCCGCCTCGAGGAGGCGTGCATAAATTTTGATTTCCTCATCGCGCCTAGCCAAGCAGTCCTCACACTCCTAAACTGCTCGCCCAAGGCCGACAATCGTTGCTTGATGCACTCTAGCCGCGGCGATTACATGCATTCGGGGTGCGGTCGGCGAAGACTCCTCGCGGCGGATAGTCACGTCAGCGAGCCTCTCGAGTAGCAACCTATGTTTAGAGGTGCGTTTTCATTCTTCCTCCGGCCGGGGACCATCGCTTCCGTGAGTTTTTCAGTAACGGAAACCTGGCTGTTAAGGAAGCACGTCTCAACGAAGCACCGTTACAATTGAGTCTTACCTTATCTCTTCATTTTCTTTAATAGTGGGACAGGGAAAACCCCTTGATGTATAGATGACCCACCTGGCATGTTGGAAGGTCCTGCATTAGAAGAGATATGGTACTTATCGAGTAGATTCCGGTTCATAGGAAAAAAATGCCGCTGAATTAACGGCGGGAAACTCTTAGAGTGAGATTACACTCCCCCAGAGTAAATGGCGGTGTTTGCAGAAAATATTTACAGCGAAACCTTAGTAAATTAACAGAAAAATATCGTGAAGTCTGGTCCCTTTTGAACTAGCGTCAATTTTTTTGATTTAGTAGTGTCGAATTAATTTTTCTTTCATTTTTTCACGGCTCAAGCCTTGAAACATGGCACATGACATTCCGGGATGAAAAATAATTCCAAAGCTGTGAAACTCATTTTTTAGTGGTATTTAGCTAATGTTTCACCACTCATCATCTCCTGACATTAACGAAATTGGATTCTTCTTAGGCTACCGGAACTGATATTGTGTTAGAATCGACTTGTAAATCAGGAATTATGTTTTTCAAATAGCTTGAGCATTTTCTCTCTCACGTTGTAGTACTTCCTGCATCATTCTATTTTTATGGTTTTGATTTCAGCCGCTATTTTACACCTACATTTGCGAGAAAAAATGAGTGGAAAAACGGAGCTTATAAATGTTTTCAGCGATAAATTAGGTCTAAGCCAGTGGCATCTGACTCATAGTTTCAAGGTAGAAGAGCCAGAATTATTCCTTGGTTGAGACCTCGTCGTTAAGGTAATTTTATTTCACTATTCAAATTCTGTGCTTTGGTAAGTGTGCAATGTCTAGCAGACGCCTGAAATGGTGATATCCTTGGCTTGGTGCTAGGTCAGGTATCTCTTGATTCAAGCTGTAGTTTACACAATTTTCGTATAACAAAAAAGATCAACCTTGAATTATAATTACAGATATGTTTCTCGTTTCAATTTTTTTTTCTAGTCAACTAAACACGCTGTTTTGTTTTCTACCACTGCGCACTGACCTTCGAGTTAGTGGCTTTGAAGCATCCATGCTCCTCTGGACTTGATATATCTGGTTTATGGTCATAAAGTAGGAGTATATTCATTTATTAAAGCAATCAGCTTTTCTAAAACAGGGGTCGAGAGGTGAAGGGCGATCTTATTATTACCATCGTTGCGCGCTCCTTTTAAATGAAAATGCAGTAATGATGGCTGCAACTCACAGATGGTTAGATCTAGGAAAGGCTTTATGACACCTTTCAGGCTAAAAATATGATATGTATTAGCATTTCTGCCTGAAAAGTACTACCTTCTCACACTAAGCATCGTGAGGGACATCCTTTTGTTCGCAGAAAATAATTCATGAAGGCTATAAAGATATCGTAAACTTAAGCTAATGGTCCATTTGTTCACTACTCCCAGCAAAAAAAACGTATATTTTGCGCTAGTTAGTATGAATGATATTGCAATATATAATATTTCATCATGACTTAACGTAGCTTCTCAGGCGGCGTATTCTATTTCATTTGCGTTAAAATATATATTTTCGGTGAATTATAAATGCCAGGAAAAAATATGGCGTTATATTACACACTATAAACAAAAATGTATATTCAAGGTTTATTACAAATGCCAGGGTACAATAATGCCAGGGTAATACAAGTGCCTAAAATGCTTGGAAATATATTGCACCCTATAGAAAATGAGATCAGAGATGTAGTATCCAACTAATTTGCTGGCCTTGTATTACCCTAGATAACCTGTTTAGTTAAATCACCCTACTTTAATGAAAAAATGTTTAAACCATTTTACCGAGTGACATCAAATTGTATTTCTGGAAATTTGAAATCTCTCAGTCGTTACATTCGCTCGAGTTAGTGATTTCGAGAAAAATATAAGTATAGTGAAATTCGGAGCCGCCATATGTGTTACCTCCAGGAAAAATTCGAAAAACGATCATTAGCTAAACCTCCTGTAGTAAGGTACTTAGCAATGGAATTGTTTCACCCAGGAATATAAAAAAGATCCGAGGTAAACATAAATAAATACGTAGTACTTCTATGGCTCAGGTCGGCCTCTGCAGGGTGTACATCTAACTATTATACCTATGCACCACCTTATTCCATCAGAGTGCGGTGTAAAGGTTTTCAGCTGACTATGTTCGATAATGTAAGCTTTCATAAAAGCGATCACTATCTCCTGTTGGTTTGATAATTTTGGAAAAAAATAGTGGAAACATTACATAACTAATGTGCCTGAAAATGAATCTTCTGAGTTTCCAATTGATAAATCGGCAAGATGTGTCTTTTTTTATGATCGCTCCAATTCTCAAATGTAGCTTTTTTTAAAGATAATTAAATTAATATGTAATTATAATATTAATCCCAGATAACTTAAGCGAAATGGTCACAAAACCGTTTTTAAATATATAGTTATTATTGATTGTAGCCCATATTTACTGAATTATCTTTAGGTGTTGGGAGAACTTAACCACAAACCTGTCTATGACTGCGCTCTAAGTGGACAATTCTTTAAAATTCTCACGAGTTACAGCATCAGAGAAAATGTAAAGAAGAGCGCACTGCAAAGCAGCCAAAAAGCCTAAGCCTGCATTGTAACATTCAAAATATAATTAACTAAATTTATTGTAACAATGAGGCGTAGCGACCACAAACAAATAAAACAACATTTAGACCTGAGGATAAGCCCCGAGTCGGAGATTGAAACGTTGGCCATAATTGAAAAATTAACCCGGTGGGAATTCCGAGAAGAATTTACCCACATCCGAAATCGATATTATAACGGGTAATGGAGAAAGCAAATTAATTACTTTGGAGAAATATTTTAAAGACATTATAGCTCTCCTGAGGATTAAATGTAATATAATTAAAATTTACAATCGAATTAAAAAACATAGGAACATGCTATATCAACAGAATTAACCAATCAAACCTATCAGGATTCATGCCATCTGAGATTTCGTCATTTTAATCTTGATCGTATGTGCCGAAGCTCCGGAGCGAAATTTACACTTGTTTGGGCATATTTTACCTGTGTACATTCAATGGTTTCGGGCTCAACTTTGTGGAAGTTGAAGTTCACAAATTATGAAACGACTTCGTTTTCTTCCAAGGTTTTACTTTCTTGATACGACATGTTTCAACCTCAATAGGTCATTTTCAAGTCACTTGAATTATTATGAAAATTAATGAAACGTAAGTCATAGAGCACTGAGATAATCGTCAATCTCAAGAGGTAATTTTCAAGTACTTTTCAAGTACAAGAAAATTACCTCTTGAGGCTGAAACACGTCGCACCAAGAAAATAAAACCGTGGAAGAAAACGAAGTCGTTTCGTCATTTGTGATTTTACCTGAGGTTACAATAGTAAGAAACTCAGGGTTTCCACTTGCAGGAAGCTTGTAGGATGTCATCAGGTGACACGTTAGCCGGGACGCAAGACGATTCGACCGAGGACCGGACCGAGTTAACTTTCACTTCTTCACCTTAGTGGCTAAAGGCGGGAGTGTGACACGGCGAGGCGGGCGGGAAACGTGGGCGGCCCTCGGGGCAATGCAGCGGCCACCGAGGCGAGAGAGGGAGGGAGAACAGTCGGTGGGGAGGAGATGGAGGATTTGGGACGCGAGTTTAGGTGGGACACGGGTAGGAGGAAAAGGATTGAGGTAGGTCGGGAGTGAAACGCATTGGGACCGTGGAGAGAAAAAAAAGAATAACGAATAAAAACAAACAAACACACTCTGTGGCCATGGTTTGCGCAATAGAACCGTCACGCCGCTGCCGCCCGCACGCTTTCGTGCGTTCCTGATGCGGAGTCGCTCTATTCTTTTGTTTTTTTATTATTTCGTGTTTTTTTTAATTGTCAAACGAGTCGAGCGAATTTGAGTCCTCAAGGCAGGAGAAAAAGGCCGGTTCCGATTGCCGCTAGCTTTCTCTCCCAATTACGCCCTTCCGGATGACTTCGTCGCGTACAAACGACGCACAAAGCCCCGCGCGTTGCCTTGCGGTGAAAACAAAATTAAACGAAAAATCCGGCAAGGTTATGAGTGATCAAAAGTATGGAATGGTTGGCAGTGAACCGGGTTAGTATAGTAAATTGGCCTCGTGGTAAAACGGTCATCTCACTGTAAAAGTGCACGAACGTAAATTTTTTGTGATGTTCTTGTTCAATATCGATCGGGTAATCTCTCAAAAGGTGCACTGGCTGAAGGTAATAACTATTTATATCTATAGAAATACATTTTGGAACTGTTTTCTTTGCCTTTGTTGATTGAGAGGCTTCAGTTAGGCGAGAGCTATATAATTCATTTGCAAGTAAGCTTCCTAGTGCATAAAAAATTTAGCAGCTACTGTTTTTGTCAGATCATTTCTAGCCAAAATCCAAAATGCAGACCATTCACAGACCTTGGTAGAATTGGAAAAAAATCATTCCCCTACATTTTTTTCTCTCCCGTCAAGAGGTTTTGGATCCCCATTCTTCTTCGCTATTTTTCGCACATTATTGCATCAAGTACGTCACTTGCCATCATCATTGCTAACCTTATCCATCCTGAAATCTTTCTGTTTAAAATTTGTTTATGTTCATTTTTCGCTTGAAAGATTTTTTCTCAGTTTCTTTAGTTCATCCATCAAATTCAATATGAAATATTTATTAACTACACGTTCCTCTTTTTGGTTTTGATGTCATACATCTGACACAGTGATTTTTATAATATAGCTGTTTTATGCCAATTCGTTTTTTATTTAGAATTTTTTTTAATGAAAAATTAGGCATTTTAATATTTCAGATCCAAGTATTGCGCAATGATGTGCGGTAATTTTTATTCCCTCTGATAATTTAGAAAATCTCACATATCCATTCTATGTGGATTTTTGTACGGATAAATCAGAATCTAGCAGTTAGTCTGAGTCTCAAGCATGTTTTTCCGATGCCCAATTAGTCTGGAACCCAATTTTTCATAAAATTTACTACACTTCGACTTAAAATTTATATGATTTGTCTCTCAATGATGTTTTTTCGCTCCTCACTGTTATTTTCTTAGCATTTGAAATATTAACTATTTAAATCACAATATGGTTGATAAAAAGGACGCCTAAAAACGCGTTCGTGATATGGATGAATATAAACAGTTATCAAAGTGGCTGATTTTTAGCCAAGAGCTGAGGATAGCTTTGAAAAATACAACTTCAGTACAATTATGAAAAAATGAAAAAAATGTATTCACGTAAATGCTTCTAATTTGATGTTATTAAAAATTCTGATAAATCTCCTTCTTTGTGAGTTTTGCATTTAGATGAAATGGCATTAAAATGGACTCAAACAACATTTTAACTGGCACTACTTTCAGAATGAGCCAATTATATAATCCCTCATGCCTTTTTAATCGTGGTCGCGTGTGAAGAAGTCGATAATCGCTCTTGTTTTTGCATAATCTAAATTATTTGTACTAAGAAGATGAAGGCTTGAAAAAGTTATAGATTTTTTACCCGCTAATACAATTAAACATTTTTATGATCGTGCGTTGTGCATTTGGGAATCCTCTTTAATGCTGCATGATGATGATTGATTACGCCAAATACCGTAGAGGTGGCTCGGTGGGTATTATGTAGATGTAGAAATACATTTTGCTTGGAACAGTTTTTATTAATTGCTTGGGGATTTGCTATGGCTAATACTCATTTTTGCTATGATTTTTACAAATATTTTACATTTATGTATTAAAAATTTTGGGCTTGGTCTTTTTTTTATAATTCGTTCACTCATTTTCCCATTGCAGGTTCGACTCGGGCACTTGAAGGTGCAGTGGCGGGAGGGCCGTCCCCCCCTCCCTCCGGCTGGGGAGGCCATTGAGCGTGGAGCGTAAGTAAACCGCTTTTCATTCATGCACTAATGGTAATTCCGAAAATAAATGTACTCTCCGCGGGGACCGCAAATTGCGAAAGTCTTCGAGAAAACGCACCTCCTAATGACGAAATTTCTCATCGACATCTCTTTCGCGCGAGCTCTGGTGGCGGAGAGGTTGTAGTGAACGGAGGGGATGTTCTTGGGGGTCTGGGGGTCGGAGGAAAAGGGGGAACGAAGTTTCTAAGAATTCTCGAAAGCGTTTTTGCTCGCCTCGTCTCGTTTTTGTGGCGACTACGAGAGAGAGATAGAGAAGGGGAAGAACTGATGATGAGATGATGGATGCTAGCATACGCTTCGCGGTACAGTTAGCGTGGCCATCTTCTCCTTCTTCTTCACTTCACCCTCCTCCACTCCCTTAACAACCAGCAACAACCCGTTCCCCTGTCCCCTTATCGGGATAACTATATCCAAGGGAGCGGAACCAACCGGGAAAAACGGGAACGTCAGAAATACGGGGGTGATTGGACTTCGCATGCACAGGACTCAAACATGGTTGGTAGGGGGGTTTCATAGACCGGTTTCCACGGACACCAAAAGTTAGCCATTGACAGGATGGTCGTGAACGGAGGAATATTCCTCGCCCGGTCGGATGCGTAAACTTAAACAGTCCCCGCGCACGCTTTCAGCGACACATTTTTTCTCCATGTTTGTAGAAATTGTTTTTTTGGCATTTAAACCCCATTTAAGGTTTTTAAAAAAAATCAAAAGGCTTTGGTCACCTTCACGTAGTCAATTTTGTAGTCGATGTCCATAGATATGAACAGATTTTCAGCTCAGGAAGTAACAATCATGTAGAGGTTATGTTCATTTTAATGGACGATCTTACTGAAAGGATTACCATCAATCCACAGAGGACGATTTTCGTAGAAGAAGAGCAAATTTTGCAAAACACCGTTTGCCGTTGGTGGAAGGCTAGCGCAAGCTGTCTGATGTTTAAAATTTTCTTCCCCGGGTGAATCCGTATGTATTTGTCCTTAGTTGGTTGCTGCTTCATTGAAAATATATTTATACTTTTACCATGTAAAATAACATAAATTGTGTATGCAAAATTTTTTAAGTGCAATAAGTTCATGCAAAGTTTTGCGTAAGTAGTTTCTTCAATACGTTTCCTTGGTGTAGGCCATTTTGAGGCTGAAAAAAAAACTTCAATTTTAGGGGATATTAGTGTTCTGAAGAAAAGGAAATATTTCCAGTTTTGTCGAGCATATACCTCCAGTTTCATTTCCTCAAACAATTGAACAAAAACCATTGCATTTAATAAGAGGTGAACTTGAATAAATAAGGACGGTATATCAATAAAATTTAAGTAATAAAGTCTTGTAATAGATTCAAAGTTTTCATCGTGGCCGAATCGTCATTTTTTCTAAGATGCTTTTCTAGCTTCGATGGAAAATTTAACTTTAGCCTTCCATTTGATGCAACATGCTATGCGCAGCGACGAGTTTAATAGTGGAATGAAGCTCGTAATCCACTTCTACGTTGAGACGCTAATTTTGGCCATTCTACTGACAATAGTCCCATAATTCCCACTACCCCTTACACCCATAATTTGATTGCTCTTTCCTTGTCTTCGCGAAGACTATTGCGAATTTCCTTCTCTTTTGATTCATTTGGGCAGTGTAAAGTGTCTGTCGAGGAGTAAATAAGGAGGCATGAGCGTTGTGAGTGGCTTTCTTTCGTGAACGTGGATGATTTTCACTCGCTGAGAACCCGGGTTTGATCCCAGCAGTGTGATATGGGCTGTGTTGCCCCTACCTGCGTTTCATGCGGTAAAACCGATTCCGCAATTACGAGCTCGCGCTCGCCATGAACCATTTGATCTTCCGTCTGATTAAAAGCTCGTGAAGTTATCCGCCGACATACTGCTGCCACAAATTTTGCAAACTTTTCAACCCAAGTGGGGAAGTAGACACTTTTGTAGTGAAGTGGTGCAGCAAAAAAGTATTTACTAATCCCAAACTACTCAAATGGTTTATTAGTCCTTAAAAGTAGTTACCAGCACGGTTTATCCAATGAAACTTTTAATGCAATTTATTTTATTATGAGGGGATTATAAATTTCAGTTCACTACGCTGTGTAAATTCTCTTAAGTGATTACGAACTAATTTAAACTTGATTGCTTTAATTTAAACTTTAAGTCCATTTTCAGACAGTTTAATTTACTCCGTCTTGCGGCCAGCCTTTTTTTTACTTTAGCAAGGCTAAATATCAGACTGGTTTTCATGTTAATATCCCGATCTTCAATTTGCTAGGTTAGTTGTTAGGAGAAGACCACATTAGTGCCCCATGGCATGGTTGTGGATAGAAACTCGGCGTCAGCATTAGCTGGCTCTTATCGGAAGGGGATGACGGTTTAACGTCCCGTCCGACAGACGGAGCACTATGTTTGTGGTCCCCTCCAGGTAGCACTCCAGCAGGGAACAGGGACTCGACCATCCTGGTGATTAAAAGTAATGCTGTTATTATATTGATTTGGAAGTTACTTATTAATGCTAACGAATCTCCGTTACGTAAATTTATCTTACTTCTCCGTCACGTTGACTTCAGTTCTCGGGTACAAGATCGCGTATAAGTCGATTTTTTTATTGGTTTTCGATTTTCGGAGGCAATATTGCCAAGGCATCTAATTTCAGTATAATAAAGGTATATCGATACTTCACAAAGTGTGGGTGTATTTAACACTCACTGTATTTAATTTTTAACTAAGATCACCACCTTTTCCTGTGGTTATTTGTTTGGCGGTCAAAACTGAGTTATCAAGTCTTCCGTTATTATGTGGGATCATCGAGACAAACTTGAACTTTCTATACTGCACGTCTTGGCACTTTATTATTGGAGAAACAGTATTCGGCTAGTTCAAGAATAAATTTAATTTTGGGAACTCGGTTGATAAATATCAATATATTTCCCTATTTTTAACCGACTCTTTACCATGATATTTTCCACGGAATCTGGTATGTAATGTGTAACTAGTGCTACAGCATAGCGCATGTACAACATAGTTACACAACTACATGGATATGTAGAATAAAATATTGAATCATGCAACTGTGGGGATCCAAATCTTCCCATTGCACGAGAGCGACATTTATCTGGTTTGGGCAGCTACACTTGCCCAGCACCCGATACCCTCTGATTAGTAAGGAAGAGGCTTTTTGCTTCAGAATCGATCAACTTAAGGCTAGAAGGCGATACTTGGTGGAACTTGGTGACAGGAAACATAATGAAGATACACTTTTGTATGTTCCACAGGAGTTCTAATCAAGGTGACCTTGATAATGACATAGTGTATTGTCGAAACCTGGGTCGGTAATTAAAACTCCTGTGGAACATACGAAAGTGTATCTTCATTATGTTGCAGAATCGATTTGTATTATATCAATAGTTGAATTAAATATTTCTGGAGATAACTGAATGAATCCCTGATGGGGTTGGTTGTATTAAGCACTCTAGCAAATCAGGAATGAAGTGTGTGGTACAAGTATTCTTAGAAGGCTTCAAATCTGATTTTGCATTCCGCCGTGATGGGCGAAGGAGAAATTGTGATATCTTGAATCAGTTCATGGAATAGGAAACTTATAACGGGCTTAATTTGATGGATTCGTTGTTCATTCGATTCGCTTTCTGCTCTGCACACCACTGACCTACCTCTCGCTATTTTTAGTTTTTCGAATTCTCTGCTAAGAAAAAGATTTAAGATCCACCCCCAATACAACTTTGAAATAAAGACGGAAAGGTAGTTCAATCATGTGCTGCATAAATTATACTTACTTTAGGTGAAGTGGACGGAGAGGAAGAGGAAGGACGTTATTCTGGGCATTGTGGGTGAGGAGAGGCAGCTTTTAGACGAGATATAAAGGATACAGGAGGCATGGGATAAAAGGATTTTTTGATGGAATGAAAGGGAGTAGGCCTAATTATGAATTGACGAGGGAAGTGCATGAGGGGAGGGGGACTGCCGTGCTCCATGTAAACCTACCGTAGAACATTTATGAAATTAAGAATTTATGAATTATTATAAAAAAAGTTCTACCATCGGTTTCCAATAATTTTATCAATGTACTTTCATTTCCTGTTTATCTTGACCTTCATGCTGTCATATTTTACAGTTTACCTCAATCCCCAATCTTGATTCATTGATAACAACATACTATTAACTCTATTTAAATTCTATTATAAGCTTACAAAACCGTGCCTACCGTTTTTCGATGAAGCTAACTCTTTACTACTAGCATTCTATTAAGTTTATTTTTCACAGTTTGGCGGAATATCCCTTTCACTTGTAATGCTAGATAGTCTAGGCGAGACAAAAGTTGTGTAGGAATACGTACACTGAGAAAAAACAAGTTTTATAAAGAAAGAAAGTAATTGATGCAAGCAAAGCAAGCAAGTTATTCAAATAGTAGTAACCTGAAAGGAAACGTCACTCAGTTGATAAGTTACCTTAGGTTACCTCATATATCTTGTTTGTTCATAGTGAGGTTGATAACTCCCGGCATGAACAATGATTTATATTAGAGTTGGAAAATCACTGGTCTTAGGGCGACAATAATTACCAGAATGACGTATATCGGGGATTTATTCATGCTTTGACCCATCAACTCGTTTAATTCGTCATCCTTTAAACTTGTCAAAGAAACACTGATTTAATATCATAATTAAATACGGGTCTGTGTCTTATGCAGGTGTGTATAATAATTTATTGAGTCCAAATTGTGATATGTATACTAGCCTGTAATTCAGGCTTTAAGGCCAAATTTTTAAATTGAATATTTGATGGAGTTGGATTAAAAATGCCTCGGTAGTCATTTTTATAAGTGTTTGAATATATTTGCGAAAAGTAAAAATAAAATTATTATACTTTAATTTCGTTTATTCGATGAAAATGCGTTCAATTAGTTGCGGTGATAGTACTGGGCACGTATAGCTGCCCTAACCAGATGATTGTCTCACTCGCACACTGGGAAGATACGGATCGCTGCATTTGCATGATTCGTATACTTTACCATCATGCTATATATCCATGCAGTAGTGTTAGTGCATAGAACGTACGCTATATAGTAGTATTCAGTGGCGCCGACTCCATGGGGCCTGAGGGGGCCCCATCCCCCTTAAAATTTCATTATGGATATGAGAAAAAAATGTGTCAGGCTTTTCGATTTTCCCCGGGGTGTCCAGATATCGAGATTCGAGTGATCAGGGTTCAAATGTTGATCATATGACTCTTCTAAAATGCTTTTAAAAAAACTTAAAACTCGCTACTTATAAAATTTCCTGGGGAAAATTTCCTCGGTTTGACGCCCCCAGTATTTAAGTCGGCATCCCTGGTAGTATTAGTCATACGTTGCTTACCAGTGTCCGTGAAAAATATCATGGTAAAGTGTCAGATGAAAATAGATAAATACATTTTATTGAAATTATTCACCCATGGTTTTTTCCATAAAGTTTCACCTGAAATTATAACTTCCAGTTATTTAAACTGCCGATAAATTAAAAGAGCTCAGCTTCCACCGTTCATTTCAGATTCCGCCGTTGGATTTTCGATCGGAAATTAGGGCGTCCATTTTAGGAGACGCTTGAAATATTGAGGATCGATCGAGTGAAAATTGAAAGTGGAAATTATTATAAGGCTGGAGCTTATTTTTTTCCATTCTCTTTGGAAACACAGGATACATTTTATGAATGGTCACCTCTTTCCCATAGTGCAACATCGCATTTGAACGGTTTCTTCTCGAAAAGAGCGTCTTGAACCGCAAAATTCATCAGAGGCGACGTCGAAAAAAGGGAGGGATGGGAAAATAATAAAAACACCAGCAGCAGCAGGTTTGGAGAAAGGGAAAGGAGAGTGTGAAGGAGAGAGAGAGAGAGAGTTCTTTTATAACATTGGGGTCAAATCGACGCTCATTACGTCACCGTCCGCCTAGGACTGCTCCCTTTTGGTTTGGTGCGCTGCATGAAAAAAAAATTGCACATGAGAATGGTGGGAATGAGGGAGAGCGAGGAGTTGGGCGAAGGTGCGCCATGTTGGTTGATGGGGAGAAGGGATGGAGGGGAAGGTGCTGGAGGGGGTGGGGGAGGATAGGCGACGGAGGGGAAGGGAACGAAGAAGAGGGTGGGTGGCCCTGGGCGGGGCGCGGTTTGAGGTTCGAGAGACTTTTGTTACGTCACAAATTTCATAGATGTGGAGGTGGGCCGAGTTGGGTCATCGCGTGCAAACCGCGACTCTATCCAGTATCGCAAATTAAAACGTCTCCTGTAAAAAAAATTCTTTTTTTACGGCCTGAGTCATAGCTTTGGGAAGGGCACGTAGGTGGTCTCTCACTCACACACATAAGGCCTCGCACGCACATATGGGGGACACCCAAGTACAGCGCTCACCTCAATGCATCCACAAAGGTCACCAACAGTGCCTAACATATTTGTATGTCTCCAGCACGGCGCCAAAGGTTACTATTCCATTTCCATTACTAAAACACCCAGATGTCAGCGAAAAAAAAATCGAGCAGTTAGCTTTGTCGCAGCATGGGAATATGCATCAGACGCATTGAATAGTAAATGTTTATCGATATTGATAGATCGGAATAGGTGCCTTGGGAACGCATTTCGTGTTTGATCCACATATTTAAGCCGTATTACATTATGAAATGCTACCTGTATGCTATCAATTGATAAGGCCGTGGTAGTTTCGTCTTGAGTCGCCTAAATTTATGTGACATACATATCTCTCAACTGTAACTAATCTTGGGTTAACACATTCTGGGTAAGAAGTACACCTAAGGCCAAGTTTCTCCCCAATTATCAGCACCGAGGATAGAAGAATCAAGTAGTTTTCTGATACTTATGCCTTGCTGTACTTCCTCCGTGTTCTATACTGCTTACTGTGCTCCTTTTTTCCCGAATATAGTAACTAGGTTTAATTGTGTTCATGCAAGCTTTATTTTAAATTAAGTCTAATTATGGTCTCATTATAGATATTTTAGGCTTATAAAATTACGTCCATTGTTTACTTAGCTTAACTTAAGTTTAAAAACATTTCCGCTACTTCTTTGTTTCAATTATGGCCAATAGGGTTATACGGTGAATATTTTTTTAACGAATAGATAGTTCTCCTTTGGCAATATGTTAATAGTAGTACATCATTCGATATTGTTTGTCTCTCTGTCAAGTTTTTACCTAAAAATGAATACATCCCTAATTAGGCTTTAGCCGTAAGATTTTTTTCGCCGTCACATTTTTAACACACTAGTTTTTAAGTTAATTTTAACTCCGTAAAGCTGTAAAGAGTTTTAAAAAAAGCTTGTAAAGCTGTGGAAATAATATTCAAGTTTTTGAATATTCAAGTAATAATCGATTATTTACTACGTGCATAAAATTTACGGAAAAATTAATAGCTTATGAATTCTTATTTCATTTTTTTCTCTTCGATGCCAGTCTATGGTCTATTTCATTTATTTTACTTCTGTGACTTCTTGTTTGTCATTACCGTAAGTGCAAAGAACGAGAACATTATGTAAGTCAGTCTTTTCCATCTCTAATAAAAATCCTCGATATTCAAAAGGCAGCTATGTTATGTTTTTTTAACAAATTCTGTCAGCCGTTTTAACAAATTCTGTGGAGGTTTGGAACTGAAACTTGGACTCAAAAGCCTATGTCTTGAATCGTTTTAAAATCAGTAGTGATAATTAAAAGCCAAACATTTTTCACGTCAACCATTTACTATGAATAATTGAACTGTAAACTCTTCTACACAAAGATTTGGAATTTTTAACTCCTGCATAATGTTAGGAAATAGCAAAAGAAAGAGGTAATTCGTATTTTCATCGATCGTGTTTTTAGGACGGAAAAATTACGAGTGGGATATTTCGACGAACTGCTTTATGGGAGAGGTTTTCGTGGAAAATGAGATAAGACGGAGAGCATAGGTAGGTACAACCTTCCGTTCGGTATGGATAGCTTGCATTTCGTGGGCCTTGGGTTATAGTGCGGGCTTCTTTTATGGGAGAACGAGTTCGTGGAAAAAACGACCAGAGAAACCCAGGAGGTTAGAAAAATATGGAGGCGACATTCCTTCTACTTTTAGAATGCTATTCTGCTATTATGTATTCCTCCCAGTAATGGACTTACCATGAGTTACCTTTCTCGCGTTTTGAAATTCCTATATCGCATAATATACTCGTCATGAATCCATTTTTTCCTCCTTAAGTTGTTAGTAGGGGAGCGCGGAAGCCTTTTGGGTGGACTGACGACTGGAGGATCATGGGTTCTAATCTCGGGTGGACGCCCAAACACAAATGCCTAAAGTCCGAGGTATTCCTGGGGAATATGATGAAAATAATAATTTCGTTTATTGTCGTGGGTGCTGAGGCCCATGAGAAAAAAAATATGTCGGCCCTTTTCTCTGAATGTGTGGAAATACACGATTGTGGCTTAGATTAGGGTGACCTTTAACCTTATTTATCTTAATCAACCATTGAGTTCAAACACCGAGTAGGTTAGAGTGAATATTTGAACTTAAAACTTGAAAAAAAATATATAACTTAATATTAATATTCTCCGAGAGTTTTTAAGGACCCAAAGCCGGCATGTATGATTTGAATTGTATTGGAATAGTAACTCATGGAATGGTAAATATTGGAAGATGTCTATTTAGATTTATTTTAGGATTTGAAATAAACGAGGAAATAATACTACAATTTTTTAATGGATAATTATATCACCATTTTTAATATAGGTTATAATAAAAAAGCAAGCAGTTTTGATGTTTTGTCCCCGTTTCATTAGTGAAATTTGACGAATGACATCTTCCGAGTGCATTCATATCGTAGATACCTTATGATCGAAGAGGAGCGCTTTGTATACATCATTCGTATAGCGCTAATTTGAATTCCTTTGTGGGGAAACACTGCCTGAGGTGGAGCGTGAGTGAACAGGTGGAATTTTCTTTGGGTTGCACACGTCAAGAGCAGGTAAAACCGAGCCTTCATGCATGGATCGGTGCCAATATTGCTATTTCGACCATAAACGATATAATTCATGCCGATAGCACGTTTGGCTTACTTTAACAGCACAAAAAATCATGGGGTAATTCTAAGAATTCAAGGTTTGGTTTTCGTTAATTTATTCATGGCGTGTGAGATTTCCACATGAGAACTTACCAGTGACCTACGTCTTTCACCTTGTCATTTTTTGCTCGTCTAACATTTTACCTTGTATGTGGGAAATGATACACTATAGGCTTATTGTAAGGAGTTGTTAACGTTAATAACACCATCCTCTGCGCACTGGTTTAAGCCAGTACCTACAGCTGCAGTGAGATTTCGTACTTATGAAATCTCGATTTGAATTATAATTTTATCAATTTTCCAAAAAATAATTAATTGCCAGTGTAAAGCTAAAAAGGAATATGACAATATTTTTCCGGGCATTTTAGGTAAATGCTCTTCCCATGATTAAATTTTACTGTTGCGATTATCACTAAAATCATGTAAATGCCATATATCTTCTCACGGTTAAATTTGCGCGATGGAGCATCACACCGTGTAGCTGCCTTGAAGAGTTAAATGATTTAGATGATTAATATTTTCAGAATTCCTACTTTAGCTATCATGCTCAATATTTTTCTCATTGTTTGTACTTGGAAAATCTAATTTTAAGTCACTTTCCGGTGCATAAGTCTTGAATGTTAACTAAAGTTTCCCACTTTAGCGTTTTTCCTTCATATCAAATATTGGGTTTTCACGGGTCATGGGAAAAGAGCTGAATAACTGATAATGCGTTTCAGATTCAATACCTTCGAAAAATACCAATTATATTTTTCCGCTTGCCCCCTGAATAGTCCAACTTATCTTTCTCCTATTAATCTCTCATCTCACGTAATCATCTTAATTCAAAGCTTCATTTCTGTTTCATGATCATATTTAAACACCCTTTTATTTCCCGTTTGGATGAATTGAATCGATTTAAAGAGAAGTAAAAGCTCCAAATATTGATATGCAGCCACTGCTGCCTGTTCTAAATTACATTTTTGTAAATAGTTCAATCCTTGCAGGCTCATCTTTGTGGAATATCGTCAATTTGGCTGTAATAGGGTGGTTTCCTATTATTTTTTTATTGCCTATATCAAAAGATTATTACACCTGGAGTACGTATTTCACGCTTTTAGATTTTTAAATGACGATATCTATTTTTCGCGATTAAATGAAAAGTGAAAATTTTCAAGCGCGCGAAAACGCGACGGCTAAGTATAAATGCTGGGAAAACTCCGTGAGACGTCGTTCTGGTTCCCGCTGCCGCAAGTGACCTTGGGGCAAGGCTTTGAGCGCTGATACGACGCAGGGTGCTAACAGGTAGCAGATTACCCTGCTAGCTGGTAGCGCTTGGCTTAAATATGGATTATTAATACCTTATCAAACGAAGAAAACTTTCCGACCTTAGCTAGTTTTAATAAGTGATTAGTAAGACATGTTTCCCTGAGCTCTGTGCCTCATGCATGCGTTGGTAATCTCAGACGATGTAAAACTCCTATCTTCTCGTATAGAAACTAGGTCCCTGTGACGTCAAGTGGAGTGGCATCGTATGGGCGCCAATCTGGTCTTTTTCAAATGAGGTTAAAATTGACCGTTGCCATTCGTCTAAACCGGTATTTCTAAAACCAAATAATTTGTATGTTATGAATACACTAGTGGTGGGTAACGAATCGCAATCAATGCCTTTCGTTTTATTTGATGAAGGATACTGCCCTATTATAACTTGGTAATTTTCCATGCATCGTTTGCTCATGTTCACAATGATTATGCGATTCTCTAGGGTGAAACTCATAAGTTTTTGGGAGAGGGTGTCACATTTATACAAGGGCTAGGGGCTAAATGATAAAGGGTTGAGGGAGTGCCACTGTATGACCATTCAAGGAAAAAGTCAAGCTGATTTGGTAATGACAAAGTAAGTGTTTAAGCCAATTGAGTTAAATAAACGCTTTGTGGAAATCACTAAGTCGTTATTACTCCCATAACCACTACATTTTCAATATAGTTAAATATTTTATCTTACTTCCTATTATGTGATCACTAGGTAAACATTTATAATCCCTGTGAGTTTCTTTGCTACGCCAAGTTTCTTGGGGCATTTGGATCTCCGAGGGGAAAAACGTAACTTCCTTCCTGGAGAAAAAATCCTTCGGTGGACTGCGATGACTGTGATTCAGCAACTCAAACTTAACACAAATTAATTCACAGAATGCCTATCTGTTATTTATAAGATTAAAAATATGCTAAATAGGGTCTTACCAATTCTGGAAGACAAATGTGCCCATTAGTGGGCGCTGAAGGAAAATAAACCGTCAGCCAAAGAAGCTCTGATACGCATGTTGAAGTCACTTTAAGCTGCATCTTTTCTGTTTCCTTATTTGTTAGTAGAACTCATCGCTTATTTCTCGATAGTGAGTCAAAAATTTCCGCTCCATGCTAAATTCACAGAATTATTGCATCATCGTGTTCGCGAAATCTGCATGCAGAGGTATCAGAGCGTTAAGTACTCAAAAAGATGGGAGAAAATCTAAAATTGTGCTCATAAAAGATGGCTACCGTATTTTTAGCTCTCTAAAAGTTATCTAAATAAATATTTCCCCCACTTCAGCTTTGATTCAAATGCAATTCACGCAAACTCCGCAAATATTGTTCATCGACCAAATTTCGCCAGCAATAGTGACATTCTGTCCTCCGCCGTTGGATTTTGCCAGTAACCACGGCAGCCAAATGAAAGTGCATTCGTATAATAAAGGTTGAGTGTAGTTATGGAGCGCAAGTGAAGGAATAAATTCAGGTGCAAAAACTGACAAGATGGGAGCCGTGCCAAAGTTACAAAAGTCTCGACTCGCGAAGTGCAAGACGATGTTGAGCCGCTTTGAGTTTAACCTTGGGCACGAGTCATAGGTCTCCTCGGTCTTCTTGCTCATAGCTATGCGTAGAGAGCGCTAGCTTGGCTTCGAGGCGACATTCATTTGTTCCCCTCTCTCTCATCGGAGATGAAAATTGCATTTTATGGATGAAAATACGGCTGTGCTCCTCTCAAAAATCTGAGTATCGCGATTAGCACAACCTTCATAAAGTGGGGAGCCTATCGACTCTCACCGGATGATTCATTAACGCTACTGTTCATTTGTTTTTCTGCAATCTTACGATGAAACAAGTTTCCTCACTGTCGGGAATCCTCACGGTATAAATTGGTTTTTCTGGTTTCATAATCCCCATCATACTAAGCAGCTTCACGTGAGAGTTCTGTGACTGCCCGTAAGGTACCCGCTTAGTAGCTTTGTTTTTGTTATCATTTCATATTAGAACCACTTCTCTGAAGCCCATTCCTTTTCGGAAGAATCGATGTTTGATGAAGAAAAGAGTGCGAGAAGATGGGAGAGTGCAACAATTTCCGTGGATTTCATTTTCGTTTGCAGTTTCTCATATTATGGGCAACAGATGAGATTTTCCTTCTTCAAATCATGTCCATCCTGGGAAAGGAGTCATGAAAACATTTTTTCGTCTCAGAAGATCACATTGATGAACACTTGTCTACCTAGGTTACGCTAAGAGCTTTCTTACTTATAATCAACGGCCTACGCTTTATTTACTGATTCAGAATCTTTGTAACCTTGTGGCTGTTCATGTTGCGGACTACTGTCCCTTTATTCTTTTGTCTGGTAGACTGGATATTCTTCGAGTATCTTGATAATGTCCTCATCCTCATATTGTAAAACGATAATTTATCCATCCTGTGAATCTTAATCAAATATTTTTATCGATGTGTCTGACCTACTTCGAAGCTGCAATGAGCCGTTATTATTTTTAATGTTCAGAATATAAGTTTCCACACATTGGCGAGACTGTGCATTGCAAAGTGCACTATCTGGTTGTGTACATAACCTCTACACTCTTCTCATTTAGAACAAAGTATTCAGTATTATAGCATTTAAGAAATAGTAACCGTAGGGTACCCAAAGGCTACAAAAAGCACGAAATAACTTTTTCGAATAATTAAAAAAAACTTTTAATCTGAAAATAACCGATCATATATATTTTTCAAGCATCCAGAACCACGGAATACTTCTCCAAAACCAAATTACTGATTGAAAAATATTTTTTACGCATTAATTGTGAGTTGAAAGCGTATCTATGATCATATTTTTGTTGATATGTTAAGTATTTACAAAATGTCGCACTTAGCAACCTAAATAAAATACCCTGGAAAATGTTTCCATTTTGCTTTCTCTTCAAACAAATCGATGGCTATGAATACAGGGCCAGTGAATGAAAATATTTCTGGTATTATTTGCAAGCAGAAATTGCTCATTTTTAAGAACAAATGAAGCAATTCACAGAGGGTCAATCAATCATGGAAGATAAAAGGAAAAGGTTCATTTTTGTGACACTTAGTAGCCTATACTTACGTCAAGGATTCAAAATTGGAAATAAATTTTATATCGCCAGCTTTCGTGATTGAAGCTATTGATAAGCCTAGTTATTTCGTGACTGATTGAGTCTTTGAATTTTCTGATTTATTTTCCTGAACGCATAGCATAAGCTGTTTCTAATGTAAAAATTAGTTGAAAAGAAAAATCACTATGTGAATAAAATTAATTATCGGGCTTCGCCTTTATTTCATATCTCAGTTCCAATTCGTGCCGTCCAAATTGGTTCCGCATTACATAATACTCCTATCCTTTAAATTTTCATCAGTAAACCATGCAAATGAATCTTTGATTTTATCGCACGGAACGGTGAACGCATAAATTATTGGCTCTATCAATGTTCTTCGAAACATGTTCAGTGGCTTGCCTTCATTTCAGTTCAAACTCCTTCCTTCCGTTAATCCTGAAAATTGATCGCCACTCCTTAATCTTAAAACGCTGTTCACGTGCAATGTAGACGCTGTTTTAACCGAACGAGTGTCAGTCGAAACATGACTGTCGCACCCCGCGCATCAAATTTATCACTTGTTTTCGCGCCACCCTCAAGCCGCATTACGAAAATAGATTGCCCCGCTTGCGTTTAAAACACCGCTCGTTGTCGGCACTGTTGCGACCGACCGATCGTTCGACACTTTCAAAGGCGCCATATCCCCACCTGCATCGATTGCGCTATTCATTGACGGGACATTTTGTCAACGGAAGAAAGTGGAACCGAAGTTGCGACTCTCTCTCTCGTAAGCCCCTGGGTACGCACGCCGTCGCCGCCCGAATGAGATCGTTCGCACGTAAATAAACGTGCCCGCGAACACTAAATATTGCGAAATTGGCAAACACTCTCGGCGTGCGAAGGTGGTATACCACGGTCATGCGTTCCGTCCCCACTCCGTGGGGTCCGCGAGTCGTGTATTTGCCATTCGAGACCCGTCTCTATCTCTAACTTCTATTCCTCTTCTCGCCCCGTCCTTGCCTATCATCTAGTCGCACCCACCATCGGTGTGCCAGCTTTCCCCACCCACAGCTCCTTTCCTAACCGTAGAGCCAACCTCTCTGTGGACCACTCTTTGGCTTCCCTTGCTAACACTTTCAGCGTGTCTACCACCCAAGGCTTCTTACTGATGAGGATTGAAATGTTCCAAGACAATAATTCAGACTGTATTGGTGCCCTATGAGTCGATTTGTTTAATTTTAACAATTAAAATTACATTTCAACCCGTCAACTTTTTTGTATCCAGGAGAATTATCTTCATGCTCTTCCGTTTGAAGCGCGTTTTTGTATCCTCAGTCCTCACTATGACATCGATTCATCGAGATTTTTGGACTAACTATGGCAGGATTTTTTTCCCCGAATAGCAAATTTATCTCACTCTATTGATCAAACTTGATTCCTTCCGTGTGATATAATTTTTATTCATTTCTAGGGAATTTTCGCTTATTTCCTGTCCGTGGACTTACCAGCACCCAGCTCTTTTCCTTCAACATACATTTTCTTACCCCTTTAATTACCCTAAAGATAAAGTGACCATATCTTGGAAGGGATAAAGCGGGACTCACAGTGTACCAAAGCATTTTCGCGCGCGAAATTTTTGGAGTAGGGTATTTAAATTTTAAACATTGCCATTTAAAGTGGTCAGGTTATTTAACAATGGGAGACGTTCAAATATTCACTTTATTGTGTTTTTTACGGTTAGCTAAATGTAGAAATTTAAAAAAAGACAAGTTAACGTCGTAAATGTCGGATACCTGTTTTCCCCCCTCCATATTCTTTCGATTCAGTATCAGGATAGAGACAGTAAGATAGCTCACTAGCACCATTAGTGGCATAATTATTTATTATTTACTGTTGTTTTTGTCAGGGCAACAAATTTTTAAAATGACGCAAAATAAAAGTTTCAGTATTTCACACAGATGCAAGACAAAAACCAGGACATTTGCCTGTCCCGGGGAACATCGCGGGGATACCGGGATAAGCGTTCTGAAAACGGGACTGTCCCGGATAAACTGGGACGTATTTAGTAAAGAGAGAGTTTATCTGCAGCTGCATTGTTGTATTGAGTATAATGTACCTCGTAAGGCTCCTTGATTTCGTGAATAAAAATGTTTGTGGTTAAAAAAAATGAAGTCGTCTATTTATCAGGTACTCTGTGGTTTTCATGTATAAAGGGTCAATATTGTGAGCCAGCTCCATATCATTCTTTCCTAACCTTTGGATTGCCTCCCACCACTCTTTGCCTTACCGTTAGAGGGTATCAATGGATTCTAATTGCATTTATGCAATGGGATTTTCCGATAGGGAGGGCATAACCAGCTAGCGCCGTTTTCATTGGGTGAGTGTGACGGTGTGATATGTGAGAGTGAAGTCACCGAGCCCGAAAAACTTTCGGAGGATGTCCTGAAAATCGGCCTGTGGCGTCTTCTTCCTGCCTCCTTAACTGTCATACTTCCTCATTCCTGCTCCTCCAAGTTTATCGCTATCCCAAGGATCTGTTATTTATTGCATTGCAATCCATTTTGTAAAAGCATCAAGTAATGTTTTCGCTAGCACTAGGGCCCGCCCGCCTCTGTGACGGTGCGGGATTCCTCATCTTTTCCCTTCATCTCCTTGGAGGCGTCGTCGGGCTCCTATCACGGCGGCGCCTCCTTCCTTTCTCCTTCCATGTCCTCCCCCTTCCTTGGTGTAGAGGTGAAAAGCGAATAGTTTACTGGCCCCGGAAGTGTAACCCCGTGAGCCCGCCCTGGTGTCTAGTTCCAAGTGTATCGCAATCCAATTATTATTGGTAAACTGCAGTCCTCAATTTCTCCCTATTTTCTGCCAGTTCTTTTACCTTCTTGACAGTATTCTTCCCCGCATCCTTTTTGATCTGTCCTAGGCTCTAGTTCCTTGCTCTTCCTCTGGAAACTTTTCCACGAATTTTACCGTCCACTTATTTCCCACGCAATTGCTGTTTCTCATTACGAGGACGACCATCGTGTTCTTCTTTGGTGTACATTAGTTATACATGGAGCGATTTACAACGTCTGCTCATACCTATCCGAATATGTTTCCTGCCGTCAACTGAGCAAAGGTTGCCCTAGATGCAATTCGACTTATATGGATGGTTCCAATAATTAATGCTAAAATAAGAGCAAAAATTGCCATTTTTTTTAAAGGTGATGAAGTCGATGTGGTGGATCACCTTGTGTTGTGGGATGAATTGCAATTTTTCTGAACAATTTTATGAGACGATTAGCATCGATACTCTGTATCATTCTCGAAAAAGGCACCCCCAATAATTTTTAACTAGTGGAAAATTGTAATTTATTCATCAATAGATTACCCATTTTTGATAATATGCTATTATCTGCATTAGAACTTACGTCTGTTTTGTATAACATTCTTGCAGGCTATATTATAATGCAGTAAAGCTCCGTTTTATCAATTAATGAAATGAAATATACTTTTTTATTAAGGCCAATTTAACGCTGAATCGTAAAGCTTCATTTTCAGTACTTTTTTCCTACGTTATTTCTTCACAAAACATGGGCCACCTTAAATGGAAGAGTGGCACTTTTTCGTAATGCATATCAATCAGGATTGATGTTGGATTTTTGTGTTGGCAAATAGTACGCTATCTATAATATTTAGTTCGCTCCAACAGCGACGAGGAATTAGATTTTAATTTTGAAACTCCCGGTATAAGATAGGGGTACTTCATGTACCAGATTTAACCACGGTAAGCTAGCAAAAGCGTGGTCCCCTAGCACATACTATATACATTGTACAATAACTTGACGTAGGTGACTAGTCTTACTTTAATTTATTACATCAAATGCAGATATTAAAACTTCGGAAATAAAGTAGTATTCTCATCAGTTTCCATTTCGTATAGGTACTTATATTGATTTGTTGTCTCGTTCCTGTTTTGTTCCCATAAAAGGCACAGTTTCCGCCGAAATTCGGTGGAAATCTTTGATATTTAACATTATGATAGCACTTGCCAAAATTCCACAATTCTTTATTTCTACCAACCCAGATTTTGGCACGTAATGCCATTTTCAAGGTGCATTCCTTTTGGATGATGTATATACAGGCTGTCATCCAAAATGCACATATCTTGAAAATGGTATTATTTGCCGAAAAATGAGTCGGTAGAAATTTAAAGAATGTGGAAATAGACAAGTCCTATCATTATGTTAAAATTTTTCCCAAGTCGAGAGTTAAACGGTGTTTTACTTTCTTAGTTGCATCTGTCGAACCACGTATTAGATGTGCATAACCGATGCCTCCGGTGGTTTTCTTCGTTTTTCGAGAACGGCTTCGTGTATATTGCGCAACCGGGTATGCCGCCGCCGCGGAAAGGAAGTTGAGGGGGGAAAAAACGCACCAGGTGACCGTGCCTCGTGATACGTGTATATGTGTGTGTGTTTTAATCGACCCCTCCACCACCGACGTTCTTTTTTTTTCATTTCGCCCGTATTTTATTATTTTTTTTTGCTTGAATTCGCGTTGACGCATTCGATGCTGATACAATCTCGTCTTGGCAAGCGACCAGTTGAAATTACGGAAGCTTGTTGGAGGCTATATTGCCGCATGGCATTTGAGATGTCCGCGCCATATCTTGTTCAGCGACTTCGTGAAATCAGAGGACGGACTCAGTTGAAGCTTAACGACGAACTGATGCCCTGGTCGTACAAATGATACCTAGGTACTACTGGAAGATATCTTTCACAATCCTTCGGTACCTACCTAAAACGAGTATGGTTCAATTTCACAGCTAAGTCTTTTACATTGGTGGATTTTCTGCGATTTTTAGAAAAAAATATCCGTGGTCCAGCGGTCCTTAGAAGGTTTAGTTTCAAGCGGTCATATTGATTATCGTCCTAATTTTTTCAAAGGGAATTTCCATTTTTAGGAATGATGGCAAAGGTTTTAGACCCACGAATCTACAATTTATTTTTCAAATATATTAGTTGTAACCAAGCGATAAAATATTGTTTGCAATAAATTTGGCGGTTGCATATATCAGGAAATTAGTCTATTTTGCACTCTAGTCTTATTCCCGAGATAGTAATATTTTTTAAGACAACGAGAAATTTCTTTTGAGCTTTTAGGCCAGATTAGGCTCTCCATCATTGCCCATCGCTACTGATTCACATTAGTAGTTCTCCGGGAAAACATCAATTTTTTCATAGTGTAAAGGCCGTTTTACACGGTACACGAAATTACGCAATCTGACGTACGTGCGAAGGAGCAATGTCGTGTAATGCGGTGAATTGCTAGAACACATGCGAGAATGCGTGGATGCGAGACGGCAAAATAGCCCCTTTTCTAATTTCGTTCATGCATTCGCGCAATTCCACGCCATTTTAGAAATTAATGCAGCTCTAACCTGCGCAATTCCGTGCACCGTGTAAAAGGCTTTAAGGATTTGAAGAATGAAAACTCTGAATACTTCATGAATGTGTGTTTGGATATGTTATGACTGAGCAGCATTACTGAAATTCCGCCATGCGTTATCATAACGGTGTCTCCACACTGATATAATGTCTGTTTTTCCCAGGAGAACAATAACTGTGAATACGCCTCGGGTTTCAAAACGTTGCAAGCTTCGAAACTTTGGAAGGAGATTTAGAAAATCTCACCCGGTGTGAAACCCGAGGCGTGTTCTTTGCCAATTCTCCACATAGGTATCCAAATTCTTTCCCAAACAGACTCTAACAAGCTTCAGTGGAATAGCAGTCCCTTTCTTTTTTAGACTGAATGATTGCAAAATTTTGATGTCAATTACAAAATGACAATGATTCAGAAATGAAAGTCCGTGAGTATGCTTAGGAGTTTATTTTATTTGAACCGCGAACGAATTTGCTCTATCAAGCTTATAACCAAGCAATTTAAATCCTCATATGGCTTTTTTAGGACGAATCTCCATGACGTCCATCCTTCTGGAAAGATTCATATCATATTAACTCAAGTGCCACCTTTTCTTGAACCGTGGGAAATCTGATCCAGCGATGTAAGCGAACTCGTTCATAACTAACCAGAAGGCCTCGTTCATCCATTATGCGCAAGGTCACCGATATAAGCGGAGATTACATGTCTCTCTCACCAGCCTAAATGAATAGGTGGTGCACATCGTCTTTGGTGAAATTCTAACATCCACGATAGGTAATCATTGATAAAATGATTGATGAAGAGTTCTCGGAAATAGTTCAGGTTGTATTTTATGTACATTTTGTACGTATATGTTTCACGGACAAGTTTATCGTATCTCGTAATTGTTCTTCGCGAGCACATAAGACCTCTGGAGAATGCTGCATCCAACTGCCATTCATGGTATAAAATATCTCCCCGGGATTCCAATTCTTATCATTCCTCTCAGGGCATCCATCTTCGGTCTTAGACAATTTTATATCTTAACCCGGATGCATCTCGCCCCTGTTATTTTTCCTCAGCTAAGAACTCTACCAAGGCTAGTTTCAAATGACTCTAGGGGGCTAATTACTTTGGCGAATAACATGCTGCGCACCATGACGATTTATTATATTGTTTCTAACCTTGGCCACAGTTAACTTAGCAATATTATGTACCTAATTCTTATATTATAATATTTCTAAGTAAGAATGGAGTTATATGTTCATAACGACACATTATTATTCATTTTAGCGTTTCAGGTGAGAAAAAATTTTCTTAAAAACTACGTTTTGCCACTGTTTTATCAGATTTATTAAACAGTTTTGGCCCAAAAAATGTAATACCTCGTAATATCTGAAAATATGCGTTGGTACACTGTAAAAAGTAAGCATTCATTAATTTACATACAAATTGCAGCCAAAAATGAAAATGCTCGAGATTTTCCAATGATGCTTGCGCGGTGTTATCGACAAAATTAAAAGAATTAGCGCTAGTAAATTTTATATTTTACTCCATTCCAAATATATTGTACTTTATTTTAAATTCTATGTATTATAAATTTAGTGTTGTATAGAGTTTTGATACAGTAATAAGGACTTGGCTTTTACCTTCGGGACGGTCGCATGTTCATGTCCAATCGCAGCTTCTACCAGAAGCAGAGGTATTGTATCCCTGGTGTTAGGCTAAGAATTCGGTTTTTCACGTCATACTACGCTGTCTCTCACGCTGGAGGGACATTTTTCCGGATGACAATCACAATCATTACTTTTATTGCCATACTAATTCCGCAAATTTCTTTTCCTACGCGATAGTCAATGAGAGGAGACAAGTAAGGTCGAATTCCCAGCCGTCGAATCACTTGAAAGGAAGTGTACTCCAATCGAATAATTTTCTCATTCCCACAAATTCATTGTTTTATTCATGAAAAGAAATTTATTTTATACTGCCATTGTAGTCTTAGTCATAGAATTAGAATTTCATTTTATCATTAAATGTATAAGCAAAGACAAGGCAGGTCCAAAGGGGCTAGTGGATCTTCTGCTCTCGAGACAATAAATGTAACTTCCAACTCTAACAAGGGGCATTACCTTAGTATGGTGTGTTACTAAATATAGCTCATAATATCCTCACTCATCTAGCAATGAGTAGACATTGCCCTGAATCCGAAGCGAAGAATTAATAAATAACCTCTCTTTAAGTAATTTATAAAATGAGTTTATTCCTCCAATTTTTAAAAAGTACATTCAGTTACTTGTTTGCGAAAGACAATGCCTTTCTTCATAAACCTTCAGATATGCTAACGCTGCGAGAAAAACTTCTAATACTCCCACAGGCATAAAAAATTTCATCCATAATGTTTTGCAGCTGAACTAGAGGTACCATTACGCTAGGATGCCCTGATGCCATAATTTCAAGCTTGGTGTTTAAATTGAAAAATTTGTGTTTTTCTTGCTGAACATCTTCCTTTTACCTATTCTAGGGTCAATCAAATCAATTTCACATTTGACCATCTTCACCACTAAACTTTCTTCCGCGAGATTTTTAATTATTATTTTACAGATACTGTGAATAGAAATATGTACTTTTCTGAAATTATATTTAACGATTACACAAAAATTACCCAACGAGATTGCCCAAATTATGTACGGGAAGTATCGGAGAATTAGAGCTTTCGCAACAAATATTTTTAGGGTAGTGCAAAATATGCGCAAGTGCCAAGAATTCAGTCATCTCTCGGGTTTCCAAGTGCTTGGATTTTCCCTTCAGGCCTTTCCGAGATGAATTCTAGTTGTAGTCATAGACTAGTTTCTACCCAGCTGCTACGGATGATTTCGGAAAAACCCATGGACAACCTGTTTGACTAATTTACTATCGCCGATCAGCGGTGGGCATCCCCATGGAGATGTGACCCCTTTGGGATGACGGCCGCTGACGTCGCCCGGCCCTGAGTGGCGCGTGAATCCCCCAGGGCCGGCTTACTACTAGATGGAAAACGCCAAAGCCAAACCCGCGCAGTTGACGCAGAAATCCTCCATATCCCCACAAACTGGTTCTAATTGGTTACGCAAGGACAAACATATTAGCTATGCGGAGAAATGCGTCATCTAATATGAAAAAGTTCTCCTAAAATGCATCCGCAGTTCGATCATACCTGTGATTTGAGATCTTATTTATAATAAGTAGCAATGATTTGTTAGAGATAATTATTGGTTTTGCTGCGGTTGCATCCATTTTTTCTTTGATCAGCTATGTCCTTTTATAAAAAAAATTCTTTCTTTATAACGCTAAAGCCCTATCATGAAGTAAACAAGTGAGACTCAGCTGTTGGGGAAAACAAATTTTGAGGCCTAACTACGCCTTGAGTTGTGACGTAAAATTTGCAAGGAACTCGTGTATTGTAACCCATTGAGAGACCGAAAATTATAACAAGTGAATCAACGTTAATTCTCAATAACCGAAAGCATTGCTAAGCCAGTTTAGAAAGGACCTTCAAATCCTCCTGAAAAGATTTTGATTAAAAGAGATTAGCAATTTTCTTGTATTCATCACTTTGACTGCTTGTGAAAATTATTTTCTTTAATCCGTGTCTGAAAATGATGAATCTTCTCCTCTCTCTCCTCTTGTAACAGAAAACGAAATAGGGAAAACTTAGCTGAAAAATACCCGAAAGCTCAGGTCGTATCATTAATGTTCATAAACTTTTTGTTTTAGAATACACAAAAAAGTCCTTGTTGCTCTAGTATGAAAAGAATCAATAATCACAGAAAAACATTTTATTCAGGGCAGCAATTCATTACTTACAAGGTATAAACCAGTTAATAACCTCATTTATATATCTTGAACACTGCTAATACTGCACTTTCATCGTGCAAATTCGTCATTAATTGCATGAAGCTACTCAGATTACACTTAATATCCTTGAAGTAAATAATTGAATTAATATTCAAAACTATAAATTAAATGCGGTAATGTTAGATAGCGTCTATCTTTATTCAGTCTGAAGGAAACGAACCGTTGTAACTATGTTACATGAAGGAAGCAAATGATTTACAAAGTAGGCTGTTTGGATGACAGCCCAAGTAAACGCTCGTTACGAACAGGCTAATGTCGACGCATGGGTTTCTCTCTCGTCGAGCGACCAAGGATGCTCATGTTTAAATGAAAGGTAGTTGGACTTTTCCACAATAAGTGCAACTACCTTTCATTTCAATACGTCGAACTTCCACAATATCACGCCTGAATCAGTTGAACCTATAAGGGCGAGCATAATGATATTTATTAATTATGTAAAAGAAACTGTTCGAGACGACAAATTCAAAATATAAAAAAACATGCTCTGTAGTTAATTCTATTTTCATTTAAGCCATGTTCATTACCGCATCATTATTTTCTGATTTACCTGTATGAAAACAGTTTTCTACCTTTATTTGATCTTCCAATGCCGCTCTGCAAAGTTATGATTGTCTTTGTTTTCGTCGAAATGTTTTTATGAAAGTTTTAATTAAACGCTTTCAGTCGCAACGAGAGCCAATGAATTTGCTGATATGTAAAATACTGGTTAATTCGCCTTCAAAGGTCACTAGCCATTCAGTAATCCTCCAGCTTCGTGGAAAAAACTCACGATTATAACATTATATTGAGTATTATCACTCATAACTCACGAATATTATTTATTATAGGATTCTCAAGTCCGCCGCTAGAGTTGTTGTCGCATTAAAATCAGATTCCAAAATCGCCACTCGCGGCGCTACCAGTAATTGATATCCACTTTTTACGAGGAATTACACGGAAGTAATACGTAACTGAGTCAATATATCATATACACCATGCATTTTACGGAAGCAAGACAATTTTAAACCTAAAAAGACCACTCCCACTACGCTTAATGGCGAAAGTCACACTGAACGAGATACCGCTGCCTTGAAGCGCCGTCGAATAAAATTCTCGCGAAAAAGCAACAGATATAAAGCTTACCCGCCATGTTCTTGGGCCTCCTTAATTGGAATCTCCTTGGAAAAACTCTCGAAGATTTCGAGCCGCCATTTTGTTTTCCCTTTTCGAAGGTCTTGCTTCGCCAAACCGCCACTGCATTGCGAGGAGGAAGCCATTTTATGCAACTTATGTTAACTCGAGTCCGGACACTCGAACCCGCGGGCATTTTCCTTCGAAGGAAACACAATCATCGACAGCATTCTTCGCGTCATCCACTCATTCCTTGCTTGCATGCCGTCTCTTGATTTACTGCGCTCGTTCGGAGGGAAAAATACGACATTTTTTTCATCGACTTCCCTAAAGGAAAGAGGAGGTTGGGGAGAGGAATTTAGCGGGTAAACGGGAGCGAAGAAGGGCAAGCACACGTATCACAACGCCAATTTTCTTCGTAAACTCCCCTCTCCTTTGAAAATGTGGTCGCTGATGAGAAATAGATGATACGCCTTACTCTTAAACGCTCAGAAAGACGGCGATTAAGGATTGATTCCACCTAACTTTCCTATCTCACCTCGCATTTACTCGAGAGTTCACCTTTTGATCCGTCAGTGGCTCTTTTCCGCATCAAGAGATTTTTTCCGGGTGTAAATGTGATGTTGTTCTCTTGCTGAGGAGGAACGATTCAGGGGAACTGCATCGAGGAGACTGAAGTCCGTCCCGTATGAGCTTGATTGTCGTTGCCATTTTGGGCGAATTTCGAACCCAGAGCTGCTTCCGGGAGCAATTTCAAGATTTCTCATTTTGAAAATTTTCCAATCAATCATAATTATTGTGGCAGCTAAGTATTTCTTCATTAAAATTCACTCCACAGAATAATACGTAGTTTAGTATTTCCTAAATAGACCTGAACATGCAGTGGCGGATCTATGGAGGGGGATAAGATTGCTCTTTTGTCTTGCCAATGATCATAATGCCCAAGGTAGTTACCTACTGGGATACTGTTTGCTTTGCAAGGATACCTAATAATGTTACAATGAATATTGGTGGCTTGGAAAGTTTTCCATCGCCAGATATTTTGTGTTTTAAGACATTATAAATGAACAATTTTCAGTCATATGCTAAAGAGCATTGTACTACTCTTTCGTCGAATGTGTTAACATCTAAGAGGTGTATGAAGTTTAAACCAGAAGATCGTTTACTTATTTTTTGTAAAAGCCATTTGCCTTTTAATTTTGCCATTGATGCCCCCCTTGGGTATCCAATTTTCACTATATAGAATGGTAATTTTTCCGACCCCCACTACTGCTGTGATTTTGACCCTCACTTACCCCTTTCCCCCACCTTGTCCCTATCCTGGATCCGCTACTGTGAAAATGTATACATATTTGATGTTGCTTAGTAGCAACATTGGGTTTTAAAGGGGTTAATAGGTTTTCACGAATCTCCTCGGCGCAGCAATGGTTGCAGACCGATCCATTTATTTTCAGTACTTACTATACTATGTTTGCAATCACTCATCAACATCATATCATCATTTTATGTTTACAATCATGGAATAATATTTAAATGTTATGATATTTATGAATCACATGACTGCGAATACAAATTTCGAATCATGGCTCTTATTATGGCTTTATTCTTCTTGAAATTCGAATCTCTCGGCCCGTCAGTAGCGCGAGTGGTGGCTTTGAAAATCTATTAAAACACGCGGACGGGTGACAACACAACTTGAGACCAACTGCAGAACTTTCCATGTGATATTCGTGGAGCGATTCCTGAGTGAGATCCTCATGAAACGCAGGAATGTAGCTTTTTTACATCGCGGCCTTACATAAAATATATTTCCTTCAACACCTTTTGATCTCAAATTTTGAATTTAGTTACACGATGACAAAGGCTGAAATGGTAAAAAAGAACTATGCTATGATGTAGTAACTACATCTAGTATAAATCCCGTTTCCAGACCGAGCAGAGCATTAGAAACTCATAAATATGTTATTGTTAGGAAATTGGTGGACCCAACAGTCGTAATTTGGATTTTTAGGTAATAAATTGCAAAAGTTCTGAACAAAACCCTTAAATTCCGAAGAAACAGCGTAGTAGTCGGTGGCTCTATCAAGTCTCCATCCATGAAAACTAATTAAAAAATATTCCTGTTACGATTGCAACTCGGTCTTTCAATATCCCAGGCTGGAATGAATTGAAAGTGATGCTCTATAGTCACGTTAATAACACCTCAATTCAGCATGCGATATGACTCAATTGACCACAGTAGAACTATCTTAAAACTCCAAAAGGGGGATATATCCCCCACGGAAAGGAGAAGGTAATTCTAGAGTACTCTTGATCTTGACTTGTGGAATATAAAGGTTCGACTTAGAATGAAACTGGTTCTTGTTAGACTCTGCCGAAGGATAAATCGATTGAAAATGGTATTGAAATGTGCCTTATGACATTCATTAGGTCACGTTATCTTGGTGAAAGTGTGTGCATAAATTTTGCTCCCATCAATGGAGTCGTTCGCTTGAGAATTATTCGCTTTAATCTAGTAGCTAAGAAAAGTTGAGAAATTCAAGTGAAAATAGAATATTTAGAGATGAATTTGAATTGAGTGATAATTTATAGCGTAGAGACCGATACGAAGGGAAGCCTGTGGAAGGTCACTGTATAGCGAAGTTGGCATTTTCCTCTCATGCACAAATTTTGCAACTCCATAACCTACTACTAATATACGATCGGCATAGCTGTAAGAAAGCCTCAAAAAGGCAAATATAGTATTTAACATCGCCAGTTGTTATAATTTACAGTCAATTGCTCATACATATTCCCCTGAAAATATTGTCATAGCATTATCTGCGTTAACTCTTTCACGATGTCTTTTCATGTTTATTATCTAGTCGTCTAATCCTTAAAATATTAGGTTAAATCAGTTTACCTTCAATGAAAAGTAAAACCTTGTCATTTCACATATATTTATTAAAAGGCGACCTTTGTTGCGACATGCCACGTAATACTCTGTAATAAAATTATGTAGAATTGATAAGTTTTTTTATTTTTCATGATGGTTAGTCGATTCCACGAGGTACGTTTGAGTCATCGAAATGATTAAGTTTTCATGAAATATTCTTTTAAAAAATGAAAAACCATTGGTGAGAGCAGTTACAACGTGTAATTCTTAATTTTTGGACCTAAAGCCTATTTCCATAGTCCTAACACTATCTTAAAATCGACTAAAATGGTTTGCTCTAGCAGCTGATAGTTATTAAGTATAATATCTTAGTTGTTAATTCCACCGATACGGAAACGGAATCAAATGAAGGCATCATTTCGATGTTAAGGTGAAAGATAGAAGTCAAAAAGCAAATATCCAAGTTATACAAAGCTTTGGAATAGGGATCTGTTCAGGCAATCGGATGTAGCTTGCAACTTACGAGCCATTTTTTCTACTACCATAGGTAACACAATTTTTGGCTGAATTATTTTCTGATGCCTTTCTCCACCTCAAAATGGAGAACAAAGCAAAATGTCGAGAATAAGGTAAGGATATGATGCCCAGAGCGAATTTTAGCCTCCTATCTAAATTTAGGTACCATTCGCTCCGTAAAATTCATGAAATAAGAATCTGTAATAAAGAAGTATTTTGCAATTTCAGCTAGAAATGACAATCCAGATAGTGTTGTTACAAAACCCTTAAAAAAATAAGTTCCAAAAGTTTGTAAGTTTGCAGCCTACGCTCGTTTACTTGCTGTAAATTTTTCAAGGCTACCGTATTGAAGATTTGTGTAAAAGTATATTCTTCTCCCGGACCTTAGCCTTCTAATTTTTTTATTAAATCTAATCAACTGATACATGGCTATGATATCTTAAAGATTAATATGGCTCAGTAAAATTTATTTTTCACTTAACGTAAGGTGCAAAATATTGAGGGTGTTTTAAGTACAGAGAACGAAGCTCTAAATTCAAAGCCTCTCCTTTCCTTACCATCCGCGGCCACAATGGATAGATGCACGCATTCATGTAAATGGAATGCAACTGCAAAGGCCTTGAAAACCATCACCATTCCGTAAAAAACACCTCTAATGCACCGCACTTCATACGCAAGGCGCGGGTTAGGTCCCCTGCAGCGAAGATATGGATGCTAATGCCTTCTTCTGGAAATGGGAGCTGCGCTGTTGTGTAAGTGAGAGAGAACGAATCACCCCCATTCCTAATCTTCAAAATCCCTGCGTCATGTTCCTTCATTTTTTTATTTCTTCTTCTCACAGCGACGCCCTCTAGATAGTGTCGCCATCGCGTTTGTTCGAGAGTGGAATCTAGGATAGGAGGAGTGTGGAGGAAGGAGGAGGAAAAGTGGCCACGCATGACATTTGGCCTTTGCTTTTGCCCGCTTGCTTGGGAGAGTTCGCGGTTTGGCGCGACAGTCCGAGTATGCCACGATTCGAGAGGCCTCCTTACGGGAGACCTCGAAAGAAATAACTCTTTCCCCCCCACCTTCTCCGCCTCCTCCCGGTTGGTTAGTGTGTACACTGTAAGTGTGAGTGCTGGTCTCTGTTAGCGCCCTACGCAAAAAGGCCGGGGAGGGCGCCGTAACCCCCCCCCCCCACCTCAGTGCTCCTGACCAGCTTTCAAAGAAGTTGCAAAAGCCTTGGTCGGTGTGACCGAAGGGTGTGGGGTGTGAAGAGAGAGGGAAGGGTGGAGAGGGAAGTTACCGCCAATGCATTTAGCATTCACGAAAACTTATAACCTCTTGAACTTATATTTCATGAAATACGATGCATTGGAGGGATTTAAAAGATTCCATACGAGTAGCTATAGCTGTGTTCTCGATGACCTTACGGGAATATGTTTGTTCGTGAAGAGCATGAAATAAGAATCACATTTATTTCAACTGTAATACGTTCATTAAAAGACTAAAAAAATGTCATTTCATTACCTACCATTCCATTTAAAATGATCCACAGAAAAATATATTGAGGATTGGTGCGCGATATTCAGAAAATCAATTGAAGTGTAAGGAGTTAATGTCATCGGAGTACGATTCTCATCAATGTAGTGTCAATATTCCTCAAAGTTTCCATAGATGACAATGGTGGCACAATTTCAGTTGCGATATTGCTGTGGCAAAGAGTACATACCTACTAGATTCCTGGAATCATTTTCCAAAAATATACACACGTTTGGGGCAAAAGTACCTATAAGTGTTGTAGACTACTCTGAGCGGTACAAAAAAATAGTAATAAAGTTAATTTTTAATAATAATAATAATTGTTTATTACTCCAAAAAATAAAAGTACAGAATAGAATTGATTACAAAAAACGGAGTAACTTTAGGTAGCCATTAAGGACAACCTGTTTTCGGCGACTTCTCGAGTTTGGCACAGGTTAAGTCTGTTTAAGGGCTTCAATATTCTGAGTATTTTTAAGTCACTCCTCCTAAGAATTTTATCAATACTTTATAAATATTTTGCCGCCACGGGATAATGGCGGTATTTCCTGGTAGCCTATCACGCTTAGCATTAATCTTTTTTGATAGAATCTTTCAATGAGAAAACAGAGGTAGAAAATTCTTAAGAGTCAACAGCCACTCTTTTTCACTCATGATATGTACCTATAAGTGGCGCAGTCGTATTGCAGTACTGGGATTTTTATTAGTATCCTACCCACAGCAAAAACGGGTTTAAAATTCATATCCCTTGCAAATATTATACATTGAAATGAAGGTTTTGTAATTTTTAGTATATATTAGAATATAAATTAGTAAATATTAATCAATTCACATATGGAAAGCAGTTGTTCGGTAGTTGACATGCTGCGAAGAAATAGCGTTTTTGGTGTACTCCAAATAAAATAAAATATGCATTCGCTAATCTACACCAGAGCCATTTTTGTAAAGTATCGCTGTTTAAAAAAAGTAAGTTTATCTATCATTCGTTTGTGTAGCCTGTTAAGTCTCCCTTCTTAATCGGTTTTATTTATAACAATGTGTTTTACGATTCTCTGGGGTTTCCACAGATAATATCCTTTCGAAGTCATGTGATCAATGTAAAAAAACTCAATAAGTTAGATAAAATGAATCTACCTACCTCTTAGATGCCTTTTAGCTTCGCCAGATTACTCAGTTGACGTATATCTAACTTAATATGATGCTTTATAATCTAGTAATCCATTTTTAGGATAAATGCACACTCTTTCAATATAAGGAATAAAACTCAACTTGAGATTAAATTTTCAAGGTGGCCAAAATGACATATAAACATGTATAATCATTAAACATGATTCCTGTGACTGAGAAGGCTTAGGATAAACTTGAGGTCATATATGTACAGCAGTAAACATGTTTAGCCAAATATTTTGTTTCATTTGAGAACATAATATAAGATTTAATGGAAACTGGCTTCTTTGATGCATGACTTTGCACTTTTTATGCAATTATCATACTTTTTCTTCTTCCTTTTTTCATTTACTGCCACGTCATTTTTTTATAACATAGTTCTCTTACTGTATCAATACGGCTTTTTGTGTTTACTCTACTCTCCAGAGGCAATTAAGCGATGTTTCTCACTGACTTATATACCTATTCTTGACCGTTAGTTTAATTAAATGTGTCTTAATGCCCTTGCTAGCCGTAAAATATTACTTATTTTTAATGAGGGCTTGATTTTTTTCTTCATGCCTCTAAATTAAATCTCGTTAAGCCATCTCCATTCCTATGAGAAAAATTAATGTGCTACAACTATCTCCGTTTGCTTATTAATTTTCCATGAACGTTCTTACCTCCTGTCCGACTTCGTTAATTGCCCACTAGGTGCATATATTATAGATCCAGGGCGATAATAGCCACCACTGTTAAACTACTTTCTTTAATTTAGTTCATATCTACTTTCACCTCATTTGATCAGAACAATCAGCTCCTTATATAGATCTTGCATCAATCCCTTTGTGTTTTACTTCATTTGAAACTCCTTCACGGTTCGTAGCAACGTACTATTATTATCCAGGCCAAAGAACCGTCCACTTTCTCACAATCCACTGATACAATTCAAGCCAATCGCTCTGCTTGCACTACAAACTATGGATCCGTGGGAATTAGAATCAATTCATTTTAAAAACTTTCCAGCACAACTTAATATTAAATTATATTCCATAGGGGCTCTCATATCCTTCTTCCATGAGTAATACTTCCCACGCAAATTTCGAATTTCTCTTAATAATCATGGAGGAAAGGCTCGAGTAAATCAGGACGTCCTTTACGGTATTTGTCTCTAGTTTATGGAGCTAATTGACACTATTTTACGTCGAGTTTATATGAAAATTAGCGATTCTCTTATTTCATTATATGCCTTTTGTATTGTCAACTGATTCTTTAGACTAGAATCCTAATTGAACAAGAGTAACATTTTCTGAATGTTTATGCATGCCTTTTCTAACTCTCATCATATTTCAGCCGCAGAGTAGCTTGCCGATTGAACGTTTTTCCTCGATTATATTTCACGATCCCCATGGCGTAAGAAACTGGCTTAAAAAATTCTATCGCTATTGGGATGTCACCTATTACAATATTCATAACTTAGGCAAAAAAATTGTTTTTCGTTACTTTACTTTTTCGTTTGGAAACTGATTTATTGGATGCATAACTAAGTACTCTTTATGCAATTGTTATATTATTATTTTCCATTTTTTTCATTTGGTGCCACATTATTTTTATTAAATAGTCCACTAAATGCATCTATATGGTCCTTAGTGTTCAAAACTTTTCCGTTAATAATTACTTCTTTCTTGATAAGCTATGCGATTGTATACACACTGCTGGTTGGTTTTGAACTTGAAGGTATTTTGATTTAAATTTATCATGATAGTTTATGTCATGACTGACACCGATTAATCTTCATTCATCCTCACTGCATTTCACTATTGACAAAGGATTCCGTATGATTTCACTCAAATGCGAGCTTCTTGCGCCATGACTCTATATATCAAAAGCATTATCTTCTATGTTCCCTAACCTTCCTTCAATGACGGGATAAAATGGCGAATACATGTGGCACCAAGTAGGATAAATTCACAGATCCGCTGAATCATGCTGCGAGAGGTTGAGGATTTAATAAAGTTTGATTAAAGTAAGACAATGGAATGGCAGGATAATTATTGGCAAATATTCGAATTCGGAAGGTGTCAGCTATACAGGCTGTATATCTCTGTGGTTCTTGATGTAAATATTAATGTATGATTTTGCATCGTCTCATGACAGGATATACGACCGTTTGGAAAATTTTAAAATGTGGTAAAATTTTCTTCGATAGGGAAAGGTTTTGAAAAGCCAGGGTATTGCACTAAAACATCTTCACAATTCTAATAGTTATAATGCTAAAATAATTGAAATTTTAGCCTGCTACATTACTTTAGAGCAGCGGTTCCCAAAGTGGGGGTCGCGACCCCCAAGGGGGTCGTAGGCCGTTCGGAAAGGGGTCGCGAGATACTAATAATATGGTGAACAACGTGCTTAAACTTGGACGACCATTTTTAGGGGGTCGCGGCTAAAAAGAATGAGCTAAAATGGGTCGCGGAAAGAAAAAGTTTGGGAACCGCTGCTTTAGAGCAACCGAATACTAATCTATCTGGAATATATCTAAATACATCTAAAATACTTATCTCTATGTAAAATCTAAAAAAAATTGTTGTTGTTATTATTATTATTATTATTATTATTATTACCTGAAAACCACGTATTACTACATTCATATTGAACGTTTCCTTCATTATTATCGGGTATCTTTTGAAAGCTGAAAATATTTAAATTAAATGTGTTTTAAAAACCTTTAAGAAAATAAAAATGGAAATATTTTTTTGTGGAATTGATCCAATAAAACATAAGTATAAACTAGAATTTTGTAAATATCATAATTGGCCCATTACGACGAAATTCATCGACAATTATGGCGCCTACGATTCTAATTGTATATTTCTAAAACCTTTTTTACAGCGTAGCCCGAGAGGGATGTAGGTACTGCAAAAGATATTTTGGGAAATGTGTTTTTCCCTCCTCCTTCCTTTAAGTGTGATTTCTCGCACCCTTCCGCACATAGTTCCTCTTTCTCTGCATTGCTTCCCCTAAATTGATTTCAACAACCCGTTATTCATCCTCGGTTGTCCCTCAGTCTGAAGCTTTTCCACCGATACCAAGTGAAAATTATCGTTTTCCCTTGCGACATTTTATGATTAGAAAATTAAGCCTAATCTACGTATCATGTAAACAAAGCAATTCCGGAGGAATTCAATATCATCTTTTCTCTTTTGATAGTTTTAAAGGGTGGAATTTCCGAAATAATTCTCGTGGCTTAAATTAATCATTTTTCTTTTTTGTTTTTTCCCTTATTAATTTCCTATTTTTTCTTTTTCGATTCTCTTTCTTAATTTTAAATTTTCTAAATTAATTTCAATTCCAGTTCAAAATAATGGTTTTCATTTTTTCTTCTTCTTCTCCCCTTCTTAATTTCCTTTTCTTTTTTTTTGATTATTTTCATTTGCAGAAATTTTTCTGAATTAATTTTAATTCCAGTTCAATATAATGGTTTTCATTTTTATTTTTCCCTTCTTAATTTCCTTTCCTTCTTTTTCATTATTTTCATTAACTGAAAATTTTCTAAATAAATTTTTGTTGCAACATATTCAAGCTGGCTTTTGTCTTCGGAACTTTCCTGCCTTAGCCCCGCCTCCTTGCATCCCTCCTCCTGCTAAGAGAGAGCCATGGGATGGGCATAAGATTTGTCGACCACATTGCTTAGCACTCACCTTCACCGTCGACCGCGGGTCACCTTGGTTGACGGACTTGCCCACGGGCCGCAGAGAGGGAAGAGGGGGGTTGGCAATGGTGGTGTGGGGATAATGGGTGGGTTTATAGGGCCGCGGAAGGGGATGGTGTGCTGGGGAGGGAAATGGCGCTTGGAGGGGGGTGCATTGGGGAATTGGCTGAATGGGTGCTGCATGTGCTGCTCCCTTCCGATAGGGGGGGGAGGGCACCTTTGTTTAAATGGTCGCCCGCGAATTACGTGGTGCCGCCCATCCCGAGCCAGCCTCCCAATGCGATACTCCGAAACGACGCCGTGGACGACCAATCCCCTTCACAGGCCTACTCACACACACACAAATACATCGCCCTCCGCGCACACATACAGAGGCAGACAGTGGCGCGGACAACAGGCTCGCATAGCCATCCATCTATCGGTGCGTCATTCACGGAAGAGCTGGCCTCCGGCATCTCTAAGCGATGAGAGAAGCCCTCTCACGCCGCCCATGCGTACCCCTTCCTCTCACCCTCTGCCACTTCTCTCCCTCCCCCCCTCATTCCCCTTCTCCACGTACCTACTGCATGATCCTTATTGTCCCCACTCGGATATGAAAACTTTTATCCCTATGTCAGCAAATTCCGAACCGAATGCTCTTTTCCAACATTTTGTCAGGTGAAATACCGACTACTTTCTCGTGATACATCTTCTGATTTAAAAAAATGTCTGCATTCTATTCCGACAAATGGACATTTTTTTCAACCGCGTATTTTGACAACAGTTACATATTTTTGTGAAATCGCTCTCATAGTAGTGCGGTGCCGTGCCTACAATTTATTTTCAACTTTTATATAGCACCACTGCGGACATCATAATTGGTATTTTTCCAAAAAGACATTTATTTTACAGTCTTTATCAGAGCTTTTTTAACTTACTTGTTAGATGTATATTCAGCAAGTTTTCACAAATTTAAATAGCGTAGGAAATTTTGAAATAATTTTGGCCTTTTGGAATACTTTGATCTTCCTGTCTTTTTTCTTTTTTATTTGTTCTTTCATGATTTAATGTTTTTTTATATTAATTACTTCCTGATATCGGATACTCATTCTGGTTTGTCTCACGCACTATATATCTAATTGAATACCTGAAATGAACTCTGTAAAAGAGCCCTGGCCCGGGGGAAGAGGGGGCCGGATTGTGGCCTCACCCGGGCCAGGTTAAATAAAACGAAAAGTCAAGTCAAGTCAAGTCTGTCTGAAGCATTTTTACCGATGCCAAGTAAAAATTATCATTTTCACTTGGAAGATCTTCTGATTATAATGAGTAAATTTAGGCTCTGTAACATGTAGAAAAAGCAATTCAGGAGGAATTTGATAAGATATTTTCTTCCTTTAAAGTTTTTGACGTCGGAATTTCCGAAAATGTTCCGGTGGTTTAAAATTATCCTTGCTCCTTATCCTTGCCCCTTCTTTATTTCCTTTTTTTTCTTTTTTAAATCTTTTTAATTTTAAATTTTCTAAATCAATTTTTGTATCCACTCATTTAAGCTGACTTGTCTCTTCGGCTGAAATATTTCTCTCGATCAAAATATCAACAGGAGGTAGGAGATGCAACAAGAATTTAATTTTTATATAACAAGTTTTTCATTTCTTTTCAGTAATTTTCACTACTTTAATGAGATCAAAGTGTTAAATACTAATGGACATAATTTATTTTTTTCCACACCTCCGAAAACAGCATTATTCAGCTTTTACATCGGGATTTTCAATAATATTTAACAATCAAACGTGCCCACAACGCACTAACATCAATGCCCTGGATAAGGATAACTTACTCAGGCGGGACTCGAACCCGTAACCTTAGGTTAGGCAGGCGAGGACTTAACTACACCTCCAGCGACGCCGTCCAAGTAAGAATATGAAATTATATTTCATTGACTGCCTTATTCATTAATTTCTAAATACGTGCCGATTATCGTCATAGAGACAGCAAGTATACGTCATAGAGGAGCTGACAAAAGATTAATGCAATTTATTAATGGAAACATATTTTTTTACAATTTCAAGAAACTATTGGTGTTGGTATCTTCATACACTCTACCACGCATCATGAAACGAAGGATCGGCGTTTATTGGAACACCATTTTGATGAAAACCATGTCTCTTGTAAAATTTTACTGCTCAACGAAGAGACATTCTAGGGAAGCATATTTTTTTCTCACTCCCTCTTTCTCTTTCAGTCTATGGGTGTCCTTCTTTGCGTCCCCTGACCCCTATCCGCGATGACTTAGGAGACGACCTGGACTGTTTCAATCCCTGCAACTGCCTCTCATCTCTCGCCGGCGATGTTCCTCTTCCGCCGCGGCATCGTCGGCCGCCATCGCCGGGCCATTTTTTTTCCGCCGCGGCCCGCTCCATCCTCCGCCCCCCCCTTCACCTCTCTCCATCCCCGTCCCCTGTCGCGTCCCCACCGGCCTCGCATTACGAGCAAAGGGCCATTCCAACATCTCCTCTCTCTCTCCCCTGAGGTCCGTCACAATGTCCCGGCTGAAACAACCTTTCACCGCGGCGGTAGCGGCCTCTCTCCGCGGTGGCTACTTAACCGCCCCCTCGGCGTCACCCCTACTCCAGGGCTCATCATGGCCGAGCACAATTTATGCTTCAATCCCACCGAGACGATAAGTTTGCCTTTCGATTGTTTCTCAGTGATCGAAACTGATATCCCGTTCGGAAACAATTTCAGAGACGTTCCATCAATCGTACATGTTTTGTTGAAAAGTGTAGGGACTACTCATAAATTTGCTATAACCTTGGGGTTTGCGGTAAAATAGTGTGTGATTTCCAGCACGAATTACGTATTTTCCCACGATAGATCCAATAAGTATCTATCGTTTTCGTTTTTATTCGTGACTTGGGATAATAGAGTTTTTAGAGGACGTATTAATCAAATTAATCTATTTGTAAATATGACTTGTTTACTCAAATAGCAGATACCTTATTAATTTTAATTTAATTCAATCACGACGATGGTTTAGGCTGATAGACCACCATTAACGAAGAATGAGCAAAGGGTTTTTGTGTAGATCATAAATAGTAATAATACCCTTTTTTTAATTCTCACTAATTGAGGTGTGGTATTTATCTACGCTGTGATGCTGTATTGGAAACCTTCGCTTTTATACTGATGTGCATCGATAAGTTTACATATTGAATATATTCTGACTTTAATAGGCGTTCCCAGCTGTTTTCCTGGAAGTAGTATTTGTTGTATCAAGCTGGCACCTCGCGATGGAAGCTTTATTCACCATGAAATGGTAATTTTTGCTTCCCTGTGTATGAACTTGCTCAGTGAATTTACCGGTTTTTCCTCTTAACTCATCATAATCAGATATGATTGGTTGTAATAAGGTTATATCAGGTGATGCTACTGTAAATTAGAGTGGTAATGCATGGAAATCCAACCTCTTCTTCAAACATTGAGTAATTCTTCTCTCGTATGTAAATATTTTGTTATCCTATGGCATAATGGTTGAGATGTTTTGTTGAATTTTTTAGAAAAAGATGGCGATTTCTTATATTAAACTGTTTGATGGTTTCTTAACATTTTAAGATAAAGAAAACTTTATTTTTCTTCATTAAAGAAGTATTTTTTTTCAGAATCGGAATAACTAACAAAGTATGAGGAAATAATGAGACTTTAAAGATATCTAGCCGACTTCAGCGTCATATTCATTCAATTTGTTCATGTTGACACCAGTTATACTATTTAATATTTATTCCTCAATAAGTACCGTTATAAGCTGTCTGCATTTTATTTTTTATAGCTATTATGATGTGATGCATATTGTATCAGTTTTTCCCAATGGACAATTTTTCTCTAATATTTTTCCAGAATCATCGTAAAAAAGGTTTGTAGAAAATACTGTCGTTTCTATTAATAATATTTTCACTCTTGGAACCGCAATTATTACAGAACATCTGCAGTAGTTATATCGTGAATATTTGCGAAAGAAAAAATAATTAATTTACTTGGTAGAAAATTAAAGCGAAAGAATAATAAATTCCATTATCCCAGTTGCGAAATCATCGATTTCTGAACCAGAAAACGGATATGCTATCGAACGTTATCTTCGCGTTTTCACTCAACCTTTTTCTCTGCCTCGAAAATACCTAGCGAAAAATTGTGAAGGCTGCATCCCACCAAGTGCGTGGACTTGGCGGCGTTTTAGGTTTATGGACGGCCATTGTGTGAAATGTCCTTAGGCCGCGACTGAAACTTCAGCTCTCGTCCGGGAGGAAATTTACATCCAACCCGCCGCGAACATTGGTATTAGTAGTGGACGGGAGTGTGGGGTGTTAGAGTTGTCTATGGGGCATCGGGTGTCCTTCGGACTTTCTCGACTTTGAAGCGGGGAGAGAGATTTATTAGCTTACCAAGGTTTCCCACGAACCAGTCGCGCGGACGCGATTGGCGTTTTCTCATAGGAGCCCTGCCCAAGGTCCACGTCTATGCTCTCTAGCCCACAAATCGTAGTTTAAAATTACGTATTTCTGCGGTGGAATCCCCGAGTACACTTCGGGAAACGAGTTTCTCGATAGCTGCTGTGACGTCTGTGGTAGAGATAAAGAATTTCTGCCGTGCAAGCGTTTCGATGTCTTGTAAGATGTCTAATAACTCTGTTTGGGCTTCGAGATGGATAAAAAGGAATGGAAATTCGAACGATAGCTAGGATTTCGACATACTTTTACTAATCGCGAATGCATTGATTTACTAAATTGTAAAACTTTTGAAAGTTGTTTTAGGCAACATGGGATGTATATCAGTTTTGATTGTGAAATGGCGGTAACTCATCTTCATGTTCGTTTTTTACAATCCTCCAAAAGGCGCTTCTTTCTTTAAGCGTCATTCCCCAATGCATCATTGCGTAATATTAGCGGTAGAGACCAAGTTTAAGTCCCGTTTCAAGTATGTCATTTGTGGACCCTAGAAGCCAAGGGATATAGGTGCAATTTTTATATTTTTGGAGATAAGTGCAGGTAATGATTAGTGGAGTACATAATATTGCTGCGGCAAGGTGAATCACTGATGAGTACATATACATATAGACACAGTGATTGACTTTTATCCCTTTGTTATAACAATATTGTGTACCCCACCAACCATTATCTACACTTATCCCCAATATTATAAAAATTGTTCTTGTACCCTCTGGCTTCTAGCGTCCTCATTTATGCATGCTGCACTTTGATTTCACCATTTGAAGCGATGGCTTGTAAAAGAAATCCTTTTTGCGTTAGAAAATATATTTTGAAAATAATGAGCCATTTAGAGAAGTTTTAAGTGCCAAAAATAATTACACCAATCCTTGATCTTTTCCACCCATTATTATGGCATATTTAATATATGTTTAGAAGAATTTTTAAGGAGAATATTTCCGTTTGATGTTTTCGGTTGGCCTGCAACAACCGAGTTTAGTGACGGATGCTTTATGAATTAAAGGGGAAGACGGCGACTCTATTTTTTTCATGAATGGATACCGCTTGCAAGTATCTTATTTGAATTTAAGCTCAGTGTATAGCTATTTACTTGTGAGCATAATTAGGTTTTAGTTTCCTGAATCCTCGTTTTCCTTAAGCCTCGAAAATAATAGATTATTGCCTACATTCAACCATGAAGAATGTATATCGATTTATTCCACGAACCTAACTTCCACTATTTACCGCCTAATAATACGTATTATTATTTAATATTATTACACCAAATATTTTCTATATTTCGAAGAGATTTCTTCGGGGGAAAACCTCAAATATGTTCATCCTTGGCGAATTCCCCTCTGCCAAAAACTCTGGAGGTGTATCGCACGGTAACATATAAATGCAAAGCAAGATGAATGAAAAATTGGTAATTTAATTAATAATTGGTAATTTGATTCTTTGCTACTTCACGAACGGCTAAATTTAAAACCCGCCAATTACTTTTTTATATCTACATATGATAAGGAATACCTCCATCAGATTAAGAAAGGTATTGCATCCAGCGTCGTCAAACTATGATGAAGAGACTCATGCTGCGTCATACCGCGATGTTTCATGATATTCTCATTCCCCGCTCCTCGTTAGTCGCAATTGTTTACCGTTTCGAAATTTTTTATTTCATCCATTGGAGGAGGCAAAATGTCTTTTGTCACGGCACCGCGTGTTTTTCTTAGTCTCCAAGTTCGAATTCGTGGGAAAGGGAAAACAACTTCCCATCCGCACGTCCATTCGCCCTTGTGCGCTTCCTATTTCGATATCTCAGTCCGAGCCGCTCTTAACCTTCCATTCAACCCGTATCCTAACCCACATATGAGCAAAAACGGTGACTATGACGTGAAGCACGCCATTACTTACGAAATGGGATTCATTTTCGAAATGCTTGCGATAAATTGGTGTCAATACTATAAAAAATATACGGAGCTTAAACTTCCCTCTTCGTCAAAGTGAGTGTTGTTGGGTGTTCATTTATGGCATTTTAATACGGATTTTAGTAGGCGTTAGTCCTCTGTTTTTATAGCTTAGCCCTATCATTGACAGGGCCGGCTCTAAACATTTTTCCTATTTAAAACAACCTTCCATTCAACCCTAACCAACCCTAAGTATCCTAACCCACATATGAACTAAAACGATGACTAAAACGTGAAGCACGCCAAACAACAGGTGGTACGGATTCCCTCTGGATTCATTTTAAAATAAATTCAAATAATTAAGGAATAAGGATCGAGACTTAAATGTCAGCGTGAACTCATAGCTTCTTTGTTCTTATATATTGAAAGTGATAATTTCAGAGCTTAAAAACAAATTACGTATAAAAATTAAAAGTAATGTAACGAATGAGTCAGTAGTTGACAGAGCGACGGATGAGTGGACGTGTCCAATTGGGAATAACACTAACCCGAGTAGTGGGGGTATGGGTATCCACTTTACGAATTATCCTTACTTGTACCATAATATTGTGAAGTAAATCAACCTTTATTTCCTTTTTTGATTAGTACTGTACGTAGGACTGAGCGCTTAGAACCCCTTATGCATGGCGCCCTACGAGGCCGAGTGCCTACCGCTTAAACCGGCCCTGATTGTTGATGGGTATGAGGTTCAGTAATAACATTCACCCGAAGATTTTCAAATGGAACGGGACCTCAATAGACGAACGTCATTATTGTATTTACGTGTTCAAAACGCTGTAGATTCTCCTGGGGCAGTTTATAATATGAACATTATTCAGAGATGCTTTAATTATAATTGTTCTTTCTTAAATGCAAGAGTTTAATAATCTCTAAAAAGCTTAGTTAGTAATGATGGATGGTTTTTTTTTATAAAAGATCGTCTAAATTTACTCGCATTGGTATCTCTGTATCACAATTCAAGTCTTTGTTTCGATGAATACACCTTGCTGCAAATCTTAATCAGGATATGATTTATTACTGACAGTTTTCCTGTTTTACATATCAAACTAACCCGCAAATACATTAATGAATTCATGACAGGAACACTTGACAATGACTTTTATGCATGCATTGAAAGTCGTTCGAAGAAATATTTTCTACCGGTGGGATTTTTATTTCTTTCCTAGTGAAGCATTTACGTCGCTAGAACTCGGTACCATTGCAGTAACACATATTTACGAGAAATGAGCTTTCACGTGACACCAAAACATTTGGGTGGCAGAAGAAAGTGTTAACTATCGTAGAGCTTAAATTAGAGGTTGTGAAAAATAGATTTAATCTTCTCCACAATGAATCACCGTCATAGAGATGGGAGGAGGGTGCGGTGTCGTCACATTTGCCTTAAGGATGACATTCACCTGGAAAAATAGTTTGGCTCAGCCGGGATTCGATCCCGTATTTCCCAATTGCCGGTCAGGTGTCTTGCTTCCAGTAACACCAGCAAGACATCATCTGACAATATGAATCTCAGATTGGGTTTACGGAACTAGGTGTTGGCTACACAAGTCCGTAGAATTCCTCCTTGTATTCGGTTTAGTTCGATTCACTGTTTTTAGGATAGCGTATTTTCAATTTTGCTAACAATTTTAATGTAAGTCCCTCTTGATCTTGAGGCCTTAGTAAGTTCAACCGATTCAGGCATGATATAGTGGACTTTGGACATATTGAAATAAAAGGTAGTTGCACTTTTCCTCTTTCACATTTAATGCGTGCGTCGCGTTTCGGCTCACAAAACTATCATCTGATACAAGTCCCTTGTACCAGATTATGGATGTGAGCCTAAACGCGTCGAAAGCATGAAATATGCAAGAGGAAAAGTGCAACTACCTTTTTTTCAATGCGTTAAACTTCCACTTTATCACACCAGATTCGGTTGAACTTAATAAGGTCTCAGGATCAAGAGGGGCTTAAATAAAAATTCTTAGCAAAATTGAAATTACGCTATCCTAAAAACAGTGAACCGGACTAAACCGAAAACAAGGAGATATTCTACGGGTATGGCTAAAAAACAAACATAAAAATGATGTGGAAACGTGCGACTGCTTTTCATTTCAATTGAAGCCCTAGGCTGAAGCCTGGTTGGCCTACAGGAATCCGACCCTTCTTATGAATCACCGTCATAGTGAGAGGACGGTGAGGTGGACTGCTCGTTTGCCCGCCAAAGATGCGCGCGACGCGACCGCTGCGAGGCACGGCACGGATTCGTCTCCTTGAAAAGTGCACAAATGGACGTGACTCTTGGCCGAGGCAGTCACACACTCGCCGCGTGGCAGTGCGCAGTCGAAAACAAGGCGAGAGCGCGCGACCACGAACAAATTGTTGCTATCCATCCGCCAAAACCCACTCCACCATTTATATACTCTCCTCTCCTTGGATCTTCTCGCCATACCAATGAATCCTCCATCCCCGATCCCTTTCCATCTACCTACTTGTTTTCCTCCCTATACTATCGCCTATCCTTCCCCTATCCCCCCCTCCTCCTCCCTCTATCCCTTTCATGTGTCATCCAACCTTCTCTCTCTATTTCCCCACTCCCATTGTCCATTTTTTCCCCCAAGGGCATCATCCATTGGCCATGCACAGCTCGAACCGCATTATGAGGCAGGCTAGAAAACAAAAGAGGCTCGGGTTGGCCTTCATGGATTTTGGTTTCAGCAATGACCAAAGAGTGAAGTTTGGAGTGGGGGAGGGATGCGATCCACGCATCTCTGACATCGACACTGGTTGCCCTTGCGTGGTACAGAATATTTATGCGTTAATAGGAAATTATTACGAGGCTGGTAGTTTGACAGCGAAATATTATTTACCCCATAATAATATAGCTATAATGAGAGGTGCATGATGCCTTGGACGCTTCTGTGCCATTGAATGATTTGGTTCTATTCCACTCCGCAAAATAATTGGTTTATACTTTCTAGATTCAATACCTTGCCGTTATTTTCGAGACATACTTACAGTATTTTATTCGGGGATACAAACTTACGGAGAGATATTGACGAGATTTGTTGACATGTATTCTTTAAACCACGAATCGTCTTGCTTTTCTTTATAGATGTGTTATTTGCGAGGATCGTAGGTAAGAGTGTGATGCACAACGAAGTTTTTGAAGCTGAATTTTTTTAGAGCTGGATTTGCAAACACGACTTTGAATTGACATAAATTTAATGCCAGAGAACTCGATGCTACTTGTCGGGGCACCGTATACTCAGTATAGTAACAAATTAATGAACAATGAAGAGCTGTGAGAATCTCAGCTGCTCCATCTTCGTACAGTTACATTTCTTACGAGGCTTAAAACACTTTCATTCAAACTAGGCTATCTGAAATTTCCATCAAGAAAAGCTATTGTAAATTTTCACTGTATAGTGCGTTTTCAACTACGTGAGGATTACTTTATTTGTTTTAGTATTTCACTATTGCTGAAAACTTTTTTGCCAGTTTTTATTTAAAGGAATGCCCATTTTTTAAGGACACTAGAAAATGTAAGTATATATTGGCCCTTAGGAAACCATTTCAATTCACTTTCAACGAAAAATCTAATATCTTCATCATAATGTGAGATGAGATATCAGGTTGTCTGCATCGGCTACTATGACACATTGCCAGGTTTGTGCAGTGGAGGCAAAGACAGAAATCACGCTATCTGATCAACGGAATTCATCTTCAGGTATAGTTATATTTTAAGCATTCAAATCTCCCATGCAATCTATTATCATTCTTCGAATGTTTCTTGCTATATAATATATTGTATAGACTAAATTGTACACCTGCTGTATTCATTTGGAATAACTTGAAGGTTTACATTTACTGATATACCCTCGTAAGCTATTGTGAACAGCATTGAAATTAACACTTGCAATTTTCCAAGGTTAAAAAAATTATTTCAACCCATATTGCTACATTATTCTCACGACAGTAAAATTAAAACGAGTAAATGTAACATTGAAACCAAGGTCGTAATAAATTTAATAATCTCAGAAAATTGCAACTAGGGGAGACTAGGGAGGACTGGGACATATTTTGGAATACTATTTTTTATGAAAATGTTAGCGGATTAAATCAATTTTTTGCAATCCTTAGTTGCCTTGACCCATCTAAATTACACATAATATTCCTCGAGAAATTAGAATAGGTGAGTACTGTGAAACTTAGCATTTTCTGAACATATGACATTTGTCCCAGTCTTGGAGCCATTTTTGGAGGAAATGATGCTACTGATTCTCGTACAAATGAGAAAAGCAAAAGCTAAAAATTAATGAACAGAAGGAAAATTGAACTGTCCCATGCCTCCCACTGTCCCATTCCTTTCTTATTTCCTCCACATATCTCAGCATGGAAAAATTCCACTCCGTCACGATTGAATATTAGGATTTCACTATTCTGAACGGTACTATGATTTTCCCCATGAATCATGGAGAGTTTTACTATAGCGAGCGAGTGGGATTTATCATTATTTCTATGGAAGCGAGTATTTTATATCATTAAAAAGTAATAATGATATATGTTCACAGTACACAGGACAGTATCCAGGATTTTTCTGGGGGGGGGGGGGGAAGGGCCTGACAGGCAATCGCTCTTCTCATAATTGAGATTAAAAACAACATATAACAATTATTGTGCGAAATATTCTCTTTATTTTATTACCAAAGTTATTTATAAGAAATTAAATGAGTGAGACTCTGTAATATGCAAGACAAAGCGAACGTCATGATAAACATATTAAAAATTTTGTCTATTATTTAAGAATCTACGTACCCCCTTGTATCCGCCTATGCATGTACAGACACCAGTGCCCACGTCAATGAATGAACCCGGATGCATTTGTGTCAGTGCCGGAGGTGAGGAGCGAGGGTGTTAAGTCACGCAAGTAGATTTCGAGAAAATAAGGGCATCGTCGATCGATCGAAAATTTTTTAAGCCTCTTAGGGTCTGACAAAACAGTCCTTAATCCGGCACCTCGTGTAGGAGGCGTGTCGCGAAAGCAGGAGGGATAGATACCCACTGAAATACTCCACGGGGAAAGGATATCAATAAATCACTTTTCCCGCGGTTTCAGCCGACTTCCTGAATCCAGTTACTCCCCTCGGCCTTAAAGAGAGGGTGAGGGTTGGTTGTACGGATCGCGTCTTCCGTTTCCAGCCATCGATGCAATTCAAAGGAGGCGAGGCGAGGGAACAAGCAAACCTTACTCTCCCCGCGTCCCTCCTCTCTGCAATGCGATTCATCTGTTGCGTTTTTCTATGGCGACTCATGTTTTCGTCCAAATAAGACTTGCCACGGCTGACCGTGAGAATGTTTTCGAATGTTCTCTCTATGCATGTTCGAGGAAAATAAATTTCTGGGCGAATAATTTGACGGGAAAATGAAACTCTGCCTCCGTTGACTTGTTCATTTTCGAGGCAAAAATTGAAAACGAAACTTCCTTCAACAGTGGGGAAAAAATTCTTGACCTCCCTTTTTTTCCATTAGATTGTTATCATCAGGACGAAATCATGATTTGACGATGACCGTCGATCATCAGTGAAGCCCGATGCATGTTAAGATTGCCATCATATTATAGTTAGCCTTTATGGCCGCAATACGCTATGGCTAGAAATGAGAGAATTTTCTTGCCCTTAGTGGCCACTCGATGTTTTAATGTACTTCAGCGAAATTGTCATTCCCTGCAATGAATCTAATCATTATTTCTGAGGCATGCTGGCTTTTTCATTATGATAATTGTACTCCACCTTTGCAAGGATCGAATGGTTAATCAGAATATTCTTATTTGCTGACACACATTTAATTGGAAGTTATAATAAAATTAGGTACACATAAGGTTGGTAGGTTAGTTCATGGGATTACCTCATATTTGTCCCTCCTTGGTCTTCATTTCCCATAGAAATCATTAAGGCAGGAAGAATCTGAATACTATTCAGAACTTTCAAAGCCAGAATGACTCCTAAGAATAAGTAACAAGGTTTAGGCTAAATACGTATCGTGGTCATGTAAATGTCAAACTGTGCCGAAATCATGTTTTTTGTTGAAACCGTTTCTTTATAAATGTGTTATTAGTGAAATATAGTGCCATTGTTATCATATGACACTTAAACGTGATGATCAAATGTACATAAATGAAAATTGTACACAGTACACAGCGTAAAGTATAAGTATTTCCTAAAAATGCTACAGACTGTTTGAATATACTGCCATGAAGGCAGGCCCTTATATTCTACTCAAATAATTCTGTCTCAAGTGAACCGAAGTCATTACTCGAGAATAGCTAAAAACTTTCGGAAGAATGATCTTTTAAATTTTTAATGTTTAAACTTGATTTCTAAATTTAATTTGACTCTCTGCTGGCGATAAACTTACTGCTTAAGTATTATCAGCAACTTTAGGTTCTCTCATACATTCCACTGCACTTACGAGGCATAAGATATTGTCAGAAAAGATCCCTATCTTCAGAACAATAGAATGGTATGGCTCCGCACTAATAGAGCTTTTGAACGTGCTTGAAGTCCCCTCCGTCAATGGGGCTCCTTGCCAATTGTTCAAATCGTGTCATGCCATCAGCATCTTGACTTAGATATGCGTGCGCGCTCCTTTCTTTTGCTCTGCGTTTACCTTCCGTGTTTCTTCGTACTTAATTCCAGTCGATATCAGACGAGAGAATAACAAGAACAAACTTTCCAGGCCTTTTTAGTATCTTAATTTCAGTCCTTAGCAGTGTGTTCGGCATGCTATTCTTTCCCCTTAATTTTCATGTTTTATTCACAAATTACCAACCATCTCAATCACTGTCAAATATAATTTCCTACTCTTCAAAAATTGTACATATGGTCAACAGCAATGTGCATAGAGCACATTGGGTGTTGCACATGCACAGAGGTTAGGTATAAGTTAATTCTTTCTTTGTTCAAGATTTCAGGTTATCGCGCATGGAAGCCATCAACTTTTAATTGAGTTAGTTTCATATTATAGTTAAATACAGTAAATAATTTCATAATTGAGAATATTTGCTAAACTTTGAGAATTACAGAGCTACTTTTATTAGTAGGTACATATATTGAAGTATGTAGAGAGACAAGCTCACTTCAAGAGCTGAAAACATAAAACAAAATTATTCGCCTTAACCGGGAGTAATATGTTAATCTTCTATTTTCATGCCCACACTTTACTTTTGTAAAATTAAGCTCCCGTAATGTCTCTGTACATTTTACATTGTACATTTTTTCACTTTAGAATGTGATAGCAGTGAATACTTCATCGAGCGTTGTGGAAAAATCTTGCATGCCGCTGTACTTTGCTGCGACTCCCAAATTGTGCATAGCGCCGTAATCTTTAGCACTTATCCCATTCTGTGAATTAAAATTTGCTCTTTTCCCTATTTTTATGAGTATGGTGTATCTTTTACAGAGTCACTCTCAAGTGAGCGAAGTGCAAAATAATCCTTCTATGAAGATTTACTTTGCACTTCATCATACCTATTGAAAAGGCTTGGGAAGAGACTCCTCCGATTACACACCAATTGCAGGGACCAGTGGGAGCTCTTCTATATAAACACTTTTTTTTTGTTATCCTGCAAGTTTCGAGAATTGCTGAATAAGACCATCGATGCTCACTGGGTTTATTCCAGCCTACCCCAACGGTATTAATATACGTCAACTGTATTTTTTTTTGTCCTGCGACGGAGAGGATCGGCTATTTCGCAAAGCGTATTTTTCTTCTCCCCCTCCCTCCCATCTTAATCCGAAGCCCCTCGAAATGCTAGTCCGGGCGCCAGCGGGTGCTCTCCCAGTGTGTCCTCACATCCTCCTAATGCGCCTATCCGCCCCGTGCATGGCCTTTGTGTACATACATACACGCGCTCAAACTTAACTCGGCTTTTTTTTCTCTCTCTCTCTTTCCGCCAATGTTTTATCCCTTTGCGTCACCTTCGGGTCTCCCCAGCACCCACGGGATGGTGGTATTGGGTTGTGAAGGGAGAGGGGTCTGACTAGCTGCAGTTCTGGGGTGCAGGGGTAAGAGGAGGGTGTCTATGATGGAAGAGTACAACCTAGCCAGAAATACTTAAGAGTAACTAAGGCATAGTGACGAGCAGTGGCGTAACTACGGGGGGTTTGAGGGGATAGATCCCCCAGCCAAAGCCTCAGACAAATTTTTAAAAATATTAAAAATTATTGTGTAGTTATTACATATAACTAGACAACTGCATCACATTATATAACTGCATATGCTTAACGTTAAATGTCAAGTGCCAAAATGATGTAAAACGTATTTCCAATCATGTACTTTTTTTTAATTTTCCGGAGGATGCATGGGGGATGGGTCGACCCCCAAGTCCCTCCACCCCAAAAGCATATTCCTAGTTACGCCACTAGACTGACGAGGTTACCGACACCGATTGCATTTTAAGTAATTTCAATGTAATCATTACATTTTCCATCCATTTTTTAATCCATTATTGTTACTGAGGAATAAATTGTTATCTAACAAGAAGACGTAGCAACACCGAAGACAATATCTTGTGACATGATGATGGCCTGATAAAGACAATGGTCGAAGGAGAAGTAGATGGCAAAATCGGTAAAGGAAGACCTTGAACAAAATATGCCTCAGGTAAAGAAGGATGTGAAGGAGAAGAAATGCGTAGGTGTGAAAAGATTAGCTGATTGGGGAATAGAATGGAGAGCTGCGTCAAATAAATCTTAGGATTGTTGACCAGTGATTATGAAATTGTTATTATATTATTTTTATTACGATTACCCGTAACATGTAAGTACATGTGAATTGTTTAGGTGATGAGAAAGTTGACTGGAGAGCTGCGTCAAACGAAACCTGGTGTTGATCACTTATCATGGTGAACTTTTCTACAGATCCTAGCATGGTATCCACTAATGAAGTTCTGGAACCACTTTTCCTAAATATCAATGCACAAAAATTATCAAACTGTGGAAAAGGCTACAAATATTTTCTTCGTGAAACTATTGCTTTTAATCAGCTCATTGATTTCTGAATGTTATCATTACTTCCACTAATATCTACTCCAAAAACGTAAGGCCGATAGCGGCGTGAGACAACGCTTGGTTATCGTAATACAACGATCTAATGATTCATTACGCAATCATTAATATAATGCTAATAGTACCTGCTGATACTTTACATATTAGTTCAAAATTTTAGCTGAAAGAGTGCTTAGTAAAATATTGTCCGGAGATTCCTCCTCCTAGGAATTTGTCAAAAAGTTTAACAGTATTAAGTAGCAGTGACCTGTTCTTGACCGTTACTTAAACTGCTAAAAATTGTAATTTATTCTTTCTACTGATTATACATTTAAGAAACTGTAACTGCAAGTTGGCATAGTTCCATTTTATTGGTCACTTCAGCATCTCTAAACTTAACCTATCTAGCATAGGCTTTCGGTGTGGGACGTTTGTGGCGAAGTTGTCGGTGATAGGTATGGGGAATAGGGGGATGGGGTTGGGAGGCTAGGTTTGCGTGGGGGAGGGGGTGGGAGGTGTGGGGTGGACTGGTTCACCTTGCTAGAACCTAAACGGGGGGTGGAGGGTGAGGAGAAGAGGAGGGGGGAGGAATTGCTTGGCTCTCTAGTGACTGCTCGGCCGCTTCTCGGCTTATGCAGCGAGTTTCGAAATATCGTCGAAAACAATCCAAGCCGATGAGGCACCCCCCACCCCTCACGTACCTACCCACACTCCCGGCTAACTACATAGCTCCCCTACCACGCTACCTCGCGGGGGAGCTCGTACATATATCTTAACCCACGGTACATAAACATCTGCCTTTTTCTCCAAGTTGTCATTTTGCTTCGTTGTTTAGGATTATACTCGTAAATATGGCCATTAACTGTCACGCAGGGCTATTAATTATGGTGATCAGTATCTTTGAGTGTAGGTCTTTAAGAATTCAATGCATATTTGTGGGCAACGTTTCGGTATTTTTTTTGTACCTATACGAGAGCTTTTTTGCAATGGAAATGAAATGAAATGATTGTTAATTATTTGAAACTTTATTTTGTTATTATTCGTTTATTGTTTCAGTTAAAATCAATTTTAAAAATCAAAATCATTGCAAAAAAAACCTCCAATGAAGGTATATAAATATACCGAAACGTTTCCCAAACATGCTGCATTTAATTCTTAAAGGCATAGACGCCAACGTTAAAAATTTGCGTCAAAAAATTCAAAAAGAATAAAACTCAAATTACCTATTTATAATAGCATTCATTTATTTGAGTTAGATATAAATTTTAATTGGCGGCAGCCATTTTCTCAAGTATATATTGCTCTGAACTTTTTATCAATCTCTACCGAATTTTCTTTTCCAAAGGTAAGGATTACCTTGCCCTTTGGTAGATACATGTAACGGACTTTAGGGGAAAATAGAGACAGAGATTACATTTTACGCTGCAATGGGTTCGAAGTGGTATTTCATCGCTAGGCTACACTAGAAAATATTTTTTTTCTTATTGCAATGCAGGATTGAGTGGTTCACACAGATTCCTATTTTCATTTGTTGTCCCTCATTTATTAAAGGTTTGTAAAATATAACTTTTAAACGGACAATTGTGATGTTTACACATCTCTAAATGTATAATAATTCCTTACATTTACAGTTTTTATGTAAAAAAAGGATAAGTTATGTAAATAATATTCTACGGTTTCAGTAGCAAAAATGATGAAGATAGCATTCTGCGCAAAATTTTTGGCTGTGTAATTAGTGGCTAAAATTAAATGAAAAAATAGTTAAAATCCATTGATATGGATTCCATTTGATGAAAATTCATGCTGAATGAAGATATACAACCTTGGTAAATTTTCATTCGACATTGGTTAAGTTGTACTTATTAAAATTTGTGTGAAAATTTAAAAAGTTTGTATAGCTTCAAAAATCTTTGAAAATTTACAAAGGTAAGTTTTTATTCACTCGACAACAAAAGTAATTCATCCTTTCAATCATTCAGAACGCTCAAAAAGAGCATGTTGTAATTATTCGTGAAATAAGCTCAAAGTAATTAGGCCCGAATATTGTTTTGACTCATGTGCCTTACTTAACAGTGTAGTGCCAGCAATCTGTCGTTCCCTTGTTGTGTATCTCTCCCCCCTGCCATACACCCTAACCACTTCCTCGCCACTATTTTCGCACCCTGCCCCTCCGCTCTAGAGTGAACCCCCACGAAATATCCCCGTTCCTCTCCCCACCTGTTTAAGGTCCGAACCTTACTAAGACTTCCTCTCGCCACACGGCCACTATGCCCCTCACACCACCATCCGCAGTCCAACCAAGTGGTTCCCCCACCCTTCCTCGCCCTTCCCCACTTTGCCCTCAAAATACCTGGCCTAGCGCGCGCCTCACACCCTCCGCAAAAAAAAAACACCCCACACACTCCGTTCCAACCCATCCCACTTGGAGTTCCCTCTCTTTATATCTATCTGCCTTTCTCTCTCCCTTTCGAGTCCCGAACCTTACCCAATACTAAACAGCGCGAGACCACCTCACTCATCGCCCCCCCTCCATGCTTCCCCTCCAATACCTCCTCCTTTGCTCGAAAAAAAATTCGTCCACCATTCCCTCCCCTCTCCTTGTTTCCGTTTATAACCACTCCCTTCCTTCAACCCCCCCCCCTCTCCAGTCGCTCTCACCTCACACGCTGTGTTTTTATTTCTCTTTTATTATTCGCGCCTGGCGGATATCGGACCGGTGAGGACCGGCACCGGACGAAATCGAGCACCTTCAGCCAGCCTCTAATATTTTTATTTTCCTTGTGGTAGCCGCTTAGTTGAGAGGAGCCTAGAAAGAATGCTGCATCGTCGGGCATTTCTTCGGAATTGTGGCCTTTGATTTTTATGATCTTGTCATTCATCATTCGATTCTTCTAAAGGGAGGGAATCTACGAACTTATCTATTCCAACTCGAGTACGTTATACGCTTCCATAGTTGACGGAAGGAATGAAAACCTTGTGCTTGATATGAAAGAAGCTTATGTACTTGGGAAAGCAATAGATATAATTAGATAAAGATTGACGAATGTTCTATTTTTCTCAAACAAAAATTGGCTGAATAAATTCCAAAATTGGGTATCGGCATTTTGAATAGATATCCATTTCTATCTTAATGCAGCGTCCTAATTGACGTAATTATTTCAATAGTTTAACCATTTACTTACTCATTCAGCCCCAAGGATGGTTGGGATTGGAGAGGATAAAGCTCATCCCAGATTAACCCACAAGCGTGTTAATAAAACACATTCAAGGTTAGGGTGCCTGCTCCTTTCCCTGGTCTTCCTCGCACTTCGAGAAATTTATTTGAGGATGAGCTAAATCTTCACTCGGGATTTGAACTGGGGACCTTTAGATCAGCAGGCAAGCACTCTACCCACTAAGCTACCATAAGCAATCTGTAGGATTACATTATGTATAATTTGATGATATACCAATTTCTCTACACTATTAGCCATGGATTTACAATAAAAATGGATGTAGTGGAATGTAAAAAACTTCATAATTCAACATAAGTTTAATTCTGTGAGACCTAGGTATCGAAGTGGCTCGGCGAACCAGATGACGGTGTGATACGTCTAAGCCTAGGTCTAACAATATTAAATTTATTTGGATTTATGAAGTTTTTTTGCATTTCATTATTTTAAGTCGATTCCATAAATTCACGCCCAAGAAAACGAATTATAACAGATTGGAGATGTATTTGGGGATAATGAAATGGAGGAAAAGCTGATACAACGTGTCTTTAATTTCGGAAAACTTGCGTTCTCAAAACGGCCAATTCTTCGCCTAAGAATGATTCCACTTATACATTCTCCTATTTTTCCCTTTCCAATGAGCCAACTGATGGCTGCACCCAATTCTAATGAAACACGATTCTCTCGACCGATCGGCGATCTTTTGAACGCACAATTTACGAGGATGAGAGGTATTCGTAAGCGATGGTGGAAGCAACTTCGATTCTCGGAAACGTTGGTTTCTCAATCCGAAGCTGCCTCTCTGAGGGACTAATATATATTTCCGGGTATGCGTGCCTACGCGTTATTCGAACGTGGAAAGCGTGCGAGCGTGTATTCCTCCAGGAAGGGATTCCCACCAAACCTTTCCGACGGGAACGCGCGCGTGGGTGTAAGGTTGAAAAATCTAATTTGGCGATGACACTCGAGCACGCTTCAATGGTTTGTCTTCGGGAGGGAAGAGGCGCTGCCGTACGGTACACAGACATTTGGCGAGTTTCTCCCAAGTGATGGAAAAATGTCGGTCAAAATCGATTTTCTGATAAGTCGATTTTCAATCGAAATGAAAATATCGAAATTTCAACAAGGATTAATCGAAAAAATGGACAATCGACTTTGGGGAAAAATACAGTTCGTACTAGATAAATTGTTATTATTCATTCGAAAAATATGTTTTTGTACACACTGTTTAAAAAGAACTCGATATTTGTTTCAAATTTCGATTTGTGTTGAAAACTCGAGCTTTCATTTATGGCCCGATCAGACTGCGATTGTCCAAGCGATCGTCCTAACGATAGTTGGCAGAACTAGAATGAATGAATGCATGTCCGTACAATAGTTCACGTAGTTCTTAACGTTGCCACTTTATGATGGTTAGGCTCTGGGAGACCGGAAGTGGAAGCGAAAAGAGATAGACGAAAAGTTCGTGAAACTCCCTTCGCTCTATTTTTTTCATGGATTTGTCCAAGCAGAGAAGAATATGGGCGGAATAAAAATTATTCGTTAAATACACGTTGAACACAGTAATATCTTGACCCAGCATACCTCAACAGCTTTGCTAAAAGTCAATTTCTCAGTTCACTTTAGATGTCAGCACTAGAGGGCAGCACAGGTTTTAACCATAGTTGTGTTAATGCACGATAGTTCCAACGATTACTGGAACTATCATAATCTGAACGAGCTGAACGAGTGTTATTAAAAAATCGATTTCTACCGATATTTTTCAATCACTTAGCGCATCGTCTTCTGCGCTGGACCATCGCGTGTTCTACAGTTACATGTTTCCCCGTAGGTCGCCTCATTCGGCGTGTTGCGCCGGGACGCAGCCAGAATTTTGCCCCTGGGAGGGCTTGGGTGGTGAGCGGGTTGCCTACACTGATAATTTTTTTCCCGATGGCCACGCACAGGAAAGCTATAAATGTCATCAAATGAGCTGAAATTTTCGTTCGCATAGCGCAGAAATATATATTCGCATAGATATTTATAATGTACCGAAATGGAAGGCTATAGGAAAGGAGTCCTTTAAAATAATCACTCTTCTATTATTAACGGATATCAAGGTAAAGTCCGTAAATTATTATTTTATATATAATTGTGAATAATTTTTCAACTTTAAATTATTTTTCTGATATTCAGATTGAACATTAAAAAATGTACAGCTTTAAAAGATAAAAATTTCTCTCAGCGGCCATACGAAGGAACTTGCGCCTGTGTATGCCCCTGTAACTTAAGCTGCGGAAAAAGAAATAATTTAAAAGATACAGATACAAAAGATAAGCTCTATTTATTTAACATCACCAATGCGCTGTCCCTTTAAACGGCTTTTTCCCCACTTAGCCGGACTGTAGGTAATTTTTTAAATTGGGATCTGGTCCTAAGTAGCCGGCTGCCTCTACTAACCCGTAAACCAACTAATGCATTCGTTTGGTTGGCTGTTAGCAAGCAGTTGTCTTTGATTTATAACAAAATCATTGATTTCTGAGTTTAAACTTATTTAATTTTGTGTCTTCTGCATCTAATATTCGAAAATAAACCTCCAGGAATCGAGATGAAGGTTGAGGACCTTGGGCTCAACTTTAGGTCATGTTATAACTATCGCTGAAATTGTTTGCGTCATTGATTTTGTTGCGCTCATAATGATGATGAAAAGACTTTTTGCGTACTTTCACCGCACTTTTATTTCGTTCTACATCAACCGGTTTCGACGATCATTGGCGTTTTTAATAGTACTACTTTGAATTGACGAGGAATTTCAAAACCGGTCAGAATAGAGTGCAATAAAAGTTGGGATAATTGTTTCCATTACCATGGAGAACTTGATCGAAATTTGAAGCTTTCACGTGGTGGAAGTGCTCCATTTTATCAATAACAACTTCGCTGTTTCCACAATTTATTTTTTTAATTATATTCTTTGGCCGCTTTCGGCTGTTACACCATTGTCATTATATTTTCTGTACTTCGTGATGTTGTAACAGCCGAAACAGGTCAACAAATAGAATTTTTTTAAATATATTGTGGAAGTAACTAATTTTATGTTATTGATACTATGGGGAATGATCGTATGTCACGATTTTTTCTTATCTTTAGGATTCTGAGCCCTTGATTCATCTTTCGTTTCAGTGACCAGGCAGATTCATATATGTTACTTGGTTTTATACTGCCTTGTCGGTCATTCATATCCGGCGGCGGCGGGGTAAAGTACTCGCCTACCAAACAGGGGGTCGTGAGTTCGAGTCCCAACTGGGTGAGTTACCTCTATCCAGGGCATGGTTGTGTGAGTGCGTTAAATTGTTAACATGTTGGTAACCCCGATGAAAAAGGCCGTAAAGAGCTGTTTTCGGTGGTATGGAAATAAATAAATTTTAAAAATCTATGAATGCCAAGTCAGTTCGAGAGTGTGCCCCGTCCAAATAATTATGTACGCTGTAACCGAAAGCATGTAGTCGTATCTGAAAGCATCTTTCATCCTTAATTAAACGACCCATATCATGTATAGATTTCCAGATTTTCACGCATAGTCAGTATTTCGATGGGTAGCCAGACTTGTGTCCGTATAAATATTTCTCCTCTATTTACCTTTATTATGCTTATTGCATGTGAAGATGATTCCTTTACCCTGATTAAGATGCATTACTCGTTGCTTGTATTATTAGCTTAGCAAGCTAAGCTATTAAGTTAATAATACAAGCACACTGATAAGTAAAATAAAAGGAACCCAAAATTCCAAAATTGGAAAAGGTAACAATGAAATGTATTAAATTCTTAAACTAGCAATACTCCTTGTTGACTCAGGTGAGGTAACATGCTTTTATACATCACTTCACTCTGCTTTCTTATTTCGCAGCAGTTTTTACGGTGAAGTGGTGTGCAATAGATACAAAAAAACTGTTTTTGTCCTCGCGCAGGTAGGTGTGATCTAAGTTTTCCCAGTAGTATTTCTCTATCTATTTCAACATGAAGTCTCCGTATCTGCATTGTTCAGTGGCGTAGCCAGGAATTTCATTCGGGGTGGGGTCCAAAACCAGGGGGGAAAATTTTTGAAAAACAGGGTACTAAGTAATGGGTTTTAAACTAATTTTAACACTTTTCATAATCGAAAAAACTTCATTTGTTAAAGAAATCTTTTGAAAATCCATGATTTTTCAATATTTCGTTTTCTTTTACGAAGGAAAATAAATGTTTTTTTATATTTCGGGGGGGTCCGGACCCCCTGCACCCCCCGCCCCACTGCCAACGCCATTGGCATTCTTGCTTTTTTGTACAGCGAAGATTTTTGCAAGGCGTTCCCAATCCGTTAATTTTGCGCGCCTACTTTTGCCCATTATTATTTTTTGCGAGTGAGCACATGGTTGTTCGTGGCGATGCAGCTTCGACGATGAGGCGCCTTCCTTTCGAGTTGCGAGCGATGAAATTCCAGCCGTTCGTCTCCGCCCTTCGGAAGCGTTTAGCGGGACGCGTTGAAGGGCACACGTCAATGAGGGGGGCCTGCGTGAAGGCCCCGCGAATTGAACGACCCGCTGTGACGGCGAACCGGAGAGGGCCAGCCATAAACGGTTGCTAACGTTAGATATGAGAAAATTCGTTCACTTTAATGAATGACTCGTGATAATCTACATATTACCCTGCGAGGCCACTTCTAGAGGTGTTTGGCAAGGGCTGAACCATCACCAACGTACACCAGGGGATTAAAATTTACTTCTACGAACATGCACAACGCAATGTGCACGCTGCATATGACACAAGGGTATGGGATTAAACTATATTCTAATTATGAAAGCAATCTGCCTTCCTGCAATAGATTACCTTGATGGAGGATCGGATGTAAATTCTGTTGGACGCACGACATTTTAAGGGGCCTTCCTCAAGGGAGAACTTGAATATTATACGTGGTCAATTGAACGCCTGATCGTCCGTTAAGGTGATCGCGAAATCATGAGATAGTTGTATAAAAGGTAATAATATTCTGTATGATAATATATTCTGTGTGATTATGGCATAGGTCACATAAAAGTACATGTCTTATTAGGTTTCACTGTTCAGCTGAAACTGTTTCCTGTCATTCGACATTGTTATCACAGCCAGGAAGTAGAAGTATATCCACATTATTTACTAAAAGCCATTTACATGGTGTCTGGCAGTGGGCGAGTATTTTCCCCAACATATTCTATATCACCTGTAATATAGGTACCAGTGAAACAGTGCACAGATATTTCACGGCACGATTTAGCTCTGAGTAAGCTTCCTACTTTATTAAAAAATAATGGAATTTTACAAAGTAAATTTTTTGTAAAAAATGTAACGCGATATCATCGACAGAAAACAATGCTAGATTCGTTTGACCCAACCTTATATACATTGCTCCCAATAGCAAATATTATTTATAAAATACTTCCGCTTTGAATACTTCATTTCTGCCTACATTTTATATTTCATCTCAGGCCTCTGCCGTTCTTCCATGACACTTATTCGCCAACGATCGTCTTCTTTAGAGTCAGGGATACAAAATTCAGTTTTTTTTAATTCTCTTGCCACGGAAAACAGTTTTTGCCAACCTTTTACATCGGAGTCGCTCAACAAGTTTAATATTACACGTACACGAACAGTGCCTTGGATAGGGGGAACCTACCCTGACGGGACTCGAACCCGCGATCTCTTGTTTGGCAGGCGGGGATTTTACCCCGCCGCAACCGATTGCATTTTTGTAATTATTAGATTCGGTCTATGTTTTTATTTGCGTCACAACATATTACAGCCTAATCATTTCTCGCCCGAGTACTACGGAGAAATGTACGAATTTGCCGACGATTTTACGAGGCGAGGACTTTACCACTCCGCCATTTTAATTTATTAATATATTTTAAAATAATATGAATAGGATAAAAATATAGATAAAAAGAATATTGATAAATACTGATTAGTCAACCATAACAGGAGGGCCTGATATAGACAATCGTAGGAGTGGTGGAAGGGAAGAAGGGCAAGGGACGGCTCCGAATGAGTTAAAAAGGACAGGCACAATTTATATTATCGATAAAAAGAATATTAACAATTACCGCCACCGAGGCCGGTATACGACAACGATTGAGTGATTCTAATCGCCTCGAATAAACTTCTAAAAGAACCGTTCGCTCACGACCGACTCATCTCTAGCGGAGGACCCCCAGCTGAGGGGGTAAGGCGGGCGGCAAGAAACGTCATTTCGGGCGGGGGCAGCGCGAGAGACAGGAGTGGGAGGGGGGAAACGGTTGTGAAAACACGAGGAAAGAGCGTGAGGAGAGGGGGGGATTAGGAGGAAGGAGAAGGACGCGGGAGTTTGGGGTAGGTCGGGTCTTTTCGTGGGTGGGGAAGGCGGATCGGTTGTTGGGCTGGTGACGTAGCACAGTGTACTCGGCGACGAGGAAGAATTAGTATTGGCGGCGGGACCCGCGTCTGTGTCCCGCGTGTGTGCTTGTGAGCCGAAGGAGCTGTGGGGGGGGAGGGGGGAGATATTGGGAAACATGGCGTTGTCTTGTCCCAACCTCCTCCCCACCCCACGACCACACCACGTGGATACCCCACCCCCTCTTTTCTTTCCACCCGCTACATCCCACCCACCTTACCCTCTCCCACAATGCACCTCGTGGACTCAAGGAGAAGGTCTAGCTGGTTGGTGACGGAAGGTGTCGTTTATCTCGGGCATATGGATGTGAAGATATTCAATTTTGTGAAGTTTCTCTCGAGACTAATTGTTTCAAAATCCACACTTTCAAAAAACTTTATGTCACAGAGGTTTTTCAATTGTTTGTGTTTATAAAGCAGAAGTTTTTTTCTCTATTGTTTGTGATGCCGTGTTCGTTTCATTATCGTAGTAGTACCACAATAATTTAAGTAATTATAAGAGCATTCATTGGGTGGCAATTTTAAACTAATGTCACACCTATGCATTTATTTTTATTTTTATTATTATTTTGGTAAATCTTATGTTAAGACGCATTTCATTTCCGATAATTGTACACTCTATATTTATTCTAGTTGTAGTCTATGTTTATTCAGTTTTTAGGCATGAAAAATATTGGATTTTTTTCATTAAAATAAACTAACAGTAATTGCGTAATTGGTTTACTATTTTTGAATGGTAGTTGATTCTTAAGTGAAATATTCTTTTCGAAAGAATTTTCAGGTGACTTGACTCACTTTAATAGAAGAGAATTGGTTTTCTGTAGCGAATAAAAGGGGTTCGGTACCCCTCTTCCTGTACTTTCTTGAAAAAAAATTATAAAATGGTCATTTTTAAGGTGGCCCTCCGCTGAAAGTTTTCATTAAACCAGCTTAACGAGCAGTGTTTAAAAATAATTAATAATCGCTTAAAAGACAATTTTCTACGTACATCAGGCCCCCGGAAACGTTATCGCCGAGAGGTATTGCATACTACAAAGGCGCCCCCGAAAGAAATTAACATCCCCCATAAACAACGACTTTAATTCGTCCCTGGGTTTTGGTTAGTTTTTTAAATGTTCTTGAAGATTGAATGTTGTCGTCGTTTCTCCTTGCAAGCACCCAAAGAGGTCTTGCAGGAGCGAAAAAAGATGCTTTTTTGAGTGCGGTCACGATCGACGGAAAGAATGATTGCCCAAAGGGATGGTGAAAGAGAAGCACAGAAAGAACTATTTGGTTCATTGGGGGAGATTCTGTACACGTACGTTGCACAATGCCCCACGGCGAACTTGCGTTACGTAGTACATGGCAGAGGGAGAGAGAAAAAGTTGATGCTTTTAGCTCGGAGGCAACATGGCCAAAGGGAAAAGGAAAGCATTCAGGAGAAGCGAAATCGAAGGGTCTAGGGTCACTCCTGAGGTCTTTAGTACCTTTTCCATTTTAACTTAACATCCACTAATTCTGAGCCCTCGCTAACCCTTCGTTTCCTCGTGAATTATTTAGATTAACGCTTAGAATATTATTTTAGAACCGCACTATATTTCCAGATCCGACATAAACGATAAAATAACAGAGGCAATTTTCCCAACGGATAGCTATTAGAATACGTTTTCCATCGGGGAAGGACATCAATAAATTCTAAGCCGAACTCAGACTACAAAATCTTTGAAAACTTTAACTAATTTTTTAGTATTCCTTATGGGTCAAACAGTGCCTCCATCGAACTGCTAAATTTTACATTTCCGCGTGAACAACAATGAGATTTCTGGGAAAGAAGATCATAAAATAAAGCACTTGGCTGGAATTCGTGCCGAACTTGTTGTTTATATGGTATGCTCTTGTGGCAATGGTTCAGTACTGCTTCCACGGTGCATCGATTTTTTTACTTGCAAACTCTTTGTGGCCAAGTGATATTTCTGGGAAAAATAAAATTGAATATTTTCATCTTTCCGATGCTTATATTTTCCACTTAATCGTAGTTACTATGGTAGCATAATATTGACCATTTGATTCTGCCACAAAAAGTGACGGATATTTTAGATCCTTATTTAATAAAGTTGAAAATACACACATATGAGGAGTTGAGAAGTCAAGGAGAACAAGCGATTTTTTTCTCAACAGAATTGGGTAAAGTTAATTGTTAAAAGAAATACACAAAACCTAATTGCCAAGGTATACGAGTGAGTCTCTGTTCTGCGCTGACATCGAGTGGAAAATAAAATGCACTATTAAACATATAATTGATCTCGTTTGTTTCCTATGACTAATTTCTGTACCTAACTCTGTGTTGATAAAAGAAATCACTTGTACCCCTTGGCTTCTCACCCACTCATATTTAAGACGGCCAAATTTATGCGTCGCTACTTCTGACCTGCTTACGTCTTCAGGTGAGAAGCAAGAAACTGTCGTCACCTATGGACAATACAACGCGGAGGAACGCCCAAAAGCAGTGACTCATCTGGTGAAACGCCGCGGAAACCTTAGATCCAGAGTGTATAGTGTCGAAACTTGTATCAGTCCACAAAATAAAATTTTGGAAAATGCAATATTAGTGTATCTTTCATGATGTTTCAAATATGATTTTGTTTAGAACCGGCACTGGGTTATAAAGGGAAATGAACCGGTTTCAATAAAATCCGATCCGGTGCATCGGAGTACCGCCCAGACTCATTAGGTGGTGTGAGACTCGCTGGGATGAGGGTGTTACTAGGAGGTGCGTGCGTGGTCTATCCTCCAGGGGGACGGAAGAGCCGGTGGTGGGGGAAGCGTGGGTGTAGCCACAGGGCGGAGGGTGGGGGTGTGAGAGGCGGCATTTGCAGGAGGGGGAGGGGGGAGAGAAGAAGGAGTCTTGAGCCACGTTTGGATCGGGGGGTGGGGGGAGGGAAAGGGGGGGATACTGTGGGGGTCTATATATTGATCGCAGAAGGCTAGGGGTGCCCCTCCGAACTTTTCTACGTGTCACACCCCCTTCCCATTCTTTCCCCCCCCCCCTTCTCTTTCAGAGGAGGAAGTACCCCTCTGCTAGATAAGACCTTTTTCCCCCTCCTCCACCGAACCCCTCCTATGCGCCCACCTCTACACGCAACCAACGCCTCCTGTACCCCACTTCCCCCGGTGTCCACGCCGAAAACCCTTCCCTCGTCCACTTACCGCTTTTGGTAACTTTTCTGTTCAGTCTGTACTCCTTAGTCTCCCTCCAACGAAAATAAATGAAAATACAATCTATTTTATTAAAATCTCCCCTTCCCTAACCTTCCTCAATCTCTCTCTCTATCTCCCCTCAACCCCTTCCTCTCCCCCCCACTCCCCAACCTCTGTCGCTCCACCTTTACCGGAAGTTATATCCGGTCACGTGATTCGGTTTATTTGGTAGCTCAGCCGCAGACCGAACGAAGTTTTCGCATCCCGGAGGTGTGTGTGTGTGTGGAGGAGATTTCATTTTTTCTTGCGAGGAATCACGATCGGTGATTCTTTTGTGACCTTTTGCGAGAGGAAATTCAGAATTTAGTTCTTCGTCAGTTGGAGGATAAGAAACATTTGTGGACACAGCAGTGCCTTTGATTAAATAGAAGTCTTGCGGTCTCTATCGATCTTTAAATTTCTTACAACTCCTGCTTTAGCCCTTTCAATTCAATATTTGGTCGCAATATTCGATGCTATGAAAATGATCGAAAATTAATCGATGGAGTGGGACACAACTTCATATCTTTGTAACATCATTCCGGAGGCATGGATTTTCATGGTTGGTTTGAATATTGAATCAGGTATCAAGAGCTGTTAAAATATATCACACATTAATGCTAGCTAACAAATAATATTTTGATACCGGTATTTTAGTCTTAAAAATCGATAATTTTGAAATTACTCATCTGAGATTATGATAAACTTCTCAGATGATGAAAATATTTTTTTAAGAAATTGCTGTTTTTAGAGCATGGGCGGCGTTTAAATTAATTTTTTTTCCTCCGTCAGCCCATATGTTATATTCATAACTGACCAGCGTATTATGAAACGTTTATATGGATAAGTAAAGCAATATACACACCCCATAGCCAAACAACGTGTTGAACGAATTGCTTGGGTTTCAAATTTCGCGGCAAACAAAAAATTAGTTTAAGGGTAACCGATTTCTCCAAGCATATATCATCGAAAAATGAGTAATGGTGAAGAAAGATTTAGTGCTTTCCCGGCGAATAGACAGCGTCAAGAGTTCTCAGGATCGCCAGGATGGTCAGGAAGTGCTTTAATATCGAAAACTGCGAAACGTCGGCAGTTATACAGTCCCTGTTGCTGTGACAATCCCGAGAGCTCTTCTCGCGATTTATGATGAGTTTAATATCCCAATAATTGTTTGGCATACAATTTTTTGGGATCGGGTTGGTGTGGTGGCTATAGTGTTGGCTTCCCACCCGGAGGGCTCGGGTTCTAATCCCGGCAGTGGCAGAGAATTTTCAGAGACTGCCCGATCCCTGCTTGAGTGTTGTGTGGAGGACATTTCAAGCGCAACACTCCGTCCGTCGGATGGGACGTTAAGCCGTGGTCCCCTTGGCACCTTTCGTTGAGAGTAGGCTAATTCCGACGCCGGGTTTCTCTCCGCCCTTCCTTACCTACCCTTCCCTCATGGCGCAAATGACCTCAGCTGTCGGTTGCCTCCTCCAAAAACCATACCATACCGAACAAAAGGACTCACTCTAACTTTGTTAACCATGATCCCACCTTTTCTTGTAATTCCACCTGTGGTTGACGCCGAACGAAGCCAATGATTGTCGAAAGCGCCTCCTGGCTCACAAAAGGATCTGCCGCAGACGAAAATGTCGCTGACTTCCTCCTCCCAATTTCCTCTCCTTGCCTCGGTTCAAAAAAAAAAACTATTGATTGAATACCTCCATGTTATTCCGCCCCATCCAGGATACGCTGTTTGCTATAACTGGGTCCGAAGGAGGTGGGAGGGGCAACATAAAAAATGATAACATTTGAAGGAAGGAGACAAGATTGATGGGGTGGGTGTCTTCTTAGGGGATTGGTAAGACGCGGATTTCCAGGAAGGGAGGAAGTTTGTAAGGGTCTTGCGTGTAGGGGTGGCTGGGAAAGGGAGGGGATAGGTAGGTAGACGGAGAATCGCCGTTCTTGTGTGTGCTATACATGTACGTATTTCGTGTCGCCCGCGCATAAAAAAAGCGTGGCGGATATAGCTTTGACCCAGATCTGGGCGAAATTTGTTTTTACACAAATATGGAGTCTCCCTATTTCTCCCCCCGAGCCCTTTCCTCCTGGATGAATGTTTACGAATTGCACGCTTCTTTTGTTCTCGCGTAGAGTGCGTGCCGTCTAAAGGTGGGACGCATCAATTTTCAGAAGCGGAAACGAAAGAATGGAGAAAATATGAGATGGGCACGAAACCTTAAGACTAGGGGAGTGATAAGAAGGGGGAAGCCGATTCTAAGATGTGACACTTGTATGCTTGGATGCGGGAGTATTCGTGTAAAGTAGTCGTTCAAAAAAAATGTAATTAAATTGTGAAAATGGTCAGAACGTGTATATAATTGCAAAACTCTTTGACTATTAGACGCACTGCCTTGTTCATTTTCCCCACATATTCGGTGAATATATATTTAAGCGTTGAGTTTACAATGCCATTAGGTCACAAATAAGAAAGGAAAATTAAACCTAGAGCCAGATCAGTTAGATTTTTCGTTAATTATTTTGTCGGAATAACCGATGTGAATTTTTTTATCTTAGGATTATCAATGTTGAAGATGTTTTTGCGGAGAAATAACCAACCAATTTACGTATCAAATTTGGTTTATGGTTTCCGCGGCGTCGATGATGTCAAAGGCTTTTCGGTCGTTCTTCGTTGTTCGGATTTCGTAAGGCGACCGCATGTAAGAGCAACGTCTTTATTTCTTTTCTTCCCCGCGATTGGTCTATGTGATGTGGGTCGAGGGTTTACAAATTACCATCAATTTTCATCGCGATATTTTTGCGCCCTAGGCCTTTTCGGTCTTTGACGACCTCGAATATTGTAACCGAGCCTTTGCGCTCTCGGCTTGCACCGTATCCGAGGCATTTTTCTCCGGCCGCTTGGGCTAAAGGGAGGATTTTGCGAGCAACTTTTCTTTCTGCTTCCCGCGAAGGAAGAGGCTCCTATCGATTATCTTCGTTCCTGGTCACCTTCGAATCCTGCAATGCCCCGCTACGCTCCATACTATCCACCCCTTCCAATATCCACGTCCACATCCTGTGCGCGGACAAATGGTGGTCAGTTACGATAGCAAGGATGTTCCAGGTAGAAGACAAGGTAAAAAATTCTCAGATTAGCAACTGGTGTCTAGAACCTTAAAAACAGATCACTTCACTCCTCACCGAGGACGCTTTATTTTGAATTAATGCCCAATGCCCATACTTTGTAATAAATTTAAGGAGGGATACCTATTTTCAGGTCATGATGGTATCAAAATGAGTATTCTAATTTATCACTCCTAGTATCAAATTTTCTGTGCCATAAATAAAACATTTGAAATTCGTAAAATATTATAATTATTCAAGAATTATATTATTAATTTGAACAATTATATAAAATATAATTACTCTAATTAACCAAGTATGGTCGTGTTCCCTCAAAGTGCGTTGACTTTAAATGAACATGGAAAAAATAGATAAAGGTCCTCATGGAGATACACAGCGGTGAGTCTCCATGTTGACCTTTACCTTGTAAGAAAAGGTTTTCCCAGTTTTAGATTGACTTTTGTTGATATAAATTAAGTATTTGAATATTTTTCTATTAAAGTATTGCATCGAAAGAATTGCTCTTATGCCGATTATTTCTTGAATTGTATTTTTATCCAATTTATCTCTCTGAATCCATTGTTAAAGTTTGCATATACTGGTCCTCCGGAAAGAATGCTACTATTTTAAAGTCAACCACAACTTCTATCTTTTTTATCATAATACTCTCTTTGCTGCAGACTCTTTCATGGTATGAACAGCCAGGGGCGCAGCTAGGAATTGAGGCTGGGGGGGGGGGGGGGTTTGGTGCAACTAATACCGGGATGTGTGGGGGTATGTAATACCCACCAGGATAAGTGGTAGGCGCGAGATTAATCAATTGCGGAATAAGATAAACGGTTCAAAATAGTGAGTTTTACGACTTTCTGAGGGATATTTTATTCATCTTTACACTATTCCATTAGTAATATCAATCCAATTAAGTAAAATGGATTAAATTTAAAAATTTCTCTGAGCTCTGGGGGGGGGTGTGGTTTAATCCCCCAAAACCTCCCCTCGTTTCGCCACTGTGTACAGCATTATCGGCTGTGAGTACTTCATCCTGATTCGACGAAAATAAAAAGAGGGCCGTACACTGGGCGGTGTGGATAATCGTGGGATAGAAAGATCGGCCATGTTTGTATGTAATTTTATCAGCTCACGTGAGATGAAATTTTTAGCATTGGATTTTTGGCCAACGTGGCTCGTTGAATCAGACCTAAACGTGAGTTTAATGTCGTGCTGCGTGAAGATTTTCCTTCAGGTACCACAACGTCAACTAATACTCCTATCTTTTATTTTTCAAATATCCTCTTTTCGGACTCATTCATTGTGTGTGCCGCTATCTCGGCTGCGAGTACTTCACCCTGGTGCGTCGAAAATAAACAGTGTCGTACACTAGTCGACATGGATAATCGTAGGAGAAAACGCTTGACCAGATTTGTATGAAATTTTACTAGCTCACATGAGCTGAATTTTCATTCTATATAAAAGTGAATCGAAAGGAGTACCTACCCTTGTGTCGACTATTTCTTGCATTGTAATTTTGGGCAACGTGGCTCTATGAATCAGCACTAAACGTTTGTTTAATCTACATCTACTTAGATTAAACATCTACATAATACCCTGCGAGCCACCTCTAGGGTGTTTGGCAGGGGGTGATCAATCACCAGCATGCAGCATGCAATTGGACTCCCACATGCACACCACACGGTCCAAAAACGTCACGTATACTAACAAATTATACTGCCATATGCTGTTAGAAATTTAAAAAAAATTAAAGAACATGCATTAAGTTTTACATAGGTTAGTCGGCTACACTACAAGTCATGCAATCTATTTATGAGTGCTATCGCTGCCGTTATAATCTCTTATTGATCGTGGAAAAAAAGACATTCTGAATCTGTCTGCTCTACAATCTATCTCTCTTATTTTATTTATATGATCTGATCTTCCGTAGTACGCTGGCGTCCGTAACATATGGTCAACTTCACAGATATGGTTAACTTCAAAGAGAGTTAATCTCGTCCTCCGTGAAGAATTTTACTGCTACTATAACGTCAACTAATAATACTACCCCTATCTTTTATTTTTTTAAGTCCTCTTTGTTTTTCGGACTCATTCTTTGTATGTGCCGCAATCTCGGCTGCCGTGAGTACTTCACCCTGATTCGTCGAAAAATAAAAAAAAGAAAGGGGCCCTAGTGTAGCCTCACACTGGGCGCCGTGGATAACCTGGTGAGAGAACGCTTGGCTAGCGTTTTTCTTGCGAAGGCTTTATCCTCTCTTTTCTGTGTGTGGCGTCTTATCTCCGCCCCGCCGAATGTCTTTAGCGCTCGTAATTCCTCCCCCGCCCCCATCCACCCCTCTCCCTCCACCTCCACCCTCCCCCTCATCCCCCCCCCCCCCCCCCCCGAGTTACCAGAGGCCTCTCTGGAGGAGCGCGAAGCTTAGCAACTGCAACAGGGGGGGGGGGAGGAGAGCCTCCATTTTCTAAGGAGGGACCGGACCTGTGGCCTCGATGCTTAGATGCAGTCCCGCTGCGAACTCTTTGCTGCCAAGGCCGTTGATTAGGCAATCGAATTCAATGAAATCCGCTGGGCCGTATACATGCGCCGCCATATCCGGACTTTTGCGCGCTGACTCACGTAGTGGGGGCTCATAGGGTTGAGAGTGTTCACTCCATGTCAGCCTGTCATTTCGTGAGGAAATTTTTTGCCGTGTGCGACCTTTTTTAAAGGATTTAGGAAAAAAAGGAAAAATTATTTGGTGTATTTTTAACAGGGATGGCTTAGTCTATATTTTACCCAGTTTCTACCTAAATAATGGGTCCTTTTTCGGATGAATAAATTTAAACTTTGTTTTTCCTTGGAATTATATTTTAAACTCGACCATGGTTTCGACAGGTAACTTCATCTTCTGGTGATCATCTGGTAACGTCATCTTCTACCTTATCAGAAGAGGGGATCGGGTTGGTGTGGTGGCTAGAGCGTTGGCTTCCCATCCCGTGGTCTTGGGTTCAAATCCCGGCGGTGACAGAGAATTGTCATAAACTACCCCATCCGAACTTGTATTTTGTGTGAAGAACATTTCAAGCGCAACAATCCATCCGTCAGATTGGATCGGTTAAACCGTGGTCCCCTTGGCGTCTTTTGTTAAGAGGAGGCGCCGGGTTTCTCTCCACCCTTCATTCCATACCCTTCCCTCATGGCGCAAATGACCTAAGCTGCCGGTTGCCTCTTCCAAATACCGTACCAGGCCAGAAGATTATGTTAATCGTCAAAACCATGGTCGTGTTTTAATAAAAGAATTCTGTAGAAAAACAAAGTTTAAGTTCTGCACTCAAAATATTCAGCAAATTCCACAAATTATCGCCGGAAACAACCTCATTAATATTGTGCTTTTGATACAAAGAGGACAGTGCGAAAGAAGCGTCTATATGTCTCATCATCATCGTCATCATGTGGAAACAATCCTAATATTGGTTTGACGCAGCTCTCCATTCCTCTTTCCTATCCGATAGTCTTTCCACAATGACGTATTCTTCTCTTTTATTGCATCCTTTATAGCCTGTCCAACGTGACTCAATCGGGGCCGTCCCTTGCCCTTCTTCTCTTCCACCTGTCCTTCTATGATTTTTTTTCATCTGTCTATATGTCTTTTACGAAATTTATGTTCTTTTAGAATAGCCTTGGTGCAGAGTTAAAATGGCGTGATACTTTTCTCATTCTCTGCCAAATAAAATACGTATGATCCCAACGTTGGCATTACGGTGCGCGAGTTGTATTCGCGAGTTTTAATGCGATTGCAATTTTTGCATCTAATTGTTCGTATAAAGCCTCAGGGACATTTTTTGTTTATTCCAACTGCATATTATATGCGAGCGAAAGCTAAATTTTCTGCTGCTTATGAATAAATAACCGAAAATCTAAGTATTATGTAGTACAAAACACACTCCTGCCCAACTTCTTGCAGATAACAAATATCGTATCATGTAGACGTAATTGTATACTGCACCGCTGGGTTTCCTCTCCAACAATTGCCTTCAACTCTAGCGACATCCGAAAAAATGCTCCAGTAGCGATTGTGTTACGAAACATCCATCCTTAATGGACCCTTGCCTGTGGTTCAACTAGCTTTAATATGCCGGTTTTGAGGCCACGGAATTTCATGTGCGCAATAGACGTTGAGAATTTGGCTTTGGGAATTAGCCGCGGTGACCTTCAGAGCTGCTGTGCTGCAAAGAATACCAATAGCTTCGTTCCATCCGAACGCTAATGGCCCGAGTCGATCTGCTCGCGAATAAGTGTATCTATGGTCTCGCTGCCTCTCGAAAATTAGTCCATAATTGATGCGTGTCATGGTTATAACGCTAAATGGTTACGACGCTCAATTTGCGATGCTGAAATTCCTCGTGTGTACCTATCCATTAAGGTCAGAAATAAACACAAAGGTTATGTTGCTCTCGAGTTCTTACTCTCGTAAGTGCGAGAGGTGAAAGTGACACCATGCACCTTACAATTCTATTTTTATTCATGAATCGTGTGGATAAATCAGCTTGCTCGATCCAAACTTCATGCATACTCTGGGAGAGGAATTAAATAGCACTCATGTATTTACGTTATTAGAGTATAACTGTTGGCTTTATTGAAGAGTAATAGCCATTTTAATTTAAACTTGTCTTTAAATTGGGTAGCATTTGCATTATTTTACTCACAATGTGCACACACCAACAGTTCACACCATGTTTTGCCTGATGGGCCTCTAAGCCTCCATTGTTTTGACCCTGATCAGGAAAACGATCCTCTCACTTATTTCTCACTGATTCACTATCTTGGACAATTGAAATTCTAATGAATTTAAATGTAATTAGGGTATTATCTTAAATATTAAAATAATACAAATATATCTTTGTGGCAGGAAAAGAGCAGAGAAGGTAGGGTGTTTTATTTTTTTCCTTGTCCTTGATTGCGGGATATTTATGTAGCAATGAGATTTAAAAAAAGATCTACGTTTCATTTCGCATCAAACCTACTTGAATATGTATTTTTTCTAGACATATTTAAGTAAATTTAATGGTGGTGGAATCTCTGGTGAACTTAATATTGAATAGTTTACGCTAGACCAAAATGGCTTATGTCTGTTATGCTTTTTTTTTTAGTAGGGAGCAGGCGTCAGCATTTCGCATTCCATGCAGGTGTCTTCATCACTTGGCCTCTTGCACCATGCAAATATTGACCAACGAAAAAGGTATTGGCGGTTTTTGTCTTAATGAATACATAAAAATACATTGTCGTTTTCTTGGTATGGTATGATATTTGGAGAAAGCGACCGACAGTTGAGGTCATTTGCGCCTTGAGGGAAGGGTATGGAAGGATGGACGAAGAGAAACCCGGCGTCGACATTAACCTGTCCTTAACGAAAGGTGCCAAGGGGACCACGGCTCAACATCTCATCCGACGGACTGGATTTTGTGTTTGATATATCCTCCACATAATACTCAAACAGGTACCGGGGAGTCACTGAAAATTCTCTGCCATCGCCGGGATTTGAACCCGAGCCCATGGGGTGTGAAGCCTAACCACCACTCTAGCCATCACACAACCCGATCCCACAATAATTATGATTGGCCATAAAATGTTCACTTTTTTTAAATGAGAAGCCGTGACATTTAATTTCTCTCAGAAGCAGCTTTGGGTTAGAAATGGTTAAACACAACAAATAAATAAAAAGTAATTGTCGTTTTGCTTTCTCTATTCGGAGCTGTCCTCAGCAAATTTTCCATTCGTCTACGATGCGCGCTTAGGATATACGAGTACATATTATACATTTTCTCCGGAAGCCTTCGGTTCGCAATTCCTGCCCGCACCCCGTCCGCTTGGCTGTCGGCTTTCAGCCGCACCGTTCCGCTGTGCCTCATGGCCACGTGACGCTGCTCTGTGCCCCCATCCTCCGCACAAATCCTCTCATCCGACTCGATCAGTCACTCAACTCTAGCCTCTCCTCTTTTTCGTCTTACTCGCAGCCTGTCCCTCTCTTCATGTCTCTCATCGTCGGCCCCCGCGTTTCATCTGTTTTCTCCCCTTCGACCTAATATGGAGCATGGCGCCACCTCCGACGGTCTGTATACTTCTCATCGTCATGTTGTCATCATGTACTCCACTCTGTCTCCTACTTAGGCCAATTCCTATGATTCCCACCAATCCCTGTCTGTAACAAGGGTTACCACCGGGGGAGGAGGGTATAAAATGCATGGATAAGTGATGTCTTCAATGAGTAGTGAATTAAGGTGCAGGTGTGAACATATGTATGTATGCGGATGTTTGGTCAGGAGTAGATGATGGAGTTCGAGAAAAAATAGAAGACTTTTATATGGATGTGAATAATTCAATAAGCTAGGGTATGAATTAGGAAAAGAAATATACGATGTAACAAAAGATTATGAATGTAAAGGAAACATAGTAGGATACATAATAGAATTTTTTAAATTACATTATAAAATTACATGTTACAGGTCAAATGACGGAGTAGCAAAAAATATATACAGTGGAACTTGGTTATAACGGCGTCGGCTGTAACGTCAACTCGGGTTTAACGTCACATTTTATACAGACCAACCAAAATTGAATATTTTATGTTGTACGAAAACCCGTTTATATCGTCAACAAATATTGTAACGCTCGGGTATAGCGTCAAAAATTTTGCGATTCTTAAGTTGCAAAAGTGGTAGTGTGATTTTATTATGTCCCAAAGTTCATAGAAAACATGTGTAGAAACATCAAAAGCAAAAGCAAGTCACAAGCTGGACGTTGAGCTGGTGACGGGATGCAACTCTTTTGTTTAATTGGTGTCTGGAGGGAGCGGGGGCTGTCCCGCATACCTGGGTCTTATCCCTTCCCACCCCTACATTTTACAAGGTCACTTACAGTGGCACACTGTATTGTATTGTATTCACTCAGATTTAAGGCTGCTTTTTTTACAACGTCACTCGTATATATCGTTAAAAATCTTCTGGTCCCTTTGATGACGTTATAACCAAGTTCCACTGTATAAAGATAGTAGTGTAAGCATGGATACGGTTGAACATAAGCTCTTGAATTAGTCTACCAAATACCGATTGTAATTTATGCAGCAATTATTCTACTATTGCATACAAAAATCTGTCATCAACTCTTTCCTATTCATAAATGCCTCTTCGCCAGGGCTTTGATTATTTCCATAATATCCGAACCGCTATGCTCGCTTTTCTCTGCCATCTGCTCGTTATCTTAACCTCTAATGCACTATTATGTCTTACTGTCCTCTTTTATTATTTTTTCATTCTACCCGCTTTAAGAGGGGAGCCTTGTGGGTAGATCGTTTGGTTTCTGACCAAAGGAAACTCGGTTCAAATCCTGGTAGCTATTGAACATACTCAAACAGAAATCGTATAAGTGGTGCGTGGTACGAGAAAATAAACTAGCATCTCTAGTCTGAATGAGTTTTTTTCCCACTCCGAAGACTTACCTACTTAGTGGTAATCCCTACCCTTTCTTACCTATCCAAAGCAGCCTGAATCACACGATCATTCCTTTAGAGGGACAACTCCAGCGATTGCTTCAATGATGGCAGAAAACAATGACTTTCCGGCTATCATTTTCCGCGATGGAAAATATTCCTTCCTATGTTCCATCACTCGGCTATTCCCATTTCCGTCGCTGAAACCATCCCTGGCAGCGTCCTTCAGCCAATCAGAATGCACGGCCGCTAGCAGTGATTGTATCAGCACGCTTGACTTTTAATTGAATGACAGTCGTAGGTACGGAAAGTGGCGGAACAAGCGATGGAAAAAGGGACCGTATGAACGTATGAAGTCGTTCCAGACTTCACATGGTATAAATACGATAAGTCCATGATAAAAGCTACAAATGGTATTCCCACACTTCAATATAAAACTCCACTACCTACAATCATTTCGACATTCTATATAATTTTCATGGCATTCAAGACCTTGAAAATTACATTGAATGTCGAAACCATAGTCGGCAGTGGAGTTTTATATTGAAGTGTGGAAATCATCACTTGTAGTTTATTTTACCTATCATAAATATTACCGTGTGATTCATAAAATGATGGGTCAAGCCATCACTTTTTAGGTCCTTCAGAACCTATCGCTTTAGCTATCATTCTGAGGGATTGATAAAATGATTAATTGATTCAGACTTAACAGTGAGTGGACGAATATCTTTTCCTCCTATTCTTCGCCTTCGTAAACGCTTCATTCTTACGTCTCTTTTTCTCTTCTCACGCACCCCTCCTGTGGCGTAGTTAGGGGTAGGTCCTGGGGGTCAGGACCCCCCCTCCCGAAATATAATAACGTAATTACTTTCGATCTCTGCATTTCTTCAGGGTTGTCTTCCGCGTAAGCTTGTTTATAGACAACAGTTTCGCTGGCTATCCTGCCAGCGTCTTCAGGGCGATTTGAATTTCTATTGCTTCCCTGATTTGTCTAGGGAAGTACCGGACTCCTTAACTAAAGGTTTTTTTCTTCAAATTTGAAGTTGTGGCCAGATTCCGACCATGAATGTTCGGCGATGGCGGAGAGTTGAAACTGTTTATTCTTGGTCGCCCTTTGGTGTTCTATAATCCTTGCATGCATGGAGCGGCAAGTTTCCCCAATGTAGGATTTTCCGTTGGAGCAAGCCACCTTGTATACCCCCTCATATAGTTCTTGCGGAATGATGCCCTTGGGCCCGGGGAGGTAGTCCCTTATCTGAAGGGAAGAAAACCCTGAGGAAATGCAGAGATGAGACCATCGCATCGAAAACCTACGTTCTAACAATTACTTTCCTTCATAAAATAAAACCAAAATATTGAACATTCATGAATTTACAAAAGATTTCGTTGACAAATGAAGTTTTTTTCTATTTTGTAAAAATGGCAAAACTTAGTTTAACCCTCTACTTAGTACCATATGTTAAAAAAAATGCATCCCTGGTTTTGGACCCCTCCGAACGAAATTCCTGGCTACTCCACTGCACCTCTCCCTTCCCCTAAAATATAAGCGAAAGGGGAAGGGGGCTTTGCGGGAGGACACCATATTATCTGTTGCCAACCCCTTCTTCTTCTTTCGGGCGATCACTTCCTCGTTCCGACCGCGCTGCAATGTCGCAACTCGCCTCGCGGTCTCTCGGCCCGTCCGCCCCACCGATGCCTCCGCCAAAGCATCATCGCCGCCCGCCTCACCTCTCCCGGCCAGAGGAGACGACCGTCTTACGTTCTTCTGTGACTCCGCTCGAATAAGGGCCTTGGCGTTCATTGGATTGGTTTTGCTCCAGTGAATTGGAGGGTGCATCACTATTGTTGGTCACTCTATCCCCTCGTTCATTTAAAAGTGAAGACATTGATGTGCTTTTTCCCTGTTTCTCCCTTACGTAAGACCAGAAATCCTTACTGTTGTCGTCTAACTATTTGCCCAATATTTTTATGTTGAATTAATTCAATGCCTCCCTAGAAAGCGTTAAACAGGCGTTAATCGAATTTGGCTGGGAGCCGCAAGAGACTCGGAGGATGCGCGCCTGGCTTAGATTTCTTAAGCAATTAAGGATAGGTATCTTTAAGAGCTCTGAGGACATCATATTAGAACTCCACTGCATATCCAGGTCCGACATAAACGATAAATTAAGGGAGATATTTTGCCGAACGGATAGGCATGGGTTGTACCCATAGCAATAAAGGACTTCTAAAAATGCTAGGCGTGATTTCGCTAAAGCATATCCTTTTTTATATGCAAACGGCAGGTGTCCTAACACTCCCAACCATACGCCTATTGAGTCGGCTTGCTGAGTAGTATGTAGATGTAGATATACATAAAATAGACCCCATTCCGTTCGGTAGAAGCTTGACATATGTTACCGTTTGAGTCGGATTTCAACTATCACCACCGCGCGATGAAAATAATGGCATTAATTCGTCTTTATTGGGCGAGATTGGGACTTGAAAGTCCCATCATGCATCTAACCCCTCGTCATACATTAAATATTTGCAGAGAAATACATTTTCAAGTTACTCTTGATATTAAATGCAGTCAAATTATAAAAAAAGAGGCAAAGAAGTATGCTTAAAAAGTAAACAAAAAATAAACAAAAAAATAAACAAAGATACCTTTACCATATGTAGGTAAAAATATGTAAACAAACGTGGGAAAAACCTAAGTATCTTTCGTCCTTATTGGAAATACCCACTGCAGGAAAATGCTCACACAAGAAGGGGGCGCGAGAAACCTGCGAAAGTCTACTGAGAAAGAGCAATTTAAACATGGATGTATGGAAACGAGTTCAGAGTGATCCATTTACACCCAATGTTTGAAAAAGATCATTTGCGCTCTCGAGAAATACCACTGAAAATTTATGAACTCTGGAAAGGCCATGAATTACATTATCTTCGATATGAATTTAGATTAACAGGTGTAAACATTGCTAATTTACCCGTGAGATTCTGACCGTCTTACCGTCAGCATCGCGAATGGCGACTTTTGAGACCTTATTTTAATGCGCGGGTGTGACAGCACATTTTGTTGACGACAGTCCGTTCTTCTATTGCTTTCCCAATCCAACCTATCCCTGTGACAATGCATATTCCCTTTACGTAATTTTTTCTCAAGATCAACACTCATTCATATTCTTGACTTGATCTGATTGGCACAACTTATTTCTTTCATCCATGACAATTGTAAGCGCATCCATGCACATAATTTCGTAATCCCATCGTGGTCGATACTGCATCTCTCACCGTTACCGCAAATCCTACTAAGATTCTCAGAATATTGTACCCAGTATGTAATCATGCTCATCCATTTAAATCCTCATTCTAATACAACTAGACAGTTAAATAAAGAGTGCACTCCTGCATTTTACAGTTTTTATTCTTTGGATACACAGGAAAGCTGCCTTATTATCCTCAATATGAAGTTAATGAAATGGATTTGTAACAATCATTGATAAAAGGCACCTGAGGCGTAGGGCTTCGTGGTGCGGTTACGTAGTACTTGCAACGGTAGCTTTAGAGTTGGGTACTGGTGATCAAGTTTTTTTTGTTGAATAGAACACGGAAGATGAGATGAAAAAGAAAGGAGTGGAGAATTGCTCAACGTGTTTGGTGAGAAAACTGGATAAGGAGGAGGCAGTGTATTACGTTCTTAGAGTCGAGGGGATTCTAAAATTGATGATGGAGGAGGGAATGCGAACCAAACGTGATCGTTATGGATAAGAGATAGACCTATTCATAAGGTTAAGAAATTTTAGCTTAATTTCTCTTGAATAAAATGGTTAATATAAATAGACTTTAGTTGCCTACGGGAATGAATAATTTTCGGTGTGACTCGCTTTCTTGGGAGTCTGTCTAAACCGATCAATTACTTCTCATAACACCTAATGACTCCTTTTTCAGCTAATGCTTCCTTTCTTTTCTATGGCACTTGCACGCATCGTGGCAAAATTTTGTACTCCCGCCTCCGCCCCCTAAAAAATCTATATCACTGGTTCAACAATTGATTTAACACATTTATTGGAGAACGGAGAGGCTCATAAATTTTAAATACTAACAGTATAATAAATACTAAAGCAGAATATTCCGGTATTTTTTAAACAGTGAATCTACATAATCTATTCGCTTTTAAAAAAACACTTTATTATATTGATGCAATGAATAGCTTATGCGTGCTGGGTAGAAGGAAATTCGCCCCCAGCCAAATACTCTAGCAGGGTGGATGTAGGTAGAGAGACATGCGTGGTAGATGTAGAAGATCCAGTCCGTTATCTACACTCCCTCTTGGAAGCTATTCAGCTCTATGAATCCACGCACACTCTGAGATAGTACCTGGTATCAAAGTCGCTGACCTGCAGTGCGAGTCTCATCAGCAAGGAGTAGAAGTTGCACATTTAAATACCCTGCTATCACACTAGTGTTATCACTACGTGCTTATCTCGTCCGTTTATGTATAATAACTGAGAACATCCGTGGCGCCAGAACATGATCATTGTCTTGACCACGCTTTATTCCAACCAATTACTCGAGGCCTAAACCGCTCTCTCACTAATCATTGATGAACTTGAGAAGGTTCTTACCATTTTTTTTACCCAGACCTTAACGTATAAGGCTCTATCTTCAATGAAACTACATATTATTGATATGCTGGAAGATAATTGATGCCTCAAGAATTTTTAGACCATGCCTCAAGAACATTTAGAATCTCATTTGTAGAATGCTCAATTTATATAAAACGTTTAAAATAGCGACTAATTTTTTCGAGTAAATGTTCAGTTTATTATTCGGAAAATGTCTATTTCCATTCTTAATCAAGAATACATGGCGGCCTTCCTCTAAATACAGAGCGATCACTATTTCAGAACCCTACTGTCTACAATTTTTCATTTTATGCACGACTTATCATTATCTTCTCGAAACCTGAGAAGACGCCTCGTTTTATTTTGACTACGATTGCCCATAGGTATGGAAAACATAATTCGCTGAGTATAAAAAGAAAAAATCTCTCATTATATTAATTTGAAATCTGTATGCGTTTGAAACCTCCATCACCAACATTGTAAAACTATCATTCCAAAGTCATCCCATCTTGCCGCATCATTATTCATATAGATATTCCCAACTAATTAGACTCACTTTCGTTTCGTGAAATTTCACCGGGTATATTAGTATTAGCCATCGCTGTATTTCTCTTTCACTCATTAACCCACGTTTTATTACATCTTCTGTTTTTGCTTTCTTTTTTTATATATCTTTGCTACTGACCTTTCCTGTGACTTCACAGATTATTGCCTTGTTGGTACATTTGGATGGAGGTGCGTGCACAAAATCGAAGAAGTCAGCGTTGCCAATTTTCTCTGAATACTCGCGGAGACACATGCCACACAAGAAGCAGCACTCAATCCTGAAAATGAGGGCATAAAAACAATAAATATTCTTTGCGACACTGCGTGAAAGAAATTTTTATACACGTAGTGGAAGTTGGGTAGGTACTGATACCCGTTTCATGGCCTTTGCCGTTACAAATTTGGGGGAGATATTTCGACATACATTAAAAATAAATAGCTAAATAATAGCATATCTCTCGCGATAAGATGACTTATTCATTAGGTTGAATAAAATAACTTATAATTGTTTAGCGACGTATTTAGATTTTTCTAAATGATGTTAATTTTGGATTGCAATTGAAATGCGTAATTACAGTCTCAAATGCCATTCACAACGCTCTTTCCTCGAGCATTACACAATACGGGCGTAATGATATTATATATTTTGTAATTATAATTTTAATTTTGAATTGTAATAAAAAATATCACTGGCTCTTAACCTCATTCACAAACTTGTTTCCTCGAGAATACATCGATTGACCAATACTTTAGTTAAACGGATGACGCTCATTCTAAAACTCTCAATGCCTTATTAATACCTCGAATTTTATTCCCACATCTATCAGCTACATATTTATAAAGTATTGCATACATTAAAATCACTCAAAATGGTAGGACTATCATTCCATATGTTTTCCACTGCAGGTTGACTCAGACTACTAGTACCAAACGTACACCTAGACTGCTAGCTCTCGTCATGATATTGACTATTTTCCTTTCTGACTCTTGGAACATATTTCACTGGCTTGTGAGCAAACTGCTCCCTTAAGGTTACCTGCAATAGGTTGTTAGTAGTACAAACATCATAACAGGAATTGGTTGGGGATCATTTTTCTAAGTTCCGAAATGAAAGTTAACCAAAGGTAATGAACGTAATTTCTCTTTTCAATTAATAAAGAACTCTTCTATCTCACGGTAACGGCTTTTTGAATCTGCCAGTAGTCATGTGTATTGGAGCAGGTTAAAATTAAACGCACTTACCCGGCCCGTCATGTCCACCTGGAGTGATCCAAATGAAATTTTCCCAACCGGTAGCTCTATCTCCATTTCCAACGACAGAGAAAGTCACTTGAACGCGGTATGCAGGTCAATGGGTTACCTTAATCACTCTAAGGACCTTAGAATCCCGTAACATCAAAAATACTCTCTCGCGCAGTGATGCATTTCAAATAAAACCTCGCTTTTTGAGCTGCCAGGAACAAACACAGTTAAAAAGTATGAGTTTTCCCACAAGGACGTAAGTAAATGGCATTATGCCATCGGCGCTATGATTTAATGTAATGTTCCTTGGAGCCTTCTGGAGGCAGTGACGCTGAGAATCTATTTTACCTTTATACTTTGCCTTTCTACATGCCTATAAAATAAAGAGATACACCGGAACGGAGTGGAAAATTTTTGAGCGGCAAGAACGTATGTTCCAAAATTTTCGGATATCCTGATTAGAAGACTCTAGTTGTAGGAGCGGGATATTTTTTCAAGTGAAGTTCATCATTTTTTTAGGATACCAGCAGAGGTATTGCTGCTGAGAGAATCCCGAGAGAAAAAATAATATATAACGAAAAATTTGAGATTCTATTCCCTTATCAGGAAAATAATGTTCCGACTTTATTAATTCCGAAGAAGCAGCTTCTCTCTCCACAGGTATTGATGATAAGTTATTTTTCATCGGCTTTTTAGTTTTCCTTTCAATTATTTAATTATTATCTGGCAGAGTTATACTTTATTTTGCTTTCTACTACCTTGAAATATTTACTTTTTCTCCTGAAAGCCATTATTTATTTGGTCAAATTTCTATGCGAAAAAACGATGGTGCAACGACAGTACAGCAATGGAGCGTTGATTACAGATTTTTTTTCCAAAATTGGTTACATGTTTTATTATTATTTTTTCTTCAACGTTTAGAGTAATCGTCAAAAAAACTCCCAAACCTTAATTAGTTTTCTGTTGAATCATCCATGCTGCAGGTGTAAAGACTTCCCTAATATACAACATTGGCAATAAAATCTAAAATTTCGTTATAAATGCCTACATTCATTAATTGTATAACCTTCTGACGTGTCCACTTGGCCGCCGTTGTATTTTTTACATCGTCTTTACGTATTCTTAAACTCTAAATTTGCGCTGTATTCCCCACAATACTCGTACAATATTGTCTTACATGAAAATATATCCTTAGTTTGCATCGGATGTTCATCAATTGGACTCCTAGTGAAATATTTTGGCTTTGTCAATAATTAAATCAATAATAATTTTCTTCATAATGGTATCTCCTAACCTAAAACTGGCGCTGTAATCTAAAAAAAAAACTTGATGCCAATTTTACTAGTAGTAGTCGTCGAAGCCAATTATAGTAGTTTTTGTAGTCGTTGCCAACTTCGTAAGCTTATGCATTTATGGAATGTGTTAAACTTAATGGATTCCCGTGCGCACTTGGTATTTCATACCTTTCAGGGAGTGAAAATATTCCATCAGCATCCCGAATCCATTTCTAGCATTATTTGGCTTAAACTAAAAATGCATTGCTATAGAAGATCAGAAAAAGACGTGTGAGGAATCGCCATAGTGAGGAAATTGACCCCCATATAACCATTTATCTGCGTAGGGCTGCAGAAGTAAAATACGAAACACATAGTGTTAGCTGTTCTCTTAGAATGTACTGTCGAAGAGGAGTTCAGTTTGAGTATAAATCATCCTCCCTAGTGAAGGATACTTGAACAAACAACTTCGTTCGCATCGTTGAATTGAAAATGGGTCATAACAAGAATTAAAATGAAATATCTATAGGGTTTAATATTTTAACTCAATCATAACACTAACTCGGTAACGTCTGTTTCACAGATATAATTTACTCTGAGATACACGGTTTTTAAAATGTAATCACCTATTACGATGTATCTACGTCTAGTCAGCAATATTGAGTGAATATTTTGTGGTATGATTGACGAATTCTTCCCTTGAATGCGGCAATGCTTGTCTTGTTGCTCCCCTGGACAAAATTTGAGGAAAATTTCTGTAATGGCATGAGTTAAAACGGTGGTGACAAGATTTACGGGCTCGAGATTTCTGAGTGCTGGATTGCGTGCGCGGTGAACGCATATCTTATCTGGAGCAAAGTGAGCCCAAATAAAGGGAAATGCCCTCCACTCTGAAACCTTGCAGGTATAACAGCGAGTTCGCAACTTGGCTCAGGCTTCGCACTCACTCGGAGAAGCAATAGAAAGGCCGTGTGGTTTTGGGGGTTCCTCTCCACCAAAAGAGGAAGCTTTGCCTCCCTAAATCGATGTTAGACCTGTAACGTACCCTTGTCAAGCAGTCTTGTTTACGAAACAGCTCGGGTATTCATTCTAATGCGTTTATTCATGAATTAATTATTGATATAACATTGGCTTCTTGGAGGATATATGTGTAAAAACTGATTGTGGAAACAATATCTGGGGAAAATATTTCACAAATATCTATAGTATACTTCATAAAATCTTCTTTCCTACTATAAGTATTTACAAAATGCACTTACTTTTTCATAGAAAACGTGTATTTAACTTGTTTTATTATATTGTCAGCTCGTTTTTTATCGTATTTTATGGAAGTCGAAAAGTCTTACCACCGTATTATTTTCAATCTAAATTTAAATCCACTAACTTTTACTTCCTTTATCATTATTTTTTTTAGTTGGCAACGAATCAAGGGTGGAGACATCAGAGATTTCTTATTAAGGTAAAATTGGCAATGAAAATACGACTTTATACCTATCGTACCTACCTATTTATTTGTACGGGAAAAACTTGTCGGCTTCGTCGGTACAAACCTTTTCATTAGCTGTTTTCTAATGTTCTTTCATTAGTCAACCCCTTTTAAATACCATAAATTGGATAAATAACGCCGTAATATTTCTTCATATTCGCTTTGACAGTTTCAAACCGTGGCTGGACGATACCTTCAAATACCTTCCAACTGTTTTCCAGAGAATTCCACCTAACTATACAGTGGATTCCTGTATGACTTGGAAACATCACTCGAACTGTGTGTACGAATAGAAAACCACGCAACTCCCTCTAAGCGCCTAGCCTTCAACTGAAATTCTCTTGCCGTCGCCTCTTGGCGATCAACAAGGACAGAATTACTATCGGTGAGAATGATGTCACAACTTGTTATGGGAGTGTGCTCAACGGCCACCGCGATTCGGCAAAATCAATTTCACTTCACTTCACAATCAATTGTTAGCATTTGTCCCCACGAACGAAATATACCAATTAAGGGGCAAGAAATTCTTTGTTTTTTAAGTCCCTATACACAATAGTGTTTTTAAATAGGAATGCATTTTTCGGGTATGATGTGAGCGTAAGATCCTACGGGCTGCATTAACGAATAAAACGGGAAATTTTTCATTAAAGATAGATTTTACCGCGGTGTTATAGTATAAATTCCTTAAATAGCCACAGTTTTCATTCTTTGGGGGGAAATTACGTACGACCATGCGGGAAGCTACAAGTGAAATTGGCTTGTTCATCGATTTCCCTAATTGACCATAACTGATAGTTTTAAAAAAGAGTTCTGTATTCTTTCTATACATACATTGCCTAATTAATTCGCGACGAAAAAATTGACCCTTTCCTAGACAAGGTGATGATGCTACGAGCTCATGTCGAGACAGTCACCGCCACTCCTGTGTCTTGTACAATGCACATGGGTCAACTAAAGAAAACTAGACAACTGAGGGTGTCTCATCACGAATTATGCAATCATGTTCCATGTATGTATCCCCCGACCCTTTAACTATATGAGAGTGCGATTTGGCCTCTCCTTTTACATGAAAATATCCCACGTGAGTGGCAAAGTCTGGAATGAGCCCAACCCTTTCCTATCCTAACCAACCCTCAGGTTGAATCGGGATGGTATGGTATTTGAAGGAGGCGACCGACAGCGTAGGTTATTCGCGCCATGAGGGAAGGATAGGGGTGGAAGGGTTAAGGAAACCTGGCGTCAGCATTAGCCTACTCCTAACAAATGACGCCATGAGGACCACGGCTTAACGTCCCATCCGACGGATGGAGTGTTGCGCTTGAATTGTCCTCCACTTAACATCATGCAGGGATCGGGCAATCTCTGAAAATTCTCTGCCACTGCCTGGATTTGAACTCTAGCCCACGGGGTGGAAAGCCAACACTCAACTCAAGCTACATCATCAACGCGATCCCTTCGGGTTGAATAATTTAGTAGGTGATTCCACGTAAGAAAATGTCCGAAGAGGGAACGAGATTCGCACTGTTTTTTTTCCCTTCCTCAATCCGCTCGCTTCAAACGGACGCTCTTGGCTACCGCATCTTTTTAATAAGGCCCTCACCCCCCCCTGAGTGGTGTGCGCCGACGGCCCATGCGTGACGGCTGCGGCGGCGGCCCGCGAGCCAGCGAGCGACCAGGCCTTCCCCAACGTTGGCCTCCTTAGGCCGCGCAATAACCTTCGGCTGGGCTTCGAAAAGACTCTCCCAGATGGCATTGACCCCATCCTTATCGGGAGGTGTGGAGAGGGAGGGAGACGGCCATTTAAAAAGAAGAAAAAAAAAACTTTTTTTTTCTTTTTCCGCCCCCCTTCCTACTCATCAGCTCAACCCCCTTCCCCCCTAATGCTCGCTGTGCTTCGTTGCGGCTGCTCCCCCTTTCCACTTTCACCCCCCCCCCCCCGAGTTTTCCCCAACCCTTTCCCCCCCTATCTGTGGTGCGTCGTGTAGGGGAGAGTCCATTCCCTTCCCCAACATCATTCATTCCCCACACTCCCGCCCGCATCAGAAAACCAAAAGCATTGCCCTCCTCAGCCCACCATCGTCGGCTCGGTTTACGTCCTCTACTGGCTCGCTCGAGTAATCAAAATCATTGCTATCGTTGGTTTTGGACTTGGACGATGTGGTGGTCGCTTTCACTGTCAACGGCAGTTATTATTAGTTCCTTCTGTCAAAGGGTTTCGATATGTCATAGTAATTAGTCAATTACTATTTGACTAATCAATAACGATAATGACCATAGACGACAGAAAATTGAAATTAAATAGTCAATAATAATTATTGGTTCCTTCTGTCATTGGTCTTTCATTTTTCATAGCAAATGAGCAATTACCCTGTGGCTATTCGATGACAATGATATCAATATTCTACAGAAAATTGAAAATAATCAAAATCATTGCTATCTTTGGTTTAGGGCCCGGACGATGTGATGGTCGATTTCACTGTCAGCGGCAGTTGTCATTAGTTCCTTCTGTCAATGATCTTCGATAACTAATAATGAATAATACTATACTATACTACTACACTATAGGAAATTGAAAACAATTAGCGGCAGTATATGACCAAAGAAAAAGTATGCCCATTAATATTTGATAACCATATGGTTCAACCAACAATCTAAAAATATGAACAATGAGCTTTCCTTGATTATCGACGACCAGTGGGAATAAAAATTAGACGCTAACCGAATATGGGGTATCATCGTGAATGCATTGCTCTACGGTGTAGGAAGCCTATGAAAAAATATATTAACGTAATAATATAATTCATTTGCATTTCGAAAACTGTAAAAGAGATAGTGTGGGGAAAGGTGAGCTATGCTAAAACAGAGTGACATTGATTGGAGGCGATGGATGTATTGCTGTAGAAAGACCGTCTGGGGCTTTCTCAACAACGCTTGAAATGACGTCACTAAGAAAAGGGAATTTTTTGTAACCTGGCGAGTTGAACGTTCTATGCTGTTATTCATTCTACAGTCACCACAGTTTAAAATTATTTTTACGAAGGAAATTCAATTCCATATTTTTCTTCGGGAAATGAGCATTTTTGGTTCCATGTTTTTTTTCTCATTTCCGAATTTTAGAATTTTGAAGCTAGTCTAATCGCAGGCTTATTGACTTACAGGCTACCTTACATGCTACTTTACTCGCCTGATTGGAAATAATTACGTGTGTGATGTAAGCATGGGGGAATAAATATATTCTTATTATAATTATATTGTAATTGTCGATCATTGACCACCATGGAACCAGCATTGGATTTCTCAGCGTCTATCTTCGAGTTCGGAGTACATCTTTTATTTTTTGTATACGATATTCGATATAGCAAACATCGCCGATCGTACAAGCCTACTCCTCCTTACTTCAGAATACCCCATCCTCGGCCACTGAAGTCGGCGTCCATTCCCCTCTACCAGTCAGTCCTTCCAATCCTTCCGCACACGTCATTAAATTCGACGTCCGACCCCTCTCCCTACTCCACGCAGAATTTTCGCTCCCTTCATTCAATGCCTCCCGACGTTTCTACCAGTGAGTACATATTTTCGCATCCCCAATGTGGATCCCAATTCCTAAGCCCCCTTCTCCACCGCTGTAAATACTAATAAGCGCTGCACTACTCTGTAGCGCCTTGCCGCGTCTATTCTCCCCACTCTAGCCCGGAGGACTGACTACCTTCCGGCCAAACAAAACGGCTTTTCTCTCCCACAAAGTCTTCTCTGTGCCTGGTATCATAGTCATCACTTTCCTGCGAGTTCTATTCTTCTCCATTTTCGCCCAAAAAGGGGTTCTTAATCTGTCTCTCTTCCTCTCCATTTTCCCCCCGCAAGCCAGCTGGGATCGATCTAGTGGTGTGGCTATGTGCTGGTGGTATTTTAACCGAGGGGTCCTCGATCCAACATGTGCAAAAGCAAACATGTTTGGGAGGAAAGAGACGCAGTTGGAACGATTTTCTACTCCTTTTCAGGGGTTGTGAAGAATATACTTCTCTTGTCACACCCTTGTCAGGTGGGATGTCGGATTACAGTTTCTGTGTCATCGTTTTGAATAAAATAAGTCTCTTCTGAGGCACTAATGATGCACCAGTAATCCATCAGTATTCTCCAGGCAGGTGGACAGGTTCAGGAAAGATAACAGGAAAAATCAGGATAATCTAGACGGAAACGTGACTCGTGCTTACTTTTTTCTCAAAATTTTACCCTCTAGTCCATTAACACAGTAATACACTTTGAATCGAGTTAAATACAAATCATAGGTTTTAGCTCTTAGTTTAAGGATCAGAGGAAAATATGGATCGCTTGGATACCGAAGGGTCCCTGATTCAAGCCCCGGGTAAGCATACGGATAGGCCACTGAAAAATATCCTCTGTAAAGCATATAGTCTTGAGAAAGGAGCTGGATATTTAACATTCGTATGCCTGTGGTCTAGTCTGAGGTGAGCTTTACTCTTATCAACCTATACCAACCTACGGATTGAATCCCTTAAATGTGATAAGGATCCGGGATTCTAGAAAATAATCTGATTCAAATTACAAACTCTCCCCTTCTGGATGTAAAGAATGAAATATTACCTTCCGATCATGGAATATGATAGATATAAGGCTTTCTAGTCCCATGATTTTCAAAGTCTTCTCAGGTAGGGTATCTTATAAAATTTTTAAAGGCCAATATTTTTCTAAGTTTGACTTCCATATTGCAATTACTATAACACAGAGACTGGTTTTAGGGTATACATGTTTTTTTAAATGGTGAAGGACGGTTAAAAGCCAATTAAGAGCCGGCCAATTTCCTCAAAGCGATTTGAATTTTCTTCTAGACTGTTTTATGTTATCCAGTAACATTCTCCACACTTACAATTAGTTAATTTTCTGCCCATAGTCTATCCACGCGTTTTCATTCATCCTTGGCCAACCAAAATCAAGCAGGGACCAAACTCGCCGACCTATTTTAGTCGTGTTGGCCAAACAGAAGAACATATTGAAGCATAGAGCTGTAAATTCCCTACTCTTTGCTGCACCCGAGCAGATTTTTCGAACACTAATACAGTTTTCGCCCATCTCCCCAAATCAACAAAGCAGACTGCCATCAATCCCGAAGCGCACTTATCCTTCGCCCCACGCGCTAACTGCACTCACAACTTTTTCTTCCCTCCAGATCCTTTGCCGCCCTCATCCCTTCCGACCACCGTTTCCCGTCATGCATCTGGTCTCAACCTCTCCCTCTTTTTCCATTCCTTTCTCTCAACTTACCAAGTTCCTCCTCCCCTTTCCGCCTCAGTCGCAGTCCAACTTATTTCCTCACCGGCGAGAACTTCTTCCCCCTCAGCATTATTTTCCCCCTGGATCTCCCGCGATATATTCCCTCTCCTTGCCCACTCACTAATCTACTGGAACTGCGACTCCAAACTGGCCTCGCCTCGCCGGAATATCTGTTTTTATTTCTACACTAGTCCCAGCCTACTTGACTGTCTGCAATGCATTTCTAAATGATAAGTTCAGGTAAAAAAATTAGTCGATAGTCACAGTATTGCAGGTAAAATGTTTTAAGGGGAATGTATGTGGTTGGGAAGGAAAGCGGAGTTTGGAGTTCAGTTTCTTGGTGCATGGGCGTACCCAGAAAGGGGCAGAAGGGGGCAGCTTCCCCCCTAGAATCAAAAATCATCTTTAAGGAAAATAATATTTTTTCAAGCAAATTATTTTAAAAACTAATATTAATACTAACTAAGAGCTGTTAAATTTTTCTCAGAATGTTGATTTCATTCACCTTTCCCATGCTTAAATCTTACCTATAACTTGAACAATCATGGCTTGTCCCCCCTAGTTTTGAACCTGGGTAAGCCCTTGCCTTGCTGTTTGATTTGGCGTATGATTCCAGAGATTGGTCATTTTAATATATTCGGTGCGGGGGAGTGATTTTTTTTAATATGAAGATATGCTTTCAGGTCTTGCAGGATTGGTGTGATACGGAGGTCTTTACAAAGGTTTTTGTTGCGGATCAACCATAGGACTGACGCAATTTTTTGTGATAGGGACGTTTTCTGTTTTTTGAATCATCTGTAGATGGTTCTTCGAGACAGGGCTTGTTCCGCGGCGATAGTTGCCATCGGGTTTCGATTGCTAAATTGATTCATCATCTCCGATGTATGCAGCAGAAGAGAAGAAGTCAAAACTAACGTTGAAATAGGGAAACAAAAACTTGTGGAGGTGGATGAATTCTGTTATTTGAAAAGCAGGATAACTGGCTATGGGCAAAGCAAGAAAGAAATCATCAGCAGAATAGCCCAGGCGAAGAGACCATTCCACAAAAAGAAAAATCTGCTTACAACCGGAAATTTAAGCATAGAAGCAAGGAAACAATTTATCAAAACTAACATTTGGAGTATGCATCTCTGCGGAAGTGAGGCATGTACAATCACAGCAGCGGATAAATCAAGGATAGAGGCCTTGGAAATGTGGTGCTACAGGAGAATGATGAGAATCAAGTGGATTGACCGAGTTAGTAACGAGGAAGTTCTAAAAAGAGTAGAGGAGAAGAGAAGCCTTATGAAAACCTTTATAAGGAGAATGAACAACCTTGTAGGCCTCATTTTGAGACATGATGGCCTGATGGAGAAAATCGTCGAGGGACCGGTAGATGGCGAGAACGGAAAAGGAAGAACTCTTTCAAAATATATGGGACAGGTAAAAACGGATGTGAAAGAGAAAAAATACGTAAGTTTGAAAGGAAAAGATTGGCTGATATGAGAACTGAGTGGAGAGCTGCGTCAAGCCAATCCTAGGATTGTTGACCAGTGATGATGATGATCTCCGATATCGAAAATGAGGATCGAAATGTATAGTCTAAATCGATGGTCGACCGTCTGGATGGTACCCTGGACAGATAAACAATAGCATGCTGATACCTGCTCCCAAAGTGAAGCCAAGATACCGCGCATCTACCCATCTAGGATCCAAGTAATATATCTCCCAAGTTGCTGCCTTATCTGAAATGTATGAGCAGGAGACTTCAGTTTGTTTTCACACATTTAATTGCATGGTAACATGTTCTTATCCTTACCCCTCTCCTGGTTTCTGATCTGACCATGTGTCATTGCCCTCTGTACTCGGCCTATGTCCGGCAAGTGAGCGCGTTTCTGATTAAGGCTAAGGTGAGTGCTGCATGGTGTGGAATCTCCCCGTGCCACACACACTGGCGGTGGCTTGCAGGATTCCTTGTAGATTTAGAACTTTAGAAGGACTTCCATAATTGCGTTCCATTAAAACACATGGATTACACGCAACTTCGAATTTTTTCCTCAGCTTTTACATTTCGGATGAGGCTTCAACTTGGGAGATAAATTACTTGGATCTCCGGCGACAGTTTTTCGCCTCAGCATGCTCTATTCTTTCAATGGAGTTCTCGTATATCCCAAATGTGGGAGTCGCTTTTTGAGTGCTTGTCGAATGTTTGGAGGGTCTGAACGGGTTTCAGCTGCTCCCATACTCTGCGCATATAGTGACTAGCAGTTCATTATTTTGAGTTGAGTGGGTGGATAGGTTGTCAGAAATTATTCATTCTTCACATGTTGTCGAGTTTGAAGGACTGTTATTCTGGTTTTTCATCATCATTTTTCAATGAATGGGTTGCTGCTACTCAAGTTAACTGGATCATGCCTTACGTTTTGCGATTTTCTTACTTGAAATTTCCTTTCTAAGGCAACAATTTTTGCGTCGTATGTGATCAAATTCTCCCCGTTTACCTCTTGGCTGAAATAATTTTACTAAAGAAACAATCTATAGTTATTTATTTATTGACCCTTGGCTAATAATTGGTTATTGAAAGTGTATTAACAGGTGATAGGTCATGTCATTGATTTAATAAATCATCGCTTTAAAGTAGCCGTTACCAACATTCGAAATTCAAAGTTAATCATTTATTCAAGTCCTAGCAGACTATATATTTTCATGGCAAGGTATACGAGAAATGTACCTTCGGTAAAAAAATTCTAAAAACTAGATCAATTGAATATTGAATAGTATAGTAGTAAATTAAAGTATATCACATAAAACGAAACCAAATAAATGATAGGTGGTAGTTAAAACCAAGTTCAACTGGTATGCTTAATAGGCATTCCTTATGGTCGTCTAAGCCCTTTTATGGCTAAACTGCATGGCATATGACACCCGCACAATATCACCTCCATCCCAAAACCCTGCCTCGATGTAGTTGGGGATCGTATTGGGAGACGAAGGAGTGCTAAAGAGGGTTGGCACATGGGAGAGGAATTCTCGCTAGTACGCCCTGGGATGCCGTGGACAGCAGGGTAGTAATCTGGCTTCCCTCCTCCCCTCTTTTCTCTTCCCACCCCTACAATCCCATCCCACTCCCCGTCTAAAACCCACCTTTCCCCCCACCTCCCTCCCATCCACACCTCCCTTCCCCCATCCAATTTCCTATTTTTTAAGGTTCACCTCGGCCTCCCCCTCCTCCTACTTTTGACGCCTCCGGCACGTGGAGCTCTCGGCTCGGGAAACAATGTGTGTGGGTTAAAAAAAAGCTAGTGGGATGGGTACTTGCTGTCCGAAAGGAAACTTTTTTGACGAGAGATGAGTAGAATCGAGGGAAGTGCGGGGGAAGGGGGCGGAAGGTGGTTTGAAGGAGTGCGATGTCTCTGGGGAGTGAGAACTCATTGGAATTGGGGACTTTGGCGCAGTGAGAAAAAGGGTTTCGTTGTGTTGATTCAAAGGGTCGCAGTGGTATAAGAGGGGGGAAGGGTGGAGGAAAGCCCTCCTGACTTAGCCGCAAAAGTTGGAAGACAAAATGGAGAAGCCCAGAGAATCGTAGCAGCGAGGGTGGTGCGAGGACAGAACCTTGCGGTACACCAACTTCGCCGGATTCACCGCTACGTCGCGCGCGCCTTTGCGTTCACAAACGCCTCTCGTGACCGAAGGTTTTTACCGGAGCACCGATTGAGCGAATTAGAAAACGTGAGCGTGTGGCACGAAATAAAAATAAGGTGGTGGATAGGTATCTTGGAAGGAAGTCATTTGCGGATCTAGATTGGCGGAGAAGCAATTTTCTTGAGATTGTAATGGGTGCCCGTTCGGCTGCTCGGATAAATTCCTGAAAGCTTTGGAAAATTTCGCTCCCTTCGTTTCGCTTTAATTTTGCACTTGACCGTTCAATCTGACTGATTAAATTTTAGAAGTATTTTGCTGTATGAATTACGCTGTAATATGTACTTAATAAACCTCTCACATAAAGGCCTTGAAATTATTTAGTCTTATAGAACTGGAATGAAAGAGACATATTAGTCCAATTGAGAATTACTGGGCGGGGTCACAAAGTATGTAACAGCGTTGGAAGTGAAGGTGTTTTACCTTTCTGGCACTCAATATGCATTTCTCGTCGAACGAATATCATATTGGAGGCTATTTCAGTAAGTAATAAATCTTTGACTTGCGTTGTCCTATATGGTAATATTCTTACGTGAAGTAACGATAAAAATGATAATTGTCTTTTACGATCTAGCTTGTTTTGCTTTTGGCTATCAACTACTTTGGTTTCATTCTTATTAAAGCCTGCATCACAAAATAATCTCTATTTTATATAGAATCATGCTTTATGTAACTTATGTAGTGGACGCTTGGTATTATCCACGTTAGTGACTCTGTACTTTTGTTAATTTATTGTTTTTTCTCTTTTTTCGGCAGTAGCGTAAATTACCAAAAAAGCGTAAAGCTTCCGGTATCTTTGTCGTAAAGCGCCACTCTCATGGCGTGTTCACCTATTTTAGAGAATGTCAATGGTTTAACACAAATCTTACCATAAGTTTGGATAAATGTTTATAGTGTGACATTCATGGGGTCTTTTCATTTAAAAATTATAAGTTAATAAATGTTACATGATGCACACATAGTTTTTTTTACCAAATAGTGATGCAAAACAGGGCTGAAAAAATTTATTTCACAATTATGAATCGCAAAAAAAATCAACCCCTTTTCAGCAAAGACTTTGCTTCCGTTTTCTATCATCTCGAGCGTCTATAATAATAAAAGGTATATTAACATTATGCCGGAAATGGCAACATAGAAAGGGTAATTGGTGCGTCACAAAAAGCCATTCTTAGTTAATCCTCTTTCGTAAGATCTTCGCTGAAACCAGCCAGGCCAATTAAACTAGAGAAAAACTAATCGCGCTACAATCGAACTATGAGGCAAAAAAAATCGTTCGTCAGCATCAACGAGGTAATTAGCCCACTTGCAAAGTTGAACATGTGGTTTGGAATGTTAATGCTGCATGATTTGTCTTTCATTAACATCGCCTTGCCCTGAAATAAACAACCTCTAAAGTTTTGAGTTTTTTGGACCGACAACCTTGCCAGCAAAGAATTGCGGCACTCCCTGCAAGCTGGTTGAGGCACGTCCCAGATAGCAATTTCAGTACTAAGCATGCTGTTGCGTTCGGAGCTATAAATTTCCCGCGCTGTTTATTTTTTTATAACGATAGCAGAATGTCGGAAAAAAGATATGCTGAAAAAAGAGATGGGAAAGAGAGTTTCGAAACTTATCTCGGAAGCAACCTCTAAAATTCAAAACAGCACCAAGCTTCACTGCACGTCCGTTTGATTCCTCAATTCATCTCAATCTCTATCGGGATAGGCGAAAATTGTGGCCACGGTGGACGATGTATTAAAAAAACCAGAACCTGATGGGCTGACTGAGCGGAAAATATTCCAGCCATTGTTTATTCCCGCTCGTTTTTCTTTTGGTGCACCTGCCGGAAACGAGGAAAAAAATCTCTAATCACAAGAATGAGTTCATTACAACAAAGCCACGGCGCTTCTTTCGGCTATAATCCATCTCTCCCGTTTTACCCCGCCCATTCCATCCTTCTTTCGGAACGAACTACCACCTCCCCCACCTTGCATATTGTTTCGAAATACCCGCACTTGCTTGGGCTCATCGCTTTCCGAACTGACGATTCCGAGCGCCGCGGCACGGCGCGCAAACTCGCAACGAACGGACCCGGGTGGCGGTTGAATGGCATCGCTCCCACGGGCCGGATGACTGAAATACTCGCGTACACACACACGCGCATCTGCTTTCGGATCAGAAGAGTGCGTGTGTTTTGTTACACCCGAAAAGCTTCCTCCTCACGCGTGGGGAGAGCCACAAATATTGCGATGACTGACTAAAAAGGGACCCACGACAAACGTTTCATTTGACTCTCTCCTCGCTGACGGTGCAAGAACAAGGACAATGGCCCCGCGCTGTCCCGCGCAAAATTGAAATTCTTGGCGCATAGCTCATCTGTTCACGGGGAGGAAGACATACATGTTGCCTAATTTGGCGAGACAAGTAATTGGAAATGCGAAACATTTTGGGCAGTAGCGGATTAATGGGGAGGACGGAGAAGGAGGCTCCCCCGTAATTCCTGGAAAAATTGAAAAGTTAGGGATCATAAATGCGACTCACAAATGATATCTTTTCACTTACGAGCTTAAAACAAGCAGTTATTTGGAGCAGCAATTACACTGTGCAATAAATCGTCGTATTTATGATTTTTCCTGAACCAAAGTATAGTAATCGAAATTGATGGCTTAAAATGTACCTATAGTACTAGCAACAGCTGAATTCTTCATTGGTATTCCTCCAGTATTTTTCGGAATACCAACTGCATTCATTCAGTATTTATTGTACAAAGAAAAAATATTGTCACGAAGGAAATTAAACTTTTCAGAGAAAATTTGTACGGATTACTAGAGATTACAAGAAGGGACGAAAAGAAAATTTTAGATAAATATTTTCCGGAAGTATCGCACAAATATAAAGAAATCTAGAGACAAATAATCTGAGAAGAAGTTTTGGATAACGTGGACCTTACTAAATATTATTTGTAATACTCAACAGTGCACACTTCACTGATGGAGGGGCCTTGAAATATCAGTTTTTGTGTCTCTTATTCTGAGTTGGGCAGATTTTTCTGTTTCTGTGTTTTTAATTCAAAATTACCTGTAACTTTTTATCAATAACCAATATTTATTTCCGGACAAGAACCCCAAAAAACATAGTCCAAAACATTTCAATTGATGTTTACAAAGGTAAAGGTTTTCTAGAGGTGAGCGTGGTAGCTGAAAGATAAAAATTCCCGCATGACAAGAAGCATAAAAAATATTGCTTTTGACATCACCAGGCAAAAGTATCGTTCTATACCTATTTTCATATTCCATTTTCAATTCTACTTAACAGTTTTTAAGAAAATTTTGTTTGATAATTATGTTCCAATCATTTTCTTTGATCGCAGGTGGCACAAAAAAATTTTTTGACAAGTAGTGAGCATTCGTAACAGTGATTACCCACCCCTTTCCGAGGGTATAAAGAGAGTGACGTGACAACTGTGGGTAGTGAGAAAAATGAAATTGCTTGAGTTATGAAGAGCTCGAGGATACGATGAGCAAGAAGGATATATAAATGGCTTGAATTGGGAGATCTTTTAAAGGGGTGAGCGAATACTTTAATGGTCAGGGGATAGATTTTTCACGAGCTTTTATTTTTTTCAAAAGAGAAGCTGAGGAGGCATTCTTCATGAGCATATTCAAAGCATTTTTGCGTAACATGGGACCGCGCTTATTCTCAGTCGCCTCACGTCACAGTATTGAAGCTCATCATTGAGGTTATTAATATTTTAAAATAAATATACCTGAATATTTGTTTTCCTCTACAGCTTAATGCGTGAAAGCATGTGTCACTAAAATTCTTCACAAGGTAAAATATATGAGTGACCAATACAGCGAAAACTTATGACGTATTTTTACTTTTCCAAGCAAAAGTATGCGATTTATGATGACTTGACGACTTGATGGTTAGAGCAATCAGCATCCCAATAAAAATCCCTGCAAAGAAATTTTCTGATATTCAGAACATAGTTTATAGTCGTGTGCTTCTCAGACGAGGAGCTTACCCTGCTGTCTTGATGTTTAGAATGCACTTTTTGTCTTATATGCTATTAGCTACATGTATCTGTGTCAAATACTTAGGTTGTAACGAACGAACAAAGTTCGGTTGTAACGCAATATTTTAGTCTTCATTGTTGAATTTTGTAGGTAAGATAGGTGAATGGCTTATCGTTTATTACCTTTCGCTATGAACAGCTATGTTTTCGACCGGTCCAGCGGGAGTAATGCGTTGCCTGCATTGGGTGCCGTGAGTGCTACGTCGCCCACACGCGGTCACCAAGGGGCGCAGAATTAGCCTTTAAACCTTATCAGAATCGAAAAAGAAGAACATGAAGTATTTCAATTTTCTAATCACTACCATAATTGAGGCGTTGACGTGGGAAAGGTAGTAAGTCACCAAATTTAATTTTTTCAGGAGATGAAAGAAAGAGGTTAGCTAACGTTATGAAGCTTATATTAGTGTACAAAGTTCGTCAATCGTAGCAACTGACATATTGTACCAATTGACTGTCTACCTTGTCCATGCCATTGCCATGCGCATTTATGTAATACTTTCTCCATGAAAAAACGAAGTTTCGAATTTTTCTGCCCTACTGCCTTTCCCATGCCAATGCTTGGTGAGACATGAATATTATTTTTCCATTAAAAAGTATGACTCCCGATTTGAAGATTTGATGCTTTCCCAGCTAATAATGTGGGTGAATTAGTTAAATATTTCGGAAATATTGCAATTTTTCATTTAATTATTATTGAGAACTTCTCCCTCATCGTGCCGCGTATCATACGAGATAAATGTGGGTTAACTTAGGTGCGTCTACACTGTGGAACGTAAAATCTTGATAAATAACACGAATTTTTGTTTTGTAACACAATTTTACATGTAACTTGTTACACTGATTTGTAAATATTTCGTAAAACATGTCATATGTAACTTGTTTTATGTAACATGTTACACAGTGTTAACGCACCATTATGATTATCGACTGTGATGATGATGACGGCTGGTTAAGAGCGATGAATGTGTCTTCTTAAGCCTGGGAGGGTCAACTGTGGTAGGGACGCCGCTTGGCTGCGAATGGTCATCGCCTGTCCAGTTAGTCCGCGAAGGGGCCTCGTCATTCCCCGGGGAAGGGATCGCCCGTCTCCCGACCATACTCTGCCCCACGCATCCACGCACGTTCTCCCACCCGGCGCGATGCGACGTCCACACATGTGCTCGGCACCCCTGCCACCGCTCCCCGCGAGTGCGGCACCCCCTTCCCCTGCTCACGGCAGCCGCGCCTCTCCGCACCCAGGGGCGCATCACGTGATGCGAAACCCACCCCCCTGGTGTGAGGGACGAGGGGAGGAGGAAGACGAGGTAATGGCTACGTGAGTGACTGGGGAGTCGCCTGATGCTCCATACTCCAGTGTCGGCCAAGTGCACAAACCGGCATGGGATTTTGAGTGGAGCTTCGCCTGAATTTTATTAGCCGTCTTGAGAGATTAGGTGAGTTTCCTTTTGGTCTAGAAACGCGCATAAATTCTAGGTAAATAATTTTCGTCTTTGTCTTGATTTCAGCCGGTTTCTGGGCTTTCCGCTCGTCTGCTGTCTGTGAACGTGGTGTCCTATACGTAATCGTTTGGCAAAATATCATTTTAAATTTATCATTTCTCAATGACGTGGAAAAGTAATACTTTTTCTGAAAATAACTTATTCTAACAATCTAGCGCTGTCATTAGATGTTTGTTTGGAATTTCAAGACCATGTCATGGCGTTGACATGCCATGGGGTGAGACGGACTCTCTTGCGAGGTCTTGATCAGTCATTCACGTTACCCTGGTTTGGAAAAGTAACCTCTCTTCCGTGAAATTAATGTTTGCGTGAAATGATGAATACGATCTCGGATTACACGAAGTAAAGTGCTATGAATAGTAGCAAAACCGAGCCTATCAATCCATTTTAGTGAAAAACTTATTTGACTAATCAGCGCTTCTCATTCCACCAATCATTTATCACTCTTTTTTCGGCCTATCGATACTAACTCGCTTTTCTTCGCCTCGATGGATTCCACCCTCCTATTGAAAATTGGTATTCGGCTCACCGATCAACCTTTTTATAACGCTTAGCTACATATTTAGCCTCATTTCTGTAATCCATGGAAAAATAGAACTGTGCTTGCACACTTTAACTGAGATTTTCCATCGCATTTTAGTTTGGTACGGAAAATTATTCCCATGCGTGTAGCTATGTATTTTTGCGGTGGTAACGAAAACAGAAAAACCTGCGGCGTAATGAATTTTGAAAAGGGAGACAACCCATGCCAAGCACCCACTAAGTTACCAGTAGGTCACGATGTAGATGAGGTCGAAAGAAATGGAGTGAGAGAGGGATTAAACGATAAGAGGAAGGCGGTTCTATGGAGAGATCAAGAAGGAGGTAGAGAAAAATAGGTAAGCATAGGGATGGAGGAGGGGTGTAATAGAGGCAGAGTAGGGTAATGAGAGGAGGAGGGAAGATGTATGTAGACGGGGTAAGTAAAAAATGAACTTCTGGAGCGGTGTGTAACGAGAGAAGGGAGGGGTTGTCGCGAGGTCTGAGGAGGCGAAAGAAGTCTGTGAAAGGAGAGAAGGGCGAAAAAAGCTTTATCAGTAGGTCGAACTGGAGGCGCCTCTCTGGTTACTCCCTTGCTTACTGCAGTTGTTATTTCCTTGCTCGCTGCGTGACATTTTTCTGTATAAACCTCTCCATTTCGCACATCCAGACGTGCATTCATTCCCTGATCCTCCATTGATAATCACGGTGAATGTTTTTTTTTAAATGTATTGTAAATAGATTTAAATGGGAAGACTTTCATAAATTATTTTATATTGGCTGCTGTCTTCATTTTTTCCAAGGTACTTTAGAGATTTTCCGATCGGGTTCCTTACGAGCATTTCTTCTTGCATAATTATTTCTTTAACTTTATTTTTTTTTAATGATACTCTTCTACCCCGTCCACATGCCACATGTGTTTGACGTAAATGCTCTATTTACCACCATGAAAGCATATTTTCCCCCTTAAAGTTCTCAAATGCTTAATCCAGCCCAAGGGTTATAGCTGCCGTTTCATTTAGAGTAGTCTGCATGGTCACGTAATCCTGGTTGATTTTAAATACACTTTTTATTACTTAACACAATCATCATTAGTTTACAGTTCTAAGACTGTTTAAACGCACCTCCTAATTCATTTATCCCTTCAACTAATCTTTCCACATTTACATAATTCATCTCATATGCATCTTTCACCTCCTGATCTACACATGTAACTAGAGGCCTTTCTTTGCTGTTTCTCTCTTCCGCTTTTTCTTAAATTAATTTCTTTATCAGATGATCCTGTCTCAATATGTGGTTGCCAAAGTTGTCCTACCTTCTTATTAAGTTTTTTTCAGACGACCTCTTTTTTCTCCGAATATACTCAAGACATCTGCACTTGTCACGTAGTAAATCCATTTTAAATTCATCTGTCTTATAGAGATTTACATTTTAGAGCTTCTACGGTAGAACCTACCATATTCATTTAAATAATTAGCAATCTCGTATGATCCATGGATAATTTATGTACCCTAACCACTATTTAAATCTGATGAGCATCAAAACTGGTCATTACGTAAAAACTAGGGAAAAATTAATTTAATTAAATGTATTCATTTTATCGTTTCCTATGCTGAACTACTTTCACTGATTTTCCTCATGCCGAAGGCGAACGGTGCATTGAAACCTTCAAATACGATTAATACCTTTCCTTATTTCTAGACTTGTTTTCTCAGCTATAAGTAGATTCTTATCCTCGTAAAATCCCTCTTCGCTCACGCTATTGTACTGACTATTTTTTACTTGATTCGTTCATCGTTTTTTCGGCTTACAATGTAATAAAACTCTTTCTCCTCTTCAAGAATTTGTTCTCCTAGTGTCATATTTTTCACAGCCTCCTCTTTTTTACACTTTTCTCCTTTTTGTTGATTTTCAGCAGATATCTGGCCATTATCCTTTCCATATCACAGTCTTCTTCAAGTCATTCTCTTTCTCGTCCATGACTACTATGCTGTCAGTAAATCGCGGTATACTAATTCTTTCTCCGTGGACAGTGACACCCAAAGCCTTTTCTTTCATTTCACTGATGGCTTTCTCTTTATAAACTTTAAAAATTATGAGGGACAGTGCACATCCTTGTCTCACTCCTTTCCTTATTCATGCTTCTTCACAGTTGGGTCCAGATTTTACCATATCTACTTTGTTTTTATTTAAACTATGCAAAATTTTAGGATCATTGTAGAGCATCCCAATTTCTTTCATAATTCTAAGCATTGAATTCCATTCCGCATTATAAGAGGTCTTCTCTGAGTTGACCAATACTATGATTTTTTTCTCCCCTCTGTAAGCAGCTTTGGGGTCAAAATGCTCCTGTGACCTTGCTTTCCCTGAATCTGAATTGGTCCTCTACCAGGAATTCTTCTGTTCTCTGTTCCATTCTACTGTTGATAATTCTTGTCAGAACTCCGCCTTCTCAGTCTATGTCGTCAGGTCTGACTACGCATGCGTCGAACATAGGCATTCTTTTTGGTTTATTGTCCAGGGAAGAAGGAATACAACGATCTTTAATGAATGGAATGAAACTTTAACGAATAAATTAGGAGAGATATTTTGTCGAACGAAATTCCCTTCTGGTTGACAAAATATCTCTCTTAATTTATCACTCCTCGCGGACATTGATAAGTAATACCTTTGCTGAAAAGTACTCATCTCAATATTCTGGCGCTGGAATTTATTTTTAATTCACCTCAAAAGGTTTTCTAATTTTTATGAGATTTGTACTTGATGTCATTAATAATGCATTGGATAGTCATTCTTCATTAAAAATTAAGGATTTAACGTAGAAAAGGATAAAATATTCTTAGTATATAATTTTTAAATTTTCCTTCCTAGTACATAATTTTATGGTCCATCTAATAGTTTGGGATGCCCTAGATATGGCTGAAATCCTGAATTCTTGTACCTGAATGATAGAGTGGATTTTACCAAAAGATATTAATTCTTCTTCTACGAGTACTTTGTATTTGTAATTTGATATTTTCTCTCATCATAAAATGTGTTATGAATCATATTTTCTGCAAAGTGTTTGTTTCAAATTTCCAGAAAAATTTATGGCGTTATAATATTATGGTTTCATTGGACGGACTCTCTTGCGTGATTCGCTCAACTCTATATATTTTCAGCATTAAGAGTTTCAAGTTTGGATTTTCTATCTTGATCCATTTCAGCGCACTGAATAATACTGCGTCTTTGTATACGATTCCGTGTGAAAGTTTGATGTTTTGCACTAAAAATATTTTAATGTCATCACAGTGATTTTAATAACATGATATTAAGAAAATATCTCCGTCTTGGTATTAATTTATTGCCCCATAATATCATCTTCATTTATATCTCTACCAGCACGCTTTTCATTCCTCACGTATATCGAAGTTTGCATATTTACGGAGCCATTTATAATCCCGTAACATTTGTTGAGGAATGAAACTTGGATAAGCACGCAAAAGAATATTTTTCATTCTCAGAATTACATTGTTTTTGCTTAAGCCTTTCTTAGTGATTCCTCAAGTTCAGAAACGTTTCGCAATGACATTTTTCCGCTAAGGCCAGTTTCACAGCACTCCACATTAACTTTTTTCACCACTGAGAAAAACTTATTTACCTTTTTTTACCAAGTCAATTTTCAAATTTAATGACGATGAAATAATTTGAGGAGGAAAATGAAGTAGATAAAATACAATGGCATAAAATTTATAATTTAAATTTACAATTTCTTTTTTTTTTTGTCATTTGTTTATTGTCTTGGCATTCACTGGAAAATAAAGTCCTGTCTTCCCTCTTAGATCTTACATGGACAGCATTTGATATCCTATTCGGTTATTTCTATTAATCCAGTGAAATAATATGGTTGGATTTTGGTACGCCTATAAGTTAGGCACCCTTCCAATTCACCTTATCAACGTCCTGTGAATTAACAAGGAGGCAAGTGGTGGGTATTTCATCGCATGGATTTGCTTCAAATATATTGATAGAAATACGTCAGTGAGTGTGCAGGATAATGCATAGTGAAAAATATAGGTACTGTTTCATCTGGTACTGCAATAGAAATCCGTAGAATCAACTATGGTAAATATATTTAAATAGGAGGGGATTTACTTGTTAATTTGTCGAAGCTTTTGCCTTCATTTTCTAATATTCTCGATTGTCTTCCTTTCCAGTATTTCTAGTTAATTCGGTACCTTATCTTATTTAGTGATACTCTTTTTCACCGTCCGAATGCCACTTTTTAAATATACTTGCTCTATTTACCAGCCTAAAAACTTATTTTCTCACGTTTGAGTCCAGCCGTAATTTGCAAATGAATTGTAAGCTGGAATATGAGTACTGTTATTTTTCCTGGTAGGAAAATTGGAATAATGCAATTTTCCATCGCATTTCGAACATGTTCTATGCTCGATCATGATTTAATAAGGTTACGTTGTATTTATTAGACAATTTCCATGCTAGGCTTTCCAACCCTCCTGCACAGTTGGTACATTTCAAATGATGCATCACTACATCGACTATCTTTGCTTTTGAAATCAAAACGGTCGTTTCCAAAAGTTCTTGAATCAGCAATTATCATGATTCCATCTCTTTCTTTTTCATCGCTATAATTGTGTCTTCGCCGTAATCGGCAGTTCACAGAAATTTATCTAGTTGATACTCTGGCATGGCTCACTAAGCCGGCACTTATTTCTCAAAAATGATCCGATTTAAAAATTCGTGTTCTCTAAATGTACGAATTGGTGAGAAAAAAATTAAGTCAGTATAGAGTCTTGAGAAGTCTATACTCTTCTACTTAGTCTATACTCTCTAGAAGTCGATACTTCTCTAGACTCCATACTGACTATGGTATGGTATAGCAGTGCGACGCGCACGCTGTTGTGCCATTAGGCCGGCGCTATTTTTTTCAAATGATTCGATTTAAAACTTCATGGTCTCAAAATGTGCGAATTGGTGAGAAAAGGTTATTAAAAAAAGTTCCAGGTTCGTGCGACGTCAGATAGCCGTGCCTGAGGCGCCTAAAGAGCCTAAATGCAGTTATTTTGAATGTTGAGTTTTTCGACCCGGGTAAAACGTTTTCTAGGGTAAACATGATATTATAAAAACCTCTGGTCAAAACTTTCAATCGTTTTGCTTTATCTCGCTGCCTTCATGCCGAAACGCTGCCTCAAAAGCTAACGCCCCCCGCCTCCTTGCCTTTAGGCGCCTCAGGCACGGCTATCTCTGATTTTTGCGTGCGGTGCGAATTGTAGATCAAAGAAACAGATTCGATTGTGAAATGCGTAATGATTAAGATTTTTTCACCTCCTTTCCGTCTTTCACTTGTCCTGTCTGAGTGAACTCACGAACGAAACTCCATTCTCCTAAGATAAGTTCGTTTCTCAATGATGCAGTGCAATGAAAGTGCTGATTAAGTTTTGTTCCTTGATATGACTTTTTTTGGCAAGAAATAATTTCTTATTAAAAATAGTGGCACTACAACCGGGCTTTGCATGATAAATACTTCTGATGTATCTATTGAATCATCTGTTAATCATTTGGTTTGAAGTTTAGGTTATTATTTCCAATTTTAATGTTAATGTAGATTGATGAACGTTTGCCCATTTTTCACAAATTCAAACTTTGACTATTTTCATCAAAAAAATAATGGAATCCTCACCGGTTTGAAAAGGAAATCTATAACAATGTTATTCATGTCTTTCACTTAATAAAAAACTAATTAGAGTGGTTAATGCCTGAGCAAATGCTATGTTAGCGCTTGGGAAAGAAAACAGCTAGACTGGCAAAATAAATATTTCCAGTGAATGTATTATAAGATTAAAACGAACTAAGCCTTGATGCGAAATCGTATTCATTAACAGCTTTACATATTTTCTATTGATGACAATCGCTTTCATACAATTGGGAGTTATCAAGCTGAAAAGATGAAAACGAGCGCGCTTCTAGATCTCTGCAAAAAGTTTTGTTAAACATTAATAATTTTAATCTCAATTCAGAATGCTGTTTCACCAAATGAAACCTCGGTAATACATGCATCACTCCAGCAGTTTTTGTCACCTTAATGACGGGCGAACCTTATTGAGCGTATTGAAATAAATTTTACAGATTTTCGGTAATTATTGAGTACCTAACAATAAAAATCGACTGTTTTGTGGCAATTCCCTCTTTTTAATGTAGCTTTTTTTAATTCTTTTGTATAGATGCATTTTTATCGTGGGCAGCCGCGAGGTATACAGAGCGAAAGTGCAGGTCTCGAAATCCACTCCAGTTACGCTGGTCCACATACGGCTGCCACTTGGCATTAATACCAATATTTTATTTTTCAACTTCTCTTGCTCTCAGTCGGGCGATTCCATTCGGCGTTATTTCACACTTATTTTTATGAGTGAGAGAGATGCTTTCACGGAATACTAACAGAATTGTTATACATTTTCTTTGCATTTCTTGATATCTGTGTGGAAAATTAATTTTTTGACAATTTTTGCCGTAGCATGTTTGTGATTGTAATAAATGTTTAAAAATTTATTGGGAAGTAGGTGCAAATTGTGAGAAATTCCTTGAAATATTTCATTTAACACGTTTTAGGATAAGGTTTTAGTGTTTAATTCTATGAGTAAGTGGAATGAGAAAAAAAAAGGTTTTAAGAATTTCATGGTTGACGCTCCCGCGTGTTATTGTTGCTGTTGGTGATATTTTTTCGGTTGTGCTCCACGTATTCGGTTTGTTACCCGACGTCACCTTTTCGTAGGGTATCTAATATAAGAATATTCCCTAAGAAAAAGTGGCTAGCAGCGGCCAAGAAACGTCGGGTGGCCAACCGAATTAGTACGCACATCCGAAGAAACATCACAAGCAGTTAAAACTTTCAATTCGTAACAATTTAATTTTTCTAATTTGGCCCTTTCCCTTATCCTGAATAACATAAATTTAAACGTTATCTCTGAATCGGATTAAGACTTGTTTTTTTTTATAGTTGCACTCGTATTCCTTCCGTTGAGTCTCAATTCATTCCACCCTTTGTTGCGCGCGGGTTCTGTATGCTAATTACTCTTTGCCTCAATTGGAAAGCAGCTCGGGATCACTGAGCTGGAAAACCCAAATGCCAAGGTTTTTATGCTCAGGATGCTGCACGCTTTGGGTGCACGGAACTCACGGTCCACGAGGAGTGATGAGCTATCTCGCGCCGATGTCCGACAACGCCTGCGTGGGATCCACAAAAGCGTTCCGCCGCCGTAGACTTTGAGCCCTGTGTGATGTTAGGGGAGACGAAAAAAATGGTGGTGCTCGAAAGATAATGAACCCGATGAATTTGCAAGGAGTCATTTCCTAGAAAGAAAGGCGAGAAGTCGGGTAGGCCATGGGAGACGGATAAGGAACTTTGGGAGGAGGAAGGGATGGTCGGAAGAGAGGAAATGAAATTCTGGAGCGAGCTGACGCGCGTGTTTCTCCTAAACATGAGTAGCCGACCTCAAACTCATTCGGACTTTTACCTGCGGAAATTTTTTAGCAGGCTCACCTTGTTTCGAATTAAAGAAAACTTGCAGTAGAACTTCCGGTCACAGATATCTTTTTAAATATGATTGAGGTTGCTTAAATTACTGGCGAGGCGTTCATCATTTCGCTCTTTTTACGAACTTTAATTGCGTCTTCCGAATTTGAGGATCGACACCGGGAGCCTTATTGCCTCGCCCGGTTGACTCTGTTTTGGACTTGAAAAATTTTTCATCTGAAAGTCCCATTGAGAACAAGCATGTGAGAAATTAAATTTTATTTCGAGTCGTTCAAGGATATCAAGTACAAAGATAATATTATGGTATTTTATCCGTGGTATGTCATATTTGATGTTCTGCTACAAATTCCAATCGACTTTTTTTCTTGCCATCTCTTTGAAATGCTTGCACAGCTCATTTTAGTGAACATTACTCCTTGAGCAAGGTAAATTAATTGGGCGTTAGAGTGTCACCTAACCGTTCTTTTAATGATCAAAATAGCCTGTGGAATAAAGTCAGATAATACTTATAAAACAAATCCAGCTTCGCATGATGGAAGTCAATGTTATCAGTCATAATGAAATGTTCTGGTTTATTTTTTTTCACTTTTGAATACAACACGACATTGTTTTCCACTCTATGTGCCTCATGAAGTTTTGAGTGAAATATTGTGTATATTTAATTATTTTAATGCCATGTATAATTTTTGTAACATACTTTCCATGAATTAGTAATGTGGGTAGCTCTGTCACCTAGGGGTAAAGTATAAACGGCCTTTGCCAGCGTTTACACTTCATCCTAAGCACAAGTACTTGATAAAATATAAACAGCGCCCCCATGGAGTCTCATTCGTTTTGTACTTGCTTGCAAAGCCTCTACTGACCTCTTATTCCATTGATTTGGGGGCGTTTAGTAACCGATTATGATTAGCATTAAAATTTACAACCATAGCCTAATCAACAATTTTCATTTTTTTCTTGTTTCAGGCTTCATATGAGGACGGTGATCCTCTAACATCATCATACTTGATTAAACTCTTAGAAGACAATTTTTGAGGAGACATTGAAGGTGCTGAAGAAGATTTGCATAAAGGTACGTGGATATTCATGATATTAATACCGAGAATAATGAGATTTCATGAGGGAAATACATTGATCACACCTTCAGTTACTAATCTGTTTTTTTAACTACACATTTACGAATGTAGGAAACTTTTCAACAATCAGATGATAACAAATTGACGATGTGATGAAAGCATTTCCAATAAATTTCATAATTCAAGAGTACTTCCTTCGTGATAGACCGACAGGAATTTATAATTTCCTTTAGGATACTCGATAAGTCTGTCTAAATTTACATCCTAGTCTGGTTTGATTTGGATGCGTTAAGTTGTGGTACGTTTTGCTATTTTATTACGATGGTACCAATCATGTCGTTTCAATTCTTACAACTATTTTCAATAAGCAATGGAAGAAATTTAAACAGAGATACATTTAAGGGCATTACTTATATAAAAGCATAAAAATCTCTCATACCCTTAATAATTGTGCTCTTATCAAAGAATCGCTTAGATTGCTTAAGGACTCATGAACTTGCATAGCTTATCCCTCTTCCTTTTTGAATATTTATTATTGCGTAATCGACCTGCTTCTCTCCCAATGAGTACCTGAGGGAATGTGTTTTCATATAACAATTTCTTTTCGTTACAATACAGAAGGAAAATTAATTGTAGCTGAAAAATCTTCTACCAACAATTTTTCTCACTATGAACCTTCAAGCGTTGAAGTTATTTGTGAAGTTATACATTTTTCATCATCATCATGGTTATTCAGCAATCCTAAGATTGGTTTGACGCAGCTCTCCATTCCTCTCTCCTATCCGCTTTCCTTTTAATAGCGACGTATTTCTTCTCTATTACATCCTTAATCACCTATCCTTAATTAATCACTTTGTTATCGTTTCCCACAATAATCTCTGCGAGAGTCGAGCCGATCGACTATCAAGTTATTCAATCATTAAAATTGATAAAACTATAAACCGAGCATACCCTATCCTGAATGCATAAAATTTACGCGTATGTAGCTTAGTGCGAGGTGAGCTCTTCCCTCGACGATTCAGACCAGCAAGTCGGTCAAGTCATAAAAAAATTGAATGCCCACGAATATGAAATGCTCTTCGTTTCTAAATGGATATTTCTAAGTTGAATTTTCTACATTAATTGCACAAGTAGGAACGAAGAAAATTCATTCTTGCCAATGTGCACTACGAAAAGGAAGGGAATTTAGAGGAAGACAATGGTGGTGGGGTTCTGGAGGTCAGTGCAGGAAGGTCAGCGCGCGAGCGTCCATCTCGCCGGGGAGCGTACAACGCGGATGCAGCGGAGATGCGCGACCATCTTGGGAAGTCATCCCGCAGCGAGGAGGAAAGTCCACGAGCCCGCAGAATATGCGGAGAAACTGACGTGTCAAATGGGAGATAGAAGTGGACACAATCAATGCAATTTAAGTATACCTAGACTTGCCACGATGAAAACTTTACGAGTCACCCGCGATGCACAAATTGTGCGAAAAATCCGCAGAGAAAATAATCATTCGCCTTGACGGGGATTTGGACTGTCAGTTGCATAATATGCTCAGCAGTTCTGACCATCATAGTCCACAAATTTCCACGTGGAGGAAAGAAGGGTAGCTGAAGAGGTATCTTAAGCATTCAGGCTGAAGCATTCAACCGGGTATCGGTAGATCCGTCTTCCTAACCCGTTCAAGGAAAATGAATTCTTCTCTGTGGAATTTTCGCACAAAACTCATATTCTTTTTGGGAATATCCACGAATTTAGCGAGTGGTGAACCTTAAAAAGTATGCAAGAGCGCAAGTGCGCCCAAAGTGCAGAAATTCCATGCGATTAGTCCAATGAAATTTTACCTCCTGGACCCATTCAATGTATGAGTCTTCCGCTTTATTGGGACTGGCTGTTCATGAGAGATGATAACATCTTGGTAGCTTAAGAAGAATCCACTTCAGTGGGGTGATTGTCATTCTCATGAATGATTCAGAATGTTACTTATTCAAATATCAACAAAAAAAGTTGGCTTATATATGCTCTTTTATCTGGATGTCATATTTAAACTCGGCTTCTTTTGTCTGTTATGTGGATATTTGTGAAAGGAGGAAAAACTGCTGGCTCTCTAATAAAGAATTGTGATTCAAATATGACGTATGTATCTATGTTTTAAATTATATAGTAAGCCCTCTATAACTTTGAGTATAAAATTTGCTATGGAAAAAACAATAATTAGTTGTTGCTGATCATGACGGGGAAGAAGTAACTCAGAAGATCATAATTTTTGTTCGTCAAATACTAGGAGGAAAAATAAAGAAAGAATAATAAACTCTATGTAGTGGTAAGAAAAATAATTCATTCGCTGCATTGATATAATTAATACGTCTGAGATCCATTATACTTGACGATTTTTTTCCGAAAGGCAAAATATTTTGCTTTCAACGTAAATCCGTTGTATACTCTCACTTACTCGTTGTATGTACTCACATTTAGTCACTACCATTACCTATCTAAAAGTCTTTATTAAACAAGAACGCTTAACATTCAGCACTACTATTCTGGGCCCATATTACAAAACATAAGCATTATTTAGAATAATGTGATATCATCTCGTTTTTAAAATCCATATTAACCTGGCAATAGAATTACCTGAGTATTACAAGCAGTGTAAGTATTACTTTTGACGTGTGAGTCACGGCACATCTTTAAAGGCCCAAAGTTTGACCGTGGTTACATAAACGTCTGCTCAAAGATGTAACTTAGCGTCACGTTGCTTTTGCGTTTATTTGAATGAGACAGCGGCATTAATACATACTCCATCCAAATGGATGGTTTGAGGCGTGACTCCGTGAAATTCATTCATGTTGAATCAAAATGCCTTGTAGATTTCACGTAAATAATTTTAATATCGCCAAGTTTCGACAGTACGACATCCTGTGCGACCTGATAATGTCGCACAGGATGGGCCAGGGTAATGAGGTGGATAGGGTAATGACATTCGTCGCCGAGGCCAGGGATTCAGATCCTGAAGCGTTGGTTGTGGTATCCCAATCCTTTCATGGGTGCCACGTGGCGAGGACATCAAGGGCAGAACTCCTTCCGTCTATTGGGACGCAAAAACCTTGGCCTCCTTGCCGCCTCCTTCCGTCGCGAAACGGCTAATACCAACCAAGGTTTTCCCTCTGCCCTACCAAATAATCCCACCGATCGGCGCGTGGAACGAATGACACCCACGACCCCAGTCGCCGGCCACCGTGCCTGAAACGGCGCATGGTACTGAACCCACATTCAAGTGCCGGAATAGAAATTGCCATTCCGCCTATGCACGCAGTACAAGAATCGACTCAATTACTTAAAATGGTAAACCTTATAAAATGCGTCATTTTTCCTAATGTTTGCATTGATAAATAATGTAACTTGGGATTTTTTTCTTACGAGAGAACCTGTCTGAGATTCTAAATATGTACAGCAAGTCCTGGATATCTTACTATTTATTTCCAGGTTTAGGTCAAATTTTGTTTATTTTTCCTGGAGTATGCCAATTATCAGATGGCATTTCTCTCGGATGATATGGCGTGTTGAATGAAATCCCTGTTGGGTCGAAATCGGCACAAGTGATCAAGATCTTACTCTTCTTAATGAGTGTGTTTTATTTATTTGTCTATTTATTTATTTATCTATTTATTTATCTAAATTACCCAATGTGGCCTTTACATCGGGAGTTTAAACTATCAACAACAGACGATCTTAGACAGCCATGTCCTGGAAGCGGCAACCTATCCAGCCGGGACTCGAATCAGCAACCTATCCAGCCGGGACTCGAATCAGCAACCTTCGGTATGGTAGGCGAGAACTTATCGCTGCCGCCACCGAGGCCGACAAATCGTTATCACGTTGTTCAGGTTATTGTCACCAAATATTTGTTTTTTTTTCCTTCCATCTAGTCATTCAATTCAGCAAACTTTTATCATTGCATATTTTCTTAGAACAACATTTTTTTAAGCATTTTTATTTCATACCGAATTTCTGGTTAAAATTCTATCGAATACGAATAAATGAAAAAATTATTGCAGCAGTAAGCAAGTTCGCACTTCAATATGTGCTTGTTTAGCCCTACATTATGTTATCGGCGCTAATTCCTAGTTTTTAGGTGCTTGATTTTGACAAGAAAAGAGACTAATTTAAATGGCGTCATATCACGGTAGATAATAAATTATTGTATAAACTTTATGATAAACTGCGATATATTCGTAAAGATTCATCCGAACATATGAACTGGCTTATGATGTAACTGATCCATTGAGAACGCTTAAGATTTTCCTCGTGTTGAGTATAAATCTCCAGCTTGATAATCGGGGGTGCGTGGTAACTTGAGGAAATCTCAAGGGTTATCTCTTTCCTCACTAGCCACGTCTTTGAGCGAGGCCACTTGAGGTCATCCTTGTCTTGATGCTATGTTGACTAAAGTCTAGACTGTATGCCGATGCATCTAGCATCTTAATAACTCTACTTGGGAGCGGGATATTCTGCCCTCTCTCGTCGATTATTTCTATTCTATAGTTGACTGTCCTGTTCACAGTTCCTGAATTATTTCAGTAAGTTTGAAGAATGAATTTACAGCCATAAATGCATGTTATAATTAAAATATCAAGCATAGTGATACCCTCTGTTTTTGGGGTTATAGTTTTGGTCTCCGCCGATTTCATTATCAGTAGAGAAAAGTGTTTCTTAGTCTGGTAGTAAATACTTCCTGAATTTGGGAATTATGGCTGCGAGAAAATACCGAAAGCCAGGAGATAGTTTTTCAAATTAATTTTTCTCGATGACTATTAAATGTAAAAATAATCGTTCAAATATTTTTCAACGCTTAACTCTTTAGCTGTGTCAAATATACAAATGAATTAGTGATGTTGTAATTTCTTATGCATAGAATAATTTCTATACTTTTTTATTAAAAAAATAGTTTTGCCGGTTTCTTATACATATTTCGAGTATATCCCAATTATAGAAGGTACGAATGACATGAAATTTGTATAGATAACGTTCTAAGTCTCCTTTTTTCATAGTTGGATCACTAAAATGAAGGAGATGACTAACAATTTTAAATTCAATAACTTTAGTCATAAATATGAAGGAAGTCTTGATGAACTAAAATGAAATTCATTTTATAAATTATCATTTACCAATGAGATATCTTAGTTTCTTGACAAATTTCACTTGAAAGGAAGTCTCACTTGAAAGGAATATCAGGACCTGATACGGATAGTTGAAGAAGCTCATTAGAAAGAAGAACTATGGGAACTGAAGGAATTACCTTGGAGGAATAGTGGACTGTAGAATACTAATCGAATGACTGCAATACTGGGAATCAGTGAATCAATAATGGCCTCAAAAATGTTGGGAAGAAGTACCTGGGCTGCTTGATGGTCGCATTGCTCATACCCTGTCTGACCCTCATTCTTAACCATTCCCATTCCTGCTAATAGGGTCTATAATTTTTCAATGTCTTGGCACGGTTCCGAAGTGGCTAGGCATAGTTAATTGAAAATCATTTATGAAGCTTTGCTTCACTTTGTCACATTATTAAAATAGATGTCATCAGCTGATTATCTGATAGACTTCACCCCTATAACCTATATTTATCTTTTTAGAACCAGTTGTTCCAGTACGTAATCCAACCCTCGCATTAATATAGATGTTAATATTTAACCCATTTAGTATGTTATTAGTTATAGTATATGATACCATAAATAGGATTAGCCATTGTATATCACTTTTGTGAATTTTCAATATTTTTAATTTATGTTTACATTTATTTGACAACTTAACCATTGAGAATTTGGTGATTTATTCACAGAAAATGTATTTTGAGTATATTATTCGCAAGTCTGTGCCTCATGTGGACCACTCTGCAATCTGCGATTCTTTGAAGACTGAAGTTGGGTGAAATTCGAATTAGATCGGTTTGATGCGTCAAAAGTTGAACCGATAGGGAGGTAAGTGTTACAGGTTAATTAGAGCAACAGGGTAGAGAGGCCCTTTAGTCACGACGGAAGCTAGTGAATCTGCGGCTTTTAGAAAGGTTCGAAGCGGGCGGCATTGCCTCTGGCTACGAGGAAATAATTAGGACTCAACACCGCATCAGCAGATTATGCCACCCAGAAGAAGAAGGATAGGTAAGAATGCTACTTTCGCAAGGTCCAATGAACAGTGGCGTAGCGACAGGGGGGGTTCTGGGGGTCCGTATCTCCCCCCCCCCCCACCCTCGAAATATAGAAAAACAATTACTTTGCTGCATAAAAGAACACAAAATATTGAAAAATAATGAATTTACAGAAGATTTCTTTGAAAAGTAAGTTTTTCGATTATGAAAAGTGTTAAAATTGGCTGAAAACCCTCTACTTTGTACCCTGATTTTCAAAGATTTCCCCCTCTGATTTTGGATGCCCCCATACAAAATTCCTGGCTACGCCACTGCCAAGGATTGAATCGCAGTGTTTGTTTTCTCAAAATCCGCGGCCATGAACAAAACTCATCGTCTCAGAATTTGTGTTGAATAGACTCTTGGTCCGAATTTTTCATTTTGGAATACTTGGCGAGAACAATGAAATATATATACGCAAGCATTTGCAGCATTAAACTTTCTCCGGAAAACTTATCCTTATAGGAAGTAGTATTTTGAGTCATGAAAAGAGAATTTTTTGTACAACGCCCCGCTTAAATGTTACTTGGGAAAAAACTACAAGTTTAATTTGCTAGTGTAATAAGAACTAAATGGGTCAATGAATACTCACAGTTCTGAAGATGCTTGCCATGATTATTTGAAGTTCCCGCATGAAGCTTTGCCTCACTTTGTTATATTAGTTAAATGGATGTCATAAGCTGGTTATTCACTTTACTTCACTCCTATTGGCTATATTTATCTATTAAGAATCGCACTAGTTGTGTCAGTTTGAAATCAAACCCTAGCATTAGTATACATGTTAATCTATAAAGAAACTTATCTGTTCCGTATATTATTAATTATCGTACACAATGTCATATAGTGCCCATGCCATTGTACATCCCGTTTGTGAATTTTCAAGGATGTTAATTTCTATTCCTATTTATTTGATAATTTAACGATTTTAAATTTATTTTAGAACATTATTTCTACATCCTGTTTTTATCATCAATTTTTCACGCAAATGTAATTCCTGATACTTTTGTTAACACTTAAGAAGGGTACATATTAGAGTAGATGATTTCAGAACAAAATATTCATGTTGAGAGCATTTATTTATAAATTTATCACATAATGTTACTCATTCCTTTCTGTTTGTTTTAATGATATTATCGTTTTTCCTTGAGCTCCTAAGGTACGAATTCTGTGCTACAAAGTGAGTTTGTTTGGCCCAGGGCTAACGACCCGGATTTGCTGATTTCCAGTCACCTGCGTTACATTTTTCATTTTCGATCGAATGTTTGAATATAATTGCTTTTATTTTCATTGACCTCCCCGCGAGTCGGAATATTTTCAGGGTGAAATTCATAATTTGGCGTTCACATATTTTCACCTGTAAGCACGACTGTGTCCAAAGTTGCTCATTATACTGTGCTTGTTATTTCATTATGTTTTAACCAATTTTTTTGATTTGCTGAACAGAGATTTCAACCAAAATAGTAGAGATAAATGAAGCAAACTCATTCTTGGGATATTTTTCTCCAGACAGCCGTTCAATCAAACTGAATAGAACCGAATAAATCAAATACTCCTAGAGAAAAATTGAACGTTTAAAATTAGCTTCAAAGTTCTAAAAATGTATTAAATTTTTATTTGCGAAAGTAGAATCTGGTTAAAAATACTCGCCAAATGATATAGTTGTGAGAAGGAATTCAGCAATGGAATACTACAAATCTGGCTGCCTTCGCAATTCACCTTTGGGTTCTCAGGTTTACACGCATTTCCAAAGAGCATGTCTAAATATAAACAGTTTGATGACATAAATTAGTTCTTCACACATTTGAATTGCACTGGTACATTTCAAATTCTATATGAACCTTCATTGAATACATGCATGTAACAAAATGGCTACTCAATAAGTGGAAGTTTTCCAAAGATCTAAAAGTAGATAATTATTTTCACCTCGACCGGTTTTTAGTTCTGTTCGTGATTCGGAATTGGCTGCTCACATGGTTAACTAAGTAGATAGATACTCCGTTACCCTTGTGAGTTACGTAAATAATATTAATGCTAATTTAAGTGAAAATATATTCTTAGGGAAACACTTAGTCTCTCTTTTTATTAACAAATTACAATTGTTCAAACATTTATTGCAAACTCATTTCATGGTTTCACAGCATTTTATTATGCTTAATTTCCTCAGATGAAACCATTTATATGAATTCATAAGTTTTCTGTTGGATTTTTTTCTCAGATTTCTATAAATTTCAATCTTTTTTATTGCCGTTCAATTTTATTCTCGTTAAATTTTGAATTTCCAAAGAAGCAATTAATTGAAAAACATCGTTCAGTAAAAAATATACATCAATTGCTTAAAAAGCGTCGTATGCTTCAACATAATATACTCTTTATTAAAATGAGATGATACAGATGAGCGAAATTAACGCTTAAAAATAGACTTTTCCGTTAGGAAATAGTCTTTTGAGCAACGAAGGACAAAAATTTCCTTTCATCGAAACTTTTTTCAACTCGAGCGGCGAGTGTTGCTCTGTTTATAATTTGAGTTTCCGGTCTTATTCCCAAGTGTGTAATGAAATAAAACACAAGTTCTCTCAGTATGCAGAATGCTTTTGGATATTTGAATTGCTTTTTTTTATCTTTATTTTGGCTAAAATTGAGTAATAATTATCTGAAAAATTGAAATGCAAAACACCACCTATCCAAAAGCCCCTTCCTGGATTAGTAGTCGTAGTTAGAAGTTAGCGAATGGTAATAAAATAAGCTATTTAACCCTGATGTCTCGTTGTTACATCTCTACCACACTAAGAGAAACAAATATTACTTGTAAATATGCTTAAAAATTATGCTCATTGTAAAATAAATCTCTCCAATACTTCAGCCGCTTGGTGAAATTTGATGGTCCATGAATAAGTGATTGTCACAGATAAGTATGTTTTAAGACACATATCAACTATTTTGTCAGATTACCTGTGCCGAAAGTAGAATAATTCGTGCTATAATATGTTAAATTCATTGAATACGAGATTTTCAAACTTGCGAAGATTACGTTCCCGAGTTCCTCATTGGTACATATCTTCTGTCAATGCTTGGACAGGGTTTCCCTCGCCTTCTCAGGCCAAGGAGGTAAGTCCATTCTGTGATCTGAAGAAGCCGAAAGCAATTCCGGTGAAACTGTCGTCCTAATAAATTTACCAACGCGGCAGCAATCCCGGAAGACATGCATCCACACAAAATACTACCCACGGAAGCCTATACGGGAATTTAAAAAGTTAACTACGATTAAAAGACAGGAGCAGTGCTTTTGAAATCAGGAAAATCGTTCGTGCTCTCAGAACTATAAACTGTAATCTTAACCCTAAATAATGGATGAGTGGATGATGAAGGGGTTACCTTATTCCCTTTGACTATTGTCAATCTTTTACAATTTTTTTTGTAAATTTCATCAATAATTGAGGACACTAGAGGCCAAGGGGTACAATTGCATTTTGTTAATGGAGATAAGTGCAGATAATGGTTGATGGGGTACACAATCTTGTTGTAAAAAAGGGATATAAGTAAATCACTTAATCACAAATCACACACAATATACATAAAATATCCAGTTACAGCAATAATTTCATACAACAATATTGTGTAACCCATCATCCATTTTCTGCACTTATCTCTAAAATTATAAAAATTGCACTCGTACCCCTTAGCTTCTAGGGTCTTCAATCACTGATGCATTTTACTAAAAAAACAGTAAAATATTGGCAATCTTTTGAGGGTATGAGGAAGCAGCTCTCCTCGAATCATCCGTTATGTAGTATAAAGATTACGATTTAGAATTCTGAGCGCATACATGATTTTTCTGAATTCAAAAGCATTAATTTTTTCTAAAAAACGCAGTTAACTTTTGAACTCCTAAGATAGGCTTCCGCGGGTGGTTGTTTGTGAACACCCATGCCTAAACAATGCCTCATGTCACAATATATTGTTGCCCTCTAACCATCATCTGCACTAATCTCCAAAAATTTTTAAATTGCACTTGTACCCCTTGGATTCTAAGGTCCTCAATTGACAATACCTTCCACGAGATCTGGAGAGATTGGCGCATGACACCACGCCATGGTCGTTCCGCAATAGTTCCCCGTTCATCTATCATTCGGCTGCATCCGTCCAGTTTTAGGATTCCACCATATTCCCCTCCCTCCCCCCACTGCCTACGTCATCAACCTACCCTTGCTCTGCTCATGGGGATATATAATAATATGCACCCCTCCATCACGGCTCTTTGTCTCCGTGGCCGTGCCTACCTAGAGCTCCGCATTGCACGCACGAGCGTGCCCGAACCCTCTCCCCCTCTCCTCCTTCCGCAGGCAATATCACGCGCCCGCCAACCCCTCCTCCTCCCTCTCATCCGCGAATGGCTTGCTCTAGCATCCGCGTTCGATCCCCGGCACTGGCTCATTGTCGATTCCATCTGTGCCCTTTGGAGGCTAGGCTAGGGTATAATAGCGGAGGGAAGCGGGGATCCGCGCGCTCGCTGTTCGCTGCCTGGCTAATTAAAACATTAATTGTGCGTGCAGAGTTGGCAAAACATGTTTGCCTAATTGAGTAATTAGTCCCCGCGCGAGGGGACAAAGGAGTCAAAAGAGGGTTGGGGAGGGGAAGGGGCAAATGTTTCGAAATAACCCCGAGACTTCCTAGTGTTGGAGCCAAGAAGAACACGGGCTGTTCTGCAGCGATCCTAGCTTCATTCGGCCATTTCACTTTACAGCTGGAGCATTAAATGTAAAGCGAAGTAAAGACCGGCAATAGTATTAGCTTCTACCAATAGCCAATTAAATTTACATCTACATACTAGCCTCTGCAGATGTGTTGCGAGAGGTTTGCGAACTAGGTTCGCGCTCAAGTGAGCCGACTGAGATCTTAGCATTTATTACAGTAGGTACTTCATTGTCTAGGGTAAATGGTGATCCTTTACCTATCCGTTCGGCAAAATTTCTCTCTTATTTTTCCTTTTCTTTCGAAGGTGTTCTTAATTGCTTAAGTACAATGCATGTTCTATATTCTTAATTGATGTTCGTAAGATGCATATTCTTAATTGATCATGCTATCTTAACCAAGCATTTACCCTTCGAGTCTCTAGCGGCCCCCAGCTGAATTCATGAAAAAGTTGTACATATAACGCTTTTATTTGGTCTTAGGAATTTTTGACGGATCGTACAGCTTTCCTTTATACTTGATGCAGTTCACGGTTTGAATATTTCTGCATCGGATCCCATATGCCTGCCGCGTATTAGAGGTGCGGCCTGGAGAATGCGAAGTAACAGCTAGCTGTCTTTTGCTTTTTCATCCGAAAACCTTCCCACAAAACGCTTGACGAATACAATCTTCTTCAAGGCTCTGTCATTAAAATTTTTCTTGTGTGTCCGAGGATTGGTTTGAATTAGCCAGAAGAATATCAGGAAGATCTTCATGTGTTAATTCATGTATATAGGGAAAAAGACGCGGTTGAATAATTAGAGGAACGGTCGCTGTGCGAATTTAACAGGATTTCCCATCCATTTTCATTGGTGTTATATTTTAAATACCTTTTTAAATAACTGATATTAGTGTTACTTCATATTCGTCCCATTAGTTTTAAAGCAGTATTGAGTAGATTGATTATCAAGCATGGAGAAATTCGTATTTGGTCGCAAGAAAATAATAGCACAATCGCTGATTAAAATAATATCAAGTTCTACTCAACGAAGAGAAATACACTTATAAGCAATGTATCTGTACGACAATGTATTCTAGTTGCTTAATCATTGATAGCATTGAATTATATGCAAAGTTTTCACGCTGATACAAACGTTTGAATAAGCTCTTGATACTTCCTCTTAGTAGCTTTATATTCTAAGTAAACCATTCTCAATTGCGTATTGAGTCTCTCTTCAAGTTAAATTTTATAAAACTTACACTCCGGGGTGACGCCCACCTTATATAATGGAAAGGAATAATTCCCTTGTGATCATCGTGAACTTGCTGGTTAAATATTATGTAAGCCAATTTATCCTAAGTAGAACCTTGCCTCTTAATACAAAATTGCAATCTAATAAGACTTAAAAATGTATTGAACATGATCAAAGATTTTTCCTCCTTCTTCAACGATACAGGGTTTCCCCTCTCTAACTACCTTATATTTTTTCACTTTTTATACCTGAAAACGATAGCAAAAAATAAATACGTCAGAAACTGGTATTTAAATACTGTTAAGTACTCCCAATGACAGGGAGTCTTTCCTAAATTCTAATGGTCAGAAATTAAGCCATTAAATATTCATGTAATCACCATTTTTAATGAATAACCACGGTTTATCTTGTGCCCTCTTTTTGCAAAAATGTTGGTCGAGGTAAATAGTCGTGGAACTCGTGAATAAATAATTATGTATGTCTATTGTCTCATAGAAAGGAAAGGTAACTTTTCTGTTTAACTCTTCTGCGAGACAATTAGAACGAAATCGTTTACCAATGCAATAGTGGTTTTATTTAAGCGTTCCATCTTTTTGTCGATTCTGAAGCTGAAGTAATGAATGGATGAAATTTCACCTCCCACCAATTCGAAAGGATAGAGGCATATTGCAAGTGCTTAGGAAAATGAGTGTAGTGGGAAAATGCACCGACGTTTGGGAAAGGATTCTACAGCTCTACAAGCTAATTGCAGTGAAAGCCCTGAGCATTGCGAGCCTTCATGCAGAACTGATAGTCGCAGGATACGCCTGTAGATGAGTGTAAATTAAAAATTCATTACTCTCGTTAATATTGAAGACTTCATATTTCAAAATTAAAAATCAGGCGAGAAGCAGGATCTCATATTTTCCTCATTAGGAAAGAAGCTACTTCAAATAAGATCCTATGGAATAGAATTTGACCTTCAACAGAGAAAACCTAGGCTATCTTAGGACTTGTAGCTATGAGCAAAATGGAAATTTTGATATAAATTATGATCAAATATATTGTATTGTTATTAAGGAGAAGGAAAGAAGTAGAAATCTGGAGATAAATTTGGCCATATTCAGGGGATTCGGTCAGGTTTTGTAGAAAAAGATAATATGCGCGTAGTCAGCCTTGCTATCAGACCTGTCAATACCGAAGGACTCTGAAAGATCGAAACCCTTGCTTGCACGAATCTGCAGAAAGTATTCCCATCGTATATGCGAAGCGTCATATCCTGGATGAAACTACAATTACGGAAGATTGATGCAGTTTGTGCGTACAAAGTTGACAGCGGTGATAGAATATAGTGAGATCCGGGAAGAGGCCACTATAAAGATAGAATTCTCAATACCGTTCTTGATTTATACGGAGTGAATTGAAGGTGCAATAAATTTTATGAATGAGAGAAGATGTAATATATTTTACGTTTACACACAGGATGTAACACCAAATTGATGTTGAAAACTGTTTACTTAATGGCTGGTATTTGCATATCTTAAATGCGTATTATTGTAATGTGATATCTGCCATCATAGGTGTCGGAGATTCCATTAAGTAATTCCTTCGTCCTGTTAATTCTCTGACTAGCAACAAATCTTACTGTCACATATTATTTTATTCATCGTATTCTCTCTTTGGAAAGTCATTCACCGTTTCCATTTTTCCCATTAGTCGAAGAATAGCTAATCTTTACAGTACTCTCCTTGAATAAGTTTTCTAATCTCCTCCATCACTTTCACTACAGTGTTTTCCGTGATTTATGTGTTTTTTACCTTTGAAAAATTATAACTCGCCCAATAGCTAATGTAGGCCGCGCCATAAATCCTGTGAGATGGTTAATATAGTCCATCGGCAAATGATTTTCTATCAGACAGCTAAGGCGCCTTCATGTTGAATTGGTCATCCAAATTACGCTGAATTTTCTTGGAGCTACTTTTAGCTTACCGACATCAAAGAGCATAGACAGTCCGGAGGGATTAAAATGTTTAGAATCTAGATTTACCTTCAAAGCCGTCGAGCGTTTATAACAACACAATGGTGATTTACTTTTTATAAGATATTTTGTCTTGAAAGTGCACAATTTTTTAGTCGACAAAGAATCAAAGAAAGTATTCGCATTAAATTATGCACTTTTAAAGTATATCCTTTTTCTAATTAAGATTACTTTTAATTTTTAAATGCAGTAATGAACTCAGTTCATGATTTTCAATGATAGGCCTGAAATATGAATTTTTCTTAATGTTTTTCCTTTAAATCATTTAACGATTATTAATTATGCTATCATACATACATGGGTGTCGTATGTCTGTGGGGGTTTATGTAAAAAAAACTATCACAAAATACTGAGTTTAATTCAAAGTATCCATTTTTTATGATGATGATTCATAGGTAACAATTTTTTAACTATTTCTTTATTTAACTGCTACATATATAGTGTATTTTTTCAGATCAGTGATTATATAACATGGCTAATAATAATAAAATAATTTTCTGTGATGTTTCGCTAGTTGTAGATACGCCTAGGCTTGATCACTCCAATAATGATTTGGTGGTATTTCATGAAAACTGATTACTTACGCTCAGGAACGAAACGGAAGAACTCACCAATTTGGCATACGTACCATTTCTTGGCCGATTTCCGGCAATGTACAGTACATGCTGCCGATATCTAGTTTCCTTGTGTCTAGAATCCGCAGGCGCAAGGGATTTACTCATGGTAGACGCCATGGCCCTCAGCTATGCCAATGGGCTCCCTAGGCAATCACGTAATGATGGACGGCGCGCAATTGACCCTAGGTCTAAGTGCCCCTGGTCCTGAACCTCCAGTAGAGGGAAGTCGTCAATTTTTCACTGTTTCATCTCGAAAGTTTATTCAAAAAAGGTGATAATATGACACCTATCTACCATTGAATAATTAATACTCGCAATAAAATTTAAATGATAGAAACATACGGAAAAAGTATTTTTGAAGACATTCAATTGAAAATTATGAAATTAGTTCACCGCTCCATTTTAGCAATTATATTACTCTTGATCAGAAGAAGAATCATAGATTGAATCAATGAGCATAGCATCCAGTATCGATTTTCCTTGCTGATAGAATGAGTCTACTCAAAAATTCTTATTTTATTCTTTTCCTTCACCTATTATCGGTAAGTTTATTTACCAATACGTTTTAATTAACTATTTCTTTTATGATTCATTCCAATATACCATAAATGGAACTAGTCTGTGAGTGTGTTTATGATAAAATTATAAATGAATTTCCTTCGATGCAAAATTTCAGCAGTTAGCATCTTCCGGAGTCCAGTGATTTCAGATAAATCTTTTTTTGTTATCCTCTTACTAAAATTTATATTTTCACTTTTTAAGTTTTGTTTTGACCACGGAAAACTTGGCCTCAAAATTTCATGGTGCTTGCTTAAAAGCAAGGTAATGAAGACAAGGTTGAATTATGCATGTGAAAAGCTTCAAGAATATTATGACTGACAAACATTTCTTAAGTCTGACAAGCACAAATGTACCAACTTTTGAGGCTGGTTTTCTACAGCAATAATAGAAAATTCCTACCATAATGCGGGTTGATTCTTTTTTACCACACAATATTTTAACGGAATAGGCTGGGTAAGTACCCTATTTTAGCCATCTAAGTTTCTTCTGTGAATATTTTCATGGAGAAAACATTCCACCCCTTTAATCAGTGTAGAGGTATTTAGAAAAAATCTATTCTTTGCGGAAAAAAATTAACTTCGTAAACTTTTAACTTATTTTTAATTAATTTAATTAACTTTTAAAAATATTAACTTCGTACCCTCTAGCCAATACAGCATCCTACTCCTTTTATTTCTCTCTTTTTGTTCAATCAGTTATTTCTGCACTGTGTAACTTTTTTAATACACAAATATTGCCGAGATCAAATGATTGCTTCTTTCCTGAATATTAAAAGATAACAGAATTGTATAATTCCTCTTATATTAATTTATAATTTCACCGTTACTTCATCCATATCCTGCATTAACTTTTATTTAACATTTATGCAAATACGATTTTTAACTCGAAAGTGTCGATAATATCTTTGCATAAGATTTTAAGTGGGATTATTGTCCAATTTAACCTTTATTTTCATATGCAAATGATTCAAACTGAAATGGTCAGGACGTATGTGCTTATTATCAAGAAAACGTGACGTTCATTGCATGAACTGACATATTCTTTATCGGAGTTTGAATTCTGAGAAAATGTTTATACCATGTGATACATCAGACAACATAGTTTTTCTTGATTAACTGAGCACATTCGTAGGAATGCCAACCCTTTTACACCATTGATTGCACCTTTAAGAATTAAATCTGCTCTTACCTTCTCTCTTTGTCTTACTTTATCCTACACATTTACATGATGAATGTCAGAAGATCTAGATTAATGAGCATTGGGGAAAAGTAACATGATTCAGCTGTTTCGTAATACAACATTCCAGTGAGATGGAAAACTTTTATTTCTAGCTTTGAAGATATTCGGTAAATTAAGATGGATAGTTTTTCTCTCTTACCACCATAAATTAAACAATTTAAAAGCACTGTTGTTAGACATTTTCCTATGTTTTTAAGATTTAAAAAATATTATTCTATATAACAGGATATTTCTCATTTTTTAAACACCACATATTTATGATATTGTACTGCGTTCTACAATATTACAGTAGAATTAGAATCATTTTTTGATTTTTAGATTTTCACAATTGGCAAAATACGAGGAGGAGGAGGATTTTTCTTTTGATGAAATAATAATTACTACCTCGGTACTGGTTCCATTTTATGTGCTTAAATTCTTTCCTTGAATTCCTTTTGTGTAGTCAACGTGCTCTATAAGTGTTGAATAAGGTCTCATCCTGGTGATGCTACGTAATTCAAAAACATTTTCTTTTAGTTTCCCTTGAAAAGTGAAAGAAAACAATAAACGTAAAGAAAGTTGTTTACCAAGAGTAACGTATCGTAGCTTTGTTGCATTCATGATTATTTTAAACAGAATTCTGATGAAGTGGCTATCTATCAATTAGGAGGCCCCTTTACCTGTGCCTTGGCTGAATGTTTTTACCTCGTCGTCCATCGGTGCTTTTCCGCCAGCTGCTCGCCAACTGCTTCGCCGTGGGTTCGTCTAGGATTTGTCCCGGACATCCACTCGCGCTCCCCATTGATCACGTTCGCAGTAAGCCGTCTTAATACCGCTGAAGATGCAGCATCTGGCAGCGCACGCTCCTCCTACAGTGGCGAGTGCATTTCCTCCTTCCCTGCGATGAAAATGGGAATAAGCTCACTTACAGTTTTCAAAATATGTCCCACTTTTGAGTGTTTGAGGCGTTAATATTTGAGGTAGGACATTTCTTTCTTATCACGTACATGATGATATACTTGGGAGATTACGTAAGGACATCCGCGATCAAATGATTCTAATAGTTTTTTTTCCAAGGAGCTGGTCGTTTTCAATCACCTTGCTTGTAGGGGATACATTCATGAGGGAATACAATGAGTAATATTCAGTACATGTTAAAAAAAAACATATATTTTATACTAATTAGTGCAACACTAATGCTTTATAAATTTTATAGTTCATCTGCCTCTTATCAGTATTAATTTTCTTATCTTAGCTATTTCAGCATCACGACCAAATTGTCAAACGAGAGTAAATTTTCGATTCCATTTAGCGTTTTGCACAAGTGTTGATTTTTATTGAAGATGTTTTGTATTTTTCATTAGGTATTTAAGTAAAATATTGGCGCTCAAGATTTATCCTATTTTTCTTTATTATTGAATTACAAAACGACGACGTTAAACAGTTTTTAAATTTTTATCAAACCCAGACATTAGGCGGAATATGTTCAATGCCATTGCTATTTAGAGACGAGTTTTCATTCTCTACAAAATTTAATAAATTTTCTTTCGTACGTGATTTCTTATTTTTTTAAATCGAGTCGGTACAAAGTTTTATCTCTATTACCTGATGATAATTTAGGAGTTTTTCATCATCTTGAGCAATTCGGTGAATCAAAGGTGCGAGTATCCTTGATCTAATACCATGGTTTAGTATTACCACATACATTTTGTGCTGATTGAGAAAGAAACTTCGTCAAGTTTGTGATTTTGATGATGAATCTGTAAATTACCTTTAATGCTCATGAATTGCTGTTTGTTCGTGATTACACTGATGGATGTGGCGGTGAACGTGGAGGAAACTCATTTCTTTCGCCATGAATTCAGACGTATAAACTTTCTTGAGTTACCTGTGCTTCTAATCAAGGTCATGTGAAATGAGGAGGAAAGGGGAGGGTTGTATCTATTTCAAAATACGAATCCAGATTCTCAAGGATTTCAACTATTTTCATGGAAACTGGCAGCATCATTTTCTCATCTGGGGATTGGGAACCCACGTATCAAGTACGGTGCCACAGCAGTTATTCAATGGCACATTCGGTAGTGAAAATGTATTAAATTATAAATTGTTATGATTTATATCATAGAAATGTAATCATTATGGTCATGTTAAATTGGAAAAAACTAGGTCGAAGAAAACTCTCAGTCCAATGTTCGAGTTTCATTCCTCTTTTTAAAATAAAATTTTTTCTAATAAAGTAAAATAAATTTGGCATCAATGTATCTAGAGGTTTATGCTGTGCTCGATAAAACCTTAGATAACCTAATCAAGAGAGTTGGTTTCCGAGATATTTTGACGCAATAGGTACGTCTGTTGAAAAATATTACCCGGTTGCATTTGAAGGAAATCCCTGTCTTTCCATAAACCTTGCGTACTTCTACGTCCCAATTGAAGAAAAGTTTGTCTCCAATACTATTACTTTCTGGCTCATAAATGTGAATTTACGAAAACGTCTACGAACTGTGACGCCATTAAAACATATTCATATCAAAATTATATTTTTTTCGCAAGTATTATTATTTCCTTTTCAGAGACTGGATAGTTACGAGATTAAAAACTTCCAATTAACTGGAAGGAAAATATTTCAAACAGGAAGGAATAAAGGGAGCAGATTTGTTCTTGTCTTATTATACTTCCCGTGACATCCTACAGCCGTTTTTTCGCCCTCTGTATTTGCGTTTTTCATTGATTTAACCGTTAAAATTACACCATTTTTCTACCAGCCCTTTGCGTTACTTTTTTCGCAAAGGTTCTTCTTCCTGCTGTAATTATTTCTGGAAAATTGATGGTAGCTGGTGTTTGGTGTGGAGTGCGTTCACGTCACAACTTACCTATGTGATCGAAGAACAAAAACCTGGTGGAAAATGAATTCAATGTTGTCTTTCTTATAATTTTAATGCGACGCATGCATTTTGATAAAACATCAACCCTACATTGGTGCACCTGATACTGACATAGAGCACGCATTCATTACTGTTCGTTAACTATCGTAGAATTCATTTTTTCTATGCCCAAGATTATAAGGCCACGATTCTTTGATTGAATAAGCCTTTTTGACGCATGGAATTCTTTGCGATTTTTATCAAGCTTACGGTTGATATAATTCTCTTTCGTAGGAAATGACTGTGTATGAATGCAAAAGTGATTGTTTTACTTACCTGAACAGCTCGTTCGAGCCTTGAATTCTTTATTCTTCCGTAAACTGTGTGGTTGAAACCATTTCAATTCATTTCTTCTTCATTTTTAAAATGCACCATGCAATTCTCTTCCTTCGTTACCTCTTATCCTTAACCATGGCAGTTTTATCATTTGTTCATGTCGCCCTTTAGGTAATTTTTTTAATAGTTTCCTGATTTTTTTAGTTTGATACATTTTCTTATAATGCTGGCGTTTGATTCTCAGGTCTTTGTCTAATCTTATCGCCTCTGAAGTTATTTTTTATATAGAATAGAGAAAATATTATACTGTGGGATAATATTTGAGACGCAGTGTCGTTGCATTTTCTATGAATGCGATTATTCATTTTTGATACCACAAACCAGAGCGTGAAGATCATTTTTTTATTTTTTACTATGAGTCCTACTTATTATTATTCTACTGATATATATACCTAACAGTTTAGGATTTTAAGGGTTTTTACGAAACTGTTTCTTTCACTTAGGCCAGCCACAAATCCATTTTCTGTCATCAGATGTGCTCAGGTAAGGGATAATGAATACGAATGAATGAATAATTTGTATGAATTAATGAATGATAAGATGCGGGAAACTGACACCTTTTCTTTAGAGAATATGAAAGATTATTACTATATACAGTAGGCATTGAATGGATTACCATTGTACGCTTTTTCATCTTTGAGGCAAAGCATGAGAACTAGTTCTTTCGAAGCAAATGTAATTCTGGTGTACTATGCGCAACGCTGCCGGAGAAAATTCAAATAAATTTTGAAGCTTATTCATGAATATAAAAATTGATTATAACGAATATATTTTTATTTTCGTAAAAACTGGTTCTGAGTTTAGAAAAATGAGGTTAAACAAGACTATATAAGACAATAAAAACGGTATTTCCACCGACGAAGGTTACTCAAGCCCATAGGCCAAGCCTACGCGTTTAAGGGCGAAAGTGTTGAGAAAACATGGCACCAACTGCGTGAGAGACTATTTTATGAGGGCTATTTCATCCTTAATTTTCCTTTCCAGGCGATAAAGAGATGAGAAAATGTGTAGGTGTGTTCCTTGACTACGTGAAAAAAACAAGGTTTCCTAAGCAGGTTAAAAAATTGAGTTCTTGTGGTGAATATTTTATTACGCATTGCACTCTAGCGTTCGCTGGGTTATGTTGTTGTGATTTTTCGTACAATAATCCACTTTTTTACTTTAGCTAATGACGTGTCTGGAATAAGGTTGAAGATACAAATATAGTTGGTGGTATAGTAATGCATGGCCATGTAGCAGTGATATAGTAGGTTGAAAATACCTCATTTTAAATGATAAACTTAAAACTGCAAACTTATCTGAGTTTTGATCAATAGGTACTATGGCTTCTTTCCTAGGTAATGCATATTTATGAGCTAACAATTAAATATTTCCATCCTTTGTAAGATAATCAAAGATTTCAACTATGCCAGTTGCTACTCTTGTCGCAACTTTCTATAGTTCCTGCAGGGTATATTTTCGAGAGGATACTATGTACTTATAGAATCACACTTTTTGTTGTAAGATTCGTGTGTATAATGTGTTCTTTCGTTTTTAAATAGATATTGTTGGCTTCAAGTGATAAACTATAGTCACTGCATATTAGGAAAACGGATTAGAGTCAGGGAATAAGCAAATTTTTTGCGAGAAGATGGGAAATTCATTCAAATTCAACCAAAGTTCCGCCAACCAAACATCTTGCACGCTGGATTCGAAATCGCTATCGACACGGTGAATCGATACTGAATTCGGTATCGAATCACTGTGTCAAGTCAGTGAGCAAGTTGTTTGTTACGGCTAGTGATGGTAGTTCGGGATAATTTTAATAGAGTTTCTGTTAAGAAAGGTGACATAAAAAGTTTTCAATAAAAGATATATTGTATATTTTATGGATGTAATTATGCGTTTATATAAAAAAGATTGTTATCCTTGTGTAAATATTTGAAATATCATATTATAATGTGCAATCGGTAAGATAGCAAATAACTGAATGCAAAGAAATAAATTTACTTCTCATATATGTTAGCACCAGGCCTGTGCAAAAAGCGTAAGATGGTAGCCCCATAACTATTCAATAAGGGGTACCTATATATTCCACAATTATTTAAGTGTGTTCTAATGTAATATATTTGGATGTAAATGGAATAAAGTTATATTATATTAATTTGTTCGATCTTTCTCTCCGAGAAAGTAAGAAGTATTTCGCGGAATGCCATAAGTTTTTTTTCCTCCCCATTTGAGGATACTAATGGGGCAATGTGTGGGTGTATGGGGAGCTATGCAGAAACTTTTTTGACTCCCTTCTTTGGGCATGCTTGACTTATAGACTTCGTTATTCCTTCTTTCACAGTCCATATAATGCACTGTGGGAGACAACACATCTAGTAATGGACTGGAGAATATCTTCTATTATAATATTCGTGTTTCTTTTCCTTTGATAGCCTTGAATCGTATATTTTCACCCACGAATATCACAAAAGGATCCTCAAGTCGGTCGCTAAATGTGCTGCTAATTACTCCCATTTAAAGGGATTCACAAAAGTTGCCAATCGCATCGCTGACGGACAAAGTGAACCGAGTTTCACCGGAAATAATGTAGAATCAGCGGCTTTAACCGAAATTTATATACGTGATGATGTGATTCATCAAATTCATAAAATTCCAATGCTATACCTCGCAATTTCAACGACCATACTGCAAAATTGATTTGGAAAAAAAGTGAATCGCATTGCACTCATCACCGCGCCGCGGACATTTTTGAAAACCGATTAAAATGCGACCGAAGTGGCAACAGAAATCACCCTTTTATGGGATAGAATTGGGCCTCCTCTACGCAGTCCCCATGTTTTCACCAATCTCTCTTGATCACTTGTCCACTCCTCGCCATTAAATCCCGCCACATCCAAAAGGAGGGATATTTAACAAGGTCAGCGGTAATCGTCTCCAAAGTTGTGTCATTTATCAGTCGTTCCGATTTGACCGCCGCGCCGCCTCGGCTGCTGCGTTCGTTTTAGCGGGAGCGGAGGGAATGAACCGTTACGTGCAATTACCATCCGTCAGGAACGAGAGAGAGAAATACCTCACCAAAGCGATCTCACCTATACTGGCCACCTAGACCTACTTCCAAGTGGAGGAGAGAGACATACAAGTCGGCCCAGTGACTCAGGTTTCCTCCCCAACTGCATTTACGGGGCAAGTGGCCCGTTTCTCCCTTTCTAGCAGGCCTGACCAAAAGGAACGAATACGAGCCGAATCGCGGTCACACTTGGCTTTTTAGATCTTTCCCCCATCCCCTCACTATTTTCTCATAGACCCCCCTAGCCTTCCTCCTCCCCCCCTCCCCGCTTACCGCCTCCTCCGTGGTCTAAGCCAGCTATCGCAGTTGCCTGGTCCGGCACCAAACATGTCCTTTTACGGCAGTGGCCGCCTAGGAGGGTTCTCGCCCCGTGGCGCTAGCTTCGCGAATCTCCCACAAATCCCGCCACCGCCGCCATATTTGTCCCCTCCGACTCCTCCCCCTCCCTGTATCTATGTCCCTCCGTCTCCCTCCTCGGTTTTTCATTAGCGAAAACCAAACAGAAGTGTCGAGAGAGCTAGAGAGTCCTTGAAGGCGTGAAAAGAGGCTAGAGCGACCAAACCGAATGGGCGGTTCTGTGGTGGCAGATAGCTTACGAAAGACTCATAGTCACGTGTGGCCAAGTGGTTGGATGAAGAGGAGGCCTTCAAATGCCTGGCCAAAGTTATCCATTACGTTTGGGGGTTAATTTATCGATAGGAACAATAATTTGGTGTTGGCTATGTTTTTACTGAGATTGTCTCACTGCGATTGATGTGTCTTCAAGGACGAATCGCGTTCATGGCGACTCCGGGTTGCTAAGTCAAATATTTTCACTACGTAGCAACAGCATGTATCAATTCCTTATTCCCAAATGTGTTCGAAATGGTTAAACGTAGATAATATTTGAGAACTCTTTATTCGTTTTAATTTTAGTTGGTAATAGTGATCAATTCACATCTGTCTCTTCTTTATGTACACAGCGCATTTCATATAATTGCCATTAATATATCCTTATTATTTTTTCTTCGTAAAAATGCTCACTCCGTTCAACAACATCCAAGAAGTATTTCGCTGTATGCCTGACAGTTTTTTCTCCATTGACATTGAGGATACTAATGGGGGAATATTATGGGTATATGGGTATAGCTCTGCACCAGATTTTTGGACTCTCTTGGGAATGCTTGACTTATCGACCTCGTTCTTCCTTCTTTCGAATTATACAGGCTTTTACTCAGAGTAAGCGTAATAAATTGCTATTTCTGGGTTCCGCACACGTAGTCTTGATAGAAATAGAAAGCATCTACGCCATGTGATGAACCCAACTCCTGAAGATTTATATTATAATCCTTGATTCTGACCTAAATATGTGTCAGAGAAATAACTGAATATTTGATACATTTGATACCATTGCTTGACTTAGAGCGGTGACTTTATTGACAAGTTGTTATTTTCTACTGAAAATTTTATTTATGTTGGCTTTAAACCTCATAAAAAATAGTGTTAAATTAATTAAATGATTTATATTTGTTATTAAACCAATTAAAAACCAATCAAAAATTATTAATTATTGATTTGATATTACCCTCCACAGTTTCCGTAAACATGTCGGAATATTTAAAATCTGGAGGAACTTGGCTTTTGGGTCATTTGCGCAGCCACCTTGAGCGTTCAGTTGATATTTACTCAAGAGGCTTTTTCTATTTGCGCTGCTGGATGAATCGCAATCTCCAATCGGCACCAAATGCTCGATAGTAAAACTTCCCTTCAGATATCGGACAAACGTGTCGCGGTGCGTGCGGCGGAAGAAGAGCGACCGAACGCAGGTCGACCAGTAACCACCCACCATCGATCAGCCTAATAGGAATTCAATCACGGTAATGCTATTTTGGGGGCGGTGGGTTCCAATTAGGGAAACCGTCTATGCATCGGAGCACGGATAGCTTTTGAGGTACGCCCCTCCTCTACATAACCAATGGCGTGAAGTTGCCGATGAAATTGTAATGACACAGCAGCGTCAACGGCTGAGTACGGGCCGGGAGCAGCTTTGTACCCAGCGAGGCTTTGCACAGAATGCGAGACGATGCACGCGATAGATACGAGAATATTTAACATCGTCGCGGGAAAGAAGCCCACCAAACGAGGGCGGCAATGTTCGGTGGTAAACAAATGGTAAAAGTAGCGAACCTCGTATGAAAAATAAATTACGGTAAGATCGAAGAGTCAGTTGATTCAAGCGGCTTATCTACCATCCCGTTTACTTTGTTTCTCTCTTCTCGTAAATACCAAGAATGGAAATGTTTCCAGATAAAAGTGATTATTTATTCGTGATGGAATTTTTTGTGGTCACTCATATGTTAGTCGTGGAGGAGTAACCCTTGTTAGCGAACTAGTCACTGTAGTATTACTTCCGTTGACGTGCAGTCCGGTGGGTCATTATCTGATAGCGATACAATACAATTGTATAGATAGGTACTGAAAAAATTCTCACCCCCAAGACTTCGATCAGAACTACAATTTAAATGCAAGGAATTGTTTGCGACTTTCTTCAAATTGAAGTCGCATGACATGTGATCACACAAAAGTTCAATAATACCGTCAAATTTATGTGAGATAAATAATAAATGAGTTTTTAATATTAACTTTCAAACACATTCCTGCCGACTTTGCCAGTGGCTAGGAAAACATCCATTATTGAATGCTAGTTTCATGCAAGTAAATTGCACTTGGTTAAGGAGAAAATTTCTTTGAAAAAACATTCTTCTACCAGGACTTCTTTGCTATATTTCTTTTTTATAAAATTATATACCTTTTGTTCGCCTCCTTTCAAGTGTAATAAATCAGTTTTACCCTTAAATACACTTTGAAATGACAGTGAATCCACACCAATCATTCTTTAAACTATGAATTAACTCCTAAGTATATTCTGATTATTATCTCCATAGCGAAAACTGATATTGATAAAGACTAAAGTATTACGAGAAAAAAATTTTCATTCTTTATTTTCAACCTACCTCTGCGTTTATATTGTGTTCGATGGGAGTAAATAGTCTTTAGCTAACAATTTGCATGGTAAAATATCGCAAACTTTCTCAGCGAATACTATCGATAAAATCTTCTCGTGTTTGGTTCTGGGTAGGGCTGTTTGAGGCCAACGTTTCGTTGAGTATTTCATGTTTTATGGTAAGTGGCGCGATGTGGTGGAAATTATCAATATTAGTTGGATAAAAAATTGCAATATGTCTAATGAATTAAATCTCGCAAGACTCGTTTCTTTGTTACCACAATTTCAATTGCCTTTAAAAAATATTTAGCATATAGAATTTCTAAGGCCACTTTCGATGAATACTGTAGTACATGAAGAAATTTTGTAGCTCTATTACGATTATATCTCATGCTTATGAATTGCTGAAAATAATTATTTAACATTTTTATATAGCTCATTAATAAATGAAAAATCGGGCGAGTTATTGCATTTAAAAAAATTGGAAGTTGATAGCCTTCAGTTTTTACACATGATACATTTTTCGGCAAGATTCGGAGATAGTCTTTGATATTTAACATAATGAAAGTATTTCCAAACTTATTAGTTTCAACCGACCCAGGTTTCAGCACATTATGCAATTTTTAAGACCTTAAAAAGTAATAGAAATAAATAAGTGTGGAAATGGACTTTCATTTTGTTAAATTCAGTTTTATGTTTACGAATGGTTCGTGGCTGATGAAGTGAAACCATGCTATATCACTCCAAGGAGGTCATGAGCAGTGAGTTTGGAAAATTAATTTGAAGAGTAATCTCAAAAAGCGGTTGCCCAGTTGCTGATTTTCGAATTAGCACAGAGTATACTGGTAGTTGGAGACAACCTAGCCGCTAGGCATTGCTCACTCAGACAATATCCGCGCACTATGTACACAGGCACTTCACGCAAATAATGTGCTTACCGGCAGAGCCAACACATAATAGGCAGGAGAACTCGCTAGGAAGCCATAGCTTGCGGTCTCATTAGCATACCTATACCCGTGGTTAGTGTCAAAACAGTGATCTAAGGTGACATCACTTAAGACAAAGCCAATCGGATGATGTTTCATTCTTTGATTTCGGCAAGTGCTCGTGGGTGACGGAGCAAAAATTGTGGAGAGATGCTTGAAGACGAGTTTTCACACTTTCATTGTTTGCACAGATAAGTAAGTAAATTTTACGAAACTGAAAGTCTTCTACAAGTTCCTTATCCCACCTCTGCGTGGTGAAATTTTGAAAATTCTCCATACTTGTGATAGATATACCGATAGAAAAAAGTAGCTGAGTTTCTTAATGCGTACATATCAGGGAAGCAGGTTTCAATGTGTCATTTAAATCAACAAAACTTCATTAGCGGCTTCCCAACGCATGTAGAATCAGTGATATTGTATTTATTTTAGTTTGCATTTCCTTATCAAGGTTATAACATGCCATCCATTTACATTGGCGATTACAAGACACTTTAACGAGTACTTTATCAAACAAGGGGTAAGTATTCTGGGGCGTAAAAGACAGAACGTCGCTAGAAGATTCTCATTTATTTTGGTTGAACCTAATCCCATCTAAACCTGAATGCGTTCCATATCTGACCTGGGCCAAAACATTTTAGGCAAGATACAGTAATGACAGCCAGAGAAAATATATCGGTACATCTTGTTCAAACCTGGTTTTTTAGGCTCAAGTGCCTGTTTAAAACCTCCTTCCACAATATTTTCCCATATTTGCAGACGATAAAATACATTACGTAGATCTTCGCATTTAGAATTTCGTTTTCCTAGAATTTTCATTAATTTGGAAACACTTTAGTGAGCAGAAGCTAAATTGACCGCCGTAATTGAAGAAAGTTATCTAAAGGTCTATTTTTTTCTTTTTCTCTCTCAACGATATCATCCTGTGCTGCATCGCTTGTCAGTATTTAAAAATTCTTGGTATTCTAGAAAGATTAAATTTTTACATAGACTGGAGACGTAAGGAGGTATGGGCATGCCACGGCATTATTTGCAGCTATAAATCCTTTCTGCATCGCTTAACCAAGCGTTTCATACGGTACGACCAAATGTAGTTTTTTCGTGAGGTTTTCATGTTTAAGCTGCAAAAAGCTGAAATTATGGTACTCTCCAATTTCATTGAAGAAGAAAGTGGCGAAGCAGCACAACTGTACACCTCATGGCAAAGATTAATATTTATCAGAGGATAACTGCTTGCCTATTTGACTCCAATTCACCTTTTCCGCCCACCGACGCTACGCTACGCTGAAATTTCGCAGACTTTGATTGCAGCTCAAGTCCCCAGATGTTTTAGCTGTCTACTGAAAAGTTCTGCACTTTTGATGGTTTCTATTGTTTTGTTATGTCGGCATTATCATGGCATAGTGTCGTAGGCTGTGGGGATGTGAATGTGGGAAGGGATAAGGGCAGTCTTGGGGACTTTGTGCTTGGCGTATGGTGATGGGTATAATCCCGAATAGATGTTAGGAGTTCATTATTCATTATAGCAGAGAAGGATTACTCGAACCGGGGAAGGCATGATTTCAAAAGGTCCGCCGAGTGGAGCTGAAGATAAAGAAAACATTAAGATTAAGGGATAAAAACCAGTGCCATTTTATGTATCTGATCACGTTACTTGCAGATGTTCCCTCCTCCCCCAGTCACTCCTCTGCCAGGATATTGGCTCGAGGAATGTGGAACTTGTTGCGAAATCCCTTGAATTAATGATAGTATAACTGAGAATACCGCATCAATCAACTTTCTTCTTCACTGTTCCACGGTAATGAAATGGTTATTTCGTCACGTATTCCGTTTCCAATATTGTTTTCAATTTAACTTCTTTCTTGTCTTTCCTAGAGAAAAATGACCCATTTTTGGCTTCACAATTGACTATTATAATCATAAAAATTTAATCATTTTCATTTTGCACAGACAAAATGATCGAATATGCCAAGGGTAGGTAAAGAAGTTTTTTATTTATTCACAACCACCAATTACCTTTTGCTGTAGTCATTATATCTATTCTGCTGTGTGTAAGACACTTGTCCTGAAATGATAGTAAATGTGCTTGTAAGCTGCACTGACAATAGCCCTGAGAATAGTATCAGTCTGTTATCTATCGGATAATATGTATAAAATATCTCCAGATACTTTTTGTCACTTAAAATTGCCGACACAATAAGATTTTGGAGAGAAAAGCATGCAATAAAATAATTCTCCACTGAGACAGAGCGAATTATTTTATTCCATGCGGGTTCTTGAATTACACGTGAGATTTACATGGAATTAGGAAGTATTTTGACGAGAAAAAGTTAGCAGATACCCAGGGAGAGCTTATGGGAGGGGAATGAACTATCTTCGGGACAAATAATATGCCGTCCGAGTAGTTATCTGCGTCTACTTTCAGAAAGGACATATTTTTGACTAACCGCGTTTAAGTTTCTGGGGACCAAGAACTTATCTACATACAATGCGGGGAATATATTTTTATTAGGACTTTATCCTCTATAAATTTATGATTTTCGTTAATTTTGTCATTATAGAGAAAAATATTTCTGGTGCGAATCTACGAAACTTTTTACTAAGGAATAATCCTTTGCTCCATTCAGGATAAAAATATTCCAAGTGCAAGTGTACGAGACGCTTCACGAATGATATCTCCACTTCCAACGAAAAGTGAAATATTGCAAGTACCATTGTGCGAAGCGTTTATATATTGAAATGCTAGTACGTAAAGTTTGCCGGCCGGCGAGCGAAGGGTACCCGCGCGCTCCGGTGACTTCAACCGCAACAACAGGGTCGGTCGGTCGCGTCGTTTTGTCCCGGCAAGCGCGATCGGTGGGTCGGCGGGCTCTCGCCGCGGGGGACTCCGCCAACACCGACGCCCCTTGTCCCTATCATCGCGCTGCGAGGAGGCGGCCCTTGCGCATTCTCGCCGCGCCCCTCGCCGAGAACGCAAGTAGGTACCCACATCGGCTCGGCCGCACCGCTCGCCGATGACTACACAGCTACCGAGGCGGCCGCCACCCATGAATTTGCGAATCACTCCACGTGATTGTATTTGAATATTTGAATCGAGTGGGACGAAGATTTATGGAATGTCGAGCTGGTAAAACTTTCTAACATTGTATTTTTGATCCTATTTATCATTAATCCTGCAGATCCCCAATTTCTTTCATCCCCAATTTTTTAAGGATACAAATTATAGAAGGGAGTGTACCATATATTGAAAAGAAAAGTAGTTGCACGTTTCTGCAGTAATTAATGCGTACGACGCGTTTCGGCACTCAGAGGCATCATCTGGTATGAGATAAATTTAATTTCAATACTTCGAACTTCCACTTTATCACGTTGAACTTAGTATACCGTCGTGATCGAAACGAAAGAGTCAATCGTAACGAGTGTTGTTTTTTGTGTAACGAATTTGCACCCATAATGTGTTACAAGGTTTTTACAAATTATGTAGTACCATTATGATCCATGAGCATTTATGTTACCATTTTCCCCACCCCTGCTCGATGATTTGTATAAATCCTTCCTTGGACCTCTTAACCGCATAGTTATTTCAGTAACTGTAAAGTCATCTTACCCTAAATAACCTGAATGAGATTGCGAAGTACTTTTGACCACACGAAAAATTATGCCTTCTATAGCATAACCATCATTACGAGACAACAATCTTAAGATTGGTTTCACTCTTTTTTGAAAGGCCTCCCTCTCATTTATCTCATTTGCTAAAATTTCTTACGTTTTACACTCCTTATAGCATGCCTTAACTTTCTCAGAACTTTCTTTGCCGCTCTCTCCTCCCTTTATCATCCTACGATTTTCTTAATCCGCTCATCATGTATCATGACGTTACTGATTATGTCTTCCTGCCCTCTTCTTGGGGTTTTCAAGAACAAGTTTCATGAGTATTGCCTTATCGATTCGTTTTTAATCTTATCTGCTTCCTGAAGCTGATATAAGAAGTGCAAGAGAGCTATCCTATACCGCTCCTCAGATTTTCTCCAACTCCACCCCAAAGTGAAGAGGAACATGCAGATCTGCAAACTTATCATCCTATAATTTAGCCAAATATTTACTTTTTATTGTCTTTATATCTACCGAGTTTCAATGCGGTCGGAAGTAATTGATTGCCTAGTGTTCTCCCATCCAAACTCTAGTTCTACCTCGAGTCGCTTACCAGCATTGCTGAATAAAATTTGATGGCGATGACTTTTGATGACCAATAAAGGCGAGTAAATTCAGTAAAAGTGGTTGAATTTTGGGCAATCAAAAATATATTCTCTCCATATTATGCCTTACCTCTATGTTTCCAGAATTTCCTGCAGCTGATACGAAGGTCAAAAGGGCAGAATTTTATTAATTAGCTGATGTTTTAGCCTTCAATATCCCGAACGTAGAATTATGACTCTTAAGAACCGCCGACCCTCTCCGCTCTTGGTGACATTTTTACGCAAGTAAACTGTGTAAAGACGATGGACTTTTGACCACACAAAATATATATTCTTTCTACGTGATATCTCACCGGTATGTTCTCCAACCACGTCTGCTTCTCACAGCTGATAGAGAGCTATCCTACACCGCTATCCTCGCACTCCCTCAGACTCCACCCCCGAGTGGAGAGCACACCTGCGGATCCTCACCCTCCTCTCTCCCTAGTTTTTCTTCTCTCTCTCTATCCCACGAGTACACACCACCATCATCCGAGCCTCCTCCTCTTTCCTGCTTTTGCTTCCGTCCACATCCCTGCGGGACGCTCTCCACAACCCCCTTCCGCATCACGAGTCATTCTTTCCCGTCATCGCCGTTATGACATCGACGGGGGTGGTTATCGTCAACTCTATAAAGCTTTTCTCGGAATAATTTAATTTCTCCCATGCCCCATCCCTCTCATTCTCCCTTCATCTTAACGAGAAAGCTATCACAAACGGCGACACTTCCCGAACCGCACTCATTCATTGTGCAGTCGACGGTGTCTTGCCGCCATAACTACCTGTGTCATCGTGAGTGTTTCAATCCCTAAGATTGGTTAAATGCAGACTGCAGACTTGTATTCTTCCTGATCCGACGGTAATTCCCTTCACGCCCATGATATCCCATCTTGCAGGCAGCCCTCTCTTCATTTGTTCCAAGTGTCTACGAGTCTCTCTTCTCTTGGTGTTCCTCCAGCGACCTGCCCCGTCTATTATAATCTTAACATATCGAGTGCGTCTCGGGTCGGGACCAATACAGCGTGGTCTTCATTCACGCATGATGCCCCTTGTGGTTTTACAAGTCTGCACTCTCCCCTCCAATTTTCCAAACCCATTTGGTCGTAATTATCTCATATAACTCTCTGTACACTAGACGTTCCTGAGTATATTCATTGCTACAAAAGGATCTCCAATAACTACTACTCTCGAGATCTTCAAACTGGTGTTTCTCTCAAGTTCCATTCTTTTTTACGTCGGATGAACCTCTATTTGACTTCATTATCAATAATTTTATCATATATCCGCATTAAATTTGTATCGTTTCCATGTAAAAAATACGGCTTGTTGCATTTAGCAAGGATATATGTAGCAGGAAGACTATTGACGCTTCTTTGTACTCACTGAATCACCGTTTCCTCAACCATTCTTTACACTATGCCAGTTCATGGGAAAACTTTGATGCCTGGTAAACATGTTCAAATGTTTATGTATAAGCTGGTATTTTTTTCTGTTTTCGCTATTTCTGCTTTCTGCAATTTATTGAGTTGACTATTAGATATCATTCCATGATCATTTTCACTTTTACAACCATAAACTGATAATACAAGGCAACATTTAATCGGTATCAGACCTCCAAGAATAATCAAATTGTGGTATAGAATAAAATACATGAATTTAGCTAAAAGAATTTGTTCATTGTCAGTGTACCAGTTGTCACCATATGTTGATTGTTGTTAATTATTTCATCTTTCATTTGTTGGCAACCAAGACCTGTCGTGAATAACGTATGGTCTCTCACTTTTTTCCTAAAAATTAATTACTGATTAAAGTATGGCACTATAGATGAATGATGGAATAGGAACAGTCGCAATGAAGTCATGACTATGTGTGATTTTGAAAATAATTCCGTGAATGGCCTTGTCTGATCATGATCTTTAAAAAGGTACTATTCGCTGAGATTCCACCGCAGGCTACCAAGCAGATATCTATTCATTTTCGATGAAAGCTATTTCTATCTCCTATCCCAAACGCAGAGAGACACGCTTGAAGGGTGTCCGTTCGACAACCCCTCTAATCTTTCGTATTCGATAGAATCTCAGCGTATCATGACGGGAGTCCGCAGAATGGTTTTAGCGTTGTCGGAATGCTTTCATCCGTGGAAATGTTTTCATTCTGCGTTCCTTGGAGCCATCAGGATCTTGTGTGTGTCTCTATCCCTTTATTGATTATGGTAATTTTTCCGTCTCCTTTGTCACTCCCGTCCTGCGCTATCCTCCTCCTCCCATTCTCTCCTCTCCTACCTTCTTCCCACCGCTTTCATTCGCTCGTGCCACGCCCTTCCTGCTTTCTTCTTCCCCCGTCTGCTTCCTATTTTTCCCATACGATCTTCCCTTCCCTCTTTGGCCTTCCATTGCGGGAGCCGCCCGCCGAAAACCCTCTTCCGCTCATTGGCAACGGTTAGTGAACCCGAGGGAGGGTGGACCTCCACCCCCGTCAAGTTTGCTGTGATGTTAAACCGCGGTGACGTCGCGTCTTGATCGAAGCCGTGGGGGTTGGGGTGGCTGAGGGTTTTCTTCATCACGCGTGCTCGCAGGATTTCATCCAATTTCGTCTATTTTTTAATTAACCTAGGCATGCTAGACTCACCCCCTTAGAGAAATTCATCAAAGATATCAGTCAGGTCAGGACTGACCACCATTAGATACAATGTATTATAGTTATTATTTCTGGTCCAACTGTGATGGCAGAATAAGGCAGGTGCATAATCGCTTTGATGCGGAATTTTTTTCGGCCGAGCAATAAATTACCGTGATATACAATAAGTAATTGGAACTTCCGGATTTTACAGGTGTCCTAAAACCGGCTGGTTAGTGGGTAAAAACTTAGTTGTAGACATATCTAGTGTATTAACTAGCACACAGCTCACGGATGAAAAGTGAGCATTGACGGAAATAATTATTCATCTGTTCATGGACTCGCATCCGAAATTTGTTTAACGTACACTTTCCATCGGTGCTTCGGTATTTCATGAGAGTGAATTGTGACAAATAATTTGAATAGCATGCATATAGCGACTATGCATTTACATGTGCCTAGGTGAAAGATACTTTCAGCGTATTAATTTTGAATAGAAATATATTTTTTTGGATCTCCTCCGTTTACCAGCTAATAAATTGCTAATTTGATATTCACAATTTTATAAATGTAAGCCACATTTTTGGAAGGCCTCGCTTCTTATGTTTAGTACTGAGTAGTAAAACGATGAAAATGGCTATTTTTTCAAACCTTCACTTCATTTCTTCAGCGATGAAATATTTAACCGATAAAAATACTATAAAACTTCTTAGTTATGATTACAATTATTTACTTTTCCAGGAATTACCCTTCTTCTATCTGCCACTGCAACTAGATCTTTCGTAATATGCATCAAATTGCGATAAAGTTGCCATATTATGTTACATTCCACCGCGGAAAACCATGAGCAAGCGCTCTGAAAACTGTTTACGTCTTATTCACCAATTACCACCGTTTACTCACTAATTACAACGACAACCTATGTAAAATAAACATAAAAAAACTATAATCACTAACTTTCATGATTCATAACTATCAATAAAGTCACAATTCTTGGAGACAAGGCTATATTACAGGTTAGCTTCAACTTCCGGCACCTACCACTGCATACGTTGCAAGCATGGAATTTGGTCGGATCCTTCATCCAAAACCAACCTTCGTGGGTGGGTATTTTTCCTATCCAGGGTTGTGGTGAAAGCAAATGTGGTCTTCTGAAGCTTGTGACTTACCGCCAACATTAATCCGTGCACGCCAACACTGTTTTCGTGATTTTATGAATAAATAAATTTAAATATGGTCCTTTTACCCGTCCAGGGTGTCGAGTTGGCTCAACCTTCGGAGCATAATAGCTTGGAACCCTCCTCCTTGGCCTTAACCGAAAAAATATCCCTTCCGTAAGAGTGCGCAATTGTCGGAAACCCTTGGCGTGTTGCATCCAGGGTACACACGCCTCAAGTCTCCCGACCCTTAGCCTTTTCCCCTCGCGTTACGGCTCTCGTCTTCTTCTTTCGGCCGCCCTTGGATGCTGTACAGTGATTGACTGCTGGGTTATTTGGGGAGTAGGTTGCTTACGGAGCTTACAAATAGCCCCCGCTTCTCATTTAACCTTCCTTAACTCACCAAAACCTACCACGTGCAAAATAAAGGGCCCTTGTGCTCTTTATTATTGATGGTTACAATACTGTTGGGGGAAAATACTGCTCTCATTCACTAATATGATTTTTCAATAAACTTAACGGTGACCAAATATTAAGGCTCTTGGATAACATTTCATATTAGCTAAACTATGACTAGCTTAGGTTGTTATGACCTAGACCAGTGAGTGAAATATTGCACCAATCCTCATCATTATCATACATCAACAATCTTGGGATTGTTGACGTATGATAATGATGAGGATTTTTGGTTTAACTTAGCTCTCCATTCCGCTCTCCTCTCAACTAAATTTTTCATATTGACGTATTTCTTCTTTTTTACATCCTTTAGAATATCTTCTATGTTACTCGTTGGTGACAGTCCCTTGCCCTTATTCCCTTCCACCTGTCCTTTCATAATCGATTTTATCAGGCCATAATCCCTCATAATGTGCCAACTAAATTTTATTTGTGATAAGTATTTGAATTTTGGAATTTCGAAGTGTTGGAAGTCAACTATGTCAAATCTGATTTGGAGAATGTTTGAGCTTCAAAACAGGAACAAACGGACAGAAAGAGATAAGAGGGAAATTGTTGATGAGGCCAAATGTCAACAAGGACATAAGAGGCCCTGGGAGTGAGTGAGTGAGTAACAAACTGGAAACTTTTTTAATATCGCCTTTTCTGTGGTATGTCACGAGTTTGGAAGTAGGAAAGATGCTAAATGAGAGGAAAGCAGAAGTATTTTCCCCCAAGTGTATGGGATTCGTCAATAATTAATTTTTAAAAAAGGCCCATTATTTTGCACGCGCTTTGTTTGGGTTAGTAATGGACGGATAAATGAGACGTAGGGGTATTTGTGAACTCCGTTCAAGCTATGAGAACCTTCCGAAAGCTCTGTGTCATTAATAGATCTAGATCTCAGCACTTTCAGATTTTTATTTTGTGCCTCCGGTACAAATAAATGTCGATACTGTTGATCGGAGTAGTTTGCACGTACAAAAATGTCTCCATCCCCAGAGAGTGTTCATTTCATGCAGAAACCTGACTTGAATTTCCGGCCTCTCGACGACACTTCTGTCGCAGTCTTCCTTACCCAATCCTTCTGCGTTGAATCTAAGGCTCGCATCATTTGTTTAATCAGCCAAAGTTATTTGAAATTTCTTTAATTTTGTGTGTCCTAAAATTTCATTTCAACTCGAGATTTAGTTGACACATCAAAATAAGCCAATAGCGTGCGTTATGAATTTATGCAAGATTTCTTAAAAGAGCATTCCTATAAATTTTACATCACCATATGAGATAATATGGACACCAACTATTGTTACGAAAGCAATAGCAAATAATAACTATTTTCTTCTCGTCGGTATGATATTGTTAAAAATTCATTTTGACACATTTACATCCTTTGATGAGTAATTCCACAAAGCAATGAGTTAATTAAATCTTGTTTGCTATGCAATAGATATTTGAATGTAGGAATGTTAATGAGTGTGAAACTTTCTCAATGTCGTCATTTCTATGATAAGAGCAAGCAAGGGCATTAGCGAGAAATACATTGTGAGCTCGGCAGCAATTGTCCCAAAATGCTGTCTTTACCTTAGAACTGGCTGTTATTTATTATCTTTGTAGTGTGTCGCCTTTTAATAAAGTTAGCTATCCACGGCCTGGTGTATAACAGAAGGTTTTTATTAGCTTAGAAGCTCACAGAAACAGTTGCTTACACGGTTTTGTCGCGGACGCTACCTTCGAGCTGTTTTTCTTTTAAGATTTACTCCCCTTGGTTAAATAAATACCAGTGGAAAGCGGGCCCTCTAATTGCCTCCTCCGGCCAATCAATTTTCCTCTGCGCAACTACTCCTAAACCTTGAGGCCTTGGCGAGTAAAAAAAACGACAAGCAAAAAGTTGACTATTCCTTTTTTTTCATTAGCAATCACATCCAAGTCACGTTGATCTCATGAGCGTGCTCTTGGATCTCTCGATCAAGCGCTGAATTTTAAGGGCTTGCCTAGATGAAAGCTTCGAGGCTGGAATGCTTACGTTACAAACTTTTGGGCTAGAGAGGCCTTGAAGTAGAAAGAGAATTATCTGCTCGGTTTTGAAATCCACTCTTTTCTGGCTTTCTTATTTATGAAATAATGCATCATTGGTAAATATGTGGTTCGGAAATGTGATTGTGACTGTTGGTATATATGCAATACCTCATCGGAAACGAGAGATTTCGCATTCTGTCATTACTTGGCATACAATTCATTTATCTTATTATTCAGTTATCATCGCTCGTTTGAGTTTTTATTCAATTTTTGCTGATATTTTCTCCATCGACGGTAATGTGGGTATTTCCGAGAGATATGGAAAATTACATTGATATGGTACTTAATAGCGTGAGTATGTGCTGGTTTCTTATTCGCGATTTTTGGTACGATTTTATTCATATACTTTTATTATTCATACTCAGTTTATTCCACGGTGTATTTTTGGTACATGCACGATGGTGGTCCTGGTATAGCTGTGGTTTAGTTTTTCAACTGTTTTTCCATAAACACAAGGAGGAATTTAGCTGAAGTAGGTTTGGACGCGTCGATGAAAAAATTTATGCATAGTCGCCGTACATAGATGAGGATATAAACTTTTCGCTACTCTTTTTGGCTGTAATTTCTTTTAGGCTTTGCTTCATGCTCTTAGATTCAGCTTCTCAACCTCATGTTAATAGCCAAAATTATCTCAAGATTACACTTCCTCGAACATTGAATGACTCAATCTGAGATCCAGTACAGCACCCAATTGACTGACTGGATATAGAGGACTGGGTAGCTCGGGGTAATTGGACAGAAGTGGCTCGTGACGCCAACTACTTCCCATGTCCCGGAAAGTATTAGGTGTAAGAGCTTCGATTCCCTTCGGCGATAGCTCTAAATGCAGGCAGCGAGTCAAAAAAATTTTGGCATATGGGCGTTTAATTGAAATGAAGGCTCGGGATGGTTTTGCAGGCTTCATTTTTATTATTACTTTCTCGTTTAATCATTTCATCTAGTCACAGTTTCGACATCATTTGAGAAATCTTCTCTTCTTCAACACTACAGATCGGCAAACAGGGCCGAATTTCTATAGTCCTATAGTGTAACTAGGCTTCTAACTGCCTTGAGACTCGAGATCAAGAGGTGCTTACATTCAAATTGCGTGTAAAATTAAAATCACTCTATTCTAAAAACAGTGAAAGCTAAAACGCTAAACCGAAAATTAGGAGAAATTCTGTTCGTATTACTGAAAAACAAAGATAAAAATGATATATTTTACTATCTCTGATATAATTAAAAAAGTTAAAAAATGGGATAATTCGTTGCCTTCGATTACTTTATGAAATATGAAAAACTTTGAAATTCCACATAAATTGAATATTCTACAACCTAGGTTCTAGGTTTCGACGTGGCGTGTCATTACCTGGTACATTTGCATCGGAGACACAGAATAAATAGTCACTCACAAATTCATTTTTTTAAATGCCAGAAATTCAGACTGATGTGATTTTTGGATTTTTTTTAAAATGGAATTGTGTGTGGCTATTTATTCTCTGTCTTCGAATAAAATATAACAGATGATGACGCGCTACAGTATATTGAAAACTAGGTCGTACAGTGTTAAATTTATGTGGAATTAATTTTTTTTACATTATATTATACGAAAACTGGGAGGTGAAAGAGCCTTATGATTGGAATAACCTAGGGCCTCTTTTCATCTAAATCCAGTCCTGCCCGCAGAAGCTCTTTGGCAAAAACGAAACTGATTCATAAGACGAAATGAAACCCGCAGATTACCGGGAAGCTCGCGCGTCTTACTGTTTTTAATCTCTAAACTGAATCAAATGCAGCAATTTCGTATTTGATGGGATTGTGTCATGTGCTCTATTTTTCAAGAAAGGAAGCTTTTACTACCGCCTATCACTTTCAAAAATCATATAAAAACTGTTTAAACTGGTTTGGCTAAAATTCATTGTTTTTCTTTGCTATATTCAGCCAACCACCCGAATATTACTAGCTCGTGATGAATAACGTCGCGGAATATAGGTCTGAGAATGATAAGCAAAATTATTTTATGCCAAAATTCTTGTCTCTTCTTTTTCATTTATGTACAATTGAATTCTTTTTAATTTTTTTATTTAATTATTGTAAAAGAGACTGTAACAATCTTTCATGCCTTCACGTATTAATACAATCTTTCATACCCTCTCGTATATTGTAACCATTATGATTCATAACCCTGAAGAAGATGTAAGAAATATATCGAAACGTTGGCAAGCAATTTTGCATATCCATCATTAAATAATTTAGCTCAAGAAAAATAAATCGATTTATTAATAGGTAAAATTATCAAAAGCTTGCACCGCCTCGAACGTTTTATGTAAGGGAACTGCGTAGTGGAGGCCCAATTCCATCTCATAGGTTGATTTCTGTTACCACTTCGGTCGCATTTTAATCGCTTTACAAAAATGTCCGCGACGCGGTGAAGATTGCAGTGCGATCCATATTTTTCCAATATTTGTCAGTATAATGTTTATTATTGCAAGGAATAACATTTAAAAGTAATGAATTTGATAGATCGCATCATCACGTGCGTAAAAATTTCAGCCAATACCCAAAATTATACCTTAAATCACCGTGAGACTCGGATCAATTTGTCCGTCAGCGACACGAGTGGCGACTTCTGTAAACTCATTTAAATGAGTACTGGGTGACATCATATTTAAAGCCCGACCTGAAGATCATCTTTTGTAATAAAATTGATAGTTTCAGGTGCGACTTGGTGAAATTGCTTCGTGTTTACAGTTAATGTCACCATTTGGGGACAGATTTATAAAAATACATGAAAATTGCATTTCGTACCTGTGATTACTTTTGAAGCTTTTCTTGTGTAAATAAAGAATGGAAGTATTTTTTTAAAGTGAATCACATGTCTTGGGTATTCATTGTTCGTTAATTACACCTTTTCAAAATTGGTTACTCTCATAGCCTCTGTAGTGAGCATGCGGATTATTCGATATTTTTCCCTATACACTCGTTCTCCTGTAAAAAATGCTCATTTATTCAAAATTTCCAAAGTTCAATATATATTACGTTGTTTAATTTAGTTTTTTGGTCTAGTGTATATTTATTTTTCAAGCAATAGAATAATTCTGTGGCGTGTTCCGATTTGGGAACATGCTTGAAAACGTATTTAAACATTTTTCTTCTGGTTTTCTTTCATGATATCTCTTAATTAGTTGTAAAATAAATAGTATCATCGCCATCATTAGTCAACAATCCTAAGATTGGTATGACGCAGCTCTCCATTTCTCTTTTCTATCCTCTAACCTTTTCATAGCTACATATTTCTTCTCTTTTACATCCTTTATAACCTGTCCTACGTAACTCATTCGGGGCCGTCCCTTGCCCCTTTTCCGTTCCACTGGTCTTCCAACGATTGTCTTCATCACGCCATCGTGCATCAAAATGTAGCCAACTAGGTTGTCCCGTCTTCTGCTTACGGTTTTTAGGAGGCTTCTCTTTTCTCCCACCCTTTTTAGCACTTCCTCGTTACTTACACGGTCAATCCATTTTATCTTCATCATTGTTCGGTAGCACCATATTCCGAATGCTTCCACTCTTGACTTCTCTGGTATGGAAGCATTCGAAATGTGTTCCTACCGAAGAATGATGGAGATAAAGCTCCATAAATAAATAAATAGGATATGCAAAACAAGCAGTAAAAATCAGTTGGTAAGTTATAACGGTCCTTAAGGGGTTAAACAAAAAAAACTGTAAATTTCCCATATGATTTTCATACTCTCCCTGTATTTAAACCTGACGATGTTGCACAGCGACGAAACTGGTTGTTATTAGAATCATATGTGAAATTTACAACGTTTTTGCAGTGAAAACTTCTTATGGCGCGTTGAGCACTTTTGTAGATGGGTAAAAGACATTGGACTCGCGTCACCGTCACCGTCACCGCTACTACATATATGCATAATTGTGTATATTCTGCATATACGCAATATACTCGCTATATACACAGTACTTGTGGAGGGATGCAAACCATTAGACTCGCATCACCGTCACCAGTCCATACTTTTGCAGGGGAGTGTACTCGATATAAGAATAGTAAAGGTTAGTACAACATAACTCAATATATTTTTATACGTTCAGTTTGAGTAGCTTATTCGGATGCTGTGCCATAAAATTAATTTATAATTGCACTTTTTTCAGAATGTTAAAAAAAAAACTGAACTCGCGTTACCATCGCCTCAAAGCCGTCACCATCTCGCTGTTAACGAAGGAGAGGTAAATGAAGAGAGTTTTGAATTTGCTCGTTCCTCATATATGAATATATATTCTGAAGCAGAAAGGATCGCTAAGTTTAGTGTTGACAATAGTTAGTCGATTTTGTTCATAGCAGTAGTTTAAAAAAATATTTTCTTGAATTTCGGCTAGTAACTTGGCTTTTCCGAGTTTATATTCCTAATCCAGTGAGTAGCATAGGCTTCTTGTACATTTTTTAACATCAATCAACGTCCAAAATTTTTAAAATAAATAGTTTTGCTCTTCCAACGGTAGTCTCACGACTGCCATGTTTTTTTAATTTGAAATCATTTGTAATATTCGTGATTTTATGACTACATCTGAGATGCGGTGCAGCGCCCAATCCGCTGACAGGATTTCCTCGTTCGTGGAAGGGCTACGGTTATGCCGCTGTTCTGAATGGCTGCAAAAGACGGATGGTGGATTATGGAGTGGAAAGAGGGGGACGCCACCCGTGTACACAGTCCGAATTGTACTGTCCCTCCCGCCGCCAACTAATTATCCTCTCCGCAACCACTCACCCACCCCCTCCCACCATCAACACCCGCGTGTTTCGCAATGGGCGCGGAAACAATGAGCCTTTATTCTCCGCGCTTCCCAAGAACTAGACCTTCGGGAGCTGAAAGAATTCGTGCCCATCAGATTTTCTAGCCTACACTCGCCGGCGTCCTTGAAAGATACATATTCACGACTGTGTGCCGTGGCGTCGTTCTCTTAAATTTGTGCCGTTTGCCAGATCCCCTAGCAATCGGTTTAATGGAAAGGAATCCCGTTGCCCGTTGCGTCGAAAGCGGAAGTTAAATGCGCGCATATCAACCATTGTTGGAACCTGTACCATCTCCTGATCGTGGCCTGGTATGCACCTTCTCCTACGTAATAAAATTGTAAAATATGTTAAAATTCGATTTATTTTTTCCTCCATGCATTTGCATCTATCCCGTACACAAATCGAGGTAAATATGAAATTTATTTAATTCCTTATTTACAGAGACTTTGGGAAATATCCTTCTCCTACTTGGTGTGGGCGATAGTATGGTGTCTCACGGTAGCTGAAATACGACCATGTAGCGTTCAGTTTAACGAAGGTTCTTGCTAGAATGTTGTTATACCCGCACAGCTGTTAATGCTTAGGCCATTTAAAAGATTGAGACGCTTCAACGTCAGGTGATAACCAATCGCTTCGTAAGCAATACCTCGTAACCGACGTAAGTCAAACCATTCGTACCCGCGTCATCATTTCCCACAAAATAGTGCTACTTTTTGCTTCTTCAACGCGCGTTTATTTTGGTTATCGACTTCGTCATACCCGGAAAAGGAATAATTTTGTATCCGTAATTCGATGCCAGCTTTAAAATGATACTCAGTAACTATTCTGTTTTCTCAAATAGTAAATCGCGTATGTGATAAAACTAAGTTGGGAGTTCTTCGAACGATCCTACTTACCAAAGACGGGGTAATCATTATATAAGTATAGATTTCCAATGGATATGAACTGATGCGTCTTCATTTTCACCAAAGCTTATTAACTAACCGTCGAGTTCCTTTCGCCTTGAGTTGGTTTCCACCCGAATATCATGGAAAAATTAGCGTCACTTCATTCTCAGGTAGCAATATCCATAATTTTGGTGCAGATAATTCCAATATAGCCAAAATGCCATTCAAATTTCTTATTGTGGCCCATTTTTTATTTGTGACTTATTATTATTAAAGTATTATTCCGATTAAGGTAGAATTTCTTGCCGATTAGGACAGAAGTTAGTTTAGGAATAGTTAAGTTTTAGTTTAGAAATCAGTTATAATCATTGAGGCAGTGGCGTAGCGAGGGGAGAAGTCCGGGGGTTCCTGACCCTCCCCCACCCCCGAAATATAAAAACACAATTACTTCACTGCATAAAAGACAACAAAATATTGAAAACTCATGAATTAAAAAAAGATTTCTTTTAAACGTTGAGAACCATACCTCGATTCGCTTGACGAATCCTAGCGTCTTGAGAGCTGTGTCAAAAATATTTTTTGTGGTGTTTTCCCCAAGTTCCGCTCATTTATTGGCTGAAAATTTTAGCCCGGATTTTATATTCCTGCTTCGGCGCAATTTTACCAGTATATCAGTATTTCTGAGTGTGCCCTTGGCACGAGAATTACATTGGAGAATATTTTTTAAAAGTATAATGGATAAAAAATAACTTGACAGCAGAGTAAGGGACCAGTGTATACCTTTCCAGTGTAAATGAAGGAGAAATTGAAGTAAAGGCTGCTGGTGAGCGCGTGTATTGCACAATGTATTAGGAAGAATAAAACTTAAACACATGAAAAAAAATCCCTAAAACATCAATTCAAACTACCTAATACTAGAAAATTGTAAGATCTTAGATTTTCCCGGCTTATCAAGTGCAGAAAGGATTCTCGAGATTTCCACAGACTTAATGAAGAGCCTGAAGAAGAAGATCAAGTCGTTCTTTGAAACGTCGGGAGAAATGGAGCTAGTTACCCGGTGGAAAGCCCGAGAATCCTTTCTGCAATACTAGAAACTTACGAACTAATCGGCTTTGGATAACCCCGGCGGCAACTGAACAAATAACGAACTACAGCAGAAAAATATTCTACGCAACTTAACGCTCCCCAAGTTCTATGAATTTTCGAGCAAATTCATACCACCCGAAGTGAGCCCGAAGAGAGACCGCCCAACTTCATTCACCTTCAGAAACCATAAGCGCGACCCCCGCCTCCCCGTGGACCACGTTGAGTTACGGCCGCGCTCAACCTCCTAGGGGCTGAGGCGCGTGGGGGTGTGGGCCATAAACTAGACGCGGTCTCTGCGTGGGTCTGGCCCAAGGCGACGGGGCTGTTACCTGCCGCTCGGATCCGGTGCCACCCACTGCTTGCAATTTGTGCGATCCAATCATCTTGCACCTCAGCGTTGAGAGGGCGCTGGGTATCGGCCACGCTGCTCCCAAAGGAGTCTATTCCCAGCAGATACACACAGTTTTATAAGGTGGCGTATTTCAAGCAAGGAAGCGCGTAATCAGCGCTCTCCCTGTCGATTTTCTATCTAGTGCACCTACATACTGTGGCACCCATTCGGTGAATGGTGGTTGCTTATTCTATAAATCGTGATGGGAGTTAACGGTGTTCATCTCGTATTATGAAATAATTCCCCATTGAATTGAAAATCATGTGGCATATTTTTTGTCCCTCGTTGCTTGATGATTCGGTTATATTCGGAAATTCATCCAGTCAAGATATATCACATGCGAAGGATCATGGTCACTGTTTTTTTGGGCTCGATTTCTTCCTGCTTTGGGTGGAAAGAAATAGAACAGAAACAGCTGAACATAAATTTTTTCTTGCTGTGTACTCTACTTGTTACCGTTTATAAGCGCCAAATTAAAAAAAAATAATCTTACGCAAGTATATAATTAATATTTCAGAGAAGCAAACTTCCATGCCCGTAAGTGTGAAGTAAAGTTTCCGAGATCGAATGAGGAACCCAATTTTTAGGAAATTCGATACGAATCACATGAAATGCTCAAATGATAATGCTAGGCTACATTAATGTTCTACTAATTCTGTGTGCCAATGACTACCCCGCCCCAGATTTTTTATCGTTGGAAAAAATTAACTAACGTGTACTTCGAAAATTTTATTTTAGTAGAAATAAAATCATGATAATACTTAAGTAGATTTGTACACATTTTAAAAATTTGTTCAAGAGAAAACTTGCAAAGAATTAAAGGAAAAAATATGTGTTTATTGCGGAGGATAAGCAAATGATTTTAGGAAAGCAGGGTTTCATTTTTAATTCCTGCGCAAACAAAGATTCGTTATAGATAATTTATCAATGCTTATTTTCTGTGTCCATATAAAAGAAATGGACAAATTAATAAATAGTCTAAAGATAAGTTCAAACGAATTCCTTGAATTCGTGGCTCAAATTAAGAACCCCTATCCGAAACAAAGAAGTGTACACACTTATCGACTGCTTTTGATTATCGGGGTTCAGTAGCTCCACTCCTCTTCCACATTACCTTCCTTTAACCGTTCCATTCAAAATCATCCCCTTTGTCGGTCCATCTCTTTCAGCATCGCCCCTTGTTCTTTTCATCTCCCATCTTCACATACTCATCCCCTTAATCTCCCCTAATTTCTTGCAGTAAATGGGAGCGGAGGATGATTCCGCTTCTCGGGGTGGACTCGAAGTAAACGATCCCTTTTCTAAGCATCTATTCAAAGGCTCACGAGAACCTATGCAAACGCCATTGCTCGCGGATACATTGCCGTGAGTCCCTTCGAGTTACTTTCTCTTAAGGCTGTTGATGTCCGCATTACGACCTTCAGTTCTAATCTGTTTCTAGTCCTGTCATTTTTTCAGCTTATGATGTCACCCAGGCTTATTTACAAACAGTTTTTTTTGCATTCTCTCTGAAATTTATACCTTTGCTCTAATGGAAAGGAATCCGATACAGTACTTGGGGATCGCATAGGTATTCTTTGAGCGTGGTTTATTGCGTGGCCCGTTGCTTGCCCGTTGCTTCGAAAAAATAAGTTATAGATGCATGCACACCATTGCTGGAGCCTGTACCGTCTCCTGATCGATCCATAGTCTAAACCCTCTACTCAGCTCCGGTGGTTGTGCGAAAGAAGCCGGGTCCTAACGGTAGTTTTAATGGATTAAAGTACTTAAAGTTGAAAAAACGTTAACCAATTAAACAATGTGTTCAATGCCTACAATTTTTTTGCAAGTTACAGGTTAGAGGTTTTTGTGGTTACTTTTTACGACCCTTATGATTTTTTTTTTCGAATGTCTTCCATGAAAAAATTGTGAACTGGCTGTTTACAAAAGCGCTGAGCTCTCTTTTTTTGCCAAGGGTAATCTCTCTCTTTGGAGCAACTCATTTCATTTTGAATACTTAATTTTAAACATACCCCCCCCCCTAAATGGCCTGCATCCTTTTGTGGTCACTGCCAGTTCTTACAATTTTTGTCTGCCCCTTTGTCGGTGATTTCTAACCTACTTACTAAACCCTTGGGATACCAAACAGCTTTTGGCTTCCAGGCTTTCTGAATGTTAAAAGGCATGGACAAATGGCTTCAACAATGACTTTGGTATCATTAACAAGCTTCTCCACTATGCTCAAATTTCCTCTATCTAGATCATTTGACCCCCATATGCGCCCAAAGTAGAGACAGTTGACAACTGTAATTGATAGAAAATTTAGTGTTTCGACAATGTTTCCTGGGTTTTAAGACGATTTTAAAGGGGGTCGATTCGATGGCTATTTGATTGACAGCATCTCCTTGGTTTTCCTACCGTGTCAGTTGATTATAAATACAACAGTTTCGCTTGCGTTCAAGCAGGCGTCTTCAGGTCGAAGTGGTGATGATCCGGGTGGTCCGCCTCTGAAATTGTTGCCATTAAAACCAACGAACATGGTAGAAAACCAAAAAAGATGCTGTCAATCACTACGCAACACCGTGGATGCCTTCGCACCAACTTTTATGACTATTTGCCGTATTTCGTCTCGCTAGCCCTGAACATTTGTATGAATCAGTCAGTCAGTGGCCGGAACTGGGTTTTATTCAGTGGCGGATACATATGGGGGGGCGCAGGGGACCCCCCCTCCCCATGCGGGGCCACCTTCATTGCCGAACATGGTAGAGCCACAGTTGTACCTTTTTTATATCATAAGATGGCATTGTCTTGTTTATGGTATGGTATGGTATGGTATTTGTAGGAGGCGACCGACAGCTGAGGTCATTTGCGCCATGAGGGAAGGGTAGGTGAGGAAGGGTGGAGAGAAACCCGGCGTCGGCATTAGCCTGCTCTTAACGAGAGGCGCCAAGGGGATCACGGCTTAACGTCCCATCCGACGGACGGTGTGTTGCGCTTGAAATGTTCTCCACATAACATTCAAGCAGGGATCGGGTCTCTGAAAATTCTCTGCCGCTGCCGGGATTTGAACCCGGGCCCACCGGGTAGGAAGCCAACACTCTAGCCACCACACCAACCCGATCCCCGTCTTGTTTATGTGTATAATCAGTTTAAATAAAAAATCTTAAACATTGCAGGTAACTTGATTATTTTTCATAACGATAATAGTATAGGTAGCTCAAAATATCGTTTGCGCCCCCCCTGAGTGTTTTCGGTATCCGTTACTGGTTTTATTAACATTAAGACACGTTATTTTGTGAAGAAATGTGTTATAAAAGAAGCTTTACATTCTCTCCATCCGTACACTCTCTCCCCGCCCCCTCTCTGGACGAACTTTATCCGAGAATCACCTTCGTTGCATCTGTTTCTCGCGCTCATTTGCGCATACTCCGGACCCAATCAGAGAGAGATTGAAAGTTTTATGATCGTGTTTATCCTTCGTTTGCCAAGGCCACGTTATGCGCGGAGAAAACAGCGATTTGATTTTCGATTTCAGCTTGCTAAGTTTATGTTTCCGTACTGAGCACTAAAACCCTAGTGATAAAATTTTGCGAGAGTACATATGGTGTAAAGTGCCTACACGTTTCCCCATAATGTCTGTTCCCAACTTACCCATAGTTCAATAACGGATATGTTCAGTTGTGAAATATGACTCCAAGTTTGGTTACCATGGAATCTTTGGTAACCAGCACATAATCTTCGGATGTCAAATTCAAATTAAAACCACGTCACATCCTCCTCATTTAATTTACTTTTGTTTTTTTTCCGAAGAAAGAGGACTCTACTAAATGAAGAATTTCCTCTATTTCTGTGGGATTGGAGCCCACGTCAGCCGAGTTGATCGTTGGTATCATATAAAATACGCTCATGAAAACTGGGTTTACTCGTTAACCCAGAGGTGGGCATTCTTTATGAATATTCAGGCATGACAGGACGAATTTCCCACGTGCTGTATCTCCGGATTGCCCCTTCCATGCCAATTTGAAATCTTTTGAATACGATGAATGGAAGATCTAATCGTTCTAAAGGGCGAATTGAAGGCCAGTAAACTTTACGTTACTATCCGCACCTATTGACCTAAACTGCGCCTATGAGTTTCATTCTTTTTATTTGCCCCACATTAGTTTTAAAGTATATGCTATGAAGCAATCTTTTTCTATCAAATTGTGTGATTAAATGACGTATAACTCTCGTTACTAAATGGAGTCACGTGGTTTTTCCCCTGTGCCACTTTAATCTCCCTCATTGCTTGAAATGGATGCTGAATTTTATGCATAATTTAGAACTTTTATCGTTGTATTCGCAGTGAGTCAGCATATTCACTTAAACAGCCGATGGGAAGTTTCCGGAGAGATCTGCTATAACCTGTAATTGATTGACGCTACGATTTCAAACCATTCAATTGAGATTATGATGAGTTGCAAATTCTTCCATAATAAGCGATGGTACAGTAGTAAGGTGTTTCAACAAATTTTGCAACACAAATGTTAACTCGATAAAATGCATTATTAGTCCGAATTAGTTACTATTCCACAGAAATTTTCGAATATAAAAATGGAAAAAATTCAATGAATAACAAATAATTAGATGAAGTAAAATCTCTCATTTACGGACACTAACAGTCCTCGAAAACGTTTCCGTGAGTGAGAGGTGTCCGTAAGTTGAAGAAGACCTATAGAAAACCTCATTTTAACGCATAGCATTATCCCGCAAAGTTATTATAGTGTAGGAATTTAAGCCAGCTGAACGAAATCCTTTTATTAAAATAAAACTCAATTTTTGAGACATCGGTCAATCGGCCGTTAAATAGTAAAATTGTGACTAAAAAGTGACCGTGTCCTTAAGTGGGAGTGTCCGTATGCTGGAGGTTCTATAATTATACCAAAGCATATCCTTCTACTGGGGAACTGGTTACTGTTCTTAATTGAGAGGAGTCCGTAAGTCAGAAGTGTTTGTGAACAGAGGTTTCACTGTATTCGTTTACTTACCAAGTTTTATGTCAGAAAAGAATTGAGTGGTTCCAAGATACTTAGAAAATAGGTATAGAGCTAATAATTTGAATGCAAGTACCGACTTCTTTAAGACCGAATGAGGGTGCAATAATGAGAAATCGAAAAATAAATCAAAATGAAAATTTCATTTCCTCTCTTGAACGATTCAGTTTATTCACGCAGCAGCTCTAATTTATATGGCCAGCTGCAAAACTCGTCCTTCAATTTCTAAACGTGACTATCCGCTCCTTGGGCCCACAAAGTCACATGATTAGAGATAGCGGAATGACTTACTTCCTCCCCGTAGCCTGGACACGAAGCGATTTAATCTTGATCCTTGGCCTAACGAGACGTTGCTTTGCTCTATTCTCCGTCAGGTGGACGGAAAACGTGGCTGATGAGAAATGAATACTTGCGGTTTTTATGAAGTATATATTTATCGCATCGGTGAGGAAAGAGCAGTAAAAATGTCTGTACTTTGACTGTTTCTTGGTGATTTGAAAATATCGAATCGAGGTCATCCCAAGCTGTAATATTTGTGTATTATTTCTTTTTATATTCACTCCCTCAGCCTCCCTACGTGAATCCTCAGAAAAAATGTTTACAATAGCACGCACCGATTTCTGAGCTTGGAACTAAGATTAGATTGGCTATAATCTAGATCGTATGATGCATATGAGGGGTCTTATTGGCCTATTTCGGCTAAGTATAGAGTTTGTTTTCATGTTTATTATTTCCATTGGAATTTTTTCCGTCAAATTGATTATTTATGAAGCTAATTGTTTCCACTTCGCCTGATAAAACGGATGTTGAGGATACATCTGCATATTATCCTGCAAGCTACATACAGAGGTGAAATTCTTCATTACGCACTTCGGTAATATTCGTTCTCACACCTACCGAGGTGTTTGGCAGGGGGTGAACCAACACCAACATGCACCAGAGGATTAAAATTTTCTACCACGAACACGCACTACGCAACATGCACGCTACATATGACACATAAGCTATTGGATGAATATATATATCCTGCATATGAAAACCTTCAGTTATGACCTCGGCCTGTTAATTACTACACATCCATCGTGTATGTTCTGGAATATATTTTTCATCTAAGATTGAGTCGAGTAGTTTCATCGAGTGAGTCGCTTTCGGCTGCGAGTTATATCCGGAAACACATCCACATGACTCCATTTAGAGACATAATATACACTTCATTTAATCACACTACCTATCGCAAAAGATATCTGTATTTCTTCCTCGTTAATGTTAACTCCTTTCAATATGATGTATGATAAACCTAATGTTTGAAACGGTCGAATTAAAGGCCAGTCAACTTTATATTTCTGTGAGCAAAGATATCTCGGGATCCCACCGGGTTAGAAACTCTGCTTCTGCCGACGCGACTTGTCGATTTCTGACATGAGGATCATCCTCAGGGCTGCTGAATGTAATTGCTCGACATGGATGCTAATTTTTATGGGTAAGTTAGAACTTTCTTCTCTACATTCTCAGTGATTCATTATATTCCCTTAAAAACTCAGGCGATGGGGAGTTTCCGAAGAGAACCGCAAGAACTAATTTAAGCTATTGAAACCAATATAATGATTGTGAACCAATTTCCTCGAAACGATATTCAGGAGTCCTGAAGATGAGCCCCGAGTCTGAGCTCGAACTGTAGGAAAAAATGGAGTTTCTTCCATGGCGATAAACTCGATAGACATTAATCCCTCATAATTAAACGGGAAATCATTAAAATTTATTTTATATTTTTGCCTACATATTATGACTTAATCACATCTGTAAGTTTATCTCCATCGGGGTGCGAGTTGAATTCGGACACACATCCACATGACTGCATTTATTGATGAAATATACACTTCATTTAATCACGCAATCGAAATAGATATTCGGAATTCTCCTCCCTCGCCAATCTTAATTCTTTTCGATGCGATGTATATTAAACCTAATGTTTAAAATGAGCGGTTGAAGGCCAGTTATCTTAACATTTCTCTCTACACCGATAGACTTAATATCACCTGTAACTCCATCCTCATCGGGGTGTGTGTGACCATATAGCATCATCATTCGCCGCCTCAGGGCGAGGTGGAAGAGGTCGGCTCGCACGTTTGACGTTGGCTACCTACACCTCGTGTCGCACAGTAAGCTCTTTGATGATCCTCATTTCGTGCGTCGACCGCCACGCGCGGCCACCGAAAAGTTCGCCTCCGCTATTGTTCCCCGGTTCCAGGAGTTCGGAGTTCGTGAATGAAGCCCTCGCCCCATCCGTGGACTCAAGTTCAATGGAAACGCCTCGCGCTAGGGTCAAATAACGCGAATTCTAGAAAAAAACAGCACGATCTCCAGATTTTGTCACATAAGGGGGGACAATGTGCTTGAGTCCTACGATATAAATATCTATACGTAAACATGGATTCGTCAAATAATAAAGTAATGAGCATTCGAAATCAATCTCGAATGATTCGAATATATAATGATGATTTTCATTGGAGGATACTTTACTCCCACTCTTTTTCATTCTATTTCACTGAATCCCTTTGCATAGTAAATATGTGTGTCTCTCTTGTTAGGATGGGAAATGAATTGATGATTTAAAGTTGTACGTAGGTGTTTATACTTCAACTTTTTTGGGTTAAGCTGTGGTCGTGAAATAATGGAGATCCGCTTAAAAACGACTTTCTTCTGATAAATGCATATGACGAATTATTCCAAAACTTAACGTTGCATTTTGACTTCGAATTATCATCGCAGCGTTGAGAGAAGTCGAAGTTGGAAAACATTATTTACTCATTTAAATTTTACCGATTTTTACACAAGGCGATATAAACATCACAGCATTGATATGTAGGTACGTATATAGGTCCTTAGGATACCTCTAAATTTTCATTTTATCGAAAGACATGTACGATACCAATGGATTGTATCGGTAAGCTTGTAACATAAATGCCGAAGGTCTCATGAATATTTTCCCTTGAAGTTCGAAATTTGAATAAAAAACTTGTTATTCTTAGGAGGTTTGATTTTCAATACCGCAAAAAGAAATCGCCGGAATAATATTAAAGACCGTTAACTTTATTATCCTCGTTTCATTTGTTATCTTATGCCAAATTTATTTATCTATTCCAAACTGAGAGCACGATTATTTTTATCCAGAGACGCTTTTCTGCTGGAGTGCGCAGTCACTGAAAAGGCAACCTCTTTCGGTAAACATGCACTTAGTCATCACAATGAAGGAAAGCCCCTACCCCGCGCTTAATTTCAAATGGGCGTAAGTGGAGTGTCAGCTTCCGAATGCTGAGGTCGTGAATTCGAACCCGACTCTGCACATGGCCACCGCGCTCCTCGGTCTATTTCATTCGTGCTTTCAAAGCGCACTTCCGCGGAGCGTCTTTTGAGTCATTAATTTTGCGACGCAATGTTTACCAACCCGTCTTTTAAATTATTTTGCTTGTTTCCTGCGTACTTAAAAGCCTGAAATTTCGGATTTCTATGTATAAGTTACCGACATAAGTCAAACTGGCCATACCATCTCCGATTTTGATCATTTATTCATTTGAGTCATTAATTTCGCTACGCTCTGTTTACCAACCCATCTTTTAAGTTATTTTTCTTGTTTCGAGCGATATTAAATTCTTAAAATTTCGTATTTCTATGCATGAATTATCGCAAAAATTCAAATTGTCCGTACCTTCCCCGATTATCATCAAGAATCGAGCCTGTTATCTTACTTTTCGTTTCATTTTAGCGTTGCTAGGGCTAATTTTTTTAACTTTACATACAAGCATAAATCCTTTACTTATAGGGCTTGCCCTAATAGATGTTGCAATTTGTAAGTTTATGTCTCCTCAATACCTCGAAATAGCATAGGTATAACCTTTCCCCAAGTCAGGGCAACTGAAATTGGTTTCCAGGTGTATCCTTTGTATATATTATATCAAGTCCCCTCAATCCAAAATTTTAGCCGCATAGTTGAAATTTAAAGTAGCAAAAAATTTCAAATGGTTTTAGCTACACCTTTCGTGTCATCAAGCTTCCATAGATTGGGGAAAGAGTGTAAAAAGAGGCGATTTTTCGTCCATAGTTTACCATGTAATTTATGGAAAATATGAATGGAGCAAATAAGACTTCTACACTTCAAAATGACCTGCTACTTAATACTACACTTTGCGCAGGAAAATTCCGCTTATTAGTATTTTTAAACCAGTTTAATGTTCCCCCTAAATGCCCTAGCCGACTTACCGCAACTTTTTACTTTGCTCCGCTGCGACTATTGGACGGAATTTATTTTCTTTACCGTATCGTACCACAATTACTTCTCCGACCGTAACTCAATTTCTTACCCTACCGCACACCAATATCTTTTCCCCTGTCCTAACACAATTATCTCACCCCTACCGTGGCTTAATTTCTTATCCTGCCGCAATGCTACCTTTCCAGACCGCTTTCAGTTTTTTTTCTCTTCCCCCGTATGTACGTAGGTACTCTACCGTGCCACCGCCTAGACGGGTGGGGCGGAAAGGCTCGGGGTGGCTGAAAATGTTCGCGGCGCGCATATTCCTTCGCCATTTTCGTGCCTCTTTCGACGTACATAGAGCCTCGTCCCAGCCCTTTAGCCTCCCCTCCTTTCCTCCCCCCCCCCCTCCCTCTCCGCCTCAAACCCCCCTCCCCTTATCTAGGCTGGCTCAGAGTCACCCTCGCAAAAAATGCAAGTTTTGGGACTTTCATGCCACGCTCTAAATGTCGTCGATCGATTTTTCTGCCGGCACAATTAACTTTTTTCTATCCCCCATACTCTACTACTGCACCCTCCCCATATCTCTCCCTTGCACCCCCACACCCCAGCCTACGACCCCTCCCCCCTCCACCACAACGGGCACCCCCGCACCATGCATGGAGGGACCCTCTAACATACATGCACCCCCTTCTCTAGACTCCTCCCACTCTCGCCCTACCCTAGCCTTGCCTGCCCCTCCGCGCAACGAGAAATAGATCCAGGCGCAGTTGGCGTGGTTGTTTTTACCCCTCCCCACTCGCCCTATCCCCTTCCCTGGCTTCTTTTAAAACCCTTCCCACACCCCTAGCAAAGCGTCCTGCCGAACTATGACGCCGCCTGCTGGATGTGGTGGTGTTGGGCTGGTGGCGGTGGCGGTTTTTGACTATGCCAGCTATTAAGTCCGTCGTCCCCCAGCGATGAGCGGCCAGCATAGTGGGAGTAGACGTTGGATTTTTCGTCTTGGTTCTCATCAATCAGATAAACGTGCAGTTGTTCTCATGCAATTTTGTAATGAGCCGGTGTGAGAAAGCTCGTAAGGTAGGTTTATTGAATCAATATGTCGTGGTGTCGCTTTCCGGGGAAGGTCCCATTTTCAGAAATATGTTTCTGGAACAATGAGCCCGGTAATATGGCCACTAGGCCTTCGGGGTACCAAATGTCAGCAAAGTGAGTGTGGAGAGCTTTCCAGTTAAAAAAAAGGTTGACAAGCTCATGACGGAACGTGTGATTGAAGTTAATGACTGATAACCTGGTGAATTTCTCATTCACAGGCATTCAGTTATGGGTGGTCAGGACATTAGCATTGACGAGTGGAAGATATTTACGTTTTTCCTGTTTTTTTTTTGAAACTGAGAAATTTTCACTATAATTAACTATCCTTTAGAAAATATATTTGATATCCAAAAAGGCAAAAGTTCACTTGGCAAGAATTTCGGATGAACAGTTATCGTATTCAATTTGGGGAATTTTAAAATTTGTTACATCGTTTTTTTCTATTAATGCATATTCTAGACCTTAAAATATCCATTTTGCGAAAAATCGATGGATTTGATAGTTCATGAGATGTGCGGGAAAAGTGAAAGGTGTCAAAACTTTGCCGAATGGACTTGGGCTGTTTTGGAATTCATGGCTTCAATTCCTACTCTACTTGTCCCTCGGATTTTATCGTTCCTTCTAGACTTTGCAATAAAATACGGTTTTGGAATGATATCCTTTGTATCGCAATCAACGATACTGGTTCTCAATTGCTTTAGCCACCTAACTCTTTTGATTAGACAACGAATAGTAAGCAGCTTCGAGCATAATTCGTGGAAAATCTGAGAGGTTCGGGAGGGTCTTCCTGTGTTCCTGCTTACTGTACATCAAAGGTTAGTCAGCAGCGTGACGCCCATGCAATAAGAAACACTGTCGACACAAGGGAGTACCCAGGATCAAAACTAGGGGGGGGGGGGCAAGCCGTGGTTGTTCAAGTTATAGTTAAGATTTAAGCATGGAAAAGGTGAATGAAACCAACATTTTAAGGAAACTGTAACAGCTCTTTATTAGTTTTTAAAATTATTTGCTTGAAAAAATATTATTTTCCTTAAATACATTTGCGATTTTTGCTTCTAGGGGTGGGGGGCAGCTGCCCCCTCGTACCCCTCGCTGGGTACGCCCATGTGTCGACATATATTTTCTCTCGCACAGGGCCTCATGCTATGGTCCTCCTTCGCCTCTTCCTCATAGTCGTCGTCTTCCACACGTAGCTTTGTCTCTACTTCTCCTATCTTTCCCTACCACATAGGCGCGAATGCACACTCACAACTCGGTCACATATAAGCGGCCTGCCTCACACATACATACTACACAATGTACGTTTAGGATTTCAGGGAACCTTCCCTACCCCACTCCCCTATTTTTTGTCGGGTCAGCGCAGAGGGAAGCTAGCTAGACTCACTCACACACTGACGCGAACTAGAGCTAACGGAAAATAAGGTTTCGTGCGTCGCGCACACTTTGAACCCTGCCAAGACTCACACAACCCCGCTCACACCTCAACCTTCCCCTATTCAAGCAACTTTATGCTTTTATTTTATTTATTTATATATATTTTAGAACCTAGAGAGAGAGAGAGTAAGAAGGTTAGGGAGACGCTATATCGCGCCGGTGCCTAGAGGAGCGCGCAGGAGGTGGGGGGGGGGGGGAGTTTGGTGACCGCGTGTGTGAATATGCGTTTGCGCTGACGATGCTCTTCTGTTTTTCATTCCACTCTCACTCTCTTCCCAGTGCTGCCCGAAAGAGAGGCGTCGCTCGGCTTGGAAGTGAAGCAGACTCGTGCGTAGATATTTTGTTTATACCTACACTTTTGTGTGAAGGCTTCTCGCTTTCTCAAACCACTTCGCAGCGGCGTAATCTCCCTCTATCCTTTGCATACCTACTTCCGTTTTAGTCCGCCTCGTGGCGTCGCGCCGGAATAAAAATGTAAATATTCGGAGGTTGGCAACCCGCAGAGCTCGACCGCCATCTTTTTGACCGAACCGCGCGACCAAGGTTTTTCGATCAGATGGCGCGCGCGCACTAGCCATTGCACTCCGCGTACTTCCGTGGGAGTAATAGTGACGCTATTTGTCATTCATAGAAAGGTTTCTCCTTTCGCGATGTCACATTATATTCTGTCAGCGTCTCAGTGTGAATTCCTGTGGGTGTATTTCAACCACGAATGGGCTCGGAACCATTACAGTTGTGGCAACCTCTTTTCTCGTCTTTCATCACCCAACGTCTTTTGACCTATTTTCTTCGTATGCAATTACCTTCGCGTGTTCCGTGTCGTCAAATAATGATAACGATTCGCCCAAAGCGAAACATGTAACCATAAAAAAAGTTCCTCTTATAAATTTTTCATGCTCATTGTAATCGCCTGTGTTTGTTCCTTTGGTCCAGTTCAAGTTGACTGCACGCTGGCCCGTGCTCTAAAACGTCGTTTCACGCCATTCTATCGATTTCGAGACGACTTGCGAGGGAAGAAATTGATTTTGAAATGAAGGCCGAAGAATGAAGTGAAAGAATCTCTTTTTCTGATGTGCGAGAGACGCTTGTGTACGAAATTCGTTTTGGATGTGTGATGGCGTGATAATTCTGGAATAGATGTGTGGCTGTAAATGCTTTACCTAATCACTAATCCCTTCAAGGTTTTACTCAGTTGAATGTATGGAATACATACCGTCAAAGAAACCTTACAGGTTGAAGGGCTTGTGAATAGGTAATTGTTTCGGCGTCAACTGTTTGCTCTAGGACACCACGAACTTTCATGAGGAATACGTTAACGTCACGTTTAATCATCCCCCACTACCTTTGTCATCTGCCTATCTGCTGATGGTAGAAAGTGATATTGACTATATAAACTTAATTTAATGTGCCTTAATTGTACACCCTTGTTTCCATAAACAACTCAGGAGGGAGGGCTGAACTCGGATTAACATGTTTGGGCGTTAGGGCTTACATTCATGGAGGTTCGATGAGTTCCAACCCGCCTAATAGGATCACCGAAAGAATTTCGCTGAGGATAACCTCCTTACATGCTCACGGGCAAGTTACATATACTTACCTTAATCCTGCCAGTTTTCGGCGGTATCCTATGAGCTTAACCCGAATTCATTAGCCTCAAAGTCCATCTAACCATTTTTTAGGCAGTTCCATATGCATATCATCCACTTTTTTTTAACTCGTACTCAGAAATTCACCTTTTGCCAAACAAATTCCGTCCAGCATTCCCAGAAATCCGCCTAAGGATTGAACAAACGTTCATGTGATGTACTTTTTTTACAGTTCTAAAAAAAATATTAACTACTTCGGAAGGGTGAAGAAATAATAGTATCAAAAATGGCTGCGATCATTGTGGACTGATTATTTTGTCTCTTTTATTGCTCTTAATTTTTTAACTTCATTGCACAGGGAAGTTCACATCGGAAAACATATTTTTATGAATAAATCGAAGTTACCTGCTTCTTTCTGAGGGCATTGCCAAGTCTTTAGTTCAATATTTATGTTTCAATCTTGCTATGACGTTATCATCTCTCTTTTCCTTTTGAGAGATGGCCTTGAATATCTACCCACCATTTTTTCAAGCAAGCCCAATTTTCCGAGCTAAACATTATTCACGATAAATACAATGTTTCTCTGCCTTTGTCTGTACACTTTTGGGAAATATGAATGTGGAAATTAAATGCATTTGAAGTGTTGAGGCATGTCTTCCAATGAATGGACTGAAAAATCTATTTTCTGGCAATTTGCTATTAGAATTGTTCGGCACATTTTCTTTTGTGTATGTCTTGAACAGTTTCATTGAACTGATTTGTTCATATTTAAGTGTGCAACTCTCTGAGTGGGAACCTCAAATGTCAAATTGCAATTGCCATTCAAAGACACAACCGGGGACTTGCTTTGTCACCTTCCAACTATTACAGCTCACGTTTCGGGAATGCGGTTCATGACATCAGCGACCTCGCTTCTAGCTTAGAGCTATTACTCACTCCCCAGCATGTTGCATTGTGCGACTGTCGAAAACAACGGAAGACAATGTAGACCTTAGTAAGTGTTTAAGACTAAGAACTGCCAAAGAATGCAATGGAAAGCGGAAAATGTACTTCATTCACAATATCCTTCTGAGTTGACATGAAAGGAAACTATGAGGAGCGCTCATTATTAATGCATTTTAGTATTGATTTCAGTCAGTTAAAAAGAAACTTTATGCATTTTTGTAGACGAATTCACAAGTTTACTGTAAGAGAGTCTGTATAGAGCTTTTGAAGGCTCTTAGGGTAAATATTGCTGGCCCCTATAAATAAGATGAACATTTTGCTGTCTTCATAGCTTTGATTTAGCTTGATTTTTTTAACCTCATCATTTAAAATTTGCTTAATATGGTTATTTCATGTTCTGCAATAAATTTTCCTGCTCACCGCCCAGCCTGGAAGAACTTTTAAAAATATTGATGCATTTTCTCTGAAAATTATGTTACTCTTCCCCCGTTGTCAACCATATGGAATTTTAAACATTACACCGTTTTTGAGCAAAAGATTTGAGCGGCGTACAGAAAAACTCATTGTCCAATTTCGGGCGATAGGGTTTGGTTACTTGAAGAAATTGAGAAATACTGATGGAAAAAAAACCAGAGGTACAAAAGAAGATTTCACGTCAAAGGATCTGCGATTCTTTTAGACAACATAACAAGGATGGTCAATCATTATTATATAGTTTTTTATTATATAGTTATATAATTTTTCGCTTCGATTATGCTCCAGTGGTAGCGACACCTCCGAGAAATCTGCGCGTATCCTGGCTTTATTAATGCGACTTGTTCATGGGAAGATGATCACGATTTTCAAGTTTCCACTGACTAACCTGGTGGCTTGAATTTTCTTGCCCTGTTATCTGTTTGGAGGTCTTCATGCCCTGAGGGATACTCTCCAAGGGTTCCAATAAATGTGAACATCCGACTTAGAAATATGCGAGTGAATTTTTGCTGAATATGGCTAACAGACTGAAATTGTTCTTCCCAAGCGAGTTCCCGGCCAGCTGTCATTTCCATATTGCCACGACCAATTTCCGGGTATCCTTCTCACTCAATTGTATCCTCTAGGCCTCCGCTTTTTCGGTAGTTTCCTCCAGTTTCTTTTTCCTCGCATCAGAATCCATTCCAGAACTCAGTACGTCGGAGTCAATCCAAGTTGTCTTGGCCATCTATATTTTTAATGCCTGCTCCCCAGGATCGTTGATCCTGTCACCATCGCGACACGAGATCAGATTGTCGTTTCATATTTTTTCCGCGAGACGGCGTGACAAGGCGTATCAATTTCCCCCTAAAAATATCAATTGCTTCCGTTATTCTCGAGGATTTTTTTACGTAAACCTAATTTTTTTCGAATCGAGCGCGAAAAATTGAGGTCGAGTTAAGTTTCTTCGTGTCATATACACTCAGTGATGTTTCTTTCTGTCTATAATTAAGTATACAAAGTATGTTTAAGAAGACATTTTTACTGCATAACCATCCTTTTTTTGAATTCATAATTGATAAGCTAGAGATGGTAATACTTATTCTCCACATCTGTCTCTCTTAAGTCTGATCTTTGGGCATGATTTCTAACTTTGAATATGAGCTGAACATATAAGTTGCCGGTGGCATTGAATCATACTTGTTGAATTAAGTCAAAAATTTCATTTCTTTAACTCATTTCACTGTATTTCTGCCAGTTTCCTCATTGCTAAAACCATTAATCTAGAATACTTAGTTCACTGCCTGTGGAGTAGTGAGCTAACTACATCAACATGGAAATTACAACATTTTTAATAAATATCGATTAAAGATTCACCTTCAATAGTCATAACCTGGGTATAAAGTATTACTTTTGTGGAAAAAAACGATAATAAGGGAAATCTTTTCTTCCTATTAACAAACTTTTTTGTGGCATGTTTTTAAATTTGAAAATTATACTCCCTGTTTTCTTGGAGATAAATATAATTCTTCCAGTTACTGAGCTTTATTGCCGTATTTTTTCCATAATTTTGCGCAATGACGTCTCTCTTGTTAACGTTATTACCACAGCTATACACTCTCTAAGTAGAATTCTTGTATTGCCATTTGTACTCCTCTTTTTACAAAAATTATTGTTCACTGCCCTGTGTGCAATGTGGAATGCAGATACAAGTGAATTTCCGACCTAGTATTGCCCCGTTTAATTTTCCTTGTCCTGATTTTATAAGTGATTGTAATACAGTTCTAACACCGGTATGGAGACAAATTTTATAGACCTCAGGCACTGAACCAAATAGCATATCCAAGTACTACTCGGTAGATTCAATTACTTTAAGGAGTCACACATTTTTGGGTATTAAATATTTCCATTTTTTAAGAAAAACCCAAATTAGAAGCTTTGCGTTGCTTTCGGCGAATGTATTTAGTTTTTTCTAATCATAATTTCCACATTCAATATGAAGATGCTTCTGGGAATAATAACATTATCTTTCCACTCATTAACTTTTTCCCTCAAATTTTTATCTATTTTTCCCAAGAATTTTTACCCTTGGCTACCAGTATTCTCGGCATTCATTCACATTTACTACATTGCTTCAGAGAACCATGCATTCTCTCTCTCCATCCCTTGATTCATGCTATTCTCCTAAGTATTCATTTCATTTGTTTTTCTTCCGGTATATTTTCAAGTGACCATTATGATTCAGGATGTCTCCTGCGAGACTGTCTCCTCTGCTTGATAGGATTTTTAGTCAACTTATTTTGCCCCTATCTCTCGTAAGGGCCTCTTCATCGGTGATTCCCTTCGTCCATCTGATCTGCATCATCCTTCGTCGGAAGCTCACCCCCGCACTTCCTTTGATCTTCTGATGTCATTGTCCAAGCATCGCTGTTTTAGAAGAGCATCCTCAATGTGCATTTTAATGAAGTGCTACCTTATGTTTACGGCTATGACAAGATTCCCTATCTGCTCGGATAAATTGTTTGCCTCGGCTATTCTGTTTGCTATAACTATCTTGTTTCTGCCCTTATTGGTGACCCTACTCCCCACATGGCATAATGCCTTCTCTCGTTACAGATATTTTTCTATTCATCCGACTATCTGATTCATGATTCTCTATAAAATATAATTTATCTACTTTATTCAAATGTTTACTTCCTATTAGCCCAAACTCAATGCATATTAGTCGGGTATACATCAATATTTTAACCTAATACTCTCCTATTAACTACCCTTACACTCACTAACAACAACAACAGTGAGGGAAAGAAACTTCTTTAACGTCACATAGTGGAAAATTTTCCTTTTGAATTTGACAATTCAATTTATATTTCACAGATACTAATACAATACTAACTGCTAAATAAAAAATCTGTAAAATTTACAAAAATGTGCATTATCAAACTGAGTATCAGTAGTAAGGTATAGAAGAAGTCATCAGTCGCCATCATACTCAATTATTGCGTTTTAAATTTGAGAGTTCATTATGTAGTGGCAGCAGTAGTAACTTATCTTCATTGTCACTTTGTAATCGTTCTACAATTTAGGTACTTACTTGTGGCTAAAACCATTGATTTAGAATATTTAATTCACTGCCTGTGGAGTAGTGAGCTATCTACATCAATATAGAAATTACATGATGCGGTTATGTCCGTACATAACCGCAGGCTTGCTTTCTGAGAGATTTTGTGAGTCAATAGTTTTACCTGGGTAATATATTAGCTTTTTATATTAGCTTATTATATATTATACTAGTTTATAGCCAAAGTTACAGCCACCTACCCAATATTCGTCCTCAATGCTGAGGTGAGTGACTCGGAAAACCATTGAGTCACATAATGCAAAAAAATGTTATTAATGTCTGTCATACTAGTTTCCTTTTTGCACTCTACTTCGTAATTGCTAACTTTTCCGCTGTCTATACAACTTTTACAACAACAATGTTCTCCGTTTTCTCTCTCAATGTTTATCTATGATAATTTCTGTTATTCCGTATTCCACATATCAGATCCTCTTACTCGTTACGTCTTTTTGTCAAAACCGCTCCCACAACACTCACTCAATATGGTCTAGCCCACGGTCTTAAACAGCTGCATTAAAAGAAATCATCGAAAGAGGTATTAAGAATGAAAACGATTCACATTTTTCCAACTTATATAATGTACACACACATCAAATCTACATTTCCAGAATGATTACACAATGCTATTGAAACTGAGATTATTTATACAGTCAATGCAAGGTAATGTCATGAAAAATAAATTTTAAGTACTCACAATTTAACATTTCTATTAATTCTTTCTATTACTAATTTCTATTTCTAATTACTAATCATTCTAAGAGATTCAATTTAGTAGGAGAGAATGATGAATAGTTTATGAAAGCCGTCGCACATCTTGCATTTTCTCAGTGTTACTTCATTCCTCTACTGTGAATGACATTGACCACTGGAACAGCAGAACCTGTAATTTAAAATATGTATAAATTTTGGAGCTTTAGCACACCAAAAAAGGAATCGTACAGCTATTTCATCGCTTCCCAGGGTCCTTGGGGACTCTAAAAAGCGAAATCCCCGAAGTCTTGTGGCCATAACCAGTGGTGCAACGCGGTACCACACACGTCCACGGCATTTTCCTTTTTTCAGTAAATCCGCGATAAATATCTACGAAATATTAATGTAGAACAATAAGGAAATAATGCAGAAGACTAACATTTGAAAATAAATGAAAACTAAATCTTAATTAATTACAAAAATGACTATTTCCACTCACCTGTAGTATGCGCTCAACAATACGGAAATTAACTTACCCGCTAATTCTTGCCCTCCAGAATACGTGTCGCCGCCCCGGCAAACGTGCGGCAGGTTGAGGAAACGACTTCAATAAAAGACCATGGGTTCCCAATTGTGTGGGATAGGAAGTGTCATGGGGCTGGTCTAGCCACAAAACTCACTCTTGTTATGTGTTTGTGTATACTATCTCGTGTAATCCAGTTAATAATGAAAACATTCTTCTGTGACTCATTTATTCCATTCACTCTATCATGCCTAATTGTTGGCGCATGCTATTCTCGCCCATTCATCGACCCTCAAATTCTTTCTATTTAATTTTATTATTTCTGGCCTTCACATTTTACCATCTCGAGGCAGAGGGGAGTAAATTTAAACACATATGCCGCTAAAAATTTCGTCGTCCGTCAACCAATACTCCATCTTCAACACGAGCCGAATACGTCGCACATTCCAATATTTTCTCGCTTTTGAGCTCTCTCTCTCTCTCCTACCGTATTTTTCTATTTTCGCAGATAATTTAAATGGCTCAAAAACAGCTGATAGCCCTTTAAAAATTGTGATATCTTTTGGCATATCTCATCGCATCTTCGCATTCTCGTTCCTATCCGTGACATTACTCGACCGAAATTGCATCAAAATGCATTAAGCCAACAGAGCCCTTAAAAAATAAAAAGATTTCCATTCCTGAGCACGGAATGAAAACGCTTACCCGTATGAAAGGAGAGGCACCCTTGTTTTTGTAATTTGTCCCATTGATTGATCCTTTCCAATCCTCTCTGCGCAGTAATTGAAGGCAATCGACGGTTATCGGGCTGTGAGATTTTTTTTGCCGCACGATCTTTAATATGCGTCGGGTTAAAAGCGATCAGGCCGAACTCTTCATTTATTTCTGTGATGATGGCCGCAATATTAGCTCACGCATCCTGTTCGTTTCACGTCAGCATTTCCTTGTTTCGAATCCTTTAACCAATTAAATCAATCCTATTCCCTTACTAATAGTGTGTCCGTATTTGTGCTTCAACAATTGAATGTAGTTTGTTGATATCGGCAGAATTGTTGTAATTCTTATTTCATTGGGGCCATCGAAAAGCAATTGCATTGTGCAAGATTTCGTCGCACCGGAGCTTGATTTATAGACAATTTCGCTGTAATCATAGGATGATAGGCAGTCAATCAGTGAACTTCTGTGATGAGAGACTGTCATTGGTTTGATTTTCAGTAATTAGAATATTGCTTTTTAGGAAATTCCCGTAGAAAGGTATCGCTGAGAAAAATCGCGGAATTGGCATTTTCGGACTTCAATGTTTGCTCGCTTATTTTATTTTGCTTAATGCCGCAAATGTTTTTAATTAACAATTTCCGAAGATTAATTAAGGAAAGATCACATTTTTAAACTAAGGGAGATATATCAAGATTGCATTTATACCATATCTATGTGTATGCTATATATTACCTTCGTTCATGAAAAGTGGTTGGTTAAATTATTTTAAAAAATAAATTCACTAAACCATCTCGTCGCTTTCAATATTGAGTTGGTGGAATAATTAATAAATTGCGTCCTTCAATTGGATATATTTACAAAAGACGAGTAAATTTCTTTGATTGATCGCCTAGTGTTCAATGTGAACCGATATGTTAGAAAAAGCATCTCTGTGCAAGTCGCAGACATTATTGTCTGCAAATTCGAGCCCAATATTTACGTTACCAAGCGACGACTGAAAAAATAATAACATACGTGCCATTATTTGAGATTTAATTTCGTAATCTCACTTGCCTTTGATACACAATCTCGTGAAGTCAAACACCTTACTCGGCTTGGACTAGGCGTATCAACGAATTATGGAGTTGGGAACGATCGATTTACAAGAAATATGCGGAAGGAAGAATCTTGATATTAAATAATAAATGACTCCTACATTCAGTATTTAATAAATAAGCTCTTGCATTCTTTAGGAATACTCATCAAATTACATAGTGTTTCATTAAGTCGTGACCGTGAAATACGTTTTATTGTGTTACTATAAGCCTGCGTGGGTCGACTGGTAGTCCAAGTTTTGCAGAGACAACGTATTTCTGATCAACGCATGTCATTTTATAATTTTTTACAAAATATGTTGCTCAGGGTTCTGTAAATGCAGCATGGCGTTTGGGCCTCGGTGGATTGTTATGATGTTCCGACTCTAAATAGTATATTTAATCTGCATTCATCTTCAATATGTTGTTTAATGTAAAAAAATAATGAAATTGCTTTATTTTCCATCGAGGTAGCAACTTCGAAGAATTTTCTCTATTCTAAGAATTGCTCTACATCCATTGGAGGAATACTTCGCTGGTGCATGCTTCCATTCTGACTTTTACTGATTTGATTAAAATATTCTCATTGTTCCACAACAGTGTATAAATATGTTCTTACGTTAACAGTCGATGCAACTCCAAAAATTCATCAATATTTCAATATTTAATGAACTTTACGTAACTTCGATTAAGACAGTTGAATATTTCTACTTAATGATGCTAATTCCATTACAACTATGTAACAAAAGCAAATTTGCATTTTTTTACGAATAACTGCCTTCTGTGTGCACCTTGGTAAGATAATTCATTACAATATCATATTCATTTCAAAATACATCTTTCTTAACCGCAGAATTATGCATATTCAATATTCCCGCTGGTATCAGATGAAATTTAAAATTTTCTATCAAGAGTGAATTAGGCTTCTATTTTCATGCTGAATGATAATATTTCATGAGTTACATTTTAATCGCTTTTAGGAAATCTCTTAATGTTAAATCATAGTTGTATCTACCAGCAGTATCCTCTGACTTGTGTTTTTGATGACTCTGCTCCAGTGCTGTTCACTTAACAAATGCTGATTTTCATATTACGACCTACACTTGAATTCATCATGGAGACGAAAAAACTACTACGATATTTTTCTAAATCATATATTCTGAATAAAATTAATAACAAATTTGCTAATCTGTGATGAGAGATTTGCTTTTTTTTCATGGATCCTTCATTTCCAGGTCATGGTCAACCAATGTGTAGCAAAGCCTTATAATCGGAGGAATAAGCAATTTTTCACTCACATTTATCGTATCTGTTCGTCGTTGAAGGTTATGTCTGGTTTTATTTGTGTACTTTTCCTGATCTTGAAGTATCTCATTAGACTCATTATGCCATTGTGTGCCCTAAAAAGAGGAAGGGTTTTGATGCACCTAAAGAAATCCTCTCTGAACCCCTCTTGAACCTAAAAGCCCGACATTTTATGCACAGTTGGCTAATTATCTCTGTAAAATACTAGTAAAATAATTTTTTACACTAGGCCTTACCAATGGAGCATTGAGTGATAAATGAATGTATTGTTTTAAATTTGGAAATTTTCTATTGAAAAACTGATATTTTGTTATCATAACATCAGTAATAAATGAAAAGTTTTTGTTAGTTGACAATAAATAATCCCATTGAACATAATCGATATTAATCTCTTAGAAGTTATTATACAATGTAGTGCGCTCAAGGGTTTTCAACCGGATTAAATTTCGTAATATTGACAACTATTACTCACCAAGTTTTGAATGCTAGATTGATTTTGACATTATTATTTGACACTCAAGACCATTATGATAGCTATGATAATTAAATTCGCTCCTTTTAATAATGGGGTACCATAATATTCACAATAACGATAGAGTAAATTATCATACATCGTATATTATGTAATAATTCGATATGATCTATGGCATTAGAAACTGATCAATTTTAAGTCTATCTCTTGCATTAGTTTCTATTTAATGTATTTGCGAGGCGGGTTGTAAACTTTAGATTTTGAAATTGTCGCGGCTATCGCGTTAACTGTTATTATAAACATCAGGTAGCTATAGCTTTACTATCTGAATAACAAAAAAAGTGAATATACCTTTCAGGGACATGCGTTAGAAACCCTTTCATATTTAATTTATTTATAACATTTAAAATTAATACGGATGTAACTATGGGTAACCTTAGCCTTTATTTCATGTGACTTGACACGGTACTTATCACAGAAGTAGCAACTATTTCAATTTTTAGGATTGTCGTCCGCCGTTTTTTCCGTGTAGGTCCACCAATCCAGCGACAAGTTTCGCCTCCTCTCTTGAAAAAAAAGTTGTTCGTGAAACGGATAGCAAGTACTTTACTTGAAGAGCCTAGCCAACAACACCGCAAGCACTTGTGAAATGCCCCTCTATTCCTCACCCCACCGCTGCTCGCTTTAATTCAATCGCGGCGGCCCTAGACAGACTCTGATTTGTCGAACGTATTCCACGAACGGAGGGCATGTTGGAAAAAAAAATTCCTATCCCCAAATGTAAGTAGATATGTCTGCAGCGATCACTCCTCTATGCTAGGTATTCTAGGTTTACATAAAAGGCTATATTATTCGTTGCTTATTATGACTAGCACATCAGTAAAACAAGTAATATAGGAATGTGCATAAGATTCTCTGATTATTGCTAAACATATTTATGTTTTTTTGTATTTTGTTCTCTGTTTGTTTCTAAAAATTCAATAGTAACAATTTATAAGGATTTCGAGCTCTTTCAAATATTTTGTGGTCCCTTCAAAGTATGACTGATGGTTAAATTGATGAATTTCTATGATAATTAGGATATCAAATCTTCATTACTCTCCGATTATTTAAGCATATATCAGGTTACAGTGGCTCTTCATTAATGAAATACATGCATCCTGTTAATTAACGGGTCTTTTCGGATCATATTGTAATTTTTCTAAATCTGTTGTTAACGCATGTGCTTTTGTCATTTATTTCACTTACGCGTTTGTTTCACCTGCATTTTTTTACATTAATCTCTTGGCAGTTTTGTGTAAAAATACTAAGTCGGTCCTGCTAGGGTTGAAAGTGGTAAAGTGAATATTTTGCAGTAATCCATTCTCAACAGCATGTCTTGTAGATAGCTCTCTGGGCCATATAAATATATATGCAGCTTTCTTTTGTGGGATTGTTACTATAAACACCCTATTGTTTTTGTCACTTTAAATAGCCAATTTTATTTTCCAGCTTCACCATTGTATCCATGATTAAAGCACAAATGGTAATAACCACACTATTTTATTTATCACTTAACCGACCATGGTTTCGACACTTGGTCCCATTTTCAAGGTTCATTTTGACCTTGAAAATGACACCAAGTGTCGAAACCATGGTCGGTTAAGTGATAAATAAAATAGTTTGGATATTACCATTCGTGATTTATTCATGAAATTAAGCCGGAAACGATTTTATACGTACACCAATGTAGATGAATATGCAATCGCAGACCATTTACTGCTTGTAACAATCGAATTCTTATTTCCAATCGAATATTTATTACAAAAAGTTGACGCTTTCCTGTTTCATTTTGTTGGAAACGCATCACCGCAACACGCTAGGAAACGTAACCACTATATTCATAGTTTCTTTCATGGTCGAAGTGGCTTTCATGTCTTCTCTCCTCCGAGCCAGCGGAAGATGGGACCGGATTGTGGCCTCATCCGGTCCAGGTAAAAGAGATAAATCAAATCTTCTATCAAAGCCACTAAATACTCTCTCTGTCATCGCCTCTTTTTTGTTTTGAAGAAGGCCTATGTTCATTAATGGACGTCGCTAACAGAATCTTTCAGGTAAAAAGTGATCCATTACCGCAAATTGGTGGAAAAACTTTTTGTAAGTATTTTACACTTTACGACACATCTTTCAGAGAGCTTTCAAGGTCGTGTTTGTGCATAAAGCTTTTTTTAGCTGCTAGCTGCTACAGATCAGATCTACCAACTTTGTCTTTTCGAATTGAAATACGATCCTAGGAGTAATTCACATAAAATCCAGACTTGATATTTTTTATTGTAATTTGCAAAGCTAACTTGAGTTCACCAAAAATAGTATCCATCAGTTCCAGAAAATAATTTTATTAATAGCAGAAAACAATAATTAGATTAAATCAATGTAAGTAACATGCCTGCATTGAATCTACTCTTTGTGATCTAGTTAATGATGATCGCTGAATCAGGGAAAAATATTCATCAATGAAGGTATTCATAAGTTTATCTTTTTACGATAAAATACTACCACAAATATTCTGCGAATCGAAAATTATTCCCTCTCCACAAAATCCTTTGGTGTGGTTAATCTCCTTCTCATTTATTTCCAAACGATGTATTACAATATATGTAAAAAAGTAATCTAGACTGCACCATTTCATTTCGGGAATGTAATTTTCAAGTTAATATTATTATTTGCATTGCAGCATCATCAGAGCTCATCGAGGCCCTTTTTTCCCAAAATTTCACGATTAACTATTAGTTTAGCTATTTTGTATGCTGCATACTTGGCGAGAGCTAACCCTTGCACAATTAATATATACTGGACTCATTGTAGTAGCACCTTTATCCATGTTTCAGGTAGATTAGTACATGCGTGTCGAGTATGAAGTAAGCGCTGGCTGCCAAATTCCTTATCCGTAGATACATATACCGCATTCCATTTTTTTTGCTTTTGATGTTCATATCGAAAAGCACAAGTAATTAATTCAGAGAGAATTCCTGGAGCCTGATTATAGACTCCTCGGTTGGTATTCATCTGATTGTTGTAAATTCGATAAATGATAATACTTGCATGTATTGAATTCTATCTCCGCTTGGATATAAGTTAGAAATGACAATAAAATGCTGTTAGATTCGCGAAAACTGGGCACAATTCTGTTTTCATGACAGCAACATTTCGTTTCTTCCCATAGCACATCATGTGAGTATCATATATTGGGCAAAAATACGCATCCCAGGCAAAGCAACCTAGAGGGGCTATACTTTAGGCGCAAATTCAGAATTAGAACGAATTGATGGCATTCAAATCGCAAAAATTTTCCATTTTCTTTTTCTTTTTTTTTCAATGAAATATCACCCTCTGCCGCTTGCCATTATCGTGTCGACGATGATCGTCCCCTCGACCTATGCGGCCTCGTGTGATATTTAAAATCCCTCCATCCACCCGCGCCTCCATGAGAGGCGGTCATCCTTGAGAGGAGTGTGCGGTGTCGAGCGCGGGTCTAGCATTTCACCGAATCGGCCGATCTCGGCTGACCGCAGTGCGGGACTCGAATTGTGGCCGCCGTCGCTAGCTTCCCTAGCCGATAGGGGAGGCGGCCCGCTCCCCGGGATGTCGCTTGCTCTACGCCAGTCCCCCCCCACGCCGACGGCTGCCTAGACATCCGCCGCGCCGGATGAAAATACGGGAATTCGAACGGGCCGAGTGTGAAACGAAAGATACAACGGCTAGATGAGAATCCCTGGTGATTGGACAGAGCTGTAATGCCTTAAACCTTTTTAACCCAGGGTTGCTTCAGAGCAAACACGTAGAAAAGTCATTTTAAAATTTGTGCGCATTAGATTCTCAGCTGTATAAAAGATAGATATGTACTGCAGGTCATTTATGTTGCGAAACGAAATGGTCAAATATAAAGCTGCTATGATAATTGTGATTTAACTGAAAATGTAAACATTTTCTAAATGACAAATCTTTAAGTTTGGTGTTTCCCATAAATGACAGTGGGTTATAATGGGTTAAACAATTTGCCTCATTGCCCTAGTTTTTGCGCGAGGCATAATGTTTGTCTGAAGTACCCATCTATTCTGAACTCATAGAATTTTCTCGGATGAGGTTTTGATGAATAGCTTTGTCTGTCGCAGGTACTTGTTTGTTTGATACTCACCTATAATGGACAACCTTTTTTTTCGTTTCCTACCGTTATCTAATTTCTGCAATCTATATAAGTCTACTTGTGCGTCAGTTCTGAGTTTCATGGAGCGGTAGATGCTAGGTGGGAGCTTACACATGTCTGCGTGCAAGTGCACGTATTTTGAATTTTGTACGCGGTTAACAATGATTTTCTCATGTAGAACATTGTATGCTGCCTGTTGGTGGAAACTCAACCCTTGCCAAGCGTCCTTGACTTGGACTTAAGGGTATTCTGTAGATGTTGGTCTATGTACAAAGTCAAACCTTGTGAGCAACAATTAGTTCCTTAGGCAGTAGTTGGGCATTTTTACCCAGTATTCTCTAAGCTACATGTCGCAAAGATTTAGATGCTGCAATAACGACGCGTGCATACAAGTGGAATGAAGTATTCATTGCGTCAAAAAGCAGTAGCCTAATTTTAAGCTGCGTGCATACGGCGAATGTGCGTACCGCTGTGCAGAGAAAATTTGCATCACGCAATATGACAAAGAGCGATAATGAATGTTAGTCCTTGTACCCGTGTTCTATATTATAGGTACACTGGATTTTATGTGTGATTGCATCCATCAAAGCGCAATTTTAATTTCCTCTGGAAAAGTGATATTTATTGCTGCTGTTTTCCGAGGAGCGTATGTGTGGATGTGCGAAAAGGTGCAGTGAAGATTGCATTATATGAATGATTAATTTTGAAAACGATACATGTTAATGAGGCGAAGAAGTAGCCCCGAGCTACTCTTTTTAAGCTCTATGGCTTGTACGGATGACTGCATGCACTGAGAACGTAAATTTTAGTTCCTCGTGCTGAACATCCTTACTAATGTGTTATCGCAAGCGGTCGCTTCTGGACTCCTGAGGAACTGCAGGACATCCCCGACATTACCGCGGCGTACACAAGAAGGTACAAGCCCATCCTTAAGTCCGTTTGGATTTAGGAAAAAAACCTGTGTATAACTCTCATGTTTTTTATGTTATTTTGCTTCCTGTTTTCCCCGCGGGTAGAAACTTGCTAGTACCGTAAGCCCTCTCCGTGCGGCGACAGCGACTTAGGACTGCAATTAGTGACTCCCGCGGAATGTTTTAAGGATTGCGTCCTCTCATTTATCGGTGGAAAAATAAATAACGCACTTCCATTCCCGGAAGTCAAGGAATCCCGTATTATTCTTCGCTTCCCGTATCCGCGACCCTTAGGAAGGGGTTGGGAAGCGCAGTTGACAGCTGGGGACAGAAGAATACTGCCCTCCGTCCTATTATGATGCGTCTGGCGTTGCAGCATTCCCATGGCACGGTATATATGACATTTCAAATCGGCAGACAGGTCCCAAATTTATTGATTTCCCTTCTCTTGTTTATCCAAAGGGGGCGTAATGTGCACGCCAACTCTTTATCTCCAAGGCTGTTGCTCGATAGAACGTGGCAACGCAATTTACGAAATTGAAGAACTGCGTACGTTTCTCCGGGAAAATAAAGAAAAGAGGGGAAATCTAAACCTTTTACGGCCGAGAACAGATCATGGCAGTGTTAATGGGTTTCTCTTCATTAGATGATGAATTTTTGAGGCCTCGCACGTCGTATTCGATTTATTTCCTCTTATGCTCCATACTCTTCTCAGGCATCATAATTATTACTCAAAATGCCTTCTATTATTATTATTATTATTATTACTCAAAAAACCTTCCAATTGATTGCTCCTAATATTCAGGATATCATTGCATCCCACGCCGCGGTGAGCCGGTATTTCTAAAAATCTGATGAGTGAAGTATGCTTGATCTGTCAATCAATATTTTATACATATAACTATCACATTACTAATTTTATTATCAGTCGTTTAAAAACCAATACAACATAAGTTTTTACACGATCACCTTATCCGTATATTAATTACAGTGCTAAGATTTATTCTTAAAATATCTGATTATTGAGAACACGATCACCCTTTCAGTATCTTAATTACATGTCCAAGATTGATTCATGTATGAAACGATAATTTTAATGGGATTCATAATTTTTTCTTTCGATCATCCTCGGAAAAAAAGCATAAGAATGCTTCAATTATTTCTAGAAAACCCTAGAAGTCTTCTTAGACGCTTCACGTCGGGAAAACCCGAGATAATTCTTCTATTTGAAATTTAATGTGTTCATATTTTTATAATGAAAAATTATTGAAACATGTTTTCATGACTTAAAACTCCTTGAGTCAAAAATTGCATCATTCCTTTGTTTTCTCATAAGTATTCCCTCTATTTGCATCATAATCATCCTTGTGAGACACCGAAATAAATATCCTCGAGGAATTCGCTGGCATTTGATGAGGAAATTTAAAATTCCATGGACAATGTTTACCCCCGTTGTAATATCATCCATCTTTGAGGGCCATTATTTTCACTAGAGAATAATAGTTCTGGAAACCTGCTAGCCTTGCTCGCAGCATGGTCTCCTTATAAGCGGGATATTATTCAGTGAATCCTTGGATTCGAAAATGTTGTAAACACATAGATGTATTTATGAAAAATATTGTGCGTTGGAAGGCGAAAATAAAGTGAACGTCGCTCGTTTGGCTTTTTTTTATTTTCCCTCCTCGCACTCCAGTAACTCGTAAAGGTCCGAGGTACTGTCCGAACATGTCACCGCTGCACCACCGTCTTTGAACACTCATGCGCGAGTCGTTTAGAACCAAAAGACGTCGAGCCGCCCTAAGATTAGCACGAAACGGCGACACGGCCTGGGGAGGCGGGGGTGGGGGGGGAGGGGGAGGCCCCAAGAAACGGACCAAACTGAAGCGATGACGTTACATCACCAAACAAGGTCAATGAAGTCGACTTGCTCTTAAGGTCAGCGCGAAGACTCTCGCGGGTTCTTTCGGGGCACGTGGCAAGGATTTACGATAACCGGAAAAGTAAATGAGAGATATCTCAAGGATGATTCCCTGTGGAAAAACGCACGAAACGGAACGCGGTTAAGGCTATGTGAACATGCGTGTGCATCGTCAAACGGATGACCATATGGAGGGGAATGAAAAATCTTTTATAATAGGAAGAAATGAAGGAGTGAGGCCTGAGGAACCTGCCGAACATAATGCAAAAAATGTTAGAGGAAGTAAGCATGTTTTTGAAGGAAACCGAGATACTTAAGTGCATAAGAGAGGAATCAGTGGCCATCGTCCACATCAAAGGAGAGAGAATTTGGAAATACTTGATGAAATATTTAAAAAAATTGTAAAAACCACAATTAAATATATAATTCCACTACCGACCATGGTTTCGACACTCTATGTCATTTTCAAGGAATTAGGAAAGTTAAATCATTCAATTACTTCGAGAGAGCTATTACTTGGGACAGGAAAAGCACGACAGCCCTCCAGCGCTGAATAGCCAAATTGAAGTCATACTAGCTAGCTAAAATTGAAGTGATGGCGAGAGGGCTACCGCCATGTTCGGGAGATACACAACTGAAGATATGGCATCCGTAAGTTAAAAACATTCTTGCGGTCAGTGGCACTGTATAGATTCATAATCCATAGAGTTCCACTGACCACGTGGATAAAATGGAAAAAAATTAATGACGAAAGAATAAATGCCGTCGACACCGGGTTCGGGAATAAGGATCTTTAGACATAATGGACAGAAAAATTGAGAAACGAAGAGGTACACAGAAAAGCTGGATATGGGTTTCTGTGAACCACCATTTGTGCAGAGAAGAATCATGAGGGTTGTGCATTTCGTCTGATAAAAATTATGGAGGCATAATTAAAGGAATAATTGCTGGTTCCTCGAGCAGCACCAAAAGATAAGTACTTATGTCGATCCGAGAAGCAAAGAGGCGGAAAGGATAGTAATAATATTTATTGCTCAATTAGCATTTTAACAAAGGCATAGATATAATTACAGATTTAGAACTTTAGTCAACCCCAGAGACTTACCCCTGTCCGTCTATCGTAATACCGTGTATATTTGAATATCAAAAAGACTTTGGCTGAAATATTTAGGCATAAATAATGTAAAGAAGTGATATATAAGTAATGATACAGTAAATAAAAACAACGGCATTTAAATTAAATTTATCAAATTTTAAAAAAGGAATATGGCTTACAAATAATTCTAAGTGATACACCCCATAGTATTTATGCTTGTAAATAGCCAAAGTTTCTCATATTTTAGGAAATTTTATGTGCTACAACTCTCTTTGTTTGTATTTGGCAAACAGTTGTAAATTTTTGGCCCCGAGTACATAAAGCTTCATTTAAACATATTTACATTTTTTTGGGCAATACAAATGAAACATTTGTTCTAAGATAGTATGGATGGGGCCTAACCAAAACATTGGAGCAATTGTCACTTACAAACTTTCATGTTACCAGAAATCATGGAAACCTGCATCGGTGTACTCATCCAAGGATTACAATTCTACGATGAGAAACTTAGGCGTGAGGATACAATTAAGAAAGAGTTGATGACGCTATACGCAAGGAGGCCGGCAAATTCGTCATCCAATGGTTCTTCGATAAACAGTTGACGGAAGCACACTGGTGTCACGATGACTACCCTCCGGATGAATTCCAAAATCCCCACACCATTTGGATTCGTTCGATCGGCGATCGGTGCAATATTTTCACTTCTCGCGCGCATAGTCACGGAGTTGCCACACTTTTCGGTTTCCTTTGATGCTCCTCGAGAATGTGCGTTTTACTTTCATCCGTTGTTTCTCGATCCTCGTGATTCACAGCCCCGCAAAGGTTTTTAAGTGGTGTGGCTGTTCCAGCGTCCGGTGACCGTCGTTAATCAAGGCTTCCGCCAGCAAGAACAGAGGTCACTCGCTTTCTCTCTCCAGCCCGCGCGTGCATGATACTTTACTATACCTGCAAGGAGTGCATTTGGCAAGGAAGCGGGGTTTTGAGACGTATTATAATTTGTTTCCCGGTGGGAGAGCAGAACCGTGCTAATGTTGAAGTTACGCAGAGATTTATTAATTGTGGCGTTAGTAGTAACGCCTACGGACTAGGTGATAATCAATAATGTCACGTTTATCTCTTTAAGGCTAAATTGTACTCCTATATTGCAATCCCGAGCATGTGGACATCAATGTACCGTTCTCCCGTATGCTCTAAGTACAGATAAGACTATCCGAATGGATCTTTACTATTTCAGCTCATAGTGATAATTAAAAGATTTTTAGGGCATTACTGGTCGTTTATTCAGAGGGAATTGTCGTGCGTTACAGAAGGAATCTGCAATAATTGAGGAGGTGGTAAGGAAGACAATTTTAAGCATTTTATGTTCATAAGCATTGGTCTCAACTCCTTAGTTACTGAACTATGGCAAAGCAATTTTCATTTAATTTTTTTGCAATTTTTTGCACGCACTTTGCAGTTACCATGAAAAATGTTTTTCTAGGTGTCCAGCCTTTTCCATATTTCATTTGATATTCTGGATTTTTAAGGACATTAAATAAATAACGTTGGGCGAATGATTAATTTTTTGAGCTTAAATGAACGAGAGATTTAAGCGAGCATCAAAAATGCGATTGCGTAATCACACCCATTTTGAGATTATTGTTTCAGACGATTATAAACGCACATTTTCTTCCATCCTTAATTAATTATTTATTTATTTCCGTACCGCCGAAAACATCACATATCGGCATTTTACATCGGGGTTCATTAAACATTTTAACAATTATACTTGTACCACCAATCATACCCTGGATAGGGGCAACCTACGCAAGCGGGACTCGAACCCGCGACCTCTTGTTTGGCAGGCGAAGACTACTCCGCCGCCACTAAGGCCGACAATTATTCTACGTCCTACAAAATCCAGAGTATTACATAAAATTGCGGAAAGGCTGGATCACCAAGAAAAACCGTTTCCATGGTTACTGCAAAATGCATCCAAAAATGTTTGCGTTGCCATAGCTCAGTAACTTAGGAGTTGTGACCACATGTTATGGACAAAAAATGCTTAAAATTGTCTCCCTAGCACATATTTAAATATTGCAGATTCCTCGATGCACACCCTATATTTTCGGCCCTTTCATGAGTTGAGGAATATGGCTGCCTCCGACAGTTTGGTGGCTGACTTTACCATCACCCTCAAGAAGCTCCACCCATCTCAGAAATGTTGTCTGCGGATTTGTATCAGACCATATAAAAAGACTTAGGAAACTACTCACGCTATATGGGATTTATTTGATTATTTTGTTTCGCTTATTCAGTTTGTTCAAAAAGTTTTAGATCATATTTTACGGGAAAAAATATGAATGGCGTAACTTGATGCTCGCCTTTCTTAATTGGCGCAACGCCGCGTTATATCGCGATTCTCGCAAGTTAGACACACTGTTTGATCAGATCTGTCCGCAATTTCAATTCATTTTTACGAATGTAGGTCATTCGCATTGACGGGATGCACAATTTAGTTTCCTTTCTGGTTCCGGTTGGAGCCACTCGGAAGGTCATCCTGTCTCACGTAAAAAAACTATCCGGTCAGTGAAGGTGAAAATCTGTAGGCGGAAGATGAAGAGGAAATTCAACGCCGTCCTCCTATACGTGGATTCTCCGCAATCACCTTTCGCCGGAAGTGGGTCTTAATTTTATTTATTCTTTTTCCTCTATCAGTCGCCTGCTTATCGGAAACGTGACAAAGCAGTTCGTTTCACCCGCCGAAAATAACCCACGAATTTTTTCGGCAGAAGTTGAGATATCCTCTGCCAGATAAAGGCAATCGGAATCGCTCCAAATTACGTCAACTCTTATTCGGGCGGTTATCCTTCGATGCATTGCTACTTATTGCTTTGTAGAGATGTAGTGACTATATTTCAATACATTTCTGGTTTTCAAAGCGCCATTTCCAGTGTTCCTGCACGATCTTTAGTCCCTGCCATTTCACTCAGCGCTTTTATATTATCTATTTGTTAACGGTCATGATATTTCTTAATATTTTTATGAAGGGGAAAAGAGAAAACCTTTAAATAGAGTTACAGCAAGTACAAATACAGTTTGTTACAGCCAGAGTACACGGGTCGCTATTATTTTCTAGGCCTCAACAGCATCACTGCATCAGCTTATATATCCATCTCATTTTTTTCTTTGCTCTGGAGGAACGAGCGTACGTAGGCACTGAAAAAGTTGCTTTATTTCATTTGCTCCTTGTGTTTCATCCCACACTACGCGTCATTGCCATCCTGAATTCACCGTCATATCTCTATATGTCACTGTCTCTTTAGTCACTTTGTTTTGAATCTCCTATCAACACCATTTTCTCCCACATCATACTCATGGTCTTCCTTATTCGTTTTTACCTCTCCTCAGAGCTCTTCCGTCTCTCTTATTGTTAGCTTATTTCACTCTGAAGAGTCCCTTCCTCTTACTTTTAGTCCCCTTTTTTCTTAACCGCATAACTCCATGCGACAAAATGGCATATCTAGTATCCATTTTAAACGGCGTCACTAATTACATATTTTATTGAATATATCAGTCATCACTCGAGACAAGATTAGTAGTTTCTGAGGAGATTCACGCAAATTCTCAAGCCACTGTGACTAGGTTTCCGGTCCATGCAATTAGCTGGTGATCGGTGCTTACGTATTTGGTCATCTATCGCCAATTTTGTTGGGTATATTTTATCCTTCTTAATTCAAACTTATCACTCCTATAGTGTGTAATTGTTTTATAATTCATTTCAACTTTAACCTATTTTTTTCAGGATGAAAATTTCTTTTTCGTCTCATTTTTCTCTCTTTTTCTCTCATTTTCTTTGCACAAAAAAATCTCCACTCTTCACACTAGAATATCTTACCGCTTCTCACTCTTGTACCATATAGGAATAGTGGGGTTGACCTTTGACCAAAAGATGATAAGTGCAACGCTGGCATTAAGCCAAAACAGCAAAGGATCATCTGAAATGGTCGGTAGTATGCATACGGAAAATGCATGAATTAAAATTGTGAGCTTCAACAATACTCGTGACGTAAATGCTTAGTAAGAATATAATTGACATAGATATTTAAGAAGCTGGAATCATTATGTCCATACTCCAACTGCTACGGTCAAATTTCCTAAAGGGTCGTCTGTTCTCAGAGGCGCTGACTTATAAAAAATATTGGGGGGGCCCATATCGGAGGTCTTGCCCCGGGAAGAGGTTAAATTCAAAGTGTGTCGCAGCACCGAAACACTATCATGATTCACACCACTTGATTCCGTTAACCTGCTTAAACTTATAATTATTTGTTTTAACACATTGTTGAATTTATTTTAAAAGGTAACTATCGTCAAACATCGGAAATAAAAATTAACAATATATTTTTGCGATTTCACAAAGCATAATATAACTTAATTATTTTCTTGAATTATTGAGGGGGCTCCGCCCCCCCAATCGAAACTTTGAGGGGGCTCGGGCCCCCTCAGGCCCCATGGAGTCGGCGCCACTGTGACTATTCTTAAAACTATTTTTGTCGCTTGGATTTCCATAATCTCTCCTCAATTTCTTAGTATACATTTACTTATCCATACAGCTGCTCTAAGTATGATTAAAGATATTTTTTCTTATTCCTTCTTATTAATTTCACCTAGATTTCTTATGATTTTCTTCCCTGCGTTTTGTTTACATGATGCTAATCTTTTTTGGTGGAATTTATTATCATTTCTGACCTTTAAGAATTTTAGCTTTCTTTAGAAAAGTATTTCATTGGTACTGTATGTGTTGTTTGGATCGACATATGCTCTAGAGATCTTGCACCATCCTCAGACAAGAACGCTTATTTAAGAATGCTCCCTTTTATTGCCCTAAAGCGCGCATTGCTTAGTAATACCCTATGTATTGTAGTAGTACCCTTTGTGTATTGCGTTTTGATGTAAATTTATCCCCTTTCAAAAACCCTTGTGGTGGCTCGGAGAGTAGTGTGTAGGAGGGGATGTGAAAACATCCTCTGATTACGTTCTTCTCCTCGTGAAGAGGATAACTATAATAAATTTTACTCAACTAAATAATCAACTGAAATTATTATTATGCTCTATGCATGCCTACATTCAACTTCTTTCTGGGCAAATATATACATACCAGCCTTTTAGTGATGAAAACCTCACCTACTAGTATGTGGGATTCAACCCCGCGACCACAGAGAAATGCAGATATCGAAAATCAATTATTGGAAATAAATGTTTGATCAAAAATCGTAAACGCACCATTTAGGTGTTTTCCTGCGTAGGGTTTTTTCGCTGAAGGATATCACTCCCTTATCCTCATGTTTTTTTTTTCACAAACAGAAATCTATTTTATACTAAAATTCCATATTTAAAAGTGAAATTTTAAAAGTTAACTACCTAATAGTGCATATTTTTATGGTCTATTTTTGTGTTTCATGTTTATATTCTGTACGTTATATACGTATATGTTTTTTTTTTAATTTTTATTTACCTCTATATACGTGTATGCAATGACTCTAGCGAGAGGTTAGGAGGAAGAGGGGACTTTTACTATCAACCTCGCCCGAGTAAAGACGTCTATCTATCTGTCAATATGATATGTTCATAGACGTATTTACATTGCTTATCAATGTGCAGGTTGTAATCTGAAAGCTTAATTTTTTGAGAATCGTTTATACGAAGTAAAATGGTGTTACGAGTGTTTCCTGGCGCCGTCGAGGCAGGGCCACGAGGTTCGGCGGGGGTGTCACCGTCGCAGCTTGGGTCGCCCCAGCCGCCGCACCCGACGCGTCCGCGTCCGCCCCGCGCGCGACGCGGAAGTCTCTGCTAGAAGCGCGGGAACCACGTAACTCGAGACCCGGCGGAGACAGGCTCGCAGGTCCGGTCTCCCTCGCGGGTCCTCCCCCGTCGGGGCTCGAGTGTGGACGCAATGGTTGAGTTGAGATGCTGACGGTGAGGGAGAAGCAGTGGGTGGGTGGGTCGTAAGGAAACTCCTCATGCATCTCAGGGTCATTTTTCGCACACACCCAAACATTTTTCAGAACTGATTGTTGGAAGGCGGATGACGCGTTTTATTTTTTTGAAAATGTAAGGATTGGTGTGAAACTGTGCACGCGTTTCATTTTGTGATATATCTGGATAAAAGTGAAAAAAATACAATTCTGCGACTGGTTTGATGCATACTACATGCTTCTTAAGACTTAGTCGTAGTGAGAATACGAGAACTAACATTTAAATATATTGCAAACGGAATTTCAACTTATAATAACGATGTATAATGAAAAAATGAGTCGGTATGAAAATGTAGGTGTCTTACGTAAATTAAAAAAAAAGATGATTAACCTATTATTAGAAGAATATGTGTAAATATCATTTGCTAACATGACAGACTAGAGATAAGTAAGTTCATACTTCAAATGAGGCAAAAGCTTAAAAGGTTTTAAAAATTGGGTTCCATGATTGCAAGACTATCTAGTTCCAGTTGGGAATTATCTTTCTTTGTATTATATTACACGGGCCTTTCACTTTCAAGACATTGGTGAAAATATTAATAATTTTAGCTCTCTGGTTTTACATGTTGCTGCTTCTTTGAAACGTCATCACTATCTCAAATTCTAAAGCATATTAGAGGGTTAAAAAAAATAATCATATGAATCGTATATCTTGAGTGCACATTTGAAGATATTCATTTCATTGCAATTTTATTTCGGCTTTACTTTACAAGGCAGAACTCATTCGTGCTGTCATCCTTGTGCAGATATTTATGTACTTTTTGCCAAGCATCATTTACTATCAAAGTTAGTATCCATTTCACCTTTAATTGGATAATTATTCTACACAGTAATACCGATTAATGTTATTAACATAGGGATGTGTAAGTTCTTTCTACAAGTAATTCCTATAATATTATGCGCTGTTGCACAAGTGCTTGGAGCAATGGATGCTCACACAGGTCGCATATGTGTTTACATCTATTTGCTCGAATAATGTTATGGAATAGCTTGATGTAACTGATAGTCATGATTGGAATGAAGGGCTATAAAATGGTGCTAGTCAGTGAAAACTTAGTCCCTGACAAATAACCTTTAGATTATTCACTATTATCTGTGCTCTTCAATTAATAGATATTTGTATACTGAGGGTGGGAGATATTGGACTTACATTGGAAGAATACTTGAACACCTGCCGCAGCCATAATGCCTTTTGCATTAGAAGGAGTGTAAAACAACAAACCCCTTTTCAACTCGGATACGAATTAGTTTTTGGATCAGCAAAGTTATCTTCATCATTCTTAATCCTCTTAAAAATCGTACCCCATATTTATCAACAACTTTTATTCGTCTTACTGTCGATAGCAAATGGCAGATATTAGCAAAAGATACATCTCACAATGCTTCCCACAGATAGTTGGTTTAGATAGATTATGATAAAGCTTACTCCAGACTAACCATCGGCACATTTGGGTAGCGTGAGCGCTTAGAAGGCTACCACAATTGTTGTGGAATTTCCCCGCTGAATGCGGCTGCTACGTGGTAGCTTAGTATAAGCGCTCAGTCATTCCTTGGAACTGTCTTTTCGGCCGCTACTTGTCTGAGCTGATTGGCGAGAGCCCAAACATTAGCTATAGGTGGTCAATGATGTGTTGCCATATGATTAAAAAGCCTTAACGTAGCGCAAGCTGAGCATTTTTCGTCCAGGGAGACTGAGAATACGCTGCGAAGCGGTCCAACAGCGGTGCGAGAGCTCTTGAGCGCTTACTCCACCTAATAATATGGATAGCACTTACGTATATAATCACTACATTTTGCTGTGGGTTATTTTAAATTAATTTTACCATAAAGATTTCTTATGTGGAGGGAGAGTATTTTGTTATTTATATCACTCATTCCTGATACATGGCTCTAATAAATGTGCCCTTTTTCTTTCCAGATCTTTTCCTTTTTCTGACTCGGTGTTTGCTTTTTGGAAGCTTGGTTCACCAACATGTAAGTATATATTCCTGCCTTGGTAGCGTTTTTGGTTATATGCAAATGGCGAAGAACGCATACATGTTGGTAAAATTTCTTCTTCTGCCAAATACCCTCGAGGTACTATGTTCATATTAACAGTTGTACATGTGCCTTCAATATCCGCCCCCATTCCAAAACACGAATCGCGGCCATCTTTTGCGATGTCCTGTGTGCCTTGAACCTCATAGGCTTTTCTTCTTTCGTTTCTATTTTACGTATTGATTCAATTTTCTATGAATTGAGTGTTTTTATCCACATATTATAATATGCCTGTATGTCACGTCCTCTCCTTCATTTTTTACCAAATTTTTATCTCGTATACTCCATTTTCTACACCACATTTTCGCACACAAAAAAACAATTTTTCGGTAATTTCTATCAGCATAACCCGGGAATCACTCCGTAAAAATATGTTCAGGTTTGCAATAACTAATGCTGACAAATAGTTGGCAAGTACCACTAATAAATACGAAGATTTAGGAAAAAATGTACGAAAATGTCCATTAAAAGTTCTAAAATTGCCCAACGATCCCATTAGAGCCAAACCGTTCGCTGGTACCACTAATAAATAAGATGATTCAGGAGTACCTACAGGGCACGAAAATGTCCATTATAACTTCTACAATTGCCTAACGATCCGATTAGAGCCAACTACCCATGGTGCAAGATGGCACCACCCATACCGACCCCAAATTTATTTGGAATATAATGTTTATGAGTCACCACTCATTAACAAATCCGTTAGGTTCTCAATAAGATTTCGCCCCTACCATTCCCAGCTTTCGGTCACCCCGACCTGATAACCACTTCCCAATGGTTAAACGTGAGGAATGCGGGGTAAACGATGTGGAGGGAGAAAATACAAAACACCGTCGACAAAAGACCTGCAATCCCCTCCGACGCCACCACAGAAGAAGGGAAAAAAATGAAGGGAGGTAGAAAATCGAGTGGATTTGGGGGGAAGGGAGGCGATTTAATTGAGGACCCCCAGCAAGGAAGCAACACCAGGCAGGGCGATACGGAAAGCCAACAAGGAAGTGGAAGGTCGGAAAACGTAGCGGGGAAAAGAGGGTGGTAGGCTGGTGGGATTTAAAAGGTAGGAAGGTGTAGGTGTACATATATATGTGTGCCATGTGTGTGCGTGTATGTTCCAGTCTCACGCATGCACACGTATATGTGAGTCCGTAAGCAGTGCGCGAGCGAGGAGAAGGTGGCGGATAGGCGAGTGGTGAGAATAGGCATGAAATATAGTCGGAGGAGGAGGGGGTGACGGGTGTAGGAGAGGAGGAATGGTGGGGGAGGCGGAGTGAAATAGTCTCAAGGTCGTCCTACTGGGATGAGAACGAAAGTAGACTCGCCTCTCTCTCATAGAGCGGGGAGTTGTAGATCGAGCGAAAGAGACTAGGGCGACCCACTCCCGTTGCAAAGGCGGGGAGGAGGAAAAAGACTTCCATAGATCTTTCCCGCCGCTGCCGCCATGTGCATGTGTTGGTACGTTGGAGTTGTGTGCGTGAGCACGTTATAACCATTGAACCTCTCCGCGAGGCGCGGACCGCGACGTATCGGCCGGGGGGTTGAGCCGCGGCCGCCATCTCAGAGTCCTCTGCGCCCCCGGTCTAGCGGTCCAGGATTTATAGTGAAACGCTTTAGGTGTTCATGGCTAACGGGTACTTCGTTTCAATCCGCGCAATTTGTTAGCCACAATCCTTGTTCCACCACCTTAATGCCATCCATTTACTTTATGATACTCTTATTGGTATTTAACCAATTCATTAAATATATGTAAGTGGCCTATAGAATGTGCATAAAGAATGACGGATTTTGATCGAAGAATACGTCAGCAGCAGATCCCAACGGAGATGGTGCGAGTGTTCTGGACCATATGCTGATAATCCCTTTCACTTCTAATTGAGTCCTTTGATTGGTGCTATCGATTCCTTTCGTTGAAAGTGTACTTCAAATTTATGACTCTCTGCTTAAAATTGACTTGTAAAAAATACGAACTTCCCATGCCATACCTTTGAGGCCATTATCCTCTAGACGCTGGGATAGAAAACACAGCGATAGTGTTTATAACAAAATACAATTGCGCGGGTTAGATGAAATAAACTCATTTAAGTCTTCAGATCAATGATTAACGATGCCGTCCGCTATCATATGCTAGCTGAACATTGTGTCCGACAGAGTGCATTCGTACTAGAACATTGTCCAGACATATGCTTCAAATATATATAAAATAATTCTAGTTTTTCTGTAACTATCGAAAACATTATGTAAGTTCATTGTGGAAGCTTAGATATCCTTAGTATAAAACCTCGAAACTAGAATTCCAGAGCTTATCGGCACACCCAGACAGGTTCTCATATTCATGTCCCTTCCAAATGGATGAATACGTACCGTACCGATTGCATGCCTTGCATCGATTAGAGAAATAAACAAACAAGACGCGTAGAGATTGAAAGTCCACTTCAATGAACACTATTTTTGATAAAATGGGACAGACCAGATATGTTGGCAATTGAGGGATAGTGGCAGTCGGAGTCTCGACTTCTCTATGGGTCGTTTCCTAGTCTCTGCTCTGACTATATACGTATTTTTTTGGATTTCCTTCATTTCAAATTAATGATCAAGCCTTCATACCCTTCCCCCTTGTATTTTCATACTGGCCACAGCCTAGACGCCTAACTATTGGTACAATGGTCATTTTCCGAGAATTTATTGTCCCCTTTCGTAGATATTGTGTGGTACTTACATTCCCCTAACGGTTCCATCTGCATATACTTCTTCTGCGCCGTATGTTTTCGAAACGGACTCTTTTAATGAGTAATGGTGCATTCAAAATTGATGGTGATTTTGAATTAATGAATTGTATATTCAGGGGATTCGTTATATAATGAATGATGGGAAAGCATATCAATTAGTGAATTTGTAATTTTTCTTTTTCTTTGCCGATTTGTTGTGACTTTTTGGTCCTAATGGAGATGCAAGCTTTGAAATTCAACTCTCAAACGAATTTTTTACCTATGATTTTTATATATTTTGCTAATGACTCTTGTAAAACGTTTTGTATACAACGTATTAAGCTGTTTTTGGGGGTAGATTGCGGCTGTAGGTAGAAAGTGATTTTAAAGGTTGGAAACTGCTTCATTTACTCATAATTATGTCTTTTTGCCCAGTCCTTAACTTTCAAGCAAGCAATTTTCACTAATTCTACTTCTTCTGATCAAAGCTCAGCAGAATGTAAATGAATGTAGTGAACTTGAAAGAGGATGGCTTATGCAAACTTCCAGCCCCTCTGCCCGTTGCTCGTTTCAAGCGAAATATTGTCTTTCTTCATGACATTAGATTCAGTGACCATTCCACCATCCTGATCTTGGTTTTCCATTTCAAATCAATAAATAAATTTTTCATTATGTTTTAATATTGTTGTACTAGCCTCTTTCCCGCCTTCATCCAAATGCATTATTTCATAAATTAAAAGGTTGTTCGTTGCGTACCGTCATATAGCGTCATTCTTTTAATGACAAGTACTGCCTTTAGATATTTCTTCTGAGCCTGGAAAATTGGCGATATTTAAACTTTCATGCTGCCTTGTTGTAAAATCTTTCTATTTTCTGTGCCATTGATGACAACATTTTAAAACCTATTTTGTGATTGGCATCTTTTCAGTTCCATCTCAGAATTATCATAATCACAATTTTTAAATATATTTCTGGTAATTTTGGCCTTCTTTCCGCTATTAATTACCCTTTCCTTCCGCATACTTTGGCGAAAGCATTTTCTTGCTGTTTTAGGTTTTTTTGGCTAAATATGTCATGATCCATTGAATTTCATTTTCTTTTTTCTACAATCATTCTACCTTGCATTATATTTTAAGAGAGAATGACTCCCACCTTCCATAGTGCCAGTAATATATAGAATCTACTCCATTGGTTAACCATTATGTGAAAGTTACCCATTAAGTGAAAACTATAATCCATCCCAACACTTTTATTTACTCATATGATTTTGCTGCTCGAACATCTCCTGCCGCATAATTACTGTTAATCGAGGCTTAGAGGGTAACGATGAGTATTTTAGCGTTCAAAAAGTTTAATAAATTTGAATTTATTAAAAATGAAAAATACCCGCCTCTCTTCCCATTGTTTCAAAAAACGCTCTTACATTCACATTCTGTGGGAGTTTGGACGTGAAGGAAAAACTACTTCTTAAAAATTATTTGTAACAACTCGAATTAATCTAGGCAATAGATGTGGTTGTAACTTTCATTAAAATAGATAAATTGGTGACTTGGAAATACTGCCTTTTTACAAAATTGCCAAGTTAAGTATCAAAATGACCACGCCGTAAAATCCAAGCGTTAAATTACGCATGTGTATGTTGATGTAAATACAAATCCTTGTGCTATTTTGTAAATAGTCTGCTTTTTCAACCAAATTATATGAACCTAAAAGTTTTCTTTTTCATCCCAAGTAGATGATATTTGGTGTTATTTAGAATTTTTTTGTGAAAAGCTCTTTTTAAGCGGGTGCCGAAAGCTGTGATGTTAAGTTTGAAATTTTCTCCTCTTGCCCTGAAAATTTATTGATTTTAATTTTCCGCAGCCACACAATGGCAAGCCGTTTGAAAGTAAGCTTCTTGTACGTCAATTAGATCTCTCAACAAAACCGTCAAGACCTGGATTATCTGAGCAGATTAACAGGTGAATCGTTTCATGTACACATGTCATAATGGTTGAAGATTAAGTGTTTCATTCTATCCCCTTATTTCCTCTCTCTCTCTAGCATCGCAAAAAAATGGAAAAAATCAGACATCACCTGAATAATTTAGGGAAACGATTTCCAGGGGTTACGCTTGACTTGTAGGTGAGACTAGGAGTTGATAGGAAAGGAAGCACCGCATGAACCCACGGCGTTTAACCAGTTAAATGCAACAGTGTGTGGGAAAACTAACAACCCCTCGAGGAGAAAAAAAGGTGTGAAAGCATGAATAAATCAAAAGTGGAGGCCGGCGCCGAGAGAAGCTGGTAAAATAATAGTTCTGTAAATGGCAGAGAAAAAAGAAGAGTACGCCAGCTGCGACTCTGCGAGGCAAAGCCCCGGTCAGGGCGGCGTTGCTTCCATCGTGGCCGACGGGGCGCATTTTACCCCGTCTCGGTCAAGGCTCGCGCGCCAGCCAGCCAGCCTCGCCCCTTGGGCGCGCACTTGAAAACGGAAGTTCTTTCTCGCTCGCGCGGACGTCTATGCGGAAAAGGGGTGTTGGCGGAGGCAAATTGGCATCAAAACCACCCCTGCCTCCTCTCCGTGTGTGCCCTAGTGAGTGTCTCACCTACATCATCATCATCAACATCATCACGTCTACATTACCCCTTGCGAGAGGCGCGGCTAGCGACTTGGTCGGGAGGGTTGTTACGACACAAGCCATGAAGAAGTAGGTAAGGGAGTGAATCTGTGTGAAAGGAAGATGTGTCATTAAACGCGAAAGCGGTGAGTTTCATGCCCCCGTCAGTCGGCCGTCTAGGTCGTGGTCTCGTCGAGTGAGCTTCAGTCCAGATGATTGAAAAACTCGATCGTTTAAACTAAATGTTTGAAAAAGGTACTATAAATAGGCCGTGAAGATTGAGTTCAAAATGGACCCCTAACCGTGAGTAACTGTAAGCTTTAGTATGGTCTCAGAGTATAAACAAGAACGGTCAAGGAGGATGCGCAGCAATGAAACACAGAGGTCAAAGTTGAAACCCTAAGTAGCATAAGAGTTCTTATAAGAAATGGAAATAGCTAGTACATGGTATACTTATGAATGTGTATTATAATAATCATGAAATTCACTTACTTCCAGGGAATTAAATTTAATAGAAATAAAATTTCCAAACGAAATAACCTACATCAAAATAAGCTCTCTCGCAGCTTTCAGCCCATCAGACTCATTAGACCCAGTGCGTGAACTCGGATTGTGACATTTCCATCTTGGCTACAAGCGAGTAGCCGGGAATTGATTTCACTTTTTGTTATTTAATATTTCCTCTGAGTATATGGTATCCCAAGGAGAAAACTGACAATTTGGTCATGTGCGCCGTTAGAGATTGTCAGGAAAGGAATATTGGAGAGAAACCCGGCGTCTTTAGGCACTTAAAGGATCAGAACTCACTGTCGCATCCGACTTGCGGACTGCTGAGCCTGAAATGCCTTCCATACATTGCTCAAACGATCTTGGACGATATTTGAAAATTCCTCACCGCCTCCGAGGTTGGCACCCTGACCCATGATGGGAGAAGCCAACGCATTAGCCAACGCACCTACGTATTTCCCCAAATTTTTACGTTTAGCCATGTGGGAGTTTAGATGCATGCCTTAGGCACTATCTTTCCGTCTATTTTATTTCCATAAAACAGTCAAAAAAAGATCAGATCTAAGGAGCACAGGGTAAAAATTTGCTTCACAAAATATATCTGAATCATTTGGTAATGATATTTAAATGATTAATTCATGAAAGTGAGACATTCCATCTATTTCGCAGTAGAATCTATATGGTTTTAATCCTCCATATTTTGATTCATCCTGCTTAGACTCATGGTATTTCCGACTGCTCATTTCCCCGTTTGTGGATAATTGCTCGTGAATTTGCCCATTTATTTCGCAATATATTTTGTAGCACTATGCGATTTATTTGAATGTCGCTCTCAAAGAAAGACTTACTTTCCCATTAAATAAGGCATCTCCCTCGGATACTATTTCATTCACACAATATTATTCAATGATTTCTCCGCCATATTTCGCGATTTTGCCGGGTTGCAGGCCGAGTTCCTTAAGTTTTTCATGAGTATGCCCTTGCTGTTATATTTGAGGTACGGGCTAAGGAACTTATCATAGCCATTTCATTTCGTGGTTTACATTTTGCTGTTCTTCGCGCCCTCCATTTCACAGTTGCATATGTATCCTGTGACATTAGGGTTTGAGTGCAATCACGGGTATCGGCGAGTATCGGAAGGGGAGGCTTTTCCTATTGATAATCCGGCTCGCCGATAGAGCCAAGACGCGGAGTCGGTGGGCTTCGAAGACGCGATGCCTTGCTACTTACATGCAGCTGCCCCTCGCGATTATTAGTATTCCGGTACTTATTCTTGCCATATCATTCTCGTGAATATACTACTCCTGCGTCATGTACTTCATCATATTAAGTCACAAGAAGAGGATGCATTGTATGTGGCTGGTTCATTGGATATACCTGTCTTTATTTCAGTATTTAGCGCAGCAGCGTTGATTATGGATGCATCGTTGTTGAGATCTGGGACCTGAACAGCGTTTGAAGGAGATTATTTCCGTTTACACTCAAACATTCATCCGTCTATTTCGGAGTTGGCAAAAATGATGCAAGTACCGTCCGTTTTTTTTCGTTTGATTAGTTCCTTGAGTGTGACCATCGGTGTATCTCCTCTCTGAAATATAAACTTGGTTCGCTATACGATAGTACATTAATAGCTATACGACGATAGTACATTAATGCACTTCTCAATTCAAGGTACATGAACCACTTAGAAAACCATATGATAATTATTTGCGAACTAAATATTTAAATGGTATACTATTTTTCACAGTGATATCCACGATTATCATTGAATTCATATCCACCAAATCTCACCGTTACCGTTACTTTTGTTGTTTTTAACTTCACGGACGGTGAAATTCTGACCATTTTTCCTCGTATAGAGATACAATTACCAACCGGAAGGAAATGATTCATGGCTTAAGCCCCTGAATCGGAGTAGGTTGAGAAATAGTGTGGAATTCCTCAGATTCCACGGCACGGTGATGAATCTTGTAACATTGGCTAGGTACTGAAAATATTTACCTGAAGCGGTTTCCCCACTAAAAATTTGTTTCAACTTCGTTTTCTCGGAGAATACCTATGCTTTTGTATTGTAGTTCACTTATCTCTCACGCATTCACTAATAATTGAACGCCTCCGTCGATGACTTTCCCACAAATCATTAACAGAAGAATATTCCATTAGGAAATAGATTTTTAAACGGCATTAGGACAAGTGATTTGTAATCTACATGGATCTCTCACAAATTTCACTGATAATCGAACACTACTCTTGATGATTTTACCATGAATCATTAACAGAAGAATATTCTAGTGGGAGATAGATTTTTAACAGACTTTTGGCCAAGTTAATTGTAATCTATCTCTCTCAAATTTCACTGATAATCGAGCACTAATGTCCATGATTTTACCACGAACCACTTACAGAAGAATATTCTAGTGGGAAATGTATTTTTAACAGATTTTCGGCCACATTATTTGTGATCTATATAGACGGCAGGATTCCTCTCCGCCATAAAATATAAATCGTGTTCTGAACCTCGCACCTGGTGTATCTTGCAACCGGTGCCAATACTTCTGACCATAGCACGGTCTTCCGCGCGCGCTGCCGCGAAGGTCACCTCGCTTTTAAAGTCCGAACCCGCTTTCCTAGCCTATAATCCGCGCTATCAAGTCGACCAATCGAGATTTTTGGAGCGTAAACCCGACTCTCTCGAGCGTTTGCACCTTGGAGTTCGTAAACATCTCGTGAGGCAGCAAAATATTTTTTCAAGAAAAACAACCGTCGTTGGAGAGAAGGCCACGTTTCATTTAATAATGACCATTCTCCTCTGGAAGGGAATGCCATTATACGTCGGAAGAATTACAAACCAGCTTCAGTGATTCACTCATTTCCCGCCGAGGTATCATTTTTTTTCTCTCTCGAAACAACAGCTACATTTTTCCACACCTACGCGCTCGGAAATCCAAGTTGTTACCCCCCTTCCTCGTATCCAACCCCCAACCCCCTTTTCGCTGCATTCCTTATTGAAAATGGCTCCGCTGGACTGAGATTTAGAGGCGGGAATGGTGAATGGAATTATAGGTACAACGGATTGCGCAACACCTTTACCGTCAGCACTCTCGCTGCCGGTCCGTTCCGACACCATCCTCATGGCTTCGCTTTGCTCTTTCCTCTTCCGCGACGTGACCAACCGAGCGACACATCTTCCTCTTTTCATCTTCTTCTCTTCGCGCGTGCCCTGGTGCGTCGCAAATTCCTTCGCGGTCCCGTCATTATATTTTACCGAGGTGTGAAGAAAAACCACGACCCTGGAGGTTATTCTTACGTCTAAACCGAGTACCTGTTAATGAAAAAGCTATTTCATAGCGTAGGCATTGGTGCAATCCATAGTCAAAGCAATTGGTTATCCATGCATTGGTAAAATTCAGTCATCTACGACATTTCGCTTACTTGTCTCACATTCTTCTTCCGCATTTTTTTCTTAACTAGCCTCGAGGAAAAGTCCTTCGTGATTCCTAGTGGGAATTTTCCTTGCATTTTCCCTGTAACGTTCTATGGTTAGGTGCAAGTTCAGTGCTAATGGATAAGTGGGCTTGAATATGCCAAAAAAGGTAATGATCAAAGAGGAGCGGGTATGATCACATTAATGAAAGTTTTATTGACATCCAATTCCTGGAGATTGCAAGCGGCCATCTTGGTATTGTAATTGAGCGGGTTGCATATACGGTGGAGCCTGTGGTACAAGATTGTTACTGTTTATTAACAGATATCAATGGCTCGTGGCTGAAATGAGGAGGTTTTTTCGGCTAGCCTACCTTTCCTGAGGTATCATTTAGCTTTCACACATTGTTCTCTCCTTGAGCATTTGATAAGAAGAATGCAAATCTGCAGACCCATCTTGATCATCTCCCATCGCGAAATCTCGCAGACCCATCACGAAATCATCTCTCTGTACTTTGGAGGGGCGTGCCCCTGCATTATCTCCGCGGGTCACATTTTGAAACTAAAATTGGAGTAAAAGAAAATGATACGGTCACACTGCCACAGCTATTAGGCAAGATGTAGGCAATTTATGTGCTTTCTATGAAGTCTGGACTATCATTATACTCAGCGCCGAGTATATTTTGTTTTTGAACAAGGCCTCAGAACGTTACTGATGTGCCAGAGTGCTTCAACCTCCTCACTTTTAGGAATACTTCAGCTTCAACCACCATGACAAATTTGTCAACTAACCTTCATTATATAGGTATAATTTAGCAATTGTGCTAGTTTTAAATGCTGATAACAGCCCCTCAAACACTGCTTAAATGCTCACTTCCCGATATTTGTAATATTAGCGTATGATTTTATTCAAAACCAGATATTTGAATAAATTTAGACCTATAGGAGTCGGAGGTGTACATAATGACTAAACGACCAAGATGAAGGCTCAGAAGATTCAGCCGCAGAAATCAGCCTACTTTATATCCCAACCTTGTTGAGTTTTTTACTGGGCTAATTTGGTGAGTGTTATCCCATGTTAACAAGACCTGTAAAAAAGTCTGTACAAGTGTCAAAACGTGTGCCGCAAGGAACAATTAGCGGTTGCTTGATGGTGCTCGTCGGATATCGATGACATCGATTATCAATTTGACGGTAACTCTGCTGCTGAATCAGAACTACAAGCTCTTTTATGAATTCTCGATATTATGGATTGCAGAATGAGTTGCATTTATGACCGGTTCTGGAAAACGCATCCTTTTGGATGAGAAGAGAGCGTAAGGGTAAATAGATTCATATTGTGTATTCTATTTTGTCGTTACTGTATCAAAAGTTCATATTTATAATAGTTCTCAAAGCAGTACAAACAAACATCTCGCATTTTTTTATTCCATCTCACATCTCTTTTCGGAGCGGAAATATCTTCTATTATGTTTCTCTAATTGTGACGCATTGCCCTATTTATTTTCTTATATTTTTTATTTAATTCAGGCATACCAATATATCATTTGAGGTTAGTGACTTGAGTTTTTAATTCTAATTGTAGTTTCTTCTCTGAAATACGTTTTTCGGAGTTTCTTTACAATTGACTTCAATGAAGTTTTGATACATTTCATTCTAGCGCAAAATTCTGGGTATAAAATGTTGATGCTTCTTCTCTAAAAGGCGGAGGGATATAATGGTATATGACAACTAAATGACAGTTAAATGAGGACTTCAGCTCTTTTCTGTTTCAAGAGCGGGATAACAATTCTATGAAAGCCCCCATCGAATGTGCTTCATTTGAAATAACTCGTTGTATGATCATATTTTTTTATTCGCTCAAGTATAAACAGATGCTGTATAAACATTTTTTAAGTTATTCGAGTAAATTGAAGCCTTCTGACTGTCAAAGCATTTTCATTGGTTTGTTTCGCTGGGTATATCTAAATGAATTTCTGGATAAAATCAGTTGTTTCGTTTTTTTATGCAACACGATGTGTCAACTACAAGAATTTGGGCTAGTTATGTTTGTTTTGATTTCCCCTTTACATAATGGCATAAAAATAGCATGAAGAAAGGTTTTTTTTTCTAATGTCCTTTATTCACTATAACTCGCCGAATACCCATCGCCGGCAGATTGCGTGCTCGACGCAGTCTCCACTGTGCTAAGAGCCGCAGGGGTGCGGGGGGCACCCTGGTAGCAGCGGTGATGATTACGGTTGATTTGAGAGAGTGGGAACACCCAAAAGGATTTCAGTAAAACATTTATTGCATACATCTGGTTGGTCGCTTATTTTATATTTCCAAGAAGCAGCCCTAAACAAATTTTTTCTTAAGTTTCCACGAAGCGCTTTGCGTTAAGTAAATTTTATGGAAGGCTTGGGTACCGGCAGACTCCCAAATGATGGAATGGCGGATACGAATACATGCATCCTTCTCCATTCGGTTGCATCAGGAATTTACATTGCAAGACCCAACGTTATTCCTGAGTAGCGAGAGACTGGCAAAAGTACCATGAGGGCGAGGCGAGACGAAATTTTGAATAGAGGCGGAATCAAGACTAATGAAATAGTTTCGCTGATGATAAGCTTATTAAAGAGTTACCATATTATGGTTATAATTATGGGTATTTCTCATTTTATCTCCCTCTCCGATTATTATTCGCATTTTTCCTAAGACTTGACTTGACTTTGCTGTTTATTTTGCCAGGCCCAGATGAGGCCACAATCCGGCCCCCTCTTCCCCAGGGCCTGGGCTCTTTTACATGGTATTTGTTTTGCTATAGAACTTAAATACAGGAATTGGTACTAATACATTCTTTCGTCTAGTTGTCCATCGATATTTGATAGAATTTCTCCTTCCTGGCATCTTGTTGAGCCGGACAAGTCTTTGAGTGGCCTCCTGTAGCTGTCACCGCTCAGGAAGTCATGATACATGGTAGGAATAAATTATATATTGAATTTAAGCGATTAGAAGTTAACACAAACCAGGTTAAAAAGGCATGATAAAACCATGAAACTGATACTTTGAAATTAAGAGGCTGATGGGATGCAATACTTACTTTGAATATTCTGGCTCCGCCACTATCTGGAGGAGACTCGGTCACAAACGTTAATCTACCTGGAGTGAATTTCATTTTTCCAAATAGAGTTTAGTGGTGGCTAAAATATTTATCAGTCAGTTTCATGAAATTTGTATCTTTGAAATAAGCATCTTTAGGCTGGTTTATGCTTCAGAATATCGTTGTACCTATATGCATTTCTGTGTCAAAAACAGTGAAAACACCTTATAGAGACAAGAAGTTAATGTAGGCCAAATTTGATAATAATTTTGGGATTTCTGCTACAACATTAAAAATTCTAATATTTCTTCTTTAAGTATACTTACTCAGATAATTTAAATACAGCTCATACAGAAATACATTATAACAAGTATCAAACCGAAGAAGTAAAAACTCAAATGTGTATATTATTATTTCAAGGGGCTATGAAGCCTGGTATTTTTGCTTCTCTACGCTTGGTGAGTGCATCTTTTTTGTGAATAAAAGACCCTCCTTTCAAGCCTTTAAAGTGGCTGGAAAACAGTTTCGTCCGCTTCAGAAATGAGTTTAGTGCAGCCGGGAACGCATATTGGGACCATACTGCGAAGCTGCTGGGAGCGACCCCGTTGCGTGGCGAGGCGAGGGTGGTACGGCAGAAAATTTCCGCGGAGCTCTTTTCTCTCTCTCGCTTCCCTTCCTATTCCTCCTCACCCCTCCGACCACACCCCTACACACCCCTGCGAACGCTGCTATTTTTTTTCAGGGGATGATTTGGGCGTGGCCTTCGCGGGAGGAAGCAGCTAGATCCCGAAACGGCTGCGCTGTGAGAGAGAAAATTAGCGAGGAAAACGACTATTAGAAGTTGGGAACGTTTATAACCCGCCAATAATCCCAGGGTTTAACCCAACCTGTGGGAAATTTTGACGCAAAATCATTGAGCGTTTATCCAATATGAACGCGGCAAAATTTTGACTCAATTCGCTCGCGAGTATCAATTATGAACTCGAGAATTCCAGAAAAAGCTAGTAAATTACGTCTATATAAGGGCTGCCTTATCGTCTTTATTTAGTTTCGTTCGAGTGCGCCATTTCATCACAGCTGAACGCAAATATGAACCTGACGTCGTTCCACAGTCGCCATATTGCAAAAACTCACATTTTACCTCAATATAATGTTCATTATCACGTTTAACTGCCCATAATATTGCATCTGCATAGAATTTAAGATTTGTGTATTTTTTCCAGTTCGTACTATTTGCAGAAATAATTTCTCGCACTTATAAGGAGAACATCCCTAATTTTTTCAGCGTCTCCTTTTTTACGTGAACACGTGTGGATTTATGTATTCAACGGACATTAAATATTCGATGTAGTGATATGTTTACATAGAAATAAAATTGAACGCAGTATGTTTGATCACCACATTTCTTATCGAGATTCAACTTATATCATCGTGTTTCAGAGAAAAATGCAGGTTATATGTAAAGCATTGGTTGTTAACTTTTTGGATCGTATGTAAACTATGGGAGTTTAGTAACTTTGAGACTTTGAAATTTGGAACAAATTTGTAATCCCTCATGATCACATAAAATATAAATATCCCTGGGCCATTATTACTTTTATTGAAAAATGTAAATGAGGATAATATTCCTCTGGTAAAATCAATTGCTAGGTAATAAACCCAAACTGCTAGATAATATTCTAATTTATGATAAAACGCCCCAATAACAATATTTTTCCTCATAATTGGCGCTTTATAATTTTCTCTCCGTAAACCTTAGTTATATCCTCCAACAGGAATCCATCGACCTTAGATTTGTATCCACACCTTATTAGATTTGTCATCATAACCTAATACGATGGTTGACCGATGCTTTCCGGGGAGAACAAGATGGAATGTGCTCCATTCGTTTAAACTAGGGCAAAAATATGCAAGTACTCATCATGCATAACTATAACTGATAAATTAGTGAAGGAAAAAATTACACCGTAAGATTTATATCGTCTGAAAGTATTTTTTGCATCTCTACAAATAATTAGGAAATGAAGTTAAATATTTTCCCTTGGTGACAAATATTTTCATTTTGAATCTATGAGAATAAATTTAGAACAGAAAGAACCCCATTACTAAGTCATTCAGGCCTAACTTTCATTATTTCGATATTCAGTTAATCTATTTCATTTTAATGGTGAATTTCGCTCTTTTATCATGAAAAAATAGTTTCAAAGTCTTCATAAAAATGATTACCTACTAAGTGGTCAGCGCGATTCATTGGTAAGTAATCGTGCAGAACGTATATGAAAGGACGGCACAGCACATTAATATCAATTCATCAATGAAGCTTCGAGGAAACTCATGCGCAATGATGACGTAATCTGGAAGACATTTTGAACGCGACATAAAGTTTCCTTCTACACAGTTCTACTTAGTTCAACTTTTTATGGTAAAGAAGCTGAATGCTTTCGACGACAGTTGTGGAATCAGGCAAGATAACATCTTTCACTGGCTGTTTTTTCCGCGTTCAAATATAGACTTATTTCTAGTTTTTAAAATAAAAATTAGTTATCACTAAAATATAAGGAAATAAGCGGGTTTGCAGAGTTCAGTATTCTTTCGCAATTCCTTTCAGGAAACCTTCAAGCTCCGTATCTGATTCATTGAAGCCCTTTGGTCCATTCTAGTCCTGCGAACTGGGGGCAGTTCTCCAGTGGCAATCGTTGAATGCCATCACGGCGCTTTTTCCAGATGTCTCCTGTTCTACCAACGATGGTCGGCCCTCGATAGGAGGCAAGGCATAGGAACGGAGGTAACTGGCGGTTTTCGGAATGGTGAACCGAACGTGAATGCCTGCACCGAGTCCCAAGATAGCGCTAATAAATTGATTCGCCGCGTTTTCAGCGAACTGTAGAGGGACATAAAATACTTTTATGTACACACTTCGTTTGTATTAAGGAAAAATAAAATAAATATTTCTATGCAATAACTTGTAAAAATACATGTTTCCAAAATTCATCATAAATACATGAAAATTTTTCAGCAAAATTTCTCTTTCATAGTCAAGTTTTTCAGATCTTCCATAAATTCATCCTTTGTTTCCATTACAATTCTCATTCTATCTATCTCAGTCAAACATGCATGGGAAAGCAAGCTTGGCCACAGCAAGCAAACATGACTACCACATAGTCAATCTATTACTGTTCACATGCGCTCCTTTCCGTTTCCATCACTAGTCCATTCAAGAGGCGCTGGCGAATAAGAGCTCGAAATAGTTAAATATGATATATTTCCTTCATATAAGGCACGAAATCACATTATTGAAATTAGGCTCTATAAAGACATGCTAATAAAATCTGTAATTGCTGGGTAAAATATTGTAATGGTAACAACGAACATCATCTTCAACGTACTAATTCCTTGAATTTCAGGATTCAGCTTCCCTGTGAAAATTGATGAAATTTACTGTATAATTAGCAGTGTCTTTGGCGAAGAGTAGTGAACCTTTGGACAGTGATGCTTATAACTGAAATTTATCTTAGAAACCACATGCCTCTATGAATGGTGAAACTTTAGCTGTATGTCTACCTTCTTAGCAAAAGTACAATTTTCCCTAAGCCTATAAAAACTTAAGTACCTTATGTGTACCTAAAATACTTAAGTAGAAGAAGTTTCTTTGCTGATATTTTGTTTACATTGAAGAAAGTTAAAGTCGCGTTCGTATTAGAAGCTTTTTTATAAATATTCCTATATTTTATTCTGTTTTTAAATTGACATTTCAAAATACTTCTCATTACATCTCTCTCATAATGGTTTGTGAAGCCCAATTAAGTATCTACTCTGGTTTCATCTCGGTAATTAAACTCACATCTCGCCAAAAGTGATGGTCGCCCAAAAGATATGTCGTCCACTAATTCCCACAGCACGTTCCATGAATCCTTTGGACGAATTCCTCTTATTCCTCGACTCAAAAAATGGTTCCAAGTGGATCCGACGCCGGAGAGGGTCCCAATTAATATCAGTCCATTCATGCCTCTAATGTGAGCTGATGACCTCAAACTGTGCGCAGCGAACCAGCCACGTGCGGTCACCTCCAAGGAGTTCATAAGATATCCTTCAGACTTCCTGGCTCTCCCCCACTCGCAGGTCACACTAGGATTGCTATGACTTTGCCCGGAACAGTTTTCCTCCGGATTGGAAGCAATCAGGGGGTGGGTTGAGTTGATGGTGTCTCAAGAAGGGTGGAAACATTGCAGTCTCTGTCGCGGAGATGCACTTATCGCTAACCTCTCATTTAGCAGCTGCAGTCATCGGTCGAGATGAGTGTTTTCCATCATTGGAACTCCAATTGTTTACTCAGTCTTGATTTCCGCAGTTTGTATAGAGCATGGCTCACAGATGCCAGTGAATCTAAACTTATTTTTACCTCTTTCTTGGTGTCACTCATACAGTTTATTCATGCCTCATTCTATTGATATACCTTTAAATTACTTTTTAATGACAGCCCTTTCCTTAGCCCATTTCCTCCCAGACAGATGCCTGAAATTTCGATGTTCACTCGTCTCTTTAAGGAAGTGGAATTATATATACCAGCTTCAAAAATAAACTAATTGATGGATTAGGTCAACAAAACATTTAGCAGCACATTTTTATCAATTTGAAAACAAAATAGAGCGTAGTTTTTCTTAGAGAGCCTTACATACTCAGAATGGTAGGCTGTAGCCATATGGCTTCGGTGGGCGGAAATGGGATGGATGATAATTCTCTCGAGATCGCCTCAACGTTTGGTCCAGGTAACTGATCATTATGAAAATGACCCTTCATCCCAGAAAAATGACCCAGCAGAATCGCTACGACGGAAGCAGTTTCTCTAGCTCACGATAAAATGCAGGTTTTTGCTATGGGGATGTTTCACGCATTTTGATCTTGATATCTAGGTCTCGAGTGCGGATGAATACTTCATTTAAAAACTTGAATAATGTCGGATATGAATCCCGATTTCATTGAAAAGTTTCCTTGCGCAATACCCTCATGGCCATGGAGCATTAGATGTAAAGCTTAGAGACGATAGAAAATTCAACCTTATAACTGTTGCCTATTAAACTAAGATGGTATCTGTGGTCTATTATTGTTGGAGTAATTGGTCACATTAAACCACCTTATAAACAAAATAATTACATACTAAAATCTTGTGTACCGGGATGAATTGTACATTTTGTGTAATTAAAGCTGTGAGGTGAATGGAACGGATTTCCCTCATTCATTGCTAATGTATAATTGAGCGCGTCTGGGAAACGTAATTAGCCAAAGGGCTTCGATTATGGTTTAATCTTTTTCATCGTCAACGGATTATGATTTGTCAAAGGATTCGAGTTCCTACCAATCCATACTCAATTTTAGTGGTACTTATCAAAATAATGATTTTCGTGATATTAATACCGTGCATGCAAGCTTTCGTTCAAATTCGATCCATTGTCAATCAATATAATATTGCTGATGTTCCTTTGATTACTCCTCGATTACACGTCTGTTTTACCCAGCGCTCTAATTAACTATTTCCGTGCAAAATCAAACTTGTTACTAGTGCCTCGAAAACTAAGTTAGTATATATGGCCGATGATTTTCGGAATAATTGATCACACTCTGACCACCTCACAAACAAAATAATTTCATACAAAAATCCTGTGTACCGGGATGAATGTATATTCTGTTTAGTGAAAGCTGCGAGGTGAATCGAACAAAATTTCCAAAATCAGCTCGAATAGATAGCATAAGTTAAATATTTCTTTCGCGTGCTAAATATGTTGGGTAGCAAAAAAATCATTGAAACATACTGGGATCCCAGTCAATATCGTGAAGAGGAATACAACTCCCCGAGTGCAATATCGGGGTAAAAGGGAACGAAAAATCTGTCCTTTTTTTCATGTGTTAGCCACTCCGCTTTAGCTGGGACCAAAAAATACGACACCCACGTTGACCGGCGGCGGCGGCCACCCTCCGACGCAGAGCATTCGTGTTTCGAGATATAGGTAGGTAGCAGCGTGCGCGCCCCCGGACTGTCAATGAAAAGGACGCGATTGTTCCCGGTCTCGAGAGCAAACCGTTTCGTGTGCATGCATGCCGGCGAGTGCTGGATCGCCCTCAACCATGGACGGGCGAAGGGGACAGCAGTCACCCTGTTTATCTCACCTTCAACCACTCGAGACACGTGCATTCTTTCTTTTCTTTGGTCATTTTAGGCGAAAAGTGGCAGCCTGGGTGTGGCATCCTCCTACCATTTAAAAATGTCTCACTAGCAAGGCGCGTGTCTGTTTTCTGTGACGATTATTATCTAATAGACCCACCCATTAGGGCAAGGATAATATAGGTTTGCCGAATATGTGAGATTAGATCAAAGACAAAATTAATAGAACACCCATTAGGGCAAGGAAGCTATAGGCTGCGAGTAAATTTGGAGATCAGACCAAGGATAAGATAAGATGGATGTGATTAATTAATTGCTCCACTTAAAATAGAAAAACATTTCACTATACAACTTGTGGGGCTTTAGGTACACTCAATCATTTACACGAATGTAGAACCTACCAGCACTCAACTATGTGTTCAAAATTTCATCAAAAATGTATCTACAGCTATGTTTTTATGGGACGACATCTATCGAATGCCAATCATTTGGTAACGGTGTGAAGAGATTTCAAAGGCATTGGGAAAATTATCATATATATTGCTTTTGAGATAATAACTATAATATAATAATTATGTTTCAAAGGTCATTTCATGTATATAGTTTTCAAAGCCGCCTCCTTAGTCTAGTCATACTTCACCTATGATTTCGCATTTTGTAGAGATAAAGATTGCATGTAATTGAAATATGATGTTTGGAGTATCGATTTATCATTTTTCTGAGACGCCGAGGCGGTAAGTGAAACATTACCGATTGACAAAGACGAATTGCAACCCTTGCAATCAAATTATGCAAGTAACTGCATGCATGAGGCTTTTTGCTATTGCCACTTGATTTTATCGTGGGAGATGGTTTTTATTTCTTCTAGATGTATACCAAGTATATTTGCTTTGACGTCTCTTGCCCTTATACTGCATTATCTTGTCGTATTTAATTACACATTTTGATTTAAGTGGCAGAGAGATAAATCTAATCTTAGTTACCTCAATACACCACTATAACTTCAAAATTAATAGACATTCAGTTGAATTTTTATTGTGATATTTTTATGATTATTTTATTTACTTTTTACTATTGTCGAAAGAATATGATTGGAAAATGTAGAATTATAAAATCAAGATTCTTAAGGTCTACATTTATTGCCTCAAATAAAAGTTTTGAGTTTTTTGCTACTAATAAATTAGTGGCTAAATGAAGACTAAAATTATGGTCCATACTATGGCATGACTGAGCACTGAAGTCCCAGCTGACTCATGGATATTTTGTCGGAGGTCTACGATTACCCCCACTAGGAAAAGAAAATTTAGCTCGAAAACAGTCTCGATAAATATGAATAATTTTCAATTCCATACTTATATTTCATCGTAGCACCAATCACGCGACTTGCTTTCATCATTTGAGCGAGATGATGCATTCCCTTGGTCTATCATATCCCTCCAAAACATATTGGGGATGACATCATTATTTCAACTACCGTGGTGCACTTGAAATTTTACCGTATCTTATCCTAAAATACACAGTACGGACGCGATACGAACTTTAAAAACCTTGTCGGACCAATGGCAGACACTTCGGGAACGGAAAAAAGGAAGCAATAGGAATGGATGTAAGGGTGAATGGTGATGAGTGAGTCATTGGGTGAAATAAAAGGGTCTAGCGGCAAGAGCCAGGGCGAAGAAGGAGGCGGCCAATCAAAGTGATTTGCCGCGAGGGGCAAGGAATAGGGATGGAAAAGGATCCACTTCCCCCCTCCCTTTGGCCCTCGCGTAATTAGACTAAACAAGAGGACGGTGAGAGAAAGGGAGGGGGAACGTGGAGCCAAAGGGTTCGCGTATGGGAGGAGTATGGCAGCGGGTGAGGGGGTTTGGAAGCAGTGGATTGGGAACGGTTCGCGAGACGGGATACCGACGGTGGTAGGGCTGATTGGCTTCCAAACTCCAATATCCTCCTCCACCTAACGCGACTTGAAAAACAAATGGGGAAAAAAATTGTCGAGGGGTTTAGGAGAGCGGGAAAAAAGTGGTGTATATGCAAGGGTTTGATGGAGAGAAAAAAAATGAATAAATAAGCTTCAGCTCCTCTCTTCCCGCACACACTAGCGTAGAGTGAGAGAGACCGCATCATTTCCTGCTCCTATCGCGGTAGCCTACCCGCTCCGCGTCTCCTGCCTGTAGCTTTGCGTCCACCACCCCTAGAAACTTGGTGGGTATTACTCGGAATGGGTGCCACTAGCCCCCCCCAACTACCCCACTACCCCACCACCAACGCATTCCCATACCCCTTGATCTTCAGCAACCCCTTCCCTCCCAGGGTTCGCCTGTACCCCTTCCACGGTATCCCTCATATGGGGGTAAAGCACTTTCCCCTCTCCACAGACCCTGACTCTTTCTCCTGCTGTAGCGACACCCCATGCCATACTCCCACCCCTTCATCCGTGCAACACATCATCCACGCACCGTCCCGCACCCCTTCCCCCCCACCCCCTTGGCCCCCGTCCGCCAACCAGAAGAAGCGACATGCGATGTGGAATGGAGCCGCGGGGTCGGGTTGGAATGGGGCGTGCACTGCCCCAGAGGGTGCGGTGGCTGGGGGTTGGGGTGCCGTAGGGGGGGCGGAGGGGTGCGGGAGAGGGTTTGCCCGCGGGACGATGGTGGTGTATGGCAGGTGGGGATGGGCTGAGTCGAATTTTTGTCACTGTTATTAGATATTGAAATGAAAAATGGTTTCACTTTTCCACAATAATTAAATGAGAACGACTCGTTTTGCCTCACTGAGACATCATCTGGTACAAGAGTTTAGACTAAGATTTTTTTCAGCTCTGACTAACAAATTAGACTCATATTTATTTTAAAACCCTGCGTTACATGCCAATGATTTATGTCCTAAATAGTCTTGTATCAAAAAATGGCTGTCTGAGCCGAAACGCGTCGTACGCATTAAATTATTGTGAAAAAGATCACCAACTACCTTTCATTTCAATTCGGACTTTCACTTCATGATGCCTGAATTGGTTGAACTGTTCTTCCAGTTGAAAAAAATTCATTGATTCTGTGCTCACCCATTTGCATAGGGTTATATGTGCTTCTACTGAGCTTCTTAGATAAAATATTAGCATTCGATTTCTCCATTATTACCTTATTAATTCAAATAAGAGTTGGTAAAATAATTAAGTAAATACTGAATTTCGGGTTGTTACATGGGACTTTCAACTACCTTTCACATATTTCTTGGGGATATTACCATCGATTGGGAAAAACGGAATAAAATGCTACTCAATAATTCCATTTTCTCCTGGGCCGCTTTCTTTTGGATTGCCGACCCCAAAAACACATGTATACAATTCCCTTGTGATTTCTTATCATCAACTTTGCTTTCATCATTCTAAGTTTTTATCCGCTTTCCAGTTTTAATATGTACTTTAAATTAATTCATATTTTACACAGGTGGTAAGAAACATAACTCGTTGGCAACGCCATTGTTAGAAAAGTTATTTTTCATGAAAAATTCCCCCGCTTAATGCTAGGCGGGTCTCAGTTAAAGGTAAAGATTACCATCCAATATTTTTTCGCAGTAAGCTTTTATGAGATACATAAAGACTGGAAAGAACTGCTGCAAGATATAAATCACTATTAAAATGAAGATATAGTTCGAATATTTGCATAGAAGAACTGCACAAAAAGAATAATTTTTGCTACGCATATCTCTTGTCTAATCTCCTAACTCAAAAGACTCATGTAGCATTAAAACTGGCAAAAACAATTATTTCAGTTAAAATCTTCTTTTCTTGTTTTGAAAACAAATGCTTATAGACTCCATTTGTTAAGTTTACCGCAAAAAATAACATCGGTATCTTTAAAGCGCTTTTTCTATTAATATTTCTCAATAGAATCAATTAAAATAATAAGATTTGGGTATGGAGGAGGATAAAGAAGGTGAAGTTGACGGAGAGAAAGACAATTTAGGTTTTTTTAGACGAGGTGTGTGAGAAATAGCCGGGAAAAAGTGTCCCCGCACATCCAACCTCCCTTTTATATGTTTTCCTGCGCCTTCCTTCCAATTTGTATGTGCTCCATCCCTAACTTCAGTCTCCTCCATGCTGCCTCTTGCGGTTTTCTCACCCACATTTTTTTCGCCTAATTTTTCTATCGTTTCCTGTTTCCTTTTCCTCTCCGTTCTTAACTTCTCCATTTTACTATATTCCTTCATCTCGAACATCCCCAGCTTATTCTAATCCAGGCTATCTCTGTATTAAAATGACAGACATTGTGGAATGTATTCGTTGGAATGCAGCGATTGCAATAGTGTCTACGTGGGGCAGACAAGAAGAAGCTTCGATGTCAGGAAGGCAGAACATTTAAAGGCTTACAAAAATAACAAAGATGATAAAAGTAATTTTGCTACACACTTAATATGCAACTGCCATAGGAGTGATTTTAAAATTAATATTTTAAAATTATGCAACGACCACCGCGAATTGGACTCAAGAGAGCAGTTGGAAATTGTAAAAATTATTGAAAGTCAGGACAGCACTCTGATAAACGAATATCTTTACCCATCCTTTTCCCCTATTCTGGCATCCGTTTTAAAATTCATCTCTTCCTCCGCTAGGCAACTAGGTAACAATAATAAGATAAATACATCCTAATTTACGTCTGAAGATGATGATAACTCATCGAAACCCGGGTTGCGTTATGTAAAAAAGAGGTTGTGTAAGTAATAGCGAAATATCCAAGAAAACTTATCTCTACACTGCAAATCAGACTCTTCGCCTGTTTTCCTTAAGACGCTTAAACAATGATTCTCTACTATTTACTATGTATACATTACATGTATATACGGTATGGTATGGCATTTGGAGGAGGCGACCGTCAGACGAGATCACATTTGCCATCAGGGAGGTAGAACAGGGAGGGAATGGTGGAGAGAAACCCCTGCCTCGGCTACGAATCCGACAGAAATGAGGGGGGGTGAGTCGCTATGGGTACAACTGATTATTTTTATAAATAGATTTAGGTACAGAAATTAAGTAAAGAAAACAAGATCATCTTGATATTTGGGCGATTCCATGAAAATGTCAACTTTTTCTGTCGAATTAAAATTTAGGCTGGAAATATTTTATCTTGATTAATCAACAGCTAAATGATTGAATTTTATGAAATCAGTATTTGAAACATTATTCAGAGTCTTATGAAAAGATTTGTACTTATACTTCGATTCACAGACCTTTGAAGATGTTTGAAAACATTACGCTAAGGAGGTTGACCTGGAAGTAATTCCGTCACATGTTAATTTTGGGCATATTTAGAAGGTATTTCGATAGTTAATTTTGTTTCTGTATACAAGCACCACCTTCATAAAAGTTTTTTTGATCATGTACAGTTAGAAGTTTTGCAATTGTTATGTATTTTAAAATTTTATCGAAATATCTTATTGTATAGTTTTCTCTAAAGGTAATTCCGTCACTAATGGAATTGCTCATTTAGTAATTAATTTGATTAGCCGCTCGATGTCAGCACAGAACAGTCTCTCACTCGCATCCCTTGTCCACAAAGTTTTTGTATATTTCTTCTATCAAATTGTGTACCCAACTCTATTTAGAAAACAAATCACTTGTACCCCTTGGCTTCTCACCCACTCAATTTACCCATGAGACTAGTGGTTCGTTAGGAATGATTTCGAATGGAAGGACGATCTCAGGGAGCTGGTATGGTGTGGGATGAAATGGAGAGCTGCAGTACATCAATCCCAGAATTGCAACACTGTACCACAAATGCGGAAATATTCATGGCTGTTAGCTGCCAACTTCTACCCCTCCTACTCCCCCTAACCTTACAAATCGTATCCTTACCCAACTTCTCTACTCCCAAAGTCCCCAGAAAACTGGTCCAACTGGCTAAAGGTTCGAGGACTGCGGGGGAGTCTGTGCACCCCCTCTCAGGCAGAGGATCTTTTCTCACCCCCCGACCCCTCAGATGTGGGTGTATATAAGACGGCTGCTGCCTCGAGCGATCCAAAAGGGACCACAAAAAAATAGAGATACGGCTGCATCTGTGTTCGCTCCGTGCGGGGCCATCGGGTGGCATGGATGAATGTGGGGCTGCGGATCAAAGTTTTGCCGTCCCGTCTGAAAGGAGCACCCTATGTTGGTATTCAGCGTCGAGGGCGGAAGGGTCTACAGTGATCTAGAAGAGAGGTTGGTCGTAGCATAGGGAGCAGAAGAGTCGCGACGGGCTGTTCAGGCGAATACCATCCAACTTTGCTTTCAGGGAGGTGACTTCGTGTGACCCAAAGTCCAGAGGCAAGGGAAACAAGGCTATAAAACCTAGCGTGGAATTTTTTCCTCGGACCCTACGACGCCATAGGTTTATAACGTGTTATCATATGAATCTTGGAGCTGCGGGGAGGTAGAAGGAAAGGTGTGAAAGAAGTTTGAGACAGGTGGCTTCAAAAGCGCAGTAAGTTGACGTCGGCGTGATTGAGTAATTTGATGATCTAGAAGAGAGGTTGGTCGAAGCATAAGGAGCAGAAGAGTCACAACAGACCGTTAAGGTGAATACCTTCGAACTTTGCTCTCAGGGAGGTGACCTCATGTAACCCCAATTCCAGAGGCAAGGAAACAAGGCTACAAATCCGGGCGTGGAATTTTCTCCACTGGCTCTATTGAGCCTTAGGTTCATAACGTGTTACCAGATGAACCAAAGAGCTCTGGAGGGGTAAAAGGAAAGGTGTGAAAGAAGTTTGGGAAGGGAGGAATCACATTGACAACTGAAGTGTAGCATTTGCCTTGCGAACCAAATTTTCTCTTCCTTCTTATTTCTTGAGCGAGAAAGATCCTAGGATCATCAATAGATCAAAACTCTCAGTCTTTTTACTTCTATTTTCATCTCATTTCATGGGCTTATAAATGTTGACGTTTCAGGAGCTAATTACTGAATGCTTGCCCAGAGGCACTAACTCGAGAAATTTTTCTTCTAAGGGGAGATCTTTGTTAATCCTTGTGATATCCCTTAGCGCCCTTAATTCAGTGCCCAAGTTGTAGCACACTTTTTATTTGAGGAGATGGGGTTGGAGTATTTGCCGTAATTTTGTCTTTACCTCGGGCAGAAATCTGGCGGTGCCAAGGAGTTTTCAGAAAAATTCCGGGCGCAGTTGGTTGCTTATGAGGAGGAAACCCGAAATCGAGCTCTTCGACCATCAAATTTGACGATCATGCAGTGTCCTCTTGACTTTACATTCTCGAGAGCAGACCAAAGAGTCGCTACGTCGAGACAATCCAACACAGCCTAAACTCGAGTCCTGAAATCTAGAGTTTGTATGCCATTTCCTGCATTGCTTCGCTCGCGATGAATGAGTCTTATTCCGCACCGTCTAAATTCTTCAACAGAGTTTTTCAGGATGAAACAGCCAATGTCGCTGATACTTGCGAGCTATTTCCTAGTTCTCCTCTGCACAATCACTTAATACTGACAACTTCGTCGTGAGGCATATGCTGTCAATGTCCACAGCACCATCAGCAACAATCTGCAGCTCAAGTCAGATGCACATGGAAGATGGAATGCCTAGTTCAATTTCAAGTCCGCATAGCGTAACTTTCAGATTTTAATTCCTTCTTCACACTTCCTTCCATCATTACATGCCAACAATTTATTTCATACCTCCCCTATGCTCCCTGTTCCGTAACCTTCTATCAACAGAGAACTTAAAATCTACATGTTCTTTCAGGCCTATTCCCACCTTCTGTCTCATCTTTATTTCACAGCAAACTTTCTCTCCTCAGCCATCGTGTCCATTATTTACCCGCTACTTATCCTCTCATCAATAACACCTCCTTCTAGGCATCTCATTGCACGCTTCGAGCGATATCTTTCCTAAAAATTCTATGTTTCTATTTGCTTAGGTTCGGCATGCACATCAGACGCTTTGCGAGCCTTTCATAGAAGCAATACTTTGTTTTTGTCACTTATTTTCTTTCATATGCTAAACGGCTTTTTTTTCGATAAAATTCTACTTTGATTTCATAGAGATTATTTTACTGAATATAAAATCAAATAAATGGTTTTCAATAAAACGTCTTATTATTACTACTACTTGAATCCTATTGGGGACTTGATTGCGCAAAATATTGTGTCGTATGAAACGCAAGTTTTATGGGGAAGCCAATTCCTAAATGCTGGCCAAAAAATTAAAAGAATACAGTTATTTCATCATTCTTCACGTGTATTCTACACTTCTGTTGCGTGCTTTTGGTGTGTACCCTTTATATTTTAGTAAACTTCATCGTATAGAGATTCCTGTAGTCCTCGATCATTTAATATGGCCTGTTTCGATGGCACTATATTACCATCAGTTGAAAGACAGAGCACGGACAGATCAGACTTGCATTGGGGGCAAGTGCCCCGCCAAACCAAATCACTTAAGCAGAAAAATAATAACATATAAAACCAATTCATTCATTCGTGCCGGAACTTTCCCACCAATATTTTTTAGCAAAATAGTTTCCCGACGACCCATCAATTGTGTAATTTTAAGTTAGCATAAAATATTATTTCTAGGGATAAAAAGTTCATATTATCCCCAGAAGTGGGTTCCCGACCTGACCCCCAGAGTCATGGCTACGACCCTGATAACCAACATCGGGTGAGAACTTCTTTCCACACTTTATACCATAATTCCTTCATATTCCACGCAATGTCACCCGAATCCTTGGAAAAATATCCTGGATGTTTACACATCCCGTCTCATATACGAATCCCGTGCCGGTACTTTCCCACATTTCTCTCCCTCCCCCACTCCCTCCCATCCCCACACATCCGGGGAAATTCTCTCATATATATTCCTCGCAGATGCAGGGAAGAGATAAGAGAGGCGCGACAATGGAAGACGACCCGGCGAAAGGCAGACCCGCTGCCGCCCGCCCGCCCCCGACGAATCGCACACCGGTGGTGGTGCGCCTCGACAGATGACGGAGTAATGAAATGGCGGCCGCCATGGGAAAGTGCTCTCTCTCTCTCTCTCTAGCATAGGATACGGAACTCGGGGAGTATAAGCGCGCGTCTAGCCTGCTCCTCCTCCTCTCCACTAGGCAGGCCGAACTAGGCGGAGATAGACAAAGGGGCATAGAGAAGAGGAGGCGGGGTCACGGGCTAGGAGGAGGAGGAGGCTGTGCCTATTCGTGTGGAGGGTTTAGTTAAAGGGTAAGGGAGAGAGAGAGAGAGAGAGGCTTTGGAGAGGCCGCTAGGGTTGTGCCAGACGTGGGGATGGGAGGGGTTAGGCGTGTGTGTGCATGATCTAGGCTAGATCGAGATGGGCGGAGAGGAGACGGTAGTACTCAGTGATGGAATGGTGGGCGGTGGGATAGGCGAGAGCGGGGAGCTAGGATAGGGCAGAGAGAGAGGTGATGGGAGGGGGGTGGCAGAGTGATGCACGGCTAGGTCGCATGAGAGTCTGCTAGGAAGTAGGAGACCACCCACCCGCCCGCCCCTACTTGCTCTATCGAATGAAGCATGTCTGCCTGTCACTGAAGGTACGCAACGTTTCGTTCCGCCTATCAGAGACCACCTCTCATATCGCCGGGATATTTTTTTTGTTGAGATTTTAAGGGGCAAAAAAAGGGTATCACACCCCATGTTTGGCTAGCGAAAATAAACTCTCCACTCTCTCTCTCTCTCTCTCTCTCTCGCTCTCTCTCTCTCCTTCTCTCTCTAGAGGTAGCCATACGTCTAGTTTTTCGCGGTCTCGTCGCCCAATCAGGGTTGAGTTTCCGTCTCACTGACGTCTGCCGTGAAAAACGAACGTATATACATTTTTTTATCGAGCTGATCTCCTGGGTGAAAAAGTTTTTTAGACCCCGTAGACTTGTCGTCACAGATTTGTTGCTCTTTGTAGGTATCTCCAATATTTTTCCCAGACGATGGAGAGGTAAGGAAATTGGATTAGAAAATTATCGAATGTTGCAGATTGAATGTACGTAAAGACTTGCCTCTTCAGTCCTGAGATATTTTCTCCACCTCTTTGCTTTAATGGTCGTACACCCTAATGGAAGGATAAGTGGGATTCAATTGATGATTAACCCTCTATCAATCCATCAATCGAACCTATGAATCCGTGTTTTATGGTTATGTATATGAGGATGTAATTTTACTCTTTATTTATCAATTATAAAACTCAAATTTACATTAAAATTTTTTTGGCGCATGACGTTTAAAAACAACATATAGTTTTTATCAATGTGCGATTTAACGTTGTACTACAACTGAGATTCTAAAATTGGAATCTGTCGTCATCTATATTTGCATTCTATCCTGCAAACTGCCTGAATAGGCACGTGACCGGAGGTGTCCAGGCACCAACCGTATACTGTTGAGAGAAATATTTAGCTATGAAAATATAGAAATTAAAACGTGTGCGTCTTCAATTAAATATGTTAACAAAAAAATTGGTGTCTATTTTAAGAAATTTGACCGTACGAGTTCAACCTAGCTATTATTTTTGAAAACTTTTCTTTTATTGTGTGGGGACAAATGAATTTTTGCACTCATCCACTCGTCAGAACAATTCTCTTATTTTATTAGTTGCTGTCGGACCTGGAATTATAGTGTGGTTTCCAAATTATGTTCTCCCAAAAATATCTGTCGTTACTCATGAGGTCCACTTATCGGCTTGACAATCATCGGATTGCACGCCCAAGGGCTCTTAAAAGGGTCCACTCAGCAAATCAAAAGATGAAAGCACCGTCTCATTCCACCCAATGAGTCAAGTGTCTCTCCGTCTCATTCTCGTGTTAACAGCGCCGCTCGAAATCATGAAATGTTAAAAGTTATGACGCGTCCGAACCAGCGAGCCGCGATACGTTTCGGAATGAATAAAAGGGATCCGCGTCCGTTAATTTCGATGATCGTCGTCATGGAGCTGAGTAATGGTCGATTGTCTTCTTTTATTAATTCTTTTTTTTTCCCAGAATCCCTCTCGAGTTTGACGCGAGTGCGTTCAACAAGTACCGCAATCACATTTTCAATCCGAGCTCAGTGCCGCTTCAATTTTTGCTAGATCAATCCGGTGGAATTTTGCACAGTTACTCGCGGAGCGCTGCTGCCGCCAAGCCGTCCCTAGACAACCATCCCTACTCCCACGCAACCAACCCCTTTCGGCCTTCCTCCTCCCCGACTCATCATGCGCACAGACAGAGCTCGCGTCTTAGAAGTCCTTTTGTTTTTTTTTCGTTCGTTCGTCGCGTCTTCGCCGAGAGGGAGGATCGTAGTCGCATTGCGAGGGTTTTAATCCCTTTATGCGTGTACCCTTTTCCTACCATTTTTTTATCCCCCATAATCTCTCTCTGGGTCTACGCTTAAAACCACGTCAAATAGCATTTGAACCACGTATTACTCGGGTATGTCTGGGATAGAGGACCTATCCTAGGGGAAAATCCAGCGGAATATAGGATTTGGTGCTTCAGCAGGGGGTGAAATGGATAGAGCCGATGTTCGGATCGTATATTCGATTTCATATCCCTGATAATGATGTCTGAGCAGGCCATCAAAATGTTGGAATTCAAATTTGTTGACTGCGTCTCATTCTGTAAAGAATTCATCCTAAATTATTATTTTTACCTAGTACGCCGTATTACTCCTGTTTTTCATCCACGTGACTTCAAAAGGTTCGGTGGCACAGAATAAAGTGGTAAAACGGTCAATTGGAACTGGGTGATTGTCGAATGCAGGCGTAAAATTCATGATCTTATCAAGTGATGGAATTCAACTAAACACTGTGAAACTCTTTTAATTTACAGAAGGGGTTATTTTTTATATTGATGACATCTAATTAACAATAAACTTGAAATTTTTATTTTTAAATGCGTGCTGATAGTTTTTCCTTCGCCTACCTTTCAATTATTTATGGAGATAAGTTTTGGCCGATATGACTTCAGTTTTTTGAATCCCAAAATGCAACTTTCATTCTATTGCTCTTTATAAATTGTATTATTTTTAATGTTAACATAAAACGGAGTCCTACTCGGCCTTCGTAATAATCAGGAGAAAAATACGTGATATTACTTTTTGACTGATACCTATTTTCCATACCAGAGGCATTCATGGACATCCGATGCTGGAGAATTTTGTACCGTCTGCCAAAATGTATCTGCCCACAAAATTATTATTCTGAGAGAAAAGCTCAGTGGAGCTAAATATCTCCTTTGATGGTTAATGAAACGACTTTATCTAAGTTGCGGAAACCTTTCTAAAAAGATTGTGTATGATAGATCCATCAGACCGTACGCCAAATGGCCTAGTCTAGAACATGAATAGCCCACCAAGGAAGGCGTATTGAGGAACTAAGGAGGCGAATCTCTTTTTCTGAAATTTATAAATAAGTAATAAAACAATTAATCAGATTCTACATATGTAGTATGCTACTCTATGGAAGCGAGGCTTGGACGTAGACAGCAGCAAAGAAGTCAAGAGTGGAGACATTCGAAAGGTGGTGCCACCGAAGAATGATGAAGAGAAAATGGTTTGACCGTGTAAGTAACGAGGAAGTGCTAAGAAGAGTGGGAGAAAAGAGAAACCTCCTTAAACCTTAAGCAGAAAACGGGATAACTTAGTTGGCCACATTTTGGCACGATTGCCTGATGAAGATAATCGTTGAAGGACAAGTGGAAGGGAAAAGGGGCAAGGGACGGCCCCGAATGAGTTACATAGGACAGGTAATAAAGGATGTAAAAGAGAAGAAATATGTAGCTATGAAGAGATTAGCGGATAGGAGAGAGAAATGGAGAGCTGCGTCAAACCAATCCGAGGATTGTTGACTAATGATGATAGTGATAATTTTAATTTCCCATTTACATTGGTAATTCAACCTTGAGGGTATTTTCGGTTCTGGATATACTTTTCCCCGGACTAATCCACATGCATGTACATTTCGCAAATTATGAATAGGGGGTAGGGTCCTTTTCCTAGACCACCTAGCAATTTGAAGATATTATTTGGGGGTGTCCGAATACTTCTCTCAGGACTACAGAGTACAATAAAAGTACATTGTGGCCAAAGTAATTGATAAGGATACCCTTGACTTATTTTAACACTGCTCATCCGCTTATTTAGAACTTATATGTATATTAACTATTTATTGGCCATTTTCATTGTCAAAATCGTCCAGTGAGACTCTGAAATGAAATTTGCTACCAAACTACGGGCAATTTGAGTTGATCGCCTGAGGAAGATATGACATGTATAGAATCCAATGTGCCCAAATATTTCGTTCACTCGTCATTCGACTATTTTCAACGAGTGTTAGTAATTTTTCCTAAACCTCCTAGACTTTTTCTCCACACAATTATCATTCCACATATTAATGCAATGGTTGTGGGGATGCTTCTACTGCCAAACGTTTACTGAATTTGACGGTTAGGGTAATAGTTTTAGGGTTGCCAATCAGTGGCGTGGCCACGGAGGGGTGTCCGGGTTTCAACCCCCCTTGCAACTTTATTACTTTATTTTATATGTATTATACATCTTATTTTACTGAATACTCGTGCAAAATTACTGTTTTTGGGCTCTAGAAATCACTTTTTCAGCATCAAAAATCCCAAAATTTTGTCCGGGTCTCCGTTTCCATGGGGTGTTTTCCTTACATCCCGGAAGGGCCCCGAAATCTCCGGTAAACCCTCCCCCATTTCAAAATCCTGGCTACGCTACTGATACCAATATTGGAGACTTCAGATCAAGGCGAGTTAATCATGTTTTTGTTGATGCTACATTGAATCATTATCCACCATATGAACGGAACTGAACTTTCAATCATTATTTTACCGACAGTTAAATATTTGTACCATTACATGTGACTCTTCCTTATTAATCCAAACTTAGAAGGGATTATTGTGACACATATTAGGAAAATTGAGTACTACAGCAATCATTAAGTTGCATGACCAACTATTTGAATAGCGTTCATAAGCAGAAAAAAAAGGGAAAATAATATTTTCGGTTGCTTAAAGTCGCCATCTGTATGCTTGCTCATGGTTATTTCGTTTGGTATTTCTTCTAATATTTTGTGTCATTTAACCTGCCCATAATTCCTCGCAGTATTTAGTATCAGTCCTTATTTACTAATGATAATTATGCCTCTTAATGTCTCATAAATGACCGTAATTGAAGATATATAGAGGAAATGAGCTCCCTCCACCCAACTTCCTTGCTGAGATAAATGGAAAGTTTCATGATTTTATTGTCAAAAATATTGCTAAGTTAATTAAAATTTCGAATGGTAATTTATATTAATTCTCCATTTAAAGGTTTGTTGAGCATTTAATAAGAATGAAATTGTGCGAATCAACGAGAATGAATGAACCTACCTCCTTAAGTGGTGAATTTCTGCTGTGCAAAATATTTCACAACAATCTCAATATGATGAAGCTCTCAGGAGGTAATTGGTCACTCTCGGATAATTTTCTTCCCTCAAGGTTAACGATTAATTTCCTCTCAAATAAAGATTTTATAATCAAAATGCAACTCTGCGATTCAAGACGAATGATAGTGTTTACTCCCTATGACTTTTTAGCACCTAATTTTATATTGTGAATGTGGAGGAAAAAACTTTAATATTATTAGTAATAGTGAATCTTCTGCCACTTCTCCAAAATGAATATTACTTACTGTATTTTCTTGACTGCTCAATCCTAATTGGTCGCCATTATTTTTCGCTAAAACTCATGTTGAAACATAAGTCTTACCAGTAATAGTACATACTAGAAATTGTGTTTCTTCTAAATATCATTCTGGAAGAATCACCGGTTGGGTGAAACGAGAAAAATAATAGAATTTAGACTATCCTTAATTTTTCACCAGGCTTGACATTCTTCAATTCACCAGTACCATAACAATGTTGGTACTTTTCATGTAACTCATCAGCATTACTGGTCATCAAACTTATCGTTGGTTCACACAGACTCAAACCACTACCTTCTGTCGGCATACCTCCTCCATTTTATTTTTTCCATCATCATGGCATTATATATTTTCTCCCGGAAATATTACCCGTTGAGTTTTTCCTCTACATTTTTTTCCTCCGACGGTGGACTTCATTAGGCTCTCTTGTCTTAAAATACGCCTCATTGATCGCCTCATGAGAATTTTTCTTGCTGCTTTCCTCAGCGTCTCATCGTTGGTGACTCGATTAGTCCGCTTAAAATTCTGTGCCGCCTGCTAGCACATGTTTTTCGCCACATCACTCTCGCTATGGAAGAACTCGGGAGAAAAGCCATGTCGAAAGGGGGAGTAAATACCTGAAAACATAAAATTGAAGGAGAATTTGCCAGTGGAAGGCCAAGGGGCAGATGCCTGTGGCAGATATTTCAGGACAAAAGAAAAGAGAATATCATTTAGCCAACGGAACTGGATTCGGAAAGAAAGAAGCAAATGATTGCATTGTGCCTTTCTCGGAATTGGAGGAATATGAATGAGTAAACTTAGCTCCTCATTTCACGATATTCATTTGTTTTTAAAATTTGTACCTTTTCTGTATGTCTCCAGTAAAATTCGTTCATACCTCGGGAAAGCACTCGAATAAGAAAGATTTCTATCCTCGTATAAGCCATTTTTTTCTTTTGACTTAATACTGTCACTTTATAATGAGGGGCAAGTTGTATTAAAATGTATTGCAGCATTTTGCATTCATGAATGTTTTCAATACTTGAGTTAGGATTCTAAGTATATGTTTTTCTAGTAAACAGGGCATAGTAATCTACGGCTTTTGATACTAACTCCATTCAATCCATCATGAATGGAGGTTCTGGTTTAATCTGAGGAAGGAGTGTAAAATAATAACACATAAAAATGTGAGCAAGCTTGGGAAATCTCGTGGGGCACGTACACGGCCGTGTATTTCAGTGAGGAGATTTTTCCATTTAGTGATTAGAAAGTCTTTGATTGAGATAGCAAAATAAATATATCGCCTAATCTGAATGAGCAACATCTTTAATACGTCGCGACTGTTTGAAATCCTGAAATAGTGTCCCTAGCACTTGAAATTAGCGAAACACCATTAAATGAGCAATTTGTAATGCATTACAGCGGAGTGAGTACTGAATTTCAGAGACACTAGAGACTCAATACTACGCTTAGGAGATATTATTCGAAAATTTAGGTTCACGATGTATTCAAGTTCACACTTTCTTGGAGATTTGCTGATTGCATGTGAAGTGGTGAATTTCATTCATTACTGTACAAGAAACTCTAAAATTGGTGTACTTCAGCCCTCCATTCCTCTCTCCATTCAGATAGCCAGAAATTTCGTTCGGGGGGGGGGGGGGTCCACAACCAAAGGGGAAAATTAAAAAAAAAACAGGACACAATGTAGAGCGTTTAAAACTAATTTTAACACTTTTCATTATCGAAAAAACTTCATTTTTCAAATAAATATTCGGTAAATTCATGATTTTTCAAAATGTTTTTTCTTTTACGAAGCAAAGGAATTGTATTTTTATATTTCGGGGGTGATCCGGACCCCCCAGACCCACCCCCTCGCTACACCACTGCCTCCCTCTTTCAAGCTAGTTTCTTCACTTCCCCGACGTTTCTCTCCCTTGAGTCCTTCCTTATCGGTTCCACGTACTTATCTCTAGACCTTCATCGTGGATCTTTTCCCTCTAATTTTTCCTCATTTAAATCTTTCACATGATCACTGGGTCTCATGAAATTTCGTATCCACCCAGCCCTTCTTTTGTGTATACCTCTCCACAGTTCCCTTTCTTTTCCAATTCTTCATTATGCCTCGTTTCTCATCTTATATGATAATATGTTCTTCAAAATCCGCCGTCACCATCAACTCTCGAAGTCTCATGTCTTCTCTGGTCATTTTTTCCAGTGGTCAATTTTCCTTAATCCAAGAATGCCATTTATAACACCAATTTTTCCCATTACTGTTAGCTTTTCTTCATTTTAACACTTCCACATCAGAGTACCGTGCTTATTGCCATTAATTTCGTCAAAGCTCGGGTTTCCATTTTGCTTCTTGTATCATAGATAACGGTGCTCCTCAGGTAGGTTAATGACTCTACTTGCTACAATATCTCTTCTCTGAAGAACGCAGATTTAATGTTTTTGCTGTAACTCTGTGGCTGATTGCACCGAAAAATATTATTGTCGCCTGGCTGTGTTGATATACTCTGAAAGTGCAACATTTCTAGTTCCACTTGTTGTCAAAAAGTATCTGGATGAAGTTCATAGCTAGGAAATTATATTTACATATCAAATGTGATGCGGAGCTTCTATGATATTATAATGCCTTCTCATTGGAATTAGATACCCATGATATCTTCTGCAGGTGTACAGTGAGGTGATAGCCATTAGCTCTCTATCATCTCAGTACAGGTATCCTTAGCCATTGCACCCTCCTCCCAATACAACTCTTGCGTGAATGAATATATGCATGGGCATATGTGTGCCTAGTTATGCGTGGTGTCGCGGGAGGAGCCAACCCGTTTACTCCAATAGGGAGTCGATCTGGGTGCAGAGTAATCCATTCCGTTGATCCGATCTAACGACACATTATCATCCGAGACGTCAGCACGATTGTAATTCCAAACAAAAATTTGTTATCTGAGGCAGATGGCATAAACTTTGCCTCATTATGGACACAGTATGAATAGTTATAGTTATCAGTGAATATATGCTTCATATTCGATCAGAAGAATACTTCCTTCAATTTATGTTAGGCTTTTTAAACTTAATCAACATTGAAACCCGGGTCACGCTCTGATAAAAAATAAGTGGTATAAGTAATTTTCTGATATCTAGGAGATCTTATAATGGAATACCACAAAGTAAATCAAGAGTTAGTGAATTTTATTTAATCTTTGCCTCTTTATGGACGCAGTATGAATAATTATAGTTATCAGGGAATTTGTTCATCATAATTGATCAGAAGAGTACTTCCTAAAATTTATGTTAAGCTTTTCAAACTTAATTTTGCGAGTATTTCCCCAATCTTATGGTTTGATATCTTCTAGTGTAACAACTTTTGCAACCAATTCCAGTGATTTTTCCTTTCCATAAATCATAACTTCCCTTGTACATCCATCTATTTAATAATTTTAGTTTGCTTCCTGAAATCGTCCCTTGTGTTTTTCCTCCCAAAGTAAAATAATCAGATCCAATGTGTCCCTCTTTGGACTAGTGCTTACTCTTTTGGGTTAAATAAATTATCTAGTTCAATATCGCCGAAACGATTTAAATAAAAAGGAAATTTATGTAACGCCAAATAGGGATTTAAAGAAGGGTATGTAATACGGTTCAAATGTGTCAATTTAGGAATTCATCTGCGTTTAAAGCTCAATTATTTGTTCTGTTCTTGAGGTGCTACATAAATTGGCTTGTATCTTTAATGATATCATCGTCTTGGAACTTTGATCACAGTATAATAATAATAATAATAATATCGTTTATTTTCGTAGGCACTGGGGCCCATAAGAAAATATAAGTACATCTTTCTACATTTCACATTGAGATAGATAAATAAAAGAAAAAGTAAATAAATATATATACATATACAGTCAAATGTGAACAGTGCATATCGCCTAGTACATGAAAGAAACAATACAATATTTTCGACAAAAAAAATAATAATAAATAATCGCACTTCGATATAACACACTAATTACAAAATTAAAGGTGACAAACAAAAGAAATATGAACAAGAGATATGAACATAAGAAAGTGAATATATACAAGAAATATGAACATAAGAAAGTGAATATAAACAAGAAATATGAGCATAAGAAAGTGAATATAAACAAGAAATATGAACATAAGAAAGTGAATATAAACAAGAAATATGAACATAAGAAAGTGAATATAAACAAAAGAAATTTAACTTGGGGATAAGGAGGCATTCTTCAGAAACCCATATGTGCTGTGTTTGAACCTATTGACATTTGTACTGCTTCTTATTTGGGCTGGGAGAGAGTTCCATATTTGTGAGGCGGTTACTATGAATGATTTGTTCATATGTAGCGTATGAATTAATAACCAGCAAAACCAGATATAATTAATAACAAGAACTACTATATTAATAAAATAAAATAGAAAAGCTCTAATAAAAATCATATTCTGCATAGCACATTGTTTTCATGTATTTATGAACTATCGTATAAAATTATCTATGAAAAATAATATATCTGTGGTGCTAATGTGTGAAAGAGAAGAAATAGTGGCATATGTCCTTCTCAAATGTGACAGATAACCAGTGGAATCTTGACCCTATCTGGAAAGTATCTTCTGGTGTAACTATCTTCTATAAATGTACTGCATGTATGGAATGAAAAAGGCAAGTCATAAATAAAGTTTCGAATGGCCTAATGCTACGCTATTTATGGTGAAGAGACTGTTACCACGATCATACAAAAAAAAGGCCTGAGGAAAGAAAGCAAAACTTGAAAAAAATTGTTTGATGAGGTACACATCTGGCCACTTCACTATTAGACGTATAATCAACTGGACAAATTTATCAGGAGCGAATAGATATTTTTGAAACCTGATTTTGGATAAGGCTACGTTAGGACAAATGAATTGAGAAAATAAAAAGAGAACAAAGTGAAGTAATAAAATCGGAAGAAGAAAACGTCTGAGAAGCTCCAAACACCAGCGAAGAAGACGTTCCCCACACTCTTGAGACTCAGATATGTCATGGAAAAATAATAGGAGGGAAAGAAGGGAAAGGTTCTCCAAGAGCAACTTAAGGATATTATATAGGTAAATCAAAGGATGATCTGATGAAAGAGAACTTTTGAGAAGAAAGTGGATTGAAATTGCAGACAGAGAGAAAAAATGAAAAGATACTGTAAATCAGTATAATCGTAGTCCTTTGTAATTTGTCATTTCATGGTAAAACTAATTGTGATTCTACACTGCTGGTGGGAATTTTCTTTGTATATAATTGCGTGGCTGTGCATCGTTACATCATATGGTGTGGGATACATCAATTGTGAGAACAAGTTGGGGAGTGAGTCGATGCGTTCGGGTTTTTTTTTTCGGAATATTTCTATCATTTTCTATCTTTCAAGCATTTCATCCCGCCCCTTTTTTCCCTGCGGGGATTAAAAAAAAATAGAAGCCTCAAGAGAATAGGATTGGCCACGATAGATATCACGTGAAGGAATAATATTTTTGCGTCAGATGTCAATCACTGAGCTTTTTTTTACCGAACTCAACAATCCCCCGAGGCGAATCAGTGCAGTGAATTGTAACATATGGGCGAGACTCATCGAAAAGGTCTGAGAAACGCTGATGTGAAAAGGATGGGAAGTTGGGATTGGTCTGAGGGATTATGGGTAGGGTTTTCTAAGTGAGAACCAATCCTGGGTCGGTGGGGATGAAGGTGTGAGCTGGAAATGCTATAGATGAGCGTGAAGATGGAAAAGATTGAGGCACTGGAGGTGTGTGTAAGACGTCGGGAGCGGCGGTGCATGAGGAGACGGGGGAGCGGCTTCTTCTAGACGTTACAAAAGAAGATAGACAAGAGGGAGGAGGACCTCGGTGTGGGGTGGGTATCTCCCCCCCTGTTCCTCGGGCCCTCCCGGGGGGCTGGTGAAGAGATAGCGGGGGCGGATGGTGCGGCTAGAAGCGCGAGGTGGACGTCTCTCTCTCGATTGATAAGGGTGCGTCGGGTGCAGGGGATGGGGGTGCCGAGGGGAGAAAGAAGCCGCGTGTGGGGCCCGGATGAAGCAGAGTCGCGTCCCGCCGTCGGGGGGCCGCGCGAGGTGGAGTCTAGGATGGTAGAGGTGTGGTCTGAGGCGCAAGACTCGGGCGAAGTCGTAAGAACTATGTCTTTACTGTCGTCAGGGTCTTAATAGTCTTTTGTACGGGAGAAATTTACTGAAGTTCAGGCACTGGACGAAATTTTCTTGCATTTTTATGCATCCATGTTTACATTAGCTCTTTCTCAGAGGGTTTTCGTAGGTTTGGGCGTTCTCTTGCGGTGGGTTTTTTCCAATGAGGACGAAATTCAATATCGTTAGGTTTCTCCCACGTTTGTTCATACCTTTTTACTCTTGGTGAATGAAACTTTGTTTACCTTTAATTTGTTGTCGTTTGAAAAGCATACTTTATACATCTCTTTCGTTATAGTTTGACTGCATTTGATTTTAAGAATAACTTGACAATATATTTCTCCGCAAATGTATGATGCATGAGCATGGTTAAGATAGATGATGGACTTACTAGTCCCAATATCTCCCAATAAAGAAGAATATTTAATATTATGTGTCAGAGGTGCCTAGTGCACTTCATCCTAATAGAATTATTTGGCCATCTTCCGAGTTGTTTGTTTCAGTGAGAAGCAATGCGAATTTTTTTCATTTAAACTTCAAAATATGCTCCCCTAATTTTACTTATCAATGCATGATCTTTATAAATGGGCTTTCGGTGCTAAGGTTTCAGATATGCTTTAAAAAATTCTATTGCTAGAAAGGCTCCTACGGTATGGTTATCGGTGTGTAGATGGAAACCTCTATCACTCCTTCAGGGAAGTGAGGCATGTACAATGACAGCAGCGAAGAAATCAAGGGTAGAAGCTTTCGAAATGTGGTTATATAGAAGAACGGTGATTATCAAAAGGATCGCCTGAGTAAGTAATGAGAGAGTCCTAAGAAGAGTAGGAAAGAAAAAAGCCTCATGATACCAGTGATAAGAAAACAAAACAATATTACAGGCCATATCTTGAGAAATATTGGCCTGATGAAGCCAATCGTCGACGGGCACGTGGTTGGTAGAACGGAACTTGAATAAAAACATGGAACAGGCAAAGAAATATGTAAAAGAGAAGAAAAATTCGCAGGTGTGAAAACATAGGAGAAGAGAGCTGCTTCTAATTAATCTGAGGATTGTTGACCAGTGATGATCATGATTGATGTCATGGATTTAAGCCATCCGAAACCAATTGAATGATGAATTGTCACCGCTTGTAGATAATAAATGGCTTATCTTGCTTAGCCTCCTCTCTTTTTGGCGATTTTATTTATATGGCTTCCTCTATTAATTAAAAATACGAGGGCCCTTTTGTGATTTGGTCTCTGACGCTGAAATATCTACATAGATGAGAACCGTATTAATTGTTTTATCAGCACTTTGAGATGAGACATTTTGCTTTTTTACGCTCTTCAATGCTAAGGATTGAAGCATGCACCTGACAACGACTAATAAGAACTGGTTTAGTTTCCTTGATATGCAATCCACTGTCATTTGCACATCTCATCGAATGGGAAAAAATTCAGCGGAAGTTATAAGCGTTAAAAATGTATATTCTATATTTTTTTTAACGTTTCCATCGGTTAGACCATAATGTCTCAGGCGTACGAAAAGTAATTAGCATTCCGTGCCAAACTGCTCTACTTATTAGCCTTTTTCTTTTTACTCTCAAAACTTTGCATATCAAGGGATATTATTACAGTATTTTAGCTTCTTAAGACACTCTTTGAATGAAAAAGATTTCTCTGGATCCAAGTGAATCTAGAATGAAAAAATTATTAAAGATAAATATTTGTTCATATTTTTAGCATCCAATTATGGTTAAATTGCACGCAGTTTTTCTATTACTTCACCGTACGGTAAAAAAAATTGAGAAGCGTTGATTATTTTTCAATATGTATAAAAATAAATCCGTCCATAACGCCACTTGACCTGAAAATTGCATTGAAAGAATAAGATTTTTTTCCTTCCAATGCCTCTTCATCGCCGTTCCTAGACAAAAATTCTGGATGTCTGCAACTGAATTTCCGATATCCATCGAATTCTCAGGACGGATATGATGAGTCCGTGGGAGCCGTATTGAAAATAAAGCCAGACGCGTGGTACGTCATGTTTTAAGCAAAAAATCAATCGACTTCCTCGCATGCACCCTAGGCATTTGGATATGCATTTTGTATTTCACTCACATTCAGATTCCCCGAAGCATGTCCGGTGTTACCTCATAGAAGGTTGGAAGTTGTTGAGAATGTAAACAGCTATATAGGGGACTGTCCTTGGAAGTCTCTGAAAATTCTGGCGAAAAATTCAATTTTCTTGATAGAACTAGGGCAGTTTATAGAATGAGAATCCTCCCACTGTTTTGCTAAAAAATATATTTTTGTGGTTATTCGAGAATTTTTCAAGAAAATAAAATTTCAGGGGTTGCAAATACTCTGACTTTACTTTTGTACTCTTACTTCATCGTCGAATAATAATTGTTCTATATAATATGGTCAAAATATTTTTATTAGTTGAGAAGAGGAATATCGCATTCATGTTGTATTTCATCTAAACGCTTTTCTTAGCTCGTGTAAAATGTGTAGATAGAAAAATAAACTTCAAGGCAGTTGGCCTTTAGGTTTAGCTTGAAAATTATTATAAAACCACGTGAAATTATGGGCCAAATTAAGGAACTTGAGTGGAATATTTTTTGCGTTATGTCCACTATTCCTTTTAAACTTAAAACGCAGTTAATGCTCTCGACGTTTTTTCACGAATATGATCTCCAATGTATTTCCAGAGGTTCATGACTTTGTTTATAAAACTTTGTTTGAACTGTGTTTATACTAAAAATGTACTATTAGTTGAATATCTTCATTTGTGGGATCATACTTTTAAAAATTAGTAAAAAAATTATTCTAACCTCATTGTTTCTGAAGTGAAGTGAGTTAGAAATAAGACTAGATTCTCGCGATTAACATGTCTTACATTGGATTTTGGTCAAACTAATATCACACCTCGGTTTGATGATAGTACGACTGCAATGCATGATGATTACAGAAAAATATAATTTGCTCTGGGCAGAGGCTCTTTGGAGAACGAAAATGGCTATGAGGATACATGTTAGTCCTTGCGTAGGAAGTTAAAATCTCTGACAGCATGCAAGAGATTGTATGCTAAATTAATTACCATTTCCGTTGACGAGCACATTAAAATTGGTGTTTCCGCTGGTCTTTTCTGGGTATTATATTAAGTATTTGAAAGTTGCGATAGCTTCAAAACTTTCGTAGGGAATGGATACAAGAAACATTCGTCGCAAAGCTCGTAAGAACATTGGTTCCGTCAAGCGTGTTGTGAGAAGGATCCCCTGATGTAAAAATTGGAAGAGAGGTGCAACTTCGCACTCGTCAAGCTGAATCGTGAATACGCGCTTTGTGTATGGGATCCGGCGAAGAAAGATTTAATCCGTCAACCAAAAAAATGACCTGACAATATAAATGAAAACCGCGCGATTCGCCAAAAACCGCATCGAGCGAAAGGAGAGCGTTTTTCTCCTTTTGCGCGAGTTAGTTCGGTAGCTGCAAGATGCTAAGAGCTCGGGTTAAATTGCTTGGGCAATCAAGAGAATATGCCGTCTGGAGTGACATGGACTGCATCACCTTGAGACAGTACATATTATATTCCAGTACCCAACTTATGTGATATGGCAACGGACATACTTTGCGGAGAGGATATGATTACAGATTTCTTTTTCTTTCGAAGAATAATGGATTGTGCTAAATACGCGTTCTAATTCAGGGAGGCATATCACTCACCGACCCCATCTTATTGTTTTAATACTCTCGTACAGGTTAATGGCTAGTTCCCTAATACCTTACGCCCCACTTCTATTGAGCTGGCTTGCGGGGTACAGCCAGAATATTTACCTTTGAGCTAACCAATACATTCCCATCGAAACTGCTGAGATAGTTCATGCTTCCCATGGTATTTGATAATTTAAGAGGAGCTTGGAGGAAACGTGGACGAGAACTACCAATAACTTGAGGAGATTTTCTTTATTAAGACGACTCATCCGACTTTCGGTATGAGATAAAATGACCAATGGGGCGAGGCAAAGAGCCAAATCTAAAACTGTTCTATTCATAACTTTATAAGCAACATTAAATTTGTCAATATCCAATTTAGAATAAGGTAAGTAGATAAAGGGACCCACATTATAAAGGAGAGGTGGCGAAATTGGAGAAGGTGCAGAGAAAAGTTGGTATTGGGAAAGTACAAAAAACGGAGAGCGTTTCAGAAATGCTCACAGTTCTGGGATGGGAGATTTTACAGGGGAGGAGGAAAAGGAGCAGGCTATGTGGTATGTTTAAAGTAATAAGTGGGGGAAAAGCATGGAAAGAGTTTGGGAAGGACGTTACAAAACCCAGCTTTGTTGGAAAAAATGATCACCAGTTCAAGATAAAGTACCGATCCTAAAGGGCAAATGCAAAGCAGTTAGTTCTCTTATTGAAAAGGACCATGAGGGACTGGAGCGACCTAACAGAAAAACTATTTGAGCCCTTCCCAAAATATTTACATATTTTTAAAAAGCGGTTGAAGAGGTAAGGACCAAGGGTTTCATTATGACGTTTTCAATTTTTTTTGCATCGTATGCTCATGTTACCACCAGGCAAATACTACTTTTAACAATTTAATTATTATAATAATAAAAATTTTATGCATACGTAAGATAGGTATTTCATCCGGACCACGCTCCTTTCAGTCTTGTTCTGCGGGAATGTCCCCTTGACTAATGCCAGGTCAGGAATTGGACCTCTCAATTTTACACCTGCATAAGGGCTGAGATTTCCTCGTCGCACCTTCATCTCCACGACACGCTCGTCGTACCACGACAGAAGTTGAGGGCCGCCTCGCACCGACGTCCATCTCATCCCGTACCGTAATCCTCCCGTGGAGATCTGCACTGGCGGGGAGCGCACTTTGCTGTACGGTCCTCGCTCGCAAGACACCCACCCCATACACGCTGATGACGAGATGCGATGCATCTAAGAATCGCAACCCATTTTGCTGGCTCACATCCCAAGATTGTGATATAGAATGGAAATTAGTTGGTCTTCTTCTTGCTGCCCTTCTTATTGTCGCGAAATTTCAGAAAGATATATGCGTGATTATCCTTTCCCGTCTCTAGGTTCCTGTTCGTAAGGTATTCAGTAGCCATAACTTATGAAACTTAGTGCTGTTGGAAAGTGGAAAAGATATAAAATAAAACGTGTTGACTGGCTGTTGTAGCGTAGTAGCCTATTGGGTAGGGCGCTTAGTGTCTGACCGGAGGACTGAGAAAAATTATTTATTTCCCAGTGAATTTCATCCTTGCTTATATTTGCATCGGTGCAGGTGACTTCATGCAAAGTTAATTTTTTTCGTGAATTTTTATGATTAATTATCCTTGTTAATAGGAAAAAGATTCGTGCTCGTAAAAATGTGTTACCATGTGTCAATTCACCTGGATGAAACCCTGAAAAATGTTCGTTCTTTTCTATCACCAAGGAATCGTGACATCTTTCGGCATTTTTTCAATTGATTTGGGTAATGTGAGCATTCACGTCGATAAGCGCTCATGCTCCAGTGGCTGTATTTAGGGGCTCCGATTAGCTTGCGAACACATTCGCGCGCGCGTCCCCCCCCCCCCCCCACCTCCTCGACGAAAAACCGACTCGGCCAGCCTCGCGTCCCGAACCACGGGGGCCCGTTAATCTAAAAATAAGGTCCATAAAACACGCGCTCATTCGTCCAGTCATCCATTGTTTCGCGGAATTGGGCCGATGGCTTTGCTTCCAACTTCGGGGTCGTCAAACTTGTGCCGCACGACTGAGTGCAGATTGTCGCCGTTCCCGCAGCTTGAATGCGGCGTCCGAAATTGGTGACTCTCCGTGAGTGTTGACGATTTATGAGAATTCAGGTGGCATTCATGGAAAGTGTCTATTCATATAAGGAAGAAAATATATATTATTGACTCCTCAGATCACACTTTAGCATCCTCAGCACTTCAATTCTCCACATCATCAAGACATTCTAAAATTGAGCACAATAGGGTAGTTTCCTTCATCAAAGAAAACGAAAGGCATTGATTGCGATTCGTTACCCACCATTAGTGTATTCATAATATACAAATTATTTGGTTTTAGAAATACCGGTTTAGACGAATGGCAATGGTCAATTTTATTCTCATTTGGAAAAGGCCAGATTGGCGCCCATGCAATGCCACTCCACGTGACGTCACAGGGGCCTAGTTTCTATACGAGTAGATAGGAGTTTTACATCGTCTGAGATTACCAATGCATGCATGAGGTACAGAGCTCAGGGAAACATGTCTTAATAATCGCCTATTAAAACTGCCTAAGGTCGGAAAGTTTCTTTCGTTTGATAAGGTATTAATAATCCTTATTTAAGCCAAGCGCTACCAGCTAGCATGGTACCCTGCTACCTGCGTCGTATCAGCGCTCAGAGCCTCGCCCCAAGGTCACCTCACAAGGCGGCAGCGGGAACCAGAACGACGTCACACGGGAGTTTTCTCGGCATTCATACTTACCCGTCGCGTTTTCGCGCGCTTGAAATTTTTCACTTTTCATTTAATCGCGAAAAATAGATATCGTCATTTAAAAATCTAAAAGCGTGAAATACGTATTCCAGGAGTAATAATCTTTCGATTTAGGCAATAAAAAATAATAGGAAACCACCCTATTCCCTGACAAGCGATCTGGAATTTTCTCAAGACTTTATCCTCGTGCAGCGGTTTCATGAATTGATTAATTATCAAAAATGTTTCCCCACATTTAATAAAAATTTCTTTTACTTCCATTTGGAGGGTATTTGAAGATTTAGTTTGATTATTACCCATAGATATATCACACAATGGCGGACCCTGTTTCCAGAACCTGAGTCGACGGCACGCTCGAAAAAACGATGTAAAATTCGAGGTTGCAAGTTGGGTCAAGATTTTACTTTAGATTCACAATACAGAATATTCATAGAACGACGTGGTATTAGTCACTTGGTGGAACTCGCCGGAAATATCTACTTTTTCTCTACGTTTTTGTAAAAAAATTGGCTGTGAAAAGTTACGATTAATGTGAATTCGGGTTGCATTCATGGAAAGTATCTATTCATCTGAGAAAGAAGATATTATATTCTTTGGAGTGTTTTTGAATATTTTGTTTGATTATCAACCATATAAATATAACAAAATGACGGAGCCTGATTTCAGCCAACTTTTTACATAAACGTAGAGAAAAAGTATATATTTCCGCCGAGTTCCGCCAAGTGACTTATACCACGTCGTCCTATGAATCTTCTATAATGTGAATCTAAAGTAAAATCTTGACCAAGCTTGCAATTCCGAATTTTACATCAATTTTTCGAGCGTGCCGTCTACTCCGTCCGACTGCCAGCTGGCGGCGAAGGGGACTCTCCGTGAATAGTTACGATTTATGTAAATTCGGGTTGCATTAATGGAAAGTATCTATTCGTCTAAGAAAGGAGATATTATATTGACTCATCAGCTCACCTTTTAAGATCTTCGGCAATTTCATTCTCATCGTCGCGGAATTCAAAAATTGAGCACAACGATTCTCTTTTAAGATAACTGGAATTTTCTTTATTGGAGCCAGGTAGGCTATTGGGTTGAGCTCTTGGACGCTGATCGAAGGGTCCCCAGTTTCAAATTCACTTACGGAAATCCTCTTGAAAAGTGTTAATGACATTGTACTGCAAAATATTTTTAAGCAGAAGATCGCATTACACCCATGCCGCGTCGCGGATAGTTTTGAAAGCCGATTAAAATGAGACCGAAGTTGCAACAGAAATCAGCCTTCTATGGGATAGAATTGGGCCTACTCTATACAGTCCCCTTGCCTCTGTGGCTTATTACGGGTTGAGCTCTACTCATCCCTTTTCTGTCAAACCTCCGAATTGAATTACTGATGAAGTGTAATTTTCTCATCAAATTTTCAACCGAAATTCTTCCCTAGCCATCCACCAGGGACTATGATAATCACAAATTCTGCATTTTTTTCCATGAAAATTGACCGTCATGGGGTTGGTCCTCTTCTTCCATTCAACAAGGATAGGCTCATACAGACGCCGGTATTCTCTCTGATCTTCCATCTGTCTCCGAGAGCTTTCACATAAAGGACAACCTCTTCAACTTTTCTCATGGCCAAGAAGGAAATGACAATTTTATTCGCGGCAATGTAAATCATTCTCTTCTAATAAAATAAGCTTCTCGCGATAAGGTATCATCCCTTATTCTTCATTTTATCTCACTCTTTGCTTTCTCCTAAATCACATCGGCCTTCGTTCAATACTAGCGTATCTTATAATATCCTACCCTTATTAAAATCCGCGTCAATATTGCTCAAATGACCTCTGAATTCTGGCGCATACCCTCAGACATCCAACCCCCTTCCTTCATATCTTCTGTCCTAGGATCGCGTTAAGAGAAGCCTACACCGGCGTCCGGGGATCGAAAAAATTGAAACCATTATCATTCCTTTATTCATTTTTTTGTTCCGCTTTCCGCATTTCAGTCCACGGCAGCCGTGACGTCACGTCACGCAAAAAACCGACTTCTTCCCCTTCTTTATCTAAATCCACAGTTCCTTTTCTCCCACCAATGTTCCCATGGCGGAGCGTACCTCCGCCACTAGCCCATCCATTCCCCCCTAGAACACGAGCTCTTTCCTAGCCTTCACCTCCCCGCCGCTCCCAGCCTAGCCAAACATCCGAGAGTTCCCCTACGCATAGACTTCCTTCACTATTTTTCTCCCAACGAACTTCCCCCCACCAGTTTCCCTCGCTGCCTATATACCCCCCGCAATTTCCCCGCCTCCCCTATTTTGCCTCCGTCACTCACACCCCACGAACAGTTCCTTCCCTAAACCACCTCTGCCGTCACGGGCATAGATCTGCCCTGTTTATGCTACCGTCTCCCCTACCAACGTAAACCGTCGACGTGCACTTTCCGCACTCAAACAGGGTTACCATCATGGTTCTACGCCTCCCCCTAGAGACACTTTATGCACCGAATCCTTTTTTTTTTATTGAAAAACCCCGCATCCGATGACCTCTGTACAATTTATATCACTATTTAATTGAACATTATCCCATTTTATCTTAAAAATCAACAGTTTAAGCTACTCAATTTTTATATTCGTACCATTCGAACTTATTGATCGAACTCAAGTTTTCGGTTCCTCCCGCGACGCCAGCGCGTGAAGAGTCGGCTGCGTGAGGAACTAAAAATTGCGATAGTCCGGACGTGAATTCTCTCTCGGAAGCTCTCACGTTTGAACATTATGTTCTTCACGTTGGTAGTGGAACCGGGGCATGAACCTCCTCGCCAGACAGACGGAGGCCTAGAGAGAGGTAGAAGAGAAAAGTGGAGAGAGGAGTAGAATAGGAGAGTTCTCCCCCCCACCCCACTCCCCATTGTGTAGTTCCTCTCACCCCACCCCCACCACGTTTATACCCCACCCCTCCGCCCCCCACCCCGCTCACACTTTAGTCAATAGGGCTGTCGCAGAACCTAGAACATGGAGAGCTACAAGCTTTGGGAGTCGGGTCTGTGCATGGGGTGGGAGGTCCCGGTGTCGGTTGAGGTAGCGTGGGGTGGGGTACCCGCGAGGAGACCGCAGTGGAGGTGGGTGGGGTTTATAATACACGCGGGACACAGTAAGTAGGAAGTAGGGGTGGGGTGACAGGGGGTGGTGGGCAAAGAAACCATTTCCCCTGGGCTTTCCGCTGTCCTATTTCATGTAGGTTTTGCTGCACCTCTACATATCCGTGTTAAAAAATCCACGTTTATTGAACACCGACGCGTTTATATTATTCGTGCAAATATCCATGTGTGGCTTGGCCCGATAGTCGATCGTGTTTGACCTTTTAGTCCCGTGAGGGTTTCCGGTCGATCCCTCTCTAAAATATCAATTTGCGTTTGTTGTTCAAAAAAGTTTTGTTTGTTTGAAATATGTATTCCGATATTATATTGCATTGGTAACAGAACTGTAAAGGCAACTCATATTTTTTACGATAGATCGCATTTCATCGGTTTTCCAATTCCTATTACCGCCGGTCGATTTTTTCTGGGGAGGCATCCTATGAGTGTTACTAATATGATTGCGAAAATTATATGATGCTGATTCAATTTTTGTCACCCAAAAGCTTAACTCATCACTGTTGTTCACGCCACCACAAATGAGTTATTTGGGTCAATTACAGACTCGTATTGATATCATATCGCATCGTCATATCGTATCTAATGTGTAATTTTAACTATAAATGTCACTGAACTATGTTTAATGCTGCTTTATACGTCAAGTTAATTTTAAGTCATAACTTTAGGCTATAACTTTAGGTCATAACTTTAGGTTTAGGTTAGGACATAACTAACTGCATAAGAAAGAGGGCAAAAATTACCCCACTTTATTACAAAACTCTTTCTTCAGTTTTTCTGATTTCTTAGATTTTTTAAATTCTGTGGGTAGTTAGTCCCTGTTATGACTGTCAATATTCATTATATAAGACTCGAGAAAAGGAGTTTTGTTACAATTTATTTGCAGGTACCTCTGTCGATGGATTGGGAGATTTGGGCAAAGTATTTGGCTGAACCTAGTCTTTAAGTATAATTTTCGACCAGTAAATTTCTTATAGATCAAGGGCGGGAGAAAATCATTCGGATATCATTATATTCCATGGAATAAATTTAATTTTCCTTGAGAGGTTAACCAAGTCGAACGCACAAACAATTAACATAGGTGTTCCGTTGCCGGACTCGTCTGTAAACCAGGGGCGGATACAGCAACAAATTTGGGGGGGGGGCTCATGACCTGGGTCCGTCGAGTATGGAAAACCTCCCGGGAGAGAGGGACTTTCTCCCGCGTAAATATTATTTAAAATCCAATTTTTTACACATTGGGTAGCCTAAAATTTCCATTTTCCTCTTAAATAAAGATGAAATTGAACAATTTTAGACATTTAAGGATACGAAAACTATTATATTAATAAAACCTTGATAACATTTTTGTAACATTTGGTGGGGAGGTCGTGACCCTTGCGAACCCCCGCTAAATCCGCCAGTGTTTTAAACAATGCATTAGTGAATAGATAGATGATGGATATATAGGGGGGATCGGGTTGGTGTGGTGGCAAGAGTGTTAGCTTCCCACCGCGTGGGCTCGGGTTCAAATCCCGTCGGTGGCAGAGAATTCACAGAGACTGCCCGAAATGGTATGTGGAGGACATTTCAAGCGCAACACTCCGTCCGTCGGATTAAACGTTAAGCCGTGGCCCCCTTGGCGCCTTTCGTTGGCGCGAGTTGGCTATTGCCGACGCCGGATTTCTCTCCACCCTTCCTGACCAACCCTTCCCTCATGGGGCAAATTACCTAAGCTGTCGGTTTTCCTCCTCCAAATACCGTACCAGACCAGAAGATTATGTTTACCATCGATACCATGGTGGTGTTTTAATAAAAAAAATTCTGAGGAAAAAACGAAGTTAAAGTTATTCATCCAAAATGTTCAGCAAAGTCCACAAAGTATCCCCTCAAACCACCAAATTTAATATTGTGCTTTTGATACAAAAGAGGACAGTGTGAATGAAGTATCTGCATGTCTCATCGTCATCATACGTCAACAATACTAAGATTGGTTTGACGCAGCTCCCACTTCCTCTCTCCTATCCGCTAGCCTTTTCAGAGCGACGTATTTCTTCTCTTTTATTACATCATTTATAGCCTGTCCAATGTAACTGATTCGGGGCCGTCCCTTGGCCTTCTTCCTTTCTACCTGTCCTTCTTTGATTTTTTTCATTTGCCTGTATGTCTTTTACGAAATTTATGTTCTTTTAGAATAGCCTTGGTGCAGAGTTAAAATGGCACGATACTTTTCTCATTCTCAGCCAAATAAAATACGTTTGAAGCCAACAGTTAGCATTACATTGCGCGAGTTATATTCGCGAGTTTTAATGCGATTGCAGCTTGGTAAAGCCATGGCGTAAATGACCTGAGCTGTCGGTCGCCTCCTCCAAATACCATACAATAGATGGGAATTAATACGAACATACTATACAACTGTGATCAAAGCGTGTGGCTTAGGTTTGGGAAGACAGAAATATAATCCCCATACCAGCCGTCAATCGGATAGGATATGAGCCCACGTTTTTGCTCCTCCAATTTTGGCCCGTTGTGGTTGATTTTCATTTCCCGTTCCTTCCTTAAACTTCCCCCCTTCCCCTGTACCCTCTTCCTCCCCCTTCCGCCTCCCCTGACCCCCACTCTCCCTCATATACTTCCCCGCACCTCTCCCCTTCGCGCCAAAAATTTCGAGGCTATTTTTATCCATGGAGTGCGTTCTGGGTCTCGGTAGAGGGATCGAATGCCGAATTCCTTTTTCTTTTATACCATCTCTATTTTTTTTGCCTCTTCTCTTCCTCCAATTTTTTTTCGCGACATTTCTTTCGCAGGCGTCTCTCGCTCGGCGCCATGAATAAAAAAATGAGGAAAAAAATCGACGCGGTTGACCCAGTGGAACGAGGGAGAATTCTTTGGTAGTTTCATTGGGAACCCAAAAATGACAAATCTCATTCCGATTCCGAATCGAATTTCATTTATTTTTTACCTTTTTATTCCATCATTGATGCTGTGGCGATTTGTGATGGTATCGGTCCGATCGGGTCTGTATAATGACGGACTCTTGCTAATGAGTCTTGAGTCTTATTTTTTCATTCAATCACGATTGCGGATAACTGGACACATATACTACCAAGGTTTCGTTGGAGAGCCGTACGTTGATTCAGTGGTAAAGGCCACGAATCCGCCACGTGGGCGGGCATTGGATTGTATGATTTTCTCTGCAAAAAATTAGTTATTACTGGTTCTAAGTATACCGGGACTAGCCACGGTGATAACTTTACGGGAGTCAGCCGCCATGCACAAATTGTGCAAAAAATCCACAGAGAAAATATCATTCGCCTTGATCGGGATCCGAACCTGTATCCTCCGATTTCTAGTCGAGTGCTTTAGTCAGTTAAACTTCTGAGGCGTCATTTCTCCTTGAGGATACTTGTGGAAACTACCGGAAAAGGTAGTTTGGATTGCTGAGCAAATGATGCCATATAAAACAGGCAGCAACTATAAGTGAATGATGGAATTTACGATTGGTTGAACAACAACTCCTCTATCAGGGTAGGAATCGGGACATACCACTTCTACTTCTCCAACATCCCATGAGCTTAGCTAGTATTTGCATTTTTGGACAATTGCTAGAGTGTATTTTGGTTCAGGAGCAATTCTGAGGGAATTACGCTTAAAAATAAGACCTTAACGGCTGTTTACTCCTTTCAAATCGAAAGCATAGATCCGAGTAGGTACTATCATTTTATTATTACGTAGCATGGCCTGATATTTCTCAAAATGGTCGCACTAAAATGTAGCTCAAATAATGTCCCAAAATTTTAAACCATTTTAATTTCAAATTGTATCATCAGATATGTATAGCTTTAAGTGGAAACATTTTTCAAATCAATATGGAAAAATACGGTGGATAAATTGAAAAAAAAAGTTTTAATAATTCATCCGCCAACAAATGGCTGTGTATTTTTGTCCAAGGGCATCGTACAGAGGTATGGAGGATAAAAAATCCTCTTTATGCCTTCTTTCGAATTTCGGGGAATTATTTCCTTTCAACATCGTCTCCAGAATCAATATTCGCCCAAAAGTTCCCCACTGTTTTTGTTCAGCGGAGCACCGCGAAACTCCTCCATGAAAAATTAAGGAATTGAGCTTGCGACCAAACTGAAACCCTTGTACAAATAAACACATTTTACCGAGTAATGAGGTGGCTCGGTAAATAATTCTTCGCCCTTCTGAAATCCCAACGATCGAGCTGATTTTTCAGGCTTCCTTTGTCCGGACCAATAAATATGGGTCGTACGCATTTATCCTTCGGACATATTCCACGGAATAATCTCACGCCCCTCTCCACCCACCTCGTTCGTCTCATCGGAGAAACGACTTCATTTTGAAATGGAGTTAATTTCTCCGAGTTTGTAAGTGGCACAGCGAACAGGTTGGGCTCTGTTCATGCGTAATAGCCTAGATTTTTGAGCTTCGACGAAGGTGCACGAAATCGCAGACCAGCGAGCAATTTTTTTTCGGTCTCCGAAGAAAAACCATTCATAGGACTATGTGGTGGGGTAGAAGAAGTAGAAATTGCAAGCCCCTCTTCCGTCCCTGCTATAGAAGTCGGTGCGCAAGCAATCATAAATTCCGTTACGCACGTACAATTGCGCTGCTTGAAGCAAAATAAGTAACCACTACGTGATGAACATAAAAACCAAATCCTTGAAGTTACTTGTATTTTCTGTAATAACTCACTCTTCGCCGAAATTATTTTAAAGAATAAAAAATTCTTTTAGCAATTGCAAAATCAAGATATTTCATCAAATTTTATCTGAAAGATCATGCGCCATCCAACTTCAAGGAATCAATATATACTTTTATAAGGAAAGTGTGATAAAATCATGCAATCAATTAATACTAGTCTATCATGCAATCAATTAATACTAATCTATTAAGTGCAAAATCAAGATATTTTATCAAATTTTATCTGAAAGATCATGCGACATCCAACTTCAAGGAATCAATATATACTTTTATAAGGAAAGTGTGATAAAATCATGCAATCAATTAGTACTAGGATGAAAACGGCATCTCTTGGCATTATATTGTAATTTAATTGTTATTAATTAGATTTCAACATATTTTGTCCAAACTATCCATGTCAATTTTTTATTTCAAATTTTTGTGTTTGTGTAAAAATTATAGTAAAATAGTTTTAAGTGGATAATAATATTATTCACTAGAGTAATAAAATTCGTTATTCTGCTCGAATTAATACATAAAGAGTATTAAATTGTGAAAAATACTCGAGGAATGTTTAATATTTGTCTGGTTGGATGAAAAAATTTAAAGCTATACGAAATCTTTCGGTGCCATGGAATTGTGTTTTTTCTCTTGCCATGCCATAACTGCTTATGGAACCACTTTTTAATTGCAATGTCTGAGTGAAGACAAATGTTACAGAAAAAATAACTATTCTCGTACAAGTAATTTTCTCTAAGTTTCCATTTATTTTCATGGCCTGAATTTATTAAGAAATCAGTTACTCGCCGTTTTACTTAATTAATGTTTTATTTGTTAATAAATTTCTATTTGATTGAGCAAATTTAATTAGTATTACTAGCATAAAAATGTACTCAAGCCTTTTTTCCAACTTTGAGGCTATTGTGCGATATCAATTAGATTATTTGGGCAATTACACTTGAGTGAATGTTTATCCTCGCTTTCTTTCTGATGATCAAGCGCTGAGGGGATCAATTTTTGGCTTCGTGACACCTTGAATGTCACCTATCTTTTTGGCGTCCGTGCACATTCGGAAAGTTGCGACAACCTGTTTTAACCAATCATAATTTTAATTTCATGTCAAGGAATGATGGGAAGAGTAGGTACATCAAGAAGTTACCCCTCTTTCTTGAAGTTTGCTGTAGCGATCCACTGTGTTCATATTTGAGACAGTCTAAGATTCTAAGCTCCTCTACAATTTGTTTTTGTTTTGTTTCTGAAAGAGAAGGAATGAAGCAGAAATTCAGCATGATCATGCGCATGATCATTCAGTGAAAATTATAACATGTCCTATTTTGCGCGCATGATCCTGTGAATGATCATGTGGTCATTCTGAATGATCATTCGCATGATCATTCACCGGGCATAGCGGCCTTAAGACTTAAAAATACTAGACTCTACCACTTGACAAAGGGAAAATTCGTGTCTTTTCTAAAGTTTCCTTCATCATAATCCATCGCAAGTAGAAACACTCTTACCGTATCTCTGTTTTTATTTTATTTCAAATGCTTGTGTGCGTTTATGAAAAATAGTTGTGAGTGGAAAATAGGATTCGTTTTTCTGCTCAAATAACTTGATAGAGAATATATAAGTGTGAAAAATAGTGACGGAAAGTTTAATATCGGTCTAGTTGGGTGAAAATTTTTAAATCTACTACCATAGGAAGTCTTTCTGTGCTGTAGATAGTGCTTGTTTTTTCTCTTGCCGTGCCAGAATTACGGAACCACTTTTTCATGGCAATGGTTGAGTGAACCTAATATTGCAGAGAAAGTTAAAGGTATGGCAACAAAAAAACATTATAAATTCTTAATTCTGATTATACAAAAATAAGGAGATATAATCGACAATCATTTTTAGACTATTGAGTACTACGGTGAGCTATATTTTGAAAACTCCTTTCTCCAAAAACGTCGCCCTAATTTTACACAGATTTAAATTTTTTGGTTGTCCTCTACAAGAGTGTCAGTTTAACTACCAAATACTTCTGAAGAGGTTATTTTTATATGACGATAGATGAAATATTAAATAATAAATATTGTGATTAAAATTGAACCATTTTATGAGCACTACCTTATTTTTGAGTACCTTCAGTAAACGTGAAACTTTAGTACCATGTCCCCTTGTACCCTACAAAAACTCTTCCTTATGCCATCAGTTAGGACCAGATTCATCATAAGGGCCAGGTTCAGTTCTCGTCGAGTCAATTGATTCTTTTCAAGGTGCATTTATCGCTCAATACTGCGTGAATTTTCATCGGCCCGTGTGATTCCTCGTAATACACTCCTTGTGGTATTATTCGTCGGATCATTTACGATTCCGCGGAATTATTTTCACCTCCTCCCCAAAAACCGTCGCTTTTGTTCCGATTTTCTTTTTTTTCCGCTATTTATTTTTTTATGCTTCCGAATTTTTTGTGGAATCAGTGTGAGATAAATATTTTTCCCCCGCCCGTTCGTCGAAATTGCTGTTCTCGGTGATCTCGGCGATTCCCACGATCGACGAGACTCAGTAGTCGAGGGAAGGGAAGCGCGCACACAAAAAAAACACCTTGCGGTTGCAAAATTTCGGTCTCTCTACCCGCGACGGCGGTAGCTCCAAAGAAGTGTCGGCGTCAGCTCGATCCTTTTCGACTACGATGTCTGCCCCGTCTTCGACGGAAGGGAAAGGGCGCCCACCCCTGGAGACACTTCGATAGGGGCGGAAAATACTTAGCCAAACCCACATTCCACCATCTTCAAAAATACATGACTACGGTGGCAAACAGGGGTAAATCTCAAGATGAAAAGAAGTTTTTATTTTCCACATTCAACATTACTTCCTTTGAAAGAAAATTTTATTTCAAAAGCATGCTTCTTAATTGCCCATTGAAATTGAGGCGAAAATCATTTTAGCAAAGCAATATTTAAAAATATCAAGTATTTTCTAATTTTAAAACATTTAAAATCATTGCTATCTTGTCAAATAAATTTTCCTCGAAAAATAATTGTTTTTAAGTCATAATACATTATACATGAAAATCTTAGCATTAAAAAATTAATATTTTGCTAGGATAATGATGTAAAAACATTAAAGTTTATAAAAAAACTTGTTATTAGTTCATATTTTATTCTATATGTCATTTTTTATAAAATATCATACTTTTTATCTGCCTCGGGCGATAGAGACCTAGGATGAGCGATTGGTACTCCATTTTCGTTGGGAGGGCAGAGATGCACGACCCTGTCTCTTCCACCCAATGAGTTCGCTTGGGAGACATAGTTCACTCCTTCCCCCGAGATCATAAATACCATTATCAGGGCCGGAAATTTCTTTCCTTAGATTATGTTGCCATGTAATCTATTGCTATTAATAGTTGAGTTACTATATCAGGCGTTTCTGGTGAATTTCGACGAAGATAGAGGCTTTGTCCTACCTAATTATCGACCAGTATTTTTATGTACTACTTCATCACCTGATAATGATGCAATACATTGAAACTGAGCTTCGTAAATTAGAATATGCATAAGCGATATTTTACCTGGCGTTACTTCATTTTCGGTTTGTACATTTAACATTTTAGATAGCTATGCTGGAGAGATTCTGGAGAACCTGTATGACAGTGAAATAAAAAATCAATCTATTGATTCTCCGCGCAATTAGATGTCAAAGATTTCATTCGGAAAAGCATGCAATGAGAGTGAGCTCTTTCGGTGTTTACTCGTTCACAGAAAAATTGTACTAAAAGATTCTGTGTATTATAATGATTTAAGTTCGCCATGAAAAAGTATTTGACTTTGCCGGAATTCGAACCCGAATCTCCCGATTGCCAGTCAGGCGTGTTAACCAGTTAAGAAATTGATGAAATTGAATTTTATAAGGTAAAATAGTGAGGTTAAATGATGTGATCGAAATGGAGATGGATCGAGAGAAAAGGGACATTTATTGCCAATGCTTCTATTGTATTTAGGGGATTCGGTGATAAAATGCCGTTAACTGCTCACAAAGTTGTTGTGCCTTTCCAGTAAGAAACCCTTTTTCTTCTGATTTCCTATTACATCTTACTGTTACCAATAATTCAACCGACCTTCATTTTTCCACTAGTTTCTCCGGAAATAAAAATGCGCTGCGTGATTCATACTTCACTCACTTGGATAGGAGTCAGGTGTGAAATTCTGTAAAATCTATTTGCGATTCAACTTCAAACTCTGCTCCACTCCCTTTGCGAACTGTCATGTATCTCTTTTCATTTTTTAGGAACGTTGGTGTCTTTCATCTGGACATGAATTAGTGCATTTTCCTCTTCGAGGATAGCCTGTCAGATTTTCTGACCGACCGCAGAGGTTGCTGGAAAGTCAACGAGAATGGGAGACTAGGTGTGGCAACAGGATGACGCGTTAACAAGGTAAAATGTCCAATTTTAATGACGTTTTTATTTCCTGGTTTCTCGTCCTCACTCGTACTTCAGATTGACCAACTTGAGCTTGATACGTGCCAGCAAATGGCGATGGCTCTTTCGCTCTGATAATCGTTCCAAGAAATAATCCTTGCTTTATCACCTATCTTCCTCGAAGGAGCTCCTGACCTTTTTTTCCAGTGTGTCATCGAAGTTCTCACTTCGCAAATAGTTGGCGTGATAGTATAGATCTGTTTCTTTGTTGCCGCCTTCATTTAAATATTTCTGCATCGGTGTCATTTTCTTTACTTCACATTCTTAACTTAATGTAGGTTCGACATTATTAATACCCTTCGTTCCTTCAGGTTATGATAATTTTTCATCCAAATTTTATGTGTATGCCTTACTTTCAATCCGATACAATCATTATTTGAAAATTTAAGGAATGCAATGAAAATATAGGGGAGTTATTGATTATTATAATCTCAATAAATCTCCTTGGGGAAAAACGACCAAAGCTTATGCGGAAAAATGATTTTGTTCTTCCGCTGTTATCTTATAAAATTGATAAACATTTTCGCAACTCATCTTTTAAGGGCATTTTATTTAATGACCCCGCGAGACTACAAAAAGATATATGTACATTTTTTTCATCATTATGGATTTTGTGAATTATAATGCTAATCGCGAGCTGTAAATTTCTCGTAGTCATGCTTGGCCATGTGAATGAATGTAGTAAACTTAGATTTCTCTCAGAAAAACTTAGTTTTATTCTTGTTCGGGATAGTTTCTTGTAAAGCTATCCAAAAAGCCGACTGTTATGCTTTTTGGAATACTCTTATCCGTACACTACAAATAATCGCATTTTTAGAGAACATTTTCGGCCTTTAACATTTTTAATTTTTAATTTTAAATTAAATTTATATAATTCATTAAATTTATACTTATTGAATTTTTAAATTTTTAATTAAAAATTTAAAAATTCAATAAGTATGAAGTATTTCCACCAGATTTTAGCCTCCAGTTTTGATTAAAGTTGAAAGTAATCGTAAGTTTTACTTATCGAACCAATTTTGATGTAATCTCTTTTCACATAACGATAATTCATCTCAATGGAGGCTAATAATTTATGTGAAAACTGAACATTAACTTACGTAATTGAGATTATGCAAGAAACGAATAGTCTTTTATGATTTTCTTCGAAGGCAGCTCTTACCAAACGACTCTGATTTTGTCCGATGAATGTCGAGCAAGAGTTGTTCATCGCATTGCCATTGTTCATGTGTCACTTGATTTCGCGAGATCAGCCGTCACCAATGCTTATGAAACAATGTCACACTCACCATTTTTCCCGTCAAACAGGATCAAAAATCTTCCTCATGTCGATGGAGGCTGGTCCTGATTCGTTGTTTCAGCTTTCCATGATGTCTCCATCATGACTCTGGCAGTGGAACTCGTTTCAATTGTAGTAGGAGGTATCCCACGTTGTTATCCCTGATGAAAGGAAAAAAGTGAGAATATTTAGGACTTAATAAGGGTATTTTAAATGTAACTCATCGAGGTATAACAAAATATATTGCTCCTTTTACTCGATATCCTAGATTGAGGTTGCTGTAAATCGTGTTCCAGTGGTGTACTGCAAACAAGGATGTCAATTATACAGCAAAAATTGACGGTCTTTTCCCAGCAAAAATTCACTGATTTATTCGAAAAGTTACAGGGAAGCTATTTTAACTCCGATTGGAGTGTGAATGACAGTAACGTTTATTATTCAAGTTGATTAACGACATTTATATTTTTAACTGTTCCATTTCAAACTGTATATGGTAATAGCAGATAAATGTATTGCCATATTTGTGCTTGCGTTTATCGGACGCTTATGCAGTGATTCAACCCGAAGGATGGTTTTGATAGATTAAGATAGAGCTCACCCCCAATTAAGTCTCAGGCGTCTCACCTGACGATGTGGACTGTTCGTTGAAACCGTGATCGTGAATTAAATAATCCTGTGGAAATGTAAAGTGTTTTTCTTATTGGTTCTCGATGAATCACGTATTCCATAAGTTATTCCATACCACTCCATTCGAGATCAATTTGATTGTAAGTTGGGTACCTGATAAGATACCATTTGCTGTCCTTTGTTTAAATGATAAATGTTTCCTACAAGTACTCCAACCCAAAGAGTTTGCCTTCTAATGTAAGATATGTGGTTTGCACGTTGTAATCATTACTCTTCAACGAGATTGAAAATTAAATTGCTGCCGACTAACACGATACTGATAATAATAACTCCATGATAAAATTGTTTTTTGAGTGTCCATATTTTTTATTTCTTGTCTAAAACAAGTTTTCTCGGAATATCGGTGGAAGGAATATTCCGATTACGTCAGAGATATATGAATGGGCTGGTGGAAAGATAATAAACCTTCTAAAGAAATTGCATATTTCCAAGAATATGGCCATCTTCAAAATATGAGCTTAGATTTGGTTGCTACTGATAAGTTCATCCCGTAGATAAGAAGGTATTACGTTGTTAACCGGAAGTGCAGTCAATTTGTATTTTCATTCCAGAAATAGCTCGAATATTTGGAATTTGAAACGCAGGTTGGACGACCGACGTCAAACCGATTGCATTCATTTGCGACACAAAGACATTTTCGGAGGTCGGCATTCATAGCACTCTCTGATTCATTCCAGTAGAATGTCTTTCCTTATCTGCCTCCTTGCCTATTCTCTATAGCACTGTTGTTTTTAGGCACTTTTGGAAATGACTAGTCTTTCTTGGAATGTGTGTTTGGTATTCTTTTATCTTAAGTGTGTACAAGCTTCCAAAACTTTCATGCCACTCGAAAAGAGATTTCCATGAAAACCGAAATATAACTAATCTTATCTATTGAAAATATAAATTGGTATTATTGCTACGATGTCTTAAATTCACCGCCCCCGAGATCGATATTATTCTCTCTTATGTTGTCAAAAATAAAGTCGTGACAAGCGGCACGCCCTGAATATATCTCACGTAAAAACAACCTAGGAGTAATACAAATTTCATTGCAATATACGTTTTTTGAAGGAATTGAATTTTTAGAATTGATTCAAAACAAAAAATAACTATCTATTGAGCCAATATACAGATGCACGATAAGGCTATATCCTGAACTTATCGTAATCACTTTAAATATTTCAGTAAAAATCACCATTCCGGAAAAACTTAAATCTGTAATTGAAAAACGGAAATTGGAAATTGATGGAAACTTAATTGACGATTTCTGGCGTAAATTCAGGGGAGGATTTTGCTCAAAACAATTATCCGAACGGGGCAAGATGGCCACAACTGCCGTCAAAGTATTAAAATACACTGGTCAGACCATGTTGAGATACTAGAGATCAATTCACTACACAAATTTTGCATAAGTTGCAAGTTTCTGCTGGTTATAAGGAATTAATGAAAAAAATATATGCCTTAATTAAATCGTAGAAAAGCGATTCGTCCAAAGCTGAGATTTTTTCATCACTTCTCATAAACATAGTTTTTAAACATCGATTACTGATTTCCATTCAGTTAAATGGAATTGAATGGAAGAGAAATAAGTTAGAGTTTTCTTTATTAAGCAATATTAATAAAAAATTTCGAAGGAATGAGTGTTAATTTAGATTTTATCTGCCATTCATAGAAAGAAATTAGGTTTAACTTTATTTTGAATGGCATGTATTTCATATTTACTCCAAATAATTCTACTCACTAATAGGTTCACGAGATGATAAAGTGTAATCAACTGCTAAGTTAAGACCAAAGATGATACAAAAAGTGAAATAAGCTCAGCTCGGAAATTAGTCTGCCGAGCAAGCTTTGATTAAGCGCAGGTAGAGAAAAACTTCGTCTTGACCACTAATCAGGGTGAGGCGGAAATGTTAAGTCGGGACGAAGTCTAAATATCTTGGGGTAGTCGGGGCTTGGGGTTGTTGCACTTCGTGCGCGGAACGTGATGACAACTGTTCCATCGTCAGGTCATGCCTGCGCAACTTTGGGCGTAGTATAGCGACCAGGTGCAGACGAACGGTTTCACGTGGTCGCGATATGACCTGCCTCAGTCTCGTTTGACATCCTGTTTGGTGCATTTAACTCAAAAACGAAACTGGAATCCCGGCTAGTTTCTGAGAAATGGATAAAACCAGTCCCGCGATAGGAAGGAAGCCTGTCGTGGAAGAAAAAAAATTCCGAACTTTTCGTAGAAAAACACTCCGGCTTATTAGTTTTCTGGTTTCGTCGTTTCCAAATGAGCCGATCCAAAACTTTAATTACGATATCTATTTCCGTAATTCACCGTTTTCGTGACCTTTAGATGGAATGGTGAGTTATTTTTTCGAAACAAATAAAGCCATAGTGCGAATAAATTTGTTTTGAAGCGGAAATATTTCTATTCGTCGTGAACTGGACGACGCATAAATACAGGTGCATATGTAATTTCAGTTATGTTATAACAATCGCATTTACGTCAATGTATTAAATGCCAATTTTCATAATATTTTTTCTATATCTCTATCACACTGTGACCTGCATTATATTGACATTCATGGGGAATTCTTGTCACTAACATGTACACATTATCATCATAACTCAGTAGTCGCAAGATTAGTCTGACGCGGCTCTTCATTCCGCTATAGATACTACCAGCTAGTGAATGCTCGGTCATTGGTTCAAATTACTAGGTGCTTCTTTATCCAAGTTTCAAAAAGTCTAAAAATGTTGGTACTTTTCTGCAATAATTGGATCTGGAATATTTTAAAAGAATTTTTAAGCGCCCACAACTGTTGAATGTTTATCATTTGCCTATTTCCTGCATTCATTTGGATATTTGGATTCATTGAACATACCATTGAATCGCCCAAATTGTCGGAGAAGTAACTGTTTTGCTCACGTTTCCTGTTTAGTCCTTAGATTAAAAATAGAAATGAGTGGCTTAACTTGGCTCCTGTGCATGAAAAGGTAAAAATCCCAGATCACGGGTATGAAATTGTGATCCCCAATGGGCCTGAAAATCTGTTTCTGGCAATATCGTTAGTTCACATGTTCATAATACTTTATTTGCATTAAGTTTAATGCTAAAATAGGAATTATACTTTAGGAATTTAATAAAATAAGCGCTTCACTCGCTATTTTTTACCATTTCCCAAAATGATACTGAAGTGAAGATTGTGATCCCTGATGGGTCTGAAAATCTGTTTCCGACATTATCTTTAGTTCATACGTTCGTCATATTTTATCCACATTAAATTTGTTGCTAAAATGGAAGGGGGTACATTATAATTTCAATCAAACAAGCGTGTCATCCGCTTTTTTTCCATTTCCTATAATAACACTCTCAAGTTTGGGTTTTCAATGTTTATTGCCTCTTCAGCTTTTAGTTATAGTGCAAGCTCCTTGACCGCTCTTGTTTACGTTTACTCTAAGGCTTGGCCGGACTCGAAATGTTCGTGGCACTGCAGAGATGTGGACCAATAGAATCCTCCAAATCGACCTCTCTTTCCGCCGCAGCGTCCTCGTCAATGTTCAGTTGGGTATTATTTCGGCGGGATGAGTGCGGAATTCCCCAGGTGATCCCGGCGTTGTAGTCTGCGAGCCCTCTCCTCCCCTCTCCTTTTCTATCATTGCGGGCGCAACTTGAATAAGGGAAGAATGCAAGAACATTTTTAAACTGGAAGCTGACGTTTTTTGATGAATTAGTCATTTTGGGGGGCTTCAGACTTAAAAGTCTTCCTCCCCTTAATACTAGATTGTCGATCAAAATATTATAAAGATCAGGAGGAAAAGAGATTTAAAAAAAGTTTCATGTCAACATAAGTTTATAAATCTTGATCAGCAGCTTGAAAACTATTTTGGTTAGAAATACAGTTCTAGTGGCCACTCCACTCCAAAATTACTGATTAATAATATGATATAAAAATTACTTATAACCTGTAATTAAAGTAAACAACAGGCATTTAGTGTTTAGATGGCATATTTTTTGCTAATATTTTGCAAGAATCTCGATGCATTCCAAGATTAGACCTTAATTTCTCCATTGAAAACCATCATACCCCTTTTTGGCTATAATGACATTAGATCCATTTCTTTCTCCCTTTCTTCTGGCCCCTCGCTCACCCATGGCTGCTTTTCCATATTACTATCATTTTAGCACAATTATTTTTATAAATTAGGTATTTTCAAGGAATATGGAGCATAATAAAAAACCTCATTCAAACACTCTCCCTACAGCAGCTCCGGGCAGCCTAGAAAGCTAGGTAGTTATTTCCTTAGTACGTGTTCTTACACTTCTCGGACTCCTTATGGGTCTCAGAAAGTGGTTTATTTATCTCTTAAGGCTTCTTAAGGACGTTATAACAAAATAAACATGTGATGCCTTTATATGTGACCTACTATGAAAATATGAAATCTTTTTCTTACGCGCTCAGGCTATCATTTTTAAATTAGCCTCTAAATGAGGTCACTTATTACCAACTACAGGTCCCCTGATATATGATCTTGTACCCTCAGTAAGTATCTCATTGGCCTCGCTATTTGTGTATGTGTATTGATTGGAAGGACAGCCAGAAAAAATACTCTGTGTAAATGAAAATGGTCAAATATTTTTTTTATATTATGGGCAATTCATAACATTAAAAATAATCACGTAAAATTGTTTTTTGAATGTGGTGTCTGGCCCTCTAAAGTCTACGGATCAGAAAAAGCCCCAGCTGGTCTATTTAATCAAAATGTAAACATTATTCCAAGTATATTTTAATTTACTCTAATGACGCCAGAAAATGTTCAATTACAACGTTATTTTTGTAATATTTTTCATGAAGGATATCCGTCAGGCAGGACCAACTTTGTCTGTGAGAACAGGAGGACCAACGCTAAAATCCATCTCCGCTACTGTTAACTAATTTATATGATAAATATAAAATTGCAAAAAATCGTTTTTTCACATTGGTCACAGGCCTTTAGACGTTTACGGATTAGGCAATGAACCATCTGGACTATTTAATGAAAATGTGTATAAAGCTCCATGTTGTATTTTTGTTTTTTTTTGTTTTAAATTTCATCAAACACGTTCATTTTTCATCGAGTTCCAACTATTCGTTACCAGAAGTCTGAAAATGTTCAATTAGAACATTATTTTACGTTAGTATTTTTCATACAGAATACCCGTTTGCCAAAACCAACTTTGTCTGTGACTCTCAAATCCTTCTTCTCTACTACTCTGGTACATTTCAGTCACGAAGGAACAAAATATTATTTTTAAATATCAGCCATGGAGTTGGCGGAGGCACGGGGCCAGGTGGGCCAGTCCGTGGATGCGCGTCTGAATGTGATGAGGATTGAGGGAGGAGTATGAGGAGAGACGGGGCAGCAGCAAAACTCTCTCAGCTCTTTCCCAATTAAAAGAATTGATCGACCCATTTCCCGAAGAGAAGTGGCAAATATCCCAGCCGTCTACCAACCCCCGCCACTAAAACCTTCCGAATGCCCCCACCCGGTCCCGAACCCCGTACCCCCTCCGCTCCCACCCCTCTCCCTCACCCATGCCCACGAGTAGAGTAGTCTCGCGAGAGAGGCGTCGAAGCGTGGGGGGAGGGGGAGCGGTAGGACAGGGTGCAGTTAGACACTGCACCCCGCGCGCACGCCTGCAACGTAACGTAGGTGCAATTTCGGCGTGTTTCAAAACCCTAGTCGTTAGAGAGAGGGAAGCGGAGGCCTATTTAGTCCGAAAGGGGCGCCATTCCCTCACCCTTCCTCAATTCAACTCACCCTTATCTCCCCTTCCTCCGATGATATGAGAGCTATCCGCTCGAATAAAAGATTGCCAAGACCAACTTAGGCTGTGAGTAAAGGCGGTTCAAGTGATCAACAACTAATTTATATAATAAATAAAAAATAGCGAAAAATCGTTTATGGACAGTGGTCACAGGCCCTACAATGTCGACGGATTAGACAAATTACCAGCTAGTCTATTGAATCAAAATGTGTAGATTATTCCAAGTATTTCTTTTATTTCACCGAGCATGTAGTTCCACCTAGTGACGTCTAGTCGCCTAGTTCCGGCGCTATTCCCTCACCCTTCCTCAACTCTTCTCACTGCTCTCTTCCCCTCCGATGATATGAGGGCTATCCGCAAACTTTCGTCCTTTCTTTCTCATTGCCATCGATCCAGAATAACCGATCGGGAATGATCGACGTCTGAATGCCTCGGAGAGCTACTCTGGCTCCTCGCGTGCGTCTCGTGCCTTGTCCTCGATTAAGGGAAACGACGGTCTAGAGCGAGTGAAGAAGAAATGTCGCCGATGAAATGATCGAGAGGTCCTTGAAAATGCTTGAATTTCCTACTCTAGGAAGGTGCTTTTTGTCTAAGCACTCGGGTTGCGGCTGATTTGCGCGGAATAACCCAAAGCGATGTATCCGCTGACTCCGAATGACTGAATGAATGGTTTAGAATGGCACCCTCGATATAGCGTGCTTTTCTATCGTCGCTCCTCGTCTTCAGTTGTGGCTAGATTGGTTGGTAATGAATGGAGGAGTTTCCCTCGAGAGATTCTGAAAATGTCTCAATTCGATGGGGATGTTTTCCCCCCTGTTCTGTGATGTCGAGTTTTCGTTTCCGACTGATTTGTGTAGGGTTCATTAAGTTATTCTACACGGTAAACTGCTAAAGACAGACCATCCTCGACAGACAGTACATCCTGGATCACTCTTTTCCTCTTCTGAAAGCATCAATCGATGCGGAAATACTGCATAATATTCATATTTATCGTGTAGTCAGGTGTAATTACCAATGTGGTCATGAACAATGGAGAGAGGGCAATGCATGAGAGAAAGACACACGTATATAGTCATGGCGGAATGCAGATATCAAGACATAGATAATCCGCATGAGTAGAGGGAAGTGGAAAGCCGGTAACATGTATAACTGAATGGCAAATTTATATTAAGCATAAATGCGAGGGAAATTGGCCTTATGTGTAATACTGAAATAGGAAAACATGTGAGAAAAAATGCTTTCGCCGTGAGGTTTAGCTAATGGAAGTGCAACGGATAATTGGGAAGTAAAGAATTGATGTTCATCAATCGGCCAAAAAGTCGTGTTAATTTTTATTTGATTCGGCATCTGCTTACACGGTGTCGCGGAGTAGAACTTTTTTGTACCTAGCCTCATTAATTTGCTCATCGAAGTAGTCTGTTCCGGTATTATTTCATCCACTGGCCTTTAACCCATTATAACCAAACATTGCTTCCAAGCAACATTAAAAATGTATTTATTTTCTGTTCCATTGAGGAAATATCTAAACTATGCATTATTTTGTGGTGTAAATTGTAAAGATGAAATATAAAGCTGCCATGATAATTATTTATGAGCGAAGAATTTTTAGGTTTTCAAAATGAAAAATCTTGAAATTTGATTTCCACTAGAAACAGCTGTGGGTTAGGAAGGATTAATGAGCAGGATGACGGCTGCCCCTTGGTCAGCTAAATATCAAGTCTCCCAAAATTTAGCTGGCGTATCTTATGCTGTATTAAATTATTCTAGAACATGATAAAGTAACTTTAGTAACAGCTCAAACATAGACGAGAGAAATGTCGCGTGTCTCTGGCATGGCGCATGCCTTTCCTCTGTTTAAGAATTTCAATATTCTACCATTAAGGCATTTATTTATTTACAAAGTTTGGAGATATATTTATAACCGTTGTGGTGAACTAATTAAGCTTATACCAGGTCTTATGAATTTAGATTCAATTACAATTTATTCATCTCTATGCCAAACAAGGTATTATTCAGACAATCCATTAATTATTTGGGCCGACAATATTTTGCTCAATACCACCGGATTTAACCAAAACAGTTGTAAATTGAAGTTGTTGAAATCAGTGAGACATTGGTTGCTTGATACTATAGAGGTGGAGTTTTTCCTCACTTCTTTAAAATAGGAGCCACCCCAAGCAAAGGGATGTTGTAAAGTGCTGTTACATATATTTTTTTATTTTCTTTGCATACTTAATTCCGATTTTTGGGTACTATATTTTCTTTATTTATTTCATACATCTGTTTTTTATTTTTTTCACTCCAGCAGTTGAGTGAAAGTGTAAAAAAGAGGACAATATTCAGCACATGCCAAACTGAAATTTGAAATTTGGGATTGTTTGTTAATGATTGAGTCGCTAACCCCAAAACGAGGCGAAAGTCGCATAGAGTGTTAAATTCCAGTTCTTTTTTATTTTTGGTTCAAGTATTAATTTTATTATGAGGAATAAAAATTTACTATTATTATTTTTAAAAAAGCGGGAACTTTGTTGCCAACCTAATGCATTACATAGCTATAAAATTCTTTTCCCTTTCATGGAGGAAGAAGCGCGATTGAAAGGTTTAGTCTCGCTCGATATGAATTGGCGATGGGGCATGAGTAGTATTATTCGGCCGGGAAGTCGGCGGCGGCGTCTGGCGCGGGGCGCCGGCCGCGGCCGACGGCACGGCGGCCGGCCTCTTCCGCGTCCGCCCGCCCGCGTATTTGAGCCGCCGCCCGCCGCGCCGAGGGGTCAATTCTCCCTCTTTGTCTTCGGTGGTGCGTTCACCGCGGCGGCGGCCAGCCTCCCCTTCCCTCCTCAATACGACGGAGAGGCTCCTTCACTTGTTTAGCGCGGCCCGACGGTGGAAAGGGGGAGGGACGGTATCGCGCGCACGCACCGGCCAAACGCACACACACCCCTTGCCTAACATTTTTGCCGGCTAGGCTAGCCAGATACTCGCCTGCCATGTGGTCAGTGTTTTGTAGCGAGCGGGTAGAATTCCTGAGATCCGACTAAAATCCAAATCCATTCCCTCGGTCTGATGAGTTGATTAAAAATATAGTCATTCATCGTAATTCCTGAACAATAATAAAAATATGATGGGTCGGAAAAACCGTTCAGTTGGTTTATTTTTTGAACTGTAAAATCTAACATAATGGATTGTTGAGACATTTTTTCAGTACTACTCGAAACCTATTCCAATGTGAACATTGACGTACCCATCCACGGACCAGCGGGGGGAGGGGGCAGCTGCCCCCCCCCCCCCCGGAAGCAATAGAAAAATTAGTGGGAAACGAAAGTTTTGAAAAAATTTCTTTTAATCCAAGAATAGCTATATTAGTATAAAGCATGCAATATAAATAAAAATAGTTTGTTTTCGAGCAAATACTTTTTTTAAACTATCAAGACGATGTTATAATTTTATTGAAAGTTTGGTTTCCTTAACCTTTACTGAGTAACAACTTGAACGACCACGGATTGCCCCCTTCCAGTTTTGATCCTGGGTACGCCCTTGAATGTAAAGCTTAATGCTGTGGAATTTATAATATAAGTTAGACTTTTAAGTGTAGAATCTAAAATAATTGATTACTGCGAAGTATTTGGCGTAAAAATAAATAAATCTATTCAAGCTGTAATTACATTTACAACGCAGGCACACAGCCTTTAAGACAGAGATTCACATCTACTCGGTCACCTGCACGTCAGCTTAGATACGTTTGGCAGGGAAAAGGTATAGAGAACGGAATCTAGTTTCTTAAATGTACCAATTTCCAGCGATATACAATTTTCGCTACCTTTCTCTCCTTCTTTTGATAATTGACTGAATCAATGATATTTTTCCACAGTACTACATTCTGTCAATCATATTATCAACATTTTTAAACGTTAATTTTCAATTTGGAAATAGTAAATATTCTTAGTTTGTCTTAGATTTGCCTTCCAACCCTGGTGACAATTTTCTGCGTTTCGTTTCACTACGCTATTTTCAGAGCAAGTCTTCCATCATTTTTTAGCTTTGCATCCCTCATGGATATAGCTTCATTTAAGCGGTATGTGTCCTTGTTACCAAGTTACAGATGTGTACAGTCGCGTGAGTCTTTATACCTCTAATTATCACAGAGTGAAAGGCTGAGCGACGTTTTTGGCGATAATGGCTGGTTAATTGTATTTTATGGCATTCAACTTGAATTATTACGTGAACTTAAGCTGGAAACACCTATCCACAATACTGCTACTACACAATGTCAAGTATTCCAGATGAATTATGAGAATCGCTGTCTTTTTCATGGCTGTTATGCACCAGTCTTGATCTCTAGCGACGTATCAATGTCGTTACCCGTCCCTCACTTACCTGAAGCGTTTAATAAATTGTTCATCATACTAGCATAAGTTGTTTCATTTTCTCGGCTTTATAATTAATAGTAGAGGACGTAACTTAGTGGAAATCCTTTATCGTGAGAATAGAAGAAATAAAAACTTGCCTATTTCCACATGGTAATTTATTATGACCGACTTTGATTTCATTACTGCGTAACATTATCAAGGTCCTATGCTCTGCTTTAATTGGCCATTTTCACGATGAGTAACAAACATTTTCAAATATTTTCTCTTTTTTGGAAACCTAATGCGACGAGAAATGTTGAGAGCATTTCTATTGAATAACGTCTACCGATCCTTTGATTTCACTTGAAATCACGAACTAGCTCCTAAAATTCCTTTTTTACATTTAAAAAGTTTTTACTGTTTGAAAGTTATTATTTTGCCATATTACAGTTTCCTAAGCTCTAAAGATGCCAAAAGTAAATGGCCACAATTAGGCTCAGAAACTACATAAATTAAAAAATAACCCACCAAAACTCCAGAGAAGGAAAAAACTATAATTGACTGGTCGAAAAAGAAAACATCACGAAATGGTACGTTGTCACCGACGGCTAGTTTAATTTATTTATTTTGTTAATAATGCGCTTGTGTATAATATGTACTAAATGCGGTATTATTGCTTTAAAACTCTCTAAAAATGCGTGGATGACCCACGGCGGAGGAGGGAAAGTTGCTTGGCGACTTTCAAAGTTATAAGTAATCGGCATCTAAGTTCAGGTACGATGCTTAAACACCACCTCCGGCCCACTGTTATTGGAATTAGGGACAAAGATGACAAAGTTTTAATGCCTTCCTACGCCAAATAAATACACATATAACTTAATTCTAGCAATTTAAGTATACCGGGACTAGCCACGGTGATAACTTTACGGGAGTCACCCGCAATGCACAATTGTGCGAAAAATCCACAGGGAAAAAATCATTCGCCTTGACCGGGATTCGAACCCGGATCCCTCGATTTCCGGCCGAGTGCTTTAGCCAGTTAAGCTACCGAGGCGTCATTCTTCCCTGTGGAAATTTGTGGACTATACCGGACATGGTGGTATGGACTGCCGAGCATATTATGCGACGAGCAGTCCAAATCGTGCGCATGGCGCCACAGCCGGAGAGTAATTAGTAAGAATTACTCTCCGGCTGGAGTAAAAGTAAAGAATTACTCTCCGGCTGTGGCGCCATGCGCACGATTTTGACTGCTCGTCGCATAATATGCTCGGCAGTCCATACCACCATGTCCGGTATAGTCCACAAATTTCCACAGGGAAGAATGACGCCTCGGTAGCTTAACTGGCTAAAGCACTCGGCCGGAAATCGAGGGATCCGGGTTCGAATCCCGGTCAAGGCGAATGATTTTTTCCCTATGGATTTTTCGCATAATTCTAGCAAGTTATTGGTTTCTTGAAAAATTCTTATTCCCTCTAATGAGATCCAAACCCAGGACCTCGGCATATCAGTTCCACTCAACGACTTGAAAATTGCATTATTGATGTATTCATGGTCAAGTTATCAATAATCAACTACTTTTCCATTGCATTGGCTCTCATTTTATCTAGTGACCGAGCCGAAAAACATCTTAATAATAAAGAATAACACACACAGTGATTATTCGCCAACATTATCATCACCATCAATAGCGATTTATTACTAATTACTAAGCGCCAGTTCCACGGCAGTGTAACGACCAATTATCAGATAGCTAGATAGGCAATTTTTACCTTAAATTGCTACCAATAAATTTCACAGTATCATTAACGTATGGTGGAGTAGAGGCACCCTTGTGGTAAACAAGCTGTGCTGGAGTTGCCTACTAAAAAAATTAACAATTATAAAACAACAAATATTAATAACTTTTTCTGGTAACTGGGATATACTTAGAATCGACGGCAAAAGAGGATAGTGAAGGTATTTTGGACCCATTCGCGTGAAGTCGGTGTGGTCGTTAGTTGGTCGTCGGTATGCCATGGGGAAGGAGGTAGGTACTTCACCCTCCCGGAGACACCAGGAAAAGATCATCGCCTCGAAACTTCATTTTTTTTCTCCATTTGTCGCCTTCCCTCGGCCACAGTTCCGTCAACATCTCCCCCGCCCCCCCCCCCCCCCCCAGCCTCCTTCCTCCCACGCAACCAGTTCCCCCCTCCCCTCCTCGCCACAGTTAGCATCAAGCTGCTGGAAACGGTCGCTCACCACACATACACCACCGCGCTTCTAACGGCGCCAATGTGCTAGCCACGGCTCACCTTAAATCGCTGGAAAACTTGCTTTTCAAGTGCGTAGACTACCCTCTTGTCTCGGGAAAACGGGGAAGGGTTTGACCCGTTGGTTATTCGAGGTGACTAGTACCGAGGTAATTTGCGGAACCAGGACTAGGAGATAGGCGTAAAAGGCAGATGCTACTTGTCAATCGGATGAACGGCTAAGAATCATCAGAGAAGTTGGCTTGAACAGCATATAAGGTTCTCCTAACACCCTTAAAGAAAACTTAATCGTCCCCGTAATGAGTCATGATGGCCTGATGAAGACAAACGTGGAAGGACTATTGAATGGGAAGAAAGGCAAATGAATGCCCAGAATGAGTTACAAGGAACAGGTTGTTAATACCTGGTTACACGATACATTACACACGTACGAGTTAATGTCTAAATGTATGAACGCAAGAATGAACGCCAAAATGCACCGTGTAACCACCCAACTTGTGCGAATACATGAACGGAGAATGGGACCTGTTCTAATTTGGTCCATACATTCGTACATGTTCCGTTCCGGTCCAACAAAATCATTTACGCAAACGTACATTAACTTGTACTTGTCAATGTACCGTGTAACCACGCCTTTACGGATTGAAAAGGAAATTAATGCGCAAATATATGAAAAGGTTGGCCGACAGGAGAGCGGAATGGATAGCCGTACCTAAACAATCTTCTGATAATCACTTATGATGAATATATAAAGGAGTAGATAATCGTATCGCTCAAAACTTCTTGTGCTCCAAAATTATTGTAATGTCAACTCGATAGTCGAGGTGAAGACTGAAGATGGCTCACTGGTGCAGGTGAAATGCGCCTGCTGCGCGAGGAATGATGAGATTCCTCTGGGAAACCACAGCATAAAGTTATAACGTCCATACTTTTTCAAAATGTAAATCTTCTGTACATGGAACATTTAAGTTCACTTGGCTGCACATTTATTTTACTATCGTTCTTGAAATACTTTATTACTGTTGGTTAGCAATCACTCCCTTTTTAGCGAAAACGACCAAATTTATTAGTCAGAGTTGATTTGAACGGTCAGATGTATTCAATTCTCTCCTATTTCTATGTATATGAATCGGTATCGTATTAAGCTTACAATCAGCGTGGTAAAATATTAAGAGGAGATTTCCGAAAAAGCAAACATTTCATCTCACAGTTTCCTCTTTGGTGAAGAAATATGTAATTAATTTTTTAATATCCAAATTTAATTGCCGCTAATTATTTTGCGAATTCAGACAAGGATATATTAGCTGTCAGAACGCCATGGCAACCCCTCTTATCTCAGAGAACTGACTACATTGGTGAAATATGTAACTTTTTCTTAGCTCCATGTCGAAGTATGGTGTTAGCTATACTCTAACCTATCTTACCAACCTCAAGTAAAAAATTTATGTATTGGTGGCCTATTTTAGGAAATGTGTGTACCACACATGCCAGGAAGGAGGACATCCTGAGGGAATAACACCTCTACGAAGTACCTAGGTGAATAATTTTGGAGACCTGGCACGATAAATGCATTGGAAATATTCTGTGAGGATAGAGCCTCCAAGAAAATCAGCATGGCAGGTGATATAAATTCAAAGTCTCGCCCAAAACTAGATGTATTTTGTTCACTCTACGAATTAAGAACTCATTCTTACGCCTAGAAGTTTTCTTAATGGGTTTAAAAACTATCTTATGCTTAACCTAGGATGGTAGCATTAGCCAGTTTTATAATGTCTGGTTAAATTTTTTCGGATCATGAAGGCCAGAGTTGTCGAATCATTCCTCTTCGAAGCTGATGAGTTCAAATGAACGTAATTCTGAACTTCTCTGCTTCACCGTAACATTGAAATATTGGATAAAGTTGAGGTTTCGGCTACATCATGTTTCGATTAACGCTAACAAGAAATTTTAAAGCCGGCCCTGAAAAATCTGAAAACGGTATATTCTGAGGATTCTGCCCTTCGCTGACGTTTCTGGCAAGCGTTTCTCGATGACACCTCGTGGAATCAAATTTTAACTGTTTCTCATACACAGTGGGTTAAATATAATGGGAACAATATAAAGGCGACATCCAAAGGAGGAAAAATGTATGTTCGCAAGCATTTATTATACAACGCGTAGTTAAGAATTAGAAAAGCGACTTCAGGGGAAACTTTGTTTCGCACTCCGCAAGTTTTACGTCTCAACGAAGTTCCTCCAAGAAATCGGTTTGGCAATTTGACTCGAGCAACAACTTCCCAACCTCATGGCTCCTTTGCAAATACCGTACGTGGTGAATTTTTATCTAAGATTGTATTCAAAATGTAAGTGATTTCAGGTAGCCAACTAGGCCGTTATTGAATTACAACTATATATGATTTAAACCGGAAAAATTATATTTTAGTCGAAGGCATGATTAAAGTAAATGATGATGGTTGAAAGGAGTCTAGGATTTTATGGTAACAGTCCACCTTTGTCCTCCAATGTTATCCATATTATATTAGGTTGAGATAATTGAGGGAGTAAGGGTGTCTGACCTCCATCCCCGCTTCCAATCAAAAATTATCAATTTCAATAAGATAAAGAATTTAAAAAATCAAGTGAAACCAAGATTTCGTACGAAATGTTGAATATGACTCTCGATTATCCGAGATTACCTTACAGCACAGTCACATGATTTATTCATCGGGTCGAAGTAAACATCTAGAGGATATGCCATTCAAGGGTATGCACAATTACTCAGTTACTGTATCAACCCGAATTGGTTTAGTTTGGATGAGTGAGGGTACGAACTCAGCCACGAACATTACCCCAGTCTGTTACCTTCTCATATTAAATTATATTGAATAATAAGGTGAGAGTATAGGTAACACCGTACTTAGTAATATAGGTAAGTTACACATTTCACCCTCAGAGTCAGTTCTCTGAGCTAACAGGGGTTGACAAAGCTTGTTAACATTACGAATTCAGCCACGGGCGTGTTAACTTGAATTACTCAACGCAGGGGGCCTGTTTCTTTCCCTCTGCCGCCTTTGAAAATATTGTATTAGGGCGTTTGGAGTCCAAAATCAGGATTTGAAGTCGCGATCTTCCGATGAGCGACCAAGTGCTTTACCACACTATACCACCACGCTCCTGTAAATAATTCGTTATCTCTGGAATCGACTTAACATAACGAAATGTAAAAAAATACTAAATTATTCCACATAAATACTTGATACTGTACGACCCAGGTTTTGACCTGTAAAAAAGAAACAGATGATGACGAGACATGTCAAAATCTAGGTCGTAAAATATTACATTGATGAGGAATAACAAAAAATTTTTCGTCACACCATCTCCTATAAATATTAGGAAAAGTTGATCTACCAAATAGTAGACATAAAGTTACTTTAGCTACTTCGCGAAGAAGCTAATTTCTGCTGCGTCATCAGTCAAATTTCCGCAAGTGCAACAGCAGACACCGTCGTTTGCCCGCTTATTTTTTTGCGGCTTGGTCACGGCGACCTGTGACGCAGTCTAGCGCCTACGTTATTCCCGGGTATAACTAAAGAGTGGGGAGGAAAAAAGGGAATGTTTTTATTCGGAGGGGGGGGTGAAGAGAAAGGGGTTGAAATGAAAGGGTGGGGTGGATATATATTTCCCGCCGCTGTGACCCCCCGGCTCATCGCTCAAGGAGAATCCGTCTCCCCCTCTCTTCGGGGTCTCCGCTGCGATTCCCTCCACCTCCCCGGACCGGGTGAAAGTAGAAAGTGTTTTGAATCTGGATTTTTCTCTCTCTTATCCCCTCCCCTCTCTCCTTCCATCTGTTCCACCAAACCCGCGACCCCCTTATTCCCCTCTTTCCCCCCTCCCCCCCGATTAGGTACCACCCACTCCCTCTCCCAGCTCTCGCTAACCCACGACGGCGGGACGTAATACCAACTCAGGTGGACGAAATCACCGCCGCCTACAGTCTGGATATTTCTAGGCCATTTAAAAAAGCATTGATTTTTTTCGTTCTTCGTGTCATAGGGTGTTATTGCGCAGTACTTTCATTGCGTGATTTGTAGGGTATCCGTGTGTTCTATGAAGTCCAAGGTTCGAGTAGGAGGTGAAGGTAGTGTCCATATAAAAGACTTCCTCTGTGTATGACGCTAATTTTAATGTTACTTCCGATTTTGAGCTACTTAGCTTATTATTACTGAGCGAAAGTTTTGAAATGGAGAGGTTTAGTCAGAGTTATGTGAGGAATGCCATTTTGGGACCTTGATTTTGGCGGCGATATTTGATTCGTGCGGACGTAGTCCAAACAAAATAGCTTCCTTGTATGTTGTGTGCATCTCTTCAATAATTATCTCTGTATTTGGGTACATTATTACAGAGTTGAAGTGTTAATAGTGACGGCATTTATTGACATAAATACTGACATTGATTTTCATTGATTCTTAATTTTATCAACGAATCAAACAGCCATTTTGTGACTTCGCTTTTTTAGTGCCTCTCTTCATTCGCTTGATGCATGCGCATTCTTTGCGTTTCTATTTCTTTGATGAAAAATTAAGTAATGTAGGAAATTGCATTTGATGCAGACTTACGTTCCTCACGAGTAATGTGGTGGAGTTCCATTTTCATCAAATTGATACACTATATTTTACTATGGGAAGGTGACAGGCCAGGGTAATTCAGAAAACGGCGATACATTCCAAGTAAACCTATCTTAATCCATTTCCACCCAGAAAAAATGTCTGCTTGCGATTTTGAATATATTTATGAGTTTCAATCCTGCAGACGTCTCAAGTAATCCTTCTAAAAATTTTGGAGGTGCTTTCATGAAACAGTTTTTCTCAGTATGACCCATGGCCACATGGCTACACTTGGCAGGGTACTGTATCAAAACCTAATGTGATCTATTTTCTGCCAGCATTTAATGGATTGAATCTTCAGGGAAAGCATAAGTTTGAATGATGGAATGTTAATTTCATCTTTATTAGTGTCCTTCTATTTTAACTTCTATTATACTTGCAACTTATACACATTATTATGTGATTATTTTTAACGCCTTCAAAAATTAACTAATAGATGGATTAGGTTGACAAAACCTTAAGCAGAATATTTGTGACTGTTTGAAAACAAAATAGTCCGCAGTTTTTCATCAAGAGCCTTAAATTGCCAGCACGGCGGGGTATAGCCACATGGCCACGGCGCGGTGGGCGGAAATGGGTTAACTTGCAGAATACTTTAATGATATTTTTGCAATCCGCAGAATTTTTAATGCTTACTCACCGAAGTTTCAGCTTAGAGACCGTGACCTTAATACGACTATGTTAGGTCAAATAGGCATAGTAATTTTTTTAATTATTCATCTGTGAAGTATTGCATTAAGTGGTATTCGTTCAATTCAGATCGTACATCCGCATGTAAGACGGAGGTCCAAAGATTTCTACTTGCAGCTAGGAGAAATTTGCGAAAATGCGCGCCGACTAAAACTGCTGCCGGGCAGACAATTCTTTCGAAAGTTGAAAAGGGACTTTGGTGAACTTTCTAACAAGTACCTACCTCCGTTCAAGGTGCAGTCGACATGGGGACGAAATTAGTCGCTAAAGTGTTTCTCAATGGAGGCTTGAATCTAGCGGTCATTGGTCCCTCAAGAGCACAGACCCCCTGTGTTTTGCATCGTAGAAAACAATTCTTATATTCGCACACGCCAGGCCAACGCTCTGAAAGCAGATAAACGGTGCCATCTGGTAATCTACTATTTACCAATATTATCATCTTCCTCCCGAAGTGCCGGTTCTCTTGCACAGAATCGTGTATTCTTTAAGTATTTATTGTCACCCATGTAAACGAATAGCGGAAGCCAAATCCAAAAGAATTTGTGAAGATATGTTTGTAAAGCAGTAAGCGATTGTAAGGATATTCACCCTGTTATCACCAGTGTAATGTATATTTTAATGTGCTGTTTGGTAAAGTGTTGGTCATTTCTTTCATATATGTACACCAAGGATGAAGTTAAACATGACAAAATATTTGGCGTAGCCGGGATTCGAACCCTAATCTCCCGATCGCTCTGAGAAGATGGCTTGATGGCGTAACTGGCTAGCATGCCGGATCGGCGTTCGGGAGATTCGAGTTCGAATCCCAGTCAGAATCAGAATCAGAGTCAGTCGAGTCAGAATCCCAGACGAATATTTTTCATGGCGTACTCCATCCTTGATATACATAAAATTCCACCCGTGCGCGTGACTGCGTACAAAGTCACTTGTTTCATGCAGCGCTTTTCATTTTTTCATGTTTAAATTTGTCTGTATATCAATAGCCTCACTTTTTTGGGCTCTATGCTTCATCGTTAATTACTTTCTTGAATCCGATTTTATCACATCTCTACAGCCGCATACCAGGATTCCTGTGAAATTTATATTCGACGGAATATCGTCATATCGAAGTGATAACTTTTCCATAATTTCAATTTGAGTCTCTCTAAAATGATCGTCTAATTTAACCGCATAGAAATTATGTTCTTGCAGCAGAGAAGGTTCGCCCGGGGGAAGCGAAAATTGGAAATATAGAAAATATCAAGTTGCCTTGGAAAATATTTAACCTGGAACATTATTTCAACCTTAATTATTTACATAGGAGAAGTATGGAAAGCTACTCTATTGGAACTGCATGTTAATCAGTCCATGGATGGAAAATTTATGTTCCCGGCACGCATCACTGGCTAGTTTACAAAAAAATAAAGTTCAAGACACTGATATCCTCAATGAAAATTGATATTAAACTTGCAGCAGTAGAATGTAAAAAATATATTTTTCACATTGTAATTTCTGCTTTTTATTAATGCTTTCCAGTTCTGTCATCCGGTAATTAGGGTATTAGAGAGGTATTCTCTGAAAAGTCCTTGAATGTCTCAAATACATGCTTTGATGACGGCGTGTTTTTTAATAATATTCAAGATTTTGATTGATTAGTTTAAGTGTAATATTTATGGAAATCAGCATCAATGGGGGATTTAAGTGAACAACCATTCTCTTCTTATTTGCATTCTGTTGAATATAGTGGAAATGGGAATGGGTAAAGATTTTTTTAACTTAATTGCTCATTACATGGTTTTCTCGCTCAATGTTTCGGATGAAGCTTTTTATGCCTTTTTCATCGTAAATTCCGAAAAATCTATCAATAACGTTAGTGGATTATATATATTTTTTTCTGACCTCGATTTCAAACCTTTTGGAGGGCTAGAGATCTGAATGCTTGATTATTAAGAATAATTTCAGTACTTTCGAGAACTCAAAAAAACTAAGCAGAAAATGTACACCTCATAGAAACATAAATTTTCAATTTTTAATCCAAACTCTCCTCGATGCAATAATACAATCTACATTATTTCTTAATATTATCCCTTCCGGGGTAAAATGGATACTATTTTCTGCGTTTCAGTCAGTTTAAGATAGCGAATCAATAAATGATTTAACACGAGCTAGGAGTGATTCAGGATCCAAATTGATGATTTCTGTCCACCGTTTAAATGATCGCAAATGGTACTAGTTTTCCTACACTTACGGGACTTTTTGGCTGATAGGTTTAACATTCAGTTAAATAGGCGATTGATCACTGCGCTTTTACTTTGGGCCACTCCCTAACCTGTAGTTCGCAGTGATCCAGAATGAAACCTGCCCACCAGGATGTTAGAAGTCAACCATCCTTTCCAGCCAAAGGGCATTCCTAGTTCGGTTTCTTGCTACTCTCAATCATATTTGCCGTCGACAAAAACTTATAATGTGAAATGCTGCAAACCTGCTTTTGTTGAGATTATAAATTTGCTGTTTCCTACCGTTTCTTCTGCTTTTACCCTTTTTTATCGACAGTGCTTACTAGTACAATATTTAGTCGGCTGTTTTCTTTCGATGGGTCACGAGAAGATTAATTTGTTAGTTCCGCGTGGTCTAATGTAGGACTGCTCATTTACTTTTTGAAAACTAGTCAATTCAGGCCAGGTGAACATTCTCTCTGTATTATACACATCTATATCAGCTGTGTTTATTGAAATTTCAATGAAAACCTCGGTAAGAAGTCGTACCATCCATGAGTAACATTATCGATAGTTTTTTTGCCTTTTTAAGTCATGCATTTTTAATATTGAGAGTATAAAAACTGTGTGCGTTTTCTCACAACAAGCGCCAACATTTCAGTTTATCTGTTGAACATTCGCAATTGCTGCCGCCTGGGAATTTCCCGTGCCGCTGGATTAAAACGCAATTAGCAAGCCTGGAAATTTTGCGTGCCGCATTTTTTTCTAAAGCAAACGGCATTTCCCAGAATATTTCAAATCATAATGGCGTCTTATTATATTAAAACCATGGCAGCAAAAATCTTCTCATTCGAATGGAAAACCAAATTGCTGGTACCTCTATCGCCGTAGGTACAACATAAATTTACATATTGAGATTGCTTAATAAAGCAGCTCTTAGCCTTCTTTTATTGACATTAAAGGAAGATGGACTTTTCGGGAAATGGCGGTGTATAACCGAAGTGAAGACACAAAATTTGGGAATTTGATTGAATACCGCACAAAATCTTTGGAAGGATCTGAATTAATTTTTGGTACTGCTCATAAAATCCCTCAGATTGAAGAGAGAAAGGAAATAATCCTCATGGAGGATTACAAGATTCTCATTTTCAGTGTCGTCTTCGTTTTGGTACGAGTGAGTCTCGCTGAATTAATAGTTCGACTTAACTTTCGGTGTACGTAAATAGGCGGTTCAAACGATTTTGAGTTCGTATAAGCTAACTAGCAATTCATCAAGTAACATTTGCTTCTGATGAATTAAATAAAACTGCCCTAGACTTGGGAAGATATCTCATTGCTGTCACACGTGCGGGTTTTTAGTCATTAGGCTGCAAAAGAGTAGCATAGCATTTCAGAAGATGAGTATAAAATGTCAATTTCTCAATTCAACAATCATTTCTTTTTATGCCAGTCATTATTTATTCATCTCAAATACTTACACTACAGTGCCTACAATATATCTTTGATGAGAGAGAAATCGGATTTTCTTTTTTTTTCAAAAATAGAGAGCTTCTCAATGTCTCTCTATTGGTCCGATAAAAATTTAACGCTCTTAGGGTAGTGAACTCCTAATTTTCATTCCTGCGTTTCCAAATAATACTTCAAGAAGTGCGTAGAGAGTAGTAATAGTAAGAAGAAGTCCAATTCGGTTGGTCACTCATTTATCTTGGTTCCAAATCGGTTCTTGAACAGCTACGGCGGAACTTACTGGTCTTAAATGTTTCTAAGAAAACAAAGAATGCGAGATAAGGTGCCAAGTAGGTTCAACAGCTTGAGCTTCCGGGTTACCAGCCTTCAAGAAGTGCAAAAGAGTCGCCATATTCGTGATTCCTGTGCAAATATTTGAAACTGGTATATAATTAATCCGTTTTACTCCTCGCGCGGAGAAAAAAAAACGTAAGGGGATAATTACTACCGCAATTTAAAAAAAAAGGAATCTTTAGTCGGCAGTACTTTCTGAGAACCTGATAAATACGTCAGCATAAACGTTGAATATTCCCTGTGAATTCATTAAATTTACGTTATTTCCTCCGATGAAATATCGATTCGGTTTTTTTAGAGCCTAACCACTTCGAGGCAACTGGACTCCAAAAAAAGTGGAAACTTGTTTTAAAAAATATACTGTGAGCTGTTGGAATACGTTTAATTTGCAATTTTGCTTCTGGTTTTTTCCATTAGCAAACGCAGACTTGCAAATCATGATGTTCTCCTTTATTTGTCGCAATTCCAGACACATGATGGAAATTTAGCCTAATTTTCTAAATTCAAACCTTAGGCAATGTTATTCCCGAATTCACTACTCCTAAAGCAATTTATTGTTTAAAATTCAACCTATGATCTTTAGTTTGCATATCATTCACATTTATTGCTATTTTTTAATGGAGTGGATAAATATTTACCCTGTACTTAAACGAGCGGAAGAACTAAGTTCTTAATTCCGAACACTAAAGAGTACTTCATCTGCCCATGAGATAGGTAAATGTGTGTAAATTCATATTATACCATCTTCAATGACCCCAGATTTTATTTATTCATTACACCAATACTTTTGTACATTACCCCTTTCTCCACATCATCGATTACTATAATCTCCAATGGTTATCTTATATATTACTCCAAAGACAAATGAGCAGCACCCTTCATAGAAACTACCTCGTGAATGGTTATTTCCTGTGTCACGAGAAGCATTTAATCACCGCTCCGAGTCAGCTGATCGGGGTTATACACCTAGATGTAGGCAGTTTGAAAAGTGGCACGCTGTTAGACACCGTTTTGACATGATGCGGGAGTTTTCATCAGCTATTCAATTTCCAGATAGAACATCGAAGCGGGACACATCAGGGATCAAGGTGGCTAATTGTATTCATCACGTTTCTTGATATGGCAGGGAATATTTTTATTGCTATAAGGGATTCTGTGTCCTATTGGTCGCTTGGTGAAAATTACCTCGGGTTTCTGTTTTTACTTTTCGTAATTTTGTCATACTTGTGCAAGTAGTCCCTAAATACACATTTGCAACGTATATAGTTTCCATTGAGAAAGAGATATTGAAACATAAAGTTTGGTGCAAGGGGAAATTGACGAAAAGGCCTTACATGGTGGGCTATTGTTGTGAAGTACAACATATAATGCATCTCTCTAGGATAAGCCGTGTTGAATCTCATCAACCATGTTATTTGTTTGTGACTTCATTTTTGGCTCTATTTCTGAAAATTTACTCAATTAACTCAACAGCCTTCAATAACCCTCCGTCTGCGAAGAAATATAAAGTAGGTAAATATTCTCCGAGAGAAACCCCGATTGAAAAGACAGTTTGGTTGGAGAATGGATTTTGTGTTCACTAAACGAGTTACTTGAGTCATTTCATGCATTATATTGGTAATTATAGTTTTACATTTTTTTTGGTCGGCCAAGATCAATGCAAGATTAGGTCAGGTGATTTTAAACGACACTCCGTGATATTTACATTAAAAATAAATGAAAAATAATCAGTATCGCAGCATTTCGTGACCATTCCCTCACGCATTATTCATTAAATCAATTCAGATTATGGTTCTTAATTCTTTCTTTAGTTTTCTTATTTCGGGGGGATGGAAAGCAGTGCTATACACCCCACCATTATGTTCGCCAATCGCCATAGACATCGATAATCCTTAGCGTCAGTCATGAGGAGATATGAATGCTTATTTTCTTTCTCAATATCCTCTCGAAGAATGAAAATACTCGCTCATCGATAACACTCAGTGAAAGTTGGGAGTCGATGTTTCTACGGCTTGGAAGCGCTCAACTCTTCCATTAGAAGTGATTTCTTTTGATTTACGGCCCAACAGAAGGTGAAAATATTGACAATGCAAGATCTGATGCCGATGACTTAACGTACACGATCTTCGCTCAAGGCCACTACATATTAACTGTAGTAATGCAATCATCATAAACCTAACATTATTCGCGTCACACAAAAGGCACAAGACAAGCTCTGCCTGCCACCAGCTCAGCCGCAAAATAATTTAAACACGAATAACTATCCTTGCGACAAGTGACGCCCGTGACCTTCAATAGGCGAGGAATTCCGAATTGTATGTTTTATAACACCAAGTCCTTCAATAAATCCCTTGAAGAGCGAATAACTATTCTTCGATTCTATATTTTATTATAATTCGTTGTATCGGATGTGACTTCTTGGAATGGACATAAGTCAATCAAATATAAAAAACTTAGTAATTCCACAAAATGTCAATACTGTACACCATAGGTTTTACAATATTAAATTCATGTGAAATTACAAAGTTTTTACATTTCATTATGTATGTTTCAAATTTATTTTTGGAGTTTCCTTGCGGGTAAGTATTCAGGAGGTTTGATATGATTTTGTGCATAAGCCCAAGATTGAAATGGTGGACTTTGAGTTCACGTGATTGGCGTGAGAGGCTCTGATTGGCTCATTTCGACGATATCGTTTGTTTACATGTTTCTTATTTAGATGTTCAAATTTATCTTCATGTAATTAAATACTCAAGAAAAAGTATCCAAATTTTAATAAAAGTCGCGTAAAATATTTAATTTGATAAATGTTCCTAATCACCATGTAAATACCTATGATGGGAGTTACAATGGTGGCCTAAACTTTTGGTTCCTGCGCAGAACTTGAGCGCTCACATGCCATGAGAAAAAAATCCCCTTGACCGGGAATCGAACCACGGAGCTTTAGCTTTCTAGACCACTGAGCAGACCGCAATGTAGCGACCAACATAAATATCCAGGTTCCTGATTTTTTTATGGCAACTGTACCGATCGTAACTGAATTTTACCACCGTTCACTCGGCAGAATTGAAATATATTCACATTGAGCGCTCTTGTATAGTGTGTGTATACTTTTAGACATTTATCCAAGTATTCAGACCGGACTGAAGGCTTTATCGAGTGTTTCACCAACCTGAATAATGAATCTTAACTTATCTTTTTTGTCAGTTATATTTTGACAAAAGGTCGTAGGCTTTCCCGGTGAATACTATTGATAAATATCCTTGGGTTTGGCACCGGGTAAGACCGTTTAAGGCCAACTTTTCGATGAGAAATTCCCTCATCGTCATCAAGGCTATGACTGACCAAAATAAAGATGACTAATAAGTCAGTCTTAGCCCTAATGACGATGATAGAGTTTCTCAGCGAAACGTTGCTCTTGAAAGGCATTACCTGGTGCTAAACCCGAGAGGATTTTATCTATATCTATAAATATATTTGCCTGATAACGTGAGTATTGGCTAATAAGCCCGGCACACTATGATGAATAGCATAAATAGACCGAGGACGGAATAAAGTGACCTTAGCTTCATCTTCCTGCCGATAGCGATTTCCCCCAACTAGAGAGACCCCTTAACTGTCCATAGACATATCGCCGAACAGAAGCTCTTCTCATTAAAGTCCACAGTTCCAAATCTGCGAGATTATAGAGAGGGAAGTCCTTTCAGCATCTCCAAAATACCCCTCGGTACTTCCCCTACACCAATCTTTGGCGGAAACGAGTATTGGAAAAGAGCATAATTCATATCGCCTTGATCTCGAAATGTTCGATTTTTGTGTTAACTACTCCAGTAGCGCTGCCAGGAAATGATTCTTGTGGTTCCATTAAGATCAATGGAAATGGTTATTAGCATGATCTTTGAACTTCAAGTTGAGCTTCTCTACAAGGCTACATTTTAATAAATATTGATAACACTTAATTTATGATATTAACATTGTTTTACATAATTTTCAAAAATACGTCTATTTTCCGATGCTTTCCGAGTTTTAACCGTAAAAGTTTGAACCACTCATCTATTGGCCTACGAGGATCTATAAGCTTCCATATGGACCCAGCTACATTATTAACACACAAGCCATTGCCTACCTCGACTACATAAACACCCGAAAAAAGTCCGACCTAAAAGGAAGATAGATACTACTACACTAGGAAAGAAGTAGAGAAACGTGGGTCACAAATCGTTTAATAAAGTTGGGTCAGGGTGGGCGTGACTCAAGCAAACAATCTTCACGAAGAAAAAACAGTCTCCCTCCATATTTGCCTAGTAAGGGAGACACGGGGTGCACGGTACCGATCAAAATGCTGCTCGATTGGACAAAATGGATTGATTTTTACATTAATAGTTAAACCAAAAGTGGCCGTCGAGGATCCTCAGACCCCCAACCACATTTCGCTATGATATGAGATGCCTGGACTCCCTCTTAACCAGTCTTATATTTTTTTTTCGTAAATTATTTCTCACTTAAAACACTGGGTGTTACGTTGAAATTTTCCGGGTAGATCTCTGTCTCTCGAGTAGGCCTCTGTAGGCATTCACCTCTATCATAAATGTGACAATTTCGCATATAAGAAAACCAGGAGGTAATAATTCCAAATATTAGAAGCAGAAAAATGTTGAAAAGTTTTTTTCTATATTATGCTCTGAATTGTTTTTAAGTCAATGGCTTAGGTTTTAAACAAGTCATGCGTGGTGAAACAAGTCGGTCGAGCGGTAGCCTTTTTTTAAGTCTCGATCCATTACCTTCCTCAACTCGTACAAAACTCCGTCATCGGCCGTGATAAAACCCGAAAAAAACGAAATGCCGACCAAAAAGGAAGATACGTACATACGCACAACAGGAGGAACGCGGAGAAGAAAGCGTGGGCACAGAACGATTCACGAGGAAGCGAAGAAAAATTATTTATAAAGTTAGGATGGGCGCGACAAATAAACAAGCCGAACGGAGCAACGACAGTGAGTCTGCTTCCCAGCAAAGGCGAAGACATGGGAGATGTATGGTGTGAGGAGGCGAGGTCGAAGATCCCGATACGTCTTCCTTTTTATTTGCGTGCCTTTTTTTTCTTATATTTTTTCCGGGATAAAAAAAATGAGGAGAGACGTCCACTTCCCCCCCCCTCCTCCCGCATCCCTCAACCCCCTCCCCCCACATCCTACCACCTCCCCCAACCGCACGCCTGTCTGTCGGTGTGTGTGTGTGAATTTCGCATGTGTTCCGCGTGTGGTGTAGGCGACGTGACGTGTGCGATTGGGAATGTGGGCCGCCTGTCGGCTGTGTTTCGTCGTGGCGTAGGTTAGGGACCCTGTGGCGGCGGCGGCAATATCGGGGGTGGGGTAAGAGAGAGGGGCAGGGAGGAGCAGGAGGCCAGCTGCCCCCCCTCCCCCGCCACCTCTCACTCTCGGCTGGCAGAGGAAGCTGCGAAGTCGAGGAGGGGAAGGGACTCTCAGAACGTAGTACAATTGAGAAGAGATGTTTTGGAAAGGGAGGACCTCATGGCTGGTCTTACTTCGTCTGTCGTACGAGCAGTAATGCCGAAGTTCCTCCAAAGAAAACTCGGCTCCCAGAAGAAATTTGTGAGTTCGAAAATTATTTTAAAATATCTTATCCCCCTTCGATATCGTAACTGACCTACACCAATGAGACTTGCAGAGAGGCAGCTGTTGGTATGAATCTTCACCGAAATTCAGTGTTTTGAAGCTTCACGAACGCTTCAACGAAATTTAAACGCTTCAAAATTATAGGGAAGTCCTCCCTGGCGACGAGCATCGTAACTGACCTACAACGAGGAAATTCTGTGCTTCCTTTGGATAGGCGTCACTTTACCAAAATGTAAATGCTTATAAATATGTAATGAATCCACCCTGCTCACAAAACCTGACCTGGATAAATGATAAGGTACGTTAAATTATGGAAAACTTAGGGATATGCCTAAATTTAAGAGATCAAAATTGTATTCTCCTAGACATCGAAACGGATCTAGAGTAATTTCACTTGAAGCAGATGTTTGATTGTCGAAATCGGAGGCTTTACTGAAATGCTTGAAATTGTTATGCTCTCTTCCCCTTTGGCATTGGAACTGAAGTTTGGCAATGATACTTGGACAGCTGTTGGAATGACCGAGAACAAAGCGCTGGGTGAAAATTCGAATGCTTGAAAATTGGCCGGCAGGCCAACGACACTGACCTACCTCAATGAAACGTAATTATTTGGAGCGACGGTGAAGTCGTTCTCGAGTGCATTCTCGAGCTGTGTTTTAATCCATGCGATCATTAATACCACGTTCTGTTGCACAATTCTGATATTATCAAACAGAGGAATTATAATAGACGAACAGACTGTAAAAATACTAACTTAATCTACCGAGAGGAGGACATTGATTCGACCCCTGATATGGCGTAATTTTTCAGGAAATTACTTTATCCAAGCAGGAGTGCCGCGTGCATTTTTATTGGAGTACAGTAGCTCTGGCTGGAGGGATAACTAAGGATCCCGTAGACAAAGTCATTTATGTTGCCGTTTTCTCTTTATCTATCCTCAAATAATCTTCCCTTTGACTCTCTGCCTACCTGTTTTGGGCGCCAGGACCCATGACTTCGCTAGACAACCGGCAGACAAATAAGTTGGACTAAACCCAAAGAGGACCCACAAATTATCCTCCAATCCCTTCCCTCTCCCCACCTCAGTAACCATAAGCTTCTTGTCCTCCCTGACAGACAAAGAAGTACCCTCAGCAAACCGACCAACCCGGACACAACTAGCCCAACGCCGACAAGCCGACCCAGGGCCACCAACCACGGGCGAATCCAAAGCCTCAGGAGCTTCAGACGCGCGGCAAAGTCCCCCCCTTTTAGTCAAGCCGTCAGGGGCGGCGGGTTTGGCCGTCGTCGTCTACGGTTGGGAAGGGGAGGAGGGTTTGAGCCAAGGGGCCGTGAACATGGTATATAACAGGGAGGAGAGGGAGGGGGGCGAAGAGTGTGGATTGGGCTACGTTGGAGTGTGAGTTGGGATAGGAGGAGTGGTTCAGAGGGAGAGGAAAAAGGGGAGGGCACGGGGGGGGAGAGGCTTGGGTACGCGTCTGAGGCGACGTCGGGGAAGGGCGGGAGGGTGTTGGGGGAGAGAGGGGAAAGAGGGTATTGGGGAGAAGAGAGTCTTGGAGTGAGGCCAATGACCCCAAAAAAATACGGCGGGCTCGGAAAAAAACGCGCGGAAGAAGAGAGGGGGCGGAGAGACGGATTGGGGAGGGGGGGGAGGACGGGTTGCGAAAGGGGAGCGAAGGGGCGGCCAGGGGGGGGATGGGGTGGGCCTCCCCAACCAGTTTTATTTACCGGTGTTTCTGACCTGCCTCACTCACCAATACGTGGTCGCTGCTACTTAACTCCTTTTTTTCCCTCCAACGCTGTGTCTTCCTCCTCCTCCTCAAGTCCTCCTTTCGTCTTCCTTCGCCTCTTCCTCTTGTCTACTCCTCCTCCGCAGTCTCCTTCTGGTTCCACCATGGGCCCCCTGTTCCTAGGCCAGACTCCTCTCTTCCCCAATCCTCTTCGGTCGTCGGGGAAGAAGACGGGTTTCTAGGAGATATCCCGCCCGCCCCTGCCTGCCGTCGCCTCCCCGGCTCACTTTGCGTTGGCGGGAAAGGATGATGTGGAAGCCAGTCTTGTTCACTCTCTCTCGAACGTTCGGAAGATGAGAGAGACCTTTTCGTGGTGCGTACGTACTCCCGAGGCCCGCCGACGCTCTGGCCGACGGTACTAACCGGGGAAGGAAGGGAGGGAAGCGAGAAGGAAGAACTGATGTATATATATATATATATACGTGTATATAAACGATTGGGAAGAGAGAAAAGAAGGGTCTGTGGCTACGGAAGTTTCCGAACGTTGGATAAGGACTGGGCGGAAATGAGTAAAAAGAAAAGGATTGGAAATGAATAAACTTGGAGAGGATTTTTTGAGAGGAAGGAAATTCGTGTTCGGAGAACTTTTTTCCGGATGTTGAATTTCGTGGGTGGGCGAGTAGGGAGAGGCTAGGGCGTGGGTGGTGGGGGACGGGTAGGATAGATAGGTTGGCTAGGACGTCCGCGCTCGGAGCGCGCGCTAGGGGAATTATGGCAGGCGCGGGGAGGGGACTGGGTTGGGTTTGCCTTGGATCTCTAGGCTAGATGAAGCGTCACGGCGAGACGGAGACTAGGATGTTGACTACCACTATTACTACTCCTTTCTGGCCGTCGGCGTGTAAGGGGGGTGAAAAAAAGAGTCCGTGCCGTGAAGAGAGAGGGGATTGGCGAAGGGAGTTTTACACACCATGGGGGGGGGGAGGGATCTCTGGTGGTAGGGGGATATAAGGGGGATAAGTAGAAGTAAAGAGAGAGGATATATATATACATATATGCGGGGGGGGAGGAGAGTATGTGCGAGGGACACAAACGCCAAGGTACATACAAGCAAACACACACATACGATAGAGGGAGTGACAGAAAATCAGGCAAACCTCTTTATATTTTTCCGTCATTGAGCCATTAGGCCAACTTAATCAATGATCCGTCTTACGAGACATCTGGGCTGCGTACTGGTTGAGGTGCCTCTACTCCTTTTTTTCGATTACTCCCAACAACGACGAGCCCTTTTTGATGTGCATGCGAGAGTCGGGGGCCTCAACAGTCTGCCCGTGCCGGGGGCCGCGACTAGAAAAGGCTTTTGCTTTATTTTTTCCCCACCACCACACAAGCGGGGTGCGTAACTGCGTCGTCTTTATTTTTCTGTTTAGTAGTCTTTTATTTTTTTTTAGTTTTCTTCCTTTTTTTCTTCCCTCTCTATTATCATCACCACCATCTCCTAGGCCACCCCTCGACCCTGATTTCTTTTATTTTATCATTCCGCGTTTTATTTTTCTTTTTGTTTTTATTCATTTATCACGAGGAGGGCAGCGTGTCGTACCCCAGTCGTCGGCCATGCAGGCTGTCAGGGAGTGGGGCAGATGGACAGGCAGGCACGCATAGCGTGTCGGGACGGTAGTGTCTGGCTGGCTGCCTCGGAGGGAGCCAGTTCGATGCCCGTCGCCGCCGCGGTGGCCGTGCTCGCGATGTTAGTGGGGTTTTGGAGTCGCCGGCAGATGGGACGGCAGCGGCGTCCGGCGTCCGCTGCTCGTCGGCTGATCGTAGGACTCGCGCCCGGAGGAGAGGATGGGAAGAGGAGCCACTCTCTAGCCACAGGTGCGTCACGTGGTTTTCCCCGACGACGATTGGCAGTCGATATCTTCGCGGGTAGGTCGTTTAATTATTATTGGTTATTTTCTGGTTAAGGTTTTTATTTAACGCGTTGTTAATCACACCCCGACCAGTTCCGAATTGAATTTCCTCCATCAGTTTGCCACAGGGGGACTGCGGAGCGACGAGTAGGATTTCGCGTCTGATTCCTCGAATAGCCGATTTTGGTTGAATAAATTTAATCTTTGTTTTTCCACAATTTTTTTGGTCAAAACACGACCACGGTTTCGACGGTTAACGTTAAATATGGCGTTAATCGTCGAAACCATGGTCGTGTTTTAATAGAACAAACTTTGGAAAAGCAAAGTTTAAATTTATCCATCCAACATTTCTGCAAATTCCACGAAGTATCGCCGAAAATCACCAAATTTAACCAACTTTTGATATGAGGCTAATAGATATTCTTTCTTCAATATTACTATTATAATGTAGCAATGCTATCGCTGCTTTTAAATTATTACTCTATTGATTATGCCATCATGCTACACATTAATATGAGCCCTTTCCCGGCGAATTATCTTTATAGATGTTTTGGCAACATTTTTTTTGTAAAGTACTTGCATTGAAAGTGAAATTTTCTAATGTAAAACTTCTTCGATTAATCATCATGTTCATCATTCGGTCTAGGGCCTATTACTGTATTCGGACCATGAGCCCTGTTCTCTTCCTTCCCCTCCGTTGCTGACCCACCCTCTGGCTTGTTTTTCAGCATCCCCTCTCCACCCAGAAATCCCTCCATCCACACCCCCTGCCGCCGCCTCCTCATCTCCTCCCGCAGTTTCCTGTCCTCTCCTCGCCCTGGCCCAGAACATTCTCATCACTTTTTCTCTCGGTCCATTTCGCTTTCTCCGTTCTCCTCCATACGCACATCTCGAGTGGATCCAGACTACTCGTTGTCCACGTTTCCGCCCCAACGTGAGCGCTACATCTACGGTGTACCGTGCAAGCAGTGGCTTAGCCGGGGGGAGGAAGGGGGTCGGAGGGTTCGGACCCCACCCCCTCCCCCGAAATATAAAAACACAATTATTTTACTTCAAAAATTGAAAAATCATGAATTTACATTATATTTCTTCAACGAATGAGGTTTTTTAGATTATGAAAAGTATTAAAATTAGTTTAAAACCCTCTACTCATTGCCCTGTTTTTCAAAAATTTTCCCTCCCGATTTTGGTCCCCCCGAAAAATTGCGTGCAAGCTACCATCAGGGTGTGTGGCATGAGGTGATGCCGCATGAGACATGCAGCACTCATCCCCGCCATAATCAGAAACTTCTCAACCCATTAAAACCCAATGTGGCTTCCAAGTAATTTCGAAAATGTGTACGTTTTTAGCTCTATTTAGGAAATATTTAAACTACGTATTCTATTGTGCTGTAAAGTTTAATGGTGACATGCGTAGCTGCCACAATAGTTGTGATTGAGTAGGAGATTTTCATTTTTTTTAAATGAGAGATCTTGAAATTTAACTTCTCCCAGAAGCACCTCTAGGTTGGAAAGGGTTAAAGCTATTCCTCGTGTAACCCTTAACTAGCCTCTAAGGCTGGTATATCGACAAAATTAACAAAAAATTAAATTAAACTCTCAACGAAAAATTAGCTTCACAAGCTCAGGGGGGTTAGTAAAAAAGTAACTCGTACTGAACGCAATTTATCTCTCTTCTGATAGCTGATAGCAAACCTTTCACACCCTATCGTTTGCTGTCTTGTCCAGAACTTATTTATGTGCGAGCACGTAATGTCAGTGTTATTTTTCGTCCTGAAAAATTTTCCTTAGTGGTTCACGTTATGAGTTAACAAAGCACAGGGACGTAAAGGGCTAAAAAAATGACCACTATATTGAGAACTTAATATTTTTCACGCTGATTCAAATGAATTTCATTCAAAATGAACAAAATATTACGCTAGATTTTCCGTTAATTGAGTCAGATGTTGCGCTCATTTTTTCAGAAACGACGCCGTTGACCATAGGACACGGTAATCTCACGCTCAGTTCTCCCATAACTTAATGTATCGCTACACAGCTATTTATTTCTACAAACAGGCATCAAAACTCATTAGTTCCCCTCCTTAGCGAAAATCACCCAAAAAATCGAAATATCGCTGCGAGATATTTTTTGACAACCATATCACACACTGCTACATAACCTCTGGTTTTTTTTGGCATGGAGTGAGTACTTGTACCCAACATTCACTGGCCCTCCACAAGCTGTTTTTGCGCATCAAAATAGGATTAAATACACAGGGTTGAGTGTTATTTGTAATATTCATCATAGTGAAAAGGAAGTCAAACCCAATGTAGTAAACATTCCGCAGCTAAGTAGGTGCATACTGAAACACTTAGTGCATATCAACCTCTTTGTACTAAAGTTAAGATTACTTGGAAATAAATTGGTATGAACCAGTTTAGTACCCACAGCGCCTGGAGCACCTGGTGTAAAATCGCATTGGAATCTATTGTGGTCTTGTATCGCTCGTGAGAAAAAATAATTTTTCGAACTCTATACTCTGGAATTTAATTTTCTGATTTTGTGATCATCGTCTTATCTTTCGTTGGTGGTGTCGCTCAAAATGTCATTGGTTTAGCCTAAAGATATTTTACCCTGCACTTCTCTAGATATTCCCTGCATTTGAGCCTATCCTGCCTATGCTTGTCAGTAATGTTTCCTCTTCTTTTCTGATCACATGGGAGACTCTCCACATAAGTCATGATTTAGGACTTAGTAATGTGATCTGGAGATCTAGTTCTTCAGTTCCATTTTACACCTCAATTTGTTTTATACACCACGGATGAAAAACGTAATTTAAAAAAATAATTTGGGTTAGCCGGGATTCGAACTCGGATCTCCCGATTGCTGGTAAGGTATACCACCAGTTACATCACCAAGCCACCATCTTCCAAATGATCATTTCATGGCGAATTTCCTTGGTGTACATAACATTGCACCTGTGCGCGTGACTGCGTACAAAGTGTATTGTTATACATGGTGCTTAATTTGCTGTGATTCGCAACTCTCCGCCTCCATGCACCACCTCCAACCACGCTCTCACGCCTTTATTTAAAAATGTAATCAACTTCGTGCCATGTATCTCTTTAATTCCCTGCCTTCAGCCATCATTTTTTGTAAATAAATTTAATTTGATAGAACATAAGGAGCAATCCATCAACTGCAACAGTTATTATCATTATTTTGCCGTGGGGAATAGGTTTAAAATATCATTTTTACTTATGTGTACCACATCCCCTTTCTTCGGCTCAGGTGCTTGAAGGTGTCAGGTTTTGTTACGCGGCTAACGGTTTATGTCACACGTAGGGCGTGTCCCTATAGAGGTAGCCTATGCGAAGAAACCGGTAGACCAATTATGAAAATTTTATGTGATCACAGACGCCTCTATTAATACTGGTTATGGTTCATTCAATATCATCAGTATAGTGTTCATTTTGTGAGACAGGCCATAGAAGTATTTTTGTCAACAAGTCTTTTTTGCGATGGTGGTTGGCGTAACATGTAGAAACTCCTTCATGATGCACAAAGGTTAAGAAAAGACTTCGCTGTTTCACAAAATAAAATATATTTGCGACCGGTTTCGATACAGCATCCAAGAAATGGCCAGATATCATCATCTGGCCATTTTACGCTGTATCGAAACCGGTCGCAAATATATTTTATTTTGTGAAACAGCGAAGTCTTTTCTAAGTCTTTTTTATTCTGTGCTTTTTTTCCTATTCACTCGTTACAAACCTATGAATCATTTTCCTTCGTTGCCATCGGTAAGATGTATGGCGCAAGTTTCACCATTGAGAAATATTGAGGTGCGAAAATTTGAAAAATAAAATGAGAAATATTTAGTGTCTAATATACCATTATAATTTGGGAATAAATACCGTTTGGGACGATGATCACTATGATGATCAGCTCTGTAATTTTGAACGAGTCATTTTTAGTTTACTGAAATACACACTTTTACCGCTAAAGTAATTTCAAGACTTTATAAAACTCGGTGTTCATTCTCCAATATAACGTAAATTTAGCATTATGTCTTCCCATTTTCCTATGTAAATTCACCAGAATGATAAATATTTTTATCTTTGATGACCTCTCCTCTCTTCGCGGCTCGGTATCCTTTAATTTGGCAATAAAATCCCTTCACAATGTGGCCGTAGTGGAATCTACCTATATATTTGAATGCGTAATTAACTTTTATCATTTCTCAATCCGCCATTATGTTTTGTTGTTGTAAGTCTATTCTCTTGGTCAGAAAAACTCTGCATCTAACATGATAAGGTCTAAAACATGTAATTCTCCGATCTGGAAACAGAGCAGTGATGACTTTCATTGACGCTTCTTTTATTTTTCTTCCAGTTTTAACATTTAGCCGTTCCTTTGGGACGTAAAAGTGGCTGCTTATTTGCGCATGTGCAACAGCCATCGCTATGTTTTTGTTAGCCATCCGTGCAAAAGGCGTGCCGGTGAAAAATAATCCCAGAACAGTTACGGAGACTCCCGTGGGTCAATTGTATGCATGGTTGTAACGTAGCCTTTAATTATTTCTAGCAGCCGACCGTGCTTCTGATTCTAAAATCTGAAATTATCTGGACGCACATGAGAAGGCGGCAGATAAGGCGAATGAGATCCTAGAGGTCATGGACATGGTAATCTTGGAATTTGGCGATAAATAATATAAATTATAATGCTGCTAGTCTTCTCATTATATTTTTCATTGTTACTTTTTTTAACAAACTATGCGTTCATTATGTTCTATCATTAGGTTCAACATATCCGCTGAAGATACATATTTAGCTTTAGAACCTGGGAATCGTTTTCAACGGACTCCATCCATGTTTTCAAAAAAATATGATCCCTTAATGTATTTCACATTGCCTTACGTACTCTATTCATTGTTCATCAGGTTATGCGGTTTTTATTGTAACTCACAATGGCCTCACAAGTAATTTTTTTTAGATTTATACCTTCATTTAACCCTGCCTGCGACTTCGATGTAAGCATTACTTGGTAAGTGAATATTCTCCAGAATATGTTGTTAGATAGCCTTCACTGCGTTTTTCTGTACCCGTTTCTTTTACCCTTTCCCCTACTTTCTAGTGTCCTTTAAGCTTTTTGTTCCGTATAGCATCCGTTCACCCAGTAATTTTAGTTTTTCTAGCCCTCGTCGAGTTGCTTTCTCTGCGATTATACTCCTCATGATAATATACGCGGCCCAAGAAGTACTCAATTTATAAAAATATTGAGTGATAACTAGCAATGTAAATACTATCATGCTCATGGGCCTCTAGAGTTATGGTGCCGCCGACCAAGACCAAAATTATTCTATTTCAGTTAGGATGTTCATGTTTTAATGCATAGAGCATCCTGCCTGAATAGGTATTCAATCCGTAATAAAATACTTTGAAATTCGAACAATCTGATTGTCAGTTTTATCCACAAAATAACCTCTCACTATTGCTCTTTCTGTCATCCATTACCTCTATGTTATGGATTTAATGGAAAGTGCATCAGGTCGCTAAAACTTTTTTCATCGTCGTGAAATTTGATTTCGAATCTGTGGCATGAATTTGGCTTTGCCAGTATTCTCTCCAAACATTTTGTTTTTAATTTTATCGATGGTCTCATTATGATTCTCATTTTGAATTTGGAAATCAGTTTTTTAATACTTATTCACATTTTATGTACGCTATCTTGCAAATCCAGCGTATCACAGTAGCATAAGACATATAATTCCATATTGAAGGTCGTGCTTTAGCGAAAAAAAGCTGTAGTTATATTTGTGTAGTGGTAGAAGTGAGAAAAGGTAATACTCCTAAATATTGACCATAATTATGGTATCTCTTGACAACCTATTATATTATGCATATACCTCTGTCTTGATTTTTAGTCACATTAATAGTCATTATATCTCTAAGCCAACGTTTCTGCAAATGCATTGCCATATTCAGAGTTTCTAAATTTATACTACATAGGCAAACAAGGTAAAATAAAACTACTACTGAACCTTCAAACACTGAAAAAAAAACAAAATGCACGTTCACTAGTGTTTATTGATAGGACCAAAATTCGAGAGGGTCATGCATATGCATAGTATCACAAGCATTGAGGTCGTGTATACCTTTTTATTATTAGTATTCTACCGATTTAGGTAGGTTTCCATGGAGTAAGTACTAAAAAGTGATCTGGGAGCCTTCCTTTCCTTCCAGCACTGCCTTCTTTAATTCACTGTAAGGCCTACTCCCTTTCAATCTATCTAAACATCCTAGATAAAAATCTTAGAATCCTATCTAAAAATCCCAGATTCTCCGTCCGCTACCCCCACTTGCCTAGCTTCCCTAAAAAAAAAACGAATCCTTATTTGCAAGAGTCCACTGAAACCAACCCCTAAATGGTTGTTTTCGCAACTATTTTGATTCGGGGATCGTTTCGGCGACGTCTTCGACGTCCCTCTCCCGTTCCCGTGATTCGTTTCCTTTTTGATTTATCGAGCGCGGAGTGACGTTGCGGAAACGCATATTTGCGACCACGCGGTGCAACTTTTATTTCGCCGCTGACGTCTCGGACCCACTCCGCGTCTTCTTATTATTCTTTTATTTTTCCCCCCCTTCCCTTAAACGCTGACCGAGTGATTTATTCTTTCCCAGCGCTCCGCAAGTCCTTAACGGCACCGCCGCGGATTCATGGGAAGTTTTAACCACCGATGCAGCTTTTAGATACTGACGCGCGCTTTATGTGCTCGCATGTTACATACCCGTGGCTGTTTAACGTCCTCATTCATATCAACGGCCACTTTGCGGTCCTCTGCACGCGTTAATTTTAATTTGCGGGAGGATGTTTCAAGAAGAAAAGGGGCGTTTGGATTGCCTGTATCATCGGCCGGCTCGACAATGACGGAGTGCATGCGTGTAAAAGTGGTTTGTATCCCGTCATAGTTAACACGTTGAAAAAAGTGCTTTATTTCGTGTGTGGCATCACGCTACTATCTCTCTACATCTTGCTTGCTCTCTTGTCTTTATATTGTTCTTGAATGACAATTAGCGTATAACTAATTGAGAATAGAAATCTTTAAGAGTGACACGGAGAGTATCAAATCAGATCCCCACTTTTTGCCAGGTCCGACAGAAACGATAAATAAAGAGAGATATTTTACCGAATGGATAGCCATCGCAATTCATTTTTCCCCAAACAATAAAGGGCTTTAATAAATGCTGGGCGTGATTTCGTTAAAGCATATCCATTATACTTGTAAACGGTTGGTGGTCTAGCCCCCCCGCCACACGCCAATTGAGGCGGCTTGCGGGGTAGTGTGTAGATTTAAATACTGCAGTACGTATTTAAGGTACCGTATTATGTGTATATGTACCTATATGTTTGTAATACCGCAGCCAACATAGCTGTGATACTATAGAAATGTGTGAACATGAAAATTAGAAATTCTCTAGCGTTGCAGTAAAGGATTATGACACCAGTTTTCGTTTTTATTCGATATTACCACCTATAATCTCCAGTAATATCTTATTTTACTTACGTCCGTAGTATGAAAATTTTTATCGATAAAAATGCTGAAACTTCAGCGTCAAAGCGACAAATGATGGATAAGCGATCAAATCATTAGATGATCCCAGAGATGGCTTTGAGATGATTGATATTCCCAAATTTCTGGATCTATTTTTAGAGTTATCTCTTTCAATCTTCGTAATTAGGCGTGAAAGTCGTTGTCCTAAATGTCAAGAATTCGAATTTCATTCAAAGTATTCTTCAAAGTACAAGCTTGACGTTCAGAGAAACTTTATCGAGGTCTAGAGAGGAGAGCCAACCGGCAAATTCCATATGCAGTATATATTTGTCGCTAGTAGGTGTATTGTTATTTTCAGATCTTTTCAATCTCCAGGTATAAAATTAAATCATTTTATTATAGCTCTAAGAAACAAATCATCTAGTGTTGTTTTATTTTGATTACGTCTCAGTATCTTGCATGAATTTAACTTTCTGTTTTGGATTGTACACCATCTCACGAAAGAGTATGCCTCAGTTAAACCTGACATTATATACCGTGGATCCTTTTTTCAACCTAATTTTTTAATAATTCATAATTAATCATAATTTCCTCGCACATAAATAAGAAAAATTGAAGTTTTCGTAAGGTTTCAGACCAGAGTGTAATTGTGCATTCATTTTACATGCTAAGTCTATTTGTACTATATACTTTCTGCATATTATTACCATTAATTGCATTTTATTTTTAACAATTAGCTTCTCAAAATTTTGCCATGAGCTTTTTATCTTAACTAAGCCCATCCGGGAAGAGAATTAATGTCTTACAAAATAGAAATCCAAGTTGTGTACCCTCATGGATTAATTGTCAATAGGGTGGTTTCCTATTATTTTTTTATTGCCTATATCGGAAGATTATTACTCCTGGAGTACGTATTTCACGCTTTTAGATTTTTAAATGACGATATCTATTTTTCGCGATTAAATGAAAAGTGAAAATTTTCAAGCGCGTGAAAACGCGACGGGTAAGGAAATCTCTCCGTGTGACGTATTTCTGGTTCCCCCTCCCGTCTTGTGAGGTGACCTTGATCGAGGCTCTGAGCGCTGATAGGACGCAGGATGCTAGAGGGTAGCTGAGTACCTTGCTGGCTGGTAGCGCTTGGCTTAAAAAAGGTTTATTAATACCTTATCAAACGAAGAAAACTTTCCGACCTTAGCCAGTTTTAATAGGTGATTATTAAGACATGTTTCCCTGAGCTCTGCGCCTCATGCATGCATTGGTAATCTCAGACGATGTATAACTCCTATCTACTCGTATAGAAACTAGGTCCCTGTGACGTCACGTGGAGTGGCATCGCATGGGCGCCAATCTGGCCCTTTTCAAATGAGGATAAAAATGGACCATGGCCATTCATCTAAACCGGTATTTCTAAAACGAAATAATTTGTATATTATGAATACAGTAATGGTGGGTAACAAATCGCAATCAATGCCTTTCGGTTTCTTTGATGAAGGAAACTACCCTATTGGCACCTTACTGAAAATTAAGCACATCAGTAACAATGGTTAATCTGAAGTGTTTTCCCCTATCTTGTGACATATTTTCCCTTGAATTTATACTCTCATACATGATAGTTGTATCTCCCAATATCTTTTCATAAAGGCATAAGTTTGCTAGCAGGGCTTTATCTGGACGCCGACAAAAAAATTTATTTTTTTATTTTTTTTAGAATCAAAATCATTAAGAAGTTCTAAGTCCTATCAAGTATTTCTTGATTATAGATATAAACCTGCGAGTTCGTTTTTAACTTACTTCGTTTTTCCTGGCAGAGTAAACATTTCAAAGAGATAAATTAAAGTCTTTTGATAAAACAAATATGAAAGCAGTGTTGTCTACTAAGCAATGATCTTTAAGTTCCGTTATTTCTCCTTATGATAATTGCGCTAAACTGAAATTAATATGATTCTCAAATAAATTCTACCACAGAATAACTGTGGCGCATTAAAAAAATCTGTGAAATATTTGAGGAATTATATCATTAATAGTATTTTATTGACGGTACAATTGCTTTACGAAGACGCCTGAAAAATGATCATAGCTTCCGTCGCCTTTACTACCTAGATTCATGTTGATATGCACGCAATTGAAATCAAACTACCTTCATACTGTTTTTCTCATACTGCCAACATGTTTTTTATTATTTCTCAATGCCTTTTTGAGAACAGCCTTGAGAAATATCGTCAGTGCGACCGTAAACTATTGCTTAACGGTTCGCCTAGAATGATATGAACTTCTTTCCTCATCCAATTGATTTAGAAATGAATTTTAGCTACCGGAAGACGATAGGGCGAGTTAGAAAATAGGCATTTATATCTTCGTTTCGAGGTCAAAAAAATCGCCATGGTTGGAAGTTTGAGGTTTTACGACATCGTCAGCTATTTCGTCTGTTCTAAAATGAGCCACGCATTTATATATGAACGTTTTCTCGATGTGAAAGCTAAAATTCAACAGATCTCTGAATTCTCATGTATAGACTTTAAACTATTTTGTATTATTTCTCTGAGTTTACTCATTGATGCGACGTCGGCGGAATATTTCGTTGTGTCGAAAACTCGAATTTATGGACAGTTAAAAAGGAATTATAAATAAGACAGTTTTCCTCTCATACCCATGTAGTCTTTTAAATTTCCGTAGTAAGCTTTTCACTTCTTTGTATCATTTGTATCATCTTTGTTCCATTCTTCGGTACTCCTCATCATTTTCTTCAATTGCTCACAAACCTTAGCCAAAAAAATTGGGATTTTTTTCGGATAATAATACAATTATCCGTCATGAGAGATAAACAAAAAAGTTTATCATTTCTCATTAGCCTTGACCTAGTCTCTACCCAGGGTACCTCAAATCCCAATGGGTTCTTTGATCCGTTACAAATAGATTGTTTTGTTAAAGCCCTTGGCTTGAATTCGAGGGGTCTTGCTTCGAGTCTAACTTTAAAGTAAATGATTAATCTGCAGTTGAATTTGCGCACAACTAGTGCACGGGTTAGCTGCGCTTGCAATTGACTATGTGAACATTCACCGCTAACCAGACAACACGTATTTCCTAAAACAACGAGTACTTAGTCAAGCTTCATGCTCATTTTATATAGTTCCGGTATTTTTTTATCATATCTGGAAACTGTTGTACTTGGATTCTATTCTTTACATGGTATATCTCTTTTTATCTTTGGACGTAACAGGAAAAGCGCAAGTGAGAACTAAACCTACGATAGTCGTGCTTGAAAATAGGGTTCTTTCTTTGGTTTTGCCGAGTGGGAGGAATCTATAACATGATACCTAAGCATACCTACGGGAAAAGTTTTTACGCGGAGAGTATAAAGGATATTTCGGGATGGTTATGGGTCATAGATAAGATGTTAGCATCAGAAAAATTAAACATAATAGTTGTGCCAATGAATGGATGTGGTGAAGTTGAAAAGAAGGGAAAGCATAAGTATCATTGAAAAGAGATAGGTTCCGCTCACAACCCTTAGTCGTTTAGTTTGTTTTCATCTCCAAAAGTAGTGAAAAATATTTGCATACTTTATAAAGAGCTATACTTATTTGAGTTTAATATTTTCCGAAACATAACCAGTTTCAAAGGCCACTTGTAAAGCCCACTTCCTTATTTTCCGAATCCTTAAAAATTTGGTCAAATAAAAATATGTCCATCGCGTTAGCCGTTGGATAATTTTGGGTGGAAGTCAATCTATTTTTTGTTTTCCATTTAACTTAGATGATTACACCGGCATGCGACACGTGGACGATGAAATTACTTGAATATGACTGTGCTTGGAATCGCTGAAAGCTTTATTTACCATTCAACACTGTAAAATAATTCAATTCTAGCTATGTACCTTACCATATGAAGGATGAATGTTTTAAGTGAGTAGAAACACTTCACACATGCAACACTCAAACTTAATTCTTCCGACGTATGTTGCAATATAAACAGTCATTCCTAAACGGTCATCATGACAGGTTGGTCTCAAATACTTACAATATGAAATGTACGAAATGGCCTTCATACTTTCTCAAGTGATATTTAGTTCCATTAAATAACTCGGAAAGCATGTTTATTGAGAATGCGTGAAATCTGTAAAAGGAGTGATAGTTATTTGAAAACTTAGTGATTTTTCATTTAGTGCATGAGAATCTACCTCTTGCTGCAACCCGTAATTCTAATAGTAATGTGCGTACTACGTACACGTAAACGATGTATCATTGGAAGACCCTATATAGTTGCAAATGTGAAGAAGATAGTTTATTGTTCTGTTTGTTTATTGTGTGATACTCTTCTCTTCACATATAACCCTTCATTCGTAGTGCCAAACACTCGTTTTGTGTTTACAAAAACTGGTCTTGATACTTTCTACGTCAATTTTTAAACCTCTACTTGGTGCCGGCACGAATCTTCAAACTGGAAATGTGTTGTGGGATCAAAAGATTGAATGTGAAATCTGTACGAATACGAAATTAATGCACTTAATGCGATGGTTAGATCTCATCTCAATCTCATCATCACCAGTGCTTAAATAATCAATTGTTCTTAAAGGCCACTTGAAATTGTAATAAAAGCCGCCGTTCGCCCACCCCCGGTTCCAACGTATTCATGGAGCAGCATGTATGGATATATTGAAGATAGAACTTATTTGTTAAGAGTGAAGGAGAGAGAAGTCTAAAGGGAAACTGAACGTTATGAAAATAGGTTGGGCATCGGATATAAGGAACGCTCACAGATCTCTATGCGGTTGGGTATTCGACGCAGGGGGACAGTCCACAAAGCATACTAATCAATCGGTGGAATACCACGCGAGCGATCATGTCCTCAGTTAACACTCTCTACGCTTGCGTAACATTCGCGACGTATTTTCTATTCGCGGTTCCGCGCACAAGGTCTCTGGGGCAGAGCGACGCCGTCGACGTGCAGCCGAGTGCACGGGCGTCCCCGGCCGTTTTAGGACGACGCCGAGCGCGATATGTTCCCCGCGAGCGGGCCCCCCGTAGCGGCGGCGGCGACGCGGGGCCCCGCGGCTAGGGTGAAAATACGTCTGAATTCAGCCGCACGTATCCTGATCAATTTTTGAAGTAATAATAATGATAATGGAACACAGCAAAGAGCAAATATAGTTGATGCAGCAGTGCCACTAAATCACAACGTTGTGTCTATGGAAAGAGAGAGAAAATACAAAAATATCAAAATTTGTCCGGTGAAGTAAAAAATATTTGAAAGTTGAAAGAAGTCGGCATTCACCCACTAGTCTGTGCGGAGGGAGTTATCACAACGGCTCAAAAGAGAAATTGAAGACTTGGGAATTCAAACACACCTGATTAACCTTGGGCAAAAAGCTGTTTTATTACTGACTTGCCAGATTGTGAGAAGATTCCTGCGCCGGGTATGATCGGACAGTGTAGGATAGCGTAAATTTCTTTACATCCGAGCCTAATCCTAATTTGCCCTTAGGATAGGTTAATATTTCCAGCTGGTTTAATACAGCTGAGAAAGTGCAAAAACGTCGGAATAACAATATTAATAATACATTTTCTTCCATACATACATATGTGAATGCAATATTTTCTTTAAGTAAGGTAGCCTACAAGGAAATGAGCCTGTAATTAGGCTAACTTCAAAAATTATTAAATACTGACATGAGAACATCAAAAATACTAATTACCTGAAGAAAACATAGACGGAATTTTGCGCGTAAAAAAATTCAAAACTTTAGTGACTTATAATGAGTAATAATGTAGTATGAACAGCATATGTGAAATTAAACATAATATACACAATACATACATAGACCCTATACAATAACGTTTCAAAATTATGTGTAATATTGGTATGTAATCGAGTTAAAGTAATCGATAAGAAATGTAATTTTTACTTATAATTGATTTACTCCTGACTATGAAATAGGAACCGTCAATTTCGTAGTAATCGACGATTACTTCACTGACTTCATTGATTTAACTAGGCCTACAGATAACTTCGAAACCCTGAGTATCATAATTTGCCTGGTTCGGCCCAGCCCCCTTTATGCTGTAGCTTACTTATGATGGGTAAAAATATGACCCCCCCTTGTGTTGTTACTGCCGTTATAATTGCATGTATCGCAAGCGCAATTAAAACTTTAGCCATTTCTATGACTCAATCATTCGTCATTTTTACTTCACTATTCGAAAATTTCCAGGTGGTCTCTACCGTCGACAATCTTTCAAGAACTGTAACTTGTTACTGTAATTTTACTGATTACTTTTTAAATCAGTAATTTGTACTCGCAATTGATTACTTTTTGTACGAAGTAAAAATATTGAGCCCAGTTACTTTATCTCAGTACTTCTACCGACACTGGTCGAAACCCAACTATTGTTAACGCATACCCAAACTCAAACATCCAACCAAGTTGTCAAAAAAGGTTTTATTGTGGGATTTGCATGAATTTACTTCCTGGCCATCATGGTGAAATTTCACAAACTTTCCCCCTTACCATTCGGTTTGTTATTACGGGAGCATTGGGCCGGAAATTTTTCGAAAATGCTAAATTGTCCGGGTTTCAAAAGCTTAATGCTCACAATTCAGACGTAAAAAATGCAAGATAGTATCCGAGGACAACTTTTTTTTCTGTTTTGATGAAAAATATGTAATTTTGAGTAAATCTTACAGATATTAAAAATACAAATCTCTGTAAGTACTGATTCCGGTGTAGCAGCGACATAACTCAATGGTGAATCTGCGTTGCCTGATGTATTAAGTGTGCAAATTTTTGCTTTCTACTCTAGCGTTCCCGCATCACTGTTGTAAACCACGATATCACGAGGTCAAGCAAGAGCACGCAGCATATACTACTAAGAAATAAAATACATAATTTAATAAATTTATCTCTTAATTTTTTATTCTTATCAAATGAAAATTTTATTTAAGTTTTAGGATTGTTGGCCATATTTCCCAATTTTTTCTTTCTATGCCCAAAATTCGAAAATTGGTCTTTTTTACAATGCTCGCTTTTCTAATGATTCTTTAATATGAATCCATTGGCATCCGAATTATTAATTTAGTACTAAAATGAATATACATATATGAGTGCTCAAAATATTTCGTGAATACTTAAATGAATACTACAATAAATATTAGTGCATTCTCAGGTACTCAGGTGCGGTAATTTCCTGGATGAGTCTAGGCCCTAATCGTTATGTTTTTTGGTCGGGTATTCATGGTTATCATATTAGTTTTCAGTGCTCATATGGATCGAGAATGGATCCAGGATTTTCTGCGCGTGAGATCACATAGATCTGACCGGGGAACACGTAATTTACGATAAATTTAATCATCTGTTTTGAAAATGTGCGAATTTTGCCTTTATTCAATTTTCTCTTGTTAGGTATACACTGTGGTTGAGGCTCCAAATTGTTCTAAACTAAGCGAACCTTAGCAGCCTTGTGCCTATTTTTTTAATCGTCTGGGGGACCCCCACGTCCACTCTAAATCCGCCAATAATTCGGGTAATCATGTGTTCCAGTAATCATTGGAGAGTCTAAATAATTATTCAGGTACTTGAGTGACAATGAGTGATTGCTTTCTGCCGGGCGACGCAGTGAACGCTACCGGAAGCGCCACGCCGCGGCGTGCCGGCCAATTCAAGGGCAAAAACAATCGACAGTGTTTATGCCGTGCGGTATCGGTGCGGTGTTTCGCAAACTATTTCGCCCCGAACGGAGAGGTTATTTTAGCTTTTTATCAGCGTGCATTGTTTTTAAGTTTGGGTGTGCATGACAAAAGAGTAGGTGGATGTTTTGCAAGTGCCAGATGTAGAATGTAAACATACCCGACAGTTTAGGAAACACCGGTTCCGAATTTGGGTGACTAACGCGATAAAGAAGGTGATAAGGTACTTTACTGGAAGCAAAAGAACTTGAAACAGTCATCACCCAATTGCAGAACTAATAACAATGTGGTTTGCGCGAAGCATCTAGCCGAGGCATAGCACCATTTCGTAAAAACGCTGAATTAACCTCTTTTCTTTGTATTGATCTCACTGAGTCGTGGATTAAAACATTATCAGGACACTTTCCTTATACTAAACTTGACGGAAATGTCCTAGATATCATGTCTAACATTATCAAAGTGCTTTTCATCGGTATAGTAATCATTAAGGAACTTCACGTGATACGAAGTGGATTCTTTCTAACTCAATAAACATGAGTCATATTTACGAGGCTGCGTGCGGACCGGTTGGAAATTACCGGCTGAAAAATTAAGGAAATTATTGCAACACAGGTAGGACTATATCTGCCTCATCTGTAACTTGAAAAATAATGTATTCTGCATGAAATCATAAGTCACAAGTATCGCTGAGGATTCGAGTAAATATTTCCGTGCCCTTATCCGATAACTAACTTACGAAATGTCAGATGCTTAACTATGACTAGAGAAACGTGTTTTTTAAGAAGCTTTATTTTTTATCTAATCAGTCGCTTCTAATCCTCGCAGAGAAACATTGATGCTTAGGCATCATTTATTCCTAATTCCCATTTACTGTATTATAGAGACTATGCGGTTAGAAGAAGAATAACTTCCTAGTGAATTGGAAGTAATAATTTTTTATCATTGAAATGTACCTGCATATTCTGTATACATTGCTTGATAGTATTCAGACGGAACCACTACGACCATCAGTTGGGTATAACGAGTATGCAGAGGAAGAACCATGCAAGTACTACTAGGATAGTGGTCCTAAATCCTTAAGAAGCTACTTTTAAATGATTTTTAGGCTATTTTTTTATTTTTTCCTAGTTTAAGAGGTGAAAGTTATTGGCAGCCACAATGATATCATGACCTAGTTATTCAATGTTGACACTCAAAGCCAAAGTTTGACATTTTTTAGTTGTTTTAAAATTTATAAAATTTATATTCATTCGTTATATAAATTATATCGATGCTTAATTTATAAAAATCTGTCTATACTCCCTATATGACGGGTGTTTCTCTATTTTCTTCTGAAAAAATAATCCTGCGTTTTTTTTTCTCGAAATATAGGTCAACCGCGTACCAAAAGAGTATTTTTGCGATCAAGGACGAAAATATACCCACCTAATAATCACATAGGTCAGGTTCTATGACGACTGGTTAGAATTGACCGTAGAATAGCGTATTATTTACCTTTACTTGAGAATGGTTGGAATTTATAGTATAAGAAATTAGTTCAAAATAACGGTCGATTTTGCTGGTAGCTTTTAATGGAATAATTTTTCAACTATGGTATTAAGACTTGAAGTAAATGTTGAACTATGGATTATAAAACCGTGTAAGAGTGATACGTCATTCATTAATACCCCTCCTCGTGACGCGAGTATTTCACGCTTACCTACAGAGTACGCACTGCTCCTCTTATATCTGCTGAGGAAACGATAAATTTGGCTGATGCTCTCAAATATCACGACATATGCGTGCTCACGATGATATTCGTCAAGACGATTCCGGCGAGGCAAAAAACAAATTGTGACGGATGACTAAGAAATATGATTCACAACCTTGGGCTCCCACACGTTTTCTCAGCAGTACATCCACGATGTTCTAATCCAACACTAAAGCCTGAATCACACGAGCATTTTTTTCCGTCCCTCAGAATGATAGCTCAAGCGATAGTTTTTCAGGGGCCAAAAGAATGATCACTTGACCATTCATTTTCTGAATCAAGCTGTCATTCCCACAGTCCCTTTTCCCATCGTTTTTTCCGTTACTTTCGGTATTCACAACTGTCATGTTAACAAAAGCCCCAGCTTGGCGTTACCATCGCTGTTAACGGCCGTGCGTTTTGATTGGCTCAAGGACGGTACCAGCGACGGTATAAGCGATGGAAAAACCTGGGACCTGCCGAATGATGGAAAAAGGGGATGGAAAACCCACCCTCCGAGCCATCGCAGAAAATGATCGCGTAAAACGGTCATTTTTCCGCCATCATTGGAGTGATCGCTGGAGCTGTCCCTGGAAGAAAAAATGATCATGTGATTCAGGCATAAGCATTTCCTCCTCGTTGTTAGCCTAATTAGAGTATGTTCCATAGCCACCGTGCTGCCTATCTATCCTTTATGGCTGCTAAAATAAGGAAGTTGCACAACCTTATACATCGGTGCGTGAAAGCTCACTTTTCTCCAAAAATAAGGAAAATCATCAACATTTGTCAGCAATTCTAAGGTTAGTTTGATACAGCTCTCCTTTCAGTTCTCTCGTGAGCTAATTTTTTTCTTATGTTATGTCTCATGATATGTTCGAATAATATCTTCCAGCGTATTCCTAAGGTTTCCATCATTTCTCTTTTCTCCCTATGCACCTCCTTATTACTCGCTCGGTCTATCTGTTTGATTTTCCTCATTTTTCTGTAGCACCACATGTCGATTAGTTCCACCCTTGATTTTTATACTGCTGTTATCGTCTATACCTCACTACTATAGAGAAGCATGCGCCAAATTTTATTCCTGATGATTTTTTTCCCGATCCCTATTGTAATACTTTTCCTGCTACATGTATATTCTTATTTTCGTGGAATGACCTCTTCGCCTGAACTACTAGCGATTTTTTCTCTTATTTCTCGCCACAGTTTAATTGATATCCACTTAAAATTATTTTTTTCTTTATAAGGCCCGTGTCTGACATGCCCTCTGTGAAACAGTAGTTCACAGGTGTGTGCATTAGAATGCAGCTTGGGATATTGTATCATCATCGTTGTCCACCAAAAGTACTAATGGTCAGCATCCGTTTTGAGTTCGTTAAGGATAAGCACTACAAATATACATTATCGTAATACATTTTTCTTTCGTGTAAAGGGTAAATTGTGGTGACATGAACAAGACTAAATCTGTATACTTTCCTGAACTCCTGCCCGGAAGTCGGCGATTTCGAATGCTTCTCTGAATAAGAAATTAGGTAAATTTATTAGTTATTGCGATTCAATCCTCTGGTGTTCCTATGGCATTGGTGTATTTCAATAGACATTTCCTCTAATTTGCCATCAATTGAGTTTTTGTCTAAAGGTAGGACAAAATTTCAACCATAACCAGCGCACTGAATGAAGTAAGGTAGTGAATGAGCTGGAGTTCAAAATACAAAATGCAGGTGAGCATACCAAGCACAAGTGCATTGCAGACGTAAGCAGTGAACAGGGAGTTTTAGAGAATTGTTCATTTTCGAACCGATTCATTTCAGAGAACAGCTCATTCTCGCAGTTCAGCTCATTTTGACCCTTATCTATTGTAAACTTATAGTTTGGAAAGTATTGCTGAAATTAAAATATGCTATATTTTTCGCCATAAAACCCACAAATATCTCTTAGGGAGCCGGCTAACTTTATACATTTATTATATTCATAATTAATTCCGCAACTTCCATGTGCTGCGCATGAATTTAATGCACAATAATTAATGCACTCCCTATATTTTATCACCTGATGTACACAATCTTAAAACTATGCTGTAATGACAAGTCTTTATTTTATTGGTTTCAAATACAAGCACATATTCCTAGTTTTTCCTAAAGTTAAGTGACTTATCTGCAATGAGTTACGATACTTTTATCCATTTGCCTCGTATAGGGGCCCATTATCTATACGGCGCGCCCACCGTCCTCTAAATGTGCGCTCTCCATGAAAGGTTAAAGGTAAGTGTGACTCTAAAGTGCTTGATTCACGTCTTCAAAGCTATTCAATCTCTCATATTTTACACTCATTGCCGTGTTTCTCATGCGTTTACTCCTAAGACATTGCCGCCCATCTGAATTGAGTGGTGAGATCAATTCCTTTCCTTTGCTCCTGCCAGTCCTACTATCTTAATCGCTCGAAAGCGTCAGTCGATTTTCTCCAGCGTCTTTGTTTAGCTAGCCTACAGCCTTCATGTTTTTGACACAACGTTTAATCTAATGTCGCCTAATAAATGATGGGAAAGGCATATTTTTTCGCAAGGAGCCCAAAGGGCATTGAAAATAATTATATAATATGCCGGGAAAAAGTTCATTCGCTTAATACACTCTAATGAAGCTGAGCCTATTACCTAGAAATTAAGGGTGGGTTACCTTACAGATGTTGGTTACTTTTCAACTACTCACCTTTTTTGTAAACCAGTTTTCAACATATAGAAAGACACAACCCTACTCAAGTAATAGAATGGATCATCACTTTCCGTGGGTTTAAAAATAGTTTAGATTCACTTCGGCACATTGTGGTACGCCCATCTTCACTAAAATCGTCATGATTTTATTTCATAATGGATACTATTCAAATCATACCCAGTTTTCCACATATCTTCTAAAAAGGTTCAACTCGAATCAAGGACTAGAATAGATCATCACTTGATATATAAAGGTATAAAATAGTTGAGGTTCCCTTACAGCACCTTGTGGTACGCCCAACGTCACTTGCACTTTTTCAACGAAAGTAATAGGATGCGTACTTTTTTCTCCAGCGAGACTACCACTGAGTGATTGGCAGGATGTTATGTTACAGATGACAGGAAACCTCCGTTGAAATTAACCGATTGAAATTCTTTGTATTACCTTTTTTCGCTTACATGGAATTTTAAAATTTGCGTGCAAGGAGAATCTCGCAGGATGATTGGCAGCGTATTCTGTTTCAGACGGGAAAAGAAATACAAACTCAACATGCACCTACGGTCATGATGCGGGCGGACTCAAATTCAGCGAGAATCAGATGCTGCAGTCGATCGTATTTCTATTTTGTGAAACATTTGAAGGGAGCGCGGCGTGGATATCCAAAACCGCTTGCGGATGCCTTCTTAGAAAGCCCACCGCAGAAAAAGTGCGCCGGCGAGTGGTCCCGCCTCACCCCGCGCCTTTATTCGAAGACGAGCCGCTCAAAATCAGGGCATCTAAGGTCCGGTTGCTAAGCTTTCCTCCCAGTTGGGCCGGTCAACGCTTTCAACTTGATGCATTTCAACCGTAATTATTTATATACGCACCGGCATTGTCGGTACACATTCGCATGACTCTTACCCGCCTGGAATGTTTCCGAGCTGGAGATGAAAAACCGTGCCACCATCATTTCGAAACGGTCTGGTCTCTTTCACAGGAGTTCCTTCATAGTCGAAACGATATAAAAGATACGTATCTATGCGAAAAGGTCACCCGGGTGTTCTCATTCTGGGAGTGGCGGCCATAGCCGCGCCAAACGTCTTAATTGACAGCGTCCTCTGAAGGAATCCCAATGCTTCTATTGGGAGAGAGGTGGAAATGTTGAAAGATAAATTTTCCCCGCTGGACGCTCGAAGTTTTTGAGCGCCGACCGGTCTCACGGAGAACGTCTGCTTAAAGGCCAAGCTAACTGATATTGACATTTCATTGCATTTCTGATCGATAGTCCATCCTAATCACACACCCCCTCCCCCAACCCCCGCCTCTCCCGCCATCTTTCCGTCAACAAGAAGTGTGGAGAAATTCTTCGGGAGAGGGAGGGTAGAGGAAAGAAACTCGGTCATCTTGGGAAAGGAGAAAAGGAAAGATAGAAAGGAAGAGGAGAGAATGCAGTGTTTTCCAGAATCATAAACCCATTGTTTGGTCGAATTTCTATTGTTGTAGCTGCGCATAAACGTACATATTTTTTTCTCAAGTTCCAGGCTCTTTTGAAGTACATAAAACTTCATGCTACGGTGGCGTTTATAGATTATATATCTTTTGGTGGAGCCAGATCATAGGTTAAGTACTTTTAATTTAGTTTTTTTCTTTCTCCAGACCTCTATGCTTAATGTTGATTCAGGCCTATACTCCAAAACAATGAATAACATTTTAATTTAGGTCATCCTGTGATATTTTATATTTAAAATAAATGTAAAATGTAAAAAATAATTATTGCACGAAAGTACAAGTTAATGGATAGGAAGCACTACGATAACCCTAACCGGCGCGGCGGCCGGTAGACAGTTAAAACGCTGAAAATTTTCGTTTCGGGGGGGGGGGGTGGCAGCATCACCGGTCCCCATTACATACATACATAACATATTACATATTGCATATTTGTACTGCATAAAATTTTAAATTAGGACATCCTATGATATTTTAATTTTTAAAGTAAATGCGAAATTAAAGAATATATATTTAGAGAAAGTAGAAATTTACGCATACGGAGCACTACGATAGCTCTAACCGACGGACGGTAGACTGTTTAAACGCTGAAAATTTTCATTCCGGGGGGGGGGGGGGGCAGTACCCCTGGTCCCCCCTCACATTCGATACATACTAGATATTGTAATCCATAGGATTATTGTACTGCATCCCTCCATTTCTCCCTCTGATCGGTCTGTTCCTTCGCTTCCCTGTGGCTCCTCATCCGAGAATCCTTCTTGACCTACCCCAAGTCTCTGTCTGCCTCTTGGGACTTTCCCTCCAATCTTTTGCTCCATAATACTTCCCGCTTGATTATTCTACTTCGTGATATTGCCAACCCTCCGCGTTCCTCTTTGGCATGTGCGCCGTTAACAATCAATGCAACATTAAAAAGTTACCATACGGTATCTAACTACTTATGGCATAATGGTCAAATATACTTTTATTTTTTAAATTAAATGGAGGGTTACCTCTGAAATGCACCGTCGTGTAAGACACCATATTGGAAGCTACGTCAAGTTTATATACAGTATATAATGCGTAACAATGCATCTCAGGGATATTTGGAAGGGGGTGAGTCTTTACCAGCACTTATTACGATTTATCTGAGCTTCAGCATTATCACCTTCAGCTCTTCAGTCGGATATTGGCATTCCATTCAATGAAGTCTGAAGATTTCTCCGATTTTAATGCCTATTCATGGAATATATTCGAGTGTAGGACGTTACATATGGCTGGGTCGGTTTCTATTCGGGAAAGCACGAGGCATGTCGCGCGGAAAGTTGCCACCACCTATATCTCCTCTTGACTTAAGCCCAGAGAATCTCCCGTTCCTCAAGGGTTGGAAGGAACGAAATTTCACGAATTGCGGCGAACGGCCAAATGATGGACGGGGCATTTCATACGTGGGAAGGTATGTGGTAAGGTAGTGCTAATAGTTGAGGAGGGAACGGTAACGGTGATGGCCATGGTTTATTCTGCACCCCGTTCTTATCCACCCCTACCTCTTAAAACCTTCCTAACATAACTTTTTTGCGCCCGCTTTTTCCGTCGTATATTTTCCCAATGGCGGAGTGGAAAAAGGCCGGAATTTACGTAACGAACGCTTTAGCCGTTCAGGGGCTCCCCCTCTCCTCCGCCCCTCCCCTATCTTTGGCCCCTCCCCTTCTCCCCCACCTCCTCCTTTTAGACGTCCCGCCCCTCTCCCCCCTCCATTGTTCCCCCACCCCACTCCTCTCCTACCACCAACTTCCCCTCCAACCACCCCACCCCCTACCTAAACTTCCCCTCCCTCGCCGTTACTCCCCCCACCTCCTCCTCTTCCCCTCCGCTCCCCATCCCCGAGGCCCTTTCGGAGCGTGTTTGGGCGTGGCGAGAAGGGCAACGCAAACTAAAAGTGTCTGGGTCAGGAACACACAGAGGCGCTGCGAGTTCAGAGCGGAGGAAGGGGGAGAGCCGCCGAACTGAGGAAGAGAGTGTGGAGGGGAAGGGAAGACGTCGACGTATTCGAGGGGTGGGGGGGTTTGAGGAGGACAAGAGGGGAGGGGGGGAGAAAGGAAAGTAGGGGAGGGTACCGAGAGAGGAGGTGGGGGCACTAAGTTCGAGAGGGGAGGGTACCCAACAATCTCGCATCGAAATGTAACCATTCGCAAAACCTTGCACACCCCTCCTCTCCCTCTGTGCCCACCCCTCCTCCTCCTCCTGAAATGCATACACGCGGTGGTCCGGCTGCGCTCGCAGTCAGTCACTACGGACTACAGAGGGGAAAAAGACGCAGGACAATTAACCTCCCCGACGGACGAACACTCGGATATTTCGTAGGGCATGGTTTTTTTCATATCCTTGCCCCCCCTTCCACTCTTCTCCCTCCCCACACCACCTCAGCCGTCTCCTACCAAGGGTTCCCCCAACCACGAGGACCCCCCCTCTCTCCCTCCCCCCACCCCGGCAATATACCCCTCCACGCTCCGCCCCCTTTTCCTTGCCCCCTCCCCCCCTCATCTCGGCGGCTGCTTGCAGTGCGATCCATAACACACATTCACTCAACGGAGGCGGTGCAGCGGGTAGTTAAAGGAGGTCTAAGGGACACATTTTTCGGGGGAGGGGGGTTTTATTTCGAACGCGCCAAGGCGATGGTGATGGTCCCGAAGGTGTCGTGGTGTTGTGCTGGGAAAGTGCAGCGGCTCGGGCGAGAGAGCCGAGGTGCATCGCGGAGGCTCGTGTGAAGTTGCAGCGAGACGACGGAGACAACGGCGGCAGAGACGGGTCCGCCGGCCGAGAGCGGGAAGGACTGGCCGCCTTGTACACCGGGGGGTCCCCTCCAGACCAGACTGCTGCTTCCGCCGACTGAACAGCACCCGAACCCGATTCCTCCCTCGTGCTACTATAAGGATTTTTATACGGCAAGACTGATCGACGCGTGACACGACGGGCGTGTGTGTTTTTATTTTAATTCGTTTCGGGAGTGTTTGAGCATCTTTATTTTCATCGTCATTATGTGAGTGCGTGTCTTGTGTGTGCATATTACTTTACGGACTCGGGAGGAATTATCGTACGTACACACAGGAGAGTTTTCGCCGGCCCCTCTCTCAAAAGGAATACGCAAAAAAAACAAAGACGGAAGAGTGTGCCTGCTGCATGAAAAGACTTCTATCCTCCTTATAGCCTCCAGATTGCCGTGCACAGAGGAGCCATAAAGCCTCGTTGTCTTCGACACGGACGTCCAGAGTATACAACATCTTCAAATTCCCCCACCGCTCTCGCAAGAACTCCTTACCGTTTCCCCACACGTATTTTCGGGGGACCCTGCTGCACTTATCCCTCTTACCCGTCCCCGTCCCCCCCCCCCAACGAAAGAAGAAAAAAAAAACATTGCTGTCGCTCGCCGCCCCCCTGTGTGGTCCCCCCTTTTTTTGGTCGACGTTCTCAAGAAGCACCGCGCCCCCCCCTCTGAACCCCCTCGCCTCCCCCAAAAAATATAAAAACCCACCCCAGACCGCGTCTCCAATTCTGCCCCCTCGCTCGCCTCGGAATATTTGCATGTGTTCTTCGCACGAGGCGACGTGTCGGCGACGGCCGTCATTCTCCGACGCCGGATTGAGGGCTGCAACGTCCCGGACGACGGCGACGACGCGGGGCAACGTGTTGCGTCATGAGGACGTGACGTCACGGCAGGGCGAAGGCAAAAATGGCTGAGTGCTCCTACGCTCGCTGCGTACAAGAGCGGAGAGCGATCAAAAAAGAGCTGCAGAGATGGACCAAGAACATTGTGTTCCTAGTGGGTGAGTACGCCGGGTTGTTGTCATTCGGAAGGGCTCGATGACACGGCGCGGAGAGAGAGAGGATCACGAGGATATCCGGGTGACGTCTTGTTTTTGTTTCCTCGTGCGCGAACGGATTATGTACGTACGTAAGAAAGAATGAAAGAGGAAAGTTTGGTTCACGTCTTGCGATCTACCTCACGAAAGGACTCGTCGTTGTTATGCTCTGCGCCACGAGAAATGTTACGCGGGTTACCGGTGAGGGAAGGATAAGATTTGAATCATCGGAGGGGTAAGGAAGGATGGGAGGGTTGTGAGGGATGTTTCGGTGGTGGTCCCGTGAATGTGTTTCTCGACCTGCCGTCGCCGACACCGGGGGGTCCTTTCGCCCCGCGCCGGCCGCGGCAGGTACGTCCGACTCACTCTACGGTGTCTCCTCGGATTGCATTACACACTCAGGGCGAGGATAATCCCCGCGAAATTGTGTACCTACATCGTACGAATCGGGGTGATCTCCTACCTCGTGCACACGGGAATGTGCGTCTTTCAATTGCTTCGTGGTCTCGTATAGAGGAAAAATCATATGAGTAGTGTGTGATTCGTGTGCGAATAAAAGGCAAGCGAACCGTAGTCATGTAGAGGGCGCCGCGCCGTAGGGAACATCAGCTGTGGTGTGGGACTTTGGCGAAGGATAGGGGTGGGTCCGGAGATGGGAACAGCCCGGACCCCCCTTCCCCCTTCTCTTAACTCCCCCCACCCCGACCCCCTGTCTTCTCCCCCCTCTCTTCCCCCCTCTCCCTCCCCCCCGACGTGCCCCTCCCCCTTTGACTCCACGGTCCTCCCCTCCCTTCAGTTCGCCGGGCCTCTCCCCCCACTTTACTTGTCATCGACTGAGGTAGAGACGAGTACGTAAGTACTCTCTCCTTGACCCACCACCGATTCCAACCCGATCGCGAGGTAAATAATACGAGACGAAAATTTTCCCGAAAAATATATATCGTCCGTATTTCGTTTATTTTCCTGGATAGCGCGTCGCACACTATTTGTCATTTGAATAAAACACTCCGCGAGACTTGGTGTTATTTCGGGAATGTTCATACGGAAAGGCCCCGCGCGACCCGCCGCTGCGATCCCCCAACAGGGTCCTCTACTTCACGTCAGTCAGCCACCCCGCAGCTGCGATTGACTACTCCGCCTCTCCCCTCTCCCCCTTCCATTCAATGCATCGGCATGCATGCACTTCGGTTTCGTTGCATAGTGCGATGCAACGCTCTCCCAAGGCCGCGGCATATTGCCCATGTAGGAGAGTTCTCGTGTCGTCTGCTGTGAAAGATTCATGCAGACGTCGATTCGGAATTCTTACATTTTTTTCTCTCTCACACTCCCTTTTTCCTTCCTCTATCTCCCTGCTGTCATTCTCGGAGAGGGAAAAATATTGTGTTGATGTGCCCGAGAGGATGACGGTTTTTGAAGACGCAAAACTCTGGCAACTTGAAAGGAACCTAATGTAGAGAAGTGCATTCTTAAATTAGTCGATAAGCGCATCGGTGGCTCGCCGTCGGCTGCGCTTTCTCCCCGCATTTGCGAATGATTTTTTTTTTTCTCTCCTCGCTTCAAACGTGTGCTGGTGTTTATTTCGTGCATGGAATGCCATCGAATGACGCGAAATTAATTTTCGAGTCCCACGAAACCTTGCAAACCCAGCGGTTTATTTTCGATCCCCCTGTCACAGTAAATATAACATTGATTATTTTCTAGATTTATTTCAGTGACGTTCTCATTTCATGACACATACATTTTCACATTTTTGAAGTTATTTTTTCCATTTTTAATTAGTTTGTTCTGAGAAAAATTAATTATTCTCCTAAGAAAAATCAGATATTGCGATGTGTAGAACGAAGGTGTCTTGTGTCGTTTCAGGTTTGGAACGAGTAGCTGAGGAATTGATGGGAAGAAGGAAATGGAAAAAATACCAAGAACTTGTATACAATGTTCCCTTGAAGGCAGGAGAAGAAACACAAACATTAGAATCAGCAACAGAGATCAAAGACTGGGAGCCCGAAGACAGGTGTTGTTTTTGTGATGGAGGAGTCTTCTTAGACTCAACGGTGAGACTTCTTTTCCTAGTCGGACCCATAAGTTTAATCCTGTGTCCTGTCATGAGTGTCTATAGGCTTACCGTGTGAGCTATCGCTTGCCAGTGAACACAATCTCTGTCCTCAAATGTAGTGGACCGATGTTCTCAGGTTTGGATGTGGCTGCATGGACCAAATATCCAATGGTTCATGCTCTTTTTCTGTAGAATAATAGTTTACAAATGAACGCCTCGGTCTTCGCCTTCCCGTGTGATGTTTCAATTCGGACTTCACCGAAAATGACGACTCACATCCGAGAAGTGCCGTGGTGATTTTATTCTCGGGTACCTACCACCAAATAATACAAAATATATTGGATTGGAAATTAGATAGCAATGGAAATTGATCTGGGACGGCTGTGTTGCTACCGTGCCTCATCTAATATGCGGCACAGTGGATTATTTTTTTTATTTATAGTTTGTGACGTACCACCTTATGTGTGAATGATGGTTCATGAGCCAGCCTTTTCAATCTCGCTTGGACCATTAAAAAATGGTGCATTGCTTCATGCTGTGAGAATGTGGTTCAGCTGAAAAATTAAAAGAAAAAAGTGAATATCCCGTGGAAAATCTCAGTTCGATGCATTATTAGTAAATATTCAGGAAGTAATCTGCACTGGAAGCGTGGAGAAGATTTTTTTATTCTTTTTCAATGATTAATGCACGGCGAGTTTTCTTGTGTGGCAATAAAATAAATTTACTTTTAATCGATTGTGTCATTTAGCTTATGACAACCTGCTTAATAGTTTAAAAAATCAGTGCTTAAAATGTTTGTACTTGTAATCTTATGGAAAACAAGTAGCACTCAGAAATGGATGTTTTCTTTCCGAATATCTTATGAGTGTTAACATCGTAGAAGCCCTCGCTTCACATTTATTTTTACCTAGACCTGGTCATATTAAGTAAGCAACCTAAATTTTCTCCAGTTCATTAATAAATAGTGCAGCCCTAAGTTATTTCAATATTTACCTACGTAAAATTATGGAAGATATCTTGGGTTCAGCGGCAAATTAATGGCAAGAGGTTTTTTTGGAACACTAAGCGTTTTTATTGGGAAGTGAACAGTTACTTATAAAGTAAATAATTGTAGATATTAAATCGGTGGGTAATTTTTTGAAATTTAAAATTAAGATTACTGTTATTCATTCATGCATGAAGGGGTATTCGTTGTAGCTACTTGTTTGTATTTGCAGTAATGGTAGCCTAACATAATGAAACCCGGTTGTATTATTTTGTTGTCACAAGAATGTGTTTACGGAGGCGCATCAACGGAGGATCCCGTATGGGTGATCTTCAGGCCCCAATTTTGGTGTTTGTAAGGCAAATAGTAAAAGTTGCAGTTGGTGTGGAGGCTTCCTCGGTGGAGTGATGTATTCGTTTATTCGATTATTTCCCGAGTTGGTTCATAATTTTGGACAAAAGCTTCACTCGTGCCAGCTGGAGAGGACTTGACGATGCTGACGTAAAAGCGAGTGATGATCTAAAATGAGCGACTTAATGCGGGAATAACCCGAATAAACGAAACGCATGGCCTCATATTGCTTGACGCTGTCGATCACTATGAACCCAGTTGGTTCGCCTCTGTCCGTTTAGTCTATAATTTAGTGTTTATGTTTTGAGAATTTAGTGGTGGAATAGAGCAATAAGTGGACCATGTTCTTTCTCTCCCTTCTTTGAGATGCAGAGCCCGCACTCTGAGAGTAGCCAGAGTTCAAGGGACACCCCGCCACTGCCCGACTCCATCTCCGCAGCATTCCCTCACCTGCCCCTCTCCCTGCGACACTCGGACTCCGCAGCGGCCAGCAACGAAGGCGGTGGCGAGGGGACCACCGCCCTCGGCCCCCTGACACCCCCCGTACCCCACTTGGCGGACCCCCGTTCGCCCTTCAGCCTCTCGCCCTACCACCACCACCACCGACACCACCACCACCGGAGGCCCCACGCGGCGGCGGACCGGACGCCCAACAGCCTAGCAGTGCCTCCTCGTGCCGCCCCCATGGCCACCCTCGAGGCCGCTTCCTCAATGGCCGCCTCGCTCGTCACCGAGGCCGCGGCCCTCTCTTCGAGGCCCGGTGTCAGCCCCTCCAAGACCCCGGCGAGTGCCAGCGCCGTCGCCGCCGCCGCAGCCGCCGCGTCCCTCGGCCCGCAGTTCTTCCCCCCGTCCGCGGCGGCCGCGATCTTCCCCTGGTACCTGCCCCCGCAGCACACCTCGGCCATCGTGTCGCAACTGTCCCGACACGGCGGCCCCACGCCTCCCACGCCCTCCGAGGAGGACCGCGGCTCTTCCGTCGAGTCGTCCTCGTCGGACGTAGAGGAGGATGTCGGAGGGCGGAGGGGGGCACCCTCCGCGGCGGGGGCGGCCGTAGGCTTCGCCGCCGTGCTACCCCCGGGGGCCCTGCCCATGGCGTCGCCCATCCCGCCGCTCCCCTCGCCCTCATCGCCCACCGGCGCCGGCGCTCTGTCGTTCGAGCAGCCCCTCGACCTGAGCGCCAAGGCCCCCAGGCCCCCACAGGAGATGCACATGGACGCGATGGGCGTGGGCATGAGTCCTGTCCCGCCCTCTTCCCTCAGGGTGCCCAACGTCGACAACAAGCACATATTCAAGTAAGTTCATCCACTCATCTTTGCTCTCTCTCTGTAATCATACTGGCATGGACACTACCAAGACTTTTTTCATGCATCATTCATTCATAAAATTGTGATCCTAAGTTTAACATTCTGCTGAAACAATGAAAATGGCAATTACCTGAATGCAGCAGAGGATTCATAATAGGGACAAGGGGTGGCTAGGGGGCTTCACTCTCCAGTATATATTTGACAGCTGAACAAAATTACCATTTTATCTTGTGTAAATTGGATACCCATGGGGTGGCTGTAGCTCCCTCTAGCCTCTCTCTACATACACCACTGCCTGACTATAATCCAAGGGTATTGAAATTATTGATGAATTAATGCTGATAAAAGTGGATATCCACAATTACCTTTTTATTGTTTCTGCCAGTGTGTTCCACAACACCTTTCCATATGTTACCTTGATTTCCTTGGTATATTGCCATCCATTTTCTGTTTCCATAGCTAGTCCCGTTACATCCCCGTGGTTCTGAATTCTTGTGCCCTTATTGGTCTGATTCAAGCACCTATCTCTTGGTATCTACCTATCTAGATTCTTTGAATTGTGTCCTCTATTTGTGTATACTGCTCTAATTTTATGCCTGTGATTGAATAGAAATCACAGGCATGGCACATAGACTAGCTATTTCTAACATGCTATTTTTGTGATTCCACAGCAGTAAAATAACAATCGTGAAAAAGAATCCAGCCCCAGTTAACCCTTTAGCTGCGAGAGTACATGATTTTTAGCGACCATCTTGTGCGGGAGAGAACCAAGAAATATTTTCCCTCGAGTCTCGCAAGGAGTGAACTCTTATAATCCGGGGAAACCCTTCTTTCTTTCTTACCAAAGGAAGGGTATAATATCATAATCAAGTGATCACTCACCCATTCCTAACCCTGCCCCTCCTTCCAATATATGTGCTTACGGGCTCACATTATATTATCATGAAAACAGAAAACTTGGAGAACTCTATCTTCATTTTTATGGTTAGATCTGTAGAGTTCAAAAAGCTATTGGTACTGTTATAATTTTTTTAGATGTCAACTTGTTTGGTCTGTGCCCCATCACTTATCTTCAAAATAATCAAATTTAAATAAAATCTTGGACAATACCAATGGTTTTTATGTCTTTATACAAATGCTATAACAATATATTTTTTTCTGGTGCAATTAAATATTAGGGGTTCAATCAGTTTTAAAAGTGAGACTACCATCAGATAAATATTATTGACCTCACCTGTGATGGTGGTTTAAACTAAGATTTATTTTCTATTGTCGGTATGCTCATGTCTCACATTATCAGGTATGTTGGTTGTATCAGGTTATTTTTATGATTTTGGACATTCTTGTGCAGAGAGGCATCAAGATTTTTTCATCCATTTTACATCAAGGGCCTTTGCCCGAGGATGTGGATTCTATAGAGGACTTGCTGGAGTCCTCTGCATAGGACAGAATTTAATTTTTAGTGTCTATAAGATTTTTTGAGATTTAGGAACTATAAACCAAGAGCATATTTAGCATGTTTTTAGCAGTGAATTTTAATGGCAAAGTAAAGTACATGACATATTTCTAGCCAACAGACAACTTAGGTTGATGGCTGGGAGAGGCAGCACTAGGACAATTGACTATATTTTATGAGGGGCCTATAAAATTCTAAGGTTAGCCTTGATGTAGGATGGATTAAACTGAGCAATCATTCAATTGAGAATATTTTTCATGAAAATATAAGAATGCTATCCTTTCTTATGCTGAAAATTTTTAATTGAAGAGCTCAAGCGTTTTGATAGAGAGTCAAGACTTGATGTAATTCCTGTTGGAATAAATTAAAATGATAAAATAAATCTCAAATTTTAATGCATGTGTAATGCTTGAAATTTGGACAAAAATTGCGTGTTCAATACTTTAACCATATTTTTGACCTGGAATGAATACAGATACAGTTTGGTGGAGGGCCTTCTGGAGAGCATAGCAATATGTACAAATTCTTAGGTACTTAATGAAAAGTTTTAAGTATAGGGAGCAACAATTATCATTGAGTGAAATTGATTTTTAAAATTTTTCTTATTATAGGGCCTCTAATTTTGAGCTAATACTTAAGTGCCCTTTGAAAATAATGGTTATTTTTAAAGTGATGAATTATTAGCCCTAGCAAAAAAAAGCCTTTCATAGTTAGAGAAGAAAGTTCCCCATTTTTTAGTGAATATTTTTATATTCCTTTTTTTCTTTTGTGGGATATGAAAAAAACTCTGGTTATGTCAGTATTAAAAAAGTATGTTTAAGGCAGATTTTTGGTGTAATTTTCTAGCAATGACAAAAACCATTTGTCCAATCCATTATATTCCTTGCAAATTGAGTTAATGATTCATAATAATCATTTCATTGTTCTTGTAATATTTCTGGACCTTGGGTGGATATGTATATGTTACTTAGGTGAGAGCTTGGATAAGAAAGAGGAAATTCAGGATACCTGTAAATCGTGCATGTGAAATTAAGTCATTACCTTTGCCATAAATTAATGATGATGTCTATGAATGATAGGTAGCAATAATATTATGAATAACTAGTGATTAGGCACCTATTTATTTGCAAAACCAAATGAAGAGTATGACACCTGGCGGCAAAAACAACTTCGAAAAGGTGATCGCACAAATAAAGCTGTTTGAGCTCATGTGGTTAATGTCAATTTTTGATGGTGTCCAGGAAGATTGCGATTATTTTTGTCATTGTTTTATGTAATGACTTCCAAGAAAATGACTTCTTATGAATTTATTTTAACTAAAATAATTTTTTTAAGTACTAAAGTTATATTCAAATAGTATTTGGTACATTGCACTTTTGCAGATCATCTAGAGATATCAACATTATGTTTTCAAATATAATTTGATGCTTTCCCAGCGAAATACGTGGGTAAACTGTTCTCAGGATTCCCGTTGGATTTCAAAGACATCACTTAATAAGCTCACTCCTAAAGTTTATTACAAAAGCACCAGTGATCAACTACAGGTAAATCATATAGCCTTTTGTACTTGATCACATCCTCTCCATTCATAGCGCTGCCACCATCGGCTATTGCATTCACAAATTCAGCTTTATATGTCATGAACATTTTGCTGTAGGCCAGTGTTCTACCTTATGACCAATTTTTCTAATTGATAGCTCATTTCTAACTAGATTTCAAGCTCTCTTATATTCAGTCATCCATCATAGCATATGTAAGGATGCGTACAAATGATGGATAAGATGCACGTAGGTGACATTTGATTCTGTCATCCATTAGATCCATTGAGGTGGAGTTTACTTTGTAGATATTCATTCTCAGGGATTAAGTAAAAGCAGGTTACTTTCCAAACTTGACCACATTTCACCTTGACCAGATTCAACCCTTTTTATTTTTCGTACCATTTTCATGAGGCAATATTTTGAGCAAATTTTCATACTGAGCAAATTTTCATGCTGAGCAAACATTTTTCATGTCCTTATGTTTTTAAAGCTTGAGAGGTGTTATCAATTGAAAAAGATGAGTCAACGCAATGTGTCAGTTAGCAATGGGTATAGTAGAGAATTATATCTTAATTGGGAATTAAATAATAAATAGTTTTCCAATTAATTTTTTAAAAAATTTGGTAAATTTTTCTGTTATCACAATCATTGCTTTAAAAAATTAGTTGTCTGAATTTATTAACATATAACACCTGATTATTATTTTGAAATGAAGTAATTTCAAGAAATTGTGTTCCTTGCTGGTTGAGAATGAAGGATGGTTATACTTACAGCCAATAATATTTGCTGGAAAATAAAGTATTTTGATGAATACCTCGAAGGACTATGCTCATTAATAGAGAAAGTGATAGCCGTAAGCTGACTAAAAAGTAATGAGAACAAGATATTTTTGTTCCTTTATCTTTCTAAATTTATTGTGTGCTCATTCTTAAAAATATCCTCTAATCAGCGCCTCCTTAACCCTCCCCCACCTTGGTAAAATTGGAAAGAATGTAATCATTACGGGAACTCTTCAGAGATGTTCATTTCACCAGCTTAACTAACAAGGTTTAAAAGTAATTGATGAGAATTTAAAATTCACTTGTCTAAACATATCAGACCTCAAACACATCAATTATAGGAGTTGCCTACCAGCAAGGTGCCATGGATAATAATGACCCTTCCCCCAAAAGTTGCGACCTTAATCCACCCCTACCTCTAATTTGTTCAGCAACCCTGGTTCAGCAACTTCTTTTTGCAGTCATCACTTTCAGGTATAGCTTATATTGGCCCATTTATGGCAGACATACTGTATTATTAGCCTTAATATTAAGTTCTCTAGGAGGGAGGTACAGGGGAAAGAGAAGCTCCATGTGCCTAGTCCTGTGGAGTAGATTCAAAAAGAAATTTATTGGCACCATATGTTTTTAGGGTGGGGCAGGTATTTCCTTGGCTAAGTCAATGGTGCCAGATGTTCCTCTTTCTTTCATTGGCAGCACTGGTTTTCATTGTTTTCTCAAGCCTGCTGAAAGCTATTTCAAGTTGTCTCAACTATTTCACATAAAAAAATTTTCTACATTACATTGCTGATTTCATCTTAATAGCCTTTGAACTTACTTCAACTTAACTGCCTCTGCATTAACATCTTGGCTACCAAGGGAATCACTCAAAGTTCTCTATTATAACCACATAATTCCAAAGTCAGGAAATTCACCCCTCCTTTTTCCATTATCAGTTATGTTATTCAGTCCTACATTCCAATTAACAGGTTTCTTGTCTCTCAAATAAAGTGCAGTAGGTAAAAATATTGCTGACTGCTGTTTGAATGTGATAATGAGGGGAAGCTTTCATTAATATTGAAAAATACTTATGCTATTCATTCATGGCCATTTTTTGGCTACTTTTGACTTAATTTCCCATGGCATACTTTATTTATGTCCTTAAAACTGGTATTGTGCCTATTCTTTGGATTACTCATTGAGTTCAGCGTTACTTGGTGGAATGCATTTTTTCTCGATTATGACACTAAGCTGCTGAAACTAGTAGGCAGCATTAAATTATTTGTGGAACAGTACTTTGTTTTTGCTTTGTTCTACTCAGTACATATTTTACTCATTTTACTCTTCAAATTCACCTACTGTAATTAACACATTTTTTCAAAAAGATACTTTGAGCATACTCCATCAATTAATTGAACATTAAGAAGTTAATCCATGTGTGCATCACACATTTAGAAATTTTACTGCTTGAGATTATAATAACAATAAAATTGCACTGTGTTAATTGTAAATAATCAGAGGGGCTGGATAGAGCAGATGCAGCAGCGGTAATAGTGGAAGAGAAGCAGGCACGTTGGCAGAAATTTGCATGGGTGGTATGCCGGCTGCCTATACTGCTCTTTTGTAATCTATTTGCATGAACCAGCAGATCACACAATTGATTAAATTAGATTTGTATTTTTTTTAATAATGCTGAAAGTTAAATACTGGCTGAAATTATGAGGTGTAGCTATCGTGTTTACCCGTAGAAGCCACCAAGGCCGTAGCCAGTGGGAGGATCAAGGGGGATTGATTCCCCCCCGAAATGAAAAAAATTAAATAGATACTTTATGCTCGCTTGGTGCTCACACGATGATATTACATAGTGGTGCATGGACATCTAGTAGTCCAATGCGACTTAAGTCAATAATTATCTAAGCAAATTTGTGGGTGCAGAGTGTGTAGTTGTAGTGCAGTGTGTGAAATAATAGTGCTGTGAATTAGTAGAGAGGTGAGTGACTTATGAGCCTCTTGAGGGACTGCAGAATTGACATCGACACCGAGGAGTTAATTCATTTGGTCACTGCAAAAAAAGCTAGAAGGCCAAATTCAATTTTATAATAATATTTTTATATTTTCCTTTAAGGGTTTATAATAAATATGTATATTTAACCGTACAAACTATTTTATTAATCTTATAAAAATAATTTTATGTTTGTCTACTATTCCATTAACCCCCCCCCAAAATATTTTCTGGCTACGGCCTTGGAAGCCGCACACCTTTTTCTCTGGAAATGCTGGTGAAAAAATGGGGTTGCGTGGCTTACAAGAATTCTCCAAACTTTAATGTAAGTTGTGTTCCATTTTCCCTCAAATTATAATGGTTTATTTCTCCAGAGTTGAGCGTTGAAACTAGGAAACCTTTGCAGGAATTACATTTCTAACCTTATTTAACCTTATTAATCATGGAAACGTAGATTTAGCAATGAATCACGAGTTCCTATATCAGACCGCACCCAAAAAGTGTTTGGAAGTTTTTTTTCCTCACGAGCCGGCCCAAAAATGGGGGTGCGGGGGATACACGAGGGTGTGGCTTACACTATAAATACGGTATATCGAAAAAAGGAGTGTCAGAGCAAAGGTGCTCCTGGGTAGATTGAGGATAGTCACCACAAAGGAAAATTTTTTGGCAAGGCGGAAGACCCCAAAGGCACCCCCCTAGCTGTGTGCCTGATGTGAAGTGTTGATAAAGGAGAATGGGAGAGGTCTGGAATGGAAGAAAGAATTTGCTGAGGAACTGATAGATGAATGCTTCAAAGATCATACTTATATCCGCCTTATACATAAATGAATTTTTGGTTGAAAAACATGTGCCCTATGCTATAATTGGAAGGTTTTTGTTATTTGATGGCTAATCATGTTATGTTTTACATTTACAACAGAGCCAAGCCACGTATGAGTGCGTTGGGTAGCCGAAGGACATACACTGAAGAAGAACTGCAGGCTGCCTTGCGAGACATTCAGAGTGGCAAATTAGGCACACGGAGAGCTGCTGTCATCTATGGCATTCCCCGGTCCACCCTGCGCAACAAGGTCTGTGCTCCCTCAGATTTGAGGGTAAGGAGTGAATGTCATTAATTTTCTCTGCTCTTAGCCACTGTAGGAATCATCATGGTAGAGAGTTAGGGCTTGCATGGCATCTGAAGTGGCTTTAGTTGCTGAGGAATGTTTGGTCTGACCTTTACTGCATGAATGAATTATTTAATGAATAGATTTTGAGTCTATGAATTGACCTTCATTACACATAATTTCATCTTAGCTGCATGTTTGGCATGTTTGTTTCTTTCATATTGGGGTCATCGTAATGTAGAGACAGTTGGCTCTAAATTTTGCTTACTGTAACTTGAAAGAAACTAAAACATCTCTGAACTACTGCAATATTAGGCCATGTGCATCAAAAACAGGAAATATCAGAAGTCCTCCATTTATGATGAAGGTATCAAAATTTATGAAAGGTTTGAAGTGGAAATTTTACAAAATGTCTCCCTCCTTGGCTTTTTATTTTCTTTTAATGTATGGTACGTGTCATTTTGAGGAAATAGCCAGCCATCTAAGAGGACCTTACGTAAATTACAGGAATTTCTGTTAGTTGTAAGTCTAAAAGTGTATGTGAGTTCACATGAGAGCATCTTTAGGATATTTTTTTATGAGAGGTTTTCTTCAATATTCCTGAAAATTTCCTTTGCATTATTATTCCAATGTCAAGATGGATTGCTTATCCAGAAAATATGATAAAATCATCCGTTTATGACAAACTAAATTTATTGAAAATGTGAACAAACTATTTGAAGGTAATTATTTTAAGTTTTATGTTCCCATCTTTTTAAATATTACCTATTTTCTCGCTTTACTAGGGGTGCCCATCCCCCCTTGCTGAATGCACATTTCCCTCCAAAATAAACAACTTCCCCCATCAACAGGCGCATACGTACTATGTTTAAAAAAGACAAATTTTCCCTAATTTTGTATGTGGCAAAAACTTGGCTGTACATCTCCCCTACTTGCAGCCTTGCATTTAACCATTATTAAGTGAGTTTCCATTATAAATGTGATTGGACCTTATATTTAAACTTTTCTTGGGTTTCCGCACGGGTAAGACATTCGAAGAGCACCAACGTTTCTGGTTCCGACTCGTCACCCATTCTCAAGGCAACCCGAAGGCGGAAACCTGAGAAAAGTTTAAATATTCTGTTCGCCGGGAAAGTGTAAAATCATTCATGATTGGACCTTGTTTACCCATCCCCTCTTTACTTTCAGTAGGCCATCAAAATGTATGCATTCATTTTCATCCCACCAAATTTCATTGTCCATTTATACAATAGCAAGCCACCCAGCGTTGCTCGGGAAAGATAGTAATCAGAGTAGTGAGAAACTTAGGATTCATAGTAGCATGGCAGGATTTTTTGGCATGATGAGCAGCAAATAATGGAAAAAATTATTTCCTTTTGCCGCACACAGGATCAGCTTATATCCCGCTCCACATCGTTATGTGTGTAGACAAAAAACGTTGTTTGAACGCATACCCCAGCAAAAATGTTTGCACAGAGAGAATGAATTGGTTTTAATCAAAAATTAAGTGATTCATGGTGAGACATTTCATCGTAAATCATTTGTTACTCACCAGGAACCTTTTCCACCAATTTGCTGTCAACGCATGTACACCAAAATTGAAGAAATCCGCCTTTACCTTGAACACAGCACTCACAAACGTACTAACATGGCAGATTGAATGGGAATGTTATGGGGAAGTGGGAGAGTAAGCAGAGAGCGGGGAATGGGTGCAAGGTGGTGCTGAGTGCACTTGCAGGATTTGGGAATGAGAAAATGATGCAAAGGATAAGTTGAATGCAACCGAAAGTAGCACTATGGGGTTTGGGAGCATGAAATGCACCGAGGTACCAACTTTAGTCGCAATCCGTGCAGCCATATAAAAATGCAAAGCAGACAGACAAATAGACATCCCCTTTTATATTTATAGATGAAGATTTCACATCATGAAACTTAAGTGTTGAGGTTTTAGTGTAAAGAAAAATCATGATGCACTTTGTTTGGTCCTGAATTATATTAATATGTCTTACTGACAATCGATTGCTCAAGCTGTTGAGAAAACATAAATAATATTCTTTCAGTTTTTAAACGCAGATCAGAAATATTATAGATGGGTTAGTGTGGTATTTTGGTGCTTGGTTCTACTGGTTCCTCGGCTTAGAAATGGGGTTGAGAGCTAGGATAAAAAGGAATCAAATATTTTTCACTTAAGTCAATTTGAAAACTATTGTCTTGATTAAAATCAAGGTGTCAGTAGAGAGCTAGGTAAATTGTGTTATATACACAATTGTGATGAAGGAATGTATAAGAGTCATAAGCAAAATGAACTGTGGCTAGTAGTAAATTTAAATTTATCTCCCTCACCAAAATTATCGAGAGTCATGGAAGGTAAATAATGCATCATATTAGATTAATTCTCAATTTATTAAACTAGTTAGTGTACATATAAGTCAGCATCCCACCCCTCTACTTAGGAAATTAAGCAGGCCAAGAAACTCCAGGAATAATGTGATTTATTAGGGGAATTATATCCTTAGATTTGCTTTTTGTGATATTTTCCCAACTTGTTCTTTTGAATTGAATAAGAAGCCTGAACACTCCAACCACATCAGAGATCCAAGGGTGAGTTAGAGAAGGTGAATGCCTTATTTTGCAATTATTCATTGGGCAAATAGCAGTTGGCATGAAAAGCTTCCATAGCCATTTTCCATGGAAGAATTAAGATCATTGATATTTTGCCACTAATTTATCAAAATGGAGGTTTCATTTCATAAAATGCATCAAATTGATACTTAGATAGTTGGTATGAATCTGTATATTTTAAAATATCATTCACTGTGATTCCAGCCAAAGGTTGGTTGTGATAGATGAGGGTAGAGATATCCCCAGACTGAGCCACAAGCAAGTGAAATCTACACATTCAGGGTAGGGCGCAGTGGGGTAACTATGAAGGGATGAGGGGATAGATCCCCCCTCCCAAAGCCTCAGAGAAATAAAAAAAGATATTTAAAACTATTGTCAAGTTTGGGCATATAATATCTGCATCAGTTTTAAGTTGAATTTTAAGTGTCAAAATGATGTAAATGTATTTTCTTAAGTTTTCCCGGACCCCCATTGCCATGGGTCTAGGGGTCGCCCCCCAGGCCTCTCAATCTTCCCCTAAAGCATATTCCTAGTTATGCCATTATGCCATTGGTAGGGCGAATGTTCCTTTCCCTGTGCGATTTCGCACTTTGAGGATTCATTTACGGGTGTAAAAGGCTTCACCCAGGATTTGAACAGCAGCCAAGTTTCCCACTCTATGCTATTAGCTTCAAGCCACGTTCCCTTTTTTGGAAACACTAGATCAGGATTGGTGAATGAGTGAGTAAGGTTGAAATCATTTTCTGAAATTTTATTTCCATGCAATGAGAGGGCATAAGGGGTTCATTCACATTAGCCTTAAGTGTGGCTAATGTGGGGATGCTACGATAGTGAACTTGGCAATGTATGGTACCACGAGGTGGCAAGTCGAAACACTACGCAGAGGAATTTTCAAACCCTCCGGATTTCTGATTTTCTGGGTTTCTTGATTCCGGATTTGAGGTCCTCAACTGAATCTCCTTTTTGCTTATATATATGATGTAATGACTTAGTTCAGTTTATTTTTGGCATGGTTGAAGTATTTCCTTGAATTTGGATAAATATACTTAATAAATGATCTGATATCAGGACTTAAAATGAAACATAAGTCATAGCGTGAAATATTTCACCCAGTAGTTTTCTATTTTTTTCAGTTTTAATTTTTACTAACTTAGTACATATTAGAGATGACTTTGAGATGTCATAATTTGTGAGGCATACACAAATATCCAAGTTAATGCATGTCATCACTGAAATCTGAGAAGTAGTCCCAAATGTTTTGGGTGGTGAGGGTGAAGGGTACATGACTTCCTGAAGACCAATCAATTGTGGGTTTTTGTTGTCCATCCTTAAAATAAAATTTATGAAGTACATACTTAGCAGCTTTTTGAAGGTCTAAAAAAATTGTCACCCTCTGCATCTATTTTAATGGGCACAAGTAAAAATCAAATTGGAAGATTGAAAAGATAAATTGTTGAATCCAGCAATGTTATACCTGAATTTTAATAACTCACCATTTCATTCCCCAATATTTATTTTTATATACCCTATTTATGCCTGTAGTACTATTTTCTAGACAAAACAGGACAATAATAAACTCTGCAAGCCACATATACACTAAAGATGATTTGGAGAAAGTTTGGAAGGAGGGAAATATGGGGTTATTGAACTTGTTAAATAATGTGAAGGAAATATGAAGTATCTTGTATGAGGTTGAACTAAAGATTTGCGAATTTACTGCCACCATTTCTTGTGTATTTTTAGGCATCTGTAGCCAATATAAATGTTAATAATAATTACTATTTTTGCTTAAGCAACTACTGCATGTAGTAGGTAGCCAATAACAACACATATGCATGGCAAAATTTAAATAAATCTGATTTTCCCCATTTCCATCAATGCTTATTCTCAAAAAAATATCTATCTTAGTAATCATACATAGCCACAAACATTCTAGAGCTATGTTTTCAATATGCATGCTCTGAGTTGGTGCACAATACAGAATTTTACCAGCAATATTTCCCAGTATTTTATATTTAAAAAAATAGCCCATGGCTGATATCAATGAGATTTGGGCATTTAATATGCTATTTTCAGCTTGTCTTTTACTTCAATTTCATAAATTCTCATTCTTCCTTGGATATATAACTAAACAAGTTGATCCAAGACATTAAAACTTAACTATCCCAACCAAATTTTGGTAAATTTTTAAAATTGTTGATTAAAAGGAGTTGCATTGTAGTTAATTACACTTTTGCATTTCATGAAATGGTATTTTGAGGGTTAATTAGGTAATTTTTATGCCCCTTAGGTGTACAAGTTGGCTATGGAGCGTGAGAGAAACCACACAGGTGGATTAGGGGGTCCTGGCCCCCGAGGTGGTCGAGGAATGACTGGGCCACGAGGAGGGTACTTCTCCACAGCCGCAGCTGCCCTGACACACAATCCTGCAATGGGGATGGAGATGAGGGGATCACGCGGACTGGAGGATGAAGAGGAGGAGGAGAGTGAGGTGGTGATGGTTGCATCTGGACGAATCAAAGGTGAGGGAACGGAGGCACAGGAGGACGCCAACGAGGATGAACCAATGAGGAGGATAGTCGATGGAGAGGAGGCTGAAGGTAGGAAAGTTTCACTCTCAATGGATGATCTGGTGCGTTACTCTGGGCTGGACAGCCTTGCCACGACGGATTCGCTCCGACAGCTCCTCCAAGGTGGTCCTGGCAACAGGAGTAGTGGGATGGGAGGAGGCAGCAACCCGTTTGACGTGTTTCCTTCCCCCGACTTGCTGGACAAGGCAGCCCTCGCTCCGTACATTGCCAACATGTTTGCCGGCAGTGGTATGTTTGGGGGGGACGGGCCAAGCAGGCAGGAGGGCACCTCTAGCCCCGGCATGGATTCCATCAGGAAGAGGGCCGGCCTAAGGCACCCAGCTCACCTGCCTGAGCTGATGAGGCGAATGGCAGTGGAGAGAGAGGCCGGGGGTAGGGTAAACGGATACCATCGGGAGGGCCTAGAAGGGGGTAGTGGTGACACCTGTGGGCTGGAGCAAGATGAGGGAGAGATGCAACCAACGATGATGGGGAAGAGTTCCGATGGTGGTAGCGGGGTGCCATCCGAGGCAGCCGAAGGAAGTGTTGTTCAGAGGGAGGAGGAGGGAAGCCGTGAGGCATCTGTGACTAGCCCAGCTCCAAATGTGATACTGAAAATTCCGTCCTACAAGCCAACCAAGAATGGGGTGGCCGGGGAAGAGTCTAGTCAATCCATAGCCTCTGGTGGAGGAGGTCCAACTTGTGCTGAAGTTGGTAGTGAATCCAGCTCTCCTATCCCATCACCAGCTGTCAATGTGGGGGGCTTGAGGGCTCTGGGACCCAGAGAACTAATGGCTCGTGCAATGGTTAACCAAAGGTTTGGCATGGTTGACCCAGTGGTATCAAGTGCAGAAAAGAGGGTGGGAAATGTATTCCAAGATAATAAAAGGGGGAGGTATGGTAGTGATGTTGGTTCAAGCCAGAACATGGCTTGCGACACTTCCAAAGCATCTACTGCCAAAAGTGCCTCCTCGACAACAACTGCCTCTACTACAACGACGACATGCACAACTGGCACAAACGTGACTGGTGGGAAAGGAACGCGCCCTAAGAGAGGGAAGTACAGGAACTATGATCGAGATAGCTTGGTGGAGGCAGTGAGAGCTGTGCAAAGAGGAGAGATGAGTGTCCACAGGGCTGGTTCCTACTACGGTGTGCCTCACTCAACACTTGAATACAAGGTCAAAGAAAGGCATCTCATGAGACCTCGCAAGAGAGAGCCCAAGGGCCAACAGCACAGCCTTTTGGGGAAGCAGCACCAGATGTCTCACACGAATTATTCGTCAACAGCTGACATGGGTGACAGGAAGGTGGGTATGGGTGTTGGACCCGACAAAATCACCAAGCCTTCCCTGAGCTCGGCCTTACCGCACGTCAAATCCAAGGTCCCCCAGACGTTTGGCAGTCCCCACTGTGGACCCCCGCTGTCCCTCCTCCCCCCCAACGGTGGTCTCAAGATGAGGTCCCCGTTCGAGGGGAACCAATCGACGTTGTCTGCCTCCCCTTCCCCATCGTCTCCATCCCCATCCTCCGTATCGTACCCCTCCTCAGCTCCTCACCCTAGTGCCACAGCTTTCTCCTTCTGGCCCCCATCGGCTGCCGCGGCGGCTGCTGCATTCCAGTCACACCTGCCCATAGAAATATCTCGAGAGCAGATTTTTGCTTCGGCCATGATGCAGATGCTCCAGGCGGACACGACAGGGGGCGCAGCTGTCGCTGCTGCGGTGGCCGGGCGACCTGCTGTCCCAGGCTCTACGGGAGGGATGGGTGGAGGCATGGGCAACAGTGCAAACCCCATCGCAGGAAGCTTCTTAGATGGCCTCATTAGATCACGATTGGAGATGGGAATTCCTGGTGGAGAGAGTGCTGGGGGTGGTATTGGTGGGGGGTTGATGAGTGGAGGAAGGCTGGCACCAGAAGGGATGTCAAATGTGACGCTGTTGGACCAGCTATGCCGTAATAGTCGCCTTGGCACATTGTCCCGCTCCCCACCACGGTCCCCCCCACCCCCTCCAGCACCCCCGCAGCCAACTGCTGAGGCTGTGGTGGACTTATCTAGAGTGCCCGCGGATGATGAGGGCAAAACGCAGAAGGACAGTGGTGTGGTTGTTGAGCCTACTGAAGTGGAAGTGGAAGAGAATAAAAATTTGACTGATGACAGACATAATATGGAGGAAATATCAGATTCGAAATGTAGTTTGCAAAGTGCCTGTGATAAAAAGGAAGGATCAGCAGCTGAGGATGGTGATGATGATTGTGTTTCTTGTCCAGTGACTGACAATGCTGATCATAGTGTTGTGGATTTGGAATTGAGAGATACGGAGGTGAAGGTAGACATGAAAATTGCCCGTAAGTTATCTGAGGGAAGCTCAGAAATTCCTGCAGGAGAGACATTGCAAAGTGAGGACATAAAGTCTGAGAAGAGTCTGGAAGTGTCTGAAGAAGGAGTTAAAGAATCTGCCAATCCTCCTCCTGAGGTTCGGGAGGAAATTAAAACTGAGGAAAATACCAAATCAAATGTCGACTGATACTTCTATTGTTCATTAGCTGACTTTAGGAATACAACAAAAAAATGCGATGACAACAAACATGAAGGTGTCCATTTTTCACCTTGCTGTACTGATTTGTAAGTGTTGTATGTAGTTTTTTGGTGGTATTTTTCACACAAAAATTTCCTTGAACCAATTTCCCCATGAGAGAAATGCTTTTTGCATATTTTAATGTCGTGTTTTTTCTCTCTTTGAGGTTGACAATCCCGATGTTGCCAAAGGTATGTAAATCATAAGTTTGACCGAACTGTTCGAAGAGACTTTTTAATATTGTGATGATAGGAGAGAAAAACAACTGTATATACTTGGGGAAACTTTTTACAAAAAAGCCAACTTGAATTTTCTGTGGTGAGGTTTCCCAAGAGATATTTATCAAAGCAGTTTTAACTTGATGGCATTTTCTGTTGTAACTTTTCTTAATTTAATTTTCTAAAATATTGGGTGGACATTTTGACACCATACTCTTAATGAAGGCTGCTTGCATGTAAGCGTGAGTGCCTGTATGTTGGTGTTTGTTTGTTATGGTATGCAAGCATGTGTACACGTGAGAAGTTGTTTGGCATGCATAGTTTAAGAAAAGGATCAAATATAAAATGAGATATATAAATATATATATATACATTAATATAAGATTTAAAGCCCAGTTATTGGAAAGACTGTCTTTCACAACAAGATAGACTGCTTTGATTTGGAAAAAATATTCTTGGGATGCCAAGAACTGTCTGTGATGAAGCCAAATTTTGTGAATGTATATTTTCTCTATCAATATAGGCTATATAGTTAGGATTTTGTTCACGACATAATGAAGTGCAATTAGTTTGGTGTGGCCTCAAGTGGCCGACATGACATTCAAGCTCTGAAGGAAGAGGATAAACTGAAGGGGGAACAAACAGCATTTTCAAGAACCAAATTACACACAACATCCCAAGCCAACCTACCAACCAACCAACCATCTTATCCATTAACCCATTCAACTTACTTACTGACTGACCCATGAACCAATCAACCGCCACCACTACCACCAATACCACACCTCTACCTACAACAACAAGAAACAGAAAACGTCAGCATCATTACTTCTGATGAAGAAGTGACTAACTACAAAATGGAAGAAAGGAAAAGCAAAAAATTAATTGCCACTTCATAAAATTGGATTGGCCCACTCCAAATTAACGTAATCAATGTATTTATTTTCCATTTTGCTGCCTCAACATGGGCATCTTGTGTTGCTATTGGTGTTGAATGAGGATTTGTACCTTGGAAAAACTGCTTAACAATGTCCCCTTTGGTCCTCAGTGTTGAATGCCTTGCATTTTTGCCAATCCTAGGTCACCTCTAGCAACACTTAGGTGCCCATGTAATACCCTTTCCTGCAGGCTCTTACCCAAACCTCTCTCCTACAAAAGGATATCCAAAAGGCAACCCATTTATATGCCTTTCCTCTTTTAGCCCCAAATGTGGCCTTTTATATTAACTAGCTATATTCATATCAAATTAAAATCTGGTTATATTGTACTTCTTGTCTGGCAGTGAGGTATGAACTGAGATGGCTGTTTATATACATTGATCTATAATGATAGACAGCATTTGTCCTGCAAGTGTATGAATTCATATGCTAAATGTTCTTCTGATCCATCTACTGATCTTTTCAAAATTTGCACATTTTTATCGAACTGAGGCTCTGGGCACTGCTCTTTTTGGGATATTCTCTATTACCCTCCCATCTTTCCTATAACTGGCCCCTTCCCATTGTTCTTTCTAATATAAGATGACCTACAGGAACATTCCACAATGTGCCAGATATTTAAAATTTAAGGAATCCAGATCTCAGCCAAGATCACTTGTGTGTTAAATAGGTCTTACGATAGGTGTGTGCATGCTTGTGTATGTTCTTAAACGTGAGTGTTTGGGTGTATGTGAGAGAGAGTGAATATGTGATAAATTCAAGAATGGAAGTGTGGAAAGGAATAGAAAAAGACATAATTTCTCTTTTATTGCTATTCGCTGTGTGACTGAGAGCAATTTTGGTGTGAGCCTTGCATGTGTGTTTAATGTGAATGAGTTGGGGGCGAAAGAAAGGAGAAACAGACTCGTTAGTGCAATGCTGAGATAAAGTGATGTTAAACTTTTTTTCAATCATATTTGAGATGTACAGATGTAATTTGTTTTTGATTTGTTGTTGTTTTATGTGCGTGATATTTTGGTAAGAAATTTTAAAAGAGCTAGCATATGTAGGTGGGAAAGGGAATTCCAGTTTACGTTAACCATAACATGGACACACAACACCTACAATTTATTATTGCAAAAAGATTCAAAAATCATTAAGAGCCGTGCTAACTCTTTTTTACTCTCTTTCTCCAGTTTCTGTTATTTTTTGGTATTATTCAGGCACGGCTATATATATAGGAATATATATAGAGTGCATTCAAATGTGTTAGGGAAAAAGAAAAAGGGCTGATGTGAAATCTATATAAATATATATATACATATAATATATATTTCTCTACTAGGAGAGAGAGGGCTGTGATATTTTAGTGAAGTGTCGTGTGAAAACCAGTTTTATCCTTTTCTTTTGCCAGACTTCTTACAAAGAGGATTTTACTCTGAGGGCAATTTCCTGCTGAAAAGGCTCTGTAAACTGTTATGCATCTCTGTACAAAATTTTCAAATGCTAGGGCTGTTATCAAAGTTTCAGTTTCAGTCTATTTACAGCACTCGGCTGCTTATTCACATATACTCCAATTTTTCACAATACAAAAGTAGACAGGCAAATGGTAGATTCAGTAGCAACAAGGTATATCTTAGTTGTCATCCATTCAATACAGTATAATCGGTAGTTTACTATAAACATTCATAGATCCGGCACACATCTGTATACGCAGACACATATGGATATTAACTTAATTACATGTAAACACAAATATTCAATAATAATAGGAATATTTTGTATGCTACTGATAATTACTATGCATTTTTTTCTGGGAAACATTTGTCAAATTTTGTACAGAGTTGTTACTTATTGTGTAGACATAAACAGCGAATGCAAGCTGCAGTGGTTCTTCACCCCCCAGTAAAAGTGTTTGTTATTTTATCATTTCTCATTATGAGGTAATGTACATTGTATTTTATTAATCAGCATGAGTTTATTTTGTGAACTGGTTGTAATGTTGTATTGTATAGTTTAGTTGATCATGACTTCATATGTACCAGTCACATTATTATAACAAATGCTGTTCATTTTCATTCAAAGGAGTGTATAGCTTGTTTGTTTCATTATGAGATGCATACGTTGCATTTGTTCAGTGAAGCCTTAGCATGAAACTCTTAAATTTATAACAATAGACCATATGTTATGTAATTAATTTAGTGGTCAAATAATTTTGCTGCCATTATTACCAAGAGAAATGTTAAATAGTTCGTAATTATCTTTTTATTTTCACTTCAAAATGGTGTTATGTAGGAAAAAATTGTATATTAGAAATGTTTTGCCTTAATTTTCCTACATAATACCGCTGTTAAATATTTTCATGTTCAGTTTGTATCTGTGGTTCAATCTCTATTTTTAAGAGTTGATTTTGTAATTATAGTTACATTTTTTATAACTGATGGGGGTGAATGAGTGTAGCTCATATAGTATGTTAAAGCAGACCTTTAAATCTTTATCAATTGCTGTCCCCCATTTCCCACTTAAACTTTTCACCCCCTTTCTTTCAACACAGTCGTGAATCATTGTACTTGTTGTCATGGGACTAATAATATGTGCATTTTGTTTTATTTTGTTACATACTTAGTACAGTTCCTCATCCACAAATTTTTTATCATGTTTCGTGTATTTTCCATGGTGAGGGATGAGCTTGAAGTTGGCTCATATTAATGTTAAACTTGTGCTGAGTACAGCTCAAAACAAATGCCACTCTCAGTTGATGCCTGTAGTTTCTGGTCATGAAATATGTCACTTTAAGCTTCCGTCTCCCCATTTCCTGTCTCACTTTCTTTAATTCTATGCATTTTTTTATGTGACAGTTGTAGGAAGACCATCTCCAAAAGATGGCAAATGTAAATATTTTTTTCTCACTGATTGTTGTATACTCCATTGTTACAAAAACACAGTACAGTCTGAATACAGTGTTACAATTGATATTTCACCATTCCATGGTTCACACTTGCATTGGACGGACATATCTATCCATTTCAGCTGACTTATGATATCTATTTATATCTTATACTGATTGCTCTAATGAATTGAATTTACATCTCTTGTCCCACATACATGTCATGAATAACACTCGAGTCTTGTGGAATGATACATGATGGTGTTGGGACCAAAAATATGAAAAAAGAAGCCAACAGATTGTGCAGTATCTCACAGTACTTCTTTTATTGTTACATTACTAAGGAATTTTACCACTATTAATACAGTTTTCACAGTGTAATGCAGTTTAGGACAGTTTTCTCTACTCTAGATTCTGTTTCAGAGATTTATGGGAAAGGTTGGTTTGCATATGGGACATAGGGTAAATGGTGCTACAGACAACTTCTGTTGACAGAATGTCAAGTTCTGGCCTAGCCCAAATATTCCTACGAATGCACATAGCAATGCATACCCTACATTAAATACTATACAGTCCTATTCTTAACATGCTGCCACCTTTCTCAATTGTTCTGGTGTTAACTTTTTAGTGTGCGATGGTCTACCGGCATCTCCCATGTTTCTCACTGCTCCTACCACAATATCTGGGCTCTTAGCGAATTATTATCTCAAGGTTAACGCATTTTAGATTCTGTTACAGTCGTAGGCTGCATTATGTACATGGAATACAATAGTATCAACAGTAATTTACAGTGTATCTAAGAATAATTGTAACCAGTCACTGTTGTGGCTATACATATGGATTAGGTTTAAACAATAGGGCAATTCTGCATTGACCGTCAAGATGAAATACAAAGTAGTTTTAAAACTTGGAACCCAGAGCAGTAGAATTTTTGTGTATTTGATGTCCTTTGCAAGTGTGACACAATTCATTCCAGACATATTTTTTTGCAATTGTGAAAGAAAAATCTCACATGTGTTTTGAGTACAAGATGATGCTGAGAAGGTATATGGTAGGAATCACACATTGAAATAACTGTCATGATGGAGCTTTTTGGATGCTATTCTAATGATGGCCCACTCTGCATTTTTAACCCTTACCACTATTTGAAAAAAAACCATTATCCCTTAGGTTTCTGGAAATATTTTCAGCTTTTTTCTATTATAGTGTTATGAGTACACTTCTGTTGCTTTTTTTGCAAATTGTGGTTACATCCCATGTATTTTTGCAATGTTTCAACTCTCTGTGACCGAAGACTGACCTGTTTTATCGATTCTGTGCTTGTGCCTCTTTTTGGTAGAATTAAAAAAAAAGGAGAAAGGGAAAAATGTTTGGGAATTGAAAAGTCTGTTTAAGGGTTCCTTATACCGACCAGCGTGCACCTACAATGTAGAGATGGCTTAAAAAATATTCAATTATTTGGTGCTCTGGTTGGTCTAGTTAATGAAGTTGGTTTTGATATCTGTTCCACTGTGCCCCAATTCCTGGTGATGCACTATTAATGACCTTTGATATTTTGACATGAGATTAAAGGCTGTGGATTTCTTGTGGTTACACCATTGTTACAACTAGTTTGAACTAGTAACCGCTGTCCATTTCCAGTCAATCACACTATTGAGAGAGAAAGAGACAGAGGCCACAGAACTGTTAGAATATTCTAGTGTCTTTATTTTGATTAAAAAGAGTTGGAACAATTAGTAATGTTGAATTTATGTGTGAAAAATTTGGTATTCTCTATGTTGGATGAAATTTTGTTCATAAAGGTTTTTTTGCTGATCAATGTTAGCAACGTATAGTTGATCAATATTGAAAACTTAATAGAAAACAAAAAATTGTTTATGATTGGCCAGAGAGTTGATAGAGATAACAATTTTTGAGCGTTTAATATTTAATGGTGATACTTGTGATGGTCTTCTAAATAATTAAGAACTGATTCACAGCCCAGAAAAAAATTTAAAGTCAAAACTTATGCCAAAGTGTGTCTTGCCTTTTATTGCTTATGAAATGTTATAGAAGTGCGGACTTCAAATTCATTGTCTTGCTATATTGTGGAAGGTAAAACAAAATCAAATATAGGCACTGTCTATACCAGTGACATCTTATGAATATTTTTCCTTTTTTCATAAGTGTACAATTCTTTTTATATATGATACATTGGACTTAAAATGAAAAATCTCTATACATAAATTATATACATACTCATATCTATTCATATATTATATGCTGTATGCTGAAGGCACACTTAATTTTTTTAATTACTCTTGAGTCATTATATTGAAAAAGGAAATTGTAAATTTGTATGCCTTCCTTCCTCAAAACTATTGAGTGAGGAAGACGACATCAAGTTGAAAATTGTCAATATTTAATGAAGAAAGTCATATATGTGGTGCACCACAGTAATGCAAAAAATGTATTTTAGGTACCTTTATTCTTTATATACCTGTATGTGACATATCAAAATTTGTATCTTTTAAAGATTTGTGATGTCTCTAATCTAGTCTTTTTTCCCATTTCTTGTTCTTCCTTAACTGCTCTGACTCACCAGTTTTCACCCTCATTAGAAATGCATATCATTCGGTGCCTCTGTATTCTAGGAATTTAAAGGAGGCTAGAATGATGGGGTGAGATAAAGGTGTAACAAACTACAGACAGAACTTTTGTAATTATTGTGTGGCACACGTGAGGATTTGGTCGCTCGCTTTCTGTGGCTTCAAGAATTTATCATTCTAACTGTACCAAGTTGATGTTTTTAATATTGGTTGTGATGACAGAGGTTTGACTTAAAAGTGCAATGTTGTGCTTGTGTGGACTGAGTTATGTTTTACTATATTATTATATACAAGCATGAGAGAGATTAGAGTTATGTGGTGTTTTTGATTGACAGTTTTTGTTGCTTTCTTCGTGTTGTTAATGGAAACATGTATGAGATTTGAACAAAAGATGAACTTCTGTATGAATTTTGGCCTTTGAAATCATGATCTCATGACATGCTTTCACTCTGTTGCCAGTCAGTCCACTTCCGGCCATAGGCTCTGCCACGGAACTCGCAAAGACTGAAATCTGCCAGTATTCTCGAGATTCGATTATTTTTTAATTGAATCGATAGCTTTTGTCACTTCTATCAATATGAAGAAGTTTATGAATTCGTCCGAGTTTCCAAGACAGATGATTGCGACTGTTGGAAAAGATTGGCAGGCACTTTTGGGAGAGACAGTAAGAGAGGGCCGTTAGCAGGGCTGTGGTTGCAGTGGTAACATCTGCATTCGGCTGTTGTTATGGCTGCCTTTTCTCTCTCTCTTTGTTGAAGAACACTTGGGCATTGAAATGATGTGTTCTAAGTGACTCTTTTCATTCATCGGTGATGTGACCACCCTTATAATGGATGGAAAGTAATATAGACAATGGCTCAGCTCGTTTTTAAAACTTTCAATCATTTTATGTACAAAAATTCATTCCATTCCTGCTTCCAGAGATGTTATTTATGCTTCTTTAAGTTTTTGCATTGACGTTATGAAATGTTTTCTAAAGGCATAAAACTTCCATGGAGACCACATACATATTCTCTATCACTGTCTGTTTTGGAAGGCGTCATCAACTTGCTATGTGGGACCAAGGGATCATGATTTTGGATAACACTTTTACGTCTTCAAAAGTGTAAATTGAAATTTCTGCTGGAAATGGAACCTTCAGTAAATGTTATTGTATTGTAATACATTTCTCACTGCAGTTAGAAAAAATTGCCAGCTTATTAACTGTAATTCTATTTTGATGATGTTTTGACTCCTGGCCCGGGACCAATGTTATTTCCTGCACACCCGGCTGCCAAACTAATGTTGAAGGCATCCTTGAGAGTAAGCTAAAAAAAAAATTCTTCAACTTTTCAGAGAATGAAGGCATAACTGGCACAGATGTAAAGAACCGAAAATATAAAAAAGTGATAATAATGTATTTGCAGACTGAGGTCAGTGGGTGTTTTCTTTCCCTTACATTTTTGATCTTGCATCCCATTACGCCTTTGCAGAACATTGAAGAGATTGTTCCGAAAGAATTAGGTGAGTGTGTCAGCCACTCATCACACACACATAGGTGTTGAAAGAAAATGGTTGACATGATTGTGGGAAGTGTTATTTTCAGAGAATAAAAAATTGTATATTTATATTGTGACTTTGGAGTAAATCAGTATTTATTACTGTGAAGTGTGTTTTTTATTCTTAATTGAAGTAGTCTATGAATGTTTTTTAGGTGAACACTGATTACGGCATGTTGGTTCTTGGATCAAAAGTGTGAAGCTTTTGAACATAAGCTCATGCTGCATAATGTGTGTCTCTGACTGCTAAATATATCATTTAAATTGGACATTTCTACTTGCTGTACCTTTCCTTAATGGGAGCTGGAACCCTATGAGGAAGTTGAAATACATTGTGGAACAAAATAAACAATACGCACATGGAATAATGTTTTAATGAAGAAAGGATAATTGATGCTATTTTTAATGCAGTCTATATACTCTTATTACGTTTCAGTAAGATTGGTTACATAAAATTTGGTGTTAATTTCAAAGCCATTGAGAATAGCAAAGAAGACGATTATTATAGATATTTAAGCCTAGGATAAAATTTGTTACAAGATCATTAGAATTTAATTTGGAAGAATTTAGTCCTGACTCATTGTTGCAGAACTGATGGAATTAAATCAAGGAGAATTTGAATGTTAAATTCAAATAGGCATTATTTATATGGTGATATTTCTTTTCTCCTAACTACTTCTTTAATTCAAATGAAAAATAGTATTTTATGAAAATCCAGCCCAGTGGACATGAGCTAAAATAGTGGGGAAGTGGAGCCTTATTAAAGACTTTTATATATGTATCTAATGGTTGGAGAACTTTTGAAGACAGCTTTATTTGAGAATACATTCCTGAGAAGATTAAATCTGTTACCAGTAGTGGATGAGACTTGGATATACATAAATATTGTTTACTATAGACAGTCCATTTTCCAGTAAAATCCTAACTTGGAAGTGGAGGAACCGAAACTAAATAGTTTTAGTAAAAAGAATGTACATTTAGAGGTATTTGGGGAAAAGCCATGAAGTATCGTAGATTGGTCAGAGGGGATGGTGCTTTGGAGGAAAATGTTTCTCATAGCTCTAGATGCTCTCTCCTAGTTCAAGTTACCTCTTCATATCTTTCTTGTACAAAGCAACATGTTTATTACATTATTATCTACACACCTCTTGCCCTTCTTCATTACATTTACTTAAATATGGAAGATATGCTTCCCAGTAGGTGCATACAGCTGCGTTTCGTAATGAATAATGTCTCCCACCTTTGTCTTCTTCCTCTCCTCTTTGTTTCCATTGAAGAATAATTAGTGGGAGGAAGGTTTAATTACCTATATTAAATTTTGGCTCATCATTCTAATCCTTTGAAGTCTCTAATCACTCTATTGTTTTATAGATTTTACATGTATCAACAAATGCTTTTCTAAATATTTTATTAGTGAGATAAGAAATGGATAGGAAATCCCTCCTGTTATGGAAAGGAGAGTAATTCAAATGTGTCCAAATATCATCAGGGAAGGGATCACTAAAGCACCTGGATTGCAATAAATGATTGACAGGTGTCCCAAATGAAAGTAAGTGTCACCTGAGAGCAATTTGATAACAACAAATCAGCCACTGCGGACACATAAAAGTTGGTTTGTTTTTCCAGCCTTTATGAAAACTTGAAACTTACTTCCAGCATTCTTAACATCACCTCAATGCTGCAACTTAGGTACTTAATTGTATGCAAAAAGCCTAAAGCAGTTTTTGGTTTGGAGTACGATTAGTAATGCATATACACTTAAGAATGAGAGTCCAGAGATAACGTTAATGAAGTGTAGGTAGCATTCAGAAAACCTTTCCCTCATTTACCTGGAAATAAAATTATAAATCTAATATCTGACACATATTTTCATAAATGTAATGTTCAAACAGAGAGATATTTGCAGTCAACTCTAAACAAATCTCTTAGCTTCTGATAAAAATTGGTTGCATATGATACAAATGACAGAAGTTGTCCCCACTCATAAATTATTTGCACTACAATCATTGTTTCCTGCAACTTTCTGAGCTGATGACTTTCAGATATCCCTGGGAAAATTTTCAAAGTCACACTATTGGCATTAGGATCTCCTTATCATGTCACCGTCATTAATTCATCCTCTTTGATTACATGAAACTTTCAATATTTTGAGATCAAATGGTTGTGTTAAATGTAATAGTTCCCACATAGCATGTTAGCTTATGTCAAGCTTGATTTTTCCTTGCCATGTCAAGGTTGAATTTTTCAAGCCTGAGTCCAGCGTATGTCAAACTGCCAAACTTGATTTTCCCTTGTCGTGTCAAGGTTGAAATATTTTCTGGTCAGAAAGCTCAGTCACTCACAAAACTCACAACTCACCACTCATATATAACACTAACTCACTCACCTGTGGCTAGCAAGAGCACACAGTGTTATACCACCTTTTATTACCAGCTTGCATTGCTATGTGGGAAGGTGTCATACCCTTGATTCAGGCTTGTTTTTTCAAGCTTGCAACAACCTTGACTGGTGGAGACTAGTTAGCTTGATTCAAGCTTGAATCAAGCTAACAGGCTTGTTTTTTCCAGGTTGCTGCAAGCTTGCAGCCTTGATCAGTCAAGCTTGAATCAAGCTTGATTCCAGCTTGCATTGCTATCTGGGTTGTTTCTCTAAATAATTTACAGCTTTTGATAGTTTACAAACTTTTTCAAAGGAAATAAATACGTTTTCAACTGCTCCTTTTAAGATATGGGAAGAAAAATGATCTGCTTTGAGGGCATTGATAAGGGTTAACTGTATTCAACATGCAGTTCTTTTGCTCTGAATACCTGACAAGATTTTCAGAAACTAGTATCCAAGGATGTTCAACTATTTAGAAAAAGATTATATCACTCAAAAAGTGTGATTAAATTAAAAAAGGTTGAATATTTTCTCTACTACAGATAATATTTTCATTACGATGGAAACTCAAATAAAAAATAATAATAAAATATAATCAATGACTTGAAAACTGCAAGTGCAAGAAAATATTTTTCTTTGACAGGTTTTCCTAACTCTTAGGCCTAGAAATAGATGCGCAAAATCATATAAGTATTGAGAGACTGATTATACAGGAAAAATAAATTTATTAATGGCATTTTTTTGTAATCACATTCAGAGAAAACCCCAGTCTTCCACAGTTAGGAATAGGCTAAGCGCCTACTTGTCCGCAACCCTCATTTCTTAAATGTTATTCTGTGTGTGTGACAATCAGGAAACCGATAATACCATTGAAAAAAGAAAAATGGAAACAGTAACAGGAATTTTGTTCATTCGGGACAATTACATTAATCGTGATGTTTATGTACAAGTTTTACGGCTCTGCAACCATCTGAACTACTGTTCCCGCCCCTCTCTGAGCCAACATGGGCTTGAAAATAAAGTATGTACATGTTTTAGGAGCCATTTAAAGGGTATTCATTGATAAATGTGTCAAAAAATTAAAATCACTCTAATCTTGATCACATCAAATAGTTTTTACAAATTATATTTACAAATAGGTGCAAAAATTTTTGTGGTTGAGATAACGAAACTGAATTTAATTATGGAACACTACCGTCCTGTTAACTGTTTTCTGTTTTCACCACTGCTTTTTAAATTAAGTGTATATTTTTTATAATTCAATTAGGATATTTAATACTACGAATAAATATTTTCATGGTGACCTTATCCGAGAAAGTGACCAAAAGTACAATAAAACTAGATTGTTTGTAATATTTTTTTAATATGTAAAGAAGAGGATTCTCTCGTCTACGTCTATAGTTTCCTCAGCAAAACAATATGAAGAAACTTAAATCAAGGAATAATAGGATTGTTTATAATGTTTCGAGATTTAGGCATGTCATCGCACTAAACATTAATCTGTCATTAGCAGCTCCTAGAGTTGTATTTATTGCATTTATCTGTGCTTCTTTTCTTGATCTTTCTCGGCACATTTCCTTCGTGTAAGCCATTCCCCTTCGTTACTTCTATAGTTAATCTTGTATAGTACGAATTTAACAGTAAAAACCAATTTTGTATTTCAGAAATTGGTCAGGAGATCCTACGGAAATAAACGCAAGGGTAAACGCAGTAATAATAAGCTTTCAGCTCTTGTAAACTAATGTGTTGCATATTTTATTATCTTCGAACTGCGAGTGTATCCACAGTGCTGTAATTTCTTACCATGAATCTTTTTTCCCTATAACACACTCATTTTTGCTTACTTTCGCGCAACCTTTGGGGTGTGGGCTGAAATTTTCGTAAGAGAAGAGTTTTTCACCTGAAATTCCTATCTTAAATCTGTATTTTGGAGGGTATACTTGAAGTTGGCTTTCAAAATATTTATTGAGAGAAATTAAGAGCATGAACATTAAGTAAATGCAAACCTTAAGCTTGAAATTAATTATGAAAAAATTGACCCACATGGGAGTACCTACCATTTTACTGTGCATAAAATTCCAAGCACATAGCTCATTCAGCCACAAGTTATAAAGATATTACATAGGCCAATCGATTTAACCCAGGTTTTCTTGAAGTTATAAATTGTTCACCGAGTCCATATTAGGCTTATCTCAACGTTCCCCGCCTGATGCTCGTCACTTAATCATGGGAAAGGATGCATTTGTACTAATATTGGCGTCAAATGAGAATGGTTGACGGCAAGTAATACTAATCTATTTTCCCTTCACTCAAAATCAAACAGTATAAAACAGTTATTTATTCAACCTTGCTCGATGGTTCCTAAACATGGAAATCATCTAAAAAGTAGGGAAAGACCTATACCTCGAATATATACCTATAAATCGAATGACGAATAAACGAGAGCAATAGAGGATAAAATACGAGCAAAAAATTAGATATCTCTCCTTCTTTCGCTTGATGGCCCGTGGCTGTCATGGGCTATTGACAACAGTTACGAATGAGAGACAGTCTGCTATGTTTCGAGGGTATTTTTATTTCTATTACTCTCTATATGAAGGTGATAGTTCACCTAAATTTAGCAATTACGTTTATCAAACAATCTGTTACTTAAAATTATGGTCTTCCTACCTTTACATCTTCAATTTTCACAACTTTCATTTAAAAATTTCATATGGGGACTCCTCTCGTTTTGATTATCCCGCGATTGATGGTTGACGCATGTCGTTTCTCGTTTGTTTTCTATCAAGCAAGGGCGCTCGTGCTGCCGCAGACTCAGAGTCCTCTGGATTGTTGATAATACACTACAAAGTAGACCCTATGAGGGAGTAGTGTAGAGAACTGCCATCCAGAGGACTCTGCGCAGACTCAATTAGCTTTAAGTAGTCACACGAAAACTTTTCCCGAAGTCTGCGTGTGACATTTTTTTGGGTTTGAGGAAAGAAGTGCTAGTGGTTCGATCTCTCGGTTCGATCCCTAGACGGGTGTTTATACAATAGGGCTATAGAGGTAATTAATTCATGGAGAGAGAGGAGAATACTTAATTTGACCGTTTCGTTTCATTTTTATGCCTAAAAGCTCACCGTACTCTGCGCTTATTTGTGATAATTCAATTGCAACCGTTCAAAATTTCTAGTATTCGTGTGGTAATTTGACTCGGAAGTAGCGTAAGATGATTCGTCATTTTTGTTGCGATAGTAGTATTTCGTATTTAGCTGTATCGTGTCGATTTGATCAGCCGAGTTTCTGTGTCATGAGTCCCAGATAAGATGTTGTGAACGAAGTGCATGTCTAGGTCGAATGGGGCCCTCGAATCAACTCTCTACTGAACTGGCAAGAGGATCTTTCCGTACCTGCTACCTCGGGATCTTCTGTCATTGTATTCGAGTCGCGGCACTCAACCCAGGTTTACCTTTAGAGGTAAGTTAGAAAAGACATGTATTCATAATAGAGTGTGTATGTATGACTTGACCTTTCAAATGTATATTTTTTAAATTCTTTTTTGCTCGCTGCGTTCATATTTCTGCGTAAGATTTTTTATTGTCAAAACATTTATTTGGTATTTTATGTATATTATTAAAAGTCAACCACTGCGAATAATCGGGAGGAGTGATGCTAGTGTGGTGCATAGAGCGCATGGTTTTAATCCGACGGGGACGGATCTTTCGTTCATAAAACTAGTTCATCTTCCAAATATTTTTGTGTGTTACAAATTCGTATAGTGGTATTTCTGGACCCGTAATATTTTCGATTTGGGGCAAGTCTTACGCATTACTTTTTTAATTATGCCCTCGGAAAAAAATACATTAAGAGCAAATATTTAGTGAGATGATAGTCAACTGTTTGCTTAAAAAAGGTGGAAATTAAGATTTTCATATTTTTATTTTACGAATAATTTTAATCCAGGCAATTTAGCAAATTATTGCAATTATAAATTTACCAATTGAAGATTGTAAACTACATTTTACTTATGCTGATACCAATTAGTGGTGATAAAATTAGGATTCAGCTGTGATGAAGCAATAATTAGGGGAGGAGTGAGACAAGGCTGCGGTTTTTCGCCCGTAATTTTCAACGTTTATATCGAGGAAGCCATAAGTCAAATAATAGAAAAGGCCTTTGAAGTGAATAACCATGGAAAAAATTATTATGCTACGATTTTCGGATGAAATAGCTGTCATAAAAGAGACACAGAAGGATTTGAAAAAGATACTAGTGAACATGGTTAGGATAAAGGGTAGATTATGGATGAAAATAAGCGCCAAGAAAAGTAAGATATTAGTATGCGGAAAAAGAGGAGTCGAGACTAACATCAAAATAGGGAAACATAAACTGAAAGAGGTAGATGAATTCTTTTATTTGGAAATCTGGATAATTAGCGATGGCAGAAGCAAGAGTGATATCATTAGCCGAATAGTCAATGTGAAGACAGTATTCCATCAAAAGAAAGATCTACTTACAGCGGGAAAATGTAAGCATATAAGTTAGGAAATAATTTATCAGAACATACACTTGGAGTATGTTTCTTTAAGGAAGAAAGGTATGAACAATGAAAGCAGCAGAGAAATCAAGGGTAGCTTTTGAAATGCGCTGCTGCAGAAGGATGATGACAATCAAATGGATTAATCGAGTATGCAATGGTGAGGTCATAAGAAGAGTAAAGAGAAGAGAAGCCTCACGAATACTTTGAGAAGATGACGGAACAGCCTCATCGGCCATATCTTGAGACATAATGACCTAATGAAAACTATCGTCGAAAGGTAAGAAAGGAAAAGGAAGACCACGGGTTAAATTTATGAAATAGTTTAAGAAGGACTTGAAAGAAAAGAAATGCGTAAGTAAGAAATGAATTCCTAACAGGATAATAAGAGGAGAGCTGCGTCAAACCAGTCTTAGGAATTTTGAGCCGTGATAATGATGATGATAAGTCTTATTAAAATAATTTATTGTTCGCAGCTAGAAAGTAATGTATCCGCTTGGCTAATATCCTCTCTTATATGTCAATTCGTTCGGACTTGGAAATTTAGTCAAGTTTAAAATGAACACCTTGGTATCTCTCTGAAAGATTTCTCCTCCTAATTGCACGAGAAGTATTGGCCAAGCGCGAAGACTCCGAGGCTTTAGCGACCACCAACCTCATCGGTTCAAAGCTGTGAAACTTTTTCCCTCTTCGTTCGTAGTTAATGAGACGGATAATTTTAACAGTGGTGCCAATAATATAAAATGTGATAAGAGAAACGGAAGAGGACATAATATTAGAAATAATGGGAAATACCTCCTTATACTTCTAAAGGGAAAGAGAATGAATGCAGTGTTGCATAATTGCTATTCTGTTTAAAGTTATCATTCAACAATTTTGCAGATGATAATCATGTAGACCAAAATTTGACTTCAAGAACCTTAAAATGGCATCTTGGTTAGCTTTTAAGGCTATAAAAAGTATTTCTCGGAGCAATTGCATTGGAGCCAATGGTGGCAGCGATCCAACTGCTAGATCAAAATACCGATGTCTTTTTTCCATTAAATGAATTTTGAGAAATCCTCCAAAGTAAGGAAATTTAATCCTCTGAATAATAATGGGTTTTTGTATAAATATACATTGTATTTTATACGCATTTCAAAATAACTTGAGGATTTGGCTTTGTTATCCAAATGCGCCTATGTAGCAAGCTACTCAGCTTTTCTTGGATGAAAATACGGTTGCATAGATTCTCACATAATTTTTTTTAATACATATCAATTTTGGACTGCAAAAATCTTCCCCAGCGATGCATGCTCCAAGCTGAACCATAAATTTATTATTTTCAAATAAGAAATTCCTCAACGTAATTTCTTTCCAAAATATAATTTGTTCGTTTAACATAAATACCAAACCTGCGATTGATTGATCATTTTACTAAATGGAGTCAATTAACCTCTCCTTTAATCGCCTTGGCAATAATCAGCATAACAAGAGGACATTACCTTCCGCAGTGCTTGAAAGTGTTTTAGGTTCTTAGGGAAGTGATTAATGGTCGAGCTGAACCACTGAAAAGATGGAATAGCTTAGCAATGATCTTATGAACAAGCGAGGGCGAAAAAAATTGATTTCAGCCCCAGTTCATTCTCCGTGAAAAGGCAACTACTGAAGCACACCGAAAATAGAAAATTCTCTTAACCAATATTGATTCCGAGAATATCTGGTAAAATCCACTGTATTCAACATTTAAATGCGTAACCTTGAATCAGGAAGACCTTTCATATAGCCACCATTATTCCTCCTTACTAATGTTTCCTACACGTCCTTACAGGTACTAATTAGCAAAGTGTTTTTCACTTACCCAATTTCTCAAAACTGTGAATGACATGTATTTTCTCCATGGTTAGGAAATATTGGTCTCAGATAAATCTTACAGCCTCAGCCAATTCATCCGCCTGAAGCAACAGGTGCTCCGTGAGAAACCTTAGCAGATAAATTCGCCATTACGATAAAGTCATTAAAAAATGCGGAGAAGAGTGCTTAAAACAGCATAACCATTGCATAACAGAGGTGCGTTATTGGAGAAAAGATGTGAAAAATTGAACATAGGAATCTAATAATTAGAAATGAGGTTGAGATCTGTACAAAGAAGCAGCGGAAACCAGAAGCTATTTAAACTCATGGAGAGCTCATGTTACGACAAACGTCAATGAAGTAAGTTGAATGAAAGTAATTCATACTCCTCTGACTTTATCAGAACTATTTCACACGTTATTTACGCTATTGATCACGTACGTACAACAGCGAAGCATTTCTCAGTGCCTCATGGTACAGGTCGAAGTTTTTACCACGGGCTTGTTAACAAATTTTTGTTATCATCGACTTTGGTAGAAAATATTAATAATGATGCCCATATTTTTCTATTTCTCGATCCTTCGTCCGCTTCTCGACTTATTCGAGACTAAAAACCGACCGCCTTAATCCTATAGCAGATAAGTTGATGACGTAGCGAGATCATGCCGAGTGGTTCTCTGTTTCCCAGCGGCTCTTTTCTCCTTGTATTGGTTCGCGTGGTTCCTTGTTGTCAGTACTCATATGGGTGAGTCCTTCTCACAATTAAAGGCTCTTTCTGATCAAGTATATATTCACGACTGGCCAGTCGTGCAAGCTCGAAATGTTTCGAGAGGTTTCAAGCGGCATCGCGTAAGGAGGTGTGACCTACGACATTAGAGATGTGGAATGAGAGAGACGCGGGTGTTGCCATGTTTTCTCAAAAGACTTGGTCGGTGTATGGAAAAGAAAGACTGTAAAAAAAAACCCTCTTCCCACTTGGCAACTCAGCTAACTTACTCACGAAGCACCACAGAGGTCTGAAAGCGACCGAGTTTTCCGGAGGCTGAGCTCCGCCAATCGCTTTTTGGTTGGTTTTCAGGAAGTCACGTGCCCTCCGCCCTCACCCCTAAAAAAACTTAGACCCTCTCAGTCACAAAGATATTTGAAATGAACTCTAGTATAGCGTAGTACGAAGCCAAGTCGCCTATTTGATAGGCCATTTGGCTTCGTACTACGCTAAGCTACGCAGGTTAACATTGACCATTAGCATTCGTCTAAACTGGGATTTCTAAAACAAAATAATTTTTATATTATTAATACACTAATGGTGGGTAACGAATCGCAATCAATGCCTTTCGTTTTCTTTGATGAAGGAAACTACCCTATTCGCACTTTCAGTCATTTATTTAAATAATAGGCTTTATTTTGAGTATAAAAATCAATTTTAACTGAAAGCGATGGAGAACACGCGGGTGATACACAGAAACAGGACTGGCTCAAGGCAAACACTTACCCGGACAAAATGCTGTTGTGCCACCCCATTACCGGGAGTTTGGTATGGAATACCCCCAATTAAACGGGGAGTCCAGGCGTTTGGTCGCCCCCTACCTACGTCGCCCGGGGCAGTAGCGCGGTTCACCCAGCCCTGCACAGAAAGCACCACATGGACTGCGTTATTAACATGTATTCTATTTGGCTTGGCACCATACTAAAATGTTGCCAAGGTAACCTTATATATAAACGTATATCAAAATGGTGGACGAGAAATTGGATAGTTTTCTAGAGAATAATCAAGCCGAAGATGAAGGAGATGTATATGCATGGGATGATAGAAAAACGAGTTTCTCAGGCAATGCTCAATTCGATGAAGAACTTAGCAGTACCCTCAATGACATACTTGCGCTTCCCGAAATCTTCATTCCGTTTGACGATGACATGCGTATGTTTTGTGAGGAAATTGAAGACCTGAATGAAGAAAAACTGTTTGAGTAGGTACATTTCACTCTCAGTTGAATACAAATTCATCCGTTGGACCTATACATAATATTCCCATTCAGTCACCTGATTGCTATTTCATTGTTAATGATTTACAAAGTACATCATTTTGTTTTCCTAATGGTGGCGGTCGTATATCTTGAGATGGGAGAGACGTTTTGGCACATATGGTTGATATTCTGATAATCATAATTTTCCTCATTGATATGCAATTGAAAAAGAATCCATCAAAGCAATTATCGTCTCGTCAATGCATATTGAAAATTTGCATCATCAATTCTTCGACCTGAAGAAGCAGAAGTAATTTTTTCGAAACCCATCGTCGTATAGCGACTTGACGCGGAGATGTAGGTACTCGTTATCATTACGACTTCCGTATTGTAAAACGTACATACCCAGTGAGAAATGGATCATCGAATCTACGTCGAATCGTCGTCGATTCGACGACTATAGATCGATATGTGGTCGACGTCGATTTTATTTGTTCAATCGACGTTTTTTCGACGTGTTATTCTCATTGGCCAGCGGGGTCAGCGTGTTGATTGGCTGAGGGGAGGACTTAGTGATGTAGTTTTAATGTCTTAAAAATAACGGTGAGACGCTATTACAACATATGTGTCTTAAATAAGAAATATAAAATTAAATAATTATTTTATTTATCCATAAACATTAGTTTTAATCTCCGAGAACAATCTTTGATTCCTTTTAATTCTGTAACTTGACCGTTGAAGTTCGATTGCGTATATCAGTTGAGCTGTTAGTCGTCATGCTGTTAGTTCTTCGCAGTAAACTCGGAACAGAGACATTCGGCGCCGTATAGAAAATTTATTGTCGCATTTATTTTGCGCGACAAACTTTGCTATCTCTAAATCCTGTTATTGGTATTTAAAATCCTTCTGAAACTTAATGAGCTTTTGGATTCGTATTAATCCTCGAAAAAGGCATGCCATTCCGTCGCTTAGTAAAGACAAGCTTCACTACGTACGTCTTCCATACTTCGGAATCGGTCTGCTTTTGGACCGCTGTATGACAGGTAGGATTAGCTTCCTCTATTTAATGTGTTCAAGATTTCCATTTTCACACATTTGCCACATACGCCGGACCTTCTATTTGCGTCCAAGTTCTTACTTCTTTCCTGCGTGGTATGTGATATGCACAAGCTTGGCTTTGAGACGTTTACCTCATTTCGATACCTTTATATACTCGCGTCATAGATGTCAACACCTCACATTTTTTCTCAAGGATTTCTGATTATTATTGAAGATGAATACGAAGGACTTAAGATTACAAATCACCATTACAAATTTATTTCAGCCTTCATTTGTTTAGACTTTACGTGCTCGATTGAAATACGTCGTTGGCGCAGCAATAGATGCTCTTTATTAGCCGAAAAGATGTATATTTCCGCAATTATTAGTAGGAATCGCAGGTAAAAAGACGATATCTCGTCGACATAGAAAACTCGTCGATGGTGTCGACGTCGAAAACACGTCGATGGCGTCGACGTCGAAAACACGTCGATGGCTTCGACGTCGAAAACACGTCGATTTTCGGACCATATAGACATCGATCGATGTGTTACCATCGACGTTTTATCGATGAGTACTTCGACGTCGAATCGACGTAGATTCGATGATCCATTTCTCACTGGGATATGACTTGTGAGTTGAAATATTCTTTCATTCTTCGATATATGAACACTCTGGCAGCTTTAATTGACATGATTCATATCGCACAGTTTAAAATGTAGAAAGGAAGTAACGAAGTCTACTAAATAGCCAGTGGCGGATACAAATGAGGAGCGCGCGTGCGCCCGCATTTCCGAATATTGCAGAACCACATTTTAACTTTTTTATATCATAAGATGGCACTGTCTATAGACATTTCTAACGATTTGATCGTTGGATTATTCTTCCTCATAGAATAATTCTCCAAGGTCGTTAGAATATAAATAGCTTTGCTTGGTTTCGCTTATAGTAGGACCTGCCCGCCCTATGACGGTGCAGGACTCCTCGTCCTCTCCCTTCCTTCCCCTGGAGGCGTCGTCGGGCTCTCATCGCGGCGATGCCTCCGTTCCTTTCTGTCCTCCCCCTCTCGAGAGGCACAGGCGTATAAGTCTCAGACTTGGTTCCCGGCTCTCGAGTTGTATCCTCGCGGGGCCCGCCCTGGGACCCCCGAATCCACTGTCTATAGACATAGATTTGATTGTTGGATCATTCTTCCTCATAGAATGGTCCTCCAAGATTGTTTATTAATTGCGTAAGCTTGGTTTCGCTGTTAGTAGGCCCCCCCGCCTTTGTGAAGGTGCGGGATTCCTCGTCCCCTCCCTTCCTATCCTTCCCCTAGAGGTGTCGTCGGGCTCTCATGGCGGCGATGCATCCCTTCCTTTTTCCTTCCTCTGTCCTCCCCCTCACGAGAGGCACGGGCGTATAAGTCTCGGACTTGGTTCCCGGTCCTCGAGAGCGTATCCTTTGCGGGGCCCGCCCTGGGACCCCCGAACCCACTGTCTATAGACATACTATAGTATATATATATGATCTAACGATTTGATCGTTGGATTATTCTTCCTCATAGGATAATCCTCTAAAATTGCTGGCACGGTAATGGCTTTGCCTGGTTTCGCTATTTAGCTGGGCCCTTTTCGCTTCTATAGCGTTAAGGTGTTTTTCCCCGTCCCATCCCTTCCAGCCCTTTCCCTAACCCAGAGGCGTCGTCGGGCTCCTATCGCGGCGGCGCCTCTTTCCTTTCCCTCCTCGGGTGATCGGGCGCATCAGCTAGATTGCTGGGTCCCGGCCCCGGTGTGTTGTACCCTCGAGGGGCTCCCCTGAGCCCTCATTCATATTGTCTAGTATATGCGATCCAACGATTTGATCGATGGATTTTTCTCTTTAATAGGAAAATCCACCAAAATCGTTGGCACATTAATGGCTGATGCCAGAAATTTTGAAATTTAACAGCTTAAGGTCCGAAAAAAGACACAGACTGATTTGGATTTGAAAACTCATGCATCAAAATTTAATACCCCAACCAATTTTGAATACTCGTACATCTTATTTCAATATGGCTTTGCTACTTTTGAAAAGTATAAAAATTAGCAATTAAGTATTCTGGGGAAATTTGAAGCACAATGAGAAAACCCAGTAAGTACCTCATTCTCCAGGCACAAGAGTGTATTGAGTTATGAGATGAATGGGGGTTTAAATTGAAACCTCCCTGATACCCTCAGAAAATGCAGAATCAAGTGTTCCCTTTCTAAATGAAGCAAAATGCACCCCCTCCTGATGCAAACGTACAAATTAGGCTACATTCTTGGTCAGGGATTATCAACAGAATTTTTCCATCACATCATGGCAGATTTCCAATATAACAACCAGTGACTTGACACTAATGGCTCTGGGATGAAAAACAGAGTAAGGACTAGAGTACAAGAGGGTCCTGTCCTTCTAACTCAACCACATTTAAATGCAAGTCCACTTCTATCACTAAAATACTATTACATAATTCAATCCATTAGACCTCCAGTCCAGAAACGAACTAGATGGAAACCTTTGAGTCTTCAGCAATTACTTTTTAATTTATAAATTATGTATCAGCTTACATCTTTCATTCATCCCCTCAAGTGCGAGGCAATAGTAAGGGGGGATTTCAAATACCCTCAACATTTTTCGGAGATAGTGCCTTCACCCTTAGGCCGCGGGAGCTCACGATTTCAGCTGCCAGCCAGTGCAGAAGAAACAGCCTGTGCAGGAGGCACACCCTATCACGAAGGGTGGTCTAGTAGAGTTAAGCCCCTTAGCAGTGGCATAACCAGGAATTTTGTTCGGGGGGGGGGAAAATTTTTTAAAAACAAGGTACTAAGTGGAGGTATTAAAAGCTAATTTTAACACTTTTCATAATCAAAAATGCTTCATTTGTTAAAGAACTATTTTGTAAATGCATGATTTTTCAATATTTTTTTAATCTTTTATGAAGGAAAATAAGTGTTTTTATATTTTGGGGGGATCCGGACCCCATGGACCCTCCCCTGGATACGCCACTGCCCCTTAGTGGTCCTTATAGTGCCCAATAATATTTATCCAATTGAGGAAAATGGATTAAATTTTAAAATTTCTCTGAGTTCTGGGGGGCTTTATTCCCCAAAATCCCCCTTGCCACGCAACTAGTGGTGCAAACCAACCCAAAAAATTCTCAGTCCCAAGAGTCCTAGACAGTGGTGGATTGGGGGTGAGGACGTGGAAAACCCCTTCTCCCCAGTAATTTTGGGAAAAATTGAATTTCTGTAAATATTTAAGGCTTTGAGATGCTGAGATAGTGTTTTGATGTTTCATAAGATGTTTTTATTTCACCAGCTTAATGAATAATACTAACAAATACTTGATGAATATTTAAATACAACTCATCTATGCACACCAGACCTCAGACGAATTATCCTTGAGAGGTAGTATTGCAAGGCATTGGGGCAAGTGAGGAACAAAACAACAACCTTAATTCACCCCTGGTCCCAGAGCAAACATAGTGTGCACGTCTTTACCACTACCTCTTACTTCAATCAACCCAAATTGACTCTTGGCTCCTTAAATTGTCAAGTACTTCCTTTAAAAATACTACCTATATGTGTTGTAACCTTCGCTATAGAATGCCTCAATCAATAAAATTTAATGCCTCCATCAATTAGACATAAGAAAACTGAGGGCAAAGCGCAAGGATAATGCTACATACAGGAACCCAGGGTTTTAAACCTGACCAAATACACCCCTTAAATTCACATCTGGGGTGGCTTCCTTCAATGGAAAGGGAATATCAGAAAAATAACAAAATAATTGGAAAGATATTAATTTTTTAACGTGTAAAAAAAATAATTTGCCTAATTTAAATATTTTTAATTTTCAATGCCAGAAGATTTTATTAAGAATTGCTTTTTCCAATAGGAGGACATCAGAGATAACTAAGATATATAGTTACCCATTTGATCTTCGAGCATATTGGTTGATTGACATGATTGCTGGTTTTCTTCTCAGTGGCAAGAAAAAAGGGCTGATTGGTGATAAACTCTGGGCAGTTTTGGCATGGTTCTTTCTCATATTCATTGGATTTGGAGGTGAGAAAACAGTCTACTAGCATTCTCTGGCATGTTCTGCAAATTACATATTTTTTTAATAACGGAGCAGTCAATAAACTTACATGCATTTTTACAGGTAAATTTTTATTAACTAACTATAAATTGGGCATTCATTCAAATATTCCTTTCCAGATGATAAGTGGACACATGACTCGCTCATGCAGCATATTCAATCTGTTATTTTGAAATCTACAGAAGAAGTAAAAATGAGAGGTACTTTTCTTCTTAAAAGTCATTTTTGTAGCAAAAAAATCATATCTTCTAAAGTAAGAATATTATACCTCAAGATATAACCTAAGGGAAAAACATATTAATTGATAGAAAATTGCTTTCAAATGATAAAAAATGCTCTTTTTGTTTGAAATTCTCTTCAGTATATACCTGGGGTAAATCATATAAATAAAAAACTATTCTCCAGCTCATTGATTATTTTGATACATGAGGATATGGCTTTACTAGGACGTAGTCAGAAAATAATTGCTTTTACAAATTTCAGAATACATAGAGTAGAGATAGCATCTCTTTTCCCAGAGCCTTAATTAGAAAATAGTTGCTCCAAAAATTTTGTCTGAGGTTGGTATCTAAAGGAATTGTTCAAGTCCTTGGTATAACACCTATGCCCCTGTGATGTCATATTACACACCCGTAAATGAAACAGTTGAAAATACTGGTGACAGGAACCACAAACTTTATCTTGTCCCCCATAATTTCTGGATAAATTGCAATGACTGTAATCTTAAATGTGGCTCTTTTAACAAAATGTTTTATTTCACCAGCTTAACAAAAAAGGTTTGAAAATGTTTGATGAATATCAAACAACCACTTGTCTACAGATATCATGCCTCAGATGCATTATCATTGAGAGGTGCACACTAAAACATACCAGGGAGCAGCAGTTCAATGGCTAATGGTAGCAACTAGTAATGAACCCCTGCCCCTCCAATACAATGACTACATATTATAATCTTGACAGCAGTTAAATAAACAACTCATTTTTATTCATCATCATCACTGGTCGGCATTCACAACATTAGTCTGATGCGGCTCTCCACTCAATTCCCTAGTCAGCTAATATTTTCTCACCTATGTATATCTCCATCTTGATCTGATCCATAAACTTTATTCGAGGTCTTCCATTTCCATTTATGCCATTCACTTGCCTCTAGACCAGTGGTTCCCAAACTTTTTCTTTCTGCGACCCATTTTAGACCATACGTTTTAGCCGCGACCCCCTAAAAATGGTTGTCTAAGTTTAAGTACATAGTTCACTTTATTATTCGCACATCTCGCGACCCCTTTCCGAACGGCCCGCGACCCCCAGTTTGGGAACCGCTGCTCTAGACCATTGTCTTCATCAGGCCATCATGTCTCTAGTTATGACTAACAAGGTTTTTCCGTCATCTTATCATAGTTTTCAAGATGCTTCTTTGCCATCTTACTCTCCTGAGGACTTCCCCATTACTTACTTGGTTGATTAGTATGATCCTCATTATTTTTCTGCAGCACCACATTTCAAAAGCTACCTTTTATTTCCCTGCTACTGCCATTGTCCATCCCTCACTTCCACAGCATAGCACACTACGGATGTAAGTTCTGAAATTTTTTTCCTTATTTATGTGTTTAAATTTCCTGCCATCAGTAGATCTTTCTTTTGGTGGAATGCCTGGACTTATTGGCTGATAATATCTTTCTTGCTTCTCCCATTACTTGTCATCCAGCTTCCAAAGTAAAAGAATCCATCCACCTCTTCCAATTCATGTTTCCCTATTTTAATGCTAGTTTTGACTTCTTCTCTTCAGCTACATATACATAATATCTTACTTTTCTTGGTGCTTATTTTCAGCCAACATCTACCCATTACCCAGTGGCGGCTGGTGGTAATTTATCTAGGGTGTGCATTAGAGCAGATATAGGATGATTTAATTATATTATGTTAATCCTAATCCATGAGCGTCATATTTCGTCGTAATAGAATACATAGCAGACAAAACATATCACTGGTACACTCTACCCTTAAAATTGCATGAACAGAAATAATATTAGCATGCATGAAAATAATTATTCTCAACACACCTTTACAAGTGACGGTAGTTGAAATTCATTCTCTTTTCCTTACACTCTATGAGGAAGTAGTGTAGAAAACGGCTATACAGATGGCTCTGTAGACGGACTAGGATCCTGGGCGCAGGTAGTGTAGGTGGCGGTTACACCACTACACTACCTGCTAGTCAGTCACCAAAAACATGCGCGTGCGCATTCGCATGGTTTTGAGTCTGCTCCCATCGCCCCTTTGAAAAGCACATACCCCCCTTACCGCTTACCTCGTCCCGCCATTGCTCCCTCAAGCGATCGCACAGACCGAAAATGCGCCCGGCATAATGCCACGGGATCGCACACTTGTAGAGCGGTGAATTTGAAAAGGAGATAGCTGTAGCGTTCGGAGGCTCATGTTTCTTGCATATGCAGACAGTACTTTTATCCTTCGCGTTGCAAAGGAATAGTTTTCTTTTATAATTTATTCATCTTTGGGTGTGCACTTGCTAACATGCATATACGCACGCGCCGCCACTGCCATTACCCTACCCATATTAACCAGAATCTTTTTCAAATCATTCTCTATCTCTTCTATGACAGCTATGTCATTCGTAAATAGAAGCATGATAATATTTTTCCATAGATATTCACTCCCCAAGGTTTTTCTGTGATTTAATTTACGGCTTCCTCAATGTAAACATTGAAAATTAAGGGTGAAAAACCATAGTCATGTCTCAACCCCTTACCAATTATTGCTTCCCTACAGCTGAATTCAGATTCTATCTCCAATACAAGGCTTTAGTATATGCTCTGGATAATTCTCCTGACATTGTAAGAAACACAGTTTTTTTCAGCATTCCAACCATTATTTTCAAATCCACCCAGTGAAATGCCTTCTCTAAATCCACAAATGTGGGCTTTTTTCTCTCCATTCTCTTCTCTATGAGCAGCCAAAGGTTCAATATTGCTCTTCTTTCACCTTTCCCTTTTCCGAATCGGTCCTCATTCGGGTACATCTTTGCTCTTAGTTCTATTCTTCCACAGATGATCCTTGTCATTATCTTCAATGAATTTGTCGTCAGGCTTATGGTCCTCATATATTCACAGTTCTCTGCTTTTTTCCTCTTCAGGAATGAGATTATAATATTCCTTAAGAAGTTCATATGGCATCTCACCATTTGAATACATTTCACTCATGATTTTGTGCAGCTGGTTCAACATATTATCTACTTCATTTGTAATTTTCTCACCCAGAATATCATCATTTCCAGATGTTTCATTCATCTGGTCTCTTACTTCTGCATGCATTTTGGATATCCAAATTGGGGCTCTCATGTCGTCTTTCTTAGTTTCCTTTTTCTTAGGTTTCTTCTTACTCTGATTCCGCTGCACAACTCTTACATATGTTCTTTCCATCGCTCCAATTCATCTTTCTTTTCAACAGTTCTCATTTTTGTCCCTTAGCAGTGGTTAGGCAAGGGGGGGTCCCAAACCCCCCGAAATATTAAAAAAAAAACAATTATTTTCCTTCATACAGGACAATGAAATATTGAAAAATCACGAATTTACTAAATATTCCTTTAACAAATTGTTTTTTCGATTATGAAAAGTGTTAAAATTAGTTTAAAACCCATTACTTATTACCCTGTTTTTCAAAAATTTCCCCACCTGGTTTTGGACTCCCCCGAATGAAATTCCTGGCTATGCCACTGTCCCTTAGGGTATTACATCTTGTGCCCCTTTCCTAAAAGTGGTTCCTCACTATCCTATAGTCAGCCTCTACTTCTCCACACTCAAGATTGTTCTGTATGTCTTCTCAGGTACCTATTTTTCATGTACACTTACACTTCATGCATTTCTTCCTTCTTTTCTGACTTCCTACATTATCCATGCTTTTTTCAACATGACTTTTCTTCTACCAAGAACTTGTTCAGATGCTGCCTGTAGCCTACTTCCTATGTCATTCCCGCTCTTTTCCACTGCTTTTTACACTTTCATTTTGGTTTTCTCATTCATATTTGTTGGGTATCATTTCATCTTTACTTTTTCCAATGACGGATTCCAATCATCCAGGATAATAAGAGTTTCTTCCCTTCTAACCTGCTTGATTACTTCCGAGATATCTTGATAGACGTCCTCTACTGTTTGATCCTCACAATCTGATGTAGGTATGTAAACCTGTACCACTACAGCAGCTACCGGTTTGAGGGGAGAGGCGAGCAATTTTTATAAGGTGTTTTCTCCTCAAGGGTGAACCTTCGTGCAAATAGGAGTGGTAAGCACATTAGCTTCATGACCACAATATTATCTAAATTGTATTACTTTTTTCTGTTATTTTTTAAAACAATTCAAAGAAAGCACATCATAATAAAAAAAAGTACAAACAATTACAGTAGGTCTTACATAATTAGGTGAATTAACCATAAAATTCATTTTTTTAACAAACTGAAACTACTGTAAGTCCAAAACATGAGCTGTTCTGTGTACTTCTTTTAAAGATTCCTTAAACAAAGAAAATAATTTACATAAGACAGTACATATCGAAGGAAGTTATTTGGGGTCACTAGAAAAAGTCAATGAAATGCAATAACCATGAAACTAAGTATTAAAAAGTTTCTGACTTATGAATTATTCATTCCAGTCCTGATCACAAATTTCCCTTGCAGACCTAACAAAAAGCTCTCCATCAGATGAAAGCCCAGAGCAAGACATGCCTCAAAGACAAGAGTCAAATGAAATATTCCAGTCTCGGCAAAAGAGAATAAGCCAGAGGAATACTAACAATTCATCTGTAGATGCACTTACTCAGTATTCAAGAGGAAAAAAGAAGGTTAAGCAATCAAAAAAGATATCCATTCATACATCAGAAGTTCTGTACACTCTAGAAGATTTAATAATTATGGCCGAAATTTTCTATGACATGTAAGAAATTGTCTATATTTGTTGTGGTATATGGCATTCTAAAAATTATTTGAAATTGATTCATGAAATGTGAAAATTTTAAACAGATTCTCCAATGGATTTCAATTCAAATTGATGCAGTGGTCGTTTTATGATTTGGATCAAATTATAGTACTGGAATATCCATTTATCATCAACATCCCAAGGGATCTTAAACAGCCACCAGTTCCTCCTGAAACAATTGAGCCAGATGATACCAAGCGTAAGGGGAAAAATAAAAAGTCAAAAGGTGAGAAATCACCTCGGTCAGATGGAGGCAAAACAAAGGACTCTCGGAAAAAGGATGAAAAATCTGCATCACAGAGTAAGAGATCAAAAAAGAATAAGAATGCCCAAACAACAGGGGATGACAAAGAAAGTACACTTCCAGAAAATGAAGAAAATAAACCAGAAGACCCTTCACAAAACTGGGAAGTGGACGACAATGTTTACATACTTCCATTGCAAGATGCCATTGGAATTGATGATGATTTCTTCACGCAACTATTTCCAAAACCTGAGAAAAAATCAGGAAAAAATAAAGAGAAAAAAGGAAAAAAAGAAGGGAAAAAGAAGAGAAAATGAAAATGCATGAAAACTATGCTGTGTGAAATTTGTGTACTCCACTTTTTACGGTTAAAAATTTTTCATTGTAAATTTTATAAATCATCAACAAACAACACAGTGCTCCAACTCCCACACACAACATTAACAATTTTACTCTGCACTTGTTCCGAGATTGTTATTTTGGTCAAGTTTTCATATAACGTCCAGTCAGAGAGCCCCAGCTGCCCATACGCATTCCACCCACATCCCCAAGCAGCTCCATCATCTGGAAATGAGCATGAAGGCAAAAAATGCACCAAATTAATGCAATGCATCATGTGGCGACAAGATGAATAATTTGACCAATAAAATTAGATAACAGGTGTTGAAATTCATTTACAAATTCCATGATTAAAATAGGAAGATTCTACGGAAATCGAGATGAATCTGTCCATGTAAGGAAAATGAGGTCAATTTTCCACACGAATAACATGTCATTTGACTTGGGTTTCAACATTACCACATCATCTTAAGAGTACAAATGGCTTTAAATGCAGCCACTTATTAATTTACACAGGCCTGAATGAAATGACAAATGCTAGGCGACACTGTACATTCAACAATACCACGTTAGACGTTCTATGACCTATATCATACGAAATTAAAAACATCGTGAAAAATAAAAGTAATGACCGTTAATACTTACACAATACCTATGATAAAATTCTATAAAAGGGGCTTCCAATGTCTATGCAATCATTTATCATATTTCTTTTGAATAGCCATTCATTACAAGCTAAGGGTTTCAACAATAAGGTGTTACACATATGTACTGGAAGGAGTTGGGAAAGAATGTAGAAGGAGGTGACAGGAATAGGAGCAGACATTTCTCCATTCTCCTCTCTCAACCATCCCCGTCACCTCTTCCTTCAGGTTGTCCAAACATCATCTCTCCTCTCCTTGCCTAAACCCTCTTCGAAACTCACCATTTACCCTTTCTCACTCCTCCCTACATCTGTCACTTCCCCCATTCCTTCCTTCAAAATGAGTATGCTACCAGACCATACTCCTTGACATTCTATGAGGGGTGAAAATATGTAATTGAATTAAATATTGCATACGTTAAATAATGTAATTAAAATACTGCCAGCATAAATACAATTTTTAATGTCTTAAATCGCATAAAATGCAAGCTCATGCCGGGTCGCTACGGTTCATTTGGTCGATATGGAAGGAAAATGGATAAATTTGGATCTAAAAATACCACTTTAAGATAAAAAGAAAGTAAATAGAGTAATTAAATAATAGAATTACGTTATTACAGAATTCCATTACCCATGCAACAGTATAAACTTACACCCAGTATCTCAAGTGGAAATAATTTAAAAGAGCAAAAGAAAAAAGATTTGCACCATATTCAATGCTTACATAATGGAAGCCAAAAGTTAACCTAAATGGAGTAAAAACCACCCGAAAAATTATTTCTTGCGAAGATCCTTCCTTAGTGAACCTATACATGGCACAAATAATGTATCCTGAAAATTTCATGGCTGTACCTTCAGAAGTTAGGGATAAGCACTAATGAGTAAGTGAATCAGTCAGCCAGGACATGTTGTTTTGTATCTTTTGTTATTTTGTACCGCATAAAAGAGACTGACTGCACTTCACATGTGGCCATAACATAAAACAAGATGATGCTGTAACTGAAACCTGGGTCAAATTACAATATATTTTTCTGGAAAATTGCACCATTTTATTCCAAAATATTCCAGTACATAATACCTCTTAACATTTTTTTTAAAAATGTGCAATGAAATTATTCATTGCAAATATTATGCGTAAACACAAATTGGTTTGATTCTGCAGAATTAAAGAAAGGCATCAATTTTATGTTTTCTTGGATATTGAGGTGGTTACTATGAAGCAAATGAAGTGCAGGTGAAGAATTAGGCCAGAATTATTTACTTTCAATGCATGACTCTGAGAGAAAAGGTCACCAAAGTTGAGTTTGCTCAGGCTTTAGCTTAGCAAGGGATTTTCTTTTCTTTCAGCTTCAGGGAGAAAATCCACAGATTTTCAAGGTTTAGAAACATTATGACTGTAAAAAGTGGTAATTGTGGGCTTGGAAAAAAATGTGCATGTGAAGCCCATACATGTAATTTATACACATATAACATGCAGAGATAACACGAAAAGTATTCATCTCTATATGGGAAATATAAGACCAAATATTTCCCATGCATATCCCAAGGATGAACTATATAGTGTGGGTAGAGTTTTAGCAAGACTGGATGTAACAAGGAAAAAAAAATACAAAAATAGCTTGAACATAAGCTTGGGAAATGAATGACTGCTGTCAAATAACTGTCATTTAAATTTTATCAATAATTCAAACTTCATGTGGTAAACACAAATGAATACCATAAAGAAAATTGAAAAATGATTATCTATTACAAAATAACTACAGTTATGAAAAATTAATTGAAAATACTTACCAGTCAATATAATAGTATGTCTGCTTCCACAGGAGGCAGCTGTAATTAATTTTCCTTCATCACCCTGGGGAAAATTTATTGGAACAGGAAGGGCCTTAATAGATGTAATTTCAGGGGAAATACATTTTGATAATGAAGGAATACCCTTGTCATCTGAGCTAGGCATATCCACTCCACCATCTTCTGTGATTCTCTCCCTAGGTTCATTGCAAGGTAGTCCCAGCTGCCCAGAAGAATTCCATCCCCAAACATAAGCATCACCCGACCTCATCAGAGCAACTGAATGCCATCCTCCAGCAGAAATACTTTTCACTTGCAACCCAGAAAGCATTTCTAACTCTCTGGGTGAATCTTCATCCTCTAAAACATCATGACCAAGCTGTCCTCTCCTAAAATTAGTTCAAATCAGTTCAAATTCCTGTTGATGACCGCTAAAGATGCAAAAAACAAAGTGATTTCAACTTTGAAAAAACATATGCATTTACACCCATATCATACAATAAATTAAAACATCTAGAGTAAAAAAATATCTGGAAGAGGAGACTATGACATTGGGAAACTGGGATAAAACAATAAAATGATGTAATGACAACAGAACGATAATCTATTGACATATTTTTGAGTTTTTGCTTCCAATATTTTTTCAATGATTACCTACAGCTTACCAAATCTATTAATATTTGTTTTGTCCAAATGGACAATGGAGGTTTTGTCCAAATCTTGACAGATGAATGACTATGGCTACATTGGCTCATAACAATTGAGCTCAGCATGCCCTGATATGCGTGTTCATGTCTCTTTCTTAAATCAGTATGAGTGCGTGTATATTTGCATTCATTCTTGTGTCCACATCCTTTTCTTTGGAGAATTAATCAGTGTGGTGAGCTTCCCTGATGCGATTCGTGGTCAGTCGTGTGCACACAAGCAAAAGGGGTATTCTCTTCAATCAAATTCCTGGTAGAGCATCCAACAAGACCCAATCAGGCCACATTTTTAACCTCTGATATTTGGCTTCTAACATCGTACACTTCACCAATGTCTTTGTTCATTTAATTTAATGGGCTCCGTACCGTTCCTTTTGCCTTCCATCAATTTATATGTGCATAATAATATTCTCAAGGTAACGTATAATTACCAAAAAGATGCTGCTATTACACAATGAAACCTTAGTCATGAATTGCAGTGTAACATAGTATACAGATTAATCTTAAGCTCTAGAAGTTCAGCATTAAAAATATACGCCACATACTATTTATTGAATTGAAATAAATAAATTTAAACCAAACTCCCTGAAAACATACAAAGGGAATATTGATAATATGTTTCAACGAGCTACCAGGGTCAAAATGGAGAAGAAAACCTTTTCTTTACCTTCCTGATCCCCAACTATACACGATACCATCAACAGTCAATGCCAAACAATGGTCGAAACCGCAAGCCACTTCCACAACTTTTTTTCCAGGAATGGAAAGAGGTGATGGAATAGAGTAAACCTGACCTGATAATAAAACAGGAAATTTTTAGTTTCACTGTTGAGTTCTGATCAACAAAATGCAATTCGGAGCAAAGCGCCATTACCAAAATTACAGACAGCCAAATTCACGTTCTCTCCGGAACAAACTTTTATAATCTTGTGATCGGTAGATGATACTTCTGGATTATCAGTTCCTATAAGGGTATCATGAGAATCAATTTCTGCTCTCAAAAGGTCAGATATATTTTTCCAGTCCTCCGTAAATTGTCTCATCCAGCAATCACCATCTTCGGTAATAGCAAGAATATTGTTCCTAGAGCAAGAGACCTTTCAAGGCAAAATTATGCCCAAAATTTAGACACAACATTGAAATTTTTTAGTAAAATCAATTCCAGTGACAGGAAACAGGGGCGTAACTGACCTGAGAAATCGCTCTCGGGCTAGGAATTGATAGGTTTACCAGTTTTCCGCTCTCTCCATCAATTAGACCAGATAAGTACGCTTCTGATCCTGTAGATCAATGGTAAAATTAATTAAATTTTCCAAATTTCAAGGAGAAAACATCATCATGCTCTAAGTTTAACAATTCACCAGTCGAAAAACATATCCTATTCCATGCGCAACTCAAAAAGCCTACGTCAAAAGGAACAAGTTTAGGAGATAAGAGCGAAAATTTGCTTTTATCTTTGCCAGGAAACTGGCCGAAACCGTTGAAACCACAATAATAAACTTTCATCGGAAAATTCTCAATGTGTACAGTTTCTGTTTGTTGTTTTGAATGATTTTCGACAGTCATTTTTTCTCTACATGTGTTTTGTTAGTACCCACGTGACCTGGTAGATGGCATCATAGCCGCTAAGATCAACTCAAGAGATGAGTGGGATGAGTGATTGTGATCAATTGTGATAATCCCTCGTGGACCGATCAATTACCTATGCACGTTTTCACGAAAGGAGTAGCATGGAGTCGATTCCATAGGAGAAGTGTCAGAAGAGGCTTAACACAAAATCCTTTATCTCCGTAGTCGTGGTGGAGAAAAGCCTTGACAGATTGAAAATTATGAAATAAATTCTCCTCATACCATTTTGGCTCTTCCTATGTATAAAATATTATAATTAAATTTTAAATCCGTTTAAGAGATATTTACAAATTGAATTATTGAATCAGTGGGAAATCGCTTGCATCAGCTGATATTTTGGAAGCGATGTCAGCGATATAGCTTCGATCGATCGCGATATCGCTTAAGATTTCGCAATCGTTGCTCAACTGTCGGTTCGTCAATAAAACAAGTGGAAGGAATATTATGGTGAGTTCAATGCAAAATAATTTAATATTATTGAACGGACGTAAATTTGGCATTTTTGGATGCTCAGCTTGTTCAGTAACGAATATTTCGTTCTCTTTCTTTAGGGTTTGCTGGCTATTTTGAGAAAATTAAGATCTACTCCGGAGAAAGAGTTGAGACTTCTACTCCTGGGGCTAGATAATGCTGGTAAAACAACTTTGCTGAAAAAACTGGCATCGGAAGATGTTGATTTCATTACTCCAACGCAGGGATTTAATATAAAGTCTGTTCAGTCGGATGGTTTCAAATTGAATGTGTGGGACATCGGGGGACAAAGGAAGATTAGACCTTACTGGAGAAACTATTTTGAGAACACTGATGTTCTGGTGAGAATTAGTTAATGTATTGGTTTCCTTGTGTTAAATCGAGCTATTAGTAAGAATGAATACATTCGTAAATCTATGTATACCTATTGTTGTGTTTTGGATGTATCGGCTGAATGTAATCAACCTACGTAATTTTAGTAGATCAGGTGTCTGTTCGCATTTTTCATTTTCATTATCGCCTTAAATTTACAGTGCATTTAGAATCAGAGAAGCCTAATGCATATCTTATGCCGCCCTACACGGTAACACTTCTAATGTCATCCTCAATCACATTTTTCAGATATACGTCATCGATAGTGCCGACCGGAAAAGAATGGAAGAAACAAGCGTTGAACTAATGGATCTTTTATTAGAAGAGAAACTAATTGGGGTACCCCTCTTGGTGTATGCAAATAAACAAGATCTTTTGGGTGCTGCTCCTGCATCTGAAATTGCTGAGGGATTGGGGTTGTTATCTCTTAAAGATAGAGCATGGCAAATCCAAGCCTGCTCTGCTACAACTGGCGAAGGTGTCAAGGTGAGTTTCTGACTTGTTGTGTTAGTATGGTAGCTTATTGAGATACTGGGTGTACGTTGTGATTACTTATAGAATTAGGGTTATCCTATTCTTTTGGAGGATAAGTTTGTTTATTATGTGAGTTTAGTCCCTTACAAAATATTTACCTTGGGAAGTAGGAGTAAATCCTAATGACATTATCAATGTATGTACTTTAAAAGTTACAATACACGTGTGTCTTTGTGTTTTTCTGCACTATCAGACACCTAACTCAACTTATCTCCTGTGAGCATTGGCTTACATATTCCAGGTTTCTTAAACACTTGAAGTTTGAACATTGTACTTAAATTGTAGTAAAGCCTCACTAGTTTAAATGAAGGAAAGGCTCTACATGAGACTTGTGCACTGCGGACTCATGCAACTAGTTTCCCCTTTGTTGCCATTGCATTGTATACTTGGAGGTCTGACTGCCATCAGGATGTTACTGTTGAAATGAGACTGCGAAGCTCTATTATACTTACCCTTTCAGTCTTAGGTTGCATTGTTCATGCATAATCTTTGATTTTCTCTACTTATATATTTAAGTTATATTATTAATTGTCGGGGAGTAATCTTAGCTGTAGAATCTAAAGGCTAGGATGCAGAAGGGCCACTGCACGCTGCATAGAATTCGTGTCTATCTCACCACAAAAAAATACCATTGTCAATGTGCAGGTGTACTCTGAGTTAGTCAAAAATTCTAATTCCGCTAGAGTTTCAAGTATAGACTGGTCAATTATATCCTTTGGCCCTGAAAGCAGGGATTTATGACATTTTGTTGTTAGCGTTTCAATTCATTACCATGGGCTAAACCTAAAACTAATTTACCATGTTTTGCCCTTATTTACCACACCTTGAGAATGTTGTCATTTTTTTGCCTATGGCATTCGATGGGGATGCACACTCCCTACCAATTGGAATTTGGCCATTTAGTCAATAATATCAATGTAAATTTTGTCAATTAAAATAGTGTCGTGATAGATGGAATTGGTGAATGAGTGACTGTAAGTGAAAAGTCTAATAATTTTTTCTTTGAATTTAAGTGGGAATGTCTAATATCTAATGTATTCTAAAATATTGTTATTGAATATTATCAAGTTTTATATTAAAAATTAAAATATGGTATTTATTCATTCATCCTACGAAACCTGTAAGAAATGTTCTATTAATCTTGAAGTAGATGAATTTAACTCTTTCACTGCTGTGAAAATACCTGGTAGAGTCGCACGGCAGGCTGCTGTGAACGTACCTTTTCTTCCTCCCTGCGATGCGCTCAGCAGTTACGCCGCATGTGAGGGGTAGTATTTCGGAGATTGAACAGCAGCAAAAGGGTTAAATAGATTACACTGACTGTGAGTTTAAGTATACCGGGACTAGCAATGGTGATGACTTTATGGAGTCACCTGCAATGCACAAATTGCGCAAAAACTCCTGTTTCTGAAAAAATTATGTCAGTTTAAAAATTAAATCAGTTTTATGAAAAAAAATCCTGTCACTTCTCTGTGGATTTTTTGCACAATTACTCTGGGTGGTTGTATGCACTTAAAAATCTGCATACCAGTTAAAATAACAAAACTATGAAATTCATTGTTGGTGCTTATTTCGAATGGTGAATTTTTCTCATGATCTGATACGTGGGTACTTTGTCAATATTTAAGCAATCTATTCCTAACAAGTCTCTTAAATTATGCTCAATAGAAGTTAGGATAGGATCCTGGATAGTTGTGACTTTGTAAGTCAATAAATGAAACTCGCTTTCAGCTATGTAAGATGATGTTCAGGGAAATTATTTTGTTACATTCATATTATATAATGTTAAATTCAATATTGATTTATTGTAATATGTTCTTTATTTCAGGATGGAATGGATTGGGTCTGTAAAAATGTCAGAAATAAAAAGAAATAAGACTCCTCTGTGTGCCCTAGTCATTAGAATGGCTGTGCAAAGAGAAAAAATTTGTTTGGGTGGTTATTATTGCTGTTGAGAGGGCAAACAGCCAGTAATGGTGCAATTCTTGTTTGATCTCGTCCGTCCAAGCATTCCAAATAATGGCAGTTTTTTTTTCTAATCCAGCGGTTAAGCCTTAATTGCCTGTCTTCATTGAAGCAGTTTCAAATATGAATCAATTGTAAAATAGCTGCTTTTAACTGTTTACTCTATGACAGTTGCATTTATTGCATTGTCCAGGGATGTAAATATTTTTATATGGAAGCACAAATTTACAATTATGCTAGTCTTTCCTCTGAACAAACAGAGTTAAATTGCATTTATTTTTATAAGCCAAAGACATATCGCAGTAATGGACTCACCATCCTTTCAGTTAGATTGCAGTCTTAATGTAATTCTCTTAGTGCGCTTGAAGCTATTTGAGTATTAATCAAATGAATCACAGTCCATTTATTTAATTTCAAATACTTAGTCTAGGTACTTTTGCAGTCAGTAGTTGACGGCAAGGATTAATGTACTTCTAACCATAAAATTATACAAGATGTATGAAAACTTAGCCTTCAAAATTTTTCATTTGATCTCTCAGTATTCCATTTTGAATAATTCCCTCTTAATGAGTGCAGGATTTGTGTATTCTAGCCACAGATTCTTGAGATTTACGTATTCTAGCTGTACTTTCATATATTTCAGAGCTTTCTAAATAGTGTGTATACAAATTGGAAAGTATTTCCTCATTTATTGAAGAACTTTTAATGCACGCTCAGCAGTCTCGGGGATTCGTTCTTATGAAATCAAAGAATGCGTAACTTATTGTATGTTTATTAAAAATCTAGTCAATGGTGTGTTATTAATTTTTTGTTAAATTTTTATTTGAATACTGATCTCTTTTGCGCTATGAATGCCTTTACACAAGTGCCTTACATGTACTTTGTATCATATTTAGTTTCTCTTTTTGGAATTTTCAGTTCAATGTGGGGTCATTTACTGAATCTTTGTTTAGCTCTTGGATTCTCTCTTATCACAATTGTGAAATAGTCTGAAAGTAGCTACTCATTAAATGCAGTTAGATTCTCTCAGCACATGTTTATTCTTGCCTACTCGCATAAAATCTATGTTAATGATATTATGTATACTTTATCCAACATTGAAAAAAACATGTTAAAAATGTTTTGATGAATAATTGTATCTGTGATTTCAGTGAAATGTTTTTTGTAAAAGTTGTACCTCTAAAATTATGTTTTTATTTAACTAGGTAATTAATCCTAATGGAACACCAATATTGTTATTAAATTATTTTTATATATGTTATTTATTTCATTTGTTTAATATTTCAATAAATTTGTCCAAGTGCCTACAACAGTATTGATTGTGTGGTTGGAATTCTGTTTTGTGATTTTGGCAAATATACTTCAATTCACACTACATGTTTTGATGTTGATTACTATCAGAGTCGTTGTGATTGCCTTAAATAGCTATGAAGTAGGCTCGTTGCAGCCTACCATTGTTTGGTCAATCAATGTTTTGTTATCAATGACTGTATTGAAGTGTAGTCATGTAAATCTATAGAGTTTATTTTCAATTTTTCTCTTGAAAATGAGGAATGGACGATTTATCAGCAACAAATATTCGTAATTATGTACTCCATAAATGAGTTTCAGGATTTTCACTTCATATACGACAGACCCATAATTTTCATGCTTCAAAATTTTAGTAGTTTGATTCTTACAGGGTCTGGAAAACATCTCAACTCTTCTTGAATGCCCAATGATCTTCATACGTTCAAAAAAACCATTTAAAAAATATGACATTCACCCATTTCCCCTAAATACTCTAGGAGGCATTTAGCTTAGCAATGGTGGGAACCACCTTTCCCATAGTGGAAGCTTATGCAACGACTCAACTTGGTGACGAATGTTGAGATTGCAATAGAGAGGACTCTGATTTCTATAGTTTTAAGTACTGATTTGATAACCCAATAATGGAATTATTCACTTTTATCTGAAACAAATGTGTGCTAAGGAAATTCTTTCTGGTAAAAGTTGAGTAATGAATTGTGAAATTGATATTGGGTGAAGAAATACCCTATGTTCAGTCTCTCTCTTTATGTAAACTGGATTTGGTTCACTACCCACGTTTCCAGCCAAGATGTTCGTGGAATACATGTGATTGATCAATTTTTGTCACATGTGTACATGCATTCATTTTGAAAATATTTGAAATTTACATAGTATTCTAGAAGTATTTTTAGGTATTCCACCGATATCAGCTTTTTATCACCGTCAACGTTTCAGAGCGGAACTTGTGCTCCATTCATTGAGTGAATTATGATAGCCCAATTTAAAGTCAATAGTCATCAATGTTTTACATAGGCTCAATAGGCAAACAAACTAGTAATTAGTTTTTGAATGAGAACCTTAATTTTCAGTCCCAAAGATCTTGAGTTCCACTGAAATTGTTTTACCATTTTTGGTCTATAATTGTTCAACATTGTGCATATAAAGCAATTTAATTACGTCATGGCTAATGTCATTTTCAATATTAAGGATACGCGAGTTATTCTACCTCTTCAGAGAACTTGTTCTGGCTTCATAAGAGTATATTATAAGCTTTTGCCGAGCTTGCATAACAATTTATTCTTAACTAGCCCTATTTTGTGTTCTTTCATCCTATGGAAACCTTCATTTAGAATCATGTAAATTACTACTACTTCATAAAAACTATTTATGATAGAGGAAATATTATTGAGAATCGTTCATGTCCCTATGGGCATAGCAGGAATCTGTGCTAATACACCCCTGGGGAGGGAAGATACACCCAAGGCCTGGCCCTATCAAAATGTCCTTGAATGAATTGCTAAAATAATATTTGTTGTTTTTTTAGAGCATTTCCCTCCCTAACCCCCTGGGCAGGAGTAAGGCCAGAGTTACACTATAGGGTGAATTAAATTATAAAAATGAGTATAATATTTTATTTTTATTTACAAAATTGGTTTATAAAATGTTAGAACAATAAATCATTAACATCAGTCTTCCTGCTAGTTAACAGGGTGATAGTTTCAATATCTGTGTTCATATTCTGTTTCTTCATAATTCAACATGCGCATATTCTGTTGTAGCCTTAAGGTCTTCCACATGGAATTCATTGCAGTCCCCTGGATATTTTACCTGTTCAAAGCAAAATAATTTTGTTTTAAGGGGGGTTAACATTTGTATGATACATGCATATGGGTACCAATTTGAAACAAATTTTCAAAAGAAATTATCTATTTACCTTGCAGATATGTTCATCTTCCATTATAGCCTCATATAAATCCCAAAATGTTGTTCCTCTCGTGTTGGAAAGAAACCACCCTGCTGCCAGACTGTTGAAATAGAAAAAAATAAAATAATGATCGCCTTGGTCAACAACGAGGCACTTACCAAGTAATATATGAGCATCCACATTTAAGTGGTCCTCTTCAACATGCATAAACTGAATTTAAAAGCATGTGTGAATGCTCAATGATCTGAAGAGGGGAAGTAATTAAATTTTTATAATTTTCAGATATACAAGTGACCCAAAAATAACCATATGGAAATTGCTGCGCACGCCACACTTATAGTTCAGGATTTTCATTTTCATGGGTGTTGATTCACCCTTTCTGAGTCAGCATGGGATTTACCCTTGACAAGAGGAAAGGGTTGCAAGTATTGCCTAATCGTGTGGCCCCTTGAAACATGAAGACGTCGGATATGCCTGTTTATCGATTTGTTTATTATTCCTTCCTCGCTGTGGAAGAGCCCAAAAAATATCGCGGAGCTGTGGTTTCCCACGCATAACCACGGATTGGGTGTTCAACATTGATTGATCGCGCGTACTTCGGTATAATTTCTATCGTAAGTGCTTGCCATCGCAAGGAAGAAGAGAATTTTGTTAATTCATGCTCGCATTGTCTTATTTCAACGTTTTCTACTCGTCTATCAATCAGTTTATGTTCCGCAACGTCACCCTGTGGCAGAGTCCACGAATTTTTATCGTATGGCTGTGGTTTCCAACACGTGACCGCGGATTTGAGTTTCACCCTTGATTAGTCGCCCACAAGTTAGTATAATTCCGATCTTATGTAGTTCCTATCGTGAGGAAAAAGTGGAATCTTGTAAGTTACCGTTAGCCTTGATTTATTTCAACCTTTTCGACGAAGTGTATAGGAACGAACATGGCGATTTACTGAAGTTAACTATTTTCTGAATTCTTCTCGTCGGGTTTATTTATGCGCGATCAGTGCCCGCTCTCTATCAGCCGGTGAGATGTTGGCGAAATCTCGCTACGAATCATCGGCCTCTGTCATGAAGAAGACTTTACGGAAGAATTTACGAGTGCTATACGAATTATTCTCCCTTCATCATTTCATTATCATTCTGCGCCTGTCAGCGGCGTTACTAGGTGAGGGAATGGTGATACTTTTACTGATAATGTTTTCCCAGAAAAATCAAATCTTATTAGATGACTGATGATGTGCCAAGAGCTCACTTTTGAAGAACCGCTCTTTGGGGTCTGTCGTGTGCGGCGCTTTGGGGGCGGGGGCGTGAAACTCGAGGGCAGCCCCGGTTGGCTCACACAGGCTTCTTAACTGCAGCCAATTCGCTTATAATATAAAGATTATATTCCATTGAGTCGCATTCTGTGAGCCTGCCGGAATAAGTTAGGAAACATCGAATGGTGCCGAAGATCTGCGTCTTCCACTCTGGATTAAGTCATTCCCATTGAAACAATCCATTGCTTTTGGAAATTATTAATTCACCAATACCCGTTTCCTGCGATCTGTATTATTGTCTCCTGCGCGCTGCGAAAAGATCAGGACTCCTTATTTCAGCTTCTATCCCAACCATGCGCACCTTTTTCCCTGAGGTTTTTGTATTTATTGAAGTCCTTTACATCTTCTGTGCTGTCTTCAAATCTACTCATGTTGCTGGGTCCTTTCCCCCCCTCCCTGTCGGCTCCTTCTGCGAGTATCGCCGTGGTCGGGGTTCCCCATGTTCGGCCTGCTCCTTTCTCCCGTGGTCTCCGTAAAGGAGATTTCACTCGCTCCTTTTGAAGTGAGGGCTCCCTGGCAGTGCCGTGTCAGTAACCCTTTCGCATCCGGACCCTTGCCTTCGGGGTGGGTATCATGTGTTTTTCCAGTCAGTGTTTGAAAGGCCGTTTTACACGGTACACGGAATTGCGCAATCTGACGTACGTGCGAAGGCGCAATCAAAATTGCGTCGTGTAAAGCGGTGAATTGCTGGAACACATGCGAGAATGCGTGGATGCGAGGCGGCAAAATAGCCCATGTTCTAATTTCGTTCATGCATTCGCGCAATTCCACGCCATTTTAGAAATTAATGCAGCCCTAACCTGCGCAATTCCGTGCCCCCTGTAAAACGGCCTGAAGAAAGCCGGGAGCGTGTGGACGCTGAGTTTCTGCCGTGCGCTTCGCCGAAAGTCGCGCGCGAAATATATCGCATGCGATTAAAGGTGTCCTCGCTTTTCATTTAGCATTTAGTAGGGCAAGGGCGTACCCAGGATCAAAACTAGGGGGGGGGCAAGCCATGGTAGTTCAAGTTATAGGTAAGATTTAAGCATGGAAAAGGTGAATGAAACCAAAATTTTAAGGAAACTGTAACAGCTCTTTATTACTTTTTAAAATTATTTACTTGAAAAAAAAATATTTTCCTGAAAGACATTTGCGATTTTTTTCTCCTAGGGAGGGGGAGGGGGGGCTGCCCCTCGCTGGGTACGCCCATGCCCTAGGGCACACGTCCCCGCGCGCACATCTTTTGGTCCACAACGGGCCGGATTGCGCGCACACATGTAATTTTCTTTTCTTCCTCCGCGTTGTAAGAACAACGTTTGTCTCGATTTCTCTTCGCATTCTGCTTCAGACCTAACATAAGCATCGACCGCCCTCAATTCATTGTTATCTCTCCTCTCAGGGTCCATTTTCCATTTAACGCGTCGATAAAAATCAAGCGCGTCAGGAATTTTTCGTGTCCCTGTCACGGAAGAAATTACGTTATGCTTATTCTGTGACGTACCGTTCCGTTAGCGGCTTACCCCGTAGCTCACTTTATAGTGGCAATTTATGTGTTTCATTCGCAAATATCACTTTCATTAAGGCCTGTTGTTTAGACGTGATGATTCTGCAATAATCCATTTAATATTTCTTGGCTTTAAAACCTGTGCAGTACGAATTATATACCGCTAACCCCTTCGTTTTTTACAATATGAATCTTCCACATGGGGAAATCTATTCCTCCGTACACTTTCGCCTCATCCGCGACAAAATTTTTCCTGCCTTAAATTCTTGCTAGTAAATTTGGTTAAGTAGGGATTTTAGCTGCTAACACTGTGTATATTATTTTACTAGGTGCAGCTTCTCTACTAATTCGCCCAATTTCACTTGCCCAATGTTGTTCTTTGACAAAGAATTCCCCCAAGCATCTTCGGTAGCAGTATTTCCCTATCTTATAGAAAGGTTTCGTTTCCCGTCCCTTACCAGCTCTTTATCATTCTAACCTTGACGTACTTGTCCTTCGGTTTTCCTGCTGTAAGCGTTTTTCTCCTTTATCGCTTTTCTTTCGCCTGAATTGGTTACCGAAGCTGTTGTTTCAAGCGGTACCTTTTTCCTTTAATACTTTATTCTCTCATATTTCATAGAAATTTCACCGTGTTCCTTAAATTCTTGCCATTTCCGAAAATGTCCTTCATGAGTATTCATAATTAGCAGTGAAACACGTACGAATACAAAGAATTAGTGGAAATATAGAATATAGTGCGAAGAAATATATATAATATTATTAGTATAAATCACTTCCACAAAGTGAAGCCTGAGATTGTTAAACTTAAATATTTTTCATGAGTGATAATAATGTAACTATGAAGAAAAGTGGATTCCCGAGTTTAATTTTTCGGGAGAGATATCGTAGAGCAGAATTAGTGGAAATATAGAATATAGTACGAAGAAATATATATAATATTATTAGTATAAATCACTTCCACAAAGTGAAGCCTGAGATTGTTAAACTTAAATATTTTTCATGAGTGATAATAATGTAACTATGAAGAAAAGGTAGGGATTCCCGAGTTTAATTTTTCGGGAGAGATATCGTAGAGCAGCATAGTTGAAAGATGCGAAAATATGTCATACTGTCTACTTATTTTAATATCAAAACTCTGCAGCACGTGTTTAAACTACTCTCCTGCCAAATAATGATTGCGAGTCAGTTGAAACACGTGTTGTAGAGGTTTGAAATTAAAATAAGTAGCCAGTATGGTATCTTTACCCAAGTTCAGCCTCTCTTTCTCTACCATGTGCCCTTGCGCTTGCAATGACTCCACGAGTAATTTCAGCGAGATGCATCATTTAACCACTAGGGATAATGATGCCACTTCATCGATAGCCAAATCATAATTTTATCTACTTCTAGGTACTACCCCCCAAGTTGCCTCAATAGACATGTGCGGGGATGTTAGGATATCAGCCATTAACAAATAAAAAGAAATTGCGTATGTTAAAGTCCTTAATTGTTCGGGGTAAAACGAATTCCTGCACCTATCCGTTCGATTCCTAGAGCTCCAAAGATGGGTCTTCAATAACTGTTCATTCACAAATTTTATTGGAACAACACGACGAAAATTAATATTTTCTGCGATTGAATAAGACGGAGAGACCAGAGAAAATATTATCTATGGTTGTCTTTTCATGTAAAAATAATCACGCCTATATCCCAAGGGCGTACCCAGGATCATAACTGGGGGGGGGGGGTCATGGTCTAGTCTAGCCATGACTAGTCATCGTCTAGGGGAGGTCAAGCCAAGTTATGACATTTTAGCATGGAAAAAGTGAATGAAACCAACATTTTAAGAAAATTATAACTGCGCTTTATTAGTTTGAGATTATTTCCTTGAAAAAATAGTTGTATTTTAGTTACATATCTTATACTCGTGGGTTTAAAGCAAATTTGTTGAATACTTTCGTTTCAATTCAGTTCTAATTTTTCTTAGAGACTTTTACGATTTTTGCACCTGGGGGGGCAGCTGCGCCCCCTTCCCCTCGCTGGGTACGGCCATGCTATGTCCAGATCTAAACGCCTTTTAGAAAGAGCGACTGATTTCATTCGGTTAGCTCAAACGGGTTTGAATTTCGTGCGGGCTTAAAATGCATTGAAGATAGTAGTCCAAATTTAGTACGTTAGCCTTGAATTCCTCCAAAAAAAAACACGTGTTATTTTCATAATCTGAGTGAAATGGGGAGGTTTGCGTGTCGTGCAGGATTGCTATCGCCATCAACTTGTTGCCTGTCGTACGAAAACCGATCTTTCCTCCCAATTTAGAGATAAAAAAATCTGTTTAAAAATATGCCGCTTATTTCTGTTTATTTTTATGGTTTATTGACTTGGAGCACCAAAGAAGGCATCGTAAATAATCTCTACCTTACTCAAGCAAGGGATGTGAAAGATATAACTTTTATCAAGCGAGGAGAGCGCCATCCTTTGGTTAAATTGAGAAAATTGACCCTTAGAAAAATGCACGCCTTGACCTGGAGTAAAACCTGAACCCATTTCTGATAAGGACGCTTTATTGAATAAAATAGAGATCTCATTCCATTCCAGGAGTGGATGAATTTTCATTAACAGAATTATGGCCATTTGGTTCCATAAGACTTAAATCCGTACAGACTCAGTCAAGTCCGCCATAAAGATTGTAATAAAACCTGATTTAAGTAACGGCTCCTCATGAAATATGAGCTTGAATCTTAATCTATTTTAATCTCTCTTATCAAGTTTACCAAAAATTAATAACACAGCGAGTTTTTTTAAACAACTTCAAAGTTAATACCTAGGAGTAACTATTATCTACTCTGGTACAGCTGTCTGAATGCTCACGTGCTATTGTTTCAATTTTGTGGCTTATAAATGTCCATACATTAAGAAAATAGTTGACCTCCCTTCTTTTTTTTTTACATCCTTCTCGTGAATTAACGATGAGTCTTCCCGCCGTGCAATTATTTTGAGCTTGTTGTTTCCTAGTACCACCATGGTGCAAAATTAATGCAGTGCATGGTACTCTCACAGAATAGGTTAGGCTTCTTATTTTTTCTAGTCATCCACTTCTTCGTTTCATTCAGAGTAATCGCACCGCATGGGTATTCACGAATACTTGTTTTCCTTCGGCCGCGTTTGCTGCTTCTTTAAGGTTTTTGCGTGGCAGCAACGTCGATCCAAGCTGCTAAGTCTTTCATGTAAGTTTGTTGAGAGTGTTTGCTGTAAATATAAGGTACTCTTTCTCGCACTCATACATAGTTGTTTTCCCATTAGGTACTTTTGGCAGCGAAACGATTTTCAAATTTTTTCATTTCGGTGATAAGTATCGTAAATTACTTTTGATTCAGAATGTTCAAAATTAATAAAATTACTTCAGAACTTATTTTATCAATTCATCTCCCTCCGTATTTTAGGACTGAAAATTATTTATAAATATTAAGTTGCCCTTGGCGTACGGAAAATATCCGGTAGAATATAACCCTATAGGTAAAAAAAGAAAAAGCGACTTCAAGTGAGAAGTATGCTCAGATATTACGTTTTTTCCTGTGGATAATCTTTAAAAACGTAAAATCATTTTATCAAAACTATCTTAAAACTAAACTTTAAAAAATATTTATCACAATTTTAACGCTGGTAATGGCAGGCTCACATTTTCCGTTGTTTATCAATGATTTAGGGCCAGTTTCACCAACGAGGATAATTGAATTAACTCGGATAATATCCTCAAAAACCGAGATATTACAACAATCGTGTTTCACTAGATGCATTAACTCGGTTTTGGGCTGTTATCTCGGTTTATACTTTTACTGACGATATTCCGCAGTTCAAAGCTTATTATCCGAGTTAATCTGAGGGCAGATGGCATGGCGCGCATGCAGCTTCACCAGCTCTCGGAAAATACGAATGACAGCGATGAAGAATATCGACATTCTATTCGGAGACCACGTTCATTATGTATAAATGAGCGTGCAGATTATTTTCATATATATGGTGAAGTACATTTATTTACTCATCCCAAAATGGCATATGAAATTGCAAAGGCAGTTCTCGCTCTCATTGAAGAAGACGAATTTTACTAACAAGGGGAAGTGGAGGTTTCCAATGCCGTATATTTTATAGCATTTGGAATGGCGAACACATCTATAAACTGGTGGTGATTCTAATGAATGGGCCTTTGTTTGGCTGTAATTAATTAATTTTCATGCGGTACTTTTAACAAGCCTTATTCAATAATAATTTATAATGCTAAAATAGCGCGGTATCTCATATCTCGGGTAGTTGGTGTAGTGGTACCGTCGTCGACTTTCACCCAGGGGACCAGGGTTCGATCCTTTGTCGTGGCAACTTTTGCAAAACTTTTTTTTCGTCTTCGTTTTGATCATACGGCGACAAGTATATGAATAATTTTAATTGTAGCAAGCATAGACATGAGGAAAATTTTTTATCATCATAATGGGGTACGTGATCTCCCCTTGTCAAAGAAATTTCACGTTTCTTTCTCTTAAACTTGAGCTTTTCCATGCCTATGCTCCCCTTGAGCCAATATTTCCGACAACTCTTGCCAAAATATGTTCGTATTCATAAATGTCATAAGCCTTTCTTTGAATTTTCTTACATATATGTACAAAAACCTTTTATCTCTGTCCTCTTCCTGAATTAATACCTATGTAACAGCATCGTTATCTTCGAAATCGCAATTTTACCAATGTGAGACGTAATTAATTATTGTAGCACAAAATAACCAAGAACTGTGTTTGTTTAAATGTGGGAGTCTCGGTAAATTAAAAATTTTCATTTTTAAATAACGATGCATTAAACAAAGGTGCTTACAAGTTTTTTTACCGCAATATTCTCGCATTCCTTGCTCTTGCTAAACGCGGTTCCCCTATTTGTTTTTTATTTATTTTTTACTACCCGTGCGTGGTATTTCGTAAGACAAATTAATAAATCCTTACACGAAAACTTAATATTTGAGCTTTTCGAACTCTCATTGTCTATATTAATACTGTTGCTGTTCATTTTATCACTCTGTACTTGATTGTACACTTACCGGCTTATTAAAGGTGATTCCATGTCATACGGTTGCTTACCGTCATTTGTTTTTCCCACGTCAGAGTTATGAAAAACGTACAAGCCAAATCATTTATTCTGATTATCTCGGTTTTTGAAAACTAGGATAAAACGTCGTTGGTGAAACACGGCCCTCACATTTCTGAGATAATGATTTTAACCGAGTTTTTGAAAACTGAGATAATAGAGAATATTATCCGTGTTGGTGAAACTGGGCCTTAGTCTTCATTGAAGCCTATTTTATCTTCGAATCGCTCGAAAGCCTCTTTTCCTTGTAAATATGTTGACGATAGTAGAAATGATCGCACGTTATATTCCGTTTTTTGTCACTGAAAATTCAAATCAGGAAAAATAAAAAAAAACTTCGTTGTTAAGTCTGTTGTGCAGATGCAAATGTTAATTTCTCGGATTAATTTATAGCATGCTTTCACATTTGAGTGAAAATGTCATTTAGAAAGCTTACAATATTACTTACATTATTGCTTCGTATGATTTTATATTTATTTAAATATGTGGTTTCTTTAAAATAGCTCGAAATATTTTACTTATGTACACCTAGGTGTATGGCATCAGGGTAGTTGTCTACGAGGCAGTTATTAATCACGAAGAGACTGGGAGTTCGTAGAAACATGGTTTTAAGGAAGCTCATTCAGCGGAAAGAAGTTTTTTTTTCATTTTAGAAATGTTTTGTTGCCATCAATTGTTATGATTACAAGTAATCAAAATTTTGGTTTGTGCAGAAAAGTCAATTTTGCCCTTTTTGTGTCCTTTCGAGTGAGTTAGTTTTTTCCAGGATTTAAATATCGATGGTATGTAGTGCTAATTGCCCTACTAAATTCTATCTCGAAAGTTAAAAAAAAAAAAAGTTGAAACTAGGCTAAAAGCTATCTTTTTCCTCGTATCCTATGGATATAATCATCGCTGTAGTAAATTATGGTTGGATAATACAAGTTTCAATATACACTCTTAAGTTAGTCTTCATGATTGATGTCAGACAAGTACAACGAAGGCAAAAATGAAACTTCATAAATGCAAAAATATTTCATTGAAAATGAACCTACCGCTGATTGTGTTACGTTTTAGCGCCAGCTGTTGAGGGGATCCTAATTTTCACTCCGGCGCGGCCTATCGGCAGGTTGAATGACCTCTCCGTCGCTGTAACCGTTATCCCTGGCGCGCTTCTAACGACCGTATTAATATCGAGGGAAAAGTACCTCACTATGATGCCCTCTCCACCTGCTTGATTTTCCGTGGTGTGGACCAGGTGTGAACACGTTATATGATCTCCATTCGTGTGCTCTTTTTAGAGAAACACGTGCTTAAATAAGAGTGCACAATTGAAGGCGCGCGCTAGGAGGATGACTTTGAGAAATTTCAATAAAACTGGAAAATACTTCCTAACTTTAATCGGAATTCTATCCAGCTCATGAATAGATATGAGGCTTTTACAAATCACTAAATCTGTTCCAATGAAAACTTCGCCGGAAGGTCACCTTGATAGCATATGAGGTCGATATCGTACAAAAATGAATGGCAGTAATTAATGAGGGAATGGCATGCAGCACACCAAATAATCCTGCGCTGTATTGATAGTTTTAAATAACGAATTTAATTTCAAATTTATTTTCTTTACATTTTGGAGTCATGACGGACATAAAATAAAATATTATAATGTTTGGGTACCATTACTTGATTTTGAGTAATACATTAGTTATTACGATGTCATTTTATCGAAACCACTCCGTCACTGGTACTTTACGGGAAAAAATCTGTGACGGATGGTCTCTTCTCCAGATTTATCATGCTTTTTTACATACGTGGGTATTATATTCTTATGTGTGTATAAAATGCAGTTAATTATAGCGATAAACGAGGAATTGATACGGCCGAGTATTTCGAGCGAACGGTTTTGTCTTTTTTTCCCGATGACGAAAAAAGAATGCCATTGAACTGTTAGTTCTACTTCCCACGTGGCAAAAAATGCTTGCGATCCATAAGCAGAAGCCAAGGGACGTCGCGTCGTAGGTGTGCCTCGGTTCAGTAAACCCTGCTTCTCGTATGAATAAAATGCATTGATTTGAATGGCTGCTCTACTGATGAGGAAAACAGGTGCTATGCTCGATACTCTGAGGTCGAGGACTCGAAATGTTTAGGTACGTTTACGACTTTCGAATCATATATAAATGATTTAAATTGAATGGTCTCTGTTTGCATATCTGTTTCCCTACGAATCAAACTCTTCTGTAAGGATCGGTAAAGAATTTGGCGAGAAGAAACCAGACGAATCTTTATTAACCAAACCATATGAAACGAGCTCCTATGTGTTACCAAAATCTCCGTTGCGAAAACATGTCCCTAGAGAGTTTTTCTCTGTATTAGATGCTCGTAAAATAGGAAGAAAGATTATATTGAGTACTGATACAAATATAATTACGAATTAAGTACATAAACAGATGACTGTTAATGACCTCCGGAGTCGTAAGGTAATTCGGCGTCCTCTAGGATCTAGGAATTACGGGCCTTCGCTTTCTACAACGATTTTTAGTGGTGAACAAAGGAACTCATAACAAATGAAAAGAAAACTATGTACTTATCCACCACTTTATTCTCGTGGTACAACTAGTTTCGACGCAGTGGCGTCATCATCAGGTACTGTACCTGATGTAAAGGAACTAAAAAAAACTTGAGTATATCATATTTCAACCGTTCAATGACTACCGAAAACTATAACCTTCATTGGTGATTGTTTTTCGGGTTCATTCCGCGTCAACTCATGTTTTGCGGACGACAGTTTCGGGCGCGTTCCAGCTCCCGTTTTCATCTTTGTCTTCGGGTCCTGGACCCGAAGACGGGAGCTGGATCGCGCCCGAAACTGTCGCCCGCAAAATATGAGTCAACGCGGAATGAACCCGAAAAACAATCACCAATTAACTCACCGCGGAAGCCTCTGTAATAATTATAGCCTTCATTCATGAATAACTAATTTCAATAACAAATGAAATAAAAGGAGGAAGGTTACACTTCGTGGAATTTCCGTACGCTAAACATGCTAAATTACATCATTTCGTACTGACCTCAAAGTTCCTGATGATGACGCCACTGCGTCGAAACTAGTTGTACCACGAGAATAAATTGGTGGATAAGTACAGTTTTTTCTTTTCATTTATTAGAATGAACTTCCACAAAGTTGAGCCGGAGGCTCTAGAGATTATAAAGGAACTCATAGTGACAACATTATTACATAATGATGAAACAAAGTTCCTATAAAGTAACTTAGAATACATGATATTTGGTCTCAAAGGTTGCCTCAAGGGCAGCTCCCCCCTTGAAAATGACTCATTGTCGTCTAAATTGGTCGGGGTATTAATTACAAAGGTCAGTACGAAACAGAGTAATTTTGCATGTTTAGCGTAAGGAAATTCCACGTATTGTAACCTTCCTCCATTAATTTAATTTGTTATTGAAATTAGTTAATCATGAATGAAGGCTATAGTTTTCGGTAATCATTGGAAGGTTGTAATATGATATACAACATACTCAAGTTTTTATAGTTTCTTTAGCAGTCAAAGTTTCTATCCGATACTGAAGGCCTCTTCATCCGGAATCTTTATGTTTTATTATTTTTATAGTTTTTAATAGTTTATATTTTTTAATGTGCAGATTATAATTTTTATATTCAATTATAAAGCCATATTGGCTGTTGTTCGATGATGAAAAAATAAATATTGGATTTTTGCGTCGAAAAAAACTGGAAACAGAGAATTGAACCACACGACGCGGGAATGTACGAGAGACAATCGTTGCTATTTAAAAGAAGACTGTTCTTTCTATAGAGTTTTTAATTATTTACAGCTCTGTGGAGCTGGAAAGTAATGTGAAGAAACAGATTTCTTACAATTTTTAAGTAAGGGCTCAATATTTTTGACTAGAAACTTTGCCTCAAATATACAGTAACGGAGACAAAAAAAACACTTTTAGAGGTGTTTTTATAACGATTAGTAGGAAGATTTTTTCTAGCATAATCACTGAATCTAAAATGTAGCTAAGTGCAAGAAATTTTGATGGTAAAATATGAATAATTTTTTACAATTTTCCATGATAGTGTAATAATTTCACGGAGGAAAAATTTATACCTTGACCGGATTCGAACCCAGATCTCCTGCATTAGAGCAAGATGCTCTACCACTTGTACTATTTAGGCATCTACTACGACATCTATGCTACGTGCGGACTCGAATCTCGGTCTAGAATAGTGATTTATCCTCTATAGAATTGTCGCACTTTGACGTGAACTTACCGTTGACTCCGTAAAGGCACCCTGCTGGCTTTTCTAGGGTTATTTGCGTGAATGAAATGTCATGGCATTATTCTACAATGATAAAATTCTATGAGAACGATGTGAGAACGGAGAATTCCGCAGTGTGCGATGAAATTCCTCATTTTCGGTTACTACTAGGTCATTTGCTGTGGCGTAATTCCTGGATTTTTTGTCAAATTGGTAAAATTCCGGGATCTTTGATTGGTATTGGAGAAAACTGTTGTATTCGCCACAGCATCTGACGCGGTAGTAACCGAAAATGAAGAACATCAATGAGAAACTTAACTTGCCGGGACCATTTTAAACTAGTGGTATTTTGGTTAAAATTGGACAATGGTAAGACTAACACCCAAAACCACTCTCGTCTACTATGCCGCTTCCCTAAAAATTGTCTTATTTGTGCGTAACTTTGTGAGCGTGATGGTGAAATATGGTTTCCTGCATCCCTTCACGCGAATCCGCACGTTATTGAGGAACTAAAAACGAACGCACTAGATGAACTAACAACTTTGCCGAGAAACTGTCCTCAAGTATACGATAACGCAGACAGAAAAAGGCACTCTTGAGGTTTTTTTTTGTAAAGATTAGTCGGAAGAGTTTTTATAGCATGATCACAACACCTTCAATGTAGGTAAGTTTAAGAAAATTTGATGGTAAAACATGAATAATGTTGATACTCAAACCTGCTACGCCCCTGCCCTAAAAATTGTCTTATTTGTCCTCAACTTTATAAGTGTGGCGGTGAAAGATGCACGATCCTTTCGCGCGGCTTCGCACACGCCATGGAGGAACTATAAAAAATCGCACGCCCCAGAGGAGCTGAGCAAAAGAAAAGTTGGTTTTTCCCACGTAACGGATTCTCCTGCGGGAGGACGGCTACGAAGTCACCGTTTTTTTCCCTCAGCGAATCAACTCGTCCGCTCACCTGGTAACTTTGGTGACGATTGGTTTGAGTCCGACGCGTGGTGCCTGCTTCCTCTTTCGTTGAGCCGACGACACGCCATCTTCCTCCTCCTCTTGCCGGTTGATGGTGCACAGCGTGTAGAGGGCGCAGCCGGGTCGCCGCTTCGCGAACTTGTAAGCACGCCACACGCGCAGTGCGGGTTCGATTATCTCCTCGTTCACAGCCTCCGCCAACCGATCTTCAACCTGCGAATGGAATAAAAATATTTGGAAATTTTAATGAAGTACCTCTGAGAAACTGGGACATAAGCGAAGACCATTAATTGGAAATATCTCATTTTTGTGAAAATTTCCTTAATTTTTCTTCCCATTCATTGGCGTAACTTGCGAGGGTAGCTGCTCCCCCCCCCCCCCCCCCCGCTAGAATCAAAAGTAAATTTAGTTTAAAACAAAAGTTTTGAACAAGTTTTCTTTAAATCCAAGAAAAGTGATATAAAAAAGTAACTAATATATAGTTTTTCGAGATAATAATTTTAAAAACTAAGAAAGCGCTGTAATAATTTTGTTGAAATTTTGGTTTCCTTAACCTGTTCCGTGTTACATCCGGAACGACCACGGCTTGCCCCCCTCTAGCTTTGATCCTGAGTACGCCCTTGCTCCAATTGGATTGTTCACTAAGACTTCAAATCACAGCTCAATAACATAATTCACTAAATAGATGAAGATGATAAGTTGCGACGAAAAAATATCTTCCCCATTCAGCTAGATAAAATAAGAAAACTTTTAAATTGTCTTCCAGCTTCTATGAGTTGATGACGTCGTTAGAGTTCTGCTTTATTTACTCGTTCAAAGAGATCATATCGTCGAGGGGAGGAATCGCCGTCAATAATGTAAACAGCAGCAAACTGCGCGAAACCGTTGCCCAAGGCTGAGGTGTAGCTGTGAAGCGGTTATCCACCCGGCATAAGCCCTTGACGTCATCACTTTACCTGCTGAAGGGATTCCACCGCCGATTTTTCGTCGCGAATGGCTCGAGAAGTAGGCGACGGATTTGAAAACGGAAATATATTTGTATCTTTATAATTCATACTCGACCACACACGACGATAAAAAAATGAACGAACCAACCTGTTGTACTCCAACGACTGAATATGCTCTATTATCACATATAATGGAAATTTTATTTAAAAATACGCATTCTTATACGTGCTCATTAGGCGATGCTTGTCTTAAATATACGAAAAATGATGTTGATCGTAGATTATATTTTCTATGAGATAATAAACGGATGAATAAATGCATAAAATACAGAAACTCAAAGCTGTCGTCCACTTATGAGTTAAGGACGTCATTAGAGTTCTAACTTTTTTACTCATTCAATGAGATCATTTCGTTAAGAGAAGGAATCGCCTACACATTTTCGACTTGCCACTGGACTAATTTTTGACTTTAAGCGAATGAATGCTGCTTTTTAACTTACGCAAATGACAATAAAATGGTGCTCCAGTCGATTAAATAGCCTGAAAAGGTATATACTTAAATACCTAGTATGAGGATTTAACCATCCACATATCGCGTATCCTAATTTCACTCTTTTATCTCTATAGGTTTTGCTTATGTGGGCAAAACGTTTTCACCTTAAATATGTATAATATAACTTTTTAATCGTGTTGGCGCCGCACCGCCCGAGCTCCTAAAAGTCATTTCGTTTATATCAGGGCTCGGAGAAATGTTCGTGCTTCGCATATCCGAACAGAGGTTTCTCTTGGAAAACATTTACCACTTTTCATTTAGTAAATAAAAGCAATAGATGTTTCTCCAAGACTGATGTACTGCAAGGCCACAGCAAGGGGATCTTAAATCCCTTTCTCTTCCCGAAGTCTTCGGGAGACTCGATCTAAAGTGTAACCCCTTCAAATCAGGAAACATAATAGAAGATACATTGAGATGCATGTTCCACAGAAGTTTTAATAACCTACCCAGGTAGGTTCGAAGATTTTCGCGGCGTTGATTAGATGATCTCTCCATTCTATTCGGGTTTTCACCGGATCGGGAGCCGCCGCCGCCTATATAAGGCGGAAAATTTTATGCCTATAAAAGGCGGAACAATTTTTCGAGTTTCCTCACCTTCGACCTGAAGACGCTGACTGCAATGTCAGCGAAACTGTTGTCAATAAAACACAACGGACGCGGTGAAAACCCGAATAGAATTAAGAGAAATAACCTACCCAGGTTTCGACATTACACTATATCATTTTCAAAGGTCAGGGTCAATCTTTAAAGGTCAATTTTATCAGCTATGGTGTAATGTCGAAACCTGCTTCGGTTATTAAAAATTCTGTGGCACATACAACAGTGTTGTATGTACAACAGTGTCTTTTGTTATGTTTCCTGTCACCAAGTTCCACCAAGAATCGCCATCCTGCCTCAAGTCAACCCTTCAAATCAGACCCCGATAAGTCACCTCCTCTTTAGGTGACGGTATATTTTTCTTTATACAGCCGCAGTATTAACTTTTCGCAGTGAAGTCAATAATAGGTCGTTATCTTTTAAAAGTAAAATGAGCCCACTTTCGGAAAACATATACATTCATATTACAACCCTAGTGCTTGTAATCGTTTAACCTCTGTTTCTCCTTATCTCAAGCTAGTTCTATTACTTTCCTATGGTTCATCTTCCCCGCGAAAAACCTCCAGCGTAACTGTCGATGAAAGCAGAGGGTCGCAGAGCTTGAAATGGTCGAGTTCTCAGCCTAGGAATCAGAGCGGAGAAGGAAAGCTATAAAGTCTTCGCAATGAAGCGTGTAGCGGTTCTCCAGTCCTGCCGCTGTCCTTGGGAAGTTCCTCTATTACTCCACGTCCTTCCGACTACTACTCCACTTATTCCTACTCCCCTATCCTCCCGCAGATCACCCTCGAGGAACTTAGACCGTTAGGATATAGGAGGGTGCTTTACCTCCATACATTACACGGTTATTTCCATTTACAATTCATCATGTGCTCTATCGCATTTCCTTTTAGTTCTTCGTAGAGTTAGCAACGGATCTCCTCGCAGATGCTAGGTTGGAGATACATGGGCGTACCCAGCGAGGGGCAGAAGGTGGCAGCTGCCCCTCCCCCCCTTGAAACAAAAATCGCAAATGACTTTAAGGAAAATAATACTTTTTCAAGCAAATGATTTGAAAAACTAATAAAGATCTGTTACAGTTTCCTTAAAATGTTGATTTCATTCACCTTTTCCATGCTTAAACCTTACCTACAATTTGAACAACCATGACTTGCCCCCCCTTCCCCTAGTTTTGATTCTGAGTACGCCCTTGGGGAGATAACAACAGACGCGTGAACGTCGGTGCATACCCTTGTTGATTGATTTACATTGCAATGAATAGTATAAATTTACACTTGAAAGATAAAATCCACCCTTATGAAGCAAATACTTTTAATCAGGATAGAGGAGTATTGAATACACACTTTTCCGACTTTTACATTAGTTTTGTCACTGATCAAATCTTTGTTTTCGTACGAAATGGACAGTTCACTTGGCTGAACATCAGTGCCCAAAAACAATGAACCATCACTGTAAGTAATAGTCAATATTGAAGAAATTTATGAGTTTTCTATAAGTCCTAAAAAACATTTTTAAACATACGTATCGATTGATGTATTTGGATATGTTGAAAAACCATCTATCTATCGCGACTTTCTGGTAGTACTGATATTTCATGGGTTTTACGGGTAACTCGATGCTTGTAAATACAGGTAAAGGTAGATACAGACGAGCAGGGTTATCTTAAATTTACGTGGTGTTGACACAGCATTTTCCGCGAATGCGTGGACACACTATGTCCAAGTCCTTTAATGTAATTTTTTCTACATGTAGGCTATTTATCCCCACCATACGGATTCTTTAATAGTAGCTAGAAGAAATTCCAATATCACAAGCAATATTACTTTCACTCCTCCGTAAAGTAAAGTATGGGAATCTTAGCCACAAACAAATCAAAAGATACAGAATTCCAGATACAGAATGGATTTCTTACAAATTAGTGTTATTGACTGTATTTCTCAAATCAAAACAACCAATCATTCCATTTCGTTGACCATTGGACCGTACCACCACAATTTTTCCAGTCAACGCACTAACAATCTTTTTCATGTATCTATTTTCATATCCTATCGCTTCACCCAAAAGGAGTATTTTTACGAGTTTTCATTTCTGTTTTTATTAGCTTCAATTAATCGCATCATTATCTGACTGAAATTGGGCGCATTGGTTAGGAACAATAAATAAATAGCTGCACATTTACAACCCCTTTTCTCAATAGCTTTTCATCGTTTCGCGTCTGAAAGGCCAATGCCGAAGCTATCACCTACACGATTTACACTATCTCTAACACGAGACATATTTAGACTGGGAACTTAACTTAGGGACAAATTTCTCTGTGACATCTTTTCCAAATAGATCCTTGACTAGTATGCTGAATGAAATCGACATTCTTGTTGACCATAGATTTTATACCATTCTACAATATTCATGGCGTTGACAGGATTTTGGTGCATGACTAAAACTCGTGGATTTGTAACAATGAATTGGCCATTGAATTAGGATTACGGGTATTAAAATAAAATATAAATTATACTATAGCTTCAAGGACCATAGAAAAATAAAAATTCCTTCCATTTACAACACATCAAGGTGAAAGAGTCTATTTTCCAAGAGGCAAGGGGCTGCCTTTAATCGCTCGACGGCTTTTCGGCCGAATTATCTCTCTGTACTTAGACCCCCCGTCGACGTTTTATCGACCCCTTCCGCTCCCTCCTCCGCTATCACGCAACTCTTACCCTTTTTGGACAACTTTTTTCCAGTGGACTGACCCCAGAGGGCTCCCAGTTTGGCTTTTCGTGTTCGCACACCATTTATTTTGTATTTTAAAGAGATGATTTTGAGGGATTCTTACTTTTTTGCGGATTGATTCATTGAAATCTTCGTTCGCTGCCCGTAGAGTGATAGAATATATTGCTTTTTATAGTAGAAGGAATTATCATAATGTTTTTATTTCACCCTCTCCTTTTATCATGTATACCGTGTAGAGTGGAATATGGTTCCATTATCATTTTAAAATAACAAATGACGCTCCTCCAAAAATAACTCTCATAATATTCGTAAAATATTTGCTTGAGGTGAATGAACACACTATCTCACTTCGAGCAATTATTATCAGTATTTTAGGGATTTGACATCCTTCCAGCACTAAAATATGTCCCTAAATCTTCGATTCAATATTTTCGAGTATTTTTTTTCAAATAGAAGACATATTCCATCTCAATTCAGTTTATTGATCATCGCCATGGCCTCTCAGATTTTTATCAAAATTTATATGCAGTTGGTCGACTCAAACTAAAATCCTCAAGACCTTTTAGCGAAAAAAAATCATATGCTATTCTGGAGCTCGTTTTAACCATTTCAAATTTTTTCTAAAAAAACCTTTAAATAATGTATCTTCTTACAGTTTTCCCCGTATTTCCTGTAGGGTAGCGCTTTTAGGCTTCCGGTAAAGTTTAGTCTTTTTTCAATTCAGTTGTAAAATAGAATGCATATCTTTTCTTATTGCGTTTGAATTCTCAAGTTTCCCCATTTATATTATTACATGTAATATAAACCTAGATTCGTCCACCCCCTTCAGGCCCGCAAGTGTATTTATTCAGCGTTATGCGCGTGTTTCGTAGCCACAACCCGAGACAAAAATGAACGAAAGAATATTTAACGATGCTGAGACGCTGACAAAAAAAATCCTCTGGTTTGCAAAGCATCGAAATAGTGTGCTACATTGAAGTGATTTCAATTTGATTAAAGGACATCCTGATGTTCTTGAAGGCGTAGAAATCAGCGGAGTGGTGCACCCACCTGTCTTGGTTTGAGTTTGGCGAGAGCGTCCAGCATTGCGCTTATCGTGGCTCCCAATCCTTGCACCTTCTTGCCGCTGGCCGAAATCTCCCCCTCGAAGAAGTTCCTGATGTAAGCGATGGCTGGCTTGATGTAGATGCCAGAATCCAAATGCTGGATTCCCAAAAACCGCCGCGCGCCGACGTTGATCACCCTGGCGATGGTTTCCTCAATCGGCAGATTAGTCGGGTCGAAGGAATCCTCACCGAGAACCTGTAATGAGAGAGAGGGGAATTTAAAATTATTGATTACATTTTAACTCTTCAATAGGTTAGTTTCCTTCATCAATAAAAACGTTAGGCATTGATTGCGATTCGTTACCCACCGCTAGTGTATTCAGATTAGACAAAGTATTTGGTTTCAGAAGTCCCAGGTTAGAGGAATTTTAATGGTCAATTTTAACCTCATTTGATTGGCGGCCATGCGATGCCACACCACGTGGCGTCACAGGGGCCCAGATGCTATACCAGTAGTCAGGAGTTTTAGATCGTTTGAGATTACCAATGCATGAATGTGGCACAGAGCTCAGGGAAACATCTCTTAATAATCACCTATTAAAACTGCCTAAGGTCGGAAAGTTTCCTTCGTTTGATAGGGTATTTATAATCAGTATTTCAGCCAACCGCTACCTGCTAGCTGGGTACTATGCTACCTGATAGCAGCCTGCATCGTAGCGGCGCTCATAACCTCGCACCAAGGTGGCCTCACACAGCGGCAGCCAGAACCAGAATGACGTCTTACGGGCTTTGGCGGATTCAGAGGGTATCATAGGGGTTGTGGCTCCCCCTAAAATTTATTTTTTTTCGAAATTTTTATTAGTTTTACAGTTTTTCAATCAAAATTGTTTAATGCCATCAATTTTTAATTTGTTTACTAGTTTTTTTATCTAAAATTGTTCAATTCCATCAATTTTTTAAGACAAAATAATAAATTTTAGGCTCGAAAATACGTAAAAAATGGGTATTTAAAAATTTTTACACGGGGGAACGCCCCTCTCTCGCGGGGGTATTCCATATTCCTTGGATCCAGGTCACGACCCCCCTCCCCAAATTTGATGCTGTATCCGCCCCTGGTTCTAAGGGTTTGAGGCTACGTCGTAACAAAACTCGTCGAGTTAAATCCGTTAAATTGCGGAAACTGTAACTATCTAACAGCTGTTTTGATTCAAGGATGAATAATTACAAAAATACCACGAGTTAAATTCTTTTGCGATTTGTAGAAAGAATTATAGTAAAAGAAAATTGATAGTAGTAATAAAATGAATACATTTTTGCGAATTACTTTCCATGAAAGCTATGATGTAAATTAGAATATTTTCCGAATAAGTTATCATCTCGATTGAAAGTAACCATTTGCTTAGTGCTTCATCAATTACATTTGTAATCATTATTGAGATTGAAATATTCCTTAAATAACCGTTCGCTGAAAATTGTCACACCACATTTTTAAAATGAACGTTTAAAGCATACGAAGTGAAGGAATTAGCCTTTAGTCATCAATCTATTTGTTATATTGCGGCCTGCTGAGCCATTGGTTTACCCTACCGGGTCGTGCCCCCTTATTGACAGCAAAAATTATCTAAAAATTTGTTTTTACCAACTGTTTTCTCTCATTCATCATGTTTTTGCTACCGTTTAATGTAGTCGGTATCCATGACAAGGCAGGTGGTCTTGAGGTCATAACTAGCGACTTCTTGGGCATTAATAATTCATTTCTAAGTAAAATTCATTTCCCATGAAGTCTGCAATTAGTTTTTCCCAATCATACTTACGTCGGAGTAGGCCGCTGTCCCTCACTTAGGGCCGCCCATTGTTACTCGTATTTAGGGCGCGTCCGAACGTCACGCTCCTCAGTCAAGGCTGAAAGGCGATTCAACAAGACCCGATGATAACCCTTTTAGCTGGTTCATATTCATTGAACCTCCGAGCTTTCGTGGATATAATGTGGAATGGCTCTGAGAAAGCATGTGTCTTCCATGGGCCAAATGATTTGGAAAACCAAAACTAATTGGCTGAGAATAATAGAATGATTGAGAACAAGGGTGGATCCAGAATTTGAATGATTGAGACTCCGTAAGACAAAAAATAAAACGAACATAATGATTACCGTATTGAAAATTTTGTCTATATTTTAAGCGTCTGGTGGGCGGGGGGACACGAGCCCCTTTGCCCCCTCTAAATTCACCTATGATTGATAATAATAATTTGGTAAATTGCGTAGCGGCGTATGCAATCATTTTACCGCGGACAATCGATAACTATGGCTGCATAATTGAATTTCGTTAGGCGGCGGCTTGGCGGAGAATACATTACCTTATCAGTTGGCTAATATAGTCCGATTAAGTTAGCGTGAGAAAATTCATGACTATTGTTTTAATTTATGGACTATTTTTATTCGAATATCCGTACTAAGTGACTTGAGACCCTAGCCCCGGAAAATTTTATATCAATGCCTCCACTGGCTTATCACAAAATAAATTCGGAAAGGAAGAGAAATTATCCTATTTTCAACTGGTTCTCGAGGTGTCCAGCACATGCCTTCAAATTCTCTTTAGAACCTGCATAGCATAGAGTAGATAAAATCTCCTTCACCTTCTGGACAACATGGATTTATTTAAAGATTGAAATTTGAAATTAAAGAACCGTTACACAGGTCGGAATTCCTGTCGTCTCGTAGTAACTATTTTTTCAATGAATCCTCAGAAAACTTTCCCAAAATATCAAGTTCTGTCACCAATTTCAAAGTCACCGCTATTTTTTGGTATACTACGGTCTTTTCATATATTATCGATTTTCAGGAATTTCCCATGTTATCTTTTACATCTAGGATGTAGATACTTGATTACGATAACATTTATTACGTATGTTGTACGTGCTCTTTTTATGAGTAATTGACTCTTTGAGTCAAAGTAGGAAAGGAAACCGATAAAAAATCCTATATTCACTTCAAAGCGTTCCACAATCAATTTGTTCCTTCAGATCAAAAGAGATTGATAGCCAGAAAAGTTTGGAAGGAGCCACGTTTTGCAAACGCAAATTACCATTTTCCTTACTCCACCATATCATGAGCGATTTTCATCGGATGAATAGTAATCCATCAAAGATCTTACTAACGACATTTTCTTAGTTATAACCACTTGATTTAAGTAGATACATATTTTTTCCCAGGTTTCCTCGCTTTGTCAAAATATTATTCACTATTTTTCAGGCTAGTATGCTTCTTCGGTTCCCAAATTTTTTTGTACATATAATCAAGCGATATTCACAGTGGTCTATGAAAACGAGAACATATTTTAATGAAAGATATTTTAGTTAGTGTGTTATAGTTCACCTTGAAAATAGAACCAAATTTTAGAACTCCATATTTGCGGTCCTAAAAGATGAACATTGATTTTATTCATTCTAAATTTACTCACATATCTCAGATCGAAATCTGTGATATAAAATGGATAACGCTGTGATAAATATTTTTGATGAGGCAGCGAGAGATATTTCCTTAACCCTTTCACGCCAGCGTGACCTAGAATAGCTTTCTTTAGATTTTCCAATATAAATGCAGTGCCTTTTAAGTTAATACATTCTAAAAATAGTTTAAGTACAGAAAAGAAATTACCTCCTTAGTTCGGAGGAAAAACGTAATATTCTCCAATTCAGGTTTGGTCGTGCTTTCCTGGACGATTCCAAGGAAAGCAGTCACGCTCTGCGTCATCCAGTATTGGCGAATTGATTTTGAGTTTGAATTGAGATTGAATTCCAAAATGCTGACCACTCCGTATTTGCATCTTGAGTTCGACTGAAATATTTGAAGGTAATCTCTAGGGCACTGACCGCGAGTGAAAACATTTTCCGGAATTGAAAATATGATAATTGAATCTCTAATTTTAGAGCCAACAAACCTTCGGCAGTTCGAGAACTCTCTTCGTCCTCTAAACGTAAATTTATTCTGGACCCTAGTGCCCCAGAAAAAGGCCGACTCATTATCGACCCTTTGAAATGAATCCATATATCAAGAGTTTTTTATATCGCAGGCAATAAATATCGAGTAATTTTATCGAATGGCCCCTCTAAATTCACGTATGCTTCCAGGCCTTAAAATTTGATAATATCCTGATAGGTATTTTTTTAAAGTACTTCAGAACATACTTGCACTCTGGCGGATTTCTTAAGCTACAGGTGATCCCAATAATGACCAAAATTCTCATTATTCGCTGCTGGAGGGTTGAAGAATTCTTTTATATTTCTAAGAAATGATACAGGGTAATAATAATAATAGTCATTTTATCCTGATATCGATTCATTTATTGAAATTTTGCCTATTTTTTTGCAATATATCGACCCAGATTTGAGAGTTGAATATCGGCTGACTTTCAGTAAACTCAAGAGAATGAATTTTGATAAAATCCCAAGTATTCTCATTATTTCTTCAATGGCTGTCTTCTCGCCTGTGGCCAGGGTAATTACTGTACATAGATTTAAAAATATTACAAAAAACAAATAGTAGAAACCTTTATGCGAATTAAACTAAATATTGTCAGTGAAAAATAATTTCACAAACCAACTTTATAAACAATTTATTTGAATGTTTTCTACTTGAATTCCTTTGTCACTCACGCTGTGTCTAACTTTTAAAAAATGTATATAAAACTACGCATTGCACAATTCGAAACTTATGGAGGGGTTCATTCGGTGTTGGGATTTAAAATAATCAGGGCGAAAGTTAGTGCTTAGAGAACCGAAGTAGTGACAATATGATGCGTCATTTCGATACCGTCGGGAGAGAAAACTGAAGACCAAGGTTAGCTGTTGAAATTTGACGGATGAAATACAGATGTATTCCTGAGTTGGGCTTCGAAAGATAATCAAAATTTCCATCGATCATCAGTAAACCATAATCAATAATCTAACAGCAATCATCCCATTAAATTCACCGATGATTCACCGTCATATGAATATTAATGCACACTATCGCCTTTCTTAAGTCCCATTAACCACTGACGCATCGTGTCGGTGAGACTGAGCGGACCGTGGAAGAAGCATAAATTTTCCAGCCTTAATTATATCCTAAAGCCACGAAAACCTTCGCCAGTAAGGAAAATGTGTCTACATCTAATGATTCATTCTCGAATCAAAAGCATGGTTAAATTATTCATGAATGTGTGAAAAAGGTAATAAAAAATCACAATAAGTTACAGCCCCCCTTTCTATTAGTTGTTGACGTCATGAAAGTTAAGGTTTATTAACTCGCTCCAGGAGAACAGCTCACTGACGAAAAGAATCGCTCACAATTGTATAAACAACGAACGACATGCGGTCGATGCTATGGTACGGGAGAAGCTGTCACCGGCTTGGCGTGACTTCATGACATCGTTAACTATTTTGGGCCGTGCATTTGTAGCTCTAGACGTAGGCTACGGATCGAGAAACGAAAATATTCAGGTCTATTTATTCTTTTAACTCCATCACAATCGACATTTTTTAAAAATTGAACGATCCCATCATCTTTGAAAACTTCACCATGATTGCTATGATACTTATTCTTGCTTAATCATCCTCGAGTTCAAACATTGCTTCTAAATGCCGAGGTCCTTGACCTACGGCGAGGAGCAGAGCTGGGCCGGAAAATGTTTACCCTTTTACTTTTCCAGAAGGCATGGAGGAGTGATTTACTAATTAGAGGGGACAAGCGGGACGGGAATGCTAGGCCGCGAACATGCATCATCAGGAAGTTAACACCGTCATGTTCTCGATTATCACTTTTCACTCTTTCATCTCAGCAAAGGAAAATGCAATGGTTAGCTGGTTTATTGAGATCCGATGGATTTAATATACACGGAATAAGCAATGTTTTAGGCGAAAATCGTTATCTCCCGCTTTCTTTCGCCAAATATGCATTAATCCAAACATAATAAATAAAACAACAGGTGCATATTAATATATAAATAGTTCGATAGGTTATTATCATTCGTATATGACTTAGTAGAAAGCATTATTTTCGCAAATTGTTACGTAAATTACGAAGATGCGGTGAGCTCTTACGGCTAGACACAGGGGCGGTCTGGGGTGATGGGGAGCCTCTGCGATGGCTCATGATGGGGCCCCCCTTACCAGAGGATTCGGGGGTCGTTCCCCGGAAAATTTTAGGAAATCGCATGCCCGGAAATGGATTTTGATAGTATTCTGGCTCTGAAAAACTAATTAAAGTTAGGGTATAGACTGCGCAACCCCCCCCCCCCCTTAGTTTCGGTGTTTCCTGACAGATTGCGGGCAGATGCTCAATGCAGGGGCACAGTAGATTCCAGGGAAGAAGTGAGGATGTCCCGTTTGTTTTTCATACTTTAAAGCGCAAATACTGAGATAAGTGTAGTCAGACTTATCTCAGTGTTTGCGCTTTAAAATAGATCGAAAATCTTCCTCGCCTTGCACTAAATTCGTATCGGAGATTAGGTTAAGAAAATGATGGATCGAGCGATCATTCTTTTGGTCGTTTAAATCCTACTGCTGAAGCCAGTGGCGCAGCGAGGGGGGGTTTGGGGGATAAACTCCCCCCCCCTGAGCTCAGAGAAATTTTTAAGTTTAATCCATTTTACTTAATTGCATTGATATTATTTATAGAATAGTTTAAGGATTAATAAAATATCCCTCAGAAATCCGTCAAACTCACCATTTTGAACCATTTATCCTAAAATTCCCCAATTTATTAATCTCGCACCTGCCGCTTATCCTGGTGGGTATTATTTATTAATACCCCGGTATTAGTTGCACTTAAACCCCCCCCCCCAAAAACCCCCAACTTCAATTCCTAGCTGCGCCCCTGGCTGAAACTATATCTCTGAGGGACGGAAAAATGATCCAGCCTCTCGGGTCCGTGTCTACCTCCTCAGTCATGGAAGAGAAAGTTTTGGGGTAATACGTCTCGCTGAGGTGACGCCTTCCCGTATCCTCGTCGACATCCTGGTAAGGATTTCATCAGGCGGCAATAGAGTAAATTCCGAAAGCAGGACTCCGAGCTCAAGGGTCGGATTCCGCAGTGTAGTGTGGCAGAGTTGAAAATGGCACCAGAGCGAAATCCTAACGCCAACAATAGGATGAAGTGCGAAAATTCGCACGGTAATGAAGTTAAAAAGAATAAGATACGTTTCATAGTTATGTATTTCATACGGTAATCTAATTTTGACAAGGGAACATGATATTACGACTATTTCCTGTAAGTTATCGGGTGCAAAAACTGATATAATTATTATTTTGTCGAAATACTGAAATAATGATTTTCTATTGAATTGACTAAAAAAATGATGAAATCCGTAAATAACTTCTGAAAAAGCAGCAGTTACTCTTAATCCTTCATTACGTCAAGGTCATTAAATCTAATGCCATTACTTCCCATTTTTAATCGTCATCGCTAATTAGTAATTAAAATACAGTAATTTATAAACAATTTAGAATGTTGGATCATTCAACGTTTACCTTTTGATCAATACTACTTCCATTTTACTTTTAAACTCGTTCATTATGTTGAAATGCATCTCGATTTTATTTAACTTTCCATCTTTCAACAGTTTATAATCTATTACTGCTAGTCTTAACATTGGTCATATAAACGACAGCTAAGAAAATCAAAACGATTACCATTTTTTATATATTGTTGTCATTAATGAATAGGATAAACACATAGTTTTATTCGCTTAAAAGGCCCAAGGTTTTAATGATATTATTTGAGAATAAAGTTCGACTAGAAGCCCGTCACACCAATTTCGCTTCTGAATCCTAAGAATTTAACTATTTTCCACGTCAAAATTTGCATAACATAAATATGATTTTTAAGTAGTGCCTGAAAGATTTAATACTATTCTACATGTTATGTCCATTGTTAATTGTAGTTTTAATTGGAACGGCATAAAGAAAGAACTATGTCTCATCAATTTGCTCAGAACATACTGAACATTTAAGAATTCTACGGAGGCCTATGGAGATATTTTGCTCTTTAAATCATTTCTACATTTGAAAAAAATGCAATTAAAAGAGACGAGTACTTTCTCTAGATATCGATGGAGCTTGAAAGAATTCTTTGAGTGCTTCAATTTTTCTATAGAAATTCCTTGAGAATTCTCAGAGGAACTTCTAATGAATTTTTTTTTGGTCCGCGAACTTCGTCTTGGAAAAGGCTTTAATCTAAGGAAATAACTATTTTAAAGCGAGGTAAAGAAAATTTCGAACTAGATAAATACACTTGCAGCTGCAGATAAATACACAGCACATTTCAAATTGAACATCAAATTTTAGACTGTTATATGCTTTCTGCAGGTATAATTTATGTGAACAAAAGAGGTTTACTCCTGTAACATTTCATTGAACTATTAAATACAAAAAATCTAGCTCTATTGTGGTGCATGTGTAAGAACTTTTTAAATATATACCTACGCCATGTTTTGCCTTTAAACATAATCGGACGTTGGCTATAGTGAATAAGATTTAAAACTATTACAGAAAATAATTATGACAAAATTATGGGAGAGACTATAACCAGTTTACGGTCTAATAAATTTTTAGCCAATTGTGAATTGAATAAACTATTTCCCTAGCCCTCAATAATTGTATCAATGTTATATAATTATGTATTGGCTACGAAAAACCTCACCGTAGTTAGGGTTAGAACATACACATTACGATTTTGTCAGGTACACTACCAACAGTCGCCCGCAATATCGTACGGGCTGAGTACGAATGACTTCATCAAATGTATGGTATACCCACGTGTGCACTTTGGAGGAAGGCGGTCGCCGCCCCCGTGGCAGTCTTCACGATCCTTTTGCGCCAATCGGGCTTGGCCGCTTGGACAGTCCATCTGGCGACGAACGACGCCGCACCCCGCACCCACCTCCGGCGGAAGGGGGCGTTCTCCAAGGAAGCCATCACGCGGTCTGAATCGAACCGCCCATCCGAGTCCAGGAAGATGGACAGTGTGGCCCCAAGGCCACTCTCCTTAAGTAGCTTCCGGACACCGTCCGTCTTCCACAGGTTGTCCCATTGTTCCCTCAACGTAGCAAGCAAGGGCGGGAGCAGCATTGACCACGGACTCTGCTGTTCCTCCTCCCCGGCCTCACCCCCCACGGACCTCTGCGACCTCGTCCCGCGCCCATCGGCGTCCTTGCCCCCCGCAGACTGGAGCAGGATGGGCAGTAGATTCAGGAGCCCTGCTCCACCCTGTCCGCCGCCTCCCTGCTGTCCGGCCATAACGCTGGAGGCGAGACCCACCAGGGATTCCATGTCCAGACCGCCGCTACCACCACCTCCACCTCCGCCACCACCTCCTGCGGCTCCCGCCAACATGTCCACAAAATTCCCTATCGTCTCCGGGTCGATACCGCCTCCGCTACCCTTACCGGAGGACGCCGAGGCCGCCAGCATGCTCCCGATTCCGGAAAGGAGGTCGGCACCGCCGCCGGAATTGGATCCCCCGGAATTTGACAGCATGTTGCCGATCTGCCCGATGAGGGCTTCGCCCAGATTTTGTCCCCCCTCGCTCTTGCCACTCAGAGAGTCCTGCAAGAAAGCCCTGGCCATGTCAGCCAAAGGGTTCGGTTCCTCCATGGCCGCGGCACACTCAGACAATCGAGTCCTCGAGACCAATAAGGTCAAGGTCAACCAAATCACGGCACCCCCCATTGTCACCTCCACTGTTATCCCGTTCGGGAATCGATGTGAGCACACGAGCACAAAAAAACACCACGATCCGCACAAAGAGGCGTCAGTCCGATCGGTGATGATGAAACTTCCACCCGTTTGGGAGGCCTCCGGGAACTGCGTTCCACGACACGGAGCAAGCCCAACAGGTCTTCAACCGGCGAGAGCGACACACGAGACTGACGCCTTACGGTACACCGAAACAGCATTTATGGGATAGGAAGGAATCTTCCTCATTCCCCCGCCGCTCACACCTCCTCACCCTCCCCCTTCACAGTCAATGACCCTTGCTCACCGAACTGGCGCTCCGGACGAACCGCCTACCTACGGCCGTGACTCAGGTAAGGGAAGGGCTGGGCCGGGGCTGGCTGACTCCGACCAATGCCACGCAAGTCCTACCGTCTTGATTGCCGTGACGACGGGGCGGTATTCTCTTTGCCAGCTCCACTTTGAAGAATAAAAAACCCTCGCAACGCAACCCGGCGCCGTAATTCCTTTAATTCTTTTCGGTCTCCGTTCAAGAATGGGGGAAAAGGACCTAAGTCATGTGTGAGGGACGGCGAGACGGTGGTTTATCTCCCAACGACCGGAAGGACGTGTCTTCTTTTTGCCCGTACAGATATTATCAGTTTTACCATACACCTTCCAGGAAAAAAATAACTTACACATTCGGCCGGAAATATAGCAATTTATTTTAAAATATTTACAAAGAAGTGCTATTCTATTCATTTCGATCTACTCCTCAGTAAACTTGGGAGGGGGGATTGTTGGTGCATAATCCGTAAGCACATTCACAAGCACCGCCTAAAAATAGAAAGATGCAATGAGTGAAACATTTAAATCTAAGATTTGGCATACATACAGACTCATACACGCTCCGTCGACAGGCGCGAATTACCATCAAGATCCAAGCGTGATTTTCTGCGGATTCCCAGACGAGAGAGTTCTTTTTATGATGAAATACGTCATCCGTTACTTCATTCCGGGTGCGTGGAAGGTCGTGGAGGAAAATCCATTTGAGAGATGCTTCATCCACCATCTATGAGAAAAAGAAATAATTGTAGCGTTCATATTGCACAGTATTGAAAACGACAACTTTCAGCATGAAAATACGCATGGTTCATCACGTTTTAGGAGTATATTAGATCTACATGGAATATTACGCTAGAAACCTTATCAGTCAAGTCAGAAAAGGTCATGCGGAAACCTTCTCAGTAGTAACTCTTTCTTTTATTATTGGCAATGTATCACAACCACATGGAAGAGTTGACTTTTGCTCGCTGACCTTTTCTTGATACGCTTCAACATTTGTGTTAACTTTAAAAGTGATTTTTCAATCAGATGACACAAAACCTATGCTTTGACATTCTCTCATCTACAATACGTCCACGATAGGGAAACTTCTGCCTCGTAAAAAAGGATTCTATTGGTCAGATTTATTCCTAGTTCAACAAGTTGCATGTTCAACATGCATGAAAGAAATTTCAACTATTCGTCCATTGCAGTTGAGGACGTCTGAACAAAACTGCTGGGAAACGCCAACAAATTTAGTTACCAGGAGTTGCCAACAAATCTTGTTTCTCAATTTTTATATCTTGTATTTCAAAACGTGATAGTTAAAGGGATGTTGTTATTTGAAGGTCAGCTATTTATAGAAACGACTAGCTAAATTATAAAAACCTCGGGGCGAATCTAGGATTTTTTAAGAGAGTCCACCGGCATTCAATGGCGTAAGTCATGGCCAACCCATGCGTAAGTGCGTACATATCCATTTTTATCCAAAATGGGGGAGGGTCTAAATCGGTGACAGGCACACCAAAGTTATTCAATATTTTCTTAAATCCAACAGCTCGAGTGAATGCTCACTAGCTTCAATGCTTGAGAAATAAATAAATTTTCTTCGATATATTTAAAAAGATGAATGTTTTTGGATACCTATTATTATCCCAGAAGATAAGAGGCCATACGGTTTTGCACAATTGCGAGGGCAAGGACCGTGAGGTTAGATGGTCACAAACTTTAACAAAAGGAACATTTTATTTATTCGCGAGCGGTAAACGAATTCAACTGCAATGATACCAGGAACATAATTACGTCAGCAAAGGAGGCGCTTATGAATCTACAACTCGTGGGTGGATAATGAGCTCATTCACCATTTTTTTATTATTGCCGACTGCGGAAGAGTTTGGAAAACTAACCAATAGTTTTCCGTGCTTATGTGCGTCGCCTACTTCACGATGAAAAATAGACACCCTTCACCCTTTCTCACAATCAGATCATTTGATGACGTAACGAACTTATTCCGAGCGGGTAACCGGTTCTCAGCTACCCCTTGGCCTTGCGTATTACTCTCGCGTGGTTCATTGTTTTCTACGCTATAGGGATAGATAACTTCCCTTGATGAAATTTTATCCCTGAACGAGTTAATGTACGGGAACTTGAATGAAGTCACAAACTCATGAAAAGTGGGCGGAAACTCGAGAATTTTTTCACTTGAAACTTATGAGAGAACGCGAAAGTTTTTATTTACGTCGTACCATATCTTTCCCCTCCTTCAATTGAATACTTTTCGTGAATTTCGATTTCGGGTCTTGCTGAGAGACTTGGTGTAAAATTCTATAAGAATAGGATGCTGAAGACAATGATATGTAAAGCAATATTTTATTTACAAAAGATTTACAAAATTTTCCATGTAAACCTACCTTAAAAGGTAAAACACCAATAGTTAATACTACTGCGGACAGAAACACTCAAGGGGGCCGCAATAGATATCTTGAGCTATCTTTACTTTAACTATAATTAAAAAAATCAAGTCACTAAGTTTAAGAAAGTTTTATTTAAACTGATTATACACATATATAAGGCAATGCCGCGGCATTGCCTTATATATGTGTATAATGCATGCCGTCTCATGATATAAAAAAGTTACATTTGTGGTTCTGCAATGTTCGTCAATGCGGGCGGCCCCGCAACATAAATATATCCGCCACTGTGCGGATATAAATATCCTCAAAAATTCGCAATGATAAAGCAGTAAGTTCTTCCTTAAGTATGCTCCTAGTAAAAAACTTTCTATACATCATTCTATACATAACATCAAATAATTAACCATAACGAACGTTTGTCTTTGCAGTCAGCGTTAAAATGAGTCAATAAATAAATAAATCATAGTTCCACAATATCTCCCACAATTATAGTGTTTTACGTAAAACTAACAGAAATGCAAATAGTACACCAAAAGAACACGATGGATGGAATTTTCAAAGTAATCCGCAAAACATCTGACTTTTGTCCCTCTTTTTCATAATCCGCACTCGTGTGCTTCGGTGTTCTTCGTCCTAGCAACAGAGCGAAAGGACCGGTAGGTGTGCTGCGGGTTGCATAAATTAGGCGTCTATATGTTACTTTCCGTCGCTAATATCTTGAAAAGTATTGAGCGTTGGCAACTGAACCAAAAACTACACCTCATGGGTATCCATTTCCTATCACCTAGCCAAATTGGAACGAAATATGGAGGTGAGACTCGAGGGTCTTTCGTTGTGAGGCGGCGATTAAGGCACAGTTGACGTCAGAGCTTTGGCGTCTTCGATGTCGTCAGAGCTTCGGCGAAACTGTGGATGGGAAATAATGGCAAAGGAAGGCCAAGAACGAGTTAAATAGAGCAGGTTATTGAGGGTGTAAAAGAGAAATAAAACTAGGTTAGCTGACATATGAGCAGAGTGGTGAGCTGCGTCAAACCTTTCTTCGGATTTTTTAAATGATGATGATGACACTAGCTTCTGTTAAACCAATGCAAATGCCTTAATTCGCAATTCGGGAAAACTTTTTTATTTTACGTCAGCAATTTTCGGTTTGACCCCGAGACCAATGTTTTGTTTTCGCAACGCATCTATCCTGATGTTGATATATTTTGCATATAAGTTTTCATTCCAAGAGATATCTCATCTCTAATACTGGTCAACCCACAAGGGGGACGTATGTGGCTTTTACGCCGAAGAAAAAATAGGGGGCGATAAAGATTTGGGGGTATTTTAATAATCTATACGATATACAGGCGGGGTGAGGGGGATGGAATGCGCCATTGATATTAGGAATGATGGTGACCAATCGTAGGAGGACAGGTGGAATGGAAGAAGGGCAAGGGACGGCCTGGAATGAGTTACATAGGACAGATTTTAAAGGATGCAAAAGAGAAGAAATACATCGCTATGAAAAGGCTAGAGGATAGCGGAGCGGAATGGGGAGATGCGTCAAACGGATCTTAGGATTGTTGACTAATGATGGTGGAGATGACCCTCATAAGGTTTATTAACTAAACAGACCCTTTTTAACACGTCAAATAAAAGCAGTCTCTCGAGCGGGTTTTTATCACCAATTTTCTGGCCACCAAATCATTGAATATCCTACTATTCACTCTCTTTTTACGCAAAATAATAATATGCCACAATAAAATTTTACCCCAGCCATTGCTACAACATAAAAACTCGCAATGCCTAAAAAAATCGTAAATTATTGTTAATGAAGACACAATATTCCAAGCTCAATATTGAAAAATTAAAGTTAAAAAATTGCAATACATTTTAAAAGTCTTTCAGAATGGGAAGCTAGCAAGCCGATATAAGTAATATATTGCGTCATTTAATTACTTGACTTTAAAATACATATTTTTCTCGGAAAAAAACGAGACGCGTTTTTTCGCTTGAGCGACTGAATAAGAAAATTTAAAGCCGACCACCAATTATTGATACACTCCTCCGCAGGCATTAAATTTTTTCCTTTAAATACGAAAATAATTTCGTCTCAGAAAATAATGGCAAGCGCCGCAAACACGGCTTGTACAGCGAACATTCGTAGCTTTAGTATAGGATTAAAATTTCCAGACGACTAGGAACAGATGATTATGCATAATTATGGGCCATGGCTCTATGATTAGGACCCAACGATTATCCCGAATATTAATGCGCCAACTAAGGTTGGAAATGATGGATTCGATAGCCAAAAAAGCAGGTCTTATCGTTGATTATCAGAAGAAAAAATCGATTTAGTCCCAGTGAGAGAACTGGTAACCTTTAACCTTCTGGTAATAACCTTGAAAATCTTTCGTGAAAATTCCAAAATACGCTCTTTTAATTAATCTTCATCGACTGATAACAAAATAGAGTGGGATTTTCGTTTTATTTTCTATAAAGAGTTCATAAAAAGTCCTATAGGATTAGCATTATAATTATTGCATGACAATTTTTTCTGAGAATAGGAAAAACATCAATAAATGTCGACACTAGAATATAAATGCCTTATAAAATAAAATAAAAAAAAACTGACATGAAGTTCGTCATTGCTTAGAATCATAATAAAAGTCAATGACCTACACAGGGCCGGATTTACCCAAAGTTACGCTACAGGCACCTCTCCATTGAGCCCCCCCCCCCTCTCCGATTTTTATGATAAGGCATAGTCACTCGCATGAGGTAAGGTTCGAAAAAAGGAGTAAACAGATATATGGCTGACAACATAAGTTTATGCTTGAATTTTTACGCAGGGAAAACATAGACAATTAATAAACGATTTAAGTTTTTCCTGGTGAATACTTCTGACAAATATTTCTCGGGTTTGCAAAAAAGCTTTAACCTGGATGCAAACCCGAGAAATATTTGTCAGATAGACAATTAAATTTTTAAAAACAGCTTGGAGTAAAACCATATGAAACAAACTTTTATGCAACTAAAACACTTATTGAATACTGTTTCAAAAAAATATTGTCTAGCCTTAATTTGTACAACAAAAAAGAAGAGCAACTTCAAAAATAAAAACACTGCGTACAGCTGTAACTTAATGAACTGCGGTAGCACCAACATAGTATAAATTAACTAATTTTAAAACGTATGAAGAGCAGTGGTACGAGCTACATTTTCCATTGAACAAAACCTCTGAAATAAAAATACGGCCAACTGCATATCTTCCTTCAATATCTTCTAGAGAAATTAAAGTGCAGATTAAAAGCATGAATGAAGACATAATGGGGCCTGCCTCAAGCACAACGAGAACTACTTCAAAAGTTTCCTTCTTGTCTTCTTTTCGGCAAATTCATCAATTATGGCATCGCAGTTCAAGTTCTGCTATAATCCTAACTTAGCACATAAAGCCTAGCAAATAGGGCACCTGCAGGCAGACGGAACCCACACAATAAGCATGGTCACGGCGGTGCCCTTCGAGGCACCTCCAGTATAGATCATTGCCGGTTGGCTAACAGAAGGCCCTTGGACTGCTATGCCTCTAGGCACGTGCTTATTTTGCATTACGGTAAATCCGGCCCTGGACCTACATACGTCATTCTTTTGTTAATAGTGAAAAAAAATCTCTTTTAAATCACCTTAAAAATATTATTGAAGTGTACCGGGACCAGCCACGGTGATAACTTTTTACGGAGTCACCCGCAATGCACAAATAGTGCGAAAAATCCACAGAGGAAAAATCATTCGCCTTGACCGGGATTCGAACGCGGTCAAGGCGAATGATTTTTCCTCTGTGGATTTTTCGCCCTATTTGTGCATTGCGGGTGACTCCGTAAAAAGTTATCACCGTGGCTAGTCCCGGTACACTTTAATAAGTCCAGAGCGAACACCTCTAGTGTTCAAAGTTCGGGCTTTGCCCTCCAGCTGTGGCGCCATGCGCACGACCTGGACTGCTAGTCGCATCATATGCTCAGCAGTCCATACCACCTTGTCCGGTATAGTCCATAAATTTCCACAGGGGAGAATGACGCCTCGGTAGCTTAACTGGCTAAAGCACTCGGCCGGAAATCGAGGGATCCGGGTTTGAATCCCGGTCAAGGCGAATGATTTTTCCTCTGGATTTTTCGCCCCTTAAAAATATTTAAATAAACCTAGGTCATGGCGTTGGCAAAAAAATGGTCACGGTGGTTAATTTTGGGAGGGGAATATTTGTGGGGAGCGTTCAGTTAGAGGTAGTACGTAAAGGGCCTTGCCTCCGCAAAATTTTGAACGGAGGCTTGAATTCCATTACCCCATCGCTACAGCCTTGCTTACGTTAAATAAAAATTCCACTATGCTTAGGTTATTAAGCATGAAAAAATATAAGTTTAAATATCTGCATGGAGCTCTCCTTATTTTGTGTATCCAATAACTGTTATTTAACATAATGGAATTCTTTTAAAATTCTCATCTTTGAAAACAAAATCATAAATTAGGACTCGTAGCGTAGGATTAGTGTTACTCTGTGACAAAATGAAAGAAAAAAAGTATTTTACAGCCACTAATAGAATGCTCATCTCGTCAGTTAGCGGTCTAGTTTGTATGCTCTTGTTTCAAAGTTTTTTTTTCAAGCTTTCCATAAGTATGTAAGAACTATAAGTAGGTACCCTTATAGTGGTAAAAAAATAGGTACATTTTTAAAATGAAAGTTTTAAGAAATGTATTTTAACTCTTGGGATTTATAAATGAAAAGTGAAAATTCAAACATAAGTACATAAGTAACATAGAATGCAATGGAATATAGACTCAGCATTCCAAAGAAATCTTGTTTTTAAAAACTAATACATAAACAACATTATTATTTATAAATTCATAGCTACAGCTTAAGATGGCCAGGATCTTTTCTGAATAATAAACTCCATGAAATTTGAATAGAAAGAAAATTAATTCCCCAGGGCCATACTCTTTGATGGGCAGAGGGGGGTGGGAAGTTACAATGCTAACAAGGGGAATAATAAACGGAAAGAAGATAAAACACTAAAAGATTAAACAAACGCGCAGCTCAGTCACACACCTAGTGGATTTGCTCCAACGAACAAATGTCCGCATAGGACACACGCACTCACTCTAACAGGTTTGTGAAGCTCTCGTTTACGACAGTGGCCCACTCACACACAGGAAATAGACAAAATTATAAAATTAAGAAAAACATGCACTCACTCACGTACCTCGCGGATTTGCTCCAAGGAACAAATGTCCACGAAGGACACACACACACACTCACACAGACTGAGCTGCACGTTTGTTTGATCTTTTAGTGTTTTATCTTCTTTCTGTTTATCACTCCCCTTGTTAGCATTGTAACTTCCCAACCCCCTCTGCTCACCAAAGAGTACGACCCTGAGGAATTAATTATCTTTCAACTGTTTAACGGCCGTACTTCGTTCAATCACTTATATTCCATGAAATTTTCTCATGGACCAAGCTGAGTGAGGGTGGCAGTTCAAATTTTGAGGTTTAACCATTCTTAACCTTCATCAAGTAGAGCATGAGGAAATGACATGTTAGTTTCAATGGTCCACCTCATCTTTTTGAGACTCCATAATGTTTTATCAAGATATGCGGTCATTTTTTTGTTAAGTTTAAATAACAACCTCAATGTTTTCATTAATCGAACTTCAAGTCCATCTAGATTGAAAACCTGTTTTCAGCTTTGGATTTACAACAACCAAAAACCCCTTAACAGGTTAGCGGTATGGCACCAAGTCAATACTTAATGCTTTATAGATTATAGATCTTGAAGGGACTTTTACATACAGAAACCAGTAAAATATCATGGCCATATTTTATAGCTGAGGCACATTTTGCATAAAATCTGCTCCTCCATTCTGAAAATCCCATGCAGAAAGGGGGAAATATTTTGGGGGTAATGTAAATAGAAATGATTTCGCACTATTTCCACAAAAGATGTTTGAGTCATATTCAAGCGACTCACATGCAGTGGCTCCGACTCCATGAGGCCTGAGGGGGCCCGAGCCCCCCCAAAAATTCGTTACAGATATGAGGAAAGAATGTGTAAGGCTTGTCGATTTTCCCCTGAGTGTCCAGATATCGAGATTCGAGTGATCAGGGTTCTAATGTTGATCATATGACTCTTCTAAAATGCTTAAAAACTTAAAATTCACTACTTATAAAATTTACCGGGGCAAGTTCCCCGGTTTGGGCCCCCCAAATATTTTTTGTAAGTCGGCACCCTTGCTCACATGCTCACGACATCAAAAAATAAGATCTCCATGTTCAAAGATATAGGGGCCAAAATCTCTTTTCAATGTCCCAGGAAAAAAGGCTGCACAATGAATGCTAGGTTAGGTTTAAGGTTCTGCATGGTTTATAAGCCATCACACACACATAAATTGCCAGTAACACTGCCAAAAAGGACATTTTCATCATCACAGCTTATGAATTGGCGTTGGTTATCTGCTTCATCCAATGTATCCATGGTATGCAACAATCCTTGATTATAAATTGCAAGCTGTGACTCGTGTTGACAAAAATTTCTATTGTATGTATATGTATAGGGGGGGGGGGGGGGGAGAGAGAGAGGGGCAGGGTCCAAAATCAGGGTGGAAAATTTTTTTATAACAGGGTACTAAGACGGGTTTCAAACTAATTTTTACTCTTTTAATAATGAAACAATTTCATTTGTAACATAAATATTTTTTTTAATTTGCCATTTGATTATGTAAATGAAGGAAAGAAATTCTGTTTTTAAATTTGGGCGGGGGGGTCCAGACGCTATGCCACTGTGATTTGGCATACCTTTTTCGTGATCCGCAGGTCATTAAAAGTATGAGATGTTGTGATAAGGGCATCAGCTCTGTACGTAGCATCCTCTGGTGAAATTGAATGATGAATTTCACTCCGGTATGATGCTGCCAATTTCAAGGCTTTCTCAAGATTTGCGGGGGTATTGCAATTCTGGAAGAGATCATGACCAGTATAAATCATTTCTAAAAATAAGTACACACATGCATTCAAAAATGTATGGGCCCGCTAATACTCAATATCCACTCAAATAAATTTTCATAACACAGTCTAATCATGATATCTGCTGCATGTCCTAAGCCTCTGTGAAATCTGTCCGCAGATTTCCGCTCACTCATCAGATGTCCGAGTGCACTTCTTGGTATCTTGCAAACACAAACACCTTGCAAAGACTTGCAAATATGGAGAAGGTAATGTTTCAGTTGAATGAATATAAGGGATGAAATTTGGAAGCTAAGAAAACTCATCTCTTTTGTAAGGAAGTCAACTTTTGACAGGATGTTGATAGAATATTATGGAATGGCTCATACCAATTGGGTTCTCAGAATGCTCTCCAAATCCATGACCTTGAATTGAAGAGGCCCACAAATTTCTTGAGAACCACATAGATAATATGGAAAGAAATTTTCATTTAGTTGTCACTGGCTATGAAATAATAATAAATATGTAGCAGGAATATATGAAGAGGTGTAGGTGAACACATAATGTTTCTCAGGCTTCCACTTGAGTTACAAACTGCATCGTCGCCAATATTTGAAGAGTGCATTGCTCATTGTCTTCAGGGCAGTCTGATGCAGGGATTGAACAACTAGGCTCACATACGATTGCCCAGGTTTCAAGCCAAATGTGATTGGTGGATGCACGCAATCACTGGGTTACATGATTGCTGAGGTGGAACCCTTGGTCTCCATTAAAACTTTTTCATTTGCACCTTATGCAAGGAAGGGCAGATAGAAACCCAGTGTTGTCATTAGAGCCCAACAAAATTCGCCGGATTATTACATATTAAAAATTAGAGCCAGATTCCATACTTGGCCACAATCGATTGACTGCAGGCGAGTGATTTCCGATTCCATTTTTTTGTCGAAGGAATGGGCTAAGAGCTTGCACTCTGGTATAATAATTGGAAAACAGCATGACAGTACATCTATGCTCAACAGTGAATTTTCCAGGGCACTCATACTCGACCAGCCACCTGAGACAGAAAGCCTCACTTTTTGCAGCTCCTAAAATGTTCCTCCTAGTCATGAATGTGAGCAAAGCAAATTTTTAGGAGAACGGCCAACTAGCTGTCTGCCAAGTCACCCAAATCCATTCATACTTGGCAGTCGACTGTTGACTCGAGGCGAGTGGCAGGTTAGGCACAACCTCAATTGGTTAACTTGAGTCTCATGTGTATACATTTGATTCCACTGCCAGCCATGTGTAAGTTGGCAAGTCTGGGAGGCGTTTTGCAGGGCTCTAGTTGGTATTAACTTTCTCTCAACAAAAGGGGCTTTAAGGACCGTGGTTCATCAAACCATCCAACTGATTGAGTACTATACTTTAAGTCCCCTTACCAAGCAATGCAATTATTAGGCCAGTCTGTGCAAGCTTCCGCCACCAGTGGGATTTGAAGGTGGTCCCATTAAGATGGAATCCAATACTCTAGTCACCACCATAACCTGATCTTCAAGAATAATATGTATCGATGTAAAATTTCTGTTGGACCAAACTTTATATTGTATAATGGCAGAGCTCTAATTATATATGTGCATAGAAAGCAAGAAATAGGGAGGTACTTCTGGAATTAAAATTATTTTGTTAAATAAAAACTTTTGGGCTATGTCGCCACTTCAATTTTTTGGGTGGCCCCAACATATCTGGACCAATACCGATGCTGCTTTTGCTTTCTCAAAGGATTTTGAATCCCTTGAGAAAGTGACCAGCATTGGTTGGGAAACGTTGGGGCCACCCAAAAATTGACGTGGTGACATGGCCCAAAAGTTTTTATTTAACAAGACGGGCACCTGCAAAAGTTTTAACAAAGAATTACTAAACTTATTTGTTTTCCAACACAATCACCAAGTAATTCCACATCTAACAGTTAAAAAGTCAAGCATATAACCAAAGACCTACAGAGATGGGTCTTTCATGAAACTTGACACACTTCTGTTTTACTGACCACAATGAATTAAAATGGTTTTTTCCTCTCCTTAAAAATATTATAGTTAATTCGAGATGACATCCACTCGCAAGTTAGGAAATTTGTGTCAATAGTAAGAGGCTTTTGTGCAGAAAAGATCATAAGTTTTCAAAGTTTTTTAAGTGACTCAAAGCAAGTCGTACATTACACCTAAATTTCTTCTGAGGTGGTAGGTATTGATGAAGAAGTTTTCCCTTTGAATTTAGGAAACTTAAAATTGATTTTAGGGACATATGGTCCACTTGTATATCAGTTTATAAAATCACAATGCTGAAAATTTAAGCACAAACTATGTATTCCTAAAATACAATCACCTCAGTGGCCATATGAAGATGAGTTCTAAACTTGGGCATCATGAGCAGGAGTGAGGCAAGTACTGCACTGTCACTGGGACCAACCCATGCAATCCTTATACGTTCTAAATGGCTTAAGCAGGTTAAAATTGTCATTGCATGAGCCATGGCACTGAGTGGGTTTGCATCTGGGGATCCCATATTGATGACTGGAACTGATGCACCTGCTGCCAATTCCCTCAGTGACCCTTGTTTCGAAGATGAGGCTAGAACAACTTGAGGCATGATTGACAACAAGCTTCGGCCACATGAAAAGGAATGTGAAAACTCACATAAGTTGGGAACCTAACCAGAAAACCAATATAAATGAAGACTACCTTAGCATAAATGGTCATTTGGGTGACATCAAAGCCAAACTTTTATATATATATACATGACAACTAATTGAATTCAATAATAATCAACTAATCATTGAAACATACCGTCCCGTTTCATCTACACATTGAGCTAATTCCCATTTTTTGTCGACTATATTGCAGTTTCTCAAACCCAATACTTGAGATGCTTTTTCTATATTTAGTTGCGTCTTCACCGAACATTCACATAGTAGGGAGCTCATCAACAAACCATTCGTTTCACACATGCCCTAAAATAATTAAAAAGGTTAGAATAAATTCGAAAATCTAAGAAAAAATAGCTAATCAGCTTTTATTTACGTGTGTTTGGCTGTTCTTGTAGCGAGATTTCAAATCAAGAGCAGTCCAAATGATGAACTTCAATTCATCAGCAGTAAAATCATTCACATCCAAGAAATCTCTCCCCTTGATACTTTGGCTGAAAATTGACGATAATTTTGATGACAAGTAATACAGATCAAAGTTAAACTTGAGGTAAAAAAATGTATTACGAGGATTATTAGTTGTGAAGAACTACGGCACTTAATAATAATAATGGTTCCACGATAAGTTTTGGTAAAACGTTAAGACAGGAAGGCACGAACATTTGAGAAGAGAATCTTTTACATAGCATAGGATATGATGCTCTAAAAATTCTTCCGACAAAATAACAGTTATTCATGGTGATTTTTCCCCCAAACAATGATTTTTGTTTTTATCCTTATTAATCCCACTTTAAACACCACTTCCATCAACACTAAGTTTTTATGGATCTTTTAGCTAACAAAAACACTTAGGTGTCGCTCAATAATGCGATAATATTGACAAACAATTCATAATTAATAGTCAAAATACTTAATATCCAAATACGAACACGCGCCACAATTTCGAACGTCATGCGTTTCCGTGAAAGACCATGAATGTGTGATCATGGAATTCCTCTGATAGTTTCCGGTGTTTTAGCAGCGCTAGTGGTATTTGTACTAGAACTGGTCACTGCGTTTCTTTTCTCTTGACAGCAATTCACACGAGTCAATTATATTTTCCTTTTACCAATTATGGTTTATAGAGTATCTTTGCATTTTACGTAAATTTCTCTTTCCCAGAATTAGGTTATGGTTTCAGTCGGATTTCCCATTTCTATCGAAAGAAGCTAAGTGCGACAAGTATAAAATCAAGATGAAGAATATTTTCTGCTGATTTAGAGGAAGAAAGAGGATGAAAGGGAACAAAATGTTGATTAAAATCAAATTGGCGTTTCTTGATATAGTAAAAAGTAACTGAGCTTCGTAACAATTTGATTAAAAAGTGAAAATATCTCATAGATGCAACAAATCTATTCGAAAGATTAAATCATGGTGCATTATTGAAATATCAGTTTTAAGCGTTTTCAAAGCTTTCACTACTATCATAAATTGCTTTTTTTATTCGTGGAAAGCTTGATTTTGGCAGTATGCCCGCGGCTGGCACCATTGGGTTCGTACAAACGCAATGTCTGGCACAGGGGCTTGAGTGGCCTCGAGGGATTGCGCGATTTGGGACTTGGCGGTCTTCGTGTAGTCGCCCGAGAAAGGAATGTGGAAGCAAGCACCATCTGTTGCAGCTTGCCATTACTTCTTGCAAGAGAAATGTACACGTGATCGTTAAAATCAGAGCTTGATATTCTTCCGGAAGCACATGTGTTGACTAAAGGTTATTATTTCGAAATAATGTAAGTATGTTTAATAATTACTCCTTTTCATTATCTGCGCATTTAAATCAATGTTAATTCTTTGAGTATGAATAGCGGTGTAGTTATCTTCATGTATTTATTTATATGAGCCGTGAAATATGTGATGGTTTTTAGCGGCATGGTTTTGCTTTTGATGCCTGTTTTGTTCCTACTAAAAATAACACATCTTGTGTTACCTAAAAAATATTCGAAAAGCTGGGTTGGTATTATTAAAGTTTTGGTCCTATTTTGGGTAATTGATACATAAAGAGGTGCTATGTGAATTGTGTACATTCAGTTGTTATCGTTATTATGAATCGTCCCGCAGAAGCCGTTTTTTGCAAGTAAAATATAGGGCACTCAGCAATTAACGCGGTTCTGATGTTGTGGAGCTTATGTATGCGTGTTAACAGTTAATATTTGCGTATTTAATACTAAGCAGTATGCTATTATGTTTCGTAGCATTTGCTGTTTTGTAGTTGCATGTGAAATTGATAATGGTCCATACGTACCGGAAGATGTAGCCTGCTTCCAAGAAATACCCCTTTCAAGTCTTGATGTTTAGTAATGATGAGGAAACAAAGGCGGTGTTAGGAGTATGAGAAGGGCCATGTGTTTAATGTGTTACCGTGTGCTTTGTTTACGGTTTTTTATTTTGATTTTCTACTTTCAGATAAATTGCCATGGAAACCGATTTTTTCAATTTTCAACTTGGATCCATAGCCTCACCCTACTATAACCAGGTTCGTTTTCTTTTCTTCTCCATGAATATACGTTTTACAAACGAGGGCAGAACTGAGAAATAAAGTGCCTCAATCTTATTAACAGGGCGGTTTGGAGGACTCAGAAAGTTCAATTTTGGACAACTTGCAAAATGATTTTTCGTACGAGCCCTCATCTTTTGAGGGTTCTGCTACTCTATGGGATGCTGACGGAGAGTAAGTATGCAGTTCATTTACAATTATAAGCTACTGATAAGTGCGTGAACGTTACTACAGTGAGAAAATGTTTCATTGGATTTGTACAAGTTCTCCGTCAAGATTGTGATATGAATTCTGTGGAATGTGTTTTGTAGTCATGCATAAGATGTTTGTGTAGTAAACTTACCGCCACGCATGCGAACATTTCTTCCTCTAGATGTTTTAATTTTGAATTATTTCCATAGGTTAAGCTCAGACATTCCAACTTTAAGTATGGGCTCCCTAGATGGGTCATTCTCACGGGGAGACACTGGGTACAAGGAGGACTTCCACAAGCTGTTGACCGACTGGAACGAACATCTCGGTTCATTACAGGTATGTTGGATTCTGAGTTTTGTGCCAGTAATGTGGAACAAAATTATTCTTTTTAGACAGAATTAGGAAATGAAATTACTTAAATATTTATCTATTTTGCATTGATTTTCGTTTTAAACTACATATTTGAATATATTATCATTAATTGTGTATTCGATTCAGGTTTCCGACGAAGAGGAAATTGATGTGAAAGACATGGTGAAAATCTCGGAAAATTTGCCAGAAGACATTTTTGATGATTCCATGGAAAGGAGAAGTTACCTCTCAGGGATGAGCCCTAAAGGAAGAAGTCGTGTTAAACGTATCATCAGAAGTGATGTGAAGTTAGAGAGGAGTGTTGATGGGAGGATAGATGTGGATGGTGATTCCCAGATAGAGTGCATCGATAATATGATGTCTTTAGACGAACCAGAAGTGAAGATACCGTCGTTTGCTGATGATGGCTTGCTTTTTGTACCAGAACAGCCGGATTTTCTGTTTGGTGACTGTGAGGATGATGAAAATATATCGAAAATGAATGCCGTCAAAGTCGAGCCTGAGTCTGGTAGAGGATCACCATCTGGATCAAGCATTGAAGTGGAAGAGGATTGTGTTGATGTTGAAACTGTATCGGGGCCAGTACCAGGTAATGCTTTAATTTACTTACACCGCATCAGCATTTATTATGGAAGATAATAACCTTAACATGGTGCATGAATAATTAGTCAGAGATCGATTTCTTTGCATTTCATGTAGTTTTTTGTTGAACGTATCGCCTCCGAAAAAAGGTATCTCATTTTCTATAATTCATTAATGTCATTCTATATTTCAACTCTTAAATTTCAATTAGAAATATGCACTAATCTGTTAAATTAATTGATAATAATTTGTGAATGGAAACAATGGTGCCTGCAACCATACTTATCTTCATTCATCACCTCCAACTCAGGTTATTTCCCTTCATGCCACCCCAGTGGTTTTAATGTGTCATGCCCTATTCCTTGAAATACACTCCTCCAGTGGATGAAGTGTGTAACATTTTGGTATTTCAGGTGTATAATACATCTATTGACTTGTCAAAAGTGGTATAAAATATGAGAAAAATGCTGAAATTAGTGTAATTCGCTGACTGGGCTGAATTTCTGAATGGCCTCTTTACATGACACATCAATTCATATGTTCTTTATGAATGAATGAATGCACAAATATGCATCTTGAAGCCACACAAATCTGGTCCACCAAAATTGTTCATGTATCTAGACGTTGACTTGTATGAGTAAAGTTCCTTGTGCTGTGGCCTTAACTTCAGTTTTTTTTTTCAATTTTGTTATGCTATTTGAACTCAAGTATTTTCTCATACAAATGAAACCCACCTTTTCAAATAAGTATTTTTGTCACACATTTTGGAATTATATGTAACTGAGGAAGAAATAGTACTTTCAAGTGAAATTTATACATTTTTCATTGGGTAGGCTCGAAAAGAGGCCAGTTTGAAATTAGCAATCTTTTTGCCTTGAGTGCCGCAACATTCAAAGAAATTAGATTTGTTTTTTTTTCTATAAACTAGCATGATAGTCTTGATGTCTTCGGTCCAGATGGGTAATTTGATTTATCATTTTTCGTAGGTGTACAAAACGCAGTGTAGGTATTTTAAACATTATAGTATTGATAATGTGTGTTAAAACTAGTGTTGTCAGAAATTATAAGTGAACGATTGAAAGTCACTTCTGCATGGAGGGAAATATACTGAGGAAAGACTGGCTAGGGAATGGGATATCTTGGTGCATCCACTTTGGCGTGGCCATCTTGGCAGTTGTTAGGTTTTATTTTCGGTAAAACATGATTGTAGTTTGTAGGTTTGGCTTATTGTACACCACAGGTTCATTGAAAAAAAATTTCTATGAAATGAAATACAGTTACATTTATTATTACATTCTAATAACAATCAAGTTATTTCCTTTCCAAGAGCGATCAATTTCCGAGGTATTTTTCGGTCAATTATTGATGAGCTGGCAATCATCAATGTTATTTAGACATTTATTTCCATACCACCGAAAACAGCTCTATATGGCCTTTTTGAGGCCGTTGAGGTGATTAACATATTGACGTACACAACCAACCATGCCCTGGATAGGGGTAACTTACCCAAGTGGGACTCAAACCTATGACTCCTGTTTGGCAGGCGAGGACTTTACCCCGCCACCACTGAGGCCATTTATAGCATTGAAAGCTTCTAGATTATCTGCATGAATCAATTGTGGCAGTGGAGAGATTACATGATTAAGATCATTGATTAAGATTAGAAATAAGATGGGCCAAGTAGGGTCAAGGTGCAACCGACCTCTGAGGAACTTAGTTGTTGATTGGAAAAGGTGTGCTCAATGATTACTTGAGGATTACGGCCAATAAGATAAATATGAAACTAGTCCACTTCCACTAATGCCAAGAGATTTCATTTATATATGAGAATAATATGATTAATCAGGTCAATTGCTTTGGAGAAGTCAATTTAGACCACATCAATTTGACAACCTTCCTCAATGCCATTAATTAAGAAGGTAGTGAAAACTTAAAGGTTAGACTTAAGTAGACGTATCTTGCCTGAATCCATGCTTCTAGGGTGCGATGACTTTTCTAAGAAGTTAAAGGTTGTCAACAACAGTGCTCTATTACTTTGGCCGCAACAGATTGAATGGTAATAGGATGCTAGTTTGTTATATCACATTTGTGATTAGACTCATGAATAGTAATTTCATAACTTGTTTTCATAAATACAGGAAAAGTTGCAATTTTAAAGGATAAATTAAAAAGGATGAAAAGGGGGTAAGAAAAAGCTGGATAACAACGTTAAAGAATGGGGGGGGGGGGAGTGGATTCTATCTGGGTCACAACTTCTTCGTGTAACCAACCTTTTACCTTCATTATGATTTCATTAACTGTAAGTAAAATAAAATTTGATTTAATATCAAGAGGAAAGGTACAAGAACAAAGTAATTTAATTATAGGCAGTAAAAAACTCTATAGAAATTATTAGCAAAAAGGTTAGCAATTGAATTAATGTAGTCAGCAACAGCATCACTAAGGTATTTATTTTTAGGAAATGAAATGTCATTTCAGGTGGTTTACATATGACTCCAAAATTTTTCAAGATTACAATGGAGAATAGTGGACTCATGATTTGTGGAGTGGATTCATGCGGGAATGGTTATAGTCTTTTAAAAGTTGTTTGCTTTATGCTATAAAGTTAATTTCATATATCTTTGCAACTGCGACTTCCTCAAAACCAACCAAAATGCTTTGGGTGGAGCCGAGCCTCCAGGAAATTTTCTTTCAAGCCTCCATGGTGAATGATTCATGAGTAAGTTAGTGGGGTTGCTAAATGGGAAGAGGGTTTGTGAGACTGTCTTTCATTTCCATTCATTGAGAAAACATGGCAACACCCGCCTTTCTGTCACCCCATTCCATATCCCTAGCATAGCAGGTCCTACCTCTTGCCACGATGCTGACTGAAAACATTTCAGGCTTGCACGACTTGGATAGATGCCGATATATTTGTAAAGAATCAAAGTCTATCGTTAAATTTGCAAATCGTGGATGCACTAATCACGACTGATTCAGTTTTCATGCCTGCTCAGGTCACTAGCATGGACTTGATCTCTTGTAGTTTAGGCTTTAAAATTTTATTTCGTTTGGACCAATTGGACTGTTACCAGAAAATTGATCAGCGTTAGCACCATACACCCAAAAATCAATCTGCTGTGGATTTCTCCCAACTGATTGCAAGTCACTTCTTGTTAGATACTATGTAGTAGGCCCAAGTTTGATGCTCTCATAAGCCACAACATGAACAAGAAACCAGTAAGTCTTCTGTTGCACTGTTACTAAATGAGGTGCTAGCATTTACACTTGCTAACGGCATTGTTTCATATCAAGAAAGACAATATTATTGGGAATGAAATTCATGGTGCAATACAAGAAAGGAAAATACACACGAACACACAGATTACAAACACCAGCTGAGAGGATAATGGAAGGACAGGCTACTACCTCAAGGGAATGAAGTGCATCCTCCTACAAACAAGGGATATAGTAATTTGGGGAAGAAGGGAGGGTTGTCAATTGTCCCATTCATGACAGGAAGAGTTAGGGTCGTAAAGAAGGGGCTGGGACATTAGGTTAGAAGAGGTGGTTGAACATCCTTGTCAGTTTGTCCCACTGTCACCCTCTTACTCATACATTTACCTTACCTGCCGCTGAAGCGTTGAAAGAGATTCTATACTTTCAGTCGGGGTATTAAATATTTCCCTTTCTAGGTAACCATGCTAATAATGACATGAATAAGGTTGAAATTTCATAGAGGGAAAAGGCTGTGATTTGGTAGATGTTTAGTAGGTGCTATTGAAAGCTTGGTATAAATTTAATGTTCATGTAGCATACTTAACTTCAGCCAAACTCATCAGAAGGTACATACTAAATTTATTATTTGTAATAATGTAAAATAATGATTTCCTTGGTGTAATTTTTGCCTGCCATGTCTCCGCTTGCTCATGGTATTGATACATTCTTTGTGTCAAATGATGTATGTCATGTGTAGTGATTAGTTTGAGTAAGCAGTTATTTGTATATCTAATGACTGTGATTGCTGGAAGATATCTTAGATTTTCCCCAAGGGACAAATAATTGAGCCTACTGCGACACTTATTTGATTTTTTTGATGTTTACAGTGTGATGTGTTGAGATCAATTGCAGCTAAATAATGAAATTTGCCATCTCATTTTTTTTCAAACTCAACAAATCTCGTCTGAGGTTTCAGACGAGATGGAGTGGAAACGTGACAAACAAATCTCTTCCCCTTCTCTTGGAAGTAATCCCTGAACTACTCCAACCCTTTTTTCCCCTCTTGTATCTCCTCCCTTTCTTGCAGTGGGCCTTCGTTTGACAATGGGCCTGCACACATTTATGGCCCTGCAATTAGTTGGGGTGGTGCAACTTCAGTGTCAACAATGGAATAAGAAAAGTTTCAGCTCTGCATTGTTAATTTTTTTTAACAGCAAATCATTGATGTAGGAACCTTACATTTTATCTTCTTTAGAGCTTCAAAATGGCGTTTCAAGTACATATCAGTACCCTGCATCAATACATATTACCCTGTGGAAAATCAGATAAATCACCCAAACATTAGTACACCAGAAAAATCATAAATCCTTCATATGGTAATGGATTTTTTTATGTATGGTAACAAATCCTGAAATAGTTTATGGAAATGTGATTGATAATGCTTTAGATTAATGAGGATTTTTTCTTTCAGTTCTCCAAGCTGGTGACCTTACTAGTCTTCTTGAGCAGTTTGAGGCTTCTGAAGCAGTTAATGGTGCATCCCCATCGAGTGGTGGTGCCCGTGCACCAGGGCCAGTTAGCAAGAGTGTTATTCCTACTGTGCCTACAAATTTTCCTTCAGCCCCTGTTAGCAGCTCTCCATTGAAGGGGAGCAAGGGACCTTATGGAGCCTCCTTGCCTGCCACCCCTCTAATGACCAATCAGAAAATAAGGGATTCACTGCCAATAGAGATTATTGAGAAAATTAAGGTAAAGTTTCTATTTCATGTTTGATGCTGAAACTTTAAAATGTTGTGTTGATAATCAGTAGAATTAGTGACATATCTTGATGATGAATATTCATTGTGGCAATCTCGGCCAGTAAAAAATCCCTTGTATGTTCATATTTGATTATGTTAAATGTAAAACATGCTTCACTAATTCATAAGTGACTTGTTGTACGGGTATATTTTAAGTCACTAAATATCAAGTCAAAAATGAAGCCAATTCTATGAAAAGGGGTGTTGGACCAGTGTTAGTTGAGTTTTCAAAATTTACCTTCCCATTTGGTTAATTTACCTATCTTTCATGTTTCCTCTAGTTTATTAAGTTTTTCGAATATTTTTTAAAAAGTATAATAGAGTCAATTATGACGCAATCATAACCTAACTATTTGAATGTCTTAAAATGTTTGTTGATGCTGAATAAGTTGCATGATCATCATGCTGATAAAAGTTTCTGTTTGGTGGGCTATAATCAGCGTAAGTTTGTCCATGCATATTTTCATCATTTCAAGCCTTCAGATATCTATATTTTGCTATGTATACAGTTTTATCTGCTTTCACAACTATTAAATTATTTCTTCTCGGCATTTTGATTAGTGTATTGCTGATATCTTTTGGATTTTTGAGCACATTGTAAGTGGTTATTATTTTTTCGCCTTTGTTTAGGCATGTGGGCGTAAGAAACCCATATCTGTCATTCCTGCCATGCCCTCCAAACGCAATGGACAGAGGGGTACCAGAATGCAAGATGCTGGTGCAACATTGAGTCGGAACAAACTTCTGAAAATTGTATGTACCCACTATTTCCATTAATCGTTATTTGTGTTATGATTGATCCCACAAATTGATTGATTGATGATTGTCTGTGTATAATCATTAAGATCTGCCAGGGGTGGGTAGTACCGAGGAGAGGAGGACCAAGCCCATGTTATCAGAGCGTATGCGTTTTTGACGTAGTTCTGGAGCTGTGGCTCAGATGGCTCTAAGGCTCACAGCTCCAATCGCGCGGGCTATTTGACTCTCGTCGTATAAAGCGCTCCACATTCAGTTGACAGTATGGTTTCTTATGGAGATTCGTTTCCCATCTTATTCTCCATAAGGCTGGGAGCGCGGTTCCAAGTCGTCAATTACAGCATGAAAATTAAGATTCCGCCCTGCATTAGTTAAAAAATGCATTCTAATGTAGAATAAGACGCTTCATTCATAGGTACCAATAGTTTTTCAATAAAAGTTATAACAAAAGCTATAAAAAACATTTCCTTAACTTTCCGTTAGAAACGTGTATTTTTTTACTTTGTCTTCTTCTCGCAATTGCCGCCTAACCGTTGAGAGTATTGAATTGAATCTTCTGCATACATTTTTTCATACTATTTTCTCTTTGAAGGTTTTCACCTTTTTTTAAAGTTATTGGTAAAAAAATTGTTATACCGATGTTACACCCACCAGGACAAGAAAATTGGGATTTTTGTAAGGTAAAAAGTAGTCGCCTACTAACTTACGTTTCTTACATCATAGGTCCCTATATGCTGTGAATCAAATTTGAAGAAAACTATATAGCTATTTTTAGTGAAAAAATCATTTACCTATCTCAATTTGGAAGGGAGTTACAAGGTTTTGATATTACGAAAAAATATTACGGCGCCACTGAGCCGAGCTTCTCGCAACCTCCATGCGCGCGGAGAGAAAATTCTCGAGCGGGAAAGGATATTTTTGTCAATGCTTACTAGGAAATATGTACTCCTTCGTTACATATCCCTAAAGGAGAATACTGATTCGCTGTAACTTCAATACTTACTTACTTATTCAGGAAATAAAGCAAATTTTGACGGCTTGGAACGACAAATTTAGCCTTGGGTCTTTATAATGAGGTGGTTTCGAATTCTGGGGCCTTGCTACCCAACATAAAGTTTATTTTCACTAATTTGGGGAGTTATTCTGACCAAAGACAATGTTTTCGGAGGATGAGTAGTGGGTTTCTCGAGAGAATAGCAAAGGTTTATTTTTCATTTTTAAGAAAGTTTACCAATTTTGGTTGTAGGAAGACTTGTCTGCTGTAGGGCTTGTCGGCCCTTGTATACATATACTCTAAAAAACATCGGTTGCTGTATCATAATTTATAACACAATTTTCAGTGTTCAAGGTTCTAGGCTCCATTTACTATCATTTTACTTCTGCATTTACCGCGTCAAGAATCTTGAATTTCTGTCTTTGTATGGAGAAGATCTTCTGGTATCCCTATTGTGGTAATTAAATGGTATTGTTTTTTAATAATACCAGTCTGGGATGCTTTATACGTTTTCACAACATTCACTTCTACAAAAATCCGAAAATTAATATTTCATGGATGAGGAAACCATTTTTGCGACTAGGTTTCTATTTTTCCCGATAGAAACTCCATATACACGCTCACATATACTTCCCATCATTTTCGATTAGTCTGCATTTTTTCAAAACAACATTAAAATTACTTGACCGCATTGAATTTTGTCAATTTTACGTAGGCCGTTTAAAACATCTTTATAAAATTCTTTAGTGCAATGTGGGCATTAAATGTTTCAAGACAGTCCATACATATTTTGATAGTATATAATATTTCAGAGAGCTGTTGCCACTATTCACCTGAGTTACCATTTGAAGCTTTTTCTCTGCTACTGTAGTTTTTTGTGTAGTTCAATACAGTTACATCAAGTTACACCCTGAATCTATCCGTCTATCACGTAATAAGTCGAACTCAATTCTTAATTCTTGAATTTTTTCGGCGCCAAAGAATTTTTACCTCATTCGAAGACAAATATCCTAGAAAGTGAACCGTTAACTTTACTGTTTCAGCTTATGATTGATTCAAAGTATTTTGGAGCCATGATTTACTAATTAAGAAATTAATATAGTATTTATTTAATATAATCAATTGCCATGTTAAGGTAATTTGTCTTCTAACTTATCTCAAAACGTTCAAGCTTGTAATCATTGAAAATTACTTTCTATTTTGGTATAAATAAATCCGATGACCTTCGATATCGTTTTTATAGTCGTTCAAGAGATTTCCAGAGAATATTTTCAGTAAAGAGTAATTTTATAAAAAATGAGTTTTTTGATGGAGAGAATAAAATAGCATGATTTGTGTAAAGAAGAGTGTACTAACTTCAGTTTTTTACTACAAACACATATTTACCACTTTTTTTTATTTATGAGACAAAATTCTTATCTTATCTCTGCTATTGCGTTTACTGACTGACATCCATTTACAATTTTTTAAATTGGGCACGTAAAAAGCAGGTCAAATGCATAGAATAGATGCAATTTGCATTCAAATGGAATGCTCGCGTCGGTGTGGCCCTCTAGTTTCTATTTCAGATTTCTTTTCAACTTAGAAATTAAATTTTTTCTTACATTTTGTTTATGTGAAATTTTTTGAAAATTCTTTTGGAAACTTTCAAGGCAGCTTTAGTAAAAACAAAAAAGTCACTGGATGGGTAATGAAGACCAGAAGATGTATTCTTCAGGCCAGGAAAGGTCTTATATAAAATTAGGAGTTGAGACTTATCGCTCATGTCCTCCTTGTGTACAAACATTTCCTTGCACTTGGGACAGGAAAATCTTTCTTCTTACCAAGTACCCTGAGAAGTATACTTCGGAGCAATCCTGGAGGGTGATCACATCCGTTCCGATATCAGAGTTGACGTCAACATGCTCCTCGGAGGAGTTTGTTGAAGTGTCTTCTTCACCTTCTTCCATATCGGTAGGCAAAGTTGAAGAGCATGGCTCCATGGATCTAATCCATTCCTCATTCTGTATGTCCAGCATGTAGCTATCATCCAAGTCGTAGCTTGAAGATCTAGGAGGTTTCAGCAAACTTCTTTCAGCACTGAAACTTGCCTGTAGCTCGTTCTGAATCCCTTTACTGTGGGATTGCGATTAAATCTCCCCTTCTGCCTCATCACGGGTAAAAATTTTTCCAGGGCGTCTTGGTTTAGTTTTGCTGTCGCAACTCCCTCTTCACTAGATTCTAAAAGTGCCATAATTGACTTAATCGACAAAAGAAAGCCGTCAAAACACGGAGGTCGACTTCCGTCTACTTTTGTTATCCCACTCATTATCCGATACCCTTCATGCAGCAGGTCCTTGGTTATAATATTGCTATCACAAAGGCGGACATTTAATTTACAGTTGAGCAAATAAAAATGTTTTTTATCATCTCAATGAAGTCCGCAGTAGAGGTAGCTGATGATAGTATCAGCTCTTCTGTGGAGCAACTCGCACGGACTGCGGCGGCGACGGACAAACTGAATATTTGAGTAGCCAGCTTCACTGACATCTTCTGAAAGGCATTTGGCCACAAATGAGCCGGCGTTAATTTCCACATCGCTCTTGTGGTTGAGCTCGAAGTGTCGCTCTTATGGACACTGCGGATATTTTCGAATGAAATTATTTTTCCATCCGCTACAAAGTCACTAGTAAGTAAGTTATTTCTTAAAGATTTGACTAGATGAGGCACATCTAATATGCAATAAATTTTTCTATTTTTTACCTCGAAATAAGGATTTTCAAACGAGACGACCAAGTCTTTTAGAGCTTTTCTGTTTCAGCTTCCCTGATCACAAATAAAACTTTGTGGACTTAATCCAACGTCCAAAACCTTAAACCGCCATCGCGTAAGTATTTTGAGTTATCCATTCATTGAAGGCTACAAAATATTTGATGTTCTGTACTTTAGATATTTATTGACTTTTTGCAAAGAATGTAACGAGCCAAAACTAATTGTTTGTCTTAGATAACAAATTATTCAATACAATATTGATTTTCAATGTTAGTACAGTATTTGTTCCCAGTGTGCAACATAAAGTTCAAAGTTCTAGCTGCAAATGACCTGTTGACGAGCCCCTTCGGAGATACTTTCACTGACATGTATTCTATAAATAATTTTCCCGAAGTAAAGCCCTCAATTTCCTCCATTGTTAGGGACTATTTTCCCTACGATTGAAAACTAGTAAAATGTTTTCAGACGTTAAAAAATACTTCCAACAGAGGAAAAATATTTTGTAGGAGTGTGTGTGTGTGATCGTTTAATTTAGAATTTGTCCGAAAATACCCTATTTTCAGCGTATATAAAAAACATCTGTTCGCAGGAGAATGTTTGAGTTAATCAAAAGGATTGAGATAGTGAACTATTTTGTGTAATTCTTTTCGCATGTTGTTGTGCGCCAACTTTTACGTTTTATATGCTCTTCATTCCTGAAATAAGAAACTCCGAACGAAAGATTCCTACTTTCATAAATTTGTCTCCACTTTTGCGTCAACTTATCAGCGGATAATATTTAATTGCCTCATTTAATGGAGCCCAATAAGTTTCACAAAGTGGCTTATCTATTCCGACAAAATACTATAAACGTTATTATCTTTCAAATTTGCCTTGGTGCCAGTACCGTATTACGGAAGGCTGCAGAACTTCGTCAAAGGACTCATTGAGTCTCACATTGCTGAATATAAAATCCTCTGTTAAATGAAATAAAATAACTATGTTTTATTTCATAGAACATGAAGCAATTCCATAAAATAACGCCTAAGACCTTGTCTTATATTGAAATCCTCTGAACGTCCATTCGATATTCGTGCATTTCTCCTCTCAAAATTTCATAAAAATCCCTGGAGGTCGAGTGGATACTTCCCTGAAGTTTTCTCACTGGTAGCTTATTCGTTTAGTTTATCAATATGGAACAAAATACCCTAAAGGAATATGACCCGGAATGGAGATGCATTCAGAATTTAAGAATCTGTTCTTTCGGACTGATGGATAATATTTTTGCGGAAGCGATGATTAATTCAAGGTTAGATTACATAATTTTGAGTTTTCAATAATGAAGAATGCTTCATTTTTCACTTATAACCATCAAACCGGGGGTCCCGGTGCCCTGAAATTTTTTTCTCTCTTGCCTTCGGACCGCATTCTTTGAACTGTATGAGACTGTTTCAACAGTTATTCACAGCTGCATGTTGTAAAAGTGTTTTCAGTAGTAACGGGAAGATCCAAGCAGAGAGATGAGGGAAGGATTTGTGGAAGACGCAGCTCGCCAGGCGATAAAAAAATCCCTCCTATCCATGCTTCTTTTGTCCCAACAGCTCTCTCCCTCACACAGCCCGATCTGATTTCGTCTCCCGTCGGACCGAGGTGTCGAATGTCACGAGTGTCCCCCCGTCAAATAGTGAGGGGAAAGAAGGGAGGGAGAGGACCCAAGGTCAGCTTACCCGTACGAGAGTACGCCACTGCCCTCTCTCGACAGCAATTCACAACAACAAATGTATATCCTTATCCCCATAAAGGCTGGCCCTCTCTTCTCCTCTCTGGTAGTACTTAAGGATTCTGTTCTGTCACAATCTCTTGGAAACAAACAAATTGGAAAAAAGTTTGAGCAGGCATGAAAAGTGGAGCTTTGCTCTGTGTAGTTTAAATGAAAGTCATGTTATTGTGTAGTAGGGCAAATCCATTAATTATATCTTGCTATAAAGCTTAATTTATTCAATTACCATAGTCACTTCCATCCAAAATTATTGTTCTAAGTACAGCAGTTCTGAGTGAGCTTTGAACGTAGGTTTTCGCAGCGAGGGGCATCGTTGCTAATGGTTTCCGGGTGCAGCTGCATGTTGCGCCTTGTCTTGCAAGCTTTCGCGTCCGTTACAGGGCGCATCATCAGGCATTCATCGCCTGAAGATGTGCCCTGTAACGTACGCGGAAGCTTGCAAGACGAAGCACAACACACAGCTGCACCTGGAAGCCATTAGCAACAGTTCTGAGTGAGCTCTCTTTGAATTGAATTTCTCCATGAATGTAATTGCTCCATAGACACTCAATTTGAGTGCTCCTGATTTCCAGAAGGGTCTTTTTGATTTTTTCATACCTGAGAACTCGTCCCTGATTGTGGAGAATTCAAGTATTAGTTCTAGCTGGTCAACAGTGTGCTTTTAGATGATCTTAAAAGGTCTATGATGTGGTCATTCGATTTCTCAATTCAGGCAGGCATATGGTTAAGCTCAAAAATATCAACGCACTCATTTTTTTAGACCATTATTATCAGAAAAAAGGGTCAGTAATTGAACATTTGTATTTAATGACTATGCTACGTGTGAAATGGTAAATATTTGGTGGAAGGTCAGAACTGTATAGTAGACTCTCGTTAATACGAACAACGTCATTATGAAGTTCTCGTTATTACCAACCAAATCGTTAGTCCCGGTGAAAATGCCTATCCAAGCTACAGAAAAAGAAATGTTATTGTGAAATTTTGTTTTTACGAGCCTCAATCCGGTCCCAGCGGTTACAGAATGAACTTTATTGCGAAGTTCCACAGATAAGCAACAGAATTTAGTGGGATATACCCAACCCTAAGCTTTAATAATCATGCCATGTTTAAGTTCTTCTCGTGTACTCTGCCCAAGAGCGTCAATTATGTTTCTTTCTTCAGTGTAAATGCAACATCATATAATAAGCTTCAATCCTATGGAGTCAGGGTGATCCACTCATAACCACTCGTAAATTGGACGAACATTTCGATTCGATTCACGAACTTTCAGAGATACGAGCATTCAAAATTTTCAAATTTCGTATTTGGCGCCTTTCGATATGGCTGATGCGACGCGGTGTGGCGTGGAGGAACTCGCACTTAAACTCGGGCATAATCTGTAAAAAGTATCATTGAATCCGGTGTGAATTTAGGAACTGTTCAGCATTTCGCCCGTTCTTCCTTACTGGGGAGAGCAATTTTTTTTGCTCCGGCTGCGTTGCACGCCCAGCTAAATCAGTTTGCCGCAATCATGACTCAGTACACAAGTGTGATGCAGTGTTGGATTCTGTAGGATAACCTCTACTCGATTCCTTGCATACAGTCTGGCCGGCGAGAGTTGTCTGATGACAGCACAATAGGAAGGGCGGTAAACCCTGCGCCAGCATGGTTTGCTCCCCCAACGCACCTTACACCTTAACCTACTCAAACAACGTTGTCAAATGCATGTGGAGCACCGAAATAAGCCTGATCCACCAACACAAGGCCTTTCTTCGAATCACCAAACCAAGTGATTCTTCCTTTGGGTCCTGCATGCTTGTCGTCCCTTCTGGCTTCTCTCTTCATGGGACCCTTTGGTTTACAAGTGATGTGGGCATTTCCCTGTCTTACCTGGCAACCTGCCCCCAACCCTGACCTAGACCATTTTACCTGTCATCGCAGAACTCTCAGCAGCCGGGCTGTTGGTTTATCAACCTACGAACAAGGTCTTGGAACGCATCTAGTTCGTATAACGAGGACTTACTGTATTCAGGAAGATATCAACCTTCGATTGCGTCATGCTGCATTCTTCTATTGAGAAACTGAAACGAATTTTCCAGCTAATGTATATTTGTGCATAATTGAATAGTGTTTATCATATACTGTTTTTTTTCGACGATTCCTAAAAGAAACATTCAAACAAACTTTGTTATTAAGAACCTCTGGTTTTTCGGTCCTGTGAACTTCGTAATAACGAAAGTCTACTGTATAACTATAATTGAATTTTTATTATATTTGAGCTGTGACCAGCATTATTTTTTTTAAATGTGTTGCAAGGATGTGATATTTGGTTACAAAAAGTGTCGAGTATGTGGTTACCCTGGCTTGATGTTATTCAGTTAAATGTCTAGCCCAGCAAGCCATGGAAAGAAAGCAATCAATACCTCTTACAATTAGAGTACAATTAAATCTACTCATTTGAACAAACATTCACTGTCATTAACAACTTAACAAGTGCTGTACTGACCAGTGTAAAATTCTTAGTAGCTGACCCACACAATCATCTTCGGGGTGGGTGCATCCTTGTAAATGTGCGATGAACTATTTTGCTGGAGGTCTTACTTGATATGGGTATTATAAATTGTTTCTAAACTTAGTGTCTTCATTTTACCCCTTAAGGTTTCTGGTGGTCAACTTGGAGGGGGTGAGTCAGTTCAGCTAGACCATGACTACTGCTCTTCTGAGATGGCTCGTCCACCTTCATTTTATCATTCTGATGCCTCTGAGTATGCCAGTGAGGCCTGCAAGTCACGGCGTGGCCGCAAGGAGACAACTAGTGGTGCACTTCCTACAGTTGGCTCTAATGCTCGTAGCATAGTTGCAAAACCTGCCATACAGAATCCTCCTGTGCGAGGTACAGATCCCTCCCAAACTGTTTCACAAGTTGGTGCAGTTGATAGGAGAGTGACTGGTGTAGTGAAGAATATCTCTGATAGGTCTAGAAAGTTGGATGTAGGCTGTTGTTATGAGAAGAATTCAAAGAAAGACAGTGGCCTTGAGTCTGGTGAAGTGAGTGATGCTGGGGAAGAGGCAGGTTCCTGCCCCACTGTCAGTGAGTTGAACCCGGACAAGCACTCTATAGGCCATCCTGATGAAGTGGATGGTGCACGCGGGACAGTGCCCTCTGCTGGTTCTCAGGAACATGAAGTGCAGAAACCAAAGCGTAAACTGAATCTGCAAGAGTATCGTAGTCGTAGGTCAGAGTTAGAGAAACAGAAAGTTTACCCGTGTGAAGTGCAGCTGTCTGAGATTCCCATGCCAAAGGAGGATCCCAGTGGAATGAGTGATGTAGTTAGTGCCAAGGTAGATGTAGTTAGTGAGGCTTCTGTGAACACAGAGGCAAATCAGTCAGAGGTTCCCGAGCAGAAAGTTAGTGAAGATGCATCAAGTGAGAAGCCGAAGATGCATAGTGTGGAAGTGCAAACTAAATGCAGTGAAGAAAAAGAGAAAGTCCCTGATGAGAAGTCACCCTTCGATGATCAAAAAAGGTAAATCAATCAATTTTTTAATGACTTACCACCTGCGATGTAACTTAAAGTTATTAATATTCACTCATGAGTCAAGGGCGTGCACAGGATCACAACTAGAGGGGGCAATCAGTGGTCGCTCAAGTTGTAACACAGAAAAGGTTATGGAAACCAAAATTTCAAGAAAATTGTAACAGTGCTTTATTAGTTTTTAAAATTATTTGCTTGGAGAAACTATTTATATTTTAATTACAAGTTTTAAACTAATATCGCTTTTCTTGGATTTTAAGACATTCATTAAGACTTTCGTTTTGAATTATACATATTTACTTTCGCTTTCAAGGGGGGGCAGCTTCCCCCTCCTGTCCCATACTGGGTACACCCATGTCATGAGTATAGAATACTGGACGCAAATGTGGTACCAAAAGGTAATAATGCCAAGCCATCCATACAATGTCACTATTCTTTGGCAGTAGCTATATATATCATAGTGTCACACTCATGAGAAGGTGATACCAAATTGCATATTAGTGATTCAGACAACATTGCAGGTTTGGGAAAAGAAACCTTTTTTCTTAGCTTACTTTCGGACTAACAATAAGTATCAGGGTTCCCACTCAACCTTGAAAACCTTAAAACCATGAATAAGCCTTGATAAGATAAGAAATGGTCATTTTGATCATATTTCAAGGTCAGTGACACGTAGGCATGGCTGAGGATTTGTCTGGACACGTCTTTTGAGGCACAATTATTGGTCCGTGTACTCTGATGACGCATTGACGTTAAGCGTGTACCAGTTACTCTTCTTAACTTCCCTGGCACCCTGGTCCCTCTATTATCCCACTCACAACCTCTAGCCGGAGCTGAATTTTGTGAACGATATGTTATGTCAGGAGAGAGAGCACTTTCATTGCTGCGTTTCCATTCACGTTGTCTGTTGTGTTTGTTAAATTTGTAGTTAACGTGCGGCCGATGATTGTTATGTGATCAATATACTTGCCTAAAATGGTTTATCTACAAACCGTGAATTTGAAGACATTTAGACCATGAAAACCTGGAAAAAACCGTGAATTTTATAATTTAGATTGAGTGGGAACCTGATTTTGTATGTAACTAGCATTTATTTAAGACTTGCGACAATAAAATGTCAAGCAAGAAATGGTGGACCATGTGAAAGTAACCCATTAAGCATGCATGAATGACATGTTTGAATGAGCTATATGTAAACAAGCAACACCATATTCATAAGTAGGATGAGATAAATACAACAATAAAGATCTCCTGCTGTGTACACATGTAGAATTTGGAAAAACATTTCTTTAACGATGTGCATTGTGGAGATGGTATGGTTAGTCTGCAGATGGTAGGTGACATTTAGTCCAGTTATACTCAGCCCAATGAAAGATTAATCACTCCATACTGGTTGTTGCCAGCCAGGACTGGTGAAGTTTACACTGAATGTCATTGAACTGTTCATTAATGCATCCCAATTTTTATGTAAACAAATGTATATTTAGAAAATTTGTGAAAATCACAGCCACGTGTTCTCATTATTGACTGAGCAACAGAAAATATTTCATGTAAAAGTCTCTACGAGTCGAGTCTGCATCTGGTATGCAACCTGTAAGCATCCACTGTATTGCATGCATGAGGATAAAAGTCAATTTTAGATCATAACATATGTACTGTGAAAATGTCAGGTTACAATCAATCCACCACCTGAATAAATTGTTTTCCAAAAAATTACCTTAATGCAACACCACCATCGGTGGAGCCCACTGTCATCTGTGGGATATTCGATCACGTTAAAGGCAGATGGTAAACAGCTTGTTCACAATACTTAGTTTCCTCACTTGAGGAAACCTTTGGCCTCTGCACCTTCCTTTAGTAACTCCCTTGTTTATAAGCAATTATGAAGATGTCAAGTATAGCCTGATCAAATTCATTGAAGCTTAGGATGGGGGTAAGAAATGGTATCATTTTCATTTGAGAATTATTTTTGATGCTTACTAAAATCTGTTAACAGTGAGAGCTTTGTAACATTTTAAAATTCATAAGGTTGTCAAAAAGATGCAATTTTATATTGCTGCTGACTTCAGTGAAATTTTATTTAATTTTAATAATAATTAATGGGTGGGTTAGTGTGTGAGCTTATGATAAAATGGCAAATCTGTTAATTGATTGGTGAAGTTCATGTGTGGTCATCATGTCACATTTTGATGGAATGAGATGGACTGGTAATAATATTATGCATTGTCTCAAAAATAATGTTTTGGGGAAAGAATTCTTATTCATTACTGGACCTGTGCTCTACACCTGTTCTCAGGCTCAAAGCTTACCCTTCAGATGTACTGTAAGGCACTTATCATTTGTATTTAATGAGAGATATCAAATGATTGAAAACAAAATTTACTATGCATGTGATTTACTTTACGTGTGATTTTGAGTGCGCTATTAAATGTTTATTTTTTTAAAATTATTATCTGCAAGATTCTTGGCACAAGTGGTGAAATTGAATTTTAACAATGATAGTTATTGAAGTTCATTTCAGTTATTAAACAATGGAATTCCTATTTTTTACATTTTGTTGTTTTTTGTGGCTGAAGTTAAGATATATTTCCCTCTTAAAATCAAGTTCCAATTGGCTTGATGTGGTTGTTAAATTTGTTTGTGTAATGCTTAGCACTTTTGAATATTTTTAAAAGGGCAGCTTAGTTTATTTAAAAATCTTTACCTTGGTAAAGTCTTTATATTCATGATGTGCGCGTTGTGTCCTGTGGCACTTCTATCATATTGGCCATTCCTCCTCAGTTCAACATATGTGTGGCCTTTAGGATTGTTAAAATCCTAGGATAATTTGTGTAGGTCAATTCACTTCAAACTAAATACTGTGAGGCTGTTTTATAAAAAAATATTTTTTTATACCCATTTTAATTTTTTTTGCATCTTTGCCAAAAAAACATGCCTTGAATCGTATAATTCTCACTATTTCACCACCCATTTTGCTGGGAAGCCATGATTTAAGGCTTATTTCAAAGATTAGTCTTTGTATTAGACACTAAATGTGTAATAAATTCATTAATTGATGTTTCTGTGAATTTTTACATTTAATTGTTTAAAGTAATTTCAAAAGTAAAATTTAGTGGTAACACACAAACATTTACAATTTTCTCTCATGTAGTATTTCATCTCCTATTGGCAATACATACCTAAGGTATGTAATATTTAAGTCTGTGGATGTGATAACTGCTCTAGACAATAGTTATCTGCATCAGCTATAAACTTCAATGCCACCAATATTTGTTATCAAGTTTATTAACGTTATGGTTTTGACAAGTCTTATGCGAGAGCTGTACTGAACATTTGGATCGGACAAGCAGATGGTGTGACTTAATTTTCAAGGTTACTCATGCCATAATGATTAATTAAGATTTTATTTATTGTTTTGCAATGAATTGATATTATGCAAAAAAATTTTATAACATCGTCAAAAGTGATCATATGTTAGAAAAACCCAGATCATCCACTAATACAACAAAGTGCACTTGAATAGTGTTATCAAAGTATATTTTTAACATATATCTTTTCATTTCCATTTGGCATTTGCCTCTTTGTAATGTGAATTCATTAAATATATAAATAAAAATGTATTTTTCCATCATTTAATGCAGGGCTGCTAGATCCCGTGACCGAAGACGGCGTAATTACAGATCTCATCATCGCAATAGAAATGATTCTGCCTCCTCCAATTCCTCTGTACTCTCCCATTCATCATATGGATCAGTGTCATCATGCTCATCTCGTTCCTCATCAACATCTTCTATGAATCAGGGGAGGGGCAGACGCCATCGCCACCATCGTGGCAATCATAGCTGTCATTGTAGATCAGGCCATTCTCACAAAGGTCGTCGTCATAATTCTCGAGCTAGAAGGTATGTATGTTGTTTTGTTCCTTTTATTATTATTGGTAATGTATTGTGTTTTGGCTATCATCTCCATTTTTCAGGAAAGATTAATTTTTTTAGACATACAGTAGAAGATTGATGATCTGGAATGCATGCGACCGGACACATTCCGGATTAAGAATATTTATTTATCTATACCTCAGACATAAGGAATGTGTAGAATGTACTATACAGTGGAACTTGGTTAGTACGTTACTCTTTAGCACGTTTTCCTCCTTAACACGGTGATTTCTCTCGGTCCCAGTAACATCTGAGCAAAAAACAGGGAAAACTTTTTGGTTAGTATGTTTTAAATAGTGGCCCTTTTCTGGGTATTATGCTCAATTACTTGCCATGATGCAGCCCGCAAGTCGTTTCCTCATATTTTTTAAGGTGTTTAACCTTTCAAATTCATAAGTTATTTTATTATTATCAACCATAAACCTTCTTACTTTCATCCCACACTTCTCTTTCTGAAACCGTGATGCATCTAAATGCATTTCTCAATGCAAGTGCTATGTGCGTCATTACTTGACAATTGTTGTGGGAGCAGACAATGCTTTCGATCTACATGCGAAGCTTAGCGCAAAAATTCTTGATCTTGGTGCAAGAAATAGAAAATAGACTACATTGGACAAATTTTTATGTGAATTTAAACTGTCAAATATGAAAATGTGCTTGTAATAATCTTTAAGTGCGTTATTAATCGTCATATCAATATATCAATCGACATAATAATCGATAGGGTTTCATTCCAAGAACGAGTGCATAAGGCGGTTGCCATGAATAATGGTAAATAGAGTTTTACCAATTTTTATGATGTTTTAAAACAGCCAAATGATTCTCTGAGAAAGCTGTGAGAAAGAAGAAATTACTTAGCTTAACTTGTCCTCTTAAAACATGACAAATCACAGGATATGACAAATCACGGGAGAATGATGCCTTTTTTGTAATTGTTTCCGGTAAATCCATGAAACATTGATTTTCATTCACATGGTACTGTTTTTGCAATGCAGTGCTCATTTTCTTGATTTTCAATTTGGAAAGAGTCCAGGAAGACGATCCTACGAGAACTTCCAAAAGTAATTCTAATTATGACGGCTTTTCTGCAGAGTGCTTTTACCCCAATTGCTATTACAGGCGGTCCCCGACTTTCGTACACAATGCGTTCCCGAAAACTTGTACAAAAGTCGAATGTACGAAAGTCGAACCATTGACTTCCATACTAATTAGGGGTTACGTTCCAAAAGAGCGGAATTTACGGACTAAAACCTTTTTTTTTCACGGAATTCATTTCAATTGACTTAATTTTAATAATATGTGAATAAAACTCCTCGCATCATCTAATTTCTTTCGAAAATACGCAGAAAATCCAAATAAAAGTTTAAAAAACAAGAACTCCGTTGGCTATCGAGTGAAACTTCCTCTTGGCGTTTAAGTTGACATTCCACTTATTGCGTCCACTATAAATAAAAGGACATATCAAGAAGCATAACAAAATGTATTTGTTGAGCCCGCACTCTGGATACCTTTTAATTTTTACACCAAAATTCGATATTTGGCAGGTGACATTCGTGATCGCATATATTCTGCATGTTATTCAAAAAAGACAAAAGACAAACGGAATTCGGGTGATATTTCGTGCAATATCGTTGCTGAAGGTTTACATGAATTAAACAGCACTCAAACGAAAAAACACAATTAGAAAGGTCTTACTAGTTTTATTGAAAGCTATTCGATGATGTCTAGTCAACTTCTTTTGAAAAATATCTTCAATGAAGGCTTTCTTCTTCCCTTGATAAAGGAGCCTATAACTGGCAGTCTCTCTCCCAAATAAATCACCTAGATTAGAGTCAATTACCAACAATTCCCTTCATTATATACGTTCGTATTGTTCGCATATACTGCCGATACTGCCATTTGAAACAATTGAATGTTGGGATGCGCAATAAACATCGCGGGAATTTTTAAAAAATTACAGACCAACGTCCGAAAGTCCGAATTTAGCGTACGAAAGTCGAGTAAAAGGTGTCGATTTTGAACGTACGAAAGTGCGAATTGTACGAAAGTCGAGGACCGCCTGTATCTACCTGCCTGTTTAGCACATTTTCCTGGATAGTACGTTTTGTGGTCCCTTCAGAAACGTACTAAACAAGTTCTACTGTATTTCCAAAGGTATGATGAGAACAATGAAAAACATCTTTGTGCGGAAAAACCCTCATAAATGAGTCCTCAACTTTGTGGAGACATTTCTCAAGGAGATGGTTCTTTGGCATTCAAAGTATTCTCTTTTTTAGCATTGCATGAGATTGCATTAATAGTTTTATCCCCGTGACTTTGAGACCACTGGAACATAATTTAAAATTCTGTTGCATGGTATGCAAATCATTGGATTTCCTGGTGTATTGCAGTTAAGGCCTAACTTGCTCATTGTGGAAAGTTTAAATGATTGGGAAGTATCTTTGAATAAGTACTTGTAGTAGTAATGTGCAATGTTGAAGTTAATAGTGCTTGTATGAAAGTATCTGACGTAAATTTATTTTTTCAACTTACCTATCACTCTTAAGGCTTGTAAGGTCATCTTACTTCCATGTTAAAGAAGCTGTTTTGTCAAGCAGCACTACAATTCAATCTTCATTAGCATTCACCCTGTGTATTTCTGTTTTGCATTATTATTGGAATGTTGTAGGGTTTTTTTCAAAACAATGTAAAATTTTGATGTTCCTTATATTATAGTGTTGGAGGGAAAGGAAGTAGTCATCACATGAGGAGATCATCCTCGATGCAGCACGGTCATTCTCAGGTGAAATCTCCATCATCACTGACCTCCTGTGGCTCTTCCCCTTCATCATCCCTTCGTTCAATCACACCATCATCTCATTCTCCTTCTCCTCACCGAAGTGGAGATCGGCAGTCCAGAAGGCGAAATAGAAGACGTAGTCATAAGGATGCTGAAGTGAGACGCCGAAGCTGTCGATCTCACTCATCACGCTCTCCTTCGTGGAGTTCCGATTGCTCTTCCTGTTACTCCAGGTAAATATTTTCCTGTTCTACTCCAGGCCTATTTTCTGTACATTTCCTTTGTATACAATTTAAAATTTTTCATTTGGAATATTCTTTTGGAAGCAATTGTAGTGTGTCTAAAAATGATCCTAAAAATATTAGAATGATTTTGTTTTAGCTTGTGATACAGGAATTTTTTCAAACTAGAAGAGAATTTTGCTCACTAGAATAGAATTCTATACGTCTTGGGGCAGCAGTAGAAGTCTGTTATAACAAGTATGGTCTATAGCGTGAGATATTTTTGTTTTGGTTGGTTCGTAGGTAAATAGGTAAAGGATCTGGCTGTAACAAGTGTTTATGTTTTTGCTAGTTCTATGGCAAGTATGTATTTCATAATGAATTTCATGCAGGATGAATAAGTCAGTATAGGTAAACTTTAACTATAAAATGCTTCACATTAAATGCCATGAGAAAAAATTCCCCTGGATCGGGAATCTAATCACGATCCATTGGCTCTCTGTGGAATTAATCATTTATTAAAAAGATTATTTGGAGGATGAGTTCCAAAGAGAGTAACAAGAGGCTATAATCTGCTAGGGCTTACAGGAGCATGGACATCCCGCTATCCAAGATGGTCTGATGATGGGTCAAGTGAGTGCCCCTTGCCTGATAATTCATTGTCAATTGGCTGTAGTTCCAATATTAGTTCTGGGACGCCAATGGTGTGTTGGTAGATGCTCTTAGATCCTTCATTTTCACGGTATATTCAGAACTAGTTCCTGCAGATTTCTACTGTATATAGTAAACTCTCGTTATTATGAAGTTCATGGAACCAAAAAACCGGAGATTTGTAATAACGGACTTCATAAGAGTGATTCTTTTAGGAATCGTCACAAAAAAAAATTTCTTGTCTCTTTACTATCCCGTGCTTACGCTCGCATGGCGGAATGACTTCAGAGTATGATATATGCGATTAAATTATGCACAAATACAGTGAGTCTTCTACAAACATAAAAGATGCGCTCCCAGACCTTTCTCTTAAGGCTATGCAAGGCATCGTAAAGTCTGGTTATCCTGCAAAATGCAATGCTGCGTTGCAATTTTGCATTGGCTCACGGTTGTTACGAACTGATGTAGCTGCAGGTGTGATGCGGATGGAGTCGAATTAAATGAGCTGTCCGTGGGAAGGAAGAAGGGGCAAAGCGCTGAACAATTGCTGATTTCGTAATGGATTTAATTGACACTGTTCAGACTGCCAAAAGTGCGAGTTCATTTACCCCATATGGTGTCACATCGGCCAACTCCAAAGGCGCCGAATTTGAAATTTTGGACCCACTTTTGGCACAATGTATGAGGAGAAGTGAAACATAGTGCAATGATTATGACGTAGCGTTGTGTATATTGACCTTTAAAATTGCCGTTTGTGTATTATAAAATGCCATTAGTTCGTATATGAACGACATTGCTTATCTGTGGAACTTCGAAATAAAGTTCTCTTTATAATCTCAGGGACTGGAATTGAGATTAGTAATTTCATAAAAGTGAAAATTTCGTAATAACGTTTATTTTATTTTAGATTGGATTAGCCTTTTTGTCGGGATCAATGATTTTCTTCGTATAAAGGAGAACTTCGTAGTAAAATTGTTCGTATTAACGAGGGTCTAGTCCTATAAAACCCGTAATACTGTAAAAGATTTAAGATTTGAATTTTCTTCCATATTTATCTTTTAAATCTTTCAAATCCTTAGCAAAATTATAGAACAAACTTATAAATGGAAACATAGTCCCTAGACAGGATGTACTGAAGTGCATAAAAGTATTCACTCACATCATGGTATACCATTCACTCACTCATGGTATACCATTTGATACTTTCATCTTCTTGAATACCATGAGAAGTACTGAGAGGCATATGGGCTGGGGAATAGAGTTTGGAGGGGGGGTTTACGGAAGACAGACAGCCCAGAGCTACTGCATGCCTCGTTTCTATTCTTCATTTTGTCTGCTCCTAGTTATTTCGTGTAATCTCCATCTTCCAGTCTTTCAATTCAATGCAGGATAGTGTTAAAAATGCACAAAGAAATGAACTAACACAGTAAATAAGTCATTGACAATTGTTTTTTCCCAAAATGTTTTGTCCATGTTCATAGAAACAAGTATTACTTCTTAGGGATATGTGACAGTAAAACCTCTATGTAGTGAACCTCTTTACATCGTAAACCTCCATACTTCGTACCAACCCTCTGGTCCTGTCAGATTTACATGTAAATTTATAGGAAAACCTCTATATAGTGAACCTCTTTATCTCGTAAAACCTCCATACATCGTACCAACAAGGCATCCCCGTGACGGCCTAACTACCTCCGCAAATCGTACCGAGACAACTAGAGACCATTAATGCAGCCGCGATTACCTACATGGAATGACATTTTCAGCGATAAATGTTTCACGCTTATTTTTTTCTTATACACCTTAAATAATTTCACGTTAACCATTAGTTAGGGCATCCAACTATCCTAATAATATTAAGTGACGGCAAATGAAGACAGAACACATCGTTTTCTCTCGAATCACGGTCAAAATCGCGCGATAACACTCGCTTTCTTTTACTGATGGCTTTATTTTCTTGTAAGTGCCTACATACTATGTTCAGTTAATAAAAGAGGCGACCAGCGCAGCCTATAATCACTAGCTGACGGAAATATTTCAACTAACTTCACTCCCATCCATGGAGACTGAATTACTCGACCGCATTGCTACTTCCGCTTCTAAAATTAAAACATTTCGAGAATTTTCCGCGACTTGAAATAAATCAAATACAGTTTCGCAATTATTTTATTCCCTTATTTCCTGGTGTAGCACTTTCTTACTACCGCCTTGGTAATTTTTTCGATGCTCTCGTGAACGATCGTAGTTTAAAATTTTTTGCTCCTAGCGACAGTCTTATGTCTTGCCTGCATATTTATGCCGCGAAATCTGACTATTCCATCGGGAGTCCGGGACGTCAATTTCTAGCAATACTGAACGAACATCAATCCATGCGCAGCAGTTTTAGGTGAAGGAGGCAGCTAATTAGCTGATACGCGGTAGGGCAATGAAATTTTTTACCGTCGCCGCTGCATTCTGAAGTAGTTCGCCCAGCATTCTCACCAGGAAATCACGTCCTTTCGCAGACCTAGCGTTTCTGTGTGCCCTCGACAGAGTTTTTCTTCGGAACGCTACGTGCATTGTATTTTGGAGAGAGGCAATTCAACAAAATTTTCAAAATTACGCTCAATTTTTTGTCTATTTTTTTGCGGTAGTCACGTGTTTATTTATTTTTTTATAATCTTTAATAAGTCACATGTTATAAGAATGATAAATCAATTCTAAAAGATATATTAAGGAGTATTTTCAATTATTTGCCATAAATATGAACAAATATGAAAATTACTTAATTAATCATAGGCTGATGATGGATTCGAGAAATAAAAGAAGGCGACTGCTTGACATTACCACATAATTGCAATTTTCCTAGCCATCAGCGAGGACAGGCAGAAGGCAGTGACCTTTGGAATACCATCATTCACCCTAACATCTATTTTAAATAACCGAGGAAAAACAGAAGAAACTGGCTAGGCTGCACAAATAAAAAAACTCAGGCAGTTAAATATGAGGATGAAGAAATTATGTTTAGAAATATAAAACTATTGTTCTTTCCTCCGAACACTATAAGTAAATTACAACCCTTAGACCAGGGAATTATTTCTTAGGTCAAAAGGCATTAACGAAAACAGCCAGTGATTTATTTACAGTGAAAATGGCATTAAAAAGTGCTCGTGGAATTGAAAACATTATTTCAAAAGAGTTTGAATACATTTTTAAGCAAACCCATTAACTAATTTATTTTCTAAAAAGGCCTCTTGAACAATTTACTTTTACCTTTGTGTAACCATTAAATTGTAAATATATGTTCACTTATGCATACCTATATATTTAAATATATTAATATAATGGCTTAAAAGACAGTAGCACCTTTCATTTCCCAAGGATATGAAAAAATGGTGCCTACCACTAAAACCTCTCTATAGTGAACCTCCATACATCAAATTGCCCAAATTTTGGTCCCCTCCATTACGATGTAAAGAGGTTTTACTGTACTTTTTGATCTCGAGTCGAGTTGTAAACTACTTGGGAGTGTCTAGTTGAGTTTGGTAACTTTTGGATCTGGCAACATTATAATGCATGCACCAACATATTCTCATTTTTCCAATACCCAAGTGAATTTTCTCTTCTGGACGCTTAGCCTGAAGTAAAAAGGAAGACATGATGAGGGACATAACTATGTCAGAAGTAGGAGTTGAAAGAAAATTAATGTCTTAAAAATGGTTCCATGAGCAAAATTGAAATGAATTAACCTCTAGTAATATATCTAAACTTTAATTTAAATATGTATCCACATTGCTAGGAAGAGGCCTGAGTAAAGTCATTTGCATAATTATAATAAAGATTTTATACGTAAATGAATTATGTAAGATTTAATACTTTCAAATTCTCATGCAGAAAAACCAATTGCTCTACATGTGCAGGTGGTAGGTTTTGACGTCTCCATATTACAACATTATGGTATTACTGCCTGTAGAAAATTATCTTTTGAAACAGACTTGAGTGGCTGGAATGGACAAATACTTTCTTGCTAAAATTGCAAGAATTTTGGAATCTTGGTAATTTTTATTAAAAATTTTATCAGCAATTTTTATGGATCTTCTCGGAAAATTAGCTTATTATGCCAAAATAAACCATTCTTTATTTCTCAGTTCATTTAATTAACCATAGCAACTCTTATTTTGTAAGTTTTGGTTAGATTAAGTAGGAAACAAAATGTCAACAAGGAACAAAAAACAAAAAAGGACATCGGACGTGCATAGTACTCAAATAGGCTAAATATGGCACCATTTGTGCGGTAAAACACTGAAAAAAGCAGCAGTTTTCCGCTAAAACCTAAAAGTTACGTATTTTTTTCATAGAAAACTTTTAAAAATTTATGTACAGTGGAACCTCGTTAAAGCGAGTACGGGCTATAGCGACACCCCCGCTATTACGAGAGATAGCCAATGCACCGTCAATTGACCCTATAATAAGCATGTTAAAAAATTCGTTTTTACGAGACCCTTTCGGTGTTGGCTCTCGCCATAGCGAGGGTTTCTCCGCCGGAAGACTTTCATCAAGACTCCTTAACCTCTGTAATTGCTAGCGATCTGTTAGAAATGAAGTTAATGGAGTGATCAGTCTCAAATTTATGTTATAACTGTCGTTCTATAAATATAATGATTGACGAAACAATGCTTTGCATGATTTTTATTCAGTGCGGCGCTTATAAATTGCTTGAATAGTTAGTCGTTATTTGAGTAAGGAAATTTAGTGATGCAAAAAAACATCGCCTTTCGTCTGGATTTATGCTTACGTTTATCGGATAGATGTTTATCTGTCGCCGCACCACTCCTGTTCCTGTATATCTGTTCGCAACAGGTATATTGGCTATTATTTGCTCCACCTCCGGTAAAGCGACAATTCGCTATAGCGAGTGTTTATTAGTGCACCGTGGGGTGTCGTTATATCGAGGTTTCACTGTATTCCCTTGGTGTTTTAGTAAAGACCGTAGGGTTGGGCATAAAATATGGCATAAGAAGTATGAGTGATGGAGCGGTCAAATCTTAATACGCCGCTGGTTTGCAAGAGGTTCAACCACCACCGCTGATGAAAAGGTATTCGGCACCAATGTTGGCTGCTGCAGTAGTTGACTGTTATGCATGAAGCAAGCTGAAACTCTGACGCCAAGGCAATAGAACGATTTATCAACTTAACAAACTATATTCTTACATGACTTTGATGATAGCACCTACTGCCGGCAGATTTCTGAACCTACTGGCCTCAACAGCTCTGTAACCAAACGACTCGAGTCGTCGTTCGCAATGGTACTCGGGTCCAGTACCAACGACTCGACTCGAATTTCGAGTATTCGCACATCTCTATTGCTTCTTCCAGAGAACCTCGGTGGGGGTTTGCAATTTCAAAGAATTTCATGTTTTCAAATGCAGTGTGCATTTAATGTAGGCTTTTCATCAGGACTGAGAGTTTTGCTTCGTATTGTTGAAACATCGTATTCTGCTTCATAAAATTGAGAGTTTACAGTATTTGCTGTTCTATAATATTAGTTGAGTTTGCAGTGTGTTTAAATTCCATGCTCAAATTTTAAACTCCACTCACCTCAAGATTATATGCATTAGTAACTGCGACTTAGCATTACATTGTAGGAGTTAAGGTAGTTAACAGTTGTTGACTGCTTTGAACTACATCAAGTATTGTGACTTTGCAGTAAATGGTGCTTCATAACTTGGCATTTCACTGATTGGGTATATTTATATTTATCTGTATTTTCATGTTTTGCTCATGTGTAAATCTTTCGTGAAAGGTTTTTCCAATTACGATGGTGAAATATTACAAAAATATTCTTGAAGATTAGATATTGCCTGACATACTTGCATTATTGCAGTTAACACATTGAAATGAAGTGTTACATCTTAAGTTAACCCAAATTATAATCTCATAGAAACATCTCATATTTATATTTTCCTCATAATATCTGGGATACTCTTCTATACCCCTTTGTTTTGATTATTTAAAATCTGTTTAAATGTCATGTGTACTATCCTAAATGTATGTTTAAGGGTGATTTGCCTAGGTTAGGGTTCATATTAGTGGCTTTTAATTGCTTCATTTAATTTTGGGAGATTAGCGAGATATCAGCTTTTTCTTATTTTGGATCTTTGCCATTCATGGGATAACGGGTTTGCTTGGTCTGTAGGTCACGCTCACCAATACATGGGGCACCGCACAGAGCTAAGTCAAATAGTAGTAGTTGTGGCCTCGCAGCTCTTCCTCCTTCATCCGATTGGCAGCCAGGCATTGAGAGGGAGAAGATTCGTCAGGTTTGTCATGTAATGCTGTTTTTATTCTGTCCAATCCATAGTTTTAGAAAAGCCCTTTGATTTCCCGAAATAAATTATTATGTGAGCAAAGAGTAAGTTTTTTTTGAATTTTTAATCATTTTGTGTTTGTGCTGTTTTTTGGTTAAAATAAAAGGTGTTGTTTGAGATGTGATAGAGTGATTATTAACTGTTTTTTTGCTCACCTATATTCCCTTATTTCCATAGTCCTGAATATGGCTTTGTGCTTAAGCTTGGGTGAAATTGAATGGAAAGTGTCATATCTATTAGACTTTTGATGTCCTTGCCTATTTTAATTTCATGTGATGTATTTCAGGTTGAAGAACGTAGAGTGATATATGTTGGCCGTCTTGCTGAAGGAACTACAAAAGCTGACCTAAGGCATCGGTTTGAAGTTTTTGGTGAAATAATTGACATCAGTGTTCATTTCAGGGAACATGGGTAAGTTAACTTCTTTTCTATATGTTGGTAATATTAAGGCTAGCAGAAAAGCCTTAGCTCTCTGCTTTGAAATTTTGTGCCATTACTTGGAAATGTTCATATATCTTATTTGATAGCACCAATCCTTGTTATTGAACTCTGCTAATTTTTATCTGAATTAATAAAGGATATCACCTTTATGTATGAGTACCAAAATATATCGCCATAATAGCCATAGTCACCATAGATCAAGAATTCAATTTGTGTAAAGTGTTTCAGCATTTATGTTCTACTTAACCATGGAGCGACCTCGAAAAAATGAGACCCCATAGTGCTCAAATAAACACTCGTATAGTAAATTGTTGCTTTACCGGAGGTGGAGAAAACACTTATATAGGAACAGGATTGGTGTGGCGACAGAGACATTTCTATCCGATAAACTGAGACATAAATCTGATGATAAATGAAGACAAAGAGCGATGTTTTTAGCATCAATAAATTTCCTATCCTTAGTAACAAACTAGTCATTCATTTTATAAGCGCAGTACTGAATAAAAATCATGTAAAGCATTGCTTTGTCAATCATTATCCCAATGCACAACTGACGAAGCCATTTTTTATGCACTTGTGCATTTACGTGATCATTCTATTATTTTCTGCTGAAAATTCCAACAATTACTTCTAGAAATATGGCAGTTATTTATTGCCTCAAATGCTTCAATTGGTATATGTTTATTGATCCTGTACGTTTCGGGGAAGTTATGGGAAATAAGGTATCGCATTTGTTTCAGCAGACGAAAATGATGGAAGGTGGTAGGATGATCCTGCAATCCTGCCTCGGATGACATTTTCTATCATCCAATGTAATATCTTCACTATCTACACCAAAACGTCTGCTAAGCATTCAGGGTGGAGGTTTTCGGGGTTAGCACCGCGTAGATTGGTCTCTGCAGACAACAGTTTCGCCGTCATTGCAGCAGGCTTCTTCAGGTCAATGAAGTGGAGATCCGAGGTATCGCTTGTCTCTTATACACCCCGTCGGAGGCCGGTGTCTTCTCATTGGTTGGTTCATGGGGCTCAGTTGGCTTCTCATTGGTCCGCCCCTCTTGGTGTTGTCTTGTCTCTCTGGGTTTCTTTCTGAGACTCTTTTCCATGCTGCACTTGTGGTGCGCAGCAACCCACGAGGAAAAATAACAATAAGTTTTTATCTTTTTACATATTAAAAATTTGAATTCAAATCATTTTCCAAATTTTTAATATGTGAAAAGATATAAACTTATTGTTATTTGACGAAAAGTATAACACATATATAAAGCTGGCTGGGAAGAAATTGTTCCAAATGTGTGCTGCGTTGTTTTGCAGCTCAAAATAAGTATAGCGGTCAGAATCTGCATATGAACATGGAAAAAACTATTTGAAACGTGGCAAAATAATACATTCCTTATTAGAGGCATAGCTCCTTTTATCTCGTCTCGCTACTTATTAAATCCCAAACCAAATAGAGTCATTTTTACCGATTCTGCGTTTAAAGTTCAAATCACGGATTAAAACCCTGAATTCTTGATGCTGCAGCATCATGTCATTCTGAAATTCCTCATCGAATGATGTGGCCAAAGCTATCGGTACCTTACCAATCATGAGCCCAATTTTCTCTCTACAAACTACACAAAGCTGAAAAGAAACTCCGAGAAATGACTCTGTGCTCACTCTGAAAACTTGGAGCGGGCACATTCAGGGCGTAACTCAATATCTGCTGCTGTGGCTCTTGAATAGTACTCCCTTCGTCCTCTTGGATCCGAGCAAGGTGGCATGTATTGAGTCAAATTTTCTCATGCAGCATCCTCTTACAGCTTATTTCAATGTAAATACTATTAAACTATGTATTTTAAAGAGCCTGTCACTTTTCTTACTTGATTTTTCAAGATGGTCGATGTGCCCTACATGCTATGCGGCTTCGTATACAGTCCTCTGTTGCTGTATTAGCAATATGTTTAAGGCCTTGATGTCTTGGAAAACCTAGAGTGTAGGGTATGGATTTCAAGTTAAAGTCAAATGTCAAAGAGTGTGTTTTTACTTACTGGAATGCTGAAAATAGTTACCGTATAAGCTTGTGTAAGAGGCGCACCCCTATTTTAAGGAAGGAAGCTATAAAGAAAAAAATTTTACGGTATTTTTTTAATCCTATCGTGCGGTGTTGCAGACGTATGCCTGGAATTTCGACAGTTATCGAAATTTCCTCTTTCAGTACTATTTGAAAGAGGAAATGTTGATAACTGCGGCGGTAATAGCGGCATAAGAGGGAGTAGAAAGAGTTCCGATCCTTTCTTCGCATACGTCATCGCTCTACGTTGCTTGTCCTACTCACGAACAATTTTGTTTAAAAGCTCTCGCAGGAGTATTGCAATAGAATTGCAGCCGTGGAAAATTTTAAGGCAAAACACGACAGGCACATAGCATGAACCTTCCCAAGAGATTGGACAACAATCGGGGCAATCTCAGCGCCGTAGGATAATAACCACGTCGTAGATTTAAGGCCCCTTGCACACACACCGATTTTGGACGGCCGGTAAAATATCGGCCGTCCACATTCCAATAGTGAACAATGGGAGAGCATTGGAGCTTGCACACGTACCGAACACGCGCCGGCACCGGCTAAATGCCGGTTAGCTGCCGGCCATTGTCACTGTGGATCGCCGTCGCCGGCTAAAAAACATAGCAACTTATCGTTTGACCGGTAAAATCCGGCGTGTGTGCAAGCATCGCTTCGCCGGTAAAATATCGGCCGCCCAAATTCGGTGTGTGTGCAAGGGGCCGTTTTTTTCCTTTCCGGGACTCCATAGGAAAATAGGAAATTATCAAGTTATAGGGGATCAATGGAAACGCGTTTCATCCCTACCCCATCTCACCAACTGACCTTTTTCGGTCTACCAGGTTCAATTCTCCGAGTTTCTGGGGGTCAAATGCTAGGTGAGTCACCTTCTGAGCTCGAAAATATATCTCGATATCTTTCAGCAATTGTATGACACGCACGAGGTTGTAAAAAGAATTAGACCTAACGCGACGTATATCTGACAGCATTTAAGTTTTTTGAGCTCTAATTAATTGACACAAAGATTTTTATCTAAAACAAGGCTACTAATATTCAACTTAGTCCTAACAGCACAATTTCGGAAGAAACAAGCGTAGCATAAGCGCATTCAAACAAGACGAGACGGACTGGAAACTTCAGGCAACGCAAACTGCGTATATCGCATTGCTGTGCCTTCGCCTCTTCACTTTAAAGGCAACGACGTCACATGCAAGATCGAACGTATTCTTCCCTTGCTCCTTCGCTCATAGCCTCGTAGCTTGAAATATGGAGCGCGCTCCTTCCCCTCGACCTCTCCTTCAGCGCTAGTCCAACAATGAACACACTCGTTCGAATTTTTTAAACCGCAGGTTTTGACACCAATATAATTTTCAGTTGCAAAAATCCTCATATTAGCGTCTGAAGATAATTTTTGAAAAATCAGGTGCTCAGCGTAATGGAAATTGCTCGGAAAGACAGATGTTGACGAATCAGGTATGTCCTTCAAAACTACGCGTTTCTATACGTTTGATAAGCGATTACGATATGCAGTATAAATGCCGCGGGATGCCCACTCGTGACAGTAAATTTAGCGCGCATTCCGGAGCAAATCACCCCGCGCGATCTTTTCAATGTTCACCTCTGGGGTACCGACGTGACGGCGCGATGCTTACAAGAAATTCAAACAGGAGCATTTTAAAAATACGTCACTAAGGGAGAAACTCCCCTACCTGCCGCTTGATTTTGACGCAGGGTTTCAGATGACTGACTCACGCTGTAAACCAAGGCCCCTCAGTTCCCCTTGGACTTGCGACCGGGTAGGGGAGGGGGGGAAGATAAGAAGTTTGTGTAAGAGGCGCACCCCCATTTTCGGCTGCAATGTTTGGGAAAAAAGGTGCGCCTCTTACACACGCTTATACGGTAATTGGTTTTATGTTTGTGATAGAAAGTACATAATCTCTTCAACTCCAGTTAGAATTCCTTATCTTTTTTAATCTTGATTTCAGCTACGATATAAAATAGTCTATTATGGCCAAAACACCAGTTGGATATGATAGAAAATCATGCATTAATAGGCTTTCTCAAATATTCGTGATCTGTACAAGGTCGGTCATTGTTTTTCTCATTTTGGTAAAGTCATGTACAAAAAGAGGAGCACGGTAGCCAAGTGGGTACAGTGCTTGTTTGCTGATTGAGAGTTGCCATTTACAAATCCTGGAGAATCCTTTGTTTATCCCAAATCAATATCCTTCGTGATTCTCAAGGCAAGGAACCTACCCCCAAGTGTGATATTTACTCGCCTAAGGCTAAGTGTGGTAGAGCTCCAACCTCAACCATCAGGTTCAATCACTGAGTGAATGATGTTTTCCTAATCTTTATATGATCACAGTGAAGTTTTTATTCACAGGCTAAAATTTGGTTAAGAAACCCCAGTAGCCCAAAGTAAAAAGGACCTGGGATTGACTTTTTAGGGACTGAAAAAATTACAGTGTTGATGAAAAATGTGGAATAAATGGCCTTGAAGACCAAATATGTGATTGTTTACGGTTTTTATGTTTGTGAAATATTGTTCATCATAATCATCCCAGTCCATTTAACCCCAGGGTACAACCCTGCATTGCTAAGATGCGACCCATGCATCTTACTTATGCTTCTACAGACTTCTCTGCTGTTGTACATGCATTTGGATCGTTAAAGTTGTCATTATTTTTAACGTTCATCTTACTTATGCTTCACCAGATTTCTCCTTTGCTGTTGTACATGCATTTAGATCGTTAACATTTTCATTAACGGAAAAGGTTTAATGTTATGATTTTATTCACAGCTTTTATCGCAAACTAGATCTTTATACCAACTTTTTATACTGATTTGTGGCCCATTTTTTACTGCTTTTGTGAAGTTTTTATTTATCGCAATGTAGGACTGCTAGGGCTTAAACACTGAATTCATCTCACGAAAACCTGACTATTTATTAAACATCCATCTATCAAAATGATGCATCTGATGGCCCTCATCATTTCAATACAAATAGGTTTTTTTGTATTTGTCATTGACGTTGCCCCCTTTTTTTTCCAGTGACAACTATGGATTCGTGACATTTGCTTACAAAGTGGATGCTTATGAAGCAGTTGAGCATGGAAACGATGACCCAACTTTACCCAAGTATGATCTCTGCTTTGGTGGTCGAAGAGCTTTTTGCAAAGTTAGATATTCAGATTTAGGTAAGCCATTAGATGTGTTTTAAGATGTAATGTTGAAATTTTTTTTACAAGTTATTCAGCAAGTAGTGTATCTATATCTTTGGCTTTGTTGCCTACGTTATCATGACTGATGCATTTAAACATTTTTATTTGCTTTTGATATTAGATGCCATGAGCACGTGGTCATCATCAGGAGGTGGCTTTAAGGGAAGTGGAGTCAGCCGAGTTGGAGACGACTCATTTGACTCACTTTTGAGAGAAGCCCAGGCCAAGATTCGCAAGCGCCAAGTTTGACATAGGCTAATATTTCTAGGGTAACAATAGGTAGAAGTAATCATGTGTAGGCTGTGTTCATAGTTGTAATAACAAAGGCAATTGTTTTGCTCTTCTTGTCTTATTTAACAGGCATACTTAGCCTGGAGCTGAGAGAGTGCATTGACCTTAAGGAAATTTATCCACTGGGACTAATATTCTACAAACGGGATTTTTTATCTTGCCTCCCACTTCATAGCAAGAATGAGTAGTCATCCTTTGATTTGTAGAGTATTGGTTATGTTCTTGAATACTGGCAGTGGTATAGGGAAGGGAATTTTGTGAATTGGTTGTTGTAAATAGATACAGTCATGTTTCATTTCTTGAAACAACTTTAATTTAGTACCCCCAAATTTAATGGGCAATTGCATACCCTTTCAAAAGGAAAAGTTGTAGTTGTGCACGATTATCCTGTATTTAATGCTAGGTTATCTACAGTGTCTTTCTTTGAATTTAGCAAAGTTTGTGCACCAAATTTGAGCAACAAGATAACATACATTCATGCCATTTTTGTCTCAGTATAGCCTCCCCTTTTTATAGCAACCTAGGTTTGAAAGAAAATACAGAGCTATATTATTACTGTATACTCTCAGACATTTTCTGGTTAGGAGGTTTTATTCTTTATTATTTGAATAATTCATACCATACTGAGTCTCAGAGAATGATGTGCATCATATTTTGTAGTAATGGATCTATTAGCCCTCCTGTGCCCTATTTTATAGTGTGTAAAACCAATCAGTATGCAGTGAAAAGGTTTGAAAAGTGTAAGGATTTGAGGTTTCGCCCATCTGTAATTCAGGTAGCTAGTTAGATTGGCATTCACTTGGACAGAACTTTGGGAATTCATGCTTAATGATTTGTATACTAATAAATTATGATATAATCTGAAATTAATCCTAATGCTAATTGAGTAATGAAGTGTAGATCTTTCAGGCTTTAGTATTTGAATTATTTCCTTTGCTTCTATCAAATCTGTATGTAGCTATTTTCTGTGATTAAAGAAAAGAAATCATTTTGCCAAAAAGAGAAGCCCAGCCACCGTAAAGAATAATTATTTTGGGCCTTCTAAAAATATTTTGAATTATGTGATGGAAAATTTATATTTCACTATTTGTTTAATGATTTTTTATGGCATCAATGGAATAGGTATTTATGTGTGCCAGTAAAATACTATAGATGAGACAGGGGCCATATTTTTCATTCTTGTTTCATTTCTAATTCTCCTGGTTTATTAAATTTTCACTCTAACTTGATGTTTCTTTGGATATTACATAATCAATAGAAATTCAATTCTTGTATTTTGTTGAAGAGTCTAAACCAATTTATTTTTCACTTCTGTGAATAATTTGTGGAGTAATAATCCACGTGGGATAATGCTAAGGTATTCAATGTTTTCAATTATTTAACTTTTGGATCATGATAATGTTCTTCCACATCATTTTATTGGATGATTTTGTCATCACAATTCTTGGATCCATATTAAAGTTTTATCTTTGAGTTGCAGGATTCATATTTTTACTAGTATTTTTTGTACGAAAAATATCCCATGCACATCTCATGTTTGGAAGGGAGAAATAGAACAATTCTTTGTTGAAAATGAATACTGAGATGACTGTCATAAATGCTAGAATTTGCCTTTGGGGGACTACTTTTTTGGGTCATTGATTTCAAGTTAGACCCTATGATCCAGTTATAAATGGCATTTTCTTCCCCCTTATGGATCCCAAGGAATTAATCGAATTCTCTTCCAAGTAGTAAATTGTGTTTGACTCAATTAATTTAAATTTCATTCATAAAATCAGAATCCAATGACGCATTGTACTGATGTAACATAATGCCATTGAATGTGCAACTAGGTCCTCTCACATTAATCCTTGGCTCATCATTTGTATAATTAGACCAATATTATGCTATGGCCATAATATAAACGTTGTGGTAAACATCTATTTTGTAGCTGTGGGCTGAACACACAGTTTCCAGTAGGATCATCTATAAATTTGAAGGTTATTTTAAGTGCTAGTGATTTAAACATGAAGCAAACACCAAGAATACTGAGAGTTTCCGATAAAAAGTATTTTTAATAGTATTTACAAGTGATGCATTTCTTTTTTGCAAGAAGTTAATTCTGATAACGGTAGCATTTGACTTAAATGGATATTTGTGAGTCAATTGTACTTCACATTACCTGTATAGCATACCTAAAAATATTCTGAAAAGGGTGATGGCTATAGTTAGATACAAATGGTGGTACCCTTGTTGAAATTTATCTTAGTTCCGTCCATCCATCTTATGTTAAGTTTCCTTAGTATGCTTTTGAGTTTCGTTTCCGAAGAATATTCCTGCTCATTTTCATTATCGCATTTTATTGCACGTCAACATGACAATGATGTGCTATCATAGTAAATTTTGTTGAAATCTATGTAGGCATTTCCTGTATGAGGGTGACAGTGGGACAGTATTGTTAATTTAATGCCAATGTCAGCCTCATAACTGTAATAGATTGAATTTTATTCAGCTGAAATGTCACTGGGCTTCGATGTGGGTAATCACTGTCTCCAATTGATAAAGACATAAATATGCCCTTAAAGTGCATAGTTACTGGTTGATAATTGTAATTTAGTTAATACAGCACATATTTCTTATACTTGTTGCAATTTTATGACATGACTAACAGTTACATGGTTTTTCTTTTTGTGACTGTTACTAATTTGTTATTTTGTTGGCTGAACTGGGTCAAAATTTGGTTTGATGTAAAAAATTCTATTCTATCATATTTTAGCTTTAATTCAGCATATTTTTATGATTGTTTCATTTTATTTCAATCCTTTTTTCACTCTTTTGTCTCTGAAAAAAATGATGGAAATTGAAAAATTTTGATGGAAATATGGTGCATTATGTTACTACACAAACATTGATTCTCCTCAGTGTTTAGAAAATATGTGCAATGGTGCTGTTTATTTAGTAATGTGGTATTTCATTATAATTTGCCATGTTTGAGGCAAAATTGGTGATAATGTTGACGTAGTCTTTGTTGAAGCAAAATGCATTGTAAAAATAATATGTTTCAATATTAATTTGGAACGTGAACGTGTTGACAAGAGCTGAAAATATTGCTCATAGTATGATAATACATACTATTTGTTGTATTGGATGGAGATACCAACAATGGAGTTTCCAGGATAAATTGAATTAAAGACATTCGATCAATTTCTTTGTAGTTTATTAACTTATTTCATCTCTTCTAATTGTCTGTAAGATCAAACTATTAATTTCACTGCCATTTACTTTACCAGTGTGCCTGCATCTATGAACATAAGAAATTTATTGTTTGATGAATGTAGGAATTGGCTGTTAGTGCTATTGCTACTAGCTTTTGGAAATGAAGCTTTCTTTTTTTTCAATCTGAAAAGAGATGACCATAGGCATAGAAGTCTGCAGAGGTGGTGGTATCACAGTCGAGATTGAAATGGAGTCATGAGCTTAAGAGGATGCATCACTAACGCTTGATCAATCTTATTTTGTCATGCTATAATATTGCATTACCCAAAGTAGTTTCCTAGTGTGTGTAAGTGTAGTAAAAAATTTTGATGTATGAGATGTAGGTGGTTCTTGATAAGGGTCTACTCTATAAACTCTGAACATTTCTAGATGTCATTTTAAACAATTCAGCAAGAAGTCGTGTCAAAATACACATGACCAGTCAAGCAAGGGTGTTGTGTCGCCCTCTCATATACTTGGGTGATCGGTAACTTTGATGGGGAGGAAATAAAGAAATGATTCGACAAATAACAAGAAAGTTTTTTAGTGAAGCCTTTGCGACTGCTTTCTGGCAAGCCATGAATTACAGAGTTTTTGTTTCTGCCCTTATTAGTTTAACTTGATGTCTCCCTTTGTCAGGGAATATTCAAATGAAAGTAGTCCTCATGGAGAAGATGCTAAAATGTTACCTGTGGCCAAAATTTACCTATTCTGGCCGCATTATAGTGTAATTTATTTTGGCTAAATGTACACTAAGTCTACAAACAATCCTTTAGCCCCATCACAAAGAAAGAGTCATCATGTGTTTGTATGAAAAAGACCTTCTCTGGGTTAGTCCATAGATTAATGGTCGAAGGTGACTCAAGTCTTATGATTGTCTTTCGATGGAGGAGGATAAATTTTCCTTTTGCAAATTATGCATCGTACAACCTGTGTTATTAGGAGATGAATCGACTGCGTGCTACAATAGGAAATATAAGAGTTACTTTCATATTTTTAATTTATTAATCTTTTGACTACTTTAAGAGTGTACTCGGATAGTTCTGTAGTTTTTAAAAGTGTACATCAGTTCTTATTCTGCGAGTAAAATCTGGCTAATCCTTTTTTTCATTGAAGTATGCTATGGAAGCACTCTGCTTAAAGATTCACTCTCAAGAAGATATTCCTCTGTAGTCTGTTGTAATTTGCTATTACAATAGCAAAGGTAAATTTATTGTGTAGAATTTCTGAATCATGGCTGTGGTTAATGACAAGGAATGCTGTAGCTTAGTTATCACATTTATTAGGCATGTTAAATTCCAAGAATGTGTTATAAATAGCTCGTAAAGATTGTGATCAACATTGCTCACTCATTTCCGGACCAAGAAATGAGACCTCAGACCAACTGAAATGCTAGAAATGTTTGAGTTTAGAAAACTGAAGGATTTCCTAATGTATGATCATAAACTGTTTACAGTATCAGGTACTTAGAGCTCAGTGGGATATATGCATGCATTTACTGTACTCCACATTTTGCCTTAATGCATTTTTTTCTTCATATCTAGGTATTCTGGTGCTCAACATTGATGGCAAGTTCCTTTTTATGATTTTTCTTACATTTTGACAAATGTCAAAGGATGATGTTGGACCTCTTTCGGTATGAGGGAGCTTTCTTGTACTCTTTTTGCTGCTCACAGTTTCTTCTGAGTCAGGAAAAGTCTTTAGTTTGGTAAGTTTGTATTTATTAATTGTTATGAGTTTTTATCACGCGATGAAAGAAGAAATACAAAAGGCTGTTTTGAAATAAGTATTAGAGCAGTATAAAAATATGGTAATACTAATCCCATACAACTTGATAATCAACTCTAAAGTAAGGGAAAGCCCAAACAGCTTCTTGGAATGGACAGCAACTCCATTCGTGATAATTTTTTATGAAGGTTTTATTCTTGCGCTCTCTGTGCATATTTGGAATCCATTCTAATGAAGATCTTGTTGTTTTGAGGTGAGGAAAGTTGGGAAAGGGATGTTCTGGGCCTTCTAGGAAAGTGATAGGCAGATACTCCAACCAATAGTAGAGGTAGCAATGCATAATTGAGGTTCTCCTTTATGTATTGTTGGTACGGAGCTAAAAAATTAGAAGGTGAGGACACACTTAGAAGAGAGTTGAAGAAAAGGAGTATGTATTCATTTCAGTAGGAAGATGTGTGTGCCCCTAAGTACATATATGTGGTTTAGGTGTGCCTCTTTTATTTTTGCATTCTAACTCGTATTTGTAAGGTTTTTCAACAAGTTCGAATTGTCAATGTATGCCTTTACTGTTGTACTAGGAGTTATACTGTGCTGTAACAATTTAATACAATAACAGTCGAAATCATTGTACATTACAAAAAATAGTGTGAAAATCCTGAGGAAAATCTTATGCCACACCTATTTTGAGCATTCCAGTTTTTATTTTTATTTGTTAACTCAAAGGTGTCATTTGGAAACATCAACTGCAGAGCTATCCAATGACCTTATTTTTTATTTTTCCAATTCCTTCAATCACACATTCTACTTCATCTCCCACCTGAAAAAGATATTTTTATGAGTGTATGGACTTCTTTTCCTGTACTAAATCTGGTCATGATCCAGTCAATTTAAATTACATGAATTCATACCTTTAAGTATTCAGGTGGTTTACGAAAATGCCCAACACCTGGAGGAGTGCCTGTAAGAATAACATCCCCTGGCAGCAATGTAAAAAATCTGCAACAAAACACACAAGTATGTACTCAGTAGCCTGCATTAATTTCTCTATGTATAATTGTTTTTGTTCTGAAGTAGTTTAACTAGTATCTCTCAGTTCATTTACCATGGTGAATGAGAATGTTTGTAAAGATATTGAGACTCAATCCACCTGTGCTTCTTTAATTAAAAAAAGGAGGAATTAAAGAAAGGATGGTTGGTGGTGGGTATCTTTGTATGTACTGCACCTAAGGATTGTCATGAAATAACTTTTTTTTCAAAATTGAAAGTTTGATATACCTCAATATGTAGCCTGTCATTCCAAACAAACAAAAAAAAATATTTTCACAATTAAATGAAATCTTATGGTGACACCGTTTGCATCGTTGGAACTACGTATTTAACCTGTAACAAAAATACCCATGCTTTGTATATTTAAGGTTATTTTTATCAACATTCTTTGTGTTTGCCATCTCTTAATTAGCCAAATAGATAAGGAAGCTGCTTTATTTGTCCATAACTGATCTCTAGAAGTGTTAAGAGTGAAAATTCATTCTAAAATAACTTAAAAATTAGTTTTCCGCGGTATGCAGGGTATTGAGCACCCATGCTACCCTTCCCTTGGACAACTACATTTTCATTAGCCTACTCACATCCCTTTTTTGCCTTTAATTACAGCTTCAAACTCAAATTGTTATTGAAATTTATCATGGGAGTATTAATACCTATTCATGGGGCTGACCTTTCCTTAATTGACGAGAAATAAATCCTTCGGTTCTTTGGTTAGAATTTAAAAAAAATGTTTGATTGCGATATTCATGACAAGAAAACACATTTGAGCATCAATTCAATCATGGCTGTATTACTGTTGGGGCAGCTGGAATGTGAACGCTGAAGAGGCCAATTTTATATTCTGGCTCTTTCTATAGGAACTCCTGATAGAGGTACTACAATGTGTGTGTTAGGGCCTCCCTTAACATTTTTCTTAATCCACTTCTGTAATTGGACTTGGGAAAATTATTTTGAATTATGTACATCATTGAGCAGCCATTTTACTGATTATTAAGTTTTAATCATAACTTACCTTGAAATATGTGAAATAATGGCATCCAAGCGATAAATCATTTTACTAGTATTTCCATTTTGTTTAACAACACCATTGATTGATAGGCATAAAGGCAAAGAGTGAGGATCTGCTATTTCATCCCTTGTTACCACACATGGCCCAAGGGGGCAGAATCCATCCATAGATTTCCCAAGAAGCCATTGTCCTCCATTTCTATTCACTAATAAATCTCTTGCTGTGATGTCGTGTGCGACAGAATATCCAAAAATATAGTCCATTGCTGACTCAACTGGAATATTCTTTCCTTTTTTTGCAATTACCACGGCCAGCTCCACCTCCCAATCAACAGCCTATTAATGTAATAAAATCATTTGTATAATTATTTTCATAAATGACGTATAAAGATAAATGATATATATAGATAAATGAAAATTAAGGTATGTATGTGTTATGTTATGGAACTGTTGCCCTTTAAACATAAAAATTAACCTTTTCAAAGTTGATATGTACAGTACACTCCCGATTGTACAGGCTAATGTTGCGGAGAGACAGCACGAATAAACGAAAAACACGGATAATCCAAACTCACTTTAATGTCTTGTAATGTTCATAATTTACGTAAAACAAACAATCTATTATTATTTATGCAGTTATTCTGTTATTTAAGAGTGCTTCCTGGACTAATTGAGAGCTTCCTTTGCCAATTCGCAATCTTTTTAGTGGCGATAGCATGGTGGTATTCATATTATTAATGCTCTATGTAATGCTTGGTTTCAAAAACCACTGCTTGGCATCGGAAACTACACTGTCAGGCACCACGCCACGCAGTCGCGTCTTGCACAAGTTGTCCGGGTTGCAACTGCTGCGCGACGTGTATCCGTGATCAAGGAGTGCTGTCACGCACTGCGAAGCTTGGAAAACAGGAACACGGAGCTCCCGTGAATGCAGCTAGCGCGTGACCGCTTCCGTTTTACGAAGGGAATTCTAACGGAAATAAGGCCGGTGTATCCTAGCATTAAAGCCGTAATTCCGATGATTATGCATCCAATTTTTTTTGTAAAGATCGTGGACAAAATTGAGCGAGAGTGAAACATTATGCACGGATAATCCGCGACATGGATAAACCGCAGCCGGATAATCGGAAGTCTGCTGTAATTCTATTAACGGTGGTGGAGAGTGTTCACTGGGTTTAAGGTATTAGTAATAGTATTTAGAATGCATAGGTATGAGTTTATTCCCAATATTTTATTAACCAAACTGTATTGGGAATATTTTTTAAGTATACCGGGACTAGCCACGGTGATAACTTTTTACGGAGTAACCCGCAATGCACAAATAGTGCGAAAAATCCACAGAGGAAAAATCATTCGCCAAAAATCATTCAAAATCATCCCGGTCAAGGCGAATGATTTTTCCTCTGTGGATTTTTCGCACTGTATTGGGAATACTCAAATGTAAGTCATTATACTCTTTAACCTTTAGTAGCCAGATTTAAATGCCTAATCCTTGCCCTATACTGCCAGATGTATTTTAAATGCCTTTAAATTACATGCCCAGATGGGTACGGTAGGCATTTAAAGGATTAGGAAAGTTGAACATTTTTAATGATATCCTTGCTGACAAGGAAAGTTAGTAGAGTACATTATTGTGTTCATTGCATCTTTTCATGCGTTATTTTTTGGTTTTTATGACAGTTGCATCTGCTGTGTTCATAGAAAGCTTTCAATACCACTCTATCAGGGGTGGGTTAGAGGGGAGATTCCCCCATAATTTCTAGATTAATAGAAAATATGGCAATCATTAGGTTTGAAGATTTTTACCCCACTAGCTCAACGAAGTGTAAGGCTAATTTGATAATATCTTAAAGCCAATTGGGGGGCATCCATTAATTACGTGAGGCATTTAGGGGGGAGGGAGTCAAGCTGATTCTCACTAAGTCTCATGTGGAGGAGAAAGGGGGGGTCATGGCAAGTATCAGGTAATTTTTTTCTGCAAGAAACAGTGTAAAATTGCAATTTTAGTAATCTTAAATACTTGTATTCACTAATCTTAAATAGGAATGATTAAACATATTTTTTTCATAAATCCAATGCAATGAGGCATAGAGTAATGTAATTACGCTGAAAATATGCATTTTGAACAATCTCACATGATGGTGCTCTCCACGGTGCGGCAGAGTGGTGTCGAGCACCCTTAATAACCAATACATGCATGGGCTATGCTCAAGTTACATTGTTATAACTCTATTTAAAGTTCCCGGAACCTTAATGCCTAGAACATCAGAAGAGGGGAGAATGACTACAAGGGAGGTTGTTTAGGTATAGAGTCTTAAGTTCCCCTCCTCTCCAGGCCTCGAGGGAAATGTCCAAGGGAAAAATTATGAAGTGGTAATAACAAGCTTTTTATTTTTAGGAACCATATGTCCGTCAGTTGGCAGCAAATGCAAATGTTCTCAATGGATTCCTTGAAGACAATGGTCACTTTCATTCACACCCCTTTCTCCCTAAATTTCACTAAAATGGACTCACCATGACTGGAAAAACTGATGCCCTTAACATAAACAAGCTCAAAATGTGTATACTTTCTGGTTTTGAAAACAACTGCATTCAAGATTGTTGCTGATGAAATGAGCTAAAGAATCTTAATCAAATGAGCTTCAAGTTGAAACTTAATCAAATAATCACTCAAAATAAAAATAACACATCTCGAATTAGCTCAGCAAACACAATTTAAACTTTTTAGTACACACTTAAATTGTGGTTTGTTAATATACTTATTACTAAATTAAAAGCTAACAACCTGCATGTGGTTGAATTGAACTAGTATGATTTTGGTGCCAGTTCCAGGTAAAATTTAAAAATTATGGTTTTGAAATATTATGGTTAGGATGAAACAGGGACAATCATAAACATGATTAGGTACTTAGTGTTTTGGGTTATTATTGTGCCAGCAAACCACTATTTACTGTTAGTGAACTAGAATGGCAGTTCACATGGTAGCCTTAGACTTAGAGCAGCTGAGTGATATTTTCATTTAAGGATAGATGATTGGGAGAAGCCTCTTCAGAAAATTTGATGCCATAACAACATCCTGTCATTACTTATAACAAATTCTAGTATTTATCGTCTTGAATAAATATATTGTGAATTTTAGGTTTGGTAAGAAATTATAAGTTTTAGGTTTGGTGTAATGTTTTAACTTTAGATGTCTACTACAATGTAGTGCTATTGCTTTGGACTATACATAATGAATTTGGGACTGACCCAACTGAATCACTACACAATGACCAATTATTTTTTTGATGCTATCCTTTATTTAGAGAAATCAGAATTTATTTGAATGTACAAATGCATAGGTAATACATTTTTTATCTCTTCTTTTCACTCACCTTAGATTGAGATGGGAAAGGAATAGGATCAAATGGGCCAATTATGGTGCTTGGAAATTTGTTAAAGATTACTGGTTCTTCTGGTATTGGAGCATTCAATTCCTCACAGTGATCACGATAGTTCATGCCCACACAGACTAGTTTATCTTGGCCTGTGATAGGAGCTTTTATGGTAACCTCTGAGAGATCATACATCGTTTTCTTTCCAGTGGTCATGGCCCTGCAACAAGACCATTGTGATGTGAATATGTATTGGAAACCAAAAATAATGAGTTCAGACATGGCCAACTTTAATACCATGGTATTAAAGTTGGCCATGGTTCAGACCAGAGGAGCAACTTTATGCATAGCATTGTTGATTCTTACTGAAACGCATGGTTCAAACTCGTGAATGTTAAGAGTTTCCCTGTATGTATTTCCAACTCTTGAGTCATTGAATTTTATACGATCTTTTATACATATCAGTATTATGGCATGAAGATCTCTATAGTATTTACTTCGAAAATCATTATCAGCTTTGTGTACATGAATTTTTGGCTGAGATCACTTTTACTTTAGTATTTTGGCTGGAGTCTTCAGGTCAGAGTGACTTCCCACCAGAAGATCCTTACTTTAACTTGGGGGATATCATCATATCAGCTTAAGAAAAATTTCAGGAAGATTTAAATCAAAGATTTCATGAATTGGATTGGGTTTACTTAGGAGGGTTAGTTGATCAGGGAAAATTTATTAGTGTGTGAGCCATAACACATTCACAGCAGCCAGTGGCGGATTTATGAGGGGGAGCATGTGCCCCACAAGAGGCTCAAAAGATAGTTGAGATTTTTAATACAAATATAAATAAATTTTCTATTTTAATATAAAAGTTATAAATGTATAATATGTTATGCATATTAAGAACTTTTATATTAATTATTTAAAAGTATATTTCATAGAGTAATTGTTGCATCTAGTGTTTAATCCCAAATACGTGAAGACTTTACCTGTCAGCACCTGGTGCCCCTACCCCCCAGAATGAAATCCTGGATCCCCCCTTGGGAGCTATGGCCCCCTTATCACTCCCATTGGATCAAAAACACACTAGATAAAATCGAAATTTTGTAGGTTGCCACTTTGTACTAAAGAATTTAGTTATATTTATACCTACTTCAGCGAATTGAAGTACAAATTAGCTCTAAACTAGGGCCTCTCCCCGGACCTCTCTTTGCCCGGGGGTGTTTTCCATACTTCCCGGAAGAGGCCCGGAAAGCCCCCCATTTCAAAATCCTGAATACGCCACTATTGTTAAAGCGTAGCCTACGTTATATACAAGGCCGTCCAACGTCGGGAAAAGGCTGGGACAGCGCACGTAGTTGAGTCTTCGGCCGGTAGAGGCGCTCTTTTGAGAACATGAATTACATGAGATCTTACGGGAAATAGCAACGGAACTGATGAAATTACGTTATTTTTATCTGAAGAGAGGCTCTAAATTCTTTCTAATACTTGTAAATCTACATAATACCCAGCAAGCCACCTTTAGGGTGTTTGGCAGGGGAAAATAATGAAGAATGAGAAAAAGCGAGGATATTTATTTTAAGGAGGTCTCGAGAAAATTAGTCCTAAGGCGATTGATTTTGGACCCTATTGCAAAACATTTTTCGATGGAAATGATTACTCACTAACCAAAAATTACCAAATATACAAGAATTGCGATGAGAAAAAAATCTCCTGAACCGGGAATCGAACTGCGGTCATACCGCCATGCGCGTCTTTAGGGCAGGGTTGAGACTCTTAACCGGTCGTGAAGGCGTGAAGGGGCCATAACTAGGACTTTTTTCAGGGGGTGCAACGATCAGTTTGCCACTATCCCTCCCGTGATCCACTTCTCTCTTCCACCCCTAAAATATAATACCTCTGTAATCCATTTTTTTATTGTGCGTTAGTTGAAATTACTCGCCGTATGTATGCTGTGAAGAACTTTTATCAATATTAGTTTAAAATGATTTTTAATTATTTTGGCTAACTAATTGAATTATGAAAGTTAAATAACTTTTCTAATAAATGTTTCAAAATTTTCTGCTCCCCTCTCTGAAATCTTCGCCAGAGGCACACGCCCCCCTGCAACGCCCTAGCTCCAGTCTTGGGTTGCGGCTTCATTGAAGTCCTTTTTTCCCGCGTTTACATCCTTGACGAACCACAAGGGTTTATAATCTAGCAGTGACGGATATAGTCTGCACCAACTAGGTGGGGGGCCTATCTTCGTGAATTACTACACAACCAGGGGAATTTCCCCCTAGCCGAAGGGGGGTTCGGGGATTTTGAAAGTTAGGATTTTCCAGACTCAAAAACGGCTGTTTTAGACTAATTCATTGATAAAAAAGACACTATATTATGCAGGCGTAGTAGATCGTTTTACCAATGCCAAAGCGTTAAAATAGGCCCTATAAGGTTAAAAATAATTTGTATTTTGACTCGTTATAGTTGGTAAATTTGCCGGAAAATTTTGCTATCTGCTTTACGTCAAAGTAGTGACATATGAAAATTTCAATTTTTATCTATAGCGTATGTTACGACTCCTAAGCATCTCCCCTCCCCATGGATCCGCCACTCTCATCTTGTACCATGAGCCTCGGAACAATTGCCATGGGAATCAAAGAAAGTCTGCTCAGTGGCCTGGAAATCCAAGATCACAGCCTCGATTCCCGGTTCAGGGGAATATTTTCTCATGGGAAATTCATGGATATATCACCGCCGTTCACGCAGCAGGTTGATTGCGTGAATCGTTCAGGGGCAAGGGGGTCGAACCGATTCTCACCCAATCTCACGTGGAGGGGAGGGGGGTCCTGGCAAGTATCACGTCATTTTTTCCGCAAGAAACAGCGTAAAATTGTAAGAAAACTGGGTGGAATTGAGTAAAACGTGTTCCTCTATTAAACTAGTTAAATTATATTTTTTGTGGGAATTTTCACAGATGGCCAACGTTCATTCAGAAGACAGTATTCCATTGCGCGCCTTGTGACCCCATTTCGGCCTCTATTCCTTAGCTACGATTCTAGTCACACCCTTGAGAACATGAGAAATCAGTTTCTTGACCGTAGACTGACATCTGACGGAGTAAACGTTTCCAGTGACTTCGTCAAGTTACTCTACCGACAGCAGGAAAACAGTGAAAACATGTCAAGAACTTGAATTTCAAAACTTTCTACCTCTCTGCGATAGAGTAAATGACTCTGAAGATTGCAAATCACTGTTGCTTATCAGGAAACTCAATGACATTTCTAAGGGCCATGAAACTCCTGCAACGCAACCGGAAGATCTTCTCGAGATATTAAGTAGACCTATTCCAGGTAAGGTTACTGAAAAAGTGTTTGTCGACTGATTAATTATTTGATAGTTAATTAATTATTATTAACAAATTTCCCCAAGTGACCATCGCTTATATATTTGAAATATATATGAGAGAAGCTGCAGTAGCTTTCGTGGCGGGTTACCCAGTCCGAATCGCAGAGGAGAGAACTGAATGTATAGGGTGTCTGGAACCTCTCGCCGCATGTCAAAAAAGTGCTCCCTCACTGTTATTAGTGAATCATTTGAATAGATCATAGATAGATTGTTATCCTAGCAAAAACTTTGCATATTTCTCAGTGTAAGCAGTGCGCAAACTTCACAGCAAAATTTTATATTCGGGCAGTACTCTTTCTGCAACGCCAGCTACTTGAAGAGCAATTACTGACATTCATTTTACCAAGATTTCTGAAGGAATTTGCTTGTAAGCAATGCACAAACCCGGTATTGCTTCGTGTAATATTACAAAAAAATTTTAGGCCACTTCTGGACAATTATGCTAAAATGAAACGGACACTGTAACATGGAAGAAGTAACAGCACCTGCGTTTAGGAAAATATCACTTTGTCGGAAATTCCTATAATTTTGAAAACATTATTCCGTGAAAAATACCAAAAAATAAAGGCCAAAATTAAATAAATATGGTAAATGTTAGCATAAACACGAAAAGAGAACTAATTTTGACAAAAATCGCGTCTGTTTCAAATGTTCGCCATTCATTCCCATACGAATTTTGTTCTCAAAACAGCGCCAGCGGCGACAACTGGAACTAACTCCAGACATGCTCATTCTGCCCGTTTACAGCTCACGTTGGACGGCCTTATGAATAACGTAGGCTACGGTTAAAGTATTACCTCTTTGCCGCTTCAATCATGGACTCTCCTCCCCTTAGAAAATCTAGAAGATTATTAGGAAATGCAGCATCACCGGAAGATAAATCCATCACTTGGTTTCCATATTGAATACCTAACTTTGAGGCAGTTTTTGCGTCACAGGAAAATTGAATAAACCGCATGTTGTCCACCAAAAACCGATGCTTTTTCTTAGCAGCTGGTTGGACTACAGCGACGACGAAGTATGCTGTCGCTGGATATCGTAGCTGAGAGAAATTTTCCGCGAGAGAAATGGAATGGAAGTGCGGAGCTGGCAATGTCCAAGGTCATTGGACCTTGTACTCCCGTCGAAATATATTCACCGATCAGCTGAGATTGTGGCTATTTACGATGGCGTTTTCACAAACTTTGGAAAGCCATTGGTCAATTAGTAATTTTGGAAGGTAATTGTTTACATAGTCTATGAATATGCTTACACGCATCGATTCGGTGTGTGATGGATTTATTTTCCTTTGGGAGTAGTTCCCAACATTTTAAAATAAAGAAAATACCAATGAATAGTTGTGTTAGTGGGAATTTTAAATTTAAAAGGTATTGTGCAACGCATACATATTTCCCACCCAGGAGGAGGGATTGGGGGCGTTTTTTGACATCCATTAAGTGTATAAAAGTTTCTTTTGTTCATTCTTTCGAAGGGAAGGAAACATGTCCTGTAACTCTTGGGGTTCTTTCTAGCTGTAAACAGGGAAACGATGGAATAGAAATGCAATCATCATGAAAATCACGTACAAATTCACCGTAACTTGCCGCTGTCAACTGCGTGCCGCGGTTTCTAGTATGTTTTTTGTTTGCTTTGATGACTTCGAAAGCGCATGCGTGTTCGGCGCGTGACAGCCGGTTTCAAGATAGAGCGATAGACAGAGTTGGTGATTGTTGGAGATCGGCGAGCACTGCTGAGTGTTCCTTCTTGGATCACTCACTTAACTGAAAGAAATTGGGAGGATCTTCTTGCCGGGCGACGGAATTTACCTGCGCACAATGCCTGCGTTACCGTGAGTATAATTTGCAATTTAATTTATGATAGAATTAGGAATGTTACTATACATTATATTTGTTGAATTTCAGGCATGTCGTTCCTCTTAAGTCTGTGAAGTCTTTGAATGATTCTGACTATGATGGTATGGTTTTAGTCAGTCATACGCTGCCCACATTATTAGAACTAGCTTCTATCAAATCCGGTATTGAAAAAGTTTTCAAGGTGAGATGACTACCTGCAAGTTATTGATCAAATCCAACTTTCAGGTCAGTTTGATAAGCTTTAGGGCTCATGAAGAAGGAAGCACTAATATGAAGTTTATTTTCATTTTATAGATAGACAAAGCTGTAGAGACTGATGGGTGTGTTATCGAAGTTAATTTTCCAGCCCAACGCTTAATTTATTCACCCACTGGGCCTTTGAATAGGGATTATGATGACTCAAGGAGCTACAGTGAAGCAGCATCAAAGGGTATTGCCAGGTAATAAATTATAAGTTTATTTGATGAATTGGAGGGCTTATTTATGACAAGGGACGCAAAAAATTCCATTTTCTGTCTCTCTTTATTGAATTATACTTGGAGGAACTAAGTGACTTTCTTCATTATCTTGTTACCTCACGTGATAATGAGGGGTGTAGTTGGCAGTATTCGTGTCAGTGCCGTGGTTTTTCCGTGTAATTTAACGGTAAAGTGTTTCGCGTAGGTTATCTAATACTGTCGGGGGCATATATTGATTTGGATCCAAATTTTTTGGGACCTATTAATCGAGCCTGTTCTCGAGTTCAGTCCCTAGTAAATTAGTGAGCTTAACATCGACTTGGTATAATTTAAACAGCTCAGTTGAAGTTATATTTGAGAAACAAGTGTAGTTAGCGCTCAAGCATTAAATAATAATAAATAATAGATCAGTCCCTCTCATTCCTGAACATATCTTTTGATAGAGAGGGTAATATACTATGTTTTGTGGATTAATACACTTAAGGCATTAAATATTGATTGTGCTGTACTTCCTCAAATTTCTACATTGGAGTGATCATTTGAATAAAGATTGTTAAATGGTCAATTTTTAATGCTTGAAGTGCAATCAAACCTTCTTTCTTCAAACCATCAAACAACAATTTCTTCTATGTAGAGTTCTCAGCAGTGACATAGTTAGGAATTTCGTTCAGAGGGGGTCTAAAACCAGGGGGAAAATTTTAGAAAAACGGTACTAAGTAATACTAATTTTAACACTTTTAATAATAAAAAAACTTCATTTGTTAAAGAAATATTTTGTAAATTCATTATTTTGTTTTCTTTTATGAAGGAAAATAATTGTGTTTTTCTATTTTTGGGGGGGGGGGGGGGGGGGGGGGGGAGCCGGGACTCCCTGGACCTCCCCCCATGGCTACGCCACTGGTTCTCAGTGTTCAATGTTTTGTGTAAAAATTTCCAACCATGCTAAATCTGCTGGGTTTCATCTACATCTACATAATACCGTGCGGGCCACCTCCAGTGTTTGAAATTATGCTAGTTGCTGTCACCCTAAATTCTGCTGTACAGGAAATTAAATGACCCTTTAAGCTTATCAAGCCAAAATGCTGGCTAATAAATTCCCATTATAATTAATTGATGCTTATTACACCAGACATTGTGCCTTTGTGGTCCATCAAGGATGTCAACCTAAGGGTGATATGACTGCAAGGAAGCAACTGCCTTTGCTTTACCTCATCCCAATTTTAGAGCAACTCTTTGCTGTAAATTTGGTATCAGAATTCTCCTGGTGAACAACTCAGTTGTTGTTTTTTTTGCTAATTTTCAGATGAAAGTTCGAATGTTGCCCTTCTGTGCCCTTCGTCCTAAATTCTGTCCTCTAAATTTTCTTTTTATATTGTTGTTTGGTATATTTCTGTTAGATGCTGTGCAATTTACTAATATTTCAGCATGATCAATAAGCAGTTGTACATTAAAACCAATATTACATTGATTAAAGTGAAACTCTCTATCATTGCCATGTATTTTGGTTCTAGCTTACGTATTTGCAAGTTTTTCAATGGGGTTTAAAATTGATAATAATGTTTTCACTCTGGTGCTTTTATTGTCATTTCAGGGCTCTAAAAGCTGGTGTAACATCACCATTGCTAATTCTCCCTTATGAACAAAAGTTTGTTCATGCTGACCTTGTTACCCTGCTTGGAGCTTTGGAAGCCCTTTATGTGGTAAGTGTAGGGTACTATATATCTGTATCATTAGAGTATGCGTAACTATCAGTTTTTAAGGATTATGTTGTCTGCTGAAGTAGATAACACCTTCTTCTGGGGACATATTTAAGTTGTTCTTTCCAGGGGAGGGTAGGGGATAAGGATTGTGGCTCCTGGGGGGGGAGGGGGCATTTAATTACTTGTATTTATTTATTTTAGAAAACTAAGTTTGAGTACCATTTTTATATTTTGCTCAGGAATTTCATTGCTGGTACTTCCATCCCCTTTCCTATCCTAGACACGTCATCACGCTCGCAGTGTGGCGGCGTCTCCTTTTTTCCTTCCTCTGTCATCCCTCTCCTGAGGATGCTTGGGCATTGAAGTCTTGGAATTGGTTCCTGGCCTTCAGGAGTGTAACCCAGCGAACAGAAGATCGGGTTGGTGTGGTGGCTAGTGTGTTGGCTTCCCATCTCGTGGGCTCGGGCTCAAATCCCGGCAGTGGCAGAGAATTTTCAGAGACTGCCTGATCCCTGTATAAATGTTAAGTGGAGGACAATTCAAGCACAACACTCCCTCCGTCGGATGAATTGTTTAGCCATGGTCCCCTTGGCACCTTCAGTTAAGAGCAGGCTAATGCTGATGCTGGGTTTCTCTCCACCCTTCCTTAACTATCCTTCCCTTGTGCTGCAAATGACCTCAGCTTTCGGTCACCTCCTCTAAATACTGTACCATACAGTACCCTAGGAACCCACCGTGGGTACTATTTTCCTATGTTGGTACTTCCTCCTCATTAAAATAATGGAGTAATGTTTCTTGATCAGTATTGACTGTATACTTTTTTATATTTTCAATGTCAATTTAGAAAATAATATCAATATAAACCATCAAGAATTAGTAGTGAATAACGGCCCTTTGAATTAGAATATATTTAAATCAAAATCCTATGATAAAGTGACCAGTTTCATGATTCGGTATTTTTTATAGTTATTTTCTGCCTCAATACAATTTTTTTCCTGCTCTTTGGGCTGTGAATAAGGTCTGTAAAGGTCAGGGATATAAAAATCTGGATTGGAAGTCTTGGAAGTGCCATGGAAGTTGGGTTATGGTATGTGAAAAACTCAAGAGGTGTTGCAAAAAGATGGAAATCTTGGTTGAATTTGGGTAATGTTGCTGAGCTTGAGCGGCAAGGTTGGTTTTTTTAGCCATTTTTGCCAGACAGCATTGGGTAGAGCTGAATTGGTGCTGCTCGGCTTTATTTCTTCTACTTGATTTTATTTCACAGTGGACCTTGCTGCATTTTTTCGTAAAATCCTGTAAATGACTGCTTTCCCATTGTTGATTTAAAGCCAGCAAAGTTAAAAAAAATAATATTAGAAGTCGATTGGAATAGGGAACTGAAATGAGTAATTAATGATTGATTTGCAATTAGTACCATGCAAGCATTTAACATGTCTGTGTGTACTCTGATAATTATTCTTAAACTTTGATATAAAATATTTTTTAATATCTTGGTGCTGAAATCCATTCTGGCGGTGGATTTTAGTTCTCATTCAAACACTCTCCTTTGTCCATCTATTTTCATTGTGATATTTTTTCTTGTGCAATATTAGTGTATGAATGATGCAGAAATGATTGCTGATGAATGGAGTGTTTTATATTTGGATTATGTCATTGGATAGAAAGATCGCTGTCATTTGTGTAAATTGCAATGATGATTCAGAAAAATAATGGCAGATGCCTGTAAAATTGTCTAAAGCCATTATTGATTGAAAAATAAGAAATTATGGAAAATGAGAATGATTAAATAGGAACCCTTAATTTTATAGCCTCTTCAGTATAGAGAAGACTGCCCTGATAAATGCCCAAAAGTCAAGCAATTGGGAGTGTGGGGACCAGATCCTGTGGCTGTGACTTCTATCATTAACTTGGCTTTGGCCCTTGAGGATGGGAGGTCAGTGTGTTGCTTTACTTCCAAGTGAAAAATGGAACCCTTATTAAGAATATTATAATAGAATTATGGAGCAAGTTTGTTTTAAGCATAGAGCCATTCATTTCAGTATGGATTGAATTTTGCGCTCCTTAGATTTAATCAATATCACATTCTGTAATCAAATACTTTTGGATTTACATTTGTAGGAGTTTGTATGTATTTTAATACACCGCTTGCTGCCTAATTTTGCCAGGTATTAAAATATTGTCGGGCGGAGATAGTGAGAGAAATTTAAGTATTAACGTATGTATTATCATTTTTTTTGTATGCATGATATAATGTTAAGAGGTTGGTGATGCCATGCTTATGTCAGATCAACTCATTGAATGAAAGAGATGTTATTTAGGGCCATCTCTGGTTAATCTCCAGTCAGTGGATGTAAGACAGCGTGGTTGGTTTTCATTTGTGGATTGATAACTGAGCTCTTGTTATCAGTATTTTCAAGATTACTTATCTTTGTTCTAGATTCTTTCAAGTATCCTGTTTGCTCATTGATAGATTTTACTGATGAAAGATGAACCTTTTCTTGAAATGGTGCAGCTAGCTTGAGTGTGGTGGTTGTATCTGAAGTATTTTTTGAAGTAATCTTTTAATTGAATTTTGAATTTTAATCTTATGGTTTACCAAATTTGATTGCTGAAGCTCAAAATAAAGTCTTTTTTATGATTTAAATTCCTTTATTAACTAAATTTTATATTTACTCTCTTTCAATCAATATATTTTGTCAGGTGCTTGTTGAGTTGTGGATTACTTGACCCTTAGCGGCCACACCTCAGCCCGGCCACATTGTGGCCACATGAGGTGACCCGTTACCCCATGCCGAAAAAACGTAGTTGCACTATACATACGGCTATTTTAGGACAAATTCCTAAAGACTCTGAGACTTCTACCTGGGTGTTTCATGTTAGTTGAGTAGTTCTTAAAAATCCTAATGATTTTCATCCATCAGTTTATAGATGGTGGTCTAGGAACTGTTCATATGTGTGAGAACTCCAAAAAATGGCTTTTTAGTGAAAAAAATATTACTCCGCCATTTTTCAGTATTAAGAGCGAAAATTTTAGAGTTGTATGCACAAGATATACCTCCTCCAAAAAATAACAGTACATATCTGCCGATCTCGCTAAAATTAATTTTAAAAACTTAATTATTTCATATGGACAGATGTGATTTTGTAACAGTTAAGATTGAGAATATTTTTAACTCAAATATTATAAATCCACCTTTATTTTGTCAATTAACTCCACGAACATGTTGTTTAGAGAATAAAAGATCTGACTCAAGCAACGGTTGCGGCCACACTGGGGTAACTGTTTATCCACGCCTATAAATTGAACACTTGAAGTGCCCCAAAGAGTTTGAGTTTCCTATGTAATGCGATCAAAGTCACACTTGTCTACTGCCGACAGATGTTGATACTTGTATCAATTTCAAAGGTTTTAGCCCTCTAGTATCACGTTTTCTCAGCTCGGGGTAATGAGCTCCCCCCAGTGGCCGATAAGGGTTAATGAATTGATGAAAGAAGGCTTAAACTAGGGAGTTTGTAAAGCTGTCGATGTTGAAAAATCAATTGGAGATTATAATTGTATAATTTCCTACCTACATCTCTCCGTGAAAAACTAATTGAAAAGTTGATTGTGCTATTTCAATGGCATATTAGGGTGAAGAGAAGGCCTGTTGTTTTTAATGAAGACATTCCGTATACCACATGGTAGTATGAATTTTAAAATCTTCGTTGAAGTACATGGCCATTTAATTTTGGTTGACATTTTGGATGAAAATGCGTTATATGTATTTGATATTTTTACTGTAGGGACCATTAAAATTAAAATTTCAGTATAAGGACTTCATTACATTAAGAAATACTTAAAATCCCATCCTCCTGATTTATCAGTTTTTATGGAAAATATCTGGCTTTGATGGGGTGGATCAGTTATCATGCACCCTTAAAAAGAATCTTATCGGGATTAGCTAGTGCAGCTGAAAAATGTAAACTGCATGATGAATTCAGCAAGAAGCTTCAAGTGTATGGGCTTAAAGAGGCTGCTGCATTATTTAAAAATGATCATTACCTATGGCCCCCTGATCAACTTTCGTAGAGCTGGTAAAGTTAGTTCTAAAGCCTCAAATGTGACAGAAACTAATGCACTCCATTGGCTGTAATTATAAACCCTCATCAAAGTTACAGATTAAATCACTGTGTCGGTTTGTGAGAATGGGGGTGATTCACTGCACTGAGCAACCTTTGACTATGACCCAGAAACCCTTTGTGTACTCTTGCACAAACTAACTCTCAATCTGTTTGGGTCCTTTGAATGGGGTAATAGGATCCTGCTAAGGCATAACCACCTAGAAAGAAGGCCTTCACAATAGGTCCTCTATATCAGAGGGCTACTTTTGTCTCTATAGAAGGCCTTCTTGGTTCCGTTTCTCAGTTCTGGTTCATAATTTAGCCCTGGAATAGCTCAATTTTCTGTAGCAAGGAGTTTTTTGTCTGATTAATGTGCATATTTAGGATAATATTAATGCCTTTGCTGCAGCGTGACCAAGTGGATCACACTAGACTTTCTCCCTGAGTGACAGCAAATTTTCTATTTTTTTATATTCTGGCTGTTACAAGTTCACAAAATGAAAAGTTAGGGACATAAAATTTGGTGTGTATAATAGGCATGGTAACCTATGTGGCGTGATCGGAATTTAAGTGTGACCCACTGGTGGGTCTCTCTTGCCAGCCCAGGTGGCATTATGCAAAATGTTTGAACAGTGTGAAGCGAGTAATAAATTTTCCCCACAAAAACCTTTTTTCACATGATAAATAATAGTATTCAAATTTCTCCTTCTCCGACCCCTTTATATAAAAGGTTACTTCCTTGCATCCCCTTCCTGGAGGCATTCTAATTTCTGCTCTCTTGTTAATTTTAGATCCCACACTTGCCTCAATGTAATGGGATAAGTCACTTCTTTCAGCAAAACCACTGTCCCTCTTCATGCCAGGTTTTGGGAACATGAGAAAAACATTTCTTGGTTTTACATATTGTGTAACGTAACCTGAAAAGACAGACAAAACATTATTATCTCCCCAATTTAATCACATCCCCTCAGTACTTATACAATTCTCACCATCGATTTATTCCCGAGTGGAGGTGAGGTCAGTAGATTATATCATTAATATTACGTCAATGATCAATATGCCTTCAACCCAGAATCCAGATCAATAATTGAAACAGCTCTAATTGTGAAAATATTTGGTTCTCAGCAGTACAATTTGGTGATTGAAATGATGAATCTCTCTACTTTCAAGGATTTCTATTCAATTTTAAAATGAAGTGGTGTTAACCCTCCTATTATTCATTGTTTGCATTATTTAATAAAAAATAATGGTGTGTATTGAAAGAAAAGGCCCCTATGTCTTTAAAAGTGTAAATAAAATTTAAAATCCAAATTTTACTAATTCAACTGTTTCAAAAATTTCTTTAGGTGTGTTTCAAGGGACATTGGTGGAGGTGATCCTGAGAGAATGGCTCCACCCAAAGTGGAAGAATATGTAGTTCAAGCCTTTAAGCAACATTCAAATATAAAAATCAAAGTGATAAAGGATGTCAATACTTTTGAGAAGGAATATCCTTTGTATGCTGCTGTGAATAGGGCTGCTAATGGTAAGAACACTTTCACCACACAGTGTATGTAATTTTTATTATCAACAATTCCTAAAGAACTTGATGCTGTATTTTTCCCTTGTTATATTGTATTCTTCTTGGGTTTATCACCTGTGTCGATTAAAGTGACTGTGTAGTAATGTAAATTGAGAAGTTAATTGTTGAAATCGTAGTTCACTAGTCCTCTTGCTTAGAATGATTAGAGTGTCATGTGTATCGATGCGGTATTGAATTTACTAATATTATTTCTTTGAATATAGTATAGGGTGGTATTGAGTCACTGTTTTTTAGTTAAGTGATATGATATATGTCTGGTATCAGTATACCCAGCTCTTCTAGAATTTCCACAATAGCTTAGTCCCTCGAGTCACCCATTATTTCAATGTGTCATCTTTATATTTCTTCATATGGTTGGCAGTTTGACTTGATATGAAAGTTTATATATTGATACGACTCGCAGCTATCTGAGTAAAATAATTCTGAACTCAATTTTTTTATTTCATGAGGTAGTCATCATCAAAGTTTATTTCCACTATGGGATTTTTTGTGGTGTTTCTTGTTGATTTTTAATCATGCAAGTCTTTGGAATATGCCAACAATGTGCCACACAGCTTCCTACAATGTGACTATACCACTCGGGATTTCGCATGATTAAGTTACCATGCTTCACAAAAAAGTGTATCTGCAAGCTTTAACTTTGTGAGTCATGCTTGTTGGCCAATTTCACTTGCCACATGTGTGTGGGAATGTGGTCTGACCTTCTTTCTCATCTCTTTCCTGTTGTGATATTGTGAATCGCATCTGGTCTGCAAACTGCCTGTTTAGTTCTTGGTTCTCTTTTTTTTATCCAATGCCTTTCGTGACTCAGATAGTATTGTTAAGGCCCTCGTGGCTCTTTGTAAAATAATTTTATCGACAATTGTCATCAATAGTTATGTGGAAATGTATGTTTTCATCATTAACTTATGGCTTTGAAAATATGGTAATTATTACATTATTTATCCCTAAAAATGGCCATGAACATACCTAAGAGGATTTGGTCTTGGTTCCCGTCAGTTCTATCCATTTTATGGTTTCTCACTTGTTATTTTTAAAAGGCCAATATTCATTCTTGTCACATATCTATGATTCACAATTTGTCGAATGTAATATTTTTGAGAGATTTAATTTGTGAAAAAAATTTGCATTACAACTCTCATCCCACAATATTGCAGCTGTTCCACGTCATCAGGGAAGAATCCTATTGCTTGAATATGAAGGGGAGGGACCAATTGATTGCACCCTGATGCTTGTTGGGAAGGGAGTGACTTACGACACCGGGGGTGCTGACATCAAAGCTGGAGGAGTCATGGCAGGCATGTCCAGAGACAAATGTGGGGCTGCTGCAGTTGCTGGATTTTTGAAGGTGATTGGGCTGTTTAATCTTTCATAGTTGGTTATAGTTTGTAAGGCTTGTTTGTTGATAGGTTCACCCTGATCAGGCTGAAAATTCTTTGGTTTTTTTATGTGTTTTTGTAGTTTCCATGAAAAGAACATTTGAGCGTAAAGAGGTTCTAGGCAGACTATGAGTTATTCCTCGGAAGAATGTAGAGAACGTTAGAAGATTAATGTGTATCTGTCAGTAAAAATACTTAACATATTTTGCATTGAAATACAGTACACTCCTGATTATCTGGGCTAATGATGGGGAGAGATGGCATGAATAATCGGAAAATACGTTATAACCCAAACTTTCACTTCAATGTCTTGTAATTTTCATAATTTATGTAATACATACAATATATTATTATTCATGCAGTTATTCTGTTATTTTAGAGTGCTTCTTGGACTAGAGTGGTTCTCTTCTGGGAGTGTATTGAGAGCTTTCTTTGCCAGTTCACAACCTTTTTGCGGCGATAATGTGGTTGTACTCGTATTGTTAATGCTCCACGTAAGGCCTGGTTTCGAAAACCACACATCCATAGCTGTGTGATCAAGGATACAGAAAAGTGGTTTGCACGGATGCTTCAAAACCACTGTTCGACGTCAGAAACTACACTGTCAGGCACCACGCCATGTAGTTGCGTCTCGCACAAGTTGCCTGGGTTGCAACTGCTGCAGGACGTGTATCTGTGATCATGAAGTGCAGTCGCCCACTGCGAGGCTTGGAAAACAGGAACATGGCGCTCCCGTGAATGCAGCTAGAGCGTGATTGCTTCCGTTTTACAAAGGGGATTCTACCGGAAATAATAAGCCCGGTGTATCCTAGCATTAATGCAGTAATTCTGATAATTTTGTGTCAGATTTTATTTTTTATGAAGATCGCGGAAAATATTGAGCGAGAGTGAAGTCATGCATGGATTATCTGCAACACAGATAAACCGCAGCCACATAATTGGGAGTGAGCTGTACTAAGAAATTACTATTTCAATTTTTTTTAAAATTTGGATTTGAATATTACATAGGTAATCTCCTATTAGATAGTTTTTTGGTGTCTCATCAGGGAAGAGAAAGCTTTGATTATTGTTTTGACTTCACGAAAACCTGCCTTGATTGATACGTATTATGCATGGTTGATTGAATGCTTCACTTCTACTCTTTGGAATGTGGAACCAAGTCTTATACATATACCATTTCAGGATGATTGTGAATGCTTTTTCTCAATTATTGAGTTGGATTTTTTATCTTCGGTTCAAGTGTGGGACTGTTGAATTTTATGTCTCTCTATGTATTAATTCTAGGATTTTACATAGTAAAATATGAGATCCCCAGCCAATACTATGTGCTGTTTAATATCAGAAATGAATGACAATTGATGATTAAATTAACATCAAAAATATAATTCTATCATTTGCAATGGAAAAACATTACCAATAAATCACCCTCTCAGTATGAAATAGAAGATGGTTGGGAATTATGACAATTAGGCAAGAATTCCTTGGTATAGCAAAGATTAAATTTTCTTATACTCCTTCTTTGTGGAGGACAATTTTTTTCCCTTTGTGGAGTTTATCTGATACTTGTACTAATGGCATCCTAGATTCATTTAACTGCAGATTCCTTGGGACACAGTGCAAGTTCATTTTGATCAGAGCACCGCCCTAGCAATGTACTTACCCCACCTCCATTCATTATGCATGAAGGTGGTGTAAGCTTATGGATTAAGATACCATATGCCATTGTAGCCATTCCGTAGATTCACCATCAACTTTATTATGGTTATAAATTGCACTCTAGAAATAAGATTCTCTTTCCGGTCACTTTGAAAGCTAAACTGTGTTCAGAGGAGGCTTTTCATGAGTTGTTTGGCTGTGATTTCTTTGGGGTAGTATAAAAAAATCAAGTTAGCAAAATTCTTATACACCTGTAATGTAGATACGTACATGTAGTGTAGATTTCTAAGTTGAGTCTTAGATTTTACATAATTTCCGGATTGTTTTGAAAAATCTTTACTCTCTACAAATGAACTGGGTTCAAAATAGTTTTCCTGCCATTTATTTCAGTTCTTTTTGGCATCTGTTTTGGTCTTAGTTGCCGTTACAAGTATGGTGGAACCAAAAATAATGGAACCGAACCAATCCATTGCTAAAAAAAGTGATGGTTGGGTATCTTACTGCCTTGGTATTCCAAGCCGCTTCTGTTAGTATACTTTTATAGGGGTTACTATGCTGGTTGGCACCCTCATTCTTTCCCCTAGTCTCTCAGTATACCATAATGAAGTATTATTTTTTTGTTTCAGATTGTTGCTGATCTCAAACCCAAACGAATAAAGGTGATCGGTGCCATGGCAATGGTCCGTAATAGTGTTGGTGAAGAGTGTTATGTAGCTGATGAGATCATCACTTCTCGTGCCAAAGTTAGGGTCCGTATTGGAAATACAGATGCGGAAGGAAGAATGGCAATGGCTGATCTTTTATGTCAGGTAATTATCATTAGACAGATATAGAATTGTATGCTTGGAGTATGAAATCTCTCAAAATATGGCAAATTTCAATTTCTGGTATTTCAAAATTCACACACTGCTTCGACAGACATTGTAATTTTTCATCTTCATCTACATTTTATCCCTGGGTTCATACCGGTCAGGGAACCAAAAATCGATACTGAAAATCAGGGAAATGTCAAGGAAGTCAGATTTTGGCATGGAAAAAACCCCTGGGGAGCTGGAATAAGAAAAAAGCTATGGTTCAACGCATTGCTGTTTTCGAGCAGTGAATTGGCATTTTGTGTACGATTGGGCAGAATGGGGTACTGCCAACTTGGTGCTACTTGACTTTTTTTCTTCTTGTATCAAATAATGTATTACCAATACATTATTTTACAGTATACCTCACTCTATTTTTTAATGATATCTCTAAATAAGACTGTTTTGCCATTTATGTATACAGCTTCAGGGAAATCTGCAAATTAGGAATGGAAATTTGGGAAATTGAAAATGGAAATCTGGTATGACCTTACATTACTGCTGTACCGCAACACTGCAGAAGTCTTTGCTCCGACTGAAATAGATTTTTTGAAATTTTATGGACTTTTATTTGAGAGCAAGTGATAACCTGCATATTTTTTCATTATTTCAGATGAAAGAGAGGGCTGAAGGAGGTGAAACCAATTGTCATATTATGACATTAGCTACTCTTACTGGTCATGCTGTACTTACTGTTGGGGAGGGTTATTCGGTGAGTCATACGGGTACTGTTCTTTTCCGTTATGAATTCTTATTTTGTATGCCACTTTTCTCTATGTAATGGCATCCTTAAGCACAGATGGTGCTATGGGTTGTGAAAATATTAAGTATATTGTAGAGAAGTACGAAGAGGGAACATTTATTGGACTATGACTATTAGTAACTGCAAAGAGAGATCTTAATCTGTGTATTTCATTCTTAAATATGTATTTGGGTAGAGATGAATCGGGATGTATGGTTCAAAGTTTCTAAGTTTAGCAGAACATAATTATGTTAGCTTGCATACACCCACATTTATAAAGATACTAGTTTCAAAATATTTATGCCCAATGTATGGTCTTTCATATGAAGCAGTCTTAATATTAAATGGGCCTAACTTACAAATCTAAGTGATCCCAAATTAAGTTTTTTGATGAGTTGGTTGATTTCTTTTCATATATTTCACCATCAAGTAAATATGATTGTCCTTTCTTTGTGAACTATGATACCTAGATCACTTTTATTGGTTGCTATTGAGGTGTCAAGTTCATTTAATTGATATTTAAATATTTTCTCACTATTCTACTTACAGTAGACTCTCGTTATTACGAAGTTCACCAGACTGAAAAACAGGAGGTTGATAATAATGAAGTTTGTATGAGCATTTCTTTTAGGAATCATCGCAAAAGAACATACTTCGATAAAATTTCGTGTTTCTTCAAGCTCCCTTTCTTATTGTCGCACTGCTGAATAGCTGCAGAGTCATGTGTATAATATACATGATTAAATTATGCGTAAATGCATGAAAACAGGCACATTCTTATGATTTTATCAATAGAAGAATGGGACATGATGCATACACATGACGCATGATATCTTCCGTAATACAGTAAGTCCGCAGTATAGGAACAAGATGGGTCCTGCGACCTTGTTTGTAAGTTGATAAACCTATGCAAGGAATCGAAAAGTGCTGATATCCTGCAGAATGCAACACTGCATTATAATTGTGTGTTTACTCATGATTGTGATGGACTGATCTAGATGCATGTACGACACAACTGGAACCCAAAAAAATTGCTGTCCGTGGGAAGGAATAATGGGTGAAATGTTGAACAGTTCCTAACTTCACAACGGATTGAATGATGCTTTGTTCAGATTATGCCCAAAGTGTGACTTCCTTTACGCCACACTGCGTTGCATCAGCCGACCCGAAAGGTGCCAAGTTTGAAATTTTGGACTTGCCCGAATTTTTCGAACGTTCATATCTCTGAAAGTTCTTCAATTGAATTTTTGTAAGAAGAGGACTTACTGTCCGTTCAATTTACAAGCGATAACGAGTGGGTCATTATGATTCCACTGCAATGAAGCTTTTCATATGATGTTGTGTGCATACTGAAGTATCTCCTACTGAAGAAAGAACCATAATTGATGCCCTTGGACAGGAGGAGAACTTAAATGTTGCGCAATGATTTTAACGTAGCTTAGTGTACATCCACCTAAATGCTGTTACTTATTCATGGAACTTCGTAATAAAGTTCTTTTTATAACCACTGGGACTGAGGTTTGTGGTAATAATTGAAACAGCTTTAGTAATTTCCACACTTTTTTAATCTTACTCAACCGGCTTCTATGCTTACGCATCAGTTTCAAGAGCTGTCTATGAGCTGAGAGAATTATGCGTAAGCATTGAAACGGGTCGAGTAAGATTAAAAAAATTTGGAAAATTACTACAGCTGTTTATTATTACTATCTATGGACTTCTACAAAGTCAGCTCGCCAACAATCAGTCTGCTACTGATGCATGTAATTTCGTAGTAATGAAAATTTCATAATAATGTTCCTTTCACTGTTGATTGGATTGGCCTTTTTGTGAGAACTTCGTTATGAAGTTGTTCGTATTAGCGAGAGTCTACTGTATTTAGTATTGGATCATTGCCCTCAGTGCTCGCTAGTTATTCCTCTCTGTCAACCCAGTCACAAACAACGTTGTCCTCACGCTTTTAAATCCTTCAGGAAATTGCTAGGCCACTTCATCTGTAGACTTTTATGATCTCGATGTTGTCTCTTGGTATTCCTTTGGTCACATTTTCTGCTTCATATTCCTCATTTACTTGTAAGATTTCTTTCTAATGCTTTTTGCACTTCTTTCTCATTAGATCTACTCCAAACTTTCTCCCTCCTGTTTATTATGTCACCCTCCATTGTTTCCTTTTTTTAACTGATTGTTTGCATAAGATTCCTTGGTTTCTATTTACCTTGCAATTGATGTGTTTAGGTGTCCAAGTTTCACAATATTAAAATGTATATGTAGAATAAATTTGATTATTTTATGCAATTCTGTGAATTGTCTGTATTTGACTTGGGTTACATATTGGCCATAATAAATCGGTCTAAATACTATGGAAGTCTCATCTCTCCCTTCAGATTGTAATGGATAATGGTCCAGCCAGAGAAAGTGGACATGCAAAATTGCTGCAAGAGGCAGGAGCAATTATTGGGGATCCATTTGAGATCAGCACAATCCGAAGAGAAGATTTTGCATTTCATAAAGGTATGAGTGAGATTATCTTGGTAAGTGTGTTTTTGGCTCTGTCAATTGTAACAGTTTAGGCTGAAAGGCCTTCTTGTCTAGTTTCCAGAAGTGGAAAGAAATATTTCGAAGTGCCATGCTCCGCTTACCATCATTTGTAGATGCCATTTAATCTCAAAAATGTTAAGAAATCTTTCCAAACCTGTCCTTGACAAATAAATGCTTTTATAATTATCTATCTATACGTTAATTATGCTATTTGTATTTTGTATAATTTAAATTTGAGCAATTTCTCCATTTGAAATGCTATCTTGAATCAACTTCTTTTTAGATCCTGGTGAAGGTGTTGATGTTCTACAGTGCAACAATTTGCCTTCTTCTCGTACACCGAGAGGTCATCAGGGACCTGCTGCATTTCTAATTCTGGCTTCAGGTTTAGATAAAGTAAGAGAAGTACAAAAATATATTGGTGCCTGAGACAATTATTCACTGTGTCCATTTGTGACCTCTTTGTATCTTGTGTTATGCATTAGAATACTAAATTAAGTCCTGGGATTTATTTTTGCATCATGCCATTCTTCCCATCCCTCAATAATAAACCATTACCTTTGAAGGAAGCAAGCTGCTTAGGAGAAAGCTATTGTTTATTGATTAAGGCAAAATCATGTTTTTAATGGAGATGGATGCTCTCAATTGCTGCCAGTTCATTATTTATATTCCTCATTAAAATGAAGCTTTTGCCATGAATAATTAAAAAATCAGTTTTTCTTGTTCCATTTTTAATTTACTGTTAATTTTTATGAGACAAAAATTGCATTGGAAGAAGCCAAATACTAATAATTCTATTAATCTCTGCGCTTCCCCATAAGAGCACAAAAGTAATTTCATACGTATCAAGGTCTGCTTGAATAGAAAATTTGTGCCATGTAATTCCTCTTCAAACATGTGTATGCTTGGTAGAGATTTATTAAAAAATTTACCGGGAAAAGTAATAATTGGGTAAGAAATATAATCTTCAGGTGAAGATCACAAATTAGTGTTGTGCCGCATTTGTAACAGTTGATCTTCCAAGGAATTCTCTGAAGCCGATGGATAATTGAAGTGATCTAACACCTGTGTATGTACTGCATCATCATGCCATTAATTACCTTATTTCGAAACTAAATGGTTTTAATGTTATGATTAGATTATTTTATTACTGCTGTAGATCTTTAATTATCCATCTTTTGACGGTTTGTTGGATTATCCACTCATCTTTTATTTATTTTTATTTATTATTAAATTCCCCGTAAACAGCACATGACGGCCTTTTACAACGAGGGTTTCCAATATTAACAAAGTACAACACAAACATCCATGCCCTGGATAGGGATCACTTACCCAGGCGGGATTCGAACCCACGACCTATGGTTTGGCAGGCGAGGACTTTACCCCACCGCCACCGAGGCCGGCAAATCCAATCTAACATTCCTCTCCTACCCTTCCACTCCTCAATAAAAGTAGTTTTTCAGTGGAATGGGCTCAGAAGATATGCGGAAACATGATTCAGAGGCTAAAGTAAAAATTAAGTTCTAAGAAAATGATCATCTTTATGAGTATGCTTTTTGGGCTTTTCCCTCCTGAGGGACAGATAAATAAAGCTCCTCTGTATTTTGTAATTTAATTCATTTAAGGTCTTACTTTGAGGTGGCTATAAAAATTTTTCCTTTGCAGCATGGATTGGACTCATCGCTCCCCATAAAATATTCTCACTTGGACATTGCTGCATCTGCTGGTTCTATTCCAAAGGAGGCCACTGGTTCACCAGTTTTGGCTCTCTATGCTGCTTACCTCGAGGGACGGCACTAAGGAAGGCTCGTGCTTCATTTTCAGACAAGATCTCCTTCATTGTATCCAAAGCTGAGATTTGGAAGACTGAAAAGAGAGACATGGCTAACCTATTACTTAATATTTTGTATTAATTTCATCATAACTATGTTATTGATTATTGCGGTTAAATTCGTTATATTTGTGTGTTATGTTATTGATTCTATGTTGGGGCCTCTGTTCAGCAGCAGGTTAGATGTTTCCAACTTTGATATTGTTCATAGGTATTGTATCTTTGTTTTTATGGATACTTCAGTACAAATGTACTTCTAAATATTGACTCGGCTCATAGAAATCTTTGTGAGTTTGGGTTATCGAGTTTTAGGAATGTTGCAGTTATTCAGCACTCTTTTCATGACACTTATTACTTAAATTCAGCCTAATAGCCTGGGATATCAATCAATATGGTTCTTTACTGCAATTGTTTAAAACCCTTTTGCTGCCTTAGTGACATTTAATCAACCTTTAGCGGATGTAATGGAATTTTGCCTGCGGTAATAATGTATTCTGAAAATTTTTGTGCACAAAAATTTTATTTTCCAAGTTTATGTAGCCTTCAATATGATGTTTATTGTGCACTAACTTTTAAATATTCAGTTCATGAATGCATTCCAAATTTTTACATTCAGTCTTTCAGCAAAAAATTAGTATGAAAAATTTAGTAAAATAATAGTTGTTATAATAATTTACATTTGGCAGTCTGAAGTTGTCCTTTTTTTAATGACTTGGCAGCTAAGGGGATTATATCACTATCAACTATGGGCACTAGCATATTTAAGTGACCTAATTACATGTGCATGCTTTATGTAGTTTCAGCCTATCCTTCAGCGCATTGAACAAAACTGCTTGAATGTCAATTCAAAGGAAAAATGTGGAAGTTGGCTCAGATTTCTTTATATTTTTCTGCTAATGTGTCTCCTATTGGTATGTGATATTATGGTGGTGATTCTGTCAGCAAATTTCAAATCATTTCACGTCACCATATGTTGGAGTACTACTCAATTTAAATTTGGCTGTTTCTGTCTGTCTTTGAAGATTTTGAAGCAATATACTCTGTAGTGTAGATTTATAAATCCAATCCATCGTTTAACTTGTCACCAATACTGATTATGCCAGTATGTGTTCATTTTCCAGGCATAAAAAGTGTTAGTCAAATGACGTACTTATCTCATGTTTACATTTCAGTATTCCCTTTTCTACTGCAACTTTTATATTTACTTCATTATTTTATTCAGGCTACCATTGGACCCTCATTGTGTGGCTAAGTAGATATGCATTATGAAACATATCCACTGGACTCAATTGAGCACCATTGTATTTTCTTTTGATCAAGTCCCTTCTTAATTAGAAGTTGAAAATATTTTGAAAAGACATTTTAGATAAAAATAGCCTGCAAGTGTAACCAATTGTGATCGTATGAGCACCAGAACAACCTCACTTTCAGGCTTACGTCATTTTCATGAGCATTAAATTATAAGATAGTTCATACTCTCCTAGGTTTTTTCTTAGGATTGTTTACTCACTCAGTTATTCAACCTGAAGTTTGGTGCTGGTTGGTGAGAGTGGAGTTATTCCTACATTAAGCCACAGGCACATGAATTTCAGAGGTTCAGGACTGGGGGGACAGCTTTTCTCCATGATTCACCTAGGAAATCTAGGATTTTGTGGTGGGCGTTAGTATTGTGATTTTTTTCTTAATCTCGTCTTTATCATTTTTACAAACTATGACAGTAAAAACCACCTCAATTCACACAAAGATTGAGGTAATAATCTGTTATATGTTAAAGACTAAATTTTTGGTGATTGTGTGTGGAGTTCTACGTACTTAGAAATCTATTACTCAGCAATCTTTCTCTAACCTCATCTGAATTTGAAGCAATAATCCTTATGGAATGCATAATGCATTGTTTGGATGTAATAATTTGTTTCTTAATGATAAAATTTTCTACCTTAACAGGCTGTAATTGAGATAAGTCTCACTCTATGTATTTAGATGCACCTGTTTCTCAAGGGGACCAAGAGTGTTCCTTGATATAATCTTGGATTTAGTGAGGGCAGAACCCTTAACGCAGCAGTGGCCAGCATTGAAACCAAGTAACTTAAGAAAAATGCTGGTATTAATATTGAGAATGGGGAGGGTTAGTTTATTAAAGCCTTAAAAATATATTCTAATGATGTTACCACTCCTTCTGTGCAAGTTCTAAATTTTATGCTACATTCTCACTTGAAATCAGCCTGGTACTTCAGTTCAAAAGTCCTTACGAGGAATTGGATAATCTGCAGTCTTCTCTGTCTTGCAAAGATTGATGAGGTGGGGTGGTGGATTGAGAAAGTTGGGTGATTGGCTTCCTAATCATGGCCGTTAATATAGAAATAATATTTTCTCTTTCCTGTACCTTCTCCTGAGTGTGTAACTTATTTTCTCTAATCATGGTTGCAATGGATGAACTTATTTCTGACTCATCCTAAAATTTATCAAGGAATCGGATTGGTCATGCATGCTTCAATTGTGGGAATGAGGTCTAAGAGCTTATTGCACATGTGTTGAACAGCTGTAGTTGCCTTCTTACGTGTCCTAGTTATACTCTAGAAAATATGGTTCCTGGCTTTGCTTCCTGTCTTCCATGTAATATAACTTTGAGGGATTTTTCAGCGTGTTAGTACCTATAACTAAACCATTCCAAAAACATGACCTTGTTTTCCTGTAGTGATGATGATATAGGTCATAGTTTTTACTTGCATCGGTTGAACTGTCTGCCTCTTTGCTAAAACAACTATAGTGGTACTGGAATATTTTCCCAGTGGTTCATGTGGAATAGGTAGTTGTGTCACTAGCCTTTTCTATTGCTTGTATTCCAAGTCATGTAGTCTTAGGTGATAAGTCAAAGTGCCTCAGGAACTGAAAAATGCTGCCAGTTGTCAACTATTCAAGTTCAAAATATTGGAAGCACATGGAAATGTATATTCATCCAATATTAAATTTTTTACCACAAAATCATGACTTAATGAAATTTGACTTTTGGAAGTTCTACATTCATGATATCTAAAGTTGTGGGCAATAGTTAGTGTTGCATATGCCAATCTAATCTGACTCCGCCAGAAATTGTATGTGATGTACATACTTAAGACTTTGATACTTTTTCCCTTGCACCAATGTTCTTCAGCTTCTGATGCATCACATTAAAACCCCTCTAGAAATCGTTGTTTTTCTTTTTGGTCATTTTCGTATGGTAGCATGAAAAGTCCTCATTTTCATGCTCCTAATAAGTCACTTGGCTTTTTATACATTACATTTTTATGCGTGTTTCATATTTCCTTATTGTGTGTTTCTTATTACATCTAGCTTATGATAAGGATCTGCATTTAATGATTTTAATTTTGTTTATTCAAAAACATCAAATAAAGATCTCAGGTTTAATCGTCTACTTTTGGAAAATTCTCTGTAACATTAAGTGTGAATAGTAGAGCGTCCATAACGTAGATAATTTACAATATTGATACACCTCTGGTGTAAAAAAATGCACTGAATTCTTGTGCATCTTCACTTGGGCTTCCGGTGTTGATTTTTGGTTGAAAAATGCTGTATGCCTAGAGCCGCATGTAGTATTCTTCCTTACACTGTTTTCATTGGTGTACTTTTTCAGCATAGGAGTAAATTTTTCTTTCTTCCTTAGTATGTTTTGGTTTGCATCCAAATTAATCCTACTGGTTGTGAGGATGGTATGATTTTCTAAAGGATGTGTTTGTAGAGGTATTTAAGTAGCAGTTACTGAACATGATTCAAGGTGACAGTACAATCTTGATAACCAAAGGTGAATCAAATATAAAGAGTGAAGTTTGGGACATCTAAATATTGATTGAGCAGAACTGATTCTTTTCTAAGTATTTTAGAATTGAAATGAGTATGTAAAATTTTGAAGCAATTGAAATTAAGTTCAAATTTCCATTCAAGCAAAAGAAAAATCTGTGAAATAGAATTGATTGATGAAACTAAGGTTGAAGATTCAGATTATCAAGATTGTGCATTAAGTGGAAGGTCATGACTCGTCGTACTTTAAGGTTTCCATAGCTTACTTAAAATTAAGGCAGTGCAATAATTACTACTATAGTATATGTTAAAAGTCTTTCATTTTTTCCGGGGAATTGTTTTGTTCCAAATGTTATGACTCAAGGTTTTTTATTAGAAAATATTAAATGAATTAATTACTGAAGGCGTTTATGTGCTCTCTAGATTTTTACGGTTGGCTTATACCTATCATTGTAGGGGTAGAAAGGATATCAATATGGATCATATTTGCTGTAATAATTACTCTTATTTGTCATGGCTAAAGGTTTTGTAAAAATGCATGCTATGAAGTACTCTGGAAAATAGTATGAAAGAGTGAAGGAATTTCAGTTCTATTTTTAAGTGGCGATCATGGCAAGAAGTAATTCATTGGTAAAAAGAAATAATATGGTACCCATTGGATGTGAATGAAGGAAAATGGAGCAATGAAATTGGGTAACTGTTGCCATGTATATCTGATACGTATTTTATTTGTATCTTGAGTGATTCATGGAATGTATATGAAACAGGAAATAGGCTATTTCTGATGAATCCTAAATGACAAGGTTGGATAAAAATAAAGGTATCTTTGTATGGTTTCATTAAATGCTAATGTGCATATGAATCAGGATGAAAATTGGTATTTGGGATACTTAATGCACTTGTACTTAAGTTTAGTGTATAGTAGACTATTTAATGCATAACATGTTATTTTGAAGTTTTATTTGCATTTATTTGTGCTCCCATAAAACTGGCACACATACTAGTTAATATTATTTCATGCCAAAGTGACTCTGTGATACTGTTACTTTAGCTTCAGTTTGATTGAGAATATATGATGAAAATTGGTTGGCACCAGGATTAGAAATATATTTTGTTGTGAATGATATTATCAGTCTATTTTGTTGTAGTAAATGATTCCTTTGTTGAATTATTTATTGGTGAATTTTGAGCAGTTTGGGGAGTAGTCTGGAATTATATTCTGCTTGGTGGTTGGTATGTATATATCAGGTGATTGGTACATTAGGTAAGGGTAGTATCCCAGTTTTGATGGCTCGTGTTGAATTCTTCTGTGATTTCACTGGACTTATATTATACTTTAAAAGTATTGTTCACCTCATTGTAGTACTGTTATATCTAAGGCTGCAGCACTTTTCTTTGCTTTGTAAACCGTGATTGTTTTGTGAAAATTTTCAGTGCTAGCTGCCATTGTGGTGAACCGTTGTTGCATAGCAAAAGAAATTGTAATTGAAATCGCTGCCTTAGGTGTGTTTCCCTACACTTAGCAACAGTTTTGTTCTTGAACTGTGATAAATTCATGTGATGACTTAAGTCTATTGTATGGTTAAAAATGTGCTGCTGGGGTTAGGTTTTATTAGGAATACAAGTGGTTTCTCATCTTTGTGAATTGAATTGATGAGGCAGCGTAACATAAAGCATGTACCTTCTGTGGGAATATATTTCTTGTATATTCACAGTTTATTTTATTTTCTTAATCCCTCGCCTTATCATTTCATTGACTTTTTTTCCTGGCCAGTTCAATTCAGTTGGAATAAAAAAGTTGAACTATTGAAGCCAAACTTTGCCTATGAATGTGTTGACCATTATAAATGGACTATTGACCATTTTGTTCATAGTTGCTTTAACTGTTTAGCTCTTCTATCTTATTGGACCCCTCTATCCAGGATGAAGAAGTACATACCTCACATGTTCTCCCCTCACATGCCTAACTTTTCTTTGTCTTGTTATTACTGAAATCTACTTTTCATAAGATTATGAAAAATACAACTTTGTAAGCCCACAAATATTGCTGAAGGACGACGTAGGTTTTCAAGTGTCACATCATCATCTGGCATTCACTTATACTGGGACTAGCCATGGTGATGAATTCATATATTCACCCACAATGCCCAAGTTTGTGAAAATTGTGTGCACGACTTGGACTGCTAGTGGCATCAGTGGTGCAGCGAGGGGGGGTTTTGGGGGATAAACCTCCCCCCCCCCCCCCCCCAGAGCTCAGAGAAATTGTTAAGTTTAATCCATTTTACTTTATTGGATTGATATTTTTAATAGAATAGTGCAAGTAATAATAAAATATCCCTCAGGAAGCCGTAAAACTCACCATTTTGAACCATTCATCTTAAAATTCCGTAATTTACTAATCTCGCACCTACCGCTTATCCTGGTGGGTTATCCATGCCCCCACACACCCCGGTATTAGTTGCACGTAAACCCCCCCAGCCTTAATTCTTAGCTGCGCCCCTGAGTGGCATAATATGCTCAGCAGTCCAGACTATCTTGTCCACTATAGTTCACAAATTACCGCAGAAGGGAATGATGCCTCGGTAGCATAACTGGCTAAAGCACTCAACCAGAAATTGGAGGATCCAGGTTTGAATCCTGGTTTAGGTGAATGATTTTTTTCTGTGGAATTTTTGCATCATCTGGTATACTAGATGAGAAGACAGAGATTATAAAGTCGAACAAAAATTGATTTCTCAAAAACTTAAAGGTCTGAGGTGTGGGGGAAGGGAATTCCCTGGGGTGAGGTTAGGCCAAGCAGGCCATGGGTCAGGTGGAAGGGAAAAGGGGGAATTCTAGTGCGTCCATGAAAACATTGTAATCTGAGGCAGTTTGCATTAGTTGTAATTAGGAAAAAAAAATTATATGAGATCAGAGAATATTGTTTAGGTGGCTGGAGGAGATATTTAGGGCATGAGAGTGCTGAAATTGCTTGTGGTAGGGTGTTGGTGAAGCAGGTCCTGAAATGTAGAAGAACAAGATCATCAGATTAGATTCAGAAGAGTAGCAATTATGCAGAACAGTAAAACAAAATAGTATATGTAGGTAACCTTTTGTGGCTGGGTTTAAATTCCCAGTGGTTGACCTTCACTGCCAGAGTTTATTGAATAAGTGCCTTTAGTATTATTAAAATAAGATATTGAAATATTTCCACTGAGTTTTATCATGACACTACGTGTTTCGTCGTTACAAACAACATTATCAAGTGTAACAAGTCTTAAAGAGTTCCTACTTATGAATATCTCCCTTCAAGCACCAAGACATATATATAAGGAGGAACTCAAGAAGACTTGTTACACTTGATAATGTTGTTTGCAATGACGAAACACGTAGTGTTATAATTAAACTCAGTGGAAATATTGCAATGTCTTATTTTAATAATATTAAGAACCTCCACCATATCGTGCACAACATCATACAAGATAAGTACCTTTAAATTGGTGTGCGTGCATGGGTGTATCAGGTGGTGCTATCTTCCCATTTCTGTATAGGCTCCATAGGCGGATCCAGGGGGGGGGCACGGGGGCACGTGCCCCCCCCAGACCCTTAAAAATATGATAGATTTTTAATACGGTCCCATTATAATTTGGTTCGTTTTGTATAACAAGGTATCCTTGTGCCCCCCCCTGAACAAAATCCTGGATACGGCCTTGCTTGTGCCCCTCCCAGAAAGAAATCCTGGATCCGCCCCTGATAGGCTCACAAAGTATCTAAAGGTTATGAAGTCATAGAGTATGTAATAATTTGTTTACTACTGCCCCCAAAAAGATGATGACTCAATTAGCCCCCTAAAATTTTAATTTATTATGTGTCTTTGGGTGGGGTTTGTCCTGTAACTCAGCGTCTCCTTCCTCCATTATGAGATTTTTTGGGACTAAAAACTAGTCTCATGTATCTTCATTCATACTCAGTGGCGGCTTGCCCATAAGGACTCTCGGACGCCGCCCCTCCCAAATATTTGAAAAAGTAAAAAAAAATAAATATCCATGAATTTATAATTATATATCTAATTAATCAAAGTGTTTTTTCAGTCACATACATCGAAAGTGTTGGAAAAACACGAAAAGAAAAAGCGCGAGAAGTTCGTATTTGTAGCCGTGGGGCGCTGGCCAGAACGTCCCAATCCATCCCCATGCAGTTATATGGAGAGTGGTAGTGGTGGGGGCCGCTGGTGCTATGACGCGTCTAATCCAGCTCCTTATGGGAGTCTTGGGACGTCGTCCGAAAATGCGCAGAGCGACGTGTGAGTTGACATCGCTGCGCAGGCCGGCGGGCGTACAATCTGGCGTCTACTTGGTGCTGCCACAGAAAAGGGACGTACGGAATCAGAATGGTCACTGTACTGGGTGTAGTTATACGATTTTAATTTTTAATTGCTGGTAGGTATTGCTACAGAAAATAAATTATCCCAATATGCTTGCGTTTTTTTGGTGTTTGGATTCCGGAACACATAAAATCAACCAGTTAAAGGCCGTATTGATGTAGGAAAACTATTCCCGAGTATTTGCCACAGTTCTATTATAATTACGAATTTCAAGAACCTTGGGGAAACTAATATTATAATGTTTAGGCCTGAACAATATATTCATATCTTCCCGATGTTTAGAAATGCGGTACCTATTTTTCAGATAAATTTATCAAAATACCTGCAGTATTAGGAAAATCAGTTAACATTCCCCACTGATTTATAATTTAAGAAACAGGTGCGTGCGTGATAGGGAAGGATTAAACATGATTTAACCCGTAAAACGTGACTTTAAATGGAGTTATTCAATGAATGTCAAGAAGTTCCGCGTACAATGCACCTTTTGTGTGTAGGGTCATCATTTTTCTAGTCATCCTTGTTCTATTAGTTCATGTTCACCTAATTCCTCAGCGGCAGAGCGGTAGCTGTCTGACGGAAAATGTCCCCTTGGGTCTGATTTAAGTGGCTTCGAAGAGTTCATATCAGTGCGGATATCCTTACAGCTCCTATCTGTGGTTCAGAGTCGTCTTCTTTTACGATCTAGAATTTATATTCTATTATATCATGGCAATGATTTCGAAGACATGGTTATTCCAAGTGCGAACCGTTGGCGTTTCGTGTGTTTACCACATATGAATCTTAGACTCAAGGAGATGGTCCGTGACGTCTGCTTGAATGCCTTTGCTGACCTTAAATTCGTCCCTCAGCTGAATCAGCATTAGTGGACCACGACTTCTATCTCCCTTGAGTCTTCCTTATAGTAACGGCAAGACTCTCGGAAAGAACGGAGTGAAATGAGTTCAGACATCATTTTTGAGGGGTTAACTGTGCTTAATTGCCGATTAAGAAGTTTCTTAGTGCTGTGTGTACATTCACGAAGACAATTTTGAATTAAGCAACAGTGCTCGTTTTTGTTATAGGGAAATATAGGGAAAAATTGTCCCCAAATCTGTGTCCAGGCACCTTGTTCTTTTGGTCGTATTTTTCGTCGGCTCACTTTGTGTCGTCCCTTGTTTATTAAGTCCCTTGTTTATTTATAGACTAGTGACCTTACCATGTGTTCAATCGGAAAGAAATTGTTGTCCGGCGCTGATTTCAACGAACGTGTAATTGATCACTTCGCTGGACAAAAGGAAAGAAGGATGGACTTCTGCAATATAACTAAAGGCATGTGAGTATTTCAGATTTTGTTAAAAATGTGTGAGAAATGTTTAATTATTGATTTTAAATCATACTGTATTCAAGAAGCAACGCGTACACAGCAATCAAAGTTTACATCTGCAATAGCAAAGCGCGCGCATTCTAGTAGTGTTTGTTACCTAGTGGAAGTCAGTGACACTCCCCTCCCTCATCAGGTGTTACAAGTGTCATTGCTACCTAAATCTTTGCAAATGTTAAATATATTTGACAAATAACGCATTATGATTGCAAAATGAACAACATAAGTGTATTGCGGGCATATCCGCACGAAGAATTTAGGCGCTAAAACCTAAAATTACGTATTTTCGTTTGTATTTGCAAAATATCGCAGCAAATATATTTTTATTCTTCAAGATCATTGTTTAGTATAATCGAGAGTCCGGACTAAGCCGATCCGTATGACCGAGAGTCTACTGCATTTAGTATTTATTAATCAAGCTTTATTAGGAAAACAAGGTATTTTTGTAGAAATAAACGGAACATATGTCATCACAAAATTTTATTCCTAGATTGCCGTAAAAACTTAATAAAATACACGAAATATTACAAAACTATGACCACCGGTGGAGTGCGCCCCCCCCAGCATTTGACTCACGAGCCGCCACTGTTCATACTGTAGACCTTTTGAGACCTGATCGGATTGGACATTTTCTTGGACCATTGTTACTTATATTTTTTGCAATTAAGTTCATTATTTTATTTGGGTGGATGCCCTACATTCATGCATTTAAATGAGTTCACTTTAAGATTTCAATGATGCACTCAGAAACTCGAAACCACCCTTATATTTATCCCTGCTTAACAAGGTTGTTGAGAGATGACGTTGGGGGTTAACCCTTCCCCGACATTTATTTGGTTAGAATTCATTTGAGGGGGTGTAATAACCTTGTATTTCCAATTTACATGGGCTTTCTGTATAATTAGTAGAATGGTTTCATTAGATAGGTGTTATGACTATTACTGTCCTTTTAAATTTGGAAAACATTTATGTCCTGAAGGAGGATTATAAATGATAAGTTCATCAATGTAGATACCTACAAAGCAATGGTGTAATGAGGGTGGCAAGCATGGTGGTAAATCAGAGCATCAGATGCCATAGCTAGGAATAATCCTTGTGATGTTTTCTGCCAATAAGTTTATATTTCTCTAGGAAAAGTTTTTTTTCTTGCATTTCATTGATTGTGAGACAGCTCAGTGGTGGGTCTTCTATCTTAATTTTTCTGAACTTGCATGATTTTCATTCAACATTTTCTCTTGTGTCATTGTTTTCTGTTTGTATCCTTGTGATACCAAATCTTACGGCTACCTCCTGATTGTGGGCCAATTTTGACCTATAATCATTTCTGGATATCACTATCGAGATCAGATAAAGCCTGAATTTCTTTCAGAGATATCAACATTCATCACCATTGTACCCTTATTAAGTGTAAACAATGCATACTTACTTTTGCCATTGTGTTTCAGCAATATATGGACGTGATCCTTATATACTTTTGTGATATATATAATGAAAGGGACTGAAATAAAGTATATTACGTGAATAATATTTTGCATTACCGTAGAAGTTTTCTTATGTATCCCAGCATGGTATGAAGCAGTGAGATATGATAACAACATCCACAAGGGCGTACCCAGGATCAAAACTAGGGGGGGGGGTAAGCCATGGTCGTTCAAGTTGTAACATTTTAGCATGGAAAAGTTGAATGAAACCAACATTTTAAGAAAATTATAACAGTGCTATATTAATTTTTATAATAACTTGCTTGAAAAAATATTTTTAATGTAGCCACATGTCTTATACTGATATCATTTTTTGTGGGTTCAAATAAAATTTGTTGAAAACTTCCATTACAGTCCAATCCTGATTTTCCATAGAGACTTTGCTTCTAGGGAGGGAGGGTAGCTGCCCCCCCTGGATACGCCCATGAACATCCACGCTATGGATTGTATCCCACGAAGTAACGATTTAGGGGGTCTATTTATTCATTTCACTCCCCCGAAATTATTGGAATTTGCGGGTGTTAGTATATCCTCGCGATTTTTTTATGAACCGTCCCGATATTTTTCTGGTTGAATTAAGTTTTTTCTTTGTTTTCCGGTACCTACGGTTGATTTCACGAATGGGAAACACACCGATTCTAAATAACCTAATGCCGTTTATATTATCAGCCATACTTCAGTGGAACAAATAATTTGTTGCGTAAATATAAGGAAAACTTTATGCTTCCGAGGAAGTTTTTTAAATTAGGCGGATTAAAAAGCGCAATTCGTTGCGCTATTGTTTAACAAATCGTTATCGAAGAAGCGATATAGCAAAGTGAATGGGGTTTTCGGTGTTGATAGTGTTGGAGAAAGATTAACAGTTATTCAGTGCATTATTTTACGTTTATCCAGTGCTCGATGATTTTGTGGTTCCCAAGATATTGTTCGATTCCTGAGGGATTTTGTCTCTGCTCGGCATCTGGAAGTTAACTAAGGGAGAGCGTGCCGCTAATTCTGGCTAGTGAGTTATTCTGAATGTATCCCATTTGATTTCTTTGTGGGCGTAATTTTGTGAATTGTCGAGTCGAGATTGTGTACATACTCGTTGTAGTGTACTTTATTGGTATGCGGTGCTCTAAGTTGATAGTTTTGTCAAACCGAGGTCCAAGAAACTTACACATTGAAAATGGCATTATGCCCCGAAACGGTCGGTTGAATATGTAATTGCGGAAATTGGCAAATACTTTTCTTCATGTTAAACTTCCTCCTTCGAATGTGTCCCCTATTGTTGCTGAAACGACATTAAATCGGTCGTGTTCGTCTGCACCTGACGGGCATATAAAATTGTTAGCTCTGCTCGAATCAAACCATTTTAATCCCTAGGAAGTGATGATAGCCAAAACTTGTAGTTGTCATTACTAGACTCAATAATACTGGAGAGAATATGTTCGCTCTCAGCACACTGGTAGATTCTCCTGGACAAATTTCTGCTGTGTAACCTATTTGGATTTTGGAACTGTCATATATCGGCTTTGTAACCACTGATTTGCATATGATTTCGTACCTACTGCTGTTGAATTGTAACAAGATACACAGCAGTTCCTGACATCGTAGTGTCCTGCCATGACATCAGATATTTAGCACACCTTTCTAACTCTTATGTAACACATTTTGAACTGCTTTGGATTTGCCATGGAATAAATTTCCTTGCCTCTCCAATCTTTGAATCCCATTTGGAATCATGGGCGTACCCAGCGAGGGGCAGCGGTAATTATGCATTTTCCGGGCTCCCGTCTTTTTGCGATTTTTTTCGTCCAATACATTCATAACAGTGTCCTGATTACGAAAATGATAATTTTTTGTGGCGGAAAAGCCGGAAAATTACCTAAAAAGCGAAAAAATCGGAGAAAAAAAATTCCATATAAAGTGGTCATTTGAGTACTCAAAATGTTTGTAATATTATAGCAAACACAGTCGTGCAAATATTTTTTATATCGAATGTAAAAGAAGCTCATTATTACGAATTACAAGCTGGAACTACTTTCTGGTACTGCTCCGCGCGCAGCGATTCCTCGCGTACACCGCGAAATGCGAATAAGCCGAGGTGGGTTTGGGTAGGATCAGGGCAAGGTTTTCACGTAGAAATCACCGTATTTCCGACTTGTATCACTTTCCGGGCACATGTACGGGCTGGTCAACTAGAAAAAAATATCCTTCGAGCTGGTCCAATACATAACAAAGTGGGAGGTAGAAGTGGGTAAATCACTTTCCGGGCACATGTACGGGCTGGTCAACTAGAAAAAAATATCCTTCGAGCTGGTCCAATACATAACAAAGTGGGAGGTAGAAGTGGGTAAATCACTTTCCGGGCACATGTACGGGCTGGTCAACTAGAAAAAAATATCCTTCGAGCTGGTCCAATACATAACAAAGTGGGAGGTAGAAGTGGGTAAATCACTTTCCGGGCACATGTACGGGCTGGTCAACTAGAAAAAAATACCCCTCGAGCTGGTCCAATACATAACAAAGTGGGAGGTAGAAGTGGGTATCGTATTTCGCGGTGTAATCGAGGAATCGCTGCGCGCGGTGCGTTACCAAAAAATAGTTCCGGCTTGTAAAACGTGGTAATGAGGTTGTTTTACATTCAATTTAAAAAATATTTGCACGAATGTGTTTGCTATAATATTACAAACATTTTGAGTACTCAAGTGACCACTTTATATGGAATTTTTTTTCTCCGATTTTTTCGCTTTTTAGGTAATTTTCCGGCTTTTCCGCCACAAAAAATTATCATTTTCGTAATCAGGACACTGTTATGAATGTATTGGACGAAAAAAAATCGCAAAAAGACGGGAGCCCGGAAAATGCATAAATACCGGGGCAGCTGCCCCCCCCCCTTTTGAAGCAAAAATCGCAAATGTCTTTAAGGAAAATAATATCTTTTCAAGCAAATAATTTTTAAAACTAATGTAGAGCTGTTACAGTTTCCTTAAAATGTGATTTCATTCACCCTTTCCACGCTTAAATCTTACCTACAACTTGAACAACTATAGCTTGCCCTCCCCCCTAGTTTTGATCCTGGGTAGTCCCTGTTTGGAATTAACATTGGAACTGATTTGTACCTGCCATTCGTTCACCCGTTTTGGAACTCATTTGTACACCGTGCAAACTTCTTTGTAATATATGATTTGATGCGAATAATGCGAATAATAATAATGTATATGTATAAATGAACCCAGTGGGAATCCCGAGAAAAGCTTACCTAATTTGTAACAGTTTAGATGCTATTGGAATTGCCTCGGAATTTCTGCTGGACCTTCTTTGAGCATCTACGCCAGGCGAAAACGGCGTAGTGAAGTTCAGTAGTAACTTAATTTCGAATTGGTATGTAGTCACTGCTTTAGAAAATGTTAGTAATCTCGTAGTTAGAAAACGTAGCATTCTCGAAGTTAGCGGAAAGCGAAGGTCCTTGTTATGCGGTCCCGAAACAGGGTGCATACTCATGGCATCATAGGTTGAGTGGGGGTAAGGGACTTTGGTGGTCGAGAAAGTCCACATTGAGAGCTTACTCCGGTCATGCGCGGTTGACGTCCACAGAGTGGTATACAATAAACGCTAGATACAATCGTGATTTTGTTCGGACCCCCACGACTGCGGGGAGATTATCCCCCAAGCCCCCCACCTAGGTCCCACACGTCCCTATCCTGTATCCTGCGCTGGTGGCATATAATTTCACGGTTCAGATCTACATTTTTATGCGCGAACGAATAGAGAATTATTTGCCCTCTCGCGTGTATGCGTTATCGCATGGATCCTAGCAATCCACCGCTTTACACGACGCAATGTCCTCTCGCACGTACAGTCACTTTCAAAAGGTTTTGGTCCAAGTTTTTGGCGCCACTTTATGCTCGTGAAGATAATAGTAATAATAAGCCTTTATTGGGCAAAATTGGGACCAGAAAGTCCTATCTTCCATCTAACCCCGATATATGCACTCAAAGAGTGAGTTACTTAGCGAATTTATCATTCCGTTTCGTATTAATGATTATTTCGTGTTCATATACTGCTTACTTGCCCCGGTTTTCACTGTTGTGTCCAATCTTGGTTGCAGACTTCATGGAGAGGGCGATATTATTTGTCTCCGTGATGTGTTTCGAGTTTATTTCTTTCTCATTTCACCTAATATTTTCACGAAGATATGGAGTACTTTTAACACTAAGGTTGAATTATTTCGACCATGGATTTAAAGTCTTTCACTGTAGACCGAAATCAAAATACGTAAATGTAGTATTCTTTTTGTGGTATTCATAGTAATTTTCTTCTTTAGTTCGCTTGTTTAGTTGTTAGTTATATTGTGCGAGAGCAGGTTTGCAAACTTTCAATTAGTGTTAGAGTCAGCATGTGCATTTAAATAACGCACTGCGACGCATTTTAAGGTCCACCAACATGCACTAATTTCCACCAACAAGCATACGCAACCTTTGAACTTCATAGGGATAAAAAATTATGCCATAGCATGTGTAAATGTATGGGAGCGGTGTAGACCCGCACCAATCATCCATCTCGCCATGAAAAATATTAGACCACAGGACACACTGGAAAGTATAAAGCTAAAACACCAATGGAAGCCCGCTAATGAAAATCACCTTATACTTTTAATGTTATTTGTTAATAAAGAAAATTATGCAAAAATAACTACAATCAATAAATGGGAATAGTAGAAAGTCTTAATTTGTCCTATGGAGTGCAGGCAATTATTTAATCAAAAGCGCGGCTGCATCCATCGCTGATAGTTCGAGGAATGAACGACATGGTAAATATTTGCATTTTACAATCTAATTCCCTTATCTTCCTCATTCTATTGTATATTAAAGTATTATTACTATTTGGAAGTGGCATTAGTGAATTAAATTATCTCTCAATGGTAAAATTATCGACTCCCCGACGACGTCTCCAGGGTAGGGATAGGGCTGGAAGGATTGGGATTGAAGCAGCTCGGGCCGTTGGTAAGGCGAATTAGCGGAACCAATCTTTGATATTCCTACAGAAATGAAATACTATTCTATAATTAAGAATATTCCACAGATTATTCCGCAGGTTATCTCAATGGTTACAGTAAGATTTTTTGATGCATGGGAGTATCGTAAGTGTTTTTCAAATGAGGCATTTTTTTCTTCTAATCTCAAAACTTCCCCGTATTCCCTTCCCATTACCAACTCTGGCGCTTCTCCCCACCGGCCAGACTCCTTCGTGTCCCATTGACGGATCTCTCGTACGCACGTATACCTTGCGCCTGCTGTGCGGGTCACTTCATGCTGCTGGTGGGTTTTCCAGCAGTGCAGTCGGAACGATATTGTTACTCTAGTCTACCCCTATAGTCTACACCCGCGCCTGCTTCCCGTAATGTCGCATTAGGACAGAAACTCTGGCATAGTGGCATTGCTTTGGTCTCCGAGTGGTTTTGTAATGAAGTCATTTCAGGTGGGAAATACCGAAACGTGGGCACTGCCCACGTTTCTGGGCAGTGAGGGTAAAATGCTAAAAGCAGAGGTTTCGTTTTCGTTGACATCAGGGATGCCGACTTAAAAAAATATTGGGGGGCCCAAACGGGAATCTTGCCCCGGTAAATTTTATAAGTACTTAGTGAGTTTAAAGTTTTTTTTAAGCATTTTAGAAGATGATCAACATTAGAACCCTGATAACTCAAATCTTGATATCTGGACACTCCGGGGAAAATCGACAAGCCGGACACATTTTTTCCTCACACCCGTAAAGGCCTGGTTACACGGTGCATTAACCCGTACGGGTTAATGTCTAAATGTATGAACGCGAGAATGAACGGAAAAATTCACCGTGTAACCACCCCAAAATGTACAAATGCATGAACGCGTGAACGGAAAATAGAACCTGTTCTAATTTCGTTCATGCATTCGCACAAGTTGATAACAGAGCCACCTGGTGGGAAACGACACATTTAGTTGTCATCTGCAGGGCTATTCCACGGCCGTCTTGGCTATTCAGTAACTCTTTACGCGTATTTGTTCATTTGTACTGTATCGTAAGTGCTTGAATCCTACCACAAACTCACCATTTGCATCTACACTAATATTCGCATAGATTATCCCTGTATGTATGCCGGACATACCAAGTTTATGCCTATGGTATCTTATTGGTTGTATTATGCCGGAACAAAACAATCGATGAGGTTGTCACAGAGTTTTCAATACGACATTTGTGAAATACAACGGCTATCATACGACTTATAGAACACATTTAAACATAATTAATATCATACGAATTAACGACAATTCTACCTTTTATACGTCCGAGGTGGGAATGCGCTGGCCCACCACAAAAATACGACTCACATTACGCAAGTTCATAAATCGACAAGACCTCTAAACCAACATCTTTTCCATCAACAGTAAATATCTTCTTAACTTTATAACCGTCCCGGACAAAAGTAGAACAAAGTATTAAAAATATCTACTCTCATACATCATCTACACTCAGTGAAACAGATGACAGAAAAATGTCTAGTAAACACGGCTTAAAAACAAGATGCGTCTACAAATTTTCAGCCTAAGTATTAACTTTGATAACGGTCTGAAATAAATATAGTACTATTGAGATATAGCATTAAGCGAGCGTTAACGATAAATATTAAATATAAATAAATATTACTGGCACGAAATGATACAACTTCGGCAACTACAATGAAAACCACTGTTTACACGGCAGCGCAAATATATTACCAGTATGTGAAATTTCCTGGTCCTATACAGGAAACAACGAAAAGGGAATTATTTTCTGGTAGGTATCGTCTGCTTCCTACCTAATGATACTGTTTTCACATTTAAATTTTGCGCACTGTAAAGGGAATAAACAAAAACTAAACGCCTCGCGTTACGAGAAAATGTGTGAAAACTTGTGCGAACGCATGTACCGTGTAACCGCTCATTCTTGCTCCTCGTTCACGCAAACGTACATGAATTCAGACATGCAAACAGACACGCATTCATACATTAACCCGTACGGGTTAATGCACCGTGTAACCAGGCCTTAACGAATTGTTGAGGGGGCTCGCGCCACCTCAGGCCCCATGGAGTCGGCGCCACTGGTTGACATTCACGTAAATCTTTTTTATTATTAGAATTGAAGCCAGAGCTTATATGTATTTACAGTGTCATACTTTTGCGGAGCGTAGGCAATATGTAGTACAGGCCTAGAATCAGGTGCTAACTGAGGAGTTCTGGGCTCTCAAGGTTATAAATTTTACATGTGTTTGTCACCCAATAGAGAGCTTTCACCTGGTAGCGAACGCGTCAACAAAGAATGATGCTCTTTTTGTCTGCGGTGAATTATATCAGCTTCAGTAAAAAACTACTTCTCTTAGAAATAAGTGGGGGAGGGGTTATCACCTACCCCCGGATCCCCAGCAGACTTAAGTGGCTGCTGTAAGCTACATTTTTACCTTATGCCTTTCATTTTTTCCTATTTACCTAAGCGTACGAGCATTCCTGGGCTAGCCGCTGCTTGCACGAATATTAGGTTATAATTCTGATAATGAATCATTAATGATTCATTATCAGAATTATAATAAGAGGGAAGTAGCTTGGGAATGTAAAGAGAGGAATAATGTTAAATTAAAATGGAAATCGCTGTGGTTCAATTTGGGAAACCCTTGGGGAAAAATAAGAAAAATAAGAGATAATTTACATGTGGCTACAAGTTTTTTCAAATAGGCAATAAAAACAAACATAGACTATTCCATATCCACTCTTTTACACCTCATACTCTTCACCACTGTGAGATAGCTCTTGTAAATATTGATGCGTGGTTGTGCATAGTGTTGCTCTGTTCTGATATCCCTCTAGTCACACGTGGCGTGAGATTAGAGGGAATATTAGTATCTAAACATCAGTTTCATTTTGATCGGGCTCAGTCAACTCTCGATTAATCTGGTTCATGAATGAAGAAAGTCAGTGGCGTAGCGAAGGGGAGGGCCCGGGGGGTCCGGACCCCCCCAAAATATTTGAACACCACTGCTTTGCTTCATAAAAGAAAACAAAATATTGAAATATCATGAATTAAGAGATTTCTTTGTAAGATGAAGTTTTTGCGATTATTTAAAGTGTTGAAATTAGTTTAAAACCCTCTACTCAGTACCCTGTTTTTAAAATATTTCCACCCGTGGTTTTGGATTCCCCCCCGAACAAAATTCTCGGCTACGCCACTGAAGGAATTGGCTTAGATAAAAACATGTATGACTGGGAAAAATAGAAAATGTGGTTGTGCCTTAACTTTGTAACATTCAGCTAAACGGAACTTTGCAAATGAACGGATGAATTTAGTATATTTGTTCAGGTGTGTTATTTAACGTGCGTCATGTGGTACCCATCCTCCTCTCTATGTGCAAGTTCGAGTCCGGTTAACTAGATGAAATACTTGCCGTCAGACATGGGTATAATCACGAAATATCCATTACCTATCAATGCATTTTTCTGTGGAAAGAAATGGGGAACCCCTTTCAAAAGTAATAAACTTCCTATCCCATCACTTCTACGTAAAATAATCGCTTTTAATCAAGTTGCGGTAAAATTTTGCGCATATAAATTATTTTCGTATCTAAATTTAAGTAAGGTAAGTTTTTAACTTGTTTGTTAAGGTAACTACGAGGTAACTCAGGGAAAAAAACTCGTTTTATGTGGGAAAAGTGTTCATTAAATCCAGCACCGGAACCGGCATGTGCTTCCATGCTCCAGTACACCACTGGTATGAGAGGGATAACAGCGTATTGCTAGGAAGTAACATAGTTTTGGGAGGATTTGAAAGTTAAAAACCTACACCAGGGAACCCAAAACTTTGTCTACAATGGCTGGTGAATATGTGAGGGACGTTTCTGGAAAGATAAGAATGATTTAAAGACGTTATTCGTACTTCAACGTCTGATGATCGCGAACTATGGAATTATTTCCTCAAATAACACAGTTTACGACTTCTAGTCTAGAAATTCACTAACAGGTATTAATGTTCTTCAGGCTGCGCTTTGTAGATAGGTACTACAATCTTAGCTGCTGATGTACTCCTCAAGTAATGCTAAACACGAGAAGTTTGGTTCAAGTTCTTTGTGCTTGCTTGATGTTTCCCAATATTCCGATTTTATTTCGATAATAATTCGACCGTTGGTAAAATGCTGATGGTTTTTAGAACCCAACATCGGATGGCGGTGAGTTTCAGAGCGCGCCCAGAAACAATCGCGGCTCAGCAGTACTTCTCGCGACCATCCATAGGGAGCAGCACGGGTCTCCTTGGCGGCGCAAGGCTTCTACGAGAGGGTTTACAGGAGGGGAGGAGGAGAGGTAGTTGGAGCGCGTCAAGCGGCGGCCTCAGCTAGAATGTGGGCCAAAGTGTCGATGACCGACCGAAAGGGGTGAGCGGGCGAATTCGTGGCTGCTGCGTGATGGTGGTTGTGCGGCGACTTGTTAGGGGAGGTTCTGGGAGAGGCGATGGTGGGGGGAGGAATGGTGGTGGGGCAGAAGGTGGAGGAGGGGGGGGGGGTGCAATAAAACAAGTGAGAATCGGAGGGACTTATAAAAAGAGTTTCCACATCGAACGATTTCTAGATGAAACGTGCGCTTCAGAACAGTGGTTCTCAGCGCTTGGAAGTATACGGACCTCTCACAGTCAGCCCGAAGTTACATCAATTACAGGCAATCCACGCACCCCTCCATACCACGCGATTACCCTTGTCTGAGCCCAACCTGTAGCCAGATACGAAGGCCTTTAAAGTAAAATTTTATTTATTTATTATTGTATATCCGAAAACAGCACCATTGGCCTTTATATTCGGGGTTTTTAACTTAAAAATTGAACGTTCACGAACAATCATACCCGGGATAGGGGCTACCCAGACGGCACAGAATCCTCCGTATCTAATTCGTATGCAGATAGTATCCATTGACGAAAAGCGACGGAGCGGTAGTCAATGGATACTATCTGCATACGAATTAGATACGGAGGATTCTGTGCCGTCTAAGTACCTACCCAGGCGGGACTCGAACCCGCGACCTCTCGTGTGGTAGGTAAGGACTTTACCCCGCCGCCACCGAGGCCGTCCACTCATATAATTTCTATAATTCATTTAAACTATCATTTAGGTCGTTCAACTAATTTTTTATTGTCGATTGAGATAGAGTTCGAAAAAAGAGGTCCAAAGGTCTCTCGGGTAACTTCCCGGGTCAGTCCTGTCTTCCTCAGGGACTGAGTGTCGTGCGTGCCTTGAGTGTCTGGCCTTATATGCTTCAGTCTATACTGGTCTTATTTACTGCAATCGAAATCAACCTGGAGAGGGAGAAGATGGATAGAGGCTCCGGATTCCACCTCAGCCAAGCGTGGAGACCGATCTTGAATAGGAATGGTCAGGAAAGGTCCTACCAGAGGCAGGCTCCGCGCAAGGAAGTGACCTAAGTATATTAGGTATTCATTCTAGGAATGACCCTCAGTCCCTGAGGACAACACAGTTAGTCGTCGAAACGTCGGAGGAGATTGATCAACTGACCCGGGAAGTTACCCGAGAGACATTCATGTGCATAATCCACCAGGAAAGCCTGAAACACTTCAAAGAGATCCAAAAATTTCCGTTTTTTTGATCCTTAACCTATTTATCGAATTCGTCGTTACAAAAAATTTGCGCTGCGGCTTGAAGCCTTTCCCAGACAAGTTTGTGACGTCACCGACTCCATCTGAGTGTTTCACAGTGCCTCAGCTACTCCTGTGCGTCGCGCTACGATCTCGCGTGGCCCGTTGTTGTTAATACTCTCGCAGGGGATTCCTCCCTTCAATGAGCGCTTCTCTCTGACACGAAATTCCAATTGCGTCACCAACTGAGAAAAAGTGGGAGGTAACTATCGAGTTTATTTTTTAATTTTAAAGTAATGAGAGAGTGGTGGGATGAGTAATTTTTTTCGTCGTATCTTCCCCATCCGTCTACCGAATTATTCTGATGAATTGTGATTTGTGGCATTCTGGAGCGGGGCCCATTACGGACCACTACGGACCCCCTCCATTCCGTATATCAGATACATGCCTTCCTTCACCCATAACCAGATGAAGAGATAATCAGGCAAAACATTTTTTTAACGCTATGAAAATGTTAATTGATAAAAAATTTCGCGGCTTAAATAGTTTGAAGGAAAGGTTGGTTGATGAAGAGTCTTAAAACACCACCATTCCAAAACGGAAAAATACAACTCTGAACCCACGCTTAACTAATTTATATCCTAAAAACCGATCTATGTCATTATTAGAAAGATACACGATTCTGATGTTGTTCTATCCTCTCCACTGTATGCATTTTGGCCTAAACACACCTAGTGATATTCAAAATGCGAAGTATGAAATAGAAGAAACTTAGTGCTTTCACATGAAATCTTTATTTACACATTTAGGTGATGACGTCATACGTTGAAACCATGGTCGTGTAAATGTGTAAATAAATATTTCATGTGAAAGCGCAAAGTTTCTTCTTTTTCATAATGTCATAATGAATCGCTTCCACAAAGTTACACCTGAAACCATCAATTTTTCACGATTTGGAGTTTAAAAACCACCTTCTATTACAAGATTGGGAGAAAATGGATACAGCATTGAGGAAGGAAGAGAATTGCATTAGTGAAGGAGGCGTTCAACAGGAAGGTATTTGTGAGAGGGTCATCATGTGAGAGTTGAAAGAAAAGGTTAGTGAAGAGTGGAGTGGAGTGTAGCGCTTTACGGTTTGGAAACGTGGAGGCTGGGGAAGGAGGACGAGAAAAGGCTGCAGGCATTTGAGTGTTGGGTCTGGGGGAGAAGGAGAATGTGAAGTGGACAGGGAAGAAGAGGCGGAGAGGAAGAAGTGGTGGGCGGGAAGAGAAACCTTCTAGATGAGACGCAGGGTAGACGGACGATTTAAATGAGGCTAGTATTTCAGCGGCGGGAATGTTACGAACCGTGTCACAGGTAATAATATTATGTAACCATAGAAGGTAAAGGAAGGGAGTAGGATTTATAGACGAAATGAGAGGGAATTGGTCTTATTGTGAGTTGACCAGGGTAACCAAGTTTGTAGGAGGAGACTGGAGAGGGTAAATCGTAAAATACTCCACATATTCCTACCTTAACCGGTAAACTTTTCTCGGGATTCCCACCGGGTTAAAAAAATCCATTTCTGCCGACGCTTCGGGCCCGGACTCGGGGCTACTGAATTGGGATTGCTGAATTACCACTGCCACATAACCTCAAAAGTCGGCAGAGAGTTTTTAACCCGGTGGGAATCCCTAGAAAAGTTTATTCACATAATTCGTCGGGAAAGCATCAAATCTCCTTTCTACCTGAACCGGCTGAATACTTCGATATAATGAAGTTTTGGCAAGTATCGCGTCACTGTTGGTTCCCTCTGCGAAGCGATGTTTTCCCTCCGTTGCGGGTGTATACTTAATTGTAAGTGGTTCTTTCCTACACCATCAACATCACATTCATCGTACGTACATATCCAACGGGTAGAAATGACCATGCACCCTGAAGAAGCCTCCTGCAGCGGAGGGAAAAAGTCGGTGGAAGTCAACTGAGACGCTGTACTTACTTAAGGCTATTATACGTTCTCTTATATTCATCTACATCAGCGGTTCCCAACCTTTTCCTCCTCTATCTCTCGGTATATATTTATAACCACTATAAGATATTATCAGCTGAATAATCCAGGTGAAGAGAGCATTCCATCAAAGGAAATATCTTCTTTCTGGGGGAAATTTAATCATAGAAATTAGGAAGTAATTTATCAGAACTTAGGTTATGAGTCTGCTTCTCTACGGAAGTGAAACATGGACCATGAGAACAGCGGAAAAATCGATGTCAGAATAATTCGTAATGTGGTGATATAGAAGAACGATTGAGCAAGAATGGGAAAGGAAAACCGCGGATAACAATATATAGGACTGGCAAAGAAGGATATCAAAGAGAAGAAATACATGTGTGTGTAAAGATTAGTTGAAAGGAGAATTGAGTGGAGAGATTCGTCAAACCAGTCTTAGGATTGTCGACCAGTGATAACGTATACCAAACTCAGTGTCGACAAATATAAACTTGAACCAGGCGTGTACTCGTACTAATTGAGTGAAAGTACTATAAATAGCGAATTATATCGAAGACTGCTAATTTCAAGAGAAAAGGAAGAACATTACACTGACCATCAATTAAAGACGAGTACAGGTTACAGATTTTATGGAATGCAAGGAATGGACTGTGATTAAGGGCAGAAAGGCGATGACTTTTAGTTGCATGCACGCAAACACTTAGAGAAAAAGTGGACTATAAAGGCAAAAAAAGTGAAGTGGCAAGAACTCTGCCGCATCTCTAATAATAGTTTCTCCACCCTACGAGAGATAAGCGTGCATGGAAAAATCTTCCTCGAAGATCATCAGGTATTTAACTATCTCGCTCCATTAACCGATTTTTCTCTCCAAGCAGCCATCAGTCCAGTTGTCTTATTATCCGATAGCATCAAGATGCAAGACCATTGCATAGTAATTAGAGCATAAGCCAGGGAAAGGTTAAGTGAATTGATGGCATGAGACTTGAAGTAATCCTCGCATAGAGTATTAATGATTCGGCGGGCTTTGTCGAGGGAAAAGTGAAGAATTATATCAATAAGACAAAATAATAATTAAAATCCTGACATTGTGATGATCAAATTGTTTCTAAACTAACCTTAATGACTAAAATAGGCTTTAATAAAGATGAATACTCAGTGAACGGATGCACCTGTTATCTATAGTCTTGGTCACACTCCTTTTTTATCGCAATTTTACTCACTCGAAAATTATTAATCCATATCATTTATCCATAACTTCTCCGCGTCCCCATATCCTATAATCACCTTACTAATCAAATTTTACATTGGTTATATATATCACCTCTAAGTTCCTCTAGTATTTTTCTTTGCAGAAAACAATTGAATTTGAAAATTTATATTTAAACTTCACGCTTGTTAGAAATCTATTAAAAAATGATCGGTGTATGAATAAAATGGTTCTCTTTCCGTTTCCTGTACTTCAAGATCGTATAAAGTAACTGGTTTGACTCATACAGACCATAAAGTTTTTGTGATATCCTGAGGAAATTAGTCCGTGTTTACCATAATGAAACTTACCTTGATGAGAAAGTCAGCATAGTGTACAGGGCGGCATAGCCTTCTTAACAGGATAAAAACAGCAAATTTTCTTAATAAGCAGGCTCTTGTGGGGGAAAAGACGAAGACAAAAAATAGAAACGAGAATGAGGAAAACAAATTCCGGGCATATTTTGTTCAAATGCACGCAAAATTCAACTGCATTATATAAAAGGCGATTATCTTTTATAAAATTGGTAAAGATTGTAACTGATTTGTCAATGACATTATAAAACCAATTAAATGCGTTAGGGAAAACTTATTCAATCTTCGGCAGAGAAAAGTAATTCACCAACACCCCAGTGAACGCTACCGATTAGGGGGGACTAGAGTTCATTGAGTTTTATTTCAACTATGGAGAAAATGTAAGGCAGATCTAAGCAGCACTCACGTAAACCTCTCCCATTCACTTCTAGTTCATCTCACGCCGACATCACGGGCACTCGTGGTCCCGGCTTCGCAAAAGAGTATTTTATTCTCCAGAAGAACCAGCATATCAACTTTCATCTCGCCTCAAGCTAGTTTAAATCAGCGGCAACATTCGGAGATGATAACTTTCAAAAAAGCAGAGCTTATAAATCAGGGTGACATCTTGTCTTAACATAAAGCTCAGTTGTTGGCCGGCCAACTGAAAGATGTAACCGGAGTGCTAGAGCATTTACCGCCAGAACGAAGTGAATTGCCTTCCTCATCAGCGTCAAAGCCGTAATTCCGAGGAGATAAGCCAAGGCGCGGTGGCGCATCGTGAGTGCATTGCATTATACCCTCAAGCATTGTCTTTTTTCGTCGGCCGATTTCAATGAAGTGGTTTCCGGTGATGCCAGACAACTCAAGTTACAGTGTCGCACTCCATCGCCATAATTATGTAGTTACCATCTCTTTATACTTAATTCATGGGCGTTCCCTCGTAACTTACCGAGTTTACTTTACAAAGTAGAAATTCCGCACATTCCATCCAGTGGTATAGAATAAACGCTTCCTGTGGCGTTGCTGAGGTACCTTTTGCAGTGGACGGATTCCGGTGTAAAATGGAATTCGAACACAAAATCGGTCTTAAATCTACGAATGGGGGATAGTTTATGTATTATATTTTGTTTATTTTTTATTTTATTTTGTCGGAATAGCCCCCGAAAACAGCACAATGAGGCCTTTACACGGGAATGTCAACAACAAATAACAATGGACGATCACACACATCCATACCCTGGATAAGGGCAACCTATCCAGGTGGTACTCGAACCATTTCATTCAATCCCGAAATTAATTTAACTTTCAATGGATTCCTATTTTTCAATTGCTAGGACGTAGATCATTTCACGTTCGCTTTTCGGTGATAAATTTTGAGAAATAAGTGAAAGACTAGCCTATGAATACTCCTATTATATAATTGGATAGCTCTTACTTGTATAAAAAGAGGCCAAAATCAACTTAAAAATTATTCTTATTTGTCGTCGAATCCATGCGTACATTTCAGCTGTTGTTGAGTTTATAGCTGAACATTACAGTGTTCATGTTAGGCGAGATGGATGTGCAGCACTTTCCTCCAGAGTTTATCACAAATGTTTTCCTTTTCTCGCTCAAACAGCTCTTGGTATGCATTATTTTTTGTACCGTCTGCGGAGACGCGAAATCATCGCTTTATAGGTAGGAACTACCATAAAATCAACCTTCGGGCAAGGTATTGTACTCTTCTCCCTTCGTAACCACCAAACTGCCCCCTAGCTTATTAAAATCGAAGCTGAAATCGCATTGATACTGGACGGACGATTCATCCATTCACATGTTCGATTTTGCTTTCCATTCAAGTCGCGAGGCGGTGACGTAACAATCAAGCTTAGCCAATCATTACCCTCCTTTAGGAATCAAAATGAAAGCACTTCTATTCTTTTTCAATTTCCTTTCCAACGCGATCTTCTGCGCTTGCGTATAACGAATCACAGGACTGGAATGGAAAGGAAAAAAAGAGCGTGTGAATGATCGGAGATGAACTAGTTTCCAGTGTACCCTCTTCCATTAAGTAGTCTTAGGAGTGGTGACGGTGGTGGGAGAATGGACCGAAGCATCCCGACATCCTTGTTTAAGAATTCCCGTAAATCATGTTTGTCTTGAAAATTCGCCGCGAATAGTGGTTTCTTTCTTACAGAAATGGCCATTCCGCGGGTTTCCCCGCCCGAGCTCCTTTCGTCCGAGACGCAAACGACTCATTTCCGGCGGGGGTCCGCTTCCAGAATGGTCATCAGTAGAAACGTCGATCCTCTAAGGGGTCGTCCCGAGGTCTAGAGTTGTAGTTGATGACGCCTCCGCAGTTCACCGCCATCAGCCATTACTCCATCGCTGCTCTCCGGGCTCTTCTCCTGTGACACCATAATGACACGCTTCGGTCCTGGAAGGGGAAAGCGATCGGCCCTCAAAGGCCTTTTTCGGAGGAGCATTGATTAGTGCGCATTTCGCTCAATGCTTTTTATTTTTCCTGGCTTCGGAAATAGAAAAAAATAGCATCATCTCTTTGTCGGCAATATGTTTGGCATTTCCCGTCTTTTCTCTGTTAAAAGTTAATGACGTGCAGTTTTAGGCATAGCTTCACCTCATTCTTTCCAGTGGAGCGGAGCGCGTTAGTCATTTTCCTTTTTTCGGTCAATAACTCACACATCGGCCGCGTGCTTGCTTTGATCAGTGCCCGACTTCAGGGTTATTTTTCCGTCGAGAAATAGGATAACCGAGTGCCAATAATTGGATTGGCATGCTATTTGCAGAGGTCTCGAGAAAAATATTGTTGCGATTTCTGCGACTGGAAAATTTAGTTTTTCTTTTAGTCTCTGCTAGTCGTCAGTATTCGTTACCGTAGCTTGACAGGTCACTAAAATTTACTTTTCCCGGTCGGCCATTGAATCGCGTAACGCGTATGAAAAGTCGCGTAACTTTTGATGAAGGACATCTTTCGATCCGTCGAAGATTCGTGAAATCGAAGGAAGTCGACTTGGTCAATTGGACGATATGATACCGTAATGTTATTGACCGGTATTAATCTTATCTACCAAATGCATTGCCATGGCTTTCGAGGAAAGTATATATGTAAAAAGTAAATAATTAGGCTTGAAAGGCCGGAATGGAAATTTTCTACTCGCTGAGAATTTTATTACCTCAGATGTATGCTAGGAGCCATTAAATTATTATTTCTCAAAATTGAACAATTGGGAAAAATTATTTTTTTTAAGTCGGTCAATTGAAATCGTTGAAATGGTGAACTTCTTCAAGAATAGATTATTAGCGGAGCGATTTTGGTTTTTAGGTTTGACACGCAAATCAACAAGAGCTTATTTCGAATTTATTAATTTTTTGGGGGCATATGCCTCGCCTGTCACTCGGCTTGCTTATGGTTTTTGAGCTAATGATGTCATCTATCGGGCCGTGGCTGGCTGTTTTTGATGTGGCAAGCCATACAGGCAGCATAGTTTTTCCACCTGGCTGACGCTTCTTTGCTCCATCATCGGCATATCGCCAATCACTAAACTGTTTGCGTTCATACGACTTGCATTCTGGATAGTATCAAAGTCTTGTGAAGATTCGTGGAATTAAATATCGCACTGTGAATTTTTCATTCGGATTCTACTTTCCCGGAGAAATGTTGAAATGGAATTAAAGGAAAAGGAAAGCTACTCTAATGCTCAGGAGAAGATGAGGTGAACTAAACGTATAACGTTGGCAGTATTTTGAGTGAAGTTCAATTTTATTATGGAATCCTCCGAAGAAACAGTTTCTCCACGTCGTCTCAATAGGGTGGTTTCCTATTATTTTTTATTGCCTAAATCGAAATATTATTACTCCTGGAGTACGTATTTCACGCTTTTAGATTTTTAAATGACGATATCTATTTTTCGCGATTAAATGAAAAGTGAAAATTTTCAAGCGAGCGAAAACGCGACGGGTAAGTATGAATGCCAGGAAATAAAAGTGACGTCGTTCTGGTTCCCGCTGCCGCAAGTGAGGTGACCTTGGGGCGAGGCTCTGAACGCTGATACGACGCAGGATGCTAGCTGGTAGCAGAGTACCATAATAAGGATTATTAATACCTTATCAAACGAAGAAAACTTTCCGACCTTAGGCAGTTTTAATAGGTGATTATTAAGACGTTTCCCTGAGCTCTGTGCCTCATGCATGCATTGGTAACCCATCAGACGATGTAAAACTCCTATCTACTCGTGTAGAATTCTAGAACTAGGTCCCTGTGACGTCACGTGGAGTGGCATCCCATGGGCGCCAATCTGGCCTTTTTCAAATGAGGATAAAATTGACCCTTGCCATTCGTCTAAACCGGTATTTGTGAAACCAAATAATTTGTATATTATGAATACACTAATGGTGGGTAAGGAATCGCCATCAATGTCTTTCGTTTTCTTTGATGAAGGATACTACCCTATTGACTTTTGTATTTGCCTCTCTACCTTCCTCAGTAGAATTTCCCTTTTACTTATAATTTTTCTATTAATATTCTTTTATATCCATTCATCTTCAAAAACTCTTCTTGCTCTCTTCAAACAATCTATTTTTAGATCAAGAATTAGAAAAATTGATTTTTTTTCTTTTTAAAAAGTTTTCTGTAAGGTGTAGCCTTGATGTTGAGAAACTCTTACAGTGATTTTCATTAACAATCTATACGGATACATAAAAGATAATGGTAAAAACAATGCTGTTTGCTATTGAAAGTCAATTGTTTTCTTTTTTCATTCAGAAATATATTTTTTTACTTTCATGAATGTAACACGAGAAAAGAGTGCTAAGACCTTAAAATTGACTCATAAAAATTTAGAAATCATATTTAAAGCATAAGCTACGATTATCTTCAGTGATTGAAATTTATAAGATATGAGGCAATTAAAAAAAAGGCTATGAAATGGGGGCTGGGACTATTTTTAACAGTCAAATATCTAAGGAAGGATTATCAAAACGAGATATTTTTTATTTAATCAAATTCACTGGCAATATCAGCATTTTTATCCTTTCACTATATTGGTAGAAAAGTATGTGAATCGCTGAATTCGGAAGAAGTGGGGTTCTTCTTAACGCTGGCAATTGTGAGGGCGATTGGGTACCCTCGGTCCCTGGTCTGCCAATGCAAGATAGACCTTGAATGGGCGCGGTCAATCCATTGAAAGCGCGGCGGGCCTTGCAGATGGGATGCAGATGGGGGGAGGAGTGGATTCTCCCCCTCTGCGGGCCGCTCCCCGAAGCTCGAGTTACTTCTCCCGCGCAGTGCATTCTTCTTCTTGGTTCCTTTCATGCCTTTACACGTCAACGAACCCCCACTTCTCTCAGTCAGTCCCTCCAGCTCGCCTCATCCCCCATCCATTCGTACCTGAGTGGGAATATTCGAAAAAAAAACGCGGAAAAAAGTGAGCGACCAATATTCAGTCCTGTCCCCGCCAGGAAAACGTAAAGCTTTTTTTCCTTCCTCCATCCTCGAGCCGCGGCTCTTAAAACATGAGTAGTTTTTTTTCAGTCTTCCAGCTTCCCTCTTCTTTTTTTTAAGGAATAGTGGGCATCGACTCAGCAGCGTTTAGCGCTCTTAGTCGCGTACCTACTTCTTCCCCTTTCTGGAGCAGCCTTTCAGCACTACTAAGACGAATCTCATCCCGGTAACGAAGCTACGTTTGGTCCTCCGTTCTGTGTAGGATATCTCGAGCAAGTAAATTCCGAAGTTCAAGCGTGTCATCATCATCATCACTGGTCAGCAATCCTAGGATTGGTTTGACGCAGCTCTCCACTCAGTTCTCAGTTCAAGCGTGATGGAGTGGAATGTTTCCAGGGTGAAATAAATACTTAACATTTCTCACAATTCGCTTTATTCCGCGAATGTAAAAAAATTGAATATTCCTGCCTGAAATTATTGAGATGAACATTAACAGCGGGTCCCAGGCTTTTACATCACTGGAAAGTATTGAATTTTTCGTCATGAAATATTCATGTTATCATAGGTAGGTAATGGAGTTTTGGGTAAAGTGTAAAGGAAAAATTCTTTCATTTCTCATTCGGATTTGAATTGAAAACGCGAAATCATACGAGGAACAATCACCAACAAGTTGGCGTCCTTGCTCGAGATTGAAATAAATACTTGCAAATTTCCGGGATTTTAATATTTATTAATACCTGGGTTTCAATGCTACTAAATATTCAATGTTACCTCATCACCTTCAAGGTGATTTAGTTACATTGAATCCTAGGTCGTAATAAATTTTACAATCGTGGAAATTTGCAAATATTTATTCCTATCTCGGGCAAGGACGCCAACATGTTGACGATTGTTCTTCACATTTATTCGCGTTTTCAATCACATTGGAAAGAGAAATGGAAGAATCTTTCACCTTGTACTCTATTACCTGTTGTCTCATGAATATTTCAAGAGGAGAGATGAATTACTTTCCAGTGATCTAAAAACCTGGAACCCGTTTTTTTTATGTTCGTCGAAATAATTTTAGACGGACATATTCGATTTTTTACCATAAATTCATGCGAAGGAATGGCAATGCCTTCGTTACTTAATGATTCATCATTGAGGGAAACAGATACGGTTAAAATCAGTACATAACATTTTTTATCAAATCTGCTATCTAGTTTAATTTCAATTTTGCTTGGAAAGTTATCAAGTTGTTTTGATTTCGTAGTATTTATTTGTTTGGGGCGGTTTATCCAAGTGTGACGTTTCTAACTCATTTATGTCACGAATGAAATGCAAAAAGGAAATAAGTCATCAGGTACATCAATTTTTCTGGTTTTCTCGTATGTCAAGGAATCTATTAAATGTTCTTCAATGATATTCTAGGTCAACCTTTAAGGTAAGTGGACGTTTTTCTTTGTTGCAATTTTATTTTTTGGAATTTTATTCTGACGAACCATTAAGGATTAAGCGCTAGTTACGTTTTTCCTTCCTTGCATAAATCCACGTAATGTAGCTAAATGTGGGAGACGTCTTTGTAGCTGATAAATGTATTCATGCATTTCGTTCTTGAATAGTAACAGAATCTTTGTGATTTCTGGTTAAGATTTTTAGGGAAATTATGTGAGGTAATTAAACCAGTACACTTCACCTTTTCTCTCTGAAGGGAGTGGTATTTTATACCATCTGATTCGAATGTGGAGGATTCGGGTGAATGAGATGAGGCAAGACAATAAATAAGAATTTTTACGTTGCGATCGTAGGTGAGTTACGTTTACGTTACGTTAGAGATCGTAGGTGAGAGGTCACACGTAAATATTGTTGAATTATCATATTTGTTGACTTTAGGCCTAAGGTTATGCGTGGTTGAAGAGAGTGGGATGCGCCCTATGTTGAATTAGTTTAATATGACAAGAAGTTATTGGCCTAGTGAGCGTTTCACTTCTGCAATTAGATCAGTCTTTATTTTCCGGCTTGGAATTAGAATATAATAGAAGATATTTCATGCGAAAATATATGTTACTAATGTTTGGATAAGGTTTCTTATCGAGTAACTTCATGACTTTTTCGTAATTTGTTTTTAAATTGGGTTTTGGTGTCTTGCATCAACTGCAGTTGGGTGGTTATCGCCCCATATCTTTGAATTTCTATATCAACAATAACCGATTTTAGAATAATTTTATACTACGTTATTTCTTGAATTGTAGGGAGTGAACTCGATCCGTTTCTAATTGCTTTTCAGAGTTGTATTTTACCGCTGGGTCGAGGCGATTTTTGAGAAACATTGGTAAATCAGTGTCATCTTCTCGTGTGCTGTGTGGAAGACGAGTTTTACCCTCGCTTTTTAGCCCAAAATTTTGATGAAATATCAATTGAGAATGATTGATGAAGTAGTTGGTTGCCTTTTAGTTTGTCATTGACTGAGTACCTTCAAAGGACCTTTCGTTTCTTTCCCCAAAGAAAATTAAAAAATTATTTTAGCTAGCTGTGGTATCACTCATATTATTTCCATGTTAGATCAACTCTGGTATTGGCGTATACGTATTTCTTATGGCCGTTTCTTAAGGCTCACACGGAACTTGTAACTGCACATGTTAGCACTGTTAACATGCCAAAATTGCGAGAATGCGAGCTCGGAATCAGAGCAGGAGCTATTTTGCCGTCTCGTATGCACGCATTCTCGAATGTGTTCAAGCAATTCACCACTTTACACGACTTTATTTAGATTTGATTTTCGTACATACGTCGTATTGCACAATGACGCGCCCCGTGTAAAACGGCCTTTAGGGTGGATGTAACATGTCGAGGAGAAATACTGATTTCTGATATCCGGTGGTAGTGAAAGTTACTTGTGGACATCCCTCTTCATGTCCTCGGTTCGGTGTTTTACTTTTCAACTTTCGGGTGGCATCAGTGCTAAAGATCGGCAAGACGATCAGTAAATTTACGGAAGAAGAGGGATTTGGCAGTCGACGCAGTTCCAGCCTCTCGCTTATTGTTTGGTCATGCCCCAACTTTGCTTTCGTAGGAGGAGAGGACCTCCGGTGTGTAACGTAAGATGGGAGCACTCGGGGATCATTGGACAATTGGACGAGATGGGATGATCGCCTCCCCTCTGACAAGGAGCCTCGAAGAAAACTTCGGTCCATGATACCCTCTCTTCGCCCTCCCTAAAGGAGGTCTTCCTCTGGCCATTCTCGGTCTGAGAGGACCCGACGCAATAACATCTCGGACGCAACGCACCTCCCTGTCGGTGTAGAACGAAAAAAAAGAAAAGCGAAAAAGTAAAACACATTTCGGAATGGCCCTTCGCATCGGTCAGTCCCGGAAAAGGATTCTTCTCAGGAAGAAGGAGGAGGGACGGTTGGGAGAGGACTTTTTTATGAGAGAGAAAAAAACTGATCTGCCTCTGTAGACTCACCCCGAACGTCTCTCCCCTAGGTTGGGGTTGAAAAAAATCGGGTCCAGGTGGCATTGTGTGGGCGTTTTTCGGAGGTAAGAAGAGCGAGGGTGTAAGAGGGGAGGGAGGTTAGGACAGAGGCTGTTTAAGGACGGGATACGTGGATTGTGAGGCAAAAGAGAAGTGGGTGTTCTGTGAGGCGAAAGAGGAGGCATTCCCTTTTTTAAGGAAAAGAGGAGAAGGCGGATGCCCGCACTTGCACTTCACAGATGGGCCCCCGCGACGCATATAATATATACCACGCATATATACGCGCGCTGCTTCTCGCGTGGTGGTGGAAAAAATGAGACAATGGATCCCTACCCTCTGTCGTTTCTTTTTTTTCATTTCTCTTTTCTTCTCTTCTTACCTTTACTTCTTCGTGTTCTTCCTCTATTTCTTCTCCGCAGACCCACTCGGAGGCTTTTTCATTTCCATTTCGCTCCCTCTTACTTCGGGGCAGACTCCGGGTTCTTTTCCCTTTCTTCATCTCTTTCTGGAGCCAACTACGCACGGATAGAAGTGGGGAATACAATCGGCTCTCACTCTAAAAATAATAGTAATAATAATTTTAAATAACAAATATCTCTACTAGATAGAATAAGTAAAGTGAAATAAGTGAGATCTGAGTTGGAGATAATTTCTGGGTATAAATTAACAGCTGGAAAAGAGTGTGACTAAGAATGCTATTTTTTGTGGACTTGATCCTTCCAATTTGCATTCTTTTAAGACATTTTCCCTTCCTCTCACTGCAATCCAATCCATTATAGTACCAGGAACTTATTAATTATCTTTACCAGGAGTCGTAACTCGTAAGATCGATGGAATGTGCGTAGCTAACTAATGTCTCTAACTATTATGGATAGAAAAGGCGTCGGAATAGGCAGAAGGAACAGCGATGAATCCGTAAATATTTTTAAAAATCTAGGCCATAAGTGTTTCGTTCTGTTGCCTGGAATACTCATAGGTAAGAAGCTGCATTTACGCACCGTTTTCAGGCGTAGAATAACTCTAGTTTGGCTGTATATCGGCTTGTATCGTCACGCAGAAAAATCGTGCTATCGACTTCTCCTACTTCCGGATTTTCTTTGAGGCGGTACGTGTATCTCACTTCTCGAGTTTCATGTACCTGATATTCCCTGACGTGTTAATTCGAGTATTTCGATATCGTGAAGATTAAGTCGAACGTTTTTATTATCACTGACCCGGTAGCCGCAATCATTGGTTTTAAGTTATTCTTCATTGTGTGATAAGTGTAAATATTTTTGTTTAAAAGAATATCACCCTATTTAAATTGTTTTTTCTTTTATTTGTAATTCTCTCTCTCTTCCTCTTGTTTGTTGCATGTCTATTATGCCGGCCTGTGCCTGTCCGAAACCAACTTTGGCACAAGCGTCATCGAGAGATGGCAATAGGGTGGTTTCCTATTATTTTTTTATTGCCTAAATCGAAAGATTATTACTCCCGGAGTACGTATTTCACGCTTTTAGATATTTTAAATGACGATATCTATTTTTCGCGATTAAATGAAGAGTGAAAAATTTCAAGCGCGCGAAAACGCGACGGCTAAGTATGAATGCCGGGAAATCTCTCCGTGTGACGTATTTCTCGTTCACGCTACCACCCTGTGAGGTGACCTTGAGGGAGGCTTGAGCGCTGATACAACGCACGCTGCTAGCGGGTAGTCGAGTACACTGCTAGCTGGTAGCGCTTGGCTTAATTAAGGATTATTAATACCTTATCAAACGAAGAAAACTTTCCGACCTTCGCCAGTTTTAATAAGTGATTATTAAGACATGTTTCCCTGAGCTCTGCGCCTCATGCATGCATTGGCAATGTCAGACGATGCACAACTCCTATCTACTCGTATAGAAACTAGGTCCCTGTGACGTCACGTGGAGTGGCATCGCGTGGGCGCCAATCTGGCCGTTTTCAAATGAGGATAAAAATGGACCATTGCCATTCGTCTAAACCGGTATTTATAAAACAAAATAATTTGTATATTATGAATACACTAATGGTGGGCAACGATTATATGCAAATGTCATCATTTACGCTGTTTAAATTGAGGAAAATTACCAATAACCTTGGGAAGGGTCTTCTACTCTGATCCCGACTATACTTATCCAATGGCCCTATGCGGAAGCGGAAATTGGACGAATCATTCTTATTCCTATGAGGTGTAATGACCCATTTCATGAATTACCTTTGACGTCATTGTCGCCATTGATGGAATTTCTACTCTTATATGAAATGGATCTCACATCCCCTGCTATTCAAAGTCGTCGGCGTGTTGCGAATGCGTCGTAGGAAATGCTCTTTGAAGAACCCTTTTCATCTTAAATCTTCGCCTGAAATCCTTATCGATGAAATTTTTAAATATTTTTTTTTAAATATTAAGTGGGTAATGGGATGTTTGACCAGCATAATGGTGTATATCACAGGTTGGTCAGTATGCACCTGCACTTAGAAATAAGTGTGAAATTGAGAGAAGAGTGAAGCAATAGTCCCGTAGATGCAGACGCCTTAATGGACGCTTCAGTTAAACCTATAATTTTAAACTATGATTACAGTACACTGGTCCTCTTGATTTTATTTTTCTTAAATCTTCAATCGATTGGAATTAGTATGGAAAATATAAATATGCTCTAAATATTTATATTTTTGAGAAAGTAACCGTGAAGCATTTAATTATCATGATTGGAAGTCGTTGATTTTTCATGATGAAAAGATTTATTCAATTAGAGAAAAGTTACAATAATAATTTTTAGATGTATTATTCATTGAAGAATGAGGTAAATAATGTGAAAGAAATCAGTTGCCATCGAGTTGCAAAAGGAGTTTTACGATAAAGGAGTAGCTATGCATGACGAACCGATAGGGAATCCATGCGGCCGCTATGGCCGCATTGCAACGGGTAAACTATAATACAAACAGTGTCTACTAAGATATTATTTTTAATTAATCAAAACTGGATGTTGTATTATTATATCTATCTACGAAAAATCCTAGGATTTTCCTTCCTCATAAGAAAAGCTATCGAAACACGTGTTCTGAACTGTTAAATATAATGATTGGGCATTACGATATCTTCGTTTATCATTCGATATGTTGTTCCGCGATATTTCTCTAGAAAAAGTTGACTTGACTCATTTATTAAGTAGTTCATGCCGTAGTATCCCGTCACGCGGTGGATTACACGTTCGCCTTTAGATACGGTCCCATACGGTAGTGGCGTAACTATGGGGGGTGGGGTAATGAGGGGATTAATCCCCCACTAAAGCCTAAGAGAAAACAAAAAAAATATTTTAAAATCTTGTCTGGATTATACATGTAATAACTGCATCTGCTTAAAGTTAAATTTTAAGTGCCAAAATGATGTTAAATGCATTTTTAAGCATGCTATTTTTCAAAAATTTTCCTGAACTGTTTCCTGGAGGGGTAGCCCCCACTAACCCATCTCATCCCCCCCAAATCCCCCTCATCCCCCCCGAAGCATATGCCTAGTTATAACACTGCCATTCGGCATTTCGTTTGTGAGGATTCCTTTCCCAGGGTCTGTCGTCGCCCTTGCATCTCACCGCAGCCGAGTTCAAACGCGATCGGGCTCGTCGAGTTCCATCTCCGTTGATTTCTCTTGCTGCCTTCCCACTCATTGTATGCTTGTAGTGCCACCTTCGCGATGCCCTGAGCTCTCTTCCTTTATGACTTATTATTCCGAATCACCTCCTCGCCGCCTAACGTCCTGCTTCCTTTACACCCCACAGTACGCTTGAAGACTTCCATCAACTCCATCCTTCGGTATCTCACCACCTTCAGACCTTTTGTAATTTCAATTCCACGCGTTTTTCTATTCACCCCCTCGTCCTCCTCCTTCCCCAACTCTGTTCCCCAGCAGCCGTCGGGAGATGCCTTCGCTGGAATGCAGACTTGCCTGCATCTCGTCTTCCAAGTTCCTGGACATTTCAGGGTCTACACTATCCCCCATGGGTGGTGTTTCCTGCTAAAAAACGAGTGATGAATAGGTAAAAAAATAGTTAATACGTTGAAAATTTATTTTGAATTGTTATCTACATTTTCATCTTATACAATCAATGACGTTTATAATGCCAAAAATGACGTACAAATGAAAGTACCGGCAATCGAACCGCGAACGTATGGCTTTCCGGGTTCCTTTACAGACAACACTCTATTATTGATACTGAATTTTCTCTAGACAATTTACGTGAATGAAATTGAAACTGGCTATTTAGTTTTCATGATGTAATTCGTAATGAGTCCGTTGAGGATCGAAAGATGGTGTTACATTTGAAAGTGAACTGAGAATCATTTATCAAAAAGTAATCTTTGCTTGCGGTTGACTCGATGAAACATATTATTAAACACCCAGTTCAGTCTCCAATCTCACTTTGATTTTCCCTCTTTCGGCTTAAGACCTATTACTCATCTATCATTTCACTTAACCCTATTATCTTCTATTCCCTTTTCCATTGCTCAATTTCCTTCCCTTTATTGAGGTTTTCAGCAATCATTGTCTTCTTTACACTCGCTCTATCCACCTCGCACATCCCTCTTATATCCTCTAACAATTTCCTGCCATCACCCGCCACGTCAAGCACTTTCACACTACTTTTCATTTCCGTAGATGTAAATAATTCAGTCACAGGTATAACTTTAAGTTTCTTTTTTTTTGATAGGTTAATTAACTTACTGAGAAAACCGTCATAGGCGTCAGCGAAAAGTTTCCGTGCCTTTTCTGAACTTATATATAATATTATATAAAATACTATCTTGTGATGATTTGATATATGCGCGATCTCCAATGGACGTCGTGCCAGATGATCGCGGGTAGCCAATATGGTCAGCAGATATGTCCTGCACCCCTATTTGCCATTCGTCCCCCTCAAGCCTTCTCTAGCAAGAACCGAGCCTAAATATATGCTTAATAGTTATAAAATAGTATCATGAAGAAATATCTACAATACATATTTAATTTTATTATATTTTTGTTTTAGCGGTGAAAAAAGTATTGAGTAGATGATTTCTTTATGTGGAATAACTTAAGATTGAATGGCAACAGTTTATTCACCTGAGTGCTTAGTCTTTTTTATTTGTAAAATTTTGTTCCCAGCATGTCATAATTTTTCCGTAAAATTTCATTTATTCTTGTCCATGACGACTAATTTTTGTTATTGCACAATGAACACCATGTTCTCTTACCCATATTTTGGGGTTTAAACGGGTTTTTAGATGGCCATATTTATATATATATATGAAAATATTTCTCATCCATGGAGTTGGCAGGGAAAAAAGTTGTCATATTTTTCATTTTTAAATTCATGGACCTTTAAGGTTCATTACATCTTAGAGCGTTAAATGTATTCGTAAATTTTGTCGAGAGGATTACATGTATTTTATCTCTTTCTTTTTTCGAGTCATACCTTGCCTTAGGTGGACCGAGTTTCGCGACCAAATCCAAGGGAAAATACCGATTGGCGACATACAGATATTTCGTATACGCGTATATGTCATACCGGCCGCCTGGTGAAATTCACATTACTTAATATGGGGAATGACCATTGAAGGTGACCAACCTCTTCCTCCTCTCTTTTCGCTAACCCACCCTCCTTCATCCTGTCCTTTTTTCCTTCGTAGGCAGATGCACGGAATCTTATGACCATACGCAGGTCCACGTACTACCATGTTAACCACCTCAATTAGTGTGTGGCGTTAGGTGTTAGGGTACTAGCCGAGAACGTGCGCGAGGAGGTTCGGCCTGCGTTATGAGAGATTTGAATGCTTGAGTTAAAGCTTGAGTGTTGAAGTCTTCTTTTTCGGAGTAAAAACGAATTAGTTCGCCTATTAATTCAGCAACATATCTCTTTTTTATTATCGTTTCTGTCGGACTAGAAAATATAGTGAGGTTCTAAGATGATTATATTTTTATCTCTCATTTTATTTAATAATAATAATTTAAGTTTGCTCAACATGAAAACAAAATGATAGGGTAAACTGTTTACACAATTAATCATCATTATAATCATAATATAAAAGTTTGCAAAGACTAAAAATTTCAGTTTCCCAATCAATTCCATACAATTACCTTAATTAAGTATATCATGCAAAGAGAGTAAATCATTTAAGACTCTTCTTGCAATGTTTCCAATTCAAACTCATTCAACATAACTTATACTCTGCATGATTCTCTTATGCAGGATATAAATTGTGGCGTAAATAATACATTAATCTAATAAATCTTTTTGGACTCTCTCTAAAATGGCATCATATTTTATGAAATGCGAGTTCCAAATCACTGAGCAATATTTCACCTTGTTTCTCACGTAAGAAAAGCACAGAATTTTCCACACTTCTCCTTCAAAAATATTTGAGGTTCGAAGGGAATCGCATAGGTGCATAGTTATATATTTTCCTAGGATGTAATTCTCTATAAAAAAATCATTTGGCTTTCACGTGATTCGAACCAGGATTTCCCGATTCCCGGTCGGGTATGCTATAGCTATGCTATGAGATTCGCCATGGATGAAGATGACTTGGTCTTGTAACTAATAGCATACATGACCGGTAATCGGGAAATCCAAGTTCGATTCCCGGGTAAGCCAAATGATTTTATCATGGTGAATTTATTATTTTTATTTATTTCTCACTTCCCCGCAAACAGCACGGAATGGCATTTTACAGCGGGGGTTGCAACAGTAACAATAGGACATCACAAACATCCATGCCCGGGATGGGGATCACTTACCCAGGCTGGATTCAAACCCGCGACCTACGGAATGACAGGCGAGGACTTTACCCCTCCGCCACCGAGGCCGGCTACATCCTCGGTGCACATAATTGAGTTATTAAATTAAGAAAAACTCAATAACCACATACCAAAACATGGCTAATTGAATTATAAACTAGTTCCATTAATTTCCAACTGGTCTATTAATGTATGCAAGTTTCGATTATGTTATTCCTTGGGGTAGCGGAGGGAAGATGTGCGACGGCGACGCCACCTCCTGACGCGACGGAAGCCTTGACTGACGCGAGCGCATGGAAAGCATTAATGACCGCTGTACAGCGCCGTTGACGAGAGGGCATCGGTCTCAACCAGGGATGCCAGTGTACTTCTTTTTTTTTAATCCTTCGCTTCCCATTTTTAATTTCCGAGAGCACCACCATAGGAAATTTTTTCTCCACCGGTGGGCGTCAGCGAAGCGCGGGGAGACTGGCTGTAGGTGTCGTCTTATGGACGCGGAGTGGAAATCCCTACCGCGTCGCGTTTCGTGCCCGGGATAATCGCCGATGGGTGTTCTCGCCGATTCAATTCCTTCTTTCTCGTCGTCGTCGGAGGGTTGGGGGGCAGCTGCATGTCCATTCCTCGGCCAGAGTCGGTTATAGGCGCTCCTCTGCAAGTTATGGGTCAACCTGACGCGCATTAATCATGAGTACGATCACAGGGGAGGGAGAGGTCGGAGACGCGGGTGTTAACCTCCCCGAGAATTTCTCTGCGATAGGAAATTCTGCTGGTCAACTCCCATCATATGTGATCATGTTCTGGTTTTATTTGGTGAGTATCTATCCACATTTTGTTTGCAGTATTCACTCGTTGGTCGATATTTACACAAAGCCTTCTCGATGGTTGTTAAGGGCTTGACTATGTTTAGGTGGTTAAATTAATATAAAAAAATACCGCCTCAAGGTTGTGCCAAACAAATTGAAACTCTGCGATTGCATGACCTATGACAACTCCCTGAATAGTGAATTTCCTCGATTGAGCTCTTTCGTGCTACAATAGATCAATACATGTGTTATCTACGTATCTACCCAGTGTAACTCATCAAATGTAAATGGAGTTGCTTTAGATTCAAGTATAAAACCATTTACTTGTAAGGAAATAAAATAACTATGTACCGTGGGATTGGGAGATATGAAGGGCTATAGTACATCAATCTTATGATTACAAAGCTGTGCATGCATGCATATAAAGAACTATAGCTTTTGTTTAACGAAGTGATCATTTTCGATTATTTTCGCGTTATTAATAGAATCTTGATCAAGTCTCAATTTTTGTAACACAAACAGGAGTGGCAAGGGAGGAAAGAAAATTGAAAGAGGTATTAGGGTTAACATTTGTCGCATAACTTACATTTTCTGTTTAATGCTTTCTATTTCTGCCTCATTTCAACCCAACATGGGACCCTTAATGAGGATCTTGTGCTACAAATGGCCCGTATAAAGTACTGTACATTAATCGGAGTTCAAAGTCGTTGCGAGTGAAGTGATTTTCTGTCCATTCTCTATTCCCGGGAGATGCGTTTTGTATCCATTTCATTTTACTTCACCTTGTGCCTGGTAATCAGGCATTTTCATTTCCAATCGAACGGAATTCGGGGCTTAAAAAAATATACATAACCCGAGAAAAGTCTTGTAAAGTAAATTAGCCATGCAATTCAGTGTAAGCTGTAAATTTTCGTCATCGGATCGAATCCAAATTGTAAAAAAATATAAATTCGTCAGATTCCAGAGAGGTTAAAGAAAAATATGTGACCAGCAGTTGATGAAACTGCCCAGCAGCGAGTAGAAATTATCACTAATGATCATTGATGTAGTTTGTTTTTAATTATTTAAGTTTAATTACTTAGAATGTGGTAGAGCAGCCAAAATTTATGATAAAATAAATTATCACGGCATGGACGTGGGGTCGAAGCCCCTTAGCTACTGAGTAGTGGCCATTCAAACATCATGTCTGGTGCATTTCAGTAATCTTAAGTTCATCATTGAGTAGTCACATCTATGATGAAATTAGAAAGCTAACCTTTAGACGTTGAAAATGTAATTTGTCCTTTTTTTAGTAAAAGTTGTTACTGGTTGTAAGTTACAACGTTGTTACTGGTAATATGGAGAGAAAACTTTTCTTTTTTGGCACGAGTAGTTTTTACAACTTGATTTTATTTTATTGTATTTACATGGTGCACAAAATGTTTTTGTTAACCAGGTTTTGAAGTGGCATGTCTTAAAATGCCGTCATAATTTGAATGTTCCCTTATTTGATTAAGATATTGCATGTGGAGTGATAGAGTTACGTTGGCTCGTTAGTCATTGCCGCATACCATTAATGCTGGAATTAATTAATTGCAGAAGAATTATTTTCGACGAACCGAAGTGAATTTTATTTTTTCTGTAGCCGTGGTAATTTGAACAATATTAGGTTGCAATGATTCAGTAGTTTGAAGTTCCGACTTCAAGTGCAGGATACAGTAGATTATTATTTTTGTCTTCTCTACGATCTTCCAAACTAATAAAGGTTACGAAATCACGTTTAATTTTAAAGCACTATGAAATTTAAAGCGAAGATATAAAGTTAGCCTTTTTGAAAAAAATTAAGGTGAAGAAGTAAGCCCTTGTGGGACGAGGGGAGTAGCAATCCCTATGGTATTGACAATAGGAATAAAATGTCCATTACTGAAGGATCTTAGGTTTTCCCGGCGAATAGACTGGAGGAAAAGTTCACGGGTTTCCAGCCGGGTCCAAGGGTTTTTCAGCACCGACGTTTCGAGGGCTAAGTCTGCCTTCGTCTTCAGGGTGAATGAAGGAAGAGTTATCAGGTTTCCAGCCGGTCCCAAGGGTTTTTCAGCACCGACTTTTCGAAGGCTAAGTCTGCCGTCGTATTTCAGTTTTTCAGCCTTCGAAACGTCGGTGCCGAAAAACCCTTGGACCCGGATGGAAACCCGAGAACTCTTCCTCCTGTCCATTTCTGGCGAAGTACGCTGCGGCATGTTCGCTCGACGTCTTCCATCCGAGGTTTTGACCGCGCGAGGTTTTTTCGAGAAAAGTGAGCAGCTCCTTTGCACCCCTCGCGAGTCGCGTCCCCTCCTAGGAAATTCAATTACTTCGAAACTCGATTCCCCTTCCTCCCTTCGAACCCTCCGCTCTCCAGTGGAAAAGCAAAAAGTAAGTGGTGATAATGAAATGATTTCTTGTCGGAATAAATAATATCTCCCCCTCATTTCTTTCGCACCCTCCTCATCGCAATCACGCCGTAATTAGGGCACGCGCATAGCGACTGGGGATTCAATTCCGCCTGGGTGCGTTCCCCTTCGCGCCATTAAATTATTATTATTCCATCCCCGCCTACATTTTCTGATCTTTCCCCTCGATACGGCCGGCGCGTTTTTGTCGCCATCTTTTCATGTCCGATTGCGTCGTCATTGCCGTCTCATTCCAAGTTTTCAAAAATCTCCCGAGAAGCTCTCCCGTGGTGTTATTGGAGGCTATTCTTGCTCTTGTCATTCAGCGCGTCATTATCTCATTGTCTAAAAAAATTAATGGAGGTGACCTCTCATTCTGTTTCTCGTACTCCTTGTTGAGCTGAAACCCGATAGAATTCCATGATAGGTCTGGTCACGGAAGGATAATAGAGCTAATTGGTATCACCTAAAGAACATCTTGTATTTCTCTCTCGCCTAAGGGTTGTTGAATTTTCAGGCACAAATAATTTTTATGCGGCCCATAATAAAATCGTAACAAACCATCTTTGGCATGTTATTTTCTCGTTATTTATTTTTTGCAATGAATATTTATTGTTAATTTAAATATGGGCCTTAGCTGCACAGCAAAATCACGCGTTCCCCTGTATATTCACCTTAAAGCTAATCCTAAGTTGTATAATGTTAAATATTATTAATAACAAATCTTATTCATTGAAGAAAAACCCCGATAAAGGTATGTAAATATTAATCATTATCAATTAAAAAATTTTACTGTTTGCTTCTTAGTGTGTTTACTTTACATAGCATTATGTCATTTAACGCCTACTGACTATATAACTTGCCAAATACTGAGGTTGTGGCCACTGTAATCGGTTTGTTGTTTACTACTTTTTGATTTGAAAATGTAATTAGCTTATTGATTAAATATTTATTTGGTATGAGTGCCTTTTTAATTGTACAATTTTATTTAAAATAAAAAATAGAAAAATTATCGAAACATTGGCAAAAAATTTGCAGTTAATTCTGAAAGACCTACATTCCAAGACACTAATCAACGTTAAACATTGAGGTAAAGAGAAAGAAAAAAAGCTCAATTTATAAATACTTATAATCGTATTCACGTGGGCAAAGTCTTTGTATGACCGGAACGCGCGCTGCGGAAATATCTCCAGTTTCACGGCGTCCACTTCTTCCCTGCCCATGATGGTTGTACGCAGACTTCCGGGTTCCCGGGACTCCCAGCATTTTTTACACCCTTTTGAGCGTTTGGACCAGGGCTAAAATATTACGACCCTTCTATCTTCCTCACACACACTCCGTCTCCATTTACCGCAATCCTCACTGGGGTTCGTGAGCTTTTAAAGCCGCCCTCCCTCGGAATGAACGAACGAAAACTGCCCCCACCAGAAGATGGGTGTTTCTTCTTCTTCTTCTCCGTCGATATTATGGATTCTGAACTCCGGCAGGTGGCCTAAGTTTATAAGGGGGGCCTAAGCTTGAGGGTAGGAATGGCTTCCTGTGCCAGTAAAAAAAAAGCGGCAGACGAATTCGTTTGGTGTGTTCACCTTTTTGGTAGTTTATTGAAGTCTCTCCTTTTTTTATAGTTTACCCATAGTTTTTTCTCCTCCGCCCTCGCAAAAGAAGGAACATTTTATATTTGTCGAGCGTCTTTTTAGATGGGATGCGAGGAAGAAGGAAGTCCGGACTCATGGCATGCATGTTGCCGTGGCTTATGCTCGATCTGCGCGTGATTTTTTATCCTCTTAGAACACACTCCTCTTCCGCGACAAGCGGTTGTGGCGCGAGCCAAAAAATGGATCAGCGAATACGGCACGTGAACTTCTTTCATAGGGCGTAGAGCTCTCAAAAATAGCAGACTTGTGGTCTCCTTTATTCCCTAGCCATGTGCTCTTTTTTTACCGACCTTAAACAGTAGCATCTTAAGGTCCACGGACGTCCTCCAGTCGGCTCGCAGTTGGCTGACCATTTCTTAAGATGGTGGGGATTTTTCCTGTGCTTCCTCACCTGCTGTGAGCATGTGCCAACACAGGATGCTGTGCTGCTCAGGTTAAAGTGGGGATTATTTTACTGGCTGGGCCTGTAAGTCACAGGAGTTTCCTCAATTAAAGGTAGAATTTTCACCTTCTCATTAATAGCTCCTATTTCGTTGGAAATTAGCGGGTAAGGTGAAGAAATATCCTAAGGCGTTCAGGAATATTCCTTTCTGGTTCTATGAATAGAACGAAATGCTTAAACGTTGGGAATTCCATGTACTTCTGCATGTTTCATTTCCTGCGCTTAAATTACTCAGCAGAGTAATTGTGAATGCTAAAAATTACGAGACTTTGAAGACGCTAGCTTTCGATTACCGTGTAATTTACAATGATTAGAAATCATGCTCGAAACTTAGTTCCTAGGTAATTGGATTCAAAGGATAAACACGGTTTTGTTGAATAGGAATGAGCAACATTAAGGACGTCGGGATACCGAATGCATCTACAGTCGCAATTAAAAGCAAGAAAGATGTGCCATCCGAAAGGTTGTTACATTGTGATTTAGGATGATAATAGATGAACAGTGCGTGGAGCTACTGGAATGGAATTCAAAGCAGTGGCCGCTTTAGAGGCTGGGACTTTACTCAGGCAGGTCGTGTCGTTAGCGGATGATATCATTAAAGCAGACCATCACTCATGTTTAATGCTTTTTTTTCGTACCTGTTGTTGGGAGGGACAGAAAACCAGGTCATATATCATGACTCATAATTAGCAGGATTATCCCCTTGACTTTTCCTGCTTGGTATTCGAAAAATGTGAACTTTGATAAGGCTGTTGCGGAATATCCCTCCATTCTCATTAGGAGCCAGAGATAATATGCTGCAGAGATCAGCTTCCGTGAGTAGAATTGGATTGCATCGGAATACACCCTGGTGTGACGTAGTTTGGGAGTCAATGCTAATTACTCTCTGATGTACGTTGCTATAAGGTTGGTCGCAGTTCACTTTTAAGCAAAGATAGTTTGATACCAGTAAAAAATGAAGTAACCAGAGAAAGCCATATTTTTCATATTTTTTAAATCTTAGTCTCTATGTCGGTCCTATGAGTTAGAGGCTTAAAGAAACTTTCATTTTCTTCGACTTCCTATCAATATTCTTCAGCGCTCTGCGTTCTACCTTACTTGTGCTCGGTAGAAATTAAGGAGAAAAAGGCGAAAACTAAGTATGGCCAGGGCCGGATTTTCCTATGGGCTAAATAGGCGTCAGCCTGAGGCCTCAAGATCAAGAGGGGCCTGCATTCAATTTGTATGCAAAATTACAATTACACCATTTGTAAAACAGTGAACACTATAAGACTGATCCGAAAACAGGGAACCATTCGCAGCTTGTTTCACGTAAAATATTGATATATTTACAAGAATTGCGTATTTTATTTTCTCTCATGTAATTTACAAAATTAGAAATGGAGATGAAAGGGCCTCATAAGTGAAATAGCCTCGGGCCTCTTTTCATCCAAATCCCGCTCTAAGTATGGCAGAAAATTGTCCTACGTATTGAGAGTGGCATTTATTATTCCTAAAAATATTTTATCATTTTTGTTTTCTTATATGTGTACTATGTGGTATGTTGCCTTCTTTTTTCCGTAAGCCTATCGTTGCCGAAAGAGGCCACGCCAAGAATTATTTTGATTTATTTTCACTTAAAGGTATGAATTTATGCTTTCTGTGAGCCGTAAATGTTACAGTCTCAGGCAGCTATTTAGGAACAACGTTCACTGGGCAAGCTACCGTTGCATCTAATTTAAAAAAATCTTCGATCCTTAGATGTGGCTTCTCCTCCCGTTTCTTTTCCCTCTTAATGGGGGATTTTAATGCAGAGAACTTCGGAATCGTTCATGTTTCAGTTTAATTCTGGTAGATATTGCTTAGAAAAAAATGGGAAAGGTGCTTTTAAAATGGTGAATGAAGATCTGAAATTATTTCTGGCTTTTGAGATCTAGTAAGTAGTACTTATGAATTTGGGCAAAAACTTCTTGTGTATATATTAGGTCACATCGTTTCAATTCTCTCGGTATTCTAATTATAAAATTAATTCTAAAATTGCACATTAATTTCTACGGGTTGTCTCCCTTTCAGTTTCAGTGTAACATTTAGGCAAAAATAACAACTACTAATTTCTGTCGAATAATTCAATATTTTTTACCGCTGGCGCCAACTTCCATGAAAAAATTAATCATCCGCTGTACAGTTGAGATTGGAATTTTATATAAATTGGAGATTTTTTTGCACAAATCTCGTTTGTTTGCCTCAAAATCACCAGTAAAGTAAAAGAATTATTTACCATTCTCATGAATGAATGCTGATGATTAAATGGATGAATAGGATGAGAAACTAGGGGGTGAAGAATGTGAGAAGAAAAGGGAAATGTAAAACGCCATGTATAAGAAAAGGACCGTTTCATAAGACGCAGTGATTGCGTATGATTTAGAATGCAGGTCAATATCGAAAGAAATGTCTCCCGAGCAACGGCGTACTCTGGATAAAAACTGGGGGGGGGGGGGGCAAGCCATCGTTGATTAAGTTTTAGGTAAGATTTAAGCATGGAAAAGGCGAATGAAATCAACAGTTTTAGGAAACTGTAACATATCTTTATTAGTTTTTAAAATTATTTGCTTGACAAAAATATTAATTTCCTCAAAGACATTTGCAATTTTTGCTTTTATGGGGGGGCGGGGGGGGGGGGCAGCTGTTTCTTTTTACAGCGTTGGATAAATGCGTCAGCGTTGCCGTGGAGACGATAGAGAGTAATAGACGCGAGGATAATGCATGGAGAAGTGGAGGGAGGTGTAATTCGCAGAAACGATCTATTCCGCAAATGCATTCTTCCCGACCGCGCACGCCGCGGATGAGAAGGAAGGCAATGAGAAAGATGCTGCAAAGTCCCTTTTCTTCATTAAGTGGATCAGGGGTTCAAGAGTAGAGAATTAATGCGACTCACTTTTTATATATCTGCGTGACTCATCACCCGGGCCCTCCCTCCTCCTCCTTGGCATCCGGGTGCGCCAAAGTAGAACGACCTCGATTATCGCCACCATGAGTGTAGGAAGCCAGTGGCTGAAGGCTCCTCACCTTCGCCCATACTTTCCCTTAATATGCACGTGTCATCTCGCTTCTCGGATTCGAGGATCGCGACTTCTCTGAAGCGTCTCTCCCGCAGCGGAAAAGGAAAAAGAAGCCAACGAGGGGATGAAACTCTATATAGATATGTAAAAGAGGATGTCTGTTTGTTTGAGCACAATACGTTTTTATACGGCTGCACAGATTGCGACCAAAGTTAGTGCATAAGAGCATCTCATGCTCCTAAACCCCGTGATGCTACTTTTAGTTGCGTTCGAAGCGTCCTTTACGTCATTTTCTCGTTACCATTTCTCATTACCCCTGGCATCCTGCCGGGTTGGCACACCTATTCACTCGCTCAAAAGAAAGATATAACTCAAATAACACTACGCTTCATGGTGAAAAAAACCAGTACTGTTCCACATACTTTTATTTGCTGTCGCCTAGTTTCTTTAAGCAAATAGAAGTTTGTGGGACATCACTGGTTATTTTCACCATGAATATCTCATCGTTCCACCAAGTCACGCCAAAATCAGTTGATTTCAACGCTAAATTTACCTATTAATCCTCTCGGTTCAAACCTTGTTGCTGGGTACCTTTTGAGTTAACTAGACGTTTTTGGTCTGCTCACAAACATACACACACAGCAATCAATGTTGTAGAGCGTGGTATAACCTGATCCCTTGTGCGGTATACGTAAATAGTTTTTTTCCATAGGTTGTTGCTCAGTGTGCCGAAAAATCCTGGTATTTGACCATGAATTCCAAGTTCCATGTTTCACATTTCTCTGGGTGTTATCTTTCCCGAGCAACGCCTGGTGGCCTGCTAGTAAATGATGAATAAAATGCAGGAAAGGCTTTCCCCGCAAAACATGTCCTTTCCATTCTCTAGTTTTGGCGGTGAAAAAACCAATTCATACATACCGTAGGAATTATTATTATTAAAGTATTCTACGTATTAAGTTAGGTTTCCATGGAGTTCTTAACAAGTGTTCTGGCTGCCAGTTTAAATATATTTAACTAATCATCTAATTAAAATAGCATGCCTTAAAACAGTCCGAATTGCACTAAGTCTAGAAAAATGAATATGCAGTTATAAGGCCTTAATAGATTTCAAAATCCTGTTCCATAAGGTAAAGTACCAAATAAAGCTAGTATTATTATTATTATTATTTAAGTATTCTACCGATGAAGATAGGTTTCCATGGTGTACTTAAGAAGTATTCTGGCAGCCTCCTCTTTCCTCTGCAATTCACAATAGGGCCAACTCCTTTTAATTCTGTCTAAAAATCCTATCCTCATCCTCCTGAAGGAAGAGAAGGCTGTCAATGAAGTTGAAAGAAATTTTATTGGTGCATATGGTGAGGACCATAGTAAAATGGATGTAATGATATTGTATTTTTTACTATGAAATGTGTTATATTAATAATCACTCAGGGCTTCAACGAGGCGGGTTGGGTAAGATGAGGTCCCTATCACCATAGTAAATACTTTCATAAGGATTAAATTAATGCATCTGTTAGGTCTCTGAGTATCTTCCGGTATTATAACTTAAACGAATCGGAATAACCAAGGTTTTTGTCTGGAGAAACGCGTCACGTTTAGCATATTCCGTGCTGTTATTTACGATTTTTTCTCCTGATTTGTTCTTCGGACCTCACTTCCACATTAAAAAAACCGGAAGTCATAAGGAGATCGCTAAAATTCGAATTCATGAAAATCACGGAGCCCTGCAATCGCTGCATGTCGGTTCAGTTCTGCTGAAGTCGAATTGCTACTGCATCTGCTCTCTCTTGGAGCATTCCTTTTTATCCACGTATACCTTCTCTTTTCATTAAATCGAAATTTGAAGCTATGGCATAGTGAAATGGCTCCAAAATAGCAATTAAAAGATTTTTCGACTTCCACAGTTTATTTAACGCAGAACGACCAGAAACGAATGCGTTTTTCAATATACCTGAAGATGGCTGGGCGAACACGTTTTTCAATGTATTATGAATGAGTTTTTCAATGAATAAACTATCATACTTTTTTCTGAGGTTTTGAAATCTCCCTCTGGAGTTATATAATTAATTTTTTATTATATTACAATCAAATGTTTATAAGAGGGATATTTTGAAATAAGGCTGGAGCATAGAGCCTGATATTTAACCCCATGTTGTATCTTTTGGAAATAGTTTACTATGCAATGAATCAATGAATGCTGAGACTTGTGGTTTCAGGCGGATCAATTTTTGTATATTATGCTTAATTAATTTAGAAATGAAGTTGTTAGCATTGGTTTACTAATTTTATCTACTAAAAACAAGTTTTAAATTTACCTGTAGACGACTTGCGACCGAAACCGGTCGTTCTGTGTTACATAATCTGTGGCGGTCTAAAAGTGTTTCATTGCCATTATGCTAGGGTAATTCCACGTCAATTCAACATAGAAAAGTGACATTTTCAACCCGACCATGTCAGATTTCTTTCAAATTTGATGTATTCAATGGTACTGGTAAGTTATGGAAAAATGCCTATTTGTTGAGGTAAATGATGATTTTGACAAAAGTTACTGGTCCGCAAATGTTGTGAAATTGTCGAAATTTCAGCGTGTCTCTCTAAAGGTAAATGACTATAATTCCGGTTCTATTCAAGGTAGAAAAATGAAACTTATGTTTTTGGAAAGGTAATATGTAGGGCTTAACATTGATATACAACGTGGCCTATTTATAATAATTCCAATACTCGAGGTCATTGACCTTGAACATCTCAAAACAACCCCCCTTATTTTTTTTTAAATAAAAATATATGTTATTGCATATACATTTTAATACTCGCATACAAAATATCAAGATGGCACACTTAAGGCATCATGTCCAAAAAATTATTTGTCTACAGAACTACACAAGCAAAATGCAAGAAGTACCACTTAAATATGAAATGCCCGTTGTTGAAAGGTATAGGTCATGGCTATATTATTGCAATGTTACAGAAAACAATGTGATTGGTAGCTTCAATGCAATGAGATCTAGCTATCTCTTTCCATTTTTAGAGTTTCCTTCTTGTGGGGTTAGACACGGGACGTGGCTGGGAGGGGGACGGCGAGGAAAAAAGACGGTGGACGAAATGTTTGGTAGGTTGCCGTTTTAATATTTTAGGACGCGCCCGCATGCCGATATTACGGATGCGGTGGGACGAGGGTTATGCGGCTTTTGGCGGCGCTCAGGATTTCTGGGAAGGCGGTGGCGGCTGGAGGAGAGTGTGGGGTTGAGGCGGGTGACCTAAAAACATCTTCCGCATGAATCCTTTCGTTGATAACGGTTGTGGTTGTTTGCGGACGCCCCCTCTCGGCTCCTGAATTTCAAATTAGGGTCTTGGCGATGCGAAGATGCTTGCGAGGGCGCAAATGGCATTTCCGACCGAAGTGTGTTGCTACGACTTGTTATTTCGCCTCAGCATAGGCTAGCGTTAAACGTCTTATTCGACCTCTCTTCAGTGAAATTAACAAATAAAACTTAAAGGACATGCAATGAATTCCTGTATTTTTAAAGATTTAATGTAATTTATCTCGTTGTCTTGTGTAATATAGAATGCATATCGATACTCTCTCTACCACTTCCTGGTTTTATTCTAAATGTGAAATAAAGTTTGTTGCATGAATATAATGGTTACTGTCATAATTTTTGCTCAGGTGTTGAAATCTCCGTTTGAAGGAATATAACTAATTTTATTTTACATTGTGACCAAATTTGTGGAAGAGGGATAGTTTAACAATGCAGTAAGTCTAAAACCTAACTACTTATTATTTCTTTAGGAAATAGATTCCTTTGAAATATATCAGTAAATCCTCACACATATGGTTTCATTCGGATCAGTTGTTATATTTTATGCTTATTTAATTGAGAAATTGAATTGTAAGCTTTGCTTTACTATTTATTTTTGCTGACAGTAGCTGTACATGCACAGTAGTATTCTTAATTATTATATGATGTACGTTATGCTAAGTTCTAATTAGTCGTATAGATGGAGTCATTTCAAGAATGGTGGAAGTTATTTATTGACGTAAGTACGTACCTGCTGTTAATGCAATTAGTGTTTTGACCAACGTGTGAACATTGGATAGCGCTGCGTATGTCTTTGCCAGGAATATCTAACAAAAGACGCACTCACCTTACATTCACTCAAAAATATCCCTCCGTGGCGGGGGCACCTTTATCAAAGTAGTAATTTAGAATTGTGGAAAAGTATTTATTTAAACTTTATGAGTCTAAGAATCCAAACAGTGCATTTAGGTATGTTTATTTCTTTTTAGGAGATGATTTCTGCCGTTCTGATTTAGAAGAATTTACCTCCGTGTTTCAGCGCGAAGGTTTAATTGGTTTCGCATGAGTAAAGTTCAACCCGAATAAAGCCACTGGGTTATGTGAATCTTAGCTAATTTTTACTGTAATAGATGGTCGTTTTTCCCTTTTCCTGGGTCACCAATGAGTGTGAGAATCTTGGAGCCCATCCAATTAGCAAACGCTCGTCTCGCTATGCCATTGCTCCCTCTAGGGAGCATTTGTGGAACTAATTTACTTTGGTGGCAGAGTTTTTCTCTGTCGATGATTTAGCCAAGTAATAAATTAAGCACTGGTCACGAATGGAGATATTTACTGTTGAAATTAAATTATTTCCATTACGGGTAAATGGTAGAATAGCGAAATGATTACTGGTGATTGCTCCTCTGCTGTGATGTGACGTATCGGCTGAAGGACCTTGACTTTTTCCCAGCTTGGCGTTAGTTGTGACGTCGTTGACTGTGTGAGGTCAGAGAATTCGACGAATTTTGTGACGAACAGTCTCTTGTGTGACGACTGAGAAGTTGGTGAAAGTGTTGTTGATGGCTCATGTGAGGACCTCGGTTGTCCCGGCGTCTCCGATAGGTCATTGCCTGAGTTGTCTGCTTCTTTTATTTTATAACGCTCCTGTTTTTGAATGTGGCTCATTGAGGCGACAATAATATGCGTCTAGCAGCTATTTTCAGTCGTGATATTCTTATTTATATCACACCATTTGTACGCTCATTCAACGCTTTGCACTCCTTCAGTTTGACATCAAGAAGGCATTGAGTAGTCTGAGGCAATACAATCATGTGGATATTCGTCAATATCTACGATATAGAGCGTCCGGGATAATTCAGAAAATCCAAGCTTATTTCTCCACCCTTTGAACAGCGGTGAGTTCCGTTTTGGTCTTTTATCGTTGGTGGGATTATGAAGTGTGACGTCGCACAGTGGGCTGGAATCGAAAAAAAGTGGAAAAATTATAAATTGAGGTTTTGAGAGGTATAAACCTGATACTTTACTAGGATGTTCAGTAATAACTGTCTATAAAACTACGGTCTTGTGTGAATACATGTATACGAGCGTGATGCGCCCGCTCCCAGCGGGCTTCCCCCGCTCTTTTCAATGCAGGTCCACAGAGGGTTAGGCGCGTTTCTAATTTTAAAATGTAGAAAAAAAAGGCAGGGTCTTATGTACAAATTTAATTGAAATTTTCATGTACAAATTTAGGTCAGAGGACCTCTTTAAACACAGCATTGGAAGTAATTACACTATCCTCTGTTAATACTTGTGTAGCGTTTTCCTTAATATTTACAAAAATATTTTGAAAAGATCTTACCCTGAGAATGCTACATAAAGTTGGCCATGAGAGAATACAGGGTCAGGCAGGAATAAGCCAGCTCTTTGCAAAGTCTGACCCTGAGCCTTGTTAATAGTCATCGCATAGGAAACCTTAATGGGAAATTGTCTGCGAGTCAAATTAAAAGGCATGGTGGGATCCGACGGCGTTTGTTGTGGGATGAGGACAATCTTGCCGGAATCGATTATTTTTCTTAATCGATTATTTTTTTTTAATTTTAAAAACCAATTTTAGGAAACAATAGCAATATTTAGGAAGTAAGATATGCCGTCGCGTGTTCTCTGATAAATTCTGTGTATTTTGGTACCTCATTTGTAGAGTTTGGTTGCGTATAAGTTGAGAAAAGGTATTTATACAGTAGAAATAATATAGAGGATAGGCAACGGCGAATCAACGTAGCAGTTGACATACTGTGTCCCTCCCCTTCGTATTTCAGTAAGCGGTAGGATTTCCTTTCAGCATTTATTGCACGTGGCATCGTCACGTGGCCTACCTTTTGCCCAGTTCCAACCCTATTATTTATGAGGCGCAGGTGGTCCTTCCCGGAACATTTATTCCAGTCCAGCTCTAAAGATAATTTGATTGCGCAAGTTTTCCGATGTAGAAGGATTATGACTCAAATAAAATGCATTAATACATTTTTGTCAGTCCTTTTAATGATGTTTTTATTTTCTTTGGGAAATAATTAGGTTTGATGGATGTGGAAAGACCAATTGCGACTATCTAACTCATTAACCCTACTTTTTTGATCCAATTAACCTGTCACATTTTGTTTTAATTGAGTCGCTATCGCCTTTCACCGATTGAGTTTATTCGTTGACAACTTTCACATTGATTGTCCTATTTGTGCCACCTCTTACTTGTGTCTTAATAAGCATCTGTTGGAATGAAACGAGTGAAAAAATAAATTAACCTTGGGTAAGAGGCAAAAATGGAATATCCTGTTTCAGTTACGGGAACTCCAAAGAGCGAATGTGAAAAACGGTATCTAGGGTGTTGCTTGCCATTAATCATGTGAAGAGATTCGGTTTCTAATCGAACAGGTTTTCAATTCCTAGACTTCCGTCCCGAACCTATTGGCGTTTGAGGTCAGCACGAGAGGGTTGGCTTCTGCTGAAAGAATTCCGTTAATATCCACTAGAAATACCTGGGCAAAATGTTTTGGGCATTTTTTTAATTAAGAAATAAAGGCCTGGGACTTGGCGATTAAGGATACATGCATGTGGGATACAACTGATTTTGTGCATCACTGATATAATTATTAAAGCTTTAATGCAATATTGCTTGGATTACCATACCAAGGCATTTGTCCAGGCAGCTTATAGTTGTTTGAGATCTCTTAGTTTCCATAAAAATATATTTTGTATTTTAAAAGGTATTTATAATCATATATTCCAGTTTGTTTTTCAAATAGCTAAGTCTTTTGTATTTTATATTTCAAACACTCCTTGGCCTGTATTTTCCCCAGCCCTGATCATGGGTATTTTGCCTAAAGAAATGCATCCATATCGTCTATTTGGTTAAATTAAGGGATGAAGGCGATACTAAGTGGAAATTCAGAACATTGTAATTCTATCTTATTTACACTGTAGACATTTCTGATTTCATGGCTGTATTTGGTCCGTTATTATCTTCTTGAATCCGTCGGTCCATGCATATATTTTAATAATAATTCATGATACGATATTTCTTTTCCTAAGTTAAGTCTGAAGGTCAAAATAAAGAGGTTGCTCCTCGCGATGGAGGCTTCAGTTAATTATATTTTTCTCTATCTTACGTCATTAGAAATTAAATGAGATTCAATTCAACGCATCATTTGGGTTACTACACGTTGGTAGCGAAGTAATGGTTTGCAACTTGACAACTCCGAGGAAAAGTAGTAGTGACGTCTTCTTACCCTCTGGACCGTGCGTCACTGTTTCAGCTCTCGCTCGAACACCCCGGAAGGACTAAAATGAATATCTTCGTCGCTAGAAATCCGTGCCCTCGGAGGTTTTCTTCAACAGTGGTGGTGAAGAATAGTGTTGTGGGCGGATAGTGTTTGCTGAATCATGGGAGAGTGAGAAGTTGAATATGTATGTACACTCGCTTTCGTTTGCCACTTAGAGGTCAAAGTAAAGAAGAGGGAGAGATGGCACCGTATCCTGGGAGGCAAAGGTATTTAGACGAATGCATGAAATGGCCTTGGAGTGTGCTATAAATACAATGACTTTCTCGTTCGATGTTCTCATAGTTAAAGAAAATCAATATAACACAATATGGTCATCTACTTGTCAATGCTTGACTTAATTGACGGGAGTGTTGATTACCCGGGAAAATCTTTTCCCAGATTTTTATGGAAGTTTTAACTCAAGAATATCGTGCAAGGAGCTAACCTTTCGTTGCTTGTTGTTTAATTAGAATTATCAGTCGAATGAATCGCGCTAATTCCTCGTAATTCTACCTGTGCCGTTTTCGTGGTCTTAAATTTTGTGACAAAATTATGAAATCGTAGGTGCAATTGATTAGGATAAAGTGTTGATTTTTTTCCGGTTCCAAAACACTCGTCGTATATTTAAAGAAGATAAATTTTGTTTTATTCAAGCATCTAGTAAGTGCTTATCAAAGTTTTCCATACCACTACCAACAAATTACTGGAAATTAGTTGGAGGTAACATATAATGGCCCGCTGGTTGGAGTGGTGGCTAGAGTGTTGGCTTCCCACCCCGCGGGCTCGGGTTAAAATCCCGTGGCTGAGAATTTTCAGAGACTGCCCGATTCCTGCTTGAATGTTGTGTGGAGGACATTTCAAGCGCAACACTCCGTCCGTCGGATGAATTGTTTAGCCGTGATCCCCTTGGCGCCTCTCGTTAAGAGCAGGCTAATGCCGACGCCGGGTTTCTCTCCACTTTTCCTTCCTTACCCTTCCCTCATGGCGCAAATGGCATCAGATGTCGGTCTCCTCCTTCAAATACCATGCCATATGTGCGTATTTAACCTATAGCCTCCATGCTGTATCTACTAGGTATATTTCTCTGATATCCTCATAAGATTTTATAAATTTTCGCTTTAAATTAATTGACAGCTTTCACCTGAAATCTATTAATTTTCAGTGATCTCATATGACATCACCGGGAGGTAATGGGCTAATTGAAGAAGACTTTTCGGTGATTAAATGAATTTTATTGCGAGGGCTGCTTCTTAAGGAAAGTTTCCCAGTATGAAAGCAATGCATTTTCGCACGAGAGTTGGGTGCAGCGAGGATCCTTGTCCTCCATTCCAGTGGCTTCAAACAGCCTCCAACTTGACCTCTTCGCGGCAGGAATCAAGGGTCCTCGCCGACTGTTTAGAACGCAGCCAGCCTTCGGATAGGAGGGTGGGGGGGAGAATGATGAAGGGGGGAGTCGCTTCTAAGACTCCACCACAACCGGATTCGTCTTCCGCGTTCTCTGAGTCGCAGCAGAAGAAAGGTCCCCTCCCCCTTCCTCCAACCTACTAACTCCCTCGCCATGAAATACCATTGCTTCTCCCATGCAAGCAATCAAGCTGTCTTTTCACCCACCCTCTGTTCTCAAGTCCTCGTTCCCTCACAATGGCAAACAGTCTCCCATTTCCCTCCCTCCTATCCAAACCTCCCCCCCCCCCAGGCAAAGAGTTCAAAATCATGCAAATCCAATGCGACACACTTTGCTCTCCCGCTGACGACTCATCCCTTTCGTATACCTTTCCCGTGCACTACCTCTTTCCTCGTCTTCCCGCTTACTCACTTAGACCCTTATTATCTTTGCTCCCTCTTCCTCCGCTTGGATGTGTTTGTGTTAACCCGCTCCCATTTCTCTGCGAAGCAGTGAGCGGACGATTTGCACCTGAGTGAGTTAGGGTGTTAAGGCTTTTTTCCTTACTTTTATCCTAAGTCGTTTACCCGTGCCCCTATTCAAAATTTGTTATTTTTTTTACCATTTTAGTTCATCTGTTGGGTATATAGAAAACGGCGTGCCAGAGTGGTTTGAGCTACACATGATGTGACTTATACCACGGACGTCCCGGGTTCGAGTCCCGATGGAGTCAAATTTTTTTTCGGCCTCGGTGATTGCGAGGTTGAGTCCTCGCCTGCCAATCTGAAGGTCGCGGGTTCGAGTCCCGCTTGGGTAGGTAGTCCCTATCACGAAATGGGTATTTGTGATTGTTCATTATTAATTGTTGAATATTCCCCGTCGTTAAGGGCCTCATTTGAGCTAGTTTCGGGGCAAATGGTTAATAAATAAATAGCCAATATTAATGGCACTGTTGGTCTTTTTCTGCGGTACATTACGTTAGAACTTAAGCTATAGTCTTGAAAGTTTGGAAGCACATAAACTCCTTGCCTTTTCCTCAAATTTGAAATTATTACCTTGATTTTTTTCTCTGATGTAATTTGGTTATGAATTCATTGTCAAAGCTGAAGATGTCGACTGAAACTTCTGATAAAGTGAACTGAACTTCACCAAAGAATAGCGCACGCGGCGTATATTTCGGCAGTTTTAGATGCTCATTTAATGTACCCTGTAATTTCTGTTGTAAGGAGTGCTACACTTCATATGCACTGAAATTTTTTAGGTGATAAATTGAGCGTTAAACGAGTAATTCTTAACAAAAAAAGGATAATTGGTCTGGTCGAGTGGGATTGACGCGTGTTTTAAATTTTATAGATCAAGGGATAAAAGACCAGTATCCCCCACAACGAATGGCTGTTAATTATCTGAATAAATTTGATAGTATAAGTGATGATCGGGAGAATTTTTATTGTGCCAAATATTTGTTGTGTTATTGAGTATTTTACCGGTTAAGGCATGTTTACATGGAGTATATCACGAATTAGCTCGCCCTGTCCCTCCTCCCAAAATTTATTTCTCTCTTCAATTCATAGCAAGGCCTACTCCCTTTCTCTCTATCTGTTCTAACCCTTTTCTCTTCCTTCTCCTTCCGCACTTACTTCACATTTTTCCTCCTAACACGGATCCCCTCCTCGCTCAGTACTCCCTCTATCCAAACCTCTTGTCTCCAGATAATGTATCGATACTTCCACTGCAAAAACGCTCAACAATCGCCCACCGTATCATATCCGCTCATCTAGTGGCCCAACAATACGAATCCGCTCAGCTGGCAGTGTTCGGAGCATAAACGCTCATCTCCTATTCTCCAAGCTTGGAGCTACTAGATGAGCGGATTTGATTCGGTGGGCGATTGTTGAGCGTTTTTGCAGTGGAGGTACGTATCGGTATACTTAAGTTTTTCTCAGTTGCGATGCAAATTATTTCCTAATATTTCCATTTAAAAATTAAGAACAAATTTGTAAATTGTAAGCATTCCCTTACCAGTTTGGACTTGCTGGATGATTCACCGAGTGAGTGGGTTTAAGATTCACAAGGTCTCGTTCGTTTTACGTAAGTTTACGCGAAATCGTCTGTGCTGCAGCCATGCGAGCCAGCCAACATCCGGGTTGGTGATTATTAAAGCGATAATGAACGTGCTCCCATTCCGAGGGTTCTAATCACTCTTAGGGGACCGATTCTCGCGAAGTCTTTATCCCCGCGTCGCCGTTCTCGGAGGACGGGCATTCCTCGGAGCGGAGTCGGAAATCGCTTTGTCTGACCTCAATCGAGAGACTCATCCCCGCTGCCCACCGCAAACAAATGCCGGGGATGATTGGGAGGAGGATGATGTTAAGGTCGATGCCTAGTGAAAAGGAAAACTTGAGGTTATAAGGAGTTAATTCCATTGCGGTTAAGCGATCTTTTGTGACATTTAGAGACCTTGCACAGTGTGCATTGTGACTTGCATGCTTGTGAGAACTAATGTTCATCTCCTAGAAGGACCTGCATACAAAAAAGAAAATTTATGATGCATTATTTTTCCTTCCTTCTTTTGCCACTTGGAAGGTAAATTTCGTCTATCTGAAAAAGATATGTATTTCTCTTCTAAATTTATATCGCCACTACCCTTGGTTACTCCATTATCTGATATTGAACCCTACGTACTCAATTCAACATTTAGTGCCCTTAAAAAGGTTTATGTGAAAAAAAAACAAAAAATCAAAGAAAGCGGCCACCTCGTCAAACACTGCTACAAGGGACCTACGATTCAGATTTTAAAGGGACAGGTCTTGTAATCCCACGACATAATGTGCATTTATTTGGAATTAGATATCAAGTCCATACCCTGAATCGTCATTTTAAATTGTTATATAAAGTAACAAACGTTTTCTTTCACTTTTATGAAAATGAAATAAAGAGAGTGAAAGTATTTCTTCTCGCTATCAAGAATTATTGGGTATCATCTCCTATATGTTATGCATTCATCCCACCTTTATGAACAGTAACTCATGCTCTTTAAAAAATACGGCCGCTTACTATGCAGCTAAAAATGTGCTGCTTCATGAAGAACACAATATACATTTACCCAATGATTGACTGTATTTGCTCTTTAATGGTGGATTGTATTGATGTGGCTTCTGATTGACCCTATCGAGAGATCACACTTGTTTGTCAGTGACCCGACACTTGGGCGCGAATTGAAATCCGGTTCCCGTTGATGCCTTCAGAACTTGAGGCGCTGGTTTAAAAGACTGTTTTGACTTGAGCAGAGTGTGAATAGGTACGTATGATGGCATTCAGAACGCACCTATTGAGGGCATAACGCGGAAGACGTTCATCTATTATGCTCCTATACACAGTGCGAACGGGTCGGAGATGATTGGCTGCTTGAGGTGAAAAGGAAGGCGTAATGTTTCTTCGAAATGGAAAGGTTGCCCTTCTGCGTTCTCTCTCTCTCTCTCTTGAGGGAGTCGTCTGGGTGGCATTAACCCAACAAGCATGAGGGCAGTGGGACCGACGCATCGGAGAGGAAAGAAAAAAGTGCGGAGGAGGTGCATGCATGGGAGTGGGGCTGAGTTAGCGGATAACAACACACGAACTCGCGTGACTTGAAAAAAATAAATATTCACGGCATTGCACAACCATTCCCTTTAACATCCTCGAGACATTACTTATCCAAACACACAACAAAGCCGAGGCGGCTGTTGTCTTCGATTTTTCTCTTTCTTTCTTTCTTTCACATCACTCCAAGTTCGAACTTCCTCGTTGTGCGGGTCGTGGTAGGCAATTGTTCGAAGGTGTTATGGGGGAAAGGAATGTGGAGGAGTGGAATTAGGAAGTTGGTCGACTAAATGTGGGACAGGGATGTATATAAAAACATTCTCTTTTGCATTTTCTATATTAATTGCATCGATGTGTTTATTTGCCATTACGTATTCGCTCAATACCATTTTTTTGCGATTTTGTATTGCCCACGATTCCAAATGTAGATCATATAACAGATATCAGTGGCGGCGAAGAGGTGGTATAAAAAATATGTAAGACAAACTTATGTATTTAGAACTGGAAGTGTCTGGGATAGGCAAAAATATTACCTACCTTAAGATGCATTGTTGGAGTAATGATACGTATTACCCTTGAAAATAATACGATTTATGATTTCAAATAATTATCGAATTCATAGTGAAAATATTCCAATCATACGCTGAATTATAAGTGCCACGATATAAATTGTTGGTTTGGTGAGTATCATGGACGGTAAGTATGTGATGCTTCTTCTCGTCAGCCAAATTTCTGCTCTTGGAGGATAATGCACCTCCATCCTCGGGGAGCGGAAATTAGACGGCGTGGATATTTCCTCACAAGAAGTAATGTGTAGAAGAATTCGGCTCCTGTGTAAATGCATGCCCGTAAGATTTATGAGGTGAGCAGCGTTACCGCTTGTTTAATTTTGTTTTATTTATTTTTCTCTTCGACTCAAGGAGAGAATTTGTGAGGGGCTACGTAATCCCTTCAAAGCACGGAAGTGAGAGATTATTTCGGGTAATAATTAGTAACCTAAAATCGCGATCTCAATTTCCCTCGGTGGAGTTAAAAGTTGTTACTTAACTCTAAAAATTTAGCATGGTGACGTATTTAATATTTGAAGACAGTGATCATGAACTGAAACTTATGAGATACAATTAAGAGAGTATAAACAATTTATCTTGAGCAGTACGTAATTGTTATAATTTGCTGGCACCGAAACGGCTTAGCAATATCTCACCTCTCGATAGTAGTTCAACTAATAGGGTGGTTTCCTATTATTTTTTATTGACTAAATCGAAATATTATTACTCCTGGAGTACGCATTTCACGCTTTTAGATGCTTCAATGACGGTATCTATTTTCGCGATTAAATTAATAGTGAACATTTTCAATCGCGCGAAGACGCGACGGCTGAATGCTGGTAAAAGCCCGTGTGACGTCATTCTGGTTCCAGCTGCCGCCGTGTGAGGCTACCTTGGTACGAGGCCATAGGCGCCACTACGATGCAGGCTGATTGCAGGTAGCAGAGTACCCTGCTAGCAGGTAGCGCTTAGCTTAAATTAGGATTATTATTACCCTATCAAACGAAGGAAACTTGCCGACCTTAGGCAATTTTAATAGGTGATTATTAAAGGATGTTTCCTTGAGCTCTGTGCCTCATGCATGCATTGGTTATCTCAAACGATGTAAAACTCCTGACTACTCGTGTAACATCTAGGTCCGTGTGACGTCACGTGTAGTGGCATCGCATGGGCGCCAATCCGGCCTTTTTCAAATGAGGTTAAAATTGACCATTAAAATTCGTTTTGGGATTGGGACTGGGATTTCTAAATCAAATAATTTATATATTATGAACACACTAATGGAATCGCAATCAATGCCTTTCGTTTTATTTGATGAAGGAAATTAATCTATTCATCTACATCTACATCTACAAATTACCCTGCGAGCCACCTCTAGGGTGTTTGGCAGGGGGTGATCAATCACCAGCATGCAGCATGCATTTGGACTCCCACATGCACACCACACCGTCCAAAGAACGTCCCGTATAATAACAAACTATACTACTATATGCTGTTAGAAATAGAATATAGAGTAGAAATTCAGAAACATGCAGTAAGTTTTACATAGGTTAGTAGGCTACACTACAAGTCATGCAATCTATTTACGCGTTCTATTGCTGCCGTTATAATCTCTTATTGATCGTGGAAAAAATGACATTCGGAATCTGTCTGTTCTGCAATCTATCTCTCTTATTTTATTTATATGATCTGATCTTCCGTAGTACGTTGGCGTCCGCAAGATATGGTTAACTTCGTCAGAAAAGACACTGCTCTTGAAGTTATCTAAAAGGTTTAGTCTATTTTTCAATCTACGGTCCGACAGAGATTCCCATCCAAGTTTATCTAAGAGGTCAGTGACACTAACAAGACTATCGTAACGACCTTTCACATACCTGGCAGCTCTTCTTTGCACGCGTTCTAACTCTGTTATTAAGCCTTTTTCATGAGGGTCCCAAACACTGGCAGCGTATTCCAAATGTGGTCTAACGAGGGAAAAGTAGCTAATTTCTCTCACTTTGTCGTCGCACTTTCCTAATATTCTTTTAACAAAACCCATTTTACGATTAGCTTGACCGGTTATTTCTCGAATATGTTTATTCCACGATAGATCATTATTGAGTCTAACCCCTAGATATTTCACAGATTCAACTGCCTTTAACTGCGAGCCCCGAATGACATAGTTACGCTGTAGGGAGTTATTCTTCTTCCAGAAATTCATTACGACGCATTTTTCCAAATTTAATTCTAACTGCCAAGCATCGCACCAAGCTTGGATAGCAGCAAGGTCATTCGTTAGTTCATCTATATCTTTGCTGGAACGAATTTCTCTGTAAACTACAGCGTCGTCTGCAAATAATCGTAACTTACTCTGCACTACTTCGCCAATGTCGTTTATATAAAGAAGGAATAGGAGTGGGCCAATGACACTACCCTGAGGAACGCCAGAAGTGACTCTAACCTCATTGGAGACTGCACCGTCTAATACTACTCTTTGGACGCGGTCGCTCAAAAATTCTCTAATCCAGGAAATGACATCTTCGTCTAGACCATAAGATTTCAGTTTTATTATTAACTTTCCGTGGGGTACTTTATCAAATGCCTTTTTGAAATCAAGAAAAATCGCGTCTACTGGAATGTTGCGAATATTCCGAACGGAACGGAAAACTCTTACTTTAAAACTCGGCTACATGTACCCAATCTTCAATAAAATTTTCTCTTTTTCTCTAGGAAAACCATAGGATAAAAATTCCTATGTTTTGGCAGTGTATGTCAAGTGAATAAGAAGGCGGAAAAAAGCGTAGATGCTCTATTCTTGGATATGCCACTTCGGTGCAGGCGTATTAAGGTGAATGTCAAGACGTCAGCACTGAGGATGGAAAGTCTAATAATTATAAATTTATGTTGGAGCTAAGGGTTTTAATAAAGAAGATTCATTATGAAGTTACGGTATTTTTGGTTTCTACCCTTAGTGTGCCGGTTTTTAATATTTTTTTGTCTTCAGTGGAGCATGAGAGGAAAGAATATTTATTACTATCTATGCTAAGTTGATTACCTTACGGCTTTTCCCATGTTGGGTGCATATTGTATACTGCGTCATAGGCCTGATAGGTTACTTGCCCCTGAATCTTTCTTGATCTTTGTATTCTCGGTAACCTTTGGGCCTACCAGTCTTTTGCGGCGCTTATCATGGAGTTTTTATCAACTGCACACTATTCATCCTCTTTCTTAGTTGCGCTTTTCTAACGAAGCGCACTTGTGCTTGATTAAGTTTTTGATCAAATCATTTATTCCACGTATTAAATCTTTCTGTTAAGGATCACTTGACTTTGCCGCGTCTTTTACTTCTGCGAAGTTCAGTGGGTGACGGTATTGTCCACACTGAAGTTTCAGATCGTAAAGTTGCCAATGAAGCGACCCAGAATAATGCTCTTTGATCTTGCGTTCGACCATTGTTTGTTTTCGTTGTGGGATGCAATGAATGATGACGATTGTCGCATGTTGACGTCAAGGAGGAACCCCGAGAAAAGGTGAAGCGGAGCGAATTTCCACCAAGGCCTGGTTTAGCTTGGGCGTCCAGTGACCTCATATGTGCGCCGATGCCGCGAGCGCATTTTCTGATATCTATATCGAACAGAAACAATTGCGCTTTTCTCTTACGCTTAAACGAAAGGGAGCTCGAAACCTCCTGTAAAATTTCCTAATTCTTTAATTTTTTTATATACTTGATTATCATAATTTCTGTTATCAAGTATGAGGGGTTGAGAAGCCCAAGGGGTACAAGTGATTTTTTTTTCAACGGCGTTAGGTAAAGTTAAATGTTAGAAGAAATACACAAAAACTTGGTTGCCTAGGGATACGAGTGAGTGTCTGTTCTGTGCTGACATCGAGTGGAAAATCAAATGCACTACTAAACATATAATTGATCTCGTTTGTTTTCTACACCTAATTTCCGTACCTAACTAACTCTGTGTAGAAAAAAAATCACTTGCGCCTCTTGGCTTCTCACCCACTCATATCTAATTTATGATACCGTCATTTATTTATAATACTTGAATATCATAATTTCTGACATAAAACCTTTTTTTTGAAAGAGAAAAATCAAGTTTGAGTTGAAACACTTCTTTTCGAAAACCTAAGTAAACTCTATTTGCATAATCGTTTTTATTGGCCTCATCGCATTTAGTTATTGCCATAAAGCTAGATCATAGAATATTTTTGAGTTAATTTGAGTGACTATTCACTAACTCTTGCTTTACTTTGTCGTATTCAATTATAAGTATCCTGGATATCAAACAATTACTTATACCACTTATTTTTCATATTTTTTATCAGAGCGCATAATAAGTGGTATAAGTAATTGTTTGATATCCAGGAAACTTAGTGACTATTTTTGCAGTATGTGAGTGAAACATCGCTCAAGGTTTCTAAAGCATAGCTAGATTATGTTGCTTCTCAGGGTTCCGCGGAATGTATAATGATTTTCCATTTATTTCGGTTGCACCGCATCCAGTATTGTTAATCCAGTGTCTTCAGGTCGCTACTGTTGTCATCGGCAATATTGGACGCGATGTAACCGGAAAAATGGGTAATCGAAGATTTATTATGACTATTAACTAGGTTACGCGCACGGACGCACGCACTAACTCTGTCTTATATATTTATCCTATCCTATAAGTTCTATCACGGTAAGTCAAATGGTTTTTCTCGCAAAAAGCTTGCTAGGTGTGTACAGCATATTTATTAGAGTAGCAATTCAATTGCCGAGTCGAATAAACGACTTACAATTTTTTACAAAAAATTTCTCACACGTGTCACATTCTCCTCTCCGATGATGGTTGCCCAGCCAACCAAAAAATCGGTTTCGGAAATATTAATTCTCATTTGAACTGACTTTTGAAGATAAACTTCTGAATTCAATTCCATCCTATTTGCAGTTCCACGCACTTTTGATTACTAGCTGTATTGATGTATATGATGAAAAACGGCAAAGGTGTGTTTGATTCGTCCAATGTCCAAGAATGAGAAACCCGGCAAGGACACAGCGAGGCGCAAGGCATGATGTTTCCTCCTTTGTTTCACGCCGATGATCTTGTACGCCTGAGTGCTCTCCGCCTCCATTCCCTTCGTAAAGGTAGTGGGGAGCGGGGATTGAAGTACGACCCATAAGTGAACGGCCAGGGATCGACTAGAAGGGAATAAAAAAAATCGAGTCGGCCATAAAGTTCTCGAGGTCGATTCTCACATCTTTTCCCATCGGAGTAATGGTCGAACGGACGGGGATCTCTCTGCACGTGGAACTAGCTCGAAAGACTTATTAATCACCGGTCGCCGCGGATGGAAAGGCTTAAAGACGAAGCGAGTCGTAAAAGACGGTATTTGTCACTGCTTTGGCAGGTCTGAGAAAGCGTGGACAAGGGCCGGCAACTTGTTTAGATGCCTTTTGCTGACATCAGATCCTAATTAAGTATCCTTAGGGAGTGCTTGCCACAGGAAATAGGGTTGCGTCAACATATTGGGTACAAGGTATTGTTTCGCTATCACGCGTAGTTGGTCGTAAATTATTTGATTTGAATGCTTTTAATGATTCGGAGACATCATTTACGACTAATAATTGGCAAGGGAAGATAACATTCCATCCTCTTTCCAAGAAGTTTAATATTTATGCACATTGAACTAGTACTTTAGTGTTAATTCATGCAACGAAAGTAGAGGTGAGATGAAGCCTGCTTTGCTAATCGGTGTGCAAATAATAAGGAAATGTGGGGATAAATTTTCGTCCATTTTCTCGAGGAAGTCTACCTTCTTATGTGATTCAGATTTACTCCGTTGAAATTATTCCGGAGCACGTTCCATTTGGTTCCGTCTGCAACATCTGTCATTGGTTTGTGATCAATAAGTATTTTACGCTAAATCATTCTCTCGTTAATTTCTGTTTTTCCTCCGATAACGCATATTAGGTGGAAAATTTTGCGTAATATAAATGCAAACGTGACATCTTCCTCTCTTACTCTTTATATTTTCCTCTGTTTTATTGTTAACAGTAGCTTCTCATTTTTCAGCCTTTCGGTACACTTTATGTAAGTCACTCGGCTCTAAACCAAGTATTCTAGATTTCCATGCATATAATATATTTCGACTGTCCACATTTTGCTCATGCACGTCACCCAACGAAATGTTTCACATCTCTGTTTCTCATTTTTTTTGGAGTTCGAGTTGCTGTCCTTTCTTAAAAAAATACGGCCTATTCAATTCATGGTGTAAACTTCTATTTCAAGTCAGTAATTTTTTCAAATAAGCACTGAAATGATGTCTCACCCTCAGAAGTTTTATCCTCTATATATACGACAATATTGGCTTCATTTCTTCCCACTCTATTCATTCTTGCGCAAATTATCCTCAGGATGTATTCTTTCCCTGCTTTTAGGATGCTCTTCATCACGAAAATTGTGTCATTCATCAAATTCCGTCTGTAGGTACTACCTTCATTTTTCGTCAAAGTTGTCTTATCCACGGACAGAGAACCGACGATTTTACTTCAAATTTTACATTAAAAATACTCCTACTCTCTGAAGAGTCCTACTTTCTTCATAGAAAAAAATCCGTAAATTTGTGACTTCAGGGACGTTTTTCTCCTACTCTCCTTGATGTTCATCGGAGCGTTTTGTCTGCTAAATGTTACCCCTGGGTCGAAGGGCTTTATAATATTTGAAGTGCATACGTCTCAAATACATGGAGGTGATATTGAAGTGAAAAGGTGGGTGAAATCAATTTTGAACTAAACATCGATATTGTTGCGTATCAGGCCTATTTTAGCTAGAAAATAGTCATTTATTTTATGCAATAGCCTTTACCTGGAGTAGATATTCGAATCCTCCCTTACTTAGTGTAATTTTTCATGTTAAAAAATGACCATTAAAATATTAATTTCGTGACGCCTTTGAATTGATTGGAAAAGATTAGTCTCAAGTTAATGGTGAATTTTCAATCGTGAAGCTTTGGACTCTCTAACAATCTCTGGTGATAAGATAGAAAAAATGTACGATGTAAATTTTATTGAACGCCCAGAACTTCAGCATTTACAAATTTACATTTACATTGATACACCAAATCTTTCCAAGTGCTGACATTTGACATCAATGCCTTCTTATGAAATTACGTGGCCTTAAAATATGTCGCGTAAAATAAAATACCTCGCATGCTTTTAATTCAATGACAAAATTGAGTGTATTAAGGCTAATATTATCACTTAAACTCGGGTTTCTCTAACTTCAAGGATTTTAAGAAATAAGTTGCGTTTTCTTATTGATTTAATGGTGGTATAAATAATTTTCCAGGAATGGCGTAACCTTCTGCAATAAATCAGCGACTTCTATGTACGATAGTGGGTTGTAGTGCTCGAATAATGAGAGTTACTTATTTCCTTTAATTTTTTTCCGCTAGAGTTCAAATGGAGCTGAGGTACCGAGGAGTATCATATGTTGGCGAGGGCTATCTGATTGCTATTAGACCCCGGAATTTATTGCATCGGTGAAATAATTGTGGTATCGGTGAGAGTATTATTATATTGATTTCATCATACTTTATGAGCTCTTATTGAGGCCATTTGAAGGTATGGATAGAAAAACGCCTCTGGGATTTATAGAACCTATTTTATCCTCACCAATAGAGAAAATGCATTTTATAACATCTTGTTGTGAGCGCTGTGATGTAAAGTTGCATACTTTCATCATTTGTTGAAGTTCTTTATCAAATTATCTCGGTCGCAATAAGGTACATTCGTAGAAAGCCTTGTTACGCATTATTAGGAAGTATTTAGGGGATGTACCATTTTAACGAGACCGACATATTGTACAAATAATTTCGTGTTTCAAAAATGGAGGAGGAGGTAATCATCTATGGCCACATGTAAAGGAAGTCGTGAGCATTCACGATTAAAAATTGTTGTAAACCTTTCTTATAATTTACAGTAATAAATTAAAGCACGCATGTTTCAGAGTCTATATTCCAGTCATATCTCTTATTAAAATCACATTTGTGATGAAATTTGGTTCGATTTCAGTAAATTAATGTGTTTCATATCAGAAGTGAAACTTCAGCCTCCTATTATTTTTTATAAAGAAAGAAATAATGGGATTAAAGTGCATATAATTTTTTTTAGTTTGAACTTGGATAATTTTCGTCCACGACTACAGAATTACCTGCTCAGCTGGGAAAACGAAATGAGACCAATTCATGCTGAAAATAACTGTTTACGCCTAACTAAATTGCATATTAAATAGTTTCCTGCTATTTTTTTTGAATTTTCATTTTACCAAATTTAGTTAATTTTACGAAATCAAGGTGAATTATAATGTGAACGTTAGCTTTAATGCATAGAGACACGAGGTGATAATGATGATGATACTTACTGCTAAGCCATAGAATTGAAACCCAAATAGGTGACTGTTTGCAATCTGGATATTGTGTTTCTTGCTGACGTTGGTTTTTAAGCTTTGAAAATTAATAAATTCAACAACATTTAGTAATATTTATATGGCCTTAGCTTTCATTGGGTAGAATGTGAAATGTCCTGCACCTACTAGTGATGATCTAGTTCAACCTGTGAAAAAATTGGTAGAAAATGAATTTTTTCTTTAGGAAAAACTTATAAATTTTTCTTGCAATGCAATCGTGTTTTTTTTAATCCGGGAAAGGAATTGTCTTTTTATTATTGATTTTTTTTACGCATGAGATAATAAACGCGCACTCTGATGTATGTATAGGCATTCGCGTGGTCCATTGTGGCTTGAACAATTAGAACTAGTATTCTCAATTCAGTATATCATGGGCATATTTCGCATGCATGAATTTGTGCGCTACTTTTTGTAAATTTTCACTTTTATCGACACAATTAAATTAAATTAATTAAAATTTAATCAGTATGTGCAATTTATGTATTTTTTATCATTTATCTTAAATACCCCAGAAAATAGCTCTGATTGGCCTTATAATTTCAAGGTTTTTAGCAAACAACAAGTCGGTCATATACACCAATGCCTTGGATAAGGCGAGGCAGGATTTGAATGCGCGGCCTTTAGTTTAGCAGGCAAGGACTTCACCCCACCTCCACCAAAGCCGGCTAATTTTTTACTTTTCTTATATTCCTTATTTCGTCTGGAATAGGGGAAAACGCGTCATGGTTTATGTAAAATAGGGCCTTTTTAGTCTCGTAATAGCAGGTTTTGGGAAGGGAATACTTTTTGGAGCCTTCAGCCATAAAATATCAACTCTAAGGCATCACATATTCATCGCTGTGAATCGTATACGTTCGAGGCTTGCCATACTCGCTAGGATGCTGTTAAGGGAAGAAAAGGAGTTGCGTAATTAACTCTTCAAAATCTTTTACCTCGTGCTAACGTGACCATTTCATTGCTTTTCCAGGAATTGTACAAGTAGCTTAACTTTTTTACTCAACGTTACATTGATATTTTCCCGGTCGTATCTTCAGTTAAAATGCTTCATAGATGCTGTTTTCACCTTTTTCTTGGAAATGAGTTGGGAGCGACGCGTCGGAAGATCCTCGTGTCTGTGAATACATTTGAGCGAAATCCTTGGTATATGAGAGGCAGATTACGACGGAGTTATTTTTTCTCTAGTGTGTTACCCATTTCAAATCAACTCAGCTCCTGTAGTTCAAATTTTTTTTCCTAATTTCACAATCAATCCAACATATGCTTCCACACTTTCCGTGCTGTCCACAATAGATATGCTGCGATGAGGGCTGCCCCTTTGGAAAGAAGCCAAGCAGATAATTTTTTTATTCACGAACTTTCAAGTATGTTAACTTTTATGGCACTTTTATGAACTTCAGCCTTAATTGTTTTTGTGATTGAAAAATTTTAACGCTCTGAATTATGCGCGAAAGATTAAGATGATTTGAAAATTAAATTTTAATCATAAGAATCGGAATTTAGAGAGACGATTTTATTAATTTATTATTGACGGTTTTTATGGTTTTTCTGTCCCTCATTAATATTGCTTCCGAGAAGTCATTTTGAATTTTTTTTTAATTTTTTTGGTTTCCTTAAGTAGGTATCAATCGATATATTGAAGAGAAAAGTTAGTCAAATACTTAAATTAATCTTCAATAGGGTAGTTTCCTTTATCAAAGAAAACGAAAGGCATTGATTGCGATTCGTTACCCACCATTAGTGTATTCATAATACACAATTATTTGGTTTTAGAAATACCGTTTTAGACGAATGGCAATGGTCAATTTTTATCCTCATTTGAAAAAGGCCAGATTGGCGCCCACGCGATGCCACTCCACGTGACGTCACAGGGACCTAGTGACTATAAGAGTAGATAGGAGTTTTACATCGTCTGAGATACCAATGCATGCATGAGGCACAGAGTTCAGGGAGACATGTCTTAATAATCACTTATTAAAACTGGCTAAGGTCGGAAAGTTTTCTTCGTTTAATAAGGTATTAATAATCCTTATTTAAGCCAAGCGCTACCAGCTAGCAGGGTACTCTTCTACCTGCTAGCATCCTGCGTCGTATCAGCGCTCAAGCCTCGCCTCAAGGTCACCTCACAGGGCGGCAGCGGGAACCAGAACGACGTCACAAGGACTTTTTCCCATCATTCCTACTTAGCCGTCGCGTTTTCGCGCGCTTGAAATTTTTCCTTTTCTTTTAATCGCGAAAAATTGATATCGTCATTCGAAAATCTAAGAGCGTAAAAATGCGTACTCCAGGAGTAATAATCTTTCGATTTAGGCAATAAAAAAATAATAGGAAACAGTCTTGCCCAAGTTTCACGCTTAGACGCAACTAAGAGTGATTGTTCGGGCAACGTCTGCTGAGTGGAAGCGTCGTGGGCTCTAAATGGCTGTAAAAGAATTAATGTTTATGATGGTTGTACGCCTTTTAACGGATCATTTTCAGTGTTTTCATATTACATTACATTTTCATTTCATATTACATTAAACATATATTGATTGAATGTTTCGTGCTCTGTTCATGCCCACGATTAAACGTTAACATTATGTATCATAGGCTTTAGTGGCTGTTCATATTCGTTGGGACTATTTTATTTCTATACTTAATGTTTACATTTTTAATCTTTTGTTAAAGTATTTAGTCAACTTAGGTTTATATTAGCGGTAGGGATTGTGCTTTAAGCTCTGTCTCGGGGCATTAAAAGACGTACTGGAATTTGCCTGTTAATTAGTAAAATAATTATGTCACTGAATAGCAGGATATCCAATCTAGTTGGAATAATATTTATGGATGATATTTTTGCTTTGCGATCTATATATTTGATAAGAATTTAGCCTATGATGGGATACCGATTGATATGTTTTTAATCATATCGGTATTGTCTTCTAATGACTAGAAATAGTATATTGATGCGTTTATAATTTGAATTTAATTTAGCCATTTTGAGATTAATTATGCACAAAAATTTTGGCGTATTATAAGTTTTTCTGTACGATATGCACTTTTAATTCGTGAATCTTTAGTTATTCTACTCTAAATTATGATTTTCGCCACAGGTGTTAATATGAAAAATGTTATGATTCACAAAATGTATGAAAATTCCCTTATGTCTCCAAATTAGATACTAAGTGGGTAAATGCAATAGGTATGAAGTGAAAAATAACATTAAAAGTATTTTAACGTGGAAAATAGAAAATACATGTGTATGAAGCAAAGTTTTTATCAAGCGATATTGCTTGTAAGCAGTCACGTAAATATTTTATCCGTACTTATCCCTTAATATTATTAGATTAGATAGGTACTTTATAGTCCCAACCTCGCCCAATAAAGGCGAATTATTATTGTTATTACACTTGTCTGAATTCGAAGAGCCATCCAAATGTGTAAAAAAATTAAATCAATGGTTTGATAGTCTACTTTGTGAAATCGTGACATTATAGATCAATAAGTATGCAGGGTATCCACATTAGTTGGAAAAATATTTGTGGATGGAAAATTAATTAAAAAGTGGAATACAAATAATTTTACTTTTTTATTCATCATGTAAAATATCCTCTAGTACCAGCTTTTCTCCCTGGTACAATTGAAAATTACTTATATTAATTACTGATATTTGTTGGTGCGTATTTGAGTATAGATGGACTCTATGAGCCATCATTAACCACGCGAGTGAGGCGATCGTCAACTTTGTAAGCACACATTCTTTCTCGGCGCTCATGTTATCTTCCAACGCCATTGTTCTTATATTCCACAATGAGGAATAGCAGTGGATAAATCAGTCTTTTTTAATGTCAGCCCGATCGCAGAGGCACCACTTACGGGGAAAAGATATGGTTTTTCAGAGACTATATGTCTCTTATTGACTGCTTTCTCGGAGTGTGTCTAGAATAATTTTCTGCAGCCGGCCTTCCCAAAAGAAGAAAATAACGGTCAATCATCGAGTTTATTGGTTAAATCAAGGTAACGACGACGGGGGGTGGAGAGATAATTTATGGCCCTGCATGCGTGGACGATGGCTTTTCTTTTGTGCTCGACTCTCGTATCCTCCCGCTTTATCAACTCACGGAAGATAGAACTATCAAAGCGTTGAAACAAAGGAGCACTTTCCAACCCGTGTTCCTTCGGCGCCTGTGTTATATTGCATTACACCCCGAGCGGGGAATTTGCCAAACAGCAAACTTATGGAACTTTTATAGCATTAAAATTCTTCCCTACGGGGATGTTCGCGAAATATGTGACGTCGAGTTGTGTGAATTTGATGTTTTAGACTTAGAATTCCTCTTTAAGTACCTTTTGTTTTTAATCCTGGAAAACCAGAATACTTTTTTCAATCAAAAATATCAGTACCAAGGATGAATTGGCGTATTTTCTTTGACGCAGCCTTGGTGACAAGATTGATTGATGCTGGCTGAATTTTTATGCTGTGATGTGAATTGGAGCTCAAATTCAAGCATTATTCTAGCTTGGAAAATTTTTCTAGGAAGTAAAACATGGGGTGCGAGGGTGTTTGAACATTTTTCTTCTTTCGTTTTATAACCGCCGATTGAACGCTTCTTTCACAGTATTCGGGTGCAATTGTGCACTTAATGAGGAATAATATACAGTTTTAAATTTCAGGAACTTCATCGAGATAAAGATCTGCAATCATATATGCCGGGATGAAAATATTGCTTTCGATAAAAACATCAGATCTTCTTCTGGAACCGGATTGCTAAATTGTCTTGCTACAAAGAAATAGATTTTAATTGCATGGTACTCTTTTCTAAATGTTACTTGTACGTGGCAGTATGATTCTTTAATAAGAATGTCTAGTTTTTGGGACATAATTTACTGACAGTATGGATGGATCAGCGTGGCGTTTTCTCGTGGGGCCAGTTGTTTATTTCTTTTCCACGTTTTGTTCTTCCTTTTATGTTGACATTCTTGTAATGAATCCTCCATAGAGAATTAGAGATGAATAATAGAAAGGATGATGAATCATACATGACTTTTCGCCTTATCTTTTTCTATGCATGTGAATAAAAATACTGTGAATTTTTTTAAGGGGCATCATTTGACGTGAATGATATAATTTTTTTTAAATAAAATTTAATATGAAGGCTATTTGACTGCTTCGTTAGTTTAATAGTTGTCAAATGGTAAATTTAGCATACATTTTCCAATTGAAATGGAGCATGTTGACGTGTATCTCGTATGTGCCATGTATTTTTTTCCATACTTTTATTAATGGTTTTGATTCAAAGGATCAAGTGAGTTGAAGGGGAGTTAAACACTTAAAATTATTCGTGAATATTCGTGTTAGTTTGAGGAAAACAGCCCATTATTTTTAAAATGAGGAATTAACCTGGCTAGTTTTCTTATTTTCTTATGGTTGGAAAATTGTTTTATTTTTGTCTGACTCGCGTGTTTCTCCCGCAAAAGAGGCCTTGTTCTCCTCCGCGATATATCTACACTTGAGTGAGACATACGCCCATATGAAGGTAGATTATCCTATCATATTTCAAACGTGTATACTGTTTCACTGGAGTGCTTTTTGACATGACCATTGCATGAATGAACCTTATTCAGCGTAAGTTTCTCTTAAGATAATGTCTTGGCTCTTAACTTGGCTTTGAAATCCCCACTCTGGTTGTTTCATACACGCTCACTTCCTCACTCGCAACTTACGTTTCCTAGTCTGGAATTCGTACACCAATTAATACAAATCTTGAACTTTTGTGCGCCCATAAGTACTGAAGTAATCATTTTCATCAGTACTCATCACTAATGACTTTAGATGGATACTTGGTCACTTTCAAGTCAGCGCGGAATTGAATTACCAGATATGCCAAATCGAACTTAAAAAATGCTTTTGTCATATCCTTTTTTAATACCCATTCATAGCACTGTCATCATCACTGGTCAACAATCCTAGGATTGGTTTGACGCAGCTCTCCACTCAGTTCTCCTATCAGCTAATCTTTTCACACCTACGTAATTCTTCTCTTTTATATCTCTCTTTACTTGTTCCATATATTTTGTTCGAGGTCTTCCTTTTCCATTCTTGCCTTCCACTTGCCCTTCGACGATTGTCTTCATCAGGCCATCATGTCTCAAGATGTGGCCTCTAAGGTTGTTCCGTCTTCTTATTAAGGTGAGGCTTCTCTTCTCTCCTACCCTTCTTAGCACTTCCTCGTTACTAACTCGGTCAATCCATTTGATTTTCATCATTCTTCTGTAGCACCACATTTCAAAGGCCTCTATCCTTGCTTTCTCCGCTGCGGTCATTGTCCATGCCTCACTTCCGTATAGGAGCATACTCCAGATGTAGGTTCTTATGAATTGTTTCTTTACTTCCATATTTAAGTTTCCCGCTGTAAGCAGGTCTCTCTTTTGGTGGAATGCTCTCTTCGCCTGGGCTATTCTGCTGATAATTTCTTTCTTGCTTCTCCCGTCACTAGTTATCTTGCTTCCCAAATAACAGAATTCATCCACCTCTATCAGTTTTTGCCTCCCTATTTTAATGTTGGTCTTGACTTCTTCTCTTCTGCTGCATACTAAGATCTTGGTTTTCTTCGTGCTTATTTTCAGTTGATATCTACTCATTACCCTACCCATATTAGCCAAAATATTTTTCAAATCCTTCTCTATTTCTGCTATAACGGCTATGTCATCGGCAAATCTTAGCATGCTAATTTTTTCTCCATGGATATTCACTCCCAATTCCTTTTCTTTGATTTCATTAATGGCTTTCTCAATGTAAACGTTGAAAATTACGGGTGACAATGTACAGCCTTGTCGCACTCCTTTCTTAATTCTTGCTTCTTCACAGCTGGGCCCAGATTTTATCACGGCTACTTAGTTTTTGTATAAACTGTGAATGATTCTTCTGTCATTATAGAGCACCCCAATTTCCTTTAAGATTCCAAGCATTGTGCTCCAATCCACGTTGTCAAATGCTTTCTCTAATTCCACAAACGCAACGAATGTTGGCTTGTTCTTTTCCATTCTCTTCTCTATGAGCAGTCTTAGGGCCAATATTGCTTCCTTTGTGCCTTTGTTTTTTCTGAATCCAAATTGGTCCGCATCCAAGTACTCTTCTTCTTTTCGTTCTATTCTTCTATAGAAGATCCTTGTCAGTATCTTTGACGCATGTGTAGTAAGGCTTATTGTCCTAAAATCTTCGCACTTCTCCGCTCTTTTCTTCTTAGGAATAGGGATTATAATGTTCCTCTCGAAATCCTTTGGTATCTCACCTGTCGTATACATTTCACTAATGATTTTGTATAGCTGGTTCAATGTCTTCTCTCCTGAATTTTTAATTAGCTCTGCAGGAATGTCATCAATGCCAGACGCTTTATTTATCCTGAGGTCTCTTACAGCCGCATCAAATTCCGATCTTAAAATTGGGGCTCCCATGTCATCGGTATTCACTTCCCTCTCGTTTTCGATAGCATTCGTTCTGAGGCGACTTCCTTTGTACAAATCTTCCAGATATTCCTTCCATCTCTTCCCTTTTTCTTCGTTTTCAATCAATAGTTCTCCGTTTTTGTCCCTTAGGGTATTACATCTTACGCCCCTTTCCTTTAAGTGGTTCCTCACAATCCTATAAGCGGCCTCTACTTTTCCATGTTTAAGATTGTTATGCACGTCTTCGCAAATGCTTTTCAACCACGTTTCTCTAGCCTTCCGCGCTTTACGACATATTTCGTTCCTTATTCTCTTGTAACGATTCTGTCCTTCCTCTGTTTTCGCAGCCTTGTATTTTCTTCTTTCTTCAATGAGATCTAATACTTCCTGCGTGATCCATGGTTTTTTCATAACGACTCTTCTTTTACCAAGAACTTCCTCAGCTGCCGCCTGCAGACCACTTCTAATAGTTTTCCAACTCTCTTCCATTGGTTTGTTGGTCGTATCCTCCCCTATTTTATTTTCTACAGCCTCTTTAAAAGCCAGTTGATGCTGAACCTCCCTCAATTTTTCAACCTGCCATATGTTTTTCACGGCTTTCTTCAACTTTTTAAATTTAAGGTGGCATTTCATCATAACTAAATTATGGTCACTATCGATATCTGCCCCTGGATAACTTTTGCAGTCCTTCACCTGGTTCCTGAATCTTTGTTTCACTAGAATGTAATCGATTTGGAATCTTCTACGGTCTCCTGGCATCTTCCACGAGTATCTTCTTCGCAGGGGATTTTTGAATAAAGTGTTGGCAACCACTAGCCTGTGCTCCGTGCAGAATTCAAGTAGCCTTTCTCCTCTTTCATTTCGGTTACCCAACCCATATTTCCCAGTTATTATTCCGTCTTGACCTTCTCCGACGACGGCGTTCCAGTCACCTAAAATAATAAGATTTTCTTCCCCTCTTACCTGCTTGATAACTTCCGCTATATCTTGGTAGACATCTTCAACTTCTTCGTCTTCATAATCTGACGTAGGCATGTAAACCTGTACCACTACAGTAGCTACGGGTTTAGTATCAATCTTCACCATTACTATCCTTTCATTAAACTGCAGGTAGCTTTTAACAGGCATCCCGGCGCTCTTTCTAAGCATTATGCCTACTCCAGCATTACCATTTAGCGATCCCGTGTGTGTCATTCTGTAGCTTCCACTCCAAAAGTCTCCTGCCTGGGGCCACTTCATTTCGCTGATGCCTAATACATCGAGGTTCATTCTTTACATCTCCACCTTCAAGTTCTCTAGCTTACCGCAGGTGCGAAGTGATCTGACGTTCCATGTTCCTATCCGTAACATTCTATCTCGTTTGACCGATGTACCCTCTCGAGTAGTCCCCGCCCGGAGATCCGAATGGGGGACTAGTTTACCTCCGGAATATTTTACCCGAGAGAATTCCATCATGTCATTATATAAATTGAGTGGAGTAGCTGTGACTCCTCGGGATGATAATGTGGTGGTTTCCCCTTGCCTTCCACATCGCAGTACTACAGCCGTTAAAGTAAATGTTACCACGCCCGTAGTGGAATGTGTGTCGCTGTACCGACCAGTATGGTCTCCACCTTCGCACATGTGAAGAAGAGCTGCTGCCCTCTCCCCCGGGTGATGAGAGGCATAATTGTTGGCGGCCCCCAGTCGTCAAGTCACGGTATCTTCACAGGTTTTGGTATCTTTTAAATGGTCTACCTTACCCAAGGGTAGCCAAATACCCCCTCAGAATACCGCCGCTTTTTGTCCACGACTGCTTATTCGACGAGAGAACTCGCTTATCTCGCAGCTAACCTCTATATCTAAAGGTCGACCCACCATCCGCAACCCGGTGGACGCACTCGGTGGCTTTAAGCTCAGCCGCGAGCATAGCACTGTAAGAGCGTTAATAATAATTGCCAATGGAGTAAATATTTTCCCGGGAAATACCGTGGTACTGCTATTGGTAGCGATTCTGCACGCTTCGATTGAGGGCGTGTTCCATCGTTATTAAATGTGTGAGGGAAGTTGAAGCAGTTCGGCTGTGAACTCAGTAGAAATTTTCGATGAAATACTGTCAATGTTGTTTCAACTAGGGAGGCTGTGCCTGTTGCCATGGGCTGTTATTTTTCAATTTCTTGCTTATGAGGGTGGATTATAAACGCAAAATTTAAGTAAGTATATTTTCTCAAAAATTAGAGGAGATGAAAAAAATGTACCTGTAAGTTTTTGTTTTTATCACGTGCGCCATCATCAAAGACTTAGGTACTCTTGGGCCATTCATGTCTTGATAATTGTGGTGAGATATAGTTTTTGAGTAACCATCATTGCAGTTAAATTCGAATTGTCAACCGAGATAAATTCCCTAACCCTCGATTCTAGGCGGAAATCTACCTCCACGTGACCAACTTACTCCTCAGATCGGTGTGCGTTTGAAAGAAAAAGGTGAAGGTCCTGGAGCGAGAATGAACCAGATGTTCGGGAAGGAGACGATGCAAATTTACCAAATTAGTACCTCACGCGTGCGCTGGTGCGTGACTTGCAGAAAAAATAATAAAGATAAAAAGAAGACCCTTACCTTAATGTTCTAAACGACTGTGCAAACGTTTTGAGGCGGCCAGATCGTCTTCGCGACCCTTTGTAGGAACACTTTTAAGGCGATTGTTCCGTCTCGCGAGGCTCGAACGCTCTCTTCTCTCTTCCTTATGTGCTTAGCCTCGTTTTCGCTCGTCCTCCCCTTTCTCCTCCACTCTCCATTTTTTTCCACTCTTCCTCTTCGCGGAAAAGTCATCTCCTCCTCTTTCTCTTTCTTTCTCTCACTCTCTCCCCCACTCCCTCCACTTCTACTCTCTCCGTGTCGTCTCCAACACATCCCCTGCTGCCTCTCTGACCCGGAAAAGAACTGCGAGACGAGCGACGAATATTAAAAAAAACACAAACACACAGACGCAGTTACGAGACGTGCGAACAAGGAGGCGGCCTCTTTTAAAAATTCGTGCTCGTCGGAGAAATGACGCAAATTGGTCTGCTGACGAAAATATTTTTTTTGTGCATGTGTGTAGAAAGATGGGATTAGTGAGGAATAAGTGGGGGAGCGAAGTACAAACTCATAGGCGACGTTTGTCGTGTATTATTTTTACTATCTTTCATCCCTCTCCCTCTTTTCGTAACGGGGGTAAAACGAATAACATGCGTTGTGTTCTTTTTCGTGGAGCATTACTCATTTTAAACTTATGCAATCATCATAAAATTCTTGGTTGTATAGATTAGGCCCATGGGGGCTGCATAAAGGAGGCCCAATTCTATCCCACAGAAGGTTGATATCTGTTGCCACTTCCATCGCATTTGAATCGGTTTTCAAAGATATCCACGGCCGGTGATAAGTGCAATCCGATCCACTTTTTCCACTATTTTGCAGTATAATGTTTATCATTGCGATGAATAGCATTGAAAAGTTATGAAGTTGATAGATCACATCATTATGCATATAAATTTCGGTTTGAACCCATAAGTATTCCTTATTTCTCCGTGAAACTAGGATCAATTTGTCTGTCAGCGACGCGAGTGGCGACTTTTGTCAACCAAATTAAATGCGCGATAGGTGACAACACATTTAGAGGTCTTGTTGAGAACCTTCTTTTGTGATATTCGTGATTAGGCCCTTGCCTGTATCTCTAATGTAGAAAACTTATATCTGAGGAAGTACTAAGGCTTAATTTTTCAGTTTGAGATGCAGACAAATGTTATGAAGGTTCTACTGCATACACCCTAAATATATATTAGTGATAGCTTGATTCTACATTGAGGTTATGCCCCGATTCATTCGAGCTATTTGAAGTCGGAAAATAAAAGGGGATACAATTTTTTTCGCACAATTTATTTTTAAAAGTTTTTCTTTTAAGTATGACGAAATCAATTTTTAAAAATGGTATTAACTAGAACGTGGGCAACCCAGTTCATTTTATTTTTATCATAATGCATTTTCAAGCTTTATGAACCGACCGAAGGTCATTTTCATGCAAATGGCTTGATTTGACTACCCTATTGTAGGTAGCGATATTTTTTGGAACCGTGGTAACGTAACGACAGGAAAACGTTTCTATGATCCACAGATTTTTATTTACCGACCAAAATTATGTCATTGTAACTAAGGTGTCGTCGAATTATGTCATTGTTACTTTTAAATTAACAAATTTTTTCGAAACCTGGGTCGGTGAATAATAATGTGCGGACTACTCGAAAGTTTTTCTGTCATCATGATGACGTGATTTGATCCCTGTTTCAGTATTCATTCGTGCTTGTTTTACCTCCGAGTGCATACTGAGGCAAAGTTTATAGATTTAACACGTTGCACACGAATGGCGAGAATTTTCGTTATTTGCGCTCGTCAATTTAAACAACTTTAACGCACAATGGTAGATCGTTTTCAGCTGTAGTTTTTTTTTACTTATTATGAATGGAAATATCTTAATTTTTGATAGGGTAAAGTTATATTATCAACATTAGCTTTTTAAGTATGTTTAAACCAAAGGCAGTTTTTCCAAAATGGCACATATTTTCAATCTCAACACCTCTATCCAGTTACGTCGTTTCTGTACATTTAAAAACCCCGGTACGGTACGTGTAAAGATAGAGGAAAGGTCGAAAAATGGAAAATTCTGGATCAGTAAATAATAATATGCGGACCATGCGAACGCTTTTCTGACGTCATTTTAACGTGATTTAATGTCGGTTTCATAATTTATTTGTGATTATTTTACTTCTTAGTGTATAATATTGCTTAACTCCTGTGTTACTGTACATCATAATTTATTGTACCTCAAAATCCTGCATGAGTTTTGAACGAGAAAAAACGTCACGAAAAAACGGGCTGGAATTATGCGCCCACTCATCGCTTCTCCTTTCGCCCCTGTCATCATTATCATCATCATCTTCTGCTATTTGGGTCGCCAGTGACGCCGTCACAGGTCGGGAGCCCTTCCGCATAGCACCAGCGGCGATTCCCGGTAATCCCCTCTCCCCCGTTGAGGACTTCGGCGCCGGGATTCGAAGAATCGGGACTCCCAAAGCCGAAGATGTGGCAATGCACGTGCCCCTTGATCGAGGTGGCATTGCTCCCGACGAAAAACCCATGAGCGACCTCAATAGGGTGAACTGTATGGTGGAATATTGCTCATTACATTGGGGAAACATCTCCTCAATTAAGGTTCTGCTTTTAAATGAACGAAAAAATCAACGACGTTGTGATAATTACCTGACTAAGGAAATTATGTGTTATATCTGCTGACTAATTACCTTGCCTTAGTCCTGACAAGAAAAATAGGTTAACAGTCATGAAGAAAACTTATAGCGTTTAAAGCAGCGTGAACTTCATCGCTGTGTGCTAAAAGTATTAGTATTTGAGTTAATAATCAAATGTAATTAATGTAGCATTGAATCATGAGTAAAATACTTAATATAATATTTAATATAAGTTTTAATGAAATATAATGTTTAGGTCGCTAAATGAAAGTATGGTTAAAATTTATGCTGCTGAAATTTTCCATTGAAATTAAGAGTAAAGACATATTTTTATTTCACTTTCACTGTTCTATATTCTCACTTTAAAACATTGGATAAAGGCGTAATATTGCCACCCTCGGAGGACAAAATTGCCAGTTTGGGTTGCCATCTAGCAAGAATTTCTGCTTGTTGACTACAAAAGAATCATAAATCAGCATAAACTTACCTAAGAGAATCTTTTAAATAGCCATACATTTGTGAGTTTTGTGCAAAAATAAAATAAAAAATAGAAAAGGAGCTGCTGATCAAATTATTATGTCAACTATTTCATTTCTTTTTCGGAAAAGATCAAGTTGTAAATATGAAATCTATTTACAGTTGGAATATGGTACCATATGGAAATTTTCAATAGGACAGAAAGTACTTAGATACGACTACATAATGATAATTATGAATTAAAATTAATTTTGATTGGTGATAATAAAAAACAAAAATTTCTTAAGAATCTCAACTGTATTTAAATTTTTTTATTTTAGGGAAGAATGCCCACAGCATATATTTCTTTGTGTTGTTATTGCAAATAGTTAGCTGAAGTGTCTTTATGTTGAACGATCTGGGACTGGTGATTACCAAGAATTGGATGGCCATTGCGGAGGAATTGGCAAAAAATATTTCATCAGCTATGCCATTTTTGCCGTACTAATTCCAGTTCAGCAGAACTTTAGGAAAGTGAGTATTTCAGGGTGATCCACCTTCGCAGTTGTGGAGAAACAATTAGAGGTGATTGCAAGTGATCTTTTAGAATGCAAAGAGCATCATCGCGGAACCTGTTGTAAGTGAATCTTGGTGAGGAATTAATGATAGTTGTTTCTCTCGGTATAGATTATCGTATAATTTAATCTGTAAAGATTGTATTGGAAGTAAAAGTGATATTTTGGGTCATATTAAGGCGTATCGAATTTTGAACATGCAGCATTACGTCGGCATTGGTGGCGGTGGCGGGTTAACGTCCTCGACTGCCAAACAAGAGGTCGCGGGTTCGAGTCTCGCCTGGGCAGGTTTCCCCGGTCCAGGGCATGGTTGTTCGTGTATGTTTACGTGTTACATTTGTTGAATACCCCGGTATAAAATGCCAACTAGAGCTGTATCCGGTGGTTTGGGAATAAAATAAATAATAGAATAAATTTAACTAGTACGGCATTTATTCTCAGGCTCTTTAGCTTTGTGATCTTTCATTGCTTAAGTCAGTCACGTATTATTTTTGTTAAGGGTTGGATAATGTTAGTATTATCGTTCAAGCTCGAGGAAATCTATACTTGTACGACGTTTGCTGCAATATAGATTTCCTCGAGCCTTTTGTACCTCAAAAGACATTATTTTAGAGAGATGAAATGAAGAATGGCGTAAATTATTGTAATAATGGGAACGGTAGGTTGCTCAAGTATTATTTCGATCTATAATGAGCCTTTTTTTCTTTCCTCAAAACATGGAATTTATGCTTCGACGTATTTTGGAAAATATGGGAATGAAGAACGGAAGGCTAGGTCGTATCAAACCTGCGGTAGATGTGAAAGAGAATTGGGGTGGAGAAAACTGAATTTAGAGATTTTAGAATCGAGTAAATGAAATGACCTGAGCTAGGAGGCTGTTGAAAAAGCTAAATTATAGCTGAGTGAAATGTGAAAGGAAACGGAAGATTGGAAATGGTACTCAGAATGGAACCTGGAGCGTGAGTTACGGAACCGCTGTCTTTATTGATAGGATCGCCGTGTCAAGGAATGCATTGCAGACCGTGGACGCTATTGATAGTGCTGTGAATTCATGCCCAAGACGGAGCAAGATGATGACGGAGTTGAATGAGCTTGCGAAGGAATCGAGGAAGCAATAAAAATGCTGAAGGATAAGGAAACCTGATCATTCCTGGAGATTGGAATGCCATCCTCGGGTAAGTCCGAGAAGGGAAAGCAATTGTAAAATATGGATTGAGAAAACGGAAAGAAAAAGAGAAGAAATACTCGTGCAACTCTGCTTGGAATATAAATTGGTATTTGCAAGCTCCGCGTTTGAAAAACACTAAGGATACACTCCTAGGAAATTAATTGAGTGGAAACATCGTCCTACTTTTATTAAATTATTGTAATCATAGGTGTTCAGGTCAAAGTGAAGTTAGAAGGACACGTTTCTTCCGCTCGACCTGTGTATTTTTTTTTAAACGTTTGCCATCGTCTCTAAATTTTCTTGATGTCTTATCTACAACTCCATTTCCTTCAAATTCGAAAATTTTACCCCATAGCATACTGAATTATAAATTATTAATGCATAGGGTAGTGGCAAATTTTGACAAGGGTATAATTTATGTGCCATGAAAACTTCAAGATGAAGATTTAAGTTTTAAACTGGTTTAACGCCCTAAAAATAGATCATTCCACCAGTCGATTAAGTATTTAATGCAAGGGCACACATGTCACGCACAATTATCTGAAAATAAATGCCTTAGTGCAGAATGGAAAAAAATATTTATAACAATTGTAGCAGTGAAACTTTTATGAAATTTTTGTTAGCCCATTTCCTTGAGTTCACATAGCACTACTGTATATATCGTATCATTTTTCGTGAATAAAAATATTAGTGGCTTCACATATTTTATTTTGTTATTTATTTTTGTCTTATATATCATAATTGTTCTAAATAAGCTGTGTTTGGAGTGCAGGGACCATTGTAAGAGATCTCGATATCTTCCTATCCACTCCCGATGAATCTCATTCTGCCGACGCTAACGCTTGCAGACGTCAGTAACACTTGCAGTTCTTAGGCGGTGGCCGTTGATTGAAGTTGGCTCATAAAAATTAGCTAAGTTAACCACTTCAGCGCCCGTTAATTTCACAACCGTGTCATCCAACGAAATATTTTTCGGGGGGATCGACCACGGTCCTTCAAATCAAGTCAAAAGGTTTCATCGAGCGGGCGTAATTCAACAAACATCCTCAGTGGTTAAGTAATTCGCGACAGTGGTGTTCCGCGCGGTGAAAACTCCAGTGCACGCTCTTTCGTTTCGCATTAATTATCGGCAGTGGATCTCGGGTCTCATTTCCGTGTTATTGCCTTTCACTTGTGGGTCACCATGTTCTTTAGCAAGTAGTAATGTGCGTGGTGCAAAACGTCGACTGGGACTGCGAAAAAACGTTTTATTTTAGCCAACTCTGAAGAGTTCAGGAGACAATTATGACCAATTAAGTGGGTGAGCGGGGTAAGTGACTGAATGGAGTGTTGTGTGTGTCGTAAAGATTTGCGCGTTCACGGAGTCACTGGGTGTTTGAATGGTGGAAGGAGGAGGGGGGGAGTGTTAGGGAAGGGAGGGGGCAAAGGTTCTGTGTATGTGGGCGGGGAGGAGGGTCCGCTGGGAAGTGGGGTGGGGGGCAGAAGTTAAGACATACGAAGCAGCTTAGGGGAAGACTGATTTGAAGGCGCTTGTTGACTGAGAGTTAATGAATTCAATGACCGAGAAAGAGGAAGAAGAGGCCATGTAACATTTAGGGCAGGATGGAAATAGTTTTTTTTACCACCTTCACCCTCTCTCCGCGGTTCTAGTTTTTGCTTGTGAACATTAGACAGGCGATTTTATGAAAGCAATAACATATTTTCTTTTATATTTTTTACAATTTGCCATCGCCTGATGCTGCGACCTGCAATGGTTGCGACAAAGCGCAATACTCAGCTGCTCCCGAAAGCTTTTGGCACCAGTTTATTACTCCATACAACAAATTATACATTATATATTTTAGCTACAAATGTAGAGTAAATTTAGGTAGCCTTGAAGGAGAGCAAGTTTAAGGCTACCATCAAATATTAATGAATCGATCTTTTAATGAAAGATACGTAGAGCTCGTGTAGTGATACATGACTATCTCTTTAATAGTGTAACTCCGTACTTTAATGCTACGTACTCACAGATTTTTAGTACTTATTTACATCAATTTTTCAAACAATATTTGCTATAGACACTCTTTGGGTAGAAGCTAAAAATATTCGCATATATCATCATCGGTGGTGAACAATACGTTTTACAATCCATTTCCAAGATTTCCAGTCCAATCTAAAATCCAGTATCAAGATTTGTTTGACGCAACTCTCCACTCAATTATAATCCTATCAGCTTCTTTTCACAGTTGCGTATTTCTAATCTTTCATATCCTTTTTTGACTGTTCCATATATTTCCTTCGAGGTCTTTCTTTTTCATTCTTGCAATCTACTCGTCCATCGACGATTGTAAGGCCATCATGTCTCAATTTATGGCCCTTGAGGTTGTTTCGTCTTCTTGTATAGGTTTTCATGAGGCTTCTTCTCTCCAACTCTTCTTAGGACTTCCTCATTACCATGTGAAAATATTTCAACCTCACCGTAAAAAAATGAAAAACTTGATCAGTTTTAGTTTTTTTTAATTTTTTCGTAATCAACTTTTTGGAGAAATGAACTTCCAAGAATTGCAAAAATTGTGATAAGTTTATATTTCATAGGCACTTGAGCTTGAGGAGGGAAAATTGGTTCAAACAGGAGATAAAACATGAGAAAATCAAGTAACGGTGAGGTGTAGGTGTTCCAGGAAAAGGGAATCACATACGTATTTCATAGGTGTCACCAAGTAGGGGCGAATGTGAAAAAATATATGGAATGCTTTAGAACGCTATCAGCGCAATTTATAGCTTACTATCCTTTTTATAAATTTCTTGTTTATTTTCCATATTAAGCATTAAATACTCTTCCTATCGATCCCCTTTTCACTCGATTACTTGCTGTGCAATCCCTGGGAACAGCAACATATGAATTAATAATTTTAATACGCTCTAGTATTTATGAGTGAAATTGATATTGAAGGAGGTGAATTTTTAACAGACTTGACATTTTTATCTGCGTATTAAGAAATCATTGCTGAATTATGATGCTATAGAGAAATCAATTTGGTCCCGGGGTTTGGAGTTTGAACTACACATTTGGACATTTCAAGGTTGGTAATTAATGGTTTGTTTGGCAGGAGGAGGATTACTTAATATTAGCTCTGCCAATGTAACGCCTCTCTCCTTCGCGCTTGATTATCTTGAGGGAGTTTCGATTCATACCTAAATAGATAATGGGCACTCTGTGTGGAATGATTTAAATCGGTATCAGTTGATTGTGTTTATTAGTTAATGCGTTGGTATTTGTTTCGATCGATTCTCTCATTTATAGGGAACTCTGTATCACCTGATTCTGCAGAGCTTACTATCAGATTGTTCATATCTACGATTGTTTCTCGTCTAACCAGTCATTATTGTTCTTTGTATTTACCAGGTTGTAGCTTTGCTCCTGTGGATTTAATCTTAGAGTTAGTAGTAGCATAGGAAAATGTTTCACCTCGCAGTCGTGTTTATAGGTTTTGATGGATTTTCGATCTCAGTTTATGCCAATGTGATCGATTGCTCTTCAGTTGCGAGTCAGTACGTAGTCATTATTGGTAAAGAAGAGAAAGGATATAATTGACAGTTTTGAGCTCTAACTGCGCAACTTAGCACATATGAGAACCAGTTCTCTTTGTGATAAATAATTTTACGGAGTAGGGTATTCGGAAGACAATCTTCAAGTTTTATAATGAATAAGTTCGTATTAATTACTTGTATAGATCGTGATATCCATTATTTATGTCATGTGTTATACATGATGAGTATGGCTTTATTAGACCAATCATTGGAATGGCTTTATAAAATCAAATTGATCTTTAACTTGATGGACATTAATTGCATGCAGTCAAAATTCAAATGCGCCATTACTGAAACATTTATTCCAGTTTACTATCATTATATTTTGTGGATAATTAATTAAATCCAACGTCATGCGCTAAAGATAAAAGTGTTGGTAAATTATTAAGGAAATTTTCAGCTGAATTACATTCGTCATGTCTTGAAAACTCTGGGGAACTTACTTAGTAGGGGTGTATGGAAAAGAAAAATGTGTAAATCATGTGATCAAAAAGATTTAGGTATCAAAACGTGCTGATTTAGAGCTGAGAGTGGTAACTTACTCATGCGTTGCGCTAAAGGATAGACTGAATGGTGGCTCGCTCGAAAATATAAAGCAAGTCCTTTCCGCCATCACTTTTACTATCTGTAAAAAAGCAAGATACCCGAGTTTGAGGGGCTCTATCGTCTAAATGAGGTAATTAATTTCAATCCAACAAAATGAATACAAAAAAGAATTTATTTCTACGCTAGATAATTTACTTCAAAAAAATTTCCGCCCCATAGTATTTCCAGTATACTCAATTGTTTCTAAAAAAGTAAGTTTTATTTTAAATCAAGTTGCCCAACTTTGAGCGCATGGTATTCCCGTAGTTTTTGTTCCAATATCGATGTACGAGTAAGAAAGCCAGGTCTATTATTGTCAATTTTCAAAAAACAAATTTTTTAAACTCCGAAAATTGACGGATTTGTTTTAAACAACTGAAATATCTGCTAACTTCGAAAATAATGGGTCAAATGAAAATTTATTGGTACTGTTGTGTGCCATAGAATGAAAGTAATGCAAGTACGTGGATCATACACGTAGAAGATAATCTTCCTTAAATCTGGGGTATTTGTCGTCTTTTCCTAATTTTTTCGCTTAAATATAGTGTTGGATGTTGATCTCCTGTGCCTAATGTTTACTTGTAATCTGGAATATATATACCCCTGGAAACTTATTGTCTCCTTCCCGTATTATTTCTGGGAACAAATCCTAACTAGGGCTTGATACAAATGTAATAAACGGAATTATCTCAATGGCAGAGATGTGAAGTAACATTATTATTCAGTCATCGTGATAACGGACGCTTCTGTTATACCCATAAAACATAACCTATCTTGACCTATGCTCATATGTTGCGACGAAGATCTTTCATCCTTCACCCAGGAATACAAATTATGGAGTCTGGTGTAGTTTTCATGCGTCAAGAACGATGAGAAACGGCGTTTCTTTCATTGAGAATGAATATATTGTGATTGAGCATTGAAAGGCTTGGTGGGGACATCACATTAAGAAGCATCGAGAGAGTGTATTTAAATGAGATATTTGATATACGCGAAGTTACTCGTGGATGAGGGACCCAGGGGAATGCTGAGTGGGAGGCGGAGGGGTGGGCCACATAAAGTCAAGGAGATGCCATTTCAATTCATTTAATGGATTTAGTCACAGTGATAAGTTGCCTTTGCTAAGATTATATTCTACTCAGCCCCCTATGAGGCAAGTAAATTCCTATGATTATTCCATAGTCAGTTTCCTTTCATGGTTTACAACATAATATGTATTATATTAGTTTTTAAGATGTACTGTCATTGATGTTATCTTCCGGTTTATGTAGGTTCACATGAAGCATATTGAGATTTTTATGAAGCAAGTAAACTCCTGAGATTATTCCATAGCCATTTCACGGTTTGCAGCATCATTTGTATTGAATTATTTTTAAGCATTTTTATTATTAATATATTCTTCTGGTTAACTTAGGTTTACATGGAGCATGATGAGATTCATCCTGGTTCGTTTTTCCTCCGAAATTGAATTTTCCTCTGTAGTTCGCAATATTTCTGAAATACTCTTGAGAAATTTCAAGACCTAGTCCGATGGTAGTGTCCAGTATTCAGTTTACTTCATATTACAATCTTCGTAATAAGGTACACGTTCTTTTATATTAAATGGTTTCATATTTTCGTCCCGACTGGGAGTATACTTTCATAAGAAGACTAACGGAGATTGTAAAGTCTGACTGCAACGTTTTGTATATGCGTGTTGCCAAGTTTTTTTTAGTCTGGAAGGGGAATTTTTTAATAAAATGGTCGGCCACTCCTTTCGAACACAATTCCGTTGCATGACTTAGAAGAAATAAATGCTGTCGAAAGACGATCATATGTGTAGTTATTCAATACATTATGTACAATAAGTGCCATAAAAATATACCGGCAAATACATTTCGCCACAGTAAGGAAAATGAAAGAAGTAGAATCGTATCACTTCGATTCAGACATCTCGCGTTTTATGGGCAAATTTATTATTCGATACGTTGCTTACGCAACAAAGTGTTTTCCCATAGGGGTTTCTTCCCGATAATTTACTGGTTTGGGAAAAATAGCACTGATCTTCAGTGTTGCACGGTAGCATTCCTTTTGAAGTTGTCGTAAGCATCTATTTAAATCTTAAAATAAAGTTTTATTACCGTCTTGCGATAGTATTGTGGCTGGACTTCACCGCGAAAATAATTCAACCGTCGCCGATGCGAGCCGTCTCCTTGAACAGGCGAGCTGATGATTACAATTCGATGAACCTAATCTGTTGCATTCCCCCGCGTTCCATCACTTAATTAATGCCCCACCACCATTGCCACCGAGGAAGCGTGCTGTCATGGATACAGTTTATTGTGGTCGGTAGATTAAAACAGGCGGCTGAATCTCGGGAGCTTGGCAAAGCCCTTGGGATCTCACACCGTGGGAAGAGCTCCGCTGCAGCGGATGAGACGGAGGTTTGGGAGGGAGGAGAGCGAGAAAAAATTGATGGTTAGTCTTGAAAGGGAAAGGGCGAAGATGAGCCTCGGAATAGGGATACCTTCGGGGGGAAGGGGGATAGCGGGGGTCTGATTCGCGCGTGTGGGGAAGGCTGGGGTGCGAGTAAGGTTAGCTGGAGAGTGGGGATTTCCTAGGATAAGGTTGATGGTGAGGGGGTAGGAGAAAGTCGGGACCGGAACCCATGTCCACATAATGTCAGGGACGCCTGATGTGCACTAGCGGCTGAATCGAGGAATGCGGCGATGATTATTTTTTCGTCCTACGTTCGAAGGATGGATAAGCGCTGATTTATCACCCCTGGCGTTTTTTAGATGGTCTTGAGGATAATATTTTTAAATTATGTATCGGCAATGATGTGCTGTCAAATTTTTATCTTTGCATGCATGAACTATGACATGTTTGCATAAAAGAGAACTTTGCATTGTTCTTACCTGTAAGGATGCAATCAAGCGACCCATATTCTCATGTTACTAGTGTATTTATTTGTATCCATATCTTGACTGTGCCAGGTTTTTAGGATTTACTGGGAATATCTCTGTTTTTGTTGCATTACATACTGCCGAGGATTCTTCTCTCTGATACTGCTTACTTGATTTTCTGGTCTAAATCTCTTTAGTTTTAAAAATCTTTCGAATCTTAGCGATTTCATCGTTACAACCCGAGTTATGAAACAAATATTCAAGAAAGTCATAGCGATAATATCGACGGCAATTAATTTTCGAGAAGTTATTACAAACATATATAATGTGGGCATAATTGTTGTTCCTTTTACTTAATGTGTCCATAAACGTAAGGAGACATATACTGTTTCGCCATGAAACCGTCGAAAAAACTTTGGTAAATTTAATGTTCAAGTACTTCAGTTATTGTGACATTGCCGTTTCATTGAGTCCAGGTGAAATAAACCCTCTTGACATAATATCGCTCCTAACTTTCCTCTGAGATAACGAGTCGGAGTAATTAATTGCAAGTAAAATGTGCCCAAAATAGCATTTAATCTACTGTATTTTTCGTTATTAAATGTACATTCTAGTATGCTATTTCAGAAAAATAACTTGAAATTTTAGGTATTCAGACAGACGCAGCGTCTGAATACCTAAAAACGAGGTGACCTAATATCTTAGGTCATGAGTATTTTTTGCAGATAATCAACGTGATGGTACACGCGTTTTTCACTTATTAATCTGTAAATTCCGTTGGCATTCACTAGTGCTCGAAAATTTCCCCCTTTTGATATCACATCATTAAAATAATATATATATTTGAAAGGTGATGCCAGTGAAATCCCTGATTTCTTCCATTCGAGGTAGATCATCTGACCTAAGGAAAACTTTTAGTTTCATAAAGGGTTCTCGATACATAGCAATGGTTTAATTTTATTCTGAAAAATTCCCACTCAGTAGAGGCGTAGTACAAGATGAATGGATCTGATTCGAGCGAATTACTCTGGGATTTTCCGTAACTATTTTGTGCTTTGGTCCATCAAAGTTTCGTAATCGGTTTGAGTTGCGGAGATAATAGGCTATGAAAACTTAATTTCCATATTGATTTGACACATTTAATACTCGGGAGTTATTAATTGGCCCACGTGATTGTTTGACCTTGTTTTAGCTCAAAGCGCAGCAATCACAGTAATTGGATATAAATAGAATGCGTATTAAAATTCCTGACGTGGGAAAACGCTATGACGCGAATGAGGCGTGTGGAAGAGCACGAGACCTTCATGGTTGCAGGTTCTCAATGCCGAATTTTGATCGAACGAAGAGGTTATTCTTTTGGGAATATCAATTTGGCCGAATCACGAACGTGCTGTTGAGACACGGGGAGGAACCTGAGGGTTGACTCTAAGTTGATCAAAGCTAGTTTTCTCATCGTTGGAGGTTACTAGCTAGGTTATACGTTGAACACAAATAATTGTAATTGACTATTCATTGCCTTATTGGCAAAGAAAATGGCCTGGTGTAAAATTCTATGAATGATTACTCGGTTTTGAGGATACCGGCAAATAGGGTAAGGGTTTGAATTTGGATTATTTTTTGAGAGTTAGATGCTTTCGGCTTGTTTGTTTAGCTTAAGAAAATTTAGCCTAATAATAAGTTTACTGTAAAATAGGCGGAGCTGTTGTCACTAAGATTAAAACAAATGCACGATGAAACGCGCAAAAAGCGTGGAGTGCTCACCTGCGGAAGAGTACGGAAAAAAGTCGCTTGGTATCCGTTATCTTATCCAAAAGATGAATTGCGCAGTTTTCAAAATGAAGGCTTGAAGTGTGGGAAAACTAATGGAGTACTCCTATTTTTCATGAGCAACGAATATTGCTTCTCTTATTTCTCAACGAATATTATTTCCAATAGATGTATTGGAATCGAAAACAAGTAGACTATATCCTCTACTTTCGTCAAACTTCTCCTAGAGGATCATGCCGTATTATTTCTTTTTTATGACATTTTTCATACTCTCTCTAAATAGGCACTGATACAAGATATGCGTTGGCACTGTCATGCAAAGTTCTGGGACTGTTTGATGCCAAGTACAATTATGATAGCGAATTTATTTGCCATTTATCTATTCCTATTTCGAGACCTTCCAGATCGATATTTCTAATGCAATTTTTCTATACCACTACTTCTAATAAAGTTTTTTTTTTCTAGCGTACTTTTTTCTTATATTTTTTCGTAATGCATTCTTTCTAATTTTATTTTTATAATAAATATTTTTTCTAATACCTATGTATTTTTAATTGAGTATGTATACCTGTAATTGAGTTACGAGGTATATATTTATCTCCGTTGTATTATAACCGCATAATTTGAAAAGAAAAGATGAAATAGCCGATTCACGCTCAGCACAGATGTGAAAAAAATTGCTGCTATGTAACATATGCTTCTTGAAAATTCTATGCTAAAATAAGGGTGTAATACAAAACATGGATTCGAAATCCAAAGTTATTAAAAATGTTTCTAGATTGATTAGTTTGTTTAATGGTAAACGTTTTAAAAGGTCGCTGGTACTGGATATGTTCTTAAGTCGGAGAATGTAACGCGTGAGCTAGGACTTGTCCGGAAGGAAGAGATGAAGCTTTTGTTTTAAAAGGATCACAACAGTCAACACACCACATTAGAATATTTAACCCTACTCGCAAATACAATCAATTAAAAAAAACTGCATTGGAAATTTTTATAGGGAACCATTCTAGAAATACTCTGAAGGCCGTTTTACACTGGGCACGGAATTGCGCAGGTTAAAACTGCGTTAATTTCTAAAATGGCGTGGAATTGCGCGAATGCATGAACCAAATTAGAACAGGGGCTATTCTGCCATCTCACTTCCACACATTCTCGCTTGTGTTCTAGCAATTCACCGCTTTACAAGACGTAATTTTGACTACGCCTTCGTACACACGTCAGATTATGCAAGCACGTGCCTCGTGTAAAGCGGCCTTAAGAACTCGTGAATCTCGTGGTACCTCTCTCGAATGCTCGCCTGAATCACCCACTATGATCGATTTGGTGGACGCTGTATCATTGGTATTCTACTCTCCTTGAGAAAATAGCTTGATGCATGGAGAGTATTCTGGGAAATAATATCCAGGAGATTTAAAGACCCATGCTTATTTATTTTAAATTTGTAGAGTCTTTGAGGTGAGAAGATTTTAAGTGTTGGGAGACTGGCTTAATGCATGTTTCGCAACGACCGCATTAGCGTTGCAGACGAGTGAGTAGGAGGGTCGATGTCTTTGCCAGGGAGTTTCCAAAATATTTACGCCACCCGGCCATGGAGATGCATATACCCTGAAATATTCACCTCAAGCCTTGCGGCCGACGTTACTATCTTCTGGTTAAATACGATCCTTGCGACCCACTTCTGACGCTAACCCTTGCCGCAATCCTTTAAGTCTCTGAAAACAATCTCAGTGAGAATCTCTGCCAGATTCTTTCTGAGATGCGGGTACATTAAGTGTTTACCTACGAATAGTTCTTTCATTGCGAGGCTGGCATCCTGTAGGAGAGTTATTATTACCTCCGCTCCCTCCAAAGTGATGCAATTCATTTCTCACATCGTCACGATGTCCTGGGTCACTTTAAAACTCGGGAATATGTTGACTCCTATAATTATCTGCCCTCGTTTTCAATCATAACGCAGCAAACACTTTAATTGGATTTAAATTCGAGGGAACACAGATACCACTGAGCAAAGCATCCGAAACGACCTGTTTACACTATTCCTGCGTTCGCTTGCACGTGGTGGCTCCATATTATCAATAGAAGACAGTTTGTTACTTACCCAATATACTTGAAAAATTCCGAGCAGTTTAGGCTGTTACACCATTATCAGGTGAGAAATTTTTCCGTACTTGATAATGGTGTAACAGCCGAAACCAGTCATAATTTTTTAAATACATTGTGGAAGTAACAAACTGTCTTTTATCGATAAAATTGATAATACTTTCAGCGTTTTAATTATTATTTGGTGCATTCAAAAGAGTAAAAATAAAATATGACTGCTATTTTTAAAGTTAGAATATTAATTATTCTTGCGCGGACAGGGATCCTCGTTATCGTTCTACGTCTGACTTTTATTGGCGATCCTCGTTAATTTACATTGATAATTTGCAATTTTATCATTTAAATCTCTTTTATTTTGGTACCAAATATTATTTGTGGGTTTTATCATACTGCCACCATTTCATTTCTCATTCTTGCGTACCCATTAAAATACCATCTATAATATTTTTTAGGTTTCGTTTTGTTGATCTTGAGTGTATACATTTTCCTTTGTATGTTCGATTAATCATGTTAAGAAGCTCATGAATCATGCCTACATCTTCAAGCGGCCAATGTAAACAAAAATGGAAATTGGGAGTGTTGATTTTGGCTCTTGTTGCGCCTGGAAACTCTTAGCATTCTTCGCCGTAGGTATGAGGACGATAAATCAACCGAGTTGCTTACCTTATGCGGTCATGGAGAATGAGCTTGAAATTTGGACCTCAATTAATTTCGGTCCGAAGAGTGTTGTTTATGAAGATACGGGAGTCAAAATAATGAGTCAAGAGAATCAGATGCGATGGTAGCGTTATTCCGGAGTTCTGACGTTGAAGAAGTAATAAATTTTGACCAAATGGTAATGTGAGCCTATATAATCGGTGGTAAATTTTGTGAAATTCCTCGGCCGTATATTTTTTCAGTGTATGTCGTCAGTGCACATTGTGCATGATATTAAAAATGTGAAGGTCGTCTTTCTTGGGCGATAAAATTACTTGTATCTTCCACCTCGATCCCGAGGAGTTGTTACGAGTCTTTAAAGTGGTATGGTGTTCGAAGGTTCTCGTTTCGAGGATTTGAAATATGAACCTCCGTTATTTACCTGCTGGATGGCATATTATATAAGTCAAATTTGCCATTGTTTTGTTCGATTCGACTTAGACTGCTGGGAATTTTTGATACGATATTTGTTAACTCTACGACTTCCGTGAAGTATTTTCGCAACATTGATTTGTGCGAAACATTAGGGAAATCCGGGAGAATAACACGGCCAGGGAATTATTTTGCATATAAGAGATGCTGATTGATGGCTAATGTATTAGCATCATTTTATCGTGTTCCCCCCGGATTTAGATTGAAGATTTCAAATTTTCTCAAGAGTTTATTTTATAATGAGTTTGACGTAAAAGTTGCTTCCATGAAATACATAGTGGAATAATCTTAAATTGTATCCGTGCTAAAATAGATGCACCGGTACTTCCTCTTTTATTTTCTCACCTCATGAGGTATCGGAATATTTGGCATCATCTGAGATGGCAGGCTGCGCAGAAAGTGGTGATGGAAGATTTGAAAGAACGGAAAATTGCCATTTATCTATTTTTGTACCTAACTTTTAAAACATTTTACTGATAATAAGATATTTTCTCCAATTAATTGACGAAACGCATTTACATCACGTACAAATTGCACATTTGTACTTTTTACATTTCATTTATTTTTTGAATGTATTCTTCTTCCAATATTTTCATACCAGTCAAACCTATGTGAGATACTCGCGAGGGAGAATTACATCGCTGCTCAATTGACACTTGGGCGAGAAAATTGTCATCTTGAGGTCATACACCATGAAAATTGAGGAAAAGTAGGTAAATATTTGTTGTTTTGAATGTGCAAGATGAAATATTTTGTCAAGCATCCTCATTAGAATTAGCATTAAAAATATTCAATATCCTTCTAGCTTTCTTCGAACTACGTGAAATGGGATGGAATATAAATATTGAGGAAATTGAGCTCTGTATAAATCTCTGCTTTCTCCTCGATGTCCTCTCAACATCAAAACAGACCTGTTTAAAAGGCCACAAAGATTAGTGTTGACTTTAAGTCTTGTCATCGTCTGCCATTCCCTCTGTATGTATCCATAGTTTACCATGGGGTCGATCAATTTAAACCTTTGATTTCTCTCTATGCTTGAGCGGAAGAGTTGAGTCCAATAAATGTCTCTCAATACAATTATATGCTTCAAAATGGTTGTCTACCTCTAACCATGCGTACGGATTTAATGCATTGTCTGTAATATATATAACCTGCCATACTTTGTCCTCCTACACCTTAACCAAATAATACTCAAATCTACATATGATGGTTTAGTTTGTGGAATTGGCTTTGTTGATTTTATTTACAGGTACGTTTACTATTCTATACCAATACACGACCTCGAGAACAGCAGGTAAGAAAGCAGCCTCATCACCACCGGGCCTGACTTAATTTGCAATCAAATACTGAATTTATCGCAGCTTCTGATATACATATAATACGTGCAACAAGGCGATAATTATAGAGAGCTATTGCATCCTGTTTGGAGTCATAGTTTTTGAGAGTCACTCTAGCTAAATCAACTTGATTCTTGATATGGAAGAGACCAATGTTAGTGCCTAGTAAAGGGCGCAGGACCTATTATTTGGCCACAATTGCCGGCCGCGTTATTTTGGGCGGAGCGCGGGGCTGTATTTCTCGCTGAAATATTATATTCTTGGAAAATGGAAAATGGTTGTCCGTAAATAAGAACGACGCTATTTTTGGCTCTTCATTGCTCGTAACTTTACGTTGCCCCCTTACTAATGATATTATTTTATTTCTTAGAGAAATTTAATTATTATTGCATGTAGGGTCGGATGTTGCCAGGGGCGTGCGATTTTGCATATTTGGAGAAGACGGTTCAGTCCGTTTCCAATGATCATCTCGTCCTTCGAGGATTTTTTTCTCGGGAAGTCCGAAGGCTTTACCCATGACTTGAATCTGAAACCCTTCGATAAGGAATCCGACGCTCTACCCTTTACTACACTACACTTCTACTGACGCACATACCGTGATCGCGTATGATGTGGAATTTGGAGGAGCCAACTCACGGAAGAGGTCATTTGCAGCGTGAGGGAAGGGAAGGGAGGAGAGAAACTCAGTGTTGTAGGATTAGGGTGGAGAGAAATCCGGCGTCGGCATTAGCCTGCCCATGACGAAAGGCACTAACGGCTTTAAGACCATTCGATAGACGGAGTGTTAAGTTGCCCTCCAGTGAGCTCTCAAACAGGAACCGGGCATCCTGTGAAATATCTCCACAGCCGTTGGGATTTGAATCTGGACCCACAGGGTGGGAAGCCAGCAGTGGCGCCGACTCCATGGGGCTTGAGGGGGCCTGAGCCCCCTCAAAAATTCGTTATGGGTGTGAGGAAAAAATGTGTCAGGCTTGTCGATTTTCGTCGGAATTATTGAATATCGAAATTCGAGTTATCAGGGTTCTAATGTTGATCATATGACTCTTCTAAAATGTTTTAAAAACTTAAAATTCACTACTAATAAAATTTCTTGGGGCAAGTTCCCCGGTTTGAGCCCCTCCAAAATTTTTCTTAAGTCGGCACCCCTGGAAGCCAGCTCCCTTGCCACTACTTTCAATCTCTCCGAGGTCACATTTATGGACCTCTTTGGGTCAAAAAATCAACCTGTCTTACTTTAGGATATCCACTCATATTCTAATTATGTAATCTCTTATAATAGTATAATTTTATCTAATAAAATAATGTATTACTTACATAATTATCTCATTACGTAGTAAATTATAATACATAATAAAATAAACAATAATATATAAGTAGTAATGCAATCTCTTATCCTAATATAATGTAAAATGATACAATTGTGTAATAATATCTCCTAGTAATGTAATAATATTCAATGATAAAATAACAGAAATGGTAATTTCCACACTTAAATTCAAAACTCAACAACCAACCGTGGTCTCAACACATTATGTAATTTTCAAGGTGATACTACAAGCACTCTCTCTCTCTGTATTCATACCCAGGCAAAGGTAGGAGGTGGGGGTATATGGAATGAGTTGGGGGTGGAAACAGTTTAGGTGAACAAATGAATGAAGGCCGATAACAGAAACCATACAACAAGTGGGGCGTGAGTGAAGGTAAGGGTTTTGACGTCATGGGGATGCTTAACTTTAACAAAGGTTAAGAAATACAGAGTAATAACAAAAAAGAAATCAAGACTGAAACTATTTTATACGGTAATAATGTACGACATATTTATCATATTATGTTGTAGGTATATTTAAAGAGGTTGAACTTAAATCATTATTATTATTATAGTATTCTACCGATTAAGGTACGTTTCCATGGAGTGTTCAAGAAGTGATCTGAAAGGCTCCCTTTCCTTCCAGCACTGCCTTCTTTAATTCACTGTAAGGCCTAATCCCTTTCAATCCATCTAAAAGTCCTATTTTTTTCTTTCCCCTCCCTCGTTTCCCTAACATTCTACTCTATAACACCATTTTCAACATCCCCTCCCCGCTAAGCACTAACTCCATCCATGCCTTCTGCCTCCTCCGTATCTCATCTAAAAGCTGCCTCTCCTCACCCACCATGTCCAGCACTTCGTCGTTCCTTTTCCTCTCCGTCCATTTCACCCTCTCCATTCTTCTCCATACCCACATCTCGAATGCCTCCACGATGGTCTTCCGCGGCCTTCCGCGGGTTGGGCTCGCGGCGCGACTCGTTGTGGGGCGTTGTCCGTGCGCCGTGGCCTCAACCCTGCTTGCGTGAGGGTCGTCACGTTGGGGATCTTCCCCCTCATCCTCTCAATACTTCTTCCTCTCCTCCCACGCGCTCTCGGACACCTTAAGCTTCCTCTTATGGCCGCGAGAGAGGGGTCCGCAACGTCTGAGGACAGCGGAAAGAGGAAAAGTCAGAGGCCCTCCTATCATTCCACTAATCTTCAGGGAAGTCACCATTCACTGACGGCCGAAGTTTCATACAAGTCCATATTCGGTGTGAAAATGTGGTCCTGAATTAGGGATACACCCATAATGATGGACCAATTCGGGTTTGTATTGTGTCGAGAGTTTTGGTTCACATCCTGGCGGTTGAGCGTTAATTTTCAGAGGTAACCTGATGCCTGATTGAGTGTTGCGCGAAGGGCACTTCAAGTACAGAACTCCGTCCGTCGGATGGGATGTTAAACTTTCGTCCCCTTGGCGCCTTTTGGAGCCGGTTAATGCGGACGCCAGGTTTCTCTCCACTCTTCTTTCTCTTCGCTCATGCAACTAATAGATTTAGCCATCAGTCGCCTCCTCCAAACATCATACCATACGGTCAACGGAGTCATTCTATTCCCCCCTGCTCACACCATCAATCCATTTGATCTACCTCATTATCCAGACATCATCATTATTTTGTAATATTCATTGTCATTAAGTCAACCAGTTTCGATCAAACCGTTAGTTAGTTAAAGTTACAAAAAAGTTAAAGCATCAACGAAGTGATCCTCAAATAAAAAAAAAACTTTCCCATACCAGATAATTATTGGGTTAATGTGCGTGAGGGCAGAGGAAAATAAACAGGACGGGAAAGATAGAATGAGGGATATTTGAATGGAGTCAAATGGTGGTTTTACAAAGTGGATGGGCGCGAGTAGCCGCTGTGGAGATCATAGTACAGGAGCTTTCCAGTATTCCAGGAGCATTTTTTTAAATTTTTCTCAACTTACCTTATACCTCCTATACTATCCAAATATTTTTGAAGTGATTCCTTTGTAATTTCCATGACTCATGGTGACCAAAAATAAGCGTACGTTTGAAGTATTTAAGACTTATTAATTACTAAATTAAAGTTATTGAAATATTGATAAAGTGATGTCGGGTAAGCAGCCGGGTTCCAGCAGGCTCTTCATTATTGCCGACGTTCCGATGGCCGAGTCGCCCATCTTCCTCAGAGCTGGATGACTTGTCGTGAAATTCTCCGCTATTCATTAAGGCCGATGTTCGCTTGGGTAGCCTGTGATTGGTTCGTCGATTTCCGCCACTTTTATCGTGGATTCTCCTCAGCACAGGATTTCATATTTAAGTATTTATATATTCAGCACTTAAATATATATTATTGATAAACGTAACACTACTGCTAAAACTTATTCATTTTTGAAAAGCACTTGTTTTTCCTCAATTTATTGACGACATAACATTTAGGTTAATGAGGATGTAGAGAGAGGTAATCCATCTATCTTAAGTATCAACGAAGTATAGATAAGGTTCGCAACTATCAAGCTGCCTTTAAATTCAACCTAATGACAGTGATCCATCATCTGGGTAGCTAATTTGACGTCAGCTGAATGGTGAGCTGAACTCTATTTTTTCACATAGGAATATGGAATAAGACTGGATGTGGTGAAGTGGATCTTTTTGCGTCTCTACCCATTCAATTTTTAAAATTTTACTTATTTTATGAAGCTGGATTACAATGAGAAAATTAATTTCATTTGGTCAATGAAATTTCTACTCTCCAAATATTATATTAAAAGATTTCTTTGAATTTGAGAAAGCAGGGGTTTGTGTATGATATTGTGGCCAGCAAATATTGCTTACTCTCATCTTCTTAAATGCTTAATATTTTGAAACGAAAAATAGGGTGGTTTCCTATTATTTTTTTATTGCCTAAATCGAAAGATTATTACTCCTGGAGTACGTATTTCACGCTTTTAGATTTTTATATGACGATATCTATTTTTCGCGATTAAAAGAAAAGTGAAAAATTTCAAGCGCGCGAAAACGCGACGGCTAAGTATGAATGCCGGGAAAACTCCAGTGTGACGTCGTTCTGGTTCCCGCTAGCGCAGGTGAGGTGACCTTGGGGCGAGGCTTTGAACGCTGATACGACGCAGGTAGCAGGGTACCATGCTAGCTGGTAGCGCTTGGCTTAAATAAGGATTATTAATACCTTATCAAATGAAGAAAACTTTCTGACCTTAGCCAGTTTTAATAAGTGATTATTAAGACATGTTTCCCTGAGCTCTGCGCCTCATGCATGCATTGGTAACCTCAGACGATGTATAACTCCTATCTTCTCGTATAGTAACTAGGTCCCTGTGACGTCACGTGGAGTGGCATCGCATGGGAGCCAATCTGGCCCTTTTCAAATGAGGATAAAAATGGACCATTGCCATTCGTCTAAACCGGTATCTCTAAAACGAAATAATTTGTATATTATGAATACACTAATGGTGGGTAACGAATCGCAATCAATGCCTTTCGTTATATTTGATGAAGGAAACTACCCTATTGTGATTTAAACTGTTTTAGGACCCACTAGTTTGCTCCAATTTTAGAAAATATTTCGAATAATGACTTTAATAACTTCTAAATAAAGCTGAACAGTGTTTATTTCTCTCGGTGGAGCGATAATATGTAAAAGCCAAGTTAATAACCATTTTAATTTATATTGATACGTTGCTGTCCCCCTTTCTAACGAAGGAATCGTTTTTCAAGTGGTTTATGAGCCTATAAAGTTAATTTTAACTATTTTATGGGGAGTATTATCGGCAATAAATGTCACTTCAATTGCCTTTTTCCTTTTTATAAGCTTGTGCATGGTACAGAAATTGCTAGACGAGCAATGTGTTCCTCATAGTGAACGAATTCAATTGTTGTTGGAGAATTTGGTCTTTTCCTTGCGGATAATAACTATTGATGATTTACCTTCGGTTTTTGTACTCAATGCATGTATTACTTTGCACAAATTGTCTGGTGGCAGTTTCAACGTGAAGGAGCGTTTCATTCATCAGAAAGTTTTAGAAAAAAGGCTAAGGTAGCAATTTTCATCCTCCTAAATGCTAAAATGAAAAATGGATTAAACCTGTCATTTATCCGTCACAATCGACACTTATTCCTACTCTGCTGGTAAATGCATATTTATTATATTTTCTGTTTAACACCTTTCATATCTGTCTGGTGTACTGACGAGATTCTGATAGCACGATCATTACTACCAGCTACACATATAAGCTCCCTATTGATTCCTGATTGTATATTTTATCTCCTCTTTTATGCTATGCACTTCCTTTTCTTTTCAGTCATTAAGATTTTGTCATATGTGATCTTTATTTTTTGACTTATCACATCTTTGACTGTGCGTTTCGTTAAGATTCTAAAACTACTTATTGCGCTTCGTACAAAGTTTTCACTCATACTATTTGTTTTCTGTTTACTCTTTCCTTTAAACTCATGCTCAGGTACCTGATTTAATTCTCCTACCCCTTAGACCATTTTGAAATGTTTTATTTCTTCCCAGAGTAAAGGTCTGTTAAGGTTATTATCATTTAACGGATGTATATGAAGTAGCTACGTTATGCCGTCGCGCTATATACTAGCAGCTGTTGCTCTGCTAATTGACGTTCATTATATTTAATCAGATCAGTGTATGTAGAAATTGAATCTTCAGAATCAGTTGTTAGAATATGTCGTTATCTTTAGTTGTTGTTGTTACTAGGGCATAAATATCCTCTCTGTTAGGTCAGTTATTGACCGTGATACTTAAGTGTGTCTGATGCAATGTATTTACCCAAAAGATATCAGTAAATTCCGTAAATACAAAGGGGTCAGCGCAGCATTCATCCGTATCAATTTTTTAGCATGTCTCACGATAGTTTCGGGAGCATATTACCGAAACATAATGAAAGACTCTTTCATTGATAGATATTGATCTAACCGATTGGCGCTTTTTACTTATGGACCAAGTGCTGAAGAATTGAACGTAACTTGAACTATGTCGTCCATCGCATTTTCTACAGATTGCAACATACACAATTTGTATTGGATTCTGCGATATTCTCTAAAGTGATACTTGCTTGTTGTGGGGTGAGAAGGTTGGGAAAATAATTTTCTGATCCTATTCCTTGAACTTTTTTTCTACCCCTTGGATGCTGCGGAGAAGTCTTTTCTGCTCCTTCGTTCCCACGATCCTTAAGCAGTGTATCACCGCTTCCAACGTGCAGTAAATCAGTTCTCCCACTTTTATTCGAGTGCACGGCAAAAAAGCGAATTATACGACCCTCATGCTCGAATAGAAGTCAGTAGATCGTTGAGTGAGTTGAAGAAGTCCTTCATCGGATTAAATGAGAGGAAATATACTTAGCCAATGCGTCTTCCCTGTTTCAAATCGTTTCGAATTCTTCGTCCAGTATTTCAATCTCATGCTGCTTGCCTCATAGTTGAAGTACAAGCAGGAGCAGGCAGCTTCCTTCTTTTTTTTCTTGGGGGTACATCTTCCTTCCTATTAAACGTTGATCCTTCTGAAACATGATTTCATTTGATCGATTGAAATAGTGATTGTTGAAGGCTTTCATATATTCAGTTTCGGGCGAAACATTTGAACCCTGATTTATAATATAGTCCCAAAATATCTTCTATATGTTTTACGAAATTTTGGGGAGATTGAAAATATCTTGATGGTTTGGTTACAAGGCTGAGAATCAGTTAAAGAGAAAATCGTAAAGTGTGGGTCGGCCGTAATGCATATTTGTAGCCTCCATCATCTTTAGTATTCAACTTGTTGAAATATTTTTGTATTCTTACTTAAAACGGTTATCATCATCATAAGTCAACAGTCCTAAGATTGGTTTGACGCATCTCTTCATTCCTCTCTTTTATTCGCAAACCTTTTCATAGGGACGTATTTCTTCTCTTTTGCATCCTTTATAACCTTTCCTTTGTAACTCCTTCGGGGCCGTCTCTTGCCCTTCTTCCCTTCCATCTGTCCTAAGATTGTTTTCATCAAGCCATCGTGACTCATAATGTGGCCAACTAGGTTGTCCCGTTTTTTCCTTAAGGTTTTTAGAGGAGTTCTCTTTCTCCCAGTCTTCTCAGCTATTCCTCATTACTAACTCGACTTAAAACGGAAATTTTGAAAAAAAAGATCCAACCTAGCATAATTTATCGTTGGTTTACCTCTTTGAGCAGGAATACGTTCAAGCCATTAGAAATTAAACATGAGTCCTCGTCTATTAATGCATTATGTATAATTTAAGGACACGTTACTGCCATTGTAAGTAATTGTAATTGGAATCAATGATCACAATATAAACAAAGTTAATATAAAATTTATAAAGCTTGATGGAATGCGCGTTTGTGGTGTTGTAGGTTTATATATGGTTATTGCAACGTTGAATATTATTTCTATTATTTAATAGCGATTTTGCATGGGATAATTGAACCAGTAGATGAAATCGGCATGAATATCTGTCGACTTAACGCAATTTTTTGTTTCTCATGGCTCTCTTTGAGGCTGAAATAAGCAAAAGCCCGAGTTTGCGGTTGTTAGAGGTTCCAGAGTTGTTGGATAGATCGGTAATGGAAGTACGAATCTCTACCGTGCATACCAATGCACACGTATCTCCATTTCCGTATATTCATTAAGTCTCGGGGTTCCATTTGTCCACTCCATCACACTAAACTGGAAGCATTCCGCCGCCACCGAAAGCACCTGAGAATGTGAGGAAAATTACTGCAAAAAGTTTTAATAGCTCCGCATTCGAGCTGAGCATATCTTTGTCTTGTTGAGAAAATGTTAACACCAGAATGCTACATGCTATCCCAAATTGTTTCTCGTACGTACATCACTTTATTGTGTTTTATGTGCTTACTAGTATTTTATTCGTGAACATTTTCGGGGGCATCTATTCCTTAATCCACTGCAGCAGTATGCTCAGCTATTTAAATCAAATTCATTATTATTTTAATTTGAATGCCTCACAGTTCATAATTAGTTTTACATCCGCATGATTGCTGGTGGAAAGGTCCCGGGTTCAGACTCCGAGTAAAGCCTTGGGACACCCTCAAATAAAGTCCTCGAAGCGTGAAGTGGCTCAGGGAAATTAGGATTAAGCGTGAGGTGGCTTAATATTTCAGGTTTTCAGCTGCAATTTCAAACAAGGTGTATGCTGCGAAAAAATACTGGTCAAACGGAAAAAAATTCGTGTGCTTAAAAAGAGAGAACAACTCCCACTTATCGTCAAACTCGCATGCCGCACATTTTCTTAGCGGTCATCCCAGTTTTCCTTTTCTTAAACTGCGTACTAATTCACCAATTAGGTACCTAAATCCTAGGATTTGGGCAGTACGCCATCTAGGAAAGGTGTTCCAATACGATTGGCAACATAAGAGAGCGAATTTAGGTACCTTTCTTGGACGCCAGATTTGGGCATCGACAAATGCATTATTTTCCCACGATTCAAAGCGTGGAGAGCATCTTTTGGAAGGAGTCAGAGGGAGTACCACATGGCTCTCTACAAGGGAAAGTATTTTCTTTATAAGTAATGATGATATTTTTAGACTTATATGAGTGCTTAGTAATCTTTTGTTTCGTTTATTACAATCAAATATCTTCACATGGAGTCTTGACAAGACGGAGAAAATCGTTAGAATTAGAAAAAAGAAGGAATAATCCTGATCTTAAAAATGCCAAAGTAGAAAATAAATTGCTAAATAAATGATGAAATCTAAAAAGTATACTTATGCTAGAGAACGATTGAAATACTTTCAAATACATAAAAAGTAATATACACTAACAATAAGCTTATGCAAAAATAGGAGCAAATACCTACCAAAGAAACATGAAAAACTAATTATTGAGCCAAAGCCATGGATAAAAACGCTCAACTTTAACTACTGCTAAAGCAAAAAGGGTGCCTATTTTACTTGAAGGGTGACATAATGCTCTTCTCCGGCTTCCAAAGCTCAAAATCACTTAGGTCAACACTCAATTGCTCGAGAACGTTAAAAATGTGGAATTCGGAGGATTTCGTTCATCATTTCATTTCATCGTTCATTCAAGACTTCCGCGATCCGCGAACTGAATAAAATACAAAGGAAGACTGCACGTTTCGTCAAAAACTGCTACGGGCGGACAGACAGCGTTACCCAGATGTTAAGCGAATTAGGCTGGGAGCCGCTGGGGACTCGGAGGCTGCGCGCTAGGCTTAGATTGCTTGAACAATTGAGAATGGATATCTTGAAAAATGGGTACGCCTTTTCTGCTAAACTAGCACTTTTAGACCGTGAGACCGTGTCTTATATTAAAAATGCGAGAATGGATATCTTTAAGAGCGACACGGAGAACATAATATTAGAGCCACACTATATTTTCAGGTCCGATAGAAGCGATACATTAAGAGAGATGTTTTGCTGAACGGATAGATACGGGAATTCGTTTTTCCTCCGAACCATAAAGGACCTTAATAAACGCTAGTCCCTATCTTGTTGGAGTACTTCATTTTTATGTGTAAACGGCTGGTGTCCTAACAACCCCTGTCACACGACTTTTAGGCAACTTGCGGGGTATTATGTGGATATAGATTTCATTAAAGTCATTCCATATTTCTTTTGTTTTTCTTTGGTTTTGGGAGATGGAAAAACCTGTGTCAGGAAGTCCCAATTCATGCTCCCCTTTGGGTTGACTACCCAAAATTGAGCATACTAAATCCATACTCCCTAATGCCTTACTAGTTGGAACACGGACTTGATGTAATCTCTTCCGTGAAAATCTTCGTTTATCGTTCCTCATTTCTTTGTTGAAGGAACAGCGATTCCCTTCCTCCCGCAGTCTTGTCCTTTCGCTCCCGCGCCATCTAAGGATGGCGGCCTTGCACCTCGCAGACCCAACGACGTTGCACGCGCCTTCGATCTCCAACAGATCAATCTCTTTCCAATACTCATCTCATTCCTCACGGCCAACACGATGGACTCCTATCTGCCGCCTCACGACGACTCTTCCTCGATTGGGATCGCGTTTTGATTTTGAATTCGATATTTTTCATTCATTTATGCTGAATAATTATGAAGGACACTTTATTTCTTCCACAAGTTTATAAAAATTTATATTGACCGATTTCGGCTATTACGCCATTATTAAGTATTATTTATATCAAATAGTATTTGTTAATGGTGTAATAGCCGAAACCGGTCAATATAAATTTTTATAAACTTATGGAAGGAACAAATTGTCCTTCATTATTACTATGGAGCTCTACCACCACGTACGTGCTTCAAATTTCGATTTAATTTTATGCTGAAGCCAATCTCTTCCAAACACTATGAAACCCACTACCGACCACTGACTGACCGACTGACATATGCAAATGTTTTGGTCGAACTAGACGAGATACGACATAGTCATAAGTTCGACCCCCTCTAAAATCGTCTGAAACTCTAGGAAAAATTGTCGATACACTAAATTTTCCATCTGTTACAATTGTTCATTCATTCATTCCTATGTTCATTCCTCTACCTCTTAGGGGCATTTGGAAGAAAAAAAGTCGATGGTAATGAGGAATTAACATCGTGAAGTTTGCTGACGGCATCATGGCCATGGTGGCAGCCATTAGTCCACATCTTGTGACAATAAGAAAGCCTGAAGTCAACCACTGTTTGGTATTCTCAGGATTCAATTTAAGTAGGTTTGGTATCCCTGAATAAAACGATCCTTAAGGAAAAAATTGGCTGACAAAAATTGTAATAACTGGTTAAGTGACCAGAAGAAGCCGCAGGCCTTTTCCAAGGGGGGAAGGGGAGGAGGATAGGAGAAGGGGGAAGGGCTCGCGAGCGAAAACGAGTATGTGATTACTTTAAGAAGTTGTACTCAAGTATGCACTCTAGGGAGTAAGACGATGTTCAGTTTTCGAACAGATTACTGGGTCCCTGAGACGAAACGAGATATAATTCCAAATAAAATGTGTGTTTTGAAATGGGTCCTAAATTATACCGCATGCGTTTCTGGAGCCTTGAATGAATACATGGAATAATAATCAGTAAAACTCATTTCATCCGTGGCAGACGGTGGTAATCAAATCAATGTGTATCGGTTAATTAATAGCTTATGCCGTAGCAAAGCAATTTTAATCCACGTTACTTCTTGGATAATGGATATATTTAATTTTACAATAATCATCATCTCTGGTCAACATTCAGATAATCCTTTCAAACCTTCGTATTTCTCTATTTCATATTCTTCTTTACCTGTTCTATTTTTTTACTGGAGGCCTTTCCCGTTCTTGCTATCCATTTGTCCCTCGACGATTGTCTTCATCGGGCTATCATGTCTCAAAATATGGCTAATAGGGGATCGGGTTGGTGTGGTGGCTAGAGTGTTGGCTTCCCACCCCGTGGGCTGGGGTTCAAATCCCGGCAGCGGCAGAGAAGTTTCAAAAATTGTCCCATCCCTGCTTGGGTGTTGTGTGGAGGACATTTCAAGCGCAACACTCTGTCCGTCAGATGGGACGTTAAGCCGTGGTCCACTTGGCGCCTTTTGTTAAGAGCAGGCTGATTCCGACGCTGGGTTTTTCTCCACCCTTCCTTACCTATCCCTTCCCTCATGTCGCAAATGACCTCAGCTGTCGGTCGCCTCCTCCAAATACCATACCAATATGGCCTATAAGGTTGTTCCGTCTTCTTATTAAGGTTTTCATGAGGTCTCATCTCTCCTGCTATTCTTAGGACTTCTTCATTACTAACTCGGTCGATCCATTTGATCCTTATCATTCTTGTGTAGCGCCACATTTCGAAGGCCTCTATCCTTTCTTTCTCCGCTGCTGTCATTGTCCATGCCTCACTTCCGTATCGAAGCATACTCCAAATGCAGGTTATTATAAATTGTTTCTTGCACTCTGTTTAAGTGTCCCGCCGTAAGTAGGCCTCTCTTTTGGTGGAATGCTCTCTTTGCCTGGGCCGAAATGAGCAAATTTTACAATACGCATCGTATAATACCCATACCTATGATGTGATGTCAAAAATAATTTGTCTAAATTTTTTTAGGATATCGTGTATTTTGGATATGCATGTTAATTATGCATTAATTAAAGCAAGAAAGATGTTTACGTGGGGCTCTAAAAGTTTGCTTGAGTCATCATAAGCTCGTGATATCCCCGTTAGCCGTTTTTAGATACGTTTAATGAAGGCATTTTCCTTGATTAGTCCCTGATAGTGGACCATATTCATCACTTCGTGATCGTTTGGGGTAAGATTTCACATTTACTGTAACATTTTTTGCGTCGAAGTCATTGCCGCGCCATCATTATTTAATCTCTATAACCTTATTAATTCAAATTGGATAGCCTTAATGGGAAATTGTATGTCGCCTTCTCGCAAAAAATATATTTTTCAATTGAAATTTGAGGAAGAAAATTGTGTTTGTTAAGGAGGCTATGTGATAAATCTGGAAGGGTTTTATTCTCGCTTTATTTGAAAATGTCTGAATAAAAGACTTCTAGAGCTAAATATTGAGTTTTACGGTTTTCAGCGTGATAAAGTGAGCTCTACGAGGAAAAATTCCAAATAACTGGGTAATATATATTTATATTTGTTCCATGGGCAGTTAATTGTTACTTCAAGCTGCTGAATTTTCCTCCCTTACGTTCAGGTTGCAATTTATTTTATCATGGACAATGTTCTGGATTTATTAAAAAAATGTTATCCTGCCATGAACCTGGTAGCAAAAGCTGGCGGCTGGGAGGTGTCAACGATAATTGGAATGTTTTTTTATTTAGTACGCAAGATGACTCGTTTTAGAGCATAAAATGCTTGGATCGTGACTGAAATAGGCGTGTGTTCTATGGCAAGCGCTGGTGCAGATTCTGTCGCAGATAATGTGGGCTGAGAATGAAAGATGCCGTACCTACTCACCGGAAATACTTGGGTTGCGTCTGTGTGACGGTGCCAGGTGAGGAAACATTGGAAAAAATAATCCTAAGGGAGTAGGACCGGTGCAAGTCATGATTACTGTGAGGTGTCCTTTCCAAAGTCTTGAGGAATCCTCTCGGTAAAGTGTTGCCAAATTCTCTTGCGTTTGGAGTTTGGCGATGATACATAAATCGTTTATCTCACTGCACGAAACCCTTTTGCGTTAGAATGTGGGGAATATATGAACGGAAAAGAACACCTAAAATGCAAATTGTGATGAATTATCGGACGATTAGTTCGAGTTTACTCAATCCGAATTATACTTAATGTACGTGATTGTTTATTAAGATCATAAATAATTGACAGGTTTACGGAAAATATGACAGTAAGTGGGTCTTAGTTTGGTCTAAAAAGTATCCGAAGGACATATGAAGCAAGATTGGGTTAGTCAAACTTTAATATATAGATGAAATATTTTCTTCTCAGAATCTTAATGTCAAATATAGAATATATAGTTTAAAGTAATCGAATGAGAATAGTAAAAAAATGTATATATAAACGTAGTAGAAATACAAGTATTCCTGGTGAAATATTTACATGGTCAAAAGACCCTCTGAAAAACATACGAGACTCGACTCTATATTCTGTGCCAAAATCTTTTTAAAATAATCTATATAAATAAAGAATTATCCCTTTATTTGGAGATATATTTATCATAGGAAACATTTAACTAAGCGCGTCCGAAGGAAACTGTGGATTGCGCTTTTTATTCCTAAATGAAGCTGTACTATCGCATTGTCGTAAGAAAAATTCTTGATTGCAAAATGTAATTTTTATAACATTTGTTCTGATAATAACATCGTAAAGAAAGGCCTCCAAAAGGATTAAATAATAACTAACAGCTAGGAAAGGGTTGATGTGCCTTGTTTTGAGATTTCATCGGCAATTCGTCTTTACAGAGAATTGTGCCAGTCAATCACGCTGTTGGCGTTACAAAATCGTTGCTCGCCGTTCTTGCATCCCAATTACTGTGCGCGGATAGCAATGGGCATATGTTTTTCCGTCGAGTGACAGCCTCGAAGATCCTTAGTCATGGGTTCGATTTCCATACTGAACCTTGACATTTGTGGTCATCATTGTTGCACAAGGAGGAGAGAACAGCCCTTGTTCCAATTAATGTCATTAACAAACGACTTTCATATTCCATCCGTGAAAGGTGGGTAATCATCTCATCTAATCATTGCAAATTAGCTACAGTGACAGCGCCTATGCTTCTACCAGTTAAGCCGTAATCTATGTGCCGTCTGGATTATTATTAGCCATATGTTCTCGCTGAAATGCATACGTTTAGGCATGGGTGCTTACTCTTCTATGATTCGAAGCTCATCGTATTAAGTATATCTCAAGTGAAAAAATTATATATTAATTTTGATATGCATAAATGGAGAGTCAGAGGCATGCTGTGCCTCTCCTCTCCTAAGAAAGATGAGCTGCATTCCATCGAAAGTTTGCGCAAACTGTCCCCCGTAATTTCCATCTTTTTACTTTTGTTCAGTTTTTATTATATTATTGAGTGTTTTCGTATGCCCATTGCCCACCCTAAGGCAAGAAGAATTTTTATTTATTATGCTCGCGCAGGTCACTTTCAAACGCGTGTGTGTGTACATTACTACCTCGCATTTTGAGTAAAATTCCTCGAATACGAAGTCATTAAGGTTTTAGCATACTTAGTGCGTTGGAAAAGCTCTTCGCCAAGACGACGGTGTAATCGATATTTGGTTTTCAACTGGTAAATCAACGCGCTCTCTTCGATGACTTAAGAGTAATTTGATTAAAATTACCCAAACATTTGAGACATATATTAATTAACTGTGCTCTCTATACATTTTACGATTCAAATATTTTAAAACTCAACGGATAAAACGTTCATAATGTCCCATAGTGGAGGGTGATCTTTTGAGACCTTACCATAATAATATTTAGAGACGTATCAGGAAGAAAAGGAAATACCGAACGAAGGTACTTATGCAAGTCACATTTCCTTGACACAATCATTTCCAAGACCGTATGTCCCTCTGCTCACTTGAATCAACCAGCCTGTTCACCTATCATTATCACTTTCTCTTATTGACGCTTGTCATTGTCTTAACGCTATTTCATTCTATTAAACGCTTGGTATTCGTATATACACCTATTAGCTCTGAAATGATTCATGGCTCCTTTCAATCTGATAATTAATCAGAAGTGTGTGATTGTTAGCTGTGAGCCGATCATTTGCTAAGGCAATTTTGTGGATCAAAGTGTTAATGCATCCGAGGATTATTGTTATTCTAGTAGCAATGATTTATCTCACTCAGACGTTTATGTGCCCTAACAAATGCTATCAATGCCGTCCCAGTTCTTCTTCGACCAGTAGGTACAAGTAGGTGTGTAACGTGTCTGTTGAGGGATACTTTATGTTCTTATAATCATAAGATGTAGCAGGTATACAAGTTGTATAAACAACTATAAACGCTATATGTAATGCATTTTGTACAATTATTTTGCGAATTAATCTTCATTTTACCTTTAGTCACGATGCTGATAATTAGTTATTAATCATAATATTCGCAACCTATTTTTTCTTTCCATTTTTTACAAAACGGCGCCGTTTTATAAAATTTCACTGATTTAAACCTCTTTCCCAGCCAGAGGAAGAATGAAAGAAATTTGAAGTAGAGTATAGTAACTCATGATGGAGGAAATATTCGCTGTGCATTATATGAATTTATAGAAGGTTATTGGAACACAAGTTTATTAAGTGAGGAATGCACTTACGTGGAAATAACGGGCAGTAGTCTAACATTAAGAATCAGTTTTTAAAAATGTTGGATCGCTTTGAACCGTTGTGGAGATGGATGGATTTTATACTCAAGAGAAAAAAATTTATGTTTAGATTATGGACATATTGTATATTTAACTATGAGTTTGCTATCCTGCCATTCGCTGCTGTGACTATGAACATGCAAATGGCAGGACAAGATATAAATGCTTTTATTAATACGCAGTTTAATAATTCTAAAATACTTACATGCTGCCGCACATTGCATAGCGATGATATCCACGAGGAAAAAAATGTTGAAAATATTTTGCATGAATTGTCAAGAGGGAGAGAGGATGCGGAGAATAAATTGAATATAGCGACGGAATTCATAAAAAACATCTTTCGTAATAGAACTCTGTCTCTTGTAGGGTATAAACTATCATCCATGGTCTCGATGAGGTAGTGAGGGTGCTTAGGTGGCTTCCGTCAGCTTTATGCATATTATATAGGGCAGTGGGTAATTATTTTCCTTCTAATCTTTGGCTCGAGATATTTTATTTTTGTAGATACCTAATCTCTTCGTAATTCATATGTACCCTGCTACGCCAGCATCCTTCTTTTAGGTGGTGTTAGCTTAATTGGGAGCCACGCATATAGTATATCAGGTGCCTAATTCGGGGCTCACGTCCAAAGGTATGTTCCCTCTAAACAGCCGCGTTGAAAGGTGGTTGATTTATATCTTCATGGAGCGACTTACATTTAAGGTTCTGCTCGATTTCACAGTGTCGCGGGCGTGTCTGGACGCTAATATTTCATGCGTCAACTTGTTGCGCCCTTTAATAGGATCCGACCTCGGCCTCTTTCTGCGGCAGATGCACACGCCGCGTCGACTCCTGGGCGTACGTATATTTAGAACCTTGGCCGGATTGGTGCGGCTTTCTTGTGGTCCATCTTTCGCAACCTCGGACTGCTTTTTTTTGCTAGCTCTGGAATCCAGCCAGCCACTCCTCCCACCTTTCAGCTTCCGCATCTCGCATTATATAGAGTATGAGTTATCCCAAGGCTGACGGCAGTAGGTCCTCGCTCCGTGATGGTCTAAATTATTTTCTTCTAATGGAAGAAAGTTGGGAGCCCAAAGTTTCCGCTCACTTAATTGCATAGTTTTGCTGACGTAAAAGCCCTTGCATAATGTGCTGGAATTTCTTCTCTTGCGGAATTTTGTTGCAAATTATAATTTTTTGCAAACGGTGGTTAACTTATGTAATGTCTGGTTTTTTCCTCGACGAACAATGGCAGTGAAGATGTCTCGGGCAGTGGTGCAGCAAGATAGGAGGGGTATGGGGGATAAACCCCCCAGAAATTAGAGAGACATTTAAATTTTAGCCATTTTACTTAATTGGTTAAATATTACTTATAGAGTAGTGTAAGGATTAATAAAATATCCCTCAGAAATATCCCTCAGAAATATCCCTCAGAAAGCCGTAAAACTCTTTATCTTAAAAAATTTCTGGGGGAGGGCACCCGCACCTCTCGTATTCCATATCCCCAATATTAGTTGCTCCTAAAAACCCCCTTAGCCTTCATTCCTAGCTGCGCTCCTGGTCTCGGGTCGCACACCAGGTAACGTCCTCCATATCTCCTTCCAATGTTCCAATGAACAACTCGCCCATTGTCCTCAGGGATTCAGGATCCGATCGAATAATTTGATGGAATTCAGGCGTTTGGGAAAATTGGGACTGGCGGTGGTTAACTTAGATTACGTTTATGGGAAATTGTTCTTTGTAAAGGAAGTTTTTATACTTTTGGCATCTAATATTATTCCCCGTTTGTAGTGATAAATTGAAGTTGATCTTTAATTCTGCTTAAATTCTGAATAAACCATTCAAATTGCATATTTTAGTCTTCAGTGTAAGGAGGAGGTGTGAAAAACAATCTTTGAGAAACCAGCAGGTAATTTGTATAGATATATCTTATATATGTTCATGCAAACATACGATATTTTATTTTGCATTCACTCTTGTCCACTTCGATGCGCTCACTAGCTTGCCGTATAATTGTGCATGTTAAGCATGATCCTTGGTGTAATTTTTGAACAAGTGTGATCACAGTATTTTAAAAGATTCCAGAAAGTAGGATAATATGGGGAGGTAATGCATATATAGACGCTTATACTTAGCTAACATTCGTATGTTTATTTTATTGTTACCATGTTGTTGCCAGTACTAATAATTACTTCAATTAATCATAATTTTGGATGCGCATAAAAATTATTTCTGTATTGACTGGTTATTTCGCATCAGGAAAAATCTCCTAGTATTGCGATGGTAGAGAAGGAAATTTTTTAATCATTGGTAATCGAATTAGGTACTATTGCGAAGTGTGCAGAAATGAATATCTCATAGTATAGTTAGATTGGTTATTTTCACCGTTTTGTCTCGAGGATATGTCGAAAGTTCCTAATATATTGCCCTATATGAATATACGAAAGTGCTGATTGCAAACTAGTTTTTATGTTATCGTGTAAATAGATTCTCTGGTAAATAAAGATAAACCTCTTTCCATTTGTCTTCGCATAATCTCCGATAATTTGCTCTTGAATATTATCCGTTTGGTTTTAATAATTAAGAACTTCATTATATTACCGATCAGTGGCCGTTAATGACTTACATCAAAAATCCTCTCTCTCAAGAGTAGGTAAGGGCGAAAGAATTCACACCATAATCATTTCGACCGGAACGCCTCGGGGAAAAACGGTGATCCATTGTACACACGGATGTATCGAAGGCGACGTATTTATCGCTCATTGTTCGTAGACGACATTTCAAAGTCAGTCTGCCGTATAGAGAGAGAGAGAGAGAGAGAGAGAGAGAGAGAGAGAGAGAGAGAGAAAGAAGGGGAGGCGTTATTATTAGGCCATTACGTAGAAGAGATTACGCATTTGTTTATGATTACATACTCGGATGAGACGTTTACGCGAAGAAGTGCGTGACCTTGCAACCGTTCCTCGCGAGAGAGAGAGTCAATGGTGTGATTTTCCAATTCCCTCTCTCTTTCTTTCTCACTCTCTCTTTCTCACCTCATTCCCCCGTCGGCATGTTATTCAGCAGTACCTCGAGCATCTCGTGATATTGGATTAGTATGGAATAGATTTTTTTGTTGGTTTAGATTGGGTCAAAATGAAATATGAACCATTTGTTCGATATAGCGAGGCTTAAGTCCATATTGAAAGTTTATTACTACAGGCTATTACCACCCTAGACTCAATATTAACTGGTAGGTATCTGAAAAATGTGTGCTCAAGTTTAAGTTATAGAGCATAATTAACTATAAATTTTGCAAATACTATTTAATATCATGCAAGAAGTATCTACCCTTGGTATTTAGTATGTGAGAATTTCTCTTTTTCTATAAGATCTTCATATAAAAGAGAGCAAAAAAGAAACCAAAGAAATGGCCCACATGATCATGGTTCGACCTGTACTTGAATATGAAACTTCGGTGTGGGATTCCTACTGTAAAAATGAATCTTTGAAGATTGAAAAGGTTCAGCGAAAGGCAGCCAGGTATACTCTAGAGAAACATAGAAGGGGGGAAATTGTATCAGCTATGCTAGGGAGCTTAGGATGGAAACCCCTACAAGTGAGAAGAACCATAAATATGCTATGCAGGGTGTACAAACCCTTTACAAATGAGCGGGGTTGGAAAGAAATAGGTCCGAAGCTGGACTAACCCTGCTACATAGGCAGGAAAGATCAAATATTCAAAATTAAGTTAGAAAAACAGAAAACAAACATTTTGAAAAAATCCTTCGTACATAGAGGAATAAAGGAGTTGAACGACCTACCTGAAGTCATTTTTAAGATCTTCCCAGCTAATGCGAAAATTTTTAGGAAGATTTTTTGCTCATCACTTATTTGTTAATTACATAGTGGTTTAAAAGGGAGAGTGTGAAATTGGGTCAATGTTCATTTTTTAGTTGTATTATATTAGAACTAATGTATTTAATGGATTGTCTGAAATTGGTTTATTGGGAAAATGTTAAATTCTTAGTAGTATGAGATTAGAATGAATGCATTATTTTTTACCATGGGAGTCTTTTCTGTTTCTAAACTTTGTATTAGATAGGTACATTTGTTATTCATGTGCATGCATCTAAAGCTGCCACCAGGCAATAGTCTTCTTGCAGCAATGTGTAATAATAATAATAATAATACATTTCAGACTGCCCAACAGTCTCTTACGTAATGTTGTTAACGTATCGTCGTTACTCAGTATCTCATGCAGTCATATAATGGCTATTCCCGTTACCTCTTCGAATAGTATCCCCTACTACGAATCCTATGAATCGAGGAGGGGATCTTCTTATACAGAATTAATCTCCTGAAAAATGAAGGAATCATCATTTTTTCCCCTCTTTTTCTTTAATTGTCGTTTTTCGGTCATTTATCCCATTAAAATTTACCTTTTTTATTAAAAATAACACTCAGGTGACAAATATTCTAAAAGAAATGTAAAATATTTTCCTCAACTCCGAAATGCCATTTTATTAGACATTTATGGCAATGATAAATACGTAATCCCTACGGGGGTCACCAAATTTTTCTGTCGATATGGTAATCCATTAAAGACTCGAATTTCTGTTGAATGGAAGTGGCCTTTGAATTAGTTAGTCCATGTACTAGGTTTAATAATGATTGCTAGCGTCTCAGGGTGCTTCTTTACATTCATCAAATTGATAATCATCAGTAAATGATATCATGCAAAATTTTCTATATTGCTCTCTGAATTTTATGTTGGAAAAAAGTTACCATAAAGTGATAATTTTGCATAGAAAAATTAATATTTGGACCACCAGATTTTATCGAGAACTTGAAGTGAGCAGTGAAATGCTAGAAGCTGTCGCAAGTTGGGAAATGCCAAGGTGGGACCATAGGGTATGAATCCGTCGTATTGTCTTGGGCGTGAAATTTCAAAGAGAATGACTCGTTTTAGCCCTTCACAGCTCTATGTCTCTAAGCCTCCAGGGAAATACCTTCTCTTTTTCTTCCAAACGGAAATTGTTGGAAATCCGACTGCTTTTTTTCAGCAACAGAAGTGCACGATCATGGCTGAACTATAAAGCGATTACTTTCCCACACACGAAGATGTGGGGATGTGAGAGGATACTTAAACGTACGATTCAAGCGAATTGTCAAATAATTCATCCGAATGACTCCCAAAGCGTGCGCTTATAAAAAGATCTTTCGCCCACTCAGGCGGAATTTTTTGATCCTCTCACTTTCTCGAAACTTGATTTTTTTTTATTTTGCGATCCCTTCACAATATTTTACTTGTGGCTTGCTCATCGATGGTATTAAAAAGTTTGACCTTTCCCCATTCTCCACTCGATGAATGATCTGCTACGATGGTTGTGGTGTATTGATGGTGGCGGGGAATTCCCTCCTGTATAGGCCAATAAAAAGAGCATAGGTCCCAGGAACGATGCCGTTGGTGGTGGTGGGTACTCCCTAGCACGTATTTCCTCGGGGAGAGAAGTTGACAATCGAATGACGGACTGCTGATTGTATTGCCTCGTTAATTGGGGTGGTATTCCACCGTTCCCCGGAAATTCTCGAGTTCTTCGGCGTGATCGAAGTCACATGCTGAAATATGAAGCGTTTCACGGGGAAGCCTTAGGCCAGGGAGATCAGGGGAGTTGGTAGCATTTGCATGAAATAAATTAATCTACTTTCTACCTCGATAACCGCCTCAATAGGCGTATGACGGGGGAAAATGCCAGGGAAAATGATTTGGTCATCGATTGAGTGAGAGAAATCCCATTTATTTCCCTTTCTTTACATTTGAAGTGGTAGAGGGCACTTCGGGGTGAATTCCTACATTGAAATTTTGATGTTAAAATTTTGGGGTACCTTCCGTCGGGCGCAATGGATCTGACAAGGACAGCGCGGGCTTTTTTTCATTTTTCTGCGCCACTAGGCGGCATAGACCCTTGACGCTCATAGTAACTTTTTTGTTTTGAGACGCTATATGCAGCATTTTATTTTTCAAATTTATGCCGACAGATAAGTGGAGGATTATTCAGCATAATTAAGCAAAATAATGTACAATGGCAAAACAAAAGCATTATTATATGCATAAGATAGCCAAATAAAAAATACTGATCTTATAGAGTTCAGATGCTGAAATACATTACACCATAGAGTAAGTATATATAGAGGGCTCACCGCACGTACACACATTGTATACAATTTTGGTGTAGTTCTGGAAAAATTAATCAGATGGCGAGGAACAATTTTTGCGATTTTTTTTAATTTGCTCGTTTCTCAAGTCTGAAAATATATTCTGAAACAAAAAGAGTCGCTACGTTTAGTAGAGATAATAGTTATTCGTTTTTATTTATAACAATTGTTGTAAAAAATATTTCCTCGAATTTCGGCTAGTTAATTGACTTTTCTATACTTACTCGATATACTTACTCAATGATTACGCATAATAATATTTAATAGCCTAAAGAGCACGTTGTATCGCACCTTGCTGGATCGGTCCGGGGTCGTATGGCAGTGTGCGAAAGGGTATACATATCGTAAATAAGATATCATTTAAGTGTTAGTTTTCGTTGATAATGGTGCTTTAAACTTTAAAGGTGTACCACTGAGTCATGCTAAGAGTTAATAATGTTTTTTCACCTCTGTGCCTGTCAGTCACATTACGCATGAACTCAGCAATATTGCGCCCGGCGAAAGGTTAGGTATCACCCCTTCCAAAAGTTGAAAGGGAAATGTAATTATTACATTTCAAATTCTGCCGAAATAGTTGTGGGGCATCCATTTATTTACTGTACTCAGCAAAGTTTTAGATTATTTAATGGACTTAATATTATATTTTACGGCATCATATTTCTATTTTAACGCCTTTAACATTACACTGGAGGATCTTTTTCCACATAGAACATCTTTTCTAAATGCCTGGGACCTGTTTTTTTAAATAAGAATTAAAATTTTGCTTCGTTTTGATTAACAGTAAAGCAAATGAAAATGTCTATTCAATTTTTTTCATGGAAATGCCATCTAGTCAATTAAAAAATAAGTGCCTAATTAATATCTGGTAGCTTCAAAATCAAAGTGTGCTGCCGCTCTGATTTCTCTTCCACGCCTCGTGAAAAGAAAATGTGCCTATGCAGCGCGGTTTCTCCGGTGACTGTAATTCGTGGGAAGAGGCCCAAGTTCCGTCTCCGCTCAGACATAGCTATAATCTATGAATCTTCCGTACGGGCAAAACCGTACGAAAAAAGCCACGCGCATTAAATTCTCGGGGGAGGGGGGGGAGGGTATTCGTCGGTGTGCAACGTTAGGCTCGAGTAAGGCACTCGTATTTCGTCACTCATAGCTAGAAGTAACGGTGATTCATCCTATTAAACATACTGATTGGTGGGATTTTCATACTTATGAAATGAGGAAATTTGGTCGTGGTCATCTTGATGATGACTGGAGACGTACATGGCATGTTTAAGGAGTCCTTACATTGAAAGAAGTGCCTTTAGATGAACTCTCGTAATGGAAACTGTTTTCCTTATGAGATAGTGCTAATTTAAACAAGTGACAGAAATTGGTTAATCCTGAGTTTATTTCTGAATTATGGAGATTTTAGTTTTCATGGAATTGCGTTAAGCTCCCTAATAATTTTAAGAATCAAAGTTGAAGCTGTGATTTTACTGTTTCTATGAATGTTTTATTAATTAATAGTGCATAAGTTGTTTATTTTGGAATCTAAATGAATATTAAGCTGGAGTAATTAATTACCTCATCCAAAACTCATCTCAGCCAGAAAATAAGCGGTATGAATTAGTTCTCCCTCATAATTGTCGGAATGTATAGAAATTATTGCAATTATTCGTAATTTTGAGGAATTTTGGTGACACTTCAGTAACAAATAAAATTTAGGTACTGTTAGAAATCTCTATTAGATTCCGGTTCTTAGAAGCAACTCCTCTAAGTACTTCAAGCATATTAAAAGAAACTAACTCGTTGCATTTAACCTTGCTACTTAATTTCCCTGATCGATTTTAACTGCAGTGTGTCATTTTCACTAGCTCCCCTCTCGAAGGTGACACGTTGTTGTTTAATTCGATCGGGGTAATTATAAAGCTGTGTGGAAAAAACAAAAAAGTCTCTTTTAACATATTTAACGTATGGAAATTCTACGAAGCATCGCCTTCATCCATTAATTTAGCACCAAGTACTGTAATTTGCCACTGAATTTAATTCTTCATAGTTTTGGACATTGAAGTGAGCTTTTTTGGTATACACCAGTTTGTTAATTTAATAGATTTCATCTTCATGATCTTAAATGAATTTTCCCGAAGCAACCCCTCGCGTCGACAGTGCTTTTGGAATGAACATGAACACTAAATTTCTTCATTAAAACTTTGGTGTTATGAATGCTGCTTAGGAAACATCATTTGTGGAAGGAAATCCCTGTTTTACATAAGAGGAAGTTGCGATAGTACTATTCTAACGACACATCTCCTCGAGGCCGAAAAAAATCTTCTGTACTCCATACGTAATGTAGAAAATACCCGTTTTCCTTTTCTGAGAATATGCGAAATATGTGTAGCACCACGGACTTGAGTGGTGGTTACATAAGTTTTAAAGCAGCGATTTTCTAACCGGAGCATCGCGTATATGTAATGTCTCCTTGCGGAAATTTCCAGCCCCAGTCACGAGAAATATTCGACCTTTATCTTGAGAGAGCCCATGGAGGGAATATTCGTATGGTCTAAAATAATAATTATGGAACTGCTTGCCTTAGCATTTTCTTATTTCATACAGTGATTCATTTGGTTTCAATTTTAAAGGTCACATCCCGTTACATCACATCTGGTGCATCATTTAGACGACCTGGGCACTAGAGGGAGGTACCGGTTGGGGTGGCCTGTTGACGCAATGAATCACGCATGACGGACATTCATATACTCTGCATGATATCGGAAGCACTTCGGTTGGAATGCATAGCAGCATTACTCATTTGTCCTTTTGGGAATTATATTTTAACTATTGCCCTCCTGTGAGTATTTGTGAAAATATGTATCTGAATTTTTGGGGTTGAAGCGGTAATATTTTACTCAGAGCCGTTGGTAGTTACTTTCGTAAAATAATATGCCGTTCAAGGCAGGCGCGCAGCTAGGAATTAAAGCAAGGGGGTTTTTAGGAGCAATTAATACTGGGTATGGAATACAGGGGGTGCGGCTGCCCTCCCCCAGAAGATTTTTACGATAAATGGCTCAAAATGGTGAGTTTTCTTAGGGATATTTTATTGATCCTTACAAAATTCTATAAGTAATATTTATCAAATTATATAAATTGGATTACATTTTAAAATTTCTGTGAGTTCTGGGGGTGGACCAAAATCCCCCTCACTGTGCCCATAGCTCAAGGGTAGGTTTACAGGGTACATTTTTCTTTCCACGTCTTGTCTTGATATTTTCTCAATTCCTACGTTAAATCTCTGTATTTCACGCACAATTAATACTAGGCCCGTGTTACCCGTAAGGCTAGATAATATAGATTTCAGCATTACTAGTCCTGCATCAATGAAACCCACCAAGTAATTAAATTTTTGTGTTATTGTCTTCTTTGCAACATGATTTGATTCACTGTTGGTCCGAGACTTCTTGGAAAACGATAAACACACATATTTTTTGCGATTCTTGTAAAACTTAAATTTCCTTGATATTTTTGTAAATCGTAACATCCTCAGGTTGCATATTGATTAAAAGGTGTTGATTAATCAACTATTATGCTTGTTTTTAATTGAATTATAAAGTTTTGTATCATGCTTGTTGACCTACCTATTGTACATCTATTGAATATCCTTGTGTTCATTTAGGAATTTGTTCCTCTTTGCTTAAATACAGGGAAATCTCGAAATAAAGCATGACGCGAATTTTCACCGGAATGGATAAAAATTGAATCCGTGTGAAAAAAATCACTCTAGTCACTTTATTTTTTATGTGAGGATCTCCAAGTCTCGCACGAGAAACTTTTTTAGAATCCTTGCTTCTGATAAAAAAAAGTAGTTTTTAAGTTAACAGTTAGTACTCTCCAATATTCCTGCTAATCAGGTCAGTGAAATTTGCTGTTTCATTTTTCATGAATATGACATACTTATCTTACGGAAAATGAATTGAGGTTGATTGTGAATTTTCTGATGTAATTTAGTTTCATGAATAAACTGGGGCACTAGTAATTGCTATGCGCCGTAATTGGCCCCATGCTAAAATATGCGCAAGCCCTTGTCATATTATGATCCGTGGCTGCCAAATATGCATAACTCAAGTACTTGATCTCACTTCCTCAGGTTTTAAATATTAATTTCACTCCGTGGGGGAACACCTTGTCCTACTTCACCATACCTCGTGCAACCTCGCTTCATCCTGGTCTCCAAACTTCTCACAGTTTGAAAGCTCATCCATTAAAATCGTTTGTTGTTAGTTGTTGAAAAGTTCGTGTCGTAAAAGGCTACATTTATGCTGCTTTCGGGGCAAATGGTAATTAAATAAATCAGTGGATTAAAGTGTTTTTTTATTTTCCAGGTCTGCGATTTCCTTCTTCCACTGAAATGTAATTTTTAACGTTGAGTAAGGTGTATGTAAATATTTTTAAAGATGATGAAAAGATATGGCTAACTACTTTTATCTTCTTTTCGCAGTGCTTGCCGCCAAACTAAATGGCCAAGTTTTTATAACATCTCTATTGTCGTTTTAATCATGTATTTATGTTATTATTTTATGAAAATAATTTTTAGGTTGAATCGATTGGGTATTCGAAAAAATGGAATAGTTATTATTTTATTCCATTTATGCAAATAACGGGAACAAATTAATTAAGATAATACATCCTCGCAAGATCATGTTTCTCCCAATGGGTTCTTCAATGATAATGAATTACAGCGTAATGTTCTCTTGAATTACGAAAAAATGGTCTATTAGACGTTAAATCGATGGCATTTAGCGTTTAATGAATATTACGTCCGATTTTGGAATGTTGGTTGCAAAGTATTTTGCTGTCTTTTTCTGCCTTACGACGGTATGTATGGTTTTATACCAAAGCAGTGAACGAAATTCTCACAAGCTTTTCATAACCTCTATTTGAGCATACAAAGGAAAAAGAGAAATGCGTGTTTGTGTGATTATGAGCATTAAAATAACCTTAGGAATATTTAAGGAATTCCCCCTCGGAAATATATCCCATGGCATGGTCTCTATCAGGGTTGTTAGAAAAGTAATCATTAACTATGGCTATAGAACTCGAATTATTACTTGAACTATTGAATGATTACTCGAATACTAACTTAAACACAGGAATGCTCGGAAAATCACTTCATAGTTCTAATTATGTGTGGGTAGTCGACGATTAACGATGAATACCTAGATGATTACCTTAGCAACACAGTTAACGGGTGCCTCAGTGAATACTATTTAAGTGAACACATTAGTTGAGCACCTCGATGAATTCACAGAATCTGGAACCAGTTTTTTATGGTAGTGGTCAGGGTATTAAGTAACATCGATTTTCTCTCGGTATTCATTGTGGTAATCATGCATTCATGTGAGGAGTATTTGAGTATCCATAAAGTATTCGGATATCGAATGACAGTGATGTGTTATTTATGGCTCACCCTTACGTCTATACTGTCGCCAATTTCACTTGACGTACGCATTCAGATGGGAATGAACTCTGTCGCTCGTGACGTTTGATTTAGATTAAGCGTTGACACGTTTCATTTTCGTGACGAAATAGCGAATTTTAAGAAAGCGCAGTAGCTGTATCGCCACCCTTTCCGCATCTACATAATACCCTGCGAGCCACCACTTTGGTGTTTGGCAGGGGTGATCAATCACCTGCATACAACATGCAAGAGGATTCCCTCGTGTAGATCACACGATCATAAAAGTGTTACGCATACCAACAAATTATCCTTCCACATGCATGTGAAGGCAAAACTTGCCACCTAATCACAAACGCCTAACTGCGTATGAGGCTAGCACATGCAAAACATGCAGTTATAAATACTGGGAATAATCATAAACACGCATTTAGGAATACATAAGTTAATAAGCTTCACTACCAGTCAACTGACCTATTTCTAAGTGCTAACTCTGCCGTTGTAGCCTCTTATTGATCGCGGAAAAAATGACATTGTAAATCAATCTGTTGTACGGTATATCTATCATATTTTATCTTTTTGCGTGCTTGTTTCATACTTCTCGTCTGAAATGATTTTCTTCTCACACTAATTTTTTTTTGTGCTTACCGGAAATGTTAATGGGAAATGCGCTTCTTAGATCGATCAGTTTCAACAGTCTCGCACTGGAATTTCTGTTATGCCTCCTCTGCCGCTAGAGAAGTGCTGTCTCGAAAGAAATTACGTAAAACTCGCCAAGGCCAGTTAGAAATCCCTATGCAAGCCACTGGAAGGGTAACCTCCATTTCCTAAGCCATCATCCGCGATCTGCCTCCATCTCGAAAAATATTGACCAAGGGCATGGCATTTCCCTTTTGAAATATTATTCCTTTGTGCCCATAGGAATGGTAGCGTATTATGGACGCCAGGACGATTTGTTTCCATTGTGCTGCCAGCGACAATTGAAGCAGTAAATATTCCCCCAACGCGTTCAATCAACCGCACAACCCATTTGTTCCTTCAGCGAGGAAAGAAAGCAATCCTGTTTTACATGCCAATCATAGTAAATAATCTGCAATGGCTCCCATAGTCAAGGGATTTAATGAAAGGATAATTAAGGATATATTATTTAGCTCATTGGCATCGTTCAGTTTCCTAGAAGCGGAATTATTGTATTGTGGGAATATTATAGCGTACATTGCTGCGCATCTTGTTCTCGGAAGCAGTTCTCAGGGACGTGAGAACTGCTTACCCTGTCTGTTCACGTTGATTCTCATTTGAATACGCGTAGTAATGGTAGTGTTTCATATATTGAAGCAATTTTTGCATTGCTTGAATTACTCCGTGTGCTTCTTCGTTAATATTTTCCGCCTGTGCCAATCTCAAGGCATTAGGAGTTCTTATGTGATATTTCTCATCTTTTGAAAACGATTAATTTCTAACCTCCTGAGATGACAGTGACTGGAAATGCATGCGGATTAAATTCATAAATGATCAGCTTTCTGTTCAATAATCCTTTCGTATCGTGGCATATGCCTGTGTCATACCTACCCTCAATCTGCATTCCTTAAGAAAAATATGTGCACTCTTTTTTCGTAGACTTTTGAAATGGCGAGCGTACCTATCAAATAACATATCAGTTTGTCTAAACCAAAAAAAAATACTATGAGGTGCAAAGATCGTGAATGACAATTTGGTGTGGTCTCTGCGGTTTGTTCATCTAATTCTTCTCGTGTTAAACCTTTTTACGCTTTACTATTCAGGAGAATTTTTTAAACGATTTTTATATGTATTTTCAACCGATACAGTGAGTTTCATCGCTGATAAACTTTACTTTTTAAAGGTCTTAGTGATTTAACTCAATGCTTGGATAGTATAATGGCGCGGTCAACTGAAGGTCCATATTTACCACAATGATGAGACTTGAAAGAACCAATTTTTTAAGGTTGCATTTTTTGCAAGGCCACGCTCGCAATAAATAGCCATTTAAATCGCATAAATATTCCCATTACAGTTATAGGATTATAATCAGAGGCTTGGTGAGAGATATACGCTGGTTGAAGCGAGTGCCCAAAATGGAAAACTGACACTCACATACTTTTTTTGCATAAGCCTTAAGAGGCATTAATGCACCAAAAGTGTTAAATAAAATAAGAATAATTTATGAAAATTTTTGTTTTGGGAGAACGATCAAAAAACTCATTCCTTTGAATCTTTGTAAAAACATGTCCACTAACCAGTTTTAGCGAAGGTTTCCGTAGGATGGTGTAATAGATTAGCATTTAGGGGTTTCTTTTACGTGTTGGACGAGAATCTGAATACTTTTGGTGAAACACGGGCAAAACTGTGGCGCGGAAAGAAGTTTCACCCCATTTACTCACTTTCACCCTCTTTAATTCTTGCCGGTACAATTATCTTCGCGAATGAGTTCCTGTCCCGCTATTTTAGTTAATTCATTCGCGAGGTATTCACGGTGATTTCTGGAGTTGTACGCATGTGCGAGTTAAAATTCTGTAAGTGATGGAACTCAGTGGGCTTTTCTCTTGACCCAGCTGCTGGTACGAGTTAATCCCTACAAGCGTTATGACCAGACTGGTTCAAGCGTCCCTACCCCTTCAGACAAGAAGTATTTTGGCTTTAAGTTTGCCCTGTTTGTAACATAATCGAGCTTGAAGAAAAGTTATGAGGGTATTTCATTTTTATTATCTATTTCACGAAAATAGCCGTTTAATTCAATTTCAACGGGGATTAGAAAAATATTTATTCGGGTAATGATTAATCAACCACAGCTGAAATGTATCAAATTTCAAGGACACAAACACATTGGCTGTGTTAAACATGATAAATAATAATAATGAAAGGAATAACTGTTGAAAAGTTTTGGTTTAGGGAATCAATCCTATGAGTTTTTGCCAAAAACAAGCTACGTCATTTATTTCAGTGAAGCCTTTCCTGGGGTGGCCCTCTGGGTATTTTGTCTGTCATGAGTGATGAATGTGTGTTACGTATTTATTTTTCTTGAATATTTTTAAAGGCGATAAAAAAGTATCTGGTCCCATATTATTATAGAAGTAAATAAAATAGATTTATGCCAGGTTAATTGAGTTTTAGGTATTTTTCCATTAAATTCTTTTTGAAGCCAGTACGCTATCAGCGCCCAAGTTGCAAATTTGGCGACTCGTGTGACAGGTAGGCATTAACAAATTCGCGAATGTGATCCGTGAAAAACGTCGAAAAAAAGTGACTCGTGACGGGCATGAAGGCCCTTTCCGTCACCAGGTCAGTCGATTACTGGAGCTAAGGGGTAATTCTCATGACGCCGATTCCTCTTCCCGAAATAATAAAAGACCACTGGGTCACCGTGTTGCCCGCGTCGTGCTCCAGACCGTGTCTCCTCCCCTCCTTCATAGAGGTCTCGGCACTCTCGATGGCATTTCCGGAGTGCAGGCACTCCACGCCCACGGACCGGGATCCCCCCTTCGGGCACTCTTTCCTTAGTCTGCCCTTCACCACTCCCCCCTCTTGCTCCCTACTCTTCCCTACAATGAGAATCTTTTCCTTCCTTACACCTACAGCTAACGCGCTACTTTCCTCGCTCCATCCTCCTCTCTTTGGGCCTCTTACTATCCCTTCACGAATGACGTCAGATGTCCCAAACTGCTGGGACAGATACAAGTAATCAAGGGCATTGCATGGATGTGGCCCAGTTCCCATCCTATAGAAAGGTGATTTCAGTTGCTGCTTCAGTCGCATTTTAATCGCTTTTCAAAAATATCCGCGGCGCGGTGATGAGTGCAATGCGATCCAATTTTTTTCAATCATCATCTTCTGGTGTTCTGCCCGTCAGCAGGTCCCTTGCGCCAACGCTGTCTCCATTCTTTCTTGTCTCCGGCCATTTATTTGAAGTATCTTATCCTATTTTTAAGTTGTCAATAAACTTTAGCCTTCTCCTTCTTCTGATCCCTTCCACCGTTCCCTCTAAGTACCTTCAAAATTCCATCCCTCTCATCAAATGTCCCAGCCAGTTACCCTTCCTTTCATTTATTTTATCCATCAACGTTCTTTCCTCATCTATTCTATTCAACACTTGCGCATTCCTTACTCGATCCGTCCACCGTATTCCCTCCATCTTCCTCCAAACCCACATCTCACACGCCCCAATCCTGTCCCTGTCTCCCTTCCCTGTCTTCTTGTCTGTCTTTTTTCTTTGTTTCAATATTTTGCAGTATAATGTTTGTAATTGCGAGGAATAGCATTCAAAAGTTAAACTTTTCGTAGGCCACATTATTATGCATATAAATAATACTCCTAATACTATCTTATTTCCCCGTAAAGCTCGAATCACTTTGTTTGTCAGCGAGGCGAGTGGCGATTTTGGTAAACCCATTTAAGTGCGCTTCGGATGGTAACACCTTTAGAGAACGACTTGAGGATCCTCTTTTTTAATATTCGTGGATACAAGTAGTGATAGAAAAATGGCGATCGAAATCGATTTTTCGAGCAATTTATTTTTTTATCGAAATGAGAAACTTGACTTTTCAACAAAAATCGAAATTTGAGCAAAAAGATCGATTATTCGCAAAAAATTACGGTTCATGAAAAAGAATAAGTTTGTACAAAAACATTTATTTGAAAAACTTTCAAAATAAGTATTTGAGTAGTAGAAAAAAATCTACTTGGAATACATTCTCGAATTATCAGCAGTAAAATATTACAAACGCACAAAGTGTTGGGATCACCGCTTGGAAGCATTTGACTTCCTTAAAGATTTTGAAGAAAGATCAACTGTTTGAGATCCTTTCTTAATGATCAAGGGCGTGCCTTTCCAATTTTACCGGCTTGAGAGTCCTTCACGTGGGACGGATGACATTATCATAGGCCGGTAGTGACGCTGCTGAGATCAAACTAACTGGTCAAGATAGAAATGAAAAATCAAATTTGGATCAAAAGAAGGTCATGGCTGGATCTCGATTTGATCGATCTTTGACAATAGGGTAGTTTCCTTCATCAAAGAAAACGAAGTGCATTGATTGCTATTCGTTACCCATCATTAGGGATTTCATAATATAGAAATTATTTGGTTTTAGAAATCCCTGTTTAAACGAATGGCAATGCTCAATTTTAACGTCATTTGAAAAAGGCCAGATTGGCGCCCATGTGATTCCACTCCACGTGACGTCACAGGGACCTAGTTTCTACACGAGAGGATAGGAGTTTTACATCGTCTGAGATTACCAATGCGTGCATGAGTGACAGAGCTCAGGGAAACATCTCTTAATAATCACGCATTAAAATTGTCTAAGGTCGGAAAGTTTCCTTTGTTTGATAAGGTAGTAACAATCCATATGTAAGCCAAGCGCTATCTGCTAGCAGGGTACTCTGCTACCTGCTAGCAGCCTGCGTCGTATCAGCACTCAAGCCTCGCCTCAAGGTCACCTCAAAGGGCGGCAGCGGGAACCAGAAATACGTCACACGGACTTTTCCCAGCATTCCTACTTAGCCGTCGCGTTCTCGCGCGGTTGAAAATTTTCACTTTTCGTTTAATCGCGAAAAATAGATATCATCATTCGAAAATCTAAGAGCGTGAATTGCGTACTCCAGGAGTAATGATCTTTCGATTTAGGCAATAAAAAATAATAGGAAACCACCCTATTACAACTCTAATTTCGATTTAAATCGAAATCGATTTTTCAATTACTAGATACAAGCGGCCAATTACACATACTGGATTGACCATCCACCCACCAAGGCAGAACTAACTGTGCCAGCTCTGGAAGCAGCCCGGAGATAGCCGTTAAATCTTGAATTCAGCGGTGCAGTTCGGTGGTACAATCATTAATAAACGATTTTTATCTAGGAAACCACCCTTAAGGTTTTCTGAGGCCTAAAATTAATAATAGCAATGTTTCAACTCAACACGATAACATTAAACATTGCGTCATTGAGGGTTAAGTTAAAATTACCACCAGCAACTAAAAACCCGTAATAGCGAAAAGTTGTATTCATTCTATTAGAAAGAGAAAATGATCAATATCGTCTCTATCCCTTTACCTTATTAGCCATCGCTCTCCGTCCCTCATCTTTCCCCTCGAGCGTTGTCATTCATTTTTTTCAGTTTCACTTTTCGCGGTCACATGCTCCTCTTCATTAAAAGGCCGGATAACTCGCTCTCCAACGGTCTTTTTTGGGGGCGAATATTTTTCCTATAAATAAGTTCTGGCTTTGAAAACTGGGTGTAGTTAAATTAGACCCATGTCAATACCTGCCTTTATGTCAAATTTAAAAATTACGGCTCAGTATTTTCTCAATGTAAAATTTTTACAGCTGAAACGTGTCGTACAAAGGTTTGATTTGAAGGATAGTGGAGGTCTCCATTCAGAATTCGATAGTGTTTTTTGCCTTTGATTTTAACTTGTTAGCCTTCATTTTTTGGCCATGATCTGTTTTCGAATGACGTGCTATGAAAATTTTTTATTTTATTGTTTCGTCGTAATTGTTTCTGTATTCCATTGTTTTATTCTCTGCCACCTACGTAAAAAATATATTCATACATTAATACCGACACCTACGTTAATAACGACAGAAATTACCACATATTTACATCAAAATGTACAATATAATGCTAGAACAAATAAACGACCAACACGCCACATGGAAGAACTTTACATACCACGCTATCGAACATCTATTTACACTAGGTCTTTCCACGTCACCTTTTGCGAAGTATGGAATTAATTGTCATACGATTTAATAAAATCTAGAAATGCAAGACAATTAAAAAAGAAATGCTATGAAATATTGCTACATGTGAATTGAATATTGTAAGTTAATTGGATATTGTGTTAAATTTAATAAAATCAGATGTATTTATGAGTATTCTTAGATTTGTCTTGCTGATAATTATAAATATATACATATATATTTTTTATTCTATTTTTTCATATATTAAGTCGCATTCTGTGACATAGATATTTAACGTAAATCTACTTATTGTTTGTAATATTTTTGACTCTATTATATTTATAATCATTTATGCTTCTAAGAGACACACTTGTCCCGGGTAATAAATTTTATTTTCTATCCTCCTCGTTTAAGTAGTTTCCACGCTCATCCCTGAATTAACCTTTAATTACAGTGCCATGAGTACATTATGCAGTGCTCATTTCCGGGTGATGTGCTGGTTCAGATGATCCATGCCACCAACGTTTCGGAGAAAGAGTTACTCTCCATCTTCAGGGCTTATTTGGATGTCGGTTACTATCCGTCCTAGGACGTAAATAACGGACACTCAAACCGGTATCAGAGTGAGCCCTGAAGACGTGAGAGTAACTCTTTCTCGGAAACGTTGGAGGCATGGATCATCTGAAACGGCAAATAACCCGGATGAAAGCGCAAGGGGAATTCTCCATTATACGCACCGCGCCGGGAAAAGGTCTCTTTATACGTCATGAAATAATCATTTTTACTTTACGTTTGCCATGCGGTTTTCAGTTTTCGATTGGTTCTTAATTCCCCGTAATTTGAGTCTGTTAAAGTCGAAGGTTTAGGTCATGCATTAATCAATTTAGACAATCTTATCGGTCTTGCTATCCGTAGATCTCCTCAAGCGTTCTTGTCCTTGGGCGACAGTCGTGCACTTTTCTCGCCGAGAGACTGGTAGCGGTGTGCATTGTGCTCCCTCCCTAAACAAAGCGTGACGGGTTTGATTGCTGTCTCCAGTGCAGGCGCGGTGTTTACAAAGTGATGATTAAAACTGAGATGCTACGGCGGTGCAAACTTGAGTCATCATCTGCTAACACCGCGCGCCATTTGTCTACCCTATCACTCAATCCATTGCGCATGCTCGTGGACTCCATTGCGCGTTTTGTTATTGTCCTGGATTTGTTTGTTTCTCGTTTCAAGTGTGCGCGTATTGTTTTTCTCCAAGAGTTTCTCAAATTTGTTTTTTTTCCGCGTTACTTATGACAATGCGATCCATAGCCAGGAAAGGAGAAGCGTATTTGTCGGCATTTCGCGCGAAGAATCAGTGTCTTTAGATCAATGTTCCAATAGGCGCGTACATCTCCTGAAAGTGCGTTTGAACTATGGCCGTACTGGGAAAGCGCTGCGTTTTGTGCAAATCTAGGGATAGGGAAATGATTTCAACCCTTGAGTAACAATCCCCAGCACATAAAATTTCGGAAAGGTATAATCCCTGTTCACTGCGTTACGGAACTCGTGCCAAGACTTCTGATTCACACTAGTTTAAAATTTCATGAATATGAACTGTAAATTTGCCTCGATAAACATTTATACTTAAAGCAACAAATAAATACACCTATGTATCTATTTGTATATTAAATCTGTTTAAAATGAAATTTATGGCTTGTCCGCTGTTGGAATAACGTCTAATAGTCAAAGAACTTTGACTGTTTTGTCAAAACTAAGTTATTTGTACCGCCACTAGATTCCTTATTATTGAAGTGAATTACAAAATCTGAAGGATGAAAAATGACGTGTATGCATGTGGGTTGCGCTAGAGCCGTTTTGACTGGGAATCATATTTGCTTTTACAGTTAATATTATCTTCAAGCAGACGCTACAGACTTGACATTATCAGAATGTGTAGCAGTGGGCAGTACCGATGAGAAAAGTAGGTACTGGTACCTAGAGAAAAATTACTGCGTTGGATATTATATTTTGTATCATATTATGCCGCTTATCCAATGCCCTTGCATACTTGCTCATATATGCGAGGGCGCTTTAACCAATAATGTCATTTGTTACCACTTAAACATCACGTTTTCCCACTTATTTACTTTTCCCTACATTACTTGCAATTACTTACATTACTTGTCCCTATTTCATATTTTCTCGGTATATATTATACCTTTCCATAACCCATTTAGCATTCGATTTATCTTTGGTAAATATTATTTTAGTATTAATAGGATACTGTGTGAGAGGTTTTTCTTCCGAAGTGCTACTGAATTAGCTTGGTTCTACATAGAAACCACCTCGTTTTTGCCGACCGATGAGGCAATGCAAAGGTTATTTCCTCCGCTGTCTCAGTGCAATGTAATTTAATTTTTAAAAGTAAGCTAATAATTTTCCCTGTCTCTAATGGTCAGCTAACGTGCCTATCCTTTCATCTTATCCGTCTCACGCCACGTTCGTTTTTACACAACATTGGTCACTTTCACTTAACCAACACTTTTTTTTAACGAAAGAATTTGCAGCTTCTCCATGAAATAAAAAAGGACGGGAGACGTACTTTTCTCGGCCGATGGAGCTTGAAAAAATAGATTGTTATTCTTAGCCTGCGTGTTGAATAAATTTTTAAAAATAACTTTGATTCCTTATTACATTTTCTGCTTTTATAAAGTTCAATATATTAATATTAAGGCTAATTTTCAAGTTGATTTATATTCTTCATCGATTAAACTGAGACTTCCAACTTGTAAATAATATGAAATAATGTTATAATGCTCAGGTGTGCGGAATAAATTAACTGACGGAGTGCAAATAAAAAGAACGGCGTTTAAAATTATAAAAATTTTTAGACTCGTTTTACTATTGCAATCTTACCTTAAATAAAAATAATGGAATGAGAAATAAATATTAAGAAATCGCGGGGAAGATGCAAGAATGGGACAAAAGAAAGGCTAATTGATCGGATATTTATAAGACGGTAGAAATAATTATCTATTATTTGTCTGAGCTACGATTGGCGGGAAATTGAATCCAGTCGTAGGATTGGCTAAATTTTCGATTCAAATTTAATAGATTTTAGACTTGGATAAAGATTTGTGTATTTTTTGCTTTCGATCCTATTATCCTATAGTTTTGATTTGATATTTCAATAAAAAGTAAATATTTATATTAGACTTCCTTAGATATTATATTTCGATAGAGTTTTAATGGTCAAGGCTGTTTCCATGCCTCATTTTTAATGCTAACTTCATTTCTAATAATTTGAATTTGCATTCATTTTGTGTATCAATCACCCGATTGATGGATATTTTTGGGATTTGAGACGAATTCAGGGAATATTATTTGGCCTTTCGGCTGTAAATACTTTGATAGGCGATTGATTGGACAGCATATGCTTGTTATATTTAATACTTGGTGCATGTGAAAGAAAATTCCCCAAGTTTCTAACGAATGGAAAGAGAATTGATCACTTCAATTCGTGAAACAGATGCTTTGGCTGCTATTTATTTTGGAGAATTGAAAAAAGCCGTATGATCATTCAATTGATTATCAGTCCTTTTCCTAAGATTTTTTTATTTATATAATACTTTTATCCGCATTATATAAATGGTTCATTTTACGGATTTTTTATGCTATAGTCAGTTATTAAAATTGTATTTCGAAAGTCTGAAATTACTTCTGCATGTGCAGTCAGTTAATCGCAGGTGTCTATTTTGCAGCAAGGCTGTGGCCTAAATCGGCGGAGTAATTTGTTTTTTTCCCCTTCCATGTATGAGAGTATGAACATTAAAGGGCATGAAAGTGTTCAGTAATGTCTACGCTGATAACTCCTGCGTAGTTACATTATCGTTAACGATGATTCACCATAAAATGAACTCGCTCTTCTCTGATCGGCCTTCTGGGATATAACCATCATAGAAGCCATTAACGGCCAGAAATTGACTTAAAAAGTGAGGCATTTCTTCACCTTGGATTGTTGCCTGCGGTTATTGAATTTTGAAATTGGAGAGAGCTCAGTCGATCTTAAACTCTTCTTTTACCCTCTCCCTTACCTATCTCTGAAACGCCTTGAAGGCATTCCCCGCTTACAGTCCTTCGTAGTCGAGGGATGGCTTGAAATCTAGCAAATAACTTGTTTTTTTTCAACAGAATTTGTATAGCTATGACGTATGTATCCTTTTCTCGATTATTGCTATATTATATGAAATACCACGAAATAATGTAGGAAATGTATTTCAAGCTTCATTGGAAAAGTCTTAATCGTTTCATACTCTTATAAAGGAAACTCGGTTTTTCTAGTGACTGTCGGAAATTACTCTTGACTGCCCTTTCTTTGCGTAACACTGTTAATCGACACAAACCCTAGTGTCGATCAATACCCATTAATTGCTCACCTGCCTATCTATATCTTATTTTGCAGTCTTTAAATTTTCGCCATTTTATCACATATTACCTCGTTTATCGCTCTGTAATTCTCCAGAATATAAAGTATTCTAATGAAGGCATAATTTTATGCATAGTTACGCGTCGTTAGTTCTTTGTCCCTTGTCTGGTTGAGGCACGATTTTGTTTGCAAAGTCTGGATGTAAAATCAAAATTTTATCAGTCAAAATTTTCCCGTGTTATCATTGCCTCATCATCTTGCAGTGAGCTTCTTACATCACTTTTTGGTACTAAGCCCTTCGCGTATGAATTAAATTAACTATATAAGATTTATTCAATGCAAATTAATGGGTGTGGTGTTCCTGTTGAAAGAGCTGCGCTACTATTCAGTGAATGCTACAATGAAGCCACCCCAAGCAAATCGATCTTTTCAGCGAAGCAGAAACCTTTATTACCTATAAGAAACATATTTGTGGTTTCCCCGAATTATAGTTTTTGTTTACCATTTATTTATATTTTTTGTTTACTATCCCTTATTCCCCATTTAAATTTGTCATACCCTGTGGCACATAATTGTGCACTTGCCAATGTATATCTGCACCTGAATATTATCTCCCATTCTTTTAATTTTCACTATCTTTTCATAAATTTCCTCGTTTTCCCTCGTATATAAATAGTTCTCGCGCTTGTCACTTGTCACTTGTCATTTATTTGAATAATCCACGAATATAATTTTTCTCTTATTTTCGCTGGTAAACATGGCGAAGTTTAATAAATTCAGTTTCAAGTAAATATGATGTGTGCGTGTGTGTGTTTTGTGAAGAATTAAGTGCCCATCGAAAAAAGTCTTCTGGATGAAGGACGGATCATCGTACTGAGGAGACGCCAAATATAAGGTGAAGTTGCTGTTCATCGATTTAGTGGCCATGATTTCATACGTAGTGATTAGCGTAGCTGTATTTTATCTATAATAATCTATTTTATTCCAAAGTTTTGCATCCCGACTGTGGCGAAGACTCGAGAGTAATTTGTCGATGGAGACCGATAAAAAAAGTTTTGTTTCAGTGGTTGTAAGCACGTTTAAAATTATTTTTGAGTTTAAATTTGGTCCTAAACTCCAGCTAAAAGAAAATTAGTCCTTCCAATGCAAATTTAAATTCCTTTCCATGTTAATGAAGCTCGAATGAATTTTCATGCAAATGGAAACAACATTTTATTTCTCCGACTTTTTTCTTGTTACCCCTCCTCTCTTGTGCTCAACCAGGCTTTTCCTCGTCATGTCTGTGTTCCGAATATGTTCAGTATCCAGTTGCATTGTAGAAGAACCTCGAGGGAAAGTTATTTTACGATACCGCCATTCAGTGCCAAGAGAGCGCTCACCTCAATAAATTTTCCGGGTGCGAGTTTCATTCGTGAAAATTGCGCGGACTCTTGCGTGCCAGGTAATAGGGTGAATGATTGCAGTCGGTGAAAGGACCGACACCAGTATGGCAATCCGTTCGGAACAACCCTATTTTTTTTGCAGAGTTGCAGGTGGCGATGTGACTTTTTATTTTCTTTCGAAGTCCCGTGGAATTTAGCGCTGCGATCAAAACACCACAATGAGCGAGTTTTTCCTCTGTCTACAAGCGTGGCGCGTATGCACTCTCGTTTGTTTTTACCACTTTAGTTCTCCTTTCCTCGTGCTGGAATCTATCTCCTGGCGTATGTAATGCAAATGTGAATTCGTTAATTTCCTCGGAACCGATGTTATCGTTGATTCAGTGCTGCAGTCAAAGAGAAGTTTGGTTTAATGATATCAATGGTTTGCGAGTTTACTTCGTGGAATACGACAGATTCAAAAATAATTTTTTTAATATTCCACGAAATATTTAATATAAAAAGCTCTACCGGTTTCAACCTTTTAAGGTCACTACCAAGAGAATTTTTTTACCTCTTGATAATGACCTTAACTGGTCGAAATCGGTAGAGCTTTATGTAAAAAATTCTTTGTGGAAGATGACATAGTTTATTTTTGAATCAATTTTGGTTTAGACATTTGGAAAAATAGTGATTTAATTTGGTATGAAAGGAAGTATTATGTTGTCATATTAAGATATCGCTCACCTTATACCGATGGTAGGTTAGGTAAATGAGCTAACCGCGGTGCAAACGTGTGGTTCTCTTACAATCATAGAAGAAGGCTTGGTCCTTACCATGGGCCACAGTGATATGCTGATACCTCTGGTTTTGCAAACCCCAGTATTAATTTATGTTCTGAAAGAATGAATATTAATGTCAAAAAATGACTGTAAAGAGTCTTTGAAAACCGTAATAATGGTCGATTAAACGATGGCCCTAGAGGGAGAACGTTTTTGTCGATTATTATGAAATATAGGTATCAAAGCGATGAAAAATGTTGTTTGAACAATGCACAAAACGTGCCTGCATTACATCGCTATTTAGCAGTGAGTTCTCTCCCGAAAATATTTTCATCTCCGCTCTTCTTTGGTGGTCCATACGAGTTCAGCGAATTCAATTGATACCCACGCAAGGCGGCCTCTGTAGGTAGTGGTTGAAATGTGATGAACTAATGAAATATTATGAACCAAGGATAATGACCGAAATTCTCAAACACCCTTCAGATTAAGTATTAAAAACAATTATCGTTTTGTTTCATTAATACACCTCTATATAGTTTCATACTTTGCTGATTTTTCGTTTCACATAAGAGGATGCATGGATGTTCCCTGAAAGACCTTAGAATACAATCATTCGGTGAAATGTGTGAAGAAAGACCTTTCTATCAATATTTTGATCTTCATATCTTTCGATTAATTGATCAAAACGTCTTTTGATCAATCAATCAACCAATCATTACGACGGAATATATTTATCAAGAAAATAACATGTATAGTAGCTTTGCCCTCGAGTATTTAGACTACAAGTATATGCCAGGCATTTAGTAATGAATGAGGCAGGACCTAAAACCAACACAAATAAACTTAAAATACAGAAATATAGTGACTTTTGCTCATGCGTTGCCATCGTAAGCCGTTCGCTCCGAAAACAAAATTCTACACAGAATAATCCATTCAGCATTTGCCAGTGTCAGTGTCAATAGGAATATAATTTTTATAATATATAACTATTGCTATTACTAAGGACCCAACGCAGCCATTTTGATTCGATGGAAACTTATGTGGTTTTGCTTTTAAAGTGGCATTTTGAAAAATCAAAGTTTTTAATAATTTATGAAATGGATGATATTTTTTCCCGGTTTCTTATTTTCACACAGATGTTTCATGTTTTTCTCTCGAGTTTACACATTCCTGGAATTTTGAGAATGAGCTGTTATTTGCAAATCATTCCCCCGGAGCTAGAATGGCATAAATATAACATTTTATTAAATATGATGGTTAAGCGGAACGACTACAATTTTATTTATGCGTGGGTTACCCACGCTGGCAAGCAGATATATAAAAACCACACACATTCCCATTACGATCCTCGGATGAAAGTGAAAAGCGAGAAATGATGCCGTAAAAAAGTCATTACCTCCAGATGCCTGGACGTAAATTTCCTCGGCGGCACGACAATGAAATCAGATTCCGTTGAACGCGGTCACGATGAAACTCGCAATTGCGTTTAATTCGTAGTTTATTCTTTCACTTTTCCTCAACAGCTCTTCTCCTTATTTCTCTTCCCCATGGGTAACCACCTTGAATTATTTCGATTCTACCCCTCTCATAGCGTTACGTTTTTGTTTCAACTATTTTAATTTCCTCACCCATTTGGGTTATTGTCAAGAGGACTGCATAGAGGAGGCCCAATTCCATCCCTTATAAGGCTGATTTCTGTTGCCACTTCGGTCGCATTTAAATCGGTTTTCATAAATGTCCGCGGCGAGGTGATGAGTGCTATGCGGTCCACTTTTTTTCCAATTTTTTTGCATTAAAATGTCTGTAATTGCAAGGATACACTGACGTAGGCCCAGGTAGAAGGTCCAGGAGGTCCGGACCCCCCCGAAATATAAGAACACAATTATTTTACTTTATTTAAGGGAACAAAATATTGACAAATCATTAATTTACTAAACATTTCTTTAACGAATGAAGTTTTTTCGGTTATGAAAAGTGTTAAAATTAGTTTAAAACCCATTACCTACTACTCTGTTTTTCAAAAATTTTCCCCCCTGGTATTGGACCCCCCCGAACAAAATTTCTGGCTACGCTATTGCAAGGAATAGCATCGACAAGTTATGCTTTTCATAGTCCACATAATTATGTACATAAATAAAGGTTGACACTATTAATTATACCTTATTTCCCTGTTAAACTCGGATCACTTTGATCAGCAACGCCAGTGGCGACTTTTGTAAACCTTTTTAAATGTGTGGTGGGTGACAACACATTTAGAGGCCGACTTGAGGATCCCTTTTGTAATATTCGTGATTTTTGTCGTCTGGGGTCCTCCTCTCTCCATGGATTTGCGCAACCCCACCTCGCCTCGGGTCTTAAGTCCTTGCTCGGGTCGCAGTCGGCGGTGCATGCCTGCCTGAGCCATCGGCGGAAACTGCTCGCTGGACGTAAATCAACCCTTCGTCCCACACTCTCTCCTGAGGCGCGAACTTCGCCGTCCCTTGTGGGAGACCGTTGATTTGCGGATATCGGCGTGTAATAAAATTTGCGTAGATTTAATCGAGAGGGCCTCGTGGGTTGTGGGAATGGCCTATATGTTCAAATTAAAGGACAAAATATATTCGAAAAATGAGATGCGCTTTGAAATTTGGAGTAGGCATAGCATGAAATAGCTGAATTCATGTGTCTTGTCACTCACTCGTTTCAACTCAAAGTTTGGGAAGTCAGTTTTGGGTTGCTTTCGCTTCGGGCTAACATAAGATAATCGTTTGAACACTTCATGGGTGTAGTTTACCCCAGTCTCAACCATGATGCCTTCCAAAAGACGTATTTGTAAAATATTTCGTCTAGCCGCGCCTTGGCCCCCGATCAGAATAATCCTTGCAAATTCATTGTCACTTAAAAGGGTAGTTTATTTATTTTTAAACAGATGCTTTTTACTGCTTTTTTGTCTATCATGCCGGAGGCAATGGACGAAAAATTTGCCCTCTCTTCCTGTTACTGTGTCCGCAAGAGAAGCTGGCTGGCATAAGACATGGCCGTAGATCCAGGATTTTAAAGCGCGAATTTTTACAGCGTAAGTTTATCGTAATACCACCGATCGTAGTAAAAGCGCGAAGTAGCGATTCGCCTCGGGTTAGAGGTTTTTATTTTAGGTGTCCCCTCGCAGAAACACTCGATAAGGAGGACAATAACGCTACATTGTGTATTTTATGTTTCAATGCTGTAGGGAAAATATCACTAACTTACCCCAGTCCTTCGGTTTTGATAAGTCACTTTGCCATTTTCCTATTAATTCATGTATCCTAAGCATCTGGAAGTCTTAAGTTAGGTAGTATTTTATATTTTTTATCTTCTTTTGCTATCATTTACTACAGAAAAATTTGTGTAACTTATCCGGAAACTATCGATGCTGTGCATTTCCTTGGAAGCATGTAATATCCCTTTAAATCCACCATACTGAATGCTCCAACTGGGGCACAGAGTAGCTGGAGGCTGTATCCACTTGAACCGATTTACATAGTGCCTGCACACATTTCTTGAAAGCGCTTAAATTATTCGTTGTACGATCGTTTTTGGATCGAGGACGCGTGGAGCCTATCAATTGTATTGAGTTACACGGGGATGCGAAAATGATCACGACACGAGGGAGCAAAGCACCAATGTGTGGTTTTGCCAACCAAGGAGGTTGCCCTGGGGCTATTAAAAAAAAACTCTTGAAAAGCTTTCTCTTGGTATACAAGTTTCACCTTAGTCTTTTATCGCCGTACGGATAAATTCTGAGGCATGGAAATCATTGTGTAGTGCCGTAGATTTGCATTTCTCACTAGAAAGCACCTTTCTGTTTGGATTCGGGCTGTATTTTTGCCACGCCTTACTTTTTTTTTACGACAATCGTACTTTCGTATTGAAAACTTACGACGAATACCCTCTTTGTGCTATTTTTTTCATGCTCGATTATAATTAATAATTATTTTATAAAGTACAGGAAAATGTTTACGGTTTTTTTGCCTTTTTTACATCGATCAATAATTTTCTGGCAAAATTTTCATGTATAAACAAAAATTAAATTGTGATCATCTATTTTAAACTCGTTTTTCATAAAACTAATACTCTATCTTCTATATCAATGATGTCAATTTAAAAAAATCTCGCTCGACTTATCAGAAATTCTTTAAAATACCGAGAAACTGGTTTGTTGACTTGTAATTGAACCACAACAAGCATGAAAAAAAATATAAATGACCTCCGTAGAGTTAGAAATTTCTGGTTGATTCTATATTCTGGGTGTAATACGAAGCTATTACTGAACCAAATATTCGATGGAATGGATTTTTCATAGTGTTTCACACAAAGCCCATAAAATCTTTTATGGTTTAAATTTGCTTTGAACATATTATTGTATATGTCCCATTCGGCAAAAAGTCGATTTACGCCGTGAAGGTGATGTGGCTGGCGAAAAGTGAAACATAAAAGAAGGTGCTCGACTTTTTTGAGGGAGAGGAGGCAAAGTTTGCATGGGATAATGTGAAGATAGACCATATAAACTGATACGGAAGTACGAGGGGATGCTGAAGTCAGTTTCAGGAGGAGGCTGTTGGGAGGACGGGTAACGGATGCAGACTAGACGAAAGGGACGTAAGGAGATAGGAAATCACCCACTTTTAGAAAGAAATATGTAATATTATGATCATATTTTACCATAGTCGGTGTGACTAATTGGTGTCGGGAAGAGTTGGTTCAATGTTCTGAAGAAGAACAAATTTGCTTTCCACAACTCCAGTGCTGAAAGTTATAAAGTGTATTGAAACTAGTCGACGATTAAAGGGTAAGTTGTAGTAAGCAAAGCTGTTATTTTTCCTAGCTTAAAGTGGAATTCTACAAGTTAAAGGCCTCAGCGATCCAGTGTATCATTGATTCTCATGGAAGTTTACATTATAGAGCAGGCCACTTCGACTGAAGGTGGAATCAATGCTTGGTTAATTTCCTTAAAGAAAGTTTCAGTTTGCCTTAAGAAATTTATGGAGGGCCAATATTTATGGCAGTGCTGTTAGTTGAGCATTGCCTTAATTAATTCTATTATCCTGGGATAAAATTATTTAGTAAGATAGTGCAAAATATTCTAGCATGACTGCTTCATTTTCATGGAATATTCCTGCGTCATTCCTCCTCGGAGTTCTCGATGCGATCCCTCAAGCAGACATTTCCTCAAAATCTCTCGTCTCCTTCGTCCCATGCACATATTTCTCCGACGGGAATTCAAAATGCCACCTGGGAGATGTCTTCCCGTCATGACGAGGTCATGAGTTGATTCCTCCAGAGCCTACAAAGAGGTGAGATCTTATTAATAATGGCGAATGTATTCCTCGAAAACGTGCCATGTAGTCACGCGCTCGATCAGACTCGGCCTATTCACGCATAGGTGGGTTACTGCAAACGGCGACGATAGTCGTAAACTGGAGGAGTGAATCGCGATTTTTTAATTGCGTGCTCATTCATTTGCAATTAAATTCAATCGGTTTGTGGGGTACACCCCCACTAACCGATTTGTATTTATTTTTTCTTAATAAAGATAGAAATCACTTATTGAATATATTCCTATGTCATTGTATGCTTTGATGGGGCATTCATAATGATATTAATAATCTGTGCGTAGATCACTTGAATCACGACTTTAATAATTAGCCTTTTGTAGTTAACAGTATTTCTCATGCCTATCTTCTCTTAATGGCTACTTTGTTCGAAGGATAATCAGGTTAAAATTATTTTGAAGGATTCCTTTCAGTTATGGATATTATTATTCTGCCTCCCACTCATGTCATAATTCTGTTGATATGCGTGCATTGAGGCTCTGTAAACGGAATAAATCGTAAAATATGATGAGATTCTTTCCCGGCGTATTAATTGAGTGAAGTCCTCTCGAAAACGAAACGAAAATTTAAACGAAAATTTGTCGGGTGGGAAAGAAGAGTCTAAGCCTGTAGCCAGGGCCGTTCTGCCATATATGTCGACAGTATCTACTAAGATCTCGAACATTCTCAAAAGATACAATATAGAGACAATACATAAACCTATTAGTAAAATGAGGGACCAATTAGTGAAGGCTAAAGACCCCGTTGGCCTAATGACACCTGGCGTCTACCAGATTTCCTGTGAATGTGGCCAAATCTACGTGGGGGAGACTGGTAGAACGATAGCCACCAGGATTAAGGAGCATCGGAGGCATTTCAGACTTGGACAGCCTGATAAGTCTGCTGTGGCTGAACATAGCATTAATAGGGATCACCAAATTAAATGGGATAGCGCCAAATTAATCTGCCGTTCCAACAACTTCTGGGACAGGCTCGCTAAGGAGGCCATTGAAATTAGGCTTAATAAAAATAATTTCAATAGGGACACTGGATACAAAATTAGCAATGCGTGGAATCCCATTTTAAAGAAAATTAAAAATCTTAGAACCCCACCGTTTCATAAAAATTCAGATTTTTCCGGCCGATCAGGGGTAACTTAATTGTTGCAATTTGTTTATAGTTACTTATAAACATTCTTTAATCAGTAAAAATTTATTATTCACCCTGAGGACGATGAACGAGGCGTTCATTGAAACGTTGGTGCCTATAAATCAAATCAACCGGTGGAAATCCCGAGAGGACTTCACGGAATAAATCGTGCTACTAATAAATGAGATTAATAGGTAATCGGATGACAACATTTTTTTCTTTGATGTTAAAATTTGGCTGCGTTAAATTTCCATCTCTAAAAAATATGGAAAATAATTAATCTTCTAAGTATATTTTATGTAAGTGTAATTGCTATGACAAATATGACAAAAGCCTAAGTTATCATGTATCCAACGAGCAAGCTGTTGGTAGACTAATCTAAATTAGCTCTTAGGTAACCATGAGCTCTTTAAAGATGCTTATGTATTGTGGCTTAACTGCTGATTTATCCTTACAATCTGAACTGTGACACACATATTAATATCTACGTCATGAAAAAATTAATATCTTTGTGCCACTGTGATTTAATTGGAATAATGTGTCTTCCTGTCGTGCAAGAATCGCTATGGATCGTTGAAATTTTCAGAAAGAAAGTGAGACATTAATCACTAAGTGAATTGCAATTAAAGGTATTAAATTGAAAATCATATTTTCGTTGATTTTGATTTTTGATGTGGGAAGTAATAAAATCATCAAGATAGGAGGAACTAGTTCTTTCCTCTGGAAAGAAGAGTTGTTTAATGTTGATTTCTAAGATGTTGGTTTTGTTGAATGTGATTTAACTTTGGCTCAATTTGATTAAAAAAACAACCTAATTTATTTCCCTGTGATCAAAATTTACCACACAACCATAAGATTGTGGTCACTGATTACGGCAATGGATGGTTATGTAAGTTATTGGTACTGTGGAACGAGAATATTAACAAAATAATTTACTTAGATTTTTTTTCTAAGTATAAAATATTTCCTACTAAAGCAGCAATCAATATCCCAGCAACATTCAGACAACATTATCGGCGTTAACATATGACATCCTTGCAATGTCTAAGCTAATCCAATAAATTTTGTATGGTTATCCGTCAAATATCCAAAGGACCCGCCAAATTACGTTGTAGCGATGTCTATCAGTGGATATAGAGGTAAAAAATATGGTCCATATTACAACATCTCTCAGATATCTTCTCAGCATCTAATGAGTAGATAATTGGTGTGCTTTTTGTGGTTTTTGGTATCTCCAGACATGCAGACAAAACATTTTTGTTCTTCATTTCAAAACAGAGCATATACCACGGATGGATACGGTTTGGAATAATAATTTTTTTACATTCGTTCTTTATTTGAAATGTTTGTGAAATTTATTGAGGGTATTGATAGCATAGGTACTCTGTACGGGGAGCACAACTTGAATATCTTTGTAATATTATTTTTACAACTCGTAGTTGATGTTACAAATAGAATACTTAAGTGATGTTGTCAAAATATCCATCGTGTAATTTCAACGTGTTTTTGGATACCTATATCAACATTATTTAGATATCTTATGAATATCGTCTGCCGCTTGGGTAGTCGCTCTAGCCTTATCATGGTCTCTTTTTGAGTCCTTATTTCTTAAAAAAGCGTGTGGTATAGGTATGAGAGGGTGAAAAAAACATGAGGACATATTTGTGAATATTTTTTGTCTTGGTGGACGAAATAGGGGAATTGAAGTCTGGGTGCGGCTTAAGGGTTTTGAAGGGGTGGAGGGAAAGAGTCAGATCACTTTCTACTCCTCTCAGTCTCTCTTGGTTATCATCGCCTTGACGTCGGAAGCAGACAGGTCTCAGAAAGAGCGCTTAGAAATGTTGGTGCTGCAAGGTTACACTCCATGATATGTTCAATTTTATCCATGAAAATTAAAAAGGCTTTCTTTAAACAATAATAAATTTCACCACCTCTTGGCCTAATAAATACTGTATAGGAATGTTGAGAATGAGATTTAAACTTTAGTGACGATGTCGACATTGACGTAGGTTAAATCGAATCTTGAAGCTTGTCGTAGAGTTGGAATTTCTTTTGTCTTTTGGGTCATCTTTCCTAAAAATGTGTACATTTATATTTTTCCAAGAACTTTTATGTTACATTCGTTCTTTATTTGAAATTTTTGTGAAATTTATTGAGGGTATTGATAGCATAGGTACTCTGTATGGCGTAGGAATTGGCTGCTTTACATACCTCTTCCTCTTTGTACTTAATATTTTTCAAAATGAAAAGCGTGTGGTGACACTTATATTGTACCACTTATTCAAATATGATTCCTTCGAACATACATAAATGAAATGAAACTATGAATTGATTTCGTTATTCGCTTTTGAATCGAAGGAGAGCGTTGCAAAACATGCAACTCTGTGAGCTGAATGGAAATAGGAATCCCCCTTCCACGTACACTTGCAGGTGCAACATTATTAAAATCGTATCCATCTCCATCCAGATCACGTCCGCGAAATATCAAAATCTTGGCAGTAAGTCCTACCTCTCAGAGTCTACGAAAGGGGTAGGGGTTAAAAGGAGGCAACTTTCTCCTGCGACCCGTCCCGGGGAAGATTCATGATACACCCCGTGCGACGTTCAGAGTCTGATCCCTCATTATTTCTGGCTTAACGACGACTTCACACGGACGTGCACAAAGAAACACGCCGCGACCGATCCATCCATCTTGGAATCGGTCCGAAGTAACAAACTACTCGCTCCCTTGGGAGAGCATTCGCTTCGGGGGATGAAGTGGGAAGAAGTAAACCACGCTGAGCGGGATGAGTCGACACTTCATTGTCCCCCCCCTCCCTCTGCAACCCCTGGGGCATTGGTTGCGTCACTCTTTCATCAGCGGACTCGAAACCGGACCATGAATCTCTCTCACTGTGCATCGAAACGATCGCGCGAGTTTAATCGGGCAGTTTTTCTTCTTTTACGTCTCGGAGATACATGGGACTGATGGCATGTTTACCGCCTCGACTCTCTGTGCAGACCTCTTTCTTCTAATCCATATTGCTCCCCAAGGACTGAGTGCTATGAGCTTGTGAGCAGTAGTCTACCCTCCTCCACGTTATATGCTAGCGATTCCGTCCCATTAAAAGCCTATCCCTATTTTTCGAGCAGCACTAAAGATGATTTATTCATGGGATCCGTGTTGAGTAGTGTATGATACGTGCTAGATCATCGCCGCAATGAAATGACCTAGCTCATCGCGGATTCCGAGCTATTAATAAAAGACATCCTTTTTCGTAATTCGCTACTCTCATTCGTGGCGTAGTTTTTTTTCATCCCCAACGGATGGAATAAAGTACCTGTTGATTTCCGGGTGTGAGCGTAAGATATATTGTCTTTATTTTATTGAAACATTGCTCCTCTTTGAATCTGCGGAAATATAGCAGTGAAACGTGCGGCATCTAATGGCATATTCTTTTTCGTTATTCCTGAGTTTCAATGAAGCGTTATTCATGCCTGAAAAAATTACCTATATTATCATTTGCCATCATCATCATCATCATCATTGGTCAACAATCCTAGGATTGGTTTGACGCAGCTCTCCACTCTATTCTCCTTTCAGCTAATCTTTTCACACCTACGTATTTCTTCTCTTTCACATCTCTCTTCACTTGTTCCATATATTTTGTTCGAGGTCTTCCTTTTCCATTCTTACCTTCCACTTGCCCTTCGACGATTGTCTTCATCAGGCCATCATGTCTCAGGATGTGGCCTATAAGGTTGTTCCGTCTTCTTATTAAGGTTTTCATGAGGCTTCTCTTCTCTCCTACTCTTCTTAGGACTTCTTTGTTACTAACTCTGTCGATCCATTTGATTTTCATCATTCTTCTGTAGCACCACATTTCGAAGGCCTCTATCCTTGCTTTCTCCGCTGCGGTCATTGTCCATGCATCACTTGCCATCGATTCGATTTTTTATCTCCTTTATTTGTATTCTCAAATAGCAGTACGTGCCAAATTCGATCCTATTTTTAATAATAGATACTGTGTTCTGTGAGAGAAGGAGAGGCGTGATTTTCTGTTATTTTATAAGTATTTGTTAGACTTGACTAAGAATGGACTATGTGCCAATGTGTTTTAATAACATCTTAACATGACTGGTGATTAGTTGAAGAAAATACTCTAGTATTCCATTAAATTGTAATTTGCAATTAAATTAAAATTTCGGCTGGGTATGATAATTGTAGGCTTTCTATCTTAAAAGCGAAATCCGGTTACATTTTTGGGAAATGTTTGTTACAGCTTCTTCAATCTTCGTGATATTATCCATCGTTTTACACTATGAATCACAACAAAAATTGCCGTCCTCCACAAAGCCATCGCTTTCATTTTCCTGCGTCTTAGTTCAATCATGTTTATTCCCATTACTTCCGTATCTCGTACTGGATATCCTCTTTGACGTTTTCATTGAGTTTTTTCTTTTTTTTTTTTTGAAATTATTCATGACGCATTGCTTTCTCAAGATTGTGCCAGAAGAGTTGCATACCATTCACGGCGCGTCTGGAGACAGCTTTGCGGCGGGAAGCTGAAGTTCAGCCCACAATTTATCTTGACACGGTCAGATTTTAAGGAGAAATTACTTATGTAGTACTGGTTTATAGTGTTTCAGCGTCATGAAATTTTCAAAGTACAGTACTTTCTTTCCTTATCACTTTTTCGCCGTAATTTCATATAATCATAATAATAATAATAATATCATATCATTGCTGCTCAACAGACTAATCATTCTAATTAGCATACAATCCTTATGTGTAAATGGAGTTTATCCTTACTGCGTGAGATCGATGTAAATAGATTCTTTTCTCAGTGATTCGTGTATTATGTAATGAAGGATGTTGGCGAGGATGTGGAAGATAAAAGTAAGCGTGGGCTTTTCTCATGAATTAGAGTTGTTTAAAAATGGAGGGATACATTATTGTGACTTATAAGCTTTTATTTTGGGTAGGTGCTGACTGTTTCCTCGGCATAAGATCCCTGTTGATGGTGTGAGACTAAAAAAATGGAGAGGCAACTTTTAATCATCGTATCAAACTCACGTTACCCATACATGTTTTTGTAAAAGTATCAGTATTCAGTTGTAATCAGTGGCGGATACAGAAATTACGCAATGGGGGGCGCAAAAGATATCTTGAGCTGCCTTTACTTTTATCGTAAAAAAATCAAGTCACATGCAAATTTTAAGGAAGCTGTATTTAAATTGATTATACAATTATCCAAGACAATGCCATCTGATGAAATAAATAATACAATTGTAGTTCTGCAATGTTCGGCAATGCGGGGTGCCTCACCCCCTTCATATGTATCCGCCACTGCTTGACATTTATATATGCATAGGTCAACTTTCAACATAAAATCCTTTCCATTAGCATGTAATTATTTTTTTAATCGTACAGTGTGTATGATTTTTTAATTTGCTTATTTATAAGTATACCAAAAAGTATTTTGATGAAATATAGGTTAGGTCCAACATCATCAGTGAAGATTTAGATAATTGGTATGGTTGAGTTAATGGTCTTCGAGTTAAAAGATTCAAATCCAATGTTTAAAGTTTTTATGGAATTAGAAACCTATGGTAACACCAAATAACTTTCAAATAAATATCAACTGGTTCATGCGTGGCTTAGGAATTATTACAAGGTAATTTGATGAGAGAGTTATCATCTCCTTTCCTTATAGATGTTTCTAATCCAGGCATTCTTTGGTTACTATATTATCTACACTTGTGTCTCCTCGTATCTTTCAGACGGATGTTGTCTCACTTGCTTCTTTCATTATCCTTGAAGATAAATGCAGTCTCCTTGAAACTATCCCATGGCGAGGCTTCTTGCCTCGGGCGAGGAATATTGTCTCTCTCTCTTCAATTGTCCTGGTCTTTTAACTCCTTCATTCTCCCTGTCCTCGCGTAACTTTGGTCCGTTATTACTCGTTTCCATAGAGACAGGAACTGATTGAATGTGTCGAGTAAGCTAGATGCGTTACCACCCCGGCATTACAATAACTAGGTATTTTTCTTCACATCTTTGCAAGCTCTTAATCGTTTTGTAATATTTACTGAGTAAGTTCAAAAGTTCGAAAAAAGGTCAGTCATTTAAGTTTTTGTGTGTGATAACATTGAGACACTGAGGAAACCCATTTTAATTATGTATGGGAAGCATCCAAGATATTATGAACTAAGGGTTCGAAAATTTGGCGAAAAAATGTCAGACTAAGTTAAAGTGGTTTTTTTCAGCTATCGAAGTTGGATAATCATTAATTTGGGATGTTTTTTTTATCACTGTGAAAAAATGAAAGTATTTTTCCAACATTAGTAATATCTTAGCCTAAGATGAGCGCGGAGATCGTCAGCATTCCTCACATCTTTAGATTTTGCCTTTTTCACCATAGCATGTTTGGGATTTTGATGCATGTAGGGTTTGAGGTAGTTGAAATTGATTTAATAATAATTTTTTTAAATTTATGTTGAACACGCACAACTTTTAAACTAAATGAAGTTAAAGCCAAGCGCTCCGATTGGCCGCGAGTTTTCCCTGTTTCCGGATGCCTTGGATGCATCGCGGTTTCCGGCGGGAAAAGCATTCGAAGCATTGAGTAGTTTAAAAATGTTGCTTTTTCGACTGGAACATCATTTGGTTCTTCCTAGCATCAGCTATTCAGGGTTAAAATTTCGTGACACAATTTTTCGCCACAGTTAAATACAAATTATATGCAATCAGATTGGCCTTAAGAGTTTCGAGTTAGATGGGAAAGAGCGCGGTTTGTAAAAGTGTGGTTAGGCAAAGAGAACGGGTCAATGTGGTCTGGAAGAGAATTTATGTGGGAAGAGAGCGGAAGAGGATGGAACGTTTGGTCAGTGACAATCTGGGAATGGGATTATGGAGGAGCGAATGCGTGCGGTGGGTCTACATGGAACTTTAAAGGTTTAATTTGTTATGGGATCGGGACAGTCTGTAGGAGAGTTTAAAATGCTATGTATTAGTTTTAAATCGGATTAGAGATGTAACTTTAGAATATTAATTATAGAAAGTTTGTACAAAACAGTATCAGCTGGTATATTACGAAAATGAGGGACTGTACTGGACTATTCTAGTGAAAAAAATATACGAAGCAGTAAGCCCTCCTAAGAAAGTAAGAAGAAGGCAAGGTAAAGAAGTTGAATTAAAAGCTCCAGAAAACAATCCTGGTCATGAAGTGCCGTTGAGTCTCACCTTAATTTGGGAGCCATTTAGTTTCAAGGAAAGATTCATAAGGGTGAATCACAGGTATCGCTCGATGCGCTGGTAATGGACTTAAATTAGATATTTTATGAATAGTGAAAGCTGTGAGATATGGAGTGCACCGTCGTAGCTGAGCTTGAATGAGGTCGAATTCACTCTCAGATGAGAAAGTATCAGGCTCAGGGTCAAATAGAAGCGAATTGGTTGTGACATAAGTTAAGCGTGTGGACCTGGACCTAAGGTAAAGAATCTTGCAGCCTGGGAGATATTAATGAAGCGAACCACGTGTCTCATTATGGAACCAATTATTGCGATTTGCGAGCTGATTTTCTTGGACAAGGAGGGCTCCATTAGTATGCTGGTAAACGAAGATGCGGATGGGATTCTCGAAGCAATTGTAATTTACCGTCCTTATTGGGTATAACCTTATTCTCTCGCGCGTTTCGTCTGATGACAATCTAGAAATTTTATCTAAAGATGATGTGATAAACATATGATATTTTCATTGGAATTCTTTTGCAATTCCTGTGACTAAATGTTTTTCTCATGCCAGAAAAACTTCAAATTCTATAGAAGACAAAGAGCCCGAGATGAATCCACAGAATATATTCTATGAGTTCATCTCAAAACTGTACTCAAAATTATGTCTTATTTTAAGCTTTAGCGTCGCACCAGAGTAAGTACGCGTGAAAATTATGACTATTCATGAATAATAATTTATGATACGACTTTGAATATTTCTATACTCTTTGATGTTATTATTTTCCACTGGTAAAGCGATGTACTTAATCAATTCATGAGTGATTTCATAAAAAAAGTGCTTCATTACTCCGTGATAGGCCGAGTTAAATTTTATCGTTATTACTGAATGATTAAAATGAATAAGATTTTATCCTCCTTATGTGCAAGGACGAAATTAACCCGAAGTTGAAGTTGGTATCGTAACATGGGGTTCAAAAAATGAATTATATATATTTTGGGGTTTATCAGATAATCTATTTGTTTTCCTGATGGGCGAAGTTCTCGTCTAATGAATTGCATTTGTTTTTCTAAATTTAATCCCAAAGGGTAGATTTGTAATCACGCCGATGCCTTCATTTTTAGATCGCGATGCGGATCCATATGTTGTGGGTCTAACGTGTGGTTTACTTGCTATGCGTAGAAGATCTCTAGGATGTATTGCTGAAGAATTTGGGAGCAGGCGGATTCTTACTAGTGGGCGTACTTGGACTCGTAGATGACGTCGGTAATTGAAGACGCGTCAGCGCGGGGAAGTTTTAACTCGTGTTCCTCGCCCGAGGTGGTCTGAATGGAAGTCCCTGTTGTGTTCACGCACGTGTTTGGAGCGTGGAGGGGAGGTTGAGCTGGAATGCGGGCTGGAGGGGTAAGGGTTGATTGAATGGGATATGTACCCCCACCTCCACACGCGAAGCTGATGTCATCGGAATGCGCACTGCTTTCATTTCTACGTGCTACTATCCGCGAACTGGTGATTGAATGAGGTCGATCTACCTCATCGGAGTTTACGAGGATGCGGAAATGAGAATTACCTTTACGCTCACCTTTTCGACTCGTCTCTTATTTGTTTCTTTTTAATTTTTTCTAACCACATCGCCTAAGTTTTCTGGTATCGATTTTGTCCTTTAAGAATATTCTCTTCATCGTTCGGTTGTCCTTTTTTATGTTGAGAATTGGACATTTTATCAATATACCTTAAGAATCATAAGTTAGGCATGTAAGTAATTATATGCATGTAGTGTGATGTAGCGGTTTACTGTATTCGTTGGTCATTGTGCCCAATATTCTTAGTATTACATCGAAAAAATGGGATTCAATGGTATTAAATGGAGTTGTCTGTATGTTTTGATCTCCTTTTATTTTAGTTTCTTTACAGTATAATCTTCATCTATTCAGGATTCGCACTTTTGGTAATGGTGTACCTGTCTCTATTCCATTTTAAAATTTTTTGTCCAAAAGTGGTTTCGTCTACACCCCATCGTAGTTTAGGTTTCAAAATGAATATCTTAGAAAACTGGAAGCAGCAAACACATTATTGACGCCGTGGTAACGTTCACATAGGTAGCGTTAACTTTTACATTTGGCCAGCGATTTCAATGATAGGTATATTGGGTAAAAGTATCACTGTAAAGTGGGACTCACCACGAGAGAAACTCACTGTCGAGAATCTAGTATTTTCCACGATTGTGTTTAGTATTTACCCACCATGCTGAAAGAAAACTAGTTATTTTCTATTTAATTGCGGAAAATTTAATTTTTTTGTGTGAAAACGTTCCAATGTTTCAGGCCTCTTTACTAAGATACAACTACTTATTTAACATTAATTTGAGTTTGGTCATGTTAGAGCGGTAAGGGGGTTTGAGCTTTCTTCCCACTTCTTTAAAAAATGTCTTGCTTTACTAAAATGATTAATGGATCAACTTGTACCTTCTTAAATAAAAAAATCTCACTCTCTAGCGCAACAGAATTTTTCATTACTTGTAGTAGTTTGAGCTGTGGTCGAAAAATTACCAACACTTGCAAATTATTACTACGAATCGTGTTCCAATATTTCTGAATATTTTTAGAATAGGTCCTTAGCTCGGGAATGGAGTAATATGTTTGTTTCGGAGTAAATTTAGAGTATGTCTTCAGCTAAAATTGTGTAGTCGATCAATGGAAATATATGCTTGCCTTTCAACTTTTAGGCGGTGATATTGCTATTTATTTATTATTATTTATTTAAAAATGTGGCGTATTGTTTGTCTCACATCTAAAACGTGGATAGTCGTAAACAATCCTTGAATATCCATCGCAAATTGGATAGTTGTAAAAAAACAATGGTGATTTATGTTGACACAGGTTGTCTGTTATCAATTAATAATCTCTGATTTACTTTTAATGGCCTAGCTTGTTTACACGTGCGTACAAATGCCAACGGAACTTATAGAAGCCATCTAAGGGCGAAATGTCAAAGAAATAGATTTCGCATTCTAGTGGAAAACAGTATTGTAAAATATCTCTTCTTACGCATCGGAATGGCGTGTATTGTGAAGGAGAAAAATGGCAGTTGAAAAGAGCTGACAACATTTGACTGGAAATGTGCTGAGCCCCAGTTTCTTACTCGCTGTTAATTTATTCATTGGTTACATACCTGCTCCATTGTAACTTGGCCTCAAGTTATTCTGCTATTCGTATTGTAAACTACTAGTCCATGTGTCTATGTTACCACCCCTTCTTAGTTTCATATCGTCGGAAGACTCGGACATAAATTACATCCCCTTCCTCTCGTGCTTTTAAAATGCACATCCCGCTCGGCGATGTGGAAACGTAGCACGAGTAATCAACATGCTCTTTACAAATAGCCCTTGCAAAACCATGAATCCTTGTGCGGTGATCTAATTCCGTGGAGAGGGATGCGGAAAGACTGCGTGAGAATCATTCCGTTATGTTTTGCGGAATCAGAGAGACTATGATGACGAGTCATAGCGAACGCGTGCTAGATGTGAGCGACATCGGGTGCGTCAAATATTTTCACTCGAGCAGGAATGTTACACTAGAGGATCCTCAAGTCCACCTCATAATATGTTGTCGCCCACCGCGCATTTTAATGGGCTTACAAAAGTCGCCACTCACGTCGCTGACGGACAAATTGATCCGAGTTTCACGGGTTAATTCCGCGTCGACTCATTTTTGGCGGACGACAGTTTCAGGCGCGTTCCAGGTCCCGTCTTCGGATCCATGTTGTCATTAATCACCGCGAAAGCCTCCGTATACTTCTCACTAGTATTACTTCACTAGTATTGTTTCTTATTCTAAATTTCAAACTATGTTTCTTATCCATGCTAATCATGCTATGTCATACTAATCCAACAAGTTTAGTAAAAGTACCGGTAGCAATCCATTAGCAAGGGATTCGATGCTATTCCTCGAAATTACAAACATTATAGTGTAAAATATAGAAAAAAGTGGATCGCATTGCACTCATCACCACGCTGCAGACAATTTTGAAAGCCGATTAAAATGCGGCCGAGTCCCCTTGCACTCGAGCTCCATGTCTGGAAAAGCTAGAGTTCTGCATAGAGGAGGCCCAATTCCATCCCACAGAGGGTTTATTACTGTTGCCACTTCGGTCGCATTTTAATCTCTTTTCAAAAATGTCCGCGGCGCGGTGATAAGTTCAATTCGATCCACTCTTTTTCCAACATTTTGCATTATAATGTTTGTAATTTCGAAGAATAGCAATTAAACCTTTGCTAATGGCTTGCTACCGATACTTTTTCTAAACGTACTGGATTAGTATATCGATAAGAAATATTATTTTAAATTTATAAAAAGAAAAAATGCTAGTGGAGTTGTCTTGGAGGTCAAATTAGTTGACAAGAGGCATTTAGATTCTCGAATGAAGGGTTTAAACAGCAAAAGTTGTGGATAAAACATATAATATCTCCGTTAACCTAAACAGGTCTTGAGTTGAGTTATTAGATCACTGCATAGAACAATGGAATTTGTACGCAGTTAAGCGCACTGATGCAAAGTTATATACTGCAAGGATGAAGTTTACTATGAAAAAAAATCATGTAGCCTATCAGATATGGTATTGCCGGTCAGATATTCTACGGCTATGCTATGAGGAAGGGTACTACATGTAGGAGGCCCGATTGCATCGCATAGGAGGATGATTTATGTTGCCACTTCGGTCGCATTTTAATCGGTTTTCAAAAATGCCCGCGGCGAGGTGATGAGTTCAATTCGAACCAATTTTTTCCCAATATTTCCAATGCAATGCTTGTGACTGCGAGGAATGTCATTGAAAAGTCTTGAATTTGATAGTTCACATCATCACGTATGTGAATTTCGGTTAACACCCGTAATTATACCTTATTTCCCCGTGAAACTCGGATCGTTTTGTTCGTCAGCGACGCGTGTGGCGACTTTTTCTTATCCATTGAAATGCGCGGTGGGTGACAACACATTTAGTGGCCGACTCGAGGATCCTCTTTTGTAATATTCGTGTAGAGAAGGATCGATGGGTATGAATTGTGGAATGCAGTTAAATGCACTTCCGTTGTTCTGTTGTGAAGAAAAATGGGGAAGGAAACTATTATTTTTCTTGCAATACCTGTGTTGACAGCAGTAGTGGACAGTATCACCTGTTTCCTCGCTCAGATAAACATGAATGCTACTGGAACCTTTAGAGGCGATTACCTACTCCTTTCTTAGTGCACCTGTACTGACCATGCTTCGCTGGTTTATTAAGGGAATGGAAGAGAAATATGAAATTCCAGTTGCAACATCATCCTTGCGAAAATTTTGAAATGTTATAAGCTCATTGGACAACTTGTGTATTGATAGAGAAATGCGTATTAGAAACAGCACAAATATGCCTTCCTCATGAGTTTAGAGCCAAAATTCGAACATGTGGAGTTTTTGACACTCATCTTAAATAAAATAGAGAAACTAATACTCAACAACAAATATTTTAGTATGGAAGCTCTGATTTTATGAATGATCGTTTTTTACGAATTGCATAAAATGATAGACTTTTAGCATTGATGTGTCGCAAGCCTAGAATTTTATACGCCTAACAATATGGTCACAAACTTGTGAAGTAGTTGATATTTTCTTGAAAACCTTCATCTAAACTGGTAAGAAAGCCCCGAAAAAATCTTTTATCTAATTTTCAAGGTTTAGTAAACTTTGAGGTAATTGAAAAAATGTTTGGTGACTAATATTTATAATTTCTCAGAAGTAACGACGAAAAGCTCAAAAACGGGTTAACAACAATAAAAACAATGATTGAAGAGTAATTTTGAAATTTTTTATGTGTTTAAACGTAGGTAATTGCTGTATAGATAAGTATGTTATAAAATTATTTGGAAGATGTAAATGACGAATGGTGAAAAAAATATCCGTTTTTTAACGATCTCATTAAACTAGTGTTTATGTAATTTTGTTTTCACTCTACACTTGTAAAAAATCAATGAAGATGGCGTTGTACAATTCCGAACTTGTTGTCGCTAATTTCGACGGATTTTACTTATAATGGCTTTGGGAAGTGTGCCGTGAAACTATTACCCAATAATCTTAAATCTTATTATTTTATCATATACGTTACACAATTCATATATTTACCTTAAATAGTGAATTTTAGGGAGAGTATATGATTGGTTTTAACAGGTCAATAAATGTCACTTTAGATATTATAGTCTAAGTTGTGCGTATTCTTACAGTATGTGTATGGTAATATAGATTCCCATCTGCCATCTGGTCGTGGTATAAAGTTTTGATTGTCATATGGTTGTGAAAAAGATACCTATCCTCCTTCTGGGGACTTATCAACTATGGTTTTACGGTGGAGTCTTTGAATGCAGGCGGTACTTGCATATGCTCCCTTTTGAGGAAAAAGGAAAATCATCCTATCCAATCAGGAACATTCATATGGATTTGGATTAATTCCCAGATAGATACGTTCCTGCAAGTCCATGGTCAAGTGACTTGGTATCCGGAAAGTGGAGGGAAAAACGTCAAGATTGTATAAAATATGTTCTCTATACGTGTCATATTACTATCATATTATTATTACCAGGTTATTATTTGAGGAGACCATAAATTGGCGATAACATATCAATTACTGTCACATTTAAAATTATATTCTAAAGTGTTTTCTCTTGCGCTATCTTTCAGAATGAAATATATACCCCTATTCCGACTAATATATCAGGCGCTTATGGAAACTTGAGGTTGGTTACTCGTAGACACCAGGGTTATAATCTCCCTGGAGGTGCAAGTGAAATAAAATGTCATATTATATATGCATGATTGTTTTATTTACTTTGGGAATATACCGGAGATTTTCACATGTCTTGAAGTGTCTTATTTAGTATTTTTTTAGTTTTTTTATGAAAAATAAAAACGGATTTATTGTAATAAGTGTGTGCGATTTATCATTATGCTCTATTGGCCTTAAGGTCAAGTATGTAATGGATGCCTTAGCTTAAATTGTCCGTAACTTCTCATGCATTGATTCTCATGATATGGCACAAATAACTGTGAATTCTGAAAAGAAGAACTTTTTATATGAATAAAAATAACCGGCAGTTTTTAACAGTGTGAAATATAGTAAACCATTGAATTATTTAAAAAGTAACATTCTTGCCTTGAAATATGACCTGTCTATGTTGAGGATGAATCAACGGAAATTAACATTACATGCCTACTAATTGAATAAACAGTGTACTGTATTTCAATTAATATGAAAAACCGTTGGAATATTTCTTCAATATCGCCTGATTGTCTTAAGTACTTAAGCAACAAACTGAACAGCATTTATAAAATTAAAGAATGATTACCTACTGTGTATAAATTTCCACGCAATGTGCTTTTTTCTGTGGTCTCTTAAAAATAATTTCAAAATTTTTATTCACGTCATCACTTTTTGTTTCTTCTCCTGCTGTAATTTTTAAACCACGACTTAAGTTTCGGTATGCTTAAAATTTAAAATTATTTGTGTCGAATGTGAATATAGGGAGATAGCGATTAATATGAAGGCTTAATATGTGTAGGTATAGATGAAACAGTTAAAAAATGGCGATTTTATAATAAAGCCCAGTGAAAATGAGGTGCAAATATTTTTTGCTATAGGTATCAATTTTTAATCACTGCATATACTTTCATATACTTTTTGCCTTACAAAACATGCTAATAATAATGTGACTCACGTTTTTGTTTCAAAATCGTCCGAAAATTGCTCATACCACTTGTGTCATTTGAAATTCATCTCTTATCAGTTTAAAGATTCATGTAGACAAACTATCATTGTGTGCTAATTTGCGTAGTAGAATGGCCTTAAAATTTCATATTCGCGTAGTTAAGATGGCTATTTTTTGTAAGCTATCATTTTTTGAAATGCGTATGTTTCATTTTTAAAGGACATTCGCTGTCATGAGCTCGATTTTTCCGTTCCTGCAGCGGATAATTATTTAGATCTTGCCGCCCGATTCCGGGTGTCACCTCATGAGAATGACTGTTAACCTCCGTTATTGGATCGGAATCGTTTGAGCATTGATTGATGCAAGCGAGGAGTAAAAAAAGACAAAGGTGGGTGTTATGACTCTGAGTGGTTAATCCCGCCATATGGGATGGGTCCAGCGATCTTATCGGCCTCATCCGGTTCCGGAATACTTCTTGATTGTCATCTTCCCCGCCCACTGCTGGTGTTATTTTTAAATACTTGGTCTCACATTAGATGTGTCTCTTCATTCTGTTGACAAGGCGTGGATGAAGTGTGCCGATTAACGTTTATACGTGAGATTGATCCGATGTGTGGAGATTTCAGTGAGTTTTAAAGATAAAACACTATTTTCTCTTTCGCGAATTTCCTAATTTGTTGCTACGGTTTCCGCGGCGATTAAAAATATATATAAAGAATAGAAGCTCTGCACATCATTTAGACCCAAAGACTGGAGCTGGAATTCCCCAGAAACTGTCATCCACCAAAAATAAGTCGATGCGGCATTAACCCAAAAAGAAATCTTCCATATTTATTGTTTTCTATTGAAGTTTGATAATTTTTACGTGTTTTTTTTATTAATTTCAAACTCGAAGAAAAATGGTTTGGTAGATTATTCATATTTATGTCAAGCACCTGATGACTGGGGAGTGTAATTAGTTTTCGTAGTTTTTTTTTGTTTCGCTTGCGCCAGCCCATATTTTTTTATATACAGCGTCATCGCACATTCCTGAAGGCAGAGATTTCGCATTTTTACTGTACTATTTCATGAATCCTTGGAGATTATGAAATATTTTGTGAGTGGAGGATATTTAGTATTAAAGTTGTCAGTGTTAATTGGTATGGCCGAGGTGCACATATTTTCGTGTGAATAAGGTAAGTTAGCCATAAAGGTTCATGGTCTTAGTTTGATTAGATATTGAAAAAAAAACTATTTGAATCGCAATTCACTTTCGCCTTTCAGAATAGCTGACTTTGTTTTTCTAACGAGAGCTCATTTCTCTCTCTTTTTTTTTTGACCTCATTAAGCAGCCTTCGGACACGGCTTATGGAGCAGCCGTGTCAGCTGAGGATTACTTCTATTTCCTAACATGGACGTGAGAGCGTTGCGAGGATAGACCTGTTCTAATGATGAAACTATATACGACTTTGTATCGGCGAGAAGTTTTTTGCGTCTCGTTACGTCGTCCCAAGGAATCGCTCTCGTCGCGACGAAATATGCGAGACGCGATTGGAATGCGTTCCGTGAACAAGTGCAAAGTCATCGGCCGCAACGCCCAGCGACCAATGCATCGATTCCAATACATCCTATCTACATCTACATAATACCCTGCGAGCCACCTCTAGGGTGTTTGGCAGGGGGTGATCAATCACCAGCATGCAGCATGCAATTGGACTCCAACAAGCACACCACACCGTCCAAAAAAAGTCCCGTATACTAACAAATTATACCACTATATGCTGTTAGAAATAATAATAGAATTAAGAAACATGCATTAAGTTTTACATAGGTTAGTAGGCTACACTACAAGTCATGCAATCTATTTATGAGTTCTATCGCTGCCGTTATAATCTCTTATCGATCGTGGAAAAAATGACATTCTGAATCTGCCTGCTCTACAATCTATCTCTCTTATTTTATTTATATGATCTGATCTTCCGTAGTATGTTTGCGTCCGTAAGATATGGTTAACTCCGTTAGAAAAGACTCTTGAATTTATCTGCTCTTGAATTTATCTAAAAGGTTTAGTCTATTTTTCAATCTATATCTATAATCTAATCTAATATTTCTAATCTTTCTATATCTATAATCTAATCTAATTTCAATCTAATCAATACGAGTGTCCAATCAAAATTCCCCCGCTCATGCCTCGCTATCGATTTTATTTCGTGCTTGCGAGATTAAGACTATGAGATAAAAATTTTACTACTATTGCCTTATAGTCATCAATCTGTTTCGAACGGAGAGGTGGATCAATTGGTTCAAACCTCCGGAATGTGTGATATTAATTGTACCCCTCTAAATGAACCATCGAAAAATTTGTCTGGCTGTGGCTATACGGACATTAGTTTCACGGGCGATGTACTATTTCGCTAGCTTATTATCGGAATACCTTCTGTTTCTTCACGCTTACAAAGCCTGTGTCACGTTCATATTTTAATTGACCTGCGGTATCTCTGTTTTGATTTGCCATTCTGCCTCGTAGATACACTGCTCCAAAATATGTACTTTTAGTTTTGCATCGCGAGTCTTCATATGGATCTCCCTTGCCAATGTGTCTATTGGTAGTTTCTTGTTTCTCGAAAGTCCTTGTTTCTGTTTAACGTTTGATCATTTCACATGTTTTGATTCGTTTGTTGGTAGTTGTGTTTCTTTGTGCCTGGCGTGTTTTTGTTTATATGCCAAACGATTCTCTGAATTATTCACGGATATGGGTGTTTCCCCTACGTAATATATGGTTTTGAAATACTAAAAGCAGACCTCATCAAAAGAATATCAACGAAATATCTTGTTTTCTTCCTTCACTGTGAGTCACACGTGCTAATTTCACTTGAAATACTAAAGTCTACCCTCATTTCATAACGTACGCTCTTCTTTGATTGATTTTAAGACTGCTAAACTTAATTGTTTAGAAGATTACTAAACTATTTGCCACATCAAGTGGAATGGTTTTATGTCTCTAAAAGCATTCTTAAAACTTATTTTAAATGCTGCAATATGTGAGGGATTTTTATGCATGCGAGAAATCATTTTCCTGGATTTATTATAATTATTATATGCCGACATTATACAGCGATGAGTTCCACAACTTGTTATAATTAGTACTAGTTTCACTGTCGAACATTTCAAAAGAATCTCTGCTAGGACGGAAGATATCGCGTACCTTTTTTATCGATCCAGGAGCAAAGTATAAATTTCAGTCTTTCCCAGGTTATTAAAAAAAAACTCCACAATTTAGGTTTCCAGACTTTTTGAAAACCCTTTCTAAAACAGATAATTGTTAAGGAAATTAAATTGCAAGACTAAGATTGTGAAATTTTTCTACACAATCATAATTACTATGGCAGCTACATATTTCGCTGTTAAACTTTACAGCACAAAAGAACGCACAGTTTCAAAATTTTCTGAAAAGAGTTGAAAATGTATACATTATTGATGTTACTTAAAAGAAATATTGGGGTATAAAAAGTGGCGCCGACTCCATGGGGCCTGAGGGGGCCCGAGCCCCTTCTAAAATTCGTTATGGGTGTGAGGAAAATATGTGTCAGGCTTGTCGATTTTCCCCGGAGTGTTCAGATATCGAGATTCGAGTTATCTGTGTTCTAATGTTCATCACATGACTCTTCTAAAATGCTTAAAAAACTTACTTACTTATAAAATTTACCGAGGCAAGATCCCCGGTTTGGGCCCACCAATATTTTTTGTAAGTCGGCATCCCTGATTATAATGGGTTAATCATTCCTCGAAGTGTCAATTGAGGATAAAAGGAAGTGCTTTTAACTCCGACATTAAAATGAAGCTATCATCACTGTTCTCTAATGCACTGGGAGGAAGGTGTGTCAGAGTTATTCTGGTATTGATTGTGTGGACTACAGCATGCGTTGGGTTTGGGTTCGTTTCGTTTGCATGGTGTGGGCGGATTGTAGGAGGTTGGCGGATGTGTGGACCCCTGTGTATCTCTCGGAGGGAGGTGGGGGAGAGGGTGGAAAGGAGCGTGGAAGTGGAGTGAGAGCGTGGGAGGAGGGAGTGGGGGGTTATCGCGGACGTGACTCGACGCTTGGGTTTTGCCCGTCGGCCTCCCATCGGCCCCATCGTGTAGCTGTGCGGGAGGCATTCAGGGCGTGGTGCGGCCGGGGAATTTCTGCCAGAATTGGGAATCCTATAATGTCGGGACGGGTCCGGGATCCGCGCAGAAGGAGATCGCCTTTCTCCGAGTGTGGGTGTTGAGGAGATGCATCACTTATGCTCGACCCGCTGATTCCTTAACGTATTGCTGATGTTTAACTCACACTTTAAAGGCCGTTTTACACGGTACGCGGAATTGCGCAATCTGACGGACGTACGTGCGAAGGCGCAATCCAAATTGCGTCGTGTAAAGCGGTGAATTGCTAGAACACATGCGAGAATGCGTGGATGCGAGACGGCAAAATAGCCCCTGTTCTAATTTCGTTGATGCATTCGCGCAATTCCACGCCATTTTAGAAATAAATGCAGCTCTAACCTGCGCAAATCCGTGCCCCGTGTAAAACGACCTTAAGACTGAATATTTCAGCATATATACACCATGGGTGGTGTTCGCCGTGAAAAATATGTGACTTAACCTGGATTCGATCCCGGATCTCCCGATTGCTGCTCTTAGAAGATTGTTTGGTGCGTCTTTTGCGGTAATTTGCTTTTGCGTTTGGTCTTGTGCGGAAATTGCCTATGAGGTTGGACGAATAGCGCCTGTCTGGAGAATCAAAATCCCGTGTTATGAAAAAGAATGTTCTATTCAGTCATGCTGTGCGCTTCATGGATGAATAGTATGGCCATTTTGAGAGCAGATTCGTTGTCTTTGCCAATTTGGTGGTGTAACTGCCTAACAAGCCTGACCGGCAATCGGTAGATACGGATCCTGGTTTAGCCAAATATTTTTTTCCTTGGTTTATATAACTTTTCACGCATGGGCGTGTCTGCATTCCAAGTCACTTGTTTCAAAGTCACTTGTCAAAGTTACTGCATTCAAAGTCACTTGTTTTATGCAGTGCTTCAATTTTTCAGGTTTATGGAGTAAAACATTGTCAAAATTTATCTATTTCGCAAAGATGAAAAGTTTAATAATGTGCTTACTAAGTCTGTGTTACACACCAGGAAAGATAATATTTCGAAATTGGGGCTTCATAATCTTGTGCGGAAATTGCCTATGAGGTTGGACGAATAGAGCCTGTTTGGAGAATCAAAATCCCGTGCTATGAAAAAGTATGTTCTTTTCAGTCATGCTGTACGCTTCATGGATGAATAGTATGGCCATTTTGAGAGCAGATTCGTTGTCTTTGCCAATTAATACAAACATTCAAAATGCAGAGTTTGATGACGATGTTGAACATAGCATAGAAACAAACTTAATTTTAAATAGAATATAAATATCGTTATATAAAAAAACTGACGAAAAGTCGTGAAACTTTGAAATCATTATGAAAATAAAACCTATGGCACATAGCCGTGATAGGTTTTAGTTATAAACAAATGCATTGTATTGAAACTCATGAATAGGAAATTTAATTCCAATGACGTTAGTAACATGAAAAAGGCGTAAGAATCATTTCACACAGCTTCAAATAGCATTAGTTTAAAATATAAGCATTCCATTCTTTACACAATGTGTGCATTGATTTTGACTTTAACATCAATACATGCCATGAACCTGAGAAATCATTATATTAGTATGTTAACATTAGCACTTGCCGTGTAAACCTTAGTACTTTAGATCTCAACCCATGGCCACTTTCAATACTTTTGCGTATTTCTTATTTAGAGGTTAGTACCACTAAGTTACAATACAGTGAACTACGATTGTTCATAAGATGGATGGCGTAATTTTACGCCCGTAGCAAAAATCGAATTTCACGTGGCTTAATATTGCGCCCAGAGCCCGCAAATCGTTAATTGCTTTGAAACTTTCATTCATGATCGAACCATCTTGAGCAGTCAGGGGAAGAGATGTGAGGTACTTCTCAATTTTTGCGATTCAGCATGACACCGAGAGAATGAGCCTTGTGCGGGTGTATCCGCTAGTAGTGAGGGACTTGGTGAGGGTTGTGGAAAATATAAAACGTGAAAATAGCGTAGCAGTCAGTTCATATAGCTTCAAAAAGTATTCATTAAAAAAATAAAAATAGCATTCTTTAAATGATGGGTGTCCTAATTTTTGACTTTTAACACCAATGGCTGTCATAAACGGAAGAGATTGTTGTTTTAATAATGTGAAAATTAGTTGTTTTAAAACTTGCATTCATAATTGAGTCGTGTGTATGAATGTTTCGAGGGATTCCCACCAGGCTAGCTCTTCTATTGGAGCCGACGTTTCAATGGATAACTCTGCCATCATCTTCAGGGCGTTGAGTGCTGGGTCAAGATTTGTCTGCGTTTATATATCCACCAACATTTTGACTGAGGAGGCTATTGAGAAAAGGTTGTCAGAGAAAAACATTAACCGCGAAACGGGATACGCTATCAGCCAAACATGGAAAGCAGTGCTCAAGATCATCAAGGCGTCACGGTAAAAAAAAACGACGCGATGGACGACGGCCAATCAGAAATGACCCTACTTACGGTCAGAAGGTGTATCAACGCAGCAAATCTTTGCCCATCTCTCAACGCCCTTAGGACGATGGAAGAGTTCGCCATTGAAACGTCGCGTCGGGTCCAATAGAACAGCTCATCTGGTGGGGACCCTGCGAAACATTCATCCACATCGTTCGTCAGGAAAGCACCAAGTCTTATATCATTGTATTATTTTGAATAAGGACAGATTTGAATGATCCTTCCCACTTTTTCTTCATTTGCGTTTGCTTCCGTTGAGGCATCTATATATTTATAAGGTCCTACGATGTTTTTATGCTAGAAGTGGTGACTCTAAAATATTTCAGTTCCTGCCTTCTCCCTTTACCATGCGTAAAATAAGTGTGCCCTTGCCACAACCAAATTTGACTTTGTTTAAAAGATGTTTTTTGTACGTCGGACCAAAGGCTTTTAATGTGTTACCCCAGTCATGCTTTATTTCATAGTCTTTGAAAAAGTTTTTGCAAAATGCACATTCTTGGCTTCTCACTAAAGAAAGTGTAGAACAAATATTGTTATAAAATATTGATGTAAATGAATGATAAATACTACTTTAGTTGTTTTTTCATGTACGCACTCAAGCTTTGTTAGTATCTAGATTATCAAGGTAACACAAAATGTGCTACACTATATGTAAAGCATAATGTATTATTATTTTGGATGGTAGCCTCAAACAGGTTATCCTTCGCGGCTACCTAAAATTACTCAATTTTGCTATTGTCATGTATTTTGTGTGTGGAGTAATAAAATTATTTAGTATTATTTAGTCATCTTGAACATCCAGGGAAATATATGCAGAAAGGTTGCTTGAGTCATCCACGGGGCAATTGTCTCCATGCCTCCTGACGTTTCGAAGAATGACTTGCTCTTCATCCTCAGGGGATCTTCTGAATGCCGTTTCTCAAATTGGTCTGGTATATATACACCCCACCCATTGGTCAGATGTAGCCTGATTGGTTCTGGCGTGTTCTGCTTTACCCGCCTTTTTTGTTGCATTGAAAGGAGGTCATGATCGGTCTCCAAGGATTGCTGATGAGGAATCCGGAGTCTCGATTGATATTGCTGGGATTTATGCGGATCTGAATGACACTTTTCAATGTTTGCGAATTTTTATGAAACCAAGACGATGAGCCTTGTGCGGGTATTTCTCCAAGTAGCAAAGGGACTTGGTGAGGATATGAATGGGTATTTGCGGTGAAAGGGGAGCTCCCGGGACAAAATCCCTCAAGGTGAAAGGAGACCGGCCGATGGTCATTAGTTTGCCTACCGAAATGGGTGCTCGCCACAAAGAACACGCCTGCAGTTGAAATTAATTTCTTTCTCGGGCTCTCAGGAGATGACAGTTTGAGGCTTTCGACGCCTGGAAATCCTATTTTTAAGCCAGATGGTCATTTTTCTTTGCATCTCCAAGGTGCCTCTCGTGTTGGAGAGCTTAAGCCCCGTCTAACTCCTCCTGTGGTTTGTGTTGAATAGTCAACTCTATGATATTTTGGGGCTGAGTACAGTTTTCGTGTTGTTCAAGGAAGAAAGCATTAAAATCTTTGAATTTATGCGTAACTACTTAAATTATTAAATGTATGGAGAAGGGTGAGATGTTGAGTGAAGTGAAACTCTTGATAACTAGTATGTTAAATCATAGTATCATCACTTCATGTTGATTTATTATGAATGGTATTATTTTAGGTTGTCAAAAAATGTATGAGGTTTAATGGCGTAATTTTGTTACCATAGAAATATCTCTGCTAGGAATGAGGCTGACGCATAAGAAAGCATGTTTGGGTTCTTCTTTCTTACTTCCATCGCTAGTTATTCTGCTTCAGAAACAACAGAATTCATCCATCTCTTCTAGTTATTTTTTCCCTATAATTAATATTACAATTTGACTTCGTCTCTTCAAGACTGACATTAAAATAGGGCAACCAAAACTGGAAGAACTTCTATGGGTTTCGCAATCGAAGAGGAGACTATTTAGTTGGAATTTGCATCGAGGTTGAACAAAATTGAAAAAAAATGATGACCTAAGCTCTTCCGGAGAATCATTGAGCCTCGTTGGGCTTTTGGTAGGCATTTTTAGTTTTTATCTGGCGATAAATTTACACCTTGGTTGTTTCAGAAGAGAGCGTAAAGATCGTGTCCTCCCGCGAGAAGTTTTAATGCAGACATAAATTCTATTCCCTCACGCGCGGAACAAACACACTCATCTCCTCTCCCGACCGCAGGCTCGTTCTTCGGCCGTTGAAGTCTCTGGCTGCAGGCCCCGACCTGCAGAAGATTCAATCTGCAGTGATGGCGTGTTCGCCGCCGCTCGCCTCGGACTTTTAAAAGCTCCCTCAAAAGAGTTCCGAGCGCCGTAAAACTTTCGTGAACGAGGGGCAAGCAGCGTGCGCGTACCAATTGCTTTTTTGCGGCGACTGTTATGGTTATGAGAGAAGAAAGACGTGTCAGGAGGAGAAAATAACCTTGTCTCAATAGCTTTTGCTATTGTTGTCGACGGCCACAAGTTTTGACTATGCATTTACTTTACAATTTGTTAAGAACCCTATATTTTTTTTTTTGGATGTATGTCAATGTAATTTCAGTGGATAAGCTCCATAATAGTGTGTAGGTTTGAAGATTTTCGCGGCGTTGATCAAATGGTTTCTGGATTTTTTTTTCGGGTTCTCATCGCGTCCGTTGCCATTTAAAGACAACAGTTTCTCCTAAATTGACAAGGACCTTCGACCTGAAGATGCTAACTGCAATTTCAGCGGAAGTATTGTAATCAAAGGCCAAAGGACGCGGTGAGAACCCGAAGACAGTGCAGTGTATAATAGTTCGCATAAAATGCATACTTTAGTTGGAAAATGTTTTATAAACTTTATTTTCCACCAAAATTCCTCAAAGATCATGTGACTCAATTCAAGTGACGGTAACCCACGCTATTGATACTGGCCTGCTTTCCAGCTAGCCTCTTTCAACCATCTTATCTAAGCTGTTTTCTCCGCAGTGTAGTAGATCGCATATCGAGTCTGTGTTCTGGGTTAGTCCTGAAGTCCTTACAGAAGCTTCACCCTACTTCCCTTCATTAATTTTATGCAAATGTATTAGGTTTTATATTATCTTTCCTTTGCCAAAGATATTTTTGCCAAACGACAATTAGTATATCACCTTTAAATTTAGTGTTTACTTTCTTAATTCATTTTTACCCTCCATTCCTGTTTACAGTGTAAGATAAGTGAACAACATTTACCACACCTTTGTATCTATAGACTCAAAGTATGTAATAGCTTAAATAAATTATAATCACCTGTGTTGCTACGCCGGAATATGAAATAGAGATTACATTATTTTTCTGGTAACAGTCACATAACTGGTCACGCCTACACCTATACGCCTTGTTATAAATATAAAATAATTAAGCATTGAACAAATTAGTGTGAATTAACTTGCTAAAATGAGGTTATAGAATAAAATGAAAGCAAGATGATAATGTATGCAGACATTAAAAAAATGATACGTCAGCAAACTTGTATTCCTACGAAATGGAAATCATTACCATAAATCTCGAAATTCAATGAAGATGGAAACGTGCAGAAGAAGAATGTTATTCTATCCGTGATAGCTCAATTTGCGGGGAAAAGGTGAGAGGAACAGATACGGAAACTGTTTCTGTTTTGGAGACCTTCGAGAGTCAAGGGAAACAACTTATTTTTGGACTCCAGAGCGTTGTATGGATACGTTTTGGAAGGTAGTTGAGGACACCTTGATCCGTGAAAAGGCATGACCGTGCTTCCGCCAGCCTCGTCGAAGACAAAAGGAATCTTTTATGCTCCTTCATCTTCTCTCTCTGCGGGTGAATCTGTGGCTGACCGTCTGCGGTGAAAGGGTTCGCGGGAGGGGGCGGCCGGTGCTTTGGTCAGCTTGCGTGGGAGGGGCCGCTGAGGGGATGAGTCTGGAGGTGCCTGGCGTGGGTGGTCAATAGCTATTGCCTTCGGACACTGGACTCGGACGTAGGTGAGCAGGTGTCTGGGACGCTGGCCGCAAGCGACGCGTCTTCTCTCCCAATACACACAGTCGCGCGGAAGAAGAAGAAGCGGAACTTTCGTGCTGCTAAACAAACTCACACCCTCCGCTTGCCTTTTCTCGGGCGTCCAGCGTAGTGGTCACGCCCCAGACGTCCTGCTCCTTGATCTCCCGACCCCCCAGCCTCCGTTGTCCGTCGGCGGTTCTGCTTTTTGTCAGCAGCCACCTCCTGGATTCAATCTAATTCAATGGGCACACGCGGACATCTTCCCTCTCAGCGGGTAGCGGAACCCCTTCAGCTGCGGCCTGCAAAACCGGCTGTCGCGGCGGCGTGATCTTCTATGAGGCGATTTTAAATTGTTGTTTAGGTTTGTTAAGTTGTTCGGAGGGACATGATGGTCCTGTCAGTAGCCAGTCCTCCATTTTAGTTCTGCTCACTGTCGTTTCGCTATCCGGCCAAGCCGTAGATAGCTCCTTTATTCTCAAACTGCCCGTTCTAACGGCATTAGATGATTCGTATTTTGCGTTACTTTGACGAATTAGCTGATATAAATTTAAATTATATCTCTGTTTTAAATATTTTATGTTAATTTTTTTCTAATTTAATGTTGCATCATTTCAGTGTCTTTTTGCCTCTGCGCGGCATTCAAATGCACAAAATACCCAGCTTAAATGACTAGACGGTGTTGTTATAAATGGTAAAGCAAAGGAAAAGGCTGTGTTTTTCCACAATGTTTATGTGAGAATCATAGCTCAAATCACGCATTTCCATCCATGAGCGTTCTTCTGATAAAAATGAATATCTTGACGTCCCGTTTTTTCTTGGCTGGAATCGCTAATTATTCCATTTTTCTCAAAGCCTCTCGTTATTACATTAACGACGCTTTTGTCTAAAGCATTAAAATAAGGGCGTACATTTGGAAAACTTAAAAACCTTGGAATGAAGTTTGAAAATTATTGTCTAATGTTAAATTAAGTTAGAAAAAAATTGTCTCATAATTGTTTGATTCATCAAATCGCTTTCCACAGTTTTTCCTTATTACGTTCCATATTTGTAGTTGCAAAGAACACCGGGATGAAACAAGGAAGGCGTTTTTTAATCATGTAACGTATTTTCTTCCACAGGAAATAAACATTAAGTCTCTGAAATACAAAATTTTCCCGTTCTAAAAATAACTCCTGTATTTCCCACGCTCCATCAATATTCAAACTTCCAACAAACTGTTAGCAAACCCAGATTTATGCGTTACATTCGTGGATTCTTGATCCTTCAGTACAGCGACAGCAAAGGACACTTGCCTTACCTATTTATTTCTGTTCATCATAGACTTATAATTTCTTTTTGGTGACTGCTATTACTGAACCATTAATCATTCTAATGGTTGACTCTTCTAGCCATCAATTATTCATTTCCTCCTTATTTGCCTCGTTGATGTTCCGTAATGATACTTGGAGCTATTCAGGGAACGCATTTCGTCTTAGATTGCCATCCAAAGTTTATGCGCGGCCTTCAATATTTTCCATTGCGATTTACCTCTCCCCAATGCTGGGGTAGTATTAAACATCAATCACCCTGGCAAAGCATAAATTTTAACTCCTTTGGATGAATTGATTTAGCACCTGTCGTGTGGGAAAAGTAAACAGAAACATCGACATTGGTATTTATTTTCTGGAATTTGGCCTAGTTTTCTTGTTAATTCAGCTCACAGAGAAGACTCATTAATCATTATTGTTAATAATGTAATCATGGGATTAGATAATATACTCGTTTTTCATGTTGTTACTCACTGGACGAATCGATAATTCAGTTTTCGTAGCTACTACAACGGCATAATTCAATAAAAGCTCTTTCTGGGTACGATCCATGTGTATTTAGATACATGAATCAGTAATTATGCCTTATTATCACTTCCTTTCGATGTACCGATGGCATTGCCGATTGCTTCACCTTGTTTTTCCGTTCCGTCTTATCGAATATTAGAAGCTGTTGTTGTATGATAGCTCTGGAATGATTTAAATGATTAATTAAAAGTGGATTGCCATTCTCATGCTCTTGTACCTATATTATTTATGCGTTTGGTTTTATTCTTTTATTTTTGGAAGAAAATTTTCAAAGCATTTGTGGTGGAAAGGGAGTGTAGAGGCCAAGTGGGTAGAGCACTTGGGTGCTGATCGAAATATCGTGGGTTCAAATCTAGGTTGAAGCCTTTTCTCACCCCCCCCCCTCAATCCTCAAATGCCAGGTGGTCTAGGGAGACAAATCCCCCTCTACCGTCAATGTGAGAAATTAATATCCCTGTGGCTTAGTCAGGTGTGAACTCTTTTCTCAACTTAACCAACCCTTCCTTTCCGGTCGAACTATTTAGTGAGTGAGTAAAACTTTTCATCTACGTCTACGTAATATCCTCCGAGCCACCTTCAGGTTGTTGAGCAGGTGGCGACGAAAAACTATCACTTATCATGCAACTGGATCCTATTGCAAACCACTCGGTTATAAAAACACTCATAATAACAAACAAATACGTGTACATTCATGGAGTTGGTATGAGCCACCCAGCGTGCATTGCTCCTTGTATCACGAGACCACTAAAATTTAATAAGCTGTTTCAAGGATAATATAATTACATATTAAGCATTATGTAAAGAACTTGAGTTAATTTACTTTTTCCTATACCACATTTAGCTGGCACGCTTGGTGCATGATTTGGGTCAGCATAAAGTAAATGAGGTATCGCAGTGCCTAATGAAAATGGATTCATCTACTGGTTACAATGAAAAAGAAACTAATGTGCAATTGCTTGAAACCCTACAAGCTTACTCTGGAGCGTTTTGCTGGGCCATATTGAAGTCATACTTTGAAGATACAATTTTGATCTTTCCCAGCGTATGATACTGGTGAAATCTCGGGTTTTCCACGGGGTGAGTTGCTTATAGGCCGACGTTTCGATGGTTGCCTCTGCCATCGTCGTCAGGGCGTGAAAATCCGAAAATTGTGTCTTCTTATATAGCGGTCTGTTTCGGATTGTAATACCCTGAGGATGATATTAAAGGTAATTATCGAACCGTCGGCCTACAAGCAACTCACCCGGTAGAAAACCCGAGAATATTTCACCATGTTTCGAAGAGTTCATTTCTTTCCTTTTGAGCAACAAAAATATAACTTCGCGTAAAACCGAGTGAGCCTTGAAGATGGCTATCTCGGACCTCGAAATGCGTTTCGCTTTTGAGTGTGGCTACCATGCAACGTGCCGCTTGACCGTCCACCCTCCTTTTGGCTGCCGTCCCTTCTTCCACTTCAACCTAATCCTCCTTTCTTTTCCTCGCCCTACACCCTCCTTCTGCCTAATCTTCCCTTTTTGCAGTCAGGGAGACATCATCTTCCGCCTTTTCCGAAGGTATTATTACCACAAAGACCGTTTAAAAACCTCCTTTCTTCGTCAGAGAGTCCCGTGAATGTGCCTGCTTTCATACACATATATAGTGCGTATTCCTTCTGGGGATGAGGTCGCAAAAGGGTAGCATCCGGTGCGTTCGCCACGGGAGGGCGCTGGACAACTGCCGTGGACCACGCTGGGATGGTCAGCGCAGCGCGTGGGTCTTTTGGAACGACTTGGCGTCCAGTTGTCCGTGATGGATGGGGAAAGGGTTTTTGGAAGGGCACTCGAAAAGGCGTCGGTCATCCTATTTGAATCGAGTGGTGAGGATTTGCGTTGGCCCGAGTGCGGCGCATTAGCTCTCCCAGGGGAAATAAGCGTTTCAGTGCTTCCGTTTTTTTTTGCTCCTCTTCGGAGACTGACCAGGATGCCAACTGGTTGAGCGGTGGTGAGCTAAAGAAGTAGCTAGAAATAGTAGAAGTTAGGGATACCGACTTGCAAAAAATATTGGGGGGGTCCAAATCGGGGATCTTGCCCCGGGAAATTTTATAAGTAGTTAGTTTTAAGGAAAAGAAGGATTAACAACACTGCTATTTCCAACTTTGCAACTTTTCTATTACTGCGATTATGGATTTCCATCAAGTTACGCCCCCTACTATTATTTATAGTGAGTTATAAGATTTTTAAGCATTTAAGAAGTCATATGATCAACATTAGAACCCTGATAACTCGAATCTCGATATCTGGACACTCCGGGGAAAATCGACAAGCCTGACACATTTTTTCCTCACACCCATAACGAATTTTTGAGGGGGCTCGGGCCACCTCAGGCCCCATGGAGTCGGCGCTGCTGGTAGAAGTAAGACAATGAAAGAAATACGAATGCATGCGAAACAAAAAAAATGCGACAGGGTAAAGTCCTCGCCTGCTGAACCAAAGATCGTGGGTTCCAGTCCCGCCTGGGTAGGTAACCCCTATCCAGGGCATGGATGCTTGTGTACATTTAATTGTTAAATGCTATGTGAAGGCCAAATAGCGCTATTTTAGGCGGTGTGGCAATAAATAGTTAAGTGTGAGAGAAGTTTCCCTCACTCCGTGCAAATCGTCTCCTGCATCTCACTTCCACACCTCACCCATCTTCCAAGATTTCGTCGTCTCAAGAATAAATAGGATTCTAGCGCACACATCATGCGAAACAAAAAAAAAATGCGAAACACTTTATTGAGGCCTGGACCCACCCATCAACATCGTTTTTCTGACTTAATATTCAATTTTAAAATGGAATTTGTTCCATTATTATTGGTCATGGTAATATCTATCGAAAGCTTCGTTGATCTCTACCGTGAAGTGCGGTGTATACTAAGCAATAGAATTTCGTTAATACCATTGGCAGTTAAAATGTATTGTGTTAATTTGTGGAATAGCGATACAAATATGTAAATGCATATAATGTAACACAGTGTATTCACTATGAAAGGTCGCGAACGGTGTGGGAATTCGGCATGGGCAGACCTTAAGGTTGTCCAAGGCAAATTAACAGGAATATTAAATGGGTAGCCTGAACGGAGGTTACTTGGAACCTAAGGGCAACTTGAACCCAGAGAAAAAGTAGATGTTATCGTATTGGATTGGAAATAAAATAATAAATTCTTTTTTATATGCTTCTGTAATATCTCAAGAATTTGATTTGATATATCTTCATATTTTATGCCTTTGAATTCTTTTTCTACAGCAGCTACTTTAGGTATTCTTAGATTTTCGGCATGTATATAGCTTCTAAACGAGTAAAAAATTTATTTAAAATATTATTGAAAATTGAATTTTCGGTTACATAAAAGTTGAATTCAGCGTTTAATATGCATTTATTTGCATTCTGATTCAATTTAAAGAAAACATCGGTAATTTTTAATCGCTTAAAGCTATATTTTATAAAATATTACCTAGAGGTTCAACTAACCAGATTATCTGTCATAAAATAAGTGCTCGCACATGGACTGCGGCTTAGCCGGCAGTAATTTTTCTGATTCATCGTTGAACTTTTTTTTACAGATTCATGAATGTAGGCGCTAATTTAGACTGCGAAAATTTCTTCATTCTTATCTCTCCTTTCCTTATAAAGTAAATGTTTTTTAGTTCTCAATTTTAGAGAAATTATGCTTTTGACTTTTTATTTCTTGCGACCCACTTTCACTTTTTACAAAGTTTTCTGTACCGTATCTGACTCGAGCGCATCAGTTACAGGTAAAATGTGTCTCAGTCTTAATACTTACCCTGGAAAGCAACAGGAATGTTAAATCGAGAGTGTATACTTAGGTTAATTTTAGCTCAAGGATAACTTGAGTTTTGCGGAAAAGTAGATTTTATCGCATGTAATTGTTTGAAATAATGCATTCTATTAAACGTTTGAGTGCAATCCATAAGCTGCTGTCACTTCCATCGGATGTAATCTACCTCCCATGCAGCGCTAAAATCACCCTTCTCGATACAATTACTCTGATTTACAGGGTAATATCGGGAAGGGATAAGGAAATATGGGGAAAATATCCAATGAAACTATTTATTAAAAGTTCATTACAAGACGTTTTCATATTGCTCTCTCAAAATAGATTGAAATTTTGGTGAGTTTTCTTTACGTTATTATACATTTGCACCATTAATTTCAAATATTAATGTTATTTTACCCCGCGGTGACTGGACTAAAATGGTTTTGCATAAGTTTGTTCTCTCTTGCAAGTTATCAACTTTATACTTTGCAGGCACATGTTTTAACCTGATTGCCATCCAGGCAATTGTTAATCGCTGACGAAGACTTTTTCAGGCTACCATGAAACTTTCCACTTCACATACAGGGTAGTATTCCGTCGTAGAATACCAATCTTTCTCGATACTGTATTAATAACACATTCGTCAAATAAGGTAGCGTTGAGGTGACCATTTTATGGTGCCGATGGATTTTCTAATTTTACCAGAAGAAAAAGATGCCTTTATGATAGGTGATATGCTTGTCAAGAAACAGAAATAATATATGGCATTAAGGTATTCCTCCATTAGTAAACAGTAACATATATATTTTTGATGTAAATTCCTAATTTATGTGCGCGCAATTATGCCATAAAAAAGTTGGGATAGCTAATTCCGTAGGTAATTACGCTATACACAAGTTGTAGCTTCTTAATTTTCGTCTGAAGACTTTCACAGCTTCTTTTATCTATGTTGTTGGTGGTTTTCGGGTATTGCTGTGTAGAAAACATTTTAACTCGACGTTTCACTCCTCCTACTGGGAGCGTTATCAAGAGAATGAATGAATCTTTCCATTCTCTTGATAACGCTCCCAGTAGGAGGAGTGAAACGTCGAGTTAAAATGTTTTCTACACAGCAATACCCGAAAACCACCAACAACATAGATTGTAGCTTATTACTTTGCGGTTGAACATAATCCTTATGAGGACTAAGTGCCAACATAATAATGTGGACCTCGCAATGGGCGGTTGTTTTATTAGATAAAAATCAATCTCGTTAAATTATATACCCTACCTAGGCGTTGAAATCATGATGATAATAATCATTTTATCCGTAATTGGCGATTTTATCAATGAGAGTGGGTCAATGCTATAAAAGATTCTTTCATTATAAACAGAGTTGATTAGTGCCATAGGTCTCTATGAATTAAATGAAATTTTTTTGGCATACCTTTTGGTATATTTTTACATCTTCTTCAAAGCTTTTTTTTGCAATGAGTGTGATTTTTATTTGTAACAAACAAATCATATTCATTGAAAAAAGCCCTGCAGAAGGTATAAAAAATACTGAAGCGTTGGCCAAACATTTTTGTGGAATTCTGAAAGACCTGCAGTCCATGGCACTAATCAACGTCTTAAATTGAATAAGTTCAATTGATTCGGGCGTTTTATAGTGGAAGTTCGACAAACTAAAATGAAAGATGGTTGAAATTTTCCAAAATAATTAATATTTATTAGTTTATTATTAGTTAACTATTTTTTCCCTCATTACTTAATTATTAATAAAGTGCAACCACCGTTCATTTTTAATATGTTAAAAATTGAGATCAAGAGAAAGGATAAAAAAAATCGATTATGAACAACCAAATTCCATTAAGACCTACCAATAATTTTACTCCTTATTTCCACTTAAACGTGACGTCAATATCCAACATTCCTGAGCGTAAACTCCAATAGCGCGGTAGTCTTGTGAGCTTGGGAAATGTGTTTGCTTTGCTTCAGCCGGGAGGCGTGTTGTTTGCTAGCGACGAGGCGAGCGTCTTGTGCTATCTTCCTATCGCGTCCGTGTCTTCCTTCCGCGTTTTCACTCTCATCTTCCTACTTCCCTGTCCACCCACCATTTCTCTCTCTCTCCTGCTTAGCTTCCTTCCTTCTTCCTTAATGAGGAAGTGACGGATCAGCCGCGTCGAGTGAAGGGACAGCGCCTAGAAAGAGCGTCTCTTATTCTGTCTCGAGCGCGACGTGAATTGACCGATGGCTGTTCTGCTCACCCATGGCTGCGGACAAAGACTTTTGAGCCGCCCCATTCCACTCCGCCCACCCTCCTCGTTACAAAAGCGATCCGAAAGGAAAGTATGGCGTATTCATCTGCTCATGCGACTCCTCCAGCTCACTCATCTGTCTCCTCCCACCTCGCTGTCTGACTGATTTCTCTATCGCGACCGACATTGACGGTCTTAAGAGCGTTTTAGAAAGCGCCAATTATCAATTTAACTTGATTTGGAGTTGACTCGATGAGGATGGACAACGGTCTTCATGACAGTTCAGGAATTATATAGCCATTTCAGTCACTAGCTAATTCAACCATTTTACTGCCGCGGGCTGAGGTATCCGCTTTTGCTTCTCAGTCAACCGAGAGGAATCGGGTTAATGTGGTGAAGAATGATCGCAGGCTTTCCCGGCGTATAGAATCGTGGAAGTTTACTTGGGAATTTCACCGGACCGGGTTCTCCAACTCCATCTCGGCCGACGTTTCGATGTACGAGTTGGTCATCGCCATCAGGACATCGTCATTATGCCCTGATGACGATGGATAACTCGTACATCGAAACGTCGACCGAGATGGGGTTGGAGAACCTGACCCGGTGGAATTCCCGGGTAATCGTCCATAGTTTAATTTGGTGTCTTAAGTGTTGGCCACCTACCCAGTGGGCTCGGGTTCAAATCCGGGCGGAGGCAGACAATTTTCAGAGAATTTCCAATTTCTACTTGAATGTTCTGTGGAGGTAATTTAAAACGCAACACTCCGTCCGTCGGATGGGACGTTAATCCGTGGTCCCCTTGGTGCCTTTCGTGAAGAGCAAGCTGATTCCGACGCCGGTTTTCTCTCCAGCCGTCCATGCCTACCCTTCCCTCATGGAGCAAATGACCTTAGCAATCGGTCGCCTCCTCCAAATACCATACCATCTGTCAGCCGAAAAGAGCTAAAATATCGGATTTTAGGTTGTAAATTATACAAATTAATGCTTGTGCAGCAACTAAACTCTAGAATAAAAAAAACAGGATTAACTGTACAGTGAAAAATTAATGCAATAAGGGTATAATTAAAAAACAGCATGTTCATACTTCAAAAAAGGATAACGATCTCATTTGACATTTTACCAACTACTTCTAGAAATAGTTTGTGGTCATCGCGGAGTTGTATTGGGTCAAAAAAATGAGCATCGAATTTCCAATAGTAGCCATAGTACCGAGGACATTAAAGCTAGACCTCGACATCAAGTTACCTTGATTACTGGTGCTTTCGTGAATACCCTCAGTGGACGATTAGTGATTAAATCCGGAAATTTTTTATTTATTTCCAAGCCACCGAAAAACGCATATCTGACATTTTACATCGGGGTGTTTAACGAATTTCACAATTATATTTGCACGAAAAACCATATCCCGATTAGGGGCAACCTACCCAGTCGTGAATCGAATCCGCGACCTCTTGTTTGGCAGGCGAGAACTTTACCCAACCGAGAATGGTGTCGCCGAGAAATTTACGAGAATGGTGTCGCGATTTTCGCTATTACATAGATTTTTCGGTGGTGACGGTGGGATGGTCTCGCCCCGAAGCTATATTTAGTTATGAAAGGAGCGGTATGAACGTTGGGAGAGCTATTTTTAGCTACTGCGTTTTACGAAATAAAGTATTTATCTGATCGTGGAGCCATTAAGGCGTTCGAAGTTTGCTTAGCGCGCTTGCAGTTAGAGATCGAAACGCTGCCTCGTAGAATGAGGCTGAGCCTCTTCATAAACATAATGTAAAATACTAGTTTAGCGATTACATCGAAAAATAGTAATGGTAAGATGCTTTCACTCTTCGTGTTACCCTTCCGTCTCAGATCATGGCGTCAAGTCGACTGGATTGTTCGAATTAATTGATTATAAAATTGACAGAAAAGTGCCAATAAGGGCCCATGAAAAGTTATCGATAAAAAATCAGGTCTCTTGTGCATTTATACCATGTAAACGTTTTTTCTAAAATCCTTCAGGATATGAGTTTGGTGTTACATAATTAAGCTAGAATGACTTCATGTTTTTAATCGATGACTTTATTTTGATTGATTTATAATCACTTTGATTTGCTCCGTTCTATTTCTATTGACTTTGTCGTGTTGGGTTAGGTCCCAGAGTATAGGCCAGGCTAGCGCGCGGACATTGGCCTTGAGGTTGGGCGAATGCCGCAAATCTGGAGAATCAAAATCCCGTGTTATTCCATGGAAAAATATGTTGTGTTGAGTGTTGCTAGACGCTTCACGCCTTTTGAGATCGGATTCCTTGTCGTTTCCAAATGATGCAAGCATTCAAAATCATAGCCAAATATGAGCACTCTAATGTCCCAATCCCCTGTGGTGGGTGTATCCACTACCTTATCCTAAAATTCCATGTAAGATGAATCATAAGCGGGGAGTGAATTGACTAGAATTCTTGACACTATCATCCACCTTCAAGTGACTTTAAACCCTCTGCATGATGTGAGCGGATTAATTATGCAATTTGTTCCGTGTGCGTTATATAAACGCAAATAACATCCAATGCGTTATATTAATAAGATATTTGGGAAACATTGATACATCATTGCAGTGGCAGTAAGAGGAGAAGTGATGGGTGCGAGAAATGACGAAACGTTTTGACTTTTTCTTTGTTAATACTGCAATGGAATTATGACTGGTCAAAATATTAACGAAATTATTGTAATTCAATTGGAAGCATGTCACTAAACCAGAAAAAAGTGAACCTCGAACCAGTGAACATCATATTCGTATAGGTCAAAGTTTCCGCGTACGGTATTCCTTTCTGTTCTTGCTGCGGCAAGCGACAGCAAAATGTGAAGCTATATGCATTGCCATTTTGTGACCTTACCCGTTCTACCACCTGGCGATGTTTGCCATTTCTTTTGGTTGTCATCTTTTTCTGCGTTTTTACTTTTAAAAGCTTCTCAAATCTTTTGGTCTCTAGCTTACCTCCTTTTCTTGGCATTTTTTTTGCAGGTTCCAAAGTTAAATGGCGCCAGACTATTCCTGTCGCACTCCTTTATAGTGTGCAAACAAAAAGGACTAGCGCTGACCACTGGTCGTCAAATCGGCGACTGGCGGTTTAGAAGCCGAAAGTTGTGGGAGCCGGCTATGCTGTGGAGACAAGGCATTCGCCGCCTCTTTTTGTGGGAGTTAAGAAGGCAGAGGAGGGGCAGAGGCGCACGTGTGTTTTCATCAGTTTGGAAGGAGCTATGGAGAGTTAAGAGGAGTGTGCTATCTGCAAGGATATGGAAGGAGGAGTCATGTTCGGCTGTCAGGATTCCCATGGGTAAGAAACACTATGTGAAACAATTAAAACGAAAAAACTTTGTATAACCTAATCAACCAATTTATTTTCGTGGTACGACTAGTTTCGACGCAGCGGCGTCATCCTCACGTACAATCAGGTACGATAAGGACCTGAGGATGACGCCGCTGCGTCGAAACTAGTCGTACCACGATAATAAATCGGTGGATTCATACAAAGTTTGTTCGTTTTAATTATTGAAATGAACTTCCACTAAGTTGAGCATGAGACTATAGAGATTATGACTATGTGAAATTTTCATTTCGTAGGAATAGACTAGTGGTGTGTGAAGCGATTTAATTCTTGATGAATTGCATTCTGATTCTTGTAGGATACTTATATAAATTATAGTAGTCGGAGAGAAACACAGTACCTACAACTTTCTTGGCAGACTGAAAAATGAAAGTTGTTAGTGGCTGTTGACGTACTTAGTTTCTTTATATTCGGTCTTATGTGGTCATTTCTCCTCAGTTTGTAGGAAATTAGTACGAAACGGCTGAATTGTACCGGTGGATGCATATCCAAATCATAGGAATCTGCAAAAAATATCATGTAATTGAGGAGTTTGAGGGAAATTGAATGCTCCCAGGCTGTGATAATTCTTTGTGTCTTAGCTCGTCCCTCTGTACCCATCAACATCTCAAGGTCGTAATTAGATTTTGTCATGGAAGAACTGAACTTATTCTCGTCTTTTGGAGAAGTAAGAAAGTTTCCTTGTCTCAGTTATGTAGAGATGTTAGCTAGAAAAATGTTTTTCTCTCTTTAATTCTTTCTACCTGCCCTAATAACGTTCTCGAATGACTGCTATAATGATCTACGAGAAAATGGCAAAACTTACGCACATGAGTTGAAATATAAAATGAGATAAGTTTTGCGTTTTTATTTCTGACCGCTGACGATTTCAATATGTTCATACCCTTGCTATAGTCATGCGATGATAACGTAAAATTCGCCTCAACATTAACTTATGAGTGTAACTTCTGTGCATCTTTGAGTTTTGTTTCGTTGTGATGACTTTTTTAAATGGTACCTACTCTTTTTTTGTTGTAATTATTCAACTAGGAATTTTTTATCTTATAAATTACTATTTTCCAATTGTATAAATGTATACTTCATATGTTCCAAAGGATAAGATCCTAGAACGATACATTTATTATTATTACATGCTGTGACTCTGTGAGCTCGAATTTAGGGAGGGTTTTGGATCGTAGCTAAATTGTCATGATCACTTTTCAGGATCTGTAATTTTATCCGTGCATTGTATTCTTATGATTTCTTCCGTTTGAAAAAATATATATCCTTCAATCACCTACTTATCTTTAAATGAGTTTCGGCTGTTGAAGTGTGTTACGTACTTTTTTTTTATACATTCGTCTGTTCTAATTCGGTCTTTTCTGTCGTAATATGTTGTTCCGAGGTTATACGTAATGCAAAGCGGCAAATCGGCGAAGCTTCATATGATATAACGTTTTAAATGGATCAAGAACAAATAATCCATAAAGTAGGCACTGGAGTTTTGACCCTCTATGAGTTATACCCGAAAATTTCCATTTGCATGACGGAACACAATATTATACGGTAGCCACGAATATTAAAATAAAGGATCCTCAAGTCAGCCTCTAAAAGTGTTGTCCCCCACCGCGCATTTAAATATATTCATAGAAGTCGCCACTCGCGTCGCTGACGGACAAATTCATCCGAGTTTCATGAGGAAATGAGGAAATTAAGGGTATTAACCAAAATAAATAAATGCGCATGATGATGTGATCTGCTAAATCCATTACTTTCAAACGCTAATCATCGCAATGACAAACATTTAAATGCAAAATATTGGAAAAACGTAAATTGCAGTGGACTAAACTCCGCGCCGCGGACATTTTTGAAATCCGATTGAAATGCGACCGAAGTGGCTACAGAAATCAGTCCTCTACGGGATGAAATTGGGCCTTCTCCATGCTGTCCCCTTGACCTTAGCAATGGACGGCTGGAGAGTCAAACGTTCACATCTTGGACTCTCCGACATTAATCGAATGGATATTAATATTCGTAAATCGATTTATGAGGCTTGAAATCGATTTACTGAGAGAATACGGAGTCATATGTTTTCATTGAAATGTGGGCGAGTTCTGTGATTTTTATTTAATGACGCGTAGGGGTGTTCGCATTTTGAAACTGCAGGGCCGTGGAGAAAGGGATGAAACGCGAAGTTGTGGGAATGCGCTGGGACTCCTCCGCAGAGGGTGGTGTCCATTTGACCCAGTGACCGCATTACTTGCGCTGGACTAAGCGGCTTTCTCGCGGGCGGGAGTATAAATGGCGCAAACCACCGCGCATAGCTTGTCGAATGTGGCGCCGAGAAGGTGCAATGGTAATCGTGTATGCCCCGGGCGGCGAAATTTTTGAGGTCTGCCTCCGTAATTGTTATGGAGGCGGGTCTGGCTGTTTTTGCTGAACTTTGGTAGACGCAAATAATTTGTTTGGAGACAGTTCCATTTTTACCCTGTTATGCTAGTTTAATGGGTACGCAATTTAGATGCTTTACTCAGAAATTGATTAGAAATTAGCAATTTAAAAGTGGCTGAGAGAATATGTATGTATTTCAAGATGTGATTGGATTCTAGCTTGAGAATTATCGATGTATGGATAAAATTATATTATTCCTATTCTGAAGTTGATATTTCAACTCGCCATTCTTTGCATCACAGTTTTTTGACGCAAGCTGAAGTTCTAATTCTCGAAAAATTGTACTATTCTCCTAAGAAAATTGTGTGGTTAATGTTAGAAATATATCGTTTGGTTGTGAGGTGAGGAAAAAGGGTTATGAATGAGATCTATTGCGCAATTTTTATAATCACGAAGAAACTAATATTTTGTAGTAATTTCGGCAGAATGTTTCTATAAAAAACGTTGTTGCAGTTTAATGTGGTATTAGCAAAATCATGAGAGGTGTTCCATTTCATTATAATAATTTTGATGTTATTATGAGGCTGTCATCATCACTAACCATTCGTATCGACGCAGTACCTATATGAAGAACTCGGTTTTCTGTGTTAAGCAACGCTATTTTAATGCATAAATTCGTAATCTGCCGGTCAACTCCAATCAAATTTAACTCGTTGCCTTGGCATGAATGAAGTAGGATTACATAAACTTTATACTCATCATGTTTATAACTATAACATAGTTTGCATTCAGTCTACTTTCCTAAAAGCTGGCTTAACTTGCTCATCTCGAAATGAATTTCTTGCTGTCAACATTTACGTTAAAGGTTGTAAAAATACTGGGGTTATGTTTTGTGTTTTCTCATATCTTCCTGCAATTGATGGAGTCGTTGCGGCAAATACACGAATCCTAGAATAGCATACTGCCTATTCTTTCCTGCAGTATCGTAAAACTTGTAGAGTACACGTGCACTTCGTCGAAAAACAAGTTATAATTTTACAGAGTATCTGGATTAATAAGCTTAACGTCGATATCAGTCGAAATGTTAAAGATTTATTGTGCAAGCATTATTATTTATTCCCGTAATCCGTATCATTAGTCTGTATAAGTTTATCAAGATCAAGATTTTTTAAATCACATCAAATTTACATTTGGCCAAGTGTTTGTGATATTTTGAAGTACTGTTCGATGTAATCGTGAGCGCCCATAAAATGACAGTTATGGAAACCTGGATAAATTGGCAGGTATTTATTTCTTCTTGACATGGATGCTGAGACATACGTTTGAAAAGTGTGATAAATTCCGCCTTCAATGATTAACTATAGTGTTAATTTTATTTTGCTTACGGAAAAGCTGAGCTGTGTAATAGGCGTTTGTGTTCGATTCCTGTGTATTTGCATTTCAATGGGCACCGTTCCTTTTGAATCAGATGCAACGAAAGCCAAAATGGTTCCAGAGATTAAAGGCGTAATTGGCATAAATCCTCAATATACAGTATGATTAAGATCATTGAACAATTGCATATTTTATAAATAAGATGCCATTATTAAAAGTACATTTAACTAATTGATCTGTTTAAATCTATTTTAATAATGGATAAGAAGAATGGATTAGTAATTCAAGCGTGTTCGATGTATATATGATTAAATGATTATAGTAAATGTATGTCACTATATTTTATGCTGGCCTCGGTGGCGGCGGGGTAAAGTCCTCGCCTGCCAAACCGAAGGTCGCGGGTTCGAGTTCCGTCTGGGCAGGTTGCGTGTGATATTCGTTTTTATATGTTATTTCCCCCGATGTAAAAGGCCTTAAATGAACTGTTTTCGGGGAGATGAAGAGGAATAAAACAAGTGTTACATACTAATCAGTTTTAGTATGTAGGGATCATTGATATTTGGTGACATTAATAGATCTCCGAGACTGTTTAAGTATATGGAAAACGTAGTTCATCTTATGGTTCACGTACTTACCTCTAAGGAAGTCGAAGTTCGAATGCCATGCCGACCGCCTATTTCATTTAATCCCATAAGAAATTTATAATTTCTGTGGCAGGGAGTTGGTCATTGTGATAGTTCAACTTGAAATAAATGTTATATTTTATTATTTTAGCTTAAATTCTGGTAGAATTGTTTTTACCAGTAGCGTAACTAGTGGGGGTGAGGGGGTAGATCCCCCCCAAAGCCCCAGAGAAAAAAATATTGAAACTATTGCCTAGTTTTGACGTGCAGTAACTGCATCAGCTTAAAGTTAAATTTTTAGTGCCAAAATGATGTAAAATGTATTTCCAGGCTTGTCATTTTTCAAAACTTTTCCCGGACACCCTGTTGCCTGGGGTGGGGTGGTCACTACACCAGGCCATGCCATATTCCTCGTTACGCTACTGATTTTTACTCCTCCTTATTCCGGACATGTAGTATTATTTCCTTCCTAATAGACTAAGCTTACTTCCCGAGAAGGAATTGTTTTGGTGTTACGAGGTGCTTTGTTATGTGCTCGTGAAGTGCAATTTCTGGATATGCTGTTAATTCTACTGATAAGAAAAAACAAGCTGACACGATTTTCTGCGGTGAAGTTTCATCATGAAACATTTTTTTAATATATAACTTTTCTGGTCCACGTTTATTGTTTCCCGCATCGGAAATCGCTTTGCTTAGTTATTGAAGACGAAAGTATGACTTTCCATGTACATAGTTCTCAGGTTACCCTCCTGATCGCGAAGTATTTTACACCAAGACTTATTCTCCTATTTTTTCAAAGAGCTCGAAATTTTACCTCGTCAAGCTACATGTTCTTAATCGGGTATGGAGTCATTTTAAAGAAAATTAATTCCCCAATGCCGTACTCTTTGAACGGCCTTGGGGAATTAATTTTCTTTAAACTGTTTAACGGCCGTAGTTCGTTCAATCCCTTATATGGAGTCATTTCTTAATCAGATCTGGGGGTAGTTTGCTACATCGGGATCATGCCCACTCGTACGTTCATCAATCGGGATTCTCAAACACAGGCTACGTGTTAAACCGGCTTTAGGCTAGTTCCACTATAGTCTGATCGGAGAACCCATCGTTTTATATACATGCGGTGGTTGAAGATGGCTTGGCTTAGACGTTCAGCTAAATTATAATTGGCTCTCAAATTTTTTGCTCGCAAGTTTTCCACTCCTCGACATCTCGACCTCTGTTCCGCTCTGTCGCGCATTGTTGAACTTGGTCGGCCGTATTCATAGCTTCCTTAGTAAGCTACTAACGCCTAAGTAGCGTTCTAAGTAGTAGCATACTAGCAAAATGGTATTCATAGATCGTTAGTAAGGGCTACTAAGCATAGTATGCTACTATCTTAGTAGCCGGTTCTTAGTCGCCCTCCGGCCTTGTTTAAGGGAGCTACTAAATATGGCGGACCGTTGTGGATGATCGAACTCCGGTTTTATTTGTATACTGTTATAGAGTTTTTATGCATTTGCGCCAAAATGGAATACGAGAATCCATTCTCCAAGTAAGGCAGGCGACGTATGTAGTGTAATTGTTGACAGGAATTGAAAGTTTTTCGTAGCTGCGAGGAAGCTACGACTTGCAGTGAACTTGTGCCTCTAGTGTAAGTGAACACAATTTGTACATTCAATGCGCCCCTAAGTGAATTGATTGCATATAGACGATGAAGTAAAGAGTGAAGCGACAAGTGAAGTGATTTGTGAGTGTATGAGCTTCGACAAAATTATTTATTTCTTTCATACTGGTTTAACCATTTCGATCAAAGGTATCTACTAGCTGTTGCGAAGGGGATATGTTTCATATTTGAAGCAGTTGTTCTTTAGGGATACAGCAAACGATTATAAATTTTCATTCGTTTGTGCGCTTATAATTTGTGTTTGATCATATAACTTATTCTAGTCACTTTATCGTGAGCTTTCGGCAGTGTTTACATTTCGCGTATTTCGTTGCGCTGTTGTTTTTGTTTTGGTTACGGTACGAGTGATAGTGGAGAGTGAGATTGGAAGTTTGTTGATGGTTTAAAAGTTTTGTTTCAGCCTATTTATTTCATTGTCTACGTAATGGTAATGTGAAATAACATCAACTGATTCTAAATCATTAGTGATGAGTGGGAAGTGAGATATGAAGAATTCTTTCGAACGTCAACGAGTGCAAATTCTTTTGGTGTGTGCAGAGTGATTGGAAATCTGATTATCATTGTTTACTAGAGTTAAGTTATAGTGTTTTAAATTAAGTGTGAGTCAAGCTTTTCATTGAACCAGTTGATTCAGAATGTACGGATTGTAAGTGTCGTAAAGACAGCTCGTGAAATGTGAAATGAAATGTTGTGTGCGTTGTAGTGCTATTTGTGATATGATCAGCAATAAATAAGTAAAACAAGTTACGTTAATTATGCTTTGTTTTTTACATTAACCACCTCTAGTAAACTATATGCCGTATATTTCCGCACGCTGTCAAAATTTGAAATATTTAAATGTAGCGAAGCAGATTGTTGTTTCCATGACTAACATTTTAGGAGTTGCAAACATATGTTACTAATTGCTCGCACGTAGGTGTTTGTGACGTAATAAATGTGTATCATTCACACATTTATCTCAACGTTATTTTCTTAACCTTTCATTTCTGCATTGCAAAAGTTTTCGTTTCTACTCCGACATTGAGGTGTATTTCTGCTTTGCGAATATAGATATGTATAATACTGACGTTGCTAGTTATGTTTTTCCATACTAATCACGCATACACTAATGGAAACAAATATCGGAAGTGCAAACAATACGCGATGTATATGATCAATAAATATACGGCCGTTTGTAAAGCAATAACTGCATCTCAAACATACAAATGCTTCCGTATTACTCATAAATCTACCCTTTCACAGGGGTATTGCATAATTTTTGTGTACAGCAATCAAAAAATATGTCTGCGATGCGATATCACATCGAATTATCCATTATGAAGTAAAAATTTCAATGCATTTTGCTGAATCAATTTCTTTTGTTTGATAGTGTTACGAATTTTCCGCGCCGCGGAGGTGTCAGATGCAGTGTTGTCAAGCGTAGCCTAGCGGGTTGAACCCAAATCGCTACCGAGTATCGGCTGCCGAGCTGGCTAGTAGCATACTAAGTTAGTAGCTCTTAGTGGCTCACGTAATACAATTCATGAATACCATATCATAGTAGGCGACTAAAAGGTCTTAGTAGCCGACTAAGTTAGTCGCCCTACTAGCGTGTTTTAGCGGAAATCTATGAATACGGCCGGGTGTGTCAGAGCTCGGCGAGCATCAAGCTATTGGTGTATGAATTTGACGCATGTAGGATTGGAGGGTTCGTTTGTTCTATACGAGACTGCTGGCGATTTTGTGATTTAGCAACGGTTGTTGTCTAACGCGGGAAAATTTCAATTTGTTGAAATAAATAAATAACGAAAAAATGATAGTAATTTTATCGGAACATTCCATTAGCCATCGTGAATTTCAGTAACTTCGAGAAGAAAAAAATTTTCTCGTTACTCCGATCATCAACCCATCTCACACCTCCTACCCCTTGACTATATAAAACTTTGGCTTGCAATAAAAAATTGTCAATACCCTGAGGAATTCTCCAACAGTGAAGACGAAACTATTTTTGCATTTTAAACTGTGACACGGGTATACCCGATAGGCCATTGGGGATATTTTTTTAAATATTTCCACGATTAGTATTTCTCTCATTTCTAGATCGTATTGACCTAAGTCCTTATGAGAACGCGTCTCTCCTGATCGATCGGTTGTATTTTCCGTCATATTCATGAATGTTACTTATTTAAACCTTACGCTATCATCTTGAAATTCTCTATTGAAACCTATGTCTTAAAAACGAAAATTTTGTCTATAAACATATAGAGGTAAAATTTTCATATTGTGGACTGTTAAATGGACAAGTCTAACCGATCGAATGAAAAAATCTAGATTTAATCATTTGCGGGGACTTCAAATAGAATTATTTTTGCCTGATTTTTAGAGAGACTAATTATTATGGTAAAAACGATCACAAGGATGAGGTTAGCGAGATAAACTGCAGAATTAATAGAGTTAAGATGTCATTTATTTCCTTGCTTAATAAGGGACAAATATACGATACGATAGTGTAACTCTAGAATAGCTAGACTCTGACTAGGTAAAATAGGCTCTTTATGTATCAATAATAACATATTAAAATTGTAAATGCTAACTATCTGCATACATTTTTGGCATGTTATAACTCGTGAATCGCTTAGATTTGCTTTACTTCTCTATTACTAGCTAGAAATTTTATTTGCATGGTAGAATGTTCGTGTTCTTTGCATCACCCAGTTTTCTGATCTGACCGCGTGTCTTTACCGTGAGTGCTTGTCCTGTGTCCGGCAAGCGAGCGCATTTCAGATTAAGGCTAGGATGAGTGCTAGATACCCGGTGTGGAATCACTCCGAGCCACATACCCTGGTGGTGGCTTGAACGGGACTTTGTAGATGCAGATTTTGACGTGGGTCTACTTACAATACCCTGAAAATCCCAAGATTATGACGTAAGATCCGTACAAGTTTTTAGTGCGGATTAAGGTACATGATCCGCAGTGATACGTTCTCGTAATCCGCCAAAAATTATGTTTATTATACATGAATTTCCAAGAGATAATATTCCCCTGGACCGGAAATCGAATCACTGACCTTTGGCTTTGCGGTTTCCTGAATTCCCATGGTAATGTACAGTTGAGGAACCTGGATAGCGTTGTGATCTGCGGAGTAGCTCGGAAAGCCAAATGTCCGGGGTTTGATTCCCGATTCAGGGGAATTTTTTCTCATGGCAATTCATGTATAATTCACCGCTGTTCATGCGGCAGGTTTCGAAATATTATGCATTATGTTTATTCTTTTATCCCTACTTCCGGGTGCCTTACTCATAAAACCCCTCCTCCCTTCCTCATCCGAACACGTGCCTGCGAATTAAACTCCACGGCGGATACGGCATCCCACGCCCTCCACTGGCGGAGGGTGCGACGTCTCCTCCTCTGGCCGAGAGACAGGTGACCAGGGACCGCTGGTGTTGTGCCATTCATCATGAGAGGCTTTGAACGGACTCCCGGAACTCCCTCCACCCACACCGACCGCCTCTACTGCCCACCCCGCCATCGGAAGCGGCCGTGGTGGAATCGTAAAAAAAAGAACCGGCTGAGTTGTAAACGGATGTTCCTCATCCTCGCTACGGCCCCTCCTCGTGACGCGGCGCTCTGGTTATACCCTCGCGAAGTGGAGTGATGTTACGCAAGGTCTATTTCTCTCTTCTTTTTTTTCATTCATTCGTTTCTTCGCCTCAACACGAGAATGATAAACCCGACGAGGGCGCTTTGATCCGTGGGTGCTCTAAAGTTGTAAAATGCGTAATACCTCTGATGTCGTGTTTCAGAGTCTTTTCCGTTTCTCTTTTTCTTTTCGTTTTAGTGCTGTTAAATATTTATTCATATAACCCCCTCACACGTTACGCATGATTTTCTCGGACTTATTCATGCCGTGCTGGAGATGAATCTGCTGTGAATTGGGCTTTAATTAGCCACTACCCGGATGTATTTGGACCGGATATGGACCTCAACTTGCGGGGACCTTATTAGAAATATTTTTTCTATTAGATACAGACGGTCATTATTTTCCCTTACTATCCGTTTATCGCTAGGTTTTATCCCAAAAATTTCCATTCTTTAATCAATGTTGCATTGTTATGATACTCGGTTTTGACGGGCTTTTGGTACAGAAATTGAACGTTATATATCATACTGTCATAGGTATTTCAAAAAATATGTTGCAGAAATCGCATATTCCACTTTGGTGAGGCTTCGGCTTTGATTAAAAAATAGCTACAGTTTGACCTTAATGCTTCACTTTAACCTTTACTCCGGGTTCTTTTGAAGTTATAAGAGAAATTATTTGCATAAAGTTATGAGGTATCGGTTTAAAAAAATCTCCGAAAATAGCATTTATTCGCAGCAACTGCTGTTTCATTGCAGCGATTCGAAAAAATTTCAAATGCATTGTCTTATGAGCCAGATTCATATAGTTTAAAATGTATTTTTTTGCATTGACGTCATTATTTTTTCCCATTTGCTAACTCATTGTTTACCATTTCCCACTGTTTTACTCGTTGCATGCTCTTCAACTGTGTAACTACTTTTTTGATCTTATATGGGGTAATTTTCATGATTTTCTTTACTATTATCTAAAAAATATTTAAGAGTTAGTGTCGACTCTCCGAACTATTAAAAATTTCTTGTACATCTCGCTTTTAGTATAATATATCAAGATAGAAAAATGGAAAATATGGATAATATGATTTTGATGGTAATAATTCTTTAAGGAGAACCTCCGGAATGGATATTGGTACGTATTGCCGTGGTTCAGTTAGCCTAGCAGCCGAGAGGTGGGACATAGTTCAAATGTAGTGAAAGTGGTGCTTTGGAACAATGAGATTATGAGTCACGAGTGATATTTGGACGCCAGACGGCATCGTCTTAACCCAAATGGTGGCATTTGTAAGCTAAGCTAAGCTGTAAACATCGTGAATACTTGTCCGTTACCCTCTATATCTGTGCCATGACTTGCCATGCTAAATATATATGTTGATGCCACAGCAAGGATTGGTGTCCCTCTTGTGTACTCCCTAATATGGTCGGTGATTTCATCCACGTTCATTCGTTACCGGCGTGCGTGGATATTAATGCTAGTTTTCCCTTGTGGTGAACGCCGCGCTATTGCGAATAGAGACTGCTTGCCCTCAAAGGAGATATGCTTACAGAGAAGAATAGCAGTGCATTAAAATTAATGGCGCCGGTCAAATGCCAATGCGTAACTTTTCCGTAATTTTGTGATGAATCGATTCCCTTGATGGCCTTTGATAAGGCTGAAAGGTGAGATTGAGATTGACGTCAATGTATGGCCCGACCATTTCCTCGGTAAATATTATTCATCAATGTTTACCTCATGATATTGTTGAGTTTAGATTCTCGAAGAAGAATTAGAATTAAGTTCACGGGGTTTGTTTACCTGTTATAACTATTGTCAGCTTTCATGAACGTGTATTTCTTATCAAATTGTTGTTTTAAAAAGCATTATTGTTAAATAGACCTTTAGATGTCTCTTTTTCTCTTATTTTCCACATGTTGCCCCTCCGTCTTTCAAATTATTCGATACGTGAATCGTAAAACTGGAGTTTTTACGAATTTTTTTCAATGCTCATGTTTACTTAAGAGTTATCATAATTTAATGTGCAGAATTTGGTAAAGTAAACAATTTTTACCACGGCCAAGGAGTGAGTCCATGTTAAATACAATGATTTATTGAAATATTCTATTTTTTATGGCCGGTAAATGTAGGTAATCAAGAGTGTATTGGACAAATGGCGATTAGGCATCTCATTGAATAGTCATTTAGAACCGCTTGCATCGACCAAAGATAAGCTAAGTTTGCTCAATTATTTTTTAATAGAAATTCGATTTGCCTTAGTTCCAAATGTGCTCAATTAAGCGTAATTTGCTTTAAATTTGATTTTTTCATTATTTGCATGTGTTTTTTTCCATTTCTTGAATATGAGGACTCCACGGCATCCTAGCCGCAGAGAACTGTGGGATAGGGGTGATGGCAGCATTTTTGCCCGCGCGAATCTCGTATATTTTCAGTGATCCTCTGAAAGCGGAATTTTCCGGCCGAATGTATAGAAATTTCAAAAATTTTCGCCCGCCGAAATGGTGACCATCCGCAAATGGGAAAGTGGATTTCTGTTTCTTCGCGGGACCGTAGAGAGAGACATTTTTCTAATGCTTTGGCGCGCCTTCAATTGACGTGAGAATCGGAGAACTTCGAACGCTCAGCGGAAAGTTCGACAGATTTCTTTGCCTTGGCCTACAGAGATAAAATCTCGAGCCTCTATATCTGTCTTGACATAACTCTCGCCGTAGTTCCGAAAATATTTGTACAAATGGGTCAACGGCCTTCGGGTGTTACTCGGTCGGGAAAATTCTCGCGATTGTCTCTTTCCAGGACGATACCTGAAATAGGTGGGATACTATTTCCTAGCACAGTTTCGACGTCTTTATTTATATAGGCCGACGTATTGCAGTCTTACATGCCGCAAAATTACTTATTGTGATGCAGCCAGTGATTCGTACTTAATAATTTGCGTATATATTTGTTGTTCTGTTTTACCTCAGCTATCACTTTTATGCACTAATGCATGATTTATGTTGATGCAGAAGAATTTTAATGCTCCTTGAGTGGAAATTAGACCAACTAAAAGATCCTCGTTGTGCGAAAAAAATTCAGGTAAAGGAACTGTGTTGAGTGTGTGACATTCTCACACCTTTGGGTTAGTCTGGGGTGACCTTTACCAGGATTTATCCATATCAGCCTTCGGGTTGAATCACTATTTTAATGAGTAATTCTCTTAATTGGTGTTGCATCAAGCGTGTAATTATGGTTAATACGTTTCTTTACTTATACTTCCTATTATGCAATTCCCGGTCACCATTGTCCTTACTGTTGGTAAATGAAAATATGAAAATCCATGACAACGGTTTTTTATGCTAGAGACGCAGTGGAGTTCCAGATTTTTTATTGGACTTGTGATTCTATTGCAGTGGCAGAGAATCAAGTGTTGTCAAGTACTGCGCTACGTTTGCTGTAGGCGAGGTTTCATCGCATCGCATTTCTCCTTTTGTGAGCTAATGCTTGAGCCAAGTTTTTGCTCCCTTCCATAATTTTCTTGTCTCAAATCACTCATGTACTCATTCAACTTAAAGGTTGGTTCATGTAAAGTCCATCTTATCATTCCGATAATGACTCAAACTTACCTGCCTAAGTTAAATAATTTTCCTCAACAGGCTTCATTTCCGGAAAAATTTGTTGGTGTTTTGGCTCAGAAATTTTGTGAGAGATATTTTTTGGAAACCTACCGATGAAAAATGGAATAGCTCCGCTTTATTTTTCTTGTGTTAAAACCCTGTATGAGTTATATTTCAGATACGTAAGATCAATATTGCTATGCTCACTAAAGTAGAGGTTGTGGTCCTGATTTCAATAACTTCTCATTTGATATGCATCTAAGAAGACTACGCCAGGGAAACTATCTGGGTTCACCTTTATCCCATATTTAATGTATAGGGAGGAAGTGTTTTGCTATGATACTTTAAGATTATTTCGAGATGTGGGATTCCCCAAGGAAAGTGGAAGTTTGAAAATATTTTATTATCAAGATTTAAAGGATTATTCGCGTAGTGCTGTAGCGCTGTGGTGACTTTCTTACCTAGAATTTTGGCTTTTCACCCCTCAGGTCAGTAAGGTAACAGACAGAGAAAGTGGAAAGGAATATTAAGCTATTCCTTTGTTCATTTTTGAATTAGAAATTCTGCTACGTTGTTATGCTTCTTCCGTCATGAGAAGCTGAATGAGTGTGTGTAGTAAATGCCATTCATTTCTAGAAAAAATATATTATGCAAATATGATTAAAATCACGGGTCCCCATTCAAATAAAATATTTTCGCCAAATATAAAAGTAATGGAAATTATGTATACCTCCTTTATTTTGCGTAGGTTATTGATGTTATACGCGTGAAAAATGTGAGCCTTGCGTGCAGCTTTACCGGTGGGAATCGGTCTTAATTTTGGTTTACGTAATACTACTGTAGTCATTTTGCTGCGATCAAACGTAACTATGAGTTTTGTTTAGGCAAATATTGTTAGTCATTTATTTATTTGAGTTATCCTAATGTTTTCGCGCTCAATGTGGATCAAACGTCTTGTTGCATTGATCGAAAAAAATATTTTACCACCAATGAATTGGTTATGTGGGCTAAAATGTTTGAAGGAATTTTTGTCACCATTCTTTTCAGCAGCCGTTACCATCATTGATAAGTTTATCGCCATTTTATAATGGATATAATAAAGTCGCATCTTAAAAATGCTGAATTTGAATCCATAATCGGAAACCCGTAACACTAACCTAGCTTTATAGTAAATTTGGGGATTTAAACTCATGGCCCGCGGAGAATCTGTTAGAGACTATAGTCTCCTATGTATTGACTATGCTCTAGCTTTGCGCTGTGTGAGCGTTAAGGAAGAAACAAAATCACTTGTTCCGGTGGAAAAGGTGCGTAGTTTTTGACTACATGGACTAAATGACGAAAATGAAATTGCTTCCATATGCGTCTTTAAATTTACCCATCAATTTAATTAGGGATGAGTCGATTCCACTTTTTTTCGATTCCGATTCCAATTTCGATTCCTTCAAATCGATTCCCGATTCTCGATTCCGATTCCATCGATTCTTACTCCTTCTAACAGGTGGGATTTTGATTTATCTGTAGCATTGCTGTCATTAAAATTTAAGAATTGAATGGAATAAAATAACTAGGGATGGACGGATCCAGGATTTTTGGAGCCAGATTTTCGAATAGGATATTTTCGAATCCAAATGCATTTTGCAAATTCCTGCCACTAAACAAAGTCATTATTGAAAGTTATTGTAGGTACATACAATCAATGGAATGCTTTATAGATTTTCACACACATTTTAATATTTTTATAAATTAAAAATTATTTTATGGGCTTTCAAGTTTTTTTTTTTTAAAACATCTTTACACACTCAGGGGCTCAGGGCCTAAACTGTTACGCTTGGGTTTGGAAATGAAAGTAGGATAAATCTTAGGATGAACCACTGACCAGTGGCGTAGCGAGAGGGACCCCCAAAATATAAAAACACAATTACTTTCCTTCATAAAAGGAAACAAAATATTTTAAAATCATGAATTTACAAAAATGAAAAAAAAATGAATCTTTGAAAAATGAAGTTTTTTCTGTTATGAAGGGCGTTAAAATTAGTTTGAAACCCTCTCCTTTGTACCCTGTTGTTTAAAAATTTGTTTGAGGGGTTAATGCTGCGCTTATTTCTTTGAAAATTGTGCTGTTTGGACAATTTTGCATATCAGTAAAATCTAATTGTAGAATTGTAGATAGAAAACTGAGTGGCAATCAATTAGAGCTGAAAATAAACAGAAATATAGTCAGGAATGCGTCTCGTTTGGTCTAATTCTTTTTTAAGTCTCGTGCATGCCATCTAATTGTCGAAGCTATCAAGATATCTTCGGGCCCATAAAGTCACTTTCCGAGCATTTGTCGTCTAGAAACGCAGAATTGAAGCAGGTAGGCCAAAAAAGGTCAGTTGGTGAGACGAGGTAGGGATGAAACACGCTTCAGTTGTTTTCGTGTGATTTGATATTTTCCTTAAAGACAATGATTTATGGCCCGTGTGATTTCGGATACGAAAATAAACAACAGAGGCACGGGCTGATGGACGGCTGAGGGTGGTTTTCTGAAATCTGCGACGTAGTTACTTTTGACTTGGTTATTATCGTACGGCGCTGAGATTCCTCCGATGATTGTTCAATCTCTTGGGAAGAGTCACAATATGTGCCAGTCGTATTTTGCTTTTTTGTTTTCTAGCTGAAAATCCTGACCACGGCTGAAATTCTACTCGTAACCTCTGCGAGAGCTTTCAAACAAAACGGTTCATGAGTACGACAAGAATCGCATGCGACGACGCATTCGAAGAGAGAATCGGAACTCTTTCCACCCTGATGGGGCGTTGCATTCACTGAAGCTATTATTTAAAATTTCGGATCCAGATCCGATGTCTTCCGCGACTTTGGATCCGATGTATCCGATGAAGGGCAATATCCGCGGATATTTGGGTCCGAGGTATCCGAACCGACCATCCCTAAAAATAATAGTAGCTGCGGTGACTACATTCTCGTTTGGCCGCGGTGGCTAAACAATAATGTAGCGTTCATTGCTTCCATACATACGGGAACAGCCTGGCGGGTGCGCGGTGGCGGCCGAACGCAACCTGTCGAGTCCGCACGGAGGCCGCGGCGGCTTATGCCAAGCAAGTATCAACTTTCTCAGGGTTGCATTGATGAAACTGGGCTATACAAACGTGAATGTGTCTAATTTTTTTTATTATTGACGCAGACGCGTGTTAGTCTAAAAAGGTTACATATATAAAAAAACCCGCTCTCAGCGCGTATTTATAAGAAACCTATTTCACAGGAAAACTCGCTCTCTGCACGTTTTTGTTACCATGAGACTTCAAATATCATTGGAAAATAAAAAAAATATGTTTCGATCTATTATACTTTAATATTGGTGGTCCAGATGAATTCTCCGATGATCATTCATAATCGCAATAATTTGATTTGCCGTGACCAGCGGTTAATAAAAGAGCGGAAAACGCATGCATTGCTTCCCGATCCCGTGGTTTCCAATTTTTTTTTCTCTGAGAGTTGCTCATGAACACGCGCCATTTCAGGGTTAGTCGGTTTGTCGCTCTTCCCGACATTTTCATGTTTCCGAGTCCTCTTAGGCATGTTCGTCGCAGCACCCGCGTGCCGGGCGTACCCTCCGCGCGGGCAAGGCTGTCACCGCGGCCGCTTAGGTGTATGGCTGCCCTGATGCCCCAAACTTATAGTCTATGCTCAAAACATTTATCTTCCTGGAATCGATGGAATCGGAATCGACTTTAAGCGATCGATTCTCGATTCCGATTCCGTGCCCGAGAATCGGTGGAATCGAGAATCGACAGTTGGAATCGACTCATCCCTAAATTTAATAGATCATTTAAATAATTTCGCGGTGCGTGCAAAAAGTAATGGTAACGCTCAGTTTGCAGGATGTCTATTTTTGTTGACATCACAGTACAGAAATTAAAATTATGGGAAATTTTATATAAATTATCATTTAAAAATTTCAGTTAGTAAATATTGGCCCTGGAAAAGTTATTTCGTATAAAAATTGCCTTTTGCAGGAATACTTCATTCGTGGACTGACGAAAAAACTGTAGCATTCAATAACCGAAATTATTCCTTTCGCCATTCACCGTAAAAGGTGAAATATATTGCTAAAACTATTGGGATAATTTTTTTTCGAAACCCTATTTAGAAGTTGATGTATTAAGAACAATTAGAGTTAAATTCGAGAGTGCACGTTAGCTTTTTCCTTTGTCTTTCGACAGTAGTTTTAATCTTGATTTTGGCTATTACTGTCAAGGCTTAGTGAAAATAAAATAATTTTTATTATTTCCATTTAATATAACGGAGGAATTCCCTAAAGTTTTACCACCATTTCCTCAAGTGTTGTCGTTGAATCAACATGACTTAAGTTTCCGAAGGACGAGCTTGATTTTCGCCAAATTTCCGTAAACAACCACCGGCAAACCAGTGTTGTGTACCCAGCAGCGTCGCCTAGCGGGAGACGGAAATCCTTATCATATATTATTGTTTTTACTAGCGTTTAACTGCTACTCTTCTCACATTATCGTATGGAGTGGTTATAATTAGCATAATTATTCCAAAATAAACTTCAAACAAGGCATAAAAAAAACGCAATTCACTTTCAAGCGCATAGCAGCCTCCATCTTTAAGCCTCAGTGAAATTCAGGATATTTTGTTTTAAATTGCAGAAAAATACTTAGTAATACTTTGGTGCCACACATTTCAGAGATAGAAGATCAAGTATACGTAAGTATACGTATTGTAAGATCGTTTCAAGTATAATTTCAATGCTCACGATATGAAGAGCGTAATTTTAAATGTTCATTTATGCGTAAAAAATCAATATCATCAATTCAATCAGTTTATACCATTTAGTAAATAGGCAATAGCCACAATTATTTGAGTGCTAATCAAATTAAAAATTGAAGTCATTAATACTGTTTTGGTGTTTTGAAAAAAATTATATCCATAATAATATGGTACTACCTTATTAATAAATCCTCATATACTTGTATAGGCTACTTGGTTAGGCCATCCATAATTATTCCCTACTGTTCTTTGATTCATATCAAGTGGCGGAAGCACTTATGGCCCTCTATAATGGTACTATTTTTTTTCGATTCACTCAATGTTCAACCAGCGGGTTTTTTATGGATAGGTGAGGGTAAGGCTTGCCCCAGGCTTATCCGCAGGTTTGTGTTTTCACATATTTTTGAAGTTCATACAGTTCCTTTACCTCGCTACCTCCCATTTCGAGGATTAAGGGTTACACTTCCAATGTTTTTCGAATTAATGACCATTTAAATGTGTTGCCATGATTTTCCGAGTAATTATTGAATGTTTGGGCACATTAAAAATTGACTGTTTATTTGTCCTAAAATTGAAGAAATATTTCATTAAATCAAATTTGATACTAATAATAATATATTTAGCCAGAGATATACTTTTTTGTTAATGTTGGTACCAGTTTTTACCCACTATTTACAAAGCAATGCGTGAAAGAGTATTGTGTAATGATTGTTCTTTATACAGTACACATGTCCGCCTTCTAGGTTACCGACAGCACCTAACATTTTGTTTAAGTCTTTGGTTGTAGTCAATATCGAGTAATGACCTTATTTTTTATTTATTATGATTATTCTTTGATGCGTCCAAAATAGCTCCAGCTAAGTCCACTGGAAATAATCTTTCAAATAACCTGAGCAGCCTGGACAGAAGGACATCGTACACTCAGTCTACATTAGTGGATGAAGACTTTCCTACGAAGAATTCGCTGTCAACCCTCCCTCTGTGTATTCGTTCATCTTCATCTTCTCACAAACACGCGCAACCCCTATGTTATCGTCTTCAGTGTTTCTCGCGGAGAATGCGAGACTTCCGTCAACTCTGGCCTCGGGCAAGTTCATTCCGGGCGTAACTTTATCCGTCTACCGATTGGCCGGTCGTGGGAACAGACGCGCACGCCGCTCGAAGAACGAATGCGTGTGTTTGAGCGAAACCGTCTCTCCTCCTCGTTGTGAAACTGGACCGCAGGTATATATGTCAGACTCCGTCGCGATCAAAATATCTTAAGCACAGGATACCTCTCGCGGCAGTAGCCGAGTGAATGGGGACAAGAATAGCCGCTTACACCTGTGCGAGTAGCTTTGTGGATGAGTTTATCCATTGAAGTTAATTGCGAGCTTTGATGCTTAGCCGATTGGTGTTAAGAAATGTTTTCCGTTTTTCAAAAATTATTCTTGAAATGTCTGTACTATTTAAAAATTCATCTCGTAATCTGTGCTCGCTTAATTATTTCATTTAATTATGTAATCAAGTTTCTTTTTCAAAAATATGCAAATCGTTTCTTCAACAGTTTTCTCCAATTGAATACTGATTTTGTGAATGATTCCTGTTCAAATTATTTTTCGTTTGAAATATGTGTACTAGTTTGACCTGCAATTTGTATTTCATAGTGACTTGAGATTGTTTTATTTTGTTGCGAGTGTTGTTTTCCAACTTTTACCTGCCTTATGGGCAAACTTATTCTGCTACGCTTAGGAGTTGGGTACACGAAAACCATCATTTTGATTTCGTCAAATCATAGGGAATAGATACATAATAATTTTAATTTCGTGTTGTTTTCTGTAAATTCATATTGTCCTTGTGTAATCTTTCGATCCATGTGCATTTTCGATTTGTGTTACTAAATTCGTAATATTGGAAATAATGTCACAAAGTTGACTTAATTTACGCCATGAGTTCTAATGGGGGTAGAAAAAAACCTCTGTTAAAATTATGAAGCTTAAGATTTTATCAAAAATACAATTGTCGGTTGGATTTTGATCCTATAACTTGAATCATTTTAATTTTATGGTCGCTTCAATTAAACTTATAGAATAGAACGACTGAAGGTAATTCGGGAACGTTAGTTTTTGTGTTCAAGCGCAATTCATATTACGTATGCAAGTGTGTTTACTTCGTGCATATTGGTTATATCCTTGAAAATTTTTTGCTGATATTTATTTTCCACAAAAACACACTCATTTTTGTGACAAATTTTTTCTGGTTTTTAATTTGGTGAGTGAGTTATTTTCATTGTAGTCGGAACATACGGTTTTGCAAGTCGAGGAAGATAATTGAGGATGGGAGGGGAGGAGATGCACGTACAATATGTTTCCAGTGGGTGGAATGGGTAGTTCCTCAGCATTGTCATGGGCTGCGCACACCGCGGGGCAGGGTGTCTGCTGCGGGTCTCCCCCAGGGGGTCCTCCCCGTTTCCAGCCGGCTGTTCCCTCCGCAGCCTCCCGCGCCTTCGGCCGCTAACAGCCGCTTCCATGGACACCACGGGCGGGGAGAAGGAGAGGAAGATCGCATTCGGACCGTCTGACCGACACCGGTGTGTCCAACTCGCGGCCAGACTCCGGCCGGCACATTTTTCTCTTCAACTCTTTGAAGGCCGAATAGTTTCCCAGCGAATGGCGTGGTCAGCGTGGGACATTTGTCCGCGACGTAAACAGGCTTTGCCATTTCCGGAAACATTTCCAGAAATTCGCCTCTTCCCCTCCCAGCAGATTGCTGGCTTTTAAATGTTTACTTCGTCCTCGGGCTAAAAAAGGTCCAAAAAGGGGATAACATATTGAGGGTTGTGCTTAACGTGTTACTTTCAAATTTTGTGGACATCTATGAATGATCTGTGCGATTGAATGGACTTGAACGATCATTTTACCTATATTCTCGTATTAGTATCCACTTTGTGGTACATATTGGTTATTTCCTTGAAAAAAATGGTATTAACTTTCCACTCAGAGCACTCCGTTAAGTGGAAAACTTTTACTGGTTAGGTTTACTGGTATTCTTTCAAAAGAACCATAAAATCTGCTTTTGTTCGATAAATGTTTTCGAGAATTGGTGAAGCTTGTTTGTTTTTAATTCCCTCGAACGCAGTTATATTTTATATTGGATAAAATATTGAGCATGTAAATAAATGATGGCTGCGCCATGTGCAAGAGGCATTTAAGTAATATTTAACTAATGTAAGAATTGCGATTGCTTTGAAGCAAAGACTGAGTCCAAATATCACGTGACAACTTGGTGGAACGCTTGAGGCATGCGGAAATAGAGCAAAACAGATCTCTTCTGTAGTAAATACAAAATGTTTGACAGCGCCTCACGCCTTAAAATTGTTTGGTTTCTGGGATTCTCAATGTTGATTCTTCTTCTTGTGTGAAATATATTTTTCATAAATGTTCTGAAAATTACTCCGCCAAGTAGCGTGAAGACGTCAGAGATTTCTTGAATGAATTATTCTCTAATTAATGCAGCCTGAGCTTTCTCAATGATGCCGATATTTTATTTGGCGGCCGCAATGGGTCAAGATATGATTGGCTTTGGATACCTTCCCAGTGAGCCCCCATTTAGAATATTCACTCCATGCTAACTTTTCAAAACCATCAATTGCAAATTAAAGGTAATTCATTAAACCGTGGAAATTCACAAAGAAGGATAAGGTTGCTAGTTCTTTAGCGACAGAATATTTGGGGAGCGAGGGCGACACAGTGTTTTGGGCGATTAAATTCCGATCGGTGGGTCTCAGGTCCAAATCTTGGGTGAAGCCTTTACTTCTATCCTTAAAGTTCCTCTTGTAAGTTGATACTTCTCTTTGTGTAAAACCCTCTTCATCAAGGAAAAGTTTTCTGTGATAGTGTTCCTACGTTTTAAAAAGTTATGTGTCACAATACTAGTAGGGCAAGAGTGATGTATTTGTTTTATATAAAAATTTACCCAGAACTTGAATATGATAAGAGGGTAAAAATTAGCGATCAAAATAGATTATACAAATGTTTTTAGCATTGATAAAACCCCAGAAAAATAATACAAGTGTTAATAATATTCGTCATTTATAAATATTAATTGGATAAACACGTATAAATTATTGATTCCATGTACATATAATTTACTTTTGTGTGACTAGTTTTGATATTAACTCTCTTGAAAATTGATTTCTCTCTTGATAAAGATTTTTATCATTACAATATTTTTTATGTGTACTCCACAATCCATAAGTAAGAGAATTTTTACAATTCATTTCTAACGTTCTTCATTTCATATTATGTCACCATATTTCTAAACATGCTTGGTTTAATATGGAAATTTAATCGGTTCAACTGCAGGCCACCGTATCCTTTACTTGTTATACTTATGTAAAAATAGAAGATCGTTCAGAATTTTGTACGAATGTGAGAATTCTTTAGTGATGCGTCGTCCAAACTCACTACCTGCCCTTGAAAGAGATTCACGGTCACGATATTCCACCGTTCATTGAAATAATGGATAGCCGTAGAATGCACCTGCACTTTTTGATACGAATACATACAGGGTATTTTTGAAGGATCAACTTAATTGCTGCGTCGTAAGAACGTATCAAATACGTAACCTTGGGAACTCGCTTTGCGATCGAGTACGAGAATAGAGAGCATTTATCAAGGCGACAGCGTGAAACTACGCACTTTCTCGGACATTTTGTGGGCCTTTTTTTATACCAGATGTATTTAAGCTGCTTATTCATTTTATTTGAACTGCATTTCCAAGGTAACCTCTCTTAACGACCCGAAAAAAGATAAAATGTTTTTACATGAATCATCGTGATCGTGGACTTCTGATAGTCTCGGTTTGAATTAAATGTCCCAGAAGTATCATTTAGACCTTATTTTTTTCGAGAAGCTGTGCTAATATTAGCGGTTTTAGTTATCCCTTTTGTGTTTCAAAACTGCAGAATGCCCTTGTAGAGGGATTATCATGCTTATGTGGGCGAAAACATTGGAACGCGATGGATAGCTCGTGCCATTACCTAGCAGTTTTTACCAGATGGCTTGCTGATTGATGAGAAAAGTAATCAATGATTGGAAGAGTATTGAGAACTCGCAAAGTGAACCATCGACCTCAAAGTTAAGAATTGAGTGTTTCAATATTATCATTTTGTTGATGAAGGAACTTCAATTTTAATAGCAAACAAAAGAGTAATCTAATGCCAGCTTGCGAATTATGCTTCTTATTCCGCTATGTAAATAATTAATCTTTATGCCTTACAAAAGAAAGTGTTTATTTAGGTTTTTAAATGGGTTTAATACTTTGGTGCTCGCAGTACGAATTGACATCTGTTGACTCCACTTATGTAAACGTAGCTTATTGAGAAATTGCATCTATTGAAAAAATGTGAAAATATGGCTTGTCTAATTCAAAAGGAACAAAAATTTTCAATCTCACCCATTACCTCGGATAAATACAAACTACAATTAACTGGTTGGTTGCGGATTAGACATTTTTCTTTATCTTTTGTTTAATAAATAAATATAGCTAACATCTCGCGTTATGTTTACACGAAAAGAAAACTATTATCAATATGAGGAGAGATGCAATTCGCCTTTGACTTAAAGATATTTCCGTATAGTTGGCTGAAAATTAATTTTATCTTTGAAATGACCACGAAAACCTTATTGAATCGGTGAATATTAGCGTAGAATGTTATTTTATAAATCTATTATTAGATTACCACGAGTTTCGCGGATTATTTCTGACTGCGGAATGCAGTCACATTCATCATAAACTTGCGTATCCGACAATCAACGTGTTCCTCAATGCTGGATTACTTCCTCATGTACAATGTCACCAGCTCAGTCCCCCAAGGCCTCTCTGAATGTGGCATCTTCGAAAAATATCCTCTCCCCCACGATTTCCTTAAAAGGCATCTCACAACATGAGCGAGAAGGCTGCACCAACGTAATTTATTCGTTGCTATGCATATTCCGCCCAGCATTTTCCCAAACTTATGATCTGGCTCTCTTGTTTTTACGCAGCATACTCTTGGTCAAGACTTGACCTGCTTAGTGAAACTTTGAATTCGTGCGGATTATATTTGCTAGTTATGCGAGGAAATGGAAAATAATGATTTAATTTTTGTGAAAAAACACAAGCTCATTATAATATTTTAGATGAAAACACTTGAAGAATATTATTTTGTTCTTTTCGCTGAAATTTCCACGCCAGTTTTGGGAGTATATAACATATTATGTACATTTTATTATCAGCTTGAAAGTAATTATGCGTTTTAGGTTCAAAGTATTTTTAGTAGCACTGATCCAGATTTGATTAACCAGGGTCACATGCCCTTCATAATCCTTTAAATGATAAATGATGATATTTTTTTAATTGTATATTTTTACCATTTACCATTTTCTTTGAAGATCATGGTCTCTCGAAAGTTCTTTTTCCTACAAATAGGCTTCTTGCTTCAAAAATAATGAATTTTTTAGGGTTTATTATTCCAGAAATCTTTCACGCAAACAAATTACAACAAACGAAACCTCTAATTACAACAGAGTATTTTTGTAAGGGTTGGGTTTCTGTGTAATGAGATATTTTATAGCGCTAAATGGGTCGTTTGGTTTTCGGAAAGAAGGTTGTAAAATGGTAATATGTGCCTCGAAATTCCTCTATCATTTATCTAGGCCCCCAGCATCGTGCTATTGAGTTCGCAGTTGGTGATGCTGCGGCTCTAAAAATATTCTGAGCGTTGGATGAAATGGCAAGGATTTGCGTGGTGAGTGGGATTAAAAATTTAATGGATCCTACGGAATGTGGGCGTGAAAAATTGTTCCGCACTGGTAAGTGCCTGCGCTACGCTTTTTTGGAACTGAGCTGATGGATCACGTGCATACAAGAATTTTCCTGAGTGAATAGACCCTCATAGCGTGAATAATATCTCTAATGATCGGGATGAAGGTGATCAGTGGGCTTAATTTTTATCAACGGACGGTTGTTCGAAATCTTGTAAAATTGAAAATGTTGCCATTACGTAATATAGCAATGATTTTTCGGTGAATAAAAATCTATCAGTTAAAATGTGGTGTTACAGAAGAATGATGAAGATCAAATGGATCGACCGAGTTAGTAACGAGGAAGTCCTAAGAAGAGTAGAAGAGAAGAGAAGCCTCATGACAACCTTAACACAATGACGGAACAACCTTTTAGGCCACTTCTTGAGACATGATGACCTGATGAAGACAATCGTCGAAGGACAAATGGAAGGCAAAAACGGAAAAGGAAGACCTCGAACAAAATATATGGAACAAGTAAAAAAGGATGTGTAAGAGAAGAAATACTTATATGTGAAAAGAATAGCTGATAGGAGAACTGAGTGGAGAGCTGCGTCAAACCAATCCTAGGATTGTTGACCAGTAATGATGATGATGAAAAATCTAGCTAAAATTCTGTAACGAATATAAATTTACCTCTCTATTTTAGCTCGCTGCGGCTTATTATGTTCCTTGTTGAATTATTCATGGCTGCTTACTCTGAAGTTGAAAAAGGGCTGTTTGCTCATCTCCCATATTGATGTCTGCACGAGCCCTTGGTCATTTTTCCCTCCACCTGCACGATTACGTCACCATTCACCCACATTCGAATGATGCCAATCTATTTCCTTTGCTTTATCACTTCAAGAGGTTTTTCGCCTTTGTCGGAAGTCATCCACATCGTCTCTCATCTATTCGGGGCGATTGCTTGGTCTCCTTGTGAATTCGTGACTTTCAGTCCGCCGTCTTGCATCTCGCGAAGTTGTCTCCTTCCACAATGATCGCTGTCAGCATTGGGCGTGGTAGCCTTTGAGGCACCTTAGAGAGTACATTCTCCTGTTATTAATAGGGAGCCATTGGTCTATGTTTTTTAGAATATCCTTAAAGTGTGCGTCTGTTTCATTCAACCCATTGTGAATGGCAATACTGAGTTGGGTAAGCGCTTGAGGAACCAATTACCATCATTCTGCTTAGGACTTTAAAAATTCGTACTCTCTTCGCCGACCCCATCTTTACAGTAGCGAATCATCAAACTTAGTATTTTTCACGCGGTATTTTACCCGCTAATTCGATATTTTTACCGTACCTCGTCACATTTTGTCCTCGTTTAATCAGCTCCATCCCCAATCCGGTGATATAGGCTTTTGAGTAGATTGTGAATTAATATGCTTTGACGCAGCCTGAGCGTTGGCAGGAATAAATGAGGTTCGAGCTCACCCCAGACTAAGCGGTAGGCGTGTGAAACTTTAATGTATTCGGGTTCCTTTCCCATGACCGCCTCCGACTTCTAGGACTTTTAATCGTATTGTTAGCGTTTCTTATATTATCTTTAAACTATGATATCTAATACTATCTATTACAGTAGATTCCGTTTAATGGGTCCGCCGGTTACTTGGGGCAGCCGCTTAATTGGGGCATATCTTAAAGAACAGAACCCAATAGAGGAATATCCCAGAGTATTCTCCGCTTAATTGGGACAGCATGCCGCTTTATTGGGCCATGAGTCGGCGACATAGGCTCTATACTTGCGACGAAATTAAAATTTTTGGTTTTAAGAATACTATTTTTTATATTTTCCTACTTTGATATACTCTTATTTTTCACAAATGTTCCTATTCTTGCCCTATTTTGAAAGTTCTTGTTGTTATACTATCCGCAAGAGGATAGGACTTTTGTATAATAGGACTTAGTAAAAGACATTCATTCAGCGTCGCCCGAGGCTGTGAAAAATATTTTTAACAAACATGTTATAATTCTAAAAAATGATAGTAAATTAACTAAACTCGCTGATTTATTAATTAAATTAACAGTTTAATAAACTTTTGTTGCATTATAAACATTCTTTAGTCTTCTTACTACCATTTAAAAGTTTTTTATGCCCATATACAAGAGAGTTCGCCTAATTGGGGCAGCCGCGTAATTGGGGCAAAGTGGACAAGTCCCGATATGTCCCGATTAACCGGAATCCACTGTATCTATCTTCGAGGACTGTTTATAGTTAAATATTCAAAAGGCAGTGCAAACGAGACTCCAGGGCGGGCTTGCGGGGTTTGACTCAGGAAGCGCCGCCGCGATAGGAGCCCGACGACGCCTCCTGGGATAGGATAGGTGTGGAAGGGTAGGGATGAGGAATTCCGCACAGTCACCGAGGCGGGCGGGTCCTGCTACTGGCGAAACCATGATTTAATGTTTCTGCAGAAAAGAAATAAAATTCCTATGAGGAAGGAAATTTTACGATTTTTCCTAGATGGATTCAAAAGGCACTATTTCTCAATATGACCATACATTCGTAACTTAATCGATGAGTGATTTTCATTGTCAATTAAAAAAAAACATCCTTACAGATACGCCACCGCTGTAAAATAGAGTTTAGCTTGGGAAGAATTTAACTTGGGTGGTGTCGCGAAAAGGATCAACTTGAAATCAATCAGCGATCGATTTCTTTAAACAGCATATTATTTTGGTATTTGATCTAGCTACATTAAAGTGGTAACTGAATGACTTTGCTCTAACAAGCTCCAACAAGAATAGATTTTGATTGTCAGTCCGCTCTTGGGAGGGCTATTTTTGTAAATTTAATCCCCTTTAGCTGCGGTCGCCTTTGAAAGTATTTTACAAAAGACCTGAACACAAAGTTGCGTCAGTGTTTGGCTTCAAGGTGTCGATTTCACTCTCGCTTACCTTGTAAACTATCCTCCGCTTAAGCCTCCATCACTCTCTCCACCTAACATGGAGACAAGCTTCAATCTCGCCGAAGCGTCATTCCTCTTGCTTTCCTAAGTAATGGAAGATTAATATTCCGCCAGATCTTCGTATGCACCTCTCAAGTGGTGAGCGATTATTAATACCTGATGCACGCATTCACTCTTTTCAGCATACGAGAGCGCTGTAATTACCCTTACCTTTAAACGACACAGTCACGCTTTCCCGAAACCGCACGTATTAAGCTTCTTTTATATGCGTACCTTCTCCCCGCGGGGTTTGATACCTTGTAATTCATTCTGAAGATGGCTAAGCTGTTCGACTTGAAATTCATCGGCGGTACCTGAATTAAATGCAGTATCGATTACTCTTTGGTTAGCAAGGGTTATTTTTATCCTCCACCGAGGGCAATCCTTTGAACTGCGAGGGAGTACATTGCCTTGTGGGACCCTTCCGAGTTGGGATCTACCTGGGAGTTATAACAATTTGATGCTTTTGAGGGAGAGGTTAAAATAGTAATGAAAATGCAGTTCGTGACTTTATAGCGATGAAATATGATGTAATTCTGGAGCAAAGGCAATTGTTAATACATTTGCGAACATTTTAATAGGTGATGTAGGCGTTAGAAGTTGCAAATTATATCCCATATCCATTGGCGTAGCCAGGGGGAGGGGCGGGGGGTCCGGACTCCCCCGAAATATAAAAACACAATTATTTTCCTGCATAAAAGAAATCCAAATATTGAAAAATGATGAAAATACAAAATATTTCTTTAGCAAAAGACGTTTTTTCGAAAAGGAAAAGTGTTAAAATTAGTTTAAAACCCTTTACTTTGCACTCTGTTTTTCATAAATTTTCCCCGCTGGTTTTGCCCCCCCCCCCCCCCCCCCCGAACGAAATTTCTGGCTACGCCACTGCCCATATCACATGTTGTGAATTAATTACACAATGAGGTAATCATTGTAGACCCATGCCTAGGAATTAATCTTAACATTGGCTGTTAGGATAAATGGCATACAGTCTTACTCACTCGGTCAGCCACGGATTCTTCCATGATTTTTTAAAACTGGATTTGAGAAGTTGAAAGCTTAAGCCACCGTAATGCATGATCTCATTGAGTAAATTATTAGATTTTTTTATTTTTTATAATAACTATTGAAATACCAATAACTGATCTCTGCATTTCTCCAGGGTTTTCTTCCGCGTCAGGTTGTTGGTTGATTGACAACAGTTTCGCTGGCTGTCCTGCCAGCGTCGTCAGGTCGACCTGACGACGCTGGCAGGACAGCCAGCGAAACTGTTGTCAATCAACCAACAACCTGACGCGGAAGAAAACCCTGGAGAAATGCAGAGATCAGACCATCGCCGCGGAAACCTACGCTCTAACATACCAATAACTATTGAAATTCCGTTATATCCTAAATGAAGCGTTATAAGTTGACGGCCATTGATGGGAGTAAAAGCATGGGGTGGGATAGGCCCCTCGGCCCTTCTTAATAGATAAGAGAATGGAATGAATCTAGTGAGTAAAAAATGCCTGTTTTTTCTAATGGCTTCGAGTACAACATTTATATCTTCTTCCAAAATATTCAAAGTAATCTTTCTCCTAGGCTTATTCATGAGTTACACTTAACTTGGGGCTTTTTTAAATGAGAGCAAGCTTAATTTGTATTTCTATAAACTTGGTCCTTCATAGCCATTAGGATTGTCAGAAAGTTCCGTTGTTATTTTAAATAGTGGGATATCGCAAGTATAGCATTTTATATTGTGATAAAAATTACCCTACTGGCATATAGCCTGCTCTAAGTATATATATTACATATATAATTTTAATTCCACAAATAAATTGAATTACAATAATATGACAATAAAATATTTTAAGGGGCATTGAAACCAAAATCAAAGAATTTATTTTTACTTATAAATATCAGGATATTTTTCGGAATTAGAAGTTCAAATGTGCGAAAAATCCACGGAGGGAAAAAAATCATTCGCCTTTCCTGGGATTCGAACCCGGATACCTCGATTTCCGGCCGAGAGCTTTAGCCAGTTAAGATACCGAGGTGTCATTTCCCTCGGAAATCGAGGGATCCGGGTTCGAATCCCCGTCAAGGCGAATCTGTGGATTTTTCGCACAATTTGTGCATTGCGGGTGACTCCCGTAGAGTTATCACAGTAGCTAGTCTCGGTGTACTTAAATTGGATGTTTAAAATTTCGCTAATTAACCATTATTTTTTATTACTTTTAATTTCGACTAAGAGTTTTAGATTACGTATAGTCTTTGGCACACAATTAAAGGCATGATGCAAAAATAATTTAGCAACCTTTTACCGTTAATATTATTGTAAGACTGCTTTTAACAATACGCTTCTTTTCATAGTTCATAATTTTTAAAAAGTCTTCCAGCCGGAATGAAGGAATTTAGATAACCATAAAACCTCACAAAACCACGCTATTTAACGGAGAAGCATTGAGAATCATCTCGCAAATGGAGGTTTTGGTTGTGAGACTGGGTTAGCAGTGTTGAGTTCTCCCTCTTCCTCTGGGTCGGATTTTCCGTGCATGTTGAGGTATCGTTTCGTGCCACACATCTTAGCCGCTGGATGAGAAATGCATATTTTTTACGAGGATGAAAACTTGGCTCGTAAAGTACGGGACGCGTCTGAGCTATTACTTTCTCCGACCACTCTCGAATGATCAATTTTTCAGACTTCGCGTCTGCACGGAGGGAATCCATCAGTGGTCGGCTGGGGATTCATCTGCTACCGCGAAGGTCGATTAGGTTTCCTCCCGTCCAAGGACGGTGATACGGAATGGATAGATATTCTTATTGTTGGTTGTTTGTTTTCTACATTTCATGTAATTGAAACTATGTTTATGGGTTTGACTGAAGACTACGTAATACTGAATTTTGATACTGATTGCAGGTAACTGAGACTGAAAATACTTTATTCCTTCGGACAAACGAAGAAATATAGTTCATCCTTAAATGAAATTCTTTGGTAAAATGATTTTGAAAAATTGTTTTTTTATCCTTTCCTTTTTTTGTTTTGTTAATATTAAATATTGCTTTAGGGAAATTTCAAGTTCACTCGAAGGTTAAAATTTAATATATAATATAAAACGATGTCATTAATCCTTGTCAGGGACTGTGTGCTTGCCTGCGGTGTATATGCTCAACTTGGGATGTTTATGTTGGATGGAATCTGAGTTTCCTTATTAAATCTATATAATCTGTAATAACAGCATGGAATATTTTCACGAATCGCCGATTTTTGACCCCTAATGTTTTTATCTTTCTCATGCTAAATACTTTTGATAAGATCGAATCGCCGAATTTTCACGAATCGCCGATTTTTGACCCCTAATGTTTTTATCTTTCTCATGCTAAATACTTTTGATAAGATCGACGGTTTTTACTGTCTGTGATCGACGACAAAAGATTCAGGACTTCAGGACTAATCACCGTCTATTTTTATGTCTTCTTCTGAAGTTCTAAAGTCGTACAGTCATTTTTAAATTGCCAAGGATTTGGTCGACTTGGGTGACACATTATAGCGGCCAAAAAGCCAAGCATTTGTTTATAGTACTTTCTACCCACTGCCCGTCCGTTCACCTCGATTTTTAGACGGACAGTACACAGACTAAGAAATAGTTTGGTTTTGAGGAAATAAAAGATCACTCCTTGTTTTACTCCTGCAAATCGGTTGCCGTGAAAAATTATGGTTAGCCGCTATCGTTAGCTGGCTTTAAACGACAATAATCGACAATGCTTGTCAACCAAAGGGCTTTCAAGATGCGGTTTTTGATAATTCAAATACAAAAATCGAAATTACAAACCATTGATTGGTGTTTATTATTGAATATGCCAGGCCATTTTTTATATCTTTACATCTAGGGCTACTCATAAATTTGTAAAATATTGTACAAAAATAAAATATTAAGATCGCTGACGCCACAGGGTTCTTACAGGAGATTTATCGCTCATCCATTGCCGTACGTTGGCGAAAGAGTATTGCCTCCCATGGTGAGGAGATTAAGCTTTGTCACGATGTTCGCGGGCTGGATTTATTTTCCACAGCGAGGCGATATTACTTCATATTCTCTCCTAATCATTCGTATAAATATTCTCATAAATATATCTTTGTTCCATTGAAAACCATGGTACATACGAGTATATGATTTCCTCTTCCACAGGAGATCTCTCTTGCTTTTCATCTTTCAACTATCAATTTCCTGATTGTCAATCCCACGCCCACTGTTTGCATTTTGTGACGCAGGAACTTAACCTACATTTATTTGATATTATACTTAAAATTTTTTGTGATGTCACAGAAAAAATTATGAATATATCTACTGCTACATTTTCCTGAGTCTTTCCCAAGTCAAAGGTCTCAATTATAGCCATCGTTTAAAACTCTGATTCGTTGTCCGTCATCAGGGCCTATTATGGAGTCCGCTAGCATTTGCACGTTATATCTACATCTCAGCAAGTTACATTTTCAATTCGTCTTTGTAACTACAATTTTTCTTTGGATTTATAGGTATTATTATAATAATGACGCATCCTTATTAGGCTCTTTTTCGTGATCGCGATGCGCCCGCCGCGCATTGCATGTTGTTCTTGAAAGACGGCTCCAATCTTATAATAAATGTTATATCTAGAACAAATAAAGGATTGATTTGTAATAGTAGAATGTAAAAAAATGATATCTAGCGTCATTATAGAGTTTAGAGTCAAATATTAGCTTTGAGGAGAACTTAGTGGGCGAATAACGTCATTATAATTTCAGTATTGTGTGATAACCAATGATTTTGGGGAGATACTGGGGAAGGAAAGTATCTTAGTCTAGAGGATAGCTAATTACGTCTGAATTGATTTAAAATAAAAAAAAAATCGTCATGGAGTACAACGGTTCATATGTAACGCCGTTATTATGGACCAAACTGTCTTCAGAAAAATCATGTTAATTTTAAATCTGTAGCCTATTTGATTCATTGCTTTGTGTCTTCTTCATCATATTTTTGTGTAAATCTTCTTACGACTTTATTCATAAATCCATATACGCCATAGCTATATCTATAATTTTGTTATTTTGTCTAAGAAAAATAAAGAATTTTAATTATTGGCGTGCTCATCTACTATTTATGGGTACCTTTTTGTTCTTGTTAAGCTTCATGCCCACTTATATGGTGTGGTTTTTATCCATTTTTTCGAATCTTAAGGGCAATCCACCATGCTTAAGAGCAAGCAAGCACATTTTACTCATTATCCTGATTTATTTCATTGATTGCATATGGATATGGAATAAATAGGCGCTTGGATACCCAATTATCGTCCCAATTGGAAAGCTAAAAGTTCGGTGAACTTTGTAACATATGTGGAGGAAAACTTCTCTTTCCGTCCGTTTCGTTACCAGCCAAAGTGGGAATCCCCCCAGTATTTCCTCTTCCTTCCTCTTTCTCAGGTTTTCCACTCGTATATCATTACGCTGCACTCTTTTCGATGACTAACTGTGGACCTTAATTCACCTTCCCTGAAGCCACAATACTTAGAATGTCGTCCCTTTTGAATCCGTTTGCTCTTATCCATTTAATACGTATTCAATGCTCTACCATTGAATTTGTAAGTGAATTAGATTTAATGGAGGCATACTCTGCAACAAATGCCGTGAAATTCAAGGCAATTTATTATGGGTGGGTTTTGTTCGTAATTGGCAAAAAATGAATCCACATTGATTTCACATGTAGCATTGTACCATAGTATTTTCTGTTTCATAATTTATAAAATGTTTCCGGTTATTTTGTTTCATATCTTTCGTTGTTATACGATTTGATTGGTTTGATGAATTGTGTTATTTTTGTAATTATTGAATGCTTGTTCCTTATGAAGACGTTACCAAGAGGTTGCTTGAAAGGAACGGGGATTGTTGTGAGAGTGAGAGAGACTCGAGAATGCATCGTGATCAAATAAGAATGTCTGAAGATTTTGATAAGATTTTGATAATTAAATATTTATGAAATCACCTGAATTCCTTGGCTTGGTTGATAATTTTTGGCACGTATATTTTTGGAATTATACCTTTGTTTCAGATGAGCCAGAATCCGTTACATCTCTAGCCACAGTTTGTTTTTGAAAAATATATCAATTATTATTGGCATAAAGCTCCAGACATGGCGAAGCTGAAGCCATTCGGAGAGTTTTCTTCACATACTCGGCGAGATAATCTATAGAGGCGCTCAGGTAGCCTGGTAATTAAGACGTCCCTAAGTTCATTCTCTCTTAACTTCACGAACTTTACCGTTTATGTAACTATCACATTCAAGTAATGGTTTAGTTGAATCATAAAAAATATGTTCAGGGCATTCTAAAAAATCGAATAAATTTTATATCATATTTAAAATATGTATGTAGGTAATTTATGAGTTTTTTCACCACTTCCTCTTCGTGTAAATGTCATATCAAGGCATTGTTAGGGGATTCGGAGACATAATTAGTTAACATGTTTATTCAGGAATACACTTCTGAATATCTTTGTGCCAGGGAACCATTCCGCGCATTTAAAGCGTTAAAACAACATTTCAGGTAATCTCTCTTAACCATCGGAATTAGGGGATCAATATTAAAAACAAATTACGGCTGAATTACGCGCAAAATAAATCCCGTAACTAGAGGCCGTTTTTCAATTTTTGACAGTACATGTGTGGAAACAATGGTCATTGTCTTGGGGAAAGGATGTATGTATATTTGTTCCCAGGATTCATTCCGTGTATTTAAAGCGTAAAAACAAAATTTCGCCGGAGATCCTGCTCGCTTCGTCAGGTAATTTGCGATAGCCAGTGGATTTGAGCGACAAGTACATTTTTGATTTTCTTTACTGCTGGATTATGCGCGGAATGAATACCATATGCAGTTGCATTAAATTTTTTTATTGTAAATGTTTGGAAATAATGGTCGTTGATGAAAAAATGATCTAATTTATCCTCGTTTCCAAAACAGGGAGGACTCACGCATTTACTCCGCCGCAGGATCCCAAAGCGTCTCAGTGAGGGATACCCGCCCATGACCTGCAACGGTGGCATAACTATGGGGGGAAGTATCCCCCCCAAAGACTCAGAGAAATCAAAAAAGTGCCAAAATGGTGTAAAATGCATTTTCAGGCATGTTATAACAGGGTAGTTTCCTTCATCAAAGAAAACGAAAGGCATTGATTGCGATTCGTTACCCAACATTGGTGTATTCATTATATACAAATTATTTGGTTTTACAAATCCCAGTTTAGACGAATGTTAAAGGTCAATTTTAACGTGACGTCACATAGACCTAGTTTCTATACGAGTAGATGGGAGTTTTACATTATCTAATATTACCAATGCATTCATGAGGCACAGAGCTCAGGGAAACATCTGTAAATAATCACCTATTGAAACTGCCTATGGTCGGAAAGTTTCCTTCGTTTGATAAGGTATTAATAATCCTTATTTAAGGCAAATGCTACCTGCTAGCAGCTTGCATCACAGTGGTGCACATATCGTCGCCCCAAGGTCACCTCACACGACGGCAGCGGGAACCAGAACGACGTCACACGGGGTTTTTCCCAGCATTCATACTTAGCCGTCGCGTTTTCGCTCGCTTGAAAATTTTCACTTTTCATTCAATCGCGAACAATAGATATCGTCATTTAAAAATCTAAAAGCGTGAAATACGTACTCCAGGAGTAATAATCCTTCGATTTAGGCAATAAAAAAAATAATAGGAAACCACCCTATTCAAAAAAATTCCTGAACTCCACGTTCCCTGGGGGGCCCCCAATTGCCCACTTAAAGCACATTCCTAGTTACGCCACTGGCTCGCAACACTTCCTCATATGCGTTGATCGCCTTCCCCGCATCCCTCGCTTGATGGGCTAAGAAAGGATGTATTCTCGGTCACGCACTCAAAAGCGCTCTTCTTCTTCTTCCGTGGGTCTTCTCTTTTTTTTTAAACCAAGGGTTCCGGGATGTTGGAATCAAAAAAGGGATGGAATCGAAACGAGGAAAAAGACGAGGGGTGTTGTGGGTGGGGGAGGAAGGGGAACGGACCAGTTGGGAGAGAACCATTTTCCGCATTCTTTCCGGATGGCCCGAAAAAAAATATACACCCCCTGCCATCAATTTCCCCCAGAAAAAAATCGTCCCTGGCATAGTGTATCCTGGCAACCGCTACCCCACCTCTCCCCTCACTCCCCCGCCCCTTTCTTCCTTATCCCATCCCATATCCCTACTAGATGTTCGAAAACCAACTACCTGCTTCCTCTTCCTCATTCTTAGGGACCAGGTAATCGGGTTGGAGTGGGACTAGGAGGTTTCACATTCTCATCCCGGCAACCAGGAAGGCGGAAAGGATCGCTTCGAGGGCGTTTGATGCCACCTTCGCGTAGCCCTGTATAGTTTCTACGCACGAACCACGCAAGTGGGGGTGCATATTCGTCGCTATTTATCAGGACACTTTTTAGAAAAAATTACGGAGTTAGCAGCTTCCTGTTGGGGTTGGCAAGAAGAAATCCCCGTGTGAGTTGTCATCAGTGAAGTGTTGCACTGTGATTTTTAGGTATGTTTGTTTTGTGTGATGTTTGGTCTTTTGTTATGAAAAATTATATTTCATCTGCTCGCACAGAAAGGAAATATAAAAAAAATCTCAAACTCGCTTTTTTTCAAAGCAAATCGCTTATGTATAGGCTGTTTTCTTTAGAAAATAATTCAAAAGCGAAAAATTTACTGGTTCTAGAACTTGCACTTTCAGAAACAACTTTTCCAGCCTTAAAAATCATCCAATAATTCTCATGCGAGAATAATGTCTTTAAGCGTACCCATTATAGCCCTTGGAAACTGAACTATCTAGCTGGAAGACTTAATTTGCAGGTTTGGAACACATTTCTGAACCTAATATCAATTTTTTCCCTACGGATTTAGAATATCTACCTAAAATGGGACGAAATCATTAGCTATGTATTTTTTCGTCCTCATTTTTTAGGAAACTTATTTTACTCACAATAATTCAATTTGGCGGTTTAAATAAATTAAAAATAGCATTTTCCGCCTTATGTAACTGCAATGAAGGAGTTTAAATTAGATGATATACTTTTTAATGAACAAATCTATATTTTCAAGTACAATATTTATATGCATTCTGCTTTATGAGTTGTAGCCCCTCCCTGAGCATGTGTGAGAGTATTTTTTTTCTAAACAGTTCTCCATACAGCCCAGTGGATTTTTAGGAAAACTCCATCTATTATAGATAACCAGCGTACCTATCACGTTTATACGTATAGTCGAGTAGCGGAACATGCATTTTAGTCAAAAGAGTGATTATGGACTTCGGCAGTAAAGATGGGTTATAACTCCTTGGACTGACCTAAGTCTCGTTTTACTCTTGTTAGGACACGCATGCGTTGGTCCTCACTTTAGGGTCCGTTATCTATCTTATTTTCCTTCCTCGTGGATGGCTGGCATCTGGCGCTCTCCTCGCCCTTACCCCAAACAGGCTCTTCGCTTCTCTTTCCTGGAATCGCGTCAATCCCATTCATCCACCCTCGCATGCCTTGCCCAGCACCCGCCACTCACCCCAACCGAAAGCATGAAAATGAATGTATAACGGTTCCTCACCCTCTCTCTCTCTAAAAATTTAAAATGCCTCCCCTCATCCAAATAATGAGCCTTCTCGCCCGGTCTCTCTCTTAACTTGGAGATTTTTTTCTTCTAATTCTATATACCAGGCAAGGGGACTGCATAGAGGAGGTCAAATTCCATCATATGACAGGCTGATTTCTGTTCTCGCCACTTCGATCGTATTTTAATCGGTTTTCAAAAATGTCCGCTGTGCGGTGATGAGTGCAATACGATTCACTTTTTTATCCAATAATTTTCAGTATAATGTTTGTCATTGGGAGGAAAAGCGTTGAGAAGTAATATAAATTTAATAGATATCATCATCATGTGCATAAATTTCGTTTAATACCCCTAATTACACCATATTTCCCCGTGGAACTCGGATCAATTTGTCAGTCAGCGACACGAGTGGCGACTTTTGTAAACACATTTATAATGCGCGATTGGTGATAACTATTTTAGAGGACGACTCGAGGATCGTCTTTTGTAATATCCGTTATTCTAAGACTGAACATACTTGTAAAACAGGAGCAATAGATGGCATTACTCCTGAAAGAGTGAAATAATAAAAATTCTAAAATCTACACTTTCATTCTGTGTATGTCTCATGTGATAAATGACACCTTATTCTGGCAAGTAGACTAGATTTTCTTCAGCGTCCCTTGTTAATTATATTTTGGGTCTGACACTGCTTATAAGAAAGTAATACTGCCGTTTGAGCGGGTGATTACTCAGGGAAGTATTTTAATATTTGCGTCTAATGATTTTGTATGCTAAATGCGGTTGAGGTTCGACCATGATACCAATTCTCCTCTGAGACCATCATCCACTTCTCCTCCTTCCGTCCACCTTGAGGATCCTTTCAACCTCTCCCTCGATCGAAACAGCGAACGAAAGTTCCTTCGTTCGTTTTTTATTATATTATTATCATTATATTGTTGCTGTTGTTATCGTTTGCTCTACCTATTGTTGTTCACACTACTTATCCATTCAATCTATGTATACACGTAATTCAGGATATTTAGTTACATTTATTTTTTTCTATTACGCTTTATTCATTTTTTGTTTACGTAAATATATTATTTTGGTTGTACATCTATGACGGTCTGAAGGACTAAGATGTTCACAGTAATAAATGTTAGTATTATGTACGATGTTCTAAGACCATCGTACACCTCATCCCCTTCTTCCATCCACCTTAAGGCTCCTATTAACCTCCCTATCCTTCGTTCCCCCCTCTCTCTTCATCTTAATTTACTTCCCCACTCATGCCTTCGTCAAGAAATTCATTAGTTTTTTTCTCTCTCTCCCTCCCATTTCTTTTTTCTCCCTTCTCTCTTTCGACATTGTCCTCTGGATGAGAATCGATAGCCTCTCCAAAGCCATTCGTCTATGTCAATCTCTGCGATGTGGATCTACTCTTCCCCTCTGCGCTGCCTTTTTCTCGCGTGGCGTGTATCGAGAGGATGATGTTCGAACCATTGTCTCTATTGTGTGCCCGTGTTTGTTGGAGACGTTTTCGTTCCCTGCCTCACTTGCGTTGTTAATCACGTTCCTCTTTTCTTTTTTCGTCTCAGGGGAAGGAAGAAGGGAACTGGTATATTTTTTTTTTGTAACTCGAGGAGAGCCCGTGGGATTTTGTGGTTGTGGTGGTCGCATAATTGATTACCGGACACTTCTTACTCATTCGTTCACTTTTGGGAAAGATCTTGTTCGTGTCTTGGGGTTAAAAAAAAAGAGAACTAATCTCTTTCTTGAAAAGATCTTGCAGATGTCGGCTGATTTGGTCCGAGTTGCCGGAATAGGATGGGATCGTATCCTGAGAGGATGTTCTCCATTTTTGCTCCCATGAGCTCGTGAATGGAATGGGTAACGCGATATGCTGTCCATTCAGTCGTGGTAGCGGAGAAAATTTGGACGCTCCTCTTAAGTTTGGATGTAAAATTTGCAACCGACCGTTGCGAATCATCCTTAAATTTCCTTGTGAGGGTGAGCCGTCTCATTATTAAAAAAATAGCAATCTCGAGAGCCCAGGAGTTTTGTTATGGCCTCTTTGGCGGAAGCACTAATTATGGTGTTGCAAATTATGGCTGCAGTATTCAGAACATGTAAAGCTTCGGTAAAATTTTGTTCTGTCCACTATTTTTTGTTAGAAAAGCAGTTCACTCACGGTATGCTATATCGTCATTCATTCAGCGGAATACCTACAGTATTGCTACGATTAACTTTCTAGATAAGTATCGGAAAGCGTTTTTCTAATATAACTTTAGTTTTATTAGTTTGTATTTAATATAAGTACATTATTTCACGAAGAAAATTTATTTAAACCGCATATTGGGAACTGGATCTTACCTTTTCATGAAGTACGTATTCACAATTAGTGCTGTCATTCAAGCTCATGAACGATTTTCAAAACACAGAGAGACAGTACTTTAAACCTTCATACCCATCAAGATGACAGCGAAAGGCCTTGGAAGTTTGAAGTTCCAAATCTGTTTTCCTCTTATATCACCTGTTGAATTCAATTTAAAGAACTTTTTATTTGGATTAATGCTTTCGTGACGATTTTCAAATGGACGAAGAACAAGATAAACACCCATAGGTAATGCATGAGAATAATCAGACTTCACACGATGTTAAAGACCTCGTGCACTGAGTGGTCATTGTGAACCTGGTCGCGGATTCATGTTGGCGTATACGTGAGTAGAATGTTTAACTAAATCTGTTCGTGTCGGAAAAAGAAGTTCATTAATAGAATCTTAAACGCCTATTCAAATGATATTGGCTCTCGTTACCATCTGCAGTTATCTTAAAACTTTTTGCAATCAATTTTTATAGAAATCACGTTATTTGGATAATTTTCTGCTTGAAACAAAGTGCCTTAGCTTTTTTATATTTATTTCAGGTAGCATTAGTCTAATTCGTTTAAGATATGATATTAATTTTTAGTGCTCATTATGTTTAGATCCTTGTTATCTGATTCGATATTTTGGATAATTTTGATTTTCTGATAGCATTTTTTATTTTTTATGGTTTATCGAGTGTAAGGGGTTTCGTGAGCGTTGAAATCACGGAACGCATCAATTATAATAATTTTAACTTTCCAAAAGGAAAAGCTGTGCACCTAGCGGGATTATAAAATACCTTAGATATTATGAAAGTGCTCCTGCTGACTATGATCAATATCTTTGTGATCTAAAATGGAGAATATTCCGTTGTCCTTATCTATTAAACAATAATTCGTTGTATTGATCTTTAAGCCACTGTCTATTTAGCTTATCCGTGTGGTCCATTTACTTAAGTTTTTTTATAAGGAATATTCTATAATACGCTTTATAAAAAATTCCTCTAAACTACACAAAACTTTAGTTGTGTTGAAAATTTTGAAAAAAAATTACTATTGCATTGATCGTATATGAAAGAATTGTGTTCCCCGGTTCATTCGTAATTTCAGAATTCGCTATTCTTGATGAAACTTGTAATAATAAAACATATAATGTAATGAGGACACTTACGTGTTTGAATATACTAACGAGAAACCTGATAAACTACTATTAAAAGTTTCACTCAATATCATTAATCTATTATAGGTGTCAGTCAAAATTCTGAAGGCTTTTGATATCGTATTTAGTCAGGCAACCTACCTGCGTGTGGCTTTTCTGTCTGACCCCTTAGCAACGCGTTGTGAACTTCCGGCAACAAGGCAGTTTTTTACCTGGACCGACGAAGGGTTCCAAAACTTCAAGGGCAAGGCTGAAAATCCCGTCAATCTCTTCTCTCTCTCTCCGACCAGAAACGCGTTTACACTTGGCGTCGGGATGTGGTTCAAGGGACAGGTGGGTGGAGGGCTTGGGACCTTGTACACACACGGCTGTGCTGCCCTTATAAAGCCGTAGCCTCATAGATGCACAGGGCTCTCTCTCCCATATCTAATCAGAGACTGCCTGAATGTCGGGATATGCGCTTCCCTTGTACTTTTACGACAAATATCAAATCAAATAACATCGTCTAATCACACGCTAGTGAGCTACTTAACTTTCGTTTTAATTATTTATGCATCATCATCACTACATGCGGATTTTCAGGTAGCGCTGAGAAGTATCGTCGGCCGATTTCTTTGGAAGTAGATCACGTTACACCCTTGTAAGTGTCCTGTTTTCCTTATTGCACAACCATATGTTATTTTCATTCTATACTCGATGTAATTTATATTGATTGGAAGTATTACCTGAAAAATAGAACATAAGCGTTTTCAATTTGAACTGACCTCTTGGAGCGTCATCTTGTTTATTGGAATGAAGTTGCATTTAGATTCTTCATATAACGATTTTTTTATTTATGTGCTATTACTTGCATGGAAACTTATTGTACTTAGGATACGAAATAATCCTGTCTTTAGTACCCATGCATTAAAGTTTTCTCATTATACCCATATTTCCATACAGTGATTCAACCCGTGGGCTGTTTTGGGTTATTGTGGTTAAAGCGCTCTACAGGCTTAGTTTGAGGCGTGAGAATAACGTATTCAGGATTGAGGGGTAAGTTCCTTTCCCTGGGTAAGCCTCACCTTCGAGGACATAATGAAATCATTCAGTTATTCAAACCACTGGAAGGTTTTGGTTTGGATAGGTTAAAGTTCAACTTTGATAAAGCCGCAGACGGTGGGAAGAGGAGGTTACTTTCCTTGGGCCACGTAGTGTTTCGGTGATTTAAGTGTGGGATGCCCGAGGGTTTCACCCAGAATTTGATTTGGGGACCCTCCAGAAAACTAAATGATTTACGGAGAATGTTCAGCGCAAAATTGCGATTAACAACATGAAGCAATTTATGGATCACGAGGGAGGGAGTCATACATCTAGTATCAAGAGCCTCGATAAAATTGCTATGAGAATCATAGAATCTGGATAGCGTAGTGGTCTGCACAGTGGCCGAGAAAGCCAAAGATCTGTGGTTCGATTCCTTGACGAGGGGAAGTTTTTCCATGGCAGTTTATGTGTATATTTAGCAGGTATTGATATTTGAATGGCCAGGGCTGTACAGTGTACATACGGAGATTATGTGATGGCTACTCTCCCTCTGGCTGTTGGGTGGTAGGAAAGAGATGCTGTGGGGAAGGAAATGGCTCCCTGCCCGAGCCTTTTTTTATACGGCTTGGTCTCACCTCTAAAGGAGACTCGACCTTCATCTTGCATAATGTTCGTTTCCGAAAGGGTACACCGCAACCCTTCTCACCCGCCCTCCACTTTTCGACGAGCTATTGGTAATTGAATGAACCGTTTGTAACGGTACTTTCCTCTATTCCGATTACGATAGAGATCCTTTGAGTGTTTGGCTCATCTAACCCTCGCTCTTTCCACCTGATCGTCTCCTTAAGATTTTATCCCTTTATTCCTCAATTTTTTTTATATCTGCCACCTTTAGTCCTTCATCGTTCCACCCTTTTTTATGCCCAGAATCACCTAGGGAAGTGGTGAAAATTCAAATTAAATCACGCTGAGAGTGTTACGTAAGTAACAGCGGTTACTAAAGGAATAGAAGAGGAGAGGAATAATAAATTTCCAACGTTACAAAAGTACTGGAAAAGGTACTAGGACGAATTACTGATAATGCCAGGTCAGAAATTAGGGAGTATTATTAGGGATTCTTAAAAATTATGGTATACCATAATGCAATTATTGTTTGACTTTAGAAAGAAGTATCAAACCATGTATTGATAAGTCCTTGATAAGGAATGAGTGCGAGGAACAGATCTTGTGTACGGCGTTTCAAAATCTCAGTAGTTGATTTTGGGTAGTTGAAGTATATTGTACAATTTCAGGAGACCTCTAGAAGGCATTTTAGTGTGGGGTCTGGGATTAAACGGTGCCAGATACGAAACGAATCTTGGGACCACAATATCTCTTCTTGATGAAACTAGCAGATATTATTGTGATTTTGGTCGCATTGAAAGTTGCGTAAATTTTTTTTTTCAGCGTCGTGATTTCCTGCATTCATCAAATTATGCAATAATTACTTTAAATTGTATGTTTTGAGTAAAACGTGAAATTTTAATAATATCAAATACCCAAATGAAGTTGATGTATACTTTGAAATATATAATCACTCAGTGGAGCATTGTATTGGTTGCGTGCCTCAGCTAACTAACTAACAGATTTTAATAATTAGATTTGAGTTTATTGATAGGCCCTTATGTAAGAAACTCCTATTTCTTCGTAGACCAGCATTTTACGGCGTTAGAACTGATGGCAGACTGTTCCCTCATGATTTGTTATTTTTTAAATATTTAATATAAAACATTTTGTAAAAGTTAGTGTCATCGTATGTATTAGTGCTAGAGTGTTTCAATTGGCATTCAACGCTTTCTATTTACATAATTCTCTTCTCCCTGACGATTCCCTGTAGTTTTGAATGTGTTATCGTAAGAAAGAGGATTGAAAATTGAACACGGATTTCCATTTTAGTTTTAATGACATATATTTCTTCACCCGTGAAAGTTAGGGAAAAGTTCTGATATAATTTTTATATATTTGGACAGTGCGCCTGAATTTCATCATTTATTAGGATTACCACTCACTAAAGTGTTACACGAATCAAAAATAGACATAAAAATGTCTGTTTGTGTGATACACATTGCAATAGGTATATTTTAAACGAAAAAAAATAATTTGCAACTCTTATGCTGCATATTTGAAGGTATGCTAAATATTTTATCATCAAACGCTAACATGCGTAAAATAAATGGAAGGAAATTTTACTGGTACCAATAGGCAGTCGGTGCGAAATGCTGTATGCACTATCAAATCACTGCTCTAATAATTTGAATGTAAAGCTTTTAACATTATCGGCAGCTTTGGAACGGAAACTCCTATCGTAAGGGGGTACCACTCCATTAATGCTCTTAGCAGTCCCTTCCTATACACGGCTATGGCGTCGCATCAATCTCCTGCTATTCTTGGGAATCGCCGAAAAGTCGAGGGGAGGACGTGACATATTCAAGCGTTGAAGCCTCCACCCATTTTTTCATATGTTGCAGCACAATGTCTCCCTCTTCCCATTGCATATGAATAGCTTTTCTGCTGTCACGCAGTTGCGTCTCTCTGGTGCGTTGTTCACTCTCTCCTTTGGTTGGTCCCTGAATAGGACCGCGCTCTGGAACCCGGAACTGTTTCGCCGCCTCGCATTCCTCTTTCCCGGCCGCTCTCCTTCCAATCCCTATCTCTACCCATCCTCCTCGTCTACGCACCATCCCGAACACCGCATGCTCAGCCGTCGGCTGTGCATTAGGCAGGGTTAAGGCCGACGCGTCTCTAGGCGGAGTTGCACAGCTCACCCTTAAAAAAACTCATCTTCCATTGAATAAAAACGGCTTCTCTTTGGATTTCCCATATTTGCTCAAACATGGGAGATTTTCGTATAAGTTTAACTGGTTCTGGCGTTACATTGTGGAAGTTTGAATTGGTAATGGTTGCCAGATGATGGTTCTGTGAGTCGAAACGCGTCTAAGAATTACATTATTGTGGAAAAGTGTAACTGCTTTTCATGTCAATACGGAGATTTTCCTAAAGGGGGCTAATCGGTCCCTTTTTAACGTATCGTATTTAGGCGTTACATAGTGGACGTTCGACATGATGATAGTGGTCGGATGGTGTTTCTGTGAGTCGAAACGCGTCTAAGAATTAAATTATTGTGGAAAAGTGGAACTGCCTTTCATTTCAACACGGAGCTTTTCCTTGGGCGGGCTAATCGCTCCCTTTTTATATTACGTATTTTGGCTTTTTTTCAAGCGAAAAAATCACTCTCTTGGAATTTGCGTTAGCATCCTCAAATATTCAGGGTATATACCATGTATGGGAAAGGGGTATCATCACTTTTACTCTTAGCAGTCCCTTTATATACACGGTGATCACGTTTAATCCATCTCCCCCCACCTTTTCTTGCAAATCACGGAAGAGTCGAGTGGGTGAGCTTACGAGCATTGGAGTCTCCGATCATTTTGTCGTATTATGGGTAATTATTATTCCTGGTATAGTGCATAATCTTCTTGATATTATTAAATTTGGTGTAAGAGACCTTTGTAAGTATTTAGCTGGACTTCATTTTTAAGGATTTTATATCCGAAAACAAATACTTATTGAAGTAAAATTTTCCTGAATGAGTAGCGGGCTAATGTTAAAAAGGATCTACTTCATGTATTCTGATATTTTTTTCGTATACTCAATACCCTGCGAGCCACCTCTACGATTCTTGGCAGGGGATGATATAGATGATGATATCGTGAGTTCCACTTCTAGGTCATAGATCAGTGAGAATTCAATACAAGAAATTCGTCGCGAAAATTAACGTACTGAGCAGCAGTGATGCGTCTCAATTATGTTTACGTTCAGTAAATTCGTCTTAGTTTATATCAACGCTGTGACATAGCAGACAGGCTACATAATTAAGTTTGTTTCCTTTGTTATTTCTTGAAAAAATTTTGTTCCATTTTTCCTGAGTTTAGATACGAATAAATCAAGCTTTTACCTGAAAAGAGCGAAAGTTTCTTTGTTCTGACATGTTGGATCATACTTGTTCCTGAACTTCTTCTTCTTCTTCTTCCTTCCAGGATTAGGCTACTAAGCCTGTTCCGGCTCCACATCACCATCTTTTCCTTGGTCTTCCTATACTTCTCTTGCCAAATGGTTGATATTCCATTGCTTGCTTTGGAATTCTTTCATTTGGCATTCGAAGTAAATGTTCTTTCCATCTATGTTTGTATTCTTTTAATTTGTCAGTGACTGCTTGGACACCCAGTTCATCTCTTATTTGAGTGTTTCTTATTTTATCCAATATTGTGCAACCTTTAACTGATCTTAAAAATTTCATTTCAGACGATTCTATCTGCCTTAATTCCTTCTTTTTTGTTACCCAACATTCTGATCCGTAGAGTACAGTAGGGACTGCCATCACTTTGTAAAATTTTATTTGTGTTTCTTTTCTTGTTTTGTTCTTTAGAGTTCTTCTGATAGTGCCACATATTCTCTGGAAAGTGTTAACCTTATTTATAATAATTTTTTCCTCGTCATATGTTATGTCGCATCCTAAGTACTGGAAGTGCGACACTTGCTCCAGGACTTGATCCTCAATAACAATTTTTGTTCTTATCGGGTTGCTTCCTAAAAATGCCATAGTCTTTGTTTTGTTTTTTGAAATTCTCAGGTTGTATAGCTTGCTCAACTCGTGTAGTCTGTGTACTGCCATCTGGAGTTTGTCCTCTTTATCTTGTATTATAACCTGATCGTCAGCAAACAGCATAGTATTTAAGTATTGAGATGGTCCTATTTCTATGCCTGGTGATACATTATTCTCTTTCCACATTCTTAGAACGTCATCTATGTATAGATTAAACAAGGTTGGCGATAGGCTGCAACCCTGTCTAACTCCTCGGTTAATGATAATTTCTTGGGTGATCTGTTTCCCTGTGTCAATTACAATTCTGGTGTCTCTGTATAGACTCTGGGAAGCTTTTATCAGATGTCTAGGAAACCCTCTTTTCTGCATAACTGACCATAACATTTCTCTATTTACACGATCGAATGCTTTTTCAAAATCTATGAATGCCAGATGCGTTTCCAGATTGAACTCTCTTCGTTTTTGAATTATTTGTTTTAAAGTAAAAACATCGTCGATGCAAGATCTTCCCTTCCTAAATCCTGCCTGTTCTTCTAATAAAATGGCATCAGAGATAGCTTGTAGTCTAGTATTTATTATTCTACTGTAAATTTTGTATGCAGTATTTAGTAGGCTTATACCTCTGTAATTCTCTGGATTATTTCTATTTCCTTTTTTAAACAATGAAACAACCTTCGCCACATTCCAATCCTTTGGAATTTCAAGCTTTTTCCAACACATGTTGTATAGATGGAGGATTCTTATTTGTAGGGATGTACCTCCATATTTTATCAGCTCTGATTCAATTCCATCTATGCCAGCAGCTTTCCTATTTTTTGTCTTATTCAGAGCACATTCTAGTTCTTTCAAATCAATAGGGTCTACTCCTATTGTTTCCTCTGGATTGTTGATCGTATCATCTAATGTTGGATCATACCATAATCTCCTATAGTGTTCTATCCATTCTTCCTTCGGTATAACATTTAGTTGGGCAGTATCTTTCTCTGATTTGTTGAGTTGTTTCATCAGTTTATATGCTATTTCTTGCCTACCATGAATATCATCCTCTACTCCACTTATAAATCTATCCCATGATATCATATGTGCATTCCTTATTATTGCTTTCGTGCGGTTTCTGACCCTGTGATATTTTTCTTTCGTTTCCTCTGTTTTTCTCTGCAGGTATTCTCTGTATGCTTTGTTTTTATTTTCGATGGCCTGTGCTATATCTTCGCTCCAGATTTTTAAACCTCTTTTCCGTTTCTTTTTATTTCTGGTGCCCAAAACTTCATTAGCTATTTGTAAAATAGCTTTCTTAAGATTTTCCCATTCCTTATTGATGTCATGTTCTGGTTTTATCTGTTCGAGCAGTTGTGTAATCCTGTGTTGGTACAGTTTTCGAATACTACTCTCTTTCAAAAGGTATGTTTTGAAGATTTTCTTTACTTGACATTGTTTCTTTTCCGTATTATGCTTCTTCCACCTTGCCCATAGTTGTATTTTTGCCTTAACAAGGAAATGATCGGTGCATATATTTGCTCCTCTATATACATGTGTATCAGTTATCCTCGAGGCTAATTTTCGGTTAACAATTATGTAATCAATTAGGGATCGGTGACCCCTGGCTGACCAGGTGAATTTATTGATATCTTTTTTCTTGAAAAATGTGTTCGTTACTTTTAATTCGTTGAAAGTTATAAATTCTCTTAATTTACTTCCATTTTGGTTCAGATGGTCTTCTCCATGTACTCCAATCAATTGTGGAATTGGCTCTTTCCCAATTCTAGCGTTAAGATCACCAGCTATTATTACGTAGTCCCTGTTATTTAACTTCCCTATTTCTTTTTGCAGTTGCTCATAGAAAATCTCCGTTTCTTCCTTTTTCCCATCTTCAGGTGCATATGTTCCAAGTATTGTTAAATAACCCCTATCAAATTTGAGTCGCACCGTTATTATTCTTTCGTTTATGAAAGTGTATTCCCTGATATTATTTTTCCATTTTTTGTCTATTAAAACACTCACTCCACAACGTGCTCTTTTATTCTGATCAACTCCACTGTATATCATTACGTAATCTTCCAAGTCTTTTGTCCCTTTGAGTTTCTTCTTTGTTTCAGTGATGACCGCCATATTCACTTTGTATTCTTTAAGGGTGTTGTTAAGTTCTAACTCGTGATTGCCTAAGCCTTGTACATTCCATGTGGCTATGTTTAATATATCCGTTATACCCGTATTCATGTCCTTACTTTTGCCTAGTCGTCGTCTGTTGAATCCTAACCTATTCCAAGGCTCTCTGTGAAGCTTATGAGTTAAAGAAGGTTTTACATGGGCAGGTTACCGGCCTGTCGCACAACCCCCAACCTGGAGGACCAGTGGGCTACACTTAGTCAGTCCCCTACCCTTCGACCTGTCTGGCTTGGGTGGCCCTACCAGGAGCATACGCTCCCGCCAGCATAGCTCTCCGGGTCATTGGGGCACTCAAACCTCTCCACCACGATAAGGTGGTAGCCCTGGGAGAGGTGTTCCTGAACTGCTGCATAATATTCAATGACTATAGTATCCGTCCCAGGAGCTCCTAACATATATTTTAAAGGTTCGAATTTTACGCAAATTTTCCTTCCTATTCGTCAGAAGAAAAATTTTGTGTGCAGAAACAATGCGGACACGTATGTCTCTTCCATATGTGAGCTGGCGATATAAATCACCCCTAAGCCTTTGGATTTACATAATTTCCGAGAATGTATTTTGTTATTAGGTTTATTCATGGAGAAAGGCACTCCGTGACTGGTTGTGAAATCAGTTTTGTATTCCTAATTTTTTTTAAACTATTGAAGCTGAGGCTAAACCAGTTATTACGATTCAGGGTTTGTTATTTAGCAACGGTAAATTACTTTTACCTTTCACAATGGTCAGTTATACGCGTTAGAATGTTTTATTACGATCGAGGTTTTGGTTCAACCTTCAACATGGTCTTGGCATCTAAAAATCGATCAGTTCCGCAGTGATTTCGATTGTTTTGTGAAAAAGATTTTTGACATATTTGAGCTTCATGTAATAGAAAAAGTGGTGCAATTTTTCACTTATGTCACGCATCACGCAACTCTGTTCTCTCTATCATACCTGGATTGTGAGAATTTTCGGCGTAAACGACATTTTATGTTCACTACATATTTACAAATTTGACTCATACTGGAAGAGCTTTTTAGTGTTACCAAACTTCAAACACCAATTTATTCTCAAATCCGAAAAAAATGCTATTCTACGAAATACATACATATTTTACACAATTCTTTTCATTATGGCGCTTCGTTACTTTCCTAGCTTTTTATAAAATTGGTGGTTTCTGGCGATACTTTTTGTAATTTTCTGAACATTTTGAATGAATTAAGCCTAAGATTAACTAAGTTTAAATTTAAGTCATCCAAAAAATTACTATCTTTTGTTGTGACCCTTGCAATACGACTGTTATTCTTACCTCTTCCTCTCCACTTGCGTTATTAGGATGTTAAATAATTAATTCTATTATAGCCGTAATCAAATGAATAATGCACTTATATGGTTTAATATCTTTTATACCTACTTGGTGGCTTGACAAATGATCTCTTTGTGTCTACGTAGGTGAAAATTTTCAGAAATAAATTAGATTACGTACCTATAGTTGTCAGTGATCATTTTCAATCCTCGTATTTTCTCATTATCCTGGTAGGCCCTTCAGTGGCGCTTGGTGGGAAATATATATTAAAGTCGTCTTACCCTGTGTGGCATGCATCTAAACAAGGTGACTGGGTAATGAATGCATTGTGCGGCTACGTATAAATTTTATTCTTTAAATTCTCTTCGTATTGATTTAATGTCTCAGGTTGTATCCTTGATGTGAATTTGAATAATCGTTCTTGGCCCGTAAAATGTCTTCAATTCTGATGATTATGACCTATACCGTGGTTATGTGTTTTATTTTCAATTTTTATCGGGTGATTGGCTATTGTCTGACCGTTATAAGTTGGCGCTTGGCCGTTGAAAAGTCAGCCATTGAGTGCAAGGCTTTCATGCCGGTTGGGTGAAGTGGGGTGAGGTACCGTGTCAAACAAATATGGCAGTTTTTGTTTAAATCACTTGATAGTGTAAATTTTACATATTTTCATTTAATTTATTGATAAAACAATAATTTTTCGTCATAGTAACGTAGCTGAATTGAAAATTATAGCATTTGAAAGCAGAGGAAGGATTTGGTGCTTTCCCGGTGAATCTTGTTGATGAATTCTTCACGGGAAATCAGCTGGGTCAGGATGGACATTGCTGCCAATGCGATGCCATTCAGGGCGAAGACGATGCCAGAGAAGGCCATTGAAGCGTTGGCAGCGATGTCCATCCTGACCCGGCTGATATCCCGTGAAGACTTCATCAACAATTTGAATGCAGATTGGCGTAATTAGGTTGCTTTTATATGGCCGCTACAATACTTTCATGGATTTACGCGTAGGTAAATGGGAGGACTGGATTTTTGCTCGTATTACTGATTGAGTCGGTGTATATTTCCCATATTTCACTCTGTAAAAAATATTGATATTAACGCTAAGAATCACTTAAATTTGCCCTACGACGGGTTTTCTCACTTGTGTTGCAGCGACCGACAATGATAGTTCCATGAAACTTCAGTTTTTCAGCTCATCAATAACTTGCGTTCTTATAATTCAACGCGTGATTTGGGACCTAAATTTTATCCATAACCTATTTCTTTGTGTGGGAAACTTTGTTTACCTCTTTTTTTAAATTGGCCATTAAAATCAAATAAACCGAGTCGTTTGCACACTTTTTTCCAGGCAATTAACGCTTGGGTGTTTGGAGTTTACTGCCCCTCTGGCTCAGAAGTTTATGAGAATGCAAATGCACTTTTCGCCCGGAAGAGGTTCTTCCGTGAATCCTTAACATTCACTTTTTTACCCAAGACCGTTTCGAGCATCACATTTAACTCTTATTCTTTCCAAATAATGCACTAGTATTATCTTGCACAATAGTAGCTAGCGTTTCGCATAGTCTTACTCCACGCCTGTAGGATACCTATTGTAGGCTTCATGAAGCGTAAATACATTGTTTAATGCCACTTTAAATTTTTGCTCTTTGACGAGATTGATCGAGATCTCTTGAATATTTTAATATTTTTGCTCGGGAATGTGTATGTGGGATCAAAATATATGCAAATAACATATGGAAATCTTGGGATGTTGTTATCACAGTCGTTTATCTTTCATACATTTGGTTACAGTATTTGGCATCTTTTATATCATCAACATTGCCTGCGACTCGGAATCATCTCTTATTAGAGTTATGAAAATATCTAAAAAACAACTACTGCTTGTGATTGCGATTTCATCTCCTTCCATGCCCCTTCGCAAGTTCCTAGAAACAGACAGCTGTATAGACCGTGGCGAAAACCTCGGTCAAATAATAATTTTTATGTAACTTTACAATTATTTCAACTGCAATAAAATTGGGACAGTGTTACTTGCACTATTTTATGGGACATATAGCTAGTGAAACTTTGCCAATACCCAGAATTCAGGAAAGCTAAAAGGCTGAAATGATGATATGACTTTAAAATGGTAAGTATACCTGCGAGTCAAAATTTTAACTATGATCTTCAAACCAATTTAAGGTCAATTATATGGCATATTTGCCTTACAGATTGCCTATAATTTTAACTTTGTCGTTCATCCTTTCTCCTATTGTCAATGTTTTTTCGTCTCTTTCGATTCGCAGAGAATTGAGCTCCGTTTAATACTCATTGTAATTGAATAAAGCTGCATGAGCGACGAATTGGTTTTGCTCTTGCCGTTCGACTACGGAAGTGGAGTTTTGTGCTTATAGCGCATCCTATATTTTCCCTCCTCCAATCTTCCCTATCCACATTACAAAGTAAGAGTTATTAAATTTTAAATGTATTGTGTAACTCTTCCGAGAAACATATTTTAAGGAAGAAGTAATTTTGTATAAACAATAAACTTTGATCACGACATCTTTTATACAGGCTTGTTAGTTTGGCAAATGATCTCTTTGTGCCTATGAAGGTAAAACACTTCAGAAATAAATTAGATTGCGTACCGAGAGAAGGGGGAACGACGACGTGCTAGACATGGTGGGTGAGGAGAGGCAGCTTTTAGATGGGATACAAAGGAGATAGAAGGTATGGATGGAGGGAGTAGTTAGCGGGGAGTGGAGGTTGAAAACAGTGTTAGGGAGTAGAATGTTTGGTAAACAATGGAGAGGAAGAAAGAGAATAGGACTTTTAGGTTGAATGAAATGGAGACCTTACTGTGAATTGAAGAAGGAATTACATGGAGGAAGGGGAGGCTGACAGAATGTTTATTAAGTATTCCATGGAAACCTACCGTAATCGGAAGAATACTTTTAGAAAAAACCATACTTACGAGTCATAATTTGCAAACCTCGTATATTTTCATTGTTCAATGGCGCCTGGAAGGTTATCCATATTGAAGGGTGTTCAGTGACCACGAAAACTGAGAGAATCGGGAATTACGCGGGAATTATGCATGAATTATTCATAATTATTTTCTCCAACCTGGAATTTCAAAATCCTTTATTTCAAATAAAATTTTGCCAAGAAAGATTTCGTGCTTTCCCGGCGAATGGACTTGGTAAAGAGTTCTCGGGATCGCCACCGGGTCAGGAACTCCATATCTGCCAACGTTTCGATGTCCGACTCGGTCATCATCCTCAGGGCTGTGAAATTCATTCACAGCCCTGAGGATGATGACCGAGTCGGACATCGAAACGTTGGCAGATATGGAGTTCCTGACCCGGTGGCGATCCCGAGAACTCTTTACCAAAATTTTGCCAGTTCAGCCCCCAGTTTCTTTTCAATGATGACGAAAGTCTTAAAGTGTCAAGTGAGACATTCAGAAATTTAGTGTGCACTTTCTATGGCTTAGTTTAAGTCTTTATATTAGGAATGTAAAATAATAAATAAATATAATATAATTTAAAATTATTGAAATGATTTTGGGTATTATATAATTATATCGGTCGCAGTAATCACGTAAGATTAACCTGGAATTTAGTAAACTTTTCATGAAAAACCTGGAATTATGCAATAATTGATTATTTCAGGCGTAACTTTGTGAAAGCGATGCATTATGAAGAATGAAAACGAAGAACTTAGTGCTTTTGCATGAAATTTCATGTGAAAGCACAAAGTACTTCTTTTCCAATCTTCATACTGGAATTATGCATGAATTTTTCTTCTTTGATTGCTGAGACACCATGTATTAAAGCCTTTATATAATTGTTTCATCTGAATTAAAAAATAGCTCCTTACGTATCGTGGAGACAAATATTCCAATATTTTCCTTTTGCAGACACCCCACTCCAATTTGCTCTCCCGCAATGGCGTGGAATACATTTCGTCTTCCGCCTCACCTGCTGACCTTGAGACCCTTTCGTCCAAGGTCAGATTGACCCCCGCCGGGTCCAGCCGGAGTACCGTTGCTCGCTTTCCCCCCACCACTATGCCGAAACCTCGCACACGCATAACCCATGCACTCATCCCATTCCCCACTCTTTATCGACCCCGCTCCGCCCTGTCAATCCACCCACCCACTTCCTAATGCCATGTGAAAAGAACGTCCGAAACCCCTCACACACAAGGCATCCATTATTACCTCTTTTTCGTCCTTCTCCCCCGCCCCACGTGCCTTTTCCACCTTACCCCTCTCTCCCCCACCTGTCCCCTTCCTCGCCCTCTTGTCTGTTGCGTGGCTCTTATGCAAGCCCCTCTCTTTCTCTCTCGAGCCCTGACCTTCTCCAACCCTTCTTCGCAGCTGGGAGCCGACCCTTCGGCGGTCACACTGTTCAAACCCTTTCCGCCTCAACCCGTGGTAAGATCGGTTCCTTTCTTAGGTTGGATCGAGGGTGGATCTGGGAAATGGTTTTCCTCTTAAAATTTTCTGATGGGAGGACAAAACGACTGGCTGGTTACATTGGTGAAATACTTTTATTTTCTGCTTGGTTTTATCTATTCTATGGTTTTTATTCAAATTTCATGGTTAACGGAAAATAGTGAAAAGTAAAGACGAATGACTACCTCTAATTTTCAACGAAATGTTTTTTCATTAGTTTTTATTAATATAAAAAAACGGTGAAAATTTGTTATCATTGAATGTTAGTTTTGTTACATTGGTTCATGTCTCTATTTTAAGTCGAGATCAAGAGAAAAATACTCTCGCGGTCTTATGGTTTTGCTAAAAATCTTTTTATTAGCTACTTACCTGCGAAAATAGCTTTGCGCTATGTTGCTTATCTCATTTCGTTTATACTATGAAACTAAATTTATATACACTTAAATGTTTCTCTCAAGTGTAGTGAATTTTGATGAAATTATCAGTTCACATTTTCGGTTTTTGTGATTGCTTGCGCTATTGATGAACGAAGAAGATTAGATATTTTTTGTTCAAATGTATTAGGCAAGATGTATTTGAATAACATGATAAATAAATCAACTAAGGCTATTTATACTGTACACTTTTAATCGTGTTGTGAGAGAAAAGAGGACAGAAAAGTTTTCTAAAATTTATGGATATAATTATTAACTTAGTATCTCCGTACTTCTCTTTTTGCAATAGTAATGTGTACAGGAATATGATAACATCAACATTCATGCCAAATTATTAGAAAATGTTGAGTTTGCCCTCGCCTTTTATCTTGGATTTTGGGGTGGGATCTTCCAAAAACCCTTTCGCCCACCCTTTTAGCCATACAGGAGGGCGGATGTTCCGAGGGAATTCCGCCTTGCGTCCTGCATAGCATTCGAGAGCCTTCTTCCTGGTACAAATAATAGGAGCTTACGGTTCTCCCCGCCCTTGCCCCCTACCCCGGAAAAGCCAGACGATCTTATCTCTCCACCCCACCCATGGCGGAGTCAAATGTTGCAAGAGGAGGGTCTGCCGTGATCGTGGGTCCCTGAGGGGGTTGCCGCTAACGGGAGAGGGCGACCGAGGAAGTGGGTTGCCCGAAGTGGAAGAGTTTCGGGATTTCAATTCAGCAATGTTTATTTCCACGAGAATACACAACAATGTATAGAATATACAATAATTTTAACAGAATAACAACATTATATGAGTTGGTTGGAAGCCAAGGGGTACAAGTGATTTCTTTTTTCTAAACAGAGTTAGGTACAGAAATTAGGCATAGGAAACAAAAGATACCAGTTAGGTACTTACAATTAGTGGTGCTTTTGATTTTCCACTCGATGTCAGCATAGAACTGGGACTCACTCGAACCCCTTTACAACCAATTTTTGTGTATTTCTTCTAACAATTAACTTCATCTAACTCTGTTGAGAAAAAAATCACTTGTGCCCCTTGGCTTCTCACCCCCTCATATCTTCGCGTGGAGCGCCTCTTCAGCATTACTGGGTATAAACACTGGTACGGGAGTGGTACTGGCCCGCCATTGAACCTATGGACGGCAAGAAACCCGTAAAACCACCGTTAGGCCACCACGGTTCGATAAACTTTATAACATATCAACATTCTTAAAATAAACTACGTTGATACAATAGCAGGGAAATAAATAAATAAGTAAATAAAAAAGTAAATAATTAAGTAAATAATTAAGTGAATAAATAAGTAAATAAATAAGTAAATAAATAGATAAAATGAACCGAGACTTCATATCCCGGAAACCTTCCTCGTTTCCGTAGCGTGGGGGAGGTGCGTTTTTGACTGTTTACGTTCCAATACGCTTCTCTCGTCGGGGGTGCTCTCTTTGGCGCGTGGACGACGGCGACCTTGCTGATCCCTTTCTCCCATCCGTCCCTTACCTTCCCATTGAGTAGCACTTTCTCCCTCCTTTTCTCCTCTTCACTTTTTCCGCTCCATTCACTTTCTCGCTTCTGAGTACGAGAGGTCTTTTTCGTCAGAATCGTTTCCGACTCCTCCTGATCCTCTCTCCATCCCATTTGTACCCCGAGGGTAAATGCTATCTAGAGCTCTCGGATTGGCTGCCCCACTCTGGGAGGTAAAAATACTTTGCAAAGTAATTACGTAGGTGTAAATTGTATCGACAGATTCAGCCGTGATGTAGTTATCATTTATTTTATTGTACATTTATATCAATAAATTTGTTTTATTTTAAATAAACTTAAAATAATGAAGATAAATGAAATTGAATGTAATTAAATTAATTAAGAACATGGAATCTTTCTCGGATGCGGCGGGGTGAATTCATTGCCTGCCTCACCAGTGGTCACATTAATGGATTAGTGATGAACAATTAGTTAATGCATAAATGAAGCAATAAATCAATGAATAGCACGTAACCTTTCTCGATGGCGGCGGGGGAAAGTCCTTGCCTACCACACAAGAGGTCGCGGGTTTGAATCCCGTTTGGATAGGTTGTCCCAATAAAGGGCGTTCGTGTACGTTTGATTGCTAATTTAAAAACCCCGATGTAAATGGTGCCGTTTTCGGTGGTACAGGAATAAAATAATAAATCTTGAAATTTAAGGAAACCAATATTTATATTAATTTATTAATATTAATATTAAAGGCATCGATTTATTAAGTATTGATCATAAATCGATTATATTAAAGTTATGAGTGTAATCCCTCTTCGCAAATGTTAATCTAAACCTTAATTAAATTTTCAAAGCGAAAAGAATGTTAAGAAAGGCAATGTGGGAGTGAGTCAATCACACCCATGAGGGTTCAAAACCGACGGATATATATTTTTACCCTGCCCTTTAGGAGGAGTTAAGACGCTATCATAGGGTTAGGATAAGTGTACTGTCTATGTGTAGGATTTTTTCCTTTTCTCTTCTTCAATTTTTGCGTCACTTCACTCTCGCACTTCGGAATGTGAGAGATATTTTCCGTCGATTGGGCTCGTGCACAATTTTTTTGTAGCTGTTGATAGTGATAAATTAAAAAAATAAATAAACCCCGTATTTTTTGGTCTTTTGATCCTATATCATGAGGTACTTGCGATGAAAAATCGGTGCCATTAACTCTCATGCTGATAAGTTGATGTCGTCACGTAAATTAGTTATTTGACAACTCCTTCTCCTGTTCGATTGAGCAGATCTTGTCCTGATGCCTTGGTGGATGAGGCACTTGCGTGTCACGTTCAGTATTCGTACGAAGCCTTTCGGCACCATAGGCAGGAATTTTCGCAGTGCGAAATAGTCCAATGAAAATGACAGATTCTGGGAAAGACACTAGGGCCTCCTACCTTGAAAGTGTTATGCTCACGCTAGTACCTCAGTTTTGGGTGAGCTCTACCCTCATACTAACCTGGTAGTGAGTCCGAATGATTGAGCTCACGAGCGTAACTTTAATGTAGGTAGCAAATTAGGACTTGACTTAGTGTATTATTTTGTTTTAGCTGAAATAACATAAAGTGTATACGTTTACTTTTTCTAAATTGTGATAATTTTCTCAGATTTTTACTTAGCTCACTTTCATGTTGAACTGCGATCTTCATATTATCAACAATAGACACTTTGTTACTTCCACAAAATATTTATAAAAATTTATATTTCATGACCGGTTTCGGCTGTTACCCACACCATGGTTTAACAGCCGAAACCGGGCATAAAATAGAATTTTTTACAAATATTTTGTGGAAGTAACAAATTGTCTGTTATTGATAATATGGAGCCCTTCCACCACGTACAAGCTTCAACTTACGATTTTATTGCGATCTTCATATATTCTTTAAATACACTACCATTTCCTCAATAGCCTGTGCAGAATTTTGTTTTCACAATTCTGTTCCTGAAAAGTATAAATTGAAACCCTATATGTGGAAGTGATAGCCGGTTAATTACAAAAGGGGCCATTTCGATCACTTTTTCGCAAACATATTATTTACTTTTTTTTAAGGAATTTCTCAAGAGCATTTTATTTGGAGTGAGTTATTCTCATTATGCTTCTGCTTTAATTTTCTATAACATGTACCTACTGTACCAGTATTATGCCGGAACGCCGCGCTTTCCGGCACCGGTGAACAAATGACGTAATAGTCAAACAACATTTTTATTAGTTTCGTTGCTTCTAAATTTCTGATATGTACAAACAAAACAAAAAAATCTAATGAAATTTTAAAAATAACTTGCAATACAAAACACAAAGTAATATTTCGCTTCTAAAAAAAGTTAAGAAAGTTCCGGCACTGCCAATTTTGTCATGACGTCACTGTACTGTGCCATAATTGTGTGCAGTATTAACCATATCTTATATTTCTATTGGATCTGGAGAGGTATCTTGGTGTCATAAATACTTATTTATGCTCTTTGTGAGAATAGGCTTCTACTCTCTAAGGTCCTCGGAATAGACTCAGAGTTTAAATTCGAAGTTTATAGGGTAATGAAGTACTCTAAGCTGGACGCGATGGATTTATTGCTAATTGAACTTCATGAATATTCACAATTATCAATACGATGTTGAAAGTTTACTTTAGTTTTTTAAACTGGGTTTTTAAACAGCCAATCCATTTTCAGTAAAATCTGCGTGTATGTCTACTCAAATGCACTCCGTTAATTTTTTTTTTGAGAACCTGTTTATGCATTTATTTAATGGTCATTTGCAACACAGGTGCGCCATGCGAGAGCATAAGCCATGTAGTTAGCTGTGGGTTTATGTTGTTATTTCAAAGTACGTACTGAATTCAGATAAGTTCACTTATTGTGTTATCTAGTTACGTGGTCAACCACTAAACTTGATTAATTAAGTATGCAAGATGCGGAATCAATGTGATTTGAGTCATTATAATTCATTAACTCGAAGATTTGTCTTCCAGAGCTGTATTAACCAAACACCACATTATTTCCGAAGAGTTCATTTCAGTCGTCAGGCGACAAGCTTAGTGTTTCTTTTCTTAATTATTTCCTTGATGAAGGTCGGGGAATCTCCAATTTTTGTCTGATGGGTACGAACGTTATATTTGACAATTGTTCCATAAATTTTTGATAAAAGGTCTAAAAATGTGTATCTATTAGGGTTTTTTTAAAATGGATATATTGTAGAGTTTCTCATTTTATTTCTTTTTGGCCATTCTTGTTAAAGTTCTACGAATCTATGCTTATCGCTCTGTTTATCACTTTTGATATTTTGTTTAAAAATAAATTATGATTTATGAATTTTCAATAAAATTAATTTTAGCACATTTTATAAAAACTTACTCTTTTAAGTTTTACTCTAAAATTACCATAGATATTGACACTTATTCATCATCGGGGAATGTCTATATCATTTCACTACATGTTCGCTTTGGAATTTCAACTTTGTTAAGTTATATTTTTGCGTTTTTATTATTTTATGAGCATGGGAAATGAACAACCTTAGTGCTGAATTTTTTATAAATAATACGGTTCATTGGTGCTTATGCAGGTGCAATTGATAGGTACTTCCGGCCTTATTCATCATTTTATATCCAATGGAGTAGGGCGAAAATTAATTGGCAAAGAGTTGCAGCTCATCGAAAATTTTCGGCGACAAATAATATGCCTTAGGGACTAGTATTCTCTTCTGTGTTCTTGGTTGAAAATGGTTTTAAAATGACCATTTGACATGCGAATTGATGTAAAAACAAAATTCACGAGATAGTGAAATTTTCCTGCTGATTATCCCTCAGGGCCGCATTCGAAGTCGCTACCTAATTATTTACTTGAGACCGTCTTGATGAAGACCGCCTTGTTGGTCAGGGCGACATTATTTGGTTGCCGCTTTCATAGTCAACAAATAAGCTCGTCTTGACGAAGGCGCCTTGATCAAGATGGCTTTAATTGAAACAAGGCGAGCATCGTCAAGCAAATGTGTATTAAATTAAATTTACATTGTCTTAAGTAGTTTTTTTTTGGAACATCGAGCTTTGCTACCTATGGTCGCGTGATTGTCCCCTGATGAGCATGAGGGTCCCTTATTCCTCCATATGGGTTAAAACCCACTTAAATACATCCATTCAGAGGAATATCACTTCGGGGCAACTAATATACATGGCTAATCCTCCCGTAATCGCATGGAAAGGCGCTAGCCTCCGCCAGTGGGCTCGGCCACCGGTGCCTTTATTTCGCGCGTCGGGAACAGCGGTCTACGTTGCCGTTGGGTTGATTGGCTGTTATAATATAGCGACGTGTTAGGTGGGCGACTTTGATGTTACGCTGCCGCGTTGGTGTAACTTTGATAACATTGCAGCCAGTCTTTTAGGGATAGAAGAAGAATCTTACAAGCCAATTCAATCATCTTACAAGCCGAAAATGTGCTAAATGCTAACAGGGTGGTTTCCTATTATATTTTTACTGCCTAAATCGAAGATTATTACTCTTGGAGTCCGTATTTCACACTTTTAGATTTTTATATGACAATATCTATTTTTCGCGATGTGATGAAAAGTGAAAATTTTCAAGCGCGCGAAAACGCGACGGCTCAGTATGAATGCTGGGAAAAGCCCGTGTGACGTCTGGCTGCTGCTGTGTGAGGCCACCTGGGTACGAGGCTATGAATGCCGCTACGATGCAAGCTGCTTGCTACCGAGCATGGCGGTAGCGTAGAGTACCCTGCTAGCAGGCAGCGCTTGGCTTAAATAAGGATTATTCGAAAAAAAACTAAGGAAATTCCCTATTAAACGAAGGAAACTTTCCGAACATAGCCAATTGTAAAAGGTGATTATTGAGAGATGTTTCCCTAACCTCTGTGCCTCATGCATGCATTGGTAATCTCATACGATGTAAAACTCCTGATTTCTCGTGTAGCATCTAGGTCCCTGTGACTTCACGTGGAGTGGCATCGCATGGACGCCAATCTGGCCGTTTTCAAATGAGGTTAAAATTAACCATCAACATCCGTCTGAACTGGGATTTCTAAAACCAAATAATTTGTATATTATGAATACCTAACTGTTGGGTAACAAATCGCAATCAATGCCTTTCGTTTTCTTTGATGAAGGAAACTACCCTAATGAGAGTTTGAAACTAAACGTACGTAAACGTATTTGGTATTTTACGTAGCAATTTAATGGCAGTTTCCTAAAATTATTTATACTTGGAAATAAAACGCCTTGAGTTCAACTAGCTGCAATATTGCTACATATAAATTAGTGCCATATTTTTTCATATTTGATATCGGTTACTGCTTCATCTGTATTCTACAGTTTTAGTTATTTTGAGAGTCCTAGCTGAGATTTTTTCCAACTTCGTCCATATTACGTTGATTTGTTTAATGTTGCCCAAATACTAGAGTCTATGCAGAAGAGGTTCCTCAAATATACTGTATCGATTATGGCGTGGAAGTCGTGAAACTATGAAACACATTTAATGCTTTTCGTCGTTACAGATTAATATTTACACATTTTAATTCCATGATTTTATTTTTCCTCTTGTTAGGGGTAGGAATAATAAATTATTTAGTGTAGCTAATGATGCATTTTGTCTACTCATTCGCATTCACTCATGGAGATGGAAAGATTAAATATCTAATGCAAAGGAATCCACTTCGACAAAATAATTCTGCGTGCCTTGAATTTGAGATTGTTCATCGGATCTTCAAAAAATTCGCTCCGAAGAATAATGACTCAGTGTCGCTACTGTCAGCGTACCTTACGGCCCCTTCGGAGATCCGGGTTCGTACCCCAGCCAACTCATACGATTATTTTGCAGATAATTTCTTTATTTGGTGTTTCAACGTAAAAAGCGATTTTATTCTAGCGCAGTTCCACGTGAGACTAATTCCTACTCAGTTCAAACTGTTGCTCTGGATGGATTACACCGCAAATATCCAACCGCCGCTTATCTCACTTGATCGGCGGCTTTCCTCTTAGTGTCAAGAGCATTTTGAGGACGCTTGCACTGATTGGCAAGTTGTCGCCGACCGAAATAAGTAAAAGTGACCGTATCTGGCGAGTCCATCGATATGTTTACACCCGTCGTAATGGTTGATGTGAAGCCGCCAACTCGGGTAAACCTCGAGATAAGCATCGAGCGTTCTCTTTATTCCCGTGGCTAATCCGCGAACCAAAGCAAGGCAACTGGGCGAGAGAAAGGTTAATGACACCTAAAATCTCCTTCTCTCTCTCTTCCGGGCGCCGTCTTACGTGATCACGCGAGATATAGATCAGCGTCGAGGTCAACCACCTCATTTTGGAAAAGTTGAGCCGCGGGGATGTTATGCGGCGTCGGAGGTCGCGATTGATTCTTTCATTGGCGAAAACATTTTTGCGCGCATTTTTCATGGGACGAGTTCATTTCATTCAGCTCGTTGAGGATCATCAGCGATGGATGCTACTAAGTGGAACCGGTGACCGTGGGTTAATCGTCCGCAAATGTGATGCGAATGTGCAAATGCCAGTCTTGAGCCAGCTCTAATGTTTCGTCAATCGTGCATTGATTGAATTTGCCGGCCGCTTGGTCGGGTTCAGAATTTTGATAAGAGGCATCACCAAAAGTGATTAAAAGTATACATATACATAACTGCTTTCTCTTTAGGACTTACTCATCTTTCATATAAATATTTACTAAAACCTGGTTAATAATCAACCAGCTACCATGATTTTAAATTCTTAATTACAGGCGAATCTGATATTCGAGCCAGAAGGTCCATCCTGTCAATATTCATCGGATGCTGCATGAATAGTCCAATTTGATGACCTGGGAAGCTCAGTTCGTGAACGATTGAATACCGAAGTCACGTGCTGAGAAGGTGCTAATATGAGTTAAGGTTCTTTCGCTTGTAGAAACTGTAACTTACGATTTCGTCTGCTTTTAATTTTGTTAATCATTTACTTTGCTAATCATTGTAGTTCATACATAAGCACGTAGCTACGGCCTGTGGGTGAAAATAGTTGATAAGATTTTTGTTTAAGGTGTTAGTTGATAGTGTATTAATCTAAAATATTTTCGGTATAACTGGTGCTCGGAGTGATCGATTTTTCAGCGCTGCATTTCTCGTGTTGGGACCGTAGTCAGAATTAAAGGGAATGAAAGGTTGATGGAAAAAATGTTCCAAACAGTGGCTGTCCCGTGGTATTCTGGTAAAATCGATCTGAGCTGATCCTTACGTAAGTTTTTAACTCTTTCTACGACTTCCTTTATATCTGCACCCAAAGTCCACCCCATTTCTGTCCACACCTTTACTTCATATTTTTTTAGAAAAAGATTTTCTTATGGTGCCCATTTAATCGGAAACATTTAATTGTGTGTGTGCTATTTATTATAAGCAGAATATAAAGGTTTAGCGCAAGTAGTCTAATATCTAATACATTACCTTGTTTGTATGCTTAATTTTTATTATAGGCTGGTGAATAGAACTAGGGCAGGTGTTAGAAAGTGTGTATGGAATAGTTAATAAATCTCACATATATGATCTACGTGATACAAATTTTTTCGGAGCTTATATTATTTATCCATCAAAAAAATAACTGTGGTGCGAAGTGGTTCCATTGGACATGCGACCGAATGTCATAAAATCAGAGTCGATACCAGTCCTTAATTCGAATATGGGAACTAAGAATTTTCTTAAAAATTAGCGACGTAGGTACTGATTGATCGTAGCTGGTTCAATAAAATTTTCAATTTAATTAGAATTGACTGACCTACTTATCGTATTGTAATCGCTTTCATTGAGTGGTATTTTTAAAGTGTTATAATTTATCCTTGAAAAGAACAATTTGCATAAAAATCATTTGGAAAGCTAAATTATCTGGGATAATGCGCAAAGAAGTTTTGATTTCAAGCCATCAGGTTAGGTCTTAACCATTGTAAAAGAAGTAAGCAACTGTAAATGGCCTTTTTATACCTAATTAACGTTAATGGTGTAATTAAATTTCCGTGTTTTTTGAGATGATACCGTGAGTTTTTCTGATGCGGGTAATGTGATTGTGAATTGTAATAACTCGGTAGCATAAATACCCAACCAATAAATTTTTTTTCATGAGAGATTCATGAGTATTTTTGGACTCGCACTAGATTTGAACGAGTGTAAAACAATATTTATTGCAATAATTTTTTCTGACTTCCTTGTATTTAAACGTCTAACGTTTTTTGTTAATTTTTTTTTTATTTTTATTTTTTTTTTTTTGAAAATTATCAGTTCACTTATTCTATGTATCAGGAACATGGGTGTGGTATCAGTGCTCACAAGTAGATTAAGGTCAACTTGGGGAACCTCTTTTAGTTATCCATCAACTTGCCAATTGTATTTGCCATTACCTATGACCTTTCCCTTGGGCTACAACCTTGTCGCGGTGGAAAGGCTTGCGCGCTCCTATGACCCCTAGAGCTGCACTGGCGGGATTAATTCTAAATTATTCCCGGTAGGGCCACCCATGCCAGATAGGTCGAAGGGTAGGAGCCAGACGAAAGGTAGTCCGCGTGATGGTGTCACGTAAAAAACACTGTTGGAATGGAAGTGGGAAACCCTACCAACTATCTCTTCCCTGAACACATGGAGTACAACCAAATGAGCCTCGGAATCTCATCGCCCGGGACCCGTCCGCAAAGGGCGGGTGTCGGGCACGGCAACGAGGTCGGCAAGGTCCTCGGGGTCGCCAACATGCGAAATCCTTGCAGAGACTTATCATCATCAACATCAGTGGCAGCAGCCATGAAGAAAGAAGAAAAGAAGACCAAGAAGATGGAGAAGAAGAAGTCTGCTATAAATGTGGGGACGTGGAATGTGAGGACTATGATGAGGGCGGGAAAGTTAGAAAATATCAAAAGGGAAATGGATAAAGGGAGGATAGATATCTTAGGATTATGCGAGGTGAGGTGGAGGGATGGGGGGGATTATTGGAGTGATGGGTATAGGGTTATATATAGTGGAGGGGAAGAAAGCCAGCGAGGGGTAGCTTTAGTATTAAACGGGAAGATGGGTAAGCGTGTGGTAGGTATAGACCAGGTAAGCGATAGGATTCTGGTGGTAGAAATTGAGGCGCGGCCCACCAACCTTGTGGTGGTCCAGGTTTACATGCCCACTAGCAATCATAGGGAGGAAGAAGTAGACGAGGTGTATGAACAGCTCGAGGAAATAATTAGAGACACACCGGGTAAGAAAAATCTGGTAGTGATGGGGGACTGGAACGCCTCAGTCGGGGAAGGGAGGAATGGAAACGAAATAGGAGATTTTGGTCTAGGAATACGGAACGACAGGGGAGAGAAAGCAGCAGAATTTTGTAGGAGAAACAAATTGTTCATCACAAACACGTGGTTCAACCATCATAAAGGGCGAAGGTACACGTGGAAAAGTCCAGGGGATGCGGGGAGATATCAAATAGACTACATTATGGTAAGACAGAGGTTTAGGAACAGTGTGAAAAACTCGCGCAGCTTCCCTGCAGCGGATGCGGATTCGGACCACAATCTAGTGCTCATGAAATGCAACGTAAGATTCAAAAGACTTATGAAAGTTAGGAAGGCGAAGAAATGGAACGTAGAAGCCCTGAAGGGGAGTATGAGGAGAGAATATCAGGAGCTAGTGGACATTAGTATACGGGAGATTGAAAGTACCAAGACGGTAGAGGAAAGATGGGATAATATAAAAACGGGAATAGTCAAAGCGGCGGAGAAGTCAATTGGTTACGTTGACAGTAGAAGGATAAAGAAGCCGTGGATAACGGAGGCAATGGTTAATGAAATGGAGGAGAGGAGGAAGTGGAAGAACGTGGACACAGAACAGGGCAAAAGAATGTATAGGGAATTGAATAATCGATTACGACGTGAAACTAAGAGGGCAAGGGAGGCTTGGTGGAAAAGACAGTGCGAGGAAATGGAAAAGTTCCAGAAGGATGGAGAAGTAGGCGCGTTGTACGCCAAAGTTAAGTCGCTATCGGGCGGCAAAAGAGGACAAGCCATGTCTAAAATTAAGGCTAAAGATGGGAGGATGCTAACCGAGCGGGAAGAGGTACAGGGTAGGTGGAAGGAATACGTGGAGGACCTGTATGACGGAACGAACAGACCGGAGAGATTGACTCTAGAGGAGGAAAGTGCAGTGGAGGAGGATAATCTTGGGCCGGAGATATTAGATTCAGAAATAGAGAGAGCACTCCGTGATATGAAGGCTAGGAAAGCAGTAGGCGTGGACAACATCCCGTGTGAGCTTCTGAAGAATCTAGGGAAGGAAGGTAAGAAAAGGTTTTTCGAACTAGTGCGCAAGATCTATGAGGAGGGATGTTGGCCGGAGGATTTCGTGAAGACGGTTTTAATTCCGCTTCCGAAAAAGAAGAAAGCTGTGGAATGCGGAGATTATAGGACTATCAGCCTAATATCCCATGCGGCTAAAGTAGTGCTGAGGATATTGAACAGACGAATGGAGGCGAGGGCAAACGAGTATTTGGGCGAAGATCAGTTTGGTTTCAGAAAAGGGAAGTCAACTCGTGATGCAATAGCAATAATGAGGTCCCTCGTGGAGAGGAACCTAGAATATGAGCAGGACGTATATGTGTGTTTCGTGGATTTTGAAAAAGCGTTTGATAGGGTGAACTGGGTAAAGTTAATGGATATTCTCAAGAGAATAGGAGTTGACTGGAGGGATAGACGACTGATTTGTAATCTGTATATGGCCCAGACTGCGCAAGTGAGGATAGCGGACGGAGAATCTGGGTGGGCAAGCATTGGCCGAGGTGTGAGGCAAGGCTGTCCTCTATCGCCACTGCTCTTTAACGTGTATGCTGAAGAGATGGTAAGGGAAGCGTGGGATGAGTTAGAAGCTGGGATAAAAGTGGGAGGAATGATGTTCAAATCAGTGAGATTCGCGGATGACCAGGCGTTGATCAGTCAGTCAGCAAGGGGGCTTCAGGCCCTAGTGGATGCGTTATACGAACGTTGCGAGGAGTTTGGGATGAGGATTAATCACAAGAAAACTAAGGTAATGCGGTTTTGTAAAGCATCACGAGCGAGGAATGTGAGACTCAAGATAAAGGTGGGTGGTGAAAAACTTGAGCAGGTTGAGCAATTCAACTATTTAGGCAGTACGTTAGAGGAAAACGGATACAGTAGTAAGGACATCAGGAAGAGAATAGCATTAGCGAAGGAGGCGTTCATGAGCAGGAAGGAGCTTCTGAGAGGATCGTTGTGTAAGAGTTTAAAGAAAAGGTTAGTGAAGAGTTTGATCTGGAGTGTAGCTCTCTACGGTGCGGAAACGTGGACTCTGAGGAAAGAAGACGAGAGAAGATTGGAGGCGTTCGAGATGTGGGTATGGAGAAGAATGGAGAGGGTGAAATGGACGGAGAGGAAAAGGAACGACGAAGTGCTGGATATGGTTGGCGAGGAGAGAAAGCTTTTAGATGAGATACGCAGGAGACAGAAGGTTTGGATGGAGTTAGTGCTTAGCGGTGAGGGGATGTTGAAAATGGTGTTGGAGGGTAGAATGTTGGGGAAACGAGGGAGGGGAAGGAAAAGAATAGGATTTTTAGATAGATTGAAAGAGAGTAGGCCTTACAGTGAATTAAAGAAGGCAGTGCTGGAAGGAAAGGGAGGCTCCCAGATCACCTCTTTAGTACTCCATGGAAACCTACCTTAATCGGTAGAATACTATAATAAATAAATTACCTATGAAAGTTAGAACTCCTTTGTCATTATGGATGAGAGTATCATCATGAATTTTTATGCTGAAATCATAACATTCTACGAAATTTATAGGAATTAGAATTTATTATTATTCATGTACATAAGATAATATATAATTCTTGCAAATATTTCAACATTTTTTAATAATGTTATTGGATTGACGAAGCGCAAAGTAAGGCGTTCGATGCTATAAACTGCATAGATTTGAGTAATTTATAGGTATATAATGACGATAAGTTAACTATTTTCTAGAGATAGAGGAGTTATATGCCTCTGGAAAAATATTTTTCGCCGAGAAGTAGAAGTGCTCACAAGTAATTGACGTTGGAAATATAACCAGGGAACCGATTTTGTGTCAATAAGGGAGCTTAGACTTAACATATTTCATAGAATGTATAATCATTTGTCTGCCGCGGTTTATGTCGACGAAAGTTTATAACGGTGATTACATTGTAACAGGCACTCAGTAAGGTTCACTTTTTTACCGACGAATTATTTTAAATACTAATTCACGCACAAATCTATTAGCTGACCTGCTTGATTGAAATAATCAAGTTCTTATTGTCAGCTTTTATGATCTCTTACCGTTTGAGTCTTAGGGTTTTGTGGTTTTTGCTGCATATTTGTGATAATGTATGTAATTTATTACAAAATATATAAATATCATTTAGGGATAGGGTAAGGGTTAAATTGAATGCTCAAATCCAATAGTCCTACTCATTGGCGCTGCAATAAAGAATAGTTTATCTATTAACGCCAGGAATACAGCGAAAGCTTTCTTGCAGTTGCACGATGTTACTGAGTGAATGACAAAATATTTTTTCCGTACTTGTGTACCCCTAATTTTGATTTTCTCAAAACATGCTTCTGCCTTTTTTTATTTTTCCCTCCCCCATTATATTTCCTTCCGCCACACGCCTGTTTAGGCGGTTTTCTGGGAAATATGTATATTTAGATCTATATTATGAATTTTATATTCGTTCCTGAGCCATTAGTTTCAAGCTCACCTCCTCCGTGGATATACCATGTTTTTTTTCTGGTCGAGTGTATTGGAGTAAGGTGTTTGATTCAACATGCTGGTATTTTCGACACAAACCAGCTGTCATATATGACTGGATTAGTGAACCTGGAGCTGGAACTTAAGGAAGTTTCGACTGGCATTTTAGCACGAGCTGAGGCACGATGAATTTCAGCCAAAATAAAATTTTATGAAGTTAAGATATTTTTTTCAGACTTCCATCGAATTTTGTTTTGATTGATAAAGGGATTCTAGTCCTCATCATGGGACGAGTTGTAGACATTTTTATTTCTTTTGGTCTATCGCTCGCTGTATGAAATTCCCAGGTTTTACGTTGCACAAACACAGCTTATGTTTTAAATAGATTTCTTATCACATCCACGCATGCAGTTGCGTCATCCATTAATCATAATTACTTACTGCAATGTTCACGGCCTTCCCGTCACAATTTGTAATTTGACAAAGTGTAGTCTACAAGATTCGTTGGTGGCAACGTGCTTTGTGAAGGAATAATATACGATTCCGAGGTATGCACCCATTACCTACGTATGTGCTCGCTTCAGCCCACGTCACCGTAGTCATCAAAGTGGAAGGGAGTGGGTACCGCGGCCGGCCCACGGGTCGGTAAGATCAGTCACGTTTCCCGAGTGGAAAGGGGCGAGGTGTCATTGGCCTCTTGGACTCCTTTGCTCCAAATACAGGCGCGAGTCAATTTGGGGACCGCGCTGGCGCCGCGGTGTGGCCCGTGAAGCAGTTAACACGTAAATACCTCCTCCATGCACGGACAAAGACTTGGGAGAGGAGGAGACATTTTTCCTCCAAGCTATCTCGATATACTCTCGATATAATCACTGCTCTGGTCCGGTTACAACTAGAACGTGAAAGATTTTTCTCTCACCAATTTTTTTTCAGAGTACACGAGTATTGATTATGCATGATATAGCCTTTTCGTCTATTTTTATGAATTTTATTTTATTTTAAGGATAGTTAACCACATGCAGCAGTGTTGCCATTTAAAAATGGCCAGATAAAAATTCATAAATTTGAGGACATACATACAATATTATAAGAAGAAAGAAGAATTAAATTTACAAAAAAGACAGCGAACAAGCTAGTGAGGTGACAGATAAGATAGGGAAAGTGTTATATAGAATTTCAGTGGGAGTACAAAGGAGTCAATGTGTTTAGGGAGTGAGTTTAATAGAGAAGCAATGCGGAAGAAAAACGAACGTCTAGGAATGGAGATGTTTAATTTAAGAATGCCGTTTAGGTTAAGCAATTATTATTCCTACTAATTAATTTTGTTCGTTCGTGGTTACCTAAAGGAAATATCAGAATTCGTTCTCTGGGGCGTTTAAAAACATTAGCGCATAATGAAAGCCATCTATTACTCATCTAATAACTAGCAGCAACCGCCGCGAAGACGGTATAAAAATTGGGTGGTTTTTTTTCCGACTGTTGATGCTTTTTTATTTTTCAGCCTGAGATATCTTTTTCAAGTGATTCACGGTATTGGTTAACAGGATACGGATTAAAAGCGTAGAAAGATATGAGATACGAATTGTAGAAATTTTAAGTTCTTCCAAAATCGATTAAAAGTTACGCTAGTTTTTCCTAGTTTCGGTTTTTTCTTTGAGCGCCGCCGTTGACTTTATGGCACTGTAAGTTCATGCTTGCATCATGTTAAGGCTACTTTTTCGTTTTAACCGAAATCAATGCAGCCGGTGGATCCGTCCATATTCCTACCTACTCGTATTATTCTGCCCTCTTCTTCTTCCGCCCATACGTATATCGCCGCTCCGTCGACTATGTCTGTGGGTGGCTTTTGGTGCAGTCGTCAGGAAGTGTCGGACTCGCCCACCGAGCGCGGTGTTGCGCCGGCCAACGCCTCCTATTCGACCCGACCCGATGAGGGTAGCCGAGCCTCCCGCCAGACTCCGTGGGTAATGATAGCGAGGCCCTGCGCTTCCTTTTGTGTGTGAGAATATCCTTCCCGCCTAAAAAGTGCTCCGTCATTCGGCCGGACGCCACCTCGCCGAGATCTCTTCTTCCTGGCTAGCGGCGGGCGGGGAGGCCGTGACTTTTTGGGCGGAATCTTCTCTTCTCTTCCCCATCGGTCGGCTGCTTTGAGCATCCCCATCGATTGCCCTAGGCTCCTCATCTTCTTTCTTTCCTATCCTCGTGATTCTAATAAACGCCACCCAGTGGGAATAGGTCGAAATTAGGTTCGTTAATAAGAGACCAGTCGAGAATTCCAATCAGCTGACGTAACTTTTTGTATATTACTGAGAGTTGCTATCGTAGTATGATATCATTTTGGAGGTCTACCAGCGCTTGTTGGTTTTCGAAAAACACCCTCACTGTAGAGGGTGATGTGACGTTCCCATTTAATTTTAACCACAAATTCTACTGTATTTAGACTGCTCCGCATTCTCCACTTACTAAAAACCCCTCCTTCTGACACCTTTTTAAAAATTCCCTTCCTGATTAGCACTTCCTTTCTAGACTACTTGTCCCCTCCTCCAGATATCTCCTCCAGAAGTTTTCTGTCCTCACCAACGTGATACTATTGTAGAAAGTATCAAAATAACAGGTATTAAATAAATACATGGAATTATAATTATCAGTCGTTAGGATTATTAACCATTGGAATAAACGTCGACTTCCGTGTCTCCGATTTTCCCAGGATTGTCGGACATGTATATCCCATTGCCAGTGGCGTAGCTTCAATAGGCGTGTCGCGTACCATTAGCATCCATCGCAAATTAAAGGACATTAATATCTATTTTATGCACCCCTAACGTAATTCCACTGACGCAAGGCTTGGGGTGATGTCTCAAATTGATGCAAATACGCATTCGATAATCGAGCCTTCACTCATATCTCTATTTAGTATTAAGTAGGTATTCAAATCAACTTAGTAACTTACAATTGCAAATTCCAAATTTACATATTTTTCTAGTTATTGGAACATGAGTGAAATTCATTTATTTTTCTCTATCATGACCATATCCCTCCGTCGTTTGTATGGCTAAATTCCGTATAAGGTATAAATTTTGTCAAGCAAATGAAGGTTACGTATTTCTCTTTGAGGCGTTGCAGCAAGGTGATGTAATCTGTTTGACATAATTATACCTAACCGAGACGAACAGGCTCATTTTCTTATCCCCCTCAGGGAAATGGCCACCGGCTAACGAAGTTGTTGAAAAACATTGGAATATCCACCATTACATAACGTCAGTAATTTGTTTTTCACTTGTTTGGATGTCTGAAAATTATGGCCTAAAAATATTTTGAAATACTTCCCATTTCGTTCCACATATTTCCTATTAATAGGCTTTTGCATAATGTTATTAGGCTAAGCCTCTGTATACGATAAGGCTTTTATTGAATGGAAAGGTTATGTGATAATTACCACCGGTGGTATATGTAAATTTTGATTAAAACTTGCGTGTAGGTGTATTCATATTTAACTGACGGTTACTAAGTGCTCATTTTTCGTAGGTTTTCGTGTCTTTTATTACTATATTATTTCATGTTTCGGCATTTAATTTGGCATTTCTCCATTAAACTGTAATTGTGAATGTAATTCATTAATATGTCCAGCATGAGATATAAATCTTTGCTATTGGGGCAGAACTTGTTTGTTGAGTGGCGTCACTAGCGTCGGCAACAGCTCGATTCCTTCAATCGGGTGCTACTTAATTAATAAGCGCGCAAGGATCACGCGTCTCACAACGCCTTAGACGTGCCTCTTAGAATCAAATTTCCGTCAAATTATCCAGAATTTACGGCCATACCAACGAATTGTGTGAGAGCCGTTACATTTCATAATCGGAGAACGCATGTGTCTTCCCTCTTTCCTTTCCGCGTTCCCGTTGGTGGGACCGTTGTGTGGGAACCGATCGCGGCGAATAATTTGAATCCGCCTTCTCGTCCGGAGCCGCCGATCGGTCTCGATGGAAATAGAAGCGAAATGTCCCGAGGGGGCATCTTAGACACCCGGCCCGTGCAGTGGATCGTCGCGACAGCGTTACTCTGGAATATCATCATTTCCCTGCTGGCTGAGCGTTGGTAAATCTTTTTAGAATAAAAGAATGTAATGATCTAATGATTTTCCAGCTCGCGATACGAATTAACTCTTATTTTTCATCCCACATAGCACAAAATGTCTTCTAGATATCTAGAAAATATCTTCAATGTCTTTTTTGTATATTTTAAATATCTACTAGATGTCTAGAGAATATCTTCAATATCTTGGATATTTTACATTCTACTGGAAGTCTAGAAAATGTCTTAAATGTCGTGGATATTATAAAACTCTACTAGATGTCTAGCATATGTCTTTTTGAGCCGAGACTCTTTTGTTTAAGTCCAGTAAAATCAAATTGATAGGCTGTCTCAGTTTAGTACCATCAATAAACAAATCCAATTCAATGGAATAAAAGGTATGCCAAAATTCTAGTCTCTGATTTTTATAATTAATTTACAACTAATTTTTTATTATCGTAACATATTTTGCCATTACTTTCTACGTATCATGACTATAACCAGTTACGTACTCATTCATATAAATATCATTCATTCATAACCCTGATGAAGGTTTTGAAATACGATGGAAAAAAACTTGCATTAAAAATTCTTCAATACCTATATTGCAAGACGCTGAATCAACACTCATTGATAATGTTGTGGACTCCTTTGAGAAATCTAAAAGGAAAATATAAGCTGCTTTGGTATCTTCAAATTTGGAATCGGAGGAGGAAGCCCCTTAGAAATTCCCAGAGAGGTCCCTATATTCAGGAAGAATCCCAAGAAGGCACCCTTCCATCTACTCCACCAGTAGTCTGTCTGTTGAAAATAAACTCTTGCTATCCCAAAAAGTATTATATTTTACTCATTTTTCCTGAATTTTCCCAATTAATCCAATTTGAATATGAACTTGTAGAAAATATTTTCTCAAAAATATCTTGCGGATATCAGAAAAACGGACATTCAGATATCTAAAAATATCTAGAAGATATTTTCTAGACATTAGCTGAAGACGTTCTAGATATCTTGTAGACGTCTAGAATATATTTTGTGCTATGTGGGAGTACTATAGACCGGTTTACACTATAGATACATAACAATAATATAATTATGATTTTCATAATATATACATAGTGTAAAAGTATATAATATATAAAATATAATAATATTAAAATAATTTGTAAATATAATTATAATATAATAATGATATATTTTTATAATCTTTTTATAATTAAGGAATGAATGAACATGTGTTTTCCCGGCTTTTGAACCTTCTTATTTTTCATAATTTAAAGCTGGTTTACACGGTTCATTTACCTGTGCGAGTTAATGTCTAAATGTATGAACGCGTGAATGGACACGAAAGTGCACCGTTTAACCATCCAACTTGTGCGAACGCATGAACTGAAAATAGAGCCTATTCTAATTAGGTTCATGCATTCCAACATGTTCCGTTCCACTAAAATCGTCCATGCATTCACACATTACCTTTTACGTGTTAATGTACCGTGTAAACAGGTGATGACTCGGTGGATAACCTGTATAGGGTTCCTTTTAATATATAATGAATAAACGTTTAATATCGTTGTCCCCCCATGAAAATAACGTTTGACGTTGGTATATTAATAGAACAATAAATGATATTAAATTTAATTGATATTACTAAGGGTTAGAATTAAATTTCAGGAAGACTGGAAAAGTATTCTCTGGGATTGATTCGTCTTACTCCATGTAAACCTACCTCAAACAGTGGATTTCCTGAAATGTAAAAAATATAGAAGGAAATAAAATTTTTGTGGAAGATATGGGTGACCGACGTCATATTCGTTCGTTATATTATCAGTAGATAAATAATTAGAGTTCAGGATATGCTGAGGAACAAAAAAAAAGGGAAGAGTCATGTGCAAATCACAAAAGGGAAAATAATAAATTGGAAATAATGGAAAGATATTGGAAATATATTAGTAAAGGACGGAGGGTGGAAGTGTTATGCTCATATTACGTAACTCATTGATGACAGAAATAATACGATGGCAGCAAACTTACATGGAAAAATAAAGATTAGTTATCACTGAAATACATGATATTCCTTGGCATAATTGACAGTCGAGTATCCAATGATGAATATCCTTTGATGCGTACAAAGTACTCATCTACAAATTTCGTTAAATCCAATTGCGTGAGTCCTTCTCTTCGAAAACCTTTTTTTTTTGCTGATAAGACGAGTGTAAATTTTTAGCATTCGCGTTTTTTATTCAGTGATGGAGATGGTGACTTATGAATACGTATAAGAGACGCGCATTGCTCAATCCTTTTGGGTGATGAAGTGTAGGTCGGATATAATTATACTGTTTTGGTACGTACAGTTACGTTTGCCCTTTCTCTTACGTTGTGAATGTTAGCCATCATTTGGAGCTCATCCGAAAACCTACTTGACCATATAAGATTTGATTGTTGGGTCTTTAATATCAAAGGCATCAAATCAAATCCAATATGGCCAATAAAGTGGTGCAGTTCAAAACCTTTAATTCACCACACTCCCATTAGTGTCTGTGGTGATCGTCAAGGAACTCGTTTCCTGCTACGGCAATCCAGTTATATTCTTAGCAACAAGGTAATTAAAATTTCTAGGTGACTTCTGCACCATTGAGGAATCCATTTCTTTTTCAAATTTATGTCGTAAAGATCTGTCTACCACTATTAAACGTCTTTGCTCAGTTATCTCTGAGTAAATAAAATACCAATTTGCATGAGTTCCCTAGGTGGCTTCAGTTCCAAACAGTTCACAGTTTCCAAAGGCTGAAAACCAATTCATACCCCTCAAATTGTAATTAATTGTGGGAACTAAAAAAATTAACCGATGTGCACTACGATTAATCAATATCCATCGTCGGAATCAGCCTATTCGATCCATTAGATACGTGATTTTTCTAGCTGAAACCGGTCTTGTTTATATTTACTCCGAGGTCAGTACTCCAGCCGCCGCGCCGTTCATTCCCAGATCTCGCTCAAATTCTATTTCTGAAGTCCAGGGGACAGATTTGAACGGTTATTTCGACTCGGAGTGGATCCGAACCCGGCCTAGGCCTCCTCCGCTGTGGTGACCACTTGTTGGCGAGTCCTGACCGCGGGCCTGGAACAGTTAAGTCGGAGCAGCGGTGTCGGGAACGGCCGGTGGCGATGGCGGCGGGACAGGCCTCCACACAACCCCGGCCGAGCGTCGTCGTCTCCCGGCCCCGAGACTCTCAAAGATGGCCAAAGGCGCCTTTTTCCCGTGCCTCTTGCCTCACACCGTTATACATCCCCTCTCCCACTCATTCGGTTTTGACCCCAGGAAGCACCACTCCCGCTGGTGGAGTGCGCGAGCATTGAGGGAAAGAGTGAGTGATAGATACCTATGTAGTACTCTCTGGGGAGACTGAGAATTAGGATGAAGACGCTAGGGTAACTACATCTACATAAGACCCTGCGAGCAACCTCTAGGGTGTTTGGCAGGGGGTTATCAATCACCAGCATGCAGTATGCGAGAGAAGCGTTACATGCACACCGCACGGTCATAGAAATATTTGCATATTAACAAAATATACGTGCATATTCATGTTAAGACAAAGGTATGAGTATCCTGTTCACCTCAACTTTCAACCAATTAATTTTTCAAACTCTAAGAATATTTTATTTATTTATGAAAATGAAATTTGTAAATCCACTACCAATTAAATTATGAGATGAATAGATGGATACACTGGAGCTAAGCTAGATTTTTGTAGTGCTACTAATTTAGAGCCATGTATGGTTTTGCTATGGGATACTACTTGATATTATTCTAGTAGCGGCTTCATTGATAATTCTTGCAGCGTAGACAACTTACGTCACGACTTGCATCAGGTAAGATATAGATTTGTGCTACTCTCTTGAGAGACTGAGAATTAAGATGAAGACGGTAGGGTATACGTACCTTTTCCACCTAAATCCACGGCCAGTTAACTCTGAGGTAAATAGATACTCTGTCTTGGATATAAGCTAGTTTTTTGTAGTGTAACTACAGTGAGAACCATGAATGTTTGTCATATCAGGAATTCCTTGATATTATTCTAGTAGAGGCTATATCGATAATTGTTGTAGCGTGGATGACTTACGTTTCGAATTGTATCAGGCAAGTTTCCACCTTTATAGAAGAGTGAAGGCAGCAATTTCCACCATTGGAATAAATAGGAATATTACCCACTAATGGCGCAATTCCCGTTAAGCAGAATATGATACCGCTGAGGGGAATGGTCCGAGGGGTGGTTCTTCGAAAGGTCGCCGTGCCACAGGGGCTGCACGGGTTCGCCCGATTGCAAATAGCGGCTGGTCGATCGAGAGCCTTCCTCGAGGTCCATCTCTCGATGACGGGGTCACGTCACCCCGTAAATCTGAGTTTTGGAGGGTCGTGTCTCGGAGGGACGGTGGTAGTGTCACTCTAAGACGGGGTTTGGGGGATGCTGAGGCAAATCCCGTCCCCGTCTCGAACAGGTACCAGTTGCTGTCGGATGGAAACTCCGAGGTGCCTGACGTGCCTACTCCTACCCCGAAACCGGCACCTAGGAAGGGGCGTCAGAGTGGGAAGGGGGGGATCATAGTGTTAGGGAGTAGCAATGTCCGTCGTGTGATGGTCCCGTTACGGGAGAGGGCAGACCGCGAGGGTGTAAGCGACCGTGTAACGTCATGGTGCATCCCTGGTGGCGGTGTTCCTCAGGTGACGCAGGCGGTTGGTGCGGCGGTACGGGGCACGAAGTGCTCCAGACTGCGGGTCGTGGCTCATGTCGGCGTCAATGATGCCACCTTCCGTGGATCTGAGGAAATTCTAGATTCCCTCCGGGATCTGAATTCCGAAGTGAAGCGGGTGGGTGGGACCATTGGAGTCGGCATTGAGCTTTCGATTTGTAGTCTTGTCCCGAGGATCGATCGTGGTTCTCTGGTTTGGAGCCGAGTGGAAGGCATAAACCAGAGGCTGCGTCGTTTCTGCACGGACATCGGAGCCTCCTTCGTGGACCTTAGGCCGGCAATCCGATCTTGTAGGATCCCTCTGAACCGTTCGGGAGTCCATTACACGGCCGAGTCGGCTAGTCGTGTAGCGAGTAGCATATTTGAGCACTGTAGGTCTTTTTTAGAGTAGAGAGTAGGGCAGAGTGTAGATATATTAGTGGGTTGAAAAATAAAGGGGTAAGTTCAAAACTTTTCACAGACAAAGATTCTTCCAGAAATGAGAATAGAGAAGTAGAGAGAAAAATCAGCGTTTCAGGTATTACATTTAAGCACGAGAAGCGTCAGTCGAGCAACACGTTCAAAGGCAGTCAAGGCTCAAGTCATTTTGATAGTGTGTCAATAAGACATGCATTTCCATTTATCAGCGGTATAGAGCCTGTGAATAGTCTATTCGACAAAAGCAAATCAGAATTATTCCCGAATCGCAATAATACTAGTTCCGAAGTTTTAATCGTGGCTGTGGTTAATTGCCGTAGTTTAAGAAATAAGATTCCCGAATTCCACCATTTAATACATAGTACGAAGTGTAACGTCATTTTTGGAACAGAAAGTTGGCTAACAGATGATGATTCAGACAATGAGATCTTCCCAAAATCGTTCACTGTTTATCGGAAAGATAGAATTAATCGAGTTGGGGGCGGAGTTTTTATAGCTGTAAAGAATTCAATCGTCAGCCAAGCGATAACCGTAACTGAGACCAGCGTTGAATCTGTGTGGTGTTTAATTAAATGTCCAAAATTCAAAACTATTTTATTATGTTCGTATTACAGACCACCTAACTCAGATATAACGTCAATGTTGGATTTTCAAAATCAAATAAACAGCGTAGCATCCAAGTATCCTGAAAGAAACTTGATTGTGGGTGGAGATTTCAACGTACCTTCTATAGATTGGGAGACTTATAGCTTCATTCCTGGTGGGAGGGATAAAGTGATCTGCGAGGCTTTATTACACACTTTCACATCTAATTCATTGTTTCAAATAGCATCCGCACCGAACAGAGGAGAAAATATTCTTGATTTATTAGCGACAAATATACCACATCAGGTAATAAACGTTGGCACTGTCGAAGGAATAAGTGACCATAGGGTAGTAACTGCAAAGTTTTCTCTAAATACCGCTGTAAACTTTAAAAAAGAGCGTAAGGTTTTCATTTTTAAAAGAGCTAATTTTTATGGGTTTAAGAGTCATCTGAAAAATGCTTTCCCCGAGTTTCAAGAATCAGTATTAAAGTTAAATGTAGAGAATACTTGGAAAGCTTTTCTTTCGCTCGTAACTTCCGGAATAAATAGCTACATCCCTAGTAAAATAGTAAAAGAAGGCAGCGAACCGAGATGGTACGACGCGGAAGTGAGAAAATCATTGAGGCGACAGAGAGCGTGTCATGCTAAAATGAAAAAAGTCAGCACGGATTTATCCGCTAATGAACGCGAGCTAATAATTAAAAAATATAGGATGACTAAAGCCGCCACGAAGGAAGCGTTCAGGAATGCGTTCACGAATTTTAAAAGAAAAACACTAGTAGAGCAGTTACAGGATAACCCAAAAGCATTTTGGTCATATGTTAGGGAAGTTCAAGGTAAACGATCTACCGTATGTTCGCTGAGAAACGACAATGGAGATGTGTTGACAAGCAGTTACGATAAAGCCAATTTATTAAATTCCTACTTTAAGAGCGTGTTCACGGAGCCTTCCGAAAACTCACCCGAGACCGATGACAATCCCTGTATTCATAAGATGCCAGCTATTGACATTAGTACGCTCGGAATAGAAAATATATTGAAATCGCTTAGTCCAAATAAATCACCTGGTCCAGACGAAATCCCTTCTCGCGTATATAAAGAACTAGCCTCAGAACTTGCCCCCTACTTGCAGTTAATATTCAGTAAATCCATCAAGCAACATGAAGTACCTAATGACTGGAAAATCGCTAATGTAACGCCAATATTTAAAAGTGGAGACAAGGAACAGCCATCTAATTACAGGCCGATATCTTTAACGTCCATCTCTTGCAAAGTCCTTGAACACATCGTAGTCAGCTCGGTAATGAAACACCTAGACGCGCAAAACTTATTAATGGGAAATCAACATGGATTCAGGAAAAGCAGATCGTGCGAAACTCAGTTAGCGCTTTTCGCCCACGATATTTTAGTCTCCGGGGAAGACAACATTCCAGTAGACGCGATTTTTCTTGATTTCAAAAAGGCATTTGATAAAGTACCCCACGGAAAGTTAATAATAAAACTGAAATCTTATGGTCTAGACGAAGATGTCATTTCCTGGATTAGAGAATTTTTGAGCGACCGCGTCCAAAGAGTAGTATTAGACGGTGCAGTCTCCAATGAGGTTAGAGTGACTTCTGGCGTTCCTCAGGGTAGTGTCATTGGCCCACTCCTATTCCTTCTTTATATAAACGACATTGGCGAAGTAGTGCAGAGTAAGTTACGATTATTTGCAGACGACGCTGTAGTTTACAGAGAAATTCGTTCCAGCAAAGATATAGATGAACTAACGAATGACCTTGCTGCTATCCAAGCTTGGTGCGATGCTTGGCAGTTAGAACTAAATTTGGAAAAATGCGTCGTAATGAATTTCTGGAAGAAGAATAACTCCCTACAGCGTAACTATGTCATTCGGGGCGCGCAGTTAAAGGCAGTTGAATCTGTGAAATATCTAGGGGTTAGACTCAATAATGATCTATCGTGGAATAAACATATTCGAGAAATAACCGGTCAAGCTAATCGTAAAATGGGTTTTGTTAAAAGAATATTAGGAAAGTGCGACGACAAAGTGAGAGAAATTAGCTACTTTTCCCTCGTTAGACCACATTTGGAATACGCTGCCAGTGTTTGGGACCCTCATGAAAATGGCTTAATAACAGAGTTAGAACGCGTGCAAAGAAGAGCTGCCAGGTATGTGAAAGGTCGTTACGATAGTCTTGTTAGTGTAACTGACCTCTTACATAAACTCGGATGGGAATCTCTGTCGGACCGTAGATTGAAAAATAGACTAAACCTTTTAGATAAATTCAAGAGCAGTGTCTTTTCTGACGAAGTTAACCATATCTTGCGGACGCCAACGTACTACGGAAGATCAGATCATATAAATAAAATAAGAGAGATAGATTGCAGAACAGACAGATTCCGAATGTCATTTTTTCCACGATCAATAAGAGATTATAACGGCAGCAATAGAGCGCGTAAATAGATTGCATGACTTGTAGTGTAGCCTACTAACCTATGTAAAACTTACTGCATGTTTCTGAATTTCTATTCTATATTCTATTTCTAACAGCATATAGTAGTATAGTTTGTTATTATACGGGACGTTTCTTGGACGGTAAGGTGTGCATGTGGGAGTCCAAATGCATGCTGCATGCTGGTGATTGATCACCCCCTGCCAAACACCCTAGAGGTGGCTCGCAGGGTAATTTGTAGATGTAGATGTAGATATCTCAATCAAGTACCGCTTCGAGTATAACGCCATAGAAGTTTCTTCCGGTTTCAGGCTAGATTTTAGATTATGTGTATATTGATGTCAAATATCCTTTGTGATTATTCATGAACGCTCTTGTGGCGTGTTAGCTTGGAAATAAATAAAATCACCCATTCTAACCCAATGATGTTGTGAACGCTTAATCTCGTTGTGTATGGCAAGATGTGTGATTGTTTTACACGTATAAGAGAGCACAATTGGTGTAAGATAGTGTGAGGATGCTGATGGAGAGTCCAGGGGCGGCGATATGGAGAGTGTGAGGAGGGTTGGAGATGGATTGCCTGGGTGTGGGAAAAATGGGCATTTGGGAATCTGTTCGCTTGGCGTGATGAACCCTTCTCCCCGCCCCCTCCCCTTATCCCCCCGCTGCTTTTCCCGTTGTCTCGCCCCGTACGCTTCCGCTCCCCCTTTCCCTTCCGCGACCATCCTCACCGAAGATCACGTAGACAGAATCGAAACCTGTGCAGCCGTTTTTAACTCAAAGTGCTATCTATACGTAGGCCGGCTCCTTTGCCGGAGGGAGCGAGAGCGCCTGTATGAGGGGTGAGAAGGCAAGGGATACAAGTGAGTTTTCTTTCAAATAAATTTTGCATTCACTCAGTCCTGAGGAACTTATATACATCTACATGCTACCCCGCAAGCCGCCTAAAAGACGTGTGGCAGGGGGTGCTTGGACTCAGCCATTTGCGCAAAAAATGCTCTAACGAAATTACGACTAGCATCTATTATGGTCTTTATGTTTCGGAGACATCTATCCGTTCGGCAAAATATCTCTCTTAATTGATCGCTTCTGTCGGACGTGGAAATATAGTGGGGCTCTAATATTATGTTCTCCGTGTCGCTCTTAAAAATATGAATTCTAAATTGTTCAAGCAACCTAAGCCTTGAGCGCACTCTCCGAGTCTCCAGCGGCTCCAAGCCTAATTTTCTTAACATCTGAGTAACGCTTCCTGTACGCCCGTAGCAGTTTTTGACGAACCGCGCAGCCTTTCTTTGTATTTAATTCAGTTCGCGGATTAAGTCTTTATGAACCGGATCCCTTACGCTCACTACATATTCAAGGTGCGGTCGGACGAGTCCGAAAAAGCACCTTTCTTTTATTTTCTCATCCGAAAAACTTCCCACAATACGCTTGACGAATCCTAATTTCTTCAGCGCTAAGCCGCAAATATTCCTTATATGTGTCCTCCACGAAAGGTTTGAGGTCCTAGGTACTTCACTTCGTCTGTCACCTTTATGTTAATACCATCCACTGCATAAACATGGTTATAGTTGGACGAACTCTGCAAAAAATGCACCGACATGCATTTGCTCGGATTGAGTTCGAGTCCCTCTCTTGGTCTCACAAATAAACGCTGTTTAAATCCGATGATAGAATGTCATAGCCAGAGTGATCTCTAATTTTATGATAGAAGACAGCTTCGTCAGAAAATGAACGTTTTTACTGCTAATTCGAGAGCAAAGGTCATTATTGTATATAATGAACAAAAGGGGCCGATTACGCTTCCTTGTGGAACACCTGATGTCACTTTAACTACATCAGAGCCAATTCCTTCAAGAACTACTTTTTTTACGATCATTCAGAAATTCGCGTATCCAGTTTACCACTGTTCCGTTCAATCCGCATGACTACAATTTGTATAAAATTTAGTTGTGAGGTACTGTGTCGAGAGCTTTCTTAAAATGTAGAAATAATGCGTCAACTTTTCTTTTCGATTCATCAGATTTGAGAACGTCGTGAAGAAAGAGCGCGAGCTGTGGCTCGCCTGGTCTACCTTTTCGGAATCAGTGCTGACAGCCATGGACTTATGAGCGGGGAGAAGCCAAGGGTTAAAAACAAGAGTTTTCTTCTAAACAGATTTAGGTATAAAAATTGATAGAAAATATATACAAAAACTCGGTGAAAAATGGATACGAGTGAGCCTCTGTTTTGTGCTGATAAAACCAAGGAGTAATTAGGATACTTTATGAAAGAAAGGTGGATAAAGCTTTTGTTAGAGCAGCATGAAGTCATTCTGGGATTTCGGCTTCATTCATTGTGCATCACCAACGTGTCATTGAACGATTCGTCAATCGTCAAACGGGTCTTCCTATTCAGGGCGATCGTTTCATTAGTTAAATAATCATTTACCTTACCCTTAAAAAGAGCCGGTAAGATCGTAAATGTTGAAAATATTTAATTTTGATGAATAACTCTGCACCTCCCGTCGAAATAGTTCTCAATGTTGTTTTCAAGAATATTGCACCACTCAGTCTAATATTTTAAATCAAATTTTGACCAAGCAAATGAAAATAAAAACTTTATACTTTTCCACCAATTTATTTTCACAGTACTACTAGTTACAACGCAGCGACGTAATCTTCAGGTACCTTCAGGTAGGAAAAGTACCAAGGTTTTCTTTTTATTCGCTCGAAATGAACTTCCACAAGTTGAGCCTGAGGCTATAGAGATTATCAACTTTTGACTTTCAAACTATTCAAAAAATTTAATTCTTCATTTTTTTTTACCTCTGACCGCTCTTCACTCCATTTAAGACGCTTATTCTCTTTCTTTATTACTGGTTCCATAACGCTCATGCATCCGTATGAGACCTCAGAAGACACTCGTACCTCGGCATTTCCTCAGGCCACGAGCAGCGCTGTCATTTTCTTTTGCAAATGCTTCCTCTCCTGGGAGAAAATTTTCGTTGAGAAGTTTCGCAGTGAGATTTTAAACTGTTGAAATAACACTGCTCTGATTATATAACTTAAATAATGGAATAAGAATCTCAGAATATGATAATGGACCATTCCTCCAGCATTGAATGTTGTGAATGGAGTAATAAATTTTGAACTCTACTTCTAGTATTTTGAATGCCTTTATTTGGGAGAATGCAATAATATTATTTGTCGATCCAAACATAATTCCCTAGATGTATTAAGCCGTAAGAATTTGTGGTTAGAGACTTTTCTTACCCGTTCCCGTGCGTCTGTGATTCTATTTTCTCTCTCTTTCTCTGTCAATCCGTTAACTCACTCCATGTGGAACATCCCCGGAAGAAATTTTGATGTCTATCTCTGCTAATTCTCCACTCGGCACCCGTTTCGTAAACATCTGCGAGCACTCGCTTAATTTTTCAAATGCGAAATCAAGCGTGATTCTTGTCCACTGCAGTGGCAAAAGGTGTTTTGATTCCAATTTAAAAAAGATTTTGTGAATATTTTCAGTCAAACGGAATTTCGCCAGTGCTGATGCATTAACAACACCTATTTATCTTCAATAAAGACCTTGATAGTTTTCTACTAAGCATACATTTTGGAGCACGTCGAATGAGGTGGTGCTCATTACATTTTCCGGCATGTGTTCATATAGTAGTCAATGAAACATGTACTTCATTATGATTGATTATAATAACCTTTAATTGGCCTTGAGGAAGTTTATGCGGGTTTCAATTTCCATTTGAATTCTGGGCCTTACCTGATGTTCCCTATGTTCCCTTCCTGTTTTAGTATAATTTCTTTTGTAATTCAGCAAATGTTGAATCAAAAAAAATTAACCATGAATGAAGAATTGGAAGTATCTCGCAATAAATATCGCGAGAAGAAATCATGCTGCTTTGACGGTTAATCTTGAACCTGCGGGTTTTCTGCTCTCGAATAGTTTTTAATCATTACTTGTACTTAACTGTATCGTAATAATTGTGATTTGAATTTGGTTCGGAAAATCTCTTAATTGATAACGGCTGATGGGAGAAGTTAAGAAGCAGGAAATAAGTGGTATCGGAGAACTTCAAGGATTTAAAATTCTGTCGGCATTCGTTGGATCATGTGATAATGATTTCGAGTACAAATGTGTATTGGAGTTCATCCAGTACAATATTGTAAATCTATCCCTGCATTTTTTATTGGAAAAATTTGAGAATATATTTTTGAATCCTCTCGTCCGTTTGTTCATTCGCTTCTATTTTCATTCATGCATTCTGGTGAATAGATTTCTTTTTTTATTTTACGAGCGGAGAGATTTTTTTACGATTCCCTCATCCAAGGCGGCTGTGGAACAATAAGCGACGCTTAACGGTCTATCACGTCAAAACACTGCTCAAAGTGCCATTATGTCGATGATCACGGTTCTTTATCGGAGGTTTCATCGCCCGTCAGGCAGCGTTAAATTGTCCGGTGCGTGCTTGCGATGGGCTTTGCGATTTCTCGGTCGTCAGCCGTGCGCTTCCGTGAAATCGTCTATGTATTTTCTTTACGTGTGTCTGCTTTGTGCTAAAACACCGTGCGTTAATGTCCAGCAAAGTTGAAGGAAGTTTCGTAGAAAATTCTACCTACAGTTTTCCTGAATGTAGGAAGTCTTGTTTTCTTGTCGTGAATAACCGGTCCCTTTTATTTTCTGGTCTCATTGACCTCTGGAAAAATTCCTCGCCTGTCAAAATGATGTTCGCCGATTCGAGTTCTGCATTGGTAGGTTGCCCTTATTCAGGGAATGACTGTTCGTGAGTGTTTACATCTATATCTACGAGGAACCGGATACCACCAGGGTGTGTGGCACGGGGTGATTCCGCACCAGGCATGCAGCACACATCCTACTCTTAATCAGAACCGCGCTCGCTTGCCGGACACGTCTTTATTGTATGCTTAGGGAATTTATGTCTAGTTTGTTGTGTTCTTAGCTCGTTGTAAAACTCAGATGTAGTATGCCAATATTGTGCAGTTTTCGGGGTTGTGTCAAATAAATAACTCTTGATAATAATTTGAGGGTAGCTCTCATTTCGAGTATTTTTGTTTGAGGGTATCTGAAGGATTCACTCAGGATTTAATGCTGGGACCCTCTAGTCAGAAACAAGGCGTTCATTCAACTAGACTAGCACGCTCCCGCCATGTGTCTGGTGCGTGACCCTAATTTTATTTGCGCTGCCTGCTCTATTCTTCTTCGGGATTGCGTGGTTTTTCAGTCAACGTTCTGGAGGCATCTACATTCTGAAGATGACCCGAAGACTCCTCCTTCTCTGAAAAAATCAAATGTAAGGCAGCAATCCCCCGAAAACGGTATGGAGCGGTCAACTACTCGTTGCGAAAACATCGAAGCAAACATTATGTAAGTCATGTTACAGTGCACATAACCAGATTTCTTTTCAAGTGTATTTGTAAGAGGCATATCCAAGGTTTTTGGGGGTAGTGGGCAGAGGACTTCCTGAAAACCAACCAAAATGCGATAAGCGGAGCCCAATCTCCGGGGAATTCAGTCGCTTTCAGACCTCCGTGGTGTTTATAAATTAGCTTTGATATGAAGTAGGAAAAGGATTATTAACACAATATTTCGTTTTGATGCGCGAACAAAGATTTTTACGCTTCGTGAGTGATTTAGCTGTGTTTCCAAGTGGGGAGAGAGTTTTTGACACCGTATATCGTTTTGTTGCACCGACAACGGCTTTTGAGAAAACATGGTAACACCCGCCTCTCTTTCTCTTCCCAGTCCATATCCCTAATGTCGCAGGTCCCACCTCCTGACGCGACACCGCGCCGCTCGAAACATTCCGAATTTGCACTTAGCGACTGGGCCAATCGCCAAGATATTTGAAAAGGATCATAGTTGGTTCTAACGTACTAGCCTTGGTGCATGCGTATCTTCCATACCATATTCCTTGCACTCCTAAGGGTTTCTAATGATAGTCAATGCGTGACTCCGATAATAAAACACAATTGTTAGCTGGGTACAAAAGAAAAAGTGTAATATTTCGCTGCTTTAAACGCCTTAAACCTAAAAACCACCGTCATAGTTAATTATGAATTGTAATTAGCAGTGAATGACAACTAAAAGATGTTATGCATATATTTGAATGCATAAAATATATTAATTACGACGTTATGATTGCATAATACCAACAAAATAACAAGAGAAATCAGGTAATACCCAACAAAGCAATGATATCTCAGCATGGGTTCTTGAGGTATCCTCATAGCTAAACTTCCGAATTCAGCCGATAGTTGGCGTCTCGCTTGCCTGGATTCTCGAATACACGCGTCTCACCTCCTGCCCCTGGCTTCCTTTTGCTCCAACCCTTTCCTCTTCCCTGCTCCCCCTTCTAACCCATCCCCTTCGTCAATGATGTTTGCCCTTTGCCTTCGAGTGAGAATAAACGTGCGAGAGAGCTTTCAAGGCTCTTGGCGATCATGATCGTGGTAGATGTCATCTCCGCGTATCGTCGTTTTATCTGTTAAGAGGGATGGGAGCGGAGAGGAGTGCAAGGATAAGAATTTATTGACTGAGGAATAAGTTGGTCGGAGAATGATTGGGGCGGTGATAACTAATAGGGAATAAGCAATGTTTACGCACTCTGTGAAAAATTCTCCCAGCGATATCTTACTAGACATTAAAAGATGATTTAATGTCTATTGAATCTGTTAGGCAAAAGAGATCTGTTGGAGGATTTTGAAAAATTATGCGTGTTTATATTTTTTTCTAAAAATGAACGTCCTGGTGCACCGTGTCACTATAAAACTCCTGAAGGGAAACATAAATGATCAAAGCATCTATCACATGCATTGCTGTCAGATTTCTTCTCCACGCATCTTGAATCTTTTTAAAGCTTCGTCTGAATCTTATTAATGGTTACTCATATTCGTTGAGAATAAATTTTTATGTCATATGCTTTGCTATAGCTTTTATTAGCTCAGGGAAATTATTAATGCAAGTATCGAGCACCATTTTCGATTTTATCCTAAATTAATAATTCACTATCATTTCTCTATAAATCGTTTGTAGTATGCGTTTTTGCTCTAAGAATCCTGACTTTTTCCTCATGGAATTTATTGGTATCCACTGTAGAATTCTCCGACCTGTGCAAGTGTGATTATTCTTTGTCCACTGTTTATTGTATCTACTGTTTGAATTCTTCCCTCATCACCTGCAGCGGGATTGAGTTGGGATTGATGGAACCAATTAAAGGATGTAAATAAAAATAAATACCTATCCTCAAAAAATCTTCACTTTGTTATATGACTACATATTTTTGAGTAGCCATACGCATAGAAATATATTTGAGATTCGTCGTGTAGCTTAGACGTGAGTCATCGTGTAATTGCATTTTTCTTGGAAGTTAATTATTAAAAAATCTTTTGCCCAATATTTATTATTTCTATAAAGTAATTGAAATCTCGATTGAATATATTTTTAATAAACCTAAAAGAACTCCCCAGTTTTCTTTACTCACTTTGACTATACTTGGAGGAGGCAACCTACACCGTAGGTTATATGCCCCCTGAGTTATGAGTTGAATTGAAAGTGTATTGAGAAATCTGGCATCGGTATTAGCTTGCCATTAAAAATTAATTGTTTTTTTTATAAATTATGATTTTTTATATCATCAAATGTGAAAGTAAATAACGTACACCTCCGCAATCTGAAAGCTACGTTTTATTAAGTACACCCCCCAAAATAAATACACCTCGTTACGAGTCACAGGTTTCAGGTAAGGATCCACTCCTACAGTTGGCCATGTAACGACATCTATATTCTGCCCCGCAAGCCGCCTAAATAGGCAGGTGGCGGGGGGTGTTAGGACGCCACCCATTCATATATAAAAAGAAAATGTTCTTCCCTTATCGTGTGGGGAAAAACGAATTCATATGCCTATAAAATCATCAAATATCATCTTATGGCATTACACCATATACCACATATATCATGCGGTGCATGGTAAAAGGCCATATTCAATATCAACTACTCAAAGGAAAGTCCGATCACACAATTATCATTATTAATCGTACGTGACAAATTCTCAGTTTCGGATTATTTTGGGCGCTCATTATCGGCCCGTCGCGCTTTTCGTACCCACTTTTTCATCTCTCGTTTTAGTCTTCAAGTCATATGTACGGTATGTGGCTCCTCGTTCTCCCATCCTATTATGGCGACCAGATCATTCCATCAACCAATGAAACAAATAATGATATCGATCATGTGGATGGTGTGGTTCATGTCATTCACGTTGTTCATGAGGAAATTATACATGAAGGAAAACTTAATCACGCGGATAAGGAGTTGGCCCATTGTAATATTTTGCATTGGGGCTAATGTATAAAAAGCTAAGAAATAATAACGAAAATAAAAATAGCATTAAGAGAATTTGATGGATGGTTTGACATAAATAAGAGCAAAAAATAATGACAGTTTTGGCATAAATGATGGAACATTACAAATTTAAAAGATCGCATTTGTAGCAATTTTAAATTTTCCCTCAAATGTGCTATTTTAAAATGTTAACTAAGAAATCTGTTTAATTTCTGTAATACTGACGATTCACTATCGACAGCAATACGAATCACTGTATTTGATGGATTTATTGGTCGTCGTATTATTTTGGTTAGCAGCGTTCATTTTAATTGCTATCCTTCATTTGGTTCTCATGGTTAATGGTTTTAATGTGGTCCCAATATTTCATTGTGAACTATTCAAAAGTAAGATTCATTGGCGTGAACCTATCACTTGACTCAAATCATTGGAATGAATCAAAATGCCCTCCTCCTGTTGCTTCCCACCCCGCTGCACTCCGCCCACCCCGGGAACACCATCCCCCTCCCGCCAAAAACCTCTCTCTCGGTCCCGGGGCGAGCGACTCCCACCGCGGCCGAGGTGGGGCGCACCGCGGCCGATGCTTGCTCTATCCTCGGTGAGCAAGTTTGTCCCCTCTTCTCTTGAGGAGTTGTTTTCGGGTGGGTAGGTGGGTGCAAGTGAAGCAGGGGGTGGAAAAATAAATAAAGAGAAAGAGAGATGGGAAAGGAGGGAGGAAAACGAAAGAGAAAAAAAAAGAGCTGTGTCGAAAAAGTCGGAGAAAAAAGTTCAGGGTGGGAGATGGTGTGTTGTGAGTTCAATGACCTCTTTTTCTCTCCTCTTGTTTCGTTGCTGGGAGCGACCGTGCTCCGTCATCTCTCCCTTAGGTTCCTTCCCTCGCCTCACTTATACTCGGCCACCATTCCAGTTCCCCATCTGCGCCGTAGAACATAAAAATAAAGTTGTGACGTCAAATTGAGGCGATATCATTTTTACCTCATTGTCGTCTTATTTTTTATTGTCGTGCATTACTTCGTTTCGTCATAAAAAGGTATTGGCGTACAGCCAGAGTTACAAAGATTTTAAACGAATTAGGTTTGGAGATTCTTTAGAGATTTGGAAACTGCACGCTAGGCTCAGATTTATTTGACAATTGAGAATGGACATCTTTGGGAGCGACACGGAGAGCATCATATTAGAACCAACTACACTTCCGGGTCTTACTGAAACGATAATTTGTGAGAGATATTTACCGTACGGATAGGTATTGGCATTCGTTTTTCCCACCACATGATAAAGGACGAGCATTTTACTTTTTATGTATTTAGCGTAACTGACCTCTTAGATAAACTCGGATGGGAATCTCTGTCAGACCTTAGATTGAAAAATAAACTAAACCTTTTAAATAAATTCAAGAGCAGTGTCTTTTCTAACGAAGTTAGCCCATCTTCTTTGTCATAATCCCCCACCCCGCCCACTTGCCCTGCGTGCATCCAGTTCAACTCGAACTCTTTCTCGTCAAAGCTATTGGTGGGCCAGCGAGATCGTACCCTGGACGTTTTTTTATTACTCCCCTCTTCTTATGGCTGCCATGTTCACATCGTAAAGTAAGTTATTTTTTTTAACAAAATGTGGATCGTAAAATTACTCCCGTTTTCCAAGCTCAGGCCACTGCCCCGTAAGTTATGCATCTGGAAGATTATTCGTTTAAGATGTTTCAGTGGGGCAGAGTTTCTTTTTCATTCTACCCTGCCCTTCAGTTTCCCTTCATGCAATCTAAAAATATCTACGCACTTATGATATTTCCTTGCCTGCTAAATATTTAAACTTAATTAGAGGTCCAAAATCCGAAGATTGGTTTGGCGTAGCCCTCCCATCACCTTAAGTAACTAAAAATACTACCTAGTATTTAGGCATCTCTTTAAATCTGCAATTTATGATACATAAGAGGCGTAACTCATTTGAGGCTTTCTTTATTGTCTTTCTTCCCGATTGTTCTTTGAAAATCGCCTTCATCAGGTCAATATGCCCTTTGATGTGGCCGATTTATTTTGACCATCCTCTCGTTAAGGTGCTAAAAATTGCTCCCTCCTCTCCCACTCTTCAAAGGACTTCCTTATTACTTTCGCTGTCGACCGATTTTATCTTCAGCATTATATGATTGCACCACATTTCAAATTCTTCCCATTTACCTCTCTTGACTTATCTGCTGACATCAACGTCCATTCCTCCCTACTTCGGAGAAACATACTCCAGCATCTAGTGAATGTTTATCTTAATTCTGTGCATGATTTTTGTCAGCCGCAAGTAGTTTTTTCGGTTTTAAATCTCTTCTTCGATGGCAATATTCTATTTAAAATTATTTGTTCTTCAGCCATCGAAAACTCTCACTTCGTTCACTCTGTGATTCAACTTGGCTATAAATTAACCCTTAGAGTGCCGGGGGGCGTTATCGCGCTCCTCCAATCTCTCGCGAAAAGTGCCAGGATCGCGATAGCGCTCCTTCTGCAATGTAAATCTTAGCAGTGTTGCAGCGAGGGAAGTTTTGGTGGAAAAAGCCCTTCCCAGAGCTCAGAGAATTTTTAATTTTAATCCATTTTACTTATTTGGATCAGTATTACTTATAGAATAGTGTTAGGATTCATCAAATATCCCTCAGAAAGCCGTAAAGCTCGCCATTTTGAACCATTAATTTTCAAAATTTTCTAGAGGAGGGCCCCCACAACTCCTGCTTACCCTGGCTGTTATGCAGTACCTCCACACCTGTAAGTATTAGTTGCGCCTAAACCCCCCCCACCCTAGCCTTAATTCCTAGCTGCGCCCCTGACTCTTAGATGCCGATAGTTCACTAATCATTCAATAGCCTATATTCATTTTATTTTAACATAAACTATATTCTTTAAATTATAAAAAATAACGCATATTACCAAAAATTCGTCAAAGAATACATTAAAAAGGTGAAACTACAAATCAGCAAAAATGCCTCGACAATCTTAGCGTAGTACCTAGAAAATCGTTCAGCACTCAAAGGGTTAAGGCTAGGTAAGGAGAGAGCTCACTTCGCACTAAGCCTCTGGCGTGTGAATATCTTCCATCAGAGTGTTAGAAGGAGGCTAGTGTCACTCATTGTAGGGGACCACTTCCTTCTTTGCTAATATAATATTGCATTTTCGAAAAAAAAGTCTTTCTGAAACAATGCGAATTACGTTCAATTCCTAATTACTGCCCCATTAAAGAAACTGAAACTAGTCCCTATGCCTGAAATATGCCTTAGTAATGACCACTTCCATTCTGATGCCTGCTATCTTTCACTTCGATATTTCTATATTTCATCTAGCATGCCCTCGGTCGTTCGCAAGAAATTTTTGATTAAAATGATTTTCTTCCGCTGCTAATTTCTTTTGTATCATTTTCCTCAGTCTTACTCATTTCTATTTGACTCTGATCCATCTACTATCTTCTCATCAACTCTTCTTCTCTAACTATAGTGCCTAAACACTGCCTGAACGTTATCTAACGCCAATTATTCCTTATTATTCACGGTGCTGGGGCCCATTGAGTGTAACCGAACGTAAGCAATCTTCATTATCAGTCAACAATCCTAAGATTGGTTTGACGCAGATCTACTTGCCTCTCTCTTATCCGATAGCCTATTCATAGCGACGTATTTCTTCCTTTAACATCCTTTATAATCTGTCCTACGTAACCCATTTGGAGCCGCCCCTTGCCCTTCTTCCGATCCACCTGTCCTTCTACGATTGTTATCATCAGGCCATCATGTCTCAGAATGTGTCCAACTAAGTTGCCCCATCTTCTCCATAAGGTTTTTAAAATACTTCTCTTTTCTTCCATTTTTCTTAGCGTTTCCTCATTGCTTACGCAGTCGATCTATTTTATCTTCATCATTATTCGGTAGCACCTCATTTCATACGCTTCCACTCTTGACTTCTCTGCTGCTGTCAACGTCCAAGCCTCGCTTCCATAGAGAAAAATGCTCCATATGTAGCATCTGATGAATTGTTTCATTACTTCTATGCTTGTATTCTCAGCTGTAAGAAGATTCTTTTTTCGCCTGGACTATTCTACTGACTATTTCTTTCTAACTTCGTCCATCGTTGGCAATTCGGCTTCCCAGGTGAGAAAACTGTTTCACCTTCTCAAGCTTATGCTTCCCAAGCTTAATGTTTGTCTAAGCCTCCTCTCTTTTGCTGCATGCTAACATCTTGGACAACAAGGACAATATAATGGGCAATAGATGAATATTTCTTCTTTTTGCTCTTCATAATTTTTTATTTTTCGTATGGTATCTCAAAGCTGCCATGAGGATGCCGCGGTTTGAGATGACAGGTACAGACGCGTCGTTCCACACTTACTCCATGCTATCGGTGACAACATGGGCAATTTCCTGGACCGATGGATTAAATCCTCATCTCACTTGCTTCTTTTTCATCTCTACCAACTTGTAATACTTCATAATATTTACCTTCAAATGTGGGAAGATTTCTCCTAGACAACTGTCAAGGAGCGCCAAAGAGATGTACCTCAACTGAAGAGCGTGTCAACATATTCATTGTAGTTTTTAATTGCCTCTCCACTTTAAAAAATCATTTCGGCACGCATTCTTGTCTCATCAAACCCAAGTATTCTTTCCATCCCTCGCCTTTGTCTTCGTTTTCAGTCAGAATATTTCCATAATTGACCCTTGTGGAATTCCATCTTGTGCTTCGTTCCTTGAAATGGTTCCTCTCTATTCTATAGGCCGCTTCAATTTTTTCCCTTGTCCGAGGTTATTTTGCACGTTCTCACTTGTGTTCCTCATCCACGCTTCTCTAGCTTTCCTCGCTTTGCTGCAAATCGCATTCCATATTCTCTTGCAGCAAGCCTGTCCTTCTCAGGATTCGCTTTAGTATACTTTCTCCGTTCCTCAATGAGGTCTAGGACTTCATTCTTGATCCATGGCTTTTTCTTAACACATTTTCTTCTCCCTAGAACTTCTCTAGCGGCCTCCTGAAGCCCACTTTTGATATTTTCCAGCTATTCTCCACTGAAATCTCACTCTGGTGTAATCCTATCTTGCTCTCCACTGCTACTTGTAAGGTCTGTTGATTTTTTGGCTCCTTTAGTTTCTATAATTGCCATGTGTTCTTCGCCGATTTCTTTAATTTTTGGAATTTCATATGGCATGTCATCATCACTAGATTATGATCACTGTCGATATCTGCCCCCGGGTAGCTTTTGCAGTCCTTCATTTGGTTCGTAAACCTCTGCTTCACTCTAATATAGTCTAGTTGAAATCTTCTTTTGCCTCCTGACATTTTCCATGTATTTCTTATTCGCATGTGATTCTTAAATAGCGTGTTGGCCTTAGCAACCACTAATTTGTGCTCTGTGCAGAATTCCAGGAGTATTTCTCCTCTTTCATTTCGATTTCCTAATCCATATTTTCCGGTTATTCTTCCATCCTGACCTTCGCCGACGACAGCGCAGCGTTCCAATCACCTTTAATAATAAGGTGAAATCTCACTCTCACTTTCTTCACCCCTCACCTATTTAATTACTTACCTGATATATCATAGATAAACGTTGCCAAAACTCAAACTCAGAATGTGTTCTCCCAAGGCAGAATTATGATCATAGTTTATCCGAAGCAATTAAGTAAGGAGACTGGTAGTGACTGCTACTGCATACATTGTTGTTGTGATACTGACATTTGTGAATGAATATCTGAATTAGTCATGAGGTGACGATGAGTTTTATCGGCGATCATTAAAACTAGCCGTATGTTCTTCCGAGCTTAGCGACTATTAAAGCAAATAATGATGATGAACTCTTTGAGCATAAATCATTCTCACTTCAGTGTCAAGACGAAAAATTATTTCCACCTTTCTATGATGCAATTATAATTTACCACCGTTGGAAACTGCGATAATTAACTACTTTATACTTTTAGTGATTATTTACTGCATTCATTAGAATCTTTAATCGTTTTAATGGCTTTACTGTGTACAATCTAGTTTTATTCCCAAATTTTTTTATAAATATTTTTAAATTGCTTTCTTTTTGAGCTTCCTCGGGTGCACTTTCAGTTTAATTTAACATCACTATATTACCATTGGTTTTTACTGTATGATCGTATAAGCTGAAAATGAGGTTGTTGGGTACACAGTACTTTGATATGTTAGCTTTGTGTGTGATTTACTAAGTATTTTGCAGTACCATAATGTTACTTCCTCACTTTTGCTTGCTTGCAAACGTTGCCAAGTTTTTTTTAACCGTTACGTATTGTTTTTATCGTGAAAATTTCAGTTAAAAATAATCAGTAAGCGATTGCAATATAGCATGGGAGGAAAAGATTTTACAAAGTCTCTATTCTAGCTTATTTACGCATGCGAAAAAAGTATTGAGACACAGAGTGTAGGAAGAATTATAGAAGTAATGAAAAACATTTTAGAATGGTTTTGCGGCGGAAGTAATTGCGCTTGAAAATGGAATGGCTCTGTCAGCTTTTATAGCCCCTTCTATCAACAACTAACGTCTGATGCGTAAGCTCTTACCCCTCAGTCCTTCATTCTGATTTTAAATCATAATATTTGAGGAATTAAACTCTACCAAAACGGTAAGTTCCATGTGATCGCTCGAAACCTTGATCATTGCTTGAAATAACAGAACAAACCGAAATGGCGGAGTGAAAGAAAACTTGTTTTAAAAACTTAAGATTCGGATGAAAACGCGCGTAAAATAAACTAGATTTAAAAAAAGTGAGGAAATCAAAGCTCCAGAAGTAAGAAAACAGAATTAATTATTGATAAACAACTAAGGATATTTTCGTTTAGTTGGTGCCTACTGCAGCGCCATGAGATCCCTTTGACATACGTACTACCTTACATCTACATGCTACCCTGCAAGCCGCCTAAAAGGCGTGTGGTAGGGGGTGATAGGGCACCAGCTGTTCATACATAAAAAGGAAATGCGAAATTACAATTAGCATTCATTAAAGTCCTTTATGGTTCGTGCGAAAAATGAATTCCCATGTCTATCCGTTCCGCTAAATATCTCTCTTAATTTATCGCTTCTATCGGACCTGGAAATGTAGTGGGGCTCTAATATTATGCTCTTTAAGATATCTATAGTATTCTCAATTGTTCAAGCAATCTAAGCCTAGTGCGCAATATCCGAGTTTCCAACGGCTCCCAGCTTAATTCGCTTAACACCTGGGTAACGCTGTCTGCACGCCCGTAGCAGTTTTTGACGAACCGCGCAGCCTTCCTTTGTATTTTGTTCAGTTCACGGATTAAGTTTTTCTGCACCAGATCCCATTCGCTCGCTGCATACTCAAGGTGAGGTCGGACGAGTGCGAAATAGCACTTTTCTTTTACTTTCTCATCCGAAAATCTTCCGACAATAAATACGTTAATGATGAGTGTTATCCTCGTATCCATGTTCAAGGTAATAATTGTGGAATGTCTCATTTTTTGATATGCCAGGTCGCTCTGTAGAAATTATATAAGCAGCTTTTTAAAATGTGCTACACTTGATTAGATGAAGGTCACGTCCCAATTTGAAATCAAGTGATGAAGGAATTGAAGAGGAAAGTGAAGGATGGGCGAAAAGTCACAGGTGTTCACGTTTTAGTTAAAAATACGAGTTATGGTTAAAAATGTGCATTCGCATGATAAATCAACAGGCGTCCCATTTTACGATTTCAATGGCATGAAATGTGGAAATTGAGAAAATTGCAGAATTATTTTGAAAGCGTAGGAAATGGTATTGGTGATGGCGGTGATAGCTGAGAGAGAAACTTATCTTTTACATTATTCTTTGAAGAATGGAAAAGTTTTATCATATACAGTGACATATATATTCTATTGGTCTAGATAAAATGGTCTAGAATGGACTACAGTGTTAACCCAACTTGAATTTCTCCATAATGCATTCTTATTTGCGACCACCTACTTTGGTGCGTCTAATTCGTTGCTGGTATAATTGTAGGAAAGAAATTCGCCTGATGAAATCATCCCTTGTTTTACCTGTATCCTCCCCATACAGAGCTCAGAAAAAATTCAAGTATGCAGGAATCGTGGCGTATGTATCATCATAATCTTAGTCGTGCGAAAGCATGAATAGAATCCTCGGAGTATTCCTTTATCTCTATGAGTAATGATGATCTGCCCATTATTGTGTATTGTGCGCTGAACATTTCTATCTTTTTATGTCATGCAATGACATTTTAACTCTTACGCAAGTAAACACACTTTTAGCGCTCAGCTATTTTAGAAAACGTCCGAGATTCAACACATGTTATTTCACAAACGTACATGTATTTCAATCCATTTTATCTCATATTAGTGCTTCCATTTCAACGACGATCTTTCTCCTCTTTCTGTGGCTTTCTTTCCTAACTTTTTCATGCACTTTCTACATGCTGTTTTTATTGTGTGCTAATATTTAGACAGCAAAGATCAACTTCAAATTGACCATCGCAGCATTTTAAACTCTGAAATTTCTCTTCGCTCGCCAAATTTCCACTGAAGTCTCATGCTGAATTATTTACTTTGCCTATGATTATAAGCGATTATGGTGCCAACTTTGGTACAAAAAATGAAGAATATGGCGATTAAGATATTTCTTATATAATCATGAAGGCGTTATGGTGGTTATCCCTATGTATGAAGTCAAAGTAAATGTGGAAAGCGTGATTGCGTTGCGAGCTGCTGGATGACATTGATTTATTTTTTTTAGTGGTAGCTCCTAAGTTTTTAATTAAACCTGAGCGATTTTAATAATAAATCAGTTATAGATACAAAGAATAATATCGAGCGCTCCAATCTGATAATATAGGTGACTGAGCAAGGCCGTAACCAGGATTTTGTTCTGGGGGGGCACAAAGATACTTCGTAATACAAAACGAACGCAATGGTAATGGGACCGTATTAAAAATCTTGCATATTTTTTAAGGGTCTGGAGGGGGGGGGCCCGTGCCCCCGTCCTCCCACCCCTAGATCCGCCTATGTAACTGAGGAAGCAACGGCTCTTTGCAGTTTGCGTTCAGATTGGTGTTGAGGCTAGTGTGATGTCTTCCATTCCTATGGGTCCGAGTTCGAATCTCAGCGGTGGCAAAGATATTGCAGACTACTCAATCCCGAGTTATGTGCTCTGTTGCCCTTTGTGCTCTTCAAATACAGCAGGCCGTCCGTCAGATGGGACGCTAAGTTGTAGTCCTTCTGGTATCTTCCGTTGAAAGTAGGCTAGTGCTGACGCCACGCCGGGTTTCTTTCCACCCTTCCTTTCCAACTCTTACCTGTGGTGCAAATGGCATTAGCTCCAAAATCCCCATTCTTCCGGTGTTACCGCGTCTGGTTGTTTGTTGATGACAACGGTTTCACTGGCACTGCTGCCAGCGTCTTCAGGTCGAAGATTCCGGTCCACGATTTTTGCCCTCCTTATATAGGGCTCATTCCCGCCAGTTGTGGCTGCTGCTCTCTCATTGGTCCGTCCATCATCGAAATCGCGTAAACCTACGCAGTCACAATGGCATTAGCTGTTGGTCACCTCCTCCAAATACCATACCACACCTCTACGTAGTTTCAAGGCTGAATTTGTAAGAATAAATTATTTTTTGGACTGGTTTCATTATGAATGCAGAGAAAAAGCTAATGCTGTAGGTATCGCTTTGTATTGAATCTAATTACTCAACCCACTGAAGTTAGCTCCCAACTTTCCTCTAATCTAATTCAGTAATGATATTGAAGGAAGATCATGCCCTAAATGATTTTCCTAATTCCTAATTTCCCCATTCATTAAAACTTGCGTAGGTACACGTTTTTGTGTAAATGTATGAATGCGATGGGAGGCGCAAAAATGCACCGTGTAACTATCCAACTTGGAAGACCCGATGAAAAGAAAGAGGAGCCTGCACTAATTAGATTCGAATACTCTTACATGCTACGCCCCTAGTATACTACGCCCCGATCTATCATAGTTGGTCATACTCATTTGCTCGAATGTGTTTATACATCAAGGGGCCACGCCGCACAGTGGTCCCAAATCGAAAAAAGCTGGCCAAAAGTCATTTTTCCGACTTTTTACGAGGAAGTTTTGAATTATGTATTCGGATTCTACCGGATATGGCCTATAATATTTCGTACCTGATAGGTCTGTGTGATTATTATGTTGACCTGTGCAACCCGTCAAACATGGGCATGTTCAGCCTAAAACGCCCGAGGCGTAGAAATAGTCGATTTTAGGGTAATTCAACTTAATAAATTTCTATTTTAATTTCAAGGGATTCATTTGTCAATTTTAATACGGTAAGTTTGCATACTTTTTTACAATATTATAGTATTTTTTGTTCGTTTCAGAATTTATTATAACAATATTTAATTATTTTTACAGTTAGCTATTTTGGAGCCTATTTTTAGTCAAATGTGTCGATATAGTTTTGTGCCCCTCCGTGCCCCTCGAAGATTCCTATGCTGAATCCTTAGGAAGAGTATATACAACAAGATGGAGAAATAAAATCTTGCCTATACTTGCCTATCCGACATCTAGAGGGTTTTAAGTTGAGCGGTGCACCGCTCCGCTGAGGGCGGCTGGCCGGCGGCCGGCGGGAGACAATGGAATTATCGCTCAAATATTCCTGTATCGGTGGTCAAACTTACATGGTGTATACTTAGCATAATTCTACATCCTGTACGATTACATACATCAAGTTCTTCACGCCTATCGTATTCACACTTCTTGTTTGTGCACTCACCTTCAAATATTCATGAAACCATTGAGGGCCGGTTTTCATGCTCTTAATGAGAAAAATTATGAGTGATCAAAAGCGACTACTTAAGTCACTATGCGAGAACCTTACAGTAACCACAAGATGCTTTTCTTTGCAAAACTTTCCTAATATTTTTATAGAGAAGAGATCCCTTACGTGCCTTACGTGTTGTCAGTACGTTATTCCGAAATAAGGTATTGGCGATAAGAGAAATAAATGCTCCCTAATGCCAAGAATCGTTCACAGGATCATTTAAACAGCCCATAGACGTAGATAGGATTGAATTCGGAGGATGATTGAATTCGTCTAAACCCACCAATGGAGCGTGCATCTTGCAAGTGCATTTTTAAATAATAATGGAATGAGGATGACGGCCTCCCTCACCAGAGCCATTGCATGGATGTGGTAAATATTTCCCTCTCAGTTTTATTTAATGATTTTCTTAGTGAACAAGTGCTGTGCTCCGAACTGTGTTAACACGGCTAACTCGAGAAACTTCTCCTGTCCAGATAATTAAAGCACTTGGTTTGCCAATGTTTGGCATTCAAATTTCAGGATGCGCCGGAAACTCAGAGGCAAGTCTATATAAGCTTTTATATCTTTTATTCATTGTCAACTCATAATTTCCGGTTTATTATTGGTTATAAATAGACAACTTTTAGAAATCACTTTCATCGTTTCAGCCGTAAATACACCTTTTGAATTTGAAATATGGGTGCCGCAATTTTTTCGTACCTTGCGGTGTACAATAAAAATACAGAGAGAAAAGAATATTCATAAGCGAAGAAGAAGGAATATGTCGTGGAATACTTGAAAACAAGATTTCGACTGAATGAAATCAAGCATGCAAAAAATATTCTGACGCGTTTTGCGCGAAGAATGTTTTCTCGAAATACCTAGGAAAGTGGAATCAAAGGTCGAGGACAGATGAGCATTTCAAAGAGACGTTCAAAAGCTGATTGCAGATGGAAATGAAATTCCCTCCAGAAGCATATCAATATCTCCCTATCGCATCAGGTGAGTGCAAATGATTACCGTGTATGCGCAGTCGGCGAATATATGCAGTATATAAAAATAATCACTCATTAATCTCAATCATCGTATTTTTAAAAGTGGAGTTTTAATCCAGGATTTCATTTCAGACAAGATGAAATTAAGTGTAAATATAAAATTATAATCAATGAGTAAGAAATATTGGACCCGTTTCCATAGTTTTGAAAATCTACAAACAAATGCTTTATGTGTATGAAATGTAATTACTAATGTGATTTGCAATTTTCACGATAGGTATCTATGAAAGACATGTCCATTGTCCATAGACTTACAGTGATATTAAAATCTCTATCCTGCGGCTATGAGATAAATAATGAAGCCTTCAGCCAGTATTGCATTGAAATAGCTGAGCTGTACATCGATTATGGTTGGTATTATATGCTGCTCATGGTATATAAAGTGCTGATACTTAGAACAGCAATTTCAAAAAAATCCTTTATTACAATTGAAGTTTTAACGGAGGAAGCATTGGAGGCCAGGAACATAGACATGAGGAAATTCCGAGGGCAACGTACAAGAAAATCCTCAATAATGTTAAATTATGAAGACATCTTTCGAAGGTTCCTTTAAATAACTGAATCATACATTTTAATTACATCAGGAGTTACAAAAAACGAAGTCAGTCCATCAGGTGAGGTGAAAATTTGCTAATTTTAAGTGATATGCAGAGCGACAAGGAGTCCGATGGGGTGACATCGGACGACTATTCTTTTAAAATTCGTTTATTGTGATACATGAAAGCGATTTTATCGCAATTAGAACATTATTTTCCTCAATGTTCTTAATATCAGTCATTTTATTTCATCTAATGTGACTTATCAAATACATGGAAGCCAAAAATGAGTGAGTGTGAGTTTTTTTTTCGATTTTGGTATCTCACCGGCTATGCTGATGGTCGCGGGTTCGAATCTCACCAATTTCATGTCGTAAATTCTATATTGGGTTTTAACAACAATTTGTACATCTTTTGCCTTAAAATTATACTATTTTAAGCTCTCCATGAACACCAAGTTATCGCCAATCGCAATGACATCTATATCGAGATTTTCTAAAAATTGTTTAAATAATAACAGCTCAAAAAATGCTAAAATGAAGAGATATCGTAAAAATAATGCCAAAATCAGATTCAGACGATCAAAATCAGTGAGGGACATCCACTTCTGTTGCTATTTTAGGTAAAATTACGACGTTATTAATTTTGGCCAGCTTTTTTCGATTTGGGACCACTGTGCGCCGTTAGGAAAAAAATTGATTTTACTTGCAAACGGATGTGAGGATTAAGAGGAAAGCTATTAATTTGTACTTACTTAACGGTTGTTAGTCATGCAACATTTTTTTATTGAAAAGTTCCGAATAGTAGCCTTATTTAATTTTCCAGATCAAATCAGACTGATATTTGGTTTCTCTTTTCGGAGGTACCTATTTAAATCCCTATTTTTCCGGTAGGAAGGTTATCCCTAAATTAACTTGGCGACCATTAAATGGGATGGTAAATTGTGGTGATACACTACCTACAGTAAACCCAGACGGTCTTCTCATTTTTCTCTTTGTTCTCTCTATAATTTGTCTTGAATTTACTCTGAAAAGCACTAGAACGCTGATTGTTCTGTAGCTATATTGCTCTTTACAGCACTTCGCAACTTCGATAATTCTACATTTTTTCAATATTTTCTTAAAGTGACATGATCACGTTCGATCTCAGAATCGCTTTAGCTATCAATGCTAGCCAATGAATTTTCCCTAACGCCTCTGTCGTGGGATTTCCAGGAAAGAAATTGATCAAAAGTATCAATCGCAGCCTATAAGAGGCCTTGATAAATGATGAGAATGTATTCTTTGCCAACATTCATGCGGATGATATTTTCTATGTTTAAGTCTTATCCTTGGAAGTCTGAGGTTGCCTCCACTTAAGTACGAATGCCAAGGACGGACGAGGCAGTGTTGACTATAAAGTCCCGGAATAGACGTGATCTTATGAAGATGATACCTTATGGATAGAAGAAAACATCGATAAAAAATTCCTAGCAACGATCTGATGACTGATTAAAATGCATTTTAACTTTCTTTCTTTCGGGCTATCCTCCAAGGAGTAGTTATTGTACCATTATTTGTCACTTACTTAATGCAACTTTGTTTATCTTTGACTATCTTTTCCGGAGTTATATTCCATGGAAAACGCTTTCGCAAGAGAAAGAAATTGATATTTAATGTCATGGCACCTTGGATCAGCCATTGTCACTCTCGAGATGAAACTTGGTAGCTTTTACGTAACAGTTCACTGCTGCAAAAAATCTCTTTTGAGCTAATTTTGTAATAATATTCAAATCTATTATGACAAATGAGAGATTTTTTCTTAATCGGAAAATGTATTTTTATGTTCCCATGATTTTGGCTACACACTTCCGTAACCTTGATTATTCTTTTTTGAATGAAAGATTTCCTTACTTTCGTATAGTCAAATTAGAACTCACCTTTAGCTACCAACTACATCCCCAAAAGTTTGGTGTGTTACTTTTTGTATTTTTTCGTACTTTATTTATTAAGAGTCGGTATCCCAATACTCTTTTTAGTGAAGCATTTGACATGGTCGAGGGTATGGAACTGAGCCATCAGAAAGGAATGGTCATTATTTATGATTCCTTGCCATTAGTAGTTTTCTTAGTGATTCTGACTTTGTGCATGTTTGCTGTAAATATCATGGAATGTTGACATTTTTCCATGTCGTCATCGTATCTTGCATTTCTTGCCAATTTTGTCTAATCGTAGCAGCAATCGTAAAAAACATATATATTTAGGAGTTATTTCCCTCGTTAAATGCCCTTATGGCTAGTAATTCCTGCTAAAGTTAAGGGAAGTCGTCTTGTAAGCCTTGATGGTCTTTGTAAAACGTAGTTTAAGCTTGCGGAAATAGGAATCGTCTATTAGTGGTGTCCTCCCTTGTTTTTATGGTATCCTTTGCTCGCTAACTCTAGTTTTTGTGATTGAGAAATGATATGTTGGAATCGATCGTCATTCTGCCGATCTTAGTGCGAGCAACAAAAATTTATCCAATTAAAATACGATGCTTCTCCTACTATGCAGACGAAAAACATCTGTCGCCAGCACCACCTCTAAGATTCACTTTATTACGACGTAACTTTCAGACGGGGTAGAAAAGCACCATCTGGACTTGTGTGTGTGTGTGTGTGTGGGGGGGGGGGGGGGGGGGGGGACGAAAATCTCATCTTGTGACCAAACCTCCTCCGCTTTTGGTGTCTCACGTATCAGCGCTCGGATGGGGTGAGGTGAAGTGGGGAGTCTGGAGACGGAATCATTATAAAATTTTTTAGAATTTTGCGGGGTTGAAAAAAAAAGAAAAGAAAAACGAGCAGGTGCTAAATGCGGAAGTGGAAGCACACGCTGGAGAAGGAATCGCCTCTCTGCGTCGGGCGTGCTGCGCAGATTTGGTTGTAAAAGTGAACATAACGGGGACTCCCATCTCGGGCGGAGGCTTTGCCCGGGGGAGGGTTACCAAGTGGTTGTTGTATTTTGGGGATGGGGATAGGCACTCTATTGGTTGGTTTTGACTAGCCGTTGCTGTAAAACCCGGTCTCTTTCCGGGGTGTGACGTTGAGGATTTTATTGTCACATCCGCAGTTGTGGTGGGAGAAGGTTTGCGAAAAAAATGCGAGGGCCCAGGGTAAAAAGGGATGCGGACAGGGAACTGTGGAACTGAAAGGCGGAAGAGGAAGTGACTTTTTTTAACCGGTCGGTGGATTCAGGAAAAAACGAACAAGATCGAAAATATAGTTTATTTAACGGAGACAAGGCCGTGTGCTTCCGATCAAATTTGAGGCACGAGGATGTGTGAGGAAGTGGTTTGTTTGCTTCCGAACAGCTGGAGGAAGCAAAGAGATTTTTTCGATCTGGTATTTTTTATTTGAGGCTTATTTAAAATTTGGTTTCGATGAACATTTTCAAGCATTAAATGAGATTGAAAATGCAACGCTCTTCTCCCCTGAGCTATCCAACTCATAGATTTCAGTCCTTACTTGGGTTTAGCGTTTAAAATTGATCGAATTCGGCCTTAATGTGGTTTTAAAATCAAATTATTCATTCTTATCCTCAAAAGGTCTCCATAAAATCTCTTTTAGCATATTTTTTTTAAGTTTTCCTCTCCTCACTTCTTAGTCTCGTTACGATGTGACAGATATCAAAGCTTTTTCGTCAATCCTCACCTATGGGATTTCCACTTTATCATATTTCTCAAATATAATTCATGTAATTGATGAAAAATTTTGGCGCATTGTGTCATTGGAAATAAGTGATGGTTAGAAATGTTTGAAAAGTGGAAAATCAGAAAAAGGAAATTAATGAGAAGCTGCAAATTTCCCATTAAAATATGTAACTTTATCAATATTGTATACAAATTATATTTGGGATGAAATTTGCGTGGCAGAGCTTGAAATATAAAAATTGTGTACATGCTTATCTGTTAAGGAAAATTTTGGGGTCGGAAATAAGGATATAAAAACATTTTAATATCATTTGAGAGAAAGTTAGAAAAAACATATATCTATTATCTTCACTTCTTGATTATTTAGTGTGTTGTTCATTTATGGCGCTGCCAAAAATAATGTATTCAATGTATTGAGTTGAAACTCGCACTGAGGAAGTGGAAGAGATGAAAAAATTGGTCTATCAGAAGCTGGTGGACACAACGTTGCCAGATCGCCCGCAGTACTGCCCGTCTCATTACTTTTGTCACACACCTCGTATTACCTAATTTCAGGTAATTCTGTCACAGTAATTCCGTCACGCTGCTATGTGGCATTTTTTAGAGAATCTAATTTTAAGACCTTAAAGGGTGTGTGAACCTACCTTTCTAGGAGTAAAATAAAATCACTATGTTATAAATTTATGATACAATAAAAACAATTTAGAGTTTTTGTGACGGAATTACCAATTTTGCATGTTCACTTATATCCGTATTTTAAAATCTGTGTACAATATGTATTAAAGTTGATATTTATTTCAAACCGTTGCCAAAGCTATACTACACAAGACCTACAATGCAATACAATACTACTAATGTTGTTTGTTGATAAATATTACCCTGTAAAATATATTGAAATAGTTCATAACAAATCTCAGGCAGCCATCTTGGATTCAACGATCACCAAATGAGTAACTAAGGTGTTTGAGCAAATCCAATACTGATTTCATAAAATTCAATCATTTAACTGTTGATTTATCAAGATAAAATATTTCCAGCCTTCATTTTAATTTTAGAGAAAAAGTTGACATTTTCGTGGAAATGCCCTTATAAATCCACGCATGACACATTAGCGTGCTTCAGCAAGGTCTTTGGCTATAATTTGTGCCAATTCATGTGAAATTTGTTCCATTTAGCATATTTATTAATTTATTTTATTTATTCCCATACCACCGAACACAGCACATATTGGCCATTTTACATCGTGGTGCTCAATACTTTTTAAAAATTACACGGGTACGAACAAGCATGCTCTTCATATCTTCATGCTCTGCCTATCCAGGTGGGACTTTACCCCGCCGTCGCTGAGGCCGGTAATTCACGATTTAATGAAAACAACACACTTTTGGTGTGCAAGAGTCGAAGTTTCTATTTTAATTTGTCTTGGGTACTTTGGTTCATGACTGTTTTCAAATGACAATTGCGAGCGAATTCTCTGTCATGGTGACTGCTTCTTGGCACGTGGATATCGAGCGGGACCTTGCAAGCCATGGCCTCCTCAAGGTGTTCGAGAAAGCGCGGGAAAATTTTGGCAGCCGGGAGGCCACAATTGCAGTTGGCACTCCCCTACCTCCTCCTCTTCTCCATGCGGAAGACAGATTGGGAAGACTGTTATTATATGGCTCCTTATCGCAGGGGGAAGGGAACCAGGGTGTGGAGAAGGCGGAAGAGTGGGTGTTGCCCATTTGACTGTGGAACTGGGAACCTCTTCCACTAGTTGGGGGGGTGGAGCATGTCGAGACTGGAATAAGGGGTGGGTGCGACTTGGCAAAAAAGAAAACATAAATAAAGAGAATTGAGGTGTGTGTCTGGACAAGACTTTTTGAGTTTTTGGCGACAGGGTCCTGTGTGTGAAAAAGGTGGACCACTTTAAGCGGCGGTGTTGTAGGATGGGGGGGGGGGGTAGTGGTTCTCTTCTTTTTACAAAAAAACAGGGAATCCTTAAAATCCCTCAAGAAATACCCTCAAGCGACCATCCCCTTTTTATTGTTTTTTTCTTTCCAGCGGTACCTTTGACCGACTGTGGCACGGTGCCATTCCGCGAAGCCATGGAAGGGGCCAGGGATTCTCTCAGCCGGCCGGGAATAACGGTTAACTGGACAAATCGGCGAAAGGAAGCGAGAGAAATGGGAAGAGGGGGTGAAATGGGGAACGCGTTGGTTTTAAGGGAAAGAAGAATGAATGGGGGTGATGGATTTTTTGGGGGTTTTAAGAGGGGTTGTGGTGGTGGAGAACATAGACCAAAGCGCTCTCCTCCCACACGAAAATCTTCTGGTATTCCCTAAACAATGGTTTCTTGGGTTGAATGACCTCCATGCTCCCCTGGTTTTATAGATGGCGGCGATGAAAAAAGGCGTTCGAGGGGTTCCTGGCGAGGGTGTTGGTGTTGGAAGGCGGTGGGGTGTCCGGACGGGGTGGGCAAGGGCCTTCGGAGGAGGGATCAGATGCCAGATATTAAATTAAGAGGCATGAGTTTTCAAAATAGGCGAGAGGCATAGGCCTGCTGGCGGTCGGGCACCCCGCCCGGGAGAGATAGTCTCCTTAAATCTGACCGAAAGTATTTCTCAATGTCGCAACTGAGGCGGTCGCCTCTCGTCGCTGGGCACTGGAGTAAAAAAATGGTGAAAATTGCTATCCCGCTGCTCCCTGTGCTCGCATAGTGCTTGCACAGTGGACTACAGTTTAAAAAAAGAGAAATAATGATTTATCAGACGAAGTTGCGAACGATTCGTGGAATATCTATGGTATTTTCAAAGAGTGAAGGTATTTAATGGGGGATCATGTAGCACTACGACGAAAACGGTCGTTTTAAATTATAAATGTGAAATTTACAAATTTTTTGTCACGTCAGTACAAAACAATTTTGCCCGGAAAATCCGAAAACTATTGATTTTTAAAATTAATTTTCATATGACCTTCGTCAGGCATGGCCCGAATGAGCAAATAAGGGTGAATCCATTTCTATATAATCTTTATTTCATCGTATGGCTGATAATGCGCTCCCTGTAGAAAGAAGTAAACATGAATAGCCTTTTACGCTTGTAGTTCTGCCGATGCTGAAAGGTCAATAATGGCCGTGCTCATAATTATATGGCGCTAGATTAGAGCTACAGTTGCTGGAATTATATGTATTAGTAGTAGATATAGCAGTCTCTCATGCATATATTATTTTTTTTTAATTGTCACGCAATAGTTGCCATGGAAATATATTCCACCGATTAAAATCTAAATATTTTTTTTAACTTTGATATCTTCCACTGTCGGAAAAATTTTATCAAGGAAATTATCTTTATGGAGACGTCTTTCAACATTACTCACGAATGTATCACTTGTATCACGAATTATCTCTAACATTTGTCGCCGTTCCTTGTACGATTGATGGAATCGAAAATGAATCGTTTCCAATAATCTTAGGTTCTTCTATGCTGTCGAGGAATCTTTCTTTTATTATTCCTAATTTCTTAAATTAGAACTATGACATATTGAACCTGGAATATCATTTTATGAACGGTCCCTACGATACCGTACTGCTACCTCGTATAGGCCTGATTAGTACAATCATGAAAGCCAAGAATAATAAAAATGTCACGGATTTCTTAAGGGGGCTTCTTAACTGGACTAGATAATGTGCCATAACTTCGAGAAAAAAAGGTATATCAAAATTGTTATTTGGTCTCATTAATAAGGTATTTTAGAAATATTATGTTTTCCTGCGGAGAAAAACCTCCAGGGTGACTTTTCAACAATTTTTAATGGACAAGATGATTATTTTAGTTTTGAGGTTACCAATTATTTGATCCGCATCGAACCAGATTATATATTCTTCATCGTTTTTTGAATGAGGAAATCGAACCTCCTCAAAATTCTCCGCACATTAGTGGCTGAATGTTTTTACCAAAACTTCATTCAGAAATAGATATTTTAATTAATTTTTTTGGTGATCTCTCACTCCTGCCCGGTCACAGATTATTTCCATTGATTTCTATTGTCTGAATTTTATACTAGTCCCTAAGATAGGAATAATCCGGATTTCCGACCTCTATTTAATCTTGCACTTCTAAGGGACTCATTACCTTCCTTAACTTATTCACCGACATTAATTGAAGGAGAAAAACTTGTTTCATGGCACCAGCTGCGTAGGTTAGGTGACTTAGATAAATGCTTTTGGAGGCTAGAATTTCACAATGATTACGTTCGTGGGTTGAGCATGATGGATATGCAACGTTCTATTCTTTCGATTTGTTCTAAGTTCAATTTGTTGAGAAGTAGCGAACAAAGAAGTCAGAAGAAACCAAAAAGACTGGCAGACATACGGGAACTGTTCCTGCCATCACTCCCTATTTGTTTTTGCTCCTGCTTGGAGACTGTCCCTTCTGGTTGGTAACCGCAGAAGGGACTTAAGTAAAAAAAAAATAATTCAGGTAGCCCATCAATGCCAACCCGTCAGTGCGGATGAACGTCAGTGCCTGTTTGCTTGGGAATTTCTGCGCAATTTTCCATGTAACTCTACCCCTTGGAATTGAAAAAGTAGAATCCATTGATGCATGAACATTTTTGGACCACTCGCATTGTTTCCAGTTCAGGTAATCAGTATTTAAACGGGGGATGAAATTTACCTCGATGTCATGGTTCTACCCTTTTCAACTTAATTTTTTCTCTAATCTTCATTCAGTTCATCATTTATTTATTATTGAAATAATCACCAGTCTAATCTACCTCTTAAAGAATTTACATACACATGTGACTTACTAATTGTTCGCATTAAAACTCTAAGCGCCGCTGAGTGGCACCTAAATCAAGATATAGCCCATTTAAATTGTGGATTGGAATTTTGTTTTGGAGATTCTCTGTTTACACGGCTATGACTACAACAATATTATGGGATCAAAATAATTTCTCGCTGCTGAGCAGAAGTATTAGACTTGGGCACAATATATGCTGATAAGCAATGTCATGGCCCATATGAAAGAGATTACTAAGTAGAATCCCCGGAGAAAATACTAGTTCAAGATATTTATAATATTGTGAGAAATTCTGCTCTTGACCACGAGTTATGTCGTATCTGTTAGATTTTCAGCTAAAAAAAAACAGTTTTCAGGAACAGTAATGAAATGAGAACAAGTGTATTATATCGGTTCAGTTGCACTATCACTGGCCATGTCACTGGTAGTCTTTAGTTGGGTGTAGCCCACCCTCGGAAAGATCACTAATCCGCAACTCTTTCCTCAAGTCGCTTATCGTCGCTGGCCTCTCTTATCGGCTGCATCTTAGAGCGATGGGCTGCATCCCAAAAACTTTCCGCCCTGACTGCAATTTTAACTTTTGCTACAACAAAATGAATAAATAGATAAAAAAAATGATTCGAGACAATCCAGCACCTCTTTGACCTTTACATGTATGGTATCAAAATAATAGCTTGCTGCTAAGCAGAAGCATTGTATGAGGGCCATGTATATGCTAATAAACAATGCCATCCCCCACATAAAAGTGATTTATGATTTTCTATTTCAACAAATTTTATTATTATGCATTTTTTTATAAGAGCGCACCCATGTTTCAGCCAAAAATAACTTAACCTTTTAAAAATATCGATTTCGGGTTTTTCTATTAATTTGGGCAAAAATATAATAAAAACAGATTTAAAAACAACTAAAATCAAAAGGAAGTTAATCAAAAATCGATTATGAATTTATATATCCAATCTATAGTTTATACCACTTGTGTGCAGGTGTACCTGTACATGCTATTTTCAAAGTTAGATATTTTTTTTGTAACCGTGAAGTGGGAATTATTGGTAAATTCTTGCTGGTGATTATAAACCACATACCAAACACCATTGAAGCTACTAGTAGGGTTTTATGTATGCATATGAGAGAAAATTGTTTCATGTCTATGATTTCGTGCTAGCTCAACGAGTCAGCTGCGCGCCCCGGCTTAAATCAGGTCATTAATTTCCGTGATAACTATTTATAAATGTGTTACAATCGAACAGATTTTTCTCATGCAAATCATTTGATTATTAGGAAATGCAGAAATTTCACTTTCACAAGTCCGTATACAACGATTTCCGTTACGGCATAGCCGCATACAACCGTTTTAGCTCAATGAGCAATTTCCACAAATACGCCGCGGCCTTGGAGACGCAGTGACGCAACTCCCCTGACCCCTATCGATGCTTTCTTTCTTGCGGGGAAACTCTGGAATTTTACGCTCCTCCGACATCATGATGACTTCATCTGGATTACGGCGAGGTCTTGAAAATACTACTCCAGCATTCCACTCCGGTAGAATTTATCTCCCTTCTGACCTTATACGTGTTATGAGCGCCTCTTGTTCGACTAACTCTACCTTCCTCGAGTCGAGGCGTTTATGCAGCTCCTTTCGGACGATTCTCCATCAATGCGTGTCTCCAATTGCACCACGGGCCGTAATCATGGCCTATTGCCCGCTCGCTCTAAACATTACCTGATTTTTTCCACAAGCGGCTTGATTTATGACAGGATTATGTTTTCATTGCGGTCGTCAATTTCTTTATAACACACTCCCACAGTATTTTTGCTCCGTGTGCATGATGGGAAGGTGAGCGCACGATTTTAAACCAGCCGCGGCTAATTTTCATTGTATCCTGCTGAATAAATATTTAAATTTATTTTTTTCTTCATAGAATGAAATAGAAGGCTACAAAATTAAAGAAAGCAATCGGTATTAAAGGCCGTTTTACACGGTACGCGGAATTGCGCAATCAAACGTACGTGCGAAGGCGCAATCAAAATTGCGTCGTGTAAAGCGACGAATTGCTAGAACACATGCGAGAATGCGTGGATGCGAGACGGAAAAATAGCCCCTGTTCTAATTTCGTTCATGCATTCGCGCAATTCCGCGCCATTTTAAGGCCGTTTTACACGGTACACGGAATTGCGCAGTCTGACGTACGTGTGAAGGCGCAATCAAAATTGCGTCGTGTAAAGCGGTGAATTGCTAGAACACATGCGAGAATGCGTGGATGCGAGACGGCAAAATAGCCCCTGTTCTAATTTCGTTCATGCATTCGCGCAATTCCACGCCATTTTAGAAATTAATGCAGCTCTAACCTGCGCAATTCCGTGTACCGTGTAAAACGGCCTTAATAATGAATTTATTTTTTAAATTTCATTTTTGCATTTTTAATTTCTTTTCATAGTAGGAAATGTCCTCTCTCTCTCTGTATTATCTCCTCAAAAGGTAAACCCGTCACGACAATTACTCTTGCTGTAGAAAAGAATATCCGTTGCCTGTGGCGACTCGCGCGGCTCATTTACCCCATCGTGAGGGCAGATAGTCAGTCATGCGGAGCGCTCAGAATTGTAAATGCTCTCATCCAGACGGAATTCTCAATGGACTGATCATTTGATGCTATATTAGTTCATGCGGATGACGAAATTTTATTTATGTTACTTACACCTGATCATTATGCTAATAGAAATAAGATGGCAGGAGATATGGGACACGTGTGGAGAATTATCAACGTTTACTTCTCCATTGATTGATTTTATCGGATCGTCTCACTTTTCTTGTTTCTTTACCTTTATTGAGTTGTCCCTTTATTTCCTCTGCGATGCAAGGCTCGTTAGGTTGGTTTTCCTAGATGTTTTTTATTAGGCATTTGATGCATTTTTAAATAAATTTAAATTGCATGTCGTGGTTGCTACGTAGTAAGGGTGAAGGCCATATTGTAATGAGTCACTCTTCATCATTATCACTTTAAGCACAAATAGTTCTTATCCGGGTATGGTTAGTATCAATACTTCGCTTTCATTTACCTCGGTTGACAGATTGATGCATTTTTACTGAGGTTTTTGAAGATTACTTTGGTAAGAGTTGAGTCATGTCTCCCTCCATGTTTGTGGTGGGTCGGAATCCCCAATTGACTGATAGAATTTCGAGTAAATTTAAGATCGAGTTAATCATCGAGAATAGCTTTCAGCCCAGCCCATCAGCCCATTCAGCCCATTCATTGAATATTGATGATCAGAAATATAAAATAATTGGCCGTTATGGACATCTTTGGCTGCTACTATGTTTAAGGATGTGCATTAGGGTGTCTTTTATATTGGAAATCAAGTATTTATTATTATTATTATTATTATTATTAAATAATTGGTTACAAGTCGACCATGTAGTCGGGTGGTAACATAAAGTTATTACACAATAATATACATAAACCAAAATGCAAAACAAAATACTTAGTACCACAAAATTTTTAAAAAGCCCTCAACAAAACCATTTTTACACAATACATGTCCCCGTATACCTAGCACCAAATCAGCAAAAATACATTACATATCTAAATTTTCATTGCCCTCGAAATCCATTTTTACACAATAATATACTAAGACCAAAGAAAAAAAACAAGAAACACAAACTTTTAAAAACATACAATTACAAAGCCCTCAAAATTCAATTTTATCTACCCTTTTGGTAAATATAGAGGCGTGAGTTGGAAATGGCTCAGAAAAAATTTCTTCGGGTAAGCCATTCCAATCCTCTATCCCCCGATGTAGGAAGGAAAATTTTAGTCTATCTGTCAGCTGCCTTGGGGCCTTAATCTTATAATTATGATCCCTCCTCCCTAGATAACTTGGTCCTTTTAACCGCTTCGTTAGCTCCCTCCACGCAGGATCACCACTGTAAGTTTTAAATACACACTTCAAGCGTGCTTTCTTCCTCCTTGATGCTAAAGAATTCCATCCCAGCGTTTTTAACATTTCCGTGACGCTTGCCTTCCTTCTGAAATTTCCCAAAACAAATCTAGCTGCTAATCGCTGAACTTTTGCTAATTGCTTGATCTCACGATTCAATGAGGATCCCATACTGATGCCCCGTATTCTAGAATGGGCCTAACAAACGTTTTATACGCGAATTCCTTTGTTTTTTTTACAGCTTTTTCCAAGGGTCCTCATCAAAAAATGTAACGCCCTGAAAGCTTTGGTCGCAGTTATTTCGATATGAGTTCCCCATTGCAAATCCCAGCTTAATGTCACTCCTAGGTAATTACAACATTTGGTTTCTGACAGTAAGTCACCCATAATATGGTAATTATTTTGTACACAACTCCTACCTTTCCGAAATCTAATTAGATTAGTTTTGCTGGCATTGATGATCATTTTATTTTATTTAGACCATTTATCCAAATTATTTAGGTCATTTTGTAAGATAATACAATCATCTTCTTTGTCTATGACTCTATAAATAATGCAATCATCTGCAAACATTATAATTGTCCTCTTTATATTCCCACTAATATCATTTACGTAGATAATAAATAGCAAAGGACCTAGCACACTTCCTTGCGGTACCCCTGAAGTGGCATTGAATTCATCGGAAAAAATATCGCCGACTCTAACACGTTGTGTTCTACCTACAGTAAATGAATTTATCCATTTTACGACCCTACCATCAAAGCCGAGCGCGTTTATTTTTTAAAATAGAATCTCATGATCTACCCTATCAAAAGCTTTTGAGAAATCAATCTGAACCCCATCGATTTGCTTCCCGTTGTCAAGCCCCTCCACCAAATCCTGATAAAGAGATGCTAATTGACTTTCACAGTAGTAACCCTTACGGAAACCATGTTGTCCTTCCCAAAACCAGTTCTTTTTTCTTAATACCTCCTTGATATAGTCCGCGATCAGATGCTCCATTAATTTACACACGATGCAAGTTAGACTAACCGGCCGATAGGAATTGACACTATCTCGAGGCCCTTTTTTGTAGATGGGAGCTATGTATGACTGTTTCCACTCATCGGGTAAATCACCATTGTTAATTATTACCGTGAACAAGCGTTTAAGAAAAGGAACTAGAAAATTACCCAACCTTTTAATTAGTTCCCCCGGAAGACCGTCAGGTCCACAGGACGCGTGACTTTTTATTTTTTTCAATCTATTTCTTATATCACTGCCTTTGATTTCAAAAGAGTCAAACGAATGATCTTCCCCAACTATTGGTGATAATACTTCATCTTCACTGTACACTTTGGAAAAAAAGGTCCGCATTCTACCAACTGAAGAAGTTACAATAAGAAATAACTGGGTGACATTTTTTATCTTGTTTCTCATCACTCATCCTGATTAACATTTCCATCAATTTTTTTATTTAGATGGATTTACTTGTGAGTCTTAAACTAAAAGTCTTTAATCATACATATGGTTCAATGATTCCAGCTCTACTCTTTTATCCTTATGTTATTCTTGGGCGTTTGATGTCACCGAACACAGCTGTTACTGGTAAGATATGTTGAATATCTCTAAGGTTTTGCTTCCACCTTTTTTATTTCTTCAATATTTCCAAAATATTATTGCGTTCCTTCAATGAAGTGCCGGCAAACAAATCCGGCCTTAACTTTTATTGTTTTTTTTTGTTATAATTCGTAAGAAATTTACCTTGCCATATTCCGTATGCGTACCAAGGAGATGGAAGTTTATGGCGACAAATGATTAAATTACGAGATTTATTTGTGTCTTGTTCATATGCTATGGATAGCTATTCATAGCATATATTAGAGGTAATGATACTATACTCAGGTACTACTGTTTATTAATATAAAATACATTTAATGAAGAAAACCCTGATAGTTAAAACGTTACCTTCAAGTAATATAATGCATGAGGTGTTGACACCGGTCGTGAAGTGATATTGAAGTATTTGTGGAACATTGTCTGTAACGTTTAATTTAATAATATCATAGAATTCCACCTTTTTAAGCCTGAAAAACTCTCTATATGAAAAAAATCAGTATCAATCCATTGTGTTATGTGGAATCACTGGCGAAGATTTCAACGCATGGCCGTTGCTAAATTTATTTGTTACATTTCACGTAAATAAAGGTGTCCACTTTCGCGTAAACAACGGTTCTCACTCACAAAAGAACCAAAAATCATCAATTGCCCTTTAGATGGCAAGTGGTGTGATTCAAGCTTTGCTTTTCTGAGCAGGAATCAAAGCGAGAGAGGTCTTTTTACCGTTAGGTAAATCTTATTATTCGTACATCTGTGATTCATATTCACGTGGAATTTCGTTTCAAAAAGTTCGATTACTTTGATTTGCAATTCAATATCAGGGAGGCGTGGAAGTAACGAACTCGGGTAGCGGTAGGCAGTCACGTTTTTCAACCCATTTCTTCCAACGGAACGCCTGAAAGATACCAATATAATGCGGTACCTATTGTTGATAAGGGCGATTCCTTCCTTTCCGGTATGCGAGCGTATAACTGGATCCTTTCTCCGCCATCTGATGAATAGTGTGCTACCGGAGGAGCCATAAAACTCTTCGCCCTGCTTAAAGGATAACACTGTGCCATCCGAAACGGGTGACTCACGCGGACTGTGTGGGGTGTTTTCCTCGCGCCTGGCTTCCTGCAGACGTCCGATAGTTCAGCGGAACGACGCCCTCGCGTTCGTACACTGACCCAGAAAGTTGCGAGACGGAAATTTCAGTCCCTTCTTCGCTTGGGGAGTGCGTAGGCGGGAAGGGACGGGGGGTCGTAAAAAACGGAGTTGCGCGGGATGATAGCCCTTCGCTCCTGCCCTCCCCCCCCCCCCCCCACCCAATGTAACTGTTCTCTTGCCTCCGCTGTATCTTTTCCATCCGTCCGATCGCGCTTCCCTATTCAGTAACCCAATGAAGTGGCTTGTTATCCCTTTTACCGTAATTCCCGGTTCTTCTCCGGCCAGCTCTTTTTTCTGTAACTGCTCTTGGAGAGGTTCTTCTATCTTTGCTACGAGAGCAGAAACCTATCGTCTATTTCTTTTGTATTTTAGTTCTTTTCCTTAAAACTATTTTAATAGCTCTCACGTATTGAGCATATGATAGATAGATAATTTTATTTTGCTGGGTCAGCACGTTTATTTCAGCCTTGGTCATACTTGCCACTATGAATAACTTTCCGAGGACACTATACGTATTGGTCGTGTGAAATGTCAATTATTTCCTCTATTTTATATGGAATGTGTCCTTCTACTTATTGAAACAAATGTGAATATACCTATGAAACTATTTAAATTATATTTTAGTTTCTTTCCTTTAAAATATATTGAATTGCTCCCACGTATTGAGCGTTTGATACGTAAAGAAATAATTTGTATTTTTTTTACCAGGTCAGCATTAGTGTTTCAATCTTGGTCATATTTTCAAGTCAAATATACATTTTTTCCCTATAGTTCATGAGGAATCAAATTCTCAGTATAATACATATATGAAATTGATCCTTTCAACTCTAGAGGGCATCTAAGGAAATATATCTTTCGCCTACATGTAAGCCCATATTGCTATAGGAAACATTATTAAGAGTAAAGATAGCAGGTAGAATTGTTATATTTTCATAGACCAGCTACTCATGAAAGTTGAACATGTGCCCGCTAATGTAAAATTGAAAATTGTTAAGGGTTTAATGGAGTGCGCATGATTTTTTTATTTAATGAACTTGAATTGATTCAAATGAATTTTTCCAATAAGGCCGTCAGTTTCACTGTATTATGTATTGTTTTAATAATGTGGTGAGTGTGATTACTAGCTAGTCAATTGCCATTTCTATTTGTTTGGATGGAATGATTGTATCCTCCTGAATAATTATTGTTATCACTTCACAGTTTATGTGTGAGAAAAATCTTTTTAGTGGGCTCTTTAGCCTGTTTGTATGGTGGTGATAAAAGTTCGAGTGCACGAAATTGAACATCAATGTCGTCATAATTAATTTTCAAAATTTTTAGTTGTAAAAAATATGTTTGGTCCTTTATTTGGTGGTGCGCTAGCATCTTAGAGAAGATAGTTAAAACCAATACTGTTATTTTTATTTAATATATAATTTTTGATAATTTTCGTTTAATGTTATCTTGTATCATATCATTTTCATCTTATAGGCGCGAGGAACGGTCGGATTATTAGTTTCTCATAGGCTACCAGGGTGGGTACAGTTGGGCCCAGGATGGGCGACTTAGGCAAGAGAGGGCAGTTGCCAGATATCTACATGAAAATGATGGGAAAGAGCATTTTTGCTTGCGTATTTTAAAATTTTCCTTTACAGAAGCCTTTTCAATCTTTATGTGCCTTTTATGGGCCTTACGTTATCCTTTTAAGTAGACTTTTCTTAGAAACTAAATGGCATCGTTTCAGGCACTACATTGGTAAAAACGAATTTTTACCACACTACCTGTTGATCTAATAGAGGATAGACCCGCTTATATTTAAGTTGGAATAAAATCTGTGAAAAATTTCGTTATTCTGTACGTTTCTTCATTAAAATCTTCCTTTGCAAGAGCCTTTTGTGTTTTCACCTTCGTTTTTTATGGGTATTATGCAATACTTTTACCTATTATACATATTTTTAAGTCTTACTTAATAGCATAATTCATGTACTGAAGTGGTAAAAAACAATTTACGACGTCCCATGAAGATTTTATGAAGGATCTAAGGATTTTATGGATGATTATTTCAGTAGGAAGAAAATATCGATAGGATATTTTAGTTGGAATAAAATCTGTGAAAGGTTACTTGATTTAAGAAAATGAATTTCAAGATCCCTTTTGACCCGGCTTTCCGTTATCTTTTATATCTTACGTATGTGCTTCTACTTTCAAACGTTCCTTCTCCTTTCATCTTCTTCGTTTTATAGCACCCCTTTCCCCTGCACTTTCTTCCTCTCTCCGCCCATTTCTCCTGCCCACAACTCCTCCCCACCCCTGAGGCACGTAGGGGGGAGGAGTGGGTTGAAGGGGTTGGGAGAGGGTTGCGGGTGAGGGACGAACACCGTTAGAAAGCAGTTCGAAGGGGGTGCGAGTGTACGTCCGTGTCTGTTTGTGTTCCGTGGTGTGTTCTCTTTGTGTGTGCCTACTCCGCGGCCCCGTGCATGCGCGTGTAATGTGTGGGAGTGTTGTGTGTCTGTGGGTACGTATGTATGCATGTGCTTCACTCCCATGGTTATCCGTTAATGGCGGCAGATAAAGGAATGAAGGGGAATGGGCAAACCTTTCTTTCCTGGCTCCCTTGATATGAGTATGTGGGTCGCCCGCGTCCGAAGACGACCTCGTCCCATCGATGAGGGCTGCGTGACCCGCTGCCGCTGTCATGCTTGCGATATTGCTTGTGTGTAATTATTAAATTTATTCGAAACCCCGGTGTAAATGGCCAAAATAATCGGTGGTCTCGGAATAAATAAATAAATGAAGAATCGGCAATTTTATGGTACTTGTAGGAGAGAAATTTGAACAACATTCTCATCTCCCGCAATGTTTTAATTATTACATCGTTAAAGGGAAATGTACACGGGATATATGTAATGTTTTTTTTGCCAAGTGAATTGTTCAGGTCATGCTCCTCCAATAAATCCTCTTCCAGAACTTCAATTTTCTTCCTCTCTTGAAATTGGAGATCCTTTGAGGTATATTTTATTACAATTAACGCTGAGGTTTGTTGATGAGAAAAAATATATCAAAGATCTGTCGAAATATCACGGCAAATAATGACAAAGAGTGTCAAAATTCAGTTTGACTCATTGACACTAGTGAACATATCAATCTGCAAATCTCTGTGTTCAGTAGAATGCGTGAAGATTCACTCAAGCATGAACTATTTGAGGCCTATTCAAACGTTATGCTGGGTTATTAGAGTTTATTTCCTTATACTTAAAATAATAATACGATATAATTTCACGAAAATCTATGCCTTGGATTGGGGAAACCCACCCTGGTGGAACTCCACCCCGCGACCTAGCTTTCTTTGAAATTTTTGGGCACTTTAAAGAATTTATCCTTTCGGGATACACAGAATTTGAAACACATAGACAAGGCATTTTGAATGAAATGGGAATAAAAGTTTGCAAACGTTCTCGTAGGTCGAAAAATTTCTTCCACTCTTGTACCAATGAGTTGGTAAAAATGTCCGCTTTTCGGTAAGTATTAACAGAGACGCCTCTTGGATTTGCGTCAGGGTTTGTTGGCCCCTGCATATTCCGGCAGAATGCTCCACTTTTGTATTGAAGCAAGAAGAGGGTGGCGAGATGTCTCTTCTTCCTGTGAAGAATACAGTGGTTTGTAAAAGGTACGGAACAGGAGCAATGTCCTCAGTTATCATTTATCGGGACATCATCTATGAATCTTAAATATAGGAGAACCCTGGGCAGAACGGGGTAAGCGATTTTTAGGAGCGAAAAAATCGGCAGTAACCATATATGTAATTAGTTATAATATAATTAGTCCAGATTGGCGTTGCTTATCTTATTAGCAACACCTATCTGGACTAGATATAGTTATTGCTGCTTGCGCTGCACCTTTCTTCGCACTTAAAGAAATCGCTCACCCCGTTCCGCCCCGGGTTCCCCTATATCGACAATTTCATCACGTTATCGCTATTATCTCTGCTGATCAACCGGTAGAGATGCTTCAAAGAGGAGGAAGAAATCATTCGTTGAATTAATCCAAATGTATTAGTTATTTTCTCTATTTTCCCGCTGAACAACTCTTTTTGGACACAAATAGTCGACCTCCGTGGCGGCGGGGATAAGTCCTAGCCTACCATACCGAAGGTCGCGGGTTCGAGTCCCGCCTGGATAGGTTGTCCCTTCCAGGACATGGGTGTGTGTGATCGTCTGTTATTGATTGCTTAAACTCCCGATGTAAAGGCCACATTGTGCTGTTTTCGGGGGTAATCGAAATAAATAAATAAAAAATAAATAAAATAACAAAGCATTTTTGTCATCAATAACCTCTTTGGTCAGAGTCAACAAACTAAAATCAATTTTATTCGTGGTTCAATTATTTTATTTCTTCATTAAATGACTGTAAATGTTTCGACCGAGGAATATAGAGTGGTAAAATGAGAGCATTGACATTTGAATCTGGTCTTTGTCGAAGAAATATTAGCATGAAAAACAAAATTCCGATTTTTGGCTAGGGACGAGGAATTACATTCGCTACTACACATAGAATTGTGAATTAAGACCGCATGCAATTTTTTACGCGAGTTTACTCTCGATTGCACCTTATTCCACTCATCTTTGATTTTAATCGCTGTATCCTGTTTTCACTCTTCCTTTTCCGTACTCCGCTACTCTAATCTCCGCGTGACGTATCCCTTCTCATCTTTACTTTCAAATGACCTCGTAATGGGGTCTCGAAATTTTCCGTCCCACAATGCCGAGAACTTTCTCGCTCTATCCACCGAATTTTCTCGATTTTCTTGCATAACTAGTATCTCAAGAGCCCACCACTTGTATTCATCATCGAATTACCATCAGTCTAGTTTCGGCTTCCAATGAAACGACGAAGCATATTCTTCTGAGTTCTTCGTTTTCGGTGCTGGCGTATTTCTGATTCCATTGATGACACGGCCTTTTTAATGAAAAAATATTGTGACCAAATCGGTATTTGTGACGATAAAAATTGTAAATTTCGAATTTTTTGAGAGACAATGTGTAAAGAAAATAATTATATTGTCTTCTTTATGATTAGTTTTTTCGAATGCATTGCATTGATCACGATATAAATCTGTTTTATTTCTAAATTCCACTTTTATTTGATGAGTGCAATTGGTTGTACGAATAGAGGAACATGAGTTGCACTCTTATATCTAATTAAGCTTTAACGGGCGCAGTACTAGTACAACTAACTTGTAAAACATTCTAAATTGTGAATTTTACTTGACTGTCCAAAAGTGAAAATGGGTGCCGAAAAAAAAATAAAATACTGAAAAGAATTTCATTAGCACCTATTTACTTTTAGAGGTTTTCTTTGTCGCAAATTATTTTCAAATGAGATTATTTGCAATTTTTAAACAAATGAAATACGTACATTTTGTTTGATAGCATTGGATATTATCATAATTTTACATAATATTTAAATGAATGATCTATTCTTGAACCTATTTAGACTCTATGTGGGGTCACAGGTCTCACCCTTATTCTCAGGAGCCAAATGTGTAGCGAATAAATTAATTTACCTGGTGTATCAAAACTCTGAGAAGGTCGTACTGCTGTCTTTTTTTGCCACAATTAATAAATTTAGACACTATTTTTTCTAAAAATTATCAGATAACTGGAGTATATACGAGACTTGGCTAAAAGGACGCATTGTAATTGATATGACGAAACTCCAATATAACCGGTTGATACGAAATGATCAACCTAGTGGAGGTGGTGGTGTTGCTGTTTATGTTCATGGTAGTTGAATCTGCAAAATTATCGGACTATCAGACGGAATAAACCCCTGAAATCATAACTTTTGCTATTTGATATTTCACAAAAAAATGGTAAGCATTCTTTTGTTGCCATATATAGTCCATCAAACAGGTATATATATGATTATTTTGAAGTATGTTCGAAATGCCTGAAAATTTGCCAATCTGGATTAGTCAAGTTTGAAGTAGCCTGGAATGGCCTATCCTGGGAGGATTTCTTTTCCAAGAATAATATTAACGGGGAAGTTAGGTTGTTCTACCTGTAACTTACCCACCGTGTTGAGTAACTCGCTTCCGTTAGAAAAATAAAGATGAAGTATAAGTAGAGCATATTCATATGCATGTGTCAGAATATTTTTATTTTTTAGAACCGCCGAAAGATTTTATTGGCCTTTTACATTGCGGTTTACCCCGCCGGGGTAAAGTCCTCGCCTGCCGGAAACCAAAAATCTCTGGAACTAAACATTTTTGAAACTTTTGTGGAACTAAGCATCACTGAAACGAACCGAGCCTTATCTGAATTAGAGAATATATCCTACGCTACTAGTCAGGGGCAAATAGCTGTGGTACTATAGGGCGCAGCTAAGAATTAAGGCTGGGGGGGGGGGGGTTTAGGCGCAACTAATACTTAGGTGTATGGGAGTATTGCATCCCCGCCAGGGTAAGCGGGATTTGCGGGGGCCCTCTTCCAGAAAATTTTTAAGATTAATGGTTCAAAAAGGCGAGTTTTACGGCTTTCTGAGGGATATTTGATAAATCCTAACACTATTCTATAAGTAATCCTAATCCAATTAAGTAAAATGGAACCTTTCCTTTCCTTAAAATATTTCTCTGAGCTCTGGGGGGGGGGGGGGGTTTAGCCCCCAAAACCCCACCTCGCTGCGCCACTGGTACTAGGGGCTTTTCATATTTAATTGGTGAAGAGATTCGTGCAGGGAAGGGGAAAGATCCGTTTTCTACGAGGGAGTGATAGGCACAGACAGATGGTTTAGGGGTGTGCGAGGAGGGCACAGCACGTGAGGCTATCGTCGGGTGATTGGTATAAATTCACATTTTCCTCGAAGGATGCGACGAAGACCTATGGGTGCGTGCAGGGCCGAGGGACTGAGCTGAAAAAGGCCTCGAATAAGGGAAGTGGATGAAGGGTTGGTGGGTGGCGGGAGTTGAGGTGTGGGCAAAGTACCGGAAGGATGCAGAGAATAGGAAAGATCAAGGGGGATCCGTTGAGGTCGTTCCAAGACAGCTGTGCCTGTGCGCGGCGGTCGGTGGAGCCTTCCAATTTGGAAAAGGAAGTATCCGCCGTCTCTCTCTTACCAGAAGATGACGCCAATAAAAGAGCGTAAAAATGAGTCATAAATCTCCCGCGTCATTCTTTCAACTACATTACTATACTCAGTAAAGATTTTTACCTGAGGAATTTTCGGGGATTTCAGTTTTTTTTTATTACGACCCCCGATGCCTTTTTCGTTTTTCATTACGAACCCCTTGTCGTATATCCCGTTTGGAAATTTTATTATCTTTTATTTATTTCCGGAATAGCCTCACTCATTTCGGTGTTATGCCGCACGCGCTTCTCCATACAGAGGTTTGGGTTTTCATGGCCGATTTCTAGAAATCTCGCATTGAAATTTGTATTGTTACGGAGCAGTTGTGGAACCTTAAAGAGGTGAACGACATCTAAGGTGCTGGAACTTCCTACTTGGAAGTGTTCAAGCTCACCGAGCAATATACCGAAGGTGTGAAATTTTCCATTGATCTTTTTTTGATGGAAAAGTATCTCTCTTACTACCCCCTTTTCCCTGATAAAATATTAGAGTTACGGACCCATCCGCAATTTATAAGAAAGTGTGAAGGCTGTACCGAAATTAAAATCCTTCCCTCATGTCTGTCCTTTCTCTTCATCTTATCAGCCACTTACGCAGCCTGAAGTTTTAAGTATTAGCATAATTTTTCGGGACGGGCCATTGAAGGCTTTTATTCTCTGTTTAATCCATGAAATCCGTGTATGAATCATTAAGCATCTCGCACAATGTAATGAAGTTACATCTATCAAATAACTAAAAGAAAGTATGTAGGCGGTAGTGATGAAATTTTATCAAGTAACTGTTATGCCGTGAAATTTAAAATATTTTTTTCCTAGGAAACAAGGATACCTATTTTTTCATTAAGTACTCAGTAATACAAAAGATGAATATGAATCTCCGATATATAGTTGCCTCTCGGAAATGGATATCCTCTATGTTATATCCCTCTGGCAGTCGATACTAATTGTGTGGTTTTATCTTCCTCTAGGGAACTATACCCTTATTGAATATGAATGCTCATTAATTTTTACATTATCTTAAGTTTTTAAAATGCTTCTGATCCCTCTTATCTGTCCATTAATACTCCAATTTTCGTTCTAATTCCGAAGACGCATTTTTTAGTGTTTCAGGGACTATTTTCCACTTTTCTCTCATTAGATGAAAAATTGTCTGTATATTTAAGCGTTTTTTTCGCAATTTTGATGATTGCGCATGAATAACATGATTAAGTCCCCCCCTGCGATGTTATCCTCGATTTCTCAGCCTCTTCGAAGAAATATTGTGCTCACTCTCCAATTTTTCTGTTTTAAGGTATTTTACTCTTTTTCTTCGTGAAGTTGTGATTCTTGTGATCATCGTGTTTTCGTGTTTGATCCTTTTGAAGTGATCTTTTTTTCAGTTGTACTGCTAAGTTGTTCAGCTAAGCCCGTCAATTACTTCGTATACTTTGCTGCAAACACTGTGACTTCAATGACCCAAAGTAACTAACTGTGACAAAGAGAATAGCATAATGTATTTCCAGGAGTGGAATCAATATTTCCTTTTAATTTAGCTCAAATTATTCTTTGAAATCATATTATTTAATATTTTTGCTTTTATTTAGAAGATGAGATGTGGATTTCTCACTCTCTCTTCCAAAATGTTTGATTCGCACAGTTTTTGAATCCCTAACCTCGTGACCGTGTTCCGGAAATTACCATGACAATGCGTGGCAAGCAGAGAGGATGTTTTTTACAACCCTGCAAATCAAGCCATCTTTCCCCAATAGTAATCGTTTGTGAAAATAAAAAGTGGTGGCGTCTGCTCATTCAAATGGCGTGTGAATTGCCTTGCGAAACCTACTGCCGAGGTTTTTCTTATGAATCGGTGTGGGATAAAGGGGAAAATCAACAATGAGTCAGTAGGACGCAGAAAGAGAGGAAAATGCTATGCAGGAGCAGCAGGAACGGTTGCCGACTGACTCTTTTTTTCGTTTCGATGAAGGTGATTCACGAATGCTGATCCTGAACCTCCTGCCAAGATAGCCCAAGTCAAAAGGGACTGGTTTGACCGCTACTGGGCCATGTATTCTCAATTGTAAGGGAATAATGGAGGAGGTAATATGAGAGGCATATTCATATTGTAAAGGCCGTTTGCTTATATTCAAATGATGGCGCTTCAGAACACATTTTACTCCTGCAGCGCCATATGCTGATTAATTCGGATGCTCTAGCAGCATTTGTTTTTTTTTTCAGAAGTCGTTTGCTTGTCCGCGCATGCAAATCTACATTAAAAAATACCCTGCGAGCCACCTCCAGGGTGTTTGGCGGGGGGTGATCAATGACCAGCATGCAGCATGCAATTGGACTCCCACATACACACCACACGGTCCAAAAAACGTTACGCATACTTGTATATTATACTAACACATGCTGTTAGAAATAATAACAAAATTCGGAAACATGCATTAAAGAATACATAAGTTAGTAGACTACACTACAAGTGATCTAATCAATTTATGAGTTTTATGGCTGCCGTTATAATCTCTTATTGATCGTGGAAAAAAAGACATTCTGAATCTGTCTGTTCTATAGTCTATATCTCGTATTTTATTTATGTGATCTTATCTTCCGTAGTTTGGAGTTCGTAAGATATGGCTAACTTCGTTAGAAAAGTCACTGCTCTTGAATTTATCCAAAAGGTTTAGTATATTTTTCAATCTATGGTCTGACAGAGATTCCCATCCGAGTTTTACTAAGAGGTCAGTTACACTGACAAGGCTATCGTAACGACCTTTCACGTACCTGGCAGCTCTTTTTTGCACGCGTTCTAACTCTGTCATTAAGCCTTTTTCACAAGTGTCCCAAATACTGGCAGCGTATTCTACATGCGGTCTAACGAGGGAGAAGTAGCTAATTTCTCTCACTTTGTCGTCGCACTTTCCTAATATTCTTTTAACAAAACCCATTTTACGATTAGCTTGACCGGTTATTTCCCGAATATGTATATTCCACGATAGATCATAATTGAGGTTAGACAATGGTGCCGTGTTTTTAAAAATGGACGAATTAGCCAGTATTCTGACCAATGAATTAACATGGTTAATTTTTCAGGCGGTGAGTCTATGAAGAGGTATTAAATAGGTTGGTGCAGAGGCAGGAAAAATGCTTAGAATTGAACGGCAATTATGTAGAGAAATGAAGTAGGTTTGTAGCCAACTAAAAGTGCCAATAAAATGTGTTTCATACGAGTTAATTTTTTTCTGTGATCCAACGGCCCTTACTTTATGTACCTCGTATAAATGACGAATCATGTCCGCAGTTTTTGAATGAATTCACTATCCAGACACTCACCTGTAGCGATTATTTGGTCTTAATTTTTAAACCATGCTACCCGCTTAAAAATGCCAACCTTGGTAAGAAATAGCTATAATTGATAACTATATGGGTAAAAAAATAGCTAATTTATAATTACGGGATCGTTAGGTTTGAGTGTTAAGAAAGGATAGATAAGGGTCTAATCATTGGAGTGAAGCGGTATACTGCACGGACGCTGTAACGTACTTGAAAAAGTAGAATACCTTAAATAATAATATCATATAAATATCCCAGGTTGGGCAGAAACACAGGACACAAAAACACACTCATTGAACTAAATTTTCGGTGGTATACATCCACCTTCCTTAGAGTTAAGAAGGAGACTGATTAAATAATAATTAGTAAAATAGTAATTAAATAATAATAATGTATGCATTAATACCCTCTGAATTCACTGAAGCACTAACTTAATGTGGAAACTTATGATTTGGGGGACCTATGGTGACCATGTGTCCCCAAATGTAGCGTGGGCGTTTGTTTGCAGGCAAGTAAAAATACGACGAGGCATGTCTCCGAATGCAAGGGACGAGGAGGTGTGTAGGACAGGGCCGGGATGGCTGCCAAGAAGCGGGGGATATTATGTGAGGGATTGAGCTCGGGCCCCTCTGCCATTAATACATGAGGGGCCTTCCGCCTGTCACGGGAACGCGTGGACCGTGAGCAGGTGTTCCTAAGACGCAACACCGGAGATGGACTGCGAGTCACGTGGACCTACAACAAAGCACTAGTGACTTCGTCCATACTAACACAGGTCAACATCCATCGTCCTTGTGTTAACCATAGTGTGAGCGTGCCTTATTATTATGTTTTGCGCATTGATTTTCGTCTACATCTGCAAAATTTATGCTACCCTGATAGCCACCGATTATTCGAAGTTGCCCTGTAGTTAAAAAATTGTTGCTGATTAAAAATGGGCTCGAATGTCTACATGCTTTCTTGTAATAAATAATAATAAGGGACACGTGAAAATCGTACATTCATTTTTATTTTATCGTACTTTCAATAACAGTTTATCGAATTTTGTAGCGTCTATTTTTTATTTTCATAATGAGATAGATGACGATAAAATATAGTGAAACACAGTTATGTGACAAAATACAGAATATTTTAAATAATTATGTTGTAGAACAATAATAAATTAAGGAATAAGACATATAGTGGCGGAGGTGTAGCTTGACCGTGCCCACTTGTAGTTCGCGGCCACGTAGAGGCCCAGCCCACTAGCAGCTGGCAGGTCGCTCACATGATGTAAGCGGTGAGGGTCGGCGGAGCATTTTAACTGCGCTCGGCACAAAATGTACGAATTTTGCCGTCGAAAAGGCAAATTTGCATAAAAATATCATAAAAGTCCAGTCATCGCATCTATGTCGCATTTGCGATTTTCACGCATCTCTAATAATAAATATAGTTGTGTTCACATTACTGATATTATAGGATCCCATCTGGAGTAATCATCGTTGACGGGAATTGGAAGATTTGACGCAGGTCTCAACTTAAACCTCCTATCATCTTTTATCACTAACTTTCACGTACGATCCTCCCTTTAACTTGATCTTCAACACCTGCTTTTATCATAACGCCGCGTCGTGCCTCATGAAGTAGCCGATTAAAAATGTTCCGTCTCCCTTTACAGAATTTCTAAAGGCCATTTCCTCTCTCGCACAATTCGTAAGACCTTCGTTTTACTCACACGATATGCCCATTTGATCTTCATAATTTATTTTCAGTCATCGCATGGATTATTCCTAATATATCTTATTTGAACAAAATATGAGAAATTATACAATAAGCTGGTACATCTAGAATATGCACTTCTAAATAGGCAATAAATCAAAATAGAATGAAATCCGAAGATTCAAGCGCGGTGGAGTGGAATTTTTCCATATTGAAAAAAAAAAAAAATACTTGAAAATTTCCACTGTTGTAAAATTTGTTACGACCAAGGTTTCAATGTTACTACACCTCCTCGAAGATGCTAAATTTTATAATCGTGGAGAATTGTAAGTATTTCTTTAAAAATCGAAGCAGATGTGAGGTTGAAGCACCCTCTAATGTATCGAAAAATGTGTTTACGTTGCAGTATGTTAGTATAAATGGAATGGCCGAAGTTGGTCGAGTACCGTAACGTTGCCCATGGAAAACTTGACTTGTGGAGAACCCTAGAAGAAATTTTGCAGTGCTTAGCTGTTTATTTGTGTATTTCATGCAGGCGCCGAATGTGTGCTTTCCGTACGTGCCCGTAAGTGGCCATTGGCGGTGTCTTTTTTTTTCTGCGTCGCCAATTGTCGTGGCGGGTGGGGGTCTGTGGAGCGGTCCTTCCCCTTTCGAGCGTGTGAGGGCGGGGATTTCACGCGCCCTTTGTTTATGGGTCAGCGGGAACGGAGCGGCGGGCCAGCAGCCCACTCCACAGAGCGGTCCCTCCGACAATCTCTCACGTGCCTTCCGCATTTCTTCTTCTCCTTCAAAGCCACCTCCTCCCCCGTCCGAGCGGCCGCCTCACACCTCCCCCCCCGGGACAATAAGAGCCCCCTCCACCTGGAAAGGGGCGTGCCATCCTGACGCCGCCGCAGAGACCCGTTCACCATACGTGCCCAACGTGGTATGAACGTACCATGTATTTGGCACGTCTTCACGGATGAATTTGTAAACCTGATTATCCTTCAACCATTCTATCGAGGTAAAATTATTTTCCTTGACCTGGAGTCGAGCCATGATCGCCTGAATTAGCTCCGTATGTTCTATCTAGGGGTAGTTTAAGTTTTAGGGGTGGGGTCATTACCTGGGCATGTGGAGTATGGCATACTCCCTAGAGAAAAAAGGCGTTCTCCAGTGAAAATGTGTATAAAATATCCGTTTTTAAGAATAAAAATTAGATATGAAATTAAGAAATTTTGCACATTTAAGAAGTTAGAAGAATAGAGAAGAAATGAATAGCCTACTTAATGAAGTTTAAAATAGTCGAGGAGATCGAGAACAGGAGATCGAGAGTCGAGTAACAATTACCCTAGTTTTAAGATCACTTTATCTTGCGTTAGTTCAACGTAGCATATATCATTTGCTGTGAAGCTGAAGGCTGGTTGGGATAAGTAGATGTAGAGTTCACACCAAATGAAGCAAAGCCAATGCACCGAGAAACCCCTTAGGTTTGCCACAGTAACCCTAACTGCCCATTTACCACGGTGAGCGTCAACCTAATGCGAAATGATGGTTGATTCCGGAAGAAAGACGAAATTAAATGTTCAACTTTAAAAATCCAAATAATGGAATGTTTTCATGATTTAGCCAATTATTGGCAAAGTTCTCTTACGGGTTGCAACTCCCTTTTTGGTGCGTGGCAGAGGTTAGAACTTTCACCAAAACACTGTAGCGATACTTATTCAGAATTTTTGGGACTAAATTCACAAATGAATAATTATTTACTGGATAAAGAAATTCATGAAAAAGTTTTAGGTTTATAAGATACTTGAAAAATAGAGCCATAAGTATTGATAGATAGCGATATCAAGGTAATAAATTGGTTTCAACGATTACTCTTACCTCTAAGAATGCCTTTTACTATTAAAAAAAGGATACTTTCAGAATTCATTATGCTTATCTAAAAATATTTCTAATATAAGTTAAAATGTGTAAAAATAGCCATTAAAATTTCTAGCAATTTGATTTCCCTTTAAAATTGGAAATCCTTCTTTGAACTACATCAGGAATAAGAATTCTAATCTGTGACTGCGAATCAATTTTTTAATTTGCTTTTAGGGAATGACGAGTTTGCGAGAACATAAATTCCGACCAAAAGGTGAGAACTGTCTATGGATGGGCTCCAAAATAGAAACATTCATTTATGATATAATGCTATAACAACTTGGGAACGCGTTTGCGTAATAGGTGGAGGCTTTGCTGTTGACCGAAGGGTCTCGGGGTCGAATCCTCGGAGAAGGCGCACACTTCAAGACGAAATTTCTCGAAGTTCACTGGGACAGGGAAAGGATATGGTCTCTCTACCCTGAACAAGTGAAATCTCACGGCTTTGCTTAGTTAAGGGTGAGCTTAATCTCCACTTATCCAAACTACTTTTCGCTTAAATAATTGAGGGAAAGAGTGAGCAATATAGCTTAACTTTGATCTTTCTCATCGAAGAGTTCTCCATTATAAAGCAAAATTATTCTTTAAATAATTCTATTTCATGTCATTTTCAGTGTTTATAATGGCTGTAGCTTCATTAAATATAAACTTATGAAATAAGAAGTGGCCAGTTTGATGATCATTCATCTAGGTTTTACCTTTGAATTTACACTAGGTTTAATCCTTATCTTACGAACGCCAACATACTACGGTAGATCAGATCTTATAAATAGAATAAGAGATATAGACTGTAGGACAGATAGATTCAGATTGTCGTTTCTTCCACGACCGATAAGAGACTATACCGGCAGCGTTTGTACTTACTAATAGGTTTGTTGACTTATATTGTAGCCTACTAATTCTTGTATTCTTTATTGCATGTTTCTGAATTTTCTTATCATTTCCAATAGCAAATTTTGCATGTTCTACCATCTTAGGAATTTGCAGTTATTCCTTCATGAGCATTTGGCAAGTTTTGTCTATGCATGAATGCGTAACATTTTTATGACCGTGTGATATGCATGTGGGAATCCTCTCGAGTCATACATGCTGGTGATTGTTTTTCCTTGCCAAACACCCTAGAGATGGCTCGCAGGGTATTATATAGACGAAGATGTAAGTTTTTAATGTATTTTTTAAACGTATCCACGACGGTGACCCCGCATCTTCAACATAATTTTGAATGGAGTGGCCAATATGTGTGTGGCATTTGGTAATGCCTCGTTCAGACTACGATTGTTCCAGCATTCGTTAGAACTATCGAGCATTCACACAACAATGGTTAAAAGCTGTGCTGCCCTCCAGTGCTGAAATCTAAAGTGAACAAGACATTGACGGTTAGCAAAGCTGTAGAGGCATAGAGGGTTAAGATATTACTGTGTTCAGCGTGTATTTAGCTTATGATTTTTCTTCAGCCCATATTCTTCCTTGCTTGGACAAATCCATGAAAAAATAGAGCGATGGGAGCCTTATAAACTTTTCGTCCTTCTCTTGTCACGTCCTCTTCCGGTTTAACAGCGCCTAACTATCGTAAAGTGGCAAAGTTCTGAACAACGTGAACTATTGTCCGTACGTGCATTCACACAGCTAGTTCTGCCGACTATTGTTAGGACTATCACTGGGACAATCGTAATCTGAACGGGGTATAATAAGTAGTTATTACTAGCAGTGATGCAACTAGGAATATGCTTTGGGGGGATGGCAGGGGATGAAGGACCTTTCAGGAAAAAAATTGGAAAAATGACATGCCTGCAAATACGAAGAAAGTAAGTTACGTTTTGGTGTGTAGATCGCTAGAGGCACTTTTTGACAAATGTGGCTACATTGTACAAAAGAAGGGAATCTTCTGAATAGAATGAGAGGGAGATAGGCTCAGTAGCCTTGAAAACAGAGTCACAGTAACTCGTTGAAATTGAGTCCTCGACGTCGCGTCCCGCCACCTCGGTGCCTGTTCCGTCTCGAGTTGTTGTGCGCGGAGTGATTCACTTTCTTCATGCCCGTGGTTTCAAATCGGTTGAAGTTCATCAACAGCTTGTTTCTGTGTATGGAGAGGGTGTAATGAGTGAATCAATGGTGAGGAGATGGGTTCGTGAATTTAAGGCGGGAAGACATTCACTTGAGGCCGAAAGTGGAAGAAGCAGACCCTCAGTTGTCACGGACGAACTTGTGGCAAAAGTCGACAGTGCTGTACGCGAAGATCGCCGTTCCACTGTGGACGAACTCCATAAGTGTTTCCCTGAGATCTCACGATCCATCACTCATGAGATTGTCCCGGAAAAACTCGATTTACGAAAAGTTTGCGCCCGACGGGTTCCGAGAGAGCTAACGCCTGAACACAAGTCACAACAAGTGGCTGCAGCTCGTGAATTTTTGGGCCGCTACAGAATGGAAGGGGATCCTTTTCTCAAGTCCATAGTCACTGGAGATGAAACATGGGTGTCGCACTATACCCCAGAGAACAAAAGACAATCCATGCAGTGGAAACACACCACCTCCCCAAGTGCGAAAAAATTCAAAGTTGTCAAGTCCACCAGGAAGATCATGGCCTCTGTTTTCTGGGACCAAAAAGGGATCCTCCTGATTGATTTCTTGCCTCAAGGAGAAACAATTAACGCCTCCCGGTATTGTGAGACTCTGAAGAAGCTTCGTTGGGCAATCCAAAACAAGAGAAAAGGAATGCTGACCTCTGGTGTGTGCCTTCTCCACGACAACGTAAGGCCTCACGTCGCTCGATCCACTACGGAACTTTTGGATCAGTTCGGTTGGGATGTTCTGACCCATCCACCTTACAGTCCCGACTTGGCCCCTTCAGACTTTCATCTGTTCACCAAAATGAAGGAGGGATTAGCTGGAGAACGTTTCACATGTGACGAGGAAGTGAAAGAAGCAATCACCAACTGGACCAAGGTGGTGGCGGGAAGCTTCTATGAGGAGGGAATTTCAAAGCTGATTTCTCGGTATACGAAGTGTATTGAGGTATCTGAAGATTTTGTGGAAAAATAATACATATTGTCAAAAACATTTCCTGCAAGTTTGAATTTTTTTCAATCAAAACTCGATTTAAAAAAGAAAAACGTAACTTACTTTCTGGATGGCCCTCGTACATTTTACATAATTTTAGCACTTAAAATTTGGGCTTCATTATCAGGTTACGTTAAAATGTACTATAAGTCAAAATTAGACAATAGTTATGAATATTATTTTCATTTCACTGGGGCGTTTGGGGGGGGGGATCTATCCCCCTCACCCCCCACCATAGTTACGCCACTGATTACTACTATTGAATCGCGTGGTCCCGTCGTTACTTCCTCAACGCAGAGCCAAAGTAGCGTGAATGCTGCCCGACTGGTCACGTTGGGTACGTGAGGCGGTGGTGCGAACTCCGCAATGAACCCTCCTTCCCCCCCTTTTAGCCCGCTCTTCTCCTTCTCACACCTTCCTGCACTCACACCACGAGGCGCCCTCCAACCTCTAACCCGCCCCTCACCGGCGTCCTCCGCTCTCTGGCCGACCGACACCGGGATAACTGTACTTTTGGATCAGTGGGCCAACGCGGTGGCGAGAGACTCGGTTGGCGGCTCAAGGGTTGAGGGGGGGAGTGGCAGGAAGTCTTGGGGAGGGTGGGAAGGGGGAGGGGGAGAGAGACAACCGATGGGGTGAGGGGGGAGAGACACAGGAGTCGTCGACATCGCACTCTGTGGAGGGAGGATGTAGGGTAAGTTTTTAGCGGCCAAGGATGCGGACGAGTCTTGCGTCACAGCGGCTGTTTTTGTCCGCCGCACGAAAGGACTCTTAGTTAATCCATTAATTAAAAAGCGCAAATTGAAGCGTAATATTTAAATTTTCTCATTTTTTAGTGTCTAATTGTGCCCAATATTCCATTGACGTAATATCTGAGTTTCAGTAATAGACGATGAACGTTTCAAAAATTCAAAAAAAATTGAGACTGTTGCGTAAAGGAAAACTTAAAACTACAAACCTTTAAAATGCTCGCACGGTACTGAAGTTAAAGAAAAGTTGCTTTTTTGCACGGGGAGTTTATTTTGTAATTTTACTTCACCACCGATGATAAATATTATGTCCCAAGACTTTGCAGGTAAAAACTCCTTCTCCATTCCATTTTCGCTATCCATTAAAATATAAACAATGATTCCATGGGAATTCCAGAAATATTCAACCAACCTCTTGACTGAGACGTTGCTGAAAAAGTGACCTAAACAATTAAATGACGGATTTATATGGGAATCTATTTTTCCCCCGAGTCATAAAGGATTTTAATAAATGCTAGCCGTAATTTTGTTTGAGTATTCGCTTTTTATATGTAGACGGCTGGTGTCCTAACACCCCCTGCCACATGCCTTTCCCGGCGTCATATTGGGTAATACCGAGATGGTACCGTTCTCCTCTCTGGTAATACGTAGATGTAGAAGTAAGAGGTTAGGAGAGGTCCAAAAATGGCCAAAATCACCTCGCATAATCAATTGACGCCCCCGTAATAATAAATGTTTGCCGCGTTCGAGATTTGTTTACGTTTCACTTCCTTTCGATTCTCTTCGAGCTCTTTCTATTCTTCTTTCCCTCTCGTTCCGCGTCCGTTCTCCTTTCCCCCGCGCGTCCTTTCTCCGAGGGAAAGAGAGGGAGAAAGAGTGAGTGGGTGAAAGAGAAAGAGAAAGAGAAAGAGAGAGAGGTCTGTGTACCGTTAAAGCGGTCGCGGTTGCGTATTCACGGGCAATTATTTGTGATCCTCGAACTCGGTCGATGGAGTGTCTGCCCTCACCCCGTTGGCGCCGCAGTGGTGACCGTGTGATAAAGTGGCCTTCTCCCGTTTTGCTCCGCGGTCGACGGGAGCTTTCCTCCGCCACCATTAAATCTACATACATATACATCTGCGAGCCACCTCCAGGGTTTTTTGCTGGGAATGATCATTTACCAGCATGCAAGAGGACCCCTATATGCACACCACTCGCCATTAAAATATTAAAAACATACTAATGAAAAAACGTGCAAATTCAGTAAGGGCCAAACTTGCCGACGATTAATAATTCTTATAGCAAATCCATGCAAGTCTATTGCATGGGAAAAATAAAAACATGATGTGAGTCGTCCTAGGGAGGGATTTAATTTTATAAATAGTCACTCTCCTTCAATAGTACGATTAATGGTACTCAGCTTATAGCAAGTGGTGATTATCAAAGTAGGGTACTCGAAATGCAGACAAAAGACAGCTCCTCCTTTCATAAGTGAACCCGGTAGTTGTTGTGCTCCATAAAATCTTTGATTTATATAAAATCTAAGCTTTGTGGGTGCTTTAAAGATATTTGTGTCGCTAATATGCTCGAAATTGATCTAAAATTTCGATTTATTTAACTAATTTTTAAATGTGATTTTTTTTGCAAAGAAGTTTTCTGACTGTGACGTAAAAATTTCGGCGATAGAATTATTATTATTATTATAATTAATGAATTTGGAAATTTTAAATGGGGAAATGGACGCGTCTCGATGACGCTAATTAGATTAGTGCCAACGTAAGCACATATAATATTAAAAATTAATCTGGCATGTACAAAAGGCTCGAATATCCTGGAAATATGTAATTTCTTTGTACTTTATTCTTTTCCAGTTCGTATTATTATCGGAAATATATTCGTGTAATCCATGATTATTTTACTGCATGTCTTAATTTATTTCGTACCATGAAGTAGGCAAAATTCGATGTTTAATATATAATTGGTAATACTTTTCCTTTTTGGCTATTGATTGTGGTCATTATGTGGTTTGATAACTCATATTTGCTGCTTGATAATTACTAATTGAATGAATACTTTGCGCTGTATGCATCATTACTTTTTACTTTATAATTATTACCTGTACGAGCATGAAAATTTTTGGAATTATCTCTTGCCCATTATGAATTTATCCATATGCTTAAATTCTATTAATCCGTGGAAGCATCCGCGTTAGTATGAGGAACAGGAATAATGGAAACACGAGTCATTTGTAGTTACTTTGAGAAATGCCGTAAGACGTTCCTTTTACTTGCCTCAGTCATTTAAAATTTTTGCCGCAGTCTGTTTTTTTCAAAATATGTTTTATGTATGAGTAAACTTGAAATCTAACGAGAAAATTATTGAAAATATCAAATTACACACTTTTAGTTGACCTAATAGATTGCCCTGTAAAACATTTTCCACGTAATGAATCTTGGAAATGACCTTTTAGATCTTGAATTTTCTTTTAGCTGATATGGTGATGTTTGTTTGTGTGTAAAACGTATAATGTAGAATTTATTGTGATACTATCGAAGCACTGCATGGAACAAGTGACTTTGTACGCAGTCACGCGCACGTGTACAAAGTTAAATACACCAAAGGATGAAGCTAGCTATGAAAAACTAATTGACTTAGTCGAGATTCGAAGCCGGATATCCCGATTGCCGACAATTGACAATATGGCTTCACAAAAGAAGCGTAAATTTGATCATCGATCAAGATTAAAATTAGGCTTTACCAATTCATGAGGCATTGGATAATAGCAGGTACTTAAAATATTGTAATTGAAACATCCTGATGAGTCTACATAAGTTGTGAACGAGTAACAATTCAGCAATTTTTTTCACTGCTTTGTTACTGTTAGATTAGTTTTAGCTTATTTATTTCATTTTATTCTTATAATGGCACTTCAAATTTGCATTCTCGATGTATGAGTACCATTTATTTTAAAATAAAAAAAAGATATGGAAATTTCATGTGTGATAAAATATTGAAGATAAATAGTGAATGACTTATTTATCGGGAGTTTGTTTTTTTTAACGTTTCCTGTATATGAGCTAGTTGACGCTTCTCGTGGACAATATTATACCAAGGGGGAACCACCTCGAATACTCCAGTTCCGTGGGAAATACGAATTCCTGTGGCGCTTAAGCGAGGCGGAATCACGTCAGTTTGGGTCTACCTCAGGGGAAGAAGAATAACGTTCCCGTTAGCGGGGCAGCTGTGTGAAGCCCTTCCTCCCTTTCTCTCAACTTAGAGTTCTTTTTTTTATTTCGACCGTCTCCCGTGATGCTTTATTGCCTTGTTTTGCTTGTTTTCATGTCGGGCGGTTTTCTTAAAAAAAAGGCGAAGAAGACATTTCCGCATATCCAGTCATTGCGAAGACGGAAATATGAGTGTCAACTCCGGTAACGGAACTGTGGAATGGGAGGAGGGAGGTCCGTTTGTGACCATTTAACGTAACGTGACCGCAGGAGAGAGGTCGGGGGAAGGGGAGGGTGTCAGGGGGATGGGGGGTGGAGAGGTAGGGGGAAGGGCCGGCCGCGTGTTGCGTGCATTTTAACGGTGCTGCTCGTGACTGCTTAACCCAATCTACGTGACGTAACGAGCTATCTCGGGATCGTCTCCAGAGGTTTCCTCACCCCACTTCATGCCCTCAACTCTTCTCCCTATTTTGTTCTCTCTTCTGCCCGCCGCCTCTCCGATGTGCCCTTCTAAAAACGGTTCTCGAATATTCCTTGACTCAGCACGTAGAATTGGTTTAGGCCACTTGTTGCGCAGAATATCACTAATTGTTTGTTGAATATTTTTTTAAATTTCGATAGAAATATTGTTTTTATGGTTGTAGAAATTGGAACGTTTGGAGAGGGTATTTTGACCTTGTAGAAGTCCTGGGAGATAAAATTTATTCTCCACCAATCGACTTTCGTGTGCTATAAATTCCAGGACAAACTCCCACTGGAGTTAAAATTAAAGCATTATATGCAAATAAGTATTTTACTCCAGTGCTGTTCGAGTGGTTCTAAAATATTCCTCGACTCAGCACGTAATATTTTAGGTCACTTGTTCGGCAACGTATCAGTTTAGAGGTAGGATGAATATTTCTGGAATTTCCAATGAATCATTTTTTATATTTTTATGGATAGCGAAAATGGAAGGTTTGGAGAAGGTGTTTTTACCTGCAAAGTCTTGGGAGATAAAATTTATTCTCTGTCAATCGACTTTAGTGAAGTGAAAATTCTAAAACAAACTTCCCGAGCAAAAAAGCAACTTTTCTTTTACTCCTGTACCCTGCGAGCATTTGGAAGGTTACACGTCAGAGGCTTAAGTTTTCTTCTACGCAAAAGTCCTAAATTTTTAAAAACATTTTCAAACTTTCTTTGCCTAGAAATGGCGTCAATGGCGAAAATTGATAAATTGATGCAATATTGATCTTGATTAAACATTAACAATTAGAAACGTAAAAAATTTCGCTTATCAGAAAAAATATAGATAATTACTTACATTTTACTCAGTCGGTGTTTCCGGTAGTAAAAATATTTTTAACTGTTTCAAGGAAACATTAATATTTTTGGCTAAAAACAGGTGGTAAATGATTTTGTACAGCGTTACCTTAACTACCTTGCTTTCTTTGGTGGATGAAAAACAACGTGAGCTACTTTGTTATGCAAGCATGGACCGAGAGTACCGTGAAAAATTTGCGAAATTTCGGGAATGGTCTTCGTGTTTCCAATGTATTTCCAAGGCCAGGCTTCCCATCAGAGATCTTCCCAACCATCGTTGTCGCGCATGAGTGTGTTTTGAATGCGAATGCCAGCGATTGATGGTGAAGGCAATTTCTTTCCTATTTGTCAAAACATAGGCTTGTTATAAATCCAGTACTTTGGTAGTCAGTGCCTTTTTTCTGGAGAATGGCAGCTAATTGAGATCACCTCTACTTGGCCTGCATATGGAGACTACTTGTTGTTTATAATTTTTTGATAAGAAACATTATTGGGAAAGGAATGGTGTGTACCGTTTTATACGAAAAGCACTGTTTTTTTTTTTAATGCTACTGACTGTCCCACTAACCGTGTGCCATTTTTGACCTCTAATTTTATTAACTTACCTTTGAGCAGTATTCATGAAACTTGGCATGCATATGGGGAAAGGACCTTTGTTTTGTTGAGTGTAAGCAAAATTTTACAATATTGATCTTTTGACCTCACAATGTGGGTCCAAACCAAAATTTTGAATTTGCCGTATGGGGTTTCAATGATAAAAAATTCGAGATAGAAAAAAGTCTGAATTTCATTGACCAAGATGTGAATTCGTAGGTTTTCGGACTCGAGAAACCCGAAAATAACACTTTTATTTTTCGAAAATTCAACCGTTGACCCAGCAAGGCCACAGTCAAGGTCATAGAGGTGGCAAAAAGAATAGCATACCGACATAGGTGTCGATGCATGGGTTTTAAAGGGTTCCTAAGTCATTGGTGCTGTCCAAATTCCCATATTATCCACTAATTGACCTCCTAGGCTAATATAGAGGTCAAAGGTCATAGAGGTCGGGCCATCATAACAACCAACGTGTCGAACCATAGGTTTTTAAGGGTGCCGAAGTCAAGTTTCTGCAGTTCATAGATCCGTGGTAACGACTATATATATATAGTGGGACAGTCTGTAAACCGTAGACTTTGGTAGCCTGAAACTTCCACTTACCCGCCTAGTTTGTAGATAGTCCAAAAGAAGAAGAAAATAGGTAGTAGATATCCCGCACGGACAAGGAATGGCTTAGAATGTAGATAGTATACAGAGGTGAGCAGAAATATTTCTCAATAATTTCTGCGATAAACATTGTAGAGTAACTGAATTCATTAGGAAGTTAGAGCGGGGAAGTGTAACCGATAGATGGGAAAATTTTAGATTAAATCATTTGCAAAAATTTCAAGAAGAATGATTTTTTCCTGGTGTTCAAGATTTTTTGAGAGAGCCTTTAATATTATGGTGGAAACGATCACAATAATAAGATTATGGAAAGAGGCTACAGAACCGATAGATTTATGTTGCATTTTTTTCCGCGTACGATAAAGAACCATTGTACCTGCGATAGTTTAGCTCCAAGATAGCTTGACTCAGAATATCTGAAATAGGCTCTGGGTGTATAGTAAAAATATATTATATTTGTAAATACTAATTCTCTGCATGAATTTTCGGCATGTTAAAACTGATGCAGGGATAACTTGCAATGCTATCTTTCCGTTTTCCTATTACTAACTAGTAGTTTTATTTGCGTGGTACCATGTTCGCGTCTTTAGCAATCTCCTCGTTTTTGGTCTGATCGTGTGTTGCTATGCTGAGTGCTTTGCCCGTGTCCGGCAAGTGAGCGCATTTCTGATAAAGGCGAGGATGAGTGCTGCATGCCTACTGTGGAATCTCGCCGTGCGACACATACTCTGGTGTTAGCTTACACAGTACCTCGTAGGTTTAGATGTAGATGAAATTAAAACACATTAATGGTTCTCTTTGGGTGTTGTGATGATTGGCAGGTGGGAGACCTATTGATAATAATCGCTAAAATGAAATGGCACTTAAGCACTTGTTAATGGCACTTACTTATCTTGTTAGATATGGAATGGAAGCTAAGACTTGAATAGTGTTAGATGAACTTATCACGAGCATAACCCAGCTATATTGGTGTCAGTAGTAGGTACTGAAATCGGCAGCGAAATTATATAATCGCAGGCCAATTACAATGAAATTATCCTAAGTATTGGCTATAATAGGGTGATCTTTTTGTTATCGATAAATTTTCATGTCATTAATAGTCATAGCATACTTTGGTACTTCTGTAAAACCCCGTAAAAACGGAATAAACCTCGTGTATAAGTGGTCTTATGTCCGCTACAAACCGGATAATACACGTGTACATCTACATCTACATAATACCCTGCGAGCCACCTCTAGGGTGGTGTGCATGTGGGAGTCCAAATGCATGCTGCATGCTGGTTATTGATCACCCCCTGCCAAACACCCTAGAGGTGGCTCGCAGGGTATTATGTACATGTAGATGTAGATGTAAAACAGATTTTCCTAGCCCATCAGTTTTTGGTATAGTGTGAGACTTGGGTATTTTTCGTCTTAATGTTGGAAGTCGTTAGCATGTTTCTATGCTATATAAATGTGCCACAGTATTGGTTTATTTAAAAATTTCACTCAGAAAGTTCCCTTGAAAACCATGTCATATATATTTTCCTTAAAGTTTACGGTACATATAAATTTACATATAACACTGCAAGCCATCTACAGAGGTGTTTGACACGGAGTGAACCATCACGAACATGACACAAAGGTTTAAAGATTACTTCCACTAACATGTACTACGCGTTATATGCAATGCATATTGGAATCTCAATCCTCTTTTATTTAATAGCTCGTCCAAATGAAATGAAAGTAACCATACATTTTTATTATATGTTTATTTCCTCCGGTTCATTTGTTTTTTATTTTACGTAATATTTTTATCTTTATCATTCCCCGATTTCGTGAAATGCTTTTAACTATAATTATCAGGCACCGTGGGTCCTAATGGATGCTTTTATTTCAGACTATTCAGCCTTATCTCGTAATGTTGGGAATCCCTCCGGAAAAAAGCTCCACATTACGTTTGTCCAGGTTATATAATTTTGTGTTCAAAATTTTGGGAGGTGCTATTATGCTTTCATCCCTCAAGGAATGAGCATATTTTGTTGTGGTTGCGTTAAATTACTCACGTAGGTTTGTTTGGAGAACACTGGCTTTACGAAACATTTGTTACGATGAGGAATTCCCGACCACTTCGTAGGGGGACTCACCCTTGAGCCACGTGTATGCTATTTGCTTTCTCAGGGTTATTGATGGGTGAGAATTTCGTCAATTCTGATTTCGTGTGAAATTTGTGAGTTGTTTATCGATATCTCGGCTAAATATTTTACAGTGCCCTATTTAAACTTCCATTGGCAGCTGTGTATGAAAATAAAATTAATATAAATATGGTTGGATGACTTTGTCGCAATAGGTATCTCATCCAAAATAGACCTTGGAATTCGTTCAATGGAGCGATGCACGCTTTATGGAGTCCAACACCACCTGCATAAATGTGCCTGTGTTGTAGGGATGTGCGGATACACGAAAATTTGAGTCGAGTCGAGTAGTTGGTACTCTACTCGAATGATTCGAGTAGCAATATAAATGTCGAGTCGAGTAGCTTCGGTTACAGTGCTGTCGAGGCCAGTAAGTTCAGAAATCTGCCGAAAGGAAGCGCTTTCGTGAAGCATTATTACATTGGTGCAAATGCTTTTACTCAGGTATGTTTCTGGCCGGCAATTTGGATACGTACATATTAATTAAATTGACCACTTATTACTATAGGTTAATTCATTCCAATAGTGCTTACGGACTTTTCAAGACATTAATTTCCATTCATCTCCAAATACTGACACAATTACCATTAACATTCCTCATTATCTTTTTTTCCTTTTTACATCAAGCTAAGCATTCAGAAAATAAAATTCACAAAGGGATTTGAAAATGAGAATATGTTTTGGCATATATATTATCGAATTGCCAAATCCAGAAATCACCAAACTCGACTTGATAGTTGCCTCGAGATCGCAAAGCACTACTCGTACATCCCTAATGTATTGTTTTAAAAATCATTTTGTTACTCCTTCAATCTTTGTGGTAAATGCTAATGTAATATATTTTTGTGCTGAAGTCTTGGTGGACAAATATGTTGAATCACTTAGGACACTTAGGACTAAATTTGGAGATTTGCCTGCAGAAAAAGAAAAACTTGGAAGTAAACCCGTGAAGGTGTGACCTTTTAATGTATTTTTCTTTGGTGATTAATGATGGGTAAGCGCGTAAGTACGTGTTGAAATTTATATGATCTGCCATACCGTATTTTACAGCAAATCCAAGGACGCAAAGGTTTTCTTAAATTTTGACCCCGAGTTTTGCGTAAGTGCACGGGGAAGAAAATGTGAGCTATTAATAAGATTGTCTGGGCCAAAACAAAACACAAATGACTTCCTTCATTCCGATAGAAACCCGCTGTTTGTGTTGCTCCTTGACTCAAAAACACCCGTTCTGGTTTATTAGGCCGGAGTTTTGAATATCGTAGAAATTGTTTTGAATTTTAATTGTGCCCATTTTTTAGGAATGTGTAGTTGTTATTTTTTCTCGAGATTAGTTATTTTCTTTGGCATATTGTGCATCCGTTGCTTTGTAAACCGGTTTAGATGTATACAAACATTTCTAAAAGGTCGAAATGACGTCTGAAGGATTGCAAGCCTTGGGTATTTTTCTGAAGTTAATATTATTAATAATGGGTGTGGTGGCGTAATGGGAATAGCGTTTGGATGCTGATGGTAATGCTACAATTTCAAATCTAGGTGAGGCCTTTGAATGCCCCCAAAATAATCCTCTCCGTGAAACGTGGCCCAGCGAAAGGTAATTACCATCATTCATATTTTATGACGTTCACCCGTCTTTTGATTACTGCGGATACATTATCTATCCACACCAACCTCCCTTTTGCATTTTGGCGTGAGCAAAATTTAATCATGTAACACTTTGCGTGCTATGGGCATAATATTACGCTATCCGTCTTTTAAAAAATCGTAGTTTGCCATTTTTTTCAACAAAGTGGTACTAACCTCTAAATAAAAAAATTAAAAAAAAAACAAAAGCAAAATTAAATCTTTAAAATGATACCAAACACCTATTAGTCGTATCAAAGTTTGTTTGCTTAGAAATAGCACAAAAATATCGGAAATATACATATAATACATATCCACAGTACTTATCACACGGTACAAGTTTTTAAGCTGATCATTGCCACCTATGCCACCTGTGTGTCATTGCGCCTCCTGTCATGGACGGAAAAATGCCCCCGTTGGATTTGGCTTGCGGTGGAAATAGAAGAAACTGCCTCTAGCTATGTGAGCGTGGGCTACGTGATCCGCGAGAATTTCTCGAGGGGCAATAAAGGTTCTTGGCTTACGCCTGGGAAGGAGGAAAAAAAGGTGAGGGTAAGAATGTCATGAACTCGCCTAAAAAAACAGTCCGGTCGGTGCAAAGCGAAATCCCGCGGCATGGCGGAAACAACATATTTTGCCTGGCAAGGAATTCCCACGGGGGCAAATTGCTCGCTGCAGTCCTTGTGGGGAATTTTGTTGACGGGAGCGGAGTGGCAAACAAAGGAGGAACATGTTGGGAGGCCGACCCGGTCGCATCGCGGAAATGATTACCATCCTAGGCCTATTTCAAATCGATCGGATTGGAGTGGTGGCTAGAATGTTGGATTCCCACCCCGTGGGCTTGGGTTCAAATCCTGACTGTGGCAGAGAATTTTCAGAGACTGCCCGATCCCTGCTTGAATGCTACGTGGAGAACATTTCAAGCGTAGCACTCCGTCCGTCCGATGAGATGTAAGCCGTTGTCCCCTTGGTGCCTTTCGTTAAGAGCAGGCCAATGCCGACCCCGGTTTTCTCTTCACCCTTCCTTTCATACCCTTCCTTAATGGCGTAAATAACTTAAGCCGTCGGTCGCCTCCACCAAATACCACATCATACCTATTTGTAATGGGTGCCGATGCCACGAAAATCCTTCCGATACACAGAACGTTATTAGCGAGATCGCTCAGCACTTTAATCGGAAGTATTTTGTAGCAGAGATTCTTATTTTTATGTGCCAAATGTTTGTTAAAATTCTTACATTTCTTGCTCACTATTTTATTACGAATTTGATGTTGAAATTGATGTGTAGAAATATCTAATGTACGCGGTTGAATTTATTGTTTGTTGGATTACAATATGACTTATATTCAGCCGTGAATGGGAAAGATCAGAATTTCATAAACATTCAACTATGCTTTCTTCTCCATGAAAATAGGCGACTTATTTTTCTTCTTTCAATGTATGTAATATTGAAATTCTTATATCTTGTATCGTGATCGATCGTGTGAAATTGAGGAGTGAGTTAACATATATTTTTGGATTTTTTTGCTCAGGTACTCAGGTACCAAGTCTTGGCGGAGTCTAGCTCCCGAAATAAAATAAGGTATGTATAGGTACATTGGAATTAAAATTTATGGAGCACTGTCTTTCCGGCGTACTTTTTATTCAAACGAAGTATCTATTATTTAACTTTAGTCAGTCATTAAACATTTATTTTCTTAGAATAAAGGTGTAGCACTAAAGTATATACTTCACTGGAAAAAAATAATTCCCATGCCTACAAACGTTGTGCTGCTTTATGTATCACTAACAAACCTCTACCTACATTTTCTTGTGAAAGCGCATTGATCGAGTAATTTCATGTAGCTAAGTATCATGTACACTTACTGAAACTTTTTGGACCACTTTGGTTACTCGTGGTGTCATTTTTTCTTATCTCTTTCTTTCATAGTGCATGCTTATTGCAGCAGTTATTCTATGGTGCTGCTAAGTCGTTACCGGAAATACCGGCAGGAAGAATGTGAATTGCCGAGCATATCACTGCGCTCGCATCGTGCTTATTCAAGGTAAATAATTGTGAAACATGCATGCAATGAATATGATATTGACATTCTGAATTAAGAATTTCAGCGCGTCTAATGAGATTTGTTGGAACAATATTTACAAAAATCTAATAAAACTCTTGAGGTGATAGCACTGTTCACATTTTTTAAACTTCCTTTTTCGACGCTTGATGTATCAAAATCGAGTCTAATTTTAAATACCTCCGACGTTTTAGATAAAAGAATAGACAGACCTGTGGATGATCAAGGCAAGGGGAACGATGGGCTGTCGCCCCGCTTAATTTAGGAAAAAAATAGGACTGATGGCAATTTCTAAGTGACTCTTCAATATTCTTATTTCACCAGGTTAACAAAAAATTTTTTTTAAATAATTGAGATTCTTAATAAGTGAGAGGTATGTCATGCTGTTGAAGCGCCGTGGAAAGTAATGAACAGCTCCTCCATTCCCTGATAAGCCACCTCAAACCGCCCCTGAGTCAGGCAGGCTGAGAAAATCACACAGTGGTGAAGGATTGGAAAATGAATGAGCGTGTTGAAATGAACTGTGGACAGTCTATTGGACGAAAGAGTTTAAAGTTTATTGTTTCACCCTTAGAAACTAAGAAATATTGGGATTGAATCATTGCAAAGTGAGCTGTGAATACACTTTGAACGGAGGCGTCAAGGGCGTTTTTCCCTTCAATTTCACGTCGATTCCGCATCCGTATTCTCTACGAAGGGCGTGTTACTGTGACATTTCTCCGGCGTATACCTTTCTTTCTTATGTACCCGATGCCCCCAGTGGGGGTGGGGTTTCACTTGGTTTGCTTACCTTGAGGGTAGGGTGGGGAGGCGGGGGGAGGGTACCTGGCACCGTGAGTGGACCACGTGCGGATATAGATAGGTGAGGTGGGGGTTGGGAGCAGGAAGTTGAATAGGTTAAAAGGGTTATTAAAGACAAACTTGATTCAGTGTCCCCCGCGGGAGAAGGAATCGCGTGCGTTGCTAACAGTCACTCCTCTCCATCCGTAGGCACGCGGCAGTAATTACGGAAAAAATTAGAGCGAACGGGAAAGGATAACTATTGGAGAAAGAATGGTTGAGTGGGGGAATAGGGAATCCACGAGAATCGTTAATTGAATTTTTATGATGTACCGAAGGTCAGCTTCATTTCTTACCGCCAATACTAAGCTGAGGATTAAAGCAAGTTGGTGATCTAGGATGAAGTCGAACCCGTGACCTTTAATTTCTGTTTATTGTAGTCAACTGCACATACAACTGTGTTGGCCAGGTGTCAATTTCCATTGTTGGTATTTTTTGTAGTTTTAAATGAGAGTTGTGTTTGCCTTTACTGAGGAGTACCTCTTTGATCAGAGAATATGAACAGCAATATGCCCTACATAATGTTGTTATAGTAATGGAAAAATAATAATATTACTCAGGAAGTAGTGAAAAAATGTATTAACGTCTTGTTAGTGACGTGAAGTGTACTTATGCTTCAAGACCTAGAGATAATAGTGGTGTCTTTTTGTATCATGCGAGAAAATATCTCAATTTACTTTAATAATCTGTGAGAGTTACCTAGAACGTGTTTGACATCACATATTTCATTTATTAGTAAGAGTGTATAGATTAGATTTATTAGAGATTATAGATAAGAGATTGTAGTCACACATCCTTGCCTCATTGATGGGAAGGGGAACGAGAGATTTAACAAAACCATTTTGGATTATGGCGTTAAATGAATTGATGTATTTTTAGAACCTGTTTTATTTGAATGAGGACGATTTTCGAGAAGATGCTGAAGAAAAAAGGCTATTAGGATCGAATAATGGAATAGTGAATTCAAGGGAAAACGTGCTCTCAAATCATGTTGGTTAAATATAAATATGTGCATAAAACCGTCTCTTTTCGTCCGCCCATGGCTGGAGCATGTAGTTTTCCCTAAGTTCATGATCGTCAAGCAATCATCAAAGACTGGTTCTGCTTGCTTGTACGTATTTTAAAGATTCCGTAGATTCAATTATTCGGTAATAATTTTCGAATTTTCCGCCTCAGAAATTAAAAAAAAAATTTTCGTAATTAAATAAAATCTCACTCGTGTCCTAAGACTAAAGTTTATTTATTTATGCATTTTTACTCTTGCGGATATTGAATTCCCTTTCTTTACCCTTTTATTTGCGCTGTAAAAAACGATTCTTTCAAGAACCGTATCTCCGACCTGCGTGCAATGAAGGAAAAACATCACATGTCTGTTTCTACTCTTAACATCGGCTTCGATTCAAAGCGTAATGCCATTTGACTCACAGAGAAATGAACATGCCCCTCCCAACAATCCTTCCTGAGTGAGTGCTATGATTCACAGGATAATAAGCGGACGCAGATTTCCTTTTCGCTTTGCTCATGAGACTCTCCGTACTCGTTATCCTATTATATATGATCTACCCGAGAATTCATTTGTTTAAAACCGATTCTCTCAGCTTGAAATGTTGTTGAGCAATTCAAATATGGAATTGCTTGTAAAGTTTAAATAATAAAACATTCAACGAGCGTAGAAACTTCTCCAAATCTTACCGCATATCAAAATGACCATTTTATTATTTCGCGCCGCGTATGATTTGCATATATCGGTCTAATTGGGTGTCAGGTGCCAACTTTCTTTGAGAGGTGGCGTAAAGTTTTGCTGGCATTGGTGCTTTCCACTTGGTGCGTTGGAGGAGTGCTCTGCGATTTCACGTGGGTGTGTCAGTGCGAATGGAGACGTCTTACGACTGATAAATGAAACACCCAGCAGAATTGCTATGCAATGCACGAGATGAAGTGATTCCATTCACAACTCCCATTTTCTTCCACTCTCAACGATCGGCCATAGGAAATAAATGGCGATTTTACGAATTTTATGTTGGACTTCCACGTGGGAATAACATCCGCCCGGATTTTCTCTTTCTTTGATCAAACGCAAGGGCTACTGACATACTTACGTGTTATACGTTGAGCCCATGAATGTGCTTAATATAAAGGAATTTGCCTGAATATTCTTACGATGTGAATGGCCAAAATATGATTGAGCTTCTTTAAATCGCATTGAATGGCTTAGAGACAGTTTAGTTTACATTTAGGGAAGTAAGCAAGTTATATTTGCACTTCGAAGCATAACGTTGAGGTCCATTGTCGCTAACTTTGTAATTTTTATGGAAGAAAGAATTTTATTTTTGTTCCATCAAACACGCTTTTCCCATTTAACACGTTACGAACGGGGGTATTTAAACTCCTAGGAACGCCGATTTGGAAATATGTGCCTATTAGGGCGTAATGCCTTTGGTTTAAACATGGTTAAAAAGCTAATGTTTAGAATATAACTTTACCTAATCAAACGTTATGATGCATCAATTCATTATGAATAACGAACAACAACTGAAAACGTACGAACGAATACGTATTGTACGATTTAAAATTGTTTACGTTAACGCGCCTAAATGACGAGAATATTCGTCATCCGTCCGGAACGTTCGGGAAAAAAATGACGGGAATTCTCGCCATCCGTACGCAACGTGTTAAGTAGATGAGATATTTTTGCCTCTGGAAAAAAAAACGTATGAAGATTTGTGTATTTTTCACGCGATTTATCCATGCGATTTCAAATAGAGGACAAGTAAATACTTTTTAACTTATTACTAGGAGAGAGAAGGTGAGATAAAGGACTAGCTCATGAGAAATAGGTGTTCATACTGCTTGCAGGAGAATATGATGCATAAAATTCAAGTTATGTATAAATAATGTAGATATTCGGGGGTGTGCCTCAAATAATGTAAATAGAATATTGAAATAATACATTTTTAATCCAGGGGGAGTGTATATTATTGGTTATCACTCAAGTTAGTAGCTGACTATACTGTATCGTCATATATATTTATCTCTAGGGCTAAGTATATGTACTTATAAGTGTATATCTTAAGGCATGATGCACTAATCGATGATATAGGGCAGCTATATTTAAGATAGGATGGCTATGAAATCAAGAAATTGCATATAATTATGCCGCAGTGAATTTCCTAATGCTGAGCCTGAGTTTTTTTCTGTCAATATATGACATCTTTATAATATTTGGTAATTTAGGCTATAACAATCCGTTTTAGTGAAAGGATTGTTTTCACCTATGAGATCCACCTGAGGGTTTTACTCAGCAGTATTGTGAAAATTTTATCTTATGAAGTACGATCGTTAGCAGCTATTTGTGAATAGATTGTGAAAATTTGAAAATAAAATTGTCTTCAGATTAAAGATTGTTATGCACTTTTTCCATCATATCCTTCTGATACCAGAGATTGATTTTCTTCAAGTCTTTACATGTGCTGAAAAGTAAGCTAATATATTAAGCAAATTGTTAATGGTTTTTGAAGAATGTAATGGAGGTATTTTCTTTCTACGAATATTATTGGTGCTCGGAAGAAACCACTTCTATATAGCCGATAGTTATGAAAGTTATGTGTTTATTCAGAAAAATTTTTCTTGCTATTTGAAGAAAGGCTATAAGCTCGGATAACCTTCAAGGTTTGGGATATTCGTTGAAATCCGCTGCCCTTGAAAGGAGCCAGATGTTGACAGCCGTGCAAACGTCATGTCTAAGTTGTTAATGACCTTCCTCCTTGGCCACGAATTGTATTCGCAAAACATATTTTCAGTCAAGGGAATTCCCTCGATTGCTCTCTCCGTCACTTTCGTCATCTTGCTCTTGATTAAGCACTGTGGGGGGCGTAAGTTCCGGTTTGCCGGCTGGTGATGCAAGGACTAAGCGGGCTCAACGTTTTACGAGTGATCGTCAAGACGTAATCATCGTCTAATTAGTTCATTTGTTTCTCGTAGATATTGGAGCCTCAGACCAATTTCATATGTTTAATTAGCTGCGGAATGTGGAGGAAGAAGGATAGGAGGCTGCAGTCTGTGTTAAGGCCGATTAATAAAAAAAAAGTATCAATAAATTTTACGTTAAGTTAGATTAACAGGTTGGTGACGTTTATTGAAAAACTTAGCTTAGGCTGGACGCCATATATTACTCTTTTGTGGAACTATTATAAAAGTGCCGCACGGACCGTGTTGGAATTAAGTTCATTATTAGCAGCCTCGATGAAATTATTATTATTATTATATCAATAATGTTACAAGTGGACAATTTGCCTGATGGTTAAATATATCTATAAGCATGGTACAAGCAACATACATATTTACCTATGTTTACAATACCCTTGAATGATATAAAATATCTTTTCTATTTCTAAATATGAGTAAAAATATCTTTTCTATTGTTCCTCGTTATATCCATGTTATTTTTCTCCCAAGATGCATTCTTCTATGATTTACGGTTTGAATTAACGAAACAAGTGTGTAATGCCGATGAAACACGCAATCAAATGACTACGACTCTGCGCGATCCTAAAATTTCACTCTGATATTCCCGCTAATTCGATATCAACCACTCTTACTTCACCAAAGGGCATAGCTGAATAAGAGAGTGAAAAGTCCCACATCCGGGATTTTTCCGTACTAAGGGCATACGATTTGGGATCAAATAGGACTAACCCTTCCACACTTCCAGCCCGCTAGAGGGCCACTAGGGCCGGCTAGCTGCAAAATACGATTTGACTGTTTTTTAGTTAGAAATTTTCAAATCGACACCATTTCTGTCTCTCTGAAATATTTTGAAAACAGTGGACATCTGTTCTATTAAAAAAAGCTTTCAAATGCCGAAAACCGCATTAAAAAATATGCTTTCTAGTCCGAGATATTGAAAAAAAACAGTGAAAATTATATTTCCGAGCTAGCCGGCTCCGGTAGGCCTCTAGCGGGCTGGAAGTGTGGAGAGGTTAGTTCTATTCTATCTCAAATCGTATACCCTTAGTATGGGAAAAATCCCGGAGCGGGGACCTTTTCGCCCTCTTATTCATGTCCTTTTGCGGTTTTTCTATAAATTCAGCATTGAATAAAAACGAACAAAACTTTGTTTTAAACCACCAATTTATTTAAGCGGTACGATTAGTTTCGACGCAGCGGCGTCATCCTCAGGTTCAGGTTATACCTAAGGATGACGCCGCTGCGTCGAAACTAGTAGTACCGCTTAAATAAATTGGTGGATTAAAACAAAGTTTTGTTCGTTTTTATTCAATGAATATGAACTTCCACAAAGTCGAGCCTGTAACTATAGAGATTATAAATTCAGCAATTGACGCATTGAAGTTTTACGCTTAGGGATAATTTGTTGCTAAAATTTTCTCTTATTCGACCTTAAGTCTGCGTTTACTAATGAAAGATGCCATGGGGACAAAAAATGTGCATGCATTGGAAATGTGGTGGCAGCATTATCTCCTTTAATTTAATTTTTTTCAACCTCTTAAAGGGCCTCTCGTAGCGAATTTGGTGGTTCATCTGTGGATGATACTCTATTCCAAGGTGTTTATAATATTTATACGCTGGGGTGATTAAAAAATATAAAATGGAGAAAAGTAGAAGAGAAACATCGACGAGAAATATTGGTTCTTCTTCGGCTTTTTTAATTTTATTATTGTTTCTAGCAGTTAGTGATAGTAAGGTTTTTTTTCCTTAGTCTCCGTCGAAGTGTTTTTATTCCAGTACACCCCGTCACGTCTCTCTGTAACCGATAACCTTTCCCATTAACATTTGTAATGGTTGAACATAAACTAAATAGTTTAATTTCTATCCTCATGGAACGTCTTTATCGATATGGGAGGTTATGGGAGTTTCCACTTTTACCTTTGATATACCACTGAATATGAGCATCCACAAAAAGTCACATGGGCGCTACTCTTATTTTTTTTTCGTCCCTTGAAGCGAATGCTCCAGTGATATCTTTTCAGGGATCAAAAAAGTGATAGCTCCATCCATCATTTTCAAAATCGCACGGTCATTCCGCCGTCCCTTCTTCCATTGCTACTTCCGTCGCATGCTGCTTTTACTACACTTTTAATCCTTAAAACGCTTCATTTAAATCCAAACTTATCGTTACATCCCTGTTAGCGGCTTTGAGTTATAATAGGCTGAAGGACGGTGCTGGTGGTGGCTTCAGCGATGGAAAAATGGACGTGCCGATTGATAAATAAATAACCTGCCATTACAGGAACCATTGTGGGAAATCATTTTACCGTCATCATTGGAGAAATCACTTGCATTTACACATTACCTTGCGAGCCACCTACAGAGTTTGGCAAGGGGTGAACCATCACCAAAATGCTCAAGTGGGTAAAAATTTCCTTCCACGAACATGCACAACGAATCATGTACGCTACATGAGATGAATAGGCTATAACATTAATTTATATCCCAATTATGAATGCCTATGGAACTAGAGCATGCAAAAAATGCTCTTAGAAATACTAGGAAAATTCATAAACATGCATTAAGGAATAAAAAAGTTAGTAAATTACACTACCAGTCAACTAACCTAATTCAACGTCCTAACTTTAGAGCTATTGAAGCTCGATTTTTTTAAATTTTAATCGAAACCGACTTTTCCATCACTACACCAAACTTACATCACCACATTTCGCGCTTTTTTCTACAAACACCGCAATTGACGTTTGCGTCCTGAAGCTCGAAAAGGACGAAGAAAATAATCGGGTGGTCCAGGACTCAGGACCACGTGCTAATGGCGTCTTCCCGGAGGTGGCTCGCGTCTTTCCTGCCACCTGCTCCACCCTCACACGCGTCACTCCATGCACCCCGTGCCTTTGAAAGCGCGTGCACCAATGGACAAACGCCCACGCGCACCCTCCGACATAACGGAACTCGGAGGACCACCTCACATCCCCTGCCATACTCCTCGGAAACCCTCTGTCCCCATCCCCATGTTTTACCCCCTTTGAACTTCCATCCCGCCCGCACATACTCCCCCAAAACATTTCCCCAGAGACCCTTCCGCATGCTTTTTACGCACTTCCGAAAAGAAAACTCACCTTTGGAGCTAAAGGCCTTTGCGTTTAAGGGACCCTTGGCCCTTCCTCTACCCCGTCCACCCTGTCGGTATAGGTCGCCGACTCATAGACCTTCCCTTCCTCCATCCGAGTTCTTGTCTTGGCCCGAGTTTTTCTCCGACATCCCCCGTTACGTTCGTTTCCTGCTTCCGCCAACCACCTCAAACCCTCAAGACCCAGTGAAAAAAATGTCCTCGGGGTTATTTTTACGTGTGTGAAGATGAAATGGATCGACCGAGTAAGTAATGAGGTAGTACTAAGAAGGGTGAGAGAAAAGAGAAACCTTAAGAGGAAGAGATGTGACATTCATCTGAAATTCATTCATTCGTGAACCCACTCAGCCCACACAGCTCATCGTTCTTCCTTGGCCTATTTTCACCTTTTATGCCAATTCGTAGTGGCTTAGAAAAATAAATAATGGCGTGGCGTAAGATCAGGAAAAATAAAAATGATTATTTTACGGAATTATATGGAAGTGCCACGAATCGAGTGTTCCTACTGTGTCATCTTGGCCCCATGATTCCAATTGTCCCCAATTTATTGCTGTGCATAAAAATCATTAGCTATTCGGCAAGTGTTAAAGTTATACATCGTTATTTGTCGAGGTTTTCAGAAAGTATTTGTTAGATTGTTTCTAGTTCAGCTGATTGGCTATAGTATCTGTAATGAAATCGGAAATTGCAATGCATATACATTCTTAACATACTGATGTTAATCAATTTGATGCCTAAATAACTATTTTTTATATTGAAACCTCAGGTTTTCATGACAATTTTTTCGGATTTCACAGTTCTCCAATTTCTATCCCAAAGTGATACTCAAGGTGTTAATTCATCATTTTCATTGAATATTGAGACTACAGCCGGTCATTTAATCCTTTTCGATGAAGATAAGTCATCATTATTATCACGGTTTAAATTTTTTTTAACTGCGTATACGAGTGGTGAAGTCAGTTCCCAATCATTAATTACCAGATATTCGAAAATTCCACTCAGATCCGAAAAGTCATTTATTTCGGAATTTCAACCCTAAAGTTCCTGTTTTTTTTAGCACAAAAGCTAACAAAGTACATTCTCTCCCTGCGGATTTTAATTAGACAAGGTTCGTTCAAATCTGTGTTCACTTTCGAACGACTCTCGTGCACATACTGATAGATCCTTTAATATTTCTCGGTATTGATCTTAGTATTCAATATCTGTGACATATATAATGGAGGTGTTGAGAAGTGCAGAATGTAAAGGCTCTACTAATTTTCTGCACGAGAAATATTTCAGATATCATTACTAGAAATAATTATCCGTAATTGATTGATAAAGATCAATAAATATATATTTAAGTAATTGATGCTTAACGAGACTAAACGTTTTAGTAACGGATATCAAGTATGTTATTTTATGTCAACTTATTTGTTTGCTGTAAAAATTCTGACCACCAAAAAGAAATTTTCAGTGCTCAACACTGAGTTAAATATTAATATATTTTAAAAATAAATTAGAAATCGTGAAAAAAATCGCGGTAAAACGAGGGTCTGGATGGTATTTTAGCTTGAAAGTAAAGCCTAATTGTTATTGCAGGGACAATATTCGGCGATAAGAGTATAGAAATTGGCTATTTGTTTTTTGCTGCTTATCTGCTTATGTGTTTACCTTTCACCTGTTCATGATTTTATTCTTGGCCTAATTTTAAACAAAAATACCAAGAATTATCATTTCCAAATTGTGATAGACCTGGATCTGCGGTGAAAGAGAGATAGATACCAATCATTTTTTGGTACAGAAGATAGTTGAAAATTTCCAATCTTTCAGAATATTTATGGGAAATTGAAAAATATGCTCTTCACTTTACCACTAGGTAGGTTGGACATAAGGATCTCTATTTTCTTCTATTTTTATTATTTTGGCAAAATAAAGAGATGCCTTTAGTCTAATGTTATGGCATTGAGGTCATCAGACCTTTTCCCTAAACTACACACAACTTGGCCAGTGACACGTACCTTCGCACTTCTTTGGTAAATAGTGAGATAAAAAGCGAGAAAAATAATTCAACTTCCGTCCCGATGATTTACTTTCGGACGTAATAAAGGCCAAGATGCCTCGAGTTAATTCGATCGTTTTCGCAATTGCTTTGACTAGGGTGGTTGCCTATTTTTTATTGCCTAAATCGAAAGATTATTTCTCCTGGAGTACGTATTTCACGCTTTTAGATTTTTAACCTACAATATCCATTTTTCATTATGTAATGAAAAGTGAAAAATTTCAAGCGCGCGAAAACGCGACGGCTGTGTATATAATTTTAATAGGTGATTATTAAGAGTTGTTTCCCTGAGCTCTGTGCCTCATGCATGCATTGGTAATCTCAGACGATGTAAAACTCCTGTAACACTCGTATAGCATCTATGTCCCTGTGAGTCACGTGGAGTGGCATCGCATGGGCGCCAATAATCTGGCCTTTTTCAAATGAGGTTAAAATTGACCATTAACATTCGTCTGAACTGGGATTTCTAAAAACCAAATAATTTGTACATAATGAATACACTAATGGTGGGTAACGAATCGCAATCCATGCCTTTCGTTTTCTTTGATGAAGGAAACTACCCTATTTCCATCCAAGCCTTTCCAAAGCTTTGCACTCATCATTCGCTTTCTTCCGTGAGAAAATCGCTACGCGCGCCGCAGAGGCATTGCCTGGTTAAGGCGATTTTTCAAAGTCAGGGTCGCGACACGGAGGTTCCATTAGCGAATGACGAGTCGCTAATGGATGCAGGGCGGACTAATTGCTCGTGGACAGAATCGGAATGCGCTATGCCCCCACAAACGCGTGGGCGTCTCGAGTGCGCACATAATGGGGTCTCATTCACGTGGAGGTATGCTGATCTGACAATGAAAGGAGAGGAAGAAAATAACAATACAAAACAAAAGTAAATAAAAAAAGTTTTTTTTTTTCCACGGACTAAATAGAGTACAAGTAAATTTTTGAAGAATCAAGTTTTCGATGAACTTTGATGTAAAAAAAATTGTTTCTGTGACCATCAATCTCTCCTCTTTAAATCAAGTATTTTAATAATAGATACAAAAGGAAAAGAAATATTAATAGTAATATCGATTTAAGGGCTTTAGGAATGTATGAGATTCCGCGATGTTATACGCATAAGGGTTGTAGGCAATTGAAAGTTGTTGTACCTAAACTGTTCAATAATTTGAAGAGCGAATTTAAAGAGTTAAAATCTTTGAGTGAAGTAAAAAGAAAAATTAAGACATGGATATTGTCTGGTTGTTGATAATGGAATGTAACAGTATTTTATATATTGATATGCTTTATTGCTATTAAGAATGTTTTTTTTAATGTAAAAATTTGTTTGTTAGTGAAATTGTTAATTTAGTAATTTTTACAAGACACAAATTGTAATGCTTAAGTTGGCACCTGCTGACAAGCCAATTTCGGCTTAGCGGGACCAGAATGTTTGTTTTCATTTGTAAATTTACACTGTTGTATAAACATTATTTCTTGTTTGTACATAGTTAAATGAATAAATAAATTGTTAATAAAAAAAGTCCTGCACCTTATTTTCCTCCTGTACCCCTCTATGTGTATATGACTAACATTGTGCCCCCAAAAATGTAACGCGGATATTTTATTGCATAGCTTCACTACGGGTAGGTGACTTTTTTTAGTTATTAAAAATACTATAAATGGAAACTTTGTTTTAAATACCCAATATAATATTTGCGCACATTTTCTCGTTAAGAGATACATAGGTCCTGGCGTCCGCCATTATCAACTGTTTACGGCGGACCCCTAACTGGTTCGACGAGTACACCCAAGGGGTACGCGTGCCACCGGTTGGAAACCGATGCATTAAATGATCGCAGCGCTGCCATTGGATTTTAATGGTCATTTTTTTAAACTAACCGCCGTATTTAATTTTAAATCCTGAATAACAATCGATATACAGTTAAAATCATAATAGACGTGGTAGAATATTGCATCGTCATCTGGTTCTGAGTTATTCTGAAAATTTCAGCTTGATAGCTAATAGGGTAGTTTCCTTCAGCAAGGAAAACGAAAGGCATTCATTGCGATTCGTTACCCACCATTAGTGTATTCATAATATACAAATTATTTTGTTTTAGAAACCCCAGTTTAGACGAATGTTAATGGTCAATTTTAACCTCATTCGAAAAAGGTCAAATTGGTGGGCATGCGATGCCACCCCACTTTTCATTTAATCGTAAAAATAGATATCGTTATTTAAAAATCTACGAGTATAAGCGTGAAATACGTACTCCAGGAGTAATAACCTTTCCATTTAGGCAATAAAAAAATAGAATACCACCCTATTGGAGAGTGTGTTAAAATTAAGTTGCAAGATTTGACCTGGACAAGATGACAAACAACAAAGCGAGTTTATGAAAACGTTATAAAAAGGCGAGTAAAGCTTTCCCGGAACAAAAACACGACCCAGTGCTGCGTGCTGGCGACCCCTTCGCATCACGCGGAGAAAACACCCTCCTCTTACGTGTCACGCCCCCTTCCTTTCCCCGACACCCTCCCTCTCTTTCTCCATAGCTGTCTCTCTCCCTCTGCTGACACTTCACCCTTTCTCTTTTACACCTTCGCTTGCCCTACATCCACTTACCGCTATACTCATATCCCCTTCACTTCCTCCTCTAAAAGTTCTCGTGACGTTAGGATCGCTTTCCTCAGCTGCTTTTCCATTCCAGTGGGGGCTATCCATGTTCAAGCCTCTCACTTATCTAAAGTTATCCTTTTTTATATCGTATCCAAGAGCATCTCCTTTCCCCGTGAAAGAGAGATATGCTCTTTAAATGTGCCCTGAACCTTGAAACAGGGCTGCGATGTCCCGCTAGGTTCAAGTGTAACGGTGATATTGGTAATGCTTCCATGCGCTTAGGTCTTATTACTTTTTTACGGCTATTTGCTCAGGTCACAAATAGCAGATAGCAGATTATTTGATGTGTTTTCTTAAAATCATCGATTTCAGTTTTTGTCGGCAGTTTTGTGATTGAATCACCCTCGTGGGAGATTTTAATATTGAATTATCCTTGTGTATTTTTTCCATTTTATCCTTTTTATCCTTTCCATTTTTGGTGGATGTAATTATCGAGTAGCCGATAAAACTTTTACGCTTCGAGCACCGTAACGTTAAACAATCAAGTAAGTAATTATTTAGAAAATTGATTGGGACTATAGGAAAACATTCTCTTAATATGTCGGAATTTCTCAGCAAAAAACAGTAGGTATTTTCGAGAAAAGGTTGATATTATTTATCCGATGTTAAATAGCTGATTGTTTGGGTATCATAAAATAGCAATTGTATTTTCGAGTTTCTCTGTGCTTATTGGCGAAGAAAACTCATGATGCGATCAAAGATATTGTTTTTAATGATTAAATAATTGCTCTTTGTGTGGCTTTACTATTATCATCTTTTTGAACTTTTTATTTTGATTTGTAATGAAGTTAATATTATGAAGGAAAGTAGGAACTACTAGTTTGTGCAAGCAGTATAATTGTTTCCTTATCTCTTTTGGTATTCTTGTAATTATAAAAAATGAGATTTTTGTGTGGAGTGTTTTTATTAGGAATCTTTATAGAATTAATAACATGGAAGAAATTGTAGTTGTGATGAGGACTGTTCTTAATAATTAGTACCTACTCTAAATATATTTTAATATAGGATCTAAAAAAAATTTACCTTTCCTTAATTGTTTTGGTGCGCGGTATTATTTCGTTTTATATATACTCAAGTGATATAATTTTTGGTTTTTAAAAATTCAAGTATTTGCCGGACAGGAGTTAATAATATTTGTGATTTTTCTATTTTTGCTAATTGAATAGGTGTATGGAGGCATATTAGTCACAAAACGGATCGAAATTCTTCAAACTCTGATTTCAATATGGGTCTTGAGCCATGGAAGTTGTTTCTTCTTGCTGAAATGCCATTGAAAATAAGAAATTTACGAGCGTGCTGCAACCGCTCCCCGCGGGCTTCCTCCGCTCGTTTCAATGCAGGTCCACAGAGGGATAGGCGCGTTTCTAATTTTAAAATGTAGAAAAAAAAGACAGGGTCATATGTACAAATTTAATTGGAATGTTCATGTACAGATTGAGGTCAGAGGACCTCTTTAAACACAACATTGGAAGTAAGTACACTATCCTCTGTTAAACGCACATGATGACTCATACTTACGTATCAACAGGAGACTTGAATGTGGAATCAGCCGCATTTTGATAAAAGTTATTTAAAGAATGCGAGATATTGTTGCAAATGAACAAATGTATCAGTTTGTGCGCCGTGAACGTCAGGAATAATTTACCGGTTTTTTTTTAAATTATCATTTAAAAACCAATTTTAGGAAACAATAGCAATATTTAGGAGGTAAGAAATGCCGTCGCATGTTCTCTGATAAGTTCTGTGCATTCTGTCCATTTGTAGAGTTTGGTTGCGTATAAGTTGAGAAAAAGGTATCTATACAGTAGAAATAATATAAAGGATTATTTGGAAAACTCGGCTTTTCTGAAAAGGTGATGATGACCATGTAGAGACTTTTATCTAAGGAATAATTTTATCGGCACCCAAACAAATTTTTATCTTATGCTAGATGACTATTTGCGAAATAAATTTTACCAAATGCTCGAGAAAAATGTGAAAGCACTCAGGAGTCCTTAAAAGTCAGGGAATTTTGGTTTGATATTATTGTTGTCTCGTACTTTCTGATCACCCTGTGGAGGGCAGTTAGTCTTTAAACAGTTTCAATTAAAACATTAGTGTATCCTCTTTAATCTTGCCCTGATTGAAAATGTAAGACTTTTTCTTCCTTCGAAACAAATGGACTGCCGCAGATATACCGGTGCTATCGATTGGACAGCTTATCAGTGGGTTTTATGTGCAAGAGGAAGTGCAAGATGACCAAACGTTTTCAAATATTTTCAATATTAATCTCTCTACATATGTGCACTTAATTTACTTTTATGTATTTATTTAACACCAAAAACATCACTAATGCCTTTATATTAGGCTACATGAAAATAATATATTGTGTAAGAATGATAAAACAAGTATTAAAAGAATATCATGAATAACAATTATGTTTAACAAACGCAATGTATACAAAAGGGGGTATCAGATCAGCGGAAATTGAAGCTTGTACGTGATGGAAGTGCTCCATAGTATCAATTACAGACATTTTGTTTCTTGCACAAAATATTTTATGAGCGGTTTCGACTGTTTCACCACAGTCAAATATATAAAATAATTTATCAAACACATTCTGTTTTTGATAGTGGTGTAATAGCCGAAACTGGTCATAAAATAGAAAAAAAATATTTTGCGGAAGTAACAAAGTGTTTTTGATAATAGGGGTTTCAGAATATAAGCTACGCCCTTGAAACGGGTTGTGAAGTTTAAGAAGTCAAGAGCAGAAGGTGTATTCGAAAGGAAATTTACAAGGGAAGGTAAATGGTAGAAAAGAGATCTTTGGGTAATTGACAGTCGTAATTTGGGCTTTTTTAAAGTTTTTAAATGTTTAATCCCGATAATGCGTCATTGGATTCGTTAACACAAAGATTCAATACTTGTTTTAAAATGCTGTATTTTTCACTGCACCGGGAAAAGACTCATTTTAAGAGACAGACAATCGCAGAGCAGTACTTGGGCAGTCTACTGAATGCAAACGAGGCAAAAACCACACGCCGACACCTTCGTCCTGAGGACGCTGGTAGGGTAGCCAGTGAGACTGTTGTGTAAAAGCCAACTGACGCGAAAGAAAACCTAAGAAATACGCAGAGATCAAACCATCTCAGCGTAAGCCTTTGTTCTTACTTGAAGGAATAATTTTCGGGTTCTCCACCGGTTGTGGTTTTGGTTAATTGGTCCCAGTGTTTCGAAAACTGAGTCTCCTCTTGAAGGTTAAAGGCTGAGAAGTTTTCCCCGCCATACCTAGAGGTGGCTAGCAGGTAATTATGTGGACGTAATTAGATGTCTGTCATCGTTTTCAGGGATGAAATGCGGAGCCAAATTCTTGTTGATATTTTATTTATTTATTTATATCCTCTAGTGCCCTGATTGGTTATTTCTCGATTGTTGTCCAACTTCCTTTTTTGTAAATTTAACAATACCGGGACTAACCACGGTGATATCTTTACGGAGTCACCCGCAACTCTTCGCAAAATTTATTTTTTGTGTTTCTGTCAGTCAGGGCATTCGAGGACATAAATAAATAAAATACAGGCAAGAATTTACCCCTGAAGACGATAGCAGACTCAACCTTCGAAACGTTGGAACCAATTACCCAAAATCACACGCGATGTGAAACCCGAGAATTATTCCTTGAAACTGTATGCCGGGAAATGCTCAAACTATAAATTCGTTCTAACTTGTTTGAAAAGTCCGTAACCTTTCCACTCGTGGCGCACATTTGTCTCGTTCTGCGAAAGGTAAGACCTCCAAAGGTTTTACCCACTCCACGGGTCACGCAGATTTTCGCACGGTACCGTTCTGCCAGTGCTCCTCTCTCTCTCTCTTTGAGTTTCTCTTCCTCACGGTAAAACTCTGGGAAAAAAACTGTGAAAGTGAATGACCCCCGTTGACTTAACCACCCTAGCTTCTCCCGACTGTCGTAATTCAAATCCCTTTCAGCTCCTAAGCGGCCGTCTCTCCCACACATGTTGCTCCAACAACATGCACCGTGCTCACAGGCACACACAAAAGGTTACAGACGCAAACACACCCTAGACAGAAAACACACATTCGCAAGGGAAGGTCCCGCATTGGTAATTGACGCGACTAATTGTTCCCTTCGGGGTCTTCCGGTGTCTTCCCAGCGGGTGAAAATCTCTTCCGCATTTTTCTTCTTCCGCAGTCGACCACAACCCAATCGCCTGACTTTTTCTCGAAGAAGTTAAGCTTAATTGAGAAGGATATTTATTTATAATTGACAAGACGCCGATTTCGAACCCCAATTTAAAATAGTGACTGCATAAAAATATGGTAATAACAGGAGAGAGCAAGAGAAAACCATGGACAATAAAAATTCCAAATTATTACAACAATTGTATTGAACTATAAGTGCATGAAACGAACTCATCAGCCATGTTTGGCAATTTCAACTACTCATTGGGTATCACATAGCGTATATTTTATGTCACAACTTACTTAAGTACAAAAATCCATAGGATTTAGTGACCAGAGCTTAAGAACTGCCTAACTTTCATGTTTCGTTTATCATATATTTATTTCGCGTTCGTACCTACTCCCTTTACCCCTTGTCATGAGTAGAGCGTCGAAATAGCCTTTCAATTTCTTGTGAAAGTGGGACATCTGTGCTTTTAACTATAAATCTCTATCAAATAATTTGAATAAAAATGTTTTTTATGAATTAGGTACGGAATTTTTGTCCGCTCTCGGCTTGACGGGACAAAAAATGGAACAGAAAATGCTTTAGAAAAAGCACAATTTAGTGACCATAGCTAGAAAAAGCATTTTCTGAAACTTTTATTGAACTGTGATGCTTAATTTAGCATTTGATGCCGTGATGTATATGATTTGATGCCGTGATCTATCTTGGGCAAAAAAAGACGACCTCGCCGAGCCAATTTTTCCACTCGCAATGGCTCTAGGCGTGATCACGATGATAAGGTTTAGAAACAACAAAATAAATACAATTTTTTCAAATCTAGTAGTATTTTCTAGTTAAAATATATTATTTGTACCCCATGTTTTTGGAAAAAAAATTACATAAGATGTTATTTTTTTGATAGGTTGCTCTATCAGCATTTTCTACCAAATTTTATGTTTTAGAGTACGGTTTTTCCATAATTTTATGTTTTAATATTATTTTATAATGCCGTTTTTTATATTACAATTCCATTTTTTTGTAAAGATCCTTTTTAAAAATTATGGTGACTTTCAAGGGGACTTTATTTGGCAAAGGTTTTTGGATTTTTTCCTGCGTTCTAGTTATGAGGATTAATGTAGTATAATGGTACCCTTTTCCCACTCATTCCGTACATTCTATCTATGAAACACTTCATTAGATTTACTGAATACTTAAGAGAAGGCGCTTCGTGTATGGCACTCATGCGAATTTGATATTTTAGTCTCTCTCCATTTACGAACTGTTACCCTCTATTTTAAGATTGGAGCCAGTACCAAATTACCTTGTCGAATCCTTTCTCCACTTCTTTTATGGGAATCAATTTTCCCTTTTTGTTCTTTCTCTTTGCTTAGACCGTAATAGATGGATGCGATTGATTTCGCCTGCTCGCTCAAATTCAAAGTGTGATAAAATGACATGTCATAGCTAATAATTTAAGAGTGACTAAAGGGTTTTAATAGTCATGGATATGGTTGTAATTAATTCACAGTGATTATTTAATTACTGGTGTTTTTCTTTGTTTTTAAACGGCTAATTAACGAATATACCCCAGGGATATAATTCATATTGGGTAGCAAATCGTTTTAATGATGACGCGGCATGGTGGAAATTAATGGAATTTATAAATGAATACGCATTTCTCCTCTAGCTAATAAATGGGTTAAATAAATTATCAGCATTTTTTTATCTTAATTGAGATTTTCTGCTTTTATTTGTTTTAAAATTTGTACATGCTTTGGATTAGATGCCTTTCTAGTGGATAATTGTCTATAGGAATGGGTGTATTCTCGTCATCATAGGCGTTGCTCTACGTATTCGCGAAAAGTGAACTCAATGAAAGGATCATCATTTCTGCTGACCTTACTCTTCTTGGAAGCCATTTCATGAGCTGCTAGACAACGTTTTGTGAATAATTTACCCCGGGTTAACAGAGAACAGGCACTTTTGTGCATAAAAGGAACCCTTGAAAATGGACAAGCTTTTGTAAGGAAAGGGCATAAGATCGTTTGTCATTCTCTGGGGGTAACAACCTAACCCCGAGCGGTTTCGGTGGCCTGGGAAAGACCCAAAAAAATGAAACTCTCCCACGCTTTCTCCATTTCCTAATCTTTCTTCTTTTTGGCTCCTCCCCCGCAGTACAGACACATCTTTACGGCTAATAATGTGCCTATACTCAAATATTAGTTTCTCCTATCGATTCCTTAATCCCTTCAAATGGTTATTTGTTAAGGAAAATGATACGTGGCATAGAGGCTAATTGTGCTTCGAGGAGAGAGTCTTGTGTTTGGAGCGCCAGGTTTCCTATCGAATGGTCCCGGCCCCGAATTCCAAGCAAAGCATCAATTGAAAGTCCATGAAGTGGCGAAAACGTAGCCTCGGGAAAGAAATATGTCTCCAAATCTGAATTACTGGAAATTTACTCTGGCTTGGTCTGGGGTGAGATCTTCCCTCACGTATCCCAAACCGTACCACTTGAATCGCTGAATTAGTGACTTCTTATGCGCCGTAGGTGAACTATCATGTTAACTATGACATTAATATAACAGATGTCTCCAATGATCTGGATTCAAAGTCTCATCCTCCGGATGGGTATCCAGTTCTGTCGCATTGCACCTGCTGTAGTCATGTAATCACGACAATTTATCTTGTAGAGTATCCCCGTTTGTATGTTAGGAGAATCGATTGTTTACTCTTTACCGTAAAATTGGCGGAATGTCAAGATTCGAGGCATTCCAATCGAAGGCGTACGATTTCTTAAGCAATAATAATTCGTGTTATCGATAAATTGTTTGTAATCGAAAAAACTTAAACTACACCTTTATATGCCAAATTTGTAATTTATATATTCATTTCTTAAATTTGTATGTCTCTGATAGAATACGCTTACTTAAAATACGACGGTTGCCCAGGAAGTAATGCACCACAATTGTTTTCTCAGCCGACAACAATGGTGCGAATGCGAAACATAACGTATGCATTATCTGAAGTTTTATGGGTGCGCGCAAGAAACTTTTGGCTTTACCGACTAATAGATTAGCAGCAGGACTGTTTCAAAATGGCATATGTTAGTGATGTGCGTTACCAGCAGCAATCCGTGATTGAATTTCTCACCGAGGAAAAAAAAATGTAAAGGATATTCCCAAATGTTTGTGCAAAGTCAATGAAGCATCTGCTGTCAATAGGTGTTCAGTTAGTCGCTGGGTTCAGAGGACGTGGACATCAGTAAGCAGTTCGGCAGTGGTCCAAGATTTGCAGCGGTCAGGGAGACTATCCACGACTGTCGTACCTGAAACATTGAAGCAAGCTGATGTTGCTATTGCCATGCCATTAATGCCAAGAGGCAGAACCATTAATTTAAAGGCATATGTCAACACATTAACAAGCCTCAAGACGTGCTTCCAGCGGCGCCATACACCCGAGGAGATGTTTTGATTCAACATGATAACCCTCGGCCCCACACAAGTTCGAGGACTGCTGAACACATGGCAAAACAGGGTTTGACAGTGTTACCCCATCCACTGTGCAGCCCTGAACTGGCTCCCTCGGACTTCCACTTGCTTGGGCCATGACAGGACACCATTAAGGAAGACATTTTGAGGGCAACGAGAATGTGAATCACTCAGTGAAGTAATGGCTCCGTGACCAGAAGAAGGATTCGAACCAATTGGGCCCTTGTTTCCCGCTGGAGGAGGACCATAGAACGGGACGGAGATTATGCAGAAAAATAGGGTGTGTAGTTGAAACATCATATTTTCGTGTGTGTTTGATTCTCATAACGTTCAATTTATAAATGTCGAAGAAAAAATATGATGCATTACTTTCTGGGCAACCCTCGTAGTTTTACAAAAGTGTTTCATTATATTAGAGTTAATTTTTTAATATGGGCTTCAGGATTTGCTGAGTAATTTTTTTTTTCTATTTTTGTGATTGCAAATTATTTATTTTACTTTTCCTTGTGTTCATTGCCGATTGATTGAAATTTTTTTTTTCGTGAAAGCTTGGAGGATGATAGCGCGATAGTTTGAAAGCCAATCTCGCCCGCGGACTTCCTCTAACCACCTTTCCGCAGATTTTAAAGCGTGGAGATTTGAATTCATATCATTATACGGATGCCTTTGAGCTAAAGATTTACCGCTCGTTCGAACTTCTGGTCCAATCCCAAAACTGGATCTCAAAAGGTTTATGGACTCATCGGAGACTCTATAACCATCTCGGTGGCCAACCCAAACAGACAAAAGCTATCTGTCTGGTGAACTTTCATCGTACGTATAAAATGAAACTGTTATACTATTTATTCTTAATTTATCAATTTTAATAGGCATTATTGAAATGAGTAGAAGTAACAAATAAAAAAAACCAATTTATTTTATCTACTCTCATACGTTTGACTATAGTTTTGCGGAATGGATGGCGATCCATGGGACTTCACTGATTTTTTAAAACCCATCATGGCATAATTTAGGATATTAAATAATATAAAAAATTATATCTTAATGGCTTTGAGGTAAATATTTGCTTCATTGCATTATTTATTACATCATCCCATGTTTCATTTTCACTAAGGCACATCTTTGGCATATCTATTTTTCATTGTATTTTTCCATGAGAATGGGGATTGGATTAATTAATCGGGCGGTATTAAAACATGTTCGATGCCTTATAAAATAGGATAAATACTTTAGGTTTTACTTATTTCTTTGCGCAATTTTTTGTTTTCATTCTTTGAGTTATAATTTTAAGTAATTTATTTAGCATTACGGAAGTATTTAAAATTGTACTTCCGTCTAACGTGACTTTAATTTCTTTGAGCCATAAACTTTCAATGTGCTTGTTTCTATAGCGTTTGTTAGAAAAGTTTTTATCTTCATCGAATATGTGTGTTTTTGAATTTTTCATATTATTGTTTTGATACGTATCTCTGTTAAATATTAGTTTCATTTCAACGAGAAGAAGATTTGTTCGTTAATAATTAGTGTAAACAGTAATATACGTTTACGCTGTATGACTGCATGTTTAATTTACCTCGAATTTCATTAAAATATTGAAGACTTAAAAACTTCGCCTTTCCTTTGATTCAACTAATTAATTTATTTGCGTACGGTTTTACTCTTATTTACTCGCAAAACAATAAGCCTCCATCTGATTCATTATGGTATCCTGAAAGGACAGTGCACGCCATGACCAATAATTTTTGCTTTCATTTTAGTTTCAATTACATTCTATTTTGATTTCATCGTTGAGAAATATTTGAGTGAAATGTTCTCGGCTCTCCAACCGGTTAAAATTTGCATGTTTTAGGCCGACATCTCGTCGAGAAACTTTCCCAACATCTTCAGGTTGGTCTCCCAACGAAACGTCGGCCAAGAACATACATTCCCTAACCCGGTTGGAAACTGGATAAGAATTTGTTCAAGCCTTTCTCCAGGAAAAACTCAGATTCTTTGTTGAGAAATATTCATTCAAGTTCTGCAGTGTTTGGGAATGGAGATCAGCATCCTTCACTCATCTCTCATTTTTTTCATGGAGCGATTCCCATTTCACCTGCGTATTGCGGGTAGTCACTCCGCAGGAGAGAAATTTTAAACGAGGGTTGCCTAAGCGTGAAGGGGCTCCCTGCCAGAATGTGTGTCGAGTGAGGTTAACGACACCCGAAAGGACAATCTCCTCCGCGCGCACGGCCGCGGAATCCCGTGGTGGGAATAAAAAAAACAAAAGAAGGAGCTCCGCCGTGGGTACGCAGGCAGACGTTCGCAGAGCGCCGGGGGATGAGCGTCGCCAGGGGTCCAGACTCCCATCCACCCCTTCCTAAGACTGATCATGTAATGAAATGTGGGATGGATTTAAAATGAAATTTAATTGAAACTAAAATGAACGCAAAAATTATTAATTATAGCTTTCAATGTCCTTTCAGGTTACTAACAAAATAATGATTTGGCAGACGGAGTGTTATTATTTAAAACTATCCCAACATTTTCAAAGTTGATGATAATAATGTAGTGTTGATAAAATCTTCTCGGTTTTGGCACTTGGTAAAGATGTTTAAGGCCAACGTTTCAATGAGAAACTCTCCTGATGAGACTTCATCGTCATTGACTGCCCTGATGGTCTAAGTAAGTCTTAGCCCTGGTGAAGTGAGGGATTTTCTCATCGAGAAGTTGGTGTTAAACAGTCTTACCCGGTGCCAAACCCGTGAAGATCAATGACATTCGCCAGGCAGGCTTAAGATATTTTATGATGTAATGGTGATGGCTGTCAATGATACAATGTTTTCCGGGTACCCAATCAATGCGGTGTACACCCGAAAACCGTAAGAGCATTTACTATTCACCGCGAAAGCCTGCGAATGAACCCTCCTAAGTCTGCCCGCCTCATCCGTGCATAATCCTCCACGTGTGAGAATAGATATCACATCACCTGCCATCGAAAGGGACGCCCACGTTGTTGGATCGACGCGTTGGGCCCATGTGTGGCGGGGGAGGGGGCAGAGAGGGGAATGGATTGGTTTTTCGTGATGCCAGCCTCGCCTTCCGCCTCCTCCTCCCTTCGCGGCCTTTTCATTCAAGCGCTTTTCGCCTCACCTCTCGTTCGCGTTCTCGGTCGAATCCAAACAAGCTGCCGCTCTGGAAGAGAGTCTTCCGTATGGAGTGGACGTATATTTGTTTTGATATGCATTTCTTTATGTGTGATTGATGGATTCACCACTAGGAGGTCTGTTATCCTTTTTTTTGCTGTCACTAATAGTGAGGTTCAATTGAGGCTACATACAGTAGCAGTCAATGAGAGACCGTGAAGGTGAAAATGTCGATGTATTGGTGTGAAATGAATTTCAAGACTATGACCATAAATTAAAACAATATTACATGGATTCCATTGTAAATGAGCGTAAATTTATAAATTCTTTAGCTAAGGGTGCTCATGAAGGTAGAATATTTTAACTATTATTGTTTTTACATTTAATCTCTTTTTTACTACCTGATTTTTGAATTAATATTAACCTATTTTTTCCTGTATTTGCAATATTATTTTATTATTATTTGTTTGCAATATTATGTCTTTTTCAAACGGTCATTTAATAAGGAGGTTTGAAGATGAAAACATTGATGTATCAGCGTGCAAGGAATTTCAGGGCTAATATCATGACTTAAGACATTATTACAAGGATTCCATTGAAAATTTTCGTAAATTTTGATTTAAGATGATGATTATTGAGTTTTTCTGAATGATTCGATACTTAACTTGCGCTGATTGTTTGGACAGTGTTGTTTTTAGTTGAGAAAATGTATTCAATTCACTCGCATTCTTTCAATTTTATGTTGATGGGTGCAATAATATTGATTTGCCATCAGTATGCCTTGCCTTGACATTTTCCTTTTTACAATTTTATGTTTATTGGTGCAATAATGTGGATATGGTATCAGTATGCTTTTTACTTGCCTTGCCATTTTCTTGATGTTATTTTTTCACAACGTGTTATTAAATAATTTCGTGCTCTTTAGTTGTTCCGATTTGATTAGTTTAAATTTAATCCCAGAGTGAAAAGTTTTTAAGCGCTAGAGAAAAAAGAATTGCAACATTAATCAAAACTCACACCTCATCATTTTAAGAGGGTAGGAAGTGTTTAAAAAACAGGTGATTAAATTTCTATTCTATAAAGTTTGTCGTTAAGCAAAAAAATGGGATGTGACGAAAACTTGCCTTGCTTTAGCTAAGGGAGTTGGTGAAGGATAGAATATTTCAGCTCTTACTGTTTTAACATTGATGTAGAGTTTTACCCCAATATCAGCTGTTTTTACGTTTGCTCTCTTTTTCATAATTTGCTTTTGCATTAATAGTACCCTATTTGTCTTTTTTTGCATTTGCAATATTATTTTATTATTATATATTTGAGGCATTATATATTTTTTTCAAATTTTCATTTCTTTCTTTGTTTTGAATATCATCTGTAAACTTTTGATATGTGCCCAATTGGATGCTGGTGGTTGGTAGATTTACTTAAGCTTTATTTTTAAGATGATATTATTGGCTGGGAATCTTTAAAATTTAGGGTAGACTGACATTTAATACGCAAAAAAAGTATATTAATCTACGAATTTAATACCTACTATAAGTAATGGATCTTGATTATTTCTACTTATTTATAGACCTGTGTATTTCCTATGGTAATATAATGAGTGAGAAATGGCCGAGCTATCAATAAATCCGTCCATATTTTTTCTACACCTCTTTAACACGTATAAGTGTAGCAAAAATTGTGGGAGGGTTCATTATTAAACTGTAATACTTATCTTTAAGGTTTTTTATCTAGTCATTTCAGAGACTACAGCTATTTGCTGAACGTATTATTTATTCAAAGGCTTCTGGTTAACAGCCTCTCTCATAATATTTCTGTACTCAGTATTCGTTTTAGTTTCTTAGCGAGAGCATTATCCCGCCAGAATACGTTTTATGTATTTACAAGACGCCTCAAACAGAAATGCAAGTATGTGTCGGTAATAAATGTCATGGAACACTGGGTACATAATTCGCTACTGAAAGAGATCATGAGTGTTACATACTCATGGTTTTGTAACCCTCTCAAGTGTTTCTGGAGTGCTTATTATCCAATCATTAATCATTCGCAACAAAATCTCGAGAGCGTGAGCTCTACGTTTCTCTCCTCAGCGGAGAGCTGCGATGATATGTGGATTCGCGCGTAATCTGCCGGCGGCTTTGTGCTTCCGCGGCAGAGCATCACGGTTTCTAGCCTACAATGCTGAGAGTGTTTTTTAAATAGAGCTATTTTAATTATCTTTTCTTCGAGTCCTTTCAAGACATATTTTTTAATTTTGCGAATATTTTCCCATAGTATATTTCTTTGTCCATATTATCCAATCCAATCTTATCACTTAAAACACTCAAGTCTTTTTGGAGGCTTTAATTTTGATATTTTAAGCAGTTAAAATTTGTTGCTTTTATGTAATGTTTGTTTTTTTCCCGGCGAACAATGGCAAGCATAGAATCCTGAGAGCTTAATTGGATTCATTTATCCTTAAGGATGATGGGCAATTTTACATCGATATGTCGGAAGGAAAATTGGAGGACCATATCCGGTGTGAGTCCCGAGAAATTTTCGCTGCTAATGCCATTTATATTTCTCATGGAATAGCTACAAAGTAATGCATTTTGCATGGTGAAATCGTTATTCTGTCATTAGTACCAATCGCATTAAAAAAGCTGTTGTATATTATCGCTCGATGTGCATGAAATGAACTCATAAGGACCGGTTTCATAAAATCTTACTAAAATTTTTCCCGGTGAGAAAACCGACGGAGACAAATTCCTCCATTTTAAACTACTAATTAATTGTCTGACATGTTGAACTGCTTTGGTTCACTATCCTCTTCGGTCCCCTTGTCCACATATGTGGACGGCCGGTTTATTATTAATTCACAGGCTAGTTTCTTCCAGTAGAATATTGTACTCTTGTACGCATCTGTGGACATACCTTTTTTTGAATTTTCCGCCTTGACAGCGCCAATTCTACATACTAGAAGCTATTTATTTCAGCATTTGTTTTCCAGAAATCAAAATGGCGGCCACAAATAAGCACATGGGAAGTAAGTAAACTATATTTCCGCTAATTTTCACTGGTTCATGTTGAATTTTTTTCTTTTAATGTAATCATTATTTATACTTATGATGGTAGTCTGTTGTTTTTCGTGCGACCACCAATTATTTTTCTATCCTTCAATTAACAAATGTACACATATGTGGACATCGGGTTTAACTTTGCTGTTTAACATGCTATAGGCCTCTCTGCTGATGACATTTTGGAAATGTTAGGAGATAGTGATGTGGATATTCCAGGGGAAATATCTAGTGGTGAAGATGAAGAACATGATTTTAATGAATATTTAGAAGAATATTCAAGTGAAGATGATGTTCCACTAGCATCACTCCGTTCACCGAATTCAGAAAAAGGCACTCCGAAGAATAAAAAATGGACACGTGACAAGTGAGTTAAAGTGCATTGAATGATACTGCATGCACTTATGAATACATTGGTGATAATAATAAATAAGTAATCTGCAAAAAATTGTACAACTTACAGGATGCCACCATATGTACACGACGTAGAAGATCTCTTTTGTGAAAATGAGGAAGGGAGTCAAAATTTCCTCGATATGTTTTTCGAGTATTTTCCTCCCAGCTTTTGGAAAAGTGTGGTAGAACAAAGCAACCTGTATTCAGTACAAGTAAGAGATCATCGCTCCATTAATATGACCTACGATGAAATCATCAGATTTGTTGGCGTGTCCATTTTGATGGGTTCACTAAATTATCCGCAAACAAGGCTGTATTGGAGTAGGGATTTGGCCGTTCCTCTCATTCAAAAAGTCATGTCACGGGACAGATTTTTCGAGTTAAGGAATCATTTACATTTCGTTGACAAATTTGTTACTAGCGATAGCGATGACAAGTTACAAAAAGTAAGACCGATACTTGATGCCTTTTTGAAAAAATGTCACATGCTACCTAGATCGAATGAACAATCTGTAGATGAACAAATGATTTCTTTCACTGGTAGATGTCCTAATCGACAGTATGTACCGAATAAGCCACATCCAGTAGGACTAAAAAATTTTGTTCTTGCAGAAAGAGATGGTCTTGTTCTTGATTTTCATATCTATGTTGGAAAAGGAACCATTCCTGATAAGGACATGAGGGAGCTTGGTCTGGGCGCAGGAATTGTGAAGTTGCTAACGAGGACGATCAGCCATTCCATCATCTACTGCGACCGCTTCTTCACTAGTGAAAAACTAGGTGATTACCTAGTGGCAAATAATTTTAACCTCTGTGGTACTGTCATGAAAAACAGAGTAGGTGGTGCACTTAGTATTTTGAAATCCGACAAAGAATTAAAACGGGGTGATTATGACGAGGTTCTGCGCAGTGATAAAAAAATGTGTTGTGTCAAGTGGCAGGATAGTAAGGCAGTCACTATGCTATCTACTTGCATAGGTAGTGAACCCCACTCATCTTGCTTGAGATGGGACAAAACAGAGAAGAGGAAACGTGAAGTCAACCAGCCTCTAGTTATAAAAAAATACAACCAATGTATGGGAGGAATTGATCTTTGTGATCGACTTCTAGCATATTACTCTTCTTCAATGCGTACCAAAAAATGGCCTTTACAGGTATTTACGCACTTTGTTGATTTGGCTATAGTAAATTCCTGGGTAATGTACCGCCGAAATTGTGTGAAGGCAGATGTACCAAAAAGAGAAATTGCCTCACTTTTGCAATTTAGAACTCGATTAGGCAATGCAATGATTCACTTTGAATCTGGAAGGGTTGAAATCAGGGAGGAGATCCAAAAAAAAAGAGGCAGGCCATCAAAATGTAGTTCAATTAGTCCAGGCCCTCATGAGAGTTCTAAAATATGTGTAAATGAAGAAACAGGCATTGAAGATCAGCAAATTGACCACGAGGATCAAACCCAGCAAAAACGTCGAAGAATCATACACCCTGTCAATGACGTCAGATTTGACAGGATAAATCATTGGCCTATTTTTAGCAATGACAAAAATGCATCACGATGCAGACACTCTGGCTGTTCATCAAGAACTAGGATTAAATGCCAAAAGTGTGATGTATACTTATGTGTGAGCCTCAATGGCTGTTTTCAAAAATTTCATACAAGGCACTAAACATGCTGAAAGAAAACAATTGTTTTTTATTTTTTTAAGATTGTATTATGTATCATAATAATTGAACTATTTGATTTGTACTAAGATTTTAATTACTTATGTGCCTTTATTTTAATGTCATTGTAATTCATACTTGACATAACTGTTTATTTGAGAAATATTAAAAAATAAAAATTACTAAAAAAATTATTTATTCTTCATTTTGTTGATAAACTTTTATATTTTTATTCGTGGTACAATTTTTTCGCATGCAATAATAGTATTTGATCAATTAAGTAAAAAAAGTACATATATATCGCAATAAAAAACAGAAAAGTATATTTCACAATCTGCATATATGATCCTCATGTCCACATATGTGGACATAGAATATTTTAACAATTATAGAAACAATTTCAAAAATACTTCCACACACAATGTCAGTAGTCTCATATGTGCTAAATATTAGCAAGGAAACATTTTTCTGAGAGCCAGGTTTTTTTCGGGACCGAAGAGGCTATTACTTCCTACCCGTATCATGATTTACATTACAGCCGTATTACGTCAAGGTAAATAATTAATATTCGTTGTAAAACGAGTAACAGATTAATACTATCTTCATTTTCAGTGTAAGGAAGTATGTTCTTCAAAAATATTTTTACTCAATATCACTGTAAAAATTTGGTTCCCTCCTTTAAAACTTCATTTCAGACGATAGCATCTCCACAAGAGTAAAAGAAATCGATTTGATCGCTTAAAATTTGCCCCTCCTATCTTTTATAATCGTAAATTCATAATATGTTAACTAATAATTTTTAAATGGAAGAAAAATGGTATTTAGTGTTATTGAGAACGTAAAATAATAATGATGGCCGTAAAGTTCCCTTATTTTTCCCAGGTTTGTGTTGACTGATTTATTCCAGCCCGTGATTAATAATGCTGTTGATATTTCAGCTGGATTTCAAGTAGAGAATAGGTCGTTTCTTTTATTTACATCTACATAATACCCTGCGAGCCACCTTTAGGGTGCTTGGCAGGGGGTGATCAATCGCCAGCAGCATGCAGCATGCAATTGAATTCCCACATGCACACCACACGGTCCATAAAACGTTACGCATACTTCAAAATTTTACTGCCGCATGCTGTTAGAAATAATAATAAAATTCGGAAACATACATTGAAGTACACATAAGTTAGTAGGCTACATTACAAAGTCATCTAATCTATTTGTGAGTTCTGACGCTGCCGTTATAATATCCTATATATCGTGGAAAAAAGAGAATGATAATCTTGAGGAAGAAGAGTGATGATCTTCAAGATGGTACATCGTCATCCACAAACTGAATTCCGCATTTAATTACAATTTTTGTTTGAATAGTTTTGAATAATTGATAGGAATGTATTTTCTTCCATTCTGACAGACCAAACCTGGTGAGCACTCCTTGCTTTCCTTTTCCGTGGTTCAGGGAAGAAGATAGCGGGAGCAAACTATCACCAAGCACCCAGGTCACTCCGAGTGCGTCTCTCCACTGAGAAATTTACTCGCGCGATCACTCGGATTCATCGAGTGCGGGATAATTGACCATAGATGGAGCATTATCATTCCTTCGGAGTGTCTTGCGCGGAGACGTGCAACTGGTCCGGTTCTGCCTTACCAGTTTCCGCTTGCGCTTGGCCGTGGGGCACTGGGGCATTGCGCATGCGTAGTCAACCTCGTGATCCCCGCCCCTCCGTGAACTGGCCCTTTGCGAAGCGGTTAGCGCGGAAGTGAAGAAGGTGCGCATTCTGGCGACTGCGGCCGGAATTGATTTCCGCGATCGGAGAGACATAGCTGTCAATCCACCGAGCGATATCTCCGGGGTCGGGCAAAAAAAGATGAATTTGCTGGAAAAATTGCCTCGGTTTGTCTTAGCGATGTTTTTTGGCCTAATTTGTGTGGTTGATGATCTCTTTTTCTGCGAAACCGAATCATTTCCGTCGTCAATTATCCGTGGGAATTTCATTGGATGATAATGAATGCTGCAACAACAGTCTAACTAACTAACCTACCGAACTAAAGTAACTAATCCGCCTCATTTTTTCCTGTATGTTTTTCCAGCTTTTTTAAATCTGCAATGGCTATCACTTTTAGCATGCTTAAGAAGCTAGAATCCAGGTAAAAATCAATTGCGCGTGGCATTCATCCGTTAGGAGCAGCATTTGTATATAATCTATACTTCCTGTAGCTATAAGTTCCTGCCTTTGAGCATTTCACGAAAATGGAAAAAAATCAAGACCAAATGATTCCCATTTTATTTTATTTTTAATTTCTGCGAGAATAGTTTCTGTTTCGGTAAACGAATATTTTTAAAAATAATTGCGGAAGGAATTGTTTTATTTAGGTTCGTCTTTCTTATAGTATTTCTTTTTACAGGGGTTATAGGAAAATATTTTCCTAAAGTATTATATTCATTCTAATACTAAGGATAATGCTGATTTCCTATTGTTTATCCCGATTGGAAAATTTATACCTATAACTCTAATGCCTCGAGTGCTCTTGCTTACATTTACTAAGGTTTATACCGTCGAGAATGTTCTTCTGTTCGTTCGTAATACGCTGATCCGCTGACCCTTCATTGAAGAGGACGTAGCGTGGGGGACGTTGGGTGTTAATCCTTCCTTCACCGCGGGTCGTGCAGAGGTACGTTTACTGATTTTCTGGCTATTACCTGACGGCTTAAATTACAATGGTTGTCTTCCTCTAACAAGCACCTTCCGTTCGTTGTGTCCCTGGAAAACTGACGATCGCTCTCGAGAATTTTTATGGCGCGTAGTCGTTTTCCTCATCGATAGTTCACTCATTAACAAATGATATTCCATTACATTCCAAATATTCGGGTCTTGATGGCTCTGATCATCAAAAAAATAGTTTTTCTGCGCATTATATTTTGGGAAATTAAATTTAAAAATTTGAGTAAGTGCGTAGACTCTAATAACAATGCCTACTTGTCTAGGTATTGTACAACGCAGTTGGATTGAAAATATTACTATTAACAAAAAATAATGTTAGGCACGTCCTTTTGTTAAGAGTGCAATGAAAAAATTACCTTTTAATATTACATTAAGAGTTATAAGTGAAATGATGCTCAAATTGAAGTCAAAATATGTAAAAAATTCTTGTGCTTCTTTGTTTCATTCTTTCGAATATGCTAAAAAATTGTGGATCGGAAAACGTATGTATTTGTTACTCCGCATGGCCTAATGCCTTAAAGTATTTTTAAGCATCGAAGGCAGTTACACGAGAAATTTCGTTAGTATAAACTTAATAATTTTTGTTTATTATTTTAAACTACGTAATTGGTGTACAATAATTTTCGTGCCTAAGCTTAAGGTGAGCTCAAAGGTATGGACATATCTTGAGTCACCACTTACTCTCCTACTTACACATAGGAGGCTTCTCTTATGTATTGATTTTTGGACCTAAGATTCGCGACGTCTTTTTCCTGAAGCTCACGTATACGCGAATATCCTTATCCAAGTTGTTGCGACTCGAGGTCTAGATGATATCGTGGTGGGGCCCGGGCTTAAGAATGGCGACGCGGGCTTACGCTGTTTGGGAGTTTATATAACTCTTGCCGCTTTCCTTCCACGCGATGCTCGATCGTTGGTGTCGTGCGTGGAGAAAGAGCGGGGATGGTCTCCCGCCATCCCACCCGGGTGGTCCTCCCTTCGTGCCCCGCCGGCCGAAATCGGATTCGCGGCGGTGAGGAAGATGAGCGGAGACCGCGAACGGTCGACGACCCCCGACCCGGCACCCCGTGACCCCCCTTCCCCTCTCCCAAGGACGAGGCAAGTATTTTCACACGCTTTTCAACAGCTCCCTCCCTCCTCTCCCCTACACTCAACGCCTTTTTTGGTCTTGGCAAAAAACATCGCCCGAAGATTTCCAAAGCCCGCGGCACCGCGAGAGTGCGGCTAGTAGAAGCCTTTCGCCTAGGATAGGCGAAATTGATTATCCTCGGATCATTCGCATATATTCTCCTACGTAAACCTTGGATACCCAGGTAGGTTGAATTGAAGTGACGGACGAACAAGGTGGATTACCATGCGGCCTTTTCGCTTTGTCGCCAATTTATCGTAATTATTAATAGCTCGTTTATGCCCGTCTTGAAATTTTATTCTTCTTCGTAATAGGGATGTTGAGTGAACTTGGAAATTCTCTTTTTTCGCCACTTTGCAGCACGACATGTGAAATTTAGGAATTTTTAGCAAAAACTAAGGAAAATTTTTATTTGATTAAAAAACTTTTTCATATTCGCTGAAATAGTATCCTTTTTGATATTGGTGTTGTAGGTTAAATTTTATAAAAATGTGAGTTAATTCAATTTTAAATTGCTATTCTTATCTTGATGGAATAACAGAAGATATAGTTCATCATTCTTAAAATTTTTTATGCATCTTATATCAACTGTATTTATGGCTGAATACTTTTCTAGCCATTATTCATCGAGAATATAAATGCACGTTTTTTGTCCACTTTACTTTTCCTGGCGCCGTCAGAAACAATATTGTCAGTATTAATTGCTTGTATTTCTTAGTAATCTTTTACGTGAATTCAGTCATCTTCTTTCTTGATGGGATGCTGGTGGTGTCATAATAGCTTCAAACATTTTTTAAATATATTTGGATCATTTTTGTGTAATAAATTCCAGCTTTCTCTCTATTTTTCAATAATTTGTACTGCAATACGGAAGTTTAGGTTTTACATATCTTATCCAGCTTATAAAATTACTGATTGCTACTGTGAAGTGAAATAATGAACTAATTTGTACATATTACTCTATGCAGTCACCACCACCAGGGTACTCTGTAGAGGTTTTGCAAATTTCGTTATCTGTTGACAATGAATGAAAAAAATTGGGCTGAAATCCCTTCGTGTCTGGATAAAAAAGTGCGTATTTCATGTAGAAATGAACGATCCTGTTCGACCGCGAGATGGCGTTAAATTATTAGCACAGCGCGTTGTTTTGTTCATTTTGGCGTGCGGTTGTTGAACCCGTCCCTTGTGTGTGACCCGCTATGATTGCCCTGCTGAGTTTCCGCCGCGAGTTTGATTTTGACTGCCCGTTTGTTCCCAGGACGAAGATTCAAATGATCCTAGAATACACGTTCCTTGAAGAAAAAATATTTATTTAGTTGCAAATTGAGTCGTAATGCACATATGTTTCCTTTTGCTTGATACAAAGAGTCATAATATTTCCCTATCACGCAGAAAAAAAGTATTATATCATCTAAAAAATTGATACGTGAAAGTGAAGAATTTTTTGGAAAAACTACGAAAATGCTTCTTAAATTGAGAAATATCTTTATTTCCGCTTAAATAATATAATTTTTTAAATCTTGGTAGTGAAGGTTTAATTCTTTGAAAATGACAGGAAAGATCATTTAAAATTTCTACTCTTATCGTGACAAAATAATTGAGGATCTGGGTCACATTGATAAAATAAAATAAAATATATTTACTGTATTTATTAATCATTTTCTTCGACTCTACTTATTCATTTCATTTATGAATGTATAAGATTTTCAGGGGAAATTATACATGAAAGTGACGAATTCTTTGCCAAAACTGAGGAAAATTTTGTTTAATTGAGAAATATCTTTACTTTCTCTGAAATAACGTAAGGTTATCGGGAGAATTTGATACGTCATGAAACAGAATGTAAGCCTTTCATATTTATATTTTGCCTATGCATTTTACACCTATTTCATAGAAAAAGCAGTGCGGCATTGAAAAACCTTCATTCAGTTCTGTAGTTTTGGGAATACTTGCTATCTCAGTTTTTTATTTATGAAAATTGAATGATTAAATACCTATAAAATTATATAATATGTTTCTAAACTCGGATTTCTATGCATAACCTTTGCGGATTTTGTCCAATCAGAAGACTTACATGATATCCATCGTGGAACTATCGTAGGCAGCACCATATCAAGTTGTAAAATGACGTAGTCATTTCGAACTCAAAGCCCATCTTCATGATAAATGTAATTGCCAAATAATGTCATATTTTTTCGCCGCCTGATGATTTTTGGTTTATATGTACCTGTATATCACTGAATATTTCGCATAAATGAGGCTTTCAGTCGCAAAATCAGTCAAATTTATGGCATTTTTGTTTGTTTCTGGAGGACTTACTGTACCCTTACAAGTTTTGACGGGGTAGTAAAAGGTATTATTAAGAGGAAGTATTCCATGGTTTGGACTGTGGCTTGAAAGTGAGATTATGAATGAATAACACTTACGTCGAGTTACGCTTAATATGCATTTAAATAAAATTTTCACTTGTTTTTAAGTTGTTGGCGACTAATGCAATTGCAACATATAGAACTTGGCATTAGGCCTTGTGCGCCCTAAGTGACGTGCAATTCGAATGGAAAAAAAGTAATCATAAAATGAGATAAACATTCATGTCTCACATTTTCCTGACGTTCCGCACCCCGGTTGGCAATTACATGGTGTCATGGAGTGAGTCTTGGTCGCACCACTCGAACGACCAGACATCTAACGTGAAGAAGTCACGGTCTTAGGATCGCTCGGAATGCGTGAACGCGAGCGCTTAGAATGGCGGAGAGTGACATTCACAGCTGAAAAAATGGCGAAAACCTTGAGTTTTGAATGGTATCGGAGGAAGAAATAGAATATATTACGATTATATGCCATCATTAGATTTAATTGCTCGACCTTCTTCCTATCTAATGGTAACTCGTTGATAAATCCCCTTGTCCAATAAAAAAATCACGCGAATATCTTCTCTTTGATCCTATTTATTTCCCTGATCCATATTCTAACGCGTGAGATGGTGGAAACTTATGGTTAGAATTTGCATAGTCAGGTGCTTATAATGCTTGTGAAGTGACATCTATGTTCTCAGGAATTCAGAAATATGGGAACGGCTTTTCAGCTGGCTTTTGAATTTTACTGAGGTGTTGCATGCATTTCATCAACTCTTTCAAGGAAAGCACTTAAATTTTGAAGGTCACTCGACGGCTTTGAATATCTTGAAATGACGGTCAGGCACAAATTCTTTGGTCAACCCTTGATTACCTCGTAGCTGAAACATCTTTGGAGTACGCAAGGTTTTATATAACGTGGAGGGGAAAAGTAGGAAAAGATTCTTGGTGGCAGTGAGACGCTCTTTAAACTGTTTTGTAATGAAAAATGTGTTCCAATTGCGATCCTTCTTGTACAAATTCGGCAATTCACGTTTTCAATTTAATTCTTAGGTCGAAATAGAAAGTTGCAGGTCCCTTTTCGTAAACTACTTCGTGATTCTATCTTTTGCTGCAATACTTGCAATACTTACTCAATGCACACTCTAATCGTATGAAATAACAAGTAGCATAGGTATCAGCAGTGTCATCGACAGCTAAGCTCGTGTTTTCTGGTGCTGGTATCTTTAAATATTTTAAAAAGAGTATGAATGAAATTAAAATAGAATGCCAGTAAAATGTTCTCATGCAAACTTTTTATATAGTGAAAATTTTATTTTTAACCGTCGGCGATAGAATAAAGCGTTAGATCTTGGACAAAAAAATGAAACCTTCCACAGTACAGAAAAAATGCTTTGTTTATATAAAAAAAGAGTACACTGTAGGAATTTTTCTGGTTCATCATTTTGCTCGATTTAAAGTTTTATAAGTAAATCAACTGGAACTGTGTGCTTTGAGTAATCTTTATTTCAAACAATGAATGTTTCATAGCATTCAAAATTAATTTTAATTTTATGCCAATTGTTAAAAGTCGGATGTTTTCTCACTTAATCGGCTGCTTAGCTATATATTCTACAGTATTGCAACCCAAACTCGCTTTGTTTCCATAGAAATCAAAGTTTGGACCCGTTCTTAGAAAATTTGGGTGAAAAAAACCCATATGCAGTTTAAAATACCAGGTTCGAAACCAGGTCAAATGGAAAGAATACATTTTTTCACGTTACATTCACTCGGAACCGGGAATAAATTAACTCGACGAGCTGATTCTCTTTTGATTTATCCTTGGAAAATTATGCGGCACGAGACGTTCGACTCGATTGATCGACCATAAATTTGTGTGGAGCGAAGTGTGGATGCTGTAAGGTTTTCTTCCTCCAAACGCTTGAGGAGAGAGGGAGGAAGAAGACAAAAAACACGAGTTAAACAAGTAAGTGACATTTTTAGGCACGCAAGCCATTTCCAGTTCTCGATTTAAGATTTCCATTCAAGCTAGGATGACTGCGAAGGGAGTAAGTATTTTCTTTCCTCCACATCAGTGTAAAAAGGAAGCCTCTGTAAATGCTTTGTAAAAATAACAGAAAATAAATAATTATCAATGAACACAAAATTAAAAAAAATAACTTATAAATATATTACATTGGATAATTAATTGCATCAAAAACAGATGTATTTTAAGAAACTGTGTAAAAATTAAAACTGAATAAATTAATATCAAATTCAATAAAAAAATCATAGAAAGATAAACATATTACAAAATTGAAATATAATAAGGTAAAACAATATATACCTACTATAAAAAGGTTTTCTTCTTCCAAAAGCCTAAGGAGAGGGAGAAAAAAACACGAGTGATCCTCATTCTTTTCTTCTCCATATCCAACCCTATCCTTCCCGCTTCTAACCTTACCACTACTCGGCATCCGTTCCGACCTCTCCTAGTCCAGTATTAAACTCATTTTATATTAATTTTTTCAGTTCAACACTCATATTCTGGCCTAGCATGTGCTTGTCGTAATTTTAAGTGCAGTAGCTTAGTAAATTTTTACAGCCACCTCGAAACATGGAATTTCAGGCAAAGACTAAAGAATCAAAATGATGAAGTGCAAACATTAAAACTGAATAAGTTAAAATCAAACTCAATAAAAAATATAAAATGATGAATACATAAAATTGAAATAAAATAAGGTAAAACAATAAATACTATAATAAGGTTTTCTTCTTTCAAAAGCTTGAGGAGTGTGCAAGAAGAAAAAAAAACACGGACGACCCTCATTCTGGTCTTCTCCATATCCGACCCTATCCTCCCCGCTTCTAACCTTACCACTACTCGGCATCCGTTCCGACCTCTCTCCTAGTCCAGTATTACCACCTCCTCCCCTCCAACCCGCCCTGTCCTCCCATCCCCTCACCCTGCACCACCGCGGCTCCCCTGTTACACTCATCGCCCGTCTTCCCAGCCAGTTGAAAGAGTCGACTCTTGCCGGGGTGAAAGACCTCTTGTGGCCCATATTTTTGGTCACAGAGTGAGTGAGGGAGAAGAGAGATGGGAAGGGAGCAAGATGGGCGAGGAGTCACGGAAGGGGAGGTAGGGTAAATCTGGAGGGGGGGGGGGCTGAGTAGGGGCATCAGAGGGGCAAGTCACTACGGAGGGTGGGTAGGAATGATGTTTGTAGGGGGAGAGTGAATAGTTGTAGCCAGTTCAGTTGGTGAGTTCTCCTCCCTCGACAGATTGTCTTCACTCAATAGCCATTCAGATGCTTTGAGAATTCCGTCACCACTGGGCGATCTTTTAGGTTTGATGGTTAAAACAGAAATATTTAAAATGTCATTCTTCCCTCGCACTATTAAGGATAGCAACGTTATCTTAATTGATAGGATTAATGGCGTCGCTCGCTAGGATCACTTATTGCATGTTTTTTTCATAGTTCTAACCTTGCATGTATTTGCTTCAGGAATTACTAACCATTTGCAAGTTTTTTATGAATAAGCATGTATATTTTGCTAGTACGCGTAATATTTCTGTAACCGTGCGGTGTGCATGTGGCGATCCTCTAGCATGCTGCATGTTGGTGATTTGTCACCCAGTGCCAAACACCCTAGAGGTGGCTTGCAGGGTATTATGTAGATTTAGATGTAGATGAAGTAAAGGTTGTATAACTATCAAACCTAAAAATATATGACTATGTAACTCATTATTAAAAAAGTATAAGAAAACTATATAACTCATTATTTTTTATACTGTTTCTTTAGAGGGGTGTCATTTTCCTTAGAATTATATAAAATATTTGGATTTAATTAGAGATTAAAGTTGCTTTTAGATGTACCATGAAGAGAAAATATGGGTTCGTCCCATCTAAATTAATGGGTTCATCCCAACGCCCCAGCCGATTCAATTTCACCCGATTTCGTACTTTGGCGAGGATCGCTTCCCGGTAAATGTCGCGTTCCTTGTCCCAAATTCCTCATCACGTTAATTTTTACGTAATCGGGGACTATTTCCTGGTATTGTATTGGATCAATTTTGTTGTGATCACGGGAAGAATGCTGTTCTTTAATGTTTTAGAGTCCCTCTGCTGATACTGCGCAATTCATAACCATAAATTTTTCGCAGTCGTAAAAACTGTTCTACTTTTGTGCTAAATATAAATCCGTCATTATTAAGAAGAAAAAAGAATATAGTCATGTGACGAGGAGAACTTAGTAGGGACAAGTCACTATGGGGGTGGGGAGGAATAATATTTGTAGGGGTGGGGGAGAGAGTGGAGGGAACATTTGTAGCCGGTTCAGTCGGTGAGTTCTTCTCCCTCGACAGATTTTCTTTACTCAATAGCCATTCAGTTGTTTTGGGAATTCCATCGTAACTGGTCGATCTTTTAGGTGTACCATGGAGAGAAAGTAACCGGAATGAGTGTGCCCGTCTCGTCTCCCTTGCAGATTCAATTTCACCCGATTTCCTGCTTAGGGGAGGGTCGATTCTCGGTAATTGTTGCCTTTATCTCAAATTCTTCATCTCGTTAGATTTTTCAGAATTCGGATACTCTTTCCTCGTACTGCATTGGGTCAATTTTGTTGTGATCAGTGGTAGAATGCTGTTCTTTCATGTGTTAGTCCCTCTACTGTGATTGCACAGTTTAGTTCCAAAAATTTCGCTAACGGCAAAAAAGTTCTACTTTCTCGCTGGGCATCTATTATTGCTATAAAGATAAAGAAGTACGTAGTTAAAATAACGCATATTACTTTAAAATCGACAATTTTTTGTTGAGGCGCCATTTTACCTAGACGACATACCATATTTAGATTTAATTAGGGATTAAATTTGCTTTCCAAAAAAAAAGGTTTGCTGGCGTGTCTTAATTTTGTATTTATTGTGACTGTAGCACATCTTATTTCTGCCATTCACCTAAGCTAGATTGATTTTTTTCATTTTTAGTTTCATCTATTCATTAGCAGGTATTGGCGCTATTGATGCAGTTAAGGCTAAGATATTTTGAAATTGAATCATGTTTGCGGAAGCCAAGGTACATTCATGGAGGTGAGTTTTGTTGAGGCATCAAGGGGGAAAGAGCAGTACTGAAATGGTGATTTTGGGTTAGGAGCAGCCGAGGGCAGGCGGCTTGCGGTTATCAAATATAATCTCTTTATTCTACAATATCTTATATGGTGAAACCAAATGAACTTATCATTTCATTGAAAGAATGCACATGTTGTGACCTGAGAATTCATTTGTATTTGAAACGAAAAAATAATACCTTGTGGCATATCATCATTAGTCAACAATCCTAAGATTGGTTTGACGCAGCTCTCCATTTCTCTCTCCTATCCGCTAATCTTTTGTGGCATGTATCAATTTTATTTTGATGGTAAACGTTAAATATTTTTCCTCGTGTGGCGTGTATCAATTTTATTTTTTTGGCGCATCTTAAATTTGTTTTTCCCATTTTTTTTCGAATTGTAATGTGATTTTTTTAGGCTCATTAGCTAACATTGCAATCGTCGAAATACAGCAAAAAAAGATTGTTTTGCAATTAATTTATGGATGGAGAGGACATGTTTCATTGGGTGAGGGACATTTGAAATTAACGGTTTGCGAGTTCACTTTGTGGAATGGTGATGTGATAGATGAAAAAGTAAACTTTGTTTTATTCTACACAGTATTTATTAATAACACAACCCGTTTTCGACCTTTTCTGATCGTTATCAAGAGTTGAACTCTTGATAATGACCTGAAAAGGGTGAAACCGGTTGATTTGTTTAATAAATACTGGGTGGAATACAAAAAAGTTTACTTTTGGAGAGGAGTTTTGGTGGGTTATTAGAGGTGGGTTGAGAATGAAATTAGTGGGAGGAGAGAATCTGAGGAAATACTTGTATCCAAATAAATTTTTGGGTTCTACCTCAAATCATGTACTTATTACTTGCTATATATGGTTTTCTGAAGTTTTGGGCAGTGCGCCGACTATGTCATTTGAAAATTTCCCTTGTGGGAATGTAATGTTAATGAACGTGTACGACCCTTCATCATCTCCCTTTCAGATTCATTTTCACCCGATTTCCCGGTAGGGCGAGAGTATTTTCTTGGTAAGGACGCATATCTTGGATCCAATTTCCCTCGACCCATTTGGATTTCCAGTACATCAGCGGCTCTTTCCTAGTATTGCTGTGGGTCGGCTTGGTGTAAACACTGGAAGAATGCTGGCCTGTCACTGTGTCAAAGAGTGGTTACAAACAAATTTTTTTTCGCAAATCTAAAAAAAATTTTTTTCGCAAATCTAAAAAAACTTTTCGTAGATGACAGCGAAAGGGGAACCGCACATTGTGGGAAATTCATTACATATATCACAAGGTATTAAAGACTAGAACTCGGGTAGTAAATTAAAAATTAAAAACACTGTGTAGACAATGGCATCATATTCTTCATTCAAATATACCTCATTGAGGGCCTTGATTTATTGCTAATACAAAATCTTCAGAAGTGAAGCTGTGAAATTATATTTTAATTTTACTTTTAATTCGATATAATGACTCGTATCACTACTGTTTCTCGCCTGAGATAGCTAGTTTTCTTATTGTCTTAAACTCACTGACAGGCATAAGCGCATAGATAATTTTGAATATTTCAATACTATCTCTCGTTGGGCGTATAGTGGAAAGTTCATAATATGTATTAGATGGCAGTTAATATTTTTAATTAAGCGGCATATTTTGAAATATTGATGAAATATGTGTTCACTTCATCTACCTGTGGAATCTCCTAACATTAAATGGACTTAAATTTTAAAGGCGGGAAATGGTCGTTTGTTTACGCTGTGAACCTCCACAGAGACTGTCTTTACTCAATGTCCATCAATATCTCGGAAAACCCACCCATTAAATGATTTGAAAATAAAATTTCCCGTTCAAAGTGGAAGGTGGAAGACTGAAATGAATGTGTTCATTCACCTTTGTTTATTCACTTTTATTCAAATTCCATCAATAAACAGTCAGTTCCTGTGACGGCTTGGTCACGCGGACGTAAATGACAGTCTAGGCTCTAATAATATTTCATCGCATTTTGCTTTTCCGCACCCAGTGTCTCTATTTTGTAATAAAATTTTATTGAAGAGGGACGATTCTACAGAATTTAAAATAAACTAATGACTTCTTGCTGAACACTATGGACGTAATTTATTGCGGAGGAAAATTTTGGACTTATGTTGGAGTTTGTGGAGTGAAATTGTGGAGTCCTGTGGGAAAATAATATGCGTGCGACATGGCTATCAGTGGAGAGTGCCATTATAAGGTTCGATGAGCAGTGTGTTTTCGTTTGGTAATGCTGCAGTTTTTCAGTTTTTTTGTGTTGTTTTTCAGTTTTCCTATGTTTGTATTTTAAAGTTGTTTTTAAATTTTTATTCTTCTTTTTCAGGTTTTATTTATTAGAACCGGTGACTTCCCAAGTTTTTTTTACTCTTTAATTAAGTATTTTTACCCTTTATTAAAGTTTAAGGGAATATTAATCTGTATTTAATCTAGCTATTAAAATTGGTTTTGTCACACCTTCATTAGCGAAATATCTGATTTAAAATGTGGCTCTGTAATGCTTTGCTTGCAGAGTATCACTAAACACTATTTATGCAGTTATAAATTGAGAGCCAAATCATAGTTAGCACCTTGTGTTTCACTTTTCAATTGTGTATTAATTCAAAATTATTGAAATGTAACGTATAATTTTTAAAATTAAAATCTACATCATGAGAGAGTTCAAAGGCAAATCTCCGTTTTATCTGAGTTCGATGACATCATACCAGAGAATAAATTTCGGATTGTCTCGATTGTTCATAATTAATGTGAAATATTCATAAAATCACATTTTCCCCTCTGTAGTGGTTGGAGAATTATGCTGGATGCGCCTACAACTCTGGCATCCTAATAATTTTCGTCATTCGAGTGTCGAACCGTGTCGCACGACTCTTCTATGCATTTGGAAGCTCCTTACTGCTAAGGTATATGGAGAATACATTATAAACTCATATAATGTACCTTATCGTTTTTTTCATTGTTGATCGAGTTTTATGTGACGTATTTCTGCCCTTAATGTGGAGTAACAGTCTTGAGTCGAATTCAAATTACGGAACAAAGTAATTTAAAATTGAAATATTTTTATAAATTCAAAACTGAATGTAGGAAAAGGTAAGTAATGTAGCTATTAAATGCTGAGAAATATTAGACGCCGTAAGAAAAAAATAGACTTTACATAAATGCAGCAGACATTATCAACGTTTGTAGGAAATTAAGTGCCACTTTTTGTTAATTCACCCGTTAGGATGGGTTACAGTTTCCTGACTTATTAGTCTGAACGATGTCATTGGTACAATGTCGAATATCATTAGCGCATGTCAGGCGTGGTTGTGTACGAAATTGTATCGTTTAATTTGTCTTTACCCCTAGAAAACATTCTCTTGGATATTTTATGGCGTAAGGGGGGGGGGGGGGGTGATTGAAATTTGAAAATATAATGTTGATTCGTACCATGAAGAATTCAGATAGGAAGCTTACTTTTACTCTACCTTCCTCTCTATCTGCTAATGAAGCCTAATGTTAGTAACTAAATGTTTTCAGTGGAAGATAAAAAATTAGATCCTAAATATTTTTTTTGAGGATAAGCTTCATATGATATGTTTTAGGCTACTCTTACGTTATAATAAATCATTGGCAATGGAAATCTTACGGAGTAATAGAGCAACTAGATAATAAACGTTGAATTGTGCAGCTATCAGGTTAATGACGTAGTTGGTTGGCATTGGGGATTAGTCTTCGACTGCTCTTATTTCTCCTATAATTTTACCGGTCTAGTGGATTCTTAAGAGTTGCGAAATTTGTATGCTGATGGTGTAGTTAATTCGTGTAATTACGTTTCTTTGGCAACTTCTGCAAGGTCGAGAATTTTGCATATGAAATCAGTGTGCGACGTTATAGTTTGTCAATCTGCGTTAACGCATTCTACTTCTTCTGCCTAGTTTCATCATTGACGAAGGAGTAGCCATGTTGAGTAGGTATATTTTTAGTGGCTAACGTGATCAGTTTCCTATTTCTCCTTATTTCATCTCGTATCAATCTACGCCATCAGAAGGACGCTGGGATCCAGAATTATAATCGCTATTCATCGCATCTAATCTGAAAATTGTCGTTTTGTTCATGCTAAGAAAATCTGCTTTGTTTGAGCAGGTGCCAAATACTGACTTTTAGATTACTACTGTTCACACTTACTCGAAGGTTAATAGAAACTTGACGCCAATATATGATGTAAGATAAGGGTATTACCTTGTCGGCATTTTAAAATTTGATGTAAACAGATTATACTTGGCTGTTTCCCAGTTTTAATTGTTTCTAATTACGAAAAAATGTCTCATTAAAACCTGTATTTGTGCAATTTCATGAACCTTTGATATTTATCCTTATAATTTAGAATCATTCAGTTTTTTCATTTGATAAACATACTTCAATATCCGCGATCACATCTCCTTGAAATCCTTGAATACTCACGATCATTGAAATATTTTTGAATACATAGCATATTTTCCTTCTTAAAGTATTTTATACTATTGTTCTTGCAACGGCGTAAAAAATAAATTAATTTCAAAACTGAGCAATCTCAGGAAGAATTCAGGCAAATTTACTTCCGATGTTTTGATAGTATTTTATGCTAAATTCGCAATCCATAGTCTGGCTTGTTTTTCAATTAAAAGTTTTCCAACAATAAAAACAGTAGTTACTGACCTCTATGACCTCATATAACATTTTTAGCTGGCCCTTGGCCTGACCTGGTATTAATGACTGCAACTTTTATCCATAATAATTTTTGTGTTAAGGCTGAATCGTATACTTAGCGATAACTGGCACCATAAGTTTTTCAATTGACTCATATTTCATTAAAATAAATCCAAGCACAAGAACCAGTTTGAAAAAAGAAATTAAATAACTTTTGAGACAAGTCACTCTGTCGATCGTGAGTCGTGGTAATACACTACGAATTTTAAGAGTAGACAATGAATTAACTGCATAATAATGGCTTTTCTTACCATAGTATTCAATAAATTTAAATTAATTAATTTCTAATTTTAATTTTTTCTCAAATTGAGATGTGCCTGGAGTGTACCAATTATAGTCAACGTTCAAAGATATTAGGCTCATGTATTGCGTCACTGTCGACTACTCTATTGACTGGCAACATGCTATAATGGAAAAGTTAATATATCCTTAGCGGGCGTACCCTCACCCAAGTGGGCGGGGTGAATAAACATTTGGCTGCTCCTGCAATGGGGGTAGTATAAGTTTGATCCCAGCTGAGCCGGGGATAAATGTTGTTATTAAGAACCCTTGATCATATTATTGGAGAAATTTGGAAGAATGGAGGGTAAGGTACGGAAGAATGATGGAGACGGGAGGGGGTTGGTTTGTTGGGGACGGTTGGTCCAATTGGAAGTGGGAGTTGGGAGGGTTTGGGTCGAAAACACAAAGGATATAAAGAGTAATTAGATGAGAAATGAGAAGGGAATGCTATCAAAAACTTTCAACTATTTTAGTACCCGCGTAAACTCTGCATCAGATTATAGTAATCAATGGCCAGCAGCATTGACATGCTATGATACTGGCTCTGATGAAGTAGAATATGTATGCGTTTAAATTTCTTCTGTGAAGTCGGCAGATATGTAATGAGTCGCAAAATAAGATATTTCCAATTAAAGACATCCAAATCCTTTAGTGATATAATATTTTCCCGATCTTAAGTAAGTATAAGTTATAAATCTAAAGTTAAAAACTTAAATAACAGATGAAAATCCACTTCGATTAAGTAGATAGGAAAATCAACCGAAGTTACGTTACGAAATAGGATAACCCCTCTGAATTGTCATTAAATTATTAGCAATGAATGTAGCACCATAATTCGGTACGTTAAAGATCCTGATCGGAGAGTGTCAAGCATAAATCCTTTCCTTTGTGCCCCAGGTTCGTTGTATTTTGCTACTCCTTCGTGGGACAGCGTATGTGTTTATAACGGAGCTGATTGTGAGCCCAGAGAAAAATGCTGAGGTGAAGACTTGTTTGGGGTCTATTTTCATTCTTCAATTCAAGTTATATGTAAGAAAAGTCGCAAATTTCCTGTGACTTTACTTCCTGCAATCATCCAGAACCAGTATCTACCGGGGAAATGTCTAGCAATTTTCCGATGCTTTCCCGGAGAATATATTCGAAAAGGGCTATTCGGGCTTCTAGCCGGGTGGTCTCCCTTCATTCCGAATGGAGGGAGAATGGTGGGAGACCACCCGGCAGGAAGCCCGAATAGCCTTTTTCGAATATAGCAATTTTTCCCTCTTTTCCACCAGAAGGTGTGAAAACAGCCATTTCATTCATAAAAAAATACATTAAAATGAAAGGTATATGCACTTTTCCACAAGCAATTAATATGTACGACACGTTTTGGCACCAGAATCATCACCTGGTAGCTGTGTTGTACCAGGTGATGACTCTGTGAGTCGAAACGCGGCATACGCATAGAATGCTCGCGGAAAATTGCATTTCATTATGCCTAACTTCCGTTATACCACGCGTGAATCGGTTGAAATTATCATAAAATAACATGCTTAAAGAGAACCTCTACGAAATAAAAATCAACCTCGGTTGCGTTTGCAGGTGAGATGACCGAGAGGTCTATTATCATCATGAAATTCACGTTATGTGCAAGAAAATTTGCTTGTTTCTTGTGACTATTTTTTACTTCCCGTAATCATACAGAACCAGTATCTACCAAGGATTAATGTAGCAATTTCTCACTTTTTCCGTAGAAAATGTGGAAAATAGGTATTTCATTTATCAAATAATATCCTTGAAGAGTACCTCTACGAAGTAAAAATCAACCTCGGATGCATTGCTTCTCCTTCGCATTCCGGCGTCTAAGTTTATAACCCAGCTGACTGCGGGCCCAGAAAAAATGTTGAGGTCAAGACTAGTTTGGGTCTATTCTCTGTCCGCAATTAATATAATATGCAGAGAACGCCGGTGTGTAAAAGAGAATACATACGTAACTATGAAAAGGCTAGTTGATAATGAGAGAGGAATGGAGAGCCGCGTCAAACTAATCTTAAGGTTGTTGACTAATGACGATGATATAATAATTCAAAACCAGTATCAGCCGGAAATTTATAAAATATTTTTCACTTTTTTTCCACTAAAAACGTGTAACGAATGGCATTTAATTCATAAAATAATATCCTTAAAAACCTCTACGACAGGTGTCTTTAACCTTTTTTAATATAAGGGTTAAAAAACGATTTTACATCATCCGGAGGGCCACAATGCTCCACAACACCTCACCACCACATAATTTATATTAAAAAAACATAATTTCAAAGTGCAATAATCTTTATTGGTTAATAAGATGAATCAATAATTACGATTTTTGACATTGCATATTTTTGATGAATGTGTCGATATATATTTTATATTGTGTGGCACGATACAATATTTTCCTTAGCCTCTAGGGGCCGCAAGAAATTATCCGGCGGGCCGGGGGTTAAAGACCCTTGCTCCACGAAATAAACATTCTGCTCGACTGCGATGACCGAGGTTGAGTCACGAATGAGAATAGTCCCCCATGGATTGTCGTCTTGGAGAGGAGATTTCGCGTGGCGAAGACCGTGGGCACGGAGAAAAAGAAGTGGAAGGCAAAGATGGAGAGAGAGAGAGGGGGGTGGGGTGGGGTCAGGTGGGGGTGGATGGAGGGAGGGGAGAAAAGAAAGGATGGGAAGGTGTCGGAAAGAAGTGAAGAGGAGGTGGTATCGGTGATGCGGCCCTCTTCGTTTTGGCCGCCCGGCCACTGCGACGGGTGAGGTGGGTGGGTGGAGAGTATTTGGCGCACTTCTGCAGTTTGCCTACGCTCCTCGTGGCCCAAGAGCCGTGCGGGTCGCCCACCCTGCAGGAAACTCAGCGGGGCGAGAATGAGAGGAACGGTTTTGCTTCCGCCCAGCAACCGACACCAATTGGAAGGAACGTTCCAAAGTCGGACCACACCACCTAGCCTCCTCCTCCTCCTCCCCTCCACGTCTCCTTCATTCCAATCTCCTCCTCCTCCTCCACCTATCTCTCTCTTTCTCTCGTCCCTTTCTCTCTCTTCTCATCCTTTCGTCTTCACACGTTCGAAGAGATAACGCTCGAAAAGATATCTGCTTGGAGGAATAAGTTTTTCTCGTGTCATGTCAATTAAAAATGTTTACTTCTTTTCTCATTATCCTTCCCTTTTTTCTTACAATGGGTTTTTAGTTTAAGGATTAATGCTATCGGAGGCTTAAGAGCGATGAAATATTAGAAGTCGCTAAGTGGAGAATAGACTTCTAAAAATTACCCTCCCTTGGAGTAACCATAATTTAAACATGTATACGAAAGTTTTAGCTCTTTACCAAAACGTTCAAGCACTTGTCCCGAGGTATTTTTCTCATGCCCCAGTGTTGGAAAACGTCTCTTGGCAATTATAGCTTAAAGTGGTTTGAATTCTCAAAACAGCAACTAGTTGACGAAAATTATGTCAATAAGTAGATTTCTAAAAACCTACCGACCCTTGGAGCATTCACGATATGTTCCATCAATCTATAGGTAGTTAGGAGTGTTGTAATTTTGCATTGGCATTGTTTTATCTGATTTTCCTTGTAATCTTGCAAAAAAATGGATTTTCGTGAGAACATATTGAGTACCATGTGTGTGAATAATTTAGAATTTATATTGACGGACAGCGTTAATATAGTTATATAATTTTTATCTGTTAAACAACTTCTCCCTTGTGGTGTATTTTTCAAATTAATCAAGTATTTACTTTTCATCTTAACGCATCTGTTTTAGCCTTTTAATTTATTTTTCGGTGAAGATACTTCCAAATGGTGCTACCGAATATGATTACTATTCGTTGCACGCGTGACTTATAATATTCGCATACATTATTATTGATGGTGTCGTGATCGTTTGAAGTGACCTATCGTATAAAACATGGACTGCTGTGTTTACATCTTATTCTGCTCTCATTTGGTTTAATGGCTATGAGTGGGATTTCATGGCGAGAGTATCCCACACGATGACCTGTGATAGCCGTATGGGGAGGCCAATGATGCGAACCCTTGTGGGCGCGCGTAGGCTGGCTAAATAAGGGTATCTAGAACTTGCCTATGAACGCAATGACTCATCATTCACCTCGGATATTGCTTATGAATTAGAGCGATCTGCTTCGGATGAATAAATCAGGGTTGGTAATGTGCCGCAAATTGGTTCACGTCTGCTCCACTCAGCAACTTTGCCTCCTTCCCCTGAATTAGCATCCTTAAATACTCCGATTCCCTTCACGGTTTGTCCTTGAAGCTGTTTTATACTTTCCTCGCATCACTCGTTTACTGTGTTATTATTTTCTGCAATTATGATGGATCATCTATCCAATATACCGACGCTTTGAATACTCGGCTATGCAATGTACGCCACCTGAAACATTAATATGTGAGATTGACTCTTTGTAATAATTTCCTCAGACGGGTGCATATATAATGCACATATATATGAAATGCGTTTTACCGAATTTCACTGCCATTTTGTGAATAACTTACATTTCCTATTGACGTTCGGCGTTAATAAATAAAGAAGAACTTTTAGTATTTTCTGCTTTTTGTAATAAATTCAGAGAGGTAGGCTATGAAAGACGCCTATGTAATCATACGTTGAAGGTGACTTTCTGAAAAGATATCTATCGAACTGAAAATTTTAGATTTTCTAAGCGTAAAATTCCCAGCATTTTTCTGTTCCTCCTGAGAAGTTGTCCATCAATGGAAATTATTTTCTCCTCCCATAATAAGCTATAATAATTTTTCTTACCAAGAAGAAAAATTGTTTTGAGTTTCTCTTCGTGGTTGATAACTAATCAATTTCTCTGTGCAGGTTTTGGCCTATAAAAACATGTTCTCTCAATTTGTGTCCAAAGTTACTATGCAAATAAGTTACTATGCTAATAATTTATGATTTCAGGAGACTTTTAGTGATTTTAATTGATGCAGAGCTTTTCTATGCAGGCAATGCCGCATAGCATTGAGGAGGGATCATGATTAAATATTCATAGTCATCGAATGACCATCTAAATAATACCCAGGCATCATTTTATATAACACGTATGTGTAAGAAGCAACGTAAAATTAGAAAAAATTAAATTATAAATAATTATTATTAATTTAAATTATATCATGCTCTTTAAAAGTTGTCAATTATTTCTAGGGTTAAGGAATAATATCTTTGTCATTTATTCATATTCGTGCGATTATAATGTTAGCTAAAGGGTGTCGCAGAGCTCAATTGTGGTGTAAAAAAATACCGTATTACCATTACATCCCAATAATAAATAGATTTTGTGAGTTATGTGTTAGTGTCAAGAAGAACATGAGTGCCGATGGAAACAATCGTTGAGGGGCAAGTTGAGGAGATGAGCGGCAAAGTATGGTCTCGGATGAGATGTATGGACTAAAAGATGAAGGCTGTGGTATAGATAAATTATAAAAGTTTTAAAAGATTAGCTGGTTGAAAAACTGAATAAAGAGTTGCTTCAAACTAATCCCCGATTGGCTGGCTGTCGATGATCAAAATTCCGGACTTGGTAGTGGTAGACAGTTTTAATCTCCTTATCCTACCTAACCTACCACTTTAGAAATGGGAAACACGTACTCGTTTTGGGATTTACCTGATTTATAAAGTGATGTATCGAAAGGATGACATATGTATACTATTTATAGAAAAAGAATGTTTTTCTGAAGATACCGACGGGATCGTCCGTGGAACTTGTTTTCCCAAAGCCAACGTACGCTGAGGAATACTGAAAAGAAGATTCGATTCAAAACCACGAAATCGTACGACCCACCGTATCACTTAATATTTGTCTTTCCACTATCTCCTCTTGCATCTATTCTCGAGGGATGGACTTCTCTTCCGGGAGTTTCATTCACGTTATCATCCGCATGATTTCCTGCCTCCGAACATTGTGCCTTCTCTTTGTCTCACGATAATTGAACCGCGAACTCCCACGAGTGTTCCTAGCGCATCCGATTGTCCAAGCCGTATAGCGTAGGTGCCTTCGTCTCAAGTGGGTGGCTAATTTCCTCCCGACGTTCATTCATGAGCTACATAACCGAGGGCAGAGGGAGCTTTGAATAAGATGACATCACCTTTTGATGCGGCCGAGGCTCTATTATGACACGCGAGAGCGTCGTGAAGCGATCCCCCAGGAAGTAATTGCGGTGACGTGTCTGTCTCTCTTTGAGGCTAACTCAGGAAGTTCTGGCATAATTTGGAAGCCATTTATGCCTACCCCTCCCTTGCTGAAATTTAATTCATCTACGTCTGCATTACGCTCTGCGAGCCACCTCTGGGGTGTTTGGCAGTGGTGATCAATCAACAGCATGCAATAAGATCCCATAATGTGCACCAAACCGTCATAACAATATTAAGCATGATAGCAAAAAATCCGTGTGCATTCATGCAAAGTCAAAACTTAAAACGGTTAGTAACTCAATAGTTAATCCGTCCCAGGTTAGAATATGGGGAAAATAAAAACATGCAATGAGTTGTCCTTGCGCGTGACACCATTACTTTTATCTCGTATAATGTGAGACTCGATGTGGTGGAAGTTCTCAATACGAGTAAAATTGAACATTGCGACATTTCCACTGGGTTTTATATTAACACGACGCGTTTCGTTGTTGCAAACAACATCCTTGCACTTGATTATGTTGCTTGTGACAACGAAATGTGTCGTGTTAAAATAAAGCCCAGTGGAAATATTGCAATGTCTAATTTTACAACCATTACTTTTATTAATCGAGACACCGTTGTTTTCCATAATAGGTCGAGGAAAGAATAACATTTTAAATCTGTCTTTGCAATGCATTTTCTTTCATACATCTCCTGGTGGCTCAGATAATTGTGTCTGATATTTTTAGCCTCTCTCCCAAAAACCGAAATCAAAGTTATTTGTTTAATATTGATTTCATTTATCTTGTATTTTGGCTCTACTGCACCATGAAAAGGGTGACCCTTCACCCTTAGCAGGTGCTTTTTATTCTGCCGCGTCATTTTCCCATTCCCACATGCAGTAAAATGTGTAAAGCAGTCAACAGTTATGAGAAATCATGAATATGTCAGTGGGTAGAGGAACGGAGCTCTTTATTTGACACATATATTTCGTATATCAGTTAAGCGCTGCGCAGGATCCCACTCTGGCCTCTCTAACTCTTCGCCGAGTAAGTAAAATACGCTGTATTTTGTAATTTTCGAAAAAAAATATGTATAAAGGACTACAGAAATTCATGAAAAATCGAACTCATACGAAACACTTTATTCCGATAATCTGCGATGAAACTTTGGCGTGATGGCTACCTAACTTTACTACTAACTCCGTGGGCTCATTTAGCAAGTGAAGTGTGGAATTGTGTGTGCTCGTTGCTTGAAAAATCGATCCAGGGCACATGGGTGCGTGAGAACGATGAACTAGAGGGAAATTCAACTGACTCTGAGAACAAAGGTAATTGAAAAGACCGGTGAAGATTCATCCTCCGTTTCTTTGTGAGCCGTCTGCGCGCTCAATTGCCAGCGAACGTGAAAAGGAAAGGATTAGGTTAGGAATTTTACCATCGAATTAATATTGAGTTACCTCTTGAACCAAATCAATTGAAGGTAGTTCTTTTCTAATCTATAGGTTTTATTGAAACAGTTAAATTTACTGTTTGGGAATGAAATATTTACGTTTTTAAATATTTGACTCTATCTATGGAATATCATCATTAACTATAATAAATTAATTTTAATTATCTGCTTCCTTTTATAACCTATGCAGTAATCAATGCAGTAAAGTGTTACTTTAGAGACAAACCGAATAGCTAACATGAGTCGTCGATGATATAACCTGTTGTTGGAATTGATAATTTATTAATTGGGCAATTAAATGAATAAAAATTAGATAATTATAGAGGTAGCTTTATTAATGGGAAAATTTCTATTAACTCGATGCTTCGTTTAATTAAGAGTTGGATGATGTCTCGCTGAGAATTTTCCCATGCTGGTAGAGGTATCACATATGTCAGTAGAATTTCATATCTTTGACTGATCTTACTCTATTAGTATAGGCTACTTTTAGTGCACCTGAATATATGTATGAACCGTCGTCACTTTTACCAATCAATAATTGCCAATCAGAAAATGCATTTTTATTAAAAAGTTGCCAATCTCTCTTTTCGCTACTTTTGAAAGAATAATCCCTTAAGATATGCATGAATCAGATAATTATTGGCATGTCATATTTTAAAGCCTAGATTTCCCATGCACTTTCTCCTGTTACTTTCTTGTCTATCTTTCTCACGTTAATGTGAATTACCGAACTGGAAAGCTTGACCTCACTCGTTAAGAAATTTAGTTAGCTTTCAATGTGGTAGTCTCCATGAACTGAATATTTGTTCTGATATAAAAGGATTTTTAATTACTGTCTTATTCAGAATTTTTGGGTAGCACATGAGAAGTTAGAATAAAAAAAATGGTTGGAAGTGCTTGAAATAAATTTTTATTCTTCATGAAAACTGCTGGAAAATTCAAATCAGAATGAAGCGATTTCCAGCTCAGAAAAAGATGATAATTTTTTTAATTCCAGAATTTTCGAATGTGAATATATTTTTCTAATGAAGCCCTCGTTTGAAGTTATTGCTAATATTTATTTTAAATTTTCTGTATTTTATGAGAGGGAACGTTATTATATCAGGGAAAAAAGAGGATTGGGCGATGAATTTAATTCTGCTGAATCATTTATAACCATTTCAGCCATGACATGAGGATGAAATTTTAGTGAAGGTCTTCACACAATGTCAGTAAAGATGAAGTTGAGGTGAGAAAAATTATTAGGGCTTTAAATTTTGCATCACTTAATAAAAAGAATGGGATTTAATTGAAAATGGATTGAAACTGGGAACGGTTGGAGAAGACACTTGACTATGGAGCTTGGAATTTGAGGACACCACCAGAACGAGAAAAAATACAAATATGTCAATGAAAATAGAGGCGGGAATAAATGGAATAAGGTGGGGCTTGGACGTTAGTGCAGGAATGGGAAAGGAAGAGGGCATAGATAGTAGAAGAGGAAGAGGTGTAGGGGAAGGGGATAGAGAAAAGATAGGAGGAGGAGTTAGTGAAGGAGGGAGGTCGAGTAGGGGAGGTAATATGTAAGAGTGGAGTGTTTTGGAGGGGGATGAAGGAGACGTAGAATGGAGAACAAATGCGACCAAGGGAAGTCGGTGGGGTGGGGGGGGGGAAGGAGGAGGAGGAGGGAGGGGCGGTTGGGAGGGGGGGAAATGGTATGAAGGGGATTTGAGTGCCACTCCTCGGAGTTCATTGACCCCGCACCGCGAGTGGTGTTGTGGGAGGCCTCTGCCTCCTCCCCCTACCCCTTCTTCCCCTCCACCCCCTTCCCCTCCCTCCCTCCCTCTCTCCGATGTTCCGCTCCCTACCACAAACCAATCCTTCTTACTTAGCTCGCAACCCCGGTCTTACCCCCTTCTCTATCCCAGCTGACTTAGGAATCATCTTGCACATCTCAATCAGAATACAATTCCCCCCTGAGGAGAGAAGTCTCCACGGTGACTGTACCCGTAGGAACTTGAGTTGTCCCTCCCACCTTGGATATAGATGGATTTTTTTCGGTGGATATATTTCTTTGGATCGGAGAGGATATTAGGGTCAACACGGGTGACTTTCATGGTGTGTTGATATCATTTTCATTTTATATTGAAATAAAGGCTTGAATTTTCCACGTTTAAAAATTTATTGCTACCTAGGTTTCAATTTTACTACAATATCTCCTGATACAAGTATTTATTTCAATATGGAAAAATGCCTTCCATCACGCTTGAATCTTCGCATGTTATTCATTAACATTTTGAGCAGTCTTGGTTAATTGGTCCTTTCTACCTTAAATCGATTTCACAATGGTTAAGAAGGACGAATATCTGTTTGTAAGGGTATGGTAAAAATTATATAAGAGAGAGTTAAGGGATTCAAGGCTTACGAGTAAAGTAAATTATAAATTGCCACCATTTCGATCCTTTAATAGCTCAAAACTAGGATTTACCCCCTTTTCCATCCCAGCTGACTGCGAAATCATCTTGTACATCACAATCAGAATACCATTCCCCTTTTGAGAATCAGTCTTCCCGATGACTATACCCGTAGGAACTTGAGTAGTCCCTGCCTCTTTGGATGGATAGATTTTTTTCGGTGTTTCATTGAACGGAGAAGATATTACAAAAATAAAGGTGCCGCACAAATTTAATCCTTTTTCCATGGTGTTTTGAAATCATTAACATTTTATATTGAAATAAATAATTGCAATTTTGCACGATTAAAAAATTTATTACGACCTATTTGCTTAGGTCAGTTGCTGCATTATCTCCAGATGATCTCCATACAGTCTCCATTGGATCAAAAAAGTAGTAACATCATCTCCAGATGATGTAGTGACTTGATCTCCAAATGATCTACAACTAACTACATCTCGCTAGCATCAAAGTAACTACATCATCTGTAGATGATACAGAAACATTTAAATCGTAATAAAATAAAGGTCGTCAAAAATTTTATATTCTTGAAAAATTGCAAGTATTTATATCAATTGCAAGTATTCATCTTCAGATACTTCTTGAAATATATTCCCAGTTGCATATGCAATGGCGAGGGTCCTCCTTATCAGGAAGGCCTAGTCCACGGGACGCGCGACATTTTTGGAACCTGATTAGCGGCGTAATACAACTACGTTTTACTTATGTCCAAATGTATTAGCATGGATAGGCATTTGTCATCATAAACTTGGTAAATTCGTACCACTGAAGGTCGTATAACGAGGAGTGACTTCCCTTTGAAGTGCATGTGTTTATTCCGGACAAACTCACTTCGTCGCACAACCGAGGGAGTCATGAAACTGAAGGTAGTTCAACTGGGGTTCCACTATATCATTGTATGCATTGCATGCTAGGCACTGCGACGCTTTTGAACAATAGGCATTTTTCCAATTTATAGTTTTTTTCTCTCTGAGCGTGAACAATTCGGAAAGTACATGCGCTATTGAAGACTTCCTATTATCGTGATTTTAGCGCGATCGCTATTATTATTTTATTAATTATTTAAATGGGTAAAAATATTTTCTCTGACTGTCACTAACTGCCTATCTATTTTTTAGACGCTATGGTGTCTTTTTATTTTTAATTTTAGTTTGCAAAATAAATTTCTCTAAACTTTTAAATCGCTGATTTCATTTAATGGAGATTTTGTTGGTGTATTCTTTCATTTAGTATTCAATTTTTTATACAATGAAGTATTTTGTCATTCCACTATCTTTAAACTTGTGCTAATTAAAATGCGGCAATATTATTTCCAATGAAAAATGATCATCATTCAATTATGCTAATTTTATTTTTATGGTTTTTATTTCAAACTATTTCTTCAATATTTTCAACACATGCACAATCATTATGTTGTTGATGAAGGTGGTTTTACTTCATTTTAGATATAAATTTATTTCATTTCTCATTTAATCAAATTAACTTGTTTCCCTTTGATTAAAGATATATGGCTCGACGTCGTTGAGTGCGTGATAAATTTCCTCAGTTGAGAAAGTTTTCCGCGATGAGCACAATCTCTCTATCGTGTGAATTAATCATTGAAACTCGCGATTGCGATACCTAAGACTACTGCTACCTATCCCGTTAATCGAGATAATGAATATTCTATTAGTCTACGGTACTCTGTCTGAGCCGAAGAATACGGCTCAATAAGTATTAATTGTTCATACTTTAAGCGTGTATTACGAAATAAATCGCTTCTGCATAGCCGGCTCCGTCCTGCACAGAGTATAAGGCAATGATTCCATCCGTTTTTAAAGGCGCTGGTAGAGTCTCCTCCACAAATTTATCGAAAATGAGGGATACTAAAAATTAGAGGAAGTGGTAATCAAATAAAACCTTTTAATCCAAAGGTTCATGCAAATTTAATATATATCTGTAAATTTAAGTTTTAGATTGGTGCATTGTTCTACTGTTTTGTGAAGGAAATTTGTCACTTTTTCAAGTTGACTGCGACTGAGCCAATTTTTGGACTAATCTTATTTTCGATCATTACAACAATGTATGTTACATGTTATCATTACAACTATGTTGCTCCTTAATTGAGTGTTGTATTAAATTAATAATAATAAAGCAGAGAGTTGTAATCAAACCTTCTTTACAGCTCATTCGGCGCAAAACCATTATTTAGAGTCCAGTTTTTTGCATGCATATTATGGTATATTTTTAAGAGTATAACTTTGAAAATTAATTGTAAATTTGGCGAAATTTTCTCCATACCGTGTTCAAAATCTCCAAGGGTTTATTTTTATTACCTTGACTTTCCTCCGTAATTCATATGACGGTTTAATTTTTAAGCTCTACTCATGAAAATGAAGTGTTTTGAAATTATGAGAATAACTTATTTTTCCAATTACGTGGACAATATGCGCAATATATGTGGAAAAAGTTAGTTTTTCTTAAAAGTCATTCTTATATTGCCAAGCTGATAGGCAAATTCCATGATGTCCTTCCCGAAAAATAAACAGAAAACTAAACCAAAACATAGAGTAGGCGTTTACGCAGTTCACTTTTTCCGAAACGAGTTATAACTGGCGCGTCTCCAGTCATGTCATATTTATGCTGCTCCGTCGGGGGTATTCTCACAAGATTTCTAGCGTCAGTCGAGCATAGGTCTAGCATGCAGAAAGAATGACATGATTTCTAGGAATCCTAGTAAATTTTCTGTTGAACTTATTTAAACTTATTATGAACTAGTAAAACTTAGTTTAGGAAAGTGTCGCGTAGACTTGCCCCAGGAAGGTGAAAGTTTACGCAACAGACTTGGGCATAAAAAATTTTCTTTTATAGTTAAAAACACAAATAACCCAACACTGACTACACATCTTTTGACTTTATTAACTGCTTTATGAAACCATTATTAATAAAATATTATTATTAATAAAATTTCCTATGTTAAAACATAAATATTAGAAAATTGATAAACAAAACCCTGTCTAGAATACTGTTAGATAAAACAAAATTATTTTATCACGTGACTTTTAAAGTTGTTTTAATTTCCACGACCTACCTTTTGTGATCTGAAGTGAGGCGCTCTGCGGTTCGGAAACGTGGACATTGAGGAAATAAGACGAGAGAAGATTGGAGGCATTCGAGATGTGGGTATGGAGAAGAATGGAGAAGGTGAAATGGACGGAGAGGAAAAGGAACGACGAAGTGCTGGATATGGTTGGCGAGGAGAGGCAGCTTTTAGATGATGTACAGAGGAGACAGAATATATGGATGGAGCGAATCCTTAGCAGGGAGGGGACGTTGAAAATGGTGTTAGAGGGTAGAATTTTAGGTAAACGAGGGAGGGGAAGGAAAATAATAGGATTTTTAGATAGATTGAAAGGGAGTAGGCCTTACAGTGAATTGAAGAAGGTAGCGCAGGAAGGAAATGGAGGCTCCCAGATCACTTCTTTGGTACTCCATGGAAACCTACCTTAATCGGTAGAATACTGTAATAATAAAACCTTTTATGAAATTTCAGGTCTGATATTTAGATCCTTAGTTATGTTTGAATATTCATTGAGCCCACGGATGTCTCATGGGAGTGGTCTGTCCCGTTCTCTTGGACGTTATTCCTTCCAGTACAAATCCGTGACTCCAGCCCACTTTGATAGCTCCGTCGTCCAACCCTCCCACCCCCCCTGCACCCGCCCACGTGTCCTCCCCACCTCCTCCCACGCATCACATTCCCATCACACCCCTTCCCCCGTAGCATCATGCGGGAGGCCCCTCGCATCTCGATACGATTCAACTGTTGAAAGAATTAAGGGAAGGGAAAAAAAGTCCTGAAGGAATCCCGTATCAAAAGCCTTCCTTTCTTCTGTTCTCTCACCCACCCCACTCGCCTCGGATCATCTCATATTCTTACACTTTGAGCAGCTCCACCCGTTTTCAGTTGTTTATGGGATTTAAGTGGCCTGCTTTGCGGCGTTTCCGGGTCTGTTACCATGGGGAACTCAGGAGCACCGTGGGAGAGTGGTATATTGGCCTGGGGTGACCCCTCCCGCGTCTCATGTGGGAAATTCGGCGGTTTTCGGCTTTTCTTCATTTTCACGTAACCCTGTGAGGCACTGAAGGATTTTTGAGTGGGGTGGGAGAATTAACTTTTAAATCTATCCTTTTCAGTTAATTGCGATGAAGAACAAGACTCAATGTACCATTCAGTTAGAGTGAATATTAGGAATCAGCAATGCCTATTACCTATATTATTTATCAAATATTACTTCTCAATGGTTTTAATGCTATGCTTTGCATATCCTACAAGTTAAGGGCGTGTTTATTCCATTGATGAGAACGTAAGTGTTCCGATAAAGAAATTAATGGTATTAAAAAAACTGAAACTAGTATCTTTATTGAATTGACTCATCCTAACATCCTAATCGATATGAATTGCTACGAAAAAGCTTTTGGCACGGAAAGGCAAACCACTTTGTTTTCTTAAATTTTCTCAGTCTACTTTAGCGAGCGCGATGAGAAATAATAAAAGTATCATTTGCTTTGTCAGAACGATGACTGATTTTATTTCACATCAAGCCTATAGAGTAAACTGGCATATATGACTGCTGTGACGCAAGCGCGATTCTTGAAACAGCTCTGGAAGTGGAAGATGAAGGAAAAAGTCGCTAAAGTTAGAGCCAGGGGTCATTAACGGTAGGAAATTTTGGGAATTGTGGGAATTTGAAGAGGCGATTGCTTTTAGAAATAATGGGTTTTAAAGCCACGGCAAAAATTTGGAATCCGCATATACTTTTTGCTACATCGCATGCCATAGAAAACAGGGGAAAATAGCCAAGCTGATAACATAATTTGAAGAATTGTTACGACGTGGTAGAAATAGTTGGGTCAGGGCGGAATAATTCGTGAGAGAATAGTAAAAAGAACCTCAATGAAGATATGCAATCCGCTTCATCGTCTCCTGTGAGTGTATTGATGGAGACATGTTCCTCCCTCCCGGTCCATTAAACATTCCTTTTTAGGCGGGTGTAATGGAGAGGGCTCACCTTTCGATGTCCTCCGTGTGTCTTATAAATTCCCTTGCATCACTCGCAGTAAGTGTCCGGCTTTTTGTAGGGTGGCATCTCTTCCTTCTCCGCCCGAAAGAATCCTTTCATTAGTTATGAAAGTTTTTTTTTAGCACCAGGGCGACTTTTCAAGTAAAATTATTAATGCGTCTGCATCTTCATACTCTGACTTCAGCCGCCACAATCAGCGTTATACCGTAGAACTCCTTCCATAAAAATTATAAACATTACATTTACATCTAATTCTACATAATATCCTGCGAACCACCTTTAGGGTGCTAAGCAGGGGGTTATCAATCACCAGTGTGCAGGATGAAATAGGACTCCCACATGCACACCACAGTGTACAAAAAACGTTACGCATGCTAACAAATTATAATACCGCATTCATTCAAAGGCAAAATTTCCAAGTACTCATTAAGGTTTTCTGCCAACAATAATTTCTCTCCGTTAGGTAATTATTTTCTTATTTTATCATTTCAATGAGATTCGAAAAAAATTTTCGGTTGCAGAATGGCAAGCGCCATTCAGAAAGAGAACAAGCTCTACATTATTTCTCTCTTGCTCTACATAATTTAGCCTTGTGAACATCGTCTCAGTATACAGCAGTTACCAACCGAGTTGAGAAGTGTATCGCTGAATGTTCGTTTGCAGTGGCTTTTAACGAATTGCATGCATGTCTGACTCCCGACGGCAGTTTAGGCGTGGTTAACGTCACACCTGTCCTCGGTAGAGCTTGTGTGTCTTCGTGCATTGGTTGGCTCAGAGAAATTTTGCTTGATTTTTAAAGTATTTTTTTTATTCATTTTGATGATGAATGGAGAAACTTAAGGTATTTTTGCGAGCTGATTTTTCCGTTTTATCTATTCAAAATAGTTTTTAAAGCATCAACGATCCATGAAAGCTCCCCATTGCCCATGTCATTCGGCATCCCTTAAATATTATTTGTCCCTTAAATGTAAACATTAATTATAGCAATTTTGAAGACCACCTTCTCTGAATTTGAGAGGAGATCCTCCCATCATTGTGCTATGAGACTTCAGTGAAGACTTATAGCTTACGCCTACCGCTGCACGCAATCTCGATCATATTTATTCCATTTAAATAGTTATCTTAATTTTTGGATAAAAATTCACTGAAAACATTCTCGTTCTCTCCTTTTTGAAGGATCCTGATTACCAAATATTGGTTTATTACTTTTCATAGGATGTGACGCTGGATTTCTTTTCTATCGAAGGCTTCTTTGTAGCTTAGTTGCAAAAATATCGCTCATTAAGTGCCTATTTTCTACTTCTTCTTCCGATTTTAGTAATTTTTACTGTAAAAACCTATAGGTTTATGTAAAATCCTGCAAGCCACCACCACAGAGTTTTTTGTGGGAAGGAGTTAGTTATATTTTAACTTATTTTTTTCCTTTGATGTGCTTGGTCACTTTTTATCGTGTATTCATGACTGTTAAAGAGTTTCTTGAAAAAAAAAACCTTTTATCGTTTTCGTTTTAAGATCCGTCGCCTACCTCTCGATATATTAGCGGAGAAAAATCGACAGATTTAACCCTTTCAAAGACACGATTCTCACCGGCTCTATGATATCCCTGGTCCCCGCGGGTCGACTTAGCGTGACTAAATGCCTTTTGCTTTATTGACGGCGATTGTTTCTTTCAGTGAAAGTTCCCCCCTAAGTACAATCCACGTCTGGGGTGTTTGGCAGGGGGTTATCAATCTCCATTATGCATGGGGACCCCCTTATGCACACCAAACGGGCATAAAAATATTACGCATAATAACAAAGTAGACGTCCACATTTATGCAAAGCCAAAAGCTGAAACGGTTAGTAATTCCCGTATATTATCCATGCAAAGTTAGACCCAGAGAAAAAAAAAAAAAAACATACAATGACTCGTTCCAGAGAGTTACGCCATAAATTTTATTCGAGACCGTTTATATTTAGAGACCGGTGCCATCCTCAATAGTATGAGGAAATAATGAGACAGTTTAAATCTCCTTATTTTGCAGTCTATTTCTTTCAAGTTATTCTCGTGATCAATTCGACCATATTATGACGGTAAGCGAAGAATATAATTGACGTTAATGAGCCAGATATTTCATAACGACACAAACTCATGATAAGTGGGCGGCAATTGCTTCTTTCATATTGGACATGCACGGGCAAATTTATAAAACAGGAAAGCAGTTATTTTCGTTGTTACTTATCTTTCTCTTTCATCTCCCGAATAATTTAAATAAGTCTCGATAGAGCTTCACCTGAGGGAGCGTCTTTTTAAAAACATTGCCCAAGCCAAATTTCTGATAGCAGCCGATGATATAAACTGGCTCTCATTGCAGTGATTTATTGGCTGCTGGTTTTCAATTCTTCGATATCCTTCCCTCTTTGACCGTATCCCCAGTTTATTTCTCCTATCGTAATTTACGTATTTATAATGACATAATGTTTTACTATTGGTAAATATCTCTCCATAGTTGTTTGTACTTTTTCAAGTTGGGACTAGCGGTCGTTTTATTTTTCCACAGAATCAAGCGATATGTCTTGCTTTGATCCTAACTTCCTTGCCATCCGTGGAGACTTCAACGCTCTTTAGAAACATATACGACCGACGTTGTGAAACTGCTCACCTTAGTGTGCTCATTTATCTATCTTTATCATGTAACACCTTGCGTACCATCCAATAGGGGCATGGCAAAAAGTTATTTTTCCTCAATTATCATCACTCTCTATCTTGAATAGATTTATGGACTCGTAAAATAGCCCTCTAACACATGCACAATTTTCCACGATCAATAAAAGATTATAACGGCAGCGTTGGAACTCACAAATAGATTAGATGACCATGAAGTGTAGCCTACTAACTTTAATGCATGTTTCTGAATTTAGTGTTATTTCTAACAGCATGTGGAAGTATAATTTTTAAGTATGCGTAACGTTTTTCGACCGTGTGGTGTGCATGTGGGAATCCAATTGCATGCTGCATGTTGGTGATTGGTCACCCCCTGCCAAACACCTTAGAGGTGGCTCACAGGGTATTACGTAGATGTAGATGCATGGGGTTAGCTTAGCCACTTGGCAGGAAATTATTTGCATGGTGCGAAATAAGTGTTCGTTCCGATGTATCCAAACGAGAGACCTCCAGCGGATTGATTTTGGCCAGACACGATTTTAACTAACTTGGTATATTATATTATTATTGGTAAATATATCTTAAAAATTACTTTGCCTCTTTCATTGTATCATATTATCTGAAACAATCCGATTAGGCCCAAATTAAGATGTGTCGCTGATTCGTCATTTGACGCAGGGAGACGCTTATGGGGAAGGATGAGTGGAAGTCCCGCTCTGCCAAGACAGGAGAGAATAGTTGCACGCATTGGGGGACGAAGGTGGGCACGCGCTGCCAATTGCAGTGCATCCCAGCCTCCCCGCCGATCCCCACCCCAAGCCTCTATCCGATTGCCAAGTCCAGCCGCACTGGCGCTCTCATGTGTTTGTGCGAGAGTGTGTGTACAAACACACACCCGGAAGGATCCCGACCGGTAGCAAAGGAAGTCAGGTCGACTGAGAAACAGAGTGCATAGGGAGGGAGGGGAAATATGGATGCAAGATATTGAGGAGTGACTGGGTGAGTTGAGGAGGTAAACAAGCCAATAGAGCGTGCTGGAGAGAGAAAGGGAAACTGCTACATGGTGAGCTAATGCCGAGAAAAGCTTATGGTCTTAACGTATGAAATCGTTTCGGGCTTGACTTGAAGGAAGTTTGATGTATCCATTGTAGAAATTCAAATGGAAATTTTCTCTCTTTTAATTCAAAACTCAACTACCGACCATTGTTTCCTCATTATGTATCATTTGCAAGGTAAACATGACATAATATGTTGAAACAATCGTCGGTAGTTGAGTCTTGAATTAAAGTATAAATATTATCGTGCGTGTTTTAATCATGGTTATGCTCTTAAGTTCTAAGAATATGCTGCTAGCATGTGGAACCCTTATACAGTAAGGCAGATAGCAGAGTACAGCGCAAGACAAGCGTTTCCAACATATTGGGCGATTCAGGAAGGGGATCTTTACGGGAGCGTAGAGCAAAGGATGGGCTGAACTTACTTGGTAAATTTGGACAAGTTTTTTCCTCAGACGACGTAAAACGTTCTTCGTTTACCATCGATATGTTAAACGTGGTCAGGAAAAGCTAATGGAGGAAATAGAGTGCAAAACAGAGGCAATTAAAATGTCATTCTTTTCTCTTACTATTTAGGATAATCTCTATTAATAATATATACGAGCGCTAAAACATAAAGACGCACATAAATTTTTATTGAGTTCAAACACCAAAACACGTACTTCACAGAAACGTATTTCTATTTCACTAGCCGGCTGGGACCATAAACTGTTAAAATCGCTTTAGTATATCACTTTCTTTAGTGAAACAGTGAAGACGTATATTAAAGCGATTCTAACAGGATTTGCCACAAGAATGACTAACTCTTGAAAGTTTTGTCTTTTCATGGATGTGCACGTATTTTTTACAGCTATGCGTAATATTTTATAGCCATGTGGTGTGCATTTGGCGGTACTCTTGCATGTTGATGATTGATCACCCCCTGGCAATCACCCTACATCTACATAATACCCTGCGAGCTACCTTTAGGATGTTTGGCAGGGGGTGATCACTCTCCAGCATGCAGCATGCAAGATGATTCCCACATGCAGACCACACGGGAAAAAAACTGTTACGCATACTAAAAAAAATACACTTCCACATACGTGCAAAAGCAAAACCTGAACCACTCCTAGAGATAATACGCCAATAAGTCTAGAACACACTAAACATACTGTTATAAATACTTCAATACTTTTTTTTTAATTTTGGTAATTTGGTGTAAAATTGAATAGGAAATTGGTTAGCTACTCTTTACATTCTTGAAATAATTTAAATGATTTGAAGAATGCTGTTGTTAATGTGAAAAAATTCTGCGGACGAATAACCATTTTCATTCGTCGGGAATTAAATTCGTGCCAGTTGTACCACCACTTGAGACCACCAAAAGACAGATCTTCTTTCTCTGCGGGAGTCCAGGTCCAACATGGAACATCTGACCCGGTATAGTCCAGGGTGCTGTCGTCTCAAGTCCACAGCGTGACAAAGTAGATAGGTGTATTTGTGAATATTATCCGTAATTGCAAATAATTTTAAATTATTAATATTGTGAAAACTGTAATTTAAATATAATGTTTGTAAACTACCTACAAAATTTTTTGGCATATTTTAACTCACCCTAGGTGGTTGGATATTCTGCTGATATTGGCCGTGTGATGCTTATAGGGGTCTACATCTAAATAATTCCCTGCGAGCCACCTCTAGGGTGTTTTGGCAGTGGGGAAGCAATCGCCAACATGTAGCATGCAAGAGGACCAACACATGAACACCGCACGACCGCACTAGCATAATATACTTGCATATTCATAAAAAAATTGCTAATGATTAGTAATTCCCATAGGAAATACATCCAGAGTTAGAACTATGGAAAAAAACATGCAATGAGTCATCCTAGCGAGTGATGCCATTAATCCTATCAATTGAGAAAACGTTGCTATCCTTAATAGTACGAGGGAAGAATGACATTTTAAATCTCTCTGTTTTGCAGTCTATTTCTTTCATTTTCTCCTCATGATCACGTCTACCATTGTAAGACGGTAAACGAAGGATATGAAGAAAGATCTGAGGTTTTCCTGGCGTATGATGATGTTGAAGTTTTTCGGGTTTCCCACCGGATGAAGTTCTCCATCTCTGCCGACGTTTCGATGGTCGTGTCGTCCATCATCAGCAGGGCAAGGATATGATTCACGTCGTCTGAGAAAATATCATCCTCGAATTTCCTAAGTAAGTTCAGCCTATACTTCGATCTACACTCCTGCAAAGATTCCCATCTTAACTCGGTGGTCTGACCCAAGCCTCTGGCCGTGTCGACGATGCGGAAGAAGTCAGGAAGTGTCGGAGAGCCACTTCCTCGTCTTGCGGCTGCTGGACAGCTCACTCCTCGTCGAGCAGCGTATAGAAGTCTTAGCGAAGGGAGGGAAGGAATCATTGTCGTGAACTGCTCATGTGATTGAGCTGACAGTGACCTCAGTTGTTGATGCGTTAATAAGGGCGTATCGATAGCAGCAATACCACTCCTTTTGCCCACGGACTAGTCATTTGCGAGGAAACCTGAAAGGCTTCCGCGATAATTGCGCACCATAAATGACACGTCAAGACAACATTCCTCTATTTCTTCCGTCGCCGGCTCGTACACTAGCATCTTTTCGAAAACAGTGCCCGAGCCAATTTTTTTAAAGCTGTCGATGATATCAACAGGCTCTAATGGTGATTAATTGGCTACGGATTTTCAATTCTTCGATATACTTGCCTCTTCGACCGGACCCCCCTCTTGTTTCTCCTTTCATAATGCGGATATTTCTCATAATATAATGTACTAATACTGGTGAAGATATCTCCAAAATTTTTGCGCTACCTCAAATTAGGACTAGCTGTTGTTTTATTTGCCCACAGAACTATGCGATGTGTCTTGCTTGAATTTTAACTTCCATGGCCAACCATGGAGACTTCAACGCTCGTTAGAAGATTCAGCATCCGAAATTCTTCTAAAACTGTTCACTTTGGTATGCCCATTTGTCTATCTCTACCATGCGATGTCTTTCTTACCGTCCAATAGGCGCCTGGCGAAAAGTTATTTTTCCTCAATTATCATCGCTCTTAATCCTAAATTGATTCATGTTCTACTATAATCGCCGTACAAATTCATGAGGTTAGCTATGGTCACTTAGTAGGTAATTGTTGGCATGGTGCGGGCTTTGTGTCCGTTCCATGCCGATGTACCTATACTAGCGAGTTCTAGCGGGTTGATTTTGGCCGTATACGATTTGAACCAGGCACTAACGTTTCGTGAAATATTTATTCCGTTAAATCTGTTGTATTCATCGAGTACGAATATGTAGGATATTTGAACTTTCATACCTATATTTTACTCTATTCTTAGCAAATTGCAACTAAGTTTAACCAATCCTGGATATATACAGTGGAAGTTTGAAATATTGAAATCAAAAGTGCAACTACCTTTTAATTCAACAAATTGTAACTATCCATATAATATCTTGTTGGTGCTGATAAATGAACTCAAATGAGCATTGATTGGAGCATAAGCCTTTTGAAATAGGTCATTAGAAACTTGGCTATCAGAAACGATTGGGATCTTCCTTAATACGCAAGTAACTTCTTTGGAGATGATGAAGTAGAGCACAAATTAATGAAAGACTCATTTAGAAATCTTAATATTTTGAGTAATTAATTAGACAACCAGAGTTCCAGGTTTATGACGAATTCCTTGGCTATTGGCTTTGATTGTTGATGAAGTAGGATCTTTAGTCGTTTGATGAAAATTATCATATGTAATTTGATTCAGGCTAATCAATCCCGCACACTAGAAAATACATAATATTGCTTTTGTAACTAAGCCTTAGGTAGATTTGAGCCTGATTTTTATTTCTCAGAACGTCTCATTTATCCAAATTAATTATTTCTACCATCCATAGGGTGAACATGTCTTTCATTTTATTGCATTGAGCATTAATTGTTCATCTCTAATTTTTAAATGAAAATTAGACAGTTACTTTCTAAAATTCCATCATTGTGAAAATTCCAACAGCAATATTTGGTGATAATAATTTGTATGGTACAAAAGGCAAAGGTGCAAGCTGTTTGTGTTACTGAAAACACCGCCATTATGATCTTCAAAATGTGTTAGTTCTACGTGACTGGCGCTGCGATCGCCTCTTCGCTCCGAGGCCCTACTCTGTGCCTCTACCCAAAGGAAATTGCTATTTGAGAATCCTCGACTTCTATTTTCATCTCAAATATCAGCTTATATTTTCAGTATTTTGGCCGTAGTAATAATGAGAACAACGCACTGTTCTATCTGCAAGAGTAGAAAATATTATTTATTCTCTTTCATCAATTTTTTAACTAAGGAACGTTTTAGGTCGTGACTCCAACCTGCCATTATCTATAATCCTCAAGGATAACTATTTGAGGTGAATATTTCCATTGGTCGAACTCTTCAACATTCTTTACCAATTGTTCAATGAAAGTACTTCATTTGCAGAGACTTGCGTAGCCTAATGGCTGAAGTTGTCATTATTTATGCAGCAGAAAAATCTATAATGATAGTACGTAATCGAGCAAAAATACATTTCTCTACTGGAGAATAGTCATTTTCACAACTAATCTACTGGTATTTATTGCATAATTTATTGCTATTACAGCCTATGACAGTCTCTTGTCTTGGTAACAACCTATGACAGTCTCTTGTCTTGGTAACAACCTAAAAAACTGTGAAAATTAATTTACTGAACCTTTAAATTCTTTGAACCGGTGAAGTGGATCTTTTGGAAGGAAATGTACCCTTAACTAGTGCAAATCTGAATTACATGCACCGTTTTGTAGTATTTATAACAAAGTGAATGTACCTAATTTAGTTTCTCTGCCTATTTTCTTCGTGAAAATATTTAACATGTTACCGTATTAATATTGACTATCTAAAATATTTCCTTGAAGTCCGCTGCAATGTCCGCTTCATTTGATACTAAGTAGAATAAGAATCCTACAGCATTAGGTTTTGTCAACGAATAGCGTCTTTTATCAAGCAGCCAAAATAATCGATGGACTCTCGCTTTACTGCTTATTTATTATTTCATGATGTCACAACTACCTTATAGTGAGATCACCTTCTAGACGTAGAAGCATGGGAATTAGGAGCCATTAAGTGCTTCCATATGGTTTTAAATTGTGTTACGAGTAAGGTCGATTGTAGATAAAAGTGTATGATAAATTTGATGATTGAGTCGTTATAACATTAGCATTCCTTTAATGCTTGAACACCTGACAGACTGTATTTAACTTTCGTTTAATATTTGTAGAGCAAAGCGTAGGTTAAATTTACTAGGTAGGTAAATACGGAGAGGACATATTCTCAGACGACGTGAAACACATCATTCGTTCACCGTCATATTATGGGAGACGTGATCAAGAGAAGAAAGTAATGGAAATAGAATGCAAAACAGAGATATTTAAATTTTCATTCTTTCCTCGGACTATTGAGGACTGAAACGGTGTCTTGATTAATAGAATTAATGGCGTCATTCGCTTGGTCGACTTATGGCATGTTTTAATTTTTTCCATCTACATCTACATTATACCCTGCGAGCCACCTCTAGGGTGTTTGGCAGGGGGTGGCTAATCACCAACATGCAGCATGCAAGAGGACCGCCACATGCACACCACACGGTCATAAAATATTACGCACATTAGAAAAATATACATGCTTATTCATTTAAAAAATTGCTAACGGTTAGTAATTCCTAGTGCATATTCATGCAAGGTTAGAACTATGAAAAAACATGCAATGAGTGATCCTGGCGAGCGACGCCATTAATCCTATCAATTGAGACAACGTTGCTATCCTTAATAGTACGAGGGAAGAATGACATGCTAAATCTCTCTGATTTGCAGTCTATTTCTTTTATTTTATTCTCATGATCACGTCTACTATAGTACGATGGTAAACGAAGGATATTATTCACGTCGTCTGAGAAAATATATTCTTAGAATTTCCTAAGTAAGTTAAGCCTATACTTCGATCAACGCTCCAGTAAAAAATCCTATCCTAACTCGTGTAACTTACTGGAAACGCTGCACTTTTTGTCGTAACAACCCATCACAAATCTGGCCGCCCTGCGCTGTACTCGATTGATTTCAGATTATCCTTGGTTGTAATCTTGCAAGAATTTAATGTAGGAATTACTAGTTGGCAAGTTTTGCGTATAATTACGTTCTATGAATTTGCACGTATTTTTTTATCATGTATAATATTTTTGACCGTTTGTAATGCATATTCCGTGCCTCTTGCATGCTGCATGTAGGTGATTGATCACCCCCTGCTAAGCACCCTAGAGGTAGCTCTCCGGGCATTATGTAGATGTAGATATAGAAGTAAGTGTCTATAATTGCATATTAACTGATCATTGGATATATTTACATGCTCAAAAATTTTCTTGGATGCAGAGGTTGTATATGTTAGTGCCTACCTGTGGGCATTGTCATCTCAAAATATTCGGTCCGTTGGGTGCTGCGTTATTTAGGACCTCACCCCGGCAAAACAACCATGCGAAAGTCAGCAGAGTTTGAATGATGCAGTTAGAACAGCCGTATTTGTAGCCTCTTCCTATACTCACGAAGAATTTATTTTCATGTTTCCTATGCTATAATCCTCGTCGTTGTGTCTAACCTAGTGCAGAAGTATGACCAGATTTTATATTCCACCTTCACATGATCAAATTATTTGAATTGTGATGAACTGCGGAAAATAGTGCTAGACCCACCTTTCCGACAACCTGTGTACGTGATCATAAAGGAGGGTAATCGCCTACTTATTTTGTGTGTTATAAATAAATATAGCCCACTTGCATCATATGTCTATTTAATGTTGAAATTTATTAATGATGACGTTGCGTTGTTAGACATTTTAAAATTGAAATAACAGCGATATCAGTACTGTCTGAGGTAGGTATACTCTTGTGGTTTTGACAACTATCCTATAAGGACATTTATTTAGGTAAGGAAAGGAGGCGCTAACTGCTATGGTTTAAACCAGGATCTGAGGTTCACTAGTAATACTCAAATTGATGAATTAGCCAAATCGATTTCTTTTTTCAGTTTCTCGTCCTTAATTATTCAATGTTGATTTTGCATACCATTCTTATGCCCATACTCTGAGACGCTAATCAATATAAAAAATCTAAATATTCGAATGCTGATTATGACGATCTAAAGCCACCTCTCAACCAACTATAAGGATGTTGTAGCGCGCTTAAAATTCGTGCAGCGTCAGTACCCACGTCCAGTTGGTGCTGACGTTTCGTGAACTGGACATGACGCCTTGTTTCCGCGGAAGCACGGGGCACGCGACGTTCGTTAATGGCGGTAATGGAGACGCCCGCGTCGGGGAAGAGGCTGGGCGTCGTTCCAACCCTCTCCGTCTTTTTGGCCGAGGGTCGGCGTCAGCGTGCAGTATCCCGCCGGGCGAGCCCAAGATATCCTCCCTCTTTTTCCCATGTCGCGTCGTCGGGACGTCACGGGAGGCAGACACGGTTGCCGGGCGCCTCCGTGATTTTAGACTCCCGCCCCAGGAAGCAGATCGGACTGTCTCCGTAGTTCCTGGCGACCGTGGAAAAGGTGCCCACTGTTTTTTTTAATGACTTTCACCTGCGTGGCTATACAGGAGATGAGTTCAGTCATTATCTTACCCTTTCAGCAGCAATGGTCTTTTGCCGATTCCGAGAATTCTGTCCCGTGTCATTACATTATGAGTTGCATAGTCCATTGTCCCATTATCTCGAGGAACATCCATGTGCTTGTGGAAAATGCTTGAATAGGACAAAGATTACGTTTCTTAGTAAAAACCACCTTTTATCAGCAATGCCACCGGTAAGAATCTTGGTGGAAAGGATGAGGGCAACCGTTCATCGTAGACGTCCTTCATTTTGCCCATTTTTCCCGGAGGTTCCATTAACTTACATATGACTCCTGCGTGGATCAGGATTGATCTCCATGCTTTTTTTTTTAGCACAAATCAATAATTTGAAATCCTATTCGCTATCGGTTGTGCAGGGATTCTCAGTCAAAAAACATTTCAGTGCTGTATAAAGCTTACGACCAAGTTGCCGCGAAAAGACTGATATAAACTAATCACTGCCTTGGATATATGCGAAAAATCAAGAAAAATGGGAATGTTGGCGCTGTATCCGTTTAATGAAGGTTACATCAATAATCAGAAAAATAATATTAAATTTTAGCTAAAATAACGTGTTTTTCACGTACTTAATTTTAATTCGAATGCGAAGAATGAATAATGCATGCAAAACAAAACCTTACACTCGATATTTTCGAAGCTTTTGCCAATTTTTTGCCAATGAAAATTTAAGTGAACGTAGTCAAGCTTTATGGGCGTGATATTTTACTTTGTGTTACCCTTAAAGCCTTATCAAGGGTGTTTTACCAGAGGTAGGATTCCCCTTACGTAGTCATGGAGGAAAAATTCTTTCACAGCAAATATTGCTTTTGCCCGCAAAAAAATATGGCTTGGATGAAATGGCGCCGCTTGACTTCATGTAAGTTACTACTGCTATAACCTACTACTTGACTTCTTTCCTCCCTTCATTCTTCCCTCGTACTATTCAGGATAGCAACGTTGTCTCAATTGATAGGATTAATGGCATCGCTCGCTAGGATCACTCATTGCATGTTTTTTTCATAGTTCTAACCTTGCATGTATTTGCTCTAGGAATTACTAACCATTAGCAATTTTTTATGAATAAGCATGTATATCTTTCTAGTGTGCGTAATATTTCTATGACTGTGTGGTGTGCATGTGGCGGTCCTCTTGCATGCTGCATGTTGATGATTAGCCACCCCCTGCCAAACACCCTAGAGGTGGCTCGCAGGGTATTATGTAGATGTAGATGTCACTTCATTTAATGTACATCTACGATGCACCGTGATTCCACACCAGGCATGCAGAACTCATCCAGGCCCTAGTCAGACACGCGCTCGCTTGCCGGATGCAGGCCCAGCTCACATGACAACGACACGCTGTCAGACTAGAAACAGATAGAGTGCCAAAGACATGACATACTACCATGTAGATATTTTACTATTACTTAGTAATAGAACACGAAAATTCATCGCAGTAAGTGAATCATTTCACAATGTACCTTGTAGTATATTTTTATGCAATCCGTGTATACGACTGTGGGCTATGCTGTTGATTTGTTGTTAGGGAAATTAAAATACTTGAGGCTGGAAATTAGGGCAATTAAAAATGAGTAGTTGATAATAACCCCTGTACGGAATTTTAAACGGGCAGTAAACTTGGATTAGACTCTGGACCCCGCAAAATCTGGCTTCGTGCCGGCCTTTATGGTGAACTTCATCGGGTGTTTTCTTGTGTTAATCGGATTCCCATTGTGACGGGACCGATCTTTGGGATCGCGATAGCCGCGCTGGCATCAGGGCGAGGAAAGCAGCGACTGATAAGCCATAGGGAGGGATGGGAGGGTGTAGTATTGTGGCGACGTCGTGGTGACTGTTGGAGCGGAATGAGCTTGGTGCAGTCCCCGTCGGATGGGAAACTGATTTAATAAAGCGACGAGACAATGGCGTAGCGGGGGCGGGACGCTCGCGACACATCCACCCCTCCCCTCCCCCCTGCGCCCACGCCCGCCTCCGCCGTCGGCTGCAGCATCTCCGCATTTCTCCGCCTCGCCCACCGCTTCTGCCCCTATTTTCCATAGGCCTCTTCTTGCGCGGACCTACTCATACATGAAGACAGCCCCTGGATCACTCGATTGTGTTAACCATTGGGTTAAACGCTTGACGCCTTTTTTTGCGACAGTTGCAACTTCATTCAGGGTACCCATTTACAGATAATAATGATAATGATAACAATAATTTTTCAATATTCCATATTCTTTTTATTTCTATTGCATTTTCTTGGTACTTATGTTTTTTCCGGCTTTGTCTTTTCGATTATTTCTGTTATTATTATTATTATAAAATGCATGATAATACTAATAATTCTTTTTAATATCATAATAATAGTCATTTAATATCATGAATAGCAACATTTATAACGGAAATTACAATAAAAATCACTAAAATACAAGTAATATTAATAATAATAATAATAATGATAAAAATAATAATATTAATAATAATAATGTTTAATGTTCCATATAAATATCAATTTTAAGTAATACATGGCTGCAGGAGCATAGGTACCCCTTTGGAGTTAATACTCCGTTTTGGGGTTACCAACTCGTTCTTCAGTTAAGAGTGCTTTGGTAAATATTGCACAAAAAATGTTACCATGCTGGAAGTACACATAAAATATGAAATCACTAACTAAGAAAATCATTGCATATCATTCCATTCATCACCATACCTCATTCATCTCAGCAAATGAGAAACATCGTTAAGTTTGTACAATCCGTAAAATGTCCCGGACTTCATTATATATCGAATAAAGCTATCTTTGAATATTGCATGTTGATGTGATGAAACTTGCATCAAGCCACTTCTCAATTTTTCCAGGAATAACGAAAGGATTAGTCTGTTTCCGCTGTCAAATTTTAAGTGCACTTATATACTTAAAATGTGTCTGTTTGTACTGGATCTATTCATAGGGAAAAGTCGTAGTGATGGCTTTGTTAGTGTTAAAGATGCTTAATAAAAGTGACTTGTCTCAATATTTGGCTGATTTTGATGTGTCAGTTACTTTTCCGAAATGCTCTACATCTTAAACAAGTCGATCACGATGCGAAGAGATCTACTTAGAATTTCTTAATTCTTTTTATCACTTTTTGTAGTTTAGTAGTTATTTTAGTGATAGTAATTTTATCCCTTGCCTGTGAATTTATCAATGAAAGATTACCAATTATCGGATGCTCTTGTTGGAATGATTGAAGACCTGTAAAAATGGTCGTTAGGAAAAAAAAGAGCAATGATGCTGTCTGTCAATTTAAAATTCTGAGTAATTTCGAATTATTTGCGTCGTAGCCTCGCACCACGGGAATTGAACGCTGGGAAAACAATCACGCAACTATATAACTCGTGCGACTCGAAAAGGAAATTGGAATAAATGAAAATATTTGAACGAATATTTTGCCTGCGTCTTATTACATGTTTAGTATAGTTTTTTAGCCGCTGTTTGCGTAGTTAGTGCCATTTTCCGATCATCAACTTCACTTTTTCAAGAAGCCCGATCTCCAGTGGAGAATGGAATAACTACAAAGTTCCCCTAGTTGGGTTCCTTGAGCATACACATTAAACATAGAGTTTTAAAATGTCATTCTTCCCTCGTACTATTAAGTATAGCAGCGTTGTCTCAATTGATAGGATTAATGGCATCGCTCGCTAGGATCACTCATTGCATGTTTTTTTCATAGTTCTAACCTTGCATGTATTTGCTCTAGGAATTACTAACCATTAGCAATTTTTTAATGAATAAGCATTTATATTTTTCTAGTGTGCGTAATATTTCTATGACCGTGTGGTGTGCATGTGGCGGTCCTCTTGCATGATGCATGTTGGTGATTTTTCACCCCCGGCCAAATACCCTAGACGTGGCTCGCAGGGTATCATGTAGATGTAGATATAGATAGATACATCTACATCTACATATACGCTGCGATACCCTGCGAGCCACCTCTAGGGTGTTTGTCAGGGGGTGACCAATCACCAACATGCAGCATGCAAGAGGACGTTACATGTACACGTGTATTATCCGGCTTGTAGCGGACATAAGACCATTTACACATGAGGTTTATTCCGTTTTTACTCTGGTAATAACGGTTTTTACACGGGATGACACAAGTGTAATACACGGCATATATGCTAGTTTGCGACCTTTTTTTCGGTATGGGTGTGAATGCGTTGGATTGAAAGCCTTCCGGGATGAGCTCGAAGACTTCTCAGGTGCGGCCATCAAGGGCGAGGTCGAGCAGGCCAATTTGCTTGCTTAGCCACGGCGCTTCATCCTTTTGTGTTTATTCCATCCGCCGAATCATCGCAATGTACTCCCAGGTGGTCAAGTGTCTTTCGTAGCGCGCGCGAACGTGACGTTGTTCACGCGCGGGCGCAGCGGCCAGCCGGACACGTCCACTCTGTTACAGAACACTCGGCTTGCCTCAGCCGCACTACCCCATTCCCTTCGTCCTATCCTCAGTAACCCTTTACCCACCCCACCTTCCCGTACATCCCCACCCTCCACACGCTGCCCGAGCACCATCCCATTCATCCTTTCTTTCGCTCCGTGATATCACCGCATCTTCATCAGAGGTTTAAAACATTCTATCCTGACCTCAGCGTGTCTAACACGCCCGTTTTATTTTCGTTGATAGTATGAAGGTGATAGTTCCTCACCGTTCCGTTCCATCTTTGCCCAAACTTTGCGTTATTCTTGATACGAGTGAATCTAACTTACATTTTATGGCTAACTTAAGGGTGGATTGCTGTATTCGGTGGAGCTTTGTAACAGGAAACATAATCAGAGATTGATAAACTCGAATGCAAATCTCTGTCAGCCTATACATTGAAAAATAGACTAAACTTATTAGATAAATTCAAAAGCAGCGTATTTTCTGACGAAGTTATTACATTAAGAATTATATTACAAACGCCAAAATATTACGGTAGATCAGATAATTAAAAAAAAATAAGAGAGGTTTACTGTAGAACAGAGAGATTCAGAATGTCTTTTTTCCACGATCAATGACAGACTGTGGCGGCAGCGTGAGAACTCACAAATAGATTAGATGACTTGTATTGTAGCTTACTACCTTATGTATACCTTAATACATGTTTCTGAATTTTCTTATTATTTATTACAGCATGTTTTGTCTGTTCTAGCTTTATTGGCAGAAAGCCTTAAGGCTTATTGGCTTTTTTTTACTTTGAATTAATGCGGTTTTACAATGTTGCTAGTATGCGTAAAGTTTTATTGTACTATTTGGTTTGCGTATGGGAATCATATTGCATGATGCACGCTGTTGATTGATCACCCCCTGTCAAATACCCTAGAGGTGGCTAGCAGGGTATTATGTAGATGTAGATAATATACTATATAGATAATATAATTTATATGTTCCATAAATTTTTAATGGTTTGATGCATGTGTTGAGACTATATACTATGACATTTTCCTTTGCGAATCCTCATTTTTTGAGAATGACATAGTAGATATAGTCGAGACCTGTTCAGAACATTACAAAAATTGTGAAACATACAATATTACTGTATCTGTAATTATGTTTCCTTATAATTTGTGGAAAAATATATCTTTGAAAATTAGTTATCGTGGTATCGCTACCACCGAAGGCACGTTAAGGAAATGAAACCATCTCTCCTGGTTATTTTTCGGTGTGATAAGTTAATATTAACCAAGCTAATCTCTCATCTTTTGCTGCGTTCCGTAATTTTACCGCATCTTCTGTTGACGCTTAAAATTACGTATCCTGACCTCATTGTAACGTAGTTTTTATTTTTTTTAAGACTTCGGCGCAGTTTGTTCCTCCCCAAAATTTTTACTTCTGCTCGTCCGACAATTCTACTATTTTACGCGCGTGTGAAATGGTGAATTTAATTATGGTTTTTCAAAAGTTATCCCTTGAAATGGTCATTTCGATTTTGTCGAAACTCGAAGCGGGCGAAAGAAATGAAAATGTCTCTTCTTCCACTTATCGAGTGTCATCAATCATCATACGGTTGAATAGACGTCATCGCAGATTAATTAAAATTTATTTTTCACGCTGACGAAGACTTTTGAAAATGAGTGATTTAACTCTTTTGTCGGAAAAAACGCTACTTTTTACTTAAGGAAATGATAACATTAGCAATGATTTTGGTTCTAATTCTGTATGTCGTGGAATTATGAAAATCTCTCAGTTGCCACGTGTTAATGTAATGCCAATTAATGGCATTGTAAATTTAATTTTTTTGCTATCATCATCATCATCATTAGTCAGCAATCCTAAGATTGGTTTGACGCAGCTCTCCATTTCTCTCTCCTATCCGCTAATCCATTCATAGCTACATATTTATTCTCTTTTACATCCTTTATAACCTGTCCAATATAACTTATTCGGGGCCGTCCCTTGCCCTTTTTCCCTTCCACTTGCCCTTCAACGATTGTCTTCATCAGACTTTTTTGCTGTATCTCTGATATTAAAGTATGGCTATTATTGTTCCAGGGCTGCTTTGATTTTTTGCACAAAACAATTTTATATCGACATTCGTTTTCGATCCAGCGACATTAAGAGAATTTTGGGCATTGAAAAGACAATTCCTCCTATTGTAATAGTAGTTATGTTAAATCGACGATATAGTTCTGACAATTAACGATTCTATCATTTGAAATTTGAGAAAGAGTCTGCATAATTCCTCTCAAATAGGAGCTGACTATGAAAGCAAATTAGTTCCTAACTCCCTAGATTTATACATTTTCTTGACATTTCTGACTCCTACAGATCTTCATACAAGTCCCTTGATATCCTCTTCCCTTTTGTTGTAACATGCAGGCTTCGAGCATCGCTATCTTCTCGGCAGCTCCGAGGTGCCTACATGGATGTAGATAGGAGTCGTGGGCAGTCAATGAGTGACCATCGAAGTTAAGGACACTCGTAGACAATAAGCAATAGACAATATCCCGTCGACTTCACCAATCCTGGTCCGACGTTATTTTAAGCCCCCGAGGGTGGCTAATGCACTGCGGTCCCCGTGCGGTGGCGACCCAATTGTGTCCGCGCAGCGAGTACCTCAAGGGAGCTACCTGAGACCCATTTCCTTCCAAAACCCTTAAAACGGTCTGCCTCGCTTATCTCTCGCGCCTCAAACCCACCCTGTTAAACCCTCTCCACCCCTTCTTCCCAACAATGCTCCGATTCTCGGTATTCCTGTGGAGGCCAGGCCAGAGAGAATGCTGCGGGGGCCTCGGGAGGGGGTCTCCCTCCTCGTGTTTTGGACTCGCGAGGGATGGTTGGGTTGGGGGCGCCACGTGAGGACAGAGCACTGGGGCATCCATTGAGTGAGGTGGAGAAAAGAAGTGTGGTCGTGTTAACCCCATGTGTGGATGTGGTGGACTCGACTGCATCCACCGTGAGGAACCGGAGTAGGAGTTCGATGACCCGTCTTCTCCTCAAAGAAGAGAGTCCACCTCCTCCTCTCCTCCCTCCACTCCCCTCCCCTTGCTTCCTCCACGCCGTGGCTCACCTCTTGACCACGCCCCACCCTATCCCCCACCCCCTTCACTCTAAAACTTCATCTCACCCCTCCCCACCCCACTCCCCGACTCATCTTCCACACCCTCCCCCACCACCGCCATCCTGCCCACTTCAAAAACTCTTGTCGACAATCGCCTCCTCCCTCAACCCTTATTTTTTTCTCCTCATTTCTTCTCCTATTGCCTGCCTTTCTATCCTCTCTCCTTTACTTCCTGACTTTCTTGGTCTCCGTGTCCGGACCCCCGAGAGTCATGGCCGTTGTAATGTTCAAACTATTTTTTTAAATCAACATAAGATGGGATTAAATTATCACTTTTTTAGCGGAGGGTATCTTCATTAATATTTATTTAAAGGTATTTTAATCTAGCTTTCGAATTTTTATGATATAACTTGAATTCCTTTTATCTTATACCAATATGGGATGGTGATTGATCACCTGCTACCATACACCCTAGGGGTGGCTTGCAGGGTATTATATAGATGTAGTATACAATTACGTACCATTGCTTTTTACTGTGAAATTTATTGAAGCTGCCTGTAATTTCTTAAAGTGGCCAACTACAGTGTTTTTTCATTTATGGTAATCTTATTGTCTCTAGAACGTTTGTATGAAGTGAGATTTCAGAACGATTTCCAATGTCTTTGTCTCCCTTCATCGTTCCCCGTTAGCCGCCTTAGAGCTTGGATAGGGAGGTGGCTTACTATCATGGACTGTGTAATTTATTGAAGCTGCCTGTAATTTCTTAAAGTGGCCAACTACAGTGTTACTACAGCAGTCGATTTTGATTCAATTTAGATTTTTCCGGATTTTGTTTTCGATATTATATGTTGACTGCCTCTAATTTGTATTTATTTTGATGTAAAAGAGTGGACTTAGTATTGACATTGATACAGAAAAGCATTAGGTCTTAGTTGCTATTTGGAATTTGAGGATGAGATAAAAAAACGAATTTGAAGCGTCGGTGATATTAATTTTTATTTTTTAAACTCTTTGATTGCAATGAATGATTCATAAATTATTTTGTTGGGAATCATATTTTAAATTAAATAATAATATTTTACGTATATTTTCAGCTACGAGTTAAAATAAAACGACTGTTTTGACTCAAATAGAGAAACTATTGCAAATTCCCGACATTTTCAGGAAACTTGTGATATTTCGTCTCTAAAAAAATGGAGCATTCTCCACTGAAAACGGTATCTTATGACATCCACCCATTCAACGGGAACTCATTTAAAAAAATTTACATTTTCGTCAAAATTGTCTTAATCCATTCATATTTGCACTAATATTTGCCATTTTCTCTTAAAAACGAATTTTATTCTCGGAAAAACGGAATTTATATTCATATATTTTATACCCCTTTGGTACGTAATAGTAGTAGATTTTCCTGGGTTAAGAAACACCTTCTCACGAATATAGTTCATGTGGCGAAGGTTCAAATGTTAACATCAAGTTTATTGATTTCCTTGGTGTAAAGGAAGAATTGCCATAAGTTTCTTTCGGAAAAAATGATCTCATGAAACGATCTAGCGTAAAAATCAATAAGTAATTTTGTTTCTGAAGGCCAATAAAATGCACCCCGAAGGATTTAAAAAAATTTTTTAATCAAAAAACATGCACTGTCTTGCTATAAAATCAAGGAATGCGAAGAAAGAAGGTAAAGAAATAACTCATCCGGGAAGGTGAAATCAAATTCTTTACTCCGAAATGCACTCCAAATGATTTGTTACTCTTACCACCCTAAAACATGCGCCCTTTCGATTTGAACTCGAGGAAGGGAAGGTTATAATTAAAGAAATAATTCATCAGGGTAGGGAAGATAGGGCTCGATAAGTTATGCTCCTCCGAAATCGCGGCGGAGCAATCGTGTGCCCATATCCGGCGTGGGATGTCGTCCGCCTAGGGGATGGGTAGGTAGTCGCTTAATCTCCGTGACTTATTTCCTGTAGATCTGCGGTGGCGGTGTCGTCGGCTTCAGACGCATCCTCTCGAGTTCCTTCAGATGCACCTTTGCAACCTCCTAAAACTCTGAAATCTAGGTAATAGTAAACCTCGCAGATGGAATTAATTTTTTTATATGCATGCGCAGGGCACCCACATTCACGAGGTAAAGTGTAAGTCACCACCAGGGTGTGTGGCTTGGGGCCATTGCACACCAGACATTCTAAACTCATCCTAGCCTTAGTCGGAAATGCGCTCGTTCTGCACGTAGGTCAACTGAAACGTGGTCAGACGAAAAACATAAACTAGAAGAGTGCTGTACACTAAACATAAACATGCATCGGCGGAAATATTAAAATTGTATCCTCTCTGGTGAAATAAAAGGGTTTTGTGGCTTTAGACTAGATGCATACATCCTAAATCCTGCATTTTCTCATCAAGTGACTAAAAAACGTACACAAAATGCAATAGCAATAGCATTCATGCCGATCATCACTAGCTTAGAAAGGTCCACACCTTGCTGCATCAGCAATTTATAACAAAACCCCACCTGGTACCAATTTCAAGTTCAATTTAAAGAACATCATAAGGAGGTGAGCATAAAAATGTAAAGCTAATTTCTTTAATAAAGCAAATTTTAATTCTACCGTAAATTATTTTGTATGATATCCAGTTATTGCGTTTAGCACGCGAAAATTTTCTTCAGAACATTATTCATTTCTTGAATTTGAGGAAGAAAACAATTTATTTTTTAAGCGATGGCCACGCTCTATCCCGTGACTTATTTCCCGTGTATCTGCGGATGCAGTGGCGGCGTCGTCGGCGGCTCAACGAACCGAAGTTGAGTTCGTCGCTGCACTTGTGACCTCACGCGTCGATGCGCCCCTACCTCCCCGCCGCGCGGCGAGCGAGTATCGCACGTGATATCGGATAGGAATCGGTGAAAAGGAAGGGGATGAATTTCCCGGAATGCTGAAAGGAGAAAGTTAAATGGAGATAGAGGGTTCAGGAAGGTCAAGGAAGGGAAAGGAGGAAGGTTATTGCAGCGGTAGCATATTATGGCGCAAGATAATTCAAAAAAATAATCTGATGGATCGTGACTAAATAAAGTGTGCGGCTGCGAAATGTGAGATTCCGGAGGGGGGAATTACGTTGACGATTCCGAGTAATTAAATCGATATCCCGGAGTATGCATTGTATGAGTGTGTATGTTTTCCAGGCCAGGCTTTAGTATTTGTTGCTTCGAAAACCTATTTGTGTAAATGAAAAGTTAATGAATGCAATTACGATTATGAAATATATAATGTCGAAAAATATTGTTCTATGGTATTCATTAGGGTTTCCGATAGCAATTAAACGTTTATTATAATTGTATTAATGTAAACGCTTATTTTAATTGTATTAAGAATAATTTAATTATTTATTAATATTTTCTGCTAACTTTTGCAGATAGATTTTAATAGATTTCATTTCCAGGATATTACGCTATTGTAATGAAATTCTCGTACTGTTTAACCACAACGAGTGCTAGTGAGGAATTATTTCCCTCTGCCAAACACCCTACAGTTGGCTCGCAGATTATTATGTAAATTTAGATTCTTTAAATAAGAGACGGCATTATTTACCAGCTGGTTGAGCTTAATCTTACCACCTATTCCCGTAAGTTATTTTTTGAAAGCTATTTTTAATGTTATTAACTGATGTGAACACTTCCTTAAACTACTTAAATCCGTTTTCCAATTTTTTAAATGCTAGGAAACAATTTTAAATTGACTAGAATGAAATGAAGTAACTCGCGTTACTAAACTAAAAATTCATCAATTTCACTTGATAAAGCGTTTCAACTCCTGTAAACAGTAAAAATTGGCCTTTTGAGCAAGTTAATCGTACCATTAACTTGCCAATTACATGCATCCTAATTATTATATAAAGGCCCTTTATTCCAGAGATTTACGGAGTAGGTCCTTGGCGTGAAGCTAGAAAATGTCAAGGTTTCATGGAAACTTTTCCCTTAGATGAATTTATTTCTTGTCCTAATCTCCGGCCCACATTACTTCGTTAACCTCCCCAAGTGTATATTGTAGAATTTGGGTTTTTCCCGGCGTACTCATAGGATGTGGTTTTAGGTAATTCACGTTTCGAAGGTCGAGTCTGTCATCGTCTTCAGGAGTAAATGAATTCGCATTGTATAAATCATTACATCTGTTCCACGAATGTGGAAGAGACCCGAGTATTATTCCTTCCTTCCCAAGTGTACTCTTTTTAAATATAATGCTCGAAATTTTACTTGTAGCGTGTTACTCGTGACGTTTCAAGTCATTTTTCGTAACACTGGGCACATCTCGTCCCCAGAGGTTAAATTTTTTTTTCACATTTCCTGTCCATTTCCCTCCATAAATGTCATTTGGTAATATAACGGCAGCAATAGAACGCGTAAATAGATTGCATGACTTGTGGTGTAGCCTACTAACCTATGTAAAACTTACTGCATGTTTCTGAATTTCTATTCTATATTCTATTTCTAACAGCATATAGTAGTATAGTTTGTTATTATACGGGACGTTTCTTGGACGGTGTGGTGTGCATGTGGGAGTCCAAATGCATGCTGCATGCTGGTGATTGATCACCCCCTGCCAAACACCCTAGAGGTGGCTCGCAGGGTAATTTGTAGATGTAGATGTATTATTGATAATTATTCCTCCGGAAATCAGAATGAAGTAGTAGAAGGAAAAAATCAGCGTTTCAGAATCAGCATTATAGTTTTCAATAATACATGTCCTGTACATGTTGTAACTTTATGCAAGAGAAATACTAGTTGACTAATAATTTCTAAAGAATTAATAGATTAATGGAAGTATAATTTGTTAGTATATGTAACATTCTAGATACTTCTTACATTCAAGTTACATCTTTGAATTTTTTATTATTTCTAACAGTAAGTTTTGTGTGTTCTAGGAGGGGATCGGGCTGGTGTGGTGGCTAGAGTGTTGACTTCCCACACGGCGGGCTCGGGTTCAAATCCCGGCGGTGGCAGAGAATTTTCAGAGACTCCCTGATCCCTGCTTGTATGTTGTGTGGAGGACATTTCATGCGCAACACTCCGTCCGTCAGATGGGACGTTAAGCCGTGGTCCCATTGGCGCCTTTCGTTAGGAGCAGGCTAATTCTGACGCTGGGTTTCTATCCACCCTTCCTTAATTACCTACCGTTCCCTCATCTACATCTACATAATACCCTGCGAGCCACCTCTAGGGTGTTTGGCAGGGGGTGATCAATCACCAGCATGCAGCATGCATTTGGACTCCCACATTCACACCACACCGTCTAAAAAAACGTCCCGTATACTAACAAACTATACTATTATATGCTGTTAGAAATAATAATTGAATTAAGAAACATGCATTAAGTTTTACATAGGTTAGTAGGCTACACTACAAGTCATGCAATCTATTTACGAGTTCTATGGCTGCCGTTATAATCTCTTATTGATCGTGGAAAAAATGACATTCGGAATCTGTCTGTTCTGCAATCTATCTCTCTTATTTTATTTATATGATCTGATCTTCCGTAGTACGTTGGCGTCCGCAAGATATGGTTAACTTCGTCAGAAAAGACACTGCTCTTGAATTTATCTAAAAGGTTTACTCTATTTTTCAATCTACGGTCCGACAGAGATTCCCATCCGAGTTTATGTAAGAGGTCAGTTACACTAACAAGACTATCGTAACGACCTTTCACATACCTGGCAGCTCTTCTTTGCACGCGTTCTAACTCTGTTATTAAGCCTTTTTCATGAGGGTCCCAAACACTGGCAGCGTATTCCAGATGTGGCCTAACGAGGGAAAAGTAGCTAATTTCTCTCACTTTGTCGTCCCGCTTTCCCAATATTCTTTTAACAAAACCCATTTTACGATTAGCTTGACCGGTTATTTATGGAATATGTTTATTCCACGATAGATCATTAGTGATTCTAACCCCTAGATATTTCACGGTTTCAGCTGCCTTTAACTGCGTGCCCTGAATGATATAGTTACGCTGTAGGGAGTTATTCTTCTTCCAGAAATTCATTACGACGCATTTTTCGAAATTTTATTCTAACTGCCAAGCATCGCACCAAGCTTGGATAGCAGCAAGGTCATTCGTTAGTTCATCTATATCTTTGCTGGAACGGATTTCTCTGTAAACTACAGCGTCGTGGCGCCTCATGGCGCAACTGACCACAGCTGTCGGTCGCCTCCTCCAAATATCATATAAGTGTGTTCTAGGTTGTGTGTTCTAGGATTTCTGTGTTCTAGGTTTTATTGGCAGATTATCTTAATGGATAGTTGGCAAATTTGACCTTTGCATGAATGTGGTAGTAAAATTGGTTAGAATGCGTAACGGTTTTTGGACCGTGTGGTGTGTATTTGGGATTCCTCTTGCATGCTGGATGCTGGTGATTGATCATCTCCTGCCAAACACCCTACATCTACATCTACATAATAGGTAACATCAGCTGCCAGGTATGTGAAAGTTCGCAACGATAGTCTTGTCAGTGTAACTGACCTCTTAGATAAACTCGGATGGGAATCTTTGTCGGACCGTAGATTTAAAAATGAGCTAAACCTTTTAGATAATTTCAAGAGTAGTGTCTTTTCTAACGAAGTTAGCCATATCTTACGGACGCCAACATACTACGGAAGATCAGATCATATAAATAAAATAAGGTAGATAGATTGTAGAACAGACAGATTCGGAATGTCTTTTTTTCCACGATCAATAAGAGATTATAACGGCAGCGATAGAACTCATAAATGGATTGCATGACTTGTAATGTAGCCTACTAACCTATAAAAAACGTAAAGCGTGTTCCTTAATTTTATTATTATGTCTAACAGCATATGGTAGTATAATTTGTTAGTATGTGTGACGTATTTTGTACTGTGTGGTATGCATGTTCTAATTCCATGCTACATGCTGGTGATTGATCACCCCCTGCCACACACCCTAGAGGGGGCTCGCAGGGTATTATTTAGATGTCGATGTAGGGTGTTTGGCAGTGGGAAACCCTGAAGGTGGCGCACTGAGTATTAATATAGATGTAGATGTAAATGGATTTTTTTCCCATTCCACTAACCGATGCGGTACCGTATGTCATCCCTCAATACGGCGAACATTTTCACCAGCACATGTTCCGCAATGCTAACACCTCTCTTGCCTATACTCCGAGTCGCCCCCGCTCCTCTCTTCCTCCTCACTATCCCACTGTCTTCATCCTCCCCTGATAATGATCACTGAGCACTCCTTTTCCTTTCATATTCCTCCTTGGCGTGCAGCATCCACCGGCATAATTCCGGATCAATGGTATGCTGCAGAAGAAAGATAAAGGCCTACCATTGCCCTTTTCCATAAGTTACGGGCCTACTCGTGCTTATAAATTACCATTCATTTTTTTCATACTCGTTTTTCTCGTGTCTCGAGAAGATATTTGTTCTGTGAATTTAAAGGTTTCTTCTGAAAATTTGGCGGCATACCTGAGATTCATGCATTTGTATTATCGTCCTTGTGGGAGCACTTGTCGTTTAAATTTGGTAGATATGCTGCCTAAAATTACAGGGCTTTTCCTATTCTTTGCCAATGCCTGATAAGGTCCCAGATATATTAGAATTTTAGAAGTTTATAGCTTTAATAATAACTAGTTTATAGCTTTAAAGTCTAGCAAGTTCTCATAGAAAAAAACATCGTCATTCGGCGTGATGCTTTCATCGTCATTCAGCGTTCCTGAGCTGGGCTCACCTTGTCGCAGTCAGCACCATTTGTCTCAAGTGTATGGTGCGGAAATTAGTAGGTCAATACGATTGGGAGCATCTGTGATGGGATACAATCATTTTATCTGAAAGTTGTCATTAAATACGCTATTTTTTATGTAAAAAAGTAGAATACTTTTCCGTCATACTCAAGGGTGGATCCAGGATTTTTATCAGGGGGAGGGAGGGCTTAAGGGTCTGAGAGGCCAATGGTTTCTTCATATAATATTTGAGATTAAAAACTAAATTCAACTATTATCGTGAAATGGTTCTATTTAAAATATATTTATTTTTATATGAAAGTTAAAATGAAAATGTTATTAAGTTACGTACGTAATTACGATAGTGAATGACGGGCAAATATGACTTCTTGACTGGGGCTCAAGGCTAAAATAGTTGAGGCTCCGTAATACAAAAAGCAAAACTAACGTAATGGTAACAGCATAAAAAATCTTGTCTATTTTTTTCGGCGTCCGAGGGGAGGCATCTGCCCCCGTTCCCTCCCACCCTAAATGCACCTATGATTATAAGCATTTAAATGCAGCTCTCATACATTTAATATTAAGCATTACCTTTTCATGATTTTTTTCGAAATTATTTTTGCCGTTATCAAATAAAAAATAAGGTGCATTTTTTATTGAATTCGTTACCGACGGTCCTGATATTTAACGTATTTCCCTTTGTACCACTCGCACCTATGCGCAGGTCATTTTCATGCATGATGCTATGGGTTAGGTGAGAAAATACGGCATTCTCTTCTAAGCGTCATCTACCTGAGCACGTAGAGCTGAGTTCTTCAATGATTGGGAGGACGTGAGGACGCACTAGACTGAATCTATCCACCTATCCTTAATTACCTTTATCAGGCCGTCTGGGTGATTAAGTGCGTGCAGCCATCTACTTCCATTGAACTCCAGGAGATATTTTTGGGAGTCCAATAAATTTACTCACCAGGAGATCGGAGTGCTCTGATCAGACCGAATGAAAATGCGGTATGCAAGTATTTCATTGAGAATTCATTGCTTCGGCTCAAGACGAGTCATCTCGAATTTCTTCTGATGCATCGCTACAACCTCCAAAAACCCTGGAACCTAGGTAATATAAAACCACGGAAATTAAACATCTGATTAAGTTTTTTATGTACATCTACATCTACATTATACCCTGCGAGCCACTTTTAGGGTGTTTGGCAGGGGGTAACAAATCACCAACATGCAGCATGCCAGAGGACCGCCACATGCACACCGCACGGTCATAGAAATATTACGTGCACTAGCAAAATATACATGATTATTCATTAAAAAAATTGCTAATGGTTACAAATTCCTTGAGCAAATACATGCAAGGTTAGAGCTATGAAAAAACATGCAATGAGTGATCCTAGCGAGCGACGCCATTAATCCTATCACTTGAGACAACGTTGCTATCCTAAATAGTGCGAGGGAAGAATGACATTTTAAATCTCTCTGTTTTGCAGTCTATTTCTTTCATCTTATTCCCATGATCGCGTCTACTATAGTACGATAGTAAACGAAGGATATGATTCACGTCGTCTGAGAAAATATTTTCTTCGAATTTCCTAAGTAAGTTAAGCCTATACTTCGATCTACGCTCCTGTAAAGACTCCCATCCTAACTCGTGTAACAAAGCGAACATTTACCCTACATGTAAATTAAAAGTCTGATTAAGTTTTGTGTATTTTTAAATAGGGTACCTAACCTACTCGTAGATCGAAAAACTGATCAGGTTTTGTATGCATAAAGTGGGCCCCGGGCATCTTCCCTACACGTAAATTAAAAATCTGCTTAAATTTTGTCCGTATAAAGACGGCTACTGCCGTGTTCCTCTACGCTTTTGATGATAGTTTTCATAGTGAATGAAGCAAGCCTTTTCGATTGTTTTACCTAACCTCTACTTCATTTCTTTCGCATAGTTAATTTAGTAATCTCCCGATGGGTACCACCTATTTCATGCTTCGTTATTTCTCTTCCTTTTTTCGTTTGTGTTCGTATTGTTATTTTGAGTTTTGAAAAATAACTATTCTCCGAAACTTTGGCCTGTAATTTAAACCCAACAATTTTAACATTGCACTATTGACTCAACAGCTTCTTCGTGAAAATTCACCGTGATGTGAGTAAAAAAACAACTTTGTAATGTCCTACCTTACTTTACTAACTCAACAGATTTCGGCGTTTATTCGAATTAGCCTTGAAAATTGCGCAGTTATCCAAAAACTCCCCTGACCACATTCTCCTGGAATTTTCGAGAGCCGAAGCTGGTCAAGTTGATAAATTGTGTGTTGCATTAGTACAGTTTTATTTCTCCCATTTTTACGTTTCAGCTCCAATTTTGAAGCTTTCGTGAAAAGCAAACTGAGTTAGCAAACGCTACACAAGGCTTTGTTCGGGGAACATTTTACGGAGGGAAAAAAATTTAGGTTATAATAGCTATGTTTAAATAGAAACTAGTTGATTAATTCTACCTATGTCCATGATTTAGAAGGAACAGTTCGAAAATGGAAGTGTATAAAATTTGCTTTGGCTACATGCGATGCACCATATTACACCTGCTTTAGTCATGCCAAATATCCACCAGAGCAAGATTTAAATACGTAGCTGTTAAATTTCCAAGGTTTTTGGCAAGCCGCGTTTAAAGTCTTCCTCACACGGGTTGAGCCCACTCCATATAATGCGCAGTCAGAATTTAAAAGGGAAGAAGGGAGAATTGAAGTCTTCGAGCGAGACTCGAAAAACGACCGTGTGGGAGTCATGAGTATATGTACATAAAAAATGAAGAAAAGTTTTGGTGGAGGGGAGAGTAAGGAGAGGCGGGAGGGGAGGCTGTGAGAATTTGGTAAGGGGGTGAGGGCACAGGAGAAGTAATGCTGTGAGTGGGATGGGGAGGAGGGGAGGTCGGCGCGAAGGAAGGAATGGAATTTACATAAGGTCTCCCTTCGAGATGCTAACAAATCTTTCCCCTCTTCCTTCCTCCACTATCCTCCCCTTCCACGCTATCACAGTGTTTCCATGGCTCCCCCTAACGCTCCGTGTCGGAGAACAAGACTACCCAACACCCTTTCCCCACCAATACAACAACCTCCCGACGTCCTCAAAAGGATTTTTTTCGAGAGCCGCCCAAAGGAGGATGATGTTTTTACCACTTCTCCCGAGTATTTTTAGATCCAAAAACTCCCCTGACAACATTCGCCGGGAATTTTCGAAAACCTATATTTAGTAAAATTTTTTAGCACCTCTCCGGATCTCCTTTCCCGCTGACACGATGTTATGTTACACATGTGAGGTAGGATGGGCTTGGATACGTAGTCGTTGCTGGGCGTGCTCGTTGAAAGGTCACGTATTGCTTTGCCGATTGATTTTCTGGTTTTAATTATTTTGTTGATATCTGTGACTTTGTTTTTTTCGTCTTATTTAATGAGATCATCTAGAATATCAAGGTATGATTTGAGAATTCACTTGCTGTTTGACCCGGAATACTTTTCATAATTTTTTAAGAGCGCCCAAAACAGTCTATAATGGCTTCAACTTTGCTTTTTTACAGTATTTTACGGCGAAGAACTTGGACACGAATTTCTCGTATTGTGCGTAATATCGAGGACAGATTTAGTACTTTACCGGCGAATAGACTGAGTGAAGAGGTCTCGGTATCGCCACCGGGTCAGGAACTGCATAACTGCCGATGTTTCGATGGCCGAGTCAGACGTCGAAACGTCGGTAGCTATGCAGTTCCTGATCGGTGGCGATCCCGAGAAATCTTATTTGATAAGCTTACTTAATTAATAATCAATGATCATTGCTTGAGGTAACTTACAAGCTTTAAATTATAAGACGAATGATAACTATATTCCCTGCTAGTGTATGGGGGTGAGTTTATCCTAAAATGCATAAAAATCAAGTTTTTTAAATTTTTCTTATATACCTAGTTAATCCAGACACAAATGTGACCTAGGCATTTTTGACCCTCTCGAAAGTTCCACTTAATGAAATAATCAACACTTTATCGTACAATTTACTTCTGCTTATGCCACACACTATTTAATCTAGCTCCTATCAAGAACTTATGAATTGCTTGTGTACAATAACCTCTATATCATTTCCATTGTGTTCTAGTGGCCGGAGATCTACATCTACATGATACCCTGCGACCCACTTCTAGGGTGTTTGACAGGGGGATATTTGACTATATTCTACCTTGCAAAGATTTGATGGCCATAATGCGATAGTCGTTTGCCTTGTCATGGTTAGTCGTAATGGCCTTTAAAATCATCCTTCAGTCCGGTCAGATCTGCTTTTTGTTGGTGTAATGCAATTTCGAAAGTATTTCCCTATGCGATGAACCGAATAAGGAGCGATTTTCCACTCTCATAGTTACAACTACTCATTTCTTTTTCTAAAAACTGACTTAGAGTCTTATATTGGTGCTTCTCTTAGATCACTGATGAGTCTGTGGTGAACTGGAAAATTTCACCTAAGTATAATGCGCACGTATGTAATTATTTTTTATCGCCTTGTTGCCTGAAAGTGCATAGGGTCTGTGATCCTTATCACTTCCTTGAGCCTACGGTTCGTGGTTATTTTTCGACTACTTGCGATCGAACTCCAATCCCTCCTAGCTGTATATGGCTAGCCTAATGCTGAGACCCATCACATCACAGGTCGCTGAAGACTCGTTAGAGAATGTTCTCTTATCCTCGATAGTCAGCGTCATTGATCCTTACATGGAAGATTATATCCAGCCGAGAACAGTTCAAGCCAGTTCATTTTTCTTGATTTCAAAAAGGCATTTGATAAAGTACCCCACGGAAAGTTAATCATAAAACTGAAATCTTATGGTCTAGACGAAGATGTCATTTCCTGGATTAGAGAATTTTTGAGCGACCGCGTCAAAAGAGTAGTATTAGACGGTGCAGTCTCCAATGAGGTTAGAGTGACTTCTGGCGTTCCTCAGGGTAGTGTCATTGGCCCACTCCTATTCCTTCTTTATATAAACGACATTGGCGAAGTAGTGCAGAGTAAGTTACGATTATTTGCAGACGACGCTGTAGTTTACAGAGAAATTCGTTCCAGCAAAGATATAGATGAACTAACGAATGACCTTGCTGCTATCCAAGCTTGGTGCGATGCTTGGCAGTTAGAATTAAATTTGGAAAAATGCGTCGTAATGAATTTCTGGAAGAAGAATAACTCCCTACAGCGTAACTATGTCAATCGGGGCGCGCAGTTAAAGGCAGTTGAATTTGTGAAATATCTAGGGGTTAGACTCAATAATGATCTATCGTGGAATAAACATATTCGAGAAATAACCGGTCAAGCTAATCGTAAAATGGGTTTTGTTAAAAGAATATTAGGAAAGTGCGACGACAAAGTGAGAGAAATTAGCTACTTTTCCCTCGTTAGACCACATTTGGAATACGCTGCCAGTGTTTGGGACCCTCATGAAAAAGGCTTAATAACAGAGTTAGAACGCGTGCAAAGAAGAGCTGCCAGGTATGTGAAAGGTCGTTACGATAGTCTTGTTATTGTAACTGACCTCTTACATAAACTCGGATGGGAATCTCTGTCGGACCGTAGATTGAAAAATAGACTAAACCTTTTAGATAAATTCAAGAGCAGTGTCTTTTCTGACGAAGTTAACCATATCTTGCGGACGCCAACGTACTACGGAAGATCAGATCATATAAATAAAATAAGAGAAATAGATTGCAGAACAGACAGATTCCGAATGTCATTTTTTCCACGATCAATAAGAGATTATAACGGCACCAATAGAACGCGTAAATAGATTGCATGACTTGTAGTGTAGCCTACTAACCTATGTAAAACTTACTGCATGTTTCTGAATTTCTATTCTATATTCTATTTCTAACAGCATATAGTAGTATAGTTTGTTATTATACGGGACGTTTCTTGGACGGTGTGGTGTGCATGTGGGAGTCCAAATGCATGCTGCATGCTGGTGATTGATCACCCCCTGCCAAACACCCTAGAGGTGGCTCGCAGGGTAATTTTTAGATGTAGATGTAGAAGCCATAGGACGCATTCCCCATAGGCTGCGTCGGCTGACGTAGCTCTTTTCTTTTTTCTGTCATAGCTATTCACCGACGTGCTCTCACACACAGTATTTCACAGTAATCTTTTTTCAATGTGACTACTAGCTAGTCACGTTAATCCGATGAGCCGAAGAAACTCATTTCCGGGCTTAACGATGGATGTATTAATTTTGTATAGGTTTTTCCTGTTGATTATCGAGGCGGAAACATCTCAAGCAGATGTAGCTTAAATATAGAGCCAGTTTTCTGAGGAAATTTTATTCCCAATGGTCATTATAAGTTCTATCGAAGTACGCATTTCGTAGTCCTTCAGAAATACGTAAAAAATAAAAAGTAACATGTTAGATTCTGCCCTTCTACTTCATAACCAGACTTCGGGAATGTGAAGAAAACTGAGATATTTTTTCCAATATTTCAATGTCAGTTCTGATTTATTTTACGAAATTTTTTAAATATTAAATTTGTTTTCTGCGCTCATTGATGTGTACTTGGATACATTCCTTAACTTAAAGGCAATACCTAAAGGCAAAGTTGGTTATAAATTTCTAAATAACTCTAAATGTTTTTATTCTTAGCTTTTTTGCACAAATTTGTTCATATGATTAAAAAATTCTTTGAGAAAATGTTTTTTTTTTTTTTAACTTCAATCATTATCGTGTGGAAGGAAATAGGATTCTACGGGTGGAATGTGAATAGTTAGGATTCGAATAATTGTGCATCCCTTAATCTTCTAAAACTATAATACGCAAGATATTTCGAGTCAGAAACCGTATGACTATAGTTATGTCAATAAAACTTTGGAATTGTATGAAGCATTGAGCCACCCTAAATGATATGAAGCTCTGGAACAATACCACTGTCTTCAGTATGACATTTTTACTGGTTAATGGCGACCAATTGAAAACGTGCAGAGTTTTACCGCACTCCTAAATATCGATAAATTTTCAAGCGTCTAAATGTTAATTTGGTGTGCACCGGTGTCATTGTATATATTTTACTGTTATTAGTACATCTACATCTACATCTACTTAATACCCTGCGAGCCACCTCTAGGGTGTTTGGCAGGGGGTGATCAACCACCAGCATGCAGCATGCATTTGGACTCCCACATGCACACCACACCGTCCAAGAAACGTCCCGTATAATAACAAGCTATACTACTATATGCTGTTAGAAATAGAATATAGAATAGAAATTCAGAAACATGCTTTAAGTTTTACATAGGTTAGTAGGCTACACTACAAGTCATGCAATTTATTTACGAGTTCAATTGCTGCCGTTATAATCTCTTATTGATCGTGGAAAAAATAACATTCGGAATCTGTCTGTTCTGCAATCTATCTCTCTTATTTTATTTATATGATCTGATCTTCCGTAGTACGTTGGCGTCCGCAAGATATGGTTAACTTCGTCAGAAAAGACACTGCTCTTGAATTTATCTAAAAGGTTTAGTCTATTTTTCAATCTACGGTCCGACAGAGATTCCCATCCGAGTTTATGTAAGAGGTCAGTTACACTAACAAGACTATCGTATCGACCTTTCACATACCTGGCAGCTCTTCTTTGCACGCGTTCTAACTCTGTTATTAAGCCTTTTTCATGAGGGTCCCAAACACTGGCAGCGTATTCCAGATGTGGCCTAACGAGGGAAAAGTAGCTAATTTCTCTCACTTTGTCGTCCCACTTTCCCAATATTCTTTTAACAAAACCCATTTTACGATTAGCTTGACCGGTTATTTCTCGAATATGTTTATTCCACGATAGATCATTAGTGAGTCTAACCCCTAGATATTTCACGGATTCAGCTGCCTTTAATTGGGTGCCCCGAATGATATAGTTACGCTGTAGGGAGTTATTCTTCTTCCAGAAATTCATTACGACGCATTTTTCCAAATTTAATTCTAACTGCCAAGCATCGCACCAAGCTTGGATAGCAGCAAGGTCATTCGTTAGTTCATTTATATCTTTGCTGGGGGGGTGTGCTTGAATCGCTCGGGATTAATTCCGGCACGGAATAATCCCGATCTCTCATTCCGTGTCGGAATCTTTTTGCTCGGGATTTGGTGTGCTTGAAATTTTCTAGCCGATTGTCGGTTTCGAGTGTTGCTATCTAGATTCAACCCGAGCGATAGACGTGGTAACGTTCGGTTGAGGACGTAAATAAGGCCGTTGTTAACGCGGAACCTACAAATATTTACAAAACAATCGACAGCAGAAATTCAGTACCGCTGATATAAATTAATACAACTAAACAACATAAGGAAATACTTCTTCAATTTGTGAAGGTTAGTAACTGGAACCAATTTTGATTCTATTGCTTGTAATATATAATGTTTTATATCAGTGTTTACTTTTCAGAAAATGAAAGCATAAACAACGGAAAACTAAAAAATAGTTTTACTGCCAAAGATGGAGCAATGCATTGGCAGGAGGTGACGCTGAAACCAGCTGAAACTTAAAGAATATATGAGGTTATGGAAGTAGTGGAGAAAGGAAAGAATGAAAATTGAATGAATGTATGTATCGCGAAGTAAATACTTATCATTTTCAACCACGAATCATCGACACGGCTTCTTACAATTTTGTAAGTGCTATAACTTTTTCGCCGCATAAATAATAAAATAGATTCGGTTAATGAAGTGTTACGCATATTTTTGTTTGGCGATAATTTTAATAGCTGTGAATGGAACAATGTATCGGTATCATGAGTGATATATCTGTTTTCAGTCTTCGCAAGATTTATATAATATCCTTCCAAGGGCAAAGCAGCCGCCCTATCAAAAGATGTAATCCCCACCGCGAGTGGGGCTCCAGTAACTCAATATTTCCAGAGCGGGTGGCTGATATAATAAGCGCAAATGCAATACTTGGCTATTTCAATGTTAACGAGTCGGTGATTTTTTTGGTGAGGTGAGGTTTTTTTAAAGTTGTCCTTTGAATAATAATTTACAATACACAATGTTATTACTTTAATACTATTCTCAAATTGGTATTAATAGTGTAAAATCATATTATACCTACTATGTAATTTAATAATTTAAATACTCTAAATATTAACATTACGAACTTAAAAACCCTCATTGCCCTTTTTGAAAATATTATATTATTTACAAAATATTTTATTTCAGATAACAACACCAGTGTAGAGTAATTGAAAGAATTCCAGAGAAGCCACTGTTACTACAGGAAAAAGTATATTACCCGAAGTGAAGCAATTAGAGGAAACAAAAAAAAATTAATGCAAAATTGCTTAGAATGGAAAGGGAGGAACTATAACTAGTAAACATTGAGGCCAAAATCGATAAAATTAATTTTTAGTTGTCAAAAATTGTATTTGATTATTTGTGTTTAATATAATAATTGAATTCTACCATTGAAATATTTCATATGAATACCTCTCCTATAACCAATAACTAAATTGATGAATTCTTCTCGGATTCTCAGCCAGGTTAATTCTGTCATATAAGCCGAAGTTTCGAGAGACGACTTGTCTCCCATCTTCAAGGTCGTGTTACTCTTTGAAAGTCCAATTTCACAAAATTTCACCTGACTGGGAACCCGAGATGAATTCATCAAAGAATCATCAATATCAAAGAATTCATAAATAGTATTCACCAGGAGAAATAAAAATCGTTTAATAACTAATTTGTTTACCTCCATCCAAATTGCATTCTCATGATAATCATAAATATTAACCTTAGTAATTTTTCCCCTATTAACATTCTTTAAAATTAGTATATTCATACTAGCAGGGTTAAAAAGAGTAAAAATAAATTAGGATTATTACTAGGGAAGGTGAAATTAAATGAAATCTCTAGATTATATAAGATTTTTTATTTGAACCACTTGAAATAAAGTATTCAATAGCATTTTATTAATTAATCTAGACTCCTTGAACCCAAAAAAGGCATTTTTGTCACAACTTTCAGTGAATATTTGGCTTCTGTCCATTATATATACGTTATTTTGTTTCAATCCACATTTGTTAACTTTGAAGGTAAGCATAAATAACGAGAACTCTTCCAAGTAACTTTCGGCGACCAAAAATTACTAAATGCACCTTCAAGTACATCCTTTGATTTCGTTCAGCAGCAACAGGAAACATAGTTAACCACAGCATACACTGCACACAGACATTTGATATTCGTGCCGGGTTCTTCGACGCGTACAGTGGTACATTCGAGCATGTTAATTTATATGGTCTTCGAAAATTAACATAATGTTTCTGGATGTACATCACACGCGCAGCCGCGTATGTTGTGCAAACATCTGAAATTGCATCATAACCTGAAGTTATGGCAATGAATATGCTTTTAAAATTTAGGAAACTCAAAGAATTCAAGATGAAGGGACTTAATTACGTTAATAAAATTTACTCATAGGCACATTACCCTGATACGATTTCAGCAAAAATGTTACTCGCCTTAGTTTCTACCGAAAGCGATGAGGATATTCCTTCGGAATGACATCTGTGAGAGATTCAGTCAAATCTCTAGTCAATACCTTTGAGAGACAAAAAGGGCTCTTGAATTCGCCGTCGCTCACATTGAAGGAATCCTCTGTTTCCCTGAAGTACCTCCTTCTTCCAAAAACTTCACCTTCTTCCTATTCTAATTCTCTCATTAACAGCAAATAAACCATAACATCCGCCATATTGTTCAAGATTTCGACACGGAATTATAATCTCACCTAACTACGACCACTCGACTTTCATTCCGGCACGGAATCAGCAGATCCCGAGCAAAATCACATCTCGAAGGTTTCTAGCACACCAAATCACATTCCGTATCGAAATTTTCCGGGCGACTACTTGGTTACGTATCGGAATAAATCTCGAGCGATTCAAGCACACCCCCCCTGGAACGGATTTCTCTGTAAACTACAGCGTCGTCTGCAAATAATCGTAACTTACTCTGCACTACTTCGCCAATGTCGTTTATATAAAGAAGGAATAGGAGTGGGCCAATGACACTACCCTGAGGAACGCCAGAAGTGACTCTAACCCCATTGGAGACTGCACCGTCTAATACTACTCTTTGGACGCGGTCACTCAAAAATTCTCTAATCCAGGAAATAACATCTTCGTCTAGACCATAAGATTTCAGTTTTACTATTAACTTTTCGTGGGGTACTTTATCAAATGCCTTTTTGAAATCAAGAAAAATCGCGTATACTGGAATGTTGTCTTCCCCGGAGACTAAAATATCGTGGGCGAAAAGCGCTAACTGAGTTTCGCACGATCTGCTTTTCCTGAATCCATGTTGAGTTCCCATTAATAAGTTTTGCGCGTCTAGGACTTTGCAAGAGATGGACGTTAAAGATATCGGCCTGTAATTAGATGGCTGTTCCTTGTCTCCACTTTTAAATATTGGCGTTACATTAGCGATTTTCCAGTCATTAGGTACTTCGTGTTGCTTGATGGATTTACTGAATATTAACTGCAAGTAATGGGCAATTTCTGAGGCTAGTTCTTTATATACGCGAGCAGGGATTTCGTCTGGACCAGGTGATTTATTTGGACTAAGCGATTTCAATATATTTTCTATTCCGAGCGTAGTAATGTCAATAGCTGGCATCTTATGTATACAGGGGTTGTCATCGGTCTCGGGTGAGTTTTCGGAAGGCTCCGTGAACACGCTCTTGTAGTAGTAAACTTGGATGGAGTAGTAAATTGAGTGGGTTGGAAGCTAAGGGGTACAAATAATTTTTTCTCTCAATAGAGTTAGGTAAAGTTAATTGTTAGAATAAATACACAAAAGCTGGTTGCCAAGGGAAAAGAGTGAGTCTCTTGCCTGTGCCTACATCGAGTGGAAAATCGAATGCAGTACTAAACATCTAATTCATCTCGTTTGTTTTCTGTACCAGATTTCTGTACCTAACTCTGGAAGTCTGCATTCCACAAATCAACTGCTTAGCTAGTGACTCTTTCAAATTCATGGTTTTAAGCATTTTCTCATGAAGAATAACGATATGATTCGATATAGGCTGGCTGGTTTCTACTATTTGACTCATATATTTGATAGAAGATTGATGCATAATAGATTTGTTTAACTTTTTATTATAATACTTATCTGAGAGTTCTTATCCAGATTGAGAAAAACAAATTTCAGAGAGAGAGAATGTTTCGCAAAATATTCTTTTGAGATTGAGGGTCTTGAAAGGGAGTACGTATTTGAAGTCGATGTTGCAGAGGTAGTTGGTATTTACAAGTTAGCTACGGAATTCCTTCAATGTTTATCCAGCTAACTTTTTTGTTATATTCAATTCACTTCATTGGAAGGATAAATAATGTCTTTTAAGAAGTGACATTTTTATACGTACCATTTGGAGTGGAAATTATCGCAAGTGTGATTAATTTATGGAACTAATAGCTGACCTGGGGAACTTCGTGCCGCCTAATAAATCAATGAGCAGTTTAGTTACGCTATTTATAAATCAAGAGTGGCTGTACTTATTTTAATAATGTATAACTTATTATAATCAATTAAGGAAAAATTCAATGAAAGTACAAAAATAAATATACAATGGCTTGTTAGATATTTTATTTATTCAATCTACATAGGTTAGACCGAGGCTCGTAACCGCGGATGTACCGCGGATATTTTTCAATGAATTTTCTAATTTTTATGTTTAAACGTAGGAAATTTTAGACATCGTTATCTAACATAGCTGTTACTAAGGTCAAAATTTGATGAGTTCAGTTTTTAGCCCATTTGTGTTTTTAACCGTAAAAAAATATTTTTTGGTCCAAGTCCATTTCGTAAACTTGTCCCGTTCATGGGGAAAGTTTACGCAACGCTGGTGCAGCATTAATATGTCATGACTTGTAGGGAGCTAGTTATACCTTGGTTAGGAAGTGCACTGCGTAAACGTGCCCCAGTCTACCCTACATATTGAGCTTTGTTCTTTTGATTCAAGTAGCTTCTAAAATTCACCAGTTTTTGTTTTGTGATGCTAGAAAAAAATAAAGCGGATGGTTTACCAACATATTTGACCATGAGAAAAACATGGGTTTTCTAAATTCTGACCTCAGACGCTCACCTTGGGATTTGTTAATCGTCATTGCGAATGTAACGCAAATTGGAAATTGAATTCGTTTTAACTCAGTGGGAATGTTGGTTGGGATCATGGGATCCTCGGAATGACAACTTCCTAATCTTTTTGAATATTCCTTTGAGAAGCTCCCGTGAATCACATTGCTTAACAGTTTTCTTTACTCAATAAACACGTTCCATTGCATAGTATTGTTTGTTTTAGGTTTTTGAATTAACATGACCACCGAGGCAACATTTCGTTGTAAATTCTGCTGTGGTAATTCAGACACATCCAAGAAGTTTAAAAATTCAGTGGCATAGTTGGTGACTCGGTCTTTGTTTGTTACACTGCCAATATATTTGAAAGAGTTTACATTTCTAACGATTTGATTCTGAATTACGAGGTTTCAGTCATCCAAATCTTCGTTCTTAGCCGCCAAAATTACTCGCTCACTTAACCATTTCCAAGTGGTGTTTGTGGTTATAAATTAATGTGGTTATCATGCTCGGGAACACTTTGGTGATGAGCTCATTTTTCAATGAAAGGAAATGGAAACAATTCCCTTTCAATTGTTTTAATGTCTTTAAACATGTTTTAACTATTAAAATGTCTTAAATTTAATTACGAAGCTCAGTCATTAACTTGGTAAAAACGAAACAAATAATCTAGTTTGGACCGACTTGACAGTTTTTGCAGATGTTGCAACTCCTAAAAAATACCGCTACGATCATGATTTATTTTTTTACGTCAAAATTTATTATTTTTTTATATTTATTTTTTTAATTGGGACTGAGACGAATCCAAAAACCCAAATATATAAATGGTGTACCTAACACGATTTTCAACTTAGTTTTATATATGCAGATATGCCTATAAATATGCATGAGATTCTTAATTTTTAAGTGTTAAGACAAATTGCACCAGCAAAAGAGGCGTTCATGAACAGGGAGGACCTTCTGAGAGGATCGGTATGTAAGACTTTAAAGAAAAGGTTAGTTAATATTTTGATCTAGTGTGTAGCTCTCTACGGTGCGGAAACGTGGACAATGAGGAAAGAGGACGAGAGAAGATTGGAGGCATTCGAGATGTGGGTATGGAGAAGAATGGAGACGGTGAAATGGACGGAGAGGAAAAGGAACGACGAGGTGCTGGATATGGTTGGCGAGGAAAGGCAGCTTTTAGATGAGGTACGGAGGAGACAGAATGTCTGAATGAAGCGAATACTTAGCGGGGAGGGGATGTTTAAAATTGTGTTTGAGGGTAGATTGTTAGGGAAACGAGGGAGGGGAAGGAAAAGAATAGGATTTTTAGATAGATAGAAAGGGAGTAGACCTTACAGTGAATTGAAGAAGGCATTGCTGGAAAGAAAGGGAGGCTCCTAGATCACGTATTTAGTACTCCATGGAAACCTACCTTAATCGGTAGAATGCTATAATAATAATAATAAAAAAGTCGATTTGACCGGGAGATGTGAATGTGTAAATAATATCCTTTGTCACCTCGTGGTCCACGCACGTGCCCGCGACCAAAGTCTCCTGGTCCATTGCCAGAAATGGTGGGACCTCCTCCTCTCCGGGTAAATTAGAGGCTGCGCCCGAGCCTCCCCCTCCCCACCCTTCTCTCACACACATTTCATTCCACTGCGAGGGAAATTCCTGCCCGAATGCGGGAAATGATCCCCCCCACATTGATTTCCGGCATCGCCCGGCGAGAGAGAGAGAGAGAGTCCCCATAACTCCTTCCTGCTTTCCTTTAGCGCCCCGACGCGACCTTTCTCCCCTCCCTTTTTACCCCTCACCATTTCTCCTCCTTCCCACCGACTCCCGACCAACAACTACACCAACACTACGGAGGAGTGAGTCGACTTATGCGCCTCCTTCTCTCCACACCGCCACCACGGGGTCAACGACCGGCGAAGCTCACCGAGAGCCCCCCTCTCCCAACAACCTTACTTTACCTCCTTCCCCCCCCCTTCCTCATCTACTACTTCTGCCTGGCATGGCTCTTCCTCTCTCCCGCCTCTTCTCCTCTATATCTACCAACACCCCCTGCTCGCTCTTCCTGCCCCTCCACACCTATCTACCCACGGGGAACCCCCACCCTTGCCTCTTCTCTGTCCGTGTACCCTGCTCCCCTCCCTTCTCATGATATCTTCCTTCCTGATACGCCCTGCACTTCTTCTACATCTACATATCACCCGGGCGAGACAACTGGAAAGGTGTGTGGCAGTAGGTGATTATGGAGTAATCTTCCCTGACCTAAATTCTTCGTGAAATAATTCTTTACGAAATCGAAATTACTTTTATATTTAAGATCGAAAATACTTTTTTCTGCATTCAAAGGTCTCTTCCTTCCTGATGCAACCTGCAATTCTTCTACATCTACATATTACCCGGTTGAGACAACTGGAAAGGTGTGTGGCAGTGGATGGTGGTGATCTATTTCTCTCTGACGTTAATTCTTCAAAAAGGTCGAAAATGCCTTTTTTCTGCATTCAATGGTCTCTTTTTTCCTGAATCCATCCTTTAATTCTGCATATTTGACTGAATGAATGTGGTAGTATATACATCTACGTAATACCCTGCGAGCCACCTCTAGGGTGTTTGGCAGGGGGTGACAAATCACCAGCATGCAGCACGCAAGAGGACCGCCACATGCACACCGCAGTATGATTTATTAGAATGCGCAACGTTTTTTTGACCATGTGGTGTGTATGTGGGAATCCTATTGCATACTGCATGCTGGTGATTAATCTCCCCCAACCGAACACCCTTGAGGGGGCTCGCAGGGTACTTTGTAGATGTATATCTACATATCACCTGGTCGAGACTATGGAAAAGGTGCGTGGCAGTAGGTGATAGTGGAGTCGCCCGCCCTGACCTGTATTGTTCGTGCAAGATCGAAAATACCCTTTTCATGCAGTCAATGGTCTCTTCCTTCTTGTTCCTACCTGCATTCATACATCTACTTATCACCCGGTCGTAAGATCTTGAAAGGTGTATTGCAGAAGGTGATGGTTGTGCCTCTCGATTTGACCTGAATTCTTCCTGAAATATCGAAAGCACTTTTTTTATGTATTCTGTATTTGTCCGTTACTTCCTAATCTACCCTGCACTTCTACATCTACATGTCATCCGGTCGAGACAAATTGTGCGGAATTCTTAGTCCAAGGACTAGGCACGAGATGTGCTGACGGATCCGACTTTCCCCCTAACAAACACCCTATAGGTGGTACGCAGGGTATTATGTAGATGTAGATATATATTTATTCGTCGCTACAATGAATTATAATTTAAAGAGTCCTAATTCATGCATTCATATTATGCTATTATAGCAATATTCACGGTGAGTAATTTTAGGCACTTTTTGTACTGATTAGCGTGTTATCAATCGATTTATCTAAAAATAGCTTGCCGTGGAATTTTCGACCACCGTGCCGTGGCATTTAGTGATTCGTTGTTTCAGTCATATATAGAGAATTTTTCCGCCCTCAGTTATACATAGTTATATCAGATGGGTATCATTTCATATATTTCTATCATTTAGGCTATATCTTGGTTGAATCTGGTCTGCACCGAAGAACGAATCTGTTCGGAGACTTTAACGCTTGGTATGAGAAATTGTATTCAGCCAGCCAATCGTAATACGATCTCGCAATGTATTACGAGTAACTATATTATCAAGACCTTAGGTAACGAATGGGAAGGTAAATATTTTCTGCAAAAAATACCTTTTGAGGCATATAAGGGATGTTCCGTCGAGTATGAATTATCAATTTCTTTCTATATGCTCTTGTCCTGGTAAAGAATTGGTCACAGAATCTATGCTTATTGCACTTCTGTGAGATTTTACATTCAAGAATGACGTATATATTGAACATATGATTGGAGTAGTCGTCTCACTATCAATTGTTGGAATGACTTTAAAAGTGATGATATCATGTAGATCTTTCATATAACACTTCGCGTTTTGCCTGAGGAGATTCGGCTAAGAGAAGAACCAGCTTGTTTAAATACTAAATCTTGTAATGTGCGGATTCTAAACGTTTTTCGACGATGAAGATATTAATCTTTTTCTGCACGTCATAGCCAGTGGTTTTGGTATTCTAATTAGGCTTGATTTGTACTCCTTGATTTGTTGAAGATTATTTTTGTTTCATTTTTGTCGCGCACTAGTGACTTATTATCAACAGCCACACTCACGTTACAACTACCGTCGTCAAATTCTATTGAAATAATTATCTGACCAATTAGCGCAAGGCTGATGAGCGAGAGCTCTATATACTTATGTAAAAGTTTAAGGAAATTACCGCAGTCTAGCCAGTGACAGGCCTTAATAAAACACCCCAAATTTCATTTTGGGTGTGAAAGTTACAGAGGATGAAAATCACTTGCCTTGTCCGGGATAATTATTTAAGTCAAAAGCATATTAGTATATTGAAAATGACGAAAAGTTGAAATCATGGTCCGTGGTGGAGTTGTACGAGTTTCCACTCTTTAATATACACCGTATCTATCTGCATAAATATATTAGAGTGTGGATATTACTATTCGTAATTTTTATCATGTATATATGGCATATTCATCATGTGGAGCCTGAAAAAATTCCCTACGTTACTTAAAAGCTTATGCAGGACCTCACAGCGCTAGTCCTCCAGCTAGGGAATCTGTGAGTCTTATAACTGCATTAAGGTGTATTTATACATGTAAATTACCCTGCGAACCACCAGCATGCAGCATGCATGATGATTCCCACATGCACACCACACAGTCCAAAAAAAGTCACGCATCCTAACAAATTATTCTACCATATGCTGTTAGAAGTAACAATGAAATTAAGAAGCATGCATTAAATTTTACATAGGTTAGTGGGCTACACTACTAATCACCTAATCTATTTATGAATTCAATCACTGCCGTTATAATCTCTTATTGATCGTGGAAAAAAGACATTCGGAATCCGTCTGTTCTACAATCTATCTCTCTCATTTTATTTATTTAATCTGATCTTCCATAGTATGTTGGCGTCCGTAAGATATTGCTAATTTCGTTAGAAAAGGCAATGTTCTTGAATTTATCTAAAAGGTTTAGTCTACTTTTCAATCTACGTTCCGACAGAGATTCCCATCCGAGTTTAACTAAGAGGTCAATTACACTTACAAGACTATCGTAACGACCTTTCACGTACCTTGCAGCTCTTCTTTGCACGCGTTCTAACTCTGTTATTAAGCCTTTTTCATGAGGGTCCCAAACACTGGCAGCGTTTTCTAAATGGGGTCTAACGAGGGAAAAGTTACCAAGTACCAATCCAAGTTAACGAAACGAATCTAATCACCTTAAACCTCCGGATTAATGCCTGCCAATCATTGAATTCTCGTCGGATTCAAAATCGGAAGTTCGCATGGTCACACCTCCACAAAAAATAATACGTAAGAAATAATCCCGCTCGGAGGCCATCCAACCACCACCAAATTTCTCCCTCCCCTCATTCCCGTGCGCTAAGCCCTCGGCATGCCTCCCCTTCCTCCCTCGCAACGACTGTTCCACACGTGTCCCCCCTCTCTATATCTCTCTCATCCATCCTATCTGATTCCCAACCTAGGCCACTCCGTCCACCCTTCACAATCTTTCACCGTCCTCTCTTCCCTCAACATTTTCGACCTGCGCCTCACGTTCCACTGGTCTGTGGAGAAGACGTCCTTGCTCAGTTTTTGGGGAAGCCATTTACTGAGTTACGTGCGTTTCTGAATGTGATATCTAGGTCTAATGTATATTATACCCAACGAGCGAGCAATGGGATGTTAAGCAGGGTTGACACTTGTTAATATGAGTGTGAAGTGTGAATTTTGACATCTATTTTTGGAATTATAAGCATTTTAACTTGCTCAACTTTGCATCTTAACTACTATAAATATCGATGATTACCAACGTATGCGGTAGGGGTCGAACCATCACCACCATGCACAACTGGATTCAAATTTAATTCCAAGAACGCTGCATATGACACAAAAGCTATGGAAATAATCTATATCCTACTTACAGAAGAAATATGCCTATGAAGAGTGACCATGCAAAACATGCTGTTAGAAATAATATGAAAATTAATAAACCTGCAACATTTGATTCAACCGTGTGAATTTTAGTATCTATTTATGGAATAATGCGCATTTTAACTCACTTAACTTTTCTTCTCAGCTACTATAGATATCATTTGAAAAATGATAATTTTTCTAATTACATTCAGGGAATTAAATGTTTGTTTTGAATCGCGCGTGGTCGCGGCTGAACTTCCAATTAGAAACCGATTGGGGAGCGCCGAAGAGGCAAGTGTGGGGATTTCCTCCTAGCTCTCTGCCGCCGCCTGCCGATGAGGTAAGACTAGGCGTTTTATTGCTCGCAGCGAAGAAGGTGAAAGTTGTGGTTGTTTTGGGGTGGGCAGGCGGTCGGTCGTCTGCCAGCCTGACCTTTGGAAGGGCACCCACTGAGTTAGTGCACCCATACGTCCTTTCTGAGGAATCATTCCTCGATGCGCCATCGCACGCGGAAACCCAAGGTTTCGCGAAAACTTGATGCAAATTCGTGTTAATAGCCGTTCTCGGTCTTTCCTGCTCGGTTCTCCGATTTCCCCGTGTACTTCCAGGTAAGTGTTGCGGAATAAATTATTCGGAAGTGGCTCTGGGGAAGATGTCGATGTTGAGCAAGTGAATGTTTAGGTCGAACAAGCTGGCATCGAAAATATCGCTCGAATATATTTGATAACAATGTATTTGCTATGAAACATTTACAATATTCACCAAACGCATTGCAACTGATCACACTTTTATCTCAAGGACTCATATACTCTTTTTTACTTATTTATCCAAAGTCTATTTATACTTATTTATTTAAAGTCTATTTACGCGTATTTATATATTTTTGTTAGTACTTTTATTACTTATTTACCCTTATTTATACATTTTTGTTAGTCTATCACCCTTTTTATAGCTTTGCTCTTTCGTGGGGATCATATTGCGGGGAATTTATATTTTAGCTAGTTAGTTTCGTCTTTGCTCTCTTGTTGATTATTATCGTTAATCTATTTGTCCCACGTTAAGTTATATCTTAATTTCGTTAATTAGTCTTCTTTGGAAGTATATAGTTTTCTAGTTTTAAACCCATTAATCGACTTAATCCATATCCAGGTAACTACATTCCCTTATTTACGTTTAAAAAGAGACAAGTTAGTAAGTTTATCGGTTTGTTTTACTCTCTCTCAAATATCTATTAAGCGTAAATATCTATTAAAAAGAGACAAGCTAGTAAGTTTATCGGTTTGTTTTACTCTCTCAAATATCTATTAAGCGTATCTCCCGTCAGGTAAGCTTTTCTGAAATCCAAAGTTGCGATAGTGATAGGATGCCTTCGAATAGGTCACCCGTTGCCGGAGTTGAAAACGCCGGTGAATGCGAGGCTCTCGGAGACCGCATTACCGCGTTGGAGACGATGGTGCGGGAACTTCGGGCCCAGTTTGAAAGGGTGGCTGATACCGCTGAGGGGAATGGTCCGAGGGGTGGTTCTTCGAAAGGTCGCCGTGCCACAGGGGCTGCACGGGTTCGCCCGATTGCAAATAGCGGCTGGTCGATCGAGAGCCTTCCTCGAGGTCCATCTCTCGATGACGGGGTCACGTCACCCCGTAAATCTGAGTTTTGGAGGGTCGTGTCTCGGAGGGACGGTGGTAGTGTCACTCTAAGACGGGGTTTGGGGGATGCTGAGGCAAATCCCGTCCCCGTCTCGAACAGGTACCAGTTGCTGTCGGATGGAAACTCCGAGGTGCCTGACGTGCCTACTCCTACCCCGAAACCGGCACCTAGGAAGGGGCGTCAGAGTGGGAAGGGGGGGATCATAGTGTTAGGGAGTAGCAATGTCCCTCGTGTGATGGTCCCGTTACGGGAGAGGGCAGACCGCGAGGGTGTAAGCGACCGTGTAACGTCATGGTGCATCCCTGGTGGCGGTGTTCCTCAGGTGACGCAGGCGGTTGGTGCGGCGGTACGGGGCACGAAGTGCTCCAGACTGCGGGTCGTGGCTCATGTCGGCGTCAATGATGCCACCTTCCGTGGATCTGAGGAAATTCTAGATTCCCTCCGGGATCTGAATTCCGAAGTGAAGCGGGTGGGTGGGACCATTGGAGTCGGCATTGAGCTTTCGATTTGTAGTCTTGTCCCGAGGATCGATCGTGGTTCTCTGGTTTGGAGCCGAGTAGAAGGCATAAACCAGAGGCTGCGTCGTTTCTGCACGGACATCGGAGCCTCCTTCGTGGACCTTAGGCCGGCAATCCGATCGTGTAGGATCCCTCTGAACCGTTCGGGAGTCCATTACACGGCCGAGTCGGCTAGTCGTGTAGCGAGTAGCATATTTGAGCACTGTAGGTCTTTTTTAGAGTAGAGAGTAGGGCAGAGTGTAGATATATTAATGGGTTGAAAAATAAAGGGGTAAGTTCAAAACTTTTCACAGACAAAGATTCTTCCAGAAATGAGAATAGAGAAGTAGAGAGAAAAATCAGCGTTTCAGGTATTACATTTAAGCACGAGAAGCGTCAGTCGAGCAACACGTTCAAAGGCAGTCAAGGCTCAAGTCATTTTGATAGTGTGTCAATAAGACATGCATTTCCATTTATCAGCGGTATAGAGCCTGTGAATAGTCTATTCGACGAAAGCAAATCAGAATTATTCCCGAATCGCAATAATACTAGTTCCGAAGTTTTAATCGTGGCTGTGGTTAATTGCCGTAGTTTAAGAAATAAGATTCCCGAATTCCACCATTTAATTCATAGTACGAAGTGTAACGTCATTTTTGGAACAGAAAGTTGGCTAACAGATGATGATTCAGACAATGAGATCTTCCCAAAATCGTTCACTGTTTATCGGAAAGATAGAATTAATCGAGTTGGGGGCGGAGTTTTTATAGCTGTAAAGAATTCAATCGTCAGCCAAGCGATAACCGTAACTGAGACCAGCGTTGAATCTGTGTGGTGTTTAATTAAATGTCCAAAATTCAAAACTATTTTATTATGTTCGTATTACAGACCACCTAACTCAGATATAACGTCAATGTTGGATTTTCAAAATCAAATAAACAGCGTAGCATCCAAGTATCCTGAAAGAAACTTGATTGTGGGTGGAGATTTCAACGTACCTTCTATAGATTGGGAGACTTATAGCTTCATTCCTGGTGGGAGGGATAAAGTGATCTGCGAGGCTTTATTACACACTTTCACATCTAATTCATTGTTTCAAATAGCATCCGCACCGAACAGAGGAGAAAATATTCTTGATTTATTAGCGACAAATATACCACATCAGGTAATAAACGTTGGACTGTTGAAGGAATAAGTGACCATAGGGTAGTAACTGCAAAGTTTTCTCTAAATACCGCTGTAAACTTTAAAAAAGAGCGTAAAGTTTTCATTTTTAAAAGAGCTAATTTTGATGGGTTTAAGAGTCATATGAAAAATGCTTTCCCCGAGTTTCAAGAATCAGTATTAAAGTTAAATGTAGAGAATACTTGGAAAGCTTTTCTTTCGCTCGTAACTTCGGGAATAAATAGCTACATCCCTAGTAAAATAGTAAAAGAAGGCAGCGAACCGAGATGGTACGACGCGGAAGTGAGAAAATCATTGAGGCGACAGAGAGCGTGTCATGCTAAAATGAAAAAAGTCAGCACGGATTTATCCGCTAATGAACGCGAGCTAATAATTAAAAAATATAGGATGACTAAAGCCGCCACGAAGGAAGCGTTCAGGAATGCGTTCACGAATTTTAAAAGAAAAACACTAGTAGAGCAGTTACAGGATAACCCAAAAGCATTTTGGTCATATGTTAGGGAAGTTCAAGGTAAACGATCTACCGTATGTTCGCTGAGAAACGACAATGGAGATGTGTTGACAAGCAGTTACGATAAAGCCAATTTATTAAATTCCTACTTTAAGAGCGTGTTCACGGAGCCTTCCGAAAACTCACCCGAGACCGATGACAATCCCTGTATTCATAAGATGCCAGCTATTGACATTAGTACGCTCGGAATAGAAAATATATTGAAATCGCTTAGTCCAAATAAATCACCTGGTCCAGACGAAATCCCTTCTCGCGTATATAAAGAACTAGCCTCAGAACTTGCCCCCTACTTGCAGTTAATATTCAGTAAATCCATCAAGCAACACGAAGTACCTAATGACTGGAAAATCGCTAATGTAACGCCTATATTTAAAAGTGGAGACAAGGAACAGCCATCTAATTACAGGCCGATATCTTTAACGTCCATCTCTTGCAAAGTCCTTGAACACATCGTAGTCAGCTCGGTAATGAAACACCTAGACGCGCAAAACTTATTAATGGGAAATCAACATGGATTCAGGAAAAGCAGATCGTGCGAAACTCAGTTAGCGCTTTTCGCCCACGATATTTTAGTCTCCGGGGAAGACAACATTCCAGTAGACGCGATTTTTCTTGATTTCAAAAAGGCATTTGATAAAGTACCCCACGGAAAGTTAATATTAAAACTGAAATCTTATGGTCTAGACGAAGATGTCATTTCCTGGATTAGAGAATTTTTGAGCGACCGCGTCCAAAGAGTAGTATTAGACGGTGCAGTCTCCAATGAGGTTAGAGTCACTTCTGGCGTTCCTCAGGGTAGTGTCATTGGCCCACTCCTATTCCTTCTTTATATAAACGACATTGGCGAAGTAGTGTAGAGTAAGTTACGATTATTTGCAGACGACGCTGTAGTTTACAGAGAAATTCGTTCCAGCAAAGATATAGATGAACTAACGAATGACCTTGCTGCTATCCAAGCTTGGTGCGATGCTTGGCAGTTAGAATTAAATTTGGAAAAATGCGTCGTAATGAATTTCTGGAAGAAGAATAACTCCCTACAGCGTAACAATGTCATTCGGGGCGCGCAGTTAAAGGCAGTTGAATCTGTGAAATATCTAGGGGTTAGACTCAATAATGATCTATCGTGGAATAAACATATTCGAGAAATAACCGGTCAAGCTAATCGTAAAATGGGTTTTGTTAAAAGAATATTAGGAAAGTGCGACGACAAAGTGAGAGAAATTAGCTACTTTTCCCTCGTTAGACCACATTTGGAATACGCTGCCAGTGTTTGGGACCCTCATGAAAAAGGCTTAATAACAGAGTTAGAACGCGTGCAAAGAAGAGCTGCCAGGTATGTGAAAGGTCGTTACGATAGTCTTGTTAGTGTAACTGACCTCTTACATAAACTCGGATGGGAATCTCTGTCGGACCGTAGATTGAAAAATAGACTAAACCTTTTAGATAAATTCAAGAGCAGTGTCTTTTCTGACGAAGTTAACCATATCTTGCGGACGCCAACGTACTACGGAAGATCAGATCATATAAATAAAATAAGAGAGATAGATTGCAGAACAGACAGATTCCGAATGTCATTTTTTCCACGATCAATAAGAGATTATAACGGCAGCAATAGAACGCGTAAATAGATTGTATGACTTGTAGTGTAGCCTACTAACCTATGTAAAACTTACTGCATGTTTCTGAATTTCTATTCTATATTCTATTTCTAACAGCATATAGTAGTATAGTTTGTTATTATACGGGACGTTTCTTGGACGGTGTGGTGTGCATGTGGGAGTCCAAATGCATGCTGCATGCTGGTGATTGATCACCCCCTGCCAAACACCCTAGAGGTGGCTCGCAGGGTAATTTGTAGATGTAGATGTAGATATCAGACTCAATGAATTCTGGGAATGGCACCCATTATTTAGTTTCACTGTGGTAGATGCCTCTGAGTAAAAGTGCAGCACAGTACTATAGTTATCATCATAGTATTTTACCGATTTAAGTAAGTTTCCATGGCGTACATAAGAAGCATTCTGGGAGTGTCCATTGCCTTCAAGCACTTCCGTCCTCAATTCACTGAAAAGCCTACTACCTTTCATTCTATCTAAAAATACCTATTATCTTCCGATTTAAGTTTCCTCTACCTCGTTTGCCTAACATTCTACCCTCTGACGCCGTTTTACACATCCCTTCCCCGCTAAGTACTCCCTCCATCCATACATTCTGTATCCTGCGTATCTCATCTGATAGCTGCCTCTCCTCACCCACTATCTCCAGCACTTCGCCGTAAGCTCTAACAAAACTTTCTCACTAGTTTTTTTTTCTGGAAAATTGCATGATTCCGTGCGTCTTTGATATTCAATTGCTTTTCATTGAATATGTTTTACTTCTTTTGGTAGTGTCTACAATGAAAAATCATTATTATTTTTACCTGGAAATTGTATATTTACATTACTGCGTACACCATGTATGCATAAGAATGATGTACTGTATTTGATTTTAGATAACCTCTCATCTTTTAGGTGACTGTGCAAATAAAACACCAGTGCTGATTTACTACCCTTATACCATGAAATTCATGCATGGATAGAATGTTCAAATTGCTTAGCCTTTAGTAAGCTTTTCTTTTAGTAAGCTTGATTGATTTTATCGAAGTATACAGCTCACCAGCATGAGTTGTGCTGCGTTGAGATGCATAAATGCGTGAGGAAACTGAAACGCGTGGCCGCTTTTTTTGTTTTCCTGTTATATTGCTTTGATAAAAGTAAGATTTGATGTATGAAGTCTTGACGAAAAGTAAATTTTATACGTAAAATCCCATAACAGAATATGGAGAGCGAAATCTATGATACATTTCCCCGAACATCGAATTAAAGACCTTGAAGGTAGATACAATGCATATTTATTTGTCCATTAAATATGTTCCTTGAAAAATCTGCACTATACGCAGCCTTGCTTTAGTTTTAATATGGAATCCTGTTAAATGTGACAGCCTTAGAGTTTTAAAATAGGTTCGGAGGTTCGGGTTGGTGCGGTGTCCGAGTTTTGGCTTCCCTGGCTTCTCTGTGGGTCCGGGTTTTAATCCCGGCGGTGGCGCAGGTTTTTCAGAGGCATCCCGACCATTGCTTGAGTACAGGGCACTTAGAGAACATCCCGTCAGATGGGACGTTAAGCCGAGGCCCTCTTGGCGCCTTTCGTGAAGAACTTGCTAATACCCACTCTGTTTATCTCACTCTTCTGTAGCCTCCCCAGTGGTGCAAATGCTTTCATTTGACGGTCGCTTCCTCCGAAAACCAGCCACCATGAAAACAAAATTATTTTTAATTGAATTTGGAGACCGTCTTGGTCTTAATACGCCAACATACTACGGAAGATCAGATCATATAAATAAAATAAGAGAGATAGATTGGAGAACAGACAGGTTCAGAATGTCTTTTTTCCCACGATCAATAAGAGATTATAACGGCATCGATAGAACTCATAAATAGATTGCATGACTTATAGTGTAGCCTACTAACCTATGTGAAACTTAATTTAATTTAATTTAATTATTATTTCTAAAAGCATTAGGTAGTATAATTTGTTAGTATGCGTGACGTTTTGGACCGTGTGGTGTGCATGTGGGAGTCCAATTGCATGCTGGTGATTAATCACCCCCTGCCAAACAGCCTAGAGGTGGCTCGCTATGTAGATGTAGATGTTGATATCACAGCGTCGGAAGGTAAATTAAAGAATTAGCTTTGTTTGGTTCACTAATATATCGCTATATAACTAGGTTCACTATGTTAGTTGATCTAACAAAGTTTATTCTTCCATTTTCCATAATGGAAAGGTTTCACACAAAGTCATCACTTATATTTCGGATGGTAAAATTTTATCCCAAGGAAAGGATGTGGGGATACAAAAAGGAGGCGTTTTTTAGGGAAGGGAGGCAGAACTATTTCCGCGTTCCCGGGAATTTATGCGCCGTCCTATGATGCCCCAGATTCTCGGTGCGTGCATGCGTCCTCATCCTCAGACTGAGCACTCGCTATTTGCAAGTACCAGCATACCCGCTTTTTATTACGCCAAGGGAGACGAAGGCACGTGGGAATGTTAGTATATACACTCACTATCCATTCTCCTTGGGCGCTCCTTTTCCTAATAATTAAGAGATATATCTAACTTAATTTTCCCTCTGCCCCCTCAACATAGCTATTCATTTGAACCTACAACAAATTCGAAACTAGTTAAGGGGTAGGGCAGCATTCGCCAGGTTAAAGTAGCATGAATTCCCTGAAAACGTAAGAATTCCTAGAACATACTAGAAGAGTTTGTGCTATTTTTAGGCTTGTGGCAGGAGTCTCAGCAACCCATGCCACGCTCTTATTTAGGCTGCTACTTGAATTGTATTTTATATGCCTAAATCAATGATACCATGCCAAATACCTTATATGGTATAAGTGGCCATGAGAAGAAGAGTGCATATAAGATGTAAATCTGTATATCAACCGCCCTAATTCCGTTCTGGTATGCCCGTATTTACACCTCTGCGCATCCTTTTGCAGGACGTTTTTATTATATCGTCCTCGTATATCAACACTTCTTCTCTGGTCCTTCCACCATTGAAAGAACCTAATTCTTTATTTTAATTGTATGCATGGATTGTTAGCGAATTCCGTTCAGTACCATCCAGTAACGAATTCCTATATAACCTATCCGATCGGTAAAATATATCTCTTAATTTATCGTTTGTGTCGGTCCGTCTACATGGTAGCCGTAGCCCAAAAAAGGTGAAAGAAATAAGCTACCTGTCTCTAGTGAGACCTCACTTGGAATATGCTGCTAACGTGTGGGACCCTTACAAGGTAGGACTAACAGATGAAATCAATCGAGTACAGCGCAGGGCGGCCAGATTTGTGATGAGTTGTTACCACAAAAAGTGCAGCGTTTCCAGTATGTAACACGAGTTAGGATGGGAATCTTTACAGGAGCGTAGATCGAAGTATAGGCTTAACTTACTTAGGAAATTCGAAGATGTATTTTCTCAGACGACTTGAATCATATCCTTCGTTTACCATCATACTGAGAATCATGAGAATAAACAAGATAGTGATCATGAGAATAAAATAAAAGAAATAGACTGCAAAACAGAGAGATTTAAAATGCCATTCTTCCCTCGTACTATTAAGGATAGCAACGTGGTCCCAATTGATAGGATTAATGGTGTCACTCGCTAGGATCAATCAATGCATGTTTTTTCATAGTTCTAACCTTGCATGTATTTGCACTACGAATTTTTTTATGAATAAGCATGTGTATATTTCTAGTGTGCGTAATATTTTATGACCGTGCGGTGTGCATGTGGCGGTCCTCTTGCATGCTGCATGTTGGTGATTGGTCACCCCTTGCCAAACTCCCTAGAGGTGGCTAGCAGGGTATTATGTAGATGTAGATATAGATATAACTTCAGTCTTAAATCAGAAATGGTACACAAAAAAATATGAAATACGTTTGAACAGAAGTGATGCCTACTCTTATATATATATGATTTTACACTTTCCCGGCGAACAACTTTAGATCTTCTCGGGATACCGCGCGGGTAAGATTTTGTTGGCGCTCTTACAAAATATTACCCGCGCGGTACCTCCTCTTAAATGTTTTTCTTTTTTATATAATAATATAATATAACTTTATTCCACTCATATGCAATTAAATTACAACAGAATGCCCGTCAAGAATGGTGAAATACATAGGTACCAATATAAAATCGTTTTGGGACTACCATCAAACACTGTTTATACAACTGGTGCTATCAATGCACGACGAATAAATTTCTTTCGTCGAATCAGTGGATTTTTTTTTCTTATCGTTTGCATTCAATTTTAAACGTGTTTTTCTCTCCATTCCTCCCTTTCCGCATGTGCCTGGCGTTCTCACTTTTATTTCTGTTTCCCAGCACTCGAATTCCTACCCGCATTCCACCTTTCATGTCGACAGAGGAAAGCAATGAGTATATTTTTACCTATCTCATCAATATCTCCGTTACAACCTTTCCTTAAGCAACAGCGCCGTGATTGGTTGTGCCTGGGATCCTTCATCTACATCTACGTCTACAAAATACCCTGCGAGCCACCTCTAGGGTGTTTGGCAGTGGGTGATCAATCACCAGCATGCAGCATGCAATTGGACTCCCACATGCACACTACACGATCCAAAAAACATCACGCACACCAAAAAATTGTACTACCACATGCTCTTATAAAAAAAATGAAATTGAGAAACATGCCATACAGAATACATAAGTTAGTAGGCTACACTACAAGTCATCTAATCTATTTATGAGTTCTAACGCTGCCGTTATAATCTCTTATTGACCGTGGAAATAAAGACAGTATGAATCTGTCTGTTCCACAGTCTATCTCTCTTCATCATCATCATAAGTCAACAATCCTAAGGTTGGCTTGACGCTTAAACTTATTAATGGGAAATCAACATGGATTCAGGAAAAGCAGATCGTGCGAAACTCAGTTAGCGCTTTTCGCCCACGATATTTTAGTCTCCGGGGAAGACAACATTCCAGTAGACGCGATTTTTCTTGATTTCAAAAAGGCATTTGATAAAGTACCCCACGGAAAGTTAATATTAAAACTGAAATCTTATGGTCTAGACGAAGATGTCATTTCCTGGATTAGAGAATTTTTGAGCGACCGCGTCCAAAGAGTAGTATTAGACGGTGCAGTCTCCAATGAGGTTAGAGTGACTTCTGGCGTTCCTCAGGGTAGTGTCATTGGCCCACTCCTATTCCTTCTTTATATAAACGACATTGGCGAAGTAGTGCAGAGTAAGTTACGATTATTTGCAGACGACGCTGTAGTTTACAGAGAAATCCGTTCCAGCAAAGATATAGATGAACTAACGAATGACCTTGCTGCTATCCAAGCTTGGTGCGATGCTTGGCAGTTAGAATTAAATTTGGAAAAATGCGTCGTAATGAATTTCTGGAAGAAGAATAACTCCCTACAGCGTAACTATGTCATTCGGGGCACGCAGTTAAAGGCAGTTGAATCTGTGAAATATCTAGGGGTTAGACTCAATAATGATCTATCGTGGAATAAACATATTCGAGAAATAACCGGTCAAGCTAATCGTAAAATGGGTTTTGTTAAAAGAATATTAGGAAAGTGCGACGACAAAGTGAGAGAAATTAGCTACTTTTCCCTCGTTAGACCACATTTGGAATACGCTGCCAGTGTTTGGGACCCTCATGAAAAAGGCTTAATAACAGAGGTAGAACGCGTGCAAAGAAGAGCTGCCAGGTATGTGAAAGGTCGTTACGATAGTCTTGTTAGTGTAACTGACCTCTTACATAAACTCGGATGGGAATCTCTGTCGGACCGTAGATTGAAAAATAGACTAAACCTTTTAGATAAATTCAAGAGCAGTGTCTTTTCTGACGAAGTTAACCATATCTTGCGGACGCCAACGTACTACGGAAGATCAGATCATATAAATAAAATAAGAGAGATAGATTGCAGAACAGACAGATTCCGAATGTCATTTTTTCCACGATCAATAAGAGATTATAACGGCAGCAATAGAACGCGTAAATAGATTGCATGACTTGTAGTGTAGCCTACTAACCTATGTTAAACTTACTGCATGTTTCTGAATTTCTATTCTATATTCTATTTCTAACAGCATATTGTAGTATAGTTTGTTATTATACGGGACGTTTCTTGGACGGTGTGGAGTGCATGTGGGAGTCCAAATGCTTGCTGCATGCTGGTGATTGATCACCCCCTGCCAAACACCCTAGAGGTGGCTCGCAGGGTAATTTGTAGATGTAGATGTAGCTCTCTCCAATCCGCTAGCCTTTTAACAGTGCCGTATTTCTTCTCTTTTACATCCTTTATAACCTGTCCTATGTAACTCATTTGGGGACGTCCCTAGCCTTTCTTCCCTTCCACCTGTCCTTCTACGATTGTTTTCATCAGACCATCATGCCTCATAATATGGCCAACAATGCTGCCCCATCTTCTTCTTATGGTTTTTAGGAGACTTTTTTTCGCGCTGTTTCTTAGCAATTCCTCATTGCTTACTCGGTCGATCCATTTTATCTTCTTCATTCTTCGGTAGCACCACAATTTGATGCCTCCACTCTTGATTTCTCTGCTAGGATCCTTGTATGCAAATGTTATCTGCGACAACTAAAACCATTATTTTGCGCGTCCACTCATCAGCCTTAGCCTTAATCGTTTGTTTTGGCTAGGCATTATTAGTTGAAATGAGGATAACATTACACTCATTCAAATATTTCGAAGTAAACTATGTGGTGGTTGGCTCGAGCATCATCGAATTTTTTTTAATGCTGAAAATAATTTCATCACAATAGATAGAGAGGGGAAAAGGTATCTTTAAGCCGGGTGAAGTTGATGCTTTTGCGTAAATAAAACATGGAAATCTGGTTTACATGTTCCCAAATCGTGAAAATGTTAGGGAACTGTTGTTGCAAAACCTTGCTGAGTAAAAGGAGGCATTTCATTGCATTGGCCACAAGGTGAGTCATAGCATTCCATCATAATAAATATAAGTAATGAAACATTACGTGTCTACGCACTGGAGAAAATGGAATAAAAATCAGGCTTAGCGAGAAATCAATCACTTGACATATTTTTGCGTTTCTACGAAATGTGACCATTACTTAATCTAACATAATATTTAATCTCAGTTATTCAACAGGCATTCGATGTTCCTCCTTTATTAATTCTCTAGATATCTTGAAGTCATTTTATTTTAAAATAAATCTTTACTGAAACGGTGATGTATAATGTTTTTGATAGAATAATCATATATCTTGTTTACAACTCTCGATTCGTAAAAATATTTCAACAAAGTGTCGAGAAAGTAGGACAAGCAAAACTGCTGGCTATGTATGACTAGGCATAAAGCCTTCGGAGACGCGATAATTGAACTTCCTCAACTCTTCCGGAATATGCAGAAAGCTTTCACCAGTCAAAACACCAGAGAGAATGGCGCACTAATGCGGAAGTTATGGCATCACTAGAAGCTAAGAGTTTTAAGTACAGATGAGTTAGTTGCTCGAAAGCGTCATCCTGAAACAACATAATCTTCCATTCACGGCTTTTGAGCTCAATTTTGCTGTGCCGAAGAGACTGTACTTTTTGGATTTCCTAAGGTGAAATAAGGATTAATGAGTTTTGGTCATGTTTTGTATTCATGCTATGATGGCGGAACTTGTTTGTGATGAGAATGCTCTACAATATCACGCATCCTGGCATACACTGTGTATTACTGGCATCCTGGCATACACTTACAGCAGTGTATGCCAATTATTAATTGTAAAATAATTTCTTCTTAATATAAAATTTCAACTCAGTCAAGTGGTTTGGTTCCGCATTTATCTCTTTCAATTTTATCTCTCTGTGGAGGCTCCGTTTATATCGATAGTTTTTATCCGCTTTTTTTTACCACCCTCGATTTCTAGTGTGAATGTTATCTTTCTCAAAACATTTGCGTAAACGTCGCTTCTTTGCCGTTACCTTTTTTCTTCTTTGGTATATTTGCATATCCGATACATATTTCATTTGCCATGCAGCTTCTTTCCCTCTTGATTTAACGCTCATTGAGTAGAAATGTCGCTAAAAATATGAGCCATTTGTCTTGATGAATCGTAAAGTAAATTTCTAGAAGAAATTTTATGCTCGCTTTTTCGTCTAAGCTGTTCTCGACTCCAGGGGGTTTCCTTTCAGTATATTTAGAAAAGTGGTCATCGTAACTTAAAATACTCGTCGCCACATAATAATTGTCGGAAACGTCACCTTAGACAAATACACGGCCATCTGAAACTCACCGCAAAAAAATCGTCTGAATGCCATTCCTGCACTTACTTTGAAACTTATCTCCGTGAATAATTGTCGTCTGGGAGTAAAGGTCCATTTATACCTAATGCGGCATGGTGGCAGAAGAAATATGATCGAGCTCGTGGCAGCAAACATACCATCTTGTCGTCAGTACTCTTTGCCGATGACTGCCACCAATTATCATCGCACGCGAACGAACTCGCTCGCACGCCATGCACATAACCATCGTTGCGCACCCTGATTGCATGCGTATTCACGCTTGAAACGTCGCGACTTCTCTCATAAATACCCTCACGAAAAACGAAGAAGATTGACAATTTTATTGGCTGGTGTGAATTTCAAAAATACTATCCGAATTTGACTCTGCTTTTGCTTATCTGAAATGTAGTGTACTTAAATACTTTAATATTTATTCTTAATTGTCTTAGCATTTCTTACAGCATGTCTTGTGTGTTGTAGCTTTATTGGCAGATTTCCTTCACGATTATTTGGCAATTTTTGCCTTTTTGGAAGAGTAATATGTTAATATGCGTTGCATTTTTATGACGTTGTGATTTTCATGTGGGAATCCTCATGCATGCTGCATGTTGGTGATTGATCACCTCCAGCCAAACATCCTAGAGGCGGCTTTCAGGGTACTTTGTTGGTGTAGATGTAAAAAAATTGGTATTTATTCGACAAGAAAGTCTAAAGAGTTATTAAGTTTCCTTATTTTTTTGGAGAAATAAAACTTGAATTATTTTGACGAGGAATAAGTGAGTTACTTTCACCAGGAAGAAAATTCAATACCTGTACCTGACATATGAAGCAATTTACGAAATATTAGTAAACGCCGGCCTCGATTGCTGCGGATGACAGACATCGCTTGCCAAACTGAAATCCGCGGGTTCGAGTCCAGCCTAGCTAGGTTTTCCCTCATCAGGGCATAGATGTTTGTAGTTGTCCAGTGTTATTTTTTGTTGTCCCCCGATGCAAAGGACAAATAATGCTGTTTTCGAAGTGACAAATATAAAAAAAAATTATAAGAGGTGGAGGCAACATCCAAGGAAAAGATACCGTTCGATGCTCGTTGCAAGGTTTAAAAAGATGCCTAGTGATGTCTAGCATAAGTGATTGTTTACCAGGTTACTATTTAATTTGAAGATATGACTTTCACAAGAACTCAATATGGTATAAAAACAGGACCCAAGAGAGAACGATAGATCGTAATTACCACACCTAAACACATCGAGTAATCATTAAAACTTGGGTCGCGATTTCAGACATACTGTGTTATTGTTTAAGTTATGTTTCCCAATTTAATTTATCAAACGAATTACTTAGGTGAAGAGATTACTATCTAGTGAATTAAGACAAAGTTTTATTAAACCTCAATCGTCTCAAGCTCAATTGTGTGGAGGTTAATTTTTACGATTTCGAAATGAAACACTGTTGTAGTCCACCATTTTATTTTAAGATACGACTAGACTAGCAGCGGCGTCATTCTCGAGTACTGAGTGTAAATAATAAATATACCCATATCCGTCCATATCTTACCGACGCCAACATACTACGGAAGATCAGATCTTATGAATAAAATAAGGGAAATTGTAGAACAGACAGTTTCAGAATGTCTTTTTTTTCCACGATCAATAAGAGATTATAACGGCAGCGATAGAACTCATAAATAGATTGCATGATTGTAGTGTAGCCTACTAATCTATGTAAAATTCAATGCATGTTTCTTAATTTTATTTTTATTTCTAACAGCCTATGGTAGTATAATTTGTAAGTATGCGTGAAGTTTTGGACCGTGTGGTGTGCATGTGGGAGTCCAATTGCATGCTGCATGCTGGTAATTGATCACCCCCTGCCAAACACCCTAGAGGTGGCTCGCATGGTATTATGTAGATGTAGAAATAAATAAATTGTTGGAATACAACAAAGTTTTTCATTTTATTAACGTGATGTTATATTTATTTGGCTTCCTGTGTGCATTGTGGGCGTAAATCCAGTGGGTATCTGTAGTTGGTGTGTCAATCGAGTAAAAATAAAGACAAAGAGGGATCTCTGCCAAAAAAAAAGTCGCACCTTCTACGGCAATAAGTGCTCATCCCTCACTTCAGGCATCCAGGTATCAGCGTCTATATCCAAGTGGCATCACCAAGCAGGCCGATCGGTTCGTGTGCGTGTCTGGTCCGCGTTGTAAGTCGGAAGGAGGGGGGAACACACCGCGAGGAGGCCACTTTGTGTGTATGTATGTGTGTGGTTGGATGGGAGGGGGGTATGAGTGGGGGAGGGGAGAGAGGGAAGGAGGGAGGGAGAGGTCATGGGGATGAAAGAGAGATGGACGCGGGGAGGGGAAGGTTGAGAGAGAGGAGGAGGTCTCCTCCTCTCACGGCAGGTCGTTCACCCTTTACCCTACTAAACACTGAATCCAAAGTCGGGAGCAAGAAGTCTATTCTCCCACACTTCTTCCCCACCCCCCGGACAGTTCCCCTCCCCTCACAGCGCGCCACACCCCCCTTACCGCCCCACTCCGACCCCCTCCCCTCAACCCCTTCATCCTTCCTCGCCTTGAATCGGGGATGGGGGGCGGGAACACTCCAGTTTATCTCCCCTACACCTCTTAAAACTCATGCATCCGAGAGTCTTTGACTATCCCAAGAACATCTCTCCCTGTCTCATCCTATACATTCCCTTCATCCTTCCGACTACACCATCGCGTTTTCAAGTAACCAAGCTTTTTCCCCTCTCTCTACCTCTCCTCCTTCAGTCTTCCTCCTCCTCTTCCTCCGCGCATTGGTCTCTTATCTTGATCTATTACCCATGCTCCGTCATCCCTCCCTCTCCTACTCATCTCCGCCTTCACTCCTAATTCTTTTCTTTCCGCCCACGTAATGGTATGCGTGTTGCTCAGGAGACTCCTTGGCTGTGAGGAGTCCATTATACGGGGTGGATTATTCAATAACTTGGTTGAATTTTTCTCTCGGGTCTCACCAAATTATCAATGCGTTTCGAATGTCATTATATTGTGTGCGGCTGTCTCAACGTCTCCTTGTATGACTCTGATGACAATTTTAGATCTATCTCGGGGTGATTTTTTTCTTTCGTCATAATATTACTGGATCGAATCGGTTTATTGGGTGATTTAAATATTATTTGTGTTACTATAGAGATGTGCTTATTTAGTTGGAAAAATACGGCTAGGTAGAAATTCCTCTATAGTTGTAGGTAATATGTTTCATTCGAATAAAATGTTGATATTCCTGGACGGTGTCCATAAGTTCATTTCTCGTTTCGCATTTTCAATGAACTTAAATTCAGAGAGTTTAACACAGATTTAAATTGTCTAAATATTTATGCGGATTACAATGATCCTGTTAGATTGCAAGATCATTCACTTATCGAATCGGTTAATTTATCAAAATCTTCATGCGTCATTTTTATCAACTTGAAATTGTTCTTAAATTTTTTTGAAACAAAACGTAATAATTCTTGAAATTTTTTGAAGTATATTAATTATTTATTTTAATGATTCATCTTTTTCTCGAATGTGTGCAATGATTCAATGTATCCTATTAATCTATTCTTAAATGCAATGTTGGAATTTGCTTATTTTTCTAATTATTTTTTATATTAACATTAATGATGCATTTATTATGAAATTATGATAACCTTGTCATAGTATTCTTATGCGGTTCATTTCTTTTATATGTCCAAGTCGATCAATTAGAATATCCTAGCAAGATACAAATGATTATGATATATTTAACCACAATAGTTCCATTTATTTTGTAATATTCAGTTTTAATTAGAGCTTGAAACGACTATATATGGTTTAATCATGTTTTATTTTAGAATGAAATGTATGATAAACGTTGGAATCAATTGTTTTCGTCAATATCATTCGCTGATAAATTTAGAATTAGCGTTACTTATTTAACTTTATTTGCAGTCGAGCGTTGATGTCTCCAAAGGCCGAATCTTGATTGACGGATTCATGTCTATTCTTTTCAGCATATTAATACTTTTCACTAACACTAAAACTTAATTACCGATTTTCGTTTTATATTAGTGTTCTATTCAAATGGTAGCTATTTCACTGATTTTTCGTACGTTTTAGGTTGCATCTTTCCACGTTTATCTTATTGTTAATGTGATGGTAAATATAATCCCTTCACTGTTTCAATTACACCAGATAAATAATGACCGCCATTAGTTGACCCTACTTTCTTATTTTCTAACTCCGATGAGAAAACATTTTGAAACTGCTATTCTATTGCATCTTAATTTCCATTAGACATTTTCCTCCTCAATGCAAACATTTTTATGATGATTTTTAAAGTAAATTTTATGTAATATATTTGCAAATTAAAGTTTGAAGTAGGAAATGGGTCTGAGTTCTAGAATTCTGCTTTGAAACCATGGAGGCAATATGACATCTTTGATCTTGTTTAGTGGTTTATTTTCTCGTGAATATTCTTGCGGATGTAATAATTATCTCTTAATTTAATTTTTATTGCGTTAACAAGTCTAGTTTTGCCGCACTGTATGAAATAAATTATATACACCCGCTTACTTTGTCACTTTTTCAAACTTTCAACCATTTATCGGTAACAGTCGACCAAAGTCTACAAAGCTGAGGGTTCAAAGAGGCGTATAAATGTAAGCCTTGCTCGTGCTGTGCCGTAAATCAACCTGCGGTTTTCAGTGGCCCCAACGGTATGCAAACTCGAGGTATTAAGGGGGGGGGGTCGTATTTTCACAGATCTGGCTATGAATGAAATTATTTCTGCTCCTACAGTAACTATACCAATCAGTAACTTCGTATTATTTAAAGGCTATTTTTCTTCCAATAAATTTTTGATTTCTCATTTTTTTGTATGTATTTTGATTATGTCAGTTGTTATCTTATATATCTGTTCATATGCTAATCATTCACTTAATTGATTTCTTTTGATAAAAACAAAGTAAAATGAAATCAGCAAGAAGAAGCAGCACTCGCTGGGTGGTGGAAGACCTGATGCTTAAAACAATAAATGTTGATCCCGTGTCTTGGAGTATAGACAAGACGCTGAGAAGAAAATAAATAGTAAATGGTCATATATTTAAGAAAAAAATCAACATAATCAAAATGTATGCTAGTAAATGAGAAAACAAAATAATGGTTAAAAACATACCTGCAATCCAAGAAGCTTCTGAATCAACAATAAACGTAAAGGTCAAGAGAAGGAAAAAACTAAAACAATAAATAAAAAAGTGCTGTCCGTTCGTTCAATTGACTAAATCTAGCCCACGATATTTCACCGAATCCGTTATTTTTTAGCTATTGGCATATGCGATCGTGACATCTCCTCCTACGCCAATACCGTCAATTGTAGAAGATTTCCCAATTAAATGAATCCATTCGTTAAACTTTCCTCCGAAATAATAATTCTCCTTTGTTCTCCGATCCCCACCATATCCAACCCTTCCCTTCTCCTCGTCCCATTGGCCACCCAACCCGCCATCATTCGTTCCCCCGCTGCTTCCCCTGCCTCCATCCGTCCTCTCGATATTCCCTCTATAGAGAGAAAGAGCCGTCCTGGGCTGCTGCTGCTGCCGGCAATGCGGAAGCGGAGACGTGACTCACGGGGTCACCGTGGTGGAGCAGCCAGGTCATCTTTACGGCGTTGTCACAGCTCTTTTTTCCAACATCCCTCCCCCTTTCCCTCTATCTATCTATACGCCCTCTGCGTTGACAAGTTGAAAAATATTAGTTGCCCCAGAAATCATTATTGGATGAAATAATCTATGCGTTCATTGCAAACACTTAAAGACTTATTTTTAGTTTTTTTTGTACTCTAAGTGTATTAAGGGCTTAGTAATTTACTCTTTTTTGGAGTTGGAACATTCTCATTGTTCGTATTTTAGTTCCAATACCGTAGGTATCACTGAACTGTTAATTATCTTTACAAAAAAATAATGAAAAATGTTACTTTCGATCGAAATTACTTATTTGAACAGTTGGTTTCTAATTTACTTGAATAACTTACCCATTACAATGCTTGGGCCTTTCATTGCATGTTATGGACAATCTATCAAGCACGTAAACGCTATCTTTCTGCCTAAAACTAATGCTGACGTTGTTTTCTTTGAGTATCGAATCAACTATTCTCATAGCGTGCGTGTGTTTTTTTATTTCCTATCAATATTATAGGTGTATAGTTATAGTTAGGGTGAGGAATTCAACAGAATTACTAAAGAAATTTTCTTAATATCAGCATGAATTAGCATGCAGCTATGATGAATCAAAAAATATATTTCTTTGCGGCTTGCTGTAGATGAATTTTTAACAATTTCGTTAATTAGAAAAATCTTGCTTTTAAAGTAATTTTTTCAATATATCCCTAAGTGCTGGGACGCAGATCAGCATTTTTTAAATAATGGTATGTTTACATATTTGCATATAATGTGTATCATTGTTCGGTCATTTTATAAAACTATTCCTTCGTATTGATCATTAAGCCGACACAAGAATCATTGCGGAACCAGTATAGTTCTCAATAAATATCCGTGAAAGTAATATGTTTAGGAGCTTTTAACGAGTTATATAAATGCAGTATCAGTGTTCTCACGTTATATTTCAGCATGCAAATTCTCATTTACTTGATGATGCTGTAATGATGGAAAAGTGTTGCGTAATCATAATGTTATTGTGGCTGCTTTTTTAATGCGACAGTTTTCGCATCGCGACAATCAAATGTTACTACTTTTAATCATCGTACTGTTATTAATCGCAAATGTCTGTACACATTTCTTGCTTTAAATGAGTGAAGGAAATTAACATTGAGAAACTACATGCATGCTGATTTATTTTGAGTCTTTTTAATCAGTCTTGAAGACATTTGAACTCAGCGATCTCGATAAATATTTTAAAATTTATCTCATTTAATCGATATCTTTGAGTATCCCTAGACATGTTTTTTAAAAGAAACGAAATCGATTAATTTATTTTAATGAATCGATAGATTTCCTTGAACAGGGTATGCATATAATTGTATTGAGGAGGAGTTGATTTTCGTCGACTTTAAGAATGAGCTGGCAGTGCTTACTCCGAAATCCTTTCCTACACTTGAGCTCAAACCCCTTTGCTTACTTTTCGAAATGAATTCCGAAGCATGACCCAAGTTCCGCAGGAAATGAGGTATCAGAATAAAGGAATGATAAAGGAGCCATGGGGCAGAAAAGCAAGGTGTCATCCCTGCAGCGGAGAGAATACAATCCTATCGGCAGTCAGATTCAATTAGATCCCGGACAATAAATCATGGAACAACATAAAACGGCTTCCACGGGATTCCTTCCTGCAGTGCTTCTCCTCCGTTCGCTCTCCACGAATGCCGTGGAGCATGGGCGTAAAAGGGATCGCTATAAATATAGTCCTTCGCCCACTCTGCCGCGCTGGAGGGGGGAGGAGACGCAGATTGGAAGACGCAGGAAGATACGGCGCGGGCGCAGTCACTCGGGGGATGTGGGACATAAATCTCGGGACTCGGAGCGGTGCGGTGACGAAAGTTGCGTGGAAAGGAGAGGCTGAGAGCGGACGAACCGAAAGCAGGGGTAGAAGCGGAGAGAAAGAGAGGTGAAGATGGGTTAAATCTACATCTACATATTGCCGTGCAAGACACTTTAAAAGGTGTTTGGCAGGGGGTGTACCATGACCAACATGCGCCTGTGGATGAAAATTTACCCCCAAAAACATGTACATCTACATAGCCTGCGAGCCACCTCTAGGGTGTTTGGCAGGGGGTGATCAATCACCTGCATGCAGCATGCAATTGGATTCCAACATGCACACCACGCAGTACAATAAACGTCACGCATACTAACAAATTATACTACTATATGCTGTTAGAAATAATAATAAAATCAAGAAACATGCATTAAGTTTTACAAAGGTTAGTTGGCTACACTACAAGTCATGCAATCTATTTATGAGTTTTATCGTTGGCGTTATAATCTCTTATTGATCGTGGAAAAAATGACATTCTGAATCTGTCTGTTCTACAATCTATCTCTCTTATTTTATTTATACCATGCAGCATGTACCGTATACATGACACGTTAGCTATGGGATTAATTTACATCTATTTAATACCGTGCTAGCCATCTCCTGGGTTTTGCCTTTGCATGAATGTGGAAGTATGATTCATCTACATCTACATAATACCCTGCGAGCCACATCTAGGGTGTTTGGCAGTATAAATAAAAAAATAAAATTTTCATTATGTATCGACTCTTAACAAGTGAAATACACATTATTTTTGCTTTTATCACGCGAATCAAGGATACAGTTTGTCACCTTAATTTCTAAGGCTTCCCTATTTTAAATTTTGCAGTCGTATCGTGCATTCCTTCTCCAGCTCAATAAGGAAGACCGGCACATCAAGTGAGACTTAGCTTCGAAAGCAATGAAGAAATTAAGAAGCACTCGACGTTTGAAGTGAAATTGTCATGCTTTTTCCCTTCCCTCCCTGAAAACAGTTTTTATGAGGGGAGAGAAAAGTCATTTAAAATCACTTGTGGGATCATGGAAGTCTCTTCTTCCGCGGAAGGGATTGAAAAAAAGGAGGAAGCCCTCCCGCGAATGAGTGCCGCCGGGGTAATTGAGTCGATCGGAAGTGGAGATGCGCTACCATCTTAATCTCCCATTCATCACAATACTCCGGGGCAAGCCTTTGCGTTCCCATGTTTGTGCTGCCTCTCTCTTTTTCTATTTCTCTCACTCTCTTCTCTCTCTCTCTGGACTGAGAATAAGAGTTGTAGTGAGAGGGGCATGGAAGGATGGCGAATGGTAGTGGACGGGTCGGAGAGCGATAAGGAAGCCGAAGAAATACGAGGAGCTGGCCGCAAAAGGGCAGTTATGCATCACGGCACGATTTTACTCCGCCTAGGAATGCCCCTAAAGGCCGCATTATTCGGTACTTACCTCCAGGCTGAAATTAGAGCTTAGGAATCTCTTATCAGGCATTTAATCATAGGAAAGCTGCAGATATAATCGTATTTAATGCTATATGGGGTGTGTGTTTAAAGAGCTTCTAGAATCGAATCCATGTTGGTTCGTGTGCTCTTCAGGAAATTGGTCTCTTTTTCAAGTTGATAAGATTTTCCAAGGGCTCACTCATTAAAGTCTCATTAAATTCTTTTATGAAAATTATAAATGTGCTTGAAAAAAACCATTGATTCCATTTTCCCTGAGATTAAATTATTATTGCTTGGTTATATTAATTAATGTGACTGATATTGAGCTACTTATTTTCAACTGAGCATAGCTCCCTTAAGAGGAACATAGCACCTGCCGTATCGTGTCTGAAACCATTTCTTTGGATATTATCTCCTTCTCACATCTACATCTACGTAATACCGAGCCACCTCAAGAGAGCTTTGCAAGGGGCAATCAATCATCAGCATGCAGCTTGTAGTCATTACTTGACACGAACGGTAAATTTGCTAAAATTTATCACCTACTGGATTTTTATACTAAATATAGCTCTTGTGCTATGGTGACCTCTAAACCTTGACATTTAAATATTTAATATAATGTATTTACTGTCTTGAGATTTTCTCTCTTTCCTTCATTTTATTCCGAATGATATATAATAAAGATATTTTTGCAGATTATCTGGCGGAAAATTCTTGTTGTTGCATCAAAAAACTCACGTATACGAACCTATAAATATGACTAGGGACGGTAATTCCCTGAACATATGCCTCTCGTACAAGATAGTCAATAAAATTTAAGGATATGATTCGACAAAGTGACGTAGGTACTCGTGAGTAAGACATCCTAGATGGAAATATCGTTGCGTTTTTCGCAATAGCGAAGAGAGTCCCTGTATATTGCCGAAGTGTATTTCGCGAAGCTTCGAGAAATCCCCAATGATTGCAATCCCCTCTTCCCTTCCAATCTTTTGACCTCATATCCTCCGCTTCGCTCCCTCTCCTCGCGGCCGACATCACCTCCCGCTACGCAACGCGGAAATCCTTCTTGCATTACTCTCTTTTCTGATTGCATTTCAGAAACAAGTTTTGGCAACATTTTTTTTAATACCGTGGTTTTTGTTGAGGAGTTTTATCCGTCGATAAGCTTAGGGAGAATTGAACTTTTCGTTGTACTCTGTGTTGTATCAATGAAAGGATTTTAATGGATTGTAAATTAGAAAATCTCAGTCCGTTTCACTATAGAGTTTACTGTTTTGTAGAATTGTATGCGATTCAGCTATTATAAAGTTTAGATCACAGTGAAACGAACAGCTTTTTTTAGATTGAATTTATCTTTACCATTCATCGCTAATTGTATATCACTTATCCGCGATTTTTTATCGTACCTAATCAAAAACTGAATTTACTTGAATTCAGAAAGCTTATAATAATAGAATATTGCGTTGAAATAGGAATAAATTATGAATTTTTACCGTCCTCTGCAGTCTAGCCATAGTATTAATATCCTTATCTCGAAGAAATAGAGTGGAAATGTTTAAACGTTTTATATAACAGTGAATATAGGAGGCATTAATGTAACCTTCTTCCGAGCTATTACCGGTCAGTCCCTAGGCTAATCCGAAAGCAAACTCTTGTAATGAGCCAAATTTAAGAAAAAATGTGTAGATTCGGAAAACCTGATATAATTACTCATTTAATTTGATAGTCTTATTAGAACACATGCGTTTCGCGTTGAGGGAGCATTTTTTTCAAAATAAAATCACCAATGTACAAGTTCCGTGGGTGAGTTACTTTTTTGGCATTAAAGTTCACAATTATTAGTGATAGCTAACCCTTTGTTTGAAATCAAAGTTGAAAAAAATGTGTAAATGATGAATTAGCCTTTACCTTCGTCGATAATCTATTTATTGGTCTCTCACTCAAAATGCTGTGCCGAATTCCTAAAATAGGAAAATGAACATGAGTACATCTTTTTACTACATTTTCATGGAGCCCGTTGAAAAGTTACTTTAAGGTAATAGTGAAAAGAAACACGAATGAATACATCGAGCGTCTGTTACGCATTTGTATGTGTAAGTCTATATTTTTCCCAACGCCAGATTTTTATTTTTTGTGTGCTGACGGTGGTAAAGTTGTTTATTAATGATTGCTCAGTTCACAGGAATTAGGGGCGGGCCGCGAGATATCTTTCATTAGTATAAGGCGGGAAATTGGAGGGAAATGTACGAAATTCGATCAATGCAAAGCTAAAATTTAAATCAAATCCAAGTGAATACCAGTGATGACTAATGAATATCGATGGCTAAGTTCTAACAACACGTATCTCAAAAATAGCAACTTTTCAGCCGAGCAAAAACACGATTATTTTTTTTTACTTGTACAAGGAAATTAAAAACCAAAATTCATAAAACTGAAGAAGAAGCGTTCTATTTGCGAACAAAGAGTTGTTTTTGTCTGTATTTTATTATTTTAACGTTATTACAATTTATTTAAGATACCTGTCTCAAACCAGCTGAATTTGAGATACCTGTTGTTAGAACTTAGCTATCGATGTGGTTGTGTTATTATTGAGAACTGTGAAATATTTATCAGTAAATATATCCATGTGGCCTTTTCCTCTAAGCTAAGGTTGAGGATGTTTTTACGGTCATCATGTAGATGTAGATGTCTTTGGACAGCCAATCAGAGTGTACCGACAAATATGGTTATCTGACCTCCAACCCTCTCCACCCCTTTTCCTCCCACCTAACCCTCAACCCTTTGACTCGCGCGCCATTAACTCCCTCTCCCCCACCCCTTGTCTTCCGTCACCCCTGGTATCGGTCCGGCAACTTATACCCATCTCCTTTGGCTGTTGGTAGCGGTGTGACCGCCAGGTCCATTGTCGTCTTCGTTCCTTTCATGATACCCGCCTTCCGGCGCCTCTAATCCTTTTAAAATACTCCCACACCGCGGAAACACCAGAGAAAGACTTGTCGCCGTTATACACATACAAGCGCACATGTTCTCTCCTTTGCTTGTGTTTGTGTTTGCCGCGGTCCTTACCCTCAAAAAGTCCTTTTCCGGACTGAAAAACAACTTTTTTTTTCCTAAGAAAAAGAGTTTGGATATGAGCATGCCGATTTCTGTGGGCAACAGTTATGTCCGAGTGACATTTATAATTTACTGCTGGTCATGGTGAGGATCGGCGAGGAGTTTTTTGAAGTTTATTTTGGCAACTTACTTAAGCCTTCATTTTATGCTTGAGATGGGGTTTATCCTTTCAAAATGAGTCGTCAATGGTCAGGGACTAGCTTTCCACCGCATTTTTACCCCTCTGCCTGGAGAAGACGATAGAAAAAGGATTTTATTCCATTTTTTTCTTTAGGTCGTTTCAACTTGTATTTCGTTGTAAAATTGGAGAGTTTAAGATGCTTAAAACTTAGTAATAGTTAATCTGAGGATGGTCAAATTAAGGGTGGATGGCGATATTTGGTGGAATTGTGTAACAGGAAACACAATCACAGGCACTGATATTTTATATTCCACTAATATTTTAATGGCCTGATCCAGGTTTCGACACTATGCACTATGTCTTTGTCAAAGGTTTGAGAGTGACATGGTGTATAATACAAAAAACGTAGTCAGATTATTTAAAATATTGTGGAACATACAATGCTCGTGAATCTGTGATTATGTTCCCTATGGATGATGTCACGTTTCACACAACTAAATTTGGGTGTTGACTTAGCTTGTTAGCCGTAAAGTATAGTCTGAGCGAGCTTATGGATTCATCTACATCTACACAATACCTACGAGGCACCTCTAGGGTATTTGGCAGGGGGTGACCAATCACCAACATGCAGCATGCAAGAGTACCGCCCCATGCACACCGCACGGTCATAGAAATATTACGCATAATAGCAAAATATACATGCATTTTCATAAAAAAAAACTTTCCAATGGTTAGTAATTCCCATAGCAAATACATGCAAGGTTAAAACTATGGAAAAAAACATGCAATGAGTCATCCTAGCGAGTGACGCCATTAATCCTATGCTATTCATATCTATATATTTCTCACCTTCGAGTTTTATAAGCGTGAATGAAGTACTTTAAACCTCCTTAGGCTGGTGAATTACTGCCAATGAATCTCATGAATATTTCGTAAAGCTATAATCAGAAATCATTCCGTGCATTTCAATCTAATAATAAGATCTCATTTCTTGTCGGAATATTCATACTAAACTGTTAAGATATTAATTTAAGCATACTCAAGAAGGTTTTCTTTTTTCAGAAGGTCTTCGCTTATTCTATGCATTCCATTATTACTTAATATTTATTCAGTCTATCGTAAACATATAATCGTATAAATGATATAAATTATAGTTGTTGAGCTGTTTGTCTCACGTTTTATTTTCTCTGGGGCTTATAAATACTTAACCAAAGGTTATTCTAATACATTCTTTGGCTGGGGATTTATGTTTTACTTCGTGTTCTCCTTAGTTTACGATTTACTTTACTTTACGGAGAGGTTTGAATATTATTTTGTGTAATGGATTTATTTGACACTTATGATGCATTAAGGTATAGGGCAATAATGGAAGTATCATTGACTTATGAAACCCTTTATAAAGTGGTGGAAAGAATTAATTCACCTTTAAAAATAAATAATAACAAGGGAAATCAATTTGACCTAAAATCGAATTTGAAAGCCATAAATTTCATACAAGTGGAATGTGTGAGTGCTATGAATATCCAAAGGATAAATTATGTTAAATAAGTCGCAGAAAGATTTTGGGTCTTATTTGTGTTCATCTAATAACGTTTGTTAGGTAATGCTATCATTCCTGTTTCATTTGCTTAATTTTATGTAATTTAACGTACCTACAATTAGATGTATCTCTTCTTACTTACGTAGGTATTTGTTACGTCATAGGTATCAGGTAGTTTGGTAGTATTTTCGTTCAAGACGTAGAAAGGAAGTATTTCAGAATGTGTCCATTAAGGCCTAATACAAGCACCTGCATATTCCTACCTCGTTACCCTTGTATTGTTTTCGAAGGAATGCGTGTATTTACGTATTAAATCAGCAATATGGAGAAATATTAGCCTGCTATAACCGTGCCCATGTTCTGTATGTACATGCTGCACCGCAAGCCGTCTCAATAGGCGTGTGGGCTGTTTCTTTAAAATTTGGAGGCACTTATCTTATGTCTATATCAAGGGAATGATCGACCGCTAGGCTTATCTGATTTTCCTTGTCCTTTTACGAACAAATTCTGTGATTCTATGATCTATATTGAGTTTTCTTTATGGCTTGGGTCGAGCCCGCACAATCCGACGTCTTTGCAGATCAGTGGTTACTAAGATTCGAGATTTGATAATGAATCTTGGCACCTAAAATTACTGTCATTGCTTTGTTTAAAGACGAATAACTAAAATTTTTACGGCGCTTTGAAGTTAGATTGCGCTTCATCCCAACGAAGTACAACACAACGGGTCATAAGTACCACATTTGGAATACGCTGCCAGTGTTTGGGACCCTCATGAAAAAGGCTTAATAACAGAGTTAGAACGCGTAAAAAGAAGAGCTGCCAGGTATGTGAAAGGTCGTTACGATAGTCTTGCTAGTGTAACTGACCTCTTAGATAAACTCGGATGGGAATCTGTCGGACCATAGATTGAAAAATGGACTAAACCTTTTAAATAAATTCAAGAGCAGTGTCTTTTCTGACGAAGTTAACCATATCTTGCGGACGCCAACGTACTACGGAAGATCAGATCATATAAATAAAATAAGAGAGATAGATTGTAGAACAGACAGATTCCGAATGTCATTTTTTCCACGATCAATAAGAGATTATAACGGCAGCAATAGAACTCGTAAATAGATTGCATGACTTGTAGTGTAGCCTACTAACATATGTAAAAATTAATGCATGTTTCTTAATTCAATTATTATTTTTAACAGCATATAGTAGTATAGTTTGTTAGTATACGGGACGTTTTTTGGACGGTGTGGTGTGCATGTGGGAGTCCAAATACATGCTGCATGCTGGTGATTGATCACCCCCTGCCAAACACCCTAGAGGTGGCTCGCAGGGTATTATGTAGATGTAGATGTGGAAGTATAAAATAAGAGAGATGGACTGCAGAGCAGATAGATATAGAAAGTCATTTTTCTTGTGATCGATAAGGGACTATAATGGTAGCCGTAGGACTTAGAGATAGGTTAGTTATAGTTATAGATAGTTATAGTTAGAGATAGTTAGAGATAGGTGAAAAGCGACCGAGCTTGGACAATAGGGCGGACACATGTTGGGGCAAGGGAAGACCCACTTGCGCCCATTACATGTGCATTTTGTTGAAATATTCACTGTGGAATGAGATGCGTTTAAAAACACAAAACCTTCTAAGTCACAAAGCCATCATCAATATTGTAACTGACAAAAGTAAGTCCTCCGCTACAATCTTATGATACCAGAAAGATATTTGGCGATAGTTCCTATCTAACAGTAGCTTTCCCCAAAATAAATATCGTACATATTGTTTAGCCCTAGGATAACTTGTACATGGTAGAATAGGCTATGCACGAATATTCATTTAACTAATTATATTTGCAAATACTAAATATCCGCATGAATGCATTGCCACATTACCATGCAAGAACCACTCACTTCATTTCGTTCACTTCGTATTTCTATCACTTCATCTATCTACTTTTCTATCACTATGTAATTCAACAACTGTATCATATATGCCTTGTGAGCTACCGACTGGGGGTGTCTAATCAACTACATGCAGGACAATTGGAAAATCGTCTTTCGATCAACCTTCAGGTCTCATCTTTAGCCACAATGTCATTTTTTTCCTCGATCAATAAGAGATTATAACGGCAGCAATAGACCTCGTAAATAGATTGCATGACTTGTAGTGTAGCATACTAACCTATGTAAAACTTAAAGCATGTTTCTGAATTTCTATTCTACATTCTATTTCTAACAGCATATAGTAGTATAGTTTGTTATAATACGGGACGTTTTTTGGACGGTGTGGTGTGCATGTGGGAGTCCAAATGCATGCTGCATGCTGGTGATTGATCACCCCCTGCCAAACACCCTAAAGGTGGCTCGCAGGGTATTATGTAGATGTAGATGTAGGTGTAGTTGATCGGTTGTTTATTTCAACAACTTATGCATGCTTATGAATTTTGTTAGTGTCTATAACAGCATCATATTTTGTCTGTCCTAGCTTAAAAGGCAGATTGCCTACGTACTTATGTAGTAGGATATAATTAATTCCATAGCTTATGTGTCATATGTAGAGTACATGTTGGGTAGCTCATATCAGTGGAAGTAAATTTTAATTCCCTGGTGCATGTTGGTGACGGTTAACCCCATGCCAGACAACCCTTAGGGTGCTTGCAGGGTAATAATGCAGATGTAGATGCGCAGATTATATTTATATATCCTTGCTTCCTCATCACTGAGCAATACTGAAGGTTTTTAAATATATTTAGTTTTACGATGTAAATGCCTGTCGTTAAATTGAAACTATGCTATAATTGTAAACAAGTAAATAATGATGATTACATTAGTTTCGTGGATCACGGAGGCATAGCGATACGAGCAAAATTGTTACTTTTTATCTTTCTCACTACTCACTTTGAAGGCTAGGAAAAGCTAGAATGGGGTCTGTAACCCTTGTTTATGAGCTAGGCTTAGGGATATCCGCGAGGATCTCCTCGCACAGCCTGTGTTGAGATGTGACAAAGCTACTCTCCTAAGCCTTTTGTTTTCTCGCCTTTTTTGTTCTCAACCGCGGTGTCAACGAACTCTGGATGCACGAAAACTGCTGTCATTGCCCTCAGTCCTTTGACGAGTTGGCCAGCCGAGAACCCCCGTCGTGTGGCCGTGGTGTGAAAAAAAAGTGGGATGGAAGAATTGCTTGGGGTAGGATGAACCAGGGCAATGGGCCCTCCACAGTGGCCACTCAGAGCAGTCTCCTCTTCCATGACCTAAGCCACTGTGTGCGTGCGGACCTACCGGACGCTACCGAAAAAATATTCGACTTCCCAGCCTTCCTTCTCTCTTCTTTCTTTTCGTGTGCCAAAAAATCCCAAAGAAACAGCACCCCAAAACAGGTGCCTTATCTACTATCCCATTCAAAACCCTCTTAATACCAGTCCTTCCTCGAAGTCAATTCTCGGTAAAAAGGTCCCTGTTGTTAAAAGCATCCAGCTCGCTTCAATTCCTTCCCCATTTGGGCTCCTCACCCAACAAACACCCTTCTCCCTTTCTTAAGCCACTGCTGACTACTTAACCCTTTCTCTGACTCCACGTTCGTACGTGCCCTTCCAGCCTTCCCCCACCATTATCCCGCGCGGCCCAGGGGTCCAATCAATGGTTTCCGAGAACTCTGTCATTATGTTGGAGACCCTGGGCTTCACTAAAAACCCTTTCTCCATTCCCTTAATACTGCGATCGCCTGCTACTTACCTATATCCCCTGGCTAAAGTAATGGCACCCGATCTCCATGAGGAATTCCCACGTTGGTCCTCCCGGTTTTTCCGCGCTTTTCTTATCCCCGTAAAATTTGAAAGCATTCAGGCAGAGGAAAATTTCCCATGGAAGTCACTATGTTTCATTCTACTGCAAAGTCTATACTAAATATTCTAAAAAGTTGGAAATTCTAAACAATTATCAGGTTTAATCGCGATAGATTTTCGTCCAATGGTGGGGTGAGTATAACTTTGTAGGATTAGAACATTTTAATATTATTTTGAAATCAACTGTAATGAATTATCTAACAATGTGTACATTTTTCATGAAAATATGTAGCCCATTGCTTATATTTGCCACATCCAAAACAATTATTGGGCTATAGTAATTCATTATTTAGTATATATGAAAAGTAATCTCTTGTTCTATGCAAGTTCCGTTAAAACTGTATGAGTACACAGCAGCTAATTTATTGATTCTGATGTTTCCTAAATAAATGTAAACATCTGTGGAAAATTGCATTATTTCGATAGCTATTATTGGCGAGCACTCCAAAGACCTCAGCTTCTTTTAATCCCGAAAAAAAATCATTCTATCGTGACTGGCCTTTGTGAAACGCAAATTCACATTGCCATATTTCTATATGTTGGAAAGAATATATTTATTGAGGTTATTTCCCGGTGCATAATTTGTTGAAGTGTTAAGTGAAAAGTTGTTTATCAAATCGGAAATTCATATGAGCTTGCGCTGTTCTTTTGCTTACGGATTTTTGGCTATTTTATTGCACATTTTCGAAGTGAAAATAATATGTTTGCTTGGTATTGCAAGAAATGGAAGTAAATGTGTTGGACCTGCAATTACCAGGCTTCTCCATATCCCCGCCCTGAAAAATAGATGTTCTCACTTTTCCAATCTTTAGGTAAAAACGTTCAGATATAGATTTTTGTATTGTGTAGATGTTTTCAAACACTACCTTCAATTAATCCGAAATCTCTAATGGTGATTTCTTCATTTACGGAAGCTTGAATAGAATGTTAGCCTGCGTTTTCTTAGGATTAATGGAGCTTTATAAAATGATTTTATGAAATCAAGAAAAATCTCTCCTACTACAATGTTGTCCTCTCCTGAGGCTAAAATATCGTGGGCGAAAAGGGCTGATTGGGTTTTGCATTAACTACTTTTAAAATCATTTAAATAATTTTAAAATCACAAAATTTACGAATTGAAATCTGGTCTTTTATAAATGAAAACGTTTCCGTTCTTTTTTAAAAATTTCAGCGGTTTTTAAAGAAAAATTAGTAGTTACTACCCTATGGTCACTTATTCCTTCGACGGTACTCGCGTTTATTACCTGATGAGGTATAAATATCGCTAAAAGTCAAGAATACTTTCTCTTCTGCTAGGTACAGATGCTATTTGAAGCAATGCATTTGATGTAAAAGTGTACAATAACTGATTTAACCCTAGCTTTAATCCATATGTGCTGCATGTTGGTGATTGGTCACCCCCTGCCAAATACCCTAGTGGTGACTCGCAGGGTATTATGTAGATATCTTACTAACGCCAACTACATCTGTGTATACATAATACCCTGCGAACCACCTCTATGGTGTTTGGCAGAAGGTGATCAATCACCAGCATGCAGCATGCAATTGGACTCCAGCATGCACACCACACAGTACAAAAAACGTCATGCATACTAACAAATTATACTACCATATGCTGTTAGAAATAATAATAAAATTAAGAAACATGCATAAAGTTTTACATAGGTTAGTTGGCTACACAACTCATGCAATCTATTTGTGAGTTCTATCGCTGCCGTTATAATCTCTTATTGATCGTGGAAAAAATGACATTCTGAATCTGTCTGCTCTACAATCTATCTCTCTTATTTTATTTATATGATCTGATCTTCCGTAGTATGTTGGCGTCCGTAAGATATGGTTAACTTCGTCAGAAATGACACTGCTTTTGAATTTATCTAAAAGGTTTAGTCTATTTTTCAAACTACAGTCCGACAGAGATTCCCATCCGAGTTTATCTAAGAGGTCAGTTACACTAACAAGACTATCGTAACGACCTTTCACATACCTGGCAGCTCTTCTTTGCACGCGTTCTAACTCTGTTATTAAGCCTTTTTCATGAAGGTCCCAAGCACTGGCAGCGTATTCTAAATGAAAAATTTCCTGGGCGAAATATATATAATTTGTTAGCATACGAAACATTTTTATGACCGAGTGGTGCGCATGTGGGAACCTTCTCGTATGCTGGTGATTGATCACCCCCTTCCAAACACCCAAGAGGTGGCTCACATGGTGTTATGTAGATGTTATCAAAAATATATGCGAATTAAAATAACAAGTAGGTATGTAGGCAGATGATGTGAGGCTTGAGAGTTTCTTTCAAATGCGAAGTATATTTTGCGAAGTATTTTTTAATTCAAGGTGAAATGAGCTTACATAAAGCACGCAACGTTCCAGACAACGCATGAATGTTACATATTTAAATTATCTTTTATTCTTACAAAACTTAAATTCTACACCTACATAGTAAGAAAAATATTCTTTCGATTAATAATTTTAAAAATGTCAGTTTAGGTTATTCTTCTATGCGAGTTTAATTTCAAACGAAGAATTTTTTAAGATAGTTATGAAGGTCAAGGAAGTCTTCAGCATCATAGGATGGGAAAAAATCAATTCAGATGCAGAATGAACTACGAAATGTCTACTGGGAAAAGAGAATCCTTTAGTCAGTCGTCCTTGTGAGTGTAGTGATTTAAAGGATAAAGTCTACATTTTAACCCTGCATACTGTATAGTTAAATTTCACACGTAGTTGAAGGAGTCTGCCAAACAATTAGATATTTTTCAGTTTTTAACAGAATCGTTCTATCCCGTCACCTTTCTTTCGTCCTAGCGTTGAATAATTTTCCCAATAAATTCTCTAAATAATTGGTGACCATCGATTTCGGGCCTCCATACTGAATATTAAACTTTTCGGATGGGTTTCCTCCAAGAAGCTTTGAGATTGAGCGAGGGCCCTCAGCTCATGCGTACTCCAAGAAAGGACAGGAATGTGCCCCCCCTCCCACCCATTACTTTTTTCTGCTAACCTTCAAGCTCTTTATCTACTCCAGACTTAGGCACATACCTGAATCGGCCAAGAAATTTTTCTGAGAAATACCCTCGCCCTCCGCAAACCAGTTTTTGCCTAAGTCGCGGTCATTAGGATAATTTTGCCCGGGGATCGGACCAGTCGTTCGGGAAGCCACCGCGGGGAGGAGCGTGGGCCACAAAACTTCCCCATAAACCTCTTTATCTAAGTGACCTCACCCTTTCATGCTCTTTTTTGATGACCTTCCTTAAGGACATACTTTCCCTTCTCTCAGCAGTAGTCCCTCTCATGTTTTGTGAATCTCCTTCCCTATGCACGCCCGGATTGTGGTGGCTTACCTTCCGTTGGCTCCACGATTTTTTTTGTGGTGAGACGATGTCTCGGAGACTTCTCAGTGGGGCTCCCAACCACTGTTACAAGTCATTTTTCTACATTATGTGTCCAAGATATTGACTGTTGGTGGACACCGTGAGAAAGTATTTTGTGGTGACTGGCCGTCAGGAGCAATTCTTTCAGACGCGATTTACAGCATTGTATGACTCAGCCGAGTCACAAATTTTCGCTTGCGGCATAAATGTGTTAATCGCTGCATTTCGGTGCGTTAACGTCGTAATTGTGAGTCTGGTATGCCAGCAGTATCTAACGCGCCAGGGTCTCACAAAGTCACGGCTGTATGTACCTATTATTAATGTACCTATTAGCTTATTGGAGGCGTATTTCACTATGATCTTTTCCACAAGCGATGGAAAGCAAAGGCGATCATTTAAAAAGTTCTGTCTGTCATCAGACAGTATTAGTATATTTTTTTATTCTACTTTCAAAAACTGACATTCACTTACGAGCAATATATGAAAAGCGTAATATAGGCGCCCCTTAAGAATAAAAAAATACCGGTTGCGGGGTCGCAAACTGCCAAAGTTTCTCTGGTTGGTGATAGCAAAAAATCACAACAATTGTGTGTTATTATGACAGTATTAATTTAGTCTGCAATAGTGATTCTGAAACAGAAAAAAGAGCTGTAAATCAAACCTTGTACAGTGAAATCTATTAAACTCAGGAGTATGGAACCATAATATTACCATATGTATTGAACTCCTTCATTTTTAACGGGATTTCAGTGTTTTTTTTTAGCTTTAATTTGAGGAGGAGATATGATTTAAACTGTTATGGGGTCTTCATTTAAATATATTTATTTTCCAGTTTCTTGATTCACTATTTTAGGGTTCTATATATAGGTCCCAGGAAAAAACGGAAAAATCCCAGGTCACGAGAGACCTGTAGGGTATTAGGGCTTCTAGCCGGGGCTTTTGCATCTTACTTCCTTCCACAGTAGCATTAATAAATAAATGCAACCTATTCCACAATTTCTGACGCAAGGTGATGTACCGGAACTGAGCGCCTTCGACGCTGAAGAGGCTTGATTGGCTGTTTAGAAAAGAGTTCGTTTGCATGTTTCGGTTGAATGGAAATTTTGTTTCCACCGCATTCAATACTCATTAAGACGGAGAAAGAAGTATCAGGATCTAAATGAAATTAATGCGTCGGAAATTCATTGTAATCTGTATCCGTTTCTCTCTGTAGTATCGTGGGAATTTGCGTGTGAGCGGAGACATAAATAGCTCACTCTCACGTCACAGCCCCGCCTCCTTTGTGGAAAGTTAAAAGAGCGCTCCACTTCCGTCGGCAACTTTCCCGGACTCCCGTCGATTGATTCCGCGACATCTCACTCCGTGCGCACGCCTGTCGCTCGCTCCTTTGAGCAATCCGATCGAGCGAAAGTTAAAACATTCGAGTGGAAATCGTCTCCTTTCTCTCGATTCGTTCCCTTTCACCCCAGACAGTGGCGTAGCCAGGGGGAATGTTTGGGGGGTTCGGGCCCCTTTCCCCTCGAAATATAAAAAAACCATTATTTTCCTTCATGAAAGAAAACACAATAATGAAAAATCATGAATTTACAAAATATTTTTTGCAAATGAAGTTTTTTCGATCATTAAAAGTGTTAAAATTAGTTTTAAAAACCCATACTTTGTACTCTGTTTAACAAAAATTCCCCCCCCCCCTGGTTATGGACCCCCACCCCCTACGAAATTACTGGCTACGCAACTGTCCACAGGCACAGACACTTCATCCCTCGCCTCGCATAACCTTTCCCATCATTCGGACGCTTACGTTTTACTTTTATTTCTATTCGGATTGTTTAACGCTTTGCTGTCGGCCGCGTGCACACGCTTTTCAATATTTTCCTGTTCATCGAATTTGAAAATTTAATAGAAAAAAGGTATTCAGTGTCTGAGATAATACTTGGCGTCAAATTTTAACCCTTTTAGTGCGGCGGGCCGATAAATCTACATCTACATAATACCTTAAAAGCCACTTCTTAGGTGTTTGGCAGGGGGTGATCAATCACCAGCATGCAATAGGACTCCCACATGAACACCACACTGTACAAAAAACATCACAACTGCTAACAAATTATACGACCATATGCTGTTAGAAATAATAATGAAAGTAAGAAACATAATTTCACATAAGTTAATAGGCTACACTGTAAATCATCTAATCTACTTATGTGTTTTATCGCTGCCGTTATAATCTCTTAAGGATCGTGGAAAAAAATACATTCTGAATATGTCTGTTCTACAATCTATCTCTCCTATTTTATTTATATGATCTGATCTTCCGTAGTATGTTGGTGTCCGTAAGATATTGCTTACTTCGTTAGAAAAGGCAATGCTATTGAATTTATATAAAAGGTTTAGTCTATTTTTCACTCTACGGTCTGGCAGAGATTCCCATCCGAGTTTATCTAAGAGGTCAGTTACATTAACTAGACTATCATAACGACCTTTAAAGGCGTTACCTAAAGACGTTTAAAGACCTATATCGGCTCTTACGTAGTACATTATTTGATTTGGTATAACTTATTACATGGATATATTTTATTTCAGAAAACTTAAACATATTTTGTCAATATAGCCATTTTAACATCAATAATTGAAAAAAAAAACGCTTATGGATATGTGATAAAATAGCATTGCATTGCTTTTTTTCCTAGTTGCTACATTTTATTAAAGTAACCTCCGCATTTCCCGCCAGTACCCCTGGAATAAGGATAGCTCTGGGAGGGTTAAATGCGTCACAATGCTGATGATGGTCTATAGTTTCCGAAAATTTCAAGAGGTTAGCGGAAGTTTTAAGCGCGCATTTTGTAGCAAAAACAGCTGTTTAGCGAGTATCCTGCTACTATAGGGTTTTTTATTTTAGTAAGCACCGGCTAGTCAGCACATGCTGCATGCTGGTGATTGATCACCCCCTGCCAAACACCCTAGAGGTGGCTGGCAGGGTATTATGTAGATGTAGATGATCGAACGTTTTTACCCTCTGATCCTGGATATCATTGCATTATCAAGATTTTCGCTGCCAGTTGCATTCATATCTGCCAAGGATGTTTGGGGTGCACCCAATATGAATCATTGGTATAGTAAGCGGATTGTTCCTGGGTGTGGCACCTTTTGGTCCTTTGGCACCGCGAGGACATGTGTGAGATTCTAGAAATGACACCGTCTTAGTCATCCTTCGAAGAATTGGAGATCTAGCTTGAGCGCGGCAAGTGGAAGTGGGTCATGTGACAAATGGTAAGGTAAGAGTCAAAGACCGATGACGCTTAGGGATTGCATTTTGAGTGCCCCATTCCTTGCCAACTTCATTCAGAAAGATTCACTCCTTTAATATGCCATTGAATCATCATAAGACCTGTGCGTCGACAGTAAATATTCGATGGCGGCGGCCTCCATGGGTAGGTATTTTTTGTGGTGCTCAGCGCGCGCCGGCGTCCACTCCTTTGTTCTCTACGGCGTGAATAGGTCATAAATTATTGAAAATTGAGTCCCAATTATGAAGAACAATTATTGAGTATCATCGTAATATTAAGTGCGTTCTGAGAGAGGACACTTTGTTGGGGCTGCGCCGTGGACTTTTCGGTGTCGAAGGCGCCCAGTTTATGCGTCGGAGATTCTGCCAAGAATCATTTACAGGAGAGTAAAAAGAAGATCAGAAGAATTCCTTGATGGGGACCAATTCAGATTTAGGAAAAGCAAGGGCACAAGAGAAGCAATTTTGGCTCTTAGGCTGCTAATAAAGAAGGGAGTGGAGAAGAACAAACCGACCAAAAGATAGCATTTGTTGATTTAGAGAAGGCATTTGATAACGGGGAATGGAATTCAATCATTAGAATTCGGAAAGAAATCGGGGTGCACTACAATGATCGCAGAATCGTTCATCGTGTGTCATACAAACTATCAACGTTCATAGTTTGACGAACAAACCAACTTTCATAGAATTTAGAGAAGGTATTAGATAATGTGGATTGAAACTCAATGCTTAGAATTCTGAAAGAAATCGATGTGCTCTACAATGATCGTACAATTGCTCTTAGTTAGTATAAAAAACGAAGTAGCTGTAAAAAAATATGAACCCAACTATGTGGAAGCAAGAATGGAAAAGGGATGAGACAAGGGTGTGCACTTTCTCCATAATTTTTAATGTTTACATCGAGAAAGTCATCAATAAAATTAAGGAGAAGGGTTGTCAATATCCACGGAGAAAAAAATAGTATGCTGCGATTTGCTGACGACATAGCCGAGACAGAGAAGGATTTGAAGAAGAATTTGGCAAATAGGGAGACGTCAACGGCTAGTTACCAGCTGAAAATCAAAAAATGACACTAAGATAATTGTATGGAGCAAGAGTGAGGAGGCTAAGACAAACATAAGCTAGGGAAGCATAAGCTTGAAGATGTGAAAGAGTTTTCTTACCTCGGAAGCCGAATTACCAACGATGGACGAAGCAAGAGAGAAATAGTCAGTAGATTAGCGCAGGCGAAGAGAGCTTTCTGCAAAAAGAAGAACCTTTTTACAGCTGAGAATACAAGCATAGTAGTAAGGAAACAATTCATCAGATGCAACATATGGAGCATATTTCTCTATGGAAGCGAGGATTTCACGTTGACAGCATCAGAGAATCCTATAGTGGAAGTATTCGAAATGTGGTGTTACCGAAGAATGATGAAGATAAAATGGATCGACCGTGTGAGTAATGAGGTAGTGCCAAGAAGAGTGGGAGAAAAGAGAAGTCCCCTTAAAACCTTAAGCAGAAGACGGGACAACTTAGTTGGCCATATTATGAGACATTAGGTCTTGATGAAAACAATTGTAGAAGGACAGGTGGAAGGGAAGAAGGGAAAGGTATGGTCCCAACTGAGTTACATAGGACAGGTTACAAAGGATGTAATAAAGAAGAAATACGCAGCTATAAAAATGGTATCGGATAGGAGGGAGGAAAGAAGAGCTGTGTCAAACCAATCTAGAACGCGTGCAAAGAAGAGCTGCCAGGTATGTGAAAGGTCGTTACGATAGTCTTGTTAGTGTAACTGACCTCTTAGATAAACTCGGATGGGAATCTCTGTCGGACCGTAGATTGAAAAATAGACTAAACCTTTTAGATAAATTCAAGAGCAGTGTCTTTTCTGACGAAGTTAACCATATCTTGCGGACGCCAACGTACTACGGAAGATCAGATCATATAAATAAAATAAGAGAGATAGATTGCAAAACAGACAGATTCCGAATGTCATTTTTTCCACGATCAATAAGAGATTATAACGGCAGCAATAGAACGCGTAAATAGATTGCATGACTTGTAGTGTAGCCTACTAACCTATGTAAAACTTACTGCATGTTTCTGAATTTCTATTCTATATTCTATTTCTAACAGCATATAGTAGTATAGTTTGTTAGTATACGGGACGTTTCTTGGACGGTGTGGTGTGCATGTGGGAGTCCAAATGCATGCTGCATGCTGGTGATTGATCACCCCCTGCCAAACACCCTAGAGGTGGCTCGCAGGGTATTATGTAGATGTAGATGTACAGGATGGTGTTTAATTGGAAAAATTTACTTCGAGTTAATCAGGCGCGTTTCAGATACCTTCTGATCTCTTTATTTTTTCAAGTGTCGTGGGTCATGTAAAAGGTATTATAATTATTTCACGTGGCTCTATTAATAAGAATGGCATTTCGTCCTGCGTGAAGTTTATTTTTTCTGTCCAATGCTCCCATTCCGTAATATTTCTTGTTTTTTTCTATTTTGTATGCCCCATTTAGTTCTCATGAGACTATTTTTCACCTACTCCGTAAAAGGTTATTCATATTTTTCCCTATGGAATTTTAGTTCCTTTGGCCAACTCGTTTAATTCAATGTTTATATATTTTTGTGCCACAATTTTCGTGTAATTTATTAGAAGGTTTCATCGTATTTTGTGTAATGAATATAGGTATGTGTAATAACGGTTGATAGAATTTCCACAATATTTTTCTACCCTTAAGCTATCCTTGTGCCCTCCAAAGTGATCCTAAAAATTAGCATCAATCTTAAGATTTCGCAGGTCATAAGTTCTACCCTACCTTAATTTCCCCCGTGTATTTACTTTCACTGAATCATTAACCTAATTTGACCGTACCAATATCCATGCGCAGTTTATTTTTCATTGCCATAAAAGCATTTCAGTTTTCAAATTAAACGAGATAAAAAATATTTTTAAAGTTATTTAACTCCAGTGTAATTTAAGTAGTAAGCTATATCTCTCAGAATTATGCAGTTGGAAGAAAGCGTCACCATTCGTAATGAATATATATTTTTTCACATGCATTAGTTTTTATTTCGTTGCTCTATTGGTGATGTAATCGAGAAAGCTTTTCGGAGGAAATAAGAACACTAATCTCTAACGTCAGTTTTGTCTTTTTTATCACTAAATGAGTTCATTTTTAAGGGACGGGCTGATCCATTGTCGGGGAAATGGGACTTTTCTTAACGTATCATTTGCATATTTAAGAAAATAATTAACTCATAGCAAATTCCCATGTTTGGGTGCCTACTTTCATATGGATACAATGTGCCGTAATTTTTGTGAACTAACGATCACTACTGATTTTCACCAGGCAACCTTGATGTAAGAAGTTTTTCAATCGATACCAAAAAAATATCATGAAGATTATATCTTACGTCTATTCCATTTATCGCTAAACCATACTGTAATAAAAGAGAAACGATGAAAATATTTGACATATTTATTGGACCAGTGTGTCCAAGCATGATTTAATATTGATGGCTACTGGGACGTGCATTTAGTTATTCGGCCAGATAATTACGTCACAGTTCCGCATCGCTGACAGCAGCTACAAAAAAAACATGCTACGCTCTCTTAAGATCCGGCATTGCGGAAAAAATGAATATGTTCCAGGAATATATTAGCCACGCCTGACTTATTCTGGCTAATATATAAATATGATGTTTTCTAAAAGTATCTCTCTGCGCTTGAGTTCCGCTTCATGGCTGACATTGAGGCGTTCACGTAGGAGGTTCTTTAGTTTTCGAGGGCAGCTGTTAGTCAACTGAATTAATGAAGCCTTTCCAGGTTGCTCTCGATCGATGAGTTATTGCAGATCGTGTGATCCAGTTCTATTTTCAACTGAAAGAATCTGATGAAGCACGGTGTGGCTTATAGGTTTATATTCATTTTATCGAAATTTTTTAACTTCTATTTTATGTTGGCCTTCCAGTAACCAGTGGCGTAGGGGGGTTTTCCGGGGGGTCCGGACCTCCTCCCCCGAAATATAAAAACACAATTATTTTCGTACGGGGGAGTGGGGGTCCAAAACCATGGGGGAATTTTTTTTTTTAATTTGTTTTCATAATCGAAAAAATTTCATTTGTTAAAAAAATATTTTGTAAACTCATGATTTTTCAATATTTTGTTCTCTTTTATGAGAAAGAAAAGAGAACAAAAGAGAACAAAATATTGAAAAATCATGAGTTTACAAAATATTTTTTTAACAAATGAAATTTTTTCGATTATGAAAACAAATTAAAAAAAAAATTTCCCCCATGGTTTTGGACCCCCACTCCCCCGTACGAAATTCCTGGCTACGCCACTGCTAGCCACTTTATTTACTGAAAGGAAAAGCCAAATTGCTTATCTATATCGTCTTAGGCTCAACTTTGTGGAAGTTCATTTTGATACAGAAATTAAAAAAAAAACTTTGTTTTATTCAACCAACTTATTTAAATGCATGACCAGTTTCGACGCAACGGCGTCATCACCAAATACTTGATCGGCTACTAGGCGTCAGGTACCAGGCATCATATCGAATTTACATTAAACTTTAAAATTAAAATTTGCTTCAAGACAAAATGAGTTTACTTTGTACAGTTATTGTCATGCCTTTCTATCTACAAAAAAAATGAATAGAATTATAAATCAGTCTTTTCAGGAAGTAAGGTCGAAGCTGCTTGGTGGTAGCTTTCATTGTCTTCTGTTTGCAGGATTTACATGGGAAGAAAAATATTGCTTGTTGTTTAAAATGCACTCCCTTAGGTTGGCTCGTAGGAAATTATGTAGACACGCAGATAGAAATGTGTAATTCCTGGCATCGTATGAAATTTTATGAATCAACTGGTATTAAGAACCAGAAAATAGAAGAATTAACTAGGGCTATAGCTGAAACGATCGGCATATTGCGAATAAAACAGTTAATGACATAAAAATGTTAATGACAAGTAAGGCTTGCTATGCCAACATATGGTCTTTATTTCCGTAAAATATCCAAATTATATTTGATATCATAAATTTGATAATAGAGAACACTAAGGGATACTTTCTACCCTCTTGGCTGCTTCTAAGGAATTGCCTATCTTTTCATAGGAATTGTGGATTTTAAGGATGAGATAACTGTGGGCGAATTTCCTTTTCTTTCAGTCATGGATAACTATCTCTTATGCTTCTAATGTTACCTGACTTTTGCGCAACCGTTGCTGAGATTTTTCCAAGAAGAGCGCATAGTAGCCGCTTTCACCCTCGCTTGGCGGGTGGCGCTAAAAATTAGCTCTGTCGCAATCTCTCCCTCAGTGTCTCATCGTTGTGAATTCCCGGATAGGATTCGCGTCGCGCGTGAAATTTTCAGATTCATAACCAAAGCATTCAGCATTTACCGTTTACCATTTTACCTAATATGCGCTTTCTCCTGTACAGATTCAGTGTTTGCATGTTTATCGTAATAGGGGTGTTAACCTCAAACGAAATTACCCATTTAAGTAGATGCTAACGGTGAGTTTTGGCTAACAATTCACATTGGTGAAAAAATTTCTGCAATAGGTGCATTACATTTTCTTTGGTGCTCCGTTGAAATTTGTGCGTCTTTGAAACGGCCAGTTTCGGCGGGAAGTCAGGCTCGAATGGCTGTGACGTCACACACAGCTACTTCGCTGACTGCACGCTTTCGGTGAACGCCGTTATCCGTGCCGTGCTTGAATTTGTGGATGCCGTGGTGAGAAATGCCTTCGGATTGTGGCTTTGTGAGGGCTAATTCTACTACCCCACCTAAAATGAGTGCTCTGATGCTCATTTTTTATCATGAATAAGAAGAGGTCAAGACAAGAAAAAAATCTAAATACGCAGTAATGACATTTTTAGCGCTCCGGAAATTCAAGGAGTCAAGCAGGCAAGTTAGGAGTCAATGCATATTAATTATTATAGCACTGTTAAATATGTTAATCGTACTTAAGAGTATATTTTCCATCAAATATTTAATTTTGTTACGATTTACTCAGCCCTGGCTTCCATTTTTATTCGAATTATCCCCTAGTAAACGCTGAAATGGTTCTCGAGGGGTACATTTCATATTATATCACAAATCCCTGTCACGCAATGCTCGTTTTTTAGTTTTAAAGGCTTTTGATAATTTATAGCCTATAAAAACTTAGGTGACATAAGGAAACTATTATCATAAAATAATCACTTTTGTTCGTCGCAGATTTGTCTGAATCATGATATGGAATGGCGAATTATTGTCAATATTTATTCTTGTGAATGTTACTGTAAGGCCCCTTGCACACGCACCGATTTTGGACGGCCGGTAAAATACTGGCCGATATTTTACCGGTGAAGCACTACTTGCACACACGCCGGATTTTCACAGGTCAAAAGATAAGTTGTTTGCTTGTTGAGCTGGCGCAGGGGATCCGCAGTGGCATTGGCCGGTAGCTAACAGACTTGTTACCATTGCCGGTGCGCGGTCGGTCAGTGTGCAAGCTCCCATGCCCTTCCATTGTTCACTATTGGAATGTTGCCGGCCGTCCAAAATCGGGGTGCGCTACGGGTCTATTATTATGGGCCTAATAAGGGTTGAAAACTATCTCAGCGCTGCCAGAAAAGAATACGGCGATTCAGCAGTTTGTAACTTCTAACTTAAAAGAGAATAATATATACACTATGAAAGGAAGAGTTTGTCCTGAGCAAAAAATCAGAAGAAACCACAGGAAAAATAATTTTTGACACTTATTCTTCCGCCATACCCAGGGGAAACAAAATTTACAAATTCATTTGGTTCACAAGGTACTAAATACTTGATGGCATTACATTTTTTATACTCACTCCATGTTAAAGCTTGATATATTGGATCAGAGGGTTTTCGAATTTGAATTTCAAAACATTCAATTATATACTGTACATTGCTGTAATTGGCTTGAAAAGACAAAGGTAGATCAAGTTTGTTATGCTTCGGAAAGAATATTAAATTTTTTAAGCAATGTGAAATAAGAGGTAAAGTTGCGTGGATAGTAGAAAAACTCTTGTCTTACTGATTTGTAATTGGTCTCCTAATCTCTCCAAGCTGTCATTTAATTGAATTTTGATGATGGTGATGAAAATGTCTCTAGGGGCAATCTTAAATATTCCAGAGGGCAAATCAATCGCGTACATTGGATCATTAGGTATTCCTAAGTATCTCTAGGGGTAGCTTCATTATTAAGTCAGTTATATTACTGTTTTCACCAACTCCAAAACTCTCGGCTGAGAATGTGCTCGAGAATATTTCATCAATAAACATTATGTTTGGTTACTGTGTGTCAATCTTTGGTGTATTAAAAATCTAAGACTATGTTAGCATCAATTAACTTCGGTGATCATTGAATAGTAGCATAAACATTGTTCTTAATCTTTCGTAAATTATTTCCATTCAAATAACTTAAATTAAAATTTTTTTCGTCCGTTCGACTTATTTGGGAAGACCGCAAGTAAAACAATATCACGTAAACTGACGTTGTGATGCTGGCATTTAGTATAAATTTAACACTAACATTAAAAGAATCTTCACAGCAATAATAAGATATCTTGCCGTTGATATTTTTGGTCATCTCGCATTGCTGCAGTTAACCATTTCCTTCGCACACGAGAATTAAGAGGCACAGTTATGAAACGTTTTCCCGGATTTCTTATTGTGGTAGAATTACAAAGCGGTAGAAAGCGCCGCTATATATATACGCCTTCTTCCTAATTTCCTCCATTTTCACCCTCGTTGTTTCTTCTCTGACGCAGGATCACAGGTTTTTCGACCGGGTTGACGGCTTCCGCGAGAAGTTCGCTGTGTGTGACGTCAGCATGCCTTCGGCAACCTTCGTGCGCTTTCGGAGCGTTTGAGCCGGCCCTCGGATTCCACACTTTTCGCCTAGCCTTTTTAGGATTAAATTTTTGATTAGAAAAGCGCTGAAACTGTCGCCGGTATCCCCTCGGTGTGTACTTTCATTTAAGACAGTAAAAAAAAATTGGTGAACAACCCTATTCAGGCTAATATTATGTTTTCTCTTGTAATCGTCTGAAATTTTGTGAAATTAACTGTTTCCATTATCACCTTGTTCACCGATTTAATTTTTACCCGAGCGACTGGAATTGGTTATTAACTTTTCTATATCATCGCTGATAGATTGCAGTAAAGTTGATTTGTGCATTTGATTGGGATTTAATAGCGAAAAATACAATAATGCTGAAAATTGAGTTGGTTCTAGTACTAAGCCTGAACGTGCTATCTCCTTAAAGAATGAAATATCATTACGTCATAATAATGAATATCTCTGTGGACTTTTCAAACCGACGTCCTCTTTGCTGATAAAATAGTTTTCTACTTCTAGATATCAAAAGTAATACCTTGCCAGCCGCCTCTAGGGTTCTTAGCGGGAGGTAACTTATCACCGGCATGTAGAAAGCAATACAATACCAGCGTGCACATCGCACGGCCATAAAAATATTACGCATAATGACAGAATATGTGTCGGCATTCACGCAAAAGCAATACTTGCTTACGGTCAGGAATTCCTACAATAAACCCATCCAATGTAAGAACAATAGAAAAATAAAAATATGCAATGGATCGTCCTGGCAGGTAACACCATTATTTTTTTAATCGAGACAACGTTGCTATCTTTGTTTGAATGAGAACATAATGGCATTACAATCTTTTTTTCAGTCTACTTCCTTTAGTTTCTTCATGTGGTCTCATACTACGGTAGCCATAGTGCGGCCATAAACGAAGAATATGTTTCACGTCATCTGAGTAAAAATCTTCTCCATATTTACCATGTATATTTTCCTATAGTTTGTTCTACGCTCCTGTAAAGATTTCCATCCTAATTCGCCTAAAATATTGGAAACGCTGCACTTTTTGTAATAACGTCTCATCACGAATCTGGCCGCCCTACTCTGTAATCAATTGATATCTGTTATGAGGCCAACTTCACGAAGTACCCACACAATAGCAGTATGCACCAAGTGAGGTGTTACTAGCGTCAGCTACTCTTACAACTTTTTGATTCTTTTTAGAAATCCTCGGGGTACACCCCATCTCCATCCAAAACAACACTTTGATCGTGATCGTGTGATAAATCATTGAACGAACCTACTACTACTTGCTTATCTATATGTAGATGTATATCTATACCGTATGCCACGAAAATTTGAATCAACTTTGAATTACTTACTACGGAAGATCAGATCATATAAATAAAATAAGAGATATACTTTAGAACAGACAGATTCAGAATGTCTTTTTTCCACGATCAGAAAGAGATTATAACGGCAGCGATAAAACTCATAAGTAGATTAGATGACTTGTAGTGTAGCCTGCTAACCTATGTAAAACTTAATGCGTGTTTCTTAATTTTATTATCATTTCTAACAGCACATGGTTGTATAATTTGTTAGTATGCGTGACGTATTTTGTACTGTGTGGTGAGCATGTGGGAGATCAATTGCATGCTGGTGATTGATCACATCCTGCCAAACACCCTATAGGTGGCTCGCTGGGTATATGTAGATGAATGCGGTACCTCATCCAATGCCTTTATGAAGTCTAAAAATATAGCGTCAATATGAACATTGAGCATGCCTGTCACTCGCGGCTAATATCTACATCTACATAATCTGCGAGCCACTTCTAGGGTGTTTGGCAGGGGAAGTGGTGGCTCGGAGGGTATGATGTTGATGTAGATGAAATAATAATTTCCATATTTGTAGACGTGTTTATGTGGTTGCAACTACGTCTTTATTACTTGTAGTTGAAGAGTAGTAAAGTTTGTTAAAAAATACCTCCCTGTTTAGCACCTAATAGGTGGATTCCAGGGTATCATCTACATCTACATAATATCCTGCGAGCCACCTCTAGGGTGTTTGACATGGGATGATCAATCACCAGCATGCAGCATGCAATTGGATTCCCACATGCACACCACACGGTCAAAAAAACGTTACATGAAAAGTGCCAAGTCTTTCTTATGGGGTACAATATTTTCTGGTACATCTGGTAGACTAAAGGCCATATTGCACTTAAATCGGGAGAAATACTGAGTCTTATCTTTGCGAAGGTGACTTGGCAAGATCGCAAGATGTGTTGATAAATTTATTTTATAAATATGTATTCAACATTAAATAACCCTAAACATTATTATTACCGTTGACAGTTTCATGGAATTTATTAACGTGAAAATGAGTTCAAAGAATTTCATTCTTCGCTGCAGCTGTGCCTTTTATTTTCCCATATTGGCGCGATGGAGTGATGCGAAGAAAAAAAACCGATTGGGCAAGTTCGAAGTAAGGAGGAGAAACTGATGGAGGTTATTACGGAAAGGCAGAGTCTATTGATGGAGAGGTTTTGCGCGTCGTGTGAAGGCCAAGATGGAGGGAGTATGTTTGAACCAATGGGAAGCTGTGGAGTGGTAGAAATAATTTAACGCTTGGAATTTGTTATAATGCGCACTAAAACTTGTGAGTCGTGTTGCAATTTTTCAATACAATATAATTCCAACTTGGTACCTATTCGATGAACTATATAGTGATCACTTTTTGACCTATCCAAGATAAAAACTACATATGGCAGTTTCCACACTGCAATACTAAATTCAACAGCCGTCCATGGTTTCGACATGTTATTGAGAATGACATGCCTTGAAAATGGCGTAACATATCGAAAACTTGGCCGGTTGTTAAGTTTTTTTTAAGTGTTGAAATTAGATTTATAGTTTCTATCATGGATATATCGAACTTTCAACAAGTCAAGCCTGAAACGATTTTACACTTTTTGATCTTCTTATTATTGATAATTTTTATGCATCAAGTTGAAATTCTACCAGATCCCGTTGGTTAGTATTCATGTTATGAAAAATACATATTTGAATAAATATTCACCAAAACTACGGCCCTCTGCATATAACAATGTTTAGCAGATCTACTTTTTCCCTACCTTTGCCAAGCTGTTAACAAATAACCTCCTCATTAAAAACATTCCTTAAAGAATACTTATTGGTTATGTATCCATTTTTAGTACTCTCTTCTAGTCCGTTTTTTTCGTTCATCCACGTCTACATACTATACCGCTAATTATCTTAGCCTAGCAGTTATTAAAGTCCTAAATCGTGCTGCGGTAAACGAATTCCCATGCCTATACGTTCCGCAAAATATCTCTCTTAATTTATCGTTTCTGTTGGACATGGAAATATAGCGGGGTTCTAATATGATTTATCCGTCTCGTTCTTATAGATATCCATTTTCAATTGCTAAAGCGATCGATGACTAAATCGCAGTCTATTGATCTAATATCTATTTATGCTCCGTCATACGATGTTTCTGGTTTACTAGCTCATAGGATATGTCAGCACTAAAAGTAGTAACTTTCTCAAGGCATATGTACTTATTTCTCGTGACATTTTATTTGAGGACTGAAAAATGTAACATGAATATGCACAATTTTGATTCGGCCTCCATAACCCAAACTAAATTAAGTCATCGTCTGGGAATCTGGGGACCCGGAATGGAATTTTCGAGGTCGCCTAAACGTAGTAGTCATGCACTGCGAGGATGAGAATTGTGTGAGGTGAGGTGAGGTGAGGAATCAAAGTCCATTCTACGGATTTGGAAAGGTATTTATCATATGCTCTATGCCTGAAACATTTAATTCACCTAGACTTGTATCCTGATTTGATAAGCACTGTTAGAAAATAAACAGCATTGATTGATGAGGGTCATTAAGTATGCTTATTCATTTTGGAGCTCTGCACATCCATTTGTCAAAGGTTTCAATGTAAATCTCAATGGGACTACGTGGAGTAGGCCTTATTCCATCCCAGTTAATTTCTGTTGCCAATTCGTCAGGCTTTTAATCCCGTTCCAAGAACGTTCAGAGCTCGGAGATGAGTTCAGAGATATCTATTTTTATAATATTTTGCAGAATAGTATTTTCAATTGCGAGTAATAGCATGGAAAATCCAAGCATATCGTCACCTTAAATGTAAAACTTCACGAATCAAAAATTTCATAAGGGTTAAATTTCTATGCCATTAGTTGTTAATCCACGTGTTTCGTATAATACAGCTGAAAAAGTTATACAGAGAATTAAATTTAATGAATTTAAAAAAGTAAAAGTTATTTAAATGTTGTGTGACAAGAAAAGTAAAGTTTTTTGTTCGTACTCAAAACTTTGATGTTTCCGATTAACGTGGTTTTACATGGAAGGTGACGTGAATATGTTGAATCACATCGTCGGGTGTATAAAATTTGGTTAGCAGCTATGATTATAGCTTATTTCACCGTAAAATTTGGATCGTTCTGCTCATCAGCAACGCGACTGGCGACTTTTTCCAACCCTTTTTTTATGCACGGTGGATGGCAACACTTCTGGAGGCCGACTTTAGGATCCTGTTCTCTAATATTCGCGATAAAAATGCATAAAATACTGAAAATTTCTATGCAAAATTTACTTTTGCTCGTTCATGATTTCACGGAGAATGGGTCTTAGTTGAAATGGCATGCATTTGTATGTGTGGAGTGCATCATAAGGAATTTTCTTTCATCATAACCTTCCTATCTCAATGTAGGCCTTCGTCCAAGAACAAATCTCGTGTAATTGCTTTCTGTTTCTCTTTAAAGATGAGGTTGGCAAGTACATACAGCATCTTTCTATTGCTGTGTATGTATATAGTTCTTATCTGATGAGTATCTGATCATTCACTCTCGCGTTGGCTGTTTTTCACGCTATCCTTGCCGGGTAGATTGTCTTGAAATGTGATTGCGACGTTCATATTTCACAACAAGTCGATGGCCTTGATTGGTGAGATATGGCTACTTGCTTCCAAAGCTTTATTTTTCGGCCGCGATGAAAAGATTATAGATAATGCTCTCTCAGTCGGGTGAAAACGGCTAGAATGTTGCAAGTTAATGATACTCAGATTCATCTTTATTTACCCAAGTACCGATTACCTGAAGCCTTTAATGGGTTCTGCGTATCATTCTTTCCTATTGGTGGCTCTGTGACCTAGACGTTTGATCAATAACTCTTGACCTCATTTGACATACGTAAATGTACGTGATGACTTTTAACTTACCTAAATAGAGGTGGTAAGCGTAAATATGTTTTTCTTGGTTCATCTACATCTACATGTACATAATACCCTGCAAGCCACCTCTAGGGTGTTTGGCAGGGGGTGATCAATCACCAGCATGCAGCATGCATTTGGACTCCCATATGCACACCACGCGGTCCAAAAAACGTCACGCATACTAACAAATTATACTACCATATGCTGTTAGAAATAATAATAAAATTAAGAAACATGCATTAATTTTTACATAGGTTAGTAGGCTACACTACAAGTCATGCAATCTATTTACGAGTTCTATTGCTGACGTTATAATCTCTTATTGATCGTGGAAAAAATGACATTCTGAATCTGTCTGTTCTACAATCTATCTCTCTTATTTTATTTATATGATCTGAACTTCCTTAGTATGTTGGCGTCCGTAAGATATGGTTAACTTCGTCAGAAAAGACACTGCTCTTGAATTTATCTAATAGGTTTAGTCTATTTTTCAATCTACGGTCCGACAGAGATACTCATCCGAGTTTATCTAAGAGGTCAGTTACACTAACAAGACTATCGTAACGACCTTTCACATACCTGGCAGCTCTTCTTTGCACGCGTTCTAACTCTGTTAGCGAATATATTTCGCTTTGGTTGAGTTTTCCTTTCTTAAAAACTTCCCATATCTGAGATTGATCACTATAAGACGTTTTCTACGTACCTGCTCAGTGCACTCTTTCTTTTCGCCTTTCCGCTGTCATTTCCTTGTCGCTGTATCTCTCCTGCAACCTCCATTGCTTTATCTGATTTACTCACTTTTTTATGTCATGAGATGCATTTACACGCGCCCGATTGCTTAGCGGTCGTAAAGAATAATCACGTTTTGATCCATCAGTTCATCATAGAAAATTAACTGAATCACTGCGTTACGTACGAAACTCGTAATTGAGGCGTAATCACATGATCGTTTTATGCGTATTGCGGATATAAAAGCCCCTTCCGCACTCAGTTATAGCCTCGCGTCACATCGCATTATTTTAAAAGTGTAATTGGCCACAATGCAACGACGAAGATATTTTCACGCCCTCGAGAGAAAACAAGGAAATATGAAGTCATATGAGTCCATGAGCACTGAATGATTGGGATCAGTTTCATTTTTGATATCGCTCCCTCTTACAAAGTGGGAACAGCATTTTTGTGTCGAGTTTTTGGCTTTTTGTCATAGATACCACCTACATATCTCCCTCCACAGCCATTCAAGCCTTATGCCTCGTCCAGACTACGATTGTTCTGGCAATCGTTGGAACTATCGTGCATTCACACGACGATGGTTAAAACCTGTGCTGCCTTCTAGTTCTGACGTCTAAAGTGAACGAGAAATTGACGGTTAGCAAAGCTGTTGAGGTATGCAGGGTCAAGATATTACTGTGTTCAATGTGTATTTAACGAATAATTTTTCTTCCGCCCATATTCTTCCTTGCTTGGACAAATCCATGAAAAAATAGTGCGAAGGGAGCTTCACGAACTTTTCGTCTTTCTCTTGTCGCTTCCTCTTCCGGTCTCCCAGTGCCCAACAATCGTTAACCTATTATAACCCATGTTGCTTCAAAGCAACATCAAAAATGTATGAATTTTCAGCTCTATTTAGGAAATATCTAAACTACGCATTATTTTGTGGTGTAAATTTTGATGACGAAATATTTATCTGCCTCAATAATTATGATTGAGTGCAAAATTTTCGTCTTTTCAGAATGGAAAATCTTGAAATTTGATTTCTCCCTTAAGCAACTATGGGTTATAAAGGGTTAAGTGGCAACGTTGGGAGCTATTGTCCGGACATGCATTCACACGGCTAGTTCTGCCAAATATCGTCAGGACCATCGCTCGGACAATCGTAATCTGAAAGTCTTAGCTTAAAATGCGCACCATTCTCCTCGATCTTCTGTCTCTTCTAGGGTTAATATCATTCTTTCCTGAGATTTTATCGGCTGTGCAAGAAGGCTATTCGAGCTTCCAGCCTCTCTCCATTCGGCAGTGGTCTGAAATCGGAAAATGCCGGACAAAAGTGCGAAATGGCTTTTTTGAGATAGAGACTTAAAACTTAGCATAAATACTCATAAATGATGGCTGATTATGGATATATATGCCATTTTACATACATTTGATCCGTTACTGAGGTACTGCAGCTCAAACATGAGTATTTATGCGGGCCATACCTCAGCGGCGCCGCGCCGCGGTGCGGGGTGGCGTTCTGGGGGGTGGATTGCATTACGACGGACGATATCTCGTAAACGCTTGGAGATAGGTCAAAACAAATAGAAAATTGGTTCCAGAGGTCTTTCCTTTTACGTGTTACTTAGGGATAGCACTTTTTCTGCTCCAAAAAACTCAATTGAGGGTCCTCAGTACTTAGGGCCCTTGGGTAGTGTTGCCGCGAGACTCGAGACTTTCTCGTCTCGTCTCGAGTCTCGTCTCGTTTTCGAGACGAGACTCGAGACGAGACCGTAGGGTAGAATTCGAGACGAGACTCGAGACGAGACCACCTTTTGACGAGACGAGACGATACCACTTCCACGAGACTCTCGAAAGTCTCGAAATTTAGATACACGTCCTTAATTAATATTTGGTATAGTTTTATGGCTAGAGGTTTATAGGTTTATGCCTAAAACTATATCCTTCAGTTAGGACGAAATACATTTTACGTTTTTCTTAAGCATTGTATTTTAAATACAGCTGAATAATAACTTTTCGATAGATGATCAAACTATAAACTAGAATATGTGCTGAAAAACCAATTTATGAATGCATGAGCGACACTTATGGAGCCAAGTAAGGGAGTGTTAATGGCTGACTACTTTTCCTTGTTTCCCGGGATAATTAACTTGGAAAATTGGAGCCTTATTTTAATGTAAAAAAGTTCTTGCTAAACTTTCGAGATCCACAGCCTTGTGTTACAAAAATTTGTTACGTTGGGTGGTTAGCCCCTCGCTCGGTATCTTTTGCTTTGGGTATTTCCTGGATATATTTTTCTTGATTTCTTCAGGGTTACAAAGTATGTCTTCAATCTGCACTTGTGAAAGCATCGGTGTATCGTAAACAAAAGACTGCATTATACAAATATAAAATTAGGACGTATGACGAGACTTATTCCGCGTCGGTAAGCGATACCGCACAACATAATAGATCGTAACGAGAACGCCTGAAATCGTGTATGACTTTCGTAAATTGCAGTTTCCTTTTTCTTTCTACCGTTTTTTTGTAGCAATCCATCACAAAATTCACGTTTATATTACTTCAGTAATACTTATTACTGCGCCCTTCATTTCTAAATTTTTCCTAAGATTGCAACGACAGTATAATTTTTATTTCAGCTGATAGGAATCTTAAATTACCTCTACTTTGATCGCTTCAACTCTAATGGTGAAAGGTTTTCACACGCCGTGCCAACTCCAAGTTATGCATTAAGTAGGAAAAATATATTAAAATTCTAAAATTTTTACAATTATTGAATTTCATAACAGACATAAACGTGTTTATGATTATATTCATTAAAATTCTTATATAGTTATTCATGATGAACTCCCCTGAGATCCTGCCAACTTCATTTTTTTCTTAACTATGAAGTCTGTGGTGCTGTCATCGGCACTAAAATCTCAGTAAGCTGAAGAGTCATGGTATCCTCAATTTTTTATCTCACTCATTTGAAGATACTCGGAGAAGATGAAAGTCGTGCCTCAGCAGTTTAACTTTTCTGAAAGAAAAAATTCGAATCGGTTCATAATTGGTAGAGGGTATTTCGAGGTGGTATCAGTACCTTCGTGTATTGCGATTTCATTACCCTATTGGAGTTCCATCTCTAAGGCTATGTCCGGAAACAGTTCACCCGCATGTAATTGCAAAACAATGAGCCTCGCGCGGCTGTTAGCTAATAATTGTTTCAACGTATTGCATATTGTAAGAACTTATGGAGAGAAAGTCGTACTTAAATATGTTACAATTGTAATTAATTTTTAAAAACTTATGGTGAAAAAATGTGTCCTACACAGTTATGCTACACTTGAGATAATCCGGGAAAAGCCTGTGGCGGGGGCATGAGGCTGCTGTTGGCCGCACCGCGATATAGAGGGATATATATAGGTCACCATATTTTGTCTCCGGAAGGCGTGGGCAAGGATAAATATTTGAGAGGAAAGTGTTGGTTCAAATGAAAAAACATCAACTCGGTACAATTATTTACTATAACCTGATGCCTTCTGAAATAGTTAGCGCATCAGAAAGCTCACGAACTCCATTTCTTTGGCCCAAAAATGATTTTCCCTTGGTATTCAATTAAAGTACCATGAAGATACCACCAAATAAAATCACAATATTAGATATTTCTAGCTGTCTGCACTTGGTAAAAATATATACTTCTTCTGCGTAGCTTTTAATTTCCTTTTTTTATTTCCATGAAGGTAACTTTTACTTTCAACTTGTTCCTCAGGAGTAATATTTGTACCACCTAGACCTCGTCATCAAATATTATCCCATCAGGACTAGCAGCCAAAAAAGTGCATTTTGATCATCAAAACACCTCCGAGCAAAATTTTATTTTTGCTTGATCTCTCATATTCCCTGACGGCAGATTTTTCATTGGCATTCCCCCAATCGGTTGCCTAGATTCCTCTGAAGGAAGGAAGCAAAACATCGTCAGCCAATTTTAATGTTTGATTTCCTAAGATTACACATACGACCAAAGGAAGAGGCTTGAACCTCTTCCACTTTTCTGACTGCCACGTCCCATTGAGCAATTGATCTCTAGTTTCCTTCTCTTAATTTTCACGCCACCTTTGTTTTATTTTTGCTGATGAAAGGAAATCACTCATTGAATCGTGGTTGGACAATGTTACGTCACTTTGAACATCACGAAATCACGAATGAGTCTATAATGATTGTCTGATCCCTCTATTCGATGACGTTTATTTTTGGATGTTGCAGATAACTCCATACACGTTTCCTCATATATTCCTTATCCCTTTCTGAGGAAACATTTTTTTTGTAAATTCTCCTCGGCTCTTGTCCATTAGTTCTTTGTGAAAAATGTACATTGTTTTTCACATTGGAAGTTACTGATGCAATAGGGCACCTAGTTTCGTAGGACCCCTTAGACAAAAATTTACTCTCTTCCCTCTTATGTACTTTGCCACGTAAGAGTTGTAGAACTTCTTAAGATTGTTATTGAAATTATATATAATAAAAAAATAGGGGACTGACTAGATAAGAGACTGTTACCATAAGCGATATCCTCCCATAAGCCGCAACTGATGAAATGAGGGATAAAGTGTTCCTCTCCTTCTTTGGGCCCTTTGCAATAATATATATCACATTTACTATGGTTTTCGAGGGTTATATTTCCTTTTCTTTAGCCGGTTACTCTCCGATATCTCCACATCACGTAAATAGTCGGTTGTTCCATTTTCTACTTTCCCAGAATGAAATCACATTCGACAGCAAAGTGGAAAAACAAAAGGGTCTCTCTCAGAGGTTGAGGAAAGAATGCCCATAGGTAGTACCGAGAGTCCGGTAGTACTTGGCAGTATTTAAAAGCGGTACTACCTTATCAATACTAGAAATACCGGTACTTATATAGAGGTACTTCGACAGCGCTGCCATTTTATGTTTTATCAACCAGCTAACTACTAAATTAATTGAGCGTTGATAATATTACAAGCGAAAATAATCTTGAAGAACATAGCTATTAACAATGACGGCATAATTTACAGTACCTATTCATGACGATTTGATTACATGATTTAGATTTTTTCTGCATGTATGTTAAATGACCTTAAAGTATCAATTATAAATGAAAATATTCGAATTAAATATGACTTGCAAAGTAATTTTACGAGAATTTCAGCCAAATATCCAGTTCAAAATTATTACGTGTTTTGACCATGGCTACATGCTTCACTGCTTTGACTGTTTATCACTATGGCCATAAAAGATTTTTTAGCCACAGAAGGCAAGAGAATCAATGTTATTGAATCGTACAATGTATATATTTTTCTAAACTGAACAGAAATGTGACCTACACATCTAATTTTATTCGATCGCAGTATTTTAGGCATAACTTATTCCTATTCTAGAGATGTAAAAACTACTATACCTTTACATGAGACAAGTGTAAAAATATTTTTACACACATAAATACAGCAGAAATTAAAATGACAAAAGCTTTCTCGGGCACCAAGTGAGTGGTTGTTGTATAAGTAGCCAAAGTTTGTGTCGTATTGCCGCCGTCGGGTGTTTGAATAAGAAGACGTTCTGCTGTCAGTGTCTGACTCTTGTCTGAGAGAACTTCAAATTTATCATTCGCTAGGAAAACAACAAAAATTAAAACGCGTACTCCGAAATCGTTTGTATAACGTTGCCTTTGACAACTACATCGCTATCACAGTTCCACAATTATATTATCGAGCCTACGATAAAGTTTTCCGGTGGATTTTCGTATAAATGCCTGTGAATGACTTTTTCAGTGTAATCCTCCTGTATAATAATCTAATTTTCGGAAACACCTGATAATTATAATAGATTAATACGAAAGTTTATTTTCAACTTATTAACAAATTTTATAAATTACGAATGTACCAGTATACCGGTATTTTTTCGCCGGTGCAAACGAGGGAGTACTATTATTGTTATTTAACCCCTCAAGCGTGACTTTAAATGCCCGTGGTTGTTCACTCAGCGTGCGCAAAACCAACGTCTGCGTCTTCTGAATGCCAAGCCTCAAGCGTGAAAGACACACAGTATGAGTTTGAAAGTTTCATTAGGTATTCCTATCTCTTAATCTTCCATGTATGTACTTCCAGTGAGTATATATGTGAGACATATCTGCCTGATTTCGTTCTGTGCCTATTAATTGCCTCTGTGTGCTCGAATTTTTTAAGAATATTTTTTCCAGCTGATGCCAGGATACTTCATCTAGGAGCGGCGTCTAGTGGACACGTATGGAAGATAGTCTTCCACTTACGCTCCGATTTATGTGCTTTCTTAGCGATTGTGTGTTCCATGTGGGGACGCTGAATGCCTTACTCTGTGGTTCATTATCATCTCATCTTCTGTCTCATCTTTTCCTTTCTCTTTCATCGAGGCAATTATAGTGAAGGCTTGGACCGTCCAGGCATTGTCACTCAATAGTTCTTGGAGCCTCGAAGGCCTGCCAGCATCTGGTATCTTATTTATTACGTTGGAAGCTGAGGGTTGGAGTTTTTTTCACGCTTACGTTTGCTTTGGTGGTTTTATTTTTTTAGGCCTTGGGCCCCTTCCGTACATGAACCCCTTCTTAGTTGAGCATGCCTTCTAGCTCTCGTGAGTGGTCCGATCAGTGTGTGCTTGACTTTCTGGAACAAAAGAGTGTAGAATGTTCTGATACGACTTCGTAAGTTTCAATTGGATACTCCCTTGACTCCAGGTTCGAAGATTTATAACATCTCATTTTTCTGTGAATTTTCAAGAAAACAATTGGGAAGATATCGGCTGTGAAGGCGCGCCTGTAACCTTTGCGTGTGATTTAGTTGAAAAGAAATATCGCCTATTCGTGTAAAAAGGATCCTTGGAATTGGAGTTATTTTTCGAAGATGAAATAATTACAATTATAGTTACAGAGACAAACCGCTACGTGGCATAGTTTCTTTAAAATTTACAAAGAAAATTCCAAAGCAAAAAATGCGCTTTTAAAAGTGGGTTCCCACAACTCTGGTGGAAATAAAATTATTTCTAGGGTTGCTCATATTGATGAGAATAAATAAGAAACCAACCTTAGAATGTATTTTATCGGAAAACATGTATTCGAGACTCAATTTTTCTCAATGTAATGGGAAAGGAAAGGTTTTCATTGCTCACCAACTTTCTCTGTTTTGTAGATAGAAAGAGGAAGGAAGTTGTAAAAAAGATCCTTGCCACTATAACATTTCGCCCATTATTGAATATTTGAATCTTAGTGAACAAAATTATAGCGGGACAGAATTTAGAACAGCACAAAGGACGGCTCTCGGATACCGATACGGAATGTGCTCGATCGACCAGATGGCATATTTTGTTCAAAAAACCCACAAATTGAATCATATAGGGTTGAAAGAAGAAAAAGTGTAGTGAGTGAGATAAACATAAAGAGATACGAGACAAGATACAGATGTAAAACTGCCCAGGAACCTGTGTTTTGAGTAACCCCACAGACTTTTCAGCTACTAATCACGGCATACAGGGAGCAGGCAAAAGTAATCGGCGCTGAAAATGGTAAGTACGTATTAATAATAATCAAGTTCAAACAATGTTTAAGAGAATATAATTTGTTGAATTTTTTTCGGTGATCGATTACGATTATGTCTACATTTCATTTTTAGAATTTTTTAGTTTTATGTTACTATTTTATTCATTGATTATCAATAAAATCAATGATTTTAGCACCAGTTTGATTCAATTGGTGTCCAGATAAATATGTGTTTGCAATTTTTATTAATGGCTCTCCTATTTTTAAGACCTTCGATTCAGCGAATAAGCACGCAATGGAAACGACGCTAAATTTATTATGGGGTAAACGAGACGAGACGAGAGTCTCGTACGAGACTCGAGACCGAGACGAGACTGGGGTTCACGAGACGAGACTTGAGACGATACCAGAGGTCAGGAAACGAGACTGAGACGAGACTGGCGAAAGTCTCGTCTCGTCTCGTCTCGCGGCAACACTACCCTTGGGGCACGGGGTACCGTCATTTTAAGTAACCAAATTTTAACATGTGAATATACACTTCATTTGGATAATTTTGAGACTAGGAAAACATAACTTTTCGCAATTCTGAAAAATAAGGGCCGGCCTAATAATCAGCCATCATTTATGAGTATTTATGCTAAGTTTTAAGTCTCTATCTCAAAAAATCCGTTTTGGACTTTTGTCCGGCTTTTTCCGATTTCAGACCACTTTGCGACGTTTCGGAACTCGAGTCGTGTTCCATCCTCAAGGCTGATGATGAACACGAATCGAGTTTCGAAACGTCGACAGAATGAAGAGAGACCACCCGGCTGGAAGCCCGAATAGCCTTCATGGACTATATTCGCTGAAAAGGCATCAGATCTTACTTCTCTTTTCTCGGCTGGTAAAGTTCGTTATTAATGCCTGCAGATCTTTTTTATTTTACACATTTAAATTAGTGATAATGGTCGCATACAGTTGAAATACATACCATTGGAAAGAAAAATAAACACACATTCTTATTCTTGCCATTGAATTTTGTTTTCCGCGTGATTGACGGTGAATTTTGAAAAAAACATTCATAAAAATGCTAAACATTTGAGCGTTTTCGGCTTACTATCCCCTTTACGACCGCCAGTAATGTTCATGTAGTTTGTCATCTCTTTCTAAGTTTACTCACAAAATAAATCCTTTAATTTTGTCGTTAGAAAGTTCATTTGTCATAATTTATTCACAAATTTAGTGCGCGAAAATATTTTTCAATTACTTTAGGCCAATGTCGTTATCAACCATTTATTGCTTATGTGAAGACAGTCACTACTTTATGTAGTTTGAGATAGCGAAACTGTTTACCGCTAAGTTCGCGAAAAATTTCTTTTCTTTGGTCATTACAATGCTAAAGAGATGGTGACCAAACTTAGGTTGTTGAATTCAATCGAAAGTGCGACGAGCTGCCTTAGGTGCTAACCGTACTGATGACCTGCGGGAGACAGATTATAATAATAGCTGTATTGGCATGGAAGAATTGCGTTATACAGTGACTGAAAATGAAGTGGATAGTTTTGAATGCTACAAGTTCGTGAAAATTATACGCTAAACAGCGAGCACGGCACAGTGAAATTAATCGATTAAGACGCAGTGCTCCCGTGAGCAAGTGGCATTCAACTACGATCGTGTTGTAGATTATTGTGCTGATAAATCACAAACAGAAATTTCCACATTTGGTGCCATTACCAGATCCATTACGCTCATTAGTTTCTGGAATGGGAATTGATTCTAAAACCTTATTAGACAATATTTAAAAAATATAACGGTTGTTTTCAAATGACTTCGTCATCTTTGTAGGTTTAAACACCGAAAAGAATGAAAAAATATAGTTTATCCCTAAATATGAAATTGCTGAAATATATTGTAATCGTGTTGTGTTAAACGTAGATGAAGATATTATGTTCATTTAAATTGTAAGGAAGTTTTATTTAATAACCGCATTTAATAGTGATAGGCCACAAACGGTACTGACAGGAAAAAAATGTTGGTAGGTCCTTATTTGTTGACATAATTATCTTTAACGCAATGATTAGATAAATGTGATTGAAAGACGGGACGAGCATCAAATGTTTTGGATTTCCACAGATATTTTGTAATAAAAATTAACGTAATCGGTTTAGCCGTTTTCGAGTTTTTGCGAGAAGAACTAACTGCAATTAATTTGTGCATACAAAGAGAGATACGGAGGTGATACGAAGTTTACCGGGTCATCTAGTTAATATATAAATAAAAATAAGAATAATCCGTATGTAGAGGAATGAAATTTCAAAAAAAAAAAATTCTGGTCCCTAGAATTTTGGTGTGCACTAAATGAGGGTATTATTGAATTGTCAATATTTAACCAATATTTACTATTAAACTACAAAAGTCCAGTATTGGTTGTACTTTTTTTCCCCCAAAGACAATGAAATTGAAAGATAATTAAAAAGCAATTTCTCTCTTCCGATCCCTCTACTGTAAATCGTGACTTGCGAAATAACTGAGCTGGGCGTGCCCCCAAGGCAATTGGCTAGGTCCTGAGTGACTGACATGCATCTGTATCTCTTTTCAGTATTTTTAAAATATTAGTTCTCACTTGCAAATTCTGCTGTAAATCATTGTTAGTAGTTCAAAAGGTATTTCACTTTCTTACTTTTATGTTACTATTTTATTCATTGATTATCAATAAAATCAATGATTTTAGCACCAGTTTGATTCAATTGGTGTCCAGATAAATATGTGTTTGCAATTTTTATTAATGGCTCTCCTATTTTTAAGACCTTCGATTCAGCGAATAAGCACGCAATGGAAACGACGCTAAATTTATTATGGGGTAAACGAGACGAGACGAGAGTCTCGTACGAGACTCGAGACCGAGACGAGACTGGGGTTCACGAGACGAGACTTGAGACGATACCAGAGGTCAGGAAACGAGACTGAGACGAGACTGGCGAAAGTCTCGTCTCGTCTCGTCTCGCGGCAACACTACCCTTGGGGCACGGGGTACCGTCATTTTAAGTAACCAAATTTTAACATGTGAATATACACTTCATTTGGATAATTTTGAGACTAGGAAAACATAACTTTTCGCAATTCTGAAAAATAAGGGCCGGCCTAATAATCAGCCATCATTTATGAGTATTTATGCTAAGTTTTAAGTCTCTATCTCAAAAAATCCGTTTTGGACTTTTGTCCGGCTTTTTCCGATTTCAGACCACTTTGCGACGTTTCGGAACTCGAGTCGTGTTCCATCCTCAAGGCTGATGATGAACACGAATCGAGTTTCGAAACGTCGACAGAATGAAGAGAGACCACCCGGCTGGAAGCCCGAATAGCCTTCATGGACTATATTCGCTGAAAAGGCATCAGATCTTACTTCTCTTTTCTCGGCTGGTAAAGTTCGTTATTAATGCCTGCAGATCTTTTTTATTTTACACATTTAAATTAGTGATAATGGTCGCATACAGTTGAAATACATACCATTGGAAAGAAAAATAAACACACATTCTTATTCTTGCCATTGAATTTTGTTTTCCGCGTGATTGACGGTGAATTTTGAAAAAAACATTCATAAAAATGCTAAACATTTGAGCGTTTTCGGCTTACTATCCCCTTTACGACCGCCAGTAATGTTCATGTAGTTTGTCATCTCTTTCTAAGTTTACTCACAAAATAAATCCTTTAATTTTGTCGTTAGAAAGTTCATTTGTCATAATTTATTCACAAATTTAGTGCGCGAAAATATTTTTCAATTACTTTAGGCCAATGTCGTTATCAACCATTTATTGCTTATGTGAAGACAGTCACTACTTTATGTAGTTTGAGATAGCGAAACTGTTTACCGCTAAGTTCGCGAAAAATTTCTTTTCTTTGGTCATTACAATGCTAAAGAGATGGTGACCAAACTTAGGTTGTTGAATTCAATCGAAAGTGCGACGAGCTGCCTTAGGTGCTAACCGTACTGATGACCTGCGGGAGACAGATTATAATAATAGCTGTATTGGCATGGAAGAATTGCGTTATACAGTGACTGAAAATGAAGTGGATAGTTTTGAATGCTACAAGTTCGTGAAAATTATACGCTAAACAGCGAGCACGGCACAGTGAAATTAATCGATTAAGACGCAGTGCTCCCGTGAGCAAGTGGCATTCAACTACGATCGTGTTGTAGATTATTGTGCTGATAAATCACAAACAGAAATTTCCACATTTGGTGCCATTACCAGATCCATTACGCTCATTAGTTTCTGGAATGGGAATTGATTCTAAAACCTTATTAGACAATATTTAAAAAATATAACGGTTGTTTTCAAATGACTTCGTCATCTTTGTAGGTTTAAACACCGAAAAGAATGAAAAAATATAGTTTATCCCTAAATATGAAATTGCTGAAATATATTGTAATCGTGTTGTGTTAAACGTAGATGAAGATATTATGTTCATTTAAATTGTAAGGAAGTTTTATTTAATAACCGCATTTAATAGTGATAGGCCACAAACGGTACTGACAGGAAAAAAATGTTGGTAGGTCCTTATTTGTTGACATAATTATCTTTAACGCAATGATTAGATAAATGTGATTGAAAGACGGGACGAGCATCAAATGTTTTGGATTTCCACAGATATTTTGTAATAAAAATTAACGTAATCGGTTTAGCCGTTTTCGAGTTTTTGCGAGAAGAACTAACTGCAATTAATTTGTGCATACAAAGAGAGATACGGAGGTGATACGAAGTTTACCGGGTCATCTAGTTAATATATAAATAAAAATAAGAATAATCCGTATGTAGAGGAATGAAATTTCAAAAAAAAAAATTCTGGTCCCTAGAATTTTGGTGTGCACTAAATGAGGGTATTATTGAATTGTCAATATTTAACCAATATTTACTATTAAACTACAAAAGTCCAGTATTGGTTGTACTTTTTTTCCCCCAAAGACAATGAAATTGAAAGATAATTAAAAAGCAATTTCTCTCTTCCGATCCCTCTACTGTAAATCGTGACTTGCGAAATAACTGAGCTGGGCGTGCCCCCAAGGCAATTGGCTAGGTCCTGAGTGACTGACATGCATCTGTATCTCTTTTCAGTATTTTTAAAATATTAGTTCTCACTTGCAAATTCTGCTGTAAATCATTGTTAGTAGTTCAAAAGGTATTTCACTTTCCAGCATATGACTTAGTTGCGCAGTCATTTAGTTCCTTTTCAGTAACTCTGGTTGAGGTTACAATTAATAAAGGCCATATGATTCATAGATAGATTGCCTTCATGACTAGTAGGCACGTTTTACCTTTGCATGAATGTGGAAGTATATTTTGCAGAGATAAAGTAGCCAGGATTGGGCGCAGCTCAGCTCAGACGCTCAAAATAAGACGCAGATCTTCAGGGCATTTACACAAATTACGTGGTGAACTTTCTCTAATAGCTCTGTTCAGTAGATGGGGAAATTTCCAATACTTTGCGCTTCCACTGGAGTTTTATACAAATAATTCCCTAACCACTATTACGGTGGAGCGTGGCGTCTGAGTGGGTGGTTGTTGTGCTACAGCTGGGGTTGAAATCCCCTGGGAACAGCCTGATAGGAAATCCTCGGATTGCGAGATGCCCCAAATGGCCATGAATATGTGAACTCCATAAACCTCTGGCCCTGTATGAGGTTCAAAATACTCTACCCTCACCTATTCAAAACTAACCTTAATGTTGGATCACTGAATGTATATGCTTTGTTACCCTTATTAACGAGAAAACTTTGTAAGTTCAGCTGATTGAGGCGTGATAAAGTGGAAGTTTGACATATTGAAATAAAAGGTAGTTACACTTTTCCACAATAATTTCATGTGTACAACGCGTATCGACTCACAGAGACATCTTCTGGTACCAAACACGATAGTATATTACCCTTATAGGTAAGGTCAGAATGTAAGTTATTATAACACCGCAAATTATTGTAATAACTCTACTCAAAGGTATAAATGTGATGGTCTTATGTACTACAGTTTCGTGTACCAGATGATGGCTCTATGAGTGAATATTTTGTGAAAAATGAAGTTTGATATTCCATTCTAACTAAGAATATATTATTCGCGTTATGATAACAGCAAGATACCGCTGTAATCGGAGCTTTGAGATAACTTCCACTTTTTTGGAAAATATATCACTTAAAAGTGTACTTAAATAACGTTTTTATAATTATTTTCATCCGAATCTATCTACATAATACACTTTGAGCCACCTCTAGGGTGTTTGGCGGTGGCTGATCATTCACCAACATGTAGCATGCAAGAGGACCGATTAATCCACGCCGCACGGTCTCAGAAATATTACGAAAAATATCAAAATATACATATTCATGCAAAGAAAAAACTTGCCAATCGTTAATATTCAAATAGAAAATCCATTCAAGAATAATATTTTTCATTTTTATCTAACTTATGACATCTACATAATACAGAATTAGAACGCGTGCAAAAAAGAGCTGCCAGGTATGTGAATGGTCGTTACGATAGTCTTGTTAGCGTAACTGACCTCTTAGATAAACTCGGATGGGAATCTCTGTAGGACCGTAGATTGAAGAGTAGACTAAACCTTTTAGATAAATTTAAGAGCAGTGTCTTTTCTGAAGAAGTTAACCATATCTTTCGGACGCCAACATACTACGGAAAATCAGATCATATAAATAAAATAAGAGAGATAGATTGCAGAACAGACAGGTTCAGAATGTAATTTTTTCCACGATCAATAAGAGATTATAACGGCAGCGATAGAATTCATAAATAGATTAGGTGACTTGTAGTGTAGCCTACTAACCTATGCAAAACTTAATGCATGTTTCTTAATTTTATTATTATTTCTAACAGCATATGGCAGTATAATTTGTTAGTATGCGTGACGTTTTTTGGACCGTGTGGTGTGCATGTGGGAGTCCAATTGCATGCTGCATGCTGGTGATTGATCACCCCCTGCCAAACACCCTAGAGGTTGCTCGCAGGGTATTATGTAGATGTAGATGAATACCCTGCGAGTAACCTGTAGGGTGTTTGGCAGGGGGTGATCAATCACCAGAATGCAATAGGATTCCCACTTGCACACCACACGGTCCAAAAAACGTTACGCATAACAACAAACCATACTACTATTAATGGTATTTGCGATTAACCTTGTGTCTCCAGATCAGCAAAGCGCACTATTGCAATTGAGGACGTCAGCTTCCGTGCCACTGGCCTTGATACTCGGATCTTGGTGAATGGGAGGGGTATTGTATTATTGTCGACTGCCACACTTGCTTAGCGGTCTTCATTATTGACTCGCGAGACATCTTGCTACTCCATCTCCATCTTCCGAGCTCATCTTTCTCCGGCCCAGTTCGCCTCGGATCGGTGTTATGATGTTGCCTCGTCACTAGCGCTACTTTCCTCCTCGTTGTGCCGAGTCCACACGCCAGCATCTCCTTAAAGACACGCAGACGCGGGACGAATGCGTGCAATACATCACGTAACCCCGCGGAACGCACCGTATTCCACCTCTCACGCGGCTATGGGATATCCATCATTCAAGCCCGTTCCGTAATACTTAAGTCATAAAAAACCTACATCCATACATATATGCATTTTCCTCCGCAAGTAATAAAGGTAAATAATGACTGTTTACGGCCGACACAATGAAGTGTGACTTTAATTCTACTTACTTCGTCATTAGTCGTGTTCGCGAATTCAGTTTTAATTATTTGTAGAATCGTATTCATCAAATCCGGTTTGATTAATGGTGGCCGTGAATTTGACCGTATATCGTCAAGTGGCAAAATTGTGTCCCCACTCTACGCATACTAAGATTGCAGTCGTGTTTGCTCTTCTTTGGGTTGTTGTGGCTGATTTGCTGAAAGGTTTATGGAAATGGGATAGTACGATCTATTTATTTCGGTCTTTATGGTTTTCTTTATTGTGACAAAGTCTTTTTATGTTGTAAGGAATTGATAAGCCTCTGGTAGAAGTACTTTCAGAGTTATGATACAAACTATATTTATCTTATTTAGTAGAGTAAAATAACATCTTTTTTGTACAAAATACGAGTCTAATGTTTTGCCGTTTATCGGGGACATGAGTGCATTGCGAAGTAATCCGTTTACACGGTACATTAACATGTGCGGGTTAATGTTCAAATGTATGAATACGAGAATGAACGCCAAAATGCACTGTGTAACCACCCAACTTGTGCAAGTGCATGCACAGAAAATATAACTTGTTCTAATTTGGTTCATGTATTCGTACATGTTCCGTTCCGGACCACCAAAATCATTCACGCAAACCTACATTAACTTGTACGTGTTAATGTACCGTGTAACCAGGCCTTAAGACCATATTTTGCTGCAATTTTGGTAATTTCGGTCTAGTGCTGTATTTTAATGGAATCTAAAACTTTGAGGATGTTACCGCAAGCGGGAATTGTCCGATTTGCTTGATGAAAATACATTAGAAATCTTTTGAAACGGTAGTTTGGCTCTAATCCTCATGCGCATAGCTTTTCTTTTGTTTCATATCTCCATTGTTCTTGGATTCGGTATCGTCTCTATTAGATAACGGAAAGATTTTTACCCGCTAATGAAGTAATTGATCTCCATGAATAGGTATAGAGGTCTCAATGTGACTATGATGAAGCATTCTTCCACTATTATATTGAATAAAAGATAACATTCCCAGTAATTCATCTACCAAAGACAATGGTATCCGTGAAGCGAGGAATATATCCTATTCAGCTTGACAGTTTTGTTTGATTAAAAATAATTTCACAAGGAGGGGTGTCGATAGTGACATGAAGTTATTTTATAAAGCGTATTTAAGTTCTTTATTTGCCAACATTGTGATATGCTTCCAATGAGCACATTCGAATCAGTTTCATCGCTATCAAATGTTGTGTCAACCCCAACCATGTAAAATATAGAACTATCAGTCAGCAAGAGCGTTGAGAAAACGTATCCCAGTACATCATCTATCATTAGGTTGATTTGTATGGTGTGAATTTCACAGATGGACAGCACCGCATGACATAAATTTCTGGAATTTACATGGTCAAAATTTAAATTTGAGAAAGGGAAGTTTTGTTAAAATTCTTATACTAAATGCCACAGTGTTGGTTAAGATTATTCAATTAATGTAATATTTTGTCTTCACGATGTCCTAATTACTCTGCTTTGCTAGATATGGGGCATACTTAATGACTGAAAAAAAAAGAAACCGGCTTGCCTTGGAATACTTTTTAAAGCGATTTATTCATCACATTCGGGGCACGCTGAGATGCCTCGTATGAGTATTTTTTCCTCATCCAAAGAAAGTTTTATTTCTCCATCACGCACCGATTAAATACCTAGTGACGAAAGGATCAGTAGCCGTTGTTTTCTAACGGAACAATTCATATTGCATTCGATTGAGTAATACCTTTGAGTTGCGTATACTTCGCAACTAAACGCTGGAATTTAAATCTCCAGATAAGGTAGTGAAAAGGAAAATAAATTATTGACTTTCCGATCGCGCATCTTTGTAATTTGATGAGTGCAAAAAAGGTTTACGTAATTATTTTTTTAAAATCTTTATCTGTGTGCCGTTGGACTGCGGGAAAAAATCCTTCATTCATTAATACCCCACTTGACTATTTCGTAATGGAAAATTTTTGTGCTGATTTTATGCCATTATTAAGTTTCAACTTTCACAGTTTAGTTTCCAGCAATAAAAGATTTCCTGGGGGTCGACTTGGCTGATGTAGAAATCATGAGGCGTTCTCTATCACTTCGGCTATGAGAAAATAGATTGCCGTGATAGAATAAAGTAATTTAAAGTAAAGGAGGATATTCGTCACTGTCGATTTTTTTACTGTAATACCTCATAAATACTTGGAATTATAACAGGTTGCTAAACTTAAGCTTAATCTATAATTAGAATTTCATAATTTATGCGGTCGGTTAGTACTTTTGTGCCCCAAATCTATTATAAGTAATTAATTATAGTCAGTTGTGACGCAGCTCACCAATATTCTTTGTTATTGTTATGGGGATCGACCGAGTTAGTAACGAGGAAGTCCTAAGAAGGGTAGGAGAGAAGAGAAGCCTCATGAAAACCTTAATAAGAAGACGGAACAACCTTATAGGTCATATCTTGAGACATGATGGCCTGATGAAGGCAATCGTCGAAGGACAATTGGAAGGCAAGAATGGAAAAGGAAGACCCTGAACAAAATATATGGAACAAGTAAAGAGAGATGTGAAAGAGAAGAAATACGTAGGTGTGAAAAGATTAGCTGATATGAGAACTGAGTGGAGAGCTGCGTCAAACCAATCCTAGGATTGTTGACCAGTGATGATGACTGTTATGGGCATTTCATGGATGGGCTACCATTACCATTCATCGGCTTCGTTGATGTCATTTTTGTTCCGATTTGGGAGCTTTGATATTTACTATTTTATAATACCCTACTGTTTGGATGTTCGGCGAGAAGTGGCTCTTCGAGGTAACTGATGAATCAACGCAGTGTTACTGACAACCGTTGCCTTTTAACACGTATATGACTAAGAATTATTACCCATTATTATTGTTTACCTTATTTGATAGTCTTATACGTTTTATCTTACTTGATTGTAATTGCCGTAACTTAAAGACTGCTCTTAGTTCCATTCCATAAATTTCATTATTCAATTGTAGGTATAGATTCGTAATCGAGTTGATCAGAAGGAGAGAAATTAACTTGAAACGAAAAACTGCCAAACAACTGCTCTCTCAAGGAGCCGTTGAATTTTCGCTACAACTACCTGTGCGTAGAAAACATCCTGGGGTAGTTCGATGGACACGACGCATTTCTTACTTTCATTATTAGGACTGCAATCACTATGCTGCTCATTTTTTAAATTTATTTTTATACATTGCCACACCACCGAAAACTTAACTGTTTGGCCTTTACATCGGGGTTTTCATAACATTTAGCAATTAGAAATACACAAATAGACAAGTCCGGGATAGGGATAACCAACCCAGGCGCAACTCCAACCCGCGACCTTCGGTTTGGCAGGCGCGAACTTTACCCCACCATTTTCGTCGTTCAAGGGCGTCCGTCATTCAAGGGCGGCAGCAAAAGTTCCCATGCTGGGAATCGAACCCGGGCCTTCTGGGTGAAAGCCAGATATCCTAGCCACTAGACCACATGGGAGGTATATTTGAAACGCAGCTGATCATTGTTCCTTCGCTAAACTAATTCCTTCAGCTCCCTGTTGTTCTTCTTCCTTGTGTCCTTCTTTATGTACTCCAAGTCCTAATGTCCTTCCTTTGGCGATTTTTACTTAAATTCTTCTCTCAGTTGTTCTTTTTATGAAATTACTCTGTCAGGAGACAAAGTAATTTCATGAAAAGTGCTTATTCTGTGGGTCCTTCTCTAGCGTAAGTAGGTCCTCAGGTCATGCAATTTATTTATCACTAAAATCCCCTACAGAGCTACGAATGCTTGAACGAAAGCAACATCTTTTCGATTTTTTTTGCTTTGAAAATCAAGGTGTTACTGTTTATTTAGGGATGGATAAATGTTTTTAAAGTTGTCTCATTCTCTGAGTGATTCAATATTACTTCGTGGATTTAATATATTCTTATTTTGTTTCGAAGTCGATTCTTGAGTACCGATACTATTTGAAGCAAAATGAAATATCTTTATTGGTGAAAAAATTAATTCAGCCGTCGTTATTTACGTCACCTCGCTTGTGATCCATACATTTCATTTAGCAGCCACTTCACAGGTAGCGATACAATCGGGATCAATCGTTAAAATATATGTATCGGTGAAAAAATTGAATCAACCGTCGTAATTTACGTCACTTTGCTAGCAAACCATCTGCTTATATTCACGAGGAGACATCCTGTTGACGGTACTGGCCATTTTAGCTGGAAATCCTTGGATGGGCGATGTAGACCAAATTCCCTCCGCGCTTGACGAGCCGAGCTCGGCGATGCGCATTGCACAATTGGGCGGTCATGCGCGGTAAAAAGGATCGACCTCGCGTCGCATTGCGTTTAAACCTAATCCATCCGATCGGAAGACCTTGAGCGGGACTGAGGGAGGACCTTGATTGGAGTGACTGCTTACAAGACCTACTGGGTGCTGAAGCTATCGGCGGGTAATCACCACCCCGGCCGCCACCATTACCACAACCGAGTAATGGCTGCGTAGCGCGCGGGGGATATCTCGCTTCCGTAATCAAACCACGATTTACATGACAAAACCGCAGTCAACCTCGCGGGTGGTTAGGCTTTAAGATCCTCTCTGATGGGGGTAAGGACGGGTTTGAGAATTTGATAGACGGTAGGTGTTTTAACTGCAAAATCAACAGCATATAAGTATAGTTAGTTAGTATACGGGACGTTTTTTGGACGGTGTGGTGTGCATACGGGAGTCCAAATGCATGCTGCATGCTGGTGATTGATCACCCCCTGCCAAACACCCTAGAGGTGGCTCGCAGAGTATTATGTAGATGTAGATGAATGAATGAATCTCATTCTATTACCTCTCAATTTGGACTGATTATTTTATGACGCGATTATAAGCTGAATGTGATGCCGAGTTCTTTGGCTCTTACCTTAATCTACATATATGTACATCTACAAGGTGCCGTGCAAGCCACCATCAGGGTGTGTGGCAGGGGAAATGTTTTCAAGCAAATTGAATCTGGGTTTTTCTGGTGTTGAACTGGAGGAATGGGTTTAGGATAGGGTAAATTAACTTGAGTGTGTGCATGCACTGCACATAAATAAAATTTTCACGGATAGATAATCTATAAAAATCGTACTATTCTATGCAGTATTACAAAGGTTTAAGAAGTTGGTGACCTCCCACATAAGATTTGAGCGAAGTCATCATGAATACAGATCCAATGTTTTTACGAATGAAATATCATGTGACCTATTTGGAAGGTGGTGAAGTTTTTGTCCATCATGGTCTTCGCCATTAGCTTAACTAGGAAAATACTGGTAAAAATATATTTGACTTTATAGAGTAGAACTGATCCAAATATTGCATACTGATTTTTGTATTTAAAAGCAGTTTATTAATCCATAAAAATCTATTATATGCCTACGTCAAAGTGAAAATAATATTCCATTAATCGTGTTTTTTTAATTCCCATTAGTTTATGTTTTTACGATATATATCAAATAAGACTTTGAACCTTTCGTAACCGTTTGTTAACCTGACTGATCTCGATACTTTATATATTTATCCTCGGAATAAACTTCTCTAAGGACTACAAATTACATTTCAGCCAATTATGTGGCTAAAAATACGTAAAAGTACAAAATGTGTTTATAGTTAATCATACCTCTTTGCCACGGTGTCTCTTTGTTGGAAATGTTTCGAAATCTGACTAAAAATGTATTTATCTTGAGGTTTATGCACCTTAATAATAGTACTATAAATGATTTTAATTGCGTATAAGGTACCTCAGACGATTAAACTTGCTGTAAAATTTCCGATTCAAAGTAAAAATTTTTTTCGACAAGTATTGTATAACTTTTTTCTTGCTATCAAAGTACTATGCATGTTAACTGGGAAGGTAGAATGTAGTTACCAATGATAAAAGAATAGCTAAATCAGTTGTCTAATTGATATACCTCGAACGGCATAAAAGTTCTCTAAAACAAACCATGGAATGGGTCCTAAAAATGGATAGGTATGTATATCTTCTTCCCACGGTGTCTTGCCACCCGTATGAATATCCCAGGTCCCATTGGAGTGATTGGCTCTGCCTAAGTTGCAGGTGTCGCAAGGAAATCACTTTATTATAGGTGTGGTGAAAGTGGATGATGACGGCTTTATCCTCTCCTCCCGCATGGTTAGCGAACCGAACTCCTTGTTGCTCTTTGATCCTTCAATTCGAAATTGACTCCAAATCTATTTTTAATTCTCGTAAATAATTTCCATTAATCTCTGTCCTTTGGGACTGTAATTACTCGATTCTATAAGGTGTGAGCGCGTCGTGTTATTTATCTCTGATCGTCCCCCCTTACTCTTCATCTTCGAAGTATTTTTGGAGACCTGGGTTTCGTTTCTTCTTAAGTCACCTTGGTGTCTTCAGGCGAAATCAAGTCTGCATCGAAATATGAATTATGGTTTGAAAATTACCGTCTAGACGTCGTAACGTAAATTGCTATTCCTTGGCTTCTAATTTTTAAAACGTCGCGCGGGAGAAAGGTCTGCCATCTAAAAATAGCGCCACGTGTAGAAAATATTTTTTTCGTATTTTTTTGCTGTTGGTTTTGGTGTAGCATTCACGTTGAGCGAAACTAATTTGTATTATTTTTCATTAGATTCTCGTAAAGGGGGACTTAAGTCATGAATAAAATTTTATTTCATCAGCATCCAATCAGACTGTTTTTCCTACTATTTTCAGCGTATTGTATGCGTTTTATCTTATCGATGGTGTCATTTAGGAACATATTTACCATGTATATTTGCTGAAAATAATTATGTTCAGTACAATGTGGACAATAGACTATAAAAATTTGCTTAAGCACCTGCCCTTGCATCCATGTAGGTTGGATATGTTAAATGCATATTTATAACTACCAATTTACTCAATTCACATCTCATAACTCCGCGATCTGGTGCGAATATCTTGATTGTATTCAAGGATTTTTCCTCTCCGAGCCAAAAGGTTGCAGTCTTGCTTCACGCTCAGCCTCCATATCTTCTCGCGATCTAAATAGCATCATTTCGGGAGCACGACGGATCTCTCCTTCGTGAAGGACGTTGGCAGCAGCCCACTCGCAAACGTCGGATCCCTTGGATTTCCCCCTGCGGACTGCGATGGATCTTTGTTTTTTAAGGTCCATGAGTAATGGTGGGAGAGTGGATGGGCATTGAGGGAATTAAAAAGTCTCGCATCTTTCACGCCTATGGGCATCTCTGTTTCCTTTGTTACCTGCCATGTACGACCGAGACGGTGGAGGAGAGGATGCAAGTTAAGCAAAAATATAAGGTATAAATTTTAGCCATTTCTGTGTGTGCAACCTCAGAGGAAGAAAGGCACATGTACCGAAGGCCCCACTTCCATTTTATGAGAAAAAAACATGAATATTCTTACTGTGTTTTTTTTTGGGATTCTAGACATAGTTTTAACACGAAACGGCCGGAATAGGGCATTTTTATGAAATTTTTCTATCAATAACTAATAGTTTTATTTGCATGGTACCATGTTCGTGTCCTTAGCATTCTCCTAGCTTCTCTCCACGGTAACTCGTGGATATAGCCAGTGGGTTTTACCATCTATCTGTTTCATTAGGCCTAACACTGTGTTGATGAAGCTTGACACCTGAAGCTACTTCAAGGCATTAAGATGAATGTTTCGCAAAGGTTACTGACTGAACTAAGATGCATAGGCATTCTTTTTTTATAGCTTATAAAATGTGATGCTGGTATATGCCTTCGTATTTTGAATTTGCAACCACAGAAGAGCTGAAGAAATTGATCGCTTACTCCGTATCAAATTTTCTTTTCAATACCACAAGCCATTTGTATTATCAAAATCAGTGCTTCAACGCAATTCTTGCTTAAATCTGCTTAAAGCTCCAAATAAAAAGGTGTATGGCAGTATGTGTCTGTGCGAAAGGCGTGAAATTGAATAATAAAACATTTATGGAGAGTCTTTTACTGTATTATCAAGGCATGCCCTTATCCAACATCAAGAGGAATTTTGATTTGCATCTAAATCTTCATAATACCCAAGCGAGCCATCTTAAGGGTGTTCAGCTGAGATTGAGCTATCGCCAAGATGTAGCTTACATATTGTATATAATTCTTATTGAAAAAAAAATCCTTCACGACTGCATACGCGTTTGAGCTCCCACTGAGCATGCACATAGCCACGGGAGATGACACAAATGCCAAACACCCTAGTGGTGGCCCTGCCAAACACCCTAGAGGAGGCTCGCAGGATATTATGTAGATCTAGATGAAATAAACCCTTATTACGCCATCTGTTATTCAATGCGATGGTTAATTTAGATAGCTAAGCTTGGTGATCATCCCAGACTAATATGTAAGCGTGCAATTTCATATATTTACGACAGAAGTCAGCTCCCACCCCTTCACTACCCCTTCACTACCTACTTCGAGGGTTTTGGCCTTTGAGAGTTCTGAAGGTTTCTTCCGGAATATAAACTCGCAACCCTTTGATCAGTAACATAAAGCCAGGAACGCACACCCGTACATCTGCATAGAAAGCTAATATTATTTAATGGATTAATATTAAAATTAATATACCTATTCATGACGGATTTATATTAAACGACGGGATTACTGCGAAGAAGTTAAGGTCAAGTATTGAGGGGTTGAGAAGAAAAGGGGCACATGTGATTTTTTCTAAACATAGTTAGGCACAGAAATTGGTAGAAGATAAACACAAAAACTTGGTGGCCAAGGGATATGAGTGAGTCTATGTTCTGTGCTAGCATGAAGTGGAAAATTAAATGCATCATTGAATATCTAGTTGATATCGTTAGTTTTCTTAACCTATTTTCTGTAACTAACTCTATTTAGACGAAAAATTACTTGTACGCTATTCAATTTATCGCATTGCATGAGACGGGCTTCGATAACTCTGTGACGTGTTCAATTGGGAGAAACGCTTTTGATCTTTAACAGAGTGGGAGAAGTGTGGGATCCCTCCATTCTTTCGCATGTTTTCCTTGTCAGCTGTGGATGCGGAAATAACCGAGTTCGCCTTTCCCCCTCCCTCCAAATCCTTCTCTAGGCCGAAGAAGATGACGAAACGCCTTGCGTTCTCTTTTGCTAACCTCATCTTGCAGTGACCCGAAATTGCCGACCCGGCGTGAATCTTTTCTTAGCTCGTCTCTTGGCAACGAGGAAGCGTTTTGCGAGGAAAGAAAGGACTCGTATGAACTAAGTATATGATGTTCTTGACCCGGATCTAGCGTTGCTTTGTCGAGAAATGGCTCTTCATTTCAACTGGAGTCGCTTAGCGGTTCGCAGTAGATCCGGAATTGAATAACCGGTGGATGGAATCATTTACTACCCCACCTCCCCAGGAGAAATGCAGAGTGGCAATATAGCCGTAAGAAGGTCAACAGAAGTATTCTTTGTATTATGCTTCATAACTGCCTAGCTCCTATGATACGCTTGTGAACAAATTCAATTTTATGCATGAGCTTCGGTGGTAATCAGTGTTATGGAAGCCTATCATCCTTGCTTAAGAGTTTCATAGCGGTTTTTATACTCATCGAAGTCGATAAATGCTTACATTTAATCAATAATCGAGGAAATCTCCGTGATTATTCTCTCTGAAATATTGATAAGAAGATAATTTCATTAATTTAGTCTTTTGGATTGCTGTCCACCGATTTTAATGCAAAATGTGCGTTTAAAAAACCAATCGATTTACCTCTTTTTACCTCTACTAGCACCTATGTATTCATCTTGAAATTTTCGGGTATATTATTTGCCTGTATGTCACATTTCAAAATCTCGCCTTAATATTTTTATCAGGTATAAAATATTTAAATCTTAGATAAAGAAAAATGTTGGCAAACGTCTTCTTTGTATACCCTGACAATTTAAGGATAACACATTAAATTTATTTGAGTTATGCGTCCTCATTATCACTTAAATTATATGCTAGGCGCCCTGGGCTTACATTGCTTGAGCGATTGAGGACAAATATTTTTAATAGAGACAGGGAGAACATCATTTTTTAACCCCTTCATATTTCAAGTCCGACAGAAACGACAAATTAAGGGAGATATTTTGCTGAACGGATAGGTATGCTAACTAGTTTTTTCCACGACTTTAATAAATGGTGGGCATAATTTTGCTAGAGCATATCCATTTTATTTGTAAACGGCTGGGGTCTTAACAACCCCCCGCCATAAGCCAATTGAGGCTGCTTGCGAGGTGGTATCTACATCTAAATAATACCCTGCGAGCCACCTCTTGGGTGTTTGAGAGGGGATGATAAATTGCCAACACGAAGCATGCAAGAGGACCGCCATATGCACACCTCGAGAGGAAGTAGGTGTAGGCGTGTGCTAAAAATTACAAGTTGTGCCCAGTAACAGTCAGGATAAGGCTCTGATGAGTTTCGAACTAACGCAGGCATACACAAATCATCAGGATTGGCGAAACTGTGACAAGAATCCAACGGAATGAGGTCCATACTCATCATATCCTCATTTTCATCTACATCTACATAATACCCTGCGAGCCACCTCTAGGGTGTTTGGCAGGGGGTGGTCAATCGCCAGCATGCAGCATGCAATTGGACTCCCACATGCACACCACACGGTCCAAAAAACGTCACGTATACTAACAAATTATACTACCAAATGTTGTTAGAAAAAATAATAAAATTAAGAAACATGCATTAAGTTTTACATAGGTTAGTAGGCTACATTACAAGTCATGCAATCTATTTATGAGTTCTATCGCTGCCGTAATAATATCTTATTGATCGTGGAAAAAAGGCGAAGAAAAAAGACAGAAAAGACACAATCTGTCTGTTCTACAATCTATCTCTCTTATTTTATTTATATGATCTGATCTTCCATAGTATGTTGGCGTCCGTAAGATATGGTTAATTTTGTGACAGTGTGCGTCGTTGTGAATGGATTTCCTCTCGCCGTGAGAGCAGTGGGTCAGGACGAATGCGATATGACAGCATAATCGCGGGAGAAGATGCCGAATCACCCGCGTTGGCTCACGCGACGGGACAGCCCAGGGGGTGGAGGGAATCCCGCGTCGTCTCTTTGGGTCACCAGCGCTCTGCTCCCGCTCCCCTGAGTCACTCCGAGTCGCCCCTCCCTCTGCCGGCATCGCACGGAATCATTCTCCTCCACTTTCCTCGACCCTTTCCGCCTTTGCGAGGGAAAAAGAAAGAGTGGCTGCCTCCTTTCACCGCAATGGGCCTCGTCCCCGCTTCACTCCACCCATCCCAATACTCCCTCCCTCGTCCTTTCGCGAGCAAACACACACCGTGCTGCGAACCATTTTGTGGCGTACAGTTCTAGCGTCTAACGTATGTAAAAAATTGCAATAAATTAACATAAGAGGTCACTTAGCATTGAGATTCGTCTACATCTTCATAAAAATATTACGCATACTAGCATATTATATTAATAATTCATGTACAGGAAAAGACTTGCCTACAGCCGGTACTTCCTTTAGTATGTTCATGCGTTGTTGCTAGCAATTCATGCAAGAACGGGAAGAGCTAAACATGCTTTTGAGTCATCATAGCTTGTGACAATTTTTTTAATCGATACACCGTTGTTATACTTTTACAACGAAGTATCGGGAATGTGAGAACGGAGATTTCCGTTGTGTGCTATGTTCTTCATTTCCGGTTTCTACCTCGCGGTACAAACAACGCGGTAGTAACCGGAAATAAAGTATTTCAAGCACTGGGAATTTTGATATAAGCAAGAAAACAGGCTATACTGTGTTAATTAACATGTAATATGGTTATCTGTGGGCCATAAACATAGGAGGGACGCGAATTATGTTAAGTGATAAAATTTCACGGACTTTTATTAGCCATATCGAAATGCGAGCAGTATCCTCGCAATTAACATCTAAAAGTAGTACGGTTCCATTGCTCCGAGGCCTTAAGACGGGTTTGAGGCAGCGTTCAGTATCACAGTAATTCCAAAAAATCCATCAAAAAACATCCACCCCCATGAAGAGTATTGTAGTGATCTTCCATCAATGACTGCGTTCGTTGAGAACACTATTTTATGTGAAACGCGGAATAAAAAAATGTAAATTAGCGAAAAAAAGTAACTTAATGTTTGCTCGATTTTAAGCTAGTGTGAAATTTGTATAGAGCGCGTTACTTACTAAGTAAGTAAGCTTATTTTGTAAGCATTTGTGTGAGCGCTTTTTTCTGTTTTCTTTACTCAAGGAATAGCGTAAATATTAGTTAAATCATCCTTGGATAAAGCGTAAAGACCGTTAAGGAAGAACTCGATTCGATGTGGATCAAGATGCTCCAGAACTGGAAACGTAAGTTTTCGCTAAGCTTTTAATTTATTGCTTCGCTTTTTTTTCTTTCGGCCGACAACAGTCAAAAGACAGTGGACTTCCTCGGACAATGTAGGGTATACTACTTGAGTGCTAAATGGGGAAGGAGTGAATACGCCATTGAAATTTCGATTGAGATGTCGTGCAAATCTAAGGAAGAGGAGAGGAAACCGTTGGTTATGCGTGCAAAAATTAATGAAATGAAATAAATTTTAGCTTTTCTAATTAGTTCCTCTACATGGAAAATGGATGAATGGGTTTGTGAATTGCAGGAAAGCTCCGTTTAAAACGTGAGTGGATCTTTTCATTTTTTAAGAGATGGGAAGTTTAGCCATTAGATTTTAGCATGGGGTAAATCCCGAAGCTTAAGGAGGTGGGCTCCCCTGAATATTAACATTCTGAACGTTAATTTATTAGTGAATACTCGGGGATCGTGGAATAGGTGGTGAGATAGGTAACTAACCTTTGAGTTGTACTAACCTTAGATGTCGTTGGAAATAGCAGTCATCAATAATGATCGCAATTATTTATCGCTACTTTTATGTTTGAGGAATTCGGCTAAATTTGAGGACCAATACTAGCAGTTAGTGCTGAATGGTACAACGCAGAAATATACATTGTGCAATGCACTGTAATCTAAAGATGAAGTGCTACAAAAGAGTTGGAGGAGGTTGTAGGAGTTGTAAGAGCGATGATATTTCAAGATTTATTCGAGGAAAATACCTTAGTTTATGTGAGAATGGGAAGAAAGAGAACTGATGCGAAAAGACTGAAGCTTAATATACCCTCCGCCGAATTTTAGAGACATGTTAAAGTATGAAATTGGGATTAATGGTGTAGTTATACATAATAATCGACCTCACGCGGTAGATTACTCTGAAGAAGAATAAGAGGGAGTTAGGTTTGATGGATGCTTCTGACAACTCAAGTCATTCGTGTCATAGGGAAGGGTGGAAGGGGAAACCCGGCGTCAGTATTGGTCTTCTCTTAACGAAGAGCTCAAGAACAGTTGACTAACGTACCCGACGGACAAAGTACACTTCAAGTGCCTCCCACTATGTATTCAAGAAGGGATTGGGATGTCTAGATTAAATCTCTGCCACTGCTGGGATTTGAATCCGGGCTTACGAACTGAGAAACCAACACTCCAGCTACCTCACGAACCCGAATCCCCAGTTATTAGTATAGTACGCATGTACTTTGAACTTTGATCGGAGTTCATGGTGCGACAGTCACCATCTATGATCAAATGTCATAACATTGGTTTGACGCAGCTCTCCACTCAATTCTCCTATCGGCTAATCTTGTCACACCTCAGTTTTTCATCTCTTTCACTCCCGTCTTTACGTACTTAATATATTTTTTAACCCAGGTCTTACTTTTCCGCTTTGACAATCTACTTGCCCTTCCACGATTGTCTACATCAGGCCATCATGCCTCAAAATATGGCCGATAAGGTTGCCCCATCTTCTTACCAAGGCTTCTCCTCTCCCTTACTCTTATTAATATTTCCTATTTTCTAACACTATCAATCCATTTGATGCTTATCATTCCTCTGGAGTACCACATTTGGAGGGCATCTACCCTTGATTTATCTGTTGCTGTCATAGTAGTTATGCATGAAACTGAAATCAAATTTATGATTTCCTATAATAATCGATTCAGACATGACTGCCGGTCATGGTTGGGGGTTTTTGATCTACATCTACATCTAAATAATACCCTGCGAGCCACCTCTAGAGTGTTTGGCAGGGGGTGATCAATCACCAGCATGCAGGATGCATTGGACTCCCACATGCACATCGAGGTAATCGAAAGAAAACGTGCATTGTTGAATTAGAAGACAAATAAACTACTTATGAAATCAACTGATTTGGGCGTTACTTGGTGGATCGATGAAATATTCATGGTGAAACAAAACACAGTACTATTCCACAAACTTTTATTTTGAGAGTCTACTATTTTCGACGATTACATTACGGTGTAATCGTCGAAACTAGTGGACTGTTAAAACAAAAGTTTGTGGAATAGTACCGTGTTTTGTTTCACCATGAAAACTACTTATGGTTGCAACGTCAAAATTTACTGTGTACTTGTCCCTCTACCATTGTCTTCATCATGTCATCATGCCTCAAGATACGGCCCATATGGCTGTTCTATCATCTTATCAAGGTTTTCATCAGGACTTTCTTCTCTATTTAGTCCATATTTACTCCATACGTTACTTTCATATTAAATCTTCTTAGGACTTCCTTATTTACACGTACGATCCATTTGATGCTCCCCATTCATCTGTAGCACCGCACTTCGAAGGTCTCTACCCTAAATTTTTCCTCGGTTGTCATTGGCCATGCCTGACTTCTTTAGAGAGGCATACTCCAAATGTAAGGTTCGATAAACTTTATCTCTTTTCCTCAAGATATGGTAGATAAGGTTGTTCCATCTTCTTATCAAGGTTTTTACAAATCCTCTCCTTTCTCCTACTCTTCTTAGGACTTCCTGATCACTTACGCAGTCGCTCCATTTGAACCTCATCATTCTTATGGGACAATGTCACAGGCGTACCTTACCATTCCGACTCCTTCCCTTCCCCTTTCTCCTTCCCGCAAAGCGACCCTCCACATCCCCACCCCCCTTTCTCCCATGATAGGCCGCGGGAGACCTTCTTTCTAGCTCAAAGAGGCGTCCGTCGAACCGCGACACTAGCACTGCCGCGTTTGCTATCCGGTTCAAGAACCTCTCGAACGGATCAGCGGAAGGGTAAGGCAGGTTGGGGAGGAGCGGTGGTGTCGGTATTGGGGCCATTCCGGGAGTATACGGAGACTTGAGGTCTCCAGTAGGGGAGAGGGAGGGAGGGGGCAATTTCCCCTCCCCCCAATCTATTGCCCTCCCCCAGCCGACACATCGATAGGTCCGTGGAAGAGAGATGTGCGAGGCAGCGAAGGATCTTCTCCGCGGATGGTTGGGGTAGCAGCCGCCTCTCCCCCCTCCTCACTGCGGAGACGGGCTGAGAAACGTCACCTGGCGTTTGAAAAGTGTTGCGGGTGGCAGTTGTCAACTGTCCTGGTTGAAATTTTCCTGAAATCTAGTAATACGGTATAAAATGGTTATAACCCCATTTAAAACACCACTTTGACTTGCTTTGACCCCACAGTTCTCACCACTTGATCCGCTGTTGGCAACTAGGGTATAACTTGGCTATAACGTCATTTAAGTGAATACACGATTATTGACGCTATATCAGAGTGACGCTATAAATTGGATATTTAACTAATTGATAAGTAACACGAGAGAAATAAAAAGTTACGACTTTTCGTGAAATGCATACTTAAATGAGATTATTGATGTAAATACAGCTAAATTTATTTGTAATAGTGATTTGTTCTTTAAATATTGAGTAAAAAAGTAATCTAAATAATTATGCAACGAACTAAGTATTGTGTTTAAGTTGATCATAACGCCATTTAAAGGACCACTTTGACTCGCTTTGACCCCACAGCTCTTCTCTTCTCACCACTTATCCTGCTGTTGGCAACTAGAGTGCAAATTGGCTATTTATTATGTTATTTAAGGGACTACATCAGGGATATCCAAAATACGGCCCGCGGAGGGCTTTCATCCGGCCCGCGCACTCGTTTCAAGTAGAGAATATCGTATACTTCAGTAATCAGCAAATTTGCTATCCGGCCCTCAAGGCGATTCGGAACTTGGAATGTGGTGGCCCTCGTGGCCAAGTAAATTGAAGACCCTTGGACTACACGATTATTGACGCTATATCAAAGTGACGCTATAAATGGGTTATTTAACAAATTGATTACTAACATGGGCGAAATGAAAAGTTACATTTTTTTATAAAGGGCATACTTTAATGAAGAAACATAAATACAACTAAATTTATGAGTAACAGTGATTAGTTATTTAAATTTTATGCCAAAAAGTCATCAAAATAAATTTCGCGATTTCTTAACGCGATTTCTTAACGTGCGTGACCTCTCTCACACAATTAATTGTGGTAATTTTCCTCTGCAGGGAAACTGAGGAAAGTGGTGTAAACTGAAGTAGCAAATGTGGTGAGTTGTCTAAAAAACGAGGAAAGCGATGTTGAAATTCAAATTTAACTCTTTATTTGCCCCAAGTAGGTACTTCTCCCAGATTTTCAAAGTGGGGCAGTCTAACGTGTATCCCAACACCCAACTTACTGGGCCGCTCTACCATCATTCACTCACTCAGTGATTCAACCCGAAGGCTGGTTTGAATAGGTGAGGGGAGAGCTCATCCCAAAATAGACCAAAGATACCACTAAACCACGCTCCGCCCACTAGGCATTCTCCAGACATCCATCCTCCAGACATTAATACTGTTGCTAAATTACCAGAAAGCTGTTAGTCTAAGGCATCACTCATCTAGCTTATTAGCTTTATTACTGGAGTGTCGATTACGGATCTAGACTTGCCAATAAGAAGCCTTTCTAATCCTAGAAGTGGCGGTGTGAAAGAAAACAGTTTAAATTTTCATTCGAGATAACAGATTGGATAGAAACAAAATTAAATAATATGCATTTTTCAGCCATTTTCAGATGCAAATCGCCAATCTAACCAAGGAAGACACTGATATTCGTTTTTGATGCATATGACAACTTAATAATGGTAAGTAAACGCTTAAAAAATGGAGTGCTGTAGCTGAGGACATTTTTTAAAGGAAACGAAAGGAAATATTGGTTATCCGGAAAATGATCTCGAAGAAAGTTTCTACTTAATAAATAAATTCAGTTTAATTTTAATACGAATTTTAACCACGATCTGCTCAATTGAAGTGTGATTTAAAAACCAAAAAGAGTAAAAAGTAACTTGATTTGAAAAAATTGCTTGAAAAATACTCAATAATGTCATACATTTGTGTTAATAAATTAATAATAGGTCCAATGAATTGTTGCCTACGTAAATATATCGCAGGAATACCTACTTGACGCATATATTTAAGCGCACAAAAAGCGTACGTATTTTAAAATTTTGAGTCTTAAATGTTCAGGAAACAAGTACATAAAATATAGTTTTTGTCTACATCTAATGACTATCAATGAGATTGTAGCTATTTTTAGCAGTAACCACTGTTATCTCCATATGAAATAGAAATATACCATCATGATCACGAGAATAATCGACCAAAAACCACTTCTACTTCCATGATATTTCTATACAATTGTATTTCGTAATTCTAAAAAAAATAACTACAAATCTAATTTTCTCATGCCTTCCGCATTTGTTTCCCCAAGGAACTTAAATTGTTGTCGAATCTGGGAATAAAATCAAATTATGTAATCATCATCTCTGGCACAAATTACCAAATTTCATTTTCTTATCTGTTTCACCAAGCGTGTTTTAAGACATAACTGGCCCAGAGATGCATTAGATAGCTATAGTTGGAGCATTATGTAACGTTTACCACCAATTAAGAAAAATGAACAAGATGTGTACATGGGAAATATTCTGGTTCCCTTTCAGTGACCTTAAGCGTTGTGAAATCTCATTTATGCAACAAATTATTCAACGCCCGTGCCGTCGTTATGAAACAGATGTTTTTGGAGATATTTCTTTGCACTTAGCTCAACATCTGAGGACTCCTTTTTCGAGTCATAAACAACATGAATCAGATTTATTTACTCTATAAATAATCGTTTAGTCGGAAAACTGGCCGCTTCCATATTTTTCCACATTTAATGTGAATTCCGAGCAACCACAGTCAAAATACAAACTTCCCAGCCAAACGAAAGTAACTTTTATTAGTAAACGGCAACATTCTTTGAGTGTATCCACTAAAAAATAAGTTTTTTTCTAGATTTCGCATGTTTTTTTTTAATTTTTGAAAATATATTCACTCGGAATGTATAACTAATTTTTGCTGTTAAAGCTTTTACTGGAATTACATAAAAAAGCAGTAAAATAGTCCATATCATGGTAATGTATGAAGGCCGAAAAATAATTGAGCATGAATGTTGATTAACCGTAACTATTAAACGTCAGATAATAGGCCGGCGAGAGCCGTTTATGGACAAATTATTAAACTCTCGGGCCAGGAATTGTATAACGAACCTTCTCCAGCAATTCATCGGGCAAGAGTTTCCGGATTTTACCCACCACCTTCCATGGGCCGGACGTTCATTAACTATATAAAATAATTGCATGAATGTCGACTGCAATACAAGCATCGCCTTCTAAATAATGAAAATTAAATGTAAATTAAAAATGAAAATACGAGGTTGAAAGAGTTAAAATACATTTTCTTTCTCCGGAGAAACAAATTATGCATTCTTTGACTTGTAAGACAGAACTAACCTATGCGATAAGTTAAATGGAGAGAAACTTGCAGAAATTTTCCACAATACTTATTCAACGCAAGATTCACATCCACCTCTTTCAGTGGTAATTAATTTAAAGCCTTTGAGTAGTTGATGATCAGACCATATTCGGAATGGGGTTCGTACTCTGTAGGAGGTGAGAAATATCCACTGTAAGTCTGATTCATTGAAAGCAATGCGGTTGGTGTGGCGAAGTGGTTGTGATACAGAATTTTAACTTATTGAGTGCTCACTCCAATCGCAGCATGGGGAATGAAATAAGGTCTATTTTTCCTACTGAGCAAGAATGCATTCATGATATTACTCCATATTTGTTGAATAACTAGATCCAATATTCCTTCCCTGTTCCTAAATTGAGACAATGAGCTGAAGAGTTGGTCCCTAAACCATACTTTACACTGTGCCTACTTCGGAATTTCAAGTAGAAGTAATCCTCAAAGTAGGAGCTGGCCGTGGGAAAGGAACAGGCCCTCCTTCCGTAAGCTCAAAGCAGCTATTAAAGTTTGTAAATTCCGCGAAGTATCGCTTTCTGTCATGAATTCAAGTAGTCTTTGATGTTCTCTATCCTCGCCTATCGGCACCAAAATTCTAGTCGTATCACTGAGAATTTAGGATGAATAGCATTTAGAGAGACAAATGGAAACAATGAAGCGGGGAAAACTACTCGTATCCTCGTCGTATACGTCATTGTTTCTCGGTGGTCCACAGTTCCATTTCTATGTATATCTTCTCGTTTCTCGACCTGACCGTCCAATACTTCTTTGAAACCCGTCACGAGCACCAGATATCCAACGCTCATATTCAATTTCGATCATCTCCTCCTAAGGTCCATGCTTTTGATCCGTAGAATTACCCTCCCCACACGAATAGTTTCGCATAGTGTTGATGGGGGCTTCCGTGGAGTGTTTCAGTAGGCGTAGCTACGTTTCCGGGTTGCCTTAAGCGTCGAAACACCTTCGTGACGACAGTTTCAACATCGTTGAAAAAGGCGTCTTTAGGTTTTATGTGCCGAATGCAAGTTTTTGCCTGTTTTATATAGGCCTCGGTTTTGGCGAGGTACTTTCGGATTGGTCGATTTGTGGAGGAGTCTCTTCCAGGCGTTGAAGAGAGAATAGCTGTCCTCCCTGTCGGTAGTAAGAGAGGCTATCGAAATAGCCAAAACCTCTAATTACTGTTGGGAGGACAGCTATTCGCTCTCCAACGCCTGGAAGAGACTCCTCCACAAATCGACCAATTTCGGACGCACCTGGCCATAACCGATCCCCATAGAAGAGGGACGAAAGCTTACATTCGACACTTCAAACCTGAAGATACCTGTTGCAACGCCAGCGAAGCTGTCGTTATGAAGTTGGGTCGACGTGGGGTACAACCGGGAAACCTAGCTGCGCCGATTTCACATACCTACTGTTTCCCTGTCAAAACTCTTCATTTAGCCCAAAAATTTAGATGTGTTTAATATGTAACCTCACCACACGTATTTCTTAGAGGCTACCTATAGCTTCCCTTGTATGCAAAAATATCCTGTGATATGTGAAGATTTTGGGAAGCAGTAAAACTTATTATTACTATATATTTTTATATTACCTGCAATCCTTGCAAAATTTATCTCCTTGTCCGGGGGTGGGTGGATTTCTCTGCTTTTACCGATTGCAACTACCTCTTGGCCCCTCTTCATCCTCCGCCTCGACAATGTTTGGCGGTTTGCGGGCGCGGAAGGGGGTTGTGGCTCTTTTGGATGTTTTTGGGGGGTGGGGTAGGAGGGGGAAGAGGATGTGGTGGGGGGCACCCGAGACTGCTTAAAAGAGCTCTACTCTCGCGGGCGCGAGGGGTCGATGACACCGACTTGAATACTCGCGAACGAACGCTTCAAACGACGTGGCGCCGCCTTCACCGGCATTTTTTTCCCCTCAAAGCGATCGCTATTCGATTTTGCATGTGCCTCTGGGAGATTCCATTCAGATAAAACTTTAATGCCATTTTTCCCAAATTTTCAAAATATTTTGTACTGATGGTAACCTACAAGCTCTCGTCTATAATAACTTAGAATTTTATTCTTTTTTCCCCCTTAGTAATTTGTTTTTTCATTTGGGTAATATATTATTTGAAGAAAATATAAATTTGAAGGTATTAAGATGAGTCCAAGTTCCACAAAGTGACACCTGAAATTATCCTTTCCATTATCTCGCATTTATTACTGAAGAGTAGGATCACCTCCAACTCCACCGGTCATTTTTGGTGACGGATTACTTGCATCAAACTTATCCAATCGACTAAAAAAAATTCAGGATGCATAAAATGGAGCTGGGAAAATATTTTCCTGTGTCTTGAATTTGAAAATTTAAAATTTCTCAACTCAAGTGCATTTATTTTCTATTTGAGAAACAGGTAAATTATGACAGGGTCAACTATGTATATTATCAGTATAATTTTGAAATGATTGCATCGATTTTAAACGAGTAATTAATGCCAAAATAAGACAAAGGACCACCGGTTGAGAGGAAGGAATGCGGATTCTTAAGTTATCGTCTTCAAATATTCAGCGTGCATGGAGAAATTTATTAATTAAATCCAGTTGTATTTGAATTATCGACATGTTATTACTTTATGATGTACAAGCAGATTAGCCAGCGTAGTAAAACACAAACATTTCTTTACGTAGTAAAACACAAATGCACATGAAGGGTAAAATTCCACATTGGATAAAATGTTTACCTGGACCGAAATTGGATCTCAGTGAATCTGGGATATGAGTATTTTGATCCCATTCCCAGCTACTGAATTTTCCTTGGAGGATTTACTAGGAAAAATGGAGTAAATATTCTACTAATAGATATTCTGAGGAAATACTGGGGTATAGTTTTTAATGGAAAAATAAGAAATTATTGACCAGGGTCTGATCAGTATTTTTTTTTTATTCATTCATTTTAAAAGTTCACTTGTGGCTGTTTTTTTAATGTTTTGGTAAATAATAAAAACACTCTGTACATTTCAGAATTTTTGTGTGAACTTAGTAAGTAATACCTCGGACAAATGCCAGTCTAATGGGAGTGATACGCTCTCTCAAACACGACCTCCATCACATGAACTCTATCAACCTTTAAAAATTTTACATCTTTTTCTCTTGATAAACCAACGTCGAGTGTTATTTTTGTCACGTCGGATTTAGTGCATGTGTTCTCATTCCTAAGTCCTATTGATCTATAGTACAGAGTACTCCTAGGGGAAAAGTATTCCACTAAGTTTGTGCTGCCGCTATAGGTCTGCGAGAAAATTGGTTTTCTTTCCGATGGTGCGGCATTCTTAGGTCGAATTTCAACAGGGGAAACAGGTTGAATCATCTTAGACCTCTTTTCATTTTACAAGCCGAGGTGGACTGCGAGTAAATCGTTGGACCTTATCCGACTGGTAGGTTCTTGGTCTGGAGAAGTAAAAGACGGTAAAAGGAAAAAAACCAGGGAATATTCGTCGAGATAATTCAATAGGACCATGGTTTCATTAGTTAGGATAACTGAATGGAACGTTTCAAAGGCATGAGCCGTAAAAATTTCTATTGAAAGCAAATAATTTTATTTTCATGGAAGCACATTTATATCCTTAGAGCTCTCTTTGTATCTAATTGGACCGCATCTCGCTGTCCTATGTGCCTGGCTTGTATCCGGAAAGTGAGCGCGCTTTTTGTTAAGGCCATGATAAGCGCTGCATGCCTAGTGTGGAATCACCCCGTGCCACAATTCCTGGTGGTGGCCTGCACGGACTTCCTAGATGTAGATTTCGAATGAGTCAGTTTTTCGATGACCAGCGCGTTTTAAATTCGAGGCGTCGAGAAATGGGTATTTCGTCACCTACTTACGGGATGAAAAGAAGAAAACGATGCATATGTTTGAATTTCACTTCCAGGAGTTTTGCCTAGGAATGCTTTGCCAATATCAGAAATGAAGCCAATTTTTTCGTATTACGATAGTGGTGGCACCAAATTTCCTTGAATAAAACGTAGTTTAGTCAATTCCCTCACCAGGGCGCAGGGAAGACTTTGGGCACGAGCATAGCAATTAGGATCACCCAGTTGGTACCCAGATGTTGCCACCCACCGCGTACTTGAATGGATTTACAGAAGTCCCCATACGCGTCGCTGACGGTCTAAGACGGACCGAACATCGCGGAGAAATAAGCTATGATCAGGGTTATTAGCCAAAACTTATATTCTGATTATATGATTTATCTAATTCTTAACTTTAATTCTATTCCTCGCAATTGCAAATACAATACTGAAAAATATTGAAATAAAGTGGATCGCTATACGCCCATCGCCACGCTGCAGACATTTTTGAAAACAGATTAAAATGCGACCAAAGTGGAAATAGGAATTAACGTTCAATGGAATGGAATGTGGTCTATCCTCTCTTGCCTCCTCTACTTAGTCTCCTAGATTTTGGGGCTGGAAATATATTCCCTAAAAGCCGGTTGCCGCAGGTAGGACAGCCAGGTAGAATTGTACGAACTTGTCCTAATAAATCAACGAAATTAAGTGACACCGCTTGTATGAAATTCGCCGTGGTGGGTTTTGGGATGTGAGTTGTTCCTTCCTTCCTAGGAGTTGGGTCGCCGACGAGTTGAATCTATTTATACGTTGAGAGCTAATATGTAAAGAGGATTATTCAATCGGTGACTAAATGTGTTTTCACCCTCAGCGCATTAACTTTAGTTTAAAAATTTCACCACTCGCGTTCCTAGCGGTTGAGCGATCCGAATTTCAGAGGGCAATTAGTTAAAATGAAGGCTGTTAACCAACATTTACATTAGTCATCATGCCACATATCGAATTCAAAAATATTCAATGCGATTCAATGCGCGTGTAAAAATTTAGATGTACATACATATATATGGCAAATGGATTGATCAGCGGTCGTCGACAAGCTGCGAATGCCTATTGAAACCTATTAAAAAGCGCACGGAACAACAGCAGAAGAAGCTCCACTCTGTAGCCCCCATCGTTGCGACTTGACTGAGATTAATATTCATACAGGGGATTCTATTTGTGCTCACTGTGCGCACCAATTCTTTCCCATCATCCTCCCACACATTTATACACTCCTATTCTGGGTACTTGAAGAACATAAGCTTTCGTGATGGCTGTACATTATAAGCGACATAATTTTTGAGATAACGATCAGACAGGGCGTAAAAAATATAAGTGGTGGAAATGCTGAAAAGGTGATAGAGGAAAGGACATTGGGTATACGTGGATTAGGAAAGAGAAAACTGGATTCTTAGGTGGGATTGTGAGGTGGTGTTGAACCTCATTCTGAGCCAAAAAGTAAAATTTAGCGTGGAAAATGAAACAGGGAGATGTGAGTATTAAAATATTCCAAGTAAAACCTACTACAACCGGTATACTACTAATACTGATTTTACTTCCAATAGTTTCGTTTCTTCTGTTTTGAAATTGTTTCAAAATTGGAAAAAAATATTGAAAAACATGCTGTTTGGAACCTAACTTTCATTCCATGTCTGGTTTTGTCATATTATTTTAGTTTAATGATGAAATATTTTGACGAACTTAAACAAATTGTCAAACCTTCCATCTCAACAAGTGTTGCGAATGTCGCTGTTGCGTATCTGCGAATGCTGGCTTACCTTTCCTCTGCCCCAGAATAAAGAACTGAGGTCATCGACTTTCTCCTCACTACAGGTCCAAAAGATGTTGATTACTCTCTTCCTCTAATGCGTTTCCATGTCATTTGTCTTTCATAAAGATGTTGAAGAGCGAAGTTTTTTCTCCTGTTACTGCATAAGACCGAGGACTATAACGTTTAATTTAATCGTACTGAATCCGTAACGTGCTGATACAATGGTTATATTTAGCCCATCCCTTTCACATGGTCCTTTAATGAGCTCATCGGGATAAGAGATCCGCCGGCTCGCTGGATAAATTAAGTGTTATCATCCCCAAATCTTACTGACTTAATCACTCCTACACAGATTTCCATTTGCACTTCCTTATTCCTTTCCTCTGGCGTATAATTTCCTAATCGAATCGGCTAATTTCATTTAATGAGAGGTGACATAACGACTATGACCATGCGCTCCTCTCGTCGCTTGCATTCCATTATGTAAATGCATATGTTAGTTTAAATGCGGGGGAGTTTCGTCCTCCTCTTTTGCCCGATAGCAGCCATCCTCGCTTTGACCCAACTGATCTTCTCACCACTTGATCCGCTGTTGGCAACCACTTCCAATTTTGAAGACTTGCTTCCGTATTCACCAGTGGCGGCTCGTGAGTCAAATGCTGGGAGGGGCACATTTTGAGGGGGCTCAAATGTTTTTAATATTTTGTGTATTTTAATGAGTTTTTTTAGGCAATCTAGAGACCACTTAACACAAAACAATCACTAACACTAACAATTGCTAACTCGATTAACTACGATTAGGCCTATTTATATTAAAACAATTTGCACATAATAAGTCAAATGGTCACCAAAACAAGGTATTATGCCACTCTGCAATACCAAGATTACACGGCCGCCGGGCGGCGCGGCGATGACAACTCACAAGATACGTCGCTCTGCGCATGCTCGGGCGGCGTCGCAAGACTTCCATGAGGCACAAGCTTAGACGCGTCATAGCACCACTACCACTCTTCATATAACTGCTTGGCGGTAGATTGGGACGTTATGGCCAGCGCCCCGTGGCTACAAATGCGAACTTCTCGCGCTATTTTTTCGTATTTTCCTGTATTTTCGATGTATGCGATTGAAAAAAAACCTTGGTTAATAGATGTATAATTACAATTGAATGGGTATTTAATGTTTTTTTTCTTTTTCAAATCTTTAGGATGGGCGGCGTCCGAGAGTCCTTATGGGCAAGCCGCCACTGGTATTCACGTCGCGTCTGTTACAATGTAATGTTCCGTGTATTACTGGTGAATTTAATTCTAATGTTTACCAGCAAATAATATTGTTAAGTCAAACCGATTCAGGCGTGATATAAGTAGTGGAAGTTTGATTTATTGACAGACAAAGTAATTTAATGCGTGCGACGCGAGAGCCATCATATGGGACAAGAAATCTACCGGCTGAAACCCGTCCTAAGCATTGAATTATTGTGGAAATGTGCAACTACGTTTCATTTCAATGATATTTTTATTATTTCATCGAGAATTTTGGGTATGAGGACCAAAAGAGGACGCATCACTGCATATTGATCAATCACATTTCCTTACGTAATCCTTGTTGAAAACTTGTTGTTTTTATTAATTTTTTTTTGAGTATATACACTATTTTTTACATGCATGTACACCTAAATACGAGTGTTACCCCGCAAGCCACCTACAGAGGTGTTAGGCAGGGGGTGAACCTTAACCGAAATGCAACCATCATCCATAAACATCAGGTACAGCACAATCCATGGGGATTACAGTTAAATTCCACGATCATCCATTACGCCACATGAACGCTACACATGACACATAAGCCATAGAATTAATCAATCTGTTTATATGTAGAGTATCTGCCTTTGAATCTAAAATATGGAAAATATATTCCAATTGCTTATATGTGTAAATGAGATTTATATTGGTAAATATGAATTATGCGTTTTCCCTGCGGTAAAATATCCACACAGGAAAAGTTCATACACAGGGAAAATTGAACGACAATTTTTCATACAATGAAAATTTTAAGATAATAGCGCAAGTTTTAAAAATTTTGTTTCAGAGAAGAAAATGTTAAATACGGCCGATCTAGCGGGAGTTATATATCCTCTTAACCCTTACCAGCGTTTTGTATTCCCTTTAATTAATCATCTGTGATGAAATTCGTTTGCAATTCTATGTCCACTTTCCCCTTTCAGACGCGACCGTAGGTCAGATTTGAATTGAGGGAGAATTAAAGCATGGGAAAAGATTGCCTCCTTTAGTGCAGGGGAATTTGGAGGAGCCTGTTGACTGGCGTGCATAGGTGATTGGTGTTCCGAGGTCAGCCTCCCGCGTGGCAACGGGTTTGAAAGGGAAAAAATCTTCTCAATTGACGTAATCTGTTGATATGTCTTTTTATCTATAAATAGGACTCTCAAGTTTTGGATCGGTCTCTCAATATATATGTAGGTAATCTCATTCTGTTGAGAAGTTTGCAGCTATTCTGCGCATTAATTTCTGTTCTACCTTCCTCTTCATTTTTGCGTAGGGCTCTAAAGTGAACCCCATTCATAATCTTTTCTACGGATTAGAATCTTAATCTTTCTCTGCATCTTCCTCTGAAGTCTTGTAAAGGCGTTTTCACAATTCGTTCTTGCCAAAGAATTTTACCGATAAGCTCGCATGTTATTTTTATAATTTTATTCCGCATTTCTTTTTTAAATTCTATTGGGAATATTTTACTGTCTAAACTTTTTGGCTCTTGCTATTTTAAACATTTTCCTAAAATATCATATTTCAAACGTGTTTCCTTTTCTACTATCACTGCAATCCATTTTCCGCATCCGTATACTTATAGCTATGCTCCAACCGCTACGTCTTAAAGAATCTTATCCTTGTTTTCTGGTCCAATTCTTTGTTTGACTGCAATTAATATTAAATACCGAAAGAAAAATAGGAAAAATATATGGCGCACATAGAATTGGTAGCCGAGGCCGAAAGGCAATTTCTCTACTAAGCTTTCAATTTTCATTGAATTTATTCTCTCTTCCAACTTTCCAGTAATAATTTTCTAGGTACATTTAGAGAACCAGCTAATTTGACATTAAGATTTTTGTCATTATTTCCTATACTGAAACCTAATTTCCAAAAAATTAGGTGTGTATCAAGCAATTATTTTTGATAATGAAAATTCGTTACATTGTCCAGGAGGCTACAGCTGTTTTATTCGATATACACGTTTTGATCCGGGCTTGTTGTTCCCCGTGATTTTTTGAACGTATCGATTCATCATATTGTTTGGAAAAAGCTGTGTGGGGAATACTGAAGCCTATGTAATTAGGATTAATTTGTGCAATTACCAGCTACTGCGTGCCTCAATTAATTCACACTCTGTCGTTAGTACAACATTCAGTAGTGATGGATTAGAGAAAGTACAAGATTAATAAATAACCAAGCCGCATTACCAGTATATAATTATATGGTGGAAGTTTTTGTTTTTATTTTCTAATTTTTAGTTGTGAATTATGCAATCGATTAAAACAAAGAGCTTTTAACGCCATCCAATGAGAAAATGTAAAAAAATGGGAATTTAGTTAATTAATTAGAGCACAATTAAAAAAGTGTTTTATTATTGAATATTTTTGGGGGGTACATTTGTTTAACCTCTTCGCCCAGGAAAAATTTCTCTGCTTCTATTTTATTGGCGATAGATTTCAGGAAAGAGATTTAACTTCTGCACAGTGGTCTAATCGTTGCCCCAAGAGAATTCTATGATTCACGGTTTAGGAATGCGGAGAATCCCTGCTAGTAAAAAGCTAAGGATGAGTAATTATAATTTGACTATGGATGAATTTTTTGTAAGTTGGTATTTCATCTTGTATTAAAAATATATGATTAACAAGGAAGCGACTATTAGTGTCATTTTAAACGATAAATAGTTTGAACTACAGTTTACATTATTATCTCATGATTCATCGCATCCGTAATAGCTGTTTTCAAGAGGATATTTTGTTCCTTCATTGGATATTATTTCACCTTTCCCAGAATTTAAGTTTGAATATTCAATATAAAATTTAAGCTAATATATAATTCGGAACCTAATATTATGGCGTTAGTACTTCCCCTTTTCGTTCTGTTAAGTTAATTATTACTTACACAGTTTAAATAAATCTGAACAATTATGGATTAATTTTTTTAATTTAATAAATAATATATTGTGAATCAAAAGCAGAGAATGCGTGCAAAGGGAGAAACTGGATGTCTCTATAATGACCCATATAGAGAGCCTGATCTTCTGATTGGATCGACCGGCTTGATGCCATAATCGAAACAGTTAGGGAGTAATTACCTTTTTTTATTTGTTCTTCAATGCATTGTTTTGCCTTAGGCCAATGGTTAGGTTAATAGACTGACGTGGTATAGTGCTGATCAAATGAATAATCAATTGGTAGTAAAATACTAAGTGCCTCATAGGAATCTTTTCTGATTAAATGAATTATTTTAAAAGGCAGATAATTCATTCGTTAGTCTTCGAAATACGAAAGAACGATAATAAGTATGGACTCACATTATTTATCGCACCGCAGGCGCGTTACCGCTTTACTGGTAAACCATGCTTACCACAACCTGCAAGTTAACAATTAAATGCTTATTTTGCGCATACATTTGTATTGTATGGGTAGTGTGCTGTTTTTGTTAGCAGACACTTAAATAAAAATAGTAAAATTGGTAAAAATACATTAATACAAAAAATAAGTAAAATTATTGCAATTGGCCATTTTTGTTTTCAAGTTGTTTTTAATTTTTTTTCTATTGCAATATGCAATTTTCATAATATACTTTTATAGTATTTTTGTTTTTTTTTTTCTCTTTATTTTAGCAAATAGCATTTTTTTACGTTTTTCAACAGAAATCATAAAACGATTGAAACTATTAAAACTAGAAGAAGAGATTACGTAGGGAAGACTCAAAGAAGAGCATGGAATGGCATAGAATATTTTGGAGAGGAATCGGTTTTCTGCTGGAGCACTTCTTATACTCGTGCCATTCAATATTTCCGTCTTTCGATCCTTATTTTTAAATAGCTGCACATGAAATTCCCGCTTTAGTGTCCAAATTTAATTCAATCGCTCGAATAGTACCTATCACTTTGATATATTCGTCGCCGTTGAAAATCCTCCTCCTACGAAGGTTATCCTCCGTTTGCGTGCGAAACGGCAATGAGCCCTCTTCGTTTGAGGCTCGTCGTCTGAATTTTAATCGCTGAGAATCGGAAGTGGAGGTTAAGTAGTCTCCATTTGCCTATAGAATCGGCCTGGGTAGAAATGCATGAATAATGGGGCGGGGGATTACTTTGCGTAATCTTCTCTATCTAAGGGCTATTGCTTTAGGCTAGCTCTGAAAAATAGAGACATAGACGGTGATTCAAGTTGTAGTTGATATGCGCACTTTTGAGCAAACCTCGCTATGCTGTCGAGGTCGCCACTCTAGTAGTGTCAAAAGGTGTTTGATGATAAATAGCAAAGAAACGTGATGAATCTGATCGCCGGAGTTATTAAAAACTCTTGGGGAAGTTCTAAAAAGGTCCTCAAGTACTCCAATTTATTTTAATTATATTTTTGTTTTGATTTTAGCGAAAAATAAGTTTTCCTTTTTCTTTCAATTATTTGATTTGGTAATTTTATTTGAAATTTATGTACAAAATAAACTTATTTGCCTAAAAAAATTTTTCTTCTGAAATTTTAATCATTTCATATATTTATTTAATTTTAACATCAATGTAAGAAATATACATGTCAATCAGACATGGAGTATTTGCACCCTGTCTTACATCATTGATTTTTAATCCATCGGATAAGCAATGTGCATAAATATGGCTAAGGTATTTGATATGGATTGTTTGTAGTTTGTTATTGCTTTAGGCACTCGACTTTCTGAATTCCTTCGCACGACTTATTTGTGGCGCGAAGTGGAGGGAATTACAGTGGACGGTAAAATTTATAGACCATGTGACGAAAATATTTCGCATGTATATCCTTCCTTGGGCTATCAGAATCAATAGAAGTTGCGTTATTCATTTATTAGATTGCCATTCCGGTGGTTGGAAGGGTTCTGAGCTCATCCCTTTTAATCATTCGAGTTTAATTTAGTCATTTCAAATTTATAATTTAGAACAAAATCCTATAGAGCTTCCCAGCTTTTCCTTACTTTGATTCCACTTTTGTATCACTGACTTTGTTCACAATAACACTTTAAAACCTTAGCCTGACTATTACTTAGGATGTATATTTCCTGTCAGTGACTCGAGCCCTAGTTAAGCTCGGGCATTCGTATTTGATTCCGCGGTAAAATATTCCATACATTTTTCTTGGGCCCCAGGTATGTACCCTGTTTACTTAGCTATTTGATGTTTTTGTTCGGAAAGTGTTGCCATTTAGCAGCTCCAAACAATACTTATTTATTAATGTACTTGATTTTACAAAACACATAAAAAACCCTGGGTTTCACACCACCTGCACATGAAAATACCACGAGCTTCAAAGTGTCAATAACCTTGTAGAATTATAGTTTTTCCCTGCATATAGTTTTACTCAGGAGTCCCTCCGGGGGTGGTTTTTGGTAATTGCCCACAATGTTTCAATGACAGTCTGACATCATCTTGTGGGGTAGAATATTTACGGCATTTTGTTTATTTATTTTATATTAATAATAATTTTTATTTATATTTTAATAAACTTGCTCGGGTTTTGAAAATGAGTATTTTTCCTGGTGAACTCTCAACCCCCCTTGAGGTGGCTTGCAAGGTATTATGTAGATGCGTATAGATATAAATGGAGTAATTTGTCTAGTGTGGTTCCAGCATTTGCGATCGAGGTGGCATTCGAACTCACGACCTTGCGGCCGCGCGACTTCTACGCTTCTCATATCCGCTTCAAGTCTGTCCGGCAGGGGGTAGTGCCACTACCTACCTATTAAAAAAAGATCCCTCCTTGTTTTCAATTTAGGCGTGAACGTGGTTGTTCTCCGACCTGTGCAGTCTCTCGTGCTCCCTCGTCCCGACTGCGTGTACCAGCCGCGCTTTATGTAAGAATACCCGCGTTTCGTATCTACCGTCCAGCATCCGCCGATGAAGCTCATTGAATGGCATTATCACCTAATTACACTGCGGAATCCATTGGAGGGCGTCGTCGGGGGCGTCAGCCGCTGCCTCACCCATGCCGCCGCGATCGGAACCAAGAAACACGTGGAGTTGGACCTGACGAGGCAAGTTCATACGTAAATCATTGTTTCCCTTTTTTTCAATCCTGTGGGTGTAATCAATTATATTTCTGTATACCCCGTACTCTCTAGTTCTGCGTTTTAAGTAAATAAGTAATTTTCTCCAGTGGCATAAATATGGGGGGGGGGGGGGTGGATGAGAGGGATATATCCCCCCCAAAGCCTCAGAGAAATTAAAAAAAAAACTATCGTCTAGTTTTGACATTTAATAACTGCGTCTGCTTAAAGTTAATTTTTTAGTGTAAAAATGATGTGAAATGCATTTCCAGGCATGTTATTTTTCAAACCTTTTCCCCAATGGGGGTGGGGGATCGCCACCTCAGGCCATCCCATCCCCCCCGAAGCATACTTAGTCCTAGTTACGCCACTGATTTTCTCTTGCCTTTGAATTCATAAGCGCTTCTCTCGTTCGAGCCACGGTTTAGTTGATCCTTTCTCTTCTTATATCGATCCTATCTGCTGATGTCGCTGTTACTTTTTTGATACGGCACTCACCATTCTCTTCACGTATATTATTACAAAAGTGTCTCAAGTCGCCTTCTAAATGTGTTGTCATTCAAAGTGCATTTAAATGGGTTTATCAAAGACTCCATTCGCGTCGCTGACGGACCAAGTGATCCGAATTTCGCAGGTAAATAAAATATAATTAGGGGTTGTTGAAGTTTATTCGGGATTGCCACCGGATAAGGTTCTCCATCTCTGCCGACCCAATTAGGGGTGTTAACCGAATTTACATTCATGATTATGTGATTTATCGAATCCATAACTATTCAATGCTACTCCTCGCATTTGGGTTATTTCATTTCAAATCACCCAATATGAGTAAAATTTGTTGCTCGACATTTTTAATTATCCTCATTTTTTTATCATTGGTTCCCTACAAGTAGACAATCAAAAAACACCATTTGAACAAAAATTTATATGCCATCCTTTTTTTTGGCAGCCATTTTTAAAAGGGTGGCTGGGCATGTTTTGACGAAAAACGTGGTTTGCATAAAGGTATTTTCGAAGCTATTTAAAAATATACCAGAATAATTCAAAAACCAGTGTGTGTGTGGGCATAATATTTTTTTCAAATGGCGTTTTGTGATTGTCTACTTGTAGGGTGATAAAAAAACCAGGGCCATTTAAATTGTTTAGCAACATGGCCTGGGTGATTTGAAATGGATTGACCCATTTGCAACTACCATACTTCAACATATTGGATTAAAAAAGTGGATCGCATCGCGCTCATCACAGCGCCGCGGACATTTTTGAAAACCAATTAAAATGCGCCCGAAGTTGCATTAGAAATCAGCCTTCTATGGGATGGAATTGGGCCTCCTCTATGCAGTAACTTTGCTTGTGAAAGTTAAATCAGAGGCGTAGCGAAGGGGTAACTTTGCCGGTCAAAACCTCTTCTTCCTCTCAGACTTTAGTCTGGAATGTTTTGGACTGTGAATTTGAGGTTAAATCCAGTGTATCTTCTCAATTCATCTGCCCTTTTCCCTATCTCGTGTGATTGGTGAAAAAAAGCAAGATTCAGGGAATAATATGATCCCTCCCTCACTAAGCCGTTCTGAAAATCCTCTACCCCTTCTCATTTACCCATCCTCTTTCCTTCTCGCTTTCTTTGATTCCATGCATAATTTCGTGAGCGTACCTCATATTAACGCAGTTTTGGGGAATATCACTGATATTCACGCAATGGTGATCTATTAGTTTGGTTCAGGCGCCTGAGAAGGTGAAATGTTTATCTTCCACTACCTTTCTTACTTCATTTTCATGCACGGGTCTTGAGCAATGCTAGCAGTTGTAGAAATTATCGTTATGGAAATTATAAAGTAATGGCCATGGAAGGAATTTACACGCATTTTCTGGCTGAGGAAATTTCTTGTTCATTTGCCTCCTAAAAATGATGTGAAATATTTAATCTCGTCATTTGTGCAGGCAAATTTCCTTTTTTGGGATTGCTGGAAAAGGTATAATTCGAATTTGATTTCAACAAAAAATTGTCTTTATCTCGTAATAGATTGATCTCTTTTCATGTGTACCTGTCATTTTTCCTGCTCTTGAGGAAATATCGTAATTACATTCAACAATACGAAGTATTATGCGAAAAAATGGAATAAGCTGTATTGTACTTCAGCTACGTGTGACTCATATGTCCTTATGTTATCTAGGGCTTTGTAGTTCAAATGCAGTGGCATACTCTGCCCAGGACCATTACAAGGCTACCAAAATCAAAGGTTGAGCCAATTCAGTTTTCTCAACTCTTGAACTTGAATCCATATCATCACCTTATTCATTTGGTCTAAGGTTTCCATTAAATCTACCTCTCTTCCATAATAGGAAGGAGTTGTAAAGTGATTCAAACTTTTCCTCCGCCTAGAAATGTTAGAAGGATCTCTGGTGTGATCCCCCCCCCCCCGTAAGAGAGCTCCCCGAAATATTTTCTTCCTCTCCCAACCCAAACCTCCCTTCCTATAAAATTTATGTTGTGGCGGCCATATCTACTCTCTTCTCTGCGAAATCATTAGTAGGAATATTTTAATCGCAGAAAAACGTTATATTGAAAATAATGTTTAACAAAATAGCTACGCCATTGACATGGTTGAATTGCTTGAATATGCAGCGAGCGTATGGGATCCGGTGCAGAAAGATTTAATCCGCAATCTGAAGAAAAATACAAAGGAAGTCTGCGCGGTTCGTCAAAAACCGCTACGGGCGTATAGACAGCGTTACCCAGATGTTAAGCGAATTAGGCTGGGAGCCGCAGGAGACTCGGAGGCTGCGCGCTAGGCTTAGATTGCTTGAACAATTGAGTATGGATATCTTTAAGAGCGACACAGAGAACATAATATTAGAACCACACTATACTTTCAGGTCCGATAGAAGCGATAAATTAACAGAGATGTTTTGCTGAACGGATAGAAATGGGAATTCCTTTTTCCCCCAAAACATAAAGTATTTCAATAAATGTAGTCGTAAATTTCTTAGAGCACTTCCTTTTTATTTGTAAACGGCTGGTGTCCTAAAACCCCTGCCACACGCCTTGAAGGCGGCTTGCGGGTATTATGTAGATGTAGATGGTTTCCTCGTTCGCAGAACCAATATTAATGCCGTATGATTAGTATTTTGAAAAATTCTTCATTTTATATCTTGTTTTTGCGTTATTATTAGGTGAAAAAGTAGTTTTTAAAAAGAAATAATGCAACAATTTATTTCAGTTGGAAAAGTGAAGAATACATATAACTTTCACTAAATAGTATTGCAAGTACGAAACCCGCAAAGTGAATATGTTCCATGTTATATTGAATTCACGTGAAATACGTCGTTTAATATTGTTTGATTCTACCGATTATGTAGCAAGTGCCGCCTATGTAGTATTTCGTGAATCAACGGGAGAGCGTCCTGGTTCTTTTGTGAGAAAACCCGTGGAGATAACTATTTTATATCTTTCGCTTAACTTCAGTCAATTCCTCCCTTTCGAGACGCAGTAATACTTCCTCCCTTACTCTCCCCTCCATTTGACCAAACGACTACTACTTGCTTCGGGGGAGTTATGCAAAAGATATAGGATGGTGGTGTGAGGTGGAAGTGGGAGGGGGAGAAGAGGAGAAGGCGGGAGATAGAGAAGGGAAACGAGAGAGAGGCCGACAGTCAGCTGTTGCGCAAAGCTCGCCAAGGGCTGATGACCGGCCCCCATTTCCCCTCCTCGCGAAATCCGCCCCCTCCCCTCCACGTCCTCACTTCCCCTACTTCCAGCCCACTCCCTCCCCTTCCCCACCCTACGATTCACGTATCTATCAGCCTCCTGCCAATCCTTGGCTCTCTCTATACAAAGCACCATCTCGCTACGCCTACCCATTGCCAGCTGGTAGGGTGATGTGAGACGGCCGCTGGAGTTTTAACATGAATTTTAGTAAAATGGTTTGATTCTCGACAGGTGCTCGAATCTTTGGGTGGTAGTTAGGGACAAAATTCAATGCATTTTTATCCCGTGAGCATGTAGAGCTTTATCCCGTGAGAATGAGGAGCGTACTTCATAATCATCGAGGTGTAGGGGTTCATAAATTTTCGAAATTTTTTTTTTCAGTTTATCTTGACGAATGAATGTTAGGCGATGTGTGATCAATGAAAATACCGCAATGCATTGGAATCTAATATTTTCCAAATACGCCGACCCACAATAAAATATATTTTTGAAACGTACCAATGTATGGCGTTGATGTGAGGTCCTCTTTGCATGCATTGCTACCTGCTTATTGTGAACTCCTATTCTTATTTCTACACCACTAATTGAGAACGGGTTTCCACCGTCATGATAAAATTTTAATCTTTATATTTTTGGTAAAGGGAACTCATGCTAAATTAGTAACTCATTCACAGAAAGAATATAATTAGTGTCACAATATAAATCATGCTTATTGTGTCTGGGTTAGTGGATATCTATCGATAGGCAATAAAATTAATTTTCTCATTTTGTATTTCAGAATATTGAAATTCTTTGTATGTTCCAGTGTTACAATATCTCATCTAAGCTATCCGGAGGAAATTGTGACTTCTTAAGCTATCATTAATGACATTTATTTATTTTAGTTCTCGTTTTACCATGTCAAAAACTGGCGAGAAAATTGTGAAAATAATTAGGAGAATAGTTTTATCCGAAATCATACAATGGATTGACCAGTATTATATGCTTTGCTGACGCAGAAATTTCTTACGTTCTTTAATTTTCTGTTCTCATCTCTAAATACAAACGTTTCAAGCGTAATTAAGTGGAATTTCGACATTTGAAATTAAATATAGTAACACTTTCCCACAATTATATTCAGTTTCCATAATTGGGTGATTTCCTATTTTTTGCCGAAAGATAAATCGAAAGATTATTTATTACTCCTGGAGTACGTATTTCACGCTTTTAGATTATTAAATGACAATATCTATTTTTCACGATTTTATGAAAAGTGAAAATTCAAGCGCGCGAAAACGTGACGGCTAAGTATGAATGCTGGGAAAAGATCATGTGACGTCATTCTGGTTCCAGCTGCCACCGAGTGAGGCCACCTTGGTGCGAGGATATGAGCGCCGATACGCCGATACGATGCAGGCTGCTAGCAGTTAGCGCTTGGCTTAAATTAGGATTATTAATACATTATCAAATGAAGGAAACTTTCCGACCTTCCGGCAATTTTAATAGTGGATTGTTAAGAAATGTTTCCCTAAGCTCTGTGCCACATGCATGCATTGGTAATCTCAGACGATGTAAAACTCCGGACTACTCGTATAGAATCTAGGTCCCTGTGACGTCACGTGGAGTGACATCGCATGGGCGCCAATCTAGCCTTTTTCAAATAAGTTTATAATCGACCATTAACATTCGTCTAAACTGGGATTTATAAATCCAAACAATTTGTACATGTTTGATATGTATGAATACAATAATGTTTGATAACGAATCGCAATCAATATCTTTCGTTTTCTTTGATGACGGAAACTGCCCTATTATATTTGTGGAAAAGTGCGACTACCTTTTATTTATATAGGCCTATTATTTTGCCGTATTTCGTGTACGTGAGGGCTAAGCTCAACCTCATCAAATGAGCCATTATGCTCTCATTGAACTCTCTATTGCTCTACATCAAGAAGTGCTCTTTATCTTAGCATGTGAGAAATGTATTTATGTCACATATGGATTGGAAAGGAGCGCTCATATCATTAAAAATACCTGACGATGGAGTGATGCAATTGGCCATTGGATTAATATAAGTCAAGCTTAAAGACCGCTTGGCATTCTGTTGGAAAATTTTCTTTTGCGTTGCATATCAAATGGAAGAATGCGGAGGAGAACCTTCGATGTTACACTGGAGCACACGTCAGCATCTTACCGAAGCCGATGTCAAAATCCTCTCCTGCATTATTCCACATGGTAACCGTTCCCTCTTAATTGCTTCAAGAGATGCGGATAACCTTTATGGATTCGGTTTCTCCCACAGAAACGGTTTGATGCCCGGCGTTAGCTAATCAGCATTATGATAACGAGGCGCGAGTTGCGAAGGCGTGGTCATTTGAAAAAATAATGTTTCGCATCGGATTCCTCGATCAGATCAGCAGGGCCATTGCCAGGAAGCCCAAGTTGAGGATCGCGAGGGTTCATATAAAATTTAAATCTGCCTCCTCTTCATTCATTCCCTCGCCGACCAAACGGATATAGTTTAATAGTCTGCTTCGTCCCTCATTAATTGGTCGCATAATGTAGTAGTCGGGGGGCGCATTTAGCCGGGCTCACTACAAGTACCGCTGGGTTGATATTCAGCAGGGCGGAGTCAAATCTCGAGTGGAATTGCTTTCGAGGCTATCTTCTTGCCTGGCTTACGTCAGGACGTCGAGAGCTCTTCGTATGGATATCGAAAGCGATGGGAATCGGAGAGTGAGCCACCCCCATCCAAAGTAACCCTCACTGAGGTATAAACCTTTATTTCTCGGCCCGTTCCCTGCTAGTTCATTTTCGCATGAGAAATAGTGGGGTAGGGATAATAGTGAGGGGGGGGGGGGTCATGACCTGGGTTCGTAGATTATGGAATACTCCCCGAGAGAGAGGGGCGTTCTCCCGTGTAAATTATTTTAAATATACCCATTATTTTTACGCATTCGAAGCCTAAAATGTCATTTTTATTCTTAAAAACAGGTATAATGTAACGATTTTAAACAGGCATCTAAGGATACAAAAGCGGTAATAATAAAAATGAAAAAGTTTCTATAAAATTTCGTGGTGTGGGTTCATGGCCCCTGTGACCATATCCGCCACTTCATTAATCACGTACACTTAATTACTTGCCATATCTCAGTTGTGAAGATATTATTAAGCTTGTCATAGGATGAACCAGATTTTTTCCCTATTTACAGGGGAACCAACCATAAGCTGTATGTAGCAGGAGTTTTAACGTCATTTCATGACGATTTTCTTGTTGTGTCATTCTTTTCTCCCTACTTAAATTTTTTCCCTACTTAAATTGAACCCTGCGATGAGTTACAAATAGGGAAAGTGAATTTGAATGAGGTCAGTTTGTAACTCATGAATGTTGAATACAAGAATTTGAAGTTCAGCGAAAATTTGTTATTTCTTTCTGCACTTTATTTCAAGGCATATTTTAAATACTTGATATGAAGCATTTCTTCTACTAGAATTTAAAAAATAATCGATTCAAATCAAACTCTTCTCTTCGATGGAGACCTTTCGATTGCAATGAAACCTCATTAGGGAAAACGTTGCTGCTGCTTCAAAATTCACTCTTTTTGAGTAGCAATTGAGATTACTTAATGGAGGTTTGTAATACATATCTAATGTAAACTGATATTAATACGGCGAATGTACGTATTTATATTAATTACTCTACAAGAGCCATAAATTATGTTACATTCGTGATTCGTTTTGCGTTCAAATAGTCTTTCTGTGTAAAATTGATCTTGGATATTACCCCATGAATTGGAAAAATTCGTTAGATTAATACTTAATGGAGTTTAGGCGTTTTTAGGAGTAACTTTTGGTTGATTCATTAACTCTGATAGTCCCGTTGCAGTGGTCGTATGCATTTATTTAGCGTTGCATTCCCAAGTTTGGGAATTCTCCTCTTTAGTACTATGATAGCATAATAGGAAATCATGGAATTTTCTCATATTTTACATCTAAATATATCTACATGTACATGCTTCCCCGCAAACCGCCTAAAAGGACGTAAGGAAGTATTTGGGCAGCATCAGCACGGAGAGAATTTTTGGCTCTATTTTAAGTAGGTATTTTTGTATTTAAATGGGTACTATGGAGGCATTCAGTAGAGAGTCGGAGGTGGTGAAAGTATGAGTCTGTAGGGGTGGAGACAATTGGGCAGTAACCGTACTTGCATCTCATGTTACTTTCTTAGTGTATTATATTTTTATTTTTATAAAAAATAGCTTATGAATAAACAGGCGTTTTGAGGTTTAATTTACTGCCAGAAACTTTAACCATCACCTGAAATAAATGATTCTTTAAATTAAACGCTTTTTCATTAAAATTATAGATACGATTCTCCACATTGTCTAAAATAAATTTCATGTCGCAGGATTAGAAAGATTAACAACTTTGCTATGTCCACATAGTAATTTATTGACACCGACCATGGTTTCGTTACAGAGTAACATTATCAAGGTGGAAATTCAGGTACATTGACAGTATATATATAGCAGAAGGTTGGTAGGGAAAATTACCGGGAGCCGTTGGTTAGGGGAAGGTAAGGGTTGGGGTTGGGGCTGGATTTGGCGTCACTGTGGGTGGGGTGGGTGATTAATTTCGAAGACTTGATGAGTTAGTGGACTCTATGGCTGTGTAAGCTTGATAGATTTTTTCGCACCACAAAAATATCGAGAGGGAAGGCTATGATGAGTCACCCGAATGGTTAAAGAATGTCATTTTGCCAAGAAGTAGGGATTGAGCTGCAACGTTTTTTGCTTGATTAAATTTATCTTGTAGCCAGTGTATTTTCATTTGAACATTTTCCGATCATTCTCCACAACAGCGGGTATGTATTCCGCTTTCCAGTTTCGTTATTTATTGAGTACCTACTAATGAAGCCAGGGGTAGATTCTTCGGCTCCTCAGATGCACTTCCTCCCATTCTCACGCGAGTGGAGCGATTATCCGGGGCTTCTGAGCAGGAAGCGGGCAAGTGAATTGGAAGGGGGTCGAGAAGAAAAAAGTCGAGAGGTGAAGGGAATATGGAGTGCCTGCACACAGTCTGGGTAACATACCCATTTATATCCGTGCTTCTTTTCAGCGTGCCTTTCTTTAAGTTGAGCAAGAAGGGTATATTTGGCTCTGTTTTAAGTAGATATTTTTCTATTCAAATGGGTATTCTTCGGATGCATTGAGTAGGTAATAGGATGCCGTGGAAGTATGTGTTCATAGGGTAGGAGACTGTTGGGATGTTAACGTAGTCGGAGTCTTTTGTGACGATCTTCAGATATAATTTTTTAGAATTGTATAAAAGAATTAGCAAATAAATAAATCGGTGTTGTCACGTCTCTACAACTGGTGGTGGGCCGAATATTTTATCGCAATCCTTGCGTGTCTACCCACACGAATTTTAATGAACGTAGATGGTGCACATATAATGTTAAGCATTTAGAATTCACAAGCCTATTGAAATGTGATGTTCACAAAGAGTTTTCAAGCAGATTAATGTTGTCATTATTTTTTTTCGTGTGTTACTTCAATATTGACGAGCTCCAAACAAAAAAAAACTGTTATGGAGATAGCTGGGCTGAAGTGTCCATGGCAATGCTATATTCTACATCTGAATTTAAAAGAATAATCAGAAAGAACAAATTTGACTTTCCTTGCTGCTACGTTACTCTAAAAGCGTGAAAATTATTTTTTTCTATTGCCCTTCACAATTTGAGAAGGAAACTTTAAGAAATTAACAAAAGTATTTTTGCAGTCACTAAGCGCTTCTAGCGTATGTGTCTCATGGTAGACGTGCTTAACAACGTCGAAGTTCATGTATTCACGCATAGGAAATATAATGAATTACAAGTATCTTTACTTATCCACGTTGCTGTGAAATATCCATCTGTGAGCAATAAAAAATGAAAGTGATAATGAAATGGCAATGAAAATGATGGAAAAAATAAACGAAAAATCGAACACTTGATGGCATAGAGTGACAATAAATTTATTTGGTACAGGAGAACATTAGAGTCCTGTAGCCTTTTAAAATCTAAAAAAGTACGCAAGTTAGAACGATACTGACGTGAAATCCGACAGCCAAATAAAAAAAATTCATAAATCTTTAAAACGTCGTAGTATTTCGTTCTTTAGAAACTCACTATTCGTCAAAAATATGAAACTCGAATGACGATATTCATCATAATTAGTCATCAATTCCAAGATTTATTTGACGCAGCTCTCCATCTTCTCTCCTATCCCCTAACCTTATCATAGCGACGCATTTCTTTTCTTTTACATCCTTTATAACCTGTCTTATGTAACTCATTCGGGGCCGTCCCTTGCCCTTCTTTCCTCCCACCTGCCCTTCCAACGATTGTTTTCATCAGGCCATCATGCCTTAAGGCCGTTTTACACGGGGCACGGAATTGCGTAGGTTAGAGCTGCATTAATTTCTAAAATGGCGTTGAATTGCGCGAATGCATGAACGAAATTAGAACAGGGGCTATTTTGCCGTCTCGCATCCACGCATTCTCGCATGTGTTCTAGCAATTCACCGCTTTACACGACGCAATTTTGACTGCGCCTTCGCACGTGCGTCAGATTGCGCAATTCCGTGTACCGTGTAAAACGGCCTTTAGAATGTGGCCGACTAAGTTGTCTAAGCCTCCTGCTTAAGGTTTTTAGGAGGCTTCTCTTTTCTCCACTCTTCTTAGCAATTTCTCGTTACTTACACGATCGATCCATTTTATCTACATCATTTTTCGGTAGCACCCCGAATGCTTCCCCTCTTTACTTCTCTGCTGCTGTCAACTTCCAAACCTCGCTTCCATAGAGAAACATACTCAATATGTAGCATCTGATGAATTTTTTCCTTACTTATATGCTTCTACTCTCCACTGTAAATGACGATATTGTATTAGATAATTTGTCACACACCTGTAGATTTTTTTTAGAAAGTCTTACCTTGAAATAATTTATGTGCCACACGACGCCAAATCAGAGTGGAAGGTATTCCGGTAAACTCTTTTCGAAACTTATTACATTGGGCGTGCTCAGTAAGAAAAGGTATTCATCTACCTAAGCGTTAATAAAGTCCTTGTATTTTTAAAAAGCTCCGTTGCATTGTGCAAATCGGTTGACCAGATCATACGCACTGTTATTATATGTAATTCATATGATGCAACGTGAATATATGCTTAAAAATCTTTCTGATAGTCTCGGAGTCGGCTGAAAAATAATTAGAATAGCATTATTTGACGTTATTTGTAACCCGATTCCCGTATTATAAATTAGGAATACAAGTACTAGATTGTTTTGTCTGTGATTGCTGTATATTTGTTGGCTGTAATTTCGTATACTAATTTAACTTTCTCGTAAGTATGAACATAGCAACGCTTCATCCGTCCAACAATTCCAAGTAATGGAAACGGAACAAGATCCAAGATGTTAACGGCTTAGTGGAGACGCGGTCGGCCGTAAACTCTGTATTAGGGAATCGACACTTTTATCTGGACTGGGGCTAATTCATTTCCAGCTGCTCCGGAGACCGCCGCGAGATGGATATACTATACGGGCAAGACAGATGGAGGATCTCTCTGAAGGATCCTCTTCCTCGTTTCGGAAACACGGCGAAGTGTCGTCCGTGGCGAGGTGCACGTTGAGTCTCGATCTTCACTTTTATTCCGTGCAGCCCTTTCCCCAGCCGTCGTCGTTGTCGGTGACAGCCCCCTCGAGTGCGAACTGCATTAGGGAGAGAATAAATCCCACTTGCCTTCCCAAAATCGGGAGCCAAGGTCTGTGCGCGCATCCTCGCAGCAACTCGTCTTCTCCGATATAAGGCCGTGAGATATTTCCCCAAGTCGTCTGCAGCGCTCTTGCACTATTTTGTTGCGACCTCTGCTATTCAAGGAACGTGATGGATACGATAAATCAACGCCTTGTTTTCTAGGTAGTGTGGATAGGTCGAAGTACTTCTTAATATAAAAATGGGTATGCTGTACGTTCTCTGCTCATTGCATTCCTTGAAGGAATACGCTATGAATAGTATCGAGCTCATTTCTACAAATCACTGCGTAATATACTGCCAGCCATCCTAAAGGGTATTTGGCAGAGAGTGCATTTTTACCAAAAATATCTCGTACAAATTTTAAACAGAGCATCAAACATGCAATGAATGCACTTAGTCGTGGTTTCACCGAGTTGTCACCATTATAATTCGCATAATGAATTACAAGGAACAACGGAATATAATTGTGCTTGCTGGTAAAAGATAAATTTCTATTCAAGATTAGGTAGCTATGTATTTTGCATATGCATATTACCTCCAGCGTTTTTACAAGTACAATCTATACGTCCTTGTGTTTTTTGCGTCCATATTTGTGGAGCTTCTGTTACGTTGTAGCACGTTTATCGTGTGTAAAAAATCGTGGGAGACTTCAAGCCATTCACCATTTTACGATGAAACCGAGATGCTGCAACCGAAAAAAATATGAAAAGAACAATGTTGAAGCTACTTAACTAATTGCGTTACCATTTATATCAGAAATGGAAAGAATTGCCAGTGACCAATTCTTACCGTCTCATTGTAGGTTATGCTTCTTGTAGAATAACTTGTTTGTTTTACCATGGATGCAGCGCCATTTTAAGCAATTATGCTCATATATTGCTTACACGCACTATTACATCTATCTACACTTGTTCTATTACATCTATTTTGACCGTATGCATCGATGAAAACTAATGTATATGAAAGAAATCCCTAATCGAAAGTTATGCTGAATTATCTTCCTTGCGAAATGAAAAATTTATTAAAACTTAAGTTCCCTCTTAAAATATCATCTCATGAATTTTAATTTAGAAAAAGTGGAAGAAAGAGAGCGAGCGAGCCTCGGATTTGATTAATTGGAAATCAGTCGTCGAACGAAGCTCGCGGGTCCGGGTCCCGACGTGAAAAGGTTGTTCCCTTCCAGGTAATATTTTTAATTTATCGCCCATTGTTAACCTTTATTTTAAAAATTTTCGACCGAGTGCGAATAAACAGTAACAAGTACACGAACTTTCTTTGTATTCAGTAAAATTACTGGTCGCAGTGAAAATTTTCCAAGATTTTTGCTGAATTTATTAATTATTAGTTCATTTTTAGAGATGCACTTTTGAGATCGTGGTGTTTACATTTGCGGGCCAAAAGTGCTTTCTCTTTTATCTCCATCTAGTCAATTGTTTTGCCTTTGTATGAATGTGGACGTATATTTTGTAAACGTGCGAGGCATTTTGACCTTTTGGTGTGCATTCTTCTTGCATTGCTGGTGATTGATCACCACTGCCAAACACCCTAGAGGTGGCTCGTAAGGTATTAAGTAGGTGTACTCTATGCCTCTTGTAAATAGACCTCGGCGTGAAATAGACCCGCTTCGTCAGACCACTCATGCTTTCCCTTGATGTGCACCCTCCTGCGGCGCACCTCAGACTGAGGAGGCCGACTTGTCGAGGAAGAGAGGGGAAGGGAGAGAGAAATTGAGGGGAAGTGGAGAGAGAGAAAGATAGTGTGTGTGGTTGGAGGATGGAGGGGAGGAGGGGAAGGCGGAGTGGGGAGGGAGGAGAGTAGGGGAGGGGAGTGGCGAAGGAGGGGAAGTGGGATCGGTTTGAGATTCTTCCTCTCTCGAATCCCGGCCGAGTATCCACTCAGACTTGGAGTGAAACGCAGCGGTAGGCAAGAGTGTCGTGCTGGACTGCTTGCGAGGAAAAAGGCCTTTTACGTGTGCAAGGGAAGGAGATACGACCGCGCTCGCTCGGCGGGGACTCCTGGCGGATTTCGACCGCAGTAAAGGCCGGGACATCGAGAGGAGAAGGGCCGGAGAGGCGATCGGTGCACCTGTCGGATATAAGCGGCCGAATTTGGAAGGAAGGTGGGGCCGAGAGAAGAGTGTCTATTTTGGAGGTTAAATTGTACGGGTTCGAATTTGTGCGAGAAGTGTGAGTACAATTTGGAACGGTGTTTTTTTTTAGCAATTCCACAGTGAGTTTTGCTAACAAGTGTCGCCCCTCCTCGTGCATATCCGAGTGTGATAACGAGACGTGTGACTTAATCATCATTTTGAGCACCTCGCCAGCACGTGAACTCATCTGGGACAAAAACACCAACAGCACCGCAGCGCAGGTTACCCGCACCCCATCCAAAGTCTCGTTCCTACCTCATCAGGAAACCCCCTGCCTCCCCCCATATACTTCGAGCAACCCTCTCTCCCGAAAAACCACCCCTTCCACTATTTTTCCCAACCCCTCCCCACCCACTGTAACACGCCTCTCTTTCTACAACCCCCTCCGCCCCCTCCCCTCTCTCCACCCCATCCCTTCTCCGTGAGGACCCGCTCCCCCCACCCCCGCCTCCTCTATATACCCTCGTCACTCCCGCAGTCGATTGAGCATTCGTCTGCGAGATACGGAGTGGTTGAGACGCGTGGCCTGGACGCTCGAGAGACAATCTTTGAAAGAGCACTTCAGCACGCGCCTAATTCACAATTCGGTCTCTCCGATAGCAGTTGAGGAGGACTTGTGGCAGATTGCAACCCGGGGCCTGTTCCGCGACTTTTTCCGGAGCCTTTGGCTGGCGTGACCGACTTCTCTAGCCGGGAAGCAGTCCCATCCATTGCCGGGCAACTTCGCGCACCTGTGTGGAATAACTTCGTCCCTGAGGTTGCCGCCGCTTTCCCCGCGAAGCCAGCGATCCACGTGGGCGGTGCCACCAGCCGTGTTCATCCCCTTTTGGTCTCGCCGATCTTCGCCTGCCGAGATGGATCCCAAGACCCTCGACCCCACCGGCCTTTATTGAAGAGGAGCCGTGGACCCCCTACGGCACCCTTCAGCACTCATCGTAGGTTATCCACCCCTAAGTTCAGAAAACTTTCGGAACATCCTTAAAGTTCCGACTAACCCGGAATCTTCGACATTTTGATACCACCAATCCTAAGTGTTTTATCTTTCTTTTTCCTTATTATACCCTCAAAGAAGATGGATCCCACACATCTTGACCCAACCGGGCTTTACTGAAGGAGGGAGGCTGACGGGAAGGAGGTGTTATCTTAGTTAGCGAGGTGTTAGAGTGGTGAAGATGAGCTACGCTTCCGTGACTGCAAGGACAGTGGCGCGATGGACGGCGAAATGTCATTGGCGAGTGACGATGAACAGGGCTATGACGCTGGGTGCCGCGTCTCCGGGCTTCGGCATGGTAACGTCCGGCGGTAGGAGGGAGGTGATCGTCAAGAAGCGCGGGACATGAAGGAAACGGGGGAGGGAGTATTTTATTAACTTTAGTAAGGGCGGGCAATGATTGAGAGGTGAACGCAATTCAAACAAGTACTCCAATTGGCTGCGACAGATTTTTTTAAGCGTAAACGGAATTATTTTATTTTTCTATTCGCTTTCAATGCAGTTAAAAATTGTCGAGAGCACCAGACGATTGGGGAGGAGAAGGAAGGAATTGAATAATTTTTATTGTAGGGACAGCACTAAAGAACTGAGTGGCGCCTAAGGGAATTGTTATTCGTGAAGATATTTATGTATGCAGGGGAGGGCGCGATGAAAGAGGAAACTTGCCGGAAGGCTTGGAAGATTCGCTGGGAGATGCTGGAGGCTCAGTTCCGGTGTCGGAGGCCTTCGACATAACCATTTGGTATTTCGGCGCTCGCATCGCATGGAAAGTCTGCAGATCCGGGAGGACGCAGAGCTGCAGTGTGCTGAAGCTGAAGGAGCCCACCGGTACGGCTGGTTATTCCACGCTGCAGGTCCCGAGGGGATGGCGTCTGTGGACCGTCCGCCAGGCCGTCCGTCAACGCCCATGACCCGGAAGACTACCCCACGCAAGTCCATCTCCCTTCCCCCCTCCCGCTCCGGCAACATTTCCCGCGAAGCAGAGCCCCCGAATCCCCGCGGCTGTGACCTCAAAACGACCTAGTAAAAAAAGAGGTACGAATTTGAAAGTGCTTGTCGTGATGTGGAAAATTTCACCTGGGTGGGGTGCCGCTTTGGCCATCTCCCGGCGATGTTGGGGGAAAATGGGTTACAAGTAAACGGGGGGGGGAAGCTAAATCACCTCAGTGATAGTGAGCGTGTGGAGATGAGTGGATGGGGCAGAGTCTTGACCGGGCTGCAGAACCCAGGCGGCAAAGGCGCTGGTTTGTGTCCTCCAGCGTTCGTCCAGCCAGCATTGTCGTCGGGCAGCCCGCTGTTTCCGGGAGCTTCCGGAGTCCCACCAGCTGATCCGGCAGGGATGGGCGCGCGCGGCTTCCTGGCTCGGGCGTTGGTATCTCCAGCATTCACCGGGCGGAGACCGTCGGGTGTCGGCGTTGCAGAACCATCAATAGCAGCGGAGGCGGTGGTAAAGAAAATACGGAGAGACTCGTGTTTAGAATTTTGTCACTTTGTTGAGTTAATATCCTTTATCAGTGACACCCGCTCCACTTGGAACGGGATTGATGGTAGTACAACTAAGATGTTTGATTTTGAGTCTCAAGCATTGTTTTTGTTAGAGGATAAAACATGCATGTGGTTGGATTAAATGTGTTCATGTTTTGATGAATTAATATTGTGGGTTGGTTTAGTTGGCCTAAACGGAGTGTATATTTTTGATTGGCTAACGATTTTGCTACTAGGAATGTCTTTTTAAGATACGCGATTTATACCATCCCATATTGCTCAACTTTTATCGTAATATTTTTTTTTGTATTTGACCATCGTTTAAGTTATAGGTTTTCATTGCCGCGTCGATAGGTTAGTCGTGTCGTTCAATCTGATTTTGTTTTATAGATAATGATCGAGGCATTGAATTTGATTTCGAAGTGGCTCATGCTTGTAGTATTCCTCGCTTCAGAAGTCATTTTTGACTGCGGGGTGGGGTTGTGGGAATGTTTTTTTTCGAGTCGAGGCGGAAGGAAACGCGTGACATGGACGGGGGAGGCCGAAGTTTCTTTTTTGTCAGATGGATCACATTACTTCCTCTCCACCACTACCACCCTGCTCCCACGTCATGTGAAATGTCCCTTCGGCGCGGAGTATACCCAGGGCCACAACTGCCAGTCCGAATATAAAGGGGTGGGGGCAACGTATATTAAGTTCTCGGCGCGGGCAAAGTTACAAGATCGGGGTGAGGAGGTGACCGGGAGGGGTGGAGGGCGGACAGGGTTGTTTGGTGTGGGGCGGAAGGGAGAAGGTGACCTGGAGAGGGCATAGCGACGTGTTTTGAACGGGGGTGGGGCAGGGAGCGGTGGCGGATTGCGCGTTGGGGTGGGGCGGTCGAGAGAGGGGAAGTCTTTGCCCCCTCAACAGCCGGGCTGATGGCACAGCATCGCGCCTTCCTTCGCCCGTAGACTGTGAGGTGAGTTTGTTATGTGTTCAGGACGTTGAACTTCTTTGGGTATGGTAGGGAGTCGGGAGGGGAGGCTGGGGAGGAGGTGGAGTGAGGGAGTAGGAGAGGCCTCCGCGTGGGGGAGGGCCAGGTCGCATTGAGCAGTGGAGGGGTTTCAAAACACTTCTCAAGTCCCTCCTATACTTCAATCTCTCTCTAAATTCTTTTGCAGCCTTTTGATTCAAAACTATTTAATTTCATAAACTGTTTTAACTCAATCTCTAGTGGATTTCGATGGAGAGATTTTAATAATGGCGGGAATCAAACTGGAATATGTCACCTCAACCTTCCGACATTAGGAAACAGGAAGTGCCTATCTTACTTGAATATTTTTTTCGATTGGTCTATTTTTTTAATACTTGAGACGATCTCAACAGCTACAAACGCGTATATGATCGGGAATGACTGGCTAAACAAGATGATGATAAAGTAAAAGAATCTTTTTTGCTATCGACAAGAAAGCCCTTTCAATAATAATTAATCTGATTTTTTGATGAATATACATACTTACCTACCAGAGTTTTTTGTAATTCGAATGCATCGCCTTTTTTTAAGGGGTTGCCTGAGGATGCAAAAGATGAAGCATACTGCCAACGTGCCTTTTTGCAATCAAAGTGCATACAACACACGTCCAATTATACATTGTTTTATTATTTACCTTTCGTTTCATGTTTTTGTATTTTTTTGAAAAGTGCTTGATTTCGCATCATCTTCCTTCTCTGACCCAAATTTAGACTGGCGACGAATCTAGTCATGCAATCTAGCAGCAAATTAGCCCTCAACACTGCCCCCTTTTTTTGAGAAGAATTTAATGTATATTATTTCCGAGGCGGAGTAAAAGCATGTAGGGGATGCTTATTTTGTTTGTTTCTGAGCGAAAGAGGAGGAGACGGTGAGAAAATTAAGTTTATTTGAACAATTGAAGGTGGAAAAGTTGATTTCGGTGTAGATGCATAAGGAAAGGTTTCATTTGTTCACATTGTCATGAGTGTAATTATTTTTGCCTTATTTTATTCTCTTTTCTTCTCTCGGTATAGAGTGGAAATGAGCGAGCAAACGAGTTTCGTGATAGTTTGGTCTGTCTTTGTCAAACGAATTGGAAAGAGGGATCAAAAAGATTTTTTCACCAATCTGGCGGGGAAAGGGATATCAATGGAAGAACCTTCATTTTTCTCTCTTATACCCGTTCATATCACTTTTCCACTTTATCCAGGTATTCACCTTGGATAAAATGCATTTTCGCTTTCAATTTCAATAATATTTCAAAATTATCTTATCTTTTTCATCTCTCAAAGGTTTTTGAAATTCATAAAGTTTGATTATGTTCTGTTTTGTATGTGTTGGTCGAATATTTCATGTGTGTGGTCTTCAAAACTTTACAAGCATAATTAATTATGGTGAATTGTTTGACGAAGATGATTATTTAAGTTGAATCCTAGTTATGTCGGTGTGTCAGTGCTATCTGATTTATTATCATCCTGTGAAGTGCATAAGTGGAAGTGGAATTTGTAAAAAAAAATGCAACACTCGCTCTGTCATGAGGAAAAAATTTGCGAAAACTTTTAATATATAAATAAATAAATATTATATTATTAATATTGTAATATTTTTTTTAGTTTTTGCATTTACACAGAGTCAAAAACTTGTTACCATGAATCTTTAAAATACAGGTGGGACCTTTTTTTTTTTCAAGTGATCTTTTTATGGCCCAATGTACACGTTGTACGATATTTTTTATTTTGTAAATAAATGCCAAATTTTGTTGGCCGTGAAACTTTGAAATGGTTGCCTTTTGACTTGGTTTATTTTGATTACCCGGTAAATCCCCATCCTCCACTTTACCTCATCCCATCCTTGTCACCTGCGTCTCTTTCGGCGGACCTGCTTTTCTGCGCTCAACAGCTGATCGCCGTGAGAGAGAGAGAGAGGGGCCGAGGGTATGGATGTCACCGGCAGCAGCTGTGCCGGGGGACATACCTGTTGCTTAGGGTGCTCCACTGCTCACCTGTTAGTCTTGACTCAACCTGTTCTCGCTTTTAGCTGCTTGAAAGTGGTTGTCCTCTCCTCCTTCGCCCTTTAAGGAATCTTGCGAGGGGAACTCCATTCTTTACCAAGTGGTTAGTTTCACTGGATATTCTATTAATTTTGCGCGGACTTGCTCGTTCACTTGATATTGTAAAAGTTCAAGATCTGTCCCTACCTCAGATTAAATGTATCGAGAGTGTTTAAGGTGAGTGATCATTTTTCCATAAGCTGAAGCCCGTTCTAGTTCTTACATATTAATGCAGAAAATTGGAAGATATGGTAAAGATGTTCATCAAAATTCCAATACCTCTCATTTTTTGTGCGCTTTATTTAAAGAAACTTAGGTAGGTATCACATTGAGTTAGGCAATAATGCAAGTGCAGTAAAACTTGATTATAATGACCACGCAAGTAAAGAAATCCCGCCTATAACGAGGTAAGTTCATCGTCCCTTGGTCTTTCTTACGATCGCCAATGTTAATTTTACATTTACGGTCATGAAATTAACATTAAAAATAGTTTATGCTTCATTATGTGTGAATTGGTATTTGGCGTGAGCAAAATTTGGTTACATTCTATGGGACGGTGGTTAATTGTGACGGTTCTGTTGCTTAAATAAAAACGATGTAGGTATGGAATTTTAGCTGGCCAGTCCTTCGGCAAAATCTTTTATAATGGATGTAACAAAATCCCATTTGAAAAAAGTAGGACGATGACCCTGGAAAATTCGTCATAAGCGAATTTTACCATTTAAATATTAGAATGCGGGAAAATATGGTAAAGATGTCCATCAAAATTCAAATATCTCTCATTATTTATCGTTTTTTTAAAGGAACTGAAGTATCCATTTGAATGAGGCAATCACAATTTTTACTCACGGCATTTTCAGCCATTCATAGAGTCGGATTCGTCTGGGGTCATGTGGTCATGGCATTATGCCATTTACTGCCATCGCTATGAGCCCCGAAACCGAAATTTGATCATCTTTACTCAGAGGCTTGAGCTGCATGTAGTGACTCCAATGTTTTTGTCGGGTTCCTCTCATGGGGTGACTGTAGTGGAAGCCTTTTCCGAATAGAATATTATTTCTTCATTTCCCATGAATGTCGGTGCACGTGTAGCATTAATTATTGCAGATGTTGAGATGGTGTTCGGTGCACGTGAGCGTACCATGAATATGAAGTTAGTAGAAAAATCTAAAATCCGCGCACTGCGCCGTAACTTATGAATAATTGATCACAATGTTGTTTCTCACTAAGGGTCATGCACCACATGACATTCTGGGAATATCCACGGGTCATTAAGCTCCGCTTATCCTTCGTAAAGCTTGCGGAAAATGGCGAATAAGGATGCATGAAATGAAAAATTTATTTGCTAAGCTAAAGCTAAAGAAATTCAGAGGTTATTCCTGTATTGACGAACTTTGTCATGAATATAGCTGGCTTTAGATTCTTTGTGGCTTGTCATTATAAGAATTTTCTTCGTGTCACTAATCGTTGATCTTGCCAGCGGATATACGTTTGAGAAGTTTCTTTGTTCAATTCCTAGTTTGGGGTTTTGCGTGACTTAGTGTGACTAATATAGTCAGTGTTAAGCATAAATGTATGTTCCTGATTTATAAAATGTAACTTTTTTCGTGAAAAGTGATACCATCGATATTAACGGTGAGATTAATATTTTGAAACCTGTGTCGTAAGGATTCCATGCAGTTTCTAATGTACATCCCCAGGATTTCAAAAGGTCTCGTGAGGAGAGGGGAGCGAGTCGGTGAGTAGCCTTGAGTCTAACCCCGTGCAGCATATCGGATAATAAATCGGCTTCAGTCAGGAGTGGAGCAACTGCCTTCCTCCGCACGCAGATGTTTAAGTCATTGTCACCTAGTATGCAATGGAAGTTAATGATAATAGGCGATTGATTCGTGAATGTCTACTTCGTCTCATTTTCGGCGCATCATTGTTACCCTGAGGTAGACTCCAATGTAATCCAAACACATAATATTAGCATCAAATCAAAATGCGCCTTCTTTCCTTAAATTAACGTAATGGAAGATATTTTGTGATTAGGAATCTGGGTTGTCATTCCTACAGAACGCAAGGAAATTTTATTCTTGAAAACTCATGGAATGCCAGGGAAAATGACAAATGAAAGTATGAAAAATCATTTACTGTGAAATTTAATTGAAAAAACATACCACATCAACTTATGGAGTGGCATATCTATTATGTTTTAACATTACACTCCCAATATGTTATTCAGGAATAAAAATGTATTTTATTATAGTCATTTTACTTAAATTTTAAAATGTTAACATTTCACCAAACTCAAATTCAGTTTTATCTCCCATTTAGGCAGTATCGTAACTAGGAATATTCTCAGGACCCCAAGGGGATCCGGAGAAAAGTTTTGAAAAATGACGTCTGGAAATACATTTTACATTATTTTGGCACTTTTAATTTGTGTTTTACTAGTTATTCCGTGGGAAATCATCGCAACAGGGAAAAGAGTAGAATACTATAAAATTTGCTTCTCTTCTTTTAGGCTTTGAGGGGGGGGATCTGTCCCCCTATAGTTACGCCACTGCATTAAGGTGTATATTTAACGACGTGATTGATTCGTAACTGATTGAAAAATTGCTAATATAGTCTGGAAAGTCTTAAAAAGTTAGGGAAAGCCATCTTGAGTGGCCACCCTGGTGAGTGCATTCGTGTGAATGTGATAACCGCTCCATCGCCGTATCCTAATACCTCGAGAAATGTGATTGATTGTTCGCCTCGTCTCGCAGGAGTGGAACAGCGCCGTCTTCTCTTCCCTCTCCCATGAAGACTAAGCGATCCTCTCATAAGTGGACATTTGCCTCCTCGGCAGTCTTCGTAATGGATGCGGCAATAGTTCCCGTTTCATGATCGAGTCTCAATATCGGTGAGATACGCTAGACGGTTGCGCAAGCGTCGCATTAACCTGCTTCGGAGGCGAGAAAGGCGAACGCGCCATCGTGCTGCACTCGAACGGGTGCTAATTCAGAAATTATGATCGTCGCTCATCACTCGCGTGCCGCTCCGTCATCGATGCTCACCTGTCAGCCTAAACACCACGGTCGTTAATGCTGCGCTACCAATAGGGAACCACTTACGGGCTAAAATCTGTATGTTCCGACAAAGGGTACTGCATAGAGGAGGCCCAATTCCTTCCCGTACAAGGCTGATTTCTGTTGTCACTTCGGTACTGTTATTTTAATCAGTTTTCAAAAACCTCCGCGGCGCTGTGATGAGTGCATTCCGATCCACTTTTTTCCCAATATTTTGCATTATAATTTTTGTTATTGTGAGAAATAGCATTGAGCTTTTATGCATTTGATGGGTCACATCACCATGTTGATAAATTTCGGTAAAAACCGATTATTTTACATTATTTCCCCGAGAAACTCAGATCAATATGTTCGTCAGCGACGCGAGTGGTGACTTTTGTAAACCCATTTAAATTCGCGGTCGTTGACAACACATTTAGAGGCCGACTGGAGGATCCTCTTTTGTAATATTCGTGGTACCGACTTCAGCCAGTACGGAAAGCAAGCTATGCACGAAGTGTATCTTTCCAAACAAAATTCACTTTCATCTCATCATGTATATAAATGGTTTTACTTCCGTTTCCGTCATTGGTTAATCACGGTCGAAGAAACGTCGGAAAAATATCTACTGCTAGTCTGTGATATTCATAAATCATTTCTTATTGAAACCGCATTTGAGTAAAATTTGGCTGTAAATTTGTTAAGCTATTGACGAGTACAGTTTTGATAAACTCTACTTTCAGTTAAGAGGGCACCCTCATTTCATTTATCGGTCGTATCTAGATTTTTTCATGACATTTCACTTGTTTAAACAGTAAGCTTTTAATTTTCAGGTTTTGTTTATTGGGAAGACTAATTTCAGCATTTACGCGTATCTGAAATACCTATTGGAGCAAGAGAGTTAATGGATAATAATGAAATCTATGAGAAAAAAATGACTATTTCTCAAAAGATAAAAATGGTCTTAATTCTGTATACCACTATTATAGAAAGTTTTTTTTCGTATGAAGCACCTCAAAATATTCTAACCATAGGCTTGGGTGAGGAGTTACTGGCTATACGTGCAGTCATGGGTTGAAACCTCGTTATGTTATTTTCTAAACTCAAATTATTTTTGCGAGCCCCTCCCTTATCTCAAACTATTGACGGAAAGATTTTTTCTTGCGTACAATTAATTATTTCCATGAACAACTGAAATGATACTTAGCTGCCACAAGGTTGAGCCTATAAGGCTTTTAAACGTTAAAAATCGGTAGGATTTTACATAATTACACTTATCGGTTTATGCCTTTTGACACTTATACAGCTAACGGCTGCAAGCACAAGCACTCAGCCGTTGCCGAGGCAACACCCAGTGATTAGGGAAAGAGCGACACCTCTCGGGGCAATGCGAATCAATCACGAGGCTTCTCTGCGGGCTTTTTCCCCTTTCTCGCTTGTTTCTCCGGGTCTCTCCTTCGCCGCGAATCTGATACCCCCCAACTTCCCCTCCCACTTACTCCCCTACTCACCCAGCTACCTGTATTCACACTCATCCTCCTTTTCCCTTCAACATTCCATACTTCTCCGTCGTTTTGATACAACAACGGTGCGTTTGCTCCTATGCATGACTGGTAACTGGTGGCAGCACTCAAGGAGACTGGAAAGAGGAGGCCTAATAGGTTAGTTTCCTTCATCAAAGAAAACGAAAGGCATTGACTGCTATTTGTTATCCACACTTAGTGTATTCATAATATACAAATTATTTGGTTTTAGAATTCCTAGTTTAGACGGATGTAAATGGTCAATTTTAACCTCATTCGAAAAAGGCCAGATTGGCGCCCATGCGATGCCACTCCTCGTGACGTCACAGGGACCTATATTTTATACGAATAGTCAGGAGTTTACATCGTCTGAGATTCCCAATGCGTGAATGAGGCACAGAGCTCAGGGACACATCTCTTAATAATCACCTTTTATAATTGCCTAAGGTCGGAAAGTGTCCTTCGTTTGATATGGTATAAATAATCCTTATTTAAGCCAAGCGCTACCTGCTATCAGGGTACCCTGCTATCTGCCAGCAGCCTGCATCGTAGCGGCGCTCATAGCCTCGCACCTAGGTGGCCTCACTCGGCGGCAGCCGGAACCAGAATGACGTCACGCGGTCTTATCCCAGCATTTATACTTAGCCGTCGCGTTTACGCGCGCTTGAAATTTTTCACTTTTCATTTAATCGCGATTTACGTCATTTAAAAATATAAAAGCGTGAAATACGTACTCCAGGAGTAATAATCTTTCGATTTAGGCAATAAAAAATAATAGGAAACCACCCTATTCCATCCCATTAAAGGTTGATTTCTGTTCACACTTCAGTCGCATTTTAATTGGTTTTCAAAAATGTCCACGGCGCGAAATGCGATCCGATATTTAGAATTATATTTTTTTAATTGCGAGGAATGGCATTGAAGAGTTATGAATTTGACTGACCATATTATAATGTACATAAACTTCGGTTAACAGCCCTAATTACAACTTATTTCCCTATGAAACTCGGATCACTTTGTCCGTCAGATACGCCGAGCAACGACTTTGGTGAATGCATTAAAATTCGCGGGGAGTGACAACACATTTACAGGCCGACTAGAGGATCCTCTTTTGTAATACAGTCCTGAGAACACTTATTTAACTCAATCATTTTGGGTTGAAGTAGGAAATTTAGTTGTGCAGCTCCTTAGTAATTTTTTGACACTCGAAAATGCATAAGCAAGCTGCGGAAAGTTATACGAGAAGAAATACGCCGGAAGAGGTGTATTTCTAACTAGTGTTTAAATTCTGCTATTTTATTTATTTAATAATTTTATAATTATTCATATCAGCCAATTTCCGGCAGACTTGTTATTTAGCTAATGGAAGCATGTCTCTCCTCTGAAAAAATTCTTAGCTCTTCCCAAAAAATGGCAAGAATTTTAAGGAATATGTTTCACGGTTTTGAGCGTAAGACTTATTTCCTACGGATTGAGCAAGGAAGTAAGAAGTCTTTAAGTCACGTTGTAAATAATTTTAGATTTAAATGATTGTGAATATGTATTTCTCAAATCCGTAATAACCGAATAATTATTGTAAATGCAAGAAATATATGCTATATACAGATATATAAATAAAGCAGGCACTTGCTGCGGCGGCGGAATTTCTACGACTCAAGAAGCTGACTGCAGCGCCAATTCTCGGGAACTAAATCGGCGCGCGAGCTTTCTTTGCAATGACGCGGTAAAGAATTATCTTTGTAAATAAGTTGGGGCTGCGGTGAAATTCGTGCCATGCCATTCTCAGTGCTAACGTGAGCATTATGCGGATATAGTCTTTTTCCTAAATAAATAATTGCCATTCCTGATTTAATAGTAGTACAGAAACTGTGACACCCTTCAAGGATGCAGTTCCACTAAGTTTGCCGACATCTTTGCTACTATTTTGATAGTAGGTTGAAGTTGATAGTAAAATTATGCTAACAGTACTGGCTGTAAATATTGATAATAATTTGTTCGGGCATTCTGTCGTCACAAACCCAGTGCGACACAAAACTAGAAAAATATATCTCTTTTGAATCTGACCTATTTTCTATTCTATTCCATTCCATCTGACCTATTTGCTTCCTTTTGGAAAGTATCTTTTCAGATTACAACTGTGTTCTTGTTTATAATTTAAGTTAAAAAGTAAAAGGAAATTGCCAATAGCTTTTAAGTATGAAATGCTGGAGTCCCAAGGTATATTTTTTGTAGAAAGCAAGGATGCATTTATATTGCTGATAAGACGTTTCAATTAAATACTCAGGATTACAAATTATTTTTATTGAGTGATTTGTACTTTTTATGACTTATCATGTTAATTGCATGTAGCTGATTTAATGGGGATCACCTCTTTTAAAAGGAATCACTGGAAAAAAAACTACTCTGGCAAGCAAAACAAAATCGAGCCGGACTTCGTGGTTGCGTAGGAATGTGAGTGTTTCAAACTTTTGGAAAAAGGCGGAGGCGGCTGTTTCATTGAAGCTTTGCAGCGATTTTCAATTATTACTTTATCATCGTGCAATTATCATTTATAATGCATCAGTATGCCCATAAAATTGGGAGTGCTCGAGTCGTGGGCTGTAAAATGGTTTTTTGACGAAGGCACCCATTCTCATCGTTTTGAGCTACCAGCGGCCAAATTCCTTTCAGTATGGTAAAATCTCATCGTGTCATAATAACATGAATACGCATGAAATAAATATATGACTTTAATTATTCAATTACTCTCTTTAGATCTGGATCGTTTAAGCTTTTGTAACGACTCGAAAAGGGAATGGGATACCATTGCAACCGTGAGAACTCCAGTAAAAGAGTATTTTCTGCGCAAAAAAAGTTTTTTTTTGTATATTTTGAAGGGAAATATTTCTTATTTTCCGGTGATAATTAGGGATAATCATAAAAGGAAGAAATACGTTAGTGTAGTATTTATAAAAGTGCGGTGATTTTGGCAAATGATAAGTTAGAATGCATAGTTCATCGACAAATTTCCCATATGGAATAGTCGGAAACATTAAACGTTTGACTCCCTTTGAAACTTATTAAATGTTATGAATCTTTAATTATGCTGCATAGATGAGACTAAGATTAGACAAAATTTGACGTAATTATTATTTGAGATTTTTTTTTTATTTTAGGATGGAGACGAAAAATAATTAACTGCATTAATTGGAATAGACTTATGGAAATATTACAGCCCAGTAACCCTGTTGGTGTACTACTTACTATAATAAGTAAATGGGAAACTTTTCTGCCATTGAATGCAAATAGTTCTAATAAAGGGAAAGCATCAATGTCTTTAAAAATTGTGACCAAACGTTTAAATTGATTGTTCATTATTTCAAGGTAAATTTCCTTTTCAAAAAATTACGCTTTGTGACAACTGTCATTGAACAGCGGAAAATGAAGAGCTGCTATAAACAAAGTCTAGGATAGCCTAACACTGCCTTTTGTCTGCTATATTACAATGGCGAAAACGCACCTTCAATTCGTCTCTAAATGGTATACAATGTACACTATGCTTTCCAATCCTCTGTTCATTATAGCATTTTTTTTGCTTCAATAATACTCGGATAATTCATACCCACGGTATTTACACAATTAAAACTCAGCGTTTTAACTAAATTAAAACTCAGCGTCTTCGAGGCTTCACGGTTCCTATATTTCTATTCTATTATACGGAGAAAGACGGTCAAACTGTTGAATTGGTAAAAGAAGTTGGCGTTTGACTTTACTGAATCTTTCCTTACAACTCCGTATCGGTGGAACCATTTTCCAGTATAAAGTGGATTTGAATAAGTATTTGTTTTACTTCTCCATCAAGAATTTCCTTATAGTTAAGTCTGAAGTGACTGAGATTTATAAACTCTCTTATTTTGATTGCACTGATCCCTTCCTTCTTCATTTATGAACTTGTGATATTGTTGAGTATTTAATCATACCGTTGCTGCATTGATTTTGAGTGACCATTTTATGTGAGAATATTTCCTGAGACAGTACGTGAAAACATTAATGTGGGCTGTAGTACTGTGTGGTTTAGAAGCTTGAAACATCGGAAAAATGATGGCCTTCGGAAGCCATCGAGACCTGGTGTTCAAGGAGGATGCTGAAGATAAAATGGACGAATAGGGCGAGAAATAATAAGGTTTTTGGAAGAATATGAAGAAAAAGAATGTCATGGCTCACTATACGCCGAAATAGAGCGCGGTTGATTGTCCACGTAATGATATACAGCTGTTGAACAGTGTGGGAAATATAATGACAGAAAAAAATAATGGTAAAGTCCCCGGAGGAAGAAGTACCAAGGAAAAATTGTTGATAGAATGTTAGTATCAATGACCAACCACAGACAGTTTTATATTATTTTAGGGTAGATTGCACTGCTAGATTTTTATATTGTTAGTTTAAAAATAACTAAATAAAGAATGATAGTTCCATTTGTGCGCACCAAACGAGTGCGTTGTCGCTTAGATAGATCGCCGTCGTCTCAATAGATTTGCGTAATTAAACGATAATAAGACAGCTAATACCATAAAATCTAACGCAAATCAAGAAAGATCCCGGGGAGAAGAGACTCGGTTAGGTTGAAGAACTGGCTTGAATTAGGGAAAGAGGGAGGGTTGCAGCATACCGATCTTAGGGTTGCAATATTGTGTAAGTATATAAGAAATTTTGGGGCATCGCGATGGCAGGGAAGACGATGGCTTTAGAAGGCTGTCGAGTGCAAGGGTCGTAAGTCACGAGTGGCACGCGTTGCGCGAGGAATCCAACGTCCGCATTTCAAGCGACGTCACTCATTAAGAGAGGCGCGTGATAGACGGCGCGTGTCACGGCGGACGCCTTTAAGGCACGACACACGGCTCGCGGTATCCCGCTCACGATTCGTGGCCACTCTTAGCGCCATTCGTGAACTCAAGCGACTAATATGTTGTGTCATCATCGCACCGAGCTCCCATCCATATTTCGCTCGGAATGATGAGGACATTTCCAATGTCTTGGAAACTTTAGTTTAACCGCGAAATTCCTACAAAGTTATTTTTATTCGTATGAGTGAGTATTCGGTGATTGTATAAATAATTAGACCCCACTCGCTCGGATTAGAGCACCATAATGTTAAGTAAATGGTTAGAATTTAATTAAACATTGCTGGAATTGATTGCCAGATGTACTAATATCCTACTAGACTAAACTGTTGTGTCGTCGCTATTCTACAAATAATTTAGAGCATAAACTTCTGGTACAACACTTCCCTTCGTGTTCTTCAACTGTTATCCATAATTTTGTCCCAATAAAATGTCAAACAACATTCCAATTGAAGTCAGTGTAGAAACAGATTATTTAAACCTCTGTGTAACATGCCAATGATTTAAAATTACGGTTCCTTAATTTAAGAGGAAAAATATATGATCTGGTATAGAAAAAATAATTCTTTTATTTTTTCCTCGAGGTCAAAATATTTGGCAAATTATTGTACGACTTTAATTTCCAGTGTTACTATTGCAATTGAAAGTTTTATCCGAATTGAAATAATGGTGACTTTTAAAGTAATTATTTCTTTCTTTTTCGTATTCAGTTGACATATTATCATCATCACTCCATTATTTGTGTACCTTATGCATTTTTTTATTGATGAATAATTTCATGTGATATTTATATGTGATATAAATGTTAAGTGATGGAACTCTTTCTGCTGTTTCACTTATAGTATTAATTTTCAAAAATGAAATATTCATGCTCAAGATTGAGATAATATTAATTGCATTTATTATTTTCTTGAAATTTGGGGAAAATTGATCTAAAATTTTTTGTGTTGAATGAAATTCCATTCATAGACTTGATTGAGAGGATATTTGCTGGTAAAGATTTTGTTCGAAATCGTAAATGCGGTCGATGTTTCAGATGGAGTCATTTCAAACTCTTGATCGTTAACATCACAGGATTAATTTCTGTATTTAAAGAATCCCTGCTTCTTAGAGGGCTTACCCCTCCGCAAATATCTTCCCTGCTGCTATTAGCGGTGACTTCAGTCCTATAAGAATCTGCTGTTAATGCCTTATAAGGTGGTTAAAGCGTGACTGAGGGGCAATTATTGTCTTCATATAGGCATGCACGAACTTAGCTTAGAGCCTAATGAGCTGAATGGCAGTCGTTTCAATCTACTAAAGCTCTCCATATTTTTTGCGAAAATGCAAGTATGTTTTCAAAGTGGTACAAACCATCCTCTTCCGGGAACATTCTATGTTAGAGATTTGAATCGATATTAAGATATTTCTTAATCCTATTTGGTACGTATACTATATTTTCTTTTGTCTTTTAATCATTTATGATACACATCCAACCAATGCGGATTGCTTAGTGATGAAATTAATTCTTTATTTTATGCCTTCAGTTTAATAAAATATCCTTATTGCATGAGCTGTAACAAAATTGACTTGTGTGGAACAAATGGAGCTTTTTGCTGTTTCAAGATATGAACTGCTGTTACTTTACAACTGGACCTGGTTTATTCCGCTGTTAACAGTTGCGTGAAATTTTCTAATAAAGTTGTATTACTTGTCGACAACCGGAGAGGAGCTGAATTCTGACCAACACAGTGCCGATGCACACGTGCACACGGTGATAAAATGTTACGCATTGTAATAAATTCTACTTTCACATTCATTCAAAGGCAAAAATTGCCAACTATTACTACTGGAGGCAAAACTGCAAATGCTTATGCAGCTAATACCTGCCAAAAAATGCTGTTGGAAATACTAGGAAAATTCATAAACATGCATTAAGGAATACACCAGCTAATAAGTTCCTCTACCAGTTAATCAACGTATTTCTCCTCCTATATAAATCCTAACGCTGCCTTTTTAGTCTCTTATCGATCCCGGAAAAACCAACATTCTAAATCTGTCTCTCTTATTTTACTTATATTATTTGATCTTCCGTAATTCTGATGTTGGCGTTCGTAAAATATGGCTTATTTGGTCGGAAAATAAACTACTCTTAAATTGTCATTAGAGGTTTAGTCTAGTTGTCAGTCTACGGCCTGACAGAGATTCCCGTCTAAGTTGATCTAAGAGGTCAGTAACATTATCTGTTAAACATTATATCTCTTATTTTATATTTACGATTTGAATATAAGTGTAAAAAGCACATCGTATTGCGGTTGGCCGCCATGGATTGATATCTAATAATGATTCTCTTAGCTTTGTTTCAATTTTCCACTGCCCAAGATTATCGTGCTCATGTTTTCCTCTTGATCGTTAGCACTTGGTGGATCGAGGCGGCGCGGCGCGGCGGAGGGTCGTTATTCTTTCCCCGAGCGATCGCGTGGCTCAGCGGGGCCGAAAATGTTGGTTGGGTCGTGAGCGAAACGAGGTAACCTGTTGACTCCTCCATTCCTCGCGTGCGAATCGGCGCCCGTGGAAGATGATTATAAGGTGCTGTCAAGAAGAGCTCTTCCTACCGCTTAGCCTGCTTCGGACCAATTTGGTGGAGAGGCTGCAGTTTATGTTAGGGAGCTCCCGGCATATGTTCCGCGGGTGAGAAATTTGAACGTTTCGTGCAGTTTCCTTTTCTACGCGACCGCTTTTGCGATAAGAGGAGTTGGAGGGCCTTGGGAAGGAGATGGAAAAATATGCCTTCATATCGTGCCCGTGGAAACGCTAAATAAGTACATATTATTAGATCATCCGTCACTTATTATTTTTCCAAGCCTGGGTGAAAATCTCAGCTTTCCTACCCATCGTTGGAGTGGAATCCAGTTTGATCAAGTATTTTTACCGACGCCTTCACGGATTTACGGTGCCTTATTTCGAATTTAAATGTAAATAGCTTTCTTGAGTAATAATTATCTCGCTAGGGTTGATATTTTTTGTCGTAATTTTCGGCACAAAAGTCTCTGGCTAAACTGGTGGAATGTACACTACGGGTACTCCTCGAGTCGCTGCCCTTGAGTAGTTTTATTCATTTTTAGGCTATGTTTGATGGAATTATTCAAGATTCCGTACCCAGTACCCTTTCATGTATCGGAGATAAGGTATTTAAAAGTCGCATCCGTGAAAAATTCTGCTCACGATGCTAATTTGTTCAGTCATGTGATCTTCAACAATGACGTCGGTCTTTCAGACTTAAAAGACCACCCATTCGGGTTTAATGATATAAGTTCAGATAAGGAATTGCTTATGGAATTCATTACACATTTTTAAATTTGGGAAAAAACCAGTAAAAGTAACTTTAAAATCCTTAATTTACTGCCGTAATGGATTGATGGATGTGTCAATAGTAAAATATCCTTGGACATTTCTGCTGTCGCGTAAAAGATTCGTTGTCTAACAGGTATGTCGGTTGGTGAGGCCAGTTTTTTTAATTCCATGCCTTGATGATGTATTTACTATAACTAATTTTAGAACCGTAATTTTTTTAAGCTTTTTAGATATTGGGCTATGTTTTGCATTATTTTAAACACCTAGCATCAGAAATTGTCGTAGTTGAAAGGCGGTAGGTGTGGTGAAAAGAAATGATACACATATTAACTCACTGTTGTTGAGAGAAATTCATTGGCTGTGTATTATAGGAAAATTTACTTCCGTATTTCATATAATTTTCGGTTTTTCTTTCACTCGATAATTATTCTTCAAGCATAAAATTCAAGCGAGGGGAAATATTTCTTCACATCGTGAAAGAACGGTCATGGTAACATTTTCTTCGACTGCCTCGGTCATTGCTCTATGAGATCATCACTTCAAATGTTTTTGACAGTGCACCATACCTAGGTAGAACGAATATTTTTTCATGACATGGAGGAAGATGCAGTATGGCAGAAGCAGCGTACTATTCGAATGAACTTTTTCGACATTTCAAGTTAGTTAGTCAAGTATCGTCCCAGAATACGAGAGTAGTGGCCAGAACTATAACCCCCAACTTCACAATTATTATAACTGGAAAAGGAAAAAATATAGAAAAAATACTCATTTATAGATTTGATGAACATATTGATGCTTATCCTTCATAGAGAGTATTAAATTTAATAAAAATAAAATTTCCAATCGAAATAAGCCCCGCAAAAACAAATGCTATCGTCGTAGTCAGCCAATTACACCATCACGTGACCTTGAACTTTGCCATATCAACTTTGGTCGCATGCACATGAACCAAAAACTGTCTCGTATTTATCTTGATGGTTAGCATTTATGGAACGGTGTTTTGAACATCTACACTTCTTTACCTCCCTGCACGCGGTCTATGTTGGTTTCACGCCTATGATTGTGCTTTGGAATCTTTCATCTGTCATATTCAAGGTCTATGCACTGAACTCGAGAGTTGTCAGGGAATTGAAAGTGAATTCGATGCAAACATCCGCAACTCCGTATTTTCCTCTATGAAGAGATGAGGACTCCCTCGTCCGAACCAAAAATTTGAATAAGGTGATGAGTCTGGTTTATTGGACTGCGATAATGGATGGATCGAAAAAAAAGCCTTTCGTGAGCACCGCGTGGTTCGATGTCCCTTGAGGGTGACTGGACTCATTCAACCAATCCCCCAGCGGTTGCTGCGAGGCCTGCTGTCTGGAATAGTAGGGATTACCACCTCCTGCCGGAGCCGATGGCATGCCCGTGAAAGATTAACAACCTTCAATCTTCCTCGCGAAAATTATCGCTCGCGGAGTGTGGTCTTCTTCTTGTGCCTGGATGCATATACTGTCAAAAGGTGTATATCCACATCTACATAATATGCCAAGAGGTATGCGTTGCTGATGGTGTTTGGAACCCAGTTTTTTACATCGCGAAGTTAACACTTAAGAGAATAAATGAAAATTAGCTGCTCTATTTGAGTCATTCAGCTACCTGAGTTAGACCTAGAATTCATTAAAGTCCTTTAATGCTCGGGGGATGGACGTATTCGTGCACCTTCACGTTCAAAAAAGCATCTCTCTTGTCCTATTTTTTCTGTCTGACTGCAATGAAGCCTCACTTTTTCATCGTTTTACATATTCTGAAAACATCTTATTGAAAGCGAATTGAAGGCGTGAATTACCAATAACAAAATAAACAAGCTCAGTGTAAAAATTGCTGTTTTCTGCGCATTTTTCCAGCTAACGATGCCACAGTTTCAATTTTTCCGCGTGAATAGGCAAGTCCAGCTACGTCTGCGTAGGTCGACTATCATTGGAGAAAACATTGCACATTACAGTTTTGCCGCTGGATTTTCTGATTTGTATCTGAATGCATGTAACCAGTTCTACTCTTAATTATGTATATATTCCTGATTGCCATCTTATCTAAGCCTTTTCTTAGAATTTCAATTTCAAAATTTTTAATGGAAAATTGAATGAAGTTTCATCTACTCTACCTCTGCTTTTGACAGAAAATACTAAAAAAATTGTGACGAGGAATTTTCCTTCGTGCTGTTTCTTTCCAGGTTTTTAGTAGTAATAATTCGTTCTTCACTTAGACCTACTAAACTTCGCTTGGAGTTTAACACATAACGATAACGTCTCCAAGATCTATGTCATACGGTCGTTTTTTAAGCATCAATTTCATTGAAGAATTCATTAATTCCATCACAGAAGTGCAGCGATTGTGCATGCAGGATATAGACGGCTGTATGTGCACAAAGCTGAAACTCTCCTCCCATCCTCAAGAAATCTTGTGTTTTTATTTAAGGTTCCGGGCTGCGCTATCGAACTATTTGTAGTTGCCAAGGACTATGCCAGGCGGCTTTGATAAGCTCTGTGGAGACGAAAAAGGATAAAACCGTCGAGATATTTTGGAAGCCTCGGACTGGACTTTTATCTTTCTTATCTCGGCCTATCTCCCTTCGCTCGTAGTCAAGAATCCATGTCAGTTGTCAGGCCGTTGGATTTTCTCGGCGCATAGTAAAATATTTTTAGTTTTATATCCAAGTCTTCAACCGAAAATCGATCACATCAACAGTGGGTATCGTAGAACGTATCGTAGAACGTACGACAGAGTGTATCGTATCGTATCAGCCGAAATTAAAAATGGTTACCTGTTGTACGAAGGATAACAAGCCCTTGATATACCTAGGAACATGTTCCTATGCTTGTATTATTTTGTAGTCAGCCTTAATTTAACGTCTTATATTCTGAAATTTACTTATTTGTGTTACATTAATTACATAATTGGACTTTAAAGAATGATATTAATTTTGTAGGGTTAAACTCAAGTTTATTTTTACTTGAAAGGAGTTACATTTTAAAATTGAATTTTTACCTAAGCTACATTTATTTTCTTTATGTAACACTGTCATGTACTTTCAAATTTAATAAAAAACTACACATTGATCCCCAATTTTTACAGTTTTTAATAACTGTTCCCACCAATCTAACTTGTGTTTCTTGGTATGATAGGTAGTATTCCTAGGTACATGAACATGATGTACCCAGAAACAATTATAAACACTGTTAGAAGTTTAAATTAGATCCATCAATAGTAAAGGTGCAAGTCTAAAACTTAAAACTTATGTTAAGTAATCCTGATGGATTAAGTTGTTACTATTAGACTGAATCTTTAGTAAATATATTTTGATTTATCTAAAAAAATTGAAATAGTGTTCCGTCCTACAACACTCTCCCCTACTGAACTGGATTTTTTTATTTCGGTAGGAATACTATTCCACAACCTGGCCCCGGAAAAATTGAAAGATTTTTGGAACACCTTTATTTGCTCAATGACTCTTCGACTCGCGAAAATAGTTAACGAGTATATTTTTTTCAATTATTTGGGTAGGCTGAATAGTATCCTGAGCTAGAGACCATTATAAGACTTTACTTTGAACTTAGCTTTGAAGTCTTAATTAGGAATCATTTTACGTCCATTTTATGCTGCAAGACTACTCGGGGAAAACCATTCTGTTCCCTTCTCACCAATCGTTCCAACCATCTTTTCATTTCGTTTCATGCCTTTAAGGTTAAAAGAATCTAAAATTAAGTGCGTAATGATATTAATTATTATAAGATAAACTGTTTATTACTTTTTGTTTTATCCTGCTGTGATCCATGAGCATATCCTCCTTCACAGGCATTTGAATCAATCCTTCTCCGCATGATACTCCGGCGTAGACAAAAAATCTCCAAGAAAGGCCCGGCATGAAGATAACTTCATGATGGGAACTATGATGAGGTCAGTAATGGCAGTGCACTTCAGTTTCAGAAGAAAGTATACGTAAACTAACAAGGGAGAGTCAAGAGACGGTGTTATGGATGGGGTACCCGATTCGGATATGTTGTGTATTAACAGTGAATGACATTGATAGATGGCAGCACTTTCATCGGTTTGCTCATTCTTACTGTCAGTAGCGTGCCAGCCATCTCTGCCTTGCCAGGAAGGATGTCAACGCGTTCTCTCTCTCAGCATCTCTTTCATCCCCTCATCTTAGTCGATTGCTATTCCATTCCCCTTTCCCCCATATGAATGGATAAACGTCTCCCCATCTCCCTCAAGAAAAGGCGCCTTCCCCAGCAGACCAATACGCCACCTCCCCTCCTACCTATAACTGCCTCATTCGCATCACACTTTGCACGTTAGCTGAATGGACCCATACTCTTTCTCTCTTCTCCATCGCCATTCATTTACATGTGCCGGGAGCTACTCATATGTGGGAAAGGAAATCAGAATGGAGAAGTCTAACCGATCGATGAGAAAATTTTCGATTAAATATTTTACGGTAATCTCAAGCAGAAAACTCTTTGCCTGATGTTCAAGATATTTTGAAAGAGCCTAATTTTTATGGAAAAACGGTCTTAAGAGTAAGATTATAGAAATAGTCTGCAGCACCGATTGATTTAAGATGTCGTTTTTTCCGTTTACAATAAGGGACCATAATAACTGCAGTGGTCTTGGCTCCTGGGTAGCTTTACTTAAACTATGTAAAATAGGTTCATAATGTGTAGATCATAGCCTATTTGTCAATACTAGCTATCTGCATGCATTCCTTGGCATGCTAGACCTCATGCACGAATCACATACTACGATAACTTTTCGTTTTCTATTGCTAGATAATAGTTTTATTTGCATGCTAGCATGTTCGTGTCCTTAGCACCTTCCCAATTTCTGGTCTGACCGCATATCGCTGTCCTGTGTGCTTGGCTTTTGTCCGGCAGGCGAGCGCGTGTCTGATTAAGGATTGCATTATTGCTGCATGCATAGTGTGGAATGGCGTCCCTCAGGGTAGTTTCATTGGCCCACTCCTATTTCTTCTTTATATAAACGACATTTGCGAAGTAGTACACAGTAAGCTACGATTATTTGCAGACGACGCTGTAGTTTACAGGGAAATCCGTTCCAGCAAAAATAGGGATGAACTAACGAACGACCTTGCAGCTATCCAATCTTGGTGCGATGCATGGCAGTTAGAATTCAATTTGAAAAAATGCGTCGTGATCAACTTATGGAAGAAGAATAACTCCCTACAATATAGCTATATAGTTCGGGTCACCCAATTAGAGACTGTTGAATCCGTGAAATATCTAGGAGTTAGACTCAATTATGATCTATCGTGGAATAAACATATTCGAGAAATAACCGGTCAAGCGAATCGTAAGATGTTTTTTTTTTAAAGAACATTAGGAAAGTGCGACGACAAAGTGAGAGAAATTAGCTGCTTCTCCCTCATTAGACCCCATTTAGATTACGCTGCCAGTGTTTGGGACCCTCATGAAAAAGACGTAATAACAGAGTTAGAACGCGTGCAAAGAAGAGCTGCCAGGTACGTGAAGGTCGTTACGATAGTGTTGTTAGTGGCACTGACCTCTTAGATAAACTCGGATGGGAATCTATGTCAGACCGTAGATTGAAAAATAGACTAAACCTTTCAGATAAATTCAAGAACAGTGTCTTTTCTAACGAAGTTAGCCATATCTCAAGGACGCCAACATACTACGGAAGATCAGATCATATAAATAAAATAATAGAGGTAGATTGTAGAACAGACATATTTAGAATGTAATTTTTTCACTACCAATAAGAAATTATAACGGCGGCGTTTGAACACATAAATAGATTAGATGACTTGTAGTGTAGCCTACTAGTCTATGTAAAATGTTTCTGAATTTTATTATAATTTCTAACAGCATATGGTAGTATAATTTGTTAGTATGCGTCACGTTTTTTTGGGCGGTGTGGTGTGCATGTGGGAGTCCAGTTGCAGGCTGCATGCTGGTGATTGATCACCCCCTGCCAAACACCCTAGAGGTGGCTCGCATGGTATTTTGTAGATGTAAGTGTAGAATCACCCCGTGCTAAACACCCTGGTTATGGATTGCACGGTACCTCGTTGATGTGGATTCATAAGATATACCTATTACATTTTTCGTGAGAGTGGAGAGCTGGAATCTTCAACTTGCATTTCTTTAACAAAACTAACGGTTTCAGGGTTTATTTTTTGAAATGTCTCCATGATGGAAAAAAGACAAACCTTGCAAATTTCACCCGGAAAGAAAATTTATTGCTCCCCGGATTTCAACACGTGTACCACATAGGCAGCTTAATAGAGATTCCGTCCTATTTGTATGTTTCACTTGGTTTCAATTCAATGTACCTGAATGAGGGAGTTAGAGGGGGAAGGGAGGCACTTTATAGGAGGTCTGGCAAAACCTAGTGGTGCATGTAAATTGGACAGAATCTCTGTAAAGTTGCCCTATGGTAACGCGACGCGACGTGTCGCAGTAAATTTTCTTACCCAGTGAAATTCGCAAAGATTTTTTTCTATCATGCATTTTTTTAGCTACGTTTTATAAAGTCACTTTCTTTCCTATTTGATTATCCTTCTGAGAAAAATGTTGCAACACAATTTAACCCACTTTTCGTTTACCTGTTGCCCTAAAATTTTCAGTACAGATCAGAACCAGATGACAATCCATATAACATTTCTACTAAATATTCTAGTAGTCCATGAAAGGCAATGCGAGCCGCCGGTTTTGACCTTTAGCATATACATAAAAGGCTCTGCTACTGCATAAATTTAAACGATTTAATTTTTCGCAATTAAATGGGGCCCTTTTGCTTGATTTAGGATCAGAATCCCTTCAATACAGAATAATGCTGACTGATGCGAAATAGTGTCTCTCCGTGATAAATATTCTCTGGATTTGGAAGGGACGGGAAGGTAGAATCTGGTGCCGTCTTTGAGGTGATGAGGGCTACCATAGGGTGCCAGGAAGTTAAACGTGTCGAATGAAACCCCATGTCCCATATTTTAGATTACCCCAATCGATTTCAACAAAAATGTATCATTTTCAAAGAGGAGAGCCATCTAAAAAAATCCTGCAATACTTTTACTAAGGTTTAGGGGGAAGGCTCAAGCCAAGAGGGTGGGGGCATTTAGGAAATGAGCGAGGGGATTGCGTGGGGTTAAAGAGTTGAGGGAGGATGAAAGTTGGGATCCGTCATGGTCAGCAGAGGAAGTACTGTTGGCATTAGGATAAACACCCAAAGTCGCATACACAAAGAGTCATAAAATTTAACTATTATTTTGATGAAATGGCCTGTGAATGAATAGGATGGGTTTTACCTTTTCTAAATGCCATTACCTTGCCATAATATTGAAGTATTTAAACCTCTTCGAATTAGCTGGCGAGAGTACTTTTTGGATTTTTTCTGAAAATTAGATTGCTCAAAACTTTTGCATGAAATTTGCTCGTAGAAACTAGAAATAGGTGCGTATTTTACTGGATATAAATCTAAATTTACTAAATCTTCTACCTGGCGCTGTAATTTTGGAACGCATTTTTATTATCTGCTGTGAATAATAAACAGGTGACTGCTTTCATTTCGCATAACTCTTGGTATATTAATGCGGGCGTTGCCATTGATGGAATATGTCCTCAAAAGCCTCGTAAGTGCACTATATCCTCCAACCCCCCGTGCAACAATGTCTGGTTTTAGTATAGCTTGTGGATCTGGAAAACTTCCTCTTTTACTTCAAGTGCAGCCTTTTTATATTTCACTTGCACCTTTTTGGATTGCGTGTTCTTTACGACTCAATTCCTGAGTCTTTCCTCCCTCAATCGTAGCGGACACCTCGGCGCCCTGTGTGCGTGGGAAACCGCTCTCACTGCATTCAGGAAAGGCGTCTTTGGCCATATATATGAATCCTGATGCGGCCAGCGCATATCTCTTCCAATAGTTGAGGATTGGTATTTTTAGAGCTGAACTAAGTGTGGAAGCAATGAAAAAGGAATGAAAATGAGGAACAGTGGTACTGCGCATGAGACACATGATGATAGCGTGATACGGTATCGGGGAAGAACTATTACCAGCCAGGGGAGTTGTTGCATGAAATGATTTTCCATTATTAAATAACGAGCTTTATCGTCGTTTAGGCATTGTAATTGTGTAGTTAATAATTTTGAACTTTTACTCGTAATCAGAATTGGCTGAACGCTTTCCGTCGTTAATTTCTCTCCTAATCCTCATAAATATGCTTACCTAGTTGCGGAATTTGTGGAAAACAGAAAGTAATATGTGGCTAACTCTATAGCTTGGCTATGTTAAGTGATGTTAAGTTGTTTTAAGCAAAGCTTAAGTATGTGTACATAAATTAAACTCACCTACCATTTATTTGACATCACTTGAAGCTTTTAAGAAATGAAATATGATTTTGCATTGGATGAACATTAAACACCAAGGGTCCAAGAGCTCGGAGCAACAAAGGAGCTAAACTAAACAATTCACTCCCTCAAAATATTAAGCATATAAGAAATGTATATAAATTCAAATATGAGCTCAAAAATTTTTTTATCAAAACACCTTTGTATTCTATTGATGAATTTTATGTTTTCTGTAAGGCAAAACTTAAATGAATAAGGGTAAATATATCATTTGTATATAATTTGCTTTGAACATTGATTTTTACATTGCCCTGATACGTGTTTAAATGGCATTTATATACATATTGTGTTCTATGAGCCATCATATGTTAAGTGCTTAATGTCAAGTGGTTATGAATAGGGTGGTTTCTTATTATTTTTTTATTGCCGAAATCGAAAGATTATTACTCCTGGAGTGCGCATTTCACGCTCTTAGATTTTCGAATGACGATATCTATTTTTCGCGATTAAACGAAAAGTGAAATTTTCAAGCGCGCGAAAACGCGACGGCTAAGTAGGAATGATGGGAAAAATCCGTGTGACGTATTTCTGGTTCCCGCTGCCGCCTTGTGAGGTGACCTTGGGGCGAGGCTTGAGCGCTGATACGACGCAGGCTGCTAGCAGGTAGCTGAGTACCCTGCTAGCAGGTAGCGATTGGCTTAAATAAGGATTATTAATACCCCATCAAACGAAGGAAACTTTCCGACATTAGGTTATTTTCATAGGTGATTATTAAGAGATGTTTCCCTGAGCTCTGTGCCTCATACATGTATAGTAATCTCGGACAATGTAAAACTCCCACCTACTCGTATAGATACTAGGTCCCTGTGACGTCACGTGTAGTGGAATCGCATGGGCGCAAATCCGGCCTTTTTAAAATGAAGTTTAAATTGACCGTTGCCATTCGTCTAAACTGGGATGTCTAAAACCAAATAATTTGTATGTTATGAATACACTAATGGTGGTTAAGGAATCGCAATCAATGCATTTCGTTTTCTTTGATGAAGGAAACTACCCTATTGTATTCATGACCACGTGACGAAACTATGCAATGCTATTGCCTTCGGTGAATAAATTATTATTATTATAACTATTTTGTTCTTTCCCGGCGAAAGATACCAAAGAAAATATCTCGGGTTTTTCTCCGGGTGAATTGCTTGTAGGCCGATATTTCGATGACTACATCTGCCATCGTCACCAAGGCATTATGCCCTGAGGACGACGGACATTACCTTAAATAACTTCACGTGTTAGAAAACTTGAGATGATTTCAACAGTTTTAAGAAATGAGTTCACGAATTTCTTTCCTCCGGGGCACCACATCCAGCCGAAGCCGAACAGTGAGCTACAAGTTTCTCGTTTTGCACCACATCCGTCAAAGTCACGCCACGGCAGCGGTGGAGACGAGCCCGGGCGCCTCTTTCGCCCGACTGTGTGTTCCCCCATTTGCTACATGCACGAACAAATGTCTCCAGGGAGCTCGCCCCGACTCACACAAGCACACTCACAAGCGCGCGAAAAAAAACAAGAGAACTCGCACATGCGTACCTCAAGTCTCGTCACGTCTCCATACCCACTCCACCTCCGACTCCTGGTCTCCTCTTGGCCCCACACTCTTTTCCGTTCACCTTTCTTTTATTTCTATTATTATTGTTTTTATTTTTTTGTTCCGATCTTTGAAACTCCTTTCCTCACCCTCTTCCTCCACCTCTCTTCCTGTTTTTCTCACCGCGTTTCGCTCGCCTTGGCAGTTTCGGAGTAACCGCACGCGCGCCTTATAACTCAAGTCGGAGCTCTCGGTGCAATATGCATTTGCGTGCTTGAAGGGGGTTAGCATCGTCGCCGGACGCCTAAGGCGGTGGGTGGGGGTGGGAGGGTGGTGGCGGGGATGGGAACTGGCAGTGGAGAGCAGCATTTGCTCATGTTCTTGACGGTGATGTCAAGATTATGTTGGTTTCCGAACGATGTCCGCGGAATGTATAACGAGGCCCCAAGGGGTGATTTATAAGTCTCTCCCTCTCTCTGTACCCCCGTACTTTCTTCCACGAGGATTCATCATAATCGGGTACTATTGAGTTATCATGAAGTGATGGTGCGATCTACCGGTTTTTAATGACTAATTATAAAAAAACGTTTTTTTCACGACAATTTTCAAATAAATTTTTATGTGAAAAATGTGTTTTAATTTTCTATCCAAAGGGACTAAATTAATGGAGGCTCAAGATTGGCAAAAAGACATGGCGGTTAAGCGTTATTCATGTTGCTCTTTCGCGAATATTTCATTCAGCGGCGCCCCTAGGTAGCGGTATCTGGTTCAGTGTGACTTTCGGTATTGATCGCAGAGGAAGTGGTCTTCCTAAGTTGACAATCGTCTCACATGCGTTAAATGTGCGGTATGTATGACTTATTGCCTGAGTTACGTATCACTGACGTGTCACACCTCGTGAAAAGTGGATAGAGATGACTGGTGGTGGTAGGGTTTAACCGACAGCATACAATTATTCCAAGCACTTTCTCGATTCGGAAAGCGCGAAAGCATTCGGATATCCGGATCGTATGCCATTTTTCACTCCGGAGTTGATTAGTCTCTCACAGAAATTGATCACGGGACCGTCGATTTTTTCGTTAATATATCGATCTTTCGGTTGAAATTTCGATTTTTGTGGAAGAGTCGAGCTTTTTATTTCGATTAAGAGTCGATTTCTAAAAAAATCAATTTCGACCGATATTTTTCCATCACCACGTCCATCCCACTCTCGAATCCTTTGCGGATTCATCGTGATTGGGAGTTGCCATTGCTTTATCTTCCCGTCGGCATCGACTGTTTACCATGTCTCCTGTGAGTTTGGGTCCGGTTGCCGAGAGGGAGTTCGTCGGTGATTTGTGTGTCGTGCGGTGGCATTGGGAATTATTTTCGTATCTTTTTTTTTCATTCTTAGCGTCTCGATCGATGACTCTGGTGATGTGTGAAAAATGGCATACGTCCACGCAGAATGATATCCGGAGGATTGGCGCCTGTTTTCGCGCTTTCTGAATGGAGAAAGTGCGTGGAATAATTGTGAGGGTTGTCGGTAGACCTCTCAGACGCGATGATTGAATCTTTATAAGTATTTTTTAATGATTCTTTCTGATATATTTTAATCAGTAATCTATGTAGCAATTCATTAAACACGGACTTCTGCAACAAACTGAGTCCTTCTTCTTTCTTTATCACGTATCAGGTATATTTTGAGGCCATATTTTCCTTTTTTTTTGTTTTACGAAGAAAATTTTATTCTAAGTTGGTGATCTTACACTAAGCGTAAATCTCCTTATCCTCTTTTTGCTTTGACGCAATTTCATTTATCCTAATATATTTAAAAGAAGAAGATTTATTTAAATAAAGAATAGTAGCGTTTGTTTCTGTCTCCATGCAATTTCTTTAAATTATTATAAACTATGTTTGAAAAGCGCATCGCGGCCAGATTCGTGATGAATTGTATGATAAAAAGTGTGGCGTTTCCAATATGCTCGGTGATATGAATCCGCATGGAAGCGTAGATCAAAGTATAAGATAGATTTTCTTTAGGATAGTAAATTCGGAGAAGTTTTTTCTCAGACGAAGTGAGACCTATCCTGCGCTTACCGTCTTACTATGGTAGACGTGACAACGAGAAGTAATAAGGGCTTACTCCATTACTTACCGGTAGACTATATACTTAAATGTATACCAATTAATACTCAAAAGTAGTAAGTATTATGTTTTAAATAGAAATTTCGTAAATATTATATTTATTTACAGTAAATCGATAGTTTTCCTTTGAAAATTTGTCCCAAATATTCTCTGAGAAGTTAATTTGAAGCCAGATCAGCCAAAACATAATTCGAAGAGTAATTAGTTCATTTTATATGCTATTTGATTAGTGTGTCATTTTATATGACAAATGCGGTGCAGATAGTGAAAAATCTTTCGCTCTATCACGCCTCCAATCAGGGATTAGCACCGCAATTAGTACCTCTTACTTTAATTCCTGTTATTCAGGCGTTACACCGTGAACCGGCTTTGGGTTACCGGGCGGGCCTCCTTATCTCTCCGGTAGATTTCATTGATATTCCGGTGGGTAACCCACGTTAAGTGACGTCCCTGCCACGTGTTACTTTTCGGTGGTGGGAGAGATTTTTACCCCGACACTGAATGCTTCGTTGTCGGGCACCAAGCCTCCCCAATAACCGGTTCCTCCTTGCATCCACCCTCGTGATAGCCGTGTGAATGGAAGTGGTTGGTGTTCATCTTCTTAGCCGGGCGACATACCCGCCACCCTCTGGCTTGAGAAACAATGCTCGGACCTTGTTCCCTCCCGTGATTGTGGCCCCCGAGACTTCGATAAATGATGTGAGTCAGTTCATGTATACCATTGAGTTTTTTGTTTTGAAGGTAAGGTTGTAAGTTTCATTATTTTATCGCCTTATCCATGTTTTAAACATTATTCCAAAGAGTTTAATTCCTTATTTTCAAGAAATTATGAAATTATTTTGCCTTTACTATTATTTAATTAATAATGCAACGCCCAATCAAAAATTTTCCAATACTATCATTTATTATTTCCATTATGGATCTGCACATTGCTTCTTAATGACAGTGAGGTACGGACAATGGCATCAGCATAAAAGTGAAGGGTGCATACGGTATTAGTAACTAGTAGTTGCACGTAAACCTAATGTTATTATTATATTCATTGTTATTATTAAGTACATTTTCTTTTTGAGACAAAATCCTAATAGAACATAACGTCGTAAAATTGGAATTGAAAGATTATGCGTAAAACATGAGGCAAAACTCGGAAATACTTCTTTTTCAAATCTAATTTCACTGAATTTTCTCCATAGATCACAATTGCTCCGTTGAGCAAACTCGTGCGGACGGCTGCGTGGGGATCTAAAATACTCCGCACGAAAAATTAACTCTTATTGTTGAAGAATACCAACTCATTATTTTCCATCGCCTTCCTAACTAAGGGAAACGATTTATACGTCTACTTACGGAAGAATGAGAACCACGTGAATGGGAGCGGTATCTGTCGCTTTAGCTGAGCAACGCACGCATCGTGTCACCTCACGGCACGAGAAACAATTGCTTCATCCTGACTCATCTTCTCCACCTGCGCGTCATGCCTCTGGGGCGGGGTAAAAACATGTAAATACCCCCACGAGTACGCCCCGAAAGTAAGCTCGCAGTTTTGGTTCCAGATGGGAGGATGCCTCCTTAAAGAAAACAGCCATGCGTCATTTAGATAGCCGGCCTTGAACTTCGAAATTTTAGTTCGTCTTTTATGTCTCCAGTTAGTCGTCCGGCTTTTCCTAGCCTTCAACTCGAGCAACAGCTAAATTAGTTTCACGGATGTTGACCGGGTTAGCAAAGAGACTATTCAGAAATGACTGTGAGATGAATATATTGTGTTTTGAAGCATTGGAGTCGCTTTTAGGTTTTTTTTTGGTGTTAAAACCTATCTATAGGGGGACCCGGGACGAAATGGGGTAAGCAATGTATTAGTGCGAAAAAAGCGGCAATAACTAATCGATATGGTTATTGCCGCTCGCACAGCAACTTTTATCACCCTAAAAAAATCGCTTACCCATTCCGCCCCGGGTTCTCCTATCTGAAATTTGAGCACTAAAGTTAATGATATGATAAATAAATTTTTTTAAATACTTAAAGATCACTTCTTAACTCTTTATAGTTGAATTTGACGAGATGTATCAGTGGGATTAGTTCTCACAGATTTGACGACCAATATAAGGTTGGTCGCCATAATTTTTTAATTAATTTGGTCGTGCGTATACATTTAGTGCTGCATAATTTTTTTAAATTTCTACTATGCATTCATTGGTCATAAAATAATTAAAATTATAACGTCGACTCTTAGACTGTGTCTACGCTTTCTTACCCATGGTAACTTACTTATGGTTCGGAATTATACTAGAAGATATGGATATTCCTTCTCTTTTTACCAAATATAACTTGGACGCCCACTCCATACTCGACGAGTATGGAGGGAGAATCCTATTTCAGTCTGTATCGATAAGAGCCAATAAAAATGATGCAGAAGGTAATTTTTTGAGCAACCGGTAGTATGTCAATTATTTAAATCGTCATTGATCGCGACGAAATAATTACAATGATTTCATTAGGAAAATATTTACAGCACTTGCCAGCACTACGCTGTAGTATTAGCCATGGGGCAGCGTTATCAGGTTCATCAGAGAGTTAGGAGTTAGTGCACATACTTGTGCTGACACACATACTACTGCCAATATGCTGAAAATATTAAGTAGGTAAAGAAAATTGTAAACGAAAGGACGAAATTAGTCAATTATGAAACGTAATGGAAAAAAATTTCGAATAGTTAGTTTTTTCCGCTCCCAATAGCTTTAAAAAAAAATCCCGGCCTACTTCTGTCAGTTTTCGGTGACGTTAGACTTAGGCATAAAATTTTCATAGCAGCTCTTTGTTGATATTGCATTGCTTTAGGACTTCTACCATTATACTGATTGAGTGATGCTTTTCAAAATCGATCGAGGATGCCAAGTATTGGGCTCCAAAACTGAGGTACCCCTCCCCTAACTATAGTTCACTAGATTGTATTTATCTCGCGACCAGGCATCGTATTCCGGGGATGGAGGCCATTTCCAAAGTACATATTTGGATTATGAAGTTCAAAAAATTTCCGTCTACTTTTGAAAGAGACTTCCAAGATAACAAAAGCATAGATTTTATGTCTGACAACGGAATGGTATTTGTAAGAAGGTCACTGAAATGACTACCCGTAGTTTAGAAAAACAACTGCCATGCGTCATCGGAATCACTAGCCTTGAACTTCGGGGACCTCCGCCCGTTCTTTTTGGTTTTGGTTCATTATTTTTAGAACAAACTCTGACCATTCATGTTTAGCCCGTGGCACTTGTCAAAGATGTTTACTCGGGCGCAAGAAAGGGTGTCGTAATGGTGTTTAGATCTGGCGGGTTGGTTACTTACATAAGTTTTCAGTGGCTTCTTTTTTGTCTTAGCTGGTGCATGGGCGTGATTGTACATAGGTTGATCTTTTGCAGTTTTTTCCACGTAAGTATAGTGCTACGGCACTCTTAAATGTGCCCATAGACTACATGAGAGTGGAATGTAGAGCATTAGCAAATAAGGAGTTCTTTCCGGAGGGGAAATTTTAATTTGTTTAAACTATTTCTTCAGTAATTATGGGCGTTTCCATTTGTAAGTATTTCACCTCTCGAGGTTAAATTTCAGGTCAGCCAGGTGAGAGCAGTAACGAATAGTTCTACTAATTTTAATGCATTGTCTCTAATCAATCCACACTAAAACTTTCTACAACACAATTCAACACACTAACAAATAGTTGAAACGGAGATAATTTTGCATCCCATTCACAATGATGATCACCTATTCGATAAAAATTATGTAAACCACTTAAATAGTGAGCACAAATAATTTCCAAATAAATTTTACAGTGGATAATAATAATAATAATAATAATTTAAAACGATTATTAATAATAACATTCAAATGTGCATTATCGGTTTAGTGAGTCTATCTAATGTACATATTTCCCTAGTCTATTTTCATCACCTTAATGAATTTATTCCGTATCCAGGAAGCCTAACTCTGCCCCGAAAACTCTCTTCTACTGGCCATTCGTACCACTGAGCAGTGCTTTGAGCCATAGCGTATTATACTTTAATTTTTGTCAAGAATTTAATTTGATTATGATCGTTATCATCGGCATACAAGATAACCATCAAACTTAGGGAGGGACTGTGGAGTACAGGAAATGGCTGGCTCCATGAGCAGCCTTCTTGAGCATTGTTATTCTACCTTTGGATCTATTTTCTTTAAGATTTCAAAATGTTACGGGTATACGTTACATTAAAAATGTTCATTTAAAGCTTACCGATTTTACCTTTAGGTGATATTAAATTTATTTAGATCAAATCAAATTTTTTACAAATTTTGGTACGGGGTTTTAGTGCTCCTGCTGCATTGTATTTTCCGGCAGTTTCTGCGTCACACATGGTTGGTTAGAGCATATTACTCACGTGTACTCGTTCTTAATTTCTTGAAGATGAAATGCTGTTCATGTTTGTGATAACCCACCGTCTGCTAAACGTGCAGGTGCTCCCAGAATAATACGTAGATGGGTACCCTATAATAATAAGAATTTGCATCGGCGCTCTTAATGTAAACGGCGTGACCCATTTCTAATCGATTATATGTAATCGCTTCTTTCTACTGCCCTTGATCGTTTTGCAGATTGATCGATTTGTGGTTTCAACAATTGTGAATTGCAAAATTTAGCGCAAAACCCATTTACATGTCAATCGAAGAACACAAGACTGCTAGATAGCAGATGACCAAAAACTGGAATCCAATGACTCATGAAGGGTCTGATCGGGTGTGTGGCGATTTAATGGGCGGAAAAATGGGCGCTGAGCAAGGAGGGTGAGAATGAGGTGGATCCGATCGAAATGTGGGCTCGATGGAGAAAAGAGTTGTGACGCACGGAGAGGTAGAGAAACGAGGAAGTGGGCGGGAAAACCCTTGAGTAGACGGTGAAGGAGACAGATAATGAGGATGGAGCGAGTACTGAATGAAGAGTATTTCTCGCTTATATTTTTTGGTATGTTTGGGGATGATAAATACTTGATGGAGAAGGTATTGGGGAAGCAGAAAAAGGGAGGAAGAGTTGAAGTTGTGTGATGAAGAATTATTTGACTTATGACGAATGAAAGTGATCTCAAATCATATGCGTATTTTTTATTTATTTATTCATAAACCATCGAGTACAGCACATGTTGGCCATTTTAAATTGGGATGTTTAACAATTACATGTGTGCGAACAATTATGACCTGGATAAGAGCAACGTGCCCAGGTGGGACTTGAACCCACGACCTCTTGTTTGGCTGGCAAGGACTTTACCCCGTAGCCACCGAGGCTGGAAAATATATGCCGAAAAGAAATTGCATGCAATCAATGCATTATCGCAAAATGTAGTGCATAGCGGTGAAAATTCAACCCCTGTCAAACACCTTGGAGAGGGCTGCAGGTAAATATCTACATCTACATCAACATCTACATAAGACCCCGCGAGCCGCCTAAAAGGCGTGTGGCAGGGGGTGTTAGGACACCATCCGTTTACAACTATAAGAAAAAGAAGTGCTCTAACGAGGTTGGGACTAGCGTTTATTAAAGTCCTTTATGGTTCGGGGGAAAAACGAATTCCCATATCTATCCGTTCGGCAAAACATCTCTCTTAATTTATCGCTTCTATCGGACCTGGAGATATAGTGTGGCTCTAATAATATGTTCTGTGTCTCTCTCTTAAAGATATCCATTCTCAGTTGTTCAAGCAATCTAAGCCTTGCGCGCAGCCTCCGAGTCTCCAACGGCTCCCAGCCTAATTCGCTTAACATCTGGGTAACACTGTCTGTACGCCCGTAGCAGTTTTTGACGAATATATGCAAGTAACTGTTCTTTACTTAATGCTTGAGCATTCATTTACGAATTTATACGCTTCTATTACACTTGATTATTCGCAATACCCTCATTTTTCTGTGCTAGATTGTTTCCAGGATCGTGAAACGTGATTAGTGTAAATTCAAATAACGATCTTCTCCGGATCTAATCCCTCGTCAGTCTCCCTCCTCATTCATGTAATAAAATATGTCTCCACTTAATATCTACATACATTCCGTTTTTCTCTATTTATACACATATCAGCAGTTTCACGTATTTGTAGTTAATTTTTGTGCTCTTTCTATATTTATATACTTGATATGCTTTTCCGTTTGTTGTCTTTTAATGAACTTAATATAATGAGTCTATATGTGGTTTTTGGCGCGTTTTAATCAAGGAAATTAATTATCAAATCATGGGGTTGCGAAATTATCCGAGCCATTTCGTACCTTCGCTGTTAAATGTTTTGGCATCACGAAATCCGGTATGATTCACTTCGCACGTTCCGCTCAGTCGCATTAAAAATCGGGATGATGCAATGGAGACAGCCAACGGGCCAACTCGTATCCTTATATGGCATCGCGCACTAATATAATCATTTTTTTTTGGCAAGAGGAGGATGTTGGGCGAGACGTCGCCCTGGTCATTCACGGACCACGCGGAACTTTTCCCGAGCGCCGCCGCATTAACATGCGGGATCGTGCATGCCTGGGTGGCGGAAAGGAAAAAAAAAGTTGAGGCGGAAAATAAAAGTGACAGAAGAATTATCACGCGCGCACGCACACAGATTTCGACTGACGTTTTTCGGACCTTCCTTTTCGGTGCCACGGCTATTTTTATAGCCATTGTGACGGACTCACTTACAGTCCTTGCAATGGATTACGCCCGCGAATGCGGAAAATTGGGGGTGGGGGGAAATTAATTGTGTCTACACCTATAAATACCCTGCAAGCCACCTCTATGGTGTTCGGCAGGGGGTGATTAATCACCGACATGAAGCATGCAAGAGAACTACCACATGCATGGTGAAAGCCGAGATTTGTAAAGAAGCGGACGTTTAAGGGAGAACCCTGCTGTAAAAATAGTTCCTAGTGTTGTGCCGAATCGACTTATCTGTTTTTTTATATTTAATGCCTTTGAATTTAATTCAAAAATGTAAGTGTATCGAATATTTTCTACGGAAAATAGTTGGAATATTCTCAATTATAGAATATTTTTCATTTCTGTGGTAACAGCAAAGCATGGTTTTGCTTATGGTAGTCCACGACTTTGGAGGCGTCGTAGAGCTCCTATGCCGGCGGCGCTTCCTTTCCCTTTTTTCCTTCCTCTCTACCCTCCTGTTGAGTGCGGGCGTAAAAGTCTCTCACTTGATTACCCGCCCTCAGAAGTGCAACCAAAAGAGCCCGCACTGAGTCCTCGAATCCATTGTGTAGAATATTATCTGAAAAATTTGTAGAATGTACTTTATAGAATACTCTTCAATATCTCTAGGAACATCAAGTTGGTTTCGTCCACGGATATATTCACCGATAAGTATATTTCTGTGGTTTTGTTAGGTTTAGCTCGCGTTGTCGCTGTAACAACGTCGATTTTCTATCATCCCAAGCCCTTCCATCCCTATCCCTCCTGGAGTCGTCGTCGGGCTCAAATCGCGGCGGCGCCTCCTGCCCATTTTCCTGCCTCTCCACCCCTGTAAATTGGCAGGAATGCTGCATGTGATCAACTGATCAAATAAATCAATAAATCAAAATAAACGCTATCGTAGCAGCCAGCCAATGAGTTTCGTCGTCTGATCTCGGATTATGCCATTTAAAACTTGGTCACATTAGCTGAAGACTGAAAATCCCTCTTGCTAAAATAAACTCTCATCATCACTCATCATCACTGGTCAACAATCCTAGGATTGGTTTGACGCAGCTCTCTACTCAGTTCTCCTATCAGCTAATCTTTTTACTCCTACAAATTTCTTCTCTTTCACAACTCTCTTTACTTGTTCCATATATTTTGTTCGAGGTCTTCCTTTTCCATTCTTGCCTTCCACCTGTCCTTCGACGATTGTCTTCATCAGGCCATCATGTCTCAAGATGTGGCCTATAAGGTTGTTCCGTCTTCTTATTAAGGTTTTCATGAGGCTTCTCTTCTCTCCTACTCTTCTTAGGACTTCCTCGTTACTAACTCTGTCGATCCATTTGATTTTCATCATTCTTCTGTAGCACCACATTTCGAAGGCCTCTATCCTTGCTTTCTCCGCTGCGGTCATTGTCCATGCCTCACTTCCGTATAGGAGCATACTCCAGATGTAGGTTCTTATAAATTGTTTCTTTACTTCTATATTTAAGTTTCCCGCTGTAAGCAGGTCTCTCTTTTGGTGGAATGCTCTCTTCGCCTGGGCTATTCTGCTGATAATTTCTTTCTTGCTTCTCCCGTCACTAGTTATCTTGCTTCCCAAATAACAAAATTAATCTACCTCTATCAGTTTTTGCCTCCCTATTTTAATGTTGGTCTTGACTTCTTCTCTTCTGCTGCATACTAAGATCTTGGTTTTCTTCGTGCTTATTTTCAGTTGATATCTACTCATTACCCTACCCATATTAACCAGAATATTTTTCAAATCCTTCTCTGTTTCTGCTATAACGGCTATGTCATCGGCAAATCTTAGCATGCTAATTTTTTCTCCATGGATATTCACTCCCAATTCTTTTTCTTTGATTTCATTAATGGCTTTTTCAATGTAAACGTGGAAAATTACGGGTGACAATGTACAGCCTTGTCGCACTCCTTTCTTAATTCTTGCTTCTTCACAGCTGGGCCCTGATTTTATCACGGCTACTTGGTTTTTGTATAAACTGTGGATGATTCTTCTGTCATTATAAAGAACCCCAATTTCCTTTAGGATTCCAAGCATTGTGCTCCAATCCACGTTGTCAAATGCTTTCTCTAAGTCGACAAACGCAACAAATGTTGGCTTGTTCTTTTCCATTCTCTTTTCTATGAGCAGTCTTAGGGCCAATATTGCTTCCATTGTGCCTTTGTTTTTTTCTGAATCCAGCCCCCGAAATGCGAAGATGCTCTTCCAGCCCCAGAAACGTCTCCTACGCCCTGCCTTAAGTTTAACCCTTTCTAACCCAGAGTTACCTTTGGGAAAATTCAAATTTCAAGATTTTTCGTTATGAAAACATGAAAATTTTGCTATCAGTCATAATTATCGTGGCAGCTGAATATTTGGTCATTACACTAAATAATGCGTAGGTACTTTAGATATTTTCTAAGCAGAACATATAATGTATGCATTTTTGATGTTGCTTAGAAGCAACATTGGGTTATAATGGGTTAACGACAACTTTTCGTAAACTGTACACTCATGTATTTGACGGCCCGAGATTTTTTTCTCGTTTCCCTCCCTCTTGATCTCTCTCTTTCCCGGCGGTGTCTTCCTCGCCTTTAGGAAACCCACCAGTCTCTCTCTCTCTTGCCGCGCGTCGCTCCTTTTGGCAACGCCAGCAGAATCTTTTAATGTGTTTGGATTGAGGAGGTGGCGGGTGAGGGAGCGTGTAAGAAGATGCGCTCGGAATGGGTGGGAAGATGAAGAGAGTGGATGCGTCCTTCCAAGTGGGAAGAGAGAGAGAGAGAGGGAGGGAAGGGACGGATGGGTAGGCGTCAGCCGAAGGCAGATGAGCTACCAGGGTGGCCGAGCGTTTTGTCGCGGTGGCGGCGGCGCGGGTGACGTCATGACGGCGGCTCATGGAAACGGAAGGAGGGAAATGGGCGAGAGGAATGGGTGGGTATATATTTGTGATATAATGCACTGAAATGTTGAGACCTTAATCTTATGAAATTCCATTTTTAATTAGGAAAAATAACAACTTTGATTTATACAGCTTAACCTTTCATTGACGACTAGTTTCAATAAACTGCATGTATTTTTTTAGTCTTGAAGTGCTCTAGTCTTAAAAATTTTACAATGTATTGAAACTAGTCGACGATTAAAGGCTAAGTTTTAGAAAACAAGTTATTATTCCTCTTAACTTGTAATACAATGCTTGCATGTAAAGATTTGATGATATATATTATAACCATGGTTCTAAGTTCTAAAAACACGTATCTCAAAAATTTGGCCGGTCTGAGTTAATAAACTGAGTTAATACTGTTAATAAACAATTAAATTTAAGAAAAAAACAACTTTTTGTTTGCAGAGGTATGCTTCTTTTTCAGTTTTATGTATTTTTGGTTTATAATATCAATTAAAATTGTATGCAATTAAAAAATTAATCGTTTTTTTTGCTCTCTTGAAAAGTTTCTATTTTTGAGATATGTGTCGATATGTATGACACTAAGAGAGGGTTACCCACGCGGAAGTACGAAGAAGAATAAGGGGGGACGCTGCTAAATTCAATCAGTATAAAAATAAATGCAGTTACTGACCTGTTTCTATGTCACTCCAAGTGTATGGCAGCTATAATGGAAGGACATAATGGTGGAAGTAGCGAGGGTGAATATGGGTTTCATACTAATTTTGAATAGTCTCCTATGTATACTCGGTTGAAATGTGAGGGATCGGGTTAGAATGGTGGCTGGGTTCCCACGCAGTCGGTCTGGATTCAAATTCCAGCGGTGGCAAAGATTTTTCATAGGCTGCCCGATCCCTACTTGAGTGGTTTTCGGAGGGAATTTCAAGTGCAGCACTCTATCCGTCAGATGGAACGTTAAAACGTGGTCCCCTTGGAACCTTTCGTGAATAGTAGCCCGATGCCGACACCGACCAAAATGATCTTAGCTGTCGATCGCCTCCTCCAAATACCATTACCACCGGCAAATGCCAAAATGATAGGTTATGCTTTAAACCAGGGATATGCCATGAGAAAGGTAGTGCGGAAGTAAACTTCAAGTTGTCCAAATATATGTGTGACTAATTCGTTATTTTTACATTTGATATTTTGCACGGTAAGAAACAATACCGGTTTGTGTAGCTTGCAGATTATTCATTTTCACAGTTGTAGCAAGATTTCATTACGTTAATTTAAGCTTGCAAAGGTACGAAAAAGGGATTTTTAAGTTATTTCACTTCTATGAGTCAGTCAACTTCTTTTGTGTGGTAGAAAAAGGGAGATTGCTTAAAGATTGTGAAATGGAATCCATTATTGTTAAAATTTGCTTGTATCAAAAATCAAGAAATTTTTATCTGAAAAGAAGACACTGAGATTAATTATTTTATAACAAAAACGTCCTTATATTACATTCACAAGCAGTCTTTACAAATACAGTCATAATTATATTCTGGCTATTCACAATCACATGGTAGGAGATAGAGTGAGTTAGCTTACAATTAGTTTAAGTCTGGATACGGTTCAGAGAACTTCGTGAACCGGATAGTAATATATAAAAACGAAGTGATCAATGAGTATTTCCTGGCGAGGGACAGGAATCACGTTGAACTCTGGAAGGACACCTTTCAACTAGTGAAAGTAATTTGCTGCCAAACAGGAAGTAAGTGCACTGGTAATGGCTGAAGTAAAGAGAGGGGAATTATCAAGCAGGCCATTCTAAGCGAGGAAATCCTTCATGACGGCAAAAAAAACGCGGGCTGCAATTAACCATGGCACGGAAACCCTGAAGTGGACCATAAAAACTTAATTAAGGAGTTAATTATTTCAAGAATGTGGAGCTTGAACTATAGGAACAGCAGGGTAGTAAAAACTGGAAAAAAATGAAATTCTATGTGACATGGAAGCGCGCAGGGTATAGCATGCTCTGACTGAACAAGTTATGAGAAAACAGCCACCGATAGTCAGAAATCCTATTTATATAGGTACATGATAGGATAGCTTTATGTGTTAACACACGTTAATGAGTGAGAGTTATGAAGACGAATTGACAAGGATAATACTCGCGCACATTATGAGGTAAATCAGAGGATTTTCATGCTACAAATGAGAATTTATTAAATAAATAAATGACGTTCATGGGTGACAGCTGCCTCTGTCACATATGGATTTGGCCAGGTATTTGAAAACGTTTTACATCTTGGGCGACCTCAGCGTATCGTCAAACTACCTTTCATTCGACCTGAATTCACGAAACAAAGAATATGTATGGTTTTTTTTCTTTTTACGCTAATGTATCATTTTTCTTATAAATAAATTATCGACCTTGAAGTTTGTGTGGATTCTGCGGCTGAAGCCTTTGGAAACCCCGAAACATTACATTGGAAGTGCGAGGTGGCCCAGGGAAATGAATTGGCCCTCCTACTCTAAATGTGTTAAATTTACACACCCTAGTAGTGAGCTCTACCCTTACCCAACCAAACCAACCTTCGCGTTGAATCACTGAGTTAGGGAGTGGAGTGACTGTACATGAAATGTAGCGTGCACTTGCAAACGTCTATTGTTTTTAATGTAAAGAATAAATTATAGTGATTATTACCATTATGTACATCTACATAATACACTGCGAGCCTCCTCTTGGGCGTTTGGCAGGGGGTGATCAATCACCAGCATGCAGCATGCATTGGACTCCCACATGCACACCACACCGTCCAAAAAACGTCACGTATACTAACAAATTAACTACTATATGCTGTTAGAGATAATAATAAAATTGAGAAACATGCAATAAGTTTTACATAGGTTAGTTGGCTACACTACAAGTCATAAAATCTATCTATGAGTTCCATCGCTGCCGTTATAATCTCTTATTGGTCGTGGAAAAAATGACATTCTGTACCAGTCTGTTCTACAGTCTATCTCTCTTATTTTATTTATATGATCTGATCTTCCGTAGTATGAGATAATGCTATCCATCTAACAAGTATTACCCTCCCAGACCTCCATTATCTTTGCAAGCGCTACCTCATAACTTTATACTGTATCTTACTTGTTTTGAGGCGAAAAACAAAATATGGAGTAAAAATAGTGGTACAAGTAATTACTTCATTGTGTCTTCGGGCAACACGAATAAATGTTGATTTTTTCTCTTCCCATCTCTGTATATCTTTTAAAGAAGCCGGTGGACGTGCTATTAGGCTTTAAAACCAAGAAGCGACGTGCGCCGAGTTTAAATCGTCATCCAAGTCTCGAAATTTCCGAGCCCGACGCTTAAACCGAGTATGTTATGGAGCTTGCCGTGAATAACTTGTGAGCTGCGCTTTGCAAATGCGTGGGGGTGAGCTAAGTGCTCGTGAGGGTGTGCTTCAAAGAACTGGGCCGCAAGGTGTACAGAAGGGCCATCGACTAAACCTATCTTTTGTTTTCTCATCAACGGAGGATATTTCGGCCGTGCAATCTACCGCCATAAAGGACGGACGAAGTTAGCATTCGTTTTGGGGCAAAGAATGAGTGGGTGGTAGGTGCTGAGGTACTTGAAATGAAAGTGGTTTGTAAAAAGTTCCACCTGCGTCCCTTACGATCAATTAGACACTTGATTGGAGCTTTTTCGTGAGCTTAATGGGCCGGGTCGTTACTCGCTGTATTTCAGTTTTTAGTAGTCTCTCCATTAAACCTGAATGGATTTGGAACAAAAAAACTTTCGGTGCTGCTCTCGTTTAAATTGAAAATTTTCGGTTCGCTTAAACCAATCTTTCAATAAATTGTAGATTAATTTTTGACGGCATCATTTTTGTTTTGATGTCGCGATCCATATAATGCATGAAGTTATTGGAACTTCAAGTTTGGATCATGGTGGACAAACTGTCATCAAATCAATTAATTTATTCTACCCTCATAGGGGCTTCAGTGATGATAAATTCAACGTTTTTATGATTAAGACTTTTATGATGAAGGAGGCGTGATGAAAAAAGTCTTAACCAATTAATCAATTCGAAATTTGTGCGTAGAGGCTGAATTGAGGAAGGAGAAATAACATTGAAAATTGAAAGGAAGAACAGAATATCCAGTGGCATAAGCTTGCGATTACCTGTGATTTGCGGATACTTATACATATTTCACTTTCTGTGATTTTTCGAGAAATTGAAGTCCTCTTAAAAATTATGTAGGGGAAGTAATTCAAGTGGTTGAAGCTAGTAATATATGAGTAAATGATACTAGTTTGCTCTTTATCGATATTTTATAGGTGAAGTATATTACTCCCAGTGTTCTGTAGTGTTTCTTTGTGCCCCTGTATAACGACCCTTCTAATTGAGGAAGCCGCAAAAATATTAAAAATACAATGCCTTCTTCTTTCATTAACTGACAGTGTCTTTACACATAAAATAAATTATAATTATTGTTATCATTATGATTATCATGTTTTATTGTTTAAAGCGTAGCTTATTTTACCTTTCGCTTAAGCTATCTCTGAGAAAAAACATTCTTCAGATCGAGGTATGTATCTTATGTATCTAGCAAGTGTTATAAGCGCATGAACCTCATACATTCTGATTTTCATTAAAATTTAATGTCTTATTTTTCATTTAGCGCCCATCACAGTTTATTTTTCTTCTTCCAGGCTATACAACTCTCTAACATATGGTACTAATTATCTTCGATCTTGTACTGGAAAAAAATATTTTTTATTTAACTCTCCTGTGTTTGTGTCAAAACATTCCTTCTTGCACTTGGATATTTCATTCTTATGAAGGAAGGTGCGAGGAAAATGGCCTGAGTATTTATCTCAAGGAGACCAATGTATTGTGGCTATGTATAATATCGCGAGCTAGGAGTCTGGGGCTCAAGATAAGTATAGGAGGTTGACACAAACTTGAGCGCGTGGATCAGCTCAACTACTGGGGCAGCACAGGAGAGGAAAATGAAAAAAAAGTTGTAAGGATATCAGGAAGAAAGCAGAGTTAACAAAGGAGGCGTTCATGGATAACAAAGAGATGATGAAAGAGTAGGCATATAAGAATTTTACGAAAATAATGAGGAGTTTGATGTGGAGTGTAGATCTTAAGTACAACCATCTGTAGTTTAGGTTCTAAATACGATGCGGGAACGTAGGCCGTGTGGAAGGAAGACGAGAAGAGACCAGTTAGGTAGCCAGGAATTTCGTTCGGGGAGGGGGTCCAAAACCGGGGGGGAATATTAAAAAAAACAGGGTACTACGAAGAGGGTTTTAAACTGATTTGCACACCCTTCATAATAAAAAACTCCATTTGTCAAAAGTAATCTTTTTAAAATTCATGATTTTTAACACTTTGCGTGCCATGGGCGTAATATTACGTCCTGTTAATCTTTCTGAAGATTGCCATGGACGTAATGTTACGTCTTTCAATTTCATTGACTTTGTTTTGCGTGAAGCTGTAATATTTCGCCCATATTACTGTTTCAGTTTACTGCTTAGTGGTTCTGTTATTTCAAAAATCAACTGCTCGATGGTTCTTTTAATGTTTTGAGGAAGAAAAGTCCTCTGTAACTACCGGCGCCCTTTCACCCTTATCTCAGCCTACTTTGTGTGAAAATTCTTTGGAGGAAAGAACCGCCTGTTGAGGGTGCAGTGACCCTTTTTGTCATCCAGGATTTTGAATGATTTGCTTGGAACAATTCTTTTGTATGATTTCCATGGTTTAAATAGTTCACATTGGGCGTAATAAAAAATATTATGCATTTTATGGCGGTGCATCATTTGTTGCAACTTTTTTTATTTTTCAAAATCAGTAGGTTTTCATCACTAATGTATATATTTAAAAGTTATTCAACTCATAAATGTTATTCAACTCATTCATAGAGAAGAGCAAAGTCCATTTTTATTGAAATACACATCGATCTAAATATATTTTTGATGCTAATGCTTTAAAGAAAAATTGTGAATTTAGTCAAAATGGCTGGATTTATCAGTAGGGTTTATCAGATTTTATCTTTGAAATTAGCGGCCGGCACTCAAAGTGTTAAATATTTTGTTTTCTTTTATGAAGGAAAGTAATTGTGTTTTCATATTTCTGGAGGTGGGGGGGGGGGGGGCAAACTTCCCGGACCTTCCCTATCGCTACGCCGCTGGAAGAGAAACCGTTCGAAATGTGAGTGTGAAGCAGAATGGAGAAGGTAAAGTGGACGGAGAGCAAGAGGAATGATGTGCTAGACGTGGCGGATGAGGGTAAATAGATGAAATGCGAAGGAGACCAAGGGTTACGATGGCGCGATTACTTTGCAGGAAGGGTAAGTTAAAGACAATATCAGAAGAAAGAACAAAAGCGAGGGAGGGGAAGGCAGAGAATAGGATTATCGGTAGATGACCTGGAGTAGGCCTTATTGTGAGTTGAAGAGGTCGGTCCATTTGTGGGTGTGGAGATGATCAGTATAATAGGGTGGTTTCCTGTTATTATTTTATTGCCTCAGTCGAAAGATTATTACTCCTGGATACGTATTTCACGCTTTTAGATTTTTAAATTACGATACCTATTTTTCGCGATTAAATGAAGAGTGAAATTTTTCAAGCGCGCGAAAACGCGACGGCTAAGTATGAATACTGGGAAAAGCCCGTGTGACGTCATTCTGCTTCCGGCTGTCGACGTGTGAAGCCACCTCGGTGCGAAACTATGAGCGCCGCTACGATGAAGGCTGCTTGCAGGTAGCAGAGTATCCTGCTAGCAGGTAGCGCTTGGCTTAAATAAGGATTCTTATTACCCTATCAAACGAAGGAAACTTTCCGACCTTAGGCATTTTTAATAGGTGATTATTAAGACATGTTTCCCTGAGCTCTGCGCCTCATGCATGCATTGGTAATCTCCTGGACGATGTAAAACTCCTATCTACTCGTAGAGCATCTAGGTCCCTGCGGCGTCACGTGGAGTGGATTCGCATAGGCGCCAATCTGGTCTTTTTCAAATGAGGTTAAAATTGACCATTAACATTCGTCTCAACTGGGATTTCTAAAACCAAATAATTTGTATATTATGATTACACTAATGGTGGATAACGAATCGCAATCAATGCCCTCCGTTTTCTTTGATGAAGGAAACTACTCTATTCGCAAATGCCTCGTGCAAACCTACCGTGAACAGAAGAATACTTTAATATTAATGCCCTTACAAAGATGTTTCAGGTTCATAGCCAAGATATTCGTGTATGTTATTCGTGTCATTTTTCTGACAGTAGTCTGGAATTCTACGAAACCCAAGCATTTAAAGGTGAACTATTGTACGTTTTGGAACTTTAGGGATGTTCCTGATAATTATGTTAAGTACCTGAAACACTGAAAATTATTTTTTCATGGTTTCACAATGACGGCAAATTTTTAGATGGTAGATGGCTTCGACCCTTTTCATTCGAAATTCCACGCCTACGGGTAAGCCAGAATATAAAGAAATTCTGTGTCACTTGAATCCTTTAGGGATGTAGATTGGGCGCATATTGCCCTTCCCATTTTAAATCACTCGGTCCGTTCTTGAATACAGTCGTTTAGCGTTGTGATATGGGGAGAAGTTTGCATGGGTGGTATGAGGAAAGGGATGCCTTGTTGGTGGAAGGAATTAAATGATATTATGCGATGCTTCGTAGGTAGGAAAACCAGTTCTCTCGAGGGTGGATTTGGAGAATGGTGAAGGTTGGTTTGGAGGGGCCACAATCATTTCGTTGAACCCCATGGCGTGCAAATGCCACTTCCTCCTCCTCTCCCTTTCATTTGAATAACGTGGCCTCTTTTTCCCCCCCTCTTTTTTCACAAATTATACTCCGCCAATTTAAAATATGTTCTCCGAGGTTAAAATGCTTCCCCATGTCCATTTACGTTTGAATTGAAAGCGAAAGCGTGCCTTGAATGCATCCTACCCATATACGTTATTAATAAGCCAAGATAAAAGTGGCCTAGACTATGCAGCGATTGGATAGAGATGGTGCGGTCCATTCTATCTTGTGCACCTACTCCGCAATGACGCAGATTTGTATTATGTAAATGTGATGTCCAAGTAATATTTATTATTTCTCATAAGAATGATGTTGTTTGATTCTTTTTATAATGATCTTTTCCTTTTCGCATTAGCTTAGAATGACTCTTTGGTAATACTTAGGCTGATGATAGCAATAAGTACTTAATGCAACGTAGGCAAGATATTAAGATATTTACCTACGTATATGTCACTGTGAAATTAGCCAGTTAAGTAACGATTTAATTTGATGAATTTTTTTATATCAGTTTAATGGATCAAGGAAATCAAGAATGTTTAGTATTGCCAATTGAGCTATTTCTGAGGTGAGGAACAGATTTTGTGCATTTTATGAGATTTTCTGTTTCTACGTAAAGTATGGCAGGTACTGTATATTTTATTTTATTTTTATGTTATTTACTTCATTTATGCTCGTCGTGCTTTCTCTTTTTTACATTATGCATGTTATTTGCTGTTTTCATTACGAAAATAACTATAAGCTTTTCAGTATTATTTAGCAAAATTTCTGTTAAAGTAATTACTCAATTTATTTGTAACTTGAAGTTTTAGCATAACTTTATGATTTCTGTTATACGCCGATGTGTCGCTTATATATACTCAAAATGTATTTTTAGTTCTTGCGTTTTCAGTTGATACCATGTAATATTAAATTAAATAGGCAACTAAGTTCCCTTTTAATATGAAACAGTTGAACTTGGACCTTGTTAAGTACCCTTGCATAAATTGTAATGGAGTCAGCTTGCTCTCCAATCATCTATAATTTCAATTTTCATCTACAACACTTATGATGTCTTTTTTTAAAATATCAGACCTTCGTTTAGCTGCCGAATAATTGTTCACATAATTGTATTTTTTGCTATCGTATTAGAAAAATCAGACAGTTTTAATATGTGAAAGAGGTTGTTCACATATTTTGTTCCGACATCACGTGAAAATGTCGTTACAGATCAGTCTTAAAATACCACGCAATATTTTCCGTAAAGTCCCCGTGGTATTTTTGCATTGCAATATTTCATTGCACCTTGTCGAAGAGATTAAGGGAATATTATTATTAGTATTATACACGTTACTGGTTGGCTATTTACCAGGCGGTAACAGTTTATATTTAATTAAAATGTATAAAATGAAAATACATCACCAATATAAGTGAAAATTTAAAATAGCAATGAAATTAATTTTCCAAGAAAATTTTTTTACACCTTTTCATGAAAATCTTTATGTTGCAGGATAGGCTGAAACAGTTCTGCAGGGTGTCTATTCACTTCATTGATCGCCCTGTTTAGGTGTGAGAACTTTTTTTTACTTATAATTATTGTATATAATATTTTTAATGTATTTTAATATACATTATTATATAAATATTTACTTTAGCCCTTTGAGGCCGGCATTTCATCTTGTATTCGTGGTCTTTCCTACCTTAATAGCAGAGCGGATCCAGGATAGGACAAGGGGGGGCTAAGTAAGCGGTAAACTCCCAGAAGTATTGCGGGTCCAGACTTCTTTCTAGTGTAAATTGGACGCCGAAGGGGGAAGGGGGGCTATAGCCTTCTTAGACCCCTCCCATAGATACGCCACTGCTATATAGCTGGGGTTTTCAATCTTATTTCTTAGTTCCCGTCTGCCCTTTCCCCCTAAGTGTGCGGAAGAGTGCAGCACAGCCTATTTGTTTTTCTTCTCCGTTCTAGGGAGTCCCATCCCATTACTTTTAGCAATTTAGTGACACTTTCGGTCTTTTTATGTTTCCCTAATACATACCTAGCTGCCTTTCTTTACACCTTCTCGATGGATTCTGTTTGTCCCTTTTCATACGGGTTCCGCACTAGTTACGCGTGTTCTCAAATCGCTCGGATTAGTGTCTTATACGCCATTTCCTTTGTAGCACGATTGCTTGCCTATAGATTTCTCATCACCCAATGTAACATTTTAAAGTATTATATATAATAAATTATTATTATGCGCTCAACTTTGCAGTAAATAATGATTATAATCCATTAGCACCTTCTTCGAATGGGTTGGAACGTGTAATTTGTGACAATACGGCTTATCATTAACTCTCATCCCTTCGAGTTGTCGTTTCGAGTTTCCTCAAATTCCTTTAAACCCTTTTGGAAGAGGAGGCGGTGATACTTGCCCTATTAGGGGTTTCCACCACATTTCCACTCGTCTATTAGGATATCCCTTCATTCGATGGCCTGATTTCTTTTCCTCTTGATTGTTGCTGTTACTCACCGCGGATCAAAGCTATACGATTCCGAGTTTCAAAGGAAATACGCTATCATTAAGGCTGTTAGCCCAAATTTATATTCAAAACAGCATGCTCTATATAATTCACAAATTTTCTAATGTTACTCCTTGCGTTTGAAATGAATCTTTTGCAAACTTTGGGAATTATTGGTTTGCTCTGAGCTCGTTACCGCGCTGTGAAAACTTTTGCAAACCGTTAAAAAATAGCAAAAAGGTAAACATTATCTACCACTCTACCAAGACGGACTGAGATCTTCTCTTTGTTTTCCCTTCTATCCTGAAGTAGTGTCTTGTCTCCCCTCTTTCTCCTTTGAGTTCGGTACAAAGCTGCTTGAAATAGTAAGTATGCTATAATATGGGCTGCCAGCAAAACTTTATTTCGAATCAATACATTCTATCAAATTTTTAATGCTTATTCTGAAAAGATTCACTTGCAAATTTGGGAATAAGTGTTTGCGAAAAATCCACAGAGAAAAAATCATTGGGCTTGACCAGGATCCTTGTCCATGCCAATGAATTTTTTCTCTGTGGATTTTTCGCACAATTTGTGCATTATGGGTGACTTCGCAAAAGTTATCACCGTGGCTACCCCCGGTATACTTAAAAAAATCGGGAATTAATAGACCGCTCTGCGTTCGTTGCCGCCCAACGAAATTTTTTTCAAAACCGATTAAAAAAGCGAGCGAATTTGCAGCATGGATTGAGAATCTATCATTCGTGGTGGACCTTCTCTATGTTATTCTTATTCTCCTGGAGTAGATTTGTCTCCCCACTCTCCTTTTCTTGAGATTCGCCGGGTTCAGTGCAAGGCTGCGTGTCAGGTGGGCCACTGGCGGGCGGCGTGGCGTGGAGCCAGTGTCAAGCGCTCACCCTCATTAACATCGCTTCTCATCGCATATTTGGACCTCCGGCCGACGGTACATCCTATAATTTTCGGGATTCGATCCTCAACTGTGAAGGAATTACACGTCTCGCCCTAATCGTCTGTTTAAGAAGGGCCCGATGCACACCTGCTGGCCGTTTTTGGGATCGCGCCCATTTAAATTTTCAATATGCGGTGCCACTCAACAGCTCGCGTTGGCATCATTCAAAAAATGATTCAAACCCTTCCGGCGTAATTTTCCTTTCCTTCGCTCACCTCCTATGGACGCATGACCACTTCGCCCTTGAGAGCGCAAGACTAGGAGCAGTACATTTACGCGGAGATATTATGCAAATTGCTTCAATTTAAGTGCGCAAACGGTGATAATCGTTACGTCTTTCTGTGTGTGTCTGTCGTTAAATGGTTATGACCATAAGGAAGGCCTGAAAAAATTCAATCTATTAAAGTGTTTTTAATCTTCTCAGGGTATTGCGATCATATAGGTTCTTTCGTAGCATTGAGATTCATAGAGCCATAGATAATACGAAGCAGTAATCATGCGTTTTTGGCGAAAGGTATCTCTAAATGTTTTGTAAGAAATTATAAAAAGAAATTATATTCCAAAAAAAACTTTGTGTTCCCTTCTAATACTGTGTAGCTAAGCCTGCATGAACCTCATTCAGTTACTCCTGTTAAAACAGTTCCGTAAAACTCTGAAAAAATACAGAATGGAGGTAAGACAGATAGTCTTGATATGAAGTCCATTTGAAAGTCCTTTGGAAAGTAGAATATCCCAATTTAAGAATATAATCTCACATTTTAGAACACACTCAGAATGACTATTTATGTTTCTTTAAGTATGAAAATTTCTTTCTAGTATTGAGTATTTGCTTCAATGTCGTTTTATTCTCTATCTTGGGGTTGCCATTGGAATTTAAATTCCGTTTAATTTCTTTTAAAATTGTGCTAAAAAAATGAAAATTATTTTATGCTGTTATTTTTCACCAACTTGGAGATGAGTGTCCAAAATTTACTTCACTTGATTTAAATTGATGAAAAAGATATATATTCAAGGGGACAGTACATAATTTTGGAATTTAATTTTACTCTAGTATTCTATGGAACTTTTTTACCCCTGCTGTTCGTGATCTGAAAAACAGTTCTGCCGACGGTGAAAAAATAATTCTATCCTCTGGAGAGTATAAAATTCAAGTGAAATGAGCTTAATCGATCGTATCCTTCTGCAGCAGCCTTTAAAAACCTCTGCAACTTGGAAATTCGTCCCATTCGTGAGTGGAAACCGACATAACTGGAGGATGCCGATCTTTTCCAATGGCTGAGCCTGAACCACCCCCATCGAAGTTGTACCTGAGCGGAATATGACACTTGTTCGATGGAGCCTTGCAGCTTGTATGATCGTTGAATCCGTTACTCACGTTAGTCATCGTGGCGCTGAGGTACCTAGTGGATATTATTTATGATGCACGCTTATCATTCTGTCCAGAATGTAAACAGCGTCCTTCCTTGGCCACGTGAATTGGTGTCCTTTTCTCCGACCAAGAAGAAAATGTATTTGCGGCACGTATATACGAAATATGGCCGTACAAACTGCCTATTTAAACACGTCCACATCAATTTATACATAAATCACTGGTTTATACAGCATATACGATGCAGAAATGAGAACCTTTAATGTTAATATTTACATCAGCTTCAAGGGTACCTACTCAACAGGTTGTGTAGGTTTATAAATTGTATACATACATTGTGTAAGTTATGACTACTACTTATTTTCGTGGGGAAGACATTCTGTTGTTTTCTAGTGTTTGGTACATATAGGGTTTGGTTTTCTAGTGTTTGGTATCAGCAACTGGTTTATACAGCATATACGATGCAGAAATGAGAACCTTTCGTTGAATAGTTTTAACCTACTTCTTAGGTGTGTGCGAACGAAAGGTTATTATGGTAAATATAAAGTATTAGGTGACAAATTTTTAACATTTTTCGTAATTTAGGCTTATGATACCGGTATTACCTCCTAAAAGATCTTCCTTTGACAATTTTATGTCATATAATCTCTATCACTGTCTAGGCGGTCATGACACCAATAAAATAATTTTTGCATTTCTTTCATTTCGGTAATGTTTTTACTAGTGATGGGTCGGTTCGATTCCTCGATTCTTCGATTCCTCGATTCTCGGCCAAGAACCGGAATCGAAAACGAGTACTTGCCAAGGCGAAAAATCGATTCCGATTCCAGCAGTACTTCAAACAACAAAATATACGACCGCATTTCCAATAGTCATTTGAATTTTCGCGCCACGTAACCGTAATAACAAAACACATATCTTCTTGGGATGTGCGAGTACTCGAAAATTCAAGTCGATCGAGTAGTTGGTACTCGACTCGAGCGTTTCGAGTAGCATTACGGATGTCGAGTCGAATAGTTAAGGTTACAGAGCATTCGAGGCTAGTAGGACCAGCATTCTGCCGACAAGAAGCGCTATCATGAAACTCATGTTATAATGCAGTTTTTAAAGCCGATAAGTCATTCTAATGCCTTGGCCTGGTAGTTTCAGTGGTTTCAGCTTGCCGAATACACTATTGTTGTTGTCGACGTGGGCGCCGAATACCTTTACGCCAGCCGCGGCGGCCGATCGTCTTCCTACCCCGCGCACACTGGTCCGAAATCGGAAAAAGCTGGAATGAAGTCCAAAATGACCTTTTTGGGGATAGAGACTTGAACTCAGCGTAAATACTCATAAATCATTACCAAATATTGATTTATATGCCATTTTACATAAATGCGAACCTTTAGTGAGATACAGAGGCCCAAACATGACCAATTTTTCAATGCCACACGAGATATCGTTTTTCCTCAAAAAATCTTTGAATTTATCCCAGTGGTTTTGCGTTGGCATGAGTTTTGTGGAATAAAAAACGCAATATTCCTTTGATCTGGTGCTTTACCTATAGTTTCAATGACTTTTGAAGATTCTGGCTCTCATCTGTCTGGTTTTACAACGCAAAATGGCCGACCCGTTTTTCACGTGAAATTTGACATTACGTAGACATTATCTTTCGTTTACGAAAAATATAACTCGGAAAATTTGAACCACAATATTAAGTAGAGATTTCTAAAGAGTACTAATTAGAAGTCTTGAAAAAAAAGTTTGCGACGAAGGAAATAAGAGCGATTTTTCAATCGCGCGTCAAGGCTGACCTACACGCCGCGGACCTCTGAGGCTCGGTAACAGGCCGATTTTTTCAAGTTTTTTAAAACATTAGTCCTGAAAATCGTCATTTAAAGCATGGATAATCGTCTTCATTGACTTAAAACACTAAACTGAGGACGTTAAAAAGGATTATGTATAGATCGACTAGACCATTTAGCGCATTACTCGAGTGAAAATACTAAGGATTGGATATTTTTCGGAACCATCCCGCGCGTAAGAAATATGCCTCGGGTATTGAAGTAAAGTGAAGAGATTAAGTCAGCATGCTTAAGAGAGAGAAAAATGAACTGTTTCCGTGAAAGGCAACAAGCGATACCCTTTTTCCCTTTCCACTCTCGCCGAGGTGAGTCGCGCGGTAGGGGAAGTTTTCACACCACAAGGCTCTTTTAGCCTTTTCTATTACTGCGTCCGTCCGATGTAATATTCATTTGTAGCGTTTAGTTTCTTTCTTGAACTTAAAAAAGCAAGAGATTTAAAGGTTGATTGAATGACGTGAGAAGTATAGCATTTTTTTTGGCTCTACAAAACTAAAGTTTAGTTCTATAGTTGTTCGCTTCGTCCACTTGAATTCCATTAAGATTCAAGATCCAACAAATCGTTGATATAATTTTTAATAAAAATTCCAAAGTCTCCGAAATCTTGCAATTTTGGTGGGAAAGTACTTGCCCAATAACACACATGTGTAGCAAAAGGCAATTTTCTGCAGGCAGTAATACTGTAACATGGAGACGTCAAAACCTGCTGGCTGAGCATGTAGAATAATTGGATTTTCTGCTTGAGAATTTGAAAGGGCCAAATATTACATGATTCATATACGTAGTATGTAATCTTTATTACAGCTATGAAAATTCCTGTACTCAGGGCTCTCCCTTGTAGTTTGGATATATATATATATATATATATATATATTGTCGACATATTATGAGTGCCAATATTCTAAAGTAATACCTATCATGTAACACCACTTTTCAGGTATGTTCTGTTTTGAAATTTAGCTATTATATTTTAATTACATATTAATGATATGAAAGATTCCTTTGTCAACTGACTCTTTCACAGAGTAATATTTTTAAAAGTAGTTTTCTTGTTGCCTGGAATTAAGTGATATTTTTCTTGGAGCCTATGGCATCAGAATCGATGGAATCGGTATCGGTAGAATCGGAATCGAAATGTCAGAATCGGAATCGGGATCGGAATCGATAAAATTTTGGAATCGACCCATCACTAGTTTTTACTTTAGTCCAGGACAGGGGTTTCAATCACCAGTTGCTGTTGGAAACTTTGGAAATGCGCGATTTTCTCTATGCAGCCTAATTTAGGTACGAAATTTCTCGTGGATATCCCGCACTTAGTTTTCATTTGCGAGTGACTTCATATGCCGCTTGCTAGTTGGAGGTCCTGTCCTGAAAAAAGAGTTGATCCATAAAAACCCAATTTTCCTTATATGTAACATAAAAAATTCATTCATTTTCAGGTGTATAGAGGAAAAATTCAACCTACGTATTCTCATGTGCTGTAAAATTAAATGCTGAAATATGTAACTGCAACAATAATTATCATCGACTAAAAAATGTTCACATTTTTAAAATAAGAAGTCTTGAAATTTAATTTCTCCCAGAAGCAGCTCTGGGTTTGAACGAATTAGTTGCGAAAATAACTGTATTTTTTCAATATCATTTAGCAAAATTTCAGCTTGGTTAGTGATTGAATTTATTTGTTTCTTGGAATTTTGGGATAACAATACTATTTCGTTTGCATACTGATGCGTCGCTCCTTTATCCTAAGTCGAACATTGTTTTTTGCTTTTTATAATAATTATAATAATAATAATAATAATATATTTATTCCACATTATGGTACATGAAATTTTAATAGGTTACTCAAGCATGAGTTTTTACAAAGGTGGAATGTAGGCTCACCTGTGGTAAGAACCAGTGTTGGGGTTGCCATCTCTTAAATTAAACATACAGCTGGCTGGTGCGGCCAAAATCAAAAGAATATACCGTAAGTAATGAGCCAAAGTACGCTTTTCTTTAACGTGTGTTCCTTTGAGAAAATTATGAAAAATTGAAACATAAAAATAAATGAAAACAAATACATTAATTACCATGATACATAGAAATATTTCATACACTGTACAGAAATCAGACTAATAACATACAATGTAAAAAATAATGTGCAAAGATAGTATTTACAAGTACTCTTCAATATTGTCTATAGAGAACAACCATATTTTCAATTCACGTAAAAACAGCGTGAAGGACTTTATAGAGGTGATACGAAATGGTAGGAGGTTAAACATCTTAGTAGCACAATATAAATAAAATCTTCTGAAAGCTTCATTATTCTGTTGTGGAATAGGTACTCTATTCCGTGACCTCAAGCCATGATAGGGAATATTTACATAGCCAGTGACATTTCCTCCTCTGATATAAAACATGCATAGGACTCTATAAACATATAAATATTTAAGGGGTAAAATACCTAGTAATTTAAATAATGGGTAAGAAGCGTCGTCCCTTTTTGCCCCCATTATCATTCTTATTATTTTCTTTTGTGACACTAAAACTGGATTTAGATTCGAGATATATGTTCCTCCCCAACAACAAAGACCATACTGCAGTTTTTTTGCGTTTAAAATTGATATTGCTATGCGCATAAAATAGCCACCAAAAGATTAATCTGGTTCTTAAAAAATGCGAATAGCAAGCACCTTTTATGCCCCCAAAAATGCGTTTAACTGGTTAAAAATCGTCGACGGATGCCTCGAAAGGGCTGTGGAGGAAATTGTTTTTCCTGCATCCACGCCCTGCCTTTTTAACCCGACGCCTTATCGTTCAATTCCTTACCATACACCTTCTATCTCTTCCTACACCTTCTTCATACACCTTCTCCCTTGCAATCTTCCCATTCCTCCTCTTCGCTTTTAACTACCTCCCCGCCTACTTTCCTCCAGAGTACCCGCTCTCTCCTCGTTCCATCGGTCCTTTTAAGTCGGCACGACGGCGCTCGAGAAGGCCGAATTTTTTTCGAACCAAGCATTTCGATTCCTGTTTTTCTGGGTCCGACGTTGAAATGCAATCTCGCTCTATAGAGACGCCGTGTTATGCACGGCAATTTGTAATGGCTTAATGTGGCCGACAAGGTTTTTGAAGTGAAAACTTCTTTAGCGGCGTTAAGCACTTTTGCGGGATGGGGAAAAAGCATAGAATTCGCGTGAGCATCACCGACCCGACTCCGCGATCGCTACAGCGAGATATACATTTCCGTCTTAAAATTCGTCTCTCAGTATTACATCATCAGTAGTATAGTGGTCAGCATCCCCGTCTGTCACGCGAGGGACCAGGGTTCGATTCCCTGCCGGGGAGTATTTTTTTTCAATCTCATGCAATTTAAAAAAAATTACAATGGACATTTCAACTACGCAGGCTAACTAGGTATAGTAAATAAACTTTGTTAATATATTGTTAATATATAGACTGTTTAAGTCTTTTTGTTTTACAAATATTAAAATTGAAAATAAAAATCTATAGTGTATATTGTATATCTATCTATAGTGAGCTCGTGCATGAGCGTGCAGAAGAGTGTACACGCTATAAAAATACAGGTCAGTACAATTTAAGACAGTTTCTTTTATGTACATAGTGAACAATTATAGGTAAAAGCATATTAAATAAAAGAAATAAAAGCATATTATATTTTAATATATAAATGATGTTACTTTCTATTCATACACATCGTATTTTTAATATATATTTAATAATAAACAGTTTGCTGAAAAAATAATTTCAATTTTTGTTGAAAAATGAGTATTACTGGAAAAATTAGTTCTTTAATAATATTAAATCTACATAAAAAATAAATGGACAATAATTATTTCAGTTTTCACTTATGTCGGCCAGTCCCACGACTGCCCCGTTTTTTTCCTTTTGTATCTCCTACACCCCTCTCCATAGTTCTGTAAAAGAGACGAGAAGAGAGCGTTGAAAATTCGGGTTTCAGCTAATGCAGTGCAGTTTTGCCGTTTTTTTCCTCGTGGAAATTATACAGCTGATGCAATACCGTGTGGGTGGTGTGAGGGGATACCTTTATGACTTCATTTTCTTCCCTGATGAATAGGGGTTGGAACAAATTCACGCTGCAAAAACAATTTCATCGAAATGGGAGGTTTCGAGGGATATATTCAGGGAGTTATGAATCTCTTTTATGGGCGAATTCGGCGGAAGTGATGTCTTAATTTGAAAAGCTTCAAAAAAAGTCCCTTGATCGCTCGTAGGCCAAAAAGGTCAAATTGATCTAACTCTTGAAATGTATTTAATGAAAGTTTTATGATTTAGACCAGCTATGCTCGCTTTGAAACTAATTTCAGAATAAAACTTCAGAAAATGTTAGTTGGATCTGCAAGGTTTCATTTTCCCCCTGAATATTTCGAAAATATCCGTCATGCCATCATACATGAGGACAATATACATGAGGACAATTTCATATTCATGTAACATTTATATGAACATGAGAGAAATTTGATTTTGTTATTTAATGTTGAGGTTTTCTTTTCTCTCCTCTGGCCGGTTAAAAACTTTTCCGGCTATCTTTTGCAAAGACGCTCCATTCAGTGTGTAACCTTTCTTTTTGTTGAGGAGGCTAACATGCACTTGCAGCTTATTGTTAGTATAACGTGATATCTGCTCTCACTCATTCAATCCTACCAAAGGGGCAATTCCGCGCATTGGAAGAACAGCATCAACAGAAAAATATTAATTAATTATTAATTAATAGCATTCCAAAATGAACTCATAAAATAAGGTTGAGGTTTACTTTTCTTTCTTTTGGCCGGTTAAAAATTTTCCGACTATCTTTACAAAGGCGCTCCTGTAATATTTCAGCGTGTAACCTTTCTTCTTGTTGAGGATGCGTAAAATAATAATGACAAAATAGATGTCATTTTATAGTCATATTTTAAACAGAAAATTTTTATTTAAATCACAATCATCAAATTTTTCAACAAAAAATGAAACCGGTCGGTCAACAAATCTAAGCCGCTGCAGTAGCAAGGATTTTCATTTCTTGTAGGATTTTGTGTTTTTCTTAGGGAAACCCCCTCAATTATTGAGTAAAAAATATTATGCAACGGATACATATATGTGATCCAGTGAGTGTTTTTCGTGACAAGGAAGCGCTAATAAACCCTGAGAGAGTCGCAGTCTCACAATGCCTGCGAGAAACGGCCAAAAATGTAAAAAAATTAGTCATTTCGATGATATGTTAGATAAAGGCCAACAACCGGTCGAAGTATCGAAACCGGTCGCAAATATATATTTTATTCTGATGAACAGCAAAGTCTTTTTTTTCTTACCCTTGGCCGATAATATTATCTTTTTCCTGTGGCGTAACTAAGGAGATTCTTTGAGGATGGGGGATGGAATGGCCTGAGGTGGCGACCCCGCCGACCCCGGCAACGGGATGTCCGGGGAAATTTTTGAAAAACGGCATGCCACGAAATAGATTTCACATCTTTTTGGCACTAGTTTGGAAACAGTGAGCTATTAAATATCAAAACTAGGCGATGGTTTTAAATAATTATTTTACTTCTCTGATACTTTGGGGGGGATCTATCCCCTCATCCCCCCCCATAGTTACGGAATTGTCTTTTTCATCAAATGGCACAAACGGATTCTCAAATAAAAGAACTGCATTAGAGCGATAATGCAACTAGCATATTTACACAGTGATCTAAATAGGTGGCGTGATTCGCTTTGAGTCCCGAACGGTCGGTTCTACTTCCCCCGGATGATACCCCCCTGCCTACGTCACAGCACTCATCCCATCCCCCACTCACCCCCAAAGGACAGTGGCATCATGTCCCGCGTCAACCACCGCGATGGGGGAGGCAATATGATGGCAATCCGCGAGGAGGAGAGCGCTTTGAGCGTCAAGCACCGTGGCGTCGTTTGTCCACCGTGCGATCCATTGAGATGTAAGGGATGAGACGACCATTGATACCTGTCGAACGACTGCGAGACGATTCCAGACAACGCTTTTTTTTGTCTTTTTTGCTTTCTTCTTACAACTCACCTACTCCTCCCATCCCCCTTCCCCTTTCCTCCCGCTGATTTATGAATGGAATGAAAAATCAGCGTCCGTAATTCGAGCTGCTGGAGGAAAGGATACGTATGTTCCCGGGAGATGTATTGGCTCGAGAGTGGTCGCCACCCTGGGGGCGATACGTAATCAGGTATGAGAAATGCGTAGGCGCATCGGTAATTCTCGCATCGTTGTATCGAACATCGATGCATCAAAAATATGTATATTTTCTGTTTGATGCATAAAAATATGGTTATCAGTTCGTAACAAGAATTAGAATCTATTAATAAAAAATAAATTTATTTTTTTAGTCATCACAGAAAATGCATATTTTAATGAGTATTTATTTAATTTTTTTGGAAGATTTTAAACTTATTCATCGCAGTTAATTGGGATTATCAGGCACTGCACTGATTTTTAAAAATCACTATCTATGTGAATAACGTTGCTATTTGTTAAGGTGTACTACATGTGCTTAAAAAGACCATAACATGATCAAGACGTAGTATTAAAAAAAGTGCGAAATTATCCCTTGCCTTGATGTAATGAACTATCATAATTATTGACATTTACCTAGCCAGCGAGGTGGGTATATGTTACTCATACATGAGCGTACCCAGCGAAGGCAACTGCCCCCCTAGAAGAAATAATCGTAAAATTCTATAGGCAAAATCAGTACTGAGTTGAAATGAAAGTATTCAACAAATTTTCTTTAAAACCACGAAAAATGATATGCATTGGTATACGATATGTAACCAAAATAAAACTATTTTTTCAAATGTTACAACTTGGCTTGCCCCCTCCTTAGACCATGGCTTGCCCCCCCCCCTCCCTAGACCATGGCTTGCCTCCCCTCCCTAGACCATGGCCTGCCCCGTCCCCTAGTTATGATCCTGGGTACGCCCTTGTACCGATGTGTATTTCTCAAATACATCGGGATGTCGTAAATATGGAAATAGTTTTTCTTGTCCCTTTTATGGTGCTAAGAACAAAATTACCACAAGAAACGGCTGAATGTATTTCTAGGGGCAATCTTTTAGAGTAATATAATTTTTTCTTATGACATTTTCACGGAAACTAGCTAGTCCCTAGAAGATTTGGGAATATTTTGAAAATATATCCACTGAAATAACTCGTAATAATGCCGATTTATTAATATATTTTCCCACATCTATATTACAGGCAGTATATGGAACTGAGTATGTAATTTCAATGAAATTTGTAAGAAAATAACCGGTATTTTCTTCAAAGAAATAGTATATTACTACATGGGCGTACCCAGTGAGGGGCAGGAGGGGGAAGCTGCCCACCCCTAGAAGCGAAAATCGCAAATGTCTTGAAGGAAAATAATATTTTTTCAAGCAAATAATTTTAAAAACTAATAAAGAGCTGTTACAGTTGCCTTTAAATGTTGATTTCATTCACCTTTTCCATGCTTAAATCTTACCTGCACTTGAACAACCATGGCTTGCTCCCCCGCTAGTTTTCATCCTGGGTACGCCCTTGTATCACTACGAGCTTGAAAATAGGAAAATTAAGATACTACCTAAATTTCGCGCTGTGATCTGATGATTTACCAATTTTCAGCTCATATCAGCGATCACATCTCGATTGGCAAAACGCGTAGTTAGAAAGACGTTTAATTTTTTAATCCGCAGGAATATAGGTGGAATGGGAAAGGATAAGTTAGCGATTCGGGAGGATATCTATGCGTGTGCGTGGAGACGACAGGATAGAGAAAAAAATAACGCATGTGTGTGGATTCTCCTTCTTCCTTTACCTTCCCGAGTAATTTTTTTTCATCCAACCTCCATCGCTTTGGTTTTTTTTACTGTTGTTTCTCCGGAGACGGGTGATCGCTCCCTCCGCGATGGTGGCGCCATAACTTAGAACCACGTCCGCACACGAGACGACGGAAGCGAATGTGTTATGGAGGGAGGAGAGAGAGGTGAGGGGGGGCTACTACTCTCTTCAGTCCGTCCAACTTCTCCGCGGAGGTCGGCGTGTGTTGGCCGATTGGTTGTAGCGGGCGGGGCGGGAAGGGGGGTATATGATCTCCGTCGAAGGACTAGGCGGGGGCGGTTGAGGAAGGAGGGAACTGCTTATAGGGGAGACGTGGGTTGGGGGAATACAAGAGAAGGGGAGGGGAGAGGCGCGGACGCTGCATCGGCGGTCGGCAAGTCACGACTCGATTCGCTACACAGGTCGCGACTCAAAATCTCGACGGTAGAAATGTAATTGTTCACACGGTAAAGCTTGTAAGGAGGGGAAGATGGTGGGAGAGGATGGGGGAAGGACGCACGGAGGGTGGTTAAGGATCGAATAAAAAAAAGAAGATCGTGGCTCCGTACCAATTCTTTTCCTCCTCACCCCTTTGCAAATCCTCACGTTCAATCCACTCTCGTACGATCGTGATCTTGCGTAAACTTCGAGGTACCTGTGAGAAGCGATGTAAATTCAGTTAAATTCGTTTATTATCGTGGGCCATTCTTGCCCATGAGATATTTTACAATAATATTACAGTACAAGAAATTTAATTATAGAATTATAAAAAAATATACCGAAATGGTTCAATAAGTGTTAATACAAAAAGAAAAAAAGCAAATAAAAATATACCGGTATAAATAAATGTACGAATTTGTATCCTGAATATGGTTACGAGGGAATTTAGCTGCCCAAAATGTTCACATTTATGAAAGATATCAAATCACATTTGCCCCTTTGAAATATACACCACCTTTCGTAATGCATTACCTTTCTGCGTTATATCATCGAATTTTTTTAATAGGAAAAGTGATATCTTCTGGTAATCGTGCCCATATCACATTTGCCCCTTTGAAATATACACCACCCTTCGTAATGTATTACCTTTCTGCGTTATATCATCTGAATTTTTTTAATAGGAAATGTGATATCTTCTGGTAATCGTGCCCATATCACATTTGCCCCTTTGAAATATACACCTCCCTTAGTAATGTATTACCTTTCTGCGTTATATCATCTGATTTTTTTAAATAGAAAAAGTGATATCTTCTGGTAATTTGATGCTTGCCTGATTGTGAGTGATTAAAGAAATAAATCTAGATCAGGTTTCACCCCGAATGAGGCCATAACCTCATACCATACCCGAGAAATCTTCACTGCCATCTCTGTTCTGTTCGCCGGTAATAAAACAGAAATTACACCAGATATAATAAAAGACCTATATAAACAACAGAATATGAATGTTGATAAGTGAAAGAAGTGATGCAGCGTGCATAGCTACTTTGGAAACGTAATTAAATACACACACCTCACTGAGACTCTTACATATCGAATATCAGCAAATAAATGTACTGGGTGTAGGAAAAATGCCAGTTGAATGCTGGGATCACAACCTAAATTGAAAACTAGGTCTTTTTTATATTTACATGTCAGTACGCTGTCATAACCAATAATTTCCGCGAGGAGTGAGTATTGTGCATTGTGCTTCCTGTTCTTGTAAATATTTTCTATTTTAAATCCATGTCCGTTGCTATTCTGATTACATGCATCGTTTTATAGTTACGTTGCCATTCTCGATAGAGCTAAAGCTTGTCTGTATAATGTTCTTCTTATGGTTCTATCAACGACACGATGGAGTAAATAAATACCTAATAAGTTCTTTGTATTTCTTCTTTATAACTAGTTCAATGTTTCAGAGGTAGAAAAAAACATGAGGCATCTTAGCAATATACCATCAAACAATGCATCTAAAAGCATTCGTCGCATGATCCTTATAAGTATTTGAATATCATTGCGAGGCGTTATGGATTATTTTTTTAATAGTCTAATAATTGATTTAATTGGTTCGGTAAATGAAAAAATTTGCTTTAAATATTGATCTTTTAAGAAGAACGTATAATATACTTATATTGAAGAAATTGAGAATATGTTCAAAATATCCTTACGTACGTATTGGCGTAAGTACAATGGATGAAACCTAAAGAATAACTTGGTAAGACAACAGGAACCAAAAGGAGTGTAATTTTGCAAAAAATGTCCGAAAAATATCTTCGAAAAGTTATGAAACAGAGAAGAACCATCGCCGCGGAAACCTACGTTCTAACAATACAGTTAAAGTTTGTTAAATATGTATTTTCATCGAGTATGTTCATGTTGCATTAGTAGAATTTAGAACCCTTCGAAGCGCAGTAATCAAGTGATTTTCTTCTAATGAAATGTTTGGTCCAACACTTATTAAATTTATTTGGTTCTTTTTCGCACAAAGTTAAAAAAATATCTATTTTATCGGTGAATGCACATAGTGCTGTAGTCGCGGTTGTTTTTCTTTTAATTATTTTGAAAATGATTAAATATTTTTACTTCGGAAAATAAATTATTCAACGCCTACGTTGAAATTGTGCTTTTTTCCTCGGTTAGCCAAGGTAAAAATATCATCGCAGCGGCATGCACCTGGTGACTTTGTATTCACATTTAACAACGAACGAGAGAATGGCTGTCAATATTAAACCCGAAATCAACGGACTTATCTCTTGATTTCAGCATAAATTACTTTCACATCACTAAGTAATGCAGCATACCTGGAGTAAATATGCCCTAGCTCTCGTGATGTCTCATTATTCATATTACTTTCACCTTATCATCTGACAGCATGTAATTGTTCGCAACGCTCACATTTGATCCTTAGCTCATTATAATACTATGAAGGCTCAGAAAACCTCCTCACAATCTCGGATGAAAATTAGCCATGTCTCGTGTGCGCTGATGATTTTTTGTCCGCATATATTCATACTCCTGTATAATTTCTTCTTATGAAATGTCTTTTCCACAGTTACGTAGACGTTACACTGCGCTAAAAATCTAAGTTTCAGGGGAAAATGATGAAGGAATATGGGCAAGTTTAGGGTTTCTCAACCCTGTTAGTGCCGCGGGACATTATACATTATATAATTCTATGACCTTTGGCCCCCATTGTGACCCCCGGAGGTCAAAAAAACCAACAACATGGATCTATGAACTGCCTAACCGACTTTGGCACCCTTCAAAACCTATGGTTTGACACGTTGGCTGTCATGATGGCCCGAAGTTCAACTCTATGACCTTTGACCCCCATTGTGACCCTCGGAGGTCAAAAAACCAACAATACGGATCTATGAACTGCCTAACCGACTTTGGCACCCTTCAAAACCTATGGTTTGACACGTTGGTTGTCATGAAGGCCCGACGTTTAACTCTATGACCTTTGACCCCCATTGTGACCCTCGGAGGTCAAAAAACTAACAATACTGATCTATGAACTGCCTAACCGACTTTGGGACCCTTCAAAACCTATGGTTTTACACGTTAGTTGCCACGATGGCCCCACGTTTAACGCTATGACCTTTGACCCCCATTGTGACCCTCGTAGGTCAATTAGTGAATAATACGGGTATTTGGACAATACCAATGACTTGGGCACCCTATAAAACCCATAGATCGACACCTTTGTCGGTATGCTATTCTTTTTGCCACCTTTATGACCTTGACGGTGACCTTACTGAGTCAAAGGTTGAATTTTCGTAAATAAAATTGTTATTTTCGGGTTTCTCGGGTCCGAAACCATAAGAATTGACACCTTGGTCAATGAAATTCAGACATTTTTCTATCTCGATTTTTTTAACATTGAAACCCCATAAGGCAAATTCAAATTTTTGGTTTGGACCCAAATTGTGAGGTCAAATGGTCAAAATTTTAAAATTTTGCATACACTCAACAAAACTTAGGACCTTTTCCCATAAGTGTGCCAATTTTCATGAACATAGCTCTACGGAAAGTTACTAAAATTACAGGTCAAAAATGACACACGACACTTAGGACAGTCTGTATATGCTTTTGCTTCTCGGCCGGTAAGTGTCACTAGCCGAAATATTGGCTATGAGAAAGCTAATTATTCAAAATAATAATCATTTATAAACTAATCTCTTTAGTAAAAATCAGGATTTTGTTATACAGTATTATAGTGAGATAATTTGAGTAAAATAATCAGCATGTTGATGCACCAAAAAATAGAATTTTTTCTTGAGATCGTCACATTTAATTCAACCCTATCAGTCATATCATCCATTAAAATGGACATTTCCGTTAGAGGATCCTTACTTCCTGGACTGTACATTCGTTCATAACGATGGACATGGGGTACAAAACTGACTGCGTTAAAGGTTACCAAAGCCTATAGCACAGTGGTTCCCAACCTTTTCTTGTTTGAGGCACCCTTGGAAAGCCTTTCAAAAGTTACCGGCACCCTTATAAGGAAATAGATATTTAAAATCTCCGTAGCTTTTTTATTATTAGATATTTATTTATTTGTTTCATTTCGAGAGTTTGCATGCAACAACACCTTATACCTAGTCCTAGATGATATGAGAATACTGTTTACACTGATTCTGCCTAAATAAAAAAAATAGTATTTCGATACAAATATGTAATGTGAAATTTTGGCGGCACCCTCAAAAGATCTCACGGCACCCCTTAGTGCCGCGGCACACCGGTTGGGAACCACTGCTATAGCATAAGTGTTTAAAAGATTAAATGAGGTTAAATCGAAAAAAATGTCCACAAACATGAAGAAAAAATGTGTTACTGATAGGGTAAAATACCTTAGCATTTCTCATCAGTGCCACCCCGAGAAGGTGACACTAATTGTTAGAGGGATACTTAGGAAAGAATTCTCTAATTGCAGTATTTTTCAAACTTGTCCTTGCGTTTGCGAAAGCAGGTCGTTAGGAATGAGTCGTTCATTTAATTGACAAAGTGTACCCAATTTCCTTTCTTCCTTTTTCCCTGCCGTCATTTTGTTGACGGGCAACCCCTGTTTGAACGTAATGAATTTTGCATCCCTCTCTTGCTTCGTCTCGAGACCAAATAAGGGCGGTGCACCTCAGACCGGGTCAGCCTATGCGTGAATGCAGGTGTAAGTCCCGGCAGCGGACGCGTGGAAATGATTTATCTGCGAGGCGCAAATGGCTATTTCCACTCTCTCTCACACCTTACTTACTTTTAGCCCTTGGCTCCATCCGACTTCACATTTACGAGTTCATTCCGGCGAATTCATCTTGAACGGCACGCATTTCACACTCGCTACATCTTGTAGGTACACTGTTCACTGTTTTTGCCTTCGCTCTCAGAGTTGTAAGAAATGTCATGAAAAACCTTTTCCTACCGGGGTTGTAGAACCCATCTCCTACCAACAGACTTTCCTACAGTTTGGGCTTAAGGATAAACTTTTAGAAAATTGTATTTTCTCAAATCAGGAAATTTCTTTATAATCATTTGGTGATATTTGTCTTTGCTTTTGATAATGGTTGATAATTTTTATTCAGACATAAAGCTTATACAAGGTGTGTACCTACTGGCTTAACAATTTTGACGAGAGGAAAACGTACGCTCGTTGTCATAGTACTTCTTTTTAGTAATCAAGATGTGAGATTATAGTAATCAGGAAATCAAAACACTGAAATTTTAGGAAAATGGTGGTACGTTAGTTGTATCAGCTTGCAATGGTAATAATAAAAATATATAAATTCTTTATTTGTGTACTTTTTTATATATCAATTGGTGTCACGTGGTAGCAAAAAGCCTTCAAAAAACTCCATAAACTCTATTTTTTAAACTAGCAGTGAGAGAGGAAATAAGGTAAGTAATTGTATTATTTTCAATAATTTTAATATACATTCTAGATAATGTAGTTCAAAACTTTTCGGCTGCAGATTCTATACCTGTTTTGGATTATGAATTTAATGCGACAGAAATTTCCAATACTTTCTCCTAATACCAAGCTTGAAAATGCATAGAAATATAATCCATCGCCGCAAGGAGATTATACGTGGTATTTTAAGACTAGGCATTTAAATATTAATTATGTGGAATAGTTTAACACCAACCACTTAAAAAATGAATATTATCGTGTAATATAAACACTCATCATTATCATCATCACGGGTCAACAATCTTAAGATTGGTTTGACGCAGCTCTCCACTCAATTCTCCTATCAGCCAATTTTTCTCAACTACGTATTTCTTATCTTTCTCATCCTTCTTTACCTGTTCCATATATTTAATTTAATTTCAACTTTTCAATATGAATACTTTAGAAAGTATATTCTCAGAGCCAAAGAGCCCTTACCACTCGGTATATGGTCTGTGGTCAACGGTGTCTTCTTTGCCGGATAGCTTCCGTGGGACTCGAAACGCTTTGATTGCTCCCACCTCATCCCACTTCGCTTTCGCTGCTTGATGAGAGGCGTGTTGCCTGTTTATGTACGAGGAGCGGGGAAGAAGGATGACTTAGAGGTGGTCGGAAGTTCTGCTGCTCTCTGTCTCGCTTCCACTTCTTCCAGACTGCGCGGAGATATTTTTTGCTCGCCTTGTTGTTTTTTGCGTGTATGTTATCCGTCTTTAATGTCTGAGAGAGCGAGCGTGCGTGCGTGCGTGTGTGTGTGAGGTAGGGAGAGTGTAACTCTGAGGGAAATGAAGTGAGTGCACGAGACATGGCTGGCTTTCAACCTCGTCTGCGTGTCTACGGGTGAGGGCAACGAACATCCTTCGGAATGAGACGGTTCCAAAGTGGTACTTTGAGCGGGCAAGCGTTGTAGCCATCGCCTCTGAGCAGCGTGTTTCAATGGCGGTAGTCGATGGCTTTTCTGATTTTCTCCATCGGTTCATCCTCGAGCCCTTCATTAATGACTTCCCGCAATGGTCTACGATCCTTCTTTTCAAGAACTTGGCTAGCCGCAGAGCATACGAAGTGCTGAATTGAAGAGTATTGATGTTCGCTCATTTACTTCTTTAGTCAATGGATCTATTAGCTTCAGAATTAAATAGTTGCATTCCATCTCATTTCCACGGAAATGGCCTGTCCATGGTGAAGCAGCTTGTTATGATAACAAATTGTGTAACTATTGCACTCTCCACAATTTTACTCATATATTTGGAGGCGTTTCAACGCCTCGCGGTACCATTATGACAAATGATGCCTGAAACATAGTTTCCTGTGTGTTGTTCGACATCGTTTGTGCTGATGATGGCGCTGAGGCGTCGTTAAAACGCCTCGAAATATAAGTCAAGTTGTGGGCAGTAAAATAGCTCTATTGGTTTTATCGCTGTTTCTCTTGCAAATACTTGGAATCTCTCTTCAAAATTTCTTCATTTACGTGATCGTGGCATTCTGCAGAACAGCTACATTTAGAGTATATATGAATATATATATATAGTATATATAGTGAATGTAGTTTAAATGCGTGATATAATTGTGATGGAATTGAGACCTTGATATAAGTATCCTAAGTTATACAAAAGATGTCTCCTTTGATCTCTGAGAAAACAATACTGTTAAAGAAACTTCCAATGTGAACCCTAAAATGATTAGCTGCGGAATCTCATAAAATTCACCTCACGGTCCAAACCACCTCGTTAGTATGATGAAACCAATTAGTCGATTCCAGGAAGTGCATTTTCTAGGACTCTTGTGTAGGTGCCACCCTGTAAAGGCTCAGCTCAGGGCCGCCGCGGCTACTTACCGAGTGGGCGGAAATTGATATGCGGAAGCGAGGAAGCATAAATTAACTCTCGGTATCGCCAGATATTCATCTGAAAGACGCTGTCTGTAATATTTCGGGACTATTTCCTTTACGGCACCTTGTATCCATGGTGTTGACTCTCAGGTTTCCATTACGTTGACCAATTGAATCCTGGTTCTCATAGCGTTGGAATTTGTGCGTTGACGACAATTTCACTGTAATCAAACCATAGTTACCAAATCTAGTGCCGGGTTGGAATTTTGGCCACCTTTCATGGTACTTTTTTTCACGCATATATTTTTTCGGGTGTTTTAGGGCTTTGGATTTTTCTTGGAAATTTAACGATTCTGCCACAAGCTAGGGAGAGAATATATGTCTCTTTATACAAATTAATTTCATCTTGTGAGCCACTTTGAGAGAAATTGGCAGGATTTGACTATAAATATTTAACTTTCTTTAAGCCATGTGTTACCTACTTTCAGGCGCTGCCATAATAATACTCGAATCTATGTGCCTATCTCGCACTTGGCCTGCGCCATTTGCACTACTCAAAAAGTAATTTAACTCTAAACAACGCGAATCGACTTCTACATACTACCCCGCAAGCTGGGTGGGAGATGCTGGTACACTAGACGTTGAGAAATAAATAGGAAATGCTCTAGCGAAATTACGCCTACGTTATTGTCCGGGGTAAAAGAAGTCATTGACGTCGCGTGACATTGAAATCTTGAAAAACTAGCCACCGGGAGCGTATAAGAATGCATCGGAAACTTATTTCACGCATGCATTTCGTTTGCGTTGCGTTCATCGACTTTTCCTGTTATGTTCATGACGAATGAAGAAGGGGGGAGTACACTTTCGCTTGGACAAGTTATGACTTGACAATCCCAGTGGGACGAGTAAACGGAATACTCCCCCTTGAATAATTGATTCTTATCAACACTTGTTATCACGTTAGGTTTTTTAATCGTAGTTCGTTCTTTCATTATCAGAATTCTTCGCTCAAGCAATCTAAGCCTAGCGCGCAACCTCCGAGTCTCTAGCGGCTCCTAGCCTAAATCATTTAACATCTGTATGACGCTTTCTGTACGACCGTATTAGTTGTTTTTTAGAATCGCGCAGCTTTCATGTATATTTTATTGAGTTCACGGATTAAATCTTTCTGAACCGGATCCCACATGCTCGCTGCTTATTAAAAAATGAAGGACGTGCACAAAGAAATGTGATGGACTAAGTAGTCTCGTGGGAACGATAAGCCAATGGTGATATGAAAATAACCGAATGCCTGACGCAAGGTCAAGTTATAAGTTGATGCGAATATTAGTCTCATTTTTTATCTATCGCAGGAAAAATGAGTTCTTCAGCCTCTCAGTTCTCGAATGTACGTATACTATCGTCATCCATTCAATCATGCTATTTAAGGTCTCTATATTCATGCCATTGTCATTCTCGGGTAGTGTTTAATTTTTTAGAAATGTCGGTTGCTTCTGTAAATAGCATATCATGACTGGATTTACTCCAGGCTTGCTCCACATCAGCAAATAGTTGAAAATCTTTCTTCTTCGTAGTCCCTATTGGGTGATCATCTTGGTGACTCTATCCTCGGAAAGGATTCTGTGACACTTTTATCTTCAAATTTTCCTATCGTGCTTATCTTGGCTCATTGGTTATATTTATATACTTCGTACCACCGTATTTATAATGAAGGGTCGCACCGACAGAAAAAGGAGTTCATTTCTTCGGGCTGGGTAAAAAATATTCTCAATTAAGCATAAAATGTTTTATTTATTTAATGCGGGAAAGAGTGTTCATATACTTTTAATGGGGCTTGAAATAAGGCTAGAATTTATCTTGCATGCGATAGTGGGACGAAAATAAATATATCCATGTGTAACTAAAACACATTTCTTAAGGGAACTAATCTGAAACAGATATCTGTGGAGAAATCTCTCACTTGGATGCTTAAAGGTGGGGCTTGTACTCTTTTCTCTCATTAAATCCATGCAAGGATACTTAAGCATGCAGGTGATTCTTTCAGAGGTCGCCGCGTGACATTGAAATCTTGAAAAACTAGCCACCGGGAGAGTATAAGAATACATCGGAAACTTATTTCACGTATGCATTTCGTTTGCGTTGCGTTCATCGACTTTTCCTGTTATGTTCATGGCGAATGCAGAAGGGGGGGAGTACACTTTCGCTTGGACACGTTATGACTTGACAATCCCAGTGGGACGAGTAAACGGAATATTCCCCCTTGAATAACTGATTCTTATCAACGCTTGTTATCACGTTAGGTTTTTTCAACGTAGTTCGTTCTTTCATTATCAGAATTCTTCGCTCATTCCCTTTCTCTTTCAATGCACGAGTACTATTCCCTCCCCTTTCATCGCCGGAAATTGAAGCTGATTCGTTTCAAAGGGAGTTGCTTGTACTTGAATATTTGCTAGATCTTAGATCTTGTGCAATGCCAAATTAAAATTTTAAACCTTGTACGAAGGCGTCTCATAATATACCATTAGATAATATATTTTCATGCTGAAATATTATTATTTTAATTTACGCATACTTTGGTGAAAAATTTTACTGCGGCAAAATGCTCTCCTCTATTTTACTATCAAATATCAATAAGTCAGCAATAAAATGACGAAAATGGTCCTACCCTAGTCCACCCCTTTTTGTCCTCCACTGGCTTCTCCGTGCTTTTATCTTTTGAAGTTTATATGAAAAATTTTTTAATTTAAAATAAATAAATTATTTTCACTTTTTAAAAATCCGGACTGGTATGACGTTAAAATTTTCATTCTGAACTTTGCGTAATCGTTTCTTTTCCCGTAATTTTGGCAAGGACTGGTAAGTAGTCGAAACAATATGTTGGAATGAAATTTATTTGGTAGATTAGAAAAATGTGCTTTTAAGATTCAAGTTAAAGTTCATCATTAGGTATAGGAACTAAGCCCTTCTCGAGAATAATAAACCCTTCAAAGACAAATATTGTTTTTTCAACGGAGGCTAAACAATCTTAGGCCAGCTTACGAGACACTTATGTGGCCATATAAAAACCGTTACGTATAATGTTTCGAGACATCACCGATTTAATGTTGCCCACTTCCCTTTAGATTCAGGAATATCTGGCAAGTAAATATCTCCTTTCACTATTGCTTATATTTATTTGGTAATCGTGAGGAATCATCCAGCCATGTTTAGAGATATTGCTTTCATTTCATAAGATCCAAGTCATAGCTTTCTCTGACCATCTCAAGCAATATTTTGTATTAATAGAAATGGCGGGAGTCATAATCATGTTATCGGTGTTGAGCCGCTCTCTTAAAGAATCTAATGCCCCAAAATGTTTTTTTTTAATTGAATAAGTAAAAATTATGGAATTTGCTATTGAATGGACTATAATGGGCAAGCGCGAGTAATATGCCAATGACTATTTCGCGTATTTGTGAAGAAATTCCAATTTAAATTAATTATTTCAATCAGATACAGGTCTTTTCTAGTATTGAAGGAGTGCAAATTGCACTTCAGTTAAAAAATTAACACGCTACATACGAAAGTCTACAACAATCTGTTCCCAATGATATTTTAATGAAATACATAGTTTTTTTTAAAATTGACATTCCATCATAGTATATTATGATGAACTCCACACCCAAATTTTGTCGGCGCAATCTGAGCTATAAACTCCTTCCTCCGCTATCCACACTCCTGGCTATGTTATTGCGTTTCCCTCTCTCCTTTAACTGCACCCCCACCGAAGGTGAACCTCTCCCCTATCAGTCCTTCCCCAATGCAGGCATTCTCGTCCCGTTCCCTTCGGGGGCACGTGATGAGCCTGAGGTGGCTAATCGTCTGTCTGGCGGCGCGGTCACATATCGCCACATTAATAATAAACCCCGGGGAATGCTGCTCAGGCCTCGCGAGGACTCGCGACGACGTCTTATGTACAGAGAGGAGTGACGCGACGATCTTATCTGCCTCCTTCAGTCACCCTCCAACCCCACCGACTCCCAACCTCCCTCCAGCTCGCTTCTCGGTAAACCGGGGATTAATTTTTTTTATCTACTCTCCGGGAATCGCTCCCTGTAATCTTTTTTTTTATCTTTATACTTTTAATTTGTTTCATTTTTTTCTTTTTTTCTATTTTTCAATCGGTTCTCCGCTCCTCGAAGAAGAATTTAGCGAGAGAGGAGAGAGGCAGCTGTGGAAGGATTAAATAGAACAAAATGCGTTTCAATAGCCCGTGGGGATTATGAATCTCTCCGTAGCCTTAGAGAGAGTGAGAGGGGAAGGAAATATGCGATAACTCGCATTTGAGTGATGAACTCTTTAAAAATAGATTGCTAATATTGATCAATGGCGTCCGCAGATATCAATTTGCGCTCTCAATCGTGGAGAGAAAGTGATAAACCTTTTTACCTCGCTGAATTATTCAAGAAGGGCTGGAGATAAGCGTTTATTATCCATGTAAAAATAGGACTTATGCCCATGGGCATTGAAAACGTTCGGATGTACCCATTTGTCATTTACACTGCAAACTCTGATTTGCTCGCTTAATAATTTAACTCTTTGCTCCCTTTATTTTTGCAGGCTTATGGTACGGATGTAGAAGAATAATTGGCCTTCTCCAAATACATTGATCTGAGGATATGGATCAAAAAGATTGCAATTAATCACCAGGGTCTATAATTATATTTAGTCCATCGGGTTAGAAGATAGGAATTACAAAATGCAGTGACTGTTAACAATTGACAAATGAAATCAAGGTACTTCGCTGTTATTCATTGCTCTGGCATTAATTTAGTCATTATTTAAGGAGTAAAAATAAGAGAATATTTTCCTCGGAGAAAACAATGAAGATTATTAACTTTTGATTTAAGCGCTTTCTGAGTAGATCAGCAAATACACTGCTAATAATCAAGGTATTTTTTGTACCCATCTTGTCACATTCGCTGAAATTTGATTCCAAAGTCCCTTAAAGATAAAAGTGAATAAGAAGCCTAACCCTGCGTCAGATCGGTTTTCATTAAATTTGCTTAGAGGGCTGTAACATCATAATGAAATGTAGTCTGACGTCTTGCATAATATCATCCGAAATTGAAATCCTTTTCTGAAGAAGAGATTTTCTCTAACGCAGTTGCGCGTTTTCCATCCTCACTATCTATTTTTCTACCTCAATTCATGTCATTCATGATTGATATTCCCCTTTCAACTTATATTTTATCGTACTATTTGTTCTTATCTTTTGATAGAATGATTGTATTTATGAAATTATTTGTTTGAGACTAAGGTGATAGATGTTCACACATACTTTTGACATTTGTTTCATTAATATCAAACTTACACCGGCATAGGCTCCAATTAATAACCGTCTCTCTTAAGTCATCTAGCCTCTCAAGACTTCGCTAATATCCGGTTATCTATTACGCTTGAGTATGAACATATTGATTAAATTCATAAAGACTAGAATGACCCTCGTGGTAAGGTTGTATTTACCTCTATCAGTATTCAATAAAATGAATTTGGAATTTTGTCTTGAGTTTAGAATGAAGTTCCTGTTTTTTTTCGTGAGTTTCCATTTAAAAAATTATAAACCTTTTTTTGTAAAAATAATACTAAAGTGCATGTAAATTGTTTACATCAATGTTCGAAAAATCAAATGATAACCTCATACGCCTTACTGTAGCCACCATGTTTGACTTTTAATACTGTTTAAGGAATGCTATGTCTTTATTTTAAACTTTTTATCAATTTGAATATATCGATATATCCACGCTGTCCGATACTGGTGCTTGTGTTTGTTGTCACTTGTGGCTAATTCATAATCGTAAAGCCTAGTTAGAAGCTTAAATTGTTTACCAAATTCTTGCTCTATCTTGCAAAATGTGTTATTATTTTTGGAAGGTTAATTACTTTTCATCTGAGGGCGTATGTTGCGTTAAAATTCTAGAGAGGCTGTCGAAGTTTTCTTCTGCGTTATATTTCCACATGTGGATAGATTGGATCGATTGTAGTGGCTGTCTTCAATACTTAAGTAGCTTTGACACATCTTTACATCTTCGTAATTAAATTTGAAACTTTTAAAAGCTTCATCTGATACGTTTTGTCATGAAAATTATGATCTCTTGAGTTTACGAGTTTCGGTCGTGTTTAGTAAACGAAATGACTCGAGTGGGAAAGTAGTATAAGTGGGAAAGATAGAAAGGCAGAAATATTTTCCGCGGCGTTAATGGAGTTAACGAATCGGAACCAAAAAGGGAACGGTTGTGCATTTGTATGGAACGGAAGCGCATTGCGATGCATCAGCCGCTCACCACACGACCTTTACTGGTGATTGCCTAGCCACTTGTTCAGCGCATTTCGCTGTAGCATATTTTTTCCACCATTTCCGAGATTAAATTGCAGTCAATTCACTGCCAAGTTTTTCCTTAAGGACTAGATATTGTTGACACTTCGTATCACGAACCATTTGCTTTTGAAGAACTATTCCGTGCTAAATTTCTCTTGTTTTGAACGGTTCATAAAATTATTTACTATTTTCAGAATTCCTATACCAATGGTGAGATTTTGGTGATTGAATTCGTACTAGTAGGAGCATGACTCCATTTTTTTCTAGAGAGTTGCTACTACGTGATCTTAGGTTTTCCCGGCGTAACAGTTGCAGAAAGGTTTCTCACCACTTTCGACATCAACCGGTGGAAAACCCGAGAAACTTTTCTGCAGAGTTGCTACTGTTTAGCTATGAATTAGATATATAGTGCAGTGATTGCAGAATAATTTGTCAGCAAGATTGTCTCATCTAAGAGTGGCAATGGGATCTTAAGAATCCCTCAAAACGAAGGAAAAATTATTTTTAAAAACTAGTTTGTAACTTTGATTGACCTGTTAATTTTCTTGTCTAATAGCCACTAAGTGATATTGAAATCGTCACAGCTCCTCCAGTTTTTCCTGATCAAGTAATCTTGAATTATCTATCTGTGTTTTGTTTCTAGCTAAAAAACTGAGCGAAGTATAGTAAAACTTTCAAAATGCATTCTTGTATATATGCTCCAATCGTAGTATGCAATCCAATTTTGAAAATTCAACCTAAATAAATCTTTGAATTTCTTTCGGCTTTCCTGCGAAAGATTATCTTGGCTCCGAAAATGTTTAAAATATAAGCTAATACAAATAAATTTTAACCTGTACAGTAATAGTATACCTCATGTTTTAAAGGTGGTATAAGGAGAGATTCAACATGTAAACTGTAATAATAATGAAGTGGGAGATATCACCCTCTTATTTATTTAAGTTTGATGCTCCAAGTGGGTTCAAAATACGTTAACCGAATCAAAATGGTGGCACGGCTGAACCAGCTTGATGGGTAGAAAGAGATTGGCAAGATATAATTGTTGCAAATATTTTATGCAAATAATCTGACGCTAATTCTTAAAATCGAATGAGGACCAATCTGCCTTCACAATTGTTCACATAGGACATCTGATATTTTGAAACAAGTCTGTTTTGATTGCGGAAAAGTCACGGCAAAACATCCGTAGAGGGAAAGAGGACACAAGGATAGAGCGCCAGCCTCAACAGGCCCAGAGTCCATCCGGTATTGATGCGAAAATAATTTCATCGCGAAGCTGCGCAGTAATTTGATCTTCCGAAGGAGATACTGGAGCGGCGGAAATAGCTGGAGACCCGGATCTTTAAAAGACCCGCCCCGTGTGACTGTGATGTGAGCGGATTCGGCAGGAATGTTTGGCAAGGACGAATGCTCTACGCTCCGAGAGGCACGGGCGCCTCTCTTCATGCACCGGAACGGAAGGCAGCGGCAATCGAAGGGTCCCAAGGACGCGGCGGCGGCGCAGACAGGAACTTCGCCTTGTTTTTATCTCGCGCGCGGACGAAGGAATTACGCCCGCGTTTTATTGAGTGATTGTCGTGGACTACATAGAGGAGGGCCAATTCCGTAGGCAGACAGAAACTTCCCCTTGTTTTTATCTCGCGCACGGACGGAGTTACGTCCGCGTTTTATTGAGTGATTGTCGTGGACAGGGAGACTATGCAAGGAAGACCCCTGTCCGTTCCGTGGAAGCTTGATTTTTGTTGCCTTCAAGGGGACTGCATGGAGGAGACCCAATAACATCCCATAAAAGGCTGATTTCTTGTCAAATCGGTCGCATTTTAATCGGTTTTCAAAAAAGTCCGCGACGCGGTGATGAGTGCAATGCGATCCACTTTTTCCCAATATATTATCTGTAAAGTGTTTGTAATTGCGAGGAATAGCATTGAAAAGTTATGAATACGATAGATCACGTGAAAATGTGTATGAATTACGGTTAAGACCCCTAAATATACCTTATTTCCCCGTGAACCTAGGATAAATTTACCCGTCAGCGATGCGAGAGGCGACTTTTGTAAACCCATTTAAACGCGCGGTGGGTGACAACAATATGATGGTTTCCATTATTTTTTTATTGCCTGAATCGTAAGATTATTATTACTGGAGTACGCATTTCACGCTTTTAGATTTTTAAATGACGATATCTATTTTTCGCGATTAAATGAAAAGTGAAAATTTTCAAGCGCGCGAAATCGCTACGGCTAAGTATGAATGCTGGGAAAAGCCCCTGTGACGTCATTATGGTTCCCGCTTCTGCCGTGTGAGGTGACCTTGGGGCGAGGATATGTGCGCCGTTGAGATGCAGGATGCTAGCAGGTAGCATTAAATAATTATCATTAATACCTTATCAAACGAAGGAAACTTTCCGACATTAGGCAGTTTTAATAGGTGATTATTAAGACATGTTTCCCTGAGCTCAGTGCCTCATGCATGCATTGGTAATTTCAGACGATGTATAACTCCTATCTACTCCTATAGAAACTAGGTCCCTGTGACGCCACGTGGGGCCTTTTTCAAATGCGGTTAAAATTGACCATTAACATTCGTCTAAATGGTATTTCTAAAACCAAATAATTTGTATACTTTTTACATAATAATGGTGGTTAACGAATCCCAGTCAATGCCTTTCGTTTTCTTTGATGAAGGGAACTATCCTATTAAGTATAAACTACTATCCCTGGAGCCATCGCGGGTCAATTTTTTCGCCATCATTGGAGCGATCGCTGGAGCTGTCCCTCGAACGGGATGGAAAAAATGTTCGTGGACTAGGGCGGGGGTTGTGGGGTTCTTAGTAGCATGGTGCATGTGGCTCCGCTTGAGCGGATAACATAGACACCGTATGTTAGAGTTTGATGGAATACCCCTCTGTCGTCCAAGTCGAGGACTAATGAAACGAGTACGGCGACCGACCACCGGAGCTCTTCTCCTTCGTTATCAGAAACTTCAACTACAACCCTCGTATGCTGTCTCCATATGACACTCATAGAGTTTTGGGAAATCTTTGAAAAGTCTCGAATGAAGTCTGCACTCGAGGTCGTTTCAACTGCGTTTCTGTCATAGCAAACGACCAGAGACCGCTGGAAGCACCCCGGCCTCAGTTCACTGCTGGATATACTGAGGTGAATATCGAGTGTTTTAGTGTCCCAGGCGGAGTTAAGGAAGTTATATACTGTGTAACATAATAATGTGCGTTAGTGCTTGAATAACGGCGTAAAAGCAAGTATGTATTTTGAAGTTGCTAGAAGAATAGTCACTTGGTTTAGTGCTGTGAGAAGTTAAAGTAGCCGTACCTGTTTTCATTTTTGCCAAGTAGGTACATCTGTGGACCTACCTTGCCGTGCAGATAGTATATACTTTTCCAAAGGATGGTGAAAAAGAAGAAATACGTGCTTAACAATCTTTTAGAAGAAGGACTTCACGCCATTTTCATCACTTCGAGTAAGTACTTGGAGGACTTATATTATTGCTTTTATGTTTTCCGAGTGAAATTTATAATGCATAATGAGTGACAATAGCAAAATATTCACTCTCAAATACGATCGATAAATGTCTGTACCTTTATGGCTAATTTAAAATTATATCTTAATTATAACTTCGCTTGGGTTGTGGTCGTGCATTCGTTATTATAAGGCTATTTTACATGTGACTGGTGTGTGTGGCAAATCCATTAAATTCCTAAATTACTATACTTAAAGCTGGGGCGAAATGGCTACCCTAGGTCCCCGGTTGGGCGCCACGTGTTCAAGGGGCCTTAAAATGGCAAATTTCCCCTTGAAAATACCTAAATACACTAAACTAAATAAACACTTGTCTGACAGTTTTAATGATTCAAATTAAATAGATCAATTTGAAATTTTACAAAACAGTGTTTTCAGTTATTCTGTTGTCTAAGTAAACATGACCACGAATGTACAAAGCAACGCCTAAGGTAAATAATTCTCAACATTTTATTGGGAGAAAGTGCCTTTAAAGAATTTAAACAGTACTCACTCACGAAATACTCAGGTGCACGGAACGGTCAGTACAAATGCGTTATGCAAGCCTAGGGCCCTCGCGGGGGTCCGCCCCAGTTTTAAAGAGCCACATTTTTTTAAACTCAAGTATCTTCTGAACTCGTAAATAATCAAGCTGTTGATATATTTATTTTCCTAGAATAGTATTTTTTAAATGTTTTTATTCTTGCATTTTATCGTGCCGAAATTGAAATTACTTGAATATAAATTAATTAAATGATATTGGCACCTTACGTTGAAAGAATATGTTAAAAATATGTTTCTTACATGGATAGCTTGCCAATTAAATGCGGCTCTTATTGCATTGCTATAATTGTTCGAGTATACAAAATTTTGGGGCCACTTAAAGGAGGTGACCAAATGATATATTTTCCTCGTATTTTAGCGTTTTAAAAATTGGAGCCCGTAACCTGATCTTTAGTTTTCGGCACTCTTAGTTTGTCTTTAATTACATAAGAATATTTTAATTCCCTTTAAAACCCATTTATGTGTTATTAGTTATCTTAAGGTTAATTATAATCCTCTCTACAGCATTTTCTTATACTCGTCGGCGAACATTTACGAGGGAATTGCTTTTTTCAGGATCCTCATAGTAAAAGAAAAATCTTAGAAACCAAGAAAAACACGATAAAAACAATGAGTTACATTAAAATTAGTTTTGACCTTCTATAAATCAATTAAAATTTTTGATGCTTATTGGGATAGATTACTATGTAAGAGTTGAATGCCCATTGGGATAGTATATCCACCTACCTCCTGGAAAGATCCCGCTAGACTCAAACGTCACCCTCACTTCGCGGCTTTCGATCATTACATTACCCTAGTCTTCGGAGGTACCTGGAAAAAGGAATTTAAGCTGCTTCAATGAAGATCACCGGCCGCAGGAAGAGCTCGCAGAGGCACGAATGTTCGTTATCCTCCCTTATCTTTCATCACACTATACATCAATATTAAGTAGTTATGAACGCGCTGGTGTCTGTTTGGAAATTGTCCTGTTTTGTTTTCATTTCCACCGACGACCTTCTTCCTCTTGTCTCAGGCTGGGGGACGTAAATTGTGAAATTTCAGCTTGAAACTTTTTCCTTAAGAGGACCAATACCTCTCGCTCTATCGGTCTTTTTTCGTGCCAAATAACCTTCCAGCCGACAGCCGACACCTTTGACCTGAAGACGCTGGCAGGATAGCCAGCGAAACTGTTGTCTACAAACAAGCTGACGCGGAAGGAAACCCGGAAGAAATGCAGAGACCAAATAACCTGTTTAAAAGTTTAGCTATCGCTGATCTCATGGTTTCCGGGTGTTAGGACCTGAAACAATGCGTTCGAAATCCGGAAACTATGAGAGAATTTACTACTAATCGCTGAACACTACAGCGATTAGTAGAACTGCAAGAACGTCACGTATCGAATTTATATTTTAAGGATTGGCTTGAGTATTATGTATTGAGTAAACCCTTATTGTAAAAAAATTTACCTCATTGTTATCTAGGTAATAAATATGCCAGATTTTTTCATGCACGTAAGTGTTAAGAAATATTTTCCCCCCCGATAAAAGCCACGATAATATCAAGGAAGTTATAGACGAGTTATAAGTCGAGAATAATGGCAATATGTCGAGCGGGAGTAATGTGCCACTTAAAATATTAACCACCAGAAGCCATGTTTTTTCTCACTTAGTATCACATCTAAACATTTGAACTACCGTCCACGAGGTCTGGTAAAAGTATCGTAAAACCGATAGTTTACCTGTTATATTTTTTTTTCATTGCATTCCAGGTTTGTTTAAAATAGGGAAAAAGATTCCTATATATTGTTCTACAAAAATACGGAGTCAATGCAGCATATTTAATTTACTCTTCTATTTAGCATGATATCGTGTTTACTGCTTAAAGTGCTCAGATGGCGAGGATTTTTTTCCTTGCTGGCCGATGCTCGGGGCAAGCTTCAAGGATACAATTTGGGCCACGTCTTTCCAAAATGAGTCATTGTAGATTTGGTATGGAGGCCAAACTTCGGGGAAATTTTTTCCGCATTCCTCATTTTGACATTCTGGCCGGATTTCACGTCCTCAATCTCTAATTTACTGCGCATTAAGCTCCAGAGTTTCGATATAAGAATGAAATAAAGCCAAGCCGTGAGGTTATTCATCAGAATATCGCATTCCACGAGCGGAGCAGCCTAACGCACGGGATACTTAAGGTGATTTTCTGGGACGGAATCAGCTTTGCCTTTTATAATTTCCTCGCCGCAGATTATTACTGTCCATTTTTCATTTTTAATGTTTACTAATCTACAATTTATCTCTTAAATCCTCTGGGGTGGCGCAATTGTCTTTCAGTTTACACTCTCAGTAAGTAATGGCTTGAAATATTTTGTCCTTGTGCAGAATTATTAGTCTCAATCTATATTCGCAGGTAGAATTGTGGTAAACGACTTCAAGATGTCGTAGATGTTAAGAGAAAGAAGTCATGCTTCTCAATTTATTAATTTTCATGAAAGGTTACATGCAATGCATTTTTTTGTAACGTCCTGCATTAAATTGTAATAAGCAAGCTCGAGATGCTTATAATGCTTTGTAATTTTATGGCTCATTTTTTTACCCTATTTTTCGTCGCTATTCTAGAAATTTAAATCATAATTCGCACAGAAGCACTCCTACACAGAGGTGTAAACTAGATTGCATAATATAAAATTGCACTATACACCGACTTCCAATGATCGGTCAAGGCGACGACTGGGTGATTTGTAAATAAAACTGTTAAAATTCATTAAATGTGAATATTAATAACTATATCGAGTTTTAGATAGGCTAAAATAAAACAAAAAATGAAAACTGTATTTAAAACATGCTGAGTCGCTGTGATGCGAATATTTTTTTTATTTTTAGGGTTCTGGGGGAGGGGCTCTATCCACATCATCCTCCCTCCATAATTAATTATAATAATATATATTATTAAAGAATATACATTAACAGGATTAGGTAAATAGAGACGGAGATTGTTTACAGCTGTTTTCTAAGAATTGAATAATTTACAAAAGTGTCAGGCGAATGGCACCGATGAGTTCGAAGGTCTTCTCATCCTATCAAATTATCCAGAGAAAGAAGATAATTCTACTATTGTGTTTGTTATTGGAACTCTTTCCCAAATGAACGAATACCCTTATCTGGTGTCCCCATTCACCGAAATCTACCTTAGGTATTTTGCATTCTTCGGGGAAATTTTACCTCAATTTTTTCCGTTACAGCTATCACGTATAGATCTGAGACGACGACAGAAGGAATATATTATAGTCTACCTCAAAAGATAACACTCTTTCAACTCTTAAAACTTTCTCGTATCTGCCTTGGACGATGTTGTGAAAAAGCTCCATCGTCTGTTTGGTAAGCGTCATGTAAAACGTGTGAAATCCATTTTATATTCAACATGTCTGTGGAAATATATTTTATTATATATTTTATTTAAATTATATTTTTTGCGAAAGTAATAAAAAATTCACATATCTTAGTGAGACAGTAGAACTATGCGACCTGGAAGTTCCTGTTATGAATATAAAGATAACTCGCTCACTAGATACCCGATTTTCGGAACAGTGAGCACAAATGCATTTGCCGGCCTCGGTGGCGGCGGGGTAACGTTCTCGCCTGCCAAACAAGTGGTCGCGGGTTCGAGTCCCGCCCGGGTAAGTTTCCCCGGTCCAGGGCATGGTTGTTTGTGTACGTTTACTTGTTTCATTTGTTGAACACCTCGGTGTAAAATGGCCAATAAGAGCTGTATCCGGTGGTTTAAAAAAAAAAAAAAAAAAAAAAAATACTGGTACAGGCCCTTGGACCCTGCAGGACCGGTGACCCTGGCGGGTGGGATTCCCGCACGCCAGCCCGGTCAATCCTACCCAGGCGAATAGTAGGCAAAAGTGCACAGTAGAATAGGTTGCTATGGGGAAAGTGAGGGGTCCGAAACTCACCTGGGGCCTTTGTGAATAGAATTTCTGCGAGCGTCGTCCACTCTCACTTTCCCTGTCGGGAGAGAGCAAGGTGCTGGGCCGAGGCTGAATGGAAAGTTCAACAGACTCATTAGCGCAGTGGCGGGGTGCGATCTTTTCCAACGACCGCCGAGAAAATAAACCAGATCGCCGGCAGATAGGATGGGTTTGGACCGCGGAGGGTCGAGGTGGGGGTTTATGTGTGAAAAGGAAGGGTTGAAGTGGTGCCGCCAGGGGGAATAAAAGGTTTTGCGCCCCGGGGGGAAGTTCCCCTTTCCACCTTGCATTCCCCCCCCCCTTACCCCTCATCTTTGCTCCCCTCGCGCTCCACATTCGATTCTCACGTGGCCGGAGCACATTCATGCGAGGTCGCAACCCCAAGCCTCAAGGATTTCCCCTTTATTTCAACGTTTTGTTTTTGCCTCTGTGCGCAAGATGAGGTGCGCCGTGCTTGAAAAGTTTTTCCGGAATTTCAAGAAAAAAAAGGGCATGATATTGCCCACGTCTAAGTGAGCTTGTGTGACGTTGAGTGGGTTTTCCGCCATTCGCGGTCCAAAACCAACTCTACGATGCATTATTTCGTTGATATGATTAAAAAAAATGATTGGTGTAATTTATTGGTTAATGTCGATGCATAGGTTGATATTATAGACTTGATCCATCCCCTGTTGGTGAGCGATATGTGTGAAATCCAGTTTATGTTCGAGATGCTTGTGAAAAAAGTGGAAAATTGTATATTTTGCCGATGAATGATTGATTTGCCATTTAATTTAATACTGTAATAAGAAAATTTTTTTGAGTGTAATGTATATTGCCATGTTTTGTCAAATGACGGTAGATGTATGAAAATTGCTCAACAATATTATAAGAAATAATTAGGTGAAAAATGTGAGGCATTGAATACCCACAATCTGTGTTACCCTCCTTTTTAAGCTCGTTGAATATTGTCAATGTTAGCGTCACTTCTTACTTGATGTGCATACAGAATTTTCATCATTCATTAAGGAATCATTCCGTTACATATTTCCATTTCTAATACCACGAGAATGAATTTTAGGGATAATTGGTAGTATGCCGCTGTAAAACCTACCACACATTTTCCTGATATTTTTATGTTAAAAAAAGGGAGATTTCTGCCCGTTCTTTTTACTATTATTTAATTGCTATCAATATTTTCTAATTTCATAATGATTTTAGGCACCACTAAGCATGAGACAAAATCTTGTTCACGGGTAAAATTTCCCTTTCATTCGGTAATTCGGTATTTATTTATCTATTTTGTCCGTGTATCGCTGACGACCCTAGATAGTACGGAATTTTTCAAGAGTTGAAATGGTGAAGTAATTTAAGAAATGATTATGCAAGTCCTGGGAAATGGATCATGTCTTTAAGTTTTATCTCTTAAGTATTTGATCGCAAAGGGGAGTAATTTCTCGGGTTCAACAATCAGAGATACTCCGAAGACTGGCAAATGCAACTTGAGTTTAATTTCCGTCGTGATCGTGAGTTATCTCCATACGTTCTTGCCGAGTAAATGTCGGCTTTGCCTCTGCGAGAACTCAAATCCCCTTCCGTCTTCATTTATCTCGCAACCCCCTTAACGGCCGCATTTTCTCCATTTCAACCCCCTCACACTCCAGGCATAACCAAAGCGGTCGAGGGAATTTCTCCGCTCCCAAGGATTGGCAGGTCGGAGATAAACCTTAAAAATAGTGCCGAAGAACTCTCGGGGAATTTCACGCGGGCAGGGTTTATTTTTCGCTACGTGCTCAACGCGAGGTATTGACAGTTGGTTTCGCCGATTCTCGAGAGTATTACGCGACCTTCGCGTGTCCTGCGATAACCGACGAAGATCCTGTTTCGTCAATAAAGTGGCGGTATTCGCAGTGCATTAGCACGTCACGTACACCTGGTGAAATTTCTGCTCTTTATCTCTTGGCGGCTTTCTGCATCAACTTTGGCGCAAAAAGGAGTTTGTTTTAATCATTAAATGATATCTTCCTTCACAAGTCTCTACCATTCAGATTTTTGACACGCATTAATTTATGTAGTCAGATGCTACTCTATAATTTTTTAATACATAATTTTACAAGAAATATTTGATAGTCATTTAGGTATTTGTATTAAAACTCAGTTCTTTTGCTGCATATTGCGTCTAAATAAACGTTAATCACATGTTAAAATTATTTCCACGATTTATTATCTTCGCCTGTGATTGTGCACCATAATTCAGACCATTCAAGTACTGGCTCAAATTGTTTCCGTTAATATAAATTTTGCACTTTCCTGAAATAGTCCCAAAAACATTTATCAAAGAAATCAAAATTGTCAAGGTGAAAGTTAACTGAATATTATCAATGGACATTTCGCAAGACTCATTTTGGTCTTTGTAAATTAGTAGAAAAATTTTTAGGAAATATTTGATAGTCATTTCGTTATTTGTTCTAAAATCACTTCGTAAATTAGCAGCAAGGGATCATGATACATTTGTGACGCATCACCATTAGACTTTTCGCCCGGCAAAACACCTGGATTGCATCGGAGCAAATGGTATCGCACATTTGTAGCCTTTGACGATTGTTGCTGAGTTTTGGTTAATTAAGCGGACGACTTCTCACGCCGGAAAATGGAGGCTTGTTAAATGTTCATCATAACCAGATTCAGCTGTTAGGCTAAAGGAATTACTTCAGATATAAGTACTGAGAGTTTCACTAAAGTATGAGGAAAATACTTTATACCGGAATAGCGTTATGAATTGGGCTCAACTCGAAAATATAAGTTGAAAGTTATTTTTTCTGAATATTTATGTAAAGTAGGAGTGAAAATATTACTGAAGTTACTTGGCAACTCCATTAAAAATAATTTTAATTATTTTTGACTACGAAAACCTCATCGACTTGTAAAGTAACGTGATTAATGGTTACTAAAATGGTAGAATTTACGTGTGTTTTTACTTCGTAAGGAGACTATTTCCAAGTCTTAATACGTATAGTTCGTATAATATTAGTCTATCTATTTGCATTTAATGGTCCCTTTGAACAAAAACGTAGGTTAAAATGTTTTACAGTGCCTTTGTATAGCACGCTTGTGAGTAAAAACTATCTTGGACATACCCTAATAGCTTCTGTACATCACATAGGAATTATTCCCCCTGATATTTTGCTGCTATACTGTACCCCATCCCACCTTTAGGACAAATAGAGTTGAAAAATGCTCAAAGCGTCCATTTTTAAATGTCGCATCGCCTCTAATAGCTTGATTGTGTTAGCTTGACAGCGATTCTCTCTTCAAAATCATGTAACCTGGCGTATCGTATGTCACAACGAAGTCTCGCCCTAATTGCTTCATCAGCGATTTGCTCGTTGGTTCAGCTGAACCGTCCACCGGTTCGGGATTACTTAACGAAAACAACATATTTATGACTGGAAGTTATCTACTTGTTCGAGCGTAATAATCGCGATCGAAAGTGATATTTTAGCTTCGCAATCGAGACGAGGCATCTTTTCAAGAGGGGCAGAGTGGGGTTCACGTCTGTCCCGCCCGGAGGAAAGCTGTCAGCAGTTCTGGGCAGGGGGACTTTCTCTATCTCGGCCGTGAGCGCCTTATCACGGTTATGCCGAGGCAGGTAGACGGGTCGAGTGCCCCGTAGAACGATGCCGAGGTGAGGATAAACATAGCCCGATCGCCTAGGCAGCGCAAAGATTGCTTTACATTTAAGGATTCACAGGATTGAAATCGTGAGAAACTATATGACGAAATGTAACTCATAGAAGGTAAGTCATGAATTTGAGTGAACTGAAATAAGTGAATCTGAACACAGTTTTAAACATACGAGCTTAAATTTACAGTTTTAACTTAAATTCTTGTTACTTATTTTTAACTTAAATGAGAGTACCTTCTTCTGTTCCTTTTTTATTGCTATCAATAGTTGTATCACGTATTACTTTACCAAGGACAAATCTTACGCTGTATAAACGTTGTTTCTTGTTTATAGGCCCAAAAGTGTACAACTTATTACCTGATTCATGTTTGAAAGCAAAAAATAATAACGTAATTATGAAAAATATTCAGTCTTGGTTGTTTAGAATGCAAAGTGTGGAGGATTTTCTTCTATGATATAATACCATGTAATACATGTACGTACTTACTTCAATTCAAATGCTGTGCCTAAAATGTTTCAATTTCAGCATGACCCTATGTAAATGATGGTAGCCAAAAAACAGGTTGTCCTTAATGGCTACCTAAAGTTACTCCGTTTTATGTAATTAATTCTATTCTGCACTGTTATATTCTAATTAATTAATTAATTAACTGTCTGTTATATTCTAATTAATTTTTTGGAGTAATAAACAATTTATTATTATTATCTTCTGCAAACTTCCGGGAATTTTTCTTGATCAAATAATATTGATTTTACTATGAAAGTTAGCGATTGAAATTCGCAAAAGAAATTCTATTAATTGCCTAACACCGATTATTTTGAGACTTTAAATTGACGCCTGTTGAATTGTGAAAAAAGCTCGCCGCTTCAAATAAAACAATTTTTGGTTGGAACTAATCCAAAAGTGAATTTTCGTAAATAGGGTAGAGGGCTAATGCTTTCATGAAAACTGGAAATAGTCAATGAATGAAAAACGTAAAAACTAATTTTAAATCCAATACTGATTGGGGATGATAACACTTCGTAACTTCCTATTGGCAATATGGAGCCCTTACACCACGTTCATGCGCCTAGTTAAGATTAAAACAGTGGCGGATCTATGGGGGCTAAGGGGGCTATAGCCTCCCCCTTGGGTGTCCAATTTACTCTAAATAGAATGGTAATTTTTCCGACCCCTACTACTGCTGGGAGATTACCCCCACTTAGCCCCCCCCCCCCTTTTTCCTATCCTGGATCCGTCACTGGAGTGAACCAGACTGATACTGCTCTTCTTTGTTAGCCCGACATTTAATCTAAATATATTTTGACGTATTTCCTACTCGAAGTTAATTTTTCTCTGCACTTCACGCAGTGGAATGGTTTGAAAAAACCTCTAAGTGGCCTTTCGTGTCTAGGGAGGAGTGTCCGGGGGTTGGTCACGTGATTACGAGTTTTCAATCACGGTCTCGTGCGACGAGGCCAAAACTTGCTTCCCGAGCAGATGAGCTAAGTTAAATGCCGCTGCCATTCGTTAATCTGGTAATGACTTCGCCCACAACTTGTATATCCATATCTTGGGTGACGACGAAGCCGTTTTATAGACTTTCTTTTCTATTTCTTTGTATTACTCTCTTTTGGGATACGAAGCTATGTAGTGGTAAAACTCGGAGTGAGGATTGCCTACGGTGGCGTAGCCAGAAGGGGGGGGGGGTTAGGACCACCCCCGAAATATAAAAACGCAATAATTTAACCTCATAAAAGAAACAAAAAATTGAAAAATAATGACTTAACAAAATTATTCTTTAACAAATAAAGTTTTCCGATGGTGAAAAGTTTTAAAATTAGTTTAAAACCCTTTACTTAGTACACTGTTTTTCAAAAATTTTCCCCACTGGTTTTGGACCCCCCCCCCCCCCGAATGGAATTCCTGGCTACGTCACTGATTGCCTTGTGAATGCTTGGTTTCTCTATACCTCGCGTCAGTAAAGATCGCTGATTGAGTGATTGATATTTTCGATATCATTGTAATTTTATGAGCAGTAGTGGTAGTCTTTCATTAGATATTAGTTATCATGCTTATTTAAAGTGATAATGTCATTGCCATAATTTTAAAATCTTACTAGGAAAGAGGCAACATTAATTGTACAAGATAAATATTTAAGTGTACGCATCATTTCCGCTCTACAGGCATTTATCCTTAACATTTTACTTATTTAATACCGATTGCCAACATTTACCATACCTCAAATTTGAAAATTTTAAAGCAATGTTATCTCAGATGTCACTTAAATATTTGAGATTCACAAAATTGTTTTCATGGCATCTTTACTCGGAACATTTTAAGGTAGCTACAAGATTTAAGTGAGTAACAAGACATCAAAAATGATAAGAAACGGTGGGTTGAGAGTGAGGGATACGTCCTATTTGATGTGTTCAGCCATGCCAGCGCTATTGTACATAAATACCTCTCTTTGACCGTAATAAAACTTGTGTGTTGGTACCAGAATATTTGCACCTGATGAAAAAATTGATTATAAGTGCTTTGGCTGCCTGAGTTCAGTTCAACCTGCTATTCTTTATTTTTCGAATGGAAAACGAATTCATGTGCCTATTCTTTTGGCAAATATGTTCTTATTTAATCATTTCTGAAGGACCAATTTTATCTATTTATTATCGTGTTAAGGTCATTTTTAATAAGAAATTGATTTCCGAGTTTTTATAACAGAATTAAAATTTTTTCCTAGTCACATGGTTGAAATACTGGCATTTGGTATTGGCTTCTACGCATCAAAATGCGCTTCTACGCATGTCTATGTATACTTCCCAACTCTGAAATACAAACCAGCGCGAGGCTCAAAACACACTCGATCGTGGTGGAAGCTATCCTCTCTACGCACTTGCCGCCGTCCACCCCGTAGTTCGTTCCCTATTCTACGCTTCTCTCCCCACCCGACCTTCCCCCCTTACCCCCCCACCCTCCCTCACTTCTCCCCCACCCACCACCGTCAGGGGGCCCACCCCAAGGACCCATCCTCGGCCCACGTCCTTCCCCCACCCCTCCTCCCTCTCATTCCCCCCTTCCCCCCACCCCCTCGGCCCCTCCTAGATCAGACGTAATTGGCCATCGTCGAGTCAGGTCGTTCACATTCCGACTCTCTTCCTCTCTCTCTCTTTCTTTCTCTTCTTCTTCTTTCTCCCTTCGCTTTCTTCTCCTACTGCTTATGTGGATGCCGCCTCTTTCGTGGCTGGGATTGCCGGCTTGGTATTTGTGATTGGCATCGCTAGAGAGCCATTGATAGGTGGCATGTTCTTAATTCAATGCCGATGGCCATGTCGTCGAATCGATGGCAATGGTTTGCTCAAACGATTGAGAAGGTCATCACTAGATATCGATAGTTACGAAATCGATATCGATAATTAAGTCATCTGTTTAAAGCAAAGGCTTAAATTGATCTATGTAAAAGGTATAATAATTGATAGAGGTATTCGAAATTAAAAGTTAAGTCAAAAGGCTATGTATAAGCTGCTGATTGGTTGGAATGATGTCAAATTTATCAATTGATATCGATAATTTCGTATTCCATATCGGTAATTATGGCATTTATGAAATATATGCTATAAGTTGTTGGTTGATGCATAGTTTCATATACATAGATGCTGATAATTAAAGCATCTATCGATTAGGTTATTTTAAGCAATTTTTACGTAGGTACGACAATCACCGGCAGTATGAGGGCAAATGGGCATGGCAAGTTTAATACTCATACTTTCAATTAACAATATTCTTTTCATAAAATTTTGTCAATATATTCCGTGTTTGTTACCATGAATCAATCTTCTTAAAAATCGAGCGACAAGTACCTACTCATGACATACAGGTAGGTTTCTGCGTCACGAAAAGAACGAGTAACTACAGAATTCGATTAAGTACAGTTGGAATAGAGCTATATTCTGTGGTAGCCTGCTAAGGTAAAGTTTAAGCAAATCTTGTGCAATTGAACCGAGCTATACGGCGATCTGATCCGGAAAAAATTTGCTGACTCCCAGGCGGCTGTATTCATAAGCAACATGCCAGATACTTGCTTTCAAATACAAATCGGTGTATCACTGGCGATGTTGTTGATTGAAATGTTGCTTATTTCGAGCGATTATCGCCCTAAGTGAGTCGAGGATGCTTTATTTTCAGTTTATTTGATGCTTTCATGTAATTTATTTCTTTTCCTTTATTTCGTCAAATAAGTACGTACGTAAAACAGAATTTACGCACGGGTCAACGAATTTCTTCTCCGGTCGCAAAAGCCCGTGGACACTTAGTTGGTGGGGTTAACTGTTAAAAAATAAATTTACAGCACCATACTGTTAATTAATTATCTGTGCAAACTAGAAAAACCTAAGAACATCAACTGGCTACTCCTGTAAAATTAAATCACTCTCCGATAGGATAAGTTACCATTTACTTTTCTTAGAAAGTTACCTGAGGGTAGAATCGTAAATGAAAATATAGTTTTCATATTTTTATTTTTTTGTCAAAGGTGTGAGATATTTTAAAGAACTTTCACCTCATCCTGGTAAAGGGAAAATCATTTTTTTTCCTTTATTCTTGAAATCATTGTGCTCATGAATTTCGTATATTCTTAAATGCGACATAACCCTTACATTTTGATATTCTTAAGCAACTGTTTCTACGTAAAATTTCACGAAAAAGTTGCGAGGATATTCTTTTTTCAACATCCCACTTCAGCTGTACCCTTCAAAGCCCAGAAGATGGCAAGACTTATTTTCAAGCTCTCGAGGTCATTATTAGGTACCATATTTTTTACGTAGAAAATCTTTTTTCAAAGAAGTCAGTCGATAAAAAAGTTTTTTTCTCTCATAGCGTCTTTACCATGCTCTACTGCTTGGAAATATTATTTTTATGGACGAATCATCACATTTGGATCAGAAATTCATCACAGCAATAGAATTCAGCACTATAACAAATATTGATCCGACAGGTAATGGTATGAAAATTGCTATTATTATATTCTGTAATTCTATGTAAATATGAAGGAATTTTATTTAATTCCAAAAAAATCCTATTTTGTAAATAATATTTTTAGTGCAACAGTGTGGAGATCAGGCAAATATGTGAATTGGATAGGAGTTTTTTTTTAATCTGCCGGAGGGAATGCAAAGTGTGTTATAATTATCATTTTATTGCCCAAAATGAATGAATTATTATTCTTTTCAATTCCATTCGTCTGCTCTACTCTTCCCTATCTTTAAAAATTTTGATAGCTATGGATTTCCAGGAAAGGAAATCTTCAGACGCCTTTTAATTGCTAATTCAAATTTGTTGTTTTTGTAAAATTAATTGTTTGAGGCGTATTTTAATCGTTATAATTCCAGCTGCATGGCTTTTTTGTGTTTCATTTTGCGAATTATTTTTCGTCGGAACTGGAAAATGGATTGAGTGAGCGGATCTAGTTGGTGTGGTTGCCAGTGCGTCGGCTTCCCCCCCATGTATTCGGGTTCAAATCCCGGCGTAGGCACAATTTCTCAAAGACTGCCGGATCCCTGCCTGAATGTTGTGCGGACGACATTTCAAGCACAACACTCCGTTCGTCGGATGGGACGTTAAGCCGCGGTCTCCGTGCCGCCTTTTGTTAAGAGGAGGCTAATGCCTACGCCGAGTTTCTCTCCACCCTTCCTTACCAATCCTGCCCTCATGGCGCATGTGACCCTAGCTGTCGGTCGCCTCCTCTAAATGCCATGCCATACCTTTGAGAGATAGGTCTGATGTTTTATTGTAAAGTTATTTTGGCTCACTATTGTAAATTTTGTGAATTAATTACATACAGTACGCTAATTGGAAGCGTGATTTACAGCTACGATATGAACGCTGATTCGAAATAAAAATGCTGTCTCGAAATAAAAATGGACATCATATATTGTGTATACTTATAGAATTCCCGATTTCTCACCTATAATGCCGAGTGCATCTGTAAAACGAGGCGGAAATAGGTAATTTATTAAGTACCTTCACGAAGAATTACGAAATTTTGCTATTTTGCACGGCCAGGATTCCTTCCGAATCTAAATGGATCAATATTATTATCAGATTGGAGGGAAAAGCTCATGTCAGTTGCAGAGAAAAGTACGTTGGAGTTATAGCATGCTCAGCTGGGAGAGGAATGTTGAGCTAGTGGTTCGTAATAGGGTCGACCGTGGTTTGATAACCGGTCCTAATGGGTTCACCAATCGCAGCAGCGTGCTTTTTGCTGGAATTTGCAATGTTGCCGTGCTTATAAATTTCACGTTTACTTGCAATAGGAATATTATTGGGACAAAAGCATTTTTGAATACGTTTTTTTGCTCATCATCGTTAGTCAACAATGCTAAGATTAAAAGTTCTCTTGATTATTTAATTATTACTTATACCACTACATTTTTACATGACGCGACCCAGGTTTCGATTTCGGGTTTAATTTACGCCTGAAGATGATGATAACTCATCGACATAACATATCGTAGTGAAAATTTCAAGGAAACTAATAATGGAATATCACAAAGTTAATAATGAATCAGTTATTTATTATTATTATTATTATTGTTATTACTCATTACTATGTACCGAAATATAATAACAACTATGGTAAAGGTGTAATGAATATTAAAATCCCAATGGCAATAAACGAGTTACCAGATAACTTGAAGAGAATAAAAACTATTAGGGAATTAAAAAGTAAACTAAAAAAGCACCTACTGGAGAGATCGTAAAACGGTTGTCTTATTATTTCTTAGATATGTTTTTGAGTGTCATAATGTAATACTACTTTGTGGCTAGGGAATTTATGAATACGTTAATGCTCATATGTATGTTGGGGTATATGTATATTGTCTGTGTGTTAACACTTAATAAATGTTTTGTAAAAGTAAAGATAATAATGGAACCTGCTGATAAGCTTAATGCTTAGCGGGACCATTAAAATGCAAAAATAATGTAGCTTTCATTCAAATGTAAATATTTAAAGAACTTGAATGTTTTATTGGAATATATGCTTAATTGAATTGAATTATATAATGACAATATCTTTTTTTAGATAATATTTTATATATTGTAACTTTTTTTAAATTTTGTAATATGCTAAGCAATATGACTACTTATTTGAATGGCTGTTAACGAATGGTTAATATTTGATAGGTATGGAACTATTGTATGAAAAAAAAAATTTTTAACTATCAAATGTATTATTGTAAACAATTTTTTATCCTGTAACAATTTTATCCTGTAACAATAAATTATATAAAAAAAATAAATAAATTATTATTATTATTATTTTAATCCTAATATTGGTTTGACGCAGCTCTTCATTCCTCTCTCCTATCCGCTAACCTTTTCACATCGACGTGTTTATTCTCTTTTACATTTTGTTTTTCGTTGTAACATTTTAACTGTTTTGGCTATACATCTCAGACATTGGTCATTCGCCTTTTTGGCGATAACACAGGAGCTATTTTTTTTTGGATATTTAATATATATTTTTTTTAATATGCAGGCGTTTATATCCATTTGGAAGTAGGCAGAATTTTTATCTGTTTATTTTACTAGAACACACAAAAAATTCTATTTTGCTGCCCATTGGTGGAAGGATTAACGAAATATATAGAACATTATCATGATTCTATGAGATCCCGTCCTGAGTTTTTGGTTTCGCCTTGTGAATGAAAACACGAAGTTTGATTCTTTAACTCATACCTATATAGTTTTAAATTATTGATCAAGTGAGCTAACATAGAAAGAGGTCACACAAATCAAAGAATTTGTTAGGCAATACTGGAACTCTTTTGAAAATTTTTGTTGGAAAAAACAATTACATTGGAAAAAATATTTAATTTCGCAATTCATGGATACACTTATTTCAAAGCTTTAGCTTATTTGTTGGAGAGGAATTTCTCACTCATAAATTTTTGTTGATCCACAGCTCAACTTATGGAACGTTTGGGAATATCTATCTTTTTCAAATCACTGAAATCGGCATCATTTCTGACTGATGCATATGCCACTGAAAAGATTAGAAAACTCTCGCTTTTGAGCCAGCCGAACGAGCTCGCTGGAGTTAACCATAAAGGATTAGTGTTTCCAGGGGTGCCGACTTACAAAAAATATTGGGGGGCCCAAACCGGGGACTTTGCCCCGGTAAATTTAATAAGTAGTGAATTTTTAGTTTTTTTAACCATTTTAGAAGAGTCATATGATCAACATTAGAACCCTGATCATTCGAATCTCGATATCTGGACGCTCCGGGGAAAATTGACAACCTGTCACATTTTTTCCTAACATTTGAAACGAATTTTTGGGGGGGCTCGGGCCCCCTCAGGCCCCATGGAGTCGGCGCCACTAAGTATTTCCCGCTATATTCTAAACGCGAGTCGTGTAGTTCTTTCTCTCTCTAAAAATTATTGGATACAGATGGCATACGCATGCATTTTAGCATAGGAAAAAGCATGGAATCTGGCGTTATTTCGCGCATGCGTTCCCTTAACTCAGAGGTGTTGATGAATGGTCGTAAACACCTTGCTGTCCTTACCTACTCTTCACGCAACCATAGCTGCAATGGATCCGCTAAGAACTTCCACTTGTTTCGCTCACTTAACACGCCGATAATCTCATTACCCTTCGTCCATGTTTGGTTATCGGCCCAGTGAATCATAATTGCATTAAACGGAGAGGCGGAAGACAATGCTCCCGAGTAATCAAGTGTATGGAGTCCCACCCACTTTGCTTGGATCGAGTCTTGTCATTCAACCGCCGCTGTTATGTAGCATGAATGGGATAGTGACGGGAGGAAAACGAGAAGTTGTTAGCGTTAGCTCCGTCGACGTTCACATGCTTCCCAGCGATTTACCTTAATGGTCGTATGGAGATTCACCTTCTGGGCATATGGCAGCTGGTGCCAGGACATGGACTTTGCTAGCGGATGAGGGCGTTGGCAACAATAAATAGATGTTTATTGGTGAATAAATGTAGCCCTTACCTTGGTTGTAAATCATGCCTTTTGATTTTAATCATTTTTGCGTTGTGCTAACCCCAGCAAGTTATTTTGCATTGCACGTTATTATATTTGTTAGCTTGAGAATGTCAGCTATTACAATCGGTTCAGGCAATGTTGTCTTGAAGCTGAGGAAGGATGCCAAAGAGAAAATTTGTCAAGACCATAAATCAATAAGCCATTTTCTTTTATGTGGATCAATATCATTTTGGAAATGTCTATTTTTCGAAATAATCTCGTTGCTTATGTTTGTTACTGGCATTTGAAAGTTATTGAAAATAATAATTACCTCTATTTTCAGCTCGCTCAGTCAACATTGATTATTTATCACAAAAATATAATTTTTAAATATGGAATCCTTACATGATACGAGGTTGCGTATTATATACATGAGGGACTTGTGAAATCGGTGTACCACCATTTTCGTAGGGCAGTTTTATGTCACGGTGACATCAATGTGTTGAATAAAGTTAATTCATATTATGTCCGTTTGTAGAGGTGAAGAAAATTGCGGGATTTTTTTGGTAGATAAGTTTTGGTTTTCACATTGAAGACCTTCGGTTTTCCTCCATTGATTCATTGTGTTGTGTTATTAAGTGCTATGTCCAGAGAGGAAAAATCAGTGCAGTCCTGAATTGACCTTATTTTTGTTTTATCTTCGTGAGTCAGTGCTCTGCCGAACGAAGGCAACGTTAATTACTGGAAACTTTACCTCAAATAGCCCAAAATTTCTCTGTCACAGTTTTCCCCTCACCATCACGATTACCAGCCAGTTTCCGGCAGGCGGATAAATCCGGTAAGAGCTGGAGTAATTAGATATTTGGGAAAATACGTGATTCAAGTGGAATGAAAGTTATGCTAGAACCAGTAAATCCCAGTCACACCGAAGTCTATTAGGACTTGGGAATCTTAAGAAGGATATGTTGTGTGGAAGAAGGGGCACGAAAACGGATGGAACATACTAATATGAATTGACGATTATAGAATAAGTGCGTACTTTACCCTGGACGATTTAACCTTCACCTTTGTATCTAGTGTCAAGTGTTAAAAACTAGTCTTACTTATCCTTATCATTTCGTACCAATTTTATATTAGAACATGAAATACCATTTTCTCTTACCTTTAGGTGTGCTTTAAAGTTAGCCGTTTACTACGAAATTTAATGTCTGTCTTTACAGAAGAAAAAGTATGTTTCATCGGGATGATTATTGACCAAAATATGTTTCTCACTGTCTAGCATTATTCAAATATATTTCATTCACTCATTTTTTATTTTATCAGGCAGGCAGAGTTAACTGGGCTAGAGGCTATAGAATCGTACTGTGACCTTGATCTAATGCTTGATCTTATCACACACAACAGTGACGTGTTAGGTTGCTTGATGCCATGATAAGAACGGTGCTGGGTAGTGTGTGCTTTGGATTTTATGCTCAGGTTTTTGCGTTTACACGTTGAATACAAACGAGCCCGCAGATCGTGCTGACTTCCAGATTCGCAAGTTTTGATGGTGATGTGTATAACTAAGGAGGAATTCACGTTAATCAGAAATAACAATAAACCAACAATTAAAAGTTTCGTAGATGTTAAATACCTACGACCCAGGTTTCCCTTGTGTCACTGTCATTTTCAAGGCCTAGATAGGGTCTGGAGCAAAATCGATACCTTAGTCTATGTCATTAATGTTATTAAAGTTATTTTTGAAACGTTATCGAGTTGATTTAACTTTTGATTTACTTTTTACTAGCCTAGTCCACGAAAAAGCTCTCGTCCTTAGGATGTGAAAAGATTACAGAAATAGTATTTCAAGTCGATATGAGCAATTGGACTCAGCGGAGCCTGATAAATTTATTTTGAATTTAAAAGTACTCGCAATTTTTAATTAACATTATATTAGTATTCCACCTAATCAAGCCTAAATAAATTCTCTTTACTTTTAAACGTGACCGGCAATCCTCTACTCCCCTAGCACCAACTCTATCAGATAAGAAACTGCCGCCTCTCAAGAACTCACTGCATTGAAAAACAGGGGGTTTTCACTTATTGAAAGAATGCAATAAAGTTTAAAATTGGCTTTGAAATTTGTGCAAGAGACTGCTGATGCCACCCTCCACACGCGGAAATCAGGTTTCGGGAAAGAGGCCGACCTTTCAAGTCAGAAAATCGTCAACTGCGCAACACCGTAAATTTCATCAGAATTGTGACCACTCCCTTACTATTCGTGGGGTTTTTCAAGTCGCAAAGATATCATGCGCACATTAATCGGCCTATTTTATTTCTCAGTCTGTTGACATTGAAAATTTGCGATGGTGGTGGGTATTCAAGCATTGGCTTGCGGTGCACTGCTACTCCATACACGCCTGGGAATCCCGCCATCGTGTGGGGATGACTAAAAAAATGGGAGGGTATCACATGCTGAGGGTCCGTAAAGGGTTGAATCCCTGGAGGGATGAATGGAAAGTCGAGGGTTGGTTAAAACACCTGTTCGATGTTTTTTTTGTCCCTTGGGCGTAGAGAGAGGCTCGGCTCGTGCCAACCTGGAAGGAGGTTGAGTTAACACGGGTAGTGTGTTGAGGTCAGAATGCGGTACGGGGGAGGAAGGGTCACGAAGGGAATCTAAATGAGGGGCATGTTATTTGGTTGGGAGTGGAAAGGGTTGAGGCAGCTGTATAGGCAAGGAAAAGGAAGGATGGGGAAAGGAGCATGAACACGCCACAATTTAGTGATGGAGTCTCCTCTCTGAAAGCTTCCGTTTTCTGACAGTCAATTTGGGAGACGCGAGTGGAGATGGAAAAATATCGGTCGAAATCGATCTTTCGAGTAATCTTTGTCGGCCTCGGAGGCGGCGGGTTAGAGTTCTCGCCTGCCAAGCGCCTGGTCGCGGGTTCGAGTCCCGCCTGGGTAGATTGCCCCTATCCAGGGCATGAGTGTCAGTTATCGTCTATCGTAGTTATTTTCTATCCCACCGATGTAAAGGCCAATTTGTGCTGTTTCTGGGCTTATGAAAATAAATAAATGAAAAAAAATCGATTCTTAATCGAAATTTTTAGAGAGAGACTATCGCTAGAGACTCGGTGGATCGATGAAAAAATGCCCTGATTTAATTAAAAAATGCCCAACGTGGCCTATGTTGCATTGCTGTCCAGCGTAACCGCACCAATTCGCTATAAATAGAACGGTGAAGTTTAATTTCACTGCTCGCATATTGTTTGAGGGTGAATTATCACAGCTCACAGCGATAGGAGTTGAGAATAGTGTGAGCAAGTCAGGGATTAGGACCTGGAGGTGATTTCAAAATGTAGAAAATGTTGAAGGGGGATAGAAGGGAAGCAAAAAAGACTGACACGCCATATAAGACCATGGTATCGTAATTATGTTCGCTTTTGTGGGCTTCGGCGCGTTGTGTCGGTGTGTGTGAGCGCTATTGAGTGAGTCGCCGGTTGAGTTGGATAGGGTGAAGAGGAATTATTCTCGAATGATGAATGACCAAGAGGCTTCACTACCGTCACGAAGGACATAGCAGGTGTCGTGTCGGAATTGTATTAAACGTTTCGGAGGAGATGAGTTGTTGGATAGGAATGTAATGTAAATAGCTTTCATGAAGATGTCGATTGAAACGAAAAAGTCGCGAATGAATGGACACGTTTTCTGAAATAAAAAAAACTTCATTTACTAAATAATTTTTAAGGAAGTATTCATACGCCTACACTTTTCATTGGAAAACTAATAGGGTAGTTTCCTTCATCAAAGAAAACGAAAGGCATTGATTGCGATTCGTTACCCACCATTGGTGTATTCATAATATGCAAATTATTTGGTTTTAGAAATCCCAGTTTAGACGAATGGTAATGGCCAATCAAATTGTAAATTAGAGCTTTTGCGCAAAATTAGCCGTCTCTTCAAATTGACTAATGTGTTAGGATTCCACCTGGTCAAGCCTGAAAAAACTCTCTATGCTACTCTCTTTACTTGAGATTCTCTTTTCATCTTGAAAGATGGATTCATAATGGTATGGATGAACGCATGAAGGCCTTAGCGGGGCCCTTTGAAGGATACGTCACACCGTGGACGGGAGGCGCCGGGAAAAAGGAGGGAGGCGCCACCGTCACGATAGGAGCCCGTCGACGCCTCCAGGGAGAGGATAGGGATGGAAAGTAGGGTTTAGGAAAAAACCCGCGTTGCCATTTGGACAACGGGGACCACTACTACTGAAACTATTACTTGATTTACCGTCGAAATTGGCAGACTTTTCTATGAGGAGAAAAATCATCAGAAGCCTCGCAAGCCCATTGTTTTACCATAATTTTTGATGATAAAAGTCAACTTTGGGTCTGACAGAGTGCTGGGAAATGAAATTGTGGTGCGTGATGTGAATAAATGTGAGTGGCCAAATGAAATCAAATGACGATTCAAGAATTCGGTCGTTAACATTTATTGCACTTGAGAAGGTGGAATAAATTTTTTTCCGCAATCATCCAAGGAATGCGACCAAAAATTCACCCTTTGATGAATGGAATTCTTTTGCTAAATGGTCGTTAATATGATCCAATTGTGTAAGACATTTGTGAGCGTTCATGTTATTAATTTAAATCTCTTGCGTCATGAAATGACATTGAATTTTTTTTACGCTGAAAGTCGTAGCTACTGGCAATGTTTATGGGTCCTCAACCGGTAACGAAGTGGTGTCTCAAGTGGCTGTCGGTGTCACTTCCCTGTTTATATAAATGTTATGGTTTTACCACCTTGGAAAAGTACTTCTTTCGTATGAATCTATCTTTTTTAACAGCGTCTCCTAGAAGAGTTGGACTCTCTGAGTCCTGGACATAGATTTTTCTCTATATTCGTAATGGAAAGAAAATGTATCCCTCCTCAGAGCAATTCATTGGAAGGAAAGGCAAAAACGTTTACAGAAATACGATACTGTGAGTAAAAATGATTGAGGTCATTAGCATGTCCTATATTTTATCCAAACCTAAATTACGAAGTAAATTAATTGAAGTAGTTGAGTTTTGCAGAGTTAGTAAAATGAGTTGATATCTTAATCATGAATATCATCTAGTAAAATCCTTACTGTCCGCGTCCTAAGTACTAAGACTTCACGCCATCAAACTTTTAATGAGTACTGCTTAATACTGAGTAGCATCAAATCTGAATTTCTCAATGAGATCCTAAATACGTAAACTAAATTAACTAAATTGTGTGAAATGTGAAATCTATAGCTATCATTTATCATTAAGTTTCACAAAAAAAAATGCGGAAAAAGTTCTGGCCATGGGAATAAGTTTATATAAAATTAGTACATGAACTCGTATTTCTTAAACATATTCTGAAATGCTAAAGATGGTGCTCACCGTACTTTCACTGCAAGGCCATATATAAATCTGGGTTTTTCTGAGGTAGGATTTTTTCTGCCTTTGAATCGTTATCACCAAGTCTACTTTGCTTTTATGTTGGATTTGGAAGAGGTAAACGAAGGGGAAGACGGAGAAGGCTTTCAGAATGCTATTTAGACGTAACATTATTGCTAAGGTATTCTGCTGGCCAAGGCAGGTTTACATGGAGTATTTTACTGGGTCTACTCCGTATATCTTTTAGAAGCTACCTCAACTCCCCCACCATGTCCAGCACTACGTGATTCCTCCTCCTCTCCGTTCACTTCACTTTCTCCATTATTCTCCATGCACACATCTCGAACGTCTCCAGTCTCAGCATCAGCAATTATGAGGAAGTGTTACAAATGTCGGTGTTTTGATATTAAGGGATATCACGTAGGAGGAGGAAGTCAGTCAGAGTACATTGCCTTTTTTTTGGGATAAGTGAGCGGGGGATGAGAGGAGGGTGGGATGAAGTACAGGAGGTAAGAATAGGGATGCAAATATGAAATTTTCCATACGTAGGCCTCAAAAACCTCGAAAAAGTCAGGAAATTATAAAATCCAAAATTTGGGGGAACCCTTGCTGGATACAAATTAAATGAAGAAAAATAAAAGGTGAAATGAAAGCGTTCAACAACCAGTTGCCATTCTACTGGAAAAGGCGGGTACTAATGAAATTCAATTTTTATTTGGACATTGGAGGAAAAATGAAAAAAGTTAAATCTTAGTAATTTTTATCTTTACATCATAGCACACAGATTTTTATCTTTGATATTTCAAAATTCGAATTCCTACATATAATTCTAGCGGAGCTGGGAAACTGTTATAACTATAGTTTTTAATAAATGTAGATTTTAGGCTGAGATTTACGTGGGCTTATTCTTATTTTAAATTCTTTGAATATTAATATTGGACTGAATATATGATGAATACGCATATGCTAAGCGTTGTACGAGAATGGTGAGGGATATCCCGAACAGAGGAGGCCGCCGAGAAAAGGGTTATGTCTCAGTCTATTTTTTTTGGAGAAGTGGGCGGGGTAGAGTTCTAGAGGAAGGGCGGGGGAGGAAAGGAGAGGGGTATGGGAGTAAAAGAGGGTTACGCTCGTCGTCCTTAGTGGAGGCGTGTGTGCACTTGTGAGCAGCGCCACATTCCTCGGGTCGTTGCCCTTAAAAAAAATAAAGAGGAGAGGAGATGAACCCACTCCACTCCGCGTTGACCCAGCACGGCATTCCCCCACTCCCTCCCCTCCATTCCCCACTCCAAAAACCCCTTTCCCACCTTCTCTCCCTCCGACCTCTCAACTTATTTATGGGCGGGCCGCGGGAAGGGGTGGTGATAAATGCATCCCCCCCTGAAGTCGTCGATTCGATATTTACGAAGGCGAAAATGCGTCCGACTTCCTCCCTTCCTGCATCCATTCGTTCTCGTCAGGTGCCTGAGACTGCTGGCAGACTAACCGAGCCTCGTTCGTGAAGGAATCAAGGTCAGGAAGGTTCTTTTCGGGACTGCGAGGATGGAAGCGAGCACAACAACTAGGCCAGGTTCATGTGGCTTTGACTCAGAAGAGGAGAAAAGTCAACTTATTCTGGAGAGTTATCGAGGAACAACATATCTATATGTATGCATAAAAGAGGACGTCTGTTTGTTTGTCCGCTATGCTTTTACATACGGTGAGTGCAAAAAGTATTCGGACAGTAAGTACTTGTTTCCCGCCACTTTTACTATTTTTACTCCTTTGCGCTTGTTCTTCGGATTCAGCATGAATGTATTGTTATCATGTGCTGTTCTGGCAAAGGTTTACATGTTGAAAGAAGGAAAATTTGTCGCTAATTTGCTATAAAATGAGTCCAATAGACGAATATGCAGAAAGTATTCGGGCGCAAATAGACACACGGTGCACGTCGATTTAAACGCGTTTATAATGCGTGAACCGGTGTTATTGCTGTCCAGCTGTGGGTGCACATGCTTCCCCTTGGTTGTGGCGAGGTGAAACGCATCTTTGACAGAACGGTGACCAAGTGTTGACAGGCATGTGACAAAAGACGACTGAGACGACTGTAGATGAGCGAAAGCTCATTAATGTATACTGTAGTCAATGTAAGTCACTGAATCAAATAGGGTGGTTTCCTATTATTTTTTAATTGCGTAAATCGAAAGACCATTACTCCTGGAGTACGTATTTCACGCTTTTAGATTTTTAAATAACGATAACTATTTTTCGCGATTAAATGAAAAGTGAAAATTTTCAAGCGCGCGAAAACGCGACGGGTAAGTATGAATGCCTTGGAGTGGCATCGCATGGGCGCCAATCTGGCCTTTTTCAAATTAGGATAAAATTGACCCTTGCCATTCGTCTATACCGGTATTTCTAAAACCAAATAATTTTTATATTATGACTACACTAACGGTGGGTAACGAATCGCAATCAATGCCTTTCGTTTTCTTTGATGAAGGAAACTACCCTATTGCTGGACTTGTCAGACGACCTAGGTCTACTGTCTACAACATAGTACATCGGTTTGGGAAGAAAAAGACTGTTCTAAACAAGCCCCTAGGTGGACGTCCACGGAAATTAACAAACAGTGACAACCGATTCATCGTGCGGGAGATGAAGAAGGACCCAAAAACCAGCGTTTCCATGGTGACTACTGTCCACTATGCTTTTCCATACGGCTACAGTGCAGTGCCGGATTGCACTTTCTTCAAATTTTTTTGGAAGTGAGATGTTACTCAGTGTGTTTTTTCATTACAAGATATTATTGACATTTTATTACAATTTTTTTGTTTTGACTACAAATGTATAGATTAGAAATTTTGAGGCAACAGAATTGATGGAAGTGTTGTTTGACTATTATGTCTTTTGTTAACCAGTGCCGGAACGCCATATATATATCCTTTCCGTCACCTCGACCTTTCATTTGGTCTTGTGAAAAGGTAGGGAAAAGGGACCCACAATTGTCTCATGTAATTTTATACAACCTGGAAAACAGGACTGATTCGACGCAGCGTCAAGCTGGAAATTATTCGAAGAGGGAAAAAAATAAATCGTCACGAATTTCTTGGTGTACGAGGAACATCTCACGTTCCTTTCGCTTCGTTTCCCAAGTTGATTTCCATTCCACTTGCTTACGACGACACTGTAAAGGGAAGCATTGAACTTCACGGAGATGCCAAATGGTCCAACCAGATTTTTGCCTTCGCCGAATGCTTCTGTTTATTTAACCACTACTTGCAGGCTTCAATCCTTAGGAAGCTCAAGTGTGCATAATGATTCGTGCCCTCTAAATGATATTGAATACTTTTTTTCGCTCTATACTGTGTTTATTGTATTTCCTGTGATAAATCATTCGGATGATGAAAGTTGTTGCTGGAAGAGTTAAAATCCATGTTATAAAAGTAGTCGTTTTAACTTGTTCCTCTCTAAATACGTCTTTAAGCTCTTCATCTTATTCGTGAACTTCCTCTATTCCCATCCCTGCATACGCAACATTTTTCCCTTGAAGCTGATTACTGCATCCTTTTGTCCCTCAATACTTCCTCCATCTCTCCTTATCTCTTTTCTTTCTCGCTTTGAAATAACCCTTCCCATCGTAACTCACTCATACCGTTCCTCGATAATTTGCCTCTCCATTGATAGTAATTTCTCATTTATTTTCATGAAAAAATGCTGAAAACCTTAAACCGTTTCTTATATTTGCTATCCACTTTGCGTGCACGTTCTTCGATATAGGTATTGCAATAAGTTACAATCTTCGGCATTCGCATTTTTTAGAACATTCACTAATGAATCATCCTAATATATTAGTTCTATGTATTTTACAGGATGATAATAATTTTTATGATGTGCATTCTTAGCATTAATTGAATGTATTCATCAGTTCAGTCTGAAATCTCTTAGTTTTAATCGGCTTTTCGGGAAAGTGTGGTAAACTAGTGGGTACAGCTCTTGGCTGCTGACCGAAGTGTCTCGGGTTCAAATGTCGAGTGAAGACTTCGGATACCCCCAAATATGGTCCTCGGAAGGCGACCTTGTCAAGAGAAAGGGAATACCCACCCTAACCTGAATGAGTGACATTAATACGTCTGTGGCTTAGTTCGGCGTGAGATCTACCCTCACCTATCCGAACCTCTATTGAACTGTTGAATCACCGAATTAATAATAGGGAGAGATGGTCGTTTTTCATCCCATGTCCTGGAGATCATCTCTGATCTTTTTCTCATTTTTTTTAACCATCAATGTTATAGAATTTTTTCAATGTTAACCAAAGAGAGCATGGTCATTATTATTTAACAGACCTGATTATTATCTAACAACTCACGTTGTCTCCGTGATTTATCTCATTTCATAACCCCTGTACATATTTAAAGGATGCAAGTTAATTTTAATGAGCCTATTAGAGACCTATTAAAAAAATTATATGCACAATGTGTGCTGTGATATTTGAGATTAGAAAGAAAATTTAAAAGGAATTACCGTGAGAAGAGAGAAATTTGCAGATTGATGGCTGGCCATTTTATTCGTTTAGATCTGACTCGTTTAAAAAATTATATTTTTGAAACAGACTTTTTGGTAATATTAAAATTGTCTTTGAGATTGGTATGAAATTGATCTACACGCGAATTCATGGAATTTTTTCTTATAAAATCTAATTGAAAATGTCTCTAACTTGTAATTTTGTTAATATATATGATTTATGCAGGTATCCATGTTGTTCACTCACTGTATATTGGCAGCACTATTTTTTCATGAGGTCAGGAAAAGTTGTGCATATTTCTTAGTACTACGATTCATTATGTGCTGATAAATTAATATTAGTTAAGGGATATTGAAATTATCTTGAGAGTGTACTTCAATAATCTAAATAGTTTATGTGGGCATTTCAAAGTTATTTTCTATGGGCATTTTTGACAAAGTTTACGATCTCATGTGCTTCATTTGGCTGCAGTGCGCTTTATCTGACGTAGGTACAAGAATGTTTCAATTTCCTAGGGGTACGAGGAGAACCAGTGGACGAATCCATTATTATGTCATTAATACCGTGAGAAAACTTTAAATTCTCGTTAGCTTATCATTTAGCACCTGGACTTGGTGAAGTCAACGTAACGAGAATGGGCCATGGATGCAGAATGATGTGTCGCCTACCTCGATCATTTTTCTCTTCATCTTCTTTATCGTATGACTTACTACTCTCATTCTCTCAGGTTTTTACGTCCTAAAACCACGTGCTGGAAGATGCTCGTTACATGAAAAACTCGGGAATACCTTGTTAAACTGGTTTTGTTTATTTCTTACCCCAGGCCATTTCCTTTGCTCCCTCCACAGAATTCCGACCCAGCGTGGATTTATTTATGACTCTCACGTGCTTATTTTCTGACCTGTAATATCCATGGAATTTCGCCACCCTAGTTGGAATGGCTCAAATAAAATGAGAGCGATGAGCAGTTTAGCAATAATGTGCTTTGATCTCCGGCATTGTGTCCAAGTATTTCTTCTGTTTTCACAAAACCGGCGGTAATTTGCTGTTTCCTGAAATGATGGAAGGGTATATATTTTATGTTGAGAATGTCGTGGATACATGCTATGATGTTTTAGATGTGATTAACTATTTATTGACAAGCTATAATTTGTACTTTTTGCGAGTATCTATCAATATTGATTAGAATGATTTTTTGAGAGAGTTTGCACATATTTTATAGTTAATCTTGTTTCGTAAAAGCTGCAGTCTTCTAAGTGTTTCGCGCAAAAAATAATTATGTTTACGTGGACATAAATAATTATCGACAAAAGAATTGCTCATCAATGCTGTATAAATTTGGCTTGATTATTATAATATATTAGTAAAGTTGATATTGTTATATTTTCCAAAAAAATGTATTCCTGTCTCGGGTTTTCGAGAGATTATTGTTGCGTGGGAAGTAGTGAGCACTTTAGTGAGGACAGTGAATTAATAAAGGGAGATTTGTATCTTGATGTTACCCGAATTAGTCATTTATGCTCAAGAATGTCCAACAATTTACGAAGGAGACTCCCGGAAAGATGTCTATTTCATATGCCAAGTGGAGCGGGAATTTATTAATGATCATTCTTTAGTTAATATTAAAAATTGGAAGTTTATCGTCAACTTGCTAGATCCAATAGAAACATATGTATTTGCCGTTACGGATTATTACTCAATTTCCCTTTTTATTTTAGCTTTTTTACCAATTATATGAGCTTTAATTTTAGGGGTCAAGGACAGTGCATAGCCCCTCAATTGTGATGCGATGAGTGATCCGTACAAATTATCCTTCATCCCGATATATTCATTCTCTTTAATTTATTTGTATCTTATTCGTTACCAATACTTGATTTTCTGTTTGGGTTAAATAGCATTAAAAAATTTCTTTTATTTCTAAGTAATACAACAGCACTTATTTTGTATTATTTTGATTAGAAATGTTTTGGCATTAGGTATGGTTTTGGCTAGTGGTTAACTGAGCTTATTTTCCTTTTTCTCGTGATACGACCTTAAATGTCCTATTAGTTGCTATTTGATATCTTAGCAACTACTACCTTGGAGAAGAGCTGCGTGACGGATTCTTTGTAGGGTTGAGCCATGTGGGTCCACACGACAAACGGTTGCGACTAAGATGCATCAACAGCTTAATTCGCGCATCATTCCCTTTTAAAACCAACCCACGGACTGATAAAATAAGTGGGCTATCATATTTTATGCATTTTATCATCTCTTGGGATATGAGAAAATAATATTTAAGGCTTATTAATTGCGAAAAGTAATTTTAGTAGGTAAATAGATGAAGGTGATTTTCAAGAAAATAAATCTGTGAAAAATTATAAAAATTTGCGACCCTTACCTATTATTTGTCTTCCTAATACAGTATTGGGAACTTTCATTTGAAAAAATCTCTACAAGCAAGAATGTCGTCAATGTTCCACCTAGCTGCTTGGATGATGAGAAACAGTTGGTCGTTTAAAAATAATATAACCTGTTTAATCCATCATTTTTTTATAGATATATGTATCTTAGATGTTATTGTAGTCGTATGAATTTGATTTTTTACATTCTATGTTTATTCAAATATGTATTAGTAATCGTGGGATTGAGGTTACGCTTTTGGAACTTTACACTACACTGAAGGCCATAATGGAGGAAACAGACATTTTCGAAACATAGGTATAATGAACGTTTTTGTTAAATGAAATAATGCTAGATACGTAAATACTAATTTATCTTTCAAATATGTGATTACGATAAATAAAATGGACTTCTTTTTCGAATCTCATCTATTGGTACATTACTCTCTTCTACGGGAGGGAGATTGATTTCCTTTTGACCAGCTCTTGGCCCGGAAAGAATCAGTCAAGTGGTTGCTGGGGAGATTTCAACTCCCGCTGATGCTATTTGACTGCAAATGATGGTTGGGAATTGATCTAAATCGATTTCTCTTTGCTCTCTTGGGACCCAATCGATAACTGAAAAACTCTAGTTTTGAGTTTCCCTACATGGATTATCACTGAATGAATGGGTCAACTAATGTAATGCGTATGTTATTCATCCTAGAGAATTATTGGATCTCATATGGCTGGGAGGCATGTCGGAGACTTTAACAGCCGAAACATGGAGAATCTGGTTTTTGATCTCATTTATCGATTATATTGCAACCACAGTACGTTTCTACGAGCATAGTTAAATTAATAAAGTTCGTCGGAGTTCAATTTTTTCCTGCCAATGGAGATCATCAAAGGATACTTATAATTTCATTTGCATATTTTTTACATTAAAAGCATAATTAAATGGTAATTTCATAAAAAAAATAAGTTTATGACATGTTTACGTTACATTTTCATCATAGCTTTATTCCTAAATGCATCTTTGATCAGTTTTGTGCTAGCATTGCATGTAAGTTGTGATTGATATCTAAATTTTCCTACATGTCAACGGAAACTTGGTGCTAAAGATTTTTATAAATTTTAGTCTATATTACTTAAATTGAAAGTCCAATTTATCTTAGAAAATTTAATTGATCGCGTATAATTAGAAGAAAATATTTTTTAAAGTTCAAAGAAATTGGGTTTTATCTCGTTTACCAGTGGAACCTCCTAAACTGGCGGAAGAGATTTCTTTCATCTTCGTTTTCAGAGTGTGACTATATCACGTGCCTCCTCTATGCAGGATCTCTAAGTTTAGGAAGTGTGAAGTCACACATATGATTTCAAGAGTCGGGAGGAACCACGCCTTGGGACGACGGTGTCTCCATAAGGAAGCGCGGAGGCGGAGGGGGGCAAGGCCCAGAGGGAGGTTGGAGGGGGTGGAGGAGAAGGATTTTTTCGGGGGCCGCGTCCTCCTCCGTCACACTGCGGTCACTGACTCTCCTCCCCGCCGGCTATTTGAATGCGTGGCTATGCCCTCCATGCGCGGAATGAGGGACGCGATTGCGCGTTGATTCATGCAGGAGGGTTTGACACATACGTCCAACCTACCTCCATCAATTCTTTCCGATATTTATTCAGACCAGAACCTTGCGAGATCACCTCATTCTTCCGCTTTCATTATTTCATTCTAATATAGAGGTTACAAAGGTTATCTCAATATTGAGTCACTCACTACCTACGGGGAATTTTCGCTGCTTCACTGTGGAAACTTGGCTCATAGCATGCGAAAAATGCGGCTTTGATGCATAGTTTAGTTCTGGGATACCTTTTTATTCCTGACAACCGTCGTAACTGGTTAAAATTCCTTTAATTTGTTTGACGCAGCTCTCCTCTCAATTTTCCTATCAGCCTATCTTTTAACACACAAGTATGTCTTCTCTTTGATATCCTTGCGTGAACAAATATAAAATATGTTCCTTATATTTTAATCGTGGTCTTCCTTATCCGTTCTTGGCATCCACTTTCCCCAAGATGATTGTCTTCATCAGGCCATAATGTGTCAATATATGGTCTATAAGTTTTTTTCGTCTACTTATTATGGGTTTAAGGAGGCTTTTCTTCATTCCTACTCTTCTTAGGACTTCTTTATTACTAACTCGGTCGATCCATTTGATCCTCATCATACTTCTATCGCACCACGCCATTTCGAAAGCCTTCCTCCTTAACTTCTCCGCTGTTGTATTGTCCATGCCTCACTTCTGTGGAAAAACATACTCCCTCAAACATACGTTCTGATCAATTTTTTCATTACTTCTATGCTTAAATTTTCCGATGCAAGTAGATTTTATTGTGGAGGATTGCTCTCTTTTCCTGGTCTATTCTACTGATAATTTCCTTCTTCCATCTCTAGTGTCTATGCTTCCCAAGTAACAGAATGAATCTCTTCCAGTTTTTGTGTCCCTATTTTAATGTTATTTTTCATCTATTCTCTTCAATAGCATGCTGATATCTTAGTTTTATTGTGGCCCCGAAGACCACATTTTGAATTGGAATGCAGCTTCGGGCTAAATTTTTAAATTAGCAAGATACCTTGTGTTGTGTAGTTTCTTGGGTTGTATCTATAGTTTTCCCAGCATATTTATATTAATATTTTTTAATGATTTTAATGTTAACAGAACTTAATAAATTAATACCCAGTCATTACGCACAATCTCAGTATTAGTCTCAGTTTTTTTACCACAATTTCGTGTGAAATATAATCTCTTTGTTTAAAAGGTTCAGTTGTAGTAGATTGCCTCTGGTAAACATGTCTTTATCAATGGAAAAATAAGAAGCCCATCCCATCATGAGCGTTTTAACCTTTTTAACTTGTGGAGGCTTTAAATGTTTCACCAGTTGTGAGTTCTTGTGCTTAATGAGTTACATATATGCTTATTATGCAGTGAAAGAAAATTATTATTCTTTTAGAGTGGAGAGGTGCCAAGTTTACGATAACTTGTTTGTCATATTGTTGCTGATTTTTTTTATTCTGGATCTGCGAAATCTACTTTCGGTCGACGCTCTGTAAACTCCACTCAATAATGCTGAATATTTTTGACTAATTTATCGTCAAGTTGTGGAATAGGGTCAAGTATTCAGTTTTCCGATCTTTATTCTGGCCCAACGAATTCATTCACATCCTGCGACGCTAACAGCGGAGCAAGAGTACTCGAATGCGGTCGTTATCCCCAGAAAATCAACACGTGTTTTTGAGCACTAAACGAATTAAGAAACACCGCGTGTGTAGTAACGTGATCTTGAAAATGTGTGTTGCCCACGTTATTCATGGTTACGAAAAATGATCCAGCAAACGTTGACCTCTCAAAAGTGCGGCCTTAATAGGCAATGCGGGCCGAAAATTCGTACAAAACGTAGCAGTCACAAATATAGTTTCTCCTTATTTCTAATAATATGACATCGTTCTCCAAAGTTATTGTTTTTTTGAATGCTTTGATGTAAAATTTATTTTAAATTTTCTTTTTTTAAATAATTTGATGTAAAATTGATTTCAAATAACTCTTCTACGTTTTAGATACTAATTGAAGCCGTCGATGCCAAAACTAAAACAATGGCAACGTTCAACATAAAATATGTTTAATAGCTCCAAAACTAAATTTTTTCTCAGTATCTACTCCTGGCCGTGTTTTCACATACTAATGTGATAATGACTATCCATATTTTCTGATAGAAGCTGATGATATGGAACTATGGAGTTAATACTCCCTTGATATCTTTTAGAATGCCTCAGGAAATATTAAATTTTTTAAAACTACATCGCCGATTTGTTTAGTGCTATTGCCAATTGAATGTGATGGCTAGTTAACGTACGTTCGCTGTTCTTATTTCGTCGTCAAATTCAAACACGTTTTAGCCCATTTCTTTAGTTCCCATTTTTCAAATCATGACAAAATCGAACCAACTACACAATATTCACTTTCATGTACATGTATTTTTTGAGTAATGCAGAGAAAATGTGTATGGTCAATTTTTCATTATTCACAATCAGTGTGTTCAATCGGAAGTCTGGTTTGGATAGGTGAGTGCAGAGCTAAACTCAGCGTATGCCTCAGGCGTAGGAATAGCACTCATTCAGAGGGACGAGTTCCTTTCCTTGAGCCACCTTTCCCCTCGCAGATTTTTCTCCGGGCTCTCCGACTGTGTTTTTTCAGATTTTAAACACTTAAGCCGTAAACCATGTGCCCTGTCCACTATCCTAATACATTTGGCCGTATATTCGAATCCCTTTCTAATCCCTTATCTCTTGACCGCCTTTTATTTAAATATTGCCCTTACAAGGAACCCCTTCCATGATTTTTATCATCTCCTTCGAGCAATAAAATCACAGTAGAAACATTGTGTGAGATTCCATTTATATGTTATACTAGTAATATTAGCCATTTATTTTGATAGTTCATTTTTAATCTTCCATGTAATTCTACCATCTAGAAACAGATCATCAAGTATGTGGAATCTGTATCGCTGCAAACATATGAAGCTTGGTTTCCAAAATTCGTTGTACAATGTGGCTGTAAATTAAAGTTTTGGATGAATTATTTAGATAAAGTTCAAGAACTCATATTTTCTCTCAAAATTTTGTGAAATTGGACACTATGCTGTATGTTATCGTTACCATGAATTTATAATCAAATACCATCTCGAAGATTGTGCAACTTCTCTCTAAGGAAAATAATAGAGCATGAAAGTGTCATTCACAATCTATTTGAATTATTTTCAGCCCTTTTTATTTTATTTTTCATGCTTGGTGTATGTTTTAAACAGTCTTAGCCGCTAAAATACCTGTTACATATATTGAGGCGCATTGAGGTGATATTTATCCTTATATTCGAAAACCGCGAGGCATGTTACTTGTCTATTTTTTTGCCAAATGATAAATAAGATTAAATTCAAAATAATCAACTGAAAAGCCGTGGACCCTGATCGTAATGAAAAAATGTAGTTTTTAAGTCTTTACTTATTGATACCCATATCTATCTGCTTTTAACCATTTTCACAGTGGTTATTAGCAGTCATTTGCAAATGGCTTTTTATCAGACTTAAGGCTCTATCACAGCAACTTAATTTGGCTTAACCGTGGTGTTGAAACTCAACTCTGCTGTTGATTCTTAGCCACTTAAATGGGGCAAAACTTAATTTGGAATTATCTTCATATACAGAAAAACATAAATTTCCCTCAAAAGCAGCCAGTAGCAGTGTCTATCGACACTCGAAAATTCTAGATGATCGATTTCGTGATTGATAAACGGTCTGTTCTGTGATTAGTGGGAAGCGTCTCTTAGAGCTGCGATATATTAATTTAGCGTACGCCAAGTAAAATTGCTGCGAACAGGGTTTTATTTTTGTAATTAGGAAAGGGTGGGAAATGTCATTCTAGAACGTTTTATTTCATCTTGAGAAAGTGTTACGCCTAGTAAATTTTAGACTTAGATGACAGTCCTTAGGGTCGAGAATTGGATCAAAGATCTAAGTGTGCAATGACAGCGATCAAATTTGTGCCCGCTTGGTGTATTTTTGGAGTCAACTCCACAACGCGGATGCTGACATCGAAGACGGTCAAGTAGTTCGTTGACCCATCGAAATCCCGAGGAATGTTTATGCGTGACGTAAGCGTAAGGTCGTTGTATGCTAATGGTAGGTTCATTTTTTACTCGCCGAAAAAACCACTGTGATAGGTCATAAGTATATTTCCTATGTCATACTGGCTAGACTCGAGTTGAGGGAGTGGGCTACGATATTTTTCCTTCGGACATTTCAATGCGGGAAGACCTGTTTGTGAGTCACGCTAGAAATCAGTCTTTTATTTAGTGCCTTAATCAAGGGGGTGTTGTTTCCGTTAATTCCTTATTCATCTGATATGAATTAGATTTTATTTTAATTATTTTTATTTAATATATTTTTTCAATATTTTTAAAATGATTGAGGTTTATTTTTATAATTTTCAAGTTTCAAGTAAATCACAAAGATAGCTGCTTTAATTTTTTTGCAAAAATCATTAAAATCATCCTTCTTCCCCTTTAAAGGTTTTTACGCAATAGTGTTGTCTGAAGGAGGATAAAAAATCTCTTCATTTGAAGTAAATATATCCTTTCATAGAATAATTTTCTTTCGTAAATACATTATTCACGCAGGCATTTACAAAAAAATTAATTTTCACTTTTTGAAAAGTATTCAACGCGAATGATTTTGAGGATTTTTGCTTAAATTGTATGGAACATTATGATTGGTTTTAAGCGTACTTCAAAGCTTTTTAAGTAAATGTATTATATTCCACATAATTTAATGAAGTCAAATAATAGCTTTTCCGTGATGAAACTCAGGATGTCGGTTCATTAAGATGCTGATATTCCCAGGGTTTATGGGTGTGAGACTCTTCAAGACGTTTTTATACAAGAAAATTAACTCACCAATTCCTATGCCGTTTCTTATTTCCCCTGATCCAAGCATAGGTTTTGAGCTCTTACATGTTTATTTACAGAAACTTACGGAAAAACTCAATATTTGTTAGTTTTCAGCAAAATTTGTCTCAACAAAGTTCAGATAAGTTTAAATAGGACTGTCAATTGATTTCCAAACAGTATCTTATTTTTTCTACGCATCTCTTGAATAGGAGCTATAAGTACTCGATATTTTTGTAGTCTCATCATAAGCCTATAGTCGATATATCTGGAGATCTCTTGATATTTTGGTACCTATTTAATTACACCACCCTCTATCACTTTAAGAACATTTTCTCTCAAACGTATGTGTCTCGTATATGCGTAGAGCTTCGGAGGAAATCCAAATTACTGGCGCTATATGAATAATAACTTTTTTATTAATATGATGGATATTGCTTTAGAGTTATAGAAGAGGTATACATATGAAGAGCGATTGGATACGCGTGCAAAAGGTCGATATAATCATCGGTGTATCAATATGGATGTTTCCTATTTCAAGAATCGCTATGTTTTTCGAAAACCTGAAGATGGGTATTATAACCCTTTTTACTCCTGGCTATGAGAATCAGCTGAAAGATGAATTCAAAATGACGAGAGAACTAAAGTAACTTTCAATAATGAAAAATAAATTTCATTGGATATCTGATGACAATTCATATTTTTCATGAGACATGCGATGGCCACTTATAATTCATGGAAAATCATTTAATAAACATAATTGAAACATTGTTGTGATTTTTTAATTTCCTTTCACAGCGAAATCAAAGTAACTTGACTTATATGGTTATGTGCTTGGTGAAATTGAAGGATAGTTGGAGAACTGTACTGACTGGTTCAGCGTTACGTAAAATGGTGGGGAGAAATTTCAACGAAGAGTAGCTTTGGCATGAAATAGAAAGAATTGAAAAAGAGTGCTAGGCATTGAGTTGGTTAGCAATTGGATTCTGGTGGTAAAAATTGATGCGTGTTCCACTAACCTTGCGGCGCCCACCGGCTTGCAGCGGCGGCTTGCGGCCGCAAGCAATCTTAGGGTAGAAAGAGTATACAGTGTATGAACAGTTTTAGGAAATGACTAGAGAAATACCGGGTGAAAAAACGTAGTAGTGATGTGGGACTGGAACACCTCAGTCGGAGAAGGGATGGAAACAAAAGGAGGATTTAAAATGGGAATGGGAAACAACTGGAATGAGAAAGTAGTAGAATCTTCGGATGAGGAACAAGTTATTCTACGCAAATACATGGTTCACCCATTGCAAGGGGCGGAGGTACACCTGGAAGAGTAACTAGTTAAAAATTCGCCTACAAGGAGGCATGTTATCAAGTTGATAAAATGGCAGCTGCCACGGTAGAAAGTCGGATATTCAGTAATCCCTTGATATTGTGAATTACATCCGTATCAGTCGCAATCTCTAGCCATGAGGAATAGGAAACACCAAAATTCATTTTCTTCCTGGGATACCCGATGGCCACTTGTAATTCTTACAAAAATAGCCTAGAAACATAAGTGAAATACTTTTACGATTTTTCCTATCACTCCAATGTTAAATCAATTATTATAGTTATGAAAGCCGCTCTGAATGCATTTTTTTGTCTGTTACTGTTGCTTACGTGGAGCTCTGCAAGCCAACATCGGCTTTCTGATCAATCACATTTATAACCATGTACAGAGCTAAATCAAATAAAATTTTCCTTTTACCCACGCCAAACCTGGGAACGTAGTTGTGGAATAAGGAAAGATTGTTTCTTCACGATTCTGAAACAGGGTCTTAACGACGGGCTAAGACCATTTCCTAGGGAATTCACTCATACGATTGCTTCTTATTCCATTTTGCCGGAAGCGATTGGATCAGTGGATTCGTAGTGGGTTGAAGAGAAGTGATCAGGGCATATAGTTTTAAATTAAGCAAAACAATTGAATCGAAAGTCCGCAAAATTTGAGTCTTTTTATAAGAATAAGTTCTTGCATGCCGAAAAATACCGAAAGGTGCTAAAAGGTCTTTTACAAAAGTTATTACAATGTTTCATTCGACGTAATTGGTGAAGATTTATAATTAATATAAAAAAATTCCGACTTTTTTCGCTAACAGCTTTTATTATTTTTTCCGTAATTACAGTTTTCTTTGGAAAGTGAGTACACATATCCGATGGAGAGGAAGGGCAAACTTCACTCATCCCATAAGGCTAAAGGGAAGCTTATTTACCCAAACTAGCAGCTTTGCCTGGAGACTTCGATCGATTACATGCCAAATTTAATGTTAGATATTGGGGTTCATAGTTAAAAACTAGGAAACGAGTTCAAAATTGGCCAAATAAATGGGAACCTACCACTCAGAGTGCCTAAAGCAATTCATTTAGATTCGAGGGACAAGTGGGGTGGTTGTTTAAATGCTATATGTAAACCTACCTTAAACGATAAGACAATACTTTTGATAATGGCAGTACTAAGTAGAATAAATAATGATGTACTAAGCGCAGAAAAACTATCTAGAACGGTGCTATAGGAATAAATGTTGGTTATGTGGAAAAGGGGTGGGGGAGAACTTATTTGAAGATAGAATGAAATGTAAAATTTATCGTGAATTGAAAAGGGAATTCCAATTTTGGAGGGAGGACAGGCCGAGGTGATTCCAATAATGCTCCACGTGAACCTACCTAAACCTGATCTATCATGATTTAATATTATTACTAATTAATATTGCCTATTTTGCGCGGAAAATTCTGCCTCTAAAAGTATACCAGGATCTTCTTAAACTTCGTGTCATTTAGATGGGAAATTTCGGAGCCATCAATGAGCTGGCGTCGAAAATCCATTGCTTTCCGTCGTCAACCGCCCATTGACAGCCACCCTTATGATACGAGTCGGGGCGTAGGAAAGGCTATGTTGTCTTATCCATTGTACTGCATCGCGTGGCACTCTTCTTCCCTGGTAGCAGTCTCGGTGTGTGCCGTGTCGGCGGAGATGTTCTATTATTAATGGGGTCTCAAAGAGCTTTCTCGCGGCGAGCGTTAACCTTCCCTCCACGTAATTGCGTCCGACGGGGAAAGGAGCCGGCGCGCCCCCCGGGCGTGTGAAGAGGCCTTTTGGGCCCCGGGCGGAGGCGGTGATGGGAGCACTTTGAGGGGCAGGAGGGGCAGCAGTGAGACTGGCGACGGCCGCCGGTGCAGTGTTTGGAAGGGCATCCTGGGGTGGAGGCAGTCAAATGCATGGCTTCCTTTGAGAAATATCAATAGGAAAGTGTGTGTGGTAAGAAACACTATGTACACGTTCACTATGAGCGGTCAGATTTGTGATGAGATGTTACGATGAAAAGTGCAGTGTTTCCCGTTTGTTTGGCGAGTTAGGATGGAATTTTCACAGAAGCATAGAGCAAAGTATAGGATAAATTTAATCAGTTAATTTGGAGAGGATTTTTTCTTAGACGATGTGAATCATATCCTTTGCTTACCTTCGTACTATGGTAGACGTGACCATGAGAGGAAGATAATGGAAATAAATAGCAAAGTAGAGAGATTTAAAATGTCATTCTTTCCTCGTACTATTGAGGATAGGAACGGTGTCTCGTTTAATAAACTTAATGGTGTCACTCGCTTGGACGACACGTTGCGTTTTTATTTTTCCATGCTACTAACCTTGAATGGATTTTCTGTAGAAATGACTGACCGTTGACCAGTTTTGCCTTTGAATGAATATGGACGTATATTTTGTTGTTATGCGTAATACTTTTATGACCTCGTGGTGTGCATGTGGGAACCCTCTTACTCGCTACATGCTGATGATTGATCACACCATGAAAAAAAACCCTAGATGTTGCTCGCAAGGTATTATGTAAAAGTAGATTCTTCCGGTTAAACTGTGTTTACATATACTGATGAAATGGGATATAATAAAATATAGTCTGCGATTTTTCCGCAAGAATGGAATCCGAATTATTAGCGCTGGTGATTTTTGTCGCCTTAGTAGGTAATGTATTCCTGTACTTGATCCTTACTTGAGTAATGAGCTTTTGGATATGATGCAACTGTATATTTTTCGAAGATTTATATTGACCAAAAATATACTTTAATAGAGTCTGTTGACAAAATTCAAATGAAATATTAATACGTTACATATTTAAAGAATTTATTCGGACTAATATAGACTTTGGATTAAGAGAACTTAATTATCATGAATTTTACGTATAAATATTAAATATACACCAGTAGATCTCCAATAATTTTTGTATCCTTTTTCTTTAGTTCACAGGTTTTAGTTCACGCTTTCTTTAATATCATTACCACATGTAGTTACATAATATTTTGTTACTTTTTACGGGCTATTACGAGCAATTATAACTTTAAATTCAATTCAGAAATAAGTTTTAAATTTGATGCTAAAAATTATATTCCTCAAATGCCCTTACATTTCGTTGTCCATGTAGTTTATGATATATTTTCTTTTAACTCTAATTTATAAATTTTTAGTACTAATAATACCAGCATAAATTTGATTTTTTTTATCCTATCCATCCTGGCTATTTTATCTGTCAGAGTGCATCATATATTTAGTTGCAGGTCACTCGTTGGCTTAAAATTACTTCGCTTTCCAGTGTGATGAGCGCACAACCCTCCTGGGGGATTACAGGCCTTATTTCGGTTCCGCCCACCTTAATCTTTCTCCTCCTCGTCCTGTTTCGACCAATTTGGTCCCATCTCCTCCTTGCCTTGCCCAGCGTAGAGGAAGAATGAGATGATGCGGCACCATGTGTCCCACAGGCATAACTCCCACCTCCTCCCCATTGTACCATGCATCATTTTTCGGCGCCCCCACCCCTTAAAGCAGCCACCCTCTCTCGTTGTTTGTCCTTTTTCCCTGCTACAGGTTTTACGACATTTTCCCCCAATTATTTTCTCCTCTCCTCACTCCGGATTCCTCCTGCTCCCTCACCGCTATCCTGCGCTACTCCGGCCGTGATCAACGCCGAGGTGCATCCTCGCCTGCCAAACCATAGGTCCTGGGTTCGAATCCCACCTGGGTAGGTGGTTCCTTTCCAGGGCATGGATGTTTGTGTTGTGTATTGTTTATCCTCCGTCGTAAAGGCCTTAAAGTGCTGTTTACGGGGAAGTTGGAAATAAATAAATGTAGCTCTGATCTCACTCACGACTTCCATTACAAGCATATCCTGGGCCGCTTTTGCCTTGGATTACGTATAGGAGATACTAGTTTTTGCCATCTACATACATATACGTCGGTTTTCTAACAACAATTCTGATGCTGAGATGTAATAAATATGAAATGGAGAAATATACGACAATGTATATAACATGTCGCCTCGCACATAAAAATACATGTTGTGTTATAGTTGAGAAGGCCCTAAGTAGCATTCTTACATCCTGACGAAATATCAAAATTGAAGTATTATGCAGCACATTTTTTCATTGCCAGAGTTGACATGTAAGTCTCACCTGAACTTTCCTAAATGACATTAAACTTTGATGCCCATGATTACCGGTTTATGATTTCTTGCACCGGGGAAGGAGCTAGTGGCTTGTAATTAAGGCGGATCATCCCTTTTGTTAATTTCCCTCGAAGTCAAAATATAGAATCTTGCTGGAAAAGGCTATGATTTGTATCCTTTGCCACAAATTTTAAGGAAAATTGCATTCCCTCAATGATCACCCTTGAAATTTCTTTGTGACTGTTGCTCTTGCACGCTGGATAATTTTCTCTGAGTCCTGACTTCAGATGAGACATCTAATGGACCTTAGTAGGCTTAAGGTGAGGTGTTTACCTACAGGTTGAAGCAATTTCAAGTGGTATACACAATTTCTCAGGCGTTCATGTGTAAGATCTCCATTATTAAGCAATTCCTTAACAAGCACCTTTATAATGTGAACAGCTTGACTGTTAATCTTGCTAAAAATCTGTGGGCTCACTTTGATGAAAATGAGCTATTGTATCTTCGTAATGAAGTGGTGTTTTAGAGTGCTTCTTCTTTATTGGCATAAGTCTCAGCACGCTAAGTTGCTCAATTTGGTGAAAGCTTAGTAACAAATTAGCTCTGTGCTTAATTATTAGTATCATCGGAAACTCATCATTGGCTGTTGAAGATTGCCTCTTTTCTCAAAACACGTTTCCATGCCTGGGCGAGGGAATAGCTATCTTTCCTATTGAAGTTGTCTTTCCCTGTGATCAATATAGTTTCACATATTTATCCTCGGAAAATATCTACGCTCTTCGGATATTAGCTTGGTCCCTTCGAATTTTATAATTTGCGTGTAAGCCATGTGTCCACGTGTGCTCATCTATGGCGGAGAGTTTCAACTGCCTGTTTTTCGTAGCCCTTTGATGCTCCATCAGGAGGCATTTCAGAGATCTGGAAGTTTGCCAATGTAGCTGGTACGGTATCCCCACAGGTACGTTGGACTTCATACACTCCACTCTTCATCTGCGTAGTAACTCCATCTCTCACTCATGCTATTAGGTCCCTGGTTTTGGTTATACAATATAATCTCGTGACTATATTGTGTTTGCTTATAACGATTGCCGTTGAATGCAAATTACAAGTATTTCAACGAAGTTGATTGTTGTGTCTTAAATGCGTGTGCTGGAAGTCTTCATAGCCTCTGCGGATTTTGTGGTTTTAGACCTTGTTATATGTGTTCTAGTTTGGTTTATTTGTGCTATCGGGTGAATCTTTACTGATAGATTCTGTGTGTCTGTTCGTGGATTTCTTAAATGAGCTGGAACATTTTATTTGTGCAAACTTAAAATTTTATTTGCAATTCATTGGAGTGACTGTTATTAGCGACTCTTGTTTACGTATCCAAGTAACAACAATAGAGCATCATGTCTTGTGCCAAATGCAATGACCCTCTGCCAAAGGATGGTCTTTTTGTATGTTGTGATGGATGCAATGGATCCTTCCATTATAAATGCTCAAAAATATCTGAGAGCACCTGGAGAGCCAAATCAGCGAAAAAGAAGCTTGAGTGGAGATGCGGTGACTGCAGACGTTCAACTGTTTTCATCAACGACGAGTCACAGGAGGCCTCCTTTTCTGCTGTGAAAATTGCTGAAAAGGAACGTGTAATGGATGTAAGCATAGGTGGAATGGAATCAGGAAGATCTTCAGGCAGTCGGAATAGTGATGTAAGTGGTCGCTTAGACAATATTGATAAGAATTTGTGTGAAATCACGCATAGCATTAATTTCATGAGTGCACGGTATGATGAGTTGTGTGAAAATATTAGGGTGGTCAAGGAACTCAAAGACATTATTTTTGATTTGAGAGATGAGTTAAATTGTAAAAATAAAGTGATTGATGATTTAAAAATTAGAGTGAATGAGCTGGAGCAAAACGCAATGATGGATAAGGTGGAAGTAGTTGGGATAGATTTAAATTATGTAGATACTTCTCCAATTGAATTAGTTAATAAGATAGCGAAATCGATTAAAATAGATAATCACAAAGATGATGATGTTCGAGATGCCTTTTTCGTAAATAATAAGTCCCCAAACAAAAAATCTAAGCTGGTTATCTCCTTTACAAATAAAAAGGTTAAAGATGCATGGATAGATAAAAGAAAAGGGTTGGATAACAAAGATATTACTGAAGGGAAAATTAGTGGGAAAATTTTTATAAATGAAGCACTCACAGGTTATTATAAAAATCTCCTGTGGAAAACTAAGGAAAAGAGTAAAGAGAAAGGTTTTAGGTATGTTTGGGTCAAATTTGGAAAAATATTAGTAAAAAAAGATGAACATTCTCAAATCATCAGAATAAGGTCAGAAGATGACTTAAATAAATTTTGAAATTGCTAATAACTTGTGTGAATATAACTTTTTTTAAAAATACTAAGTATAAGAATGGATTTGTTTTCTATCATATATGATGATTACAGAGAATGTCATACGTATAATTTATCTGAAAGTTCAAAAATAGTTAAGACTTATGATGAAATGTGTTTACACTTGAATATACGAAGTCTCCGAAAAAATTTCAATGACTTACTTATTCTTTTGCATCAAATTAATATGAATAACAAAGTTGGAGTTGTGGTTTTAACGGAAGTTAATATAAAGGAAGAAGAAGTTGAGAACTTCCAAATACCGGGCTATGAAATGATATTTAAACTTAGAAATTTTGGTAGAGGAGGTGGCGTGTTAATCTATGTCTCTAATGATAAAATTTATCATTGTATTTCGGTTAATAGTATTTCTTATGAAGCGATCTCTTGTGTTGTAAATATATTAGGAGTAGATATAACTGTTATGGGACTGTATCGACCACCTAACCTCAAATTTAAAGATTTTTTAGAGGAATTTTTTGATGAAATTATTAATTTACAAACTAGAGATGTACTTATATGTGGAGATTTCAATATTAATTTCATGTCCAATCTTGGCACAGATATTAATGTTTACAAAGATGCATTAGCTCAAAGAGGATATATACAATTAATTAAAGAAAATACTAGAGAGGTGATAGTAGATGGAAATTTAGTTTCCTCGTGCATTGACCATATACTCTACCGAGGGAATGCCTTTCTTTGTGATGGGGTGATATTTCAGACTTGCATATCGGATCATTATGCTGTAGCAGTTGGTATGGTTAAAAAAGATAATTTTCCCTCATTGAAATTGACTACTTTAAATAATACAATTTCTGAAACGTATGTTTGTGAAAGAACGGTGAAACAGCTGATTTCAAGCCTTGATTTAAACGATCTTCAAATGTTAGATTCGCAATCTCCTAATGATATATATCTAGAATTATCACCTCTGTTTCAAGGAATATACAGTAAAGCCATGAAAAAACGTTCTCGGAAGGATAATAAAGATAATAAAAAAACTTGGATTAATAAAGAAATAATTGAAAAAATTAAAATTAGAGACTGCCTCTATAAGAGATGGAAAAATAGTCCCTCGAATTTGAGTTATAGAAGGGAGTATCAAACTTTTAGAAATCAAGTTAATAAAGAAATCTGCCGAGCAAAAAAGAGTTTTTACTATCATAGTATAATTCGTGCAGGTAATGATGCAAAAAAGATTTGGGAACTAGTTAAGTTAATCACTGGAGCAGATAAAAATAAGGGGCCTGATCATACTATTGTTAAATATTTCTCTGGTAAGATGAATTTAAAATCTGTGGTCAATCTCTTTGTAAAGCAGTACTCAAAAGATAACGAAGAGCTTAGAATAAATTGTTCAGAAGTTTTATACGAGTACAGTCCTGTTACAATAAATAATAGTATAGTGGTAAATTATGCAACTGAAAAAGATGTTAAAAATATCCTTAAGAATATTGAAAATAAAGGACCTGGAATTGATGGGATGAAAATTAAAGACTTAAAATCTAACAGCATCTTTATACCGGTTTTAAAAAAATTTATTAACACTAGTTTAGAAAATTCCATTGTTCCTGTTGAATTGAAAACAGCTATTGTTCGTCCGGTTTATAAAAGTGGAAATCACCTTCAAACACAGAACTATAGGCCCATATCTATCTTACCTTGTATGAGTAAAATATTAGAAAAATATGTGGCAGACATGCTGTTAAATTTTTTGGACAAAAATAGAGCAATTTTTGAGCATCAATATGGTTTTCAAAAAAATAAAGGTACAAAGGATGCCTTAGAATACTTTTCAGAGAATATTCGAAATAATTTAGATAGAGGAAAGAATGTTGTAATAACTTACATTGATTATAAAAAGGCTTTCGATATGATTGATCACACTTTGTTGCTTAAAAAATTATACAATATTGGAGTGAGAGGGTTGTTGCTTGATTGGTTTAAAGATTATTTATTTAATAGAAAATGGTAGTGAAAGTTCAAAATGTTGTTAGTGATGTTACCAGCATAAAAATGGGAGTGCCCCAAGGATCGATTCTGGGGCCAATTTTGTATTTAATTTATGTTAATGATATGCATGAATGTATTAAAAATTGTAATTTACTTTTGTATGCTGACGACACAGTCTTGATATCTAGTCATGTCAACTTCAAAAATGCCGTCAATAATATGCAGAATGATATCGATAATATGTTAAAATGGTCCCATGACAATAATTTAATTTTAAATGAAAAAAAATCTAAAACAATGCACATCACTTATCTTGCTTCTAATATTAAATCAATAAATATTAAATCTCACGGTCATGAATGTCTACATTCCAACATGATAACTTGTAACTGTAATATTTTAGAACAAGTGAACGAATATAAATATTTGGGTTTGATTGTTGATTGTAATTTTACTTTTAATTCTCATGTATCAAAATTGAACCAAAAGCTCAGATGCATTATGTACAAATTTTATTATCTGAAGGACAGCGTCACGAAAAATGTACTCAAAATGATGTATCCCGGTCTTTTTGAGAGCCTTCTCAGATATGGCCTTACTGTGTGGGGATCATGTGGTGTGACTAATATGAAAAGATTGAAGTCCAACCAAAAAAGGATTTTAAAAATGATTCATCAAACTAACTTTGAGGAAAATGGTGGATATTCAGGTGACTCGTATTTTAAAGACCTTGGTACATTACCACTTGATAAATTGTATCAGTACATATTAATAATTGATAATTATTTTAATAATAGATACAAAAGGAAAAGAAATATTAATAGTAATATCGATTTAAGGGCTTTAGGAATGTATGAGATTCCGCGATGTTATACGCATAAGGGTTGTAGGCAATTGAAAGTTGTTGTACCTAAACTGTTCAATAATTTGAAGAGCGAATTTAAAGAGTTAAAATCTTTGAGTGAAGTTAAAAGAAAAATTAAGACATGGATATTGTATGGTTGTTGATAATGGAATGTAACAGTATTTTATATATTGATATGCTTAATTGCTATTAAGAATGTTTTTTCATGTAAAAATTTGTTTGTTAGTGAAATTGTTAATTTAGTAATTTTTACAAGACACAAATTGTAATGCTTAAGTTGGCACCTGCTGACAAGCCAATTTCGGCTTAGCGGGACCAGAATGTTTGTTTTCATTTGTAAATTTACACTGTTGTATAAACATTATTTCTTGTTTGTACATAGTTAAATGAATAAATAAATTAATCTATCAAAAAAAAAAAAAAAACATCCGAGTGCGGCATTTTCAGTTCTTACTCCACTTCAAATCGCTGCCATCTGTAAACAAAAGGAAATCAGATATTGCGTTATGCCAATTATTCAGGTTTTCTTGCTGGTATCCACGCTTTCCATTAATCTCATGTGCTACCAAGTCTTTTTTGATGCCCCTGGGGATTGGTGTAAATTTAAACTCTGCAAAATTCAATAATAAATTATAGTGTTTCTATTTATGAAACATGATTGACGAAGGAAAATAACTCAGGAGCCAGTGAGATTTAGCGGGTGCAATCTTCTGGTGCAATAATGAGAAAAAACTGAATATAAAAATTGCATGGATAAGGTTTATGCCACTAGTTTTACAGAATTTAAAAAATGGAGGTATAGAAATAGAGTTTTAAGGCAGATTTTATGTCAATTCTTTTAAATAAATTTTAAATCTTCTGATGCATTGGTGAGAAAAAATTGAAAATAAAAATTATACTAATAAGGTTTATATAACTAGTTTTAAAGTCAATTAAAATAGAGGAATTGACATGTACGTCTAGGGTAGATTTTATGTTAATTCTTATAAATAAATTTTTATCTTTTCTTGTGCAAAATGAGAAAAAGCTGAAAATAAAAATTATATTGGTAAGGTTAAACTAGTTTTAAAGAAAATTAAAAATGGAGGAATATAAATGTAGGTCTAGGGCAGGTTTTGTGTTAATTCTTTCAAATATCCATAAATATTAGTTTCCATTTTTTGCATCCGACTCAAATTTCTCTTCGTGAACGATCTATGACCTTCCATCCAGAGAATGTTTTTCACCGAGCACCGAATTCTGCGGCGTAATATTATCGCAGAGCGAGTTTGCATAAAATGAGCCATCCTTCGCTGCGTGGCTCTTGTCTTCACTCCGCCGGTCCCAGTGTTCCATCAATGTCGTCGGGGGCGGTCACACGCCTCCTTGGGGCGTCTCGCCTCATTAATGACGGCGGATGGCGGGCCGACTGCAAGCCTTGCCCAAACTTATTTGCTCGGTTAATTAAACTGGCTTTGAGCGCGGCCGTAGTCTCCTAACTTAACATATTTAATAACATTAAAGGACGACTTGTGGTGTTAACAAGCGATTAATTTATCTACCTTACATCCACCCTCTAACTGTCGGAAATTACGTGAAAATGTGGTAATTGACGGTGTCATTATGCCCAAAATCATTATCCATGCGCAGGGGTTAAGTAGCAGTAGTTGTGCCTGAAATTTACACATTCATATCCTCGTGTGTAGCTATTAGAGTGACATATATTAAATATATCTCCTATCTCTATGTTCGTTAACAATTTAATTAACACCATTAATGTTCACTGGTGATTTTGAGTGAATACGTTTTTAATAGACCTGGTCCACAGAGGCCTTGAAATTAATTTGTACTCATTCATTTTGACAGCGTTAGTGCTCCGATAACCAAGATGTCGCCAGTTTCTTTACTGATACATCTAATCATGATTCAATCAATTACGGAAATCCAAGGTAGCTTCAACTTGTCAAGATTATTTGGCGATTCCTAGAGGGCTCCTTCTACTAGAACATGAGGCGGTTTTTATTTGGGAAGATAAGGAAATGGGGACATACTAGGCTCAAACAGCTGGCAGCTCTTTTAATAATCTTCCTAAAAATTTTTACGAGTACCTACTCGTGGGAATGTTTGCCACTCATGTGATTTTTTATTTTATCAGCAGTGAATATCATCCTATATTTATTGAATGTTAGTAACGATCTGTATGCGTTTAATAAAATCCTCGGTGTGCAACCTTCAGAAATTAAGCGTTTAGTTTTGGTAGTTATTAATGAAAGGTGCATCCAGAGAATATGAATGAAACTCAAGTAATTATATGTATCATTAAATAGCCATATCATCCATGGGGTGAAAATGAGATAGTTGGAGAAAATGAAAATCGTTTTCTACATTCATATTAAATGACCATGGACATTGATTTTGAAAATTTTCACGAAAAATCCGTCTCAAAAATGGAGGATCTGAGGATAGCATGAAATGTCGTTTACAATAAACACAAAATCTTTGCCCTCGGGATCAATTACTGTTTCATAGGCAGTTCATCGCCTATTGCTGCAGAACTTCTTTTCAATTGTTCACGGGCGATTAATAGAATTCATAGCCGAGAAGAAAATATTCTCCCTCTTAAAGCTGTGTTGACCACTTCAGTCGAGTTCGTATTTCTATTTCTGTTGTAATTTAGTCGGTATTTTCTTGAGCCTATCGGAATATATTAAGTGAATACCTATGTAAATAACTTTCAACTTTTTGACTAAAAGGATATGAGGTCTTGGCAAAAAGAAAGTTAATGAAGCATTCTTGGCGACCACGATAACAGTGCTAAATGAGAGATGGAACGAGGACCTTTGAGAACATTTACTCCTAGGTGACTACATTATGTCAAAAGTGGCTTCTATACAACAATTATATTAACTGTAAAAGGGGGAGCTCTTTCTTAGTTGTAGCCGCATTATCTCTGCAGGAAGACCCTTTTCGTCACTTTTCACGTTATGACGATGAGCTTGAGAGTATAGAGATCGCGGAATTTTTATGCTTGGGTCCCTAATGTATATGTATTGCATCTTATTATTATTATTCCTGCATCTTTTTATTTCCTTCTACCTTCAGCCTTACTTACTAAGTTATTGCATCTTACAGAATGCAAGAGTGATATTTCGCTTTTTCACCTATCTCATTTCTATTTTATTGAGCAGGTAAGTTCGCAGAGCTGCAAGATTTCGCATATGATATTAAATAACTTGTGCAATGATATATGACATGCATCCAGGAAAGCAAGCAAAGCAAGGGGTGGAGCGAATGTGGTAAATTCAGGAGAAAAATTTTAGTCAATATTTTTTTCTAGCTATTTGAGCGTATTAAAGGGTACGAACGTGGTTTAAATTCAGTTACAGCCTTCAATTGTAAATAGCACAAAGCGTAGTCTGTTAACGTCCCTTCCTAAGATTTATTATTTTTCACGATTCGATTTTTGTCTTACTATTATCACAATATTGTTGTTTCTCAAAATGGCTTTATATTTTATGAAATCGTCACAAAAAGTCATCGTATGCTTTGATAAGTATCGCCATAAGAATGTGTATATTTTTTCAAATACGCTTCCAGGAAAATGTCGTTTACTTTGAAATTTCATATTTGAAGTACACAATTTCGTTTCTCTTACCAACTTCCTTACTGCGCCTTAATTCGATGATGTTTTTCCCTCGTTCAAAAGAGGACTGCTCAGAGGAGGCACCAGTCTCTTCCGCTGAAACTTGATTTTTGTTGCCTTTTTGGGCACATTTTAATCGTTTTTTTCAAAAATATCCGCGACTAGTGCAGAGCGATCAGTGCATTTTCAATATTTATATGTTAAATAATATAATATTTACAATTAGGGGTGGATCCAGGATTTTTTTCTGGGGAGGGGCACAGGGATCTGACAGGTCTTCTCATATTTGAGATTAAAAACAAAATAAAACAATTTCTGTAGAAAATATTGTCTTTATTTTGGTATGAAAGTTATTACTATTAAATTAAATGACTGAAGATCCGTCATAGACAAAATAAAGCGAACGTAATCGTATCCGTATAACAAATCTTTTCTATTATTTAAGCGTCTGGGGGGGAAGGGTCACGTGCCCCCATCCCCCCCTTCAATCCGCCGATCTTTACAACCGTGATAAAGAGCATTGAAAAGTTTGATGGTAACATAAATGATAATAAAAATTTTGGTTAGCAGCCTGAATTATTGCTAATTTCTCCTGGGAGAATCTGGTGGGAGATTGAAAAGTTCTCTGTAGTGATATTCGTGCTTGTTATTTTTCTACTTTCATGATGAAATGAAAAAAAAATTATAATCTACATACATATATAGCAAAGTCAAAAATCATGTTAGTTACACCATCCAAAACTCGAGAACTGCTGAACCATTTTAATGATATTTGTTTTTTTTTATTCGTCTCAGCCCTGGATAACAGAATAAGCCTTAAAAAATTGTAAAAGTTCACGAAAAAACTAATCTAAATATTAGGGGTATTTTTTTAGGCGTTGGTAGCACTTCAAAAGCTGTCAAGTCGGTAAAAAATATATGATTTTTTTTTAAACTACTTAATGACTGAATTTCGTAAAGATATTTTTCAAAATTTAAGGAGTTAACAAATAATAAAAATATAAAATAAAATTAAAATTATTTAACTCGAGTAAGCCCATTCGAGTTGAGTCCTCAACAAACACGTCACTACCTTGAGTGCAAACAATTTCCCAGCAATTTTGGGCTATCGGTAGTGGCCGTGTTCCTATTGACGAATCGAGCAGATTGATTTAATTTCCTCGGAATTGTTACAATTCCGTTTCATCAAAAGATGAGCTCATGAATAAGGCGATTCCAAGCATGATTAATACCCACAAAATCACAAAGGAATGAGTGTGGGAGCAATTTTGGTGGATAAGTGCAAAGATATGGATGACATGAAATTTGTAATTCAGAATGAAATCGCATTCACTCAAATCTATTGACTGTGTTACAAACGAAGACGAAGTCACGAACTATCCATCTGAATTTTTAAATTTCTTAGATGTGCCTGGCTTACCACTGAGCAAAGAAGCACACAAAGAAGAAGAATTCGCACGGTGAAGGATGGCACGGTGGTCTAGATGCTTCGAAACCTAAACCAATCTAAACTATACAAAGGAACGCGTTTGGTGATCAAAAACTGAGTGAACGCTACTATACTCAAAGGCATATTCTAAGATGAGGGAGTTCTTATTCCGGGGATTCTCATGATCCCAACTGATGTGCACTTTGAATTGTAACCAATTCAATTTCCAATTTGTGTTGCACTCGCGATGACGATTAACAAATCACAAGGTGAATGTTTATGGTCTTAATCTTGAAAACCCGTGTTTTTCTCATTGTCATATATGAGGTATGTTCACATGTTGGTAAACCTTCCGCTTTCTTTCTTCTTGCGCCTGATAACAAAGCAAAAACTGTTGTTAGAAGGTATTTGACTCATGAGAATAAAGCCGGATGTGTAGGGTGGACCAGGGCACGTTTACGCACTGTACGTTTCCCAACCGAGTTATGACTAGCGCGCCACAATTCATGACATATTAACCATATTAATGCTGATGCCTACGGAACGGTAGTGTAAACAAGCACATAACTCTAGCATCGGTCTAGCGTTACGTAAACTTGCCGCAAGAACGGGGCAAGTTTATGCAACAGACTTGGACCCAAAAACATTTTTTTAATGGTTAAAAACACAAATATCCCAATTAATGAATGCATAAAATTTTGACTTTATTAACTGCGTTATCAATTTTCAGGCCCGCATTCATAGTCGACCCTACATATCCATCCCTTCATAACAAGAATCCCCTACTTGCGTCTCTCAGGCGACCCTACATAAGCGGTGGGAGTGGGGGATGATTCCGTCGTCAAGTTCTCTGACATGACGTAGGTTATGACGTAGGCGATTGCGCAGCGCCAATTTTCCACACTGATTGCGTAATGGGACCTAAATATGAAAATAGGAAAAGACGTCCGATAATTTTCGGGCGAATTGTTAGAGCAATAGCTCAAGTAAATAAACAATGGGTGTCGTCCACCAGGTCGTGTCGGCATATTAATTATCGCTACAAATACACTCATATCGAGCCATATTGTCTTTAAATTTCTTCAAGCACGGTCTGTACAAGATAGTGATGAGTACGGGGCAAATATGATCATTGACGTGGGAACTTGCGTTGCATCGTCTAGGTTTGTCATTTGCTTTTACCTTCCTTAGATAAGTTTGTTATATAGCAAATAGCGGCATGAAAATACGTTTTCTATGGTTATTCGGAAACGAAGCATTGGTTTCTCAAAAGCATGCCAAGTGACAAACGTGAAAAATTTTAATCTATATTCGCAGAAACAAGGTGCACGTATACCACGGTATTTGTAATTATTATACCTCAGCCAATTTTATTATTTATTTATGTCACTTGATGGGCATAATCGTTCTGCTGGGTTTCTGTACATTTTAATATGGTTCTTGTGAGATCGTCTTCCTTAATATGCATTATAACGTAGATTATTTAATCGAAGTGATCAGCAGACAAAATTCCCCATGTTTTTAGGGTGTAGGGCTGGTTCAGTTACTCTAGATCAAGTCGGGTCCGTTTAGTTCCATATCGGACTCATGCAGAGCTTGATGTAGAGCGAGATCTCTTTATGTAGGGGCTGATGATGCATTAAGGGTTGGTTGGCCCTACAGGGTCGACTGAGAATACAACCGTCAATGTCTAAAATTTCTCAAGTTAAAAGCATAAAAGATTCATTGAAAAAAATCCGCGAACTCGTGCCCCGGTCTACCCTATGTAGAATAAATTAAGAAAATGTCTTTCTAACAAGCCATTGTAATATTTTTTAGTTTTATTGATTTTTCTCTTAGGTTTATTGCAATAAGTAAAAATTATTTGAATCGGTGCAGCCGCTATTGATTTATAAATGGTGTAACTAAACTGTTCATTGATTATTAGGCGGTGCGAAGTTCTCCGGGTAGGCTAGTTCACTTAAATTTAATACTGTGAGACCTTGGTTTCGACGTGGCACGTCATCATCAGTCGAAACCCTAGGTCATACAGTATTAAATTTATGTGGAATTCAGTGGCGTAGCCAGGTCCGGACCCCCCCCCCCCCCCGACGTATAAAAAAATCATAATTATTATTCTCCATAAAAGAAAACAAAATATTAAAAAGATCATGAATTTACAAAATAATTTTTTAACAAATGAAGTTTTTTTCGATTATGAAAAGTGTTAAAATTAGTTTAAACCCTCCACTTAGTACCCTGTTTTTAAAAAAAATTTTCCCCCTTGTTTTGGACCCCCCAGAACGAAATTCCTGGCTACGCCACTGGTGGAATTATCAAGTTTTTTGCCTTCAATTATGCTAGTCGATTCCATGAAGTCTCTCCCGAAACGAGTCCTCCTTTCATTCCTGTCTCTTATCCTTGGACTCTCCGGTGTTCAGGCACCTTCTGCCAGCCTCCCATCGCGCTCGCGGGGCATCGCGTGGATTTAGACGTCCTGAGTCTCCTCACTCGCGGCGAGGTTGGTGGACGAGTGCCCGGGGTCGGGCTGTCCTCTTTATAAAGAAGGCAGTGGAAGGCGGGTAGCAGGCTCCAAGTTGGCAAAGAGCGATGACCGGGGGCCACGTAATCGAACCGAACTGAGTGCTTACGCGACGGAGCAGCGGCCGGCTGAAGCACCACCACTGGATATATGACGGCTGCATTGCCGCACGTTCCAACCGACTCAGAGGCTATCGTCTTCCTACCTCCCTTCCTACTTTTTTCCTCTTTCTCGGCGTGTTTTTTTCATTCGCGTCCAAATTTTTTTTTCGGCAGTGTCACCTTCGATATTTGACTCCTCCGTTTTGAATCTTCCGGGGTTGGTTTCGTCAAATGCAAATGCTGTCTCAGGAAATATATTAAGAAAATATATTTACTGAGACAAGCAATGGCAAGTTTTTCTGGACATACACAATTACTAATACCACTTATTTTTTATCAGAGAGCGGCCCGACTTTCAATAAATTATCATCATCTTCAGGCGCAAATTATGATTTGTTTATCTTATTATTGTTTCCTAGTTACTTGATGAATTTTAAAACGGACGCCAGAATAGGGGAAAAGGATGGGTAGAGATATTCATTAATAAGATTACTGTCTTAAATTTCAATAATTTTTAAAATTTCTAACTGCTCCCTAGAGTCCAGTTCACGGCGGTCATTGCAGAATTTTAAAATATTCATTTTGAAATCGCTCCTATGGCAGTTGCATATTAAGTGTTTAGCAAAATAACTTTTTTCATCTTTGTTATATAGCAAGCAATAAGCGATAACAATGATAATAAGCAATAGCAAGCCTACGTCAGTCACCCAATTCGTGAGGGATAAGAATTCGTATTAGAAGGTACTAAACAATAATGGTGATGGTAATAGCGCTTAAGAAGTAAGATTATTCGAAATTTGAGTTTGAGAAGTAACTGAATAGAATGTATTTAGCCAGTGGGAATAATTTTAAAATATCATGGAGACTTTCGGTTTTACTCAGGGTCAAATCTTATAGTCGTAAAGTTTAAGTATAAAAAAATTGAGCTTTATTTAGCCAGGAAAATAGCAAAATATGCGGCAAGCAATAAATCACATGAAATCTGAATAATAGTAATTTTAAAGAATGTAGATGGGCAAATTTTGTTTCAAAGATCGTTGTGAAAAATAGCTAGTCTTGCTGCCGCATACAATTCAAATCCTAACAACAATAATTTGTCTTGAAATTCAATGAACTTGAAACTTTTGATGACATTTAAAAAAAATTCTGCAATGAACGAAAAAGGGCTGTTTTTGCAATCAACTAATGAGCGGTCAGACAAGTCTGAGGGTGGAGTTGTGTGCATGGCTTCGCTGATTGAAATCTTGTCTAAGTTGGCGGATGCCAAGAAAAGCTTCTTCCCATTCTTTCTCCAAGTACTCACTCGATATGTATGACCCAATTATGGTAGTGATTGCTGAGAGAAACTTCTGTCTGGGATTGAGCATAAAAAATGCAAATTGCTGTGGTAATTTCTTAATAAATTTAGAATAACATTATTGTTGTGCAAGGCTTGTTTAATAGTAGTCTTTTTCACCAGATGGAAATAAGTGCCGAGGAACCAGTATGGCTTACAAATTTACAATTTTACATGGCGGATAATTCAATTGGCTTTCACTGTTGACATAAGTCGGATAGTCATCGTACCTTAATGAAATGCTGATTATGGCTATTTTAATTAATACCTGAAGCAACCGCAAGGTGAAAGGCAGTATGATAACATTAAAAAGAAACTTAGCGTTTTCCATTGCTTGTGTTGGTAACAGAACGAGCGGTTTCGTCACCCAATTAGTGTGGGAGAAGAATTCATATTAGAAGGTACTAATGGGGATGGTAATAACGCTTACAAAGCAAGATTATTCGACAATAGAGCTTGTAAAGTAAATGAATGGAATATATTTATGGTGGGAATAATTTGAAAATATGGTGGAGACTATCGGTTTCCGTCGCAGTCAAATGTTATTGTCGTAACTTGAAAAATAAAATGGCTAATATTTCATAATTAATAAATAATTTACTACTTCCCATTGCCAGAAAGCTCAAGAGAATCATCTCCTATTCTTAGTGGCCATTTATCCTCCGCTTCTCTAAGTTGATGGAAAATTTGCCAATATATAATTAATATTTATGCTTCATCTATTGTTGATTCCTTCCAATTCTTGGGAGTTATTATTTATTGGCAATGAATCCTTATTTGCATATATTCCATCTATCTCAACACCTGTATTTCATTGCGTCATAGGTTCCCCATCCAAAGGATTTCATCCTTTTATTTTTTGTTAATTATTTTTATTTTGTTTATTCTTTTAAATTATTTGAGATACTATTGTTTTGATCTTTTGATTTATAGAGCACTTATTTTGTTTTTTCTAGCTATGACGATCATCTTGTTAAATGAAATACTTCCAAGTAATAATAAACTTGTTACTAATACGTCTTTTTAATATTAGTGACCGTTTTATGCTTGTACTAATCTATTTTTATGCTCTACCTGTTTTTCCTACCAACTCAGTTCGATGAATTTAACTCCGATGATGCCTTCTTTTTTTGGCTATCCTTTGATATTGATTACTTTTTGTTTCTTTTAACGAAGAGTATCCGCACGGAGACTTTTCCTGGAAATAAATTACATTTTTTGCTGCCTGACCAGTTGTTTCTCCTCATACCTAACTCTACCTGTCGTATGTTCAACTTAAAATTTGATAGTCTTCCTTGTTGGCCTTTCGGTTACATCATTCTTTTGATAAGGCTATGAATATGAAATCTATTACTGTTACGTCTGGAAAGCCTTCTGAAATAATTTTTAATTTTACTGCTATGCCGTGTATCTTTGTCGGTCCTGAAGAATTTTCAAAGTGATGTAAGGGATAGATGGCTCTATTAATTGATGTATGATGTATGAATGTGAGAAGTATATTGAAGAAATCCTTCGAGAATGCTTATCTTATATACGTCTTATAACATTGTAAGGTGGCTGGAAAACGTCCTGCAGAATAAAAAAAGAATTACTCTTCCGTTTAAAAACTGCGAATTATTAATTGATGCTAATTTAAATCTAATTTAAAATCAGGAGCGAATTATTTATTCGCAGGGTAATATATTTAGCTAACCCCAAACGGAATTGATTTCTTCCTCTTTTCATGGGTCAGCAGTCGCGCGGCTAGATAAGGCTTTCGAGTTGGAGCGTGCTCCAAGTGAGCGGACGTCCTCTGCTCCCAAATTCTTGCCCCTCTAATCCTTCCCTTCCGAAAACACTCAGCATCTTGCGCGGAGCAAGGAACCAGTTTTCCTCTTTCACCCTACAACCCCCTCTGCACCCCTCCCCCACCTCCTCCCCACACCCCTCATTCTCCGCTCCCAAAGCAGCCCCTACCCCTCAACCTATTGCTTCCATCCTCACTGCGTTTGACGTACCAAGGCGCCGACTATTACGTGCACGTGGTGCCCCAACACTATAACATCTGAGGGTGAATGGGTGTTTTTATTAAAATATATGTATTCAAAAAGTTTTACAAATTTAATTTTGTGTCATCGCAGGGTATAAGTGGAAGGACTACCCTTGAAAATACTGTGCAACACATTAATTACAATTTATGTTATAATTTTTTTCTAAGACATTACCTACGTGAATTCTTGATATAAAGATCTCTTTAAAACGAAAGTGTATCATATGGAAAATTTAATTTCTATGATATGAATAATATGCTATGAAGAAAAATTAAGAAAAGTTTATAGAGAAAAAAAAACTTTTCATAATGAATTTTTTAAAACTCTCAATCGGGTAGAAATATCTCTGCCATTGATATATAAATTATTAGTAGCTCGATAACATGGGCTAAGCTAACCATCTGAACGTCGAGGCTTCTGAAATGCTGTCACGTTTTCAATTCAAAGAATTTCATCCGTTGTGAAAGCACTTGATCCTTAGTATCCTTAGTTTATGTATCAGGAGTTTTTTTCGCGAAGCGTGTATGTATGCTTGTTATCGCAATCATATACGCCAAATCGGAACTTGTTTTGTCTTTCTCTGTGATTGGACAGTAATCCTATTTTTGTAATTAAAATGATGATGCTTATACTTAGTGACCATGTATTTTTGTATCAATATATTATTTTTTTGACTTGGATCATAAAGTCGATGAAATAACGTGAAAAAATTGCTGATCCCGGAAAAAGAGCCAAGCACCATTGAGAACTCATGGCACTGAGCTTTCAGACTTGTCACGATAACGAAGTGCTTAGGATATCGGTTTTTTGATAGCACGAGGAGCCTTTATAATCCAAGTGTGGTTCGATTATGAAATCATGAATTAATCATGATGGCTATTTTGTGAGAAAGTTCAATCTGGGAAGTAATATTCAATGTCATTCTCTTATTTTCTACGGTTGACGGAAATCTAGAATGCACAAAATATGTTTTTTCTTAGAAAAATGTGAAGATTATTTCTAAAATTTGTTAGGTTAGAAATGATATACTTTTTGCAAATGTTGTTCCTTACATTTTCACACCCGTTGGGCCATTGGAAATCTAATTCACAAATGATACCTATATAGCTATTCCAATGCAAAAGTGCATGTAACGCAGTACATATAAAATTGCATTGTGGGCATTAATAAAAGTTAAAATACTCTTTCTCCTTCTTCTTATTCCTTCATAATTATCCAATGAAAACACACTCAAAATTTTTTAATTACTCTTTTAAGTAATTCATTTGAAAAATACTTAATTTTCATATCCCAATCTGGCCATTTAATTAGAAAATACGCTCCTTTCTCTGACGAATACTTTCATCATCTGACTTGAGTCTCACTACTCAAGTAAATTTTAATATTCGATGTGTAAAGCTGCTTTTTAGTTTGGTAAAGATCACCAATGATACTCGAAGCTTTCCATTTCCTTCCCTGAGTTACCTCCCAAATGCTGAACTTTCGATCCGGCTAAACGTCCCCAAGCTGCTGCTACACGTATGACAGTGGTACTCATGGGGTTGAAAGCCCTTTCCATACTGGTTATTCCCAAAGAAAGCCTCATCCCTCGCCGCCCGATACCTCATCTCATCTCAAAATTTTCGGCATTTTTCCAAAGGTCGTTACACTTGAGGCCACCACGTTCCTTTTCGTCATTCATTTTTTTTTCACTCCCGACCTCATCCTCCTCCCCTTCCCCGCCTACTTTACCTCCTCCCCCCGGACGATGCTCAGCGGACGTGGATGGATTGCCGAAGGGATGGGGGGACCGTGTTTGACTGATAGGATCGGAGGTGGGGGAGGGAGGGTTTCCTCCTCTTTGATGGGCAAGAAGGAAGACGTAAGGCGATTGGCCTAATTTAATTCGTGGTCGGGCCTCGATTCTCGTAATTTCGGGCTGTTTCAGTAAGCGCTGACTCGCTAATGGTACTCTGGTGTCACTTCGGACCCTCCTCTTCCCTCGTGGCCGGCTGGTGATAATTGGGGCCTTGGATTGTTATTATTTTTTCGATGGAACGTTTATGGTGGACGATATTTTCACTGAATATTACTGGTGTCGTGTTATCTCCTTGTGTACCTTGATTTCACAACGATTGATAAACTATTTACCTCATTGATTTCTTGATTGAAATTTTCGCGCTTTATGAAGACAAAATTGGCGCACGGGCGTATGCAACTTAATGCACTTGAAGATTGTCCCAATGTCTAATGATTCATTGCTAATCACTTCTTCATCGGCATTATTTCCTTTTTGTTAAATTAATTAATTGATAAGTAGGTATAACGTCACTGGCCTCGGTGGCGTCGGGTTAGAGTTCTCGCCTTCCAAGCTGATGGTCGCGGGTTCGAGTCCCGCCTGGGCAGATAACCCTTATCCAGGATATGGATGTCAGTTATAGTCTATCGTCGTTGTGTTTTATCCCACCGAAGTAATGACCAATTAGTGCTGTTTTCGGAATAAGGAAAACAAACTTTAAAAATAAATTAGAGGACGAGTCAGACCTGCTCGGCTGGTATTTTCTGTCACATTACTTGCTTAAAAATTGCTATACCATCATGAAATTTCACGGCCTGAGAGTAAAATCATCTCAGCATTTTTATGTATTTAAAACTGCAACTGGTTTAGAGGGTGTGACGGCCTGATGTGTTCTCTCCATTATGGAAAAATTAGATATGACATCGAAACCTCATTTTTGAAGGGGTTTTCAAAGTCGCCGATGACATTCGCTGCTCCCGTTCAATCCCAATAGGTGATAAGTATTCCACTCTTTGCCTCCACTCTATTCGGGTATCTATTTCCGTCATAGGTTTTTCATTTTTGTGAAAGATTCTCAAATATTTGAATAGGAAACGCGTTAATTTAATTTGGTAAAAATGTTGCTTTGTATTTTTGGAATTGAGTCGGGTCTGAGTAAATGACACCATTGCCATCGAATGAAATTGAATGATGAGTCAAATTAGCTTAATACGTATTTTTTTTCGAAGATATGACATATTTACATTAACATCATTATTAATATTTAAAACTTTAAGGAGATCATATTGAAATTATAATTAAATTTTCTCAAGAAGAGGATGTTATTTTTGTCACGGCGAGAAAATTTCGGGTGTAGGATTGGATTCATATATATTCCCTATTAATAATTTATTCCTAGATAAACGATTGCGCAACCTAGCTGTAAGGGAAGAAAATAAATTTGTCATGCTGTAGTTAGTATAACCCCACATTAAACCCATTTCACCCAAATGCCAAGACAAAACGTAGAGAACGTATACGTTTTTCAGCTTCATAACTTTTGCCCAATTTGCCTGGCAATTGGTTCGTTTTCGTAAGACACGTGTCATGTTCCGATTCTCCGCACACACGCCTGTTTTAGATAAGTCGACGTGCACGTAATTTTCTCAGCAAGTGTTGTGCCGGGCACTGAATTAGTATCAGGAATAATCGAATCGGTGTATGCAGGACAGAAGTCTCACTTAAGAAAGTTTGTCGGTGCATCGGGAAAGTCATGCTGTACTTAGTTATCGACGCTCACTTCACCATTCTTTTCCACCGGGCCAAATTTTTCCATCTTAAAGATACCGAGGTTTACAGAACACGCATCCTTTCGTGTGTGATGCTTCGCAAATCCCCGCTCCTGCGTAAGTGATTCGGAAAATATGCGAAGCTTTTAAGGGAGCCCCTTGACTAGTTTATATATTTCGGGCCAACCCACGAAACATGGCTTTTCACTAAAGATACAAGATCTGGCGGGGGATGCCTAACCGGTCGGGAGAATTCAGAAAATCTCATTAATGCAAAGGTCTCCTTGTGGGTTCGGTATGATACGGGCGACAGGAGATCAGGTTCTACAAGCCCCTATTTTTTCCGTCATGGGGACATCCTGGGGTACAGAGTGCACGGCCGTTTGCATCCATTACCTCAAGTTTATGATCTCTGGCAATTTTACTCGTGCTCCCTGTGGAACTCTTTGGTGAGTGGATTTTTACGATGTTCAAGGACAACCTTGCCGTAGTGAATCCTCTCTTACCGGAATAAATACCTTGAAAACGTTATGTGATCCCTCTATTTATTTTCCATCGTACATCATTATCAGCTGATGATATAAACTGATAACTTCAGGTTTAACAGTGTGAAAACTTCCCTTTTGGAGAATGGAAGAATAAACTTTCTTAGGTTCACTAATATATTTGAAAAAGCACAATCCGGTTTTCATTACATAGTTACATTGTAAGGTGATCTGAAGATGTAGCTATGTTACCTGACAAAGTAATTATGTAATGAAACCTGGATCGTGCTTTTTTGAAATATATTAGTTAATGTAACTAAATTTATTCCTACATTTTCTATCATTAGAAGCGTTCAAAAATCCTAATATTTGTTTGAGGAGCTGAATCATTGGACGAATGCTTTTTGTTCCTTTCAGTTCTTTTTTTTATTTTTTCCCAAAACTTAAGGTAACAATTAGGAAAAAAAATGGTTATTGCAAAAGTTTGATAACTAACATAAAAAGAAGATGAATTTACCAAAAATTTCTTCGGTAAGGGCAATTTTTCAAATACTATTTCTAAAATAATATTGGATGCTTTCATATGGCCTCGACAGCCTCAATAATGGACATGTTGGCGCAAAAATACCAGAGGATATAAAATTTGACCTTTTTTAGTCAACCTTATCGGTCTCCAATACAATACATTGGTTGGCAGTCTTCGAGGTTTAAAATCCACTAGTTATCAAGTTCTTATCTTTGTATATTTCATCTGTATTCTAAAACAAGACATCTAATCCTCCTGTATACCCACCACCACTATATTTAGGCTGAATTTCACCAGTAGTTGGTACAAATATTGAATGCAGCGGACGAGAATATTTGAAAAAAAAACTTTAGCAACTTTAATTATTTGTTTGGTGAAAAATTTGAAACTGCATTTCCGTGTTATGGTAATTTTTCGGTGCTTGAGAGTAACAAGTTATGTTAGCAGAATAGGATAGGCTACATTCCATTAGGTGGACTCATTACTGTTGCCACTTCATTATTATTAAAGTAATCTACCTTCTCGAAAGTAATCTAAGGGTAGGTTTGCGAGGCACAGTTTGTCAATCGTCATAGCCATGAATATAACGAAAGAGGATCCTCAAGTCGGCCTCTAAATGTGTTGTTATCTGCCGCGCATTTAAATGGGTTTAGAGAAGTCGCCACAGGCGTCGCGGACGAAAAAATTGATCCATGTTTCGTGTGAATCAAGGTATAATTTGGGGTGTCAACCGAAATTTACATTCATGATGATGTGAATTATCACATTTATAACTCTTTAATACAATTCCTTGTATTTACAAAGACCATGCCCCAAATATATCGGAAAAAAGTGGATTGCATTGCACTCATCACCGCGCCGTGGACATTTTTGAAAGCTAATAAAAATGCTACCGAAATAGCAACAAAAAACAGCCTTCAATGGAATGGAATTGAATCTCCTCTATGCAGTCTCCTTGGTCACAGCCTTTCCACCTTCTCTAAGTGGACCCACTTGCTGAAATCCGAAAAGGCGTGTTGCTATTCATCCGGACTATAAATCCAGTTCTCTCCACCTCTCCTCGCCTCAGTAGCCCAACATCATTCCCTGTAACGCGGTTTTCAGCATCATCATTACATCTCTGTACACATTCCATCCACACCATCTGTCCAGCACTTCTTTATTTCTTCCTCTCTGCTAATTTTACCTTTTCCATTTCGGATTTTATTTCATTTATGCCTAAATAAAATTATATTTAATTAACCTTGCCGAATTTATTGCGTTTTATAACTAGAGTGGATGCTGAATTCATTTTACGCGTTATGGCGACGTGCTTCACATTCCAAAAGACAAACGCTTCCCAGATATCAACGCAGCGGCAGCCGATCCACCATTGCTGCCATCTGTCCTCATCCTTTGGAAGTCAGTTCCTTCGTCACTTTATATCTTCCGAATCAAGACCTTCTGCGTCTTTCTCGTCGACTCAATATTTAAAAAGTTTTTTTGAATACGTCACGATTGAAATTCAAATTATGGATCACCAATCAACCCTCTGAAATTTAATAATCTTTTCATATTCTGTAAACATATTTCCTTCTATTTCAAAATATTTTTTCCGAAAGCCTTTATACGGCCTCTTAATATTCGTAAATTATACATTTTGATGCATTTATTGTGTAAGGAGCTAGCTGATGAAAAACGGAGAGCATTTAACTTACAATAGCCTACACATACTGGACTAGTTATATAAATATTTTTCACCTCACTCAGATCAGAAACGTAATAATATAAATGAAAAGTTGACAAGTTTCGAATATCTGTAATACTTGAACATAATTTTTGTATTGAAAGTTCATACTTCCATTAGCGACAGAGTAATAAAGATAGTAGCGTAAAAATGTTTACTAAATATTATACAATACTACAATAGAAATCTTACTTCCTGTCCGAGAAAATTGTTACATGCGTCCAATTTTTACCATGCCAATCAGGGCCTGGTAGTTAGTTTTTGGCTCGACTCTTTCTACATAATTTTGTGGAGGCTTTAAAGTATTCAAGCTGTAATTTTTGAAATACGCTTTGACTTTAATACTTGTGCCTTTATGAGTAATCTATCTGTGTCTAATGACGGCACTTATTTGTCAATTGACTGTAATTAAAAATTAATTGGCACGATTAACATTTATAAGGCTAGTCCGCGCGGGGTTTATTTTTCCGCCTGTATAATTATGTTAAGTTTTTGTTGAATGTTATCCAAAAGAAAGATTGATTGAAGCACGGGGTGATAAGAATAGAAGTTACTATTTTCGAGCCACGTGGCATCTGGAATAGTGTAAAAGAACTCTTACATCTCCGGCATTCAAGTTAGTCGTAATTCACACGCATATAAATACATTTTTAGACTTTTTTTATAGTTTCAGTCGCATGTAGTAATATTTTCAATTATCTTATCAATGGTGTTTGAGGTAAAAGTAGTGGTTTTTTATTTTAATCATTTTTTATAATGTTTAAAATTGCATTAGTTTACGGATGTAATAGGGAGCTAAGTCATCGAAAATGAAGTTTTTATTGGGAAGGAAGTGGAAATCGTCATTTTTTTAATTTCGTTAATTTTCATCAGCATGATCAAAGACCTACATCAAATACACATGCAATTTCCAGAGCATTATTTCACCGAAATGTAAAATGGTTGACTTTAAGTGCCAAAGTTTTTAAACAAACTTTTGTTGAGTTAAGGAATTATGTTTTACTATCGAGTAAAGGATGTTACGTGTGGCAATCAAGTAATGAATCCCCATTACCTAGAATATTTTTTTCACAACATCATTGAAATCGTCAGCATGTGACATGAGGTGATTATCCAAATCGGAATGAGTCCAGATAGCATTCACAACCATTAAGCCACGACGCGGACACGTGTACCTGCCCACCGGCGTACATAATATTTCGGAAGATTCCATTTCACCGTGGTTAATTAACCGAGTCGCGCGTCCGGATAAATCTTTCGGGCAATGTATCACCGGGCCCCTTGAAACTCGTCCGAATGCTCGACTTGCTCCCTTGGGCCACTCTTCGGCCATCAGATACCTTTGGTGTGCTTTTTTCTTGCCGGGATCCGAGTGCGAAACTCGCCCGGGCCCCACGCACGATCCTGCGCCGCCCGCTGAAATCGGCTTTGCCTTCACGGGCAAAAGGGTGCCGACGCTTTTCTCTCTTTCTTTTTTTTAAACTCATACTGCTCCTTTGTTTTTGTCTTTTCACTTAACTCGCTCTCTTCGAGGGGATGGAGATGGACCAATTGGAGAGGCGGCGAGTAGGGGAAAAATCGTTCATTTCAGCGTGGATTCCCCCCCGCACGAATAAAAACCTGTTATTATTTATCATCGCCGCAGGAATGGTGGGAAAATGGATTGTCCTGGTAGGAATCTTTTGCTCCTTACTTTTGGGTCGGAGTTTGGGGTAAAATCCGCTCTGGATGTGCTCGTATAAGTTTGGAAATACGAGCCTTCGTGCTCAAGAACGTCAAATTCAACATCGTCGCCGATGCGAAAATGGACTGAGCAGGTCCAGATAATACGACCAATGAATCATTTGTTTTATTACAGCCTTTATATTCTAGTTATATTCAAAGTTATTCTCATGATAGACCATCACTACCATACAAGCCCAAGCAAAATTCAAAATTTCAAATTTCTAAATTATATTGGATGTACTACAAAAGCGGCAGAGTTTTAAAATCAGGAGCGACACCAAATAGCTTGTTAAAACAAATACTTCTCAAAATAAGGCATGAATCCATGAAAAAACTCGATTAGATCGGTTAGCAAAAATGGAGAAAAATCACGAATTATTCAGGAGAAAAATTTTAATTGGGTAGGTATCTGGGTAGAAAATCGACATCCAAGGTCTTTTTCCCATTCAAGTTATCCAACGGTCAATAGGCACTGATTTTTAGCTTACTCTTCGAATGGAGTTTAAAAGTGATTATCGGGCCTTATTATTCAATTGATGATTCACAGTTCTGAAAATGTGTGCCATAATTTGGCAAACCGTCCGCTACAACTGATACATTGTATCAATGATTTTCACTAACCTCGTGTTCTCACACCGAAATTGATCCTGACTCGTCAACCTTGGCAATGGCAAATGCATTAATGCTAGAAAATGGAAAGATATTAAATAAAAACGATTCGAGATCCAACATGCGTTCCTAGCTTTCCTCCCTATCCATTAGTTGGGGGATACCATTAAATTATTTTATAACTACTGTTTTTGCTGACATTTAAATGGCACATGTCGTTGCATAGCCGTAGAATTCCGTAGGAATATTTCTGAAGGCGTGTATATCTAATGATAATTTCTTTTGGAAGGATTTTTTGTAAAAATTTTTATAAAAGTTATTATGAAAATGAAGATAATTTTTTAGCGATAGTAATAGATAAAGGCATGACGTACATTTGCGCCTTCAGAGAAGATTGGGTGAACAGAGTACTGGTGGCGGCAGTTAATTTAATCAATAATTTAATAGTAATTTAGTCTGCTCTTGCGAAAGGAGCCAATGGGACCACGGCATGTCCAGTAAGACGGATATACTATTGCCCCTGAATCTCTTTCCGTTCCATATTCTAGGAGGGATCGGGAAATCCCAGAAAAGTATTTCCCCTCAGTGAGATATGGGCCAAAGTGTCAGGGTTTTGAAGCAATTTTCGAAGCTATCACAGCCAATACAATTCCGTGGTATTTGTTAAGTCAATAATTATAGGAGATCGGGTTATTTGATCTTCTCACGGGCGTAGCTATCATATGTCACTTAACATTCCCGCCCAGTACCCAAAGCGCTTTGTAATGTTTCTTTTCCCTGTCATCAAGGGCGGAGTTAAGAGTTTTATGCTTGGGGCCAGCAATCCTGCTGAGGGTTTAGGGGTTAGAGGTTTACCCACCAGTGAAACTTGGGGGGTCCTCGGCGTACTTCCCCGGAAAATTTCTTTAAAAAGCCTCTGAAATTTTAAGGCATTTTAAGTACTATCTGAGACTAATTTTTATTTTTAATTTTTGTTTTACTTTATTTTTTCTTTTCTTGACCTCAATAATTTAATGATGGTTAACGTCTCAGATTATGGGTCATTCAATTTTATGTAACTATTAACATTCGTAGCCCTGGAGAAGATTTATGAATTATATAGAAACGTAGGCAAACATTTTTTTTCATTGTACTCGAATGTACAGGTTTCGTACTTTTTTCGGTCAAATTATCATTTAAGTTTGGAGGGGCCAGTCTCCTTCTGCCCCCCCCCCAAAACTTCGCCCATGCCTGCCATCTATAATAACAGTTAGGTCAATCTATAGTCACCTAGTCTTCAACGTGCGTTGGAAACCATAAAAAATCTAAAACTTATAGCGGTTAATATTCAAAATCATGAACTCGCATGAACTTTTTGCTGAGGATCCTGGTTTATCCTAGAGTTTATCACGATAGATCATGTTAGGGTTTGGGTATCACGAGTGCCGCACAAAGCTGACCTTCAACCAGAGCTTCAACGGCTTCGTTTGGCTGAGAATGCGGTTATTTATAATCTGCCGCGTGAATGGCAGTGAAATTAGCATCAATTACCGATAGAATAAAGAATTCCAGGAAACTCTTTATTTTGTTCACTCTCACTTACAGTTTGATTTCCTAGTCCAGAGACTTTTTTCTAATGGAAATTAATATGAATTTCATTGCAGTTGACGCTTGAAAAATCGACCGCCATCGTAAGCTACCCTTGAAGGAGAAATTATTTTCTGGCTTGATGTATCTTTCCGCGAGCGACGCAAGTTGCAAAAGAGAGAAAGGATGGAAAAGAGTTCTGATCGGAAAAGAAGGAAGAGGGAGGAGAGGTCAGCTGAATGCTAAGACACGTGATTCTAAGAAGACTCAAGGCAAACGGGCAGAGTGAGAGAGGGGCCCCCCCGAGCAAAGTCGGTAGCCACGGCGACCAAGGAGCGTGGCCTGCCCTGCGGATGCTGAGGGAGGAAGGAAAGGCGCCAATGTCATCGCCGAGACATGTGTCCACATTGGCTATCATTCGCGGCTGTATCATCATTGTAACACCACAATTGTGAGATTGGCGTGACGCAGCTCTCAATCTCTCTATTTTGTCTGCTAGCTTTTTCATAGTGGTGTGTTTCTTCTCTTTTACATCCTTAATAACCTTTCCTATGAAACTAATTCACATCCGTCCCTTGCCTTTCTTCCCATCCAACTGTCCTTCGACGATCGTCTTCATTAGGTCGTCATGCCTCTTGATTTGGCCGGCTAAATCAAAACAGGCAAATGTAGGGTGAAAGTGTAAAAAAATTAAATTGTGCTTGCAACACTGACCGAATTAAAATTTGATATTACCCATATTTTGTTAGTGACTGAGTCGGCAAACGTAAAGCAAGGCGGACGTCTCAAAAAGTGTCAAATTCCACCTCTTTATTTATGTATATTTCATGTGTGATGCTCTTATTAGGAATTAAAATTATTATTATTATTAAATTTCCCCGTATTTTTCTTAGGGTTTTTGGAAGACTTCTCTTTCCTCCCATCCGTCTCAGCTCCTCCTCTTTACTTACTCGTTCAATACATTTTAATCTTCACCATTTTTCAGTAGCACCACATTTCAAATGGTTTCATTCTTCACTTTTCTTTCATTGCCAAGTTCAAGCCTCGCTCCGTAATCATGCTCCATTTTTAGCATTTTATGATTTTTTCTCGCTTCTGTACTTGTATTCTCAGCTTCAAGTAGTCTGTAGTAGGTAGCCTGTATCATTTTCACTATATTTTTCTATTAATTTTATAGATTTAAATATTTGAATAGACGAGAAAATAGCGCTGAGTTTCCAAAAGTCGGTCATTTAAAGTTAAAATAAGTTAGGACTTTACAACTGGTTTTATAATGAAGGCAAATATTAGTATGTAAATTATGTTATTCTACTTTAATAGTAGAATAGAAAGTTTATGGCCAAATGAATAGTGTTCGACTAATGGTCGAAGGTACTCGGTATATAATGCAGTTGGAGCCTTCAGATGCTCCTGAACTACGAATATTTCGATTGGAGGTCGTTCAGGAATAGTCATTGTCTCTCTTGTCGTTAGCGCGTGTAATATTCACTCCCTATGGCTTCGTACGGGGCTATACCCTACTGAAGGCCGTTGTCAGGAACTCTTTCCGGAGGCGGAGTGTGGTTTAAGTCTAGGGGAAAAGAATTTCAGCATAATTTGGACTCAGTGTGGAGGGTGAAAAGTGTAGACTCTCTCTCCCGAACATTTCAGGGAGGGTGTTTGACACCCTTTAACCGCTCCCCACTCTTAAATGCCTCGCCGTTACCCTATACTAACCAACTCGATCAATCCACTTTATCTTCACCATTCTTCAGTAGCACCACATTTCAAATGGTTTCACTCTTCAATTCTCTTTTATTGTCAAAGTTCAAGCCACGCTCCGTAATCGATTTGGAGGCAACGAATGAGTGAATTAGACGATGTTTAATGTCAGGGCATATAGTTGATCATGATTGTGAACTTCATGAATAACGTAGTTACTCATATTCTTATTCCAGTTTACGACGTCATATCTCATAAGGCTCTCTGCTCTGGTCAAAACCCGAATATTTTTAACTAACTAACTGTTCCCGCCTTTTAATAATTATCCCCAATATTCAGTACGTATTTGGATGTGAGTAAATAAAACTCCGTCACTTGTTCTCATGTATTTCATCATGCCTGTATAGCAAAAATATTCATTTTCAAAAAGGATGTAACTAATTTTAAAGGTATATTTTTATTTGACCTCTGAGACAAACAACTGTATTGAATGTCAATGGTATACTCAAGCTAATAACCAAAAGTACTACGATTAACCAGAGGTACAATTTGTGCCGAATGAATAATGTGTTAAAATTCCGCATTCCCCAATAATTGTTGAAATTTACAAGAAATTTACATCTATGACTCACTGTAAGGGTGGGTATGCATTGGAGATAAATAGAGGACTGAATATTTAGCATGTACCAGAGTCCGCATTATCTTCCCTTTTCTATTTGCAAGGCTGACCAAATGAAAGTGTTTTTCGACTTTAATCATGGTATCATTAATATTAATTCGGCGAAAAAGGTAATCCTGCCGTGTATTGGCGTGCATAGTGGAAGAAATACTTTTTCTGCCGGATTTGTTGTAGAGGAGATTGGGGGATTCAAATTTGTTTTTGAATATGTAATCTTATCGAGAGTTAAACAAAAAGTTCATCTCCAAATTGCAATTAGTCGTTCAAGTGATGACTGTGATTTCTGTTTGTGAATTATTTTTATTTTTTTCTAAGGGCTGCGATTCTCATTATTTTCTGCATAATTCAGAATATTTACGATGCGAAATGCAATCAACGCATAACGCAACGCAACTAGTTAAATATCAATAAATTCCTAGATTTACAGGATCAACTTTTGACATAAGCTTATACATTTAATGTATTTATAACACTATAGGAAGCAAAAAATGAAACAAATAATGATTATCTGCCCAGATATTATTGTCTAATAGGAAAGTAATTTTACTATATTTTATCATGTTATTTATTTGTTCGAATTAGATAATTATTGTGTTCTTTTTAAGCAATTTCACTTGGCCCATTGCAATGGAACTTATTCTAATCCAATTAACTTTGGTAACAAACTAACGCTAATAAGTGTAAAATATCTTGACCTCGTCGTTGGTGTGTCTGGGAATTTTCTTATGCCGTTTTCTTGTTAATTCTGGGGAATTCCAGCTCAAGTAATGTGAGACATGGAGCATGGAACCTGTGAGCACCCCCTGCATGGAGTAATGGAAGTAAAATATGGTTAAGGGAGCATAAATGAAAAAAAAAATGGTAGGATACATTTAACAGCTTATTCATAGACACTAGTTATATATCTTAGGTAGGCCAGATATGCTCATTGCTACCAAAAGAAGATGCATGATGCTTGCACCAGCTCTGTATATAACTCAATGTGAATATGAGTACATTTGGCAGTAACTTTATCAACGCCTTATTTGGAATGTGATTGTGCTTTCTTAATGACCTTCGGTTGTTGAACAATATTCGAATGAAAGACAATATTCGGATGAAAAACCCAATATTTTGGTAACACCAAATGAGTAAATTAGTATATTATAGGATTCTATTAAAAGATAATGACTGCAAAGGAGGCTTTCTTTACCTCATGTAAAGTACATTTCGTACTATCTTAATTATACTATCCAAGCAATCTTCTGATGAAGTAGCATGTACTTTGACGAATTATTGTACTAATATTAAGTGTGATATACGGGCAATTGAAATACGCATGATATTGCCATGCTTACAATACCATTCCGAGCATTGCTCGTCAATTGCTCTCTCGTGATATGCCTTTCTCTTTCGCTCTCGGAGTCATTTGAAATATTTTCATCATCATTACCGTTTATCATCATTTCCATCGGGTTTATTTGAATGCAGCGAGAACTTTCTTCACTCCGTGACGTCAGGACGGACTGAAATCAGTGGGCGGTTGCTTCACCAAAGTGGCGCTCCGTGTCAACCAGCAATTTTCCTCTTTTGCGTCGATTTCAGCGGCCCGAGTAAGCGGTCAGTCGTTTTGCTTTCGTCAGTTGCTCAGCGACGATGCTATTTGATTTGATATTGCGCTGTTAAAACACCATGCACTGTCTTCGCGTGCGGAGGCTTCCGTGCCTCCAGTTGTGCTCAGACTTGTGCCACGGCAAGAGGAGTGCGAGAACGATCCTCGCAGAAATTCGTCTGCGGGTCGGAGTGAAAACTCTGATGACCAGTTCATATTGTGGGCTCGCTCGCATTTGGGACATAACTCTTATGAAGATAAGAACAAGCACGACCCCTGTTCCCAGCCATCCAAAATGTGAGTGAAAGATCACCATTCTACTTTTTATACTATATCTTTGATTATCTCAAATTAATATTAGGTTACCTCAAAATTATAATTTAAAGTGATTAAACATCTTCTGCTTATACTACAATCTCCAGTGTTCACGTGCCTTTTACTTCTTAGAATACCGTCAATTACTTTACTCTGCTGTAAATTATTTTTATTTGGCACTGCGTGTAAACAGCTGTATTGAATGTATCAAATAGTATAGCCAAACTTTTAACTAAAAGTTTATCGGTTAACTAAAGATGTAATTTTATCAAATGTTCACCGGGTTGAAATTCCGCATTCTCTAACAATTACAGTAAGAATTTACAACAAGAAGACATCTAGGAAACGCTTACCAATTTATTTGGAAGTGTTATTAGGCGATATTAACCTGAAGTATTTCTTATGAAAGGGACTGTGTAGCCTAGGATAGAAAATTACTGAACTTATATAATTTTAATGTATGTTCCATATTCTCTTCGTCTTCACGCACAATTTCCCTCCATGTGACTATGTACTAAATTTTTATGTAGTCAGATTTTGCGTGTTCAGGTTTACGAGTTGATAAATATATACCTACCCCTTGGACCCAATGATTCTAATATGGTTATTTCTGTTATAAGCTTAATAAATTTCAATCAAATTTAAGGCAGGGAAACGGGAATGAAAACAGGAAATGGAGCCTAATTTAGGAAAATAATCCCTCTTTGTCGAATACAAGGATCAAGAACTTTGCTATTTCCACATAATATTTTATTAGCACCGACCATGGTTTCGTTACAGAGTAACATTATCAAGGTGATAGTGTAACACCTTGATAATGTTACTCTGTAACGAAACCATGGTCGGTGCTAATAAAATATTATGTGGAAATAGCAAAGTTCTTGATCCTTGTATTCGTGCTATTATGGATTTCCACCAAGTTACGCCCTCTACGATTAACCTCTTTGTCGAGTTTTAATGTTCAAATTTTCCTAGGAAATCGATACATTTTTAGGAGGTTTCTGCCATTCTAAGTGTTTATCATTTACTAAAAACAAGTACCTACTCTGATGACTGTTGTAATAAATTTTAGGTTTGAAATTAATCGTAAAATGACCTTTTTCGTTTAGTTAGTAGGAATACGCTGGACTATTTTTTATGAGACACGGTCTCAGGCGTTATTCTGTGGAATTGTTTCATTCCGTGGAACTATTTAGTGCCATTTCTAAACCGTCTTTTCCATTTATCGTAAAATAGAATGCTATGTGATGGTAATTGCGTAGTAAGGAATGAAAATTAACGATGACGGATTCTCTTAAATAAATGGCCCACATGCCTACTCTTTTTACCCATTTATGTCATTCCTCCTTCGTGTGAACGTTGTCAAGAGCTTAAACCCATCACTTTCGTTTGGTTGATATATGGGGATTTTTCCGTCAAGAATTGGGGGAATTTTCGCCATTAAGAATGGGAGGGTTGGTTGTTTAAAGGAAAATTATTATCTGGAAATGTTGGCAAGAATGTCAAATTTGGCAATGGTCTCTCCTTAACGAAAGGCACAAAGGGCCCCACCGTTCAACGCTCTATATTTGATTGGGCGTTAAATTTGTGGACTCCTCGATACGTACAGAGCATTGCCATTTAACAGCTCTCCACGGAGCACTAAAGTAAGGGGCCGAATTCCAAGTGAAAAAATTCCCGTCCGTGCTGTGATATAAAACAGGTCTTTCGGGAGGGTAGGTGGGCACACAAGTCTCCGAACCAACTCAATTTCCCCCTGCCACGATAAAGGAATGGTGGAAAAAACGCTTATGGAGACGCAAAGGTGAAAAGTAAGGCCTATTAAAATGCATTACCATGCTTCAATATATTTGTAACTATTATGGCTCTTGTGAATAAAATAGCGAATATCCAGCAGCTTTTCTGTTGCTATATCTCTGAATTGTTTTAAATCTAAGCAGTGGAGATGCGTTTGAGTGGATAAATTATTATTTGTTGGTACTGTTGGTCAGTGGCATATCCAGGATAGGGACAAGGTAAGTGGGGGTTAACTAACTTCCCAGCAGTACTGGGGGTCCGAACAAAATTGCAATTCTATCTAGAGTAAATTTGATATCCAAGGGGGGATAGCCCCCTTTAGACCCCCCTCCATAGGTCCACCACTGCTCCTGGTGGATGTTTGCTAAAATGGAGATTCCAGAAGTAATGGTTTTCAACTTTTCGCCCTCTTTCTTCCACTAAAACTGGTGCACTTCACATATTTGACTTTCTTTAAATTATTCATACGATAGCATTTTACAAGGTGCAGTTATCGTTCGTTCACATATGCAAGAGACGTTTTTTAGTCCCACAAGTTGAATTTCTGGCGTGCTGGACTCCGTCGTATGAATACTGCCCTGAAGTCCACGCGAGGTTTCATGACTGGCGGTGGGTGGTATTTGATAAAATGGGACATATCTGCTGGAGTTGTTCCGTAGAAAATCAGTGGTGGTGAATTTCCACCATTGCTTTCGCATGCGCTTAAAATGCGTCCTCCATTTTCGGAAACGGCTCTCCTATCAACTTGTTCTGGGGTGGGACCTCAAATAAGTCCCACCTGTCCGAACTGTTGAACATAACGAGAAGGCCTTTTCATAAAAAAAATCTATTATTTTTTATTCCATCCACCGGCATTACCGGTTTTCCTCTGTTGTGTTGGTGATTTTAATTTACACCGCTCTCGATTTTAAGTCAAGGCTATTTTTTAGTGTTCTCTCTTTTCTTCTGCTGAATTTTTGCGATTTCAACTCTGACTCTTAAAATCGAATGTTTTGTACTCGAATTACTTAAAATCTAGAAGGTAAGCATAATATACCTTAGCCTGTTAGCGCATCCTATCATTCTACAAGCTACTCAGTACTTTACGCGATGTTGACTGAGGTAACTTAGTCTCATGTGCCCTATTCTGAAATCTCGATTCGATTCCCATCCTGTTATTTGAATGCTAGCTATATGTCGGTAATTAAGAGTCAGTCTTAGTTTGTACTTCTAGAGATTCTCCTCTCTAAAAAATTACGCGCTGAGACTGGATACTGGAATCAAACTATAAGTATTTAGGAAACTGATTCGACAATTTCAGTGTTGACAGGGTATAGTATCTTCTCATTTTGAAATTCATAATTGAGCCTTTCATGTACACATTTCCATGCGTTTCTCTTTTTAGAATATCGAGGCAAAATATTATCTTTTCAATGGGAATTTAAAGTTTCAACAATTTGACGCATAAATAAGGTTCCTTATATAAAGTGGGCTCCTTTTGATACTTGAAGTACCGGTAATTTTATTTTTGAATGCTTTAGAAAATGCAATTGCACATTGCCACGATTTTCGCGTCGTCAATTTATTCTAATTTTGTGCCTCTTGCCATCTAGAATCTAGATGCTCTCTTTTATTTAACCGTGTCATTTTTTAGCAGTTGTGCCGAGGAATATGCTATAGTTCTACATCTACATCTATATAATACCCCGCAAGCCGCCTAAAAGGCGTGTGGCAGGGGGTGTTAGGACACCAGCTGTTTACAGCTTAAAAAAATGAACTAGCGTTTATTAAAGTCCTTTATGGTCCGGGGGAAAAACGAATTCCCATATCTATTCGTTCGGCAAAACATCTCTCTTAATTTATCGCTTCTATCGGACCTGGAAATATAGTGTGGCTCTAATATTATGTTCTCTGTATCGCTCTTAAAGATATCCATTCTCAATTGTTCAAGCAATCTAAGCCTAGCGCGCAGCCTCCGAGTCTCCAATGGCTCCCAGCCTAATTCGCTTAACATTTGGGTAACGCTGTCTGTACGCCCGTAGCATTTTTTGACGAAACGCGCAGCCTTCCTTTGTATTTTATTCAGTTCGCGGATTAAGTCTTTCTGCACCGGATCCCATACGCTCGCTGCGTATTCAAGGTGCGGTCGGACGAGAGCGAAATAGCACCTTTCTTTCACTTTCTCATCCGAAAATCTTCCCGCAATACGCTTGACGAATCCTAATTTCTTCAGGGCTATGCCGCAAATATTCTTTATATGTGTTCCCCTCGTGAGGTTCGAGGCTATCGTAACTCCCAGGTACTTCACTTCGTCTGTTGCCTTTATGTTAATACCATCCACTGCATAAACATGGTTTGAGTTGGACGAATTCTGCAAGAAATGTACCGCCATGCATTTGCTCAGATTAAGTTCGAGTCCCCACTCTAGTTGAGGCATTAGCAACGAGTCCCCATTTTATTGAGAGGGACAACAGGTGTTGCCAGGGAGGAACTTAGTGACCGCTGCTCGTTAAAGTGGGCTTCAGAGCTCTCGATCTCCTCACGGTCGTTACGTAAATTTTGACACTCTCCTTAGCTCATGCATTCTTTATAGTGTACGCGAAAATTTACTTCACTCAACAGGTAACCTATTAAAACTTAACATTACCACGAGCTATCTCTTGCTTTGCGATTTTATTTATGGTACCTTAATTAGGAATAATGAGAGATTTTTCATGTCTTTCAACTATTGTATTACATGGTATATTATAAATACCTGATGTGTCGAGAGAGTCTTGGTTTTAATGTACTAAGAGGTATCTATCTGTCTACACTTTTTTTAAGGTTATATAAATGAAAATTTCAGCCTTTTTAACGAGGAATACCAACCAAACGAATGATGTCTTTTTTTGTACCCTCTGGCTCGTATCCTTGGTTTCCTTGTACGCTTTCCAATTTACCTGATGATCGTATCTCCACCTGTTTTTTTAATGTTTCGGCGTTGTCTTAGAGTTTTACCATTTCACATATCCTCTCAGATCGTTTGTGTTTCAACGATTTTTTAATGCCTAAGTGTGTCTAAAGGCATAGAAAATAGAATTGAAAAAATCTAAACTTGATATTTTAAAACAGCTATCATTTACTTTGTTCTACTCCTCTACTCACATTTCTTGAAGGTAATGCTTCTTTTTCGAGTGACAAGTTGGCTGCTGGGTGCATAGGTAGGCCTGAGTGTGAAAAAAGTACCTAAATACTCTCGTATTTTCATGGATTGCGTCATACGTTGGGCATGCGGATCAGAATCCATGCGTGAGTACCTCTCAGGGAACTATATTCAACCACTTTTTTCATACCCATCAGAGTACATTCCGCTTTTTATCTGATCGAACACTTAACTGCGCACTAAAAATGGTTCATTCTACGAGGAAGGCAATTGGATTGGAGCTGAGGGATGGCCGGCTGGAACAAAGAGAAAAAGGTATTTCTCGGAAGTGAAGGAATAAAGCAGTGAGGCGCAAAAGACTAATAACATTGTGTCGGTCTTTCATTATGATCTTTTCTATTTCCCGCCACCTTCCAACACATTTTCAGTTCAGCAAACACTAAAGGATTTGTGTGCGATAAAATGTGAATACATGCCTCAAAGACGGGCGGCGACCTTCATTTTTTTTAAACCAGTGATGCTAACTGCTTGCCTTCCCCTCACATTGTCTTTTCCTCAATAAAATTCCATTTTATTCAGCGAAACCCATCCTTTGTGCAATTTCTCCCGTGTCCGAATCGATGGGAGAGGAAAGAATACGCCAGATTATTGTTGTTATTTTTCAAACCATAATGAGGTGACTAATTCCAGAAATGAAACTTGACTCGCAATAGTGGCATCGTAATGTTTGTGGTTACTGACAACGATAGTGAATAGAAAATTATCATCATCATCACTGGTCAACAATCCTAAGATTGGTTTGTTGCAGCTCTCCACTCAATTGTCCTATAAGCCAATCTTTTCACACCTACGTATTTCTTCCCTTTTTTATCCTTCTTCACCTGTTCCATATATTTTGATCGAGGTCTTTCTTTTCCGTTCTTGCCATTTCTTTTGTCCCTCGACGATTGTCTTCATCAGGCCATCATGTCTCAAGATGTGGCCTATAAGGTTGTTCTTCTCAGTAAGGTTTTCATGAAGCTTCTCTTCTCTCCTACTCTTCTTAGGATTTCTTCATTACTAACTCGGTCGATCCATTTGGTCCTCATCATTCTTCTGTAGCACCACATTTCGAAGGCCTCTACCCTTGATTTCTCCGCTGCTGTCATTGTCCATGCCTCACTTCTATATAGGAGCATACTCCAAATGTAGGTTTTTATAAATTGTTACTTTACTTCCATATTTACGTTCCCCACTGTAAGCAGGTCTCTCTTTTGGTGGAATCCTCTCTTTGATTGGGCTATTCTGCTGATACTTTCTTTCTTGCTTCTTCCGTCAAGAAAGATATTATCAGCAGAATAGCCCAAGCAATGAGAGAGTTCCATCAAAAGAGAGACCAGCTTACAGCCGGTCTCTCTTTATAGAAAATTATGCTGCAAGAATACCGGAAAATGCTCAAAGAGCTAAGGTAAACATTCTACACAAGTATGCATAGAATGCGTGGCATTATTTTCTCTGCAATCGAAATAAAAGTAAGCTGATTGATTTAATAACTCTGGATTTGGCTTTGCAAATTTGTATTTATTTCGAGGACGTACTTGCATGGTAGCATTGACAGCACCAGGGCTTATACTTCTTTCGGTGATATTCCCCTTGATGAATCTGGACACGAAATAGTAAAAATCCTCTCCAACACCAAAAAGTTTTGCCCAGTTATGAGGCTCAACCGGTGAAAAAAATGAATATCCTTAAAAATCGATAAAATATTTATCCTGTTTAAATAATGTAAATTATTGCTAATAATATTTACCATCTACAATTTCTAGAAATTATTTTAGCGGTAAAATGTTACGGGTACGCATCAAAACGGTCTCGTATTAAATGACTGAAAACGTTAGATTAAGAAAAGCGCTTTTAGAAGCACATTCATTTTTTAGTTTTACCTTATGAACCCGGTATATTGCCATCCATTTTTTGTTTACAATGTTAGGTCATTACAACTTCAATCAAAGAATGCACTTGGAATAGGGAAATATCATACATCAATGGTGAAAATAGGGAATCGAATATAATTTGGTCACATGTAAATGTATCAACTTGTTTTGGTGGCAATAGTCTACAACAAAGAGGACTAGTCAGAGGTCTCATATTGACTGCGATTTAATTAGGGATTATTCGTTGCATCTGCTTGGCTTAAGAGACCTAGAAGTTTGAAATAGGTAACATTAGCTATAATTGAAATAGAAAAAAATGAAAGTTTACTTTTAAATGTATTTTTACATTTATTGATTATTACCATTAAAATGACGAGCGACGTGTGTAAGAAAGATAAAAGCAATCAGTATATATGCCGCGCCATTTCTATCTTAACCTCCAGATATTCCGTTATGATGTTTATAGTATATGGCTCTCTATAATGCTATTTACCACACTGGAATTTCAAAAACCAACTTGTCCATCATTTTAAGGTCAAGGTTTTTTTTAACGAAAACCGCTGTCGACCTTTACTTTCAATAAAATTTTAAATGAATTACAATTATCTCACGTTTTACCGCCTATCTTTGAGTTCATCATCCTTAGTGGATCCCTAAGAACCAATGAAAAGCTGGGTAAGACCTCACAAGTTGTTTTTGGAAAGAAAAACAAATTTCTTCACTTCCTTGACCTTTCATTGTTGAAGATTCACGTTAGCTATACGATTTACTTTACTAAGTATTTGCTTTGAATCATACACTTGCGGCGGGACCTTCTGCAAGAATATAAAAAAATGCGACTTGACGTTTAAAAATATTTCTGCCTCTATGTTATGCCTATCCAGTATAAGGTTGACCTTTTCCCTTATCTATTCTTCATTAACTCTCGATTAGTTGCCATTGCTCTCCATTCTTCGACGAAGCTAGTGATCTGTCTAGTATCAATTCGCGAAGTTGAATGCGAAAAATGCAGGAATTATAGCTAATTTTTGTATCACTGTTACGCCAAACGGTGCTATTTCGGGAATTTATCGATAATAAGGATAGTTCTCTGTTACCGTAAAGAATGCCTTCTGCTTCTGCGACGCAAAAGCATGCGCAGAAGACTCCAACAAAGTTATTTTACGAAAATCAGTTTTCCTGTTATATTGGTGAATATTTAATGATTAACGTTTTTCTGACAGTCAAAAAAGAGAAGATGAATAATTAGGCACGGTTTCATGCGCAATTGGCTTCTACGATAAGGCATAGTATCCGTTCATATCCCTTGAACTTTTCCGCGGAAAAATTAAAACAGTCAACGAAAACCTAGATTTTCAGCCATTCCACTGTAACATAGATACAATGGGGGAATATGCTTCATTGAAACCTTAAATTTTGTGATTTATGCATTGATTCACAGCGGAATATTGTCAATGATACCAATTGTCTGAGCAGGAATGCGAAGAGGAATTGTAAATAAGATCTTACCCTAGAGTAAGGATTAATATGGGGCGGATGACGTCACTGCATTGATCCCAACGTGCCTAAAGCGTTTAAATCCTAATCTGGGTGTTGTATCACGTGATTATGAATATGATTAGCGAAATGGTACACTATTGCTATAAATATATAGTTGCCAAGAAGAATCATTCGAAGGAAACTCAACGACCTATAATGAGCGAATAAATTTAAAAAAATAATATTTCTAAAAGGTAAGCTTCCGAGGTTAAAATTAATCACTGCGCTATTTAGGTATTAGGGGTGAAGCCGAGTTGAGCTGTAAATGCTTGCATGCCTGCCCGATGCTTCGGAGGCTATGCATCTCTCCATCCTTTGGGCACACCAAGCGAAATGCCTGCCATGTAGGTGATCAGTGAAAACTCAAATCGGCTTAGCTCCGAAGACCGAGACAGTGCTGTCATTAATAAATTGTATTGTATTTAAGAAATGGTACACATAACTAAATCAATGAACAGCTGCAATAAAAAAGCTGACATTGAAAACCTTAGTAAAATTTATTTTTATTAAATCAATTCAAATTAATGGTAACTTGATTAGGTAATAGCTTAGTTACCTACTATCAATAAACAAATATGTGCAAAACTAAGCTTTGTCAAAATTCTTTTGTATTCCCTTATCATTTTTTAAATTATATTATTGTAAAAACTGTTTTATAACCTTTATTTGTGTATCAATATTATATATTATTGTATTTTATTGTACTTTCATTTTTTCACTCATAGCCATGATGAAGGTTTTAAAATAAACAGAAACGTTGGCAAACAACTTTTTGCATTAAATGGCATGACGTATACTCCAGGAATTATTTAATCATGAATTGATTGAGGTCAAGATAAGAGAAAAAATAAAATCTAATTATTGTATTTCATTTTGATACGTGCTCAATTTTTCATAAGGGGCTCATTGATGTTTAAATTTCCCTCGTCACGTGATACATGTATGGCTTCACGTGTTTACTAAAGAGGATGCTAGCTAACCGCCCTCCACTAACACTTAAAAAGGTTTTACGCATAAGGCCAAGCATTGTTGCTGCTGGTCGCGGAGGACGTTTGAGAACTTATTTTGCGGTTTTGTCATATCTTCGTCTACCACTCTCTGAGCTTCCTTGATATTTATCCCGTTATTACTTATCTCCCTCGTCTTTCTGCCATTGTATTTTTTTTCTCCTTTGCCACACCTCAGTCAATCTCTTGCTTACGATGTTCTCCCGTGATTTACGTCGTGGCTATGGAAGGAGCGTATTGTATTTTCTCGGTTTTTTTTTTCTTTTCATCCCATCCACGGTTCTTGTTGTGACAGATCAGTGAAAGGCCGGCGGGGATATGGCATGGAATGAGATAATCATTATGCATTTTTTTCCTCGCATTCCTCCGTCAGCCACAAAATGGCTCTCGTACAATGCGGCCATCGCTCGTAAGCACAAGTCTCCCCCACTCTTCTTGTCTCTTCAATGGCTACTTACCTTGACGCTAACATTGTATGAGCTCATGTTTTTCCAATACCAAGTGCATCTCTTTAGATGCATTATTAGTAGTAGTAGAAGTAGTTTATCTCGAACTAATCGATATTATATCATATTATAGACGTAGCACGATCGTGCGCTACGGGTTGTTTTGAATCAGAATTTCGTCCTAGAAGAAATAGGTAGAAATTCATACTTCATGATCACTATATAAGCTATACCTCAAGCACTAGTGAAATGCCCAAATAAGTGCACAAGCACACGTGAGTGCATTCAGAGGCTCATTTTACAAACTTGTGAACGAAACGATAGCGAAAACTCTCGTGAGCGTTTAAATGTATCATATTTATTAAAGTAACATAATATTTTCGCTGAAATAGGAAATAACAATCCCGTACTTAAAAATTTAGCTTCAAATACATCCTCCGTTAATGAAAGGAGCATTATAAAATAAAGCCCAATCAATTCATATGAATACTTGAAGTTAGGGAGCACATCTGTTTCGGGCTGTGGCTCTATTTTTTTCAATGCCATTCCACTGTGATTGCTCCTGTGGAGGGTTGAAAATTGTCTACACTTGAAGAAGTGGTATTACAAAGGGGTCTTAAATATACCACCATTACTGACCAACATTTCTTAGATTTGCTTGACGCAGCCTCATTCCGCTCTACATAAGCCATCCTTTTCATATTGACATGTACAACATTTCGTATTTACGCTGTTTTGCATCCCTAATATTATGTCCTATTTTACCCATTCAGGGCCGTCCCTTGTCTTTTCTCCCGTCCACTTGACTTTCGATTGTTTTCATCATGCTTCATCAATTGGTCTAGTAAGTTGTACCGCCTTCTCCTTAGGTTTTTTAAAATGCTTATCTGTTCTTCCACTCGTCTTAGCACGCCCTCGTTACTTCTAGGGTGATCCATTTTATTTCCATCATTCTTCGGTTGCACCACATTGAAAATGCTTCCACTCATTAGTGCTCTGTTTCTGTCAACCCAAACTTCATTCCGATACCGAAACATGCTCCATATGCTGCATCTGATTAATGGTTTCCCAACGTCATTGCTTGCATTCGCAGCTGTAAGTTGATACTTATTCTTGAACAATGCTTCCGTTACATGTACTATTCTAGTGACAATTTCCTAATTGCTTCTATCATTGCTGGTTATGGGGCTTCCTCTATTATAAAAATTCTTTCGCCCCTGCATGATTTTGTTTCCCTAGTCTCTTCTCTTTCGCTGCAAACTTATATTTTACTTTTATCATATTTGATTTTCGGCTGTTATCTGGCCCTTGTCGTTCCCCGGGCTTATCAGTCTGCTTCAAATCATTCTCTGCCTTGGCTACGACTGCTATGTAGCCAGCAAAAGTTGACATACTATTTCTTTTTCCGTGGATATTGACACTTGAAGCTTTCTCTTTGATTTCATTGGCGTCAATCTCGATGTATAACAAAAAAACGAGGGATAGTGCATTCCCATGTCTTACTTCTTTCCATGTCCTTGCTTCTTGTAAATTGGATCCGAATTTCACCACAGATACTTTTTTATTTATCAACCTTACTGTTAGATCAATTCAGGATAGGCCTTACCTTCAATTTATTAATCTCTTCACAGCGCTTTGCAGGGAATGTCCACACGTAAGATTCGGGCAACAACGCTTTTGATAGCTTTTTCGTATCGCATTAGACGTTAATAAGTAAACCCAGATTAATCTATTCACGATATTCAATATCTTAACGTCTGATAAACTCATTCAGATTGCTCTAATTTGCTATATTCAAGAAAATCCCGAGAAGCCATTCCCCCCTCTCACCTTTTCCGATAATAAAGCGATAGTTGGAACGATCATCGTCATCCGTCGATACAACCTCCATCATTCTATCAATCCTTTTGATGTCTTTTTGATAAGTTTTTTGTTCCCCTCGAGAAAGCTTTCAACGCCTGTCTAAAAGACCAAGTCTTTTATCATCCAAGGAGAATTCCCTGGTCACTTATTACCTTCAAAATCGATTCGTTGCCCTTCGCGTTTGAATTTTTTCACTAGATGTGTTTATTGATTCTTTCGGTCGATTGAGAATACGACCTCGAGCATGTTTTGAAATTTCTTATCTTTTTTCTCTTCTGCATTACTCTAAGGTTGAATGTAGATAAGAATACCCGCTTTTGGCGTCATTTCAGATGCGAATCCAATGTTTGTGATAGATAGTCTTGTTTTGAGTAGTTGTGTTCCGGCATATTCAATGTGGTAATGATAACTTAAATGATAAGTACAGTGTGATGTTTTTTTGCACCTGTGATAAATTGTACTGAAAGTTTCTACAAAGGTCAGTCTATGTACTGCAAAATCCACTTTCGATCACTCACTGCCTGACTCACAAAAGCATACAAATACTCGGGGTGAACGAGACGAGATACGACAAAAGGTCATAGAATCGAACCTGACTCTCTGCAATCGTCTGAAACCCTAGGAAAATTTGTGGAAATACCAACATTCATATTTTATTTCTTTAACGGCGCTGCCAACTGCCATTAAGGACTACTTTTTGGGGGCATCGGTGAGTAAAAAAATTGATATGTCAAAAATGTCATTTTCCGAATGTGATAGGTCAAGAAACGTATGGTATCCTGTGCAGAAAGACTTAATCTGCGGACTGAATAAAATACAAAGGAAGGCTGCGCGGTTTGTCATTAACTGCTACGGGCGTACAGGCAAAATTACCAAGATGTTAAGTTAATGCCGAAGTAGGCTGGGAGCCGCTGGAGACTCGCGCTAGGTTTAGATTGCTTGAACAATTAATAATAGAAATCTTAGAGAGCGACGCGGATAACATTATATTAGAGCCCCTCTATATTTTTTGGTCCGACAGAAGCGATTGATTAATAGAGATATTTAGCCGAAAGATAAATATGGGAATTCGTTTTTCCCCCGAACCATTAAGGTCTTTAATAAATGCTAGTCGTAATTTCGTTGGGGCATTTCCTTTTATGCGTAAACGACTGGAGCCTTAACACCGTCTTCCTCACGCCTTTTAGGCGGCTTGCGGGGTAGTATGTAGATGTAGGGAATAGGGTTCATCAGGTTCGCCATAGGGTTCAGTAAAATTGTAACAACCGACAGAGTGGTCTTTTAAGTGTTTTCCAGATTTTTATACTAAGGAGAATAAGTGGTGATCCATACCTAATAATAATGATGGTGGATAATATCTGAGGGAGCATTAGGCTTTTTACCCTAAGAAAGGTAAGACTTTTGTCGATCAAAAAATGCCTTCATAAGTTATAATTGAGGTACTTTGCAAGTCTATTTTGGTTCAATGAAAATTTGCTTAAATGTCTTTGAAGCTGCTTGGGATTACATCTAAATCACTTGCTCCATAGATCTGCTTTTAACTTGTTGGAGTAATTTTAGGCATTAACTATTTTTCTTATTTTATCCATGTGTTCTTACAGTAAGGCATTTGCATTAAAACCGTTCTAGTTATTTCTGCCGCATTAAAGAATTTTGTGTCAAGCTGAACCAAGATTGTAAAGGTTGTGCTTGGAAATGTCGAAATTCATATGAGTAAATTTAAAATTATTTTAAGTGATAATATGAAATGGTATGCCCAAAAATTGGCAGTCACGAGTCCATTGAAACTCTGCGGATATGATACATTTGGACTGAGAAAATTCGTGGAATTCCATCAAATTGCAACACGTCCTTTTATTTACTCATGCTACTCTTCGCTCCAGTCATTAGTTTGGCATTAAGTGAAATTTGAAATAAAATTGCGATCGAACCAAGCTTGTCATAGCTTAATTGTTTCAGTCTTCAGTGGATTGAATAATATTAATGGGTGCCTTGAGAACGCCAATAATTCATGGCAGGTTGTATGGATTTTTATTCCATCCGACTTTAGATTCAGTCTAAGCATTTCAAGATTGTGAAATCGCGTCAGCATGGTTACCGAAGGTCGCATTGATAATTTTCTTTGCTTCTGTCTGCTTATAGAGCACTTAAATGTAAATCAAACAGTCATGTTCTGTTAATACTAAGAATCATTATTCTCGCTAAGAAAGTGATACTAACCACTCCTTGTCACATAATTATACTTATTGAAATAGCAAAATGCCAGAAATTTTTGCAAGATAGAGGGAAAATGTATGATTAATGATGTGCTTGCACTGTACAAGAACGGAGAGAATTTCGGAATTTCTATCATGCTTCATGAATGTTCTCTTGTCAAGAGGTCTTGATGGTCGCTGTCATTTCAATTATTATGGCAGAATTGCCATATTATGACGATCACTAACTTATATGAAGATTCTTTAATGGCATATTTTATAGAAATGCCTCTTCAATTTATCTTTGTATAACGTTTAGAGATGATTGGGGAAAATTTGATCTTCTGTTATTAGCCGTGCTGCAATGTATTTGCTCAATTTTTTTTGAGTGAGAATAGAGAATAGTTAGAGCACTAAAACTGACGCCATTTTAGTACTTGTAAGTAGGCATGCATCGTAACTATCATTCAAGCTCTTTTACTGATACCATCGTCAAAAGGTAGATTTTTCTGCAGCACTCATGCTTTTTGTAAGAACTGAAGAGGCGTATCTATTTTGCTCTTAACCTCATTAATTTGTACATTTTTGAACTATTTTCTATTCCTCACTCCATTTAATCTTTTTTTTAATGTTCTCAGTCTGGGATAAAAATGAAGATGAAATTAGCTAGGACGAGGAGGGTTACTCTAAAGGTGGGTTTTACTTATGGTAAAAACTACGGTACTACTAATTTTATTCAACTTATATTGTATATTTACCTCCATGCTATGATATACTTTATGGGCTATACTTGATTTTGCACTACTATCAGGTTGATTTTTTGGTATCTTTAAGCTAATTAAGAGCCCCAAATGCAACAAAAAATAATTTACTATACTGACAAAAATCATAATTTATAGCGGTAAACGGTGAAAAGTTGAAATAAATATCTTCAGGGCCCAAATTAATGTTTTTAGTTGGAGCAGTATCTCGTAGAAAAATGTTTTAGTTCGGAACAAAAGAGGTCACTCTGCCCTGAACGCTGCCCTCAAAAACGATTTTTTTGATTTGAGATAATTAATTGTTACTTCATGTGGGTTCATTCATGGCCGCTAAATGTTAAAAATCAAAATAGTGTATTCAAATATATATATTTCTACCTTCTTACTAAATTTCATGACGATACCAAGAAAATATTAGATTAATGTAAAAAACGGCGCTTATTGTGCGTTTACCCGTTCATTGCTGCGATTCTTTTTACTGCGCATAAGCAGATATATATTCCTACTTTTTCTGATCAATGCTTCTCATAGGAGTGGAATCTAATTTGTGGTTTTTCAAATTCAAATGAAATTTTCGTAATGATCAACGCGAGACTGTCTTCTTCCCATCTTCCCACTGTGCTACTTTGGGAATTCCCCCCCTAAATGCGTGCTTGCAGAATCATAAGATACCATTTCATTTTTTTAGGTAGATGTATTTTTTTATGAATACTGTGAGTCTAACTCTAGCAATTACATCATTTGGAATTGTGGAACCTAGTTTTCTATTCCTTTATGATGGTAACATTTCACGAAAGAACGACAGAAACCGATATCAGTGCTCTTGACTACATCTACACAATACCCCGCAAGCCGCCTAAAAGGCTTGTGGCAGGGGGTGTTAGGACACCAGCCGTTTACAGCTAAAAAAATGAAGTGCTCTAACGACGCTGGGAATAGCGTTTATTAAAGTCCTTTATGGTTCGGGGGAAAAACGAATTCGCATATCTATCCGTTCGGCAAAACATCTCTTAATTTATCGCTTCTATCGGACCTGGAAATATTGCGCGGCTCCAATATTATGTTCTCTGTGCCGCTCTTAAAGATATCCAATCTCAATTGTTCAAGCGATCTAAGCCTAGTGTGCAGCCTCTGAGTCGCCAGCGGCTCCCAGCCTAACTCGCTTAACATCTGGGTAACACTGTCTGTACGCCCGTAGTAGTTTTTGACGAAACGCACAGCCTTCCTTTGTATTTTATTCAGTTCGCGGATTAAGTCTTTCTGCACCGAATCCCATACGCTCGCTGCATATTCAAGGTGCGGTCGGACGAGAGCTAAATAGCACCTTTCTTTGTCTTTCTCATCCGAAAATCTTCCCACAATACGCTTGACGAATCCTAATTTCTTCAGGGCTATGCCGCAAATATTGACTACTACTTTCGTTTGAGAGTGAATTAAATCGAAAGTTTTGTAGAGCACACGATCTTGATGTACTTAATTAGTGAAAAATAATGTAGGTTATTTTTTAACCTTTCGTCAGGCGCAATATTGGAATTGCTGAGTTCAGGCGCAATGTGCCTGACAGGCACAGATGGAGAAAAAGCATTATTAACTCTTAGCATAGCTCAGAGGTACATCTTTAAAGTTTAAAGCACCATTATAAGTGTAGTCTAACACTTAAATAATGCCTTGCGTGCTGTGCAAGTACCTCTTTGCATGCCGTCCTACCGCCCAGGACTGATCCAGCGAGGTGCGATTTAACATTCTATTTAGGGCTATTAAGTATTATTATATGTATAGAATTTTAACAAGTGAATTCTGTAAAATCAGTGTTTTTTATTTTAATATCTTATTAATCTAAAATTGATTTTATTTTGCTTTAATATGCCATTACGTTGCTTAATTATGCTGAGTAATCCGCCATTGATCTTTAAGCATTAGCACGAAAAGTGAAAGGCTGCGTGGAGCGTTTCAAAACAAAAAGCGACTCTATGCGTCAAGGCGTAAGAAATAAAGGCAAAATGGAGCTGTTCCTGTCAGATCCAGTGCGCCTGACGTAGGGTTAAACCATGCGTTACAAATTTTGTTCTCCCACTGGTTGTGCGGTTATACCTCACCACCGGTCAGTCAGATTCAATAAATCATTCATTGCTACTGCATGCCGCGAATGGAACAACATTGACCTACCGCTAAGTAAATCATCATCAATCGCCTCCTTCAAAAAGGCACTACACGTAAAACTTCTTCGAGAACAACAACGAGACATGTAACATCATGGGAACAGTAGGAAAGATTTATCACTTGTCTCCTCCGGCTTCATCTAATTTTCTTTTTCTTTACAGGTGATGGGTGACATTTTCCATGTAATTTATTGTATTTGTAGATACCCAGGTTTACATTAGCTCTCTCAGTAGGTTTTCGCAGGTTTTTCACGCCCACTTCTTGTGTGGGCGATTTCCTGCAGTGGGTTTTTTCCATTAAGGTAGACAGTCAATAGGTTAGGGTTTTCCCACGTTCACTAGCATCTTTATACACTTAGTTAATGGTAACTCTGTTAACTTATAATTTTATTTGTTGATTGAAAATGGAACTTCTATTTCTTTTTATGTAATTTCTCTGCATGTAATTTCATGATCAACTTGAAAATTTATTTAACTGCATATATTTAATGTTCAACGAGGGGTTAGATGGAAGATGGGACTTTCTAGTCTTTGGGACAATCTCGCCCAATAAAGACTTTTTATTATTATTATTACTGAATTTTTCTCCAACACATTTCCATTATTTTGAAAGCTAATAATTCCTTTAATAATGGTCGAGTATCCTTTCCTTAAAATATAGAGTTTCCGGCGTAATTCATTTGTTATCTTTGGTATATACCATTTTGAATGCACTTGCGTATTTCCACACGTCTTTATTTATGCTGACAAGGATTACGGCACATAAACACAGACCATGAAAAATTTGTACCAAAACTTGGGTCAATAAGAATAAAAAAACTGTGGAAAAAGGCAAGTGCTTTCATCACGTTAAATGTCTTTTTCTATTAAATTTTCTCTAAGCATTTCCTGGAAAATATCACTCACGAGGTGCAACACTATTTTTTTTCTTGTAGTATCGGCGCTGTCTATCGGTATCATGAAATCCCTGTTCCAACTTCTCGGTCTTATTATGGATATGCATTCCGAATCAAACTAAAATTTCTCGACCACCCTTGATAACCATCCTTAGAAAAATTATTCTTAACTCTCATGGTATTCTATCAAAGAATGTGGTAGAGAATCAAATTAGAAATTGATGGAATACCTGTATAGTAACCGAGATACCTTGCATAAAAGAATCAAGAAGAAGTTGCTAAGGCCTGCATGCCTTTTCTTTTTGCAGTGGTGATTTATTGCTCTCGGATAAGTTTACGAAGGGCGAACTGCTTCATTGTTTTTTTTCTCGGATTTATTGTGGCATTGGTTTTCCGTTTATATTGAAAGTAAATTGGGTAGAAAAGTTTTCCGTTTCATTGGTAAGTATATGATTTTTTTTGTATGTTCTCTATTCAGCACAATAAGCTCTGTTGCCTTCGGCTAAGCTAAATTTATTCTCTAACGATGTTCAACGGGCGTGGATATCGTAGGTAAAAGTCTCATGTTGGAGTAAATGAATTTATAGCATGAGGGTATTTGAATTCTATGTGTTATAATAGGATAAGGTTCCGCGCACGTTATGTTTTTAAATCTACCATTGGAGTGGAGGAGGCCAAATCTTGCGTGTGCCACAGTAACCTCAGTGCTGATAAATTCAAGAGGTTGATAGCAATTATCGATATCTTTATGCTATGTTATTATAATTAATTACTTAAATTCTGCACCATCTATTGCAATTAAACGCTGACCCCCTACTTAGAATTCCTGGACTCTAATCTTATTTAGATTATTTACTTGTATGAGTATAAAACAGCTGTATTCATGGGTTTTATATCGGGGTAATATTAGGTTTAGTATGGACTATTTGAGTTTCATGAATGTTTTAATGAAAAACGAAGTTGAATTCATTCTCATGAGACCTTCAAAAATAAGCTCTCTTTCCACCCTCGCCCAAAACTTGATCTCAATACGCTGTAATGGCGATTTTTCTCAAAACTTCGAAAACATTTATGTCACAACTAGCGAATGAATACGATTTCGGCAACATAAAGCATTGAAACCTCGCCACACTGCTTTCGAAGTTATCAGTTATTTGATACACAAATTGAATTATTTTTTAATATACCTAATGACACTTCCTTTGACTAAAACTTTAAGAATAAAAGTGAATAAAACTTAAGCCTATACACATACTTATTTATGACTTATCCACATGCTAATTAGTGAATTTTCAGATCTTACCTTAAATAACCTAGTGAAGGAGGTTTGAGCCTTTATAAAATTAACAATTTACAAATCTACAATCTAAGTTAGCCTGGAGACTGAAGGTAACTTTCTCTTTCCGGGATACACTTGTCGCCTCGACGATGCCGTGTTCATGAATTTGATATCGTAATTCCTTATATTAAATTGAATGAAATGAATAACTTTTATTCGGGGATCACTCAGGTCGATCTCTAAATTAATTTTTGTTTAACTGATATGTGGTCTTTGCCTGAAAACAATTTAAATTTTACTCAACCACCTGAAAATCAAAGTTTATTGGCTGATTTTCAACCAAAATTGGATGGGCTAGTGCCTTTCGCTGGATCACCTCTTACGTTGAGCAATATGTTTTGGATTGTCAGCAGGGATGGCAAAAGAAGCTATACGAAAGTCAAAACCAATTTAATTTCAATAACTTAGTTTCCGGGAGCGAAATGTAGAAACGAAATGGATTTAAAACCTGGGAGCTAAACTCTGGGTCGAAACGATATCGGAGTCAAAACTACATCGCCGCGAAACTAAAGTAAAACTCTGGGTTCGAAACGAAACGTAGATAATGTCTCGCACTGGAGGGACCACGTGCTTCACCTTCGAACGGTATAGTTTCGATCCACCTACCGAGTAAGAAATATTGTTGAATGAAGTAGATGTTCGGCCTACCGCCATTAGGTTGATGTGGCAGTTATTTTTTTTACCAGTAGCAGAATTTAGCCCAATGTTTTAACCTCTCTGCACGTTATGGGTCGAAACTATTCTCTCTTATCCCCTCCACTTAACTTTTAGGTTCAAAACTTAACTATGAGCAGCGGAATTTCGTTTAATTTAGTTTCACTTCCGAGAGTGAAGTTTCATCCCGGGTCGAAAATAAACTCCTAGGTGATTAGACGTTTCACTCGCCATCCTTGCTTGTCAAAAGGGTTTACACTGGATATGAGCCCAGTGATCCACACTCTACCCATTGGACTCGACCCTCGCAACTCAATTTACTAAAAAAATTTCAAGTTTTTTTCTCAAGACGCGAAGTTTACGCAATTGTTTAATCAGGAAATTACCCTTATGGAACGGTAATTATGCGTATTCTTAACCATCTCTTCATCACGTCGGCCATTCCTGATGCCGTCTTCGTGATTGTCTTGACATTGACATTTGCAGCTTGTAGGCTGCAAATATGATTGCGCTTTGCCCTAGCTGTGTTTTGCCCCATTCGTCAGCTCATCTTGTTTAGGCGAGCCACGAGGAATATCTTCTTCCTTCTCGGTAGGGGGAAAAAATCTCCTCGCAAGCATTGCGACGCGGAGGTTAACCTTGTAGCCGTCGGCGTGTTCATGCAGCTGTCTTATGTGGTCAAGTCTGTGAATAAGCGCGTTGTCTCGTGCAGCTATTGAAGTCTCCAATGTCAAGTATGCCACGAGCGAAAGTGAAATTTCAATAGTGTTTAAAAATCTTCCGGGAAAGTGCATGGAGTTGGCACTCGGCTTAAGTACCTCATCACGATTAATTTATTGCTTTCGGATATTTTTCTCGAGTCTCCATGCTATTTTATGTGGTGAAGCTACAATCGAAAGATTATGCAGTAGGTTTTTTTAAAAATCTATTTTGGTTCACAATGTAATGTAAGGTAAAGTTGAACGAAAAGTTTCCCGAGGAATGGAAGAGGATAATTGCTTGTGGCAGATAGAGAAAGACTCGAGGAAGAAGGACTGAAGACAGGAGAATAGCAAGGAACTGAAGGAATGGGGTTGAGAGAAATAAAGGGGTTTCGCATAACAAACTTAGGCTTATAGTAATGTTATTGAGTTGTTGAAATTGGACATTTATCTCCGTAAAACTGGTTATATAATGCCGTTTAATTCTCACGCTTGTGGCATTTACAATTCGGTTTTCTATTTTTGGTTTCGGCGGAAAAATTTCCTCACCCACTAATCCTTGTGTTGTAGGTTCGAGTCGAGTCTAAGTGAGTTTTTCACCAACTAAGCCAAGTTTTGCGTAAATTTCTGTTAGCTAGTTTCCCTTACAAGTGGAAATAAACTCGTTTGCATCATACGGGAAAAACTGGTCGAAATAATACTCTGAGAATCAAAATATTTGTGTTTACCTCCCATTTTCCAAAGGCTAGGATAAATAGCAAACATAAAAGTTAATTCGATTAAAGATCTGTCCTGCGAATAAAATGAGATATAATAGTGATTGTTCAATTTGTGATTATAGTTTAACTAGCTTCATCTTTATATTATTGGCCTCTTAACTGCCGGATATACCTTAATCACAAGGGAGCTGTAATAATACTATAACCTCTGATACGAATTTTCTCTTGATTCTTAAATTTATTATGTTTTTCTTGAATTAAATTTTTGCCGCTATTCTGATAATCAACCAGTAATGCAACGTGTATTGCTTTTCTTGATAGTTGCTATTTGAAAACGCAGTTGTCAATTAAATAGGTCATTTTCACCCAACGAAAGGAAATGCGGAATTTTACTGCCTCAACTTCCCACTCTTCATACAATATGAGTAGTATTTAGGATGAAAACCGCATCATATTTGCGGTCTACGCGCAATTTCTCCGACTTCATGATTCCCGCCAGTGGCATACGCTTTGTGCACGGACATGTAATATTCTTGTCTTCGCTCGCAGGCAATGCGTGGCATGTAGGAATATATTCACTATCCATTAAACAGCTCCTCGTCAAAGGCATTTTAATGCTCCAAGAATGAAGGTGCACGTGTCGTGTGACACACCCTGATAGCCTGGCTTTAGTGTCTCTTTCAATCCTTCGCATCCACCGTTGGCATGGTTGATTGAGACGTAAATCATCCGAAAAGATAATGCAGTTCGCCAATTACTTCTCGGGATATCTGCCTCGCAGTACTGCGTGCGCAGATAAAAATGTATGTTTTATACTGCAGCCTCCGGTTGGTTTAATTTCAGGAGTTTTATTTCCGCTGGTAATGATAGGGCCATTAGAGCTAATGTCGTGAATTGGTTTTGTGGGCGAAACATTCTCACTTTGTGGGACCAGGCTATGATTCTGGCGTCTGCGTGGATAAAAGAAAGAATTTTGTCGTCTACGTATGTGGTGTATAGATCAATAATCGAGTAAATTGCGTCGTATTTTCATTGAAAATTATGAATATCATCCAGTGATTCAGTTTGGCTTCAGGAAGACTGTTTTCACTGGTGAAAGTAGAATTCACTCTAGACGAAATCTTAGGCATTTAAATTTCATACTTCCAAATCGGTTGGGTAAATTGATAGCGGGTCATTTGAACGCAATTCAATGGGATTCCATTTGAAATCACCCAATATCGATAAAATTTGTTGCTCGACATTTTTAACTATCCTAATTTTTTTAATGAAAGGTTCCCTACAAGGTTTCACCTTCGACCTGAAGACGCTGGCAGGATAGCCAGCGAAACTGTTGTGCACAAACAAGCTGACGCGGAAGAAAACCCTGAAGAAATTCAGAGATCAAACCATCGTCGCGGAAACCTACGTTCGAGCATTATCCCTACAAGTAGACAATCGCAAAACAACATTTGAAAAAAATTTAGAAGCCATACTTTTTTTGGCAGCAATTTTTTAAAGGTCGGCTGGGCAAAGTCAGATGAAAAACCTGTTTTTGCAAAAATTTTAGTTTCGAAGCTATTTTAAAAGCTATCAGAATCATTTAAAAACCAGTGTGTTTAACAAGAAAAGAACTTTTGAAAACCATTTAAAATTTGCCATCATAAAAGACGGTCAAAATCTTTCCGTAAATACTCGGGAAATATTTGTCAATACTAACTTTTTAACGCCAGAAATTTTTATGAAGGAAACAAGGCTCACTAATTAATTGCTATTTCTGAGTTGGATAATTAAAAAACTACTTGCAGTATAAGTTTTATCTCTGAGAATGCTCTCCATTTTTCTCTAGAGCTTGTCAAACAAGCCCTTGTTTTAACGTCAATTTTCGCAGGTCAATATCTAAAAAGGGACTGAATGAAAACAAGTGAAAATTATACAAAATGTTCTTTGTACACATAGGTATAAATATCTCACAAATATTATGGCTGAGACTCTACTACATTTAAAGCAGTGGAGCAGTGAATTTCAATAAAAATTCAACCACTTTACATGCTCCTGCAGTACAAACAAGGGCTCGAGCAGTGCGACTTAGCACACAGGGGCTTGACTAAATAATTACTGTAACAATTAGTATTATTTAAATTTAAATTAAATTTATAATGAAAATTTATTTAAGTATAGAAATATTTTGCATTTTCGGCATCGTGACCGCCATCTGCTGTAAATATTTTGTACTGCAGCTCATTCTCGCAAGTACATTTGTTTTAAGATTTTAATTTATGTTATACCGTGCTTTTCTTCTTTATCTTAAAATTATTTCCCACTCATGCCTTTAGCATCTTGCACTAAGTATATCAATGAAAACTGAAAACGTTTCGCGACCTTCCATTTTAATTCACTACATAAGAAGTACTAATTACGTGTTATTATTAAGAATCCCAGTTATTGTTCAAATTGTCTTGTTTGTTACTTTATCTAACAAGGCAGATGATAGTTTTTTTAGATGAATTTCCTTGAGTTTGCTATACTTTATGAAGTAAATAGAAAATATATTTTCTCTTTACGAAAGTAAAGGTGAGCTTATGTGAGCTTCAATTCATGTGAGCTTCAAATCATGTGAGCTTAGTGGGAATTTTAGGGTGCCGCTAGAGGTGAAATTTCCGCTCTTGTAATTGAATAAAAAATTCGTAATGCTTCTTTTTTATTATTTGGAAGAAAAGCCGTATAATCATTATGGGGACATCGTGCTCAGAATATACTCTGTAAAGGAGAAAGATTTGACAACACTGGATAAATATTGAGACCCCTATTCATTCACATATGCGTTGATTTTCCATTTCACGTTTAGGCTAGTTAATGCTTATGACAATCCCCATTTTTCAGTGAATTGTATGACTTCTAATTAGGAAACCCTATGAGAATGTAAAAAGCTTTTTACGCCTTTAGCAAAAATCCAAATATTTTTCTTTTAATTCCATAAAGTGTAGTTGTAAGGTTTTCGGATGAATCTCCTTGGAAGTTGTGTTAATTTATGAGGTCAAATATAAAGTATAGTTTCGCTTTAAGATATCAAAGTTATGTATGTAAAATATTCCGATTTTGTAATAAAAATGAAAACGAAATTGCTTTTTTTTGGTCTGGATTGAGTTTGTGAGGAAAGGAATTTTTAAGATCCTTCGTGAAGTTTACTTTGCATGAAATAAAGTGGCATAGTCTTGAATTTTTAATGCCGAGATTGTTTTTTTTTGTCTATTAGAAACAAAAAGCATCCTTTGTGAAGGCCAGGGGAAACGATTAGCTGAGGAATTGGCGTTGGCCTCATGACTGGAGGGCTCTTCAGATGATGCCATATCATCCTTTGTATCGCCGGCGCTTAGGGCGCTGCTAGAAGTAGTGATGACCGAATTAGGCAGGTATAAGTGGCTTTTGGGACGGATAATTGAGTTGTATACAAATTTTTACGAGTTAGAACTGGACCATTGTGACGCATCATAAAGTATTGGACTCCCATGATCTGCTTTGCATTTCTTCTTCATAATCTGGTTTAAATGAGAAGGAGACTCGATTCAAAATGGTGCTGAATAATAATGTTTTACTGTCTCTCATCCCAGGAAGAACCATTTTATGATAATTTGGACACCAACGCTCTTAGAATAGACCTTCTAGGGAGGAGAATTTGGCAACCTTGGGTGAATAAAATGACTTCCATCAATTTTTCCGTGTCGATTGGCCATTTCGCGAATTCTTGGCGGTTGGAATTTCAAATAATCATTACTATCCACATGCTTGTTTCTCCTTGAATAAATAAATCCCAAGAGAATGTGACGAACTGTTTACTCCCCATTTGTGTTATAATGCAGAATTCAAAGCAAGAGGCAAACCGATGTGTAGCGTTTTTAGGGACGCTATTTACTCGTTGTACCACTTCCTAGTCATTGATTATTATTGAATATAGGACGGCGTCTGTTGGAAAAATAGCATCAAAAATGGACTAGGTAAGTATAAGTCCTTGAATAGTTTCATTCTTTCGTTAGAACGGGTATGCGGTAATATGCTATCACCTAAATTTCTCTTAAGCAAGTGGTCCGTGCCAGAGACACTCTTGTCCTTAGAATAAATGTTACATGAGTGCTTAAGGTAGCTGCTTTGTCGCCACAAGCATTAATCGGTCAACATTTCACCCGACACTTCAATAGCATAGTGTGAAATACAAATAGTTAGCAAATGAAATACTCATGTATGGCTTCAATAAAAACCTTATACTTCTCCTTCGTTAATAATGATTTCAATGAAATAAAAATTTCAATCCATGTAAATAACTCGAAAAGAACCGCAATTGTCACAGCCAGGCAATTAAACCCCTCGCGAGATCTTGGATTTTGCCTTTTCAGTTTTGCTCTCATGCGCAGAAGCCGAATATCCTCAAGCCTAAGGTCTTTCCTTGCCTCAACTTCCAATCATTCTCTTATCCTTCGTCAATTTTATCTTTGTTCATCATCGTGATTATTTATCAGGTGAAGTTTTTACATGAGAAGGAGAGCTTTCGACACCGTAAACAATTTGAAGCAATCGAAATGCAACGATTCATTCAATTTTGATTCCACCAAGTCTGGGCTCTTTCCCGATGGCGTGTTTTACCAACAACTAACTGATAAAATTTATACAAGACTTATCATTTCAAATATAAATATAATAATATATTGTCACGCCCAAAATAATCGCATCATTATGTCTATTGAAATAGAGTTTGAATTACGAGTGGTGTCTCCCGTTTCCTCGAAGATAATGGCAAGAGAAGCTCATAATGTGGATCAGGTTCGGTTTTGCTCTATGGTACTGTCTGCCACTAATATTAGGGTAGATTTCCTCTGCAGAAAGATCTGCTTAGTTTTTTTTTCTTAGTTTTAAGAGTGAATGGGTAAATGAATTTTGATTTTGGTTTGTGTTGCACCGAGATTATTCTATTACTTTGGTCCATCATCTATGATAAGATGTACTCCTCGCCTGAATACCATGGTAGTGTACTAATAATAATATTCGGTGGAAAAACAAAGTTCAAATTTTCATCCAAAATGAGTAAATTCCATGAAGTATTACCAGACACCATGAACGAGATTATTCTTCTTAAGTTTCCTACATGTGTAATGATTTTGACTTTAATATGTCCCCTTCGACTTGTTTGACACATGAATTCTGGTTTAGGGACCTATGGAAGCTATAGTTGTTCCGCTTTTAACTGGCCATTGACACCACCTGTTCTCGACTAAAGTTTAATTGAGTCAATTCCATCGTCTGTTGAAATACAAGGGTAATCGATAGTCGGAATGAATTTTATCAAGCGAGAAGAAACCTATTTTCGAAACATCAAATCGGATCAGTAATCATGTTTTTACTCCACTTTAATTTTATGCACGCACCTTGAATAAAGATAGGGATTTTTTCACTCCTCCTACTCACCAGCCATTTACCTAGCGCAACTAATGTATTATTCAAAAGGTGAACTTGTTCGAATTTACGTTAAATGTCCGCTTACACAACTCTTATTTCATTCAGACTTTAGATCGATTCCAGTGTACGAGCGCCCCATTTAAAATTAAATTAATCACCTCCCACTTCTTGTTATGCTCTTTATGATGTTGAATGTGGGCGGCTTGTGGTGAATTTCATTTCTTACTTCCTTTTCCCATCTATTGGTAAGTTTATTATAAACTATTTCCTCGTATACTAAGACATTTCTGCTGCTAAATCATTTGATGTCAAATTGAATTTTATTTATGGTGTACCATTTAGTTTTTTGATTTGACGCAAGTGCAACTGAACTAAGATCGAATAATATTTTGCGTGAAAGTGTATTTGTCCTCATTTCATTTTTTTACGCAGAGAGTTTTAGAAAAGCTTAGTGTAGGTGATTGCGTGAAAAGCTAATTGAAATCTTATATTGCAGCTAATTTGAACTGCAATGAATGTTTTTATTAGTTGAGAAATACGGTGTATGGCTTACAAACGCATGTAAAATGGCCGCTATTTGATTTGTTTCTCATATTTACTTTAAGTTCTGCAAGGTTCCGAACTAAAAAAAAAACAACTTAAAATATCACAGGTTTTTTCTAGGTCACCTTACTGTGCTGCGGATCGTAGAAACATGTATTTTCCCAAAAATCCTTATTTCACTTATACGGATGTATTAACCGTGGAAACCCCGATCTATTTAATCGAACTTATCGCGGGAGACAACAGTTAAAGATGGAATTGAGATAACGTCTCTTAGCTCTTGAAAAGACGCCGCATTGTGGTGCCTAATCGAAAAAAGTTGGCCAAAATTAATAACGCTGTTATAATTTCGTATATATTTCACGCAAAGAATAACTTCCATATTTTTTATCAGCTAATTCTGAGCTTTTAACTATTTTCTATGAATTTATTGCTATTTCACATTTCGTTTAAACAATTAATTATTCAAGAAATGCAATGAAATTTAAGATTATTTCCGCGATATTGAATGCAAATAATGCATCTAATAAAACTGAATTAGTTAATAAGACACATATATTTAATGCATTTAATTGTTTATTTTTGGACAATCTTTGAACAATTAAATGTGAATGAACCAGGCGCGCCGTCAGGTTATTCCCTTATTTAGGTATCGTTTGGCCGACGCCGTTGTAATTAATTTTCAACATGCACTGGTTGTTAATTCCTTTTAATCAAGGGTGCAGAGTCAAATGAATTAATTGATACTACTTCTGCTGTCTCGTCATTTCCGTCTCCAGTTCTAATCTCTTTAACTCACGTGCGCGTGTAAGGTGCCTTTTGCTGTTGTTTGTTAATCTGCCGATTACAGGACAGGTATTAATGGTCTCTTAAAACTAAGTAGGGGACCTCATCGATTTGTAGGACAGTATTCTACTCATGACGTTTAGAAATAAATTTCCTTAGGGTCACTTCTTTTTGACGTCAACGGTGTTACAATGGGGTGAGGCTTCTCGCGATCAGTGACTGAAATGGCAGGCAGTTCGCTGATGGAAATATGTGGTGAGACTTAATGATTTTGCGCAGTGTACCTACCTATTGAATATTTTTGTGAAATTATTCTAGATTCTATTATTGGGGTTGTAACGATGTGTAAGGGTTATCAAATTATTACGGTTTCAACTACATGAAGAATAGTATACATTTACCAAATAATGCATACAAAATATGCTTGTCATATAAAACTGCCCTCAACTGGTTTGTCAGGTGGTGAATTTATCTAATTATTGTCAGAATTCATCCATTTAACTATTCATCTTCTATGCAGTGTTACATAACGTAACTTCGTGGAACTCCTTTATGATGCGTAGGAAAGAAAGGAAGGATCTATAAACAGAGATTTCTATACCACAAAACAGATATAATGCGACAGGTTTCTGCACAGTGCATCATTATTTTGTATGAATATTGGCTGAATGATATACTATTGGAAGAAGTCGATTTTAATTTATTTTAAATGGAATAGGAGAGGTTTATTTCTTTCTTATACGTTTTAATCTTCTTCCTGAGAATAAACTATACCGATTGACGTTTTGTTCTATTCAGTTGCTTGCTACATTGACTTGATTTATTTCAAGCACATACAGTTTTTTACTAAAGCCTGGTGTAGATTTAAATATTGATTTAAGAGGAATATAGGAATTTTTGAAGTATTTTTAAAAGTGGTTCAAGAAAATTATGAATAACAGTCTCTTATCATCGTCAAATTCTTTATTCTGTATGAATGCATTTCTCTGGATATCAACATGAAGTTTACATCAAGTTTCTTTTTGCAACTATCTATGGTTCTCGATCGCCTCCTGTAAGGATTACATCCCTGCGTAGACAATGATTTTTCAAGATAATTATCCTGTCACTATTTTTGCTAATTGATGCAGAATTCAAGTCTCCTCTCAGTTTTCGAAGGAATTCAGTGGTTTCTTAAGCACCGTCGCTGTTTTCATTTATGCCGACCAAGATGCAACCTATTCCCTCCTCCCTTTCAATGCGATTAAAAGGCATTTATTGAACGCGTAATCTTTTCCGCCGTGTTGAAAAGGTGACGGCGGTGGTGTCAGTTTGTTTTTCAGGGTCATCTCATATTCAAGGACGATTTAGATATGGACGAATGGTGTAGTGTGTTCGGAGGGTGAGATAGGGAAAAAATACTCGACGCGGGCTAAAAAGGGGAGGGAATGAATCCTTCTTAATCCCCCTTAAAGGCGGTCTTCTTGTACGAGGCGGATGGCACGGGGTGGCGCCATCTGGAAAGGCGACGCTGGCGCCGCCAGGCGGCGAGGAAGCACCACCAACCGCGAAGGTCGCGCCATCAGTGGATGCGCGGTCTAATTATATCTCTTCTGCCCAGTCTGCGGCCAGGAGTGGTGTTGATAGAGGAGGAGGGAGAGCAAATGTTCAATGGGGGATGGGGAGGCAATTTCAACGAGTAGCACTGTGGCCCTGAATACTTCAGGGATTAACAGTGGGGTGGAACAGGGCTAGGGTTAGGTTATTCTATTTTTTAGGTCTAGTCTTAAGTTGCTGGCCGTCAGGCTGCAGTATTTTGTGGTATACCGCCTAGATTGACGGGGTTCGGGGTAGGTAATCGGAAATATTTTGAATCATTAACCTTGAGGATATAAAGGGATACAATTTTTGCAAAACTAAAGATTTTTTAAAATTAATTTAATGCGCTCTCCCTTGCGACTACCTACGGCTCACGATCACCTTCGCCTTCCTTTTCATTACACTTCATAAATTTTTAAGCGACTCTCACCTACACTTATCCGTTATTATTATAGTATTCTACCGATTAAGGTAGGTTTCCATGGAGTACTAAAGAGGTGATCTGGGAGCCTCCCTTTCCTTCCAGCACTGCCTTCTTTAATTCACTGTAAGGCCTACTCTCTTTCAATCTATCTAAAAATCCTATTCTTTTCCTTCCCCTCCCTCGTTTCCCCAACATTCTACCCTCCAACACCATTTTCAACATCCCCTCACCGCTAAGCACTAACTACATCCAAACCTTCTGTCTCCTGCGTATCTCATCTAAAAGCTTTCTCTCCTCGCCAACCATATCCAGCACTTCGTCGTTCCTTTTCCTCTCCGTCCATTTCACCCTCTCCATTCTTCTCCATACCCACATCTCGAACGCCTCCAATCTTCTCTCGTCTTCTTTCCTCAGAGTCCACGTTTCCGCACCGTAGAGAGCTACACTCCAAACCAAACTCTTCACTAACCTTTTCTTTAAACTCTTACACAACGATCCTCTCAGAAGCTCCTTCCTGCTCATGAACGCCTCCTTCGCTAATGCTATTCTCTTCCTGATGTCCTTACTACTGTATCCGTTTTCCTCAAACGTACTGCCTAAATAGTTGAATTGCTCAACCTGCTCAAGTTTTTCACCACCCACCTTTATCTTGAGTCTCACATTCCTCGCTCGTGATGCTTTACAAAACCGCATTACCTTAGTTTTCTTGTGATTAATCCTCATCCCAAACTCCTCGCAACGTTCGTATAACGCATCCACTAGGGCCTGAAGCCCCCTTGCTGACTGACTGATCAACGCCTGGTCATCCGCGAATCTCACTGATTTGAACATCATTCCTCCCACTTTTATCCCAGCTTCTAACTCATCCCACGCTTCCCTTACCATCTCTTCAGCATACACGTTAAAGAGCAGTGGCGATAGAGGACAGCCTTGCCTCACACCTCGGCCAATGCTTGCCCACCCAGATTCTCCGTCCGCTATCCTCACTTGCGCAGTCTGGGCCATATACAGATTACAAATCAGTCGTCTATCCCTCCAGTCTACACCTATTCTCTTGAGAATATCCATTAACTTTACCCAGTTCACCCTATCAAACGCTTTTTCAAAATCCACGAAACACACATATACGTCCTGCTCATATTCTAGGTTCCTCTCCACGAGGGCCCTCATTATTGCTATTGCATCGCGAGTTGACTTCCCTTTTCTGAAACCAAACTGATCTTCGCCCATATACTCGTTTGCCCTCGCCTCCATTCGTCTGTTCAATATCCTCAGCACTACTTTAGCCGCATGGGATATTAGGCTGATAGTCCTATAATCTCCGCATTCCACAGCTTTCTTCTTTTTCGGAAGCGGAATTAAAACCGTCTTCACGAAATCCTCCGGCCAACATCCCTCCTCATAGATCTTGCGCTCTAGTTCGAAAAACCTTTTCTTACCTTCCTTCCCTAGACTCTTCAGAAGCTCGCACGGGATGTTGTCCACGCCTACTGCTTTCCTAGCCTTCATATCACGGAGTGCTCTCTCTATTTCTGAATCTAATATCTCCGGCCCAAGATTATCCTCCTCCACTGCACTTTCCTCCTCTAGAGTCAATCTCTCTGGTCTGTTCGTTCCGTCATACAGGTCCTCCACGTATTCCTTCCACCTACCCTGTACCTCTTCTCGCTCGGTTAGCATCCTCCCATCTTTAGCCTTAATTTTAGACATGGCTTGTCCTCTTTTGCCGCCCGATAGCGACTTAACTTTGGCGTACAACGCGCCTACTTCTCCATCCTTCTGGAACTTTTCCATTTCCTCGCACTGTCTTTTCCACCAAGCCTCCCTTGCCCTCTTAGTTTCACGTCGTAATCGATTATTCAATTCCCTATACATTCTTTTGCCCTGTTCTGTGTCCACGTTCTTCCACTTCCTCCTCTCCTCCATTTCATTTACCATTGCCTCAGTTATCCACGGCTTCTTTATCCTTCTACTGTCAACGTAACCAATTGACTTCTCCGCCGCTTTGACTATTCCCGTTTTTAAACTATCCCATCTTTCCTCTACCGTCTTGGTACTTTCAATCTCCCGTATACTAATGTCCACTAGCTCCTGATATTCTCTCCTCTTACTCCCCTTCAGGGCTTCTACGTTCCATTTCTTCGCCTTCCTAACTTTTATAAGTCTTTTGAATCTTACGTTGCATTTCATGAGCACTAGATTGTGGTCCGAATCCGCATCCGCTGCAGGGAAGCTGCGCGAGTTTTTCACACTGTTCCTAAACCTCTGTCTTACCATAATGTAGTCTATTTGATATCTCCCCGCATCCCCTGGACTTTTCCACGTGTACCTTCGCCCTTTATGATGATTGAACCACGTGTTTGTGATGAATAATTTGTTTCTCCTACAAAATTCTGCTGCTTTCTCTCCCCTGTCGTTCCGTATTCCTAGACCAAAATCTCCTATTTCGTTTCCATCCCTCCCTTCCCCGACTGAGGCGTTCCAGTCCCCCATCACTACCAGATTTTTCTTACCCGGTGTGTCTCTAATTATTTCCTCGAGCTGTTCATACACCTCGTCTACTTCTTCCTCCCTATGATTGCTAGTGGGCATGTAAACCTGGACCACCACAAGGTTGGTGGGCCGCGCCTCAATTTCTACCACCAGAATCCTATCGCTTACCTGGTCTATACCTACCACACGCTTACCCATCTTCCCGTTCAATACTAAAGCTACCCCTCGCTGGCTTTCTTCCCCTCCACTATATATAACCCTATACCCATCACTCCAATAGTCCCCCCCATCCCTCCACCTCACCTCGCATAATCCTAAGATATCTATCCTCCCTTTATCCATTTCCCTTTTGATATTTTCTAACTTTCCCGCCCTCATCATAGTCCTCACATTCCACGTCCCCACATTTATAGCAGACTTCTTCTTCTCCATCTTCTTGGTCTTCTTTTCTTCTTTCTTCATTGCTGCTGCCACTGATGTTGATGATGATAAGTCTCTGCAAGGATTTCGCATGTTGACGACCCCGAGGACCTTGCCGACCTCGCTGCCGTGCCCGACACCCGCCCTTTGCGGACGGGTCCCGGGCGATGAGATTCCGAGGCTCATTTGGTTGTACTCCATGTGTTCAGGGAAGAGATAGTTGGTAGGGTTTCCCACTTCCATTCCAACAGTGTTTTTCACGTGACACCATCACGTGGACTACCTTTCGTCTGGCTCCTACCCTTCGACCTATCTGGCATGGGTGGCCCTACCGGGAATAATTTAGAATTAATCCCGCCAGTGCAGCTCAAGGGGTCATAGGAGCGCGCAAGCCTTTCCACCGCGACAAGGTTGTAGCCCAAGGGAAAGGACTTATCCGTTAACTCACTTAAATTTTCATGAGAAAAAATAGCTTTGTATTGGAAATCGAAATTTGGTCCCCGCATTTCGCGCATGAGTGTTACAATTTTAATAGGTGCTCAAATGGCAAATGAAGTTACAGATACACCGAAAAATGTTTTGAGGAAATAGGTTACCTAAGATTGAAAAGAAGCTAATGGCTATTTGTAAAACTTATCAAGGAACCCTCTTATTTGAAATCTTATTGTATCTACGTGAGCCATGAAAGTTGTTGCTATAACTGGAAATAAATTTATGTGGGCCAACAATCATCTTTACTCTCTAATTTATCGTTTTTTTGGGGAGGTAATAATGAATCTCTTAAGCCTGCCACTATGAACCCTCTACTTTGCATCTGAGTTTAAGGGTAGCAGTTAGTCAATCATTTATTGGCATTGGGTGGAAACGTTGGAGTTACGAAAAGTCCGTATTTCCTCGTGTTAAACTCTATAGTTTTTTGAAAACCCAAAAACATGAATAGGTGAGTTACAACAGCAATATTACTTTGAATGAAACCCCCTTCCGTTTTGTTGCCTGCGTCAGATTATTAGATAACCCCCTCCACCGTACGCTGAAGTTAGGAGGGTAGTTCATACAACTCTCCCTAACGACAATAGCTCACTTAAAATGCCAAGAGAAAAATAGCTAATTAGCTTGGCGCCGGGAATCAAAATTCGACCCCTTTTCTTCTGATCACTGTGAAGACCGATAAGCTACCTCTGTGCGGACTATTTCCTCTGTCCTTGTATTACAAGTGGGCAGTTTTGTGAGAGTACTATCTCCTTATGTTCTTGAGTGTTCTATAAATGCGGAAATGGCATGTATGCAGTTATTGGTATGAATTTAAAATGTGAAAATAAATGATTTAATATACTGTCGGAATACGAGTAAAAACAGCTTATTTGGGATTCCTTGTAAACTTTCTATTACAATTTTGAATGGCGATTAATTAGTAATTTTCCAAGAACTTTCAAGATATGTGTGGGTGACGTTTTGTATGTAGAGGATTTACTGTAAAATAAATAACTATTGAAAGCTATGTCGCTTAGTAACTCTATAAAACCCTTTTAATCCTTATTGAACGTAGGAAAATAGCAAACGCGTTGTCTGATATATTAGTATTATTTGATAATAAAGTACTCATTTACCACTACACTATATTACGTTAAACTCTTAGTAAACTAATAATATCTTCAATGATAAATTACTCCTTTTTATTGACCATTCATTCTTTTGGCTCAATATAAAGTCCGCGTCATCCAAAGTGAAGCGACTATGATATCTGCATGTTATTAATCCTTTGTGTATTGTTTTAATAAAATGAAGTGAAGTTACGAACGGGATATTTTATGACGACGGACTTTTGCCTGTCATCTAATTTTTTAATCGTCGTGTGACATAAGTTTTACTATCATCGTTCACATTTTCTTTTCAAACGACATTTTTCACGAAAATGGCGTTTTTTTTGCTTTCATGGATTCAAAAAATAATTTCTCCTCCCTTTTTCTCTCATATTTCATTGTTTTCTCTTCTCTTCGTTCATGTTAACTCATGATATTATTAAATTTTAAATATGTTATAGTTTCACTTGCTATCTTAGTAGTTAGGTCTTATGGTTATTTTATCTTCGATTGAAAATACTTGGTAATGTAGTCAATTTTGAGTTATTAAATAAGATGTTTAAGGAAAAGAAGAATTCGTTATCATTATTATGGGCTTATTTTTTATTAATTAGGTGCAATTTACCGGGATGTTTATCAACGACATTTCTCAGATTTTATTTGTGGGTCTATGCTCGTGTCCTTAAAGTTATCGTTACACTGCGCGACCATGGTTTAGTGAATTTGGCGTGGGTGTCACAAGGCAAGAACTTCTCATATCCGCTCGTTCTATATTTCATCTTTCGTGTTTCAGTTTTCAGTCCACTTTTTGGCCTGTGCTGATTTCATTGAAGGTTTTCCAGTGCGAATAAAGAATGCTAAGATTTGTAGTTTCAAGGTGGTCCACGCATCTCAATAATCATTCCCTTTGAATAAATTTATGCGAAACCAAAAGTAATTCTCTCGCAAGCCATTAATATGTTACAGTATTACTCAAGAAAACGATTTGACGAAGGTAAATTGAAATTAAAATATTAGTTTGTCATTTTCGCATTAATTAATTCTCTGCTTAATAACATCATTTTCCAATCGTCAATGAGTTTCATGTCAAATGCCCCGAAATTAAAATAAGGAACAAAAATATGATCGGCTTCATTTTTATAATTTTATCGGGTGTTAGATGCCAAAATCCTTTCATGGTCGCAGCCATTGCAATAATTTAATACTCACCCTCTAAATACTAACTTTTGCACTAGGAGTGAGCAACAAGGATTCGTCATACTCGCGAGAAATTTATCCAGTATCTGTTGAGTTGCATAGAAAAATTGGATACTTCGATGGCCTATAAACCTGAGGTTGTCGGCCATAATATTCTTTAGCATACCTTCTTTTAAAAATTCTTCTATTAACTCTAATACGGACTACGGTTATTCATACATTTAGTAGGGAAGGTGATTCTAATAGCCTGTTTAACTTATCCTTTTGATTATCATTTAAAAAAATAAAAATCATAGTTTTACCATCACATTTTTTTAAATCAATACTCCAACTTTCATGTGGAGTAAATTAATTATGTTGCTAAAATTTTTATACCACGTATTTATTTTTACATTTGGTACGAAGAGTGAGTCAGTTGAAATCTTTTGATTTATAATTTTTGTTTTCACTACTCAACTATGAAAAAACAAATATAATTATTTTGGAATATTTTTTAGCATGATAAATTAAAAGTTTATCGGAAATATTTAGTGCACCTTGTATTCACCAGTTGTTTAGATATTGCCAAGTAATTTTTAAAAATTATCTAGGATTAAAATTTTTATGTTTTGTAGTCATCGAATCTGCAGTTTTTTCTTCTTTATCTTATTTATTTAATACATGTCATATCATGCTTAATTTTTTGATATCCACGGAAAAATGTATTGAACGACGGAAACAAAAAGAAAAGTACATTTATATTTCATACCGGAGGCTAAGGACAAGTAATATCTTTTTACAATTATCACATTCGTATTTACAATCATCAGGTTTCCTGACGCGCATTTACCAGCTAAGGACAGAAATTTTACTAGGATCCTTTGGATTAGCTGGAAAATTCATGCGATTTCTCGGCTGTGGATCGCGAAGGATAGGGAGAGATACTTAGGGTATAATGTAGGGCATAAAATCATGGAGGTCCATGATGGGTCATAAGGGCCGAACTCAAATCCGCTATGGTGTGTCTAGAAAATAACATGTGTAACTCTAGTATGTTATGCAGAGGATTGCGGGAGATATGTTGGGTCGGGTTTTGACAATGGGATGCATGGGGTGGAATATAGAGGAACTGATATGTAGGGTGTGCGAGGAGAATTCAGGGTAATCATGAGAGCCAAAATTTTATCTGTGACCTTCGGTTTGTCTGGAAAAGCTTTGTTGATATCTCTGCTTAACTTTGCTGAGGGATGTAGGCGATTAAAAGGGATTCCACTCATTCTACCTTACATAAAAGGTGATATGCACGGAATGGAATATTTGGGATGTGAAATGAGGCTGTATCCTAAATTTATCCGTACCACCGTATGCTACAAGCTGTGTGTATTGCTATGATATACATAGCGAGGCGAAGGGTGATGTAAAGGGTGGGATATATTGGAGGATAGGATATTTAGGGAAAGTGACGAAGGTTCATCATGATAACGAGGATATAACTTTTTCCTTCAGCCAGATATTTTTTCTTTATTTTGATAAATATTAAATTTTTGCTGTATGACCTTAATTATGGTCTCATGAACTCTTATGACTAAATGTGTGGTCATTTTTCAAGTAATGAATTTTTTGGTCTGTGTCCATGATTGTGTACGGGCGAACGCCTAAGGGAATAAAAACCCTTAATGTCATGTCCATTTTAATAGACTTTATGACTGAAAATAGCCCAAATTTTGTCTTGGGAAATGATGTAATTGGCGATACTATCCTTTGCGAGGAATTTTGGGTTACAAATGGGGTGTGGTGTAGGGAGTGTTGCGTGTGCTTAGGGGCAGTGCAAGAGGCAACCTTCTGTGGTCGCGAGTCGGTCTCCAGTCGGCGCGAATTCGATCCAGATAAGTGGGCGATGAGGAGGCGGCCTTGATCCATTTAGCTGGGGGACTGATCGTGTGTCGGAGAGTGACGGGAGATGCCGTCGCCAGAGCCAAGAGGCGCGCGTATTACTCACGAGCTTTCTGGCTCATTTTTTTGTTTAGTTTCCCAGAGTTGAATATCACTCGTGCCCGCCACTGTTGCGATACGTCTCAATCGTGCGTGTTTGCCGTCATTTAGACGAGAAGAGAGTATACGAGGATGTTGGGAACCTGGGGATGTGAGATTAAAAAAGCCAGTCTAATTTTTGGTATATTTAATATTAAACTTTGTTCTATTCCGCACGGATTTATTAAAATATTTACAGACCTCACGATAATGACCTGGAAAAGTTGAAACCGGTCGATTATTTTAATAAATTTATGTGGAATTCAGCAAAGTTTAACTTAACTTCAAGTTATATCATGTCAATATTCCACAAAGTAACTTCGTAAACCATTCATTTCAGTCTAATTATTCGCAAAGTGATAGATTAAATTTTGGAGAGTTAATTGATTTTATTACAAAAAATGAAATGGATAATCAACTATCGGGTTCATAGAATAAGAGGAACAACGTTTTGATCACGCAGTGTTTAGTACGTGATTCTTATCCCGATTTAAAAGGCTTGCTCTTCAAATATATATTCATGATAAAATAATTTAACTTCGTCATTTTCATTTACTTCATTTGAGACTCGTACAACGCATTATGCCACAATGTGGCAATATTAGGAGGTAAAACGCGTTGCGTTAATCTGAAAATAATTCTGAGGAAATTACTGTGTTTAATAATTCGATCGTGAATACCCAACATTACTTCCAAGTTGTATCTGAAGTAATGAATTTTCCTCTAGTATGTACTCAGAAAGCTATAGTCAAGATTACCGTTGAATTCATCTCATCATATTACAGGGAAAAAATAACGCTATATGCCAAGTGACTTCTGGAATCATGATCATTGAAAATTTATAATATTTAGCCTTCATACGAGCTATAATGACCCTATGAATGTGATGAATATTTTGTCGGATCCAAAACGTACGTAGTGGGAACTTGGTGGCTGTTTTTTTTTATTTTCCACCAATGAGTTGAATATAGATTTTGCATTGTAGTTACGATATAAACCCTTACAAAATCATGGCGATAAATAGTGCATGTTGAATGATGAGAATTGGTAAAAACTAAATTTTTTCTAATTTATAAATTTATCCCAGAGTGATTGCGTTCCTGGATCGGTTTACTACGGCGTAAATTTTATAACTGTACACCTGCGTGGCATGTCAGACACGTATGGCAGATGGTTTATTTACACAATTCGCAGATAGAATGCCAAATGCTGGGTTGTAACTTTTTATCGCTTTGTTGCATGCACTGATTGATTTTAGAGTGACTTCGTCGCTTATAATTTACCTAAATAAAATTGCTTACAACTTATAAAGACTTGTCCTATAAATTACCTAACCTCATTTCGCCACTGTCTCGCGGTATTAAGTGAGTCCGTTTCTTGTCAAAGGATATAACGTTGACTTCTTGGAATCAAGTAACATATCGGCCAACCCTGCACAGTCTGATAGCCAAATATTGTATAGCCAAGACCTTTACCATATGGCCAAGAATCTTCAATCTGAAGGACGGTTTTTCTAGGGCTAATTTCCGACTAGAGAAATTCAAATATATAGACGCAAACTTTGAGGGACTCAATGGACCTTGTCTAAGGGCTAGAGAAGGTATGAGAAAACAGGCAGTAGATGAAAAGTTAGTATGGCAGAGAATATTTTAAAGCCATCAAGTAGGAATTATCTAACGCGTTTTTATTCAGGAGCGTGTATTACTCCTCGGACACCCAAGCTGGCAATAGGTACTATGAATTTCTGAGTTGTACGGTGAGGGGGATGAATTTTCATTTTGTTTGGGAAGAATTTAAACTCAATTACCTTAGAAAAGTTACTTTGTTTTTAAGCGCAAAAGGCGGATTTAAATAGAAATATTTGATCGCCTCTCCTATTTACCGTGAAAAGTTTAGATGTATTTTTAATTATTTTTATTACAGTTTAGATTCAGATCATTAACACAGCTCTTTTGCCATTATAAATTACCTAAAAATGCGTATAAAACGAGTGGAATTGTTAATTGCATGCTCGCGTCAGGGCTAAATATATTAAGTTATTATTATATTTAAAACTCCTGAAGATTTTCCCATCCCTTGCTAGCGTTGTGGATTTTGTTTGAGAATACATTATATATTTAAGGCTTTTTTAGTCTAACTTCAAAAATATGTACTTAAAGAGCACGCCTCTCGCACAAGGAGCTGGAATGTCAAGTAAAGCGAAACGAAAATATTTCTTATCGACCCGGTAAGAAACGAAAATACGAGGCAAAGGTTTAGTTTAGTTCCTGCACGAAATTAAAGTCACCTAGGAGTTTAGTTTCGACCCGGGGCGAAACTTCACTCCAGGGAACGAAACTAAATTAATCGAATCTCTGCTGCTCATAGTTAAGTTTCTATCCCATACGTTGAGTGGAGAGGGATTAGAGGGAGTAGTTTCGACCCATTATTACGTTTGGCATACGTGTAAAACATTGAGGTTAAAAATCGAATGGCCAGTTTGTGTTCTCCGTTCTCCTGTTGGGGGTAAAAGTATGAGTGCCTTATGAATCTTATGGTGGTAGGCCGAATCTCTACTTCATTCAACCATACTTTGTACTCAGTGTGTTGGTTGAAACTAAACTCTTCGATGGTGAAGCACGTGGTATCTCTGGTGAGAAACATTATCTTTGTTTCGTTTCGTCCCAGGGTTTTAGTTGAGTTTCGACCCGAAGTAGTTTTGACTCCGATTTCGTTTCGACCCTGAGTTTAGCTCCCCGGATTTAGATACATTTCATTTAAAAATAAAATCAACAGATTTGGGCGTTACTTGGTGGAACGATGAAATATTCATGGTGAAATAAAATTACAGTACTATTCCACGAAGACAAGAGTCTTGATAATGACGGTGTAAACGTCGAAACTAGTAGACTCCAAAAATATAAGGTTGTGGAATAGTACTGTGTTTTTATTTCACCATGAACATTTCATTTAATTTCTACATTTTTCTCCTGGGAACGAAACTATTGAAATTTTACTGGTTTGACTTTTGTTTAGCTTCAATTGCCATCCCTGACCTGGAGCGGGATAATGAATTAAAAATTGGTAGCTCAATTCCCCTTTTCTTCGCACCTACTCGTTGACAGCTGTCCCAAATCTCACCAATCACTTTGCCGCAAAACAATGAGACTGGTTTTGCAAACCTTCCTCCAAAAGCTCTTCTAGATCGGCGTGGATGCTCTTTCCGTCTTGGTGACTGCAACCACGCACAGCTGAAAGCAAGCGAGAGATTGCCTAATCCTCCAGGGGCAAGTGACCCCCCGTTCTCTGCCCACCCTCTTCCTTGATTTTAACTCCATTCGCGCTTGTCTTGTTTTCGTCGTTCGGTTGGTGGCATTGATTTAGTTCGCAGCATACAGCAGTATGTGCCAGGGTATAGCCAACGGCTTTTCTTGGTTAAATTTCTTGTCGTACCGTACCGAAGTATTTTGCTCTAGCATTGCCTTCTCAGCCACCTCGTCCCTTCTGTTTTCCTGTTACCTTTTTTCAGTTAATTTTCCAATGTGATACAAGATAATGTGAGTACAGAGAAGCTATGTCTCACCTTCATTGGGATAATTGGATGTAGAGTGATTAGGTTAATGTTTTCTAACACTTCTTATTTATTTAATGTTTTCGTATGCATCGGTGGGTGTAGTGAAATGTAAAAATACTGTCAATGGAGTGCCAGTTATTTTATTTGGAATACTGAAATATACTGGAGGAATACCAATTAATGCACAAGGAATACTGCTGGAGGGTACTTCTAATTCTCAGTAAGAATTCTATTGAAACGCAAGTGATACGGAATGTTGATAAATACCGTAGGAATTCTTTTGCTATTTACTTCGAGGAAAATGATTCAATACGAAAATTACTGCTACGTTCTCGATTTCCTCTTTTACACAGGCGCATTTATCAGGGGTATAGCTTAATTAGTGTCCAGTTGGCAAAGGAATTTTTTATGAACTCTGTCGGATGAGGGTCTAATAAATCGTCCCTTTCACATCTTTCCGGTCCAAATCACATGCTTTGAAAGTTACACGCTTATTTTGGCGCTGGGTTATTTCAATATCTCAGCTCTAAAATAACTCCATTTGAATTTTATATCTTAATTGCATGACTGTGAATATTAAAAGTGAATTCTGCCTGTTTTTATAAAGATTGTGAATCGAAAACTGGATCAACTAACTTTTTTATCGGTGATTATCATTCCGAGTGCCTATTAAGCATTTTTTTGGTTGGAAGAGATGTCAAATCCTAAAAAAATAATGCACTGACTGACGTTGTTTTGATGAGTCTCAATTAAAACTGGAGCAAATATGTGAATGCCCTCAATAAAAGGTCACAGAACCTTTGTGCTTGGAAATATGAGCTACGCATTTCTTACCAAAGGCGAAATATAACTTTCAAAGAAATTGAGTTAGAAAAAAGTGTTAACATGTTTGGAACTCGTTTGAATACGTGCATTTCCCTAAGGATATAAATTCAAAAGCTAAAATTCACGCTCCTGTGTCCATCAAAATTCATCTTAATATCTAGTTGAGTACATGTCTGTGAATTAAAAATATAAAAAAGTACACACGCACAGTAAGAAGTGCTAAAAGAAATATATTAATAAATTTTCCAAAGACTGTTTTATAGAAACTTTACCTTGAATATAAAGGTATGAACGTAAATGTAGAAACAAGATCTTTAATGCAATAAGATACACTAATAGTATGGTTAGCTTTTACTTATACTTGTTGGAATTCCAATACTGAAAAGCAAAACTCAAAAAAGAAAATATTCCTGGTGGTTAGATAGTCATATGTTTTTACTTACCGTTTTCCAGTTTTTTCCAATTAATCGCCCATATGATGTTTTTCAAATAAAGCGAAAAATGCTCTAAAAGAATTTTCTTTTGAGATCGAAACAAAATCATTTTCTATTTTAGTTTAATATGTGCTCAAGTATTTCTCAACATTTAATTAACGATAATAGATTATTTATTTTTTCTTCACGCGTGAGATAAAAATTGCAAAAATTAATTTTATAACTGAAATTTTAATATTTAGAATTAGAATGAAGGCAAACGGAAGGCTGCAGCAATGTTTCATTTTAACAAGGGAGATTTGGAAGTAAAAGAACCAAGACATAACGATTTAATTAGAGGGCTAGCATTAAAGACACCAGGAAACTAGGAATAACTACCTAAATATCAAAGAACGAAATGGCTGATTGATAAACGAACTGATGCAAAAATTCAGTAGCGAAAGGGAAATTTAATATTCAAGGGAAAAATATTATATTTCCCTAAATACTTTAGGAAGTTTGCAGAAGTTGTTTTTCTTTCATGGATTCACGAATTTATATGAAAAATATGCAAATGAATTTGTTGACATAAATACTAAATTACTGATTTTTTCAGATAGGGAAGCGTGCTTAGTGGTGTGATCTTACTCGAAGCACATCCATCCACTTGATTTTCATTTCTGCTGTGAATTAGTAATATTTCTCCTGAAAATGAAATTTTAAAATACTTCCAATTCATCCATAAAAGAATGCTCCACTTTAAACGTAAAAATTAAACGGTTTTCTTGCGGCATTAATATAATGACTTTACCCTCCACTTTGCGCACCACGCCTATAAGTAAACCCGAGCGATTTTAAACGAGCGCCCGGTAATTTGTATGACTCCTTTTGAGATCAGGGGGTGTAAAAGATTTTTTTTTAAATTTGACGCATTAATATTATTAAGCCATAAAAGTTTCCAACCGAGGATATCGGATAATTGCTGCCACGAATAAGTAAATGACAGGGGGTAATCCATTTCGCTTCGGTCCCGAAAACGAAAGGGTAAAATGTATAACCGCGTATAATCTGATTGCACCCCTATCAAGGCGGATGTAATCAATTAAGATGCCTTCCAATACTATCTTTATTTGAGGCGTGGAGTAATAAAAAGTGTTTTTTTTATTCGACGCCTCCTTAAATTGTGCAAAAAGGAAATTTCGGAACAATTCAAAACCTTTCCATAATTGAAGCGTGAGAAATATTGCCATATTTATTCCCTTTTGTAGTTTTTTCGAATCTCTTACTCTCCGCGAGTTTTTTTTCGCGAGTTTTAATTGGATTCAACTGCATTTGCGCGGGACAAATGTACCTAGTAACCCTTTCGTTTCGAGTCGTATCTTTTCTCAGGTGCTTAATTTTGGCTGATTATCAATTTCCTCCCTTGTTCTTTTGGCGAAAGGTCCGTTTGCATAACGGAAAAGAAAAGGAAATTAGGAAATGTCTTTTATCTCTGATTTGATTGAAAAAGGACCCTTTCGTGAACATAACATTTAAACGATAAATCTCACGTTCTCTCCTGCAACATTTGTTAGCAGTTTATACATTTTCTATGCATAGTAGACAAACGAAAGTATTCATAATTAGAATTGATGCATATAATACATGTATTAAGCTTGGTTGTTGGTCACCTTCGTTGATAAAGATTGTATCCAAAAAGCTTGTCGGAAATCAAAGTTATGGGTTTAGGAAAGACTTAAATCTTACATGTGAGCTCTACCTGTTTGATATTTTCTCATGTTATATTTTTTCCCTTCATTTGTATATTGCTTCTGATAGTCCTTGCAATTCCTCTGCTTGTATATACTTTTCCTTTTTGAAATAATTAATTTTGTGGTGATGTATTATTCGTTTTCTACCTTTCACTATAAGCCCCTTTACGGCACTGTTTAGGATGTGCGACCTATTGCAGTTCTCTTCTACCAGACTGCTTGTGTATTACATCCCAAGGAAATACCCTTTGAATACTTTCAAAATGGGTTTCATACCAGAAAATGATACAATTTCACAAACCATTGCACAATTATTTACTGGCCGCTTGCATTTACTTCGTAAAATTGTAAAAAAATGTTCAATCACTTAAAAGTTTCATTGCATTTTTCCTTGTTATTTTTTCTTTTGTATTTACTTCTGAATTATATTTACATTCCTTGGGAGAATTGCCATTTAATATAACTACTGGTCATTAGTAGCTTCCTGAATCGCGTATGAAACAATTGCTACAAATGGACTAACAGCTATATAGACTTGTTACATCGGTATGCCCAAGCGTGATTCAGCGCGGCATATCTGGTCCGTTGTTCACGCAACTTCGCGTGCTATTCAGCAGAAGTACAGTACTCCTAACTCCCTCCAACGGACGAAGAACTGCGCTTGAAATGCCCTTCACACATCAATCAAGTATAGATAGGGCAGACTCTGAAAATTTACTGCCTCCGCCGGTCCTACGGAGTGGGAAGCCAAAACAATAGCCACTACACCAACCCGATCCCCATTTTTAATGGCTGGTGTCGTGGTGCTACACACCTATTGAGGCGGATTGCGAGGTGGTATGTAGATGTAGGACCTTGATTTATCATAAAATATCCAAATAGTATTTCAGTCGATGCGTGGAAAAAATGTCTACCTTGATGTTTATTTACATTGATAGCGTCTTTGCCGTTTCTTCTTACCACAGAGGCCACTTTCCTTCGTGTTTATAGTTTTAAAAAATTCCATTATACCAGATAATGGTAATAGTTTTAAATGCACACCGAGAATGGACATAGAAGATTTTGATGGAATAACATGCATGAGTAAAACGGGTTGTTGTTGAAAATTGTTACAGATTAATTAAGCCCTGTTAAAATACGAAAGCCGTGGCCCTTTTCAATGGTCTTTGAGTATCACATTAGCATAATTTATCCATCAAAATTCACTCGCGCCAGTGGCCACGCAATACGCCAGGCATTAAATTCCTATCAATCCTTCCATTTGTGAGGGCTGAATGTTTCCACTCTTTCCTATCATTTTTCGGTGGGCGCCTATTCTCCAAATATTTTCCTCAAGCTGTCAACGCGGTTTTTTCCTCACAGTGAGCTTATCTTTTGAAATGCCACCTATTATCCCTTCTGATTCTAACGCCATATTTTCGAATGGATTCTCTTCCTGATAATTGTACCGTCGGATTTAATCCATGCAATATCCGGTGCTCCTTATTTTTGTTCGAGAGGGCCCATAATACTCAAGTGGTTCAAGATTCCTTATTTAGGATTTACCTCATCCACATCTTCATTTAGCAACTCAAGGGTGCTTGAGCTTTGAGTACTGCTCTTTATTAAACAGTTTGAGAGGTAGTGAGTATTTTCACCGAACATGCGTAGAGTCATATGCTACATAGTTTCAAGTACTATCCTAACTGTGTGCATATATGTGGTAATGGTAGCTCTCTTAAAATATATACTCTTCATATTGTAACGCAATATTAAATGCAAGAATGGTGTAATAAACCCAGTATCTACTTTACCTAAAGTAGCGCCCGTTTTCAGATTGAAATGAATTGTGTGATGAAAATTGTTAACGGATGAGATGATTTTTCTGACTCTCCGGTCTTCTATTTATTATACTGATTTTGTGATGAGCGTCCATTCTACTCAACTTAATAGGGGCTATCAGTTGTCCTTCACTTTCTTTTAAATATTTTAACCCTGCTACTTAGTTAAAATTTTAATTCTATCATATAAACAATCTGTCAAGAAATTCGGGTTCTGGGTTCATACTGAATTAGAGAGAGAAATTTATGGCTCATCCTTCTCATAAGTCGGTCTTCCCTTTCTCCAGGGACATCAAATCTGGTTTGGTTTGTGGTAGCTCGCGTCAAATTAATGACGAGAAATTTATATTCCCCTTCCTTCCTTCTCTATCCTTACCTTGGCGTCCTCGAGGTCTTATTGTTGCAGAACCTCTTTTTTTATTCTTTCCGTATCCTCCTTCCCTCGAGGTTCAGAGTGGAAAAGTGTCGGAGTAGTGGATTCATCCGAGATGGAGTAGACCCGCGGAATCCTTACACTATTTTGACCCATCTGTTTATTCTAGTTGTTACAGTACACTTGTAACACTAAAGGAATTAGTATATCTACCTAGCTGAAAATATAATAATCATGGGAAATTCATATTTTTTATGCAAGTTAGTAAAAATAAACGGAGCTAGGATAACTATGAGTGGAGGTAATTGTGCTATGAACGGGTGGAGCCTTGATATAAACTACGACCTCCCATTCAAGGTGATGCTCAGGATTCAGCCAGCTGAAACCTGTTGGAAGACAAATCTATGTTGAAGAAGAGTAGCTGTATCCTATTTATTATGTTGGAGAAAATTTAGTGATTCCGGGAGTATAAAGAGTATCTTAAACTTCTTAACCTAGGTCTCTTATTTATTCATATATTTTTTCGTCTTTTAGAAGGAGAAACAGCCCTGTGAGGTGGCGTCGACAAATCCCTGTGCATACGCCAATGACTCTTAAATTACCTCGTTCCCTCCGGAGAGGAGTAATTCTCCGGGCTATTTGGAATCGATTTACGTTGGTTATTGAATTTGAACAATTTGGCTCGGAAATTATAGCTTAACCAGGTGGAGTCTGATTAAATTCATGAATAAAATCATCATAAAGTGGGGCGCAGTTTTAGGCGACCCGAGCGAATTGAATCTCGTTGTTTGCATGGGGGCTTGCCGCCGTAGGTACGCGTTTAATGTCGCAAAATAATATTTATCCCCGAAATATCGCTCAGTAATTCAAATTATTTAATAAGCACTACGAGGAAAAAATTTATCAGATGTAAAGCGTGAAAAAATACATTTACTCTTCAGTAATTATTGTATAATCAACAGAGTACTCCCAACCATGTTTCCAATGGACCATGGGTGTATTTTTTTAGTTCAGCGTGGGTATTGGGTATTTTACCTTGATATGTGTTATTAGTCAACTCTAAATGCGCTAATGCTCCGTAAAATATTTGCAATAGCCCTCTTCGTGAATTCTGGACACGGACTTTGGAATAATTCTGAATGGTTGATTTGATTTGGCAGATTTTTGTTTCATATCTTTTTAATTTCACATTCCATGAAAATGGTAATTTTTTCCAGGAATTAATATTGCTAATTAAATTTATCCTGTATTAATTGACATCCGGTTTATGGCTGAGCAAATTTACTTCCTCTCATTTTAGTGAGCAAAATTTTTATGCTGCACTGCGCATAGATCATGCATATAATTGCCGTGTAGGTAACTGTGGTCCTATACAGCTTTAAAAGGGAATATCTTCTCAATATACAATAGTCTTGTACATGATTTTAATCGATGACTTTGCTGAAGAAATTGATTTTTGGATGAAATATTTTAATTACTTATTTACCCTTCTAAAAGCACACGTTGGTATTTTTTCGCATGACTCTGAACTATCTTTCTTATCGTGGCTACTGATTATCACTACACGCAGAGTGTCATTGGCCCGTATAGGTAAGTGAATTTTGAAATTATCACCACTCTCAAATTATTATGGAAAATTATTTCCCTTATTGTAAGTTTGGAACCTTTGTGTTGCCACTGGTAGTTTCGTCTGAAAGGGGTTTGAGTTGCTATTTTTATAATGATTTAAAAAAATACCTCCTCAAAATCATACATCTCACGTAAACCGCCGAACGCTGTATGGTGTGAACGTAAGGAAAAAAGCACGAGTGCTCTCATAAACGAAAAGTCTCCTGCTGGAACAAAAGCCGCCAGAATTGCTGCTTAGGCAAAAAAAGGCAGTGGTGTTCAGAAGTGGCTGCGAATCAAATGGGACTTAATTTAAGGTCTCGACGGTTAACCACCGCTTAAATAAGTGAAGTAATATCTTCACCTCACGCTATAAGAGCGAGGGATAGAGAACTGTGAAGGTGTTATTATGGCCCTTCCGACTCACTCACAAGATCTCTTTATCCCTTTCCAGTTTCTGGTTTCGTCTTTCGAGGAGTCCGAGTCAGGAGGAGTTTGCTCTGTAAGGGATACATCCAGCGTGGAAACACAGCGGCTGATCGCAGAATGGAAAAACCCCCTTGGAAGCGAGGGAGTTAGTTACCAGCGTTGAAGCCGGCAATTTAGGACAAAGGTAGGAACCATCTGCCCTTCTTCAACGTAATTGCGGATTCCATCGCGTGATTCATGTTGTCAGCAAAAAGAAATGGAAGAGCAAGGGTGTACAGCCGCCACTTAAAAAAAGTAATTGGCCATACCCGGATACGATCCGGTAGAAGTTGCGATATAGAATATTCCGCCAAAAATAATGAATTCACGGTTCCTTCTTTTTGTTTTGGCTGTATTTCGGCAAAAGGAATTATTTTTCCAGCAATTTTTAACAGTCGAAACAAAATTCCAAATCCAACAGCAGCCTAGGCCTTCATCTCCAATTTTTCAAAACTATAACGGAATTATTATAAAAGGACTCAGAGAGAGTGAGAGAGAGAGAGAGAGAGAGAGAGAGAGAGAAATAAGAACTTGTATGTTTCGTTTGACTGATGTGGCTAAAGGGCCGAATGCTGACCAACCTTCTGAAGAAAGAACAGCTAAAAGAGAAAAGTTTAACTCCATTTCAAGGTATGCCTACGTTATTGGTGTATGTAATATACATATGTATGTCTGTATATATATATATATACAATATCGGTTTTGCAAGAAAATTTTCATGACCATAATAACAATGCCACTGCATTGATGGTGTTATCTTGTCCCTTCTCGCCTATGTACGCGATTGTCATTTGTCTCACTGCCCGCCAAGCCGTTATGAGAGAATGCATGGCACTTGGAAAAGAATTGAAGCGTTTTCTTTGGGAAAATTCATTGACCATATAAGGTACGGAATTCAATACTTGTTTATGCTCTAGCGTGTTTTAGCTTTTTGTTATTGTGCTGATGAAAAAATATCAATTTTTCCTTTGGCAGATTGCAAATCCTCGGGAAAACTACATGATTCAATTCCAGCTCCTCTTTTCCTCCTTTCCAGGAAGTGTAACGGTGGAAATAAGCTTAATTATCTATTTTTCTTTAAAATATTGCTATTGCAACATTGGGTTAGTGCAAGGAGGTCCTCATTCTACTTGGGACTATTTAATATAATTCTTTAGATAATAGAAAGTTTTATTTTCATAGGAACAGTAATTAAACGGAGTAAACTATTCTTTAAAAAAAGCCATTTTAAGGTTCTTACAATAATGTCTAAACTTTTAATCTCCTTCTTCCCTTCATACCCAGAACTGTAAGACCAATGGACACATTTCTCTCTTCGCAAGAGCCTGGATGAGATTCTGTCAAATATTTTTCTCAGAGTAATCTTTACCGGTGTTACACACAGCTCTTTCTTCTCGATAGCCACTAACCTAAAATGAAATTTGGAGCGAAGAGCATTCGCCATAAACGGAGACACATTTTGGCAAGAGTTTAAAAAATAAAGTGAGGGAATATTGAATGAGGTTCATCCAAAATAAAGAAACGGAACCTGCTCACTACGACTCAACTTGACCTTCTCCTGCTTTCTGTCTTGCGTCCACTCAACGCTTTTATTATCTTTTTTCTGGCTGTGGAGATGATCTTAAAGAAAAAAACTCGTGAATTATACAAGGAAGGGGGGGAAGAAAACACTTTTTCGTGCATAAATGCTTCAACCCATTCACTCGCGCACCTCTTTGGCAAATCGCTCACGTTTCAGATACTTTTAATAAGATTTTATTGTACCTCTGCTTCAAAACATTCCAGCTTCTTCTTGTCGAAAGAAAGAACCTGAAATTGTACCAGGAAGAACAGAAGGAGCTGCCTGCAGAATCCTCGCTTTATACCTAAGGTAATTATCGGCCACTTAAAAAGTGAGCGAAAAGGAAAAATCCAGTTTTTCCCATCATTCGCTCAACTGCAGTAATTAAGATTTTTTTCCCGTGAATTTTTAGCATAGAACTATTTGCCATTCTTCCACGTCCCTTTGGGGAGAACCGAAATTCAAGATTGCTCTAAAAATTGGGGGTGTTTTAGAAATCACCTTGATGATTGCATGCTCTTAGATACACTTATATTGATGTGTAGCGTAATGGAAATAATATTCGTTGAATGACTCATTTAGATACAGAATCATATAAAAGTAATATCTGTTGAACGCAAGCAATTTTCATTGTTTGTTAGCAAATAGAGGACGTTAGCTTCAGAAAATAAAAATTGATAATCATTCGAATTTCGAAAGGAAACCAGAATCGAAACCGGATGGTCATGTGCTCCCCAAGGTTGGACATTGCGTGAACCAGTGTATCAAAAGGGAAGCAAGTTTCGCACGAAGGGAATGACATATAAAACACTGGTTAGGCCTATCCTAGAGTATGCCTCAATGGTGTGGGATCCCTATGAGGTGGGACATATAAAGGCCTTGGAGAGAGTTCAAAGAAAAGCGGCTCGATACGTTTTGGGTAGGCATCGGAGGATAGAGAGCGTATCAGGCATGTTAAAAATACTAGGGTGGGAATCTTTGGAAAGTAGGAGAAAAAGAAACCGACTCTGCGGTATGTATAAAATATACAAAGGGGATAAAGCATGGAGGGAATTAAGCAATGAAGTGGGAAAACCCAATATCAATGGTAGGAACGATCATCAGTTCAAAATCAAATGCCGGGCGCAGAGGATCGATGTTAAAAAATTTTCATACCTGAATAAAACAATTGAAGATTGGAACAGATTGCCTGCAGAATTATTTGAGCCCTTTCCTAGTAATTTAAAAATATTTAAGAAAAAGCTGAAAAAGTATTAATTTTTTTAGAAATTTCAATTACATTTTTAAATTTGTACAACTGTCTAGTTGATATGTGACTTTGTGGGCATGTTGTGTTTTTCTTTTTCGTATATACATGTTGCCACCTGGCCAGTTGCCAAATTGTAACTTATGCAATAATAATAATAAAACTGATGGCTTTTCTGTTTACACGTCACTCCTGCTCCAACGGTTTGAATTCCTTTACGTATTACTGGTCCAATTATTGCGTAATCGTGTGGAACTCCACAGTGTGAATATAGTAGGAATAGTAGTAATTTTCAACATTTGAACGTCTTTTTAAATTTGAAATACTACCTCAAGCGCCATTTTTTTTCTTTGAGATGAAGTGAAATGTTAAAAATGGTTTGATATACACACCCTGAATATTTCAACATGTTAACAAAAATTTAGTTCATAACGAAGAGGCGAAAAATACAGCGTTGACCTTTACAGTCCGAATATAGTAGGCCATTTTCAACATTTGACTGTTTAAATTTTTAAATATTTTATCAAGCGCTAATTTTTTGTTTAAGTTGCAGTAAAATTTTAATAAGTGGTTATTCTTTACACTCTTAAAAATGAAAAATAATAGCAAAAGTTTTTAAAGATAATATATGAACGGTGTATTAAGTGTGCATCGTCGTATTTATTAGGTGGTGACTTGCTTTTATGTTGGACCAGTGAATTTGGTATTGGAATTCCGGAGTGTCACTCATTTCTACTATTTTATTCCCAAGGATGACTCTATTTTCACCATTATCTGTGAAATTTTTCACGAATAGTTGATTTCTGTCCCAAATTTTCATATCATAACTTAAGATAATAAAGTTATTAACATCGGGACTGGAAAAAAAGGATAAGGAATAATCATTCTTAAGGCCAACTTCAACATTCTTCACGAATGTGAAGCAGTAAAAACTCTGGATGGGTTGGTTTACGGGCATACACCAAAGAAAAAGGCCGTGTGGGATTCAGAAGGTAAAGACCTACGAGGTGCTCAGCAGAATTACAGTAAAAGCGGTCAAGCTAATCGTAAAATGGGAACAAATGGGAAAAAACAATATTAGGAGAGTGTGACGACAAAGTGAGAGAAATTAGCTACTTTTCCCTCGTTAGACCACATTTGGAATACGCTGCCAGTGTTTGGGACCCTCATGAAAAAGGCTTAATAACAGAGTTAGAACGCGTGCAAAGAAGAGCTGCCAGGTATGTGAAAGGTTGTTACGATAGTCTTGTTAGTGTAACTGACCTCTTAGATAAACTCGGATGGGAATCTCTGTCGGACCATAGATTGAAAAATAGACTAAACCTTTTAGATAAATTCAAGAGCAGTGTCTTTTCTAGCAAAGTTAGCCATATCTTACGGACGCCAACATACTACGGAAGATCAGATCATATAAATACAATAAGAGAGATATATTGTAGAACAGACAGGTACAGAATGTCATTTTTTCCACGATCAATAAGAGATTATAAGGCAGCGATGGAACTCATAGATAGATTGCATGACTTGTAGTGTAGCCAACTAACCTATGTAAAACTTATTGCATGTTTCTCAATTTTATTATTATTTCTAACTGCATATAGTAGTATAATTTGTTAGAATACGTGACGATTTTTGGATGGTGTGGTGTGCATGTTGGAGTCCAAATGCATGCTGCATGCTGGTGATTGATCACCCCCTGCCAAACACCCAAGAGGTGGCTCGCAGGGTATTATGTAGATGTAGATGAAAAGAACTTTTCAAAAGAAGACAACATACTCTACTTTCTAACACTGATACGTTTTCATTAACATAGCTTCTTGAATCCTGGTCCAACTGACGAATGATTGATATTCATTCACGCTAGCTCGCTGAACGGTCACGCAATCGATATTCGATGGCTTTTGATAATGTTGAGACCCTAGACACAGTCAACTCCATATTTCTCGCATTTGAATCCTTTAAGGAGATAGGGATGAACTTGTTATAATTCAATGTTCTTTTGATCTTTTCTCTGCATTTTTAAAGTTCTCCTATGTGCGTAAAGTTCAAACTAGTAACGCCGATTAAAGATGTTATGCGAGATGTAAAACGGATATGAATGGTTTAATCGACAAAAATTCAGGAAGAAAGTTAAAGAGACCTTGAGGTGGTCAAATACGCTGGTTCGCTGGTTTGAATGGTGGGAAACTTAGTAAAAAAAACTCTTTGCCGGAAGAACATGTTCGTAGAAAGGAAAATGCCAACCTCCATATGATATCTTATTGCGCCTCTCCTATGGGTTTTCAATAATACATATCTGGATTCTCCTCTTTGTTCATGTTACGAATCAAATATTAGTCAACTATCGTCTTATTTTTGGCTGCATGAAATACGCAGAAACCGGCAATGCCGAGGTTGTGACGTCGTATCTGTGAAAAGTGCCAATTTGAATTCCGCGATCGGGCTTTTCGTATCTGTGACGTAAATGTTTCGTTTATTTTGTTGCATGGCCTTGACGATTCTTGAAATGGGACTTGGAGATAAAATTATCGCAAGGACATCTGCTATCGGCTATTTCAAGAAATAAATCATTGAAGCGATATTCATTTTGTCCACCCTCATTAAGCCATTCGGTTTTTGTTTTATTTATTTTACAATTATAAATGTTTTTTTATGAGAGATTTTATTTTTTCCGATGATAATAATGTGCAAATGAAATTTTCTCAGGCTGATAGGTGATGATTTTGAATTTTAACGTTTTGGTAGTGTCATTTGCCATCAAAACGTAGGATTTTAAAATTTTCACCCATTATCCGTGGGTTTTCACTTTTCTCATGCAAAATAACATTTATGAATCTTATTTCTACTTAACTTGATGTTTTTCCGAAATTATACTCATTTTAATGACAAAATAATATCCATTCTTTATAGCCACGTGAAGAAAAATATTATTTTGCTATTAAAATGAGTAAAATATTTGGCAAAAAAGAATAACTAGGAATAAGATTCGTAAATGTTATTTAGTAAGGCTAAAACGCCGTGCTAGAATAAAACCTATACACCAGTCAGTAATGTTCACCAGAAGAGTTGTTTATGTCAAGGATTGCTCTCAATGTTTCATGGTGCCCTAAGATGAAACCAGTAGCTACATTAATTGAGTTTTTTCTTAATTTATTGATTGACTCGGCGCTTAAATAGATTTAATGGACCTATCGTTATGCTGAAGAATCTGAGCTTTTCCCGTCGAATGACTTGAACGAATTCTTTTCGGGTTTTAAACGGTTTTGGGTGTGCATATTGTAGGCCAACGTTACGTTGGTAGACCTCCATCACCATTTGCCCTGAGGATGTTGATAATGTCTCCCTACGAAACGTATACCTACAACATACAAACCCTAGCCCGTTTGGAAACCCAAGATGGCTGATCATTAGATGTTGTTGATCAGTAGATGTTGGAAAAGTCTCCCAACGAAACGTTGACCTACAACATGTAGATGCTTACTCGGTTGGAAACCCAAGAAGAATTTATTCGATATCTCTTAGTGTATATTCAGCCGCTGAGTTAGAACTGGTGAGCCTATTAGCGCTAAAATATATTGAATTTTATTCAAATTCGGAATTTTTAAGTCCAGAAATATAGAGGGAAAACTCGCAGTTGTGAAGGTTTAATTTGTGGCCGACAGATTAGCGTTTCGTATCATCGTGTTCCCTTGGCTTCTGAGACGGCTACGAGTCGTCTTGAAGGCTTCTGGTGAATTAATGATAGTGCGCGCCACGTGCGACGTATCTCTTTGAAAGATGAACCTGCTCGCATGCCAGCCAGCTACCATCTAGCTGTTCATTACCCCACATTATATGCGGCGCTCCATAATAAATACCCGTCCTATAATCGCCAGCTTCGCTTTAAAGAAGCGAAATTTCACCTCGATTTCCGAAGAATGCATTAGTTAAGATCAACCCCTCCCCCACTCCGAAGATCGATAGTTGTCCCCACTTCCTCCTCCTCATCCCCAAGTTCTCTTCGGAATGTCTTGAGCCGCCGCACGCGTCGCCGTTTTACGCAAGGCCATTTGAGCCGTTTCCGTTTTGCTTCGCATTCACTCGCGCAGTGCCAGCAATGCCCTTACGTACTCTAGTTAAGTGAGCGCAGGGCTTGTAGAACGGTCAGCATTTCGTGTCGGTGCGATAGTGTAACGCTGAGCCGTATTGAACAAACGGGACCCGTCTTGGTACATCGAGTAAGCAGCTGGACTTTTCCTGCAGTCCCATCGTCCTCCTCATTTAGGAAGCGACAATGCTATCTCCATAACCCTTTGCGGCGATTTTTATTATTATTGTAGTATTCTACCGATTTAGGTAGATTTCCATGGAGTACTAAAAAAGTGATCTGGGTGCCTCCCTTTCCTTCCAGCACTGCCTTCTTCAATTCACTGTAAGTCCCTTTCAATATATCTAAAAATCCTATTCTTTTCCTTCCCCTCCCTCGTTTCCCTAACATTCTACGCTCTAACACCATTTTCAACATCCCCTTCCCGCTAAGTATTCCTCCCATCCATAACTTCCGTCTCCTCCGTGTCTCATCTAAAAGCTGCCTCTCCTCGCCAACCATATCCAGCACTTCGCCGGTCCTTTTCCTCTCTGTCCATTTCACCTTCTCCATTCTTCTCCATACCCACATCTCGAATGCCTCGAGTCTTCTCTCGTCTCCTTTCCTCAATGTCCACGTTTCCACACCGCAGAGCCTTTACTAACCTTTTCTATGAACTCTTACATAACGATCCTCTCAGAAGCTCCTTCCTGTTCATGAACGCCTCCTTTGCTGGTGCAATTCGCTTCCTGATGTCCTTGCTACTGTGTCCTTTTCCTCTAATGTGCTGGCCAAATAGTTGAATTGCTGTACCTGCTCAAGTTTTTTCTACACCTTCTTTTATCTCACATTCCTTGCTCGCGATGCTTAACAAAACCGTACTACCTTAATCTTCTTGTGATTAATCCTCGCACCGCTCGTCTAACGCATCCACTGGAGCATACAGTCCCCTCGCTGACTGGCTGATCAGCGTCTGATCATCCGCGAACCTTACCGATTATTAGTTGGAAGTAAATCCATTGGCATTCTTTCACTAATTCCAAAGTTGGCCTCTTAAATCTTTTGTGAATTACCTTTGGTGCGACGATTATTTTCCAGTTGGCCGATAAATTTGAATTAATAAAATCTCCTACTGCTACTACTACATAGGCTCTCCAAAGTTGCAACTCATAGCCAGGTGATAGCGATCGCACTACTAGCGCTACGAGTGAGAGTTTTGCGGGGGAATAAACTATAATTAGGGCCTTAAACCGAAATTTGTACTAAAATTATCAATATTTCTCATTATTCCTTAAAACAGCTCTGTGAGACCGTTTATAACTAGAGTTTTTCAGCATTAACAATGGAGGATTGCAAACACTCACGCCCTTATAGGTGCAACGGTTCAGAAGAGATTCGAACCCGCGACCTTCGGTTTGGCAGGCGAGGACTTAACTGATTACCGGCCAAGTAAAGAAATACTTGAAAATATATAATTTTTTCTCCTCATTTTACCTAATAACATGCTAAATAAGGCAAATTGAATATATGGGCTTTCAAAAAAAATTGCTTATGGTAACAAAAAAATGTTGCGTTTTCGCAACGTTGGCCGAATCCGGTATCTGTATGCAGTTATGCTACCTGCATTACAATAAATTGCCGTCTCATAGGAATATGCTGTTTTTACTGTCGATTAGAATCTGATAACTTTTTATGCCACGTATATGACAAATATCGTCATATTGGATAAATAAAATCCTTAGATATCATGTTTCCAATGAGATGTTGTTGTTATTTGACCTAAATCCACATGGCATGCTTTACGGTTTGAAAGAAATAAGTCAAGCGAAAATTTTCTCGGAAGACCTTGTATTTCACATTTTTTCCTTGACTTTAATTTTATCATTGCAGACTGAATTACAACAATTAATGGCTAGTTATGAAATACTCTAGCATTTTGGGTGCAATAGAACATAAAATTTTGAAATTCATACATGGTTTGGCTTTTACACTGTTTCGGCAACCACTGAATTTTTTAAAACTATATGGCTAAATTCATCCTTTCATGCTTCACGAATCCGCGATGAATTACATGGCCTAACTTTTTCTATGTTTAAGGATTCGAATTGTATAGGGGTACGTCATCTACTGACTGATTCACTTCACCTTTCAGATGCGTCCCTGCTAGATAAGATTTGAAGTCTACCAGTGAAATTTACTTCCGTTGCATAACCTGTACAATCTCCTGGCGTCAGTGCAAACGCTGTCCAGTAAGTTGATAAGCTAGGATCTTTTTTCCCCTGAATTCTAGTGCGGTAATTTGCAAAATCAACTAGGTCCACACTCCCTATGCATTTAATATACTCCCCAATAACACGCCCCATTTTCTTTTATTAACATAGTATGTATGTGAAATAGTATTTTCTTTTTTCTGCTGAAACTTTTCCCTGCGCCCAATGGAAGCGAAAAACTTGTATTGCTGTCTACAGGGACAATCTAGTTATCATTCCATCGAACAATACTAAGACCTTCGGCTTTATCAAATGTTTGTTTTCATGTTCCTCTAGGTTTCACGTCGATGGTTTTATTATATTCTATCAGGCACTCCTCCGTTATATTTTCATGAATGGCTCCAGTGACAAATAATCCTTTTTCTTTCAAAACAATAAATAGTCTTCAAGATTAAATGAAGTTATCGAAAAACATACGATGATTCGAGGGATCAGGGATAACCTTGAGAAATTCCAGAATAAAATTGCTTCCAAGCCTAAATTTCGATGGAAGTAATTTCCTATCGCCCGGTTGACCCTAAAACCGTCTGAATTACATGGCCTGCATCACACATAAACACCAAAGTTAAAAGCAAAATTTATAAGGCTTGTTTTTAAAGAACATTTATGGACTGTAGTGACCAAATTATGGTACCATTTGCTTATTATTTCAAAATTTATGCGCAAATATTCCGAATCGTAATAATTTTTTATTCAAGTCGTCAAATTGAGGTCAAAATTTACAAATCTGCCATTTATGTCCAGACAGGAATTGTCTGAAAAGTGTAGATTCTTTTTTTATTTATCTAAAATATGTTTTGTTTCAATCATTTCCGAACCAAATCTACGCCTTATCGTCTTCTTTCACCCAATATCTTGTTGTGGAAGTCGGTGATATCGCTGAATCGTGAAGTAAGGAAGGACTAATTCGGATTGAATGCAGTAAGTTTGTGTTCCATTACACCCGAAATGCTTTCATGTAATTCATAAATAGTCATTGTTTGTTGTAATTCAATCTGTTGCGATAAAAATGTCAATTAAAAACTGGAAAATACGTTATCTTCTGTAAAAATATTCACTTTGACTCATCTCATCTCTTTCTTCCGCGACAACCGATTTCCGGCGGTAAAGTCTCTTGTCCTGAAATCGTCTACAGTGCTATGCTGGAAACTTTCGCGGCGACTTTACGTCGCCGTATTCCCTATTCACTTCTAAACTCGCTCGTAATTGACATCGTTCTCACTGTGCAGCGAGATGATTGAGCTATAGTATTGATAGCTAGGAAAAAGCACAATGTACACTCAAACACGTTAATAAAAAAACTTAAATTTCTGTCTGGACTCCAGAGGGTTTTTTGTATCGCTAATGAAGCGTGTTACCAATATCTTGGGATGATATCACCTAAAACCCTGCAGTGATTACGAGGGTAGATCAAAATTACGTGTCACCAAAATTTCGTTGACAAAACCATTTAGTTTAATTTGAGAAAAAGGGTGCAAGGAGCTTTTTAAACCAATAGCGTCTTCTTAAAAGAAACACACTAATTAATTGAGAAAATGTTAACTGCCAGGCTAATACCGACGCCGGGTTTCTCTCCACCCTTCCTACCATACACTTCCCTCATGGCACGAATGACCTCAGCTGTGGGTCGCCTCCTATAAATACCATACGAGATTTAATTTATGATTTAACCTTTCGTGAGTGGGGGCAAGAAGGGTTAGAGAAAAACAGCACATTATTAATAAGTTTCGTTAGTAATAACGACACTAACGATTGTCTAATAAGAGAAGGGTAATTCCTTTGAATTTGTCTCAGATGATAACTCAAATAATAATTGTTGAAAAAATTCCTCCTACAATATATTTTAGGCAATAAAGTAATTTCGCTAACCTGTGCAATTCTTTGGTTTTTTTATTGGAAATTGTACCCATCGTAAAGTTTTCCTGTTTAAGTCATTGACATTAAATGAACTGCATTTGGGTGAATCACCAAACCCTATCAGTAATTACACCAATTATTGAATATTTAAGGTGACCATGACATCCAAAGTTGTAAAACTGGTATTGTGAGACTCGATCTTCTCCATTGAATTATGCATTTTACTTTTTGATTTACGTAAGAGAGTTGCCATTGCTTAAGATTAAATCACTGAAGAAAACGCAAAATTTTACTCTTCACTCATTTCATTATAGTAATTAATTCAAAATTTTAGCTTGAATTGGTATCAGTAGCATTTGTCTCCATTCAGCTTCATTAATTGATGCTTCTATGTCAGTTTTTATTCATCGCTTCCACTGCATTTAATCATAAAGTGATTTGCAATATTTTACAAATAAAATACTAACGCACTAGAAATTATTATTTTAATATGGATCCTTGCCTGAGTTTATCAGGATTAAGAAAAAAATGACATAGTTTGTCATTACGTTTTGTTCATGATCTAAGTTTGCGCCGTAAACGGTGAGATTTATTTTCTCATAGCTCCTCTTCGCTTTTTTGCTACATTAAAAACCATGTTGTTTCACAATTTAGTGTAGTTATGTTTTTGGTAATATATCATCCACAGTATGTATTTATCAAGCTTTAGCCAGAACCAACATTTCGATAGGGGGGAGGAGGGTTAGTTATTTACAACAGTTTTTTTTTGTGTGGAAAATCTAGGGTATATGTTTTTGTACTCAACTTTCCAATAATTAATTTAGCATGGATATTTAACCGTACAGTAGGATTTCTTTTTTTATGCGATGGAACCTAATTGTGTCAGTCGCTGGTTTACGTAATTACTCCTTCATCAGTACTTACTTCAGAGTCAGTGATTTAATTTGTACCCGAGGGGGGCGTATGCGTGTCTCAAACGAAGGAAAAAAGTCTCTCTCGGTGGAATTCATGTTTTCCCATCTCCATCGGTAGTCGCTTCGATAAAAACATCCCCAAACGTCTTATTTGACTGATCGTCCATTAGTAGTCACACGCCAAACTTAAAAAGAACCAGCGAATAAACCAATTCTTTCGATTCGAAATCGTTGTCCGCGTATAAAAGCTTGAGCGTGGCTATAAATAAACTGTGGGATCGGGGATGGCTACATCGGGGGATGGGGGTGGGAATTTAAGTTTGATTCAGCTCCTATTATAGGTCAGGAAGAGAGAGAGGGGAGGGGTGGGAGAATCCCCTGAGGGTGGGCAAGGTGTTGAGATGGGCTTGGGCAGCAGGGGGTGGGGGAGGTTGCACGAGCCAGGGGGCGGGTGGGTGGGGTTTGCAGGTGTGGCGATGGGGTGGAGGCGAGGTCCTTGGCTTCATCTCTTCTGACGCACGGCCTTGGCTCCGAGACTGGATCACATGTTAGCCTCTCCATTACACCATGCCATTTCTCTCCTCACTATCCAACGGAGTACTTTGCTCGTATACCTTCCTCTTTTTGCTCGCCAATTCCACCTCCTGCAAAGCAAATCCCACTGCTTTGATGAAAAATCCGTAGTTTTCCATGCGTATGATTTTTATGAATTGCTGTTGGGCTTGGAGCCAGGCTGGGGTCTGCATTTTCGCCGGCATTTCGATGTTAGAGTCGCCCATCGTCTTCAGGGCCGGATGTAGTGTCGCAGAATTGTCCAGTATTTATATATGTTTGTCAGTGGGTCAGATGGCCTCTGATTGGTCTTCTTATTCCCACCATTTTTTCAAAGATACTCATCAGCATGGGTTTCCATGAATTGCTGAGGGAGTATCTGGAGTTACGATTCTCTCCTAAAGCTGTATCGCGATGGCATCTCCTGTATTTCTTCCCTTAAATGTTTTGACGCGACTCAGGATCTTAGCTTCGTCCTTAATGATGGTATGGAGCCGGTATATAATGTGCTAGGCTACGGGTGATTTTTGACACAGACTAAAATGTTTTCTGTGGTCTTTGATACTCGTTGCAATTTTCCTACTCCTCATCTCTCTTATGCACACTTGTCCACATCAGTAGGGTATCTGATAGAACCCCTACTGCTCTCTCAGCCATTCGCATTTCATTTCAATTATTCATTGCACCACTATTCTAAGAAAGGTATGCTGCAACTATCCATTTCTCCCTTCCACGAGGGAGTTCCTGTGGTTTCTTGGTGTTCTAATTACCTGTTTCCTTCCTCATCTGGGCTTAATTTTTTATCTCTTGGCCTTCCTTGGGCTAGTTTTCCTTCAGTTATGCTATCCAATAAATTTCTACCTTAAATACTCCGCCTTATAGCGTAGCCCATCCATCAGTATATTTTTGCCATATAGTGCTCCACAGATTTCATTCTTCTCATACTACTCTCTACAGGGGCGCAGCTAAGAATTAGGGGGTTAATGGGCGCAACTTATACTGGGAAGTGTGGGGGTATGGGATACCCGCCAGGACAAGTCGGAGGTGCAGGGGCCCTCCTGAAAAATTTAAGATAAGTAGTTCAAAATTGTGATTGCTACGGCTTTCTGAGGGGCATTTTACTAATCTTTACACTTTTCAATAAGTAATATTGATCCAATTCGGTAAAATGGATTAAACTGCATCCAAATCTGGTCTACGGCTCCGCTATCATCATTAAAGCTCCTGGAAATCCACTTGAATTTTTTCCTTTCCGTTTTCCGCTACCACCACAAGCCTTATCGTAACCTCTCCCTTAATATGATTAGATCCTCCCTTGGTATCTTAACTTTAGCTGATCGCCGTATCCTCAATGACCGGAGACTCTTCCTAATTATTATTAACGGCAAATACAGATCATCTGACCTTCTTTCTCTTTTCCCGCTTCGTCTTCCTTCCCGCAGGAAGAGGTCGAGTGATTTTTTCATTGTTTCATCCCCCGCCTTTCTGTCTCTAAACGCTCTTCTATTCAGACTTCCTTCTTGCATTAACTCCTATTCCAAATCTGTTCCAGATTTTGATCCGTTTTTTCTTCCCTCATCCATTTGGCACCTTCTGTATTGTAATTCTCCTACTACTCTTCACACCACCCGATGAAGTCTACCATTCTTTGTTATTTATTCGTAAATACTGTAGAATATTATTTTGGTCGTTGTTGGTTTCATTTTACTTAATATTAGTAAAGGATGCTCTCGTTATTCTCTATCCTCTGTAATTGGCCTCGTGCTGTTTTTGGACTGAATTAAATAAGTAAATAAATAAACTAAAAATTTCTAGGTCTAAAGGTTTATCTCCAAACCCTCCCCATTGCTGCGCCTTTGCCTTTCAATGCTTCCTCATTTTCCACCCTATCTCTCTAATCATGAATTATTTTTTAATTAAAATTCTTGTCTTCCGATCAAATGCTCTGTTTTGCACCAATTTTGATGAATTTTTCAGACTAGAAGCTCAAGACAGAATAGAAGTTTCTTAGTTAAGAAGCAGAAGTTTCTGCATTTGATTTTTATTTCAAGGCTTTGAGGGCCTAGATGACGTTAATGGTATTCAATGGTTCAACCGTGGTACGGGGTTGAAATCGATCCAATCGGTAAAGAGAATTAATACGCAACCTTCATGAAATGCGACCTGCCCAAGGTTAAGACGTAGTGATTTTATGGTCAGAGTAATTTCAAGGAAGAAAAAGATACTCAATAGCTAATTCATGGAAAGTGGATTCCATTTTCCATGAATTAGCTTGTGGATTCTAAGTTTCGCAAGTATTAGCTGGGGTTGAAGAAGGTTGCCTCGATGACAGCACGAAATTTTTCTTTTAAACCTTCCTAACATGTCCTAAAATTGGATTTATAGTGCCTATCTTACACAGGCAGCTATTCTATTAATACTTCCCTTAATGTTGCTCTTTCTTATGATATATGGCTAAAAGATCCGTGAATATAAGAAAGTAATCAGAAGTAAAACCGCGCTAGGTTGTAAGACTCGATTCAGCCGTCTAAAATTACTATACCTTTTCAATACTACTCTTTTCAAACAAATTCTTGAGTTCCACTCTACTTAGCTCCATGGTTTTCATTTTTTTCTTTATTGTATGAGGATGAAATATTTAAAGAAAAAAAATATATATATACCTTTTATTCCCATTTCTCTTTTACCTGGCACTCAGTGAGGTTATTCAATATCTTTTCGCACCAGTCTCGACTCTTAACTACTTACTCAGTCTTTCTCATTTTTCTCTCTTTTTATTACATTTTTTTCATTCCTCGCCACGCCTGCATCAGCCAACGTTGTTGCATTTTCCCACTCGTCTCACACTTAGTCCTTGTTTTTGAGCTATAAAATCGAGCTTTCCTCTCTACCCTCACTGTAAGCCGTTTCGTTACAATTGAATTTGAGGCTCGTACCTTCCCTCTTATGAAATCGAACGTGTACTTCACCTATAACGTTTTCATCTGAATGTCTATTCTCCTTCGTGAATTATCTCCACATGTTTCAGCAGGTTTAGTTTAGCCTCTCTTACATCATTGCTTACATTGCCGAGTATGTTTTTAGGAAAATATTATACATCGCTTAGCTGTTTTGATATTTTGAGGCTGAAAACTGTACCCATCTACCTATTACGGCTATGCATTTAAACTTTATTTTGATTTGGAGAAAGACTTAAGTGTATACTTGAACTATTACTGTCCAATTTTAGCGAGTTCTTTCTCTGATTTACGGAATAAACGATGCGCATATTCAAGTTTAAATAAAATAATTCTGTTAGGTTCAAGAAAGCCCGAGTGTGCGATTATAAACGTATCCTAATGTGCTTAAAGTTTGCACATATATGCATGCACAAAAAGATAACTACAAGGAGATCTAACAAGTGAATCGACCAGACGGTATCTCTAATTGTGTGAGTTTGATGGTCTATTCCTTTTCATGGCGAGTGTTTTACTTTACAAAATATACTTTTTACTTTTAAAAGAAACCGTTGGCTTATTAAAACTCCTCGTAGTGAGGATCTTTTTCCCGAGGTTGTCCTGTTTTGCTTCTTGTTTCTAATAATTTACCAAGTATTTAACGTATTGGTTGTTAATTTTAAGATTGGCCTTACCAATAGTTCTTAGGGTATTTCAACGCCATATACAATGCTTCGGTCTTCTTTTAATCTCTTTAGAGTGGTCATGTTTAATCACTTACCTTCTAATTTTTTCAGGTTGTTTCCTCAGGGTTGTCCTCAGTTTGAATTTCGACATCCTTATATTTTACTGCTGGGCTGTCTTGCGGAGAAATGGAATTGCAATATTTTCTAAAATGTAATGTTTCGTTGAAATCCATCCTCTAGCACTTAATACAGTTTTTTTATCTCAAAACGTTCCTTCCTTTCTTCCTGAACCTCACACGTAGTAAATTCTTTGATACGATGCTTCTACCTATGTGTTGTTACGTTTCAATGTCTCCTATTTTTTAACGGCTTTCTTTACGTGTTCTATTTGCATAAAGTATGATGATGCAGCTCTATAATTTAATTTTTATATCTCAGAAAGTCACTCTGAAGGATCAGAGTCATTGTATTACGCGGTCGTAAAATTAAAGTCTACAACGGACTGGATTTTAGAACTTTTTTCTTCCTTTTCTATCTCCTTTTTCAGATATCAACGCCTCCAAGATAGCTCTTAAGCTTCTCATCATTTAGTATTATTAAAAGATTTCCTGATTGATTCTTAGATTCTCAATGCTAAAAGGCTTTTGTATCGCTTCGAATAATCCAGGGGATGAAATCATTTTTATGACTCCGAATCATTCTTCTGATGAACACTAAGCTTAGGTTCTTTAATGCTTAAATTATCTCATTAATTCTGATGCACTGTCGTTCATTTTCCCTTGTTATTTTCTCTGTAGAAAACTATGAGTGGCCTTAGGTTTAAATAATAGATCTGATAATACGTAAATAAAACATCTGCCTCCGTTGTTAATCATGTGCAATCCTTCTTACGCTAGATATCGCAATTAAGGTTCCTTAAGTTGATGTGCCTCGCATTAATAGCTCCATAAATAAGATTATTATGCTGTTATAGTAAGAATGTTAACCTTTAATTCATACATTAAATTTTCTTGAATATATTTTTGCATCCTCTGCGCTACTCAAGGCTGTCCCTGTTCTGTCCTAACTGCGTATGCTCTATCGGTATGCTCTGCGTACCTCATAAATCTTGTTTTAGACTTGTGTATTAAGTAAATTGTGTAAAATGAAGTAAATGAGTGTGATAAACGGATAATATTAACCGGGATTAGGTTTCCGAGGTTACAATAAATCAGTTAATTTCCTGGGTAAATCAGGTTATTTGTTTCTTTTTTCAAATTATGCCTTTATTCAAATGTTATTTGATGGCTTTATCAGGCAACAAAGGTGGCGATGTGGGCCGGATCGCGAAAAACCAGGCTTAAAGCAGCAAACACAATTTTTTGCAGGCAATTTTTTTATGGGTTACGTAAATGATAAATGTTCAGAGTTTGTGTAATAATTGTTAGTTAATACCTATGTTTTATTCAGAAATCACATAGGAAATAACGTATTAGATTTCAATGGTGGATTCGTCGGTTTTGACGGATGTAAATGTTTGGGGGAGGAGGTGAGGTGGTGCGGTCGTGGTGCCGATGATGAATAAGGAGCGAATCGACGGTATAATCTCCGCCATGTGTGCAAGGTTCACGGTTGATCGCCCATGGACTCTTTAAGAACAACGCGGAAGCGAACTCCTCTCCTTTGGTGAGCACCGCTTATCGCGTTAAAATACCACATTATGCACTTAGTATCTCCATGAGTGCCCTATGCAGAGATTCCAGTCGACCACTATCACGTAATGATTATGGCATGGGAGCCTGATTCTGAATTCCTGATTAGTAGGTTGATAATAAAGTGAGGTAGGGGAGAGAGATTTGAAATATTTACCGTCAACGCCAACTGATTGCATTGCGAAACGACATAAGAAGTGAGTTCTTAAAATAAAAAAATAAAAAATTCGTTTGAAATTTTTTTTCTCTCAACCTCTGTTTTTGAAACCAAATTTTACGTGAAACAGACCCTATGGGAGTTCATTGCCTTCGGTGGGTATCCTTCAACTGCCTATGCAGTTCTGACAAAGTGCTGAGCGGAGTACAAACATAGGCCCGAAGCCTCTATGAATTTCGAATCAACTACCCCCTCGGCAGTATCCGTTCACCATCTTCGCTCCGATATTTTTCCGCACGAGGGAAACGTTGAAGGGAAACGGCATTTGAATCGATCCCTGGCCTTTCATCTGGTTCCGATGCGACAGGTGCTCGATGTGGAGTAGCTGATGAAGACCCAGTTAAGGCTACGTATAAGGGAGCTGGATTTGCAATTGGAATGCGGAAGCGAATACGTATTTTGGAGCGGAAACGAGAAGTTGGAAGCCTGGTGGAACTACTGCTGGTAGATGCCGTGGAGGATCCAGGATAGGGAAAAGTGGGGGGGGGATTAAAATTCTAGGTAGTGTAAATTGGTTACCCAATGGGGGGCTATATTCCCCCCCCCCAGCCCCTCTCTGCAACTACCACTTGATTATAACAAACCAAAAGCGTGTAAAATAGGCCCTAAGTTTGGCCCTAAATAATATCTTTTGCATGCAATATCTTTTATGTCTTAAGGGACAATTTGTCCAAGAACAATAAATATTATTATTATTATTACGTTTAGAGCTAATTTGTATTTCAATTCGTTAAATTAGGTAAATATGTAGGAAAAATGTAGCTATATACTTTGGCACAAAGCGGTAACCCCCAGAGACTTCGATTTTATCTAGTGTGTGTTTCGACCCAATGCCCCCTCCCCCATAGATCCGCCACAGATTAGAAGGGTAGGCTTCCTTGTGTCCACTACGTTTATATATATACGAAGAATAATGAGATGCAGAGACTTATTTAATTTATTTTGTGAATGAGCGTTGTTTATTGTAGAAAATCAAATTAAATTTCATGTCCAGCTAACATTTACTTTATCTCTCTCTGATCAGTCGCGGAAATATTCATCTTTCTTAAGGCTATTGTGTGCATCCGATATCCAAATATTGGTTTGCTCTGCATTTAGGTAGTTCGTGTAATATATCGAAGACAAACCTTTAAAAAAATTAACTTGCATTCTGCTGCAATTAAATGAAAAACTATTTTCTCCCAAAACGTCTTAAATATTCCATAAAGTGAAGTTATTAATTTTATCTTTTCCATAAATCTGGCATCAAAAACGGCATAATATGTAACATTGGTGAAATGTTTTATGATAGCTTTTCGGTCAAAAATATTACTCTTTGTTTCATGGATTATTACTTATTCAATACTTATTATGAGAAAATTTTATGCAAGACAGTATTTGTGAATAATAGTTGCTAAATTTTACCCAAGATTCATGACACATTCGTACTGAAATAAGAGGGTAGAGTAGATCTTACTTGCAATTAGTAGCTACCGTGTTTGACCATTTTTGCGAATTGAGACCAGATGATGGAACTCTAATACATCATTTAATTAATTTGTAATCACTAAATTTGCAGGATTAAAAATCATTACAATTAACAATTATTGATGGCAAGGTTTTCAATTAATTTAAAACTGACGTCACGTCCCTAGGAGGATGAACTAATGACAGCTTCCGTGATGTCAACATTCCTTGGCGTACCAAGAAATCCCGATATTGATTCTGGAATGTCTTTCAGAGCTATATTTATATCTGCGAGCCACTTTTAGGGTGTTTTTTTAAGGGGGTGATCAATCACCAGCATGCAATACAAAATACGTTGCGCATACTAACAAATTATACTTCCACACTCATGCAAAGGCAAAGCTTGCCAAATAATCATTAAGGTAACCTTCTAATAAAAGTAAAACATACAAAATATGCTGTTAGAAATAATAAGAAAATTCAGAAACATGCATTGAGGAATACATAGGTTATTAAGCTACACTACAAGTTATCTAACCTATTTGTGAGTTTTAACGCTGCCGTTATAGTCTCTTATTGATCGTGGGAAAAACGACATTCTGAATCTATCTACTCTTCAGACTATTTCTCTTTTTTTATTTATATGATCTTGTCTTCCGTAGCTTGTTGGCGTTCGTAAGATATGGGTAACTTCGCCGGAAAATACACTCATGACAAAACTGACCATCATGCTATTACGGCCAGTCGGTCACTGCTTCTCCTTGTCTAAGATTCGGCATTTCCCGCAGGGACTCCTTTAAGATAGAAGTAAAAGCTCGTTTAATTCATCGGGATCATCGACTCTTTCATTCCACACCGCCAAGGACTCCTGGGAAAGAGTTCAAGGCACGTTGCAAAACTGAGGCCGAAGGCTTATGATCCAAAAAGTCTCCAGTGACGCCCATCTGATACCGGCTTCTCAAGCGCAGCATGCTTTTCCCCTGGGGCTAACGCAATGGGGAAGACTAAGCCTGTGATCTTATTGGCTGCCATTTTCCTCGCACCTCAATGATGAGAGGTCGTTATTGGCGATCAATCTTACAAACGACTTGTATAGGTGTGAGCTATATTGCCTCTGCGTTCGAAGTGGATTTTCGGCACCTGCCTGCCAAGCGGTATCATCTCAAGTGTGCCGTATATATTCCGTATATTCTTGACGGTGGTATTTACTGATTCATAATCATTTGCAAAAACCCTTGACAGATGCAAATAACCTTTGTCGTCTCAGGTCTGGGAACTCTTACTGCGATGTAAAGATATTGGGATTTCTGCCACGGTAAACACGGAAGGTAAACTTAGCCTAAGCTGCGAGATGATTGGAATAAATGGTGAAGGTAAGTGACGATATAAAATGACGATGATAGACTTTATTAAGCAGTACACTATTTATTGATCGTATTTACTGGGAAGGGGGGGGTGCGATTGCTGAAGTTTACACTTCTAGCAGTGCATCTGTGCTGACTGATGAGGATCTATTATGATGTACGTTAACATGCTGGAAAACTTTTAATCGGTTAGTATGGTAATCCAGTGGGTGAGCGTTTGGTTGAAATGAGCCCTGTGCTTCAATCACGAGTTTTCGACATTCCCAAGAAGAATCGAAAACCTCGCTGGATGAGGTGACCCAGGAAAAGGAGCTTATGAATGTGTGATGTGTCTCACTATCATGAATGTGTGATATATTCACATGCCTGTTGTTTAGTCTGGGGTAAACTCTACTTACGTTGCGCCCAAAGCTGCAGCGACCCTGTTCTTCTTCTTCTTGATGCCGTGCACTACTCAGTGCGTTGACAGCACAGGCATACCCGCTGAAATATGCCCCCAGATTCTCTAATTGCTGTCCAATATTTGATGTTTTGTGCCAATGAACATTTTCTTCTCTTTATTAGGCGCTTTCTTTCAACCACTCCTTTTGTCGGCCTCGATGGCGCCATGGTAACGTTTCCGACTGATAGCCTAGAGGTCGTGGCTTCGAATCCCGCCTTGGTGGATTAATCACCATCATGGATTTATCACCATGGACATGGGTGTATGTGATTTTTAAATAAGTAAATTGTAAGAAAGGACTAAATAGTCCTAAATTTGCTTGAAATAAAGACGACAGTATTATTATTCCCAGAACAGGATTTATATTTCTTACCTTAATCCCTCTTATTTCCACTCTCTTCATCTTAGGAAAATAATGCTGTATCTCTCATTTTTAAATTCCTAATACCTATCCTATCCTTAGCAATAATATGCGTAGCTATCTCAAATTGACCCTCCTAAGGATGAATTACATGCTTCAACATTTAAAACATTATTCGTATTTAATTTCTCCGATTTTGGAAACGTTTTTCTTCCCGTAGTCTAAAAATGACCGAATGAAAGGGAAATATTTAGCAGCGGAAATAAGTGGTATGAGTTGTACTTCGACGGCGCTTTGGTAAGAGGTAGTTTGGTGGGAGACGCTGGATCGGATTTCGGGGGATCATATCTCATAAGTGCTAATAGGGATAAGTCAAGACAAATAAAATTTCGGATCTAGTGGCCTTAATATTCACGTATTTCATCTAGATAGTTTTTATCAACTCTCAAAAATCCGATTCTGGTTTCTTAGCACTTACGGTCCTTGGAGAAAGGGTTTTCGTAATTTTAAAATATACAAACTTATATCCCATAACATTTTGAAATGACCGTTGAAGATCGGTATTTGTTACCGCGATGTAATCCGAGGTAAATTTATTTATTCTATTTCATGTGTTAGAAATTTCAGAAAATGTTCAATCATACATTCATTTAGGCTATTCAGACTATAACATAAGTCAAACCTTTTTTCTGTATCTTAAAAATCAAGGGTTGTAGTAATATACATAGCGCATGGGGTCATGGTAGATTTAGCTCTATGACCAAGTGAGCGAATCTCCATTCCTCTCCTACACAGATTTTTTAAGCATTTTTGAAATAAGAGGTCTATCATTAATCAATTATGAAATTTGTGATCCGGCTGATATATAATTTGCGTTAGCGCACCAGCGGTATTTCCACCATCCACTCTTTTCTTGAATGGAATAATAGCAAGATTATATGGGTGTTATTTCGGCTGAAAAGTTGATTGGTTAAAGGTAGGCGCTCGTTCACACACATGATATTTTTGCTCACCTCATGCAAGTTTTTCCTTGCCCCGGGAAACGCTTAATTGCTATCACATTCAAATATCTTGCTTGCCTCAGCTACCGCCTTTCCCTTTAGTGTGCTAAAGCGACCTTATTGATTGTATTTCATGCGTCATTGCGGAAGAACCTTTCCAATCTTTAAGATTACCTACATGCTCCAAGTTTTATTCTGAATGATATTCAAGTTCTTGATAGACAGATATTTGCTAGCAATGTGTTTCCTTAGAAGCAGAAGTAATGCCTCCGTATACGGTTGCTCAATTTCAGTTTCAGAAACTTGTTCACCTCAACCATCTCGATGAGTTTCTCCATATTACGAATGAATATTTATTTTTAATTCCTGAATATGTGTAACACTTATACGCCTTTTTTCCGGTTCGCTTTTGAAATGCCGTGGGAAAACGTATTTGCCCAACTTTTGATTTTTCTACCTCATTTCACATTTTATTAAAAGAGTCATGATTTCCATGTTTAGTCAATTATTTTCATTCTTTTTAAACATTAAAATTTGATTTTACATGAAAAATTATATTTACAGTAATTTAGATGGATATTGGTGTTTTGAATATATTTTTCTCGGGTTATGGCAAATTCAGCCATTGATAATAAATGGTTACAAATTGTCTTTCACATTTTTAGGATTTATGAAGCAGATATTTATTATTAATCCATACGAAACTAAGGTGTTCAAAATTCAATGGTGTTAAATTCTTATATTTATAGTTTATACCCTGTTTTGTGACATTGTAAAAATGTATTGCCAATGGCTGAGTTTGGTCGTCTATATTAATTTGACACGAAAGTATTTAGCCCGTATATTATATACATAATACTGCATTTGAAATATTTTATCGCTTATAAATGCATGATTGAATAAACTTATTTCATATTTCTATAAATCTTTCCTTTTTCAATTAATTTCTTTCATATATCACCTTATATTTCAGTAACTAATAGTTAATTTTTAGTTGAACCTATGTTAGAAGAAAATATGTATTATTTGTATACCTATGTAGAGTAAATAAAAATGTAGATCACCTGCGTAGTAAAGAAGCATATCAATGCATGATAAATTACTCTTTCAATACCCACTTATTTAAAAATTAAAATAACTTGGGAAAATATTAAGGTAATTTTTGACGATCACATTAATCGACTATTATTTTCAATGCTCAGCTATGAAAAATCTTGGTTCTTTACTGCCATGATAGACCACTAAAGATTTATAGACCACAAAAGCTACCTTATTCGAGTTTGCTTTAGGGTAAAATTATGATGAAAAGACCAGCTCGAGCTGATGAAAGTGGCTAGATAATTGTGGTATCGATTTGAATTAACGTATTTGCGATCTGGTGATGGCCAACGCCCGAGGCGAGCGCTTACATAGTTGGACAAGGCTGAAGACGTTGATGACTAAACATGCGAGTAAGCCAGCCAATCTTAAAGGGAGGGAAACAGCTTCGATCATACACTTGCGAAAGACGGAATAGTACACTCGCTTGGATTAAAATCGATCAGATCGGGTTTGACTCGCACGATTGAGCGATAATATTTCACCATTACAGCGTTCGCCAGTGGAAAGACACGGCGTAGATCTACTCCAATGTGCACGAAAGTAACTAAAAGTTAATTTTTAGTTGTGCATATGTTAGAAAGAATACTTTCTTTACATATGTAGAGGAAATGAAAATGCAAATCACCTGCCAAGTAAAGGAGCAAAGCAATTTATAATGAGATTACTGTAAGATCGAATTTTTTCCGGGCGGATATAGTCGTTTCGGGATTTTAGCCGGGTTATCTCTCTCCGTTAGGCCGATTTTTCGGAACCCGAGTTGTTCCGATGATGTTCCATATGAGTATATTCCATCTCTGCGTGAAGCCCGAATAGACTTTTTTGAATGAGATTACTCTTTCAGTCACAAATCAATTTTATAAATGAAATTGCTTGGGAAAATATTAAAGTAATTTTTGATCATCAAAGTAATTGACTGTTCAATACTCAACTGGGAGCCATCTTGGCCGGTATTCTGGCAATAATTACTCTCAAGAATCTTAATTCATGAATGGACGCAATTTACGCTAAAATATCTCTCATAGTTTTGGTGCAATTATAGCATGTAAGGAATGATTCGTAATTGGAAATAAAGAGCTGGAGTGATACCTCAACTATATTTCTCCATCAGCCTTTCTTTCCTAATGCATTTGTATATTATGAGCGCAAAACATTGCCAAATTACAAGGAAATCGTGTACACATACACCACTTAGATCATCAGAGCGGTGTATTTGCATGAAACGTCCTTGCATTTTGCTAATGTAATGCGCTCACAATACCCAAATATATGTATAGGAAGGAACAAAGGAAAATATTTCGGTAAACATGCTTCACTAGTTGCAACTGTCCATTAGTAAATTAAATTACAATTATGGCTATTCAGTTTCATGCATAATTTTGGGCTAAAAACTTTTGACATCCATAGTTAATAAACTAAAATTATCTGGTGTTCTGATTTAACGTGGCTCTACTTTTCCCATCACATTACATAATTAGAAAATTGTGTCACTGTAAAGAAATCCAGGTATAACTAGGCAAAGCTGTGCGAGGGAAGTTCGTGTTTTGGAATATAGGACTTTGTTAATTTATTGTGTGCAAAAATTTTACTGCAATTTTTTTAATTTCATGTCAATATTCAGATTTGGCACTGTTAATTTTTTAAAAATAACTTTTGCTATGAATGGATTTCAGCACCATGTCCTTGTTTTCATGTCCTCGCGGTTTAATGACCCGATAATGTACTCACCTCTAATTAGCTGGTGCTCTCACTGTACATAAAAAAATCCCTTTCCCGGACTTTACGTTTGAACTCTGGCTTACTTCGCTTCGAATCTGGGAAACTCTCCCCATTAAGAGTTTACAGAATCACTTGCTATTGCTTCCTCAATCGCTAATGATTCGGAATCCTTCCAATTTTAGTGCGCAGCTGTGTGACGTTTATGCCTTATCGGGCCGCGAAGAGGTATTGTTGAAATGGAAAAGAGAACTTGATGTAAGGAGAGAGAAAACACTCATCTTAATGACGGCATGGAGGCCTTATTTTCGTTGATTAGCTTTTACAACCGTTTTATTGCGTTTCTTATTGATAACCCCCCTTTTTATATTTTTTGAGTTGTCTTAATTACCTACCTCTGATCAAGCGGTCAGTATAATTGAAAAACAAATTGAATAGCTCTCTTTTTTTTTCTTCTTTTTCACGGAAAAATTTTCCCTTATCTCCACGTATTGTCTTCAGGTACTTTCTTGCTGTACCTGAATACCCAGTTATCTGAATTCTGAATGGTTAGTAGCTTTGAATGCTATGATATCACATTGTCTCCCTTTTTGATCTACTTACGGTCCCATTCTCGCGTACCGTTGGCTAAATGACAAAATATTTGAAGACCTTCAAGAGCTCGAGTCATAGAACAGTGAATGTTGGGCCAACTATTATGGAATAAGGTTTATAATTTGCTATAAAAGAAACACCATTATTAGGACTCTACTCAGTGTGGCGCAAATAAATCCATGATGTTTTACTGCAATTAATTAGGGAATGAATGGGATAGCCGAATTGTATCTTTACCAAATGTTTATTCTCTTTTTTTGAAAAACGTTTTCGCACAAAATGGTCATCATTTGAATATAATGGTAGGATATAATGGGATATTATCCTCCATTGGCCAATAGTACTCAGAGTATGTTAGTTTTGCTGAAATGGCACCCGTGTCATTTTATTAGCCTGTGAAATAAATAAATAAATAACGTGGCTCAACTTTTTCCCTAATAATACATAATTACACAATGGTTTCACTGTAAAGTAATTCAGGTACTGTGTATTAACTAAGAAAAGCTGTGTGGGTAAAATTCGTGTTTTGGAATATTTATAAATCAGTTGGGATGTTGGTGACTAAAACATTATCCGCGAAAAATATTTTTTTTTAACGAAAAAGAAATTTTAGCTCTACAACACGAGGATTTTTGTTAGGGTATCCAAAGTTATAACTAGGTTTAAAACTCTGCATCCAATTATCAGTTTCAAATCGTTATACCAATGTAGGTACCACTTATTAGCCCATAATCATCATCATAAATTCAAACAAGACTGTAAAATTCATTTAATGGTGCTATCCACTCTATTATCCTGCCAAGTAATCGTTCCATACGAAGGAATTTCTTCTCTTCCAGATTCTTCTTTACCTCTACCATATGTTTTATTTGCGGTATTTCTTTTCTATTCTTGTCATTTGCTAATCAGTGTCACTGCCGGGGGAGGGGGGGAGGGTTCGGGGGGTCCGGCCCCCCTCAGAAATATAAAAACAAAGTTATATTCCTTCATAAAAGAAATCAAAATATAGAAAAATCATGAATTTTCAAAATATTTCTTTAACAAATGTAGTTTTTCTAGTATAGAAAGTGTTAAAATAAGTTTAAAACCCATTAGTTAGTAGCCTGTTTTTTTTAATCCCCCCTTGTTATAGACCCCCCCAGAACGATATTCCTGGCCACGCCGATGATCTACTTGTCCCTCAACGATATTCTTCATCAGGCCACCATGTCTCATGATATTGCCGATTGGGTTGCTTCGTCTTCTTATCGATGTTTTCACGAGACTTAGCTTTCCTCATACTCATCATAAGGCTCCGACGAAGTGAACACAAACATTTATGCGCGTAAGGAGGGAATTCCGAAATTTTTCTTTATTTCGTTATGCGTTTGTTTGGAACAACTCGCTTGAAGAACGTAGTAATTTCAAAAATTTCTTGGTCTTTCAATCGCCGACTACTTTTCAATGGAAAAAATAGTTATTATTTCTGGAAGATGGAATTCGGAGTGAAGAAGGTTTGGTACTTTGCCTCTCTTTTTCCTACCTCTTTGATGTTCTCCCGTCGCAGCCGCTTCCAAAAATCTTTTGCTTTTACGATTCTCGGAAACAATTATCCAGCACACCTTTTTTGATATACTGCTTCAGAAATGACGAGCTTGTTCGGAAAAATGATATGCCAAACACTCTCTTTCAAGGCCACCGGGTAGTCACTAACCCTTTTAGAAGTGGAGGAAGTTTACGAAGCCGTAAAAGATGTGCCGTCCACGCCGGTATTCCGAACTCCGAGAAGCGAGCGAATGAGTGCGAAATGTGGGGTTGTAATGAAACGGTGTGCATGAAATTGTTCCACGATACAGCTTAATTAATGAGGAAATTCATGCATTTTTTCTTTCTACTGTAGGGTTTTGCATGATTTTTCAAGCTACCCTTTCATTTTCTGCCAATATTAATAACTTGAGAAAGGGAGGAGGCAGAAGGTATGGATGGAGGGAGTACTAAGCGGGGATGGGATGTTGAAAACGGTCTTATAAGGCAGAATTTTGGGTTAAGGAGGGAGAGGAAGGAAAAGAATAGAATTTTTAGATAACATTAAAGGGAGTAGGCCTCACAGTGAACTGAAGAGGAAAGTGCTTGAAGAAAGGGGAGACTCCTAGAATGCTCCTCAAGTACTCCATGGAAACCTACCTTAACCGGTAGAACACTAGTAATTAATAATTTATGTTATTTTAGTGTCTTTTGGTGCCTCAAGGGAATTCAGAAGAGGCAATGATGCTTGATTGCCGGCCTCAGTGGTGGTGGATTCAAGCCCTCGCCAGCCAAACAAGAGGTCGCGGGTTCGAGTCCCGCCTGGGTAGGTTCCCCTCAATCCAAGGCATGGTTGTCCGTACATTTTTAATTGTTAAATTTGTTGAACTCTCCGATGCATAATGGCCAATATGTACTGTATTCGGTGGTATGGGAATAAATAAATAAATAGGATTGAGGATTCTGTTTATTGACGTCAGAAATACGGTTATTGTGACTAAATGAATTTCCTCTGACAAGATAGTTATTAGATAAAAAAGCACCACTTTCCATCATGTTGTATCATTAATTGAAAACTGTTTTTCAACCCTGTATTTATTGTAATACGTGAAATGTATTTTTTTTAAACACCCTTATATTGTTGTTTGGTACCCACCTATTTTCATCCTGTTGGTCGGAGACATAGCTGGACTGGAAAGCTGTGGGACTTGTCCTGAAAATTGTATAAATATAAAAGCTCTTGTTACAGAGTCTTTTTGTTAGTGAAAATGGGTATGTGGGGTACCAACTCATAGTATAATTGCATCAAACGCATTGCATGTGAAAAAAGTTATGAAACCCTTAAACATTTTATTCATGGAAACATTCTCAAAGAAAATTATTTAATTTTTAATAACTTTGTAATTATATTCATTCATTATTAAGAAATACCCTAAAAATAATGGCGTAGCTAATGATGCACAAAGGTTAAGAAAAAGACTTCGCTGTTCCACAAAATAAAATATATTTGCGACCGGTTTCGATACCGGATGATACGCTGTATCGAAATACGCCAGATGATGGTACGCTGTATCGAAACAGGTCGCAAATATATTTTATTTTGTGGAACAGCGAAGTCTTTTTCTTAACCTTTGTGCATCATGAAGGAGTTCCACCATGTTACGCCAACCACCATCGAATGTAGCTAATGATTTTAATTTAATATGAAGTAGTTAATGATTTTCGAGGAAGCATATTTCAAGAAAATATATTAGTGAGTTTTTTAAAGCTTCTTTAAAGCTTGCTAAATGGCCTATCTATGCCAAGTTTTCCCGTTTGTATCTGAAAAATCCTTTTAATTTGAATTGACTGTAGATTATGCGTGGCATACTTTTACGGAAAGACCAGTAAGTTGAGCATCAATTCTTCAGGGGAAATTTCAAATATCTGAACAATAAAGGCTAATTGGAATAAAATAATGATATATTGGAATAGTAGTCTTTTTATCATCATCATAATTAGACGACAATCTTAAGATTGGTTTGAAGCATCTCTCCACTCTGCTCTCGTATCCGCAAGGCTTTTCATAGTAAGGTAGTCCTTATTTTACATATTTTATAATCTCTCCCATGTTCACCCCCCGCCTTTCTGCCTCTAAACGCTCTTCTATTCAGACTTCCTTCTTCCATTAACTCCTATGCCAAATGCGATAAAAATTTTGATCCTTTCTTTCATCCCTCATCCAACTTGCACCACCACTATCGTAATTTTCCCCCTATTCCTCACACCACCCGGTGAAATTTACTATTCTTTGTTATTTATTTGTAAATACTGTTGAATATTTTTGTTCATTACTGGTTACGTTGCTTAATATAATTAAATTGTTTCTCCTGTTATTGTCATCCTCGTGCTGTTTATGGACTGGATTAAATGAATAAATAAATGTAACTCCCTCGGGGCCATCCCTTGCACTTCTTTCCCTCCACTCGACCTTCCTCAATTGTTTCCATCAGGCATCATGCCTCATACTGTGACCCACTAAGGTCTTCCGTCTTCTGCTTAATGTTTTTAGAAGACTTGTCTTTTCTCCCACTCTCCTTAGCACCTCCTCATAAGCATTCGTTTTATCATGGCAGAGAAAATTGACTTCAAACGCATTGCCTTAGACTTCATTTGTTGTTCGTGAGGTGAAGATTTTTGCTAATTTCAGTCCTTCAAAATACGGCCAATCTTGTCCCGATTAAGCTGCCATCATGGGATGACTTGGCATATTTCCGTTGAGGTTGCTGTAGAAACGAACAGTGGCTTTGCCCCAAGCTCTTAAAAAACTCAGGATTGTTCATTGCTCGTTAGAAATGAGTTGTTTAGCAAAATCTGGTCGAAGAGAAGGAGGTGAAACGTTTGTTGCCGATCAGTTTTTTTTTTTCTATCTCGACAAATCCATCCTGCAACCAGACATGCTATCCCTTCGCTACGTAATTTATTCGATTCTCTGGAGTGCCAGGTGAAGAAAATAATTGAGCCGAAACAAGAGCTTATTCACCTGTCGTCGGGTGTTTAATGGAAGCCGCGGTGATCCATCTCACATGACTCGGCGCGAACCGTGCGTTCTTGCGCATTTGGCGATTCAAACTGATCCGATCGTGGCACCTACCCAGAAGTTTGCCCATCCCCTCAACTGAGGAATGGCTACTGCCGATTGAACGACAGCAGCTCTCGCCTATTATCCATTTGCTATCGCATGATTCTAATTACCTGTATCCAACGATTTTAGCATAGATCATTGTTTTAACTCGGGAGCTGGGGAGTCGGAGCACATACCTCTACCAAGTTGAGTTAAGTGTATGATGTAAGTTTAGCTGATACTTCTTGTGCGTGCGTTTTAGATTCGCATTGTTTTAATTCTGTTGAGAGTTCAAGCTAATGAGGTCTTAAAGTATTATCGCAGCCGTCTTCTAGCAAGATAGGAATATTTTTTGCCGATTTTAACGAATAGGTACCTTTCCTTTCCACGAATGGAGAGAGTTATTTCACTCGTATCTTTGAGGGTATTTCTGCCAAAACAACGCCGATTTTCAGGAGTGAAGGATTTTTTGCGAATTTTAGTATTTTCGCATCATCGATGATTGTTGTTTGGGCTGTAGGTACTTTTTGAACAATGTGAATGAGATAAATAATTCTAAAAAGAAGGCATTTATGCCAATTTTAATTTTAAATGAGCGAATGGTAATCATTTAATTTTACATTGAGTGACAAATTTATCCCACCCGCTATCATGTTTTTGGCCCTGCTTTTATGTTTGCATCAGTTTTTAGTGACCATCTTGAAAAGTGATTCTCAGAAATGTCGGAAGAGCGTGTGTAACATTGGGTTCTAAAAAAGTAAAATTCACTATTCGTTCAGTATACTCATCCACTATCGCAATGAGTCATAAAATTAGATTACCAGCGTGGATAAGTAATCAAATAGGACATCAGTAATCTTTTCACATTGGAAGGTCTTATTTCGCAGCATATTTTATCGGGATTTCAATCTTTACCTCCACTTCCGACCTTACGCTCTCTCTGGCGTAATTGGAATATATGGAATATGAGTGACAAGTGATTGGAAATCGAGGTTAACGTTTTCATTCCTTCCCCAGGCGTGAAATATCCTTGCTAATAACCGCGTATGAATTGTACGATTGCTTCTCCCAGGTATCTGCATTTTGTAAACGAATCTTCATCGAATGCTTTTAAGTCACTAAATAACAAACTTCACTCGGTACTGTTAGTAATGCATTTTTAAAGTCATGACAATAGAATTGAAGTGGCTCATTTCTGATATTGCTGTTGGTGGTTCTAGAGATACATAACATTTTTTTAGTGCTTGCCTCACATCTTAAGTTTGGAGGATAAGCATAAATATTTGTGGCAATGTCAGATTTAATTAGTGTTTCAACGTGGAGCATCATTTTGAATTTTATTTCGTGGCATATTATTACTTGGGGGTTGTCATCCTAATGTTTCCGAGAAATATGCGTTCCAGTAAAGGCTTACTCTTTTCTTATATAAAAGAAGAAATATGTTACAAGTAGAGTTTATTGGTTTTAGTGGTTGTGAAAGCACTTTATCGATCTTGGGAATATTGAGAGCATAAAAGGAAAATATTTTGCTCTTATCCAGCCCTTAGAAACATTAAATATCTCTTTAATCACTGCAGAGGGATTACAATCTCCTCCATTGATGAACTGAAATATTCTTTGGACGGTGCATACATTCTTTGTAAATTAGAGCAGTACAATATCGGCAAATAATAAAAATATTCAGTAAAAAACTACGTAGATGGTGCTAACTGGGTAAAACCAAAAACATAGTCTTTCATTTTCAGTTAGCAGCTTTAGCGAGCCATCAAGAGTAACCATTGATGAAAATTTATTTTACAGGCTAGTTGAACCACAAATTGATCTCTTAACGATTAGTATGGCAAATTTCATTCACTCATTTTATTAAGGAGATTGCATTGCATTTTCTAATCCATCTTTTATTTCCAGACCATACGCTATTTATGTTTTCTAACCCGGAGCTACTTCCGGAAGAAATCAAATAACAAGACTTCTAATTTTGAAAAATACTGAAGACAATCGTCGAGGGACAAGTGGAAGGCAAGGACGGAAAAGGAAGACCTCGAACAAAATATATGGAACAAGTTAGGAAGGATGTGAAAGAGAAGAAATACGTAGGTGTGAAAAGATTAGCTGATAGGAGAACTGAGTGGAGAGCTGCGTCAAACCAATCCTAGGATTGATGACCAGTGATGATGATGATGAGAATTTTCCGCTCTATCATAATTATTGTGGCAGCAATATATTTCGCCGTTGAACAATACAGCACAAAAAACATGTAGTTTAAATCTTTCCTGAATAGAGCTGTAAACGAATACATTCTTTATGTTACTTAGAAGCAACGTTGCGTTATGGTGGGTTACAATATATTTTTTCAGGCAAGTGGAAATTTTCATTGGTTGTTTTTCACGGTGTTTTTTTTCCAGCTATTTTTTTCTCATCTTTTTCTGAAACTAGATTGAACCAGAATGAATCCGCGGGTATGAAACCTATTAATAGTCGGTGTTCCCATCTGCCCGTAAAGCGATCCAAAATTCCCAGCAATAAAATTCATGCCTTATTCCGGGCAACGCTGATTGCACGTTCCCATGAGGAGTAAAAAATTTGACCGGGCGAGAGCGGCGGTTGGTGCTCTTCACGTGAAACGATTCCATCGGAAAGATGTTTCCCTCAAAATTACCAAGGAATATTTCTTCAATTCATCATAATGAGCTAAGACCAGTTATATAATGCATCACTTCATGAATGTGACGAAAAATATTTGTCATGCGTGACGGACAATCTTCAACGGACGCTGGGACGTGTATTTTTTACCTTCAGATTTGTTGAACCTAAATCAGTCGATACTATAATGATACAAGTATTCTCACAGTATTCATTATTAATATTGTTATAATTAATATCTTTTTGATAAAATATTCTTCAATTTTCATTGTTTTTTTAATGTAAAACCGACAGGGTCTCATCGAAGTAACACTTACCTGCTCTGTTGAGTTATTATTATTGTTCTTATTATTCTTACTTTCTCATTTGCTATCTGGCAATGTTATGTCCACAGTGAACGGACCAAGTCAAGTTCAACAGTGTTTTGCCCATTTATTCTACAGGTAGGAACCATCGGACAATCTGACAGGTGTCTGGGATGACTGATTTTTGCATTTTTCCTGAATTCCTTCCAGGTTTGGCCTTTTTAAGTGATGAAGCACTTCACATGGTGTGATTCCAGTTGTTATTTTGACAATTGGGCATATTTCCACCAATTAAATTTTCCACGCGGCTTTAATCTCTGCAGTAAGTTCAGCATATTTATTAATTTTGGAGGAGTTTGCTTTCTGTGCATTGTGGTTCAGCGGGATTGTTACGTCTATGAGTGTAATGTGTCGCTTTATTTTGTCTATGATAACTATGTCCGGTCTATTGCTTTGAATTGTTCGTTAAGTTCTGATTTCAGCATTCCAATATATCTTGCATTTATCATTTTATTATTGTTACCATTAATATTATTATTGTCATCATCATCAACACCTCTTTCCTTAATTTTTATTCAGTTTTCACTGATTTTTTTCTAGTGTAAAGAGCACAGGTTCTCGCCAAGGTAACTCTTTGCTGTTCTATTGCGTTGAGAAATTTTTTCGTGATATGGCAGCTTGAAATTATCACAGGCTTTTGCAATTTGATGAATGTGTTTGGATGAAGGTTGAGTATTTTGAAACTATTTTGTGCATGTTTTGGGATGATACCGGTAGCTGAGATGACAATTGGAGCTATATAAACCTGTTCCGTATTCCATATTCTTTTTATTTCTATTGCCAATTCTTGGTACTCATTTATTTTTCAGGCTATTGTTTTTTCGGCGTTATGCGACAGTGGTACAACAATATCAGCTATGAAACAATTTCCATATTTCTTGTCAATCAACATTATATCTGGTCTATTATTGACTACAGTTTTATCTCTTTGGATCAGAAAATCGTAGTAAAGTGAAATTGAACTATTTCAAGCACAGTTTCGGGGTGGCATCTATAGTATGGGGTCTTGGTGCCTATTAACTTGTGCTGGTAGGCCAGCTTTCGGTGGATAATTTTTGCAACTTGATTATGCCAATTTAAGTTTTCTGTGTTAGGTAACATCTTACAACCAGATGTAATGTGTTGGATTGTTTCTGGTTTTTGGAGTTCTCCAAAGTTTACCCAACAACAACTATTTGTTTTATAAGATTTTATCAGCATATTGATTGAGGTCATTGATGTGTCGTCCATGTAATTCCTTCTGGCCCATATTTCTACCTTTCCATTTAACAAAACGGTTTCTGTGTATTTTATTCCATTGGTCTCACCATTTTTTAAGTTTAATAGTGTTAAGTTATTGTCGGCAAATGCTATTGTACGCGGTATCGAACTATTTGATTTATTGTAAAAGAAATTTTTAGTCCATGAATTTGATTGTTAAGGAGCAGCAGTGCATCAATTAGCACCCTACCTCCCATATATCGGGATAGCGTAAGTCTCTCTATTGCAGCCTTTGGGCGATGTAAATTAAACTTTGTGAATGATGTACGAATTGATCTTTCTATACCCGTCACTCCAAATGTATATGCCAACACAGGTACCGCAAAAATGTTGATGGATTTGATTGTATGTCGTGCATTTAATTCTGTTTCAATTAAAGACCTTAGTCTTTTATTGAATTCAGGCGTAAATTTCTTCTTGATCTGTTTATGCTGTATTGCATTTGCTTGCAAGAATTCAAGGTATTTGTAGTTCTCATTTGCTTCCATAGGTATTATTGACTCATCGTCCGTAATTTTGAAGTTTCCATGCTTAATTTTTCCTTTTTCTATGTGAATCAATCTGCATTTATCGGTTTCGAATCGCATGTTTATATCACTGAAGAACCTACTTGTGACATCCAGAAGGTACTTCAGCTGTTGAGCATTTGGGGCTTAGATTTTAATATCATCCATGTATAGAGGGTGAGACATAGTATTAAGGTTTTTTGTGCAATTTTTTTATTTTGCGTCCATATTTAGTGCTATTGAGGGCATTTGATAATGGGATTAATGCAAGGCAAGACCAGAGTGGACTCAAAGAGACTCCTTGGAATAGGCCCCGTTTTATGTCAATAGTTGGTGTTGTAAAGCCTTTACCCAATATATAGACCATTAGTGCTGTTTTTCACTTTGCCATTGTTGCTCCTAAAAGTTTAACAATGGTGACGTGGATTTTGTAAGCAGTCAGAACTTTTAACACCCGATTATGTGGGACACTGTCAAACGCCTTACGGTAGTACGTATACGCAACATGAAGGTTTATGTTATTTTTCCGTTATTGTTGTATTACAGAATCGATTGTCACTTGCTCGTTTCGTTCTTCCTCAAGTATATTATGCCGTTAAATATGGCTTTATATTTTATTTGTGATACAAGACGTGAGTATTTTATGTATAGTAGGTAGACATATTATTGGTCGATATCGTGTAGGATCTTCCATATCCATTGTTTTAGGTTTCATGTATGTTATCCCTGTGGTGAAAAATTTATGGAGATCCGTTGGATTGTTAATAATATGAGTAAAGTATTTGGCTATGGATCCATGTAGAGTTGTAAACTGTTTATACCAGAAGGTTCGAAATACGTCAGGTCCTGGCGATTTCCAATTATGTGTATTTCTTAAACTATTTTAAGGTCTTCGGTTGAGATTTTAGTGAACTGCATTTGGTGATCTATTTTTAATTATTATCATTGTTGTTATTATTATTAGTATTATTATTATTATCATGCTCATTGTTGTTAAGTAATCTACCGATTAAGGTAGGAGTTTAAGAAGTATTGTGACAGTCCACTCTCCCTTCATGGACTTCCCTTTTAAGTTCACAATAAGGTCTACTCCCTTTCATTCTACCTAAAAAATTAATCTAATCTCTTTCTTCCCCTATGTCGTAAACCAAACATTCTGCCCTGTAAAACTGTTTTAAACTTACATGCATCAATTTTACATTAACTTTTCTTTGAAAATGTGGATATAAAAATATCGCGTATCAAAACTAGAAGTTGAAATGAAGGAACGTAATAAAATGGGTATATTGATAAAACTTAAGAATTAACATAACGGCGATTCATTTACCCCTTGTCGAAAATACGCCTCCCCTTAAACAGCTGGAAAATATCTGCTGCTTTTTAATTTTCACTCATGAATGCTCTACAAACAATGAATAATTTCTACATAAAACCAAGTAAAGACAATTAAGACGGAGTCCAAACCTTATGCTATGCGGCCAAATAGACAACCATTACACATTCACGTTTTAACTTGAATCTTTAAAATATTGGCCTCTTGCCACTGTAAATTTGTATCCATACAATGTACATCCAAGTTTTAAATTGGGGTGGATATGAAGCTTAAATCTGATTGGTTTGTTGAGCATACATTTCGTATTTTGAGTGCATATAAAACATACTCAAGATCATGTTGCGCCCAGGTTTTTTGCTAGTTCGGTGAAGGAAATGGCAAGAGGTCAAGTGTACGAGTAATCCATATTCATCAAGCTTGTTTGACAGAGGCCGAGATAATGTGATTAAGGCCGAAGGTATGGTGTGGGTGGAGTACGAAAGAATGAGGGGTTAATTCAACTAAGATTAGCTGTAGAAATAAAAATGAATCGATAAATAATAAGCTGAAAGGAAAACAGACTTTTAAAGTAAAGTGATCCTTCTGAATTATATTTGTTTTATTTTTTTATTAATAGAATACGAATATTTTTAGAATGTTTAGTTTATTAACAGTATTCTAATTATTGCTTTTTTAATTTTCACTTATGAGTGCTCTATAAACAATGAATAACTTCTACACAAAGCCAAGCAAAGACAATATAGAGTCCAAACCTCATGTCATGCGGCCAAGTTGACAAAAATTACTCAATTATTTAAATCTACTAGTATATTTTCATAGAAATAAAATTAATTAAAAAATATGGGGTGTGATATCGTGGAGATATATATTTTGTTATATTATAATCTTACATTTCCACGTACACATCATATTATCAGCAGAAAAATTATTTGTACTGATAATATGATGCCTAAATGACTCGGTGAGCTTAAACGCGTTTTTATCATTAAAGTGGTCTTTGGTAAAGTGAAGTTGTCTCCCTTGTAATAGATGAAAAGCGTGCCATCAGCTTCGCATTCTTTTAATATCGCATATTCGCCTAAATGCTGAGGATTTACTATATTTTCCATGTTTTCCATGTCATGTTTTTCAACACAAATGATACTTTCAGTTTGTTATTTGAGGCGATTGATTTGTCCTCGCTGAACGCCCCGAAGGTCGACCTAGTCGCGCTTTCTTTGCACTTTGATTTTTTACCGTCTTATTCTTCAGAATGCCCATGGAAGCGAGTATTTCAGGGACAATCTAGCTTCCTGTCCATTATCTAGGGTGATATATCTCCAAGATGAAAGCAGCTACGAGTGAATTGGATGATAGAATTGATTACTGACTCTCTGAAATCATGAGCTACATTCGAACCATCATATTGAAGTCTCTTTGAATTAGTGTCCAAGTGTATGCAGTCCAAGACTGATACAAAATGACTGCTACCCGCTATGATGAGTAAGGAGTTCTGAGGGGAACAATGGTGATTTTTATTGATTAATTAATTAATTTTATCATTCAAAAAAAGCCGACACGGCTTTTTCATTGAATAGAAAAGTTAAATCTGCAGATCTTAAGAAGTATACAATAAGTCGAAATGGCATTGAAAAAGGTGGGGAGTCAGTAAAAAAGTGAATTCTGGGAGAGAGAAATATGGAATTTAGGCTGGTGTGGTAGGTGATTATTACGGAGGGCGTGCGTGGGAATGTGGAGTGAAAAGAACGAAGTATTTCTGAGGATCGGAACTTTTATTGAAGGCATTGTAAGTGGAAGTGAGATCATGAATATTCCTACGATTGGATAGTAGGACCAATGATCGGGCAGGCATCGGTGTTTGTCCCAAATGAAATAAAGCGTAAATACGATGCTCTAGACTGATTTAATGGAAATAAATAAATTCGAGCTAATAATTAAACAGAGTGAATTAAGACATTGAAAATTTCAACTGTGCTGGTGAATATTTTTTTCCTTTGAACGTTAGGCCATCCCAGCGATAAACCTCCTCATATTTGCGCATAAATTTCGACGAAAGCATTATGCCTGCTGCCCATCTTTCCCTTTTCTTTCGAGTTTCCTACCAGTGATTTTTATCCTCGCCCTATGTTCTACTCCCTCATGTCACTTAAAACAAGGCATTTATTCTCTTGGGTTTATTTTTTAGCTGTCGAAAGATGTTCTACTTTCACTCATGGTCCGCCGGGTCTTGCTGAGTTCGATTGGTGTTTGTCTCAAATGATGTGGAAGTGATTGATGGATGGGCAGTGAATTTTCCCCACGGTAATAATTCCTGAGAGGGCTGGAAAAGTCGAGAATAAGTTTCGAATTATGTGTTTCATTTCGCTCACCCGGAGAGAGAGAGAGAGTTTATGATTGGTGCAGAAATGAGGCATGACTTGATGAATGAGGAATAACTACCCAGCCAGTCTCCTTCAGTGGTAAACGTGTTATTTCTTTACCAGCAAAACGTCCGCTCTTAGGTGTTCCATAATCATGAACCTATTATTAGACCCATTTGCACCATTGCTCTAGCAATTTTAAGAAGCTCCGGCTGATATGCTTACGCGCGATAGCCAATTTCCTTTATTCCAAGCGTCTGAAGAATATTCTCCCAACGAAGAAAAGAGAGAGTGGGAAATATCTCAGTACTGAGTAGATGCAGAGATCATTTAATGGTTCCAATCAACTCAGTACATTATCCCGTGAATTTTGAGAGGAATGTACGCGCAAATTTTGCGTATTCGAGTTTCTTTCCATTTATAATAAGGTAGTTTCCTTCATCAAAGAAAACGAAAGGCATTGATTGCGATCATTACCCACCATTAGTGTATTCATAATACACAAATTATTTGGCTTAAATCCCAGTTTACACGAATTTTAATGGTCAATTTTAACCTCATTTGAAAAAGACCAGATTGGTGGTCATGCGATGCCACTCCACGTGACGTCACAGGGATCTAGATTCTATACGAGTAGTTAGGAGTTAATACATCACCTGAGATTACCAATACATGTATGTGGCACAGAGCTCAGGGAAACATTTCTTAATAATCACCTATTAAAATTGTCTATGGTCGGAAAGTTTCCTTCAATTGATAGGGTATAATAACTCTTATTGAAGCCAAGCGCTACCTGCTAGCAGCCTGCATCGTAGCGGCGCTCATAGCCTCGCACCAAGGTCACCTCACACGGCGGCAGCTGGATCCAGAATGACGTTAGACGGGCTTTTCCCAGCACTCATACTTAGCCGTCGCGTTTTCGCGCACTTGAAATTTTTACTTTTCATTTAATCGCGAAAAATAGAAATCGTCATTTATAAACCTAAAAGCGTGAAACACGTACTCCAGGAGTAATAATCTATCGATTTAGGCAATTAAAAAAAATAGAAAACCACCCTATTGTTTACCCATTTAGATTACGCCATGCCTAAATCTTCTATGCATAAATTTGTTATACTTTGCTAATATTTTCCCATATTGGTTGGTCTACGAAGAAATTAATTGCTTTGTTCTAAATATTCAAAATTTAAGAGCGAATTGGCTCATTATTTTTAAAAGTCTCTTGTTACATCAATAATTTCTCGGTGTAAATTTAGCATGGCTTTTAAGGCACTTTTCATGGCCCCTATTGAAATATTTTAGTATTTTATGCAGTATATTTAGTCGTACTGCCGAGGGAAAGATTTTGTGCTCCCACTTGTGCAGGGGTATTGGCTAGAATTGTTTCCTACTCGGCTCTGGTCCTTTCTCTAAATGATTGAATTTCCGCTACCACTTTCCTTTCGCCAAAATTTTCCGAGAATTTTCGGCACCGGTCTCTCATGTACGTCTTCACGTCGAGTGCGTTTTCAAACATTTCAAACTCCTCGTTTGTTTGCACGCCTCTTTCGCTGTAAACCCGTCCCTTTCCTATGTTTCCTGTGCTATACACGCTTGTTCAGAGACACTCTCTTTCACAACCCTTTTTTTTTGCCTTCCGTTTGATTGCACGCAGTAAAATTTTTGTGACTACTCCGGCCGCCTTGTTACCATCCTCGCAAAAATTCAACCGGACCTTCCTTGACTTGCGCGTACGTGTCTCCGGTCCACGCCATTATTGGAAAAAGGGGGTTCTTGACCTTTCCTTTTCCGAACCCTTTTTCGCACAATAAGGATCGCCACCGATCCTAAACGCGCAAATAACACCCTTTCCTTTCGTTGACCGCTTCACCCCTTGCTTCTCAAAGTCATTCCGGTACGAACCACTTAGTCCAGTCGGCATGTCATAGGTACCCTTTCGTCAGTCCTCGCACCCTCACCCCTTCCCTCCTCTCCTCCGAACCCCTTTTTCGCGAGCTATCCATGAGGAAGGCTTGCTAAATTGTCGCCAATAAAATTTGCCGCCGGAAAAGGGCTCCAGGACGAGGGAAATCGTCGAGAAAAGGTGAGGTTGGAGGGGCTATGAAGGAGCGAAGGGGTTTTGGCGCGACTGTTAACTGGAGGTTGCCGCGGTAGGATTTCGCACAGTTCTTCGTGGCAGTTCGAGGAGCTAAAGCACTCTTTGCTTTAGAGCTCAGTCGTCAAGACAATTGCTCGCCTTTTTGGAAACGGGTTCCGTCCCACATCTCACGAAGAATGCCGAGTTTTGGGAACACTTCGGAGAGATATCTGGCAGAAAGTTGTAAACCGCTAAAGAGCTCTATCTCTTGTCGTCCATACCCACCATAAATCTTCCCAAGTCAGCGGAAAATCCCGCAGAAAAAAGGGTTGTGTTCACAGAGCAAAACTCACACGCGATATGCTAAAGTGCTCAAGTCAACTTTCAGGGATTGAATGAGAGGACGTGAGGCCAAGTCTGGAATGCGTTCTACTGGGACTAGGTGGGCGGGGATGCTCTCGCGTTGTTTTTGGTGACGTCCAAGGGTTGGTCTGAGCTGAATAAGTGCGGGCACGAGTGTAGGGTTGTCATCGTTTGGGAAGTAGCTCGTGGTATTCTCCCAGCTCTCTCCAAATAGCTGTGTCTCTACTTCCTCTTTGGTGTGGCGATTTACGAGGGAGTCGGAGCGCGCTCCGGTCTTCCTTTCCTCCCGGTCGGTATTTAGGGCCCAAGAGGCGTCTTCGAGGGAAGTTATTCGCACTATGGTATGAATTATTGTCATCATTCCTTCCTGCTTGCTGGTGGAATGCGTCTCCCGCGTCCTTCTGCGTCCCCACCAGTATTTTTACTTCACCCCTTCAATGCCTAGGGTTGGATTTCCTGGAAACGCAAAGTACGCATGCAAAAGCCCGGGTGTCGTAAATCCACCTCGACGCGAATATAGTATTCAGGAAGCTTCGAGAGAGAGGATACGCTCCCGTATTTACTTCTCTTAGCTCTACGTACTCTACGAGACTAGCGGGGATTTCCAGAAGGGAGAGAGTGAGAGGGTTTCGATTTTTAAAACTTCGTGAATAGTATCATGCCTGGGATACAATTGTAATGGTAGATATGAATGCAGTGAAATATGAATAAACACCTAGATTTCATGCTACTCTGAATGCTACAGCAAAAATTTCACGGCATTCACATGAACTCTTCAACATAATTACCAATCAAGAGGTTTCTTGTTTTTATACGAAAATTTTAAGTCATCCAAAGAAAAAAAAATCTTGGATTTGATTTTAGCTGTAGTGTTATTTTTGAGGCCATTAAATATTTTATGTTTAATTCATTCATTTTTTGCTGCTTTTGCCGGAATAACTAGTTTTGTTGACAAATTTTCGCCATTATTTGTGTGCAACTTAGTTTTTTTTTGTTCGTTGGGTGACGTAAACTTTCCGTATAAAAACAAGAAACCTCTTGATTGGTAATTATGTTGAAGAGTTCATGAGAATGCCGTGAAATTTTTGCCGTAGGATTTTAAGTAGCATAAAAGTTGTTGGTGTTTATTTGCATTGCATTTACGTGATACCCTGTGAGCTACCTCTCGGGAGTTTGGAAGAGGGTGACCAATTACCAAATAGCAGCATGCATGAGGGCCGCCACATGCGCACCGAGCGGTCATAGAAATATTACGCCTGCGAGCAAAATAAATATGCATATTCCTGTGAACACAAAACTTACCAATGGTTAGTAATTCCTGTATCAAATCCATGCAAAGTTAGAACTATGGAAAAACACCTGCAATGAGTCGTCCTAGCGACTTTTATACTGCAATAACGTCTAATTCTTTAATTCCATCCTGGGAGCTAGTATTTACAAATTCCAAACTGATTTTGCTAACAAATAACGCTGTAAATGTTTGATTAATTAACGCTGCATTGGGTAAACTTAATTATTATTCCCTAAATTATGTGCTTTTTCGCGTATCCGTGAACCAAACTGAGATGTTATAGCGCCGCGCAAAGGAAAAAATTTGCTGCGGTTGAGAAAAGATAACATGCCTTGTACAAGTTGCCATCGTTTCATAAATGGTCGAGTTGTGCATTGTACGATACATTAAGCATTTTAGACGAAGCGTTTACTACCATCATTTTGCAGATTATGCTTATACGAAACTATGTCGCCGAACTTTAATATTTTATTTGGGTAAATTTTGCCAAACTAACTTTAACTATTTGCCATAAAATTACTCAACTCTGTTATTTGAACCCGAATTCCCAAGGCTTGTCTACATGTTGATGAAAACTGGCTGAACGTTTCCAGGTTTAAAATATTATCGATTTTTAAATCCATATTTGCCTTAATTTAGTTCAATAACACTCGCAGCACCAATACTACTGTAATTTTGGTAAACTTTTCTCGGGATTCCCACCGGGCTAATGTTTTTATATCGGCCAACGTTTAAAGTACCGTCTCTGAATATTCAGCCCTGAAGATGAGTGCCGAGACGGTATTTGAAACGTTGGCCGATATAAAAACATTAACCCGGTGGGAATCCCGAGAAAAGTTTACCAACATTATTCGCCGGGAAAGCATTAAATCATATTTCACTACTATAATTGTTTCGAGGTTTTTGCTTTCAGCCTCCAAAATATACCCGATATTCTTCCTTCCCCCTTACTCCATAGATATTCATTTTTGACCTCTTACTCGGCCATATTCAGAATGGTATTATCATTCAAATGACCGACCCTTAGGTGCCAATTTTCTCCCCAGAGCCCATGCCTCTCGGAAGCCCCTTCGAGGGAAGGAATCTACATTTAATGTGTTTTTTGTCATCAACATCGTTTTACTCCTTTTCGCGTGCTTTGACTTTTTGATTGATCACGCCTGGATAGTGTTATCGGGTTGCCAGAAGACGCTGTGGACAGCCTTTTGCTAACAAACACGTTTAAATTGGTCCAAAAATGCGCGCCACCCGAGGCGTATTTTTCTTCTCGCTTGAGACCAAGCGATCGTTGAACCAGAGAGATTTTCATAAATTTCAGCCGGGCGACTGAAATCTGCCATCAGCTTAGGACGTTGGTCGGTCTAGCGAAATCTGAGTACATAATGAAGATATTTACGAAGATGGCAAAGATGTGATAAGCCTTGGATATTGAATCAAACTTTTTGTGTGGCGTATTGCTTTGGGCTGTATTTATAAATATGTAATGGTCGAGAATTCAATAAATAAAATAAATATTGATAAAGCCATACTGCGTAATAAAGCCGAAACTTTTAAGCGATATTTTATGTGCCGTATACTGCTCACCCATTACGAGCAGATACGGAAAATAATTATCACTTTAACGAGGCAAAAGAAAAGTTGCTTGAATTTATGTCTCTAACTTAAATGCATCAATGGAAGGAAATTAAACTCTTACATTTATGTCTCTAACAATTTAATTTTCTTAACGACTGAATATTTAGTGAATAAGATTTTTTTCAAGTAAAGGTGATTACAAAGAACCGAATATTTTAGAATGTTAAATTAATAAAGAGCGCTATATTGGCTCCGTAACATAAAGCCTAAGTTCTTAAACAGGTGAATGCTCTTATTCAGTTCTATTGATTCGACATCCAACATTATTTATTTTATAATATCGGATGTCGAATCAATAGAAATGACGTGGAGGATTTAATTTGATTGTTAAGAGATAAAAAATGTGGCGTTGATGCACAAATGTTACTAATTAATATTAATCCTAAAATTGATGTGCTTTGTACGTGCTATCACATTTCTCCGGTGTCAACAAGTAGATCGAACTGGGATCATTTTGGAAGAATTGGTAACTGCCTGCCGGTGAGAATGGGATGCATTGATTATTTTTTTTTCATTTAATAAGAGCGTTTCTTCGTATCCAGATTCATGGGATGAAATATTCTTAAGTATTTGTTCATATCTGGAATAAACATCTGAAATAATATTAGGCTGATTATCCCAAGTGAAGACTTATGACACCAAAAAACGAATTTTGTGAAGTTCTAATTGGTCCAGGGAAAGGAACTGTCTTCCCTACCTTGGTGAAAGTCACACGCCTGTGGCTTAGTCCGTGGTGAGCTTTTCCTTTACCTATTCAAACCAACTTTCTGGTTGAACCATTTGGTGACTGATTGCATGCATCCGAGTGCATTTCTGGTTTAGAAATGAAGCGGTGGGCTCCACACTATGGGCACTCTTACATATTTCTTCAGCATCTCATGGGATAGTTTATACGCTGAACATGCTACTCTCGAATGTGTATGTTCAACGCAACGGTGTCTTCATCATCCTAACTTCTCCCACTGCTTTTTTTAAATTTCCATAGCACCGAAAACAGCTCTATACGGCCTTTAACATCGGGGTTAATTAACATGTTGACAATTTAACATGTTAACACAAAAAACCATGCCCTCGATAGGGGTATTATACCCAGGCGGGATTCGAACCCACGATTTTCTGTTTGGCAGGCGAGGACTTAACCCCACCGCCACCGAGGCCGGGAAGCGCGTCCGCAGTTAGGATTGGGGAAAGCATGCCTTTTCTGAACGTGAAGCACCTGTTGCTCTCTCATATTATCGCCTTAATCGCTGAGTCTTTCCTCTTCAGTCCACTCATATTTTGCCCCATCTCTTCATTCCTTGGACCACCTGAATTTGCCTCGGACAAAAAGGCCTCGTTTGGATTCATGGTCATCGCTTAATCACATGCCCCTGTAAATTTTCGGCATTGATCCAGCCGCTGAAATATTTAGTATTTCGGTCAGGTTTGTTGCGACCATTAGCTAAGTGATTTCCTTTAGGTACCGCGGTACTTAATTATGTTTCCATCCTTCACATTAAATTCTCTTTTCCAATTACGGCAAAGGTAATTTGGGAGGACGCCCGCGCCCAATATTCAAATGTATCTACCTTATTGTGTCCATGTCTTTGACTATATATAATATGCGACTAACTTGGTTTCCGTATTCACGAAGTGGCGTGAGATAGTCAAGTATGAAAATATTCCGTGATATCTATGAACATCTAGGTTTATTTCTTTTTTATTTTCACTTTTAATCGATTTTTATGTAGTTATTTAGCTAGTTGGACCAACTGATGGCTCGTTTTTTGTAGAATATATTCGTTTTTCCCTTTCTTCATCATCATCATCATCACTGGTCGACAATCCTAGGATTGGTTTGACGCAGCTCTCCACTCAGTTCTCCTATCAGCTAATTCCCTTTCTTAGGAAACCTATTTAAAATATTTTACAATTCTGTTGTCAAATTTATGCAATTTTTCCTGTATGGCTACTAAATTGAAATTTTCCGGGGGGGTTGAATTAAATTTTTGTACGCGTATTCTAGTATTATAACATTAGTGGTGTGGGGAGAAATCTCCATGGTAAAAGTTTTTGTCAGAGGCGCGATTGACGAAAAAGTCGACCATTTCTAATGCAGGAATCGGTTCCTATTGCCTCGAAACAGAAAAAAGCACGCTTTGATACGTTTTTTCGCACCGTCCCATTTTAAGCGCAAGGATTCTCTCTCACATCCCTTACTAAGCCGCTATAACTTCAGCGGATTTGCGGAGCATATTACGCCAAGACTCCCGTATCCAATTTCCATTTTATTTCCAGCCCCTTCAGAAGACGCAAGGAACGTAGCCAGGAAGACTTACGAGTACGCATCATTTCTTATCAGCATGTCGCATTTTTTGTACCCACCTGACATATTACCAATTTAGCACGCGGACATCATTAACATTGCCTTGTTCTTCCTAGAAGGAATTCCATTGATTGGTCATTAAAACCAATTGGTAATATTTCACATTTTTTTATATTGTATCCTAACCGGTTACATCACTTGCCATTTTCATGAGTAACCAACTCAATGAACTTGGGATTAGTCATGGGCATACCACCAGATTTTGTGGAGGGGGTTTGAACCCCCCAAAAAATGATGATGTTTAAATATTATGAAGCGTGAGGACCACTCAGCCTACCTCTAATAGAGTTAGAATCTGTTCCCATTCTCATTGCGGAATGACTAAGAAAGTAGAAATATCTATTTGGGAGATACTTCACTTCAAAATATAATTGAAGTTTGGATTTCCTGTGTCCGCGCTTGTTTACCACGCATATTTTAATAACTGCCTTGATCATCAAAATTTTTCTCATAGCATAGACTAGACTCCGGTCAAACGCAGGTAAAATATTATAGGTTTACGGGTAAAAATTGAAAACAATCTATTCCACGTTCCTTGAAAATTGAGAAGTGATGGTGCAAGGTCTTAAACAATCAAGACGCCAGGAGAGAAGGCCGGTCAACTGGGATTATTGTGGCTTAACCCTATGAGGTCGGAAGACTTCCCATTCCGTATATCATGTGGGGTGTAGAGCTTTTGTATCCAAATTCATTTCAATAGATACATTCTTAGTAAAGTTATCGAGAAAATTAATTGTACTTTGGCCCATAACGGTACATATTTAAGGGAATCGGGTTGGTGTGGTGGCTTGAGTGTTAGCTTCCCACCCTGTGGGCTCGGGTTCAAATCCCGGCGGTGGCAGAGATTTTTCAGAGATACCCGATCCCTGCTTGAATGTTGTGTGGAGGACATTTCAAGCGCAACACTCCGTCCGTCGGATGGGACGTTAAGCCGTGGTCCCCTTGGCGCCTGTCGTTAAGAGCAGGCTAATGCCGACGCCGGGTTTCTCTCCACCCTTTCTTACCTACCCTTCCCTCATGGCGCAAATAACCTCAGCTGTCGGTCGCCTCCTCCAAGTACCATGCCATACCAGATAAACTCGGTACATATTTAAGTATGAAGTTACGATGAATGTACCATTTCTACGCGAAGGATTTTGTATTTTTGTCGACTCAAGCAACCTCATCGTATATCTGTGAAGTATTAGAGACTTATTTAGAGTTTTAATGGAAGGAAATGGTTACCATGCCTTGCTTTTTTTAGAATGCTTGAAAAATTCTTTTTCTCGGCTGGACCACTGGTAACCGGCTAAGTGCTTGTCGGAACGTGCGAGGCGCAGATCGACATTTGCATACTGCAACTTTTTATCTCTCGAATATATCTGCATTGAGCGCAGGCGAGTAAGCCGTGGGGCATGCGATGCCATTCAATTATTTTGTTCCACTTATGTATTCCAACCTTCCAACCAGACAGAATTTGAGGTGTTTATTGAAACCAGTGCTCGGCAGGTGTAGAGGATGAAAAGTTCAATTTTTTATTCTACTAATCAAGAGGAGGCCTGTAGTAGCTGATATCTCTAATATAAAAATATAACAATTACTTTTGGTCATTATATTATTGCTGCGGTAAGCTCGAAAGAAGAGCGACTTAGCTATTGCAGTGTCAAAACTGAGCACCAGTTGGTGCGCAGTGTGTTTTTTTTCCAATGTATTCTATCGATTGAATTCCTGTTTCCATTATTACCGTGGTTATATTGAGGTAAATACGTATGCTAACCCATGCTAGCCCCACATTGTTACACCAGATATAATACGCGAGTCACAGTATTTTGATTTTCTTCGAAATTCAATTAGGTTATTTTTGCTGCCTGATGTATTTATCGATGTAAAAATCTATTCGTACTTTTTCAGTTTCCTTAATACGCGTGTTAATCTGTACTTCTTTTATATAATATTATGTATTTCTCTGCGGAGCACAAATGTTGATTATTATTTGAGAAAATGTCGTGATAGTAACAGTATTGTTTGAAATCAATAATTGTACGAATTACTTCCAATAACCTGATTCCTTGCTCCTTAAAACGTCAATTATGTTCCAAAATGCGTTTGGCTTGATATTAAAATGACAGCCCAAAATAAGCTATTATTTTTACGTTTTATACATTATTTCGGAAACTAAGAGATAAACTAATATAGGGATAAATTTACTCGTATTAAATGGCTCTTATACTTGATTATTAACTCTTGAATTGCATAATTTATAAATATCCACCTTGAGTTACGAATTCCTTGCTTGCTACTGTTACGAAAACAAAAATTTTCTTCACGCGTCTGACAACTAGATACAGGCCCTTAATAATGAGGTCATGATGAAGTAAAATGAGTTTAACTTTTTCTTTTCTGCGCAAATGTTATGTTCCGAAAAGCTTAGCTGGTAAAATTATAATTGCCTTACATTTTTCACGGCACTGCTGTGAATCAAAAGCTTTTGGGTGTAAGAAGCGGCAGATGAAATAGTAAAGAAGGTAAATATTGTGTTTACTTCTCCCGACGAGACAGACTGTGTAGCTTAACCGATCGTGCACCCTACGTAGATAAATATCATGGTTTATAAATCCATCGGGGAATACTTGAAGAGCATTGCTTCAACTGTGTGGCATCTTTTTCTACTGCAATGCTCGCTCAAACTTATTTGACACCATATTTGTTTTGGTCGTGCAGTAACAATCTTCCGATTTCATGCCCGCAAGCGGTGCCCGTTCTACGACCTGAGGATTGGCTCATAAATTGGACCAAGCCGTGAAAAAGCTTTGCTTCGTAGCAGTTCTACTCGACAAACGAGCTTCTATTTATTTCCAGCGGCGAGCGAGCCAAACTGCCCTCACGGGAAGTTGGTGGGAGAATGCGGTATGGGTAGGTGTCGGGCACTGGGGTGAAGATGAGCGTCTAACATACAAGGTGAGGAGAGGTCACCGTTTCCAGGGCTCAAAAAAGTGTGAATTCGGACGCGTGCTTGTATCTTGCCTCCATGTCCGTCCTTTTAGTGGGTGCGTCGATGTTTAGCTGCTCGGCACTTGTTCCTTGCGTCGGGGAAGGCTGGGAGGAAGAGAGGAGGAGGGTATAGGAGCAAATTGCGTGCCTCCGTGTTGAACCGCTTTAAGGAAGCTGGCACCGGGTCGATTTATGCGTTAAAGGCGCCTGCAGCCTACCCACCCCTACTCCCTCTCCGTATATCTCCACATCATAAGGAAGCGGCACGTAGAAAGAAGGGATAGATGCTCGCGCTGCGTAGGGATGAGGGGGCGGGAGGATGAGGGAAGTTTCCGATGATGCGAGACGGTACACACTGGGAAGCAATAGAAAAAAACATGTCTAAATCCCTAAAACGGTTCGTTTGAGCCAAAAAGTGGAAGCTGCGCATGAGCATTCTCAATTTTTTTTTCGCGTGGCATGTCCCATTCATGGTTTAGTTAAAACAGTTTGTATGACATGAAATTTTAGCGAATTTCGTAATAAACGCCCATCTTTAATTTTCGTAGAAAACATAATAAGCATCTACATGGGATATTAATTTACCCCTTGCTGATTTGTATTCAACATTCGGAGATGAAAAAAATATAGTTTTGCCATTTTGTAACACAATTCTTTCAATTCAAATAGAATATTTACTTACAAAGAGTGTGAATTGTTCTTTCCTTACATTTATAATGCAACACTTTTTCAAGATTTTTTTGCCCGTGTGTGGCACCATTATCATGTAACCCCAGTGACTTGAATCCATTGCCAGTATTCATAACTCGCTAATTACTCGAAAAATAGTCCTTTCACACCAATACATTTTCTTACTACCAGGATTTTATTTAATTCATATTTCCATTTTTTTCCAACCATAGACCCATTTCTGAGTAACTGCCTCTTTGCCTCAGTTTTTTTGAGTCGCTGATCCTTAAATATGGTACGAAAATAGATGCTGTTTCTCCAACCGGGAATTTCTTGGATTGGGATTCTGGACATTTGCATATCTCGTCTCTTCATCTTTATTGGAATAGAAATGCACTTCCATGTCTTATCGCTTATTTTTCATCCAGTATTTTTCAGTAAATGCTAACTCCATCCATTATCTTATTTTTTCCATCTGCTTGCCGTTAGACATTGGTTTTACGTTTACGAATCCCTGTCTCATCATTTTTTTCTCTATAAATTTGTTCGGCTTAAGACCTCGTTCTTTAAGTCCCTAATAAGTTGTCTTGAATAACTTATAACTTTCTATTTAATGCATTACTTGGAATTATTCATATTGGAGAGATTTGAGCTTCTTGTAAGCGAAAATATATCGGTATGTCGATGCGCTTAAATCATCACTGCATTGAGCTGCGAACATAATTTAGTGCAACGATCTGTAAATATTTTTTTAAACATTTTTTTTCTATGTTATCATCATTTACTGATCAATTTTCCTTCCAACTGCAATTAGCCATCCAAATATTCAAGAAATAAAATGGACAAGAGTTTTACTAGTCCAAGGATTTTTTATCCAATGATGGAGATGTGTTCCTATTTCTTACTTCCAGGCGTCTATTCTCCCATCCGTCTTGAAGAGAGAGGCTATTTTTTACTCATTTTTGAATCAACTTCACGAAAATGTCTCTTATATATTAAATATAAAGTTTGAAGAGCAAATTTAGGATAATGGAATCATCTTTCCCATCATTTTCTTCACCATGGCGTATTTAAGCCCAGCATAATTTAGTCTTAGGTGCGAAAACCTCTAGGACGTTTGTATGTTGCTGGCCATGTTGAACAAAATCGGTTTCGAATAGGGGACGCATAGAACTCAGAACTTGCCGAACATAGAACTAGAGGTTTTTTCCGTGGCTGAGCAGTTCAAAAGAAATCTTACTTGCATGTTTTGCAATGCGTTTTACTTCCATGAAATCCTTTGCCCAATTTCGATGCTCCTTCGATGTCGAGGAGTTAAGTTTGAGTGCACATCCTATTTACACCTTTTCTTGCTGTTTTAGTAGACGGTCGCGCTCTTGTCATTGAACTGGTAAATTTTGGAGTCAGGTCGGACATTATTTTGTAAATAGTTCCGAAAGAGGTGTCCTTATGTAACTCTGTTTTATTTTTATTACAAATATCTCTATTTTCGTGCACCTCACTCTAGTATTTTTTTTCTCAGAACGGCATTATTATTCTAGCTGTATTTGGTGAAAATATTGTTTCGGCGACAACTTATAAGCTTATTTTCTACAATTTAAATGATTTTTTATTAATTTAAACAGAGCGAGGCTAATCAGAAGTATGTGTGCGAAATGACTTATAGATATTTTTTGGAGAGAAGTCTTGAAAATTTCGATAAAAGCATCTACACCATACCACCTATCTGGTAGTGCATTAACTTATGATATCTTCGCTGTCTTTCACTGTTAGCAGGATAATGCCTGCGCCAGAGGCAGCAAATCTCATTCTTCCATCCACTCACTCTCTTATACACTTCTTATGACACATCTCCATAGCTCGAGGAGCCGTGCTGGTTTGTGTAGGACAGACGTGCAACTCATTAATGATGAGAAAAATCCATTAGAAGCTCTGGGTGAGGGTTGACTCCTTGACATTTCTCTTGAGTTCGATTTTTCTCTATCGTTTCATTGTTACGTAAGCACATTTCGTATTTCAAACCATACAATACCCACCCTCTGTCTCATTATCCATTTTTATTAAATATTCCTTTCTTTCCTCATTTAGCTTTCTCTCTCCATCTCCGTTTAGTACACGAACGCATGACCACCCATCTGCCTTTCATGTCCATTAACTGACTCATCCATTGATTTTTTCCTCCCTTGTCTCCTCAATACCCTTGTTCCCGCCTCATCCTGAGAACCTTTCGCATATCATCCCCCATTGATTTTCAAGGCAATCAATTGTGTCTGAATCAATCAAGCGGCATTATGACCTTCAGCGGAGTCATGATTGAAAAGGTTCCCCCTCACAGGTGCCCCCGCTTTTTCCTTCCCTTGTCTTTTCTCCGAGTACATTTTCAGATTTTTAAAAATCTTTTGTGGCGCGCATTTAACGTTTAGGATTTCACGCTTGTTTTCTCATCATGCCGTAGTGTAGTAAAAAGAATTTTCTCATTATACGCACTGGAAAATAACTTGAAGGTTTTGCTCTGTTTCACGTCTGGTAATAAGCTACCGTGAGGACGTAGTGCTACTGGCGTTTTTCATCGAGTGCCATCTACTTTTGATAGCTGGATCAACCCGCGCCGCATAAAGTTTTTATCCCCCAAGATGTGTTTGTTCACCGTAATTATGTTCCATGTTTGAGTGTCTACGTTTTTTCAATGTGGCTGCTGTAGCTTTACTCTTATTTCCTCTGTCGCAACTCAGCAGTGAAGATGAAGGACAAATTTCTTTAAAATTTTATCAAGTTCGCAGCAGTTAAGTCATTTATCCATAACGCATTTTTTCATGATATTCAGTGATGGTCATGCTTATTTTCTTACGGCCGTCGTCAGTGGCAGAAGTGGTGATTCCGCGCTGGCTAATATTATTTGTTATTGGCTTTATTGCAGAGTGGGTGGACTTCTTTCCCCACCTACAACATACATGAATGGGCTTATTTATCCCAGCTATTTTTAGAGAGATGGTGTCGGCCCTTACAGTTTCTGAACTATAATAACTTGGTTAAATTTAAATATTTGCCAACGTAAGTACTCTGAGAGTGTACGAGGGTACAAATGCTCAGGATCACTTTGATGGAGGAGACATGGCTGCTAAATATTATGTTTTCAGTATTCGACTTAAGATTTTGACTTTATCTATTGACAGAAATTCATGGTAATAGGCTTTTAACGTCTAGGTAAGTTGCGGACGTTATAAGGGATTGTGTATTCCATTTTCATTGTCGCCGTTTGTAAATATAATTGAATGTGATATCATTGAAGATTTTTGATGCACGAATATTCAATCACTCTGGTTGCGTCACCTATCTTTCTATGTGTCTGATTAAATAAATTAAGGATGTATAATAAACACTAAAATAAGAAATAATACAGAATCGTCTCATATGTTCGTAATTTTCTTCGATGGACGTTTTGGGAAGTGAACCACGTATATCCTCGACCTGCTGAGCGATGGAGAAGGAGTCTAGTGTGGTCGCGATTCCACTTTATATCCCAGGTTCTCCATTCTTTCCTAAGCGTTACGAGAGGTCTCAAAGAAGATTTTAAAGTGGACATAATCTACTTGGGTCATTATTTTCTCTAAAGGATGTCTCTGAAAGAGAAAGTAATTAGTGCCAAAGTTCTGTTGATCTATTCAGCTGATTGCATATGTGTGTATATATGTATAAATTAAATGAAATTAAATGAAGCGGCTCCCATCAGGTACGGGCCTCGTATATTTGACACTGACGGTTTTTTTTCTACACAAGGAACGTCTCGTACTGAAAATAATGATACTAAGAGAAAATAATTAGAGCCAAAGTTCTGTTGATCTGTTCAGTTCATGGCATATGTGTGCGTATATGCATGAGTTATATGAAATTAAATGAAGCGGCTCCCCATTATGTATGTTTCACACTGACGGTTTTTTTTTTCTACACAAGGGACGTCTCGTACTGAAAAGAATGATACAAGTGGATTGTGTCAACATGTCCCTTTGAAAGTCTTCTTCGAGGTCTTCAGTAAAGCTTTAGAAGGAGACGGGGAGTTCTTGGGGAGATAAAATAGAATCGCGACCACCCTCAATCCCTTTTCTTTCGTCCTGCAGCTCGAGTGACTTCGCAAACGTCCATCATGGAAAATTACGAGATGATTCTCAAGTAACAGGTAGGAGGAGGGCTTGGCTATAAAATGACCTTTTAAAGGATGGGAGAAAGAGGGTGGGTCGGGCTATCCATCCGAAATGTTCCTCTCGGCTTTAAAAAAATACACTTGACTGCTCGTCCGAGAACTTTTAGGAGAGAGTGGAAGAGTGAGGCGGAGGAGGATATATGTTTTGGGTGGCCGTTGGAATTTTTCGACCTGTTCTTCCCAACCTTCCGCCCAAAGAGATACACAGATCAAGGTCTGCGAAGCATTCGGCGAACGCTCTTCGGATGCTGCTCTGCCTTTCGGTGGGGGTCATTTTGTTCAAGTTGGTACCTTCTCCCGGGTTGCGGCAGCATTCCGCCATAAAGCGTGATGCTCAGATTATTTTATTTTGCGTTGGGATCTGTGAACCTTTTTACCATTTATCGGCTTCATCTGCTGAAATACCAACCTTAAACAGGCATTAAATAGATATGACCAGTAAAAATTGGTGTTGAAAGTTTAGGGAAAGGATTAGATAGTTGATAGATAATAGTTGATAGCAGATAATCTTAGATAGTTCACAGGTAATAATTAAATGTATGAGAGTATTATATATCTTTGGATCCTAGCACATATTGTAAACTCGTTTTAGTGGTTGCTAATGAGCTTTTCACGTAAAGTGGTGCAGGTTATCTTTCGCTTGAAGAAGGATGAAATTTTAAGTTATGGTATAAAACTATTGAAAGCTCATACGTAAAAAAATTGATATATTTTTAAATTAAAATTCTGAGAACAAATTATATAGATACCAACTTGAATATTTAGTTGTGTTCTATTATCAACATCAACTATCGCTTAGTCTGTTTAATTCAAATTTCTATTCTTTGAGGCTGGAGGATAGTTAACGCAAACAGCAGGAATGCCAAACTGAGTTTGCTCTATGGAGAGGAAATTATTCATCCTGTCTTGAGGTCGAATTGGGATCATTGGTGAACTAAGGAACTATGGTTCTAGCTTAATATTTCATCAGTTTAGTATACATCACAATTTTGCTCTCTCCGCATGTGTTTCCTATATTTTGGTATTCCGAAGGAAGTCTTATTGTTCTCCGCTTTTGCTGTGACGAGTTAAACACGTCTCAGGTGACCAGAATCTAAAGAAAGCCTTCGTCAGTTTCTTTTACTTTACCCATGAGCAAGATACCTCGAAATTATGAAAAGTAATTCGATGAGTTAAGCAGCCAAGGAGTTTTCCAGGTATTAGTGCAGGCGGTGGCGTAAATAGGAATATCTTTTGGGGGACGGGGGATGGTATTCTCGGAAAATTTTTAGTGACATGCCTGAAAATTTCTTTTACATCATTTTGGCATTTAAAATTTAACTTTAAGCAGATGCAGTTGCTGTATATAAAACTAGACAACTGTTCTCAATATTTTTTTATTTCTCTGAGGCTTTGGGGGGATCTATCTCCTCATCTCCCCATAGTTTCGTCACTGAATGCAGGACATTTACGCCCTCACCCCGACTCGGCTAATCAACCTGAAGTTTGGTTTTTGATAAGTATACAAGAGCTCACCCCAAACTAAGCCAAACATTAAAGGTAAGGTAAGGATATAGATAAGGATACTCGTTTCTTTCCCTTGGTCACCTCGCACTTCGAGAATTCTTAGGGGGCGCCGAGGGCTTCATCCAGGATTTGTCTTCGAGATTCGGGACTACTCAATTACCAGCCAAGCGCTCAACTCACCAGCCCTATCTGAATGTTTAACTGTATCTCAAATGTTAAAGCTTTGAGTAAAGCCACCGAGTAAAATACCGTGGCAAAAATTTCGTACTTCAGAGAAACGCGAATGTAGGCTATGAATGTACCTATACACACACGTGGATGAAAATTGTTGTCCTACGACTTATGAGAAAAATAAGCTGTATACAGATTGAATTGAGGATGGAAATGCCTTGTATGAGTAATTATTTGTGAATAGATTGCTCTAAGTATATTTTCTTTTTATTTCTGCGGCTTATCTCTCTCGACTCATAAAAATCTACTAGTAATGGGTCGAATACAAATTTTTACCTATGGCTAATTTGTAAATTTCTAATTATTTACCTACATTACTTAAAGAATCTGCTAATGCATGAATCATTGACTTACTCTTTGAAGTGTAGTGTTAAGATTCGAGAAGTAGGGGAATAGACGAATCAAGCCCCTATTTTAGTGAACAAGAAAAATTATATTTTGAAAAGACCTCTGAATGTGTCTCTAATAAATTCAGTCATTATTGCCATACGAGTCTTCAAATGGGATCAAAATAATCTCGCTCCCATTTGCTCGTGATCGCTCCGTTTGATATGCCGTGCCACAAGGAAGTATTTTTATCGTTTCAACCGGTTGCATCCATCAACGGTAGTAAAATTAATCACCGAGCCCGAGTCGTTCTTTTGAATTAGCGAGATTGATTCATTTCACGGTAAGATAAATGTAGCGATGACTTATATGTGCACCTTCTCGACTTGTCAAATTCGATGAGAATGGAATGCATAATGAAAGGGGAAAAAGAGTACAGGGTAGGGTTGAAAGACAGAACAGTGAGCTGGTAATCGAATGTGAATTAAATTGGAGGTACACGTGGGAGAAAAGATGATGTGACATGGAGGGGAAGGTTCTGAGAAAACAAATGGTAGTAAGAGTGTCAGTTTTACTTTCGCGGAGAATTAAAGCTAAAAAGGCTACGCAGAATTTGTGGATTTCTCCATTTTCCAGGTTATCGCCGCGTTTCGTAATCAGAGGTGACGACAGTTTCACGACGCGACGAGAGACGAAACGCGGCGAGAACCCGGAAAATGGAGAGATCCACAAATTCTGCACGCCACGGAAGACTCCGAGACAACAAGGCTACGCAGAAGTTGAAAGGGGGATACGGAAATAGTGTTTTTCTATTGCTGTAAAGGAAAACGAAGCCAAAGATGCTAGAATCGGGATTGCTTCCCAGTGCCATGGTATAAATACGAGAAAATACTGAGGTGAAAATTTCGTACTTAAGAGGCACGCGTATATTGGCTATGAATGTAGCTATTCATGCGGGAGGATGAAAATCCTACGACACGTGAGAAAAAGAATGTATATTCGGATTAACTTGAAGTTGGAAATGCCCTGATATATAAGGCAATTTTTGTGAATAGATAGCTTAGAGTTTATTTTCTTTTTTATTTCTGCTGTTTGCCTCTCTTTATTCATAAGAATCTACTAGTTTTGGGTCAAATGCAACTTCTTACCATATTATCATTATTATTTTGTTTCATTTTCTCGTACACAGCTTAAATATTCTAGTCGCTAACATGAATCGTGATACCGATGTCACCAAGGACGGATGTTGTTCAGGCCCAGAGGGTTCTCTGAAAAAATGCAAAAAAGTATAAGAATTAATGTAAATGGCAGACACACGTATGATATTTTCGTTTATAGAAAATAATAATAAAAATTAATATAAATTTATCGTATTGAATGCAAGAAAAAAAATCATTTTGACTAATATTGAATCTGGGTAACTTTTTTCAATATTGCAAAATGTAGAATGTGAATAAAATGAACGCAAAAGATTGAAACGCATGCTTGCGAACTGGCTGAAAAAGCGAGGTTCAGCAGCTAAGTAAGACTGAGTAATACCAACGATTGTCTGTGTAGTTGAAAAGTCGATTAAAAGTCTTGAAGAATAATTCTGAAGTCACGCCCAATCATATTGTGCGAATAATTAATCTTACTTTATCATGATTTGAAGAAGTTTGGCTCGCAGCCACATTGTGCTAAAAAACTTAAAAGGTTGCACATTCATGCTAGTTATCTAGTTTTTAATGCCTTGGAAAATCATTGGCTTGCTTGCTCTCTAGACACAGATAATGAAATCGATTTTAAAGCTAAAAAAAAAAATTCCACTTATCAGACTTGTAATGTTGCACTTAATGTTAATGGAAATGTCAAAGGTGCCAATCAAAGTGAAATCAGGAACACAGCCTTCAAATCTTCTCTTTCGTAACGTTTAAAAGCTTGGGAAGTACTTGCTTACTATATCCACTCGTAGGTTTGAAAAAATCTCTTTTTCTTTCGAAGAAATTTATCGGAATTGACTGTAAAATAGGAAAACTGCAACATGCTACATAAAAACGCACATTATGTCAGAAAAGGCCCATTATCAATGAAAGGACGCCTGATTAAAAAAATAAAATTCTAATTAATCTAATTTACTAGGAACTCGGCCTTGACCCATCTTTTATCGTGTAAGGGAATCCTCAGTAATACAAGTCTTCCAATATATTTCTCGTACTCAACTATTAATGCTCCCCATCAATGTTATAATATGATTGCGTTTCAAGTTGGACAGTTAATTTACTGGGAAAAGGTGTAACTAATATGAAAGATATTTTAATCATCATAACTAGCCAACAATTTTAAATTGGTTTGACGGAGCTCTATACTCAATTTTCCTGTCAGTGTATGTTAAAACATCTAGGTATTTCTTCCCCTTTACATCCTTACGTAAGCAAATACGTGTTCCATATATTTTATTCGTGGTCTTACTTTTCCGTTCTTGGAATCGACTTGACCTTGGACGCTTGTCTTCGTCGGGCCATAACGTCTGAAGATGCGGCCTTAATCCAACAGTGGCAAATGTTCTTTAGGCGAAGGAAATATTTAAACATCTTCATCGTGACATAATTTTCACCTTTACCATCACAAATAATTCCGCAACTCTTCCGCACACTGAAAGGGGAAAAGGGATGGGGGGAACTACGGAAGAAGATTGGATACCCCAGCTATATTGGTAGGCATGATCACCAATACAAGATGAAATGCCGGCCGCAAAGGACTGAGGTAAAGAAATTCTCGTACCTCAACAGGACGATTACGGAATGGAATAGACTCCCTGCAGAACTGTCTAAGCCCTACCCTAACAACGTAAGGATTTTCAAGAAGAGGTGTAGAGGATTAATATTGGAAAATTAATATCACTGAATTTTAAATATTCACTTTTCTAGTTTCATTTTGGTAATGTATTTCTCATTTGCAATATTTTTGCTTTTCTTTTTATTTTTGTATAAACTGTTACCACCTGGCAAATAGCCAACTTGTAACTTGTATAATAGTAATAATAATAATAATGGTACATAGTTGATATTGCCGTGCCACTGTCGCATAACATCGAAAAGACAATTACAGGAAAAATTAACAAGTACCAAGAATTGGCAATAGAAATAAAAAGAATATGGAATATGGAACAGGTTTATATAGCTCCAATTGTCATCTCAGCTACCGGTATCATTCCAAAACATATACAAAATAGTTTCAAAATACTCAACCTCCATCCAAATACATACATCAAACTGCAAAAGGCTGTAATAATTTCAAATTTCAACCTGTCATATCACGAGAAAATTTCTCAACCCAATTCAACAGTAAAGAGTTACCTTGGTGAGAACCCGTGCTCTTAACACTAAAGCTACTCAGTGAAAACTGAAGAAAATTAAATAACAATAATAATAATAATAATCTATATCATCCGGCTATATTGGCATTTCGACATAGCCATGGTCGTGCGATAAATAATCATGTGGAAGTGTGCATTTTTTTTCGATGGCTCAACATGAATTACAGATCCCACAAAGTTACTCCAGGTGCCATCCTATGTTTATTGTACATGTAATTTATCTCGCTCATCCAACAGAAATGAGTAGCTTAATTCCTGTTTAGGAAGGTTTTGTTTCAGTTGAGTACTGATTATCGGCTCTAGGGATAAGCTGTATTGAATCCTTTAGCCTTTAGATAAGGAATTTGCCTTACGATAATCCTGAAGCCTATATGTTAAAATGAAAAATGGTGGATTTTTAAGGAATAACTGAATTAGTCATTATCATCTTGGGAAATTCATCTCAATGTATTCTGTAAAAGTCAGATTTAAATATTTTCATTTCATTCATAATTAAAGAATTTTTATGCTGCATCGCAATTATCTGCAATGTAAATATTTTTTTGAGCGATACAAATTCTCATCTGAGGTCCTTAATGTGAGGCTTAACTTCGGCGCAGTTAAGTCTGTATTTTTTATTCAACCTTCCTATAGGGAATCAATCAATTACCTATTCAATATTTTGCATATAAGGCATTAATGGAGCGTCGAAAATTATCGGGAGACCCCTTTTAGTATAGATTATATTTTCTTTCCCATCCCTTTCGAACTTACATTATGAATTCGGCACCTCCAAATGCAGATCAATTCCAAACTTTTCTTTTTCAATTTTTTTTTCTTCTCACTCGGCAAAAAAATTCAAATTATCACCTCGGAATCCAATCGTCCGTGCAGCGAGAACGCAAAAGAGGAAATCTTCGACGTGGGAAAAATTAAAATTAGAAGCTCTCGTCCTTCGGTTTTCGGAGGCAAAACGACTGTACCCACGTCGACATCCGCAATTAATCATGCGTTGACGTTGGCGCTTTTTGAGACGATGGTTTACCACGATCCCGAGTAATTGCTAGTTAAGTCTTTAAAGCGAGGGAGTCGGTCAGACGTGTCTTCGCAGACCGAGAGGGGTTTGCTGTTGGAGGAGGTTCTTCAGACTCCCCGACGACACCACTCATTACTCCGCGGAAGGAATGGTACGTTTTTATTTTTTGGTGCGTCCCGAAGTATTCCGTCTCGGCCTTGGATCCAGTAAATGAAACGTGCGTGGTCTCAAAATATCCCAACGTCCACAACTTACCCCCTCCTCTCCGCACCCTACCCCCCCTCTAGTTTTCCCGGGATCATCCTTCATGCCCCTCTCCATCCAGCCTCTTGTCTCTTCCGAATAAACTTCGCAGAATAGATATCTTTTCTCCTCCGCCTCTTCTGCGACCGTCTTTCCTATTTACGTTATACAACGAGGTTTCCTTCTTTCACTTGTCTTCGATTGTTTCCGCTTACCATTGTTCTGTATTAAAAGCTTTATGTCAGTATTATAGCAATATGACTGATGGGGAACGTGGCAGCCTAGTTAAAACATTACCTACCGCTGATCCCATATAATGATATCACTCAAAAATTAACAGATTTCGTAATTACCTGCCAGTATATATGCATGTTTAACCTCCATTCTATATTTAATAGGTATATTTCTCTGATTTCCACATGAGATTTTAAATATCTTCGATTATAATTAATTGATATGCAAGCTTCTGTCGGGAATCTGTTAATTTTTAAGTGATCTCATATTTTTGTTTGAGAATGCAAGGGGTACTACAGTTGATTTTTTTTCTAAACAGAGTTAAATGTACAAATTGATAGAAGAAGTATGCGAAAACTTGGTTGCCAAGGGATACGAGTGAGTCTCTATTCTGTGCTGACATAGAATGGAAAATCAATAAGTATCTAGTTGATCTCGTTTGTTTTCATTTTCTTAATTTCTGTACCAAGCTCTGTTTTGAAAAAAAAAACACCATCACTTGTACCCATTGGCTACTCACACTCTCATATGACATCACCGAAAGGTAATGGGTTAATAGAGTGCTTGGCTTCAGTCCGAATGCTCGGGTTTAAATCTCGGGTGAAGATTTTTAGGCTACCCATTAAAAAAATCTTCTAAGTAAATTTTGCCGAGGGAAAGAACTGTGTACTCAATATTCTTGCAGTGAAGATTTATCGGGTCTCACACCGAGTAAGGTTCTTCATATATCCTTCCGACGTTTCGATGTGCAACTCATCGTTCACACGGATTCGGAAATCACATGATTTGAATTCAATCAATGAATGCAGTTTGGATTCCTAAATACAAATCCTGACGATGGGCGCGTTGCACATTGAAATGTCCGAAGGTGATTTGGACGGCCTTACACAGAATGAGACCCTAGAAGTCTTCATTGCCGGGAAAAACAGACAGTACATAACCCGAGACCTTGATTGCCTTATTATCACACCTGTGGATATAATCTAGGGTGAGTTCTATCCTCACCTTTCCACACTGACTCTGGGTTTTAACCCTCACTCAGGTTAAATCTATAGAAAGATAGCTGTCAGTTATTAAAATATGTATTTTCTGAGTGGTGAAATATTTTATCTATAGCGCTTGTAGTAGTGCCGCGTCTCCAGAAGCTCGATTTTCTTCGAATCGTTAATATCTTTTCTGTTATAATGTACCCTTCGAGTTTCTGTGGCCCTAATATTAAAAATGATTCACTAATAAGGCTGCTATAGTAACCTCTTTAGGTTATTGAAGCATTTTGATATATATTGGCGTGCGTCCATAGTGAATTTATGTTGGTACCTACGATTGGGAATCATTGATTATGACATTGTAAACGGGCCGGCCTAATTTATGTTACTTTGTGTCTAAATTTTGTCCATTTCATTTATGAATGCATTTCCATCGATATATGATACTTTCTCATGAGTAGACTGGTCTCCAACGGGCGGAAGATTCTTAATTTTTTGAATCAAGTGAAAGCGACACAGTCACTTCCCACATATATGAATCAAAACTTGAAATGTCCGTTGAAATGCAGGGGATGGAATTGTAATTTGTTTCCTGTGACTCGAATCGATCAAAGTCACGTGCATACTTTAATCGCAAAAGATGCTCCCTCGGAGAATAATTTTATACCCCACCACTCGAATATATATTGTTATTAATATCATGCATCATCGACGGTCCAGAGTGATGGTGTGGTTGCTCTCGATTCTCTTTTTTTTAATTTTTTTTTTTTTTTTTTTTTTTTTTTAAGCCTGCGGAAGATTCAGGCGGGCGGTAAGGCCGATTAATAGTCCTCGTGAAAATAAATAATAATACCTGTTCCACTTGATGGATGTTCCTCGAGTCCTCGTATTAATTACCCTGGACGGTATTTAACTTGGGGTATATTAAATTCGCATATCGTGAGCGAATTCCTCTGCATCTCCAGTTAATTTATCGCATTTCCGCTTTGTTTTAACTTCCTTTAGAGGAAAATTTTAAGTATCTTATCTTCCTTTTTTTGTGTCATATTTGCGTCCTTCACGCAAGGCTGCATCGGCCCAATATCAAAATAATTTCGCTTTTTTCTCCCATTAATGCTTGAAATAAAGTATGCATTTATTACACTGTGGTGGATATAATTTTTGAGTACTGATCCATGAGGAATTATTAGGCTTTTCCTAGTTACCAAACTGCTCATCTTTTAATCAAATTTAATGTAAATATCCTATCCAAAAATCCATTTTCTGAATACCTGAAATCTTACGGGATAATCTCTGTGAAAATAAAGCATTCGCGGTTGACTGGTGAAAATGGAGTATTTTGCTCCTTATGAACGTTATGCCAAACAATATAAAACTTCATCATGGTTACCGATCCGTAGAATGAAAGGTGTTTTGAATTGAGGAGCGGCATTAAATTTGGAAGGTACAGTAGGCCGGTTTGATTCGCTAGTAGTTCCTTGTAAACCCAATTTAACTGATAGAATGTTTCATAATGAAACATGCGTGCAGTATAAATATATATGAGTACGAGTGTATTAAAAATATGCATGCGTGCTTGAAAAATATGTTTTTGCCCAGCCAGATAAAGCCTGGCTGTTACGAATAATTTCATTAGAAAGGTTTGATAAATAACCGTACTCTAAACAAAGTGATTAAAGCATTGCATCATAAGACAGACAGAAGTCATATTTTTTGGAGGATAATATGAGTTTTGCTATTTTTTTCCTCTTACTAGCACTTCCTCATTACTCCATCGGTCGATTTATTCAATTTTCACTATTCCGTTGTCATTAAGTAGAGTCACAGATTTTTATTCAACTCATTGGAAGTGGATTTAGACTTGAATTTGCAAGTAGGGTAACGAATACTCCCTAAAATTATCCGTATCTATTCCCTCCGTACTCCCCACGCCCAACCTGCCCCCAGGAAGTTTGTGCTCCCCCTCGAAAGCGCGATTAGACAGTAGCCATGTATTTGCTGTATGGTATGCTTTTTTGCCATATTTCTCACTATTCTTAGCACAGACTAATTGCTATGTCGGTCAGTCCATTTAATTTTTAGTTTAATAGTTAATTTAGGGAGTGGTTTTAGGATTGCTTTTGCACTTAAAAGAGGGGTCGCGAAGACTGGGCCCTCATCTGAGCCGTCTCCTCACCCCCAGCAAGTTAGTGCTTTCCGTTCAAAGCGCGAGCCGGCCTCTGTATAAATTCTCTCTCCCCCCATATCGCCCTCCCCTTTCTATTGAGCTTCCCCGCCAGGAGGACGCCTCCGGATGACCTTGCTTGGGGGCCTTTTACGCACACCAACGCACGAAAACTCAAGCGTCGCACGCAGGTTATCACATGCTACCATGTGTGCATGTGTTTTGGATGGGAGGGGGATCATGAGGGGGGAGGCAAAGAGGTGGTTTCTTGCAGCCTGAGGAAAATCGGGTTTGATGTTTTAAAGGTCCTCGGGGAGGTTATGAGGAAGTTTTGAGGGAGGGTGAATTCGTAGAATTGCTGCTGAGAATGCGAAGCAGTTTTGACCCCAAGGAGATGAAAGTTGCTAATCAAGCACTTAAAATTAGCCATAGGAGGTTTTTAAGGACTGCAACCCTCCGCACAGAATTTTTTTCCCTTACGGTGACTGTCCGCGATACATCTTCCGTGGAGACCACTGATTCCCAGACATTCAATTTTACGAAATTCTTAGATTTATAGTGTCCGCCAAAAATCAACGAGTAATTTAACTTTCTCCTTTTTCAAACGGTATATATAGATGATGTAATGAATTCATGGTTTTTGGTTCGTACGAATTGACAATTAAACATTATTGCATGCGACCTTCTTAATACATAAGCTTCCCCAAATAAAATTCTGGCTTCGTGCGTGTTGCTAATCGAGCCAATGGAGAGATTACCTCTCACTTAGCATAAAAATAGGAAATGATTTAAAATCAATCACGTAGTTATTTTACATTTTATGTTTTCCAAAAACATCCATGAATGAGAACTAGAGATCCATTGTTTTCAGGAAAAATGGGCATCTTTAAGAATTTTACTCAAGGTTTATTTTTAATTTTCATCGTGATGTGGTGATTTTTGGATTTTGCTGGTTCCTGAAAAACCGAGAGATTAATTTTTTTAATAATTTGATAGAATATGTTGAATCTAATCTTTGTTGGAGATTCGATGCAACTATTTAAAAAATAGTCGAAGGACCTTTGTGGAGATAATTTAATATCTTTCAAAAGTATTGTCTGTAGAAATTCAAATTAGTTCTATATTTTCAAAGTCACTGACATTATTGCTGCCGCTAACTTTCCGATTCAAAGGGATGGCTTCGATAGCTATTTAAGATCAACGGAAAAGCAGTATTTACCACAATTGAACATATCCGTATATTTTTTGCCACATCAAGGAAATGACCAGAAGTTTAGTAATCTAAGAAAAATCTGGTCAAGCCCTTGACCACAAGGGTGGAATTACGACAAATTCAGAAATATGAGGGCCTATTTCTTTCCATGAGGCCACCATGACCTGCTGTAAAATTGCAACTCTCTAAAGTTCCTCAAAGAAATATCTCTAACCGCACACTCCACACCACGTAGCCCCTCTGTAATATGGTACCCATATGACCAGATAATCCAAAGTTCCATTCTATGATGTTTCTAGAATGGATTATATATTTTTTGAATGATTATCTTGTAGCTTTGAAAATTTAAGTACTGAATTGCGGCCTCGAAGTTTCTGGTGTTGAAGTTGAAACAGTTGCTTGAAAAAGAATGATTTACCAAAAATGGCAAAATTATTTCTAAAACAAAGAATTATTTAATGAGTTAGTAAAACCCGACTACGGATTTCACTAGTGATTTCTATACGAAAAATTTTTTTTAAACTCTAATTTTTGAGCCAAAATCTCTAGACATTATTATAGAGATCAGAGAGCAGTAAACCGATTTATTTATTTACCGATCAAATATAAGCGTGTAAATGGTGTTTTAAATTCTATAAAATTTGTTAAATTTATTTTGAAAAGTTAATGCGGTTGAAGGTATATAAAACTTTATTGCATAAACCGAGAGTATATTTCTCTACACAGAAAAGAGCTAGATAAATATAAGATATATTATGCATTTTGAAACAGAAAAGGAAAGTGAAGTACTATTCAGACGTAAAATAAGTCTAAAATAGGGATTTAGAACCTTACTATGAATATTCCAACAATACGGGCATTGTGGGGGTAAGAGAATGTCCTTTGCACTGACAACAAAATTGCTACTTCGGACGGTTCGGAGGACAGTACGGAGCAAAGACACCTGATTCTAAGGTTATTTACCTTAATCTAATGAGGTATGGAGTGATATTCTCTGCAGGCAATCGCCTCAGATTTGCATCAGTGATGCTTCCCCGGATACTGAGGTTATGGAGCTAATATTGGTGGAAAAATATCACAGACTATGTGAAATTTATCCCTAATGCTAATTTATCCCTATTAGAGCCATTTATTGGTGGTCCGATATGCAGAGCGGTGCATTTTTTACCTCATAAAACCATCTGATTTATTTTAAGTTGTATTTGATAACCGTGTCCCAGAGAAAATATTTGCGAACCAATTAGCCAATTAAGCACTGGATAGGAATTTACCGGGGTAGAATTCAAAGCATTCCTTTAAACTATGTTCTCATTGGCTCTCCCGTCTTTAACTTGCGAATTTAGTCTTTAATAGTCTCATTTAAGGTTGCTTCAGTTTTTTAAGCCACTTCACCCTTTCCACGTACTCAATAACCTCTGTCTGAATAACCAACCGCGAGGCCCGTAAATTTCTTACTCAGCCTTGGCCATTTGTTGGCAGCTGAAATTTTCACTTAAAATGTCGGAGGTTGAAAAAAATGTCATTACAAAATGGCGTCATTAGATTAAAAATAGTTCGTGGTTAGCGTAATATATCAATAATGTGGCCATACGTTCTGTATGTGCAGTACTATTACTTTTTACTGGGTTTAATCCACTTAAAAATAATCACTATCCTTCTAATAATTTTTCTCTGTATTTGATAACGTTCCTAAGTGTAACGCATGAATAGTTGATAAATAAATATAGAGAAAAAGTTTGTACAAAATCTAAATGAATAAATGAATTCGTACCGTAGGAATAGCTAGCGATATAGCATGGGTGGAAATACCTGGGTGCTGGAATTCAATAAATGTTTAAATTTTCAAGTAAATTTTAAAGGAATAATTTTCATCGTGATGAATTGTAGAATTTTTTATTATTAATGAAGAATCTTGGTATTTCAATTAGTATTTAACAGACATTTCAATATTAGCGAGAAATTGAATTGCTGATCAAGGCTCCTAAAGTTAATATAAATTTATTTTTGATTTTACCATGAAATTGTCGGTAATATCTCTAAATGAATTATTTAGTACATTTGGGTTGATGCAAACGCTATGGACCACTCTTATTCATAGCATAGATTGTAAATGTTGAACATATCAAAAACAGTAAACAGATAAGGGTAAGATGGAGATGACCATATTTTCTATTGACGCCGACATACTCTAGGAGCTCTTTCCCCTCTTCGTGGTGAACACTTTTGATGATGCGCAGAGGAAATGGTTTATAACATTTTAATACATATTTAATTATTTTAATCAATAAATATGCTCAATAATTTTGAATTAGTGTATCTTTTTTATTGGAAAAATATATTTTTTTGCTGGAGAAATTACTTAAATCCTTGAATCACTCCTGGCCTGGCGTAGCATTCGTGGCCATTGCATTGACGATTTTCAGTGTTTGTCGGATAATTAGGAAAGAATAGCATATAAAAATTCGTAGCTTTGAATTGTGATAAATGCCTTATGATTTGAACATACTCATGTGTAGATATTGGTGGATAGCGATATTTGGTGGAACCGTGTATCAGAAAATATAATAATAGATACACTAATATAGCATTTTCCACAAATTTACTGCTACGTACAATATTAGTGCATCTTTGATTATATTTCCGACAGTCATTATTTCTCGCTTGAGCAACATAATGTCAAGGGCGTACCCAGGATCAAAACTGGGGGAGGGGCATGGTTGTTCAAGCTATAGGTAAGATTCAAGCATGGAAAAGGTGAATGAAATCAACATTTTAAGTAAACTGTAACGGTTCTTTATTAGTTTAAAAATTATTTGCTTGAAAAAATATTATTTTCCTTGAAGACATTTGCGATTTTTGCTTCTAGGGGAGGCAGCAGCCCCCTCCTGCCCCTCGCTGGGTACGCCCATGCATAATGTCACTCCTTTTTATGATATTTAATGGAGTTTAGGTCGATAAAAACCAAGTTATAGCACCGATTTCGATTTATTTAAAATCATCCTCAGGGCTATGAAATAGAAAAAATGAACAATATAAAATACAAAGATGAACAACATAAAACGATATACAATATTTTTACATAAAAATGTTACGATCGCGTTTTTTTGTACAGTAATATAATTTAAAGTATACACAATTATATATAAGAACAGAATAGAATACACAAAAAAATTTGACATACCTCTTAACTTTGCACATATTTATTGATGTTGTGTTACTAAGGTATTGCCACACCTATTTACCATTAATTTTGATTTTAAATAAATCGAAACGTTGGCTATAACTTGGTTTTTATTGACCTATAATATAATATCATAAAAATTATTAAACAAGGTCAAGAATAGTGGAGGAAAAGTAATAATGTTACTCCTTAAATATCGAGTGTTCTTATTGAATGTGTGACCGATAGGAGACGGCTGAACGTGGGATGTTATAAAAAAAAGTAGGCGGAGAGAAGGGGGAGAGTTAAGGGGGGAAAGATTGAGGTGAAAGGGAAAGTCGAGAAAGCATGGTTTCCGAGGTGACCGTGCTGCGCGAGCGTTGAGGTCACTGGGCCATGGCTGGCATGGTTGGGATTGGCCATCCCCCAGCTCCCCTACCTACCTCTCCCCCTGCTATTTCGCGGGGCTTAACACCACAAGAGCCTCCTACCTTCCCCCCCTTATCCCCACCTACCCACACTAAGCTCCTCCAACCCCTTTCCATCGCCAATCTTCCACGCCTCGAGCAGGTGATCCCCAGCGATTGCTTGTTCCTCACCCCACTCCACAGGGGAAGCTACAAACCAGTCCTCCCCTCCTCCTCCTATTAATTCCTCCCTAACCACCGCCTGGCTGGACTATGACGGAAAGGCTCGCCAAAGGATTGAAGAATTGTCCTCATCTATCTTCTTTGTGGGACCCAAGGGGAGTGATGCATTGGATACTGCGTCTCTCCCATAAATGTCAACCTCAGCTTCTCGGGACAAATCTAGTGAAGGGGCCGTTTAATGTGTTGCGTGAGACGAGTCTTGTCTTTTTTTATGATCCGTCTATATAAATCACGGAAAATTGTTTTCCGTGCCTACCGGTAAGGTGGCATATATTAGTGCTTTCTCTTCGTTGTCTCTCTTGTCTGGTGCGATGATCCTCCACATAGGCAGTCACTGAGGATGGTTACTGGATAATTTCTTAGCACTCAGAATCCACGGTCAAATTCATTTAAAGAAGTTAACATGGGATACAGTGTCGTATAAACTATCGCTTTGTGTCAAAAAGTTTACATTAAAATCGTTATTTGTGAAATTTAAACTATAAGCGTGATTTTAAACTTATACGGGGCTATGAATGATTAGCAAAACCTTCTTTTCTAGTCCAATGATTGAATGGGGGTAAATATGTATGGTAATTATGTGAAAAACAAACACAAACGCGGTTAAAATCGCATATGCGATAGTAGTGGAAAAAATTCCTATATGCTATTGTGAAGCACCAAGTAAAATTCTTAGCCATGGCTACGTATTGCTCAAATTTAACTGGCAAGAATTGAGAATAGTGATAATAGTCATTGCTTTTCTAGTTTTAATTTACCGGAATTATTTTGAAGAAAATATATCGATGAAAGGGGCTTAGGGTGTGTTAGATTATAGATATTGAGTCAAAGGCGGCGAGAACGGGTAAAAAAAATTGTGCAAAAACTTTCTAAATGTCAAACTTTGATTGTTGAAGGCATTACCACTTTCCATAGAAAAATTATCATCCCGATTATTTAATTTGATTGGAGTAGTAGTACTGGATTTTAATGTTCTTTAATTGCTACGACTATTAGCGCATTTCTATTCGATACCGCATCAACATCTTTTTTTTGCAATCCGACCCTTTATGTGACCAAAAATTACATGAGTTGCCGTAACTCAGGTCAGTTACCTCAACGGGCCTACTATCCTTCGGATGTGCATTCGTCCTTGATGGTGTGAATGGACCTAGCCGGCGGTCACCTATGAGCGGAAGTAATAGTAAAACCCCTGCCGCTTACACACACCTTTCAATCTCGACTATCGCTCTTGCGTGCGAGTGAAATTCTGCTTGGCTCCCATCCTTCCGGTGGCTTTTGCAGGATTTCTCGAGCAAATTCCGCGTCGTCTGGCTCCTCGCGTGCGTCTAGATATCTTGTTTCGTCAGGGATATGCAGATGTTGAATCCCCTGCAGTGTTTTGCCCACATTCCAGTGGGAGTCATTGGCAGGGAGGAAATCTTCCAGACATGTCTACTACTCTGGCCCGAATCCTTCACCCATTTGGATCGAAATCGTGAAATATATCAGCGTCATTCGCGTTACTAGTGAAAATAGGTTGTTGATTCAGTGATAGATACGTCTGTCAGACTATTTTTCATCCCTTTCTATACATTTGGGTTATAAATAGGTGTTCTCAGTCTCCTTTGACGCTGTTATCGACGCTTAGGCATGTCTCTGCATTTGTCTGGGCTGCAAGAACGTTTTGAATAAAATTTTATGGTGATTGCCCTTAAAGCGCCAGTATACTTCGTGGCTTAAAAGTTTAGATACTCACCTCAATAATTAACACTGGTGGTTAGCCGACTAAACTAAGTCTTTGTTTTTCATGCTCATCTTTCCTCTTTGCTATCATATTATTTTATTTTTTGGCGTGTTAAGTTATAATTCGAAATGCTATGCTGTCAGATCTGAAATTCAGGGTTCAAAATAGATTCATACTTAACACCAATTTAAAAATTCTATTTTTTACTGTTTCATAACTCATTCTTATCATTTTGTCTCGTCGAAATAGAGATGAGTTAAATGAAGGAATCTGTACACGAAAAGAAGCGAATTAAATGCTGCAATGATATTAAACCATTTTATTATTTGAAGGACCTTGTTTTTTTAACCATCATGCCTCCATCGTTTTCGGCAGCTGTCTTATGTTTGCCAATTTTGCCAAGATTGAAATATACGAAGGTCGAGATGTAGCAAGAACATATTTGGATACAGGAATATCTCGTGTATAGGTCTTAGCATATTATGGAACGTCAAAATTGAGATCATATTGAAAAAAAATTAAAACTGTGTGTGCAATGGCCGTAAGAATCGTTATGTCCCGAATTTTTTCAGCTGGACATACTGATGTGACATGGCGGTTAGGCACTGGTTATCTTGGTCACGAACAGAAAAATGAAATCTTGCAAAGAAATAAAAGAAATTTATAGAAAATGTGATGTTATCAATGAATATGACTTTATCAGTAGATCAACTTTACTTTGGGCATGTCAGAATTATTCTCCTTTCCTATCCATTATGGAAATAAATACACAACCTAAAGACTGTTGAAATCACATACAAATGTTTTCTGGTGAATTATTGGCAGAATAATGAAACATTCGGTCTCAAAATTCCAGAGCCACGGATTATTAGGGAGTGGAAAATTCCTATTCCCTGGCATCGCCTTTTTAAGCTTCATTCAATTAAATTAATTTTGCATTGAAGGCTTGATGAGCATATCTGTTGAGTCACCGTTTCATCACTTTCCAAGTGTCCATCATAATCGGCAGAAGGTTAACTTAAATGTCAATTGTAAGAGCACTAATTTCCTTTGATTGGAGGTAGAAGGAGGAAATGAAAGAGATAGAAGTTCCACTTAATGGTTTGTGAAGTGACAATTTTAACAGGCTAACATTCTGGTGCTTGAAGGACAAATTGTAAGTGGTAGGTTTTTATGGCTAATCTCATATTATGCTAATATATTCGTGTTTTATTCCCTCTTAATAATCGTCAAAATGTACGCAGGATGAAAGATAAAAAATAACTGCGTGCTATAGCTATTTATTAGTGATTTATTATCCACCCGCCCCCAGGGGAATCAATTGGAGGGCTAGAAGATTCAAAACGGAAGGTTTTCTCATCACACGCACCATTGCCTTCGTGTTACAAGGTTTCATGCGGTTGATTAGTAACCGATTAAAAATAATCATTATAATTTAATTACAATTCAGATGTTTTTAGGGTTGAAAATTTTGGCCCTAGCTCAATATATGGTTATGGCATTTTATAAAGTATGCAAGTAAAACGCTCTCGGAAAAGATGTGTATTCCTTTCCACTTCCTTCTATGTAATTCTTATAGTTTAGTAATTTTTATATAGAAGGTGGTATATCTTATACATAATAATCCAGCAGTAGCATAATGTTTAAACTACGTTTCAGTACATAGTCTTACGAACCAAGTAGTACTTCCATAGTACCATGTTTTAATACGTAATTCATATTTATGTTGCACGTGGGGGAGCGATACATCGTGCTTACTCAAGCTTTATAATTTAATCTAAAAGTCTTTGAACCATATGAATAAGGTGTAATGAAATTAATTAGTTTTAAGTAAAATATCACCTGCTTACAATAGGATATAAGAAAAAACGAGTTAGTCTTTGCGTAAATTAAAAATAATTTCTTTTTCGGGTGAGACAAAAGCTAATCACCTTTGATTCACTTTTTCACTACTTTACCTCATCCCTTTGATTCACGAATTGATAGTTAGCATTATTCAGCGTAAAATAATTTAAAATTGTATCTTAATTATGAGGTTGAATATTTTAAACGATACGGCTTAATTTGTAAGACTATGGTAAATAGCCTTACAAATATCACCAGTCTTGAAAACGTTACAGTGTATCAACGATTAAAGCTTAAGTTGTTCTAAGCGAAGTTTGTTATTTTACCTAACTGAAAATAGAATTCTACAAGGTTAAGGCCTCAACAATTCAGTGCATATATAAAATTGTATTGGTTCAACAAAATAAAACCTTTATATTTTTGCTATGTTCTTCTCCATGGTATGGCCTAGTAGCCATCTCTTTAGGGCGTGGTTATCTGGATAAGACCTCTTTGTCGCTCCACCCCTGGCGCCAACCATAGGAGTGTCTCCCATTCAGGTCCACCGTGCATAATCCCATGTCCGCTTTCATACTGCACTGCCGATTAATTGTCTCTTGTTGTAATAGGCGTTTATCTTCTCCATTCAGGCTCTCTATTTCCCCTTCCCACAACGCATCCCGTTTTTCTTTCAAATGAGACTGCAGTAAATACTGAAAGCAATAAATAATTCAGCTACGTTTTAAGTGACCGGATACACTATTGTCCATTGGGCTCTTAGTTCTCGCTGTCTTAATATTTTACGACTGCTTTTGCGGAGTAGTCGATTTTTAGTGTCTGATTTCCCGAAGAGTGTCTCGATTATATTGGTTGCAAGTCGGCGACCACCAAGCTCTTTTGAGTAGTGGGTATGTAACCCTTTATTTTCCATTTATTGCTTTTTAAATGTAAAGTTTTAATAATTCAATAAAGAGCAAGGTTTGGATCTCTTTGAAACATCAATGGCGTATGGGCAGAAACCAATACCATTGATGACAATAATAGGCAGAATGAAGTTATGCATAAATTAAAAAATAAATTTCGGGTCTATTGAATTCATGTAATTAGAGATTGTTGTCTCAAATGTGATCGTGGTTTCCAGCGCCATATGAACAGCCTGTCACTGTGATAACGCTCGGCCATTGAAAGGCAGCAATGCTAAACAAAATTGTCAGCAGTAGGTACTATCAATTTTTATTCCTGAAAGCTTCCAATGTATTGCTCTCATCTAGGGCAGTAATGTGGACGCTGAGGAATAAGGATGAGAATCAGGCGAAAGGCATTCGTAATACGGCTATGATGACGGAAAGTGAAGTTGAGATATGTGGAGGAGTAGAGGTACTAGGAAGTTCTACGCCTATTTGTTGGAGGAAGTAATAGAGACATGAATGGTATACAAAGGTGATAGAAAAGCGTAAAATCAATGGAGGCGCAATAGAAGTTAAGAGTATAGAGGACAGACAAGACGAGAACAGAATCCATCATTAGAATGAGTGGCGGATCCAGAAATGGCCGGGGCGGGGAGGGGGGGGGGCTATAGCCCTCCACCAGGGCCTACAATTTAAACAAGATAAAATGGTAATTTTGTTCCGGCCCCCCTATTGCTGGGAGATTACCCTCCAGATTCCCCACCTGGCTTTCCCTCGTCCCTATCCTGGGTCCTCCACTGACAATGAGTGGAATGAATAGTAAAAAATTCGATCCCTATACGAAAAAGGATATTTAATGTTGGTATGGATATTTGCCAACGTGATTCTTCAATTATTTCATGTAATTCCACGCTATTTTTTATTTCAATTAATTGATAATGATGATTTATTGAGTGTCAATTCCAAAATGAATCTCTTAGAATAGACTACTTAACATGGTTTCTTTCCCCAAGGTTGCTGCTTAAAAATTGTAACTATGCAATTTCCTCCAGTGTGTATCCATCTTCTTTAATATTGAGATTGATATTTTCTGCTCTCGAGGGTTTGCGAAACTGAATTTTTTGCTGTGATTAATCCTGCTGTATTCTCGCAATAACTTCTTACGGCAAATCCCAGTAACTCTAAGGCATTAGCAGACTCGCTACGCTCCGCATGATTATCCTCAAAGCCAACTTCTCCCACTCCACACACCCTATAACATTATCCCAATTGAACTCTTATATTTCTTTAGTTTGCCTACCGAGAATAAGATCGAAAATTAAAGGTCGAATATTATAAATTCACGACAATATTAGCCGGCCGCCGGCATAATTCGTGATTCAATGATCAGTCATTGAAATGCGCTTGAAGAACCCTATCATTGCAGTAGCACTTATTGCATCTTCCTAGCTATTACGAATGGAAATGTATTGTACATATTAATGTACGCATATAAAACCTTATAATAGTACACGGTTTAATAATTCAAAGTTTATTATATTTGCCATTAATTTCGTTGCCGGAAAAACTTTTTTGTTTACATTTATCATGAAAATTAGTGTCAATTAAAGACACGTAAATTCAAAGTTTCAGAATTATCTCTGAAGCTAATATCGTATCATTTATCTTATTTATTTTTAAATTTTTAGCCGCTGATCCTGGCATAATTAAATGAAATTAGCTGTACCACGTGTATCTTTCTCTGAAATAGCTGATTTGATCAGTAAAAACAAATCCACATTTGAAAAGCACAGATTTAATTTCCAAAGATCACAATAGATGTAGCCTTTATATCATCACTATGGTGGATTCAATTTTTCTTGCGTCAATGTTTGTGCTCGTTCGGTAGCCTTGCAAGAGTATTCATAGGAGACAAGATAATATTGTTAGGTGCATTTATGATGAGCGATACTCAAGCAAAGTCATGCTCAGTGAAATGTTGATAGAAGTTGTTGTGATGGATTCCATTATCATCGGGTTGTTTTTCAAGGTTTTGTCCTTACCCCGCTTATGTTACCTCCTATATATCAAGGACCTCCATGAGAACATTCAATGCAACAAATGCCGATTGTAAATTGATGACTTGCAGATATGCAAGCCTACACTGCTTCAGATAAACATCAGCATTCATTCACATGTGCCTCAGGAATATGCGAGCAAGTATATTTCTTCCCAAGTGTACGCATTTGTCTTTGGATGCTTAAATGAATTCAAGGTGATCGATATGCAAGTTATAAATACATTGCCCTACTTTAAATGCTACCTCTTTATGATCAGTCAACGAAATACACGTGGAAAATATTGTGATCGCGTGTGTACGAATTGCATCTTATTAGGTATTATGAATATAAATGTGACGCACAGTGGCGGAAAAAAATTAACGCAAAGCTCTTTGGCGTCTGAAAGCGGCCAGTTCAGGAACTACTTGTCTTCCAAAATTTTTCCCTCATCATGCTCTCATACAACCGGGAATTTTAAAAGCTACATACCCATTAGGTACTTATACCGGGGAAATAATCATATCCGCCGCATTATGACAACTCGCAAAAGATCCAGCTGCAAATTCTTCCCCGTATTCTCCGAAGTGTGCTTCGCCCAAGACTCACCTAGAATGGAGTTCACTCTCGTCGGGACATCTGTGGACACAGCCGACATATTGGAAATTGGGTGGTTTCCTATTCTTTTTTTATTGCCTAAATCGAAAGATTATTACTCCTGGAGTGCGCATTTCACGCTCTTAGATTTTCGGATGACGATATCAATTTTTCGCGATTAAACGAAAAGTGAAAAATTTCAAGCGCGCGAAAACGCGACGGCTAAGTAGGAATGCTGGGAAAAGTCCATGTGACGTATTTCTGGTTCCAGCCGTCGGTGTGTGAGGTGACCTTGGGGCGAGGCTTGAGCGCTGATACGACGCAAGCTGCTAGCAGGTAGCAGAGTACCCTGCTAGCAGGTAACACTTGGCTTAAATAAGGGTTATTATTCCCCTATCAAACGAATGAAACTTTCCGAACTTAGGTATTTTTAATGTGTGATTATTAAGAGATGTTTCCCTGAGCTCTGCGCCTCATGCAAGCATTAGTAATCTCAAACAATGTAAAACTCCTATCTACTCGTATAGAAACTAGGTCCCTGTGACGTCACGTGGATTGGAATCGCATGGGTGCCAATCTGGCCTTTTTCAAATGAGGTTAAAATTGACCGTTGACATTCATCTAAACTGGGATTTCTAAAACAAAATAATTTGCATATTATGGATACACTAATGGTGAGTAAGGAATCGCAATCAATGCATTTCGTTTTCTTTGGTGAAGGAAACTACCCAATTGAGACTGCCTCATAGCACAATCGTTCCGGTGGTGTAGTAAGCTATTATGCAACGGATCAGAGGTTCCCTGGATCATGCCTCAGTTATGGATGATTTGATACTGCTGACACTTTGGACATTTTTCTGATCTTAAAACTTCGCAACACCTATCACAAGGTTCAGAGGATGTTGCATGGTTATTGAATTCTTACGCGCTTATTTAGTTGTCGAAATTCAATTATCATATTTGGGCAGTTGACTGAATAGTGAATTATGACTACCTTTTCCGCGTCGCCAAACCCGCTTCAAGCCCCCTAACATTAGCTGCATCTGCGATGTGTCACGGCCCACTCCTCCTTCCTCGTTTCAAGGGAAAATTCAAGGGGACTGCATAGAGGAGGCCCAATTTCATCCCACAGAAGGTTGATTGCTGTTGCCAATTCGATCGCCTTTTAAACGGGTTTAAAAAATGTCGGAGTGTAATGTGATCCACTTTTTTCCCAATATTTTGCATTATTATGATTTTAAATGCGAGGAATTACATTGTAAAGTTATCAATTTTATAAATAACATCGTCAGGAATCTAAAATTTGGCTGAAACCCCGAATTACACCACATTTTTTTATAAAAGTCGGATCAATTTGTCCGTCAGCGACGCGAGTGGCGACTTCTGTAAACCTGTTTAAATGCGCGTTGTTTGACAACACATTTAGAGGCAGACTTGAGAATCCTCTCATGTAATATTCGTGGGAAAATTCCTCGGAAGTTCTGCAGAGCTGAGTGAAGGCAGAATATCGAGCCGCCCAAACTCAGTAGTAGTCAATCGTGACATTTTTGGCGTCTGCGTATGCATTTCGTCAGAAGCATTGAGAAAATGATCGAGGTAACAAAATATTAGGCTTGACCTTAAATTTTCCGACTAAATGTGCACTGCGCATACATTAAAAATATATTTCATCTTATCATGGAACAAATGTTATTTCAAAGTCATGGAAATATTTGACTTTAAAGATATTTCCAGTAAGCCACCAAACACTTGTTAAAAATTTTCCTCAGATACAGCAGACTATTTCCTTTTCCATTTCTTATAATGGATTTACTTTTGTGATTGTTGCATAACTACTTTGCGAATTTATTTAATAATTTCTTTAATGCTGGGAAACTGTGTGGGCAAATTCGTGTAGGAAGTGGCACTCAACGGATCAGAAGCACAGACCAATGGAAAAAATATGATTGTTAATTGTGGAGTCCTTCGAGACATGATGCTGAAGACCAAATGGACATGTTGCAGGAGAAAATGAAGAATCCTATTCTTTAGCAGAAGGAGCTGGGAAACTAGATCATTATACGCTAGAGAAGGACCGTGTGGATATGCTTAGTCTTCAGAAACAATAATTGAGTGAGTAGTATAATGAAGGGAACATTGAAAGTAATAGTCACACGAGAGTATAAGCATTTGGAGAAAATTATGAGGAACACTAGAAGGAAGAGCTTTAGGGAGCAAAAGAAAATGGCGAGGGAAGGGGAGAAATATATGGGAGGTTAAGGTACAGAATGCATAACTTAGGATTGAAATAGTATGAATGAGTAGGTGAATATAATGTCCACTCAAGTAATCACTTCCATCCGGTAAAGAATGGCTAACAATATCTTTTCCTGCAAAACTATATCCTCTAATGTCATTGCTCACTTGAATTTCCCTCATTCGTTGGTTGATATTTACATTTTTTTCACTCTATACCCTTCGCAAGATACTATGTTTTTACCTCCTCCACCAGACCGCAAACAATGCACTTTTCCTGGTACTAAACTGATTTCTCTATTTTTTGTCGCACTCCAGTGTAGCCTTGGTAGGGAAGAACGCAAACACTTGCTCTTTTATTTTGAAAAAACATAGAGGAACAAATTCCGCGCTACCTTTGTGCCCGAGATCACGCCATTGGGATTATTTTTTTTTTGCCTCGTGCGCTTTATGTATTGAGGAGGGATTCGGCGTTTTTCTGCGGCGAAAGTAGTCTATCGCGCACAACTCGGGGCGGAACGCCAAACTCGGCCGTCATTTCGCCAAGGATTTCCCCGTCCGAGTTTTTAAACTTTTCAGCCTCCCTGAAGGTCTCACTCGGTGGCCACGGCCGCAATGAGCAAACTGTGAGTGCCCTTTACCTCCCCCCCCCCACACATAATACCTAACAATTTTAAATGACGGAATGCGGGCAATTTGCGGAATTCTTGAAATCACCCCGAGTCTCTCGTGCGTGAAGGTGTTTGGGTACCCTGTGCTGTTCGATGAAGTTGGCTGACGAAATGGCCGAGTCATTTTTCTGCCCGTGATTCGTTTAATTTTGCTCGTAAATTTGCTGTTATGAGATGCATGCCTGTATCCATTTTCAGTCATTTTATGGAAAGTGATCATCTTACAATTAGTATAAGGGCAATTTTGATTAGAGGACTTTACGTTTTGATCGTAACTAGATATGATGCCAGAGATAGTAATGGAAATATAAAAAAATATGTCATGAAGACATAGTAATGGAAATATTTTTATGAAAAAAGTTAGCTCTAAAATTCTTCCTGTTTTGATATAAATTCAAAAATTGAAGCATGAGGTGCAATACATTGTTTGTCCTACTTCTAGAAGATGTTAGTTAATTATGTTTTATTGGCCAGAAATAAGTTTTTAAGCGTATTGGTATCATTTAGACTATTGGCTTCATCTCGCTTAATACTTTTAAATAAGTATAAAACATGGAGACGATTTTTGCTGTATCGTCATCGATAGATTTTTAAATTATAATAATTATTATGTAAGTGATAGCGTAAAAAGGTAATCGAGGCTGTAGAATGTTTATTATTTTTAGAAAGAGCAAGTGAAATAACAAACCTTTATAATAAAAAAGGAATATGTAGCTGTGTAATGGAATAGCTGACTGACCCAGTCGATGCAATAGGGTAGTATCCTTCATCAAAGAAAACGAAAGGCATTTATTGCGATTCGTTACCCACCATTACTGTATTCATAATATACAAATTATTTCGTTTTAGAAATACCGGTTTAGACGAATGGCTATGGTCCATTTTTATCCTCATTTGAAAAGGGCCAGATTGGCGCCCATGCGATGCCACACCACGTGACGTCACAGGGACCTAATTTCTATACGAGAGGATAGGAGTTATACATCGTCTGAGGTTACCAATGAGGCGCAGAGCTCAGGGAAACATGTCTTAATGATGACTTATTAAAACTGGCTAAGGTCGGAAAGTTTTCTTCATTTGATAAGGTATTAATAATCCTTATTTAAGCCAAGCGCTACCAGCCAGCAGGGTACTCAGCTACCCACTAGCAGCCTGCGTCGTATCAGCGCTCAACTCACCTCAAGGTCACCTCACAGGGCGGCAGCGGGAACCAGAAATACGCCACACGGAAAGATTTCCCGGCATTCATACTTACGCGTCGCGTTTTCGCGCGCTTGAAAATTTTCACTTTTCATTTAATCGCGAAAAATAGATATCGTCATTTAAAAATCTAAAAGCGTGAAATACGTACTCCAGGAGTAATAATCTTTCGATTTAGGCAATAAAAAAATAATAGGGAACCACCCTATTGTCTTGATGTCCCTCCCGTGAAAGCAGAATGACGCTCATCTATGCGCAAAATGTGGGTTTTAAAATTAAATATCTCTTTAGTGGATTGCCAAGTCTCCATAAACGTTTTCATTTACTACTTTATGAATTAATGAAACGTCCAACGGTTTAATTGGCAGTACTTTTCCAGGGTATATGTTACCAAAGCGTATCAGTGTTCCACACCATGCGTAACAGAGAAGGTTTTTTTTTCTTTCGATTCCATACTGATATTTTGTGCCAAAATACCTATTCAAAAAAGCCTATAGGTGCAAGTCCTCAACATATTTTATTTTAAATACGGAAATAGTATTGATCGTGTGTGGGTTGCGGGACGTAAAATCCTACACAAAGCGATCGGAGGACGGATTGGAATGCGAGGAATTAGAGGAGGTTATAAAGGACGCATGATGTTGAGATGCGAGGACACTCGAAGGTTGTGTACCTACGTTATCGAAAGGGCAAGGGAATAAAAAAGGGCGGGGCAGGACACCTGGTGAGGGAAGAGAGACGATCGAAGCAAAAAGAAGTATTCTTGAAAATTTTCTCAGCAACCGATGGCCCAGCAGTATTCGTTTCGTTAAGCATATTCTCAAAATTGGAGCATATTTTGACGGTTGCCCTACATTGACGCAGAAATAGGTCATTTATGTTTGTTTCTGTAGTAATTTTTTTGCGGATGATGCCTTGGATTGAATCTAAAAACCTTGGACGAACACTTCTCATCTAGGAGAAAATTAAGAAATAAGTTCAGGGTTATAAGGATTCATTGACCCATTCTTGTAAAAATCATCTAAAATACTTATTTTTCAGATTTTTTCCAAAATTGAAGATGAAAAAATAGTCTAAATTGTTGTTTTTCCGATTTTTCTTGGTAGACATGCAAATGGATTAGAGATACATTGTATCGCGAAGGAACATGAGGACAAATGAAATTTGATTTTTACTATCCATATATACTTGAAAAATGTTGGAAGTACTATTTTGTGTACCCATAATTTGCAACAGAGCTTCAGACAAGTGGCTAATTTTATTAGAGATGACCTTTTATGCCTAATATATCAACCAAAAATGCTCAGCGTATCATCTATAAAAACCGAAGCTTCACAGTACAGTAAAGCCTCAGGTTATATACAAGTTATTATTAACTTATGCCAAGAGAGAATGAGATAAATGTTTTGAAATTTATCGATTTTATTTCCTTATTTATTCGCTTTGAACATCGCTCTCCTTGAAACAAATTCACACGGACTTCCGTCTCCAAATCGAAGTGTAAATTGACCATTTTTCTTCTTCTTCTCCTTCTTACTCTAATCAGCAACCAACCTTTCCCGTCCCCTGCCTTCCTAGGTGCAAATAGAGATATTATTTATGAGTAATTATATGTGAGTGGGTAGAGTGAGTGAGTTATAAGTGATTTCTTTTTCTACCCAGGGTTAGGTACAGAAATTAGGTATACAAAACAAACGTGATAAATTAGATGTTTAGGAGTGCATTAGATTTTCCACTCGATGTCAGCGCAGAGCAGAGACTCACTCGTATCCTATGGCAACCAAATTGTTTTTGTGTATTTCTTCTATCAATTATCTTTCCTTAACTCGGTTGAGAAAAATATCACTTGTATCCCTTGGCTTTTCACCCTCTCATATGTTAACACAGTGAGCAATAAGAAAAAACTTTAGTCAATATTGAGACAACCAAAGTCAATATTACTAAGAAAAATTAAAATAAATTAGCAATTTAAGTAAGCATAGTTAAATTTTATGGAAATGTTGATGAATATCCTAGTTGGTTCATTTATATGCTAGCGATAGCTATAGGTAGCATACTTTTACATTGCAATTATGCCATTAATTTAATTACCATTAGCATTACCTTCATTCCCTATAAAGCTATATATGTCATGATGGTGAAAGTTGAAAAAGGAAATGAGTAAAAACCGAAATCAAGCGTCATCGACGAAATTATTGTTTCAGCCATCTTCCTTGAAAAGGAGTGATCGCAGGAATTAGGGAGGGGTCAAGTGTTACAGCATCCATTTCAATCTTGGTCCACTTTGCAAAACTGAAAATGCTCTTGTTTGCATTTTCGCGAGCGTTCTAGTGTCCATTGAACCTCCCTGACTTTTTGCTATCGACATATTTCTAATCGTAAGTTTGGGCGGTAATAATGAACTTCTGGACCTAGAAAACTTTGACGAAGTGAACGGAAGGGGATTGAATGATTGGAGTTTGTTGCTAGACCCGATCAAAAAGGTTCATAAAGGATTCGACCGCTTTCTAAGTTCCAGCACTGCGTAGCTGATCGTGTCTCAGTTACGCAACTGTGAGGTCAAGTAAACCATGCTATGCAACATTTTTTACGGATTCTTGCTGGTTATTTTCCGAGCGTTCACTGGCAGCTTATTGTGGAATACCCTGGACGACCAAGATACGAAATTAAATCTGGAATATTGGAGACACAAATGACGGAATAATTTCGGTCTCAGAGGTAATAGAATAATAACGATCACGAGGCATTGAACGCTTAATATTTTACTCTGACTTTGAGAATTGATTGGGCAATTCAATATCACACTTTCTAATGAAACAGGCTGTCATTGATCATCGAAGCAATTCTATTCTTGCCTTTTTGTGCTCTTTTCGTACATTTTGGTAAGAAGTTGTCCGGTATAATTTATTGAATTTGGATCGATCATGCATGACTAAAAATAAGTTCTTGAGAAAGAAGTAAATTGAGAAATAATTTCTTGATGAATGTAATTTTATTGATTTCTCTAGGCGAAAATATTCTATCATAGAGGATGCAAAAACTTCGAACTTGAGAGAGAGAATGCAAAAGGAGAGAATATTTAGGAGATTATATAATAATAGGTAGTTCTTGTCCGCTTACACTAATTACTAAACTAACTATTACTAAATAAACACTTACACACACTAAAATGTTACACTAATTCTCATATCATGTTCGTTTCATTTGTTTAAATTTTCCTGACTATTTTGGTGTAGTCTCTGTGCTTACTGAGTAATTAGCCCATTCCAAACAGGAAATTTACTATATTCTTTCTGGGTGAGTAATAACATGACCTCTAAGTGACCTAATAAGTGGCCTCTAATCATTGCATTTCCTAAATTATTTTACTCATACATGCAATGTTATACTCCGTTTTATTTTCGACATTGTATATGCCAATTCTCCGCGAAAACGATTTGGTTTGTTTAGTGTAACCAAAAATATATTTTTTTCTTTGCCGAGTAGCAATCATGTCATCAGAAGTTATTGCGAGCTACATTTAATTATATTGAAATATTCGCAACCATTTCGGTGTCAATAATAAATACTTTTTTTCTTGTATTTGCTTCTCTTTCTGTACTTTATTATTTTCATGAATGTATATTGGCCTTCAAAATGACTAATGGTATTTATTCTATGCGGTTGTCTTAGAGGTCTCAATTTATATATCAGGAACGCTCTCACCAAATTTCCTCTGATGCTCTGTAGCTCTTTCATTACCGCAGCCAAAATAGCCTCTAATTATAGGGCGTATCTTATTTCACCAAGCACCGATTCAAGGAAATACGAAGAACCCACGTAAGAAATGAAAGGAATGTGAAGGCGTATATAATATTGGAATACTTTCTTTGTAGATATGTCAGTGACTTGCAGTAATGTGTGGTTCATTTCTTCTAGTAATTGTTCATACTCGGTGTCTTTGGAAGGATAACTTACTTTGCAGAGCCTAAATCTTAAATGCGTATATATAATTGGGAAATAATGAAAATATGGATTTCGGACTTTTTTTATCCTGTAAATTTAACTTTTGGTGGAACCTTTTGCATAACAGACCGTATTTCGAGGGAGAGAGAATGTTAAGTGAGAGGAAACCATGAATTGAGTTGAGACCGTAGCGAATTTGCAGATCGTACTCGTGCAAACCATTCTTTTGAATAGGTTTGTGTGTTGTTGTGACAGAAAACACTATCTTGTTTACCTCTCTACGCATTATTATTGTCTCATTACAAGGAAGAATTCATCGTAAGATGCGTTTGATTCTGTTTTACTCGTGCAAAGATAATACTCGTGCAAACCATTCTTGTGAATAGGTTATTGTCCTGATTTTACATAAAACAATATCTTGTTTACCTTTCTACGTATTATTGTTGCCACAAGGAAGAATTACTCGTAAGATGCGTTTGATTCTGTCGAAAGCCTGCTTACCACACCAATTTGTCTGCCCATTTCCGTGTCACTATCGATCTGGAGCTGGGCGAGGACAGCTCACGTTGCCAAGCTAGGTGAGGAAGGGTGTTTCCCTAAGCGACAAATGCCATGCACCTATCCGCGATCACCCACGCCGCCGCGCCTTCTGTTCCGGGGAACGCGTGTTCGAGTCCCACGCGTTTTAGAAGGCCTCCCTAGGCGACGGCTATGATTTATTCATCCGAAAGCGTATCCTTCTCCCCGCAAGAGGGCTTTTTGCAGGGACACGGAACGGGCGGTCTCGATGCTCGCGACACGTTGCATCAAAAGACATTCCATGCGGATTATATTGTTCGTTCGCGCTCTCATTTTTTCGTGTTCCATGGGCACCGTGGGCTCGATCGGGCGACAATAGAGGAAGGCGTATGGGGATTAATGCAATGAGTATCTCATAGCGAGGCAACCCCCTGTGAAAAGCCATTTGTCTGCCATTAATAAGCCCATTCATATCATTGGGTCAGTGCGTGGGGTGCCCATGTTTGCGGCCACGCTTAGAAGCAGAATTGCTCCATAGTTCCTGGCGATTTCCATCCTGTGTTACGCATACGAGTTAAGGCCGTCCCTCGTTCTAGGTGGCTTGAGCGCCTTTTAAAAACCTTGTTAACGTGTTCTATTTTATTGTATTCCGTGAGAACTCTGGGTAAAATTCTGTGCTCGAATTAACTTTATATGCAGATTTTCAGTTCAATTTTAACAAGCAGTGTAAACGAGCACGCTATATAGTACGACATAAATCATTTATAGACAACAAAATCTTCTTAATTCTGCATAGTAAGTATCTTGATGACATTGATATACTTTTTATTGAGAATCTTTGCGACAATCACGGTTTATATGAAAGTATTTAATCAAATATTCACAGTGAATGCTTCCGTGAAGTCGTGAAGATGCTAATTTTTGATGGTTTTCATCTCTTTCGTTGACTTCATTCGTTTATAGTTTCGATTGTATTCCAGCCTATGTCCTATATGGTTGATCCGTCTCCTAATTAAGGTTTTCATGAGGCTTCTCTTCCTAGGACTTCCTCATTGCTAACTCAGTGATTTCATTTGATCCTTATCATTCTTCTGTAGCACCACATTTTGAAGGCCTCTATCCTTGCTTTCTCCGCTGCTGTCATTGCCCATTCCTCACTTCCATTTATGAACAGGCTCCAAATGTAGGTTCTGATTGTTTCCTTGCTTCCATATTTAAGTATCCCGCTGTAAGCAGGTTAGTCAATTAAAATAGCAATTATTGGCACGTAATTTAATGAGTATCTATTTTATACCTGAAGCAAAAGTCAAAATATTATTTTATATCTTTGTGATAGCTCTGGTAACTGGCCAGTAATATCCCGGCTGTGAAGTTGTTCAACATTGTGTAGAAAATTGTCGTTGTTTGATACTAGAATTCGAATGCAATATATTTAAAAAAAATATGCTAAGGTTATAGCTTCAGAGGTTTATCTTTAGAGCGTCAGAGGTTTCTTTTTATCTCAAATTAAAATCTTATTCACTTTGTTGTCACTTATGCCATTTAAATGTGATTTTCATGATACTTTATTCAATTTTTCCCGCTTCGTCACCTCAGAACGAGATGTTACAAATTTCAATTTTAATGCTTTCACCACTTTCTTTGAGATTGTGGATATATTATTAGTTTCTACAATAATTAATGAATGCTGAATCGGTGATATGTTGATTTATAACACCCGACTCCCAGAAATTGTAATATCTAGACTCAAGTTTAGCAGTCTACCATTCCAAACCCATCGGGATTGAACAGGATTGGGTCTTGAATTGATATCGCCGGCTTTTGGCTCTTACTGTGCCTTGGCTGTTAGTATACTCAGCTTCAAATCAACATGCAACCTAATCCGATGGACAGGAAAAAAATTCACTGCTTCGAAAGCTAACGATATTAATTGTAGTCCATTGAGTTTGTTGGGAAAATCAATTTCATTAAATAATACCTAATAAAAAGTGAGTTTCATAGAAGGAGTTAATACAGAGCCCTCCATGTGTTTTAATTGCATAGAAACTGTTTAAACATCTAAAAGATAAAATCTTATAGCTCCATTGAGAGATGGAATAATATTTTCGTCAGTTTAGTAAGATTCGGATGTTTGAAGATTGTAATGATGAGGAATATAAAATATGTTAGGGTACAAAGGAAATAGAAGGAAATTCTTAAGTGTGCTTTTTATTTTGATGAAAATACCTTTAAATCCTCAGGCTATGCTTGTACTTTCTTGCGGATAGATGTCAAGGAACAAATAAATGAAGTCTGGAGATTAATTCACGTTGCTTCACGGATGTTAATCGACACATTTCAGCCTGTAATCTGCCGATACAATGCAAACGAGGCCGTGGCGGAAGCCACGTTGTCCTTTCTTGCTTTAAATTTCAAATAAATAGGTTGCGGTCCCAATTCAGTGATCATTGTCAATGAGTTACGAAAATGATGTTTGGGTTTGAATGGAGATCGTTAACCCTGGATTCTCGGAGCACCGAGAACCATTTGGTTTGTAGAAGCAGTTTATCACGCGCAATACTTAACGATGCATTTTAACTAGCTTCAAATATTAAATTAAGAATACATGATTTGTTCAATTCTGTTCAATTAACGCAATTAAGTCGGAACTTAATATTTTAAACAAACATAAGGACTCATTGATTCTTACCAAGGAGCATAAAATCGAGAAATAATATAATTATTGTGCTATCAACATTGAAAGTTTTTATTTTGAATACGCTGGCTGACAATGCCCTGTCATCGGTTTGATAGCATCTCATTGAAATTAATATACGCAGGGCTTAGTCTATACTCTCAGCCTGGTTCTGTTACTTTTTAATGTTAATCTGTAACTTTTAAAGCTCATGATGGAAAAAAGCGAGATAAAAACTACAAAGTAAAAATGTTAACCAGGCGTTTCATTTTCGTCAAATACTTCCAACTTCTCCCCGGAAAACAGACTTCTAAGGAAATTGAAAGCAAAAATTAGGATTCCATCAATTTCAAGGTATAACTTGAACCTTTGGTTAATTAGTAAAAGTAACAACAAAGCCATAAAATATGCCTCAATACTGAACTACTCGTATTTATTACCATTCGTTCGCCCATTCTTAAACAGTGAATAACTTCTCCCAGATCCAGTTCTGAATCAATATACTTAAACTTCACCATGAAGGAACTCCTTCTAAAGAGACACATTAGCGTTGTGCAATGAAAAGTCGTCAATAAGCTTTACGATCAACCTTTCCCTCAACCAATAGATATAAAGTTATGGTTAATATAAAAAAATCTGGTTCGATTTCACTAAAATTTGTAGAAATATAGTCCGATTTCTCAACCGATTGTATCATTCACCCATCGAATAGCCAATATTTCTTTCTTTCACCCCTTCCATCTGATATTCACCCCTATTCTACGAACGTTTTGTAACATCTATTTATATAGAAGAGGATGTCTATTTGTCTGTTCGCTATGCGTTTCCAAACGGTTTGAGACCAAACTCAGTACATAGGTGCATCTCATGCTCACGAACCCCGTACTGTTACTTTCAGTTGCGTCCGACGCATCAATTGCGTCGTTTTCTTATTACCTTATTTTTATATCTTATACTTATATATACCTTAATCTTATGGGAATGAAAAAAAAGGTTTCCCGCTGATAAAGCATTGTGAGTGCAGCAAACATTTCACGATATTTGGTAAGTTTCAAAAGCAAATGCTTACATTTTACATTCAAATGCTAATATGTGTATTTTTTAGGGGATGTTATTTAATAATTTTTCAATCTGTCGATACTGACAATGCCCTTCGTAATATACAAAATTACTTATCGCCTTTAACACTATTTTGAAGAGTGCTTTTCACTTTTAATTTCCGTTTCCCGTCCATATGTGAATATAAAATGACCATATTCCATTGTCATAAAGCTTCAAATATTGCTATTGCTTTGTTTTTAATATGAGGTTTGAAGTCATGGGTGATTTTCACTCTGATATCAAAACTGTCGGTAGAAAAAATAATGCCTTTAACCATCCAAATTGTGATTTCAAGCATCCCGAATGTGGCTGTCTGAAGATTCATTGTCATCGACCATGTATTAATAGTTAGCCTTCAATCCGTCATGAAGACACCCTCGTCATCTTTCCAGCCATGCAAAACGTATTACTTCCGTCCTCAGGTCAGAGCCTTTCATTCACCCATTATTTTAGCTGCCTTACCCACCTTTATTCCATTCTTAATTGGAGGAAGTTATCACAATTTTGACAGGATTCTCTGAAATTGAACCCTTTGTGAGTGTTAGTTGCACTTTGGACCTTATCAATCCAAAGATTGGTGAGTGGCCCTATTGTATTTTCGGTATGGTGATTGGCCCTTAAAATATCACTAAATGCACACAAGTCACTCATACTGACTGTTGAGTAAAGACAGTTAGTCTTACATCGGTGTAAATAGCTTTCGTCATTGTATACAGATCTAATTATGCTTATGACTCATCTAATTACGTTTAATTACTCCTCTGTTGATACTGCTCTCGTATTTTACTGTTTCGTGCACCTACTTTTTGTGAGTCTTCTATGTATTACGATAAATGGTAGAGCTACCCGATTGGTAAAAAAAACTAACCATTTAAAGACTTTGTAACCCTTTTCCATAAAAAAAATTTATAGAGATTAAGTGTAAGGAAGAAAACCTAGGTTCACATCAGAGTTCTATGCAATTGGGAAGAATCGTAATTAATTACAAATGCTTTAGGTTTGTTGAAATATCCCGTGGGTCACTAAGGATTAAATGGCCGGGATGCATTTCATAATGCTCAGAGTAAAGTCTTATCAAGAATGATTTATCTGGTGACCAAGGAAATTCTTGCCTATAAGGATAACCCTTCCATTATCTGTATAGTATGTCTAATGCATACTTTATGTATTATTTTTAGTGACAGGGTTTTCTTTTGGTTTCGATCATAGAGAGAATCGACTATGTGAGTATTTTTACCACGCGCTAAAATACATGCGAGAAGATATTTGCGAGTATAGTGAATGATCCTCGGGTACCCCGTGGGTAATCTCATCCACGTCTGCCGACGTTTCAGGGTACGAAATAGAGGAGATTACCTGGTGGATCAACCAAGAAGCCTTCTCTACCAGGGTACGCCAGGGAAACATCTGAAATATTTTTCATATTTACGAGGACTTAACCTAGTTAATATTGTAAAATTGGTGCAAAAATACACCGATAGAGTGAGTTACACAGAATGTTAAAAACATTTTGTTGCTACTGTTTGCATACTCAGACAAATTTTGAATTTCCCGGGTAGTGTTGTTGTTTTTTAATGGAAATTTTAGATATTTTTAAAACCAGAGTGACCTAAAATACACAATTATTTTCTCACAGACTTTCATGGAATTGCATTATGTGATTACTACCATAATAAAATTGAAAATGAGCATTTAAATTGCATCATTACAACATTAGGTAATTAATTTCCCTTCATTCAATACATTCTGGAACATATGGTGCTTAGCATGGCAGGGGTGCGTTTTACTTATCCGTAACTTTGGGATTCTATAATATCCAGGGACAAATTCTTGAAATATATCGGTTACCTGTTAATTTTTCCTTAGCAACCATGTTATCCCTGTTTAACTGCGGAAGAGCAGAAAACTGGTATCTCGGGAAATTCAACCAGTGGCTCTTGGTTATCTTCTAAAATATGTTATTACAGTGGTTACAGAGCAAACCGTCGCTATCCGTCTATAACATGGGCAAGTAAAAAGGGTTTCACTGGTCATACATGAAGGGTCAAACTGGGAGGCGTTTCGAAACTCAGATTTTATACCAAATTGTGTCCGTTAACATGGACTCTGTGGAAAGAGAAAAAATGAGGAATTAAGTCGAAATAAGCAGAGAGAGAAAGGAACAAGGAACTGCTGGACCAGGGTCCTTCAACCTATTTTAATTCGCGGGTCACAAATTGATTCCACATCATCCTGAGGGCCAAAATGCTCCACGTCAATTTACCATCACATCCATAAAATAAAAAAAAAACCTTTTAATTCAAAGTTCAATTTTATTTATTGGTAAAAACGTTCAATAAATCAATGAGATTTTTGATATTGTTTATTTTTGGACGAGTTTGTCGATATTTGGTTTTATTTTTGTAGTTGCGAAAAATATTTTCTTTAGCCTCTCTAGAAGCCGCAAGAAGATCAGCGGCGGGCGACATGTGGCCCGGGGGCCACGGGTTAAAGAGTCTTGTGATAAACATAGTGAACAAGGAGAGGAAACTAGTAGGGGAGATTCAGAGGGTTTTGATGGATTGACTACTATGCGAAGGAAGGATGCTGAAAACAGTGTTGCAGGGAATAATGTAAGTTGACCGGGGTAACTCACCTTAACTCTTTCTAACCCTACATCTAAGAGCTACTTCTGGAAGAAATCAAATTTCACGATTTTTCATTTTGAAAACTTGAAACTTTTGAACTCAATCATAATAGAAGGGATTACACTACCAAATATTATGCTTCATTTATAAAGCAATGGGTGTAAGAAAGCCTCTCACCAAATTTTACCATTGAGCGCTGAATAATTTCGCCCCTAGAAGAGTTTGAAGTTTCAACTTGAATTCCGCGCCAAAAACGTATTTCTCGGGCGACGCCATGTTGATGACGTGTGAACCTCATGATGTCTGCATTGCTTGCATAAGGAGTGCATTATCGTAGGCGTTATTTCGAGTATAAATAAATGGTAGATGGAACGGAGATTTTTAAATGAGTGGGAGGAAACCTTACGTGTACTGCTGTGTGCCTAATGTGAATCTACCTCTCGATAAACACAAGAAAAGTATTTTTTTTTGTTGTGCCAAACGACCCAGACCGAGGAAGGTGGTGGTACGACGCTGCACGGAGACAGCGTATTCCTTCAGAGATGGGCTGTTATAGAATTTGTGAGGGCCATTTTAATGTAAGTCTCTTCTGCTTCTCAATGGGATTTAGTTTCCATTACTCCTTTTGTTGTCTTTGGCCACACATCGCAAAAGTTCGTATGTGCTTAAATACATACGCGCTCAACGGGAAATCTTACTTTTTAATTGCAAATATATCATTATGTTTCAATTAATGTTGAATTTAATGATTATTTCGTGTGCATTTACTACATATTTGCCCCGGTTTTCACTCTTTGTTTCTATCTTGCGCATTAAAAGCCAATTACTGTAACGGAAAGGGTCTTCGGCGCTCACCTGGTGATGTGTCAAATAGTTCAAAGTAATGCATCATAATCACAAATTTGTACTCCAGGAAATACTACGATATCGTATTATTCAAAACAAGCAGAAATAAGCAAATTTGAGTTACGGAGCCACCAGGTTTATAAATAGAAGCACAAAAAGTAAATGATAACTTTTCTTTCTTTTTTAACTTTTCTAATCTTTCAGCAAAACAGGGAAACCAAAGGCAAATGCGTACTGAATGAAAAACAGCAAATAGTTTGAACTACCATCAATCGAAAAAGAAGTGTCAAATTATACAATTTAATGTGTGGCTCCTCTCGCTAGACTTCAAACTGTGCGTTAATGCCGACGTCATGGTTTTGGCCACCATTTTTTTTCTTAGTTTAAAAAAATTGCATTAGCTTCATTGAAAGCGTATTAGCAATGACAGCGAAATTACGAACAAAAAAACTGTAAATGAGAAAGATAACGAGAGAAAAGGCTGAAAAAATTATGAAAGACAGTCCCGATTCCTCAACCCTTACTAGCACAGCTCAAATCAATGGCCAATTGGCCGCCTCGGTAACATAAAATTACTCAAAAAATAAGTATTATAAAAAGTAAGGGTGAAAACCGGTTCAGGTATGCAGTAAATGCATACGAAATAATCATTACATCCTGCAGAAATAGAAGCGGAATGATACATTTGCAGTATAAAATAATTTATCCCTTTGAGTGCATATATATATTCACTCATAAGCGGAATGTTAGTGGAGCTCAGCAGAAAACTACAAAAGAAGTATAGGATACTACATTTTCTTTAGAATCATAAGTGGTGCCACAAACTTTGCCCTAAAACTTTTGAAAGTGACTGTACGTGTAACTCAGATGAAAATATAAGGGAACTATCGGATATTTTCACGTAAAAATCCCCATCTCTGAGTTCCTCTATCATTTTGATGACAACTGCTTACCATTTTATAGTACGAAACTGACTTGAAGAATTATCAGGAGCACAGTTGACCAAAGGACTCGAGTCGAGGAAAGGTCGTGGACTCTGCTTTAAAAATGCTGTTCCAACGAAATTTGAGTGCTAATCCTAAAAGAAACGGAGAGAACACCGAACTTCCTCACCTCAGAGAGCAAGAAAACAGCTATAACTATTAGCCCGGTCAAATTAGCCCAAAAAATAGGGGTACCCTTGCATAAATTGCCATCAAGTTGAAAATATACATGAACCTCAAGGATACCACTCTAATGAAATCCTGAAAAGTCCCCATCGATCCCGTGTGTGCAAAAAATTTTATTCAAGGTCAAAGGTCACAAAAATGAGTTTTTTGCATTTTTTGGCCAAACGGTTAGTTTTATGATAAACATTGTTCAGACCAAAATTGTAGATCAAAAAATTATCTACAAAATTGTTATTACTATTTTTTCTCTTAGATTTACCGTTTCTGAGAAAAAGCCTTTTAAATAATAGTTAACAATGTTCCAATAATGTTCGGAGAACGCAACAATATAGTCAAGCATATTACGGAGAATACAGCTCCAGCCTACATTCGAAATGCTTTTTCTTTGGTTAATGGGTTTACCTTAAGAAAAATGGTGACTAGTCGACACGGAGCGACGAGCCAAAACTCCGTGAAAGCACAGGTAAGAAGCGAAGTATTGCGAGACCTAGAAATTAAATTATTATTATTGTTAAAGTATTCTCCCGATTAAGGTAGATTTGCATTGAGCTTCTGGAAAAATTCAGGAAATCTCCCCTCCTCTCATGGATTTAATTCTTCAATTTGAAAGATTCTCTACTCCCTTTCATTCTATCTATAAATCCTATTCTCTTCCCACCTCTCCCTTGTTTACCCAGCGTTCTAACCTCAATCACTGTTTTCAACATCCCCTCCGTACTAAGTACTCGTCTCTTTCTACCTTCTGTCTCCTCCGGATCTCATCAAGAAGCTGCCTCTCTTCACCCACCATGTCCACCACTTCTTCGTTCCTTCTTCTTTCCGTCTAATTCACCTTCTCCGTTCTTCTCCACACCTTCATCGATTTAAGTAGCTAAATTAAAAATATAAGATACCTAGGTATAAAAGTAACGATTTTTCCAAAAGCAATTTAAAATGTAGTAAATGGTAAAATATAAAATTTTCATCACTCAAGGAATCAATCGTATGTTTTGAGTAGCGTGATAATCCTTAATCACTTATCAGGGTCTACGCTAATTTCTGATAAACCTTATCAGCACCCTCGCTTTATCCATCGATGAAATCATATACTTTCCTTTTTAAGTGCATTTTTACTGCTATTGGAAAAAGCATGCTTTTTTCCTTTATTTTTATTTTATAGTTTTTAGTGGTGTATCATGTAGCCAATTAATCCTTAATTACACGCTAAGCGGCAATTTTGCAGCATTTGTCGAAAATTCGAAATAGCGCGTTGACTGCGTATTAATCACTATTGGCACAGTTTGGTATTCTATTTCTGTACTTTTTCCTCGACCAAAAGGAAATTTTCACGTTAATATGCTATATTTTTGTTCATAAATGAGAGAGAAAAATATTTAAAGTACTTTTAATTGCTAGAAGTTATCGAAATGCGTTCAAATACCCAATAATGAAATGTATATTTTGGAAAACCAAAAATATTTACGTGCGGCTAAAGCTCCGCAAGCGTGCCCTGGCGCTATCGTCGCGGACCCGTGTAGCTAAAGGTTAAACCAGAGCTGTTAAAGAAATTTCTTCCAAAAAATGGATGGAATGCACAGTGAGTATACCATTTTCGCCCTTTCCTTCAATTTCCAAATGATGATCTCGTTGAACTACGGACCGAGGAACTTGTGGAGATCTCCCTGCGATGTTAGAGCATCGCGTACCTGCCGGCGAATCATCAGCGGGAATGCGATCCGGCGCGGCGGCGCGCATATTCATCTGAAACAGTGTCGGGGAGATTCGGAGAGTAAGAGAGAGAGAGTGAGAGAGAGAAAGGGGGAGCAGACAGTGAGGAATAAAAAAAATTGTGCTAGGCGCGGGTTTGCACCCCGGTCAAGGGCCGCGGAGTCTCCAGGATGAGTGACCAACCGGATTGCGACTCGATCAGTCTGTGAAAGAGGGGTATGAGGTAGGGTGGTGATGCGGGCGGGAATATGTCTGGCAAACGAGAGGTGAAAACCCTTGCGGTTCTCCCTAGCATATTCATTGCAGATCAGACGTTTACGCGCCATACCTAATATGAATGAATGAAATTATTAATTTTTCTGGTGCTATTTCCATTGATATCAAAATGATATACATTTTTGAGGAATATAAACATAAAATAATAACAGCTTTGCTATCCGCAACAGGATCCCAGATTAAAATCCCAGGCGAAACCTTTAGATTGACAAAAAATATCTTGAATATGTTTGATGGCAAGCGGAAAGGTACTGGGACCCTGATCTGATCGCAGAAATTCAAACTCATGTGGCTTAGTATGTGGGTTTGGCCCCACCCTCTACTATCCAAAAGATTTTGTTGAACTTACACAGTGAAATATTAAATATAAATTAATGACAATTTTCAGAGTCAAAAATCTGACGGTTAAGTATTTTGGTAACCTTTTAACAAATTCATATGCATATATTATTTGGTTAAAAATGGAAGAGCTGTTCTTAAATACTATTTTTAACTATTCGAGAACAAGTAATACAAGCAGTTACTATAATATGCTAAATAATAACATTTAGTCGACAGAAATTAAAATATTTCAATATTACATCTTAAAAATAGCAACAGAAGAACAATATAGCATGTAATATGGAAAGAATCGTTCGTTAAAAATTTCAGTTAACCGATTCGGGTAATTTAATTAATAACCAAATAATCAAATCGTTACACTTATTACTCATTCCCACTATGAATGCCTGTAATGAATATAATAGATTTACCTCTCTCATTTGTAATTAAGCTTATTAACTCTTATTTTATGCACAAATAGACAGTGAAGACCAGACATTTATTCGCGATGACCTGAAAAGAATCATTAATTAAAATCTTTTTACTCTTTCAATACCCTATCAGATGCATTCATTGCTAGTATGATGGTTTTTTGAGGTTTATAAATATTAAGTTCACTGATCACACTGACTCGGCTTATCAACCTCCCAAGTTAAGTATCCTTATTTACTTGACGTATGAAGAATATTTTATCATAATCCATGAATCCTACTACCATCCTCTTCATTACCCGTTTACCCAAAATCCTTCTTTATAACGCTGTTTTCAGCATTCCCTCTCTGCTATCAACTGCCCAAATCTCCGTAGTCTTCTCTTTAACCGCTTTCTTTCCTTTTTATTATCTTAATAGTTCTGCCATTCGTTTCTTTTCTTCTCTGTTCATCTCAGATTTCTCACTCTCATCCATACCTACATCTTGAACGCTTCAAATCAATGCAATCGTTCTTCCTGAGTTTTATTGATTCCTTAGTGCGTCACGCTCCAGATCAGACGCTTGGGTAGCATTATCTTTTTAGTCTTATTCAACGGTCCTAACATCAGCACATTTCTGTTCTTGTAGACCACGTTTGCTATATTTTTAAAGTTATATTTGTCTTTTTGTACGCATGCCTTTAATGTTCTCCCCAAATAGTTTGATCGTTGAACCTGCTCATTTATGATTCAATTTCCCTAGGAAATGACCTAGGAAATGAAAGTAATTTCTCGTTTTTTGATCTGCTGCTTACTTTTTGAATAATCAGTCATGAAACATCGAAGTTATCCCTCCTGAAGGCTTCCAAAAAACATTGGCACTTCGTAACTTTCCCATACCCTCGCTATGCAGCGAGCGAGTTTGGTTTATGGATACAGGATTTTGGAAGGTCACTCGGGAATTCCACCGGGTCAGGTTCTCCAACTCCATCTCGGGCGACGTTTCGATGCGCGAGTTGTCCATCTTCATCAGGGCATGTCGAATCTTGGAAATCGTCCTCCTTATATACGGATGACGGCGGTTTCAACCAGGGCAGGATACCACCGTCATCCGTACATAAGCGCGTCGGACGAGATAGAGTCGGAGAACTCGGTGGAATTCCCGAGTGACCTTCTACGCCGGGAAAGCCTACGTTCATTCGATACAGGATATGTTAAGGTCGCAGTCATTCCCGGAAGATGGCAACTTCAGTGATTTTTCTCAAATATTTTCATGTTTGTGTTCTAGATTTATCTATAGCATTTTTATTGAAAGCGTATTTTTTATCTTTCTTCCAAATTTCTAAGTTCAAATCTATTTTTTTTTACAGTGAATGACCTCACTGTCGGAATTTATGCGTCGAAGAGTTTGGACTTGATGCTAGCACACACAATGCTTCAGAGCCAACATTAATTTGGATAGCAGTAGGCTCAAAGCCACATGCAACTGGCAGTAACAAGAATATGCCAAAGGTATTAAAGTAAAATGTAGCAACTTCGGAAAAAAATTCTGTTACGTCATTTTTTTATATCAACACGCTGCGTTATAAATTTAGTCTTATTATATGAATTTTTTACTGTGTCATTAATCCTGATTTTTTATTCAATAGTTTATTTGCTGCATGATTTTTAATATGATCTATTAACAACTACAAAGCCGATATAACGGCCCGTGGGACTAGGAGGGTTAGTTTGAAATGTCCTCTAAATACCACTTTGACAGTGTTCGGATTGTCATTGAAAACTATCAACCACGGTCTGGTTTTGAACCAAGATCCTCGAAGTCACGGGCTTATAAATATGTAACATTTAGGTTGGGGAGCCAGTTTCTTTCGTTAGGACACCTTGCAAATCCAGGTTTTATTTATTTATTTTCATTCCACCAAAAGCAGCTCGTGTTGACCTTTACATCGGCGCTTTTCAACATTTTTTAACAAATACACGTTCACGAACAACCATGCCCTTAATAGCGGAAACCTACCCAGGCGGGACTCGAACCCGCGACCTCTTGTTCTGCAGGCGAGGACTTTACTCCGCCGCCACCGAGGCCAGCAAGAACTACTTTTTTATGTTGCAAGCCCAAAAGAACTTGAATCTGGAACCCTTCGATCATCAGCACAGAATTTCCATCCTAACTACTCTTTAAATAGATAGATATAGCCTAATTTTCAAATAAAATAAATTGGCAAATTAATATTTTGGACCTTCACTGGTTCACATCGCTGGTCGGTGTGGTGAGAAGGCCGTGCGCCGCGGCGATGAGGATGGAAGGCGAACTGAATTTATTGGTTGAGACAAGGAGGGGCCTTGTGGAGGGGAGGCGAGTTCAAAAGACTCCGGGGCCCTGTGTTTGGCGGAGAGGCGATTTGCCAGAGACGAGTCAATGCCCCACTCCCTCCAAACCGCTCCCTCTCCCGCGCCTCCCATGCCTCTGGTGTGCCTGTGCATTTGTTGCCAAACGAATTGAGGCAAAGGACCGGGCACTGCTCCCGGAGTCCCCTACCCTTCCCCCCCTTCCCACCTCCCACGCCCCCTGTTACTACGTACTAGCTGAAGGAAATATCACACATGCTCGACTGCGTCGATTATTCGATAGCTTTATTGATTTGAATTCGATAGATTCGGTTTTCACCAGGTGGAAATTCATGCTGAAATAAGATAATTAACCTTTGTAAATTTTCACAGAATTTTTTATTGGTGCGACGCGTTTCAATGCAAGGGCGTCATTCTCGTGCATTGGAGCGTAGAAACGCATCGTACTAATGAAAATTTCTGTGGACAAATGTTGTTCATCTTCATTCAGATTTATTGATTTTTTATCATCTTAGTTCGCGAATCTCTACTACGCAGGGAGGGAATATATGGGATGATAAGTAATACTGGCATAGCATTGATGAAAATGGCGTGGTTTTCTAGTATTTTAAATACTACTACTGGAGGTCGCTGATGTATGCAGGTCCATATTTTCTCGTTAAAGTCACGAAGAAGCTGTTTGTCAACAAGGACTATGTATTTGTTTGGCATCTAAAAATATGTATGTCCAACTATAATATTTCATGGTAATTGATTCAATAATTTTGCCAATTCTATTTTTAAAGTTACTTTTTTTTAAATATAATCTTTTATTTTGTGTTAGAATTTATTTAAATCGTGTGTGTGTCGTATAAACATATTCATCGCATCGTGGAAATAATAAAAAAATTCAGATATCTACTTAAAAGGCCTAAAATTTTCTGGGAATAGTATATTCGTTCCATGACTGGAAGCTGTACAAAGACCCGCCTATGCGTTCCAACATTCAAAAAAGGTTTGTTGAGCCCGTTATTGTAAATTAGAAAAAAATATTTTGAAGTGGAGGCGGAGACTCTCATATTACACAAGGAAAAACGTCTTTGAATTCAAAATAAATATAAACAAGCTTCCTGTCACCAATACGTTCTCTCTGGTGTCCAACCAGGCATGATTTTAGCTATTTCTGACGCGAAAATGACTACCATTTCCATCGTCATCATGCCTCATGTCGGGCCTTCCTCGTCGTTTTATGTACTCCCTTCGTATTAAGTTTCACTTGATTAGCTATCTTCTTACCTCCTTCTCATTTTTCCCCTTATTTATTTGAAAGTCGATATCCAAGTCAGGGTTAAATTGAACCTAGTGCTCCCGAGAATTGAGCGTCATGCTCTATAAAACAGTCCTCACGTAAACCAGTTAATAGTCCAAATAATATATTTCAACTGTTGTGCACACTACACATTTGAGAAATGAATGAAAATTTTATAATGAAAACTAAATTCTCTCAATGTCCTTATTAATCTTTTCTTGATGCTAAACCACCAGCAGTTTTTCCGTTAGTTGAAATGGGAAATGGAGACATTTTTGGAAGATCATAATGACCAAAATTGGACTTATTTAACATAATATGTTGTTTTATTTATAGACAATTATTTAGGCCACTTTAAATCGGAGGGTGATATTTCATTGAAAGGCATACTCTTTGAGTTTTTTTTAATCCAAAACAGCTTTTTTCCCCTAATTTTCCCCATAGAAATTGCATTGATGAAATATTATTGTGAAAATAATTGTAAGTTGTCCTACAATACTTGATTGAGTTTAACCATTGGTGTAGTATTATGATGCTCCTCCAAAAAATTGTATTAAACCTAACCAGTTTTATTCTGATTTACAGTCATTATCTGGCAATCATTACTGTTCTTTATAACTTCAAAAGATTTTAAAATTTTCTTGATTTGATAATATTTTTGCGGTATTGGTCAAAGTATTATGTTTTAAGTGGAAGGCAGTAGTGTGTAAATTATAGTGATAATGAGTACCCGTTCATTAATGAAGATTAGGTCTAAACTTTTTCCACCCAAGTTGTATTCCCAACCGTGCTAATTGCACCGATCACGGTTGAATTATCCACCCTACTATGCTGCCTCAATTCTTAGGTAAAATGAAACACCAGTCATCAAAATTATATCTTGAAAGACAAAAATCTTAGCTCCTTACCAATAGTCAAGAGTCACTTTCTATCGTCAAAAATTCAATAGCATTTATTTCATTTTAAACAGATTACAAATTTTCCCAAATTACAAATTCCGTGAGCTTACGCCTAAAACCGTAGTTCGAGAGTTATTGGAAATGTCGTGACCTCTCTACAATGGCATCGTCCTGATCCATGTTTTGATGCATCCCATGCATTGTCTACGAAGACTTGGATCCCTTCCGCTGATGTTTCCATATGAATGGGTGGCTAATTACGATTGTTTCTGAACAATCACCAATTCGTCCTTCATCAGTTCATTCATGATGAACTTTGTTCATATCCCCCAACAACCAGCCTTGAGAATAAGAGAAAGGAGTTCTGGCGCCTTGTGTTTCCCAGAAAAGCAAAAGAATGAGAATCTCTTGATATGAGTAATGAGAATCTTCTTAAAACAATTCTCTTTCCGATTCCGGATTCTTCCCTGAACCCATAGCTGTAGATCCGCTTTAGAAAGCACTAGTTAGGGGCTCTTGTGTACTCTAGGGTTTATTGGTTGGATAACTATAACTGATACCGATAATGATGAGTAATAGTTATCAACCAAGAAGTCTTAAATTGGAATAACACAAAGTTAAAAATTAAATAGTGATTTTTGCTAGTGCGCCATTTCAAATAAATCCACATCTTTATTTCAAGACATAGTGATGGGAAAATGACAGAACAAGTGACGGATAAAACGTCGTGAGATAAATTTACGCATTAGTTCAGCTATTTGACATTATCAGGTTAAATATATTTATCTCACAGCTTCATCCAATACCAAGAACAATTACTTTGCAACGACACGATGTATTCGTTCTCAAGTTATATTTTTATTAGAGTCTCAATCTGTTGTTAAAATATGGCACCAGTCTTCGTCAGCACCTGTAACTACTCCTGCAATTTGAGACAGTATATTTTATTTTTTTAATGAACCACCATTGACCAAACAATTCTTTAATGATTTATATATTTATTTCATTCATTAAAATATTTATTTTGTTATTGTTTTACAACTTGTTGAATAAAAATGCGGAAAATAAAAATCGATAAATAGTACCACGTTATAATCAAATTATTCATTGTTAATTAAGCTACATTAGCTACCTTATTTATATTAATTGTGCGTCAAATTACTTTTACAATATAACGGGATATAAAAGATGTAAACATGAATTCAATTGATTCGGCTTTAACTTTGTGAAAATCCATGTTGAAATGAAAATGTACAACCTTGGTAACTTTTCACAGGAAAATTTATTCGTACGACGCGTTTCGACGCTGAGGTGTCATTATCAAGTACACTCTTTGTAGTATCTACAATCCAATATATACCCAAATTCTGGCAGGGGTGGAGGGAGAGGGTTATACAAAGAGTGTACTTGATAATGACGCCTCAGCGTCGAAACGCGTCGTACGAATAAATTTTCCTGTGAAAAGTTACCAAGGTTGTACGTTTTCATTTCAGTTGTAAACATATTGTGATATGAATTAATCTTCTGGACAACTGTGCAACTGAGCTTGTTTGTTAAATATATTTTCGACTGTATACATTTTATGTAGGACAATAATAATTGCTGGTAGGTAAAAGAGGTTGTGTGTGGATGTCGCCGGTATAGCGAGAAGGCCAGTGAACGCATCGTTTATTTCTTAGAGTACGTTTTCTATTCTTGGTCTGAGTAATTGAGATGAGTGGAGTGTGAGAGCAGGGGAGTATATTTCGAGAAAAATGACTAATGGAAACAGCCGCTTGGCTGAGAGCCCCAAGACCGGCCGACGATCGTGATTCGATGTGTTGACAAAACAGTTGTTCTCTTTCCTCCAAGGCCAGTGAGATGAGTCGACACAAATCATTCGTTAACTGGGGCGCCACTGTGCCTCGCAATCGGAAAGGAGACACTTTACAATATCGTACCGCAAACTCTCTTTCTCCATGCTCAATATTACTTGATAAGTGACCTGTTTCAAAGAGGGCCTCCTATGACTGCTTTTTAAGGAAAACATTACTTGTAATGAAAACCCGGCAGTACTTCTCCTGCTTTTGCTTATTTTTTACCTTAGCATGTAGGTATCACCTGTAAAAATTCATCACCTGTACTATCAAGGATTTTAATTAGTTAAAGACGAATGTCATTGCGTTTAATTGTCATATACTATATATTTGTTGTCACAATCAATATTTATTGTTACAATTACTAGTTATCAAGAAAAAAAATGATTTATATCACTGTGGAAAAAATATGTGATCTGATGAATACATGATCTAATACAAATAACTTAATTCACTCAGCCACCCTAACACATTTTTTAATGTAGACCTCTCTCTGAATTCTTTTGAGGGGCGTAGTGGGAAGTATATTCGGAATAGATTTTATCTTCATGAAGAAATCAATAAATCAATATGCCTTTAATGGTAATTGGAGAGACGGAGTTGAAGATATTGATATTCAATTTATATTTTTTTTATTTAAATATATGAATATACTTTCTTATATGTACTTTTGCAAAGATGTATTGATAGTGCTGTTTAAAAATACTATTTTCAAATAGAACGGCCCTCTAAGGTAAAATCCCCCTATTAGCCTACTCAGAATGCAGATTATTCGTTGAAAAGGAATAGACTGTTGTGCCATTTTTATATAGTTTTTATAATGATACTCGTGATACCACACATCTCAAGTCAAAATTATCAAAATGACTTGTACGCAGATTTTATAGACTACATTTTTTACTCATGCGTAAGACACGCCATTATAATCCATCACGGTCCTCGGATGTTATTTATAATTTCTAAAAAAATATTTGGTATGGAGTGTCCAATTTTTTTAGCACTAATGGGTATTAAACTATCTAATTTAAAATTTTATTCTTTACTTCTATTGTGTTGAATCCTGTTTTAAATTTTTTTCGTGCCTATAATCCGGTGACGTTATCGCAAGATTTTAAGAAGCATAAACTACACAGGTAACACATTTCTCACGCTTTTGGTGAGGCATAATAGATGAACCATTTTCTCTTAGAAGTATTTCCTTCCCTCAACCTCCTCTCCAACTTCCTTAACTGTCTCTTAGACTGTCTTTTAGGAGCCATAAGTTGTACCTGATATTGCAACACATAATCGGGTGTTTGCTTAGGGCTTAAAATGAACATTTTCATCATTTTTTTATGCTCGAGCATAATTAGATGCTTGTTTTTCATAGCTCACTTTCTATTTTTTAAATGCTATTCTGATGACTTTGATATTTTTATAGTGCCATTTAAGGCCCTACTATCGGGCTTACAAACATTCATATAATTCGGCAGGAGTCCTTTGTACTGAAATATTATTACAATTGGTTAGTATATTATCATTTAGAGGCACAAGACCACTTTCTTACTGTAACTATATTATCAAAGAATTAAAAGGGGTGTTAGCTACATAATTGCTCGAATATACATAAATTTCCAGGGGTGAGTGTAATCATCGATCTTAGTGGAAGGACTCGTATTAAAAAAATATTTTTAAAACAATTAGGGAGGTGGACGAAGTCCCTTTTTTGTGCTCTTGAAATTATTTCATTTTATTTAGATTTTCCTAACTGGTAAATCTCATATTGAAGAATTAAAATTAAAATAAAATATAATGATCATAGATTAATGATAAATAATAGTGTCAATTGAAATTATTCGCATCAATGAATTTCGACTAGATATTTTCGGTAATTGCAGCTGGAAAGAAAAAATTCTCATTCGGTGCAAGGCTCTAGTGTTTTTTTTTTTTTTTTTTTACAAGTAGGGTTCTCAAATTTTTCTGAAGCAAGATTAATCCTACTCCTTCTTAGCGCATAAGCTGACGCAAACGTAGAGTTTATATAAAGCTGAATCAACTCACCAAAATTTTAATTTGATTGACAATGATTATGTATGTTTTTCTTACATGCGGTTTTTTAATCTACCCCATCTTATTCCCCTATATATCGGTGTCTTATACTTAAATTTTATGTTGCAGCATTATCTATATGGCTACCCCAATGCTGTCAAAAATAGTTTATGTATATAATTTAATCCTATTTTAAGTTAAATTTTCCTTCTCAAAATTCAACCTGTCGTTATGTTCTATGCAAGAAATTTTCTGTATAAAGTTCGAGTAGTAATTGAGACGCTAAGGACTCAGGTGCTAAAGAAGTACTGTCATTATTACGTGTTAAACAATGATTTTTTTGGTAAGCATTTTATTTCTTTTTAATAAATTCACGGGAACTTTGAAATTGTGCATGTTTACACATAATATTATCATTAAATTGTTTTGATTTTAATAGCACCCAAAAACAGGCTCATGTTCTTGCTCTTCTTGGGCATGTTTTGGAGTGAAAAAATTATCTATTGTTAATTATACGCTTTTTTAGGCCAAACTTTTCTCAAGCACATGCATATTCTGCTAATCTGAATCTCTTTAAAATATTAGAGCAGTAAGATAAGAAACAAAAAAGTAATAAATAGGTATACAAAGATAAAAAAAGTGTTAAAATCGTCTTATTATCATATTTTCCCTACTTTTATCCCATCGCCAATTAATCATTTTTTCTCATTTACTGCTATATTTATTTTTCTCAATAGCGACCGTCTATATCATTCTTTAAGGCTGCAAACCTAAGGAGGGGTAAGAATAATATAATTTTGTCTCCCAGAAGTGCTTTTTTCATTACACCCCAATCCTATCGTTTTTTCTTCCCTTCCGGTTGCTGAAAGATGAAGGGAAGCCTCCTGATTTTTAGAGAATGAGAATGTTGGAGTCAGAGAAGGAATAGAGGCTCAGCCTAATTTAAGGGCACCCGTAAAACCTAGAGAGACCTTGGGAATCCAGGGATTTTGCGGGGAAGTCTTAAAAATTGGCGAAGTTGTCCATGGTGTGGTCCCACAGGGCGGGGTGGGAAAGGGCCGATAGTGTGAGATGGTGGGATGAGAAAATACTGGAGTGGTGTGAGGGGTTTTCGTGTTGATGGGATGGGGTATGGTGCAGGATCATAAAAGGGATCTTTCAGGGGTAACCGAGGAGCTGGGAGAACACTGGCACTCCATTGTTCCCTTGCCAATTCCTACCTGGCACTTCTTTAAGCCCACTGGTTTTAGGGACGTGTTCTACGCCTCATCTCGACTTCTACGATCCCATGAACCGCACTATAGTCCCACATTCCCTCCTCCTCCCCTTAAAACCAAAAACGTGCCTCACCAGAGCAGACTTATTTTTCACTTTTCCCGCAGGGTTATTGCTCCGTCAGTCCAGGGTAAAAAAAGGCCCATGCGAAAAAAAAGTCGGCAAGGGTCGCCATAACTTGGCGCGGATTTAATTGGCAGTAAAGTTGGTTTCGTATGCTCTCTGCGCAAAGGTTCCGAAAATAGACGCGTTATTTCTTCGTGAGTTGGGGACAACATCTTTGCCTGTGTGCGGCAATGAGTAATGGGTTCATCTGCCTCCTCTCGTCGTCTACAACCTGCTCTTTAAATTTCCGTCGTATGGTATCTTATGGAGATAGGGGCACGTTCTCATACATAGATACATACATATAAAATATATATGTGCACTACTTCATTCACACGACGCTTTAAGCGCAAATATACAAATAATTTCATAGAGTAGTTATTAGGAAAGAAAGGGATAGGAACATTTCATGGAAAAAGGACTAAGAAAACGGTGCTGTGGTAGATGGAAAAAGCCAGAAATCAGAGGGTAAAAATGCGGCCTGACTAGAACTCGAACCCAGAACCTCGCGGTTGCCGGGCTGGGTGCTCCACCAGTTGCGCTACCAGGGCGCTTAGGTTTACCATGATTTCGGCGGGGTTTATGCTCAGAAAACTTCCACATTGTTAGCTCACAAGCGATTGAAGGTACAGATATGTTATATGTACAATCGCATTTAAGATGGTCGTGTTGTAAAGATAGCAAAAATTTATGCATGAAAGAACAGAGTTTACTTCTGTGAAACCCTCATCCTGATCGGTTCCATCTTTCAGTCGTAATGATGTGGAAGGTCATGATGAATAAGTAAAACTATTTACATCAATATCCACTTGAAATGGACTGGTCCTAAACAAATTATTTATACCACATATTTAATGGTACGTTTTCGCACCTTTGGCGGGATGTGAGTACCGGTTAGCATACCTTTAAAAACCATAATCTTTTTCTTTAATAAACATTCATACAATAGTAATGCCCTTTTAATTATGAAAATTATGAAATTTTTTAGATGTAAGGGCGCATTACATTTTAGACAAACATATGCAGTGTGGCTTTTACATTACATGCGCCTTCTCCTTGATACATTTTTTGGTACTTCTCGGTAGTATGACCAACATTATCTTTTTTAATGTCTGCTGGTAAAGAATTTCGAGGTGGTCTGCCTTTTTAGGATAATATAAGTAACTAACGTCTTGTATCAATTCTAAATTTTCAATTGGAATTTCTTATTCACGACTGCCTTTTATCGTTTACTGCTGCTTACGTCGTTTCATCCCAGTGGCACGGCTTTCTCCCTGCACTAGCTCTTTTGCTAGGAACCTCTTGTACTCTGTGTCAACACATCACCGCTGTATTTGAAGCTCTTCTAAAATTGATGTTTGCAACATAGATTTTGCGAAAGTCTTCGACTGTGAAATCACACACTCCTAATCCACGAACTCTCTAATCGGTATAATATTCACGGTGCTCCCATATCTATCCTTTCAAATTTCCTCTCTGACTGCACTCAAGGCGTTTTTATTGGGGTCTTCTCAAAGCATTCCCATCCTTTCAGGTGTCTCATAAGGAAGTGTTCTCGGACCTTTTATCTATTCCCTTTTAAATGAAGACGTACTTAGCGCTCAGTGCACTTACCAGCTTTGCGCTCTTTAAACTCATGTGGAATTTCGATATTTGCATGAGACTGCAAAATAATAAAAATAATTGATGTAAACACAAAAGGCTCTCAGTGGATTCAATTTACCCTCCATTCCCTCGAGGTCTGTAGTGGCAACTTTAATTAAGTGCACTTATGTAAAAATTCATACCTTTTTCCACATAAAGCGCCATCATTCTTAATAGCAATTCATTTTTAAAATATAACATGCATCAAAGACCATGCCAACCGTGAGAGTTCTTTTAAGATTCACTTGTATCACAGATCCTATATCCATGAAATCTATCTTCACCAGCTGCGCTCTGCCAATATTTGAATACTTCTCCGTTATCTATTCCACTGCTTGTCCTTCCAACTTGAAAATTCTAGAGCAGGGGTTCCTAAACTTTTTGTACCACGCCCCCCCCCTCTCCCCCCCCCCCCCCGCTACACAGATCAGCTTTCCATTTTGCAATACCCTATTTCCACGGTGGCGTACATACCAACTCCTACTTGTACAAGTACTTGTACTCGTACAAGTATGTGCCTACTTGATACGGTGAGTGGGTAGATTTTTTTGTTCACTGTTGAATGCAGTAACGCAGAATGGAAAGATTCAATAATTGTACGTATGATGAAAATTAAAACAAGTATTACATGAAAAACGAATGTAATTACTGATTCAAAATCTAACATTGTAACACAGATACATTTTCAATTTAAGGAAGGTGAAACAATAGGCCTACCTAATTACAAAAATAAAACATAAAATGTAATTTAGTGAGATGGGTGCGCTTGCATGTTGATAAGTTGACAGATCCTGGGTTGAGTTTCAGACAAAGTACAGCGTGGGTCACTATCGACACCAAGTTTGTTGTGGTACTTGGTTTTGATCGCCACGATAGTTGTAAACGCTTTTTCGCACATGTATGTTGTTGGAAAAGGCAAGTACATCCGAACAGCTTTCTCTGAAACACAGGGATAACCTTTTAAGTACTTTAACCAGTACTGTAACCTTCTTTGATAAAGTTTACAACTTTATTGAAACTTCACAAAAACAATTATGAAAACATAGGAAGACTTTATTTCAAAGATCTGAGGAAATTATTTTTGTAATTTTTTTATTTATTTCATTTGGGTGTCACGCCCCCCTGGACTTTCTCCACGCCCCCCCCAGGGGTGCGCGCCCCCCAGTTTGTGAACCCCTGTTGTAGAGCAACCTTCATTTTATCTCTTCATTTCAGTGGAGAATCTCTTCATTCCAGTTGTCCGACAACGTGCTTTTAAACTTCTCTTTCTGAAATAACGGCTGCACTTTCATTGGCCTCACTACCTGCCCTTAGGATCACTTACCATCTTTATTTCACTTGCACTGCCTTAAATGGTGAGTACCGATTCTGTGAAATACTCCCATTCATTTCTCTTCCCATCCTCCCCGCGAATTTCGTAATAACCGACTACTACACAAATTTGTTGATCCGTATCATTTTGTCTGTCTACCATTTTCTGGATCTCTCAATGAACTTCGGACACATTCAAGAGGCAGCTTCAAAAAGCCTTCTTCTCCTGAATATTATAATATTTTTTTATTCTTTTTTCAGTATTTATTTAAAAAAATATTTTATACTTGTTGAAGCTGCAGATTTTAGGTTTTACATTAAATATGAAGACTAAATTGGCCGTTTTTGAATAATTAAATAAACCGGTTAATGAGGCTATTCACTTTACAGTGAGTGAGAAAGATTAATATATCCCGGTATGAGTTATAAATAGCAAGTAACTCGCAGAAGGGCTTCTGTATCGGGTAAGTGAGAGTTCTTTATCGTGAATGAGTGCAGTTACCAATAATACCCCGCGATTTTACGAAAAAAGGCCCAATTTGAGTTTCTTTATATCCCTCATGCTTTGTGCTAATGCGATATGAACCCTGTTTCGGATATCCTGTAAGTGGCCTCCTGATTGCCGCTTCAATAGTGTGTCGACGCATGCTGAATCTGGTATGGCTGAAATGCAAGCAGTGACGGGCGGCTTGATTTCATATGTTATATAATTCTGTTTTCAGTCCTCCCACAATGAGTAATGACTGGGATATATCTATCGTTACGGCTATTTACTTTGGTTAAACATTTACAGGGAGTTATGTTTTCTCCCTCGTTTTGGTGTTGTGTACGAGAAAATGTCACCATTACTTAGAGTAACGTCCGGATAAATTTGTACGTCGCTGTCAGAATATCCTCTTAAATTCCTCTTCCTTGGGTCCTGAGCGATGTGCTCATAAATCACTTTTAAAATGCATTTTTAGACTTTCAGCAGTCAAGAGAGAATTTTTTGCGTATTTTTCGGCGTAAATAAGTCTTATATTTATGCGCAGATTAAATTTACGTTTATTGGTTTGTATGATGTAAATCCCCTCCATAGTTTAAGTACTTCCAGTGGATTCCTTTGAATCATCTGAGCATATAATGTGTTTAGGTCCAACCTTTCATGTCGGACTTACACGCCTGCGATATGTAAAGTGCAAGTGCCTTGGAGATATTGAAGCACCTAACTATCGCAGACATGATCATTTAGTGTCGTCAAGGCAATTCTATTTCTTCCAAAGCACTCTCGTTGATATATGAATGCGTACTCATTTTATGCCATTTGAGTTTGAAATCCAGCGGAATTTGTCAAGTGTTTTTCATCCTAACGAATTTTCAGATACATTTTCCTTTCCTCTCCTGCTGAGAACTATTTCTTTAGACTATTGAATTTCAATTTATTGGCTGTATTTAACCGACTCTATATAAGAGTATAGCTAGCTTTGGGCCAAACCAGCGTATCATTTGACACCTGCAGTGGGCATAAATCTTGTCTGAAGTCGAGAATCATGAATTTAAAGCTTTTATTGCGATAATTTCTTACCTGTGCTAGGATCTATTTGATTTTATCTGCCTGTAAATGGTAAAATTTACATTATCTATCAGTGCTTTAACCTTCCTTCAGGCTCAATGTATCTGACAGGCACAGTGCGAGTGTTTTTTTTTATTTCTACGTGGCATTAGGCGGCATATACCCTTGACGCTCTTTGTAGCTGTTTGTTTTGGTATAGCCTATACAGCCTTTTGCTTTTCGCATTTATGCCGAAAGATCCATGTCGGATTATTTAGCATAGTTAAACAAAGTAATGGCACAATAAAGCAAAATGAAAGCATTGCTAGCTAAATAAGTTAGAAAAAGTGAAAAAAACACTGATCTTATAGAATTCACATGCTAAAATACATTTCATATAATAATACTGAATACCCTAAAGAGTAAGTTAAATCGCACCTTGCTGGATCGGTCCGGGGCCGTATGGCGGCATGTAGAAGGCTCTATGCATAGCACGAAAGGCATCATGTAAGTGTTCGAGTACACTAACAATGGTGGTTTTAACTTTAAAGGTATACCACTCAGACATGGCAGGAGTAACTGTTTTTTCGTATGTGTGCTTGTGAGGCACATTGCGTTTTAACTCAGCAATTCCAATATTACGCTTGACAGAAGGTTAAGCGTAATGTTAAACCTGTTTTACGGAAATGAGGTTGAGAAGTGTTATGTTCCTGGGTACACGAAGAAGTTCAAGTTTTAGCTCTAACATCTTTAGCTGATAGCAGGGCCTTGAGGCTAAGTATTTCGCGTTAAATACCCACTTCGAGGCTAATGGTATTAAAACCCTGAAACAGGTTGAATTAGGTGAAATACTCACAATTTTTAATTCTCACATGTATGTAATAAAAAGTTAACTTAATTAAAATTTAATGTTAAATTAATTTATAAATGGTGAGGTAAGTTAACACCAGCAATTTTTATTATCTCGTATTAGCCTAGCCAAATACTGATTGGATAAATTTAAAACCAATCTGGAGAATATGAACTTATCATTATGAATACAAAATTGGCGTGCTGGCTCAATCCTTTTGTAGCTTCTTGTGGCATATGCATCCAGCTTTATTTAGTAGTTTAGGTTTTATGTATGAACACACTGTACGTCATATACAAATAATATGATATTACCAGTATTTTTTTGGTGGAAATAATTATGTATCATAAAAAATTATTTATAATCGCTTTAAATGTTTTTGGCTGATAGTCTTTCGTGGAATTATGGATTCTTGGATTCGTGTTTTCGACGCGTTGGTTGTCTTTAGAAGGCTTTCAATATTTTAAACTCATTTCATATTTAGATGTGGGGTCATCCTTTTCATTTGCCTCTCTCCCTGCCATTAACTACATATTTTTTTTGGTAACCAGAAATGGTTCGTTCTCTGAATATCATCGATACTTTTTGTAAATATCTTTTGAATTGAGGGTTCTTGAGGCTGACATTATCTTGAAATTAAATTTCCATTTCAATTTTATCTCATCCACTTCGTTTATAAGATAAGTTGCTGGACCAGGTTGCTTATTGAGTTGAAAGGTAATTTACTAATCACGCCAAAAATCCAATCATACTGTTAATCACGAACGAATTTGAACCTTGGGATATCGTATGAATAGGGATTTTAATAGCTAGTTCTCTTAGAAAGTTTCACGTAAGGCGTTGCTGATTGTTCTTTCCTTATCGTGGAGGTCGCTTTCACACTGACGCAGATCTGCTCGCGAAATCCATGCTCTAAAAATAATTATCTTTTGAAAGAAGCAGGTTCTAACTTAGATGATAAAGCCTTGTTAGGAGTATTTATATTCGTTTGTTCCCGTTACTTGTTTCTAGTACACTAGTTAAACCTGCCGTGGATTGTGGCTAATTAAGCATAAAATTGATTGCATATCATTTATGTGTCTGTAAAGTTGTGGTAAACTTTAAACGATTCGATCAATCATTGCTTTACTACCTATCTAATAATATAAGTTACGGTGTGAAGCATGGTTCATTTGCATTTCGATCATATTAATGGTGGATTATTTGATGTGGTCGATGCTCGGTCTAACCGAAGCTTTTATATTGTGCATCGTCTCTGCAAAAAGATGCCAAGAATGTTGACTGAGAGGATTCTTCAGGTAGTTTATGCACCCTCTTTCGTGAGCATCGCAGCACTTTGGCTGTTGTTCTGTCAATCTGTTCATCGCATTGGCAATAAAATCGATGAGCAAATGGAGCGTAAAGGCCTCGAAGAGAGCGTTAGGTTAAATTCAAAGCCGAATTTTAAATTTAACTTCTTCATTTATCTCCCAACGGTTGTTGAAACGCTTCATATTCTCCTTTTTTATACCACTCTCCAAGATCACTGTGGCGCTTAAAATACCTCACGATTTCCATTGTCGATTGTTAATTCGTCGATGCCGTGGTGAAGAAAGGGGGGTTGGGTGTTACGAAAAACGTTTCTTGCGTTCAGGCCCATCTTTATGTCTCCCGCATGCATATTGAGGGAAGGAACATAAACTCCCTACCCCCTTCAAGGACAGGAGTGACAATCAATGCCGACTTTCCCTTTCATCTTTTCCTCTTTTTTTTCGCACCTCCTCAATGAGCGCCTTCTTTTTTTTTTGCTACTTCGAGATTTCTGAAACACTGCGAAAATCTTTCTCCCGCCACTGCACTCCTACAGCCACCTCTCTTATGACCCCCGCCTCCCGAAAACTATATCCCCTTCTGCAGAGAGAGAGAGAGAGAGAGGGAAAAAAAGAAACCTTTCGCTTTCAAAATAAATTGAAGGAGGAACAGGATGAGCAGTAGCAGGAGCCTTTGCCAATTCCGTCTCTCCTTCCTCCACCCTCTCGTTTTCTCCTCCCCAACTCGAAAAGGCGAAAATTTTATTGTTCCAAGGATTTTTTTGGGAGTGACCTCGAGAGCTTCTTCCTCCTCATCGGCTGGCTCCTTTTCGGCTGCAGCAGGAGCCGCCCGGACCGAGTGTGCGAAGATTCCCTCCATGTGTGTCCCTTCCTCTCTCTCTATCCCTTCCCCGCACTCTGTTGTTAAAAGGTCGTCTTCGTGACAACAGCGTCCACCCCCGCTCGCCTCCTCCTCATTGCACTACCTCCCCGTCCTCTCAGGCCATCACGGATCCCTGTTGGTCCCTCTTCGAGTCTTGAGACGGGGTGGGCCTTTCGCTACACGATCGCAGACTCGACTGGGCTGTGTATATATATATGTGTAAATTAGCATAAATATCTATATAAAAATCGATTTTTCTCTTAATTTCCAACTACATCTACATAATACCCCGCAAGCCGCCTAAAAGGCGTGTGCCAGGGGGTGTTAGGACACCATTCATTTACAAATAAAAAGTTCTCTAACGAAATTACGACTAGCATTTATTGAAATCCTTATGCTTCGGGGGAAAAACGAATTCGCATATCTATCCGTTCGGCAAAACATCTCTCTTAATTTATCGTTTCTGTCGGACCTGGAAATATATTGCGGCTCTAATATTATATTCTCCGTGTCGCTCTTAAAGATATCCATTCTCTAGACTACCATGAGTCGCCGCGCCGAAATTGCATTGCACCACCTGAAATTTTTGTTACTCCTTTGGCCTGTTAGAAAGTAGAGAGTCAGCGAACGGAGTGAGCCGAGTTAATAGGATTTATTTCCTATGCTGCCAACGTACATTAGTTCATAGGCATCCATTAAAACATTCTTGTAGTTTTCAATACACATATACAGTAAGGACCCCTTCAAAAAAGAATATCTCTTCAGGGATTTTCAAAAGGATGTAAAATATTTCACACATTAAAGCGAGAAGTGACTCCTTACGTGTAAGTTAATTAGTATGAATTCTTCTCGGGATTTCCACCGATTTAGTCCGATGTATATCATCAGTGCGGTGATATATAACGAATACCAATAAACCGGAGGAAATCGCGGGAAGACTTCACGCATATTTATACATTGCTTTTGAACTTGCATCAGACTGTGAAAAATCAGTTACCTTCATTCCGGGACGGCTTATGGTCCTGCATTAGCTCGAGACGTCAAGGAAAGCGGAGAAAAGCCTGTAAGGCTGCAATGTATCATTGATGCTGGTAAAGAGATGAAGATGTGAAATGAACGGTGGGAATTGATTTATCCCTTTCCTTCCCTGCTAGTGAACTCAATGACAGGAGAAACCGAGGTAGTTTTGATCACTATTTGAATTGACTGCCGTAGATTCAGTGGATTCTTAATCGACGCATTCCAAATTGCCTCTCCTCAAGGTGTTTCTCTTCGGGGTCCTTGCTCGCTTTTTGCAGCGGCCTTCCGCATGCTGTGTTCCCCTGTCTACCGCGGTCATCCCCCTTTGGCACTGAAAGGTGTGAATCTCGAAGGCCATTACTCATGTCCCGCAGGCTCCTGGTGATTCCGAAATAATTACACCGACGGAAGCGCACGCAAAATAAAGAAAGCCCTCCGGGAATGGTCGAAATGAGATTATTTCTGGGGGCGTGGATCTCAAAAATTGGCAACGTCAACAGGGTCTCGCTTGACGTGCGATGAATGGACGCTAAGCTTTACTTTTAAAAACTGATCATCAATTTCCCCGTAATTGTGTAATGGAGGAGTTAGAGGTGTAATATCTGTGTGGCTGACTGGCACACTGGGCTGAACGAATTAGCTCGTGGAAGCAGATGTTCCTGGATTTTTTATCCGCACGTTTTCGGCTACGAAGGTACATGAGCAATTTCGAGTTTATTTGTTCTCCCAGAGTAATTTTCTCTATGTGATGCATGCATTTTTTTCTCATCACTGATGATATGGTAAAAAATCCTGATTCGAGGTGAAAAGTTAACATGCAATTACATTTTTCGGCAGGATGGCGATCTTTGTCAGTACCTACCTATTTTTATAGTTTTAACCCCATTTGCACTTTTAAGAAAAGAATTGAAATTTCAGATTATTTTTTTACGATGCAGAAAGTGCTTTGAATGCATATTGCTGTGAGAAGATAGTAAAAATAGGATGGTATTAGGTGATTTAAAGCATTTTTTGTGTTTCTAATGTTATAAAAATATTTTTGCTCAGTGTTTCTTACCTAAAATGGGCTTCGAGTCTTATAAATGGGCTTTCGTCTAAGGATTTATGTACAACTTCCCCATCGAGCATTTTAAACGTTCTATGTAAGCTTTTTTCTTTGGAACTCAGAAGAAGCACTCAGGTATGGCTCATCAGTTATCGGAAAGTCAACATTGAAATCTTTTTTTAATGGATGCGCACATGAACTCATATCAGATTATTTGCATTTAGTGGAGTCTACGCGGGCAAGTTGCACTTTCAGTACTTTCAATGATTAAGAAAATTGCACCATGTTTGTGCCTGACAAAATCTCATAAAATTTTATAGCTTTGGACTATGCATGAGAAATTCCAATTTGCGTAATTGCCAGGTATTTGCAGCTCAGCATGCATAATACGTCAATTGATTCAGTTTTTTTGCAGATTGAAATGATTCTAGACATCTTCTTAGTAACTGAAGCTGACTCCAACACAAATTAAGATGCTTTAATAGTATTTATTTTTTGGGAATTAAATGCCAGCTGTTTGTAAAAAATAAGATTCGAAGAAAGGGCGTGAGAATTTATTTTATGCCCTATTGTGTTACATGTTTTTTTGCTCTGTAGTAGAAATCGATTTCGTAAAAGTTATTGATGCGCTAGCTTGTAAATATTGATTCTTTGCGAATGTTGCCCATGCAATTAGATGTATTGTTTGATTTCATTGTGATCTTGTGGGTCGGTGGCGTTGCAGATGCTTTCTGAATGTTGGCTGCGAACTAAAAGGGGTTATAGGATTTCAACCTTTTATTTAATTATTTTTCATCCGGAGAGAAATGATTTTCCAAGCAGGGGAATTACCTTAGGAATTAAGTGACAACTTTCTAAGTAAAGTGAAACCGAGTTTAGCATTTCCTCCAAACGAGAGCTTTTTGGGAAAAGCCACGCCATTGTTACCTCCTTCCAAATTAGTCTGAAACCTTGGCTCTTTATGTTTTGGTTAACCTTCGCCAGCAAAAGATGAGCTCTTTTTATTCTCATTAGTCTGCGGAGAAATACCTCAAAGTAGGTTTTAAAGTGGATTTTTACGACTAAAAATTCATCAAGTACCGTTAAATGTATCAACTAAACCTTACGTTGCTTTCCTATCTCTATCAGTTTTCGTATCTGATCTGATAGAACTGTTTTCCTTTTCTTGAGCTTGTGAATTAGTTAATTTTTTCTTCGTATTGCTGAATTTTTAATGATTGCTAGAGCTGCTTGTTTAACGTAAAAGCAAAAATGCATTATAATGTGTAAAGTTTAATTTATTGCCCGTTGATTATTTCTGATGTGTTCTGTGAGGAAATATGGTTTGTAATTTTCACGGTACTATCGCATTATGGTTAGCTTAACGTGGAGAAAAAGACATTTTTTTTCAATTTCTGTACGTTTGAAAATAAGCATTTATTTAGGAAGTAAATTGAATACAGAAGTAGCAAGTAAATAAATAATGGCTCTGTTTTGTTTTCGTTCATTCTGTGAACATTTACAATTTGGTCACGTACATGTTAATAACAAAACAAAGATATAGAAGGAGACACTGTATGAGGTATATTGAAGTGAACAATTTATGGTAGAACACAGAAAATATCTAAGGAGAAGAGATGATAGTAAGCTGGTAAAAATTGAATCATAAAATTCCTAATGCTCGACTTCGATCATGATTGTAAATAAATTAGCAATAGTATGAGTTACTTCTATTCTTATGAAATTGACTGCTGTGTTATGGAGATAAGATATTAAAAGCAAGGAATTGTATAACATATTCATCTATCCATGTACTTTTTAAATTGTCTTTCGATTAGCTGAACAGAAATATTTATTTTCAAGGATACCTTAATCTTAATGTGAATACTGTTCTTGTGATTTTTAATAGCACACCAGTTACAGATTACTCTTTATTTTGAACTTCTTGCCTTTCTGGAAATATTTTCCAACTCTCGACGTAGGAAAATTAGTAATACGGAAAAAGATAAGATATTTACCTGTGCTTGAGCTGTTCAAACTTTCTTGGGTGGTTTCAGAATGATAATCTTCCCATCAAATTTTCGAGAAGTGTTCCTGTATTTTCCACACATCCATGAAATATTAAATTTCTATTGTTCATTGCTTTTGCTGTGCTGCTTCTCGACAGTGTTAGTCCTTACTCCGACAAATTCAGGAGACGTAATGACCCCTGACCTGAAGTATCTATTCCGCGATTCTCTTCCCCGCCCTCTCGCTTCCGGTCACTCCGCCAGATTTATCTCGAAGTACTGGGATACAATCTTCCAGAGACGCAGTACGCCCATGTTAAGGAAACCCTCGGCGTCAGTGGGGCAAGAGGTCATGGCCGCCACCACCCTCTCTTGATGGTCCCCAGACGCCGACAACCTGGGACCACTTCCCTGAAACTCCCACGCCGCTACCGTCTCCGGGGTCTGCAAGCCGCCCCCGTCTCTTGAATCCTTCCCTACTAATATTTTATCGTATTCTCTGTCTACCACCTCTCCAGTGTTAACAGTTTCTCTTCGTCTTCTGATCTCCCTTCCTTCCTCTCGATGTACGTCTGGAAGTGAAGTGGGCTGTCTCTCTTTCTTGGTCCATTTTGGCCTCGGATTATTTCCTCCCATGGCTTTCATTCTCTCCTGCAAGTTAATTATTTCTTCTTCTCCATATCCGAAAATGCCAGTATACCCTAGCTTATCGACATCTTCCTTTTTCACAAGAGCCCCTTGGGGTTTCTTCAAGTATTTCACTTCCTCGTGACTGTAGATATCGTCCTCTTTCTGTTTCATTTCCTCTTCCAGCACCATCCCGTCAGCTGTTTTCGCTGTTGTGGTGTCAACCCTATATCCTTTGTCTTTTTCATCGACTTCCATTAAATTTTTCTCGTTCCAGAGGTCTTTCGCCTCTCTTTCCTTCCTTTTGTATTCTTCTCCTCCACCTATACCAAAAATGATAGTGTTTCTTCGTCTGATGCCATCTTCCTCAGTTTCATCTTCACTCTCCATGTTGTGCGACAATGTTTTCACGATATATCTGCCTTCTCCCATTTTGACATCTTCTTGAAGAGTGGAACTGAGTTCGTGATTTGTTGAAGACACAATATTTTCCTTATCGCTTACCAGCGGTTCCACGTACTCTGTTGATTGCCGTTCTTGATTTTCTGCTGTGTAGGGGAGATAAGTTGAATTTGCACTCACTTTCCAATGGTTCGTGTTGTCCTCTTGCCTCTTTACTCTATCTACCCCCCTTTTGTCCACCAAATATTCTCTGCCTTCCCTTACCCGTGGCCTGAGTCTGTCACTGTTTACGCACCCGATACCCCTCCGTCCGTGCATGTAAGCCGTAACGTACATTTCATATTCGTCCGTGTCCCCGCTGCCGGCCGCATCCTCTGCTCGATCCCTGCTACCATCCTCCCCTCGATGCTTGTGGCTCGGAGGCAATTGATTCCCGCTGCGAAAGAAGAAAAGATAAAGGAACATAATTGTACGAAACGAAGTGGCTACCTGTTCATTCCAGCCAGGCATTGAGCGCTGCGCACCTTTGAATATATAATTAAGAGGGAAGGAGATGGATCGTGGATGTGGTGGGAGATAAAAGCAAGGATTGTTCTCTCTTTCTTTCTAAGCGGCGGTGCTACTGTGAATATCTCTCTCTCTCTCTCTCTCTCTCTCTCTCTCTCTCTCTCCTCTCCCTCGGTTAGATTATCTTTTTTTATCCATTCCCCATTATCCTAAGGCAGCTGTAAAAGTAAGGGTTGCCTTCCAACGATTGGCGTCATTGTTGGCAACAACGGGCATTGACTTCGCCCATCTCTCGTTTTCCCATTGAATCGCTGCTTTAAAAAAAAGTGCGTTCCGATGTTATATCTCTCGAAGGAGCAATAAATCATCATCTGCTCCAGGGCTCACTTTAATTGCAACTTTTTGAGTGAGATGTTCGCACTCTATACTGGGTTGGCTGGCGCGATAAACGCCTGCCGTCTCGAAGAGTGCCTTCTGTTTCCCTTCAGCCCATCTCTTTCCATCTCTAAGTAGTGCGCCATGCCGTGAAAATTGTTACATTTAAAATGGGAATTCAGTGGGGTAGGAAGAAAACTAAAGCTGATGATGATTCTGGGTTTGGAAAAAAGGGTATTTAAGTTTATACCGGGGAACATCTTGAAGGAGATTGATGGTAAGGTCTTTGTCGATCATTTTTTTTCGGAGCTTTTTGAATTTGACGTATTAATCCAAGCTACGATGCCTGGAGTGTTTTTCATGCATATTTATGGATCTTGGATTTTTTTACGTAGGTGTCTTAGGGTGAGGGTAAAACGACGACTTTGCTATCATCATGATCGTTGCTCCATTTGTCTCCTAATTTCTTCTTGAATTACATTTTATTTTCTCGCTAATTTCATACTAACATTAATTTACAATTAACACCCGGGCCTCTTAGGTCGGCTTTCATCAAACTTCAACCATTCTGCCTAGTTGGTGATTTATTTTTGGGTTTTCTGCTGGTGCAATGTCATCGTAATGCCTAAGTCGCATTTCGTTGGAATATCTTTTCAGAATTCTCAGGTCTGAGATAAGATGATACTTCCATTGCCTTGAGGGTCAGGTCCGTGGCCAGTCGGGGAAGGGGCTTATGCCTCGTTCAGATTATGATTGTTCCAGCAATTGTTGGAACTATCGTGCATTCACACATCAATGGTTAAAACCTGTGCTGCCCTCTAGTGCTGACATCGAAAGTGAACGAGAAATTGACAGCAAAGCTGTAGAGGTATTCAGGGTCAAGATATGACTGTGTTCAACGTGTATTTAACGAATAATTTTTCTTCCACCCATATATTCTTCCTTCCTTGGACAAATTCATGAAAACAAATAGAGCGAAGGGAGCTTCACGAACTTTTCGTCTTCCTCTTCCGGTCTCCCAGCGCCTAAGCATCGCAAAGTGGCAACGTTTGGAACTACGTGAACTGTTGTCAGGACAAGCATTCACACTGCTAGTTCGGCCAACTATCGTTAGGACAATCGCTCGGACAATCTTGATCTGAACGAGGCAATAGAGGGTCTAACCCCCCACGAAACGTTTTACTCGCGACTATTCGCGATACATTTGACTTGGAGACCACTAGCCCAGCGACAAGTATCCTATGTTATACCATGTATCATGAGGTATAACAACATTTTATGATGTTGGCCAATAACCAATGGTGAATTTAACTTTCGGAATTAATTAAGCGAAACATAGAGCTTATATAATGAAATGAATGGTTAACGATGCATGAGGGTTGAAAAAATATCAATATAGACAACCCGAGCACCAGGGGCGCAGCTAGGAATTAAGGCTAGGGGCGGGTTTAGGCGTAACTAATACTTAGGGGGCATAGAGGGTATGGAACACCCGCCAGGGTAAGCGAGAGGTGCGGGGGCCCTTCCGCAAGAAAAAAATAAAGGTAAATGGTTCGAAATTGTGAGTTTTACGGCTTTCTGAGGGATATTTTATTAATCCTTACAGCAACATTAATCCAATTAATTAAAGTAGATGATGCTTAAAAATTTCTCTGAGCACTGGGGGGGGGGGGAGGGGGGTTATCCCCCAAAACCCCCCCTCGCTCTCCCACTGCCGAGCACCGCCCAAACTTTCTCTCCCTTCATCCCCCAGTGCCAATTCTGGCTATTTGCCCTCTGAGGATGTTGAAAAATACACCAACGAAACGGGAGAATTATGGCGACAGTGCTATGGAGCAACGGATTTGGAGAATTCGTCGACGCTATCCGCTGAGAAATTCTGAAGTATTTTATCCTAAGTGACTATTTCACAGTGTTATATTTTAAGGTTTTCACTTCTACGAACCATGAATCAGCCGTATTTACTTTGTTTCGGGTCCCTTTCTCAGGCTCAACTGTTGACATTAGGGAATACTAATTCTCCCCGGAACTGCGGCCATTAACCTAGTTTCGCATAATTTTCCTTGCCAAAAGACCTACCGTGTCCTACATTTAACATTCTAAGGAAGAAGGAAAAATAATTATTTTCTTGTAGGGAACAATTTCCGTTGAAATCTTTTCTTGTAATACCAGGAAAAAGATCGTTCGTAAGGTTGATGAGCGGTCAAAGATTGGTATTTGGTAGTGTGGTTTAAGGAATTCATTTTTCCCACTGAAGTGACTCTGATAACAGTGGAATCCCCGCATAGTTCAAACATTTAATTTCTATGATATATGCTCTTGTGTCGACATTGTTAGTCATTGAATACCCTCTGAATTGGTCGATGAGAGATAAAGCGTGCCCGGAGCGTTTGGGAAGCCCATTAATCGTCCATTGAAATACCACCAAGAAAATTTGTTCACCCCATGTGGAGGCATGACAATAAAAGGGCAGTTACATGCAATCACTCCAGATCTGAGATTCGAGACTCCTGTGTTGTTCACACGCACATAGTTCTTGCTTGATCAACCAATCTTATACGGCCACTCTTACTTCTTATTTATGCCCGTTTTCAATTTATTTTCCCTGTTGTGCGAGTGGCAATTTGCTGCGGAGTATTGATTGTAGTTGTTGTGGATGTTTAGAGGGGGTAAGTTATTGCGAAACGATTCAGACTCAAAACGCGGAGAGTTTATTCAAAAGAGGGTATGTATTTATGAAATGTATAAAAAATAGGGCCCTAAAGAAATGGATAGTATATTATTGTTTGTCCGTGTAGAAAAGTTGGATTTTAGATAACACTTCATAACTACAAGGAAAAAATTTTGATTACCCCTCTTATTTGGTTTTTGATGCGTTTTTAAAAGGCACTTTCATGTCCTAGTCTTAGAAAGCGGAAAAAGGGTTACACAAAAAATCGCGTTCATAGTGCATTTCTGAATAGTAAAAAATCAAAATTTAAGAATGCTGTTGGTCGAATTTGCGTATTAAAAAATCAATCCAATTTCTTGTTTGGATACGGTTTTCTACTTGCATGGAGTTTAATTTTTTACGGACTGTAATGGAAATGCTAAGCGTATCATTTACAAGTTGAAGAGAGTATGTATGTCGTATATTTTTATCTGTACCTCATGAATCAGGCTGGCTTTTTTATTATATTCATTCCTCTGACTTGATAAGGCTGTTAGCTATGAGTACGGAGGGTAACAGTGGAGGAAAAGATGTATTATATTTTAAAATGGGCTTTCGATTGAATAATTTCCATCACGGAACGTCTCCCGATATGATAAATGCGTACCACTGGCCTCGATAAGAAATTTCCTTCTGCTGTTGGGAATGGGTACTTGAAAGAAATGACGTTGAGTGGAGATAAAGAACGACAGTTCTATGAGTTACAAAGAATGCCGAGAGATTCATTGCAAATGAGTATCTGTCTTGATGTTCCGTGAAACTCTGTGGTTGATTGAGAAATACGATCACTTGATGATGGCACATAGTAAGTAACTATTTTTATGTAGTGAACCCCATACTAACTCTTAACATTGAATCCTTTTGTCGGAAATGACGTCCTTATCTCGAAAATATTCTTTAATATCCAATGCTGGCTGGACAGTAACTATAGTAGGAAAGTGATGAAAGCATTCGTTTACAATTGGTAAATTCCGGATCAAACTGGCTGACAATGATAGTATTACGTAGAGTTTTTCCTATGTGATGTTTTTATGTCTTCGCATTATCTCACGCTAAAAATAAAATACTTACAATTAAAGAGGAATTTAATTATCACGTAAGTAATGCTTAAAGATCATGTTCTGTTTTTTTCTCTAAAACATATGGGGCTAATATTACAATGGAATAGCAAACTTAGGCAGGTTTAGGTAAAATTAATCACCATAATCAACATATACCACAATTTTCTAAATTAAGCCAGCTATTGAGAACACACACCTAGGGATACCATTGTAAATAAATAATTATCAAACCCTAAAGGTAAAGTGTTAACCAATTATAAGATTGATCTTGGTCTTTATCTAATTTTTAAGTAAAATTTTTAAAATACTACTCAGATAATATCTGTTTTGCAATTTATATACATGTTTAATTCACATTGATATCCATGGAAACATTTTTCACCGCCGTTCTTGCCGCTGGCTTGTAATGCACTACGTGTATGTTGAATGCTGTTTTTATCACTCCATCCCTCCGAGGATGGAGTGGAAAGGAAAAAAACAGCGTTTTCTAAGCTTTGGCGCGTAATTATACCTATAAGACTAAAAATTTCTAATGTTTATACAGATAAAGAAATATTCCCGAGTGGCAGTTTAAAATGATACTCAACCAAAAAGTTTCTTCTTTGCTGGTGGTAGATTGGTCAGGGTAATGATATTGTTAATGGCGCTTTGATGTTTTATTCGTATATATTCAGAGTAATGGAGGTCTGGGATGGGTTGAAAGCAAGAGTGGGGTGAACAAGAAGTGAAGATCGCATATTTGATACCTTTAAGGGGAAGTATCGCATCCGTTCGAGTGGCTTTTTTTCGTGAAGCTTCTCTGGATTAAAATTCACGTCATGGTGTGAAGAATTTCTACATACATTGTGTACACCATTGCTAACATGCGCTTTCATCTGAATTATCAACTAGCTACTCATCATCATCATCTCTGGTAAACAATCGTAACATTGGTTTGACGCAGCTCTCCACTCAGTTCTTCTATTAGATAATCTTTTCACACCTACGTATGTCTTCTCTTTCACATTCTTCTTTACCTGTTCCTTATATTTTGTTCGAAATTCCTTGTTGTTTTGTCGTATGTTTTTTTGTTTTCCTGTTTAATTGTTCCTTATATTTTGCTCTTCCGTTCTTACCATCTACTTGCCCCTCGACGATTGTCTAATTATAGTATGATAGAACAATTTCTAACGGGGTAATTTGTCACAGGTAAAGGAATACCTACGATTGGTCGGATTGAATGTTAGTGAGAATTATCACCAAGAAGTCAAACAAATTAATGTCAAGTAGCAATAAGATTTTATATCTAACGATTTTTCACGGTGTTATGTTTTATACTTAGGCAGAGGTCGGTGCGATGTCGGCGGGTGAAGGATTTTGACATTCTACATTCTGGTCAATAAACCGCCTCAATTATCGATAGTTTATACCTGTATATTTTAAATTTGGATTAACTGCTTAGTGTGTTCTTTTCAATTTTTATGCATGTGATTAAAGTTCTCTACCTGATTATTGTAAAGTTTTCAGAGTCCGTTGGAATAGATTCTTTTAATAAAATCTTTAGATCGCCGACCCATATCGCAGTCTTGGATGCCCCTCTTCTCCACAGCAACATGAGTGCCTGTTTGGATCTCATTGTCTGTACATATAAAAAGGAGTGGTCAAGGTGGCAGCGCATTAACTCAAAGCTGGGGTCAACTTTAAACTACTAACTTCATTTATGTCATGGAAATGGAAAAAATAAGACAATAGGATTTAAAGTTATAGATTTGAATTCAACAAATATGAATATATCCATGTACTAACTATTTTTACGTCTAGGTAAAACTTTTATATTTGAGATACCGGAACATGTTGAAAAGGTTACACTTCATGTATGTATCGTAGCAATATCAGGCTGATAGCACAAGTTTTAACTCAATAATTGGTCTCAAAATAGAAAACGGAGACAGGGCGAGCGGGAGTGATGCGTTCTCTTATCACCAAGTAGTCAAACAAATTTATATGCCGGACTAGCAATATTTTTTTAACCCTCCAGCGGGCGCGCCGTGGCACAAAGTGCGGTTTAAAGGTTTTTAATACGGCTAGTAGTTACGCACTATACATTTTATTTAGCTTTGGCGGAGGTCGGTTCGATGGCTGTAGGTTACGAGGTTTGCAGGTGAATCCTTAAATTTATGACAGTGTAATTTTCTGTTAAAATAGCATAAAACCGACGCTGTCTTCGGGATCAGTCAGCCATACCCGCCATGGATCACAAGATCTGGGCTTTTACCACCTCATTATTGGGCATTAGCCGAGAATCGCTCTTCTTCATGTTCACTCTGAGGCTTTTCTGGGTATTAGAGGGAGAGGGATGCCTTGGGGGATGAGGGAAATTTTATGTGAGGGGAGTGTTGTTCTGAGAGCGATCGGCAGGTGACTCGAATGAGGGGAAAATGCGGTGTTATTGAAGAAAGGGGAAAGAAGGTAGGGAACCGCGTACGTTATACACATGCGTTTATTTGATCAGGGAGATGAGGGCGAAGAGAGTGAAGAGAAGCATTTTGAGTGCCCATCTCATGCACTTGCAAATTTTGTAGAATAATAAATTTGAATAAAGTTAAATTTGAATCACAGCTATTATTTGCATGGCAAAAATCATTTAACCTTACTAGTGTTGTTTAATATCGATCCATATTATTTCAATGTGCAATTTACCATGGTTTTACGCTTGTATTTCCTTTTATATTATTATTATTAGTTTTCATTATTTTTCTCCCAACCAAGTAGTTTCTTTCCACCATTAGAGCAGTTAACTGTGTTTAAGTCCTACCCTGGTTCAAGTTATGCCGTACTATCTTTTTTTTAATGGATTCATCCTTTGCAGTCATATAACGCCTTTCTTCATGCCATGTTTAGTGTAACCAAATAGGTTTCAGTGTCTTCTGATGGCAATTTTTGAGAATATATGTTCGCAAGGGCACAGTCTAGGTACTATTCCTTCCTTTGGCCTTCCTCGTTGCCTTTTTCCGTTCCGCGTCCCTTGTAACTCACTGTTTCTGAGCCTATAGAGTTACAACTTGTTCCAGCTTCTCATCTGGCCCACTGCCCATAGATTCGCACCCGATTTCCGCTTCTTCCTTAGTTTCACCTATCTTCTTCACCCTCAGCCGCACGTGTTCTACTCCCTGGTAAGAGGGAATGTTAGATGAGTGACAGCCAAGCGTGTCGTCTCTCGACGACTGACCACTCATTATTCCCTGAATGGCTTCCAAAAGACGGTGGTATTGATTCCTCTAACTCAAGATACAGATTTGTAGTATTTCTAACCCTGCTGCGTGAACGGCGGTGAAATATACAAGAATGCCATGAGAAAAAATTCCCCTAGACCGGGTATTGAACCACGGACCTTTGGCTTTCCGGGCCAATGCGCAGACCACTACGCTATCCAGGCTCTTTAATGCTCTAAAATTTAGTTACTATAGATGTAAACCTTGTTTTTTAGATGTACAGTCGATTGAAATATTGTGTGGAAATTTTCATTGGTTAGTTTTCACCAATGGTTTTTCTTTCTCCGCATTGTAATTTTAGAATTCATAGTCTTCAACTCTTCGCATACCTTAATTGAGCCACTATGAAACTACCTATTTGGGCTATGTATCTCACAGATAAGCCGTATATCAACTACCAACGAATGAGTGAAATTTGAGTGAAGATACAGATACTGACGCTCTCAGGAATAGAATCGAGATTTAATTTCCTTTTTATAATTTATTTCCATTTTTGGGCACAATATTTTCTCCAAATATTTTATTTCTCTGTTTTGTATATTTTTGTTTTTGCACTCCGGTAGTTGAATGAAAGTGTAAAAAAAGGGGACGCATGCTCACAGCCCAAATAAAAATTTAAATTACGGGATCCTTTGTTAATGAGTGACTCAGCAACCCTAAAGCGAGGAGGGAACTACCTATTTGGGCTATCTATCTCACAGATATCAATATATATATGTCAACTACCAACGAATGAGTGAAAGCTGAGTTACAGGGGCGATTTCTGTTTGCAAATTTAGTCTTTGAAGAATCTGAGCTTTTCCCGGTGAATAGCGTGGATGAAAGCTTCTCGGGTTTCCAACCGGTTGGAAACCCGAGAAGCTTTCATCCAAATTAAGTCTTTGGTAAAATTTGAAAATATAGAGGTTAGGAAGGTAGAAACCTCGATTTAGACGATGTATCATGCTATTACTCAAAAGATAAGGGCGTATGTTAATTCATGGGTTATTGAAAACGGCTATTCTCAGATGAAATTTTAGCATGGCAATTTCGTAAAGTTTGCCATAAAGTAATTCCGTACGGTGTTGAATCGTAAGCATTTTTGAGAGCATTTACTTAATTGTGTGGCTAGACAGGTGACTTTGCCGTTGCATTCAAGCAAGGATAGTCGCTGTAGGGATATGATAATTATTGTAGACGGGTGTGGCACCTCTGATTTGTCGTACACTTTTTATTGCCATTAAAAGCCACTGGGACTGGAAATACAAATCATGAGATTTTTTTATAAATGCCCTTGAATTAATTTCTAAGCGATCAGATGTTGCAAAATTTATGTTTTATGTCGCATTGAAGTAAAAACTCCTAATGCAAGGCTGATTAGCATCGAATTGGAACAGTTGTAGCTCAAATATACTCTTATGACGGATAAGTTGGCTACTGATATTTATAATCATTGTAAAAGAAATTTAGCACAGAATAGATTATTTTCCACTGCCATTAAATTCTCATAAATCAGGCTGATTTTTATTCATCATATTTACCCCTTCTCATAGTTCAATTACCGTGTTCTAGTTCCTTTGGCAAGGAGACTATAAGAATAAATAATACTTTAATGGAATTGAGACACGTTCAATCTTTGAGACTCAAAGATGCGAAGAAAAAATATTCTTCTTTCAACAACCGCTTTTTTAATTTCATTGCTATATTTTCACTGACGCCTGAAAATATATTCTTCCATTTCGTATTTTATATTCGTCTCCACTCAATTTTTGATGAATCGTGATTTTATTCCCCTTAGGGATTTCTAGTTAGCAATCGATTGCAAACATCTTAGGCCTGAATTATGTTATGAACGAACGTTGAGTGTGTTAATTTAGGGCAGTTATTATTATACATAGAAGACTTTTGCCAGTTAATAATGCCTGTGACCCCTTTCATTTTGCGCAATATTTCAAAACTTTTGAATATTTTCAAAATTAAAAGGATTGCTCTTCAACGTTAAAGGATGGAATAAAGATTGGGATAATGTTGGTATCAAATAAATGTTTGACGTAAACCGCTATATAAATTTCCGTTACCGTTGTATAAGGATTTCAGATTTCCTTTCTTGCGCATTTGATTTCATTTTGTGATTTAGCCAAAAGCATATAAAAAGTGATTATAATAATATTTACCTTCAATTATTACTAAGCTTTAGCGACGTAATTTGGCAAATTTTAATTGGCTCGCAGATTAAAACATTTATCACAGATAAGCTTAATAATTATTACCTCTATTTTATCTGAAAAACTTAATGAATCTAGCACATGGAACAGTGTTTAATTTTGCTTCTGAAGGCAAAGAAATTATAATTAAAATTAAAATTGTAAGCATACTCGTAATTTAGAAAATTGAACTCTGTATTCGCTTTGCATTTTTTTCAGTTATATATTTTCTGGCTTGAAATACAAATAACTTTTTTACCTGTTAAAATTGGTTTTTATTTTTATGCCATGGAAAAGAAGTTTAAGTAAGGTGTGAAAACAATACTTGACGCTCATAATAATACTTCAGGTTTAACGCTCTGTATGTGTTATTAAACTGTTGATATTATTTCCAAGTTAACGGTGAATTCACTGTTTTTTTTTATTCGTGGTAATATTTCTGCTTTAGGTAGCAGTAAATATATTTTTCCATCAAAATGCATGAAATACTTTGTGAGTTCCAAGTTTTAGTATTTTTTTTTAAATATGCGGTCTCCATTCCTTACGAAATAAGAACTCTTTATGTAGGATGCTTTTAGTGACGCGTAGACAATCGGTATTATTTATTTGTTTTCCTTTTTTCTGCCCGAGAAAGAGGAATTGTATTTCCGCGGAGAAGATAAGGCCTGTCCGTCCGTGAGATTTTTGCGCAAGTGGCAGATCACGAACTCACGCTCTCGCTCTTGCGCAGACCTTCAGGGAAAGCGACTGTTCACAGACGACAGAGACGTGGCACTTGGATAAGTCTGCAAGAAAAATAATTCATCGTTAATGCTAAAATGTATCCCATGGTGTCAATCAGAACTTTATCTTCTATTTGTTAAGGTGCTCTTACTTTCTTATTTTATTCACAAATTTTTTCCTCAAGCAGTAATGCGATTGTTGCCTCATAGGGAAGCTTTGTTGTCCAACTCAATATTCTGAACTTCTGTTTTATATTTCCTTCTTTCATTTTTGCATTGTTCAAGTACCAGTAAAAATACAATAAAAGGCACAGTGTCCGGCGTGATACGGTGGAAATCTTTGATATTCAGCTTAGTTAAACCACTTGTCTGTTTCCACACACTTTTATTTAAAACGACTATGGTTTCGGCAACTTGTGCCATTGATAATTTGTTGCCGAAACCATGTTTGGTTTAAATAAAAGTGTGTGGAAACAGAAAAGTGGTTTTACTAAGCTAAAAATACAATATTGTCAGAAAGACAATGAAAAGAGAAATAACAAATCGTATTCACTAAATTCCCAGAAATTACTCCAGGACAAGTAAGGAAGTAATTTCGTTGCTATTCGTTGAATAAAGACCGTATTTCTCGGACAGAGAAAAGAAAAACAACGGATAAAAATACAGATGGTCGACACGTTACAAAAAGCATCCCACTCAAACAGTTATTTCGTTAGGAATAGAAAATGGCCACATATCTAAAAAACCCGTCTCAAAATTCCATAATTTTCCCCTCTTAAAAAAATTATCCTTAAATTCTATTTGAAAAAGCCAAGAAAATGAAAATACTTTCAGAACTGCACCAGTGAACTACATTGGTGAATTAGCATTTGCTTATGATAGAGAGAGAAATGATAAAACAAGATTGGGCGACTCAATTGCTTTTGAGTGGAGAAACATTAGCTGGAAGATGAGAATATCGCAAGGAGTCCAAAATTAGGCACATACCTGTAACATAGAATTAAAAGCGGTTATCGGAAAAGTTTTTATCAAAGATATACCGGTGGATAAATGATCATTCAGATTAAGTGGAACGAGCATTGATGACTACCGATGAGCACCGCTCTTGTGGTAGTTCATGCGAGGAAGAATTTCAGCCTCGTGACAGGCAGAAATTCACTCCGTATATTCCGCTCCGTTTGCGATGAGTACGGTGTTGTCCGCTGATGAGGCAGGTCCACTCCGGAGGCTCGTGCCGCCGCCGCCGTAGGCCCGAAGACACCCATGCCGTATTCCATCAATCAATAGCCGTGTCCGTGGCTCGCCGCTGGGAACGCCCCTTGTCGTCGACGAGGCCTTTTAATGAATGCGTCCCGTCGCTGTTTAAGTGGATGAAGGGTTCGTTGTTTGCAGTGCCACGGGCGAGTTGGCCACTTGAAGGGATTGGACTGGTCGATGTCTGGACGATAGGGCGGTCTTAGGGGCCGTTTTCTGCGGGGATGGAACTGAAGATGCCCCGGGCACGCCACGCCCAGGCAGAAATAAACACGTAGGCGGAACATCCACAACCCTTCTCCAACTTCACTCACAAACTGATGATACCAGTGCTGTGTTTGGTAAAGGCATCAATCCTACAAATATCTCTGCTCGTTCCTGCTAACATCTATGTTCCTTCCTCAGTTGACGTCGAGGCTGGTGTCCTGACACCCCCTTCTACACGCCTTATAGGCGGCTTGCGGGGTAGTATGTAGATGAAGATGAAGCCTGTAATAATGTCATTAATTCGCCAAAGTACAATCTTCTTCGATGTTGTTTTCCATTTATTTTCTGAAAAACCTCAGTTGTTAGTGATAGGTTTCACTTTCATGTGAGTCTTTTTGTGGAAATGGTTGCATCATTGAGATCATAGTGGTTCGTCGCATAATACATAAATGTTAAGATTTTGACAAATAACCCTTCAGCTGCCTCTTCTCAATTGAGATAGCATATACTATTTTGCATCCTCTGAACTTCCAGCCTCTAATAATTTATTTTGACCAATAATCGTCAATATTATTCGGATTTATTTTCCATTCATATTTTCATTAATGACAACGTCATCGATCGTTTCAATAAGCTTGTTAGTTATGAAGAGTAGATGACCTCAATTTCTTCATCCCCTCGTTTCACCATTTCCATTTCTGATTTATTTTTACTATTTTAATAGTTTTTAAGGGTTTTTTTTTACATTTTTTGGTTATATGGATGAGGTAGCCGTCTCTGAGGCCAATACGTAAATGGGATTGGAAATAAAGGCCTTTTATCCGAATATTTTGGTATCGCAAAACTTTAATGTTAGCTTTGAAGAACCATATCATGTTTTCTCTTAAAACTTGAAGTCTTCTATTCCTTTAATTTTTCGTATTATTTCTCGTTTTTAATAGCGATTTAGATTAAAATGTATAGTACGGGGTAGTTCGGATAAAGTTGAATAACTAGGAACAAGAGGTAAACCTTTCGAAGCATGATTTACCGTGTAATCCGACATAGTTTTCTGTATGGTGGCTTCGTTTATTACTAGTGAAACATAGTGTTTAATCATGCAGCCGAATTGATGTACCGAATTCTTGCGCATTGCAAAATGGCTCTAATTAGGATGACAGGCGAGCATGATTGATAACTACTACATGCTGATTAATGGCGAATTATATTGGGTATTCATGTCCGCGAGTCTCTGTTCTCGTGCATGAGAAAGTCCAATGCCATTCCTTGACTGGAGAAGTGGACTCATGATGATGTCTAGATTGTTAAAAGGGGATCGGGTTGGTATTACGGCTAGAGTGTTGGCTTCCAACCTCGTAGGCTCGGGTTCAAATCCCGGCGTTGGCAGAGAATTTTCAGCGACTGCCCGAGTCCTGACTTAATCATGCGTGGAGGACATTGCAAGCGCGACACTCCGTCCGTCGGATGGAACGTTAAGCTGTGGCCCCCTTGGCGCCTTTCGTTAAGAACAAGCTAATGCCGACGCCGGGTTTCTCTCCACCCTTCCTTACCTACCCCATCCCTCATGGCGCAAATGGCCTCAGCTGTCGGCCGCCTCCTCCAAATACCATACCTAGCAGCTTGTTATAATATTTACTCATGGATTGTGTATAATTTCATGTATAATTTGAAGTTTTAATTCTTTCGAAAAAAATTGTGTCGTTCAAACGATTAAAATGCATAATAGTTCTTAACGTATTGTATCAAGTTATAAAACTTTATTTTGGGAACTAATCTGAGAGCCTTCCACCCACCATCGAAGTATTGCAGGCTGTTGTGATGTTGAAGTAGAGACTTGATGCATATATAAGAGGAAAATGTAAATTGTATTGTGTCTGAATGAACCAGAAGGTTATTGTGGTAGAAGATGGATGAACTAATAACGTTAAATATCCGATAGTAATATTACTAATCGGTGCGTGGTTTTTTAGAAATGAATTATGCATTTTCTATTTTAAAGCTATTGTGGAGCAAGTTGAATCCTGTTCACCCTCTGTTAAACATGTGACAGAAATAGGCTGATGACCATTCGGTCGAAAAGCGTTGTAAATTATTAAATTAAAGTTTTGGAAAAATTTTCACCTCTCTTTTTCATTATGCAAAAATTAATTTTTCACAAATGTAATTTTTCGAATGTAGCCCACGTAATAATACCCCGAGAAACCATTTTCCAGAGCGATTACAGCATTTTTGATTTTGGCCATATCGTGCAGTGTCACTATTTCGTGAATTATTATCTCAACAACGGAGGGAGGTGCGTTGATGCATCATGCGGTTACGACGGAGTGAGATACAGTGTTTCGTCATAGGGTTCAACAAAAATAGTAAGAATTGTCTGAGTGACCAGAAAAGGTAGGCCATTACGTAGGCCGCAGCACAGGTTTACATTAGTGCTGGAAGTCAAATTTAATTATTGCTTGATGATTAGTTTCCGGGTTACATCGTGTCGACTCATTTTTGGCCAAAAATGAGTCGACGCGGTATTAACTCGGAAACTACTCATCACTTTAATCCCCGCGGAAGTCTCCGTAATAATTTCACTATTTATTATTGGCTAGCCTTACGAAATGTAACTATATCGAAGAAATGGGTAGGAGTTCCATCTATAGGGTCAGTGATCTCCCAGATGCAATGCGGGAAGTCTTCATTAGGGGAAACATTTGATGGTAAGGTTTTGAAACCACAAATCCCCCCCCCCCCAGGATACATGCCTTGTGGGAATTAACCGATATTTGGTCATTTCTTCATTATTAAGAAATAACGTGGATATTTTTACCGATAAAAATTCATGGAGTAGCGAATAAGAGCCAGTGAATTTGGTTAGAAAATTGGCACACAATCTCAGGTCCTAATAAAAGCTTGAAGTGATCTCAAGCAACGAGCAAAAGCGATTTATCTTCATTGACTTCCACTTCTACATCTACGTCTACATTCTACTCCGCAAGCCCCCAAAAAAGGCGAGTGGCAGGGGGTGTTAGGACACCAGCCGTTTACACAAAAAATGGAAATGCTCTAGCGAAATTACGATTTGCATTAATTGAAATCCTTTATGGTTCGGGAGAAAAACGAATTCCCATATCTATCTGTTCAGCTAAATATCTATCTTAATTTATTGCTTCTGTCGGACCTGGAAATATAGTGGGGCTCTAATATTATGTTCCCCGTGTCTCTCTTAAAGATATCTATTCTCAATTGCTCAAACAATCTAAGCCTAGCGCGCAGCCTCCGAAAGCTACTCTACTTGAAAGCTACAAACTTCGATTTTATCTCTATTGTAACATGCGAGCTCGGAGGAGTCATCAAGTCCCACGCCGCGGATGCGTTGACGACTCGCGGTGTGACGTGGAGATGTGTCCGAGATGACGAAATGGAGCGACCGGGCGGAGAGTGTGCTGAGTAGGGGAAGCGGGGAAATCCCCGAGGTCACACCACGCCCATGGGCGCACTTCCGGCATTAGACAAAGGGAACTTGGAGAGGGAAACCCGGTGCTCGCCAAGCAGTGGGAGTGGGATGAAGATCTCCCAATCCTACGGGTCACCTGAACCATTCATTTCAACTCCAGTCGTATTTGCATCGACAGATTGAGTGGGCGTTTTTATTGCACGTTCAAACTGCCAGCTAGTCATCTATACGTTGGGTCGCCATAAATTAAGATTGCAATCAGAAGTTATCCGGTCACGCATGATTTAAACTTTGTAGATCGTTGCACTACAAGCCTCGTCAATGGTTTAAATATAAGTGAAATATTTACTTACTATTTAGATTTTAAGTTTAGAGTTTGATTTTGAACACAAGGGTGTTGATTCACTTATCATGACAGTCCTTAGTCTTAAAAGTGCCGCTATCTAAAAATTCTTTTTCCCCCGGAGTCTACGGAGCAGTAATGTCTTATATCAATTAGGCGACGATAATGGAGAATAAAAATTCATATAAAGACACAATGCGGTTAGCGTGAATAAAAAAAGTGGCATTTTTTTATTGCCAAAAAAAGGTCAATTTAAAAAACCTGGTTTTTTTTGGTCACAAAAACTAGGTAAAATTCAATGCTTTTTATCCCTTTGTTATCGGTTTGGGTTTTTTTACTACTCCAATACATTCGATGTTGGATTTTTTAAAAATTTTAGTTATAAGTGCTCTTTGAATGTTTCCGTGGTGTGAGTGAAGTATTTTATTCTTTACGGAGTACGTAATTAGTAGTAGATTGGGGTGACAGAGCAGTAGAGGAAAAGAAATGGCAGCAGAAGAAAGGTTTACATGTCAAATATAAGAAAAGCGCTTAAAGCTGTTCATTTAATGTTCAATGTTTAACACGGTGTTCAATGTTAATGGGAATCGAAGAAAAACAATACTGATTTTAGCTTATGAAAACTTCGGGCAACATTCAATTCGATTTCAATTCAATTAATTTATTATCGTGGGCCATCTGGCCCATGAGATAATTTACAATTGCAAAACAATTACGTAAAAATCATTTGACAAAGGTTCAAAGAAAATAAACAATACTATGGTAAGACTCAGTAAATGCAAAAAATAGAGGCAAAAAACAAAAACAAAATATAAATCTATACAAGCATACCTATACGTACAATTGCATTCCTAATGCGGATACCCGGGTATCTAGCCACACAACATTTTCAGACATATTAAATACATTTGAAACTGTATCACTATTTATTCAAAGAAAAATATTCAGGTGTAGCAATAGAATGTAGGACAAATAGAAAATCACACATTTTCAGATATATTAAATACATTTGAAACAGTATCACTATTTATTCAAAATTGCTCAGTAGACTGCAAATATTTTTAAATTGTGATATGTCTCTACTTTTTGAGGGCATTTGGGGGTCAAAAAATCATTTTTCAAAATCAAGGTAAGGGTTCATTGTCAAACTCCATTATCATTTTGTCATCCAATACAATTAAATCGATGGTTTTTTTAATTCAGGAGTTATACCTTTTGTGATTTTAATGCTGCGTAATACTGCCGAAGGCCGTGGCCTTCAATATTGCATTTAGTCGAAAATATTATTTATTTAATGCACTTTTGATGTTTCTCTAATATGCACGTGAAATGGGTCGGATAAAATTCCCTTTTATTTTTCATGTTGTGTGGGAGCGGAGTAAATAAAAGGCACCCTTTCATTTTCTATATTTACCTGGACTACTGCGGACGATGTCTCGGATTGGCTTCGTTGTGAGAGCTCACCGAAGAAGATTGAAAGAAAGAGGATATGAAAATTGAATACGGAAATGTCAAGGGAAAATGGTGGGATGTGGTACAAGGGTAGAGAAAACGTACGAGTGAACTTGAGAGTCAGATAGCCGATCATGGGCAGGGACAATGCTAAGCATTTAACGCAATCTGGATTGAGGCTGGCTAAAAAGAAGAGTGATACCTAATTTCCGTCCACATGCTCGGAAATTAGCTTTTAATTTTACATTATAATTTTATGTTTGATTTTACACTTTCCCGGCGAACAGAATTAAAAAAAAAACCTTTCTTGGGTTTCTGCGCGGTCAAGATATTCTAAGAGCCCTGACGTTTCGGATTCCGACTCGTCACCCATTCTCAAGGCTACTGAGAATGCATCGCGGGAAGTATTGATGGCTATGGCCTTCGATAGTATTATTAAAATTATTAGGGTATAGATTTCAGGGTACGGATGAAACCCTCAAAGGTCCCCACCGGATTCATGCTTTGTGCGTATTGACCGAGGTTATGGTAATTTCCTCATTGATAAGAACTACAACCGTAGCTATTTTTTTACGGATAGAAATTCATGGAGTAGCGTCTAAGAGCCTGTGAATTTGGGTAGAAAATTGGCACACAGTATCAGGACCTTAAGAATGCTTGCAGTGGTCTCGAGCAGGGAGTGAAAGTGAGTATTCTAAATCTTAGCCCTGTAGCTGTAATCTTTTTTAACATTTTTGTCTTTTGATGTTTTTTTCTGAATTTAAGAGGTAGCATTTTTTTACAATGACGCTATTTGCTCAGATATTTTGAACGATATTTAAAAAAATTGACTTTCGAAGAATATAGTAGGTACTTTCCGTACCGCAATTAGGTAGGTTGTTTAGGTATGACCTTTTTACGTTGATAATTATGTATCCACTGATGTATGTGTTTCAACTGATACGATGTGCAATTTATTCCTGCATCTACATATTTTGTATCTTCTCTTTCATTGTTCATGGATTTTCTTCCGCAGGAATATGTCACATCCTTCAAAATATGAGAATTCAGCACTTATTTGGATGAAGGATATTCTTTGGAAAATACTCCAAGCCAGTGGTGATTAAGTACCTTAATTTATCCTTGATATTTGTGACTTGAGCTGTAACAGATGCAATTCAAGCCACGAATGCCAAAGCGACATATTATATTTGGCTGGTATTTGGGAAGATAATTTTCTCCGTTTATCTTAGAGGCTGCTGGAGAGTTACCTCGACTTTTTCTATGAATGGATTTCATTTACAGTATAATTTATGGGGGTAGATAAAAGTATTTGATTTTGTAGCCTTGAGGATGGACGGAAACCGTCGATTTATCTTTTCGTAATTCCGAAGAATTGAATTTTGATTTTATGGGAAACACGACTTTAATTCGTTTTTCTGCTTCGGGAGATAGTCGGACATTGAAATTACACTTTTCGTCTGTTTTCTTTTGTGAGTTATCCTTAGTCTGGTGGGAATTTCCCAGCAAAATAATAAAAGAGTGTCGTATATTTGGAAATGGAAAAAGGATTTTCTCGAGTGCTTTCATTATTGGTTCCCCCAGTGACCATGGATTTTATTGGTGACCGCGTTATCTTGATGGCGTATCATAGTGAAACGAAATGCTACAATGAAGTGCAAGACTCACCGTCATTCTGTCGTATCAAGGACTCCGTACACCGATGGTGTCTGTATCTCAGGAAGACCACGTTTGCGGTGTCACACCAAGGTCATCGCTCAACATTGATCTGTATTTCGCCGCCACTGCAACCTTCATTGCGATGCAGAGACAAGGAAGGCGTCTAGAAGGGGTATCGCTTCAATGGTTGTGGAGGGGGGAATTAATCGCGGGATTCAGTCCGATATAAATCAGCTCATCAAGACAAGTTGCACGAATTGTGTGGTTGTCCCTTTCCGGACATCGAGTCTTTGCTCAGGCGATCATAAATGACTGAACCAATTTCATCTCAAAGCCGGATCTCACATGTACTTTGATCGATAAGATCGCCGTCCGGCTATTAATGACTGCTTCACTTTTAACCTATTGTCTGGCCACTTCCTCCACGCGTCGTCCATGCACAGACCTAGTACCTACGGTGAATACTCTGGTATCGTATATCTGGAGAGTGATTGTTTTGTAGCATCTCCTCTTGACAAACTTCCATTCTAAACGATTCACTTTGATCACGTTACTCCTCGTAAATCACTTTCATTGTGTCTTTTAACGATGAGAATGGGTGTTAGCTGGTGCTTATCGTTTGTTTTTCCGGGCTCTAATCTAAATATCCAACAACTTTGACCGTGAGACGTTTATGTGATCTATTATCTCTATCAGGGAGCATTATTTCTTGTACCATTTGGATCAGTAAAAATTTCTTGTGAAAGGTAAAAACGTACGTCTCATCAAAACTCAAGGAGCCATAGTCTAAAAATCGTATTTCCATAAAAATTATACCCAAACAATACATATTATAGGAAGAATATATTAGAGCATGCGTACTGCATTGATATTTACCTTATAAAACTGTTCTTATTGATCAAAAAATCATAAACCGTTGTTATTATTTGCGTATTTATGTGTTTTCAATTTCTTGGATCCTCAATTACCCTTCCTGATAATTATTTCATCGGTTTATTTTTTAATGTTCTCAAAGCTAGCTATATTTTGAAGACCTCTCTGAAGTCTGATGCTGACTTTTGTTGTTATTTTGACCTGTGCCCTAAGCCTGTTTTTCAATGCGATCGATCAAGGGGCTGGTGAATTATTTGAACTACTACTGAAATATATGATGTTATGCTTATGCCATCGTATCAAATTCAGCAGTAATTATAGGCGTATGTCGCTTAGTTGTGCAAATTAGTGTTTCTTAGTGTCTTGTTGACTCCTTGATTACAAAACAAGCCGTGGGAGAATGAATACGTACGTTTTATTACCGTTCAGTCTTTATTGATTGCTTCGCCAACGTGGTGATTATCCACAGGTACAATATTTTTGATTTGAAATGCGTGTATATTTCATTATCGTGTGTGTCAGGTCTGGAGGAAGGGCGCGTTATTATTCGGATTCCGTTTTGGAATGTGTCCAGGGCGTAGGAAGACATTAAGTCGCCTCCCTTCTGCATCTCCCGAAGGCAGATGGAGTTTCAGGGTCTGACGTGACCTGTGATTCATGCAAGTTTTTGAGACAATTCCAAACAATGCTTGTTCCATGATTTCAAAATGTCAAGAAGGAATCAAATGAAACAATGCATCTTGATACTTAGCTCAGAGAAGAGTCGATAATGTGGAGCGATTTGGGGCCTGATTGTTATCTAAATCCCAATCGTCATCCAAGCCCATGATTGGGATACATCTCTTTGTGTTTCTAGATTTGGTCTGATTGAAGAAAAATTGGATGACAAGCGTAAATTCGAAGGTGTATCTCAGAAATAATTAGGGAGATTATGATATAATAATTAGGATATTTACAGCTATTATCAGGGGCCAAAAATTACAAATTTAGTTAATATCAATGAATAAATTTCACCCATTAAGGAAGATAAAATACCTTTGGCCGTGACTTTATAAGAATTATATACAAATTCCAACTGTTTAAATCGAAAATGTAGTGCAATCATATTCCATCCCTTTAATTAATTTTTGGGCTTGTTTGAAAGCAGCCACTCTCATATTGATGTCATATGTCACGATTTATTGGATATAATATTTATCACTTGACTATTGGGGCTTGAATCCACACAAGTTTTCTTGGACATTTCATTATTACTTATCCTATTACTTTTTTACATGACGTAAACCGGGTTTCGATGAGTAATCATCATCTTCGGGCGTAAATTATGATGTATTTATCTTTTTATTGTTACCTAGATAGTTAACGAAGGAAGACATGAATTTTAAAACGGACGCCAGAATAGGGGAAAAGGATGGGTAAAGATATTCGTTTATCAGAGTGCTGTCCTGACTTACTATACATTTTAAAATTTCCAACTGCTCTCCAGAGTCCAAATCAAGGCTGTCATTGCATAATTTTAAAATGTTCATTTTAAAATCGCTCCTATGGCAGTTGCATATTAAGTGTTTAGAAAAATTACTTTTATCATCTTTGTTATACTTGTAAGCACTAAAATTTTCTTTCTTCCTGAATTTGAAGGTTCTCCTTGTCTGCCCCACTTAGACACCTTTGGAACGCTGCATTTCAACGGATTCACTCCACATCACATCCTCCGTTAGGTAACTAGGCAACAATAATATGATAAATGCATCATAATTTACGTCTGAAGATGATCTTATCGAAACCTGGGTCCTGTTATGTAAAAAAGTAGTTGTATAATTAATAGCGAAATATACAAGAAAACTTCACAAACTTAATAATGAGTAGGTAAGTGAATTTTCTTAAAATAGTTTTGACTATTGTAATCATAATTTAACCATGAGGGATTGTTATACTGACGGTGGAATGCATGTTATCATTTTTATGTTGAAATTTTGTTTCTTTGCTGTACTTATCATTTCATATTTACATGAACTTTCTTATTTCCTTACAGGAGATTCGTGGTAGCCATAAATTTGCTCCGGGCACACTATGTGAATTGGATTCTCTTTATATGCTTCCTAAGCACTGATGCTTTTGTAAGTATAGAATTTATAATTTCAATATTTTTGCCCTATAGTTTTTTTACATGTGTTTATGTAGTACTTATGTGCACGCTTTAGCCGTTATCTGAATAATTCATTACGAATTTGGAAAGAATAATTGAATTGATTTCAAGTTTTTTCGTCGTTGATGAGAGGGTAATGTAATTTACGGTAAACTACTACTGGGTTCAAGTAAGTACTTGTAAGTAAGTACTCAAGTAAGTGAAGAAGTGAAAATCGAAAATCTGGATAAAACAGGAAATAAAATGCCTTTCACTTTTTTTTTGACTAAGGTAGTCATATACGGAAAATTTAGCCTTTGGAAATTGGTAGCAAGTACTAATGGGAACCACATTTAGTTTCCAACCTTAGTAGCCAACGTTTCGATATATTTCTTACGTCTTCTTCAGGGCTACGAATGAGGATGATAGCATTAAATTGATACATGACGGCATGAAAAATTATTAAAATGATATTTACAACAGCAAAAATTTATAAATTCCATATTGATAGTAACTTTGATACTAACGATAGTTCTAGCATAGTTACAATCAGTAAACAAATCTTTGGACTGAAGTTATGTAAATATTCTAGTATCTACTTTTTAATTTATGTAAAATTGAATTGTTTTCTTTCTTATTTCATTATTGTTAAAAACATTGTAGTAATCTTTCATACCTTCATGTGTCAATGCAATTTAATGATAGTCATTCTGAGCCCTGAAGAAGGTAGTTGAAAGAGATATATCGAAACATTGGCAAATAATTTTGCATATCATTCATAGACCTATACTTCGAGACGTAAATACCAAAAAAATATCTACATATTCACCTCCACACATATTCTCGCTCCAGCACCAGGTTCTGGAAATTTTGATCCCATGCTTCCACTTGACTTTCGAGTTTTCATTTACATCTACATCTAACTACAACCCCGCAAAGCGCCTAAAAGGCGTGTGGCAGGGGGTGTTAGGACAACAGTCATTTACAAATAAAAAGTAAGTGCTCTAAGGAAATTACGACTAGAATTCATTGAAATACTTTTTGGTTCGGGGTAAAACAAATTCCCATATCTATCCGTTCGGCTAAAAATCTCTCTTAATATATCGCTTCTGTCGGACCTGGAAATATAGTTTGGCTCTAATATTATGTTATCCGCGTCGCTCTTAAAGGTATCCATTATCAATTGTTAAAGCAATCTCAGCCTAGCGCGCCGCCTCCGAGTCTCCATCGGCTCCCAGCCCGATTCGCTTAACACCTGGGTAACGCTGTCTGTACGCCCGTAGCAGTTTTTGACGAAACGCACAGCCTTCCTTGGTATTTTCCTGACTGATGAGCGAATGTTTCAAGTCACGGGTGAGGAATCTTAAATTGGATGGATATGCTGGCGGTCAAAGAAGAGAGTGTTTTCGAGCAGCAGCAGCATGGAAGACCACATTTAGTCTCCTTGCACTCACTCAATCTTTCTCCTCCTCACTGTGAGCAGTTGACGAGTAGGGCGATGATTATGTGTTACAAGTGGGTTTAGCAAGGACGGCGGTGGGTGAGAAGAGGACTTCCCCTTGAGGGTCCAAGCAGGTTTTAGCATGGAGGAGCTTCATGGTTCAGAACTTGCTCCCACGACAGTCACTTAATCAGCAGCTTGGCCTGGAATTATTTTTGTTGGATTTTCCTGGATTTTCTCGCTCGTTAGGCGTAAAGATGCAATCCTCAGCATTTTCATCTGGCGTTGAACGATTTAAAATGACCCATACAAATAAATGAAATCTTTTATAAAAGCTGACATCTATGATGAAACATTGGGGAATATACCTTTGACCTAGGCTTTTGAAGCATTATTTACAAATTCTACGATTAGCACATCTGTGCGTTAATTCAAAGTATTCCAATTCTAAAATTGGTATACTGAAGCCCTCATTTTCACGTACTCCCAAGATAGTTCATTCAATTCCCTGATGATTTTTTTCCATCTCCTTCTTTAACCGTTCCAAGGTGGTACTTATTTCTTGGTCTTCTTCGGGGGAATTTTTCTCACGTATTTGCTGTTTTTATGGGTATCAATTATGAAATCAATTGTAGAGATTTTTCATTGTTTGAATCGATGTAAGTAGACAAAGATACCATCACTATTCCTTCCATAATCGAAACTTATTTTCCAATCTTGTGATTCCACAATTTTCAGCCTTATGTTTTTGATTTTAATGTGTAGAGCTATCTCAAGTCTTAACTATCTTCCTTGCAAAGGCTCCTTTCAAGATAAATCAGTGATTTTGATCAACAAAGCCCAAACCAAGTGGAATTAGGCCACTTCAAGAATAGGGAACAAACAGAAGCTCTTATGAAATACTAAGCGTTATAGTTACGCTTGTTCAAATTTTCGAGGACGGTGATTGAGTGCTCAGCCTATATTTTCGGTCGTTGATAGCATCGTGACATCTTGCTTGGTGGTATTTTGTTCACGATTGAAGAAAAATGTACCTTCTGGAGGAATTTTCACACAAGCTAAACAAATATACTTTTGGATAAGTAACGAAATACGAGCTTTTAACTTTGAGCGATAATTTCATGTCAATGGGCTAAAACAATTCCTTAAAATGTCATATAATAATATAGGGTCGTGGGTAGTAATAAATGTTGCATATTTTCTGGTAGCATCCAATGTGAAAATGTTACCCGGTGTGATTTGCACCCCCTTAATGACGCCATTGCCTAAATTGTATCCTGATTACATATTTTATTTTTATCTAGTATTTTATCTCATAGGTTTTTATTTTAGGTTTTTATTGGCTTTCTAATACCTCAAATAATGTTCAATTAACATTTCAAAAGAAAATAGTATTTTAAGTGATGTTTTATTTCAAAATATTATGAAAACTTAAGGGGTATAATTAAAAATAAGTCACATACGGGTGTATGCCGTGTGTCGTACTGGAGATTGCCCTGACGTTTCGCGACCGACTGCTGGTCACTTTTTCAAGGGAATAATGCTGGGATCGCTTTTTTGCTGCCTTTTTATATTTCAGGTGGGAGGGATACCCCTAATTCTAATTAATGCTTTTTTTAGCCACTATTATCAGTGTGTATTGAAATTGAATGAATTTTTGGTAAAATAAACATCTGTTAAAATGATGGAGTTTTCTTACTTTAATTGGTAAAGTAACCATGGTGGAGAAAATAAATCAGCATGCGGAGATAGTAAATTTTTTTAATTCCATCAAATCGTGCAAAAATAAATCTCTTTGATCATAATGGCGCTTCGATTACCCCTTATGCTTTACTTCATCACTTATCGGTAGAATTTTTTAATCGTGACGCATCTTGCTTGCTTATTGGTGTGTCTGTCCCTACGCAAGCGTGTTGGTACACGAATACATCGTGAAACCTTGTGCCGCCTGGGTCCATAACAGGCCACTTCATGAGGCGATGTCGTTTTCGCGCATTTGGCCACACCCAAAATGCTGATGAGGTGTGTCCTTCCTAAAAGCATCGGAGTATGGCGAGGGAAAGAAGTCTTGTTTTAAGTGACTCCTTGCGGAGATCACATGATTACGAAGCTAAGTGAATAATATTATTAAATGCCTTCTACGAGTTTCAATTTCTCTCCGCCATCGTATTAAACAAAATAATACCATGTAAACACTTAATATTATTAGTTTTTTCATTCGCAGGTCGCGAGAAACCCAGTGCCTTTGTTGTATCTTACAAAAATATATTTTTTGTTGCATTTATTATTTTTCCGGCCTCGGTGGCGGCGGGGTAAAGTCCTCACTTGCCAAACAGGAGGTCGTGGGTTCGAGTCCCGCCTCGGTAAGTTACCCCTATACAGGGCATGTTTGTTTGTGTCTGTTAAATTGCCAACATGTTAATAAACCCGATGGCAAATGCCGTATAGAGCTGTTTTTGGTGAAATGGAGAAAAAAAAATAATTTCCTTATCCGAAAAAGTACAGCATATTTCATACAAGAAGAATAGATATCAAAAGAAAAAGGCTAAATACTTTGGGACCGAGAAAAACGTACGGAATCGAATACGACAGCCCGTGCTCTACTTGGGCTCGGGTTCCTGGAAGAAAATATAAAGCCCAAAGTATACTCCTCAAGGTTGGCCCTTAAAGTGTTAAGTAATGTAAATGCCTTAAATCATCTCCATCGGTAAAAGTATTGTAATAAAAAAACTGTCAATCAGTTTTAAAGCCACATATTTCGCTTTAATCCATTCATCTAATATGTCCCCACAGGCATTTTCTACGGAATTTTAGTTGAAGTATTTCATGAAGAAATGTAAAATGAACCGCTCGAACCCGAAGCCAGGGAATCGCTCTAGAATTTGTCCTCGAGCGCCAAAATTTAGGCAGAATACTGTTCCGTTGAAGTTTTTTGACTTCTAATTACTTCACAATTTCACAACTTCAAAAATTGAATGATTTGTGCATCTAAGTATTGTGATTTCCCTGAAAATAACCTTATCCGATAACGGTAACAGAAAAAACGGTAGCAGACTTGGCACAGGAGAGATAGGAGTAACACAATGCAAGCTGCAACGCTATCCGTATCAATAGACGTCTGACGTGCTTTCGGTCACTTGCTGTTAATTTGAAAAAGTATATGTTCATAGTTGTACCTTGAAGATGTTTTCACTATGGCATACTTTGTATTATGGTCTTATTGCATTAGTATTTGATAACCGCATTCGCATTTCTAGTTATCTAGGAAAGGCTTAGGCAACTTATCAACTATAAATTCAATTAGGTGCTGGGCTAATATCAGCCTTTGCATATGAGTACATACCCTGAGATCAATTTTATTCACTCTTCCGTCATGGTTGAACCAAGGTAATTGGTGTTTACTATCCATTTTGGAGATATCATTATAAAAAAATTAATTTTGCCGATTAATAAATTACCTGTGGAGAAAGCGAGTTCTTAACCATACTCGTTTGATAATCCGTTTGTCTAACTTTATCACATTGATTGTATCTGAAAATATTGCGCCGTACAAAAATGACAGGTATTTATTTTAGGCTTTAAAATGAAACTTTTTCTCAATTGGTTAATCGATCTAGACGTTGCCTCCGTGTTTCGAGGGTTTCTAGCGTAGCCCGAGTAAAGCCTTAAGGAATCCCTCGAATTTCCCGTAGAAAGGTATGTATATTGCGTCGTCTATCTATCACCGATCTCAAATCCTTGCCGCGACCTCGAGGCGAGGCTTGGCCAGTGCAGCGTGATAACCTTTTTTTTTCAAATTTTCGTGGAGTGTAGCTTATACTTGCAATTTGGCTCCATTCTCAATGACTGCGCTTTCTTCGTCAATATTCTATGACCCTGCCCGCAGAAAATATTTAACTCTGATCTACATCTCATATTCATCTCATATTAATGAGTTTTGATCCTTGTGTCACCTGTATCCTATTCGATATTTAGTCGCATAAAAAAATCCCCTGCGACGAAATTGATTCTAATTTTCTCTTGCTACAATCTTTCGTGCTTCTTCACCTGGTGTCACCGTGTTAGATATAGTCTTCTCCAGCTATTACCGCCAAGGTGACTAATGAGAAAGTATCGACCACAGTCAAAGTTTTTAGTTATCCCAGAAGTAATTTGGCCACTAAACAAAAGAGAAATTGTATTAGTTTATGGACTCGTATATACCTTTAGCATATGATTATTTTATATCCCTGAGATATATTTTACTCACTCTATCAGTATAGCTGATTCAAAGTGATAGGTGTTTGCTATGTATTAGGGAGAAATTATCCTCAAATAATAATTTTTCCGATTATAAAATGCCTGTGGCTCAGAGAAATAAGAATGAGGAATTGAACTCTAATATTATGTATAGCTGCGTCTATTTACGCAGATTTAAATTATATGCGGAGCAATGTACACTATTTTCCTCTAGGCATTGCTTTACATGGCTCTTGAATTGTTATTCGTTGGGTGGTTAACTACACGAATGTTATTACCCGCATGTGCTCGTAAGTAAACGTTATATATTTTCGCATCTACGCTTTTTCTCTGTGAGAAACATGATATCCCTTTGTAACCTTGATGCATAAATCTCTCGTCGATAATAAAGCCTTGGAGAAATCTAAATACTCTTTCTGGAGTAGTCCACTCATGATTGTCTCATTTCAATGGCTATAAATGAAACTTATGAGTCATTGCGGTATTGATTGACGTGCAAGAACATGTTTCGGCCATTAGCTGGCAAAACATTACTGATATATGGCATATGGTGATGTAGACTGAGATAAAATCTTTTTGGTCGTCCTTTTGCCAGTTTTTGAAGAATGATTTCAATATTTTCGTATATTCATCGATTTGGAAAGCTAGCTGATATTACCATTTTTTGATCAAATAAGCATTCCTACTTGTCAGTTGGCGCTAAATATGTTGATCAGCAGTGGAAATTGATGCATGATTCCAGTGACCTCTGGGCCATATCAGCCCAGGAGATTTTTCGATTCGACACGATAACCCTCGGCCCCACACAAGTTTGAGGACTGCTGAAAAAACGGCAAAATAGAGTTGGACAGTGTTACTCCATCCGCTCTACAGCCCTAATACTATGTAAAGGCTATTTGTGACTTCCTCAATGGCCCTGCTGACGCTGGCATTGCTGAGGATTAAATGGGCACTGCTCCCAACGGAATTCTGATATGAGCCTTGGGCATAGTAATGCAACGCACGAAGGACATAAGTTCCCAAGGAATTTAGTCATTAGTCAATATCATCCTAAACGGGTAACATCTGGATACTTCAATATTATAGGAGTATGAATTTGAAGTCTAACTAAGAAATGATTTGTCATCCTAAAAAGTACGAATAATAATAATGCACATTAAAAACATTGCATTAAAGTATAGAGGATAAATGCATCAACTATATGGATGTTATTTGAATGGATCTCCATCTATTCACAGAACAAATGTATTGTCAAAGCTATCTCCGTCCGACTTATAAAAGTAAGTCATTTTATCTCTGATGTCATTGATACTTTTTATAATTCATAATGGTATTTTTTGCTAATATATACTAGAAGCAATCTTGATAGATTGTTTTTCCAGCAGTTTCTTAAAATTTGAAATGGAAGGTTTCCTTTTAGTAAATTTTGACAACCACACACCTTGATTTCTATGGTCAACGCTGTTGAAAGCTGCCCACTGGTGAGCAATGCTCTTATATCCTCAATAAGCTCTCTTGAAAGGGCTTTATTGAGGCGATATAAGCCTTTAAAGATTTCATCTGTGACACTAAAGGGATTGGAGTGATCCCTTAACTGCCTTAACCTCTGTCTTCTTAACAGCATCTGCTGCCTTCTCCATCTCCTCTGCAGGTACCTTAGGTTACTCAAGGTGTTCCTTGCGGTTGATTCCTATTACTACCACATTTAGAAACATGTTGTACCCGTTAAGAATTTAGAGTGAAAGCAGCTCAAGATAATCTGCGAACATTCATTCATTTATTGCACCAAGTACAGAAGAGATTTCATAAGAGAGTAAACAGATAATATACATTACTAGAGCAATTACGGGCAGCTACCCACTTAAAGACAACAAGTAAACTTAGGACATGACATCCACATAAGTGAAATCCAGAATCAGCGGTGCGCTAGAAAGTAAACATTACGACTGATATCGCAAAAGATATATCACTTCAAGCTAATCATGTCATTTTAAAACAAATATTTAGGATGTGAAAAATGGAATCAACCGAATTAAGTACATGACAACGTCTAACTTCGATGCTACTACGATGCCAAGTCATGAAAATAATAGCATCAAGCCAGTAAAAGTGATATACTTCCCGGCTCGAGGACCCATTTCCAGTACATTATGCTAACTATATATTTGAAGGATATTACGCCATGCATTCTAACTTGTTTCACCCTATTTTTGCTAAATTACTCGTCGAATCAAAATGTAAACAAACTTGCGCCAACAGTGATACAGTGCATGCGCATATATTTTCTGATTCATACGATAATTAAATGCACTTTCACCCAAATTACTCTTGCAGAACATCCGCATAAATCATCACTAATATTATACACAGATATAATGTGGTATTATTTTATTATAGCCAAATAATTAACACCAACAACATCACAACAGACCAACCTGAAATCAGCGTACGCAGTCGGAATGACGCTCCGACACCTCTAGCCCAATCGACTTCTATCCGGTCGGAAAGTCTTCCTTTAATCGATAGGATGCTGTCTAAAACGCACGGAATGTCTTGACGATAAAAAGTGACGTAGAATTCGAGTCAAATCTCCCGATTCGTTCGGAAAGGGTGACTCTGAAACACCCCCTGAACCCTGATCTGTCTCCCTCAGACTTCCACCTGCTTGGCCCATTAAGCGTGAAAGACATTTTGAGGATGACGAGGAGTTGATTCACTCAGTGAAGACATGGCTCCGTGGTCAGAACAGGAATTGATATCAACAGGGCATACACGCACTTGATTAACGCTGGATGGCGGTCATAGAAATGGATGAAGATTACATGAAAAGTATAGGGTGTGTAGCTGAAACATCATTCTTTCCAGTGTGTAGTTCTCATTATGTGCGACAAGTAAATTCGAAGAAAAGAAATATGGTGCGTTAATTTCTGGGCAACTATCGCATGAAGTAAAATTTATGTTCCAAGTTCATCACGCTTTAGAATCCTTAAAGGGGTTCAAACATGAATATCCTGCAACATTTTCCTTAGGTCACCCCACAGCTTCATTTTGGGACCTCAGTTCATTAGCCACTTAAGCCACTATGAAGAGGAATGTAAAATGTGCTGCTGCGTGTGATACAAAAGTTGAAAAATTACTGCATTGCTAAATGATTGGCAAAAAATGTGCTGCCAAAAAGTAGTTCAACTTTTACTTTTTCATATCTATAAAAGTAATATATCCATGCTGTACTTAAGATTAAAATACACGTTTTAATCCAGAAAATTCGTCATTGGTACTTCTGATTTACTGATGTTTCATCAGTCTTATTCCCTCATTTTGAACCTCACTATTCGGTTGGTGCGTCAACGTGGAGGTTGATTTGGAAAGGTGAGGTTAGGGCTAACCCCAGCCTATTCTGAAGGGTAGTGAATCTTCGGAAATTCTTCGGTAAAATCCTCTCCCTGAGTGACCTTGCTCGATGAAAATTTAAATTGCTTGGTACCCTCAAGTTTCACCAAAGAATTGAACTTCGGAACCTTCTGTCATTTGGTGAACGCTCCAGTGTATTGGCTACCACGCTTCATACCATGAATATTATTTACATTCTCCACTACCGCGACACCATCGATTCCCGCCGGTCACCGTAAATAGTGGTGTTCGAGTAGATAAGATAATTGTCAGTATACGCTATGCGGCGGGTATAATAGTTTTTGCTAAAAATTAAGCTCATGTCAGCTATCTATTATATCGGCATTTCTATTGAACCATTACTAGCATGAAGCTATCTAACAATGTGCATTGCCATGTGCTCACTTAGTTCGCTATATTCTTTCAATTTCAATCGACTCATTTCATATTACTACCAATTTTATTCATTACAAATTTAAAATACTCGATAAAAAGGAGTAGATAAGGAAATTGCATAAAATAGGAGCTTTCCCATGAATGAGCACACCGCTCTTTCCTCATATAAAGAACGTAGGCGATAATACACAACAACTTTTGATTTTCTATGGATAATACCCATTGAATTCAATAAATATCAAAAAAATCTCAAAATCATCCATTAACCTCAACCTTAAAAATACTATACTTCCGTACCCCCAACTGTTTATTTTCTCTCACCTTCCGATCATAACTGGAGTCCTACCCAGCTACAAAACACCGTCAGGATTTGCCCATAATATTTCAAAAGTATGAGTGTTGGAAAAATGAGAAGAAAACAACCTAAATCGGTAAAAATTTCGGACAAAAATGATGATAACACCCGATCACTCGTATGCAGCCATTGATGACTAGCCAAATTGATAGATGCTTACCAAACCTCAGACCACTAGTGACAAAAGTTGGAGTGGGATTTTATAGGCGGGAACAGTGTTCAAATTAAGACTGCTATTGCTGCCTATTGAAGCCTCCAGTAATAATATAAACTCTATGGTATGAACCTATCCTACCAAGATGTTCAATTAATAGACTTTGGGCGTGTTCAGTTCGCCTCGATTGCTTTAATTAGGGACGGCAAATGAAACGAAACGGAAATGTTTCGTTTCGACCCGGAGCGAAGCGAAAATATCAGAAGAGGAAGATCAGTTTCGATCTGGGACGAAACTTTACTCCCGGGAAGGAAACAAAATGAAACGAAACTCCGCTGCTCATAGTTAAGTTTCGATCCCAAATGTTGAGCGGAGGGGGAAAAGAGGGAATAGTTTCGACCCATTACGTATGAAATGCGTGTAGAGAGGTCAAAACATTAAAAAATCGAATGGCCAGTTTGCGTTCACCGTTCTCCTTTATGTGGTAAAAATACGAGAGCATCTTGCATCTGATGGCGGTAAACCGAGCCTCTACTTCATTCAACTATACTTCGTATTCTGTGTGCAGGTCGAAACTATAGCCGTGTCCCAATTGGCCATTTGGCTATGCCAATTCCAGGATTTAGCCATGACGCCATCTTGGAAGGATGTCCCAACTCGTTAGCCAGCATAAGGGAGGCAATTTAGGCAGCTAACGCGGCCGCCAGATTTAGGCATCGAGGAGTGCATCCTTCGCCCCACTTTTCCCATGATTCAAAGCGTCTTCAGGAGAAAGGGCATCATGGCTGTCAACAAGGGATAGTACTTGTTTACAAGTAGTGTTGATATTTTGAGACTTGTTCGAATAATTATTAATTTTTATTTTGTTTATAATAATGAAATTGCGTTAATGGAAGTGTAAGAATTACGGAGAAATTAGTTAAAGAGAAGGCGGCGTTAATTTTAATGCTAATTAATGTTTATATGCTTCTTGTGTATGTATATGTTATTTTATAACTTTTTATACCGATCACATGTTATCTTTTGCTACCGTTTACTTTTCTAACGTGTTAAATAATGCTTATTGATGTTTATATGCTTCTAATATATTCTTAATTATGTAACACTATGTCTAAATTCTTATTTAACACTTTTTGTACATTAGGTTAACACCCATAAGAATAAACAATTATTATTATATGTTATTGGACAAAGTCCCGAAATTGGAATCGGAATAAGTAACAAAAATTAAAATGTATGGTGATTAAAAGATGATACCGAAACCTGATTTATGTACGTAAACCATACTTTAAATAAATCCCAAATCAGACGGTAACCGTTTGAATAGACTAAATAGACCTGTTCTAATAATACAAAACTAAAAATTAAATTGCTAAAATATAAGGAATTCAAAAAAGTACTTTGTTGAGAGACGATTTAAATATTACAAACCAATTAAAAGGGATATACGTTAACATTTCGCCACAAACTTAGCTAAAACCTCTTTAACAAAACCATACGGAACTAAAAATACGAATTTGAAAGTATACCCCTACTTTACTATTACAAAAAGGTTGTCTAAGATACTAAAATTATGATTAAATACTCTTCTCCGACATCTAATACTCAAAATCACATTTTAACAATTTAGGGTGGGTTTTGTTCATCATTTGTTCAAATCATTCCGATTATCTCTTGTTTTGCATTGGCCTAGTGCCCAGTAGATGGCAGCACCTCCGTAAGGATGTCCCAATTCATGCTCCCTTGTGGTTGGCTGCCCAGAATCTGGCTGGCTAAATACATGATGCCTAATGGCTAACGAGTTGGGACACGGCTTAAACTGTTCGAAGGTAAAGCACGTGGTCCCTCTGGTGCGAAATGTTATCTTTGTTTGTTTTCGTCCCAGAGGATTAGTTTAGTTTCGACCCGAAGTAGTTTTGACTCCGATTTTGTTTTGACCCTGAGTTTAGCTCCCCGGGTTTAAATCCGTTTCGTTTCTACATTTCGCTCCCGGGAACGAAACTATTGAAATTTTACTGGTTTTGACTTTCGTTTAGTTTCACTTGCCATCCCTGGTGTCAACCCTCTACTTTCTTCCAAATAAGTTGAAAGAATGAATATTGTTTGGCAAAGGTAGAGACTTTTCTGTCGCAGGTATTTAAACTGATTTGACATCTTTTCTGGTCGTTTTTTTTACTCGAGGTGTTTTAATATCTTTTACAGATCAACTTGGTGAGTTTCTTTATTGAATCCCACAAGCTCTATTTTTATACTTCAATTGCTGATGATAAAACTTCTATTCTACTCGTGAAGCTCAGTTCAGACGACCACGCGTAACGAATCACAAAAGAATGACTTTCCCCATGAAGATCGAGCAATGTGTTACATCCCAGAGAAAATGCATTGTCCTGTATCACTTTTAAGTCCGTGCTCAATGTTTTGCTTTGATAAGAAAAAGACGAATGGATTCCCTGCAGTCATCACAATACGCTCACGTCTCGGTTTGGAGAGAAATGCGGAGAGAATGCCGAGACAAGTGCATTCAATGTTATCTACGCTCGCATCAGCAATCGCTCCGTGGATTATCGCAAATTAACTGTGCAAGAATTTACTGCGCGAATGTTCATAGTTGGAAGTTTATCTTTGTTGGCATTCAGTAGAGTTAATAAATTTATGTCACACCGGTAAATGGTGGACTTTGAATAATTTTGTAATAGAGCGATTACTCGCATGAGAAGTTAGTCCGAATTATACGTCAGTTGAACTTAGCCACAATGAAATATAATCAATATAGTCAGGCAAAAGAGTTTACCACCCTAGCCGAATAGGAGGAATCTTTTCGCGATTAGATGGTTAGGAAGGCATGAAAACAGTCCTAGGAATTTAATTTAGTTTCCCCAAAAAATACGAGAGTGAAAACATTAGTTTGAAATCATCGACGACTAATTTCTCTCGCTAAACTTAGTCGGCAGGTGATAAAAAACGTTTTTATGACTTTCGAATAACTTTCGAATAATTACTTAAAAAAATAACTTTCGAATGAATTTATGTAGGCATTGTAGAATTATTCGTTGTAGTTTTACACATTTAGTTAAAACTCTTCTTTCTTTTACCTGCGTTGGTTAGGAATTCACATGTTGGCTTCATGACGGTCGTCACTAAATTACCCGATCAGTAAACATTTTCATATTTACGCATTCGTTCCCTTTTACAACCTTCACGAATATTTATGTGGCGTATATTATATATTTCGTGCGAGTTCTTCTCGTAGTTTACATTCCATCAACTTTCATGATTAATTTGAAACATGATATTGTCTAGCTTTTTTTTCCGACGAGCAATGGCAGTGATGATTACTCGGGTCTCGCATTAGGTAAGGTCCTCCATATATCCTCCCGATATTTCGATATGCAACGCTTCCTCAGGGATTCGGGAATCCAATTGAATTCCGATGGGCGAGTTGAACATCGTAACGTAAGGAGGAGATATGGAGGAACTTACACGAGACCCGAGTACTCTTCTCTGAAATTTGTACCATTGTTTTAAGATTTACAGGAAAGACTTTATTTGCCACTCTACTTTGACCTTTGTCAAGTGCTTACTCATTTGATGCCTTCGATATTCATCTTTTTTCTGCAATTTTCAAGTATTACTCCTTCTCTGATGCCATTGTTCATGCTTCAAAGTAATAAAGAGAACAAATTCAACTGATTCAGGCATTTCCGTAACTCCTTGGTTGTATGTTTTCTCACTGTATCCCCAGTGTACGTCTGTCTCCCACCCCTTCCTCAAACTTGTCACATCCTCCCTCACCTCTTCCTCAAATGTATCAATGTGAAGTTTTCAGGTACCGTGATATCTTGTGCCAGAAATGGTTCTGTGAGCCGGACCACGTCGCAGGTGGTAAAATAATTCAAGAAAAGTGAAATTACACAATTTAATTTTACATCCAATAAATATACATTCTTTAGATTATATCCTATCACAATTTTCCTTACTTTTACTCTTCCATTTTCATCTGAGAGTGGACTCCTATATTTTGGATAGCCCTCTTATCATTGACTACTTTACTTTAGTGCTTCGTGACTAATTTCTTTGGTGTTTAAGCTGTAGTGCTCGCCCATAAACGGCTTCAAACTTTAAAGGTAATTGCACGATGTAAGCTCTTTCAGTTTCTGCTTCGGCATTTGTTTCTGCTCTCCAGCTTTATGCTTAAATTTTAATTTTTTCTCATTCGTTCTCAGCTGATGTCTGGCCTTTATCATTTCCATATTTTCACCACATCTTTGCCTCTATAACGAATTCTATAGCGTCAGCTATCATGCTTGTTTTTCCCCTGTTTCATTATCCTACTCTTTGAAGTTGTCTTAGTGCAGGTGGTTGAGGCATCACAGCTATCAGTTTTTCGGAGACATATTCAGATATCCGGGAACAATTGAAGATGTTCGGGGAGGCAAAATCTGGCGAATCAAAGGGATGGACGGAAACGTTTGCTTCCGAAGAGGTGTAGGAGGCGAAGATGGGAGGAGGCTGGAGTGAAGAGTGACGCAATGCACGCAGCACACATCTGGCGCGAAAACTCCTTTATGAATGGGCAGAGGCGATGAATGGGCGAAATGAGGAGGGGGAGGGAGGGAGGGGAGGGGGGATGCGTGGGAAGTGGGGGGAGACGTAGGGGGTGGGGTGAGGAGGAAGGTGACGCGTTGCGCGAGGAGAGGATGGAAAAGACGAAAGAGATAGAGATAGAGAGAGAGTCTCTCATCGGAAGGAGTGTGTATAGGAAGGCAGCAAGTTGAGCATCTGTGAGGATGTGGGCGGTGGCAAAGGGTTATGCGTGGGATTTTTAGTACGGAGAAGAGAGCACGCGAAGTGTTTGCTTCGGTATGAAGGAGAGGAGAGGAAAATGGTTTTACTCTCGAGCCTGCTGAGTCAGGTTACATTCAGGCTCAGGAGTAGGTGTTCCTCAAAGGCCTTTCCCCATTTAATTGCGATCAAAAGCTACCAGAGCGCCAAAAACTTCTATTCAAAATGTGTTCCCAACCCTTTATTTTTATCCCTCATCTATCTTGATATCCTCCATCTCCATCGTAATTTTCCCTCTACTCCTTTCTCCACCCATGGAATATAACCATTCTTTTCTGATATTTGATTATACTGATGAATATTGTTTTGTCCTGTGGTATCCACGTTTTGTTGACTTTTTTTGTTTTATTTACCATTATGAGTCCTTTGTATCAGCCTTGTTCTGTTTTGGATGTCTTTAAATAATTAAATAAATAACTTTGCGCAAATGTTCAGGATGAAGTCAATGGAAGGCGATGGGTTTGAGTGATAAAATGAATATAGCCGAACAAAATGAAGTCGCCAAGATCGAAATGTATGGTAATGAATTACAGAATGAAATTTTGAAAGATTTATAAAATTACAAAAAGGAGAACGAAAACACACTCCGCTCGCTCACTCAAACCACAAAATTATCTAAAAAAATATATTTCTGCATTTGTCTGATTTATCTTTAATGCTGCATGATTGTTGAAAGAAAAAACAACTTTGTTTTTTATTTATTTGAAGGTTCTCATTTAAAGTCTCACTACAATTTTAGATCCTAATTTTTTCCAGCTATTGCGATTAAAAGTTGACCTATAAAAGTTAACTGCCAAGTTTTACTCTCTTTTATGTGAATCAATCAATATCATTGTTTTATATAATACGTGAACTCAATCATAATTGTGAATAAAATTCGTAGCTGCACGCCGGAAAAGTAACGAGGCCTTGTACTTAAGGGCTAAACCTGAGGAAATCCGTTTTAAAATTGTTACACGATTTAACAGTTAATAACTGGAAACAAAAACTTATACTGCCTCATCTTTTCATCCGCTGGTACTAAATTCCTGCTTTTCTTGTGGTATGTACTTATTTTCGAATAAATACTAATCATGTGTCATTTGCCAATCGAGAGGATTGGTTTCTCTATGGATGACTGTATGTTTTTTTCAGCTATGCTTTTATTTGTTTTTTTTTCGATATTCGCAGATGTCTGGGTTGGATATTCCATCCTACCATCCTACCAAACACCCTAGAGGTGGCTTGCGGGTATTATGTAGATGTAGGTGTTAGTGGCTTTCCATCGACAAAATTTTCAAATCGCTGACTTACAACATCTCATTTGCTGCCCTAAAGGATGTTTTCGAATATTTATGAAGACGAACTCAGTTCCTTGTAACCCATTATTGTTTCAGGTATCTCATGTGTACCTCAATGGCCGTTGGAATTGTATTTAGGTATATTGATGTATTTATTGATAAATTAACGTCTGTGGAATAAAGCAATATCGAAAGCCTACCAGAATGAAAAGGAAAAATTGCATATACTTGTGATGAGTTGCTTTGTTGATTTTCCCAGGAATTTTATTCCAAGAGCTTAGGTCAGGTTTCCAAGAAAACGCTATTTCTTTGTTCTAAGGTTCATGTTTACACTTCGAAAGGGACGCCATGCTGGCTGTCGTTAGTTAGGCCGCGCTCAATCTCTCCGCGGCTTTTACAATGCATGGGCTCTCCAGGTACTCAGCTTCCCCGACACTCGGGCGTGTTTACCGAGCGCTCAAGTCGATCGTTGAAATTCTTTAATGCGCGTCACGTATTATGGAAGCGAAAAGTTCTAGAAGAAAAATAAGAAGACTCGATTACAATGGTCACGTGACACAAACAGGCAGTCCAATTAGTGGTTATCTGGTCCGCTTATCGAAGCGTCGTTAATTATATTGCCACTGGCTGAATAATCAACGCTCAATTTGCATGAAGTGTGCGAGGAACTTTAAAGATTTAAAACTGAGTGCTTGGGAAAACGAGTGGAGGATGTAGTTTATTAGCTCCCTTGGAAGTAAGAATCATGATTCTGCCTTGAAAAGTCCACGTCTTCAAGGTACTGCCAAATTCGTCGTAGTAATGTTATCCTAAGATTGTATCATAATACTAAGGCCAATTATTAAGTATACCGCAGACCTCCATTTCAAGCAAGCTAGTTTTTTTTAAGCTTTTAATAAATTTTATGTCCTTAAGGATCTTCTTCCCCGTATCCTTCTTGATAAGTCCCTTGGTCTTCCTCTGGCGTCTTTTCCATCGATTTTTTCCTTTCATAGTTTTCCCTCGTAACTGCTGTGTCTCATTACTTAGCTAATCCACCATTATCTCCTATGGCGTACAGCAGTGGCGGGGGTACAGCAGGAGAGGGAGGTTAAGGGGGCAATAGCCCCTCCCTTGGACGTCCAATTTACACTAGATAGAATGGTAATTTTTGTTCGGACCAGCAATACTTCGGGGAGTTTACCCCATACTTAGCCACCTCAGCGATACATAGTATCTTTTCTTCTTCTGTTCTTCTATATGACTCATTTCTCACCCTATTCGTCCACTTTATCTTCGGCATCCTTCTCCATAACCAGATCTCGAATGCCTCCTTGTGATTGTTTTGTGATCACTTTTTTCGATTGTCAAAACATCTCAGCCAAAGCTCACACACACATTCTATTTTGGTGATCGAATCCTGTAGGTCTTCCTCATTGCCTGCAATGACTTCGATGCCGTCTGCAAATCGCAGCTCTCATCGCTTTAGTCTCTCTCGTCTTTAATCGCTTCCTCCATTGCGAATTGTAGAGCGCTGGCAATAGGTAAACTTTTGTTAATATTTGTCTCTACCTTACTATCATTCTGCGCGAAGCGGGAATAAAATGTATTGATCAAATCTTTTCCGTTATCTCTATCTTTAAGGCTTAATCTGTATATCTCTGGAAGCTGGTGTTTTTAAAATTGATTTTGAAAAAAAATACTTATTGCCCTATCTGGTCAGTCATTTCATAAGTAGATTTCAGAGACTTGTTGTATTAAGTAGTGGAGATAATATTATTTCAAGGGTGTCTCGATTACTTCTTTTCGTGCTTACAAGCCAGTTAGCCATCATATTTTGTAAAAATATGATGGCTAACTGGCTTTGTGTCGAAATAAATGATTGTTATTTTTAATACGTTTATACCTATGGTTTTTGAAAACATGCCCTTTTTATTGAACCCCTGTAGTATCTGTGCTCCACACTGTGGTAGAGAATGGCTAGGATAACACCTCGTTGTAAAAATGTGCTGAGTAACAGGTACAAGGTTTTCGAGTTCTCAGATAAATACTCGAGTATCCATGTAGGACTCAAGTACACAGGAAGATGCTGCATTACCCATTCCTACGTCTTAGCACTAGAGAGTAGACGAAAATATGGGTAAGTGGTTGTCCTCATTTATTCAGACACCCATGTTGCACTCATCGAAGAAATCGAGCACTCAAGGAGGCAGTGAACTATCTGCCTTAATTTAATTATAATTTATCTACCCACCCAGGCATACGCGTATTGGTCTGGGTATTAGATTATTCATAGCAATAAATAAGTACTCGAGTACCAGTCTGGATACTGGTGAGTCATCCTGATACTTGAGTATATTTGGCTTACACAGTACTCATCTTTCATGATTGCCAGAGAGGAGGAAAACACAGGAAGTTGAACACGAGTGTTTTTATGAGTGAAGGTAAACCTTTAAATTCAGGCAAAATGGTAAGTTCTCAAAAAAATAAAATTTATAATAAAGATGTCTCTAAACGAGTCCTTAATATTCGTAAAAAATTCCATACAGGAAGAAACATTAAAATTTTTCTAATTCTCGCATTATTCTGTGTTTTCAGTCATATTAATTATTCTTCCGTTGAAACCCTTCAAACAAAGGTGTAAATTTAAAAAAAAGTGAAAAATCTATATTCAAAGCAAAGTATTTACTGTCCAAATGAAGCACGAAGCTTCCCGCAGTTAAAGAAAACTGGTACCCTAACGTAATCATCATCAGCTGCTTTTCTACCATTTATTGGTGGGTCCTAAACACCAAAGTTATCTCCACCTCATTCTGTCCAAGGCTTCCACTTTGATTTCCCTATATCTTCTTCCTATCCTCACTGCATCTGTCATCTTTATCCTTCTTCTTCCTCATCCCTTTTCTCTTTCAACTGTTCCCTCGACTGCTGTATTTAAAACCCCCCTCCCTCTTGAAATATGCACTATTCAATTCCACTTTCTCTTCATTACTGTTCTCAGTAATGTTCTTTCCTCCCCAACACTTTCCAGACCTAAATAATATTCCTAGCCTAATAAAATGCATAAATTTTGGAGAGGCAGAATAGTTTATAGCACATTCTCCTCGCACACTTACCTCGTCTTTTATGAATGGCAGAGAGGAGGAAAACGCGGGTAGTTGAAATATTCCGCGTGCAGTATGTGGCTCGGTGACTAATGCCAAAGCGAAGGAGTGAATGAATCGAACAGGGGTTGAGAGTCGGGTGGTGGTGGGTACTCACCTACCAACCTGTTTACCTGGAAGCAGAAACAGCAAGGGATATAAAGTGGGACCTCAGTTTGCGTGGGACACACACAAGAGAGAAGTAAGAATGAGGGAGTCTGGAGAGTAAAAAGCCTCCGGATGACGGAAAGAGCGGAGGAGTGGGGAATGGTTGAGAAACGTCATGAGGAGAGTGAAAGGGAGAGATTGCAGGAAATGGTCGCCTGCAAAGTACATAAAAAGACCCCGCAGACTTTTCTGTCTTCCCTCATTCATATTTTTTTTCTCTTTCTATAGCGTTCCGGTGACTAAGGGAGGAGTACGACATGTATTCCATGTTGTTACTCCAGATTTGCATTTACAGTCCTTTTTAGTATCCCTTAGATACTGAATGAATCCCATTTAGCGCCACCCACCATCTCCGTCTCGGGCGCACCAGAAAATGTGTTAAGTAGAATACGCTTTATTTCATTATTCACGCAGTCTCCTTTTAAGTTAGCCAACAATCGAAGGTTTTGTGGCCGCCGTGTTACTTTTGTGGTTTTTATTCCTTCGCTGTATTTGTCATCGTCTGTTAGTTACCTGAAAAACCCTAAATTATTAGGTAATTCAATTAACTTTGATGAGAGATGTATAGAGCGTTTAATTGTTTTTAGTGTTTCGTTTTTTATTGAAATATTTGAGAAAATTGACTCCAATAAGCGTTTGTTTCCGGGACCAAAATGGGCCGAAAATTTCATGATGTTTCACATCATAAATGGAAATATTGTGGAATGGAATCAATGGAATATTTATGACCAATGTGAGTGAAAGTGAAAAACTCTAAGAACATTATGACATAGCATAAAAAAATCATATGCTATGGTGTCAATAATTCTAATTCAAAAGAAAATGAAGTAGAGAGTAGGAACTTAATTCAATTTGGGGCTATAAACTCTTCTTTTAATCGGGGAAAACGCGCGTCTCGTAGCAAATTTTCTCGCTTGTGTGTTTGTGTTGCTTAAGAGGTTGTCAAAATCCGCCAATGGCAGGTACCACGTTTATGTCATGTTTGGGCTATCTTTCTTGTGTATTTAAGTGGTTAATAATCTTATCCCATCGAATCCTAGATCCTAATCATGTAAGCATCAGCGGAATGAGTGTATTTTGCATACTAAATGACCTGTTTACCAAGATATCAAGTTGATAAAGGTTAGGTGTTAATTTTCAGTTGAAGTTTGTTTCCCGGAGCTTTGCTGTACGCGTGTGCTCGCAAACCCATTGAGTTCCACTAAATGTGATTAATGTTTCTTGAAATGACACGGGTGAAGCATAGGTAGGCGCCGAGTCGTTGGGATTTTTCGTCTGTGTTGTCGTGACGCATTGTCTCTGGAATCAGACGGGTCAATGGAGGGTGTTGTCTCAAACGGAGGTACACAGGGCGGGGAACTCAGGTAGCTGCTCTGAGTTCACCTGGTGATGTATTCTGCTTAGTTCGCCCATGGGTGGTGGATTTTAATATCAAGGGGATGCACTGAACTGGCGGTGAAGCACTGAACTCACGGCTAGGATATGGCGTAGAAATACAAAACTTGGGAGTAGAGGAGGGACTGAGTGATATATGTGCTTGGGAAATTTCAGCATTATAATAACCACTGGAAGGCACTTATGTAATAATTATGTAGTATTCATGATTGATGTGTTCTAGCATCTGAGTACTGACCTCTAACTGCGTGTATGACTTAATTTTTAATGTACAGCAAAAACTAATGAAAACGATGCAGTGATGTTTATAACACGATTTTCAGCTTTGACATCGCATAGAGAAAAGTAAATTTTGATGTCTGCCCCATAAAATTGTTCTGTTATGAATTTCTGATATGAATCAATAAAGCTGGATTCTTATAGCACCGCCCAGTAGACTCAGCGCTATATTTGGGAGTGCCGTCAAGAGAGCTCTCAGTAAAGGATGGACTATTCTCCGAAAAATCTCCGCCACCTCCGAGATATGAACTCAAGTGCAATGGATGGAAGCCATCGCTCGGGCCACCCCACCAACCTCTTTAGGCCGCTGCAACCTCAGTAGGAATCTAAATTCGGCCCATATTTTTGGTTTGATGACCTTCCAGCCATACTCACTTTTTCATGTTTCTTTGTCATTTGAAGGGTATTGGCTGGGTAAGGGTAAGGCTGCGTTCTGTATACCACCTAGGTATACAGAACGCAGCTGCAAGAGTAATAGCAGTAATTGCTCCAACATTTTGGGATTTGAGATTGTATGATATAGATCAATAATACAACTTTGAGGCATCAGATATTAAGTGCTGAAGTTAATGAATTAATCAATTGCTAATTTTAATTAAATGAAATAAGCAAAAGGGTTGTTAAGGGTTAAAAATTCTTTATTAGTTACGGTTAAGATCGATCAGTCAAAGAGACAACAACGACGTGTATAATTCGGGATTAATAAGATCATTATTTACATCAATACTTTGTCTAATAGTTATTTATAGAGCAAAAGAAGAATTAATTCCAATGCTAAGCTTATATTATGAGTATTTTTTGCGAATATCTGTTGGAAACATTGGTAGAAAAAATCTAAAATATCGGTTGCATTTTATTCCTGTCGCTTTTTATCAAAATAAGTTAAAGACGTTAAAGTATCAATATTTCCTGCTATCACGTTGTGTGTTTAAAAACTGACGAAAACGTTGATTATATCCAGTTTTTTATCAGTTTCAATTCTTGTACTAACCTCATACTTATTGCACACCTTCAGATTTATCTTATAGTGTATACAAAAAAATAGTGCACCATGGACACGAAGCGCCATGTTTCTCTAAACTATATTGTTAGTGAACGGCTTTTAAATACTGTGAGACAAGGCTTGGAGAGGTTGCTTTGGTTTAGAGTCATTTAAATAGTCTATTAAACATTATTTTTGAGTTTCGAGTTAAAAATAATTTTGCGCCATGGACACTATAATTTCTTGAGAGATGATAGCCTGATGAAGACAATCGTCGAGGAACAAGTAGATGGCAAGAACGGAAAAGGAAGACCTAGAAAACAATAATGAATCAGGCAAAGAACGATGTGAATGAGAAGAAATGCGTAGGTATGAAAAGATTAGCTGATAGAAGATTTGATGATAGTGCTGCGTCAAACCAATCTTAAGTTTTTCACCACTGTTGACGATGGTAGACACGATTAATTTACAAAATGGGGAATCATTAAATTCAGGAGGGACAGCCCAGCTATTAGTGTTTTACATCCAATCACTCCAGTGCTGGGTATTTTTCCTAAATGCTTTAAATATTTAGTAATATCACTACAGTGCCTAGAAAGTATAGATTAAAGCTGCCATATCTCAGAATACAATCTCGTGTATTATTGACGCACAAACTTGTCCAAAGAACAATTCTAGGTTGATATTCTGCCGCAATATGACGGCGGAAATATAGAAAACGATAAAATTCAAACATACATAATTTTGTGACGAATATTTCTCGGGTTTTCAGCCAGGTTTTAGTCGGGTCGGGTTTTACGTAAGCCGACGTTTCGGGAGACGACTTGTGTGAAATTGGACTTCCATAAAGTAACACAGCCTTGAGAATGGGAGACAAGTCGTCTCCCGAAACGTCGGCTTACATAAAAGCATTAACCTGGCTGAAAACCCGAAAAATATTGGTCACAAGTATTCACTAGGAACAATTAAAATCGTATATTAGACATAATTTTGCGTTGCACGTAGTTCTATTAAGTTTCACGAGCACGTATTATAGCGTCAAAGTGTCAGACAACGCCAGGAAGCTAATCAAGGCACCCATCTTGGCTACCAGATACACGCATCGACGAGTGCATCCTCTTCCCATGATTCAAATCGTGGACATCGTATTTAGGAAAAAAAAATAGAGGAAGTTCAATATGGTTTCTAACGAGTATTATGTAAGTATTATGTACTTTCGAGACGAAATGAACTACTTCGTACTGGAGACACTTGAAAAACTTAATATTGCACAAAAGATAAGAATTTAAACAAAATCCTGCTTTACTAGTACTAAAACAAAAGGTTGTATGAAAGATACTAAATGCATGGGAAAATGCTCTTCTCCGACATCCAAAACTCAAAATCACTTGAACAAGACACTTCCGACTAGAACATTAACATAAATAAATATTTGATACAATGTGGAATTTGAAGGGTTTTGTTCATCATTTGTTCAAATCATTCCATATTGCACTTGTTTTTCATTGACTTCGTGCCCAGCAGATGGCAACATCTTCGTTAGCATGTCCCAATTCATGTTCTCTCTTGGGTTGGCTACCCACAATTTTGCCGACCAAATCCATGCTCCCTAATGCTTAATGAGTTGGGACACGACTTTAGTGTAGTACCATGAACACGATAGCATATCGAGATGGTCAGGAGCAAAACTTTTCGCCCATATAGTGAGTCCAATAAAGGTAGCTAAAGCACCTCGGTTAGAGTATTAAAAAAATGATGAAACTTTGGCCACATTATTTAAAATACGCCCTTTCATTAATCCAAAGAAGAAGGGATTCCCATTTGGCATTTCCGAGTTCTTTGACAGTGAAATTAGGATAATTTACATGGGCTCTTATGGAGAAATATGTTATTTTTTCGCTACATTGAGAATTAAGAAAACGTTGTTGAAACGGCACTCATTAGAAACAAAATTTTGTGAAAAATCTAAGTATGTGCAGGAAAGTATAAGTAAATGATAAATAATAAAGATATTGGCGAAAAACTGCCTGAAACTGTCAAGGCGGCTGAGATACTCTTTTACCAACATCGCAAAACGAATACCACTGCACCGACTTCGCCTAAATTACAGAAATATATTTAGTTTCCCGGTTTTCATATAGGTCTTACATATATTTTGTTTATAAAGAAATTTATTTATTCCGGATTCACCGCTTAGATTGTGAATATTTAGTCTAGGTCGTCAACAGTGCAGTGTACAAAGGTTCGCAGTAGTGTTGAAACTAGTCAAGTTGACTATTGAAAATAACTTTTTTTAAATATTTTTTGACGTTTGCATTGTCCTGAGGTGCAAAATTGCCGTCACATTTCATTCCAAATTATTTTTTCTTTTGTTTAATTTTTTTGCGACTGTTTTGCGTAAAAAATATGTAGTCTGAGTACATCACTTGACTTCAGCCGATTCCACCTCAACTACTTTAATGTATGCTGGAAGGAAGAACTAAAAACTTATCCACCACTTTCATAATCCCTCCTTCCATTCTGTCCTCGCAGCATCGCGTCGGTGGAAAAACAGAGAATTTATCATTGGGGGCGATATTCTGAGACCCGTCAACCTCCCTCTTGCCCCCCCCCCCCTCCCCCAACCGCCCATAACCTTCCTCAACTTGGAAAGCGTGAGGCAGAGTGTGGAGTGCGCGACAGACGCCTCCGAAGGCCGGACATCCGCCCGTCTCCGCTCCACTTTCCCTCGACTATTTTTAAACGCACGACCCGATCCGAATCTCACCAACTGCTTTCTCCCTTTTGTTTTTATTCCGACCGTCGCGGTGGTCTCCTCTCATATTCTCGGGGCGAGACGCTTTCGGGGGCGCGGGCGGACGCCCGTCGCTGACTCGTGATGTGGCGGGAGCAGGGTTTGTGGTCAACGTAGGACTGGATGGCGCCCTTCTCAAAACAAGAGCGAGCACTTGGTGTTTTTTTCCAACACCCTCTAAGTGGTGCATGAAAAGATTATATTTGTTTATTATAGTTATTACCATTTTGTGGTTTCTTCACGAAAAATATTTATTAGCAGGAAGAGATGACATATCACCGAAATTCATGTGAAATGAAAGCAGCGGCATTATGGATTTGAATGTTTACGATGATAACGCATTGACTTATCTCAGGGAAAATGTGAATCAGTTACAACTGTTCATTTTGAAATCGAATTCCTTCATGTATGGGACAAAAGTTTACTTTTCTTCAGCTCGCTATTCACTACGCCTCACGGGATATTAAACTTAAGGTACTAAGAAAAGTATATCTCAATTGCTATTATAATATTTATTTTTTGGTTGCTATGGTTTATTTGAGTATAATAAAGATTACTGGTCCATCAGCAACTCCTATACCAATTTCGGGTAGTATTTTATGTAACGGCCAGTATATTATTTTACTGCCAATGGATTAGATGCTAGTATCAATGAAAGCTCTTGCTAATGAAAAATCTCCTTAGTCGCACTTCTAATGCCAATGAGATTTGAAACCGTGGCCTCCATTCTTGCTAGCAGGGGATGTAAAGTGAATAACCATGCCTCCCCTCGTGTTATATTCCGTCGTGTGTGGGCCTCACCACCGCCCAGTCACCCGAGTTAACGTCGCAAAACGAGGTGTTTCAACCGGGAGAAGAGTGTCGTCTCCGTGGTGTCTCCTTTGCTCCGATCCCTTCGTGGTGTCGAGAACCCCTTGGGAGGGTTCGGAGGGTGGAATAATTTATGCACGTGCCGTACCATACTAAGTGTCATCCCAATCAAGGATGTAGGGCGGCGTCGCGTAGACTATCGCTATTTTTCCTACCCGGTTAAGTAACGGTGGGTGCTAAGTTCGTGGGGACAATGCGAGATTAAAACTAGTGTGCTCCGAGCCTTCAGTTGAACCCCTGCTTATTTACGACCTTCTGCAATGAAAAATTGTGTCTTAAGCAGAAAATGACGTTCGAAATGGCGGAAAGTGTGTGGGATGCTTCCGCAGGAATGAACTGCGTTCAGCTGGCGAGTCAGAATTATCGAGGTTGATTTTTATTCACCCTTGTTCCCTTGTCTTGGCAGTCACTTCTTGAAGGGTGTTTTACTTCGAGTTTTATGGCTATATGTATGCTTTCTGGATGGATATTGTACTTATTTTGTTAATAACAATTCCACAAAGCAGAAATTTTCAACGCCATATGTTTTCTTCTACAATTACGGTTAATGAATTACTTTTTAATACAATCGGATAAGGCTTGATTAGGTTGTTTCGGTTTTAAATCATTCAAATAGTCAACATTGGTCAAAAATAGTCAATGAAGAATTAGTTTTTAGTTTATAAAGTTATGAAGTTACCTAATTTGAATTAATTTTATTCGTAATTTATGTTTTTGAACAAATGGGTTATGCTATTATAAATTTTGTGCCACTTCAAACATTATGAATCTTGCGAGGTGACTCCCGTAAAAGTTATCATCGCGGCTAGTCCCGGTATACTTTAAAATTATGAATCTTGTTAGTTTAGGGTATCAGTAAATACTTTGCATGGAATATAGAATTGTTTACTTTTACTAAAATTTACATATTTTTTAAAGGGTTTCAGTGGAAAAAATAATGCAATTGATATTACCAATGACGTAGAAAATATTGAGAATTAGACATTTTTAAACATGTATTACCGCATGAAATTTGTTTACGGTCATGCAGAATGACTCGGAGAAAGAAAGCATTATTCTGAATTTTACTTTTAGAGTACCTGTCATTTTGGCTGAACTGTTGGTTGATGGTTGGAACTGATGGTTGTTAACTCATTCATAGAAATATTTGTCTTGAAAACAGTCGTATTCTATACTGAGCGCTTAATATTCTTGAGTTTCATTCCAGCGGTGCTCCTTTTCTGCTCCTGTTTTCATCTCTTCCAAAATTATCACTTTCTTTCCTTTTTATACCAATTATTCGTAGGGTTTAAAGTATCAGCTCTAGTAAAAGGATAAAAGTATTCTTTTTCTGCCACAATATTTTTGTCTGTACCATATGGTGACGTAGCCCAGGGAAGTATGGTGGCCCAGTAGGTAGAGCGAATTAATTTGATTGATTCGAAGTAGAACACCCTTCAATAAGTGACTGCCAAGACAAGGGGAGAAGGGTAAAGAAAATTCAACCTCGATAATTCTGACTTTCCAACTAAACGCAGTTCGTTCCTGCTGCTTCCCTTGTTAAAATCACGTGTGAAGACTTTGGTCACTTCCCTTCAGAGTTCTGAAATTACGATGTGGTCCAGGGAGATAAAATATCCCTCATCAATCTAAGTATGTGAAGTTAACACGTCTTAGACTTAATCTGGGTTGAGCTCTACCTTCACCATTTCTAACCAAATTTTACGTTGAATCAATTAGAGAAAGTAATAGAAATTTCTCATAACATATCATGGTTATGGAGCAACGTAATGACTTGTGGTGTGGCCACCGGCTGTCGTACTATTTCTTTTTCTGTGCCGTTTAACCATTTTCTTCATTAGTGGATGGAGATACAGTGACGAGAATGTAATTTTTCTCTGCTGGAATGAGGAAGTCGAGGCAAATGAACATTTATTTCACGTTAAGACATGTCTCGAATAATTTGTAGTCTTAAATTTACTCGTATTTGTTGCTCATTATTAAAAATATCGCCACACTTGTGCCTGATGCTCTACTTAGCCTTGAGTCAGATCTTACTGCTACATTTAGACATTTAATTCATGGGATTACAAAGGTGCAGAAAATTTTATTTATGACCTCATCGAATCAGTTTTGGCTACTTTTATTCAAGGTTTCCAACGCTGTGCATTCCACGTATAATTTATATTTTTCGGAGCACAAAAATTGGGCAAAAATGAATATGCTTCAGCTGTTTCAAGAGCAATGCAAACAAATTTTCTTTCCCTTAAGCCCGCTGGATTTTCGTCGTTGCGTATGGAGTGCGCACATATGGTCGCGAGCGAACCGCTCTTTTATTCCGAAAAACCATCTGCGAGCGCGTGGTACATCCACGAGCTGTCACGCTCGCCAACCTGTTTTGATTTATGCCCCGCGGACTCGAGAAGTGGCCAGCGCCATGTTATTAGCGTTCTTGGCGCAAATAACTTGAGCGGCGCATTCGACGTTTGGCACTTGTTACACACTTTATGGCTCTGCCGTCGTAAACCGCCCGCGTTTTCATATCGGCTTCGCGGCGAGTGTTGCCTCCCGATAAGGACCTGCTGATCCTCTTCATGTCCGTACTTTAGCACCAAGGTCCAGTCATTCAATTTCTCTATTTGCTCAACTCAATTTATCTTCTTTGTTATTTCCGGATAACTTTGTCATGAGTTCATTTTTAGCTGTTATTAAAAAAATAACCAGTATTTCCTCCATAAAGCTTTCGGTGCCACATGTAAGGTCAATGTAATAGGTAAAGATTTTTAACGTATTTGTTTTCTAATCAAGATATGGCTGTGGTTTTTCATTTGAAATTGTTTTTATTTTCGTCCCTATATGGGCCTCCGGCTTCAGCCGGGTTTACATCCGTGGTGTACACCTACTTTTCATCAAAGTCCACTCATTCAATAGCTTTGTTTGGTCTAATAAAATGATCTTCTTTGTTGAATCCTTATGAATTTGTCAATAATTCATTTTTACTCTATAAAAAATTATTTTAGTGCTGAGTTTGAAATAAGAGCAGCATAATGTCCCAATTTTAAACTAAAACTATGTCCTTTTTAAATACTTCCGGTAAACAAAAGTAATATTAATTATCACTTGCTATGGTCACCGCTATATCTTTGAAATCTTGTTCGTCGAACAGATATAAATGGAGCGATTCTTAAAATTTAGGTTCGAATTTTCCATAAAGTCTTGAAATTCTCTTGAGAAGTCTTTGGCAGCAACAGAACAATTAAAAAATGTCTTGCTAGTGTGTAAAATAAATTCTTAGGCCTTCATTACATATAACATTATTATGTTCCTTGCAGCAGCCCTATTAACGTAGGCAAGTAATACCAAATGAATTTTTCACAGAAAAATGTGTTATTTCACACATACATTGAGAAATTTGGCGTGTGAAGGGAAGAAAACAACTTTTAGCATACTCGATGTGATTTTAATTGCATCAATCGATAGAGTCGTGACAAAAAAAGCGTAAAATCCCTGATACATAATTAGAAAAATAAGATAAAAATCGATATGATTCTTACAAGGAATAAAATAACTGAGTTTTAAATTTAATGCACGATCGCAATTTTCTCTCCTTTCTCCATTATTATTTTAGTCCAATTAAAATCGGGTCTGTTTTTTTACTGCATTTAATGAAGTAATGTATTTTTATTAGTGAAATACTGCTAAGATATATTTTTGTCTGTTTTTGTTTATTACCTGCTTATGATGGAAATAGTTTTTATGCACCTCCAGCGGAAACAATTCTGGTACAGAGATGTAATTGGATAAATAGGAAGTGGCAGAAAATTAGAAAATTAATTTGCATGTTATATAGTTATGCCGCTGAAATTATGGAAACATGAAATAGTCTTGTCATGCATTATTTATTCTCATGATTGTGATCCATTTTCATGATGCATACATGTCATCACTATAAATTTAAAAAAAGATTCATTCAGACCCTTATGATTAAACGTACTCTCATGCATTCGAGCCAATTAAAAACGATGTGGTATTTGCTGAATGTCGAGAAATCACCTCTAATGCACCTGCCTGAAAGCTGAGCATTCCTCGTAAAATTTAACTGCTGGCATTGCGAGTCGTATTCAACGTGAAAACTACGTGTACCGGGCACTATTACCCTACTACGGAGGCAGTAATATCTGCGCAATAAAAAAAAAACCGGGAGATTACTGCTACAATACGGCTGTGAAATCATTTTTCTCCTCCTTATTCCGCATGCGCATAGAAAAGCACACTTCAGCACTCGGCACGTCCGCCGTGATTACACTCGCTGCTGTCCTCTTAGCTACGAACACGCTTGAAACCTTTATTAAGTGCAGAAATAACAATGAATATGCCAGGTCATATCAATGCCCTGGTCTTCATTTGAAACCAGATTTCTATTTCTGGAGGAGAGAGAAGTAATGAGATTCTCGAGAGGAAAGCGAAACTTCAGGGGCCGAGAAACTCTTTAGAAAGTGCACGAGAAATGCCAGTTGAAACACCTTGACACTGAGTTTAACTGGATCTGAAAGTTTATGCATGATAGTTAAGGCGATTAGGTGATCAATCCATGGCAATTACTTATAGCTTTAAGCTCAAAATATTTGTGGCTTTAAAGTGATTTTTAGACCTAAGGAAAATAGTGCTGATTTTCATGATTAAATAAAAAGTGCACAAAATAAAAATAAAGCATGGCCTATGCAGGCATGCAAGTTCTACAAATAGATTGATGCATATTTATTTTTCTCCCCTCTCAATGAAAAGGTGTAATTATTGGTAGTAATGATTCAATTTCGATCTATATCATGAATTAACCGCTGCTTTACATTTACACATTATTTATATTTTATTTATACATGCGTATCTTTGTGCGAGAATAAGCGTAAAGATTTAGGTACGATGTGTGGTGTTAGCCAATGAAATGTCTCCAAAGCGCATGAAATGAGGAATACGGTGAGCACTAATCGCGTTGTCAGGAAGAAAAATAGGGTGGCATTAAGAAGCAAGTGTTGGTGGTAGCAATTGGCGCTTAGGGATGATTTAGGCCGTACTAAATATCGTTAAAAATTATTGCGAAGTCCACCACGTACAATCCTTGGGTTGGTATATTTGTGGCCTCTGTGTTGGCGTTCCTCCTTTGGGTTTGAGCTCTAACTTCCAGCGCATCATATATATATCGACAGTTGGGTAACTAGGAATATGCTTCGGGGGGGGGGATGGGTTAGCCTGGGGTGGCGGCCCCCCTCCCAGGTAACGGGAGGAGGGTCCGTGGAAATATTTGAAAAATGACATGCCAGGAAATACATTTTACATCATTTTGACTTAAAAAATTAGCTTTTACCAGGTGCAGTCAATTAAATGTCTACACTGGACGATAGTTTTAAATATTTTCTTGATTTCTCCGAGGTTTTGGGGGGGATCTATCCCCTCATCCCCCATACTCTATTGTATCGGAGGAACCTCGATATCCCCTAGATCGGGATTCGAACCCGGATTTCCGGTCGAGTGCTTTAGCCAGTTAAGCTACCGAGGCGTCATTCCTCCCTGTGGATATTTTTCTCTGTGGATCTTTCGCACGATTGTGCATTGCGGGTGACTCCCGTAAAAGTTATCACCGCGGCTAGTCCCGGTATACTTTAAAACTCCCCTAGATGTTTTTTTAAAGGTCTTAGGATGCCAAGCCGCACTCATCTTTGCGATATCGTAAAGGGGCAGACTCAGAATAAATGTAAACAAGAGCGTTTAAGGTTGTTGAGGATACATTATCAGAACTACGTTTATATCCATATTATTATAGGTTATACTAGTAAAGGAAGTTATAGTATTTGGATTATGTTAGGATTTTGATTTCTCTTCTTCTTCCTGGGCGTGACATTAGTTGAAAGCGGTCGTCGTATTCAGCCAATCAAACTCATAAATAATCTTTTGATTTCAGCATTATGTGCGTCTCAGTTAAAAACGCTAATCACAAAAATCCTTCTAGTTTATTTTAACAATGAGAATCGACTAATGTTGATGCCGCGCTTTCCTACTCTTTTATTCTAATGACACGTATTAACCTTGTTGTCGGCGGACTCCCATAAATCCATGACGTGCGAAAGGCCTAAGGACGGTGGAAAGGCATGCTATCTGATGGAATCGAATTCAAATTAATTGCGATGGAAAGAATTTCTTAGGACCGCGGAATTTTGAATATCCGGTTCTCTTAAAAGACCATAAAGTCATCCAGATTCCCTGTTGTACCGGAGCAGTCAATCAGGTACGTCAAAACAAGGTGATATAAGCTATTTTCCACTTCCATTTAAGAAAAAATGCATTAGTACCCACCAATACTCTAATGCACCGTCACGAATTTGTAAGAGCAACTTCTGAGTAGTTGAAATTTTGATTTTATTTTGATGGTATTGATTTTATTGGTATAGTGATCGCTCAGAAATGTAAAGTTGGTTATTTTATAACATATATCCCCTCAAGGGACTACATCATTGATAGTACGAATGTATTTTAACGCATCGGCGGATATTCGAAAAAAAAGTAAAACTGAGTTCTGTTTCTGTATTTCATACTCATCTGGCCCCACCAGTATTACTAGGTCACGTGAATCCATCTTGGACATTCTCATGATGGAATTTTTATGTGCTGTTTTCATCTGCTGAAAGTTTTATTGAGAAAATTTTTCAGAAAGAGATGTCAGGATGTCTCTATATTGCAGTCATCCTGAATGCTCTTGTTTGTATTTGTAGGAGGTTGTAATACTTTTGAATTCGACAGTACACGAGCATGGACATGACCTCGAGAGAGGAGTCCTCATATACTCTTCGCGAGGCACCTGCATTCAGTAGATATGGTGTGTTTCTCTTCCCTCCTCCCATTCTCTTCCCCGACGTCCTCTGTATCCGGCCGTTGGGGCGTGGCTTCACAGCTTCCGCTTATCTTCTACTCTTCTTGGCCTCCTCCGCCCTTCGGCGGGAGAGGTTAGGCGAGAGGGAGGGATGAGGAAATGGTCGCGTGGGTGCCAGTGCTCAGAGGGATGGGGACCTCGAGAAGAGTTGCGAATGGTGGATGTAGCGTGCATCGCGAGGGCTCACCACCGCTTTGTATTTGTGCGAGTCATAATTTTTTCCGTTGAGCATGTGGGCTAATTTCATGCAACTCCGAATAGTAGTTTGGAGTTTTATTCTGTTATTAAAAATTTTATTCTCAAACAACCGAATATAGCTAATATTGGCCAAATATCGGGGTATTCAACAAATTTAACACGTACACGAATAACCATGCTCTGAACAGGGGAAATCTACCCAGGTGGGACTCGAACCCGCGACCTCTTGTTTGGCAGGCGAGAACGTTACCCCGCCCCCACCGAGTTATACTTGTATATTAGATTAAAGCAGGGGTCATCAACCTTTTTAAATGTAAGGACCAAAAATCAATCGATCTTACATCATCCAGAGGGCCACAATGCTCCACGTCACTTTACCACCACATCAATAAAATGTAAAAAAAGCATATAATTTAAAATTGCAATAATCTTTATTGGTTAAAAAATTCAATCATTCCATGCGTTTCCACGGTCTCGGGAAAGATGGCAAGGATTCATGCTAAACACCAAATTCGTCCCATCCTTTTTCCTACTTGTAAACTCCGGGTCCAGTTAGTCCGAGCCATTGGAACCCCATTGAACTCGAAACAGCCGGAATTTACCGCATTCCATGCGAATGTGGTAAAGTGTACTTATATTGGAGAGAAGAATAGGACCATAGAGGCCACGGTGAAGGAGCATCGACGCCACTGCCGACTCGATCACTTTGAAAAATCGGCCATCGCGGAACACTGTGCCCAGGAAAACCATAACATCCACTGGGAATAAACTACGTAACTCGGTAAGACTAGAGGTTATTGAGACCGCATTACTAAAGAAGCCGTGGAGATCCGTCACCACCCAAATAACATCAATAGAGATCGAGGACTGCAACTAAACCAGCGCTTGGAACCCGGCAATAAATAGGATTAGAAATGAGAAAAAATCCCGAATCAATCAGAGACCACCTAGGTGAAGGAGGAATGTATAAATAGCGGCGACATCGGCCATAGTGTCCCCTAAAATGGCAGATGAACTATTATGAGAAAGCATTGCCAGTGATATGTAACCCCATCCAGTGACGGGTAACAGACCCAATCCAGTGATATTTATTTATATATTTATTTATTTATTCAGTGTATATATTATTTTTGCAGAGATCTATTCAGAGTCTATATATTGTTAAGTTACCACCGTATATTACCTTGGCACGTTAGTGACTACTCTTTTATAGTTTATTGTTTGTAGTTTATTTTACCGTGGAGGCCTGACGATGTTTTTACGGGTTTTATACCTCTTTAGGGCAAATGCCGGGCCAATGCCACTCCCGTACCAGTGATTCATCCCCAGTTACGCTGGAGAGGCGCAAGCCTATACAAGCTTCACGAGCTATTTTTATTGTTGTTATTTCAAATTCTATGTAATTGTTTCTGATCGTGAATAAACGTTTTCAACTGAAAAAAACTGAAACATCATCAACCCTGAGGAAGCTGGGAAAGTCTCTCGACGAAACGTCGGCCTACACCATATAGACCCTGACCCGGTTGGAAACCCGAGAAGTTTTAATCTTAGGCTAGTGTAATTGGATCCCTACAAAAAGCATTAGGTTTATACAGCTCAGTAAAGTAGTCTGACCCTCATGTCTTCCATTTTATCCTCTCCGTTGTCAAATAATTGAAATATATATACTTCACATTATATCGTTGTTTATTAATTCGATTTTATTACAAATTCTACCAATTTGACTGTCATTTACATTTTTATATCTTCAAACTAATATTTGAATCGTCATTCTTTCGTATCGGAGCACTTCTACTTTCGAGTTTTAAAATATTCATTAAAGTAAGGTTTGGATTTTGAGCTAGAACTTCATCGCATCTGAAACCTATATCTTACGTTTCTTCCAATAGTTGACTGTTCTTTTAATCGGCAGGTATTTTTTTCAAGTGTAACCGTTGTAATCCCAGCTGTTCGCTTTAGATTCACATTACTCACTTCTATACCGATTCGGAGCTCTTCACAAATCATTCCAGATTCACTACTTTCGGCATATTCTTTCCCATCTATGTATTTTAATATTAATAATGCCTTGAAAACCCTGATAACAGAGTCTACTGACTGGTAAGCAGAATTTTTTTCCCGTAGTTGATTCTGAATTCTGGTCCCTTTAGGTGAAGATGTTTTACAACTTCGTCGACAGTGTGCTCGAGCAGGCTGTGCCTCCGAGTTGACTGCACCCGTACGGTTGTAAGAGCACTCTTCCTCTCTCTGTAGTTACCATCTCTTCGTATGACTTTTACGCCACAACTACGCAAGCGCTCGGTGGCGGTGAGCATAATGTCAAGGGCGCGAGGCAGTCGGAAGAAGGACGGTTGGTGGAGGGAATGGTCTGCTGTATTGGAGGAAAGATAAGAGGAGGTGTGGAAATAGATTCAAGCCGATGCATCAAAGCGGAATATTTTCCATCGAGTTACACAAGTAACTGCCAAGTCCGAGAATAATACCACTTTACGTAAGTTCGTAGTTCTCTCATAGGCTTAGAGCTAACTTTTCTATAAAATTGTCGATGTCCATGAAACTGATTCCCGGCAAAATTTTCTGTATTTACTAAGAATCACTAATTTATTTGATAAACTTGCAAAAATATTGCGAAAAATAGCTTAGTGATTATATATATTTAATTTATTTTGCTGTAGCTTGAATCTTAAATATTTTGTAAACAATTGTTCACGTAAATAAGTTCTTGTGGTACACGATTAGTCAGTCTCCCACTCATTATTAGTTGAACATGTCACAAGGTAGCCTACTTTTTAAAAGCAATGCAAAACCTGTGGGCCGGTAGGAGATTTTATTTGCAGTAATGGGAACAATTAGGATTTTTATCTAGCCTCTTCATTTATTATCGACAGAGGACATTGATATGAGTAGATGGAGTATCATAAGGGTGTTTATGGTTATAATTCATTTTAGAATGCATTATTAAATTATTTTTGTCTAGAAAAACCCTAGTCGTTAACCGTGATTCGTATAGTAAATACGAAAATTCCGAGTTATTAACGAAACGGTGCATGCGCTGTCATTAAAATTCCCCCTTAAATTAAAATCATCCCTATCATTTCCCTTCAAAACATGGGCCTACCGGCCCATGAATAAAATGAGGAAAATTTCCACTAGGGTCACAATCATTACTTACGAAAAACTTATTCTTTCATATATAAACACTTTTTATGTAGATAAATAATTTTTACTGCGAATGGTTAAAAATATGTGTAGAGATTGAGTCAAAGGGAATAGTGTTTATGATATAAATTTATTACTGTCAATACCAAAGAGTGTAGGTTAAATCTCATTAGGCGACGCGTCGCGACGTCTACGTGCATAAAAGACCATTCTTGGAGGCTTCCTTAACCTTGTTTATGTATGAGCATTGTTGCTCTTGAGGGGGTTTAATATACGAAACCCCGCCACATTCAGCACACCGCTGAGTTCAGTGTTTGCATTGATTGAATAAGTTTGTGGCCAGTGGAGTATTCTGATGTGGACGCGAGTACACGAGGGACTGTCGCGACGACAGAGGGGGCATGCGGTGCGTGAAGGATTAATGGGATCCGCTACTGTGCCGCTTGAGGATATACTTAAGGAGAGAGAGAGAGGGTTGCGTTAGTGCAAGACACGTTGAAAAGAGAGGGAGAGGAGAGGCTATGGAGAATATGGAGTGGTAAGGGAGAGAGAGAGAGTGTGGGTTGGGGGTTTGCGGTGAGTGCTTGATTGGAGGGGGTAGATGCGACGTGTAGGAAGCGGTGGCTGTAGGGTTGAGTAGGACGTCGAAAGGAAAGATAGGGAGGGTTTTTTGAGTGGGACGATGAAGGCGAGTGAGGCTGACAAATGTCTTTATTTGGCCAAGGTTGAGGCCAATAAGGCACTGCGCCTCAGATCTCTCAGACATCCCTCTCTCCCGGCTACTGAAATTACACGCTTCGCCGCGTCTATCTCGATGTAAAAAATTGAGACGTTTATCCTGGTGGCTTTGTGCAACAGGGCCTTAATTACGGCTCAACACCAAGCAGTGCTCACTTAACCGCCGGCAACAGTTCGTGAGATAATTTAAGCGATATTGTGTGGCTCTGCCCTTTAGTGGAGAATGGATATGTGGCGGTAGGTAGGTGTATGTGCCTATCTTGGCTGCCTAGGATAGTAACTCTTCAGCTTTCTCGATTGTGCAGTGTAGCTTAAATTTAAGAGATATTCTGAAACTCTTTTGGATAGTTTACATCTTTCATTACTATGTTTCTCTTATTTCAAGAATACTCGTAGTTTCAAAGATGTTTGATAGTAAACTGAGTTGACAAATTCTTGATAAGCCACTCTTTCACCCGTTCCCAACAAATCCAATTGCAAAAATTGGATGCTTTAATGCACGTATTAATTGGTTAATAAATGCTGGTCGTAATTTCCTTAGAGTACTCCCTTTTTTTAAATGGCTGGTGTTCTAACATCCCCTGTCACACGCCTTTTAGGTGGCTTGCGGGGTATTATGTAGATATAGATGATAAATTTGAAATTTCATCAGCGAAGTAAGCCCTCACTAGCTTCTAAGCGCATCCAAAGTATGAAAATTTTAAATTGGAGAAAATACTGAGGTGGTAATATTTAATAATTCGTAAAAAATGATAATTTGGTAAGGATCTACTCTTCATATCGTAGAAGGTCATTCGGGAATTCCACCGGGTCAGGTCCTAAAATCCATCTCGGCCGACATTGGAGAACCTGACCCGGAGGAATTTCCGAATAACCGTCCACGATATAGAGAGTAGATCCTTACCAAATTATCATTTTTTACGATTTTTTAAATATTACTACCTCAGTATTTTCTCCAAAGTAAAATGTTCATACATTGGTTGAGCTTAGAAGCTAGTGAGGGTTTACTTCACTGATGAAATTTCAAATTAATCATCTACGTAATACCTCTGAAGCCACCTTAAAGGCGTGTGGCAGGGGGTGTTTGAACACCAGCCATTTAAAAAAATGGAGTACTCTTAGGAAATTACGACTAGTATTTATTAACCAATTAATTCCTATAAGATTTTTTCGAAATATTTTACTTTCCACGCTTAAATTATGATTAGACATATCTAGTAAAGGAAAAAAATGTTTTAAAAAATCTCTGACATTGTCTTGATACGCAGGGAAAGCCTGCGATCACTCTACATCTACTCATTTTACCTTGATAATTTCAAAATGGCAGCAAAGTTTTAAATTAGAAATACGCCGCGAAAAAGGATTGGTCGAGCGGGAGCGATGCATTCTCTCAAGAATTGAAAGCTCTGATGATCAATCCGAAGATTGGATGTTAACTGCTTGGTGATAGGTACTGTATATTTTTAATATTTATGATCATTCCTTTATGACTCCCGCGTAGTAAATCATCAGTATCCCATGATGGGCTTCCTCTAGGGCTTTTACCGATTAATAATCCCCCTTGAATAGCTTCTAAGATCTCCCGTTTAATTCTTGCCCATTAAATTGGAATAGTTTATTTATATAACATTTCTAGAAAGAAAAACAAGCATGTTCCACGTAATATTATTTTATGGCATTCTATGAAACTTCTTTGGTAAATGTTTCTCCATCTATATACTTTAATATCGTTGTATAATAATGTTTCGTAATATCGCTTCGTCTCATCCCCATTCATAATAATTTTCCCCCGCCGTCATGTAGGACCAAAATACTGACAATGCGGACAGCATTGGAAATTTTCAATCCGCCGTGAGTCTTCCTCGTCGTAGAGGCGATGAGTTCCCCGTATAGGTTTTCTCCTACCTATCCTCCTGAGGTTCTGTTCACTATTTTGACCCACGCTGTTTCGGGGTCCATTTCACTCTCTTCGTTGCTTGCCTTTTTTGGTTTATCTAGGACTTATGCCTTTTTCTGGTCCAATATTTTTATTATATTATTTTTTTCAAAATAATTTGTAGGAAAAAATTGACATGTTCGATTGTTGCCCCCTAAATGTTCGTATTTTAATTTTTAAAAGTAAAAACCCGCTGCTTTTGATGGTATCGATGTTCTATCAGAGTTTTTTCTTTGAAAATGTTCGATGTGTGATATCTCTTGAAATAATGTTTAATCCCCTGAGCCCTTATATAATCGCAAAGCTCCGTGATATCGAGCTAAACTTCTCGCTGGATCTGATAGATCTGTCACTAGACCTGTCGAGTCAGCCTCGACGTTGGACCGCCTGGGGTTAATAGAAATGTTCTCTATTTGGCATCATTTATCTCTTTATCGTAGGCCTCCCTGCGTTGCTCGGGAAGGATAGTACCCAGAGAAATGGGAAACTCGGAACTTGGAATTCATGATCACATGGCAGGATTTTTAGGTGCGCTGAACAGTAAAAAATGGGAAAAATTAATTCCGAATACCGCGCACCTTACACCCCACTCCACAAAATTGATTGTTATGCGTGTTCTCATGTGCGTAGTCTAAAAACGTTGTGTGAATGGATTCTCCAGCAGTAAGGATTGCACCGAGAGGATTAATGGTTTAGAGCCGATTCTTTTGAGTTATGTTTTCTCTTTAAGCGTGTCAAGAGTTGTGCCTACCCGACAGGTTGTCCAAACGTAGAAGCTAAATAATGACGTAACAAAATGATAACGAGATACGACGCGAAGTATACGTCGAACGCCACCAGAATTAGCATTACGGGATTTGGGAGCATGAGATGCATCTATGCACTAACTTTGACTGCAATCCGTGCAGCCGTATGGAAACGCATTGCGGACAGACAAACATACATCCTCTTTTTACAAGTTCATAATTGTGAAGTTCATCATTTCCCTATAGTCTATTGAGTGTATGCGTTTCTATTGTCGTTACTAGTTTACCCGTGCTGGAAATCACCCACGATACAAACTTCCCCATCTTTTCAACACCACGAGTTCAGAATAGTACGCTCGTAGTATGCATTCACTCTTCCGCATGCTACAGCCATTCACGATCAGGTGTATTATGAATTGTGTCGTTTGCATTGATCCAATATCAATCGTTTTCAATTGTCCAGCTAGTGGAGAGCAGGTAGTGAAGGTAACGAAAGCACCCGCCAGTGAATGAGTGAGTGACAATTGAGCCATTGTCATTTCTTATCCAGTTCGTGATCGATCGCCGTGCTAGCGGCTACTTCACTCTCGTCATAAACCACTGATCTTTATCTGGGCGAGAAAGAGCGAAGTATTTAAACCGCGTATGGCTTGTATCTCTCACTACGGGTGTGGCATTATCACATTCTCACGATTTCTTGAGTAATTCCGACAGGACGATGATGAGAAAGGGAATGTGATGGGGTGAGCATGAGCTCCTTAAAGCCGGAGATTTGCTCTTTCCCCCTCCCGATCGCGTTACGTAAACGCTCGTGAAATTATTTTATTGACCTATATCTGGTGCTAGTCATTTTCAGATCTATTTTTTTTATCTTTCCGCATCTAGCATCACCGTAACATTAGCCATCTAGAACATCTAGAAGATTTGGATTATGATCAAAGTAGATAGTTGTAGTATTTTGCAGTTGATGTCAAAAACCCTTGGGGTACTTAAGCTAAGTTATAATAATTAATAATAAAGTTTATTTATATTGCTCTCTTCCTTTATAATTCTTTTTTTTTGTCTAAATTATTTTTTTCTTTTGCCATTTATATCAGTTATTATGTTAGTCTTATGTTTTTCCTACTTTCAAGTTCTAAGCTATGTATTTTTTTTTCGATTCCTGTATTACGATACAAACTTTTTGGAAATTTAGTAATTCTTGACTTTCGAATGCTTTTGTATTAATTATTTTGCATTTGCTCTGTTGAAATGCACGATATCACAGAGTTCCATCTGAGAGTTGAATCTCTCCATCCCAAATTACTAGCCGTTTTATCATCAATTATGGGACTACCAATTTCTCCTTTTTTGCCTGAATCATGGAGTTAAGGTATTTTTCAAAGTTGATTTCATGCATTTTTCATGAAAAAGTGTGGGAGGAAAATCTTTCCTCTGTGTTTCCTCTTTAATTCAATCCCGATCAACCAGTGTTGTGAATAATAAATTTACACTTCCAGCAATTCTTGTATCGAAGATTGTGAAATTCGATATTTTCTTTGCGCATTTTGCGAATTTATCGAAATCGTTTACCTTTAGTCGGCGTTAAATGTGGAAATTATTCACCTATGAGGTGTCAATAAACAGCGTGGGCAATTCTTCCTCATACCTTCGCGTTGGCGTCTCGGCACTAAATTATTCCAACCTCGGATCAAAGTTTAGATATTATAGCGTGAATATAGTGAGAAAAGGGGTCATTTATTCAGTGAGCCATTTGCATTCAATGCCAAGACATCACAAGCGCGAGAAGGCTTGCGTAGGCACCTGCCTTTATATCGGATACATCAATTCCCAAAGTATTAAGAATATTCATAAAAGGCTATAATTTACTTATCCTAATAGTACGCACATTTATTTAAATAATTAGCATAAATTCTTGAGTATGGAGGCTGAAAGGATGACCGCATTTATTTCAAGCTTGCAATGATCTAAAGATCTGCGCGATTGCTTGAGATCTAAAAGATCTGCGTGTATAAAAAAAGCTGTGTTATATCCCGAGGTGGAGTTCCAATAAACACGTAATCTTCAAGAGCTGAAAAACACGCACGTGGTCAGTGGCGTTGCCAGGAATTTCGTTTTGGGGGGTCCAAAAACAGTGGGGTCCGGGGATAGTTTTTGAAAAATAGGTACTAAGTAGAAGGTTTTAAGCTTATTTTAACACTTTTCATAATCGAAAAAAACTTAATTCTCTAAAGATATCTTTTGTAAAGTCATGATTTTTCAATATTTTGTTTTCTTTAATGATGAAGCGAAGTAATTGTGTTTTCGGAGGACCCCCCCTCCTCGCTACGCCACTGCAAGTGGGTGGAGACAGCCTTGTTATGAGTTGCACTAATGTTGCAATTTTTAAGATCGAAAAGTAAGCTGTATCGAGTGACTAATTCATGAATTTTGATCATTTAGAGATCATTGTCCTTGAAATTTCTGGGGAAGGATATACGTTCAGTAGTGGCTCTTAATGTTTGACTCAATAATTTAAATTAATAATCTTAATTAGAATTGAAAGTGTACCAGAAATATATGCTGTACATAGCTTCAGAGAATGAGCCTAATTGACCAACAAATTAAAAACTGCATTTCGATTTTTGTCGAACCTAATGCTAGTTGTAATGGAATATGTATGGTATATTTGTAGCATTTTATATTGGACGTAATGTCACCTATTCCATTCATTGTTTATTGACTAAAGGAAGGAAGCGAGACATTGAGGCGTTTTCTCTCTATTCCTAAGCTGACAGCCCAGCATTAAAACTTGATACCGCTTCACATCTATAAATGACGATAACTAGGGCTCGCAGATTTCATAATGAAATATTCTACATCGCAGGGCTGGTTAAATTTCCCAGTTAGCCATTTGAATTCAATGCCAAGACATCATATTTGTTAGGTTTATTTTGAGAGGTTAAATTTTACCTCTATAACTATTAATAAGTATGAATAAATAGGGAACTTATGGTCTAGAGAATAATTATTATCAATGTTGCTTCCTAATGCATGTAAGATCAAAAATAAACTATCATATTTGCAGTTTCATAGTGGTAGTATCCATGATGATTCTCCATGTCTAGGCCTCAATGACTTGCTTGTTCAACGAAATAAAAGATTTATCGCGTAATATTTGAGAAAGGAAAGCCTTGGTATGCCCCAATTTTTCGCTGCCTTGAAGGTTGACGACGGAAGGGATATCACTTACCAACAGGTCATACGGGTAGTACGATATCAACGGCATTCCTTTTATATCCTACTGCTTATTCACGGTGCTCAGTATTCCATATCATGACATTAAATTGATTAATTACTCGCTGCAGACGGTGTACGAATGCATGCGGACCTGGATTAGTCACTCGGCTACCAGGAAATAGTGGATATAATGCGGTAATAAACTGGTTGGCGGACGTTAGATGAGACTCGTCCATGCAACTCCTGATTTACGAATATTGGAAAAGAGGATCCCAAGTCGTCCTTAGAAATGATTTAGGATTCAAACAAGCTATTTCTAAAAAATTACTACTAATAATTATAGAATCATCCTATCTAACATATCCAATTATAAATGATTAATAAAAGCGAATTTTCAAATTACCTTGGAACATTAATTCATCAAACTTCTTCACCAAAATTTTCTGTGAGTGTGACTCACTCTGTGATTCATTTGATGACCGGTACACCTTTTGGGGATATAGGCATGGAAGGGTGTCTGATATAAAAGCAGTATTTTATGAAAAGTTAGAAACATGTAAATATTTGTTACTGTGGTATGCAGGATGCTGTGAAAAAATACATACCACCCGTCGCGCGTTTAAATGGTTTTGCAAGAAAACACCACTCGTGTCGCTAACGGGCAGAGAGATTCGAATTTCATGAATATATAAGCTATAATGAAGGCTGTCACCAATATTTATATTCCAAATTTTTAAATAACTTTTTAATAACTTAAATCGAAGGTTAAAGCACGCACGTGGTGGAAAGGCTCCATATCAATAATGGAAACACTTTGTTTCTTCCACAAGCTTATTAAAACTCATATTTTATGACCGGTTTTGGCTGATACACGGTATTTGATAATGGATAATTTCGGTATTTGATAATGCTGTAATATCCGGAACCGGTGATAAAATATAAATTTTCATAAACTTGTGGAAGAAACAAAGTTTTTTCATGATTAATTTTTAATAACTTATTGCTATTCTTCGTAATTAAAAATACTTTTCTTAAAAGTACAGAGAAGAGTGGACCACTGTGAACTAATAGGGTGGTTTCCTATTATTTTTTTACTGCCTTAATCGAAAGATTATTACTCCTGGAGTACGTATTTCACGCTTTTAGACTTTTGATTGACGATATCTATTTTTCACTATTAAATGAACAGTGAAAATTTTCAAGCGCGTGAAAACGCGACGGCTAAGTAATAATGCTGGGAAAAGCCCTTGTGACATCATTCTGGTTCCCGATGCCGCCGCGCGCCGTGCCGTGTGAGGTGACCTTGGGGCGAGGATATGTACGCCGCTGCAATGCAGGCTGTTATCAGGTAGCGCTTGGCTTAAATAAGGATTATTAATGCCTTATCAAACGAAGGAAACTTTCCGACTATAGGCAGTTTTAATAGGTGATTATTACGAGATGTTTCCCTGAGCTCTGAGCCTCATACATGCATTAGTAATCTTAGACGATGTAAAACTCCTATCTTCTCGTATAGAAACTAGGTTTCTGTGACGTCACGTGGAGCGGCAACGCATGGGCCCCAATCTGGCCGTTTTCAAATGAGGTTAACATTGACCGTTAACATTCGTCTACACTGGGATTTCTAAAACTAAATAATTTGCACATTATGAATTCACTAATGGTGGGTAGCGAATCGCAACCAATGCCTTTCGTTTTCTTTGATGAAGGAAACTACCCTATTCCCGCGCTGCGGACATTTTTGAAACCGATAAAAACGCGACCGAAGAGGAAAAAACATATATGAACCTCCATTAGGAGGAAATGAGGCCTTCTCTTGTAGTCCCCTTACTCTGATATTTCGAATCGAGTTAGATGAGAGCCTCCAGGAAGAGCGAAGAAGAAAAAGAAGAGCAATTTATGGTCCGACACATTAGACCAATATTGGAAAATTAGAATAGCTGAGCGTTTGACCTCCCACCCGACCCTTTCCTTTGTGTCACGAAAGGTAGCTGATTGGCTAATTAAAGCAAAATTATGATCACATGTATTTAATATCGATATCTACTTTCATTTTTTTTCAATTTGGTGGTCAAGACGAAGGAGATGCTGTAGCATTTTAATTAAACTTATCTTTATGTGAAATTTACTGTTCCCACCTCCAATGTTGATACTGAAGGTAGGGTTTTCATTGCTGTCCTCTCCATTAGTTTCCACGCTAAATACTGAATGTAGTAGGGTACATATATTTGAATATCTAGGTGGTACATCAATACTCACGCATTTAATCAAAATTCAGATACTTAAGTAGTAGTTCTCTGGTCAGACAACTTGACGCCGCATCAAGGTGTCCGAACAATAGCCAAACCTGAAACCCCCAATTTCATTATGTTTAGGAAAAATGGTATATGTCAATGAAAGAAATCCCTATGAATAAATAGGAATGGGATGAAATTCTAGAGGTTTGGTCAAATACACAAGAAAATTGCTTAATAAACAACATTTTTACGTTTAAATCAACGCGTCTCGCTCATTCGTTATCGTAGCTAGAGACTGTCTCATTAAAGAGTAGAGTTTATTTACATCCTTTTTCTCTCTCTTCATGAGAGTGAAATTAATTGGAAATAAAGTTTTGAAAGGACACCAGCAACATGTAAACAACTCTGATGGCGAGACAATCCCCTATATTCGAATCGAGCCAGCTGACAGCTTCAAAGAAGAGTAGGTCACGAGAGTCACGTTCCGCACCTCGCCTTCTTCCTGGGCCGGAGGTGGCGCGTGCGAAGTGCATGCGCTTTAAAATTCAGCTCTCGGATTTGACCCCGACAAGGGAGGAGGCCAGCCACCCCGGTCGCTGGCACTTGCCAGTGTTGGGCGGGATTCGTGATAGCCTGAAAGAAGTCATCAAATGGGTTGACACTGATGGGGGAGCTCGTGTATGTTCCCGAAGAATTAAGGCGGTTGCACTGTGACTCTGCGATCCAAAACAAGCATCTACATGGCTGTGAACCAGGATTGCATTTTTCCACGAAGTATTCGTGTGATATTTATAAAAATATTTTAAATGATTTTAGGGTTCAACAAGGCTCTTTATAAAGTATACCAGTAATTACTAGAGAAATAGGTGGAAAGGAACCGTCTTATTTAATCATCATTAGCCAATAATTCTACAATTGGTCTGACGCAGCATTCCATTCCTCTTTCCACTCCTCTCTCCAATCCATTGGCCTTTTTATAGCGATCTCTTTTACATCCTTTATAACCTATCCTATGTAGCTCATTATCTAGTTTCATTGAAAATAAATCTATGTATTTTTTCCACTACAGTCTCCATATCACAATAACTAACATTTATTTTATTCTAACTTTTCATATATATATAGTTAAATAATGCTTTTGTATTGGTCAACCTGAAATTCCCCATAATTACACCAGTCATTAAAAAAATATATTTTCCATTTATACATTTTCAGTCTATTTGTGCAGACTGTATTACGATTTTCATTCAAAATTCGTATTCTGGCTTACTCATGTCGTTAATTTGCTGGAAACACAGGAGGTAACGTAGTTCATTTTATATCTATCACAATACTTATACTACAATGCATCTTTTTTATTCTTTAATTATAATAAAATGTATTTTATAGACTTAATGCACACGTTTCTACACATAGACTAGTCATCGATTTAGCCTCTTAAAATGATAATGCAGCATAATTTCCTTAACACAGAGACTAGAAAGACGAGGAACTCTGATTGACAGCCGATGAAGTTCTATTAAATGAGCGTACTTGTCTTATATATACAAGAAAATGGCATTTTCTTCATTTCTCGGTGATTAATTTATATAAATTAGTAAACTTGTTTATAAATATTTATAAATACGTTTCTCAGACTCTCAGCCATTTGAGATAAAGATGCATGTGCCTTAACATGATAACCAACCAGGTGACGAGATTGGTAACCCGAGGATAAAATTAACCGAAATGACTCTGATTCGCTTTCAGAGTTGGTTCTTTTGCCGCATTTTAGCCCTAATAATAATGTAAGTTAATTTTTTTTCTGGAAATAGGATTGCTTACTGGTTGTATAATCCCAGACCTAGAAATCTTACCACCAAGGAGCCGAAAATATTTTAAAGTCTTGATTAGTCACCAAATTGTCAATGCCGATGAACCACGTCTCCACTGCAAAGAACGACAAACATTTCGGGCATCGAGCTAAGGTCCTCTTCCATGCCTATCAAGAAGAGTTTTAAAGCCCTCGGAGAATGATATTTTGACTCATGAATACTATGACGGAGTACAAGCTGAAACTCTTTGGCTGCTTTCTAAGTTCCGATTGGTTAATTTTATGGCTGATGTGTGATACAACTTTCCTGCAGATAACCGTACTTCAAAGGAATATGTGAAATTAAAATTTATATGAGGTTGAAATTTAATGATCGCCTCCATATTAATATCATAATTGATGAAAAGTGAGGTGCATATAAATTATAAATATTATAATAAAGGATATTCGATGGGTCAAAGTATCCGCAATATTTCTAATTGAAGTATTTATGATGTGATAACCTCGTTGAAGATGATCGATGAATTTATGTTCCAAGGTAATTTGAAAATTCTCTTTTATTAGTCATACATGTAGGCCTCTGTATCATGAATATGGAGTTGGGATGTAGAATGTACTTCATGATCGTGAGTTGTAGATATTCAGTTGTTCGGAACTTTTTTTTCTATTGGAGGAAGTAGGAAAATAAGATGAAATAATAGCTCTTTTTTTCAAATTTCCATTGAATATTGGTAAAATACAGACGCTCTCAACACCTGTTTACTAGCATCATTTCTTCTCAGTTAAAAATAGATATTTTTCTTGAAAAAAGTAGGGTTATTTAAATTACTTATAAGGGAACTTCAATGTGCTAATGCCTCCATCCTCCTTATAATTTAATGTGTGATTTTTAAAAATTAGTCCTTATCATGCAGGTATTAGATTGTCAGACTTTACGTATACAAAAGCACTCATCCAAACTCAACTCGCCAATTAGTCACTCTAAGTACGTTACGCAAGTGAATATGTCACACTTGAAAAATAATTTTCAAACAACTTATTAACATTAATGGTAGTTAGTAGATGACGTGGTGGATACTCGCGGCTTTTTGATGGATGGGCATCAGCGGACGAATGAAGATAATCCTCATATCCTTCCCATCTTGTTACCGAGTGGGCATGTGAAAGCGCTATCATCACTCGAGTAAATTAGTCTGTCAGCTAAAATATGTGCAGAAGTCCAAATGATGAAGAGTATTTTATATTCACAGCATTCGATTTATATTATCAGTCGTGATATTATCTCCGTTGGGTATATGAGGCCTCGCATAACTTCTGCCTCTATGTTATCTCCTGATGGGTGAATTGTATCGAATTAATTTGCAAATTATATACACTGCTCATCGTTGTGTTATCTTGTTCTTCATCCGTGTTTTCTCGCACACATTACATGCCATTTTCATGTAAGGACTTTCAGCTAAAACTGCAAAAACTGCTTCCTTCGATATGTCTTAGGTTCTTCATAATCACTTTCTTAGTATGCCGGATCTGGTACTTTTACGGCAAATTGAATGTCAATATTTTTCAAGGAACGAGAGCCCGGTGGGAATTTTTCATACGTTTATACATTTTTTATACGTTTTCATACATATATACGCTATTCTTCGAATTTCACCTGCAGCGTAATTTAAGTTTTCGATCTTCGCTCACCAGTGAACCTTGATGCATTTCATTTCGTTGGCAAGTACTGAACCAGTACTATTTGGATACGGTTGAAGGACCTCGCAACATGTATTTTTGCCTTAGGAACTACCAATAAAAATATTTACAATGATTTATGACGTCTTAAGAGAAGTAAATAGTTGATAAATAAAATTGAACACTACGGGAATTTTTTTAGCGTAAATCGATGTACTTCGGAATTTCAACTGCTTATACGAGTTAACAAGCAAACTGGACTTCAAACTTAGGCCAGGAATAAAACCCCGAGGTATTGAAAATATGTGGATTAATTGTGGTGGTAAGGTAGTAAAACACAGCCTCAAGGTGTAGTTAATAATAGCCTGATTCCTTTTTTTAGGAAGTTTAAGTGATAACTTTAATGGAACATGTCGCTATATCAATCACCAGTCCTTCCTGCTGCTTAAAGGTGGAAGGGTGCGAGTATGTCATGTAGTTTCAAATTAAAATCTTGATGGCTCACTTAGATGGTGAAATTGACTATTTCCTATCTATAGGTAATCTTGAAACACATAAAATGTCACAAGTTGCGCTCTGAAAAGCCTATTTGATTGCAATGCACTCCCGGACTGCGGTGAAAGTCACTCGTCCGTTTAGAAATATCCTCATGAAATGAATTGCTCTATCGATGGGCACGTGTCCTGCTGATTGTGCGACCAGACGTCAAGATACGAACTACCAGGGACGACGTATTATAAGGTGGAATTACAGAGGGCACTGATCTTCGGCTTGCGGACGATGCGTTCTCACATCCGGTTCAGACGTGGATGATTTGTTAACCCTTATCTGACGCGGGCAGATGGCAGATCCCCAGGCAGGTAAATTTGTTGTTTATTTCCAGCAAGATTTGGCAACATCGCTTAGCTACTTAATAGCTTCAAGTCTACTCCCCCCTCCCACCAAACTCGTTTTTGTCAGTCTATCTCACCTTTGTGAAGTGTAAACATTGTACAACGTGATCTGGGGACACGGTATGTCCCCGCGCCACTGGTTGCGCTATAGTTTCCTCGTTTTTTTTGCATTGAAGTAATTACCTTAGTGAAGTGAAGTGGTGTATATTTCTTTATTTTGCATTTTGTTATAGTAATTGAATTATTGATTTCCAAGGACCTGAATGGAGAGAAAATTAAATATGATAAAATAAATTACTTGGTTCAATTCCACACTCTATTTTAAATATCACGACCCGGGTTTCAGCATCTTGTGCTATCATCAAATTTCTAATGTTATGACTAAATCATGATCAGTCACCAGCATGCAGCATGCAATTGGACTCCCACATGCACACCACACGGTCCAAAAAAACGTCACTTATACTAACTAAATTATACTACCACATGCTGTTTGAAATAATAATAAAATTAAGAAGCGTGCATTAAGTTTTACATAGGTTATTAGGCTACACTACAAGTCATGCAATCTATTTATGAGCTCTATCGCTGCCGTTATTATCTCTTATTGATCGTAGAAATAAAACATTCTGAATATGTCTGTTCTACAATCTATCTCTCTTATTTTATTTATATGATCTGATATTCCGTAGTATGCTGGCGTCCGTAAGAAATGGTTAAACTCGAGGGAGAAAGCAGAGGTAGACGCGTCTGCGGACAGTAGGAAACTCCATTTGAGATAAAGCTATGACCAAAATCCCCGTACAGTCTCCTTCTCTCCATGCGGCAAACGCATACTTTCGCGAAGCGTGCTGCATATTCCAGACTAATTTGCTCCAGATTTGTGATCTGATCGTGATAATTGCTCGTAGTGAACCTTTGATTGAGTGCAAGCTTGATAGGCATCAGTTCTCTTCCATTTGTCCGTTGAAAGAGAAATTATTAGCCTCTCGAAGCATTGCTCATTCCTATGTGTTTCAGTTGATATTGTTGGACGATTTAAGTCGGAATAGAAATTCTTTTGAAGTTTTCAAAATATCATCCGGGCTCAACACACATTTTTCCGTAAAATTCATGCTCTTGTTGAAATATTTTTCGAGCTGGCGTTTTAGAAATAACGTTTAAAATATCCTACGGTTTTTTCATTATTCATGATTAACGTACTCACATGCCAAACGCATTGATTGACTATTGTGATTGAAGAAGAGTTCCCGGTAAATGCCCAAAAAAGTTGAAAGAAATAAGCTACCTGACTCTAGTGAGGCCTCACTTGGAATATGCTGCTAGCGTGTGGGACCCTTACGAGGTAGGATTAATAGCTGAAATCAATCGAGTACAGCGCAGGGCGGCCAGATTTGTGATGAGTTGTTACGACAAAAAGTGCAGCGTTTCCAGTATGTTACACGAGTTAGGATGGGAATCTTTACAGGAGCGTAGATCGAAGTATAGGCTTAACTTACTTAGGAAATTCGAAGATGATATTTTCTCAGACGACGTGATTCATATCCTTCGTTTACCATCGTACTATAGTAGACGTGATCATGAGAATAAAATAAAATAAATAGACTGCAAAACAGAGAGATATTTATATGTTACAGAGAGATATATATATTAATATGTCATTCTTCCCTCGTGCTATTAAGGATAGCAACGTTGTCTCAATTGATAGGATTAATGGCGTCGCTCGCTAGGATCACTCATAGCATGTTTTTCATAGTTCTAACCCGGCATGTATTTGCACTAGGAATTACTACCCATTAGCAATTTTTTTAATAAATACGCATTTATACTTTTCTAGTGTGCGTAATATTTCTATGACCGTGCGGTGTGCATGTGGCGGTCCTCTTGCATGCTGCATGTTGGTGATTGATCACCCTCTGCCAAACTCCCTAGAGGTGGCTCGCAGGGTATTATGTAGATATAGATGAAGCCATTGGTATAATCATTACTTGAGAAGAGATGTGACCTTAGTTCCTTAGGAATATTCTTTTATTACTAAAACGCAATTTATTTCCCTCATGAATCATCATCCGGCACTTGTTGTTCCAACAAATTATGAAAACTTTTTGAAAGAAATTTGAATAAATAACAGTAAGTTTGAGATATTTATTTAAGTGATGATTTTAGGAACTAAGCCTATGGAAGATTATACGTCAACATCTTTTTGTGTTTTTGGAATTGTTTTCTAGCACTCTCTAAAAAGCTGCTTTAAGAGGCAATGTGTCAGTTGTTACATCTTCAGAAGCCGCATTTTTATGGAAAATAATACATCCCACATCTTTTAGTTTTCATGCTATTCATTTAGCCTTAAAGTTGAAATGGCAAATTTTTCCAGATGCTGTGTAAAGATTGCATAACGAGACGGAAGTGAGGCAACGCAAGAGATATGCCATGATAGTTATGATGGCATATATGACTTTCGATTTGAAGAAAAAACGACTGCGTTTACTTTAACGTGGTGAAAGTGAAATGAAATTACTTCCAGGGTATAATAAAGTTTCTTAACGTATTATTTAAGTTTTGAAAGGGAGTCAAGATAGGCATTGCAATAATCTGCTAGAAAGACGTGTTAGTTCCGTAGCGCTCTCCTCGTGTCCACATTAATTGTATTCCATGCATATTCATGCGGGATAAATGCAGCGCGCATATATTTCGCTTCGCGACCTTTGACATTTGACGCCCACAGTGGGTAATGCGACCGACCGCCTGAAGCCGCTCACATCCTTCACTGCATCCGCCCCTGCCCTGAGACACAACGGCCCGCGTCGCCCCTGATTCATATTATTACCTCCGTGTCATTCCCACCCCTCCCTCCGCCCCACACCAATCAATTACTCCTCGCCCCTCCGGAGACACTCGTTTCCCGGCGTTTCTTTTCCGCCGTGCCACGCCCAACCTCGGAGGTGCTTACTTCTCCTGCCATTCTATTGCCTGATGCTGCTCCGGGTGGCATCTGCATCACTGTTCCTTGCAGCTTCCTGATGTTGCCTTCAACAAATGGTTCTCTTCAATGTGACTCCGTTATCAGTGTGAGGCATTTCGTGGCCACTGGCGGGCGCAGAAAAACTGAAGGGGGGCGCAAAAGATATCTTAAACTTTTTCTTTTATCTTGAGAAAAAAATAATCATGTCATATACCAAGTTTAAGAAAGTCATATATTTAAACTGATTATACACATATACTTGAAAATGCCATTTTGTGACATAAAAAAGTTACAATTGTGGTTCTGCAATGTTCGGTAACCCCCCGCTTCCCCCTTATGTATCCGCCACTGTTCCTGATGATGTATGATAAGTAACAGGTATGGCGCAATAGGGTGTACCTTGTAGGAGGATTGAACGATATGCTCCGTAACGGCTCTAAGCTTCATAGACGGGTAATAATATTTTTGAAAGAAATCTTCTAAACAAAATCTAAGAGTACAATTTGCAATGCATAAATCTTTCTCTTATTCTTTTCTATTTTGAGAAAATGAAGAATATATAGATTTCTAAAGCTATGGAATGATATACACAAGCGTGATAGCATGATATAAACAATATTTCAACGTAAGACACGTTCAAAATTGCTTCAGATGTCGACGCGCCCTTAAGGCAAAAATATATACTGCTCTTTTACGGCTAATGATTCGAAATACGTTTACCGTTGAGACTGTGTGAATTTCACTTTATCGTGCATTTCATTCAGAGAATCGCGATGGCCCATTGAGTGGAGCATTCAAGGGCCCACTGATTACTCAGGGGCGGCAACTTGATCAAAGGACCCCAATGAGAAAATTCCCTTTCATAAAAAGTATAAAAAGGTCAGGTATGGTTGAGCATGTTTTTATGATGCACAAACTTGCCAATTCCAAGGAAAACGGCAGGTTTCCAAAAGTGCCCAGGGCTCCCAGAGGCCATCCGATGCCTCTGGCTCTGAGGCCCCCCACGCCCGGCGGCCTCGGCGGGGATTCCCGCCGGCCCTCTCTGGCCAGCCCCCATGATGGCGTTGAGTCCGGGGTGATACCCACCCTCACCAATCACAACCGAACTTACAAGTTGTTAGTGCCGAATCACTGGGCGAATCGTATTTTATTCAACACCCTGTTTGCATGAAATCGCCTTCCATTAACGAAATTTGGCGTGGGCCGAGCCATAAATATGATATATGTACTCTATAATGTGAATTTTTTATCATATTTCTTTTCATTTCCTTCCTGCGGTAACAGTATTTTATAGGGGAGGTAAACGACAGGTAGCATCTTATATTCAATGAAGATAGGATGGTGAACGAATGGTGTGCAGAAACTCGAAACACATCAGCGTTTGTGCTTTATACGATTGGCACCATGCGAACCACCTAAGAATGTCCTCTGTGGTAATTGTAGTACTTTGCTTCAAATGCTATACGCACAGCAAGTCAGCCAGGGATCTGCCTACCCTTGGAAAGCCTCCACCATCATTAGGCATTAGAACTATTGAAATTAAAGCTATTTACACTTTTCACAATTATTTTAATCCTTACGACTTGTTTCCGCTCTTAAGAGACATAATATGTCGCATTACGCCGCATTAAAATAATTGTGGAAAAGTGCCTGCCTTTTATTTCATTGTGTCGAACTTCCACGTTATTACGCCCGAATCGATTTGATTTATTAGATTTTAGATCTCTCTCCTCTAAGATTTAGTTCTCTTTAATATAGAGAAAAATCAATTGTTAGTGAAGAATATACGACTGGAAAGTAATTTGCCTTAAACATCTAATTTGACCAGGAATCAAGTCGAAGTATTCCGATGGAGAATACTACCCAGAGGTAGACATGGTAGGGTGTTAGAGTTGATCGTAGGGCCGCTTTATTCAAAACCGTGTGAAATCCTCAAGTACCTACCCCTATCGTAAGAAATTCCTCCCCATGCGAGGTACTCTGCGGAAGCAGCTGGCCTTCTTACCAACCCTCTGCGTGTGAAAATCACTTCTCACCTTCTTCTGCAGAAAATTTAGAATTTCTGATAAAGTTTTGGGAGAGTTGGGTAAATCAGACCATTTTTAACTGTTTTGTTTAGCAGAAAAAGGATTTAAAACCAGTTTTCAATCGATTTTGTTTATTGCACTGACATTATATTTCTTTCTCGTCGGAAAGTATTATACTTGGAATAATTACTCTTTTCCAGCTGGTATTTTAATACTCATTATAAAGTCAAAGAGTGAAAAAGTCAATAGCATAAGTTAAATAAATTTTACTCTTCATTATAAGCATGGATAGTATTTTTATAAATCGTTTTCGACCATCAATGACTTTATTCCTGTTTCCTGGACCCACTTTCATTGAACTTCGTGCGTTAGGTTCATGTAGTACATTTATAATGTCCACTCGTTCACATTTTTATCAAGTATTTTACTACCTAAAGTGTCCACTCTCCATTTATTCAAAATATTTTGGGATATTAAATCATTTTAAAAACTGTAGGAATATAAATACCTGAAATACCTACATTTTTATGGCAACAAAACCTGTATTCCTTGTTACCAACACTATTTTTCGTTACGATGAAATAACAAGATGTCTTCCATTCTTAACCCGATTACACCAACTTTACGATTTCACTGCCGGCGCATGTTAATTTTAAATTCCAAATATATATATCATGCTTGTATTTTACGATTATTTCGTAGGGAATTCGCATTTTGAGCGCAGGACCCGAAGAACTGCCTTCTTTAATGGTGTTATGCGACTCGGAAAAACGAAATCTAAGGGGAATATAAAAAAGGCATAGAATGGAAAAAGACCTCATTTTTTAACTATATTGATGCTCACGTCGTGTGCTGCGCAGCTCAGATTGAAAAAGGAAGGCAAAAAAAAGTCGAAGGAGGAAATCCTCTTCGCATGCCGACTTCCAATTTCAATGCGCGGAATGGAATCAGCTGGCAGGTGCGGCCCGAGGTATTATTAAGACGCCGTGGCGCTGGGCGCTTCCCGGAGCCTCGTTAAACTCTCGCGTTGAAATGAGAACACTCGCATCGCGGGTCTAATTATAGTGCGCATCCGTGGTGCCCTCGGGGCAAATGCCTGCAAATGGTAGGAGCGTGGGTCACAACCTTGGTAGCGATCATCCCCGATAGGGAAAGACGAGAGAGATCTTTTATGCTCGCACAGTCTGCGCCCGCTTTTTCCCCTTGGACTTCCCCCTGAACAATCTTAACCAAGGGGACTGCACAGAGGAGGCCCAATTCAATCCCACAGATGGTTGATTTCTGTTGCCAATTCGATCGCATTTTAATCGGCTTTCAAAAATGTGAGTGTAATGTGATCCACTTTTTTTCCCAATATTTTGCATTAAGCAATATTTTGCAACAGAAAGGAGCTTCTTAGACGATCGTTATGTAAGACTTTAAAGAAAAGGTTAGTGAAGAGTTTGATTTGGAGTGTAGTTCTCTACGGTGCCGAAACATGGACACTGAGGAAAGAAGACGAGAGAAGATTGGAGGCATTCGAGATGTGGGTATGGAGAGGAATGGAGAGGGTGAAATGGACGGAGAGGAAAAGGAACGACGAAGTGCTGGATATGGTGGGTGAGGAGAGGCAGCTTTTGGATGAGATACGGAGGAGACAGAAGGTATGGATGGAGGGAGTACTCAGCGGGGAGGGGATGTTGAAAAAGGTGTTAGAGGGTAGAATGTTAGGGAAAGGAGGGAGGGGAAGGAAAAGAGTAGGATTTTTTGATAGATTGAAGGGGAGTAGGCCTTATAGTGAATTGAAGAAGGCGGTAATGGAAGGAAAGGGAGGCTCCCAGATCACTTCTTTAGTACTCCATGCAAACCTACCTTAATCGGTAGAATACTCTAATAATAATAATTTTGCATTATTATGATTTTAAATGCAAGGAATTACATTGTAAAGTTATCAATTTTATAAATAACATCGTCAGGAATCTAAATTTTGGCTGAAACCCTGAATTATACCTCATTTTCCGGTGAAAGTCGGATCAATTTGTCCGTCAGTGACACGAGTGGCGACTTCTGTAAACCTGTTTAAATGCGCGTCGTTTGACAACACATTTAGAGGCATACTTGAGCATCCTCTTTTATAATATTCGTGATCTTAACACTAGAATGCCCGGCCGTGTCAATATGACCCAAAAGAGTATATTCATGTTGATTATTTTGAAAGGAAGAAAAATTTTCGACTCATATCTCATGACTTTTAGGTATTCAGTTTTGTTTACCTCTGTGTAATATTTAGGACTGATATTATTATTTTTTCTCATCACCTGCTCCTGCCACGCCCGGATGGCTCATTTTGACCCTGACTATCAAATCCATTTGAAGCCTTTCTACTTTTCCTTCGTATTCAATGTAACGGTGTGTTTTATACTGATTTTTTGTCAAAATGTTACTGTGTTTCTTTGAATCTGATACCATTGAAATCCATTTTACCTCCCAAACCCATAAGAGAAAAAGTGATAGGTATTCACAAATTTGTGGAATCTAGTTTCCCATAGCACCATAGAAATTGTTGAACAACTACCTTTTTAATATTTTTCGTCTAATTAAGTTTTCTACTGCCCTCCCAAATGCTTTATAAACAAAATTAATAAATAAACTGGGAAGGAATTAGGTATTTTGAGTAAAATATGCAAACATGGTCATATTGGGTCATATTGACCCACTCGGGCATAATAAGGTGTAAAGGCCGTTTTACGCGGTACACGGAATTGCGCAGTCTGACGTACGTGCGAAGGAGCAATCAAAATTGCGTCGTTTAAAGCGGTGAATTGCTAGAACACATGCGAGAATGCGTGGATGGGAGGCGGTAAAATAGCCCCTGTTCTGATTTCGTTCATGCATTGGCGCAATTCCACCCCATTTTAGAAATTAATGCAGCTCTAACCTGCACAATTCCGTGTACCGTGTAAAACGGCCTTAAGGATTGGTCGGGCATGCTAATGTTAAGGGGACTCGTCTTCCCGCTTGCTTGGTATTCTTTCTTGACGTATTACTTGTAACCGTGCTCATTTAAGGAGAGCACAATCATCCTGAAATTTTAAGGGTGGCGGCGGGGTTAAGTCCTCGCCTGCTAAACAAGAGGCCGCAGGTTCGAGTCCCACTTGGGCAAGTTACTCCTCTCCAAGGCATGGATGTTCGTTTCGTGCAATTGTTGAATTTGTTAAATACCCCGGTATCAAAATGCCTGTGAGAGCTGTATTCGGTAGTTCGGGAATATAAAAAAATCCACATACTACCTTGAAAGCCGTCTCATTAGGCAGTGTCGTCTCGGCAGGCAGTGGCGGATCTATAGGGTAGCTAAGGGGGCTATACCCCCTTTTTGGTATCTAATTTACACCAGATAGAATGGTAAATTTGTTCGGACCCCCACTACTGCTGGGAGGTTATCCCCTACTTTGCCGCCCTTGTCTCTATCCTGAATCCACCACTGGCGGTAGGTATAAGTTTACTTGTCGTTAACCAGTGAGAAAATAGTATTTATTGGTCTTGGTGGCATTGGGGCCCGGTCCTCGCCTACCAGCGGGACTCGAAATCGCACCCTTACGTTAGTGCATGGATTTTTGTGATCGTTCATTGATAATTGTTGCTGAAACCCTCGGTGTAAAGGCTAAAAATTCACTCGCCGTTCATCAGTAACATAGCTACTACAGCCGATCTCTGTGGCGGTGGGGATAAGACCTCGCTTGCCATGCTCTACGTCGTGGGTATGAGCTCCATCTCAACAGGTTGACCCTATCCAGAGCATGGAATTTTTTGATAGTCTATTGTTAATTTTTGTTCAAATCCCTTATGTAAAGGCCCTATTGTCTAGTTTTGGGGGTTGCTGATAAAAATAAAATAATATAACAAAGAAGAATGTACAAATTTTTATGTACGCATTGTGAGTAATTTAACAACCTGAGTCAAGTTTGACCTAGTATTTACACAAGCCACTAATTGTTCTGAGAAAAACGATTTCCTATTTCTGTCGGTCCGGCAAATTATCTTTCATATTGAATGGTTTCTTTAAGATCTGGCTCCAGAGTGGGTTCCAAAACGATGTTCTCCATGTCGCTCTAGAGTGTATGGAGTAGAATATCGTCTACATGTACTTAAAGTTAAACAAAAATACTTTTATGTATTTTCTTCGTTAAGAAATATTTATGTATGATATGCAGGTAAATGTTGGTAAGGGTCAACCGTATATACCATGAAAATTTGAGGATTAATGTGTGAGTTTCAGGGAAGCATTGCATTAAAAATAAAAAATAATGTTAAAATAAGACTGGGAATAATGCATTTACGGAAAGAAGTTGTGGCGGTGACTGAAGAACGCAAAATAATTTTCATGTGTTTTCGTAATATAAACTTTTACTTAGATGCATGATATCTATTGATGGATGGCAGACATCAATGGTTACATGACACGCATTTGAAAACATAATAATCATGTGATTTGACCAGCATCGCCATGAAAAACTTGGTTATATTTTCATTTTTAGTAGTATTTTGGAAAATGCAGTTTGAAAGCCAAATTTATTTCAGTATCCTGTCGGAAAAGTACAAAAGGAGTGATTCATAAATCTATGAAACGCTGGCGCACAAATCATGCATGGCCTTTCGTGTTTTCACATTATTTCCTAGCGTATTTATTATTATTTATTGTTCGTTACAGATTTTAATGCTTAGCTTTAGCGTTTGCTTTGCATGTTGAGCTTTTACCGACACATAAAAGCTGGCCCAATCTCATTATCATTTGCCCGTTCCATTTCCTTCGTTTACTAAAATTGTAAATTTTGCCTTCCCCTGACTTCGAGTGCAAAAGTCATAGTTTGGCTGAGGAAGAACCGGTATGGGAATTCTTAAATGCATTGATATAAGGGAGAAGGGTGTTGAGCCCCCAATATGTTATTTCGAAAGAGAATTGAAAGGTTATCGTTTCTGTATCTACTAACCAGTCAAGCTCTTTCGTGAAACAATGAATTATTTACCCTCTTCGAATTGCCCATTTTATAATTGCTCTTCGTGCTCGGATATATTTTATTCTCGAATGGTTTAACTTGAAGGTTTTTGGAAGTCAATAAGTTTATCTTCGATCTGTAAATGCAAAAACCTATAGCGTTTTACTTTAATGGGTTGTTGCTATTTTGAATGATGGCAAAATCACTTCCTCGGAAGATAAATGACTTCGCTGCAGATAATATTAGATACTTGTGAATAAGCTGCCACAATATTGAAGTAGCTCCAATATGTATTGTTATTTTGTGGCTGTTTTTATTTTATATGTACCTTTTATTCGATAAATCCTTAGAAAGTAACTTGTCAAGCAGAGTGACTCATTCTAGAGTTCTTCTTTCCGTTAAGTGAGCAGTTTTTTTCTTTCTTAATGCCTGTTGCCTTATTTTATTGTAACGACGTCATCTTCTTTTGATAACAAATATCCATTTTATTTGTGAAAGGATAAATGCGCCATAAATGTTGAATCCTAAATTATGCACGAACAGGTATGCCCATGAAAAATTGCCTCCGCTTTAGCATTCAACGTTCCCAGATCCGGCAAAAAATAATTCCAGTTTCGCTGCGAGGTGAGCGTGGTAACAATATCTTATCTTTTTTTGCTCCCAATAAACCACAAATTCTCGCTGACGTGATTATAATCATTATAAAATTGGAAGATACTCCCGATTTAAAAAGCATTATTTTAATGTGTTCTGTGGCATCCATTTCAGTCTATATCTATTAAACTATTTACTTTAGTTTAGAGGGCGATTCAAGATTCAAGATTTTAGGAGACCTGTTCATTACTTGGTCTGTAATTTATATTGATTAGCCCAAGCCCGGAACTAGTCTCGGGCGCCATATTTCAGAGAGCGGCAACGTTTGAAAAGTTTACTAAAAAGTTATTTAACTTTCTTCATAAAATTATTTTACAATAATTATTAATTTATAATGAAAAATAATACATCTAAAACTTCTTGATAGCTAACATACGGTATTTAATTTCACCTACCACATCCATAGAAAATAGCTTACTGACTTGTTATATTTTAGTGGTGAGGAGAGGGGGAGAGCTAGGGGGATTAGGGCGGGGGTTGGTAAACTGATCTTTGCCCAGACAAAACTTCTAGTTGCGGCCCTACATCAGCCAACCTCTTCGATTTGAGCACGCGAATATATGTAATGATCGGAGAGATTCTTCAAATTGGCAACACTGCATCTCTTTGCGTCTATAAAATCGGCCTTCCCCCGCCCTCATATCTCCGGCTCTTCGATCACAACAAGGCTGCGAATCTCCTTCGTTTTGCTCGTCTCCACTGCTTCCATTTCAAACCCCGTCCGTCTGATCTTCACCCCCATCCACCCTCCGACTCGACCGCGTTGCACCCGTCTTGAACGCCATGGCAAACACCGGCCATCGACTCAGCGCGAGGAAGGCGCGCGACAGTCCACCTCCTGCATCAACTGAGCCACAACCCCGTGGACACCCAATGCTTGCGCCCCACCTCCCACTCCTTGCGGCCAAACAGACGTCACGTTGATTGACAGATGAAGAAAAGGGTCTCCACAGAAGGGAAAGAAAATGACCGTCAAATTTTGCATCACTCGTGAAACTAAATAAAAACTAAAAACCAGAAAACCAATGTCCAGTCGGTTGGTGTGTATGCGGCTGTGTTAGTCCCTGGTGAGGAAGTAATATTCCCGTAAACTAACACACGAGGGTGTTCTGGTACTTATTTTTTTTTAGTTTGAAGAGTGGTGACAAATTTTACGGCCATTGAAGACTCTTTTCTTCATTTGTCAATCCATAGAGGCCGTAGAGCTCGATTACCTTTATTTGAACTTACATTGGTCTAGTTTTTATTTTCCAACGTCCAACGCGACGGGCGTAGCCAAGCACCGGGTGCATTTTTAAAAATAAGCTTGGCTCTCTTCATAGCAAGCGGATTTTTGATTTTTCTTCATGCATGTCTTTATCACATATTTTGTTGCCTATTTTTATTCAAGCCCACTGTGCGTCGCAGCTATATGGTTTTATTCAAATAGGTAGTTCTTCTGTGTGAATCAACCAATAGTTAGGTTCAGATAGGTTAGAGCAGAGCTCATATGATAAGCTTCAGGGGTGTGATTTTCTCATATTCAAGGTATGGGTCCAATTCCTTTCCCAAACCAACCTAATAGCCTAATGAATCGTCACTCGTGAGAAATTGAATGCTATAGAAGTCGTCGTTGCTCTTGACAACAGTACTTGTACTGATGCTGAAAATTACTGCAAAGAGATTAAGAATCCATTAGGAATGAGATCTATCTTGTTGCGATCTATGAGCGAAGTTGAAGCAGTTAAACTTGGAACATAGTGGGAAAAGGTGGCTGTGGAGTTTTCACAAAGTGCTTGCGTTAATTTTATGCATGCAAGGAATATAATCTTATTGTTAGTCTAATATTTTTATTTATTTCTTACAAGAAATCAAAGCTAAACCAAAATTGAACTCAATTCTCTCAAATATCACAAAGGAGAGTTGATGAAAATAATAATTCTCTTTTACCTCCTACGATTTATTTTTCCCACCTCTTCCATCATGATTTCTAGTACACAATATAAGTAGTTAGGCTATATTATTCCGTCTGTCACTTCAGTATCAACTTCTGCTTTTTTCCTTAAGGTTACAATTATTTTTAAGCAAATATTCTCTCAATATCTAAATTGTCGGTATAAAATTATTTAGCGTGAATGTGAACTTTAAAAAAGGTTTTAGTCAAAGTTGTATTAATTTTTATCTTTAATCTGTCGGAGAAAATCTTTCAATTGGCAGCACTGCATTTCTTTGCGCCTACAATCTTGGGTTTTACCCCACCCTCAACTCGAGCGCTCCGATAACAGGCTTTCACAACAAGGCTTAGAATCTTCTCCCCTCCACTGCTACCAATTCATCCCCCGCCCATCTGATCTCCACCCTCTGCCGCCCTCCTCCTTGACCACTTTGCGCTCGCCTTAAACGCCGCCCGTGGCACGCTCCGGCCACCTCGAAGGCGCGCGACCGCCCTCCTGCCTCATCAACTGCACCCCCTTGGACATCCAATGCTCGCGCTTCCTCTCCTACCTCCGTCTCGCCACCATAGTTCATCTACTTCAGTGCCTTGCGAGAAGGCTGTTCGGCAGGGGGTGAGCTCTTGCCAACATGTGAAGATGCAGGATACAACACAAACATTTATAGTCATTGTAATAAAATTACTTTCGCATCAAATAACGAAACGTAGGACTGTAAGGCTCCACGCAGCACTTGAATATTCAGTAGTATTATCGACAAGATGCGTGAATATAGAAATCGAGTGATAGTTGCTCTATGCTGGTGACTACTGACTGGCATGTAGCATGCAACAGATACCTACGCCACATGTGCACTTCATGTTTTGTCAAAAAAATAAAACATTAAAATACAAATAGCACGCACACATTTTGCAGGCGGTATGGGTTCCCACCACCATCGCCCCATTCAATTTAATAAAATTTGATAAAACTTTATAATTGGAATAAGTTCATTTATTAAATTTCAAATTCATTAATAGGGGGGTAAGGGAAAACTAATCCTCAAGAATAAATGATGGAAAAACGTTCAACATAGATTTAGTATAACAATTATCAAATGCACAGCCAATAGGGAAAACCGCGATGAATGGCTCATGAGTGCGTTCTGCCAAGACTAGATTCAAAACAAGTTCGTATTTCTAGAGTTTTTGTATTATTGTGATAACTACAACCATAATTCTTCCTTGATTGGAGTGCCGAAGAAAAATGGAGCCCTTGTAATGGGATGCGGAGCAAAGGGTCGCGGATGGAGCCTGAATGAAATCCAATCGTTGTAACTAAGCAAGAGGATTTTGCTTCATGTCAACCTCATGTGAAAATATGCATCATTTTCCAAGAGTCAAGGGTGAAATATATGCAAACTTTCCACGTATATGCAAAATAATCTTTGGAGCGGAGTTCTAAGTAAGTCAATAAAGATTATCAGAAAAAAAGTAAAAGTTTAAAAAATGAGTTTGTATAAGGTAATTTAAAGGAAAGGCCGCTGTTTTTGAAAAAAAAGTTATTCGAGTACTAATGGGTTAAATCGAAAGCATTCACTTTATGTGAATAGTCCGTCATTTTTATTTATATCGCATTTGCAAGTAAGAATCTGATGATTCCGATATCTAAATGCGATGTAGCCAACTTGAAACCGGTCACATTCTCAGACACGCATTGGCCATCGCCCGAGACACGCGCGTGTCCGCACACACTCCCCGTGAACACCTCCTCCTCATCTGAGCCACCCACCAGACAGCAGTTCCGATTAACCCCACCCACCACCCCCTCCCCCTGCTCTCAATGATGCACTTAAACTAAGCGAGAGCGGTCGGCGTTATGCACGGAGCAGGTGCTGCCCACAGGAGTGTTGATCCCACCTCGAACCCGTGTTGCCACCATTCCAGACGAACAGATTCACTCGAAGGCTTCCATAGAATCTTGAAGCTGTAGAAACATCTTTCTCAATTCTTTCACCGCGTCTATGATGATATTTCGCCGAAGTTGTACTTAGTATCTTCACATTAACTGGAGCGATAAGTCAGAATTTCGTCGGTCTCGCATGCCTCCCCCATCATGTTACGTTTGTCATGGTCGATTTTGAGAAGAACCTTTTTTTTACGCAGTTATGAGTATGTAGCTGATCCTTTCAGCTGTAGAGAGCTTTCTAAATTCTTTCTCCGCGTAGATGCATGATTTTTGATGATATTTCGCCCAAGTTTCACTTAGTTTTCTGAGGTTAACTGGAGCGATTATTCAGAATATCTCTGTTTAATATACCTTCCCCTTCAGGGGCCGTACTCTGTATTTCGTCGGTACCTCACCGATCGGTTTCCCTTTCAATCCCACCGACTGGACATCATTCCGTACCGACAATGGTTTCCGTACCGACGACGGCACTTTCAGCGATTCTGTAAGGTCGTCGGTTTCAAACCAGTCGGTACGGTTCCCCCTCCTTCCCAAGCACAGAAAAACCTAATATATCCGAAGTTAGAAGTCAGGGGCCGTATTCTGTATTTCGTCGGTGCCGCACCGGTCGGTTTCCCTTTCAAGCCCACCGACTGGACATCAAACCGTACCGACAACGGATTCCGCACCGACGACGACACTTTCAGCGATTCTGTAAGGTCGTCGGTTTCAAACCAATCGGTACGGTTCCCCTTCCTTCCCAAACAGGGAAAATCCGAATATATCCGAAGTTTCACGTGTCTCCACCAATGAAAGAAGGGTAAAAACAAGTGAAGACTCATTGGCACAGTTTGTTGTCGTCATTCTCAATCTTTTTATTTGCGGATATTACGACTTATTGCTAGATTAAGATAAACGATATTGGATAAGTTGTTAACAATGCTTATATAATGTGTGGTAGTAATGCTGTACCTACAGAATCGAAGGAAACAATATATTACAACATCACAATAAAGTTTGTATGTGATGGAGATTGTTGTTGCTGGAATGAATTATTGAAACTATCCTTGAGATCGTAGTTTCTTTTTTTAAATATCGGTTCCGTATAATGCTATTTATTCATGATTTGGTAATATAGTTGTCATTAAGTAAGTTCCGTATAAATGTTATCAACGGAAGGTTATGCCATTGGCACCGTAGCAGACGAAAATAGCATACCATGGAACGTAAACGTAGGATTCAAATGCAAATGTAATATTAGAGGAACAAGTTAGGAAATTGTTATAAAAATATGGAGCTGGGTGCAATTAAAAGAAGTGTAATGACGAGGAAGTAAATAAATTGTGATTGGGTGAAATACATATGTATAAGTTGCGCATTCCAAGTGAGAGAAAATGATAATATTGCGGTAAACCTCATACTTATTAACAAATATCTTCTTTTATCGTCAAGGGAATCAATGGCTGACGATGAAATGAAATATAGTTGCCTGTTACAAATGAAAGAAACTGATACCGTTGTGGCAAACTTCATACTTAAATAAAAAGATCTTATTTCTATGCCGAGAGAAACGCCAAATTGATGATTGAGTGAAATAACAGTCGCCTATTCAGAGTGATATAAAGTGATAACATTGCGGCAAAACTCATATTTAATCAAAAATATCTTTTTTATGTCAAAGGAGCAAGTAAATGATGATAGAGAGAAATAAAGCCTATTACAAGCGAGTGAAAGTGCGGTAACATAAATGAGAGAAAGTCATTATATGTTAGCAAACCTCATTTTTATTAACCATTATCTTATATTTCTGTCAAGGTAATTAATATAGATGATGACACAGTGAATTATAGAGGCGTATTCGAAGGGGCAGAAAAAGATAACATTGGAGAAAACCTCATTATTTACTCGGTGATGAGGTAAAAACAAAATAAAACGTACAATGCGCACCGGGGAATTCATGAAACCCACTAGTCGGTGGCCGTACCGACACCTCTTTGCTGTCGGTACGGCTACCGACGATCTCCCGTCCTCTCGTCGGTGCCGCACCGACCGGGTTCGTACAGAATCGCACGACTTCTTACCGGGAGTCGGTGTGACGTCGCACCCGACGAATCGGTGCCGCACCGATCGGTTTGGAGTTACAGAATACGGCCCCAGGTGGCGTGTCATTACCAATGAAAGAAGGATAAAAACAAGTGAAGACTCATTGGTACGCAGTTTGTTTTCGGCGTTTTAAATCATTTTCTTTGCGGAAATTAGGATTTATTGCTAGATTAAGATAATCGATATTGGATAAATTATTAACAATGCTTACTTATATAATTTGTGGTAGTAATGCTGTGCTTTCAGAATCGAAGGAAACAATATTACATCATCACAACATAGTTTGTATGCGATGGAGATTGTTGTTGCTGGAATGAATTATTGAAATTATCCTTGAGATCACATTTTCTTTTTTTATATCTTGGTTCCGTATATTGCTATTTATTCATGATTTGGTCATATAGTTGTAATTAAGTAAATTCCGTCTAAATTTTATCAACAGAAGGTTATGCCATTGACACAGTAGCAGACGAAAATCACATACCATGGAATGTGAACGTAGTATTCAAAAACAAATGTAAATTTTATATTAGAGGAACAGGTAAGGAAATAGTTATAAAAATACGGGGCTGGGGGTAACTAAAGGAAGTGTAATGACGAGGAAGTTGGTAAAGAAATTGTGGTTGGGTGAAATAAATGGAAGTTGCGCATACCAAGTGAGATAAAATGATAATATTGCTGCAAAACTCATACTTACTAGCAAATCTCTTCTTTTATCGTCAAGGGAATCGATGGCTGACGATAAAATGAAATATAGTTGCCTATTACAAATGAGAGAAATTGATAAAATTGCGGCAAACTTCATATTTAAATAAAAATATGTCATTTCTATGTCGAGAAAAACGCCAAATGATGATTGAGTGAAATAATAGTTACTATTCAGAGTGAGATAAAGTGATAAAATTGCGGCAAAGCTCATATTTAATCAAAAATATCTTTTTTATGTCAAGGGAGTAAATAAATGATGATAGAGTGAAATAAATCCTATTCCAAGCAAGCGGAAGTGATAACATAAGTGAGAGCAAGTCATAACATGGTGGTAAACTTTATATTTATTAATCAATATCTAATGTTTATGTGAAGGTAATCAATAGGTGATGACACAGTGAATTATAGAGGCCTTTTCGAGGGGGAGAAAGAGATAACATTGCGGCAAACCTCATTATTTACTCGCCGATGAGGTGAAAACAAAATAAAACTTACAATGCGCACCGGAGAATTCATGAAACCCAATAGTCCGTAGTCCGTACCTACACCTTACTGGTGTCGGTACGGCCACCGACGATATCACGTTTACTAGTCAGTGCCGCACCGATCGGGTGCATATAGAATCGCAGGACGAGTCGGTGTAACGTCCCACCCGACGAATCGGTACCGCATCGATCGGTTTGGCGATACAGAATATGGCCCTAGGTTAAGGTTGGCCATGGTTGGTCGCTCTCCTTTTTTACGCAGTGTGAAGATTGTAGCTGATTTCGTGTAAACAGTTTTTGTTGTCTCCACTTTATTAGCTTCCCCAATGAACCTGAGGAGGCAGCGATCTTCTCTCGTAATTAATTGTGATTATTCTAGGTAGATACTGTTTAAATTATCATTGGGAGATCAGATTATTCTAAGTACGTGTTAGTTCATTCAACTGGTGTTCCATAATTGCTGGCTAGCGGAATTATAATTTTTTCCTGGCTAATAGGTGTTCTTCCATTAAACGGAAGGGATTAGTCGCTATCTTTAAGAGATCCGCATTTTTAATTGATTAATGTGGAGTATATTTTAATCCTGTCTTTAGTCACCTTACTTATCATCATATTTTTTTATCCGTATCAATCGTTGAATGGGGCACTATAATTTCGGCACTTTGTCAACTGTGAAGGTACACTTTTCATTGATATCGTAGTATTGTTCGATATTTATGTGCTACTTACTAGGCTATGTAAGTTTGTTAATTTGGAAGAAGAAGAAACAAGCAAATACAACTTATTTTCAGCAACATTCCTTTCACGATTTTACCGAGCAAATTAGTCAGCTTTTACTAGTGAGTGCCAAAGGATCTCAGTGCTTGTGCTACGGAAGCGAAGAACCAAGGTTTATTTTCCCTGGAGCGTGATATTTTAGCATTGAGGGCGAACTACCTCTGCTGGAGGATATCTCGCAACGATAAAAAGGTTCCTATGTTTTCCAAGATATATATTTCACTGATTTCGTGTGTTGTATTATGCAGGGAATTATATTCTAATTTCGGTTTTCATCTTCGATGATTCAGATTGTTGATATTTCGGATAAGAAAAAGTTGAGCACATGAAAGTAAAACGAAAAGAAATACACGACGTTATTGTAAATGGAAGTGGAAATTCGTTGTCCTCAAAATGTAAATTTGCCGTTCAATATCTTCTCAATAAGTTTAACTGGGAGCAGGAAGTGAAGACGAAGGAAATAATGCAGAATGTCATGAAAAAATACTTTTTCAATACGTATTTCCAGAAATGGGACGAATGCAAGAGAACCAGCGGCAGGTTTGAAAAAAAACGTCGATATTGGTCGACATGCATAATAATCTCCTAGAGACTCATTGCACAGGTTGTAACCTATAATTGTTTAACGTATTCGTATTGGCTTTACTTTCTCCCAAGGCGATTTTATATCACAATTGCTATCTAATTCCTGGTTTTCTGGGTAAAGCAGCAAAGAAAGGCCTTAGAAAGACTTTGAGAAGTCTAGCGATAGGACTAACAATAAGAGCAGAAAAGTGACTGATTTGAGAAAGCAACAGCAGCTGAGCTATCGCTAGCCACATCTATGACACAGCGCTCGCAAGGGAATGATGCGGCAGCGAAGACGGAAATGACCACGACCACCCCTACCCGTGGGAAACGGATATTACAGAAACGAAGGAAAATACCTAAAACTCAAAATTAACTGACGCAAGAAGAATCTCTTTCGCCGATTGTTGATTGCAATTTAACAAAATTTCTATCCAAAATTATTTGTAAGACTGCCAAGATCTGCGGCAACCAGCTTTATCCTAGTTATGAAAGGGGTAGACGAAAAAAAAATCTTCATACCCAAAGGGGACATCAGTGGAAGAAAAAAATTAAAGTGGACCTTCAAGAGCTTCTGAACCACACAGCCTCGCGCATCATGGCATCAATGCCAATTCAGTGATGATCACGGGGTCAACATTTCCCTTGAATGCAAACGAAAACTAGTTGTAGAGCTGGTGAATTTATTCTTTATGTTTCCTTATGATTTTAATAATTTTGTTAATTTATAATGTTTCATATGTAATTTAATGTTTTCCATTGCATTTTTCAAAATATAAAATGCTCTCGAAGTCATTTCTGATGAATGTTATATCAGAAAAAAATGATGACACAAAGTTCAACTATTAATTGACTACTACTTATGTCTTGAAACGCAGGTTTCGGGTCTCCCACGGAATGTCTTTCTACGTGCTCTCTTTTATTGCTTCCTTTTCATCGGTGTTAGTAAAAAAAATATTTCTAGCTGTTTTTCGTATCAAGTGTGATTTTCAAGCAAGCTAGCTGACATTTATTGTTACATTTTATTAATAATTAATTATATTCGTTGAATATATTTCCCGTAAGTATATATCAAATGAGAAACCTCTCCATTTTTCGTTTCCCACACGTTTTTCCTTTCCGTTTGGAAAAATGCGAGCGATGGTATCTTCATTACGTAATAAGACTCTACATTCCGTTAAAATTACATCATAAACGACAATTCAACACTGAAATTTTATTTTATTTTTAAATTTTGCTTTATTCCAAAACCATCGAATACAGCTCAAATTGAGCCATTTTATGTGGAGTATTAAAAAAATTTAACAATCAATTACATGAACAACCAAGCCCTGGATAGGGGAAACCTACCCAGGCGGGGCTCGAACCCGTGATTTCTTGTTTAGCAGGCGAGGACATTACCTAGCCGCCACCGAGGTCGGCGGCGTGATGTTGGCGAAATGCCTCTTTACATAATGAAGATAACATCGTCAACAATTTCGGAAAAGGTGTAAACTCATAAGGACCTTCGCATTCACAGGCATATTTTTTCAGCGCATGAGAGAGGAACACGGCCCACATATGTTGGCTTCTACTATTTTTAATTGGCTCGCCGCCATTTAGGTGTCACATATCAACTCCGACTGCGACCCGTTTTCCAGCGACCCGTATCAAATTTATCATGAGTATCAAATTTCTCCTAGGATTCGCCGCGGGAGAAGTCGGGAGGCGACTTGCCTTCCCCCCCTTTCTCTCCCCTGAAGTGCTTCGGCTTTGGTCTCCATGTTCCGGCGCTGCGGCTAGAGGGCTTCGAGAGCCGTTAAATTGGGAAATTCAAACGCTAGGGCGCCCCCTTCATAATACCATTCTGTCTTGCTGTCACTTGAAATCTAGCGATTTGATTGATGGATTTTTCTTCCTTACAGGAAAACCCACTAAAATCGCTGGCACATTAATTTTGTAAGCTTGGTTTCGCTAATAGTTCCTCTTCTCTTCTCTAGCGTTGAGGTGTCGTTCCCTCGTCCCGGCCCTTCCTTCCCTTTCCTTTCCCAGAGGCGTCGACGGGCTCCTATCGCGGCTGCGCCTCTATCCTTTTTCCTTCCTTTCCTTCCCCTCCCGTCTGGGCGTATAAGCCACGGGCTTGGTTCCCGGCCCCGGAGTGTTGTATCCTCGAAGGGCTCCCCTGAGCCCTCATTGGTTATCACTTGAAACCGTGATTCTAAATTCCAGTATTCTCTAGTTCAGTGGCCACACATGTGTACGTGGTGTGAGTTTTCTCTCATCTACTGAATGATTTTCACTATCATAGAGCTGGCTGACTTATATTATGCATGTAAAGATACAAATTTGTGTGTATGCGACAGCTGTTAGGAGCCATAATTTGTATTTGCAAAGAGATTGGATTCAATCGGGAGAAGGAATAATTAGAGGATGTCTCACACACTACCTCACAATTCGAAGATGTGTGAATGTTAGTGTTACTTACCATTTAATGCACCGTGTGCGAAAAAATTGTACCAGATCCATGGCTAAGGTTTCTTACATTGACCATGGATATTCAATCGTTAACCATTCCATCAATTTGGAATTCTGAGATGAATGTATACAATAAAAATGACACCAATTAATTATGATATTGATAGTTATTTGTTTCCACATACCTTAATGGCTTGAGAATTATCCGGCTCAGCGGATCAAACGACTCAGGGTTTTCGGCAAGATTGCACACGAAACGTAGTCTGCAGTTTAAACCTTGGACCTGTCAATCAACAGGGGTTAATGAATAGAAAGATCAATCGGGTTCATTTTTTTAGAATGTCAAATTGGGAGGGAATATAAACTGGGAATATATAAAAAATTAGAAAGACTATCTCATATATTATCAAATATAATTACACATTTTTTGCATAAGCTTTAAAACTCATTTGAAGCCTTTTCCAGGTATTATTGATTCCTAATTTTCTGAGATAGTAGCCCATTGATATTATATTATGCTACACTGTTACCATATTAAAATTATCGAATGACTTTCAATGCTGATATCATGAATATATTATATCCTTTGAATCAGTTAAATTTCAGATTTTTTTCATTCGAAGAAAAAAAGCAGGAGTATTACATAGTGATAAGTAATCATTTTTCTTAGCATCCTTAATCATGCAAAAGCATTACCGTATACTTAATTTCTCCGAGTGACAGTGGGGATGTAATTATAAATGTTTATTTTCTTCATGTGAGTGAGATTTGTTAGCTTTTTACAAATGGAATATTAATCAATTACTGCTTCCATGAATAACATGGCTTCTCAACTCATTGGTCTCAAGTCCGATTGGGATTCTTGGACTGAGGTGGAAGTAATTGTGTTTACTTGTCATTCTGTCACTCAAAGAAGTTTTTCAAACTCATCGCTATAGTTGGCCTCTGTCGTCATGCATTATCATGTCGTTAAAAATGCATCAATTGCGGTTGGTGCTCTCTTAATTCACGGGGTAGTTTATTTATTACCATTGTAAATAAGGTGGCCACCAGGACGAGGAAAAATATAGAGGTAACGCAAAAAGTTCTGTGCACTTAAAATATTATTGAAAGAATTGATTTTTTGTCTGAAGCATCTTCAGCGTCATCCAAAGATTCTTAATTGCTGAGGGCTTACATGAAGGTAAATGATTGAAGTCCACAAGGTAAATATAGCACACACATGTGTGCGCGATGCTGATTGCAGCTTGTGAACAGGTCGACGGCTGTAAGAAGTTTGCCCTCTGTATCTCTGGTCGCAAAATTACAAGGCGCTTGACTGTCATCTTGCGAATACATACGATATGGAAAGCTCACAAAAACTGATTTCCCTATCGCATAAATAAATGAGAATATGATGAGGCTTTGATTGTATCTCAGAAACAACCTCACGGCATAGTTTTACTAAGGGTGCACATAGTCGATAGAATTATCTCGTTGTTTTTTTTATCTCGAGAAAAAACAATGAAGAAAGGTTTGATGACAAGCAAAAGGGAATAGAAATATGTAAAGTGCTTTTTTCCTGTTGTGAAAAGCCTGAGCTTTAATCTTTGACGAGATAAATGATTAGAATCAAAATATTTTTTCCAGTTGAAATATGAATAATAAATTAAGTATTCTGAGCAGTAGAGTACTGTAGTGCTTTTTCTGCTGCTTAAACTATTAAGGCCGGCGAACAATTCCTTTTAAAGCGTTAACGACAGCTTGGCGAAGAATACGTAGAAATTATTCGCCGCGGATATCAAAAGGAATGGTATAGGGAAGCCATTGATCGAGGATGATGACCGATTGTGGATTCGATGGGTGAGAAGGAAAAAGCGCATGAATAAAGATTTCGGCGGAGGAATGCGAATAGAATAAAAAGGTGAACATTGTTCCGAAAACAATGGGATCGAGGAAAATGAAAAAGGAAAAGGAGCTAAGCACACGAACAATATGGAGAAATTCGACAGATTCGGAATATGCGATGTGACAGCGGAATTTTAAGCGAATGGTGGAGGGCAGATAAGGGAAAAGTGTGCCAATTATCGTGGAGAGATCAAAAATAACTTGGATGGAGCGTGCAAAAATTTCATGAAATTGGTAGGAATTCAGGGAAGAATTCGTTGATGAAGGCATTTGAGGCAGCTAGTATCAGTAGGTATGATAGCAATATTATTGGTATGGAGTGGTTATTAAAAATATGATAAAAGAGAAAGTGATGGAAAAAGGAATGTGACGCCAGCAGTTGAATGTGATGATATCTAATTGCACCAGCGTGCAAACTTGCAGGTTAGGTAATTTCATTTGTAGGACACACATATATTTCATTCGGCGTATGAGATCTCGTTCATTTTAAATCCATGCCATTAAAAGGCACTTTTTAGGTAACGGTTAGAAAAAAAATACTGAAATATTTTTGCTAAATATTTAAGTGCCATCCAAAACGGCACTTATTTCGCTCGTACTTATACAGCACAGTTTGTACTTAAGCCGCGTAAATACATGCATTTATTCAGGCTCCTAATAAATTATCCTAAGGAAGAAAATATCTCGTACATTAACTAAATGTACGTTATCTTTTAACGCCAGCTAATCCGTTGGTGGAAAAGAAATTGAAGAGGAATCGCGTGAATTGAAAGTGAAAAGTAGTTTTTCTTGTTCTCCAGAGGACCCTTTCAGTTAATTGAGTTTCTTCTTGATATGGACAAGTAGAGGAAACTCATTCTATCTTTATGTGAAACTAAGGTCATTTGAGAAAGCAATTTAACAGTTTCTTATGATGGGCTATCTCCTGCCTCAACTGAATGAGTCCTATCCCACATTTAATCACACGATACTTTACCTTGCTCTAGTCCTAAAATTATATTGAGCGAAGGATTACCAGATTTAAAAGAAATAATGTTGGCCCATCGCCTTGTTGAGTGCCTAAAACTTTTGTGCAGTAGGAGATTAATTTTTTGTTGACGTTATGGGAGAAACGTGTGACGAATTCGGGTTTATTGGGCCTAAAGTCGTTTACAAATGACTTATTTCGCACTTTCAGGAAAAGTCATTCGTGTGTAAGACCAAGGTATCTTAAAAGTCTCTCTTATTAAAAAATAGTTAATTTTACCTCAATATACTGAATTCGATGAGTTAGTCAATAACTGGTTGAGTGTATCGAGTAATTTTAAAATACAAGTGTTTTCATGAATCTCGGGCGTTCGCTATTTGTCTTGAGCTACAAGTATATATCAAAATCTCCATCACCATCTATTTATATTTCCTCTATGAGAATGTTTTTAACCTCTTCCAAATCTTCAATTATTTTCGCTATTTTATCTAATACCATCTTTTTTATCCTCTTGTGTGGGAAGGCCAAGAAAAATTAATTCGTTAGCAAAGTACGCAATCATGTATCCTTCAGATAATGCGGCATTGCCGCAGTGCCCTTGCCTTATGCAGGATCGTATATCTGCGCATTCTGTTTCCCAAATAGATATATTGTAGAGAGACTTCTTATTTTCTTCCTCCAGCACCTTACATTCCCAAAGTAATTGCTAGTTTTCTGCGTAAGTCTTTGTGTATGTCGGGAAAATCTGTTCTAAATTGCTCGTTCAATTTCTTCCTTTCATCCCAGTCTCTGATATATTTATACTAATGTGCGATATTTGGTGATATCTCCATCTCAAATGCAATATGCGAGCCATAGGAAAAATAGTTTTATTTATGTCGTGGCATTGATTTGGAAACAAGTGCATTTGTATATTTTTCTTGCGCCATGTTACGAATCTTAGCTTACTTAATTTTTATCATTGTTATATATGTGAAAGAAACTTCTGCTAAAAATTTATTTAGATTCTCACGTTGTAATTATTTCAGTGGACGTCTATTTCTTGTATCAATTTTAGGCGTTATGATTAGATTCTGGGTGAGACGTTGATGTTTGCAAAATTTCTCACCCTTTCGAAAAAAGACGGTCGTGTATGAGACCCGGGTATCTGAAAGCACCACTCCGTAAAAATATCTAAAAATTTACCTATATACTAAATTCGGTCCGTTAGTATATCAATGTTTCATTATATCATCTAATTTCAAAATACCAGTCTATTTATGAATCTCATTTATTTATACATTTTATTAACGCCATTACCTCTTGCCATTTCCAATAACCTGTTTTCGCTCAAGGTTTTACAGAGGATATATATTTAAAGGCACTCCCTGTCTTTTCCTATGAACGAATTTTATTCAAAAGGGAAAATTTGTTCTCCGCGCAAATCTCAGGGAATCTCTGAGAAGACTGCCCCACATTCCTCGCTCTTTTTCTTCCTATCATCCCAGTGTCATCCCAATCTCTCTGCCGACTATTCCTCCGCGCTTATTCCCCCACATCTTAAATTTCCGCGCCTCATTCATCCGTTTCGATTCCTCTCCACGCTCCAACCCTCAGAATCTCCACCTGTCGGCTCGCTTTTATTTTATTTCTTCCTCCTTTTAGACGACGCACAATGAGTTACATTAATGCGACCGTCTTGTATCCGCGCGGGAGGTTGGGAGGCAACTCCCTTGCGTCTTCTTATTTCCCCGGGAGCGAGGCTTCCCCGGTGGCCAGCCTTGGGAGGGAATGAGGGAATTCTCTCTCCCCGGGGCAAAATTCTCCACTTCACTCTCCATCTTGGGGCAGGTTGTTGCCCCGTCACCAGGGAAACGTTTGAGGAAAATAGGGTAGTTCCCTTCATCAAAGAAAACGAAATTCATTGATTGCTATTCGTTACCCACCATTAGGGTTTTCATGACATACAAATTATTTGGTTTTTGAAATCCCAGCCTAAACGAATGGCAATGGACAATTTTAACCTCATTTGAAAAAGGCCAGATTGGCGCCCATGCGATGCCACTCCACGAGGATAGGAGTTTTACATAGTCTAAGATTACCAATGCATGCATGAGTCATAGAGCTCAGGGAAACATGTCTTAATAATCACTTATTAAAATTGTCTAAGTTCGGAAAGTTTCCTTCGTTCGGTAAGGAAGTAATAATCCATATTTAAGCCAAGCGCTACCTGCTAGCAGGCTGCGTCGTATCAGCGCTCCAGCCTCACCTCAAGGTCACCTCACAGGGCGGCAGCGGGAACCAGAAACACGTCACACGGACTTTTCCCATCATTCCTACTTAGCCGCCGCGTTTTCGCGCGCTTGAAAATTTTCACTTTTCGTTTAATCGCGAAAAATAGATGTCGTCATTCGAAAATCTAAGAGCGTGGAATGCGTACTCCAGGAGTAATAATCTTTCCATTTAGGCAATAAAAAAATTATAGTACCTAAACAAACCTATTATTTTCTTTGATTGTAAATAGAGCGGAACTCGTTATCGGGTGATCTTGCGACTTTTTCTTTTTCATTTTAATAAAGGCCGGTATTTGGTTACAATTTCTTTTCACGTATATATTGTATTACTGAGATTATTCAAATTTTTCCCATAAGTTTGAAGAAAAATCGCGATGATGATTACTTATGCTCAATGTTGAAATCTTCCTTTATTTTCAATTGACTATGTTAAAATTTTTAATTTTTCTTATTCTATTTAAGTGAACCAAATAAAGTTTATTGTAAATGAATTCCTCTGATTTGCAACTTTCTCTTTTTTATTTTATTAAGGGTCGGTACTTGGTTTTATTTTTTTCACTTAAATATGTATCATTAAGATTAGTGTCGTTTTTCCCATAACTCTGAAGAAAAATCACATTGATGATTAAGCTCAATATTGAAGTCTTCCTTTATTTTCAATTAATTCCATTTAAATTTTTAATTTTTCTTATTCTATTTAAGTGGACCAAATAAAGTTCATTGGAAATGAATTCCTCTGATTGGCCACTTTCTCATTTTTATTTAATTTAGGATCAGTGTTTGGTATAAAAATTTTTTCACTTTCATCTATGTATCATTGAGATTAGTTTAATTTTTTCCCATAAGTTGGAGGAAAAAATGACAATGATATTTAAGTTCAATGCTGTATTCTTCCCTTATTTTCAATTAATTCTATTTGAATTTTTAATCATCCCTATTCTATATAAGTGGACTAAATAAAGTTCATTGGTAATGAATTCCTCTGATATTAAAAACGAGAAATTATTTCAAAATCCAATGTCAACACTCAATTCTTTGACTCATGCTATAATTGAAGCTTAGTTTACTGAAAGTACTTCGAATATTTTCATCCTCTACATGTATTTTAATTAATCAATAACTCCAGTGCTCAATATAGAGGAAATTCCCTCCCAGAACATACCTCTCCCGAAATCAAACTCCACCTTGGAGCAGGTTGTTGCCCTACCGGGTGAACGTTGTTTAAATAATTTCCATCGATAAAATAAAACTGAAGTCGCTATCGTCAGATCCCGAAACTTTTCAATGTTTATTGCAATTTCACAGCACTTTTATACTTGGCTTCACGTTTTTTATTCGAATAATACAATATTATATAATGTTTTCCATAATTTTGAGGATAAACCAAATTGATACTCAAGGTATTAAAAAAATGGCCTGTATGAATTGGCCTTGGTTTTGTTTTTTCTTTATCTTCTTACGAATGAGTGTTCATGAAGATTTTTATCAGAAAAATTAGAATCTGGAATGAACGTTTTAATTTACTTTTATTGCCTATAAATGTGGTGTATATTATAGTTTTCTTCAGGGAAAAAGGGGCTAATGGGAAAAATTTTATGGACAAATTTTACGAGCAATCCAGTACTCCCTTATGGAATCGTAAGGAATTGAGCGTTTGGACAAGGTAGCCATCATAAACTGAAATAACTGAAAGTTGCATATTCTCTAATTTCGGCATGATTATTTGAACGGTGAAAGCGAACCTAAGAACCGCCACCTGCTCGATATGAAGACGGCCTCATTTGTACAAAATAAAACGGAGAGTATTTTTTAAAATCTCTCTCTTGCCTCAGTTTGATCACTAAAGTAGCTTTAATTACATCGTAAAATATTTATCACCGAAATTTCCTAAATTCTTGATTTTCTGCTGATAAAAACGCCAAATGACAAGACATTATGAGAGACTCCTTTCCCAATAAAAATTCTAGAGAAAAAGATCTCTGTAAAAGAGGGAAAAACTTTTGAGCAATTGATTTTTTATGGCCGATGTCAAAAAAATTAGTTGTGCCCACGCCAAAAATATCTTTTATATGCTTTTATTTGCATTAAATATAGCAGCTGCATCATTTCACATCTTCACCGACTGTGCGACATTAAAACATTCGAGTACGTTTTCGAAAACAGAAGCCTGAAGTTTGGTCGAGCTTACCTCGGTGGACTTTTATTGCTAATGAAAGGAGAACTAATGATGCTCATTAACGTAGTTTCTTTAATGTAAGGATTTTTAAAGAGTCAATACTGAATTGTTTTTCAGTTAATGCTTATGCGCCAATTTTTGCGCATTTTCCTAATATTTTTTAAATATACCTTTGGAAGCCCCATCAGCACTTAGCAGTATACTTATCTAGCTCGTTTGTGAGCGTTGTATGCAATACATTTTTAAAGCTTGTAAATACCTCGTAGCGAAAATACTTTTCGACAACTTGAATAAAGAAAAAGAGAACAAGAACTAATACATGATATAACACTTGCTTGTCTAAGGCGTCACAATGCAAACGTTTGACTCGAAATTGACCGCTGAAGGCAGCCGGACGAAAAAAATCACGGGAAAAATAATGCAACCGGAGGATAAAAATTCTTTTTTAAATCGAATAGTGGCTTAGATGGTTAAAGCAACACAGGCCTGAAGGATCGTGGCTCAAGCCGAGATATATTAGAACTTTTTTCCTTTTCCGAACTTTAAAACTTACCAATTGAAGGTTCACGGTAAAAGTTCGAAGTAAAAAGTCACACTTGGTTCCATCGAGTACGTTTTCTAAAACTGTTGCCTGAAGTTTGGTCGAGCTTACCTCGGTGGGCTTTTAATGCTAATGAAAGGAGAACTAATGATGCTCATTAACGTACTTTCTTTAATATAAGGATATTTAAAGAGTCAATACTGAATTGTTTTTCAGGTTTTGCTTCTGAACTGGAATTTCGATTATTTCCATAATAAGATCATAAAATCGGCTATCTCTACACATTCTTTGACGTGGAATGGGTTTCACTAAAGACAGCTTTTTTCCTCGTGATCGTTCCTCCACATTCCAATTCTTGGATCATGAAAATGAGATAAGAATATAAAGTTAAACATTAACTAAATTAATGTTTTACCTATGTAAAATTCATCGCAAATCTCTTTAATTTTTTTTTAGACTAAACCCGTCAAATTTATGGTCATCACGGATAAAGATAAGTAGGGTTAAGCCTATCTCTCGGTTACTAATACATTTCACTTAACGGAGCTGCTTATTGCCTTCGTCATCTGCAGTTTTTTCTGCACCTGATAATGTGGGTATTCTCTCCTAGTCGTTTGCTGGTTTCCTCCTTTTTTCAGTATTCATCTCACCACCCCGATTTTCATCCCACCGCTTTCACTTTTTTATTGCTCTCGTCAATCCGTTAATGCATGAGACTGGAAATAAATCTACCGTTCTATATTTAACACTGCATTAGCCTTTATCTTGGCAATGAGAAATCTTTCAGAGGTCGCAACTGCCACAACTATAATCACAATGGTAGTATTGATTTGGGATTCTCGTAATGGGTACATGTCATCTGGAAATCACTTGTTTTTTTCTTTGCGAGTTTACTTTGGTGGACCTGGTCAATCAATAAGTATTTATCCTCCTTATCTGTATTACATTTCAAAGTTCTCAGAACGTACAGGGTAAATTAAATATCCTAGCTATTGCAATATATCAAACTATTTTTTTGGAAATATGAACGATGCTTAAAACAATTTGAATGAAAAGCTCTGAAATATTTTTTTCGGAAATTTGAGCTGTAATCACCATATGTTCCCACACTTCTTGTTCTTCTGTTAGTATTAATGACTTCAATCACATATGGCCTTCCTGGTAAAATTCAATGAGGCCTTTTTCAAATACATTGTACCCAATAATCTTCTGTATTATCATATGATCAAACGAAAGATTAAGATAGTATGACTTACACCAACGGAGACAGGGTAATAATGTGGTTTCTCCTACTTCATTTGTGGGAGGGAACTATAGTTGTTCGATATACATGAGTCATCAGTTCTGCTCGATCAAGGGTAGAGAAATCTATTTGTAGTCTTGAAGATATCTCGAAATGAAATTTCGTTGGTTATTTTTTTGGTATTTCATATATAATTTTTAAGATATTGTAATTATATTTTTCAAATAAACGCTCCGGTGAGTTTGCTTGACGCGAAGAATTTCTTGACAGGCATTTAGCTACACTTTTTTTAGTGGATATCTCGCATTCGATATTAGATTTTTTGATCGTATTTATTATAATTTCAATGTAATTTATCAGCCATTGATTGATTGTGCTGCTGATTATTCCTATGTGGAAATTTTAAAATATAACCTTCCTGTTACTCCAAATATCCCCCTGAACTCAAATTACTACAGCTTCAACGACAGGTGATTTTAATTCTGTGACGCGTTCTTATTATGAATTATTTTTATTACTCACTTCACAAAATGAAGCAATTTCAAATCAATCATGGTGGTGTAGCCGATTGACTTAAAAATAGAATTGACAAATTTTCTTGGCAATTTTCAAATTATTTCTTGCCAAGGACAATACTTATTCCCTTCTTTCGTTGTAAAATATCGCACCTCACCAGGAAATTGCCATTAGGATGTTAAACTAGGTTTTGCTCTCTCCTTAGACATTCCTGAAAATTAGGTAATAGTTTAAATTTTTTTCGGGTATAACGCAATTTTTAAAGACTTCCACGAGGACACAATAGGTCGAAGTCTAAGGTCAGTGTACCAATATTAAACTGGCTTTATTTATTAATTTCAACTCTTTGTTGAAAATTTGAAAAAAATTGAATGCTGTAACTATTCATGAAGAACCTAGTGGCCATTCCTACGGGTAATATCTGCCGACGCAAACTATTGTTAGCAATTGATTGCAGTTTTTCTATAAATATCTAAGTAATGTTACTTATATTGGTAAAGGCATTTAATTACTTATAGAATTCCCCCCCGATAGTATTCACTCTTTTTTAAGAGGTGCCTGAATAATCGATCAAAACGTTTTGAAGCCGAAGCAGATATTTCATCAAACAATCACCTCCAAGGAGGGTGCGGCAAGGCAGGAAAATTCTAGAAGACGTATGTGCTGACCTAGAGAGAAGTCCCAATGGCGACGCAAGTTCTACCAGTTGGCATGACAACCAAGTTTATTCTCTCTCCTTTGCTAACAGGTGGGAGATGATAGGATAATGTGCAAAACGAAGTAGAATGTGCCGTGCGATTTTGTAATCACGTCGTTCTCTAATGTCCCACCCCGCCGCGTGTTTTCCGACTTAATGTTCCGCCGTAATGCACCTAAATGTTTGATATTGCTGCTCTTTCATTTCGACATTTCATTTCTCTCTCCCGCTTGTCTCACTATCCTTCGTTCCTGCCTATCGCGGCAGCGGAGGCCTCAGCTCCCCACGGCTACCACTCTCGTGAGTGTTGAAGTGACGTGAATTCTTAATTGCATCGCCGCTCTGAAAACCCCCTCCCACCCGCCCGCATTTCACTTGTCCGAGAGAGAAAGAGAGTCGCCCAGTATCTCCGCCTGTCATCTAGACTTCCCTGGAACGCTTGATCGCATTCTATTCCACCCGTCTCGCGAAATACCTGCGCTATCTCGATTCTGGTTGTGTTTTCCTCAGTCGCTCCTCCCCTCCACACGTCTGATGCGTTCTCAGTCTTCTTCTTCTTCGCCTTATCCTTCTCTCCAGTCTCCACCCTTCATTTCTCCGACCGGAGTGTCGTGTGTACTTGTCCCTCGGGGAAAAAATTGAGAGAACTTAGAAATTTTATCTAATCCGAAAGTATATAAAAATGACTTGTTAAATGACCTAATTCCTTCTAACCCCTCTCCTCTCTATTCAGTACCCGTCCACCACAAACATCCCCATAGTCGGATATGTTGTCATTGACCCACCGCCAGGGCAATAGAAACTAACACATTGCTCGATCTTCATGGGGAAAGTCACTCTTTTGTGATTCCTTACGCGTGGTCGTCTCAAGTGAGCTTCACAAGTAGAAAAGATGTTTTATCATCGCCGATTGAGGCATAAAAATAGAACTTGTGGGATTAACATAAGATACTCACCAATTTGATCTGCAGAAGATATTTAGACACCACGAGTCAATAAAAAATCCAGAAAAGATGTCAAAGCAGTTTAAATACCTGCACAAGAAACGTCTCAACCGTTGCCAAGCAATAATCATAATTTCAACTTAGTTAGAAAAAAGTAGAGGGTTAAAGCCAGGGATGGCAAGTGAATCTAAACGAAAGTCAAAACCAGTAAAATTTCAATAGCTACGTTCCTAGGATGGAAATGTGAAACGAAACGAAATGTGAAACGAAACGAAAACGAAAACCCGGGGAGCTTAACTCAGGGTTGAAACGAAATCGGAGTCAAAACTACTTCGGGCTGAAACTAAACTAAAACTCTGGGACGAATCGAAACGCAGATAACGTTTCGCACCGGAGGGACCACGTGCTTCACCTTCGAACGGTTTAGTTTCGACCCACACACCGAGTACGAAGTGTGGTTGAATGAAGTAGAGGTTCCGCCTTCCGCCATTAGATGCATGGGGCATTTATATTTTTACCACTAGCAGGAGAACTGTGAAAACAAACAGGCCGTTTGATTTTTAAGCTCTATGTTTTTACCTCTCATGTATGTCGAACGAAATGGGTCGAAACTATTCTCCATTTTACCCCTCCTCTCAACTGCTGGGATCGAAACATAACTATGAGTAGCGGCGTTTCGATTGATTTAGTTTCGTTCCTGGGAGTAACGTTTCTTCCCGGGTCATAACTAAACTCCTTGGTGATTTTACTTTCGTGCGGGAACAAAACTAAACCTAGGCTTCGTATTTTCGTATCCTTTTTCCGTTTTCCGAGGGAAACTGCCCTTCCCAACGCTTGTGTGTATGTTCACAAACTTTTCTTGACCTCATCCTCCCTCCCCCATTTCCTGAGCTCCCTTATTTACTAGGTACTCACCACCATCCTTGAAGTTCCTGGCCTCCCTCTCCCCGTTCAACGATTGTGAGACCCTACATAAGAATATATACCGTCCTGTCTGTAAATTTGTTTCGCTTCTTGATAATGACCTGGAAAGGTTGAAACCGGTCGAATCTTTTAATGTATCTCTTTCTGGAATGCTACAAAGTTTAATTTTAAGCTATCATGACCCGATCCAACAAAGTAAACTCGCAAACTATGGATTTCAGATGAATACGTATTTTATAATCACAAAATAATTGTGTTCTTTTGGCCGGATGGCTATTTGGGGAATTCCCTCGTGTTAAGTGGCTAATTATCTAACCTACTGGGTGACATTGCAGTAACAACAGTGGTTAATATACCCTACATAGTGGTTTTAGCAATACAAATTATCACACACCATATTAAATTATTTTAAAAATGAATGTTTTAGGGAGTTCTTTAATGATAAGTTGCCAACTATAGTAGCTATATAACTATGATAGGGTAGATAGTTATCTACCCTACCAGTTATCATATACATAATGGTGATGTACATAACACAGGAAAATCTAAAATGCCGTTAAGTAGTGGTATTTGCAATAAAAATGTTTTGTCACGCTAATTTTCTTTGAAAACTGATTTTTTTATGATTGCATTTGTTAAAATAGTCGGTGCCCTGTTATAAGTTCTATATAAATGTAAAAAATAAACATTGCGTGATCTGTGGTCACATTTGATTTATTTTAAAGTAACAAGTGAAAATTATAGAATCTACTATCTTGTTGAATTATTCAGTAATCGCCGAAGTCATTTAAAAAAATGAAATTCATCATAATTAAAGCGAAATGTCGAGTTTCACTTGAAAATGAAATTTGTTTTCACTGTGTCTCTTTCTGTGAATAAATATTTTTGCAGCCCTTCGTTTAAATTTTCTGGATAGGTAATGGTTTATTACTATGGCTGCGTGTAAAAAGAAGACCGAATAGTCATTTGGTGTGACTGAAGTAATCTATATATTCTACCAAAGATATCGTTCCTTACTTGCGACCCTTCGAGCAGTCATAAGTAAACACTTTCGTGTTGCCTCCGTGATCGTGTTAATAGACCTGCCATGCTAACTTAAAAATTCGGCACCATCGGATATTCGAGTAGCTACATGGAGAGAGGTATTTCTCGAGCTCATGGTTAACAAGGAGAAACTGTTTGATTGTTGCGAGGGAGAAAATTCACCTAGGAGAAATAAATGCCATCCACAATTTAAAGTTAAATTTTTGATGCTGTATTTAACCAGCAGACTTATCTGCGTTAAATAGTACTTAACTTCATTTATGACGTTTTTTTCACAATTTTTATGCATTATGTGAGATAAAAGTACCTCTAAACCCATTATTTAGCAAGTAGCTGCATCGTATTAGGCGAAGTTTTGCATTGAATTAGCTTAGCTATTAGCAACTATGCGTATAGGGTATTGCCTCAGCCCATCCTGCTCTGGTTATTGCCCTAGGTCTCTTTAATTTAGCTGAAGGTGAAGGTTAAGACTACGAATCAGTAAGGCCTCGCTGTCACACTTTTACTTCCAAATATTTGTTTCCCCTCTCAAACTTGAGAATTTCTCGTTGCTCAAGTTGATGATCCAAATTTTTTCTTCGAAATAAAAGACTCAAAAATATCCGAGTTGAGTCGCCACGGCTCCTCTTATTCGGCGCATTCGGCATTATACCAAATTTATCTGGGCTACTCGCGCATGAAACAGGTACAAATGGATGCAAGTGAATTCCTTCCCTTGATTCATTTGGTCTGCAGTGTCACACCCAAATGTTCCGACCAAGCTGTGGTAAATCTCCTCAATCTTCAACCAGAGCATTGCAAGGCGTAGATGGTGTTATCTTTTAGGTAATATATTATGCGCACCTGGAGAAGTTGATCAATTGCATCAAAAGATATATTCGAACTCCGAGAGGGTGATTTAATAGTGCCCGCAAACACATCCGCGGCTTGCAATTTATTTTCGATCTTACAAACTAAACTCTCTGTTCCCCTGACAATTTCTTTTGAATTAACAAACTTGTCAATACAAAAGTCCTTCATTATGGTCACCTTATCGCATATTTTGTGTCACTATCAGTGACACCTTCTCTTTCCGTGAGTAATCTATCTCTATCCCGGTAAAAAGAGATTTGAAACAACGATCAGTGATCTTTTCCCGTGAAATGGCTGTTTAGTTTTGATCTTACTCTCATATTCCAGTTCTATTTGATGCCATAGAGTACTATGTTTGCCCATATATTTCACTCTATTATCTATTTTCACTAATGAATCTCTTCTCCTATCCAATATTTCTCTATAAATATCACTGTGGCCCTTTAGTTTAGGGCATGAATTATAGTGCGTTGTTGAGCCAAAATGAACAAAATATTAAGATCGATAACTTATTAAGCCATAGTGTAATTGGCCATATACGTTATAGTTAGAAATTATTAGAATGAAATCAATGGATTCGGCTTTCTCTTTGTGATAATCCGTGTTGAAATGAATATACACAACCTTGGTAACTTTTCACTGGAAAATTATTTACTGGTAAGACGCATTTCGACGCTGAGGCGTCATTCTCAAGTACACTTGTCTCTACACTTGTCAAGTCTCTACTTGAGAATGACGCCTCAGCGTCGGAACGCGTCGTACCAATAAATAATTTTCCAGTGAAAAGTTACTAAGGTTGTATATTTTCATTTCAAGGATTAGAATTATTGTGCAATCGTACAAATTTAATCTGCAGGTCAGAGTTTTTAAGCTTTTTTATTCCCCTAGCAAGTTTTAAAATCTAGCTTCAAAAAATTCTTCAAATTAATTAGCAATCAAGATCAGCCTGTTTTTTATTAAAATTTTTCGTTCATATGAGACGACTTGAGAGAAGGTAGACACCTCAACATTTTCCAGGGTGAATGGAGGGGGTAGATTAAAGCCTTTGATTCACCCCCAACCGAGCGTTAAAATTTGACGGCAGCTAAATAATGATAGCAATATAACCCTTGGTATAATCGATATAATGGAGATAATCTGCCTTTTAATTCTCCTTCCACTGTATCAAATGCTTATTGGTTACTTTTCATTTGACGCTGCAAATAACGGCGAAGGTTAATGGAAATATCATGGTTATTTTAATTATAATATGGGAGTAACGAGATTTTAGAGAAGAAGATTGGATGAAGGGGCAATCCACCATGATGCATTGAAAATAGAACGCTACTAGTCAGGGTAAATATAATTATCTCAGAGAACCTCTATCAAATTGGGTTCATGCCTGAACCAACAGGAAGACATCCCATTACTTCAAGTAATTCAACTTCAGCTTTAGCTTCAAATAAAAATTTGTATATTTAGCTAACGACACTCTTTTTTGTAGCTCCAAAAATCAAATTTGATGGCTTAATAGGTGGAGAACTTGCTTTCCTCTCGAAGAATTGCAAGTTCGAATATAGGCGACCTCTTTGAAAACCGGCAGGCAATAATCGAGGTGCGAAATGGTCCCTCCTACCATGAATGCGTCAAATTTATTTGCAATGTGGCCCTAACAGGAAGGACCTATAAACTGTCCTATTCAAAGCAACGTTCTGGTCGAAACTTTCAGAAAGTGCGTCAACTATCCTTTCTAAGTGATGTTTCCACACCGTTAGTTTTTCAGCCAATCCGCCAATCTATGTCCTTTACAACTCACTCACCTCGTAGTGTTCTATAAATTTTCTCTAAAAGCAATAATTTCGCATGTTCGTCAATATAATGAATTCATATGGCATTTTTTCTATTTTTTAAATACCCCTAATTCTTCTGAGCTACGGTTTTCCGGATGGAATACCGCTGGACTTAGAACCTTCGTATTCACGTTTAAAAAATCTTCTTTTCTCATGTTCTGTATTCATTTTATTGTTACTGAATTAAAACTTAAAGAGATTTTCAACAAATACTTTGTTTTTCCTTCCAGGACTGGTTTCGATACATTTTTTATCATCAGTCTAAGTTTCAAGTTAATAATATTTTGGAATCCCACAAGGTTAAGCCCGAAACAAGTCTCTATACTTTTGCGTCGACTTAACCCATGTGCTTGATCAGGTTCACCGATCATTATATTTTCCACACCCTCTTTCATCATGCGGTTTTCCTCGTTTCCTCTCCCTTGAAGCTAACCGCGTCTACTCTCGTAGAGGACCGGGCGACTGTACTGAGGCCATAAATAATGTGGGCGGGACCCGTTTCTTATCTTGCCGAAATGAAGGAGCGTACACTCTCCCTATATATCTCGTGGTCTCGACGTTCGAGAGTTTTTGTAATACGTACTCCTTTCGCCCCCATGCGGGGAATCATCTTCAAAATCGGACCAGAACTGGTTCATCTTCCCCCGGAGAGTTCATCACTTTTCGCACGCAAACTATCCAATGCCCCACCCCGCTTCCCCACCTTCCTCATCTCTCAGTGAGAATTTCGTCGTTGGGTCCTAAGACATCCAATTAGAGAGTTGAGAAACGAAAGCACGCGAACAAAAGGGTTTGAAATCAAAAAGTCCCCCTTTAAATGACCATCCTGAATACGGTTTACGTATCAAACTCCTCTTATCCACGAACCCCTCCTTCATCCAGGGGTGGTCTGGCCAGATCGGCTGGTCAACGATCGACGGGCCCCCAAAACGCTCACGGCTATCGTGAAGCGTTTATGAAAAGTGTAATTAAAAAAGACTCAATACTCGAAGCAATTTTTTTTGCAACTGTAAAGTTCTACATTTTCATCAGTTGCTTTACGCTGCATGCATACTATTTATAAATAGATAAGGGGAGAGTTGCCTATGTTGTACCACTTTTCACATTTTATGTTGCTCAAATATTAAGTTACACATTGACTGTCATTCAGTGTGAAGTAATGCATAGAATTCGATAGCAAAATGTTCAAAATCATTTCGTCAAAAGAAAAATATTTATGATTTTCTAAATACCTGAAAGTGGTACAAATTAGGAAACTGGTCTCCTAATTTGTACCAATGGGTTCATAAATTGGACCAAACATTAACTCCAATCAATTGTGTGGTTAAATGATAAATAACTCCATTTCAGTTTATTTCAGCATTAATATTAGTATTTTACTGTTCCTCGCTAGTAAATAAACCTATTTACAGTCATAATTGAAACCTTTTCTCACTTCTTTTCCCTCCTACGCGCTTTTAACATGAATCGATATTTGGCATTTCGTACACCTTATCATCTCTCCCACTTTTTCTTCCTCGCACAGTTTACAATAACATTCTACCGCACCTACATCCCTTGGTCTCTTTGTTGGTTTCACTACAGTGTCACAAAGTAATTTCCTTTCTAGGGGTAATTTTGCAGGTTTGGCTTTCCCGTCCTTCGCTTACCTGCATTTTTCCTTGTATGGATTACTCCTCAACTCACAGGCTCCCTGTTCTGGTATTAGAGCTCTAGTAGAAGCTACTCTTGCTTTTACATTAGGAATTGGAAGTGTCCCCATTTAAATATGCTGCTACGGCTAAATGTAGTTCATCTACGATCCACTTTCCATATTTTCCTTTGGGACCCACGCTGTAATGCTTATTAGTTACTCACGATAAATAGCAAATTATTAATGAATAAAATTTATATTAGCACATAAGCTAAAAATATCTTAATACGTGAAAAACAACCAAAATCATCAATGAATAGTTCTACGGTGTTCTAACGGTACAATATAGGAAAGTGCTAGTGGTACATTATACGCAACTCCGCCATTTTTTCTTCGTCACCTCCTTTCAAACTAACTATACGACATACAGAACCATATTTTCGTGAAAACTCAGGTATATATCTATGTATTTTCAGCTGATAAGTATAACAGCTTGTTTCCACTTACGTTATTATTGTTATTCCCACAGCCTCGCGAAGAACAAAAGTGCTTTAAAACTGCAAAATATTTTACTCCCTCACTCACGAACGAACAGTTCTCGAACACATTTAGCTGGCGACTGGTGTTTTAGCGTCTTGTTCGACCAGGTTGAAGACAGAAGTCTCAATATTCCACGTCCTCCCGTTTTACCGAGGTGCTACAAATTAGGATCCGGTATGATATACCTAGGCAACTATATGAAAAGATAAAGAAAACAAAGTTGTCAGGAGATATTGGAGAACCTGATGCTTTTTAAAAGGATTTTTTAGTATTTTCCGAGATGTCAGCGCAGTTTCATGAAAAAAATACCCTAAATAATAGACTATAGCATCATAAATCATTATTAAATTTTAGAAGCTGTGAAATTCTCTTTTCATTATATATATTTTTTTGCTTTTGCTATTAAATTTTATCTGGATTTTAAGTGCCAGAATAGCGTCAAAATCCATTTCCGGGCATACAATACCGTAAAACATTCCGGGAGAAGACCCCCGCATACCCCGGTGAAAGGGGGGCCCGTCGCAAGCCCCATCTGAGAGCCCCCAATTACCGAAGACTGCCCCTACCGTCATCCTAATATTACTTGCGTGTATAGGCATGGGCTCTTTCTTCATTCGGCAGTCAAGAAACTTTAATCATTTATGTAATAGAAAACTTTTAATCATCTCTGAATTGCGTGACATCTTGCGTGCCTTCTCGCCTCATAAATCATCGACGAAGAATCCTTTTACTAAAATAGATTCTTTTAGCTTTGAGAAAATCATTTCCCGCTCATGTATGTGCATGAATTACGCTTTATTCTTCGGTTGAAAGTGACTTGAAGGATAAAGTGATTTCCGGGCATGACCACAAATTGATTTGTGAGTCTTATAAAAGAGTGGTGCATTCTATTATTAATTAACTCTACCTATGTGGAAGCGAGTGTTAAAGATTGATTTTTCGAGTAATTTGAATGTGAATTCAAGTAGTTTTATTTTGAATTTTTTTCTAGCTGGGTACCCAAATTCAAACTAAATCATTATCTCACTACCGTTAATAAATTTAAGATGAAATTAGCATAACTATTTGATTTAGATATTTAATGCCTTTCAGTTTTCAAAAAAATAGGCCACTAATTGTGTTGTAATATTTTTATTTTATTTTGGAAGGTCAGTATACAGTCAATGCTTTTTTTCAACAGCTAAACTAAAGAAATAACTTTAAATTTTCCTAAATAGCTCACCCACAGAAAGATGTATCTCTTTGAGGACTCAATAATATTTATTTTATAGGTGATATCGAGCAAAAATTATGCGAGATACTGCTGTTAAATATGGCAACAAATATGTTTTTTATAAATTGTGATATCGGCTATTACACGTAACCGTATACAGGAATAGTCCGTGACGTGGCAGAACTTTTTAAATTTATTTTCAATTTGTGATCCCATGCATGAACTAATCATACTTGTAAATACCTCTAGCAGGTCTAGCATCAATGCGAGCCGCTGTAGTTCCTCCGTATGCCGCGAGGGTTCGTTTAATGCCATTCTCGCGCTGCGCATCCCATCCGGCAATTCGCGCTTGGAGCGATTCTTCACCAGAGGGAGTGCCACGCCGAAGGGAACAGTGACGAGGAAACCTCAAGAGAAATTGGTAAGTTCATCGTTACTTTACCTGTTACTGTAAGGAGATAAGAAATGCATACGTTGTCATTGCCGGAGGCTAGGGCGGATACGGTATTTTTTTCTGTGGAGGCACCAGGATCTAGCAAGCAAAAGGTCTCCTCACATTAAGGTAAAAAAAACTACATGCAACAATTATTCTAGGAACTCTTAATTTTAATATAAAACTGCTAATATGTGAATATTAATGACTTTCATATTAAAATGCAACATTTATTAATATTTGTATCAAAAATCTCGTATATTTTTTACGCGTCCGGGGGAGGGGGGGGGGGCACGTGCCCATGTACCCCCTCTTAATCCGCCAATGGCAGGAAGGTTTCCTAGTCCTTCTTGGAGAAAATGAATGCAAATACGCATGTAAGCTGTCGTGGAAACCGTTACCGTCCTGTACTCCTAGCCAAAAATGCAAAAGATCCATATTTTTACTGTTAAGTATTGCACAATATGGAAAATATTTGTGTCAATTCAATGTTTACAGATTGGTAAAAGTTTTTAGCCATTTTTTAAATTTTTTTTAAGTGGTCATATTGCATCGTATAATTATATTATATAGCGTTATCATTATGGGCATACTAGCATCAGATAATATGCTGTAATTGGTAGCTACTCACCAATGTTGATAGGTGACGCCGTGTCGAAGAAGACGAATCTCTTTTCCCTGTGATGGTGATGATTTTCGCCGGTATTCTCGGCCAATGTTACGCCAAACATGATTGTAACCAGTATTGCGATCTTTAGGTCCATCGCTGGACTTCTTCTGATGTTATTTGTTGAAAAAATGCGGGTCATGTCTTTTCTGTCTGTAGTCCTTCTCATTGGAACCAATGTTGCAGTGTCACAAATTATTTACTCCTTCGCTGAAAACATTGAACAAGATATTGTATTTTAGAAGGATACCCCAAATGTATCTATGCTATTATATATATTTTAATTGGATAGAAAGGGCAAGGTATAGTTTAAATTTTACTTTGGATGGATATTTAAACTTTTAAAACGTAGGTATTCATTGTATAAAACATCTGAGTGAATGATTACCCCAATTATAACGTAAATACAGATGTTAATTCACTAATCTGAGGGTCAAGTTTCTTAATCGCCATTTTTATGCTTCACTGGAAAGATAGCTAGCCCGGGTGATACTTATTTTATGATAGCTAGCCAGGGTGGAATTTTGCACTTTTTCGACAAATTTGAGTTCAATAATTTCTGCAATCCTTTATGCTGTAAATATTTCGATTGATTTGAAGGAAGATAATATATATAATGAAATTCGTGATAAATTAATGCTTTTTGCTTTCAGTGAAGTACTTTCTGAATTAAGTGGTACATATCACTGCTCAGTGTCATGCATTTAACCAGCTAGTTGTGAAGTGAAAAGTGATTTGTGTAGCCTCCTCTTAAAATATGCCAATAATGATGAGTTCCTAGTTGAAAGGTTAAGATTTCCATTCCCTACATGAACGGTAAATGATTTGTTGTAAATGACAGTTCGGTGATGAGGTATAACAAGATTGTGATTACCTCTAGTATTTGTCATGTGTACAGTGTCAATAATGCTGAACTCGCATGATAAGTAAGGAGGTGTTTTTGTGCTTAGAATTTGATATAGGAGAGAAAGAGTATGAAGCCGGCGTCGAGAGTCGAGTTTCAGCCATGAAAGTTTATTAATATAATCGGTTATATGGTCCGATAATTGTGAGTCAAATATGAATCTAATGCATCAGTTCATGGTACGTTGAAGCTTAAGACTAAGTTCTTGAGAAAGGTCCTGGTAGGCACTGTCAGAGTATTCAAATAAAGGTAATATTATAGTAGATACTAATTGCGCTTTAAGATATGTAGGGATGACATATTTAAATTTTAATAGGGGATAAAGTGATTGATTAACAGATTTAGTGATTTTATTTACATGTGATGCCCAAGAGAGATTTTGATCAATAATTAATCCTAAGTTTCTTACTTCATCGCAAAAAGAAATCGGGGATTCGGCGATACGTAAATTTGGCAGTTCATCCCTCTGCACTCATTAGTAACCAGTTAGTATTGCTTGGGATTTATTAGGGTTTATGCATAGGAAGTTATTAAATGCACCATTCTTAACATAGTTAACATCCTTTTCTCAGACCTACTGAATATTCACACAAAATTTCATAGGAATCGGTTCAGCCGTTTCGGACGAGTTTGGCTGCAAAAAACTATGACACGAGAATTTTATATAGTGGAAGAAGTTAGCATACATATCACTGACCATTAACTAATGTTCATATATGTTACTTAATAAAGATTGAAATTCCAGAAGCAATTGATAAACAGGACTTTTTTATCATTTTTATCTAATCAATATAACTTGGAGTACTGCAGTCTACTCATTGCAATTATGATTTCAGGTTATCATCCAGTTTTTACTTCCATTTTAAAATAGCGATTGTAATTGGAGATGGCTTTTACATTTTATGGCCAAGATTTTGTATTCCCAGATGCCTTTTTAAGAAGTCATTTTGTTTACGCAAAATACAATTGCCACCTGCTTGAGTTTTCTTGGAAAAAACAAGTTTGGATTTTATCCTGAAATTAAGTATTTAAAGCAGTTTCTTCATGTTACTTTTATGAGTTATTCATTCCTTCAGGTTTGATCGACGTAATATGGAAGCATTAACCTAGTTGGCTGCTGATATTGAAGAAATACAGGTTTCTTTCTACCTTATGGTGCTGCATTTTTATTGGAAACATTGATCGTCTCCCCGTGGATGATCCAATCTCATAAATCTTAATTATCTCTCGCTAAGAGCACCGCAAAGTTATTTTTCTACATGCCTTAGGGAAATTTTTTATTTTAATCTGTCTGCTACTTTTTGTTTTTCGTAGTGAAATTTAAAATGAAAAAAATGAGCTCTCTCCAGTGAGATTCTTGAATACATTTACGCGTCTTCTCCTCTCCCATCGCCTATCAGTTCAAACTCTCCTCCTCTGAACCATCTTTTTTATTTAATATACATGTTTTTTCATCTTCTTTGCCTGCCTGATTCTACTCCATTGCTTTCAAATTAGTACTCTCCTTCAGCATTTCTTGTCCTTACGTGGAAGATTATTCTTGAGGTGTACACAGTGTGCCAGTCACGGCTAATGTCACTTTACCTGCGCGATTTAAATAACTCCTTTGTCTAGGCTCTCGAAAACAGAATTTTGAAGAATGAGAAGTTAACATTCTACGTATTTCATTTTGTAAAACCCGAATTCGAAAACTTCTATCCGTTTAAGCTATTCACTAACAAATTGTGGTTTCTACAAATTAATCTCAAAGACACGTATTCGCTCAAATTTCATGTTGAAAGCTAGCCTTTTTGGTCTATAGCGCTAAATCTTATACTTCATCAATGAATACGCAGCCGCGTAAACTTGAGTGTGATAAGAATGTACAAAAATTCAAACCTATCCAATCAATAAATTATGGAATAGATTTTTTGTTTTGATTTGTATCATTTTCTAACGCCTCTGTAATGGAGAAATACGAATGCTTTCTACATAAATTTTCATCGGTCGGAAATAGAATCCCTTTTTTTAGTAATATCGCATTAAGAAAATATCTACCTTTGGAGACTTAGAGTAGCAAGTTTTCTAAATACAATAGTCAGTTTGCTAAAATCTTTAAACCACCAATACTGCTAAATTATATATTTTTCTTGACACTGACAACAAATACTTTTAATAATATTATCTTACAACTTTTAAACGATAACAAAATATTTTTACTCTTATTTGGAGAGCGTTCACAAAATAATTCAGATTTTTAATCATAAATACATCTTAACGCTATTTTTTGTCAATGTATTGTGGATGCTCACTACTTATCGTTCTTGGGTATAATTTTAGAGCCTACTCACTCTTTCTTTCACTTCTCACACTTTACTCTTTCACTCCATTTTGATTACTTTAGGTCCTTAAAGGAGACTTAATTGATCATTACCTCAATATAATTAATTAGTCAATGAAAGTATTTTTTGGCGATGTTTACCACACTTAGCCATTGCATTTTTCTAGTATTTGATATCGCCAGCCTATATCGAATGATGCAACAATGAGAAATTTTCATGAAATGACGTGTACCTAAAAGGAATGGCGAACTATGAGTTCAACAGCATAAATTTGAATACCATAGAATATTGTAGTTTTTTTCTTGTATAGATATCTCTCCACGAGGCTTATCTTATGCACTTTATATTGTTCTTCTCACCTGAATTATAAATTAAGCCTTACAAGCAGTGCTTTTTCATAAAAAATTTTGACAAAATATATAGATCAAAGAAAAGGGCCAGCGAAGCGATGTGATAAAAACGAATGTGCGATTTTAAGCAGCTCAACTTATCATTCCATAAATCAACGTGCATGAGCACAAATGGGTTTTGATCTTAAATGATTCATCAAACCATGAATTCGACATGCAAGGCCATCAATTCACGGTACACATGCATCTTGTATCCGCTAACTAACCTAAGAAGCCTTTCATTTTCTTCTCTTTGTACTGAAAATTATGATATTATCACGTAAGTATGATGACGAGATGAACTCAGCGCCTATTTCTGAAATGAAAAAAAAATATCAGATAGGAATGCAAATCAAGATGAAGGGCGTAATTCCATTATTATTATTCAATAGAGTAGGAAAGGTAGCTAATTATTTCCCTTTATGAGAGATGTGCTTTCAAAACGTCTCGACTTTTTCATTCGGAAATATTCCGCTTCTATAAATAGATTTCATTTCGCTCCGCGAGAGGAATTTTGCGAGAAAAAACGTTCAAATGAGTGGCAGCGTACTCGTTTTCTATGGCTGAAAGAGATGTTGGATCATTATTTAAATTATTATTTATTGAGATGGAGGAGCAAGCACCTGCTCTGCTCTTCTCGGGGCGGTCTTCTCTTTTTGTCCCGCCTTCAACTCGGCAAAGGCGTCTTGTCAAGTGTGCATCTTCATCAGATTTCAGGAGCGATGGGAACACCCAAGTGGCAGTGACAAAGAAAATGAGAGTAATCGGGGGATCGGGGAAGATAATAAATGAAGCGTCATCGTCCGTAGAATACGGCTGAAAGCGAGAGCTTGAAGGTACCCTGAGCCAATGGACTAAGGCTGTGTTTTCAACCAATGGCGTAGCTAGGGGGTAGGTCCGGGGGTCCGGACCCCCCGAAATATAAGAACACAATAATTTCCTTCATAAAAGAAAACGAAATATTGAAAAATCTTGGATTAACAAAAGATTTCTTGACAAATGAAGTTTTTTCGATGATCAAAAGTGTTAAAAGTACCCTGTTTTTTCAAAAAAATTTCTCCCCCGGTTTTGAAACCCCTCCCCCCTCTTGAACGAAATTCCTGGCTACCCCACTGTCTTCAACCTTCTTTAATGCAAGGGCCGAATATCGATTTCACATCGCCTGGAGGTCCACAATGCTCCACATAACTTTATAACCACATCAATAAAAAAACAAATTTATCGTGCAATTTAATTGCCTCGCAAGAGCCACAAGGGAAGCATTAAAAATCAACTATATTCATGCTAGTAAAGGCACTGGCTACACCCAGACAAATACTTAATTGGGACGTTCTACTTCATTTTGGGAAATGTGTTTGTTCAACTTGGTGAATGAATTAAATGAAACTTTTCCTTTATGTTCACTTTTTGTTGCAAAAAATAACTGCCCGTTTCGTTGCATCATCAGGTAATTAGTCTAATCTTATCTACCCGGTAATTGTAATTACGCATCGTGAGGCGTAGTTTAGTTTCAAAATAAAAGAGTGGACGGTACGGACAAGTTCTCTTCGATTCGTTGACTTGGAAGGGAGTTTAAGATAGGGAAAAAAACAGGTGTTTTCATTGGCTAAAATTGTATACTTTATCTAGTGGATTCATCGTCATTCAACCATTTGGGCCTCGGAAATAGAACTTTATAGTTCTTATAAAATGTGTCATTTTCAACAACACAACGTTGGTTAAAAAAAACAGAAATAAGAGCTAATATTATTTCAGTCATCGTACACCTCGTATAAAAAATCATTTAAAAATTCTGGGTATGACAGTTATTATTTGACAGTATTTAAGAGTCAACTTCCTTCAACGTATATGAGGTTTTGGCTAGATTTTTTTTCGATTTCAGTCCACTGTACGTCACATTCGTACGTCCACTGCACGCAGATCTCGTATAACGAGTGAATGGAGGCGTAATTACTCGATGAAATGAGATCTAGGATCGGCGGCTTTTGGCACTGATCAGTGTCGGCACGACTTGTAAAGGCCTAGGAATAAGATCCTGGGGACCGGAACTCGAGATACTCCACACACTTCTTCTACTCCTCTTTGGAACTTTTCGCGAAACACTTCCAGGCCTCTGGGCGCGGAATGTAGCGCTGGATGGGAGAGTGGCTGGTGGGCATGTTTTCTTTCACACTTGGGTCGTCTCTTCCTCCAATAACTATCCGCTGGCGCTACGCGATCCTATGTTTGCATGGCCACCTCCTTGCTCAGCGCCCCTCTTCTCTGGCGCGGTCATGTATAAACCCCCTGTCGAGAATGTAGACGGTTCATAGAATTAATTAGGGCATGTACACAAGTGCAACCTGTAATTTGAGAGCAATCTCAGATAGGTGTCTTTAATATAAGCCTATTTACTCCATAGGGTATCGTGACCTCTTTTTAAATCGTACAGCAACCTCACCTTTCTCAGAGACGAATAGTCTGATGAATGCGTGTTTGGGGTTTTTATGACAGTGCTTTTCAAAGGATCCTGAGTTGCAAAAGTGGATGATTCTCGGTTCGTTGAACTTGTGTCTTCTATTTATATTTTTATCATTTACGACTTATCTAACTCTAAGAGATTTTCTAGTAGCTAATTATATTCAGGTGCTGATTCCTCTTTTCATTTGCGATACGTTTAAAAATCATGTTAGATCAACGAAAAATGTACGTTGATTCCCAAATAATACACGGAGAAAAGGGCAATTTGCTATATTGTTTTATATATTTCTATGGAAATTTTGCGAAATTCTTATACTTTTAAATGTTTAAACAGGAAGTTTAAACCTGTTAAAGTGAATGTCACTTACAAAAGAAAACTACGCATGTTTGGCTATGGTAAAATATGCTCTAAGCAAGCAATCTGCTTTTGCATTATGGTAAAGAGAAAACTGAGATAAAGGGTCGAACAAAAAGACGCAGTCTTACAGAGTTAGGGTTACGTAGTAAAACGTGAGCCATCACTTTAGGCAGAGAGAGTTTCATTTATGTATGAACGAACTCATGTTGAGGCAGCCTATTTCAATACACTGTTTTCGCACTGAGCTAGAGGCTTCGGTTGTAAATAGGCCGTAGATTCTATGGAAAAATGTATTTATTTTTGTTTCTTTTCAATTAATTTGCAACAAAATGCTCTATAAAGTCACTAATTAAGGCAGTGAATGGTTGCAGTAGAGGATATTTTTAGAATTCTTTGGATTTCAGAGGCATTCCTGCTTTGTTATTTTTAATATCCGGCTAGGAGATTCTCTTAATGAAGGAACCTGACTATAGTATGTTTTCGAAGAAAGAAACCTTGCATTCCCTGCGAAATTCTGTGGAGGCCGTTTAACGTCTCCGCGCTCACAAGAGCGTAATAGACGCCCGCAGCGAAGTCATTTGGACGAGCTTTGGTCTATTTTTAAACGGACCTCCCACTTGCAACTGCCCTCTTTTTCCTCCGTCCGTACATCCCCTTTTCCCGCAGCTTGAAATATATTTCAGTGCGAGTAAGCTATTCCTTTCCAATCGCATCTAATTTTTATACATCTGCATCCCCTCAATTAATGTCATGAATATAAGATTTAAGTTGCCATTAAAGTATTCAAATGTGCATTTACTGTTTGGACTGACACACCTTTTTGAGTTTGGGACATAGTTTCGTATGAAGAGAGGAAATTTTGATGAATTTCACCGAGTTTTTACCCTGTTTTTGAAAAATATCGCCAGAAACATGATTTTTTAATAAAAAAATTCCATGAATATAGCTTAAATGTAAATAAATCAATATTTTGTTTATACTTTAGCATAAATCACTATTAAACCCATAATTAAGGGACTTGTGAAATTTTTATGGAGATGATATGGTGTGTAAATGCTAATTAATTTTCATATTACTCAAATATAAAAATCATCGTAGAAAACTATGTTATCATTTATTCTAACATGAATATAAGAAAAAATAAGATGCGAGACCAAAATATAAAACTATTCTCACTGAGTCCACCGACCCAAATATTGGCCTTGTAAAGATTATAAATTGTTCGTTAGCTTGCGTGGCTGTATTTGCTATCTTTTTATTTCACTTTTGAATTCATATCATTATTAACAATAGCATTACCTATTGGTACTTGCAGTCACCAATAGAAATAAATAGCGGTGTAATTTTTTCTGCTATCTCCATTTATCAATACAAATGTATAAATATTAAATGAAGATTTCCATCATGCTAACAAGGTGAAAATCTCAGGTTATGAAATGTGCAAGTACTTGAAGGTCAATACATATATGTAGTCCTTCGTCTGCTGGTGCAAACTATTCAGGATTTAGCGACTTAATCGACCTTAAGAAAATATCATGAACTAAAGGAGTTACTTGTCTTGTGGAGGGAAAGGAAGTAACAACCATGTGACACAAGAGGAAACATTTTTTAGCCTTACTAAACATTAAGATGCTGAATAGAAGCGCATATACTTTATTGAGATCCATTAAAAGATATGAGATGGTACTACTTAGCACTTTTCACCTAAAACTTTATTTCACCTGACTCAACATGTTTTACTACACTGACTCGTTGTCTTAGCATTATCAAGACTAATACAACAAATAGAGTCTTGATAATGTTGCAGTATAGTGAAACATGTTAAGTCAGGTGAAATAAAGTTTTATGTGGAAAATTGCAAAGTAGTATCATTTCATATCTTACTTAGATACTGGGTTTGCCGGTCATTTGAAGTAACGATAAATGTTGACAGCAAATATTTGGCGGATATTAAGTATGGTACAATCATAAAATAATTCCCAATTTAAAATTCTTGCCCACGACCTGCGTTGTTTTGTAATCTTACAAGTTGAATTATTATGCCCTAGCATAAAATTGATAAATCTATCCTATATGGCCATATGTACGTGTAAAGGTTTTTGCTGCTCGGATTGGCACCTTTTCTGTTCACCATTTCATTCATGCAATTCTAAGACTATTAACCCACCTTTTGATGAATACTGCTATCCCTTGCATTTCTTTGTCATCCATCTCAATGCTCAAGTGATATAGTCTGCCATTACCTCCGTCATAGCACTGCCATTTGTGCCCACGGTTCGCATTCGTCTTGTTCGTCAGCGATTACCCAACGCCGTCAACATCCCCCGTAAGACCACAGGACTCTTAAATTAATGACGGTTGGATGACTATGCGATGAGTTTCCGTCAAGCTAGCCTCGAATTGATCTCCTTCATGGTTTGAAGGAATTCCATATTGTGGTGTAGAATGTTTTAAAGTTTCAATGCATCGTAAAAAAATACTCGGTAACCAAAGCAATCCATTGTTCGGCTATAATAAGGGATAGTTTGGTTTCATTCGAACAACACAATAGGTACCTTGAGATAGGTGAGTTAATTGAAAAGTTTTGAAATTGTTTGTGTTTGCAGAGAAAATCGAATGCAGATTATTTTCTCGTACATTACTGAACTTTGAGCAACTTTTACTATTTTTACTAGCCTATTTTTACGGTAAATGGGAAAAATAAATAAGAGATAGAGTTTAGAAATTGATGGGGAATATTCGTGCATAGTACCAACCTTTGGAATTACAAAAGTGTGCTTGAAGTGTTGGCCTATTTTTTTCTGTATTTCAGATCCACATGATTCTGATGAAATGATTATTCTATACTAAAAACATGAATCATGAAAACCTTCGGTTTTAAGTATTGATATAAGATTTTTGGTGTTAGACATGCAAATAGGTGAGTGTATTTTTTTTCCTTCAACTGGCCCGAAGGGGTGAGTTGTAATTATTCCGTCATGTATAGGACGAACGTACATACGAACAGTATATTATTCCGTAGATTAATCACCAATGTTTGATCTTTTATTTTTGACTTTTAATCATGGTTTTAGCGAAATGAAATCATTTTTTTTTTCAGATTTTTTTCTATTCGTTTACTTTCTCAAGCCGTTATTTTTCCCTAATAATTTTTAACGGTATAGTTGTGTTTTCATAAAAATTACCATTGAAAAGAAATAAAAGTATTCAAAATTGTACTGCTTTCCATACTCTGTCAGTTGTTGTATAAGAAAAAAGCCATGAACAAGAAAATGAAAGACGAAAATATCGATAGGAAAAAGTCCAACGCCCACGCCTCAATATATATAGGATTTACGGATATTTCTTTTTTCTCGCTTCAGAAAAAATCTTTGCCCTTCATTCTAGAAAATATTACTCCCATCTCTTTTCGGATTCAGGATTAATCCTGAATTTATGCGTTTGTTAATGGTGCCGTTTGCCACTCCATCGACTCCATAGCAACCATCCCCAACCAACCATAGCAACCAACAATACCCGTTGGTCATCGCATGTTATTCTTCCACCAAGTCTACCACTTCAGTAGCGGATTAATGCAACTCATACTTTTCTGACCTTTCTGCACAAAGAGCCATTCGGTAAGTGTCGTCATTATTTATCAGGGGCAACAATTTCTCCCTCGGCATCCACGCAAAAAAGATCATACACGAATTTGTGCCGTGGGAGAGTGAGAATACAGGTAGGTGGGTATAATTCCCTCCAACGCAGCGGGCTCAAAAGGTCCGAGGATCTTAAAATTTTTTTTTTCACCATCTGCATATGGTAACCTAAAGGTGTAAGTTGAGTCGAGTCATTTTCCATGCCCCCTTAGATTATCTCACATTTAAATTTTATGCCTGCCGCGCACGTCAGCGTTGCATGACCTTGCTCAAAAGAACGGGTAGGAAGGCTTCTGGTAATGTAGGTTAACAAATAAGTATGCAGGGGCTAAGTTTTTTTAGCAGGAGCAACGAATTAGCAGTCATTTTTTTTTCAGAAAATTCCAAAATATGAGGCTTGTTTTGAGCTCTTCGGACTATTTTCCCAAAATTTTGCCTTACGACGGTAAATGTCGTTGAAAAAGCACTTTATAATCGGTATTTTCATTGATATCTTTGTGGATAAAGATAGAAGACCATTTGTCTATGCGTTTACAGAATGAGAATAGTAATTAGTATGCATATACCATTAATAAAAATATAAATTCAATACTTAATAGCTATTCCTCTTTGATGGTCTATGTGATATTTATGCTGCAAATAAATAGAGGCAAAATACGAATTTTAAAGGAAACGTTTTCTACCCTGGCTTAAAAATATTCGATGAAGTATTGATAAACCTTATTGTTTGATACACTAGGGCCGTTTTTTTCAACCTACGATAGCTAAGCAAAAACACCGTACAAGCGACAGGCGGGTACCACGCAGATAGGGCAGCTGGGCGTCCTCTGCAATACACGCTCAAGCAATTTCTGACCGTAAGATTTTGGTTTAAGGTTAGTATCAATTTCATTAACTACACTGCATCAATTGATTCTTCCGCCAAGCGTGCATTTTGGAGCGACAGCCAGAAAACTCGCCGAATGGCTTCAGCATTGACAGGTTGACCTTCATGCCAATAAAAGAGAATTTTATAAGCACTGTGGATAGAGTGTAAAACAGTGTGAAACATTACGTCCATTACCATTCAAAACGAAAGAAGTGACATGCTGATTTATGGAAATGCCCTGATCCATGACAACGACTATCATCTCAGCGCTGATGCAGCCCAACTGCTCCTTGAGAAATTTCGATCAACCACCGTGCAATACCAACCAGGTGCCATCATTACGCTAAAATTAAGATGTGGCTGGGAGGGAAGCGTTTTCAAACGGGCAATGAGCTTCAGGACAATGGCAAAAATCATTGGAAGTCATTGGCGGCAACATCCTATGAAGAAGTTATAGTAAAGCTTGTCCTTAGGCATAACCAATTCCTCAATCGCCGAGGCGCTTATGTCGAAAGGACACCACAAATGTGCCCATTATTTACCAATGAAATAATTGTTATTCAATAATTTCGTCTTCTGTTCATGGTCCATCGGAGCTTCAAAAAAAAAACGGCCCTCGTCCAAACGATGTAGGCTAGCCGATGTAGCTAAATAATATGACATTGGTTATGAAAATGTCCGTAGCTTGAAATAATTTACGATCATTTTATTTTAAATATTTCTTTAATGCAAATACTTCTTTAAATCTCATATATATTTTGACTGAATGACTTTATTATTTGTTTTTCTAACTACTGTGGCGTAGTCGAGCAGTATATTGGTAATACTGTATATATGCTGTACTTTACATCTAATACCTGGAAATTACCTCCCTTGAGTAACCAAATCTATGATCCTTTCAGAAGCTGATATCCTTTTGTAAGCACAAACAATTTGTCCTTCATAATTTATACACATATTGACAGGCTTTCCAGAATGGAAAGTGTCGTTCACACGTTAAAATTAATTTTATTTCTTTAAATAAACGTAGACGTTGTATTCCCTAGTTTTTCACGGTTGCAGTGCTCGATAGCTTTTCCCAATGCATGGGGCCATGGTTGAGGCCTGAGATATCTTCTATTATTTACCTGATGTTGATGCGTTGAAAGAATCATTGCTAGTCTCATACTGCATCTCCTTTGCCATGGTATTTTTTTCTGCAATGAACAGTAGGGGGAGAAAGTAGCTTATCTTTTTGCCCCTTTGCTTCCTAACTTGCGTCCATTCTTGCTACATACCCTCACCACGCTCAGCTTGGATGCAAAATGCATACAAACATGAATCAGGTACAGAGCTATTTTTAACTTCCTTAATACTACCTTTGTGTGGTTAGAGTTATAAATTACATACGACTGCGTCATGTAGCGTATTTAATTTTTAATGGGATCGAGCAAAAATAGCATTAGGTAACCTTATCGAAGATGGCTTGGTCAATTTGGAATGGGATTACAGAGTACAGTGCATCAATTTTCATTGATATTGCCTGTGAGTCATAGTAACTCGTTCCTTGCCATTAGCATCAAATGAATGGTGATTGGCTAAAAATGGCCAATCTATTTTCACTAATAATATTTAATATGAATATTGAGTTATGACAGTGAACTATAAATAAAACTTTGGTTATTGTATAACCGAAAATATCTTTAAAAAATAATTTTCGGGTATTCTTCTACGAACGAATACCTTGTTGCATTCTTTCATATTATGATCGATTCATGACCTCAATGTATTCTGTAGGTATGTACATGATTTTAGAAATGAGTATACTTTACAACAGATATTTCCGTTACGCGTCACTCATAATCTCTGGAATATTCCCTTATTGATTATGTGTCGTACAATCCACCCATATCCCACAACCTTGAACTATCGTACTTTCAGTTATAAGATATATTGAGGAAGGAGTTGTTTTACTTTTTAACGCTTAGTGATGCGTGCACAATTATACTCAAACATTTTCTAACATAAACTGTAATCAATCTAGTTTTTAAAGTTAAGACAGTGCTTTATCAAATAAAATAAATATTCATTCATAATTAACATTTTCAAAACACGTTGAGGATGGCGTCTAAGTACGAACAGCGTATAAGAAAAGCTTCTTGAATTGCTTCGCAGTTTAAGGAACATTGATGGAAATCAATGAGGAGCCTTGTCGAAATCAGAGACAACTCAATCCTATTGTTGAATAATATTCTTTTCTACAGCGCAAATGTTTGCTTTGCACAGGCTATATAGAGGGATATATTATAAAAATCTAATGTAATAGGCTTTATTTCGGTTGTACGAAGGAGAGTAATACAATAGCCTCTACTTTGACCGATATAGTTGGTCCGCATACGATTTATTTCATTCCATGTTACGACCGCGAAATTTAATGTTTGAAGTTCAAATTATCGTGGTAAAATTATAAAAACACTATTAAAGTATTACGTGAAGAAATTCAGTATTATGAGTGTAATTCAGTAACTGTGGATAAAAGATAGGGAGAATTATTTGTGTAGTAATACCCTAGTGTTCAAGAGGCAATCACAGGATGCTTGATAATCACGGCTAATTATGATTCACCAATATAATTGTTGAACAAACTGACCAAACATAGAGGGTGAAATTCATGAATAATTGGTCATATTAGTTAAAAATTCTTTTTTTATCAAATGAATTAAAGCATAATTCGTGTACGTACGAGACTCGTCGCTGAAGATACGCCTATTTCGTGAAAAGAATTTATTATGTCATCATTAACGTCCGATTTATGGCTTACAGTTAACGAAAAAATACTATCCATGTGCCGACAATATAAAGGGAGAAGGATGTTATATCACTGACCTTAAATGCCGAGGAGGTGTTATAAAGATTGACAAGAACTTAATTGGTAAAGATGCACGGGATTGCAAGAAGTACCATCGACGATTGTAAATTCCCTCGCACATGAGCTCTCTGGTCAGATTTTTTTTAAATTACCTTTCCGCTGGAAAAATACTGTGATAATACTGTGTACAGCGTTAGTTTCACCTTTGGGGACAGCTTAATAAGTGGTCACGAGGAGAAGGAAAGATCGAATGAGGCTGCGAAATTTATTTGTGTACACGACTGCATAGGGATATTAAGCTGCGTCACCCTTAATTCACTTTGCGCGACTCTGGTGGCACGAAACTGTTAACATAAATTCTTTTTACTGGTAACTACAGAGGAAGGATGTGCCTTGCTAAAGAAGTATGAAACATATTTTCTTTACCGATGACAGGCTATGCATAATTTCTAGCAATTTCTGGATAGCTTCAAGGGTATTAATAGTCCTTCGAATGATGCTAATCGTAGCTTAAAAATTTATTAAGACGGTTACTTGTAATATCTATCCCAAGTTATTTTTTTTTCTCGGAAGTCAATTATTTTAAGGTTCCTCTGGAATTTGAAATATTTATTCTACATAACATTTAAATCTGAATATATCCGAATTAACGTGTTAACAGAATGTTTTTCCTCAATTTGATTATGAAAAATGTAATAATTTTACCAAGGATGTCTTTCTCTCCTGTTGATGATTATTTTGACATGGCTTCCATCACAATTTTCCTTCATTTGTATTTGCTGACCATTTTATCCCCCAAATTTTTATATTTTCCGCGTACCTCTTGGTTTTGCGATGGTTACGTCTCCTCCTCCAGTGGGCTGCAAAGAGAAATTCCCTTTCTATCCAGTCATGTTGTCGACAAAATTTATGTCTAAATATCTTATTAAGATACATATTGAAGCGGAAAAAAATAATTTTTCACACTTACAATCCAAAAAATGCCTAGAATTTTGGCAGATCCGTACCATTTTCTAGGCATAGAGTTGTGACGATGCACAATCTTGTGGTAGCTGGGTACATGTAGATTGACGAGCTAAGGGGTAGAATTATGGGAGGAATGTATTCCCTCCATCATTTTTTAAACATATGAGCTACTACCACAGAAATCTATACCTCACAATTGGCCCTGAATATCTGAATCCCGGATTAATTGTACGTAATTAGTGACGAGTATTTATAGTCTTGATGGGTGGGTCAATGACAAATGAAGGAAAATTGCGATGGAAGCCATATGTCAATTATCACCAAGAGGAGAGAATGACATCCTTGAAAAAAATATTACCTTTTTACTATTGTATTTGTAGGCTTCATGATGAATTTTAACTTTTTTTAACCCAGTTGCGTGCTACCTATTTCGTGCAAGGTATTGAGCTGTTAATTTTATCTATCATCATAGACATATATCTTTTTGCCTAAAATCATGCAAATCATCATCATCATCACTGGTCAAAAATTCTAGGATTGGTTTGACGCAGCTCTCCGCTCAATTCTCCTATCAGCTAATCTTTTCACACCAACGTATTTCTTTTCTCTCACATCCTTTTTTACTTGTTCCATATATTTTGTTCGAGGTCTTTCTTTTCCGTTCTTGCCATCCACTTTTCCATATCGATAGAAAAACGTATTATTTTTTATGCGTCAGAATTTCGAATATTGTGGCTGATATGCTGAAAAATATACACATCAATTTGGAAAATAATGGCGTGTCTATGATAAATAATAAATGAAAGCATTATCCTGGTACTTCTGTCTGTTGTCAGGGAGTAGTGACTAAACCAAGGACTTTACTTATGACGGTGTAATTCTATCTCTCTTTTCCGTTCCTACTCTCAAACTACCAATTCCTCCCCTTCTTGGAAAATCCCCGTCACGGTGATCTTGATGTTTTATTTTTACTATTTTCCGTATTGATATGTGCATTTACTAACCAAATAATAATTATTTGCTTTCCTTGAAAACAGTTTACTTGTAAAGTTTAGGAAAATATTTGCTCGCGTCATATATGTATTGGAAATGCTCATCGACTCTGTAAAAGAAAATGAAGCCGGAAATATTGTAATCAAATGAGGCTATTATCTCCCCGTTTCATAACCTAGGTAATATCATCTAAGCAATTAACGAAGTTTATTATCCCACTTCTTTCTGTTTCTTGTAATACTTATCAGAAATACTATTTATCTTGAACAAATGTAATACGTAGCAGCTCCTTATGTACGAAATCTTGTGAATTACAGTCTCAAAATTCACGAAAGAGAACGTCATAATTGCTTCAAAGCCTCAGATGTTACCAAATGAGACCTAAAACAGAACCTATCGTTTTTCTTCTACGGAGTCGTTCACCTCTCAACATTCAAGAGAATTTCTGTTTTTTGGAGATCATTCAGGAAAATCCAGGAATGCGTGGTGAGCATTAATCGAGGAAAAAAACACACTTCACGTGGTAATGGGTATGTGACTTCAGTTTGCATTAAACACCATGCCTTTAGTATTATAAAACAACCGAAAAATCAAAATCATCATAAACATTCTAATAAATTGTTACCTAGTTTCATTCGTGAAACGGCTCACTTCCCACATATAGGCTCCGCGACACCCATACCAGAATCGGGAAGGAAGCTTACCTGGGTCCTGCCACTCGCTTCCTCGGCCTTCAGGGAGACTTAATGCGTACAGCCTCGTCGTCTTGCATCTGCATCCGTAAAAAAACTACCCTTCTTTCATAATCTACCTATTTGTGTCCATCCCTTATTCTCAAGCTGAACTTATCTCTTTGGCTTACATAGCTAAATCACGCATGACCATCTCTTTACGAGGTATCTTTTGCAGATGTGGTCTCATACTCTTTAGAGTGTTTTTTTTTGTTTTTAGGAAAAAATTGTTTTGGAAATAACACCATGAAAGAAGATATGCTGCTAACAGTCCCTAAATTTATTCGTCATCGTGATCACCAGCTTTTTTTCTCCTAAGCATTTGAAGAAGCACGTTCATCACGTTGCGTAACTTTCTTCACCAAGTATAAAAATACCAAATATTAATTCCACAGAATTTGCTCATAACTAAGTTTTCTCTTATCCATGTGACTGATGAACTATAAAAATGCTGATCGAAAATTATGCAATGTGCGTCCACCATGAAAGCTCAGCAGTTCATCTCCGATATTGATCCCACGGTATTCGTAAGAATTGCACCTTGAAGAGCGTACCATTAGAAGAATACCATGGTGTCTAGATCATGAATTCAGTTTTTGATGCTTGGTCTAGAATTGGAAACTTTTGAACGACTGTGATATTATCCATTTTGTATTACCTGTACGTACTTGGTTTTACACAGCCCTTGGTATAAGTTGACGAAGAAAGTGCGGCGTAATACAAATGTATACTTTTTAATTCATGGCTGCTGCATGTGGGTTTTGATCAGCGTGGTAAATATTCCCAATTCAGCGTTTAATTTTTACATGTGTTTATCAGTTTCTGTTCTCGGTTTTAAAGATATTGTATTTGCTTTCTTTTATCGTGCAGTCTAGTATAAAATAACGAACGCTGGGAGCTGAATACCTCATAGGCCAATAATTTGTATGCATCTTTTACGAATCAATTGTTGAAGAAATTTTGTTGTCTTCGTGGCACAACATTTACATGGAACAGCAAAGAAATAAAATGAAACTTTTATTTGAGTAATAATTTATTTATTACTGTTTTTCATTTCGTTGCGCTATTATATCGTTCTTGATAAAATAAGATTCAATTTATAAACGATTGACATAGACGACTTTCCCAATTTTAGACAATTTCCCAATGTCTACTTTGAAATTACAGCAATTTTTCGCCACATCATTATTTCTCTATCCAAAAAAGAAAACATTTTATTTTCATATTCATTCAAATAGAATGTATGTTTTCACTTATATCTACCATTTACTTGACTGGGTGAATGTGAACTGCAGAAATCGAGCGTGATTTACTTGATACACAGAAATTGTTTCTCTCTTAATATCATTAGGATTATTTTAAAGGGTTTAATCTTTTGAGTTAGTGTTTAGTATTCCAAGTATTTAAAATTTATCTACATCGGTTTTTTCTCTCACTTAGGATACTTAATTTCATTTCCCTCCACTGCACCTCCAATCCTTGGCACTTCAAAGCTCTGAGGCCTCCTGTTCTTCCTCTAAGACTTTCGCGGTCATCCAATACTTTTTCATCCGTCTTCAATATCAAGAGCTCGAGTTATCCCTTTCCGAGGGCCTAAGATAGTCCTTTGCGCACATAAAGCCGAGGACGGGAAGTCTCCAGCATAAAGGCATTTGCAGTAACCCACATTGCACTTGGGATCAGCTCAACACCTGCTGATGCGTATAAAGAGCCTCCTATTTCAGGCCCCGGTGCAATTCTTGGTACCGCATTTCTCGCCGAAGTAATCATTTCGCTCAGTGCAACAACGGAATGTGCTTCTGCCCCGAACTGCTCTGCTTATTCGATCCAATCTCGCGTTTGATAGCGGCCGTTTTAATGGCGGATGTCACTTCCTTACGCTTTCGGATCTCGCCCTGGGCTCTGGATCTGGTTTTAATGACGCGCGAGAATAGTCATAAGAGCTGGCGGCGATGATTTTTTTTCTTTTCCTCCTTCCCATACGTCTCATTCGATACGAGGCAACGCCAGAAACAGAGCAAAGGTAGGCGCTGGTGTTATTCGCGGTAAAAATTCCATCCATTTTCACATAGCTATTCCGACAATCCTCGCGGGTCTAAGTTGCTCAAGTGGTTTTCTGCGTTGGTTAATTCGAGATTTTAAGGCTGGCTTGTGTAAGTTGCGGCGCAAGTCTTTCAATACAAGCCTGTTAGGTGGCAACTTGACGATTTGAATGGAGGAATTATTTCGTCCGAGACCATTAGGTTTAAAAATATTTCTACGACCACGGTGTTGCTTTAGTCCAGGGTGCACTTCGCAGTTGCGAGCGGCGTGCTCTTGACCTTGTTTGCGGTTGGCGGTGAGAGAAGATGCGAATGAGTCTTTCTCAGCCTGAGCAACAGTCATAACTTTGGGGAAGGTGGTGCTAGGACGATTATTTCATTTTACTGCCAATTATTTACAAATCTCATGTGCAAAACTGTCTTTAAGCTTATCTCAATTCATTTATTTCCTCTCACGCTCTTGTAACCTCAACATTGTAGTGGATACCATCAACTGAAAAACTTCCCTAACATGTTGCTGCAGAATAACGATAAGAATCAAATGGGCGGGCATTATGCTGTACGAGGAGTTGAATGATGGGATGAAGAGAGTGTTGCCATTTGAAAATGTGGGTAAGATGAAGGCTTCGCTTAAGAGACGTTCAACCTTGAAAAATATCCAAGTGTAATTGAATATTCCATGACTTAACAAAATAATGTTTCATTCTGTTCCTTCTGACCATTTAGAAGCATGGCTACCGAAACAGCTCCTATGGGATACCCACGGTCAACTGGTTGAACTTTACCCATCGGACTTGGAATATAAATGACACGATGAGAATTTTGGGTCCTTGAGGGTACGTAAACAGTTCAGTTTGTGGGTCATCATGTTATGTTTTTACACCAAGGGTCATTCTACGAACCAATTTGACCAATTCTTTAAAATACAATTTGTGTAATAAAGCCTTCAGGTTAATTCATATATATCTGACTCATAAAGGTCGCTTATAATAGGCGTAAAACTCTTGTCAACACAGTAGCTCGAAAATAAGTGATAGATGACCACATTTCTGTATCATCCCGCCGAAGCCTCTTGCACGATACGGACCGAAAGTTATGGGAAAACCTGTTACTTCTTCTTAGCTAAATTAAATACTCCATCGAAGAACTATGTTAAAAGTTGTACGAAATGGAAAATTAAGTTAGTCGTGTAATTTCATTCTTCTTTAACTTCTTTATAAACATATGTACTTATTATATACACATCTAATTTCCATTTGAACGAACTTTATCATCCACTGACATGTTTCCTATCATTTGCAATTTTTTAGTCTCCATAATCCAATCGGTAATAGCCTTGTATTTTATTTACGTTGGCTATGAATTAAAAGTGACCAAAATTAGATCAAAAAAGATTGCAAGTTTATATTCAGCTTAAAATTGTTTTTAATGTTCGGATAGTTACTTTGTGCACCAAATGAACTTGAAAACGTGGGAATATTGTGGAAAGACAAACGGCAAAATTAACCTCTCGGACTTCAACCATAATAGTGCTGATTTGATAGTAAGAGCAATTGTGATGAAGAATATAGATTTACGCATCACGCACTGCGGATAAAACATGCACCTTAGCGGAGGCAGTTGGGCATTTTTTTTTTAAGTCAGTAAGACTATTAAGTAAGCCAGTAAGATTAACCTACAGAACTGCGAACCGTAGAGAAGATATAACATTGATAAGCCTATTTAAAGTGAAATTTTGAGCTTAAAAACACCAGGAGAAAATCCGTAGATCGAAGAAAAAAGAACAACGCAAGGGGCTGAAGTGGCCGTGAACATCGTTATAAGTTGTGCTTGGATTGCGTTTACGTGTAGATGTTGGACCACTCGGGAGCCGCTCGGCCATCGTACGGAAAGTGTGAAAAAAAGTGTATCCTTGTGAAATAATTAAAACTCCTATGGCAAGGGAAAGTTAGATCAAAAATGGGAAAAATGATGGAGGCCGATCTTTGAGCATAAGAAAACAAATTAGCAAAGCCGTTATAGTTTAATATATATCATACAGCAGAGCGAGGCTTTCGGTGGGAAAAGGAAGATTACTTTGTGAATTTGACCTTTGAAGTAAATAAAACGCATTGGAGAAAATTTCAGTATTTAACCAACTATTTGCCGCAAAAGATTTTCACTTCATCTCGCTTATCTTAAAAGTTGATTCCTTCAAAAATCATTACTTTAAAAACGAAGTAGTCTGTCGTTTCTTAGATTGGATTGGATTGATCATCAAGTGAAAAATTATGGAATCAAAGAAGGACGGCGTGCGGTCATATCTAAATTGACTCGACACAGTGATTGCGAGTTATTATCTCAAGGATTTCTTTCGCCTCCATTTCTTTCCTTTTTGGATCCATATCTTCACATTCCCTCAAGCGACACCCCCGTCTCCATGGAGGTCTCGGTGCTTTTGATGTGGCCCGTGCCAGTGGATATAGTCTCCCCACACTCCCGATCAGCGTGTGACGAGAATAGCTGAGGAGGTGGCCACCATCCGAGCAGGATTCATTACTCGCGGTGTGAGGGTGGGAAAGTTAACAGCGTCCGGAGCGCTAAAGACCTCGCGATGTTCGCTCCGATAAGGAAACTTCCAGTGGGTGGTGTTGGGCGGTATTGAGCGGGCAGAATGGAGAATACTCGATGAGGAAAAAAATGTATGATGGTGAGGCATTTAGAGATGAAGGGGAACGACCACAGTAGTTGCATGTTATGGATAGTGGAAAAGAAGTATGCATTCACCATCTTAAGATGGGGAATGTATTTATTTTGTAGATGCATGAAGACCCAGAGTTAATATTAATCGGGGTGATTTTCTACTCCTGCGTGTGATACCAAGATTTAGACGGCAAAATCCGATTACACTTGATTACTGATGGGTCTCATTGGCATATTCTAAGGAAATCGTTTATTTATTTGAAGGGAAAAGACCACAGTAGCTGCTTGCTCTGGGTGGTAGCAAGGAAGTATGCATTGGCTATCTTAATAGGGGAATTGCATTGATTTCAAAAGTGCATGATGACGCGGAGGAAATATTAACAAGGGTGATTTTCGACTCCTGCGCATAATAACGACATTAAATTGGCAAAACCTGATTAGACTTGATTAAGAATGAGTCTCATTGGCAGATTCTGAGGAAAGCGTTTATTTATTTGAAGGGAAAGGACCTCAGAAGTTGCATGCTCTGGTTAGTGGACTACAAGTATCCATCTTAAGGGGGGGATTTATTGCTTTGGTAGGTGGATGATGCCGCGGATTAAATATTAATAAGGGTGATTTTCGACTCCAGCGGATGATACCGAGATTTATACGGCAAAACGCGATTACTTCTCATCACGGATGAGTGTCACTGGCAGATTACGACAAAGGCGTTTATTTATTAACCGTTTATATCAACTAAAAATTTTATTTCCTAAAAATTTTATGCTCGCGAGGGAAGGAGAGTATCTGGCCTTTTATAACAACTGTTTTCAAATGGATTGTAAGTAATGCGTCCATTATGGCTTCTTTATTCAACACTTCCCTCATTATTGTCTTCCATTCGCTACCATTTTATTTCCACATTAATATTTGCGTTAAATGTTTCATCGCATAAAAATAAGAGATGAATTTAAAATTTTATTTAGGAAAATTTCATTTACGCTGTAAATTATCTTTGCCTTAAATAGAGGATGGTCATCTTGAAACTTTTTCTTGCTAAGGCAACGGTACTTGTACTTCACTTTCTTAGGTACACGAATTAGTGATATTGAGATAAACGATTTTACATCTGAAATCTCTCGTAGATATATCCCATATACTTCGTGTTTTCAGTACTAAAGTATCGCCCTTCATTTGATAGATGTATGAAGACGCAGAGTAAATAACAATGTGAGTTATTATGAGTATAATATACAAAGGTTAATATGAGTTATGTTATTTTCGACTCCTACACGAGATACCAAGATTAAGTCGGCTAAATCCGATTTCACTCTATGAGTCTGACAAATTTCGGCGATAGTGTTTATTAATTTGCTATTCATAGCAATGGATATTTCTATTTTCCTAAAATTTCATGCTCACAAAGACCGGGAAGTGTCAGGGTTTAAAAAAAATTATTTCATAGAAGACTGTCATTTAGTCATTCATTATGGCGTCTTCATTGAATATAATATCGTTCATCACTGCCTTTCATTTAAGCATTTTATTTAGTTACCTTTTTTATCCACAGTAATATATTTACATTTAAATTGAATGCTTCATTTTTAGCTCCAGTTTTTATTACTACGGAATCACATTGAGTATCCTTATGTTCATGCATGCAGAATATGAAGACAAAAAGTATTTATTTCGCACCTACATCTATATTGTTACGTCATGCTTCAAAATATATTCTTTGATTTGTATTTTTTCGGTGGTTACATTTATATTTCTTATCTTGATAATGCAATGAAATATTCTGATTTTTTTGCCATCTACCTACTAGTATTTTAACAAGAAGTTGATAGTGGCTGTTTTTTAATATGATGGGAGATTGGTGGTCTGGGTACGTGTTGGGGACTTAATGGAAAAAGTGCTTAGTGTGTCATGTTTGGGAATTAGAGGAATTTTTAACTAATCTAAGTGATCCTTCAAAAAATGAGCGTCTGTGTAACAGTAGCTAAGAGTTGGCGAAGAAGCGTTAATTAGCGCTTTTTCATAGTCTAAGAAATAGTTGTAGCATTTTGATTTCTCACGATTGAAGGTGAGTGATTACGAGAATATGGATGATGTATTCCTACATTTTGTATTCGGCAAATTGCAAATTTATTCCTCCATATTTTCTCTGGTCTCTTTGATGGTGAATGACACATGATAGAAGTATTTGGTTTGTTTGAATGCTTTTGAAAAATTACTTATGTGCTTTTACAAGTAGAATTTGCGTCTTTTGGGATAATAACTGAGAATTTAAGTTGCTATTTAACATAAGTGGGTATAAATATCATATTTTGCCTTATGATTAAGGCTTTGGTGGACGAAAGTTGTTTTAGACGAATTTTTCTGTCATACATGCCTTGAGTTCCTTGATAGAAGTCCTTCAAGGATGCATTGAAGGACGATAGAGGCGGAGAATTTTTTAAATTTTAATTCATTCCACCAAATATACTTTTTAAATATATCCTCGAAGAATGAATATTGTAGGCTTAAAGGAAGAGAGCTGCCTAACGAGTAAAAATAATAAAATGTGCGCAATCAACTGTTGGCGCTGAAAAGGATATCCTTCGGTTTCTAGTTTTCTCTGGGGGCGGCATTTATGTGTGCCGTTAATTTATTGATGTTTAAATAAGAACGGATTTTATTCCCAAATATACGATTGTATGAACCCATAATGACGTATTTCAACCCTAAATTTGCATCCTATCCTAATTCATGCATCTGTCTTTCTTAATAAGGCTCTTCGGCACGTTAAATGATGGGTCCCGAGTTGAATGGTAACTAGCCAGAAGGGGATATTCCGAGTAAAACAGACGGGTATCTTCTCCACGAACAGTACCCTCTACTAGTGCTGATAGTTCAGCTATACCAACGGAATGCAATCACCCGGGTGTGAACCATTAAGGCCAGTGAACCAGTTTCTGGAATGAAAAATAAATCGATAAATCAAGCGTCTTGACGGCTTGTAATACTGTTCGCGCAAACGGTGGTCTGGACTCCAGCTTGCTTTCTCTCTTGTATTTCGGGGTGAGAACGGAAGTACTGAATGAAATGGAAAAATGAAAATGCCAGTCCAATCGTATGAGCATGCCATGTGATCGTTCGACATAATAGTCGCTTTAAATAGCGTTACGCACGGAGACGACCTGGGTTGAATTAACTAATTCGCACATAGCCAACGTAGTATCGCAGAATGCAGTTAATGCCATTTAACCAGTTTTGATGATAGCCAGCAAGCTTGTCCTCAGTAATTAACTTAAACACTTCTGGAAGTCGAAGGAAAAAAAGGGAGCGATTTCCAGCGGCTTGGAGTCCAGCATACTTTACGGGTACATTGGAGGGGTGTCATTTTGCGTCGTAAACACGCATTAGTCGGGCTCCATTACCAGGAGAAGACACCCAGACCCGCGTCTTCAATTAAATTCAACGTGCTGCGCTTGGGGTAGTTGTACAGACATTTGGATACTTAATATAGCTTACGCAAGGTTTGCGTACGCTTTTGCCGCGAGGTGGTGGTGTAAATGCAGGCATAGCCCTCCTAATGTTTAGTCTTACATACAGTTTATCATCCTATTCACCTTTAATTACCTCGGTGTCGATATACCCCTAGGTATGTATATTACGTCAAGTCCCAAGAAGTAATTGGTATACCATACTCCCTATTTTAGAGAATAATCCGACAGCGCCAGTCAAAAAAAAGCTTCGGTTTAGGCAATTAATTAGGAATTAATCGATCCTCAGTAAATGTGAGATTAGAGACACTGAGAGTTTTATTTAGGTTATAATTATTTTTGATGATGTCGGAGATGTATGACTTTACGGAGGATATGTTGGAAAGGGAACTGGAATAGAGCTATAGGGCTGTTGGAGCAATCATAACTGAATAAGCACTCTTCATGATGCGCTCATGAGTTGAAGAATGTTATAAGGAACAATACGAGTATTCATATTAAATATTAAGCAATTATTATTAGAAGTATAACTCATTTATAATGGCTTGCAGTATTACTAAGAATCGTTTATAATCCTTGATCTTTTTCGCTTGAGCAGGGATGAGTCGACTTGAGTTTCTTCTGTATCGCCAATCGTAAATGAGGTAAGCTATATAGATATATACGTATATCCTTGATATAATAAATGCATTATTTATTTGAAGTACATTTTTTCCGGCTCATATTATGCCCAAATGCTTTCAGAACTCTTGCGCACATGCTTAGAACCGATCCGACCCGCCTTCTATAAACTTGTAAAACTGTAAAGTGGCATCACCTTTGGTGCATAGTATCTAATGCGCGCTAATTTTATGCGAAATACTATAATTTGCGATGATGACCGCTTTATTTTAGTCTTTTACGAGTTAAATTCACAATAAGAAATTTCTTGAAAATTTTCAATGTACCTTCAGAAACGAATCGCTCCAAGGGCCGGCATGGGAAAGATCTATTTTTACTCCGCTGCGGGTTTAGTATTAGCCATGGAATGGTGACCCAGTGAAACCATGAATGAATAAAATAATGCACGGACCGTTATATGTGCCTCAATTGACAGTTATAGGGAGTAAGATGCTAGTTCGTCTTATTTTGGGGCGTCTTTTCATCTACTGAAGAATAACCGCGTTTGTGTGTCGTATTTTTTCTGTAAATGCGTGGCAATAAGACAACGCTTAAGGAAACTCAGCTTTTCGAGGTGTGAGTTTGCAGTGGAGACGGGGAGAAGAACGTCCATACTTATACGGCAAAGAGACTGAAAATATAGAATACCATTCCTTTCAACCTCCTTAAATTTTGTATGTGGTATTTTTTCACCTTCTAAGGAATATCCTAGTTTTATTATCGTAAATTTGTTCAATATATACTATGTTATGCACCTCTTTCACATATGTATGTACACGAAAGTATCTTGGATTAACATACCTTGAGTTGAAAGTTGAGCAGTGTCAAGCACGTCTGTTTAAAGAGAGGTGGTTTTAAGTATTGAGTTAAATTCAACCTCTTTGCATACAAGAGCTTTATAAGGTTCGATGGAGACTATGATTGAAGTTTGGAAAAGAATATCGATAGTTAAAATTCAATTCATCACTGCTTGGAGGTTATTTTTTCGGCGTAAAACTACGTTATTCGCCATATCACTGCCATAGGGAAACATGACCGAAGATAGTATTAAAGGTGAAATTAATAAAATTTGGCATTACATAAGATTGATTACAGCCAAAATCTTTCTGGAAAAAACAACATTTAGGGGATAAAATTCTGAAGTTGGAACAGACAAGGATTTAATTCATTTTTATCTCTTTCTTCTCTTCTCTACATCAAAATCTCTCTCGTGTCCCTCATCCCTCTGATTTTTATCTCATTGCCTAATACTTGGGTGGTAAGATTGTCAGGTGTGGAGGAAGACTGCGTCGTGAGATTCGGGAGTGATAAATAAGGAGGGATACGGCGTGACGTGGATCGTAAAGTGGAGCTTTAGTGCGCGTTGGCCGTCCAAATATTGAATACCGCCGGGAGCAACGGAAGTTTTCCGAGGTCGGGAAGACCGACGTTTGATATTGAATGGAAAATAAAGGGAAGAAAGGAAAGATTGCTGATTAGAGATACTTGGAGGTCGGCGGTGTTTGTTTGATTATGACGCCGTATGTGTACGTACTTGTACAACGGGAGGCCAGGAAAAATAAATCGCTTGGTATGAGAAATTATTTCTTTCAGTCATGTCGGCCGTCCAATTATTTCGATCGATTTCTATCCATAATCCTATCACATGGTGTGTGAAAGTGATTTCTTTGGGCGTTCGATATATTCAAGCATTTTCTGCAGAGAATTCTTTATGATAATATCCGTTTTATGGAATCGGATTGTGATAATCGTTATCCTTTGACCTGTCTGATTGATTTTCTGATAGAATTTCAGATATTTTATTGTTTATATTAAAACCTTTTAGCGTGTTTATCCGTGTCTTAGCACATACATTCTTATCTTGGCTCTTTTTTACTTCGTGATTATACAGAGTTCACGGTGATACAGTCCGCGATGCCTCTCAACCTTTCTGATGAAAATTTTCATGAATAGCTCAAAATGATCACTATAGCGGGAAAGAGATACCACTGAATCGTAAATTAACATTTTGGGGTGCGTAGAAACCTAGTGGATAGAGCACTTGTCTGCTGATTTAGGGTTCCGCGTTCAAATATCGGGTGCAGCCTTCGGACACTCAAAATGAAATTCCTCAGAGAGCGAGATGGCCTGGAGAAACAAATTGGCCCCCTTACCCTGAATTTGGGAAATTTATACGTCTGTGACCTAGTGCAAGGTGAGCTCAACCCTCACCCAGTCAAACCAAACTTTGGGTTGTATCGTTGAGTGAATGCTATTTTATAAGTCAATATAGAATAATAATATAAACTCTTCTTAAATAATATGTTCAAATCGTATGTAATAATCTGTGAACAATAAATTCTATTATTATTATTATTACTACTACTATTGATTTTGTTTAAAATACATTTTCACAGCATTTTTGCTGGTTTTAGGCGAGGTACGGGTATCGCCAAGTACTCTCGTCTTTTTACTCTGTGTTGAAAAATTTTCTGACAATCCGAAAAGTATTCAAAATTTCTGCTTTTTGTATTGTAATAAACAAGTTTTTCGGCAGTCCAATAGTTTGAAGACCTTGATGGATTGATTGAGGCACTACTCCTGTGGCAGAGATAAAGATTGGTATTATGTGTACTTTATCTGATTTCCACAATCTCTTAATTTCATTTTTAAGTTCTTCATACTTTTCCATTTTGTAGGTGTAGGCTGTAGTGATATTATGGAAATTAGGTACGGCAATGTCTATCAAGTACGTTTCATTGTGAGTTTTATCTTGCACTACTAGATCAGGTCTATTGCTATGGACTATTTTATCGGTAATAATTGAACGGTCATAATAAATCTTACAGTGATCGTTTTCAAGGATGGTTTTAGGTGTGTACTTACAATAAGGAACTCCATTTACTATGAGTTTATACTTTAGAGCTAATTTCTGGTGGATGATGTTGCATATTTGATTGTGACGGTGCAGATAGTCTTTTTGGGAAAAGTTAGTGCATCCACTTGTGATGTGCTGTATCGTCTCAGAGGCATTATAACATTTTCTGCATCTGTCATCCAATAAATTTGGGTTTTTATTATGTATTTTTCACAATTTTTTATTTTCACCACCTGGTCTTGTATTGCGATCATAAATCCTTCTGTTCCTGGGAAGAGTTGCCCATGCCTGAGCCATGAAGGTGGATCCATGAAGGGATTTAGCTTTCCATATGGACATTTTACTGCCTATAGTAACAATGGTTTCACTAATTTGCTTACTTTCGTCAGATAGATTTAACGGTGTGTATTTATTGTCTGCGTCACAGATAGTTCTCAGGAGATCCGAGGTAGATTTCTTGCTGAAAAAATATTTCCGTAACTGAGAAAGTTGTGAGTTGTGCTGATTCTTGATGTCTATGATACCCCTTTCACCAAATTTTATTATTATTATTATATTCTGAGGAACAAAGAAGTGTTTTTAGTACCTACTGTATCGTTACGTTGTAACCCTTGGTGATCATCACCCACTCGTCTTTGCAATCTCAAATCAACCTAACTTCATGCGTCATACCAAAAATGGTAAAAATGTTGTGGCGTAGATCCTAGAACTAAAATGATATCACTATTTATTGATTATATTTATACAAAAATTTACTTTTAGTTCTTGTTTAAGTAATTGCTTTTCAGGGTCTACCTCGAAACCTATTCAAATATTTAAATTTCTCTTGGATATTATGTAATGAATTTTTGTCTCAGGTTTTCTCTGTGTGATTGATTGGTCTTTTTTTAAGTCCTTAAAATGCCAACTTTAAATGTTTCTTATAATTCAATAATTTATTAGCCTAAATTACCTGATTTTAACTAAATTCATAAAATAACTAATGTGTCTCCTTCATTTGCAGTGTCAATTGATGATTTACGCCGAAAAATGTAATATTTAAAACTCATTTTTGTAGCTATTCCTTGATATTTACCGATAGTTACAACTCATTGCCGCGTATGTGCATAAATATGAAAGTCCCATAAATTTTAACCACTGTTATTTCTTAATTTACGTTTAATTTAGTATTCTAATAAATCAATGATTTTCTCATTCACAGGATAATTGCTCCGTCGAATTACTTGAGATTAATGTGGCCTCCTCCTGGCACAGACGTTATAGTACAGAGCAGGCTGTCACATAACTCATGCATTCCCTGCGTGTTGGAACAATATTTCTTGTCACAACGTTGAATTACTTGATTAGATAGCGAGATATATTTGCAGAACAAAATTTATTCTTTGTTTGATATCCTTGAGGAAAATATCTAGTTTGATTACATAGTGTAATAATTAATATCAAAATATCCAGAATATATGAGAATAGGAGGGTACATTCTTTTAGGGTGTAAAATCTCTGCGCATTTCAAAATGTGCTGCTAGTCCTAGCCCTGAGTACTTCAAGCATAAATCTGTAATATCCTATTGTAAAACGGCAAATTCATCGCTATTAACGGAATACATGGAAGATGTACCATATCCCTATCACTGTGATAAAAAAACCTTAAATTGGCTGTTTTGTCGGAGATTACAACAATTACTTTTTATGGCTACAAAATTTTGCAATTTTCAAGTTAAATTCATTGCCTTCGTGAACTGCTGTATAGGCAGAAGATAGTCCAAACGTACTTGCAAATATGTTTTTTAAAAGATTGTTAAACTTTTAGCAAATAAATATTTTCGTATTCTTTGGAATTAAGCTCCATCGTAACCGGCTAGAGAAACCGTAGCTCGTAAAAATGCTCCAGGAGAGGAAAAACCTGTGCCAAATTCATATTTGGACAGTTTTGACCTCTTATTTTGGCAAGAATATCTGTGAAGTCAATAAAGACCTCATTAATGTGTTTCGCATACATTTTTGTATGTATTTACATTGCTGTATAGCGACGAATTTACATTGCTGTATTGGGACGAATAGTATCACAGTATTGCTCTAACGTTAAGATGCGATCGACGCAAGAGAACAGGTGGCGGAGTTTTTATAGCAGTTAAATCACATTTGCACAGCGCCGCCCACGAAATAATTGACAAAGAAATAGAAAGCCTATGGTGTAAAATTAAACAACGAAACAAAAGGAGTATTCATGTTTGCTCTTTTTATAGACCGCCGAACTCCGAAGTCGATATTATGTACCTTCCAGAAAATCAAATATCTGCATTTACTCAGAGAGACAGTAATAGTGTAATAGTAATCGGGGGTGATTTTAATCTTCCATCCATAAACTGGGATACTTACACCGTAAAAACGAATTCAAGGAATAGAGAAATCAGCGAGGTATTACTCAACATACTTGCAAATCACTCACTAGCCCAAGTAGTTGACAAACCTACGAGAGGAAATAAGATATTAGGCCTTTTAGCAGTAAGCCATCCTAAGTTGATAAAAAAAACTCGATATTATTGACGGTATAAGCGATCACAGAGTAATCTTTGCAACGTTAAAAATTGATGTAGTGTCAGCCGTAAAACCTAAACGCAAAATTTACTTATTTGATAAATGCAACTTCACTAAATTTGGCGAGATGCTTAATGACTGCTACAAAAAATTCGTAGTTACATCAAAGGACCAAAGCACAGATGCGACATGGAAACACTTCCTAGAAATTCTGCGCCAAGGAATCAACGAACATGTTCCGCAAAAACTGAAATGTGATAATAAAGAACCTCGCTGGTACAATAACGATGTCAGAAGGGAACTTAGGAAACAGAGAAAACTATACAACTTGTACAGAAAATCCATCACGTCACGTAATAAATCGAAGGAACTTGAATCTAAAGAAAGTTACGCTGCACAACGCTCAATGACCAAGAAATCAATGCGAACGGCAATGCGAAAGTTTAAGAAAAAAGTACTCGGTGAATTACTCGAAGAAAATCCGAAATCCTTTTGATCGTACGCGAGAGAGCTTCAGGGAAAACATTCAACCGTAGATTATTTATTTGGTGAAGATGGTAAACTTGTCACCGAAAATATTGACAAAGCTAACACTTTAAATTCCCACTTCGAAAGTGTATACACTACTGACGATACTCAGTTCAATGTAGACATCCCATATACTGAGGAATCGATGGAAGAAATATCTATACAACGTGATGGGATAACTAAACAACTACAATCGATTAAGAATAGTAAATCTCCGGGTCCGGAGGGAATACCCGCGCGTGTGCTCAGGGAGTTAGCTCCACAGATCGCACCTTATTTAGAGATCATATTCAAGAAGTCACTCTCCGAAGGGAAGTTACCGCCAGACTGGAAAATTTCAAGCGTTACACACATATTCAAAAAGGGAAACAGACGTGACCCAGGCAACTACCGTCCGATTTCATTAACATCGATTATAGGAAAGATACTTGAGCATATCGTCGTTAGCAATATCATGACTTTCTTGGACAGACGTAACTTCCTCCATGACTGTCAGCACGGATTCCGAAAAGGTAGATCATGCGAAACACAGTTCGCGCTCTTTCTTCACGACGTTATAAAATCTGGTGAATCGAAAAGACAAGTTGACGCACTATTTCTAGATTTTAAGAAAGCTTTCGACACTGTACCTCACAACAAACTTTTATACAAATTACAGTCATGCGGATTAAACGAGACAGTTTTAAACTGGATACGCGACTTTCTCAGAGATCGTAAACAAAAAGTTGTTCTTGACGGAATTAGCTCCGATGTTGTAAACGTTACATCAGGTGTTCCACAAGGAAGCGTTATCGGCCCCCTGTTGTTCATTATATACATTAATGATCTCTGCTCCCGCATTAGCAGTAAAATACGTTTATTTGCTGACGACGCTGTCATCTATCGCGAAATTAGTGATCACTCTGACTATGAAATTCTATCATCTGACTTAGACAACGTTCATTTGTGGAGCCAAGAGTGGGGACTCAAACTTAATCTGAGCAAATGCATGGCAGTACATTTCTTGCGGAATTCGTCCAACTCTAACCATGTTTATGCAGTGGATGGCATTAATGTAAAGGCAACAGACGAAGTGAAGTACCTGGGAGTTACGATAACCTCAAACCTCACGTGGGAAACACATATAAAGAATATTTGCGGCACAGCCCTAAAGAAATTAGGATTCGTCAAGCGTATTGTGGGAAGATTTTCGGATGAGAAAGTAAAGGAAAGGTGCTATTTCGCTCTCGTCTGACCGCACCTTGAATATGCAGCGAGCTTATGGGATCCGGTGCAGAAAGACTTAATCCGCGAACTGAATAAAATTCAAAGGAAGGCTGCGCGTTTCGTCAAAAACTGCTACGGGCGTACAGACAATGTTACCCAGATGTTAAGCGAGTTAGGCTGGGAGCCGTTGTAGACTCAGAGGCTGCGCGCTAGGCTTAGATTGCTTGAACAATTGAGAATGGATATCTTTAAGTGCGACACAGAGAACATAATATTAGAGCCACACTATATTTCCAGGTCCGATAGATGTGATAAATTAAGAGAGATGTTTTGCCGAACGGATAGATATGCGAATTCGTTTTTCCCCCGAACCATGAAGGACTTTAATAAACGCTAGTCCCAACTTCGTTTGAGCACTTAATTTTATTTTTAGCTGTTAACGGCTGGTGTCCTAGCACCCCCTGCCACACGCCTTTTAGGCGGCTTGCGGGGTATTATGTAGATGTAGATGAACGTTGCCGCATCGGTATACTGGCAATCAAAAACACATTATTAACCTTCCCATACATTTTGCATTTTTTCATGAGTCAATTTTTTAAAGTTCTTTTCCTTTTCACACGTTTTATTTACGATATGTATTGGTTTACTTTGATTACAAAATTATTCTCATTGGCCTGAATTTGTGCTAATGTTAGGACTGTGGTGGCTTCGTGGGTAGAGCATTTGTATAGCAATCAAAGGGTCGATATTTTAAATTGAGGTATCTAAGCTGTCTGAGGTATCTGAGCTGTCTATGATTACCCAGTAAATGAAGTTTATTCAATCCTTATGATTATATGTCATTCACTTGATGTAGTTGAAAGTGGTCCCAAGTGTTTAGGAAATCATTTAAGTTGAAGAATTTGAGTGATTGGGAAGTCTTCTATCCGTATCCGAACGAATGTTCAATATTTTCAACATTTTTGCGGGTAATGTTTTAGAAAATATTGAAGTATTTCTCCTCAAGGGGAGTCCTTGTTAAATATCACTAAAACTCATATTTTTTGCCAATTGATTTTCTATTTCATGGCTCCTTTCTGTGGTTTCTTGGATTCGCAGAGTTAGTTATTTAAATGATAAATTTTTCCTCCCTATTATCGTAATTTATTTGATTTTTATCTGATTTATCTAAAAGCCATGTTTTTAACAGTCATGATGCTCGTTCTAAATTTCATACCGTGAAACATTTACGACGGAAGGGAATTTCAATTGCTCTGGTTATAATAGTCTTTACTTTAGGCACGTCAATTAGTATATCGAAAAGCCTTGAATAAGATATATGGATGGCTAGCGGCATAATATTGAAACTAATTGCACGCTCTTATCTCGAGATTATGCTTGAATTACATTAACTTCTAAGAAAAAAAATGGAAGAGATTTCTAGTATCATTTGCTTTAGGGTATTGACCTACGAGTTGATTAGAAATTTCTTTTAAAGCTGAAGGTACGACAGTAAGTCAGGGGTTATCTGGGATGGCAACCGCGACACTCGAAGGTGTTTTAGGAAGTGTATAAAATGGAGAGGACGAAGTGAGTGGCGCGCAGCACCAGAAGAGAAAGTAAAGCGTAGTTCATGTTTATGCAAATATGGTGTCTTGGGAGCCACAAAGAGTTCGCGGCGACCATTCGTGCTCAGCCATTACGAATCATTGGCCGTAAAAACCGTCACCCTTCCTAACTCGAAACTAACCTCTTCTTTACTAAACTGAGAGAGAAAACCTGGGGGAACGGTTGCGGGCTTTGTGCTGGAAATTTTTGACATGAAACTCCAACCATCAGCTCAATTATGCATTCCAATTGTCAGAAGTGAGAATGGTAGATAATTTTCTCCGTGTTAACGCGGTGAAGATAAGCATACAGAAGAAAAGTTGCGCAGGAATAAGTGGCGGAGGTCCGAGTACATTACAACGTCTAATGACAGCAGCCTTACTCGATTCGTAATTTTTAATCGTAAATTACGAAGCCTCAAATTTATAGGATGTTATCGATTTCGATTGGATGTTGAAATCTGAAGGAATTTTCGTAGTGATGAGGGTAGTGGTGTCGCTGGGATCAAAGCGAATTGACAGTATTTATTGCAGTCCGAACCCCCCGTAATAAAAAAATACAATTATTTTCCTTCATAAAATAAAACAAAATATTTAAAAAATCATGAATTTACAAAATATTTTTTTAACAAACGAAGTTTTTTCAATTATGAAAAGTGCTAAAATTAGTTTAAATTATTTACTACCCTTTTTTTCAAAAATACCCCCCCCCCTGTTTTGGACCCTCACTGAACGAAATTCCTGGCTACGCCACTTATTCATAGGTACCCTATTACAAGGTTTAAATTGTCAGGAAGATGAATATGACTACAAATATATGTTGCTGATTGGAAGAGGCTTTAATTGTTGTTATATTCTTAGCATCAGTAAGTTCGTGTCCCTTACTATATGCCGATACCAACATTAGGAATATTTGTGAATGTTTTGCGAGATTTTTCATTTGGATGAACTTTCATTCTTATAAAAGGTTATTTTGCAATACACTATGTTGAAATGCTTAATGATCATACTGTATTCGCGGAAAAGTTAAGAAAAGTCAGATAGCTCCTGGTTATATACCATAATAAAATAATATTTTTAAACAATCAGTACAACTTGTGATGATATTTCAGGAATTCGTGGCCAGATTTTTCTCTTGGAATAACTTTATGTCTATAAGTTTCAACCATATGTATGTTGAAATGCACTTTAGAAGTACAAAACAAGGAGGTAATGACATTTCTACAAAGTATAAATCATTTAATTTAGCTGTTTGAATTGGTTTCAATCTTGTTTCTTTTGTTAAAGTAACTACTTTCCAGTGAATATTAATGTTGTTTACATTACAACCCCGTTTTTCAGAGTACGATGTTGCGTATTTATTTTCATAAACCCAGAATTTCGACAAAACTGAGTATCCAACTAAGAAAATCTAAGAAAAAAATATATGTAAAATTATTTTTGAATATCTTATGTTTATCCACTAATTCCGTCCTTTTTAACGCATCACAACGCAACTATTCCTATGCATGACGCTGAAAGCCTATATAATCTTATTGTTCTAATCTTTTACTGCGAAAGATTTTTTTCCTTGCAGTAAATATATTTTTTGCCTTGTATTTCTGGTTTCAGTGTGTTTTAGTCCTTTATCTTTATATTTGCTTTAAAATTCTATTTCTATGGAAAGACTTACACAAGAGGGAACATAAGATTGGGAAGACCCTTGTATGGATGCCACTCTCCAGCTTCTGCCGTTAAAATAAATGCGTAAAAGAGAGTATTTATTCATAAAAGTTAATGCTAAAATGACTTTTCCTACTGGCCGGATGAGAGATTTACATGCATTTTAAAGCAAGGTAAGCGTGTTTGCCATCCAACAGTTAGTTCCATTAGGTAACTGTAAGAAATGTGTTTGGGTACTGGAAACGTAGGCTTTCGCAGCAAGATTCATTGATGTCAACAGCTTTTGCGTATTGCCGTGAAAAGGCGCAATACGTAGCTGCTCCCGAAAGCCGTTGAAATTGGTGATTGAATACTATTTCATTGTTGAATATTTAAATGCATTCAAAAATATACTCCTCATAAATTACATGCCCTTAAAACAAATTATCTATAAACAATTATGTGCGTGGTTTGGAATAATGGGGTGCATAGAGTCAATTTGATAGTAAATAATGTGTTTCTAATTGACAAATTATGGATTCGTATACGTTTGTATATGTAATAATGTTGTCATAGTATATCCGGTGGGTTAGTAAATTGTTCTCATATTTTCAAATTACCCATTTTCTCAGCCATTTGCAATCCAAAGCTAATTCAATGCTCTTTTGCTATTTGAAATTTGTCGAATGATTATGAGTATTTTTTCGATACCCATGCCTGCGATCGTTTAAATGTTTTTCTGACATAGATATGAGATAGTTCGTGCAAGAAAAAGCGGTTTCATTTCTTTTCTTGTTCCTAAAAGTGTTTTTAATTACTACCTATCCCTGAAATGCGATGTTGTTACGGAACTTAGATTTTTTTAGCAGTTCAATTCTCCACTCCAGCTCCGCCCTCTCAGAACCTTTGTTGAGTGTTGCCGAGATATAGCAAATACATCTACGAGAAATGAAACTGAAATACATAAAACTCGGGGAGCGTAGTACCCTAGAGCACTTGGATGCGGATCATATACTTCAACATTTAAAACCGCGGAAACCTAAAAACAAAAAAATCCTTGACGCTCTTGTGAACTAGTCCGGGTTGAACCCATCTACCCACACAAAAAAAACAAACTAATCTTCGGATTTGTTGAAACAAGAAGTGATTGTGACATTATCTCGTTATTGTGTATTTTAAAACTTATAGCTTTGATTTTTCCACGACATTGCACTAACGGACAGTAATTAATATAGGTTTGATATTTAATCATAAAAATTGAAGAAAATAACTAATGCCGTAAAGGATAAATAAACGTTATCCTTAGTAGTCAAGATATTGGTATTATCCATTTAAAAAAATATGACTGGACAATTAATTACAAGATTTTACTTTTAACCTATAAACTTCATTTTAAACATAGCAGCCAATACGATCAATTTCTATTATATTTTACCAATAAATAAGCGCTTTCATTTTCCTTAAAAAAAAATGCTAATGAGACGATGTTTTCGCTGCTCTAAATCGGTGTAGGAGTTATGAATATGACCCCCGGTAGATGTAACGTAAAATGCTTTCAAACGTCTCATTAACATCATTAGATTTGAATTCATTCTTAAATCAACCCTTTATGCATTATCGCGAAGAAGTTCGAGGGCACGAATATTTATGATAAGAAAATTCAAGTACTCACGTCGTCAATTATCTCCTGTGGTGCACAAACTGAATGTGGGTATATTATTTCGTGTATTACGGCTGAGTAAACGTCGAAGCAGCGCTCCGTTCATGCCCGAAGAGTCTCTACGACGTTCTCCTCTGAGTGTGTAGTATCCACTCGCGTTGTTTTTCCTGCCGCGGGATAAATTTGAACAGAGACCTCATTAAAAATTTAAATGGTTTTTTTTCCAAACAACTGATTTGCATCCGAACGTCCACCTCGGAGTATACCGGACTGAGAGGAAGCGTTTGGCTTCCTAATCAGCGTAAAGTATGACGGGTAGAAGGAGTTGGCTGTGACAAATTAAGATTGAGTGCGAAGCGATGGAAAATTAAGCGAAATGGTAAAGAGAGCTCGAACGCGCGAATGGTTCTGCAAGAATGCGCGTTCGGATGTTAATAACAGTTTGCAACAATGAAACTAAAGTAACAATTTCTTCTCTATAATAAACGAATAACAAATTTTTTATCTTCACCGAACTAAATTCAGCGAAAACTGCACAGTTATATATAGTTGATAAAACTATAGGCTATAAAGCAATAATTCAGTAACTGTTAGTCTTTAGTTTTGAAATTGCTTGATGGTGCAGAATTCGGGTATTTTTATTTTTCATTTGGCGATATTTAATACCTAGCAAATCGGCCCGCACAAATTAAATTTATTATATTTATAATTTTTCGAAAGTGATGATAGTTTAAATCTATATTTATTTCCTAATGGATTTCGTTTCAAATAATGTAATGAGCCCCAAACAGTTATGTTATTTGTAGCAAGTGAAGTCATTTAAAAATATTGAATTCTTTGCCCGCGACTGCTCATCCCGCAAAAATTTATTCAGAGATGCTTTAATGTGCAACTCATCAATAAATTTAAGGCTTTAATTGATCTATTTCATCGAATATGTAACCATGATGCATTCATGATTGGCTTATTTCTGAACATACCTAAGCCTAACACTGGGTAATATTAGCATATCTACTGCTGAGTAAATGCGTAGCCTTGGTGTCAACTCTTATTAATCTAGTATGTGGCATAAACAGCCATCGTTGAAAATGTTTACAGCCATTCTGGTCGCATTCCAATGTCGCATTTTGATTGAAGTACAAACTAGTTTTGTTATTAGCAAAAAATGTATCAGCAATAAGTTGTGTCTTATAATTAAGTGCCATTACCATAACCATTACTCTGTAGATTCTTCGGTGGATACAAATGTATTTATGCAACAAAAAGGTTAATATTTCGTAGTAAATCATTAGAAATTCATTGAAGTGTCGAATTTGCACGCAACTAGATGATTTAAATAACGTAGGTAGCGATTTTAGCCTCAAATGTATTTAATTAGCGTTTTAATAGTTATGGCTATGATGAATTTTTAACACTGTTGCTGTATTAACTCTCCTGCATCGTTGCGTATACTTAAAAATGGATCCCGCAATTATTCTAGTGTTTTTACCAATGAATTCGTGAGTGGTTGCACCTTCGAAATTTCCATTATTATCTTCATAAATCTAGCTGTCTTACATGACATTGGGTTTCTCCAACCGTCCCAAATAAAGTAAATGAGAAAAATACGTCTGATGAAAAATAATAGATTTTGCTAAGTGAGTAATATTTTTACAGTATTCCCTGATAAAAAAAAACTGGATAAGGCTTTAAAAAGGCAAATTTTTGACGGCAAAATCGCTCATCATCATCAGGGTGACCCTTAAATTCCCACCCTATGAAAACGCGAGAATATTTTATAGACTTTCTTTTTTAACAGCTAAAGCTGGTAAAAAATGTGCCATTATTAAACACAAATGGAAAATAATTATTACGAATAAATATCATTTAGTTAATCTTCATTTTTTCATGCTTGGTTTAGATTATTTTAACGGACATTCTCGGTGGAAGATAGAGGGATGCAACGTTTAAACGACCATAAATCACCCATGCAGTCCATCTCCTCTACTCTTCAGCCTGAGTATCCATTTATTTCCTGCTTTGTATTTCAAGGCTTAGGGGACCACGCCACTTTTCGATCCCAAAACGACGCAGTCTCTTCCCACCCGCAACAATTGGCTCATTGTTGCTGCCTACAATGGAAATGCGTAATTTCATCTCGGAAAAAAAACGAAAAAAAACTCAAATGATGAGCACGAAATCGAAAGTGAACAGGGGATATATTATTCGGAAGGGTAGAGATAACAAGAAAGCGTGAGCTACGGCTCACGATGTGGCCCGTGATGAGAGCACGCTTTGGGAATCCGAAATGAATTGCCTGGTTTCGATAAGTCGGCAGCCTTGGGGGGACCCCGGCTTTATTTTTTACCTCCGTCTTTTGGGAGTTTATTTTGTGTGTGAGGGAAAAAAACTGTTCGGTCATTTGCATGGCAGTCATGGTGCGTATAAGGACATGTTCGCTGGAAAGGAGCTGAGGGGATTTCAGTCCCGGAGAGGCTTCCCCCATTGTCGTGCCATCCGCATTACGCATTCGGAGACTTCAACGCTCGGAGATGACTCAGATATGTTCAGAGACTTCAACGCTCGAAGATGATTCCGAATGTGTCTCGTGGGTTGAGAGATGTAGGCTGCTGTCTCTACGGTCTTTTTCCATTCGTGTATAGACGGAACTCTCCGTATGACGCATTAAGTTGGGAAGAACATGGATAGCGTGAAATATCATGTGTCCTCTAAATCGATTCGGTATATGTTCAAGGGTGAAGCGTTATGCTGCCTTTCGTCTGGGAGCACTGATGTTTGCATCCTACCCAGGCTATTTCTGTGATTGGTTCTGATTTCAAAGTATTATTTTACATTTTTATATTTAATTATTTATTTATTGCTTCTCGCATAATAAGTAAACCTAAAGCATTCAGATAAGTGAAGGTATCGTTACTTTTATCAGTAATATGGCAGCTATGTGGACGAAAGCTGAAGTAAGACGGTGTTATAAGCGAATAATTGTAAAAAAAAACTAACTCTAAAAATTAACTCTATTTATGTATATTTACTAGTTAAGAGCTAGTTATGTCAACAACACGCTTCATTAAAAAATGAAGAAAATTGGCTTACTGTTATATAAGGGACAAGTTTCACTCGCGTAAATAGCAATGATTATGAAATAAGCAATATTTAAATACTTGGCTTTCTTAAATTTGCTTGCAATTGGCCTTATGATACTCAAAACTATTTCTTTCCGTCTTTTAATTGAATGTATAAATGAAACCGTTGATTCCTCTAACACCGCCGCTTTGATCTAGTTTAAAATTAATACATATTTAATTTGGGATAATAATAATAATAATCCATGTTTAATTATTAAAACATCCAAAACTGGTTATTGAACGAAACTTAGTTTTTAATTTTCACTAAATTTCTAGAAAACGTCAACAATTTGGGTGCTATAGTACTAAAGTGAATAAAAACGATCTAGCATTCTTGAATGATGTATTATTAAGGATACTTTAGAATTTTCAATAAATTCAGAGATGGTCAATTTTCTCGCCAAGTTATCCTATTATCTGTTTTTTTATGATAAACGCTCTTGCTCCCAATGCCAAAGCATACGCTATTGCATTAAGAATGAGTGTGTTTGCTCTATATTCATCTAACCGGAAAGTGATTATCTGCCAAGGTTTTGCTATCTGCGGCGTAGGGGAAACCTTATAAGAAAATGTTTTCGAAAGGTGTTACATTACGATTATCACTCTTTTTGTGATTTCCTACAATATTACAATATTTTATACGTTTTTTGCTCAGTACTACAATCATTGAAAAGAGATGAAGAGCGTTGAAAGGTTCACTTTCTTTATCGATCTATCTGTTTACTTCTTTTTAATGATTTTTTAATTATTCAATAAGAGACCTGTGCAGTTTTACCGATCAGACTTCTTTTTGAAATTTTTACAATTTGATGTGAATTTTCGTGGGAATATCTTCTTTGGCCTGTTTAATGGCAGTTTTAAAATAGGCATAATTTAATTATCTCATCCAATAGACAGTAGAAATTTGCCCTTTTTAGATTAAAAAAATAATTTTCATCGTAAATAGCGTGATAAATAGTGTTATAATATATGTGCTTATTCCATTGTCATGTCATGCTGTTATATCACTGATGCATACATTATTGGGGTAACTTTAAACGACGATGTCGAGCTAGAGCATAGTTTAACTCACGTAACACGAATTAGGAGTTTCGAACGATAATTCCATATATAGAACCATAATACCCTTCATATTCATCGCTCAATGGAGGTAACAATAGTTAAAAGTACATAATGGCCTTGGAATTCCTCGCCGAAGATCTAAGCGAGAATATAATATGCGACCAGCCATATCGCGAACGTCGGACCTAACGAGTAACATTAGTAATAAACTATAAAAGCAAATCATATAAGTAGACCAAGATGAAGATCGGGTTAAACAGGTTTTGCTCCTTTGAAAGTGGAATGTTGGTGGGTGTTCAGAACCAGTTGGTATTTAAATATTGCTCCCGAGATGGCATGCCGAGCGCCTCCCCGTGCATTAAAGAGTCGCATGCGGAAGCGAGTTTTGCCCCTGAAAGAGTGTAAAAGGATGAAACACTTTCGTCCGCCTCTCTTGATTTAGATTGCAAATGCAGAGCAGTCTGCAAAAAAAATGAAGAACGTTGAACTGAGAAAGGTAGATATGAAGATGGTGCTCGTATTGCGCAATTTCCTGATAGTGCGAATATGTTTTGCATGTTACCGCGGGACAATTTTCTTCTGATAAAGAATTAAATATGCTCTGTTTTTGTCGGATACATTTGACTTAAATGAGGCTAGAAGTTTTAATAATAGGGATGCGTTGGGGAATTCACAAAGCATTGAGGAAGATCTTTGCAAGGACTTTTAGTCTAAATGAAATAATAATATTGATATTTTATATGAGAATTTTGTTTTTATTTCCCTCCTTTTAATAGTGTATGTTAATTTTTTTACGACGCGGAAATTTTGCATTTCGAAGGTCATTGGCAACGTTTTAAATTGTTGGTTATTTGATGGATTTGAACTCTCCTCGGAATTCTTCTCATAATGAATATGACTTCAATCGGATGAACATGAATACCAAAGGAACCAGTTTTTGTTCGAGGGAATCAGGTTTGTGTCTCAAAGTGAAGTGTCGGTAATGCTTTGTATATTCATTTGCATTGATCTCACATACTGCATTACATTGCTTCTATCTTGCTTTTATTACTAATATCAAATTAAAGATCGATTCATGAGCTAATATAATTATCATATATGTTTCTTTAGAATTTGATTGAAAATAATTTTTGCTTCTATTACAAATTCATTGTTATTATATTTGATAAATTAGTGCTTTCCAGTTGGAATGGTTCAGGTAGCTAGTTATGTTGAAGATATTGTAATCATTACGTTATAATAAGTGATAATATTGATGATAACTCAAGGTATTAAGACATCACAATTTTTCTCACTCATTTTTTCTCGTTTAATCCTATTTCAAAATATTTCTTTTGACCGAAGCACTTAGTATTATTCTGATGTAGAAGATTCTCTCCTAGTTTTAATGTTAAATCGTTAGCAGTCCTCAATGCTTTGTTATGTTTAGGTTTTAAAGAAGAAAACTCTAGTTCTGATAAGTATTCCGTGGATAAACTCTGGAACTTAGATGCCTTAGGAGTACTCTCGTTTGATATTTCGTGATAAGCTTCATTTAGAATAAAATTCGCTGTCGTTGAAAACAGTGGAAATTGAATGTGTACACCGAACTGGTCGACTATTGGAGCCTGCTGAGTAAAGCTTTGTTACGCCAAAATGAGATATACTGGGCGTGATAGAGGCTTCTTTTCGCATGGATATGTGCCAAGAATCTATACATGTCACTGCAACTGTGTTTCTTTGAGATTGTATTTGTACCCAGCTGTCACCATCAGATCGCAGTCAATAGTTGCAGTATGATAAAAAATGTAACTTTATGGCGTACGTAATGTAGTAAAAAAAAAAGCATCGGCCTATTTTTGGAGATATTTACGATGTAAAGCAAGTAGTTTTATAGCCATCTGGAGGTATTCTACCTTCGCTACATAAATGGAACCCCGTCAACATGCTTGCGCTCTCCTCTGAGAAAAGCAATGGAGTGAAATAACATCCAATTCTTAATAGATGTCTTCAGTGGATCGCAAAACTCTACCAATGACAGGTAAGGTTGCATTTCAGGAAGATTCCTCGAGATTCCCTACTAGTGATGCAGGACATCAACTTTTCCATAGTAAAACCTGAATCATATTAAACTTGACCATCCCATCTTTAAATGCTGAACTTGACTACCCTGTCTTGGATGCTTGTTTTCATCATTATTGCGCTCACAATTTGATTATTTCTCCTACTAGGTCATATTAGCCGTTGTTTAATCAAGTTTTCAGTTATAACGTTTGAATTTAGATGATTTCTTAATAATACTGCTGTTTAAATGCTAATCTGCCATGAACAAAGCTTTGCGTCGTAGCATAGCTTCAGACCGAAACGTATCTTGCGTTTTATTTTATATTTTTTCGGACTTCTCCACACTGGACTCGGACTGATTCCAGCCGCGTTATATATATCATACAGAGAGTAAAATTGATTACCACTAGCGAGTATGCATGTACTTCCGCTGGTCACGTATCTTATAATTTAGTGAAATCGTGCTGGAAGCCCTTCACCGTCGTAATATTTCGTGGAGTTTTCATGGCAATCTTTGATTTTTTGCACCAACGTTCTCACTCCGTTCTGCGAAAATCGAAGATTTCCATGGTAGCGTAGCAACAAACCAAAGCATATCTTTCGAATGTCTAAATAAAGAATGCTATAGGACCGGAAAGCTTCATATATATTATATTTGGTCGTGGATAGTCTGCAGTCTTAGGCATCATCAGACTGGAGCAAGATAAATTATCGTGTAAATGTTGTTATCGTGTTAAGTCTGCCATGGTCATTATGGTAGAATTTGGCAGTATTGTTGGAAGGTAGAAGTACCCTCCGAGAAGAGACTTGATGAAAGCCTCCAATTTCTCTATAGTATGGGAAAAGATCACAAATCTAAGGTAAAGATTCTCAAACGCTTCAAAATTTTAGGTTCGATACACTTTTATGAAAATGTGTCTATCAGATAATTTTTATGCTACAAAATATACAATAAAAACCGTAAAACATGTCAGTAAAATTTTTGACTCGCTCCTGAACATTAGCTTTGAGATAGGGTACTCATTTCATTTGGTTGAATTGTTACCAATAACACTCTGATTGGCTGCAAAAAAGCAAAGAAAACTCTTCCTGAATAGCATAATTTAATATTTTAGGAAAAATTAAATTATGTTTAATATTTAATTTAGCAAAATGTACTCAGCGGTTTATGAGTGAACATGATGACCCAAAAAAAATTACTCTTGTTGTTGCATGATGTTGTCGCCGTGATAAAAAAGAATATTTGCACCAGTGCCCAAAATAAATGATGAGTAATTTGCATTAAATCTCAACTAGAGATTTTTATTTCCTAAGAAAGTTTGAAAAATGCAATTAAGTAATAGGAGAACGCACTAATCATTATTGTTTCCTTATTATCGCATGAAATAGTGGTGTCTTTCTCGTATGGACATTGACTCAGATTGAGGTCTGCAAATTATAGGTAGGAACTTTAGATCGTATGTTCCTGTATCCCATTGTGAGCATTAATCCTGCCGACGCATTTATGGGGTTAAAAGTTAATGAAACAGTTCTATATCTCCTAAGTCTGTGAATGCATGACGTATCTCTGAGGACAAGTCACCTTGTAATGTGACAGTTTATTAATTATCGTATTTCTGGTAGTGTCATTGTGTATACTTTTTAGCTAATCAGAAAGTTTTTAGACATGTGAATATATAACTTTTACTCGAGGAAAGTGTTTTCTTTAGTTCTAATTCGTCATAATTTTTTAATAATCTTAACAATTTTTTTTTTTTAATTTTTTGTTGTCTCATCGATCTGTATGAAAAATTTACTATGAGAGTATTCGCTTATGAAATCGATTCACGCAAACCTTTATTGAATAATCAGTCCTGTTTGTGCAGTTGATAAATCACATTTCAAAGTTCTCGGCATTATTTCCTGCGAAAGAATTTTCTACCTACTTTTTCCCAAGGTCTTGAAGAAGAAGCTCATTAACCGGTGTGCTGGAACAATCAGTACTGAGGAATGTTTCAAGGCTCCGCGCCGGGGGAAAAAATACGCATCTCCCATGTTGGCTGGCTACATGCGGGGTTTATGTCTCGTAAATTAATCTGGAAAAAATTGACTCCCATGCGTAGGCGCATTTAATGCTGAAGACGCTGAACGAAAGGAGGTCCAATCTGAATGGGAATTTGAGAATCGCACAGGTTGACCTTCCAATGTCCAGCAGTAGTGGTTTTATTATTATTAGTATTCTACCGATTAAAATAGGTTTTCATGGAGTATTCAAGAAGTGAGCTGGGAGCCTCCCTTTCCTTCTAGTACTACCTTCTTTAATTCACTGTAAGGCCTTCTCTCTTCCAATCTATCTAAAAATTCTATTCTTTTCCTTCCCCTCCCTAACATTCTACCCTCTAACACTATTTTCAACATCCCCTCACCGCTAAGCACTAACTCCATCCATACCTTCTGTCTCCTCCGTATCTCATCTAAAAGCTGCCTCTCCTCGCCAACCATATCCAGCACTTCGTCATTTCTTTTCCTCTCCAAAAAAATATCATATTATCTAGTGAAAATTGGATACCCAAAGGGAGAAGGCCTATAACCCCTCTTTGGATCCGCCATTGATCAGGAATATATAAAATTTGGTTTGGTCCCCTCGTTACTGAAACTATCGTGCTGAACTTAATCTGTTGGGGCCTTAACTAATCTCCTTGCTTTATATTTCACTATATAGGATTCTTAAGTCGGTCTCTTAATGTGTTTTTCGCATTTTGATGGGCTTTACAAAATTTTCCGCACGCCTCGCGGGCGGGGAGAGCGATTCCAATTTCACGGGGAAATGAGGTGTAATAAGGTCTGTTAACCAAATTCTATGTATTCCTGATCAGTGGGGGATCCAAAGAGGATATAGCCCACCCCCCTTGGGTATCCAATTTTCACTAGATAAAATGATAATTATGTTCGGATTACCACTACTGCTTGAAGGTTATCCTTCAGGCTCCCCATCCAGACCACCTTGTCCCTATCCTGAATCCGCAACTGTTCAATATGCTATCATGTATCGAGTTTATCTATCATAGTTTTCCAGGGTTATTCCTTGCAATGGCAAATACTATTCCGTAAAATATTGTATTATAAAAAGTGGATAGCTCTGCACTTATCACCGCTCTTCCCATGGGATGTAGGGGCGCCCTCCTCTGTGTATTTTCCTTGGAAAATAGTAGATTCCGTTTAATGGGTCCACCGGTTACTTGGGGCAGCCGCTTAATTGGGGCAGATCTTGAAGAACGGAACCCAATAGAGTACTTAGAATAGAATACTCTGGGATAAACAATATCCCAGAGTATTCTCCGCTTTATTGGGACAGCATGCCGCTTTATTGGGCCATGAGTCGGCGACATAGACTCTATACTCAGGACTAAATTAAATTTTTTTGTTTTCAGTATACTATTTTTTTATTTCCTCCTTTGATTTACTCTTATTTTTCACAAATGGTCCTATTCTTGCCCTATTTTGAAAGCTATTGTTGTTATACTATCCGCAAGAGGATAGGACTTTTCTTTGATAGGACTTAATAAAATACATTCATTCAGCGTCGCCCGAGGCTGTGAAAAATATGTTTAACTAAGTTGTTATAATTCTTTATAATCATAATAAATTAACTTAACTCACTGATTCATTAATCAAATTAATAGTTTGATAAACTTATCTTGCATTATAAACATTCTTTAGTCTTCTTTCTATCATTTCAACGTTTGTTTATGCCCATATACAGGATAGTTCGCCTAATTGGGGCAGCCGTTTAATTGGGGCAAAGTGCTCAAGCCCCGATATGTCCCAATTAACCGGAATCCTCTGTAGTACATAATGAGACTGTGAGAATTCACAATCGTTGCTCTAGGAAAAGTCTTCTAACTAGTGCGGTATCAAACTAGTCCTACAGACCAAAATCGTTAGTTTTATCATAATTGAGGGGGCTAGAAGCCAAGGGGTACAATTGATTTTTTTCTCTAAAGATAGTTGGGCACAGAAATTGATATAAGATGTATATGAACAATTGGTGGGCAAAGTGTAAGAGTAAGTCTCTGTTCTGTGCTGAAATAGAGTGGAAAATTAAATGCACTACTAATCGGAATCTGAATAACCTGATATTTACCTTTTTTGCTATGCAGTTCCCTCCTGTTTAAAAAAATTGCAAGCTTTTTTGGCGTTACCTTAACTTTTATTAATAAATTGTAATATAATTAAAGTTAAATCATATAGTATCAATTTGAGGCATAATTTTCAAATATTTTCTTTACTTCGTCAATGCAATTAACGGGCAATAAGTGGTAGTTATTATAATGAAGGCTAAGTTGTGCCTTTTTTCGATGTACGACATCCCAGTGGGGAAAAGTTTGTTCAAAAGATATGCAAAGAATATTCCATAGCGCAGCATCTTTAGTGCAAGGAATGTGCTTTATGAACGTCTAGGGAATCAACGTCGTGGCGTCTAGTCGATCTCGTTTGTTTTCTTCACCTGATTTCTGTACTGACTCTATTTAGATGGAAAAATCACTTTTACCCTTTGGCTTCTCACCCCTTCAATTATGGTAGCATAACGAACTTTAAGTAAAATATTTTCGTGCAAATAAAATGTATAATCAGTTTTCTTCTTTCTTCTGCACTGAGAGAAACATCGTATAAAAATCGTTATTTCCACAAAATTTAAAATTGAAATCCTTTCTTTAACAAGCTAGTCAAGCTTTCGGTTCGCGTTTAGCTTGCGGTCGTAGGTGTCGAAATAAGTATGTTTAATAATATTAGTGACATTAAATTTTCCACCATCTTCGGTAAAGTCTTAATGACTTGTCATGACTTAAAAACTGACTGGAAAATTAGAAAGAAAGGCACTGTCAGAAGACGGGTAGTCATACTCAAAGGTATACCTGACATCATGAATATTTTTGCATGGCGGTTTTTTTATCACCATTACCACATACCTACCATATTCAAATGAACTAAGCGAGGAATATTTTAAGTTTGCACAAAAAAGTAAAATTCTTATGCATGCAATGAACAAAATTGGGTTTAATTGAATAAATTGATGTCTAAGTCACTCCAAGTAAAGTGCCAAGAGTTTACCAGAAAATAGTACCTGCATGTATAGAAGTAACATTTAAGATTTCTTCTATAATCGACTCGTTTTTACTAAAGCCCTTTCCTCTGAGTGGAAAAACGAATTCTTTCATTTATTCGTCCCGTAATGTTTCTCGTACTCTATAACGCGTAACCATCGAGTCATAGAGGCAACCGTGCCGATTTGCGCTTAATCTTAGACATTTTCTCCAAGCTTCATCTAAAGTTACATCTGAATACATGAATGTGAAACGTAAGGTAGGAATATAAAAAGAACATTGAAAGTGATTGAGAAGTAATTTTCCCAGTTTACTAAATAAAATATTTCAAACGACGGAATACAACTACAACAATGTATAAATTTGGAATCAAAATCAATACTCCAATGGCTCCAATGACTCAGATTCTACAAAATCAATACGCATCACAAATACAATACGCATGGGATCTTTTCACACACGAATGATTGCTGCAGAACTGTGTACACTTCTACGTGAGAGAACTATCCAATAAATGACTAATTTTCAGTTTTCTCGTCGAATATTCTGCATGGAAACCGGGATAGGAAAAGAAATATTCCTTCAGAGAAGGATATTCGATGGAGTTTGTCGTCGTTTTCGGAATTCCAGAGGAATATTCGATACACGGAGAAGAGGGAATGAGGGAGACAGAGCGATGACCAATTTCCAAGTAATGCAGAAAAGAAGCTGGCCATCGGTAATGGGTAATAATTTCTCCGGGAGTCACGTAGGGTAAGCTGTGTCGTGGGCCTGGAATATCTCTCCTTTTAGACCAACTCAAACCCCTCTCCCCACCGTCTGACACGGTATTCTCATCGAACCCGCCAATCACGCTCCCCGACCACCTAATGGATTTCGACTGGTTCCACGAAACAACGCCCAGGTGCAGAGATGAGCAGAAGAGGAACAATGGTTTGTCTTCACGCCAGACGTTCCCGTGTTGTCCAGTGTCATCGGCCCTCCGGAGGTGCGAGGGAAAGTCTGAAGAGGGATTTATGGCTATGATGGATTAAAAAAAAGATAAATATGGGAGTAAGCAAAACAGTGGGCATGAGGCTCCGCCAGGTTAAGTTGGACATAAAGGTATTCAATACAGAGAGAAGAGCCAGTGGAATTGATATGAGTGGAATACCTACATTACCATCTAGAAACCAACGGATTTATGGTGAAGAGGGATTAAAAACAGATATAAAGAGAAAACTGAAGCGTAATTGAAGAGAAGGGTATGCAGTAACGCCCATACACAGATATGAAGATTTATGTTCATAGATAAGCCACTATTTTCTAGTGGTTCCTCCATGATAAATGGAATATTTATATTCAACAAATAACGGAATTATTGAACTGAAGGACGAAAAATAATAAAATTGGTATACTCAACAATAAGAGTAAAATGTGAATAAACCAAGGGTGTATTATACTTTTCATATTATTCGCTAAATAATGTTTTCATTGAAGTAAAAATACGTCATTTGAATGAAAGAAGTAATGTAATCCATTTGATCAGCAAAATAAATTGTTAAATTTAAAATTCACTTATTCATTCTTTGTCGTCAGTATTTGATCTCTGATTCCAAGAAATGCCTCTAGTTCAAGGAATATTTTTAATTTTTTTTAATCACGTGTTATAAATTTTTTTACATTACTAATAATAGTTGAAACATACTCTAGTTAAATGGTATATGAAGTAATAAAGATAAAAAAGAAAATTACATGCTAACTCTCTGCTAATACTGAACCCTATTCTGTTAGCTATTGAGAAGATTGCAATGAGGAACGTCATAATGGGAATGCAATTTTCAATAAAATCTCGAAATACGCTATCCCAATGTAGAAAAAAATCTACTTTTACACTCCATACTCCGACGATTAGATAAATAAGACTTTAAATTATTTCTTTGGTGAAAATAGAATTTAATAATCAGCATTATCTCGATAAAAATAATTTTATAACGTGATATCATTACATTGCTGGTCAAAGCATGTGAAAAATGTCGATTTTAGCCGGAAAAAGAATTCGTTGTGGTAAAAACTTGTACGAAGTAAAATACATCCTATGGCAATCATGACAAAAATTAAGCATCTAACTTTTAGAGTAGTTTGCAGATGGATACTGTAATCGCAGTCAAGGCTCGTTAATTTTTAAAACTTGACTTCTTAGTTTGCTCAGAAAGTATTAAAGTATACACTTATACTTAATTTTTCACTTTCTTCTAACTATTTCTCTGTCAAATACGAGAGAGAATATGATTTGAGTCTACCAGTTACGATATAACCCCTCAGTAACTCTGAGATAGTCAGTAAATTATTTTTCCAGCAGTATTAATTTCTTCCGACCAGCTATAACATTTGATATCGCGGCTGCTCCTTTTGCGTAGTGGAGACGTAACGAGTGTCCTTGAGGGATGAGCGGTGATGCGACGGTAGAGCATATGCCAGGCAAGAGAGACGGACCGTTCTCGCTTAGCTCCGTTATGGGTTTACGCGAAATAACTTGAGTGAGAATCAAGGACATTTGCCCGCCGCGGGGCAGAAGAAAGGTGTTGCGCAACATTGCGGGAACATCGTGAGTCTCGGGGTATAAGGTTAAAGCACCATCGTGACGCCTACACTTGCCAGACGCCTCGCGTAACCGCCGCGAATATAAGACCGCTAAGTCGCTTGCGGAAGGAAAGATAGCTTTCCTTAAGAAGACAGGTATTGTCTGTCAGTCTGAGAGTAATTATAAAAGATTTTTCAGGAGGAATGTTCAATACTTCATGAGCTGGTAAGAGAGACAAATTTATTAGCATTTAGCATTATTTGTCCGTACACTTAGGGTCTGTCAAATCTCGAAAATGGTGATATCTGGTTTATTTCAAAACAGAAGAGATTGCGAGCTCGAATTGATGATACTCGCTCACAGCTCTTGTTTAATTATGCTCAAATATTAATTATTTCAGGCAATAATAATTGCAAATTTTCCTCTAAACTTAATTACTTACTGTCATTAAAAATCCATTGCATTAAATAAAATGTCAAAAAGGCAGGATATCTGAGAAAAACCGTTTCCATGGTAACTGAACAGCATATCCAAACATATAATTGCGTTTCCATAGCTCAGTAACTAAGAAGTTACGACGCCATTTCTAAGGACAAAAATGCTTAAAGTTTCCCCCATCACCTCCTGAAGTATTTCACATTCCTCCTGGAATACCATATATAAAAGAGCGCACAGGATGGCTGCGTTACCTAAATCCGAGGAAAACGTTGAAACCCCGATTTCAGGATTATTGTGAAAAATGGAGACAGTTAGCTCATAAATTACTTATTCATCATCATGAGTAAACACTCCTAAGATTGGTTTTATGTAGCTCTAAATCCCTCTTTCCTCTCTGCTAGTTTTTTTTTCATAGCGATGTATTTTTTCTCTTTCATATCCTTAGTAACCCGTCTTATGTAACTTATTCGGGGCTGTCTCTTGCTCTTCTTCCCTTCCACCACTCCTGCGATGAATGTTTTCATTTCACCATCATGCTTTTGATGTGGCTTATTGAGTTGTCCCGCCTTCCCCTTCAGATTTTTAGAAGACTTCTCTTTTCTTCCTTTCTTCTTAGCACTTTCATGTTACTCACTTGGTAGTCACTCCATTTTATCTTCATCATTCTCCGGTTGAACCACATTTTGAATGCTACCAATCTTGATTTCGCCTCTTGACTCTGCTGTATACGTCCGTGCCTCATCATCATTATCATCATCATCACTGGTCAACAATCGTCATCCGAAGCTCAAGATTGGTTTGGTTTGACGCAGCTCTCCACTCAGTTCTCCTATCAGCTAATCTTTTCACACCGACGTATTTCTTCTCTTTCACATCTCTCTTTACTTGTTCCATATATTTTGTTCAGGGTCTTCCTTTTCCATTCTTGCCTTCCACTTGTCCTTCGACGATTGTCTTCATCAGGCCATCATGTCTCAAGATGTGGCCTATAAGGTTTTTCCGTCTTCTTATTAAGGTTTTCATGAGGCTTCTCTTCTCTCCTACCCTTCTTAGGACTTCCTCGTTACTAACTCGGTCGATCCATTTGATTTTCATCATTCTTCTGTAGCACCACATTTCAAAGGCCTCTATCCTTGCTTTCTTTGCTGCGGTCATTGTCCATGCCTCACTTCCGTATAGGAGCATACTCCAAATGTAGGTTCTTATAAATTGTTTCTTTACTTCCATATTTAAGTTTCCCGCTGTAAGCAGGTCTCTCTTTTGGTGGAATGTCTCTTCGCCTGGGCTTTTCTGCAGATAATTTCTTTCTTGCTTCTCCCGATACTAGTTATCTTGCTTCCCAAATAACAGAATTCATCCACCTCTATCAGTTTTTGCCTCCCTATTTTAATGTTGGTCTTGACTTCTTCTCTTCTGCTGCATACTAAGATCTTGGTTTTCTTTGTGCTTATTTTCAGTTGATATCTACTCATTACCCTACCCATATTAACCAGAATATTTTTCAAATCCTTCTCTGTTTCTGCTATAACGGCTATGTCATCGGCAAATCTTAGCATGCTAATTTTTTCTCCATGGATATTCACTCCCAATTCATTTTCTTTGATTTCATTAATGGCTTTTTCAATGTAAACGTTGTCCATGCCTCGCTATATAAAACATTCTCCATATGTAGCATCTGATGATTTTTTTTCTTGCTTCTATGCCTGAATTCTCTGAATACTTAAGTTAAGATTTTGCAAGAACGTCTCCTTTTCACTCACCCGGTGACTCAACCCAAGGTGTTTTTGATAGCTGAGGATAGAGTTAGTGAGAATTTCACGAATTTAGAGTTTAACAGGCTACTTCTTTTCTCTGGGCCATACGACACTTCTGGAAATTTTTAGAGGGTTTTCTCTAGATTACGGTATCTGAACTTGGGACTCTTAAATCATCAGCCGAGCGCACTATACCAGTACGTTATCACGCTACATTTCATGTAACTTCCTGAAAATAGAATGTAGTGCGAATAAAATTTACACGGGTGAAAAAGACCTGTTATATTCGTCGTGCTATTTCGCGTGGCCGTAATGCTTAAGGCTGGGCATACGTGCTTTCTAAAATGTGAAGAAAATTTTGCAGAGGATTATAAAACATTTTAAGAGGAAATTTGTGAGAGTTTGACGATAAAAATGACCTTTTTAAGATTTTCATAGACATTCCCGAGGACGCAAACGGCTGATGAATCAGTTTAAATTAAGGATCTCTCGCTGAAACGTCTTATACTTTATCTCACTTTAGTTTTCCCAAATTAATACTGCGTTAGATAAAGTCAATAAGCCCAAAAGCCAATTGAGTCAAAATCCACTAACAAAGCCAAAGTCTAAAAGACTTTAAGATCTTATTAATGCCATTTCAAAAACGCCATAATTTCGACGATAATATTTTTGATGCTACCCGGTTTTTCTGCTGCGCTCTTTCCACGGTACCTTTTAACTTAGAGCGCAGATTTTTTAATCCTATTGTAAAATGTTTTCGATTTTTTATAGAAGCCATTTTCCATTAAGAGGCTAGTTTTTTGTGCATAGGTGTTGATCAGTTAAGCTAATGTCCATATTTGTTGCTGATTTATTATTTTAGCCATGCACTTATACTAACTTCGGGTTTCAATGATTGAAAAAAGATAACTATTTCTGTTTTTACATTCCTTTTAATCGTATAACCTTAAATAATCGACGCTAAAAATGGCATTTAACGGGCTTTCTTTGCTTGAATGTCCTTATTCTATTAACAAAATATTAGGGATGTGCGAGGAGTGCTTTTTGATCTCGAATCGAGTATCGAGTCGTGTTGAAAACTTATCGAGTATCGAGTCGATTCAAGTATGGTCATTTCTGGATCTGACAATATGATAATATATATGCCACAACAGATTCTCATTTTCAAATACCTATGTTAATTTTCCTTTCTGAATGCTTAGTTTGATGTAAAATGGAAAAGATAATGAGGAATGTTGATGGTAGTTGTGTCATTGTGAAGAGATGATTGAATATTTAAATTTCTTGGAAAGTTCTTTAAGCACCATTGAAATGAATTAACCTCAAGTAATTTTTGGTAAATTTAATTAATATATACGTACCGAAACACTCAGAAACATCCCTGAGTAAAAGCATTTGCACCATTGTCATAATGCTTCTTGATAGCGCTACCTGTCGGCAGATTTCTGAACTTGTTGGCCTCGAAAACTCTGTAACCGAAACTACTCGAATTCGTAATGGTACTCGAATCAATCGAGTCGAGTACCAATTACTCGACTCAACTGGAATTTTCGAGTACTCGCACATCCCTACAAAATATGAAACTTCAATTCTAAGCAACTAATGATGTTAAACGCGTAGATTTAGCTGGAAACTCATAAATGGTTCAAATATTTGGAAAAATCCATTTAATTAGAAATGTTTATGTGCCTAATATCGCTGATTAAGTAAATTTAACATCCTTAGTCATAAAAAGGAAAAATTATTCCATAATATTGTATTTTAATTCAAATTTAACCCACTTGGAACATAAAATAAGCAATACTTTCGCATCCTATATGTTTTATGCGTAAAATATTTTGTACCAATTTAGTGAGGGTGGTAAATTAACATAAGTATCTTATATGACTCCATTTTTTAAAAATGACTTCAGAAAAAGTCTTTTTCTAAGAAATGAATAGCGGAGGCAGAATCTTTATGCGGATACATAACTGTTAAAAATTTGCAGAAAAATATTCATTCGGAGCCGTATATAATAAAAAACTACATAAAAACTAATAGTGGTCCCATATGACAGCTTCCTATGAATGTTTCTCACTCTGCCCTATTCACTCTTCATTTATTAGGACACCAATTTCATACCTATATATTAGCTTTGTAATTGGAATGAAAATTTTTACGCTTGTTATTCGCGACTTTAGGCTCTTTAGACATGTAAATTATTAACTTGAGGTTTCATTCTTTAAGTAGTAATATATAATAATCCACATATTTTACCTTGGAATAACATTCTCATAAATGTATTTCACGGGCACTAATGCCGATAAAGTTTTATATTTCTCTCGGAAATATATTTACTGGGTACTTTCGGATGTACAAAGTTTCACTGCAAATACTCTCCAGTCATATTTTCTGTGTCGTTCCATCGTTACTTTGAGGAATAAAGTGGCCAATATTTCATATTTTTATCTGCCATCTGCTTTTCCTGATGACCCATTCCCTTATTATTCACATTTTCAACTATATTCAGGTCTTCCCCTTTTTCATGCTTTCCTTTCAGCTACACAATCTAAAGCTCTATATCTACACGAGCCGAGACGAAACGTATTGGATTTTTATGTGGGTACACTAAAAGCAAAGAGCTGGTAAGTTCCACGAGAATATGCAAAATAGCAGAAAAAGAATCTTTCCTCAGATATCTAAATGGTTAGAATGTGCACTCAAAAGATTCACTAGGAGCCGTATATACTTACAATGTGCATTTAAAAGATTTCCACTCACCTCATCTTCGCCCATAACTCCGATTTTTATTTCTGTCTATCGTCCTTGTTCTTCATGGAAATAGCCCATACTGCAACCTACACACTGTTTCGTTACGACCGCCACGAGTGACTCTATTAAAATCTTTTTTTACCTAAATAGACCCGGTATTTATTTTTTTACCAAAGGAGTGGTTTAATATCCTTGCGTAAAACGTTTCTTATGTAATGCAGGCCGTCTAAAATAACGTTGTGGAGGATATGGAAAGCAGTGATCATCATGTCGGTGGAGAATTACGGAAGCGAAGCTGGGAGATAAAAAGAGTATGAACGGAATCATTAATTTGTAACCTAGATAACTTCTCAGATCACTCGAGGACTGCTGGTGAAAGACTCACGAAGAGTATATTTAGTGTCGAAAAGCGGCATGTATGCGTAAGTTCTAAGGAAGTTGAGATTTTTCTTCATATAAGAAAGTTAAGTTTCAAATTAATGTAACTTCTTAGTCGTAGCAAGTGTTCATAAATATGTAAGTCTTCCAAGATGTGTGATATGGTCCAAAAAGCATCATGATAATGCTCCCACTTTGATCGATAGCCTATCATGGATATTTAATTCTTTTAAATGTTATTTATAACCATTATTATTAATTCGAAGTATTCAATTAAAGCTAATAATAGCTGAAGTTCCAATTATGCAATAAGTCACGAAAAAGACAAATGCGACCGGTTGAGCCGAAGCGATACTTTCTTTTGAGAAGAGGCATCTTTGAGTGTTGAGTCCTCTTGAGAAAACACTGACCTATTGCGACTTTCATAGTTACGTTGTTTAAAACTTCTGCTATCGGCTTCAAATCATTAGGGTACATGGAATACATAATGTATATAAGTTTTACTGTGCCTCCAATTTGGAAAATTTACTTGTCAGAAATTACTATGTTCGATTTTTGGTATAAAAATATTTCAAAATATCGACCAAGGTTTTCTCGATATACCCTAAAAATTTTAAATGGCACCTTTAATATTCAACCACCAATACTATAAAAAAAAAAACAAAATGGACCGTTCCTGGTTGAAGCGATGCGTCTTTTTAAATCCGAAGATTTTTAACTGGGACCCCTTCCTTTGCCAATTTCTTTTCCCTTAGGAAGCATATGCATTTTATGTCTCCGCCAGGCATCGCGGTTGACATTCATCCGCTGCCATTCAAATGGCGTCCGAAGGACGACTAGTAGTCGATTGTATCACAGCGCTCTCTCGAGGTCGGAACGTTTTATACCGAGCACGTGTTAGTTAATTGTTTAATAATTGCTTATGTAATAGTCGCGGTGGTTGAGTGTACATTAGTTCAAAACGCAGTTCTTAGCTTCGTAAGCTAGAACTCACTATATAATTTTCATTCATTTCTTCCCTTCCTCGGCTACGGAGCCATTATTAATCCCCAGGAGATTTAAGAATCTGGGAGGTGGAAAATATTACGACAGGTGATAGCATTATAGGCATTAATTATGTACGGGGTACTCAGCTTCCTTTGCTTATAAAATGTCTTGAACATTCTTGTCACGCTAACCTAGGCTTATATCATTATAAATATTATGCACTATTTTTCAGAGATTTTTCCTTTGCTTATTTTTGGCAGTATGTCATATACCTTCTGTTCCAAATGTTTGTAAACTCACTTTAAAATTTATATTAAAATATTTTAAAAAGCAATTACTTGTCGTAATGAAGTTTTTTTTAATAACTCCCATGCATATTTTCTGCATAAAATGACTTTTGTATACTATAAAGGTGCAGTTATGAATCATTATTTTCGTCTTTATCTAAGTCGAAGACCTTATCTCCCAGCCAGCTGTAATTTCGGGTATTTATAAGTTAAGTAGTTATGCGTCTGAAATTACATTGAAAAACCTAATTTGAAGATTTTTGAGAGTAAATTTCTGGAAATCGGTTGCGGTACTAACTTTGTAACGACTAAAATATGCTATGGCTGGACTGTGACTTTAAGAATAGCAAGCGCATATTTATTAGATTGTCTCTTTTAATTTGGATGCTAAGGTTGGTGGAGAAAATTGCTTGAAAGACATCAATTTCAATATAATTAAGGGAATGTACATCCGTTCCTGGTTGCAAATCTTTTTCCCTCTCTTTATAGGGTATATTTAAAGTTTCTTTCATCAAAATTTTAGACAAAAAAGTTTACTAATTTGATTATGTCGATCAATACATACTAATTTTGATTCCTTTTTAATTAATCAGCTGTTTGTAGCGATATAAGTTTAATGAAATGGTTCTAAATAACTATTTATCATAAATTGATATAAATGGTAGTAATTAGAATTATAAATAAATTATTATCAATTATTAATACTCAATAGTGATGGTTGGGAAAGTCAACGATGTGCAGCTTTGGTATTAAACAGGAATATAGGTATATAAGTGGTAGGTATAGATCAGGTATGCTACAGGATACTGGTGGTAGAAATAGAGTCGGATAAGAAAAATCTAGTAGTGATTGTGGACTTATCCAGGGAAATGAGGGATGGACAGGAAAGAGGAGATTTTGGCTTAAGAATGTGCAACTACAGGGGAAATAAAGCAGTAGACTTTTGCAGGAGGAACAAGATAGTCATCACAAATATATGGTACGCTCATCATAAAGGGCGTAGGTACGCATAGAAGAGTCTAAGGGAGTAGGAGAGATATCAAATAGACTATATCATGGTAAGACAGAGGTTTAGGCACAATGTGAAAAATTGGCGCAGCCTTCCTACGGCGGATGCAGATTCAGGCAGAAAATCGGTGTAAATTAGAGGGAAAAGTGACTCATTTGTAATCTGTAATTGGCCCAGGCTGCGCAAGTGACGGTAGCGGTCGCAGAAATTGGGTGGGCTAGGAGTTGGAGCATTGGCCGAGGAGTGAGGCAAGGCGGTACATTATCGCCGTTGCTTTTTAACGTGTACGCTGAGGAGATGGTGGGGATGAATTGGAAGCTGGAGTAAAAGTGAGGTAAGGGAATAATGTTAAAATTAGTGAGGTTCGTGGACGTTAAGACGTCGATTAGCCAGTCAGCGAGGGGAATGCATGCTTAACTGATTGAGTTTGAATGGCTCTCTCTATAATTTTCAACAAATCGCTACAAAAAGGTCGTTAATTTTTGAAATTTTTCATTATGAAGTTATCATATGGTAGCATTTGCAAGCAGCAAATCCGATGTGTGATTTAGTTCTCTTAGGCCTCGCCATAGCCAAGAATTCACATGTATTGAAAAAAAGCATGGAATTTTAGTCTAATTATCGACACCTGTAAGCCTTACACCGCGACCGTCAGTAACCGTCGTTTATCTCAACGTAAGGGAAGAAAAAATGTACATGCAACTGATATAAATTGAGGGCCGCAGACAAAAGGCTTACAATGTTGGAGTTTTTGCTTGTTCATCGCTTTGAAATTCCCCGAGCCAGCCGTGATTGCTGGCGTCGCTATAATAGCTCCTAAGAGACAGCGAGAGTCCGCCACTGTCGGCTCGTAGGCAGACAACCACTACCCACGTGACAAGGGGTGAGGGACTGTGGGATTAATAGAATACGGTCGTGGAAGGAGAGGCGAGGAGCTGGAGAGGAAGTGACGTATGCTCTCAAGGGGGAGGGTGGGAAGATGGAGGAGCGAAGAGGAGTAGGGAGGAAAAATAAAGTGGAGATACGGGTCGGGATAAAAATATGAGTAACGGATTGCGGAGAAAACGGTGGCAGAGGAAACGGTAGTAGGCTACGGAAGAAGACTCATTCTTCTCCCCCTTCGCTTCCTATATCCCCACCCCCTACCCTTCACCATTCAATGCACACGCTTCCCCCTTCCATCTTAACTGCATATAAACCCCTCTCTATCCGCTTACCTGATGTACGGCACGCACGTTCGTACCGTTTGCCTCCATGGGGCAGGAGAAGAAGCCTGTTTCAACTCAGGAGCACAAACTTAGTGGAGGATATGCCTTCAATTGGGTCCCACTTCTACGCACAGAATGAAAATGCCATTTTCCAGTCCTTCAACCCTAAATATTAATCCTAAAACTTCCATCGATTTGGTTTGATAATCACCGTTATTAAAAAAGTACGAAAGTTTGCTTATCCCCGGGAAGTGATGACCACGAATAAGTCTACCATACAAATTACCATACTTTAGGCATGAATGTTGTATTTTTATACTTATATTTAATGATGAATTTGAGGGTCATGGGTAGGGGTTAAACATTGCGTGTAAGAGTATTTCAAATTGGTGAGCATGCCGTTACAAACGAGAGATCAAACGGACGTTACCTTGAATAAAATAAAGTAGTACTGATTATTCATATTACACCAATTTAAATCTATTTCTACTGAAAATGCTGCAATTCATGATGATAATAATGAAAATATTAAGTTCTATGACGTTAAGTGCTACTGCTTTTGAATGGACTGAAAGGCTATGAAGCACTTGAATAAATATTTAGTTTATCTAAGGCAGGGGTTCCCAAACTGGGGGGGCGTGGAGAAAGTCCAGGGGGGGCGTGACACCCAAATGAAATAAATAAAAAAATTGCAAAAATAATTTCCTCAGATACGTACAATTATTGAATCTTGCCATTCTGCGTTACCGCATTCAACAGTGGACAAAAAAATCTACCTACTCACCGTATCAAGTAGGCACATACTTGTACGAGTACAAGTACTTGTACATGTAGGAGTTGGTATGCACGGCACCGTGGAAATAGGGTATTGCAAAATGGAAAGCTGATATGTGTAGCGGGGGGGCGTGGTACAAAAAAGTTTGGGAACCCCTGATCTAAGGTAACCCATAAATGAATGATGATTGATAATAATTTAATGACTGAGAAATTTCGGATGTTGAATAATGGAATACCTATATCAATTTCTGCGTTAAAACTTAAGAGTATTTAACGATCTATTCTGAAGATTTATTGGTGTTTTTATTAGCCGAAACTTCATAGTTGTTATCAATAAAGTATTTCTTCGATTAATGAATGTTTGATTGGACTATTTATTAAGTATTCTGACAGTTTCCCTCCCTTCACGGATTTCCCTCGTGAATTCAAAGCTAGGCCTACTCCCTTTCATTCTATCTTAAAATCCTATTCTCTTGTATGGTGCTGGTAAAGTCCTCTCGGGTTTTACTCCGCGTAAGTTGATTGCAGGCCGACGCACTGTGGTCTGAAATCGGAAAAAGCTGGACAGAAGTCCAAAATTGCGTTTTTTTTTTAGAATAAGACTTGAAACTTGGTGCATATACTCACAAATAATTAATTGATGATCATAATACAACAAGCCATTTTCCATACATCTCATGTGTTGCTACGATACAGAGGACCAAGTCAAGATTTTTGTTTTATGCTCTTAAACTATCTCTAGTAATTATTTTGATGAAAAGTCGGAGAACTTATATTCCTTAAACTAGGGATTGCATAATAAGAGTTATCCGTAGCAATATTCATTAATTTTATTTTATGATGATTATTTTCTATCACTTTCATATCTATTATGGAGATATAAAAGTGAATTTGGCCATATCACATCCGCACGCTCGCCGTGTCGCCGTACTCTCCACACCAGCGGCCAGAACCGGAGTCGACTGCACGATCGATAAAGCGGTGTAAAATTTATGGTTGCAGGTTTGTGCAAGATTTTACTTTAGATTTACAATGTAGAAGCCTCGTAGAATGACGTGTTATAATTCATTTGGTGGAAGTCTGCGAAATTATCTACTTTTTCTCAATGTTTATGTTAAAAATTGGCTGAAATAGAATATATATCTATGATTAATGATGAAACATAATTTTTCATCAAATGTAAGAGAAGGAAGTGTTAATTAAGATAATATAACATTTTCGTCAATAAAACTATTCATGAAACCACTGCGCGAGGATAAAGTTGGCTATTTTTAGAAAAAAATCTAGTGTGGTCGTTTTTCGCTAAATTCGTTCAACTTTAACGCCAAATATAGTGCTAACATGAAGGAACCGGAAAAAAATCTGGCAAGTTATTCACGATTTATTTGATAATATTTATGCGAATTTTCAACTCCCCAAACTCAAAAAAAATCGTTTTTTAGGTTTTGCCCAGCTTTTTTCGATTCTAGCCCACTGTGCGTCGGACTGAATCAACTCACCCCGTGTAAAATCCGAGTGGGCTTCACCAACCTATTCTCTTCCCTCTAGTCGCTCGTTCACTCAGCACTCTTCTCTAACAATATTTTCAACATCGCCTTCCCGTTCAGCCCTCGTTCCAGCCAAACCTTATTTCTCCTTCGTATTTCATCATGAATCTTACTCTCCTCACCCACCATGCCCAGCACTTCGTCGTTTCTCTTCTTCTCTGTTAATTTCTCCTTAAGTATTTATTTGTTCTGAAGCGATTTCTTATATACTTGCTATGCTAGGTAAATATTTTCACTTTGTGATCTTTAATTTCTTGTATAATTAGAATTTTACCTTTCCTTACTGCTGCTCTTTATTTGAAACTCGTAGATTTTTACTTGTGAACTTCATGCATTTTAGTCCCTTATTATTCAGCATTTTATTCCAATAATCACCAAAACTACTCGATTATTGCTCAGTAATGACATAATTAATAATTCAGAGGTACAAAGATGTTATGCACTTCGTTCATGGTAGAAATGGTGATCGAATAAATATGGGCGTTTTCAGAATTTCAGGGGCAATTACAATAAATAAACGCAGCTGAATAGGACGGTGCAATGCAATCGGTGGAACTCGTCAGAAGTATCTACTTTTTCTCTTCTGAGTGAACAATTACTGACAGTCCATGTTGAGTAATAAAATCAGATCTTTGCCATCACATCAACCATAGCAATTAGAAGAGAGAATCGTGCATTAAATTGATATGATAGTTCCATTCATCAAAGAGACTAAATTTGATTATTTTCAGATAAATTATAGGGTGGTCGTTATTCGAGAAATTTGTTCAACTTTGACCTAACATGTGTTGTTAACGTGAAGGCACAAGTGGCACTGAATCAGGAAAGGCTAAATTTATGAAAGGATAACGGAAATGAATAGACTAAATTTTGAGAACGTTTATGCAAACTTTTGGGTCCTTGGCTAAACACTATTATTTGAGATTTTTACAGTTTTTTTCTGTTTCAGCTCACTGCGACAAGTCGATGATACTTGAGAAATTTAACGTTTGTGTGAAATATAATGTTATTTGCTTTATAAACTCAGAAGTTTCCTGGTGAAAGAGAATTTCTTGAAATTTTGGTCATAGATCAGCGTGGTTATTGCTGAATTGATTACATGTTGATGCAATGCCTGTTTCGTCTATATTTACGTCGAATGCAACTATGAAGAGGAGAGCATACATCTATTGTGTATTCCACCTCAGTGGATTATATTCCACCTCAGCATCTTTGATGATAGGATGTTGAGAACTTGGCGTCTTTTCAGTGGAGACCCAAATATGCGCATCACACTTCGAACAACGTGTATATTACCATAAATTCACAAACAATTCCTCTTGAAGCTCGATCGTTGACCTCTCTCGCGGCTGCGGATTCTCCGTCGTGTGACTAGTGACACAGTTGCATACCGAATCATCCCCGGGCCACCGGCCTCTTCGGCGCCATATTCATCCGTTTCATCACAGTGGAATACCAACCGAAGCGTGATGCAGTCGCGATTATAATGATGGAAATGTATGAATATACTATCGGCACCAGTGGCGCAGCGAGGGGGAGTTTTGGGGTATAAAACCCTCCCCAGAGCTAAGAGAAATTTTGAAGTTTAATTCATTTTACGTAATTGGATTAATGTTACTTATAGAATAATGTGAAAAAACTTATGAAATATCCCTCCGAAAGCCACCATTTTGAACCATTTATCTTAAAAAAAAGTTCTGGGGGAGGGCCCCCGCCATTCCCGCTTCCCCTCGAGGGTATTCCATACCCCCAAACTCCTTGGTATTAGTAGCGCCTAAAACCCCCCTTAATTTTAGACTTAATTCCTAGCTGCGCCCCTGATTGGCACAAGTTAAAGATGCTTATGGTGTGTCCAATCTGCATAAAAGTTTAGGAATTGCTCAAATTTATATCCCGTTGCATTTCATTCGCAGAATTTGGCTTTGAAATCATGCCAGTCCAAGGAAACTCAGTAAGTACATATTTTTTCTGAATTAGAGGCCTGCAGGCTAAGCATCAGACTCCGGAGAAAGTTTTGGCCGCTTTGTGTGTTTAAAACTGAAGTTATGTGCACTAAATATAATTAAATAACATTATCAAGAGTGAGGACACCCTCTTAGGTGAAATTAAATACATGTATGATAGTTAGGTGATTAAAATTAATTTTTATTGTTTTATTATTCATTGATAGCTCTGTTCTATTGCTATTATTGAATGTAAGTAAGGCCTAAGCGTAGGTTTATGTAAAGACTTCTAAAGTGTTTTTCCTTGTTTTCACTTCCAATTCTTGATTTTTCTCTTGTTATAACAATCTGGTTATCACTCCTCTTTTCCTCATAGCATTTCGACCATTTCGACCAAAATTCGACCATGTTCAGCATGAGGATATTATACTTTTGGTTTATACGCTCTCTGTTCCCATTTATTTCCTGAAATTCCCCCTTTTCACCCACCATGTCGACCTTTTTTCTTGTCCTCTATGTCCTTTTTACCTTCCTTTTACCAGTAGTTTTTCTATAACGACGTTTATAGGATTTAGAATGAACAGCTTTCCGCTAAATGCATTTATCAGCACGCGGTTTATGTTAAGGAATCAAATAATTTTGCCATTGATTTCAGGAATCATAATCGCCGACCGTGCAACGCTTTTTTCTTTATATCTCCAATCATTTGCTTTTCTGAAGATTTCTTGCTACGAATTCCACTTGTCGTTGCTTGATCATTTAGTTTCTATGTTTTCAACAATTATTAGAGGAAACTCTCTGTTATCTTTGAATTTGCATTTTTCTCTAAGCTATCCAATGATATCATACATTTGAGGATAATAACCATTTGCCTGCTACCTTTCCCTCGTGTTTCGCCAAGCAATGTAGAATTAATGCTAGTACCTCTACTTTTTGCATGTATTACATAGATTTATCAGTATAACGTGGGTGCAAACGTCTCTTCAAACAAATTAAATGTGAGCAAAGGAATAAAATACGTACATGACGTGGCATTAGAGGAAAGATTTATCTTGTTTACTCTCCGCAATGAAAACGTTGCACATCCATTGCAATCTCAATTACCGGCCGGTGTCTGGGCGTCGCAAAAGATAGCCAAGCAATCAACTTCGCCTGATGTGCTTTCGTAATCAATATATTGCGCAAATTTCAATAGTTCTCAATTGGAAACAAAGACGCTTGACCTTCCAGAGAATTGTAGGAATAACTCTTCTCAAGCATAGTCGGGAGAGAGTTGTTCCCCGTCTTTGATCTTATGATTGAGAAGAAACCCCCTAAATTTAGACGGAAAATCTTTTTATTTCCTGTGTAACATACCCAGAAATCGATACTTCCTATTTTATCAAGTACGACTGATTTTGACTGAAAATTGGAGGCGCACGTCCGTCTTACTTCACTGAATTACCCAGAGATACGGGTATAATTAACGATGAAGGCAGCTGTCACTGTGAATTTGAAATCAGTTTTCTCCGGAGATGGGGTGCTTGCTTTTTAAAGTGATAAAACGTCTGAGTACTTTTTTTACATTTTTATTTTCCGCGTCTACCTCTTTCCATTTAACAATTACTTACAAATCCTGCGATAATTTGGTCTGCAACTCTAATTGATAAAAGAACAATGGTCTAAGCCTTTGCTTTTTATAATACCCTTGAAATTGTTTCTTTGTTGGATACATAATTTCAGTACCTGAAATACAAAGTATTGGTTACTTTATCTTTTTGCCGACACTGAATGTGTCCTTTCGGTCGTATACTGATGGTTAGCTTCTGGTTTTAACGCATTTTCGACATGACTGAAAATTTCAATGCTTCATAACGAGAGAAAAAAATAAGGATCCCTGCCTTTTCCCATATTCATGAAAATCACTTTGTCTGAGACCAATCTTTTGCCTAGTCAACGCCACTATTCTTGAATTACGTTTCCGCAAACATTAGCCGAATGAATTATCTCCCATTGCCGTATAAATTTGGAAAAATTGCAGAACGAATACAAATGAAAGTGCTGGGTTACTATACTGATATATTTTGAGACTTCTTCCTCAAATTTAGTTGTTATGCTGGCATGCATTCCAGAGGGAAAATGTCTGAATTACTTCCTTCTACCTATTTGCCCTCATTTTTTGTATTGTAATACCTATTACGGCTCCTCCCCTTCACCTTTCCCAATGTATCAAAGGAATTCATCACAGTCGTATTTAATTCGGTTTTCTTCATTGGATTATTTCCTTCAACACCAAATATGGTCTCCAAAGGACTAACAGTTTCAATGATTTAATTTCATTTTGGGAATTACATCATATATATCATGGAAACAAGGTCTCTATATTGTATTTCAGCAGTTATCCAACATAAGGGGGATGTAAGACTGGTAAGGTATATTTTATCCGGCGCAGGGGTGTTTGTGATCAAATAAAGTAATTTATTTAGCGATATGATGATTAGATGAAAAATTTCAATCTGTTATTCGCCAATAGTACATAAAATGAAACAATATGTATTTAAAACAGCGCATACATTAATATTACTCTTTATTCAACCTACGCATAAATAATGCACGACTTTTCAATGTAATCGTTTTAAATATCAAGGATTATTCTAACACTACTTTTAGTTTCCTGAAGTCCTTTAACATCTAATGGCTGAATGAAGAAGCGTACTTGAAAAATGGAATTTCAACACTTCTGGGTGAAAGTGAAGTAATTCAGTTCAAGGGCATAAAATTGGCATGTGAATATAAACGCGAGGAATAATTATATGGGGTGCCGTCGAAAGTTGTAATTGAGGACTGTGATTTTTTTACTGTCATTCCTGACGTACAAAGTGCAATAAAAGCACTTATTGGTCATTCGGGTCACTTTTTTCAGCAACCATATCCTGAGATAGGCTTAAGTTTAATCATTTCTAGACATGTTGGAAAGATAGTAATGATGGGCAAGAAAATATTTTGATGATATTTAAAGTAGCATAATGAATTTAACAGTAAGGGTATATCCTTGAGAAGGAGCTTGGTATAAGTTAAGTGGGTAAAATGGTGTAAGGTAGGGGTGGATGAGATTTAGAAGTCATTTTACCTATCTGCTATCTAGGTATTGGCAAAAATTGCAAAAATTATTTCACGAAAAGGGGTTACCTATGAGAAATTGTCAACGTTACTCGTTTTCAGTCTAGCAACTATCGACAATATTCAGTATTATTTCTTTTCCATTTTACAAACAGCGAATAAGTATTGACTGCAGTTCTTTGATTACGCCATCAATTTTTGATTTGAATGAGCTCCAAATTTCACATTAGTTCTTAATTACGAGGGTTGGGAAAAATTAAGAATAATTTTTTGGCAGATAATATATTCTATTATCCGCAAAGGAAACTCAAGAATCAAAAGGCCGTCTCAGGTCGTATTGATTTACCAAAGTCATTAATAGGACTTAATATGAAAAGGTAACCGTATGCAGTGAGGATCGAGGTAATGCTTTACGCATCGTGACTGCTCTCCCTTATAGCAACAGAAAATAATAAAAAGAAAGCATTTTAAACCCTTTAAAATATTACTTCTTATTGGACTTCTAATGGAGGTATATGGTAGAACATTGTTGCAAGTAAATATGTATGGTGCGGCTGTTTGAATGCTCCTTCACGTCCGCAATTTTCGGAGCTGCGTTTAACTTTGTCAAGTACCCAACTTCGGTGATGAATTTGTTCCTTCATTCAGTTTTATTAAGCATAGGGGAAGTACGCTTTCTTTATAAGGGAAATATTCTCTTGTATTAAAAAGGAAAGTAAATGGCCCCAGAAACTCACCATATAGTGTAGAGTATACCTTCTTCGAGTTTGAGAAGTTTGTATTGGGTATTACCTGGAAAGTTACCCTATTGTAATCCTATTTTTATGCAAAACTTGTACACTGACGTACAAGCCACTGTCACATCTTAGTGTTGCACTTGACTTGATATCAAATGAGATGCATGCATAATAGATGTACCTGACGATGTAACTATGTCATGAAACCCGGGTCGTGCTTTTTTAAATATATTTGTGAAACTAACAAAGCTTATTCTTAAATTTCCATACTTGAAAGGTTTCACACAGGTCTGAAATCATTTATTATAAAATTTGTACACTAAATTCAATATATTAATAAAGACTAAGAAATGTCTAAACTATAAAGAGTTGCACGAATCGTTATTAGTAGTATGTGGGATATTAGATAGACACTTCTGTATCAAGATAAATTATCAGCTCGAGCAAAGATTTCAGGTTGGCAGCTGCTAGAACTAACTGCTCGGTGTGACAGTGGCGTGCGTCGATAAGTGGGAGCATACATGTGGGCTTTGGCACCTGACTGCGAATTAAACTAGAGATGAATGAGTCATTAGGAAGACCAAGTGGAAACAATGCGGAGCAATCAAAGAAGGCTACGTAATGGAACCATAAGGAAGATCGGGAGCTAGGGTATGCAGAGGATCTTGTGAAGGCTGTAATTAAGCTGTCTTACAAATGATGGGCTTAATGAACCTAAACAACGCATTGTTAACCTCTTTTTTGCAGCACACTCCTTATTTGGAACCGCTGTGTTAAAAGACACGTACTCTTCCATAAACGGTAGAAAATTTATGCTGATAACTTCCAGAGTGTGTTGCTTTTTTCATCTACTAACGGACATAAATCTATTGAACAATACCTATGCTATGAATGGTTTCTTTTTTCGCTCTTGTTTTTGTCCGGAACACCATAACAGCAGTCACAATGAAACCGTGTCGTTTACGCCATCTCTTCTGTGCATTGCGCGCCCAATCTTCGAGGAAAACGAGTTCCCTCTCTACAGTTGTTGATGACAATCCCGTCGGCTTTAAACGATCGAAGACGGCTATCATTATCCATTTTACCTCTTCCACCGCCATATGCTCGTGCCTAACTCACCTAGCTGTTTCTCCCTTCTTGATGGAGATCTTTCAGTAACAACGGTCCTCCGTTGCTGCGTTACGTGGAAGGATAGTCCTGAGCTATCTTACGTTGTTCTTCGGAGAGTTTGCTTTTATGAGGTTCTTTAGTGAATACCCAATCAAAAACAAATTTCTTTTCCAGATTTGCGTGTAGCTATATCTACATATCTCCCAGTAAGCCTCTTCAAGAGAAGCTTGGTGGGGAGTGTTACGCCACCAGCCGTTAACCTAGTTGTAAGTGCCTACGGTTAAGATTTTAGGCGTACAATTTAAGTTGTATGATCATGAATCAGTCCATATCATCATCCTTTATTGATGAATTACCTATCTGTGCGTTAACATATGTTGTGTCTTATTGAATCCATCTGTGTGGTTGACTTTAGCAACATTTCCATCTGGTGGCCTTCAAGTCACTGTTTTTTTCGCAATTTATTAATGGAGCAGCTTTATAGGTCACTCATTTTTCTGGTAGGTACCCTATTATTGGACTTCATCAAATAAGTTGCCAGAATAATTTTAAACATTTTTTTATTTTTCTACTTACTTCATTTTTAAAAGTAAAAAAGATTTAATGAAGAACATAGAATATGCAAATTCAAAAAAATATTATTTATAGAAAAATAAAAAAATTAGATTTTTGAAATTAAGTTTTTTTTATGCTGCCTCTCCAATAATTTGAAGGGTAGAGATAGATTCAGTGAAGGGTTGGCGGACAAAATAATGTTGAACCTTGTATCCAGAACCTTGAACCTCGGTAAAATGCCATGGGAATCAAGGAATCTGGATAGCGTTGTGGTCTGCGCAGTGGTCCGGAAATCCAAATATCCGCTGTTCCACTCTCCGTCCAGGGGATTTTTTCCCATGATAATCTATGTGAAATTCACCGCCACTAACGCGACAGGATTTAAATAAAAAGCTGCATCGTTGAAAATTCGCACGGATATGTGGAAGTTTTCCGAAAAGGCTTGCTCGGGTGCAATTTAACTCAAAATATGGATAATTTAATGCTATATTTTGTATTTACTGAAGGCATTTGAGATGTGGATGTGGAGAAAAATGGAGAAGGCATAGTGTACAGATAGGAGGAACGACGAAGTACTGAACATGGCGGGTGAGGAGAAGCAGCTCCTGGATGAGATACGGAGGAGACGTAAGGTATGGATGGAGCGAGCACTTAGCGGGAAGGGGGTGTTGAAAACCGTGTTAGTGGTTAGAATGTTAGGTAAACGAGGGAGAGAAAGGAAGAGAATGGCACTTATAGATAGAATTGAAGGGAGTAGGCCTTATTGTGAATTGAAGAGAAGGAAGCTTACCCTAAAGAGAATTAAATGAAGGAAGGGGGCTGCTAGAATGCTTCTTCAATAGTCCATGAAAACCTACCGCAACCAGTATAATACTATTAATGATACTAAATACTACTTGATATTCCTTGATGAGGTAATTACCACAAACATAATCCAGGTGGAGTAAGACACAGTATTAAAGACAATAAAACAGAGACTCATACGCATATAAATTTTCGGTGACACAACTTCATCAGAATTAGGAACAGGTGTCAATAATAATAATTTTAATATTCCAAAAACAATAACAATAATAATGGTAATAATAATGTTAATAATGATAATGTTTATAATAATAATAATAGTAGTAGTAATGTTATTAATGATAATAAGTTGAAACTTCTGTTTTAGAGCTTTCTGAAGCGAAGTTGAAGTTTTTCGAGTTCTTCAAACGTTTTCCGCCTACGCTTTCCGCCGATGCAGTGTAATGGTCTTTAATATCCCGGTGCAACCTCCGTTGAAGAGAGTGAAATTGCCCCCGTTGTGTCGTCTGACACACGCCTCGACGCGTTTCGCAACGTCGGGTTACGGTGGTAAAGCGGTGGGAAGGTAAAAAACAAAAAAAAACACGAGTGCCGGTGTGTTTGTGAGCAAAGCGGTCCCTCCCGTAGAGTTCCTAGCCGTAACTTTGCTCAATCATCTTGGCTCATTACCCCGTTAAGAGTGTCTGTGTGTGTGTGTGTGTTTGTGCGTATTTGCGAGTGGGAATCGTCGCCTCAATTAACGCGGGGATCGGCGGCGCCGGCTCGGGGAGTGGCCTGCGGACATGGGAAATCGTTTTAAGCGCTGCGGCGGCACGCCTGGGGACGGTGTTGGTCGCTTTCATGAGGAGGGAAGGGGGGAAGAACATTGCTTCCCCCTCCACCTCTGCCCCCGCATCTAACTCAGGCCTTCCCCACCCTCGCCTGAAGCTGTGCCGTGCTGCTGCATCGGTGAAGTATTATGATCATTGGTGAACAGGAGCTCATATTAGATATGTCAGGGACACAGCTAGGAATTACAGCTTGGGGGGTTAAGGTGCAATTAATACAGGGGTGTATGGGGGGTATGGAATACCCACCAGGATAAGCGGTAGGTGCAAGATCAATAACTTGCGGAATTTTAAGATAAATGGTTCAAAATGGTGAGTTGTACGGCTTTATGAGGGATATTTTATTAATCCTTACCCTATTATATTAGTGATATCAATCCAATTAACTAAAATGGGTTAAACTTAAAAATTTCTCTGAGCTCTGGGGGGGGGGGGTCTATTCCCCAAAACCCCCCTCGCTTCGCCACTGAGATATGTGTATTTTTATCGAACTTCACGATGCATTTATGTCCGTCAGGAGTGACACAATTAAATATATTTCTCCAAAATTCTGAAAATAAATAATGAAACACTGAAGTCTGGATTTATTTAATAGATCACAAGCACGAGCATGGCCGTGACATGTGGTGATACTCCCGCGTAACTCATTTTACGTGGGTATTAAGATTTATTTTGCAAGTTACTTTGAGCCCTACAAGACAAAGTTCGTGCTAGCGATAGAAAGAAGCAAAATAGAAGGGCCGAAACCGCCTAGCTGGATATGAAGAATATTCCTGAGGGGTTAATGCCTTTCATTTTCGAGGTTCTCTCATTGTTCATCATATTCTCTGCATTGTTGAGTGCAAGGCTGTTGACCGAAGGATGTCAGATCTAATCCTGATGAAGCTTTCGGGCACCCCCTTACAAAAATTTTCGACGTGCTAGGTGGCTTAGGGGTATGAATTTTTCCCTCAACCCTTAATATTTTATGTATCACGCCTCTAGCTTAGTCTGGAGTAGCTCTACCCTTGCTGAGTCATACCAGCCTTCGGGTTGAATCTCTCTAATCTAATTAGATATGATACGATCTGATATTCTGGTATAGAAGTAAGATTTAATTAATCCCAACAAGGGTTCGCTCTGCGATCAAGTAAGGCATCCACATACCTATTGAGGCGATTTGTGGGGTAAAATGTAGATGTAGATTGAAGTGTGATCTAGTCAAATTAGCCTACCTGGTTAGGATAAATTATCTCATATTCTGATCGTAAATTTAAATCAGACCGAAGATGTAAAATGTCCTAATAAGGTTCAATAACTTTTTCCATTTTCGGGGTAAATTCAATTTTTTATCGGTTACCTTTCTAAAGTCTTAAAATATGCACCCTGCTTTCATGACTATAAGGCAAGGTTTAACAAATATATAGCGAGTATGTAATAAGTGTGACTAAAAGAAATATTTGAGAACGACACTGTCGATGTCATTATTTGATTAGACGGTGCAATATCAGGTTACCCAGTGGGGTTTGTGGCCGATGGGATGATTTAAAGCTGTCCATATTTTTATGCAGCGCATGCCTCTGCCTGCCATAAACCTAACAGAAAAATATTATAAAAAAATAATATTACGCAATAGCTTCATTGCAAGACCCTTTCTCAACCATATTTACGAATTTTAAACAGAAATTTTGGAGAATTTTTGTAGCAATATTTAGCTTGGCGCAAAGAAGAATGATTTTTTCGGTGTTTGACAAATATTTGACAGAAGGATGTATTTATGCGTTCAACAGTATGTGACTCTACGATGAGGAAGTATAATTTCACAAATGGTAAAGGAACTTTGTTTTTATTTATACAGGTTTATTTCTTCCGTGCTAAATATTGCAGCATATGCCTCTGTGTAGGTAATCATCAAACACCGCCTTTGATAGTTTTAACTCGTTCCAACCTAGCTGGGCACGTGGTTATACCGCGTGTCGGAAATAAATCTAAGAAAGGAAAAAAATTACAGTTTCAATAATGTGGCGTATTATTTTCAACTTCCTCATGACATCACCTGCAGAGGCTACAAAATCCCAACTCTTCACAACGCAGCTGCAACCAAAATGGACTGATCTGTTCCATTCAGAACGATCTCCGCAGCAAAACCCCCGGAGTTAAACATCTTCAATCTTCTCCAAGACCCTTCGACCTGTTGCCCGTCGGCACCCTCCTTGGTATTCAAAAGCCGATCCCACCTTGCTGAGCACGTGTTCCTATCCAGATTTAGCGGTGCACCCGTTCCAAATATTGAATCACCCCTTCCGCTAGGGTGCGGAATTCCCGTTGTGTCAGGCGTTGGAAGTGGAGAGCAGGTGGGCAGAGGGATGCGGTCCGTAAAGCGTGTTGGCACCCTTTTCTTCCTCCCTACTAGTCATCATCATCATCAATATCCCTGGCGCGCGTTTGCCCTACCACGTGGAGGATCAACAGCTGACGTGCGTAAAGGGTACGGAAGTGGGAGGGAAGGGTTTAAGAAAAAAAACATAGAAGCATATGGCCCCCTACTTAATTTTTTTTATAATCGAGGATCCATTTGGCTGCGGTACAAAAAGCTCAAAATGAGGATGACCCAAGCGGGGAATTCCCAATATTCCTAAAAAAAAAAAGTGGTCCTGGTCTAAGGTTAAAAATAATGTCTCATCTAGGGAGATAATCCCCAAATTATTTTTTAACCGGAATTGAGTGTAAATACCATATGCGCCGAACTCTCTACCGCCTGCTAAGAATGAAGACCCTTAGACAGCTTCGGAGATGCCGAATCAGACTAGCACCGTATGTGCAGATTTTTGAACAACCCCTTGAGCATATTATCTTCAGGTGTTCGTGCAAAGTTGAGCAAGTCATTGTGGGATCTATATTTCACTTATACGTCTATTTCTTCTCGTGTAGTGTAACGGGTGGTCATCCTCTCTCATGATGAAAACAAATCTCTCATCTCTGTTGTACGTATACCCTATGGTTTTATAAAAACAAAACGCACACCTCTTCCCCACTTTCGAAGTTAGCGGCTGGAACCCTGAAATCTCCTTCTACACGATTTGAGGAGGCTGATAGGGAAGGAAGCAGCAAATTGATAATTTTTCTAGTTATCCCGTGCTTCTTATGCCTGCCTGCCTGCCATGTTATCACAAACCGAAACAAATACCTGTTGCATATAGCATGATGTCCTTAATTTATCAATATAAGTACAACTATGGTACAATATTTTCACTCTCGTAGTATCATTCAGGGCTAAGGAAAAATATTTGATTAATATTAATTAATGTCTGATTTGAAGTAATTGCAAATATTGGTTAAATTATTTATAGAAAGTAGCGTTACGTAAAGAAGCGAATCACCTCTTATATATTTTCTGAATGGAGAGGATTTCGATAATTATAGTTATTTTCTTAATTAATATACTTTTTAATGTTCATCACGTAAAACTCTATATTTATAAAACTATATATCTCTATATTTTTTCTCCAATCATATCGCAGGTGATAACAGTCATGACGAGTATGGCTTAGAAAATCCTTTTATGCCTTGTTCAGCTCCTTTATCCACTCTGTATTTTTACAACCTTTTATTGCAAAAGAGGAGTACTATTATTATGAAAACACTTCTGTTGAAGACTTTAAAAACTTTAAAACTCCATTATGAGTATATCTGCTCGGAGATAAGAATTGCAAAATAATTTTTACCAGAATTACCTTAACCGTCCAAAAATTTGAAAGCATCACTTATACAGATAGATCCAGTTACCACGAGGTTCACCTTTTTCTAAACTTTCTGTAATGTAATCTTTCTAGAAACGAATATTGAATGGGCGAGGTGCGAGGGGAAGATTGGCAGTCGAGGGCAGTGAAAGAAAGGGAAAGCCTTGCGCTGTGAAAGGGGTGAAGAGGGAAGGACGCATTTGACCCACTTTTCCCGCGCGAGTCAAAACAACGCTGGATTGCACCCAATCACGTTTTACAGTCTCGCGTCATGGCTGCCCGCGCGGGAATCACAACAAAAGGATAAATTACGACCGTGTGTGGATCTTTCGTCCGTCTTGTGAGCGGTCTCGTTTATGGTGGGAGAATAAATTCCTCACTTAACGGGACCTTGAGGATCCAAGACTGCTACCACTACCTCTTCCTTGAATTTCTCCCTCGCTGACTCCACCCTCAACTCTGTCAAACGTAAAAGGGAAGACAACAAATGACTGTAGAGTAGGAAGCAACAACACACACGCACCAAGGAAAGAGTTAACTCTCTCCTTCTTTTTCTAAGGAAGAGAAAATAAAAGATGACACGTTCGCCAGTTAGTTAAGTCCCATTGTGTGTGTTCCTGAACCTGCAGCCTCACGCATTCGTACTTTTCGGTCCTCTTGCCCTTGAGGCTCGTAATCCTTCCGCTTCCTTCCTTTACTCCAACACCCGTACTCCAGAAGACCCACTAACCCCATACCTTCCCTCCCATAGTCCAATCCCCTTAAGGAACCCTTTCCAGAACCCTTTTTTTATGTGGGCACACCTAACTCATCCGCTCTCCTTCCTGCCTCACCTTCTCTCGTGCCAGAAGGGCCTCAACCAATTTCTCGCACCACTTCTCTCCTTGCGGACGCCGCTTTAAGGAGCATCCTGGCCTCCGTTATTTTCCAGGAAATGGTTCTTCAGGGTGGGCCAAAGAGAAAGAATGGGGAAGAAAATAGGTCGCTTTTTCATCTTTAGGTCGCGTCTGTTATTTCCAAAATTAGGATCTGGAGGGAATAATAAATGAATATCGAGTTGAATATTGCGAGCATTCTTCACATCCACGTAAAATAGAACCATGTTGATTAATGTTTAACCACGGAAACCGCTCACAAAATTAGTATTACAAATAAGTATATTGGCCTAGCCTAGGATTTATATGTATATCATTGCTATTATCACCAATCGCAACAGTGTTATTAGTAGCGACATCGGAGTTGATCAGATAATACTTGTCACACGCGTCCAAAAATTATCGCTAATATTTTAGAATCCGTGAGTGGCTATTTTCATACATCATTGAGTAAAAGGTAAAGAAAAGTATTAGCCTATTTGATCTTGAGAATATAGGATTCTAGGTAGTGTTTTCGTAAATCATTTGATTTAGAGGAAAGAGGTCAATAGCCACAGAGTGGGGCGATAAACATGGAAAGTAATGTTTTCCTCGAATTGCCCCACTATTTTTCATTTTAAAGATTTTAATAATTGCTGTTGACAAATTATTATTAAACAATTTTCTATAATTAAACCTCATTTTCTTACTTCTATATCCTCAATGTAACTTGGTGACCTCTAACGTTGTTTTTCGATTGTATGAAGTACTTTCATACCGACGAAGTATGAGAAGTAACTGCATCCCTTTTGTCACTTTTCGGGCCATCTCCTAAAAATAACTTTTCGTACAATTAACACACAATAACTTTGATGTGTATTTAGCTATATCCTTGTGCAATCACGCATGCATGAAATAACACCTGACGTGGCCACTAAGGTAAGCTAGCTTGCTTGCCTTGTGCCGTCATGCTTAAGGTTGACTAGTTGAATAAACAAGAAGGGAAGAGTTTTCAAAGATTGTGGAATGGATCATAAGACAGTGGTCGTTGGCGATGAATGTAAATATGGAGAGAGGGAAAACCGTGATATCGTTTGTTTTGAGGGGTGCGAGAGGGAAAAAAACGAACGAGTAGTCATAAACACGGATTACTGATAGAACCAAAGGTTTGCTGGGATAAATGGTTACAGTGACGGATTCATGTGCGGTCACAGGGGTTATGACCCCCCGTCATATATTTTCAAAAATATTTAATTTTTTCTTGTTTAATAGTTTTTGTTTCCTATAATGTCTAAAGTGTTCAATTTTTTCTATTGATAAGAAATAAAATGAAATTTTCGGCTTAAAATGTGTAAGGAACAGGTATTTTAGAACTTTTACGCGGGAGAACGCCTCTCTCTCCCGCGGGGTAATACGTACTCCCCCGACCCAGATCGTGGGCCCCTCCCCCAAATTTGGTGCTGAATCTGCGCATGAATAGATATGTCCATTCAATCGATTAAATATTCAGTCTCAATTTGATTGTTTTGTTTAAAAAATATAATATAGCTTGCCTATACATTAAGAATTGCACCTTATATAAATGAATTATAAGTCTAAAACCAGGCGCTGTCATTTTTGGTGACATGAGTACTTACATATGAGTGGTTTTGAAGCCAAGGGGAACAAGTGATTTCTTTTTTCTATACACAGTTAGATACAGAAATTAGACATTGAAAACAAACAAGATGAATTAGATATTCGATGTAGTGCTGTTGATTTTCCACTCGATGTCAGCACAGAACTGAGACCCACTCGTTTTCCTTGGTAACCAATTTTTGTGTATTTCTTCTAATAATTAACTTTACCTGACCCTGTTAAAAAAAATCACTTTTATCCCTTGGCTTCTCATCCCCTCATGCGATATATGTATTTTATTGATGTGCTATGAGTACATAAATAAAATTCATATATTATTGTATACGTCCTTAAGAAATAATTCTGAATCTAACAATGTGCTGAAACTCCTAATAGGGTAGTTTCTTTCATCAAAGAAAAGGAAAGGCATTGATTGCGATTCGTTACCCACCATTAGTGTATTCATCATATACAAATTATTTGGTTTTAGAAATCCCAGTTTAGACGAATGACAATTGTTAATTTTAACCGCATTTGAAAAAGGCCAGATTGGCGCCCATGCGATGCCACTCCACGTAACGTCACAGGGACCTAGTTTCTATACGAGTGAATAGGATTTATACATCGTCTGAGATTACCAATGCATGCATGGGGCACAGAGCTCAGGGAAACATGTCTTAATAATCACCAATTAAAACTGCCTATGGTCGGAAAGTTTCCTTCGTTTGATAAGGTATTTATAATCCTTATTTAATCCAAGCGCTACCCGCTAGCAGGGTACTCTGCTACCTGCTAGCAACCTGCATCGCAGCAATGCATATACCCTCGCCCCAAGGTCACCTCACACGGCGAAAGCGGAAACCAGAATGACATCACGCGGAGTTTTCCCATCATTCATACTTAGCCGTCGCGTTTTCGCGCGCTTGAAAATGTTCACTTTTCATTTAATCGCGAAAAATAGATATCGTCATTTAAAAAAAATCTAAAAGCTTGAAATACGTACTCCAGGAGTAATGATCTTTCAATTTAGGCAATAAAAAAATTATAGGATGATTATATTATTGATGAATGTAATTAATACTGGAAAACATTTTCCCCATGAAAGATGGTTATATGATCTGTATTTGCCGTTAATACGCTCGTAATATTTAAGAAGAGTCTCCGGTCATTGGGGATACGGTGATCAGGCAGTTTTTGATGAGGCAAGAGGAAGGAGTGTAGGGGTGAGGGAATGTGAGGGCTGGGGCAGTGTGATCGAGGTCGTGCCCTTACGCGGTGCACTATGGGAAGGGAAAGAGAGAGAGAGAGGGTTGGCGACAGTGGGGCGGTCAAGGATCAGTTTTTGAACTTGAAATTCCACGAGCGTGTGTCCTCAATGCCTCAGCCGACTCCCCTCTCTTTCTCTCCCGCTGTGTCGCATGCCTGCAGCGGGCGTTGGAGTGAGAAGTCATCCGAGGAGTTTTCACCCGAGAAGCCAAGTAACTATCGGAGTGTCATCTAGGGGTTTTCCTGCATTTTGCTTCATACGATTTGCTTCAATTCTACGCCAAGTTTGTACCAAAATCATATAGATATAAATTTTCTTTGCCTTAACCCATTATAACCCAATGTTGCTTCTAAGCAACATCAAAAAATGTATTCAAGTATCAACATTTTCAAGTTTTCATGATGAAAAATCTTGAAATTTGAATTCTCCCTAAAGTAGCTCTGGGTTAGAAAGGGATAATAATCGTAGATAGATTTGAATTGTGTGTTTGGTAACACATTATATCATTTTTCTTAATTAAGAATTTCTGATTAAGAGCTAACAATTCGTGTGGCGGGGGATCAGTTGAGCGATTTCGGCTACTTAGGTTTTTAATCGGGCTATTACTGTCATGAATACCAATGTTTCCGACATCGAGTTGAGTTTAATCCTCAAGGTTGATGTCGAATTGGTGAAACTGACTGACATTTCATCGATTTAAAATAGTCAATTTCACGAATGTGGCATTAGTCTTGAGGATGAAAATAGACTGAAATTTGAGGTTTCGTTTATGTAAACTGTTTAATTGGGACTGGTTGAACAGCCAAATAGCTTCCCATTGAAGTTATTATATTTTTCATCCAGAATTCTAAATTATAATCTTTTCTGTTAACTGTTTGATTTTTTTGTTTTTAAATGGGTTGTTCATGCTATAATTTTTCTAAAAATCATTTTTTATTCACTATGAGCCTAAACTCCTGGTAAAAACACTTTACCGTTTAGCAAATAATAATAGAATAAGTTGATTATCATTTTATTGAATTCTTTGCGGCACTTGTTTACTCTACCGAACCACATCCTAGAATACCATTTGTTCGATTTTTATGGTATTTCATGTGAAACTCTTTACTTCCTAAACTGTTATTCTTTTATTCTTAGTTTTCAGTAAGAAGTGGATTATTTATTTAATTTACATGAATCAAATCCTAGCACACCTTTTCCCACGAATCTCAGCAATTGTGTGTGGCCCTGTCCTGTTGTTCAGAGTAAAAAACCTCTGTAGTTCACCATTTTACCCTCGCAAAAATGTAGCCAATGAATCTGCAAAGTCTTTGTTTCTATTATTATTAAGCGCAAAATAATTCTACAGTTGGCAATATTTACTCTGTGTTCCATTTCCTACAGGTATATCTACCTTTCAAACTGACTTGCGTTCACGACTTCTATTGGAAGAATACTCATTCCGTGATGCTCTTGTAAGTGGCTCCAGCATCACGAAAAATTTCGCAACCATAGTAGACTCGCCTTACTGTTACATTCCAGTCGTCAAACTTCGCATTTTCTGTCGAGCCGGATACTTCTTCGGGGTTAATTGGCTTCAAAAGGCCGGAGTGAAACGTTTTCTTTCCCTGCTATTTCCTCGTGCGTGACCAACCCTCATAAGCGCCGCTAATATTTTCATCCCACGTAGTGCGTAGCAAACTAGCGATAATCATATGTGCCAGCATGATTCCTAGACTATCTGTGGATGAGCTCAGCAATTCAGCTGAAGTGGGATTGTGACTTCGAACACCTATGGTTGCGCTGGAAAGTATTGATTTATTGCCACAGAACCGCGCGAATCAGCGGAAAGAATGGTGCAAAGTGTGTTTTTTTAGTGATACCTTCTGTGAGCGGCCCACAAGTTATTGATGATTTTAAACTAAGTAGATCACGAAATACTGATAAACCGTGTCAATTAATTATCAGAGGTACATCTTATTGGTCAAGGTCACACGAAAAAACAGCGGGTAAGTTATACTGGTTTTCATTCATAGAATTAATTAGTTATTGGCATAGTACTTATTCAATTAGGAAATCGCTAATAACGGATAGTCGAGTAAAATAAAATTATTTCATAAAACTATGTACCAACCACTAGTATAATGACTGAAATAAAAACATACGTTTACCTTACCTAATTTTTTTAGCAATATATGTTACTATTGGACAGTTTATTTAGCTTACCAAATTCATACTTTCATTGTTGTAAAAATATTATGTAACTAATACCACTCAATCAATATTGTAAGATCATTTCAATATTGTGACTACCACTTTTTTAATTTCATTCTCTATGACCTCATGATTCAAGCTTGCTGTGAGCGTGACTTACATTTCTCTTCCAGAAGTTTTCTTTTCTCAGGCGCACCCTTCACTCTGACGGTAGGGGACACATCTCGATAAATAATCACTCGCGGGAGGGCTAAAGATGGGCGTAAGTGCTTGAGAGGAACAGTCTGGGAACAAGTGTGATAACTTTGTGTTCGAACGGCGCGGCGGGATACCCGGTAGGAGCGTAGCGCAAACTGAGTGTATGGTGCATCTTTTTTTCATCACCAAGGAATAAGAGAGCAATTTGCTGTCTCCTGAACACCCGCAGAGACATCTAGTTAGTATAGATCTATAAATGGAGTCCTTTTGCAGTAAACGGTTGAGATATGGAATGTGTTTACTCTTTTTGGTAGAATTGTTTTTGCTCAATTGAGTCTCCAGGGAGATGTCAGTCGTTAAATTTTTAAGTAATGCCCAGGGAAAAATCCTGTTTTAAATTTTACTCGTTGTTATTTCATGTCTATAATATGACTCTAGCTGCAAAGTTCAGTCGTTTCTTGCCCATTTCGTAACTTAAATTTTAGTTATACTTAGCTAAAATTTTTCATAGGCCTATTTGTGTGAATTTTTTTAGAATCAAGTGTTCTAAAAATCTATCATTCAGAAGAATAAATCAGCATTGCTTTTGTCTAGAGATGCGTTTTGGGCAAGTTTCCAAAAATAATGTTGATATCAATGATTCTTTGAGTGCTTAAAGGCACTCTTTTCGTATGATTGGTACTGCAGCTGTAGTGTCTCGACGGGATAAGCTCTCATTTGAAGGATATCGTAAAAAAAATTTAAACTCTACCTTATGATTTGTTATTTCAAAAAATGGGATACAAAAAAGAACAATTTTTGAAAACCTTAAATTGTAAAATTATGCTGAAAAGAAAAGAATGTTGATCCCGGCCTCGGTTATGGCGGGGTAAAGTCCTCGCTTGCCATACAGGGGGTCGCAGGTTCGAGTCCCGCCTGGTTAAGTTACCTCTATCCAGGGCTTGGTTGTTTGTGTGCGTTAAACTCTTAATATGTTAATAACCTCGATGTAAAAGGCCGTATTGAGCTGTTTTCGGTAGAATGGAAATAAACACGAAAAAAAATAAATAAATCAAAAAGAAGAATGTTTGTCGGTGAAATGATGATACAGAGAGAAAAAACTGCGTCGGACCAACCCCAAGATGATGATTAACTATGGACGTGCGTAACATTGTGAAATTTATACTTGAACGCATTATGTGGAAATAATACCCTAAATAAGAGCAAGCATTTCTTGTTTGTTGATATTCCATTTCTACAATTGGCTTCAGTGTTTTTCGTTGGAAATTCCTCTCCGAATTCTCCAAAAAAGTCTACGAATATTTTTTTAACAGAACTATCACGGAAAAGCCCGCTGACAGTCATGCGTTTTGGTGGAAGTATTATTTCCGGTCTCTCGTCTGTCGCTGTGAATGTAAATTACGTTCTCGTTAATGCATGGAGGGAGAGAGAAAAACACTGGTGCGGGAACTTCGTGTAGGTGCGAGCGGGCAGCGTGAGTGGAGAACGTAATTGACCTTCCAATGCGCGGAGCAGAAAAAACCTTCGTCCCTTCTTGTAACATATCGATGGCTAGGTTATAACAACACGTACCTCAAAAATAACATCTTTTCAGAGAGCGAAAAATCGATTTATTGTTCTAATTATGTATAATTATAATTTAAATCAAAAACGAAAAATGCATAACACTGAAAAAGAAGCATACATTTGCAAACGAAGAGTTGTTTTTTGCTTGAATTTTATTGTTTATTAACAGTATTAGCAGTATTAACTCAGAACGGCCAAATTTTGAGATACGTGTTGTTAGAACTTAGCCATCGATATGGGAGTGTCCCAACGCGGTCTTTGAATTAATGGATTACAAAGTAAGCATTGCATTGGTGATGGTTTTCCGGGTTTACACCGCGTTGATTCATATTTTGCGGACGACAGTTTCGGGCGCGTTACAGCTCTCGTCTTCGGGTCCAAATGATGTGCAGATCTGCGATCCTTATATATATATATAGCTATTCTGGCGGCCGTTGATTTGAATTCATTTGTTGAAAAAGCCGTTTGAAAGACAACAATGGAATTATTTTTATTGAATTTATTGAATTTATTTCCAACAATGGAATTCAAATCAACGGCCGCCTGACTAGCTATATATATATAAGGATCGGAGATTTGCACATCATTTGGACCCGAAGACGGGAGCTGGAACGCGCCCGAAACTGTCGTCCGCAAAACATGAATCAACGCGGTGTAAACCCGGAAAACCATCACCAATCAACTCAACGCGGAAGCCTCCGTAATAAGCATTGCATTGTTACAGCTAAGCAACCGTAATTGTTATTCGCAATGTAATAATTCGGCTGTTCATGTCCTGCGAGGTTAGTTTGCCTTGACAATGTCGTGAAAATAATGCCCCAGTTTTTCCTATAAACTATTTGATATTAATAATTTTGGCTGTTTTTATCATTATTTTTCAGCTTCAATATTCATTCCTTTTTATGCACATTAAAAACCTCAAATATTACTGCTGCTTTAAGGCTTCAAGATTGCTGCAGTTATCTTTTTGTGGAAATCCGTATTTCTAATTCAATTCTCATTGTAGAGATCAAAAAACGGATAATGAGGGTGAAGTTAAGGCATCAATATTTATGCATAATCAGCAAATAACAGTAGGCATTTCTACATTTGTTCGCGGCAAATTTTTATGACTGGCGATGACGCCTGATGACCTTCGTCATTCAATCACTCGATTAGTGCTATTACCTAAGATCTGTTGAAGATAGGCTAAGGCAGAGTTCACCCAGGAAGAGTATACTGGTATATATAAGTAAAGGTCTTCTCATTCGTTGGAAATGCCATGTCTGATTTAGTAGGGATTATTATTATGCATTGATATCAAATACGATTCCTTTTTATCCCTTTTTTTGTAGAAAAATTTAATTTTTCCAAATTTGGAAAATGTTCTGTGTACGTGCCTGAAATGAATAAAATCTGTGCTCTACTCATATTGAGGTCTTCATTGATATTGAAATCTGACTTTGCGTTGTTTCGTCTGTGAATGAGAGAAAATTGAAAAAATAAGACTAAATGTTACGCTTGAATTGCCAGTCTCATTTTTATGTAAAATACAATTTTTCATAAGAATTTTGGCTACATATTTTTTCTTTAATACATGGTAGCAATGTCTGCATAAAAAGGGATTATATGGATTATAGCTCTTATTCACAGTGCATGTAAAAGGTGACTTGAAAATCGGTTAAAGTATTATCAGTTATTAGAACTGTATTAATTACCAATTCGTTCATTGTATTAAAAAGGGTTATCTACTACTGTTTGCGTATTGGAATTTTTTTATTGGCATTACTTTGAGCGTTTGCTTTTTGAGAGCAAAACACGAAGAACCCGCAAGGCAAGTTTTGAAGGCATGAAAATCTACCGCGATAGTTTTAACAACCTGGCAAACCTCGCCAACCACGCGCCTTCATAATAGATTCGCGCGATTTATTCATGAATCCTTCAATGCATGGATTGCAACGATGATCACATCGTAATCGCGTTATTTCCGAGACCCTGACTGATGTTTGCGCTAAGGGTCACTACGTTCATTGGTATATTTGGACTTTTTACGTACCTACAAGCTTTGGCATTATAACGACGTGGGCAGCGGCTTAAACATCAATGATGGCGCAGCGCGTGGTGCTTACAACTGACATCACGCTCGAAAGTGCATAAACTAAGCGCTAACGGCCCTCCATTCATCTTTATGTGCACCGGGCGTGTCGTTTTGGAAATCACCTCCTGTTGCTCGAGCCATCAAAAACCCGTTACGTCCAATAACAACAGCCGTGGCACGCTCCCCGGACGGGATATGCCCTAAAGGTGAGAGGGACTATAGGTACGGTTTAGCATGATTTTGCGTCTCGGAGAACATTCTGGTCTCTGCCCCACTTGCTGAGGGTTGAGGCGAGCAGGAGAGGAAGGGTAAAGGATAGAAAAAATTAGGATCCTTCGGGTTGGGTAACGGGGTACAATTATGTCCGCGGGGAAGGAAAGGATAGGAGCGACCTGGAGTGGGGAAATAAAAGGGTCCTTTACCCTTTTTCGGCTGCGGGTCGGGAGAAGAGAAGGATAGAAAAAAATAGGCGTACCGTTATTCCGCCATGACCAAGCCTTGCACATGATGTGTCGTTCCCGTTTCACTCCACCGGGTGAATTATGGCTCTCATTTCTTTATTGCCCGAAAGCAGCTGAGCAAGTGTGCCCAGGAGACTTGTCAAATTTGGTCACGCTTTCGCTCTCGTGCCTCGCGTCTGTCAAATGTTTTTACCAACTGTACCCTTTCGGCCCACGGATCAGCCCTTTCTGCAGCGACGATACCGTTAGGTCGTTTTATGCCTCAACCATTGGTAAAAGCAGTGCGTTTTTCTGTGCCTCCCACAGTTTGCGCTGTTACCGCACGTTTAAGCAATTTTGGCACTCCCTAGACCTGCGGACGTCACATTGCTACGTTGAGTATTTGCGGCAAGCTCGTAATTTTGAAACTATCTGTAATAATATGAACCATGTTCGACCTTGAATGGAAAATCCAAGGGACTACATTCAAAGAGGCTAAAGAACATGGCGGTTGAACGTTTTATCTGTTGCCGTTTCGCGCTCATTTTATTCGGCGGCGCGGCGCCACTTAGCAGCGGTATCTCATTCAGTATGATTTTCGCCATTAACCGAAGGTGAAGAGGTGATTTTTAGTTGACAGTCGTCTCGCATGCGTTACATGAGTGACTTAAATGATTTATCGACTCAGTTATTACTGCCGTGTATTTCCTCGCGAAAAGTGGATGTGGATGACTGGTAGTTCGGCGTTTGGCGATTTTGAAATTTTTATTTCGAATCCCAGGTGAAACCTTGAGACATCCTCATCAAAAATCCTCGAGGTGGTCTAAGAAAAGGACCATGTTACCATACCCTAAAAATAGGATATTTTCTTGCCTTTTTATTGGTCCCGGATGAGTTCTACCCTCACTTATACAAACCAGTTCTCTAGATGAGTCTCAGAGGTAGTGATTCACTACCTCTATGACTATTAGTGCTAGTGATATCATCATCAATGGCCAACTGGTATAGGTTTACCGCAGCAATTCATTCAGACTTTTTTATTGCAAATCTTTTCATATATACGTGTATCCTATCTTTTAGATCCTTCAATACCTGCTTCAGCCATTTATCAGATGCCTCTCTTCCCGCCCACTTGTACCTCGACGATAGTCCTCTCAATTATATACTGTGTCTTATTGCGTGTTATAATTGACAAAAAGGACCTGATATGTTTCCACGATTCCACGGCCTTATTTGAAAGATGCTTCGTGCGTTTTTAGGGAAGGGATAAGTTGATAGCAATATGCAATGGGTTCATCAGCCTTCTCGCAAGAGCCATCGAATGAAGCATATAGTTAAGTATTCTAACCAGTTATGTAAGATGGATGCACCAGCAACTCCAGCCTTCAAATTCACTAGATTCTCGAATCTGGTTTGCGTCATTTGGACTCAGAATGTCGAGTAGTTTCAATCAAGTGCGTAAACAGAGCTTTCCCTACGATGGTGGCCACAATTAATGGTTCAACCCGAATGATTCTTCATAAGGTGAGGGTAAGGCTAACCCTAGACTAAGCCATCAGTGCTCAATGGTCTCAGATCAAATCTAGGGTATAAGTGGTGGCATAAATGCAAAGCATTCTACACTCACCAAGTGCTTCTCACGGGGGTTGGTTTTGATTGTAGAGATTTCCCCGAAATAAAACATAGATTTGCAAAACACACACTAAGGGTAGGAGGGCCTGTCCGCTTTCCCGGGATACCTCGCGCTTTCAGGATTCTTGTTTGCGAAAGTCGTAAGGCTTCAAGTGGGATTTGAACCCTGGCCATTTTTGCTGTCGCTAAGCGCTTAGGAACTGGGCTAGTTAGCTCCCGGCATTTCCCACTTCCTTGTTTTTATTATGAAAATTTGTCACTATTCAAAAAAAAGGATACAGTTTCCCAAGATTCACGAAATTACACATTTATGCACTGCTTATGACAATCCCAAAAAAGAATGTATTTATCGCCATTTGGAAAATTAAAATGCATCTCAATGGACACAGAGGTAGTTGACGCTAATTTATAAGCTATACATAATTCTTATCAGTATCATCGTTACTCGACGCAATGGTTGATTCCGTTTTCTGCTTGAATAATGCATTTAGAATTTGTCTCTCAATTTAGAGACCATGAAATTCTGAAAGTGAAACGTCTAGCACCTACATTAACCCCGATATTTTATCATTGCCCATTTAAAGTGACGAAAAACCCACACAGGACTCAAAAACGCGGTCACAGAATTAGCAGTCGAGGACAATAGCCGCCACCACAAGGTCCAGCGTTTAATATGTAAAAAACGCGTTTCATTCGTTCTCATTTCCTAAATGAAGTATCCATTTTCATCTTTAAGCCTCTATTTATGTGAGTGCACGATCTTCATTTCAATTTTTGATCGATTAAATTACTCGTGCGTAAGGAACACCAATGAGTTACCTACTTTTACTTTTATAAACAGTACCTCTAGCTACGAGGCGTCGCAAAGTGATACAAATGGATTAAAAGAACCCATTGGATGCTAAAAATGTTGTTATACCGACAGGGGAACTTTTCTACGACAGCGTGCATCGGACCGTGACTCGCAAATATGTCGGCCTAATGGCTCCATTGCAACCGCACTTAAGTACTAATGCTGTTAAAGTGACATCTTTTTTTTTTTTGATGAATAAAAGTCTCTTCTGGAAAATACGTCTTCATTTTGGAGAATTTCTTGGAAAATTTTTAAGTTTATAAAGGGAGCTATGAGCAAAGGAAGCCGCTGGCAGGTGGAGGATGCTCAAGGGTGGTCGACTACACAGGTTTTTATTTTGCTGGGACTTAATCCTCCCTCAAGGATCGCCATGGATTTATGACCGCTGTCAAAAAGCTGAAAATATGCATTTCTCACCATCCTCTCCACCCATTCAGAGTCACCTCTTTTCCAAGCTGACCTCCTTGGGCTCTACCGCCTTTTCATACCGGCCAAACCCTTGCTGTAACTAGTGAAAAGCCTTCACTTCGCATCTATATTGCGCTTCTTCTCAAAGCTCCATCCTAGCCTCTAGCATTCCCAAAATCTCTCATTTCCCCCCTGTCGTTTTCTAATCGCGTTACTTTATTTTAATATCACATTTGTATTCTATTGTTAAGAGAAATTTGTCCTTTATAAGGCCATCTACTATAATTGTTACATTTGAAATTACTGTTCGAAGATATTCGGATGAAAAAGTAAAATAGAGATGATATTTTGCACTAGTCTGGCCACATCTTGAATATATAGCGAGCATATGTAATCCGACCCAGTAAGACACAATCCATGAACTTAATAAAATACTAAGGATAAGCTGTACGATTCGTTAAAACTGCTTTGGGTGTTTAGTAACCGATGTAAGAATTAGGCTGGGACAGTGGCGTACCCGGGAATTTTATTAGGGGGGACCAAGACCAGTGGTGAAAATTTAAAAAAAAACAGGGTTCTAGTAGAAGGTTTTGCATTAATTTTAACACTTTTCATAATCGAAAAAACGTCATTTGTTTAAGAAATGTTTTGAAAAATCATGATTTTTCAATATTTTGTTTTCTTTCATAAAGAAAAATAATGTGTTTGTATATTTCGGGGGGAGGGGGGCACGGAACACCCACCCTCTGGCTATGGCACTGGGCTGGGATCCGCTAAAGACTCGAGGGCTGCGCCGTAGGCTTAGATTGCTTGAGCAATTAAAAATAGATATCTTTCAGAGCGACACGGAAAACATCGTATTTGACCTCCACTGTATTTCTAGGTTTGACATAAACGACGAATTTAAGAGAGATTTCGTTTTGTCGAAATTCATTTTTCCCTCGAACAATAGAGGACTTTAATAGATGCAAGACGGAGCTCTCTAAGGGCGTTTTAGACGGGGCACGAAATTGCGCAGGTTATAACTGCTTTAATTTCTAAAACGGCGTTGAATTGCGCGAATACATGAACGAAATTAGAACTGGGGATATTTTGCCATTTCACGTCCACGCATTCTCGCATGTGTTCTAGCATATTCACCGTTTTACACGACGCAATTATGACTGCGCCTTCGCACACACGCCAGATTGTGCAAGTAGGTGATCCGATTAAAACGGCCTTAAGGGCATTCCCTTTTTACTTGTTAATAGCTGGTGGCTTACCACATAGACGCCAGACGCCTATAGCGGTGGCTTACGGGGTAGTATTATGATGGGTAGTGACTATTGCCTCTGTCCCTTAGTTTTTCATCAGAAATATATCTAGATAATCGAGTATAACGTGAAAATGATTTTTTCTACCTTTTCATCTATTCTATCTAATTCCTCGAGCTTTAATTTTGCTTGACATATATTCGCTAGAATTTGCTATTTTTTTCCCTAGCAAAATTACTGGAAGAGGTTAGAAAGTCTATGAATGAGCTTTCGAATGTTATTTACGAAAGTTAAATAATTTGCTTGATTGCCTGTATTTATTTATATAAACTATACAAGACTACTTTTAGATATGATGAGTGAAAATGAAGAACTTTGTGTATGTACACAGTATTTATTATCGTTCGACGCGTTTCAGCGAATCACCTTCGATATCATCAGGTACAAATCAGATTTTTACCTAATGATGACGAAAGTGATTCGCTGAAACGCGTCATATGATAATAACTACTGTGGACATAAACAAAGTTTTTCATTTTCATTTATCATTGCAATATGTTCCACAACACCTCGCCGAAACCGTTGAAAACATCTACTTTTAGATGCCTGTTTTTAATATTGAGCAAAGAAAATGCGGTGAGCGTTTTTTATATATAAGCATTCTTAAAAACCATGAAAATATCCCAACTTTGGTATGTAAATCATTTACATGATAAGCTAACTAAGAAATCACCTATTTAAGATTTATGTTTACTGTTTATAATGTCATAATCCTCTTACTCATCAATTTTAACCTAAGCTTGCGTATTGATAGGCGAGAGTAGAGCTCTCCCTAGACTAAGCCAAAAGAGTGTGAACATCTCATGATCTAGTAAGAGGGTCAGTACCTTTCCTTAGGCCATTTTTATTGATTGGTGTCAAAAGCCTTGTCCCAAGAAAGGAACACCGGATACAAAGATCGTGTTTAAGCCATTTATACCCCAGAGCTGCTTCGAGGAGAAATCAAATTTCAAGATTTTCATTTTGAAACCTTGAAAAAATCGCACTCAATAATAATTTTTTAGGAAGCTAAATATTTCGTCATTAATACTTAACACCACAAAATAATACATAGATTAGATATTTCTTAAATAGAGCTTAAACGTATACGTTTTACATGCTATCCATGATGAGAGGGCGCAAATATTAATTTCCACTCTTTTTAAAAATGGCGGAAGTTCGATATATCCATGATGAAAGAACGCAAATGGTGATTTTCACATTTCTAAAGTGAGACAATGTGTTGAAACCATTGTCGGTTGTTGAGTTTTTTAAATGAAAAGTGCGGAAATTACCATTTGTGTTCTTTCATCAAGGATATATCGAGTTTCCACCAAATCATGCCAGAAACGATTTTATATTTTTGATGCTGCTTAGAAGCAACATTGACTTGTATTGATTTAACCTAGTTCTCTACCTTCTAGGCTACCATACTCCCCGTGACGTGACGACGGCGTATGAAGGAATAACCCTTTCGTCATTCTTGCTCCTTTTTCTAAGCGCGACAAGAAAGGATTCTCAGGGCAAGAGCGCACAAAGATGAAAAGGTGTCGAGGTTACTAGTGGGTGTGTCTCAGCCTGGACCCTATTATGTTCTCCTTACCCTCTTTGCATTGGCATCGTCGCGTACTTTCCCTGTCTCCAGGGTGTTCAACCACCGGAAACCCTCGTGTCTACGGGCAGTTTGCCGACACCGCTGACCGCACAGGTGACCATCCCCGTCGCCGGTCACTCTACTCCTCATTGTCCGCCGACCTCATTTCGCCGCCTCCCCTGAAAGGGTTCCAACCTGCTCCTTCGAAGTTTAGAAAACTTCCCACCCCACGCGGACACGTCCACTTTCTCTCTTCTGCCCTCAACTCGCCCGGTCTCAACCCTTTTTTTCGCATCCTTAAACTCCCCGTCCTCTTCCTCCTATACTTCTTCTCCGAATTCTTTGCAGTGAAAGGGTGTCAACGCTTTCCCCTTTTGCGCCCGCTCGAGTCCACTCTTTGTGAGTTTCACGTGTTTCGCGAGTCAATGGCGTCATGAGATTGTATTTGTTGGCTACGACTTGTCTGTGCATTTTGGACATGTCCATACATGTTCAAAGGAACGACATACTGCAGTTAGTAGGGCCAATTATTTTGTTTTCATGCAATGTGAAATTTTGGTAATTACTCCCTTAAAATTAGAGTTATTAAATATTGTATGTATATGGCCGATCGATGAAAACGGACAAAATTTTTACAGTTAAAAAGCACCGAAACTCATAAAAAGGGACACTCACAAAAACTAGCAGACGTTTCAACGGGTTGACCCGCTATCTTCGGGGCCGAAGGTCTGCTCTTCATTCATTTTCAACCCCATCGGCGCGCTAATACGCCGGAGACTGGTCCGTAGTCGAGTGTCGGCAGTACACGTGTTCTGAACGCCACTGGTGTCATTAGTCCGTGTTTGTCAGCCGTAGGTGGAGTGCGTACATATATCCTGTGTGAATGTACGGGGACGGGAAGTGTGAGAGAATAATTATTTTCTCCATAGCGTTTACTTTTTTAATTCATGGAGGGATGGATAAGTATTAGTTTTTCATGTCAACAATGCCAAAGTTCACTAAATTAAAAATTTCTAACCATGTCATATTAATGCGGTATATTCGGTCTGTCTTATGAGGTATACTGGTGACTTTTATTATCCACATGGGTGAGTTTTATTCTTTGATGAGGTTATTATTATGAAAGTCATTGGTGGGGTTTGATCAAGGAAAGAATTTATTTGGTAATAATTTTAAGGGGCTTTACTTACGGATGTGTAGTTTAAGCTATCCCATATCATGAAATCAGCGTGTCGAAATAGTATTTTCACAACTTAAGTTGCTGCAAAATTACGTTAAAAGGATGGCTCGTTATGATTGTTATTGTATTCCCCACGTTTTCAGTAGTCAATAAACGGATCAGATTACCTTGCAGAATCTGTAGCCGTGGTCAGTATTTTGGGCAAGCTGCATATTGGCCTACAACGCCTGAAAAATTTCCCACTTTTTCAGTTGTCAATCACCGGATCGGGTTGCCTGAAAAATCTGCTGAAGCAATACCCATGAATTTTTTCCTTCGGCATGGAAAACTCAGCATATTTTTCAATAATACATGATACATACTACCGACTATGATGATAGGCACCTTAAAATTTTAGCATATTCTAGACTAGCATATACGTATCGCTAGATTCACTTTAGGAATGCTGCCTCTTATCACCTTATGAATTTGTACTGCCCGCTAGGCGCCTGAGGATCGATGGTATCGGGCATATCGTTTGACAGTTCATCGAAAGGCTCCCAGCTCAAATCCTTCAGAATTATTCTGACATCCCTAACAAAAATTCTCGACATACGAGGTGGCACTGGGAAAGGATCTTGCTCCCCAGCCTTCAATGAGTGAAATTCACATGTCTTAGCCCAGATTGAACCCTACTCTCACCTATCCAAACCAACCTATGGATCGGATGAGTGAGGCAGCAGGTCACTTTTAGATTGTACCACTTACTATTCATGCCTTTAAAGACAATAAAACATTTTTTCTGTTTTTAAATTTACATACAAATTAAAATTATACTTTTATTCTGTTTCTCTTGAAACTATTAAATAGGTTCCTGAGTACTCTTTCTGATAGTGCATAAAGCCTCTATTCCCGTAGATTATTCGTATATCATTACTTTAAAAAATGTTCAAGCCAACAATATTCGGAAATTTCACACCAAATTGTCCCTTGCATAGTGAATGTTTCCAGAATTCCATTGGTAATCTAAATTATTTTTGGAAAATTGAAATGCAGTAGAATTTGGTCCTAGAAAACTTGGAGCATAGACTCGTTTTAATCTCAAGTAAAGCAAACTGCCTGATAATTTAATTAGCCACTGCCTGCCGCTGAGTGGATTGTCCATAATATGAAACTGCTTTTCCCAATTTTGATAAAATGCTCTTGCACGTCCACCTTGGGTTCAAGGATTGATCACTATTGTATTTGATTTTTTTTCTACCGAAACTCGTTTAATGAAACAAATATATTCATCGGATTCAATAAATGTGCCTCTCTTGACATTCACAAGTAGTTAATTTCCCTGCAGATCAAGAAAAGAGGTCGAGGTCTGTTCACACGAGCTCTGCCACCTGCTCATGGCTAATTTCCTGTGAATGTATTGGGGAGTATTTTAATGCGTGTGAGAGGAAAGTGAAAGCGATTATTTTGGGAAGTTGAAATCCTTGACGTCACAGAATAATTCTTAATCCGCGTGAGAGAGATTGGTTCCGCATTGGTTTATTTGACATTGAGTCCCAATTTCCCAAGTGAGACGGGAATTATTTGTATCGGATAATTAACCTAATATTTTGAGTGCGTGAAATTTGACGGTTGCGTGAGCGAAATAATATCGTTGAGGCATGAATAAAATGCATCACAGGTAGGTGATTTTCAAGTATCGCATTTAATACTTTGGGAAATAAAATTTGTTCACTGTCCTTCAAATAAAGCCTCTTCAAAAGATTTTTGATTTTCCGGAGATTCTTCAGAAGCTATTGATATTGATTTAAAAAATACTATACTATATATTGATTTCGACTTCTAAAATATAATTGAACTTAAAAATTTTGTCATTGTCGCTATTCCTCTTTTGAATACAACAAATTGACCTTGCAGGGTCCAAACTGGAATCTTTTTGGCTTTAAATTTAGTTTCCATTATTAGAATATTACGTCGCCCTATTTATACCTCCCTGTTTTGTTACCATCTTATTAGAAGCACGCTAAGAATATTTGGAGTATTTCCCAGACCCTCTTAGATATAATAATGTGCGCGTAATTTCAATGAGTATGACTTTTGAATAGTGATTTGTGAAGGTAAAATTTTGAGTTTTCTATTTTCACATTGTCGGTCCAAGTTATTGCTGCATTATAAATGAGTGATTTATTCCAACCCCTTTTCTCCGTACTTTGAATCATAATTCAATGCTTAGGGTCTTAAAAAAATAACTAATCATTAAGATCTCTTCTTCGTCTGATATCATTTCTTGTTGATAGCTATATTTCTTATGAAAATATGCTGTTTAAATTTCCATCAGTGGTAAATAATTTTGTTAATGCGGGAATGCGAAGTTAATTTGTGGTAATAAGAAGCATTTTCATACCTCTGCATAATAGTGTGTCCAAAAAATGGTTGCCAGGTGGCTAGAGGTAGCTCGATTGGTCGACTGATCAAAAGGGCCTCGATTTATTTCTTTATGAAGCCTTTGAGCGCCCATTGTGAAAATCCTTTGGTATGATATTGCCCACGGAAAGAATATGATCCCATATTTTGAATTCGTATCCCACTTCCCTGGGTAATACTTCCGTCAATCAGCACTTACGCTATTATACATGGAAGAATAAATTATTCTTATTATTATTATGTCTTTCTGCCGGTCTGGTCTTGCTTATAACAATGTTCCATCTAAAATTTTCACTATACCATCGATGCCAATTATAACCAAAAACAGATTATTTAGTGTCATATTACATACTCCATTTCGTTGTTAGCCAGTCACGCTTCAGCTAATAATGGTGCTCGTAAACATCTTTTCAATTCTCGTCTATTTTCGTCGTTGTGTGTCCTCTTGGCTATTTCTAGCAGCCATAAATTGTAGTTTGGTGGCAAGGTCAAAAGAAAAAGAGGTGTCTTTAGCTATTTCAATGGGAAACCTAGGTAGTCCTTGGTAGTCCTTGTAATGTCCCTGTAAAGGAAGACATCAAGGGTAAACGGGCACGAAGACACTATGGTGAAGAAAGCTGAAGATTGTTCGTGAAACTTCCTAAAGGGTTTCCGTTAAGAAGAGCTGACGTTCCGCTTTGCTGTATTTATGCATTCAAGAGCCAAGTCAGAAAAGAACTGTGTACTTCTGGATGCTATTTACACTTTTCCTTATTCTAACTGAAACGTTCTCATGCGCAGAGGGACTGAAAATTGAGCACATCGTCTGGCACTTTGTCTCTTGAGTGACAACTCAATGTATAGCTGATTTTTTTTTTACAAATTATGCTAAATGTCTGGTAAAATATTTGGGTAAATAACTGGGTAATATTCTTGGCCTGTACCACGAAAGGAAGTTAAACGAGTGAAGCAGTTCCTTTGAATTACATAGATATAAGCTTATCAAGTGCAGTGTGATCTTAATACTGCATATAGACAAGATCTGTTGGTAGTCTATCTGATAAATTAAATTCAACCTCTCACTTTTCCATGAATTTGCGAAATATATTTCCTTCGCCGAATGAAAGTATTATACATAAATGCCATAATAATCGTAACATTTTACGACACTAAAATTTCCCATTTATTCAGCGTGGGGAAAGATTATTCATAGCTATGGGATTATTATGCATGTCATTACAATGCTATGTTAACGCGCAACGCATGGGTGGGTGTGATTTTTCCCCTTTCATAATTTGAGAATAAATTAATGAAATCCCTCGTGGCCATGGATTTTGAATTAAGAATTGTGATCACGTGCCAAATGTTGATATATGGTTAGGAATTTTATTTCTCCGTATGTACGGGGAAAATGCTTATGTGGCTCACCTTGGGTGTATTACCACTCAATCAACCACTCCGGTGAGCCTAACTTTCCATTACATTATGATTCTCTGGTAAAAAGAGGGAATCATTTTTCCACCAAAGATGAAATATACGAGTCTTTCACCCGATTTGAACTTAAAATTGTTAAGTGCGTCACGCATCAGAAGCTAACCAGGTACGTAGGTACTTTGCGGTTATGAGACGAGAATGGGCATGACATTGAGTGTTTAACAGATTCCTCTTACTCAAGCACCGCGATAAACTTCATTTATATGTTTTAATTAACTCTATCTATCATTCTTCTTAATCCTAAATTTCCAATGTATCCAATCCCATTCTTTAGTTATAGCAAAGGAAATTATTCTCCTCAAGTTAAAACACTGAATAAAACCAGAAAATGAGGAATAGAGAAAAAGTCCACGCAGCAAATAAAAACAAATATCTATTTGCATATTAAATTTGATACCTGTTTCAACGGATTTTTACTTTGAAACTTGAGGTAAGGCTCCCTTCAGCGGTTTTCTAAGTATTTCAGTGATTCCGCTCTAAACAAGGAACTTGATTGAACCTTAAGATTTTTCTTACTTTCTCTCATACGCTGCGATAAATTTCCTTTGTTTTATAATTAATTTAATATAATTAATCGTAGAGGGCGTAACTTGGTGGAAATCCATAATAGCACGAATAAATGTTGCCGGATTCCCTTCCTTGGGAATTTGTCATTGAGAGTGCAAAGATTACTTCCCAAAGAAAAAATAAGGCCAGCCTTTTACAACCACAGCACATTAAGGAGCATGCTGGGGTCACCAAAGGATAGGGATATCCCGGAGGAACGGAGCGGAGTATATCGCCTAAATTGCGCCGACTGTGACGCGATTTACATCGGCCAAACAGGGAGGAGTTTTTCCATCCGGGCAGCCGAGCATCAGATGTGTCATAGACAGGGGAAGGATCACTCCCAATTTGCAAAACACCTTAATGACATGGGGCACATTAGTGACTTCATCCCTACCATTCTGCATTTTGAGAAGAAAGGACGGAGATTAGACGCTTTAGAAGAATTGGAAATTTTAAGCCACAGGGACTCATACCTTGTTAACGACCACCTTTACCCTTCTCGCTCCCCCCTCCTCCACTTTCCCCCTTACTCATCCACCCCTCCACCCACCCCTCCTACAGTGACGCCTAACCCAGTTCCAACCCCAACCCTTACCTCCCCCTAACCAACGACTCCTGCTATATATATACTGTCAATTTACCTAAATCTTCACCTTGATAATGTTACTCTGTAACGAAACCATGGTCGGTGCTAATAAAATATTATGTGGAAATAGCAAAGTTCTTGATCCTTGTATTCGTTCCTTTGTTTTATTTATCTTTATCGCTTTATTTTATCCAGAACTAATTCCTTTCTTCTAACGGGGTATATTTTTTTCCAACCAAGATATGTATTGAAGCAGAAGGAAAGAATAACAGAAATACTCGTCAAATAATAGCAAAAGGCTGCTGGTTATTTGAATCAGCTGCATCATTTACCGAATTTAAACGGAGTTTTGCGACACGCGTCAGCGGTTAACAAAGTACTTAAGTGATTCCGTTACGAACTAGGGACATGCATTATGACCTAAAGCGTTCTCCTGCCTCCTTAAACACAAGCATAGGAAAAAAAACAACTTTTTTTTTCGTTTCTTTTTTTCCTACACCGGTCTCCTCCATAACCCTTTCTTTGGGATCCTACCTCATCCTTCTCTTTTTTCGACCCCTATCACCACTATTCTTCTTCTTCTTCCACTGTCTCCCCCACTTGATCGGGAATTCGAAACGCATGCATTCAGGGGTTTTCATCTCAAAATTCTCCTCCCGCTCTCCTACCGCTTGGCCATCCGTCGGCGTCGCTTGAGCCCTCGCCTTCGCCATATCGGAATCGGCCGTCCGGCCCGGGAAGGCTTTGGCTCGTGCCGCGTTGACCCAAATTGTCGATGCCGCCCTCTCCGCGGCTGCCGTGCAAGGAGGGGCCCGTGCCCGGAATGGCACACGCGGCGGATGGCGACGACGGTTGGAGCCACGAAATCCACGCGGGAGCGGTGAAGGACGATTGGACGAAATCTCTTTCCCCCTTCTTGTTTTCAACCTGGACCCTTCTCCATCTCCCTTAATTGTATCACCGAGGAATACTCTTACCCGATGCTTCGACCACGAAATGAGCATGCTTGGAGGTTTTGTGGTAGCATTTTGGGCCCGTTTTTCTAGATTTGTGCAAAAGAGTTCGTAGTTAAAATCAATTATAGTTAAATAACTTTCATCCATATGTACCGTCTTTTCATCTTTATTAATTGCATCAAAGATTCAACTATCACCTGATGCTTCAGCCGCAAAGTAAACATATTTTTTTCGATTTGAATGTAACGTTTTGAACTCATTTGCCCTGGAGTAGAGCGAAAGATTTCAAAATTAATTCAATAATTTTCTCCTCTGTGCCGTCTTTTTCGACTCCCTCAGTTGTATTACCGAGGAATTACTCTTACCTGATTTTTCGGCCATAAACTTGCGTGGAGGTTTTGAGGTAGCATTTTGGGCCTATTTCTTCTAGATCCGTGCAAAAGAATTCGATGCTAAAAATCAATATTAATTAAATAACTTTCTCCTACATATACTGTCTTTTTCATCTTTATTAATTGTACCGAAGATTCTACTATCACCCAATGCTTTAGCTGCTAAATAAATACACTTTATGGTTTGAATGTACCGTTTTGAACCCATTTGCCCTGAAGTTGTGCGAAAGATTTCAAAATCAATTAAATAATTTTCTCCCTTATTGTGCCGTATTTTTCGTCTCCCTTAATTGCATCATTGAGGGATACTCTCATCTGATGCTTTCGTCGCACAATGAACATGCTTGGGGGTTTGGTGGAAACATTTTGCGCCCATTTCTCCGGGAGTTGTGCGAAAGAGACCGAAATCAAAATCAAAATTTATATAATAGGATTCTTCTTTATGTGGCGTCTCCTCTTAGAGGGTTTTTTTTCTCGCCATTGCTATTCTCTGTCTTGATCGGGCTGATCGGAACAGTTTTAAATTAGTGATGACCGTAACAGTACTACATTAGTGAAGCTATGCTACAATTAACCAGCTGGGACGTGCGTCTTTGCCCTTTATCCTCCTACCTCAAACCTTCCCTTGGAGAATGAATTTTATCACTTTTTCCTCTCATAATATGTCCTACATATAGTAATTTTCTTACTTTTATTGTTTCGTGTACCTATTGCTTTGTTCTTCTCCATTCTTCTTAGTGCTTCTCCTTTTGTGCTCCTTTAGTTTTAAAATGCTGATTTGAACGTTTAAGACTTGCATTTGTGGTCCTTTGCGATTAAATGGCATCTTTACTTGATTTCAATGCAGTGTGCCAACATTCTTTTGAAGGTCGCGCAGTAGAGATGGAGGGAAGATTTTCAAGTTTTGCTGCAGGGAAGTAAATGACGCTCATGAAACTGGATTTCCTGGTACCATTTATATCTTCTTTGATTGTATCATCGAGTGCTCTCACCTGATGCTTCAATACCAAGAAAAAAACCACCTGGAGTTCATTTTTCATGAAGATTGTACAAAATATTTCAATGTTGACAGCGAAATGAACTAAATGACTTCCAATGAACAAACTTTCCTTTAGAGGAACTAATTTTCTTTATGATTTCAATGCACTGCACCAACTTCAGCCTAAGGGACGCATCCCACGGATGGGAAGGAAATTTTAAGTTTTTGGTACAGTGAAGGAAATTACGATTGTGAAATTAAATTTCCTCGGATCTTGTGGCTTCCTCCCGATTGTGTCACGAAGTACTCACATGTACATGTGCAAAATTGACTCTCACTGAGCTAAATATGCGCAATACAGATCCTTTTCTTCAATTGTTATCACAAGAAATAAATTATCTATAGAACCACGAAAGGCAGTCATTTTAACAATCTGCGTCAATAATTTCCTAAACAATGTGGATCTGTAAGTGCTTATATTGATCCATTCCTCTATCCCGCTATCCCTCCTCATTCCTTCAACGCAGTTATATTCCCATGTTTGTTTCACCAAAACCTTCCCTGATGTTTCAGCCGTACAGTAGCAAATATTTCATAGCAGTATGGCCAACATTGACAGATATTTCGGTTACTTTCCGATTAGAGTTATTCTTTCTTGCGTCTTGAGTGACGATTGAATTATATTATCTGCTGTAAAATTGTTTCCAAGTTTGCCTATTCTAAGTGATTGATGAGATTTAATTCAATGCATATTCTTGTTAATCTTTCCATTCCTCAATGAACTATAAACAAAAAAGTCTCTGTTGATCGTCGATGACTAAGACGTTTCCCTCTCCAAATTTTTCGTTGACTGAAAGAAGCCTGTGAAACCTTGAGAAAACCTTAGAAAAATCTTTTCGTGTACATAAACAATCTCCTTTATGTTTTCAATGCAGTGCGCCGACGTTGTCTTAAGGTCGTGTCTTAGAAGATATTATTGTAAGATTTTCAGGGTTTTTCACTATGAACAAAATGACAGTCATGGAACTAAATTTATATGTTTATATTCTAAATTTAAAATTTATAAATGTCTCAAATCTTAGGCGTAACATACATTAGAAAATTATAATTATTTTCACGCTTTTATTATTCGATGTACATGTGAATTTTTCATCGTAATCACGGCTAAATGTTTGACGTAAACAACCTCCTTATTATTTCAGTATTATGGTATAATAGCCGGATAGGGAAATTTTTTTAGAAACTTGTAGAAGAAACTGAGTGTCTTTCATTATTAATATTTTATGAAGGTTTTTGTGGCTTGTCACGTTGAAAAAAATGAGTGTAATGAAACCAACTTTAAAAGTTTAAATTATTAATTTTATATTCATAAAGGTAGCAAATCTTTGGCATAACAGGTGATATAAAATAAAAATATTTTGTACGATTGAGAGAAGAAAATAATTCGATGCACACGTGAATCTTTATTTTTAATCACGGCTAAGTTTGTTTGAGTCCGGAGTTCGGGTATGCGTGGGGAAAGCAAGCGGTCCATTGGAGATGGCCTAGAGGGGAGGAGGCAAGGCTGTGTTTGGCGGGAGGAGGTGCGGCAGGGTGGCTTGGCGGTCCGCAAGGGTTTGGAGTCCCCTGAGAGGAGGACGTAAGACAAACCGCACTTCCCGGCCTTATATGCACAATGAAGTGCTCGCATCCACTCATCACTCCGCTTCAAAATAAGGAAGCAGCCCTCCTTTCTCTGACCACCGCCGACCAACCCCTACCCCACCCCCTCCCACAGGTGACCGTTCCCTTTTTTGCAACCCCCCTCCAACCTCTCGGAAGCAGCCTCCCGACGCTACTCATCCCCTCCCTCTTCCACCTCACGAAAAACTCCACGTCCCTCCCTGGGCCTCGGCTTCCTTCCCTTGGGAGGTATTCATCCAACAGACGAAGTTAGCGTCAATTTCGAGGAATTTTCAAGTACATATCCTCTTCATATATACGCAGCTATGGCTGGGCTTTCGTTAGCACATAAAATACCATTTCTATAGTCTCTTCTAACGATGCTTGTCTATTTGCAGAGAAATAGATAAAATGGTTTAATATAACATGCTTATGACTCGTCATTATCATATATCATGTGTGTATTGTCTTTTTCAAAATAATGAACTAGGTAAACTGAAGCAACTTTTATTTCTAGGGACATAGCTAATGTTACCACCCGAATGACTCCTTAATTTTTTATTCCCCATCAACACAAGGCTTCTGCTTGCGAAAAATCTTTCTATGTTGCCGGGGCCAGGTTGTGAAATAGTTTTCCGACCGAAATAAAAAAAAATCCGCGTAGTATTTGTTTGAAAAAAAAACTGTTAGTATCTATTCGTCCAAGAAGTATTTTAAATGAATAAGTATGCAAAAACTCATTGAAGGATTGTTTTTATTGTTGATAACAATGTGGCTACTTTGAGAATCAATGTGTTTTCGAGCAATATGTCGATATATATATCAATGGCTAAGTTATAATAACACGTATCTCAATAAAGCAACTTTTCTGGAGAGCAAAAAAATATTTTTTCAATTGTATATAAATTTAATTGAAATTAAAAACCAAAAATACATAAAACTGAAAAAGAAGCATAAATATGCAAACAAAGAGTTGCTTTCTGCTTGAATAGCCTTCGATAAGTATTTTGTTGCATTTTCTTAGTGGACGGAGACGTCCAACGACGGCAAATATCTATTCTATGTTGTGACGAATAGCAGACATACGATTCCTTTTAGTACCTCGGATAGTTATAACGCAATCAGCTTATTAAAATACCCATCCGAGGTATATGCCAAGCAATTTTCAAATATTTGTGTGGAAGATACGATCACGATACAATTTATATACTAATTACGACTTAAGATTCCTTTAAGTGCAAACTTCTAAAAATGATTTCCCAAGTATCACACTTTGGAAATCTAATTTGAAAGTCCTAAAATTTCAATAAGGCAGACCGAGAATGTTTACCTTGCGTTAAAATTATGTAAGGTACAATAAAAAAATAGTCTTCACTCCGGAAAAAATAGGATTTAATGTTTTTAATTCAGTACAATAAGCTCAGTCCCGCCGCCAAGGAATCCTTTAAGAAGGCCTTGCCAGAAATTAATTTCTTTTCATCTTGCTTCTACAGCTGAGAAAATAATGCATAACAATGCTTTTATGACGATGATTGAAATTTTCAACCCTTCTACGGTAAATTTTCACTGTATTTTACCGATTCGGTATTTTCATTATGTGACAGGTGAGCTCGGGTTTAGTGTACAGAAATTTGATTGTGTTTTTAATACTAGCTAAGAATGAATGGCATTGAAAAGTCAATGTGCCATTTTTTATGAGGGAGCATTCTGTAATTGCATTCATTCACTCATAAAGGAACAGTCTCGGGGGCGCATAGGTAACGTTAATATCTTGAAAGGTATCTGGTACATATTAAAATAAATATAACCATGATCTGTGGTTAATAGCATTTTACAAGATAGACGTCCGTAGGTAAGAGTATAAGTAGAGTATGACATTTATAAATCTTACAAGAATATTTAAAATATAGATTTGACTAATTAATGTCAAATTAATGAAAATTTTCCTTTCCCCTTAGAGGTATCACCGGTAATAAAGGGTATGCAAAGCAGCCCTCAAACATAATCAACCCAAAGCATTAATTACTTTTTCCCATAATAGCCATTTCTTATCTTCTCAAAAGGGGGGATGTTCCTCTGGAAAAATATTGTTTGCAGTCGCCATTCATTATACCTGTAGTTTATGCTGTTGGATCTTATACCAGATTTTAAAGAGTTAAGAATTAGAATTACATGGTAGCAATAGATGAAATGAAAGTTTTAATTGATATTCGCGTAAAATGTATTACTTATAATCTCTATCGTAACAGGCTCAACTTTGTGGAGGTTCATTCTAATAAATAAAAGCGAACAAACTATGTATAAATCCACCAATTTATTTTTGTGGTACTACTAGTTTCGACGCAGCGGCGTCATCATCAGGTACCTAAATGTTAAAAAAATGAAAATTTTTCCACCTTCGAGTACCTGATGATGACGCCGCTGCGTCGAAACTAGTAGTACCACAAAAATAAATTGGTGGATTTATACATAGTTTGTTCGCTTTTATTTATTGTATTACTTATGCCGAAAGTAGTTCAGAACTAATCATTACAATGTGTGAAAACTTGCTAAAAAAATGACGGCTAAGGGAAGCCGATATCAGTCATAGAATAATAAAGTCCTGATGGGATATTCTGGAAAGTAGGCATTATAAATGTGATGAAGTTGGATAGGACGCGTAAATGCGGGACGAAATCTTTTGTAATGATAACTGTAGTTTCTTCTTATGGGTATTTCATGTTGTAACTTCTGTTTCTATAAAATCCAGAGCCAGAGGAGGTGTACCAAATTTATATGTTTCTACAGATAATTAGCATTTGCCAAACAAATTTATCAAAAATCATTTATTACGTAGCACAGGTCTACCGACGTTTCGCGACCCCTGCTAGTCACTTCATCAAAGGTGACTGGCGAAAGGTGTCGCGTCGGGAGATGGATAATCTGTACTTCGGGTTAAGACCATAAAAAGGTAAACTTATCAACCATGAACCGCGAAAGTATCTATGAAGAATCAATAAGAAGAATTTATTGCGTTTACGAAGCACTTATGTGATAAATTATCTGGTGTCATATTTTCTTCAGAAGGAAGTTAATTTTTGTGTTGGGTGGAGGTGAAGGAAGTTTTTAGCTATTGGCGTTTCGAATGGTATTTCGTTATAAGAGCAGTTATAGGTTAAAAAATGCATCAAGGTATGAAAATTGCTTGTAATCTTTATTCTCTCCCCATTTATCACAATTCTTTACTTTATTTGACTCCAGTGCTTCCTAAATTGCCATCTTTTCTCCACTCAACAAATTCTTCAATTTCCATGCACCTACATTGCCTCATTCCAATTGTTTCTTATTTATCTCAAGGATACGTATTTTTTTACCTTCCTTTCTCTCTTTTTTTTAACCACATCTCTCCCCTATCCACTCAGTCTCTTGGAGTCCCATTCCTCCTTTTTTTTCCTTCGCTCTACTCCAGGCCAATCCTCTCCTTTTTCCCGCCTGCTACCGTATCAGGAAGGCGAGGAGATGGTTTGTGTGTGTGTGTGTGTTCGTATGTGCGCGTTTTCTCGAAAGAAGGGGTGGAGATGCCTCGGGAAGGACGGCCGTTCCCTCCGCGACGACCGACACCAAAGACCACCGAGGTTTGCGAATATGGATGGGAGGGAAGAGGAAAATGTGGATGAGAAAGGTCGCATCTCTCTCTCTTCCTTTGTCTACCGTGCGCGCGTTTTTTTAGGTTCTCCTTTTTGTGGCGACCTGAGGGCTGAGGTTCGAACCCCTCTAGGATCGCAGCGTTGCAAAATGATCGTGCGCGATTGCACGTATGCGTTTCTGACAATTTTTCTAATCGACTTTGCCATTTAAAGCTAGAACTTAGGAACCTATAACCTTGAATCCTCATCATAAACAGCCATCATTCCTAAGATTGGTTTTATGTAGCCTCCTTCTCAATTCTTCGAATCTCACTGCTTAACCGCGTCAAAGGCGCAAATATACCCACTATAAGTATCAGTGAGCCTTGGATCACCTCAACCAGCCAGTTTGCATCAGGCTATGTAAAATATCGTTGTAGGTGTGAAGTGATGATTGTGTCGTGTTTGGTCTTCGACGAAGTGATGCTCATTTATGAACAGTTTCAGCTATTGACTGTATTATTCAAGAATATCAATATACTGCAGTTTATCTAATGTCTGAAGTAAAATATTTTTGATCCACTGACACTTTAGTTTGATTTTTTATCGTTCATTCTTTCATATATAATCCTAAAATTGTTATACTGATAACGTCCAGTTCTAAGTTTCCCAAGGTCTTTCATTCAGCTCACATTCTCCCTGGTATCCTTCTTTATCACCCCCAAGCACTTTTTCCTTGGCATTCCTGTGAACACTCCCTCTACTTGTTCCTGCATTGTATTGCGCACGTAATTACTAAGCCAATTAAAACGGCCGATAAACCGAGTCCTTCTTGGCTTGTGGGTACCACATAGTTTCCTTTCTTCGCCTATTTTTCTATAAATCTGCTCGTTTCTCAAATTATCTATCTATTTGCTCTTCTTTTAACCGCTATCGTGGTATTTCTGTTTTATGGAGAACTAGCTGACCCGGCGAACTTCGTACCGCCTAACAATCAATGAATAGTTTACTTATACCATTTATAAATCAAGAGCGGCTGTACCGTTTTAATCATATTTAACTTGTTGTAATAAAATAAGGAAAAAAATCAGTAAAACTACGTATTGCTGGTCAGAAAGACATTTCCTTAACGAATCTACGTAGAGAGAATCGGAGTACATTTACGCGGATTTTTTCAATTAATTTTCTAATTTTGACGTTTTAACATGTTGAATATCTTATAGAAATGTTGGATATCGTGATTTAATAAAGCAGTTAATAAATTAAAAATTATATGCATTCAGTTGTTGGCTATTTGTGTTATTAACCGTAAAAAATATGTTATTAGGTCTAAGTATGTTGTGTAAACTTGGCCCTTGAACGGGCCAAGTTTACGCAACGCTAGACCGACGCTTGACTTTTGCTGAAAATCGTGTAAGAAAACCCCCTAGAAAGCAGCATTCATATGAAATGATTTTAGGCGAGCCAGTTATAGCATCTCTATTTGGAAAAAATGCACTGCGTAAACGTGCTGCATGCGTAAACGCACAACGGTGTGCCCTACAAATTCGGGTTTAATCTCTTGAGTCAAGCTCGTCCTGATATACAACAGTTTTAGTTTTGTTATCAGGTGCAAGATAAAGCGGATGAAGCGAAATAAAAATAGCAACGCAAAGCAGTGACGCAGCGATGGGGATAATACCCCCCAGAGCTCAAAGAATTTTTCATAAAAATATGTTAATGTAAAACATTTTGCTACCAGTATTACGGGGACGGATGACTCGCAAACAAGACAAATCTAACGATTCACGCAGCCGTAAAATTCACCATTTTGAACCATTTATCTATAAAAAATTCTGGGGGAGGGCCCCAGCACCTCTTGCTTTCCTTGGCGGGTTTTACACCCTCCAGACCAACCAGTAATCCTTGCGCCTAAAACCCCCTAGCCTTAATTCCTAGCTGCGCCCCTGAAGCGAAGAAATAAATACAGCGGATGGTTTATCAACTCGTGAACAATACCACATATAATTGACCATGAGAAAATCATGGGTTTTCATGAGCACATGAGCACAAAAATCACAAAAACTAAAGGCTGACCATGCGATTCGATAATCGTCATCATGAATTTGCAACACGAATTAAAAATTGAATTCCTTTATGCTCAAAAGGGCATATAAGTTGTTGCCATGGAATCCGCGGAATTCTTCTTCTTCACCTTTGAATTTTCATTTGAGAATAGTCGCGTGAATCACGTTCATTAATAGCTTTTTTTAAACACCAAATAGCTTTTAATACCAAATAGCAAACAGAACACGTTCATTAATATCTTTTATTGCATATTTTGGTTGGTTTAGGTTTCAATTAATCATGGACACCGAGCCAACCTTTCGCTGTAAATTTTGCCGTGGTTAGCCAGGCACATCCAAGTACTTTAAAAATTCAGATGGATAGCTGGTGACTTCGTCTTCGTTTGTTATACTGTCTGTAGATTTGAATGAATGTAGAGCACCAACTATTCTATCCTGATTTACCTAGTTTGAGTCATCCATATCTTCGTTGTAGATTGTCAAAATTACTCTCCAATCAACAATTTGTGTTTTCTGTGGCGATCAAAATCATCTTCGGGAACACTTTTTTGTTGAGCTCTCCTTCCGATGTCACCTTCCAGTCTTTATATCAGTAAAAAGAAAACAAACAATTTAATTAGTAGTTTTTACCAACTTAGCTGCTGTTGCAGTGTTACCAAACTTCTAAAAAATATCCTTAAAATCAAGATAAATTTTTTTCGTAAACTTTCACAATGTTTTAATATTTATTGTGTATTGATGGGCAAATAGGAATCCAAAAAAAACAAATATAATTAAAATTGGTACGGCCGTTTTCGATTTATAATTGTTCTAACTAACACGATTTTCGACTCTCTTTTATATATATAGTACCATCTTTGCACCTTTAATCATCATGGTTTTACATCTCACTGTGTTTCATTGTAATGGAAGTTTTTGGAGATTTCATATCCTTAAAACTCTAACCGTCGGGTAATTAATGCTATTTTTGAGTCTTTAACTGTCAAATGATGATCGCGATGCTTTTTCATTCTGAAAAAATATTTTTTGGAGTGGATCTTTGAGACAATGCTTTGATAGACTTGTTTCATCTAAGCATTTATCTTCGAGATTTCGTTCATTCGATAAACTGTCCCCAGGGTTTGGAGTACTTGCCATTGATAGCTGCTTCAGTTTGCAGCTGCTAATCGTGATAAACTCAGAGAAATGAATGGGAACGGATGGATTTATAAGCCGTGTATTTTTTTTCTCCCCAATAACTTGTCATGAATATTGGCCGACATCCAATTTAGGAATGATTTATTTCACAGATTTCATGGTCCAGGTTCAGTGGTTGCTGAGACAGTAATGCAAACGAGGGTAATTATCACTGTTGAATCTCTTTGGCGTTTTTGACTCAACGGACCAATGCTATAAATCTCATAATGATTTACGCGAAAAAATTGGTAGGCATACTATCATGATTAATGACATCTGCAGAAGCAGTGGAGGAATGTTCTATATAACCTTTGATAAAGTGGTGGCAGAATTTTGCGGTGAATTTTTGGTCTTCTCTGAAAACATTCCCTAATGATGAATCTATGTAGATAATATAAATGATGGTAAATTTAATAATTTTATTCACAAATGCGCATCAGGAGTAAATTTGTCCAATATTCAAATGTATACTTGTTTCTATATAAGGCGATTGAAGCCATTTAGTCAGCATAATTCATTATTACGAACTGTTTGTTGTAATACCAGCTGTAAATTCTGTTTCTATCTCGGGTGCACGCATTAAACGAGTACAATTTATTATGCACTAAAACCCTGGATGAATGGTAAGAGGCAAAAATTAGTGAGTAAATATATTTAAAGTTGTAATGGATAATTTATTGCTTCTGATTTGTTCAACAACCAAGTAAATTATTTTAGCCACGCTCCCACCTTCGCATGTTTTACCAGAATAACTTTACATACTGTTGCACAGTTCCCGCTGAAGACTTAAAAATTGATTTATTGATACTTCAAGTATCTGGAGAAACAATTTTTGGTTACCATTAACTTATGCTTCAGTAAATTTACACGTCATAAATTCTTATTGAGCAATTTTTGTATTAGCCTTAGGTATAGTACTCATTATAACGCTGAAGAGAGTTTTAACCTCTTAGCCCCACCTCATTTTTGTTTATATTCTTTTTCTTGAACTAATATTCTTTCTAATCCCTTACTTATAATTTTTACTTCCATAAAAGGCATAGAACGTCCTTTAAAATTCTAGAGTTTAAATTAATTTGCTAAAATATCAACGGTTCATCATATATTTCTTATTACATCGCGCCAACCCAGCTAAATAATTCGATTACTCAATTTGTTTGACCCAATGTACGCTTCAGAGTGCTATTTAGTGATATTATGAAGAACATTATCATGAAGAGAATTGTGTCATTTATACTCTTCGGAGAAAAACCCTTCGGAATAAGAATATAAGGGCCGAATAAGCTTTAAAATTCCATTCGAAATTCCTGGCCTCACCAGCTCTCTTGGGCAAAGAATGCGACTTCTCTCACTATACCTCCCACATTGAATGTCCTGCCCTGTCTCGTCGACGTTCTTTATTCCTCGTTTTGCCAAGTTCCCCTCGGGTCAATCCCTTCGCTGGTCCTAGATGCCGAAGTCAAACGATATCTGAGTCATGGTGAAAAATTCCCTATACCCTGATTCGGTGGAGGGACATTTTTCCTGGCCATCTCGAATGGGTATTCTGCCTTCCTAACCCACTCTATATGGCGAGAGGAATTTTAGGAATCAAAATTGTGTTGTAGGCGAATGGAAGAGCGTTGATAAATCTCTGCGGGTAGGTGAACGTGAAAGAATGCTACAATGGTAGAGAGGACCAATAGAAGCGTAGATGGTCTTCCTCTCTACCAAAACGTGGCTTCAAATAGGGTATATGTATATAATATATTCTTCCTGATGTGCTCGATTCGTAAAAATTTCATGGAAGTTCACTTGAACTCTCCATTCTCACCATATTAGCTGTAAATGATATTTTATGTTCCATTTTTTTCATTTCTACAGATTGGTTCATGTATGAAATATAGTTTGGAGATACGAGTTCCCGGAAATATCTAGGTACATAAGGTGCATTTTTGTCGATTCGTTTCTTTTTAATTGCAGGATGAATTGAAGCCTTACGAGACGCGATCAGTGATTAGTTACCTAGTGATATGGTGATCAATCTGCTGAGGTTGAAACGATATTTCATTTATTAATAAAATGAATTGTAACCAGACGTTTGAATGTTAATAGAACTGCCTCAAATTTAACATTACTTTAGTAAATATTTTTAATGAAACTGGTCACGAGCCCTATGTATATGATAGCTTACTTGAAGGTAGTCCCATATGACTTAATCTGCCTTTGATATAAATTGAAATGATAATGTGTTAACAAAGGGTGACCGCCTGTAAGTCATGAATGACAATTTTGTAATAATAATGGTAATACAGTGGAAGTTTTGTGCTCATAGTTATATCCGAAATCGTATATTTTCCAATATGGAATAACTCAAGATTATACGTTTTCTCCTTCTTCAAATTTTATTTTAATTTATCTTATTTCACGTTAGAATATTCTGTGTGATCTTAAACACATAAGTTTTTAAATAACGTATAAAAAGATCTGCAGAATATCCACCAGAAATTTTTCTTTTTTCATTTTGCTATTTATTACTGAATAAAAAAGAAAGTATTGAAGTTCGATTAGAAGTAGGATGCTCATCAACAAAAAATACGTCTTCTGGTTTACTTGGAAAATTTCATCTCTAGAAATGAATGTGGCTGAAAATTATTTATTCCTCACAGGTATTTGTATGCTCAAAATATTATTTCTAATTTTTCCAAATTGACTATCCCTGCGAAAAAAATCCATGGGAAGGGTACGGAACTTTAGTCCAAACTACAGAAAGTATCCTCCCTGTACTTGAATCACTTTTTAAGCATTTCAATTTTACTCCACATATCTATTTGCTACCTGCCTTAATGGGTACATTTGGTATAATAATAGTAATTTTTTTCTTAAATATCTATGCACCAAGGATTACTCCGCATTTCATTAGCTTTTACAGACTTTCCTTCAAGTAATTTATTGATTGTATTCCTGACTGATTATTTTTAATGGCCATATTTATGATAAAATAGTAAACAGGTTAGTTGTTATCTGCCGAAGTATTTGGAAACATAGGATTATAAATGCATATTATCATGAAAAATTGCTGCATTGTTTGGGATTGGGGTATACATTGCTAATACAATCGTGGCCATGAATTGCGGTAGTTAAAAAAGCATGCATTAAGGATTTTAAACAAAAATTAGGCAAGAAAGAGAAAAAAATGTCTATAGTAAAGGAAAAATAGACAATGAATCAGTAAATTAGATAACATTCTGTGAAAAAAGAGAACCATAAACTATATCATCGCGTCATGGAATATGGTCTCGCTTATTAGCTCACGTATAGAGGTAACTAAGCGCAAATGAATCAATGCAGAAAAAGTCAACCAAGCTTCCTTTGAGTCTCGGTACATTCCCTCAGGGTTTGATAATACTGGCCAATATTATTTTTAAGCAGTTTGATGCTGATAAATATTTTTACTTCATTTTATACTGCACAGAATTTTACTTATCTCTTCAACAATCCTTACCATTCAATAGCAGTTTAGTTCTTATATATAAATTTGGTTCATCAACTAAAGTGATTTGCAGATGCAAGTACAGAATGCCTTTGGGTGAACTGAAGCGTAGAAGATTGACTTTCTTTCGATTTAGGTATAAGTATCATAATTAAAGTATACCGGAACTAGCTACGGTGATAACTTTTACGGAGTCACCCGGAATGCACTAACTGTGCGAAAATTCTACAGAGAAAAGTATCATTCGGCGTCTTGATCAAGGCAAATGATTTTTTCTCATTGGAAATTTATTACACTAGGTATTATAGCTGGAGGTAGATATCTAAGAGTTTTGAATAGTGATGAATAAATATCTTAAATATTTTGAATTAAAGTGGCCAAATGTTTTATTTCATGCAAGGGCAAATGGAAAAATGTGCTAAATGGGGAAAACGTATGAAAAAATTTTGTTTTCATATTCAATGTAATAACCAAGTAAGAAATCATATTTTCACGGAAGGCTAGTCCTATTGCCTGGTTATCTATTTCATAAATTGGCATGTTTTACGTTGTTAAAATATATTACTCACAGCAATTATTGCTAAATTTTTCAAGCTAAATTATTATAACCCTTTGAGACATCGTAATGGGAGAAGTTTTATCAATTCAACATCATTAGCACTACGGGAATCTTGAAGCAAAAATATTTCGATAGTGAGTACGCTTCAATTTTTTGTATCCTTCATTTTTTCCAGTTTGGCAGATAAATCCAGTTCATCGGTTGGATATTTTAACCATTCACTCGTCGTTTTCCCCTGCAACGTATTTGACAAAATTTCCTCGCAACTCTGTCAGAATTTTCATAATCCAAAATGCCCCTTTTTAAGTCATCCCTTCCCATCACTCCTGGCGAGCGATTCGGTCAAAGTGATATCACGAGGAAGCAATGGTCTTCTGGGGGCAGGAGCGAGCATGCTAAACCAGGATTGTCCATTGTTCCGGAAAAGGGATGGACGGCGGTGGATTTATCTATGTAGGTGAAATGAGAGACGGGAAGGGGGGGAGGGTTTGGTTGAGGGTGTCACAAGGGAGGCGCGCCTCGTGCCCTGAACAGCACGTGTCCAATATCGGACTTTGGCAATAGCCTCGACGTCTGTCGCGAGTCACAAATTTGGTATTGATCCCCAGAAGGAGTGACATCAGTCTCGCATCACTAATGTCGCCGAGGCGACGTGAAATCCCCCCAAGTCTCATATCCGCCTCTTTCCATGCCATCTCTTCTTCCTCCGCTGTGCAGCCTCTTTGCTCTTGTATAGGCTTCAACGGCTTTCTTTTCAATCCTTTGTGACTTTGAAAATATTTTGTCTCGAAAAGTGGAAAATATTTAAATTCACATTTAGAGTGCTTATACATATATATGGTAGAGCACCTGGCCGGCAACCAGGAGGTTCTGGGTTCGAGTCCCAGTCAGGCCGCATTTTTACCCTCTGATTTCTGGCTTTTTCCATCTACCACAGCACCATTGTCCTTGTCCTTTTTCTATTCCATGTTCCTATCCATTTCTTTCCTTACCTTTGAATTTATATGTATATATATCTTTCTCCTCGATGTTTTATGAATTTGAACATCATTGGTCTAAAAATCATGAACCTGTACCCAGCGAATGAAAAAGATTGGAGTAAATATTGAAAAATGGAAGTGAAGTACCAATGGTGAGACATGGGAGGGTAAATTGGCATATATAGCTAAGACAGATGTATGAGTTTGTAAATATCACAATTGCTACCATTCAACGGCTTTCTTCTCGCTGCTTTATGAATTTGAAATCCTTTGGTCTCAAAGTACAGACTCTTTTTTATCTCATATTCCAGAGTACTATAAAATTATAAATCTTAACCCAGCGAATGAATAAATATTGCAGTAAATATTTAAATATGGAAGTTATATAACAATGGAAGTTTGATGAAAAATTTACAAAATTAGCTAATGCAGATGCATCAGTCTGTAAATATCATCAATGCTGCAATATTCTTTGCTGAAACAATACTCATCCTACTGTAAAATAATTAAATATCGGGGAAAAATTAGCACAGTTTCCTCCTTTGATGTAAGTTCTAAACACCAACAAGCGTTAAAAGCCTATTTTTTTACATTGTCACTATATTTTACCTCCGTAAAATGTTATTTTGTTTTAGGAAATAAATAGAGTACTTTAGACCTCATGAATGATTTTCTTAGTTTGAGTTGGATAAATTAAAATGTCGTGCTTTAATGCACATTGACGTTTATTTGTCTTTGAAACCTGACATTTTTTCCACTTCCAGTAAGTTACGAGGTCTTCACAGAACAATCAAGATATAGTTTTCCAAGAAATCTTAGTTTTTTGAACATATAGAGAGCCATAATTTATAATAAAAAGTATTTTTAAGTGTACTATATATCCATTAAAAAAACTCTAATGATAAAATACGAAGAAAGTAGTTAAATAGATCGTTGAATAATATAATCGAGTAAAATTTTATTTGTTTAAATTTATGAAAGTCATTTCCTCTCGTTTCTTTTAAATTAATTATGTATCTGCAGTAAATTGATTGTTATTAAGATATGATCCGGAGTTATGGCTTCATTAAAATTCTCATAAAGTAGGTTTATCAGGCTGTCAAACGAGTAAAATTAGTTTTTAAAGTTCATCCTCACCAAGTCTGCCCTACCGTTTCAACTCCACTATCACTGCTGATGGACGGTGAATAAAATTTCTTATTTAAATTTTTGTTGCTTGGATATTATGGAGATGAAAAAGTCACCAAAATGTGCTTTTGATACACATATTAATTGTCTTTGTATTTATTTAAAAATATTGCCCCGTTTCCACATCGTCTTAAAGTTTCTAACACTTCCGTAATCTGATTTAACTTTCCTAATTACCGTATCCTAGTAAGAGATAAACATAGTTTTATTGCCATTTTTACAAAATTATACGTACTTAGTTTCTTGTAGGCTTGATAAATAATCCATTTCAGAAAATGTCATGGACACATGAAATCAGACATTTTATTTTCGCTTCCGAGTAATAGATTTTGCTTATCTGGTCCATATTCCATAGCATTTATTTTATTGAAATCTTCTTTTGTCCTTTTGAAAGCCAAGAATACTTTTTGTGTATCTACGTGAAATTCTAAGAAATATTTTCTCGTCCTGAATTATGTCGTCAGTTTATTTAATCATTGAAATAATTCATATTATTCTATTTTTAATGTATCGTTGGGGAGCTGAAGCTGTAAAAGCCCAGATAGCTCTCTTTTCTGCGTTTTGAGTGACTGAATCTGAAGAGCTTTTTGAGTAAATCCATTGTCTCCATTATGAATGGGATTTGATGGTGATTACTTGCCATTAAGGGAAGCAGAAGTAAATAAAAGGACTAGATGACTGCAATAAAAATTGCCTCTTTTATTTTAGTAATGCCATTGTGCAAAGCTGGTGTCGGAAAGCTTCTGCAATGCTTGATCTAGTTTTTACATTTGCTATGACTTCCTTGCATTTGAAGTCAAGCATGTGAATTGACTGTCGGGGAAAAAACGGAAGAAAATTAAAGGAATCTTTTTCCTAAGTATGCAACTAATATAATGTTACTCTTACTTATTTAATCTATGATTCTCGCTGCATTTCTTTTTCGAGACTTGTTAAATAACTTGCTTTCAATATGTTTGGAAGATCAAAAGGTTTCCGTCATAGTTCATGCCAATATTGTTGAATATCTAAGGAAGAATTAATTCCATGTTAGTTTTGAGCAAAACCTTTAATTATACGATTATAATTTATGTTCCTAATTGCGTAAAGTGCGATAGAAATCGGTATAGATAGGTGTTAGACAAGGCTGGCCGACGATTCATAGAAGTTTAATTCACATTTCAATTTCAGCTGGAGTCAATTGAGGATTTTCATTCCATATTCGTACTTGATGAATCCATGTTTCTACAGTATGTTAATAAATTAATTGGTGATAGTAACCATACACTAATGATTACTAAGAATAATTTATGTTTTCCTTTCATTGAACAGTTCTACATTTTTACATAAGGTGTGCCGTGAGGCTCTCTTAAAATCTGGCCTATGTTGCTCACCTTACATCAGTTGTCAATGCCTTGAAGCACTCAAATTAGCTGACAGTTTTCTTTTCCAAAGTTGTGGAAAATAAATTACGTATTTGGATCCCGCAGATCCGGATAGCAACAGAAAAACCTGTCAAATAAGTTTGAACCTTCTCGTTTTCTCGATTTTGACTGCACGTGGGAACCGTTATCCGTTCCCTAATTTGGTTGACATTTCTTTGCGTATTTTTCCCGCATTGGACGGCGGTCTTGCCACCATGACCATAATATGCTTTCTTTATTCCTGCCTGCCTCTCCCCTCATATGCCATCTTTTTTTATCCCAGCCGTCTTCTTTGGGCGATTAATATCCCATTCCCATTTTCCTTTTCATGTGTCAGTCGTTGCCCATCGATTCGCGTTCTTCTTATTACTCCGCGTCAAAAGTGCCTTTACCATTTTTATGATCGTAATACAGCTACCTCAGGAAAACAATCTTTGAGCGTTTCTTTATCGCTCAGAGTTCCTTTATCATTTTGACTTATTTTAATGTACCTCTCCTGGGCTTGAAGAATGTCTTTATTTATTGTCCCTATCCTTTGTATTTATTTTTATGAAAATTAATTTTCTATCGACTTCTTTGAGTATATATTCCATATTTCTTTCGAATAAAGTAAATTTTACAGGAACTCTGAAAACATTTCTTTTTCTCATGTCATTAAACCTTCCAAAATGAGGAAGCTTTTTGTTTAAGTAATTTTGTCAGCCGGCAATATTTAATGTATCCATTATTCAGGATTTTGCGCAATTCAAAGCATAGCAGAATGACTTTAGACAGTAAAAAGAAATGTCTGCGGGTTTTAAGGTCATAAAGTTTTAATAAATCATTCTGTAACTATCATCCGATTGGCGCACTGTAGCCCTCCGATTTTTCTCTCAACCATTTTGATTTATTTACATTCCTATATTTCTCGTAGACTTTCCGGGAATTATAAACGTGAACCATTAATTCTATTCTTTAACTTTTGCTTTGTTACTTCCCTATTGCTATGCTATGCTATATGCTATTTTTTTGATAGTGCGCTGCGCTTAGTTTTTTTTTGCAAAAGTTTGTTTTTTTTTAATATTTTTGGTTTATTTATCATTGACATTCTCTGCACGGCTACTGTAGTAATTTATTGCTAAACTATACCAATAATGAAAATGCAAGGCCAAGTTTACCGCATTGGAGACCCTTCATCTGAAGAACTTGGCTATCCTCCTGCTTAGGTAAAGAAAATTGCTCAATAAAAGATCAGCGTCCTCACTTTACACCCCTCGTCATTCTTATGGTCACGCTTACATAACTTGCAGTAATTGACTATGAATCGAGATAATCACCCCTGAGAAAAGGAAAATATTACAGGTATGAAATTATTTTCTCTCAGAGAGAATTTTTTTCGGCCATCTTTCTACCATTTGTTTGAAAAGGACCACTCCAGACATTTCTATATGAAGGTGGCAATACTGTTCTTGGAAAATGGTGGACGTGTGCCGTTAAGACGCAGAATGGAAGTGACCGATGAAGCTATATTTTATGCCTCGGTTAGTAATTTGACTTTATTGGTCCGGTAATCTAAGCCCATGTAATGTAAAGATCTTTTATTGATGTTAAAGAAACAATGTTTTTTTCTTAATTGATGACATTTTTGGCCTCATGTTTATAAAAAAATTCTTTAATATCCCCACCGTCGCATTTCAATCCTTTTAAAAAATTCTTCTATGCATATTTAACGGGCTCTTCGTAGTCTAATTTCTTATAAAAGACGATGTAAAACTGAAAAAATAAACTTCATTTTAAATCAAATCATGAAGAAAACTAAAAACCTCTGCAAACTAATAAGACCCAAAAATTCCTCCTGCCACAAATGTTTGTATTTCCTGTGGCGGGTAGGAGCATATATATGGATTGTCTCGGAAATCTTCTACAATGTGGAGTTCAGCCCTGCAGGAAGGTATAGAGTTTAAAATCCTCGGGATGGCAAGATTTTTAAACTACAGGCGATTTTTAATCATAAATTGTAATAGGAATCCTCTGTTCTAAAACCAATTTGACACGTTTGGCATAAATATGTGTTGCTGGATCCAAATGCATTAGCGTTCCCAGCTCAAACTTGAATTGAATTTAGAGGGATTTCCCCAATTTATTCCCCGCTGATCCACCTTCCTTTCCTTGATTATCCCGCAATCGATTATTCGTCTCCCAAAGAAGCGCAGTCGACCTTCGCACTCGGCGTGATGCGAATGTAAGACCTCTCCGGCGGGAATCCTTGTCATCGCGCTCTCGGCGGGGAAATTGGTGACGAAGTGGACGGAGCGCTGCGCAAGCGGGCGAAGGCGGGAAGAGGAGGCTGGCGGAGAACACGCTGCAGGTGCTCGGCCGATTCGCGACCAAATACGGCGACCCCCGAGACGAGGAGGAACCCTTCTGGCAATCGAGCCATCCCCGAGAGACCGGAGCTGTTTGGGCTTCCCTCGCACTGCTCTCCTACCCCTCTTGGTTTGAGCCCACCACTCTCCATCATCCGGATGGTACGAAAGGAGTTGGCTGCCCATGGTAGCCTCTTCCCCGTCTGCCCTCCCCGCGGGCGATGGTCTTGTTGATGGAGGAGGGACTCGCATTGTGGGTGGTGGGGGAAAAGCGGGGCTGCTCCGATTAGCGTCTCAGACGGCTTGTCGCCTGAGCCCCTCTCTCTCTCTCTCTGTCTGTATCTCTCTGTCTGTCTAGCCTTTCCCTTTCTTCCCGGCCTCGTTTCAGCTCCAGTTCCAAACAAAGGCCACGGGAATGGCCGCGTCTCGTCGATTTCGCGCGTAGAGATAGCCTCAAAAAAGCCGGGTGACTTCATATGGTCGATATGGTAGTGGAGGCGGTGGAGACTTCAACGGCTGGTCTATTCTCCCCCGAGCCAAGTATGCACTTGTTGCTCCCTTGGCGTCCAAAGCTTATCTGGGTAGATCTGTTGATACGATCTTTTTACGACCTCTTCTTCCCTTTGTCCATTTCCTTCTGTCCTTCCCTTTCCTTCCTCAGAGAGTCGGAGAATCCCCCTGTTCAGAACTATCTCATTTCGCGCCATATAATTTAGCTTTATGAGATGACCTTATTCAGACTACTATAAGTAGGAGAAAACGTGGAAAAGAAAACGTTCAATCCAATATCTTATGTACTCGTATGGCTAGTAAATAGTTTTATATTCTATAATGTATCATATTATTGTATTTCAAACTGGCAAATGAAAATAGGAACTTCTACGTATTTCATTTATTGCTTTCAGCCCGCAAATTTTCCACAAGGTTGCTGAGCAGGCACGCGTAAGCATTTTAAAACGTCGTATTTGTATTTCTTGTCCTTTATGATGGTAAAGTAGAATAATTATTCTACTGAATTATTATTACTTAGCCAATTTATTTTACTCCACTACTGTACAAAATCGTTTTCTTACCGTAAAATATTACATAATGAAGGTAACCGTGTCCGTAATTTTTTTACATGAACATAGGCTTTAAACGAATTACATTAAATTAACGCTATTGATGTGGAATATTTTAACAATTTATGTAGGAATGTGTTGCATAGGAAATTCTAACCGCTATATAGTAAAAGCATTTAGTTGCTTTAAATAAATATTTAATTTTTCCCGACCCTGTAACATAAAGATCTCGCCCTATATTAATTTCGGCTAAAGACACGCAAGAAGTCTTTGTAATTGTGTTAACTAAGATGGGAGAAATGCTTCCGAACAAATGACGTCGACTCTTCTCCGTTTACCTTTCAGTTAACATATTTTGTATATATGTATATTTTAAGATGATTCATCGTAATGATGGAGCCGTCCGAAATTTATGCTTATGAATATTGCTGATACCAATTTAATTCCTTATGAATATATACCATTGCATGTACTAAGTTCACTAAAATTAATTTCATTAAAATTGATTAAATGTGTTTTTTATCGGAATAGTTTCATGACCTCGTGTTTAGGTTCAAACAGTCGATTAATAGTGCTTGCGCTTTCTTTTCTTCTACAATACTTCACAGAAATCTAGTCACAGTACTTGACTTTTATGTAGGTAAATAAATTGCTTTCCTATCTTCGTCCGGCCGAAACTACATTAGAGAACTCTAATCTCGCTAACTTTAATTTTAAGTCACTCTGCCTTAGTTATCTCAAATAAATATTTGCTAGTGCTAGATTCGGTTATGTTTCATACTTTTTCCGACTTATTATTTTTCCCAAATAAATTTTAAATACAAAACTACCCGATATCATATAAACTAAGTCTTTATAAAAAGAAATATTTAATCAAGGAAGGTGAATTATTAGCCAAAACTGACGAAAGTCTCATTAGAAGGCATATCATGGACACTAGCTTACATAAAAAATATATTTTCAATTATATCTGCTTAGCATATGTTTCGACAAAACGGAACATAATTTTGTACCCCATTAAGAGTTGATGCAAAAATTCCACTCAATTGATGTTAACTGTTTTCATTTACAACACCACTAATCGTCATGTAATTCAAATGATACGAAGTTCTGAACGTGACTCATAAAAAATTATTTTCGACAGTGTTATGTGAGAAAAGACTCCTAATGTAGAAAAACGCGATCTATTTAATTTACCTACTATGTGACATGTAATATTTGCGAAATTTTGTGAAATTTTAAATTATTTTTAAGAGAAAATAATGTAATACTGATACGAATATCTTTTTATGTAATACGAAAACTATTCATTGATGAAATTTTAACAACAATTCATGCTACTCAAAAGGAGAAAAAAGTTTAAAATTGACGTCGGATTGAATTCATGGAGGAGGTCCATTAATAGACGGACTGCGCAAACAATTTTGCTCCAGGCCGGTTCCACAGGATTAGAATGAGGTGAAATATCAAAATCGGATTTTTTGGTTGACACCTTCTCTTTCGGTAGACATTCATTATTGCTTCATGCCCTCAATTCCCGTTATCCACCCTATCTTTCAACTACGGAGCGACCCCCGTTCTCCCACCCATGCCAGTAAGTACAAAGCTACTTAAATCCCTCCTCATGTGCGGCCAGTTGGACATTGAAATCTCCGCCTATATCCCTCCCCTATCCATTCCCGAAGCAGGTGCACGCATCACCCAACGAAAGGGGGGGGGATACCAAACTTGAATGAAATCTGTCGTCTCGCTTGAATCAAATCGAAGACCACGGAGAGGTAGAGAGAGAAGTTTCTTGTCTCGGGCCGGAAAGGATGACACTTGAGGCATCCAACCCATCACTTTCCACTCTTTACCAGCTGCGTGCACATACTCTCCATCCTCCATATGTATTTATTCTCACCACTTTCTCTCGTTACATCCAAACCTCCTCCCTCATCTTTCTTTTTTTCCAAGTTTTTCTCGGAGCTAAGTGTCGTGATTCTTCTAACTCGTCGGTGGAGGGAAGAAAAAAAACAAACACTGCATAAACCTTCCACGCGCGGGTTTACGTGGTAGATTGAGCTGTTGTCCGTGGGTTAGATGGAATTCTCTCGTGCCACACCTCTTTCAACTCCCTCTTATATTCTACCGTCTCCAAGATTGTCCCGATTGGCTGAGAGTCATCGCCGCCGCTTCCAACTTCTTGCGAACTCGGGAGCACTCATCTTTCGATCGGTGGAGGGAATTTACAAGCACTCGGTTGCGGGATACTTAGGGCTTCAGGCCGTTCAAGGCGCATAGAATCGAAATACAAGGCACCTAAGTATGTTACTGATGTGTCGTGTGAGGGAATCCCCCGTAATCATATGCGCATAGCGTCAGTAACGAATGCTCTGACATGACCATCGTGGTTTCTCAATGGGGCATCCCATTTTACAATCCAAGATTATTTTGGTCACCGTATTCGGGTTTAAAATAATCTTTGTAATGATGGAATTTACTTTTAAATAAGGGTTTTCATCCGCTTCATTATTTTGTGTGTGCATGAGATTATTATAGTATCGGTATTTTATCCTACGGTCATTCGTTTTGCTTTAATTAAAGGCTCCATATTTTAACCTTCCCATTCAGTTTGTACGAAGTAAGAGCTTCCTTTTTCACAATATGCCGTAAAGATAAATTTAATTTTGTACGAGCACTGACTTATTTTCTACTTCAATGCTTCCATATCACCTGCCGTTTCGGTCTATGGCAGTCCAAGTTCTTCTGTTTTATTTCCTAGGCCGCTTATTGCACTCATAATTCGTTTGTAAGCTATTCTTGAATCAAATGGGAGATTTTTTTACAAGGCGGTAATCGTATGCACGAGCAGCATTGACGGGACACCGTCTGTAAAGAATGCTCTGATATAACCACGGCAGTTCTTCGATGAACGTTTGCTTTTTATTATTCAGGATTATTCTTACCATTTCATCCCGCTCTCGGATAGTCTCATGGATTAAGGAGTTCATTGAAAAACATGGTGTTTCACCCTCCATTCATTGGTGATTTCGCAATGTAGATTACTTAAACCCATGAACCTCATGTTTTACACTGGCGCAATGGACGTATTTTCATTTTAATGAAAAGCATCCATTTTTTACGTTGCGGAAGGGTTTCCATACAGGCGACCACTTTTATAGTCCATCGTTGGGAAAAAGGAGTGATTCCGCGTGAAAAGCGATGTCGTTTCATATTTGATGCTTCCTTTTCATGTGTTTTTAGTTTATGGGAGGTGTTGATTTTAGCTCATGGATTCATTGGAGACTTTCCAAACCCTGAATTTTTTATTCACATTTATATCTGTCAAAAGCACCTTCTCTAGTCGATTTCTTAGGTTGGCCCAGGATGATACAGTCTATTGATTTTGAACACATAAATGACTATCGCGACATGTTTTGGAAAATGTAATATATATCCTCTTCTCACTTGAGAAAGATGGGCAGCGTCCCATCGAAAAATTGTAAGAAACAACCTTTCCCCGTAAGTTCCCTACGTTTATTTTTCGTTTTTCTCTCTACCGCTAGGTTTTCCTTGTGCCCACCCTAGGGCAAGAAGTTCATTTATATTATTTATGATGCTCGTGTGAGTTTGGTGTATATATCATTACCACATCACTTTTTAATTAAACACATTATTATGGCAAAGGTCTAGCCAGTTACACATTTAATAATACTCAAGTAGAGATTTATACATTGAATTATGGTAAATGTGAACTTAAGGCCAGTACAAGAGTAAGAATCCCAGAAGTTGCCGTAAAATACCTATTTTAACAGCAAAAATTTTTTCCACTGTCAAAAAATGGTATTTATAGTCTTCTATTCTAAGCATTCGCGAAGGACTCTAATGTTTTGGAATTTAATATCTCCCTTATTTTATTTATACACCCAAGATACTGCATTTTTCACTGCAGCGTGTGTTCCCTGAATTATTTTCTCGCGTACGAAGCCGAGCTCGGCGTCACTTGGTCTGGTGACAGAGGAAATATACTGTTGCAAAACCAATATACCTTCGACTACATTAGATTTTGCGAGAAATATTTATTGCATAAGTTCATCCTTACGATCAGCATGCGTGTCGTAAATTGGGATCAGATGCCTAAGACCAGGAAATTTATGTTAAAACCAATTGAGAATTCTTCCTCTTCAGTCCATCGAGCGATAAACTCTGCGTTAAAATAAGGGTGTATAGAGACCGTATCCCTGTTGAATTCCATAAATTATTTACGCGACTGCTCGAATTCCTTTTTACTCGTCCAAGAGGTATGTTTATAATCCTAACCTCATGGCGTAGCATTCGTGGTACTCGTGAATGACAATTCTACCTGGGAGATTTTATAGTCTGTGGCGTATTCTGAGGCAATGCACCTGCTATTCCTGTTGTCTAACAGTCAATTCACAGGTGATTTTCAAAACCTAATGCCTAAGATATGGTCGTAATTTTAAAGAAGTTGTGGGAATGGCTTCGCTGGGAATTTATGGCGGTAAACTCTTCTTGAAAAACAACATAAATCTCGGAAAGTCTTTGGAAAATTTAAAGACGGTATGGATTCCATTTGCAAAAGGTTTTTTCTATGTTTAGCCAAAGAATTTATTTTGGAGAGTAGGTAAGCCAAACATTGAGATATTCGATCGAGTTCTTGCTTCATAAACTGAATCATCACTGCTGCGCTGCCCGATTTAGGTACTGGCTGGTGATTAGATAAAGATGGACTAATCATTCCCGTTCAACTCAGTTCTTCTTATATGTAATATTTCAAGAGTACTTTTTGAGAAGAAATCAGTCCCTTAGACATCATAAAACCAGGTAATCGTAGCCTTTCTGTAGTTTGATTAACTTTGTAATTGTTATGGAGCCCTTCGTAAGTACATTAATGAAGATTCCATTAATAAAATATAAAGGCGGTATGGATTCTATTTGCAAAAGGTTTTTTTTTTCTATTTTTAGCCAAAGAATTTATTTTGGAGAGTAGGTAAGCCAAACATTGAGATATTCGATCGAGTTCTTGCTTCATAAACTGAATCATCACTGCTGCGCTGTCCGATTTAGGTACTGGCTGGTGATTAGATAAAGATGGACTAATCATTCTCGTTCAACTCAGTTCTTCTTATATGTAATATTTCAAGAGTACTTTTTGAGAAGAAATCAATTCCTTAGACATCATAAAACCAGGTAATCATAGCCTTTCTGTAGTTTGATTAACTTTGTAATTGTTATGGAACCCTTCGTAAGTACATTAATGAAGATTCCATTGCACTAAAAGTCAATGTACAGATCATTCATGTCACAATGTGGTCATTATTTGACATTCAAAACTGAATTTGGTCAAAGTTTTTATAAACTATTGATTGTTGGGATTATTCTGACCTTAAAAATATTTTCTGACTAGCACTCCTGAAAGCAGGAAAAATAGTTACTAAGATTTCTCTTAAACACCATAAAATGAAGACTGAAATATTTGTTTTATGTTTCCATTATGTCTATTTGGATTTTTTGCCTCAGATACCAGTCTTGGTTTCCTATGTTTTGGGTCCGATTCACAATCTTTGCGGTAGCAGTGATTTTCTCAATGCTACCACGATTCCAAGTTACGTTTCATGTGGAGTTAGCTTCAAGTATAATTCTCGCTCCGCGGGATGCGACAAATAAATCATAGTCATTCGGTGGCGTGTCAGAAAAAGAAGACCGAAATCAAAGTTATAATTTTATCCACCTTTCCTTACTTCCATTCCGGTAAAGCTGCGCAAATGATCTTACTTGAAGGCCGCTTCCTCTGAAATCTGTGCCAGAAATATCATTCCTGGATCGTTTTGCAACCTCTGCCATAATTTCTGAGAAATGATGTTGAATTTTCCATATATCTAATTTGTATCCAGCTTATAAGTGCTCTTTCATCTCAACGAAGAACTTCTTTCACCTAACTCATTTTAATGGTTGTTTTTCATGTTCCGTAGGCCGGTGATAGTTTGGAAAAAAAGGCTCAGCATTCCGCTGTTTGTAAAAGGTTATTTCTCTCTTCATAAATCAAAACTGCTGCCACATGTTTATTTATTATTTATAATAAATAACTGTGACCCCAACGTAGCTTCCGGTCGCTTAATATCCTAATGTATTCATACTTTTGAGATATGAATTATATATGAACTTATTGACCATGTAATATACATTCATAACTCTCCATCCTATGAATTAATTCCATTCCGTATTTCTAATGTGCTTCGAAATAAACATTGTTAGCATTAAATGCTAGAATTAAATGTTTTTCACTTGACTCCAAACGTAACTATTATCATCCTGTTTGTAAATATTTGAAATGGGCAAGAAAACGATCTTGAATAAAGGCCTGATAATTAAACCTGACGTATTAACCCAACCGATTCACCCGGCACATAAAAAATTAACTTCATTATCAAAACCTTTGCCATGCGCCTCGAGTTTCTTTCTCTTAGGCATACGAAGGAGTCCGAGGAAGAATCTAACAGTATGGTATCGGTGAAATCTTCCGCATTGAAACGACTTTGAAAATTTTTATATCATATTTTAGCGATGAAGAAAACTGATTTGATATCTTATATCCACTGTTTCTTATTTTCCGCTATAATTTGAAATTTATTTCCGATGTTATGCGATTGTAAAAATGTAGTCCACGAATTAGATCAGGCAAATTATACCTATTATAGATGGTTGCCACCGGTATGTAACGGTTAATATTTGGGAACTATTCATTCATATCTGTTTCTCATATTCCGTATTCGTATCATAGTCTTGATACATTTTTAACATAGTTTTAGCATAAAACTATTTATGTTCATCAAATTTTCAAGGTAAGACATTGCAGAACCTTATCATTATCTGATTCTAATAAGACGTTAAGCGCCATTTTCTCCTCGAAATAGAATAAGAAGGAATTATAATTATCTATGCATATTATTGCACAAAAAAGCTATTGCGCATGTAAGGATGATTGGGGAGGACAGTTGTACGCATATGTAGATGAAAAACAGGGGATGTTATGTGCTTTCAGAATCAAAACATCGCAAAAATTATCTGTGTAGAGCTGACTGCAAAGTTAGTTTAACAATACCACTTACTTCTAACGTTGAAAGCAGTATTTCATGTAGTATTCGTCGGAAAAATTTTGGTCATGCGGTGATTTTCCCGCCATTTCAACGACAAAACGAAGTGCTATTGAAACTTAGTATTGGAAAGATGCGATGCAACAGCGAAAGAGAGAAATAACTAAAACACATTCGCGGAGAAGTAGGGTAAAATATAAATTTTCAGAGAGCGTAGCTCTTTGAAACTGTATCGAACGTTAATTTGTGAGAAGGAAACAGTAGCTGATTGCGGCTCGGTAATCTGGAAAAAAATCACACGAAAAAAGACGTCCTTCGAAGTGGTAATGCGACAATTCCACTTTGTCCACGGGGGTGTCGGTGACTTTGTGACGATGGAGGGAGGTGTAGTGAAGTGGTGGTTGGCGATAAAATTAGAACTGCAGCAGAGAACCGAGTGAGAAATATAGAGCAGTCTTGAAGACAGATTCACGACGGATGGAGGGAGTTAATTGGTAACCAAAAAGCGATCCGCGCATGCGCCGACCCGAGGCGGCGTAGCTTGTCGCCCGGGCTCTGCGGAGACTTATCACCTTCCTTCCTTCCCCTTTCACTCGGAGAATGCCCCTTCGGACACCGCCCAGTTTTTTTCTCTTTTCCCTGCTCTGCCGCACTGGTACTTTTTCGTCGTTGCATCCGCGGAGGCCCCGGCGGCAATTAGTCCGGCGATTTACGGCGCCAAGACAGATTGTAGAGGCCGGCCACGAAAAAATTCCTGTGTGCGTCGGCTCCGTCACAGTCCACCATTGCAGTACGCCCTTCCATTACTCTCGACCGCCTGCCGGCGTCTCTCTTGTGAAATTAAGCCGCCTCTCGCTGAAAACTAATTTTGTACCCCCTGGTAACCGAGGAGGATTCCAACAAGCTGCATAATAATTGCATAGACGCCAAACTTTCATCCAAGCGAAATTCTTGTCATTCGTTGTAATGGTTCATAGCATATCATGGATCATTTTAATTATGTCGGCTAAGTAGTATAAAATTGTAATTTAGGCTTGAAATTCATCTTATTAGGCAGGATGTGAAGGTAATTAAGGCATGTAAAACTTTGGTGTGGGGATAAATGTTAATAAAGTTAATATTGTTTTTCATTCCTTACTAAATAACTTATACCATTTCAGTATTCATGCAATCTCGAGATAAAGAGGGGGTAGAACGGTGACCGGGGCAGAATGAGGCTCGGGGTGTTTTGCGTCTACGAGGTGCTGTAAACTATCAGAGACTACTGTAAATAGATAAATCTGCTATTGCTCATCTTCTTCAGCCATGTTGGTTTTGTTAATTGAGCGTTATCACGTGAATTGTGAGTTTTGTGAATTTTAGCTGCTGTTTTCTAACTTCTAAATGTTTTGTATCGATGGTAAGCCATATTTTAATTTCTTAAATACTGTAATTCTTGGTACGTGTTTGTTGTGAAGTACGTCTAATTATCCTTAGTTTCGTGTAATTTAACGTCTGATTAAACGTTGTTTTCGGATGTTAGTTCCTAGGTAAGCGTAAACGTCTTCTTGGGGTGGATATAAATCACATATTTTTTTCGCTTTTGAGGAAAACAGATAATTAATACTTTTTCTATAATATTATTGTATATTTTTGTTCAATACATTTCAAGAGATCTATGAAATATGTGGGGTGATTTTATTAAACCGTTGTATGCTTGTTTTTTTAATGTTTTCAACTTGATACCCCATTCTGCCCCACGTTCCCCTGTATCTGAAGGTACCAAACATTTACGACCAGTGCAATATTCTTTAAAAATCATATGTTTTAGATAATACAAATATTTAATCGCAATGCTTTCTTATTCAAATTGGAAATAATTTTCTTGCTGTCTGAAACAATTAAAACTTATATCAGAATTACGCAAAAATCTTCTAGAAAAAAGGAAAAACCTAGAGTGAAACGTTTGCTGGTAAGAAAACTGAGTGGAAAGCTGCGTCTAACCAATCTTAGGATTGTTGACCAGTGATGATGATCAATTATTATTCCTATGCTTCCTCCCAATACTTCCTAAGAGGACTTCTATTTCAAAAACGGGTTATTTAATTTACAACACTTGCAAACACATTATACTGATTTTTACTCTATTTCAGTGACTCACAACCATTTAAAATTATATGAAAACACTGCAAAATAAAGCAATTGATAAAAGGTATTACAGAGGGCTTTGAAACGATTGCGTGATAATAATTTGATTGTTAATGGAATGTGGAAAAAAGGCAATCGTATCATTTCTACATTTTAATTGGCATAAACACCAGTTTATTACGATTTTAATTCGATTTAGCGTCACATGATCCAAATCAATCCCTCAGAAACATTAAATCTGCTCACCGAGTGGAAAAAGATGGCGATGATTTGATATTAAATATTTGTAATTTTAAAGCTCTTAATAAGCTATATATTTTGTTTTATTTGATATGACTGATAACTTCAGGCTTTAATTTGTGAAACCTCTCCATATTGGAAATAAAGAAATAAAACTTTGTGAGGTTCACGATTATTTTAATATGGGCACGACCCGGATATCGTATCGTGGTTACATCGCCCGGTGACTGATCATGCATGCATCTTATGCCTCGTTCACATTACGATTGTACGAGCGATCGTCCTAACGATAGTTGGCCGAACTAGCCGTGTGTATGCATGTCCGTACAATAGTTCACGTAGTTCCGAACGTTGCCACTTTACGATGCTTAGGCGCTGGGAGACCGGAAAAGGAAGCGACAAGAGAAAGACGAAAAGTTCGTGAAGCTCTCTTCGCTCAATTTTTTTCATGGATTTGTCCAAAAAAGGAAGAATATTGGCGGAAGAAATATTATTCATTAAATACACGCTGAGCACAGTAATATATTGACCTTGCATACCTCAACAACTTTGCTAACCGCCAATTTCTCGTTCACTGTAGATGTCTGCACTAGAGGGCAGCACAGGTTTTAACCATCGTCGTGTGAATGCACGATAGTTCCAACAATTGCTGGAACAATCGTAATTTGAATGAGGCACAAATTTTATTTATACACACATATGACAGTGAGAACATATATCGGAAAGTAAAAGGGCTGGTTGAGAGGGCGGGGGTGGGGGTTAAGCACGGAATGGAATGGGGGGGAAAGGGCAGCCTTGATTTGGGACGAGGGTTTTTTCTGTGAGGATAGGTATCTGACCACCGAGGGGAGGGCGGGGTTGAAGTGGATGAGGAGATGAGAGCTAAGGAAGGTAGCGGTGTTGGGGAATAAAGAGAGTATTAGCGGGGTACAATGAGTTATCCAAATCACAACAGTCTATGGTAGGTCATTGAGTCCGGCTGTGGATGGTGCGGTATGGGTTAATGATTTCCCCGAAGCCCTTCGGGATTAGATTCATACATGTGAGTTTCTTTACTGCAAGATTGTTTTAAGTTAATGAGAAAGTAAAACATATTACTTTTCAGTTGCGTAACTATTGGGGGGATGGGTGGATAGATCCCACCCAAAAGCCTCGTAGAAATTAAAAAATATATTAATAAATATTGTCTAGTTTTGACATTTAATAACTGCTTCTGCTTAAAGTTAAATTTTTAGTGCCAAATTGATGTAAAATGTATATCCAGGCATGTCATTTTCAAAACTTTTACCGAAAAAGTTGCCTTGGGGGGCGGAGGAGGGAATCTCCACCCTAGGCCATCCCATTCCCCCCAAAGCTTATTCCAAGTTACGCCACTGTTCCTTTTGCTCACTTCATTTTTTTTCTTGCTCTAGGTTCAAGACTCATCTTGGGTATTAGTATAAAATCCTCGTTTTCCTGTTCTTGCTGAAGCGTAAAAATGTCGAATATTTCTTTATAGCTTGAGGCGCTTAAATTCCGCAGCCTTTTCTAAGTTTTATTTCCGGATTGAAAATACTTGTTGCGTTCCTCTTATCCTTTGCTTCCTCACTGCTGTCGTTGAAATGACAATTTTTGTTTATCGCGACGCTGAATTTCCTCCTTCGAGGGTCGGGGGAAGCCCTTCTGCAAGAAAGTGGGGAAGGTCGCCGGTAAGTTAATCCTCCTACCTCTCTCTTACCGCAGCATGATGACACTGTTTTCGAATTTATTTTTCGACGCGCCTTATTTTTTTATGTCCTCGGCGGATTCCATGACCACCACGATGAGCACGGATTCCATTTTATCGGTCTCAGGAGTAGGAAAAAATGCCCTCAACGAGTGAACGCGTTCATTTATAGAACCCATACAACGGTTTAACAAGTTTCTAACTCCTCGTTTTGGCCTTAAGTCGCCTATGCAATCGGATCGCTTGAAAACATTTCCTCGTATTTATGTATATTTTTGCGCCAAAACTCCTCTTCTTGAGTTGGATTTATCCCTACATTGATGACACCTTCAAAGGCAATATTATTGGTCGGTATTTTGCTTTCTAGTACTCAGGACACGTATATTTCTCCTTTTTGGCAAAGGTATCAGAAGTTATTCCTTCTCATTTGCATTTTTGAAGTTATCTGTTATATCATTTCCGAGAGAAATAAGTCGGAAGAATTTCAGTTAATCGTGGCTTTTAGTCAACCATGTCATGACGGACGATTCATTTTTTTTTACTGCGGCAAACTATTTGTAAATTAATTATCAAATCTTACTAACATATCTAGGATGAGTGACCTTTTCGCGAGTGTTAAAGACAACAAACTGTGATAAATAAATAATCAAATAAATCGTTTTCATTCCCTCAAATTTCAATTATCCGTCAGAGTGTCGTGGAGCGCTATCGCTCTCCTCCTGCAATGTCACTCTTAGGTGCTGTGATAGTTCACTAATCATTCAATAGTCAGTATTCATTTTTTTTAACTTTAACTATTTTTTTATTATAAAAGTTAATTCATGTTACCTAAAATACGCCAAATAATGCATTAAAAATTGAAACCACGTATAATAAAGATTTCCTGAAGTTGTTCGACCTTTAGTTGTTTTTGATACCTAATTTTTTTCCTAACCTACTGCAAAAATCAGCAAAAATGACTCGGCACTTTTAGAAATTAAAATATTAAAGTGAAATTGGCTCATACTAGGTTAAGCAGACTTCATCAATGCTAGTGAAATAAGTCAAATAGTGTTATTGCCTTCTCTGCTTCCGAAAGGACAATGTCCTATAGGAAAAATTAATGTATTTCGAATATTTGCATTTTTCGAACCAACCTAGAGTACGATACACAATGCGAAGCTAATAAATTTATTTATGTAGAGCTGAACTAACTTACATGTCAGTAACCCTGGCAATAAGGACGCAACCCGGAAAAAGATTCTCGGTAGAGCCTGTTCAGGACGCGTGCAGATAGCTCCATTGCCACTTAGTTTTGATAATTGACTTTTCCAATCAGGATTAGCAGTGATTCCTTTAGATAAAATTCATTTAAAAGATTACCACTTATCTGCCTAGTTTAACCAGCAATTATCTCTCAGCTGATATTTTCTAATACTAACGCCAATAACCATAATTTGAAAGCAAGGGAAAGCTTAGTGCAAAGGAAAACATGCAAAAAAATACGGGAAGACCTAAATGGAAAAATGAATATTATAGAAAAAGCGATTAAACCACTGCAAGGATACGATATTTTCCACAAAAGGTATTAAATATTTAATTTCATCTATTATTCTAAAGACCTAATAGTTTTCTGCAAGGCTTGGCTTCATTACCTAACTTTACCTCTAAGTATCTAGTCATGTACGAATCGATATCAACACATTAAGCTGTCTCCGCCCTTATTGCGAGCGCACTACTGATGCAATCGGGAAACAGCCGCAACATAAAATATCGGCACCTGGATCACGGTGGAGTCTGCCGACCTTTAGTTGATATGTCAAGATCGTTGCCCTCGCTGGGTCTTTGGGTCTTTGGGAAGAAGGAATCAGGTTTTCCGCCTTGAATCTTTCTAAGCCAGGAATTCCTGGTGGGTTCATTGAGGATCCTGAGGGTGTTCCCGTCTAGTCTTATTGAACTGATCTCGTCACATGTCCAAACAACAATATTATAAGACGACTCACGGGAAATGCATCAAAAACTTTATCTCTTTCAACGATAAAGTTTCCGAGATATTTGTGAAAAATGTCTCATTTTTTAGTATACAGTGAAATGAATTTTCACATCATTACTAAAACATTCATTTAATCATAACCTTATCACGTAAGCTTGAAATGGATACACCAGTGGAGTCATGGTTCCAGTGTCGGAATGCACTGGAACGCCGTTCTGGGACTGGTTACGAAACGACATAATAGTCAAATAAAACTTTATCAATTTTGCCACTTCAAAATTTATTGTATATATATTCTTAACCAAAATAAAAAAATTTGTAACAAAATATATGTATTAATAACTTTATTAATGCTTTAAAGTATATTTTGGCTTGAAGATAGAAGGGAAGAGCTCGACTGATTAAGCCACAAACGAGTGACTATCATACATTCTAGGTAGGGTTGTAAGTTTCTCCTCCTGGGTCGTCCATTCTCGCGAGAATTTTTCTTCGAGGGTATTGGTTTGCAGCAAAATAGAGGAAGGCAGCAAAAAGGAGGTCAACCATAAACTAGGAAACAAAATATTGAAAACAGTGAAAGACTTCGTCCTCCTATGAAGGTAAGTAATCAAAGATGAGAGATGCAAGAAAATAATAGTTTATATCACAAGAAATGACGGCATTCTACGTAGAGCAGTAACTAGGTACTAGGTTGAGAATACAAGCTTAGAAGTTCATAGGAAACAATCTATCAGATACTTATATGAAACATGTTTCTTAATGGCATAGAAGCATGGTCGCTGAAAGCCGCAGAGAAGTCGATAATGTTTGAAAGCAAAACGAATAGACTGTTTAAGCAATGAGGAAGTTCAAAGAAGACTGGGGGAAAAAAGAAGTCTCCCAAAAACTCTTAGATGAAAACGGGACACTTCCATTGGCCAAATAATGAGGCATCATGTCCTGATGAAGAAAATTGTCGAAGGACAATTGGAAGGAAAGAAATACAAAGTACGTCCTGGAATGAGTTACATAGAACAAGTTTTATGGCTGTAAAATGGAATGAATACATTCATAGGAGGAAATGTGGCAGATAGGTGAGTGGAGAACCATGGGCGTACCCAGGATCAAAACTAGAGAGGGGCAAGCCGTAGTCGTTCAAACTGTAATATGGAAAAGGATATGAAACCAAAATTTAAAGAAAATTATAATAGCGCTTTGTTAGTTTTTTTTTATTATTTCCTCGGGAAAAAATATTTTTACTTTAATTATATGTTACATACTAATATCACTTTACTTGGATTTAAAGAAAATTTGCTCAAAAATTTCGTTTTGAACTAAATTTGCTTTTTCTTTTAGGGGGGGAAGCGGCCCCCTCCTGCCCCCCTCTGGGTACGCCCATGTGGAGAACAGGGCTACGTCATACTGTTCTTCGGATTATTGACTTATGATGATTATTTCCCTAGGATTCACTTGGAACTCGTGTTTGAGACCCTGGGTACGATTGAGATACTGATGGAAAAAGACACTGGATCCCTCTCAAATCTCAATCATTACCTTTACATCCACCATTACTTCAACATAGTTACTTCATACGTTGTGAGGATACACACTGATGCTTACCACATTCTTTTGTTTTTTATCCCGCTATTAACTTTTAGCCTTTTTGTAATATTTCAGACCTGCTCCGTGAACGACAGTGAAATGGGTACCACTATATTTTCAAGGGTCCGTGGCTCATTTTCGGGTCCTATGGAATGTTGTTCATGGTAACTTATGCAAATGATTTGAATCTATTGCTTTATAGAGATTGCAGATTGTCTGGTGTTATTGCGGTAATTTTACTTTTTTCCTCCGAATATTTGGTTAGCTTACTGATATCCGAAAGGTGGGGTAGTGCATGATAAATTATTGTTTTATAATCATCAGTATTCAGCAATCCGAGAATTTGTTAAATGCAACTTTCTACTATGATGATATCTACATATGGATTATTGGTAATTTTGACTAAAACCATTCCCTGTTTGGAAGCCCATTTAACGTTCATTGTCAGCTCTCCGTTCAATTTTCCGTTCATTAAATATTTCGAAACTTACATAATTCCTTTATTTTATTTCCTTAAACACCTGATAGATGTATCTCATGTGGAGGTTTCGTTTGCTATCCTTATTCCTTAGACTATTTTCCTCGTTACACCATCATCTCGAATGATGTAGACTGCATCATATAGCCAATTAAGGTGTACTCTTGTTGTGAACAGCGGAATCAATTTGTTATTTTCAAAGTGAAGGTGCTTACGACCAGAATACATTCCAAATAATTGGTCGTTGGTCTGATTGTTTGTTCGTCAGAAATGACATACTTTTAGAAATGACATACATACTTTTATTAAATCATCGAAAGGCCAAAATCGAGCATAAACCACTTCTGTGTCGACTGCCTAGATTTTCTCTGTAAAGTACTTTTACTTTTTAAGCACCATTGTTAAAATATTTTAGGAACATTGTTAATAAAATGTTAAAACAAAAATAAGAAAACTACTATCTACAAAAAATTAATGCGTTATGAATTAATGCTATTTTATATATATGTCAAGCGTCGCACAAAATAAAATATGTCGTACTTACATAGAAAAGAGCAAACCCAACTCCGTCAAAGAAAGTATTTTTGGGATTTTTCAAAATTTATGTAAAAAAGTAATTTTTGCCGTAACTCCAGCCAATTAATTGTAGGTTGGACTGTCATTTCCCTAGGATTCACCCGGAACTTGCGCTTGAGACCCTGGGTGTGAGATCCTGAATGAAAAAACGATCCTTGATCCCTCTCAAATCGCAATCGCTGCTTTCTTCAATACAATTACCTAATCTGTTATGAGTATATCTACTGATACTGACCACATTCTTCTGTATTTTATCCCTTTATTAACTTTTAGCCTTTTTGTAATATTAAAGAACCGCCCCTTAATGAAGTTAGGCAGTTCCTGTAACTCCCAAGACTCTGTGAATACCTGCGCTGGACGGAAAGATACGAGATAGTGTATTGGTGCATTAGAGCGTGAGCACGTCTTTCATCTCATCATCACGTTCACCTCCTCCTCCAGCTTCGCAGAAAAGTAGAACTCGGTCAGCTGCTACAATGCGGACGACGACGCGCCGGTCGCCCGCCTCCTGCATGCGACAACGCCGCAAATGCGGTGCGACTCGTCCCGTGGTCAGGAAGGGATTAAAAAAGGAAATATTGTCGAAAGGGAAAGAAGTAGACTCCCCCTTCCCGTTCCCACCACTATATCATACTGCTTCACATCTCCCCCCAACCCCCCCGTGTCCCACCGCTTACAGTGACCGAGGAAGAAAACCGCCTGACATTGTTCCTCAAGGACACTGCTATAAAACGCAGTGCCTGCAGGGTAGCTTCCTCTCAAGCCCTTGCAAATCGTAAGTAAATGCGTGTTGGGCCCCTTTACCCAGCGCTTCATTTTGTGCTGTTTGATGCTGTGAATAATGTGTTCTAACATGCCTGTCTTTCACAATAAAATAGGAATATTTAGTAAGAAACGGGTTTCCCTCGATGCTATCATTTTTATATCCTCATTTTCGAAAGAACAATATACCAAAGGTAAAATTGATGAATTTTTAATTTTCATCTTTTTTGGTTTTTAAAACTACCTAGAGTTCCATGCGAACAGCAAAGCCAACAACAGTTTTTATGCAGCAATGAAGAAAATTGCTTGTCAATATGCCAACTACTATTCTTTTTATTTAAAATAGTATCGTATTTTGCCAGATGGGTGCCTCCTAGGCTGGTAAATCGGAAAAATAATTTGAAATCCAAATGGCAAAAGACTAAGTCTGGGTTCTAACGTACCAAATAAAAAATGCTTACTATCAATTAATTGTTGATGAATATTGATTTTGGTCTCATTTAGTGTGTCTTGGCGCTTAAAATGTTTGCGAAATTTGTAGTTAACTACATGTAAATGAACTATAATGTTTTTCTTTTGCAGGCTATTGGCGTGGTCAAGATTTGTTAGTATTTCGTGAGGAGGAGTGATTAAGAGAAGGCCTTCCGTAGCACACGAGATAAGAGCGTAAGTGACTTTTTTATCTTCGGAGCATTATAACATGCAGCAGAGTGAATGTATACGACGAGTGCGCTAACTTTTCTTGCTTTAATATAATTGCCTTCTCTTGAGGAGATGTGTATTTTATTTTCAATCGGCATGATGCATGTCTTACTTTTGAGTGCTAATATACTCTTTCCACTGTTTTTACCCCTAAATTCCGTTTTTTCTCTCGAAGCAAACAAATTCTGGCATCATTCCACAAATAATGATGATATTAATTTCAGTTATATTTCCTGATCCCGTAAATAAAATCCTATATCTCGACCTTAACCAGTGAAAAAAGGACTGCAAAATATCTATCTTCCCTAAATGATATAAATTCTTTGCTTCTGTTCTCCTTGAAGCTTCAACGTTTCTGCTTCGTCGAGTTGAGCTACTTCACATTGTGTGATAGATCCAATTATACGCTGATTCCCTTGGAAAGTAATCGCTAGCTTCCAGAAAAGCCCACAATATCATTCAAAGAGGAGAGTTATAACGCCGTGCCTAACGTTGAGATGATTATTGCAGCTTGTAGAATATAAATAGTGAAAGGTTATTGGTTTTAATACTATTACAAAATTAAAATCGGTTTCAATGCAGTAACATCTGCTATCATTTGAGAGTCTATTTCTGGTCGTCTTCTCGTATTAACTTATTTTCACGTTTCTTCGCGCACTTTTGGGCCAAATTAACGCACAGTTGAGCTGAAAACTGCGTCCGTTGGTTATAAATATGGATTGAAAACAAGAACTATTCATAATGAATATCTTCAATCTCCGCAGTAAAATGATTAATTCTGAAAATAAACTTTCATCAATGCCTTTCCAAGTATTTGGATGTCAAACGAATGAAATATCTTTCCAATATGCTATCAATACGATCTATAGTCTCCTTGCTCATTTCCATTTATATTTGTTTGACCTCGGCCGTAGCCAGCTGAGACACAGCAAAGTTGAAACCTCCCTGCAAAGTTTGCAAGGATCAAACTTAATTATACCCTCTCTCTTTAAAAAAGCAAAATTATTTTTATCTTGCCATAAATTTGGTGTCCCTTTTGTTATTGCAGGCATAGAAAACATATTTTAAATAAATATTTTTTGCCTCTTATTCGTTACTTCGATTCGGGTTTGCCACGGCATACACAGATGATAGGGTAACAGTATTGGTGACCACAACTGATTTCAATGAAACATTGCTTTTATTTCCGTACCTCTTTGGTGATGTTGCCAATGAACCCTTTAGGTTTTCCATTTCATTCCATTTTTACGCGACGAAGGTTAGGAATTTACCTATGTGTGCCCGGAGTCTCTCAGTGGAATCCCCTGACGTTAGCGATGAGAGAATCAAATGGTAAATGCCCAATGGGCTCATGTTATCATTTTGAAAATCAGATTTTATTTTTCTATACCCTTTTAAATAAAAAAATTTGTAAAAATCACACGTGAAATTCGTGAAAGTTTTTTATTTCTTTAAAGTTAAGCAATTTCACCAAGTCATGCCTCAAACCATCAAGTTTGTCTATACCCGTTGAAATGAAACTCTGTTTAACAATCGGTAGAAATACGCACTTGGAACGCGTGAAATGCAATTTATAAGCAACCATGAAAATGCATCACGATTTCTTATTAGATAAAACGGCATTAGTGGCCAGTCAATACGGGATCAGTGAAAAATTTTTCTATCTCTGAGGTGTGGAGGTAAATGGAAGATGGGTGCCGTCGGGTTTGCGATCTTCTGTGGGTGAAGTTGTCGCGTCGTCTTCGACCGCCGCCGCCGACACCGCAACAGGCAGACGACGCCTGAGGGTGGTGGAAGGGGTGGAGGAGAGGAATCTCCTGGTGGGTGGAAATTGCAATGGCCGGGGGAGGCCCGCTCCATAAGCCAAATGAGACGCGTAAGAAGAAGCCATGCAAGTGGTCTCTCATGGCTGGAGGGGAAGTTGCCGAGCTACACTGCCGACGGCGGGCTACAGCATCGTGAGGTGTCAAAGAAGGACCCAGGAAAATAGGCCGTTAAGTTTTGTTTACAGGGTGTATATGCTCGCAGGGTCTATATACATTCGTAAACATATTCTTTCTCAAAATTAAACTATGAAATTACCAGAACTTGCGCAAATGCAGGAAAGCATGCCCAGGAAGTACCCTGTTATAATGTCAAACATATATTTGAGTATTTGTCCAGCCTCGCACCTGTATGTGTAAGTGCATTAGTTTAAATATTACTTTAAAAATGGGCGTTGGTGAAAAGGCGAGTAAAACATCTATTTCAACATGGCCGAGACAGACGATAATGGCAAGTAGAAAATTTCCAGTATCATGAGGTACTGAACTACGATACCGGGAATACTACGTGAAAGCTAGCTTGCTAGCAGGTATGCATGTACCCATCATTAAATCTAGATATCTACATCTACATTCTAACCCGCAAGCCGCCTCAATAGGCGTGTGGCAGTGGGTGTTAAAACAGCTGTCGTTAACGAATAAAAGAGACAAAAAATAAAAAAGATGTGCGTATTGAGTCCCAACCAGCATTAATTAAAACCCTTTATGACTCGGAGAAAAAGCGAAAAAAGTCAAACATCTATTGCCACTAAATTAGACAATAACTCCCACAAAATATTTTACAGCCATGCTCATTTCATGATGGAACTTTACCAACAAAACAACAGACATTTATGTTCCACACATCCCAAAGAGCTGAATGCTAAAACTAAATATCCCATATTCTTTTTACAAATATAATTAGAAAAAAAATGCAATCTTGGATGCATAGTTATAGACCACATATATATTTACAAATTACGTCCTCCTGAGCCACTGGCTCGTCAGGAGGTGCTTATATAAACACGCATATTGAGAACAAGCAATACACGTTATGACAATTGATCATTTAGCTTAAAAGTAGAAAAATATATAAAAAAATGATTGTACACTTGTTAAACAAAGGTTCAAAATCTATAAAGTAGAAATTAATTCATTCTCATTAGTTTTTTCGTAATTATTTTTCCAGTAACAGTTTCATATATATTCTTTATAATTTTGAATAAGTGGTTATGTTTTGAGATTTAAATTTTACACAATTGATTAGTTTTTGGCATTGTTGCTCTAAACATTATCATTCCATAGTTGATGTATGCATTTGGAATTACAAATAGCTTATTACCCCTCAACTACATTGCAAATTTTTTGTCTTGTTTCCTCTTATATTTATTATTAAAGCCAACGCTTAATTCATATTATTAGACATATTGTAATGTAGCCAACTCTTTGCTCTTCGGATTGTAACATCGAGAAAAATAGTTATCATTTCGGAGATTATTGACCCAAAATCAATTTTAACCCTCATATGGATTCTCTGCGCCTTAGCGGCGCTCGTGGTTTTAAAACTGGTGTAAAAATTTTCCATTCCAATGGATCATTCTGAAATTTTCAGTAGTCTATTTTTTCTGCCTTCTTCGTCTACGTATAAAATTTTGTTAGCATAGTGTCGATAGTTTACATTTTATTGGCCTCTAATGGAAAAAGTTACGTCGTTGGATTTTCGGCGCCGCTGCGGCGCTCAGTATTTCCTCGTCGCTACGTCATTGACTGCACTCCCAATGTTAATGTCAAATCATTTATGTTTCGTATGAAATGCTATAATATATTTATTATCATATAATTTATATTTTTAAACATTATAAACAAAATGAAATTGTTAAACAAAAGGAAAATTTTACCATACCTATTTTGCTTTCTATTACAGCTAAAAATCAAAATATTTGCCTCAATATGATGTTCATTGACAAAACTTCATCTTTTTACAAAATTATTCATAAAAACTTATGGCTAGTCAAAGTTGTTTTCTCATGGGCCGCCGACTTAGTTTTGCTTGGACCGAGAATTTCCTCATCGTTACGTCAGGGTCTGCACTTTCAACGCTAATGTCAAAGCAATAATGTTTCATATGAAATGCTATAATCTATTTTAATCCTATTATTTAATTTTTAACTTATAAACCAAGTGAAATTGTTTAACAAAAGGAAAATATTACAATACCAATTGTGCTTTCTCTTTTAGCTAAGAATCATTACGTTTGCTTCGTTATAATGTTCATTGACAAAACTTCATCTTTTTGCGAGAATTATTCATAGAAACTCATGGCTATTCAAAGTTGTTTTTCCATGGCTTCCGACTTAGTTTTGCTTGGGCACCTTCTTCGCTCCGCGTCCACGTTACTGCCGTGGTGATAGTCAGCTTTGGGTAAATACTAGAGTGACTCTGTTTAGAATTACTCCAAGCAGCAATTCTAAGAAAAATTTAACACAATGCATTATCCGAATTCGTAGAATAATGCTTCCTCACCGTTGTGTGAATATTTCTCGCTGAATGAGTAACTGTAACTTACCAAGAGATTCAGAAGTTTCACCAACTACCGTGAAGAACACATCGCACTGTTATTGTTATATGTCTTGTACTTTTCATTCGAAAAAAATCCCTTTGCGGCTACGATAGTCTATACAAAATTGCTGGCGTTTATATAGCTACTGATGACGTGACAGTTTACCATTGAGGTGAAATCAAGATAACTACCCAACTAATTTCGTGATAGAAAATAATTTCTCTTTCCTGACGATGAGTTTAGACTTTACATGGTAAAAATCGTTTCATTATGAATAGATGAAAAGACAATTTACCATGAGGTGAAAATTTGTAAATACATATCTCGTTTCTATGTGTACTGAAATGTACAGATGTTTTATGCATTGGGGGTGTTACTAACGTAAAGGGATGAGTGAGAAGGAGAAAGGAGAAGGAATGCCAGGAGGTTGTTTTGAGGTGAAGGGGCGGTATTGTGTAGACTGCCAAGGATCGGGGAATACCCAGATCGTTAGGACAGGTAGGAGTAGAAAATCCTTATCGCAAAAAAGGTTGGGAGTGCAAGGAGGCAATTAGATACAAAAGCCTGCTTTTTCTTCATCCTTCTAACGCTGCATGAAGGACAGGGAACAAAAGCCTTGTCAAAACGCCCCGCGGTGGCCCTCCCTTCATTCCAAGAAGGTCCAGCTCGGTGGGTCATTAGGGTGGAGAGAAGTTCAATCAAGTTTTGTGGGAGGGGGGAGGAAGGTGGTGAATGACGAATAAGGGAGCTAAGTGGGAAGGTATGGACAGTCTCAATGTTTGGGTCAGTGAAACGCTAAGAAAGGAAACGGAAAGAAAATGTAAGGGAAGTCCTTCCAAAGTGAGGGTATTTTTGTCACCCCAGAGCATATTATCATCAGTTTCTCACGCAGATTTGGACGAAAAAAAGGCAGCTGCTCATTCTCCTCTACCACCAATAACACATACTTCTAAGAATTTATTTTTTTTTGGACTTCCCACCAATCCAGGAGTAAAACCTAATCTTATGCACTCCCACGCAAAACATTTACCCGTCCATATCTAAGGAAACCTTTCGCTTGGGCTACACGTCCCCAGTGGGGGAATGGGGCTCCGTGGTAGGAAAAGAGTACCGACTCTTCTAGCTCCATCTCCAAAGAAGCGTTGAGTTCTTTGACACGCCGCTTATCATCCCATATTATTTATATTTCAAAAGCCATAAGACTTGATTTTTTTTAATTTCAGGACATAAGCTCCCAGAATATTCGTAAGATTTGTCTTGATCGCCAGAATCTTGTAAAAATCACGAAAGTTACACTCGTCTCTTCACACTTAACCTACATCTGTTCCATTATTAACGTTTAATAACTTATCCTTCTATATACACTGCAAAGATATAACATATGGGTGGACGCATTGAAGCAAAATTATGTCATATGGGCATAAACGAATTTTATTTGGTCATCATTTTTAGCATTTAGATACATAAATTTATAAACAATATAAACATTAAAAAGCGGAGTTTGCCGAGCTCTGCATATCAGAAAAATATTTCAAACAACAATTACTCACGAAATTAAAACTTTCACTCAAAAATAACATACAAAGGGAACTGAAATAAAGAGCAATACGGCAAGAAATGGAAAAGAATGCAGCGTTCAATTTTTTTTGTAATTACTTCAACAATAAGGGTTTAAATCTAGTAAAACACGGTAAGAAATAAAGATAATAGATGTATTTACCATTATCAATCAAAAAACTTGTAAATTCAGGCTAACTTTGAAAGATAATAGCAAAAAATGACGCGGCGCCGCTGCGGCGCCGAGAATCCAACGACGTAACTAATTTTGTAAATCCATATGAGGGTTAAATACTGCTACTTTTGATGTTTAGAATCAATTTTTACAGATTTAGACAATTAATAAAAATTTGTAAAATTTAAGAAAATCATGCATTGATGGGAACTATTGATGTCTTTACTATATATTGCACCCAAGCTATGCAGAATAGGACCCGTTTACTGCTAACACCTATGAAAACCGGTTTTTGGTTTTAAAAATCCGCCGTAGTGGAAAATGACTGCAATTTTAATACTTTCGAATGTTTTACCTAGATATTTATAATTTCCCAGTTTTGAGCCATAAGAAGTTTTAAAGGACACTCAAAAACAAATTCAAGAAAATTACAATTTATGTTTTAAGTATTTGTGAATAAATTACGAATTGGGGAGCAGCATAATGTTGTTAATGAATTTGTCGTTGCAGAAAATGAAACCTCGAACGCCAATGTCTATGAAAACTGAGCATTAGCATTTGAAATCCGCAATAATGGAAATTGGCCACCTTTTGAAAATATAATGGAACAAAAAAAGGGCTGAGGGCCAAATCACTTGCACTGGCGTCGTGGACATTCCAACCAAGTAGTAAGATTCTGTCACAATCTGAAGTAATTTTTCAAATTTACCGCATATATTACAATTTATTACCGACTATATATTATGATTTCTATTCCAATACTTTATTTTCTACAATCCTTAACTATTCTGATCTATTTTCTTTTTCACACCTTAGTCTTAGGGTAATCCCCATGGGTGATCTATTTAGTTGTATATTTATGTACCCTTTGAGAATTTTAATAAAGGGTATCAAATAGCCTTCCCTCGTATCCTTAGCCATAGAGTGAAAAGGTGCTGATCTACACCATCGATCGATGTACCGATGTGTGCAGTATATAGATTCATTGCCCTGTCATTAGTCGTTTCAGCATTCTTTAAGATCTTTTCGCCTCGTATCTTGAATAACTCGATTCCATCTCCTCGCCTTTTACTACCATTTTATGTTTTCCAGCTTCAATGATCTGAATACTGTCCCAGCATTGAAATTTTCAATTTAATGTGTGTTTCTCTCCCTCCTTGATCATTTCCTCCGCTTTCATACTTGCATCTTCATTTGAATCTTACTCTCGTTTAACGATAATCACCGAGGCCTTGTTACTGGGCACGCGGCATTTTACCAGATCCATGCGTAAATTTAATGCATGGCAGTGTACTTAATATTACTTTAAAAATGCCAATTACCTGGCTTTTCGTATCCATCCTAACAGTAATTTAGCGGCTATCGCATGGACTTGATCCACTACCCTTTAACTACCCAATCACAGATAGGTTACCTATCACTTTAGGGGTGCAGATTACATCATGCTATGTAAGCATAAAATTCGTTCGGATTGAAGAATTTACTGGGAGTCAGCGATTCCCAAACAAAGTTGGCTAGCCAAGAGAAAGTGCACACTTTATCTGTGGTTCATTTCTCCCTGAAATTAACTGTGGCAAAACGGCAAAAGGACTAATAATGCTTACAAAGTGTAGACCAAAGACCGAGAGGCTTTGGGTATAAAGACCGAGCAGGTAACATAAAATTGACGAAGAGTTTTGGCAGATGTTATGATGCAGAATTTAAATTGTATTTGTGCAACATTCAGATAAGTATTGCTTTATATTTGTGTCTGAAATATTAGCTATAGAACTCTCTGGCGACGGTTACCAACATTGTGGCCTTAATTAGGAGCCATTTTCCTCTACAGTGGGGATAGTAAATTAATTTCACGTATTCTGAAATCTTACCTGACGTAGGTGACCTCACAGATTCTTTCAGTTCTTTAATATGCCTTCCTAGCCCTGATGTTGACAAAACGGAGTGATTTAGCTACATTAAGGATGGTTATATACCACATCTTAAGTATGTTGGAAACTCATGCAAATTTTTGTGGCGTCAAAACTCCTTTCTCAAAACAGTTGGCCCCCTCTCACCATGAAATGATTTTGCTTATCCAGAAATGGCAATCTATTTATAATATTCGTTAGAGTCAGTAATTTATTTCAGTTTTTAAATGGATGGAAAAAAACTGCGCGATTTTTTTTTATTCCTACGAGCCTAGCTCACAGAATCATTTGAACGCACAAATATTTCCACCGTGACAATGTTACAGGCGCTCAGTAAACGACTCTTGCTTAACATGGTATAACGCAGTTAAGGCGTGATGACACGAAGACAGGGAAACGTTCTTCGTCACGCCACAATTCATATCGAAATGAGATGATCCCATGCGGTCACTTAAGGCATCCTCGAAGAATTTCGTCATGGTCAGGAAGTTTCCACCAATCCCTGTCAACCGGAGCTATATTTAGAAGGACGTAAAGCTTGCTCGGGTCTCTCAAGTCGGTTCTCTCTCTGTCCTCCCAATTTTATCACCTTGCCCTTTTTATCTCGTAAGTAGGTTTGAGTTTTTTTTTTTTTTTTCTTCTTCGCCATCCGCCGGGGTTTTATTTATTTCGTCCTCTCGAGCGTCGCGAGGAAGAAGAGCACCTTGGTTACCGGGGCGGGACCGGGTGTGGTCAGGGAACAAGGACTCGGCGAGATAGCCATCGCACCACGTGACGTCTCCACGGGAATATTCTAGAGTGATGTTGGCCGGCCGGTTCTCTCACTCTTGGATCGTTGTGGAATTAGAGACCGGAACTGGTCGAGAATCATTCAGGACACCTGGGCTAGTGATGTAAAAAATGTCGGTCAAAACCGATTTCTCGAGAAATCAATTTTTAATCGAAATGTAAAGTTCGACTTTTCAACAAAAATCGACACATGAACCAAAAGATCGATTGATCGAAAAAATTCTTACTGCAGCTGTAATGCCCTGTACAGATAACGATTGTCCCAGGGATAGTCCTGACGACAGATGGCAAAACTATTTGTGTGAATACATGTCCGGACAATTGTCACATAGTTCCATACGTTACCACTTTACAGAAAAGTTTCTCGGGTTTTCCACCGGTTGATGTTTTCCATGTCTCCCGACATTTCGAGCAGCGACTTGCTGTTCATCCTCAGGGGATCTTCTGAAGATCATTCGGAAGATCCCCTGAGGATGAACAGCAAGTAGCTGCTAGAAACGTCGGGAGACATGGAAAACATCAACCGGTGGAAAACCCTAGAAACTTTTCTACAACTGATACGCCGGGAAAACCTAAGACCATGCTTTACCATTTTACGATGGTTAGGCGCCAGAAAACCAGGGAGAGGAAGCGCCAAGAGAAAGACGACAAGTTTGTGAATATCTAATCGCTACTCTATTGTTTTCATGGATTTGTCCAAGGAAGAATTTGGGCGGAAGAAATATTATGCGTTAAATACACGTTGAACACAGTAATACCTCAACCCTACTTACCTCAGCAGCTTTGCTAACCGTCAATTTCCCGTTCATTTTAGATTTCAGCACTGAAGGGCAGCACAGATTTTAACCATAGTAGTGTGAATACACGATGGTTCCAACGATCGCTGGAAAAATCGTAATTCGAATAAAGCACTTGTGATTGAAAAATTTCGGTCAAAATCGATTTTTAATCGGAATGGAAAGCTCGACTTATTAGCAAAAATCGACATTAGAACCAAAATGACGATAAATAGAAAAAATTCTTACTGCAGCGTACAGTAGCTAGCTGTAAGAAAATAGAACAAAAAATGAAGCCACGGTCGATAAATTATTCGCAATCTCGAGTTAGCAAAGGGTAGCCAAAAATAATAACAATAATCTGCGAGGATCATTGCATTATTTCCAGCAGCAGTTGTCTTACATTGAAGAAGATAACGCAATAGAACAGTTGAAATGCCATTTTATAGAAAATTTATTTGTATAAAATATTCGTCGCAGGTTATGCGCCACCGAAAACCTGACAATTTATGGCGACGCTTCTGACTACAAGGAAAATTTTTGGTTGAAATAAGTGCCAATCATTTGCAACATGATGCATTTGCATTTTCAAAATGATGTTACAAAAATCCTAAAACAATCGGACTCTGAGCAGTGCACTCATTGCTGAGTTCCGCGCAACTTTTTGGCGAGAATGAATTCCGAAAATGGTAGCTGAACTAAATTCACGCAGTAGATGGCTAAAATACGAAATGTATTCATTGGAAATGAATTTGAATATTAACATGAAACATTTTTATTTGGCTCATTATTGTCGAATAAAGTTTGGTTCAAAGGTGGGAATAATATTTCCGAAAACTCAATTTGGAGTATTTGTTAAATTACTCGGTCAAGGCCTCTTTAAGTCATCTAATGACCTTCCCAAGATCTGACTGATGAATAGGACGGTTAAAAAAGAGAGAAGTTGAATTTGTTCTCATTCAGCTTGATGGGAGCGTTAAATGGTTCAGCAATGCTCGACTAATAATGAGAGTCATCAAGGACAGTATTTAAGTGCCTTTGCGGTAAAGAAAGGCAGAAAAGGGAAACCATTGCTCGGAAATGTATTGGGAACGATAAGGTTGGCTTGATTCTAGATAAAATAAATAAGGAGTTATCTTCACAATTTCTTCAACGTTTATTGACGTGTAATGGCATACCACTGATGGAAAGGAAATATTTTGATAAGGGCTGAGGCTAAAGATACAGCAAAAAATCTAGTGCGATAAAAAGGGAGGCTAGAGAGCCAACGACCTCAAATATTTATTACGCAGTACTTGAGCAGTACTGCCGTAGAACCAGGAATGAAAATGTCGCTTCTCTTCCGGATTTTTCAGAAAATATGAAAAAAAATGTGGTCTCTCTATTGATTTCCTGGAAAATATAGCACGGAAAGCGAAATTATCGTGGGCGTAGCTCAATGAGTTACAATTAAAAAATTTTATATTAATATTTCACAAAAATGACATGACCTTCGTTTCTCGAGCCAATCTCTTAAACCAAAATTAACGTTCTCGTGGTGTCTATCCTTCAAATCCGGAAAAAAACCAGAGAAATTCAATTTTTAATTCGGGAATTACTTGTCCACACATGTTTTCCATTAACGCTCTATATTATATTTTTTTTTAAACTATTCAATGAATATGACTTCGCAAGGGATAATGGAATATAAAACGTGGATAATGGAATAATTACTTCCAGAGTTTAAATCAAATGCGTTGAAACCGTGCTTGTACTTAGCGTGTGTATGTAGCGCTCTTTACTCGGCAATCAGTCTTATATACCCTTTCTCTACTATCCAACTCCTATCCCCATGCTCCAATTACACTCATCAATCGTTAATTTTATCCACCCATGTCTCTGGAGTTTTCATGATGGCATCATTGTAATGCAAGAAGGAGCATTCTCTGTCACTAAGAGCATGTACCTGTCAATGTAAATGTTTTGTAAATTGCTTACTAAACACCATTGTTCAGCAGGCATGTCATTTGCGATGAATGGCTAGTATTATTAGTTCAGTCTTTCGAATCTGTTTTCTTAAACGGAAGTTAACAGTCGTAACCCGTGTTTGAGTCCAAATGGGTTTGATTTATTATCCATTATTTATTACTCATTGCTTTGATTACAGTTATGCAGAAGGCGGGCTGTATAAGAGATATTGTTGGTTAGTTGTTTGGATAAATTTTACAATTCAATTTCTTTTCCTAAGAAAATAATAACATTTGACGTAATGCTACGAATGAATGGATTTGAAATCAAGGTTGGTTCTAAATTCATTATCCATTGGGATCAGAGGCCGTGCAAATGAGGATAATGCTACTATTGCTCTATACCCTCATTGTTAATACCGAAGGCTGAAAAATTTTCTGTTCGGAAAAAATTTATTGAATCTATTTTTTAATGCTAAATGTTAACGATCGATTCTCATAGTCGAGTCACAGAACGTGATTTAGAATCTAATGCATTCAGTGGTTCTATTATAAATTCTCTAACGCTACTGTTGCTTGACAGATAGTAGATAGAAAAGAACCCAATGGGGATAATCTCCATGTATCATAAAAACTATCAATAAAATTTTTGGGGGTATAAATAACAGAAAATAGTTAGGTAAAAAGACCAGGTAATTTTAGTTTTGTGTTAATTTTTTTGCATTTTGTGATATGAAATTTATAATCGCAGAAAACAAAGCGGAATGTGATCATCCCTTTATTCATAGCAAGTTAAAGCTATGCAGCATACCATGTAATCACAAGAGCTGTGATATGAGAGAGAGAGATACAGGGTGGTATCCAGAAGTAGCAGGACTGTTTTTTTTCCGCGTGGGTGGAAATATTGAGGGGGGTCTGAAGGACCGTATTTTGTGGTGGGGGACCTTGGGAACAGGTTTCGACGTGCGGCAGTTGCCTGCGTGCATTAGTTGAGTGTGGACTACTGTTTTCGTGACCTCCTGTTTTGACGCCTCGTTGTCAGTTGCGATGGAGCAAAATTTTGATCAGCGGTACGCCATCAAGTTTTGCTGCAAACTTGGAAAAATCGGAAACTGTAACCAAGAAAATGCTTACTCAGGCCTACAAGGAGGATATCATGAGCTGTTGCTCGATATTTGAGTGGCACAAGTTGTTTCGGGAGGGATGGGTGCTTGTCGAGGACAACCAACGTGCCGGGCGTCCGTCAACCTCGAAATCGAAAGTGAAATCGATGTTGATTGCATTTTTCGACCGTCGTGGTGTTGTCCATAAGGAGTTTGTACCTCCTGGACATACTGTAAGTGCAAGATTTTACGTTGAAGTGCTCACACGGCGGCGAAATCGGGTCACACGCGTGCGACCAGACCTGGTGGGGAATTGGAAGCTGCACCGTGACAATGCACCGTGCCACGACGCGTGGATTGTGAGGGATCTCCTGGCCGAATTCGGCGTTCCACGTTGCCTCACCCCCCCCCCCCCCCTACAGCCCTGATGTGGCACCACCTAACTTCTTCCTGTACCCCAGGATCAAGAGGCAGCTCAAGGGGCATCGTTTCGTCACGGTGGAAGCGGTCCAAGCGGTGACGACGAGGGCGCTGAACAGCATCCTGGAGAGCGACTTCCGGAAGTCCTTCACGACCTGGAAGATTCGCTACCAGAAGTGTGTGGATGCCCAAAGGGCCTATTTTGAAGATTATTAAGTCGATGTATCAAAATGTTCAATAAATCAATTTTTTTAAATCAGTCCTACTACTTTTGGATACCACCCTATATCTTTTTTCAACTGAAGTAATGACGTGCAAAAAAATTCATACACTGACGTATCAACACCTTTTACCCTCACTGTTACTGTTCGATTAGCCCTTTGTAGAATTTTATCATGACAAAATTGTGATAAGAAAAATTCTCGCTGTAACTAATGAAACAAATGTCATAAATACAGTTTTTATTCTATTTCCATTACAACGGTAAATCATCGATGCTTGCTGATATACAATATGGTTTTCTCATTAAAGGAATGCTTAGAATTCGCTTCATTTGCCTGAATTTTTTTTATTTTATATTTTTTCAAAACCTCAATAACTATAGATTAGGAAGATGCGTGGTCGATTGTAGCGATATTTAAAAATAATAATAGCAATACAGTTGAGCTCCAGTTGCAATCTTGGGAAGGAAGGCGATGGCCGATTCTTGGCATAGAAATACATGATAATGAAATGAATGGTGGAGTCTGATATTTTGTGGAAATCCATTATTGGATATAGAACACTGATGATGCTGGAACATGTTAACTCCTTTTTAAATAAATATTTAAATAATGTCCAAAAAATAATTATTTAAAAAAATGTTATGTAATAAAGTACTTTACACTTTTCCACATGAAATATTATCTAAAAAGGAGTCAACATGTTTCACTGCACTGCAGCATCATCAGGATATTTTATCATGGTGCAGCATGTTGATTTTTTAAAATAAATATTTATGTTGGAAAGGGGAAAGTATTTTACTTCATGTGATCCGTACATGGTAGCTCGATTGTACGTAACTGACGTGTGAACGGATCCCTTATTATCTCGGTTCCTTTTTACTGATACTCCCTTCTTACGTTTTTCCTGAGTAGTCCAATATCCTAGATAAATGAGAAATTACAGTATCAAATCTGAATGGTTATGTGAATAAAAGAACCAGTGACAAAATGACAGCCAGAAATAAAACATATTCTCATAGAAAACGAGAATGTCATTTGGATTCCTGATTTTACTCTCGCTTAAGTTTTTCCTTGTATTTTAAGCATTGTAATACGAGAGTTTTATCCACATTTAGTGGACTTAGTAGTGTTTTTATTCTTATTTGAAATGGGAATGTCATATATTATTTTGAGACTTCTTTGAGCATTAAATTAACGGTGAGACTTTCTTTTGAAAGGATAAGAAGTATCGGCATACCTGTAGAATCAGCCAAGGACGAGGCTCATAACTTTCTTCGGTAAAAACGCTTGCGCTAATATCAAAGGAATGCTCAGTATTCAAGCGCGAAGCCTTTTAAAGTCAATTCCCCTAGAGGGCAAGTTCAGACAAATGACGTGTGACAGCTGCGTTTTCCATTAAATTCTACCTTTCATAAATAACCAGTTATATGGCGTGAATAACTTATTAATCTGAAAAAGGATTAAAATTAAATTTGTGCATAAATTGCGTCTTCGGTATTGAAGAGTTATCTGAAGGTATGGAAACTATAGGCTAAGAAAAATATCTCTTTAGATGTATATTTTACCATCGGTAATGGGTGTTTTCTTTTTTCTAAATTTCGAGTCGCTGACACAATTCGGATCGCCAGCCATAGAACATTCAAGTTTTGATCATTTTTAAGTGTCTCATTTATAGCAAAATAATTTAAATCCGAATGATAAGGTAACTTCACTGCTGACTTCTGTTGGAATTGACTTTGATAGCTATTTAAGTAAAACATTTAGCCATAAAAATATGTGAATGTATGTACTTCAATCAGTTGGCTCCCTAGATAACGATAGAACTTCTTCATTGTAGTGGGTATGAATAAAATGGTAGTCGTTACTTTTTTTAGGGGACTCTCTGCCTCGGATTTAAGTGTTTAGCTTAAGAAGTTGAAGCAGTTATTTGTTCTTTGTCTTCAAGTGAAAGATTATGAAATACGGAATTATAGTAACATAAAGCTGCAATGGGGTACATACGATAGCATAATTCGAGTTTGGTCTCTCATGTGAAAACTTCGGAGAAGTACTTGTGTATTTTGCGTGACGTGTGTATTTTGCATTTTTTATGCTAAATTATGCAGGATATTGAACTATATAATGCGAAAAAAGGACGATTTTTGCAGCTATTATGCAATGTCATTCTTTATAGGGTAATGTGACAGAATAAAAGCGTGCTCAAAAGTGACATAAAGGTGGGTTTAAATTGTAATTTTCCCCAGTATTAAGCCAAACATTATCACTGCCACGCAATGACTGTAAAATTACATTTTCTTAAAAGACTTTCCAAAAATTTTTATTCCTTCAGTTCTAATGTTAAGCCATTAAAAGTAATATTTTGATTCTTTACAGTTTCGACAAACATTTTGTCACATCATAGACGATATCCGTCGAGTTCAAAAAACGAAATTTTTTGCACCATGTGCGGATTATTTTTCCTGCGCCATTACGGAAAAATGTTTCGCGGTATTGGAGCACGAGGCCATTCGTACGTTCGCGTTTCAGGAAACCCTAGTTCCCCATTTTTATGTAACTTACTTGATTTGACTAAATTTCGGAATTAATTCGCTAATGCTTACCTAGCTCAAAATTTGGCTCCGTGAAGTGCCAGGATTTTTATTTCATTTTGGTCCATTTGGTAGAGCGATGATTATACCGTAAATTTTTAGATTTTAAGTGAGAACTTTGGGAAATTCATGGAAACCATAGCAACGAAAAAATATTTAAATATTCACACAAAATTAATGCCATTCAGATGATCTAAGTTCCATGATTGAAATTACTTGCTGAAACTTGAAGAATAAAATTAAGGGTAGGATAGATTTTCGGATTCCTCTCGCTTTGTCATTTTTATGGTGACGTTTCACCTACTGTGCTGTAGGCCTCCTCAAGTCAGGCTGAAGCTTCCCGTACTTATCTACTTGGGATTATTATTTTCGATTTCCTTTAAATAAAGCACGAAAAGCTAAATGTTAACTTTTTCCGGGACGGTGCGAGGGTAAAATAATCCACACACGGCGTACACCAATATGTTTTACGCCATTATATTTTAATCTCGCCAATTCCCATACCCCCCCGAATAAATAAACCTCCCTATCCACCTCCTTTCCCGCGTGTCTTATATTTTTGTTCTTTACTACCTTTTGCCTGCACTCTTTGTTTTGATTGTTTACGTTTAAATTTAATGTTTGTTACTGCGTCACTGTTAAAGGGCAGAAATGCTGTATGTGAGCAATTGCTAAAATAAATAAATTGAAAAAATAAATAAATAAATATTTTGATGGCGACGCTTCATCTACTGTGTTGTAGGCGTCCTCGGGCCAGGCTGTATCTTCAGCCTGGCCAGAGGGCGCCTACAGCACAGTGGGTAAATCGTCGCCATCAAAATGACAATGCGGACGGATCCGGAAATATACCCTACTGTGAAACTGAACATCGTGAAAACTTACATCAGAAATAAAATTCATAGCGGAAAAGTTTTTCTTTCGATCATAAATATTATTAGTTTCTTTCTTTTGTCGAACGAAAATTAGTTTACTGTTATGAAATCTATATTTTTCCTGCATCATGCTGGCGTCGTTAAAGGAATCTACGAAAAATTTTGTTTTTTATTTTCAATTTCCAGAAAATAAAGCATTAAAAGTTAAATTTTTAGCTGTAATTTGATATATTACAATGGAAAAGTATGTAAAAATTTTAAGTAAAACGTGATGTTGGCATAAGATGCAGAAACCCGGGTCGTGCTATTTAAAATAAAGTGTGGAATAGAACAAAGTAGTTTATTTTATTTTATGATGAAGCAGTTCCATAAAGTAATGCCTGAGACCGTGTCTTATATGTGTAAAATTTTCTTGAAAATGACTTTTAATTCGTTTCTTGGGCTAGTCTTCTTAAGGGACCTGTATGGCGGTGACAGAGTCCTCGTCGCCGGGAGTGGGTGGGTGGGCCGGCGGAGAAAAGGTGTCGCAACTCGGGCGCCCCGTCGCTCCGCATCCCTTATAGAGGTCCCTGCTCACTGGTCCTCGATGGGAACGGCGGAGATCGTTTAAAGCAGGTGTCAAGGGAGGGGAAAGCCAGCGGGGGAGGGACGCAGGTGTATTGGGGGGGGGGGGGGGAAGAAAAATGGAGGGACACGCTGCGGTGGATGAGGCGAATCGCATCCATAAAAATAATTCTCACCACCCTCACCACGGGAAAGCCTGAAGTGCATTCGTGCAACTGAGAGTCGACCTGGTGTCCATGAAAATTTCGATTTAATTTTATTTTGGATCCACCGCTCTTTTATTTTTGAACGTTGCGGTTTGGTGACAGTACGGCCGACACGGGCCGGCAAAAGCTACTTTTCTCTTATCTCCAAGTAAGGTGACCGCGGATATAAATAATAGTTTTCGGTCGGAAGAGCTACGTGTGAGCTTCTCAACCTTCAACTTCACATTTGCAAGATTCTCGACGCTATTCCTCTTGTTAGCTATCTCTGATATGGTTATCATGCTTAAAAATTGTGAGAATGGAGGTAAAAATTGAATTTGGAACCTTAAAGTTAATATCTAAATGATATTAGTTCTTATTAGTGGCTTCATTAGTTTTAAGGATCATCCCATTCCAGAAGGCTTTGTATCTTGTCTCATTATTATTTCGTATTGAAATTGACTCGAAAATGGTTTAAAAAAACTGCTTATACATGTCTATCCTGACTGCAGCAAATATTTTCCTTTATTTTTTAAACACAGCGTCATATTTTTTTACCACTTGTACGTAGCCTCAAATTTTTTCAATGAAATTTTCGTAATAATAGGCGATAATCACGAACGATTATTAAGCTATATCACTGATAGCGATTAATCTAAAACGAAGGCCAATTTCGTTTATTATTCGGTGCAATCTTATTTAAAACCGTTCTAATATCGTTTCTATTTCAACTGATTTCGTCTTATCTTTTATAAAGTATCATATGGAAAGAAATTGGAAACATAAAATTTTTTGATAAAAGGCGCTAATATTACTATTTGCAAATTGCTCCACGGTGTCTATTTTATGCATATTTCAGAACTCATAGGTCTTTTATTAACTTGGCCTTCATTTACCAACTTCAGTTGGGCCATAAAGATCGTGATACTGTAACAGGTGGTGTTTGGAATGCAGCTTCAGGCTCATGGACTTTTTCAGTAATCTGATTTAATTTTATGTCATTCATTGCGAAAACGAGAGTAGTTATAGTGATTATAGCTCTGCTTTTATTACTCTCTTTAACGCTTTGAATTTTTTCTCTGGACCTCCCATCACGTGCTTTATTCGTATTTTTATTTCATTTATTTTATTAGTCCTGCACTCAATTATTTGGTGACGTTTGCTCATCCACCTGTTTCATGAACTTCATTCTAAAAATCGGAGGTGTGCAACTTGGAGATTGCGTTGTAGCTTTAAAGCCCTCCTATTGATTGATAGGAATTATATCGTCAATTCCGAGGTAAAATTAATTTACTAAGGGAAAACACCTTGTTATTTTTTTCATAGAGAGTACTGACATTTATTCCGAGCATTAATGAAATAATCTAGAATATCAACTAGTGATTCCGTATTGAGAGTGAAATACAATTAGAATGTTACCTCTTAAATTGCATATTCGATTATAACTAGATAGGCGAAAGGAAATATCGATATTGTTCCTCTTACTTAAAAAAATAAGGAGACATAAATCGCCATTTTAGTCGTGTGCATTTCCGCGGGGCGATTTACGTCTTTGTGGTTTATTTTAAGTAGGAAAAATATCGGCATTTCCTTGCATAAAAAGTTTGGAAATATTTTTTCCATATAGCATAAGTGATTCCGCATTGAGAGTGAAATACAATTAGAATGTTACCTCTTCAATTGCATATCCGATTATAACAAGATAGGTGTAAAGAAATATTGATATTGCTCCTCTTACTTAAAAAAATAAAAAGACATAAATCGCCATTTTAGTAGTGTGCATTTCCGCGGGGCAATTTACGTCTTTGTGGTTTATTTTAATTAGGAAAAATATTGGCATTTTCTTGCATGAAAAGTTTGGAAATATTTTTTCCATATAGCATAAGTAACTTAGATATTCATGTAATTTTCTACACTTCGGTAATTGAAATCTACATTTCGGCCATTTAAAAAATCAAAAAACGGGTGAAATTCAATTTCAAAAAGCTATTTTAATGCAAATATGTTTCTCTCTCTAAAATAAACAATGAAGCGCACCAATGAAATATTTTTCTCGTGACGAGATGAAGAAGGCGACCGTTTCGCTGTTATCATAGTTTTTGGCGTGTTTTTATTCACTTATTTGACCGAGGAAGTTAAACATTTACGTTTAAAAAATGTTTAATGGTTCATTGTTTTAGTATAACAAACGATGAGTAAAACTATATATTACAAGACTCAATGCAGCTTCGGCAGAATTTCATGCAACTGCTTCAAATTCAGCATTCTACCTTCGCCGATAGTTGCCATTTACTCTGGTCTTCAATTTGGGACGACGGAGCAGTAAATAAAAATCATCGTAGTCACCCGTTTCAGTGCATCATCATCAACATCATTACTCGACAATCCTAAGATTGCTTTGACGCAGCTCTGCATTCCTTTCTCTTATACGATAGCCTTTTCATGGCGACCTATGTCACTTCTTTTACATCATACAAGACCTGTCCTGCGTAACTCATTAGGGCCGTTGCCCTTCTTGTAATACACCTGCCCTTCAATTATTGTTTTAATCAAACCATTTTGCCTCATTATGTGGCTAAGTTGTCGCGTCTTCTCCTTAAGGGTTTTAGAAGATTTTTCGTTTCTCCCACTCTTCTAAACGCTTCATTTCTCACTCTGTCGGTCCATCTTATCTTCATCATTCTTCGGTAGCACTATATTTCCAATGCTTCCAGTCTTGACGTTTTCCGCTGCTATCAACGTCCATCCCTTGCTACATGCAGAAAAATGCTCCATACGCAGCATTCAATGGATTTTTGCTTTGCTTATATGCCTGTATTTTCGAAATAATAATGTGTAGATTTTATTACTCTTAGCCATGGTACTTCTACATCTCACTCACTCACTGATTCAACGTTAGGTTTTGTTTGGATCGTTGGGTGTAGAGCTCACGCATTTAGTGTTGAGGGGGCTGGTTATTTTCAATGGGTCATTTGGAACTCAGAATAATTTTTAAGAGGTGTCCCAAGGGTTGCATGATTTGAACTTTTTCGTTTCTTAATCTTCGAATGATTAATAGAAATTTTCTTGCTTATTATTAGAAATTTCAAATGCATCCAGTAGAGCAGGGGTCTCCAAAGTGCGGCCCGCGGGCCGGATCCGGCCCGCGCACTCGTTTCAAGTAGCGCGCGATTCTCGCTCGTTTAACTCTGTGAGACGCCGCTAGGAGCATTGCAGCGCTGTATTGCTCGTTAAAGTCGCCTTCAACTGTTCGTAAATAAAAAATACGCCATCGGATACTTCAGTAGACGTTGGTATCGAATACTTCAGTCATCGGCAAATTTGCTATCCGGCCCGCGGGGCGATTCGGAACTTGGAATGTGGCCCCGTGGCCTAGTAAATTGGAGACCCCTGCACTAGAGGATCCAACATGTGATGCAAACCCTTTTCTTCTCCGTCTCTCTCACTCTCCGTTGGTCAGACTCTCGTTGCACTCTCTAGCGTCCTTGCCACCCCTCCCATTCCCAAGACGTGCACCTCCAGCATCATCTCATCCCCCTCCCCACGGTTTTCGTCTAACTCGCTCTCTTGGAAGCCACTGACTGCTTCTCCGCGTTACGACTTTCATCTCTCCCGTCTGCCGCGAGATTTGTCGGATGGTGGGACGTGACAACTGGCTTTGGCCAAGCCGTTGTCCCTATTTTATTTTTAATTTATTCCTTGACGCATGGCAATTTTAAATTCATTGAGAGAGAGAGAGAGAAGCCTGCAAGCTTTCAGCGGCATTTCTCACGATTTATGACTCGAGTGCCGCCCATATATAGTTTTCGAATTTAATGTGTGTCGCAAGTTTTTAATCTAGTTCTATTAAGGCTATAAAAGGCTTTAAATTGTTGCTAATTAATCAGCTGGAAGTGTGCATGAGCATGGTTGTACGCTTTGAATGACATACCTAACCTAATATTCATTTCCCCAATCGCATTCATTTCCTTTTATCAGACGTCACGATGAGGAAGAGTTATTGTTAAGTAAAATCTGATGCTTTCCCGGCGAATATATTCAAAAAAGGCTATTCGGGCTTCCAGCCGGGTGGTGTCCCTCCAGGGACAGGAATTGTTGAAGAGGTATTGTTGCTTTGGGGTTTTGGTATTTATCTGATGTTGTTGTTTCTTCGTTGCACTAGGTTTTCTACTTCCTAGGTCCAAAGTATTCTACACTCTTAATAGTATTTTTTCATTTGTTATACATCTTCATGATCAAAAAATTCAACTTTTTATTTTTTGGATGAATCATAACATTTTTTCTTTCATCAGCGCTCAGATACGAAAAAAATTAGTTCCAGCGATGGTTATTTTCGGTAATCCATGGTCACTCTCACATCTTAATTAGCTGACGCTTATTCGGTCAAAAATCTTCAATTATCTTCCCAATAATATTTTATCATAACGTGTCTCGTTTAATATCAAACTTCATGACTGAAAATTATTTATACTATTTTTTTCAAACTTCAATCTTAGGGTTTATTGGGGTAAAAGTTATTTTACCCCAATTACTTATTTTTATCGTTTCTTTGCCCTTTTGTAATGTTCAGACGTTTGAGTGAATTATTTCTTAGAATATTTTCCAATGTCACGTCCGGAAGAATTTTAATATATGCAAATTGAGGTTTGATGACGGAAAGTAAATGCATGTGGATATATTTCAATGATTAATTAGACCGACCTCAGGCTTCTTTTCTCGCTTTCGTCTGGCGTTGGAATTGGCTAGCGCTCACATTTTCTAGTGAGTGATTAATTTTAGTTGGAAAACGAAAATATTTTATTCTATCCCCAAGATTTATTGCATTAGTCTTAAAGTGAGAGGAATTTTGAATTAAATCTACAATTGAAGATTTACGCTTACTGTTTAAAATTGATCAAATTACATAGCGATATAGATGACATTATCATCATCGCAAGGATAATACATACTATCAAATTCCACGGGAAGGAAACCAGGGTTTCACATCTAAGGATGCGATGGCATCGCTGCATTTGCCGTCACAGCTCTCATGATATTTTTAATCTCAAATCGCGATTCAGTCCCAGTAACGAGAGATTCCAAATTGACGAGGTTTCAGGCCTATATGTGGCCATGATTTCCTTGTTGTCGTGCTTAAACGCAGCTTCGCTTAATCCTGAACTGCCTGTCTAGATGTAATGAAAAGAACGAGCATCGGAAAACCAGATCGTTGCCATTAGATAAGAGGAAGTGACCACACATGGTAAACATAAATGGATGCCCGTTTACCTTTGAAAAAATTCCTGCCTTGATCAGAAAATTTCAACAGTCGGGTTCATTGGAGCGTGCGACGTGAAATTCTCCGCCGCGGTCATAGCATGTAGGTGGATGGACGTGACAAGCACGGTGGAAATACTCGAGCATAGATGTGTCCCAGCTCACGCGGCTATGAGCATTCTTGGTTTCCCCACTCCAAGGAACAGTACGGCCTCCTCTTATTCAGCCGATAATTTTTCTTTTTGCTATTTTCCACCCCAGGCCATCATACAAGTTCTCCAAGTCCCTCGCAACTCTTGTCATGACTGCACAAACCATTCTCCTCCCAGCGATTACCCATCAAAGTCTTTTGATCTTCGCGTAACGCCCGACAGTGGCAACAAAATGCTTACCCCAGATCATAGCTCCTCTCTTGACCGAGTGGGAAAGTTGCCGCCGCAGAGAATTCACGCCAAGCGAGCCACCGGACAAGTCCTGTCAGCTTCGAAGCCTCGTCTTCTCCGACGACCATTGTTCAGGGGTACGTGGACGTAAGTCTGGGCAGACTTGAGGGGTGGGTTCATGACTCACAGTATCTTATCCATTGACTCCGCCTCGGGATAGCCTTCAAAACGGAGGCACAGAGAGGGAGGTGGGGTGTGTTTTCCAAGTTGAGGACGGTGGAAGGTCGGATGCCTACCGGTGATGCTCACCGATTGATGCCATAAACGCGGGTGTCGTGGCACGGGAACCGGACTCTTGAATCTCTTTCTGGAGCACGGCTGGACGCGCGGACGGCTCCCCGTCACAAACGTGGCCAACGAGTCATGTGACAGATGCGAGACGGGGCAGACTAGATAGACCGGTCAGAGTAGGCGGCAAAGCGTTTGCTTGAAAGGTGTTTTTAAATCTGCATAACCTTGCAACACTCCTCCATGAAAATTTACGATTATCTATCGGAGGAGCAGAAACATAGAAATTATTGTGCTTGTCTCAGAAATAAAATTACAAATTATTTATTTATTACCATGTCTCCAAATGCAGCTCAAATTGGCATTTCACATCGCGGTTTAAACAAGATAGCATGTAAACGAGCACGGACAACCATACATCGGGTAGGGGCAACCTAAGTAAACAGGCGGTACTGGAACCCGCGACCTCTTGTTTGGCAGACAAGAACTTTACCTTACCACCACTGAGGCTGACAATTTTGTTATTTTTTTATTAATTCGCAAATCGTTCTGTCATTTTCAGGGGTTACAGTGGGTATATTCATCTTTCGGCGAATCAGTGATTCTACCTTTGAAGATTGGTGCGGTTAAGTGAGGATAGAGCTCACCCTGAACGAAACCACAGGCATCAGAGTTTCATGCATGCATAGCAGGATTCTTTTTAAGGCCAGCTCACACTTCAAGTTTTGGAATTTGGTGAGGACAATATCGTTAAATTCTTTTTTAATTTCATCAACGGTTCGTACGTGGAAACTTTTTCCCCTACACCGCAGTTACCTATATCCAAACAAAGGCACACATCATATTTTGAATTATATGGCTAATTTAAAAAAAATAGTGATTTTTTTCAGAATAATAAAAAATTAATGAAGGCTCGTCTTCTTCAGAATACATTAATATGTAACGGAAGAAAAGCTTCATTTTGGAGGAAAATGTTACATTAGGCATGCGATAGGAAGACAAGAAGAAACTGAGGTTCAAAGCCATAGAATATTTTGCTGTAGTGGAAGGATATATATAAGTATAAACGCTGAATTTACTACGGTATGTACTCCTTTTTTAGTGCTTTTTTCTTGATGCATTTATCATAGCTGCTAAAAAATGAAGGAATCTTAATGGGCGCCTACTATGGTTACAAAGCTGTGCGTGTCCTCTGACCTCTGAAACCAACATGAGTCATCTCAAACTGCATGCATTTTGTCTCCGTATGATTCCTCTCCAAAGCCTGGTACCTCCTTAGAGATAATTATGGCATTAATGCGGTTGATGTAACCGTCATTATGAGAGGAGGCATTATTTTACGAAACGATGTAGCGCGGCGAGGAATGAGACTCGTGTATTTGACTAATATTTCATATCCCGTCCCGTCATGTGCGAGTCTGAAAGGCTTCTTGGTTACCCCACTGAGTTAACGTCCCCATCACTGTATGAGTCTATCTTCTTCAAGGATAAAGTAGGTTGAACTACATGTCTTAATAAGATCCAAAATTAAGGTTTTCAACAAGGTACTGGTTGAAATATAGGAAATAGCTGTTTTTGTACATGAGCAGAAATACTCGGAAATATTCCATGAGACTAGTACATAAATTTTCTCTCTGGAAATGAGCATGTGTTCACACCATGGATAATATCAAAACACTTTTATTTGTATTATATTGGTTGTCTTCATACTATAATTGACATTTGATAGAATTAGGGGCCTGTTTCCTTAAAAAAAATGCAATATTAAGTGGCTAATTTTTATGGATACCGGCTATGCAGTTCTGATTCATGGATATATCAAAAAAGGCTCTAATATGCAGTACCATATATGGTATTGGCGACTCAAATCACCACTAGTGGCGCTAGCGTCGGTGACGTAATTTTCCAAGATGGCGGACACACTGGTGATAAAGTATGTTGCTAGATTAGATCGCAACGAGCGTTATATGGCTATTTTGCTCCATCTTCTGCTATATTTTTCCTTAATATCTATCGAGTTATTAAGTATCGTATTTGCACGTCACAGTACAGAGGATTTTCCGTATGTAGTGCTCTTTTTCATTCAATATATATCGTTTTTTGAACCACTCTCCATTACATTGGTGCACATTTATCTATTCCGCTGGTTCATTATTAACTTCATTTTAGAGCTCTATCGTAATTTTCAACTTGTAAAGCGTCATGGAAAACACTAACAAGGCGATGGTCCCACCGAGGAAAACGACGATGAGGAGAAATTAAGCGTTTCTCAATGTTATTCGGTGGTCTTATCGAACTCTGAAATAGGAACTCCGTTCCCATACATTCCCTTCAGATTCCTTTTTTGAAACAGGTTTCTCCATAAACTTCCTCTTATAATACCCATAGTTTAACTGTGCTATTAATGTCCTCACTTATTTTTACTGCAATGGCTTTGTAATTATGAAACTGCATGCTAACTAAACATTACTTCATAAACATTTTATCATTGCTCTCTCTAACAAATCACTTGTGTTACGATTGGGCCCATGATTGAACTGTGATTTAAATGTCCTCACTTATGTTGACTTAAATGGCTTTGTTTTTATGAACCTGCTTTCTATCTGAACCTTATTTCATAAACATTTTTCATTTCTCTTCTTAAGAAATCACTAGAGTGACGTCTAGGCCCATGATTGAACTTCATATTAATGTCCTCTCTGTTGTTGACTTCAATGGCCTTGTATTTATGAACCTGCATGCCAACTGAACCTTACTTCATAAACATTTTATCATTGTTCCTCCTAAGAAATCACTTGTTTGATGATTATGCCCATGATTGAACTATGATTTTAATTTCCTCACTGTTGTTGACTTCAATGGCTTTGTATTTATGAACCTGCATGCCAACTGAACCTTACTTCATAAACATTTTATCATTGCTCCTCCTAAGAAATCACTTGTTTGATGATTATGCCCATGAGTAAACTATGATTTTAATTTCCTCACAGTTATTGACTTCAATGGCTTTGTATTTATGAGCCTGCATGCCAACTGAACCTTACTTCATAAACATTTTATCTTTGCTCCTCCTAAGAAATCACTTGTTTGATGATTAGGCCCATGATTGAACTGTGATTATAATGTCTTCACTGTTGTTGACTTCAATGGCTTTGTATTTATGAGCCAGCTTGCTAACTGAACCTATTTTATATTGACTTAAAAGTCCTTTATGTTATCCACCCGCCACTTCTCTATGTAGCGTACCACAAATGTTTTTCTTTCCTCCCAAGTTTACATCCCTGATCTGAGTAGAAAACCCATCACTTAAGTAATAGTCAACACTCTTATAAACTTCATTACCTTGGTACTCTCTACCTACCTCTTTCTTGTATCGTTTTTTCAAAATGTCCAAAAAGTATAATAAAAAATTGAATTCACATAAAATTTTCATCAATTTTGCATAAGGCCATCCTAACTTTCTGTGGTATTGCTGGTATCTTAGCTCATGGAATCTATTTTACCTAGTTACTTGTTCTTAATTAATTTTGATGAATAATGGGGGAAAGAGTCGAGGACATTGACAGAAAGTAGTAAGTGGGCTGTGATGATGAAAAGTACATTGGAGTGGAGTGGTAAAAAAGTAGGTGTTAAGGTAAGTACTAGTAAACAAAGTGTTGCAGTATGGAGAAGAATTTAGTCCAACTTAGCAATTGCAACTGTATCGTAGATGAAAAGAAAAACTTTTTTGTATTCTTTTAATGTTAAAATAAGTTGTGTTCACACAGTTGATCGTGAGTCAATATAGTTTATTGTCTACATGTTGCACCTTAACTTTATTTAATCTATCCACTCCACCATCACTTTATAAGAGTCCAGTCACACCAAGTGATAGTCATCGAGGGGTATTTGTAAATTAAACTCAATAATGCTGGCCTTGTTGTGGTGGGGCAAAGGCCTAAAGGCAAAGAGTATATTAACCAACACACAACTATCAGTAGAGTGTCTACAGAACAACTATCAGAGCTATATGAGTACCTATTGATACTGAGATGCTTCTTCTAGGCAGTAGGAGCATATATAAGAAGCATAGTGAACCAAATGGTACATGACGTATGGTTACAATAAGATACATTATTATCATCAAAGGTGGTGGTTTATTATTTTGCTCAGATAGTAGGGAGAGTAACAAATGGAAAATATTTCAACTAGGTACTTATATAAATGATTTCTACATCAAATATCATATACTCTAAGGAGCTCCAAAGAATGAATAAGAGAATATGAATGTCCTAAAGGATAGTCAACTATAGGTGATAGTAATATACTATAGTAATATCACTTGGTTATTCTGTGGGAAGCTACTTCTGCAGAACTGGGATTAAAAATGGAAGAAAGTTTGCATCAGTTAGAAATGGTGTTTTTTTTTTCAATCAATTAGCCGTAAAAATGTGATTCCCATGCACAATCTTTTTGATATTTCGATTGTTAAGTTTATTTATTTATATGTTGTTGTCATCTGTATGTATCATACTCCAGATGGGGATATTAACCTTAATGTAGATAATTTAATGATCCTGCTTGATTAAGTGCTGAAAACTATAAGGAATCTTTGATTTTATGAGGTGAAGTTAACACTGAGTTCTCAAACGAAGAACGTTTTCAAGTAAGAAAATTTATTAATCTAATGAACTGTTTCAACTTAACTCACTGCACCATGTCTCCAATTAGGATATCAAAATACAATGAATGTGTTTTGGATCGCGATCCTCTCTATTCACCTTAGCGCCAACAGGAACTATACCTACGCCTAGCTTAGAGGACACATTCCTAAATAATATTTCTTGAAGAAGAATTTCCACCAAAAAACGCGTCCATGACGCCGAGAGACAATCACCTTGCCGATCATGAAATATAGGATACATATGAAATGTACGACGAAAGTAAAATAAAGAAGGAGGAATGAAAGGAATTAAACTATAAATACTTGAGACTTATTAAGAGGTTATTACAGTTAATTTCCGAGAAAAAATAATGGAAATGACTGCAAGCGAAGTTCGAATACGTGAGAGGCTGAGTTGTGAGAACAGAAAATTCAGTTACGTTACAGTTAAGAGTTACATAAAATATACAGTTTTGGAGGTATCACTGAAATGTGAGATAAGCGAAAGATCTATTAAAGAGGGATAATTGTCAGGAAAGAAGCCAACAGGTGCCAGGGATTACTATAAGGCACTACGCAGCCTATATTCGGCACATGAATTACACGTAAACAGTCCACTCCATCACCATCGCGCTGCTTACATTTTTCGCCGGTAGTTGGCGTCTTCCGGGCTGGAATCGCGATATTCGGTTCATTGTTTTAGTGATAATTTTTTGAAGAAGCAGGTTTTTATGACGACATTTTCCTTCCAGGATCCAATATTATTGCATTTTTCATGCATGTGCTGTGGAGTGCTCCACGTGCTTTATTAAGTGTCGATGCAATTATTTATGCTTTATGTCAGGAGCCTCCAATTTACTAGGCCACGAGGGCCACTTTCCAAGTTCCGAGTGGCCCCGCGGGCCGGATAGCAAATTCGCCGATGGCTGAAGTATTCGATTCCAACGTCTACCGAAGTATCCGGTGACGTATTTCTTAATTACGAACAGTCGAAGGCGACTTTGACTTGCAGTACAGCGCTCCAATGCTCATAGCGGCGTCTCACAGAGTTAAACGAGCGAGAATCGCGCGCTACTTGAAACGAGTGCGCGGGCCGGATGAAAGCCGGATCCGGCCCGCGGGCCGTATTTTGGAGACCCCTGATTTATATCATGGTTTTATTATGTAGTGAATTAAGGTAAACGTTTAATTTGACGCTTGTTTTCAAATCTGTTGTATTTTACATAGTTTTAAATTAGAACCAATGCAATGTAAACAATGTCAAAATCTTTCATTGCTTCCTTTTCCTCTTAATTTGGACCTAAATTTTCATCTGCACATTCGCATGTAATAATAGATCATACTTGCCTTACGATGTCTCAATGTAACGAAGCTCTGGCGGTGAATAATAGACTCAATCAGTTTATCCCAAAGGTTGAAGTGTATTTTCACATTCCAATAATTGTCGCAATGCATTAATTGGCTATTGGATGCTTTCTTCGGTAAAAGCTCAACTAATCTTAATACATATGGCACCGTAATAAAATTTTCCAGTTGCAATTTTTATCGCCATTAAAAAAAAAACAAACTCGGCTGTTTAAATATTAGCCGACCACATCATAGTTATTAATCGTGATTGGCTGTGTATTATGTGGGGAAGTCATAATTTAAAGCTAATATATTGCCGTATTTAATCACTAATCTACAAAGTGACTAAACCCGTAGGTTTGTTTGGATGGGTGAGGGTAGAGCTCATCCTAGATCAGACCTTAACTAAGCCATTTACGTATTGACTCGATGTATTATCAACAATATGCGTTAAAAGTAAGGGACCACTTTCTTCGCTGGAGCACATCATGCTATGCCTGCTATATCGACTAAAAATTATGTATCCTTAATAGAGTTGTAGAAGATTCTAAAAACAACAACGCCGAAGCCATATTCATTTTATTTAAGAAAGAGTATTTATAGGCGATAAAACAATGCTCTTAATTGAAAACACAGTCTTGGATTTGGAACTTCACATGTCCTTCATCACCACAAACGAGGTAATAATTTAACTGAATTTAAAATCCATTGGAGTTTTACACGACAAAGAAATAACGTTGAGTATTATTTAATTCTCTTCTTGTACGCATACCGCCAAGATCGATTCTTGAGTCGAGCCAGGTACCCGTTTATCGCACCGCAAAGCTGTGACTAACGTGCTAATTGCCTCCTCTATCCACGAAAGTTTAAAGAAACATTCATTATCCCTCATTCTTTTTATCGCAGCCGAACGAACGTCATGACATTTCGAGAAATTCCTCCAATGCACTTGGCTCGCTTGGAAACATTTAATGCCATTTTCCCGTGGATTAAAAGAAATAGCCTCTAAATGTCAACCGCATACGATTAAAACCGACGTCGGAATCAAGTATTCATTCTTCACCGAGTCTTGTTCGTGATTTCAGCGTCGCGTCGTCTGAAACCGCGGCGGAGGTCTTGCACGTAACCTTGGCTGTGTGCATCTCACCACGGCCACCGGCTGGCTGCATTCAAGAAGTGGAAAGGGACTTTATATAGAGGACACACAAACCCTCTTACCCCCCTTACAATTCTTCTCCAAGTGCATTCTGCATGCTCATATTCTTTGATGCTTGCATACTGAAAATGGTGACGTGATTCGGAGGCGTTAATCTGCCGAAAAAAGAAAGTAAAAATGTGTGTATCAGAGGAAGGTGCTAATAAAGTGTCTCTTCGCCTTACGCTTCCTTCTGTGATGTGTTCTGCGTTAACTTTGTCGAACTATCACACCTCTAATTCGTAAAAAAGCGTCGCTGCTTCGCGATAACGTCGCTATAGTTGTGCGAAGAAATAGCGAACGAGACCTTGGTGCATTTTTTTCATACAAATGAGTCATTACTTTATTTAAGAGAGAGAATATATCCCTTTGCGCCCATTGCATTTTTTAGTATGTATACTGTACACAAATACATGTATACAATATATTCATTAGTGCCATTTGTTGTGCAAAATCTTCAAATCCATTGTTACTTTCAATATTACTACCACTATTTTCGTAGGTGATCAGGTATCATTTTAGTTATTTTTTAGTTAAAAGGGGCTATAAAAATAGTGGTGATATATCTCTAGCTGTTATTTTGCAACTGCCACAGCCACATCACTTTTTTGTGCATTTAATCGTACTTTCCCCATGACCGTATTTTGAATTATTAGTCTCTTTACAAAATCTTGAATTAGTAATAACCTCCGGCGTCGGAAAAAATACCCTTCAATGACTGCAGAGAAAAATTGAAATCTATGCCGCTGCCTTTCTTTCTTGGCTATTAAGTCACGCTGTGTATTTTTAGTGGTAGTTTGAGTCCAAGCGGCTCTAATTTTCCAGGATAGCCTTCATTAAAAATTAAAATGAGTGAAATCTTTTAGCTGATTTTTTATTCTTTTTTTGTTTTCGATATTTTTGTTGCTTAATTTTGTGACATTTTTCTCCATGCTTAGTTTTTTAGAAGCAAATTAACACCACAAAATTTACCTCTTTTCATTAAATTCTGTATTTACCGAAGCAAGGGTGTAATGAAAAGGATGACGTGATCATCCTGTATGGTTGAAGTTACATCTAAAATCTAAATCAAGTTTTTAATCTTACTAGTCGCCATAAAATGATGTCATGATGTCAGGCGTTAGCAATTTTATGATAAGCACAGGTGAAGTTATCAATCTCTGTATCTCAAGAAAACATTATTTTTGAGGCAATATAACGGGTAAAAAGTTCAAACGTGTGATGGATTAATTGCTGCGATAATGCTTTTAGTTCTTAACTCCTTACTTCTTGTTATATGAATATCATGAGATTTATATTCGTCTGGTGCTAGCCAAATTCATTAAACTTGGGTTATTCTCGTATTGTTTTTATTTTCAAGATGGATAGTCAACCCATGTTTCTTTATCGTAACCATTAAGCTAAGTATTTTCTCCAACCCATAAATGTTTATTTTAATGGGCATTCAACCAAGCCTGTTTATCTTAACCCTCAAGCAATAGATAATATATTAAGTTGATGCATTCCTTCGTATTGTTATCAGTTGAATGTAAAGCTATCTTGTCTTAATTTATTCCCAACATGATTCCTATTCCCTGCTATTATTAATACAATTCCTATGTCACCATTTTTTCCTTGACAATCATCCTTTTCCTTAATTCATATTTGTTATCCGGTATCGTATTTGCCTTGCTCTTGATTCCTTCAATTTTAACGTAGTTTTCTTTTCCACCTAGTTTTGTTTTTCCATTATTCTTCTGTCGAGGTCTGGAGTTCAGTATATACCCATTGGTCCTGATACTGTTTTTCTAGCTATTTTCTGTGCAATTCCTTGTGATCCGTAGTCCCTTATTTAATCTTACTGCAATGCATGCTTTTTACTAACTCTGAAATTCCCTTCTTTTGATAAACCAACTTTCTTGCATGCCACCACTATTCTCTCCTCCTTTAACTCCACTGATTCCTAACATTCCTGCTTGTTTGACCAATTTAAAGCTTGCACACTCCACTCTTAACATTTAACTCCTAATCTGCTTTTTAATCTAATGTTGTATTTCATGAGTTAAAACACGGTTGCGCTAGTCTGCCGTGCGCAAGTTCATGATAATATACCCCGTCCTCCGCATCTCCATGATATATTCTAATTGGTATATTTCCGCGCTTCCTTGGCTCTTCCATGCGTAACAAAGCACTCAGAGGTATTTTAGTCGAGTTATTTTTGCAATTTGTTCATTTCATTTGATGAAGTCTTCTGCTGGCTTTTGTTATCTCTATGCTATTTGTTTTCTTTCCTGAATAGTTTCCATTCCATCACTTTCATTCAGTTTATCATCGCAACAAAGATTCCTTTTCTACTGTGTTTCACCAACAACTTCTTCAAGCTTTTTTTTCAATTCTACTTCACGCGGTTCATCTACCTTTCGGTTTCTGTGCACATACTATAATTTTGAATTTCTGCTGATTAGTTATGTGAGCTTCTACTCCTAGGCATTCGTAGAATCTGGCAGCTCACCTTTTCTGTGCATCTTTTCGTAACCACCTGTACATTTCAAGTCATACCTAAATAACCCCCTGTTGACTTACCTCTTCTCTTCTCAGATTATCCTGCTGCCATCACCTCGGTTAACCCACTCGCGGTCGCGCATGGCATTCTTCTGTTTCTTTACTTCCTCCCCAAGTTCCTCAGCAGCTGTGAGAGTCGAAGCAATTGCTTAATTTTATCTTTGTGGTTAAAACAATATTTTCCGTACTTTTTTGGCATGTGACATACAAGGGAGTTGGCTCGAGGATAGAGATGTGGTAACACGTAGATTAACTCACGTACTTATTTTTAATTTTTCCCTTGGTTTCAGTTAACATTGACGTCATTTTCTTTGACATTTGACATCAACTACAGTCAGTAGCGAATCCAGGATAGGATAAAGGGGAGGGGGGGTTTGTGGTGGTAATCTCGCAGAAGTAAGGAAGGTCCGAAAAAATTACCATTCTATCTAGTGTGAATTGGATACCCAAGGGGGGGGCCTATTGCCCCTTTACCCCCGTCCCCCTATAGATCCGCCACTGGCTACAGTTTTAATTCACAAAAAGCTCCTATCACAAATGGAGCCTACATTTTTTTATCATATGATACATTATCATGCGCTTCATATCAGTTTTTCATCCTTACAGAATTCATGTTCCAGTATTTTTTTACCATTTATACTCATCGCTGTGGTTAGAGCGTATAATGAAACTCAGAATTTTGAATTCGAAGCAAATACAGGTAGTACATTTTATTTGTGCATTGTAAGTTTGAGGAGTACAATTTAAAGAGAAAAGCTGAAATTTTCTCTATTAAGCAATGCTTGCACACTTGTAAAATTCCTAGAATTTTATTGCGGTCTCATTTCGCCAAATTCATGAATATGTATGCCCTCATATTTTTTTAGTGAAAGCGAAGGTCTTTCTACCATCGTAGCTTGCGGACAATTAGCAAATTCTCATTCCTCTAAGGAATCTCCAAGAACACAAATATCAATGTATACGTTTTTTGTGTTTTCCATTATTTTAAATAATTCTTCTGGCATGGCATCTTTTCCGCACCGCTTTCTCTCGGGTCCCTACTCTCCCTTTAACTATTGTGCTTACTCATCTATTCAATTCTCTAGTTTTTGTTTTTCCTTCCCGTTGAAATATTGCAGATGGCAATTTTTGGACTGTTGTTTTTGTGTTTATATGTAACAAATATGCTTATTGAGATTCTTGGCTCCTATTTCTTCCCTTGCCTGTCTTCGAGCAATTAGTGTGTTTTTTTGCAACGCCGTGCATTCTGTTTTTCCGACAGGAATGGCTAATACGCTCCTAAGGGGCCATGAAGCACCAAAAAATAAAAACTTTGGTACGTTAAATTTAAAACCTTCCTTAGCAATGATTTCGAATTAAGATGGCAAAGATAGCGGCTATGCGGATCATAAATGTCTGATATAAAACACTGAATCCTTAAATTAAATATCCTTTTGAAGTCTTAAAAGGAGTTATTGCGAGCCTTCCTGGTTGTTCTTTTTTCACCGTGCAACCTTAAACCTTGGCCACACCTTTTAATCTCTCCCTAACTTAAAATCAATTACCGCGAGCCATTCTTGTCAAGGACTTTTGCGTTTTACTATGATGGGTTCGTGAAATACTGTAGCCTAGAAGTGGTAATCATCGTTATCATTGGTAAATTATCCTAAGATTGAATACACCAAAGGAAGGAGTTCGTCATGAAAAAAATATTTGACTTAGCAGGGGTTGTCAATAATCGGGAATAAAAATATTTGACTTAGCCGGAATTATCAAGTATTTTTTCATGGCAGACTTCATACTTTGGTGTATTTAGCTTTGATTGTTACTGTGTACTACCTGTTTCCTGTTTCATGCAGCGCTTTAAAATCCTAAGATTGGTTTGACGCAACTATCCTTCCTCTCTCCTATCCGCTAGCCTTTTCATACCAACGTATTTCTTTTTTTACATCATTCATAACCTGTCCTATGCAACTCATTCGGGGTCGTCCCTTGCCCTTCTTCCCTTCCATCTGTCCTTCTGCGATTGTTTTCATCAGGGCAGGATGTCTCATAATGTAGCCGAACTAAGTTGTCCCGCCTTTTAAGATTTCAGGAGACTTCTCTTTACTCCCACTCTTCTCAGCATTTCCTCATTACTTACACGGTCGATCCATTTCAACTGCATCATTTTTGGTAGCACCACATTTCGAAAGCTTCCACTCATGACTTCTCTGCTACTGAGCCATGTTTTCAGGGAAGAGGTAGTTGGTAAGGTTTCCCACTTCCATTCCAACGGTGTTTTTTACCTGACAACATCACGTGGACTAAATTTCGTCTGGCTCCTACTATTCGACCTATCTAGCATGGGCAGCCCTACCGGGAGTAATTTAGAATCCATCCCGCAAGTGCAGCTCTAGGGGTCATAGGATCGCGCAAGCCTTTCCACCACGGCAAGGTTGTAGCCCGAGGGAAAAGCTTCGTAACATACAATGGAAATTTTCAGGAAGTCCTGAAATATTCAATTGCATGTTTACACACTTGTATGAAAGTAGTTATAAACTTTTGTATTGGATCTATGATGTTGTGAGATTCCTACTATGTTTTATCTATGACGTTGTAAGATTCATTGCTGGTTTTCAAAAGCTATAACGTGTAGTGAATTTATTAGTGCGTTGAAGGTATCTTTTTTGCGGGAGAATTACTGGAAGGTAATTCCAACAATTAACGCATATTATAATGAGAAACACTAAGGCCACATTATAATTATTCATTAAGGCTTTCACTTGAGCTTTAAAACTTTATTTCTGGCTGATTAATTGAACTTAGGGCCGTTTTAAGGTAAACTATATGATAGTAGTTAAGATAGTCTATATGTGATATATTGAACTGCAACGTAATGAGGGTTAGCTTTTAGGCCTTAAATTTACATTAGAAATTCAAGGAGCTCTGTAAAAATGTAAGAGCAGTTGCAATTACTTGAACCTGAAAAAAAAACTAATTACATTGATAGGAAGTTTTTAGCTACGAATATGGCGATTCCAGGATCATAAAATCTGCTCTTGTTCTATTATGAAATGAGTTAATACTATTAAAAGAAGCAGTCATATCAATGACCTACCGCTCAAATTCTGTGGTTCTGAGGTATTTTCACTCCTTTGATTTAAAAGTGATGCTTCTGTTCGTAAAGCATAGAAGTTGATTTTTTCTATTCTGATTACCTATTTCTTCACTTTCTGATCTGAATTTCTGTCCTGAAAAGAACATGCTAAATATTTCGTCTCCAATAAAATTGAATAACTTTGACTTATTTTATAGCTTACTTCTTTCTATATAATGTATTTATGCAGTAAAATCTATTATTTAAGGAAAATAAAAAGACTTTAAAATTATTTATAATCTCGCCAAAGAGTAGTCTCAATCGGTGAATGATGACTCATATTCATTTAACATTTGATCTTAAATTTTACTTAAGTAAATATATAATATGTATAGTTAAAGATTAATAAATAATGCAGTACGTAGCCAGGAATGCAGCATATAGAAAAATGCATAATTGGTTACAAGTTCATGATAAAACTTTGAAAAATAACGTTACAGTTTATTTTCGAGTGATATGCAGCCATAGTTTAGGTTTAGAGGACAGTATTGATATTTTTATGTGCTTCTATTGTATTTTATCACTTAAAATAGTGAAATATCACTTGCTATCCTTCTTTCAAATATTTGTATTCCAATACAGTATCCTTTCCTGCATTTTCTTGCATTTATAATATTGCATGGAGTTCACCGATGTAGTGTCGGACGTTGCTGTAGTTGTAATGCCTAGCGTTCAGTAGTAATATAAAAATTTTGTTCACCATATTTTGCTATTGCTGACACCCTTGATAGTTTCAAAATATTTTTTCTGTAAAAACTCTCTGTCAAATTCTAAATAAATTCGTCGCCCCTTATTATATTCTGTGTAATGGAAACAATACTTCGTAGCAGAGGCTCTCACTAAAAGTTTTGATGCTAACTTAATTTCTACTGCTTCCTTGGCGATGCAGCCGTTTTCTTCCCCTTCTACAAAAAAAAACGTTTATATCTGCAAGCCACCGCCCTTGACCATTTCATTTTGACTTATCCTTTTTCCACTATCCCGGTATCAATAATAGCGGAGAAAAAATATCGCCTGCGATGCAAACGGAATCCCTTTTATACTAACCTGAATGTGGATTGATGTCCAGGACGGTCTTGAGGCTGAGAAAAAAGTATAATAGGAGGAGAGAATCCATCGTAAACAAGGCTGCATTTCGCGATCTCATGCCGTGTGTGGATGCTGCGCCGGAATATGGAGCCTGGATCTCTCGCACGACATTTTATGTCCCGTTAAACCGTCTCCCACAATTTTGGCACGCCCTGCTTAATGCCAATATATTATGCTCATATCTCGAACAAAATAGAATTCATGTACCCGAGGATTTGAATGAAATTTAAGAAGAATCCATTTTTTATCAGTAAAGTTGTCATATTTGACCGTAACCGGATGTGTTCCTCATCTGTTAGGTAACGATCATAGATTCGAATATAGTTCTTTAATTGCTTATCTAATATAGGCTACTAATTTCCGGATTTAGGAGCTGCCGCTTGCGGAATACTGTGATAAATAATGCGTGACTATTGCAAGATGCTATTTCACGTCTGCTATTTCAAGATGGTCATCAATCCATGACGCTGTAGTTGTTCATTACGTAAATACGCAAGTAATTCATAGTTTGACCATTGTGTACATAATTATAATTGTTAATATTATTTATTGTTGGAAAGACGTTGGTTTTATGAAATTAAAGGAGCGTATTTCTCCGAATAATTCAGGAAACTGATCTTGGTCATTATCATGTTGGTGGGGTAAACAGACGTTTTTGGTGATCATTGGAAATATTAATGACCGGGAAGAAATTCTATTCATATTATTATTTGTAGCTGTAAATTATTGGCGTAGAATTATATGGAATAATCTTGGTATCAGCAGAATAAAAATAAAGAGAAACTTCCATAAGACCTATGCATTGACTTAAAGGTTATAGACTACTAAAAAATATAGTGTGTCTACTAAGTCTGACTGAAAGACTACAAAATGTGACTTAGTAGTCACGCTCCGACTATATTGTCACGTCATCTCGCCTAATCATTTACTTTGATATCCTGATGTTTCAAGAATTTCCAGAATGCTTCTTAGACGGAGCTGAAAGCGGCTATTCAGCTGGTATAATAAGAGTTGCCAACTCAGTAAAATGGGTTGCCAACCCAACAATTATGAAAACAGAATTTTCATGAGTAAACGATTTCGAATGAATCAGGTTTGGAGAGGAACCCTGCATGGAAATCAGTTTGCTTTCATGGAAACTGGGGAATGTTTCAAGCATTTTATCATGTGCATCTTATTATATATAGATGCGCTTGGAGTACGTACAAAGCCTCAGTTCGATTAAATAAAAATCTAGCGGAATGTCAATAGAGTACCTTACAGGATCAATTCGTACTTCACTAGCAACTAGAGTCCTCTACATTGCTCTCTCAACACTACTCTCAACTTAGTTATTTTATGGCAATGTAGAGGACTCTGCTAGCAACCAGCGTTGGTAGCAATCGACGAATTTACATAGGGCAGGAAGAGCTATCACGGTTAGCTTGCGTTGAATAAGCGTATGATCGCAGAGGTGGTTCTAAGGAGGCTATGGCCTACCCGTTGGGTCAAAACTCACACCTGATAAAATCAAAATTTTTGGAGATTGCCACTGTCTAAATAAGTATATAGTTATATTTTCCTTTTTTTAAGCTTATGGCCTATTTTAACCGCTTTTGGTATGTTACAATCCAGTGGCAGATCAAGGGAAGTCCCTTAGTATTCTCTGAGGATCATTCTATCAATTTTCTTTCCTTTCCATTTAAGGAGTTTAATTGAATATTTTAAGTGCTTAAAAGATAAAATATAGAGCGTAAAATACGATATGATTCCGACGGAATGGAAAGGATGATGTGGAAAAGCATAAAACAGGTGAAGGGAAAACCAGGAAGTTGCAATATAAATGGGTGGAGTTGCCAATGAATGAATTGATGCAGAGAAGGGTGGCGTTTTTTGGAAAAAAAAATTAACGGAGCTTGGAGTCACGCCAAGACAGATAAAACGGTCAGATCAAGAAACTCAGACGTTTGAGAGGACGCAGACGATTTATAGTAGATAGGAGATTTATAGTAAAAAGTAATTTCTTTTTAGTTAAAGCTTAGTTAAATTTTGGAAAGATATTATCTTTAACTGTCTGGCATTTGACAGTTTCTTGACGGCATCCACGTATTAACCAATACTTACGATTGGAGAATAAAGTGACCATTTAACCGTGGTACACTCTTTGCATTTAAAAAATATTTCTCGAATATGATTTACTTCATAATAACAGTATTCTCAAAAGGAATTTATATCACGGATTTCTATCGTGTATAACAGATAGTTTGAAATTTTATTAGCCGCCATTAAATGAAAAACTAGAAATCATAGGATGTTTTCCAAGAAAAGGCGCAATGAACGGGAAGAACGCGTTATTTGGTTATGAATGACGACAAAGTTTGGATACGCTCTATTCATCTTCTTTGTCCTCATGTAACTTCAACTTAAGGAGGGGAATAGAAGAAAACCTGCGTCAGTCAACGCAGGGAAGAAAGCGAAACAGCCTTATCGTTCGAGGCAGTGCAGTTGGAGCAGTACCAGCTGCCAGTCGAGGAAGACTACCATTTAAAAGAATTTTCTCGAATTGAAATCAAGAGGTTGTTCTTTTTATTGATGAATATATAGGTAAAACATCTCAATACTCAGCATTTTTATCCATATCAATCATTGGAAAACATCAAACAAAACCATTACCTTAAGCTTCATCTGTTCGCTATGCAGTCAAATGTAAAGATTCTTTGTGGCCCTATATGATATTTGGCATTTCAGTGAAGAATTAATGGCTAATCTGCAGACGTATTACACAGTTTACGACATGAAATTGTAATTTCAATGGTTACAAAAACCCTTTTACGGCGCAAAAAATCCCATTTTTCCGATAGAGCCTTTACCTCGAGGGTCTCCTGTAAATTTACATTACCTCACGTTTCCAGGCTAAATGTCTCATTTTTATGCTCCGCATGTACGTTGAATTCAAATAGAATTATCGCCTATTTTGCAAAAAATCAAAATCTATTGCCTCAAATTTCATCCGTTTGGAATAGCATCAGCTGAAAAATGCATCAGCTGTTAGCAGGTACGTGAAACTCTTTAGCTACGGTAATAGTCCTACCTCATTATTTTTTTCAATTTTCATTTTTTTCGGAGTGAAACTCAAAGTAAATTTATGACTGCATGCAATTTTATGGCTGACCGCGGTCATTACAAGTAGCACGTCTGCAAAGACTCGTAAATGCGACGCTCAAAACTTATGTTAATTAATGGAAACTGATATCTCTTACCTCTCACCTGTGGCGGATACAAGTCCCCATAAAATATTTTTTTTAATATCAGATTGGCAAATATTTTTCTGAAGTCGTTCTAATACAAAATTTGTGAGGGTATAACATGAAAACATAGAAATAACGACGTAATGTTCTAAGTTTTCTGGAATTAAACGAATTTACATGCGGCACGTGTACTCTTTAAATGAAAATATTTATTGAGATCCACATTTTTCGATTCTATTTTTGATCATGCCACATTAAATTTTTGCTCTAAATATATGTTGCTTGCATATTCTGCTAAGTTAGAGATCATTGGTACCGCGCTTGTTCTTGAACTTCGTTTAACAAATCTCTCAGTTAGTTTCATCATGTTTTCACTAATGTATTTCAATCATTGATTCAATTTTTCTAAGTCGATTTATTGTGTATTGCGTCATCATAAACGAAATTTTGAACCCATATTTTCTCTCCTCCGAGTGATGTGTGAAAGTTAAATACGAAGTACAGACCACGTTGCTGTTGCGTGATGCAACAGACGTAACACTTATTTTACTTTCCTTCCCCATCTGCACTTTCTCAGTGATTCTCCTCTCCGTCTTTCCTTATTATCCTCGATACCCACATCTCCAACATCTCTCGCCTTTACTTGTCCTTATTCTCAAAATGGTTGTTTCAGGTGAGATGTGTGGGAACCGTTCCATTGTAAATGAAAGGAACGTTGCAGGTTCCACTTCAAAACTTTATCTACTATACAACAAGACACTTGTGGATGATTTTTGTCACTTGTAAATGATGTAAAAGCATCAAAAGACATCGTGTAGTGAGGTGAATATTGTTTTTATGGGGAATCTACAAAGTCTCTTTCTTAAGCGTTCGCATTTTCGCCCCGTGAAGCGCCAAGCACCTGATCAGGCTCTTCTCTGGTATTTTCTTAGCATGCCAGAACAAATACTTCCACTGCAATAGTTTGATACTTGCATTTTTCGCATTTTCATGAGTTCTACCTGTAGACTCTGGCACGATAGCCAGAAAAATTCTTGTCCTCATTTTCTTTACATTTTAACAGGAAGAGAAAGAGCAATAATTATAATTAAATTTCAATTTGTATTGAGGTCTAATTGGAAGTTGAAGGAAGAATTGGCGTTGCAAAGGATTGCGCAAGATGAGGGTCATAGCGAACTAGTGGAGGGAGATGGAGGAATTAAGAAGATGAATCTTTGAATGGTTTGGTGAATAAATTTATTAATCAGTAGAAAAGCTGGTACTTTTTATCAAAACATTTATATTTAATTATTACTTGTGGAAAAAAGCACTAGTTTTCCTGTTATGGCTTACCTTCTATTACTTTAAACCCGAATCTGTCGAGATTAATCCATGAAAGTTTCGCATGAATATTGTGTCAACCATTAAGTAGAAAAAAAAGCTTCTAAGGAACATTATGAGATAGTTTAGTGTCAAATTATGGATATGTGATTTAACCGCATGTGAGAATGAGATCTCAATCGTAGTAAGCATGTAATATGAAAGTGTTGTAGTCATTCTGTCTAAAAATTCCAGAACATGTGATATTCATAGCAACATTTTAGAGGGGATGAGCAATAATTATGAATGTTATAATGATATAAATGATAAGGGTAGGGTAGAGGAGACTATGGGAAGAAAAGTGCGGGAGGAAGATCGTAGGAAAGTGATCATAAGGGGACGGTATGATAGATGGGTGCTGGCTGTCGGGGTCTGGAGAACTTCATCTGCGTATTCCTCGGGCTCCTAAATATAACCTGAAAATTTTACTTTTTTTTATTCTTGTTGGAATTCAAATTCTACCATTTCTATCTGTGAAAATTTCAAATTTTCCCATATAAAGGCCATACAAATTCAACGGAATACATTTGAAGTGATTAATCAGCAAGTAGGTGAAATATGTTCAACAGGGTTAAGACGAAAATGATATAATTTAATTTCTTACAGAGCCAAAGAATTTCTCGGAACGGTAGAAAAAACTAAATTGTATTCAGCCTTGACATCATTCATAAGGAAGAGTTGAGAAGGGAGAAGACGATAGAAAAGATTCAGATTAGAGTGAGATGTATGATAATGTTGAAGAATTGGTATACTAATGGATTTTGAGTGGAGGAAACGTCGTTAGCGAATTTCACATTACTCTAATCATGTTTTAGAGATCCATTTAATACCGAAGAAAATAGTCAGCTATTTTATGTGCCAGAAATTTTATTTCTGTCCTTAATTAAAAATAAAATTCCCGGAAGCATTGTCAAATTAATTTATCATCAAATTAAGGAAATACGATTCTGCCGAGGCAAAAAAAAAGGAATTAATGTGTGCGAGATAATATTGCGTGAGAAAAGTTTTCTTTTAAATTACCATTGAATACATGAATGAATTGAAATCCAAGCAAAATTTCAAATTTGTTTGAGACGTCATTACGATTTGTTAGTGTGAGGGTATACAAGCCGCAGGGAAGAATCAGAAAAGGAGAAGATATGTGCAAAAAGATCAAAGAATTGGTATTGAAGAGTTCTGCAAGGATCTGGAGTGATGGTAACGTCGTCGACGAATTCCTTAAGTTCCATATTTTGACCTAGAAATCTACACCAACATAACACCCTTCGAGTCACCTTAAGGATGTTTTGCAGGGGGTCATAAAAGTGTTACGCGTACTAATAAATCTTACTTCCACATTCATACAAAAGCAAAACTTGGTAAATGCTCATGAAGGCATTGTGCCTAGTCAGTTCAGTTCCAATCAGTTGCTAATAATTAAGCTTTTTAATGTCCCGCAGAAAAGGAGAGAACTTTGAGATTTAATGGGATTATAGTTTTACTGTGTTTCATTCAATCTGTCGCTGAATTCATGCATGAGTGCTAATCATAGTGAAGTTTCACATCGAGTTGAGACGTAATACTTTTTTTCTTACACGATGATCTGAGGAAAGAGAAATGGTTGGGAAGAATCGGAAGAGGAGAAGATGGGTGCGAGGCGGTCAAAGGATGGGCGCGTGAATCCTGGGTCGTGCGAACGTCGTCATCGGCGTAGTCATCGGGCGTGGTAGTGGTGATCCCTTTAGTGGGGCGTGGTCGGTTGCGAAGGCCGCCGCGGCGGGGGCAGATGGCCAAGGCCCCCCGGGGGGGGGGGGGCGGAGGTGTGGGGGCAAGGAAAGGGGTCTCAGGCCAGGTAGACTGGGGAGGTTGTGTGCAAGCGGCCCCAAGGTTGGAAGAATCTTCCTCTCCAGAGTTATCTCTTCCGCCCGGGGCGGGAATTCCACGCTGAAAGGCTGCTGCTGCTGCTGGCGGGACACAAAAAATGTGCCCAACGGGTTTGTATTCGTGACCGAAATAGCTCACTCGCTCTCGGGAATTATTTTAGCCCGTGAATTAAAGTTGGCATTTCTAAAAGGGCCCTTGCTTCTTGCCTCCAAGAGGGTAGTGAGGTGCATCATCAGATACTGCCCGCGTTTTTTTTTTCAAGCTTTCATAGTTCTTGGCCTGTTCAACATTTTACACTGCGGTTTGCCTTTCTGAGGCTCTTCAAGGAGGTTTACAGGTCCTGCTGCTATATTTCTCTCAGGCAAACATGTTGTTTATTAGGCATACTTTTTCTCCAAGCTGCTGAAGGGGACGTATCGCTCGCTCTCGATCGGTTTTATTTGGCCTTTTACTACTAGTTTAATACTTTAAATGTGGCCGTTAAAATTTTCATAATGTAAGCCCTTATCAAAGCTTCAGTTCCAAATTTGAAATCATAAATCCATCATAGAGCTCGTTGTCCATTTTTTTATAGTTTGGTTCTAAATTTTGACAAAGACCTTAGTTCTTTGAAAATTTCAAGATGGTTACGTATGTTTTAAAGGAGTCAATCGTCGTCGTGTAAGATCGCAAAAAGGATTAAGGCGGATCTCGATGGCTTCCTTATTTATGCGGTCCCAGTAGCGTAGTGAGAGGCGAAGAATTTATGCATCTCGCCGTCTAAGTGGTGGCGGAATGACCGTCATTTAGGTTGTGTTTCGCCACAGCCGACTTCTCTGGGAGCGCTAATTTAAAATGCCTTCATCTACATCTACGTCTACATAATACCCTGCGAGCCACCTCTAGGGTGTTTGGCAGGGGGTGATCAATCACCAGCATGCAGCATGCAATTGGATTCCCACATGCTTACCACACTGTGTAAAAAACGTTACGTATACTAACAAATTATACTACCATATGCTGTTAGAAATAAAAATAAAATTAAGAAACATGCATTGAGTTTTACATAGGTTAGAAGGCTACACTACAAGTCTAGCAATCTATTTATGAGTTCTATCGCTGCCGTTATAATCTCTTATTGATCGTGGAAAAAATGACATTCTGAATCTGTCTGTTCTACAATCTATCTCTCTTATTTTATTCATATGATCTGATCTTCCGTAGTATGTTGCCGTCCGTAATATACTTATGGTTAACTTCGTTAGAAAAGACACTGCTCTTGAATTTATCTAAAAGGTTTAGTCTATTTTTCAATCTACGGTCCGAAACAGATTCCCATCCGAGTTTATCTAAGAGGTCAGTTACACTAACATGACTATCGTAACGGCCTTTCACATACCTGGCAGCTCTTCTTTGCACGCGTTCTAACTCTTTTATTAAGCCTTTTTCATGAGGGTCCCAAACACTGGCAGCGTATTCTAAATTAGCAGCCTTCGGTGCTCTTTCAGCCTAATCTCAATTGTTCGACAGACAGGGGAGAGAGACCGAACGATAGAGATTAGGCTGGTCAATGCTATCATGTTATGGATATTGTATGATAGGTACATGAGGCTCAAGGATCACCCCTGTAGTCAAATGTATCTAATTTTATGCTGAAAACTTTCGATTGAAGGGTCTCAGGTATATTGGAATATATTTGAATTGAAAAATTGAGAGGAACCATTATTCCCCGTCGACCGTTCTTCCGTCATGACGTTTCTATCTAGATTCAACCCCCTTCAAAATTTTCCTTTGCCTGAAATTAGAAAATTTCGCCTCAGTATTTTCTCAGGAGCAAAATTGTAATATTGTAATAGAGGATGGTACAGAATAATGCTGAAAAAGTTCTGCTCCATATGATCTAAATATTGTGATGAAATCTTAAGTTTCAATTAACATTTACGAAATTTCCTGAGTCATGCCACAAAAAATGTAAAATACGACCGTTTAATAAGTAGAGATGTGTCCTTTTGATGAACCAATCCTTTTTGCTCGTTCAATTCCTTTGTTTAAGATCCAGTGGGAATAAATCTAAGGCTTAGTTCTTCTTAGAGATACGGTTCGGTACGTGAATAGCACGTATCGGTCGTCCAACTAATATTTGAGAAATGCCTTCCGGTCTTCTTTAAGGCTATATATGGCATTCGCTTTGCTTGCGTCTCCATTTGGAAGGCCGAAGGATCGGATTTTTCGGGGGCACCCAAAAAACGCTTCGGCGGAAAGGACAGTAAGACATTCCTAGCTATTCCTTTTTCTCCAAAAGTGGTGAAAGGAATCGCCCGCGACAGGTGGTTGGTCACTCAGGAGGATTTTTTTTTGTTACGAAAGCTAACAAACCAAGCGGTGCAAAAAAAATACCCCAAGTGTTAAGGAAGTGCCATTTTCTGGAAATGGAGCGAAGGATGAGTCCTATGATTTCTTATAAGGTTCACTCTTTCGGAGTTGCGGCAAAGAAAATGTTGCTCAGCCTCCTATCGTTAATATTCCTAGTATGGCCTTATCGTTTGGAATGAACATCTGCTCCGGGGGCCTCGGAAATTTTTGGCCTTCTTCAACTTCTTTTACGCGCCGGATTTCAAGTCTTTTTTTGCCTTCCTACCCAGCATCGCTGAATAATTATTGAGTAAAAATGTCTGTGAGAAAATTCCTTGCGGGTATTTATTGGTGCGAAATTTATTCGTGCCGACGATCAGCCAAAAGAGAGATTTAAACGACAGGATGATTGCGTCCTAAAATTTTACGACCTTCTCAAAAAATCAACATTGCATGAATCAATTTCGATGATGTACTACATGCTAAAATGGAGAAAAAAATGTTTACTCTTTGGTAACCGCCTTAGTGTAACAGCGGAAATGTTTTTCATATGCCCTAGTTAAATTTGCATCGGGGAGAGTATGCACAAAAGAAAGGATATTAGAGAGCTGAATGTAAAAAAAGTTAACCTCCTAAGTTTATTCCTGCATTAGAAGTATATTCCATTCAACATATCATTTTGGTTTCGATTCTCGAAGTCTAAAAGCAATTTGGAATTGAAAAAGAACACACCAGTATCTACGTTTTTATCCGTGATGTAATTACGTTGCGCGTAAAGTATGTCATCATAAGCTTCACTTAAATATTTTTCTTTGAGATGCACAGATTTATCAGCACAGAGTCTGAAAATATGAGTCCCAAAACGTAAACGGTTTTAAATATTAATAACCCCCAAACGTTGCCTTTATTTCTACTTTCCTTTCAATGAGGAGAGAAAATTTTCGATTTATTTCTTTCAAAATCTGTTACCTTCTTTCCATGAATTACAAGCTCTGTCGGACAATCAAATTTTACTTTAGCTTGCTTTGCAACATCGTCTTCTGAGGATCTGAATGAGGCTGGCGGTGCAATCAAATATAGAAGAATTTATGCTTCACTTTTCCAGAAATGGCTTTTGAGAACTGTTATTACATGAAATTCAATTATGTAATTTGCTTAAGTTCTTTTGTGAAGTCATTGTTTCAAAACTACACTTTGAAAAAACAACAAACTTGACAAAATTGAACGTGAAATGATATATTTTTTATCATAGAATCCGCATTTTGAATTCATCTAAAATATCACAGCTAATATCGGCTAGTAATTGACTGCAAGTATTTTATGATATTTACTTCAAAATTGCTTTACATTTGCCAACGCATCATCCCTCCTTAAACTAGGCGCTCGTAAATAGTTTTAAATCAAATATTCACAGACATGAGTGTCTGTTCTGTTAAAATTAGGCATGTTTAAGAAATAGGCGTTTTACTACAGCAAGATAAGTTTACCACCATTTTCATTTGGCTCACACAGTCAAATTTGAGCTCGGTCGATGAAGTCTTTTTATACCTATTGTAAATTTTCGCATTCCTGACAAGTATCTCCCATAGTTCCTTTCGTAGATAGCGTCGGAGACTACTCACCCTATGCAAGATCCGTTCTCGTCTAATAATGCCTACCCATTTTCCGCTCCATTCGTGATTGCAACTTTATAGCCCCATTCGGGATTTCTCAATTCCCATTCTTATGTAACATTTCTCTCCCTCGCAGCAGGGGAATTCGAGTTTCGAACCCGCGGCATTTGAGTCGGAGGTGCGTGCGTCCTCACACAATCAAGGCCACACGGATGATGCTGACGTAATGAACGTGCAGGGAAAAAGAGGAGTTATATTGCAGAGAGCAGCTAGACTTGTCTGTAAGTGGCCTATCTTAATCCTAGCCGCGCGATGTGATGATCCAAGTAATTTTGCCGGGACCTTCGGAATCAGAACTCTTCATCTAAATACATCTGCATACTACCCCTCAAGCCGCCTAAAAAGGCGTCAGGCAAGTACGCCGGCCATCTGCATATAAAAAGTAAATTCTCTAACAAAATTACGACTAACATTTATTAAAGTCCCTTGTGGTTCGGGGGAAAAAATTCCAGAATATAGCCGGCCTCGGTGGTGGCGGGGTAAAGTCCTCGCCTGCCAAACCGAAGGTCGCGGGTTCGAGTCCCGCCTGGGTAAGTTACCCATATCCAGGGCATGGATGTTTGTGATTGTTAAATGTTATCCACCCTGATATAAAGGCCGAACAGTGCTGTTTTCGGTGGTGTGTGAAATAAATAAATATCCGTTCGGCAAAATGTCTCTCTTAATTTCTTGCTTCTGTCGGACCTGGAATAAATGTGTGGCTCTAAAATTATGTTCTCCATGTCGCTCTTACAGATATCTACTCTCCATTGTTCAAACAATCTAAGCCTAGCGCGCAGCCTGCGACTCTTTAGAGGCTCCTAGCCTAATTCGCTCTTTCTCCAGAACGAAAATGATAACACAAAAAAGTCATGTTATCTTGGCATATTAGATTGTGCCCATGAAATTCTCATGGTAGGTTGCATTATGAAGGGCCATTGTTCCCTGAAAGATTCAAGGCCGGGAAAAATTGATGGATCACGCAGATTTATAACGTGATGTTTTTAATTTTTAATCTTATATGATTGGGTGAGAAGCCAAGGGGTACAAGTGATTTTTTTAAATATAGAGTTAGGTACATAAATCAGCTGTAGAAAACCAACGAGATCAATGAGATGCTTCGTAGTGCATTTGATTTTCTACTCAATGTCAGCACAGAACAGAGTTAATAACATTCAGAACAGAATACTCTTAAGAATAAGAACAGAATACTGTTAATAATATCCCTTATAATATATATTATATAAGTTTTTATGTATTTCTTTTAACAAATGACTTTACCTAACTCTATCGAGAAAAAAAGATCACTTGTACCCCATGGCTTCTTACCTCCTCATATCTAATTTACTAATATAATTGTAATCTACGTGTATTTATTTTTCAGTTGAATACTATTCATGAGTATTCTTTGTGGTAACTGGTGCCGTGGCTAAAATAAAACGAAGTCTCATGCTTCGTCCCCTGTACGCACGGCTGTAGCGAGAAACTGACTTCAGGGGTTTGGAGAGCGGATGCAAACGGGATGGGGTTCATATGGACGGGTACATTGGCGACCAAGTCTTCCCAACATTTCCGCGCTCGCTACGGTCTTGCCCGTATGTTTGAGTCACGTTTCCATTCCGACTAGCGGGATGATAGGAATTCACCGTAATGCCTACCTCCACTTACATTACGTAACGTGACAGTGCATGCGTTAAATATCAATTGGAATGCAATGATGGTTTCCATTAATATTTAATATATATGGTGTAGAATCAATTATACTAGTTGTTTAAGAAATTAATTCAGGGAAGCTAGAGGCAGTTGAACGACATTGTCGGAATGACAATGATCCATTCTCTTGAGAACTCGGTACTATGTCGTTCGAATGTTTTCATATGCTCGTGGATAATTTTGATAGATGGATTTTCAGGGTGTTGCCTTATACTCTTTTTGCTCAGTGTTCCATTTTCTGAACCCGCTTAACGATATTTCTATTAAATTAAAAAAGAAGAACTTTGTGCTTTCACATTAATATTTATTCACGACCATGGTTAAAACGTTAGACATCATCATCAGGTAATGACGTCTAACATTGAAACCATGGTCGTGAATAAATATTAATGTGAAAGCACAAAGTTCTTCTTTTTTAATTTAATTATGAATCGCTTTCACCAAGTTACGCCTCAAACAATCGATATTTCTATTGTTGGAAATGGATCTGCCTTGTGATTCTTGTTTGGGGTAACCCATAATGATCAATTTCAGTAAGATACGTTCTATTTCATTTTTGTTTTACCGCGTATTCACTTATGTATTTAAAACTCATACAATATTTAAAAACGTAGAACCTCGGGATTGAATGGGTCTATAAATATGTGATCAAATATACGTACGACTAATTTACTCCTGTTAGTTTCCATTTTATTTAAATGGAAAACTATTCGTAATATTGAGTGGTGAGGAAACATATAGCTCTCGAAATTCGGAAAATATTCCTCAAATCCATCAGTTTGACCCTTATATCAACGTTATTTTTCATTATTTGCTAGCATTTTTTGATCTTGTTGCTTAATAGCTTTACCGCTCATATGAAATCTGACAATGAATAGGTTGCATTAAATACTCCCTGGAGCTTCAGATATGTAGGTATACTTTTTTCATTTACTCCCATTGGTCAAGGTATCAGTATTATCTTGGATCAACTATTCTACGACATTAGGCTTTTTTCAGAGCTAACCTTCCACCTTTTAGAGCATAGACGACCTTGGAGAAGGTTAGAACTCTCTTTCACTGACCTTAAGTCATCTGTTGGCAAGGAACGGCTGGGGTGCTTATCTCTTGGAAGCGTCTGGTCTACCTTAAAAATGTCCTCCTCATTTTATTTGAGTCTGCTCTGTTACCAAATTCCAAAAAAATCGGTGATGATAAAAGCCATCGCACACTCCTGAATGTGCGATAGTTTTTAACATCAGTGAGATGTTTGAGTTTAGATAGTGATTACAATATGGATCTCTGAATGCCTTTTCTTCTCTCCAATACTCAATGCGCTAAAAAAAACTATACCCCTAGATCGTCCTGAAATGATTGGAAATAATTATTTTGGAAGAACTTGAATTTTCTCTCCCATCTCATAATTTCATTTCCCCTAAACCTTGATTTCAATGGACAAACCCACACTAATCGTAGTGCTTTCCTGTGGTTTGGATAAAAGTATGAAAACATAATTTATAGGTATCCTTCAGTTGATATTTTTAGTTTTGCTTTATGTACGTTAGTAAAATTTAAAAGAGTGGAAAAATTGACTCGAGATCCAAACTTTTTCTCTCATTAATTCTGTTTTTTACCTCAGTTGCTGCTTGATATTGAACTGCTGAGACATGACACGATCCAAAGTAAAATAATGTGGCACATTTTTCGCCTGTGTGTTTAAATATAAGTGAAGTTTGGACATGAAAATCGCTTTTTACTGTCATGAAAGCGCTATTTTTCTGTACACAGGTAGGTACTTTAAACTTGAATATTTCTATGCTCCTCTAAAGCTAAAATTTTTTATAAATATATCCTTATTTTTTTCACATTATTTTTGAAACAGAAATGAGAATAAAAGTGCATATCTTATTTCAATTAAAAGCACGATGAGCAAGAACCTATTTTACTAAGGTCATGTTTTCAGTTACACCAATGCGATTATCTCGGAACATTTTTGTAAAGCAAGGAAAAATTGAATTCTAAGCATTGAATCCATTCTTCCAAGTATAAAAGGTAGGAGAACACCTCTAAGACTAGCGAGAATTCATATTTTTTCCTCCGAGCTATTCCTTATTCCTCCGACTTATTCCCACCAAAGAAAGTAAGAATTCGTCAACAAATACCATATAATAGGTGGGAAGACGAATGGAAACATGCAGACTTCTTCTCGCTTTTTTTTTAAGTATGGGGAGTGTTTTTTGAGAATAACCCAAGCATTGACTGAGCGAAAAAAACGTGAGGAACTCGAAACTTTTTCAACCCCTTATCTTAATCGGCGACTACGTGCCGGGGAACGGTTTTTGAGAAGAATCTAGAGACTTGAGTGGTAGGCGGAAGAGTGTTTATCTTATTTTTTTCTACGCGAGGAAGGGGAAAAAACGGGAAGAGATATGCTCTTTCCGCAGTGGGGGACGCGAGGGACAAAGGCCGTGGGTGGGTCGGTCTACTAGGGCGTGTAATCTCACGGAGTTCTAAGGCGGGACAAAGGGTGGGAACGGATGAAGCGAAGGGAGTTGAAAAATCCTTTTCTAGAAGAATCCTTCGTTTTAGAAGGGTGCTCGAGGGAGAAGTAATATTGACCGCTTTCATTTATACTCCTATAGAATTTATTTTTTCATCATCAAAGGTAACAGCAATGTGCTGAAGCCATGACAATGTGCATGAAAATATAGAAGCTTGCCATAATCCGTATCTATTGCTGTTTTCCACTTCATGCTCCGCGGAAATGATATTCCGTTAGATGTATTATGAATAAACTATAAGGTGACCTGCTATTAGACACGCCATAACAAGTTTGAATAATTATTTCACCAAGTATTCTTGGTTTTCAACGGGTAGTATTCCTAAGAAAAAATTTTCTTCGAAACCTTCGGGATTTTTAATCTATATTCTATCTTGAATCTACCTTCTAATCATCATAATTTAGAAGGCAATTAATAGTACTGAGACAGTTATTTGTTTCCAATTTTAGTTTCTACTAATCATTTAAAACCTGTAACATTAACCCTGTGGTAGTTACTCCTTGCAGTACTGGAATTCCGCCGTGGCATGTGCTGCGGGTGTAGCACAAGGCTAAATTAGTCGATAAGACAAAATCTTTTGAAATATTCTACGGTTATGTTGTTCGCTGTCATATTATCCATCAATAACTTCATCGTTAATGGTTTTTTTGCCCTCTTTAAAGAAAAAAGATGTTACATTTTATTTTCGTAACGTTTTAATTGTGACAAACATCATTCAGAAAAAAATTCGCATGCTCTTGTCAACCTAAATTCAGTTGAATATATTTAATTCCATAAAAAAACCGGAGGCGGTGTAACATTATCCGTAATCCGTGAATATTATCATTATTCATTATGTTAAAGATCAGTATCGATCTGAGGTTATCGCTGCTTGCGACAATTTCCGTTAAAGTTTAACCTAGCTTTATTACTCTATCCCATAACGCAACTGAAACCTAAAGGTTCCTCAAAAAATAAAAATTAACGCTTGTCTATTCTACATTATCTAATAAATCTTAAACATTATCTATTCCTATTTTAATTAAAAGCATTGTTTCATTCCATGAAATGAATAATATCGTGTTGAATGTCTGTGCGTTATGATTATAGGATAGAAACAAATTTCCATAAAGCAACTTTTGTACGTGATCTTTCAGGTATAAAATTAGGGAAATTATATTTCAAATATATCGTGTTGTTTATAGAAAAAATAATGTATTAAGTAAGCTAAGAAAGATATATTTTACTTTTTGGTAATAATTTTATATTTTTGAATTGTAAATCCGCATCTCTGCCTATTAGTACTCACCGAACTCCTATATACCACCTCACATCAGTGTTTTACTTTTATTTTTGTACTTTACTAAGGATATTTTGATATAACTGTGATATAACTGCTTCCCAATGGCCTGCATGACTATTCAAGACATATATTTTGGTGTCTGAATCAGGGTTTTCTTTAAACGCAGCCGTTTTCTTGGTGAATCATTCTGCGTATCATTAGGAGCAAGAAGGAAAACGGAGCGTCGTTGTCATTTGAGTTGAGCATATTTAATTTTTTTCCGTTAGTGCGCCCATCAATAAGAAAATGTCAGTTATTGGTTCTTTAAAGCTTATGAAAACTTGCTTGCTTATTATTTACAGATTTTTATAGTCCTCCTGCATGAACTGGAATAGTGTTACATCATTTTTTAATCAATTACATTTTTTTAACGGAAGGTTTTCTTACATGAGCAGGAACGAAAATTTTCAAACTTTGCCATTTCCATTTTCTTCATCTCAAATCTTAATGTTCAGAGCCCTCTTTACTACGTATTTTGTTCTCTAAATTCGCGATCAAATGCGATACAGTGTATCATCTTCTGGCACATTTTACAATATTCTCTCAAATTATATCGTGTATTAGCAATGAGAAACGTCTTCCCCTCCTTTTTTTCATTGTTCATACGACTATAAAACATGAGAGAATTTTGTAAACTGTGCCTGAAGTACAAGTACTCTCTATCAAAACCGGACGCAAGTGAACGAATTATTGTGGAACGAGCAAAGTTTTATTATTTCCTGATAATTATGAAGGGGTTCGTAAAAACCACGTTTGGATAAACATTTTACACAATTAATTTCACCAAGTTCGCGGCGTTGACCGATTTGCCGGTCCTCACGCAAGGGATGGCGCAATCAAAGTTTTTATTTCCGCGATTTAGAGGAGGAGAGGGGAGGGGGAATACTGCCTCCCCACCCTTACCAAAACGTCGCTTCCCTCCCTCCAATCCCCAAGATGGATGGGAAGGGTGGGAGAAGGTTTTTTTTTCGGCGGCGGTTTGGTGAGGGGCCGTTGGGGGCGGAGGGAGGTCGATGGCCAAGTTGGTGCAGGTTAGGGTCTGCCAGGTGGGACTCGGGACGGTGGGTGGGTGGCGCAGGCGGCGGCCAAGTCTTCTGGCGGATGCCCGAAGATGCGTTCTATTGGCCGCGAGGGACTTAGCGTTTGATGGGTAGACAATGCGGAAAGGGTTCCGTCTGATAAAGAGTTGGTGACCACGTCGCTTATATTATTAGCTCGTCGACCAGCATTTATTGAAATCCCTTAAATATTTTTGATGGACGCTGAAAATTGAAAAGTTACAATAGTAACTCAGAAATATTTGCTTGGATTTTTTAAATCAAGAGAAATATACATTTGCATAAAGTCAAACTTACAAGCAGTAAATATACTCTGTATTAACTGGACGAGACTCTTGATTAGCCAGTATAAGCTAAACATTTTTTACTCTACGCGGTAGGCTCAGCTTCAAATACCGGCGATGACAGAGAATTTTCAGTGACTGCCCGTTCCCTGACTGAATCCTGTGTGGAGGACACTGGCAATACTCCGTGCGGCGCATGTTGAGCCGTGGTCCACTTGGCGCCTTTCGTTAACAGCAAGTTAGTGCTGACGCCGGGTTTCTTTCCACCCTTCCAACCCTCATGGCGCAAATGATCTCAGATGTCGCTCGCCTCCTCCAAATACCACTATCACAACATTTCAGGTGGTATTACAGCCACGCAAATGAAACTGTGCACACTAGCGCCAATGTTGAACGGGGCGGCGAACATAGGAATTATTTCAGAACAACCCCGAGTCAGTTCCGCATTTCTCCAAGCAGGAGCGCTAGTGTGCACTGAGTTTCACTCGTACGTCGTGTTCTTTCCGGTAGTTATATGGCCAAGGTAGCACTATGTTGTATTCACAGTTGAGCGCCCAGTATTTTGCGATTTTGGTTACGACTGAATAAATTGGAACTTTTATAGTTGGACACTACTTTTCAAACTTATTTTCAGATCAACAAACAAATAGATTTTGCCAACAATTATACTAATAATACTATACTGCAAATTAGGCAACTAATCACTCTTAATCCAAGGCTAATTTCAATTGGGATCGTTCTTAAAGCTTAAAATGTAAAAGCAGTCCTATCGGCACACCTTTTTTAAAACACATTATTACTGGAAGAATTTCTATTTGCTTTCCATTTATCTTAGCCTGAACATTTTTCTTCAAATCCATTATCATTGCCTTCCTGGCAACACTTTTCTTTCTTCCGAAGCAGTCAATTTTCTGCTCTTTGCGATCAAACTTAGTTAATTATGTGTAATTTCTTTTCATATAAACAAACCAATACCGAAAAATAGATATTCAATGCAAATCCTTTAGTTACAACTTTTAGTGAATTATCTTCGCCAATTTTCTCCTTTACGCAAATCGTTTATATTATGGTTTTATCGGATTATTTTTTGTCTTTTTTCGTACACGTACATCTTATATTTAGTATATAATAGGTAATATTTGATGTTGGTTTAGTAAAATTGTAGGACTTCGGGAAATATTCTTGTACAAGACAAAACAGACGCAATTGGCTATTTTATTAGGTCCAGAAATTTTCACTATCAGCACTCTACACTTATATCAGCAACGCAATTTCCAGTGAATTTTCATGCAAAACTGATAATTAAGCGGGGTAATAGTGGCTTTAAGATTTTTTTCTAGAACTTAGTAAATTTTTACTCTTTTAAATTTTATTTTCATTATCCTATAAAAATATCGCGTAAAAATACCGCGAAGGGGACGGTGAGAATGCATTTTATAGGACTTCAGGAGAGGTTTTATGTAATGTTCATTATCATGATTACTCTACTACTGGATCCCATATGAGATGCAAATCTTTGCTGTCTACCATTTACTTCCTGTCTAAAGAAAGAGCGAAAAAAGTTTATTTTTTACTCAGTGTTTCAAAGGAAAGAATGATGCAACTATTTATGCGATAAATATGGCTATTCCGCCATTCATTTGAATATGGATAAATCAAATATGAATGGTCTGCATTAGGATTTCTTACGTAAAAAGCTATGATTATTTCAGTATTTGTTATTTTGTAGAATTTGTGCATATTACCGGTACCAATGATTAATTTGATGGAAAAAAAGACGTTTGACAGAGAATTCCCAAATATGTATTCACTGGAGAATCTCCAGTGGAGATGTTAAGCTGTAAATTTCAGAGGTAATTAATTGACTATATTCGCTAATTTGGTATTGATTTGAATTTTGGCCATTATAAAAATATGATTTTTTCACTCCGAAAATATCACCCTGCATTAAATCAATGTATAAATAAAAACATTTATAAAGTGCCACAAGTGATATATATGGAAGATTGGAAACATGTATGAAAGCAGCAACAGATATATGAAAGGAAGAAACGAAATAGAGTTAGCATTTCTGCCTTAGTGTAACGATTTCAGTTTATGCATCCGGGTTTCATATTCCCTGACGGAAGAACGTGAGGCTGACTGGTTGCCAGAGATTCCTCACTATTTAGCTTAGGTTTTCTTTTGCGTAATCTTTCGTTGCCCTCGGTCCATATATATTTTTGCCTCATCCTTTATCCCCCTTCAAGTCGGCCAACAACTCTTCCTTCTTCCTGGTCCCTTGATCCTTTAAGGGTTCAGGGCGACTCCTCCCAAACCCTTTCCGAGCCCTTTTTCGCTCGCTTTTTTTTATAAAAAAAAGGTAGAATTCGAGAAGATAGATGGTCCTGGGAGTTAACGATTTTTTTAGTGCCGGCGGCTTCGGCGCCGTTAGTGTAGATAATGGAGCGAGCATTGTGGAACTGTTACTCTGGGAAAGAATTCGGCCGTCTAATTGTTTTTGTGGATCCTGTCCAGTTTTAAGAAGACCTAATGAAGTCATTTTTATTATCTCAGCAGATGTGATTGCGCCATTTTTCGAATTTTATAAGAAATACTTCTTTACTTCTTGGTAAGTAAAAGTTATTAGAATTTTCCTGGGATTAAGTACTAGGGAAATGTTTCACTGGATATTATCAACCTTCTAGGTATTTCATGTACTAGGATGTGTTAATTATAGTGTAGCATTTACAGCAATGTTTTGCATTTGTTGAAAGAAATGTTGAGCTCATAAACTGGATAATCAAGAGCCTATTTAAGTTAATACTGAGTATATTTACTGCTTGCAAGTTTTTCTGTATACAAATGTATATTTCTATTGATTTGAAATATCCGAGCAAAAATTTCTGAGTTACTATTGTAAGTTTTTAATTTTCAGCATCCATCAAAAAGAGAGAGGAAAGCATCTCTCAGCGATTCCGAAACTTAAGAGAAGATTTGTTGATTTTAGCTGTTAATTTTGCGAGCAAAATGAACTTAGTTATTGGCAGATTCCATAAACATTTCTAACTCTGCATTGTGAAATTTAATCGTGCACTATTCATTCATAGTTAATTTTACGAAAAGCCGCAAATTTAGTAGATTAAATCACCTTGCTACTGTATTATGAACGGAATAGCACTCCAAAATTATTTTTGCTCTTATTAAATGCTAATTTCTTGTTTTAATCTTTATTTTATATGATTTCAATCGGATTTAACGAGCCGATTTATTATTGGATGATTAGTATCGTGGTCTTCGTTCTCTGCTGTAATTGGAAAGCTCTCACAGTTAAAAAGGGATAGTTTCTTCACTAACACCTGCATTGTTCCTTAAAATTATTAGTATGCTCGATCAGAATCGGTGTATGCAATTTTAAACTTTAATGCCACGCTTAAAATTCTAATGCAAGTTTTTTTTTAATGAGTCGCGGCCTTGGGTGTATGAGCAAGGTTAGCCGGATGGATTTGCCACCCCAAGCCGTTCATCCCTTGCTTGGCAACCCCATCGCCAAATGCCTCCTCCAATTTCGACGGAAATCAAACCGCCAACAAGTGCCCCAGAAAGGGCCCGAAATTACAGGGTGAAGCGCCAATCTGGGCAGAACGGGGAAAAAAATAAGTCCGACCATTTCGGCGCGGACTTCGCGTGGGAATAGGCCGGGAAGACACCTCATGCGAAGGCGAGAGGGTTGAGATTTATATATGTGCGTTTTTTTCGCCCTCGAACGGAAAGCTGAGGCACGGAGAGGGTTGGATGGGGTTGCGAGCGAGGGTGGTTTTCGACCTTCCCCCCCGGAGGGCAACTAGCGGCTGCCGAAGGGGTGGGAATTACTCCACACGGGTGATGCATAGCTGGGAGGCAGTCGGGGAAGTTGAAAAAAAAAAAAAACGTTCAAGCCTTCCGGGGATGAAAAACGAAATAGGACCACACTTTTTTAAACCCACCTCCACCCCACCTACTACAGTTCTGCTGATATGTGGGAAAGGGTGTTCGAGCTTGCGTGCAAGAACGGTTTGATGGCTCCCACTGCTATAAGCGCATCACTACCACGACAGGGTTGAAAAGGGTGATGCTGGCGGATAGTAGGCGTGGAGAGTTTTTTTTTAAAGCTTTTTCTTTTCTTTGATTTGTACGAAAAAAAAACCTTTTTCATACCCTGCCGTGTGAATTCTTATTTTTTCCATCGTTTGAAGTAGTTCTTTGGTATCGTCGCGAGAAACATCGTGAAATCGTAGCCTCTCCCACAAACAACCCTTTCTACGTTTTTTTTCAGAGGGTTGGTTTTGGAGTCGCTCATAGCGGAAAGGGGTATTCCTTTTGTCTGCCGATACTCCTTTCCTGGTTCCTCTGAAATATATTTCCGGCCCTCATGTGCACATTGTGAATGCATGCCTGTCTCGGGGATTATGTCGCCTGCCTTGTAAACTTCCGAAAGGTTTGATCAGGAAACCAGCGCATTGTTATTGATACGTAGGTGGGAATAAGTTCTCGGCCGTTTACTCATGTTTCCATTTGATTCTCACGAGTGTAGCCTTCTGCTTTGGGGCATCTGGTATTCTAAGTATTTGCCGTGTTTGGAAAAGAGCTGCGACTTTGTAGAGATTTTTTGGCGATTGGAATGTTTGCAGCATCGTTTCCGTGTTTTTAGATGAGTTGCTGCGGAAATACCTGTATTTATCTGTAGCATGGGATACAACATTTACTATTGCAAACGTCCTTCTCCTATTCAGTTTGAGAAGATTTTCAACTGTGAACTGCATCTTGCAAAAGAAGCAATCATGATTAAAAGTCCAAAGAGAATTTAATACATGAGCTTAAATGCAATCAGTTTTATCGATAACATAATGTTTAAAATCATTTGCGTGACACCAATTGAAGTGTACTCAAATACTTTGGTGCTAATTTTAACCTTGCATGCTTTCATAGATGGAGTCTGATTTTTTTAAAGCCTATATTTCAACAAAAGGGAATCAACGGTTTCTTTTTGCAGGTTTTAGCTCATTAATCAATAAATACTTCTCCGTAATACTCAGTAGATGACCCCAGTTGCCTTGCAGGAGAGCATTCTTTCTATTTATGCTTTTTTCGGTGAATAATGTTAATCCTCTGAGGAAAAACCGTGACTCCGAGAAAGTAATATAGAGTCGCAGAATTGAGAAGATCATTAAAACTTTCAATTTTGATCAGATGAATATTTTTTTAAATATTTAACGACTCAGCCCTCCATCTGCTGAAAAAACGTGTCCAAACATTTTTCGAATAAACCTCATTTAATCGGCTATCGGTGACGTTATTTGTCTATCTTTAGAAATGCGGGGAAAATAGAGTAATTTGGTGCTTCGAAGTTATTTTTTGAATATTTACTACCTATGTTCTGTAAAACATGCATTTTTGAGATGAAACTAATACACAATAGAATGGTTACATTATAGAGACACTCAAATGATTTTTTAGGTGCTATTATTTGATTTTTTTCGCATTTTTAAACTAAACCAATCGGTTCCTAAGGTAAGCTTGGAAATCGGCAAAAACAGGGTATTTTTGTAATAGTTGTTGCTCACAAAGAGTGTCTAACAATTTTCAATGCTCCAGCCCTATTGAAGATGGTGCTGTACGAGAACATGTATCCTGAGCTGTGAAGTAAAAAGGGGATTTTGAAGGAAATATGGACATAAGCTGTTGGTATAAGTCGTGATGTGATGTAAATTAAGTAGCTACTTTCGTAGAGATCTCTTTGAAAAGTTAAATACAAATTAGCGGCACTTATTTTCAAGCGCATTCGATGAATTTAATTTATTACTTGGAATTAATTACAGAGTTTCATCCCCACTCTTGGTGCACTTACGCACGTGGAAGTACCCTTATGCTGACTGAGCATTAAAAAATTAGATTTACTTCTGCAGCCACTCTCGTCTCGTCTTTTGCCTGGAACGTTTCTCAAGGCCAACTTCTTGATGCTCAGACGTGAAGACCAAGGCTTAAAATACTTTTAAGTGTTTGCCTTCAAACCATCAAGGGTAAGGAAAAGTAGTTGCATAATGAAATAATGCCTGTGTCGATGTGATTCACACCGGAGATGCCGAGATTAATCCACACAAAAAGGATGATCTGTATATATTTCCAGCGATTAATATTAACATAGTAATATGACATGGTGTTCTCCCCAATAACAGAGCCTTCTCATGCGTGAGGAAAGTAAGTCCCTTGCTTACCACTTGGGACATCGTCCGTGGCAGTTCAAAGGGATTACTTCTTCGGGTGCTCGGGGTTTGATTCCCAGGGCTCGTCGCTTCCTTTGAAGCGTAATGCTTGAGCTCGTGTAATTTCCGATAGATGTTATGGAGATACGGTGAGATGAATGGAAAGAGTGCAGCGTGCTTTCTTTAGCGTTTTTTCGTTACGCAGACCACTTAGGAATCGGCGCTGCATTTATTCCAGAGAAGGTATGCATTCTGACGTATCTCTTGCCTGCGCTGATATCAGACAGGGTATGACGACCTCTTCGCCTGGATATTTGTAAGGAGCAAGAGCTGAGAAAATAATGTGAAAATGTTCCAGGAGACAGGAGTCTGGAAAGATATAGGATGGAACGGGAGGAAGTATGCCTAAGTGATGAGCCGCGGAAGAGAAATGAGGACAGGTCGGGAACAGTGGCGAAAAAAAATCAGACGCGTCAAAAGGAAAAGTGAACGCGAAACATGAGTTTGACTGCGGGTGAAGAAAAAATCCAGACCTCCTATCGTCGAAACATCGGAAGCCTTGACGATTTTAACTCCATGCTGGGCAAAAAGTTCACGCCGATGCCAAAGATCGGGTTTCAGCTAAGCTTCCGCGAGTGTGTTGGAGAAAAAAGCATTTTGCTTTATCCTTAGAGTTTAAAATAAGTTTCTTGTGATTATTAATGGCGGAACAAAAAGTGATTAAAATCCCTGCATAATTCCACTGAAATCTTTTCCATAGCAATGTCATATTCTGTTGCTTATTGAATTTGTATTTCTGTAGAATTGGAATATGCATGCCATCCGTATTTGGATGGCAACGAAGTGATTTGCGATAAGCTTTACAGATTAAAAAAGTATAAAAAATTCGTCAGCTACACATTTTATACTTTTTAATATATTTGCTAAAAAAATGCACATATTTTACTGTGTTATTTAGAGAATTCAATCACTAATGATTAGACTAAGTATAATGATTAGGTCTAACGAAGTTATTTTAGAGATAAATTGACCTTAAATGATAAAATACTTGCTGGAGGATGATTCGCTATTATTTTAAAGAAAAAATTCTGAGACTATAAACGACTTTGTTTCCGAGGTTTACTATGTTTTTCGGTTTTATAGTGTGCATTGGTAATTCTGAATTACTGTGCGAAGTTTAAAGAAAATATGCTTGGATTACGTATTTCTAATGCTAGAAATCATTCCCATCAGCATAATATATCAATTTCACTTACAGCTTTAATTTTGACGCCTTAGCAATTGCCCTACGTTTTGATTCTCTTATCCAAGAGCAACGTATCACCTATTTCTTATTGTACTTACTCTATTTTTCCTTTAAAATTCATATCTTTCTTATTGAATGATTTTTTTAACTATAAATAATATCTAATGTGCAAAGTATCATGTCTGATATATGTTAATCTTGGCTATGAAGTCCTTGATATATATTTTAAAGCTAAAATTCTGACATCTTTAAGATTGCCAATAGTTATATATGCCCATGAATACGTTTCTGGTACAGTTGATACAGAGCTCTAACGCAGCATTATATGTAAACTTATGCTTAGTTAGATGTGTGCCTAGATATTAACAATTTTTTCCTGCGAAATCGACTTCAGGCAGCATATATATGAAGTATACTCAATTTGTGCAATACCTACTTGATAAAATACGTCTTGAACTATTTTTTCACTCCCTTCCTTGAGATGAATATTTTTTCTCCGTATACTTTAAGAACACAAAAAATGGCGTATTTCGTGATAGGTATTGGTTACCTTCAAATGAATGCATTTTTTAACTTGGCGGTTGACTTCCTTACTCAACGATGAAACCTCGCTCATCGAAATTTCCATTTAATGCCGTTTTTGAGAATTATAATTAAATATAATAAAGTAAATTAAATAAAATAAGTTAAAATAAAGTAAATTAATTACATAAAGATATAAATGAAGACAGAATTTTCATGGAAAAACGGATGTAAGACCGCTGGTTTCAAATACCTCTCGCGACAATGCTGAAAGTGCATTGGGCGATGGATTTGAAAATTGATGTGTTTTAATGAAACATCTCTGTTTGCCAGTAAATAGACTAGAAAATTACTTCTCGGGTTTTCAAGTGGGTTATTAGTTAAATAATAAACTGCTCTTCTAGCTATGAATAGATATAGATCATCGATTCTATCAGGGCAAAACTTAGGGCTACCTACTGGCTAGTTTAGATGAAATATGCGAAAATATAAAATGAATTTAAACGTTCAGTTGAAATATTCAGTAGTTTAATATTATTTAGCGTAAAAATACTGCATTAACTGCTTCTTTATTACATTCTAGCAAATAAATGAGATAAAATAAACATAAAATAATATTATATTTTTATATTTGACGACAATAACAATTTCTGGCAGGGGTTTTGCATGATCAGTAAAAGCATTTTGTCGGACGATGCTGCAAAGAGTGTATTCACTTTTTCTCGTTAACTATGGGAATTACCCTGATGAAATCGAAAATGGAAGTTGCCTTAACAGATTAGTCGTTGGATACTAGTTCTAAATTAATTTTTTATATAATTAAATAATTTTGGTTAAACTGTGGAGTGATATTTAAAGGATAATTTATGTAAAATGACCAACTTTCCAGTCGCCTAGAAGTTGCTATTCATGGTACCTAGAGTAGGTAGAATGTCCCTAAAACAAAGCATCACGCTCGCTTCATACGGTGCTGTGCGAATAGCATATAAATGTGAATCACAACGCTGACGACAATGAATCCTCAACGTGAAATTTGAAATCGTACCTTTCGTGTTGGAACTTAGCTCAATTTTCTGAGCATCCCACCGAATTCTTCCGAGAAATGATGGAGAATGAGTTAATTTGTACTCCGCGCGTTCCTACCCCAACGAAAATTAAAGATATCATTCTTGGAAGTGCTGCAGGTACTGCATGCCTCCCCGTTGTCGCGCAGCCATTTATCTCTCAATCCGTCCTACCGTCTTTCGCCATCGTGTGCAGAGGAATAATCGCGTTCCATAAATCGATTCCTACGCGTTCCCCGCCCAAATGAATTCCGATTGCCGATGCAGCGGTCCCAACGCCGTATGCAGATGTGGGTCGGGGGTAGAGGGATGAGGGGGAGCAGAGGTTGGCGGATCAACCCAGATAGTTCCGTGGTGAGGCTTCCTATTGTGACTCGGGGGAAGGGATGGGGGAAGCGGGAGGAGGAGTTAGCTGCCGGACTTCCTCAAGGCCTCGTCTGCCAGTCCACTGTTTTCAGATCCACACACGGCCGTAAGGTGCACGGAAAGCATGGGGGTGCCAAATGTACTCCAGTGCAATACTGCTGGGAGTAATAACGACTTAGATTTCAATACGAATACCCATGCAGATTTTTACGGCAAAATTCCCAGTCAAGTCAGTGACTGCATTTCTATCGGTTGAGAGGTTGAATAACACGTCATAGCATGTCCATATCCATCCTTCCTGGTGAATTATTCCACGTTATTCAATACCTCATTATCATTGACACTTTTACTATTTGTTCCAGTGTATTTGGATTGAAACCACTACAACCCGAACACCACCTCCTGTTAATAACGCGTTGAGCGAATAAAAGTGTGGAAAAATGCTACAGTTGTTTGTATCATATTATACTATAGATGAATTTCCACAAAATGAACTCGTCAACAATCGATCTAACCCGAACGCCTTTCTTCAAATGAGGAGAAAACGATCGTTAGATATGATTAATGCACAGGAACAAAAGCTGCGTGACTACGAGCGCATAATTATGTGTATGATTATCAGGGGAATCGAGTGTGGCAATAGAAACTAAACGAAAGTCAGAACCAGTAAAATTTCAATAGCTTCATTCCCAGGAGGGAAATGTAGAAACTGAATTTGGCATAACATTACTGCTTGACATTACTATCCGATAATAATGTTTCAGTGATGAAATATCAATGTCAAAGCTGATTGGGCTAACTAAGATTACATTTACATATTACCGAGCAAGCAGCCCCAAGAGGTGTTTGGCAGGGGTGACCCATCACCAACATGAACCAGCGGTTTAAAATTCATTTCTACTAACATGCGCTAGGTGTCAATTACGCTACATATGAGACATAATATACTATATCCTACTTATGAAGCAAAATAATATATAAAAATAAATATAATAATATATAATAAATAATTTTCCTATGAAGCAAAATAAATTGTCAATAATAAGTAGGACATTTTTAGTTTCTCCAAGATATCTCCACTCGAGATATAATAGAATTCGTTGCCGAACTATTTCCTGTGTGAAAAATTGCAAAGTCGTCATTACTCCCACTAAAAGATGATATTCCACAAAGTTGAGCCAGCGACCATAGAATCAATACTCTTGTAGTGTTCTAGTATCAATACTCTTCAAGTTCCCAGGTGATAAGCTAATACACTCAGAAAGGTACTTGAATACCCGTGCTGGTAACGCCATATATCCTTGTATAATAACTTTCAGGTTCCTAGAGATAATAAATGGTAATTCAGGGAGGGGTGCAGGTGGAGGAGACCGACGACGACCGACGGGCAAGGTCGTTAGCGCTAGAGAAGGCTCGGAAAGGAAGGGTAGAAAGAAACCCAGTGTCAACATTCGGCTTTTCTTAAATTCTTCACCACCGCGCAGATTTCAGCCTGTACCTGTGACGTAAAACCAACACTCCAGCTACCACTTCAAATTGATGCCCTTTTGGAGTTTTCTGTCACTTTTTATCACTAGTTCTACATTTAATCCTTAAAGTTTATTTAATAGAGATGGTATCCATTGAATTGTTACCTTTATGGTCGATTCTTATATCGTGTGGAATGGTATTTGGAGAAGGCGACCGACAGCTGAGGACATTTGCGCCATGAGGGAAGAGTATGGAAGGAAGGGAGGAGAGAAACTCGGCGTCGTTATCAGCCTGCTCTTAACGAAAGGCGCCAAGGGGACCACGGCTTCACGTCCCATCTGACGGACGGAGTGGTACACTTGAAATGTCCTCCACACAACATTCAAGCAGGGATTGGGCAGTATCTCTGAAGATTCTCTGCCACCGCCGGGATTTGAACCCGAGCCCACGGGTTGGGAAGCCAACACTGTAGTCACCACACCAACCCGATCCTTGATTCTTAAATCTTGATAGTGGAAAATATGTTCTGAAATCTGGAATAGTTGAATAAAATTTAGCTTGAATATTTAAAAGATGCTCTTGTGATTTTGACCAACGAATTCGTCTGGTTACTCCCCTACCTTGAGGAATAAATAAATAGCCAGACACGTAGGCGTACATCTACCGGCCATACACAGATCCTACAACGCCTTCGTGAACACCATATTAGCTCGGTAAATACAACAGGGGCATGTGGATTAATACTATCACTTACCCATGCATTCATCAGGGTAACAGTGCACACGAATGCCTTTTACGAATACAGGGGTACAAGAATTCCTGCCTCGGTAGTCCACTACGATCAACTCTCTTGAATACCTACACTCATGTACATTTTCATCACTTCTACTACCTACTTTGGCGGGGAAATGGGGATGCGGTGACTTCTGTACTCTCTCAACTTGGCCGTACATTCATCTGGGTAATGGTGCACACGAATGCTTTTTACGAATACAGGGGTACTCTAGTACCTGTCTGGGTAATCCACTACGATCAAGGCTCTTGAATACCTACACTCATATATATTTTTAATCACTTTTACTTCCTACTTTTGCGGAGAAATGGGGATGCGGTGACTTCTGTACTTTCTGAATTTCTCTCGTCCGCCGTCACGAATTCATAGATACCTAAAAAACGATAGATAAAATCAGGCTAAGAACTACGACTCCTCCGCGAGCACTCTATTATCTCTAAAATACGACTTATGTATTTTAAAATACGTGCGGAAGCATGTGAAGTAGTTCTGAGCAATCCTCTGGATATTTTCAGTACTATTACGTAAGTATGCACTCATTGCTGTCAAATGTCTTCATCTGCGTTACACGAGGAATATTCAGGTCAAGGTGATTTCAATACGAATATCTATGGAGATTTTTGCGGCAAAATTCCCAGTCAAGTCAGTGACTGCATTTCTATCGGATGAGAGGTCGAATAACACGTCATAGCATGTTCACATCCATCCTTCCTGGTGAATTATTCCACGTTATTCAGTATCTCAAAATCATTGACCCTTTCACTATTTGTTCCAGTGTATTTGGATTGAAATCACTACAACCCGAACACCTTCTCTTGGTAATAACGCGTTGAGCGAATAAAATAGGGTGGAAAAGTACTACAACTGTTTGTATCATATTATACTATAGATAAATTTCCACAAAATGAACTCGTCAACAATCGATCTAACCCGAACGCCTTTCTTCAAATGAGGAGAAAACGTTCGTTAGACATGATCAATGCACAGGAAAAAAGCTGCGTGACTACGAGCGCATAATTATGTATATGATTATCAGGAGAGTCGAGTATACGAGTGTTTGACGACTAAATGCATCAAGTTCTTGCCTGGGAAATCGATTGCCGAATTGGTCACTCAACAAGCTAGGTGAGTACAAGAGTACCATTCAGGTATTTGAATACCTGTGCTTGAGTAGATTTGGCACACTGCTACTTCCTAGTGTGACAGGAGAGTGGGGTGGCTGCCGGACTTCCTCAAGGCCTTCTGTCTGCCGTTTTGAGACTATGCACGAGGTGCGTAGGAGGTCGACAACCTCCTCCATCCTCGCCCGACTATCGTCGGCGTCCCCGGGCGGGAGACGTCGCTTTCCCGGCGCGGCGGCGCGTCTCCAGCCCATGATGGTGAATAGGTTCGGTCCTTCCGTCACCTTATGACTTATTCATTGGCCATTTCCTCCGGCGGCTTTTGAGATGCGGAGAAAATGAGCCGAAGGGAGGAAGGAAGGGTGACGAGAGCGGGCAATGTGACTGAGTGGTGTAACCAATGGATGGGAAAATTCGGAAAGGCGTAGCGTGCGAAATGAAGATCGGCTCATGGTAGTGTGATGGAGAGGTGGATGTGGCGAAAGTGGGAATTTTGATGGCCACTAATACAATCTAAAAAAAACTAATCGATTATTAACGGATTAATTATTTAAAAATGACCATAAATGAGGACTACAATGAAAAATAAAAAAGAGAATTCTATCGGGAATGCATAGTCTGAGAATCCAGTATTAACAAAGGCTTTGGCAAATATTTTCTCTTCGGTTCTGTTACGTAACTTTTTTTTTTGCGTATTATGTGAAAATAAGTTAATGTTATTCTGTACGAAGAAGGATGGTTGGTTGGTAAGAGGAAAAGGGAAATGGAAAATACCTTTTTGCTAGTAATGATAGAGGTGATAAATCAATTGGAATCCACCGAACCGTGCTCGTATTTTAATCAGTAGAATCGAAATTTGGATAGCCTAATGGTAGTCGATAATAAATGATGCAAAAATATATATTTAAGTTAAATACTCTAAGAATGATTTTAATATGTTTAATTTGCTTCAATGTCGTACGTTCTGAAGTCAGTCGACATATTTAAATAATTTATTTATAGTTGCCAAGTTTGAATTACATATAAATTTTCAGTCAACCGTGGTTATTTGTAAATTCAAAGGATATGCATGCATTGGCTCTAGGTATACGGCTGGTCGCTGAAGACCTTGAGGACAAGTTCATCAACTTTTATGAATAACGGTGCGTCAGTTTCATATTGAATTGGCCAAGCTTAATACTCGAGCTAAGAGAAAAGAATAAGAACGATCATTGACCTCTCTTCCGGCTCATGTCTTGTACGTGAAAAAATTCCTGAATTCCGATTAAGGCTCTCTTCATTGTTTACTCTCTATTTTATCGTAATTCTTTTAAGGCGATGAAAGTGGGTGTTCTTTAATTCACTGTCTAATATTTCTGCCTTTGAATATATATAAGATAAAGCTAAAAGATAAAGAATAATTAAGATAGCCGCTTTATAATATATGTAAATGTGACATTTTACCGCCGTAAAAGATAAAGGGAGTGGATGTAAAAATTGATAAAGCCACATAGCTTTTTGAAACAAAATATAAATTGTTTTTTTTTGCTTGGCAATAAGAATGCATAGAATTTCTTCAACCTCCTCCATTGTATGAATTAAAAAATTACTATTTTACACTTTGAAATGTTCCTCGGCGAGGTAAATAACGTAAAAAACCCTAGGATGGGCAGTATCACACAGAACACACAAAATAAACATAAAAAAACTCACATTAAGAACTGAATTTTTGGTAGCGTGGCCACCTTCCTCAGAGTTAGGTAGGAGACTGTCATTACTATTTTGATGTACGTTACTAAAAGAACTGCCTTTTTTCGAATTGAACGTGCGTCTCCTAATTTGTTTCCAACATATTCCATTCACAGTTCCTGAGGGATGGATAATATCCATTATGCGGTGATATAAATGAGTCATCGTTGCTTTGAAACAACCCTAGTATCAGCGATTATTTTGTTTTATTTGCAATTTTACTCCATCGTGATCTGTAAATATTATCTAGAAGCCTTTCAATAATGAATAAATGCTATATTCTACTTTTGTTCTGAAGAAGTGCATTCTCAAAAAAATTTACTTCATACACGAGACGTACTTATTTATCCTTAAATTTTATATTCATGTGTTTTTTTATAAAGACCAGTATACACATCGTTCGAGGAGTCTCACCGAACCACTTAAATATCAATAAATATCTTATTACAGCTGTCTAGAAATTCCCTTGTGTTAAATAAATCAAAACTTCATATTTCAATAATATACATTCATTTTCCACAATTTTGTTTTATATATTGCCTGTACATTCTGCTGCAAGAATTAACCCAACCCCGTCTTTCATCTTCCCTATCCGTCAGCAATTGTTTCCCTGTTCTCGTCTTCTCGTGAAATCAATCTGTGTGCACTGGAGCATGCTCGCATCCGATTGCTACATTGTAACCAAACTACGGCCTCAACCGAAGCCACAAAAACGTACTTTGTGGCCAGCACATCCTTCCTTCACTACCCCTCTATTTCCCTCTTATCCTTTTCCTACCTTCTTTATTCCTATGTCAATTTTAACCGCTGCTCAGATAGTAATTTATTGCTAGCTTAATTAAAATAAATAACTGTCCCTTAAAAGTCACTAAAGCTTGCGTTTGGTTTTATCTCCATTCTGTTTGATTGATTTTTTTTAATCTGTAGGAATATCGACGCTCTGACACCAACCGAATTTGTTATGTGATGATTTTAAATTACGTAGTGAAATTAGAAATGGATTTACGACATAGAATATACTCAAAATTGCGAGTAAGATATTTTTTTTGTTAAAATTAACTTCTCCGTGAAAAGTAATGGCTATATTATTCCTATATTGTCACTGCTCTGAAATTAAAATTGTAATTATTTCACTAAGAAACCTATTTTTCGACAGTGAAAATTATTGTTCATGATATAAATATATTCATCTTTTTAATAACTTATATATCAATATAAACATAATATGAGTTGTTTAAATTGATGCAGTGACCGCAAATAAGTTTTCTTTCAGTGTTAGTCCATCTTTTACTTAGATATTGGATAATAAATTCCCAAATTAGGCCTTGAACTGGTTATTCAAAGCGTAAATACTCTCTGATCAACTATCCGAGTTGGGGAAAATCACAATGCATGGAAAACGGGCGTTAAAATTATCATTTAAAGATACTTATTTAGAACTAAGTACATATTTTTTTTACTGAGTCACATGTGGCCTCATGCACTTCCTCTGTATTCATTATGAGCACGTGCGTGTTTTACATAAAAGTAAGTGGTATTTAACGTATTGAGTATGCCAATAAAAATATCCAATGCGTGCAAATGACCTTGATTTAAATCCCAAGTAATATGACGCATTTGGTTTCTTACAAGGGCAGCGTGTCTAGACACTCCGAAAGAGTTATTGGCAAATATGTATGTTTGCGTAACTCCGTTTCCACCAATTTATATCAAATAACATTGTATTCCGCGCCTGCGTGTTTCAGGTAGTTATTAAACAGATAAAATAAATCTCAAAACTAAATACGATAACACAGAAGAAAAATATCACGTGTAAACTGGATTTTCTCCCAGAAATTTATTGATATAAACGTCCCCGTGCTAAGTATGTCACCAGTATGTTTATATGCATATGAATTTGTAAGTGTATCTTCACAAGCATTGGATGATTTTGATAATTCATACCCAAAGCGTGAACGTTCAATGACCTCCGAGATCGGCCGTGTGCTCACATTTCCTCGGTCAAAATGTAGATACGGTGTTGTTTGCATCGATGCTATATTTTTTCCGCGAGGGCAGTTGGGCCACACGATTTTTGACATCCTCGCACCTCCCTTATATTCGCAACCTGAGAAGTAAACAGCTCTACTTTGGTTTGGCGCCAATGCAGAATATATTCCCAGTGACGAAAGGCGATTCGCACTTGTTAGGACACTTCAGTAATATTCGTCCAATTCAGCTTGGTGATTCCTATCATTCGGGTTTCCTCCTTTTTATCTTTCACCTACCCTGACCCTGACTAATCCTTAACAATAAGAATTAAAATGATGGATTGATAAAAATATTAACAATATAAATAATATAATTGGGAATAGAAATAAAAATAAAATGGAACAGGTTTTTATAGCTCCATTTGTCTCTCTCTCTCTCTCTCTCTCTCTCTGCTAGCAGAATCGTCCCAAATAAATACACAAAATAGTTTTAAAGTATTCCACTTCCATCCAAATATACTTATCAAAGTGCCAGAGGCCGAAATAATTTCACCATGTCTTATGACGAGAAAATTTCGCAACGCAATAGAACAGTAAAGAGAACTTTTACTCTTTAGATATTAAAAACTGTGTGAAAACTGAAGAAAATTTAATTTAAAAAATAATGATGATAATAATAACAATGACAATATGGAGTCATCATCAATGATGAGTTAGGTTTATCCATTTTACACAAACATAAAAGATACCCGATAATATATTGCATTTCATTATGTGCGGAATATAATTTATAAATGACGTGGTGTCACTGCATCCCATGGACATGCCCTGATGACATTCATGGAACTAGACATTCATAAAACATGACAGACATAGGCATTAAACTAATTCAGGCTGGGATATTTTTTTTCTTTATTTTTCTTAGTTCAGCGGGGCCTGGGCCCCCTCTACCCTCGCATATTGCTGATTTCCCACTGCTATTCAATATTTATGCAAGTGAATTCGCTTTGTCCACAGTTTACCCGCTTTCTGGACTTTTTGAATACCATAACATTGAATAATACGTCATTTCAAAGGAAATTTTATCCTCAATTACGATTTATTTTGTGTTTTATGAAAAATTCAAAAATCAAGGCACGCGAGTGCAATAAATGACTCAGCGCACCATAAAATTATCTGTTTTGTCAACTTCATGAACTTCCTAACTCAACCTATGGAAAACTAAAACGTCTACATCATTCATCTTCCACAGTAAGTTGCAAACATTAATCTAGATTAATATAATGCACCAATTTATGCATGCTTATCCACACTACCAAAACGGTGATTTTTGTCTTTTAGGTTCATTTTAAGTAAGAGGAACAATATAAACATTTCCTTGCATGCAAAGTTTAGAAATATTTTTTACATATAGCATACGCAAATACGATATTCATTTCCTTTTCTACACCTCGAAAATTAAAATCTGCCTTTCGGGCATTTTGAAATCAAAGAATGAGTAAAATTTAAATTTTAAAAGCTTTTTGTAAAATGTCGTTCTCTCCATAAAAAATACAATAAAATGCACATTTGAATATTTTGTCCGTGGCGAGATAAAGAAGACGACTGTTTCGCCGTTCTCATAGTTTTTGGCGTTTTCTTCTTCACTCTTTCGACCGTAGAATCTAATCGTCTCCGTTTAAACAATGTTTTATGATTCATTGTTATAGTTGAATAAACAATTATGAAAAAAACGATATATTACATGACCCTATGGGGCTTCGGCAGGATTTTATTTAAATCAGTAGCGTAACTATGGGGGAGGGGGGGATGAGGGGATGTATCACCCCCCAAAGCCTTTGAGAAATCAAAAATTTATTTAAAAATCATGTCTGGATTCGATGCATAATAACTGCCTCTGTTTAAAGTTAAATTATGAGCGCCAAAATTATGTAGAATCCATTTTCAGGCATGTTATTTTTCAAAAATTTTCCTGAATTCCCCTTTTTTGTATTCCGCTTTTGAGTACATTTAGAACGCATATTTTTGTATAAAATAACGAAAATGTTTAAACATTTTCTAGTCCTACAGTTTACCCCGAGAGAAAAAATAAAATTGATAGAAACACTTTTTAATTGATGTGAAAATTTTCTGTGAACCAAAAATGCATGATTTTTATGTCGTATAGATATATGGGCATTTAAAAACTGCTCCGGAATGAACGAAGTCTGCGCGCGAAACTTAACTTCCTGGTAACCGGCACTGGCCCGGCGCGGCCCCCTTTGGCAGCATGACATTATTGGAGGTATTGGCATTCACAAATATCATATTTTTATATATTATGGATCATAGAAAATTTTCAAATAAATTAAGAAGTGTTTCTATCAATTTTATTTTTTCTTTGGGGGTGAACTGTAGGACTAGATAAGGTTTAAACATTTTCGTTATTTTATAAAAAAACATGCGTTCTAAATATACTCAAAATCCATTTTACCAATCTAGATTAATGTTTGCAACTTGCTGAGGAAGATGAATGTTGAAGACGTTTTAGTTTTCCCTAGGTTGAGTAAGGAAGTTCATGAAGTTGACAAAACAGTTAATTTTATGGTGCGCTGAGTCATTTATTGCGCTAGCGTGTCTTGATTTTTGAATTTTTCATAAAACACAATTTTCTCATTTTATTTTCAATATTCCTGTTAACCTGCCTCTAAAATTTTGCAGAGGGAATTGACCCCTTTTCCACTTGGGGCGCGTGTAGGTCACGGTGACGCGCGTGTTTACGAGACGAACGGCGGAAAGTGAGGTACCCCTTTCCAAGTCTCCCCACTACGCCCTCTTTTATGATGCACAAGGAGGAAGGGATGGGGCTTTCTTTACGGGGAGCAGTCTCATTCATTCACATCGGACTTACGTGGCAGACCAACTCCGCTTCGCGTTGAGGCATGCCATTGTTTCACGGGGAGTTTATGCCCGAGGAGATCTCCAAAGCCGCCGATATCTTCGTCGTCGCGCGCGGCTGATTTTTTACGTCTTTTCTACATAAAAGTCGGCTAACTTCAATTATTCATACAAATCTTTTGAGGTTTTCTCCACACGTATCTGAAATGAATTTTTTCATTCGGGTTGGATTAGTCAATGAATAATATGCAACAAATCATCTACCATTTCCATTTAACTCTTTTCGGTATGACAGTAGTATACATTAAAGATATGAGCATTGTGAATAATTATATTTCATTTACCTCCTTTTCAGCACAGATAATTATTCAAAATTTTAGGAAATAATGCTTGCCTAATTTTGAGCAAGGTTGGAGTTCTTTTCATGGGGCCAAGAAGAAAATATTTCACTCCATTTATTTTTAGTTTTCGTTTTTATTTTATTTAAATTTGCCGAAATATTTAGGTATCTTCAGAGTATGACCACTTTTCGTGGATTAATGACAAAATTATATCATTGTCGTAATAAGATCTTAGATTTCTCCCCGGGAAGCAGTGATATAACATGTAGGGCAGCATCGGATGTTTCGTAGGTTTATTGTCCTTGCTCTTAACAGTGATTAATTTAACTCTGGGAACAAACTTGGTGGACACGGATTAAATGTATACCCTAGATGAACTTAAGATACTGGAAGAATCATATAAGTCATTTCACCTGACCAATCGATTGACTCTTAAGGTGTCCGATCATGATATCGTAAAAATTCTATCGATACATAATTGCGTCAAATTAAAGGCTCCAATATAAGTTTGCTAAGAATGCCTACTTACATATGCATTGATAAAATAATTTCCATCGCTTAGTACTTTGGTCAAATCGTGAGACATGTCAGTGTGATGAAGGCAATTAGCGAAGGACTACTATCGGCGCAGGAAAGGTAGAACGTTGAATTTTAATCATCTGTATCAGTGGCGTAACAAAAGATATGCTTTTGGGGGGAATAAGGGGGCTTTGAGGGGGATGAGGGGGATTAGTGGAGGCAACCCCCAGGAAATGGGGAATTCAGAAAAATTTTTGAAAAATGACATGCCTGAAAATGGATTTTATATCATTTTGGCGCTCATAATTTAACTATAAACAGAGGCAGTTTTTATGTATCAAATCCAGACATGATTTTTAAATAAATTTTTGATTTCTCTAAGGCTTTGGGGGGTGATACATCCCCTCATCCCCCCCTCCCCCATAGTTACGCCACTGATTTAAATAAAATCCTGCCGAAGCTCCATAGGGTCATGTAATATATCGTTTTACTAATTGTTTATTCAACTATAACAATGAATCATTCAACATTTTTAAACGGAAACGTTTAGCTTCTGCGGTCGAAAGAGTGAAAGAGAACAAGCGAGACACTATGAGAACGGCTAAACAGTCGTCTTCTTTATCTCGTCACGGGCAAAATATTAAATTGGTGCATTTTATTGTACTTTTTATGGAGAGAACGACATCTTCGCATTACAAAAAGCTTTTTAAAATTAAATTTTACCCATTCTTTGATTTTAAAATGCCCGAAAGGCAGATTTTAATTTCCAAAGTGTAGAAAATAAAATGAATATCGCAGTTGCATATGCTATATGTAAAAACATATTTCTAAACTTTGCATGCAGCGAAATGTTTATATTGTTCCTCTTACTTAAAATGAACCAAAAAGACAAAAATTTCAGTTTTGGTAGTGTGGATAAGCATGTCAATGAGATGAAGTTCTAAAGGTGATAAGATCAGCTGAGAGGAGAGCGGAGTCGAGTGCAACTTCAAACCAACATTTGGATTGTTAACCTATGGCGGTGGCACGCATGTCAATCAAAGTCGGAGACTGGATTAATCTTTTTTTTCGAATTGAGGTGAAGCGACCCATTTATGATGTCCTGTGGGAATATATAAACATGGTCAGGGAGCTTATTTTGTATTTACGAATCTGCGGTGAAGTTCGGATAACTTTATAGAGTTATTCAAGTTCGTGTATTCGAAGTTCAATAACTGACTGCATACGGCGCGCGTGTAACGGCACAATAAAAAGATTTACTTCCACGGGAACGGTTCATTTCACAAGATTTATCGCTGCTGCCTCGAGCAATGAACGTCTCGTTAAAAACTCATGATCCGAAAACTCTCCGACTTGGTCATTTTGACTCGAAAATACGTCACAGATTTACCCAAATACGTGTACTGTTTCGAATAACAATAAATGACCGTCTTTGACGCGCGAGTAACGGCTCTGCGAAAGGATTTACTTCAATGGGAAAGGTTCATTACCATAGTGTCAACGTTACTCCCTCGAGCAATGAACGGCCTATTACAAAAAAGGCTCATTTGAAGATCCAACAACTCTCCGAATGTGGTCATTTTTATTCGGAAATATGGAGTAACCCCCTGAGAGGTGATTGAGTCGGCTCTGAATTCTTGTTTACTCTGCCTCCAACGACGACGAAAGCGTCTCGCATTTACTTTATGCCCGTCCGTTGCAGAAGCGCGGGTCCGTGTTTTTTTTTCAAAGGCGGCGCCCCGTGGGCAGCGGCCGATGAGTCTGCACCCGTGGGTGTCCCACTACACTCCGCGCTCACTCGCCGTCGAGTCTCTCCCTCCATATTGTTCGGCGGCGGCGGGGAGAGGATATGGCGTCTTTTTGCCTCCGTTATTGTTTTTCCGAAGTCGTTTATTTTTCTCCCTCTCCGACCAGACGAAGGGAAGGACAGGAGAGTTAGGGCTTGCGAAGGCTCTGCATCGCTTTTTTTCTGCAGTTGGCGAGCTCGAGTCTCGATTTTTATCGCTGCACCCGCCAGTGTTGTCACTTGTTTGTCTAGGCTACACCGGCGCGCGACGGTTGAAGAGAATCATACTCCCCAGACTTTTTTCTCCTGAAAAAAAACAGGGAAATTTCCGCGGCAGAAATAAATTTGGTTCCATTTGAAATATTGGCTAATGGTTCAATTGTTTTCGATTTGTAATTCAATAGCAATATTTCCTAATTTTTCTGTTTTAATCTTTCAGTTTTCACGAAATATTTTAATTTCGTTTTTCTCCTAGGTTACTGGGCTCCACTCCATTCAATGTCGACCACTACTAGCATCCGTTTCAAAACGCAAGTTCAGTAGGGTGGCATTAGTTAAAACTTAGTGAGGGTAGAACTACTTTTTTACGTATTGACTGCAAGGTAGATAAAAGATATAATACCTCCCATGTATGGCCTATATCACCAATTGTATAGAACTTATTTCTGATTTGAAGGAGAGTGATTAATAGAATAATTTTAGGGGTTTCCCTTACATAAATGGGTACCGTATTTAGGACTTAGTTGGGTTACCGACCGCACCTTGAATATGCTGCGAGCGTATGTGATCCGGTGCAGAAAGACTTAATCCGCGAACTGAATAAAATACAAATGAAGGCTGCGCCTTTCGTCAAAAACGGCTACGGGCGTACTGACAGCGTTACCCATATGTTAAGCGAATTAGGCTGGGAGCCGCTGGAGACTCGGAGACTCGGAGACTGCGCGATAGGTTTAGATTGCTTGACCAATTGAGAATATCTTTAAGAGCGACACGGAGAACATAATATTAGAGCCACACCATATTTCCAGGTCCGTTGGAAGCGATAAATTAAGAGAGATGTTTTGTCGAACGGATAGATATGGGAATTATTACGTCCCCCGAACCATAAAGGACTTTAATAAACGCTAGTCCCAACTTCGTTAGAGCACTTCATTTTTATGCGTAAACAGCTGGTGTCCTAACACCCCCTGCCACACGCCTTTTAGGCGGCTTGCGAGGTATTATGTAGATGTAGAAGTACTAATTTATCAAGGAAATACGCCATATTTCTGCCAACTTCACACAATCGTATGAATGGTTTCACCCGCCTAATTAAAAGGTATAGTTTTATCCCTCCATGTTATCGAAACTGGTGCGCAATGATTCTGGACAAACCATCGTGGAGTAGTTACCCTGCTCAGCTCACTAATATCTGGCATCACTGGTGTCACCGTTCCAACATGCACCAGCAGGGCACCCCCACGGCACGGGTTGATTCTAAGGGAAAAGGGGAGGCGGGTTGGGGGTGAGTTAAGAGGGTGAAGGCGAGGATTGTGTGTACTTTATGTCCCGGCCATGAATACAAATGTAATTGCGTTGTCTTCCCGACCGGACACCGTGTCTTTCCAGAGGGCGTAGTTGAAACCCTCGTCCGTATTAAGCTCTTTTAAGTTCACGCCCCCGTGGTGCGTGGGCTCGTGTCTGTCTCCTTCCACTGACTGCGTGTCCCGAGTGGGACGTCAGGGCAAGCATCGCCAGTAAAGCACCTCAAGTGGGCCGGGCTGTTTGTACGCAATTTGCAGGTTGCCACCTTCGCGGGAACGATACACGCCGCCACTCGTTCGACCGGTGCGCCATCTGAAACATCTGAATGTCGCGAGTGGAGTGATTGCTCAAGTCATGTAGAGTGGGTACTGCCTACATGGAGGAGTCATCAGTACATGAATGTTATGATGGAGGATTCTCCAGCCTGCCTCTAGAGAGTAGCGATAATTTAAGATAGTTATTTTGCCAAACGGATAGATATGGGGATTCGTTTCTCCTCCGAACCATAAAGGACTTTAATAAATGCTGCTGGTAATCGTGTTTGAGCATTTGATTTTTATATGTAAACGGCTGGCACCATGACACCCCCTACCGCACGCCTTTTTAGAGATCTTGCGTGGTAGTATGTAGATCTAGATTTGTTGTCGATAATAGCGAATTAAACTGGGTTATCTAAATCTCTTTAGTGTGAAATACCCTTTTCATTTTTAAACAGATCAGGAAATGGTTGAGCGAGGAGTTTTTTCCTGACATAACTTATCTTTCCCTTCTATCAACCGAATAATTGATTTTGAATTTATTCGCACTTGTGGTCTTGAATGGTGACGAAGTATATAATCTTAATATAATGTTTTGGAAAATTTCTATAATTCTCTTGCCGAACAATTCCCGAAGTTTCCTTTACCCTCAGTTGTTTCCTCCATATGCACAAAGAAATGATCTTTGGATTTTTCTCCTCATAGAAAAAACTACCAATGCCGTTGGTAAATAAAGTATTGTTTTCGCTAGTAGTAGTGGGCCCCTTTTGTCCTCATGGCAATGCGTGTAAGTCCCTATCCCCTACTTTCAAGCCGTATCCTCTCCCTGGAGGCGCCAACGGGCTCCTATCGCGGCGGCGCCTCCCTCCTGTCTTTCTTCTCAACCATTCCCCTCCCTGGGTGGTCGGGCGTAGGTATCAGTTGAAATACTGGGTCCCGGCCTCGGTAAGTTGTATCCTTCAAAGGGCTCTTCTTGGGACCTCATTCGATGTTTCCTCCATACCAGGCACCACGAATAATACAATATGAAGTCCTCTTGCCCTGCATCATCTTTTGCATTCTGGAAAGATTCAATTGGAGTACACCGCTACATATCTGAATTTCCCTCATCGGGATTTGGCCAAATACTACCATGCTTTTACAAATTAAGACAGTATTCTTTCATATCGTTATAGCGGCTCGAACTTTCTCGGAGCTCTTTTTATCCCGATGCTGGCAGGTAAGCAGATGCATTCCTTCGTATACTTCACAGTAGAGGCAATTAATTGAACAGCTACCGCGTATATGTACTTAGCCCTCAATAGATTATTGGCAATCGAGAAAAATATAGATGCTCATTTTCGTATATTTTGCAATTTCGAGAGAAATAGTTATTCCAGATTTCGCCAGTGGTAGATCGCGCCGTCTAAATGACAGCGCGAGATTATCGCTTCCTGAGTCTTTCCAACCTGTCCTAAATCTGAGGTGATCGCCGTACCTGTCATAGTTTCTATCCTTATTCTTCTAATCCTTCCCAAAATCCATTCAGCATTCGGAATGTAAGGCTAAGAAGTCCATGACTTGTGGACTCGGCTACTGATTTTTCTAGCGAAGTCGAAAGACTTTCAATTCCCCTTAGCAATAAGGTCCAAGCATCAATCCGGATCCTTGGCGTCATATGGTTCCCATTGATGCTATTTTTTTTTAAGTCACTCCATCTCTGTTTAAACCTAAGGAGCCTATCCACGTCATGGTACGCCATTAATGACGTAGGCTTTCATCTGTTTGTTTAGGGTTGAGCGTTCGCAGCAAGACTCTCAAGAATACGAAACTGACGATGATAGTTGATTTGGATCAGACACAAGGCGTACGACACTATTCGCCCAGTCCAAGATCGATAACCGAGCAGTGACTAATCAAAGAGCTGACAGAAGCCCTCTATTATTGAGGATGCCCGGGTCACAATGAATGCGAAGCTAAGCGAGAGAGCTGCAGCAGCTAGCATAAATGCTACGTGAGGATTCAGGGTATAATTCCAATTTTTATCAGCGGTCGCTAACTGAAGATTTTGCTTAGCAAATCCTAATACTATTGTTTTTATTTCTTATGAACTCCTTGCTGTAGTTCAACCTTAGCCACGAAAGAATATTATTAAACGCACATACGCCAAGTTAACGCATCTTTTGACGATAGAGCATAATTTTTACATTTATTTGTCAGATATTGAAGATGAAGAAATTCCATTAGAAGAAAGACTATGCGAACGAGAGGAAATGAGTTCATACTGCAATGAGAATGGTCGTTGGTCACAAGGAGAAAAAAACATGGGTGCACGGAATTCACTTGGACAAGGACAGTCACCGGAGCATATAAATTGGACTCGGCAATAATGATTTCCGAGAACTCTTCCAATTTACCGCTGAGCAATTTGAAGATGTTATTGTTTTTGCAAGGGATGATATATTAAGTGTGGGAGCTAAGCTCTTTTCTCCATTTTATTCGATTTCTTTTGTAAGATTGAAGCTGTACTAACCTTTATACAATGCTGGAAGCTTCGAATATGAACGAGAACTTATACACCTCTCCATTAATTCATCGTAGTTGCATTTTGCCATAACAGTATCCCTTATTACTGAAATCATGAAGTTGATGTTGCTGCTCAGTTACTATTGATATTTTATTGACATTGAAAATAGCAATTCTGTGAGGTAAGATAACACATCTACATCTACATAATACCCAGCGAGCCACCTCTAGGGTGTTTGGCAGGGGGTGATCAATCACCATCATGCAGCATGCATTGGACTCCCACATGCACACCACACCGTCCAAAAAACATCACGTATACTAACAAATTATACTATTATATGCTGTTAGAAATAATAATAAAATTAAGAAACATGCATTAAGTTTTGCATAGGTTAGTTGGCTACACCACAAGTCATGCAATCTATTAATGAGTTCTATCGCTGCCGTTATAATCTCTTATTGATCGTGGAAAAAATGACATTCTGAATCTGTCTGTTCTACAATCTATCTCTCTTATTTTATTTATATGATCTGATTTTCCGTGGTATGTTGGCGTCCGTAAGATATGGTTAACTTCGTTAGAAAAGACACTGCTTTTGAATTTATCTAAAAGGTTAAATCTATTTTTCAATCTACGGTCCGACAGAGATTCCCATCCGAGTTTATATAAGAGGTCAGTTACATTAACAAGACTATCGTAACGACCTTTCACATACCTGGCAGCTCTTCTTTGCACGCGTTCTAACTCTGTTATTAAGCCTTTTTCATGAGGGTCCAAAACATTGGCAGCGTATTCCTCATGTGATCTAACGAGGGAAAAATAGCTAATTTCTCTCATTTTTTCGTCGCACTTAGGTACCTAATATTCTTTTAACAAAACCCATTTTACGATTAGCTTGACCGATTATTTCTCGAATATGTTTATTCCACGGTAGGTCATTATTGAGTCTAACTCCGAGATATTTCACGGATTCAACAGTCTCTAATTGGGTACCCCGAATTATATAGCTACGTTGTAGGGAGTTATTCTTCTTCCAGAAATTCATTACGACGCATTTTTTTTCAAATTTAATTCTAACTGCCAAGCATTGCACCACGCTTGGACAGCAGCAAGGTCATCCGTTAGTTCATCTATATCTTTGCTGGAACGAATTTCTCTGTAAATTACAGCGTTGTCTGCAAATAATCGTAACTTGCTGTGTACTACTTCGCCAATGTCGTTTATATAAAGAAGGAATAGAAGTGGGCCAATGACACTACCCTGAGGGACGCCAGAAGTGACACTAACCTCATTGGAGACTGCACCGTCTAATACGGCTCTTTGGACACGGTCGCTCAAAAATTCTCTTGTCCAGGAAATGACATTGGCAAGGCATCGTGCACATGAGGCAAGGAAATTGATGGAGGGCAATCTACTTGACGCTAGAAAATGACAAGGGATATTAAGAATAAAATATTGTGTATAAGAACGTAGTTTTAAACAAGAACTTCTGTAGATGTATTTTGAGAGAGGTTCACTGATGTCTCATGAATAAATGGAGACAGTGAGGCGAAAAGAGGCGCAGTGTTCCATTGATGTGACTAACCATTAAGAGATAGGCATTCATCGCAGATTCTGAACCTGCAGAATCTCTTTGAGTGTATTTTTTTGAAGCTGTATAGTTTAATAATAAAGCATGTAACAATATAAAGTACTTTCGAGCAGCAGCATAATGATGATGATTAATATAATGATGCATTAAACTGGAAGTTCAATTGAGATTTATTAGTGAGCAAAAAGGTATAATTGAGTTCATTACGTAAGGTATCTCATTGTGTCAAATTTACTCTTATTTACAGATTTGACTTGATAATGCTGAAATCTCACTGCTTAGTAATATGAAGTGCAGTCCAACCTTCGTAGCGCAGGGAAACTCAATTCATCAGCACAAATGCAGAACAACATAATATTTGATCAACTTCGTGTACGGCTTCTATACGGTCTGAGCACATATCCGATGCACAGTGAATGCGGTAACGAAATTTCCAATACCTCTCCATATGCTTTGATATTCAAAATAGTGTATGCGTTTCGAAGACACAGCGAGGAATGTTGATAATGCTACATTCATATGTACTTTATGAATTTGTATGCATTTTACTTAAAATACAGTAATAGTTAACTTAATTGGGATAAGTGTTACCCTACATCGAAATGATATGGCATGGTTGTGTACCACAGGTGCCGGAAAATGCCTTGGCATATATGATCGTATATCATTGTGTTATTTATAGTAAGGTGACGCATGGAGATTTATATCTTAAAATAATGAAATGAATTTGCATTCTGTTTTTTTTTTTTCATTTTTCCCCGGAAAAACACTGCCTTAACGATCAGTGGCGTGAAAAATTCCAGGAACTGAAGAGAGAAGATTGCACGTCTTTTTTCCTAGAGGTCTTTTTTTTTCTCGAAGAAGGGAGCCAGCCATTCAGCTCATGCTCCCGGTTGTGACCCAATGCCGTGGAGCCATTAAAAATAATGGGCTCTTTCCCACCTTTTCTCCCTCTTCCTTTGCTCATTCAGCAGCCGCCCGGCGCAACACGAAATCCATTAGTAGGAGGTGTTACGTCATGCCCGTATTTTTACGCGGCGAGAGCAGGGGAGCAGACGCGGTTGAAATCTAATATCTCGCGCCTGACGAAGGCCAAGCTCCCAAAACCAGACTCCCTCTAGAGTGAGTGACAGCCGTGGGGAGTGACTGATGACTCGAGTGGAATGCGTTCCAGAGATTCTGATGCGCAGAAAAATCTCCGCCGTCTGTCCGAAATCAAGGCGAGTACGTAAATGAGATCACTAGTTGCGAAGGGCTCTTGCGTTCTGCCGATTTTTACAAATTTAAATGCGAGGAAAAAGCCCATCCCTGTCCTAGAATCGAAATTTTTTTGTGCTATACCTTCTCAAAATTCTTAGAAATATGCAATGATATTGCCATGATCTTAAATGTTAGTATGATATTATTGATATTGTAAATTTGTATATCAAATACCATTTAATATCAGCCGATTGTTCAGCTAATATTAAATGGTAATTTTTAAGATAAAATGGCTTCATTTTCTAAGGTAAACATCAAAAATCTAGTCTTCCGAGTTGCTATTACAACACTCTTTGGCAGGAACTAAGTATTCTATCCGTTGGCAGGTCTCATGTGCTGAAAATTCATCTTCGTCTGTAAGAATTGAAGACGAGGAAATACATGTGATCGCCATCTCCCAAGGGCAGATTTCGTAATTTTCATCAGAAACAGATTTATGGTAGGTACGGTAATTGTAGGGAGGCCTACAGGTTCAGCCGTTTAATCCCTGAGAGCAGGTTTGGGAAGAAAACCTCTGTCTCGGCCAGAACTTGAACCCTGTTCTATGGGTTGCGATTGCTGTCGAGATGCGATGTATTCGTTACAACTTGAGAAAAAGAGGCCTTAGAAAAGTCTAGTTTTAATTACTGGCAGTTGTGATTCCTGCGCTGCAAGTCGAATTTTCTGCTCTGCTTACATCCTCTACTCTTATCTCCCTCCAATTTTTCTTCAATTGCCGCGTATGGAAATCTCTTTAATCTTAAATATTGTCCAAAGTTCTTCCAGTGATCAGTATCCAGTGATCTTCTATATGGTGATCATGATTGCTCTTTCGCCAACTTTTCCAGAGCTATGATAACACCAGAAAATCTACTCAAATGTGTCGCCAACTGCATCAATTAAATATTGGTATTATTTTTTTTCCTTCATCTCACCCTCGATCTTGTTCAACCCGCTCCTTCGAAATCGAGAATTCCCCAGTAATTGTCAGCATATTTGCGCCTAAAATCCTTCTCCTTCCACTTACTGTCTCATTCTAATTTTCTCCGCTGTTAAAAAATAGATCACCATGTTATTCATCTCCATGCTAATTTTTTCACTTGGAGTTTTCACTTTGAAAAGCTCCCGTTAAATTTTCGCTACTTGCCATTTTCCTCTTCGTCTTTTAACTAAAGCTTACTGTAATTCTTTTCTGTTACTAATTTTTATGTGCTTCTCTATTATTTAAAATATTTACCCACTTTGGATTGTGATACACCACTCGAATGCCAGTTTTTATTTCCTACATCGCTTTTTTTCCATTTCCCCATCAGTAAGCACTTTATATACCTGTCAATATCGCAGTGATTGACTTACTGACGATTGAGCAACAGCGCATTTTATTTTCCTTGCCATCTGACCTATTGTTATTACTCCGAAATAATTTTATTTCATGCATTCCAAACTACAAATTTTACACGCTCCTGCAGTCAGAAGCAACTGGTGAAAATCTTGCTTTACGTTATTCCATAAGCATAAGGGGAGTTTGAGGGCATTAGAGTTTTGGTAATAAAAAAGAAATGAAACGATAAATGGATTATCAAATAAGGTTGTTTTTTTCCTATATTTAAAAGTTTTTATTTTTTCATAGGTATCCTGATATCATGATAGATACAAGTTTCACGATAGCCACGTTCTGAATGTTCGTTCATCACATCGAAAAACTGATCAAAATTACATTAATATTACAAGGCAACTTTTCATAACCTCTTTTCATAATATCTATTAGGATTATAATGAGGGTTGATCTAGATGAAAATGAGCACTGAAATTTCCGATGTTTATCAAGCAGTACTCCCAAGACATTTTCATCAAGACCTGAACTCATCATAAACTAAATTTGTAAAGATAACATTTGTCTGGCTGCTGTCTCGCGTTGATATTTCAACACGCGTGGCCTAATTAGACCAGATTTCGAACAAATGTCAGAATCCTTGCTTTTTGTGGTTTTTTTTCGTGGAAGAGACGGCTGATAATGGAAGTCGCATGGCACACCGGAAAAGGTAGGAGCGTCTTCAAATCGTGGAAGTCTGAGAAGGGGATGGGAAGGGGGAAGGGTTGGGGAAGTGTCGCCCCCCGCGCACGTGTTCTCCTCCCCCTATGGCATCCGCCAATAGCTCGTGCTATGCCCAAAGGTGGATGCGAATCCGGGGAAATCTCATCTTTTTGTTTCTGCGACTCTTCTTTTATTTCGCGAGAGGAAGGCGCTTGGAAAGGGGAAGTGGAAGAAAGCAGCGATGAAAAGGCAGTGTGGAATATTACATTAAAGGATTGTCAAGTCCGCCGCTAGAATTATTGTCGCCCCACGCACATTAACACAAGAAGGCCTTAGGGGTCGGATTTGATGCCTTAGCGTTTTGAAATTATTGACGTATTCTTAATTTTTTAGTGGTTGAATTGAAATTCTGTGACTTTTCATCTTTTATGACAGGATCTAAAAAGGGTAAATTTCATAAAAAAAACAGCCTAGCTTGAACGGTTAAGTTGGAATTCTACCTTTTTACCTTCGAGGCCGGAAGAGTCAAATTTGGCCCCCTCGTTGTGATTCAGTTTTCACCTTTTTCTGTTCCTTGCAACTTGCTATTCAACTATAAATGTGTGTTTGTACTGTGATAAAATACTGACACGAAACACGATCTCTTTTCATTATGCCTTCCACGTCGCAAATGTCCATATTTTACCCCTTCGCCACATCAACTTGATTGTGTTGCATTTCCTCTCTTACGTTTACTTGAAATATCGGTCTCTGAAATCTTTGAATTGAAAGTTGGTTTTAATTTAGCCAGTTCACACTTTCAAGGTGTTCATTCCTTGGACTTGAAGCTTACTCATTCGCTTCTCACTCAATCAGATTTCAAAATCGCCACTCGAAGCGCTACCAGCCATCTATATCCACTTTTCACTAGAAAATACACCGCAGTAGCTTGTCTCTCATCCTTTATAACTTATAAACCACCCATTAAACGCACGCGAAACGATTTTTAACATAAAAAACCACTTCCACGACGGTTAAAGGCGGAAATGGCACTGAACGAGATACAGCTGCCTAGTGGCGCCGCCGAATAAAATGCGCGCGAAACGGCAGCAGATGTAGCGCTTAACCGCCATGTTCTTGAGCCTCCTTTATTGGAGTCTCCTTGAAGGCAGTGGAGAGAAGAGAGAGGAGAAAGCGAGGCAGAGAGGCATTATCCAGAGACTTCCGAAAAGAGAGCCCGGGCCATTTCCCATTCCTTACCAAGCGTGGCCCTAGGACTCGACAAATACGGCCATCGTGATGCGAGAGGATTTTGGCAGGGGGAATCACAAAGGCCGTTTCACAATCTCATCGATACACTGCCACGCTCAGCGAGGACTTTCGGGGACACGATAAAAGGTCATTTTCTTGATAGTAAAACGCAGTAAAGATGAGTTCGGTCATAGAGTAAATAAATACTTACTCTATGGTTTGTTCTAAAATATCAATGAAAGGTCAAATCTCTACCCCACTGCAAGAAAAGAGTGCTCGCTCAAGCCAAACGTAAATTATTCACATTTTTAACAGTTTTCGTTAAAATTGCGAAAATTAAGGTGTAATGGCGAACAGAAGCTATTAACCGATTTAGAAAAAAATAATTGTATTTCTAATACACATCCGGGTGCACAGCATTTCCCGGGTATTACGATTCGCTCTTTAAAAAAAGTGGCTAGACGAGGCACGCAAACGCTCACTCATATAAACAAGCATTCAGTGGCGGCCGAATCATTGCTGCTTCTGGGAAATGAAATAGATAGACACGTCTTCGCGCACTGGACTGCCCACGCCGCACAGTGGGCTGAAATCGAAAAAAGCTGGACAAAAGTCCAAAATGACGTTTTTTGAGATAGAGACTTCAAACTTGGCGTAAATACTTATAAATGATTATCAACCATAGATGTATGTGCCATTTTACATCAATACGATCCGTTACTGAGATACAGTGGGCCAAACATGACCAACTTTTTCAAAACACGCGCGGTCTCGTTTTTCTTCAGAAACCTTTAAATTTAAGCAGGTGGTGTTGCGTTGGCATGATTTTTATGGAATAAAAAACGCAATATTCCTTTGACTTTATGCTTTGCCTATACTTTCCATGAATTTTGAAGATTTTGGTTCACATTTGACTGGTTTTACAACGCAAAATGGCGGACCCGTTTTTCACGTGATATTTGACATAAAGTAGACATTATCTTTCGTTTACGAAATATATAACTCGGGAAACTCACATCACGGTGTAAAGTAGAGATTCCTCAAGAATTCTAAGCAGAAATCTTGGAAAAAAATCTGCGACGAAGGAAATGAGAGCGATTTTTCGATCGCGAGTCAAGGCTGAGCTACACGCCGCGGGACCCTGAGGCTCGGTAACCGAGGTCGATGTTTCAAGTTTTTTGAAACTTTATTCTTGAAAATCGTCATTTTAAGCACAGAACCTAGTCATTAATGACCTAAAACACTATACTGATGACATTAGCAAGGATTATGGATCGACCGAATTGACCATTTAACGCGTTACTCGAGTGGAAATGCTTGGGATTGGATATTTGTCGGAACCATTCCGCGAATAAGAAATATGCTTCCGGTATTGAAGTAGGGTTAAAAGATTGAGTTGGTATACTAAAGAGTGAGAAAAACAGACTGTTTTCGCGAAATGCAACTACCGTTACCCTTTTTTATTTAGACCCTCGCCGAGGTGGGTCGCGCGCAAAGGGGCGTTTTATGACGGCGTACAGCCTTTGAAAGTATTTAACCGCGGCGTGTAGCTCAGCCTTGACTCGCGATCGAAAAATCGCTCTCATTTCCTTCGTCGCAGATTTTTTTCCAAGATTTCTGCTTAGAATTCTTGAGGAATCTCTACTTTACACCGTGATGTGAGTTTCCCGAGTTATATATTTCGTAAACGAAAGATAATGTCTACTTTATGCCAAATATCACGTGAAAAACGGGTCCGCCATTTTGCGTTGTAAAACCAGTCAAATGTGAACCAAAATCTTCAAAATTCATGGAAAGTATAGGCAAAGCATAAAGTCAAAGGAATATTGCGTTTTTTATTCCATAAAAATCATGCCAACGCAACACCACCTGCTTAAATTTAAAGGTTTCTGAAGAAAAACGAGACCGCGCGTGTTTTGAAAAAGTTGGTCATGTTTGGCCCACTGTATCTCAGTAACGGATCGTATTGATGTAAAATGGCACATACATCTATAGTTGATAATCATTTATAAGTATTTACGCCAAGTTTGAAGTCTCTATCTCAAAAAACGTCATTTTGGACTTTTGTCCAGCTTTTTTCGATTTCAGCCCACTGTGCGCCGGGTCGTAAGTGGTCCGAAAACTTTCCATTCAAACGAGGCTCTTGCGGGTAATTTTAGCTTTTGATGATGTTTTATCGGGTTCGCCTAGCGTACTTATTCGGATTTTCTGCGCGACGTTTCGAGGCCCTTATTGATGACCTTTTCTTGGGAAATCCAGCTAGCAAAAAGTGATTAAAAAAAGGGCCACAAAACGTCGGGCAACAAACCAAACAAGTACTAGATGCACACCCGAACAATCATTACCAACAGCTATAGAAGACGATCAATCATAGAGCCATGTGATTGCTAGCTTAAACCTAGCGCATTGAGGCACGTGGGCAATCAAATAGCGATCTGTACGCAACTACACGGAATAAAGCTGAACTGCTTTGGAAACATATTATATCGTTTGAAGCTTTGTTCTTAAGGCCTGTTTACGGTACATCACCACGTACAGGTTAATGTCTAAATGTATGAACGCGAGAATGAACGCCAAAATGCACCGTGTAACCACCCAACTTGTGCGAATGCATGCACAGAAAATAGAACCTGTTCTAATTTGGTTCATGCATTCGTACATGTTCCGTTCCGGTCCACAAAAATCATTCACGCAAACGTATATTAACTCGTATGTGTTAATGTATCGTGTAAACAGGCCTTAAGATCAGGTCGGAAGACTTATGCTAGCATATTTTCAACCACGATTCCCTCTTCCTTCGCGGATCGGCACGCATACGACAAGGCATCTGGTGAATACTCAAATATTTTGATGGAAATTATTGGCGACGAGTACGTGGGGCATTCCAGCATCACAATGATCGCCTTTATTGAGCTTCAACCATGCATATATATGGTTCCAACAGATATAAAAATTATCAGTCAGTTCTTCCATCGCCAGGTCGAAAAGGAGAAGGGACAGCCAATAGCATGTAAGGATCAAATTAAAAATATCAGCACGACTGTAAGCATATTAAAATGATAATATCTCGGAAATTCTTGTTAATATATTTTATCAATAGATATTTTCTATTATTTTATTTTTATTATTCTACTTTTATGTATATGAAATGATGATACCATATGTTAAAATAGTTAAACTATGGATTTCATTTTGGGACATTACATACTCTTGCAAAGAAATAAGGCAATTATATCTATGAGTATGAAGCATTCACTTAGTCATCCTAAGTAGTGAATAAAGAATTTGGGGAAAGGGTGTAATGAGCGTAGGATTATTTTTTTGAGAAATTTACGGAAATTTTGGCAAATCTTTTAGAGGTCTACACACTTAATTGAATTAATACATCATCGCCAAAAAACGGGTAAATAATATTTATTTTATTGCATATTTGTTCCAATACGAAAATACCTCTTCATGTTCTGACACTGAATATACCTGAAAAGCACCGTGAAAACTAAATGTCATTACTGCTGACTAATTAAAATAGTAAAAATTCTAAAATCTACTCTTTTTTTCGGTGCTTGTCTCATGTGGTAAATGGCACTTCATTCTGGCAAGTATGCAAGATTTTCTTCGGCGTCCCTTGTTCATTAAATTTGGGGTCTGGCCCTGCTGATAAGAAAGTAATTCTGCCGCTTCAGCTCAAGTTTACCCAGGAAAATATTTTATTATTTGTGTTTCATGATTTTTATATATGCTAATAATTAACACTATTGTGCGACGTCAAAAATTCATCACCGCAAAATGAGGAGCACTGTCCTCTTAGAACTAAAGAAATATCGTATTGGCCACGTAGAATACTAAATGAAAAGTAATAATGATGTAATTGTAATGTTGACAAGTCCAAATAATACAAATTTAATCCGTACTTGGTACTTATTCCGAATAAAAAAAAGCACTGAATGTGAGCGTTGTTGCCTTTATTAGTTGTTTTTAAGCGTTTCTCAATCCAAGTAGTTTTACTCGATGACCTATGAGTGAATAATAATTAGTTATCCCATTGCGTCATTTGATAACCTGTCAGTTGTAATAGATCTACATGCTTATCAACCAATTCCAATGTGAAATGTTTTCGGGGACGTTGACTCATCGCTTATTAATATTTAAAGCGTATGAGAGTAAGCGTTCGGCCACTGTCCTCTGATAATTTCCACTCTGTGTTACTGCTCCTCATAAGTTGGCAATAGTATAACGAGGTCCATGATTTTTTTTATTAACGCTCTCGCAGTACATTCCTCATTAGCATAAAGTGACATCTCAGATGTCTTCTGGACCCTAAATTTCCGGTGACTGTCATTTCCAAGGCCGAAGGAAATAATTTCTCACGCTGGACCCAACTAGTCAGTCTCGTGGTAAAGTCCTTGAGAATGCCACTGAACCTTGTCCACCAGGGGAAAGGGGAGGGTTCATATCGTCGAAAAAATGCAGCTGGAGTATTAATAAAACCAACTAAATTATTAAGCCTGGTTTCACCCCTCTTTAACTTGAAAAAAAAACAATACTTATGGTTGAAATTTAGATTTTCTTCATTGTTTTCAGTGAACACTGTCAATTTAGTTCTCCACATCATAACAGGTCGATGCATAAATTCATGTTCATAAATCTACATTTTTTACTCAAATTTCAACATTTTATTCAATTTATTTAATGCAAACAAAGTTATTTTGCTTAATTTTTTCTCTGTATTTTCCTAGAAAAAACTACCAATACTTATGGTCAGTAATAAGACTTTTTTGCAGTAACCACTACCAATTGAGTTCTCAACACCATTACCTACATTTCAATGCATGTATTATGTCCCTCAATCTAATTTTTTTCTCTAAACCCAACATTTCATTCAATTTATTAAATTCAAACCTTCAATCACGTCGGTACTTTTCTTATCATAGATATATATTAAATTACTATTTTCAGCGATGTTAGTTAATGTTAAAATATCTATTATCGAACCAGTAAATTGTTTTACTACCTCTTGAGTGTATTGGCACTGGGTCGGTATTTGTTAGATAAGATTAACAGTACTCGATAATCTAATAAATGATTGCTTAAATCGTACAGTTGCCTAAGCAAAGACGAAATTCCACATGAAATTAAACTTTTTTTTAGTGATGGGATAGTTCTTCTACTTTCCTTGGTATCTCTTCTCTGTCCCAACGGAAGATCTTTGGATGAAAGAATTCTTTGAGAGGTATGAAGCATCCCCTGGCGTGAGGAAAGCTATCGTAAAATAAGATTCTAAGGAATATGGCTATATTCTGTTTTCAAATAGTGAGCGCAAATAGTAACTTGTGGATCACTTCTGGCACCATGGGCAGAAACACTCGTCATCGTAGCGTTTTACAGTCTTTCTTACGCAAAGCATGTCTGCAAGGGTGTTGATTCTCGTAAAATGCTTGCAATTGGCTCTTCAGTATTTACATAGGTCTATCAAAATGAGCTGTTATATCTTTACTGGAGGCTGCTCGGTTGGATAAAACCTTCCATTCTCATTTGTTCTAGCAACTCTTGTGGGTAGTTTGTAGTACGGCAATAAAAATTTGATGGTGGTAAAGTCCTCGTGAAAGTGTCATGGGAAGGGAAATACGGTTGAACCACGGAAGCTAATTTTTCCTCGGAAAATATATGCATTCATTTTATCACGACTGGTTCATAAAATGTTGCAGGAAAGTAATTAGCTTCATAGAGCATCATGGCATGAAATTAATTGAGAAACCGCGCATAAATTCACTGAAGGTCAAATAAAACCCTTCAGACATGAGGAGAAATTATTCTCATTGCCTATTTTTAATGCGTAGTAATCATAATTGTAAATTTCTACATTGATATCAGAAAATGATATAATATCTTTTACTTCTCAGAGATCGGTGGTACAGATATCTAAGGAGGTCCAAAAAGAAGGTCATAAGGACCACTGTCTGAGAGAATTAAGAGCCATTGCTAAATAATTCAAATGATTTCGAGTGTGCCAAGGAATACTCCTTGGTGTTAAGTAAATATATTTAATGTTGGCTCACTCTATCCTTAATTCATAAAATGCCCATACAGGAAAAATTATACCCTATAACAGAAAATAGAATTCATTATTATGCCTCTAAATATTGTCACTAAATTTAACAGCTCTATTTATAATATATTAATAAAATTCTATATTGGCTGTAAGTTCCTCGAAAAATAAAACTCTAACAGAATAATAGGGTGGTTTCCTTTTATTTTTTTTATTGCCTAAATCGTAAGATTATTACTCCTGGAGTACGTATTTCACGCTTTTAGATTTTTGAATGACGATATCTATTTTTCGCGATTAAATGAAAAGTGAAAATTTTCTAGCGCGCGAAAACGCGACGCGGAAGTATGAATGTCGGGAAATCTCTCCGTGTGACGTATCTGTTTCTGGTTCCCGCTGCCGCTTGTGAGGTGACCTTGAGGCGAGTTGAGCGCTGATACGACGCAGGCTGCTAGCGGGTAGCTGAGTACCCTGCTGGCTGGTAGCGCTTGGCTTAAATAAGGATTATTAATACCTTATCAAATGAAGAAAACTTTCCGACCTTAGCCAGTTTTAATAAGTGATTATTAAGACATGTTTCCCTGAGCTCTGCGCCTCATGCATGCATTGGTAACCTCAGACGACGTATAACTCCTATCTTCTCGTATAAAAACTAGGTCCCTGTGACGTCACGTGGAGTGGCATCGCATGGGCGCCAATTTGGCCCTTTTCAAATGAGGATAAAAATGGACCATTGCCATTCATCTAAACCGGTAACGTAATAATTTGTATATTATGAATACAGTAATGGTGGGTAACGAATCGCAATCAATGACTTTCGTTTTCTTTGATGAAGGAAACTACCCTATTGGACTTATTTGGTGTCATCTGTTTATCTATTTTAAATTAGTACTCTCGTATTTTTTCGCTAGAAGTCACGGTTTTCAAGTTATTCTGGAACCACTTCTCACACACCAAGGTTCAGGTGCTCATTGGATTGTTTATGAGAATCAGTTCCATCGGTGAATCAGATTTGTGAAAAAAACTTTTTTCCCCAATTTTAGTTCTTTTATTCTCTTCTGTACTAAATGAGAAGGATGAAAGTCTGTAGAATATCGACCTTTGGATTGCAATATGTGGTACTGAAATAGAGCGATTTTAAGTAGGAATGGCGCAAAAATCACCTCAAGAAGAGGCAAGAAAGTTTTTTACAAATATAGTATTCACTTTATCTGCAGGTTAAGCCTAAGATTGATTACTAACATCGAAGGAGGCCAATAGTGAAAGCAAGTGTTTTTTTTTTTTTAAAGCGGAAGAATTAAGGCTGGAAGCTTTCTAAATACAGTGTAACAGAAGGATATTGAAAATCAAATGGATAAATCGTTCATGTTATGCTGAAGTACTAAGAAAAGTGGGAAGGAAAAGACGTATTCAACGGAAGACGGCTTGTTAAGCCACATCATGAGACTGCACTCATTAGCCTTTTGCATAGGGCTTTTCATCAAAATTAACAATAGGGTGGTTTCCTATTATTTTTTTATTGCCTTAATAGAAATGTTATAACTCCTGGAGTACGTATTTCACGCTTTTAGATTTTTAAATGACGATATCTATTTTTGGCGATTAAATGAAAAGTGAAAATTTTCAAGCGCGCGAAAACGCGACAGGTAAGTATGAATGCCGGGAAAAACTCCGTGTGACGTCGTTCTGGTTCCCACTGCCGCAACTGAGGTGACCTTGGGGTGAGGCTCTGAGGGCTTACGCGACGCAGGATGCTAGCAGGTAGCAGAGTACCATGTTAGCTGGTAGCGCTTGGCTTAAATAAGGATTATTAATGCCGTATCAAACGAAGAAAACTTTCCGACCTTAGCCAGTTTTAATAGGTGATTATTAAGACATGTTTCCCTGAGCTCTGTGCCTTATGCATGCATTGGTAACCTCAGACGATGTAAAACACCTGTCTACTCGTATAGAAACTAGGTCCCGGTGACGTCACGTGGAGTGGCATCGCATGGGCGCCAATCTGGTCTTTTTCAAATGAGGATAGAATTGACCCTTGCCATTCGTCTAAAACGGTATTTCTAAAACAAAATAATTTGTATATTTTGAATACACTAATGGTGGGTAACGAATCGCAATCAATGCCTTTCGTTTTCTTTGACGAAGGAAACTACCCTATTATACGTGCACGAACAACCGTGCCCTTCATAGGAGCAACTTATTCATGCGAGACTCGAACTCACGACCTCTTGTTTGGAAGGAGAGGACTTAACCCCGCCGCCACCGAGGCCGACGATGTTATGATAGATAAACGACGTAATAAACGCTTTCAATCGCATGGTCTCGGCCACGAATATCACAAAAGAGGGTCCTCAAGTCGGCCTGTAAACGTTTTGTCAAACACCGAGCATTAAAAAGGGGTTGCAAATGTCACCACTCGCGTCGCTGACGGACAAATTGAACCGAGTTTTCCCGGAAAAAAAGGTTTAATTAGGTGTTCACAGAAATTTATAAAAATGAATTTGTAATATGCCAAATTAATTAAATTCAATGCAATTCCTCGTAATTGCAAACACTCATCATCATTAGTCAACAATCCTAAGATTGGTTTGACGCAGCTCTCCATTTCTCTCTCCTATCCGCTAATCTCTTCATAGCTACATAATTATTCTCTTTTACATCCTTTATAACCTGTCCTATATAACTCATTCGGGGCCGTCCCTTGCCCTTTTTCCCTTCCACTTGTCCTTCAACGATTGTCTTCATCAGACCATCGTGCCTCAAAATGTGGCCAACTAAGTTGTCCCTTCTTCTGCTTAATGTTTTTAGGAGGCTTCTCTTTTCTCCTACTCTCCTTAGCACTTACTAGTTACTCACACGGTCAATCCATTTTATCTTCATCATTCTTCGGTAGCACCATATTACTCTTGACTTCTCTGCTGCTGTCAACGTCCAAGCCTCGCTTCCATAGAGAAACATACTCCATATGTAGCATCTGATGAATTGTTTCCTTACTTCTATGCTGGTATTTTCAGCTGTAAGAAGATTCTTCTTTTTGTAGAAAGCCCTCTTCGCCTGCGCTATTCTACTGTGTATTTCTTTCTTGCTCCGTCCATCGCTGGTAATTCGGCTTCCCAGGTAAGAGAACTCGTTCACCTCTTCAAGCTTATGCTTTCCTAGGTTGATGTTTGTTTTAGCCTCCTCTCTTATACTGCAAAATATCGAAAAACAATTTGGATCGCAAAAGTAATGCCATCTAGTGTTCACGGCCTTTTACAGGAATATTCGGTGGCAGAATCAGGAATATTGTTGAAGAGGATTCCAAAGTTGGTCTCTTAGTGTGTTGTCACCGACCGTACATTTAAATGGGTTTACAAAAGTCGACACTCGCGTCGCTGACGAATAAATTGATCCGAATTTCACGGGGAAATAATGTATGCATTATTAGGGGTATTGACCGATATTTTTACGCATAATGATGTGATATACCAAATTCATTACTTTTCAATGCTATTCCTCGCAATGTGAAACATTTTACTGAAAAATGTTGGACAAAAGTGGATCGTATTGCACCCATCACCGCGCCGCGGACATTTTTGAAAACGGATTAAATAGATTAAGAAGAAAAACAGATGCGGCCGAAGTGGTAACAGAAATCAGCCTTCTATGAGATGGAATTGGGCCTCCTCTATTCAGTCCCCTTGCGCAGAATCTTAAAAGAGTTATTTTCGTGTTGTAGTCCCCTTCGTCTCGAAGGGCGACATGATGGGTTGGTTGGTTCTTTGCTTACTTTAAGTCCGTTTTGCACGTACGAAGGCGCAAGCAAAATTGAAAATTGTTAAGCGGTGAATTGCTGGAATACATGCGAGAATGCGTGGATTAAAGACGGTAGAATATTCCCTGCTCTAATTCCGAGCTCGCTTTTTCGCAATTTCAACATTTTTTCCGATAGATGTCGCAGTGTTTAGCAACTTAAAGAAGCTAGGTGACGATATGTGTTAGTTATACGGTTTTACTGGAGGTAATGGTATCGCAGCAACAACTTTTTACACTAAACAGACCAGAATGTCAACATCGTTGCGTACTGAATTTCGTTTAATCCTTGTTCAAACAAGTAACTCGCTACCTGCGCACTCAGAGGACGACGAATTTTCGTGAATGAATTCTTGATCACGAATACCGTTTAGAGCGGTGACAAATTCGTCAGCGCAATAATTATTGCGCACAAGATTAAGAAAATAATGCAGTGCTAACATGCGCAATGACGTATGCACGAAGGCGCAGTCAAAATTGCGTCTTGTAGAGCGATGAATTGCTGGAACAAATGCGAGAATGCGTGGATGCGAGACGATTAAATAGCCCCTTCCCTAGTTCCGAGATCGCTTTCTTGCAATTTCAACAAATGTTTTCAATGTTAACCTGCGCAATGACGTGCCCCGTGCAAAATGGTCTTCATAGGCGGACGGGAGGGTGGTTGTGCTGGGGTCCGAAGCGTCGCGTCGTCGTCTGAATCCAAGAGTCCGCATTCCGGGACGCATACCTGACCCAGTTGCTGCGTCACCACAGTTCCACCCCTCTCCCACTAACTCCCCATTCCAAGCACCCCTTCCCCTCCACTCGCATCATCACATGGGGTCGAGCCACCCACTCGCCCCACCCTCCCCTTCCGTGTGTCTTCATTCGAACTCAACCAAGCCGACGCCGATCTGACCTTCTGCCGAACCACACCCAATATTAAGCTTTTCGGTTTAAAGAAATTAAAAAGGTGTTCTATTATTTTTTCAGTGTTTGTAAGCTTTAATTCAAGTTCTAGTTAAATTATTTTATTTGCAATAATAACAATCGAATCCCATAATCACGTAAATTAATTTAAAAATTGGGATTACCTTCTCTGGGCCAACCTGATGAAGTTCGCTCTTGCGATCGATTCGAAACTTCAGAGTAAAAATGTTAACAGGGAGTTTGAAGTGGCTTCGCGGTATTCAAAAGCTGAGGGCAATATTGAAACATCCAGCTTCGTTATAATTTAGTTAATATTGGACTAACTTTGCAAAATGAATGCTTGGAAACAGGTTTCATAAAAATCCTGACCCTTTTTTCTTCTTCGTCAGAGTTGAATTTAGCGAAAAAAATCCAATCGAAATTAGTAGCAAATAAGCATACGCCGTTTTCAAAATCAGCCAATCAAACATATCACTTGTTCTCCGATTTTACCATTACGAACATGGTTACATGTACAGGAGCCAAAATTCGTCCTTGTCTATTTATATGTATTCTTTGCACATGACCCTTTTAAGCCCAAATAGCACCTATACGGAATAAATGGTCTTATCTGAGTGAAATTGCGGAAAACCTACATTGCCGGAATTCGCCTCTGAAATCATTTAAAGGGTGAAGTTCTCGGGATTAGCGTCGATAGCGAGGTGTTATGCACGCGATAAAGTTGTGTCAAAATTATCCATTAGTGGTACACAATCCTAAAGTCTTGCGGTTTTGAGAAACATCGAGAACTAGGAAGTAAGGTTAGTTATGAATGAGACGGCTCGAAGTAAATTTAAACATTTGGATGTTCCGTTGAATGAATACGGACCCAACAGTAAGAGTATCGGGGAAAGATTATCGTTGGCAAAAGGGCATTTATCAATAGACAAAATTTAATGGGTGGCTCGTTGCGTAGACAATACGACAAGTGCTTGACTCGATTAGACTTGATGTGGAAAATAGAGTAAAGTTTTAGCTTTAAGATTTATATAATAAAATTGTTTTAACTCCACGTAATTTACGGAATGGTGACCGAGAAAGTTATTTTTTATGTAGAGTAAGTAATTGAAAATGTTTTTACAGTATATTCAGAGATATGTAAAAACAAATATTTGCGGTGCCATATGACACCACTGAGCATCATCCGAGGCTAATCGCTTCACGTATTTCCTTGTCTCATCGCTTGCGCATGATTGATATTTGCAGCCACAGCTCTTATTAATATATTATTTCCTTCGAAAATAAATACGAATACAAATTTTAATTAAATTTAGTTCGATATGCTAGTGAAATTATTTCATTTAGCAATAAATCTGTTTGAAATTGAAGTGTTTTTGCTATAGGAAAATGAACCATCAGATATTTAACGTTTTTATATTGAGGCTCCTAGTGGCAAGAAAAAACCGATGAAGAGACCATTGAATTGGCCCGTAAAATTGAGTAAGAAATCAATAAGCAAAATAATGGAGACGATGGTACGGCAATATTCATTATCTGTTTATCACTAATTAATTGGCAAGCTGAAGTGAAATTTCGATTCTTTTCTATCAAACTCCCGGGGTTATTTTCCCAGCGATATCTTTCTTTAAACTCTGAAGAGGCACTCATGGATGCAAAAAAAAATCCATCGGACTAAAAACATGCGCATTTTTCGTCAGGTCTCGGACCCGGATGCGAGTTACCAATTGTGTCGGATTTAAGAGTCATCAAAGGCAGGTATCCATTTCATTTTCGGCATGCAGTCCTTGTCCATTCTTGCCGTAACACACATCGTGATATTCGTGGTTTTATAGTCGCCATAAAGAAATTACGCGTTGCGTCAGAGGCATTTCATGACGTAAAGATTCTCTGGACCCGCCCAAGGACGTGCAGTCTAAAATTACCCCCTATGATTATTGTGCACCGGGCTATTCGAGGCATCAAGTTCGTTCTTCATTTTTTTTCTCCCGTCTGATGTGTAACAAGTGACCGCAAACCACTCGCTACAGGGGACGAGGTGTAATAAAAGCGTCCCAGCGCGCACTTTCAAAAATTGTCGTATTAAGTAGGCGTTCCTCTGCTGAATCATCGCTCGATCAGTTGGTCGATAATTGATGCCAAGCTTTCAAGCATTGATTGCGTATAATAGCCAATCGATTTTGAAGATGATCAATAATTATGTGTTTATACCCTATTAAACCATTACATTTTGTATTCAGGACCTAAAAAAATAATTCAACCAGCATACGCTATCAAGCTCGATCGCTGCAAAGTGAAAATGTCAGTATACAAAATGATGGATTTTTAGTTGCATTTAGGAATTTTAATACCACAGTATGCTAATATTTTACCTTCTTCCTGTAAGCGAGAAAATTGTTTGAATCCACAAAAATTTACTCGAACCTATTTTTTGTCAATTTAATAGAAAGTAAGAGTTATCGTGTGACGTCTTTGCGCTCCAACAGAATCTTGAGCAACCAGTCACCAGTGCGGTCCTATTCTATCAAGTACTTGACGAACTGAAAATAACAGGTGCAACACAGACCTCTCCACAATCTTCACAATCACTAAAATCTCTTTACAATCTTCGTGCTGTTTCGCCCTATTTTGGTAATGCGGCCATTCGAACGTATCCCAGTGGTGTAGCAGGTGGGGGAGGTGCGGATGGTTCGAACCCCCCTCACCCACAAAAAATAAAAACACGATTACTTTTCTTCAGAAAATATAACAAAATATTGAAAAATCATGATTTTGTAAAGTATTTCTTTGAAAAATTAAGTTTTTCGATTATGAAAAGTGTTAAAATTAACCCTCTACTTAGCAGTGGCGTAGCGAGGGGGGAATTGGGGGTTAGTCAAGAATATTATTATTAATTTTCCCACAGAGCTCAGAGAACTTTTTTAATAAAAATCTTTGAATGTGACAAATTACCTAGCTAATATTAGGAGGACGGAGGACCCTCAAACAAAACATCAAATAATTCACACAGCCGTAAAACTCAATATTTTGAACAATTTATGTTAAAACTATTTTGGAGGCAAAATAAAATAACCCGCCCCTCCTGCTTACCCTGGCGGGTGCTCCACACCCCCTAGTTGCGCCTAACCCCCCCCCCCCCAACCTCAAATCCTAGCTGTGCTCCTGCTACTGTACCCCGTTTTTCAAGAATTTTCCCCCCTGATTTTGGAACCCCTCCGAATGGAATTTCTGGCTTCCCCACTGCTGTATCATACCACGAAAATGTTCTATTACTGAGGAATTGTTTTTTCCAAGTGCCTCTCTTGCTCCCTACTTATATAGTTTCTATTTATTCAACGTGATTCCACTTCTTGTAATAACAAATAAAAGTATTGATAACTTTGCTATATAGTTTGTTTGGTACAACCTTTAACACGAGCATGTAATTTTCGAAAAATAATACAAAACCCATTTCATTATTAAAAGGTTTCATAATAATAATGACACGAAAATTCTGGTATTTCCTCCTGATAATGACACTGGTGTATTGAAAGTTGTGCCGTATAAAGCTGTGCGGAAAAGACAAGTCATATCCAAGGGGATGAAATCGTGGTCGGCTGTTGAGTTTCGAATTAAGGCTGTGAAAATTGCCATTTGTGTTCTTTTATCATGGATAATTGACGATTTCCTTCAATACGCTCAAGCCGCCCTCATACATTTCACCTCCTTCCTTCTAGTCGTCAAGCATGTTCATTTCTTTTCCCCTCTCATTATTCGAATCCCTATTCCTCTATATAAGTATATATATCCTCCATGTATGTATATCCATTTCCCGTTCATATTGCGTTCATGTCGGATCTGGGTGTTAATGATGCCTTTCCATTTATCCTGGTTTCTCTCGCTCCACCATTTTTCTCCCTTCACTTGATACCATTTCATCCCTATCTTCTTTCTGCTCCTCTTCTTTTCACCTAGGACTTTCACTGATTCTTTCTGCGACTGTCTTAAGTTCTTTTGTTATCCTCGGGTATCGGCTTATATTCCTTCCTCCTTCCAATTCCTTCTTTTATCATGCCCATACCATCTAGTTCTTTGCTTGCTCATTTCATCGTTTACATTTTCTCGGTTCAAGGTGTTCGTCACGTTAGTATTTCTTACTCCGAGAATTCTTATCTCTCCTTTGTTCCTTTAAACATATTGCGGGTATTTTCCTTAGATTCTCTTCCATCCTTTTCCACTTTTTAAATAATAATCCTAATTCTTGTGAAATATGTTATATTATCAACTCTATGAAGTAAATAAAAGTCGATAAATCTGGAATTTTTTGGTAGGACGCGGTTATAACCGTTCCATCATAAAGGGAATAAATTTGGTAAGTTCCACTTAATACTTTATTCATGACTCGACACGACGCATTTCCACGATTTGAAATTATCCTCAAGTTCGTTTAAACATTTTACAACGATGTCTCCATGTCAATAATCCTCGGGAGCGTCTTAATTTTGTATATTAAGGACATAAAATTGGGTTCGTATTTGGAATGCGTAATATTGAATGTAAGTTTTATAATAGTTGAGAAGTCATTTAAACATTAAAATAAGGATGAAAAATAAAATGACTTTGCACCGTTTTACGAACTTTTTTTATTGCGGTCTCTCAGACCTCTCTTAGGATAGTTGACCAGTGATTATGATGACGAAGAAAAGGAAGCTAATTACTGATGAGAAACAAAAGCATTTGAAGGCGTGAGTTAGTAGTCTAGGCAGCTCCTGACGTCTTCAAAATGCTGCGCGCGGCTCTGCAATGGAACGTGAGGCCTCTACACCTCGACCCATTTACAAATGCGAGCTATGGAAGTGTTACATGGGTCACTGAACCCAGCGCTTCTTCCAAATGATCGTACGTCATTTACTCGGCAAAGGAGAACAAACTAATTCGTTAGGCGTCTTCAACACGCGCTTTGGCTTCATATTGATGCAATCTATCCGTTATTTCCGCACACAGACTATGTAAGAGAAGGTGTATCGACCGCGGATTAATTAAAAAATGATTATATTAATTCTTGCTATCTGCTACTATTAGCTAAGTGTTATCCTTATGGTGTAAAAAACGGATTTTGCAATATTTGTGAGCTCGGATATAAATATTAAAGGATTGAAAAAATATGGTTCTATCCACCAGTCGCCTAGTGCAATTGTATTTTTTGATCGATATTAGCTCTAGCTGTCTGAAAATTTTATTTTCTTTACTATGATTCAAAGTCTTATCTACATTTACACAATTATGATAGAGATCTCCAGTGAACTATGACATGTATATTAAAGTTGCAAGTTTGAAGTATTTGTATCTATACAAAGCAATTGGATGGCCTGTGCGCGTTAGTGCGAAATTCTCAAAGAGCTTGCACATTTGTTAGGGGCTGTGTCCCACTGTCTCTGCCATTTAAGAAATTTCTTCAAAACTGATCGTCATTGCCTAATGTTTAAGAGTGATTTACTATTTAACATACTCCATGTAAAAATTGCCTTATTTATATAAAATTTTATTGAAAATATTTGTTGGTGCCATTTAATCAGTTTTTTCGAATACGCTCTCCAACAAATCCCTCACTTAAACTTTGCGAAGTGGCGAAGAGAATTCAAACCTTTGACGGGAGAGGAGCCGTTCACCAGCGCCTCTTTGAGCAGGTGCTTGAAACTTCTTTACCTGAGCCGAGGTGAGACTGCGGGATAGGGCTACCAGAGCCATCTTGGAGGGAATAATGAAAACACGTCACAAAATTATTTTCAAAAAGGTTTATGTACGAAGGAGTACCATTTTTCTCATAAATTACAAATAAATAAATAATACAGATACACGAGATAAGTTCGTTTTCATTCCACAAGTTCAGGGTGCTAGAAAAAAAGGAACAAGGTAGGAAAGTAAAAATAATCTGCATCTGTGCGACCATTTCGTAGTAAAAAATGGTTTCATGCATTTCGGTTTGAGCAAAAAATATACTGCATATATCTCGGATCGTTTTTGTAACAGTGCCTTCATTTCGTAAATATTTTGAACTGGGAATGACTTCGAGACATGCGGCTTGAAAATGCATGTCTGAGGAGAGAGATTAATGATACAATCTCCTATCGTGGAAATCGCTCTATATACAAAGATTTACAAAGATTTCAGAGAAGATATTTAGCAACAATTTTTCTCGCGAAAGCAAAAAATTTGCATAATTGATAGGCCCATCTTCAACCTCTGAATCAATATATTACGAGCATCCTGCCCTAAGCAGAAAAGGCTGCTTTGATGAAAGCTTAGAAATCACACCAAAACTGGCATAAATTGCCAATTTACTGGATTTCATGGACTTTTCGAAAACGTATGCTTATGTCTTCGTTATCGCCTACTGAATAAATATCCATACGCAGGTTGTGCGCTTGGGTTAACATATAATTCGCGTTAATTTAACGTACTCATTATACGGCATCTCTTGGACGAATTGTAAAACGCGTGTTCGCTAAATACATTTGGTGTAAATAATGACATCGTGTGCTGTTTCTGTGATTGGTAACCCTCCTGCTTCGATGCAGGAGGGCTAACAGTGCAATGAATATTGTATTTAAAAAAGGAGGACGTGTTAAGTTATCGCGTAAATGCGGGAGAGAAATTGTTGCTGAAGACGAGAGTCATCGTGATTTCTTTTAAGATTATCGGGCGTTAAAATCCCGACTTGTACTAAAGGAATACTTTTGGTGAAAGAGGGGGTTGCTGGAGAAGTTGCATACGTTCCTCCCAAAGATGCCGTCTTGTGCATTGTTTTTTTAAAACTCCTTTCTCATCTCTATAGGGTAGCGGATGAGGAGGGAGAACCTTGCTGGACCTGCTGAGATTCGAGCTGTTGCTGGTAGTAGCCCTTGTAGGCGAGCTGCTGGGGGTCCCAGACGCGGGAGTACTGCTGGCTGGGTGCAGAAGGCTCCCACGTGTTGGGCACTCCGTAGGACGAGGTGGGCTCGGCGGCAGGGGCTGGTGGCCCGTACGGGGCTCCGGAAGCCATGGCGTCGGGCATCATGGGCATCATCATGGGCATGGCCATGCCTCCCTTCTTGATGAGGTTGACGACGAGGAATCCGACGACGAGCAAGATAGCGACCTTGCTGAGGAAGAGTGCCTTGAGGGCCTTCAGTCCGATGATGGCGGTCAGGATGGGCTGGAGTGCCTTCATCTTCAGCTTCAGGAGGAGGAAGAGGGGCAGGAGGAGCTTCTTCTTCAGGATGTCACGAGCTGCCGAAGAGGAGAGAGAGAGAGGAAAGGGGTTAGTACAGCTTCGTTTCATTTTATTGCTCCGTTTTAGCTCTCATTTACGCTCTTTGGCACGTATAAGGGTTTTGCGCTAGTGCCAACGACCTACTTTGGGTAATGTGGTCGCGGTATTCAGTAGTTTTCTATTCAACTAGGTTTGTGGTGTAGATCAAGCTAGTTCTCATGGCTTGGATAAGACAGCCTTGAATTTTATTGAATTAAAATATCGAATCTTGACTTACTTTTATCCAGGACCATAGCCATGATTATTTGTCTTACCGGGAAACAATCATACGTTACAGGGGCGTAGGATATAACGAATACAGTTGTAAAATGCTTGCAGTTTAAGTTGTCCAGGGCAGGTCGGGCGGCGCCTGACATGCCCCTCAACCCACGCCGACCCTGATTTTATATTACTAGCTTTAATTGCTTGGGTCTATGTTGTTAATTGTTGTAAAATGAAGAATGAATGAATTTGGTTCTCTTTCAAAAAATCTTTTGCAAATCATCATTTGTGTTTTTATTGAATGATTTTTGAATTTCAAATACTTTTGATAAACCAATTACTAATTTTTGATAACACGCTTTTACATATGGATTACTTATGAAATTTAAATAGCCTTATTTTTATATATCTGTTTTACTGCCTTGAATTTGGATTAACCTACAAGTTATATTTATATTTCATTTTTCCCTTCCTGCGATCTGTATTTAACACGATTTTTTTCAGTTTGAATTTACGAATTGAAATTATCAGGTCAATTCTGTGGAAAATAGTTTTTCAAATTGAAAATTTAGCAATAACTAAGACTCAACGAATGATTTTTCTTTCTGGATTAAAAATTTTATATTTTTTTGGTGAACTTTCTGCGGGCCATTTCTTGCTAATTCCGTCGTGATTTTTACCTTTGTGTAAGATTTTAGAGCCTATCCTTTAAATTATGCAATATCTTTTTTGTTTTATCAGCTCTGTACACTTTCATTTCATTTCATGAATAAAACATGGATCATAACATAATCCAGCGTGGATCCGCGAAATTACTCGCGTCTAGTTTTCGTGAAGATTATAGTTTTAATATCACGGATTTTTTAAATATCTCAAGTCAGGTAATATTTAAAATGAGTAAGTCATTGATAAAGTTAATTGTCAAAGTTGGACTGGCAAGCATTCTTTTTTAACTGAAATGCTTGAGGTGAATTCATTTTACGATAGATAATACGCTAATAGATGGCTAATTAGGACGGAGAAATAGCATTAAAAATGAGCTTCCTCATTCACTTATCACTGAATGTTTTAACTATGATTTTTCATGAATCTGAGAATTTCATAAGTTCCGTTTACTGAGTGACTTCCATGCTATCGATTTCCAGGCCAGAACGCTTGTTTTGCACACTTGAGGCCACATCATGAATTGTTTACTTAACTATGCTGTGTAAGAAACGGGGTTGTTCTAAAAAATTAATAAAGAAGGAGGCATTGAAACACTATCACTTCTTTTGGTATTCTGGGATGGCAAAAATATCTAATTCATGAAAAATATGCAATTATTAATAAGCTTGGAAAAAAATAGCTTTGAATTTTGCTGAATTGAATAATTGAGTCTTGAAGGTCTTTGATCTCATTAGCTTTGATTGCATGGATTTATGTTTTTGATTGGTGCAAAATTAAGTATTCTGTATTATTTCACATTATCTATTCCAACAAATCCTTTCTCTTTTTATTGACGAAATGATTCAACCTTCAATGCTTTTGGTATAACCGATTACTTGTTTGTAATGTTATGGTTTTAATTAATGAATATTTGATTTATGAAATTTATACAATCCTCAAGTGCGCAATATAGGCGTTCTGGCTTTGGAATCGATAGTATTTACAGCCGTGAGTTACACGTTATCTCCCGACCCTCCCCGACACCCGAACACCTCACCCTGGTTCTCCGATGCGCTGCGCCCGGCAACGGCAGCAGGGTCCTCGGCGGGGAAGTCCATCCTCATGTCGGACTCTGTTGCGGATGGGTGGAACGTGATGATGGCCTTCTGGAAAAGGGTATCCGGCAGTTGGACTTGGTAGTTGTGGCTGGTGATGAGGCGCGCGGTGCGGTCCCAGATCATTTCGTCCAATTCCTGGTCCACGGCCCTGCCGCTCTCCTTCACGGTCGAGGACCTCTCGAGGGCCCCGTCCAGATAAGCCAAGACCTTCTTCCGGATGCACGTCATGGCACCCTCGTCCCCATCGCCGAAGAGACAAGTGTCCACCACTTGGTATAGCAGGTCGTCGCTACTCCTGATGGTCCCGCGTTCGATCTCGTTCGAGGTCTCCCTCACGGTCACAGCTGCACTAGCCGCGGCCGCTAACAGCAGCACCGAACACACCAACCGATTCATCGTGTTGCACCCGAAACGAACCAAACAGCTCCCGACCACACACCAATATATGCTCTTCTCTCCGCGAGGGGTGTATCTATTGCGACGGGGGAAATGCGTATGCGATGTAACACCTCCGAGCACTGGATGTCGTTTTGGCGTTCTGCCCCGCGGCGCCGACTTTATATCCACTCACCTCTGCCAAGCCGGAGGAAGGGTTCAAACCAGGATGGTCAGGCGGGACCGGGGGATGGGGTGACGTTGACGTATTCCGAACCGTGGCGAGTGGTGGGGCGGGTGTTCCCCCAAACGATAATGGAGCACTCCGATACCCATCCCACCGGTCACCCCACCCCGAATAGCTGAGCTCCCACAAGACACCGCGGCGTCTGCGGGCGACTCTCTGCTCCCAGTGTCGTATCCCGGTCACCGGGTCATGCTAGGAACTGCCCCGTTCCGGCGTACGCCTTCATTGTTCCCCAGCCCTAAAGGTGGTCACCCTTTCTGCTGGATGGACGGCTGAGTAGGGGAGTCCTGCGTGGGCGGGGGACTTGGAAATGCGCTGGAGAAAAAAATATGTAACCGCGGGTGGGGTGGGCATCGCGGACTTCCGACGTCCGTGCACGCTACTGTGAGGGCTGAAGCGTGCCCCATAGAGCACGGGTGTTTCCTTGTGGGATGAGACGTCGACGACCCCAATGCGCTTCATTACGAACGGATGCCATGTAGGGGTGCCAGGGGTGGGGGAAGGAGACTGCCGGGAGAAAAGCCTTGGGGGTAGAGGGGCGGAGTGTCAACCCTCTCCCGGAGGAATTCGGACGAATCGGGTTGTTGGATTAGGAGATGCGGATCCGATAAGGGCAAGTGGGTGAGACATCGTTGATTTTTTTTTTGGGAGAACAGGAACGCCTCTTTTCCGAGCCAGTGTCTTATTACCGCGTTCCTCATTTCGACAGACAATAACCTGGATAGATTTCTTTTTTGCTCGCTCGGTCGACACAATGAGGAATAATTAGCGGGGACGGAGCCGAGCGACTCATCTACTGTTCCGATGAAAGTTCTTTGTTTATTCAAGCATGGGTTCCATTAGAGGATGTTTATTGTATCGAGGTTTTTCTCCGCCTCCAAGATGCTAAAAATATGTCCTCACTGTGCTCCAAATATATGATTCATTTCTATACTATGAACCGGAAGTCCAACAATTTCACGTGTCATAGATTTCATGATTCGAGGGCGTGTCTTCTTCTTTCAACTCATTAACATTTCTGCAACTTCTTAAAAATTAATATATTGTTAGAACTAGTCATTTTTAACGAGAAATTCCGCTTTGTCCTTGTCGTAAGTGCTGATGGGTTAGTATTATAAAAGGGTTTGAGTTTACAAAGAGCGCTAAAGTTATCAACTATTATCCAAAACCAAATATCAACTATAAGCCAAAGGTATCAACTATAAGGATAACATTCACAACGTTTCCATTCGTTTTACCACTATCTCACGGATTTATAAATCCTCAATCCTCTTACGCGGTTTGTTTTTATTGATTGATACACCAATTTTGACTTAAGTTAGTGAACTATGATTCAGGGTGATACCTTTTCTAAATATAAGAACCATTTCTCTCGTATTTTTTTTCTTGAAACCAATTAGAGACTAAATTACTGTCCATTGAATGTATCTCTCTCAATTTTTTTTTCATACTAGAAGGCTATTTTGTCATTGCAGCAAGTAAGACTGAGGCAATTTTGGGTTCTACTAACATTTTACAACTATATCCTTTTCTAGGATACTTTCTCCACTCAAGGAAATATCCCACTGCAGGGATTTAAAGTAGGGAGAATGCTCTAGATGTGGAGTGCATAGAAGTGATCTTTAGCGAATTCGTTCCATTGACCCAGGAATCGTATCCTACTGTGATGGAAGTCGAAGGTTGGAAAGCAGCCGAAGACTCGCGAGGGCGTTGAGGTCAGGGACGAAACGAGGAAAACGCGCCATCGGGGAAAGTCAATGATAAATATTTTGGCTCCTAGCTTACATGTGGAAAATTCCATATCCAAGCAAAAATACCTCAAATTGCCTCTTAGATTGAGATTTATTTTAACGCAATAAAATGAAAACATAGTCTTTAAAAATTTCGAAGAAGTATCGGATTGCCGCAGGAATCAAGTGATAGGTTTTGAAGACAATCTACACTTCCTTTATTAGTTTTCCTCTCCTGAATATATACAGTCATCTCAGCGACACTTATTATTTAGAATTTGACATATCTACCACAAAACCTTTCTCATTAGGACATGAACTGCCCGAGTTATGTATCATTTTATTTTACATCCGCTTTAGCACTGTCTTGCTGTTTAAATTCGTCCTCAGTAATTGCTCAAGCTGTAGCCTTGAGCTCCTCTTGTCATTTTTATGTTGGAAATAAAACTAATTGCACTCTTTATGTATTAAAGTTAGTTGTTATAGAAAAAAATATAAAAAATATATGAAAACAAATTTACAAGTAAGTTAAGCTGAAACGAATAAAAAATAACACGAAATAAATAATTGAAGTATTGGTGAAGAGTACATTACCTTCCAAGAAGTAGAGCAAATTCATTATAGTACAGAAAACATTTTTGTCTGTGCAGGGATACTTTTTGTGCCGACATTTTACACACATATGTGAACTGATAATGCTATTTTTATAGAATCTCATTTAATTAGGCAAACTTTTGTACACACAAAGAACGATCATAATGACATCTACATAATCATAGCAAATAAATTTACGCAAGGGAAGTAATTTCATGAAAAATATGAAATGGTAATAATTAGATCAATCTGTCGTAAAATAATTATTGTAATCAAAATTTATTGTCTACATATATAAGTTCATGGCAACTTCGTTATTTTAATATCGCTGGAAAGCAAGGAGATGGTAGACTCGCAAATAGAGTGCAAGTGCAAATAGAGAATGGATGGAAAAGAATGAGTTTTCGAGAGGAAAAGTGACGACAATCACTTCTTCCGGGAAGAGAGGTGTGAGTAGGGGGCGTGGTGGTGGGAGGGGTGGCGTGGCGTGTCTCGACGCGAGAGAAAGGGAGAGAGGGTGTCATTGCAATTCCGTTAAATGCTCAGTGGGGAGGGGGGAGGAGTGGGAGAAAAACGCTGAAAAAATATGCACGGGAGACTCGCCGTGGGATAGGTTGGTCATTTGTGACGTTTCAATCGAATGCAAGTTACCTTTTCCGTAAGGGCATGATCCCGACTCGTTCATTATCAGCCGTTGAAGTCTCCGAGGAAATAATTCTTGAACCATGAGGTAAGGAAACATGAAATTATCTATTAGGTCAATACTACCAAAGGCCGAGTATAGCTCGGGATGTTTATTTCCTGCCAAGGACCCGAGCCCATGTAGGGCTTGGGCAGTCATATTTGATACCTTTCATTTTTCTCGTTCCCCAACAATGTAAATTCTTTCTTTAGGTATCTGGAATATTTTTTTGTATGGAAATTACTGTCATTTACAACTCCTAAATCTACATGCTACGAAATTTACTGGATTAAAAAAAAACGTGAAGAACTCATACATTTCACAGGTCCCGCATATGAAAATATTACGGACTCTAAAGTTTTAATTATCCCATTTGTAATAATTCTAGTGGTAAGGGGTCAGATTAGTATTATGGCTTAAATTTTGGTTGTCCCTCAAAGGGCCAGGGTTCAAATCCCGGCACTAGTTGCCATATTTTAGAGATTAACCAATCCTGCCGTGAATAGTTCTTCTGCTGAGGAAATCTCAAGAACATTTCTCCGCCCTTAACGTAACGGAAATTCGTGGTACCCTCGGCACCTTCTAGTTATAGGAGGCCAATGCGGATGCCGGGTTTCCCTCCTTTTTTCCATTTGTATCCTTCCCTTATGTATAGCCTGAGCTATCGGTCGCCTCCTATTAATACTAAATACCTCCAATAAATACTTAGTCACGTACGGATAAGATCCCTCACGATCAGAGAGATCAATTTATTCAAGTCGTGCTCATTTTGGGACTTTATCTTGTTAAAAAAAATAGGCACAAGCTGTTGGATATACAAGAATCAATCATGCAAAGGTAAGCAAGCCATCGTTTCGATCATATTTCAGTGGGCCATTGTCTAAAATTGAGGCACTTAGGAATATTACGCCAGTATTATAGATAAATAGTTATCCTTAACCCATGTATATGATTGATGTCAATAGAGCCATATGCCAGGACAACTCTTTAATGGATAACAAAGCTATCGCTGTGAACTCAGTGCAATTAAGAATTGAAACTTATTTCTATGCTACTGTCGTTATTGACACTTTCATATTACTTACGCTCTAGACATAAAGATTACAAAGTTGATAACTCACATTGGCATCTCAAAAATGGGCAACTTCTTTCGTTGAAGCCGTGTTTAAGACTGTTAAAGTGCGTTTATTAAATTCAATTCAGTAAAACAAAGTAAAACTAAGTTAAAAATTGATGTCATTTGTTTGTTCGTGGTCCCAATAATTATTTAGCTGTTTGTGCGTTAACTCAAGTGAACCTCATTTCATGAGCCGAAAGTACTTAGGAGGTCTTTTGGATTCGCTCGGACAAACTTTACGGTCATTGAAGTCTCTAAGAAATAGATATGCTCCGGTATTCGGGCTAGTAGTTGGGTGATAGAAAAAGTGTGCCAATTCCGAAGGTCAAAACGAGAGAAAGTACATTCTTTTCGCTTCCGTCAGTGTGGTTCCGGGAAGATATCTTTTATGACGTGCAATCCCTTCGTCTGGCACTACCTACAAGCGTGCTCAAATTAACGTAAGGATACTTTTTTGTTTTTCTCTTCAGCCCTCAAACGCAGAGAAGGGGAATATTGAGCCTTTTTTGTTCGCTTTTATTGCATAAGTACTCCGGCTTCAATAGTTTTGTAAAAAATTTGCAATTTAAAAAATCTACCAAATTGTTCTTTACTATGTTTACCCCTCAATTTAATCATACCGGCCAAAATTTACGAGAAATAAGTGCGTAAGTTTCAGTGTATTTAGTTTCGTTTTTACGTTTTTCGTAAAGTTTTCTACCGTAAAACGGGTTTGCCTCATGGTCAACGTACAATACTCTATTCGTGGTTTATATATACGATCATCGTGATCTTAAAGTAAATTAAATTATTTCATATATTTATATATGAAATAATTTAATTTCATACATAAATATATGAAATATAAATTTCATATTATAATATGAAAAATATATATTTCATATTATTAAATTTTATTATTATAGAGTAAATCCTTTCTATTTGTCAGCTTTTAATAATGAATTCATAGGTCCCAGTGGGTCAAGAATTGTGTTAGCTCATGACGGTATCCCATTAGCAAATGAAAAAAAGCCGGAAAAATGAAAAAAGCAGTGAATAAAATTGAAATTCCACTTTAAAGGTCATTTAATGAAGAAAAAAATCTGTTGAATTATGGAACTCACGAGAAGGTACGATTCGCTGGAAACTAAACTTGATGTAATCAGAGATTGAAGAACAAAATGGAAGAGGGCGGCGGATGGCAACGGTTAAGATAGATTCTTGAAAAACCAGAGCCTTTAAACTAAGCTCGCACAGTCTTAGGAAGACGCTGCATAACTGAGGATGTAGGCAATCCATGGTTCGATGAGTCAAGAAGAGACAGAATTTACATGAAAGGACGCATCACTATCACTCCTCTGGCCTATTTTATTGCCTTGTTACTTATTTAAAACTCACGCTATGATGTAGAGAGTGTTTTGAGGTGTGATCTTGTGAAATTCCAACATATTAACAAAATTGGTTGTTTTGTGTATCTTCTAATGGGCATTTTCGGGTAATCTTTCACCCTTTATAACATTTGCATGTACCTCAAATTTAAAATGAGACCACAGTGTTTATAAGGGTATAAAAATTTCATAATTGAGATACAGAAAAATGTTGAAAGTGTCTACTTCATGTATCTTGTAAATTTAAAAAGTAAAGTTAAAATTTTGAACAATGTGCCGTCAATAAGACTAGTAGAGCTGCAAGTATAGGGCATATTTAAAAAATGAAGACTTATTGAGCCAGTTGAAATAGTTTTATTTAATTAAGAAAATTAATGATGAGTAAAAAGGAGGGAAACATTACGATCCTTGCTTAGTCTCTCTAAAGAAAATCCTTAAAACGGCAAAATATAAAGCTTTCGCGTCAACACCAAGCTGTCTAGAAGCACGTAGATTAACTGTCAGAGGCGCATCTGTGACCGTTGGCTTGCTGAGAGAATCATTTGGTTCAGCTTCAAAGCCTTAATTGGCACAATGAAGCGGCTAAAATGCCTGTAAAGCAATTAATGCGAAGCAACGGGTATCAGGTCAGTGCACGTGAACTTATCCTGTTTAAATTCCGTGCAGCATCTAAGGATGTCTCCCCAGTAGGAATAATTTACCATCATTCTCAGATTTCTTACTTATTTTTACTGCATTCATTCCCAGGATGGTTTAAAAAAATGCAAATAACGCACTGAGTATCTTTTTACCGTGAATCACATGAACAGACTTGTCATGCTGGAGAGATGAAGTATTTCTATAATTCAATCCACGGTATGTATAGAAATTGATTTTATTGCAGATATGGATTTCAAATGATATATTTTTAAGCCATAAATGTCACCGAATGAGTAAGTCATAAGTAACGCATTGTAAGTGAACTATGAGTCGGAAATGCAGTATGTCTCACACCTTAATTAAAAACGTAAAAACAAAATTATAGATGCTAAAAGTATCTTAACAAAGTTGCTATTTCATAATTTTGGCCATAAATGTTATTGTTGGTTAAACATATTCATGGACAACTTCGCAGAATTATTTCAATTTTTTGGGATGTCATCCCGTCCACTTATGTTGTCTTTTTTTATATTTTCTCGGGTAGATTTTACTTGATTCTTTATGTCCCGTTTCCAATATCAGAATGCCTTTATCATTATTAAAATGCAATTCCCTTTTATTTGGATCTCCCATACATTATGTTCATCTTTCCTGAGGCCCTCCGACATTTTGAGAGTTTTGCCATAGTTTTATCATTCCAATTCTTCCTTGAAATTTCTCTTTTATGTCCCTAATTCTCTTTTAATGGTACAAAGTCCTCAAAAACCGGTTGGTTCCTTCCACTTCCCTGCAATGCTCATTTAAGAATGTATTTTTGTCCCTTCTGGCCACTTATGCGACTCAAAGTAAAATGTAGTGCTTTATTTTTCATTACACTCAATCATAAAGACACCCATTCTCACTTCAGAGAATACAATAGAAAGGTGTTTAGAATTTGGTGAAAAGTAATGGTATTTTAAAAAAATTAAAGGAAATTTCTATAGTTACTTAAATGGTTGTACCCCTCCTTTTAAATGATTATTGTAATCTGAAATGGAAAATGTTTGAACAAACTGAAGCATCGCGTTCAGTCACTTCACTATTTATCTTTCAATTACTGAATATTTTTATTGAATTATGTGAAAGAAAAAATGTCTCAGTGTTAACTTATAGATTGAAATTTAGCTCTAGGAAAGTAAAATGAACAAATGAAAAAATATTGCCTAAAATGACGCCAATCTTTAAGAGTACGCCTATTTCTACAAACACTAATCACTGCTATCTGTTCTTAATTCTAGCTGTGTTTCTTCTGTAATTGAAAGTCGTTTGCTTGCATTCTCATGCGTCTTTAACTTCCTCCTTCCCTTACTAGCCTAAATGCATACGTAATTATGTGATGTACGCTTGTTCCATTGACTTTGGGTGCCACATGTTGTTCGACTCAAGCTCAAACTAAATAGATATAATATGAATGACGAGATACTTATGTAAGTTTGGTTTGGATTTATTACACGTTATTGTTTTTTGCTATCTGTAGAGAGGGTAGAATGTTGTAGTAGTATACGCGTCTGTTATTTAAAAAGAATTTTTCTGATGGTAGAGTTAAGTTTGGACGAGTAAAAACTTCATTTTATGATCATGTATTTTTATACTTTAGTCAATTCTTGTGATCTAAAAATGCATTCTTTTTATTCAAGTTTATTTTAAGATTTTATAACAGTGGATCACCGAAACTTCTACACCCGTTTGAATATTCATTGTCAATAAAGTATGGCACTGCCGATCACATTTTGTAGGGAATTCATACATCTGGATTTTCAGTATTCGTAAATACAGGGCTATTAGGCATCCAGTAACCCATATTAGTTTGGAATGATGTAAGTGAGTTTTCAAGTATTTTATTTTCGAAGTAAATCTTGCTAAATATGCTTGTGAGGGTAAATTATCTTTGAAGTTTGGGCTGTTCTTATGACGTTGTCGAAAGAAAACTATTGTTGGAAAAGGGGACAAATATATTTTAATTAAACCATAATGTATTATTCTGTCATTTCAATTATAGAAAATTAATTTGTGAATTTCTCTTTTCTTCAGACATACATGATAATTTGTAAGCAAAGTGTACCAAAATATTAGAGGAATGAATCTGAGGATCCAGTATTTGTGACCAAATTTTTATATTCTGAGAATAACTAGAGGAGAATATGAAATTTTAAAGCTTCTAAAAATAAATCTGATATCTGTATGAAAAATGCTGTTTTCGATGAATGTGTCAAGAATAACTTTTTTATTGCCTAAGGGTCAAACATTGATGTTAATAAAATAGAAATACATGCAGTTAAAAACAATTCAACCAAAAACTGTTTAATTTAAAACTGGTTCCTTAGTTTGGATTAGTTACGTAAAAAATCCACCAATAATAAATCTGATATCTGTATGAAAAATGCTGTTTTCGATGAACGTGTCAAGAATAACTTTTTTCTTGCCTAAGGGTCAAAAATTGAATTGAATAAATGAATTATTTCCCAAGATGCAGCTAGAAATTCAGATGCTCTTCATTGTAGATCCTCACTGATGGGCGTGAGTTACACGTCAATTTATTTGATTCGGTGATCCGTAAAAGTTAAGTAAGTAAATATTTTAGATCCTGAATGCCATAAAAGAAATTTTTGGCGAAATTAATCTGGTCCCACATCATTAAAAATGCGAGAGCTTAATAATTATGACTAGAAATTCTGGATGCTTCCGATGTGTCGTTAAGAAGAACGTTAAAATTTTATCGTGTAATTTACTAGCAGGGTGGCTAACGAAAATCTTGGCTTCCTGTTACTGCAATTGAAAGTTTTTTGATCAAGAAGACTTAAAAATTAAAAAGATCAGGAAGCTAATAATTAATTCGATAATTTCAGGCAAGAAAAACTAAGATGGTTATGATATCAATATCAAGAATTTTACGTCAGCTTTACTTTTTGAATGGAACAAAAAGTGCACTAAATTTTTTGCCGTCCACTGAACTTTTGCCCTAACATTTTCTTTGCTTACATTCGGTCTCTCGAAAATTGGTACAAAAATAAACATCGTGCAGTTTATTTTGATTTCAACGGTTGTCTCCGTTTTTTGTTAAATATTTTTGATGGTGATTAAGATTGCCAAGAATTGTGATTGCCAAGAACTCCTCTTCTTCGTCTTAGCTCCTGAATATCATTTCTTTTGAGAAGAAAACTAATTCAACTGTGAAGCTCCCATTAATTTGTTGTAAAAAGTAGTATTCATTTTTTCATTTTTAGGAAAAGGCTTCATATTTAAAAGCCTGCCCTATAAAATTACTAAATAAATGTATTTATAGAGCTTACACAATATTTATTAAAGTAGTTTTCCGAATAAGGTAGGTTTCCATGGAGTACTTTGTGAGTATTCTGGGAAACCCCCCTTCTTCAAGCATTTCCCTCTTTGATTCAGAGTTAGGCCTACTCACTTTCATTCTATCTAATAACCCTATTCTCTTCCTTCCTCTCCCTCATTTACCTTTAATTCCAACCTCTAACACTGTCTTTAGCATCGCCTCCCCGCTTAGTACCCCCTCCTTCCATACCTACTCACTCCTCCTCATCTCATCTAATTGTCAAAGCTGCCGCTCCTCACCCACCATGTCCAGCACTTCGACGTTCCTCTTCCTTTCCGTCAAATTCACAAATGTATGTATCACAAAATTCACCTTCTCCGCTCTACGCCACACCCACATCTCGAATGCCTCCAGTCTTCTCTCCTCCTCCTTCTCCAGTGTCCACGTTTCCGCACCGTAAAGAGCTACACTCCAGATCAAAGTCTTCTCTAACCTTTTCTTTAAACTCTTACATAATGATCCTATCATAAGCTCCTTCCTGTTCATGAACGCCTCCTTTGCTAATGAAATTCTCTCCTTGATGTCCTTACTACTGTACCCGTTTTCCTCTAACGCAGGGGTCTCCAATTTACTAGGCCACGAGGGTCACATTCCAAGCTCCGAATCGCCCCGCGGGCCGGATAGCAAATTTGCCGATGACTGAAGTATTCGATTCCAACGTCTACTGAAGTATCCTGTGGCGTACTTCTTATTTACGAACAGTTGAAGGCGACTTTGACGTGTAGTACAGCGCTGCAATGCTCCTAGCGGCGTCTCACAGAGTTATACGAGCGAGATTCGCGCGCTACTTGAAACGAGTGCGCGGGCCGGATGAAAACCCTCCTCGGGCCGGATCCGGCCCGCGGAGGGTTTTCATCCGGCATCATTAGTTTGGAGACCCCTGCTCTAACGCGCTGCCTAAATAGTTGAATTTCTCTACCTGCTCAAGTTTTTTTCCCAACCCACCATTATCTTTAGTCTCACATTCCTCGCTCGCGATGCTTTACAAAACAACATCACCTTGGTCTTCTTGTGATTAATCCTCATCCCATACTCTTCGTAACGCTCGTTCAACGCAATCACCAGAGCCTGAAGCCCCCTCGCTGACCGGCTAATCAACACCTAACTCAAGGTTTCTTTATCCTTCTATTGTCAACGTAGCCAATTGACTTCTCCACCGCTTTGACCATTCCCGTTCTAGTATTATCTCACCCTTCCTCTACAGTCTGTGTACTTCCAATCTCCCGCATAGAAATAGCCACTAGTTCCTGATATTCCCTCTTCATACTCCCCTCAGAGCTTCTGCAGTCCATTTCCTCGCCTTCCTAACTTTCATAATTCTTTTGAATCTAACGTTACATTTCATGTGCACCAGGTTGTGGTCTGAATCCGCATCCTCTGCAGGGAAGCTGCGCGAGTTTTTAACGCTATTTCTAAGCCTCTGTCTTACCATGATGTACTCTATCTGATAACTCCCCACATCTCCTGGACTTTTCCATATCCTCACATACGGCCTTTATGAAGATTGAATCACGTGTTTCTGATGAATAATTTGATTCTCCTGCAAAATTCTGGTGCTCCCTCTCTACCCCTACCCTAAGCTACTCCTCTACCCTAAGCTGACTCTCCTCCGCTCACTTCACGACTTCACGACTCACTTCGCATAATCCTAAGATGTATATACCCTCCCTTTATTTATTTCCATTTTGATATTTTCTAGCTTCTCCTTCCTCATCATTGTCCTCACATTCCACGTCCCTACATTTTTTGCCGACTTCTTCTTTTCCACCATCTTGTCCCATGTTGACGACCCGGAGGACCTTGCCGACCTCGCTGCCGTGAACGACACCCGCCCTTTGCGGACGGGTTCTGTTCGATGAGTTTCCGAGGCTTATTTTTGGTTGTACTCCATGTTTTAAGGGAAGAGATAGTGGGTAGGGTTTTCCACTAACTTCTACCTTTCGTCTGGCTCCTACCCTTCGATATATCTGGCATGAGTGGCCCTACCGGGAAAATTTTAGAATCAATCCTGCTAGAGCAGCTCTAGGGGTCATGGGAACGCGCCTTTCAATCCCGACAAGGCTGTATCCCAAAGGAAAGTCTTACCTAATTTGGTGAATTAAATGTTACCTATTAGAATATAAATAAAAAAATATATTCCGCATTCAAAATCAGGCTTTACGAATCAAATTTTCTAATTCATTCTTATTTTATTTACTATTAACATTAATTATTCTTTTATGTTATTTTACCTTTTTAAATATTTTTACTGCTTATGCTGACATCCTTATACTTTAATATCGTAATCTTCACTTTCCCTGTACTGCCAAACAGCTTCCAAAAGGTTAGTGATCTAAAAACCGCTTGGAATTGTTTTATTTCTATAGCCAACTATGCTTCAAGCCTATTGGAGAGATTTTACTTCGAGCATGGATAAGTTTTGTCGCTTTTTACTTTAAGTTAATTGATAGCTGGTGGACAGAGAGGTTAACTTAAGTAATTCAGATTCAAAGGTAACACGAGGTTTTTAAAGCTTTGTCCCAAATGCGTTTACGGTTCAAAAACAATTGTAATTTTATTTAGTGAGCTCCATTTATATATTCCATTTTAATAGAAGGCATTCATTAAATTACGGGCATTATTTCCTCCTGAATTTTTCAAATTTCTTTCCACTGGACCAGTTCATGAGTCCTCCATCGAGCTGCTTCCGGTACAGCCCCTCAGATTGCGCGACGTGAGGGGTGTGATTTATCGCAGAGTTCTTATGGAAACCCTTTCAAAGGCAATTTCCGATAATTTTGAACGAAATTTCAAACTAAAATAATTCCAATTTAGCTCATGTCCGATATCAATATTTCGCCCCGGTTACATTCCCAATTCTGGGGCAATCTAAATTCTTCACCCTCTTTTACTCCGCTGTATGTCTACACAATTGGCCGGCGTGGACCTACTCTGATTACTAGGTATTTAGGTTGATAAACTTACATCCGTCCCCTCCCTGTCATCAAGTCATCCCCTTACATAGTTGCCTCCGCCGTCGCCCATCCTTGTGCACACACGATAGTCCCGAATCCTAGATTGAGCGTTTTCGATGGCCGGACCCATTGTGCATTGGGGACGTGGGCGACCTTAGAGAAGGTCTTCCCGTTGAGCTTCCGCCATTGGGCGCTGGGCGTCGATGACCACACGCCCAGGCATCCACGGTGTGGGACGTGCGGGCACGCTCCCCAGGGAGCCGCGAGTCCGTTCGGTGGGAGGGATGTCGAGCGAGTGAAGGGCTATTTTAAACTGCCGTTGGCCAAAGTCACTCGCGGCATTGATTTGAGCCTTCTCTATCGTTTGGACAGCTTACGTCTATATCTAATAGCTCTGGAGTAGATTTTGACTTATATTTAATTGATTTCTTGCATTGATTTTGTCGTTTTTCTTTTGAAATAGGTGTTTCCGTAAATTATGGATGTACAAAGGAGTAATAGTTGTTGTTTAAATCTTTTCATTGTTTAACTGCCGCTTAAAAATTGAGGTGCTTTGCATCCAATAGAATGGAAGATTGAGGAAATCCAATACAATGGAGGAAAAGAGGATGGATTAATATGGGATATATTTCATGAAGTTATATGAGGAAAATAGCTACAAACCTAGACTAATGATTGTGGCTTCAACCTTAAGATAAAATTACAGAAGCAGAAAAAATACAAGCTCTAAATAATTAATGATTATTTTAGTGTAGGGTGCACAACCAACAGCTTGATTTTTAACTTTTACAAGTCTCTGGAGAGGAAAAATATAATAATACTTAACTCACTGATGGAATAACTTTCTTCCTCATCTATTTAACTTAAATGGGATGGCAAAAATTTCTTTCTAGTTCCTTTCGAGAACAATTCCAAACTATTTTCTTATAATTCTTAGTATTGCTTCTTTTTATGAGGAGACTATCCTACACAAAATAATCATTGAAGGTGAGAATCCATAAAATATACATATACTTCTCTAATAGAGGTCCAGGATTACCGCCTTGTGCACTTTTCTCAAAGAACATACAATCTGGGCTCATGAGATTGATTTAAAAAATTTCCTCACTTAATTTAGAGGCGAGGAAGGGGAGAAATGTCATTCTTCAACTGTGTACAATTGACAACATTAATACCAGAATGTTACAAATTTCTTAAGTCGACAGTGATTTCTTATCATTCACACTTTAAAGTCATATATTTATAATAAATTTAATAAAATTTTAATAATTATTAAAATTTCATTTTTATAATTATTTAAATTAAGATTCACAATCATTGATAAATTACATAACTGTCTCAGCTTAAACAATTTTTATACAAGGGCGATAAGTGCTGTGACAGCAAAACTCGCTTTTGCATGAATAACTTACAAGTAAAAACTTTTTTTAAATATCTCCAAAATCGTTTGATCCTCTATGAACCATTCCCTAAATGTATAAAAATGAAATATTTATTGCACGAGCAAAAGAAATATTATCTCCACAGTCTTCAAAATTACCATTTTTGTCTCGTAACGGCAACAGTGAATTTTATATCCAAGGAAAGAGAGTTAAAAAAACTTCTGAAAGGTTCTAAGCACAATACGCATCGGTCAAGCTGGCGTATTTTTAGTTTTAACCAAGTTAAATGTAAATATAATGTAAGCAGGGGTCATTACTCCTTAAGACAACACAATTTTGAACCTAGATTATGATGAAAATCTCTCTATATGTGCTATATTTAACTCTGACTAAATACCCCAGGACATTTTTGTGACAAATTTTGTACGATATTTGCAAATTTAAAACTTTCGTGTTTTTCTAACAAAAACTTGACATTGGTTCACGTAAGTAATACTTTTTATCTCGCCATAAAACTGCCGTACTGGTATTATTCATAACTCATCTAATTTCTTCATTTTCTCTCATCTCATTAACTACAGATAAAATTGATCTAATTCCATCTCTTTTCCTGGTTGCATTTCAGTTTTTAGGAAACTTTATTTAAGTTTTATTAAATAATAAATTTTTTGTGATAATAGTTATTAAAGAGCAATTTAAAATCTATTAAATGAATTGTAAAATGCGGTAAACATCTATTTATTTTGTAATTTAAATTTGGAAGGCTTGTTCAGTAGAACGCTATAATTTTTATCAACTTTAAAATTATGTTCCTTCCCAAATTATATCTTAGTTTTTATTACAAAATCGTTGCTAAATTAAAAGTATTGGTACTGTGACTAAAATTAGATGTTGCAAAATATTTCGCCATCAAAATTGAAATCACATCACGTGTACACCATTCTCTTTTTTCCGCCAGGATGCATTTCGTTGTAGGAAAAAGTCTCTATTCTTCCGTCTTTATATTTCTATTTGATCGATCTACTCTACCAGTGAACCCCTTCACCTTTATGCTTTATGAACGAAGATAATTAGAAGAGATAATTTTTGTCAATCTCACTCATTAGTGTGGAAATTTTCTGTATTCCAATGGATACCCAGAAACGAGGCTAAAATGAATGAAATAGTTTAAATACAAATTTCTTAAAATTTAATGCGTTTTTACTGGGAAAAATGTTATCTGAGTGAGCTAAAAAGTTTTATTGGGCTTAGAAAAATTGAACTACCCCCTCAACTTTCAAATGCGATTTTTTTGGGACACCGTAAGTAATATCATGTTGATAATCTCTCATAATTTTGATGTATTCCTTTTACAATATGCAGTAGCGTGAGTATTGGATCACTCATTCACTCACCAGAGTTCCAGCCTTACAGTTTTTTGTTTAAGGTTAGGGTAGAGCCCACTGCGGACTAAGCCACACATGAGAAAATTTTTACTAAATGGGGTAGAATGTCTCGATAATGCGGGGGTAGAGATTTTGTATCTTGAAAGTGTTTAAAGGTGTCACCTGGGATCTGAACCTGACACCTTTCAGGGAGAAGTCACGTGGTGTATAATACCATTTTAATATTTAGGCTACAACTTCACCCAAATTTATTTATATAAAATTATAAATTTAATACATAAAAAGTTAAAAATCAACAATATTTATTGCTTAGCGCTAAGAAAGAGGGCTTGGTCATTTTCGTCCAAACTCAGGGCTCCAGCCTAAATTTAATGGCCAATTTTTTCATGTAGTTCATTCGATATCATATAAATTTGTATATTTTTCATCGTAATATACTCGTGTAGGATAAAATATTCTTACTTTCTAAGGTGTGATTTTTATTTGATGCTATGAAAGATTGGCTTTGGGTCATTTCGATCCATAATCTGCGCCTTTATCGCCAATTTATCCAGGTGAATGCCCTGAATATACATGTTCTATACCTAAATGCCTAACGGTATGTTTGCATCAGCATTTGGGATTTTATACTTCATATTTTTTCTATTGCTCGACTAAAATTTGCACTTGTTTGAGGTTTAAAGTAGATAAGTAATAGTTACTTTCATTACTTCGCCTCTTAAACCATCATACATAACTATAGAATGAAAAAAATTGGCAATATCGATGATAGTAATTAATAACCTACTGTTTATTTTATTCTCAAGGCGATAAGTCAAAGGAGCCAGCTGCACAAGAATGGCTACCTGATGTTTTCAATTGCGAAACAAACTGACTAGATAGGCTGTATGTGTATTATGGTGCGGGTTTCCAAGTGCTTGTCAATTTCATTTAGCGGAGAGCTTAAATAATAGGACTTTGGGAATACTGAGAGGTACATTTTTGGAAATTCAAAGTGATGGTATCATGTTAAATAAAGATTCTTTAACCGGTGAATATTCCTTCCAGCTTAGTTATAAGTCTAAATTTAATTTAAAAGAGGAAATTTTTTGGTTTTCAGAAAGGCCAAATATTTCATTTTTATGAAACATTCTTAAAAACCAACGTCAGAGAGAACCTTACAAACGTTGGCGTCAATTTATAAAATTAATATTTCACATAGACCTATAACTAAGTACCACTGGTATCATTTAGTTCCATCGAATGTGGTCCGTCTACGCATTCACAAGGCCGGTGTCATGTCTTGATCCCATTGAAAGCGGTGCTCGGCACCCATCCGTGCCGCGCAGGACCCATAATAATATATACGCTTCGCCTATTATCCTTAAATCTTGCGGTTGACACACATAATTCTGAACGGTAACTTCCATTGTCCTCAGGATCGTCAAAATGGCGTGATTTTTTTTCTTGTATCGCCCCTAGTCGGTGGCGACCAATACGGCAGCCTTTGCATAGCAACACACACCCACGTGATCAGTGCACGTGATCTCCGTGGGACGAAAATAGGGACAAGGGAGGAAGGAATTCATCGTGACACTGACCCTGATGACGAAAAGTAACTGCAAATTCTCCAGACTTCCTTCTCGCTCCAGCTATAGGTCACGAAATCAATCCATGGTGCCATTAAATAGATCTCCAAACATGAATTCTGACCTATATAATTTGAACAATTTTACTTATCTTCTTTAAACCTATTTCTTTCAAAATAAATTACTTTTAACTGTGGATTTTATTATCGTATTTTTAACCTTTATTGATATTTTTCTTTTTTTCTGGATTTTAATAGAGGCTGGTAAAATTTTATTCAATTATTTAATACGTTGCATCAGCAAGTTCTGGCATTAACGTTTCTTTTTGAAGTATTTGAAATTTGAATCTATCGCATTTAAACTTTCATCTCGTAGAAAAGTTGTGAATGCAGGTAACTTTGGGGATAACCGGTATTTTCCTGAGGAAGATATTTTCAGTTTTCAAATGCTGTTTAAATTTTAATATTCTTTAATTGAAGAAATATTTTTCATGTTCCGAAAAATTTTTGACTTTATAAATATTTTGAAAGTATATATTTTATCACTGTCATAACTTTTCACGGATTTTTTACCTGTTTTCAACTCACCAAAAACTTAAATAACTGTTCATCTTCTTTTTAAACTGAGCCTTATTTGAGTTTTGTTGCTGGTTTAGTTGTGCAAATGAAATATGAAGTATAATCCTTATTATAAAATATTCCTAGAAAGATTTTTATGACAAAGAGTGCTCCAATGTATTCTAATACTATCATCTACGCAGAAAAGAGTACACGTGATATACCAAGGGAAATTGAGAACAAATATGACATATTTTCAAGTTGTTTATTTTCAACAAGGCATTTCTATAAATTGTACAGATAGGCATAATAAAAACAAGGAGTTTATACAGGGTTAGTTTCATCACAGTCGTGAGTCAGTAGGGGTTAGTAGAATTTTCGGTGATTTGTCTCGACGAAATAGCAATCCAACTGAAGGCAAGGTAATAGGAATGGGTAATGTGTCTAGAAAATTCATGGTAAAGAAGAGTAAGTTTTAAAATATCTTTAGTCCAGCTAAAGTCAAGGTAGAGGTATTGGGAGACTAGGATGTCAACTCTATGTAGTTAAGTGGTTTGAACTTCATGTTACAACATAAGTCACCTGAGAACGGAGCTAGTAGCTCACTTTTAGTTAAGTCGGCATTGGATGAGGAATGCAAGTCGTCTTGTAGTGATCGTCACTGTGGTTGTCATTCGTCATGTATACCGTGTCGTCTTGTTGAACTTTTTTAGAGTTCCAAGACTTGGAAAAAATGTCATCTTTGACCGCATATCAAGTCCATACCGGTCACACTTCATATAAATTAAATATTTATATAATAAAATATTAAATAAAAAATAGATTTTTCACACAAAGCATTTCTGCTCTTGCCCTCACTGCGTTGTCACCACGCTCGTTGCTAGCGAGTGTGTGCAGCAATCTGAAATGAGAAGAAAAGAGAGGTTGAAAATTTTGCATGAATCGATTAAAAAGATTGTTTAATATCACCATGGTCTCGAAATATCTAAAATATTTCCAACCGAACGGCAGGTGACATCAAACTTCCGAGCAAGTTCTTCTATTGTTTTTGCTTGGAAACATGCGTGTCACAACTTTTAGACTTGTGTGCAGAGAAAGAATTGATCCATGTTTTAAGCACAGTTTTCTATGGATTGATAGAATGAACTTGTCTTTTTTTATGTTATCAGAAATAATCTCATTTTATTTTTATTGTGTTTGTTTATTTATCTTCCCTATCCCAAAAACAACACAAGGTGGCCATTAAACCTGGCAGCTTCGACATCTGCACCATGAATTATCATCGGCTTCCGCGAAAGATTTATGAAGGGTTGAGTAAAGCAATTTACTGGTAATTAGTTACTCAAACATTTGAGTTTTTGACGCCATTAATTAAACAGAACTGCAGGATAGATTAGTTACATTCCAAACTAATAATGGATAATCACTCGCATCCATGCCATAGAAAGGGGCCACCTACCAAGGCGGGAGTCGAACCCGCGATCTTCGGTATGGTTGGCCAGGGCTAACCCCACCGAGGTCGGCATTTGAGCAGGCAATCAACTTATTTAAGAATATGATAGAGGTGAATGAGGTATGCATACTCGAATTCGGAATAAAATCCACTTTGTATAAACAACAAATTGAAATTTCCACACATCACTGTGTAACTTCACTACCCACCAGGGTTTCTACACTGTATACCATTTTCAAGTCACTTTGAAAATGAGATAGTGTCGAAGAAATGGTCGATTCTGAAGTTACATACACATTAGTTTTATTTAAGCGTGGAAATGATCATTTTCCGTTTATATTTTATCATGGATACATCGCGTTTCCACCACTTCAAGCCTTAAACGATTTTATTGGTTCGGAATAAAATGTTTGAAGAGGTATTTGTTGTGGTGTGTTTTTCTCACCTATTTTCACTGGTAACCGCGGTAAGCGAGGTCCTGGGCTTCGACTCCCTCGGGGACGGCGACTTCGGGGAAGAGCCTGGCGGCAGCGGCGTAGTGCGCGCTGTATCCGTCGAATCCGGGGTGGGCGAGCTGGGCAGAGGAGTCAGCGGCGATCTTCTTGCAGAGCTGGAAGATGGCGAGGGCGACGGAGATGACGAAGGAGAAGAAGCTGAGCTGGAGGGCGTTCCATGCCTTGAGGCCGAGCACTCCGATGGCGAGGGGGATGAGGGTCATGGCCTTCAGCAGCACGAAGACGAGGATGGGCACGATGATCTTCTTCAGCTTACCCTTGCGGGCTAAGAGGAATAAATAGCAAGGAAATTGAAGCAATATCACCACTAACAATGAGTGAGGATGAAAAATTATCCCGCAAGATCGGTCCGTCAATTTAACAAGGTTTATTTTTCAAGTTGTTCGAAGGTGCATTAAGAGGATACAGCCTTTTTTGTAGTCAGAATGAATAATTTGTAATTAATAATTGCTAGTTTCTTGTACGTATAACTTTCGGGGAAAATTACTGAAATAATGTGCTGAAACTTAGGCCAGAACTAAGACAAAATATTTGAATTGCTGAAAAACGTAGATCGCGTTGCTAATATTGCAAATAAAATTCTTGTCTGATCTACCAGTATAAGGATGTGATTGGTGATGGTTTTTTTATTTCAAAACAAATCTTTCAGGCTATAGAGAATATGATATTTACGAGGATCAGAAATGCTAACTTCCGATTTCCTATGAATCACTTGTTTACGATTTTTCCTTTATTATTTTTCTGTTTGTAATATGTGATTCTCCTGATCATCCAACGACTTAAAAATTAGAAATGGATGATAATCATATCATATTAACATAAATCATTAAAGTACCTATTGCACCAGCTATATTTTTCGCTGCTTGGTATTATACCATTGAAGTAATTTTCACTCAAAACGGGCAAGTAATTTAAATTTGAATAGTTAAAATATTGGTCAATCAGGCAAGTCAAAAGAGATTCTTGAATAAAATCAATGTACTGGGATTAGGATATTAGTAGCCACGGCACGGTAGTGTGGAATAATTAGATAAAATATTTGGCAGCGACTATTGCAGATTATAATTTCTATCTTTGAGATAAAAAACTCTTTTTAAATCTAAATGTTACAACTTGATAATCCGCATATATGTTTATGGTTATTTTGTTTGACAGTGATACATTTTATCAATACTAATTATTTATGAACTCTTGTATGATTTTAAGAAAGCGATTTAATAAATAATACTTCTGAGTGTCTGAGTTATTTTCCGCAAAGGAAGGCGTTTCAGAAAAAAAATTCTGAATTAAAATAGTGAAGAATAAAGATAAAACTAAAATGAAAAACTAAAAAAATCTAATGTCGCTGAGGTCATGATTGGCTACTGACCTTCGGATGCGGCCTTTCCTTCGGTCTCGGAGAGCTTGATGGAGAAGTTGAGCTCGTCCTGGTCCATGTTACGGGAGGAGAAGGTGACCTTTGATCCGGAGAAGGGGAGTCCTGAGGGAACCTGAGCGACGACATCGTGGCTCTGGACGTATTGCTCCACGTGGTCGAGGAAGGACGCTGAAGACCTGGCCTCGCTACCCTCGGGCGTCTCATGCGAGTTCTTCACGACGGCCATGTTCTCCGAAACTTTGAAGGAATCCTTGCGCAGCACCTGGTCCAAGAAGGAGAGGGCCTTCATCTTGATGCACGCCACGGCATCCTTGCGTTCGCACTCGGTGCGGATCTCGTCCACCACCGAGTCCATTGTGGTTCCCTTCCAGAAGGATCCCTCCGCATTGCGCCCGACGGACGGAGTGGCGGTCACGAGGGCCAGGAAGGCGAGGGCGAGGACGCCGCGGCTGCAGACGGTGAGAGCCATTGGTGACGAAGGGTTTTGCAGACGGAGAGGGAGTGACAAGTGAGGGATCCTCGGACTTGGGTTGGTGGTGTTGGCTCTGCTAGAAGGCTCAGACACGATTGATGACCGGAGTGGACTTCGCGGCGCTTATATCGCTGGCGGCGGCTCACCGACGTCACTTTGCCCCCCACCCCACGCTTCCCTCTGCTCCCTGCTGGGTTCCCACCCCCCTCTCTCTTCCCATTTTGCTCCCTAGTCGGAACCTCAAGATGTCATCGCTCGCACGCGTTTTCGGTTAGCCGTATCCTGTCGTGTCCGTTCCCCCCTCACCAATTTCGCCCCATCCTCCCGATTGGATGGGGCGTCCACGTCGCTCCCTTCTCTCTCTCTCTCTCTCTCTGCCCCATTCGACACTCTTCCCGCCGCGGTGGAGGCGGCGCGAGGTGAATGACAATGGCGTCCAAGAGTCGCTCGCGCTTCGCGTTTTCGGGGTATCGGGGCCGAGTTGTCAACTGTTTCCCTCCCGCCCCCGGCTTCATTTCTTCCCGCTGCTCCTCCCATACCAGCGGCGCCTCGTGGGCAAACTCTTCCTCGCCTTCCCTACTTCCTTTCTCCACGCAATCAGGGCGAGAGTGGGGGAGGAACCTCCGCGTGGAGTCCATCAGCGGCCAAAGAGGTCTCCTTTGCCTTGTACAAGAGCCGACGGAGGTCCGGTATATCGCCAGCGGATATCCACCTAAAATCAAAACCAAGCTCTTCTCCCTCACTCCAGTTCCCTTCCAATATTCCACCCTCAACCGCGCTTTCCGAAAAAGGCTCCTCGTGAGAAAAAAAATAATCTGCATGGAAGCCGTCACGTTGTTTGGGGAAAAGGATCAAATCAGGACGAAGGGTGGGCCAAGGGAAAGGGCTTGTGAGAGAGAATAACTTGGCGGTCTCTTCACCCACAGGTAGGACCCAATTAATGCGGCCCAAATCGCATTCGTATCCCCGCCCAGTGTATTGGGGTTCCATCTGAGATCGGACCTCGATCAGAGCACGCGCACACACTGACGGAAATTGGTGTCTACCGGAACGTCACTAGGGGGCCGCCCGCTTATTACCAGGTCACTGTGTCAGTTTGGATGCGTATCCACGCGTTTAAATGACGGATTTAGAGCTTGCCCTTTCATTTATGAGTTAATTATTTGTGGGCATTTCAATTTTTCCATTATAACAAGTCTTTTCTCATTTCTGACTTCTTTTTCCCCTCTTTTGGCTGAAGAAGAGATAAAATTTCCTTGGCGTGATGTAAATGCAAATGCATGAGTATTATGGCATTACTAGAGAGGGAAAAAAACTTTATGATCATTGTGATTTTAAACGTAGGATCCGCTGAGAAAAACAAGCATTTCATATATTTTTTATAAATAATGATGGTATTTAATTCATATTAAGACTGATGACACATTTATTTGTAAATTGTACTCAACTTTATTATAATACCCATTTAACGCATAAAAAATCTGTATTGCAGTTACTAAGATAGAAAAATTCATTTTATTTCAATCCATGAATTCCTGAGATACACATCTGTGGTTATCCCTATCCCTGTATTTTGATGGCATCTTTTCCATTCAGGACCAAAATTTTGCCAAGTTAATCAGCCTGTCATAACGTCTAATAGGTAAAGTTTGAGTGGGAGAATAGTAGAGAAAGTAAAAGCATGATAAAGGTAGTATTATATGACAATGAGAAACCGGAGACTGTAGTGAAAGGATTGTTTAGGGTCAGGTAATAGAATAGGAATGAGCATTGTTCATTGAGTCATAAGAGAAAGTATACCGGGGCATGAGCGAATTTCTTTTAGTATTACTTTTGATATTCCTTTAAAATTGATTGTAATTGCTAGAGTCATGATTTATAAGATTAATGATGACATGCGATTCTATAATAGACAGAGTTGTTATTTTTTATAAATAAGCAAAAATAGCCATTACATATTGATGGAATATTTAATATTGTTTTAGAGAACTATAAGAAATTAGAAAAGGGCATTATTCGCGAATTATCCACATCTACATTCAACCCCGTAAGTGGCACGTGACAGGGAACAGTACTCTGTGAAACACCTCGGGATATTAATGAATTTCCTCAGGAAATAATTCTTGATATTTTATTTTGAATAGATTGGATAGCCAATTTTTAAATGCAGAGAAGGTTCTCTAGTTGGCTAAATGGATACCCTGATGTTTCCGCCACCAAAAAGTCTTGTTAATACTATCAATTGAATATTTAATATTTGCCAGCGTGAGAGTCCGTGATTATTTTTAAAGTTTGACATGAATATTATATTTTTCTGTCTATAATTGTTTACTTCGTTACCTTCGAGTATTACATTGTTAGTTTTCAGATTTTTCGGACACAATAAGATTTTTTTAAATTTATTTTAACTCTTTTTACACTTTGAATCTACTTCGAATATTTTTATGTAGTAGGTATATTTCATGAAATATCAAGCATAAAACATATTGTTACTTATATTTATTAACCCGGTGAAACAGTAAAGAAATTGAGAAGGAAATGGGATGCGATATACTACTACGTATAAGAGAAAATTAAAAGGAAAAGGAAAATGAAACGTGGGAATAGTTATAAGATTATTTTAGCGTGTAAAAATTTATCAGCTCTTTCAGTTAAGTTTTTTTTTCACTTTTCCTAACAATTCGCTAAAAAAACCTCTCTAAATCATTCTGCTTTAAAAGTTTGAATGATTCTCTTTGAGTGAGTAAATTTGAATAATTGAAGAGCAACTTCTTCGGAAAGAGTTATTTTCCTATTATTTCATTTTAGCTACTCAATTGTTATCTTTATTCAACTCGACGCTGAATTTATTTTTTGCCTACATTCCTTCTTCCACTTGTTTGATATTTATATTGGGAAAGCAAAGAAAAAATTATCGCCTGGTAGGTACCGAATATAAACTTTTTGTTCAATCTCAACCGTTCAAGGTTTCCATGCTGCTTTTAGCTTATACCAGAATTGATGAGAACTTAAAATATTCATCAACATATTTTCTTTTCAACTGTCGGTAACTTTCCATAGGGAAGTTTCTGATGGGAGATTTTAAGAGAGAAAATTGCGGTACTGCACATTTAACGACAGCTAAAATGTCGCAATGCGTATTTCATGCTATGCAGTTTTTTTAGACACCAATTATATTCACATTCAACTTTAAATTCATCTGTCTCGCAAACACTCTGACGTAAAATTCATTCCAAAGCACTGTGTACTATCCTAAAAAGCACTGTATCTTAAAAAAGGCATTGTTCCTTAAACTAATTTGCCACATATTTATTTATGCGTCCGCAATTTTTTAATGATCCTGAGTGGAGGTTTGTGGAATATTTTTAAGAATATTTTTTAGGAGAAAAAAATTACTAGAATGTCTTTCTTGATATAGCTCGATGGATTCCCGTCCAACATATTGGTATTAATTATGCTTTCTGTGAGGATCCGGAGAGAACAAATGCTTGCATTCCATCCCCTGAACATATCTACATGTTTGCTCTGCTCATAGGGTGTGAGGGATATTTCTGAAAACATGGCTAAAAATATTAAATTAACTCAATAGCTGGTATTTATTAAAAGAGAGAAGCAACATATGCAAATGGAACCTATAAGTTAGTTTGAGGTATAGGTGAGTCCTTTCTGGAATGTACAATGTTATATTTTAAATCCATAATTATTACCTATGAACAACACCTTAGTGTGCGCCACGTAAAAGTTACGTAATATGAAGTGGGTTTTTAGCTACTTTTCACCAAATTTTCCACTACATTTTTTTATTTTAAACTGATAAATATACCTTTCCCCATTCCTTGACGTATAATTTTAAGGGATGGACGAATTTTTCGTATCTTAATGAATTTCTGAGCATAATAGAATACTTTTTCGTATTTCTATGGATAATTATAGCTATAAACACTGAGGTGATAAGTTCCGAGGAGTGGTAATGTTTAAATTGCTAGAAAAACCTGAATCTTGTCCACATTTTATCCAAATATTTTAAACTACGTGTATTGCTTAATGGTATTTTAGTTCTATAACGATCTTTTGCCTCTTCAAGTGTTACCGAATAAATCAAGAAAATTAATTACGCCAAGGGGAGGACGAGCCGGAATCTTTTTTTCACACTGAATCGTACATCGAATGAACGACTTCAAACACGTAAAATTGAAATGTGTACTCCATTTAATGAAGCAGTTTCTGGTGTGTAATTTACAATCAGTTCTCAGTCCTGCGTTTTATTTTGCATTTCTTGCTTTAATAAAATGAATTATTGACGCAGGTATATTTTTATGAGTTTTTATGACTAGTATTCTTAGTTTTGCATGCGTTAATGGTATTTATTTGGCACTTACTCCATGATTCTACTCAAAATAATTAACATTCACCTAAAGTTATCTCTTTTGAACACTCTTCTTTTTGAAAAATGTTTCGTTAGGTATGCTGCAAAAAAACTAAGCATATTATTTTTAAAAGCTATGGGAGATATTTTCTGGCAAATAAAAACAAAATGAATGCATTAATTCACCGTGATTTATGTTTTGTTGAGAATTTCATTTTTAATATGTTTTTTAAGTAACTACCTATATTCATTAATTTGTTAAATAACTACCTATATAATACTGGGAAATGGCCGGAAGACTTCTTATAGATTGTTATGATACCAATTCCAAAAAAAGGCTGGAACAAAAAAGTGTACTGAGTATAGAACGATCAGGCTAATTTCACATGCTGCTAAAATCCTGTTAAGATGGCTAAATCGAAGGTTAAAAAGTATAATGGAAGAAAATGCTAGTGATGAGCAGTTTGGCTTCAGGCAAGGAAGAGGAACGAGAGATGCCATGGGACTACTGAGGATGGTTAGTGAGAGATATTGGAAAGAGGAACAGGAATTAGTCTGTGCTTTATAGAATTGGAAAAGGCTTCCGATAGGGTAAATTGAAAGAAACTGATGAAAATTATGAAGATGAAGAAAGTAGACTGGAATGAAAGGAGATTAATAAGTGAATTGTATTTGAGACAAAAGGCATCAGTGAAAGTGAATGAAAACATGACTGAATGGGTGGAGCTAGGTAGAGGGGCTAGGCAAGGATGTTGTTTGTCACCAACTCTGTTCAATATGTATGTTGAAGACATGATAAGTGTGACATTGGATGAAAGAGATAAGGAAATAAGTATTGGTGGAGTAAAAATAAGATGCATTAGATTTGCTGATATATGGTGATTTTAGCCGAAGACACAGAGTCATTTCAGATATTGGTAACAGGGTTGGAGGAAGGAATGGAAACATATTGAATGAAAATAAACGTTAAGAAGACTAAAGTGATAAAAGTGAGAAATGTAGATGGTATGAGAGTGAAGACAAAAGAAGGTGAAATACAGAATGTGAGAACCTACAGCTACTTGGGAACTTTGATAATTGAAGACTGGAAAAGTATAGGAGAAATTAAAGGAAGGATAGGATGGCGAAAGAAGTTTTTAAGAAGAAGAAAAGAGCTTTGTGTAGCAAGGCACTGGAATTAAAATTGAGGAAGAGATTGGTGATGTGCTATGTGTGGAGTGTGTTTACGTATGGATGTGCGACTTGGACGATGGGGAAGAGAGACAGGGACAGGATTGTGGAGTTTGAGATGTGGGTTTGGAGGAAGATGGAGGGAATACGGTGGACGGATCGAGTTAGGAATGAGCATGTGTTAAATAGGATAGATGAGAAAAGAATGCTGATGGACAAAATAAATCAAAGGAAGGGTAACTGGCTGGGACATTTGATTGTAGGGAGTGAAATTTTGGAAGTAGCTTTGGAGGGAACGGTGGAAGGGATCAGAAGAAGGGGAAGGAGAGGGCTGATGTTTTTGACAACGTAAAAATTGGAAGATATGGAGGCTTCAAGGAGATGGCCGGAGACACGAGGGAATGGACACAGCATTGGCGCGGGGGACCTGCCGACGGGCAGAATACCACAAGTTGATGATGACCTATATTTATGATAACTTATGGTTTTGACTTACTCTTACGCATTTTATTCCATTGGGAACGCTTCCCAACATTTATGTTTCTCCTTAAGGAAAGTGAACTTAGGGTTATTTTTGAGTGATGGCCATGGGGGATTTGTATTAGTCCTGTTTGAGGGAGAATATGTTAATTGATTTTATTTCCATATCTATAACATTATTTTTTTAGCATGAAATCTTGTATCATTCTTTACTTAGTACTCGATTTTCTAAGCACATGGGTTATATTTATACCAGTGGCGTAACTAGAAATATGCTTAGAGGGGGATGGGATGGCTTGGGATGGCAGACCCCAGTGGTCGGATGGTCAATCGTTGTCTGATTTATAATATTGTTAGCATTGAACTTTTCTTTGATTCCAGAAATTTCCGAGAAAAATATGCCTGGTAATCACTGTTACCTGTAATATTTCTAACTACGCATAAGTTTTTCTTTTGCCAGTCATGTTCAGCAGTGCAATTACATTAGTTGGCAGTATCATTCCGCATGTCGGTAGCGAGAGGCATTTACTATGCATGTTTTAGATATCCTTGGGTAAAGAGATGGAGCCTTTTCTGTCCCGCACGCAAACCCGAGAGAAGTTGAATCAAAACATATATATTATTCCGCTGGTTGAAAATACTATCTCCTCATTTGTAACCATGACTTAAATATTCCATTCACGCAATACATGAATTTTCCTTTCGGCCCTGAAACTCTTCAACCTTTCCATTTGTATGACTATGACGACGAATCAGTTTTCACCTGAAGAGTGTCACGTGCATGATGGAATTGCAGCTGCGCCCGGAATCTTGCGTAGCGTCGCCTCGTCGGCCCGGGTCCACTTTCGTTTCCCGGGCGGACCGACCTTTCCTCCGCCCACGCGCCCCCCCCCCCCAATTTTGCCTCCCTTTCCGTTAACTCGCCGTTGGGGTGGGTCGTATTCTTACCAATGGCACATTTCCACTGCTCACTGCGCCGTGACGGAAGAAATGCCAAATCGGTGATAACGCATGGCTTGCAAATAAAAGAGGAGGAGCAAAGGGACGGTAAACAAACTCTATCGCCCACTCATCCCCATTTTATTTCGTATTAGATTTAAGGATTAATGTTGAAATTAAATAAAACATTGAAGCCGTAAAACAATGATTTTAAGAAGATAATCTAAATCGATTCATGGGGACGGGAGGTGATCGTTTTCTTTCAGTGTGTTTCGTGTCTTGAGGACAATTTATGTTGATCGTTGGCTGTTAATATAGAAGCTGTTAACCCGTTAGTCTTCGATGGTCAATGAAAAATCATGTAATTGCTTATCAATCCTTGAGCTCATCAGTGTTACAAAGGTTTACCGTGAATTTCAGTCCAAATATTGCATTCTATTCGGTAGAGCTTTATTGCTACTAACGATTTTATATTTTCTACGCTAAAACTATTTATTTTCTTGCATTCTATCCAATATAATGTCATATTCTGGGCATGTTTCAAGAAAGAATGTCATTTTCTTCATTTTATTTATTGTTTGAATTTCCTCATGCATACATGGATCGCCTAGTGTGAACCCTGACGGAAGAAAAATGTCAATGAAACTAAGATTGATGACCAAGCATGAAAGAAAATAAGAAATAGAAAAATGTATGTTTTTGATAAGTTGAGCATTAAATATCGTGTCAAATATGGTGGAAAAACTCAAAATATATCATCTTATATCGCTTTAACAAGAAAAAGGCTGTGTTTTATGATCCTTTATCAGTGGGTACCTGACTACCTTATTTATCTTTCAAGATTCCCATCCACCTCATTGCTTCTCCTTAAAATCTAATTTTCTCATAATATCCTTCGCTCAATTCTTTTTTCTGATCCTTTGGGAATCATTTCTATGCTTTGCTTAAAATACCTCTTTGTTTTCTTTTCTCAAACTAATAAAGTACACCTATTTTGAACGAATTAATTACCGAACAATGCTTATGCTTGAAATCAATAAAAAAATGTATATAATTGCATAATCTCTATTCCTAACGCAAAACTTACCAGCTAAGTTAAAGATGATTATCCAAAATTTATAACCATATTAATCAAATCAAATCTTACATATATTCCTTCAAGTATTAAGGTTTTCATACGGAGTAAATATTATATAATGAGCTTATTATAAATAGAAAAGGATTTACAATGATTAGGATGCGTAACCTTGATTGTTTCAGTCCGTCATCCCTGTCTATGAGCATTTGCGTAATTTCGTTTATTTTCATTGCTACTACTTGCGCGGGAATTTGTATTTTTAAATGTAATTTTTGAGACATTTTTAGACATGTCTCTTTGTCATATTATCTTTATTGTGTGTGCTTAATTCGTGACTAGCCCTCTCAAGTCTGTGCTCTTCTCCGAACAGATTTTCCATTTACCTCCGTCTGTAGTCGGTGGAGAGACCGAGTTACGTCCTGGGAATTTCGTACGTAGGTATGAACTACTCACATTTTGGAAGGATAGCTGTACGGTATTCAATAGTGTTTCTGACATAGCTGCGTCCAATATCACCGGTGGTGTATCTCCAAACTTTAAAGGTCATATTTCTATTAAAATTTACCTAAGTGTACTCGGGTATTAAGTACGAAGTTCTGGTTTTTAAAGCCATCGCAGTGTCAGCCCTGCAAACAAAAAAGGATTTAAAATCGATACTTGTCTACATTGAATTCTATCCTCCACATAACGAATTATATATCCATTTTATTTAGGTTTTAAATTTAATCTTGGACTCTTCAAGAATTTCATCTGGATATCTAAATTTTATGGCATCCTATGTACGTCAAGATTGAATCCTTCCCTGGTTTGTAGGAATGGTTTAAAATATTAGGAACTTATCATTCCCAAAATATTAAAACCATTTAAATGATAGCAGAATAGAAGTTAAATTGTTTGTTTATGTTTCTTTGTTCATTGAATGCAAAAATGAGTGAAAATTTCGAGAAAAAATTGCATTATAGGATGCCTGATACATATGGTCCACACATGCACTAAATGACAATGATCATTAGGCCCTAGAAAGTCCCGAAGTGAGTCAAATGGCTCTGGACGAGAGTTGTTCCACAAAATAAAATCACTTTATCGATATATAATATACATATATAAAATGATTTCTTAGGTCACAAGTCACCTCTCAGATGATTATACGCCGTATCGAAACCGGTCGCAAATATATTTTATTTTGTGGAACAGCAGTCTTTTTTTCTTACCCTTTGTGCATCTTCTCTTTGAAATATGAGGGATGCATTTTTTTGGCCATTATGGGAAAAAAATAATCAGGTATTTTCTTTTTTGGTACGAATAAAATGTTCCATAGTATTTTTTTACAACTTGTATGCAATGTAAATAGGAAATTTCGACGTATTCATGGAAGTAGTGTTAAGGTTTATAATGATTTTCGAAGGCTAAGAATAGCGTTTTTTTAACATTATTTTGCGCAAGGTAACTATCAAGTTATCAAGAAATATTAAAAGTTCTATTCGATGAGAGTCGCAATTATAAATTTGATTACATTAATACACCTTGCTGTACCTAATGATGTAAATGCTTAAAAGCTGTTTGTGTATTTCTCCATTTTCAGGGTTATCGCCGCGTTTCGTTATCAGAGGTGACGACAGTTTCGCCAGGATTCTTATGGTTCATTTTTTTCTGTAGCATTTTTTTATTGTTTAATTAAGAATACGTGACTTTTTTTGAGTTTGTATCATGTCCGGCTCGGTGCATACCTCCTTTTGCCGTTTATTACTTAAATTTCATGCATTTGCTGTCTTTGGTTATGTCATAGAATGGAATAACATTATGCATAGAAATTTATAAAATTTCAGTTTTTCATCATTGTAATCATCTATCTTGCATTTAATTTGCTTGCAAACTGTCACTTATTTTTGTGATTTATTATTTTTTTGTTCTTGAGGATTTTTTTCCTGAATAATAAATATTTTCTCGTATCTATCTATCTGTCTCATTATATCGCCGAATTAGCCGTCATGTCTTCTTCTCAATGTCATATCTTCTCTCACAGTTTTCCTAAGATTCTCAAAGTACTCACGCGATTCATCCATTTAATTTTCATCACGCCCCGGTAACATCGCATTTCGTACGCCTCTAACCTTGCCTTTTCAGCTAATGTCATCGCCTATGCCTCACTGCCATAAAAGAGGATGGCTCCTTACTTAAACGCTTATATTTATAGCTGTGGGTAGAATTTTCTTTTTAAAAGAAGCTTAGATATTCCGATATTTTCTTTTTGCTTTGTCCATAATTCTTTCATCACTCATCATCATCATAAGTGAACAATCCTAAGATTGGTTTGACGCAGCTCTCCATTTCTCTCTCCTATCCGCTAACCTTTTCATAGCGACGTATTTATTCTCATTTACAGCCTTTATAACCTGTCTGTATGTAACTCATTTGGGACCGTCTTGCGCCCTCCTTCCTTTCCTCCTACGATTGTTTTCACCAGGCCATCAAGTGTCAGAATGTGGCCAACTAAGTTAGCCCGTCTTCTGCTCAAGGTTTTTAGGAGGCTTCTCTTTTCTCTCACTCTTCTTAGCACGTCCTAGTTACTTACACGGTCAGTCCATTTTATCTGCATCATTTCATCACTATGGCTTATATATTCTCGTTAAAATCAACATTTTTCCTATGCTAAAACGAATATCCAGTAAGGCATATTCTACAATTCTGTTTTCTTTTAATGAATTTTCAAGAAAAGGAATACCAGGGAAAGTTCAATATTTATTATCACCGGCCTTGAATGTTCTAATAAAAGAACATATTTAGACCTTTTTAGAAGTGCGGTAAGTGTCTTCCTGTAAATGGTTCTCGGTGGAACTTCTATGGTGACATTTCATCCGGAAGAGATAAACTCTAGCTATCACTCCATGCCACACACCCTTGTCTCGAATATGTAGGACATTTCATGGCTCGTGGCCGACGGTCGCGGCGCGGCGTTGCGTGTACAGGACTCCCTCACTTCTTCACCCATGAGCTTCGCAAGGGCGTCGTCACCGGGTGGAACGGTTATAATAAGCGGCATTTGAGTGAGGAAGTGGGAGAGAAGGGTTCCTCCTCTTCCGTGCGTTGACTCCCGTCGCTTGACCACATAAGGGCTCCGCCGAAATGGAGGGTCGCCTTAAGCGTGCAGCAGGGTGAACGTGACGACTCCTTACCCGTTTAGTCTTCGGAGGAATGCCCGTCGACTTCCTCGTGCGACGTCACGACATTCAAATGAGTCAGTGGATCAATTCTTTTTTTCCGTCACGGATCTGTAACACCGGAATAGTTCCCTGAATATTTTGCCTTGCTAGGTGATCCCTTTCCTCAGACGAACTCTAATAGAGCTAATATATTACCAATCTGGAATTTCGCGACCAAAATTAATGCTTATAGGGGAAAGATGATTCTGTCGGATTATATTGTTCATTATTTTATTTCCTACCACTTTTTAAATGGCAGCTGAGTAAAACTTATTTGCTTATTATAATTCTATACGTCAATTTTAATAAATTGACACTGAGAAACAGATCATTCAAGAAATGGTCATTAACCAAGGAGTTAGACAGGGTTGCAGCCTATCTCCAACCTTGTTTAACCTAAGTATATATAGATGACGTTTCGAGAATATGGAAGGAGAATGATGTATCACCAGTTATAGACTTGGGACCATCTCAGTGCTTAAATACGTTGTTTGCTGACGATCAGGTTATAATACCAGAAAAATAGGGCAAACTACAGATGGCAGCACACAAACGACACTAGTTGAGTTAACTTTACAACGTGAGAATTTCATAAACCAAAACAAAGACTATGGCATTTTTAGGAAGCAACCCGATACGAACAAAAACTGTTATTGAGGATCAAGTCCTGGAGCAAGTTTCGCACTTCCAGTACTTAGGATGCGATATAACATATGACGAGGACAAAGATATTATAAATAAAGTTAACAATTTCTAGAGAATATGTGGTACAATTAGAAGAACTCTGAAAAACAAAACGAGAAAAAAAACACAAATAATATTTTATAAATTATTTCGTCCCTACTGTACTCTACGGATCAGAATGTTGGGTACCAAAAATGATGAATTAAGGCAGATAGAATCATCAGAAATGAAATTTTTAGGATCAGTGAAAGGCTGCACAAGAATGGAAAAATTAAGAACCACTAAGAACTGGGTTTCCAGGCAGTCACTGATAAATTACAAGACTACAAGCACAGATGGAAGGAACATATACTTCGTATGTCAAATGAAAGAATTCCAAAACAAGCAATGGAAGATCAACCAATTGGCAAGAGAAGTATAGGAAGACCAAGAAAAAGATGGCAATGTGGAGCCGGAACAGTAATCCTAGAAGGAAGAAGAAGAAGAAAAGCATCAATAAACTATATTTCTTCGAATTTATATAAACGGAAAAGAAACTTAGAAATAAATTATTTTCTTGACTTGCGACAAATCCGGAAGAGTTGAATCCGTAACATGAGGTAGATTCAATGTACATTTATTGGTATACAGAGGAAATCAATGCATTTGGTTAGCCTGGCATCCATCATTTCTTTTATCCCAACAGATAACGTTCTTTGTCTGCGCCTTTTCTTTCATATGATATGTTACAAGGAGGACGAGACCGACAGCTAAGGTCATTTGCACCGCAGGAAAGGGTATGGAAGGAACGGTGGAGAGAAACCCGGTGTCGGCCTAAGCCTGCTTTTAACGAGAGGCCCCTAGGGAACTAAGGCGAATGGATTAATGGTGCAGCACACCGTCTCATCCAGCAGAAAGAGTGCTGCTCTTGAAGTGACCTCCAAGATGCACTCAAGCAGAGATTGGGCATCCTCTGTAAAACCTCCGCCACAGTCGGGACTTGAACACGGACCCACGGGGTAGGAAGCCAACTAGCTTATACCCTAACCCGAACACCACCTTCAATTTTTCTCTTCTCCGTTGAATTTTTGCGCGTACAAGTATAGCATGCCTCAAAATCTGTCTTGAAAATGGCCTTCCCGCATCAATGATGTGTCATATAATTTCCTTGTTTACCCGAAACTGTTTTGATAATTATAGAATAGATCCACACTTATCGTCTTATTATGTGGTATTTATGCTCTTGGTAAGTCATCTTCCCCTTATTGCATTTCTAAGTAATATGTCTTTCTTCGAATGTTTTACGAACCGCAAGTAGAAATTTATCAAGAAACAATAGTAATTTTCTAAGCTTTCGATAAGCTTCTGCTTATATATAAATAATGAAGGATTTGTAAAATTAGTCAATTGACGGAGGTACACGTATACTGTCATTGAAAGGTAAAATACAGCGTGTGAATCCTTGTTTTCAAATTATACAAATATTGTGATGGAAAGTGTCTGAAAATTTCTTAGAATTTGAGGAGTGAGCAAATGTGAGTATCCTGAAAGCTTCATTATTTTCATAACGCAAATCTGAAAACTGAAAATCATGCCAATTTCAGGGTACTCAATCTTTTTTTGATAGATATTCAAATTAAAAATCTCTATGTAAAGAATTGTATGCGCCATCAAGTTTTTCGATCCACTACATTGGTTAGATGGCTCATTTTCACTACTCAGCAATTTAAATCAAGACCTACCTATATATCATGAACCAGCTTGTAATGAGTGGATATAAATAAGAAACTATTCTCTGTTCAAGACGAATAGGAAAAAATATCAAAAGAAAAATGCGTATTGATGAGCGATTGATGTTGGTCAGGGGGTATTTTCCTTCTAGAAAATACATATTATCGAAGCGTAGCGATTATAGTACGAAAATGTAACAGGGAGATTTTAAAGCCTTATAAAACTTTTGCGGAATACCCTACTCGTATGAAGAAGTCAAAAGAGCATGACCCAGTCTCGGGTTTTTTTTTCTGCCTCTCACGAAAAATTTCCTACGGATATATTGCAATTTAATATGCACCAATTATTTTGTGGATTTATATGTATCAATGCTTGTGAAAATGATATTGTCATCTGGACTAACATCGCCTACTTATTCAATTGTTTTGTATTGGATACAGTAAGGCTGACCACAGATCAAACCTCACGCGTGTAATGTCACACATTCAGGGTAAAAGGGCCAGTTCCTTTCCTGGATCATCTCGCACCTGGAAGATTTAATTTCAGGGTGTCAAAATGCTTCACCCGAGATGTGAACTCGGCACTCTTCGGTTAGAAACCCAGCGCTCTGCCCACTACTTTACCACGCTCCCGTAATGAAAACATTGCAAGGAACAAAAAATGTATCCCCTTCCCGTTTCATTGCAGCAGAAAAAAATATTGGAAGGCTTGATAATATTTAGCTTCAACGGGAATGTCATATCAGTTTCCATGGTCCTGCAAAATGGCAAAATATATTATGTACGTCCTATAAACCACATTAACTGAAGATAGGGAAAAGTATTTAGCAATAATTATTATTTAACTGCATCAATAAAGAGGAAGGTAATTTTGAATTTTATTCACTGCCACCAGCGCAAGAAAAAAAAATATGCTTACTTAATTCAAAGTGTAAATATAACATAATTGCTGCATATTTATCCTGATTCCTACTAATAGTGTAATCAATTTACAAATTTAATTAGAATAGTCGCATTTTATCATCCGAAAAGGACACACCAAAACGAATCGTGGTTATCTCGGGTGAGGTGGAAAGCAGCCACGTGAAAGCAAATGATAAAATAAAAAGAAAAGATCAGCAGCAAGATTTAAGACTCAAAAGTAGTCCTGTCACAAATACGGTATTAATTTTCTTTAAATGAAAGCACCGATAAAGTGTGGTTGTCACCAAATGATAAGATGTAAATTTTATGAATATACTAGTGATCATTTTGATGCCACTTAATAATTTTTAAATATTTAGAAGATATTAATGCAACTGGATTACTTTCATTTCCAACAATATGGTAATGGAAATTTAATGTTTATTTTTTCGAAACATTTAATACATAATGGAGTAATATCAAGGCACTAATCAAGGGCTTTAACCATCCCTTTCATCCTTAAGTTAGCGATCCAAAAAATAGTCGTCGGACATATCAAAGAAAATATACAGAGCCGCTAACTTTCATCTAATCAGGGGCTTTAAATTTCCCCACTGTCAACGTCAAAGAAGTAACTTCGTTGACGTTGACAATGGGGAAATGAAATGTGTCGAAACAAACCCGTTTAGTCCAAAGCTGTTTGCTGATGGCCAAGTAAAATCGCAATTCTGTGGTTTTACCTAACGGACTTAAAATATCGGTAAGTAGCCATTGAGCTCAGCGGCTGAAATACTTATTTCGTTTATGTCTTCTTCATCTTCTTCCTTCCAGGATTAGGCTACTAAGCCTGTTCTGGGTCCACATTACACTCTTTTCCTTGGACTTCCTATACTCTCTTGCTAAATGGTTGATATTCCATTGCTTGTTTTGGAATTCTTTCATTTGGCGTTCGAAGTAAATGTTCTTTCCATCTATGTTTGTAGTCTTGTAGTTTGTCTGTGACTGCCTCGATACCCAGTTCATCTCTTATTTGGGTGTTTCTTATTTTATCCAATCTTGTGCAGCCTTTTACTGATCTTAAAAAAAATTCGTTTATGTACTCCATTTAAGCACATGTGGAGGGATACTTCACAATATAGATAACAGGTTTTTGGATTGTTTAGCCCACATTTGAGTTCCCGTAAGTATAATCATTTATAAGTTTTTCCACCGAACAAAAGAATAATTACGAACGCCACGCTACGGCCCATTTAGATGGATAATGGATCTTAAGTTGAAAATAAAATGTGATGAGGTTCAATGTTACTTTGGAAAAGAAGTTATATTAAATTAGCTCTGTAACAATATCGTTTGGAGGCCATCTCGTAGCCCCCTATCCCTCCATAAGGAGATACCTTTACATATACAATGGTTTTGGAATGAAATTTTAGGGCAACGGTTTTGATCATGAAGGGTTTGAGAGAGGGGGTCAAGCGCAAAGTGGATTTCAGGGTCAAATATGTGTCGTGCCAAAGTGTTCCGGTGCTGTCCAGTGAATGATGAGTAGCTAGATGTGTGACGGATCGTGGACTTAAATCCGATAGAATTGGATCGACTAGCTTGCTCTGTATATTTTCTTTGATATTTCCGACTACTGTTTTTAAGCCCGCTAACTTAAACGAATGTATGTTTCAAGAGCGGTGGTGACTGTAGAAGAATTTCAAGGAAAGAAGTGGCTTTTGCTTTCAAGCAATCATGCCTTAACTGACGTTCGGTCTCCGTAAATATGCTACGAAACAGCTAAACCTATTAACTCTGACTTCTTTATTTAATCATACCAGAATATTTTTCATTCTTCCATGCGTAGGAAAATTACGGCCTTAATGAAATATGTCGGCAACAGTCCAATGATAGCAAAAGGATTTTAAGAAAAATTTATGAAACTTTTTTGATAAAGGAACCCTGTTTTCTTGATGTTTTATTTTTCTTAGCTGTGCCATTCTTATAGTCACCATCTTGAATATTGGTTATCTTCTGAAGTCCTTCTTTTAATATATTTTAAAATATTCAACGTAGTCTAACTTGATTACCTTTCTAAGAGAATAATTTTTTACTACTGTTCGTGGTTTTACTATTTTCATAGCCACTCAGTAAATCAATTTTCTACTCCATGATAATAAAACTTTTTTTCAGCTCTGCGGGTATGAATTGCATTCTTACACTTTATTTTGAAATTTGGAGATATTGTTTTTTATCTAGATCACGGCACCCATTACTTGACTAGTTAAGTTTTTGCTGTTTTAATAAATAATTCTTAGTTAAACAGTTAAAATAGATTATCTTACAATATTATTTGCGCGAATTAATATTTTATCCAGTCACACTTTGCGACAGAAAAACCTAATTTTTCCATTCAAAATCTTATACTCTTTAAAACTTCTATTTCAAGTCAACAGTATTTCTTCACTGATTTAGTCAAAATCAATACTAAATTCTCTAGAGTAAGTCTTAATACCAATTTGGTTTATATCCAATGAACCACACAATATTTTAAACAACAGGGTAAACATTTTATTCAAAAAGAAATACACTAGTTTGAAGGAAGATTCATAGTGTCTGCTCACTGGATTAAAAGCCTTTACGCTTTTTTTCCAGTGCGCTGGATCATTCGTGGAAGAATTGAAGGAAAAATGAGAATTGGAGATTTTATTCCTGAAAAATAAATAATTCCACCAAGCGCTCATGGCTATGGCGAGACTTATACTTTCACACATAAATACATAAATTAACTATCTTCAGAAGCGGCTTCCCCGATGAAATGTCCGGTCATAAAATCTCCCGTGGTTTGATATTTATGTCTATTGAAATCTGCAGCCGTTGGAATCCCCATTCATCTGTCGTTAAGGTCGAATGATTTATGCCTCTATAATACCTATGCTTATTTGATCCTATGATGCTTGATCCTTTATTTATCTGGGTGGGAAACTCATAATGGAAACCTCAGGGAGGCTTTGGAGAAATTATTCCATGGGTCCGCGTCCGGAAGATCTCTAGGTCACGGCCCTGAAGCCATGGTTTCTTACGGGATTCATCTCTTTTCTCAGATTCATCGCGTGCGGGCATCAGTGACGGTAGTGACCCCTGTAGGCCAGAGGCATAGAGTCGAGGGACCTTGAGTTCTTGGCGTAGCTGTGGTGCGGGTCCCACCCGTGGGCAGCGGGCACCTCGATGGCGGGTGCGGCATGAGGATAGTGGTACACTTCGTAGCTGACCACCTTGGGTGGCTTGCTAAGGCGGAAGATGACCATGGCTCCGGAGAGGACGAGGGACAGCAGGCCGAGGGTGAGGGCCTTCCAAGTCTTCATGGCGATGAGAGCGAGGGCCAGGGGGATGAGAGCGGTGATCTTGAACTTGAGACCCAGCAGGAATGGGATGATGACCTTCTTTACGAAGCCGCGGCCTGGGGACGGAGTAAGCGTGGTTTAATGTGGAAAAATTGCAGGATTAGTGTTGTCAAACTTTCTTAATATTAATTTGGTCCATATTTTTTATTATAATATTTGTATGGGGAACCAGATTTAGAAATTTTACTAGTTATCCGATATGATAGACTATTTTGCGAGGTTGATTTTTTTATTCTTTCGTGATTTTTCCAAAATATCCTATGTATTTCATTCCAGCGTATTTATTTCATCCTGTGTATCCTGTGCCTTTCTTTGCCATAGCATGATTATATCAATTCAGTCGTTAAAAGAAGAAAAGAGGATAACTTTTACTGATATCACTGATATTTAGTTAAAAATTGACCAGATATCGACGCGAGTTCACATTCTCATCACACAATAACATCTTTGGAGAACCTGATGATGATTTGTGACCATTTCAGAACCCGGGTAAGGTTACAATAGAATTTTAGGGTTAACGGTAGAAGTTATCCTTTTCAATTAATTGGTACCATTCAAATAAACTTCTAAGCTTACTTTTACTATTTTTTTAATGAATCTTATGTTTTTAATGCATAAGTCTTTCGTCTTTGATAAAGGAATTTTATGATACATTTGTCCCTAAGTTTTCTCTTCCAATACTGGAATCAAAACATCAGGACGTGGATTAGTGATTCATAGTGATTATGTTATTTCTTCTTCTGGTCAGTATTCATCCAGATACAGGTAACAAATTATTAGATTATGCATTATTTTGATGAATGGGCAGAGGAAAACATTATTACACTCCTTTCAAATAAATGACAATCACAAATAAGAAACTATTGGTGTGATAATGAATTTAGATTTTAAACAAAGATTCTTTTTTGATTTGAAAAAAGACTCGTTGGGTGAGATAAAGATAATAATTACGTCGAGATATATATACCTTTTAATGTTCAACTTTGATTTAATGAACAAAAAAGGGACAACTGTTTGCTCATAAAAAACAATTATCAGTGTTTAAGTGTACATACATCTGCGGTGGGAGTTCCATAACGTGCAACATTAGTTAATTGTATAGGATCTTGGCATCATATTTCTTTTAGAAAAAATTGCTATTTAGAACTTCAAGATAATATATTAACGCTTATAATTTCACAGCCAAACTATTACACTAATTTAGTTATGAAATCCTTTAAAATTATTTTTCTCGCCAGATCAACAAATAGAATTATTAAGGTCTTAAATTACAAAAAAATCTTTTTCTGGCAGTTAGAGAAAAATACATTGAGCTGTAAGTCCTCTTAAATAAACGAGTAAATCTGATCTATTAATTTACATTAGAAAGTTTTATCAATCGTCCTGAGTTGCAGAAGAGTTAAAGAAGTCTATGGACAATTGAGTTCTCACCCTGGACTGCTCTGCCGTCAGAGAGTGGGATGTTAACCTCAGCGGGGATGTTCTGGAGCAGGAACTTGGGCACGAGGGGCAGCAGGTCTCCGTTCACGATCTCCTTGGGAACGCGGATCCTGAGCACGTGGGTGTCGAGGAAGGTGTCGGCTCGGTCCAGCATGAGCGCCTTGAGAGCCTCCTCCCGCTCTTCCTCCGTGTTGTACCCGCGGCTGCTCATCGCCTCCGCCGCGTGATACTCGACGCCTTCCTTGCGCACGATGGCCATGTCTTCCGTCAGCGGAATGCTATCGCGTTTCGCCGCGGAGCTCAGGAAGGCGAGCACCTTGGGTTTGGCGCACGCGAACGAACCCTTGCTGATGCACTCGGCATAGATCTTCTTCAGGACTCCAGCGGCCGTCTGCGAGTGGTGTTGCCTCGGGCTGCGGCCCATCTCGACCATATCGCCCTCCTCGGGCATCGGGTGCGGAACCACGACCGCTTCCTGCACTTCGGACCCTTCCGCGACGAGGTCGACCGGCGCCGCGGCCTCTGGTGCCTTGACCATCGTATCCTGAGCCATGGCGAAGGTCACGGACACGAGGGCGAAGAGTAGCCACCGGCAGGACGGAGCCATTGCGGGCGTCGTTCCAACTACTTTTAATGTATCAAAAAAGCGGAGTGTTACTCGTGAGTGAGACTCTCGTATGTGTTTCGGTCGCGGGGAAGGTTTTGAGACTGCCGCGGTTGATGCGGGAATGTGTACTGACCGCACCACCGACTCCTCCCCCCATATATACGTTCCCATGGGGGTCATCAGCTGGTAGGAGTTTTAGTGTCACGCGAAATGTTGGTCCCGGCTCTCGAAGGAGGGGAACGGCGGGGTTGGAGAGGTGGGGGGCCGAGTGTGAATGAGAGAAGGAGTGGGTGGGGAAAGAGGGGGAGAAGGGGAGGGGATGATACGAAAGATAGGTAGGGGATGGGATTAGAGCCGTGTGTTGTTGGAGATCCGGTGGGCGGTGTCTTCCTCTTCCGAACTGCTATCCGTTCCCTTTACCCGCGAGGAGGGCCTGCGGGAGTGGTATGGGGCATTGAGGGAGTCGAATGGGACCCAGCGGGAGTGGTAAGGGGGGGGGGCCGTAGCGTGGAGGGGGCGTCCTCTTCGCGCCATGAATAAGTGATCCGGTACGGTGGCTCGCGACACATCCGCCAGGGGACAACACGGCAGCGGAGAAGGACCGAGGATTTGGGGCGCGGATTCTCGTTTTATTAGGAAGAGTTTTTTTCTAACTCCTTGCGAAGAGTTGTTAGGGGGTCAGGGGAGCAAGGGGCGTCGCAGCCTTTGGCGTGCCCACCCCTGCTATCCACTCTCGTTTTCCCTCCGACACGCTTGCTGTGGGAGAAGTCCATGGAGTCCGTATCTGAGGGTGGACCCGCTCCAGTTCACTCCAATTTGTCTTCTTTCTGGATTTTTTTTTCGCTTCATCATCATTAGTCAACAATCCTAAGATTGGTTTGACGCAGCTCTTCATTTCTCTCTCCTATCCACTAGCCTTTTTACAGCGACGTATTTCTTCTATTTTACGTTCTTTATAACCTGTCCTGCAAACATATATCCTTAACCTTTATAACGTATGCCTCGGTTAACATATGTAACATGGGCGCAGCTAGGAATTAAGGCTTAGGGGGGTTTAGGTGCAACTAATACTGGGGTGTCTGGGGCTATGGAATACCCACCAGGATAGGTGCGAGATTAATAAATTGCGGAATTTTAAGGTAAATGGTTCGAAATGGTGTCGCAAAATTTTATTCGTAATTTTTGTGACGCTTGCCTCGGTCTTTGATGAACTTTAGTTTTATATTCATTCATCTTCAGCTCCAATACATTGCCATGTGCCCTTGTCCTATTCGTTGGAGATTTTCTTCGCTCGCTCTAGCATATATTCGCAACATTGAGATTCCTTTAACCGCGTCGTTTGCGATGCTAAACTTTGCCGACTAATATTTTTATTTTTCGATATCTTTTTGGTCACGAAAATTAATTCGTTTTTTGTGTAACACTCGGCTCGGTGTGTGGTGATAGTCCATTCATATATTGCATTCATTTTTCAGTTTTATTTTAATTTCATCAACCCTTCTCTCTTCCCGGAGTTTTTCGGAGGCGCGGTGTACTTGTCGAAAATTTTTATTTTATAATTATATGAGATTTCCCAAGTAAATAAGCCACATATAAAAGCCATCCGATCGATTTAATGCGCCGTAACTGCCGAATCTCCGTTATTCGATCAAATTCATGTCTTCAGCTCCGATTGAATCCAATTTTCTATATTCCAGTTTACAGGGAATTTTTCACTCGCAATATACATTCCTAACCTTTTTTGTGCTTTGATCAGTAGCCATATCTAGCACATTTGTATAGTAAAACTTCATCTACCAGATCATTTATATCCGTAAGTAGTCTCAGAATGTCCATTTCAATCTCAGTATCTATTAGCCTTAATTTTCCTGTTGAAATTGTTTCCTCAGTTCGGCACCTTGGTTAACTGTGCAATCCAAAGAGCAAGTGCATTTATATGCCCATTCACAACCTTAAGGATCTCTTCCGAAGAAGCTTATTTACGAATTAATTTATTTTTGAGGATGTCTCAAAATTCTGCTGTTGTTGTCAACAGTTCAAAAGTTGATGATCATTTATCTTCTCCCCGAATTTCATTTGCAGTTCTGGATCTTACCATTCCAATTAATACGAGTTTTATTACGGATTTTTTTCTGATGCCCTAATACCTTTTTATAGTGTTTATTTCTGTTTTCTCTCGTCCCTTACCCATCCTCTGACTCATTCTTCCAAACTTTTTACCACAAACAATATTTCGTTATCTTTTATGAAGCAAAGTTTCTAAATGTGTTTCTTTCCGGACTCCCTTGACCTACCCCCTTGCTACGCCACTGTCTTGGACTCTTAAGATTCATTTTGTAGCCTATTGAATGAGTAATATTCCTAAATTGGTGTATCGTCATTTTTTGCTAATTTTAGAGATGTATGCCGATGTATCACTGACAATAGCTTCTGTTCAGCAACTTCCTTTAAATATGACCTTGGTTAACACTGATAAGGACATATTTTTGAGGAACTTTAAACCGAGTATGATTTATAACGAAAACCGTGGTCGGTGCTGTAAATAATATTTTGAAATATCTTCATGTTTGTATTTTCGTTTAAGATAAGCATCTCCATTTCGTAAAGCCACAACATCTGCGGAATGTGCGACCGTTAAGCCCAAATGTATTCCATATAAAATGCCGCTAAACTTTACTGGATAAAACTTTGCATCCAAGACAGTGGGGCTTCATGAATGTATTATAAATCTTTAAGTTTCCCGAATACTCAAATGCTAGACTACTTTTGAATCCTTTGCGGTAGAAAGAAAGCTTTTGCGATCGATCGCCCGTGTTGTAATTGATTTATTCTTTAGAATCCAATCCGGAAGCCAAAATGAAATTAAATGACGATGCTCATTTATGGTAATTTTGTTAATCGATAGGCATTTTTATGGTATCAATTCTCTTAAATAATTTCGCTGCATAATTTTGTATGGATATCACTATAGCATATTGTATAACAGTCATGTTAAATTCGTTAAATATTTTTTATTATACTTCAAAATTGATTATAACTTTATCATGAGAGCGCAGGTCTGGTAATAACGATTTCTTTCAGAAAACAACGGGTAGAATTCATTATTTTAAAATTTATTTTGTTAAAAATAAATAAATTTCCAGTGATTTATCCTAAGAAGTGGACATGAATTGCATCTTAGTTAATTTTTATTGATTATTCTTTAAATTAGCGGATAAGGGTGGTAATTAATGGAATACTACTTTAGAAAAAAATGTATGCATGCTTTACACCAATATGTTAACATTTTAAATACCTCATTATTGATAATCTCCATTATTCCATCAAATTCATGTCGTCAGTTCCTAGTCAATTACTATTCTTACGGTATTTTTTCACTCGCAAAATGCGTTCGTAATTTTTGTGGTGTTTTGATCGGTAGCCACATCTAGCATTTTTTTTTATTATTAAAGTTCATCTACCTAATCATTAAGATCCAAATGCCTCAGAAAGTCCATTACAAATCAAGAAATTAATTCATTGAGTGTATTTTCACTTCAAGTCTGGATCGTCAATAATCAATCAGTAAGAGTCCAAAAGAGGCTGCATTGCAGTTTACTCGATTTTTGAGAGAAAATTTTGTGTACACCAAAGATTATTTCTTTCTTGTCTTTCCTTCATTTTTTATCTCTTACCATTGATTAAAGTTATGAAGGTGATTCTTAGTACACAATACTTCATCTGGAGAGCCTAGTAGCCTGGTGGGTATACGGCTTGGCTGCTGATCGAAAAGTCCCGGGTTCAGATCACAGGCAGTGGCGGATCCAGGATAGGGACAACGGGGAGGCTAAGATTACGATTCTATCTAGTGTAAATTGAATACCCGAGGGGGGAATATCCCATCCTAGCCCCTCTCTGGATCTACCTTAGGTTTGTAATATACCAAAAATATGTCAAATACGCGGAAAGTTTTGAGCTAATTTGTATTTCAATTCGTTAAAAAATGTAAATATGTAGGAAAATATAACAAGACACTTTTGTGCGAAGTGGTAACCCCCAAATACTTCGATTTTACCTAGTGTGTGTTTTGACCCCCTCCCCCACCCCCCGTTGATCCGCCACTGATTCCAGGTGAAGGCTTTGGACATCACAATTGAAAAATCATCAAAGTGCGAAGTGGCATGGAGAAAGAAGTGGCACCCTACCACTCACACACCAATAGCTCGATCCCTACCTAACCAAATCAACCTTTGGGTTTACGTATGTATGAAGTATTGTTAGGAAGTGATGACTGAGAGCTTAGGTCATATGCGCAATGAGAGAAAGATAGGGAGGGAAAAGTGGAGAGAAACCCAGTGTGGCTTTGGTATTAGCCTTCTCCTTATTGAAGGTCCCAAAGGGACTACGCTTTAGCGCCCCATTCGACGGACGGAGTGCTGTACTTGAAGTTCCCTCCTCATAGCATTTAAACAGGGATAGGAAGTCCCTAAAAATACTACCACCGCCGCGCCGGGATATGAACTCAGGCACACGTGATATGATGCCAACTCTATAGCCACCACACCACCCCGGAACCCACCTTATGGTTCAATCTCAGATTAAGTACTTTTTTCATTTAGTTAGACTTTACCTATCTATAATAGAAAAACGCTGACACATAAAGAGGAGGAGAAATGAAATTATTTTTGAATTAAGTATAAATGAGTAAAATTATGAATAATAGATGCGAGATGATTCCAAGAAAACATACTTAATATGGTTTTTCACTTCACTGCAGAATCATCAGTTCTCAATCAGGATTGGACGAATCAAAGGGATGTTACATTTCATGGAAGCATGTCAACTGCATTGAAAAATTCTCCACTTTCGCAGTGGAAAGCATATATATTACATGTTGTCTTTCACTAAACCCTCACCTAAGATCTTTCTTTCGATTTTTGCCCGTCGATCATAGTTTAAATTCTTTCATTGTCCTTAGCAAGTATTTTTATAGGTGGGAAAACATGAAGGGAAAGATGGAAGTCTGCCTGTATGCTTGCGCCTTATTTTGTTCTCCGTGTTGTGCGAGTGCGTATATCCAGAGTGAGGCCTACTTGGCACGGAGTCAGTGCAAAGACTTTCAGTGATCTGGTTGGAGACATACGCTGCGCGCCACAACCGTCGCATATCCGATCGCCTTTTTCATTCACTTTTCCCCCGCCGCCGCCGCAGATAAGAACGCCGCTTCTGACAGCTTTCCATCGCCACGAAGACACCGCATTGTCTGCACAGCAAAAAGAAGAGAATAGAATGCAACTCATGTCTCGAACACACTTCATGACACGTGATTTGAATAGCCTCCTCTCGTACTGAGGCTATTTTTTTTTACGCAGCATACGCCAGAATCGTGCTCCGAACTCTTTATGGGAGTTATATTGCCTTATATGATCTTAATAATTAAAGAAGCTCCATAAAATGAATTATGGGGGCTGATATATTGTGGAAATCTATTGTTGGACATGAAGTAATGATACTTTGCACTTTTATGCATAAATCTTTGTTTAAAGGAGTCAACATGCTTCACTGCATTGCACTATCATCAGGACACAAAGAGTGAGTTTGGAAAAGGCCGAAGTATCATCACTGCATATTCGAAAAAGTTCCGTGTATTCATTGACTTGGTTAATTTTTAAGCCAGTTAATTCATAGTGTCATTTGAGCCTTAAATGCTCGTTTTCGTTCCGATATTTTCTCGTGAACTGATTTTTTGGAGTTTGCTCTAAACCAGTTTTCTTTTACATTTGTCCAAAATAGGAGGTATACCACAGGAGTTCTTTTTATTTAATAAGTGGTATCCTTTTTAGAGCAGATGATTAGTTGCCGGTTAGAATTAAGCAGAGCTGCTCTTGAACATTTTGGAGCCATTAGCTGCATTCTGTCATGTGCTCTTTCACTTTGCCCAACCCACGCCATTTAGAACCTTTTTTTAGGGTCCTTTCGGGGCTCTCGAGCTCTCGGGGGAAGCTTTGTTAACCCTTGCCTCTCCTCTCTGGTTGGTTCTGATGCTAGAAGTTTAGAGGTAGCCCAGTAAGTACGGGCTTAAGAAGACAAAGCAACCCTAAATGACGTTATTATGATGAACTAACTCTAACTCATACTTAAAAGCTCCCAACAAGCGTTCAAATGATAAAAAAACGTAGGCACAAACTTGTTTTGCTGACTTAGAGAAAGAAATGAACTATGTCTACTAGGGGATGGTGATAATTCAGTTCTGGAAACAAGTGAAGTAAAAAGATGTATCAGTGGCCTTTATATTATTTATATATATTATTTTACGCGCTGTAAATGTGGCAAAGGAGGACTGGCAGTTAGTGTCGAGGCGTGAGATAAGTTTATCCGTTTCAGAGCTATCAGCATGTATCTGGGTCTCAGGAAACGGTATCAGGGTCTTGTGGAGGCTCGAGGTCAAAGTGAAAGTGAGTGAGTATTCGGAAAATTTGGTTTGGTTCCCCAAGATTAGATGTTGGTTGATCACTTATTTGGATACCAGAAAAACGAAGCACAGAATATAAAGTCCAATCTACCACTTTGAATTCTTAGGTCATGAGAATCTGGGTAATTAAGTTCAGGCTCTCAGTAAAAATATGCGATAGCAAGCTTGAAGCATAACACGCTACAGCCGGCTAAAATTAGGTGTGGAGTACCGGAACTAGCAACATGGACATACGCGACATTTTTACACAATGGAAAAAGGAGGACAAAGGAGGAAGTGGTCCACGTTTAGCACTGAGAGATAATATTCTTGTATAGGTATGTAACTTATAAAATATCCTGAAGGTATCTGTTGCACCAGGGGATTTAATCATTTGCTTTGCAAAAATTTTATAAGCATATCTTCGTAACAATTTATTTATGCCTTCATTGATTAATTTTTTTCATATATTTGCTTTCATTTTGTTTTAAATTTTTTAGAGTTTTTATTTTTATTTTAGTGTATTTTTGTCGCAATGGTGGATTGACGGTGGTTACACTAGCTTTTCATCGCCATACCTCCTCTTCTTTGCCAGCTCTTTATTCTGTATATCGACTAAATAATTCACATTGTATATAATTATTACGTACGCCAAACGCTTCACCTTTCAACTCCCACAAGGAAAAATTACACGAAGTGTTGCAATGCTGAAATAATAAGATATTATTTTTAACTCTAACAAGAGGAACCCATGCTTTCGAATACTTCTCAGCCTGCTGACTGAATATGAAAAAAAAAACAAATTATAATAGAGGTGGCATAACTTATAAAAAAAGACTTTAGTCTTCCCTTCCTCAATATTAGACGTCCTTACGCCTTCTGTTTAGTTCTGTCAGACAAGCTTTCGGGTTGAAACGCCGCTTTAAAAATATTTCCCTTTTTATACTGACTTTCTTCTAATTTACAAAGATATGTTGCAAATCAGGGATCGACAGCCTATTTGCACTCGCAAAAACGCTCCATTTGTCCGCATATTCGGGGGGCATTGCTTACGTTGAGCGCAGCTACTTGTATTTATAAATGTACAAATAGTTTGAAGAGCTTCTAAATTTCATGAATACAACTTCTGTCGAGAAATATTTATGTTTAAATAGTTTACATTAATTATGCCTACAGTTTAGCAGGACGCCTGAAAAGCCGGCCTTGGTAAGTTTTCATCTGCCCAATCGAGGGTCGGGGGTTCGAGTCCCGCCCGGGTAAGTGGCCCTTATACAGAGAATGTAATTTTGTGATCGTTCGTTGTCATTTTTTTAAGGCAAGGGCCTACTTGTTCCATTTTTGGGGTGATGAGAATAAATAAAAATAAAAAAGTACTTTCGGTGGCTGCAAGCACCTGGCGAGACGCGATTTTCCGAAATTTTTATAGACAGAAGGTAGTAAAGAGTTCTCGGGTGTCACACTGGTTAAGGCCCTCTATATCTCCTTCCGACATTTCGATGTGCAACTCGCCCATCGTCTTTAGGGATTCGGAAATCCAAGGATTGGATCATTGCATTCATGAATCGTTGAATCGTCGTTCATCAAATCATTGAATTCCTGAATACATGAGGACGATGGGCGAGTTGGACATTGAAGCGTCGGAAGATATGGAGCACCTGAGCCTGTGTGAGACCTGAAACATCTTCGCTGCCATTGTTCGCCGGAAAAAAAACAGATATTACATAGCTGCGAGGAATTTAGTTTTCTGTCGTTCGCCTAGAGTGAAAGCTTTGTTAATATTTTACTGTGAACGAAATTCTCGATCAGCGAAACGACCGTCGCAGAATTGTGATCGACGTCTGCGGTAGTGTACGCTAAAAATCGAAGCTCCCAATCAACTGCTTCGCCATGCGCCCGCACTACGAATTTCTCGCTGGCACTCTCATACCCAGCGAACGTGACGTCTCAGCTTAACTGCTTTCAAACCGGAGGTTGATACTCTCTTGGACGTTCAACTCGTCGCTCAATCCTTTTGAACTTGACCCTCAAAATAAATAACTTTCGGAGGAGGGCGCTTTTTCAAACGCTTCCTTACTTTCCCTTTAAGTAATCCCGGATTTTGGCTTACTTATTCGGTGATCTATCATCTAGGAGAAATGGCAGCATATGCAGACTGCTTAAGTATTTCGAGAAAGTTAGAGTTAAAATGTGGGGTTATTTTGACTGAAGAACAGGGTGAACACTGAACAGTTTCTTTACATATTAGACTTTTTGGGAAATGGGATCTAACTTTTGACTGCTAGACAGTCGAGCAGATACCCTCGAGATGTCAAAATTTAGGATTAAAAATGAGAAAATGTTGCGTTAGAATGACTACATGACTTTAGGGCCCGTTCTATAATTATTAACTGAGCATAGGAAGCGAAATTACTACATATTATAAAACTTTTGTTTGCGAAGTGTTCTAGAAGTAACATCTCCACATTTCTGTTTTTGAAATGTATGACCACTTCAGAATTTCACCAATTTTGGCCCACAATATTGTCTATGAGCCCTAATTATGATTAATAACCTGTAAATCAGTTTTATGATGACTCTTTCTGAAGGTATCTCTGTGTGAATCTAGAAAACACCAAGAGACTAATACATTAAACACCAAGAGACTATTACATTACAAAAGGGATATTTACCTTCATTTTGTAAAACGTAGATACATGTTTTGCTTCCTATACAATTGATATGATGAATGATGGCCATATTAATATGAACAGTATATTCTAAAGATCGTCATGAATACTTGAGTAGCGCAGAATGATTTGGCTAGTAATTGATGGGGGAAGGAGAAATTCGAGGGACAGTATTTTATTAGCCTAATCCAATAATTCTTTCTACATGGGAATATGAGGATAATATGGAAATAAGATGGAAATGAAATTGACCCTGTTTAATCTTGTAGGGAGTATGCACTTACACGCTCTGAATGATTTAGATTTGAAATGTTAGAGGCATGATTTTAAATTTAAATCTCCACTAGATTGCATTGTTTCTGAATTAAAAAATAATTGTTTCTCAATAAAATGACTTTTCATAATGATACCCACGGATTATTTCTTGACGTCTTGATGTTCATAAGTTAGAGGACGCTCGCATTAGATAAATATTTTGGCCCTTTATCGTGTAATTTCAGCTTCAAGCTCTTTCATGGTGATTTTGAATACTTCATTAAAATATATGGATTCCTTTTTATTCCAATTTTTCTGGACAAATTTGCGAAAAATATCAACTCTGTCCTGATATTTTTAGACTCTACACAGTTAAAATTGGAATGAGTCTAATCAGTGAAGATACAAAGTGAGCGGTATTGTAAATATAACGCTATCTTTGAAACCTATTCTCATCAAATCCATAATCAAGGCAAGTACATTTTAGGCAGTGAAGGAAGCATGGTATATCTTTTAATTTTTAATTAAAATGTAAACATATACATGTTAACCTATTTGTTTTCATGTCTCTTAAATGGCATTAATATATTACATTGTTTATATTTAACTTTTATTTTCTAAGTAATACGTAAGTTTCCATCAATGTTAATTAATTGTGATTTCCCATCTTAGTTTTTAGCGCCGGAAATATATATGACGAATTCTTATTTTTAAATTAATTAGGCTTTCCTGGTGTGTTTATCATGTAATATTTGTGTTTGCTATCGTCTCATACTCTCCACCCTTTCCCATGCTTCGGCTTTAATTAAGTACATATAAAGGAACGGTGGCAATGAGCGACACGTATGTTGAAACGTCGCGTCGAAAAAGATGCTGTGTGTGCAACTGCGATTGTGATTATTCGATAGTGACATGTAAATATCATATTTTTTGGGGGGCGAGCTTCCTCAACCCCTTTTCTTACATTAATCTCCTCAGAGAGATAAAATTTGCAGCTCAAAATATTAGTTTGGTCCCGATGAAGAGTGGAATCTCTATGGCAAGAGGCGATCGCGTTTATGAGAACACTCAAAAATATTCATGAAATTCAGTTGAGTAATTTCGACGCTTCGAGTTTGCTTCTGTTTATATCTCGCGCATTCTGGGTCTAATCGTACCATAGAATTTTTTGAGGTGATGGATAGATGATAGTAAGGGAGCTTAGATAAGTTTACGGTGAGGTCACTTCTTTTTAATTAATTACAACCCTTTAACTTTAATTTCTTTTATTTTACTAATTTTAATTATTTAATTTTATTTATTTAACTAATAAGAAGTAACTTTTATTAAGGACAACCCTTAAAATGTCACGAAATAAAATTTTTGAAGGAGTGTCAGTACATTCTTAGCGCACGTTTCGCTAAACTAATTCCAATTACGGTAATTACTTTTTATCTATTTTCCTCGTTCCGGGGGAGGTTTTTCCCCTGAACCCTTCCCTTACATATAGTTATATACGTATAGTTAAGTTATACTTTGGCAATCGTTTGTTTGCTCTTAGATCGTTACGCAATCCATTTTCACTAGCTATAAGCTATGGTCATCTAGAAAACAATGCGACTCTAAGAGTAGATGCATTGTGAGCAATGTCATTCATGGCGAGGTCGTTGGCAACAAGAGTTGTGCAATACAATTTGCTCTTGGTTTCGCTCACTCTTCTTACCCGTTTGCTGATGGGACGACTCCGAAAATTCCTCTGAAGAGCGTGGATGGTGAAGGATGTGCGCGATTGAGGCCGAACGTCGTCCATGCCCTACGAGACTTGAATCGCAAATCATTCGTCGGTCCGAGTTTTCGTGGCGTAGTGGGCGACCCAGTGGTGCGAAGCTATTCGCTTCGGAATGCCAAAGCTCCACTTTTAAGAAGCAATCATAACGCGTTTACCGTTTCCACGCGTGCGTCGTGCCACTCCAATCTTAAATATCGATATGATACCCGGATAATGAGGATACCGCTGACCATATCTGCCGAGGTCGGACCTTTCATCGGCCACCAAATGAAGTACATTTGTTTGAAATTCGTAAAAATAATATTATCCATCTATTAAGTAGAACTTAATGATGCTCAGTCATGTTGTCTCTCAATGATCGTGTCGAGTAGGATAAGTCTAGCCATTTAATTCTGCCTAAATTTATGACTCATTCTAGCAAAATTCAATCCTTCAGAAATACATTTGGCGAAAATTTCGCAAAAATACAGTTTTTCGTCTATAATTGGAATTGAATTAAGCTCAGTCATGTAATCTCTACGGAACCTTAACGAATAGGATAAGTGTGAGCATTGAATTCGGCCTAAATTCATGGTTCGTTCATACTATTGCAATTCTAAGTTGGCATACTGCAAACCTACATTTCATCTATTCCAAGCTAGTTCCATTCCTTTCCTTGATGTGTGAAAATTTCAAAAATAAAATATTATTCGCTTTGATTGGGATTCGAATCTGGATCCCCCGATCCCGCCAGCGTGCCCTTCGAGGGTTAAATCATTTCCTAGGTGCTAAAATTCTTAGTGTTCTTCTTCATCTACCCTAGTACTTATTTCTTGGCCTTGCTCGGGGAACTTTCTTTTCAGTTTTTCCTCCATAATGCTTCTCACGTAATCCTTACGTATTCTGATTGCATTATGAATTTGTATTATTTAAAAGTTCATTAAAATTATTTGTCTTTTCCTTTAATTTATTTAAAATTTTCTCGTGTTCATATCGCCAGGTTGAAGGTAAAAGTTATGAAATGAGCATTGGGTCTCAATACGAGACATTGGCGGACGCACGGCGCAGGGGGCGCGCACCCTCCCCCCCACTGCGGGGCATTGTCGAACATTGCAGAACTACAATTGTAACTTTTTTATATCATGAGTAGAGATGCGTGAAAATCGTAAATGCGATGTGCGAAAATAAATGCGACATAGATGCGATGACTGGACATTTATGATATTTTCGCAAATTTGCCTTTTCGACGGCAAAATCCGTACATTTTGTGCCGAGCGCAGTTTAAATGCTACGCCTACAATCACCACTTAAAGCATGTGAGCGACTTGCTATCTGCTAGTTGGCTGGGACTCTACATGGCCGCGAACTACAAGTGGGCGCGGGCAAGCTACACCTCCGCCACTATATGTCTTATTCCTTAATTTATTATTGTTCTACAACATAATTATTTAAAATATTCTGTATTTTGTCATATAACTGTGTTTCACAACATTTTATCGTCATCTACCTCATTACGAAAATAAAAAAAAGACGCTGCAAAATGCGATAAACTTTTATTAAAAGTGCGATAAAATAAAAATTAAAGTGCGATTTTCACGTTTCTCTAATCATGAGATAGCATTATCTTGTATAATTGTAAAATCAGCTCAAATGAAATTTTATCAAACTTTGCATGCGACTCATTTTTCATTCCGATAAGGGAAAAGGTAGCTCAAGAAATATTTTGTGCCCCCCCCCCCCCCTTGAGTTTTTTCTCTATCCGCTGCTGTCCCTAGATATATAAAGAATCTCATTCGGAATGGGGGCGAATGTCGCCATTAACCCTTTAAAGACCGAACTCACTTACCAACTTTTTTTTACCAACTTACTTTTTTTTATTTATTTTTTTGCATATCCTATTTATTTTATAACTAATTAAGAGATACAGTAGATTCCGGTTATTGAGGACATATCGGGACATGTGAACTTTGCCCCAATTAAGCGGCTGCCCCAATTAGGCGAACTCTCTCGTATATGGGTATAAACAAAGGTTGAAATGATAGAAAGAAGACTAAAGAATTTTATAATGCAACATTAGTTTATTAAACTATTAATTTGATTAATAAATCAGCGAGTTTAGTTAATTTATTATCATTTTTAAGAATTATAACAATTTAGTTAAAAATATTTTTCACAGCCTCGGGCGACGCGGAATGAAAAGTCCTGCCTAACATGCCTGAAAATGCATTTTACATCAATCTGTCACTTAAAATTTAAATTTTAGCAGATGCTGTTATTATATATCAAATCCAGACAAGATTTTCAAATAAGTTTTTGAATCCTCTGAGGTTCCCCCATCCCCCCCCCCTCATAGTTACGCCACTGCTCAGTGCAAAAAGATAGTATAAAATAGTAAATAAAGCAAAGGTGTCAGAAGATAAAAGGCAACCAAATCAATTTTTGAAAGGGTTATTCGAAAATCTTATTTTAGAGTTTTTTTTAGATTTCAGTGCAGTTTCAAGGGAAAATTCGCTAAATAGATGATAAAACCATAAGTCATTTTAGACTTTATAAGCTCGATTTTAATAGCATTTTTTCTTTCGAAATTTCTATTTTTTATTAACTTTTATCTAGTTTTAAAAAGCCCGAATGGCGTCAAAATCAATTTGCGGGCATGGAATTTCCTAAAATTTTCCGGGGGAGAGCACCCAAATTCCCCGGTAAGGGGGGCCCTATCATGAGCCCCAGCCGAGGGCCCCCTATCACTCCAGGCCACCCCTGATTGGACTATAAACAGTTAAGCACGAAAATGTGTTTGTATTGAAAGCATTGAAAAAAACCATAGAAATCCACTAATAACAGGGTCCTACGGGGATCAGTTCCTGTTCCATGTTCGTTTGCTGTATCCTCGGTTTTACATTCTTCCTGAGAACCTTCCCCGCAGCTCTAAAAAAAAGCTCATTATACTTCAGGACATTTCGTAAAATTTTTATACACCTTTTTTTCCATGTGCTAAGCAAGGTTCTCTTTTCATTTCCTTATAAACCTCTTCATTATTTTTCTTCGTTTTACAAGTTATCAGCTGAAGAAGAAGTATCCTTCTCTTAGGCGGTAGAATTTCCATGAAAATGAAGTGAAGGATTAAGAGGGGTACTTATGCCCCCCTCCCCGTAATTTCTATAAAAGTTGAAAGAATTTTTACCTTCAAGATGGCTCTGAAATCAATTTTTTCCTTTAAAAGCTGAACGAATTTAGTTTTAAAATAAATTATGAATATCTAAAAGCCACTTCTCTACGCATATCAGACCGCAGAACCAATATCACTGACAGGTATTACATATCATCAAGGGGACGCGAAAGGTAATGAGTGACCCCCCTCCCAAATCAAGCGCTCCTGGAGTAACGTTACTTTTGGAAAATCTCCTGTTCAAAAAGTATCCTTCAGGATAGGCTAGAAGTGATACACAGCTGCCAGAGCCATTCTTCTTTTGAAATCTTTGCGGGATAATTCACGTATCCAAAGCCACATGAATATTAATATGCAGGTTTTTTTTCACCACTCCAAATTTTATAAATCTCAATCATCATTTACTTAAAACGCTATGAATAAAATGTCAACAGTAAAATTCATAAGTGATGCATGAGACTTGCTCTGCAATTCAGTACATAGAGAAAACTCATCTTAGGGAGCAAGAAACGTTATTGCATGACCGACAGGGGTCTCCTTTGGAGTAAAATTTACGGCCTTGAGCATGTTCTTTGGGTTTAAAGAAAGGAGCAGGATAGCTGCAAGTGGGGCAACCTTGCATACTTCTGAAAGTGACGCTGTATTTCTATATTTTATTTTTGCTTGAAAATTATTATGCCTATAATTGAAGTATGAAGGTAGAGGCACATAAATGTAAATATAAAATATCTTGGTTTTTCCTTATTTACCATTAATTTACCGGGTTTTTGATTGATCTTGGTTCCCCTAACTAAAGAATTAATCCATATTTACAGCTGATATATTGGGAAATAGATGTATAAAGCGAACTATAAATCATTCAAAGCAAACTAATGGTATAGTGGAAATATGTGTAATCTGTTTCTGACATGTACAATTTTTGGAAAAAAATAATGCTAGTTAAGCAATAAACTTTTTTGTTTCTCTTACTCAATTTACTAAACCAATTGATGGGTCTCCAGCATCTATGACCATGGTCAAGTAAGTGCCAGTTGATTCAGCTACAGATTTATGTATTCTGAATCCCTATATAAAAGTGAGTGTGGAGACAATCATGGGGGAAAAGGACTCTTGGGTGTAAGAGGAAAAGCAGTTGGAAGGAGAGGGAAATATAGGAAGAAAGGAGAGTTACAAAATGCAGATCAGGGGTGCAGCTAGGAATTAATGGTAGGGGGGGGGGGGGTTTATGCCCAACTATATAATACTGAGGGGTCTGAGGGTGTGATATACCTGCCAGGATAAGAGGGTGGTGCGGGGGCCCTCTCCCGGAAAATCTTTCAGATAAACGGTTCAAAATGGTGAGTTTTACAGCTTTCTCAGTGATATTTTATTAATTCTTACAATATTCCATAAGTAATATTAATCCAATTAAATTAAATAGATTAGACTTAAAAATTTCTCCGTGCTCTGGGGGGGGGGGAGGATTTTACCCCCAAAAGTCCCCCCCTCCCTGCACCACTGCTATGGATACAGGAACTATGGGAAACCTGTGAGAAGGATCTGTAGGCATGTAATAAAAGGGGTAAGGGCTTGAAGGATTACATGTTATCCCTAATAGCATCATCTTTTATCAAATAGTATAGGGCTATGTTAAGCAGATACAAATACCCTACCTTAAAATTCCATTGAAATGCAGATGCTTTATTGAAGCAAAAGTCAAGTCATATGTGACCTTGCACAATATCATGCATTGAGATGCTGGTGATTGCTGGATTTCCAGGGCCACCAAACCTGTAGTGCTGGTCCCTGCATGAATTATTTGATACTTAGACTCACATTAGGCTTGTTTCAATCTGCTATTAAGTTACCACAGGAGGTCTCGTATTTTTTCAGAATTTGAATGGTATAAACTATTGGGGGTCGCAATGCAAACTTTTTAACCTTCCGTCAGGCGCAACAGATCTGATAGACACAGCCCGAGGTGAAATGAAAATACACAACCTTGGTAACTTTTCAGTGAAAAGTTACCAAGGTTGTGTATTTCATTTCAATATGGAATTTCACAAAGTAAAAGCCGAATCATTTGAATTCAACAGCACGAGGTTTTATTCATTTCTCCACTCTACTTTGCTGCATTGACCCTTGATGCAGGGGTGCAGCTAAGAATTAAGGTTAGGGGAGTTGTAGGCACAACTAATACTTAAGGGTGTGGGGGTATTGCACATCCACCAGGGTAAGCAGGACCCTTGCGTGGGCCGCCCTCCAGAAAAATTTTAAGACAAATGGTTCAAAATGGTGAGTTGTACGGCTTTCTGAGGGATATTTGATTGATCCTAAAACTATTTTATAAGTAATACTGATCCAATTAAGTAAAATGGATTAAACTTAAAAATTTCTCTGGGGGGGGGGGTTATATCCCCCAAAACCCCTCCCTTGCTGCACCACTGCCTTGATGCTTATAGCAACTTTTTTTTTGACATGCTCTATGCAGCCATTCACTTTTTGCATTTATGTCGACATATCAGTGGCGGATTATTCAGCATATTTAAGAAAAATAATGGCACAATAAAGCTTTATGAAAGCATAATTAGATAAATAAGATAGCAGAATAAAAAGCACTGATCTTATAGAATTCACATGCTAAAATACAATACATATAATAATATCTAATAGCCGAAAAAGCATGTTTAATCGCACCTTGATGAATCGGTCCGGGGCCGTATGGCGACATGTGAAGGGGTCTATGCATAGCACAAAAGACATCATGTAAGAGTTCAAATACACTAATAATGGTGCTTTAAACTTTAAAGGTGTACCACTGAGCCATGCTAAGAGTCAAAAATGTTTTTTTCACTTCTATTCCTGTCAGGCACCTGAACTCAGCAATTCCAATAGAAAATTATGATAGGCTAAAGATCAAAATTGATTGGTCAACTTATGCTATTGCCCTTCGAAGCTTATGGTGTTGGTTTACTTTCTCTAGTTTTGATACTTTTGATACTTAATGATACTTTTTCTTAAGTCATTAATCAGCCACTTAATTTTCTCATCCTGGCATATCCTCTCTGGGACATTAGCTGAGACTCACAAGAATGTGAAAAGCCTGGACCCCATTCTTCTTGGATTCAGTAATCTACTTGGGTCAAATGCTAGTACCTATGAGAAGGGAATGTAGTACCTAGTACCTATGGGAATTTGCACTCATTTGCTACCTGCTGCAAGACTTCAAATCATCCAATACACTGATAGAGAGTATGGAAGGGGAAATGACAACTAGCGAAAAACTATCGGGTCAGATGCTAGTGCCATATAATGAGTTTTAAAGACTTAACACATATGTATTTCTTGACATGTGGTTAACAAGACTGATGCCACACGCACACTAGACATAGGATACAATACAAATGAACAGGTGAATGTCTAAATGTGGTTTAGAATTTAGCCACTGTGACACTGCTCTATGGCACACAACACAAATCACTGGCAGCTATTGGATAACTCGATCATTAAAAACAATAAATATTTCAATGCAGCATAGTAGATGGAAATTTAGAATGAAGTTGTTTTTCCTCATTATTAGGTTTAATCTAGTGAAATTTTAAATAATCTATTACGCTTTCATATTTAAAGTCTATTCAAATCTTGCTGTGGCTACATAAAAGTGTTGATAATTAGCTCCTTATTTTCGACATTTTTGTGACAAGTACCCAAGGGTCACAGATAGTTACTCCAGGTCAGTGGCATATCCAGGAATTTGAATATGGGATTTACTGGAGATTTCAGGGTCCTTCCGGGGTGTATGGAAAGCACTTCACGGCAAAAGGAGGTCAGGGGATATTTTATGTTGAAAATGTGATTTTTAGGGCTAAAAAATAGATCATTTGTAGAAATATTTATTAAAATAGAGTCTATTTTATTTATTGAGCCCATCTTACTCATTTTTTGCACCCCTATTAAAGGCTCAAAGGAAGTTTTTAAAAGGCGCTACAAACGTTCGGACCCGACCATCCGACACGACCGAACTCTCAGACCATCCGACATGACCAAACTCTCCGACCATCCCTGTTGGGGTCAGCTCTACAGAAGTCCGAACCAATCCACCCGAACCGACCAACTTACCTAATTTTCCTCAGCACAGAACGTGGTCGCATAGAGTGAAGTTGGTTTCGGCTGGTGTTGGCTCTACGTTTTTAGCCAATTAGGTACTCATTGATCACATCAAAAAAAAGGAGAAGAGTATGGGCGAAGAAGTGGCTGCTTGAAGTTTCACCCTTATGAATCAACTTTGAGAATTGGATGGATATGGTTTCCGAATTTATTTGAGGATGGACGAAGAGTGTTTCATGGAGTTGCTTGGCAAAATCAAACCTCAAGTCCGCATGGCATGGCATTTGGAGGAGGCGACCGACAGCTTAGGTCATTTGTGCCATGAGGGAAGGGTAGGTAAGGAAGGGTGGAGAGAAACCCGGCGTTGGCATTAGCCTGCTCTTATAAAAGGCGTGCCGAGGGGACCACGGCTTAACGTCCCATCCGACGGACGGAGTGTTGCGTTTGAAATAAACCTGAAATCGATAGAAAAAATAGCCGATAACGGTATAGATGTTGCGACGCCACAGGAATCGGGGTAGGGCGGTCAGCGGCTGGATGCTCTGACAGGACCAACCGCCTGACCATCGGGTCTGACTGTTTTCATCGGGCGACAGGCCTACACACCCTCCAACCATCGGTGCCAACGTAGTTGGTCCCAACAGTTGGGTGGTTTGGTCGGAACGTGTGTAGCACCTTTAACCCAGAATACCCTCTCCCCTTGGCTATGCCACTGCTCCAGATCATGATTACTGAATATGAAATTTAGGTACTGATTGTGGCATAATCATTAGTCTTCATGAATTTTTTATTTATATTATGAACATGCATGTTTATGTATGAACTCGTGCTTTTATTTTCCTTTGGTATAGTCCTATCTGATTCGTCTTGCAAGCATCATTCTTGTTAGTTGATTGTTGGTTGAATCGCAATTGTCTTTTTCAATCAATGATTGTAGATTATATCTATGCATGTGATATCATCTATTGAAAACAAATTTATGACATTATGCTATTTTATGTGACCTTCTCACCAGTTACTCAAGCATTCTTAGTGGTAATATCAAGTTTGACACAAAAAAAATTACTACATAGTTATCTGTGTAATCTTCTTTTCACAGTAGACATTATCGTTCATATAACCCAGCTTCACTCTTGATCACATTATATATTGCAGTGCCCTCTGGTAGACTTTTTGTTTGGAATTTAAAATTCATTTTCCAAAACTCCATATTAGGCATAGCATAAGGAATATCAGGATGTATACTTACTGTCCCAACCTCGAAAAAAATGCGAGCGGTGCCCTTGGTAGAAGTTGTCTTTACATAATGACCCAATACTTTTCTTTGCCCAATGACTAATTTTCAGTAACCTCGTATTGAATTTAACTGCAGTTCCAACTGGATTTATTCACTTCAATTTAAGGAACCTAAATCTTTTATTGACCTAAATTATATTTGTAAGTTATCTCCCATATGAACCAGAGGTTGATGCTGGCTCATAATCTCATTAGTGCATAGTTTTGTCTTAGTGGAGTTCTCCATTGTACTTGATGCATCATTTCCAAAATTTAATTTTTCATCCATGGAACTAATTTACAGAGAGCATTTCTTGGAAGTAGGTATCCTTGTGTATATGTAGGGTTGTTTCTACCCACGTAGTTGCCCAAAATACAATAGCTGCAAAAACAATCCACATTGTGGATGCTCCAGTCTGTTTTAAGCCATCTGAGGAATTTTATATTCCCATCAAGAGCAAGAAATATTTGTAAGCTTCTTTTTAGCCAAGTGTCAGCTATGAAATGGTAGACAGGATTGTGACATATTTTACTGTTGAAATTTTTAGTACCAATGTTGCAGCAAGCGCACATGGTATTGGAATTACATTCCTTCTAGTGCATTATATTCCAAGCGACAACTGTGATTGCTGCCTCTGTGATTTGATTATCATTTTATGACATGCAGCATTATTGTCTTTGTAAAATTTGTTCATGCACCGGGACACTGGAATACCATTTTCCCAGAAGTGAGAAAAGAGATTACTCTACCCACTTTCTTGGAGATTCTCTTCTGGACATGACTTCTCGGTATCCCAATACAACTCATTCTAATGCATAAATGGGGACATTTGAGCCAGGATTACAAAAAAAGAGTACGAAAAGTAAAAGGGCAAATGAAAATTTATGTGCAAATAATCAATTTACATGGTTTTCCGACATTCTTTCGCGGTATTACTGATTTAACTCACAGGGGTTATATTCACTATACATAGTTATTGTCACTCACTATAGTGATCTCTCCTGAAAACTACATTACCCTATTGGAAATTTCTTATAAGTCTTACAAAAATTCTTATAAGAATTCTGTAAGACTTATAGATTTCTATAAGTCTTACAGAATTCTTATAGGATTCTATAAGACTTACAGAATTCTTATAGGATTCTATAAGTCTTACAGAATTCCTATAAGAACTTTGCATTTCTGATAGAATTCTATAAGAATGTTGCGCAGCTGCATACCTAGGTCCTAGGACCTAGGTCGCATAACTTTCAGGTTTTTATCCGGCAGGTATTTAAGTCGCCATGTTGGCAATTGATAATTAATTATTTAAGAAATTCTTATAAGATTTTTTTTGAAAATTATGGATTAATTTTTGTTAAGTAATGTTCTGCCAATTTATTGGCGTTTTCAGCATGATATTTGACATAAATGGTTCCAAGACGTGGAGGCTTCTTTTTATGAGACTTGTTAATATTATATAAGCCTTGCATTATAAGAAATTTTCTTATAAGAAAAATCCTTATAAGCCAAACATCCAATTTCTGATAAGAAATTTTCTTATAGAAAAATTCTTATTAGAAATTTTCTTACAAGAAAACGTCCAATTTCTGATAAGAAATTTTCTTATAAGACATTTTCTTATAAGGAAAGTTCTTATAAGAAATTTTCTCATAATAAAAATGCCCAATTTCTGATAGGAAATTTTCCTATAAGAATTTTCCAATAGGGTAGTCACATGATCTATACATTTGATCTTCATCATAATTCTGAAACAAATATGTTCATTGAATGCACTGTGAAACTCAGCTGCTGTAATAGAAGTTGAATTGTTTTAACTATCTACGTATTATATTTGCTGAGTTAGTATTTCTCCCACTGAGGAAAATTCATTCTATTGACAAAATGTACCTATGGATTATAATGACATTTTTTTGCATACCTATTTTGCATGTGAACAAAATTTTGAACTTGCTGAAGATTGCCTGAGCACTCAAATGGAGTCTCAAAATTATGCAAATACCAAAATGAAAGTGATAATATACCATTTGCTCTTGAAGTCATGAATAATAGAGCATCACATCATGTGTATTAGAGTATGGTATGCTAATGTAATTGAAGGGTCAGTTAAAGGTTTTCATTTCTTCCGTTAGATACAAAGTTTTTCATAGATATTTTAGGTGGTACATATTTGGAACCATCTGATATACCTGACATCTGTCTGGTGCCTGACTTTTGGCATTTGTTTTCAATATATGAGTTTCATAATTCTTAAAATTTGATTCATGTATTAATTATGGTTTATCTGATTTCCATCTATTATTATAAACATTCCTTTCCCTTGTGCTACAACCTTGTCATGGCAGAAAGGCACGTTCCTATGACCCCTGGAGATGTGCTGGTGGGATTAATTCTAAATTACTCTGGGTAGGGCCACCCATGCCAGATAGGTCGAAGGGTGGTCCATGTGATGTCACGTAAAAAATACTGTTAGAATGGAAGAAGGAAACCATACTTTCTTCTCTGGAAACATGGAGTGCACCCAAATAAGCCTCGGAAACTCATCGAATGGAATCCACCTGCAACGGGTGCGTGTTGTGGTGTCGTTCACAGCAGCGAGGTCGGCAGGGTCCTCATGGTCGTCAACATGCAAAATCCCAGCAGAGACAGCAGCCATCAGCAGCAGCCACTTATCATCATCAGCAGCGACGATTATGAAAGAAGAAAAGAAGACCAAGAAGATGGAGATGAAGAAGTCAGCAATAAATGAAGGATTGAGGAATGTGAAGACAATGATGAGGGCGGGGAAGCTAGAAAACATCAAAAGGGAAGATAGATATCTTAGAATTATAGGAAGTGAGGTGGATGGATGGTGCAGACTATTGGAGTGGTGGATATAGGGTTATACATAGTGGTGGGGAGGAAAGTCTGCAAGGGGTAGTTTAGAGTAGAGATAGAGGGAGAGCAGCAGAATTTTGCAGGAGAAACAAATTATTCATTAAAAACACATTGTTTAATATTCAAAATGGGCAATGGACACATGAAAAAGTCCAGGGGGTTTGAGGAGATTTCAGATAGACTACATCATGGTGAGACAGAGGTTTAGGAATAGTGTTAAAAACTCTCGCAGCTTCCCTGCAGCGGATGTGGATTCAGGCCACAACCTGTTGCTCATGAAATGTAATTATTATTATTAGAGTATTCTACCGATTAAGGTAGGTTTGCATGGAGTACTAAAGAAGTGATCTGGGAGCCTTCCTTTCCTTCCATTACCGCCTTCTTCAATTCACTATCAGGCCTACTCCCCTTCAATCTATCCAAAAATCCTACTCTTTTCCTTCCCCTCCCTCGTTTCCCTAACATTCTACCCTCTAACACCTTTTTCAACATCCCCTCCCCGCTGAGTACTCCCTCCATCCATACCTTCTGTCTCCTCCGTATCTCATCCAAAAGCTGCCTCTCCTCACCCACCATATCCAGCACTTCGTCGTTCCTTTTCCTCTCCGTCCATTTCACCCTCTCCATTCTTCTCCATACCCACATCTCGAATGCCTCCAATCTTCTCTCGTCTTCTTTCCTCAGTGTCCATGTTTCGGCACCACAGAGAGCTACACTCCAAATCAAACTCTTCACTAACCTTTTCTTTAAACTCTTACATAACGATCCTCTAAGAAGCTCCTTCCTGTTCATGAGCGCCTCCTTTGCTAGTGTAATTCGCTTCCTGATGTCTTTGCTACTGTGTCCGTTTTCCTCTAATGTGCTGCCCAAATAGTTAACTGCTCTACCTGTTCAAGTTTTTCCCCACCTACTTTGATCTTGAGTCTCACATTCCTCGCTCGCGATACTTTACAAAACCGCATTACCTTAGTCTTCTTGTGATTAATCCTCATCCCATACTCCTCGCACCGCTCGTATAACGCATCCACTAGAGCCTGTAATCCCCTCGCTGACTGGATAATCAGCGCCTGATCATCCGCGAACCTTACCGATTTCAGCATCATTCCTCCCACTTTCACTCCAGCTTCCAACTCGTCCCACGCTTCTCTTACCATCTCCTCAGCGTATACGTTAAAAAGCAGCAGCGATAGAGGACAGCCTTGCCTTACACCTCGGCCAATGCTTGTCCACCCAGATTCCTCGCCCGCTACCCTCACTTGCGCAGTCTGGGCCATATAAAGATTACGAATCAGTCGTCTATCCCTCCAATCTACACCTGTTCTCTTGAGAATATCCATCAGCTTAACCCAGTTCACCCTATCAAATGCTTTCTCAAAGTCTACGAAACAGGCATTTACGTCTTGGTCATATTCTAGGTTCCTCTCGATGAGGGACCTCATTACTGCTATTGCATCACGAGTTGATTTCCCTTTTCTGAAACCAAATTGATCTTCGCCCAAATACTCGTTTGCCCTTGCCTCCATTCGTCTGTTTAATATCCTCAGTACCACCTTCGCCGCATGCGATATAAGGCTGATAGTTCTATAATCTCCGCATTCCACAGCTTTCTTCTATTTTGGAAGCGGAATTAAAACCGTCTTCACGAAATCTTCCGGCCAACACCCCTCCTCATAGATGCTGCGAACTAGTTCGAAAAACCTTTTCTTACTATCCTTCCCTAGATTCTTCAGAAGCTCACACGGGATATTGTCAACTCCTACTGCTTTCCTAGCCTTCATATCACGAAGTGCTCTCTCTATTTTCGAATTTAATATCCCCGGCCCAAGATTGTCCTCCTCCACTGCACTTTCATCCTCTAAACTCAATCTCTCCGGCCTGTTTCTTCCGTCATACAGATCCTCCACGTATTCCTTCCATCTACCCTCTACCTCTTCTCGCTCGGTTAGCACTCTCCCATCTTTAGCCTTAATTTTAAACATGGCTTGTCCTCTTTTGCCGCACGATAGCGACTTAACTTTGGCGTACAACGCGCCTACTTCTCCATCCTTCTGGAACTTTTCCATTTCCTCACACTGTACTTTCCACCAAGCCTCCCTTGCCCTCTTAGTTTCACGACGTAATCGATTATTTAGCTCTCTATACATTCTTTTTCCCTCCTCTGTGTCCACGCTCTTCCACTTCCTTCTCTCCTCCATCTCTTTTACCATCGCCTCCGTAACCCAAGGCTTCTTTATCCTTCTGCTGCCAACGTAGCCAATTGAATTCTCCGCCGCATTAGCTATTCCAGTTTTAACATTATCCCATCTTTCCTCAACAGACTTCGTACCTTCAATCTCCCGTACACTGATGTCCACTAGTTCCCGATAATCTCTCCTCATACTCCCCTTCAGTGCTTCTACATTCCATTTCCTCACCCTCCTGCCTTTCATGAGCCTTTTGAATCTTACATTGCATTTCATAAGTACTAAATTGTGGTCTGAATCCGCATCTGCTGCTGGGAAGCTGCGCGAGTTTTTCACACTATTCCTAAACCTCTGTCTTACCATAATGTAGTCTACTTGATATCTGCCTACATCCCCTGGACTTTTCCACGTGTACCTTCGCCCTTTATGATGCTTGAACCACGTGTTTGTGATGAATAACTTGTTTCCCTTGCAAAATTCTGCTACTTTCTCGCCCCTGTCGTTTCGAATTCCTAATCCAAATTCTCCTATTTCGTTTCCTTCCCTACCTTCCCCGACTGAAGCGTTCCAGTCCCCCATCACTACCAGATTTTTCTTACCCGGTGTGTCTCTAATTATTTCCTCGAGCTGTTCATACACCTCATCTACTTCTTCCTCCCTATGATTGCTAGTGGGCATGTAAACTTGGACCACCACAAGGTTGGCGGGCCACGCCTCAATTTCTACCACCAGAATCCTATCGTTTACCTGGTCTATACCTACCACACGCTTACCCATCTTCCCGTTTAATACTAATGCTACCCCTCGCTGGCTTTCTTCCCCTCCACTATATATAACCCTATACCCATCACTCCAATAGTCCCCCCCATCCCTCCACCTCACCTCGCATAATCCTAAGATATCTATCCTCCCTTTATCCATTTCCCTTTTGATATTTTCTAACTTTCCCGCCCTCATCATAGTCCTCACATTCCACGTCCCACATTTATAGTTGACTTCTTCTTCTCCATCTTCTTGGTCTTCCATTCTTCTTTCTTCATTGCTGCTGCCGCTGATGGTGATGATGATAAGTCTCTGCAAGGATTTCGCATGTTGGCGGCCCCGAGGACCTTGCCGACCTCGCTGCCGTGCCCGACACCCGCCCTTTGCGGACGGGTCCCGGGCAATGAGATTCCAAGGCTCATTTGGTTGTACTCCATGTGTTCAGGGAAGAGATAGTTGGTAGGGTTTCCCACTTCCATTCCAACAGTGTTTTTTACGTGACACCATCACGTGGACTACCTTTCATCTGGCTCCTACCCTTTGACCTATCTGGCATGGGTGGCCCTACCAGGAATAATTTAGAATTAATCCCACCAGTGCAGCTCTAGGGGTCATAGGAACGCGCAAGCCTTTCCACCGCGACAAGGTTGTAGCCCAAGGGAAAGGATGAAATGTAATGTAAGATTCAAAAGACTTATAAAAGGTAGGAAGGTGAGGAAATGGAAGGTAGCAGCTCAGAAGGGGACTATGAGGATACAATACCAGGAACTAGAGGAAAATAGAGTCCGGAAGATTGAAAATACACAGACTGTAGAAGAAGGGTGGGATAATATCAAAAAGGGAATAACATATTGAGGGAATAAGGGTGGCAACACAGTCTTGTTTTCTGCAAGCCCAGGCCACTGCACCTCTAGCAAACTTTATCTCATAACCAGAACAAGAAACTCTGTCTTCTTTTTTGATAGCCCAGTCAGCATCCACAAACCCTTCAACTGGCTTTCCACTCCTTTTGTCCGCAATACCATAGTCAATTGTTCCCTTCAGGTAACACAAAACATTCTTCGCATACCTACTCCCAATGTTCCATGGTGTAACAGTTGTTATATCTACTTAATTTACCCACAGTAAATGCAATGTCAGGTCTAGTGCAAATCATTGCATACATCAAACTTCCAATTAACATTTGGTAAGGTACATATGGAAGTTTTTCTGGATCATTTCTCTGTAAATTGTTTAAATTTACCTCTACAGGTGTTGAAATGGGGTCACAATCTAACATTTTGAACTGATTCAACATATTCTTCACATTCTCCTACTGATCAATAGAAATTTCATCACCATTTCTTTTGATTCTCATGCCAAGTACAGTTTTTGCTTCACCAAGGTCTCTTATTTCAAAGTGCTTTTTCAGTGGATTTAGCAACTTTGTTGTAACATTGCTTTGACGAAAACCCAAAAAATCATCAACATATATAGCAAGGATACACAGAAAATCATCTTTACCCTTTACATATTCACAAGGTTCAGACAAAAAAATTTAAATCCCATATCAGTTAATACCCCTTTACACTTATTGTAGCATGATTTTGAAGCCTGTTTCTGTCCATAGACTGCTCTTTTTAGGAGACACACTTTGTTGTCTGCCCCTGGTTTGCCAAAACTCTCAGGCCGTTTCATGTAAATAGTTTGCTTTAGCTCACCATTTCGAAAAGCAGGTGTTACATCGAAATGGCATATCTCTAAATCGCAAGCTCTATTGCTAAGGCAATCAAAAGTCTAACAGTGCCATTACTTACTGCAGGACAAAATATCTCCTCGTAATCTTCTCCATACGTCTGGCTTCAACCCTTGGCAACTAACATAGCCCTGTATTGCACAATTTCCCCATTTTCATTTTTCTTCTCCCTGAATACCCACTTACAGTTTACGGTGGATTTCTCTTTTGGAAGGTCAACTAGTTTAAAAACTCCTTTTTGAATCAAAGAATTCAATTCATCTTTCGTTGCCTCCAACCACTTATCAGGTGGATGATAGCATTAGATGCTGAACCTGGGTCGTGCTATTTAAAATAAAGTGTGGAATAAAACAAAGTAATTTTATTTTATTTTATTTTACACTTATCTCTATTTCTAGAGGGTCTCCCTCCAACAGTTTAGGATCCATACAACTATTGACAGGGTCACACAATTCTCCACCCATGGTTGTCAGATACAGAATGAATTGGTATATGTACTGTGCGGGTTTGATAACTCTCTGAGACTTACAACTCCGTCTCTGACTCTTTCTAACCCCTAATAACCATCATAAACTCAAAGTCTACATTTTTTGTTTGACACTCACCTTGACCGTCACTGGACGTGCTACAGTCTACACAATCCAACTCATTGGGTTGTGGCAAAACAACATCAATACCTGAACCTCGATAATCCACCACTGAGGTACTTAGGGGCATTAGCACAGCATTGCCAGAAACTCTGGTCTCTGTTTCCTCAGGGGACCTGAAAACATTTTCGAAAAATACAACACTTCAAGTCTTTTTAACTCTGTAAGCCTTATCAGGGTCCACTAAAAGATAACCCTTGGACTCTTCAAAATACCCTATAAAGTAATCTCTTTTAGAGGTTGGATCAAATTTCTTCCTTAATGGTTTTGAAACATGCTCATATGCAACACATCCAAAAATCTTCAGGTGACTCAAATCAACCCCCTTTCCTGACCATTTCTCCTCTGGTAAAGCATTGACCAAAACCTTGGTGGCGGACCTATTCTTCAGATAAACTGATGCCCTACACACCTCCAGCCAGAAACCCTGAGGCAAGTAAGCACCCTGAAGGATATAGCGATGGAATGGTAGTTTCATGACTGATTCCCCACTTTTTCAGCTCATTTAGCATTGCATCATTTACCGTATATATCTGAATATAGTCCCCCCTTTTTTTCCAAAAATACCTGTGGTACAAGTAAAGGGGGGGGCTATATTCAAACGGATTTTTGTAACTTTTCCCAAAACTGAAGCCTCAATATTAGGGGGGGGGGGGGATTATAATCAGAGGGGGACTATATTCGGAGAAATACGGTACATATTCGGACCCATTGTCTGTGAGCAATCACTTAATACTTTCATCGCTCTCATTCTCGACCCTCATTCTGAAGATTTTAAAGGCTTTACATACAGAATCTTTACTCTTTGAAAAACAAGTAAACATTTTCCTGGTTAAGTCATCAATAAGCGTTAAAAAATACCTATCACCTTGAATAGAGAGAGGGTCCATTGGAGTGCACAAGTCAGAATGAATTAATTCTAACACTTTGGATGTCTTTTCTAGACAAGTACTGCTAACAGGAAATGGTTTCCTACACTGTTTACCCTCTACACAGGCCACACATGGCTCAATTTGATAATCAGCTTTACCCAAATTCATGCCATCAGCTAACTTTTCCAAGAGAGACATGTTCTTGTGCCCTAAATGGCCTATAGCCTTTTATGCCACAACTCAAGGGGTTTTTCATTCTGAAATGCTGTAGCAAAACAATTTTTATCAGGCTTAGTTTCAGATACTTCCCTCTCTTCTTTGAGATCCAAGGTGTACACACCACCATCAACAGAACCTGTTGCAATTAAATTTCCCTTGACAATTAAGTTGACAGACTGAATGAATAAAACTGAGGCCCCATTGTTTGTCATGCAACTCACAGACAACAAATTTTCTGACAAATCTAGCACATGAAATACATTGGAAATGCTTTGCACTCCACCTTGCCTCACAATCAGTCTTGCAACAGCAACCCCTTTGCCTGCAACACCAATCATTTCATTGTTTGCTACAGTGATTTGCATGTCTGTACCACCTTTAGAATTGAAATCAGACGGCCAATCTCTGTGCCTCGTCATGTGAGCAGACGAACAAGATTCTATATACAATTTTTCAGGTTGTACTTGACATGACATGGCCATGAGCCAGGCAACACCTTTTCTCTACCCTTAGAATTTGTAGATTTCGAGTAACTCATAGCATATACATTTTTACTCACACTTTTATCAGGACAATCACCGGCAAAATGCCCATTCTCATGGCATTTATGACATCTGGCCATGTTTATGCTGAATCCCGTTTTCTTTCGACAACCCATATTAGACTTATCCCCACCAAACGAAAGAAAGGTGCTCTTGTGATACGTGGCAAAATCAACAGTTTGCGCCTTCATGTCAGTTGACATCCTTTTACCCTCCTGGAGCAGCTTCTGCTTCACTGTCTCCACCCTCAGTTTTCCACAGCCATCCAGAGCAGCCAGTAGTCCTCCGTCAGGCCCCTCAGCATCAGGACTGTGAGGAGTGTGTCATCTATCTGCTTCCCCATGTTCTTTAACTTAGTGTCTATCTCTGTGAACTTATTCACGTATCCCTCCATGTCAGAGAAATTCACCGACTTAATATCGAACAACTGATGGATAAGAGCAATATGCTGGTTGACACTTTTGTTCTCGTATGAGGCCTTCTGATTAATCCAGGGGTGCAGCTAAGAATTATGCCTAGGGGGGGTTTAGGTGCAACTAATACTTGGAATGTGGGGGTTTTGCATGCCCGCTAGGGTAAGCGAGAGGTTCAGGGGCCCTCCTCCAGAAAAATTTTAAGATAAATTGTTCAAAATGGCAAGTTTTACAGCTTTCGGAGGGATATTTGATTAATTCTAACAATATTCTATAAGGATTACTAATCCAATTAAGTAAAACGGATTAAACTTAAAAATTTCTCTGAGCTCTGGTGGTGGGATTTTATCCCCCAAAACCTCACTGCACCACTGGATGCATCCACATATCAAAGGACGTCTGCTTACCTTCATTTTAAGGGCAGACTCAAGAAGCATATAGATTTTAGCTCTCGCTTCTTGAGCTAGCTTCTTTTCTATCATTCAGGCACTATCAGACAATTCTTCACTCGCGAAGTCTCACATAACCTCATGGATGAGATACGTTTCCATATCTATGGCCCAAGTCTCTTAATTTGCTTCTCCTCGCAACTTCTCCATCTGCAGAAACGAACTCACACTATAGTAAATGTTCGTGATGGATGTTGCAGTTTCTTAACCCATTTTTGATGCACAAACTAGAAACACAATTAGTTCACCACAACGTGGTCTTGCGATGAAGGCTAAAAAAATTAAGTTTACATAAACATGCAAGAATTACTGGGAATAAACGTACCCACAGACTTCAGTCCAATTTTTTGCGACTGCCTGAGCCCATGACCTGTTGGGATTATTAAATTGGCTGTGGATAAATGTGGACTTGTAACAGAGAAAAAAAGGAATGCACCGACTTAAGGAACCATCACCGGAAGACGACACTCTTTATTATGGTACAACAAACGGTACATGAAACGGTGCATTGTAGGCAAGTGTGCCAAAATTCAAATAACTTATTTCGATTACCTACAGAAAAAACGGGTGAAATCCACCAACCTTGCAGTGGTTCAAGTTTAAATGCCCACTAGCAATCACATCGAGGAAGAAGTAGATGAGGTGTATGAACTACTATAGGAAATAATTAGAGAAACCCAGGGTAAAAAAATCTAGTAGAGATGGGGAGTCTGGGGGATATGGGGAGATATCAGATAGACTACATCATGGTAAGACAGAGGTTTAGGAATAGAGCAAATACTCATGCAGTTTCCCTGCAGAGGGTGCATATTCAGATCACAAACTAGTGCTTATAAATTGCAACGTGTGTAAGGATATTATAGGACTATTAGCCTAATATTGGACCTGGTAAAAGGAGTTATGAGGATATTAAACAGATGAATGGAGGGTACCCTATTGGAAATTTCTTATAAGAAAATTTCCTATCAGAAATTGGGCATTTTTCTTATAAGAAAATTTCTTATAAGAATTCTTCTTATAAGAAAATTTCTTCTAAGAATTTTTCTATAAGAAAATTTCTTATCAGAAATTGGGTATTTTTCTTATAAGAATTTTTCTTATAAGGAAATTTCTTATCAAAAGTATCAATTACAAAATGTTATTTATTAGAAATTTTCTCATGGAAATATTTATTATAAATATCATATCATCATGCTTAAAACACTTGTGCAAACTTCTATAAAAAGCTACATGAGATTTACATCCCTCCTAAGAGTACAAAGTTAGCATTATACCTAATTTTTTCCAAATGAAGGTGCCTATATCTGGTACACAGCAAACCTAATGATTTCCCATGTACCAAATGTAATGTCTATCTTTAGTGTGCATCAAGCAAGGACATTCAAGTTCTGTAAAGTTCACCTGACTGGCCAGACAATGCGAGATACCATAGAGGTCCTTCAGGTCATGGGTTCTGCATAGGGTTAACGCCCCCCACATTTTAAAACTAAAAAACTAAAAGCAATGAAACCAACGATATCCTTGGAATGATGGACTGATAATAGAATATGGCTTTGGCAATCACTACGCAATGAAATATAAAGGAATTGCAATATGGAATGATTTAACCTGTAAAATTGATGAAGCAAATGAAATAAAATTCAAGTTCGACTTGTGATACTTCAAGAAATTATTCGGGAAGGAAAAGGAAAAATTGATAAATCGAATACATAGGAGAAATGTTTATTTAAGATACCAGAGAGAATGACCTCTACATGCAGATTTGGATAGATAATGAAAGAAATAAATAAAGTAAAATGGAATTTGATGCCATTTGGAGAAAAGGATAGGTAGAATATGGCTAACAATTAGTGCAAGATTTAAGGAAATTAATAGGAATCCCAGAAACACTGATTGAGAATAATAGTTGATGTATTTTCCATAAAATAATAATTGTGCAGATGTTATTTAGGTTTACTCATACAAATTCATTCTCTCCAGAGACGACTAAATCACTCACTTTGTCCATTGAAACACTGTTTTCATTAAAACTTCCACTTATATTAGATATGTCATAATCTGAAAAATATACAAGTCTATCTAAATTAACGATGAAAAGTTTAAAATTCCACGAAACTGTTTGTTTAAGGTGACATGATTTTAGGAATGCCAGTTTTGTAAGACTTACTAAATGAGGTCAATGCCTTATTTTTGTTAGAAGCACACGACTTATTTCATTAAACAGGTCACACAAAAACATGGTGAATGATTAACATATAATAGCAATACCTAGCAACCTAACAACCAAACAAGGTTTCCATGGCAACCGTATCCTGCAACGTATGCAATCGTAGTATACATCGTGCTTATTCATGGCCCATATCAAACTTCCATCGGTTAAGTAATCTATAGACTCGAAACAGACAGATTTTATAAGTGTACAATTTTTCGTGTGCTCTTAGGGATATATATTAACAAGTCTCATAAAAAGAAGCCTCAACTTCTTGGAACCATTTATGACAAATACCATGCTGAAAACGCCAATAAATTAGCAGAACAGAGAGTTATAAAGAGTAAATTACTTAACAAAGAGTTATACATTATTTCCAAAAAAATCTTATAAGAATTTCTTAAATAATTATAAATTGCCAACATAAGTTATGGTGACTTAAATGCATGCCGGATAAAAACCTGAAAGTTATGTGACCTGCGCAACATTCTTATAGAATGCTATAAGAAATGCAAAGTTCTTATAAGAATTTCTGTAAGACTTATAGAATCCTATAAGAATTTCTGTAAGACTTATAGAATCCTATAAGAATTCTGTAAGACTTATAGAATCCTATCAGAATTCTGTAAGACTTATAGATATCTATAAGTCTTACAGAATTCTTATAAGAATTTCTGTAAGACTTATAAGAAATTTCCAATAGGGTAGGGAAACAAGTATTTGGTCAAAGATCAGTTTGATTTCAGAGAAGAAAAGTTAACATGTAATGCAATGGCAATATGTAATGAGGTCCTTAGTGGAGAGAAACATAGAATGTGATCAGGATGTGTATGTCTGCTTTGTGGATTTTGAAAAAGCATTTGAATGAGTGGACTGTGTAAAGTTAATGGATATTCTCAAGAAACTCATTCGTAATCTAAATATTGCCCAGACTACGTTAATGAGGGTGGCAGACAGAAAATCTGGGTGGGCAAGCATTGGCTGAAGAGAGAGGGAAGCCTGTCCACTTTTGCCACTGCTTTTGACAAGTACACTGAGGAGATGGTAAGAGAGGTGTTGGATGAGTTGGAAGCTGGAATAAAAGTGGAGGGAATGATGTTTAAATCAGTGAGGTTTGCAAATGATCAGGTGTTGATTAGCCAGTTAGCTAGGGGGCTGCAGGCTCTGGTGGATTCATTAGACAAGCATTGCAAGGAGAATGGCATGAGAATTAATCTCAAGAAGAAGAAGGTTATATGTTTTTATAAAGCAAGCTAGGTATGCAAGACTCAGGATAAAAGTAGGTGGGGAAAGCAGTTAGATCAATTCAACTATTTGGGTAGCACATAGAGAAAAATGGATGCATTAGTAAGGACATCAGGAAGAGAATTGCATTTACAAAGGAGGCGTTAATGAGAAGGAAGGAGCTTATTAGAGAATAGTTATGCCGGATATTAAAGAAAAGGTTAGGGAAGAGTTTGATCTAGAGTGCAGCAAAAATTGGTGCTGAAACATGGACATTTACAAAGGAGGCGGAGAAAAGACTGGAGGCATTTTGAGATATGGTTGTGGAGAAGAATGGAGATGAAGTGAACAAAGAGTGGTAGGAACACCAAAGAAATGAGCATGGTGTGTGAGGAGAGGTAGCTTCTAGATGAGATATGGAGGAGACAGAAGGTATGGGTGGAGCAAGTGCTTATTGGATGTTTGAAACAGTGTTAGAGAGTAGAATGTTAGTACCATGGCTAAACATCATCCTTCCCTCTAACCCAGTATTCAGTGTCTCCTCATCAATGATTACCCTTTCTATAAAAATAATTAATATCCTCCAAAACTCCCCTAAAAGTTTCCTATCTTCACCCACCACGTTTTGACTTCCTTCTTTCTGTTTTTATCTGTGAAAATCACCTTCTCCATCCTCCATCTTCCTAACTGCTTGAACGCCGCCAGTCTTTTCTTTTCCCCTTACTCATTATCCTTATTTCCACGTCATTAAGTGCCATGCTCTAGATTTATCTTGACAGTAGCCTTTTTTTTCCAATTTTTCTCAATGATTCTATTGTCAACACTTACCTGATCATTGCCCCCTGCCACACACCTTTTAGGCAGTTTGTGGGGTATTATGTGGATGTAGTGACAAATGAGATGTTTATGTACATCATGTACATAAACATCTCATTTGTCACTCTAGTTCCTGATATCCTTACATCTGTATCCATTTTTCAGCAATGTGCTCCCCAAATGTGTTACAACAGTAGAGTAATTACTAGCAGGAGTAACTGTATGAAACTCCCTTTCAACAAAAAATTAAAATAAATCTGAAAAACTAATATTTATGATATTTTTCATTTTTCTTTATTTTTTCACCTATCTAAGCTGGTGACATGTTCTTTTATGCAAATCCTCGTATTTCTTTCTCTTGATAATTTAGAAAAACCTCATGGCTTTGATCCTCTTGTGATAAATATTCATATCATATTGTTCACACTGTTTGGCGTCTTTGACATCCAGCACCTATAACTCTTTTGCTGACTGATTATTCCCTGCCTGATCTAACCAAGGCTCACTGATTTAAGCTTCATTCCTCAACTTTAACGCCAGAATCTAACTCTTCTTGTATCCCATAAAATCTCCTCTGCCTATATGTTGAGCCCAAAAGTCATAGCATTCTAGACAGCCCTCAATCATACCTCTGCTATTATTTTCCCTCCCAGATTGCCCATTGCTACTAATATAGGTATGTAGATTCATAGTTGTATGTACATATATGGATTAAGAAAGAGCCAATGCACTTTTTATCTGCACCTTCTTTTTAAGGATGCCCATTAGCTTCACCCACTCGACTCTTTAAAAATAGTGATTTCAAAATCCTTGAAAGAAGTGTGCATGTCCTGGCTAGACTCTAGATTCCTCTCAACCAGGATCATCATTACCGCTATACAATATTATTTGAATTTCCTTTCCATAAACTGATCTTCTCGTTGCCCAAATAAATTTTTGCCCTTGCTTTCATTCATCTGCCAATATTGTAGCCTAGCAATAATCTGCCTCTTCCTTATTAGGGTAATAGTCCTTACTAATACACGCCACATTCTGTGGCTTTCTTCATTTTTGGTAGCAGGATTAGAACAGTCTTCATGAAATCCTTCTGTAAACCCACCACCCATGCCCAACCCTTTCCTTACCTTCATCCCACATAGCACAAAATATCTTCTAGATGTCTACACAATACCTAGAATGATTTCAACTAATGTCAAGAAAATATCTTGTAATATCTTCCAGATATTTTGTAGATATGTATCTGAATGTCCACTTTTCTAATATGTAAAAGATATCTTTGAGAAGATATTTTCTAGGCATTCATATTCAAATTGGATCCATTGGGAAAATTCAGGATAAATGACTAAAATACAATATTTTTTGGTGTAACAAGAGTTTATTTTCAATTGACAGCCAACTGATGGAGTAGGAAGTGATGGTGGGGTGCCTTCTCGGGGTTCTTCCTGAACATTGGAACCTCTCTGGCTTTCACTTCCCAGTGAGAAATGGGTGGTGGAATCCACGTGGAACCCACGTGGAATCCACGTTGAGTGGTGGATATTTGGTGGTGGTGGATATTGAGTGGTTGGACCCACGTGGAATCCACGTTGATTTCAAGTGGATTTGTGGTGATTATCATAAAATGTTAAACAGAATTTCTAATTTGTGGAACTTAACTCTCTGGTGACATTGCGTCATTTATCATCCTGAAACCACGCTAGTTATGTGAAAATGTATCGCACATTCTATTTTTATATAATTCGTGGAAAGGCAGCCATGAGAGCACATGAAAAATCGTAGACACATATATAGAAGGTTTAGGTATAGAGTGGTTGAGGTTTTAATGGTTTTAGGACAGCACCAACTGCTGTTTTAATTTTTCCACCAAATTTCCACGTGGGTTCCACGTTGATTCCACGACCAAAAACACGTGGTATCCACGTTTATTCTCCACGTGGGTTCCACGTGGATTCCACCACCCATTTCTCACTGGGTTCCTCCTAATGGGGGATCAATCTGGTTTTTTTTCAAATAGGTGTGACTCCATGTAATATTAACCCATAAACTTAAAAATGTCAGCTTTGTTAGCCACTCTCATTGGTAAATTGCCCTTCCTCCTCTTCCTCCCCTTCCTCTTCCGATTCCAAATTTGAAGTTACCAAGACAGCATACAATTTCCTTTTAGATTTCTCAAAGGAGACTGCAACATTATGAATGAATGTTGATTCATTGTCTTGCAATATAGGTCTTGAAGAATTTTAATGGAAGTTTTTGCCAACAAATTTAAACACCTTCATCAGGGCTATAAATGAATGATATTTATATGAATGAGTACGCAAAAACTGTGCTACGCAAAAGGTTATGGCAATATTTGTTACAATAGTAAAAAAATTAGCTGTAAATTAATTACAGAAAGCAGAGGCTAGAATTTAGACATACCTTTTATTCAATTGAATTGGATTTGTTTATGGATGGTAACTAAGGTGAGACAGTTCATAGTTACCTATCAATTTTGATTAATTAAATAATAATTATAAATTTTGCTCAAATTGTCGGTCTTTTCTTTCATCACAAAATGCATATTTAGGTTTTTTGAAATATGGATCATTTCTTTGAATAATCGTTTTGTTAAATTACTTTCAACATCTAAAATAATGGTATTTTTTAAGGCGAAGTGATAGCCATACTTTCATAGAAAAGACATACATATTCTAAACATCTAGTCTAAAAAAGAAGCTACCGTAACTTTAAATCGCTTTTATAAACATTTCCCAGAAGAGTTGCCTTTGCTTTTTTAGTGCATGTGCATACAATGACTAAATCTATCCATCCACCAAAAAGCATAGTATGTAGTTAGCTTTTTTCAAAATTTGGGTGCTTTTTGGTTAATTTTACTGGACATGTACAAAAATTCTCCGCTCAAAAAGACATATGCTAGACATCTAATAGATTTTTAAAATATAAAAGACATTGAAGATATTTTCTAGACATCTAGTTGATATTTCAGATATCCAAGACATTGGAGATATTTTCTAGATATCTAAAAGATATTTTGTGCTTTGTGGGATATTCTGAAGACCCTTCTCCATTTTTACATATAAAATCCTTAGTCTGCAGTTACCCTCATCCACCTCACTTTTCTCCACTATTGTTGATCTCTCTGGTTTACTCCTCTGTCATACATCTCCTCCACTTATGTTTCCTCCTATTCTGGACCTCATCTCATTCTGTTTGCATTTCTCCATTCTTACCTTGAATATTTATCTGGGCTTATCTTCTTAGGCCTCCTGATACTTTGATGTTCAGAGCACCTGCACCAGTTTTTCTCACTGATCCTACATAAATATATGTGTCTTTCTATGATACAATCCATCAATTTTTTTGCTACCCAGTGAGAAATGGGTGGTGGAATCCACGTGGAACCCACGTGGAAATTAGGTGGAAATGTAACGTGGATACCACGTGTTTTTGGTCGTGGAATCAACGTGGAACCCCCGTGGAAATTTGGTGGAAAAATTAAAACAGCAGTAGGTGCTGCCCTGAAACATTCTTATACATTACCATGGCTATGCATAAGAATGTATAAAAATTTGAAACAGGTTTATACAATTTTTTCATTGGGGATACCATCATTTTCTGCTCCACCATCAGGCTGTCAGTTGAAAAATAAACATATCTAATACAGAAATACTACATTCATGTAATTTATCCTGAAATTTCCCTGTGGGTCCAGTTTGAATATGATTATCTAGAAAATATCTTCTCAAGACATCTTGTAGATATCAGAAAAGGGAACATTCAGAAGCCTACAAAATGTCTGGAAGCTATTACAAAATATTTTATGGATATTTTATGCTATGATGATCCTTTATCTCATCTATGAAATATTGTTAATTTAAAAATTTATGAGAAGAACCAAAGCATTGCAATGCACATTTGCTTTCATCATGAAGAACTATCTGCACATGGTTAGGGAAGAATTTAAATTTACTGCTTATTCAGTGGTGGCATTTTGTTTGGAATTGTATAAGGAAGGACATTAGCTGCTGGGTATTCGATTTAGATATAGAGTGGTTGAGGTTTTAATGGTTTCAGGACAGCACCTACTGCTGTTTTAATTTTTCCACCAAATTTCCACGTGGGTTCCACGTTGATTCCACGACCAAAAACACGTGGTATCCACGTTACATTTCCACCTAATTTCCACCATAATGTCCACATGGATTCCACCACCCATTTCTCACTGGGTATATCCCTGGATTCTTCCATTTGTACCTATGCCCATTATTATGTCAGCTACAACTAACTCTTTCTCCTGAAAACATTGTACTCTACTATTTCTTACTCTTGTTCACCTGTTCCCGTTCCATCCAGTACCTTGGAAATAGGTTGGTGGAAACTGCTTCAATATCCACCGTCACAATCCTGCTGCTATTCTGATATATGTCACATGCTCTCTGGTTCAGCTTCTAATATGTTACTGAAGAAACCACTAGTTTTGAACTTCATCTTTAATTTTTGTTAAATGACCAAAGGATGACTGTATTTTTGTGCGAGAATCTAAAGAAAAACCTTCAAAGATTCTAATACAAAGCTTAGTACTTTACTGGTAGAAATGTGTGTGCAGAGTAAGGAGGATAAGAATGTACTAGAGAAATTTTAGAGAGGGATATGAAGTATAGTTGGGATTAACCATTTGAAATAATCAATTATGATTTAAATTAATCATTAAAACTGTTGTTTACTATTTAATTTAATCGTTTATTTTCAAAAAAGTTAACTGTTGACCTTTTTCCATTAAAATTTAACATTAAGTTACTCAGAACTAACTTCAGTTAATTTTTCAGTAAATTTTGCTGAATGCCAGTCTGTTTGAATGCAGCTGCAATAAGCTCATCCAAAAGATAAAGGGAAAATAAAACAGTATCTAAGAGTGCAATATAGTAGGGTATTTGTGCAAGAATGCAAGGAATATTACCACACAAATGCATCCAAATTTTTGGATCTCCTTATCTCAGGATTGTTTTAAACAACTCAGCATAAGTCAGAGCACGTTTTATCTTCATGAGAATAACTTTAATGGTTCTTAATGACTCAGCATAAAACAAAAGACAGGCGTACACAAGACAATATATGAGAACTTTAGTACAACACCTCCCCCTATTGATTGAGCATCCTAGGGGACCTAACAACCCTTCCACTATGAGTAGTAGTTTGAGTTAACTCGGGCGAATTTACAGGAGCAGGATTTTCAATTACAGGATACACATTTAACTCAGGAACAGGATAAATCATAACGTGCTCCATAGGGTTGGCTTTATCTTCATAATCATTGAAATAATCCACCACATAGTCAGAGGGATGGTTCACACTTGTGGACGTCCTCAAGTGGCAGACATTCCTCCGTATTGCCCTGGTGCTACCCTTAAAAACAATCTAGTATGACATGGGCTCTTTGGCTGGTCTCAAGACAACAGCTTTTCTCCATTCTTTCTCTTTTTCTAAGTTACTTGCTACCACCTCCCCTGGAACAAACTTCACAACATAACGTCGAACATGATTAACATGAACTTGCTTTGCCATAGCCTGCTTTAGCTGTAAAAGGTGGGGTACATTGACTTGGGACTTAGGTTCTAGAAGCTCAGAGCTAACAGGTAGGGATGTTCTCAACATTCTTATATAAAGTATTTGGGCTGGGGATACCAGGGCCCAGGTAAAGGACCATTATTATAATGCAGCAACATTTTCCTGTAATCAGACCTATTGTCAACGCTTTTGTTAAGTTAAGCTTTCAGATTCTAACAGCTTTCTCCGCAAGATCATTCGACCTATGATAGTGGAGACTGCTAGTAACAAGCTGTCTCTTGTATATTTTCTGCTGTTTAAGTGACCCAACTTTCTTGATTCCTTTTTTTAAACATGAATTTTGTTTTTTTTCTGCTCATGATGTGATAAGATATCTGGTTAACTTTGTCTTTCCATTTTGATATTGTCCTCTCGCCAGATCTTCTTACTTATCCAAACATTTTGCATCTACGGTAAAATTTACGTTTGCATCATCATAATGGATATGTCATCATAAATATCTTGTAATTTGTGCCAGGCCCATGCTGGGTCGCCGAGACATCGGGACGTATCCCGGTGCACCCTCCAGCCTGCAGATCTTTGGCACCCTCCTGTTCGGAAACTGACAAACTTTACTGTCAGAATACCAACATTTAGCGGTTAACTTGATTTCAATGTCCCTTTCAACAGTATAGTAAACACCGTTTTGAGTAAACAAAATAATAATTTAAATTAACATAATTCAATATGGTAAGACTCAATTCAATTTCAAAATGGGTAGGGATTAAAATTTAAAAATTTATTTATTATATTTCACACTCCCAGAACCTCCGGTTGTCCTCCCCCTGCATAGTGCTGGTGCCCTCTGGCCATGGCCGTCCACCGCTTTAAGAAGGGGTCCAACACGGGCCTGATCAGTGCTCATATTCATTGGAAATGCGAAAAATTTCCGCGTTTATCAGTAAATAGTGAAATTATTTTTGCTCCTTTTCGATAATTTTGGTTACCTAAAAAAATCGATTTTTCTTATCAGTAAATGAATATATATATATATATATGTAGGTGAGTAGGCGTCGTATTGGCTGGGATAAGTTTTTTTATTGAAGTTGTGTCGTAATAACAGTTGATCCAACAGACAGTGGCGCAGCAAGGATACAACCCCCCCACCCAGAGCTCTGAGAAATTTTTAAGTTTAATCCATTTTAATTATTTGGATCAGTATTACTTATAGAATAGTGTTATGATTTCTCAAAAATCCCTCAGAAAGCCGTAAAACTCGCCATTTTGAACCATTATTATTAAAAATTTTCTGGAGGAGGTTCCCCGCAACTCCTGCTTACCCTGGTGGGTATGCAAAACCCCCACACCCCTAAGTATTAATTGCGCCCAAAACCCCCCCTAGTCTTTATTCTTAGCAGCGCCGCTGCCAACAGAAGCATATTTTTAGGGTAAACCGCAGGCTTTAATTATTGTGCCTGTTAATTTAAATTTCTTTCTATGAATTGATATTTTTTCATAAAATTTGGTATCCTCCACTAAAGAATAATTTCTTTCAGGAATTAGGTTTGGAAACAGCCCACACAGAAAATAAACATCTATTAGATATCTACAGATAGATAAATAGTTATCTAATAGACATCTATCGTCGATATCTATTAGATATATTATTGTCCAAACAGAAGCATGTCTAACAGATATTTACGGTAGATGTCTATTAGATAACTACATATCTATATGTTTTATACTTATCTATATCTATAAAAAAATTATCTCATGCCTATACTTGCTGCAATTAACAGTAGTGAAAAACTTGTCGCCGTATGATCAAAAATGAAAACTACAAAATATACTGATACGACAAAGTATCGAACCCGGTCCCCCCATGTGAGAGCCGGACGCGTACACCACTAAACTAATTGATTCTGTGGGAGAGGAGCCACTATTTTGGGCTTATACAACGCTTGTTAAAAATACCGCTCGGAAATTAATTAATTACAGCCAGACTAAGGCCCATGCAATGGACCCACTACCAGTTCAGAGATGTGTTCGCCATTCCGAATGCCATAAAAAATACGGCATTGAAAAAGGCGAAGCAAGGTACGTGGTCTCCCTCTGTTAGTTAGGGGAGGAACAATCTTATGTAATTATAATAATTATGGTTATTAGTAGTAATCACCTTAATTCTAATAGGGGGAACGGCAGCAAAGGGAACTGCAGCTAGGAGGAACGGATGATTGCTGACGTCATGCAGTTGGCATCGTTCGACGCGCGACATAATTTTTTAAGTCCGCCATCGCTAGTGTACCTAAGGAGCCAAAAAAATTGTCCCTTAATCAAATGTTAAATCGCTTCATAGCTCATGAATCGCGTTTTGAAAGACACTTTCGGAAATGCATCCAAAACTGCCCCTCGTCAACTGCACATCTAAATGATGTCTTATAGACATCTATTTGATATACATCAATTCATAGATGAAAGTAGACAATATAGAGATATAGTTAGCATAGTCGCCAGGCAGTGGCGTAGCCAGAGGGCATGGGGGGTCCGTATGCCCCCCGAAATATAAAAACACAATATTTTCCTTCATAAAAGAAAACAAAATATTGAGAAATCAGGAATTTACAAAATGTTTCTCAAATCAAGTTTTTTTCGATTATTAAAAGTGTTGAAATTAGTTTAAAACCCATTACTTAGTGCCCGGTTTTTCAAAAATTTTCCTCCCTTGTTTTGGACCCCCTCCGAACGAAATTCCTGGCTTCGCCTCTGTCGCCAGGCATCGTTCGACGCGTCGCAAAATTTTTTAAGTCCGCCATCGCTCGATTAAGGAACCAAAAAATTTGTCCCTTAATCAAATTTATATCGCTTCCATAGCTCATGAATCGCGTTTTAAAAGACACTTCCGGAGATGCATCCAAAACCGCCCCTCGTCACCTGTGCATCTAATCGATGTTTAACGGAGAGTTATCTAATAGATGAATATGATGATGATGAATAGATATCTATTTATAGATGAAAATAGACAATACAAAGATATCTATAGATATCTATTTTCCGTGTGGAGGATTTAACTATTCGAGTTTCTTGATACAGACATCCCCCGAGTTACGTATGTCTTGACTTACGTAAATCCCTACTTACGTAAGTGATAACCGTATTTCAAGTGATTATGCTAATTTACGAATGCGAGCGCGAAGAAGTAGATATTCGCTCGTATACCTACCCAATGGCAGAAAAATATCGAATAGTTATCGAGTTTTTTACGTGATAAACAAAACAACGTGACCCATTTTTATCATTCCTCGAAGGCATTTTTATTAATTTATTTCTGTAGTAAAATCGCTCATAAGTCTCAAGTCACCAATCAACATGAAAATTTGCACTTATAGCGATGGAAGAGGTTGCGCTCACTCCTGTACGATACAGCTTACTACACAGCATACAGACATGAACTCCGACTTTCAACTATTTAATAATTGTATCCTTAAGTTTGCCCATTTCCATCTGTGGATTTAAAAGAAAATGAAGTTCGAGCAGAAATATTTATTGCGGAAAAGAATTGGCCAGTGGTGGCTTACCCATAAGGACTCTCGGACGCCTCCCCTCCCAAATATTTGAAAAAAGAAATAAAAATAAATAAATGCCGATTCAATTATAATTATACATCTAATTATGAGTTTTTTTTCAATCGCATACATCGAAAATGTAGGAAAACACGCAAAAATAGCGCGTGAAGTTCGTATTTGAAGCCGCGAGGCGCTGGCCAGAACGTCCCAATACATCGCCATGCTGTTCATGATGCAGTTATATGAAGAGTGGTAGTGGTGGGGGGTGCTAGTGCTATGACGCGTCTAAGCTAGCGCCGCCGCCCGAGCATGCGCAGAGCGACGTCCTCGTGAGTTGATCTCCGCGCCAGCCGGCGGCCTTTATCTCGGTGTTGCAGTGTTGCAGAATAGCTTGTTTTGGTTTAAACTCTATTATTATAAATATTTAAATTATATTATTTTAAATTAAACAAATTTAATACCTAGATGGCCTTAAAAACCCACTAAAATACACAAAATATTTTTTTTTATTCAGCCCCCGGTGAAGTGTGCCCCACCTAACATTTGACTCACGAGCCACCACTGGAATTGGTTAGTAGCGTTAGTACCCACGTATTTTAACTTGGCCCACGATAAGGCAGCAGTCGATTGTGCAACGGAGAATGACTTACTGACAAGAAGTTAACTCATATTTCCTCCAACCACAAACATCTACCTACATCCTCTGGAATCCTTAAATCGGATCATATATAGATGCTATCATTATCTTCTAAATTATTTTTATATAAACCGACTAAAAATAACTTTTTCGAACCTGGCCATTGGAAAGACACAGCGATCAGAGACTTACCCCTAATTTTCGAAGGACTACTAAGTAAGAGGGAATATTTTGTCTTAAATACTGTGACTAACGTATCATTCTGTGCTTTAAAGTATATTGCTGTAATATTCTGTTCATATTTTGCTTGAAAAAAAAAAAGTTCGCATCCGCCACTTCCAGTGCCTGTGGGGAGAGTAAGCAATGCAGTCCGTCGAGGGGAAAAGGGGGAGGTAGTTACTGGAGGAAAGCGGGGAAAAACTCTCGGCACCTGCCTGCTTTACCTTCAGCACTAATAGGGTAGTTTCCTTCATCAAAGAAAACGAAAGGCATTGATTGCGATTCGTTACCCACCATTGGTGTATTCATAATATACAAATTATTTGGTTTTAGAAATACCGGTTTAGACGAATGGCAATGGTCAATTTTATCCTCATTTGAAAAAGGCCAGATTGGCGCCCATGCGATGCCACTCCACGTGACGTCACAGGGACCTAGTTTCTATACTATTAGTCAGGAGTTTTACAACGTCTGAGATTATCAATGCATGCATGAGGCACAGGGCTCAGGGAAACATGTCTTAATAGTCACCTATTAAAACTGCCTAAGTTCGGAAAGTTTTCTTCATTTGATAGGGTAATAATAATCCTTATTTAAGCCAAGCGCTGCCTGCTAGCAGGGTACTGTGCTACCCTCTAGCAACCTGCAACGTATCAGCGCTCAAAGCCTCGCCCTTAGGTCACCTCACACGGCGTCAGCGGGAACCAGAATGACGTCAGACGGGGTTTTCCTAGCATTCGTACTTAGCCGTCGCGTTTTCCCGCGCTGGAAAATTTTCAATTTTCATTTAATCGCGAAAAATAGATATATCGTAATTAAAAAATCTAAAAGCGTGAAATACGCACTCCAGGAGTAATAATCTTTCGATTTAGGCAATAAAAAAATAATAGGAAACCACCCTATTGCACTGCCTGCTAATTCAGCACTTGCCCCGTCGGCTGCAAACGTTGGATCAATGTAGTCTACTCACGCAACCAATGACGTCTTGTTTGATTGATACACTGCAACGTCGGGCAACATTGTTACGAAATGATCGCGGGGCAGTAAGATGCCTATATCAAATTCTTCAGTCGCTTTCTAGAACTCAGAGTTGACGGTTGGATTAGTGTGAACAACTTTAACGGTGAAGTGTTTTGGATCCTCCGACGATGGCAGATAAGCGTCGAAGTGAGAGTAAATCTGGTGCTTCTAAAAGACGACGAACAATCACTCTAGAAGAGAAAATTGATATTGTGAAGAAATATGAAAGTGGGTTAACGATATCAAACATATCGCGTCTTCTAAACATGGCCGTGTCAACTATAAACACAATTGTGAAAGACAAGGAACGAATAAAAGAACATGTAAAAGGTTCTGCCTGTATGAGATCCACCATCATCACCAAGCAACGCAATTGTCTTCTGGCTGAAATGGAAAAATTACTGACGGTGTGGATGGAGGAACAGCATGGAAGAGGTACACCGCTTAGTTTTCTGACAATTCAAAATAAGGCCAAAAGTCTCTATGAACTGTTGAAGAAACAGAAAGGGGAGAAGGGTGGAAATTTTGTTGCGAGTAACGGGTGGTTCTATCGATTTAAAAATCGTTGGAATTTGCATAATGTGAAATTATGCGGTGAGGCTGCGAGTGGTGATAGAGAGGCAGCAGAAAATTTTCCAAAAGTCCTTGAAAAAATAATTGAGGAGGGTGGCTATTTATCAGAACAGGTGTTTAACGTCGACGAAACGGGGCTTTTTTGGAAAATAATGCCTCACTGTACATTTATTTCGAAAGAAGAAAAGTCCGCACCTGGATTTAAGGCAGCAAAAGATCGCCTAACTCTCTTGCTTGGAGGAAACGCGATGGGAGATTGCAAATTGACACCTCTTCTAATTTATCACTCGGAAAAACCGCGAGCATTAAAACATGTTGACAAATCCTCACTTCCAGTCATTTGGAACCCAAACCCAAAAGCATGGGTTACATCGGCCTTATTTGAGGACTGGTATTGCAACCATTTTATACCAGAGGTGAAGGAGTACTGCCATAAGAAAAGAATTCCACTTAAAATCCTGCTGATACTTGACAATGCACCAGGCTATCCTGCACACTTGGATGATTTAAATGAATTTATTAAAGTGATTTTTCTGCCCCCAAATACAACATCCCTTCTACAGCCAATGGAGCAGGGAGTCATAGCATTATTCAAGGCTTATTACTTAAGGAAGACATTTGCTGATGCCATTGCCACTAGAGATGGGGATGGAGGAATGACACTTGGGGAGTTTTGGAAGGGGTACAATGTGTATCACGCAATAAAAAACATAGCATCATCCTGGGAAGAAGTAACGAGCAAAAATATGAATGGGGTTTGGAAAAACCTTTGCCCCTCCCTCGTACATTTCGAGGGATTTATGTCGAATGAAGTAGACGAAGTCATCGACCGAGTTGTTGATCTTGCCCATGCTCTCGACCTTGAAGTGGAGGCGGAAGACGTTGAGGAGCTATTGGATTCGCACGAGGGGTGGACAAACGAAGATCTGATCGAGTTGAGCGCATATAGGGCAGATGTAGGGGACGATGATGATGATAGTGGCTCTGAAAATGAGGTGTGTGGACAACCAAAATGCTTTACGGCCCAAGGATTGTCTGAGGTTTTCGAGCATATTAATTCCGCAGTGGAAAAACTTGAAAAAATGGATTCTAACATCGACAGGTTCGCGAAGGTCAGTAGGGCACTTCAAGATGCCATGTCGTGCTACGAAGAAATATATCGTGAAAAAAAGAAGGCATCCATACAGACATCTCTGCATAGCTTCTTCACGAAAGTTGACTCCACATCAGCCTCAGCAGCAGCTGACGTCAAAGGTGACGTCACCCTGCAGCCTCCGACAACTCAGTGAGAGGATGAAAATATATCTGCGTGCGTGAAAGATTGAGTGTATGTGCGTATGAATATATCTAAGAAAATATAGTGATTTACTGGTATTTTTTGTGTGTAATTTGCTCGTAATCCTCGACACCCCTCCTACGTGAATAAACTGTGACAGTGAAACCACCAGATTCATCAATCAACGTAATATATAAAAGGCAGAATATATAATGATTAAAGGTAAGTAGACAATGACAATTCTATGGGCCCTTATATCGCATAATAACATAATGAATCAATTTAAGTATTCAGCTTAGTAATGTAGCGTTGAGATACCGTACTTTGCCGAATCTACGCGATCGGTCAATTCGGGGAATAATATTACGCAATTTGATTGGCAATGCTTGAGATGAAACTCTCAGACTATATAAATGTTTATTGTTTCTGTATCTAATAACGTATGAATACGTGGAAGAGTTCATGAATATCGCAGAGAATTGAATGAAACTTCACCGAGAATTTACCGCGCATTTCTCCGGCGAGAATTCACCGCACCGATCGAAATCTCTGAAGCACTAACGCAGAATTCTCGACTTACGTAAATTTCGACTTACGCAATCTGCCGTAATGCATCTCTTACGTAACTCGGGGGATGCCTGTGTTACCGACCACTTTGCAATGCGTCACGGAATTCTCACGGTCTTCATGGGGGAGCGTGCATTGAAGAAGTTATCTTGTAGGCTCTTGAGGGCATCTGCGCAGTTAACTGTTGCGCGCCATGCGGCGCAGATTCGTCACTTGTTCATCCGTCAAATTTTGGTTAATTTTTTACATATTTGCTTTCATTCTTTCCCTGTTCCTCTTCGCCCTTCCCATTTCATTTTTTTTCATTCGCTGCATATCGCTCGACCAGATAGATTTCCGCTTATGTGATATCTCTCAACAGGGGCGCAGCTAGGAATTAACACACTCAATGCTGAGAAAATTTATCATAACACACCGCCACGCGGAAAAAATATTTTGCAATAATATCAGATATTATATCTTCCTTAATCGTATACAATCATACATAGTTCAACGTTATTAAAATTTGCACTATTAATAAAGAAAATATTAAATGTTATAATAAAATTATAATAAATATATTATAAAAAAAAGAAGGCAAAAAATCTGCTGCAAGCAAACGACTTGTATTGAGTCACAGGAGAAGACACACTGAGACGCTGGGCACAATTGCAGGGTCTAGGAGAAGACGCGGAGGCAGATGGCGGGCTGAGAAACCTAACGGGACCGATGCCTTGTATTCAAGGCATCCGCGTCCTAGGCTAGCGCGGAATGCCTTGAAATCAAGGCATCCGCATTGAGTGTGTTAAGGCTGGGGGGGTTTAGGTGCAACTAATACCGGGGTGTGTGGTGGTATCAAATACCCACCAGGATAAGCGGTAGGTGCGAGATTAATAAATTGCGGAATTTTAAGATAAGCGGTTCAAAATGGTGAGTTTTTTTTGGCTTTCTGAGGGATATTTTATTAATCCTTATACTATTCTATTAGTAATATCAATCCAATTAAGTAAAAGTTAAATTAAGTAAAATTTCTCTGAGCTCTGGGGGAGGAGGGGTTTATCCCCCAAAACCCCCCCTCGCTGTGCCACTGTCTCTCAATACCTTTCACTACTCGTCGCCATCCCTTTGATGATATTATTTTCTCTCTTGTCCGCACCGCGCCGCTCCCGATGTAAAGGAGATCTGCTACCCTTCCCACCGACAGCTGGGAATTAAGGCTAGGGGGGGGTTTCAGGCGCAACTAATACTGGGGGGCTTGGGGGTATAGCATACCCGCCAGGGTAAGTGGTAGGTGCGGAAGCCTTCCGCAGGAAAAAAATTAAGATAAATGGTTCAGAAGGGTGATTTTTACGGTCTTCTGAGGGATATATAATTAATCCTCAGACTATTCTATAAGCAATATTAATCCAATCAAGTAAAATAGATTTAACTTAAAAATTTCTGTGAGCTCTGGGGGGGGGGGGGTTATCCCCCGAGATCCCCCCCTCGCTGCGCCACTGCCTACCGACGCTATCCCTCGTCGACGACGGCCCTTCGTTTATCTGCAGGGATGTTTGTATGGAGTATTAGTCCTCGTGTCAGTAAATTACTTGAAGGCGTTGAGGATCGCAGGAGACTGAAATTGAGTCTGGAAAGAGAAATAAGATCACTCGAAATCGATTCATCGATATTTTCCATTTTTGCGTTATTCCTTTTCAGAGCTTGCCCCCACTAGTTTTGATCCTGGGTATGCTCTTGGTAATGCTCAGCATGAATGAATGCCTTTTCATTTTTTCATTAACGAAAAATAAATAGTTGTAGTAAGAACTATTTTTGAAGCTCATAAATGCTCAATGGTGGTTAGAATTTTTGGGAACTCATAAAATAATTTTGATCATAAAGGTTGTTTTGCACTGCAGTTGTCAAATTATTAGATGTTTATTCACGATTACATTGTTGTAATTAATCTCTGCGGTTATATAAAGCCTCACTGTGTATCCAAAGTAAACAATCAGGACAAACATATCTTGCTTCTACTTTAAATCAGAAAATATGTGTGCTGGTAATGGATCATCAATGAGCTCCGAAGAAAACTATGGTGATTGAGTTTCCCAAGTTTTTTTATGGAAAAATACAAAGGCATTTATCCAAAATGGATTCTTTTTTTCTCAGGCAAATGCACTGATGGAAGCAACTTTACATTACACCATTCATTACCAATCCATTGTAATAGCCTTCTCTGAGGAGCCTTTTCATTCATTATTCTTACAATATAAGATTTAAAGGGGATTATAAGCAAAGCATAAAATTGCATGGGGCCCTCCTTGTAGTGGTTATTGAGCTGATATTTCGAAACACATATTTTCTAGTCATTTTCCATCGAATTGGAGGGAGAAATGATAAATTTGAAAGTTTAAATTGTTTTGGACCTCCTAACTCCATTACCCCTTAGCCTCCTGGTTAAAATTAAACGATGCAAAGGACTAGAAACCGGTTTTACTTAAGCCTGAATCACATGATCATTTTTTCCATCCCTTCGAGGGACAGCTCAAGCAATCGCTCCAATGAAGGCAGAAAAAATGCCTGTTTCACGCAATCATTTTCCACAATGGCTTGAGGGATGGAAATCCTTTCCATCACTCGGCATGTCACTTTTTCGGTTGCTAAAACCATGGCTAGCACCATCCTTCAGCCATTCGGAACACATGGCCGCTTGCAGCAATTTTAATGCCATGCTTGGCTTTTAATTGAATGGCAGTTCCCAGTAAACACAAAACGTTGCATATGTCCATCAGATGTGCCACACTGCAGCGCTGCAGCTGTGGCGAAGGCACGGCTGCAGCGCGTCTAGCACTCCCCGCCCGAGGGTTAAATAATTGATAGGATTTTGAATACAGTTATCATTACGTTAGTTTTGCTTTTTGTATTACGGAGCCTCAATCACTTTATTTCATATTAATAGGTGCCTTTCATATTAAAATAAAGAGAATATTTCGTATTTACAGTAAATTTTGTATGTTGTTTTCAACCTCAAATATAAGAAGACCGCTCGACTGTCAGAGCCTTTTGAAAAATCTTCTCGGGATACCGCGCGGGTAAGATTATAATAGAGCGCCGACGTTTCGGGTACCGACTCGCTACCCATTCTCACGACTACTGAAAAGAACATTAATGAGGTAGATGGATACATATTATGTATCTCACGTATACTGTTCGCGTTAGAATTGTATACGTAAGATACATAATTGTAATTATTTTTAAATTTTATAAAAAATAGTTTACTTCATCAATACTTTACACCTCAACGGAACAACTGTGTTTTGGTAATCAACGTATATTTCCAGTGGCGAATACCAAATGAAAAAGAGGAATAGTTATGTAAATATACATCTCTTTCCAATCCTTGTTCTTCAATTTTTTGAGAGGTATAAAGATCCAACGAATGTTGCGGCTATTTGAAACTCATAGCCTTTCGAGATTGGTATCCCGAAATTTTCGGTAATTTTCGGTTATTTTCGGTATTGGTTTCCGCGCGATATCCCGAGAAGATTTTTCAAAAGTTGTTCGCCGGGAAAGTGTTAAATCATATATGTCAGAGCCTTGTTTCACCCCCCCCCCCCCCCAGAAAAGAATCTCTGCAATCACCATTGGTCTCCAGAGCTCATATATGGATAGGGTGGAGAGGTTATTTCAGATATTCCTTTGGGATGGGGACACTAGAAAAAAATTGGCGCTCATTAGTTGAACACCCACCAATGAAGTTTTGAGTGCTTCGCCCTCTATTAAATCTTACGATACCCGTCCACCTGCCTCTCTTTTAATTAAACCCAATACCGAAAGGTAATGTGAAACCATTTTAGAGGAAAACATGGAGTTCTACCCATTCTCGAATCTCGTGGATGTAACCCAATACGGAAAAGTAATTTGATGCGTTTTTTTAAGGGAAATTTAGCTCCATTCAATCCATCAACGTCTCTACGAATGTAAACCAATACTGAAAGTTAATTGATACGTTTTACTAAGGGAAAATTGACCTCCATCCTAACTACCTCCACCTTTGCAAACGTAACCCAAAACAGAAAATTAATGTGATAACTGTCAGCTGGGTAAGTTTGAGCAATTAGGACCCTTTTACGCAACACCGTCTATCCCTTCGTTGTTCAGATAATAATTCACAAAATAGAGAAATTGCACGATTTTGCCCGGATTAAAAGTGATCTAACAGGTCTGAAAATTTGTTCTTCGGCCTATCATGTGGTTCATATTCGAAGAATTACATTTTTGAAAAATCTATTTTTTACCCCAAAAGTCCCCCAAGAAGAAGAGGCAGTTCGGCAATAGATAGACTGTATAATTTTTCGGCAATATTTCATAAGGTTTCAGAGGTTTCATTTTGGAGGGGGTCAATTCCATGGATATTTGTCATATCTCGTCTCGTTCACCCCAAACATTAGTATGAATCAGTCAGTGGTCGGAAGTGGGTTTTATTGTATTGTAATGAATCTACAGTTGTTTTTGTGAAAATAATTTTTGACTTAATTTCTTGGTTTTCCTTCGAGGATTTTCTATCAATGGTGTTACTACGTAGGTAATGATCAGGAGCGGTCTGAGGCTATTGGGGGCCCCCGGCTGTAGCTCATGATGGTCCACTCCTTACCAGGAGATGCTGGGGTCCTCCCCCGGAAAAGTTTTAACAATTGCATGCCAAGAAATGGATTTTGACGCCGCCGCCGAGCAGGAGTTATTCGTCGTATTAAGTATACCTCCTCGTTCCTCACTTTGTCATGATTAACTTTATTTGCTACCTCTACGGTGGCCTAATACAAGTCCCGCGCATTAAGTCCACCCTCACATTATGAAAGGAAATTTTGTTTCCTTTATAACTTCGCGGATGTGGTGGTTACAGTTGTCGTTGGAGATAATTAACTTGCGTCTCGCGTTTGCATCCATATCCATTTAAAATTCGGATCAAACTTAGGATAAGGCCATAGAGTTTAAATTAACTAGCTTTTGGCTCCAACTTTGGTTTCTTTTAAGTAAGGGGTTGTTCAAATATTGTATGAGTACTTCCAGGGAAGGAGGGAAAAGGAATTTGTCCTTTTTTTGCAGATCGGAAAATGCATATTTTTGCTTACTAGGCGGGGGATGTGCTTGAGTCGTAATTGAAAGCTCACTAATAGATCTCTCCCACGTTATATAAGTCGTCAAATTCCGGAGAATTGACTTTTGTGCGATATAAATTCTTCATGGTAAGAGGATGGCGTTTCACATACTATTTTCTTTAGCCTGTATCTAGTATTGTAGAGCACGGCGCAAAACAACGCTCGTAAGTAAAAAAATACCATACCTGACTTCTAAACTATTGTATTTACTTCTCATTGGTGGATTTATTCTTCTTACGACCTAACAAACGAAGCTCGTTTCACAAATACTGTGAAAGGTGTGAGAACCTTAGAGATATGTACCTGGGGTGGAAGGTTTGGCATTTAGTACTCTATGCTTACGGAGCCAAAATTCTAGTAAAACTGTAGCACCTAACATTACAAGATGTCGGCTAGCATATCAAGTAAAAAATATCATACAACATCCAGGAAACTCAAAGAAAATAACTTGAAAATTGTATAAGTCATAATGATTGTTATCTTGAAACTATACTACTAGCTAAGTTCTTTGACCCTCGAAATTTTGGTGACAATCTTAAATGTTTGAAATAATTGAGTTTATCTCCTTCAAATGTATAGTTTAATCCCTTCAATTCTTGCGATTATTAGAGACATGTTTAAATTTTGAGTTTTCTGGCCTTTCATATGGATGAATCTCACATAAGGTGTTTTCACAAAGACTGACTGAGTGAAATACTGAAAAAAATCAATTTTGACGCAGGAATTCTTGAATATTCATTTAATAAAAGGTTTCAAATGGAGTGGACACATTTTACGCTTTTACCAAATTTGTGCTGCATTTGCGTAATATATCATTTCCCTTGTTGAATGCCACTGTTTTTGCGACCGTCTTATAACATAGGTCCAATTGTAAGTTTTGCCGTAAATTACGAAGAATATTCACACGAGCGCACTGCTAACAAGTGTTCTTTAATGTGAGGAAGGTATATGTACAATATTCCTTTTTGGAGGGAGGGACTATGGAGAGAGGGACAAGGTCTATATATGGTTGGGTTGAGTTATTTTGCCAAGGTCAACTCATGATATATCACGCGTAAATAAAACTAAAAATGACGTCGTGCTGCGGTCTTGCCATTCTGCATGATTCCATTGCCCCGGGCCCTCAGTTTCCCCCTGCTGCGAAGACAAGGTACCACTTTCGGGTAACTATGCCTGCTATCAAAAACGCAAAATTATGGACACATTTCAATTGTGGATAGTTAAGTTTACTTTTTTTACGCGAGTGGGAAAATAATTTTTCAAGTTTTAAATAGGTATCGCATCATAGTTTCCGCTTATGTAACGTGAATCGTGAACATTTTTGCATTGAATTTTGAAAAAATGACTGTGGGTAAATGAAGAAGTTGACTCGTCATCCGTGACAGCAATTATTTGGGAGGTCCATTAAATAGAAAAAAATATTCATGATTCATTTATTCATGGTTAGGTTTTATCCTTGAATGACAACGCTCGCAATCATCCAACGACAGTTATCCTCGCCGATGACTTCCTTGTGGTAATCTCGAGTGAATACGACAGCTTCTGGAACGCCGAAGCGCAGCGCTGAGCTACTATGCCTACGAGGCGTACATGGGAATAGGAACTAGCGCAAGCACTGACCTTCGATTTCTTAAGTAGCCTGCTCTTTACTCCATTCTGTAAGTGCGCGTTTTAGGCAATGAGTGCTATTGCAACTTATTAAAACGCAAAGATAATAGTAGGCGTAAAATCAATCCATGTTAAAATCATATCAAAAATATTGACAGAATCTCCAATAATCTTAGTCATTACTAGCCATACTACAAAATTAAGTATAAAAATTTAAATAACAATTAAAACCGGTGTGCAAAGGAGGATGCTCTCCAGTAGCCTTGTATTGTAAAAAGAGCAGATGTTTTTATTTCACTTACAATTAGAGTAATAGTTGATTTTCACGTGCTGAGTCATCGCCTGCTGTCAGAAGAGGCTGTAGGTTTTCAAACTTAAATTTGTACTTGGCTAAACTTCCCGGGAATTACGTAGACTTTGTTTATGCTTATTCTATACAAATGCATCGGGAATTTTAATGGGCCATAAATATGCAACAGTACTGTAATTGAAAATATTGCTTAGGTTAGAGCGCCATCAGTTCTTTGATATACTGGACATTTTTGATGACAAAAAACTATGGTACTTTGTTTAAAGATAAAGATCTATGAATGAAGAAGAAGATAAACCAGGCGCTCAGCCTAAGGCGTAATAAATGGAACTAACTCGTAGTAAATACTATTGCTTCCAAGTCGTAGTAAATATCGTACTATTGCTTCCAAGCAGGCTGATATAAAAGAATGGAGCCATGGGTGTGTTAAGGGAAGTCTAAAAGTACAAAACCATTGCATATACAAATGTTAAACCTCTTTAAACAGTCCATACAAATAACAATTTTTAAACATTGCGCCAAATAAGGATTTTGTTCGAAAAATCTGGTAAACATTTTCGGTGATGGCATCTTCGGATTCGACCTCAATAGCCTTCGCTGTTATCATGGCATATATGTCCCATTATAGTTCCATTTGTCGAAAAGGGTTTTACGTAACGAGTCCAAATTTGACCTTCTCCTCTCCTTTTTATCTTACTGTGGGTCGCGCTGTTGGTACATTACAATATCTTCAAAAGAAAGGTCAGTCAGAATGGTTGACAAAAAATTAACTGACTAAAATAATAAAAAAAACGATCGGAAGATGGGCATCGACGACTGCGGAGTTGAATTTTTTTCAGAGGTCGTCCACTTCGATCGGTGAGAAGCAGGTTGTATTTTGTACGTAAAAAAAGGTGCGCCCCTTTGTACGCTTGACCTTGAAGGCTATTGGTCAGAAATCCAGACGAGGAACTCACACAGCCTTTTTTTTTACTATTTATGCATTGATACATTTACCACCTTAGTTGCCCAGTCTTGTTCAGAAAGTCATCGGAGATTGTGCATGCTGCGCACGAATCCAAGGGTAAGAACTCTGTTGACATAATGCGGATACTAGTCGTGTGGCGGAAGTAGTTCAGTTCAAGCTCTCCATGGCTTATAATGAATTTGTTTTGATGTTTGTAGCAATATTTAGCCTTGGAAAATCATCTACTGTTCACGAGATCGAAGAAAAGAGAGCAAAAATATAGTTCATCGCGGAATCGGGAGATAGGAAAAAGTACGTAAGTGGAAATAAAAGCGCTGCGATACACGCGTTCAGAATCAGTTGGCAAGGAGGAGGTGGACGAAGGAAGTCAGGTTAACGCGGCACGCGATTCTCCCAGGCACCAGAGAAATGACGGCGGGTGACGTAAGGCCCCGCGGCCGGGGAATGCTTCGCCTTTGGCCGGTCTTGACTGCCTTGCTTCTGTTGGTGGTTTCCCGCTTGTCAGAGGCTTCACCGTCGTATTGGGCGGACAGGGCGAAGTTCCTCGCGGATGAGGCATCGAAAGCCGTGGGCTCAAGGATCAGCCTCACCGCTGATGAAGAGGTGGTCAATGGGCTGCTCATGGCCGCCAAGCGACGGGAGATCTCCGCTGGACTGAGTGATGCCTCAACGTTCCTGCCCGCGAAACACTTCTTCGAGGCCAAGAAGGATATCGAGAAATCCGACGTATTCCGATTCATTAAAGATCTTCCGAAAGGTACGTAGAGTGCATAGTCGTCACTCATGTGGCTTAATTTTAGTGCGAATATTCCAAAGAGGAAATTTATTCTCCTTGACAAGGGTTCGTACCTGGACCCCCGATTTCGCGCTTTAGCCCTTAAAATTCATCTTATAGTTTCAGATGAATTTTTTCCAGATTCCAGTCGGATTATAGTAGTCTCAATGGTAAATATCGGATTTTTCCTTAGTCGAATTCATCTGCTTTTATTGATCTTGCGAGTGACCCCGTTAAGGTATGCCTTTTGCCATTCCGTTGTTATTTCCTAGGAAAATACCTCGTGTATCCTTCTCCTCTACACCGCTTAAATGTTTATTCAACTAACGTCTCAATGAATATTTTAGAGCATCTTATTCAAAATTTATTTAAGCATTCAAATTACCTCCCAAGGATTTGAAATTTAACTAGTCATTCAGGATTTTGAAGGTGCTAAATCACTATTTCATTGTCTACCAGTGCTCTATCCCGTCATTCTTTAAACGACAATGCTAATTCTTGTTGTATAACATAAAAAACCCAAAATACACTCAAAAGTAAATTAAGAAAATGAGTTTTGAGTTACTCTATGGTGAATCTATTCCACTCCAATAGATTTTACTCACAGTTGATTTTCAAACTGTGATCATGTGCCACCAAGATGAACTATGAATATTTTGAATGGAAATAAATAAAGTGAAATTATAGTTGAAATTTTCAGAGCAATAACATATTTTTTTAATTTCGATTTTTGAGGCGTCATTAAGGGGCTTTTTCTTAAAAAGAAGCTTTGAGACAATTATAAAAGTATGATATGCGAAGCCCAATTAAACCTTGAATTCAGCTTTGAAGCCTAATAAACTTATATTAAATGGATGAAATACAAATTTCATTGGCATATTTTCAAAGATATAACCACCAATGACTAGTGTTATCATACCTGCGGTTAGAATGAATTCGTATCAATAGGCGCTAATGTTCGAAATTTTACCAAGTTCTCACAAAACTGGAAAATTTAGGGCTCTGAATGTAACAGTTCATAGGTATTATTCGAATCCTAAAAGAATTCAACTCTGTTACTCAGGCACCAATGCAAAAAGTTTCCGGAGAAAAAAATTTGGTCCCGAATGAAGTCATATTTCGGACCACCCAACGCTTCACCCACATAGTTGGGACACAAGACCGCAAACCGCGGTCACCAGCGCCGACCGAGAGTTATTCGTCGTCAAGAGGACTCACCAAAATATGCTCAAAAAGGGTTATTTCACGTCAATCCAAAGCGAAAAAGTAACATTTTCAACCGTACTCTCTCAGATTCATTTCAAATTTGGCGTAAATTTAAATAGTTTAAAGTGAAAAATTCATCAATTCGTATAGTTAAAAACAAAATTAAATGAAACAGTTGGAGGACACGAAATGGGAACATTTTCTGACATTTGAGAGTGCCTTTCTCTAGTTAAGTGTTAACAACGATAGCTTTATTTAAGATACAGCATAAAACCATGTGTCATTAACGAGGGAATGATTTGAGCTGTTACCTGCTTTTCAGCATGGTCTCTTTGAATAAAGTACCGTCATAGGTCATCTTCAAAATTCAACAATGCGAAGATTGGTATAAAGCAGCTCTCCACCTCGCTCTCTTATCAGTAAGTTTATTCATATTCACCACGTCACGTTTTCACATTCACGTTTTACTCTGATGCCGTCAAAGTTCATGTCTCACCGCTAAAAAGAAGCTAACTTTATATTCTGATGAATGGTTTCCGTGCTTCTATGCTTCTATGCTTAAATTTCCTGCAGTAATTGGATTCTTCTTCATGGTGAAAGCTCTCACCGCCTGTGCTATTTAGTTTTCTTCCTGCATCGTGCATCACTGATATTGACTTTCAACTTTGATTTCGAACATTAAAAAATTTAATTTGTCAAAGAAATGTTGCCGAAATTTGTTAATTAATCCTTTGATGATAAAAGTGGGAAAAATTAGGGAAGTTACTCAAATATATAATTCGCAACTAATTAATTACTTTCATCAAGCATTCATAGGCAGTACGGAGTCTTAGTGTGCACGTCAGTCCAACTGATGATGTTGTAAAAAGTAAAGTTAGTCTTATTCAAAATTTTACAAGTGGCACTAGCAAATGTTTTCAGTGCAGTTATGTTCTCTTCCGCACCATCTCGACTTAAACCTCCAATTTAATTCGTGGGCCAACGGTTTTTCAATTATCTACGCATAAAAAATGATGTTGTGGTCATCGACAGCGACTCTTTCCGCCTATTTTGCATTTACAGTGAGCCTATTGTAAGCTTTCTTGGGTGGTTTCCGTAGGGCTAAATACTTTTCTCGCTTTATTCTACCGTCAATGTTAGGCTATCAATATTTTTCGACCTATACTGGTCTTATCAATGAAGAATATAGATGTGGAAAGAAGTATTCAGATTTACTTATTTTTATTAATTTATTTCATCTGGTGGAGCGTGGGCCGCGGATGTCGACGGGAAGGTGGTAGGAGAAGAGCGGTTGGTGAGGTGGAGGGATATTTGAATTACTGGCTGCCACGCATGCATTATCTTGTCAAAAGTGTTGCAGCCTCCAGTTCTTTTTGTCTATTTGCTTCTCTCACAACTCTGCATAAGGCGCTTGACCTTGGCTACTACCTTAATCTTTTTGAAGTTGATTTCATGGACCAGTTGGGCGTTCTCTGCTCCGGCGGACTTGTCTGCCACGTTTAAATTGTTCTTTAATTGTCTTCTGGTGGTTTTTTTAAACTGATAATTCTATGTCACCCATGTATTTCTATCTTCAGGTTCGTCACGGAATTTAATGAACCCTTTCAAATATCAGTTTCATGATGTTTTTTAGATGTACATTCGTGGGACTTTCTTGGTAATTCTACATCATTTATTACCTTGTCATTACCATACCAAAAATGTAACCATGACCTTGAAGTTGAAATTTCAATATTCAAAAAGGTATTTAAACTAAACCTGTATTACTTTACTCCAGTTATTTTGCTTTAAACCACTTAATAACCTCGGTTTAGTCTTTATACTCAACCACTGCCCGTTCTGCTCCGCTTCGGAAGACTTCTTTCGTGCTCCAACTTTGTTAGTCACTTCATAGTCCAAAATGACACGGATGGTTTGTAAGTACGAGTATTTAAGCGTTTGTTAGGAAATTTATTAAATTTAACGAATTTGGTGGCTAAAATGATTCAAATAAAAAAATGAATGTAATTGAAGAACACTTTCCCCCCTCAGGATTGTAATTGTATATAATGTGGAAATTGATATGGGATGCATTATTTTTAGCTTCAATTATCGGGGACTGGTGGTGGAGATTCTATCTTGGATTGATTGATATGGAAGAAGGAAAACGTGACGAATATACTTTTAACTTATACTTTCTTGCGCACATGACTATTCAACCGTATCTATCGCGCAATGAAGTAACCTCCAGATGTTCACACTCGATATCTTACTCACGAATTAATTGTGTAATTTATTGAGTTAGTCATTATCAATTAGTGAATAAAATTTACTTTGATAAATGGTGGTGGAGAAGACGAATATCAACTCACATTCGATAATATTAAGAGTTCGATAACCTCGAGATCACTATTTTTTGTTACTTTAAGAGGCCCTATTCCCGATCTAAGTGATAGGTGATAATTTGCTTTGAATAATTACGCATAGTAAAACGACTATTCGAGTAGGATTTCATGAAATTATCAAAGATAAATTAAAATTATAGCTTACCACCAGCTCTACGTCCATTGCTTTTTACTTTAGATCGGCTTATATTTCCAACGTCCTCCCTTCTGTGAGTGCCTTCAGCACTCTCCCTTTCCTCAATACATTTGCCGGGCAACTAATAGCACGGTCAAAATAGGCGCTGACACTTGCATTAATTCCCAACAAGCTGAAAATTTGATGAACGTTAAGGATACCACTCTAATGAAATACTGAAAAGTCCCCATCGATTCCATGTGCGCAAAGTTTTTATTCACGGTCAAAGGTCAAATGTTGATGAATAAAAATATCCTTTTGTTGTTATACCGGCTTTTTCCACATTAGCAACTGCATATGCGATGATAAAAGCAGTAGTAAAATTTCCAATTTAAATATAATGCGAAATCTTACATCGGCCTCACAATCTTTTAATAATCACCAATGTGCGTGAACACAAACCATTTTTGTTATCGTCATGAAAACTGGCGTGAGAATAAAATTTAACTTGAAATATAGGGGAACCACTGGAATTATACCCAATGCCCGCCATTAATACTTTTGAAAATAATGATATTAAAGGTACAATTTTTTATAAATACAATTTTTCTCCCAGGTCGAAAAAATTATACTGTGATCCTTAATTATTTCTTAACATATCCGTTCTAAATTATTTTCTAATATTTCCACATAAAGGAAAATTGGAGAAAAATATTTATCCAATGTTTTTTCTGGTAGTAGTTGATACAAATATTCACAATGCATGCATTTAATTTTTGAAATTCTTTTCACCAAGACATCAATGGGAGGGCAGTCATTGAAAAAATTGTCGTTAAACTGTTATTTATTCGTGCGTTCGCCTATTTGAATCCACAGGTGCCGCTCTTCACGGACACGACACTTCGATAGCTTCCCTAGCGTACGTTGTCAGCAATCTCACTCATAGGGCCGATCTCTACGCATGCGTGACCCCAGCGACGACTGAGGGATTGTCCGAGGTGCCGCTGAAATTGTCGGCGCTCCGGTTTTCGGCGCCAGGGCCTCCGCCAATCAACGAGCGATGCGCCGAGTGGACTGACGTCGGCCAACTAAGGTCACGCTTCGGCTCCGAGGCCATTGACCGCTGGTTTGAATCCTACCTGAGCCTAGTCACGGCCAATCCGAGAGGTAAGCTTCTATTCTTTACATTTTTTCCTTTAGTAGCCCATGATTTTGATCAGTGGAGAAACATTTGACCACCTTACCGAAAATAGAGCACACAAAAATTAACAAAACCATTTGACCACCTTATCGAAAATAAAACTCTTGAAAACACAAGAATTAACATAGGCAAGTGGCAGAAATAGGAAGCTTATCTTTTGGTTTTTATCTCAGGTCATCATCAGTGTCTATTGCATTGTTAGTAAGATTATTATACGCTATTTGTATATTATCATTTATTTCATTGTAAAAAGTAATTTACTTAGGTTTTAAGGTGTATAATTACATTTTTGTGAGAAAAAGCTTCACGTACTTACCAAAATGCAATTAGATCCAATGAAGGCAGGTACCTTAAAGACAATGAAATTCAGTTTAAATGCATTTAAACAATTTTAAAAGAAAATGGCAATGGAGCTACGAGTATTAAACAATGTGTTATCATAAATTAAATTAAATAATTGTTAAATATGTATAACGAAGGAAATGAATATAATAGAGCATGGTAAAAAATAACATTACAAGCTTTCGTCGCGCAACAAACGCCATTTCCTAGACCTCTTCTGTAATGAGGAAAGCGAAATCGAGGACAGAATGCTTTATTGTTGACAAGTGAAGGTTATCTCTTTCCACCATGTCTTCCAATGAAAATGAGGCTCTCTTATGTAATTGGTGTTTGCGCTACCAGTTTCTTTAATTATTAGCAACGTCTGTTCCTACTCCTCACGCCCTTAGGGAAACATTACTTTGCTAAGTCGAAATCGTATGAAACCGATGTCGTAATATAACTTATTAAATCAAAAGGAAATTGCAAAGTTATTTGGAATTATGTAAGATGAGACTATTTTAGTGCGTGTCATAAGTGTTTCTTGCATACCAGCTTAAATTCGCACTCAGGCGCCAAGTATGACCATGTTTTCAGTCTCATAAGTAATGAAAAATTGTAACTGTACTTATTGAATTGATTTTTGTCAATCGCTCTAACAAGAATAAAATATTCAGAGTGAAGCAGAAATTATTATTTTTCCTCATTTTATTTACAATGCATGTTCGTAGCGCAAGTGCGCTCACGAATTCCTCGAGAATGCAATTTAATCTTATATTTCAATATTTTTTTCCAGAAAAATATCCAAGCTATGACGTCGTTTGGAAATACTTTTACCGCATCTTGGATTTAGTTAGTGGCCTAATTACTTACAAACCAATTTTCGCTGAATACCACAAAAGAACTCTGGAAGAAATGAGGGATGATAATGTCATCTACCTTGAATTGAGAGGGACTTTACCAAAGGTAACTTGCATTGTTCATGTAACATTAATACCAACGAGCTCATAATCCAGGGAATGATAATAGTCGAGTTCTCTTCGGGTAAACTGGCACTGTTCAACAGCGGAATTGAGTAATAAATCAAAACTTTACTCATCAATCGTTTGAACAGTGAATTACACACTATTATTATGCACTCCATTGGTACCAATTACTATCCATCGTTCTCTACTAGCGTGCTTCGACAACATAAATTTTGTATTCTATCGAATATTTTGTTTTGCATCGATGTGTATCGCTCAAATAATGAGTTTTGCTATTGTTTTGCAATTTTTAAGGATAACGTTTCAGTTCTTATCCAATGAAGATGGTGAAAAATATTGTTGTCTATAAAAATAATTCCTAGCAGATGTTGAAGGTATCAATATGCCACATGAAAAATCACCTAAAAATTGTGAAGAGAGTTTCTACGTCATTTTTATGTATGCTGACTCGCTTGTGGTAAATATTACATTGATTTGAATAGTAGTATTTATTCCTTGAAACTGAGCAAGCCAATAACATATATGTATTTGATGAGCGTAAGTTAAAAATTCGATTGGAACATCGGATATTTTGAAACGCACACAATTCCAGTTTCAAAGAAGTCCATTCCAAATCAATGTATTTTTAAGTACTTAGTTTTTTACCAACGGATCGGTTTCAATCGATGAGGTGATTATGTTGAACAATTAGTGTGAATTGTACTTTATAACTTTTTATTTATACGGCTTTTACCTTTTTTAAATTATTTTATACTATAATATAATAAAATAAATTGAACGAAGAGTATTCTGGTTAAATTCAAATAATATAGAGGAATCCGCAATTTTTGCTCATTTAGACCCTTGATTTTCGGAACATTGTCCAGTAGTGCTACCATTTGTCAGTGGTTTTATTATCATGTCTTCTTCACAGCTTTACGACTTGGATGGAAGTCAATGGGAAGGATCTGAAGTCGTGAAGGTCTATAAGGAGGCAACAGATGAATTTGTGGAAAACAACCGTGAAAATTTCATTGGCGCCAAGTTCATTTATAATGCACCCAGACTTGTTAACGATTCCACTGCCGATCAGCAGATAAAAACGGTAAACTTTGCAGATAATTATTTATTTTCTTATAATTATTTTTCTGATGCAATACATCCCATTGCAATGGCAAAATTAGCTGCGTATGTTTTCATGATAAATCTTACGAAAGTTACTTTGGAGATATTTCACGTCCTATTCGTGAATATAACAGAAATATTTCAATTTTCCACTGACTTATTAGAAATTTCAAATCAGACCCATTATCAAAAAAATTTCATCCTGGTTGTGAAAATAAATTCAATTAAATGATGTAAACTGTGTAACAGTAAATTTCATTGCATTTTTAATAGACTGTCGTCTTCTTCTTTTAGATGAGGATGAAATAAATAGTGCTATTTTTGACACTATTTCAGTTGAGAGTGCACACTGCCCTATCCAAGGGTAACGAATGTGGACGCAAAAAATGACTCCACCATTTTCGGCTCAATCGGACGTTTCACAAACAATATTTCGAAAGTGGGATATTAAGAATGAATGTCCCCATGGCTCTAAGGATTAATATTTTTCGCAAAATCAGGGTGATTTCAGGTTCAATTGCCTATAGATACATAGCCACAATGCCAAGTATATGGAAATTTCAAAAATAATAATCAATGACTTTAACAGTCATAATTATGTAAACAAAAATAGTATATTAATTAATGAAAGTTATTGTTTTACTATGAGTGCGAAGTGACAGAAAAATCTTAGTTCAGGCAAGTCGCCGGCAACCCAAGGCCTCCCCTAAGAAAATTCCCGGCCACGTGCCTGCCTGATAATGAAAATATCGCTCATCATTCTCATTGCTATTGCATGTAGATATTGGACATTCATGCCAAGTACCCAGATTTCGTGGCGGGCTTCGACATTGCGGGTCAGGAGGACAAAGGAAGGCCGCTGAAAGACTTCGTCGACCGAATCCTTACACTTCCGCCAAGTATCAAATTCTTCTTTCACGCCGGGGAGACCGGTGAGTAACAAATGTTGAGGTGAATAATTCTGTTGGTGTAATGGTGTTGATTTTTGAGAATGCATAGTTAATCAAATGCTTCTGGCGAATTAATTTCTTTGCATTTATTCAAGAGTGTGGCCGGTATCTCTATGTATCAGGGCATCAGTTACATATTTAAAAAAATGGTACCTACCTGATGATTCCCTTTATGAATGAACCGATCTCACTTTGGAATAAATATCAAGTCAATTTTTAAGTGATTTGTACATAGTGAAAAAATCGGTAGTGCTTGTTTAGATGTTTTTAGTGATTAGTACAACGGAGATCATTAAATGTTTTTCTTTGGATTCAATTGTATACTTACCGTGCTAAACCAGCAACTGAAGACAGCACGCGCGACTTCTGGCCACCATAGAAAGAATAAGTCTACGCCATGGTTAAATAATTTATTTTATTCAAAATTTGTTCATCTAAATCCATTGCTGACAGTATCGAAGCCGTGCTGCTTCATGTTCTCTTTGATTAACGAGTTACCTTACCTCACCTTAGCCTTAAGGAGATAAGTCACTCTCACTTGTCCATGAATTTTCCTAACGTGTTAGTCTTCAGGGAAACATTTTTGCTGTGTAAGCCATTTGGAACTGTCATGTATCTGCTTTGTACCACTGATTTGTATGTGCTTTCGAACTGCTGTGGAATTGAAACACGGTACACAGCAGTTCATGACGTCATAGCGTCCTACCATGCCATCAACTCATTTGTAACACATTTTGAACTGCTTTGGATTTCCATTGGAAACTGCTATGGAACTAATTTTCAACCTTTGGAACTGATTTGTACCACTCGTTCATCTGTTTAGGAACTGATTTGTACCAGTCGGACACCCATTTGAACCATGCGAACTGCTTTGTAGCAGTTCAAGATGGCTTCTAGAGTTCTCTTGAAACTCATGGCGATAGTTTGAAAAATTTAGGCCAGACAACGATGGACGATGACAGAGTGATGTGCGGCCTTAACTGCAGTCCAACGTAGTGAATAGCCACCGCTCCATGATTAATCCCGATACAATTCCAAAATACATGAAAATCTTCATTCAACAGTTTCAAAAGGGTTCCAAAGCAGTTGGAAAGCAAATATTTTTCCCTGAGTCGTTTCAGACTTACGCGACCTCCTTGAAAATTTCATGTTTTGTTCCGTAGACCTTTTTCAATATTTCACTGTATGTAAAATAAGAGAAAGAATCAGCCGCTGAGAAGATAACAAGGAAAACTTTTCTTTTTCAGATGCAGGCAAATTTTGACACTCTGCGTTTGTATTTGGTCCAGCCTCCCTGCTAAGAGCATTATTGATATATTTATAAAGACGATAGAAAATTTTTTAAGCAAGTAATACCTTAAGAATTGAGTTGAAATATGAACGGTTGAAATGCACTGACATGATGATTATTGATGCGTCCATGGGTGCATCTCATCGGCGGAAGGCGGCGCTGCGGAACGTCACAAAATCTTTTTTCGTTACTTCTCTATGGCTATCCCAGTTCAAGTCACTGGATCCAAGTTCCAAAGATAATTCGAGGAAAATAATGACTTGTTAAGTTGTGAATACACTTGACACCTTGTTGGTCCTGTAGTTGATATAGACGGAAGGCATATTTGAAAGCAATTTATTTGGTTTGTAAATACGCTTTAAAACGGACTTTGTCCTTAAAAAAAAGAGGCCACGTAATCACTTTAGATCACGATCTTTTTTTTATCTTGGAATGGAAACAGCATGTAATTATGTAATTTATGGCATTAAAGCTACAATATCCAATATGCGAGCGTAGTTTCGAAGTTTTTAACTATCTGTACCGCGTTGTCAGCCAAATAAGCTATTTATGATACGTTCCAATGATTTAGGCTCTATCATGCAAAATAATAAAGTAGATGATAAAATTTTGCTGCGCTACCAAGACTACAGGCATGTAGGGTACACGGGAAACATGGAAAAGTAGGTTTTTTGGAGCTATTTCGTCAACCAGGAGGGTCAGATATTACTGTATTGTGGCTACGCACTTTTCTCAGATTTTCCTTTTTCTTACAGATTGGCAAGGTTTAACTGATTTGAACCTCGTTGACGCAGTCCTTCTCAACACTACCCGTTTGGGTCACGGCTACGCTATTCTAAAACATCCGCTGGTCATGCAAAGGGTTAAGGAACAAGGAATTGCAATCGAGGTCAACCCTATTTCAAACCAGGTAATGAAATGTTTGGCATGCTGTGTCTACAGGTGAAATGTTTTATAAATTTTCTCCTTGTGGTTTATCAAGCAAAACATTAAGTGTTATCAATTTCCTCAAAATCCAATATCCAACTCCATCAGTACCTTTTTATTTTTCATAAAAATGATATTAAAGATTATGTTTTGAGTATTGTATTCCCTTCACATTATCACTTATATTTATGCCTTAATTAGAGATTTTTCAGGCTAATCAATTAGGGTTTTTTGTGTGTTTTTTTAAATTCAGAATTCATTAAATCCTAGAAATATGTGCCGTTTGAATCAGCTTGAAAATCTAGTATTAAACTGGCCAAGAATTCAGACAGAATATAATTAAGTTTTTATAAACTAGAAATAAAATCATTCATAAATACATAACGTATCGAACATGCTAAAGTGTTAAAATAACCTTTATATGATGGTATTTGAGCATGAAATTGGCACTTACCTCAGGAGGACGTATCACTTTCGCTTAGTTGGTCTGTTTTCGTGATGTCATTATTATTATTATTACTATTATTATTCTTTGGTTTCACACCATTTTTGCTGGTTTTAGGCGAGGTACGGGTATCACCAAGCACTCTCGTCTTTTTACTCTGTGTTAAAAACATTTTCTGACAATCCGGCATGTATTTAAAATTGCTGATTTTTGTATTGAAATGAACAAGTTTTTCGGCAGTCCATTAGTTTTAAGACCTTGATGGGTTGAATGAGGCACTATTCCTGTGGCAGAGATAATGATTGATATTATGTGTAATTTATCTGATTTCCATAATATCTTAATTTCATCTTTAAGTTCTTCATACTTTTCCATTTTGTTGTTGTAGGCTGTCGTGATGTTATGCGAATTAGGTACGCCAATGTCTATCAAGTACGTTTCATTGTGAATTTTATCTTGCACTTCTAAATCAGGTCTATTGCTATGGACAGCTTTATCGGTGATAATTGATCGGAGAAAATCTTACCGTGATCGTTTTCAAGGATGGTTTTAGGTGTGTATTTATAATGAGGGACTGCATTTTCTATGAGTTCATACTTTAGAGCTAATTTCTAGTGGACGATGTTGCATATTTCATTGTGTCGGTGCAGATAGTCTTTTCGGGATAAGTTAGTGCATCCGCTTGTGATGCGACGTATCGTCCCAGGGGAATTTTCACATTTACTCTATCTGTCGTCCAATAAATTTGGTTTTTATTATTATTATTGCAAAAATTGTTACAAGTTGACCATAAAGTCGGGTGATAACATAAAATCAGAAAGTATATAAAGACAAAAATATAAAATACAAATTACCAGCTTCTATAGGTTTCATCACACACAAAAATATACAAAAACCAAAAAACAAAACATGAAATACTAAGTACAAAAAAAATTTTTTGAAAAAGCCCTCAAAATCCATTTTACAAAAGACATGTCCCAATGTACATAGCACCAAATCAGCAAAAAATAATACGTGACTACATTTACATAGCCCTCAAAATCCATTTTCACACAATAATATATGAAGACCAAAGCAAAAAACATAAAACACCAGATTCAAAATATAAACGTTTAGAAAAGCCCTCATAATTCAAATTTATTTGCTAGTCATAAATATCTTCGCGTTAGTTGGGAAGGGCTCAAAAATAATTTCCTCGGTAAACCATTCCAATCTTCTAACCCCGATGTAGGAAGGGAAATTTTAGTGTATTTGGCTGCAGCCTCGGGGCCTCAACCTTACAATTATGATCCTTGGTCTTTTTAACCACTTTGAAGGGTTCCTCCACGCAGGTTCACCACTATAAGCTTTAAGTAAACACTTCAAGCGTGCTATCTTCCTCCTTGAATCTAAAGATTTCCAGCCCAGCGTTTTTAACATCTCCGTGACGCTAGCCTTCCTTCTGTCATTCCCCAATACAAATCTAGTTACTAATCACTGAACTTTTGTTAGTTCCTTGATCTCCCCATTCAGATGAGGATCCCAAACTGACGCCCGTATTATAGAATAGGCCTAACAAACGTTTTATACGCGAATTCCTTTGTTTTTTTGCAGCTTATTCCAAGGGTCCTCATAAAAAAGTGTAATGCCTGAAAGCTTTGGTCGCAGTTCTTTCGATATGTGGTCCCCATTGCAAATTCCAGCTTAATGTCACTCCTAGGTACTTACAACTTTTGGTTTCTGACAGTAACTCACCCATAATTTAGTAATAATTCAGTACACATCTCCTACCTTTCCGAAATCTAATTAGATTAGTCTTGCTAGCACTGATGACCATTTTATTCTCTTTAGACCATTTATCCAATGTATTTAGGCCATTTTGTAAGCTAATACAATCATCTACTTTGTATATGACTTTATAAACAATGCAATCACCCGCAAACATTCTAATTGAGCTCTTTAAATTCCCACTTATACCATTTGCCTAGATAATAAACAGCTAAGGCCCTAGCACACTGCCTTGCGGTACCCCGGAAATGGCAGTGAATTCATCGGAAAAAATATCGCCGACTATAACACCCTGTGATCTACCTGAGGTAAAGGAATTTATCCATTTTACGACCCTACCATCCCAGCCGAGCGCACTTATTTTTTAAAATTAGAATTTCATGATCTACCCTATCAAAAGCTTTTGAGAATTCAATCAGAACCCCATCGATTTGCTTCCCGTTGTCAAGCTCCTCCATCAAATCCTGCTAAAGAGTCGCTAATTGACTATCACAGGAGTAACCCTTACGGAAAACATGTTGTTCTTCCGAAAACCGGTTCTTTTTTCTCAAGACCTCATTGATATAGTCTGCGATCAGATGCTCCATTAATTTACACACGATGCAAGTTAGACTAACCGGCCAATAGGAAATAACACTATCTCGATACTCTTTTTTCTGCGTGGGAGATATGTATGACTTGTTTAAATTTTGCAATATCGTCTACCTACTACTAGGGCCTATTTTCACATTACAATATAGACCCTTGTAAGCATTTCTATATCCTCAAATTTAGATATGAAAACCTACCTCATTTTTTGGCGGATATGAAATCATTAAATATGACATACTGCATGTTGTGAATGTTAATGACAGTTTATTCTATACACCATAAAAACTTCAAAATTATAGAGTAAGTTTTAAACGAATAATGCACTGCAAAAAAAAGCCGAGGTACGGCCAGATTATTGGTTTTGTTGCTTTGTCTAAATCAATTTCATTCTTCCAGGTGTTATTGCTAGTCGACGATCTTCGCAATCACCCAGCGGCAGTGCTTCTCGCCAACGATTATCCTGTGGTGATCTCCTGCGATAACGCCATGCTATGGAATTCCACAGCGCTTAGCTACGATTTCTACGAGGCGTTCATGGGAATGACCAGCGCCGATGCGGACCTTCGATTCCTCAAGCAACTCGCGCTCAACTCCATCCAGTAAGCAAGCTAATCGAATATGCAGTAGTCGTGTCACAGTACTGGAACGCACCGGAATGCCGTTCCGGCACTGGTTAACAAAAGACATAATTGTCAAATAACACTTTTATCAATATTGTTTCCTCAAAATTTCTAATATATACATTCTTAGCCAAATCAAAAAAATGTAATAAAATTTAAATTATTACTTACAATAAAAAAATACACAGAGTAATATTTCACGTCTAAAAAAGTGCGTTCCGGAACTGCTAATTTTGCCATGACGTCACTGATATACAAGGTGTTTCAAAAAGGACTTTAATTTTTTCAAAAAAGCTACAGTTCTGGTTTTAGTTCTGGCTTTGAAGGGAAACATGTCAAATTTTGACTCGCGTAATTCGCCAGGGCAGATTCGTGCCGCAACAATCGGTAGCGGCAGTTACGTTAAAGATGGCTACCACGAATATTACAAAAGAGGATCCTCAAGTCATCCTCTAAATGTGTTGTTACCCACAGCGCATTCGAATGGGTTTACAAATGTCACCACTCGCGTCGCTAACGGACAAATTGATACGAGTTTCACGGGAAAATAAGGTATAATTAGGGTTATCAACCGAAATTTTCACTCATGATGGTGTGATTCATCAAATTCATAACTCTTCAATGCTATTCCTCGGGTTTGCAAAGACCATACTACAAAATGTTGGAAAGACGTGGATCGCATTGCACTCATCACCGCGCCGCGGACATATTTGAAAGCCGATAAAATGCGACCGAAGTGGCAACAGAAATCACCCTTCTGTGGGATAGAATTGGGCCTCCTCTATGCAGTCCTCTTGATGGCTGCCTTCACTGGACCCGACCTTGCTAGCTGTGTGTTTTGGTACGATGAATGAAAGTCGGCGACTACAGTTCAGCTAATTTCCGTGCCAAATACGCTAAAGATCCTCCTATTAAGCCTACAATACTCTTCCCACTTTTACTTTGGCTTTCGACTCTTATATTCACATTTTGGCTAGTTCAAAAAGTTTTTACAGGAACTTCAAAGTTCTCTAACCTTTCCCTCAATCTTTCTCCATTTTTAGAGTCATATGCTTTACTAAAGTCTATAAATAAGACAAAAAGATTATTACTTTATTCCCAGTGTTTACAGGCTAGCTCGTTCAAGATAAATATTTGATCAGTTGTAGTTCTGTTTTGCATAAATCCCGCTTGATGGTCTCCTATCTTTTCCTCTTCTTGATTTTTAGCCTATTTAATATAATTTTCGATAATATTTTGTAAGTTTTATCAATCAATGATATTCCCCTATAGTTTTTGCAATCCAATTTATCTCCTTTCTTGTGCAAGGGATCAATTATTGCTTCTGTCAATTCTTTTGGCATTCTTTCTGATCTCCATACTCTTGATATTAATTTATTTAAATAACCAATGACCTCTTCACAACCATTTTCTATTAACTCAATAGGTATAGAATCTTCGCCAGGAGCTTTGCCACTTTTGAGAGTCTTTAATTCAGATTTTATTTCCTCTATTGATGGCTTAGAGCATGTGATACTTTCAACCCTAACCAGGTTCTCATCCATACTTTCTTCACAGTCTTCAAAACAAACACACACACTTCAAAACTCACTAAAATATTATTTCCAATTTTTCAAGACTTGGCCTGGTTCACTAGTTATCTTTCCATTCTTGTCCTTAACCCCTACTACGGTTGGTTTAATGCCTTTTTGAAAGATTCTTATTTTTCTATAAAAACCTCTTGAATTTTTTTGAGTGCAGTCTTGCTCTGCCCTCATTACTGTATTGTTAATGCATTTTCTTTTCTCTGATCTTAGGATTTTGTTTACTTTCCTATTGGTAAGTAAATATCCTTCCTTGGCTTCCTGTAATTTTTCATAAAGAACTTTGTGTCTTCTTGAATGTTTTTGAATGCAGTCTTGCTCTGACGTCATTACTGTGTTGTTAATGCAATGTCCTCCATTAAAACTGAAAATCTATTTTTTATTCAATTTGGTATTCATTCAGTTTGTTCTTTTCAAAATTTTTGATCTTTATTTAAATGGGAAGTATAAAAATTAGTAAATGCAAGAAGCTTACATATTTTACTATCAATAACTCTCATTGAGGGTCTTTCAGAGTGGAATCAAAATATTGAATTAAAATATGGCATTTTTCTTTTCTTGCAGATATAGCTCCATGAATGCAGAAGAAAGAAGCCAGGCGCTTATGCTGTGGCACACAAAATGGGATCAGTTTATTTCAAACACTATTGCAAAGTATCAATAAACAATCCTATGACAGTTTTATATTTTCGTACGTGAAGTGTACATATATCATGCTGGAAAATCTTTTAAATATTTTTTGCGCTCTTCAAAAACTGGTAATGCTATGAAAAAATCATTCAATGTTGCTCTTTGATAGCCAAAAAATTATGGAGCCCACAATAATTGCCTATAATGTATTATTTGAATATGATAAAGTTGTTACGGTTGATACGCTCAGCTTGAATATAAAATAGCTGTGTTTAGCTCCATCGCTCGCTAGTAGTATTGAATTGTGAAATTCCAACGTCTCTCGCTGGATCTGATTGAATCATTAAAAAGATACTATTACAGCGTTTATTGTCAATCGATATGTCATTTTGATTCAATTTTAATTTCATGAGAAGAATTACTGGAATATTGATGAAATCAATTTACGAGTATGTCATATGCTAAAAATTTTTGTTATGCTTTATCATACCAAAGTTGGGTGTTTCAAAGACTTCGATTTCAGCACCGACCTGTTTCAAACGTTTTTACCCAAGCATGGCCATGATCGGGAATCGTCCTCGTATCAAACATACAAGAAGAAATTATGGCTAATGTACATGGAATCAAGATTGAAAAGGCAAAATCCAAGATCACATGACGGGCCTGATTCGCTGACAACTACATTTGCTTTCATGTTGTTTATTCCAGGTGAAAATTTTATTTCCATAAAATTTTATACGAAGAAATGGACGCATCAGGATTTAATTAAAACTTTTTATAAGCATTTCATTCCATTTCCTATACTTTCCTAAACCAGGATTTTATGAAAATTTATTTATAAAGGTATCATTTGATAAATTTTCCATTTCCTATACTATAGCCTATTCACTTTATGTCTGCGAGTGAACTTTCGTGAGAGCCCGGATACTCTCGGATGGCTTCGCTGATAGGGGAGGGGTAGTACCGAGAGAGAGAGAGAGGAGGAGCAAACATAACGTTGCCAAATGTACATAGCCGCCCTTCCTTGTCACTGAAACCGTGTGAGTCATAGGTGGCCACAGGTATTTTGGCCCCGGTGCCGAGACAATACACCTACTCATTTGGAAGGCATTGGGGATAATCCTCTCTCAGAAGCCCACGACCTTGTCGGCTACCGCGCTGAATGAGGCATCGTTGATGGAAGGCATACTTAGTCACATACAAGCAGAACGCGTGAGGTTTGGCAACACTGCTCCAGGAGCAGATTTACGATGTTCACTTGGCGAAGGTCTAAGAGCGACTCACTGAGGCCACACCTACTGTTTGCTGATTGGCAAAGACAAAGTCACAAGTCGAGAAACTTTCCCTACCCCCATTTTCATTTGCTTTGGCCACACCAGCTCACCCGCAGAGATAAAATGAACAGATTATAATACCTTCTGAAGTTGGGGTATCAATACTGTCTACTATTGGCACTAACCCATCGAAACCGTTTTCAGTGCCTTTATATATATTTTAGCTTGAACGAGACCTCTGATCTTCCTCTGAAGTCTCGCCCGACAATATCTCAACATGCATCATCCTTATGCCCACCTAAACCTAAAAAAAAAAATTTACGCGATTCCGTAGGCTATTTTCAGGCCGTTCGCGAAAGCAATTTTACCAGTTTTCACGAATATAGCATTATTATTATAGGTACTCTTAAAAACCGAATTACGTGCCAATTAAGATATGCGCGATGCATGGTTTTCAAAAATTTAGCCCACCAAGTGACTCAAATGCCTTGTCTACACTGCAGACTTAACTTAAGTAACTTCACTCAAGTCTAATCTTAGGTGTGGTACGGTAGCTACACTTGAAATTTAAGTCTTCTACTGTAGTACTAAGTAACTACATTTGAGCTGTAAGTCTTCTACAGTAGTACTAAGTACTTCATCGCCGTGATTGTCTATGTCGGGAAACAGTTATGTTGACAGATGAAGATCTATGAGAGCAATTAGTGATTCTGTGATCCAAAGCCACTGATATTTGAGATAAACTTTCAAACTCCGTGAACTAACCATTTTGGATTTAGAAGGTTAAAAGGAAAAATCGATTTCAGTCCCTGAGCAAACGCTATTTGGCGAGAGGTGATGGAGCCAGAGGAATTTATATTACTAAGCTTGACTTCGTGGAATGACATATTCATAACGTAAACGAATACTTTTAGTCAAATTCCACTCCTTTATTAAAACCATAGTTAAATTTTAACCTTAAATTCCTACAACGTCCAATTATATCGCCATATCTTATCCCCCTCAGCATCCCCATGACTAAAATTAAAGCCCAATGCAATGGTTTCAAAAGCAGTGTGTGGGATTTTACTAAGTGCATTCGTTTACGTTATTTTCGATTTTGACACCATGGAAACTTAACTATTTTACCGGATCCTCTGCCGTCGTCTCAGTCTTAAAATTCCTTAAATCGTTTCTAAGTTTTATAAAACGGGTTTCCCCGTGAGCAACAGGCGCATTTAGTTTTCACGGAAATAAAACCAACAATAAGATGAGAAACTCCACAAAATAAATTCGTCGATTTAATAACCACAGCACTAGAAAGTTAACTAACGAAATAGAACGCTCAATAACCACATCATGGAATACAGCACAACTTAGAACGGGATGAGTCAGGGGTGGGATAAGTATTATCATTCGCAATTTACCACACTTGAAGAGGGTCAACCGAGTGGAAACAGTTGCCTACGCAATTTAAGTATTGGTCCTAAGTGATTTAAGTGGAGGTGTACTTAAAGGAAGCTGGTGACACCTACGCTACCACCTTAATTAGAGAGCCAACTGAAGTGGTCACTTAAGGTACTAGTGTAGACCCGGCAAAAGCCATATTAACCCAGGTTTTATGCCCGTGACGACCGGGCGAGTGCAATGCTAGCGCTTGACGGCCTACGAGGGAACTAATCGGACAGTTAGGGGACGTACGTGAAGTCACTGACGCCGCAGAGTTGTCCCCGATCGAAAAAAGCTGGCCAAAATTAATTACGTCGTTATTTTACGCAAATTAACTACAGAAATGGGTGTTTCTTATTGATTTTGTTTGCGTGAATCTGATTTTGACATTATTTTTACGCTACCTCTTCATTTTAACATTTTTGAGCTGTTATTGTTTAAACAGTTTTTAGAAAATCTCGATATAGAAATCATTGCGATTGGCGATAACTAGTTGTTTATGTAGTTTTGAAACTGTATAATCTTAAGGTAAAGAGTGTATAAATTGTAGATAAAAGCCACAATGGAACTCCTTCATGAAATTGACGGGATTCGAACCCGCGGCCATCAGCATAGTCGTAGAGATACCAAAATTGAAGAAACTTCTCACATTTACTCAATTTTTGGCTTCAATGTATTTGATGAGTTGCATTTGATTAAATAATTTGACTGAGATTATGGGCATTGATGAGAATAATGTTTAGATTTGAATACAATTACTTCTATTTATCACAAAAAATGAATCAATGACTCATCTGACACAATGTCGCTCTGCAAATTATCTATTTTTACGCATCGACCATCCATTTCTTAAATTCTAAACGATAAATAATTTTCAAAGACACTCGAAAGTCTTATTGTAACAATGGAGAAGTAATAATCGGAACGGATACGTGGATTCATCCGCAGGCCTCCTTTTTCTGAGCTCCAAACTATTGCATTACGAAGAAAGAATTACATTAAAAACTTAAATTATCGCTGTAATTAGCATATATTCGCGAACTTCGCAAGAATAGTAATCATTTGCACTCAACAGATGTGAGGGGATGATATTGATATATTTATGGAGGGAATTTTAATTCCTGCTGCAACCAGCCTTTGAACGGTTTTTTTGAAATGCTCATCTTTCTTCAAGCTTTGATTCCACTTTCTCAGGTATTTCGGGAAATAAATTATGTGTATTAAGCAGGTCAGAATATATTTGGCATGCTTGCTTTCGTTCAGTCGAAATTTTAATACCAAATATTCCACGACATATTCCTTTTCCTTCGCTAACGACTATCCTTTTATCTCCGTAAATGTATTGTGCACCACAATTTACGTAACATTTGCGGCATCCATAATTCAAATTTAACAGGTATATTTACGACTGAAACGATGAAGGTGAATTCTAAATGGGTCTATTTTTAACCAACAAAAAATAGGAAATTATGAGTTGAAATTGAATAAAAGATATACAAGCTTGCATATGCTTACCTCTAATCATGAGTTTCTGGCGTATCATTAAAAATTGGATGCCAGAAAAACCAAGTGCTTCAATCCAATGGACGTGAGAATCTTCTCGAATTAGCAGAGTTGACACAGCTCGTAGCGCAGTGCTTTTTCCATAAGCTTATCACTAAAGAGAACTAACTGTGGAATATTCACCACATCCATGCGGTGGTCAAGGTGAGTGAGCTCGTCATCTGCATTCCGTTGTTTTCTTAGAAAAATAATGCACCCTTGGTGAGTTTAGACGAATTTTTCCCTCTTCATACAATCCTATCTATGTCTACGGGCTATTGAAAGGATTCTTGGTGGTACTGTGTCGGCGCGGCGAGGCATTTATTGCCCTTAAAGCCAAGACCTTTTTTCGGAATAACTTGCTGAAAACGCTCTCCACCATGTACGTAATCTCCGCTCTACAAAAATATGAGAAAATTTTTGCAGAGTAAATTATCTAGCAGTTGCTATTACAGCTCGCATTGTGGCGTATGTAGTCGTTTTAGATCACGCATATTTGGTCTCATTAAGAGCATGAAAACCGGCCCTCATTGTTTGAATGAATATTTGAAGGAAAGTGTTCAATAAATAGAATCCATTCGAGTATCGTGAAAAATTTTATTTATGAAATCTCACAGTATGGATAACTATGTTAAGCATATCCCACATCAGGTAAACCACCGATACAGGAATATTCGAGCGATGAAGACATTCCGTCTTCCGCCGGCCGCCGGCCAGCCGCCCTCAGCGGAGCGGTGCACCGCTCAACCCTCAAGATGTCCGATAGGCAATTATAGGCAAAATTTTTTCTCTATCTCGTTGTATATACTCTTCTCAAGGATTCTGCATAGAAAACTTCGTGGAGCACGGAGGAGCACAAAATTATATTGACATATTTTACTAAAAATAATCCCAAAAATAGTTAAACGTATAAATAATTAAATATTTTTATAAACAATTCTTAAACGAACCAAATTTATCGTGTTATTATGAAAAAAGATGCAAAATTACCGTTTAAAAATTGGCAGATGAATTCCATGAAATTAAAACAGTCATATATTAAGTTGAATTTCCCTAAAATCGACCATTTCTCTGCGTCGGGCTTTTTGCCCTGAACGTGCCCATGTTTGACGGGTTACACAGGTCCACATAATGATCACACAGACCTATCAGGTACGAAATATTTTAGGCCACAATCTGTAGAATCCGAATACATAATCCATATCTTCCTTTTAAAAAGTCGAAAAAATGACTTTTGGCCAGCTTTTTTCGATTTGGGACCACTCTGCGCCGGGGGCTGGTCAGATGCCATGATCAATCGGTGTGAGGGAACAAAACGCCGCGCGTCTATCACTTTTTTTATACGTTTCCTTCCGTGGTGATTTGAGGTGAGCCAGGATTTGCTTCCATTCTTGACTTCCTCGCCCATGAAACCGGTGAGCGATAATTACCGTGACTTCGCTCAGTTCCATGACTTCACATGGCTCACTTGCTCACTGATCACGGGGATTATTCTTTGTTTCCTAAAATATATGGCACCATTTTGAGAGCTATTGGATCTTTAAATTAATCGTTTAACTTATCATTCACTTCTATAAGCAACAAAGCTGTTAATTTTTAATTCAACATAGGAGAAAAGGTACACCAATGGAGGCGATAAATTAGATACATTGAGGATTTCTAATCACCTCATAAAGATCATTGAAATTTTATCATCAATACTTCTGGGCAGTCGCCCTTTGATAAATAAAATCAGAATAATGAGAAAGCCCGTTAAATATTTGTGAAGCTTCGGGCTATATTTTTCTCATTTTGTTCATAATTTTCGAGCGAAGCATCGCATTTTAATAATCTATCGCATTTTTCCATTTCGTAGTATCTACATGTTCATTATGCACGAATGAATTTGAAAACGCTCTTATATTAGCCCTCATCATATGCAGGTTTCGACCAACGACAGACGTATAGTCACTTTCAAAAGTTTTAGGACAAAGTTTGTGGCGCCACTTCTGATTCTCAAGGAATTTTAGTTTCCCTTACTCTTTATGTATTCCATGGTGACTCACCGAAAATATTTCCTTTGTGGGTGAAGAAATATGCACTCAAAGGGAGATGTTACTTGTTCAATGATCATTATGTTTCAATTTATGTCGGATATAATGATTATTTCGTGTGTGTTTACTGCGTACTTGCCCTGGTTTTCACTGTTGGTCTGTATTTTACGTATTATAACACCTTCACTGCAAGTAGTTGCGGTGGGCTTGTGGAGTAAACATGTGATAGAGATGGTGTTGATTGTGGCATCGAATTCCCGACGTTGAAAACTTCATCGTACATATTTTTTTCTGGTCATCATTGGTTTTGTATTTCTTTATACGTTTCAAATTATTTTAAATTCACTTCAACAACATCATTTACTATTTTGAAAAACTATAATGAGCCACATTAAAGTTGAGAACAAATCATTTTAAATGCGATGCAACAGATTTATATACTTTTTTACGACAATGAGTCCTATAAAATTTAGGGATTGGGTAGGTATAGACGTATAATTTCTATGAATGGCTAGAACATTTTGAAGGTTAGGTATTTTCAAAAGAAGGTAACCGTAGACACGCGGTGAAGAGGGCATAAAAACTCTGCGTCGATGATAACATAATTTTTTAAGACTGCCGGCAAAGGGTCATAGCTATCAGCTGATTATTTACAAATTATCAATTGGTTTCTACTGCTGTTAATTTTTAAGATTTTCTCTAATGAACACCGTGCTGATCACCCGCCTCGTGAGGCGGGTGTTGGAGCACAGAGGGCTAGCCGCATGGACTGCAAGTGAAACGGAAATGTTTTATTTCGATCGAGGGAAACGAAAATACGAGGCCTAGGTTTAGTTAAGTTCCCGCACGAAATTAAAATCACCAATAAGTTTAGTTTCAATCCGGGACGAAACTTTACTCCCGGGAATGAAACGAAATTAATCGAAACTCCGCTGCTAAGAGGTCGCTGCTCGACTCGTCATGTTTGATACAGAGGTTAAAACATCGAGCTTAAATTTCGAATGGCCAGTTTGTGCTCACCATTCTCCTGTTAGTGGTAAAAATATGAGTGCCCTATGCATCTAATGGTGATAGGCCGAACCTCTACTTCATTCAACCATAATTCGTACTCGGTGTCTGGGTCGAAACTCAACTGTTCGAAGGTGAAGCACGAGGTTCCTCCGGTGCGTAACATTACCTGCGTTTCGTTTCGTCCCAGAGGTTTACTTAAGTTTTGACCCGAAGTAGTTTTGAATCCAATTTCGATCCGACCATGATTTTGTCTTCCCAGGTTTAAATCCATTTCGTTTCGTTTCGACATTTCTCTCCCGGCAACGAAACTATTGAATTTTACTGGCTATGACTTTCGTTTAGTTTCAATTGCATCCCTGGCTGGTAAAGATTGATAATAACCTGTCCTCGGAGTTAACTTACTCGTGAAAGACCGGCGGGGAAGAGTCACTCCTTTCCTTTCATTATTAACCACACTATGTTCTGGATTAATTAAAAATAAAAATAAGGCTTACAATATTTTTTTATTTAGCTGGGCTTTTTAAATAAGCTTCAACGAGTAATAATTTAACAAGAAATATAATAACCTTATTCTACACACTCATGGACATAGGTAGTTAGATATCGCTTTTGGTAACGGTAGCCAGTTCGTAAGCTGTGGCATTTCTATATTAGTATGGTCGTTGAAGCAATTCAAGATTTGACTCTCCACGGTGAGTAATTACCTTGCCTTTGCGTTAAATGTATGATTAATGACTGCCATAGGGGTTAGTGGAGGCTTCCTCATATTTCTACGCTTAAGGAGTACACCCAATTGTGAATCCTATGCCTACGCTACTCTCGTCAAGTTATCCCTCTCAGTGGCGCAGCTAGAGGGGGGTGGGGGGTTTGGGGGATAAACCCCCCCCCCAGAGCCTAGAGAAATTTGAAGTTTAATCCATTTTACATAATTGGATCGATATTACTAATAGATTAGTGTAAGGATTAATAAAATATCCCTCAGAAAGCCGTTAAACTCACCATTTTGAACCATTTATCTTAAAATTCCGAAGTAATTTATTAATCTCGCACCTACCGCTTATCCTGGTGGGTATTCCATACCCCTACACACTCCGGTATAAGTTGCACCTAAATCCCCCCCCCCAGCCTTGATTCCTAGCTGCGCCCCTGATCCCTCAATCCCTGCCCCTCTTTGCTTTCCGTTCCCCCAACTTCTGTCCTTGAAGACCCTGCTAACCACAATACCTTTCCTTACTTCGAGGTGTGTCACCTTAGGTAATGGAGTAATGCGACCTACACACGGATCTACAATGAAGGCCCTATTGGATCCTGAATATTGGTGGCGGTCGCTGCCCAGTGAAAGCCTGGCCCAGAAGCCCACATTTCGACTCAGACGGCACAACACACCCCAACACCTTGCCAACAATTACACCAATGAACCCCCTTATACTAAACCCAAATGGTAAAGAATGACATGCGCTCCTGTTGTGACTCAGTTATTTTCTCAGTCGATGTGCAAGGGACGGAAGCTCAACGTAGTTAATCCTGGTTTTTGCATGAAGCCTTCGTTAGTACTGCCGAAGTAGAGCGCGATAATCAGTCTTCGTGTTAGGAACTGTTCCTGTCTAAGTCACCATTCTGTGCTAGCGGTAATAGGAGTATTCTATGTTTTATATGAGCTGTTACTAACCGCATATGTCATGAAAATGAGAAGGGAAGAGTTAGCTTCAGTTGGTGTTCATTTCAACTTTAGATGGACGTCCGCATAATGAACTAACAGCAATTGTTACATTGGTTATAGAAGTCTACAAGTCTTCCATTGGTTTACAGGTAAGCTACAAATAAGTGAAATTTTTATTAAATCGAATCAATATTTCTAAATCTATGCGAGAAGTACTGCAAGTACGCCATTCACGTCGGGTTTTGTTTATATCGTTACTCATTTCCAGAGCAACGGCGAAGAGATATTTGTGGTCAATAATTGGCCATAATAAATAGGCAGCAGCAATGAGCAGTGACTGTAGTATCTACAATGAACAAGTCGGAAGCTCACCAGATGTTCGCTTCATTTTTCGTATTTCCGCCATATTTTCGGAAGAACGCGTTCCTGTCGTTGGAGGATGAAAGACCTTGGATGACAAGTCTCTCGAGTGTCGAATTGCACCTCACTAAATGAAGTAAGATGATCATTGGATTTGAAGGTAGTATCAAATTTGGTTTTCTTAGAAATTTCTCATGCTTCGGAATGGCTTATTAATTAAAGGAATAAACGCGGATTAACCAGCGGCGAGCCAATACAGTCACCCTAATTGCTTTCTATGTGCGAAAATTCCACAGAGGAATAATCATTTGCCTTGAATGGTGATCAAATGTCTAATTTCATTTGTTTTTTCCGTAAGTTACGATAAGTTTCCTTGTATATAAGACTTGCCATGTGAAAAAGATTTCCCTGGACCGGTAATCGAACCACGGACCTTTGGCTTTTTGGGTCAATGTGCAGACCGCTACGCTATCCACGTTCATTAATTCCCATGGCAATTATACCGAGGCTGATGGTACTAGGTATTAGGCCCTCGCGGTCCATCAAGGATGGCAACGCGAGGGAGAAAGGACTTCCAAGAAGCCACAACCGGTTGAGAGCCTCAAACCTGCGCTAAAGCCGCGCAAAGCGATATGTGTAATAATTCTAAACCTGCCGCGTGAACGGTGGTGAAATATACAAGAATGCCATGAGAAAAAGATTCCCCTGGACCTGTAATCGAACCACGGACCTTTGGCTTTCCGGACCAATGAGAATTAATGAACGTGAATAGCGTAGTGGTCTGTGCATTGGCCCGGAAAGCCAAAAGTCGGTGGTTCGATTCCCGGTTCAGGGGAAGTTTTTTTCTCATGGCAGTTCTTGTATGTTTCACCGCCGTTCACGCGGCAGGTTTAGAAATATTGCACAAGTTTCCCTGTGTCCGATATTCAATTCGGTATGCTGATAAGTGCCCGTCATTTAATAACGAAAAAGCAGTGTTTATCTCGCCGGGATAATCCTAATACTTGCGACTTTTTATTCAAAACTGAGATTTGCCTATGATGCCAAATTTCTGGCATAGCTCGTGGTATGATTGGAAAATGGGAGATGAGAACTAGAAATGTGGGCAAGAAAGTTTATTTTTGAAAAATTCCAGTGTACTACGCCAAACTTGAAATATTTTATGGCAAGGGAAAATGTTTTCAGATTTAGCGAGCTGCGAAGATGATAATGATATCAAAATAATTTCTTGGAATAACCTCATACTTTGCTGCAGTTCCCTCCTCTCCTCCGTATTCATATTCACTTTCGCTTTAATAATATGGCATAAGTTTTTCCTTCAACGTAAGTTAACGTTCTAATTCCTGCCACTCACGTCGGTTTTTCTAGTAACTCAGTGACAGTTTCTTACGATTATGCTAGTTTTTTTAATGCATCGCCAATTAAAGCTTTTTTTTATATATCGCACGTATTTTTGCATCGTCGGGTATTGCTCTACCAAATCCTCGGTTGGAAGATGTAAAGTTCACAATCATTTTAAAGCATTTTTACAAACTCGCCTTGTTGTTTGTCATCTTGTTCGGGTCAAATCTTGCAACTCAATTATAACCCACTTTCCGATTTGCTATATAGCTGAAAATTTCAGGATAACTCAGAGCCAGATGAAAACGCAATATTATGGCACGTTTATTATGACTTTAACGATCTTGATCGTTATTCAGATTTTAAAATTAATTATGGAGATAAGTTCAAAAAATGGCCTCCACAATCCGTTTGCCGATCATTTACAGGAACGAGAATTGTAAAGTATAATAATAAAAAAAAATTTTCACCGAAGTTCATTGAAAAATTCTTTGAACAAAAAATTTACTAACAAAAGAAGAAGAAGGAGCTAATAGAAAAAGAGGAGACGGATAAGGTAGGAAATTTGCAGTGTAAATTTTGAATAGTCGAATACTTCATGGCTTTTGTACATAGGAACAATTCCACGTTGAAAAACTTGTTGTTGTGGTCACTTTTAGCTTGATATTATCTTTTTTCGCAGTTGTTACTTTTTGAAACTATACTTGCGTATACATTTTGCCGAAACTTATTAAATTAAACAGCAGACTGGATAAATAATGTGTATTTCTCTAGATATTTATGATTTAAGAGCATTTCTACCCTTACCGTGATTTGAAAAACAAAACATCGATAGTTCTTCCAAATGACTCAGCTGTATGCGCTTAAAACTAGATAAATACGCAGATTGTAAATGGTTTCAGAAAATGTTCCTTCATTTATGGCGTTTCATTAAGTTTCAATAAAGAAAGTTTAGAGTAGAGGTAGAATTTATTTAAATCTAAAATTAATAATTCAAATTAAAAAGTAAATGTTTATAAAAATCAAGGCTTTAATCCAAAACCAAAAATATTACAATAAATTTTATATGAGCCTTTGCAAATTCTTTAAATAATTTGTTTCACAACGAAAAATGTTGGGCGCGTGTTCCACTAGAACTTTCCATTTATACTTAACGTTAGTTAAAATGTAATGAACCGTAGTTCACTGTATTTCGTGGTTTCATTATGTTATGATGTTAAGTATAAACTGAGTGTGCGTGAAGACAAGGAGTATGTATGCTAATATACTAACCATAATGTATGCTCGTATGAACGGGATACCTGAGGGATTCAGGGATTAGATATCTCCAAGGGCACTACTTTTTAATTTGCGAGAATAATGAAGACGGAGATAATGAAATTATTTTAATAAGGTAGGGAATGCACATTTTTGTGGTCATTGCTGTAATATTTGAGCTTAATGAGCAGTATCTTGTATGATGTTAGGCACGATGTGGTGGAAGTTCGTAATATTGTTGAAATGACACATTGCAATATTTCCACTTATAGATGAGTGGAAATATTGCAATGTGTCATTTCAACAAAATTAATGAGCAGACTTCTGATTTTTTTTCCAATATTTAGATAATTATATTTATATAGAGCCTTGATTATATATATTTAAATATATATATATTTAAATATATATATATAAATTGATCTATATATTTAATTAGAGCCTTGGAATGGCTGGTCGTTCTCTGTCCGCAACTAATAATTCTTACTCAGATGTTCCTCAGGTATTTTGGCATCGCTATTTTTTTAGGTTTCACTAGTCCCAGTTTTTCTAGGTTAGGTGCGCTCGTTAAAAAATCTAGAGTTGCTGGGTTGGGAATATCTAAGGACCCCAATTGTGAGAAAGGTTGAACTGAATCGATGTAGCTGTTGCAATAGGTAGGATATTTTCTCAGTGGAAGTCTCATATGCTTGGAATATCTTCCGATAGCCTACTCAAGTTATATGCCTATATTAAAGGTTTAGGTTAATGTGATTCTGTTAAACCAGGAATGGTTACTCAAGAATTACTGAGATAGTAATATCTAAATATGTATCATAATCAGGCTAACTCTGACGTCGCGTTTCTCTAATGTATATTCTTAATGGGCTGCCTCCTCCAAATACCTACTCACGAACGTGGTATTAAAAATGGGGTATTGTTACGCACTCCTTGTCTCAGTCTTGTTCCATGTCTCTCACCTACCCTTGTCAGGTTGTCAGCATCACTTGTATCCTTAGAAAAAAATGCCTTTGCTGCACGTTCAAAAAATCAGTTATCTTATCGTACATGGCTTCTTCGGATCCGTCCTCAATAACCCTCTCTGTTATCATGGTATAATGGCCCCATTATAGTTTCATTTTAGGTGACAAAAACTGTTTTATGTAACAACGACTCCAAATTTGACCTTCCCCTCTCTGTTTTATCTTACTGTGGGTCGCGTTGTTGGTACACCAACAAATCTTCAGAAGAAAGGTCAGTTAGATCGATTGAGAAAAAATAATAAATGTATAAAATTATAACAATGCGATCGGGCGAAGGGTCTCAAGGTCAGCAGAGTTAAATTTATTTCAAAGGTCGTCCGCTTCGATCGGTGAGAGGCAGGTTGCACTTTGTACGTAAGAACAGGTACGCCCCTTTGTACGCTTGACCTTGAAGGTTATTGGTCCGAAATCTAGACGGAAAACTCACGCAGCCTTTTTTTTACTATTTATGCATTGATACATTTACCACCTTAGTTGCTGAGTCTTGCTCAGAAAGTCATCGGAGGTTGTGCATGCTGTGCACGAATGCAAGGGTAAGAACTCTGTTGACATAATGCGGATACTAGTCGTGTGGCGGAAGTAATTCGGTTCAAGCTCTCCATGGCTCATAATGAATTTGTTTTGATGTTTGTACCAATATTTAGCCTTCATCATCTACTGTTCACGAGATCGAAGAAAAGAGGGGAAAAAAGTAGTCCATCGGGGAATCGGGAGATAGGAAAAAGTACGTAAGTGGAAATAAAAGCGCTGCGATACACGCGTTCAGAATCAGTTGGCTAAATGATTGGTTATATTGTGTATGGGAAACAGGTACGCCCCCCAAATCTACACGGACAACTAATTTATACTAAATTTTTTTACCGTTAATAAATAATAAGTATTCAAAAAGTCGGAGGTTGTGCATGCAGAGCATGAATCCAAGGCTATGAACCCTGCCGACATTATGCATGCACAAGTAAGTAGTATGACGGTAGTAACAGAGGGCAAACTCTCCATGACTCCTGATTGACACTTTTGATATTGGTACCAATATTTAGGCCTTGGAAAATCATCGACTGTTCACGACATCGAAGAGAAGGGGCAAAGAAATAGTCTATCGTTTTATCGGGAGATAGCAAAAAATTACATAAGTGGAAACAAAAGCGCTGCGATTCGCGCTTGCAGAATCAGTCGGCAAGGAGGAGGTGAACGAAGGAAGACAGGTTAACTTGGCACGCGATTCTCCCAGGCACCAGAGAAATGACAGCGGGTGACGTAAGGCCCCGCGGCCGTGGAACGCTTTGCCTTTGGCCGGTCTTGGCTGCCTTGCTTCTGTTAGTGGTTTCCCGCTTGTCAGAGGCTTCGCCGTCGTATTGGGCGGACAGGGCGAAGTTCCTCGCGGATGAGGCATCGAAAGCCGTGGGCTCAAGGATCAGCCTCACCGCTGATGAAGAGGTGGTCAATGGGCTGCTCATGGCCGCCAAGCGACGGGAGATCTCCGCTGGACTGAGTGATGCCTCAACGTTCCTGCCCGCGAAACACTTCTTCGAGGCCAAGAAGGATATCGAGAAATCCGACGTATTCCGATTCATCAAAGATCTTCCGAAAGGTACGTCGCTCTTCTCCTGTTCTTCCGAACTGCATTAATTATAGTGCGAATATTTGGAAGAGGAAATTTGTTCGCATTGACCAGGGTTCAGGGTTCCGGTATACCCAGATTTCGCGCTTAAGCTCTTGAAATATCAAATTATCAAGATTAAAATTTTTTACTGCTATCTTTCTTAGATTCTATCATAAGGTGTGCCATTTCCGTTTACCATGTAACTGTTTAGTGTTAGCTATCTAAGAGCGTCGATAAATATGGAGTCTTTTTTTTCACTTTAAGGATGATGTTAAAAAAATTCGTTGCCATTTGTTACTCCCAAGAAAACTGTAAGTTTGACAGCTGATGAAGAATTTCAATTTTTTATGTAAATGCTTAAAAAAACACCCTGGAAAAACTTTCTACCCATTCTTACTATAATTTACCCTGCCAAAGCGTATTCAAAGTTCATAAATTACCATTTGTCGAATATCAAAAAATATGCCTACAACCTAGTAATCAAGATTGGTTTTAAAACTTAAAAAAATATTCATTCATCGATAGGCAGTCGTAATACCCATATGAAGAAACTGGGTATAGCAGAAGTGTGAGAGATTTTGCCACTTATGTCAACGGTTGTGTCCATTCAAAATCATGAGTTCCTAAGGGAAAGCACTTTTTATATGCGTGCGGTGTTACTAACTCACCAAGAAAATGTTGTAAGCACAGGTGACTGGTGTCCATATATTCAACTCCTAACTTTTTAAGTTTATGCTTCAAATAGTCACAGCCATGTAACGCAAAGCCCATTTAGGAAAACAGCCTTTTTTCAAGAGTTTATAATTTGAACAAGTATGAGGTCAGAATGTCGAAAATTTCTTCATTCTTAAACGAATTCTTAATTTTTAAATGCCATAGTAATAAATATGTCAACATCGACTGTTTTTGTTACATCGAAGACCATGGCCGTGAGAATATACTTGATATATAGTAGAAAATTATTCCCGATGCCCGCTTTATATATTTCTGGAAACCATGATTTATCTATAATTTTGAAATTATTATATAGCGTATCATCTGAATTATTTTGTTTACCTATCCTTTCTAAATTGTTTTACTATTCTATAGAATATCAGGGAAAATTGGAGAAAAATATTTATCCAATGTTTTTTATGGTAGTAGTTGATACAAATATTCACTATGCATGCATTTAATTTTTGAAATTCTTTTCACCGAGGCCTCCAAGGGAAGGGCAGTCATTGAAAAAATTGTCGTTAAACTGTTATTTATTCGTGCGTACGCCTATTTGAATCCACAGGTGCCGCTCTTCACGGACACGACACTTCGATGGCGTCCCTAGCGTACGTCGTCAACAACCTCACTCATAGGGCCGATCTGTACGCATGCGTGACCCCAGCGACTACTAAGGGATTGTCCGAGGTGCCGCTGAAATTGTCGGCGCTCCGGTTTTCGGCGCCAGGACCTCCACCAATCAGCGAGCGATGCGCAGAGTGGACTGACGTAGGCCAGCTAAGGTCACGCTTCGGCTCCGACGCCATCGACCGCTGGTTTGAATCCTACCTGAGCTTAGTCACGGCCAATCCGAGAGGTAAGCTTCTATTCTTTACATTTTTTTCCTTTATTAGCCCATGATTTTGATCAGTGGAGAAACATTTGACCACCTTACCGAAAATAGAACACACAAAAATTAACATAACCACATCAACTAATACTTTACATTTAACCACTTCATTAGCCCATGCTTTTGATCGGTGGGGAAACATTTACCTACCTCAGCGAAAAAAAAACACTCTTGAAAACGCAATATTTCACGTAAGCCATGCAAATTGGAAGCTAAACTTTTGGCTTTCGTCGCAGGTGGTCACCAGAGATTATTGAAATATCAAAAAGATATTTATCTATGTATGATTGGTGAAATTAATAAAAAAGTAGTAAAATAAAAATTTAAGCTTTCATTATACATCAAAAATGCCATTTCCTTGGACTCTTCAGTAATGAGGAGAATGAAATCGAGGGCAGAATGCTTTATTGCCGACGAGTGATGGCTATATTTTACCACCGGAAAATCCTAATGGAAATCTGTGATATGGCTGGTGTTTTGGCACTCAGGTTATTATTGCAAAGCTTGTTCATACTCCTCACGTCTTCAGGGATACATTTCTTTGCTACGTTGAAATCAAATGAAATCTCTGCCGTTATATAATTTACTTGAGTCAAACGCAATAGAAAAGTTATTCGGATTTATGTAACACGTATTTCATAGTGCAAGTGTGTACATTTTTAATTACAGGCCAGCTAATATTTGTACTTAGGCGCCAAGCATGACTTTGTCATCAAGGTGATGTAATGAAAAATTGAAAAATGGGAAGAATTGATTTGATCATTCATGTGATCACTCAGGCAAATAGAAAATTGTTGAAAGTGGAAAAAAAAAATCATTACAGTTATAATAAATGCACCCAGCATCAGTGTATTCAATAACTCCAAGAAAAGGAAAGTTCACCTTATCTTTTAATGATTTCTTTCCAGAAAAATATCCAAATATTGACGTCGTTTGGGAATACTTCTATCGTATCTTGGATTTAGTTGGTGGCCTAGTTACTTACAAGCCAGTTTTCGCGGAATACTACAAAAGAACTCTTGAAGAAATGAGGGATGATAATGTCATCTACCTTGAATTGAGAGGGACTTTACCAAAGGTAATGTGCATCGTTCATCTAGCATTAATACCAACGAGCTCATAATTCAGAGAATGATAGCTGTCGAGTAGGTTCTCTACCGCCACCCTGTTACTTATCTGGTACTGTTCACCTTCTTAAATGAGTAAGAAATAAAAATCACTCACTTTAAAAATTATCTTGCTTGCTTTGACAAAATATTTTTTTTATCCTGATTGAATATGTATTTATTGCGACTATTTGAATCACCATATAATGAGTTCTGCTTTTATTTTGCAATTTTAGGAATACATATTTGTTTATATCCTATAAATATAGTAATAATATTGTAATCTATATTCAAATAAAGGTATATATACATCACATGGAAATTGCACTCAACAAATTTTGAAAGTTGTTTTTACATAATTTCTCTTTACTGACTCGCACGTTGTAAGTATAACATTTTTATGAATCCCTTAATTTATTCTTTTAACTGAGCAAGCCATCCTGCGGCATCAAAGTTAGGTAATTCATTTAGTGTTAAAATATTTAACTAAAGTCTACGTAAAATGGGGAATTGGATGGACAAATAATACATATTAAATATAGTTCTCATCTAGACCTCTTAAATGAAATATATTTATACAGATAACAAGTAACGTTTGTATTTAATTTGCGTTAGTTAAAATATGAAGGAATCTTCGGATATTTTGAAACGCGCACACTTCCATTTTCACCGTGGTCCATTCCAATTAAATGTGTTTGCAAGTCCTTGGGTTTTTACAAATGGAACGGTTTCAATCGAAGAGGTACTTTTTTACTATTTTTTCATGGTGAATATTAAAAAATGCTGCGAATTATACTTTATAATTTTTATTTTACAGCCATTACCTTTTTTAATTATTCAATACTTCCTTCTTATTTGATTGAAATAATAAATTGATAACTCCAATTTTTTTCAATTAAACCCTTGATTTGCGCAAAAAATTGTCCAGTACTGCTACAATTTCTCAGTGTTTTTTTATCGTGTCTTTACAGCTTTACGACTTGGACGGAAACCAATGGGAAGGATCTGAAGTCGTGAAGGTTTATAAGGAGGCAACAGATGAATTTATGGAAAACAACCGTGAAAATTTCATTGGTGCCAAGTTCATTTATAATGCACCCAGACTGGTAAACGATTCCACTGCCGATCAGCAGATACAAACGGTAGGCGGTGGAGAATATTTTTTATTTTCTTCTAATTATTTTTCTTGTGCAATAGAACCCATTCCAATGGAAAAATTAGCTGCGTATTTTTTCGTGTTAAACGTTACATAAGTTACCTTCGAGACAGTTCACGCTCTATTCATAAATATAACAGATGACCAAATAGAAATTACCACTGACCTAAAAGAAATTTAGAATGAGACCCTTTATCATGAAAAGTATCGTCGTGGTTGTGTAAATGAATTTTTTTATATGATATTGTTTACTGTGTCACAGAATATTTCGTTCCATATTAAATTGAATCTTGTCTTCTGCTTTTAGATGCGTATAAAATACAATGTGTTACTTCATGGTACTTTTTCCGTTGAGAGTGTTAATTTGTCGAATCACATGAAAATCATCAGCGGAAGGCATTGTTGCACCCGGGACGCATTCTGAAGCCCCATTAACTGAAGTATAACTTGGTTTCAACGACCAAGGACAGTAAAAGAAATATTCCACCATTCACACCTCAGAAAGCGTATCAATAAAATGATGTTTTTGATGGTAGTATATCGGGTTCGTGTGGTGGCCATAACGTTGGCCTCACACCCTGTGAGCCCGAGTTAAATTCCCGGCGGTGGCAGGAACTTTTCAGAGGTTGCCTAAAACAGCATTCTCATTGCTATTTCATCTAGATGTTGGACATCCATACCAAGTACCCAGACTTCGTGGCGGGCTTCGACATTGCGGGTCAGGAGGACAAAGGAAGGCCGCTCAAAGACTTCGTCGACCGAATCCTCACACTTCCGCCAAGTATCAAATTCTTCTTCCACGCCGGAGAGACCGGTGAGTAACAAGTGTTTGAGGTATGTCATTTTCGGTGTTAATTTTTTGGAAATGCATAGGTAACCCATTTCCGCCCACCGTAGCCATATGACTACATCCTACCATTCTGAACATATCGGTGGCTAAGTTCTAACTACACGTTTCTCAAAATTTGGCTGGTTTGACACAGGTATCTTTAACAAAGTGTAATAACGTTAAACAATGAAATTCAATTTAAATAAATAAAATATCGCAGCACTTTTCCACAAAATTTTTTAATGCGTACAACGCGTTTCGGCTCACCGAGTCATCATCTGGTACAAGACTTTTAAAAAATCTTGTGGAAAAGTGCTACGATCTTTTATTTATTTAAATATGTCTAACTTCCACCAATTGGAGCCTGAATCTGTTAAACAAAATAAAATTCAAGCAAAAAATCACTCTTTGTTGGCAAGTGTATGCTTCTTTTTCAGTTTTATGAATTTTTTGTTTTTTATTTTAGCGCACAATTAGAAAAAATTAATCGTGTTCTTACTCTCCTGAAAAGTTGCTATTTTTGAGATACGTGTTGTTATAACTTAGCCATCGCTATGAGACCCTTGAAGAAAATCCGCACTGCTTCTTAGCCGAATTGTCACAAATACGCTTTTGAAACTTGCTACGAGTTTTTGCCCTTTATTAGTTTATTTTTGAAGCAGGTCGAAATAAGGTCACAGACGGAAAGGGAGGAGTACAAAAACCGAAATTCAATGTGGACGCTTATTGCATGTAACTTACATGCAAGTATCATGAATGATAACAAGAAATTACTTTATAAAGGTCATTTTAACTTTCCTTCATCCACATATATGCTTCCTATGAATATACGTCCTTTTTATCAAGGTAATTCGTAGAAATTGTACTACATTCGATTCGGACCTCTCTACCACGGAGTGTAGCTAGATGGCAACGGGCCATTCTCACGAAACGAGGGATGTATCACCAAAACATTTCATTGGATTACGTACGATGACCATAAAATCAACGTACCTAAATATCTTCAAAATCGCGAGCAGAAAGATAACTGGGAGGAATTGTCAATCAAGTACTTCCGGCGAATTAATTTTCCCTGCATTTATTCAAGAGCATAGCTGGTATCTCTACGTAAGGGCATTAGTTATATTTCTCACTTAGGAATGAATACTAAGTTTATTTTTAGTGAGTGGTTTTTATTAAGAAAAGTCGTTATAATTCGTAACGGTATTTCTTGGGTTTGGTTCAACGGAGACTTATTCAATGTCTTTAGTGCTAAACTAACAGCTGAAGTCAGCACGCTCGAATTTTGGTTATCATCGAAAAAAGAGGTTGACATCAATGTCGAATTTAGTCAAAATTCGTTGAGCTAACTCTATTATTGTTCATCTCTAAGCCGTGCTTCTCCATCTTCTAGTTGCTTAGCGACTTACATTTGTGTTTTCCTGCAGTGGGTTTTTTCCAACAAGGACGACAGTCAATATCCTTAGGTTTTTCCCACGTTCACTAACATCTTTTTACACTTGGTCAATAGTAACTTTGTTAACTTATAATTTTATTTGTTGATTGAAAATGGAACTTATATTTCTTTTTATGTAATTTCTCTGCATGTAATTTCATGAGCAACTTGACAATGTATTTATCTTCATATATTTCATGTTTGCCGAGGGTTTAGATGGAAGATGGGACTTTCTAATCCCAATCTCGCCCAATAAAGACGTTTATTTTTTTATTATTATTATTACAGGAGAGGAGCCACTTCCTCTAGGCCATGTATTTTGCTGACATATTAGTTTTGTAAGACTTACGCGACCGTCTTGAAAATTAAGGAAATGTAATCCTCATGATCAACAGCACAATGCTGAAAAGTTGGAACTTTTCAGCATTGTGCTGTTGATGATGAGGAAAGATGCTTGAAAGTAATTATTTTTGTTTGTAATCACCTTTTCAAGCAAAGTTTTACCTTAAAAAAGTTCCAAGTATTGGCGAATGGAAACATTATAAACTTTTGTAATTTGTGAATTTAAAGCTACAATATACAATATGCGAGCGATTTTTCGCAGTTTTTTTACTATTGATTCCACAGTGTTACTGAAATAAGCACTTTTAAATGCGTTCTCATGAGTATAATTGATTATTATTATAATTGATAAGTTGTGTGATTATAATATACATCCAATTGATAAAGATATTTTTTACCATTCAAGATAATGAAGTAGAAGAAAAGAATTTGCAAGCTGAGCTACCAAGCTTACAGATACGTATGATCCACAGAAAACATGGCAAAGTATGATTTTGGGTCCTTCGCTAAACAGGAAAGATTAGACACCACTATATTGTGGGTATGCTCTTATGTCAGATTTTCCTATTTCTTACAGATTGGCAAGGATTAGCTGACATGAATCTTGTTGACGCAGTCCTTCTCAACACTACCCGTTTGGGTCACGGCTACGCTATTCTAAAACATCCGCTGGTCATGCAAAGGGTTAAGGAACAAGGAATTGCAATCGAGGTCAACCCTATTTCAAACCAGGTAATAAAATGTTTGGCATGCCGTGTCTACAGGTGAAATGTTTTATAATTTTTTTCCTTGTAGCTTATCAAGCAAAAAAATCAAGCGTTGTCCATTTCCTCAAAATCCAATATCCAACTCCATCAGCACCTTTTTATTTTTCATAAAAATGGTATTTAAGATTATGTTTTGAGTATTGCATTCCCTTCACATTTTCACTTATATTTATGCCTTAATTAGAGATTTTTCAGGCTAATCAATTAGGGTTTTTTGTATGTTTTCTAAAATTCAGAATTCATTAAATCCTGGAAACGTGCCGGTTGAATCAGCTTAAAAATCTAGTATTAAACTGGCCAAGATTTCAGACAGAACATAATTAAGTTTTTATAAACTAGAAATAAAATCATTCATAATTACATAACGTATCGAACATGCTAAAGTTTTTAAATAACCTTTATATGATGTTATTTGAGCATGAAATTGGCACATACCTTAGGAGGACGCATCACTTTCGCTTAGTTGGTCTGTTTTCGTGATGTAATTATTATTATTCTTTGGTTTCACAGAATTTTTGCTGGTTTTAGGTGAGGTACGGGTATCACCAAGCACTCTCGTCTTTTTACTCTGTGTTAAAAAAATTTCTGACAATCCGGCATGTATTTAAAATTGCTGATTTTTGTATTGAAATGAACAAGTTTTTCGGCAGTCCATTAGTTTTAAGACCTTGATGGGCTGAATGAGACACTATTCCTGTGTCAGAGATAATGATTGGTATTGTGTGCAATTTACCTGATTTCCATAATATCTTAATTTCATCTTTAAGTTCTGCATACTTTTCCATTTTGGTACCAAGTACTGAAATGTTTAGCATACTGCGTCCATAGATGAAGTGTTTTGTAAATTTTTTCTTGCAGTTTATTTCACAAACCAGTTGAGTTTATAAAGTTTTGAGGCAATTTCCTCAAAATCCATTTTCCAACACCGTCATCTTCTTTTCATTTTTAACAACGATAAAATTTAGGACTATGTTTTGATCACAGCACCCCGTTCATATTTGTATAGATTGATGCCTTAATTAGCTATTATTTTTTAGGCAGAAACAGTACAAGCAGATATCTTCCGAGCTGTCTTTGCTGTGGACAATCCTAATAATCACTTTTTTGTCCCTAAAGTTAAATTTTCCACATGCTAAAAACTACTCCATGAAAATTTTGAGAAGCTTTGCGAAATAAATTGAGAAGCTTTGAGAAAAAAATTGAGAAGCTTCTTTCAAGGAGAAAACTTTCCTATTTTCTTTGTTACATATTTTCTATTTCCTAATAAGTGACTTCTGCGGCTATGTATGTAGTGAAAATCATGTAGAATTATCTTAAGAATTGTATGATGAAGATTTTGTGCAAAAAATAGCAGGAAAAGTTCAGAGAAAATTGTAGAGAGATAAATATTTTGAATGGCTAATCGAATTTCACACGTCTGTCGTAACAAAATTAGTGATGTTTAGGACCTAGAGTAGGGTTTTATCCTCAGGGCTCATTTTTGGGCTGTTTCAACTTTAATAGCAGCACTCATATTTTTAGTAATTGTTGATAGAGACCGCGGTAACCAAGTCATGATTTCTTACAAATTTAAACTTTCAAGAAAAATCATGCTACGTTATATGGTCAGTTTGTTGGTTGTTTTTGGTATGAAATGTATTCAAAGTATGCCTACGAATTCCTCTAGTCAGAATGCAAGACACGGGTTTATTAAATGTGGGAAAACGTTTTCAGCAATGGGAAAGAAATGAAATCATAACAGCTAAAAGGAACCTAAAGTACGAGGTCAAATGTCTTGGTTATTGCCTAGAATATAAACTTATAATTCAATATTATTTATACTTATACTTATTTAAATTCTCCCTGTACTGTTGGGCAGTCGAAATAATAATTCTTTACTTCAGAATTACGAGAAATTCAGTGAATTTATCTACCTCGACCAGGACCTATCATACATTTTTTATGTAAAACTCATTAAATCTGTGAAAAATATGCCTTTTGAAAGTTTTAAAACCTAGCTTTACTCAAGCTGACAAAGACTTAGAGAGAACATAACTAAGTTAAAACAACTGAAAAAGTAGTTCATTCGTAAGTATCGTGCATGGTGAGAAATGTAAATGACCTTGAGAAAAAAGCATTTGGACATTTAATTGGCTCTTTTGTTACGAGGATGCATAAATTTCCCTCGATTGGTCTGTTTTTATGATATATTACTTATTGAAGTGTTGTAATATCATCTATTTCTGGGGTAAATTATCACGTTTCATTGCCAACCAATTAAAGCATTTCGATATCCTATATCTAAATATGAAAAAATTACCTCATTCTTTTGGCGGAGATGAAATAGATACATGTGGGATACTGGTTAATGTTAATGATATTTGATTTATAAATCCTAAAAATTTCAAAATGATATGGTAAGATTAAACGAATTATAAGCAACGAAAAAAAGCAAGATACGTTCAGATTAGTGGTTTTGATGCGTTATCTAAATCACTTCCATACTTCTAGGTTTTATTGCTAGTCAACGACCTACGCAATCACCCAGCGGCAGCGCTCCTTGCCGACGATTATCCAGTGGTGATCTCCTGCGATAACGCCATGCTATGGAATTCCACAGCGCTTAGCTACGACTTCTACGAGGCGTTCATGGGAATGACCAGCGCCGATACGGACCTTCGATTCCTCAAGCGACTCGCGTTCAACTCCATCATGTAAGCAAACTAATTGGTTGTATAACAAATTAAAGTAGTAATATCCATCTACATGCTTTTAAGTATACTATTGCACTAGGGAACAATTGTAACACATTTTCTGTTGACTTTAATGTTGAGCTGTTTTATGGTAAAATAAGGCATGCTGATTTTAAAACTGCAGTTAGCTTTCACGGATTAAAATAATATTCTGGTTAATATGGGTAAGGTAATGGGTAAATATCAACTGAAAATAAACACAAAGAAAACCAAGATATTAGTATGCAGCAGAAGAGGGGGGGTCAAGACTAACATTAAAATAGGGAAGCAAACACCGGTGGAGGTGGATGAATTCTGTAATTTGGGAAGCAGGATCACTAGTGACGGGAGAAGCAAGAAATAAATTATCAGCAGAACAGCCAAAGCAAAGAGAGTATTAAAAAAACACCAAAAGAGATACTTGCTTACAGCGGGAAACTTAAATATGGAAGTCCTGAAAAAAATTATAAGAACCTACATTTGGAGTATGCTCCTATATGGAAGTGAGGCATGGACAATGACAGCAGCGGAAAAAGCAAGGATAGCAGCCTTCGAAATGTGGTGCTACAGAAGAATAATGAGGATCAAATGGATCGACCGAGTTAGTAATGAGGAAGTCCTGCGAAGAGTATGAGGAAAGAGAGGCCTCATGAAAACCTTAATAAGAAGACGGAAGACCATATAGAAGATATCCTGAGACATGATGGCCTGATGAAGACAATCGTCGAGGGAAAAGTGGATGGCAAGAACGGAAAAGGAAGACCTCGAACAAAATATATGGAACAGGTGAAGAAAGATGCGAAGAAGAAGAAATACGTAGGCGTGAGAAGATTAGCTGATAGGAAAATTGAGTGGGGAGCTGCGTCAAACCAATTTTAGGATTGTTGACCAGTGATGATGAGTTAGTTTTCTTCTACAACGTCAAGTTTTTTCAATACACCTTGTGTGATTGTGACCACACTCTATTGGATTCAACGTCGATCACAGGAAGCACTATTGCTCTCCAATTGGCTGAAATAAGCCTTGCCAGACTGGTCCCGTATGGCTGAAGCCGTAGAAGACCAGCGATAGGTGGATAGCAGTTTAGTTATGTAGGAGATACTATAGTGAGATGAAGGAACGTAACCCCACTCTTGCTTCTTGAGGAAGCTATAAAATTTTGCGGGTTGCATACACTGATATAATTTTTTTTTCAATTCATTTGTATGAGTAGACCATACTTTTTTAATAAAAGACCTTCAAATTTCCTATCTGGGGAGTATACTAGGTAGTATTCCTCTTTACATTCCTTCATTTACAAATGTTTAATGACGTACGAGACAGATAGAGAGTATCGTGTAGTTATAGATAAAATGTAATAGATAAAGTTATAGATAAAGTGATAGGTAATTTTCTTATTCAGTGGCCAAACGTTAGCCAAAAACAAGTCACAGATCTATGACAACAAAATGGCTGTTCCGCAGTATTATTGAATATCATTAATCCAATTAGATAATTTTCCCTCAAATTTTATTCTCTTATCGGCTATAAGATGCAAATTAGTGAATAAACACACCCGAGTAAATACGGATCGGTATCACCGCCCGAATTCGTGAATACTTAAAATATTAATACTAGATGTCGTAATTATATTATTGCTAAAATTAATTATAGCCTATTATAAGGTAACACCTTTAATGCAGCCATTAGGGTTAAATTGGTGCGAGTTTCATTAAAAGATCTTTATAGAATGGCAAATGCCATTTATAAATAATTTATGTATCCATAAAAATATGGTAAAGACTCTATTTTGATAATATCTATCTTTTAAAGGTCCTTTTGGCATATATGCTTGAACTTTGCTTTAAAAAAAATGATTTGTAATAAAACTTAAAAATCGTGAATTGCTCATTTTGGGCAATAGCCTAGGGACACGGAAACATATTCATAATTAATATACGCATACGGTATTTCCTCTGCTCGCATCATTAGTGATATATTAACTAACGTAAGATGCTACATTTTCATCACGAAAGTAAAATCCAAAAACACATTGAATCGGTGCGGGAGGATTTCTGTCAGTTATTGCGAATTGATGCCCTTGACAAATATATGATCATTCTTTATTCAAATAGGAAGTATGAAAATTAGGAATGTAAGATATTTACTCATTTTATTAGGAATAACTCTTTTTTAAGATCTTTCAGAGTGGAATCAGAACATTATATTAAAATATGACAATTTCTTTTTTCAGATATAGCTCCATGAATTCAGTGGAAAAAAGCCAGGCGCTTTTCTTATGGCACACAAAATGGAATCAGTTTATTTCAAATACTATTGAAAAGTACAGTTATACAAGCCTATGACAGTTGTCTACTATCATCTGTGAAGTGTAAAAATATCATATTGAAAAAATATTTCAGTATTACTTTTTGCTCACTTCAAAAACTTATGATTAACTTTAATAAATGAATCCATTAAATATTTCCCTTTGACACCCAGAAAATTATGAAGCCTTACATTACTATTTATGATGTATTTTTTATATTTTTAAGTTATTGTTGTTAATACGCACAGCGTAAATATAAAATAGATGCTCTCACATTCTGTATCGAGGACGAGATTAAAATGTGAAATTCCTATGTCTCTAAATGAGTGTGATTTGATAACTTCAACAATATCGCATGTTTTTTTGCCAATAGTCACTGGAGATGTTATTTTAATTGAATTATAACTTCATGAGAAAAAGAAAAAGTTAATTGATGAAGTCCATTCACAAGTATTTCCTTTACTAAGAATTTTCGTAATTCTTTACTAAACCGAAATTGGGTGTTATAAAGACTTCGATTTCAGCGCTGACCTGTTTCAGACCTCCACCTTTTGACCCTACCATGGCTATGGTATTGTCTCGTCCATTGAGCAATCATGCCAAAGGAATTTCCGGATACTGTGCATGGATTCAAGGTTGAAATTTCAAAATCCAAGATCACGACATAGGTCAGATTCGCCAACTATGACAATATCATCTGTTTCTAAGTTGTTTATTTCGACTGAAATTTTTTTTCATCAAATTTAATGCTTACAGCGAAGGCGACGTTCCAGGATTTTATGAAAATTTATTTGAAAGCGTATCACTTGGAAAATTTTCCATTTCCTGTACTAATACCTAACGAAGTTGGGGTATTAATGCTATTGGCACTGAGCCATCAAACCGACTTTAGCGCCCTTGCATACATTTACTCTGAGCTTGCTCTAATGTCTCACCTGTCAATACCATAACATACCTCATCACTATCTATCGTAGTAACCTGGCGTTCTTAAGATGCGACTAACTTGGTCGGAAAATAAACTGCTTTTGAATTTACGTAATAGGTTTGGTCTACTTTCCAGTCTACGGTCTAGCAATGATTCCCATCCGAGTTGCTCTAAGAGTTCAGTAAACTTTTCAGTAAAGAGACTAACTAAATTATCATAACGACTTTTCGCGTACCTGGCAGCTCTTCTCTGTACACATACTAACTCTTTTTTTAAGCATATTTCATGAGGATCTCAAATACCGGCAGCGTATTCCAAATGGGATGTAACGAGGGAGAAGTATCTCATTTCTCTCACTTTGCCGTCGAACTTTCCCAGTATTCTTTTAAAAAATAATAATTTACGATTAGTTTGACCAGTTATTTCTCCCCCATGTTGATCGGTAATGACCGAGGATCATCCATTCATGATTTCCTCACCAAAGAAATCGCTGAGTGCCGTGACGTCGTGTCGAACAGTTCCATGACTTCACACCACTTACTTGCTCATTGATCAGGGGTCATAATGAAAATTACCTCATTTGGAGAGCTATTGGATCTTCAAATGCATCATTCAACGTGTGATTCGCTTCCAGAAATGACAAAGCAAGACTTTTTCATTCAAATTAAGGTAAAAGTAACACCAATTGAGGCGATGCATTAGAGAAAATTGAGGATTTATGGTAATCATATAAAGATCATTGAAATTTTATCATCATTAAGGTCATAAGAAAGACTACCAAAATACAAAAAATTATATAAAACGAAATTCGAAATTGACTTTAATTGTTGCTTCAGGAAATAGAAGAAAAACAAATCCTACTGAGGTAGTGAGACTGTTATCTGCGGCAAGGGTAGCCAGTTTGTCAGCTAGTACATTTCCAAATAAGTATTACGGTCGTTATAGCAATTGAACATTTGCCCCTGCACGGTGAGTGCCATTGCAATAAACATCTGACTGCCACAGAGGTTAATGTAGGCCTCCTCATATTTCTAGTCTTAAGGTGTAAGCCAAGTAATGAAGCCTTCCTTACGTTCGCTCCTTACTTCAAGGTGCAACTCCTTGAATATTGTTATAATACGACGTACGCGCGTGCCTGCAATACAGGCCCTATTCGATCCTGAATATTGCTGGAGGCCGCAGCCTAGTCGAAGCCCGTTTCTTAAGCCCGCAGTTCGGCACAGACAACACAACACGCCCAAAACTCTTACCATCAATCTCCTATCCCTTAAACCCATCCTCTTATCCTAAAGCCAAATGGCATACAAACACCAGCGCTTCTCCTGTGATTTAGTTGCTCTTGCTCAGTCGGTGTGCGAGGGACGGAGGCTCAACGTAGTCAGTCGCGGTTTTCGCTTGGAGCCATCGTTCGCACTGCCGAAGTACACCGCGGTAGATCAGGCTTCATGTTAGGAACGGCACACTTCCGTATCACCAATTCTGCGCTAGCTATCATAGGAATATTCTATGTATTATACTAGCTGGTACTAGTCCGCATATATTGTGCAAATAGTGCCCATTAGAGAAGAATTATTTTCGGTTGCTGTTAATCTCAACTTTAGGTGAACATTTTAATAATGGACTAATTGCAACTAATTCGTTGTTTGTAAAAAAATCTAAAAATCTACAGGTGAGTTTAAAATTAGTGAAAGTCTTATCAAATGGAATCAATATTTCGTAAAGTTACTCATGAAGTAGGTACTCAATTCATGGCATACTGAGATTTTATTTCGATAATTATTTCCAGGCCAACCGTGAAGAGATGCCTGAGGTGAATAATTGGTGATAATTAATCAGGAGTAACTGTGAGCAGTGACTCTTCAATGGATAAGTCGGAAGCCTACCAAGTGTTTGGTTCATTTTCCGTTTTTCCGCGAGCTTTTTGGAGAACGTGCTCCGGTTCTTGGAGAATGAAATACCTAGGATCCATCTCGAGCTACGAAAGGCACCTCACTAAACGGAATAAGATGATCACTGGATTTGAAGGTAGGGTAAAAATTAATTTTCTTACTAATTCATCGTGTTTTGAGATGGCAAATTATAAAAAGAAATAACCGCGGACTAACCAGACCTAACCCTGAAAAGATACGCCGCCACCGCGTCGCAACTTTAGAGTCAGCAGTAATTCCTCTTTAAGTATGGAAATTCCACTCTGGAAAATCATTTGCCTTGACTGGGATTCAACGGCTTACGCAACTTGTTTTACCGAAGTTACATAAAGTTTCCTTGTCGCCGATATTCAATTGAGCACGCTGTGAAGTGCTCAAGGTTTAATAACGATAAGGTTTATCTCGCCGGCATAACCTTAATAATTTCGAGTTTTGACTCATAGCTGGAATTTGCTTAAGAAGGCAAATTTATTTTGTAGCCCGTAATACATATGATTGGAAAATGGGATATAAGAGAAACGTGGACTAGAAAAATTATTTTTGAAAAATTTCAGTGGACAATATCAAAATTGAAATACTCTTTAGGCCTGTTTACACGATACATTAACACGTACGAGTTAATGTACGTTTGCGTGAATGATTTTTGTGGACCGGAACGGAGCATGTACGAATGCATGAACCAAATTAGAACAGGTTATATTTTCTGTGCATGCATTCGCACAAGTTGGGTGGTTACACGGTGCATTTTGGCGTTCATTCTCACGTTCATACATTTAGACATTAACCCATGCGCGTTCATATTCCGAGCAAACAGGCCTTTAGTAAAGGAAAAACGTTTTCAGATTTAGCGCGCTGCAGAAGCAGTAATGATGCAGAGATTATTTCTTGGTGTAAGCTTGTACTTTCTTACCCTGTTTTGATATGTTAGAGTTTTTCCTTCAACATACGTTAACGTTGTGATTCCTGCCACTCGCGTGACTTTTTCTATTACCTCTGTGATAGTTTGTTACTATTATCCTAATTTATTTTTAGCCTTTTCTACTTTCATTTTTTGTACTTCTGGTCAAGTTTTGCCCAAGGAAATCTTCGGTTGAACTCGAAGTTAAATAGTTAAATTCACTGCCACTTTGCACTAATGTTAACAAAAACAATTATCTCGATTTCACATTTCAGACGTCGATCAGTCTTCTTCTCAATGTTATTTATGTTTCTCGTATAGTAATGTTATTTATTATTTTTTCGTTTTTAACTTTTCAGTCTATTTTTATCAAATTAAAGTTTGTCGATCTTGGTTTATACTCCTTTTTCCTCACTGTCATCATGTTAACCTTTATGCTCAATAACTTACTATATCTACTTAAGATCAATTGCGCAATATTGGAAAGATGATTTAAACTTCCTACTCAAGGTACTTCCTAGTTACCCTTTCGGTCAATGCTTTAAGCTTCCTTAATTCTATGATCTGCAGTTGAATAGCAGGTCAGGTGTATACCTTTTGTGGTGATTGATAATTTAATAATTTTAATAGTTCTACACGAAAGAATATTTTTTTGATACATTGAAAATCATTAATCTAAAATTGAAAAAATAATATTCTCAAAGTAGGTAAATCGTAATAAGGTACTATCTCCCTTATGAAGAAGTAAATAGGATAACGCGATCTATTTTTAATACATATTGATCTTTCAATGGATAATCTTTCGGGGACTTTTTAAATGGCATCAAGCTATTTGGTCGTATCAAATGCGATTTTCGTGCCTTACGGACGGAAGTGTTTCTGTAAATGGCGTTCAGAGTAAAAAATAAACTGGGAAGCGTGAAATGTTCTATGCGCAATACAATAAAGTGTATTATCACCTTGAGTGGTTACTGCATTAACTCTTCGCTCATATTTTTTTTGTCTTCCAATGGTATCATAATTTCGTATTTCTTTTATGCTATTCTATGTCTTAAATTTACATGTAAAAATCTAGGGATTGCATGTTCATAAAATGGTGTTAATACCCCATAAAAAATACTTTATATAATAATTGTTTCATGTCTTCCGGATATCGAAATGCGAGTGTTTAACCCAACTGTTGCTCATTTTTTTCACGGATAATGGTGAATTAAAAAATTGGATGCAAGTGTTTTAACCATGCCAATTAAAGGAGCTCGAAGAATATAGCATCATGATTATGCTCCTGTGGTAATAAGAAACTGAGGCGCATGATACAGCAGTGATTTAGAAACTTCTTGGTGAATAGTATAATGCCAAATATGTCAAAATTTGAAACATTTGACTGTTTTCGAAGTCATATTACCAGTAGCTTTATTGGAAACTTCGGTTATTATGTAAGTACAGGTTGGAAATATGTCCTCTTAATATCATGGTATGCAATCTAATTATGCATTTCTTTCCTATTAGGAGGAAATCAATTCTACATGTACATAAACACTCAGAAAAATAAATTAACACATCAATGCACGGAAGTAATAAGTTTGGGGTCAGCCCTCAGAAGAATAATCAGTCAGAAGTAAGAATCACTACTAAGACATAAAAGTGATTTCTTCTTAGGTAAGCGCTGACTAGTGAACGAGTTAAATTATGATTCAAATAGAATAATTCCGGGTGAATAGGGTAGTTTCCTTCATCAAAGAAAGCAAAAGGCATTGATTGCGATTCGTTACCCACCATTAGTGAATTCATAATATACAAATTATTTGGTTTTAGAAATCCCAGTTTATACGAATGGCAACGGTCAATTTTATCCTCATTTGAAAAAGGCCATATAGGCGCCCATGCGATGCCACTCCACGTGACGTCACAGGGACCTAGTTTCTATACGAGTAGATAGGAGTTTTACATCGTCTGAGGTTACCAATGCATGCATGAGGCACGGAGCTCAGGGAAATATGTCTTAATAATCACCTATTGAAATGGGCTAAGGTCGGAAAGTTTTCTTCGTTTGATAAGGTATTAATAATCCTTATTTAAGCCAAGCGCTACCAGCTAGCACGGTACTCGGCTACCTGCTAGCATCCTGCGTCATATCAGCGCTCAGAGCCTCGCCCCATGGTCACCTCACACGGCGTCAGCGGGAACCAGAATGACGTCACACGGGGTTTTCCTAGCATTCATACTTAGCCGTCGCGTTTTCCCGCGCTTGAAAATTTTCAATTTTTATTTAATCGCGAAAAATAGATATCGTCATTTAAAAATCTAAATGCGTGAAATAGTACTCCAGGAGTAATTATCTTTCGATTTAGGCAATAAAAAAATAATAGGAAACTAATGTTATTTACTATCGTACCCAGAATTTCCTTTCCGGCAACTACACGAACACGATGTATACAATACAAATATAAATAAATCGTTCAGATAACAAATTGCAGCGTTCCATAGTTTAAAGGCTGGCAACCCCTGATTCCGTTCTGTATTAGTGCTGACATGCTAGGTAAACTGTGATAATTCAAGCGTAGTTAGGTAAAATATGTAATATGAGACTTTCGTGGATGGATTTTTATGGGTATGATTTTGCTTCTAGAGGCCGCAAACATTGAGTCATAAATTATTGAGTCATGACCGTGAAAATCACAATCATTTGTAAGGGTTTCGCGAATTAATGTGTCTTCAAATGTTCATTCATATCAACGGTATAGGTAAATTATTTCACTTAGAATGAAACTTATTTATTTGATCATAATTCGAAATAATATTTCGTTCTTTCAGACGAACTTAAAGCAGTTAAATGCGGTATTCGCTCAAAGTATGCTTTTCCTAAAATTTTCGATCTCAAACGGTTTTCCTCTCAGAATTTTTTATAGTTATGTTAGGAGCTGAGAGTAGCATTCGACACTTTTTACAACACTTCTAAATACTATATGAACATTATACTGTTACTCCTGGCTCTCCAATCTTCACCCGGTCCTGTGTCCATTTATGTGTGTCCCGAAGTCATGTCCTTCAATGGAAGAGTTGCGTGCCAGTGTTGCGATAAGTGCATGGTCATTCTGTGTTCAATGTGATCGTGATGATTTTTGTTTGTGGTGATGCGTGTGCCTCGTGGGATCGTCGATGGAAAGCAGTGGGACCTCCGCCGTTGGACATTGCAGTATTGAGGTAGGGAATCGCTACCTTTCCCTGCATGGAAACAAATTAATGCAGGTTAAGTGGGCTCCTGTATTAATGGGGAATTTCGGAGTTGGGAGTATCCAAAGACGCTTTTTTAATGTGTGAGAATAATGAATACGATAAGGAATTTACACTTTGGTGGTTATTGCTGTCAGTTGCGCAGCGAGGTTTTGGGGGATAAAACTCCCCCCAGAGCTCAGAGAAATTTTTAAATTCAATCCATTTTACTTAATTGAATTGATATTAATAATATAATAGTGCAAGGATTGATAAAATATCCTTGATAATTATTCCAATATTGATAAGATCCTTGTCGTTACAGGGTAATGAAAATTTAAAACACCGCATAACTTCTGTTCCTGAGGAGGAGTTTTAAAATGATGGGCCAAAGAAAGCCTCAATTCATGGGGATTCCTTGAGATTCCTGATTGGATTAAGGGTAATCATGCTGTTAACTGGGATTTTAAGCCAATTATTCACTAAAATGTCCCTGTTCAGATGATTAATGATATCCAGAATTTCTAGTCGATATTTAAGCGAGCTCAAGCGCTGATGGAGGCCGTTTAGTACTGGAATTCCACTTTGAAACTGTCATCACAGGACTAAGCTTGATGTGACTGATAGATGAAATTGGCGCGATTAACTACAGCCACGAAGTTCACCGCTTCGACACTTGGAGCCACTTGCCATCAAGAGCGCCACCTGTGCAAGATACCGGTACTGGTGACACCCCCCCACGGTCCGTGAGCGCTTTAGGTTCCCGGATTTCGCCACCAGGTGGAGAGACATCGCGCTGGTAACCCGTGGCCGCGTTCGTAAGACCGCCAATTTTGTTGTTTCAAAACGCGATCATCGAACCACAACGCATCGCTGAAGGCGAGTATTCATTTAAACCATGTCTACGACATCAAGTACCAGCATATCAAAATATTTCTTGGTGAACAGAGTGTAAGAGCGAAAGATCTTAGTGCTAGAAGTTCTTTCGAAAAATGGCATGCTTAATAGGGTAGTTTCCTTCATCAAACAAAACGAAAAGCATCGATTGCGATTCGTTACCCACCATTACTGTATTCATAATATACAAATTATTTCGTTTTAGAAATACCGGTTTAGACGAATGCCAATGGTCCATTTTTATCCTCATTTGAAAAGGTCCACATTGGCGCCCATGCGATGCCACTCCACGTGACGTCACAGGGACCTAGTTTCTATACGAGAAGATAGGAGTTATACGTCGTCTGAGGTTACCAATGCATGCATGAGGCGCAGAGCTCAGGGAAACATGTCTTAATAATCACTTATTAAAACTGGCTAAGGTCGGAAAGTTTTCTTCATTTGATAAGGTATTAATAATCCTTATTTAAGACAAGCGCTACCAGCCAGCAGGGTACTCAGCTACCCGCTAGCAGCATGCATCGTATCAACGCTAAGCCTCGCCTCAAGGTCACCTCACAGGGGGGCAGCGGGAACCAGAAATAAGTCTCACGGAGAGATTTCCCGGGATTCATACTTACGCGTCGCGTTTTCGCGCGCTTGAAAATTTTCACTTTTCATTTAATCGCGAAAAATAGATGTCGTCATTTAAAAATCTAAATACGTGGAATACGTACTCCAGGTGTAATAGTCTTTCGATTTAGGCAATAAAAAAATAACAGGAAACCACCCTATTGAAGGAGAGACATTTCTGATATAAATTCTGCTTAAGGTAGGAGAAATAAATATAATTTTTATTCTTTCACCCCAGATTTTCCTACTTATTTGACATTTTTAAATAGATCTTGTTCGATTAATATAATTTTTTTCTGGGCGATCTGCCTCTTCAATAAAATGCGAGAATACTATGGAATATTGGTTGAGGAAAATTAAGACTGATGTTGCATGTGCATTTCGTTTTTACTGTGCCGTATTAACCTCTGTTTTAACTACGTTTGCGAGTAATTTCGAATGTCAGAGCTTGATGCTAACTGGTATCTGTGAAAAGGGGTTCCCATCTCCCAATAACGATGACGATCACATAACGCGTTGTAAAAAAGCATACATTTTAAAAGTAACACAATTTATGTCCTTTCCATGGGTAGCCCTGCCCAAGAAGTTCAGGTTTCGGAATCGTAATTGATCAAAAACGCTTATATGCCTCTAGTCACCATATCTTGTGAAAAATATTTTAATAATTATGTGCAGAGGTTCAAAGGGCGTATAAAAAGGTCTTAATGAGATCAAGAAAATAAATTTTGAAAAACACCTCGATGAAAACATGGCTCTGAACTAAAGTGGCCATACGTCCCAGTTTGGTCGTAACAGTCCCGGTTTAGACCGCTTTTGAGGGAGTCCTGTAGTTTTCCGAAAAATATATACTATGTCCTGGTTTCGTTAAAAAATAATGGGATTATGTTTTTATAATAACAGTTTATAGCGGAAAGCGTAAGTAAATACGGAAATAAGAGTTTGGAGTTAGGTTTGTTGAAGACGGAATAAAATTGAGTAAGAGAATAGTCTGGAGTATGCTCCTATACGGAAATGAGGCATGGACAATGACCGCAGCGGAGAAAGCAAGGATAGAGGCCTTTGAAATGTGGTGCTACAGAAGAATGATGAAAATCAAATGGATCGACCGAGTTAGTAACGAGGAAGTCCTAATAATTGTAGGAGAGAAGAGAAGCCTCATGAAAACCTTAATAAGAAGACAGAACAACCTTATAGGCCACATCGTGAGACATGATGGGCTGATGAAGACAATCGTCGAAGGACAAGTGGAAGGCAAGAATGGAAAAGGAAGACCCCGAACAAAATATATGGAACAAGTAAAGAGAGATGTGAAAGAGAAGAAATACGTAGGTGTGAAAAGATTAGCTGATAGGAGAACTGAGTGGAGAGCTGCGTCAAACCAATCCTAGGATTGTTGACCAGTGATGATGATGAAGAGAATAGTAACAATATAGATAATCTTAATTTTGATGTTACATACCCATTTCCATGGAGTGAGGCTATAGGTTTTCGGAATTCGGGAACCCCCTTCCCCCCCCCCCCAAACCCGCGGTACTAATTGTAAGATATCCCGGTGTTGACAAAATATTTTTGGCCACCCACCTCTGAACTCAATTGTTTATGAGAGCATCTTAATTTTGAATTTTTACCTTACATCTCACGCCTCCCATAGTAAATCCTATTCATTCAGTCTTTCTGAATCAGTCTTATGACTAGCGTTTATTTAAAAGACGGCAATAATATCGAGGAAGCGAGGAAAAAAAAGAAACAAACTATCGTAAAGAGAGTTGTGATTATTGCGCCGAGGTCCGGTCGATAATTGACTTTATCTTTATTGGCCGTATATTCCTATTTATATCGGAAAAAAGGTGGAATTTTTCAAAATCATTACATTACAGTACTTACTCCTTTTTCCACATGTTTATCTTCACTTTTTGAGCGTTTACTTTTCTTAGAAACAATTTTATAGAACCGCCTAAAAACACGTTTCATTTCCCTTCCACTATCAAAATAACGCCTCTCCTTGTGCATAAAATCATAGAATGCTTTAGATTTTAAAATATTTTTCAAACACAGGAAGTAATCTCGTTGGCAAAGAAATTTTTCGAAATTACTTCCGCTTCCTGTAGGCTCAGCATTCGTTTATCATTGTCAGAATTCGTCTCGGGTAAGGGTAAGCCTGTTTCGACGAGTGTCGTGAATGTATAACCTGTTAAAAGAAATTCAGCGTCCCACGCATGTTTAAAGAGCAAAAAGTGGTCCAAATGAGCTGCCTCACTCGGCATCTTAAAGGTCAGAAGCCTACCTTGATGAGTCCCGATCTGAGATTTCGGTCGTGCTACGCGGACGTATGGATAAAACGACATACGTAGGCACTTTCGGTAGAGTGCTTCCGCGGATTGGGTGCGGCTATTAGGGGCAATGCTGTCAAATACATAATTGAATAAGTAAAATTTGTAATTTCCACAGGTTAATTTCAGCTGCCACAAAGCAATGCAGGGATATATATATATTCAATGTTTTGCAGAAATGCGATGCAACGTAGCACATATATATACACACGTTTGAAATAAACTCACACGAGCATTATAAATAATGTAAAGGAACTTCTTCTTGCCCTGGGGTGGGCACACAAAAAACTTAGAAATTTCCCTCCTCTTCTCACTTGAGAAAGATGGGCTGCGTCCCATCGAAAATTTGTAAAAACAACCTTTCCCCGTAAGTTCCTCACTTTTATTTTATTTTTCGTTTTTCTGTCAATTTCTAAGTTTTTTGGTGTGCCCACCCCAGGGCACGTTTTCGGTAGGTGACAAGGGAATTTCATGCTTGAACCAATCTCTATCAATGTAAGCACATTTCTAGGATGTAAATTTAATATAATAGCTGACCCGGTGAACGTCGTACCGCCTAATTTTCAATGAACAGCTTACAGTTACACTATTTATAAATCAAGAGATACTGTACTGATTTCAATAATATTTTAATTTTACAGTAAATTAAGAAAAGAAATCAATGAAACTACAAAAATTAGAATTTTTATGGCTTGTTAGAAACATATTTTCTTTATTCAATCTAAATAAGGAGGACCGGATCACGCATACGTGGATTTATTTCAATTAATTTTCTAATTTTCACGTCTTAACTTAAGAAAATTTAGACATTGTGGTTTTATAAAAGTTAATAAAGTCAAAATTTTATGCATTCACTTGTTGGCCTATTTGCGTTTTTAGCCGTAAATTTTTTTTTTAGGTCCAAGTCCTGCCGCGTTCTTGAGGCAAGTTTACGCAACGCTTGCCTGACGCTCAATATCTCGTGAAAATAGCTCCTAGAAGCAGCATTAATATGTCATGGCTTGTGGCACGCTAGATATAACTCGCCTTGTAAAACTGTTCTGCGTAAACATGCCCATGTGCCTCATGCTTAAACGTGCCCCGGTCTACCCTACACATTCGGTTTTATTCACTTAAGTCAACTACCTTCTGATACACAACAGTTTTTGTTTTATTGTCGAGCGGAAGTACAAATAAAGCGGAGTATTTACCAACAGGTGCGTATAACACATATATTTGGCCATGAGAAAAACATGGCGTTTCTAGAGTCATTGGTGGGTGATATTCAAAAAATCATGACGGCCGCCAGTTCCTTTACCTGCACTATTTTCCACTCTGAGCCACTATGGCCCGGAGCTAAATGGCTTCACCCAGGTTTCGAACTGGAAACCTAATATGTCACTAGCACCTCTCTCTACCCACTAGGCTACCCTATGAAAACATTTTGTAGAACCTGCAATATGCATTAAAATTCATCGGCGATCAGAAAATTTGTATCCATTCATTCCTATTTAATAAACTCAAAAAAATTCAATATAATAAACTCCAACATGATAAAGAAAATTGATTGTTGTCTCTGCGCCATTGTGCTCTCAATCACTCTACTAATTGTTGTCCTTGTTATATTGCTTTATTATATTTTTGCCATTGTTGTCATTCACTCCACGAATTATTGTTCACTCTACTTATCCATTCATCCTATGTGTACACATATTTCAGGATTTTTAGTCGCATTTATTTTTTTCTGTTATGCTTTTTTCATTAGTTTTTTATGTAAAGGTATTATTTTGGTTGTACATACATCAAGGTCTAATGGACTCAGAAGTCCATGATAATAAACTGTATTATTATTATTATTATTATTGCGATCCTGCTATTGTTATGAACTACAGCTCTATATTTTTCGGTCTGAAGTCAGTTCTTTTATTTCCCCTAGGCTATTTTTCCTCGTTGTCCTCCTTGATACATAATCCTAGGAAACCTATAATTAAAACAAAATTTAAATTTTCTAAACGAGAATTTCCAGTCAATATTATCATAAAAAATAACAATCAAAACGTTCAATCATAAAAACTATTTTTTTCAAATGAAAATACATTTTTACGTACTTATAGTAAAATTTGTATCCATTCATTCCTATTTAATAAACTCAAAAAAATTCAATATAATAAACTCCAACATGATAAAGAAAATTGATTGTTGTCTCTGCGCCATTGTGCTCTCAATCACTCTACTAATTGTTGTCCTTGTTATATTGCTTTATTATATTTTTGCCATTGTTGTCATTCACTCCACGAATTATTGTTCACTCTACTTATCCATTCATCCTATGTGTACACATATTTCAGGATTTTTAGTCGCATTTATTTTTTTCTGTTATGCTTTTTTCATTAGTTTTTTATGTAAAGGTATTATTTTGGTTGTACATACATCAAGGTCTAATGGACTCAGAAGTCCATGATAATAAACTGTATTATTATTATTATTATTGCGATCCTGCTATTGTTATGAACTACAGCTCTATATTTTTCGGTCTGAAGTCAGTTCTTTTATTTCCCCTAGGCTATTTTTCCTCGTTGTCCTCCTTGATACATAATCCTAGGAAACCTATAATTAAAACAAAATTTAAATTTTCTAAACGAGAATTTCCAGTCAATATTATCATAAAAAATAACAATCAAAACGTTCAATCATAAAAACTATTTTTTTCAAATGAAAATACATTTTTACGTACTTATAGTGTCAAAATTCTTGACTCTATTGTAGTACATACATTTTAATTGATAATACATTTGTTTACATACCTGATTTAGATTTGATTAAATACATATTACATGGTTTAGCTATGCCTCCATTATGATGACATATTAAGGCTACAAGAGTAATTTGCTCTTGTATCCTTTCTTTCGAACTGAAATTGATCAAAATTGAAGCAAATTGTTTTATAATTTGGTAGTGATCTCAGATAAAACTGTTTTTTTAACCCGCGTTCCATCATAAATATTTATTGGAAATAGTTTTAATAAAATGACCTTTTATTGAATTGTATAATATATAATTATAATACCTTATATTAATATTAACCTTTTATTTTTAATCGGCAATAATGCGTTTCATTCCCAATCAAAACTTACATCACCACAGCCTCAAAGCAGGTAAATTTACTCAGTAAGAAATAGAATGTTCGCTTTTCTCTTATTCTGTATTGTAACTCACACTTTTTAAAGAAGCATAGCATATGGAGAACCCAAGATATTAAATGAGCACACGGAGAGGGTGAAATAGGTGAAAATCGTTATGGAGTACTTAATAGTTTGATTTGCACGTGTTAGATACGTGGGATTACCTTCTTCCACATGAGATATATTGAAATTTTTTAAAGGTGAGCTGGAGTTACGCTCAACTTGCTCGCTCATGAGGTATGAAAACAAGCAGAAGGGAGTTCCTGCAGGTATTGAGATAAATGTCAAGGATTGCAAGGTCGCCCATACGTTTGGAGCGAGGCCATAATTTAGAAAGGTCGCTACTATTGGGTTTGGTTCACTTCAGATACTCTTTTTGCAGGTGAAGTTGTTTCAGAGAGAAGATATTTTTAACCTCCGCCATTAAAAGTGTAACCAGTTGGCCAATGATTTTTAACGCGTGTTTATGTATTCTTTTTGATTCGGTGTTGAATTTAATGATGTGCCTAGGTTGGCACTGATTGTGTTGTCAAAAATAAAGGATGCAAAAGTATTTTAGTATGATAACGGTGGAGAAGAGAAAGGATAAAAATTTTGCTATTTCATTATATTCCTCGAACAAATTGGTGGCACGAAACCAGTAAGAGTCAAGGTAAGGTCTAAGATCAAATACAGTTGATTTAAAAAACTATCATCTTGTATATTTATTGACGAATAGACAACGAGGTCTTCCAAAAGAAGTACTGCTCAATATAGTGAATTATTTTTCATTCCTTTTCCCATGAAATATTGCTTCCTAGCAAGAGTTGTTGGCTAAGTTTTTTTATGTGCCCCACGTACCTATTCGGTTTGTTTCCCGGCGTTTCGTGGCGTTGCTGGTCCTTTTTTTTTATAGGGAATAAGGGTATTTTTCGGTGGAGGGAATTTATAAAAGTTCATGGAGGGAAAAAGGTTGAAAGTGTAGTTTGAGCATGAGAGATGTTCAAAAATATGGCTGTGAAGATTATAGCTCGTTCGAGTGCCTGTGATGTTGTGCTCTTTACCTTTTACACATTTCTTCATCTCACACTGCTCTGGGCTTAAATAATTTTTATCATAACTTAGACCTAAGCTTTTGACGCTAATAAAAATCGGTACTTCCAACTTCGAATCGGTACTGCCAACTTCGAAGCATTCCGTGAAGTTTTATTCATTCACGAGGCGAGGTACTTGCTATTGACCCTCTGAAAACAGATTTTCTCCCAATATACGATATCAGTTCAACATTAAAGCAATTATCTATCTTAATGCTTACCTTGGAATACCGAAATATCTTGCCATACAGTCGGATATCATAATGAAAACTGAAATTAGTGCTGTGAAACCTTTAGAATAGGTACTATTTACAACCTGATACTTCCCTTTTTTTACGAGTCCTAAGTATACGAGGCGTATCCAGAAAGTAAGCATTGTTTAAAAAAATCGATAATTATTTCTTGTCCAAATTCTTTTGGCACATGAAAAAATACCTAAACTATTATATATATATGGTTTCCAAGTTTTTTGAGACATTTATCACTGTGCTCAACCAACGTTTCTAGTCCTTGCTCATAAAACGATACCACTAAAGATGACAGCCATTGCTGCTTCAAATATATCATGTCATCGTCATTTCTACATCTCATTCTACAACTGTTAGAATACGAAGAAATGGTATTTGATATTTCAGGATAATTGTCAGAAAGTTTTATGATCGTGAAATATCTGTCCTCACAATTTTTTTCAGACTCTCCTAACTAGATCAACATTAACAACAGAAGATCGACCACTCCAATCTTCATCGTGGACTTTCGTCTTTCATTATCTACAATGAAATTTTTATCCATAATTTCATCACTTCTTAACTAAAAGCATTTTTACGCCAAAATTCCTGAAACTGACGATGAATTTCGGCTGGCTTAATGCTGATTGCGTTCAAAAACCGAATCACTGAATGAATCTCACATCCGACGTTTTCTGGGATTATATTTTGCATAGAAAAAAACTGTATTTTCTATCTAGATACGTCTCATAATCGGACTGAAAATTTCACTCGAAATAAAAAAAAATATACAGCTCCAATTAGAACAATGCTGTGGACGGAATTTGTCAGTTAAGGCCTTCCTGTGACTCTCCTTTGGTTAGTAAAACCTAAGATTTGATAGTGAGAATTGTAGCGGGTAAGGATGTCGTGAGTTTTTTTATTTTCTCTTCCAATTTTTGCCGCAAACGCGAAAGCCTAAAATTAGTATTTCATTTCTGCACTCTGTACAAACTAGGCAAAATGTCACGTAATCGCCCGGTGAACGAGTGTGGGCCGAAATTTTCAAAAGTTATTTGCCACCGGTGGGATGGCAATTGAGGTTTTCGTTGCCAAGTTTGAAATTTGCCATCCAATCAGCTGATGGAATTAAAATTCCGTGATTCCATGAAAATTTGGATTCTAACAGCTATTCGCCGCACTAAGTCGTGGAGGAGACCCTGTTCCTTCCTTCCTGAAAGCCGGTTGCATGATCCATGCTCTACGACGAGCCGAGTCGATCAATTTATCTCGTTATCCGCAATGCTTGCCATTCTGCCTGCCAGGTGATCACTTTCCCCAGCATTTCCTTCTCGTACCCCTTCCACATATTTCACACTCTCTCTTGAGCACATTCGAAAGCTTAAGCTTCCGCGAGGACGGTACCGCATCTGTACTCCGAGGTTCGGCAGATACTTCTGCGTGGTTAAGCTTCGCTCTCTCGGTCATTCAGCTTTGATTCATCGATCACCAAATCCCGGCACCGGCAATCGAGAGATCTGCGTTAGAATTACGACGAAGCCTAATATTTTTTCATCGCAAATTTCACAATTGGCGAATATGAGCACGTTTTCAACTGGTTATGTCGCAATGCAGATAAGGAAAAGTCGACTACTCGGCAGCTATAAACGTGAAGTGGGAGAAATTGGCATCGAATTCTCGGAAGTTAACACGCGGATAAGTCGTCATGACGGGGCAAGAGGTAGTCGTTTGTAAATGAAAGGTCAGGATGGGTCATTTTGTTTGTAGTTTTTCCTTATGCCTATGGGAAAAGTGGCAAACGGCCGAAAATTATGTGCAAACCATATTTTGTCCAGTATGATGTCGGAAAGAAATAAGCGCTCGTCATTGGGGTTGGTTTTGGGGTCAATTTTGACAAGAAGTTGGTTGTTTGAGAGCCATGCCAATTAAAAGGTTTTGGTCGTAGTCGTATGCTACGACATGCCATTTTTACGCTGCATGGGTCAAATGCATGCACGTAAAGGCATTGTATTGATGCATCGATGCTTCCGAAGGAGGCCGTAGTAACTAGTTTGTTTATTAGCCCATTTATATTTCTGATATCTTCCTTATCTATGGGGAAAGTTTACGATTTATATCGAAATACTTCCAACCGATTGATTACGGCACTTACGGCTTAAGGGGTTTGCATTAAATTCTAGTCAGTAACTAGTACTAGTAACTACGAAAGATGACTCAACTGGAAGACGAGCCCTGATTACGATTCTATTCAGTAGTTTGAAGATTTTATTTTACTATTATCTTGGCATGGGTGAACTAGCTAATCAATCACCGCAGTTAATTTTTTAGATATAGAGAATATTTATGATAGGATCTACCCTTATGAAAGATGACTTAAGTTGTAAGTTCAACATCTTAAAGTTTTCATTCAAATTTCATTATTTCGTATGAATCATAACTTTAGTTTCATTTTTGTAATTTCATATTATTATTAATGGGTAAAGATATAAAATTAATTTTTTTATCTCTACAAGCAGTAATATGGAATCAGTTGCTATGCAATCATAAAATAATTATACAAAAATCACAAGATGTATCCTTTTTGATTTTTTTCTTTTATTACAATTTTCACTGTGTAATGTTTCCTAAGGATATTTTTCGTTTGTTTTTTTTTTTCATATTATTCATTAAACGTGCACTTGCAATTAGATTCTAATAACTTCCTCCAGTTATTCCTTTCATGTGCCTCAATTTTATATTTCTTATTTCCTTTGCTTTTTCCAGAGGAAGTATACATCGCCCATAGGTGCAGAGCCCATTGAATGAAATGTATAGTGGTGGTAAAGTGTGTTTTGCAATAACTGTAGCGTGATAGGGTTATTCAAGGGCAGTAAGGACTTAAATTTTCTAACTAAATGTAGGACTTAACTTTTCAATATAAATTGTCACCTACGTCGGTGAAACATTTCCACTTCTACCTTAGGATCATGAAGTGGTATATGCAGTATATAGATGTTGTTCGTTACCTCACAAACCGCTCCGTAACGCACAATTGATATGCGGACATGATTGGTACGTTCATGAATTTGAATCACCATCGACGGCTAAGCGTAGTTTATACCAATACCTATTTAATATTTATGTTCATTTGAATACAGTGCTGTGGCACTGAATGCTACATGTGAAGTATTAATTTTCAGGCTGCTTTCGATATAGAACCTTTTGTTTGCGTTTCGTCGGTTTTCGTCTCATCCCCGTACATTTTATGACGGCCGGGTTGTATCAACCGGACATTTCCATGACTCTTTCATTGATTATTTGGCGCTTAGTATGAAATGACATGCAGATGCTGTTAAAGCATTCATAAATTCATTTTAACATTCATATAGTTATGAGTAAATTCGATCTGCTTATCCCTAAACTCGTAGTACTACTTCGGATGTTAGTAACTGCATGTGTATTTTAATTGTAATAATGTGGCTAATATTCGAATGTTCTGTGTTTTCTGTTTCTCAATAATGAATTCCTACGCAAGTTTGATATCTAAAAGTTTCCAGTTTATTGTTTTGTCACATTCACAAATATTTTCACATGGTATTCAGACGCACTTGTACGTAAATATGTTTTGTATAAAGAAGTTAATCACCAAATAACATACAGGTATCGATGAAAGATATCGGAATAATTGTAAGTATTAGTAACTGCGTATTTTTAAGTAGTCAACTAAATCCACTATAAGTACTTGACTTGAATGATTCTTTAAAACTTAATATTTGGGGGAAAAAGAAAACAGGATTGATTTTTTTAGTTTAATATTATACCTATAATTCGCTGTACATTTTGATGTAAGTCGTGGTAGAACCAAAGAGGACCAAGGTCGAAAGCCTTGCGATTTCTTGGGCGAAAAACCTTGTGTTGCCGGGGTCATCATATATTTACCCTCCAGTGAGGTTCACATAACGGTACGCTTGATCCTCCTGACAACTGTTCGCGCAAAACTTTCACGTACTCTGGAAATTGCTGTTCACTTGCGTAAGTATTTTGACAATAGATTCTCAATTTCTGTGGGATTAGACTTCACTCATACGGCTCAAACGATTGAACTACACACAATGCCATCATTCCACTGTATCCACCGTATGTAGATGATTATCCACCGTAGTTAGAAAAGGTTATCAAACTTTATTTTTAAGTTTGATTTGAAACCTTTGTGAGTGATGCCATTCTTTCATTGTATAAGGCCGTGCGTAAATCAACAACCAGGAAATATAAAACATTCTATCGTGGGCATAAGCATTTTACGTTATTTCCAAGAACCCACGACATCTTGGGTCGACACCAATTATTTTAAGTAATGACTAAGCACCTACATTCAACTAAGCAGTCAGATTTTCAACTGCACAGCCAAGTAAACATTTTATAATTGATAGGCATAATATCTCCATAGTATTCCATACAGCAATTTCTGACGACTCCTTTTTCCTGCTCTTTTTTTGAAGATGTAGTTGCGGTAAAAACAATTCCAGGCTTTGAAGTCCCCTTTAAATCATTGAAGCTACTTCTAAACTAGCTTATATATTCTCTACCTCATCGCTTTAATTCTTTTGTTTATTAAGTTTTTTATCACATTTTTGTTTACGAAGATTATCGTTAAATATACGTCCACCACAGCCGAGTTGTCACAGCGCGCGACTCCTGAACGGGGGAACCCAGATCAAGGTCATCGTATAGTCCTTTTTTTGCCGACCTCAGTGGCGGCGGGATTAAGTCCTCGCCAGCTAATCCGAAGGTCGCGGGTTTGAGTCCCGCCTGGGTAAGTACGTCTATCCAGGGAATGGGTGTTCGTGTTTCAAAAGTTGCTAGTAGTTGAGATCTTCGAAGTAACGAACAGTGCGAACTATTTTGGGCATATTGAAATAAATATATTTTTTAAATAAATATCAATTCCGTTATTTTAATGGAGTATAACCTCCTGGTGGTGTTAAACTTTTCTTGCGCCGATCTTCAAGTGAAAGCTTGGATATTACTGATAATTATTGTCCTATCATACTATAACTACCATGACGCAATAACCTTTCTTTGTTTTATGTGATGTGAACTCCATTTTCCTTCTAGACTTAAGGTAATCGATTCAGCAAAGAGCTCATGGCCAAGGTGAATCAAATCCAGGAAGAGTAGACACGATTCTTCGAGGCCCGTGACAGATCCTTCTATTCTTTCTTACTGATGTCACGTGCAAAATCTGGAGGATTTTGCGCACTTTCCAAACCGCAATCTCTCTCCCTTGCGTCTCCTTAGACGCCCATGGCCAATGCTAATCACCGAACAACTCCCAAACGTGCCAGGGCTTCCGTTTTGAAGGGCGAGCTTTGACGAGGTTGAGGCCGGACGGAATGTCGCGATTACGCGGTAGGAATAATGACTGAGGCACAGATTTTATTAAAGGTATTGTAGTCCCCTGACCGCTATTCACCGGGACCTTGCGCGGCTCTGACGTGATTTACTCTCCGACTGTCCAGGAAGCATTTGACGAATGGAGTGCTGTAATGCTAGTCTCATTGACGCTACGTAAGTATAATCGATTCAGGCTAAGTAGCATTGAATCTGCGATTCGCTTTTTCCCGTCGCAAGAGGCATTATTTGATCGGCCTTCTGAATGCCAAATCATCTCCCTGTCCATGACATTTTTCAAGGTCGATTGTTTCCCACTCAGATTACATTGACTTAGTTTTCTCTCGTAATCTGTCGTGGAAGTTAGTTTTTTCTTTAATAGAACCCCTTCCTTCTCAAGTATATTGGCCAAATATCATTTACATTGTATTTAAAGCATCACATAATTCTGATAAAAATACTTTCTTTCTCTTAGGGTTTGCGTGTTAATATTTTAAATTAATAACAGTGTATTACTATAAAGCATAAAAACCTATTCCTTCTTAATCAAATTAAACGATAAACTTGCCAATGTAAAGTTATTAACGTGAGAAAATATGATAGCCAAATTCAATTAGTACATATATATGAATTGCTCTTCACGCTGTGAAACGTGGGAGCACTTAAATCCAAATCATACCCACTTATGCGGGTATCGATGATGCAATAATTAATATTGGGCTTGGTAGTAAGTGTTGGAATAAGATTTCCTGGCAGAAAGCTGGTAAAGTGTGGGGAGAAATTGATGAACAATCCCCTTGAACTATCAAGTCATGTTATATCAAGTTATGATGATTAGGTTATTTTACAAAATTTAGGTGAACAACCGCCATGAAATCATACTGAAACCCTTCGAATAGGCACCCGACTCAATCGTCAAATTGTTGCGTGGAATTGCAATTGAGAAACTGTTGCGTGGGAACATTATATCGGGTGTCAGGAAAATTTTGAACTTCTCTCAATTGCAATTCTCCATGTAAAAGTTGATCGTTGGATGAAAGTAAAAATATGAGTGTCCAAAACCATATTGAACTGTAAGTGATAGGTGATTTTAACAAGAATTTAACCAAAAATTCTTGTTTTCTGCAGAAATCGTTGTCATAGCTTTTTATCTACTCGAAAACGTATGTTCAATGCCCTTAGAGAAAAATGTTTCCAGCACATATACCCAATTTTTAAAGAAAGATTTAATGCTTTCTCGGGTAATAGACTGCGTGAAGGACATCGAAACGTCGGCAGAAATGCAATTCCTGACCCGGTGGCGATCGCGAGAACTCTTCACGCGCCCTATTATTTTTTTGTTTCGCCTCTCTTTCTATTCCATTTAATCAAATTTATACCAGATCGTATTTTTGCAGCATCGTGATATAACTGAGCCCACATGCTGTGCATTCCTGAAAGGAGCCAAAATCGTGTAATCAGTTTCATGTCACGTTTTTCAGAAAGTTTATCGAACTTGATGCCTCGTGCCGCTGTTTTCAAATACCATTCCTGTACCTAACGGCATATCGTTTCAGCTAGGAGCAAATGATATGGAGTTAATAGACAAAAACGGCAAATGCTTAAAACCTGCGTACTAATTGGTATAGTAAAAATACATTCGTGCTTTACGAATTCAGTGGGGTCTGACAATAATTCATGGGATAGTTATTTGCATTTCGTGACTCTCTACTGGAGATGTAGCATATAGACAGCTCGAAATCGCCATGTCACTCAGAGCTCGTGGCATTTCATCGCACCTTTAATGCGAGCCGCTAACACAGCAGGCGTGCTAATTTGGAGGGAACACAAGCTTACAGCTAGAGTTCCCAGTTGGTGCTAAAGTGGCCGAACGAGAGGCAAGACTCAATCTTTGCTGAGGTGAACTACCCATGCCAGGAATATTCTCTTTGTAGCTTCACTGATTCAAGTTTCCTTGCTCGTACATTTCGTATGGCATAAGTGGACTCACCGAAAGTGCAAATCATTCGCGTATTTCCAACTTCGAATGACTGTGAAAGAATCTGCTCGTAGAATTTATTGGTAAAAATTTTATTGCGAAAAAAGTGCTCATTTCCCTTAATCGATATACGTGTTCAACTGGCTCTAAATCTTCATAGCCGCAATGCCAAGAATGGTAAGTACCCGTGATTGCTTTACTGTCTCGATTTCCCATAATTCAACCAGTTACTTGTCACAAGTAAGCCTCTTGTAAGCCCAGTTAGTATAACGACTGGATTTGGCAAAATTCGCAGTTTTTTGTTCTAACTGGGGATAATACAATGAGATTCCTCGAGGTTCAGTGACTTATTCAGCGAGGATCAGGCAATGCTCTGAGAGAGTAATTTTAAACATGGAGTGTAGAGTTAGAAAATGAAGACAAAGGTTGATCCAAGAGGAAAATCATAGATTACTTCACATTCTGTCTCTCAGAAAGCGAGTTAAGTTAGATGCAGATGACTCTTGCTTACGATTTTTTAATGTTCCAGAACCCACTTCAGCCAAAGTTTCCAATGTTATCGTGTGATTTTCGCAAAAGTCCGCGTAAACTTTAAAGTGAATCTTGATATTTTTTACGATGCGTGCCACACCTCTCTGACGCAATTTATTCCTGATTTCCCGGAAGAAGGTCACTACAACAATACGAATGCGCATCCTGTATCTATCGCAAATGTTGTTCCTCTACCAAAAGCGGTAGTTTATTATACAATATCATAGTTAAGGGTTTACATACACTGTGGGTTAACCAGCCGATATCTCAGACTGATTTTATTGAAAGAAATTACGTATTTCTGAAAATATTCATGGTTATGAATATTTGTATTCATTTACTACGTATATTTTTAAGGTATTCATTAACTATCCAGCGGCACCTACTCGCGCAGTGACTACGAGCTAGATAGTTAAAGAGGACTCCTTTTTAGGGGTCGTTAAGGAGCTAGCTCAGTAATCAACAATCATTCAATCAGTCCTGTGATCTTGTTGAAGCATCAAGGCGGTGAAAATGATTGAAATTCAGCTCTCTCAGCAACAGGGAAATCAGGAAAATATCCACGCCTGGGTTTTCCGTAAGGAAGTGAGGAGTTGAACGCTTATGGCATTGATTACGTCCTCGCGATGCGTGTGTGTATGGAAGGTGAAGATTTATCCCCTTTCAAGGGAATCCCAGCACATACTGGCGATATTCTCTTTATACTTGCTGTTATTTCATCTCAACATGGGCTTCTTTATAACCATCTTCGATTCACTGGTGTTCTTAATGGCAAGTGCCAAGAAAAGTTTTGACTGCAAAGTTTGCATTATTTTCACTATAGTATAATCAATATTCTTCATTTTTCGTTTTTAATGGCAATACATGGAGATAATAAATGCTGCTGTAACAGAGAAGTTTCTAGCCCCGATTCTTGTGTGCATATTTTTTTCTCCTAGCACTAAAATTAATGAATGTGTGATGGAAATTGCACGGCCACAATTGGAACTATTTCATGTTTCGGATTTCATGTTGGAAGTTGGAATAATAAGGTGGGTATGATGGGGCTAAGGGTTTCACTGTGAGAAAATGGTGCATATCGCGAACTCCTTGGCAATGATTTCGTTATTGCGAAAATACAACTAAAAATGTAGAAAATCTCGTATAAATATAAGTTCAAAATGTACAGTCTATCTATGCAATGGGAGTGTGTGTGAGTATTTGCTTACATTTATTTATTATTTTATTACAATAAGTGTGATTATTTGAACAAACAAGACTTTTTTCAACAAAGGCGTTTACGCATTCTTTTTATTCTCTTTCTAGTCGCTATTTATACACAAGGGTAGAATCCGCATCCACTAAGTACGGCCTAATACTTAATGGATGGCTATATGAATTTATTTTTTCTCCAAGAACTCAAGTTTATCTCAGTACACTTATTTTCTTGTCCAACATTGCAAACTGGGGTCCTTTATAAAGCATCCCTACTATTTACAAATAATACCAAATCTCTGTGCGCTGACTATAGTTTTAAGATATATTTAAATTATATCTCAGGATTTTCTATTAAAAATGAGAAAATCTTGAATGGTGGACATGCATAATAGGACTTCACTTTATCCATATGCTCCTCTTTATTTTCATTCCCGCCATTCAACGATTGACCCACAACTGGTGCGGAATAGGGAAATCAGACCGTCTGTTCCCAAAAAGTATTACGATAGCCCTTACATACTTACAATATATGACCAACTAGAAGCTCTTTACCTTAGGAATCTGCTAAAAATATGGGTACTATAATTCACGTGCTATCTTTCTTGTATCTGAAGAAGCTCTTCCTGACGTCGTTCACCAAAATCCTCCAGTATATATCGCTAAAATGTGACTCAGTCGCGGCCATTTGGCAATAACTGCGGGTCATGAGAAGACAATAACTTTTCGTTATTACGACGCTGATATTGGCAGTTATCTCTAAAGACCGATAAAATCTGTCCTCGTAAGTTTTCGTGGAAGTTTTAAAGCTGTGAAATTCGCTACTAACAACTACGCCCCCGTACGGTTAATGTGCTCTCAGTGATTCAATATTGACTGCCTGGTCCAACTCAATTTTTTTCGTGACCAACAGCGTGTGATTTCGTTTCCAAAGGAAGTAATGTACTTTAATTATGTTGAATCTCACGTGCACGAATATAACAAAAGAGGATCCTCAACTCAAGTCGGCCTCTTATGTGTTGTCACCCGCCGCGCATTTAAATGTGTTTACAAAAGTCGCCACTCGTGTCGTTGACGGACAAATTGACCCGAGCTTCACGGGAAAATAAGGTATAATTATTTTAGTTTTTATTTTTAAGAAAGAAAACAACATACAGTTGCCATTTTATAGTGGCCTGGTAAAAATACGTAAATTAGAGGACCAACGAGCAATATAACAAGCGGAAACAAGAAATAATTTTACAAAAAAAAGACAACAAAAATCTGCAGGTACTGCAATGATAGGTAGGATAGGGAACGGGTGCAATGCAGTAGAAAAACGAAAGTTTAGTAAGTGAAAGTCTAGGAATGGGAATGTTGATTAGGGGATGAGAACGGTTGGGGCGATGTGGAACTTTAAAATTGATAAAAGAGAGCAATTCAGGGCAGTCGATGGTGGAATTGAGAATCTTATAAATAACCTTTAAATTAGCTGTGAGCCTATGGGTAGTGAGATTTGGGATGGAGAAGTATTAACCGAAATGTATACACATGATGATGTGATCTATCAAGTTAATTACTTTTCAATGCTATTCCTCGCAATGACAAACATTTTACTGCATAATATTGGATAAAAGTGGATTGCATTGCACTCATAATCGCGCCGGGGACATTTTTGAAAACTAATCAAATTGCGACCGAATTGACGACAGAAATCAGCCTTGTATGGAATTGGGCCTCCTCTATGCAGTCCCCCAGCTCACGTGAAAGCTCTGGATGACTGCTTTCTCTGCTCTTCAATACATTCAGAGCTCTCATAAGCGATGGATATGCGCTGCTAATTTTTCCATAATTATGTACACCGACCGTGGGATGGAAAAGAAAACAATCTCGCTTGGCAGTAGTTTTTTTCCTATGGGCACAGTCCCGTCCTATTTTCACTGTTTCACCTTCAAATTGCCGTGTGACTATCTTCTCGTTTCATTTCCGTTTCCGTTTATGACTCGAATGCATCGCATACTTTCGACGGTGGCTTACACGCCGTCTCTCACAAAAAAAATAGGTGGGGAAAAAGCGAGCGCAATTTCTCTTTCTGATTGGAAAATTTTCTTCTGCCGATATTTTTTTTCGCAGCAAACGAAGGAAAGCGTGGCGCATATGTGACTCCTCTTCGAAAAAAAATAAGTCTGCTTTCACCGCCGAGTCGCAGTATACCAAAACAAAGCAGAGCGTGAGATTCCATGCTGCATTGATCCGGTTGAAGGTCATTGCTGAATATCACTGCGCGAAATGCGTCTCATCGCTTCTTACCCGATTTGGTTTCGCGCACGTGAGCGTATCAGCTGCGTGTACTTCGCTTTCAAGTCTCATTTTACCTCGAGATCATGGGATGGTGTTTTCGAGATTTCGGAGGCGAATATAATGTCTGTATTGCACTGACAAATATTTCACACATGCTTTTGATAGTGTGATGGGTCATCATTTATGATGTGTTTCTTGTATTAAATTTCTTTTCTCAAATTTAATAGGTTAACATCAACTTCTTCAAGGTCGATGAGGTATACCTATCGAATTTGAGGTTTTTATTAATGAAATGGCTACAACAATTAGACGATCTCCAGCACCGATGGAAGTTCTTAATTGAGTGTCTTGTTTTCCAGTAGGGTATCAGTTTTGATACGAAATTATCAAAAGGATTATCATCCATTCGCATAAAATCAATGTAGCTTTTTTGGTCATCAATCAGCAGTTCCTTTATTAGATTTTGACAAATTCCTTCATGATTACGTCTTAAAATCCAGGGTCTAACCCAAACAAGACGATTACAGCGGCGATGTCTTTATTTAATGTAAATGATAATAAGATGACTGCACTCAGTGTAGTTTCACTAGTAAATAATTCTTCGTCATCTATGTTAATATTGTTCTGAAACAATGAAACCTAGTCATGTTCAACATCAAAGTATCGTCTCTGACATAGATTTTGTGCGTCGTGTAGGAAAAGTCCACATTCTTTTATAGAATATTCACTCTTCAAATCTTCTATCGTCTCTGACATCGATTTTGTACGTAATGTAGGAAAAGTCCACATTCTTTTATAGAATATTCACTCTTTAAATCTTTTTTTTTTATTAGATATACCATTATCAATTATAAAAGATCTTTTACAAAAATATTTTACCGCAAAATACGGGAATAAATGGGGGAGTAACAATATCTTCTCCCTCTGCTCCAGAAATGATAAAAATGAATAGTAATCAAAGTACCTTAAGCTGAATAATTTTAAAGAGCAGTTATGGAGGGCGTGGCCTAATATATATTCTCCGTAGAAATACATTTATTTCTCAGTATAAAATAATGTGGGCATCAAATTTATTAACCTCACCTTACTAAATATTGTTTTTGACTCCCTCTGACAGATATTATTTATATTCAGCATTGGTGGTAGAGATCGTAATCGGCAAGTAATAACTAAGTCCATATATTAAATGGAGCTGATTAGCTCTTGAATACCTTACATATAGCTCAAATATGCTTAAGTTACAACCAGTATTTCTGCTGTATGATCTTAGGTTTTCCCGGCGTATCAGTTTCAGAAAAGTTTCTCGGGTTTTCCACCGGTTAATGTCGTCCATGTCCAACTTTTCTGCAGTATTTCTGCTCTTCTTGAGGGGCGATTTGATTTTTGTAATATATTTTATTTTAATACTTCATCATCACCCTCAATCCATCAGCAGTATCAGTTAGTTTCAAACGCGAAATGGTTTTGAAGTCATTCTTGAGACAGCAAAATAAGCTGGTTATTCGGATTTGCAGCAACTTAAGCTGATTACTGTCTGGAAAGCTCAGAAAGCGAGTTTCGCAAGTCGTAAAATCGTGTGCAGGGCAGTTATAGGTAGGTTTTGTAATTCATTTTTTTTACATATTTAAAGATAAAAGCTTGTCTGTTGAGTGACCTTTTTTGCATTTCCCCACCATTGATTTCACGAATATTACAATAGAGGATCATAAAACGGACTCTAAAACTGATGTCACACACCACGCATTCAAAGGGGTTTACAAAAGTCGCCACTCACGTCGCTGACGGACAAAATGACCCGAGTTTCACGGGGATATAAGGTAGAATTAGAGGAGTCAACCGAAATATATATACATGATGATGTGATCTATCAAGTTCATGACTTTGCAATTCTATCGCTCGCAATTACAAACATTATGGTTTAAAATATTGGAAACAATTGGATCGCATTGCACTCATCACCACGCCGCGGACATATTTGAACACCAATTAAAATGCGACCGAAGTGGCAACAGAAATCAGCCTTCTGGGGAATGGAATTGGGCCTCCTCTAAGCAATCCCTTGGTTTATTTCCTCCTCGTGGACACGTCAACAGTACGAATTTCGCTTTATATTCGCGAAAGAGTGCACGCTGTCGAGTTTTGGGGATTTATGCTCATTTTCTAACTTCAGGACCGGAAAATGGAGTTAAAATATTACCACTACTGTGGCTTATTTGTTTAGTTACATTAAATCACTTCAGTGACAAAACCCCCACAACGTCACACCCCAGTTATTTTTTCTCTTATCATGCCTACCTGACCAAATATTTATTCCCTGCTTTTACTGTTTGATTTTTTCTGAATACCATGAATTTTGCGATTGCGTAACTCTGCAATTATGGCCTATTCAACTGACTATTATCTTACTGATAGTGGAAAATATTTTTTCCAATTCTATTCTTCACTGTACTTCCTCGACATTTTATCTTATCCACCCTTTTGATCTTCGGCCTCAAGCACTTGGTTTGAAACGCATTATCTCCTGTTGGTATTTAATGTATTAATGCAACACAAATTATTTCAATTAGTTATGTACCACCATCTCTCTTCTCAGTTATTATTTTGAATTCGACATTTGGAGTTAGGTTTTCGTCAAAAATTTATCTTGCTTAAGGTCTGTTATCAATTCAATGACCATTGAGTTTTTACTGTTTTCAGTAATGTGTGTACCGCCTACGTTTGGCAAATTTTGCACCTACTGAACAACTGTATGCCACCTGAGTGATTGGTTTTTGGTAGTTTAGTTTTAACTCACTCATGAATCGCAATGAAAAAACACTTAACGATTGCACCCAGTAACTTATGCTAGTTGGGAACTACTGCTAAGTTTTAATCGCTATATCAACAGCATAAAATTACAGATCGAATATTATAACGTAAATTGCTCCTACCAATTATCCAATAGCAGTGAAAAGAGGGGAGGAGAGGGAGCCTTAGCCCCCCACAGTTGCTGTGATACAAATCTTGCCGGCAAGCCTGACCAGCAATCGGGATATCGGGGTTCGAATCCCGGCTAAGGCGAACATTTTTTCGCGAAAACTTCATCCTTGATATTTATAAATGAATTATCATCATTCCAGACGTTTCCCATCGCAATTTCACCTAATTATATCATTTTTCTCTCCTAATTGGTTTCACTCCCTACATTTTTTATCTATCTGGTCATGATTCTCAGAAAGGTACTTGTAGAGTGCTTGGCAGGGGGTATTTCTTCCCCCAATATGCACTAAGTCACATGTGGGTGCTTTATTATGGCAGGGGTTGGCTCTAATCAAGAATGCTTTTTCTTCATTTTCTCTTGCCTTTTCTCACGCTCATATGATTTGCGCGATAATTTTATCTCAAAACGAATCAAACGCCGTTTGAGAATTGATTGAACGAATCAAACGCCCAATGATTAATTGGTAGGTAATTGTTTCCTAAAACTGATAAATTGTTCAGTCCATTATTTTCGTGCCATTGCACTGCCTATACCTTGAAGATTCGTCCATTTTTTATCTCATCGCTGTCCTCCAATAAGACCAGGCAGAAATGATGCCTTATCCAACTTCCTCATTTTCCTCGTCGTAATCGGTGGCTAATTTTTTTCTTCGAATCGTCGTAAAGATAGCACAGATTTGTTCCCTGATAAAAATCATGATTACTGTGGGTTTAACAGGAGCTATGTTAGCTACGATCCAACAAAACTAACCTTTCTCCGAAAACGTTGAATATAATTCATTTATGCCATCAAATTCTGTATTTCATAGCCTTAACTATAAATAAACTCTATGGCACTAGTCATCTTTTATTATCCATCGTTGTAATGTATTGATCACCTATGATTAGTGAAGCTAGGTTTTCTCTCAAAAAATAGGGGTTCAATAGCCTTATTCTGCATATTTTTTTTATTTTTTAGGGTTATTTCAGTGGTATTAATTAGCTAATTTAACTGATATGACATCCTTCAATCTGTGAATGAAATCATGTATATTTTAATTTACTATTTATTTGGTACTCTAATCAGTAACTGATGAACTGATCGATTATTAGCTATTCTTGTGTTACCAATTCACTAATCTCTCAGATAAAATAGCTTTTCATGCTAGTAATAGTAATGCGGCTTTAATATGCTATTACTCGCATCAATAACTCCTTTCTTGAGGCTACCAGTTCACAAAATACATGCATGTTATCATATTTTTATGGCTTTGTCATTTTCTTTAATGATCTAATATCATCCGTAGAATTTGAAATCTTCCTGAATATCGTCGCTTCATTTTACCCTGGATATTTTTTCTTGGCCAGCCTCAAAGAGAATATTATCATTTCACATACTCCACCAAGTGTCATCAAGTAATGACGCAGTTTTACAATGATGGAAAGCAAGCATTAGGAGGAACAGGTTAAATTTAGTACTAATTTCAGTTATGCCAATAAAGTACGACAGTCGAGCAGAAGAATTTTCATTTTAAAGACAAGTTAATGTTTGACGTATCATGTATTTAAAACTCGAGTTTGTTATTAAAATTATTGACCTGTTTTTCAATTTGAAGTTTTTAGGGAGAATGAAAGAGTCAACATTTTTCTATATCTCGAATAAGAAATTTTTCCCTCAGTATTCTTTTGACAGCATTTTCTTTTATATATATTAGAAACGAAAATGAATGCAATGGTTTACGTAATATGCCATGAAAATTTCAAGATAAAAGCACAAGTTTTGAATGAATGCGTCAATAAAAAAGGCTGTTTTCCATCGATTGAGCAAAAGTGATAAGTTTTCTAAAGAGGACTTCTCCCTCCTCTCGACTGTTGGTATCGAGTCTTTTTTGATGACGATTTACTAATCAGAAACTTAAGGCATCTCTCGACTTTTTCAGTGCATGTAGTATAGAACTTTTTCAACAGTTTTATGAATATCAATTATTAAACAATAAGTGTGAACTGGATAAAATAGAAACCTCTATAAGTTAGACTCTTTTTCATGCCTCTTCATTCCTACCTTTGAAAGCCTCTAAAATTAAGAGAAAGGTAGATAGTGATATTTTTTCGAAGAAAATTTCAAAAGTTTACATTTTTGTATCTCCGAATCAAGTGTGTCGAGGCATGCTGAGTGCTTATAAAAGGAACAATATATTTTTAAAAAGATTAATGGGATCGATAAACGTACTAATAATACCACAAGAGAATCTCAACAAAAGACATTAACAGATTTCTTTGAATAAACGTAGTAAATTTAACGTTTATTAATAATTACTTGCGTATTACGTTGATAATTGTGGTTTTCCTTCACGCTCCTCCCCCTTCTTTCTTATTTGTAAATTTATAAGTGAGAGAGGTCGTTTCGGAGCCTGTGTAAGTGAGAATCTGGGGAAGTGAGAAAAAAATACCAGTTCCTATAACCCTCGCTTATCAACGTTCGACTGTATTTGTATAAGAGAAAATGCGGTTGTCGCATTTTCGAATTTAAGATACAGGGATTTGTTTCAAAAGCTTGTATGCCCCGAAAATTTCAAGATTATAGCATAAGTTTTAGAGTTAATGGCACCAAAAATGACGGAGCGCAGTGGCGTAACAGGTTCCGGACCTCCCCCTGAAATATAATAACATAATTACTTTGCTTCATCTTAATAGTAAACAAAATATGAAAAATCATGAATTTGAAAAAGTTGAAAAATTTTGGTGAATTCAAAAATGAAGTATATTTTATTTTGAAAAGAGTTAAAATTAGTTTAAAACCCTCTGCTTAGTACCCTGTTTTTCAAAACTTTTTCCCCCTGGTTTTGAAACCCCTCTTTACCCCCCAAACGAAATTCCTGCCTACTCCCAAAGGGACTGCAAAGAGGAGGCCCAATTCCATCTCAAGGAAGGTCGATTTCTTATTTTCTTAATTTGGCACTGCAGTCGCATTTTAATCAAGTTTCAAAATTGTCCGCGGCGCGTTGATGAGTACTATGCGATCCACTTTTATCCCATTATTTTGCAGTAAATTACTTTTGATTGCGAGGAATAGCATATAAAAGTTATGAATTCTATTGATCATATCATCACGAATAAGAATTCCTGTTAAAACTCCTAATTATACCTTATTTCTCCGAGAAATCCGGATCACTTTGTTCGCCAGCGACGCGAGTTGCGACTTATTTAAACCCATTTATATGCGGCGTGGGTGGAAATACATTTAGAGGCCGTCTTGGGGATCCTGTATTGTTATATTCGTGGCTACGCCACTGACCGAGAGAGCGGATGTAACTCGCGCCGAAATTTCCTTGTTGATTTCATCGCTGTTCCCAGCCTTTAGGCTATCTACAGCGAGTTTCAAGAATTGTCATTTCAGTAACTGTAGTCATGGCTAAGTCCCAATATGGCAGGTAATAGAGTTAAGGGGAAGGGTTTTGATAGGGGATGTTTGGGGGTTTTGTCAAGGGCGTATCCAGGATCAAAACTAGGGGGAAGGGGCAAGCCATGTTTATTCAATTTGTAGGTAAGATTTAAGCATGGAAAAGGTGAATGAAATCAAAATTTTAAGGAACTTTTTCTTTATTAGTTTTAAAAATTATTCGCTGGAGAAAATATTATTTTCCTTAAAGATGTTTGCTTTTTTCCTTCAAGGGGGGGCGGCTGGCCCCTGTTGCCCCTTGCTGGGCACGCCCGTGGGTTTGTGCTGGTCATTTGGATTAGGAGTACATTGCCAGAGATCTGTAATCGGGCTATTGTTCGTCGCGACCAGAGATTTTTCAAACTATTTAGTTTGCCTTTAATTCAATGAGATAGGAGTATTCTTCAGATCCATTCTAAAGGCCGCTATACACGGCGTATGATCATGCGAATGAAATCATTCGCCATGTATAACGGAAAAATTCGCGAATGAACCGTCATACCCATGATCAATCAGTGAAAATTAAAACATATTCTATTTTGCTCGCATGATCCTATGAGTGATCACGTGGTCATTCAGCATGATCATTCGCATGATAATTCGCCGTGCTTAAGGGCCTTTACATATTTGTTTTTTTTTTGTATACCAGGTGGTCCAACGATTTTCCGGATCAGTTTGTTTTCTGTTGTTTGAGCGAGCGGGGGTGATGAGTTTTCTTAAGGGACTTATGCCGCACCAAAATGCAGTGGTCGGGATTTCTCCTGACGCGCTCCGGCAGTCATGACGAGTCAAGGTCGCCGATGGCGCAGGTGGCAGTTGTTGTTGAAGCGTCGCCTGGGTCGGTGGGGGCCCGCTAGCGTTGAAGGCAGGCGAGGCGAGATGACGCGGCAGGGTGAAGTCCCCGAGACTCGCAGCAGTGACGGAGACACGCTCACGGACGAGGAAAAACCTGCTGCTGCCGTCCGATTGGACGAGACTTTAAGCACGCCTCCGTTCCCTCCTCGTGCCGCTTCAATCGCGAAAGGCTTTCTCGGTTAGGAGAAAGGGATCAAGTTCCAATAAGGAAAGATGTAACTGATACTTGATTTACTAGCTACGTTCGTCATGAAGTAACCTCAAGTTTGCTAGATGTTGGGGCATCAATTTTTTTTCGAATTGAACTAATTAGTAGCAAATTATCCAGCGAACTTTATTGATGAGCTTTTACAATTTTCGCCTAGGTTATGATTATCTCAACCAATTGAAAACCCGTGATGTATTCATCTAAAATGAAATGTATATGTAGAAAACTTGCATATATGAGATATATAAAAAACTTGCATAAAAAATTTTATCTGACTTGAAATGATGTTTGTGATGGGAAACATTTTTTTTACCGATCAAGTAGTTTGTGCTAAGTTTTAAAACTAAATTCTGGTAAATATTGTGTAAGGAGCTCGTAATTAGTAAAAAGGAAATATTATGGGCTCATTTCTGTATTTTTTGGCTTTTCTACCACGTGAAAATTTTTGCAATTATTGTTAAGTGGTTGTCAAAGAAAGGTTGTCAGCTTGCTCAAGATACCATCAAATTTAAATATTATTTTTCGTACCATGTTCCTATATTATAAAAATTAAAAATTGGTATAACTATGCGTATAACAAGAGTAATCTTTATTAAGTTGTACAGTAGCTTTATGATGCTTCTGTTCTTTGTTTTTTGAGAATTGCTATCTGAATTTATCCTATAATTACAGTGCAAAATTATTCGGTGCAGTCACTCTTGGCTTTAGGTACACTCGAATATTTTTTAGCATTTTACACTAATGTGTGTTTGAGTCGTAGAATTCCTATGCATGATATAAATGTAGACTCATCGATTCTCCCTTGTAAATATGCATTTTTTGGCATTTCCATACACTTATTTCGCCACGTGATTTGCCTGAAATAAAAAATTAGGATAAATGTATTCTGTGATTAGCAGTCAAAATAAGTGTTTCAGTTCCCAAAAAATTACGAATTAAAATTATTAATTTAAAAAATTATCAGAGGTCGCAATCTGCGTTGTGTTGATGACAGTGTTGACTGGGGTAAAATAGTTTAAAATGAAGCCTCAATCGGTAATAAATTCCTATTGCTAGTTTCCCCAATATTGGCTGTAATGCATACTCCCTCCATTGCCCTCCGATTTGACGGCAAAGAATTCACCTTATCCAACTTCTGCTGTAGGAAGATTCTTTCATTATTTTGGAAATCATTTCAAATCAGCCACCGGAAAACCAAGCACCTTGAAACTGCAAAAAATTAAAGTCCCCCACCTTTAGCAAAGACTGCAAAGTAAAAATTGTGTGCAACCATTTTGGAATGTTTTTTTCTTGCATTAAGTTTTCTTTCGGGTCTTTTTGAAGGCCGAGAGAGTCCCAAGGTTAAGTTTAAATGCTAACGGTTAAACCAGAACGACGGGTTGAGCTTTCTGGAGGGAATACCTTGGCTTGCAGCTGTGGCCAATGGCAATGATTTTGCAAAGCAACGTAATTATAACAAATTGAAAGTTATAAGAGAATTTATAAGGTTTGTAGAAAGGATTAAGTAAAAAACTGAATATCACCTATAAATTTTCATGGTTGAAATATCCCCTTCACATAGGATTATTTTGCATATTTGCATATATTTTCATGCATTCAATGAAGAATGTTGTATTAATTCATTGCACTGTAGGAGTTAGTGAATATGATTAAGTTATATCTCAAGGTTGAGGCGCGAGTGTGTTTAAATTTTTGAACTTCCTCGTTGCAATTTTATATTCCCTTCCAATATCGAATATTCCTGACCAAAATGTTCCCCGCAGAATAGGGGTCTAATGTAATATTTGGAACACAATTTCGAAGGAACTTAAGCAGAAGCAAAAACTCAGGAAAGATGAAATCAAAATAGCCTTCAACTTTTGATCTTTATCGTTCTCATATATTTTGCGCCAAATGATTCAATAAATAAATACAGGAGATGCACTTTAACAATTGATCTGATAATCTCTATAGTCACAGGCTCAACTTTGTATAAGTTCATTTCAATAATACTCGTACTACGAAAATAAATTGGTGGATTAATACAAAGTTTGTTCGTTTTATTATTGAATTGATCTGAACAAATGAAATTAGTACATTTTATCTAGGCTTTGCTATTAGCGAATTCAATTTTCCTTTTTGCGGGACAGTTTTCGACTGATTTTCTGCCATAAAAATTGCCCATTACACATAGTTGGGAGTTAGATACGAAGACTGAAGTTTTTTATTCGCCTTACATCTTAGCATGCTTATACATGTTAAAGCATGGTATTTGTTTTCGGTTAGGAGTAGGCATTGCAAATTTGACTTGATTTGTTGTGATATATCAGTGTTTTCAATGAGTAAACAAAGCAAAAATGATAACTTAAATCAATGCAACATTTAGGCTATGGTATTTTTAAAACTATTCGCACTGCACCGCTTCTTATCTGAAGCACTTTTATAATAATTTTTATTCGTATGGTATGGAATATCGTGTTCTTATCACTTACTACCTGTATATCCCTAAATTAAGGTTACATGAACTTCCTAGGGAGTGTTTTTCCGATTCCAATTTTATATTCCCTTCCAAAATCGAATATTCCTGACCACAATGTTCCCCTGCAGAATAGGGATCTAATGCAATATTTGGTATACAATTTTGAACGAACGTAAGCAGAAGCAAAAAATCAGGAAATACAAAGGAAGCTTAAAGGAGCATAGTTCTCAACTAGTTGGTTAGTCTTGAAATTGGAATTATTTCTTTTAATTTCAATTATATTTCCCAGCTCACGTTTCGAATGTGGGCGTTCTTACATAGAGGAATATATATTTCATAAAATTAATAAAATTAATTCAGATAGATACAAGGGATAAAAATAATATTCGACGACTAGAATAACTTTCTTATTCAGACAACCTCTAAGAGGTTTAAAATAAAAATAGCGAAAATTGCCGCCCATTTTCCATGAGTTGGTGACGTCATTAGAGGTCCGGTGTCGTTCAAGGAGAAATACTGAGGGAAGGAATGACTCACTAGAGTGTAAACGATCACAGAACACGCGAGGCCGCTTCAAAGAAGGGAGTTAAGGCCCGTATCCAGAAACCTCACTACTGCTAGATACGTCATCAGATGATGACGTAGCCGCTGTAGCGGCCGAGCACCGCTACGGGCACCGCTGCAAAAGTCTAGTGAGGTCCATGGCACACTACTCGCTACAAGTAATATGGCCGCCGGGTTTCGTCTGCTTATCGTCTCGCATTTATTATTAATAATTATTGATGTTTAAAGGGTTATAAGCTCATGATAATTATTTATTATTACTTAAAAAGATAGTAAGAATGCTTCAATAACCATATTTTATCCTAATGAGTAAATATTTTACCTAATTTAACTACCAATAAATACTGTCAACAATACCGTGATGAAACCTCTTAGGATTCACCGTTTTATTTGCAATTAACTTCTAAACGGGCCCTGTCATGCCTTGAAAACCATTTATAATTAAATACAAATAAATTAGGGACACAAGAATGTCTCGCCTTGATGCTTTTGAAATACTTTTTTACGAAAAATAACCATTGTCAACGCAACTATGCTGAAACCTCGTCGACTTTGCCATTCTAATAGCTATTAACTTTGGTATAGACCGTGGCTTTCCTTGAAAACCATTAATATTATATATATATAAGTGCCCAAATAAAGTTGCAATCACCAGCTTTGTGTCTCTGATATCCAAAATTTGCGTAAAATACTCAAAGCGACAAAGTCGTCTTCCAGTCAGCTACGTCCATTCTCAGTTACTGCTAGTTTGAATAATTTCAGTTCCGAGCCATTGAAAACCATGTTCAATTACGTGAAAACTTACCTATAATGATTTATGCCGTCACAAAAATGATGAGTTAAAGTTTAAGGGAAGGGTCGATGGAAATGGCATATTGCTTCTCAGTCCGTTTACAAAAGCACATGATATTCATCTCATAATGAATGTCACGTAAATCTTTGGACGTTGCAATACAATACATGTATCTATTATATTACCTCAAAGTCTAAAATATCCAACTATACCAATGCAATCGACAGTTGTACGAGTATATTTGTCAACCACAATGACGAATTGCGCAAGTGACACCAAGGATTATTCAGTACCCAGACGGCACAGAACCCTCCGTATCTAATTCGTATGTACATAGTACCCATTGACTAAGGGGATACTGTGCCGCTCCGTCGCTTTTCGTCAATGGATACATACCATTCGCGGCCTGTCGACGAAGCGCGTACGCAGCATGTGAATGTCCGCTACTAAGCACGTACGATTGGATACATAGCGCGCAGGAACACGGCACTCAGGCTAATCTCAATCGATTAGGTCGAAATTAGTTATATCGTAACTCGCACGATCGAAAAATGTATCGAACGCAACACAATCGATAACTACCGACCATAGCGAGAACCTTGATACGAATGAATTGTAAGTTCTCAATAGGTAAATAACACCATATCATGAATTCTAATTACCATGAAAGACTCACGACCGACAAAGTTTTTGTCGGTTGTGAGTTTTTCATGGTAATTAGAATTCATGATATAGTATTATTTACCCATTGAGAACTTACAAAACTTACTCGGCCACTTAAATAACTCTGCGAAAAATGAGATTCTCACGGCTAATTCACGCACCACCAGCATCCAGCATTGTTAAGTGGCTCGTACTTACTTGGAAACCTTGAGATGTTAATGAGAGTAAATTCTTATTAATTTTGACACAAAATAAGACATCACATAGCCCACGAGCATTAAAAAGCTTACCCTAAAGCCTGACGAAATAAGATTTTTAAATAAAAATTGCCGATGAAACAGGATTGCTGACACATCTGCTATTAGTATGATCGAATTCATCAAAATGCAAGCAAAAATTAACGTATAGTTCAGTCTCAGCTACTAAAACTTACCCATATCAGGCGCTAAAGTATTTGAAAAATTATTTGGTATGAGTAAAAGTCCCTAGGTAACTGCAGTAAATGTATCAACCTATTAAAAATATGAAAGTCCTGCCAAATCACCAGCATAAACACTTGTAAAATAAAACATGTTATCTCTTAGATCACACCTCCGATTTTATACTTACTTTGCATGAAGTCACCACCGCAAGAAATTTTAAAGAGGCAGGAAAGAAAAAACCCACAGAAATACAATACATATATTATGTATTTTCTATTGTCAACCACAATAATATTTCCAATTTTCTCTTCTATCCCACATCTAATTTAGCGAAACAATTACTCTTATTCTCTTTCGAATAGAAAATTATTTAAAAGAGGACTGGTCGATACATACAAACTATCGTCAATACTTTCTCCGATGAACGTCCACTATCACTGCACCAACTTGCACAAATCAAATCCACATCCACAAATATGTCACTTCTGCCACAATGTCTGTCTTCTTGGCGACAGGTAACAGTGAAGCAATGGTACCTTCCTCCAATCTGGGCACCTTCCATTCAGCAAGAATTTTCTCCTCGTCTTCTCGTCCAAGGCCACAGATTACTTTCTGATATCACAATGGTGCAATGTGAAGCTCACACACCTAAAATTAATAAATAATAAAATACCATGTAACTTATTAGGTCAAATCATTTCCAATTTTTGGTATTTCTGCATGAGAAATCAAATTACTAGGCTCGTAAATATAGTAAATATTTGTATGCCTGATATTTTTGTTGTTTTAAACTATAGCATAAGATAATTTGAAATGATGAAAGCCGACGTGTAATACACCATAGGGCAAGCTAAGAAGCAATATTCGATCCTATAAACTTGGCAGCTTATTCCTAGTTTCTCCTTTAACCACACGTTTACCGAATGAATTAATACAAAAAAGACAACTAAAATGCAAGAATTTTCAAAAGAATTGCTGCTACAATATTTTGAATCACCATTTTTAGTACTGAATAGTTCGGGATGTTGATGCATCAACATCCCGAAGCCACTTCTGACTTAAAATTACATCCAAATAATTACAGCGAGAAAGAGTACATACCTCACAGTTTTTCGTAGGGGTGAAATGTTTTCTTCTTATCGCCCAAATGCACTTCTTCTTCAACTCAGGATCTTTTGGAGAGCTAAAAACTTGAACCATATGTCCCGGAGTTTCCATTACATCCCGACAATACACACACGAAAGGCATTTCTAACAAAAATATCTCACAAACACGTTTCTGAAGCCCAGTGAATGAAATTAAAGAATAAGGGAAACTTCACCATTACCAGACACTCTATTCTTCACTAACTTAACCACAAAAATCCCTGAAATGTAGTGAGACGTGACGTAAACGACGCGATCTCCAACGGCTTGTGAAGGCATGTGATCTTTCTAGGAGGATAGGGCACGATGGCACCAGATGGCACCACCCGCGAAAGAAAATAGTCCCAGACCGAATACAGTTTTATCGATGAGATACAATTTTATCGATGCATATGAATTTGCCAGTCCTCTTGCATCTTTTTTCGTCATTAAAGGAAATAAAGAAACAAAACCTTCTAAGTAACTTCCTAAGCGCGATTTTTGTATCTTGATTGTCCACCCTCGTATTTAGGTACGAAAACTTCCTGTGCCGTCTGGGTAATAAATACCACCACAAGAATTACTGAGTTCACAAACTTGTATTTATTAACGTCGTAAAACTCACTTTCAATTCAACAAATAAAATGATCACACTTTACAAGAACACTTGTCCAAAAAAAAGTACTCACGAAGAAAATCAACATCAACACGACACGTACTGTTACTTCACAAATCTAATTAACACAAATTGCAAATAAAATTGTCCAGGAAATGTTCACACGAAGAAAATCGGGAGCGAATACACTAACTGTAACTTCACAAATCAAATTACACATACATTGCGGACACAAGAAGTCGGTAATTAGAGCGAAACATCGGCAGCGACGACCCGTACAACTTAATAACGGCACTATTTTTAAAAAAATGCTCACTTTCCTTTCATTTCGCATTGTCAACAATAATTGTAACAGATGAAACATTTTATTTAAAACATCATCAATAAAGTCAGCACCGAAACTAGGGTGTCCTGAACAAAACTTGATGAGGTTACTCTTTTCCGCCCAGATTGGTGCATTTTCGGGGTGCGGGGTCTGGGGCATCGGCCGGCTTTCCCCGGCGGCAGAGCCGCCGAGGCCAGCCGGCAATCACCGGCGATCGACACTAGTCGAGACACTTGGTACACGTCGCGAGATTTCTGAACACGAAGATTTATCAGCATGTACCAGCTGGTTCTCAATGATAACTTTGCCGATTTAAAGGGACACTTTTCACATAATGAACGGAACCAGATTCACAGAAGAAACTTGAAGAACCAAGAAAATCCCATGGAACCGAGAATAAATTCCGTGTGAGATACCGCATCTCCTAAGACATCTTATTTCCACGAACACCACTAAAAAAGAGAAATTATATCAATAATTTCCATTCAGATTTTAAGAACAAGACAAAAGATTCTCCGCTGAAATTTCACAAATCACGGCCTAATAATGTGCTTACCTTCGTTACGCCATCGTGCCGATTAAAATTCAACCTCCACCTTCTTCCATGCCATAGCCTTTAAAGAAAGACTCACAGCATTGGTTTTCTTGCACTCCAATACAACTTTCCTATCAATAATTAGTTTTAAAATCAAACTCTTCTTCTACGCCGAGATTCTTCTTCCAACCCGTTTCCATTTTGCTTACAAACAAAGTCGCGTTGCGATATTCGTTATTCAATTGTCGCCCTTAGTTCCTCTCAAAGCCCGCATAGTAGGGACTCAAAATGTCGCTAAATTCGTCTACGTCATCAATCCAGCCCAAAATAAATGTGGCAACACTGCCCCCACCCATTTGGAGCGTTTTGGAGTAGTGAGGTTTCTGGATACAGCATTCAGCGGTGCGCGCCGCTACAAGCTGAAGCATGGTTTCTGGATACGGCCCTAAGTGTACTTGAGAAGTAGTGAGTCACCAGACCCATCGCTTTTCGTTGGTTGGTTCCCGGAAAAATCTAAGCAGCCGCAAGTTATTTTTCCCGTGTTTTTTGCCAAGATATGCGAGTGAATTCATCGAAATTGTCCGATGTAATTTGCATGCATCGATGCATTTCGTGGCTGCTGCGAGACTGGTTGTTTTACTCTCAACATATTTTGCACACATACTAACTGAATATTACGGCATCATTGTGAAGTATTCATTATCACGGTGAGGTGTTTGAGGAATTACCGGTATATTCCTCCGGTGGTAGCATCATTTTCATTGCGCATAGGCACTTGCAGGCCTCTCCGTAAATATTATAATTACTCGACCGAAAAGATTCTTACCCACCTAAAAGTACTGGCTGCTTATATTCTTAAATTTATTATTGTTATTTTGACTACATTTAGTAAATATTCATTGCTGAAAATATTTATTGGTTTATTGGAAGAATACATGTAAGAATCGGCCAAAGATAGTATTTTTGTATTCATTGTAGTAATTAATATGAGCGGCTAACAACCATTTCATCTGTAAAACCACTGCTAGCAATTTAAAGTTACGGAAAACTTCTGAGTTCCCATTTTTTATTCGGTACCAATCACATGTTAAGCTTGAAGGTAATCTAAGAGAGAATACCGAAATAGTTTCAGTAAACCGTTTGTTATTTTATATGTAAGTTTAACCATTCGTGTTCCGCTTTCGAGAAAGCAGGAACAAATAAATTTTCCTAAATCTTCACTGGTCCGGACAAAACAATAACTCCCGCTAAATGATCCCCGCAGCCAAGAAGGCCGGTATAATAGGGGCATATCATAGTAATCAGACTATTATTATAATGCGTATGTTTTCATAAAATATTCGGTTTGTTTTTAAGGTGTTAATAGATTAAAATGCAAGCTTGATTTCTTTTGGATCTGCAGCTGGTACAAATGCGCGCAGTTTATCTTTGCCAGATAACCTTGGTATCTTGACTCGTTCAAAAAAAGCAGCCTTGTGGAGGCCGCGATTGAAGAAATCGGATTTCAGTGTTCACAAATTCTCGCAATGGTATGTTATCTTTTTTCCTGTCCTAAAAAAATTATCATGAGCGAGAGGCTGTGTCGTTAATCGTCTTTTTCTGTGATAAAATTAATCTTCTTCGATTTCCTTAAATTCAAAATCGTGCATTTCATTTAATAATGCTTAATCAAATTTAAAATACAGGCATTTGTTTTCATCGTATGATTTGAGCTAAAAAGGTAATCAAAATACTGTATGCTCGCCCATTTACTGTGCATGTAAATGAGCCAGCCTTTTTTGGAAGCATAGTTTCTAACAACAAGATCATCTTCAATTTAATGCAAAATAAAGTTGAGAAATTAATGTTATACTGTTCTGATCATTTTAAAGCTGTATCCTGATTGTATTTTGTCCAAATGCAAGGCTGCATAAATAACCTATCCTAGTTTTTATTTCAATTTTGGCGTTGATTAAAATCATTCTTCTACATAAATGTAATTCATTTATTTTAAGTACAAAGATTGATTTTATCAGAACTGAGAGGGAGGCTACCGTTCTCTCTAAGGTTTAATGGTATAATTTGAAATGTGAATAAATTCTAGTGCTTGACAGATATCACGTGGAAATAACTGCATGTGAGCCTTCGGCCTCTTTCTATTTTATTACAATTATTTTTGTAAATAATATAATATTTTGAAATTATGGTGGATAAATTTGATGAACTGGTGGATTTTCTGTGTCCATCTTACTTGATAGGAAATAATTGTGGCAAAGAAGGAACTGAAATACTGTTTGCTTCTTTCATGTTAGGGTAATTAGTACTCCATACTTAATGTTAAACGCTTTTTTGAGAAATACACAAGGGAGTCATTGAAAATCACTTGATTAAATTATTCAATAATAATCATTAGCCATTAGCCATTCATTGGCTAAATTTTTATTCGCGCATTTATAGATTATAAATTATATAAATTACGACATAATGTTAAATATGGAGCATGAATAATTGATATGAAGTGATAGCCAAAATTTTAGAATTATATTTTCAATTTTGACAGTGATTTTTGGTACTTTTTACTGCCTATTGGTTTTTATCATGCTCATATATATTATCATTTCGACTATTAGTATTTATAAGCCTGCAATGTTTTCGCACTAATAGCAGTTCCTCCAGTTCGATGTCATGTACATTGTCCCCTTCCTCACCTTTACGCCTGATTACAGGCAGCGAGTGATTTTTGTCGATATTTTATCGCCACCTTATCGGATACCATTTCTGTGATGCTATAGATCATATGAACCAGTCCCTTAGTGATTAATTGGACTGGGGAGGGGTAGAGATTTTTTTGGTAGGAGAGAGTGAGGAAGATGATGCGGTCGGAGGAGTGGTACTCGCCGATTCGTCAATCGAAGTGATGATAAAAATCTATTGATTGGATGGGACGGGACAGCGGGATATTTGGCGGATTGGCTGACACAGTGGGCAAGTCGTATGTTGGCCGCGGTGATATCAAGGTCTCAGCCAGTACCTCCACTGGTGCAGTTCACTGTGCAAGGAACATATTTATAAGGTAAACAACAAAGGACCCTCCTCCTAACTCCTATCATTGTTCCATCGCTGATATTAAGGCCGATTTACACGGGGCACGTCATTGGTTACCACTGAAGATATTTGTTGAAATTGCGTGAATACGAGCTCGGAATTAGAGCAGGGGCTATTTTTCCGTCTCGCATCCACCCATTCTCGCATGTGTTCTATCAATTCACCGTTTCACACGGCGCTATTGTGATTTCGCCTCCGTACATTCGTCAGCTTGCACAGTACCGTGCGCTTTATAAAGCGGCCTTTAAAGCATGGGGAAAATTAGGGCAAACAAGCAACTGGAATACAGTTTATTACATTTATAGTTACTGAGGTAATTGGCACAGTATACTTAATGTTAAAGGCTTTCTTGAAAAATACTCAAAGGACTCATTGAAAATCATTTGATTATAAATTTAATAATAATTATTAGCTAGTAATTCATGGCTAACTTTTTACTTTTTCATGTATACTTTAAAAATGATATATTTTAATAATGGACATTTATTGTTCGCGTGCTATCGGATGAAATGTTGTTTTTCTGTTATGCTGTGGGTAATAATTCGTATTTTTGTACGGCATACAAGGAATGAGCTTACCTATATGTCGAATATATTGGAGTCACTCACCTTACCGAATCCAGAAAAAAATTTGAGGGATTAACTTGAAGAGAAGGTATATTTTTGGGGGCATTCATCTGTTTTGGGGACGTGAGGGAAAAACACTGTCTTTATAACAACCCTGCGGGGTGAGAATCCTTTTGCTTCCCCGCGAGCTCTAGCCTTGACCCTTGCGAAAACGAACGAGTTTCATTCTTCCATGAAACTTTGTCTAGAGTAAATAGAACGCGCCGTAGTTCTTGCACTAATCGGACTCCACAGCATCGTATTTTGTGGTGTGACGGAGTTTATTTGTCAACCCCTCTTGTACCAACGTGATTTTTCTATAGCTAATTTTGTTTATCTATTGTATATTATCATTGCTTTTTTGTTTTATAACTTTCCGGAATATTTTCGTTGCATTAGAAGAATTCTTAGCAGCTTTGGTCGACAGCATTTAGCCAAATTACAATTGTTATATATTTTGAATTGAAGTAAAAAATTGAGGGTAGTGTAGCATTCCGTTTCAAGTTTTATTGAAAATTTTTAATGTGGTGTTATTATTGTAGTTTGTTTGCCGATGTTGTGTGAATCGACGTCTCAGTTCATTCGTGATTTATCAGGACGAACATTTTTTTCCAAGCATCATAACAGCCCTCGGATTTATGCTCGTTGTTCATATATGACCTTGCTACCGTAAAATTCGCTTATTTACTAATGAGTTCTTGGTATGGTGATAAGTTTTTAAGTCCTTGTTAAGAACTTTTCATATTCTGTAAATATATGAACGCATTTCTATGTTCCAGTATGTTTGAGGAAGAATAAATATGGATCAAATGTTGGTAGTCCAAAAATACAAGTCCTTCTTCCTGGATATATGTTTATCATATTTGAAAGAATATTGTGTGCTGAATCCTGTAGTTGACTAATCATGAACATTATATAATTATTATTCTTTTGACTTTAAAACGGAGACATAAATGTGAATAAAATTGTCTTGTCATTATTATTGAACAGACAAGAGGGAAGTGAAATGATCACCCGGGTAGTAATCAGATAATGCTTTTATATCTGCGTTCCGTGATTATCTCTACGATTAGATATTGGTTGATCATATCAAGAGTGACTTTAGGGGGATTAAGATGCTAGAAAAAACTTCAGGAGCGAAACTTCACTACATTTTTTCCTATGAAAAAGTTAATTTGGCATGAAATTCAATCAAGATTATCGAGTCTTTTACACAATAATTAAATGGTGTCTCTCGCACACCAAAGACAAGATCTGGGAAAGATATGCCGAAAGCCATGCCGAAATGATAGATTAAAAAGTAAACTTTGTTGTATTCCGCACAGTTTACACTGTATCTTTACACAGTCTGTACTTAAAGACTCGTCCGGTTTCAACCTTTACTGGTCATTATCAAGAGGAGAACAAATACATATATAGACAAGGCGATATATATGCTTATATAGGTTTATATAACCATGGTTGTGAGACCCTACATAAGTATATAGTCTGTCTGTATATCTATTTGTTCATCTCTTAATTATAACCTCTAAAGGCTGTAACCGGTAGAGTCCTTTAATATAAACTGCGTGGAATACAACAAAGTTTATTTTTTAACCTATCCTGTCTCGATTCCAAAAAGTAACCTCGCAAACCACTGATTTCACATGCTGAAATGTTATCTTGAATGATATGAATGTATATAAATCAATTGGGTAAGCTCATCACCAGTTTAAGGCAGCACCATCACTTAGTTTTAAATATGACTAATGATGAATAATTCTTAACACATGGAATCTTTGGCTTGTGAGTAAATAAATTTAACATTTTTTCAACATGTTTCATCCGTAGTATGTAAATTTTAAAAATGAAAAAAGAAAGTTTGGCGCTCACATTATATAACAATGGATTTATCTGTGCCAATTACCTGGTAATGGTGCCTTACATATGAACTCTTTCAAGGTTGGCTTCGGTGCTTTGTTATTATCATTAGTCACGGTGTCCGCTATTGCAACATACTCATCGCGTACAGCGAAAATAAATGTGAATACTGTGAGTGTGCTGCGAGAAATAAATGTGAAATGGTTTCGGAGGAAAGCTGCTTGTTCGGTTTAATATACCGAAGATGAAATGCGTTGTGAAAATATTTCAAGTGACTGTTATTTGGCCTTGGACTTAGTGGTGTGGCTGATGCCATACCAGATCGGTGATTGGGAGGTCGGTGTTCGAATATTTGTGAATTCCAATCATTTTTTCATGAAACTCCTTGCTATATATTTTACTTTTTCTTGGTGTATAAGTTTTCGACTTTTTGAACTTACGTGCGTGAGAGTGAAGCGAGAAGTTCATTCTTTTGCATTATTTGTGATAGTTAAGTAATATTTTCAAAACTTTAGCTTCCTAGGTCGTAAACTCTGTGCATTATATCATTTCCAATGGTAATTTCAAACGACGGAGTATCACATTTTAAGAGTAACTCCTGAGTACCATGGAATAGTGATTTAGGCTGTTATTTTCTTAGGTTTAGTTTCAGTGCGCGCTCTTTCAGTATGTTCTCCAACTCTGTGAAGACAATTTAAGTAAGAATATTTACCAGAACACATCCGAAGTGACAGAAGTATTTCAGTCAATTCCATTACAATTCTGCTGCCTCTGTTATAACTATTCAAACAATGAATTCGTGACCGAGTGAGACATTTTTAGAGCCATTTTATTCAGATTTTTCGATAAAATTTCGACCTGTGCGTTGATATGCTTTCATTTTCATCTCATTTTAAAGAAAAAGGTAGGCACACGGTAGAAATACCAATGCTAAGTGCAATTATAACGATAAAAATGAAACAAAGACGCTGATAAAAATACAAAACATTATCTTTTGGAAATAAAAGATTTATTGAATGAAATATTTCTAATTTCGCCGCAAAAAACCAAAGTCAAATCTGGATTCCCAACTCTTTTTCTTTGCGTATGCAAACAAAATATATGGAACAAGCAAAGAATGATGTGAAAGAGAAGAAATACGTCGGTGTGAAAAGATTAGCGGATGGGAGAACTGAGTTGAGAGCTGCGTCAAACCTATCCTAGGATTGTGCGAAAAGTCCACAGAGAAAAAATCATTCGCCTTGACCGGGATTCGAACCCGGAAAAAGGCAATCCTAGGATTGTTGACCAGTGATGATGATGCAATTATAACCGGTGACCTCATGAATCCATTTTGAAAGAAAGGCTCAAATTTTTTATTCAAACGCGACATATTCTCTCAGAACCTCTCACGTGCAGTGATTTTATTCTGCCATCATTCTGTTGGCGAAAATGCTCACTTAGGTAACATTTCTTTAAATTTATGATAATAATGGGAAGAATGCATTGGCCGAGTTTGCTATCCTTCATGGTTAATTTCACGAAAGTTTCTCTCCCACTAGCTTGTCTACCTTTCCAATGTTTGGTATAGACCACGGTTTAGCCTGAATAATATTATGCTTATGATATTATTATCCTGATATTACTATCGTGGTACAAAAATTCTTCAGAGAAAAAACTTATTTTAACCCACCTGAACACGGACCATGGTCAGCGAAATTGTATCCAGTGCCTAAATCGCAAAAATAACAAAACGACCGACCAAAGAATTAGAATTCATTTACGGGGATACTGTTTGCAGTTATTATACATACATATTCCTCATTAGCAACTATTTATGAGGCAGGCACCCTCATGCGAACGTTACATTTCGAACTGCCGCACCATGCTAATTGCAAAATTACGTGTGCAGAAACGATAAAATAACTGGCTATTCTTTCATATGACACTATTCGACCCTCGAGGCCGACCTGCCTTACGAAGAATGGCCTCGGTGTTGTCGTTGGAGTTACCGAGGTGCTTGGCTTCTCTTGGTTGCGTAACATTTATTTCATAGGCATGCAAATACGCTGCGAATGCTTCTGTTATGCAGCTTGGTTATGAGACACTAACATGCACTTTTTTGAGTTCCTTAATTATCGATGGATAGGTTTTATTAGCAAAAATCTGGTTTAGGTTTAGGTTCTATCAGAATATGCTTGTGGACCTGATTGGTCGTTCTGGATTACTGAATGATTCATTATCAACTTCAGTTCGATTCCTAATGGTAATTTATTGTGTCGATCGAACGATCGATCGATTTTTGACAAGTGACAGTAATGAACTAACTCATCGGTCGGATGGATCTCTATGGCCGTCTCATTGTTTCTTTCTTTGATGAGCAAAGAGAAAGGTATTTTTTTCAATAATAACCGAGAAATTGATGAACGTTTTCAATGTTTTCACCTGTTATTACGGTGGGACCGGCAAAGCAAATAGTGGAAAAAGAAAGAATAAACTTTTTAAGGCTCACTTATATACTTTAAAAAGCACGGCCTGGGTTTCATGACACGGTTACATCGCCAGGTGAAATCATTAGTCACAAAGAAAATAATACTGTTATCTTATTCATTGCCCTGACAAGTGCTACTGAAAATTTTAATTAATCGTCTCATATCTCTAATCCCTTCCCATTCATTCACAAAAGAATAAAAATGTTTGGAATGTGTTTTTAAATTTGTTAGTTTGCTGTTAGACAGAAACAAATTGCGAAATCTAGTTAAAACAAACATTTTTTTACAATAAGTTTGTGGTGATCTTATTTCATATTTTTTATAATCAAGCGTCCACTTCTTATCAATGATATTGAGGTTACTCTAAGTTTTCTCAAGCAGTATAACAAACGATATTAATATTTGGAAGATTACGTATGTATCAAATTGACTAATTCCAATTTTTCTTAACTTTTCTCGGTATTCACGGCATATAGACGCTGCCCTACTTAATTTCACAGGATCGCATATTGAATCGGGGTTGTAAAGAATTTACAACCGTTTCGTAATTCCTGCTGCTATACGGCAAGAATGTGTTAATAAAGTATCTATAGTTCTCAAAATCAATTAAAAAGGAAGGTCCTTTTTCTTTGATGAAACAGCTACGCGAAGCCATAAAAAACACCTCCTCCTTTTGTACATGAAAAATGTGGATAGGCAACTCCATCTTTGCGTATAGGGTGCTAACTCTTGAATGCAAGAATCCATTTTGAAAGAAAGGCTGAAACGTTCCTTTGATTAAGACATCATCTTCTCTCAGAAAATTGCACCATTGTTTTTCCCCGATGCCGATCTTTGAAATTCAATGTGCGCCATTTTCCTCATTCTGTGACAAAAGTTAGCCATCAGAAGTACGTACTTTATCTCGCCAACAGCTTTGTGATTAATTTGCGTGGAGCTTTTTCGATTTTTATAAGAAGAAAACAATTCAACGCCCTTTATCTGCATCCAGCCGATACTGTGGAAGTCATGGCCAATCTCTAATCACTCATAATAGCTAATTTTACATTGCTAATATTTTTTCAATGCCAAAAGAAGGTAAAGGACTTACTTCTATGTATACTTGATACATCAGATGCAGGGTCTGATACTTTCTACACTGATTCCAGTATTCAATTGTGGTTAAAATATTCTTATTCATTTCCAAATGCGTCAAGAGTGAGTACCTATATTACGTGCCTACCTCAACGCTGTACACTACTATCACAGCATCCCTATCTTGTCGCATCGTCTCTCAAGGTCTGGTTACTCGATAAGCTAACACATATGATTTGATGTGTATGAATGTTTTTGGTGGACCGGAACCGAAACTGCACGAATTCGTGAACCGTATCGGAACAGGATCAATTTTGGTGTTCAAACATTCGCACAAGTTGGGTAAAGTCAATGTGCAGGTTCACATTCATTCTCGCCTTCATGCATTATTTCTTGCTTGATAAGGTATCGTGTAGTACCTAAGGCCTTTAAAGCAGGATTCCATGCCTAATCGTAATGCCTTTTTTATTTCTAATTCTGTTAGAAACGTTTTTCCTTAGGTCAGACTTGCTTTAACTTCACTGGATTTTCAACCATATTAGGCTATCATCGTTAAATTATTATGTATCACAATGATACACGTTCTAGTTTCCTTCCATGCCTACATCATTACCTGACCCAAAAAACTTATTTGATATTTTTCTACAAAAATTTAAATCTTTATATCAAGACGACTCAATATTATAATCATTCAATCGTCGTAGCTTTCAGATGAGAAAGTTCACCCCACCTAAGGGTGAAAGCAGTTATACCAGATAATGAGTTATGAAAATTATTGACCTGTCAATCAGGTCCAAATGAATTAAAATTCTTCATTTCATGAACTAAATTCCTTTCAAAAAATTTATGACCGAAGAGATTTGGGTGAGGCATCCTAAAAAGGTGGGCTGAGGGTCAGGGTTGACAAGGTGGGCTTTCCTATTCTTTGAGTCTCGTCCCTATGAGTTTGATAATAGGAAGGTCCCTCTGCGTATGACCCCAAGCAATAGGAAGATTCCTGAGCCTCAACAGACCCCTATAATATGTAACTACCGCATTACCTTCTTACAAGTTTATTTATTTGTTTTAGATTTCCATTCTCTTCTAAATGTCTTCAACTACAAACGACAGTAACATGTGCACTAGGGTGGGCCGAAAAAAGGTTTTTTTTCCTGATCAAATTTGCCCTATGCGGGAAAGTTGCGAAATGATATAAGGATCTCGCACACAAATTTTTTTTCAAATCGGATAATATTAACCACTGCCGCCCGAGCTCTAAAGTTTAAAAATTTGCGAAAAATCAGGCTGATTTCAGAATCAAACGGCTATTAAGACGAATTTTATGAAATATGGGATAATGGATAATATCAAAGAGTGGATACATGTTTATAGTTTATGAAAATGAAATTTGAAGTTTTTTTGACAAAATCTATGGCTAAAAAAATGTCTATGAATTAACAACAAAATTAGAGTATAGACCACCCGCACAACACAACTCATTTTTGCCTACATTTCTAAAGCTCCATTTTGGGGGCTAAATTGCACCATTGTGCACCCATTAATATCCTTAACGATTCCCGACTTCGAAAAAGGTTTTTTCCTCCCGTAGCAAGAACTTCTGTTAAGTGCCGTATTCCTTATTGCTTTAGACGTCAACTTTCATATATGTAGCTAACTTAAATTATGAAATCCTGCAAAATATTCAAGACCTCGTATGACTTGCAAGGAAATACGTTTGTAATATCATGCTAATAAGAAGTAGGCTCTCATTCATGTCTCTCAGCAGTTGTTGTCATTTCTTCAGCGGTTCGGAAACTGCTTACGGTTTTAATGAGGACAAAAACATTCACAAATAAATAAATGGTGTCCACTCCTCTTTCACTGGTATTGATATAAATAAATAGTCTTCACTGGTATCACTATGGATTTGGAGGGGGGGTACTTGGACGCTGTCGTCCTCACTGGGTTGGGGGTGAGGATTCACTATATTGTTCCGCTTCTCCCTTCGGTATTTCCGTAGTAGCGGGAGTACGGGGGTGATGGTCATCGACGGGGGGACGGGGATCACTGGCTTGGAAATCTCCTCCTCATATACGGATGACAGCGGTATCAATCGAAGCAGGAGTTACGTGATTGGTCGAGGAATTCCCGCCTTTTTCTCGTGCCTCACGAATGCTCCTCAGCACTGGTTTCATTGAGGCGCTCAGTGTGTATCTAGTGTCACGGTTCATGGTGGAGTTCAGTCGAATTTCGATAGCCTTTCCCAAAATTCATCTATCCGACGAAGGACCTTGGTCTCCTCTCAACAGATGGCGTGGTCGAAGGAAATTCTGTGGTCGGCCACGGCCAATTTTTCAGGCTGGCCGAGTTTAAATTGTCCTTGATGTTCGATTTGTTTTTAAAAATTAATTACCATTGCTATCATGAGTCACGGTTGTTCTTCATCGAACCTAACGAATTACGACATGTTATATCCTTGAATAAGTTATACCCGAAGACAATGTCTAATCCATCAATGAGCTTGAAAACCTTTCCTCATCTTATCATATACCTGAAAGTGACGATTGCAGATTATTTATATCAAAGCCTTAGATTAATAAAACTATGCAACTTCTTTGTAGACTTTTTCAAAATATCCGCGATAAAGTTATTCTTTGTTCTCACTTTTTGATGCCGATGATGCCAAATCCCCTTTATTCGTAATCACACTTTAATGCTCACTTCCTCTAGCATATTCCTATTCTCATTGTGTTGCAGTGCTTACGATATTTTTCAAGGACATTAAGGTTGCAGTCAATTTATTTGGCATTTAAATTTCATTTTTCCTCTGAAATTTGGCTCACATTTAGCTTGTGACGTCAAATATGTAATTTTTTTTTATAGTTCCATAGCTTTAAAATTTAAGATCCTGCCACTGATTGTACCCTGTTAAGTTATCGAGGTATGAGTCCACGGAAAAGCATCTTCCCTCGACAGTGAGTTGGAGCTTCGTTGAAAAAAGATATTTTTGCTAATGAATATACTACCCCGATGTACAATATTGCGATTTCGCAGATATTATGAAGATAGGTCAGCCCCTGTGGTCGCGCGCTACGGCGGAGTAAAGTCCTTGCTTCAAAATCATTGGGTCCCTGGTTCCAGCCCCTTCGGAGTGGTTTTACATCACCCCAGACATAGGAGGATTAGTTCTTTAGGTAGTCTGATCTCTAGAAACACAGTCTGCGCCTTCTATGATTCCAGGAGCTAAGAGAACCTGGTACAGAATCGTCAGATTTAAAATAATATATTTTTATACAAGTTATTAGGGGACCCACCAATTGCAAACAAGTTGGTGAGATTATTAGCGTGGACGCTGTTTTCATGGTGAAAAATACTCAGCGGTTAGAATAGCTTCATGAAGGATATTTGCTCAAAATGTAATAACCCAATTTACAAAGCATATCATGACGGTGCAGGTTAGGTGTATTTTCCACACTCATATCATTTGCGTTTTTTTTAGCTGGTACATAGGTACTTAAGTTTCAAAACCATTCTCAGCGTTAAGGAATACATAAATAATCAAAATATAATAAACTTTTCTATAGAGAAGTTAAAAATGCGTTGATCATGACGCAATCCATGCATTGTAGGAAAAGAGGGCTTAAGAGTTATCATTGCCAGCGGTAAGCCTTCAGACCGTCTTCGTGATAATCCCTGGGTAGCGGCGACACAATGGCATGTTTACGGTTAGTTACCTTATCAAAAGAGTAGCTGGCAAACGCGGCTGCAGCTGTGTAATGCTCTTAGTTTCATTTTTAGTTATTTTAACTTTGTCGGACTATGTGTATTAGAGAATCATTCCAATAAGCTGGTGAATTAATACCTGTGAGAGATTTTTTTTGTTCAAACCTGTTTCAAATTCAGCTTTAGATGCTAAGAAAACCCTACTTTAAAAAAAAATTATTTGTGGGTTGACAGGTAAAATGCTGTTGTCCTAACAATTCCGCTACACTCTTGTTCAGGCGGCGTGCAGGTTAGATGCGTCGTGAATGAATTACGTCTCTGTACTAAAAGAAGAATGCCCCATATCCTTAAATTTGAGCTCCGATTTGAGCATATTATTTTTATGCAAGTAAACTTTTTATATATTTTTACGCATGATGTTTTTTCGAGGTGCTTGTATCGATAATGATGGCGAAATATTTAGAATGATAAAGAATCTTAGAATACATCATTGGTGACCGGCATCAACTTTTCGACGCTCGAGGCCTTAGCAAAAACGCATTCATTAGATTATTTTTCATGTATTTGGATGACAAATTTATTTCCTCGTACACTTCTCGAACTTTATTATTATTACACAGCTTTATTATGATAAAGTATTGAATTTTATCACTTATGCACGATAATTATAACGATCCCAAGTAATTCATCGTTTTATCTATTCTGAAATGAATTCTCATGATTTCTATCCTTTGTCGAGTTAATCAGCAAAAGAAAAATATTATAATGACATTAATTATCAAAGTACTATATAAACATCAATTGAAATAATTTTAATTCACTTGTTTAATTGGGTGTAGTTATTGCGCTATATAAATTCATATATTCATCGTTACTTATAAAGTCGAGATTGCATGCGTTTAAAAACGCTTTTGCCTTTTCCTTTAAGAGATAGAATGTATTACACCCATTCTCCACATTTTCCAAGATTTGCGAAACAGTAGGTGCACAAAAGCAATGAGAGACAGTGGGTCGTTAGAATTCCATCCTCGGTCAACACAAAGGCGTGCTTATGGGCATGAGCGAAGGTGGGAGAAAATGAGGATTCACTTTGCATACGTAATGCATCCCCAGGCATCGCCACTATGAATGAGAATGAAAAAGGAGAACCCTCTACTGCGTCAGCCTTGTCTCACCAGTAGACTCCTTGCATTCTTTTCGATGCTCAACAGACTACTTTTCCCAATTCACTTCTTACTATTTCCTACGTTCTCCACTACCATTCAAGAATGTGACTCCGGCGTATAAAGCCGTAACTCCGTCGTTCCTTATTGATAAATAACGGATTCGCCTACTGCTAATCATCTATGGTTAATAGAACTCACCGTTCTCCGTCCATTTCGCGCATACATACATTGTTGAGGCATGGTCTATACCAAAGTAATTTGTACGTCCCGCAAAGGTGTCTAAAATATTAATATGCGCTTATTCATTATTTCTTTGAACACTCGTCAAATTTTATGCAATGTACTTGTAGTGCCGGCCCCGGTGGCGGCGGGGTAAAGTCCTCGCCTGCCAAACCGAAGGTCGCGGGTTCGAGTCCCGCCTGGGTAAGTTACCCTTATCCAGGGCATGGGCGGGTGTGAATGTCCTTCATTATTAATTGTTAATTCCCCATTGTAAAGGCCGTAAATGTGCTTTTTATGGGGTAATCGAAATAAGTGAGTAAGTAATGATGAATTAATATAAAATTTAAAATATATAAATGTTTTCCGTGATTTTGTTTTAAATACACAAGGGGGTTATTAACACGAAAGAATGAGATTTTTTTATATTTCCTATATTTCTGGTCTTTTGAAAAGAAGCTTTGCTCTGTACGTTCCACGATCATCAATAAGAGAAAAATCTGGACCTTCCTCAATCATTGGGAGCCTCTCCCTTTCAATAGAAACGGTAAAGTCCGGGTTTCATTTGTGGTAGGTCGTGTCGCCCCAATTGTCGACCAAAAATCCTGTTCCCTAATCCCTTACCCTATTCCAGCTCCAGGTCCTTCAGATGCACAGTATTTGAACGTTTGAAGACTTAAATGCTCAGCTTCCGGATCGTAACTTTGCGAGTTCGAAGAAAAACCTCGATTCCTTTATGCATTCCACATTTTTTCTCTATCATTACCAATCATTCTTTTAAACATATTCATGTCACTAAAAAATATAGCATTTGTATGTCACTATCAATTACCTTGGTCGGTGCTAACCGAGCGGTGTCGCTAAAACTGTGGAATATTCGACGTGAATGTTCTCTTCCAATATCGTCGCTGCACAACGTAAATCATCAATTCTCTTGTGGATGGTATTCATCATATTTTGAATTAAATCAACCCATGTTATCTGTATCATCCTCTCTAGATCCTTTATGTAATATGCTGAACACTGAGCCATTGCTGAGTAACAGTCAATATAGGCGACAAGTAATCATCCCTTCATTAACATACCATAATCATCTACTTCATGATTAGAACCGATAAAACGGCACATCGCTATATTATTTAACTATTTATCTATCGACATTCTTGCATATTTAAAAAAAGTATTGGATTCAACCCGTGGCGGATCTAGAGAGGGGCCAGGGGGGGCTATGCCCCTCCCTCTGGGGTATCCAATTTACACTAGATAAAATAGTAATTTTGTGATGTTTTCAGTTGTCGACAATATATTGAAGAGGAGAGCCCCCAAAACCCATATAACTAAAAATTTACATAAATATTTGTTTAAATATTTTTTAATTAGGAGACAACCTTAAATTGTTGTTACAAGCTTTGAAATTATCAAAGTACTCGCAACCTCCCGGACCCCAACCACTGCTGGAGGCTATCCCCGAGACTCCCCATCTAGTCCCGCCCTTACCCCTATCCTGGATGCGCCACTGATTCCAACATATGTATTGATCTATCTTTATTTACTGCCCTACTGTACATAACTAGGTATTTGCCTCGAACTGATGTGGGCGATCTGTAATCAACTCTTCATTATTATAGTCTACCACAAGATTAGAACCGATAAAATGGCACACCGGTACATTATTTAACGATGCACTACCATCCTACTTGTGTATTTTAAAAAAATATTGGATTCCATATACGGCGGACCCAGGATTTTTTTCTGGGGGAGCACAAGGTTCCGACAGGCAAACGGTTGTCTCATATTTGGAATTAAAAATAACATGCAACAATTACTGCACGAAATACTCCATTTAAAATGAAATTTACCAATACGAAATTAAATGATTTAATATGAAATTTTATTAATTTTTTATGAAAGTTATTGGTATGAAATAAATAATGGAGTCTCTGTAACAAACAAAACAAAACGAACGTAGTTATAACCGTATTAAAAACCTTTTCTACCTCTTAAGCGTCTGGGGGGGGGGAGGGATGTGCCCCTCCCCGAAATCCGCCTATGGATTCCAACATGCATGTATATCGCAGAATCTTTATTTACGGTCCTTACTTTGTTTGGAGATTCCGAGTGACTGGGAGTGGGAAATTCCATTCGTAAAAATTTGCGATACGAGAAAGTCCTCACGCGCTTCATTGCCTACCTGAAAGTTGCCAATCTCTTGCCCTTCTGCGAAACCGGGGAGGTGGCGCTGCTTTGGGGGGGGGGAGGGGGTAGGGGACCGGATTCTGCACCAATCGCATGCATCTGACCACTTCCTCCTCTTCTGACCCTGCTACTTCATCCCCTCCACCTCCCTCTATCTCACCTCTGCAGAGGGCGTCATTCCCCCCACCCCTCTTCGCCTCGCAACCCTTTCCCCTCCCCGCAACGCTCGCCTCCAAAGCCACCGACTTCGTGAGTTCAACTATTCCCTCATCAGTCCCAAGTGAAACTTCGTCGACGCCGGAGTCACTATAATCCCCCCCTCAGTTGTTGACTAGAGCGTCATCCAAGCCTACCGGGACTTAGCTGAAGGGAATAGCATTTTTTTCAGCGAAGGGAGGACGACCTACCTTGCCTGAACTCGGCCACTTCGGAGAGGAAACGAGCGATTTGTTTGCAGGTCAGTGATCTCCTCAGGAGTGTAAATGCGGCCGCGATAGCGGTGAGAGGTGGATTCGCACGTTTGACCCGTGGAACATCTTACCAATAGCTAGGACGTCATGAAACTGAAGCACACACTGTTGCTTTTACCACACCCTGCCTATAGATATACGTACTACTTTGGAATATATATTCTACTATAAATGGTTAGTATTGATTTTATTTTTCATCATCATCAAATAACATCATTATTATCATGAGATTTTTTTTACAATGATGTAAAAGAACATCGAAAAGAGCCAGTTAACTTAACAGTTAACCATTGTGTTTTATTTGACATTGCCATTATCCTCCGAGCGAAGAGGTCAGCGCTGTAATCTTTTCTTCTTTCATTCATTTCTTTTCCCGATAGGTTTAGGCTGAAGTGGTGGCTAACCTACGGACCCGTGTGTGAGAGGTGACTGAGAGATAACTTTGGGTGACACGCATTGACAAAGGCCAAAATCTAAAGGAAATTGTAAAAGCAAATTCTAGAAAGAAATTTATTTCACCCATATTAATTCGTGAGAATTCGATCACAATGTTGATAAATTTTAAGACAAAAGAAACCAGTTAAACGCTTAAGGTATTGGCACTGCTTGGCCTTGAAGTTTTAGGACGAACTAGAAATCGAACAGTGCTAATTTTAGTACCAACTACATCAGTAATTCCTCATTTTCGTAAGCAATACCAGTGGCATTGTATATACATTGGTGATTTTCAAATTATATTGGTCTTAAATACATTTAAAATGCTTGGTATTCACTTAATTTATATTTTTGGTGTTTTTATTTTCGATAAATATCATTAAAATGTGTGAAGTAGTTATAAAATTATCATCATTTGGCAGCAATCCTAAGTTTTAACTCTCCACTCATTTCTTTTATGAGTAAACATCAGAAGCTCGCTTTGTTCACATCTTTTATCATCCGTCCCATACATTTTATTAAAGATATTCTTCAGACGTTTTTTCGCACACTCATACCTAAATAATTGCTTTCATAAGGACCATCAGGTCTTTTTACGTAATCGATTAAGTTTCTCGTCTTGATTGTTCGTATCTAAACTTTTACTTTCTTTAAATGCATGAAAAATTATGAATATTCTTTATGTGGCACAGAATCGGAGTCAAGTTAGAGTAATTCAATTTTTTTAAATCCCAAGCTCAAACGGGTTGGCCTCAATGAACTTGATTCTTCTCAACTCTCATCATGGGCTACCTTGATTAATTATTTTTTATTACGAGATTGAACCTTATCCGTCAACCAGCTGAGTAGAGCTCGGGTGCTATTCTGTAAACAGACTAGGAGACCTTCCGCGAGTGGTAAGCAAGGCTTGGGAACTTCAGTCAACGTGCGTGATGCATGTATTTGGGAATGAAGGAAATTGAGCACCTTGAACGTTTAATTTGCGCGTGTAATGAGCTTATCGAAAATGCATCTCAGCCAAAGGTGTTACGGATTGGAGTTTCATGCTGTGAACAGGCAATTTATCTATGTGATTTCAGCATTTTTTTAACACATTTGTAGCACCATTCATTTTTTTCTCAGATTAAATGAATTACCATTCATTTCAATGCTAATTTCTCTTAGGAAATGCTTTTTTATGTATGTTCTTGCATTTTTTGTATCCCTGATATTGAGCGTATTTATCTAAGATGATGGGTATGTTTCCTGAGAAATTTTTTTGGAATTTTTTTTGGATTCCCTGGATCGTTACAAGAAATATGTTGTTTTCCGAGATATAGGCTTGAATGCTGTCAACTCAGAACGTGAAAATTGCCTCTTAAATGTATTTTAATCGTTTGTTTATAATTATGTAGTCCGTAGCGATATCTAGATCGAAGAAATCATCCCAAGGTGTGATAAATTGCCATCACTGATATCACTAGGCATTTTGAGTATTTTTGATCAATGGGTTAAGGGTAAGAATCAAGTCCGTAGCTAGCGGGAGGTCATGCGGTTAATTAGCTCTCGCAATGTTTGATACTTGAGGTTTAGAGGGTATAATTACCAAGATTACGAATTTAGTCCCGCTCTAAAAATATCCCCATCCAAATGAACCCCCCTGAAATTTTTCCTGGAAAGTGGCCTTCGTTTGAATCTTCAAGTTCAATGCCGCACACTTAGTATTATCCGTGTCCAGCGTCTTATAATTTTGTGCGAGGAAACACAAACGGAAATTTTCTTATGCATGATCGTAAAGAAAATGTGATGAATGCCTGCTATTTTAAATCAAGCGATTTATTAATAATTGCAGCACCTTTTGAACGCTATTGAATTTTGCGACTGAAAAATTGTATTTGAACTATCATTTTGGGACTGATGTTTTATTTTTTCAGTCTTCAAAGTTTTTATCAACGCTATTGGTATATTTAATTTGAAAAATTTACTTAAATCCATTATTTTAATTTAATTTCACATCGTTTACACATTTTAATGCTAGCGAATGGAATTGTAGTAGGTATATTATTATTAATTTGACATGTCTTTTTCTCTTAATAATATTAATTTTACAGCGAATATTCATCGCTATTTTACGAATTCTTGAAAAATTCCCAACCCCCATTATCTGAAGTGTGTTCTCAAGGCAAATGTGGCTTCAAAAAAACCACGTTATTTTTTGACTTCCTTATCGCATACTTAGGAGGAAATGAGCTGTGATACCACACTTGCGGGGTTATGTTTTCGGAGTTTTACCTCATCCTGTCAGTTTAGACACAAAGAATGAAATACGGCATTTCCACTGATCCGTAAAATGTTCTTCGCCGCAATCGAGGTAATCGGGCAAGTTAACGATTTTCTCGCAGAATTCCAGGTTCGCGGGAAATCATTAAAGTAGCTCATTTATCTTGACACGAGTTTGCGCTTCCATCCGGTTTTGCAAGGACCTGCTGAGTTATTAGCGTCTTAAATTGAAAACAGACATGTATTTTTTCGTTGATGGTTTCCACATTATTTGTTTCTCTATAATTAAATCCACCAACGTTGATTTTTGTCTTCTCTTATACTCGACATTTTTCTATGCTAATGCAAGATAACCTTACGAAAATTAACATTTTTAACATATTTTCTAGGCAATCATGCATGGGAAGTCCAATATTTAATTCTATTGGTGGAGTACCTTTCTAAAGGCATATTTTCAAGTTTCCACGAACATGACGCTTAACGTTACCGGTTGGTGTGACGGCCTTAAAAACTGCAATGTCGTATGCAGCCCTAAAATGCAAATTCTCCCTAAAGGTGCTGGCCGAAGGAGGTAACTGCTTCTCATACCCTGAATTTGTGAACTTCACACGCCTTTCACTAAGTTTGGGGCGAGCTTTACCCTCAACCATTTAAATCAATCATAGGGTTGAATCGCACACTGAATTCATTTGATCCTCTTTGTAGAGGCATGGACCACCATCTGGGCAGGCCGAAAAACGACTTTTATCCGCAGTAAAATTTTTCCCGAAGCGGGAAAGTTGTCTACTTATATCATCCGCTTAAGTAGAGCCTCCTAATGAGGTCTTAAAAAAATTCACAATGGTTAATATTATCCGAAAAATTGGATCCTAAGGCTGTTTTACACGGGGCACGTCATTTCGCAGGTAAGCAATGAAAACGTGTTGAAATTGCGATAATGAGAGCTTGGAATTAGAGCAGAGTCTATTTACCGTCTCGCTTCTACTCATTCTGGCATGTTTACTAGCAGTTCACTTTTTTACGCAGCGCAATTTTGATTGCTCCTTCATACGTACATCAGATTGCATAATGTCGTGCCCCTGTTATAGGTAGGCAACTTTCCTCCTTAGAGAAAATTTGATCTCCATTTTTCGTCCCAGCCCAATCGTTTTCTCTATTGTGATTGTCTTGAGGGAGCAGCCGCTACGTTCCGGAATGGCTATTTCACCCCGTGCATACAGCCTGGGTGGGAGGATACTCCTCAGTGTATTTCAAATGCCACCCTCCCGAGAGCCAACCGGTTGTTTCGACGTAGTTTGAAAGGCGTCATTTATTTTGTGGAGGCAAGGCGTTGCTTGTGGGGGACATAGGTGCTCAAACCCCGAAATGCCTGGGATATTATCTTATGCGTACCGTCTCCAACTAAACCCTACCCCCCCCCCCCCGCTGAGCCCCCGCCCCCGAAAAAAATTCTTGTCACGTCCTTGGCTCGCATTTTTATTTGGATATGAGGGTTTCCAGTTTTAACCATTCCTATATGAGACATCCTAATGTTGTTCGGAAGTGTACACTGAGTAAAACATTTTGTTTAGAAAAATCAGATTCTGATGAATTTTATCGAACTTTTCCGTTCACATAGGATTGAATTTTTGACACACACATTGAATATTTCTGTAACAATGACCAAATCAGTTTGTTAAATGCAGTTTGATAAATTCTATCAAAACTGCCACACCAGTTCGAAAAGAACTACTGAGACCAAAAGCACGATAAAACCGACGTAACGTGCGCAAATGAAAGATTTTTCACCCAGAAAAACAATGTATTGGTTGAAAATCCTAAAATTAGGAGTTAAATGTGAGTTTCCTCAAAGGAAATAGAAAAAATCAAGTGGAGAAAATAAGATATCACGAACGTTTGATAAAAAAGCATGAGCTTTGGTATTTGCATCAAAGTTTAAATATATTTAACAAAACTACTCCTTGTCATACCAGTTTGATAGATTTGAACAAGGTGAAGTATACGATTGTAAATATCATGGTAAAATTTTATTATATTTCAATTCTTTTGATTAAAAATATCGGGTTTTGCCAATTTTCCATTATTAGGAAATGTGAGACAAGATCATCCTGAAAAATTAGTAAATGAATAAACTGCTTTGAATGCTGCAAATTGAAAGAGTTTATTAGGTTTTTTCTTTTAGATTATCTTAACCTCTTCTTTGTTTGCTAAATACTTCCAAAAACGCTAAAAACTTAATTGGTCGCGTCGTAAATCATAAATAAAATAAAGTCGTTCAAAATTGGAATTCTGTCTAGTCTATTATTTCTTGTAATTCTACTGCTCAGTAAAGTTGGATTTTTAAAATACTACTTTGTTTCGCTGCAACCGATGTTTTGACGCGACGCGACCGTGAGCGCGTCAGATTTTTTCCGCCTTTGATCGCACACTTTATTCTGTTTTAGCATTATATTAGTCTGTTTTATAAATCAGAGCTATTTCTTCAAATATTTTAAAGCTCAATACTCTTCCCTCTCCTTGTAAAATTCAATTTTCAATGTATGATCTCTGCATAAATATTGATACCGTTTTTTATGCATCGGCAATAGTTTATGTAATGTATATAGTATATCTAACTGCAAATAGGACAATAAAAATCTGTATTCCTTATTCGAGCAACTTACTTAGTGAACAGCAGTGAAATGACACCAATATATCGATGGCTAAGTTCTAACAATACGTATCTCAAAAATAGCAACTTTTCTTAATTAGATACTGGTTAAAGATTAACAACAATATCACTACTTCTATAGCTTTAAGTATCACTGCTTTAGATATTACGATTATTCCGTGTAAATAATGTTTAGCTTTTGAAGTTGAACTTTACGTTATTTACTGTTGAATTAATGTGATGACACCGTCGCAACGGTCTAACTCCAGGTGTAAATATCTTAGGAGGGGCAAGCGGCGGGTTTATCCTACCATTAGGTAAAAAATTAACGAACAGTGATAATTGCTAACATTCATTAAGCTAATAAATAACAATTGACTAAAACAAAAGTTTGCTCTCAATTAATTAAAAGAGTGATACTATTAATAAATATCCTCAAAAATTCCGAATTATTAACTGTATTCCAACGTATGGGGAGCAAACGTTGAACTTCTACGTATTAATCGCGCACTCACGATTTCATAAATTTTTGGCGAGCTATAAAAATTTAACAAAAGATTTTGACAGAAAATTAACTTCAGTTTTACATGCACTGGTCATTCTAAAATGATATATAGTATTCCCGGTTCGAAATGAAAAAGTCGATGTTTTGATTTTTGGCCAGCTTTTTTCGATTTCAGCCCACTGTGCGTCGCCAGTTACTTCATTGCTTTATATTCATCCTGATTTTTGTTCAAAATCGTATATTCTTGTCCCACTTGAGCAACTACTAATATAATAAAAACATTGTGCATGCCCTAAAGATTGTATAATGATTGTTTTGGCTTCCTCATGCAATTATCACTACTTCATGAGGTATACGAGATTTTTTTCACTCACGCTTGAAGACTGAAACATTTTTTAAACATGGCTTTAAATTGTTCCTATTAGATGACAGCATATATCCTTTTTCCTACGAGCCTCGTGGTACAACAAACACGTGTTCTCTTAAATCATTGCACGTGTGAATTCTCTCGCACTCCACAAATGGGTGCTGATCATGAAAGGTAGGAAGTCGATGGCAGAAAGCATTCCTCATGATACTCTCCATCGTTTTTAATTGCATTTACTCTAAGAAATGCATGACTAATCATGAAATGAATTACTTACGAGTACTTAAGGCAAATATGAACGCAGTTCGCTGTGAAAATGATCATTCGCCTTGCCTGAGATATTAGTACACAACCTCAAAATCATCAAAAAAATTAATTTATCTATCGCTCAGTTTTCCCAAGCCCTGGGAATTAACAGTCCGCCATATCGAAAATAATGTCAAAATTTTCAGCACTTCAATATTCTTTTTTAGTTGCTTCACTAAGCGTTAATTTGCAAAAAAAATTTGAAGATTTTTTTGGTGAACGATTAACATCTGTTAAACAGTATTTTCTCAATATACAGGGTAAAAATAAATACAATATTCGGTACATGTTCATTTTATTGAGCCAAAAAATTTTCCAGTAAGGATAAAAATAGCTGAGGTGTGTGAGCCGATGCATTTTAAATGGTTGAGACGGATAATGTCAATGGAATCTACCTTTTGGTCAGTCGTGGCGTAATAATGGAATCTCGATCCTAGGAAAGCTCTTTAAACGCAAACGGCAAAAGGCACTAAATTGATCCGACTTTTGAAGAGTTTTAGTAGCGATCCTATCCCAGAGTTGAATAAGATGTGCCTGGATAAACATAGAAGAGTATTTGTGATCGAAATAATAGCAGTGATTCCCAAGACCTTACATGGCGAGAACATTTACTCATTTTCATATTTCAAATTTATATCCTTTAATTTACATTCAACTAGCTTTTGAAGAAATTATGTATATTCTAAAGTTAACAATTATAGCTTCCAATACTTTCAAATTTAAGCCCCTTATTTAAGCCTTTATTACCAACTAACAATTATTTTTGGCATCCCACGTAATAACGTTTTTATTTTCTATTAAAACTAGTTCCTATAAGTTCGCTCTATGTTTCACTATTTTCGACATTCAGATTGTTCCGTGTTAATGGGATCAAGTTTTTCAAGTTGAATTAATGGCTCTTTTTTGCACGATTTCTTTGAGCGATAGCACGCTTAGGAGGCAAAGTCATTATTTATTAGTCTATAGTTCTTTTTTCATAATTTTCAGGGAATTATCTTGCGGTAGTATTTTAATGTTGCCGTACGCTCCTCAGGTTAATAACATCTTTAAACCTTTGACTCGCCCGTATATTCTGTCAAAATGTTTCTGTATTAGGTTCCCCTTAACTTATAATTCTTTCCCCGTGATACTATTCCCTGCAAACTGTTCCTTCGGATCAAAAGGTCTTAGCCGTTGGTCACCTCCCCAGAATAACTTACTGATTTGCTAATCTATCGGAGGAAAAGCTGATAAGATAAATAAAATCGAATGCGAAAATCAAAACAGGGAATGGGAGCATGAATGAATGGAGGTTACCTACATGTTCATAATAATACTATTCCACGTAGTGAAGCCAGAACTAATCAAGCTTGTTACCTACATTGTTAAGAAAACAAATCAAATTGGAGATACTCATCGCCGTTTGGTCTTCATTTTTCTCATTCTTAGGTGATTTCTCGCTTGATTGCATTGTTTATTTCCTTAATTTGCTATCTGAAAGACGAATGAGAAAATGCCCTCAAGTTTTTAGAAATAGATATCCTGGAGGTCGATAAGAGCAATTGTTTTTAGCTCTCTTTCAGTTACCATACAATGTTGAGTCTATAACGCTGTATTGATGATTGAGCTCATACCTTAGTGCGTGAACCTGTGATTTGGGCATATCCAGATTCACCCGAGGGAAAATTTATCTCTTTGATGTTGTCTCTACCAAAAATATTGTCTTCCATCCTTGGACCGAAGCATGCATGAATTCGAAAAAGGCGTATAGTGAATATTTTTTCATTTTACTGTTAATCTCTTCATATGGACTTCATGAGGATAATATCGTTTTCACATTAGTTGTAAAACTCCGTCCTGAATATGGGCCGCGAAACTGAGTATCACTTGCCATTTCCCGTGGACCGCTTTTGCGAATGTCGGCTTTCTCCTTGCCCTTTGACCATGTGTCTCAAAATAAACTTCCAATTTTTTATTTGTGAAAACTTTGCATTTTTCAATAGCTTTCTCTTGCAAGAAAACCTCTCATATCGAGAAAATATCCTCCTCAAAGAGTATAAAAATTAATTACTTTGAACGTGTAACTGATAAAGATAAGCATGCTCCTCAGCGTTCAGGTATTTTGAGGGAATATGGCTTTTCACATTGTCCTCACGGCGTACTCAGATGAGAAGTTCACTTCTACCATAAGACATCAGAAGGATAGCCTTCGACATTTATGTCACGTGGACTCGAACGTGGTGGATATCCTGAAGTAAGTCTTTCCTATCATGCTTAAACACCGCGAAACCATCAAACTTATTTTACTTTTAAAGTAGTCAAAAATACTAATATTATTGACATTATACGATAAAAGGTACCCACATTTGATAAAAGAATAAATTTTTTAAATGTCACCTGACGATGTAGTTAAGACTGACTGAACGCATCAGAAGAAATAAATCATGACGAATTTAACATGATGGAAGAATAATAAATAACCTATTCTTTAACAAATTGATTCTATTATAATTATTTCCATGCAAGGAAGTAAGTTAGTCAAAAGACTTATCGGCCTGCGCTTAAGGTGATTTAGAATTTAATATTTGCGGAAAAAATCTTCCGCGAAAACAAATTAGCATTTTTGAATTTAAATGACGTGTAAAGAAATTTTAGTAAGCAAAGCAGAGCCACTTGCTCTGTATTAAGAAGATCAGACCGCTATACCCATGGCAAAATTCTCACCAAACGTCATAATTGTCTCAATCTCACGGTTATTCGAGATAGCAATTAACTTGTTTCATGGTGAGAGCGACCATCACAGCTGCTTGCATCCATCGGTTGTTGTTAAATCTACCTGAACTGCTTGGACGAAACATATACCCCGCCTTCCAATTCCCGCAAATCCAGCGGAACCAGCTCGTGTTTTCGGTGAAAGTAGGCCCGAGTTTGTTTCTGTCCCTCCCTCCCCCGAACTGGGTCATACTGGCGCTTAATCACATTGACGATGCGGAATCTGTTTCGCGAATCAGTTTCCAAGGCCAGTCCCCAGTGGGTGAGATGAAGAGGGGACTAGTTTTATATGCTGGCCTAAGAAAGTGAGCGAGACGTGGGAAGATTTATTTTTTCACGGAGTCAACGACTCCTCCGCCCGCCAATTCGAAAGTCGACGCGCGCCCAAACGTTCGTGTGACGTAGTCTTGTGACGCGGACAAATGGCGATTTCGCGGAACTTCTCCGGGGACTCCCGCGCGTCCCGAGTTTTCCTCCTTGCCCGCGCCCCCATTGCCTCATTCACGCACGTAGACCAACGTTTTCCAGCCTTTTTTTTCCTCCCGTACCCTTTCAAATTTATATAAATACTACTGTTCCCCCAAAGATGTAACGTGCACATTTCAATACATAATTTCATTTCGGGTAGGTGACACTTTTAGTTATAAATAATTGTATAAATAAATACTTTGTTTTACATACTTTATTGAACATTTCATCAACAATCAATTGCATTTTCGATGAGCGGAAGTCTAACTTTGGATGCAGAAAATACTCGGATTCGTGAAAAAATTTTTATCCAGTAAAAATACAATTACTGGATAAACACCCTTTAACACCCATACCCCCTTTAATGCAATCATCAATGAATTGCATCTGCGTGAGCTACCAAAGCCACGGTGGCATGCCAATTTGGATCGGAAATGTTCCCAGTGTAAGCTGTGAACATGAATTATTTTCCGCGAAGAGGCGATCGGAATAGATATTTTTCCCCCGAACCGTAGAGGACTTAGTAAATGCTAATCTTGATTTCGTTAGAGCATTTCCTTTTGTGTGTAAACGACTGGTGTCCGACACCCACTGCCGCACGCCTTTTTAGGCAGCTTGCGGGGAAGAATTTACATGTAGATAGATGTGGATTAAGTGTTCTCGGGATCGTCACCGGGCCAGTAACTGCTTTACTGCCGATGTTTCGATGTCAGACTCCGCCATCGTCTTCAGGGCTATGAGTGACCATGTTATTCTATTTTTCTCCTGATCACGCGTAGCATCTCTGCCGACGTTTTCATGCTCGTGTCATTCATTGCCAAGCAAAGTAGATTTATATCATACCTAACGAAGGATTTATTTGAATGAAATTTAGAAAAATATTTGTCATTTTCTAATTCCAGTGTATTTTTACTGCTTCAGTCATAACACGAGTATGTCATGGATAGTTGATTGGTACACCTGATACGTGCGCGAGGCGTTCTTAACATTCAATTTTCTCTCAAAGATTGTCCTCAACAGACCATCGGGTCTTATGTTTTGGTCGATTAAGCTGTTTCGTCGTCTATTTATAATATACCTTCTCTTTTCTCCCCTCATATTGCTGTATAGAAATTATAATTTTGGACGTTTATTTCACGACCACACTGTATATCAAATTTCACCTTCATTTCAGGCCGTATTTTGTAGCTTTGCACCAGGGGCGGTCTGGCCAGGTCGGCTGGTCGGCGATCGCCGAGGGTCCCGAGTTTAGGGAGACCCCCACAAAACTCGCGTCTATCGTGAAACGTATGTGAATGTTGAGATAAAATAGACTCGAATTACTTGAATCAAAGTTGTTCTGCAATTATAAAATTCAAAGTTTTCATAAATTTGCTCAATTTACAGTACACCCAGTAAGTGTAAAAAGATCATATTGAAATAAATAAAATTGAGGTTTCAGAAGTCCTTATTTCTCGTTCTTCCTCTGCGTGCAAAATCCTTGTATTGCCTCAACCTTCTTCATTTGCCTCTTCTCACGTTTGTCGTGCTTTCTCTAATCATCCCAACCTCTTCCTTCGTACCCAAGTTTCCATATCATTTTCTTCAGTAGCGGCTTAACTCACGCGAATGCTCTTTTGTATCCTTGGCTTGACGATACTGGTACGGTGACTCTCGAGTTCAGCGTCCTGGCGAGCGTTTTTATCGCTCGATACCTCAACATGCCTCTCATTGAACGTCTTTATAAGCGTATTTAATTCGTAAGCTACACTTTCCCTTAGTAATAATCTGCATCCTTTCACCGGCAAATAATGAGAGGGGAAAGAGTGACCATTTTCTTTCTGAAATATGAGGCAAAACACTTTTTGGATTGGAAAGCCAAAGCACATTTGCAGGAGACGATTTCAATAATCAAACTAAATCGTCTTCTTTGTAGAAAGTGCGACAATAACTCTGCATTAATATTTCTGTTTTTGTAGCATATAGCCAACCACATTCTTTTGGCTTTTTTCTAAGTAATATTGACGAAGATATATGTGCAAACTTAACCCGAATTTAACACTAGTCTGAATCATTGGGAATGCGCCCATAAAGTGTCCATTTTTTTCTGTCACCATCTAGTTGAGAAACCCAATTACAGGTTTCTGTTAGCATAAAAATACTCGAATTCCAAATTAATGTATCTCCGTCTGATTTGGAGATAACTTTGCGTGCCAGGGGCATATTATTTCACCACGTGGAAACCTTCGATTTTTGTTACGGGCGTAGTATTACGCATATCCGTCTTTTACAAAGTTATAGTTTGCCATTTTTTTTAACAAGGCGGACCTAGCCTTTAAAGAAAAAAACAAAAGCAAAATTCACTATTTGAAATGATACCAAACACCTATTCCTCGCATCAAAGTTTGGTTGTTAAGAGATAACACAAAAGTATCGAAAATGGGCAGCACATTGATACAGATCTACAGTACTAATGTCAGCTCGGTAAGTGTTAAATTCATTCATATTATTATGAGCAGTTCTAATGGTTGAATTGGAGTTATACTTGTATTGCCTAAAATGAAGAGAATACATACTGTTTCTTGCATTGAACATTTCTATTTGGAAAAACGTTACACCACTTTGCGATGAAACCGACAGCTGCGGTGGCTGTGCAAGAACCTTTATCATTTCTTAGAGACGTGGACGTCTACACCTGTACCACAGACTAGCAATCCTACTGCGTGAATCATGAACATACATTGATGGAGGTGGTGAGAGTCGCTTTGCGGCTCCTCACTTGTTTTCCGCTCTTCTCGGGTGTGAAAACAAACAAACCACAACGAGCGGAATACGGCTTCGGCCATAAATGATAAGCACCGTCTCATATTATCTCGTGACGACCCACGCTTGGAACGCAGTGTACTCACAGCATTTCGGTAGTTACAGATTTTCTCTCGGCAGTCAACTGATGGGGGCCATATAAACTTATGGAGCATTTTACAGCCGAGTCAAATATTTTCGAGTAATTTGAGCTACCGACGGCTTCTGATAACGTTTACAAAATCATGATTAGGTATAATATGAATGTAAGTAATTAATTGGCGTAATTTGCTATAATGACTGTGCACATATACTCACATGATTGTTGTTTTCAAAGCTAACAATGTCACTTGACTACAAATTGAAAATGGAGTTAAATTTTTTGCTGAAGCTTCCGAAGCATTCCTATAAGTTTCAGTTGATATTACAGATTTAAAAAACGGAAAATAATCGTTTTTTACGTATCAAAATGTCTTCTTCTGAGCTCAATTTTCCTAAATATTAAGAAGATAATTTTTTGTAAAATTAAGTTTTTTATGGGCATAATGGATTCAATTCCCATCTTGGAGTATCGGGTACGTTCTAGCGTCAAGACAACAGGTATAAGTCAGTCGTAATATCAATAGCATAAAATATCATATCATGAAAATGGATGAATTGTGATAATGTGAGTCCCTATACTGTGCACAATTCAGCTTGTTTACCGTGGTGATCTTTATCGTGAGTTTACGAATACGGTACTTGAAAGAGAATTAGTGACTGAATTCATAACGGAAGAAACGAGTTTGAATTTCAATTCAGAATATGTAGACATCAAACCATGCCTTTTTAATTCTCTTGGCGTGGCATTATTTTCTTTCACTAAGTTGCACATGCATCGTCGAATAACTTAGAATAAAGCCAATAGAATTCTGGGTTTCTGTTTTCCTTTGCTGTTTATCTTGGTGGCGGTGATTTGTAAGTCGAACCATCCTGCTGTCCATTCTCCCGCACTGCTTATACCCCCAAATATGACTCTTATAATATGCAATCTTCTTCTGTTAAAATATTTTTCCATTAGTCTTTATAAAATCGCACTCTTATGTCACCATGAGGCCAATTACAACGTTCATTTGAGAACCTAATCACCCGTTCTAAGCGCGTAAAGCAATTGACCTATTCGTCGACTTCGAGAAATGGAATGGCTTTAAAAGTTTTAAGCCAAGTAAACTGTGTGTAATATCTAAATGATGCTGAAACTTGACATTTTGCGTCGAGATCAAAGTGGAAAATAATGCTCTTAATTCAAAATCGAATTGAGTGTCACAAATTTAACCTTTGACAATACTTTCTTATGATTCGTGTCTCAAACTTACTAAATGCTCAACATAAGTATATAAGACAAATTTTAGGAATAGGTACTTATATCTTTTGCTATGAATTTCAAACATCAATATCGTCAGGGAGAAATATTTATTAACTCGTACACTCATTAGCAAAATGAAGTTTTTTTACTCGTTCCTCCCGTAAAACAATTCTGAACGAAATTATTAACGTATATTATTATTATCAATATGTTAGGTCACTCATTTTTTGCCTATATTATGCCTAACATACAATAGAATCTTAAAACAAACGGCAGAACCAGAGTGGTTTTTCCGCCGCTTGAATATCGACTGAAGAAAATGTACCATAGAGGTGGAAACAAAACCTAAGAAGTTATTTTGAACTGCTTGAACATATTTCCAGGTTGATTGCTGTGTATAAGATATCGTAAGGAGCACTTTCCTTCCTCTGGGTAATTGGTCTTTGAAACAAATCCAAACTGTCAATCCGAGTCGACGGCTTTTGAGAAACGATTATAACGCAGTAAGTTGCATGAACTCAAAAGGCACATTTACTAAGACAGACGTCCTCATTCCAATGTCTGTCATTCCATTTTATGCCTTAGGAGATTATTATGGCGAAAGAGTGTGAAATCATTAATCCTATTTCACACTCTAATCGAGGAGATCAAGGCCCTTTCTCCTCTTTACAAAGCGAGCTGGTATATGATTGGTGTCCCACAATTGGATCTAAAAATGCAGCAAACGAGGTTGAGACGGAGAAGAAAAACCTGTGAGCGGTACACCGTCTTCGTATTCTAGTGTAAGCATGGTTTACTGCCCTCAGTCAACCGCGTTTTGCAATGCTGTCGTAAAGTTATTGAAAATCCAATCTCTTTCACAGTTTGCTGTATTTGTCGAAATGATTTATTTATAGTCAAAATGTATATGTATAACGAAAATGGCAGCCCCTCTCTCCGCAACTAATCCAATCACTTTCACATTATTTGATGGTAGCACACGATTTAAAAATTTTGCATCCGTTGAAAATCTGTCTACCGTGGGCAGTGAAGTAAAAAGTTTAGTCCACCTATTTTGAAAAATGATCTCACTTGGTTACTGATGAGCTTGAACGATAAATTTTTGGAGTATCAGTTCTTTATTACCTAAAAAAATAATTCATACCACACATTGTAATAATCAAGATAACAGCTATAAGTCAGTCGGAGTATTGTCCCCTCATGACTTGAATTTTCCCATCCTTTTGGTATGGGAAATCGTGGCATAAATTTTTAAACTGGAGATGTTATGGATTCATATATTTTATACCTTTATTAGACATCTCAGAACGAGGAAAATTACTGGTTTTTCCTATCAACGCATAAGATGAATTATCTTGGCGACGTTGACGGATTATTTGATGATAAATGTTTTGAGTACTTACCGAGAATTGTCATCGTACCTTGCTATGTGAATTGTTTCTGCATTGCATGCTGCACGACGCAGAAAATAAAGCTTCTAACATATACTACTCCGCTCTGGGGCCCCAAAAGGTTGATGTGGTTTAAAATGAAACTTTTCTTGAGAAGAGAGTATACAAATAATTCTCGAGTTTTCTCTCCAGTCGAGGTTTAGAAACTCCGGTGTTTCAGTGGCTGACTCTGCCAGTGAACTATTCGAAGGACAAGGCCGCCCCGCCATTCAAACGAAGTAGGTATTCGCAGGGAAAGTCTAGTGAAATTGCGTAAGCTTTTTTTGCATTAAAAATTTAATTTTGCAGGTCAATGTCCGGTAAAATATCGGATTATAACATGAGGGCAATACGATAACATATCAGCCTATATCACCCATGAGATTAGTCCTTAATCATGAATGAGGAAAAATAATTACTGAGGCCTGCTCAATCACTTTCAAAGATATATTATCTTCCCAACGTCAGTCGATTACAGCTAGTAAGAGCATTTGGAGTAGTTTTCGAAGATTAATATTGCATTAATCGTTGTTAATAATGGAATAGCTACGTTTTATAGAGTCAATTTTATTCAACAAGTAAGAATGACTTATTTTGCTTAGTCTATCACATCATTGCTTGTATTTTGGTGACATTCTTTATCATTTTTTTATAAAGTTTAAACTCTTATCTATCTTTTATTATTCATTTCTTTCATTTTTGTGCGGCAAATTTTAGTTCATTTTATTTCTCATAATTCTGACTGCCGAAATGTGAAAATTTTCAATACTTACCTTTTTTCCTTGCATTGACGTACCTATGTTTTTTTCTCTCCAATCCCCCATGCAACATTTCCTACTTGCTAATTAATTTTATTTTTTGGCCAGTTTTAGCATATTAACTATTCCGTCTTATTAAATAAACTTAATGTTAATATTTTAGAATATTTGTGTCGGAATGATCATCAAAATAAGCTGTAAATAATTTTTATCTGCAGATTTTATTGCAAGGGCTATCAAATTATATGGAAATAATCACTCAAACCGGTACTTAATTTCCTTACACAGCTTTGTGATATATTTTCAAAAGAAAAATTTAGTTTTATTTGTGACTTTTGAACAACCTGATGTCACTGTTATCGTCACTATTGCCTTGAGATAACTCGTTTTTGAAAGTGAAATGTACGTAGAATAAGTATTAGACGTTAGAATGGTCCGTTAAAATAAAATTAATACATCTTTAATAATTATTGGTTCCCTTAAATAAGTTCAAGGCTCAATCGTCCGTTTTATTTCAAAATTTACGTTACATTACTCAGTAGAGACGTGTGTAGTAAATCCTACAATTGAAAAAATTAAAATTAATTCTTATATTTCGTTCTAAGATAAATGTATTCATGGAAATGTAATTTGCGTATTTTTCCCGAAGGTAAACATTTGAATAAAATGCTGGCTCAGATGCCAATATTTGAAAATATCTCGAAGGAGAGACAAGGATGCAAAAGGTCCCACTTTAATTTTCTTTTCCGTAACTAAGTATTTGGCTTTATACATCAGTCCAGCATGCCCCTTGATGTAGCCAATGCATTTTTGCCGTATTCTATTCAGGTTTTCCAGAAAACTATTGTTTTCTGTGGGATTCTTTTGATAGGATTGACATTTTATCGGGATCGTTTCGAGATGGTAGGCATTGCTCCCGCTCGATCACGGTCTTTTTTCGTGACGTAATACTTGTTTAATAGTTATACTATCATATGAATATGTTCAGGATACATAAGAGTACACTCACCTCAACAACTTCCTTTGTCTAAAATATTCAAATTTTTCCTCGGTATTTTCCAGGAGGTGAACGTTTATACGCTTCTTTACACTTATCTCCTGCAATTTAGCTCATCATTTTTAGATGAAGATTGAATTTCGAAGTTTTAAATATTAATCTGAGTAAAATTATTTTCCATTGCGATTTTCTAGGCGAGTGGATATCCCCTTTCCCCTCATAGATCCGTCACTCTTAAGAGGACTATCGTTTTACGTTCGACATCAGCAATGATAATGTAAATCTGCTTTCATACCACATCATATGACGCTTAATTGTACTCGGTATTTAAAAAATCTCTTGTGTCCCCTTTCGAGCTATCGATTGAGTGAAAACCATTGCATCAGGGACATTTTTCTGATTGCGATGGGAGTTCAATATAGCAAGCAAGGGCATTTCCAGGACAAAACCTAGAGGGGGGCAAACCGTGGTCGTTCAAGTTGTAACACAGAAAATGTTAAGGAAACCAAAATATATAGCAGATAAGTTTATTCGTTTTTTAAATTATTTGCTTGAGAAAATATTTTTATATTATTACCTAGTTTATATGCACTATTATCACCTTTCTTGGGTATAAAAAAATACTTTCGTTTTAAACTAAGTTTACTTCTGCATTTAGGGGGGGCAGCTGACCCCTGCTGCCCCTCGCTGGGTACGCCCATGCTATCAAGTGTTTATTTCTTACGCTATGATATGCAATAGACTTGCATTTGAGTAGTAATATGTTAATATAGAGTAGTTGTAAGGGGAGTATAATACAAGATGCCTGAAGCGATAGAACTTAAACAGAAACTTTTTCTTCTCCTGGGCATGCCAAATTAATTCTAGATGTTTCACTTATTATGGATCATAATCGTGGAACTTCATCTCTAATATTCTCTTACGCAGTAGTGTGATGCTGGACATTAGCCCGAAAAATTACGACGTAATTCGGTGAAAGAAAGGGAGGAAGGTTGAATGTTTTTCAAACTCGCTGAAAAACGGAAATAACGCCGCTTCCCTTATGCCATTTAAGTTCGCCCGGGCGGCCGGAAGGAAGTTGACGATTCCGGATCCTATGCGGAACCAATTTTGAGACAGGCCTCACCATGAATGTTTATACCATAGAGGATGCTCCAGTTGACGCCAGCATGAGCTGCAGTATACCGCGCATTAAAATGAGTCAACCAAATTCGCCAATCGCGTCGCCCGCCGCAGCGCACTGAAGGTAGAGCTATCACGGGGAAATGAATTATAATTATATCTTTTAACTAGGAATGAGTCGATTCCTAATGTCGATTCTCGATTCCAATGATTCTCGAGCACGAAATCGGAATCCATCGCCTAAAGTCGAATCCGATTCCAGGAAGATAATTATTTTGAAAATGTCTTTTATGATGTGAGGCACAATAGGGTGGAAGTTATTAATATTAATAAAATTAGACCTAGCAATATTTCCACTGAGTTTTATAATGACACTACGTGTTTAGTCGTGACAAACAACATATCAAGTACATATCATTAACACTTGATAATGTTGTTTGTAACGACGAAACGCGTAGTGTCATAATAAAACTCAGTGCAAATATTGCAATGTCTAATTTTACTAATATTATGAAAATAGATCATAAGCGTAAGGCATAAAAGTCACCACACATCAGTGGCATAGCTACGGAGGGGTTTCCGGGCTGCGACCCCCCCTTGAGCCCTTAAAAGAGGCACCTTTGCCCAGGAGTGTTTTCCATACCCTCCGGAGGGGCCCCGAAATCTCCGGTAATCCCTCTTTCCAGTAAACTTTCTTTAATGAGGGGATAGATCCTCCACAAAGCCTCAGAGAAATAAAAAATAAAAATTTTAACTATTATCTAGTTTTGACATAAAATAACTGCATCTGCTTAAAGTTAAATTTTAGGTGCCAAAATGATGTAAAGTGTATTTCCAGGAATGTCATTTTTCAAAAATTTTTCCGGAACCCCCGTTGACTGGGGGAGGGGTTCCCCACTCCAAAGCATATTCCTAGTTACGCAATTGGACCTGAGCCATTGTGCACAATACGTTATTAAGTTAACAATTTATGCCTGAAAAAGTTGAAGTGTTTATTATTTTATTAAAGCGGTGGATATATATTACTATGCTATTTTTAATAAATATGCCCTTAGGGCCACTTAATTGTCTTTGTTCTTTTATTCAATACTGAAATATTCCTTTGAAAGAATCCAAATCGAAAAAGTGGAATCGACTCATCCTTTACTTGTAACGTGTATTCGAGATAGTATTATCCATCGATTTCATGGATTTCCAATGCAATTCCTTGCGAGTGCATACACTTTACTGCATATATAAAGAATGAATGGATCGCTCTTCGCTCATCTTGGCGCAGCGGACATTTTTGGGAACCGGAAAAATTGCTGGAATGTATTAACTTTCCACGAAACTTACTGGGGCCTCATCTGTATAGTTTATTTGGGCCGCGATTTCAATTGCTGCAGAGTTATCCCTAAACAAAGTTACTTGCTAGATTGCATAAAATGAGACGCCTTGAGCTGAAAATTCAAAGAAAGTTGGCTAGTGACTCGATGGCCTTGATACCAGTATATGTATTTGGAATGAGTTTCTTCTGGAGTTAAATATAAGTTTGCATTTAGTGTATTTTCTCTCGTTGAACTCCACTTTCATAAAGAACTTTCACTCATCAATAACCACTGTATGAAGTCTCCCTTTGAGTGCTCCTATTTTGGTAGAAACCGAACTCATGACCTTGAAAATGGGCATTGAAGAGTTCCTTCGGAACCATCGAGACGATGATTCAACTGTTTTTTCTGCCGTAGGTTACCGTGTTTTATCAATCAAACGATTAGTTTATCTTTTTGTCCTGTTCCATATCTTATCCCAGAATGCAGCGTTAATTTGAGCGATGACCTTGAATCTGCAATTTAAAAAAAATTGGTCGCGGGAACTTTTCATTTGTCTTGACTTATGCAATGGCTATAAATTTATTCGTTTCCTTATTTTTTTTTCGTCATCGTCATCTGTTGAAGAATCAAATAAAGGGATAAATGATTTCATTGTTTGAATTTTTGGTTGCTTCCAATTGTTTTTCAGACACTGCTTCAGTTTCAAAGTAAATAATTGCGCGTCTAGCTAAAAGCAGCTAAAAGATAGCGGTGCATCTTAAATTATTTTAGAAAAACAGTTCTAACGAGAGCACTCGTGCAGAAGCTTAACCCGTCTTACTTGTTAGGGCACAGGATTACTGTACAAGATTAAAATTTCACATACACCTTTTTCGTCATTTTTTACTTATTCTCACATATAATTACTTTTTAAGTAAGGTGACGGTGCTTATAAGAAATCAAGGAATTTGGATGTTAATACTTAAAAGCATAAGGTCAAATAAATCATTATTTTAAGTGTTAAAATAGATAACTCCCACTAAATATCCTTTTTTTGCGATATTTTTCTAAAATATTGCTTTTTTGTGCTTTATTAAGGTAAAAAAATCGTGTTAAAGCCGGAATTTGTGCAAAGCGGAAGTTGGCAAGGATTGAGCTAGTCTTGGAAAAAGTTATTTAGTTTAATTAAGGTCACATTTAAAATATTTAAAAAATTATGTGCCTTAGATTTTATGGTTGTATTTTGTTAACAATTTGCTGCTTGATTAAGGTTAATCGTTTTAGTTAAGAGTAATTTACATTATGCCACTTTGAATTTACCTCCCACGTAAACCCAATTTCGTATTTGCTTTGTTTTTGTGTTTGCCTGGTTTGCCTATTTGCCAGGCGGGTTTGTGTACATGAAGTTAGTCATCGTCAGCTGTTTCAAGAATGTAAATTTTTGACTGAAGTCCGGGGTTTACTGTTCTTACCCCGCGGCTGTCGATGGATATCCAATCCAAAAATTTGAAAATATCTACGTAGCTCTATTCTAGTCCAGTAAATCGTGAAATATGATCGGGAACCGAGAATATTTGTCTCGCCAGAACACCATGGTTAGTTCTTACTTAGCCTTTTTTAGGTGATATTAAATGAGGTTGTATATGTTATAAACGGTGTTTTATGGGGTTAATTAAAAATGATATCATCTTTCTTTCAGGATTCTGACGAGGACGCTATCGTCCCGTTACTAGACGACATGAGTGCAACAGTAATCGGAGTTAGCTCTCAGACTCTGGTCTCGACTACTTCAACTGCACGAAAATTACCACAGTATGTTGCTGCACTAACAGGTGAAAAATTGTTCAGAAGCTGTTTAAATAATTCGATTGTTAAATTTAATTTTAAGCAAACTCTTCATAAATGCATGGCTCCCCGATTAAGCAGTTAAATAACGAAAAGGGATAATTGATGGTTTTATATTCTTGAAAAGGAGTTCATTTTAACCTGTTTGTCTCTGCTACTTTGAAGCCTTGTTCATCCTTTTGTTAGGCCCAGGTAGAGTAATATTTTTCGTCAAATTCAACTGTTTTATTTGACAGTAACTCTACTCAGTAGTGAAAGATAAATTTCTCTTATTTCATTGAGAATCAATGGCTAATGCATAATGAGTTTTCAAGGAAAAAAATAGTTTATAATGAAGGCGTATTGTACTGGTAGTTTGGTAGTAGATTTTCAGTTGAAAGACTTCCATAGTAATAGATCACAGCTACATGAGGCTTTGAAATTGCCAAGGGTAGTGAAGAATCTTAGAAAGTTTTACTCACATGCCGATGCTCACCACTCCTATTCTCTTTTTTAAGTTATTCTGTTACCATGTTCCTGTACCACTCATATATCAAAATGGAACTATTCCCTCCATTTTCCCAGAATCTTTTGCATTGTTACCCTGTAGTGTTTCCTTTTCCATGAAATTTCTTTGAGTGGTAGTGCAAGTGCAAGTTATTTATATATTTTTTTTATATTTATTTTAAGTGCAAGCAGTATATCGGGAGCCCTTACTTATTTGTGTCATATTAAGTATAAAAGTTTAATTCTTAAATTTATTAACTGTTGCGTTTTAGATGTTGGATTAGCTATGATATTAAGTTCCGATGATAACAGTCAAGGGTATATCCAGGATTTTTTTTTCTGGACCAGGAATCAACCGCGCCCATTAGAAAGAACACAACCAATCCCCGTCCACCGTTTTTCCTCCCTCCATCTTTGCCCTCTGCTTTGCACCCTTCCTTATGCCCTTTCCTCACTTTCCCTCCCCTTCTCACTTGAGAAAGATGGGCTGCATCCCACCGAAAATTTGTAGAAACAACCTTTCCCCGTAAGTTCCCCACTTTTTTTTTATTCTTCGTTTTTCTGTCAATCTCTAAGTTTTTTGTGTGCCCATCCTAGGGCAAGAAGAAGTTCCTTTATATTATTTATAATGCTCGTGTGAGTGTATTTCAAACGTGTGTGTATATATATATATATATATATATCAAAATATAAAGATTAATGATATTATTAGAGTCATTCCATTTCAAATTGACACAGAAAAGTACAATTTCCAACCTGGCCGTCTTCGATTTTCATAAAATTTGGTGCGTATGTCATTACACATGACAAGAGAATAAAAAATACCAAATCACAGGATTTTATCTCAAGTAACATAAGAGTAATGGCCACTTAAAGTTCTAAAAATGTGCAGAAAATTTGACCAACATTCATAGCATAACCGGCTGTAGCTTCAGTTCTAATAAAGGTAGAATAGTGAACAAGGTAAATTTGGAAAGTTCTTGAAACAAGCTTTTCAATGATATTCAATTTACTCATGTTAGAAGAATGCTCACTGTTAAGGTCGGTGACTTTAAATACATATCAAATGTGGCAAAAAATACAGTGGCTGAAAACAATGTAGAATCTGAAATGATATTGCAATGGAAAAAATAAATTCAGAACAAGCATCACAAGCAATGAAAAGATACAAATTCAGAAACTTCTACTGAAAAGTGAGAGCATTTGATGGATTGAAAATGAATTTGGGGCCTCCAACTATTTAGTAGGAAAAGCAAAGCAATTAGCCAAAGAGTGTAGTATCTAAGCAACTCCTAATCCATGACCTAAACGTTCCTTAAGCGAACAAATAGTGAACAGTGTCATAGAATTCTACAACAGAGACGATATAATCCGCCATTTTCCTGGAAAGGATTCTTTTTTGTCAAGGAAAATGGTTCCAAGATTCATAAATAAAATGACTGGTGCTGGCGAACCTGGATGAACTGTATCCAGCATTCAAAGATAAACACCCAGGATTGAAAATGGAATCATCAAAATTCAGCCAGTTGCGACCCAGGAACTGTATTTTGGCTGGTGCAGCTGCTACCCATAGTGTGTGTGTTAGCAGTATTCACCAAAATGTGAAGCACATGTTGGAAAGGTCCAGATGGAAAGAGTTGACAAGTGATGGAGACCAACAATGTCTTGCTTGAATCATTTGGAACAATTCACAGGCCACCATTCAACCATTTGTTGTTTATTATAGACATCCAGAAAACTGAACAATTGATCAAATTTCCTTTGTTATGATATAAGAATGCCTTAAACATGACACAGTGAGAGTTTATCTTTTTCAGCGTCACTTGATTAACTTTATTGGATTCCACTTCCAAAGAACACCCAAATACATGTACTATTTCTCAGATGGTGCTGCATAACTTTTCATCTGGCTGATCTCAATGTCTCTCCAGGGTAGCATTTCTTTGCCACATCACAAGGCAAAGGACCATATGATGGCATTGCTGGTACCACCAAGGGACTTGCTGCTTGTGCCAGTCTGCAGTGCCTCTACAACTCTCAGATAAAGACAACCAGACATTTGTTTGAATGGTGTTCCAAGAACATTGTAGTGTGTCACTTTCATTATACAAGTAACAGCGAGGAGATGAAGGAATCTCTCCCTCAAGAACGGTTTGCACAAAGTCACACAATAACAGATGCCCACAAGATGCATTGTGTTATTCCCATTGGACATTATGATGTACAAAAGAAAGTTATCTCCAATTTGCAAGGCAACAGAAATGAATTTCTAACAAGGACCTAATTAGATTTGTTCCTCGATGATATCACAGGGTTTGTTGCATGTATGTACGAAGGTCACTGGTGGATTGGATGTGTTTTTTAAGATAATGAAGATACAAATGAGGTTTCAATTAGCTTCCCATATCCTCATGGGCCGTCACCTTTGTAGGTATGCCATGAGAAACCAGACTTCTTAACGGTGGACAAGAAGGACATTCTAACGTAGGTTGATTACGCAACAGGGAGAACTTATTTTCTTTCACTAAAAGGTGTACAAAGAGTGTCATATGCTGCTTCCAATTACTGGGACAAAATAAATCTAGATGATTTGTTTCTCATATTTGTGTCTGTAAATCTGAATCCATTTACCATGCCTTCCAAACATATTTTCTGCTGGAAGGCTAAATCATGTTTTGCATCATTGAAGGTCGGATCTCAGGGTATGTGACCTTACATATAATACATTCTTGCTATTGGCCTCCTACCTTGTGACCTTAGGGCCCCCGCGCACTGGCAACTTTTACAAAGCAACTATTTAGTTGCTTTGAGGAAGTCCCTATGGAACACACGGCAGTTGCGGCAACTAAAAAGTTGCCCGTGTGCGGGGCCACAGTCAATTTCGTGTGTTTCATTTGAACATCCATAAAGCAACTAAATAGTTGCTTGGTAAAAGTTGCCAGTGCGCGGGGGCCCTTACAGTGCATTATGGTAGCACCTACCTTTAGCAATATGTATTTTTCAGTGCTTTTCATCCCATTGTTGGGCTCTGAATATGGTTAATTTTGGAATCAATGAATTGCATTGCTGTACGTATTATTTTATATACCCTGATTCCATGGTCACCCCAACTTCATTTTTTACTAGGTATGTTGTACAGTGTGACATGAAGAATCAAATATTTTTTTTCATAAATTTTGAAGGTGACATGTTTTGAGATATTCGAGGTCAAGAGAGAGTCCCTGACCTTAACTGTGAGCATTCTTCTAACATGAGTACATAAATTGATTATCATTGAAAAGCTTGTTTTAAGACGTTTCCAAATTTACCTACTTCACTATTCTATGTTTATTAGAACTGAAGCTACAGCCGTTTATATCATGAGTGTTGGTCAAATTTTCCGCACATTTTTAGCACTTCAAGTGGCCATATGGTATTTTTCATTCTCTTATCATGTGTAATGAATACAACAAATTTCATGAAAATCGAAGAGGGTCAGGTTGGCAGCTGTGTTGATTTCAAATGGAATATTTGTATTTAAAATCCTATCTGTCTTTTAAGCATCTGGAGGGGCTATGTACCCCCGTTCCCCCCCTCTAAATCTGCCTATGATAACCGTCAGTGTTTCAATCTCATTTGTAGCATGGATTTTTCATTTTGATAATATATCTAAGGTTGTATTACATTAATTTGAAATAAATCTCACTGTTATAGACTACCCAACAAAATGTAGGTGAATTGATGTTTTGTATGCAGGATCCGCATTTTGGTGTCTTGTTTGTGTGCAGCATCTTCTGTATCTTTATTCCCAATTTCTGATAGCAGGATAGTTTGAATTTCTGATAATGGAAGTGCTGTTATGGCATTGAAATTGAATGGTAGCAATAATCTGAGTAGAGTTTTTTGTCCCCCATGGGGCAATTCTATTTGTGAAGGAATTACCTTCAGAGAAAACTATGCTATAGGATATCTTGATAAAATTGTAAAAAAATAACAAAAAATTGCAAACTTCTCACTGAGCATGGTCAAAAAAAATTTATGAAGGTGATGTTCATATACATAAACAAAGTTAATTTTGGAAATACCTTCTAAATGTGCCCAGAATTAAAATGTGATTGAATTGCTGCCAGGTCAACCTCCTAAGTGTAATGATATCAAACATCTTCAAAACTCTGTGAATCGAAGTATAATTTGAAAACTTTTAATAAGGCTCTGAATAATGTTTCAAATACTGATTTCATAAAATTCAATCATTTAGCTGTTGATTTATCAAGATAAAATATTTCCAGCCTAAATTTTTATTTGAGAGAAAAAGTTGACATTTTCATGGAAATGCCCCATTCAAACATCCACGTAGCGGTCTTTTACTGTGGTAGGTGGCATAAAGGCAGCATTGCCCAAGTGTTGTTAAGCGAATTAGGCCGTCAGCCGATAGAGACCTTGAGGCTGCACACCAGGCTTCGATTGCTTGAGCAATTGAGAATAGATATTATTAAGAGCAACTCGAAGAACCCAATGATAGCACCACTATATTTCCAGGTCTGACAGAAGTGATGAATTAAGGGAGATGTTTTGCCGAACGGATAGATATTGGAATTCGTTTTTTTCCCTGAACCATAAAAGACTTCAATAAATACTAGTCATAATTTTGTATTAACACTGGCTTTTTATATGTAAAAAATGGCATGTATCCTAACACCCCTCTGTCTTTTTAGGCAGCTTGCGGGGTTGTATATAGATGTAGATGTAATAGCTCAAGAACTAGGCGACGGATTGAAAAACAGACAAAATATGGCTATCTTTAATTTTCAATTACTATTAAGTCAACAGCAATATAAAGTTAGTAAACATCCCCTTTCTGTGGTAGGCACCAAAATAATGAGTCCTTTCTATGTATATTTATGACAATGTATTTGTTTCCATGGGTCTGAGTGATGCTTATTTTTCATTCTAGCTACTCTTGGAGCATTTGCACTTGGAACTGCCTTAGCATGGTCATCACCTGCCCTACCAAAGCTAATGAAGGGTGGAGAGGCCAAATTTAAAATAGAACAATATCAGGAATCATGGATAAGTTCACTGCTGACTCTTGGTGCTGCAGCTATTGCCCTACCTATAGGTTATTGCATGGATTGGATTGGCCGCAAACTCACCATGATCATCCTTGCTGTCCCTTTTGTCATGGGCTGGGCTCTGATTGTGTGGGCCACTAATGTTGACATGCTGTACGCTGGCCGCTTCTTTTGTGGCATGAGCGGAGGGGCTTTTGCTGTTGTGGCCCCTGTCTACATTGGAGAAACTGCTCAGAAAGATATCCGTGGGACTCTTGGCACCTATTTCCAGCTGATGATCTGTGGTGGAATTCTATTTGCTTACATCGTTGGATCATATCTTTCTGTGTTTTGGTTCTCAATCATTTGTGGCATTATCCCAATCATCTTTGCTGCTGGAATACTTGCTATCCCGGAGAGTCCAGCCTTCTTGTTGGCCAAAGGAAAGGTTGATGAGGCCAGAAAGTAAGTCATATTTAGATGTTTATTTATGTATTTTCCTATTGATGTTTTTTACTTGAAGTAAAAGTAAAAACATATCTCACTTCTTATTTGAATACGGGTTGATAGTTTTAGTTATTTTGGCATATGATGATTCTGTTTTTATGTGGGAGTATTTTATTGAGGTGCATAGATAAATGAAAAATAAATTTTCATTTTCGCTAAGGTATTTCTTGTTTTTGCTTGCATATCATCTGAAACATGTAAAAAATTGCAAGCTCTTGGATTCAGGAGTTTTGATGCCTCAACCAAGTTTTGGATACATTATGTCATTTTCATTCGTGTGCGCAAATTTTATGCGTATGATTACAATTCTATACATAAATACAATTTTGTGGCCTATTGCCTGTCTAGCTTAAGCAATAACATACTCTATGGGTCTAAAAAGTATAACATGAAGTGGCACCACAATCATTATCATTGAAAATTCACCATTTTTCTTTTGGTATATTATTCCTAGGTCTCGTTGAAACGATGGAAATAGCCTGCAAGTATGTTTAATGGCAGGATTATTGTTAATCAACCTATCAAAATTTATGAAATATGAAGCAATTTGTTTGCCACTAAAATTTGTAAACACTTGACTTATGACCATTCCACAATGGGTTTTCAATAAGCTTGTTGACTTTGCTGGGTAATATAATAAGTGTTATGTGCAGTGGGGTAGCCAGGAATTTCATTTGGGAGTTAAAGTAGGGGAGGAAATTTTTTTAAAACAGGGTACTAAGTAGAGGATTTTAAACTATTTTTAACACTATTACGGAGACTTCCCCAGTGATTAAATTAATGATTATTTTTCGGGTTAATTCCAAGTCAACTCATTTTTTGCAAACGATAGTTTCGGGTGCATTCCAGCTTTCGTCTTCAGGTCCAAATGATCTGCAGAGCTGCTATTCTTTATATATAAGGCTAGTCAGGCACCTGTCTACATTGGAGAATTTGCTCAGAAAGATATCCGTGGGACTCTTGGCACCTATTTCCAGCCTCCTTGCTTATATATAAGGCTAGTCAGGCACACGCTGATTTGCTCGGTTTGAATTCCATTGTTGGAATAGCGTTTGAATGATGAAGTTTAAGGATAGCCTTCCTCCCTATTAAAGTCATTTTCATGATTTGCAATTTCTATTGCCTCCCTAATCAGCCGAGGGAAATATTTATTCTCTTTTGCGAATGTTTTTGATTCTTGGAATAGAATAACGTGCCCAGGTTCCAACCATGCATGTTCCGCAACTGCAGAAATTCAAAAATTTTTCTTTTCAGTAGCCTTACGATGTTCAACTATTCTGCATTTGAGGGATCTAGATATTTGCCTGATGTATGATTGACCACAGGAACGCATTACCTCATACACTCCTTCATAGATATTAGCTGGGTGACAATCTTTTTCACTCAGGAGGAGGTCAGAGGTCTTCTTTAAGCTTTTGAATCTCGTCAAAATATCGTGTTTGGTGAGAACTCTAGCGATTCTCTCTGAAGCTCCTGCGACGTATGGCAAGGGAGCATGTGCCTTTGCCTTCTGCTAGTCTTCCCTTGCAGTCTCCAAGGCCACATCTCATTTCTCTTCTTCCTTACGCGCGATTTTCTGAATCAGTTCCCGATTGTAGTCCTCGCTTGGAAAAACATGTAGCTATAGAGGATATCAGAAATTGTCCACAAGCATATGTTGTGTGAATTGGTCAGCCTTTTTTACCCATGGTACATTGAGTGTGATATTACCTGTGCTAGCTGGTTGAGTTTTTTTTTGCTTTGGTGGGACCCATGGCACCCTATCTCATCAAAGACCCTTATAAATAATTAATGAACGTCAGTCATGTAAGTTACCTGGAAAACTGATAGACTAAGAGTCTCATAATGAGTTGAATCATATTTCATAAGCATCTGGTCAGAAACAATAATTTTCTTTGTCTCACTTGTAGAATGGCTGATGTTGTGTTTATTCCATAGCATAATGATATTTTCATCATAACACACCTCACAGCAGCAATTTTGTCCATTATCCATGTTTCCAATATCTTCACTTCATCTGTGCTAGTTAGTAATTTTATTTTCGGGCTGAAACACTTTCTGCACTATGCCCAAGCAGTATTTTGGCCGCCCAAGCTCCCAGTGCACACAAAGCTAGAGCACCATTCTAGATTAAGTTCACAACTACTGCAATCCCTTTGCTGTCATGTTTTCTCTGCCCTCTCATTTTCTGGATATGTTTTAGTGATATTATTCTGAACTAGTATCTTTTCAATTGGAGATCCATATTATGTGATAATAACTGCTCATAAAACTACTGCAATATTTTTTGTATTCTTGCTGGATCAAAATATGCCCAAAAAGCTAGGTCTGAAATGCAAAGACCCCAACGCATAATGTATTAAACAAGCTAAGTTTTTTTATATTGACAATATAAAAAACTTAGCTTGTGTTATTTTAACATAGCTGAAATGCACAGTCTATTCACAGTTTGTATTCAGTCTGCGATAACACTTGACAGCATGAAAATCAGGCCCTGTACCTTTCCTGCTATTTTAGTTTAAAATGACATCTTAAATATGAATATGACCTTCGTTTTTCCCATCACCTGCCATTTTTGGGGGACTCCTGCCCCCTCCTATTTTTATCACTTTTTGATAATTAGGAAGGATAAAAAGGATTATTTTAGCATTTGCATTCCTTCTATGGTTTAGAGGTGTGGTAAATTCTAAAACATGAACATTGATGGTGTGGAGATTGATTTGGAGGGGAGGGGAATTAGTCCCCATGAAATTTTTAAAAAATACATAAAAATGGTTGATTTAGCTTTTTTTCCCCATTTCCACGTACATATTTTCTAAATTTTCCAACTTCTATTTCACCTCATCCTCCCCCGAATTATTAATATATATTTCAAAAAGCAATAGCGGTATTAATAAAAATATTTTGCCATGTAATGTATGTAGTAACAATAATTAAAATATGTAGCAATAGTTAGGAAGATTCACTTTACCATTCTGGTGCTTGCAAAAACTCACCCGCTGAGGCTTGGAGAGAAATTGTCATGCTTGCACAGCAAAAGAAAGAAAAAAACATTCTTTGTAATTCTACTAGAAATTTACACAAGATTGAGATCTTATGCATTTTCTCACTGAAGTTACTAATTGTTAAGCATACCATTTCCTTCATCATGGAGTTCCACAAAGTATCAGCCTCTTAAATTAATTACATTGTATTTATCGTCGTCTTCCCTAGTATCACTAGCGATAGAAGAGTCCACTTATCGGTGTTCTAGGCAAGGATTCTGTTTTTCCAAGTTGTTTCAATTGTATTAAACAGTAGAAGTTTTTTTACTCCGGCATTTTCTAAGTGAATTGCAGGATGTAGGTGTGAGTTTTGATTATTATCGTGATATGTGTAAATATGCCACACCTATGTAAAAACCATTCTGATCCCTTCTGCTACCTAATTGTAAAGTTTATGTTGACCTGAAACTTGTCGCTTTACTGACGGGTCGACAATCAGGCTTCACAAAATACTGCTGCTTCCTTTGTGAATGGGTCAGCCAAGCCCGAGAAAAGCATTGCATATTTATTGACTGGCCTCGGCAAGAAGGCTTCACTCCATGTTATAAAAATGTTGCTAAATAAAAATGGTGGGTGATGGAGGAAAACGGATGTAATATTCTAATTCTGTCTTTTTACAAAAGAATCAGCAGGAATGATATCATGGCTCAAAGAAAAATGTATTTTTGCCGTCCAGTGTAATTGATGTGAAAGGCTTACTCATGGAAATATGTAATGATATTTATTATAAAAGTTAAGTCGTAGGAATACACTTCCTGATAGTACAATATAGTTCCACTCAGGATTAACAGGTTAATAGATGTCACACAGTGCACACTATGCATTTCAGTCTTTGTTTCAACATATCTTCTCCATTAAACTAGAATATTGTTCTTGACTAAGATAAAATCAAGTATGGATGCTGTAATGTCTCCAAATTTTACTGAGCTTCTCAATTTTAAAGATAAATATTTTTGCAAATCCCGCTTATATTGAGATTAATGTTGTAAATGGACCATTTTGAATTTGAGATACGAAATAAATTTAGAACTCGAGCTTTACTTATTGCTAAAAGTATGTGATGGCATCATTTGCAGTAGGCTAGTGCGACAGTCAGAATGTCAGAGATTTATATATGTACAATTCATTGTCATTCCTTTCCATAAATTAGCATGCTTATTCATAGCTTATATGTCAAACATTTTTTTCTTGTGTTGTCAATGATTCTGTTAATTGACGCCAGAGTGTTAATGACATTTGACGGGAGAGCTCTTTTATTTCTATTAATAAGTAGACGGCTTACTGATGTTTAATTTCTTGCTATCTTTCAGAGCCCTGACTTGGCTAAGAGGAAAAGAGTATGCTTTGGAAGCTGAGTTGGAGGAAATGAAACTTACTGCTGATAATGCTGCAGAATCACAAAAAAATGTCAATATATTTGCAGCTCTTCGGACTAGAGCATCCATTAATGCATTGATCATATCACTTGGATTGATGGTCTTCCAGCAGTTATCTGGAATTAATGCTGTGATTTTCAACACTACTGACATTTTTGAAGCTGCTCAAGTTGAAGACTCCTCTGTGTCCACAATTGTTGTAGGTGCCGTGCAATTGGTGGCGACTTTCATATCCACACTGGTCGTTGATCGCTTTGGACGAAGGGTTCTCCTCATATTGTCTGATGCCGTCATGTCTCTGTGTTCTGTGGCCTTAGGAGTTTACTTCTACCTTCAGTCTACCCATGCAGATGTCTCAAACTTAACGTGGCTTCCGTTGACCAGCATGTGCATTTTCATAATTGTGTTCTCACTTGGATATGGTCCAGTGCCATGGTTCATTGTTGGTGAATTGTACCCTGCTGAGGTGAAAAAAATTGCCAGCCCAATATCCAGTATCACCAATTGGCTTCTTGCCTTTGTGGTGACCAAATTCTTTAACGATTTCTCAGGGAAACACATAGCATTCTGGAGCTTTGCCGTGATCTCTTTCATTGGAGTTCTCTTTGTTTTCTTTGTCGTTATTGAGACAAAAGGGAAATCACTGGAGGAGATTCAGAGGGAGCTAGGGTCACGATGGAAGAGTCGGAAAAATAAAGTTGACGTTGAAGGTAGAGAATAAAGTCTGATACTCAAATTCTCAATCTAATTTTGTATGTGATATGCCATTGTGGCTACCTTGCTGTATAGATAGTGTAAATAATCTTTCTTTTTAAAATACTTACATATTGAACTTTTATGAATTCAGATTGTGTTATGTGTTTTGTTATATATATTTTATCCACGTTTTAGTTTGAATAAGTGAATATTTTATTCCTGTTGTGAAAGTGTGTAAGTGTGCTTGTGGTTTATCAACTGCCATATTTTTCCCCCACCAATTAATTAGGTTAGTCATATAATTTTTAATAAATCACCACAAAAATTTAGATATTTGTTACATCATTTCTGTTGTTTTGTCATAGTGTGTTCTTTTGGGTATCCTTATGGAGTCCAGTTAAAGGAATGTATTTAGGTACCTAAATGTGAATGAATGAAAAGGTGTCAATTGAGTAAGTAACCCATTTAAATTTTCAGGTATTGGGATTGCTATGGTGAATGTGATATGTTATTATTTAAATGTCTTTCATTTTTCCATCAGTTTCTTGACTGTCGTACTCAACATTAAGTCTTCCTCAATACTGTGCTCATAAAATTGAAATTTTGGAATGGGGGATGCCTCTTGTAGAAATAGAATGGAATATCGGAACCCTATCCTGCCGGCGCCTACAATACAAAAACGTTTTCATGCTACGGGTAGCATAAGAATATTTTAAACCTCTCTGTACAGAGGTCTTTTGTGGGGATGAGTTGTCTGGATATTTTCGTCCCTTAGATTTGGGACCCAGCTCAACGTGGCACCCATCCTTTACCCTGGCCACTGGACTGCACCCTCTAACCCTATCATAGCACGAATCCACGGTCAACTTATTGTGTTAGCAGTGTTATTTTAACCAAAACTTGTATCTGATTTTCAATAATTTGCTCTTCTAAAAGAATTACTGGCATTTTTTTAAAAGAATTGTTGAATTTTAAATGGATTTCTAATTTTAATAACAACGAAGTTAGTAAATAAAAGGTAATAAGGCTATAAGTCCGGAAGTTTGTCATTTTTAACGTTTCAATTTCGTTTAAAAATTGCTTATGCACAGAACAAAACGAAGAATTAATTTCAAAGTCTGAAAAAATTGTAGTATGTAACAAAATATATCATTGCAAACACCATTGACAATATAACCATTTTGCAATTGATTACTGCAGCGACGATGTTCAATAATGAGGGGGAGGGTCGGGCTTAATTGTCAAGGAGTGGCCCTTAGGACTTGCTATGCTGGAGGTTACTACAACGTGTAATTTGGTCTACAAATATTCTTATTTTTTATGTGTTGTAGTAGCCATCATTATGTACCTACTGCTTTTCAATTCAAATTTTCAGTTCCCTTACCATGCAATCTTAACATTATGCTTTGGATAAATCAACCAGTATTTTGTACCAGTATTTAAAATTTCCATAGTATGAAGTACTTTCTCGTCAATGAGACAAAATATACCTTTTCATGCATTAATAGTATTTTTATTACTTTTTTCAAGAGTTTTACTATGTAACTTACAAAATTAATACCAGGAGGTGCATTTTCTTGAGGTAATTTTTTTTATTGAACGAGAAGTTTAAAAGATGCATGTATCTAAAAAAATACATTTTTTAGTTTTCCACTACACATTTTCCTCCACTCTCTCCTCATGTTTGGTTTGCATAGTTACTAAATTTCATGTGTCAATAATTTTTTTATTAAAGACTAGTAATTGAGGAAATAAACAATAATAGAGATATTTCTTCCACCTCATAATTTATGAACTCTAATAGTAAGGCTTTAATCATTTTTTTAAATGTTGAAATGATTACGCCTTACTTCACATGTTTGTACCAACCTGTACGTATTTGTATCTTGGCCATCATATGAACATCATCTTTTTCCTTTGAAGATAAAACATTCTTAATATTACATGAGAGCTCCTTTGATTTACCCAATACCCATGCCAAAACATTTCGGGTATTTTAATGTAGTGGAACCACTTTAAAGCGTGTACAGGCTATTGCGAGACCCCCTCCATTATGAGAGATAGCCGAAGCACCATCAATTGGCCCTATGATTAGCTTGTAAAACTTGGCTATTATTTGCTCCACCTCCAGTAAAGCGACAACTCGCTATTGTAAGTGTTTATAATGGCACCGTGGTGTCTCGTTTTATCTAGGTTGCACTGTATATTAATAAAAATTATAATAAATTTTATCTCTGTGAGGTTACAAGTAAACATATAACTCCAACCCAAGAGGATTGCTGGCAGTACATTCTCCCACTGCTTCATAATAGAAAAAAAAACTTTATTTTTCAAAGATTTTATTTTTGTAAATTTATGATTTTTCCATTTTTGGTTTTCTTTTGTGAAGCAAAGTATTAAAGAAAATTATTATTAAAGAAGTTTTTATATTTCGGGGGGGTGGGGGTCTGGAACACCCCCCTCGCCACACCACTGGTTATTACAGAAAGGTATTTTTCTTCCATTCCATATATGCTCCGTTAATACTGCATCTAAGGTGATAAATTAATTATCATTTTAAACGTTGTGTCACCGGCGTATGACGAAAAATACAATATCAATCTCAAATTTCATTACTTACCCATTAATTCTACTTAAAAGTTTCCATTTCTCCATATCCATTACTCGCATATTTTTGTAAGAAAGCAAGTATAAAGAAAGTACTCTATGATACACTTTCTTCTCTATTTAAAACCCAATAACACCATTTCCTTAGTATACATTTTGCCTGTTAGCGTGAAAGTGCAAACTTTCCTCACGGATTACCTAGTCTCATCATTGCCTCGTACCGCACCACATAATAGATCACTTAGTGGTGCCTACAATTATGCCTTGTTGGATAAAAATCATCTATAAATTTTATTATACCCAACAACTGGCTCCGTAAAATCGAGGCCTTCGAGCACCTTGTCAATAAATCACTGAAATATCTACGCCGCATTGCACAGTCCATATGACATAATGAGAAATTCCAAGAGACAAAAGGTATGGTGATGGCGGTTTTTGGGATGACTTCCGGGTTCAAAGGTACTTGGTTATAAGCCCTTACTAAATCAATTGTTGATAAAACTCGCACACCACTTAGGGAAGAGGAAAAGTCCTCTATGTGGGGAACTGGATAGCAATCTGGAGGAAGAGATTCATTATTGTCCCTAGCCCCTTTATGGTATCGAATACCTATAAGAGATAGAAGGTCTGATGTGCTTACACAAGTGGCTATGGTAGATATTCATCAACTCTTTCTAAAATTGAAAATTTGTTAATAACTGTCAATAGATAGCCACCTTAAACATCAGATTTTTTTTCAATTTTTCCAGCAATTACACTCCCCCATAATCCGACCCTGATGCAATCTGATGGCAAGAGGAAAATCCGAGGGAGAAAGAGGAGAGATATCCCCACCCTTAATAATCATGAGAAGTTTTTCGAAGGAATTCAACGCGCTCAAATTGGCCGATATTTTACCACTAATATTAGTTGTATTAACAGACCACCCGGCGTTGAAGGATAGTACTCAGAGAAGGGGGAAACTTGGAACTTGGATTTCATGATATATAGGATTCTACAGCCCATTTTGGGGGAGGTCCACTGTTTCTAGGTTTTGCAATTTGCAGCTTAAAAACAGGAAATTCAAGTAACACAATTTTCAGCAACAACACCGCTTAGCAAACCAATGGCTGCATTCAGAGCTACATTAACAACGCCAAAGGATTTAGTGTTTTTATCAGCTGCGTTATCCATTTATTATAGGCAATTTTGACGACTACATGTTAGCCAAAAAATATCCTGTTAATATCGCTCTCTTGGGGACCACCGATGGTCAGTCCCTCTAATGAGGGTTCACCCTCGACTCTGACACTCCGAGCCTAATCCATCCCTTTCCTGAAGACCCCAGCACGCGAGGGGCGGACCCAAAACACTGGGAGGCCCCCCACCCATCTGGGCCACTTGTAGTACAATTTTCATTTTTCAGTTCTTCAGTGCTGTCAACTATAGAGTGGTTTACTGTTATTTTTTTACTGCCTATATCGAAAGATTATTACTCCTGGAGTACGTATTTCACGCTTTTAGATTTTTTAATGACGATATCTATTTTTCACGATTAAACGAAAGGTGAAAAATTTTGAGCGCGCGAAAACGCGACGGCTAAGTAGGAATGATGGGAAAAAGTCCGTGTGACGCATTTCTAGTTCCCCCTCCCGCCTTGTGAGGTGACCTTGGGTCGAGGCTTGAGCGCTGATACGACGCAGGTTGCTAGCATGTAGCTGAGTACCCTGCTAGCTGGTAGCGTTTGGCTTAAATAAGGATTATTAATACCTTATCAAACGAAGGAAACTTTCCGACCTTAGCCAGTTTTAATAGGTCATTATTAAGACATGTTTCCCTGAGCTCTGTGCCTCATGCATGCATTGGTAATCTCAGACGATGTAAAACTCCTATCTACTCTTATAGCAACTAGGTCTCTCTGACGTCACGTGGAGTGGAATCGCATGGGCGCCAATCTGGGCCTTTTTCAAATGAGGTTAAAATTGACCGTTGCAATTCGTCTAAACTGGGATTTCTAAAACCAAATAATTTGTATATTATGAATACACTAATAGTGGGTAAGGAATCGCAATCAATACATTTCGTTTTCTTTGATGAAGGAAACTACCCTATTTATAGTCTTCTTGATCACACCAGAGATACGGTCGAGGGCGGTTTTTATAGTCTTTCTACGATGATTTTAAGAATTCTGCCCAATCTGCAATAAACTTGGCAACTCTTTAGCCATCAACTGTGTCGTGGGGTGGGAAAGCCCTCTCGGGCCCAAAGGGACTGTCCATCCGTGATTCCCACGAGAGCGACATTAACCAAAATCCAGCTTCACTTCGAATCCCCTAATTCATGATGTTTTTTTCTGTTTTCTATTTTTTTGAGTTTTACCTCTACCTCGGCAGAAGGCTCAGGCTTGGGTGGGGCTAGGTTGGGGGTTGGGAGGTGGCCCTCGGACCGGGCGTCTTGGGCGTTTGATCCGGCCCTGAGGACAACAACTTTTGCTCATGCATGTTGAGAAGTAATGTAAAACATTCTTGTTGTTGCACCCACAAGTAGAGCAGTTATGAAATCTGGCACTCTCTCATTGAAATTAAGTTCTAGCGTACAGTGGCGCTGCAAGGGGGGTTTTGGGGGACAAACCCCCCCCCCCCCCCAAGAGCTCAGAGAAATTTTACTTAATTTAACATTTGCTTAATTGGATTGATATTACTAATACAATAGCGTAAGGATTAAGAAAATATCCCACAGAAAGCCGTAAAACTCACCATTTTGAACCATTTATCTTAAAATTTCGAAATAGGGTGGTTTCCTATTATTTTGTTATTGCCTAAATCGAAAGATTATTACTCCTGGAGTAAGAATTTCACACTTTTAGATTTTTAAATGACGATATCTATTTTTCGCGATTAAACGAAAAGTGAACATTTTCAAGCGCGCGAAAACGCGACGGCTAAATAGGAATGATGGGAAAAAGTCCGTTGTGACGTATTTCTGGTTCCCCCTGCCGCCTTGTGAGGTGACCTTGGGGCGAGGCTTGAGCGCTGATACGACGCAGGCTGCTAGCAGGTAGCTGAGTACCCTTCTAGCTGGTAGCGCTTGGCTTAAATAAGCACTATTATTCCCCTATTAAACGAAGGAAACTTTCCGAACTTAGGTATTTTTAATGTGTGATTATTAAGAGATGTTTCCCTGAGCTCTGTGCCTCATGCATGCATTGGTAATCTCAGACGATGTAAAACTCCTATCTACTCGTATAGAAACTAGGTCCCTGTGACGTCACGTGGAGGGGAATCGCATTGGCGCCAATCTGGCCTTTTTCAAATGCAGTTAAAATTGACCGTTGCCATTCGTCTAAACTGGGATTTATAAAACCAAATAATTTGCATGCTATGAATACACTAATGGTGGGTAAGGAATCGCAATCATTGCATTTCGTTTTCTTTGATAAAGGAAACTACCCTATTTATTTATCTCGCACCCACCTCTTATCCTGGTGGGTATACCATACCCCCACACACCCCGGTATTGGTTGCACCTAAACCTTCCCCAGGCTCCTTAATTCCTAGCTGCGCCCCTGCTAGCGTAGACCAATGTCTATGCTATCCGCTTCAGCCTTGACTAGAGACTTTCGTAGATTATTGTCATCACCGTCGAAGTTTTTGCTTGCAGTCGATAGGCTTAGTAAATGGTGCATTAGGCACTTGACTTCTATACATGGTTGCTCGACTAGCTTTTTTCTCACAGAAGAAAAATAATCGTCAGATTCACGAAATGACCTATCCTAGTGACCATACTAAATGTCGAAGAAATCGCCCGTTAGAACAATTTTGTTCCACAGCGCACATAATTGTTCATTTGAAGCTGGGCAGCCAAGATTGCACCATTCATATACGAATGTTGGTACGACTGAGGATGCCCAATCTTCTACGCTCCCCGAGGTTCACCTTCTCTGTCAAATCTTATATCTTCAGTTGGTTCAAGCTATCTCGGTTCATGATGTCCAACCGGTTTTATTTTGAGTACACCCGTGTCAAAGTTTTAATATATCTACCAGCAGCTTCTTCTCAGGATAAAATTAATGGTACTCATTATTATGGCTATTCGTATCAAATTTCAATGGTGCGGAAAGTAATCTCTCTGTCGTCTCATCATACTTCTCTCATTCACGGATTATATCATGTGGAGCAAAATGCTCTTCACACACCTGTTAAAGTATCGCAATTCAGTATTTAGGTCTCAGTACAACAATCAAATTTAATATTTTTCATTTTTGCGCTCATATTAAAAATGTAATGGCTCATTTCCTATTGCAGGATATTTTGGACTACTATTAATTTATTTTAAAGCATTTTAATTCTCTAATCTACTCTATTTCGCTATTATACCCCTCACGTCTCTCATTTTTAACCTTGAGAAAACTAATACGTGTGCAAGGGGACCAATAACAACAATATTTGAATTATTGAGAATAATAACTTTCAGGAATTAATAAGAATTGTTTCACCAAATAGGAGTCATGACTAAATAAAGTCTGTCGAATTGCCCAACTTGTTAACTAATAAGCAATGTCTTTTCTCCCGCTGCGATCAATGCAATAAGCCCTCCAATAAAAAAGAGCGATTAATAAATGTTACTTTAACCAATTGGAGTATTTCATATTTGTTATTTATTACCATGGCTGTGCTTCTTTTATTTATGATAAATTAAGCAATTACATGAATAATTTGCAAGCAAGACTAAATTGATACTCTTCGACTCCACCAAACAATAAAATGAAAATAATTTACACACTACGTTTTCTTGGATATTGCACTATTACTCATACCACTTCTTTTCAATATTTTTTCTCCTTTTAAATTAAAATAAATTCTACATAAGTGAAGTTCTCTATTCCACTCCTCATCTCTTTGTTTTTAACCCGCAAGATTAATTGTACAGAGACATACAAAAATACCATGGACCTCTGAGAAAATCTATATCTGGGGCGCCTACAATAACGATATCAGGCAGTTTAAAAATAAAATGATAAGAGTAAATATTTACATTAAATCATGAAAATACTTCACTCACATCAAACGATGACATAAAATCAAAGGTCTTTTATATACTGGAGTAATTTCACCATGACTGTGCTACCTTTACTTATTACCATATTAACAAACTTTCAGTAATTGCTGAAAGTAATATCAATCTGACTTAAATGATATCCTTCGATCCACCGAATGGGAGTTATGACTAAATTAAATAAGCCGAATCACCTATTTAACAAGAGATAACTTTTTCCTTACTGCGATCATTACGAAAAGACTTTCAATAACTAAGGCAGGAGCGTTTAATAAATGTTTTATCACTCAGGAGACTTTAAAAGTATCCATCGATTCATGCCCTTAAAATCTAAACTCGGCATTTTCATCGAAATGATTAGTAGGGAACTCAAACAAACCAAAAATTCTTTTGAACACACTTACATCAATACTTCAATAATACATACCTTGCTGTTCTTTGTTGGCTCAAATTCTTCTCTCATAATGGGACGAATGCAGTTTGCTCAAATTCTGGATCGCTCGGGAAATTGAGAACAGACACCTTGGGCCCCATCTTGTAATTTCCTCGGCACTTAAAAACACTACGGCAGTTAGACTAATTGCACTACATTTTACAATTTACTAGAACTTCAGTAACAACCACTTCTACCGTAGAACGAACCACTGCTAAAAACCTCTTTATTTTCTTCGAATTATAGTTGTATTTCCACGTCTCACTCATTTAAGTGACTTTTATTTTTCTCTTCAACAATCCCACTATCCTTCCATCAACAACACCCAAACAACATTTGTAACCCCACTCGTCCTGACGTCACCGACGTCCTCTGCTTGCTTGGTTAGGCCTATTGTCTCGGTGGCTACGATGGAATCCAATCTTGAAAATGGCGGGGACAAAAACTCGGTCTCCGCCAACCGTGTACCCAATACCTAGGATATATAAAGCTAGCACCCAGTACAGGGGTCATCGGCCCTGATTACGATGGAAATGGATTTCCGGCAGCGCGAAAAAGCTAACTTTTATGATAAACTGGTTTAAAGTTCAAACAAAATGGATTTATTACGAAATTATTGTTTTGAATCCCGCTTGATAGCAGCTCCTGTTAAAGCTACCACTATAAATACTGTATAAATGTAAATTCTATGGCTATCACTCTACCATCTCTTTGCCACCAAACAGACTTGGCTTTCTCCTATCATATGATGCAGTCGTTAACTCTAAATTTTAATTGTTGCCACTTACGCCCCTTTGCTTCTAACTGCCTCGTAAGTGAAATACATTTGCTTGTTACTTTTTAATGATTGCATTAAGATTAACATAGATCTTCTCTGATTTGCTGTCTCCAACATTTGGAAATAATTTTGTTTTTAGAAGGGCGTAACTGTTGGATAAATCCGGTCGAACATATTAGGCCACATGGTTCCTCATTACCGCTTGTGTTAAGCGGCATTTTGATTCGTAGTTTTTAGTTATGGTCGGTAATTAAAGTGAGAAATAATATAGCAATAATTATATATTTATTAAATAAATATTATTATAATACAAGATATTAGGAAATAGAGTTAGTACATTTAGTGCACAATTCATAAATATTCCTTTGGAGACATAACTTAATTCTTTTGATGGTAGGAATTATATACCAGTTAGCGGTCGCTTTCAGCCTATGTATTGGCTCAGGAGCTGCCCTTGTAAAGGAGTGCTCTGAGAGATTCCTTTCACTCTGCTGAATAAATACTCGTTTGCTGTATTATATCGCTCTGTAAGCACTGAGCAAGTGTTCCTTCCGCTAAAAAAATGGCCCTCACTGTGAGAGTTCACTGTGGGCACCCATTCAGTTCGCTCCGAAGGCACTCCATCGGCTGAATGTGCCCTATGAATTTGGGAGGAATATGGAAATCTAGCTTTTGTTGATCATTGATTGATTCAAAATCAATGAAATTTTTCTAAACGCCTGATCCTTGAGCAAATCTTTTTCTTGCTTGATTATTTTTTCTAATGTAACGACAAAAATTCAATAAGCATTCCATTAATTTACGAATCAATAGCCCGATTTGACTTCCTTCGTTCTCTTTTTGGATAAAAATAAGGAAAATATTTTGCACGACCGTGGCAGCCTTTCCAAGGAATTGCAATTATTTTTTATATACTCATCTGTTCTAAACCTTCACATTATCGATCAACAGTTATTATCGCGTTATTGAGATGAGTGAGGCGATTAGAGCAATGTGTTCCGCTGGTCAAAGCGTGTCTTGGGCCCAGTTTCGCGTTAGCTGATATGGATCATATTAAATATATCACTCTCCTAAGTTTTGGAAAGGTATTTACATCCTCTAGGAGTCATTTCAGTGCCATAAAATTAAATATTGTGATATATATCTCTATCTAATAAAATATCGTAATTCTTTTCGTATGAGACCCCACATTTTTCGCAAGAATTCATAGAATCACCTTCAATCATAGATAGATCTTTTACCTCAACTTAAGTCAAAATACGTTGGTAAATATGCAACGTGCTTTTGAAAAATAAATTGATGGCAGTCTCTTCTCGCGAATGGCGAAAAATTGTTATCTCCAACTTCATATGAAACGTATTTCTTAGAACTTGAAGTGCACACGGAGAAAACTCAGTTCAGTGTATTACGCTATCAAACTCGCGATCGCGGAACCCTTGACGACCTGATCATCACACGGGTCTTGCACTTGGGCTAAGTAGCACAAAATTGTTCTGGTATCGGTTGCCTGTGATTTTGCTCACAGATTGCAAATCATCTAGCATCTAAAGGTAGTCGTCAGTTTCTTGTCACTTATGCCTAATTTTCGTGAACGTTCTTACGAGATGCAACCTCGATGAAGGTGTTGGGGAATTTGACGTTTGGTGTTGCTGTCAGAAAAAGGCAGCCTACAGCTTAGGTCATTTGCACCATAGAAGAGGTATTAGGAAGTAAGGGTGGAATCCACCTGTTCTTAATAAAAGGTGCCGAGGGGACTACTATTTTACTTATATGATGGGTAGAGTGCTGCACTTGAAGTGCCCTCCAAATAGCACTCTATTAACCCCTTAAAACTCAACACAAATACCTTGGTTTCAATCCATATCCACGGGGTGGAAAGCTAACACACGAAACAGATCGTCCGATATAATCCCCTTATTCACTCCTTCCAAACACACGTGAGGTGGCGAGCAGGTTATCATGGTGTAGGCAACCAATTTAGCGTTACGAACGAGAATAGGTCCCCAGTTGTTCAAAACGTAAATGTTTCTAGAAAAAGTCTTTTACTTCACATTTCCCGCAAGCTCCTTCTGGATTTGCTCCAGGGACTTTCCCTTGGTCTCGGGAAGGAAGAAGATGACGAAGGAGGCGGCAGCTGCGTTGAAGCCGGCGAACATCCAGAAGGTGGCGTCCGAGCCGATGGACTCCTGCAGCGAGGCGAAGGTGAGGGTGACAATGAAGGCGAGCACCCAGTTGGTTCCCACGGCGACACCAGAAGCGATGCCTTTCACGTTGGGCGCGAAGAACTCGCCGATGAGGGCCCACGGAATGGGTCCGAAGCCAAGCGAAAAGACGATGATAAAGACGGCCAGGCTCACCAGTGGTAACCAGCCGATTGCCTTGGCGGCATCCGAAGGTTCCAGTCCTGGTCCTCGGATCTGAGAGCATAAATTTTCGAAATGTAATTTTTGATCAAATCACAGGTGTTTATCTGGACTAAAAATATAGGAAAAGGTTTTAACCACCGAACTTTGGGATGGTTGAGTTCATTATGAAGTAAATACTAAGGTATTACAAGCATATTCCTCAGTGGCGTAGCTAAGGGGGAGATCCGGGGGGTCCGGGGAGGTCCGGATCCCCCCTCCCGAAATATAAAAACACATATAATCTGAGGTTTCAGGCGAGATGAAGTGGAAACGTGGCATAATGAAGAGCAGGAGATATTTCCACAATTTTAAATTTATTGTTACTACCGGTTTCGCATTACAGCATCATCAGATTATACAGTACCTGATGATGCTGTAAAGCGAAACCAGTAGTACCAATAAATTTAAAATTGTGGAAATTGCTACTGCTCTTCATTATAAAAACACAATTATTTTCCTTCATAAAAGAAAACAAAATATTGAACAATCGTGGATTTACATAAGATTTATTGGAATAAAGAAGAAGAAAAAAGAAGTTTTTTTCGGTTATGAAAAGTGTTCAAATTAGTTTAAAACACTCTGCATGGAACCGTGTTTTTCAAAAAATTTCCTCTTGGTTTTAGACCCCCCGAACAAAATTCCTGGCTACCTCACTGATATACCTCCCTGATTCAATAAAATCCGACCTGGTTTATGGTGACTCGGTGACGTTTTCTAGGTTGTAAATACTTTCGGAGTCAGTTTGCAGAACATTTAATTTAAGAAACACAGATGCAAACATTAATTAGGATTAATCCGCCTACATTTAATAAAATTCGACCAGGGTTTCGGCAAGTCGCCGCCATAGCAGTAATCTAGCTGTACTGCACTAGAAATTGGCTCTTATTTGCTGAAAATCGAGATTTCATTAATCAACTGGCGAGGTGGTGCTCATATGCGGAATTAGGGAGGTGGCACGTGCCCTCCCCAAGCGCTTATAAAACGGATATTTTCTTTAATACGGTCCTTTTATTATTACGTTGGTTTTATTTTGTGTAATCAGTAAAGATACGTGAAAATCGCACTTTTATTTTTATTTTATCGCACTTTCAATAACAGTTTATCGCGTTTTGTAGCGTCTATTTTTTATTTTCATAATGAGGTAGATGACGATAAAATGTAGTGAAACACAGCTATATGAAAAAATACAGAATATTTTAAATAATTTTGTTGTAGAACAGTAATAAATTAACGAATAAGACGTATAGAAGCGGAGGTGTAGCTTGCCCGCGCCCACTTGTAGTTCGCGGCCACGTAGAGTCCCAGCCAACTAGCAGCTGGCCAGTCGCTCACATGCTTTAAGCGGTGAGTGTCGGCGGAGCATTTAAACTGCGCTCGGCACAAAATGTACAAATTTTGCCGTCGAAAAGGCAAATTTGCATAAAAATATCATAAAAGTCCAGTCATCGCATCTATGTCGCATTTATTTGCGCAAATCGCATCTATAAGGCATTTATCGCATTTACGATTTTCACGCATCTCTAGTAATCAGTAATAGAGTTAAATGTAGAAGGAGCTTGAAAAGCTTTTCTTTCGCACGTGAAGTCAGGTATCAAAAGTGAAGGATATACCCCTAGTAAAATCAAAAGTGAAGGTAGCGAACCTAGACGTTATGAAAGCCATGAAAATCATTAACGCCACAGTGAAAATTATCCTTGCTGATTTATCTGTAGTCGATCGCGAGTTAATAATAAAAAAGTATAAGTTGTCTGAAGTAAACATAAAAAATGTCGCTGTTATCTATTTTACATATTAATATTTTAATATTAGCAACTTTTATATTGGAATAAAAAGTAATATTTCCCACAGGAGTTGTTGTATGTTGTTTTTTAATCTCAAATAAGAGAAGACCGTTTGCTTGTCAGACCCTTGTTTTCCCCCCAGAAAAAATCTGGAAAATTGCCTTCGGTGGTGCTAATGTTGGTTTGAACAGTTATGGCTAAACGAAGGAGTTAGACTTGCCACCTTGTAAGTGTAAAAGTAATGCCTTGCCTTAAAGTAAGCACCGAGGGCGGCCAGACAAATGGACATGACGACGGAGGAGAGGATGAGCAGCACCCTGCGACCGGCGCGGTCCACCAGACCCGCCGCCACCGTAGTAAACACCGTCTGCACAACACCCACGATCACTGGACTCACAGTTGGTGGAAGTCCACTCCCGGCAGCCTGTAGAAAAAGAATGAAAGAAGAGTTTAGCGTGATAAGTGATAGATACCCAAGCAGCGGACCATGGATATCTAAATAAGACTGATGGGAAAAAGGGTGGAAAGAATTTGGGAAGGACATACCAAACCCCAGCTTTGTTGGAAAAAATGATCACCAGTTCAAGATAAAGTGCCGATCACAAAGGACAAATGCGAAGCTGTTCTCCTTCTTGAATAGGACCATAAGAGACTGGAACGATCTACCAGCAAAACTACTTGAGTCCTTCCCGAAAAATTTACACAGTTTTAAAAAGCGGTTGAATAAGTAGGGACCGAGGGCTTTTTATAATGTTTTCTATTGTTTTTTCAAATGTTTTCTATAATTTTTTCAATGTTTTCTTTCATCATATGTACATGTTACCACCAGGCCAATGGCCTACTTGTAACAATTTTAATAATGATAATAATATACAAAACACGTTGTTATTACACGATGGATATTTTGACGTTACATAGACATCCAAGTTGTAACATCCCTGATATTAAAAAAATGTTATTCCAAATGTTACCCACGGTAGTATATGTTATGCATGGAATTGAAGAGCACAAATGTTTTTTTTTTGTTTTTTGTACGTCAGGGGATTACCAAAAACCATTATATGCACACCCATTATATTCTCATTATATGTTGTGAAGATATCGAAGAGATGTTGTAATAGGGACCTTCATGTCCACTGTTGGGACAGTGCTGCAACGTTGTTTGGCGGGTCCTTTGGATGTTTGACTGATATCCATAAGACGTTAATTGGATTAACATCGATGTTGCACGGATTTCAAATTTATACGCCGACTATGTTGTCTGGATGTTGTTGGGATATCGATTGACGCTTGGGTATGAACGAGATGGTGGTGGTAAAGTATGGTGTTTTTAAAAGCAACAATAATGGGTAATATTAACAAATAATAATTAAATTGTATTTACGTTTTCGTAGCGAATAAATAGTATATTTAAAAAAAGCATGAGCGTCCACACGGCGTTATTGGCCATAGTTTGTTGTTTTAACAATTGAGAAATAATAACGAAAACTTTGAAGAACCAAAAATTTGTTTTCACGAATAATTCTAAAAATTGCTCCTTTGCTTCCCATCCCTAGCCTAGTAATTAGAAATAACACTCTCTCGTAACCTCATGTCCACTTTCAGTAGTCACTACAGTATCTTTTAAATTTTTGCATGCGAAATAGGTGTACTCAGTATAGGAATTAGCTTTTAATCGATATAGTTTTATATAGTCTGGTATTGGAAGCAGTATTTTTCATATGTCTTCAGACTGTACGAAAAAACTAGTCAGAGAAATGATATTTAGTGTGCCAAGCTAAGGTGGAGACTTAACGCAAATTGAAGTTAGAACATGGCAACCTCTTGCTGTTGAGAGGGATACCTGGAGAGGAGTAAGTGGCTAAGAAAGTACAGGTTCTTTTTGGTTTAAATCCCATTTGATAAGGTATTTTGCGTAAGTATACCAACATTTATGCATTATCTCGTCAGCCACGGCGTATGACTGGGACAATATTATCATAGCACAACAACAATCAACTGCCCATAGGCAAAATGTAATCGACGCGTCAATATCTTTCACATCTCTAGTCGGGACCAACTCAATCCTTGAAAATGCTGAGCTCATCTTCTCGCTCCTTGTAATTTTTAGCATACGGAGTTGCTTTCATTTGTATGCTACTTATGTCTCAAATTTAATTTTCCCTTGCAATATTTTTACAATTTTGCAGCGCTCCTAAGCTTTTAGCGTGGACCTATCCTGAGACATACTTGAGGAATCCTTGTGTCTTTGAATTATTTTATGCTTCTCACAGAGAGTCGGAAGTTTTATTGACAGGAATTTAGCAAAAGTTTGAATCTGCTCTAATGTTCATTTAAGCTGGCGCCGTCTTTAGCAACTAAATTAACTTATACAATTGTACACAATAATTTACAGACGGGATTTAAAAGTTCATCGTGCGGATGTGGAAAGTCGCCGAGAGCCAGGGTGTCTACATAAAAATATTGCTGTAACCATGACCTTTCCAAAGATGTATCCAACAATGTAAATAAATGTCATATTTAATGACAAAAAATTGGAGGCCTTACTTTTAAGTTTACCCTCGATGCATGTGGAAAAATGGCTTCAAGAAGGTACCTTAAAGTGAGTTATGTGTAGAAAGTCTCACCTGAAATATTGTGCCAGTGTAAAATATAACTGCGTTGACGCCACTCAGTTGCTGGAACACCATGATCCCCAGGCATATGACAAAAGCCTTCCTGTTCGCCCTGGACGCGATAATGTCCCTCCACGAGGTGTTCTTGCTGGCGGCGGCTTCTTCCTCCACCAGGGCCTGGATGTTCGCCAGTTCAGACCCCACGTCTTGCCTCCCTCGCAGCCACGCCAACGACTTGCGAGCCTCCTCTCTCTTTCCTTTGCCCAGGAGACATTTGGGAGTCTCGGGCATCCAGAAAAAGGCGGCGCAGAAGACGATGGGGAACGTAAAGCAGGTCCAGGAGAGGGCAACGTAGTTCTCGGCCAAACCGAGAAGGTAGACCACGAGGATTCCCATCGTGGTGAGCAGCTGGAACAAGGCGCTCAGGGTGCCTCGGACGGAATCTTCTGCTATCTCGGCAATGTACATAGGAGCGACGACGCATGAGGCACCAGTTACGAGGCCGCTGATGAACCGGGCAGCGTACAGGACACCGACGGATTTAGCGAGGGCGAGCATCAACCAGGAGATCACAAACGGGACGGCCATGAAGAGAAGGAGCATTTTCCGGCCGACCCTGTCCGCGAGGGAGCCGGAGGGCAGGGCCCCGAAGATGGCCCCAAGGGGCAGCAGCGCCCCGACCCAGGAACCCTCGAAGTCCGACACGGGGCATTGGCTTCCAGGCGACTTCAGTAGGTCTATCGCCGGTGATGTCCAGGCCAGAGCGCAGCCTCCAGACAAGGCCACGAGAGTGGCTGTATCGTGATGGGAAAGTAATAATATAAATTTCAAGTCAAACCATGCAAATATAAAATAGAAATAAATTTAAATGTGAAAAATTACCTCTAAGAAGATACAGGGGTAAATTTTTCACCCAAAGTTCCCGAAAATGTGACGATGTTCTACTCTTTATGCCCTCAAAATTTCAATATGAAAGTGTAAATATTGAATTAACGCGCAATTCACTACAGTTTCGGCATCATCACTGCCGGCATTACCGGTTCATTGATTAAGCACTCAAATATGAAATTAATCTTCTAATCTTTTAGGGATGAGAATTAAGATATAGATGTATAAGATCGATCAAGGCTTGCGGCTCTTTAAGGATCTTCGAGTGTGAGAATGTGTACATACCGACGTTACGACGAATGTGCATAGTCGCCGGACGTTCGATATTACATTCATAGGTGACTGTTTCTTAATTCACTATTTTTAACAAATGTAAAGTATTATGTGCATTTTATAGATTCCAATGGTGGTTATAAGAAAGTAGAGGCATAAAATCAACTTTTTTATAATTATACTTACCAGGCAATATATATGAAGAACCTAATCAATGTGGCAAGTATTAATTTTCAATAATTCAGATGAAATTTGTATGCAATTATGGAGTGCGGTTGAAATGGATATTTGGTATAAGCTAATGATGAACAAATACAAAGCTAATTGGTTATCGTCTCTTTAGTTTTTACTGTGAATTACTAATGAAATTTTCTAGTGGCATCACGTTAAACTTTTTAATAAATTGAATAATTTTTGCTTCATTACTTCTCTGCTTTATTATTGCTATACTTTTTGCATTGTCCCAGTTTTCAATGGTACTGAATCGCCTTATTATATTACCTTTATTACCTTCTCTCTGATTACTCCTTTTTTATACTGAAGGTAACATGTATTTCATAAAAAGATGAAAATAGTATGATGATTTAGTTGCAGAATACTTATCGAGCAACGATTCAAGAAATCAGAACTATTTAATTTCATTAGAACGGGGAAAATAAAATTAATTTTTAAGACCGTTGCAATATCCCTTTCGGTGACTTTTAGTTCTTAAAGTTTTAAGATCTAAGGAGAAAGGCGTCTGTGCTTTCATCACGAGGTATTGTTCAAAATGGACTTGATACACGTACAGCCATCGTTCATTTACCATCAATCCATCATTCAGCTTCTTGTCTCATAAAGAAAAATATCAAGTGTTCGCATAATTCAATGGTCATTCATCTAAGTTGACTACAGAATGCATTACTACATTGATGTACTCATCTAGCTAAGGAATCGAATTTTCGAGCGCATGTTTCGAAGTTTTTCAGTTACGTGTACATGGCCTATGTGCAGTGGCGGCGCATGCGTATACGCATGTTAGCAAGTGCACACCCAAAGATGAATGAATTATAAAAGAAAACTATTCCTTTACAACGAGAAGGATAAAAATCCTGTCTGCATATGCTAGAAACATGAACGCTACAGCTATCTCCTTTTCGAATTCACCGCTCTACAAGTGGCATCGCGCCGGGCCAAAGGCATTGGCCGGGCGCATTTTCGGTCTATGCGATCGCTTGATGGTGCTCTGGCGGGACGAAGTATGCGGGGGGGTATATGCAGTTCAAATGGGTGATGGGAGCAGACTCAAAACGATGCGAGTGCGCACGCGCATATTTTTGGTGAGTGACTCGCAGGTAGTGTAGTGGTGTAGCCGCCACGTACACTACCTGCGACCAGGAACCTAGTCCGTCTACAGAGTCATCTGTATGGCCGTTTTCTACAATACTTCCTCATAGGGTGTAAGGAAAGGAGAATGAATTTCGCCTACCGTCACTTGTAAAAGCGTGTTTAGAATAATTATTTTCATGCATGCTAATATTATTTCTGTTCATGCAATTTTAAGGTTAGAATATGCCAGTGATATGTTTTGCTTGCTATGTATTCTATTACGACGAAATATGATGCTCATGGATTAGTATTAACATAATATAATTAAATCATCCTATATCTGCTCTAATGTACACCCTAGATAAATTACCACCAGCCGCCACTGCCTATGTGGAAAAATTAATGCATGCTTTGGTATGTTCGATACTTCAGGTTTATATTTATAAATTTCACATTTCATGGTTTTGCTACAAATATGAAGGACCGAATAGCGCTTCTGTTATTTTTGTAGCACACCCTTTCCATCAAGGCATAGAACCTCCTTAAGAGAACTCATCATGCTTGCTCGACCGGTCGTCTTTCTTCCTTGATGTCCCACATTATTTCTTGTTTAAAACTTGCGCTATTATCATGAAATGGTCTGGCCATGCACAGTAGCCGTATCAAATGTAATCTGATTATCAGATATGAAAACTTTACCTACCTCAATACCCGTATATTTTCATCGCCTACATTTCCATATTCGTGTAACGTGTATCATAATGAAAATTTAGGTTTATGCCTGTTCATATTAAGTTTTCGTACTTTATGCCTACTTATTAAGCCCCATATTCATAGTTTCACGAATGAATGTACCTGCTCCGGCCGCCAGAAACTGCGGCATCTTCTTCCCAGGTTCCGTGTTCGGCACTTTGCCGGCTTCATGGTCGTTCATTCCCGCCATTAATCGTGTTGCCATTGGTATGTATAAGTGAACAGCTGAAGGGAAGCTACTCTAGCTCTCTCACTCCTTTTACTTCAAGCAGTGTTGAGGGTGAGAAGTGGGTGATGTCAGTCGTCTGATAGTTGCCTTGATCAGACGTCGGGGTGGCACTGAAAGGATAAAAACCAGAGGTTTCATTAATTAATGTTACTTCCAACTAGAAAAGAGTATTATTTGCACTACAGAGTAAATCAAAGTTAAACAAAGGTTATCTTATTTTACCTTATATGTTAGTGGTAAAAATACTTGGATTCCATTAGCTGAAAAAGTTGTAGAATTGGTGTCATACCTACTAAATATTTTTTTATAGTTGTTGAAAGTTAATTTTATTCCCGGTATATAGTATTATGAGTCGCGGAGTGTCTGCAAACTATAATCTGTAACTTAGGTTCTCTGAAATGTCGATATCGTTGACGATTATAGTTGTAGTTTATTTGCAGTCAGATTCCACAAGTGAATGGTCAGGTTAAAATGGCACACGTGAAACCAATTTCCAGATAAGCGTGTATTTCTATGCGGAAAATAATTAATCTAAGAAGGAAATACAAATTTCTTTGTTTTCTTTATTATTTACAATACTACTGCATTAGTAGTTCACCTCTGATAAGTCAAGAATTCTTTTTCGAAATAATTTTCATGATTTTTTAAATGGTTTATTTACGAGGTAATCGTACTAATGATTCCATTTCTTGTTCTTCATTGTATCGTTCAAGTGGTTCTGATCCGTTAATAAGGATATTATAGTTTAAATCAATGACACTTTCAACCCCGTGTATAACTCGCATGGATTTTAAAATTATTGAAATGATTTACCCTTTGTAAGTTACGCTTCGATGGCTCGTATTTTATAGTTAGCTTTATTGTGTAGTGGATAATTATTTTAGATGAATTTCAATAACTTTCACACAAGAGAAAAATTAAACAACATTTTTTTCTCCATATTTTGAGACAGGCTAATATTTATTGAAAACCAGACAACTTCCTTGAAGCCTCTTGTCATGAAGCCACTTTGTCAACTACAAAAATGGTTTGGGCCATCAAAGGTTATAGGCTAGAAGGCTAGAGAACATTATGCGTCATTTTTGTAAAAACAAAATTTCTGGGGAAAATATTTCTCTTGTACGTCTAATACATGAAAATAAAGATGTAGGGGTGTTTAACTTTTCTGGGTACTATGTTTTCAAATATATACTCGGATCTCAGCCAACAATTCGTCCAATTTAAATAGACCACTTCAGAGTTTCAACCAGTATTTACTAGCGTAATAATTTATTCCGCCAAAATATCTGTGTAAAATTGGCAACAAGGGGTTGAAGATTGAAGTTTGAATCCATGTAAAATCTTGCTAATATAAACCGTACCGAAGAGTGAAAGTCAGTCAATATCAATGAAAATCTGGCCCTACTTTTCCTGAGAGGTGATGTTACAAACAATGACCAAATCTCTATGTACCTAGAAGAATCATACATGGGGATCGGGTTGATGTGGTGGCTAGAGTGTTGGCCTCCCACCCCGTGGGCTCGGGTTCAAATCCCGGCGGTGGCAGAGAATTTTCGGACACTACCCGATCCCTGCTTGAATGTTGTGTGGAGGACATTTCAAGCGCAACTCTCCGTCCGACGGATGGGACGTTAAACCGTGGTCCCCTTGGCACCTTTCGTTAAGAGCAGGCTAATGGCGACGCCGGGTTTCTCTCCACCTTTCCTTCCCTTCCCTCCCGTCTTGGCGCAAATGACCTAAGCTGTCGGTCGCCTCCCCCAAATACCATACACCAGAAGCATATATCTTGATAAAAATGATCAATTGATTTATCGAAATAAATACACCGGACTAAGTCAGTTAGTTTTAGGAAATAACTTGCACCATCAAAAGCTTCGTTTGTTTCAGGACGTGTTTCCACACTTATCCAAAGAAATTGCCAACTTAATTGTGAAATAGCACATAGCACTAACCTTTGGCCGTTGGCGATAGGCTTGCAAAAAAATCTCTGCGGATAGCTCCTTACTGTTGTCGGGTCTAGAGAGTTTCTGCGCGCCGATAGAACGAAAGAAGGCAGAATAGAGACGGAGCCCTTACGAAAGAATAGAAGAAACGATGCATTGCAATGCGAGAGCACCAAGTCAAGGCTTCGATGCATCGTGAGATGGGTACTTTATCAGCGGTTGTCCTTTGCTTCCATTGAAAAAATATATAAATTCACTGACGCGCCTGAATATGTTGGGAATAGACAAAAACTATTCGCTGCAGTGCAGAAGCCTTGAAGAATTGGTACTGGTGAAGGATGCTGAAGTTAAACTAGTACAAAGATAATAAATATTTGATGGCTTCCTCGTAATCCATTCCTAAGTTAATTTTATTTCAATCATTAACTTCTCACTCTATCCTCGTCCTAATTTCAAATGGGCCCAGATATCCATTGTACCTCATCCTTCTCGCAAATCATGTGATCTCTTTTCAAAAAATAATGCGAAATTATTTTTATATAATCCTTCAGTTATTTTAGTTTTTTTAAATCCAAATATTGTTTTTGTACGGTGGCAACAGTGGTATTTTAATGTTAAATTGCACGTAATACGTCGATCTGAAATTATTCTTAACGTCTGTAAAACCAGAAAAAAATTAATACTAGAATTAGGATCTCAGAGGCAATGAAATTCAACATGAAAAACATTTTTTAAGCGGTACTCAAATATTCAGCGGAGAAGTTGACACGAGATTTAAACTTCTAAGCTGAATATTCGCCATACCGCGAAAGCCTACACACGGTATTCAAATAATTTAGCTTCTTTTTTTTTGGATAAATATGCATATGCAACAGCACTACTCAATGTAAAATTTGAGTTTTTCACGGCGTATAGACTTAAGGCAGCGGTTCCCAATCTTTTTTTCTTCCCGTGCCCCTCTATATGGATATGACTAATATCGTGCCCCCAAAAATGCAACGCACACCTTTTATTGCATAATTTCACTACCAATAGGTGACACTTTTAGTTATAAAAATTTTATAAATAGAGACTTTTTTAAATAACCTATATAATATATGTACATATTTCCTGATTAACCCATTATGACCCAATGCTGTCTTTAAGTAACACCAAAAATGTGCACACTTACAGCTCCGTTCAGGAAAGATGAAAACTACGTGATCTTTTATCCTGTCACGTTTAAATGCGAAATATGTAGCTGCCACAATAATTATAATTGAGTGCAAAATTTTAACATTTTTAGAATGAGTAGTCTTGAAATTTTATTTCTCCCAGAAGCAGCACTGGGTTAGAAAGTGTTAAGATTAGTTCCTGGCGTCCGCCATTATCGATTATTTTCGGCGTACCCCCGACTGGTTCGTCGCAAATTATCTACTAAAGTAAATTTTCCAATTGATCCAGTTCTGACAGTGAAGAGAAGAGGAATCATAACTAGCGACTTACACTTTATGAACTTTTATGAACAATTCATGGTAAAATAATTTGTTTTCGTTATTCAGGAAAAATTCTATAATGGTAAGTTATTTCAATTTATTTGGAATTCTAACCGTTGAGCATGACCGGGTTATCTATCATCAGGATGTAAGTTTGTGTATTTCTCTTATTCTATTTTCTTGTAAAACCATGAGAAAATTACAGCTATAAGATTTCCTGTTGACCAGAGCTTTCGGAGAACGCTTCACCGCGATGATCTCCCTACCGTAAAATGAAAAAACCTCTCAGTTCTTGTATGTATCAAGCCATATTGTATAATGAGAAACTGTGACCTAAATCTGGTCATATCTCACAGCTCAGCATTATTGTTCCGCGAGATGAGTGGAAAAGTTTGAGCGCTTGGGAAGGTGGGATGGGTGGGCTTTCCTTTGCATTATCTACATTATGCATATTATCTCTTCACCGATTTCTCCATTGAAAGCTTCTTCTCTGATTACCTTTGAAGAAATCCTCATCCACTTCTACCTTAAGTGGGAAATATTAAGTGTAATTCCGGAGATGAAGTTTATCAAGTGTTGGCTTTGTGAGTATAACGGAGTGACCGATACGTGATTGCAGTAATAATAAATCACTCCAGAGCAGTGGTTTAATCATATTTGAATATACGTCACCGTGGCGACAGTAATATGAAATTCTTATCAAAAATAACCTGGAGAGTGGAAATGGAAATAAAATAATTTTTGTAGCATTGAATATGAAGGAAAAAGCGGTTTTTCATCACCAGAATGACAAGTAAAGTGCTTTTAAATAATTTTTTCAACTGGAAAAATATATTTTAATTTCTATTCCATTTAGTAATCATGTTAAATAGTATTTAATTTGTATATACGATAATCTTAGCTGGTCTCTTCCTATTGATTTATCACATGTAACTTTTACGAAGCATGCGCAAAAATTTAGCTTTTCAAATTGCTGATTTTATTAGACTTCTCTTAGGGGTAGTTTAACGTGCAAAGGCTGGCAATATACGAGTACGAGAATTATCCTGTGAATGCTAGGAGAGAAATTGCCTATTCTTTCTATTCTTTTTATTTCAAGCTGGTTTATGTTCCCATTCAACTTACTTTTATTTTATGCGCAAAACCAGGGATATTTTTTTCAGTAGAAAAATTGCGAAAACACAAAATATTTAAGATTTTATGAAAGCAAAAAAATGACTACATAACCTAATGTTACCTGAGTTAATGACTGTTGCAATCGGTTCAATTTCGATTAAATGTTGAAAATTTTGTATTCAAGAGTTATTAATTTATTTCATTTCATAATCTTATTTATTTTATTTTTGTAATTAATCTTTCTTCATTACTTGGAAAAATTTAGGAGATATTATGATATCCTAAGGCCCACGTTTAGATATTACTTAAAAGACACTATGACAACTAGGCGTTAAACTTCCACGACATATATCGATGGCTAAGTTCTAGCAACACGTATCTCATATTCGGCCGGTTAGAGACAGGTATCTTAAACATAGTGTAATAACATTTAAAAAAATAAAATACAAGAAAAAACTACTCTTTGTTTGCAAATGAATTCTTCTTTTTCAGTTTTATGAACTTATGGTTTTTAATTTCAGTGCATAAGTACAAAAAATTAATCGTTTTTTTGCTCTCCTGAAAAGTTGATATTTTAGAGATACGTGTTGTTAGAACTTAGCCATCGATATGCCCTATCTTTGAGTATCATTCATTTTATCTTTCGTATTATTTTTAAAATACAAATTTTTATGTAACCTGTTTTAACTCAGTGATTCCTTGCGCAGAATACTCTATTTGCGCATGCGCAAAATATGTGAAGAAACCGTGATCATTTTGAAACCATTGCATACAGGCTTGAAGTAAAGATAAATCTTTTTTTTCCCGAGATCCACGCGGATATACTTTGCTGTGACGAAATCCATTGGTACGCTTATGTTACCATGGAAAAAATCTCCACTACTTTTCATTCTAAAAACGTACTGCAACTGATGAGCTTGCTTAAGAATGTGTAACTATGGTGAGCACAAGCACGTACTCAGGAATCGGCCACTCAGATCCCTCATGATTGAGATTACTTAACAATTGCCACTTATCAACACTTATTCCCGTGATTGAAAATCTAGAATCTGATTTCCACGCAAGAGGCGAGCGATGCATTTGGTAATCACTTTATTAGATCGAACCCATTTTTAAGAAAATTGTTTTCCAAGGTGATAATTTGAAGGTGTATTTTGGTTCCATTTACATTAAGGCAGTTATTAACGATGTATGTATATGTATAAAACGTATTAAAATAAACATTTTTTTGAAATCTTTGATCATCATCAATTTGTTTTATTTTGGATTTTTGATTTTTTCGGTAAATTACCTGAAAAACTTCATTGAAATTTTAGCTTCTTAATATTTTACGCTAAATATGAAGTCCATTAAAATATTTTACGCATTCAAAAATTGTGAAGACATCTTGAAAACTGAACAAATCCGAGGTAAATGTTAAAAAATAACAGGGATGATTACCTTAATTAAACTGTATTTGAAATGACGTTGTTAAAAACCTTCGATTTATTTAATTATCGTACCTAAGTCAATCGTGTTAAAAAAATAAATGAATGCAATAATAATTCCCTGGAATGTAGCGAGAGGATTTTCATATGAAAAAAGTCTGTGATTGTGAAGAGCAAACGATTTACGCGACGGAAATCATTAAATTGAGATCACAGGTAATTACGTCCGTAACCGTGATACTTACAAAAACTAATTAAGTATTTTACTTATTTTGCTTTTATTTTAAAATACTTTTGTGAACTTTATGTAGATCCTACCTTAATTACGCTCCGCCATAAATAATCACCACAATATGAATGCCCTCTGCTGGTTTTACTAAACTTCACCAATTTATTCCCGGTACCAATTTCCAATAGGTATATCCAGATACTTCCTCGTTTTTTCCTTTTCTCTTGATATATCATTTTTTATGTCAATATATTTTCTATTGGGCACCTCGCAATTATATAGTTTTTATTCTTCTCATTGTGCGTTTCAATAAGTCCTTTTCGATTTTTTTGGGTTGGAGAGTTTTAAAATATTTTTCTCTTTTCTCCTACTTAACTAACCTACATCGCTAACCATGTGATCCATTGCCATTAAAGCTATGCATCTAATTAATGTATTCAATCTCTATTTTTTATTATCCTCTAAAAACATAATTACACTGATGAGTTAAATATTGTGAACTAACGATCAAGATTTAGCAGACTACGTACTAATGATGCGTATACAGTCGAGAATGTTAAGGCAACGAAATGTGAATGACTCAAGTGGACTGTCTTATTTATAATAAAATCTACTACTGAACCGAAAGGTAGTAGAATATTCAGAAGTAGAATTGTGGGTGTGAAGTAGATGTTTAACTAAGCTATCCAAACTCGGCTATAACCAGCATTTTTCTATTCACGTAGCAGCAAAGTTGAAAACACAGATTTATTACGGTCACCTAAGTTTAGAAACGTCCCTTTTTAACTACGCTACTGCTGGGAAAAGCAATACTAATCCTCCTTGTAGCCCAAAGAACTTATGACCTGGTCCTAAAAAAAGGTTAAATACGGAATTACCGTAACTGTCGAAGGTTTTGCGCGTAAAGAAGGGGAAAAATGAAATTTACTCTGTAAGACTAATTTTTACACCTACAGAATATCGAAACCATGAAGCCAAATTTGTTACAACCTGTTTATATCTCGGCTACAGCTCTGAATTTTCATAGTTAAATCTTCATAGTTTGAAATAGAGGAGCTTGTTTTAATGTTATTCCCTGGGGAAAGCGCGGAAACACTTCGTAACATTTCAGGGTGAAAAGTGGATGCGGGCGATGAGTATCAAATCTCAAATCTATATCGTTTTGTTTCTATGATTGAGTCCTTTCTGACACCTCTCTTGACATAAAAAAATTGAAAAACATTTTCAAACGATTGGACAGTATTGAATTCGATAACAGGAAATAATAAATGACCTGAGGTAAAACGTTGAACGTTGAATAATAAATCATTGTAATGCTCATTGCGTACAGTTATCACACGCTAGCTCTGCTCATCTTCATTGAATATTTTTGCGGTCACAAAGTTCACTACGACAGGTGATTGTAACAGTATTACTTCCTTCCTCAAAGACTCTTTCTGAACTCCGTTGGTGCTTAGATCATACCTAGAGTGAAATGTTAAATCCTTCGCTAGGTATACAAGGTAATACAGTGCTAAGTGTAGGTATACAATCTCAAAATGGTTTTTAAATGAAATCTGGAAATTCTAACATGAGAGAGTGGAATATGTCTATAAGGAAACAATTACGTGCAACATTTTACAAAAATGAATACAATAGCAACCTGGTTTTTTATGTCACAACATCTACATTCAGGATCACCTGAGGATACAATTATCAGGGTAAACCCGGGTCCAATTAAAATTTATTTTTGTGAATAATTGCACCTAATTATTTCATTTCTATTTTAAATCTCTAATCAACTCCATAATACTTGATAGGAACTTTGGAATCCTGCTCCATATTATCTATCTTTCTAGATTTTCGGAAAGCCGTTACAATGGATACTTCGAAAAGAATTCATAAACGCTGAGAGGAAAAGCGAATCGTTTTCATGGCCTTAGCTCGATATTTAGAGTTTCATGATAAAAGATCCTTTATGGGGAGTGTTAAGTAGTAGAGCGTGTGACCAATTGAAGGTTCCCGGACTCAAATGTAGGTCTTTTGATACCTTATGGGATAACCGTGAATGGAAGAAATTCATTGGTTCTTGACTTAGCCCGGGATGGGCTGCACCATCTTAGCCATCAACAGGGTGAAGACTATATGTAAACCTGTCATTAGTCTAGGCAAACTTTACGACGCGGTTAGTTTATCGTTTGCTTGTGTGGTACATAATCACATACATGTGGGATGATTGAACTTAATGCCATCATGCTTCACTTGATGGTTGCCATAATCATTTTAAAAAATCATCAGCAAAACTGGATTATTTCTGAAAGTCCTACGTTGATTAGCATACGGAAACCCGTTTTTTTAAATAAATTTAGTCACCTATAGGATTTATCCCAATATTTGATGTTAAATTTAGTATATTCTTGATTATTGATTCGGAAACAACTGAACTTGAGTCCAATACTCACGTTGATGCCCTCCTTCGAGGTGAGAGGGACGGTAGTTGTAGCCCTTAACAGGGCCACCTCAATGGGCCGCTTTGCTGCAGAAGCTTCTTTCAGGAGGTCTGGCCTTGTTAATAATTCAAAAGTAAAGCACCAAGGTGGACTCGTGCCAAGACTTTTGGTGGAATGACACTGGTCAGTAAAGGATGATACGTTCGTTTGGTTATGTCCACTTGGATTCCATATCGCTGCTCAACAGGTGGTTGTAATAGATCCGTTGACCGAAAGCCACGGAAGAGAAAGGGAACTCTTTTTATCAAGCAGATGCCCTCACGGATGCTGGACACCCACTGGATCTGTGCTAGCGTTAATCTGTGATGTATTTATACGCATGCATGCGTGCAGCGTTTAGGGGATAGATATGATGCCACTGCCGACCCTCTCCCCTCGCTGTTGTTTTTTTTTACCGACTGCGAATCATCCTCGATAAGAACTCGATCCGAAGTTATCCACGGTGTTTACGCTATCGCCTACGTATTTACGAAAGGTCCTTTTTTTGTGGAGCGGCATTTGTTTTTTCCACTTGTTTTTCTGTTTCACCTCATAGCGTGCCGAAGATTGGTTGACGAGGCTCGCTTGTTGACCGCCACAACAAAGCAAATGAAAAAATTCACCTCTACACTCAAGTAAACTTTACCTTCATCTTTGATATTGATGACGCCCTAAACACGTCAAGGCCCGTTAAGAATCTTGAATTTGTAAAAGGTTGCCTACACGAATGCGTCAGATAATTGGTTATTAGCTTGAGTTTTGCTTTATACTTCTATATTTTCAAACTTGGAGTTATTTGGTAGATTCCCTCTCTGCCTTAGTAATCTCTTTTGTCAGCTTTCCAGTGTCTTCCTCAGCAGTTTAAGCCTTCAACCTTCTTGCTTGCTTACAATCCAACGATTTGATTTTTGGGTTTTACTTATCCATGGTAAAATCTTCCAAAATCATTGGCACAATATGGTATGGTTTCGCTAGTAGTGGGTCCTGGTCGCTTTCATAGCGGCGAGGGTATTTCCTATCCTACCCTTCCACTCCTATCCCTACTCTAGAGGCGTCGTCGGGCTCCTACCGCGGCGGATCCCCAATCCTTTTTCCTTCCCATTCCACTCCCCTCCCCGGAAGCGCGGGCGTATCAGTTGAATAGGGTAGTTTCCTTCATCAAAGAAAACGAAAGGCATTGACTGCGAATCGTTACCCACCATTAGTGTTTTCATAATATGCAAATTATTTGGTTTTAGAAATCCCAGTTTAGACGAATGTTAATGATCAATTTTAACCTCATTTGAAAAATGCAGGATTGGCGCCCATGAGATGCCACTCCACATGACGTCACACTGACCTAGATGCTATACGAGTAGTCAGGAGTTTTACATCGTCTGAGGTTACCAATGCATGCATGAGGCACAGAGCTCGGGGAAACATCTCTTTATAATCACCTATTAAAATTGCCTATGGCCGGAGAGTTTCCTTCGTTTGATAGGGTATTAATAATCCTTATTTAAGCCAAGCACTACCTGCTAGCAAGGTACTCTGCCACCTGCTAGCAGTCTGCATCGTAGCGGCGCTCATAGCCTCGAGCCAAGGTGGCCTCACACAGGGGAAGCAGGAACCAGAATTACGTCACACGGGCTTTTCTCAGCATTCATACTTAGCCGTCGCGTTTTCGCGCGCTTGAAATTTTTCACTTTTCATTTAATCGCGAAAAATAGATATCGTCATTTAAAAATCTAAAAGCGAGAAATACTTACTCCGGGAGTAATAATTTTTCGATTTAGGCAATTAAATAAATAGAAAACCACCCTATTACTGGGTCCCGGCTCTGGTGTGTTGTAACCTTCTTAGAACCACCCTTGGGTTCTCATTCGGGAGTGCTTTTGGACATTCTACGAAATGATCTTTGGATTTTTCTCCTCATAGAAAAATCTTCCAATTTCGTAGTTGAATTAAGTAATGGTTTCGCTAGTAGTCGGCCCCGTCGTCCTTCATGGTGGCCTCCCTGGAGGCGTCGACGCTCTCTTATCGCGGCGGTGCCTCCCTCCTTTCTTCCTCCCCATCCAATCCCCTCCCTGGGTGACCAGGCGTTTCAATTGAATTATTGGGTTCCGGCCGCGGTGTGTTGCATCCCTAAAGGAACCCCCTTGAATCCTAATTCGATGTGCTTTTGAACAGGTATTCATGCATATTTTCATCGAGTTCACATCTCCTCTCACAAATCATTCTTACCATACGAGATGTGTTCATAAGATTACGGGAATTCTATTTTTTGGAAAAAATACGTTCATTCATTCGTCTACATTAAAACGTTGACGTCTTCAAAATAGCCTTCATTAGATACTATGCACTTGTGCCCAGGCTTCTTCCTATCCTCAAAACATTCCTCAAATTTGATTTTGGGGATAGTCAGCGATACGTATTAACCCATTATAACCCAATATTTCTTCTAAGAAACATAAAAAATGTATATATTTTCAACTATAATCAGGTAGGATTTAAACTGCGTGTTTTTTTGTGCTGTAAAGTTTAGTTTTGAAATGTGTAGCTGCTATAATAATTATCATTGAGTAGAAAATTTTCACTTTTTCAACGTGAGAAGTCTTGAAAATTAATTTCTCTCAGAAGGTTAGGAGTGGTTAATATCATCTTTACTTGTAAAACGACGGCCTTTTAAGGCTCTCCTTATTTTTGGATATAGGAAAAAGTCACACAGAGTCATATCTGGCGAATATGGAGGCTGGAATTAATTTAACCACTCTTCAGGTGCAGGTACGCCAACCTAATAAAACAAATTGACAATCAGACTCTTCAAACCCGCGAAATTAAAATATTCCCGTTACTTTACGAACAAACCTTGTTAGTACTTCTTTCCCCTAGGCTATTTCTTAAATACTTAATTATTTTCCGTTGAGCCGTGTATCTTTTAGAGATCTTTTCAGCATATTAGACTTCAAAATGTAGGGTTTTTTTTAGCATTCCTTTCATCGGTGGTCTACAAATCTCTTTTATACCGGGCAATACGTCAGATAGATTTTTTGGTTAGTGTTCCATATTTATAAGTCAATATAGTTTATGCCACTGAATTTTTCTGTTCACTGAGGCGTAATTAATTCTGTATAGTACTTCTACCTTCTACCGCCTGGATTTAGTTTGTAAGAGATTATGTGGCAACCATTCTGCTATGGAAATTCTATCCCACGATTTGAATCCGAAATACCAGTCAACCGCGGTATAATTTCTTCCATAAAAATATCCCTCCTAAGCGCTGTTTGGCCTAATATATTTATGCTCACATAGGTTCATAGACTTTCCATAGGTTCATAGAGGTTTTTTTTCTACACCTTGGAAATTGAAATCTATACCTTCCGGCCATTTCAAAAATCAAAGAATAAGTAAAATGTAATTTTACAAAGGTATTTGTAAAGCAAAGATGCTGTAAAGTTTCTCTCTATAAAAAATACATTAATATCCATTGATTGAATATTTTGCGCGTGACAAGATGAAGATAACGACTATGTCGTCATTTTCATAGTTTTTCGCGTGTTCTTCTTCACTCTTTCAACCGTAGAAGCTAAAAGTTTACGTTTAAACAATGTTTGCTGATCCATTATTGTAGTCAAATAAACAATGAGTGAAACAATATTCGACACAACCCCATGGAGACTTTCATACAAATGCTTAAAGTTCAGAGTTCTACTTTTTTTGCGTCGATAGTAGTCCTCTAGATTGCCACATAATAGGGTGGTTTCCTATAATTTTTTTATTGCCTAAATCGAAAGATTATTACTCCTGGAGTGCGCATTTTACGCTCTTAGATTTTTAAATGACGATATCTATTTTTCGCGATTAAACGAAAAGTGAAAATTTTCAAGCGCGCGAAAACGCGACGGCTAAATAGGAATGATGGGAAAAAGTCCATTGTGACGTATTTCTAGTTCCAGCTGTCGGCGAGTGAGGTGACCTTGGGGCGAGGCTCGAGCGCTGATGCGACGCAGGCTGCTAGCAGGTAGCTGAGTACCCTGCTAGCAGGTAGCGCTTGGCTTAAATAAGGATTATTATTCCCCTATCAAACGAAGGAAACTTTCCGAACTTAGGTATTTTTAATGTGTGATTATTAAGAGATGTTTCCTTGAGCTCTGTGCCTCATGCATGCATTGGTCATCACAGACAATGTAAAACTCCTATCTACTCGTATAGAAACTAGGTCCCTGTGATGTCACGTGGAGTGGAATCGCATGGCCGCCAATCTGGCTTTTTTCAAATGGTGTTAAAACTGATCATTGCCATTCGTCTAAACTGGGATTTCTAAAACCAAATAATTTGTATATTATGAATACACTAACGGTGGGTAAGGAATCGCAATCAATACATTTCGTTTTCTTTGATGAAGGAAACTACCCTATTGGTGAGGGAGCAGTGATGAGAATGGCCGCACAAAGGGCTCGGACATTAAATTGCAATAACTTCTTTAGCCATGAATGAAATATAGCAGCGAAGATTCTTCGGTGTATAATATCTTGAAACCGAAAAATAAAAATTGAATGACCAATGGAAATGAACATGAAACCAACAAATGGTGAGCGGAGAAACACTTTTGTGCGAGCGAGCATCTCTTGAGCCTCCTTCGGCCCTCGGCTCCTCATCACACCGCTTCGGGAAACCCAGTGTCGGTATTAGCCTGCTCTTTTACGAAAGGTGCCAAGAAGACTACGGTTTATCATCCCATCTGATGGACGGAGATGTTGCGGTGAACTTGAAGTACCCTCAGCACAGTAGCGGATCCAGATAGGGGCTAGGACCCCCCTGGGTATCCATGTTACACCAGATAAAATGGCAGTTTTGTTTGAACCCCCACTACTGCTAGGAGATCTTGTCCCTATCCTGGATCGGGCGATGCCTCCAGATATAGGGGAACAATGATTGGCTACTTTCAGGTTCAGATCAATCTGTGCAGAATCTCCACCGCCGCTGTGGTTTGAACCGCGGTCTCATTAGGTGGGAAGCCAGGTTTTCGTTTTGTCTTCCTACAGCTTCAACTTAAGTTAACTCTATATTGCTCAAGCTTCTGTTCTTATGGTCTATAGAAATGGTCGAAAGATTCACATCAACAAGATCCACCGTAACAAAAGTAGCAAAATAGTGAATGGGGAAACTGTGTGTCCTGTACATTTCTTAAAGATATTCTTCGAATTGTGCAGCCAACCATCAATAATAATTGGAAATAAAATCTCTCGAATCAAATCTTCGGTTAACAATCGATGAGGAAGAGAAAGTGAGAGTATATTGTACGTTCAAGAATACCGGGACTAGCCACGGTGAAAACTTTACGGAGTGTGAACATGTGAACAATTTTACGTGTACGTTTTATGTTTACAATGTGAACATCTCCATCATTAGCCTTGACCAAGATTCGTACCCGGAGCCCTCGATATCGGGTCGAGTACTTCAGCCAGTTAAGCTGCCAAAGGCGTCCAGCCGCTACCGAAAAACTGTGTAATCCACAAATTTCCACAGCATGGATAGATACACGGGAGCTAATTTGGCTAAAGCATTCGGCCGGAAATCGGGGACTCGGGTTCGAATCATGGTCGAGGCGATTGATATTTCCTACGTGGAATTTTCACACAAATCAATGTATAGCCGTTAAAGCTGCTCTAATAGTCACTATTCTGTTAAATCAACCGGAAAACGCAATTTTGGAGTTTTTATTCCCAACATTACTCGGGATTCCAGAATTATTTTTTTGAATTCAGTTCAAATAAATGGCCAGCCCACCTTCATTCATCAAATTCCTAGCATATTTTAAACTGCTTTTTCACTTAATCACCTTCGAAATAAGGGACAGGGATTGATGAAGATTTATTACTAACACCGGATATTGGTGAGGTTAGGGTGGTACTGATATGATTTGATTTCGTCATGGGAGTTCCTTGGATTGTATGGATTGGGAAAAACTGTGACTAATCGAAGGCTCTAGCGATTATTTACTCACCAAATCTTCGGGATATCAATCAAGTAAATCCTGAAATTGATGTCAACCAAGGTGATCTGCGTGTACGTGTGGGATGTGTCGTATCTGACCTTCCGTTTAGCGGATGTCCCAAATTCAGGTCGTCGCTAGGCCTTCAGGCGATTCCGTTGGCGTCTGATTTGAATGTATCAGAACGGTGTCAAGCGAGCTCTTTTAAGTCTCAAAATTCAATCGCTTGACCTTGAGATGAGTACCTCTGATTACGATCTCTATCTCAACATGGCGAAATCTCGGCGCATAAGACATTTATCATTGTCCGTCCACTCTTGTGACCAGACTGACCAGTCTGTTACATTTATAGAAGAACACCAAATCTGTGTGGGATGAAACGCACAACTGTGATCTGGAAATGCTCATGTAATACTAAAAATATTCCTTTACCTTTGGAGGGGCTGATATTTGGAATATATGTCACCAACAAGTCAAAATTTGAAGAGGAGTGAAGCAATCATGCTTATTGTCACCCACACTATTTAAATGTATACATACATATGTGCATTGAAACAATGTGCGCTGGATGAAGCTTGAAAGAATTAAATGTAAGCGCGAATTATGGTCCATGGGTAGACATTAGATAGCGTTTTTTTTGCAGATAAAACAGCTCCGTATACAGAATGCGAAAACCAAATAGAGATAAAATCATGGTGATGGATATCATATATTATAGAAAAAAACTAAATGTTAAATAAGGCGAATCTTATCTTCTTTAGATTTCTGCCAAAACTAAGTCTTATATGTGTTCCCCACGATAGGGTACGAAGTTATCGTAACGCCTTGATGGCTAACAGCATCCATGCCATGTTATAGTTGGAAAAATTATGCAAGGAATGTACCACCGTGAATTTGATCATAATTTGATCTAGTCCACGGATGCTCGTCTTTTTAATCCGATGATAGAATTTCAACGTCAGGGTTATCACTGATTTCAACGATAGATGCAAGCGTAGTCAGAAAATAAACTTATTTCTCTGCTAATTCGGGAATATTGTCATTTGTGCGTATGATGAACGGAATGGGTACGAGGGGGATGGGGTAGGTGTGGTGGCTCGAGTGTTGGCTTCCCACCCGGCGGGCTCGGGTTCAAATCTCGGCAGTGGTAGAGAATTTTCAGAGGCTGCCCGATCCCTGCTTGAGTGTTGTGTGGAGGACATTTCAAGCGCAGCACTCCGTCCGTCGGATGGGGCGTTAAGCCGTGGTCCCCTTGGCGCCTTTCGTTAAGAGCAGGCTAATGCCGACGCCGGGTTTCTCTCCACCCTTCCTTCCATACCCTTCTCTCATGGCGTAAATGACCTAAGCTATCGGTCGCCTCCTCCAAAAACCAAACCGGAATGGGTCCAATTACGCTTCATTGTAGGATATCTGATGTGGCTATAACTACATTAGATTTAATTCTGAAAAGAACTACTTTTTTGCGTACGATCACTCAGAACGTAAGCGTTCTAAGGTGGTTCGGTTCGGCGCATCGGTAAGCGTCTCGCCGGGTGGGAAAGGAGACCAATGAAGCACATATTTTTACAACACACGGCTGGAAATAGAAATAAATCTATAATTTATTTATAGACAAAGCAATTTTAATGCACACTCAATTTTTACGGGCACAAACGTATTCACATTTTTTCATCACAGACGCATCAAATTTACAAAAATAAAATGCATAAAAGGCAATTGATTCTCAAAATGCAGTGAAAAGACTAATGTAAAACAGAGGCATTGAACACCATAAAAAAACTGATGTGCCCCATGAGCAACATTCCAGACAATTAGTCACTTTCTTTACCTTCAAACTCCTTTTGGATTTGGTAAAGTGTTTTACCTTTGGTTTCTGGAACAAACGCAAAAATCAAAATCGTCCCAAGTACACAAAGCATCCCATACAACCAAAACGGAGCTGAGATATGAATATTCTTGAGAGGGTGAAAAGTTCTCGTTACTACAAAGGCCATCGCCCAGCTTGTGAAAACAGCTGCACAAGAAACAGATCCCTTAGCCGCTGTAGGAAGTATCTCCCCTAGCATAGTATAGGGTATAGGACCCGAACCTAACGAGAAACATATTGCAAAGATTAAAATGCACAAGAGGGGAAGCCAACTCATCTCATTGTTCAAATAGAAAGTATGAAAGTATACGGCCAGCAAGAAGTGACACAAACACATTCCGATGTAAGAACTTATCAAAAGAACCCGTCGACCTGACTTGTCCACGACAACCGCGGCTATGCCAGTTACGACGATCTGCAAGGCACCGAGTAATATTGCCGCGTCTTCACCAGTCAAACTGCTGTTTGCCATCTCGAAGACTTGCTCTGAATAGAACATGACCGAGTTGATCCCGCTCACTTGCAGGAAGAACATGAGCATCAATATGACGAGTGCAGCTTTTCGTGTGGGCTTCGACTGCATCACTCGGATGAAGGATTCCGGCTTGATATGAAGGCTTTCCTGCATTTCCTCGAACTCCTTGTCTGGGTCCTTGTTCGGGCGGAAAAAGACAACTGCCTTCTCGGCGGCGTCCATTTTTTGCTTCTTCGCCAAGAAGTAAGGGGATTCATGCAGGAGGGCCATGGTACAGGCGTTGATTACGGGCCATAGGAGGCAAGCGAAGCACAGGAGGGAGACGGAGAAAAACTTGCCCAGAAGGTAAACGTACATGATCCCAATGTTCAGCATAAATTGAAATAATGTGCACAGGGCTCCTCGCACGTCCGGGGAGGATATTTCGGCGATGTAAACTGGGACAGACATGCTGCAGCCACCGACAGCTGTACCCAGCAGTATTCGCCCGACGTACATCATGGACACGTTCGTTTGTCCGAAGGCAAGAATGAGCCACCCAATTGTGAAGGGAAAAATTTGAATGAGGATCGTCGCGCGACTTCCCAGGTTATCTAGCAAGTATGCGGAGTGGAATGTGGACAAAGCTGCACCAATGGTCATTGACGATCCGATCCAAGACTCCTCTTCGTCCGTGTAGTTTAATTTCGGCAGAACTGGCGACGTCCAGCCCAAAATAGTACCAATTGCTAAGGCACCGCATGCAGCTGATGAGAAGAAAATAAATCAAACTGAAGCGTAATCTCAGAGATATTAATGGAAAATATTTGTGAATGAATACAAACTGTAATAATTATTTGTTAAATGAATAATTTGCAATTGATCACGAAATCGCTAAAATCTCAAGTGTGGAGTATGTTGGTATCGCGAAATTCGCGATTCCAGCCTAGGGAGCAACGATTAGTTAAGTAATAATTCAAAATATTCCTTTCACCTTATTTTTTGTGAAAGGACATCTTTAATTAAAAGCGTAATCGGATTTAATATTATGAACAACCTTAAATGGAAAAAATTACCGCAGTTAAACCACAAATTTAAATAACCATTTTAAGAGCATATGCCTTGAAAGAGGACATAATCATCAACAGATACGTTTTGACATCAAAGCCAAAAGAACTTTAGGTATGAATTTCTTATTATTTCGAAAAGGTAACTCCCATCGAATTGATAGGGATGATAACAAACTTATATTGAACGCGGGGTATACCTTCCTGTAAGAAAGTAGGGATTTTGATTTCGGGGCATACCGTTGAATTAGACCGGACACTATTGTGAGACTACTGTAACAAATAAATTGGTTTCAAATTTTTTTCGATGAAGGGATTTATGTGAGGAGTTATTCCTGTCCACTATCCTATAGAGTGCGGTGCATCAATTTTAATTCGAGATTATGTATTTTCAATTACAATAAGGGGACGAAGCGATAATCTCAAAAATGTCGTAATGCACTCACGTTATCTTATTTTTCTGTGATTGGAAGAAAATTCCTTTCGAATCTTCGCGGAATAAAAATTTTATACTTTGATTTGTACAGTGATGAACTTTGGCTCTACCCGAACAGATAATATCAGTGCAGCGATATAACGGTATCATACAGCAAATCTGGATCTAACGTCACAACTTGGCTCTCGCTTAAATGGCGAAAAACAAACACTACACTTAAATTACTTTATTTCTTAGGATATTACATGAATTATCAGGAAATTTAAATCACGGACGGATAAAACATTTAAAATGACTATATAGTACGCAAAAATGCTTTTACGTTGAGTTTTTTTTTAACCTTTATAGACACCATAAAATTTATTACTTTGCATTCATAATACCAAAATTTTGATATGATCAATAACTTGAACAGTTTTTAAATTGTATTAGATGGTAATATTGAGCCACAGTGTGTAAAGATTGGAATCAAGTTAATAAATACATGTCTAATTGGACAATTGTCTAATTGAATAATCTAGTTGGACTTACGACAAAACAAAGAATATAAGGATTACTACTCTAATCAATCCGTAGTGTAACGCCATAAACTGTTTAAAAATGTATGAGCGTCTTAACTGGTCTTATCTCGAGTGGAGATTCAAATTATCTTCGATCATTAAAAAGACGCAATCTCTTTCTTAGTATTGTAAAATATCTACTCAATTAAACACAAACCATTATCTCCCAAGCATAATAATAATTCAAGCGATTTCTGCGCGGGATGCACTTTACAATTAAATTAAATTTAGTTAGCAATTGAAGCAATTTTCATCGTTATTTTTGGTATTGGAGTTTGATGATTGATTTCGTTCGTTGTGTCTACATCCCATTTTGAGACTTATTTTCATCTCTGGCGCCTCCTACGAGGATGTGGCGACAATCATATAATATAATGCCAGAATGCCAACTTGTGTAGGCCATATTACTTGACTGTTTTTTACAAGTAGAAAAACGTTCGGGAATTTAGCATTTTACCTTAATGTCATTTGAGTCATTTTTGCCAAAGGATTACGAATCGTAGAAATTTGCATATCGTATGGAAATCAATACCCGAAACCAAGCATACCATTCGATTCACATTACGGCAGGATTAAAAATATGACGTACACGAGATTGAAAATGCATAATGTAATCAAGCAAAAAGTGGAACGATCATCGAAAAATTAATACACTTGATCAAAGTTCTGAAAACATTTCCCAAATACCCTCGAAATTATTTTTATCTACGAAGGAAGCACAAGTTGAACTAACTCCCGGAATTTAAAAAATGGAAACACTAATAATTATTTTAAATAAAGTTCACCATTGAGAAGGAAAAAAATATTAAACCGTCAGTATTTTCTATGCATTTGAATATGGAAGCAATTTCACATCTAACCATGAGAATGGAGGTATGAGGATTACGTGGATATGTGCAAGACTTGCAGGGTATGATTTCATTTTTACCTGTGACCCACGTCCAGTTAACAAAATAAGCGAACTAATCATGAGTTATTTTCTAGGAAAGGACAAGTAGTATTTATATAGTCAGCACTAATTCGTCTTTTCAAGTACCTATATGAAATCATTCCTGAATGTGTGAATTGGTTTCAAGGCCGTTACCTAATTGACCGGATATCGCTCTGTGTTCATTGCTGCAAAACTTAATTGATAATAATAATTGGTGCACCTAATTTCAACTTTTACAGATTTAGAAAACCTGATTTCAAATAAATACGCACATAAAAAACAATTTTACGAAAACTTACCGGAGAAGCTGGCCATAATTTCGTTAGATCTCTTTTTAATAAGAGCAATAACACCATCTTTTTCATCCTCGGGTGATTGAACATCCTCAACATGAACAAATTGAAACTTGGGACTTTCAACCTCTTCTAGTTCTTCATCTTGTTCCTCCATTCTAAGTTAGATCTTAGCTGTTGATTGTAAATATGACGCTTTGTTCATTCCAAGATCAACAAATTTTCCATGATTAATGGAAATCAATGACTCGCTGGCGTCGCAGCCTTGACAACAGATCCAAACCAACCACCTGGAAAAATTGATGAACGAATTGCAATTAATAATTTTTTCAATCAAAACATTTACAAAAATGTTCATACAATATCTAAATTCCATTTCTAATGCAGCATATATTTTTGTGATGGATTCAGAGTAAATTGCGTAAAATTTGAAATAAAAATATATAAAATAATGGTAAAACTAAAAAAGAATGGAAGTACGTAAATATAATAGAAAAATTGATACACTTAAATGGTCATCATTTTCTCCCCTAAAGGAACGGGCTTCAGTCAGTAATTAAATAAATAGGAAAAATACACTAAATAATTGGGGACCAGTTGCCTCAATGTTTATCCTGACTTCTTTAAATTTAGTTCTGGTAGCAGTATTGGAAATGGTCGCCAAAATTACGCCACATACCAATATTGTTCAAAACCACTGTGATAATTGCGACGCATTATTTCATGTTACTGAACACCATATGGGCTGCTATTTCGTACTGCCCATAATGATGTGCCTGGGTTATGCTGACCCGTAATGGTTTTTAGCTTCCAATGGTTAATTTTGACTAAGCTATTACAGCATTAAACATCGAAAAGTGTCGAGTAATGCATTCGCATAGATTAAAGAAATATTTATGTAATTATTTTAAATAATTATAGCCTTCATAATTCGGCCATCTTCAGCCGCACTCAAGCGCAGGCTATCCTCAAGCAATATACGTTTGAAACTTAGAGTGCTTGTTTAAAATTAGCAAGTTATATGTGATTAGAAATACAATAATATTACCAATGATCTTATTTTTTGTAAATGTCTTAATACTGTTAGTATTTACTTCTCTTTATTTTTTTGGCCTCTTTTTTCGGTTTTAAAAAATTATAAAACTTGAGATTATGGGTCCTTTTAAAAAAAACACATGTGCCGACATTGTATTAACCAGTTACTGGCCCTCCGATTTCCAGTTGGTATGAGTTTTGCCTAGTATAAGCCGTGCACTCCTAGAAACTATACTTATTAAATAGTTACGTCCAAAGAATGGAACTTCCGCTATACTTTAGTCTAATCTCATTCAGAAGAAACTGTTCCTTTATCGTCATTATTGTAAATTCATTTCGAGTGTTAATATACTCTTATAGAAAATACCTACATATATCTTTTCTTATCCCTCCTCTTCTTTCCTTCTCTTCTTATCATCAACATTTGAAGAAAAATTATTGGCATAAGCACTGAAAAATACAGAAATTGTCTGCAACCCAACACCACGAAAATGAAATTAAAAGTACAGCAAATCCATACCTGCTAAACTGAGAAAACACACACACTCCAAAATGCACCCGAGGCAATAAGTCACACACAAAAGTAATAACAAAATCAGTGAAAAAGTGTAGCGTATCGACATGGTGTTAAATTAAAGCAAGAATCTTAATTATTACACGCTAATAAATCATCGAAACTGTAATAAATAAATAACAGGAAAATAAACATGCTATAATTCGGTATATTCCGTCTTACATTTGAGAATGACATATATTTACAAACAAACGAAATATTTGCAGCGCGTAACCAAGGAAAACAATAGCAGTGAGGGAAACAACAACAAAGCAGAGAAGCTGAAGCGGCGCTGATCATATTGTCCTAAAAGTTTTACAAACCACTTTTATTTTCTGGGATGAAAAGTCCGTAATGTTCGGCATTGTTAGTGATTTAGTTAAGTTTCCATTACAAGTAATTCAAACGATCGAGTGTAAATTCTATTCCTGTATCAAATATGGTTCTCAGTTGAGTTCAGATAAATTCAAGTTTTTTCATGGTTTAAGCCAACTGCAAATCAGAAGGCGACATATATTTTTTACAAACTCATGATTTATTTCCCCTATACTCCAATATTAGTAGCAAAACAAAGTCCAGTGTCAAGGTATTGAACTTTCCGGAAAACCTCTTTTAATATTTGAGGTGGGCAAATTTTTCCTCCTTCCCTTTTATAAGCCACTTGCTCTCAGTACGCAAGACTAGCGCGCCGGGCTTTCATTCTAGATCCCGCTCACGGCCTCATAAAAGCGTTCCAGTGAATAAAATATGGTACCAGAGGGTATTTTCTGGTGACTGATTAGTTCTGGTGATTGGTTACTTTAAAAATTTTCACTATGGAGTTATAAAGTAAGAGTATTTTGGAAAATTTAATCTTTCCCGTGAGAATTGGTCGAAAAAAAAACAATGACACTCCAAGTACAGGATCGAAGTGCAAATACAAAAAATAATTAAATTATTTCTTACGGTCAATAACATTAAGATGGTATATTTGTGCTAGCTACCCTCTACAATTCCCTGGAAAATAATCTTTTAATAGCAAAATAGGTATTCATTTCCACATCTTTCATCTCGTCCCTCTGTCACTATTTATGTCCACTTATCATCCAGATTTTTTTTCACCGGACAAGCATGCCTTATTGAATTCCATTCATTTCAGGACGTAATCATTTCTCACCTAATCGATCCGTATGGTTTCAATCATTCTGCTTTGGCGCTAAATTTTGAAAGCTTCCACTCAGTTAATAATTGTCTGTTCATCTTTTCCATGGTGGCCATATTTGAGTTCTTATGGGATATTTCTTACTTTTTTGTTAATATTACCTGTTCTGTGCCGTCTCCTCTTTTCCATATGACAGAGTTGAAATTACGACTCCTTATCCAAAGTTATCAATCAAGTAACGTTACATGTAAGAATTTTTTATATCCCACTATTGATATCAGTAGTTACTATTATTTTATTATTCTCTCCTTATAAAAAGATTTACGATCCGTTGATAATACACATCATTCTAATCAGTGAGAAGAGAATCACGGTGGTTAAAAGGAAAATATTGAAATATGTACATACGTCACATTGATATAGAAAATGATGAATTGATACATTTTTCATAACTATACGACTGAAAAGTTTTTCATTACTTACGTAAATATTAAATATTTTTACGAATAATCTAAATGAGAAGTTATAAACAACAACCTCGTTTGGTTTTTTCTTCCACTAATCATTCATGAATTTCAAATGCTCTCCTATCATGCAATTAGCTGGGAGACTCTTAATTAGAGGCCGTCTATCTCCTATTATACGAATTATTACCAGTAATTATCATCACAACTAATTTTCAAGATTCTCTTGAAATGAAAGACCATAGTCAGACTTAAAATTCCTTTTAGTCTTTGGAGTCCACCTCGGTACGGTTCAATTCTGTAAAAGTTCAATATTTCATTGTGGTAAGGTTCACGAAATCTACTTTTTCATATATTACAACTTCTCATTGTCAATGAAACTATTGTGTAGAAACCGGCTGAACAAAAATAAAACCTGTGGAACATTACAAGGTATATTTATTTAACCGTGAAAAAACGTCTTCTAGACATTTAAATCCAGTAAATGACTTAGAGTATGGTTATCTAGCTAAAAAAGTGATAGAGTCAAATAGTCCCGTGCTAAGTTCCTGGAGCCATCTTGAACTTTTTGAGACTTTCTTCATTAGCCTTTCCCATCGATAGAACATCTCCCTCGATTTTGCTTGCTTTGCTCATTCTTGCTCAGTAATTATTGCTCTCAATAGTATTTGTTCTTTTTTATATAATATTCATTAAAATTGTGTTTCGAAGGGAATTTTCCATTTTGAGCACTTATGGTTCGGCTACCTTCGCTAAGGAATTTGAAATTACTGGTGTCAATGAATAGGTCAAATAGATGATTCAGTCCAGCGTCTCAGGTTCCATCTTAAATGGCGAAGAACTCTTTATCAAGACATTGATTAATCATGAAGTGTTGTCAGTTTATCTTATTTTCCTCCAACGAAAAGGTCCAAAGTGTCAACCGGACGCCAAAAGATATAGACCTAATTAGAGTTTAGACTTCCCAAAAACCAAACATTAGCCCACTTTAGACGTGAAAGATAGGCTTTATACTACAGCTTTAGCTACATTCCGTAGCAAAAGGATTATTTCAGATACCATCTTTGAGAACACTCATTATTCCTATGTATTCCCTTCTTATTTTCCCTCGTTTTTTTCTCCAGACATTTCCTTTGCAACGTAAGCCCATTAAGATATTGTTCCTGTCATCATTTCTCTTCTATGGCATCACTTCCCATACTCCCTACCTCTATTATCCTTAATACTTATCACTTGCTCTATTTGGATACTAAACAGGAATGAATTTAGTATCATTTTCCATTGTTTATAAACTTTCTTTCATCTTTATATTTACATATTTTTGTCTGTATTTTAGCTGTGCATTAATCTGGCTAAATATACTCTTCAGAAACATTTGAGTTAATTACTTTCATTTTCTCGTCCTTCATGGTAAGGATTTGTATTTTGGAAACTGTCTTAGTTTAGGATTGGCCATAACTTCGATGCCAGATTGCGTTGTTCATATTCATTTACCCATGATTACTTTGCATTGTAAAAAATATTTCTTCATGCTACTCGCCGTACTCGCCTTACTGAAGCAATGAAGTGTAAAATCTCGGACGGCAAAAATGTGTCGTTTGCAAAATTTAGCTATTGGGGTGCCTAAGAGCATTTTAAGTAAGAGAATTGAAGTTAATTTGGTTCATGTGATGGGCTATATGCGGAGAGATATCACTATTTGTAATCAATCTTAGTTTATTTATTTATTGGATATTTCGTAGTTGGCAGGGATTTATCAAATAATCTAGGTCTAAAAATAATAAATACAAAGGGTTTTATGCGTTCATTTTGATATACTTGCACCAGTGAATAGTGTAAGAATCCTATCTATACCAATTAATGCACTATAGAGAGGTAAAAAAAATAATTATAGTGAGTATACATTCAGTTTTTGTACGACCCACAAACAACGAAATGGTTTCTTTTTTTGCTATTCTAGCAATGTAGCTTTTTCTCTAGTGACTCTTTAAAACCTCGTATTTCACAAATTAGCAAGACAAGTTTCCTAAGAACGGTAAAAACGTAAATTTTTACGTTTAGTAGGAAGTGTACTTCAGAATGCATATCTCCGCACCTACCTGTACAATATATTCAATTGATAAATAATAATAATCTACTATACTATCTAATAAACTATCTAAGTATTTAATTCCTATCAGCATGGAAAACTATCGATGAAACGCAATAAATATTAATGGAGAAATGTGGATGCTTGAAAAATTTTGAATTCCAGAGATACCTAGGAATTTACATTTCAAATGCACGACGCTGGAGCAGATGAGCCATTTATCTCTTATCTTTAATATATTTACACTCTAAAAGTTGATTTTGAATCGACATCGCCTCCCACTATCTTCGTTTATAGTGGGAGATAGTCTTATGTCCTCTGCATCACAATAAAAAAAATCGTTTCTCATTGATAAAATATTAATTGAAACAGTATTTCGGTAAATATCCGAAAGGTCAATCAAAATTTGGATATTGGAGTTGAGTTGATGTTTATGTATCACGTTCACTGTGGCACAAATTATCAAGTGCTTTCTTTTGTGTGTCCAGGGTAGTAATGTGAAATACACCGGTTTGACGAGAATAATGCATCTTGTTGAGTGGTTGGTGTTAGAAAGAAAATGTGCGTCAAAGCTTCACAACAAGTCTAATTGCAACAAATAAGGCTTACCGTAATCTCTTTGCTGGATATTGCACTCGATAATTACGTATTTTAATTCAGTATATAAATACCTGTTTATATGATACATTAACACGTATGAGTCAATGTCTGATTACATGAACGATTTTGGTGGACCGGAACGGAACATGTACGAATGCATGCAGAGGTCGATCCAGGATTTTTTAAGGGGGTATACAAGGATCTGATACACAAAATAAAATGAACGTAATGATAACCGTATAAAATATCTTGTCTATTTTTAAGCGTCTTTAAGCGTCATCACACGTGCCCCTGTGCCCCCTAACCCCTAACTTCCGCCTATGAATGCATGAATCAAATTAGAACAGGTTCTATTTTCTTTTAATGCATTCGCAGAAGTTGGGTGGTTATACGCTCAATTTTGGCGTTCATTCTCGTGATCATACATTTTAGACATTAACTTGTCGGAGCTAATGTAGCTACCGAGTGAACGGGCCTTTGTAGAAGTTCTAGCTTAAGCATAGGATATTTTTTGAGTGATGGCATAATATATATTTGATTTCAACAAAAAATTATATATGTAATTTGCTACATCGTAAGACTCATAGCTTTTAAAGCTATTATCTTAAAAATATATATTCTGTGTACTTTTTCCTAATATGCTTTTTAATCGCGACTGACAATGGCTTAGGAATACTCGTATGACACCTTTTTTAAATGGAATATGCGAAAATCATTTGTTGCGAATCTCGGCCAAGCTGCGTAAGTGGTGGATAATTGTGCGCTCTCAAAATTGGCAATGTTTTGCTTGACGGTGTCAGATACGCCTCTATGCTCGAAATTTTTGGATAGAAGGGTCATAGTTTGGCCATATCTGGGAGAAATTTCCATAAAATATTGATCTATTTGGTTTTTTCCCTCACTCCTCCTAATTGGCAGATGAGCGATTCACCCTGAGGTCCAGATGCACAACTTGTTTTCATTTAGCCAAGTTTTCGCGAGAAAATCATTTTTTCCGATCCTACCCACCATATTTCCTCCAAATTGTAAAAAGAATCTTACCACCTCTCTAAATGAATCCTTGTGCGTATAACAACGACCTCTGGCACACAGCATTGGAGATTTTTAATTGCGGGGAAGAAGGTGAGCAAATAATGGTTCGTCACGTATTTCCCTTCGGGAAATGAAGGCGATGAAGGTCGTCCGTGACGCCTTTTGTGTTTTCCAACGATCTCATCGGAGCAGAATGATCGGCCGAAGAGGGGCTTCTCTCTATTTCCGTTCTCGCACCCCTCGCCCGCTCGTCTGTCAACAAGGTCGACTCGAGAGTTCATCTCCTTGCTCCCTTACCTGGCGATTGTTAATTTCATTTAACAAATCCTAATTAAATACTTTGAGGACCGGCATTACCTACCCGTTGGCCCCAATCATACTCGTCTAGCTCGCAGAATTGCAATTAACTTAGGCATGTGGAAGTTTAGTTGCCAATTATTGAGGTCGGATTTGACTTGGTATCTCTACGTCAATATTACACTAAAAGGATGAATAACTTGGAATAATAGCTATCTGTAGAAATTTGAAATAGTTTGAATTACGTCAACAAGTACACCAGTTCCGTCATAATCCAAAAGTTATTATTGCTAATGCTTTGAGAAGACAGTCGTTTGGAGGCGATTTGGACAATATGTTAATCATTTTAAGGAAATATTTTTATGACTGGTCAAACGATTTGGATCTAAGAGAGAAGAAAAAAATTCACGTTAGTTGTCATGAGGCTCCTTTATCGTTTCAAAGTTAAGGGAAAATTTCTCATTGCATTGTTGGAAATTCCACCTTTATACATATAGCAAGCAAAAAATAGCCACAAACAATATAAACTCAGCAAAAAAAGAACTTGTATAAACACAAATAAAATCGTGTGAATTTGATGAATGTCGAAAATATAATGCAAAGCCTTGATTATGTAAGCAAATGCGTTACAATTTATATTTTCTTTGAGGTAAAATTGTGTTGGGCTAGTATATCTTGAACAAAATGCGTCGTGCAAAAATAAATTCAGTTTAAACATTGAAATGCCTTATTTAGCAAATATGAATAGCGTTCACTACATCGCGCCCCTTATCGTCGAGTAAAATATCAATTCCGCGATTGGAACTTGGGAGTGCGTTAAAGAATCCCATTATCTTGTAGAACTAGAATTTGTTATATAAATTAACTATAATCACTAAAACAATTTTAAAAAATACATCTATTTTTATGGTTAACATCCTCCTAATTTCTAAGTAAAATAAAGAAAACGTGTAACGTAAAAATGTTAAAATAAGATTTCTCAATTATGAAAACTGTCCTAAATCCAAATTTCTGAAGATATCTTGTTTACGTGAATCATATACGCGAAAACCAATAAATATCTTTCAATGATGGTATAAATATAATCTCATTAAATACAAATATGAATACCTATGTGCATAATATGTACTTAAGCGACATTTCTTCATGCATCTTCCGAGGTTGTTTCTTGGTCTTTTGTAATGTTACTCTATTCCTTAGGCTATTGGTTATTTTATTTCAAGGGGTTTGATTAGTGTCGTTATCTCACTCACTCTGGATGAATTATATCGATAAAACAAAAATAAGTGAGTAGATGATGGCTGGTGTGTAAGTGGGAAAATAGATTTGTAATCACTCAAGAGAAGTAGTTAGCTATATGAGAATCAATCACAGCAACTGCGCTTGGAGAGATTTAAGAAACCTACTTATCACGTAAATAGATACTTACCTTTGATGAGCTAACCAAAGATTTTCGCAAGTGGAATCTGTATGAGTGATAAAATATAGTAAGAATAGAGGAAATAGCTGTCAGCTACCAATCAACGCTGATATTAGCCTCTTCTGGAAAAGGTATGCTTCCTGATATTGCTGTTTCATGGAATATGCTTTGTTCAACTGGTGAGATATGGCGTCCAAGAGACTCGTCCATTCATACAGCCCTTATGAATCTCAAGCTATTAAAATGGACTTATCGTTATATTCTCTTAAGCAAAAAGTTACGTTTTAACAACGGGTTGGAGTAAAGTAGAGGTGAATTCTTCTTTGCGTTTTTCTCATATATTTAGATCGAAATTGCCAAGTGAATAATGTGATTTTTCGAGTATTATTTAATTTAGAGCAATTATTCGCGATGGCTCCTTAAAAAAATTTCTTATGCATATTTTTCAAATAATGCAATATTATAAATTTTTTCCCTAATAAAATCATTTCTAAGATGAATTTTTTGAATTGAATGCTTATAAGCTTATCAAATAGACTTATTATAAATTAATTTTAATTTAGAAATTTCAAAACAAATTTAGTTTCCATAGCAACAATCTATTCATGTCTGTGCTTGACGTGAATCGACTTCTTCAGCTTTTCTTTTCAAATTATGCTATTGTAACATAACCAATGTAAATAGATAATTCGTGGCTCAATCATAGGTATGTATAGCTATAAGAAAAATTTATTTATTACAAAAATAGATTTGAAAAGAATGCATTAGGAAAATAGTATTATAAAAAGTATAATTAAAAACATTGTTGTAAATGGTAATTTAGAGAAAATTGATCTGGAATTTTTGCGATTTATTTTGAAATTTAATAAGGCATCAGAACACAATATTCGAGGATCAGTATGAGCTCGCCATAAATCATTCCATTTTTGTGTTTAGTTATTTCTTTGACAAGGTATCCCCCCTTCAAATCTGGGGCGGAATTCTGTACACGGATACCGACGATCGTCGGTGTCGGTAGCTACCGACGATCGTCGGTCGCACCGATAGAAATGTGATTCACAAAACCCCGCTACCGACAGATTGTCGGTGCAACCGACAAATTCGTGACGTAATGCTTTTGTCGGTACGAAAGTGGCACCCGCACGCGAGGCTAGGCGCCTCGACCAATCATATTTCTCCTTTGTTTGAATTAAACAAATGCGGCTCCGAAAACGCCATCTGTTATTCGTCAGCCCGCGAAAAAGTTAAAAAGAGTTGATCACTGCTTTGTGAAATATTTACGATGTTTAATCACTCTGCGAACACAATTTCTTACTCCCGTTGGTGCGATGTGGCTTGTATTCCGAGATTTTGCTGTATTTACCATCGGATTTTTTCTAGCCCAAGTAAAAAAGACTTTATATTCAAGGATTCAACGGTCGTTGATAGAAGAACACCGGCAACATTAGGTGCTCAATGTATTGGAATTTTCAAGTATAATTGTCTTGAAGAGGACTTTGTCTGCTACATAATTGTTCACCTACGCTTATTATAATTGTATTCTTGGGATTAGCAGTGACGAAATTATTTTTATTAGTATTGTAACAATGTACCTTCATCTTGAGCCACGGCTTGTTTACATCGTTTGCCTCATTGTTCGCCGTAAGTCCGATACTTCCACAAGGGTAATTATTTAATTAGAAAACATTTTTGTCGCTTGAATTCACATTTTGGGCTATTTAAAATACATTATTTGGGAAAAACACCGAGATTCCGCGGATGTCACGGAAGGTATCATCGCGTCAAGTGTTGTGATTGTGAACTTGAGTGACATACATTACGCTATCTATTTGGAAGTGTTAACTTTTGCATTTTGATACCATTTGTGTGTTATTTCAAACTTTACGTTGATATGACTTTGACTAAATATGCTTGATCAGTGTTAATTTGTGATATACCGTTGGAAGTATGAAGGTTTTCTCGTGTTGAAATTAAATTTTTGTAGTTTTATGATGAATAATTCATTAAATGTTTCCTTGTTTCGTGCAATCATTCTTTTTATTTGCCCCTTTCTACGGATGGAATACACGGTACGTACCTACTCAGTGCTCTTATAGTAATAATGAAAATCTATCTTGAAGTCCCGTACGGTGTTTGGTTAGTATGGTGAAGTAAATTCAGCATTAATTTTACTGGAAGTTTTGTGCACCGGTAACGACGTCAAAGAGTGAGAGGAGTTAAGTGATGCCATTTATATTCTTCTAAAATATAGTAGCAATATGCTTTTTCTATTTCGTCGTTGCTGTCTGATGTTCTCAAGAATACTTACAAAGGTAGGAGAGTTATTTTCATTATAAACCCCATGCTCAGACGCTCACATAGGGTATTGAAGTTAATATAAAAGTGAACGACATGTCCACGTATATATTTCATTGAAAGTGCATCAATAGGCATTCGTTTTTATTGAACATATAAATTAATTTCGGATCCAAACTTTACGAATCAACAATAGATACATATCGTGTCTTGTTGTGAGTAATTTAAAAGCAAAGCAATACGTTACATACTTAAAATTACGGAATATTTATAATGTAAAATACCTTACGCTATTGGAACGCATAATGTAATATACGTGTAACATTGGCAAAGTTAAATACTGCTCCCACTATGTAAATTTTATGTTTCAAGTGTTTAATCAATCATTTTTATTATAAATAACATACAATTTGAGCACTTACACGGATCTAGCGTCGTAGATTATGATTTAAAATCGTCAGCTTAGGCCGAAAAGTGTAAACAAAAGTCCGCCATGTTGCTAAAAATTTGTCGGTAGGTCCTACCGAGCGTTTTGAAATCGTCGGTATATACCGACGGGTTTACCGACAACTGTCGGTGGGATAACGACAATCGTCGGTAAAACGTGTCACCTGAATCGCTCGCACCGAGACTTATCGGTAGGACCGGCTTACCGACACCGACAATCGTCGGTACGGTGTACAGAATTCCGCCCCTGGTCTTTATACCTTTATATAGCCAGTTTAAGCCCCCATTAGTGATCATACCGTATTAAATAGAACTTTAGCACATAATATTAATCAGGCTTCATATCAGTTTAAAACCATTTTCAAATACCAGCATGCCATTAAAATATCAGCCGATGAAAACATGATTTTTTTCAAAACCAACTAGGTGGGAAAACCATATTTTTGTGAGGAATTATGCTTGGAAAAGAACGGAATATTGAGGTGCATATCATTTTCAAGAACAGTTGTGAATGTATAGAAACAAAGAAGTCTGGTGGTGTCATAACTGAAGGGTGTTCTGTTTCTTGTTTAATGCCGTAATTGGGTTACAGGATTCCAACCGATATTTATTATTCCAATCATTTTGCATAGCGTATGGGTTTAAATGCAGACTTAAGTAAAAGTAGCTTCGGTAATTAAGCTTAGGTACTTTGAGGAAAATGATCTAGAGTATAAACGTGAATCCGATTCACGGTGAAGAGCACTTTACAGCCATATTCATTATACAACCACGAGCTGTTAAATTAATATTCCAAAATGTGGCTTTAAGCACTATCCGAATCATTAATTTGTCATAGTCTTTGTTTTTCCCCAGTACCTACAACATATTGCTTTTCTTTTGCTTACAATATTTACCTTATGATTCGAAGACTCGGAAAATAGTGGGGTAATAACATTTTATAAATTCTCATTCATCGGGTTTTCCCCATCTGATCTTAGCCCGTTTCGTACGTTTTCAAAGATCATTGTTTCACACTCTGGATTTTATTCCTGTCTCCAGTGGGTAGAGTTGTATTTTCTTTTTCACTCATCAAATTCTCATACGAATATTTTGCATGTATGTTAAAATATTTTACTAGATAAATATGAGACTAGACTCTGTATACTTCTATTTCGATATTCAGTTGGAAATATTGCCGAAAAAAGTGATATAGTAGGGAACTTTAACGTGTTTATTCCCTACGCCTGTTTAGATTTTCTTTTGTGAAGACATCTCTTAAATAAATGTTAGTTGACCCATTATTTCTCAAATGCATCACGAGTGTTACAAGCTGCACCTAATCTTCTCGTTGATTTTGTGAAGTTGCTTTGCTCGAATATCCTGAAATGCAAATGTGTGATGATGAATATCTTCACAGCCCAATTTTCTGTAACCTATTAGCTTTCGACCGATCACTTCCCAGATAAATCATACCCTCCTCCCTTTGTATTTCGCCTCGTGTCTATTTGTTTTCAGAGTGAGTTCATGTTTGGTAGCTTAATGAATGTCACCGGGAATAAATTTTTTCCTACTAAGAAAGCGATATTTGTTAAAGCATATTAAGTCGTGGAAAATTCCTTCTCCCCTAAAACCTAAATGAATGTGTTATCTTTATCAGAAGCACACAAACCAAAGAGAAAAGCTTGTTTTCCCAGTTGACCTAAAAGAACTTTCTAGAACGCAATAGAAATTATCTTCAGGGCGCCATTAATATTGTACCAGTGTCAAATATTGCCGTTTCAATTTCACCAATGGAATTTCCCATTCACTTGAAATAAAGACCACATCTCTACCAAAATTATCGGAATAAAAGAGTTAAAGTATTTTTACGTTTCATTAATCGCTAAGAAATATCACTAATTACTGGAAATGCCTTAACAGCGAAGCAACTTCCGGAAATATTTCACTTCAGGTTGATTGATGGAATCTAAATGCGGTAAAAGACTTTTAGTTTCTAATTAAATTTTTATTGAACGATTAAGTTTAATTTTTGAGCCATTAATTCATTAATTAAAGTAAAATCATACAATTAAAGAAACTAATTCAGCAAATGTAATTTTTCAAGCATTGATATTGAAGTATTTTGAATCAGTTTTCAGAACTCTCTCCTCGGACCCTAAGAATAGATTTATCCCATCGTAAATTAATGAGTAATTAATTCAAAACAGCTTTATGAATAGTGAAATACACCTCAAGTGTCGCTGTATCATAATTTGAGTTATTTATTTTTTCCTTATCTTGACCTCGTTTAATTCATGTTAAAATATTTCTTGGATATTTTTTTATACTGCGTTGACCAACACTCCAAGAAATATTTTAACATGAATTTTGAGTTAGTAAAATCAAGTTCGATTGCCTTTTATCGTAATACCCAAGTTAATATTATTAGTTGCAATTTTGTTAGATATGGGCGATTCCACGCGTCACGGACTGACCGTCACAATGCGTTTTTGAAGTTTTAAGAACGCACGTAACGCGAACGGACTGACATACAAAACTTTTTCAACTTTCAAATTGCTGCACAATGGTGTGAAGTTTAACTTTGGTTGTTACACTACTTTGTCTTGAAAAATACAGGACTTACGTGACTTAAAATTCACTGTCACGGACTGACAAAAATGAAACGAACTTTCAGCTCAGAGTAAAACATCTAAGGTTTTCTCTGAAACAAAGAGTGATCAGAGTTTCAGTAAAATACATCTCAGAACACCAAATGCAAATTTCATAATGCTGCAAAGCCCATTACAATAACTGATTTTACAGAGGAGTAAATCCTCTTGAAAAGCATCGTCACGGACTGACCAGAAATGTCACGGACTGACTTTTGTGATTCTGGTATAAATTTATTCACTGCCAAAAAAAATTACAAAATACCTTCTTTAATTCAAAATAAACAAAACAAATTTGTGCAAAAACCCTTAAAATCATTCAAAATAACGAACGAACCTCAAAATAGAAAAAGTTTATTTATATAGTGGCCATAAAAATCAATTAGCGAAACAGATGTTTTTTTTGCGCGTAGATGACTCATTAAATTTAGTATGTGGCTAAAAACTGTGGTGAGCACATAAAAAATTTCTCTTATCAGAGACACACGCGACTCATGCTAGTGTCAGCACTTAATAACGAAAGTCTAGACTTTATAGCACAAATTTTGAACCATATCAGAGCCTCCAACCCATTTTTTTATTTAACCAGTCAGTATGACATTTATGTGGAATTGCTCATATGGCTTGTAAACATTATGAGAAAGTTAAAAATCGTTTATTCTCTTTTATTGAAAACTATTGATCAAAAAATAGATTTTATTCGTAAAATGAGGGAGTAAATTGGAAAATAAAGAACAAATGCGAAAAGAAAAAAACAGGATAATTATTGACACATTGAAGTGCTGGGATACACACATCAACTGAAAATTCAGTGGAAATTGTAAACAGTAATTATCATCACAGTAAAATTCTAATGGCATATAAGTGCCAGATTTGTTATGCGTGGAGGAATTTTTTGTGTATCTTGATGTCACTTTTGAAAACAATGATGCACTTCTAGCGCAGATGCCGATAACGCGTTCATAAGACGTCATTATTTTCACATAACACGTGCATCGTTTGGAGAGCAGCTACCATAGTGACAACATTCCTCTATCACCTCGAAATCCATTTCTAATTATGAATCCTCCTAGAGCTTGTTAAACGACTATATCGGGATAAGTGCAAAATGCGATCTTGCTTCCGTAGAAGCTCCAAAAACATTCGTTCGAAATACTGTCTTTTGCCATATTTTTAATAGAATTTTATTCACTTATCCGCTCACTTTTAAGGATATAATGGCTGAGTAAAAGTAAGTAAGCCTAGTTATGATGTTATGGATCTTATAACTTAGATTGCCTATTCCCAGAAAATTATATGTAAATAAATTTTGTTATAACAAATTCGCGCAGTGGTCCCAAATAGAAAATCGCCGGACGTATATCCAAAATGGCCCTCTTGAGATATCACCTTGAAAATTTGGACAAATACTGACAAATAATTGGTGATTTAGGTAGGGTAAATTATTCACTCACCATTCTCAATTCGTTACTTAATTTTTGTAGAGGCTGAAACACGACCAAATTTCCGACGAAAAATGCTTGCTCTCATTCTTCTTTTGAAATCGTATAAGTTAAGCGTAGTAGTAGAAGAGTTTTGATGAAATAAAAAAAAACATTACCAATTTTGAAGAAAAACACTTATTTACCAAACTTTTAACTACAACTATTATGAACATTTTCAGACATATTTGAAAAAAATTGAATTGTATTACGTCACAAAAACCAATTTTTAGGCAAAATATTTCACCATAAAAAATTACAAATAAAACGTTTTTTCTTCACCGTGCAAATTTTAAATATTTTAAAAGTAATTATGAAGCTAAAATTAGAATTTTCCGTCTGGTAGAATTAAATTCTGACCAAATAGCTCATTAAATTTTTGTTTCTTAAATGATATATTCAATAGAAAGAATTAAATGAAAGATGACGGCTAATTAATTCATTTTCTGTATATATAAAACTTTTGGCTACTGTGGACAGATGAGTTTGTGAAAATTCCTCGCTAATTTCAGTTAAAAATGTATTCTAATGCAAATCCTGTCAGGGACAGTGATAGGAACCTAATTAATTTTTTTATAATTTCGAGTTGTTTTAGAGCAGGTTAATGTTTTACTTGATAAGTACTGTTATTAAATATTCTTTTTGGTACTACATGAAGCGTATAACCAACTCGTTATCAGCATAATCAATAATTTCTGTTTTCTTGTCATTATTACCGCAATGATTGTTGTTTATACTGCGTGATTGAAAGTTGTAATCATTGCTGATATTCTTGATTTTTATTTTTTTATCCTCCTTCGTCCTAGCGTATTCTATTCATCGACGTTTGAATTTTTCCAGCGCTTGGCTAAGTGAAATTTCGTTATTGTAACTAGTTTACTTCTTCCTGACCGATAACAGCATCGCACAGAAACATGATTCACAGAAATATCTAATGTTAGCATTCAATTTGTTTAGCATCTAATTAACCAGAAAACATGAAATTCAGACGAAAATAGCGGTGGATAAGTTCCGGTACTGAGGAGGTTATTAGCAAAGGCAAAGTTAAGATACTTACTAATGAATGGCTACAAAAAACAGTTTCAAGAAATGAATTGACGATTCATCTCTTCCATTATATTTTTTTTAATTTATGTGTTTTATGCGATGCTTTGTGATGTGTTTCACTGCCTCCAGGTCTGGTCAGTATTTCAAATACAAGTATTTAAAATTACATATTTGAAATACATTTGCAATTTTTATGTGGTATTTGAAACACACGACCTTAATGAATCTTGTATTTTGTATTTCAAATACAGAGTTTTTGTATTTTTCCATTCTAAAGAAAACAATACATTTGTAAAATATTTTTCATCTAATTAAATGATTATGATACTTCAGTAATATTACGCTTCAGAGACCACTTTGTTTTCGTTAAATCCTTTTCTTCATGTTTGCAAGTATCCATAACTTGCCAATGCAGATTATTTTTAAGATCTCTCAATTTTCATACAAATTTATTTTGTATTTTTAAAGTATTTAAAATACTATATTGAAGTTTGTTTTTCAAGTAAAAAATAAAACGTATTTTACGTTTTGAATTTCAAATACAGTTCGAGCCGTATCTTGCATTTCAGTCTCATTTGGAGCGGTATTTTTATTTTGTATTTCAATTACTCCTTGGCCTGTATTTTGCCCAGACCTCACTGCTTCTGACTTTTATTTCATAACCTGTATCTTTAGAAGTTTTCTAGTATCACTATCATATGAACGTTTTCTATGTATTGATTCGCTGACATAATATAAATATAAGACGAGCTTGCTGTATCATTGGGTTCTCGTTCCTGGGGAGATGAATGTTTACTGGGTCACTGATCCCACGGCGTATTTTCAAACACGTGGCCTCGAAGGTGATTGAACCAGTTTGGAAAGAGAGGGGTGAGTGAGGAGACAGAGCGAGGGGAAGTGCTAAACGGAAAATTTTTGTCTACGGCTGAGTTGAGCGTACGACTCAAATTAGTGTCCAATGCTTCTCTAATAATTAGCTTTTGTTTCCAGTCGTGTTCTCCCTCCACTCTGGGATCTCGTCGACTATCGAAAAATATCCGGTTGAAATGTAACCGAGATGTTCTCGAGGTGTGAATAGAACTATATCTGTAAGTCTACGGGATGCATATTATAGTGATTCAAGTCTAGCGAAATCTCATGGAACAGGTGGATGCTCTTTCTCTTGTCAGGTAAATATTATTTTGAATCCTAGTATCGGTGAATTTCTGGAGAAAATCCTTTAAGAATATCTAACCGGTAATTTATTCCTTGTAAACTACAAATTATGCTTTATTATAATTTACCATATGAAGGAAAAAACTTGGAGTAAACTAGTCACCTTAAAAACCATAGTAAACATTTTTTTACGCGAAAGCAATCGAATAAATTAGATGAATGGACTCATTACCATGATTGCTAATTTTGATAAGCTGGAGTAAATTAATATAACCAGTTGCGTTCAGCACCTTTATAATTTAAACATTTTACCTTTGTATTTCGAGGTCGCCTCACTGATTTTACCCATGTTTGAACGAAGCCCCTATTATTCTAAACATTCTGTAGATTGAGGTTCTTGTTTTGATATTATATTTAGAAAGCACCTTTTATAATTTTAAGTATTCAAAGCGTCCTTACCTCTTCTTTGTTGAATCGATGCACTTGTGAATCATAATGTCGTCAACAAATATTTTCATGTGCTCTCGGTTGAAGTAGCAAATTAAGCTCGTGGTAATGACAATTTTTAATGCGTGCTAATTTTAAAGAAATTGATAGAACTCAAATCTTATTTTGACTGTTTAAAGTATGTCTTCATCAGCTGGAACTGACATCGTTACCATTTCGGTTATGATCTCGAGAAAATAAAAACTTGTCAATGATGCTGCCATTCGACCTGGGCTATTTATATTTCTAACAGTTATATTTTGGCATATTATTAGCTTTCTGAGCTCAGATCAGATTTTGTTCAACCTACCCTCGCCAACCCCGGCTTAGTAATTAGGAACTTAAAGTTGATATCAACCACAGTAATCTTTCTTGTGTTAAATTCAGAGGCGAATAATCCGTTGGATGGGACGTTAAGCCGTGGTCATCTTTTTTTCTTTTGTTAAGAGCAGGCTAATGCGGACGCCGGATTTCTCTCCACCCTTACCACCTACCTTTCCCTCATGGTGCAAATGACCTCAGTTGTCGGTCGCCGCCTCTAAATACCATACCTACCATACTATCATCTAAATATCTTCCTATGTACCCTACGTGTCCTATTTAAAAGCATGCAGATTCAGCTATCCTTCACAATTTTTCAGATATAACTGGAATAATCATTCAATAAATATCTTTAGTTCAAAACATCCTGTTCTAGCGGTGAGTTTATATTGCGTCTCACAAGTAGGAAATTCGTGGTCACCACTTACGCCAGTATTCGAAAACTAAACATGGCCTTGAGTGCTTTATTAAACTTCCTCATAACTACTAAACAATTTAACTGTTGTGAATGCTTTTTAACATGTTAAAGTAAGTTATTTGATGATGGAACTTGTCTCCGAGTTGTAAAGAAAATAAATTCCATATTTTTAGTCCCAGATGTTTATTTATTTTTGAATTTTTATACCATTATATTAAAAAATACAAGTGAAAATATCAAGTGCCCTTATGTATTGGTCCAAAAATTGCACCTTCCATTCCTGTGAAACTATGGGAGTTCGTATGATGCCAGGGATATGTGGGAATTATCGACTATTCAAAGACTGGTTTCTTTAGATTAATAAATTATCCTTTTTTATCAAAACGAGTCGTTAAGAGAGGATACTCTAATAAAGAAAACATTGAAAAATATATCCTTAACCATCGGAAATTATTAAAAAGTGCCTTTTTGTAGGGAATGATTTTCCTTTAAATTTAAAAATTCCAGATAAAAATGAGTGCAGAAATAAAAATGAGTGCGTTGTGCAATTTTTAAGTTTTCGCTCCTGATGGATTCTTACAAAGGGCGCGAAAATTTCCAAAATATATAAGTTTTACGTGTTTTTCATTGTGTGGCATGGAATGTGAAACAATTTTTCTCTGTGGAATAGCCTAGTGAAGAGTACATCATCAAGGTCACAAAAATATTTTTAAGTAAAAGATTAATTCTCAGTCGGTATAATTCCGGTATTTTCATGATATGTTCTAATGTCAAGTTACCGTAGATCAATTAAATACATTGAGTTGATCTCCAGTAGTTATACAGTAAGTATTTCGTGCTTTGTAGCTCAACAGCAGAGTTTTATACCCCGCCCACATTTTTTACAGGCTTGTTCTTCTTCTGAATGCGTGAGACGTAAATAGGCGTAATTAATAGTGACTGTGATGAAACACCATTCGTAAGCGTTAACATGCTTTCGACAGCAAGAAAATGGCATACGATTCGAGGTACACGCAACCATCCAAGGAGTAGGTATTTCATCCCACAATCTTTAAACCGCAGTACCAAGGCGTGCTTTGTAACGCCCTCATTCAACGGATTACGTATCCATTACTCTCCACTCATATGAACAGATGCCTTCATCGCAGAGTTAGAACTTTTCGAAACGAGAAATCGTGCGGAGGGTAACGTTAATATATCACGTTCGGTAATGAAGAAAAAGGGTCGGTGAAAATTCTTGATGTATCATTTAACTGAGGGGTATTCTCGTCTGGAACAGCTAGCATTTTTTAAGGTAGGGACACCCTCATAATTCGAGTTACGCCACTACTTCGTTCAAAGAAAAGCAGTTCCACTATTTGTTATTCTTATTTGGTAGCATGTTTGTGGAACTGCTCCTCATGTTGTGTAAAAATGGAATCACATTTTCTTTTATTGTTAAAATGCTCATTCGTATTTTTCTTCCGGCTTAACTTTAGACCATAACAGCGGAAATGAAGACTGTAATTTAAAGTCTCGATTTTTTATGATTCACGAAATGCATACTAATTGATATCGAGGAAATATTCTTGTTTTGTACACGTAGCTAAATTTTTTGTTTTTAACAACAAAACATTTGTAACCACCATGGAATGCATCAGGGGCGGATCCAGGATTTCTTTTTCGGGGGGGCACAAGCAAGGCAGTACCCAGGATTTTGTCCTGGTGGGGTACAAGGGTACCTCGTAATACAATACGAACGCTATGATAATGGGACTTTATTAAAATCTTCCATATTTTTTAAGGGTCTGAGGGGGCACGTGCCCCCCAGATCCGCCTATGGAATGCATTCCCATTTTATTTAGAATGCATGTTTTTCTCAAGAGTAGCGCGGAAAACGTTACGGATAAAAGGAAATCCAAATACATGGCGCTTAACCGGACATCCTATCCTCAAAGAAACTACTCCATTCTTTCCTATCACTCCGGAACTAATTTTTTTCACAGTGCAATTCAAAAAGACGCGCTCCTTGAGTCATCTAATCCGCCGCGACAGAACTTCTCACACCGCTCGCAGTCATAGAGGAAATTACATAGGAGAAGAGAAAATGTGATGGTGGAGGAACGTGAGGAAGAAGATGGAAGAGAAGGTTTTTTCCAAGCTCTTTTTCGGTCCGGAAATTTCGTGTGGATGGGGTGTGTTTTTGGGAGGAGGGTAGAATGGAGAAGTAGACTGAGGGGGTGAGAAAAAGAGGAGGGTGAAGCTATTCGAGACTCAAATCACCGATGGCGGCGCTGCAGGCGCTGACAATATGGCCGACACAGCGAGGTTAGTGTTCTGACAATAGCATAGGCGTAGTAGGAGCACAACTCTGTGGTAGGAAGTATCGTCGAGGCATCCCGCTGTATCAATTGAAATATGTCGAGGAAGATTTTTCTTGGTTATGAAGAGGTATACAGATACCTAGGGGCAACAACGAATAGCGGGTGTGCCACGGAGGGAGAGCGTATTTTAAATGCGGGACTTGTTTAGCCAGCAAGGCGGTGAATTGAAAGTATTGGCTATTGGTAATGCATAACATATATTACTTACAACGTTATCACAATACTAACAAAATAACACTGGACGGCATGATTATCGGCCCTGACACCATTCCTGCCGCTTCTAATGTGAAATGGCCTCCTAAATCCGAAAATGAACTCCGTTTTTCCCCACCACCCACCATTTTCGGGGGAGCTTCCCCCTCCAATTTTCATCACTTTTCAGTCATTTGGAGGAATTAAAACGATTATTTTAGCATTTAAATTTTTTCTAAGGGTTTTGAGGGGTGCAAAATTCTAAAATATATATATGGTAAGGAGGTAGATTTGGGGGGAATAAGTCTCCGAAAATTGTGTAAAAACGCATTAAGAATTATCAATTTTGCCATTTTTTCGCAAATTTTCGCGTATTTTAAAAAGTTTCCAGCTCCCATTTCACGTCTTCCTCCACCGAATGATAAAAATATATATAAAAACAAGAAACAGCAGTAATAATAAAAATATTGCGCTGCATAGAACAGCAACAATGATTAAAATTTGTAGAAATACCTCGGAAGATTCACTTTACTACGCTGGCCCTCGCAATGCCTCGCCCGCTCATCCTTGGACGGCAATTCTCTTAGCTTTCGCAGCTAAAAAGGAAAAGTAATACTTCCTTATTCCACGAAAAATATAAGATTAAGATTTTATATTCTCATTTCAGTTAAAAAGTATTCTTTCTCCTTAAGAATGGAGTTGCTCAAAGTATCAGCCTCTCAAATCAATTGTGTGTATTGAAGTTGCCGTCATCTTCCCTCGGTATCTCTAGCAATCGCAGAGTCAACTCTTTCGGTGTATTGGACGAGGATGATCCTTTTTTCCAAGTAGTTAAAATTGTGCAAAACAGTAAAAAATCTCCAAGTGTTTGTTGCACCACTTGTTACAGTAATTTAACCAAATACGTGGTCAAACCACTGTAGCATATGGCACATAGTTACCGTAAATGAATGGCAATCTCTTATAAAAGGGCATAAACATTTTTTCCTATGGGGCTAAACAGTCAGCACTGAAATTACTTTTAATGGAAGGTGAAGGCTTGGTTTTTTCTGTAATTAAATGCATTGTTGATAGAACTGATGATGCCATATGACCCAGAAAAATGGAGACGGCTTATGGATTCGTCATAGACAAGCTTTAAAGTGGTCATGTTGGCCAATGGGAATGAGTTTCCTTCTGTCCTGTCTGCATACTCTGCTGTTATGAAGGAGGCGTACGGGAATATTAGCCGAATCCTTGAAAATATTGACTATCGTGATTATAATTGGCAAGTTTGCGCTGATCTGAAAGTTGACGCTCTGCTCACGGCACTGCAATCAGGCTTCACGAAATACTACTGCTTTCTTTGTGAATACAACAGCCGCGCCCGTGAAAAACATTACATAGTACGGAATTGGCCTCTGCGAGAAAGGTTTACTCATGGTTATAAAAATGTTGCTTATGTTTCTCTGGTTTCGACAGAAAATATTCACATGCCACCATTGCACATCAAATTAACACAGATGAAATAATTTGTGAAGGCAATCGAAAAGATAGGAGCTAAATTTCAATTTTTAACTTAATTTCCTCGTATTACAATTAGTGAGGCTAAAACCAAGGAAGGAACTCGTGGACCCCCAGATTAGGAAACTTTTCCAAGATTTGACGTACATGAAACACCTGAATTATAAATAAAATCGAGCTTGGCTTGAATTCTGAAACGTTTGTTAGCTGTGAGAATGAGCTGAGATACGTGTGAATTGCTGTCAACGTATTAGGCCATGGGGTTTAAGGTGTCACTAAAAATTCATTTCCTTCATTCACACCTGGATCTTTTCATAGAATATTTAGGAGCAATTCCAGATAAACACAAGGAATGGTTCCTTGAAGACATCACCAAATTTGTGAGGAGATTTTCAGGGAAACTGAATGCGGGCATGTTGATATATTAGGCCTACTGCTGTTTTTGCATGAGAAACTTCTACCTCACTTAAGGTGGTTTGAGCGAGATAGTTCCGAAGTCAAAAAAGCGATTAAATTTTAATAAAATTTACAATTATAAACAGTTATTAAGGCGTTTGACACAATTTCACAATATTTTATGCGGAAAATCTTCGTTTGCGTTACTTATTTTTCTCAGTTATGAACGAACTTTACGTAATTTAAACTTAATCTTGACTTATTTTCAAAGGTACCAACGGTAAATTTAGTAATATCTTACTAAGTTTTCCTAGTATAGTTTTGCCTTAACTCCGACTTGGGGTACGGATTACTGGAATTTTAAATGTTAAAACATAAAGATGTAATGATTACTCATATTAGAAAACAATTTCGAAGCATTTTATCGAAAGAAATTACATATGCCCAAGAGACGCTCGACTTGGCAACAACGTGAAATTTCTTAGGTTGGTGACACCAGTGACACTTTCAACTAGCCTGGGAACCCGGGAATTCAGAAAAACACGTGACTAGCTGGAAGTAGCTTGAATCGTAGGAAGGGTGCAGAGATTTCGGTGTTGAAATATTTTTGAGAGTCGAGTATTTCTCTAATTTTTTAGTGAGATACGCAAGTATTTCAGCCTTCTCTGCTTTTACGATGAAGCCATCCAGGAGTAAAGACGGAAGGTTTGTGCGGAAGAAGGAGTTTGAGAAGAGGCAGAAAGCTTCTTCCCGGGCGAAGGTGAAGAGGGAATCGTCGCCCAAAATTGAAGCGAATCCACGTTTCACGTTGGAGGGTCGGCGAATCGTGGACGTAAATCTGTTGGCTAAGCAGATGAACTGCGATTCCTGCCTAAAACCTCTTTCCTTTGCAAATATTGAAGGCGAGTTGCGGCGTGGATTAGCTTCCATTTGGACGGTGCGCTGCTCTTTTTGTGAGCAATTGAAAAAAGTTGCTACATCTACGGCAGTGCATTGTGCAAAGTCCTCGTACGCTCAGTACGCAGTGAATTGTAAGGCCGCCATAGGTAAGTGCTCGAGTAAATACCTTAATTCATATTTGGGAATAGAAGAAGTTGATTAGCTGAAAATATATTTTTGTTCCATTTTCAGCTTGCGTCGTGTCAGGTGTTGGGCACGAGCAAATGAATAGGGTTTTGGCAACCCTAAATATTCCGCCTGTCGCTAATTCCACTTGGAAAAGGTACGAGCGATCTGTGGGGCCTGCGGTTGAAGAGACGGCGCGAGAGTCGTGCCAGAAGGCTGTGGAGGAGGAGAAGCTTCTCACTTTGACCTCAACACCGTAAGTTTCATCGTATCAGTTTATTTATGATTATGCTGTTCATATTAGTGTTTTTAGTCCAGCGAAACCAAAATAGAATGTTCATTTTTCAAAAATGTGCCTCTTGTGGTCGCATTTGGTTCTGTCATAGTACTTGGGAATATTTCGGCGGTGTGATTTTTATTTCAATGTACATTACCTTCCAAGAACATTACCAGTAGTGGTCACGTCCAATATATGAACTACAATTGAGGAACTTCAGTGGCTTCTTTTATGATTACTATGTTCAAGTGTAATTTTACCTTTGCTTCACATTATTATTATCACTGTCCTTCGGTATTACTTGTTATCGGTTACTAAGGATGAGGCCATAGTTGAATAAGTGGCTGTTGACTGGAGGGGCTTTTCATCTCAAATCAGGCAGATAGTGCAAAAATCATGTCAGGTGACCATCACTGATTTTCCTAAAAGTTATGTGTGTGAAAGCAGTATCCTTATGATGAAAAATGATCACTTTCTAAGATCTGAACTGAACCATTATAAAGTTATTAACCTTTGAACAATGCAGGGTCAGGCCTCAGGGTAATAAATAAAGAAATACATACCTGCTGAATACAAAGGAACCATGGTTAATGAAATCGTGGTAAATCTTTAATTTTAAATAAAATGCATTCATGCACATTCTGGCATAACTTACAAGTGCCACTGCTTGATTGATCATGGTGATATGCTATCAGGTGATTTGGTTAGAAGTCTATATAACATACATTTTCAATTATAGTATCCATGTCTCAAGCATTTCAGCAATTAAAGACAAACTAATTTCTTCCTGCTTATTATTCCTTAGTCATTGTTCGTTAAAGAGGTCAAAGTAATCAGCACAGCCAATTTACTGGTATGGAACATTGGGTACTTTCAACTGGAAACCTAGGTTAGTTTCCTCTAATGCTCATGCTCAGTGTCTCAACTATTGTTCTATGTAATACTTATTCATTCAAGACTTTCAATGCTTTTAGCGGATCAAAAACTTTCTTGATTACTTAAAGGCATTAACTGACTCCTCCAACAGCTGGGATGGAAAACAGCAGAAAAGGAATGTTTTTCCTATTGTCAATTTTTTTAAAGTCAAGGCTGGATATCCCAAGCACAAACCCTTCTTCATTTCAAATTCCTTATTAAACATTATTGCAAGAAAATGTTCCTATTTGTCGGCATCATCTCCCTGTTGTTCTTGATGCTGCAGTCCTGATTGTGATTGCTTTCTTGAATTTATTATAATTACAACCTGTTTCACTATGGTGATTAATGCTTTTGTTAGACTAACGAGTTCCAAAGTAGCAGAATGTATTTTGGTGTTATATTAACCAATGATAGAGTATAAAAGTCTTACACATAACCAATATTCCTTTCTAATGTTGAATCAGTAACATCATAAGTGAAGTGGTAGATTACCTTCATTGTCATTATACTATTTCCATTCCTTAGTAACAATTCTACCCAGTCACAGAATTCTGAATGTAGTTCTTTGGCTAATATGTGGCATCTCATTCAGTCTACATAATTTATTTCAGTGCCACGACTCTGAGTGAAGAGTCTCCTATGCATGGCAGTGATGGGGCTGAGGTAGATATCATTGCCTCTTATGACTATGGGTGGCAGAAGAGAGGCAATGGGCGGTCATATGACAGTAAATCTGGTTGGTTTCATTATATTTTCTGAGAAATAAATTATGTATTATTTGTCCCTCTATATTAACGATTAAAATTTCTTTTTGCATTTGCAGGGCATGGATCTGTCATTGGATACCGCTCCAAAAAAGTTCTTGCATTTGACGTGTGTACCACTACCTGTGCAATGTGTAGTCAGGGGCATGACAAGAACGATCACGACTGCCGAAAAAATTGGAGTGGCAGCTCCAAAGCTATGGAGCCATATACTGCAGCAAAATTAATATCCTGCAATGAAGATTTTTTGACTGCTGGTGTTCGAGTGACAACTCTCATAGGAGATGGTGACTCCTCAACGCTGGCAGCTGTACAAAGGGAGTCGCAGCACTCTGTACAGAAATGGGCTGATATCAACCATACTAAGAAGCGTTTCTCTTCTTGGCTATATCGAGCTTCTGCAAGTCATCGGCAGCTCTTGGGCAGAAATGTTCTTCATTTTCTTCAAATCAGTTTCTTATCCAGTTTTGAGTCAAGGGTGGTGTTAGTTGGGCACAACATTGTCCGATTTGATGCTCCTCGCATTTTATCATGGCTGCAGAAGTTGGACCTGAGCGACGATCTTTTGAAAAGTGTGTATGGGGTTACTGACTCATTGAAGCTCATTAGTCAGGGTAGTTGCAGAAAACTTGAAGAGCTTGCATCAGTATACCTGCAAGGGGAGGAATGGCAACGAATAAAGAGTGGAACCCATAATGCAATGATTGATTGCCAATTACTAGATGGACTCATAAGACATTTTGAGATAAGTAATGAAGTACTCCTTACTAATTCTTTATCTTTACAGGAACTGAATAACAGGAAATTGCAAGCTGTAAGGAAGGCGCAGAAGGTGGCAACATTACAAACCCTAGGGAGAGTTATTTCAAGCTCAATGATTTCCAAAATGGCCACAGCTGGTATTGATTTGGAGAAGCTGGTGGAAATATTCAATATATCTGGTACTGAGGGAATTAGATTACTCTTAGGTGAGAGTATCAATGGGAAGCCACGAGTTACGACCAGAAGGAGAATAATTCAGGCTATTAGTGAACACCTAGAGGAGTTGAGAAAGCTTGAATAAAAAGGGTAAGACTGGCATTATCTTATGCTTAATGTGTAGCATAATTTAAATGTATATGGTAGAAATGGTTGTAACATAAAGTCTAATAGAGATTTTTAAAAACTTTTTTCAGATTCCCCCCACATCGTCTGGTTTGTGATGACAGATGTCTCCCCAGTGTTTAAACCAGTATCTTCAGGTTTACTGTATGGGTATTAAGGTTTGCCTGATATAACATTGGGCAATCTATCCATGTATTTCTTTTGGGTGATTCTCTTTTATTCTGGTTAATGCATCAACGCCTTTGGGTAAGATTGACTCTAGATATTTCCTCCTGAATTGTTAGTGGGATTTTGTCCATAGGTCTGATCAATGTCTTTGCACACTTTGATGGGCAAGAAAATTATGCTATTCCATTGTTACAAGGGTAGCAAGGATTTCATTGGTAATTCATGGTACCCTGACATTACCATTGCTCAATTTTGAGCATTTCTCCCGGAGTTTAGCCCACGGAGTAAGTTTTGTGAGTGATTGTGTGTTTGAGTGATTGTGTGGGTGAGTGATGTGTGTTGTTATTACTATGAGTGATTGTGTGTTGTTATTACAATGAGTGGTTGTGTGTTTGTTTACTCAACGGAAGCAGCCTTAGTTAGGCCCCCAAACCCTTACAAAGGTTCCTTCAGAGTTGAGCGAGTGATTGTGAAGGGTTTCCGGTGGAGAGGCTGGGGTTTGGTCACTGCTGAGAATCTTCCCATTCCAGCATACCAACACAGTATTTTGTTTGTACCTGCGATGAGGTCCCCTCCTGTGAGAGCTGTCACTCAAAAAATCTTCATCGCAGGATATTAATTTTGCTGCAGTATGTGGCTCCATAGCTTTTGAGCTGCCACTCCAATGTTTTTGACAGCCAGGATGGCCCTTTTTTGCTTCTGTCTACACATGGCATAGGTAGGGCTGAATACTAACAAAGAAATTATTCTTTGTCTTATTAACCTCTGCCCATTTCTGCAGAATGTACTGTGTCACCCTGAACAGAATTTTTGTAACTGAATTAATGGACAAAATCCCACTAGGCTGGAATTCTGAGGAAACAGTCATCACAAACTAGATTGAAACTTGGAGCACATACGTGGTGGGAGGACTCCATATTAATAATGAAAGACACTTAGTTTCTTCCACAGGTTAAATTTTTTTCTATTTTATTACCAGTTTCATCTATAATATCATTATCAAATACTAATGGTGTAGTAGCTGAAACCGGTAATAAAATAGAAAAAAGATTTTTATTAGCCTGTTGAAGAAACAAAGTATCTTTCATTATTAAATATTATTTTTTTCTGTTTCTTGACCTTATTTAATATATAATATGGTTTTTCCTGGAGTATAGGTCATATATACAAAAGTTAGCAGCCAACGTTTCGATTTATTTTCTTAAATCATCTTCAGGGCTATGTTAGAAAAATTGTGAAACAGTATAAAATACAGAGAGTAAGACTAATAAGACTTATTCTCTGTATTTTATACTGTTTCACAATTTTTCTAACATAGCCCTGAAGATGATTTAAGAAAATAAATCGAAACGTTGTTGGCTGCTAACTTTTGTATAAATGACCTATACTCCAGGAAAAATCATATTTCATTATTAATCACATGCTAGCTTGAATAATAAAATTGTTGAAAAATATCTCATGGAGAGAAGCAAAGTATGTAGTAGCCAATTTAATGTATCTTGTGAGCCCTGGCTATCCTATCTTATGTTCTTGGCCAACACTTTGTGAAAATGAAATGTATATTGCTAAATTTATGTGACATTGTATGTAGAGTGGTTTTCTAAAAAATATTTTGTAATTTTTGTTATGTAATAATAATGAATATGTATACCAAGAGTGTAGTCATATTTCACTTTCTGTCTACTTCCTTCCTACGCACCCAAAATTGGTAACTAAGTGCATACATTTCCAAAATAGGGCCTTGAGATGAAAAGCAGAACGTTGAAATCGTATCCAGTTTAACTAAAGGTAAGGGGGCACTACAATAGGCATAGAGATGAATGGCAAGCTTAATTTAGAATAGTTTTATGATCATGGTGGATATTTTAGCTTTGACTCAGTATTTTTGTAATGATGTAAGCAAAAGTATATTTGGTGTGAAGTTCTTGTTCCTAAGGGATTGTTGTAAGGAAATTGCAAGATGAACATCCTTTGAGACCCCATAATACTATTAATGGTAGATTAATTTATACGTCGGTTATGCGTTATCTAAAGATTGGATTCATTGAATTGTTGGTAGTGAATTCAGCATTCATGACGTGAAAGTCTACAGTTATTGGAGCAAGAACTTCCCATCGGGGCAAGTCTTGTAATTTTGCACTACGTGGAAGGAAAGTTATTTAAAGTCGATGCCAAGCAATGCTAATATTTCGGAGGGCTGGTTATACATTAATTTTTTAGAAAGGTTCCTCAATTTCGGTTAAGGCAACAAGTTTAGTAGGTTTTATGCATTGTAAGATGAATTCTGATTTCCCTGGGGGAGATGATTCAAAAACATTTTTCCGTATACGTAATGTGCTGTTGTTTAACTTGCGTGTAAACGCATGACTACATTCGTATCTCGCTAATAATTATGTCCGTTCATTTTCATGTAAGGTTCGGACTGCGTTGGCTTAAATATATGAAAATTACCTGAAGATAACAACCTGCTCACGGTGTTCAATAGGTTTCCCGCACGGCTCATACCTGTAAGATGGTTTGAACCACTCGCTTTCGTCACAGATGGCAAGTTCATTAATGCGGATGGAGAATCTTACTTTGACAATTAAATACGCAGAAAACTGAAGTGTGCGTCAAATCGGTTACATCCTTCCACCAAATCATATTTATATACACATAAGAAATCTCTTCACTCGAAGTTTACAGCAACCCAAATAGTATCAGGAATCGCGAATCTCATGATTCACTTCCAAATGTCCACCACGAAGTAGTTTTTGTACATGGAATTTACTGCGACAATATGGAAAATCAGTAAACTAAACTCGTACGCAATCAATTATCTCCATTTATGTTTATTTCTGGTATGCTGTCGTCTGCGATCATGTTTGCTTACATTTAATCTTATGCGGCGTTGCCAAACCGAATCTTTCGGCATCCGGTCGTCTGCAGGAAATGCCTGTTCGACGAAAAGTTTTTTTCAAATATTTTAATTATACTACCGGTGACCTATGAATTTAATGTGACCAAAAATTCATAAATGAAGTTAACTACACTCAGTTAGTTTTTTGTCGATTTCTATGTACGAGAAATAATTCTATTTAAATAAATTCTGCCGTCGAAGCGCATGCCTCCCATCTATGCCATGTAAATCAGCTTCTCTTTACTCACAAATATCTCTGAATTTAGCCCGGTAAGGGGTGTATATTATGATATCATTGGAAAGAGCAAGACTTTTTCTTTGCATTGAGATAGAAATCTCAGAATTCTATAATGATTGATTTTTCGCTCAAACTACCTTAACACTGGTTATTTTTCTCTTTGTTGATGCGCGTGTGGTATTGAGGGCGCCAGCATGGTAGCGTACCTTCTCAACTGTTGGCACACATTTTCATTATTTTTTCTATGCCGTGTACCTAAATATTTTTATTATTGCTGATATAATCTGTTGATATGTATATGTTTCCATCATTGTAGGATATTTGGGGTCTGAGAAAATAAAATGGGAGCTGAAAAATGAAGAAAATAAGTGAAAAAATTGCGAAAAAAGGAAAGGTTGATTATTTTAATGGATTTTTAAAATCATTAACGGAAACCAATCCCCCCAAATCTACAACCTTACCATTAATTATCATGTTTTAGAACTTTTCACCTCTAAAAAACCTAATAAGAAATATAAATTCTAATATAATCCTTTTCATTCCTCCAAGACATATCAAAGTGATGAAAATTAGGGTTGGGGGCTTTCCCCTGAAAATGGTGGGTGATGGAGGAAAGCGGATGTCATGTTCGGAATCAGGAGGTCATTTTGCATAATAATTAGCAGTAATGGTATCAGGGTTCAAAAAAATTGTTTTTGCCGTCCAGTGTAATTAGAGAAAACTCATTATACCCAACAATGCCATAAATTTCTCAACGTGGTTTCTCACGTCGCGTCGGGTTTTACCGTCAAGGGGAATGATGAATTGCAGTGATTAAAATCAATTAAATACCTCACACACATTTATATATAAATGCATAAAATACATTACTTACGAAGTTATCGAAGCTTAACACTAACAATTTATCTAGAGAAAACTGAATATACCCTACAATGCCTATGATTTCGCAACTTGGTTTCTATATTACCAACGTCACAGTTGAGTGACGAATTGTAGCAATGAAAACCAACTTAAAGCCTCAAACACAATATAAATGGATAAAATATATTGCTTACGACGTAATGATAGCTTCATGTCAACAAAATAACTACAGAAATCAGAGAATACCGAACAATACCAATGCTTGATCAACGTAGCTTGCTGCGGTAAATGCCTAGCCACCTATGATTCCCTCGAAGCTCTACTTTCGAATTCGGCCGATAGTTGGCGTCTCCCTTGTCTGGATTCTCGAATAGACAACGTGGCGACGTACACTGCAGGGCCGTCCTTCCCATCCCCTACCTCTCGCGCCAAGCTTGATTTCCACACCGGCCATGCGGTCGACCGAGCGGTGGCGGTGGCGCGCGGAACTAAAACCAGACTCGAGTCAGCCGGCATAATGTGCTTCGTGGCGAAGTGCCCGACTCGTCGCAGAGCGGGAATATGCCGCAGCGGTAGCGGCAGATGATAGGAACTGCTAGGCTAAGGGCGGGAGTGTAAAATACAATAGGCTGCGGAAGCCAAAGGATCCTTACACAAGAAAACACCGAGATAGATCGTTCTTCGGTGAAGTGACAATCGTGCCGCATGCTCTGTGGGTGTTGAAAGGCGGGTGAATTGTCATCGCGGGGGTCTGGTCTTGAACGAGGTGGGTGATCGCTGCTGAGCACTGTGGAGTGTAAAGGCGCGTGACGGGTATCCGGGTGTCGTGTCGGCCGGCATTATACAGGGGTTGCTCCCGTCTGGCCAAGAGAGCGAAGAGACCGGCTTAGGATGCGATACTGTGGCCCGTCTTGACACATCTGCGCCCGCCCCTTCTGGGACCATCCGACGGAGTGGATCAAGTGAGTGAGTAACCGCCTCCCTTTCCCGTAGAAGGTGGCTATCTTGGGGAAATTTTTCCTAGTTTCCCCCGTTCTTTTTTCCCCTTATCATTCCGACCTTATCTCACCACGCCCGCATGCTGCGGCCTTGGTATTGAATTCCCGTTAAAAAAAATAATCTTAGCCACGTGAAGTTCGTAATGTGAGTTTGAGCATTAGAGGAAGTTCCCCCCCGTAGTTGTAATGGAACTCTCGCCGTGCTACTGTTTAAGGATAATGTTATTGATAGATGTTTGATTGTTTCTTTGAATACCCAGTGTTACTTTTGTACTCATGGGAGAGTGCATGCGTAAATCTATCGTGATGAATCAATAATTAATTGTTTGCATTGATATTATTCCCTACTGAAGGAACAACACATTGTGTATTACTGTTGTAGCAATGCCATTATTAAAATCTTCCTGCAAATGAGAATTAAATCCCCAAACACGTATTGATAGGAAGAGACGAAGTTCCGTTCTGCTATCCCCGCGCTAATAGTAGGTACGTACCACATAATCTAACGCCGAGGCCGCTCATGTAACGGTAATAATTTTTCTATCGGGGTCGGGATGCGATTGGTTGCATTGCTTGTATGCTGAAAACTTTGGGTACACGACCTCGGCAACCTTACTGAAAGGTAGATGTTAAATATGCCGCTCCTTTTCGGATCGCGTTGGCTGAAAATGTTGCCTGCTTGTCGCACTACGCTGTCTTCGATGGCGCCGAATTCGAATCGTGCCTTAGTAGGAGCAGTTTGTTTATTTTTTCAAGCGACTCGCAAAAAAAATTCAATGCCTCTTTCGCCTTCATGGGGACAAGCTGACTCAAAGCACGTGTTTTAATCGGTGAAACCTAAGCATCTTACATAAGCACCATCAGCTATTCCTCCATAGCCGAGTTCAGTCTCTACTCGTTCACGACGCCGTCTATTGATGTAAATTTAATCCATTTTCTATGGTTATTATTACCTCACGCTGACTGTCGGAGACATTAAAAGATATCCATGGTAATAGCAACATCCATTTACAAAATTATTTTGTTATCGTACATTTAGTTCACTTCTTACAACCTTGGACTAATCAAGGCGATGGTTACTACGAATCTGGTTTTAGCCGAAACCCATAATATAGAATCTATATATTCTCAAAGAGAATGTAATTGTTATTAGCTTACCCCGTATAAGTTGTCATAGAACCACGAAAACCGCGGATGACGTGAATTGACAGATCAGCATATGGATAAGAGCTTTTGACGCAGGATTTGTTCGGATGAATAGTAATGTCATGCCGAAAAAAGTGTTTTCACGAAGGAAAATCATTTTTTTTTTAAGCTCCAAAGGGTTTTTAAGCTCCAAAGCTCCATCAGAAATGATTCATGAAATTCTCCCGAGAGAAAAGGAATATTTATCAATTCACTCAGTTTCTAAGGATTGATCATGAACGTCCTCTGCTGTTCCGGCAGGGTACGTTCATGATCAATTCGGCAAAAATTATTTTTGAGGGAAGATAAATTTAGGTACCTTACATATTAAAAGCCCCACTAGTACTATGTCTCGTCGCTATTCAAATATTAAAATTAAATTAACTGCGTTACAGAGAGATACGACTTATGTGTATTGAACTAGATCTGAAAATCATTGCCTGGAAATTTTTCCTGAAATCGCAGATATTTTTCGATATTGTTTTGATTTAGCATTTTCTTCGATATATCCTTTTATATTGATATATCTTCGATATATCCTAAGAATATTCTGAGAATAATATGAGAATCCTTTTGGGGTTTCGGTAACAACTTTTCGGCAAGGCTTAACTGAGTTATTTGTCACTTACGTTTAAAATGAAATCAGACTTGTCTGTATAGCAGAGGTTTCCTCAAACATTTTTTCTCCTCACTTACATCCTGGATTAGATGATAGGGAAACAATGAGTAATCAGTCATTCCTTTGTCGGTTTCTGAACTGACTGACGAATCTATTCATTGGATGGGTTAATCTTAAGCAATGTAAACGGTAGTGGGAAATGGAGGTTTACATGGCCAGGGTCTCATTATTTTGCCGCCAATTGGTAGATGACACCATTGTCTCATCATCATCATAAATCAACAATCCTAAGATTGGTTTGATGAAGCTCTCTATTCCTCTCTCCTATCTGCTAGCCTTTTCATGGCGACGTATTACTTCTCATTTACATACTTTATGACCTGCCTGTGTGTAACTCATTCGGGACCGTCCCGTGCCCTCCTTCCCTTCCACCTGCCCTTCTACGATTGTTTTCATCAGGCCATCATGTCTCAGAATGTGGCCAACTACGTTGTCGCGTCTTCTCCTTAAGGTTTTTAGATGTCTTATATTTTCTCCCACTCTCCTCAGCACTTTCTTCTTTCATACACTCTCATCTTCATCATTCTTAGGTTGCACAACATTTCGAATGCTCCAATCTTGGCTTTCTTTGTAACTGTCTGTGTCCAAGTATCCTTCCATTGAGAAACACGCACCGTAGAGATTAATTTAAATAAAAAATAGAATAAAAAATTATCAGCATAATTTTTATTCCATTTTTATTTAAATTAATTTATAATTCATCTACATCTACATAATACCCTGCGAGCCACCTCTAGGGTGTTTGGCAGGGGGTGATCAATCACCAGCATGCAGCATGCATTTGGACTCCCACATGCACACCACACCGTCCAAAAAACGTCCCGTATAATAACAAAATATACTATTATATGCAAATATAATGCAAATAAAATGCAAAATTCCGTGTTATATATATATTAAAATATGCTTTTTCCCAAAACTGTATAAAATGCATGTAAATATGTAAGTAAGAAATAAATAGAAGCAAAGCAAGTAAGAAATAAGCTTCTTAAATCTGAGAATGAAGCGTTGGTGCTGATTAGGATTATTGTAAATGAGTTCAGACGTGTAGAAGAACCTTTTTGGTGATTTAGGATTGGGACCCATATTTCACTCTTATAGTGATGAAAAACTATTCTTTTTTACTTTTTAGTGTACTTTTTGTGCTATTTTGGAAAAAGCATTTTTTCTTAATCTTTTCGTTTTGTTTTTACTTTCCACTTTTTAATGGTGATTCTTATACTCGATTTTTGTTACTGGCTTATATTTTGGTATTGAATCTGAAAATATTGAATCCCAAAGCGTATTGAGTATCATTTTTACTAATAATTGATTGTGAAATATATAAAAGTTAAATAAAAAAAAACAAAATTTCGAGATGGACTAGGATTGAACTCGTTTCCTCCGACAGCTTTCAGTGTCAAAATTTCTCAAATTAACTGACGTTGTCAATTGAGAAAATTTTTAACTATTTTTCCATGTGGAAATTTAGAGAATTAATGAAAGCACAATCTATCACAATGAAAAATTTCTGATTATTGCACATTTTATTTTCATCAGAAGCAACTATGCGTGAAAAATTTCAAGCCGGTCCGACATCAGGATGTGAGTTACTAATCAATTACAAGATACCATAGATAAAACATACAAAAAGACAGATGAATCGAGTTTTAAATGCGAGTAATTAGCATCCTTACTGGTGGCTACGTGGCGCAAATAATTGATACATGCCCTGAAGATGTCCTGTATTTGTGTATGACAAATAAGAGGTTATTATTGAAAGCATTCCCTCACTTTATGCACGATATCTAATCAAATGGTTGGAAATTAATATATTGAGGATCCTTCATCGGTTCCGTATTTTTAAACCTAGTATTGGGGTCCAGCAGTATTGGGGTCCATCATCATCACAACAATCCTATGATTGGTTTGACGCAGCTCTCCACTCAATTCTCCTATTAGCTAATCTTTTTACACCTATATATTTCATCTCTTTCATAACCTTTTTAAAGTGTTTTATATATTTTGCTTGAGGTCTTCCTATTTTATTTTGTTATTTATTTGCTTTGCTACTTTTTTCTATTTTGCTTCCCTTATCCATGTACTTGTCCCTCGACGATTATCTTCACCAGGCCATCATGTCTCAATGTGTGGCTTTTAAGATTGTTCCGTCGTCGTATCAAGGTTTCATGCGCCTTCCGATTTCTACAAATAATCCTTTTTAAACCCCCAAAAGACCTTGATAAAACCATGGGAATATTGCAAGAATGAAATCGGCTTTGCTATTTATGAGCGGTTAATATTGGAAATGAAATATATATAATATTCTCCTATTATGTTTATTTTCCTTGAAAGTAGTCATACATTTGTTTTGATGGCGTCTGGTATATACCGCATAATTATGAAACTCGCTGTCCAAATGTCATGACCTACTAATTTAATTAGGTATGCAAGTTGCTACCCAATTAAAAAAGGACAGTCGTACAATTTATAAATTTATCAGCCTGTAATTTTATAACCTGTTATCCGCGCGTGTCCCATGTTTCGTCACTATTTTCATCCGTAATCGGGTCTAAGGTTGGTGATCTTCGTCGTTTCATGCAGTACCAATACATGAAGGTCTCAACCTGTCCGTGATGATAAAAGCAATACTTCAAGACCTTAACCTTTTCAGTGCAAAGTCCTCAACCTTTCCCAGAAGGTAAAGTACATACTAGGGGACTGCATTGAGTAGACCCAATTCCATTCCATAGAAGGCTGCTTTCTGTTGCCACTTCTGTCGCATTTTAATAGGCTTTCAAAAATGTCCACAGCACGGTGATGAGTGCAATGCGACCCACTGTTTTTCCAATATTTTTCAGTATAATGATTTTAATTGCGAGGAATAGCATTAGACATTTATGACTTTGATAGATCACATCATCATGTACATAAATTTCGGGTAACACCCCCGATTATACCTAATTTCCCCGAGAAACTCTGATCAATTTGTCCGTCAGTGGCGACTTTTGTAAACCCGTTTACATGCGCGGTGGGTGGCAACACATTTGGAGTCACATTTTAGGATCCTCATTTGTAATATTCGTGGTAAAAGACAAGGCCATATAGCTAATAGTTTTAAACCCTAGCTGAAATATTTGGGAAATACGTCCGTAAGTTCATCACCTCCAAATTTACTCCCCTCAATCATCATACGACCCTTCCCCTTTCAGATGAGTGGTAAGAGTTCTGGAGGACGATGTAGTTGCATTCGAACCGGCTTCACATTGCTGATTGACGATGACTGATAAAGACATGAAGGCCCAACACAGTGAATCTCTTGGGCTTTTGTGTTGTAAGCAGCCTAATTTTGCACTTCCTGTGGCTGCGTGAAGTTGACAGAATGATATTCTTGCCACGTGCCCGTGCGTTTGTAATTTGACTCGTGACCGTCATCCGGCCCAGCATAATTCCATTTAGGCGGCAGTCACCTTGCATAACATCGCGTGGTTCGTGAATAGCGGTTGCTCATAGCCAGCTCCATTCACGCTGACTTGGCCATACACTGCCATCGCAGGGTGCCTTTCGGTTGACATACTATGAACACGTTGTTCGGTAAAATGGTTCCGCTGTTCGAATATATCCGCTGTATTCGAATTCACATTGTCTTCCTCAGGAAGTAATGCATCATCTTCCTCTTAAAGTACGCAAAACAATTTCCTTCCTATGACTTAGCTTGAAAAAAAGAGAAAAAAAATAGTATGTTAGTGCAGATGAAGCAATCCATTTCCACTTCATACAAGTAGTGGCTCCTTAATTTCAACTCTGTTTTGTCATAATTACAGCGGTTTATTTGGAAAAAATCTTGCTTGTGAAAAACGAATATTTTCCTTTGTACGTTAAAATATTAACGTGGAGAGTTAGAGCTTCCAACACAGAGGAATGAAAACATTTATACAGGGTTCAAATAGTATTATTGAGTAATACCTACCTTAGTGAAATGCCTTTTGACTGCGTGTATTACTTCGATAGCCATTCCTCAGTGATAGTCACTGCTCAGTATTTGGAATCACGTTTTAAAGGAGAACGCCTGTAACGTCGAATAACTCTGAAAATATTTTCTTGCGTGTATGTGTAGCAGCATAATCTAAAGCGGAGTTTAGCTAAAAAGCAATCCATTAGCGTTTCTAAGTAACCCCTATTAATGGTAATTTGCAAGTGTCCTCTAGTATTATCTAATATAAATAAATTTTTTGCACGGAATGATTGCACGTTGACCGAATGATTTACTGTAACTTGAAACGCAAAGGCTATTATCCTTTGTGGATGGCAGAATATTGATCCCAAATCACACTCACTTATAAATCTCACTAAGTTTATGTGCGTTCTTCCGGAATGGTGTATTGTCATGACGTAGCTAAAGGAATTAACGTTTGCTATATGTTGATTTCTAGTTAATGTGGAAGAAGAATGCAAAGTCTGAATGCGAAATTACAAATGAAAAATGAAGCCTCGAAAGCCTTCTATTTTCTTTTGACTTCCACCCAAACGTCCACTGAGAGGATAGTTGGATTCCAAATGATTTTTAAGGTTCATTAGTAGGTAATTTATATTTAATTAACGAGAGTGCTCTCTACCACTCTATCATTCTTTGTATTCTTTCATCTCTCATTCGATGATCATGCTTTGTAATCTCCGATGTCAGCACAGTGAAGAATAGTTTTCTTTTCTCAGAGGAAGTCTTTAAAACGCCTTTATGTATTTATGTGCTTTGTGTACATTTTATCTCTTATAGTTTCATTTTGTATGGTGATTAGGTAGATAAAAGTGGAGCTGGCCACTTGATAAGCCGTTTGCACATGAAAATCATTAATACAGGGCCCGAAAACAGTTGCCAATCGCTATTCAAAGCATTGCGAAGAAAACTTCTAATTATTATTTACTCCAGCTGATTTAAATTTAAAACTATTTACTTTAACTTCTATTAGAATCTTGAATTGATTAAGTTTTTTTTGGTATACGGAGGACCAACAGACGACTGAGGTCTTTGGTGTCGTGAGGGTAGAGTGGAAAGGGAAGGGCGGAGAGAACCAGACGTCGCCGTGACCATGCTCTAAACGGAAAGCGCTAAGGGTATCATATGCACGGATCAACGTTCCATCCGAACGCTCGAGTACTTGTCCTGTACTTGAAATGCCTTCCACAAGCAATCAATTAGCAATCCAGTATTCTCGGGAATGTCTCTGCCACCGCTGGGATTTGAACCCGGACTGACTGTTTGGGAAGCCTATACTCTAACCACCATACTAATCCGATATGGCGTTTATTCTCGATAAGGAATATACATTTTTTTCTCCAGCGTTTTAACGGAATTATTTATTACGACTTGCAGGTAAAATATTATTGGTATAAGTATAGTTCCATTATTGATGGCGTTGCATCCGTCCCCAAATCACTCATACAATCGGCCAATCACATAGAGAAAATATTATTTTGAGTTCCCAAACGCTTCTCTCTGTGTTTAATTATCACACCCTTGCGCTTTACTAACTTGGTCAGGCTTTCATCTACCGATGAAAGTGATATTAACATTTTTAGTTGCATTTCAGGATTAAGACTTAGGTCTTGTACGTTTGTTAAGAGTATACTGTCTGCTTTTTTTTCATTGCTTTCTCCGTTATTGAGTTTTGACGTCTTACCTTGTTGTGGAATTGATCTTTAACTTTGACCATACGAAACTTCAAATCTTGGTCGAGAGAAATAGTATCCAGTGGATAGATCTTCGCAATTAGCGTGGAAAACTTAACGCTTAGGTAACAGTTGGTGTATAGTCTCTGGGAAAGTCTTCATTTCAATATTTTACTAAGGTTTTCCCAGAAAAGACGTGGACTTTAGTTCTGTAGAGTATAATCAAGGCCTAATGCCATCTATCTGCTCTATAAGAACATATCCATTGGATTCAATACCATATTTAGATAACCTAAAATAGGTTAAATATTTCACTTCATTAAAATTTTAACCGTTAGAATTACAAATTTCGTTATTCTATAACGGAATTCTTTTCAATTGCTTCTATCAGCCTGTCCTACGAATCTGTGTAGCTTGATTGGTTGGTCGCTAAATCCTTGGAAGTGATTAATACCATAGGATTAAATTTCCTACACTCGAAATAGATATTTTGTGAAGCGTGTCCATCAAGTTCTGTATGAAGACCATCAAGGTTGTTCTCGTAAGTATCTCCTTGAGTGTGTTTACTGAAATATCTGAGTCAAAAGATGTTGATTTGTGGCTTCTATTATATTCGATCTGATCTACCGGCGTAAGTGACCCCCTTTTTCTGTCCTTGAGCGTTCAAAAATTAAGTGTGAGAGAACTCACTTCCGTAGACGAAAGAGGATGATTTGGAAATGCGATATGGAAATCGGGTCGACAAATAAAAATAACAGCACGAGTGACGACCACTCTAGTTATCACAGTCAAATAATACGAAAAGAATGAGGCAGGATTATTAGGTATGTAATTATTAATTAGCACGAGTGATCTCTAGCACTCAATCATAGCTTTATTATCTCCGATGTCAGTATAGTGAAGAATCGTTTTTATTCTCGGATGTGGTCTTTCAAATTCCCTTTCGTAATAATATGCTTTGAGCACGTTTCATCTCTCACAGTTTCATCTTGTATGGTGATTAGATAGATGAAAGTGGAGCTGACTACTTTGTAAGCCATTTTCATCCGATAAATCATTAAATTCAAGGCTGGAAAACAGTGGCCAATCGCCGGACAGACTGCGAATCATTGCAAATTTCTAATTATTATTGCCTCTAACTGCCTGAAACCCGAAATATATTACTTTCATTTTATTAGAACCTTGAGTTGATGGTATTTTTTATATTATACGGAGGAACTACGGACAGTTGATGTCATTGGCGTCCTGAGTGCAGAGTAGGGCGAGCAGGGAGTTTTTTACATCCTTTTAATTCGCTATACGATCGAATCTGTTTTTGCGTGAGGTTTTTAAAAAAAACTCTTTTAAGAATCGCCGTATAGGGGGCCTCGCACACATTTGAACGAGCAAGCAGCTATAGATTGAGACCGACGGTAAAGGAGAATTCACACAGCATGTGTCCATACCTTAGGAGAACCCAAATGAAGCATGCTTCAGTAGCATTCTTTTGGTGGGGGAATATGAGTGTAAAGGCCGTTTTACACGGGGCACGTACTTGCACAATCTGACGTGTGTACGAAAGTGCAGTCAAAATTGCGTCGTGTAAAGCACTATGTTAATAAGCATCCTGGCCTCTGCCTCACTTGCCTTCCAATTGGCTATCGTGAAAGCCTCAGAGTGCGAGCGAGGCTTATGAATGGGAAGTTCATGTTATGGTCAGGGGTTTACCTACGAGCCGTATTGTATTAATTCTACAATTTCAGCATAAAATGCCAGTAATGTTAGTTACTGAATCAGCGCTTCGCTTGCTTCTTCCGAGTGCGCGTCACTGCTGTTGACCATGAGACTCCACTACGCCGATGCTCGCGTGCCAAGTTTCAACGCTCACATTTACGGCGAAGAGTCACATAAATCGTTGATACTAGCTAAAAATTGTAGCTGAATTCTTTATTAATTTATTTACTCTATTGTACTTTCTAGTAATTATCATATATATTCGCGTCAATCGACGTCAATTTTTTTTATAAGTGAACATATATGTGAACTTTTATTTTAAAATGGTTCTTATTCAATAATTCATTCATTAATTATTACTAATACATTGATATCTAGTTTTTCTGACTTTTCTAAAAGAGTGTTTCAACAAATTCGAAAAAATGATTTTTTTCCCTCCTTTTCCCGAATCCGGAATCATTGTGAGCCGCCGCGTTGCGTTCCGCAAAAATTACCTCTGGACTTGAATTCTAGTCGGTGCATAGACCTAGCCCTAGCACCACCTACAAGAGAGTTATTAAATACTCTAAGGGCTGGACTATAGTTCTATAGAGTAAGCATAATGAAACCACAAATCCTGTATGATTCTAGTGGCAATGGACATTCATTTACTGTCTCCCTTTGTGTGTTTTTCGTAACGGTCTATCATTACCAGTTTGGTTAGTGGACTTATTTTGACGAAGTTAATCATCAAATTGAACGTTATCTTTCACGGTTATTTCAACTGCTACCCAGAGGGCAGCCTTTGAAGCATTTGGTGGTATTACGATACATTCGTTGAATGGTTGTCTTCACAGAACTGACTGATGACCCGTCATTCTTGTTAATGTGGATACGTCTAAAGCAATCATTCACGATCCTCTGCAATTTTTATCATGTCTCTGGTCTTTACTTCTTCGTTTCTAAATACAGCGTCTGATTGACCTTTCGGGGTCACAGTGTCTTTCATAAAGTTCTTTCCCGGAAGATATACGTCATTATAGATATTTGTGTTTGTTTACCCAACCTCTGAATGATATCGGCACACTAATGGGCAATATTTTGTTTGATGCAATGGTCTCCAATGCCGTTGAACGGACTCGTTGTCTCATGAAACTCTTATGATCGTGCCTCTACAATTGAGTTTAACACTAAAAAGACAAGACCCGTCGTGTTGACGGGAAACTTCCACTTACTTATTTTTATGTCGTCTTCATTTTTTCTGACTTTTATTTTTGTGATACGTATTCTGTCGAAAAATATAATTTAGTTTTTTCCTCATAGAAATGGAATTGTACCATTTGTCCACTTTAAACGGCCATCACCCCTCAAAATGACAGGATAAGCATTTCTCTTTTAATTGTAACGCATGTTTTATTCAGGAAATCACTACACTATATTACGTATGAATATTTTCATGTTATAGTTTCATAACGTGTATGCATTTAAAATTCCTAATTGCAGTAAGAATGGTAATAAGCAGCATATCTGCCATACCTAGTGACTTGTGGTAAGCCAGGGCAGGAGAAGCAGGATCGACGTGACCGCTGTTCATTTAAATTTTTTAATTGTAAAATTATTTGTAAAAAATTACTCGGTTGTTATGATATAAATTTAAAGGTTATATTTAATGAAATTACCAATTAATTTTAACCTAAACTGAGAAATATTTAAAATAATGAACACCCGTTAAAACTACGGGTAAAGGTCCTTCTTGGTAATCCTACGACCCCGGTCCTTCTGGTGATAAGACGACGCATCACTCCCTCTCGTCCGACCCTTTTTTAGTAATGTTAAGCTCATTTTTCTTTTATTTTGTCATCTTTAAATTGTCATTAGGCATAGAATAGAATTTTTTATGTATTTAGCTGTATGTAAAGCATAAAAAAATTAGCTGAGAAAATGCTGAGGTGTAATTCGGTTTTGAGATACAGCCAAATGATAATATGAAGTTATTAAGAAATGAATATACTCTTCACATTTCAAGGCTAAAACATAAAATCAAAGTAAGTTAACGCAACAAATAATGACTTCTCCGTTCTTCCCGTTTTAAATAGAAGAATATATGAAATTACGCAGGTAAAATTACTGGAATCGCAAAAACGTCATTTATGGGAGGTGAAACTCTTGTGTATCCGTATTTACGTCTTTAAAAAAATACTGAGGGAAATTTCGAATTCGAATTAACACCGAATTTTGATATGAATCTAATGTATATACTCTGAAAATTTCAAGATTATAGCAGGATTTATAAACGAGGAATATACGTCAGTCATATCTTGAAACATTCAATCGAACTAATGAATCATCGAGGGACAATAGATGGCAAAAATGGGAAAGGAAGACCGCGGATAAAATATGTGGCACCGGTAAAGAAGGATGTGAAAGAGAAGAGATGCGTAAGCGTGAAAAGATTAGCTGACCGCAGAATCGAGTGGAGAGGTTATTCAAACCAATCTTATAATTGTTGACCACTGATGATGATGATGAAAGTAACGTCGCGAATAATGACTCCCTCTTCAAATCGAACTTCAAGTGGTTGACCTTGGTACTTCGTAACACGTTTGTATTTACTCGCGAGCAGCGGATTCCTCTCTGATATTTTCCTGGTTTTCCCTGCGTATTTCCCGTTGTGTACCCAGCCTATTATCACGGAATAATGCGTGCAAAGTTTATTTCCCGAGGTATTTGCATCAATTGAATCTCAAGATTCTAGCTTCGAAGAGGCGAATGAACCAGACGACGCGACGTTTAAAAAAAAATATCCCATCGATTTTCTTCCGAAGTCTGAATGTCATGCTTGTCGCTCCATCTATTTTTAAACGGGCAGTAGTTTACGGGGAATAGACTCCCGAGATCTGGATCGTCCCGTTCGTTTTATGTGGCTCATTTGAGGGAGTCGTTTTCACTTCTTGGGGACGTACTCACACCGTTTTTTTATGTGATTGAAAATAAGATAGATGATGATTTGTTTTATCCGTGAAATCTGTGGCAATATAACTTTCTCGCTCACTACAGAACTACTTCCAGTATCCCACGTGCAAAGCCTACCTATCTGCTTTATCAATGAAAATACAGTGCCAAATGTGAATAATCAATTTGAAATATCATCGTTCATACATACTTTTAATATTACAAAAATGTATTCAGGGCACGAAATGCATTTAGTCGTCATGAAACCATTTTGAGTGGCATCATCGTTGCAATTCAGAAGTTGACATCATATGATTCAAATGCACCTAATAGGGTGGTTTCCTATTATTTTTTTATTGCCTAAATCGAAAGATTATTACTCCTGGAGTACGTATTTCACGCTTTTAGATTTTTAAATGACGATATCTATTTTTCGCGATTAAATGAAAAGTAAAAATTTTCAAGCGCGCGAAAACGCGACGCGTAAGTATGAATGCCGGGAAATCTCTCCGCGTGACGTATTTCTGGTTCCCGTTGCCGCCCTGCGAGGTGACCTTGAGGCGAGACTTAGCGCTGATACGACGCAGGCTTCTAGCGGGTAGCCTAGTACCCTGCTGGCTGGTAGCGCTTGGCTTAAATAAGGATTATTAATAACTTATCAAACGAGGAAAACTTTCCGACCTTAGCCAGTTTTAATAAGTGATTGTTAAGACATGTTTCCCTGAGCTCTGCGCCTCATGCATGCATTGGTAACCTCAGACGATGTATAACTCCTATCTTATCGTATAGAAACCAGGTCCCTGTGATGTCACGTGGAGTGGCATCGCATGGGCGCCAATCTGGCCCTTTTCAAATAAGGATAAAAATGGACCATTGCCATTCGTCTAACGCGGTATTTCTAAAACAAAATAATTTGTATATTATGAATACACAAATGGTGGGTAACGAATCGCAATCAATGCCTTTCGTTTTCTTTGATGAAGGAAACCACCCTATTATAGTTCTTGCAAGTAAAGGAATTTTGATTGCTGCATGAAAACCGTTATCATTATATCACTGTTTTAAATCAAAACTGCTAAATCAAAACTAAATGGGTGTATCATTTTATGTACCCTTTTACTAATTGTGGTGACAAATTAATAAATGGATTAATTTTCTTTTTCCATTCCAAAATATAGGGCTAATATATGTAACATAATCACAAGTCAACAATCGTAAGATTGGCATGAAGCAGCTCTCCACGTATTTTGCTATCAGCTAAACTTTTAACTCTTGTATAATTCTTCTGCTTAACTTTTCTTTGCTGTATATTTTTTCGGGGTCTTCCTTTTTCGTTTTGCTATCCATATCCGTATGAGAGCATTCGTTACTACTACTCCAGTAAAGCCAGGGGATCAATTTGTGCTATTAGGCTATCCCATCTCAACTTAAATATGCATGAATAAAATGCACTTTACGTACTTTCGCGTCGAGGTGTCACCAACCTCCATTAAGGTATCTATTCGTGTTATTTATGTTTACGTTTCAAGTGATCATAATCACCTGGCGTCTACTTGAGTCATTATCCCATAATTGTACAAAACTATGTCCATGGACTGCCATAGAAAACGAAAACTGTTAAATCAAAACTAAATTGGCGTATTATTTTATGTACCCTTTTTACTAATTGTAGTGACAGATTAATTAAGGAAAAAAATATGTTCCCCAAATTTAATGTCCACAGACTCGTCATGTCCGTGGACATGACATAGCTATGCTAACGGACATGATGATGCACTATGGCTAGTTTCAAAATGTCCAATGACAAATTAAACCAACTTTTTTCTTTTGAGTAAGCACAATATTCCTCTTCTGCTGTGTCCGTGGACATATACATTTTACATCATGTCCGAAGACAGCAGAAAAGTAAAAATTAGCAAAAAAAACAGTGTAAATATTTCAAACGATCTCTGCCACCTACGTCATTAGATTGTATAAAGACATTAGTTGATTGACGAACTGTAACTACGCAATTTTGATTCTTATGTAAACAATTTTTTTTTAATTTTCCCCTGGAAGATATACGTTTTTTGGAGATTGAACCGCTTGGATCTGACCCTAATAACTATTTGCCAGTGTTGTTTTAATTTTTTCTGTAATAAGAATACCGCAGAGGATTATTATGGCATACTCGCAATTGAACACCAGTGATTTCACCGTTGCTATAGGAAAGTTGATTAAATCGCTTCCTTTCTGCGGCGCTTGGTGCGAATTTTGTGGCAAGTATAAAACGATTTTTTTTGCATCGCACGTGCATGGAGAGGGGATGTTTTCTGAGAGCCGTGGGAAGCCAAAGCAGTCGCTTCTTTCGCAAATGCACGCGTTCTTGGTGATCCCCTGTTGTTTTGGTGAAGTGGTGGTATCAGCTCAGCTAATATTGGAGGCCATGCACTTGAGAGCATTTTGCAATTTTAGCGCCGCTCTGCATCGATGTCTCGTCGCGGCGGTCAAGACCATAGTATTCTCTGGCGCCAGGAAATGTCTTCTCCGTTTGATATGCCTCGTTCTCTTTAATATCCGTAGAACAAATGAAACTAAACCAATTTTAATCTCACATTTCTGTGCTTTGGATGCTGAGATACTGAAAACGTATTATTAGTTAAATCTGGCGTCTAGTTTGATCTGACACTACTGGCTACATCTTGCCTTGATGCATCTCTCTACTTTATTCTCTTTTCTGTTAATCTTTTAACACCTGCAAAATTACTTCTGTTATATGTTCTTCTTTACATGTTAATTATTTATTGATAAAAAATTATCAATTGAGATTTGCCGTTTTAAACAAAAAAAAATTGTCACCCAGTACTCAAAATTTTGATCTTGAAAGGATGAAGTCAGTTTTTAGTTTATTGTTCCTTAAAATTTCATTTTATTTTTCTCTTACATTTTTATTTCAAGTCCTTCATCGGCAAAATTTATTTTAGAGGGATTAAATACGTTAAAGTATTACGCTTAAGACTGCGTGTTGCTAAAATTTCAGGGGTTTTGAAGCCATACCCGCTTGACTCCGATTTCCCAGCATTGCTTTTAAAATTTATTTCTTGTTTGTATTTTGTCTTCTAATTGAATTGATTTCTATTCTTATTATTTATATTTAATAAATTTAACATAATATATTTGCATATTCGAAAACATTTTGCGTGCAAAATAAAGAAGAAAAATGGTATCATGCTTATCTATGTTAGCGATATTTAGAGTTTTGGAAATGATCGAGGTCAGATTCTTCAGAAATGTCAAGAAGTGCCAAGTGTCAACAATGAAATGTATGTTAACATAATCAAGGATGAAAGTTTTCTAGCTTAAGAGAATCATCCATTTTTCGCGAAGTTAAAGATATATTTGATATAATTTATATCAGTATTTCCTTTCGAATGTTTTAACGAACTCATTACGATAGGGAGCCAAAAGTCCGAGCCAATAGAACCTCTTGGCGGAGAGCATCCGGAAGCATGTTGCAATGCCAGTTTTAACCCCCACGCTTTGTTTATTTCTAAGATTGGCGTCAAGTGCGCTGTGGGTGATTAGGATCAGGGTTTCTCAAGGCCGGGATGTGAGTGTTAAGTGATCACTCGAAGCAGGAGATTAGCGTCCTTGAAAGCTTAGCATTGTGGATGAGAGTATAGGAATCGCAATTAAGCAGTGGCCATTTTACACTCATCATCGTCAATCAATAAAATTGAGTGGTTTAAATTATGGGAAATTTTTTTTTCAATCCCATTTTTATCGTGAGATAGTACATAGTTTAAGTTTACTCAAAGCCAGAATAACCTTAAGATCGAACACTGTAAGTATAAAATACACTGACGACAATGAAAGTACTAGACGAAATTATGCATGCGTTACTCGGTGAGGACTCAATTATCTTCGGCATTGAATTTATCAATCATTCATTCTCTATGAAAAGGAGTATCTAGTGGTTTAGAAATGGTTAATGCCATCAATTTACTTAGCGTACCGCTGTATGGCTCATGGACAACCATGTGTAATAAAGAATCGGAAAAGATGAAAATAAGGATTTAACACTGAAATAGATGCCGGTAATTCAATTTTTTGTGCTCACTCCACTTCATGAAGGTATATCGGAATTATTTAATGGTACCTGGGAAAAAAATGGTATCATGCTTATCTATGTTAGCGATATTTAGAGTTTTTGAAACGATCGAGGTCAGATTCTTCAGAAGTGTAACGCAGAGAATATTTTTTGGTAAAGTAGGTACGAGAACATACGCTATATGTGCTTGATTGGAATCTATTTTTTTCAAGTATGGAGTTCTCTCAATTATTTTATGTAATAATTATTATTATAAAACGTGCACCCGGAATAATTTTATTTTTGATTTTATTGGTTCCTCGCAGTTAGCATTTCTTTATTTCGTGTCTATTAGTAGGAACAGTTCGAGGCATACCTACTTAATTTTGGCGTGGGCCTTATGTATACGTGTGCGCTTTGGAAAAGCTTTGAAATTCATCATCTCTCACTGCATCTAGAGTTTTCAACATTTTTTAGGTTAAGGGCAAGGTTTAACCTTGGACAAATGATTTTCGGGTGATATCAATTGAGCGAATCAGGTTAAGTGCGTTTCAAAAATTTGTGATTTCCCATGTAATTGAGATATCGGGAAAGAGAACAAGGTTTAACAGGTTGATTCTTTGCTCTAATCACGGCTCATATCAATATCGCAATTGAATTTGTGTCTGCAGTTAAATTTAATAAGTGGAAAAAATCAATGGTAAGTAAATCTGGGACAGGAGCATCCGCGAAAGAGAAAAAAACATATCATGAAAGGTAGAAGAGTTTGGGGAATCAATTGAGCCGATCATCGAAATATTTAAGCCTCAATGAAACAATGGAATCAAAAATGTATTCAAAGATAAAATAAGTCGACGTTGAGATATGACTACTGCGAAAATTTTGGTGCTCCCTATTGTATAAATTTGAAAAAAATCACTTCTTGCCTGTGGCTGTAATGGGAATATGGTTGAAATTCGTAGAAAATCATGGTTTGCCTTCCTAACTCACAATCAGAATCAAGCCTGTAGACATGACTGAGGATTATATGGGTAGTTATCTTAATTCCATTATTAATGACTTTAAAAAACGGAGCGAGTACTAATTCATTTTTTGAAACTTTTTGAAAATTTGCAATAGTTTTTTAGGTATTTCAAATCGAATACGTAAATATTAGAATTACTGATGCAAGTATGAACAGATTGTGAAAAATGGCTCCAATTGTAAGCCGTAGATATGTGCGAATATCGAACCGATATCGCAAAAATGGAACTGTTCCTAGCCCCGTTGTTGAATTTAGGACTAAATCTAAGTTTTACTTTCTAAAAGTTCTACTCGGAAGAAAAAATATACTAAACTATGATTAACTGCGTACCGATCGACAATAACTGGCTTAGCTGACGAAGCCATAGTGATCGAATCTCTGTCAAATAGGAGAAAAATGGAAGAAAAACGAGTAAGCATGGTTTACTAACGTAACCAATAAATTGAGAATTTTAATGGGGATGAGAGAATAAATTAAATGCTCTCCTTTGGATAGAGTTTGAATTAGCGGAAAAATTAGCGTGAAATTTTGAATCTCGAAGTGACATTGTCATTTTTTCGTACGCTTTTAATCCGTATTTTGTAAACTCAGACCGTGAAACGAGGAAGAAGGTATCTTGTCTTGAAAAATAAAGCATTGATATTATGTGAAATGGAGAAGTAAACTCCGTAGAAGATATCGAAACAACTCTATTGCTATACGGTGTGTGACGCAGTTTGCCGATATCTCTTCAAAAGAGTAATAGATGAGCATTCAGCACGCTTTCATGTTTTCACAACGCCACAGAGCTATTAAGCTAATTTTTCATCGAGTCACTGCATGAAATAAGCGACTTAGTTGGCAGTCACGCGTACGGGTGCGAATTTATACGTTTTATATATACGTATTTTATAATTTTTATGTAAATATGTTTTTCTCGCTAAGGTTCAATTTCGCCATGACAAATGCTTGATTTAACTCTTTGCCAATGTAATCCATGAACAGGTCTTCAGTAGGTGAGGCAGGTAGTCGCGAATAAGGATAACTTTTACTTTCAGTAGCCTTCCCTGTCGCTCACTATTTACTCGCCAATATAAGGACGCCGGTCGCGTGCAGTTTAAACTCGGGCTTCCTTCTGCCTGACCCATTTCTTCTGATGAAGATCTCTCCCATCCCTCTCTCGTATCGCTTGGTTGGCTGTCCCCGCCCCTACCCCTCCCTCTCCCTCGCGACCAGCCATCCCTCTGCATTGACCTACTGCGGAAGCGATCTCGCCGCGTGTGTCTGGCAGATGGGAGGGCCGGTCGTTCACCACTGCGGCGAATGCTTTCGTGTCGGCGCATTCGCAGATGCTCACTGCTTCTCTACGAGAGGCGCGATATTCAATCCGAGCATCTCCCGAATCATAATGGAGACGTTTCTCGCTGACGTTTCCGCTGTTATGAAGACTTGCGATTGATAACCCTTGACTGCACATTTATCGCGCACTTTAAAGGTGTTAAATGCCACCATTATTTCAAAACGCTTTTAATTTACGCCACTTTTCAGTGTCAAAACAAAAAAAACGCGAATCCGAGGGCAAAAACAACACAGCTGATATAAACGCAAACAGCATTTATGGAACGGTACGCAACGTCAGTTGAAACCTGCTCGCTTTCTGTTCCCATCGTGTTCCTTGTTTAAAACTTTTTTATAAATTTCAGACCATATTGAACCAACTCTAGTCTTCATTTATATTCATCTCTAATTTATAAAAAAAACTAGCTCTGATAAAATACTAATTTTAAGAGACGATTTTCCCACTTTATAAGCAGGAAAATTCTGATAAAACTATGTATACACCCTGTAAATATAGACGATAGATTCAATTTTAAGCAAGAGCAAATTCGCGTGAAAACACTGGCTGAGCGGGAATAATTTATTCTCTCCATGCGACGCTGTACTAGTTGACAAGTGGCAAAAAAAACTACACGGGTATATTTTACTTCAGTATTTAAAATTATCAAAGTTGAGATTGAGACAGAAAAAACTACTTCTGATAGTATGTGCAGGATAAGCTGCAAACAAACTACAGAAAAATTTTTACTTAATTATTTTCTCAGATTAAAAATGTTCAAATTTGAGATTGAGGAAAATAAGTACAGGGGTTCCATTACATATTGCATAGTAATCTCAAGATTATAGTTAAACTTTAAATCAAGTAATGCGTTATAAAAAAGGGCTACTATGACCGGAAAAGTGAATGATGGATGAATGTAACTTTTTCCGGAGTACCGGGTTCTTTAACTGACATACTGGTATTGCGAGTAGATCACTCCAAACTAAGTCTGACGCAAACGATACCCCGGAAATAAGCATGGCATTTTAAAATGTTAGAGCTTTTTGCATGAATTTAATGCTTATGAAAAGCGTCTGAATTTTTTAATAAAATTTGGCAAATGAACCCCATCGTTATTCGTTATGTTCTTATTATTTTCTATGGCAATGATCGATCTGAGAACGGAGCGTTTGTTTAGGCTGTTACCATGTATTTCTTATCACTGAAGCATGATTTTTGTAGTGAAAGACAACTACAACTTTTAAGTTTTTAGCTCCACAGTGGGTTCTCAGAGTTCAGTAATGCTGAAATTACGCTTTGAAAATAGTTACGTGTTGGAAACCGCGCCCTGCCAGTGCCGTTTGTTCACTGTCTTTGAAATTGAACCTTATTTTCGAAAATCATCACGGAATTTTCTGGTTATGTACAGTAAACCCTTTTCAACATTTACCTGCGACTTTAATATGGAAATTCAGATTACTATTCTGTCTCAAAATTATTTTCTGTGAGATTCAGGTAAAAATTAACTGCGGTTATGATATTTAGTGATTTTTCCGGGTTTTCTTCCGCGTTTATCCATTTTGAAGAATACCCGGAAAAATCACTAAATATCATCATAATCTCCGCGGAAGCCTACTTGGAAACTCTAACTGCGGTTATCTCTACGTCATATTTAAATTTCCAGATGAGTTTCAAAGGAATAATCCGTCACGTAAATGGGCATAAAATGTCCTCAACCTCCACCGCGGTCGAATGTAAGTATTCTTAACGTATCGCAATACTCACAATATGATCTACGCTTTCTCCAGTATTTTCTGTCGATATTTATATTCATAACGGAGAGAAAATTTTGCTGGCTAACCTGCGCTGACGACTAAAGTCTATGCATATCTACTCAGTGGTGTTCCCTTGGGCTCGCGGTCGGTGTCGAATTCCCCATTCACCTCAAGCACCGATTTGCGCGTGGAGAGTCACTCGCAAAGATGGACATCGCGATGACGCAAACAGCTGCTTAACACGACCTCTTTCTCGACCGTACTTTTATGGTGACGGATTACTCACGTAAAACTTATGATATCATCTTGAAATTTTCCGGGGAAACAGAGAAGGCCCTATTCAAAATTTACCCATGTCTCAAATATTAAGAAATTAAACCTGATTTATCAAATAAAATCTAAAAAGGTATAATTATCAAATTTGAGGTGCCATCGAATTTACTACGAGGTCACCTCTGCTTAACCTGAAAATTTCATTTTGGTAAGTTTTAAGCGAGAAATCAGTCACCAAAAAAGACCGGTCGAACAGGAATTACTTACAGCTCGGTGTTTTCAGAATCAGGAACGAATCGGAACACTTGGATCGGACTCTACGTCATTTACTATCCTCAGGACAATACGTGCGTTTCTGACTGCTTCCTATCAATTCAAGGGATGCTTTTCGATCGAAGGAAAGAAGTCGATCGGGGTAGAGGTCTCGGAAAGTCATTTCGATTGCGCTGGCCCTTAATGATGTTGTAGATGTTAAATGTAATTGTTGGGCTATAATAAAATAATACCGCTGTATTTCATTAGTGTTGATGTATGCGGATGTTAATTATTTGGCTATAATAAAATAATACCGCTTCATTTCATGAGTGCTGATTTATGTGGGTGTAATATGAAATATAGAATATATGTAAGTGAATTTAATCATCGTGTAAGCAAGACAAAGAATGCGCATGTGATATGTGCATAGATATATGCACAATGTGCACACATCGTATCTCTGTTGGTTCAAGTTTGTTAATATATTATTCCGGAGAGTAATTTATCAAAAGGAAGATGAAACAAGTGGAAATGCATAGCGTATTTGTCCTCCTAATCTGCACGGTCGATTGGTGAATGGACACTGCGCTGGCGAAAGAATGGCTCCAAGCCTTAGTAAATGACTCTATTGGAAATGCGCCAAACGTGGTCTTCATTTGAGGTGGCAGCTCGTTAAGAGGCTTAACCGGTCGTGCGTATTTGGTCCTTTTTTCTTGACCTTACACCGTCTTGTTTTAAACTTCAGCTACCAACCTGAGGAGTTCAGGATATAAGTGGCTGACCCATGCGACAATGACCGGTGTCTCATATATAGAAGTTTTGCATCCAATATGTCGTTACTGTAAAATTTACAAAATAGATTTTGAGGTAAAGTTAATAAAAGTGTATAGTATTGAAACAAAATTTCAAATGTTGCTGGCCTCGGTCGTGGCGGGGCGAAGTCATGGCCTGTCAAATCGAAGATCGCGCTATTCTGTTGTATCGAGTCATAAAAAACGTGATAAAAATATACCGAAGTATACCGCACATCCCTACCACGAAGATCAAGTCTTTCATCGTTCGATTCAAGAGCTTGTAGGCTTCCAGAGATCGCTTTCAATATTAACCTCTGTTTGGTACGTTGCATGATTTTCCTTTTCTAACCTCTCGCAGATATGCTTCACTCAAGGTCCTCATTCATTATAGCAGCTCCTTCATGAGTCCAGTATGGAAAGGTTACTTTGGTTAGGGCGGAAGCAGCGCGTTGTTGAGATTCCTGGCTGCCATAGCATGGTATGATTGGCCGTTTCAACTTTAGAAGCTGTTGTTGCATACGAGCCTGGACTATTTTTTGAAGGTCGGCTATTATAGTCGTAGTAAGCTGGGAGGGAGTCTCTAACTATAGTCCTAGACTCCAAGGGCAACTCTTTTTTTAACTGGGTCTACGTATACCTGAGCGGTGGTTTTGTGATTCTTGGCGTTTGCTGATATCTCGACCTGTTAACTCTGCCAAAGTTGTGATTATGTATCTTGATAATTTCTTAAAACTTAATTTTGATCTTGCGGAGATCATTCGATGAATATGGTATACATCGGTTTTTTTATTTCTGGTCAAAATCGGCAAATTTACGTTTTTACTTATGCTTGACTATCCCTCTGAAAAATGTGGTTTGTAATAGATTTAAATTCATTCTATTCACTTCTTTCGCTTAAAGTGAGTGGACATTGTAGGGCATTGAATTTCTCCCCGTTTAAATGGCATATTGGTTTAAATTTTTGTCCTTTTTCGGCCATCTGCCATCAACGTAAGTTACAGCATTTATTCCCTAATGATTGTAGGAGAAGAGCACTGATGTACCAAGTTTTACTGCTGTCTCTAGTATAACTTACGTCATGATATAAATTTTATTTCGAAGTGAAATCGTATTTTCGTCGTAATCTACTTTTTTCTGTCATTTATAGGGAAACGAAAATAAATTTAATGTAAACTGTAAACATGAGAGCATCAATGAAGATGAAAGTTATTCGTTGGCTCTTTTTTCCGTGTACTTTAGGAGGCCTTCTGAATATACGATGAAAGCTTTTGCTGAGTACAAAGTGAAGTTGTTGTCTAGGGGGAAAATCTTTAAACCCTACTCCGCTAACACCCTTTCCTACCCCTGCAGCTTAAATTGAAGAAGATGCGGGCTAAATACTGCTAATAGATAGAGTAGAGAATATCTGAGATAGCACTAATCTTCAATTGGAGGTTTGCTTCCTTCCGTCAAGGTCAAGTAATGAGAGGCATTGTGTATTTCTCCTCATCCACGGGTATGTTGGTGGAAGTAATTATCGTTCCGAAATGCTTGTGTCTTCACCTAACATTCCTATTGAGTTCTCTCAATCCTTAATTCACTGTACCGAGGCTGTTCCAGTCTTTTTCTCTTTCGATTTGGTAAAAAATCATGTTAAATTTTCATGTTTGTAAACATGGTTCCGACCAACTAATCCGGAATATGAGAATGCCCTTTTATATCCGTCATCCACCTTTATATTTATTGTATTCCTGATCTAAATTTTTCTGTCATTAGTAGCGAAAAAAGTAATTTTCATCACAGTAATAATACTAATATATTTCAAGATTGAAGGTTATATGTAAAAATGAGGGGATTAATGTATATGAAAATTGCTTTTCCCACTCTTTTCTCTCTAATTTTAGTGGCACTCTGAATTTACAATTAGAGATATTTGCACTACTAAATACAAAGTGAAGGTATTTCCTAGTGGAGGAAATTTTTAAACGCTGCTCTGCTTACACCCTTTACCCTACAGCTTAACAGCTTAAATGAAAAAAGGTGCTGGCTAAATACTGCTAATAGATGGAAGAGAGAATATCTGAGATAGTACTAATCCTCAATTAGAGGTTTGCTTCCTTCCTTCAAGGTCAGGTAATGAGAGGCATTGCGTATTTATTGCCTCCTCAGCCACGGGTATGCTGGTGTAAGTTATTATTATCGTTCTGAAATTGAAATGCTTGTGTCTTCTCCTAACGTCCTTACTGACTTATCTCAATCCTTAATTCATTGTACCGAGGCAATTAGAGTCTTTTTCTCTTTAAAATATATAGTAAATATTATTATATTTTAAAAAATTGGTAAAAAATCATGTGACTTTTCAAGGTTTCAAAATTTTCAAGATTGCTTGGTTTCGACCGACGAACCTAGAAAGTTGAAAATATCTTCTTCATCCGTCACCCACCTTTCAATTTATTGGGGGTTGAGTACTAAGTTTCAAATAAGCCTTCCTTTGACTTCCCTCTGATCTCTGATGGCATTACTAACTTTTTGAGTGTCCTCTATTAGAAAACATTTTTTTCAGCTCGGATTTTAGTGGATAATGGCATTGATTTCTCTCACCTTTACATTCTGCATGCATTTCAAGTGAGTGGAAATCATGTTTCCAAATATTGAGGCGGCCAAAGTATTTCAAAGCCCCGCTTTGACCCCTGGCTCGCGAAGCGGTAAAAGTCTGCTTGATAACCCCATCGGCATAAGTTGTTCGGGTTCATGTCTCAAGTTTTCATATCGCGTTCCCACTTGTAACCGTTCAAATTATCGTTTTAGGCCATTTATCATCTCTCGACTTTGTGTGACACTTTGAAAAATCTATATTTTTCAACTGGTTGATTAATTGATCGCTTGTATTTCTGTTTTTATTTTGTTTGGCGGTTTTGTATTCGAATTCTGAGGGAACTACTTGGTTCATTGAATTTTTGAAGGACTTTGACCTCAGTTTATGTTAAGGATCTCTTTGTTCCGATGGATCGTTGGATTGTAATAGCATATAAATGGTCCACTAGACGTTATCTATAATATCACTCTTGTTAAAGTTGTTGACTAGTTTTCCGATGTGTAATCGGGTGCGCTGGGAGCAGGGCCGGTGTAAGCGTAAGTAAGCGGCCGCATAGGGCGCCGAGCAAAAAGGGGCACGTAAGCGCTTAGCCCATTGTTCAGTACTAATCCTACTACCTCTGTAATTATTTTTTAGGGGTGCGGTTGGAATGCTGTTTGCTTACACTAATAAAATGTCTATAACCGGCCCTGTCTGGGAGTGAAAGAATAAGGCTAATGAAGAGTATACGATCACAAGTAAGCTCAATCACGGAATTAAATTTAAGAGTCCAATCGACGCGATTAAAAGATGGTATTTCCGCAATTATTTGTTTGACATTTATGGTAAAAGTAATGACTATTTTCATCTTCTTGATAAGCTAATGTAATGTAGCTGGAGAATGTTTCATCAATAATTTAATACAAGATTTTCCAATTAGACAACGAATACCGCGCATATTTTTTTCATGGAATTTTACTCTGTCGAGAGGTAGTGAGCTCTTTTTGGAATAAATTATTTCACTTCCGTGAATAAAATAGCCAAGAAAATGAATTAACCGTGCGATATCAGGCCTAATAATAGGAAAAATGTCGATAAGAGCTAGATTTTAAATATGGAAGTGACAAAAAATTGATGTGAATGTCTTTATGCCAAGAGAATCATGATAAAAATTAAACGTGCGCCAGTCAGTGCATTACTTTCTGAGTTATTTGCAAATGTCATATTTTAAGTCGAGTTACGTTATTGTATAAAACTATAAGCTGTGTGCTAACCTCTTTATTAGCGCAATTTTATTTTGTTTAAGAAGATACGACACCCTCACGATACGACACTCTACCGGTCCTGTTGTGTTTTCTTTCGTAAAGTATTATTATTTGTTTCAATCAGAGGCTACAGCTATTAAAATTTCACAGCATACAATTTCTTATTTTCAGCGTTACCAAATATTAAACATAAAAATTGTATCTTTGAGAATACACTGGGGTAAAATTTTCAAATTTTAAATGCAGGCAAGTGCTAATAAGGGCTCTATGTGCCATGTAAATTTCAAGACGGTATAAGGGTAAGTTTTCGTAAACTCCCTCGTACTATTAAGGATAGCAACAGCGTCTCAATTAATAGCATTTATGGCGTCACTCGCTAGGACGACTCATTGCATGCTTTGCAATGCTTTGCATTGCACTTTTGGCCTATGTCGCCGCGTCAATTTTTGGGTGGCCCCAGCGTCCTTATTTAATAGGACGAGTGCCCGCGAAAGTTTTAACGAAGGACTCATTGCATGTTTTTTTTGTCTTCCATATCTATCCTTGCATGGATTTTCTATTGGAACTACCAACAATTGGCAAGTTTTGTCTTTGCATGAATATACACGTATATTTTGATAAGGTACCTACATAATATTTCTATGATCGTGCGTTGTGCATGTGGCGGTCCTCTTGCGTGCTCCATGTTGGTGATAGGTCACCCCCTGCCAAACACCCTGAAGGTAGGGTATCGTGTAGATGCAATGGTTTTGAACTAGTAATACATCGCGAAATAATATCGTTGAAGCGGAGGTGATGAGTCCTCTTAAATCTCAAGTAATGATTAGAGTGAATGACCTCCACTTTCAAAGGAAAGGCAGAAAATGGTCAAAGCAGTGTTTTTCGGAAGCGGTCCTTGACTCCACCACTCCCATGCTCCCAATGTCTCCCTCGGCTCTTTTATCATCTCTCCTGCCTTCCCTCCCCATCCCTCGACCTGTCAAACCTTCTCGGCGTCAATAGCAACGGGATCTATTATCGATTGCCTGTTTATCAGCCACGCGCGACACGAAAACAACACCTAAATCATTTTTCTCTCCGGCCGGGAATGGTAATCCTACCGAATAGAGTACGTATCTTCTTTAACAGGAGTGAAACTGAAATATGAGCTCTGCTGAAAGAATAATAGGCGCGACTGGAGTTGGAGCCCCTTATTCGCCAATTGGTGGATTGGCGGCGGTTTCTAGAACTATTTTCCCCGCGCGTTATGGTTACTATATTTTTATCAACAAATCAAAAATTTTCCTCCAATTTGAGTACTTTCTTCAATCAATACAGTCTCACAAACTTCTCTACAAAAACTATACCAATCAGTCACTGTTTTATCCGTCACTTTCAAAACTGCCATATTGTACTTTTGCATACACTGCCCTAACCATTAGTGGCGGATTAACGGGGTGGAGGCGGACGCCCTCCTCCCTCCGTAATATCGGGCAATTTTGAAAAAATGGTAATTTTTTAAATGTAGCTCACCATTGTGTTTCGTTTATTTTACCAGCATGACTAATAGTGTTTATAAATAATTTATGAAAATGTAAAAGCTACTTGTCTTCAGTTATAGGACGTCAGACGAATCATCTACGAGGTATTGAATGCCACCAAGGCGCTGCGTTAAGTAATGACCTTCCTCCCAAGACTCCGACCTTAATCGTCCGCAGTAAATATTATTTTGTTTAGTTTTCTGGAGGGAGAGGTGGCATTTTTATGCCTTAAGGGCGTTCAGAATCGAAATGTGATGGATAGCCAGGTTTCAAACTGCTATTTTCTCGAAAGTTTCGGAGTGCGGTCGCTCCAATCACCCGAGAACTAAATTATTTAGGATTCCTTCGTGGATAAATATAATTTTACCCCAAATTTGGGGTCGAAATTAATTTAAAATATAGTGGATAACGAAAAGAGGCGAATTCTCAAAGAAATCACAGCTAACAACTGCGTAAAATTCGCACTTACCCATTTCATAGACTCCACTGACGCGCTTCAAGCAATAATGTCTTTAAAATCACATGAAATATTTTCAACAGGGTAATATTTTTCTCTTCGTAGTTTTCGGTATCTTTCTTTGATCTTATGAAACCTTTCTTTCATGCGCTTTTGTCCTCTATTTTATTTTATCCTGTCCCAATTTTGTATGTGTACAATGACGCCATTTGACGCCCATATACTGGAACATCCGGCGTGAGAGTAATCTTTAGCGTCATCGCATTCAGTGGACTCGCTTTGAATAACTAGAAGCTTACTCTATCAGTCATGGACTCCGTGACCCCAATATTCATTTAATCGAACAGCTTGGACTAAATCAAACCATTCATCCATTAAAGGCGGGACTGGAAATAATTTTATAATACCTTTCCTCAATGAGAAGAGCGTTACCTTGGTCTTGGACAATACCGACAATACCCTCGCCCAAAATGTCTCGGTCATTGCGCAATACATGTCCAACATTGAGTATGTACAGATGAGCAATGCCGACAAACCTTTGTTCATCCAGTTGCGTCGTGATAAAGACGGCTGACCATAGTATACACCTTAGAAAACTACGTTGAGTCTCGAGACGTCTATAAACGTTTTCACAACGAAAGCAACTTTTTTCTTAGCCCTAGCTCAGGAGACTTTCCAACCAATCATATGTTAATAAACGACATCTATTTTAAAATATTAATCATTACGAAGTAATCAAAAAATAAAATTTTAACGAAATCAAGAACAAGTTTTTCGTAGATTCCTCAGCAGGACTGCAACTTAAAAAATACTCTTTATGATCTCATATTTTTTTTAGATTAATCCTAAGTCAATTCTTGCCATCTATTCTTTAATTAACGTAATTTTTTCTTCGGGTTAAAATTATTGTGCGTGGTTGTTTGAGAGTGCGTTGTCCTATGACATGATATTTCCTTAGTTTATTTTTTATTTTTTGTTAATGTTGGCCAGTATTTAATTGGCTTTGGATAGTTTAACCTTGGTTTCCAAGGTATTCGTGACGTTTGGAGAGGACTTCTTCGCCACTTTTTTAAGATGTTCAATCGTAAGAATTTAGTTCGTGGCGTTGGTTAATGTAAATTCTGACCTCATATTAGCATTTCTTTGGCTTAGGATTGGTCTTTATCCTACCTAATTTAAAGGCTATGGTCAAAACCTTATGCAGCTTGATTAAATGATTAACTTAAGACAATAAAACTATGGAGAGATTAAGGACATCAATGGATATAAAGACTGTAATGAAAGTGATTGTAATTTCATCACCAGTAAAATGAAACCCATAGATAGGAATAACTCTGGGTAGAATATGGCTCCTGGGGAGAAAGAATAGCAAGTTCAATGGGTATAGCAAGTACAATTCAGTGAAGGTATAACTTTCCCAAAATTTGACGATAAATATTCCAGTTTCGTAGTATCTAATAAATGTGCTTGTGTTGTGTCTGATGCTGAAAAGTCAGTTTATTACAAATTTACTGACACATGCTCCTAAAACTAGTTGAATTTATGAAAATGGAAGATGCTACTGTTACTCAGTGACTTACCTGAGTTCCTTACTCTACCAAAGACTTATTTCAATTTCAACTCCTTTGATTTTTTTCTTTGGTGGATAGTTAGTTATTTTGATATTAAACGGTATAAATCATAAAATTACTTCATATTTCGTTGGTATATTAAGTATAGCTAAAACTGTTGTTTTTAATGTATTTTTATAAGCTGAATACATTCTTAGGTTCTAGGATCAAATATTAATAATAATAGTTAATAATATTAGCGTTAACGCTGGTATCATTTTTAATTAATTTATATTTTATGCCATTTTATTTGACCTGCAATTTCTATATTGGGACCATATAAATAATTATTAACTTTGATAACATTAATTTGTACTTGAAAACATTAGCTTTTAGTAATTTCAGTTGGTCATCAAGGGTTATTATTTCTTTAATTAGGTACTTTCATTTGGAGTAGGTACTTAATTACATTTATATTGTTTGTTGGACCTTCACTCACTTTGAATCCTGTTCTCTGTTATACATTAAAAATTAATGCATCCTTTCAGGTAGTGCTCCATTTGTTGATACCCAGTTTGAGGTATAACTTCATCCTTACCTGACATTTGTGCCTGTGTCACTATGGAGAAGGATGTTGTTGCTGCTGCGGAGAGGGCTGCCTTGGCTGCAAGCGATGCCCAAGAGCAACCAGGGAAGAAATGGCCACAATACATTGCTGCTATGTCAGGTAAGGTCAATCAGAGAAGTTTTAATCGTTGAAGAGGTATTAGGAATCCAAATTATGTATGGCAGTCATGGAAGAAGACACAGAGAACATGGCTTATTTTAAAGGCCAGTGAAGGAATTAACTTTATATATCTTTGATATGTCATCTATTCTTGGTGTTGATATTTAATTCGTAGTTCTGGTAATCCAGATATGTTCTTAGCTGTAAAATTGAGTTAAAGTTAGCCTAAAAGTTCAACTCCAGAAAAATTTTCAAATAGTTTTCAGTGCCTCAGTTCTCAGAGTACCTATTTCAACAATGAGCAACATTGCATTTAAAGACTGGTTTCAAACATACTAGTTTCAAACCCTTTTTTAGGTAGTCCGCAGGAATTAATTTTGTAATTCCATCAAGGATGAGCATGTACTAAACAGCAGAATGCTAACTTCTCCAGAAAATACGTAAAAACAAGTGGGGAATTTACATACCTATTCACATAAATATAATTTTCACAAACAGGTACAAGATATACTTATCTTTATTACCCTACTAAGTTTTTTAACTGAGGGCACTTTATTTAGAATGCAGATGATACAAAAATATAAGTTTTTTACTTAAGTAAGAGTAATTATTTGAATAATAAAGTGTGTGATTCTGCAATTTATACATACCTTGGTGCCTTTTGATGAAACTTATCCCTCCTACTAGTTGGGGTAGTGTAGTCGGTACAACATATTTTGTTGTTGGCCCTTAAAATTCTATAGAACATTTCAATTTTTTTCTTCCAAAAGTTCAATTTCTAGTAACCACAGTTTCAACACTTTCCTAACTGCAGGCTTTACATGCACCAAAAACTTCCCGGCGGACAGGGATTTTTGGGAAATTTTTTTCATAAAAAATAGTAAATATTACTGTTGGTTTCTGAACCCTTAAAATTATCTGACATGGATTTTGTCAATTAAAAGCCATTTAAGTAAGGAGATGAAGGTCTGTTGAACTTAATAATGTTAAATTCTATCCAGAAAAGGAATAGATCGAGGAAAAAATGAGAATGTAATGGGATGCAGAAGCCATGAACCCAATGCCATAGTTTTGCTCAGGTCCCTTGCACATGGGGAAATTGGCTGGCCCGAGTGCTACTCGGCATTATGCTGAAAATGTTAACCTGTGACCATGACATTGCAGTTGGACTTGCTTACCATTGCACTCCTCTGTGATTGTATTTAAGCAATATGTGTACCAATTTCAAACACATTTTTGGGTATTCCACAGGAATTAATTTTGTACTTCCATCGAGGACGAGTATGTACTAAACAGCAGAGTGCTTACTTCTCCAGAAAATGCATAAAAACAAGTGGGAAATTTACATAGGTATTTACATAAATATAATTTACTCAAAAAGGTACAAGATACACCTATCTTTATTACCCTACTAAATTTTTTAACTGAGGGCACTTCATTTAGAATGCATAAGCGATGCATTTCTGATCAACCACTAATGTGATGTTCTCGTATCCTCCCTCCTCAGCTACCTTATCAGCTGCAGTAGCCGGAACGTGCCTTGCCTGGACTTCCCCAGCGCTTCCCATGCTCCCCTATGACGATCAGCAAGGATCTTGGATAGGGTCACTGCTCTCACTGGGAGCTATCCCAGGGGCAGCCATGGCTGGCACACTGACGCATTCCATTGGCCCAAAGCCAGCCATTGCTGCGCTTGCCATCCCCTTCCTCATATCCTATATCATCATCGGGTCTGTTCAAGACTTGTGGGCCATCTACGCTGCTCGTCTCATTGGTGGGCTTGCTTTGGGTGGTGTTGTGGTTGCTGTGCCTATTTATGTGGCCGAGATAGCTGAGGATTCTGTCAGGGGCACATTAGGATCCATATTGCAGGTAACTATGACCAGGCAATGTGCCTTCAATTTTCTTGAAAAATTATATGTTAAAGCACCAACATATTTCTATAGCATTGGGAAATAAAATAAGAGCAAATTGGTGGCATCACTATAAAAATTATTAATATCCAATTCACTGCCCCATTTAAATTCCACGAGCAGCATCATAAGTTACTAACATGCTTTCTAGGACAGCTTATAGGTATGTAGCTTTTAGTCCCAAATATTTTTATCATTTCCTTTTCTGGCCTGTGCCCTCCCAAGTTATGAATGCCATTTTGCATATTGTAATCTTGAAGTTATGCCTTATGTAAGTGTATCCTGTCACTGATTCCATTAAATAAGGCAGGAGGGACAATGCTGCAGGCGATTTGAATGCTGTTTGAATTTCCCCCTTCAGAAATCATAGAACAGAAGTGATTTTCAGTTTTGAACAGCAGGGAAAGAGACTGCTTAGTTCAGTGTAGTATATAATAATTTATTGACTGCACAATAGCTTTTGACTTACCTAGAATTTCTGATTTATATTAATATTTAGGTCATGTTCAACGTTGGTATCCTCTTTGCGAATGCAGTGGGTGCAGCCGAACACTATGGTGCCCTTGCATGGTCATCAGCAGCCCTCGCTGTGCTGGCCCTTGCCCTCATACTTCTGATGCCTGAAAGTCCGAGGTGTCTGCTGGCAAAAGGCAAGCAGGAGGAGGCCCAGGTATCCCTCCAGTGGCTGAGAGGCACGACAAATGTCGGGCACGAAATGGGAAGATTAATAGAGAATGTGGAAAGGGAAGCAGAAGAGCAGAGGACATCTTCCTTCCGGGAACTTGCCTCAACTCCTGCCATGAAGAGAGCTCTTGTCATTTCCATTGGCCTAGTGGTCATTCAGCAGCTCTCAGGGATCAATGTTGTTTTCTTCTATACTCAGCGCATATTCAAGGATGCTGGGAGTTCAATGAGCCCATCAACAAGCTCGATAGTAGTTGCCGTGGTGATGCTCATCTTTTCTCAGATAGCCACGCCACTTGCAGATAAGGCTGGGAGGAGGATACTGCTGTTGATTTCAGCGACTGGAATGGCAATTTCTTTGGCTTCTCTTGGAGGTTATTTCCAGGTAAACAAGCTAACGGATTTTTAAATTAACATATTTGCTGCGGAGGACGCAATTTGATGTCTTTCTTATCTGATTGTGGGAAGAGCATATTGCCATTAGGTATCATTATCCTCTATCACTTGTTTCCATTGTTTATACGGTGGAATCCACAAATTTGATCTATAAAGGAGGTTATTTGGAGCTGGATATTTTCATACAAAATTATTCTTTAATATTTATAGAGTTGGCACCTGGGAGAAGAAGGCCATCTTTGATATTCATTGCCTTACATCATTACATTCCTTGCCTTCTTTTCTCTCTGTCTGATATGGTAATTTTAGTCATTATGTTCATAATAAAAAGGTGTTATAATATGCCCATGATCAGGGCACATCAAGCATTAGCTCATGAAGTTCAATGTAAATTGGTTAGGAAATGTGCATTGAAATTTTTTGTATTGCCCAGTCATGATACCTAATAGTCACCTGAAATGTAAAACCTCATAAATCAAAAATATCTAAATTTACAGTCTGGAAAAAAACTTAATTTTCTTGACAACATTTAAATAAATGCTTGGTTTTTAAATTCATTATAGTAAATTTTGAATAGAATTTTTTCAGCTGTATTATATGAAATACAAGCTTTTACAACTAATGGCATAAATATTTAATTCATAAGACATTTTTGTTTTACATTTAAGGTGACATAATGCTTATTATTCTTGTAAATTAAAAAGTGAGGTGATTTAAAGAAGCGCCTGTAAGGATGCGACAATGATTTTTATTCATGTTTTATAATTTGTGAGTGATGAAAAGAAGAAAATTTAAGCTGTCTTGCTGAATGTTTGAAATAGACAAATCTTATAGACGGCAAGAAAAATATTTCAGGGCACAGCTTGATTTAATGAAACATAATGACTTGATTTGAGAATGTGCAATACAGGAATGCAATGAAATTGAGTAGAAATACAGGAATAGAGTAAGTTTACCGTACAGCTAAAAGAAATTAACATGGACTCTTGCATTGGTGGTAAACTTTGTAATCATTCAGATATTTCATTAAATTGCCCAAGTCTTGGATGAAAATCGATATTTTCTCTTTAAGATATGTAGTTTTTTGTTATAATTCAGTCCTTATGGTGGTTTATATGTAGATATTGAAGTGCTTTTTATTCCTTTACAGGCCATAAAGGATGGCAGTGATATGACTTCCATTACATGGCTCCCCTTGATCACAGTTATTGCTTACCTTTGTACTTACCTCCTTGGCTTTGGCCCTCTTCCTTGGGCCGTAATGGCAGAGGTGCTGCCCCCCACTGCCAAAGGGCCTGCAGGAGCTATAGTTGCCTCAGCATGCTGGGTTTTGTCCTTCATTACCACCAAATGCTTCCAGGTGATTATAGTTGATTTTTGCTGATTCAATGCAGATGATCTCTTGAGAGACCATCCCAGTTTCTAGCACGTTTGGGGTTACCTCTTCAAGAGATTGTAGACTGTCGTAATTTTTCTTTCCTTATCTTTGATGTGGAAACAGCTCAAGTAGATTTTTCAGGATTTACCACAAAATTTACCTTTTTTTCATTTTTTTGTCTCCAGTTCTGGTATTTTATTATTTTTTTAGAGCTATTTTACATGATTGGAAGGACCCATGTTGTTGCCAAAATCTTTTTGTTTATGCATTCAACTAATGGTTTTGGTGGAATCTTTATTATCGCACTCCATATAATTTATTTATGTAATTTTGTGATATTAATATGACTGTTGACTGCTCAACAAAACTTTGATCCTGTGTTAAATCATGCTGAGAAAGTTGGCAGAAAGAAATCTTAATTATTGTGATGAAAATATGAATAACATATATTTTCGAGGTGGATATTTTATCATTATAGTTATAGATCAAATTTCTAAAGTTTGGATCTAAATTACATCATCAGCAGGTAATATTATTTTTTTATGAGTTATGCCTGAGAACCCTCCATTTATATAAAATGGAAAAATTGTAACTGGTGTAGCCGATATATCTACAGGAAATGGGTGCATAAATGCAATTCCATTGTACAACCTTTAAAGGCACTGTAAAAGTAAAATTTTTACATGTGCCTTCAAGTAGCCTTTTTTGAGGCGTCTTTTTTATTTTGATAACTTTTTGATTGTATCATACATTCATGCTATGCATGTCATCCCTTCTCCACCACTCTGTGGCCATGTGCATAGGCTAAGTGTGGTTTGATTTGTTTACACTCTTGTGAAAGGATCTTCCTGGACTGTTACATGACCCATATCCTTGACACATTATCAAGTCATGAAAATTGGGTGGCTACTTACATGTTTTCTTATTTGTTTATATGTTTGCCTATATACCTATTTGCCTATATGTTTGATAGGCTAAATGGGGGAGATTTTTTTCATTATTGTAACCTACCTTTGCCTTCTATCTGATGAATTATTTTATATGATTTGGAATATTGGTTCTGTGTGAATGATCCCATTGATGGCTTCTTATGATGGCTACCTACCCAACATCATCATCATGAAAGATTGGCATGACTCAGCTCTCCATTTTGCTCTCGTAACTGCTAGCCTTTTCATATTGACTTATTAATTACATCTGTTTTAAATCCTTATCCAATATGCTTAAAAAGATAGGGATGCTAAACAACACAAACAATACAACAAAGAAACAAAAACAAACCTTTCTTACAAAGATAGCGATTCACTGTTATTTGCTTTAAACGTCAAAATAAATATTATTTCTGGGTGGTCATTTCCCAAGAGATATGATAAGCCAATGGTTTTATAAGTTTAATAGCCAGTCTTATGCAACTCATATGGGTCTGTCCCTTGCCCATTTTCCGGTCAGCCTGTCATTTATTAATTGTTTTCATTCGGCCATCATGCCTCATGATGTGGAAAACTAATGAGCTCCTTGTGGACTTCTTCAGGTTTTTAGGAGACCTCTCTTTTCTACCACACCTCTTAGCACTTGATCAGTACTTTTTCTCCCAATTACCTATTCTGTCTACAATTTATTTAGTTTAAAATTATCGTTATATTTTGCACCACTTCTAACATTGTCAATTGAATTTTTTGCAGGACATGGTGGATTTACTGGATACAGCTGCTGCGTTTTTCCTCTTTGGGGGTTTCAGTGCTTTGGGAGCAATTTTTGTGTTCTTGCTCCTTCCCGAGACCAAAGGAAAGTCATTTGAGCAAATACAGACTCAACTTTCCATAGGATTTCGAGTCAGATCATCAAGTTGACAGGGAGTGAAGCGAGATTGAATCTACATTACCATGGTGCCAACTGTCAAAACTTACCGACGAAATACTTGAATGGTGCAAATTGTGCCTCAATTTTCTTATGTAAAGGTTTTGGTAAAGCTTCTGGTTGAGAAACTCTTAATATTGAACCCTTGCCTTGTTGCATCTCGTTAATATGAATTTTTGGGGCCAAACTACTGTCATGCCTTAAGTTCTTCTGTTTCCAACTATTTTTCTGGCCTGGAAAGCCAAATATTTTGTGAAGATTGTATGAAGATCATGGAAGGAGATGAAAAATTTATGTTGCTCGCAACAAAAGGTCCTGAAAATTGGGCATTGTATGACGTAAATAAAGGCTAATTTTCTATTTTTGTAATTTATAATGTGTATCCTTGTTTCTCAGTATTATAGCAACTACCTCCATCAGTAAAATGTCAAGGACCAAGCCTTTCAAGAGAAAGTATTACATTGAAAGCTTTCATGTTCCCTCATTGAAGTTAATTGAGTGGGACAGGAAGACAGACTGGGACAAATGGTTCTCCAGGTTTGGTAGATCCTTATTCTCATCTCAGCTTATTTAACCTCATGAAACTAAGAATAATATGATTGATAGTGTCAAATAATTTATGCAGCATACATTGCCTCATCAAAGAAAATAACTACGGAAAAAGAACAAAAATAATCTACAATCTTCTTTCTTGCAAGCCATCTCAAGTAAAATACTGATGAGACATGTTGTGTTATATAGTTTTTTATCATCTGTGCTCAGTTTCTGTAAGCTCTACCATCACCCTCCACTGCTACATTGTGATTGATCAGATTAACATCATCCACAACTTCAGGCTCAGGCATTCTGCAAATAAGCATATCATGTAAAATATATTGGGAATATATCCTATAGGAATCAGGATACACAATAACATGTAACCATCTCATACCACAGAGGAAAAATGCTTTGCATTGAGAAAGCACTGCTTTAATTTTATTTCAAAGTTGGTAAAAATTTGCAGTGGTAATCTGACCTTAATTGAATCATTATATAAGGCAGAATAATTTCTCTGACTTTTTACCATATACGTATTATTCTGGAGGCCTGGGCTGGCTGATAGTGCAGAACACGGTTTCTCCTGAAGCATCTCCAGCATGCCTTGAGCACACCAAAATTTCTTTCAACGACGTTCCTTGCATGGCAGTGTGCTATAGTGTAATTACAGTCTGGGGTTCCTTCCATGGCATTAACCACAGTTGTCATTAGCCACGATTCTAAAGGGTAGCCAGAATCATCAAATGATGAAAGGATTAAAAATTTTTGAAATGTCTATTGGAGAAAATTTGCAGTGAAATGTAGAGTTGAATATGTTATATCTTTTTGGACAACACTTTGGTTTCACCAGGGACAAATTTAATTAATTTACCAATCAAATAAAATGTCCCCATCCGCATGTGATTAGCAGTCCTCATTACTGCTGTGGTATTGCTATAGGATCATTTAAACTGGTCACGGACTGTGCCTGGATATGCCATCCAGTCCATGATGTACATGTCACTGTCACAAATCTGAAACAAGTGAAAAGGTCAAATGTGGGTTACAATTGCCGCACTGCCACACGTGTGAAATAAATTGCACACAACACCCCAGGAAAGCCAACAACAGTCCGAAACCTGAATGAAATTAGATTGGTACTTAAAATTCCAGCGTCAGGAAAGTACATTCAACGTGGCACCAATGAAAACACTTTAAATAATTTAAACCTTAGTTCCAATTTGGCAGTCTCTCTTGGTGCCTGGGAACTTAATCCACTTCTGCCGTAAGTGGTCGCACACTGGCCCTGATGCACTGTAATTCCGATTTCTGATTAAGGGTCTGAAACCTTGATTGACACCCTGCTGGTGATCACCTTCAACAAATAAGCACAAATCCACAAGCACCATGATATAAATGTATGTGAAATACAATTTACCTGCATGGCACAGTAAAGCTGCCTTTGAGGTTTCTCAAAAGAGACATAAAGAAGTCTAGAAGGAACAATATACTATATATGGTAATTTGATGCAGTTCAGATGAACAAACTATGAGCAAAACAAAATAACGTTGAAGTCCTTCTGATTATATTCCCTATTAAGTAAGACCATGCTTGGTGATACGTGAAAAGCAATGATTTGACAATGCAATGAACAACATCTTTTGAACACACAAAAATTTCAGCGAACAAACTTAACAAATTTTAGTGAACAGCAGCAGACAAAAGCAGTAAGTAAGTTTCATTTTGAATTACAATAAAATATTTTACTGGTCTCAGGCAGGACCTGAATGCATCTGACTTTTGCTACCTCAGTGGTCATCGGTGGATTCAGGGGGAGGGCACAGGGGGCACGTTAATCAGTAATTGTTGCTCTCAACAATCAAATTAAATATCCTCGTGGAATATATTGGTAAAAATGGTGTAAAGCAGTTATGTATTAGTGTTTTTGACCAGGTTCGACCATTTTTTAAAACCTGATAAAAAACCAGGATAATACTCTGATCATAGGTGGATCCAGATTTTTAATACGGTCCCATTATCATTGCGTTCGTTTTGTATTACGAGGTATCCATGTTCCCTACCCAGAACAAAATCCTGGACACGGCCTTGCTTGTGCCCCTCCCAGAAAAAAATCCTAGATCCGCCCCTGACTCTGATGCAGGGGTAACAATACATTTATTTTTTGTGTGTCTGTTGTTTCCTAAAATTTTTAATTAAATTTTTAAATTTTCAAACTTATGTAAAATATTATTATTTAATCAAAATATTCTGAAAATGTGGATGGTGGAACATGTTATTATATACATTTTAAAATCAAGAAAATGATTTTACAAAAATGAAAACTGAAGATAGAGTAGAAAAAACAAAAATACTGTTTCAATTTTTTTGGAGGTTATTTAAATATAGAAAATTTTCTATTGATAAGGCCTGAAAATTTGAGGAAACACATACTTTTTTATGCAATTTAAGCATAGGTACACATTTTTATTTTTCTCTTTCCATTTATTTTGCTATGTTTACCCCTTTTCTGATTGTTTGTTATTTTGACTGTGTCTAGGGTTAGACAGTGGCGCCGACTCCATGGGGCCTGAGGGGGCCCGAGCCCCCTCAAAGATTCGTTTGGGGGGGCGGAGCCCCCTCAATATTTCAAGAAAATAATTAAGTTATATTATGCTTTGTGAAATCACAAATATATATATTGGTAATTTTTATTTCCCATGTTTGACGATAGTTACCTTTTAAAATAAATTCAACGATGTGTTAAGATAAATAATTATAAGGTGAAGCAGGTTGACTGAATCAGGTGGTGTGAATCATGATAGTGTTTCGGTGCTGCGACACACTTTGAATTTAACCTCTTCCCGGGGTGAGAACTCGGATATGGGCCCCCCCAATATTTTTTATAAGTCGGCGCCCCTGGGGTTAGATGTTATAATTTCAAAATACCATACTCTATCTACATAGCTGGTATGTTCATTGAAATTGAATGGTCCATTATCACAAATCATTTGACATGGATTACCACAAGATGAAAGTAAGATATTACAAACAGTGATGTACGACTTTGCTGACTACAACCTAGACTTCGTTCATCCTTATGGTTTAATTTGAGCTAGGCTTGGCTATTGCAGTAATTTGTCAAAGCTCAGTAATATTTTCAATTCCAAGGTTGGATTTCTCCAAAGTCTTCTTAGTAATGAAGGCAATGAAATAATCGAGTGAGCTCTCAAGACTTAAAACTAGCGGTGAAATATATTGTACTAAGTAAAATTTGGTGGAAAGGGACACAAACTACATACAGTAAAACCTCTTTACATCGTAATGGAGGGGACCAAAATTTGGGCAATTTGATGTATGGAGGTTCACTATAGAGAGGTTTTTGTGATAGGCACCATTTTATTAATAAACCATAATATTAATATATTTAAACATGTATGCATGCATTAGTGAACATATATTTACAATTTAATGATTACACAAAGGTAAAAGTAACTTGTTCAAGAGGGCTTTTTAGGAAAGAAATTAGTTATTGAGTTTGAAGAAAGATCTGAGGTTTTCCCGGCGTATGCTGTTGTTGAAGTTTATTCGGGATTGCCACCGGATAAGGTTCTCCATCTCTGCCGACGTTTCGATGGCCGAGTCGTCCATCGTCACCAAGCCCTGATGACGATGGACGACTCGGCCATCGAAACGTCGGCAGAGATGGAGAACCTTATCCGGTGGCAATCCCGAATAAACTTCAACAGTTATTGAGTTTGCTTAAACCTTTTTTGAAACTCTTTCGATATATGTAATTCTATTGAATACAATCATATTATGATCGCATTCCTCCATGCTTAATAAAAGCCATTCAATTACGTTCAATGAATCCTCAACCTTTTTTTTTGGTGGGAACTGTAACTAATTCCTCATTACCAGCATCTTCCTCTAAATCCATCTCTTCCTGTATCCTGCAATATATATACATCTCCTTCACCTCTATCTTCCAACTCATGTGGGGAACATATGAATAAATCATTATCAACGATTACAAAGTCTTCAAACGTTGAATTTGTGTCAACTATTTTGTTGATTTTATCGTACTCTGTAGGTTCATTCTCAAATATCTCACTTTCCTCCTGTTTGCTACCACCCGTAATCCCAGCCTTGATGAAGCATTTCTCAAAAATTGAAGATATTAATTCCTTCCACGAAAGGCACAGCCTGTGCATGGTCTGAAGGATCCCTGTCGATTTCTGAAACAACAATGCCTGTTCGCTGTCCGTTTGAAGTCTGTTGATAGCCTGTTGGAGATTAGTGAACAGAGTATAAACAGCCAACGAACAATCTCGGGTCACTCACAAGTAGGAACAACTTACGAACAGCCTACCAACAGTTTGTACTCTGTTTGCAGCTTGTTCCTTAACAGGCAGGCAACAAGCATTTCGGGAACAATAGTGAACAAGCTTTTAACAGGCAGGGGCCGGTTGGTAGTATGTTTCACCGAACAGGGAATGAACAGACAACAGTGAACAAACACTAAACACCCTATCGATTTACGTAAAAATGATGCCTGTTCGCTGTCAGTTTGGAACCTTTTGGAGATTTTGAGAACAGATTATGAACAACGTACGAACAATTGTTTTAAGTTTCGGAATTTAGACAACAATTTGGATTAATCCAAATTTAATTGAGTACAAGGAAGTTTGATTGAATCCAAAGAAAATACCATCTACTTAAACAGTAATTATATACGGTTGAATTCTTTATCACGATTACCATCAACCACGGATGACGGTTATTGAAGTGAGCACGCAAATTATATTAGCTATCTGCTCGGCTTACGCACGTTAAATACTTTACTTCGCCAATTACAGGCAAGGGCCTTATGTTTCAGCCAAAGAGTATGTACTCTGTGGTTTCAGCGGACTGGGAACGAACAGACAACAGTGAACGAACAGACAACAGTGAACGGACAGTCAACAGGCAAGGGCCGGTTCATAGTCCGTTTCACGGTACAGGGTACGAACAGAAAACAGTGAACAGCTAGTGAACAGGTTCTGAACAAGGACGGAAACAAGGTCGGTAAAAGCCAGGTCGTGTCACGCACTTGACCAATGTAATCCGCCATCTTGATTCTCCAGCGCGGCGGGAATTCAAATTTTACGTGCATTTAAATGGGAGACATAGGTAAAAGGAAACACGGTTTTCTCACAACGTAATCGATGCAGGGCAATAAAATTTTTTTTATAAATAGTTAATAAAATGGAAATTTATAATACGTCTGTATTTTGAGTCTATGGTCCACGGTTCGACTCTAGAAAAATTGTCAACTCACGGGAAAAATAAATTTCGCACTGCAGCGCTCTGGATGCATGGGTTGTAAGGCACCATGTCTTACTTCCTTATTTAGGAAGTCTGGTACATGAAAATTTCCATGGTCATAGATAATTATAATATACTTGCGAAAACGGGCAGCTTTTGACACTGAAGACCTCGGTTCGACTCGAGAAAAATTGTCAACTCACGGGAAAAATAAATTTCGCACTGCAGCGCTCTGGATGCATGGTTTTTAAGGCACCATGTCTTACTTCCTTATTTAGGAAGTCTGGTACATGAAAATTTCCATGGTCATAGATAATTATAATATACTTGCGAAAACGGGCAGCTTTTGACACTGAAGACCTCGGTTCGACTCTAGAAAAATTGTCAACTCACGGGAAAAATAAATTTCGTACTGCAGTGCTCTGGATGCATGGGTTGTAAGGCACCATGTCTTACTTCCTTATTTAGGAAGTCTGGTACATGAAATTTTCCATGGTCATAGATAATTATAATATACTTGCGAACACGGGCAGCTTTTGACACTGAAGACCTCGGTTCGACTCTAGAAAAATTGTCAACCCACGCGACAAAAATTTTCTTACTTCAGCGCTCCGGGTGCATAGGTACAAGGAACCATGTTTTATTCCTTTATTTATGAAATTAGATTCATGAAATCTCCCAAGGTCATAGGAAATTATAGTATACTTGATAATACGTGCGGTTTTTAGTCTGACGACCTCGGTTCGACTCTGGAAAAATTTACAAGCCAAGCGAAAAAAACATTCGTTCTACAGCGCTCCGTGTGTATAGGTACAAGGAACCGTGTCTCACTTCCTTAATCAGGAAGTCCGGTGCATGGAATTTTCCACGTTCATAGTTAATTACATTATACTAGATAATAAGGGCGGTTTTTGACCCTGAAGATCTCGGTTCAACTCTGAAAAAATCCCCAACCCACACAACAAAAATTGTCTTCAGCGATCCGGGTGAATAGGTACAAGGAACCATGTTTCATTCCTTCATTTATGAAGTTAGATTCAAGAAATCTCCCAAGGTTATAGGAAATTATAGCATACCTGATAATACGGGCGGTATTTTAGTCTGAGGACCTTGGTTCGACTCTCGAAAAATGCCCAAACCAAGCGATAGGATGACTAATCTAAGAGGGTTGTGAATTTGTTAACATTGCTACTCCAAATCATGTATGTAATACTAGAACCATCTGCTTGCCAATTTTCTAAGAATCATGACAAATAATCCGACTGCAACTGCATTTAATTCAGCACAGAGCAAATGCATTCCAAATTACACCCAGACCATTAACAATTAAAATACTTATTGAGATGAATTGCTGGATAGAAATAAAAAAAGCTGGCACATCGTAATCACATCCTTATATTATAATAAAATTCACTACAATCTCCACAGTTCAGTAAATCACATTACTGTTTACAATTACAGTCATATAAAGTAATGTTTGATCATTAAAACGGAAAGTCATGGGCAATAGAATATTTTTCCAGAATAAATAAAACATAATTTTGTTGAAATAGTAGTACAATTTGATCAAACTAATTTCAAAACAGATGCACATAATTTAAGGCTTTTAAAACATCCATTTAAAGGTGCACTGCCATAATGTCTAGACTTTAAGGAATGATGATTTTGCTAATGCTGGCAAATGTAGCAGAAAGGTCCACACAACAGGTATCACCCTCAGGATTACAAATCCAGCCTGCCACTTAATGCATAGTACCCTGTCCCGGATTAAGAAGAACAGTTTTTCAAATAGTTCATGATTATCCACTGCACCAGGCTGCTAGAAAACATAACATATAAATACCATGAGACAAAGTAAACCGAAGAGTTAACAATGTAATTAATTGAACAAACCATTCATTTTGAGATGCACAAGTATGTTCATGGGAAATCAACATTCAAAAGGAAAAAGTTATGTTCATCCAAGTTATCATTATAGGTCAGTGTATAGAATACCCAACAACACTTATACCATGATCCCGAAAAAATCAGAACTATGTAATCGTGTTTGTAGTTAATAGAATAATATCTTCAAATAAATGGATTGTACTAAACATCAATTCCATACTTAAAATCATCAACTTCTAAATACACTGATATTCCTCCTGATGTAAGATCCTAATAAAATCCTTGCAAACCTGAAACACAATTAAAAAGACTATCGGAAACAGTACATATTACATAATTTCCAAGGATTGCAGATAGCAGTAGTCTCACACATTATCCAAATATGTAAAATAAAGTTGAAATGCCATTCACCATTACCATATGCCTGCAAAATGACAAGTTCACAGCAATGCATAAGGCCTCATATACTCCAATAGCATATACCAGTTCATGCCATTAGAATGTATTTTCCAGTTCCCAAACTCAACCTAGAAAGAATAAAAATATTTAGCTCAAAAAAGGGTGGGAAAACTAGGGTGGAAATACATATCAATGAAAGGGCTATGAAAGAATCATTTACTCACACATGTGTTCTCCTGAGACATCTCCTCAAACTTTTTTCAAAAGTGTTTCCCGTGACACTCTCACTTGCTTCCTTAAATTCTCCAGATATCAATCCGCAATTCACATCATTTTGAAAGGTCCTATCAGTAACATTTCCCCCTCTTATTGACCATATAACACAGCTACGCCCGCCTGGAAGAAAAAAAAATAGAATAACCTTGGAAATACATATCAATGAAAGGGCTATGAAAGAATCATGTAATCACACATGTGTTGTCATGAGACAGCTTATCCAGCTTATTTCATCATGGTTTCCAAAGATTATCGGACTTCATCATCCCCACTGGTAAAAAATTCTAAGATTTCTTGATGCAGCTACCTGCTCAATTATCATATTAACTAATCTTATCACCCCTAAATATTTCTTCTGTTTCACATCCTTCTTCACCTATTCCACATTTTTTTTTAGGCATCCTCTTCCATTCTTGCCACCCACTTGTCTCTCGACCATTGTCTTCATCAGGCCATTATGTATAAGATGTGGCCTATTAGATTGTTCTGTCTCGTATAAAGGTTTCCATGAGGCTACACCTCTCTCCTACTCTTCTTAGGACTTCCCCATTACTAACTCGATCCATGAAATCCACTTCATATATCTGTAGCACTACATTTCTCCTACATACAGTAGCCTCTATCAATGCACTTTACCTGCCTTAATTGTCTAAGGCTCACTTTGATATAGTACAGTAGTCGAAAAAAAAGTCTTGAAAATGGTACAGTGTAACCGAAACTAGTCGGCAATAAAGTGTGTTTTTGTAGAAAAGCTAAGTAATTTCCTTCCAACCATAAAAAATGGAATTCTACGAAGTAAAGGCCTCAACGATTCAGTGCATTCCCTGACTCATGTAAACAAGGATGGTTGCCAAACCTTCTTTGTTTCCGAAATGATGGCAATGTCAGAAATAAATTTTAGCATGATAATTTTTTCTCCATTTACATTCACTCACTAATCCTCTTCCTTATTGTCATGGATGGCTTCATCCAGGTAAATGCTTAAAGTTATCAGTGACAAGCACAGCCTTGTCTCACTACCTTCCAAATTCTTGAATTATAACAGCTTTGCCCTGATTTTATCTAACTTAAGAGACAGCTTATCAAACTTACTTCACCAACGTTACCAAAGATAATCGGACTTCACCATCCCCACAGGTCAAAAATACTAAGATTTTCCTAAAGCAATGTCCCTGATGGGTATCTCATTTGCTCCACCATTGAAGACAGATCAACCTAGAAGAAAGAAAATAATTATAAGGACATCCTTGGATACATTTCGAAAAGGCAAGACAAATGAAAAATGCACCTACATACTCATGCTTGCCAATCATTCATCTTCATAGACTGTTTCCACAATGTTCTGAATGAGACTCACTTGCTCCCATAGTTAACACAGATGTTATTCCATTCTTCAAATCATTTAACAACTCTCATGACTAACATGTTCACAATTCACCAAACCATAGATGACAAAGGAACCTAGGAAAGTGATAACATGTCCATATGATAATAATAAACTCTCATTGAATGCTTATTAATTGTCTAAAGTTGATGTTAATTAGTTAGAAATTGTAAATATTGCCAATCCCAATAATGAATGTAATACTAGAATAATCCGCATGCAAATATTCCAAGAATCACGGCAAATAATCTGACACAGTGATGTCAGTGTGCACTCAGGTGAGCCTTTAGGTACATTAAAGATTTTACAAATAACTGCAATAGAGGAATATACATCAGAACATTAATTAGAATAGGATGGATTCCAAACTCAATCACTGATTTTAAGTCAGCAAATGCTGCACGGAGCAAATGCATTCCAAATTGAGCAATTAGACTCAGACAATTAACAATGACAAGACAATCATGGATGTAAATAACTGAAGCATAAAGCCTGTTAAATTGTAGGAAGTAGTTGTACAAATCCAGTAGAATACTGCGCTCATGTGTTAATTTTAATGGATATATTATGGGTTGAAATGCACTATAGATACAGGGTGGGGTACAGACATAATGGGTATTAAATGAAACGAAATGATTAATACCCAGCTAAATGCAGGAGATTACCCCGAAAGGAAAGATATGGTGCATCTCAATATGCAGTCAAACTATACTAATAATGTTGCATTGATGGAGAGAGAAATAAATCATCCAGGCTCATCATAATCACATTCTTATATTATAATTCACTACAATCTCCACGGTTAAGTTAATCACAAAACTGTATCTATATTCACAAAAGTCGTATGAGTGTGCACTGATCATTAAGAGGGATAGTTATAATATGTATTTTAACATCCTGGATTAAGAATAACTGTTCTTCAAGTAGTTCATCAATAACCATTGCACCAGGCTGCTAGAAAACACAACATATAAAAACCATTATAAAAAGTATACCAAATGCCAGCAATTCCATACTTAAAGTCATCAACTTCTTAAAATAAACTGATATTCTCCCTGATGTAAGATCCAAATAAAATCCTTGTACATCTGAATAATAGAATTACAAAGACTATTTGAAACAATACATGCTACATAACTTTCACAGGTTGTAAAATCTCACATATTAACCAAACATGAGAATAAAGTTAACATGTAATTCAGCATTTGCCAGCTATATGAAAGGCTGTTCATAGCAATATATAAGGTATCATATTCTTAAATAACACAAGCTAGTTCATGCCATTACTAAATACTACCCAGTTCCCAAACTAATCCTACTAAAATATTTTCTAGCCTATAAAAGGGTGGGAAAAATGTGCACAGTAACATTATTGAAACAAGTTCTAATTCTCTTACATGACTTACCATTTTTTTAATAAATAATCCTCATGTGGCAACCAACTTCTTCCTTAAATTCTCCAGCCATCATTCCATAATTCTACTGATTTCACCATCACTCATGAATACCGTGTTAATGCCTCAACTGACCATAGATCATAATTCAACCTAGAAGAATGATAATAATGATATGAACACCATTGGGAATATGTTGCAACGGAACACAAGATGAAAAAATGCACCTACTTACATATGTGTGGTTATGAGACAGCTTCATAAACTTTTCCGACAATGTTCCCCATAAGACTCTCACTTGCTTCCTTAATTTCTCTATCTACATTCTACAATTCAAATGATTTTACCAGCTCTCATAAGTAACATGTTCACACTTCACCTGACCATGGATCATATATCAACCTAGAAGAATTATTAGAATTAAAAGAACAACCATGGAAATATGTAGCAAGGGAAGGACTGGATGAAAAAATACATCTACTTACACCTTTATGGTTGTGGAACAGCATCTATGACTTCTTTCAATAATGTTCCCCCAGGAAACTGTCACATTGTCCTTAAATTATCCAGCAAAATTCTACAATTCCAATGATTTTACCAGCTCTCATGAGTAATATGTACACGCTTCAACTGACCATAGACCATAGTTAGTTCAACCTAGAAGGATGACAATAATGATAAAAACAACCTTGGTAATATGTTATAAATTTATAACAATATTTTGCGATTGCAAGGGAGGACAATGGAAAGAAACATCTACTTACACCTGTGTACTTATGAAACAGCTCCCAAGACTTAGGCAGTATTCCTCATAAGACTGTCACTTGCTTCCTTAATTTATCCAGCAGTCATTCCACAGCTCAAATGCTTTCATGAGTACATTTTTATTTTGTTGCTGCTTCACCTGACTAGCTCATCATAGTTCAACCTGAAAAAATGGCAGAAATAATAGGAACAACCTTGGAAATAGTTTGCATAGGAAGGACAGGTAATGCCTGAGAAAAGCAATGCTCATCACAATAATATCAGATTATAAATTGTATGTGGTCATTTTCAATAAGCTTCACCGTATTGATTCACATCCTACAGTGGGTAATCTATTAACACATATAATGATTAGTATCTATTACAATGTTGAATATTTATTACTTCTTGCATGAATTTGGCCATATAATGTTCAACTTTTGCACTAATCCACAATAAAATGGGCTGATGTTGTTGTACCATTTACACAGTAAATGAATGATAGCATAGATTTATGGTCTATTTTTCCCACACTACTGTTACACTCTCAATAACTTAACCTCACATAATACCACATGTCCTTATTCCCATGAATTCAACACACAATGACTGCACTCAAATAACTGTCAAATAATTGAACTGCCATATATTGATATCCCTATAGCCCACACTTTAATTAAATTCCTGTCAATAGACCCTTCCTTTAAATGAAGATATACTTTGCGACATTCTCAAAAACTACCAGACAACTTTATAAACGGTACATAGGCTTTATATAAATTTATATGCGAAGGAGTCCATGTATGAAGTTATAGGTTACTGCAATTCGGTGTGCATAATATCCAGTATCATGAAAATATCACTTCAACAGCACTGATACAAAAAAGTTAACTGAAAGCCAAACAAATAACGTAACAAGTGATAATTCAATATTCTACTACATAACTCATAAATTTACTACACACTAGCAGAATTAAAACTCGAGTAAAGCATATATTAACCTTCTCGTACATGGTTGCATTGAACTTCACAATCATAATTTGTAAATACTTTTCCATAATATCATAATACACTTACTTTTGCTTTCAGCATCCGGATTTCCTAATTAATCACCAACATCTCGTCCTGTTGATAGTCGGGAACGTCTGGTTCTTCCACCAACTCTCCTCCAGCACACGGGTTGATATCCGAGTTGTTTGGATGCAAGAATTTCTATGCATAACGTATAACGAATGCACGAGTTTAACAGGACATCTTATTACGACTTCCAAAAGTGCATAAAAAACTGAAATTATTAGAAAAGACTAGATTCGACTGTCGCCAATTTGTAATATTAAAACTATGTAAACTTATTCAAACTTTGTATAACTTATCTTCAGAATACATACCTTTTTCCAGAAATCGCTGTTGGAACGGCAGTTTGTTTATGTAGTTTGCGACCATCCTGTTGACGACACTCTTAACTTCTCCGCAGTGAAACAAACCTAAATAATAATATTCGTAAAAATTGAGGAATTTCTGAACAGAGAAGGCATTATCCATTGCACGTATAAAACTGAATTGAAGAAATGTATACTGGCGCAAGCGAGCCTACATACGATCCGATTATTCTACTAATTTACAATGAAAATGCACCATTTCCGTATTATTCCGTATGAAACATGACCCGAAGTAATAAATAACATTGAAAAGTTTGGCACTTTTGCATTACTTAACATAATTTCAAGGCAAAACGTGATGAATCCGTATCAAAATATGCTGGTGACAACAGCGTTGTCAACAACTTTTGAGAAGCCTATATTTCTACTATGTGACGTTCCCTCATTGACATAGGCTATTGCTATAATTATTAAGACTTACGTTGCATATATAAATATTTACAAAGTACAAATACAGGCAAAAAATACTTATAATATTGTCACTTCCTTACCTCACAATGTGCGATGTTATTGTAGATTTCCATTTGTTTCTTCTGCAATATATCGACCAAGGAGCCTCTCTTTTACGATCAGAAGAAAAACGAAATATTATTACTCCGTTTTTCGTGGAATTGGAGCAAATCGGAGCACTGCAGCACACAATTTTTTGAAATTAATTCATATGCCCTATGCAAACACCATGTAAACAACAGACAGGTGGGAACCAAGATGATCAAACCGAAATGCACTATGGGAGCGTGACACGACCTGCCTTTTACCGACCTTGGACGGAAAGATAGCGTGGTGCTGCTACCTACCTATAGAAGATAGCAAACGCAAACAATGACGCCAATAACCGATACCGTTATCCGGACAGTTTACGAGCACATGGTCGACTGTGTTGTGGTGAAGTTGTTGGTTGCGGAGAAAACAGTTATTTATTTGATTATTATTTAACCTGTGCTAAATGCCCGCAGTGACGAATTAAGTAATTCGTGCATCCATTCAGTGATAGTGAAAGTCGTGAAGTGATATTTGTTCTTGAGTGTGTTTATTTAATAATTTATTGTGTCTCTTAAGTTTTTGAGCAAGTACTGAGATTTGTATTGTATTTGTATTATGCGTATGTGCGTTACGTCGCCAATAAGAACCAACAAACATTGTCAGAGGACTGTCTTTCTTGTAGGTTTGTTTGTGAGAAGTGAAATCGTGTTCATAAATATTCTTTAAAGGCGTGTTTCTCTTTTAAAATCACACGTATTATATTGACATAGTGCAGAATCCGAGTTGTATTAATTTAAGGAAGTACATATTTCTTTGATGAAGGCATGTGAAATATTTGTTGATGTAGTGGTTGTTCTGTTAATGATGACAAAGCTTGCTTTTCTGCTACTATTCAAGATTTTTATAACTAATGGAATATGTGGAAAAGCACAATAAAAGTTTTTCTTACAATCATTCAAATGAATTTCAACTTTTAATTCTATTTTAACATAAATTATCTCTTGTCTATTATGTCCAACTTAGCAACAGCGAACAGTTAAGGAACAAAGTATGCGCATAGGGAGAGAACAGACAAATAACCATCTTCCCACATTGTCACAGACAAGGAACAGACAAGGCGTTCCAATTTACATTCTACGAACAGTCGCCTGCCTGTTCTCTCTTGGTCAAGGAACAGGGAACAAACAACCTAAGAAAAGAGGCAATGAACTGACAGCGCACAGTCCCCTGCCTGTTCATTGTCTGTGGTCCAACAGGTAAGGAACAGAGAATGCCGCTTTCTTAACAGGGAGGGAACAGACAAGTAACCCTTTTCTCACAGACAAGGAACAGACAAGGCGTTCCAATTTACATTCTACGAACAGTCGCCTGCCTGTTCTCTCTTGGTCAGGGAACAGGGAACGAACAGCCAACTGACAGACAATGAACAGACTTTATTGTTACAGAAATCGACAGGGATGCTCCATGAGCACTTTTAATGTCGTTTTCACTATTCACTCTCCATAAAAAATAAATCACTAGCTGTTTTCGATAATGCCTTTTGACCAAAGAAATAATTCCCTGGTCTAAGGGTTGTAATTTACTAGTGTTTGGAGGGAAGTACACAACTTTTATATTTCTTTATAGTTCACAACTTTTATATGGCTCCGAAAATTCCTCAGAATGTGGTAATGTCAAGCAGCCGCCTTGTTTTATTTGTAGAATCCATCATCAGCTTATAATTAATTAAGTAATTTTCGTATGTTTTCATATTTTATGGCAAATAATTGAAAATACTCCTTATTATATATTTTAGAAAATTGATTTATCATTCTTATAACGTATGACTTGTTATAGGTTATAAAAAATAAATAAACACGTGACTATTGGAAAAAATAAACAAAAAATTGAACGTAATTTTGAAAGTTTCCTCGAATTCCCTTTCTCTAAAATACAATGCTCGAAGAGTTCCGTAGAAAAGCCCAGTCGAGGGCACACAGAAACGCTAGGTCTGCGAAAGGACGTGATTTCCCGGTGAGAATGCTGGGCGAACTACTTCAGAATGCGGCGGCGACGGTAAAAAATTTCATTGCTCTATCGCGTATCAGCTAATTAGCTGTCTCCTTCACCCAACATTGTCGCGCATGGAGTGATGTTCGTTCAGTATTGCTAGAAATTGACGCCCCGGACTCCCGATGGAAGAGTCAGATTTCGCGGCATAAATACGCACGCAAGACATATGACTGTCGCTAAGCGCAATAAATTGTAAACTACGATCGTTCACGAAAGCATCGAAAAAATTACCAAGGCGGCAGTGAGAAAGTGCTACACCGGGAAGTATGGGAATAAAATAATTGAAAAACTGTATTTGATTTATTTCGAGTCGCAGTAAATTCATGAAATATTTTCATTTTAGAAACGGAAGTAGCAATGCGGTTGAGTAATTCTGTCTCCATGAATGGAAGTGAAGTTAGTTGAAATATTTCCGCCGGCAAGGGATTATAGGCTGCGCTGGTCACCTCTTTTATTAACTGAACATAGTATGTAAGCACTTACAGGAAAATAAAGCCATAAGTAACAGAAAGCGAGTGCTATCGCGCAATTTTTACCATGATTCGAGAGAAAACGATGCGTACTGTCGTCATTTACTGTCACTTAAAATGATTAGGATAGTTCGTTGCCTCTTTCTTATTAACTGTTAGATATGCTCTCATATGGAAAAAAATGGCCCAAGCTAATGGTTAACGTGAAAATTACAGTATAGTAAAGGTGTAAAAGAAAAGAATAAGCGTGAAACATTTATCGCTGAAAATGTCATTCCATGTTCGTTATCGTGGCTGCATTAATGGTCTCTAATTGTCTCGGTACGAAATGCGGAGGTAGGCCGTCTCGGGGGTGTCTCGTTGCTATGATATATAGAGGTTTTACGATATAAAGAGGTTCACTATAGAGAGGTTTGCCTATAAATTTACATGTAAATCTGACGGGACCAGAGGGTTGGTACGATGTATAGAGGTTTACGATGTAAAGAGGTTCACTACATAGAGGTTTTACTGTATTATAAATTCAATATTTAAAGTGACCAAAATTTTTTCAATGGAAAACCCAAGGTCAAATTATCACTCAATCCCAGGGGCGGTCTGGGGTGATTATGTCATTGATATCACCCTTGCAGAAGTTTTGGATTTTTTTTTTACCGGCAAAGTGTGAATCACTTCGAAAGTATTGTTTACTCATCAATTTTCTGGTAATGCTAATTATATCATGGCTGGGGCTCATGACTTGGGGACCCTCCCCTGTAAAATTTTAGGAAATCGTATGCTCGGAAATAGATTTTGATGCTACATATTCTGGTTCTTAAAAATCGGATAAAAGTTAATAAAAACTGAAATTTTGTGAGAAAAATACTTTGAAAAGTGAGAATTTCAGAGCTACAAAATTTCATATGGTATTATATTTCTAATGCCTATTATTAAGTGAATTTTTTCCTTGAAACTGTGCTGGAACCTACAAAACTTCTTAAGTACCTAACCTTTCCGAATGACCATAAGAAAAACATCTTTTATCTTCAGACACACTTATTTTTTTATTTAAACTTTTTCTGCTGAGCATGCATACATTGTGAAGCAACTAATGAAAATAAAAATAATAAAAAAACACTAATAATAAGAATTTTACAATAGCAAAAAAAACCTTGGTTCAAGTAATTTGAGTCTTTTTTTATTGCACCTTTCATATATCTTATCATATTCATGATAGACATATTTGCTGTGGGATTCCCCTAAGCTTGGAGCCCTTTCCTGTCAGCCGACCTGGCGAGTCCGCCCCTCCTCAAATCTATGTTAGAAGACACTAATTTGAATAAAAACTTTCCCTCTCCCTTATACTTCTTCTGATGTGGTACCCACTGATAACTTCCCCTGACATTTTACCAAGCCAATCATCCAATCTTTATGATATGTACATGATATGTCTAGATGCTGTTTAGTCAATTATCCAATGATTTGTACCAGTTGTTTGTGAGGTCAAACCTACCTCATTTTATTTACATACCTGTATATTTTCTCTTCAGAATTCCCTAACTTTTGCTAGATATATTTTGATAGGCTAATTGTGGGAATGAAGGCAAATTGCTGAAATTTGGAATATTTCTTGGGAAAAGTGTGAACATTTTCTAAAGTATTATGTGCCCATCAATAATGTCAATTTAAAGTGAAAAAAAATTCATACATACGGAGAAGTATTATTCAATGCATACATTCATGCATAGGCGGATCCAGGGGTGGGGCACGTGCCCCCCCCCCAAACCCTCAAAAATATGCAAGATTTTTAATACGGTCCCACTATCATTGCGTTCGTTTTGTATTACGAGGTATCCTTGTGCCCCACCCAGAACAAAATCCTGGATACGGCCTTGCTTGTGCCCCTCCCAGAAAAAAATCCTGGATCCGCCCCTGCATTCATGCATTGAATAATACTTCTCCTCAGTGCATACTTAGAGTGAACACCTTCTGCAGCATAAGTTTTTTTATAAATTTTAGGCAGAAGAGTCCCAGAGCTTAGAAGCAAATTGGTGTAACATGGTTGGAGAAGTTCCTGGTCAAGAGTAAAAAAAAAACAAGAAGGGAAAACCATCTAAAAATGAGGAATAGGTAAGGTAAATTAACTGGAATAAAATGTTCGTTAGCTTGTATGTATTACAATGGGAATACCTACAAAAAACTGAAAAATGGTCATGTTAAAAATGCTAACCATTTTGGAAAATGGTCAGGAAAGATAAAAATTTAACTTGAATGGAGCATATTCTGGAAGGCAAACCTTAGAAAATTACATAAAAAGGAAGTTTAAAAACTTGGGGTAATGGTCAGAGGGTCTCTTCTATTAGAGGAAAGGAATAACTTTTTACTTTTTTTTCAGTTTATCAATGAAATTGATATAATTTAGGTAGGTACCTATATTCCGATGAGTTCTAACTTTAGTAAATAAATTGGTGAAAATCATTATAAAAGAGACATGTCAATTTAAAGTGTGTTCTCCATTTGAAGTGCGAATTTTTTAAATTCTAGTTTTTTACTGGGAAGGGAGTGTAAATAGCTTTTAAAGTATTTTTTTGCTATTGATAGCAACTTTACATGAAATAATCCTTCGAAGTTTTCTTACTTAGGTGCAAGTTTGGGTAGCAATTGTGGAAAAGAATCATGGAAAGTTAAATTCTTCATGTGTAAGATTTGAAATCACACCTTTTCACGGAATGTAAAGATTTTAAGGGTAAGCTTCCAAGGTTCTGTGGTCTCCTCAATGCATATATCAGTATATAATTAAAATTTTTGCTATCTAAAAATCATTGAAAAATTGGTGGAAAAGCACTATGGTAAGTGAAATCATGATTGGTGAGATCATTGAAATTTTGGATTGGGGGAGAAAACCAACCAAAAATTAAAAAATTGTATGCTCAAACACTTAACAAATTGGTCAGGAATAATTTTCTAATAATCAGAAAGGGAAATCAACCTAAAATGCTGAATTTATAAGCTTGAATCTTGAAATCCACTATGAAATTGATAGATTTAGGGTAGGTATAAAATTTATTTGAATGGTGGATTCTCGAGAAGGAAAAACCATCCAAAAATGAGGAAAAGGTAAGGTAAATGAACTGGAATAAAATGTTCGTTAGGTTGAAAAATTAAATTGAGTGGCCAAAAATTCAAGAAGGACGAAAGATGAAAAAATTTTAATCACTATCAGAAAAATTCAGGAATTAAAAGTTGAAAATTAATTCCAACTCATCCTGGACCAATTTCAATGGTGCATATTCTTGATGGGAATACATCTACAATATTAAAAAAACAATTATTGAAGATTTGGTCCGGAAAAAACGGAAAATAAATTTGATAAATATTCAAGAAGGGAAAATCTCAAGATACCGGGAAAATCGTAATGGTAAACACTTGAAGAAAACGTTAAAATATTAAATATAATATAGGGTATTAAATTAATTTCATACGTAAGATATTATGAAAGGACAACTTCCCAAAAAGGAAAAAAAATGATAAGGTCAAAAGCTTGCAGAAATGGTCAGGAAAGGTTGAAAATTAATTTCAAAGAACCTACATATGTATACACAATGGGAATACCTAGGTTAATTGAAAAATGGTCATGTTAAAAATGTTAACATTTCGAAAAATTGTCAAGAAGGATAGAAATTTAACTTGAATGGAGCATATTCAGGAAGGGAAACCTCAGAAAATGACAAAAAAAGGAAGCTTTAAAACTTGGGGTAATGGCCAGAGAGTCTCTTCAACTACAGGGTGGGGCAGAATGGACTCCCTACAGACTCATGGCTAAAGAAATATTCTTGTCTAAGAATATGAAAAATTGATACCTCCACTGCATCAATTCTCAACAATCGTCCACCGAATCAATCCATTCATCTAGTAGACCTAATAACACTAGATAATTGGATTCAAAATTGATCTCAATTCTCAAATCAGGGAGCCCATTCTGCACTGTATTTCATGAATTTATGACCATGAAGGAATTTTCATCAAAATATGTGACCCATTGGAGAATTTAGGTCAAATCAGTTTATGTATTAGCTATAGGCTTCATTTGGTAAAAGTAGCCTATATTCAATTTAGAATATATTTTGTATACTTATGCAGCAGTTTCAATGTGCGATTCAGTATTTATGTAACTATTTCATGATTATTTCTACTTCAAAATTTTTACAAATATTCTTTCCTTAACAACAAATATGATTTCAAAAATTTGTTATCAACATTAATTCGAGTAATTGAACAGTACTAATGGAAAATATCGTCCATTAATTATTCCCTTCACATATTCCCAAAGAATCTTTTTCCTAAAATATTAAGAAAAAAGACATTAATGGAGAAAATTTAAGTATTTTTCAATGATATGGATTTTATTGGAAACTTTAGTTAGGTAACTATTAGTAAAAAGACAAAAGAAAAAAACAATAGAAATTACATTTTGGGATAGCATAAACGGCCATCATTGAAACAATTTTCAGGAAAAATATAGCACCACTACAATGATATGCTTTAAGACACGGTCGCTGGCGTTACTTTGTGGAACTGTTTCATCATAAAATCAAAATACTTTGTTATTCCACACTTTATTTTAAATAGTACAACCCGGGTTTCTGTACATATATCGTGCTATCATCATCAGAAGACCTGATGATAGCATGATATGCAGAAACCCGGGTTGTACTATTTAAAATAAAGTGTGGAATAGAACAAATAATTTTTATTTTATGACAATGATTTGTGCCTGGGGGATTGTTTTTATTACCTTCCAATATTTATTTGAAGAAATAGGTTCATTCCTTCCTGACATATTATAGTGGGAAAGGTATTCTAACATCCGAGATATGAGGATTCTAAAAATGTTTTCACTATGCTTTCAGAATTCCTCGCTTATTACCACTAAGAGCAAAATGTTTTAAACACACAATAAAAAATATCCTTGTATAATTAAATTTGTACTCAAGTATGCACATAATGTGCAGAGAGATTCAGAAGACGATGGGTGTATGTTGGACAATGGAATATACAGAAAGATTCATAAAAGCATTGAATAAATTTTAAAGCTGTACATTGCATAAATTTTTATTAAATAACAACAACTAGATACATACATAGATAATATATATTATCTGATGACCAAACATTTAGTTATCTGGCAATTACCTTGTTTTTTTATAATCAGAGACACATGATCTCTATGTACAGCTTTTTTCCAAGTTCATCGATTTTTTGATACCTTTGTAAAGTAAACTTTGAAATTGATCATATAACATTAATGATATTGTGATATGGAAGGTTCAACAATAAATCACTCATACTTAACGTGAATGCTTACAAATGCATTTAAAAATTATACCATTTACATTATGTAGGCATGAGAGAGGAAACAAACATGATATTAACACTTAGTAATCATATGCCGACGTCATCATGGCAATTGAGCAATATCCTGATATTTTACTGTGATCACATCGACAACAGCCATTACTTTCAGTACTTTGATATCAAGTAAAATTAACATTGCCAATAATATATAAAATGTTATTAAAATCCAATAGAGTTTATTTACAGCTACGAAGGAATACAACCTCCTTTAATTATTAGATTCACAAATTGCAAACAACTATTTAAACATTCTTCTCCTAACAAAACAAGAATCACTATATGAAGTTTAATTTTAATTGTTATTCAATAAATTTACAGTAGAATTGAAACATGATATACATAAAATGAATGGCACAGTTTGCACCATAAAATACCACCAAAGGAAGTCTTTACTACAGAGCATGGAGTTGCAACTGTTTACATCTACAATTGAATGTTTTTTCAAAGCAGATATAATTCAGTATTTCACAACTGATCAAAATATATATTTAAAAATTCCTCATATGCAATGAATAATTGAACTTAGTTGAATAAATCATTATTATTGCATAGCTGTAATTGTAATCTCCCAATGAGAAATATGGCAAACAAGATGCCCAAAAGACATTTCCTGTTGTCTCAAGTGACTAATGCTTTTGAAGATATTTCATCCTTCAATGCTACAGTATGAAGAGCCTAGTATAGCGGTGCAATGGCAGTTCAATGTCCATGCTTTGAGACTTAGATCACTGGATTCCATTGAGCAATGATTTAATCCATTGGTATCTCCGGAAGATACTCCACCCTAAGGTATGGATTTTTATCTTAAAATAAGCAGCAAATATCACCTCAGCACATTATGACAGTAACTTACTAAACAACAGATACCTACTATTTACAGTTGTAAACCGGATGATTTTGGCATCACGTAATGACAACCGCTTTGTGAACGCAAGGGCCGTTTGCTCCCCCTTCTAAGAGTGCAGGCCAGAGGTAGCACCGAATTCGGTCCGAATTTTGATCCGACGAGTGGAAGCGAATATGCATGTCCTTGCGGAAACTGCGATGTTCATATTCGAGCACATATGGTGGAGACTGGAATGAAAGCAATGATATTCTTTAGAATGTAATAAAACTTAGACGTTTGGCTTCATAAATGTCCGTCCAAATTTTTGATGCATATAATCTGAAACAGAATTCTCAATGCATTCAGATAAATAAGATATTTTGATTGGGTTATCGATTATTTTTTAATTTTTTTAATGCTCCTGTAGAATTTCATTACCTACTTTAGCTGATAGTATATGAATACACATATATGTATATCTTTTTGTGGGTCTTCGTACTGTCATCTTGAAGATTTTTCTCTTTTTTATTGATGTGAATGACAACGCATTTCTTTTTAAATAATGGTGTTGTATTAGAATCTTCAACTTATATTCACAGATATCAATTCACTCGCCAACCGAAAACTCCAAATGATAATTGCACTCCATGAAATTCAAGTTACCTCAATTTTTTTGTATATTTTAAGCATCAAAGTCAAACTATAACATTTAATGACACTTAATTGATATGAAGAAAATTTTCTCTGAAGTTTTGAAATCAGTAACTAATCATTGGCTCATGCCAGTTAGAAGCATAGATATAAAAATGAATAAGATCTACAGGAAGAAAGAATTTTGTAGGAAAAGTTAAATCAGAAGGTATATACATAAGGGCCTTTATAAAAGGGCCAACCTGCCGAACGTAACATCAGGTTACGATTCAATTATCATCACAAGCAAAGTTTTCCCATCACACGCAGAATTCTTGCCATACTTTCTGTCACCTTAGTGACCCCAACATATTTCAAACTCACCTCATTTTGAGCTAGTGATTATAAAAATATGAACAGAACAGGCCACGCGCTAAACTGATGTAATATTATTTTTCAAAACTGTTTTTTGGTGATTCGTGAGAGGAAATCAAATATTTATACACATAATTTTATTAAAGCCTAGGTCTTAAGTAGCCGTCTTTTGTTGAATTTATGAGGAATGATCAAGTTTTAGTTTTTCACAACTCTACAATACATAAACATCCAGAATATACAGGAAAAGAGGCAAAATAGTTCAAGGGGTAGTTTTCATTGTTTCCATAAATTTAAATAAGGGGCGTAAAAATTTCATCTGGTGTGCAATGGATAAAAATGACTCTCATCCAAGCACTTATTTCTTCACTCACCTGATTAATGAGATTCCAGGCAAGGCGAACGGCACTCTTCACGTACTGGACAAGGCCATCGCAAGACTTCAGGCAAGGGTAATCATAGAGTGTAGCCCATATTTGTGAGCAAACTTCCTGCAAATAAAATGATATATAGAAAATATTAGAATAGGTACTTTCACCACAGCCAAATGACTTCTGTGGATGCTTGGTATGATATATTGGTCATAATTGACTCACATGGACGGTGAGGATTTCACAGGTGATATGGAAACTATTGGTGACATTGAGAATATTAATTAAAGACACTTTATTACTACCATTTCATTTATTTTACCTATCACAACTAGTTTTCATCAATTCAGAGAATTTGTTTCCTGGTTAGGTACTTTTCATCTGGTGCATTGTGAAAATATATCATGTTGATGTGATCTTTGAAACATTATTATTTTTATATTTTCCCATAAAATAATCAGTCATCATCACTTGAATTCATTGCATTTTTTAATTGTTTTAAAGGTAAAATCTTTCCCAAAATAATTTTTATATCTCACTTAGTCACCACCAAACAGAAAGAACTCTTGGTAAATTAAACAGAACAAGAATGTTTAATGACTCTTTCCTCTGAAAAACTCTTCTAAAAAAATCTTATAAATTAATATGTAGTTACATTTCCTGATTGCCGACAGTTTTCCAAACAAATGACCCAGAAGCAAACCCTAGAAATCTTCCTAAACAAAGTTTTTAAGGCCTAAAATTCTAATTATCCTCATTAAAAAAGTGTTTGAGGAAGAAAATTACATTAGCAAGAGGCTGGAGGGAATTTTAGGTTTTGAAAATAATAAAAACAGTGGAAGTCGATAGTATCAAATTATTTTGAGAGTAGTCATTAGGGTGGTCCTTATTTTTAAAGTTTTCGAATTTCTTTTCGAATGGAACATAACTGGGACGCCCCCCAGTTTTGTTCCATTTGGTGAGAAAATAAATCATGAAAATTATTTATGCAATCGGATACCAGGAAAACATGCTGCACATCGCACTTAAAGTTTAGAAATTAGAAAAAACTTGGGGGCGTCTCAAAAGAAATTCGAAAACTTTGAAAATAAGGACCACCCTACCAGTCATTAGTCATTCAGTCATAAGAATTATAAGTGAATATTCATAACTTTTTATGCAAACTTGGTATTAATGGTTCATCATAGTTCTCATTAGAACTAAATTCATTCAAAAACATTAGAATTAAATCGGTCTCAACTTTATTTAGGCATAGTATTGTACTTACCATTTTTTCGAGAACGTCTGAATAAAAAAATAAAACAAAATTATCACCATCATAATTGAATCAATTAAGATATAAATGAGATATACCTCCCTTTCACTACAAGAAACAGTGATACATAACTTTGGTTGACAAAAAATATTATGTAAGCTCATTTATAATATCAACTAATTTCTTTGCCGTTGACTCAAAAGGAGTCAAGCGAGAGAAGAAGCCAATTCAGCATACGTTTATGCAAGAAGCTGTTTCTAGGGTAAATCTGGGTTTATTTCCTCGTAGAGAAGAAAAAAAGAACTCTGCCATTGGTTAAACAATTTAGATCAAACAACCAAGAACGGCAAAGGATGTAGGGATAAATTAAAACAACCTTTATTGATGGTTCAGTGACACTTGAAAATAATTGAACCTGTGTTTTTCATTATGTACACAGTATATAAATTGCGAAGACAAATTTATATCTTGATTCGGCCAAATGGAAAGATATGTGATAATCTGAGAGAGTCAATAGAAATTCAGTAAATTTCATCAAGTTTTCACTGAGACTGAAAGATGCAAATTATCAAATACATTCAAACTTTCAGTGTAAAATATTTAAATAGCATGTTTTCCATGATATGCTTCTTCGATATTCAAAATGAAAATAGTGGCATTCGTTACTTAGTTCAGTTCAGGAAATTAATTTCCCAATATCACCCTTTCCAGAATTTTGAGGCACCATGGCATTACAAGACAAGCCATAACAAAGCATAACAAGCTTTGCGAGGAACTTAAAAAAAAGATGATATAAAAGGTACCTTCATACTTGGGTAATTTCTGTCATAATTTTAACATTATCACATGCTTCATTTCGGTTTTTGCCAGCAAACTATAATTAATTGCTGTTTAAGACCTAAGAAGAATTTTTTATTCGCCGAAGATATTTTTTTGCAAAAATTGGTTTCAAAAACAGGTATGTTAACAGATTTCAATATATCTTTCACATGCGGCTGAGCACTGACATGTAGAAATATATAAAACTTTTACTAAGTCATATTTAAAACTAAGTACATATCATATCCACTTTCTATTGAATTGCATCAAAGATAGCCTTTTCTACTTTCAGTCAACAAAGAGACATAATTTGTAAACGAAGCCCACATTGAAAACTTGTAGATGGAAATAAAGTTTGATAATACAGTATACTCTCGTTATTACGAAGTTCACGGGACCGAAAAACTGGAGGTTCGTAATAACGAAGTTCGTATGAACGTTTCTTTTAGGAATCGTCGAAAAAAACCGTATGTGATAAACGTGATTAAATTACGCGGAAATATATATAAATATATATACGACTTTTCCTGTTTATATATATATATAAACAGGAAAAGTCGTTTCAGTTTCGGCATGCGGCATGACGTAGTCGAGGGTTGATATCCTCCCGAGTACATTAAGTCCGATTTACGAACTAGATGCGTTCCAAGACCTTGTTCCTAAGTTGATAAACTTACGGTCCGGCCGCCGAGAGTTGTCCGATGACAGGCAGAATAGTCTAGGTCGGGGCAGCGTTGCCAGGTAAGAAAGTGAAACGTCTATAAAGGGCTCCGTGAAGAAAGGAGACGGAAAGAACGACGAGCGTGATGGACCCAGTGGAAGAATCACTTGTTTTGTGGATTCGAGGAAAGGACATGTTTCAGTGGAACAGGCTTATTTCGCTGCTCTTTATGCATTTGACAACGTTATATGACTTGGCGATGGTGTGAGGTGCGTTTGGGGGATAGCGATTGGCTGCAAACCGTGCTGGCGAAGGGTTATCCGCACCTCCTATTGTGCCGTCATCGAACAACTCTCGCTGGCCGGACTGTATGCAAGGCATCGAGGAGTACGGTTATCCTGCAGAATGCAACATTTCATAACAATTGTGCACTAACACACAATTGTGACAAACTGATCTAGCTGGGCGTGCAACGCAGCCGGAGCCGAAAAAAATCGCTCTCCGCGGCAAGGAACAACGGGCGAATCGCTGAACAGTCCCTAACTTCACACCGGATTCAATGATACTTTGTTCAGATTATGTCCAGAGTACGATTTTCTCTACGCCGCACCGCGTAGCGACGGTCAAATTATGAGGCGCCAAATTCGAAATTTGAAATTTTTGAATGCTGGCATCTCTGAAAGTTCGTAAATCGAATGTGCGTAGGAAGAGAACTAACTTTACATCAAATTTACGAGCTATGATTCTGCCACCATGATTCCCCAGGAATGAAGCTTATTATGTGACGTTGCGCGTATGGTGAAGAAAGAACCATAAATGACGGTCTTGGTCACAGTACACGAGGAGAACTTAAACATGGCGTGATTATTAAAACATAGCGTAGTGAATATACATCTAAATGCCATAGGTTATGCGTGGAACTTCGTAATAAAGTTCATTTTGTATCCGCCGGGACCGGGACTGAGGTTCGTAATTTCGTAAAAACAAAACGTTTCTTATCCTATAGCTTGGATAGGCCTTTTCGTCGGGACCAACGATTTGCTTCGTAAAAACGAGGACTTCGTAATAACGTTGTTCGTATTAACGAGAGACTACTGTAATAATAATTACTTAAGTTTTAGGTACAAGCAACCTATCTAAAAAAAATACTGAAGTGTTTCTTCAATTTTTGACCACAACAACAGTTAATGAGAAGAAAAATTAACTCCCTACACAGGAAAATGAACTAGGTCACCTCACAAAAGGGGATCCTTATAAATCAATTTTGAAACAAAATGCAGCAAAGACGGGGTAGGAGAGATGCATACTAACATTAATCTGATGCTATATTAAAATAATCTTACAGACTGATATGAAATAAATTTATAATACCAAGATGTAACCAATGCTGAAGCATCAAAACAAAATTATGTCTTGATTAGGCCAAATTGAAAGAGTTGCGATAATCTGAGAGATTCAACAGAAAATTCAAGCATGATCGCAGTTATTTCGGATTCATAACAATGATTATTCTTCTGAAACTATATGGAAGCCAATGCATAATATTTCGGCTCATTCATTTGTAGAAATCATTAATTTTTTTGGAATTCGAAAAAGTTAATTATTGTTTAATGCGAATTTTAAGCACTAAATTTTCATTGTGTTTTTTCATTTTCAATTGCTATGCTTTAGCATTTAAAATGTCACTATTTGCGCGATGCATACATATTTAAATTTTTTCATTTTTTACCGACAAATTTTGCATAAATCTTTAAACTCCTCATACTTCATCCAATTGTCATAACGCAATTCGTTTTATTCCATTTAAACGCTAACACTTTGTTCGAAACATTAAATGTCAATAAAATTAATTTGATACCCTTCACCAAGGTTGTTAAATTTCAATATAAAAATAAATTATAATTCTTCCTCGAATAATCTATCTCAGAATCGGACGAACATTTTCTTTAAAAATGAAGACACAACTAGCTATTCCAAAAATGAATTTTTGTGACAACTAATGAACCAATGGATTTTTAAAGGTATTTAAGAATTTACATATTTTGCAGCGCGGCTGTCTGTCTCCCTTATTCGGAATACATGCGGTTGACATATTACAAAAGTCTATAAATATACATACTACGCCGGACCGAAGTGATAGGACCAGCAGATTGTTTTTTGTGAAATTGTCGTGTGACATTGAGTTTGACGTGAATGTACACCCTTGAAGAATTTTTGATGAAATCTGAAACTGAAATGTTTGTTGAATGGGGCCTTTAACGCAGAACCTAAATCGAAATAAGCCGGTAGGTGGAAGAGAAATATAAGTTTCGGCTAAAAAAATTTTCATCATTCTGCCATCCTCTCATAATAAAAAACGCGACTGTTGCCACCCACTTTTCATGGGTTGGTGACGTCAAGAGAGTTTTATCTCATTAAATCGTTCAGAGAGTGGCGCTTATTAAAGAAAGGAGCCTCTCATAGAGCACAAACAACAGCGAATCAAGTGAAGTTGATCGAAGTACGTGGCCCAGGAATAGCTTAGGCGCAGCGATCCGCTCCGCATGAGTTAGTGACATCATCAACTTATTAGCAAAGGGGTCAAGTCTTGTAATCATTCGCTCCGAAAAGTAAGCTATGGATAAAAACGAAGATATATGGAACTCTTTAACAATCACTACCAACATCCAACTGCCAATTGAAGCTGATAGAAAAAATATTTCCAAAACAAAATTACGATTGTTTTAGGGAATCTGCGACGGGGAGAAGAACAAGCGTTAACCCGCCGCACAGTAGGCGGAAATCGGAAAAAGCCGGACAAAATTACAAAATGGATTTTTTGGAGATAGAAAATTGAAACTTCGCATATCAACTCAAAAATGATTGAACTTTATGTATATGCACTTTATTTAACATAGATCGCATCCAGTACTGAGATACAGAGGCTCAAGCGTGAGAGAAGTTCCATAAGAATGCCCGTGTTCAATTTTCGCTCAAAATCTTCCAAAGTAGATAATGAAGCTAAAGGTGGAATAAAAAACCATATCACCTCTTATCATGGTGTTTTTTCTTTCAGTTACCTTAATCTTGAAGAAAAAAATCGATAAATTTCTCTCATACTGTTACAAAATGGCGGACACTGTTTTTCAACAAAATGTTACGTTTAGTAAGAGTTTCAAATTGGTTTTCGGCAAAGTCACGTAAAGTAACTTCTAATCATTATACCTAACCTAACTAACATCAAATCATTATTTGAAGATTTTTCAAGGTGTTTATGCAGTTACCTTTGACATAAGTTAGCGACGCCGGAAATAAAATTGATTTTTCGATCGGTTGGCAAGGTTCGTCTCCGCGAGTCGGAAGCTGGATTAGCCGCGACGCGGTAAGGTTATTGAAACTGTATGGATTTTAACAATCAACATTTAACGTTTTCAAGCAGTCCTTCAACATACTGATCCTAAAATAGTCTATAGTGAATACAAAAGCGGTTATTCAGCCGAGGTAATAACACGATTCATTGAAGTTGATTTAGTTTTCTTTGGATACGACTTGGGACCATGCCTTTATTAAAAGCGTTCGCACCTCGAAAACGTGCGTTGTTTTCCTGAGACTAATACACGATGATTTCCTAGAAAGACACCAGCTGAGATCATTATACCTTCTTTACCCTCCGATCCCTAGCCACCAGAAATCTTCGGCGCGCCGAGGGCTAAGCTGAGAGCGAAGGGCTTATCTTTCTTCGGAATCATTCACTTTAGCCAATCATTGGCTCAAATGAACTATTCCACTGCCACAGTGAAAAGTGGTAATAAATTTTTGAACCTGCCTATTGAGGTAGACTCGCTTTCGGTCACTGGGGGAGCTTTGCCACCGCAGACCCCCTTGGATGCGGATTGCGGCTTTTTCTGGCCTCTCTGCCAGTTATCACAACTTATGTTGAACCCTAATATGCAACAGCGTTTCCTCCTTCGGTTTTTACATAATATTTCACGAATTAGTGATATTGCAAAATTTTTAAAATTAAAAGTGCTTCAATCGTTCTGAAAATTGGTTTTTCGACGTATCACGCGGTCAGGATTCGATAAAAATGGCATTTTTCAAAAATGATTTTTTTAAACCCTCAATGCCCGTAAAGAGGCATAGAGGAATTACATATTAGAAAGAAAATTTAGCATTTGGATTTACGTTTTAAGAAACACTAAATTATTCGTTTATATAGATAGAGAATTTTGTGTTTCGACAATTTTTCTTAGGGTTTCACATGACTTTAACGTGGATCATTTGCATGAATGTTTGTCGTATCTCGTCTAGTTCACCCCAAAAATTTGTATGAATAAGTCAGTCAGTGGTCGGAAGTGGGACTCATGACTCATCATATTTTGACTAAGCGACCTGTAAGTTTCAATTTAAACTGAAAAAAAAACACTACCGCTATCACCGCTTCCACCACACTCACCTCAACGTTCCTGCTCATATTAAAACTATCCGCATTCCTGCGCAGATACTCGCTCACGGCTTCCTCCACCTCGGCCACTCCGGACGTCTCAGTGGACACGTTGCTGACGGCCTGCGCCGTCGGCGGAGGCGTGGACTGCGCCGACGCCGGAATCTGCAGCACCTCCCGCACCTGCGCCTTGATGCTCGACTGCAGGGACTGCGCCGAGCGGAAAGACAGCTGCGCCGCGGATGACGTCGGCGACCGTGAAGAAGGTGGGAATACAGATACGGGGAGGGGGTCGGGAAAGGGTGGGGGGTCCATTATAAGGAGAAGCAGAGGGTGGAAGGGGGTGGAGGGAGGGGAATAGAGGGGGCAGAGACAATGGCCGAGGGTGTGTGTGGGTGATTGATGTTTACCATGGCATCCAGGGTTAATTTTTATTAGCATTAGCAATATGTTTTTCGAGTTAAGCACGCATGCATATATGTTTTGGACGTTGTGGTTAAAAGAACCGTTTCCGTTTCAGCCATGGATAAGGAGCAACAGACGGGATGGTTTTGTATTTTTTTTTGTTTTTGGCAACAGAAAGAAAAGGGGTAAGGAGACAGTAGGTGCAAGTTTGAGGTCAGGGGAGAGAAAAAAATGGTAAACCCATTTCGGTTACTTAGTGACAGTAAAGAGAAGTGTTTTATCAAGCTATACTATACGTGAAGCCTTAGGTATTCATAGTGGAAGAAGAGATGATACCCAAAACATTTGATGAGGCTGCAGTCCCTCCTCATAAATTTGATATTTTTCGTCACACAGTTGCCCTGATACACACTTTCAAATTCTTTGTCAAAATTACAACATACATACTAAGATGATTCTTTCCTGCCCACAAGGCCAGAATTTAACTTAAAACGAAAATCTTTATGAAGCTAGAACATAAAATTAATACATCAGAAAGGGTTATTATAGAGCTGGAAGGATAGAAACCAACACCCCCCAATGAGAAATAAATTCTAAGTATTAGTTTTTGCACTTGTGACATTTATTACAAGCTAAATGAAGTTAGAGGTTTCACGTTAAAATTTCTAATAGTTATTCCCTCCTTTCCAAGACTAATAAACCCATCTACTTCGTCAATATTTCACTTTTGAAATATTTCCGGTCATAGGTGATTCTTCACTGCGATGCCATTAAGAAATTTGAAAGGTAAAGAAAAGTGTTAAAAAAAACTAAATTTTTTGCAAAAAAGAATGTGACGTCAAGTTTTTTTCCTGATTTGAATGCGATTTTTAATAACATGGGCCTTTGGAGATATAAGCTTTAAATTTTCCTAATATCAAGGAGAAATAAAGTGATAAAAACTAATAACACGACTTGTAATCAGAATAATTTCAGAATGCAAGTATGCAGTCATATTCCATTAGCGGTCTTCCTCTAACGTAATTTGCTTATGGTTTCGGAGATCCAGATTCCGGTGATGATATACAATATGACTGTAGTCATATCTGTGAACATGAAAACCTTGTCAATCCCAATTCTATATTGCCTTCAACATGCATATTACTAGTTCGCTTCAAAATTTTTTTATCTTAAAATGCATCTAAAATTAAATTTGGCAACAGTCTAAAAATTGAGCAAAACCACTGCTCCAAACTTAAAAAGTTCGGAGTAACTTTTTTACTGCCGATCTTTTTCAAACTTTTGCCTTTTTTGGGAATTATGTGGACTAAGCATTTTTATTAGTTTCCTTTTAAGATATAAAAAACATTGAGAAATTGGCGAAAAAAAAAAACGCATTGCAATCGGATTTCCCGTCCATTTAAAGTCTTTAACTAATGAAATTAATATACAATAAACCTCACGAATAAATTTCACGATTAGAATTAAAATGGAATAATGAAAATAATGAATTCCCTGATAACGTTTAAGCATAGACCATCATGCACGGATGAAAAATCAGGCAATCATAAAAAATCAGAAGTTACTCCAAGACAAGGAAGTAAATATTAAATATAACTGCTCACAAATAGCTTATTTTTTCATTGTAACAGTAGATACTAAGATTAATGAAACGTATTAGTTATAAAAAAATAAATGTCGTTAATATTAAGCTATTATGTTAATCAGAAAAAATATTTATCAAAATAGGGAGAAAGGTATTTACAAGATATATGTATTTATATCTTCAGAATAGAGATGTGGAAAAATAGTAATATAGATAGTAATCCCAGTTTTAAGCATGCAGTTTGATAAAATATAAAAATATTTACTATTTGGACTCCAAATCCTTATTCCATATGGGGAATAAATTTAATGCAGAATAATAAAAGCAAAGTTTTTCCAAGCATACCCTTAGGAGAGCAATAATGCTTTTGTACAAAATTTAAAATTTGTTAAATTCAAAAAAATTAATTTGATGCTTATATACAGGGGAATAAACCATAAAGATTCAATGAATTATTTTCGTAATTAGCAGTAAGGCAGGAAAATAGTGCTAAGTGGAATCACTGGAAAACATGTACTTGTATAAAAACATAGTGAGGAAAAGAAAAGATATTATTTGAGAGAATGTTATTTTCATCTTATGCTACGATAAATGAAGGAGTCATATAGGCTTGTCGTTTTGTCAATTGAAAGTGAAGTATTTCGTAGATGGGTGAGCATCTTGCGCACACCCAGCTACGAAATAATCGTCAAGTTTAAAATTTAAATAAAAATCTCCACAAAATTCATACATATTCTAAATAACTAAATCGTAACAAAATTTAGATACTATGAATTAAAAAAATATAGTCTAACCAGTTTATTTCCTTTTTAAAAAGAACAGTATTATTTCAATAAGATAATGACAGTAAAATCAAAATTATATTGCATTTAATGTGAAATATTTCAAATAAAAGTTATACAGAGAATTATGTCTACTTGCATGCAGAACCTGGAAGTGATTGATAATTTTCTGCATCTTCTAGTTTGATACCTGCAGTGAAACAAGAGGCACTTTCAAAGATAATAATGATTCAGAGTCAGCTAAGTGGCCCAACTGTTCCTTTCCAGGTGTTAAATCTAATTTAGCAGTTAGCATTTAGAAAAATATTTATAAATTTGCTTTTTAAAATATCAGGCAAATGAGCATAATAAAGACACCAGATATCTTTTCGATACCATGTTTACCCATTCATCCCGCGTTCCCTTTGTCTAGGAAAGAAAAAAAATCGTTTCGAAACTGTCATTCATCGTACATAACGACCAACAAATAATGAGACGACCATTAAGCCCCTTGATTTCTAGTAAATACCTGCAACATTAACAATTAAACCTGCGATCCAGCTGTTAGAATAAAGTAAATGAAATAGACCAGCATTTGTCAGCATTGTTTTAAATGCTGCAGTGAAGGTCGCATTCGAAGAAAAAAATTCATTAAGGAGGACAAAGTAAGCAATTAATATACTTATTACGAATTTTATTCACTGCGTCGGCATAACTATATGAAACTTTAACTTTGAAAGAATACGAACACACAATGTGTCTCTCACGACCATAGACAATAAAATGCCTAAATTTACTAACATCGCAAATTTTGACAGGAATGAACTACGAATAATTAAATGCCTTAGAATAACCGTTTTGATAAAAGGTCCACGGCTTTCCAAAGACCCTAAAATAACAATCTACCACGATAAATTACCTTGATTGAGAATAACGGCTGACACTACCTGAGTAAAGCATCCATTTAGCCAAGAAATAAATGCCATATACAATTCTCTACTAATGCTAAATAATTCTTGAAAATAGAGTTATGACAAAAATGCGCGAACGCGCGTAATTGGTTAGATTTTCTTAATAGTGTTTAAGTCTTGTGCCCGCTTAATGGTGCGTAGTCAACAGTCAATCTGAAGAAAACGCAAAGTGCGGAATGATGGGCACTTTTCAATGACACTTTTCTTCGCCCATATTCTCGTGTTTTTCGATTAAAAGGGGCTCAAAACCTCGAAGCTCGAAAGGGCAAAACTGTCGAAAAATTGGGGCCCAAGGCAAAAGAAAGCTTTCATCAGGTAATCTCTAACTTAAGGGCACATATTCTGAACCGTCACATCTCGTCATATATGTGCTATTTGATGAAGAATTTCAGGCTTTCCCGGCAGATACTTTGGGTGTATTTTTCTAGGATATTATTGCGGTTCAGAGGGTCTATATTGGCGAACATATCGATAACTCCACTGCGCAAGTGCTCAAAAATCACCGACCGAATCAAATCCGCTCATCTAGTACTACTAGGGCTAATAGATGAGCGGATTGCATTTGGTGGGCGATTGTTGAGTGTTTGTGCAGTGGAGGTATCGATATCGCTGAGGCTCATTTTTGGCATTCCGAGGTTTTTAGCATCACCATAGCCATGACAATGGCAGCAGCAAAGATCTACCGAAACGTCGGCCTACACTGAACGTCTAAAATGGTGTAATAACCGATAAAAATTTACCCATTTGTGTATTTTTATCCGCGTATCTGTGCCAAGAAACGTTCACAAAAATAGCGTCAATATTATACAAGTAATACTTAAGGGAGCTAGACAATACGAGGCTGATAGAGTAGGAGTAACGCGTCCTCTAAAGCTACGAAAAGAGGTCACGTGATACAGTGACGGATCCAGAGAGGGGCTATACTCCCTCCTGGAGTATCCAATTTACGCTAGATAAAAATAGTAATTTTGTTAGGAGCCTCACTAATGTTTGGAGGTAACCTACCCCACAGACCCCCGGCCTAGTTTCCCTTGCCCCTAGCTTGGATCCGCCACTGACGTGATCAGTGGCGTAGCCAGTGGGAGGGGCCCGTGGAGCCCGGACTCCCCCAAAATATAAAAATGCAATTATTTTCCCTCATAAAAGAAAACAAAATTTTGAAATATCATGAATTTACAAATATTTCTTAAACAAATGAAGTTTTTTCGATTATAAAAGTTGTTGAAATTAGTTTAAAACCCATTACTTAGTACCCTGTTTTTCAAAAATTTTCCCCCCTGGTTTTGGACCCCCCCCCCGAACGAAATTCCTGGATCCGCCACTGACGTGATGGTCTGCAATGACGATTTCCACCACAGTAGTGAGTCGCTTTAAGACCATTTAAACTGGTGGATGAATCGGCAATGCTTATATTTCTATGACCTCGCCACGGCTCACTTACCACCACGACGGAGAAGAGAATCTTCGCCTTAAGCTCCTCGGCCTCCTTGAGTGGCGCGAGGTTGTCCAAGGCGTCCAGTGTGTCCACCCGCGCCTGCGCGTAGAGCGAGGCGTACCTGCCGAGGAGCAGCTGGGCGCTGGGCCCGCCCCCGCCACCCCACGCCCCCGCGGGGGCGGAGCTCCCACTGCATCCTCCATCGGTGCTGCGGGCCTCCGGGTCGACGCCGATGAGGCCCTCGTAGTGGCTGCCCCCCGCCTCCCGCTCCTCCGCCTCCACGCGGGCCTTCTGCTCCACCGCTAGTCTGCAAGAGAGGAGGCAAAACCCATTCAACATAGCATTCATAACATTTTTGTGGTGTGTTCTTCACACCACATTGCGAAGGCCTGTGTCGTTGATTTTGCTACAGAACAATGAAGAGGATCAGATGGATCGGCCGAATACGTAATGAGGAATTCCTAAGAAGAGTAGGAAAGGAGAAAAGCCTTATGATAACCTTGACACGAAGACGGAACAACCTTATAGGCCATATCTTGAGATATGATGGCCTAATGATGACAATCTTCGAGGGACGAGTAGATGGCAACAGCGGAAAAGGAATACCTCGGATGAATCATGTGGAACAGGTAAAGAAGGATGCGAAAGAGAAGAAATACGTAGGTGTGAAAAGATCAGTGGATAGAATAATTTTTTAAAAATTTTATTCCCAAACCTCCGAATACAGCCCAAAGCGGCCATTTTATGTCTGGGTATTCAACAAATTTAAAAATTGCACGTACACAAACAACCACGCTCTGGATAGGGGAAATCTACCCAGGCAGGACTCGAACCCGCGACCTCTTGTCGAGGACTTTACACCGCCGCCACCGATGCCGGCGAGATGCGTCAAACCAATCGTATGGTTGTTGACCAGTGATAATGATGGTATTTTGAGGAAGCGACCAACAGCTAGGGTCATTTGCGGTAAGAGGGAAGGATAGGCAGCGAATGGTGGAGAGAAACCCAGCGGCATTAGCAAAGGCGCCAAGGGGATCACGGATTAACGTCCCATCCGACGGACAGAGTGCTTAACTTGAAGTGCCCTCCACAAGGCACTCAGGCAGAGATCGGGCAGCCTCTGAAAAGTCTCAACCACCACCGGGATTTGAACCTGGACCGACTGGGTTGGAAGCTCCTCTAGCCACTACACCAACGCGATCACACCATTTTTTAAGGGAAGGAATCGCTCACAAGAATTTGATGTCAATATTGTTAGCGAGGCCGAACAAAGCATCCCAACAGTAATGATACTTACCGATAGCAAATTATAATTTTCATTTCCTATATGTTAGTATAACTTACCAATCGAAAGGGACGCTGCCTTCCTGTCATTCAAACAAAAACTAGATCGAAAACCTTGAAATTGTGGAAAAAAATCAGAAGATATTACCTCTCATTGAGTAGGACTTCATTCTCTCGTAATTCAGCGATGGTGCCCTTCGCCTGAATGAGTTCGGAGCGGAGGTTGGCGAGTTCCTGGTGCATGCGGGATATTTTGTGGTCATCCTGCCCTTCTGGTAACTGGAGGGCCGCCAGGGGACGACAGTTGGGGCAGCAGGCAATGGTGGCCGAGGACGTGGTGGAAGACGATGAGGAGGAGCCTATGCGAGGGAGAGAGATGAGATCAAGATCCTCGCTCCTCTCATAAACCGAAATTATGTTTGACCGTAACCATTCTTAAAAATAAATTTTAGATAAAAGTATGAAAATGTGAATGACATTACAAAACAACAGAAAATATCACCGCTACCCACACTCAAGAAGATTTTAGTTTCGTAGGTGCGGAGGGTTAGTGCGAGTAGCCATAAATTTCAGTGCCGTTAGTCGCAATTATCGGTAAAATTACATATTCAACTGCAATTTTACTATTCTTTACAGCACACAGAAATATAATATAATTCTTCAGCAATGATAAACTGTAGATGAAAACTACAAAGGCATGAAAAGAGAGACTCAGGAAGAAAGAGATGTGCAAAATAATCACTAAATTGAACAGATTAATCAAATTTGCCATGATGGCAAGGGAAGCGTTCGTGAAATGGAAAGAGTAACATCCTGAGGACTCTGCGTTTGACGTGTGATTATTGAGGAGAATTGAAACGCTGAGATAAAAGAAGGCACATAGAAAGCTAAAAATAAAATCAATTATATGAACTCTTCCTCTGTTAGCGCTTCCTGAAATGTGATTGCTCGTATTTAGATTAATGTATTAGACATTATTATGACCAATAAATACGCAAATGATCATATTAAACCTATGCAAGTGAAATTTGCGTAGTTTTTTTCAGCATAAAACAATTCAACCTAGCAACTATTAGGTTTCTTATTAATGTAGTAATCAGAAAAAATCGAATTTCCAAGAAAAAATAGAATTCGACGGGCATCAATGCGCTATATTCTCAAGCTTCTCGCATCATGTATTGATAAATTGAATAATTTTGGCCTCAACTTTGTGAAAATGCATGGTTGGAATAAGAATTAAACTTGGCACACGATATTTACTTACATTTTCCTTTGTATACCATTCATATACGATTCAAGCGTGGCTATGCTCGCTGTTGGAAAAAATCCGGTCGTAAAGGATAATATACGTAAAAATCGTGTGCAAAGTTTAATTCTCAAATCAACTTATGCACAATATAATGAGAGCTAACGATGACGCATTGCATCAAAACCAATGGAATAAAATTATATTTTAATAAAGTAATGAATTTTTCTATAATCAAGATGATCGAATTTTCAAACCGTAGAAATAAGTATATTAAATTTCTGCAAAAAAATAATTGCAATGATTCCGATGATGTGTATGTACTCACCGGCAGAGTTGAGCTTCTGCAGTTCCTTGCGTGCCTTGAGCTGTCGGGGTCGCAGGGGTCCTGAGGAGGGCCCGATGCCTTTGCCGGGCGTGGACGGCGGCGTGGAGCCCGGGGACTCACCGCACCCGCCAGACTCGATGCCGCTGCTGCCGCCGCCGCTGCCGCATGCGTGGTGTGGCGTCCGAGACGCGGCTCCCGAGCGGCGCTTGCCGTCAGCGGGAGGTGGGGGTTCGAGTCCCGCGACTATGAGCGAGGCGCGGTCGCTCGCCTTGCTTCCGGAACGAACTACAATAAAGATACCGCAAGGTATAACTAACCACAATGCCAAAATATTCACTATAAATGAGCACATTGAAAAATAAATCTTCGTAAATAAATTTTTCTCGGGTTTTCGCGCGGGTAGTAAGAAAATTTAAGGCAGCCGACGTTTCAGTAGCCTTGAGAATGTGTTAAAAGACGGGACCCTAAACGTCGTCTCCCTTAAATTTTCCTTCTCGCGCTTCTTCAAACCCGAGAAAATTTTATTCATTCTATACGTTGGAAAAATGTTAATTCAAGTATAATGTTCGTAAATTTTACTGAAAATACTTTTATACGGCCAATTTTACCGTTATGCTACATCGCCAGGTACACTCAAGGAAATGATCAACCAAACGAACATACGATTATATTTAAAAACAGATCAATCTGGAGGAAAGGAAGGAAGAAGATTCGTATAAATGGTAGTAGTACCACGCAATAGTAAGTCTTTACCATTAGTACCATACTAATGTATTGCACCTGATTATGTCAAAGAAAGATGCAACCGGTCGTATTAAAGCTATATAAGTTAAATTTACTAATTGCACTTTCTCAAAGTAAACTAAGTAACGCCAAAAACTAATTCATTCCCAATAAACTTGTTTAGCTATAGAGAAAGCATCAGTTTAAAAAAATACGTATTCTCCTCAGGTCTTAAAATTTTATGAGGCCTGAAAATGATACAGCGCAGCGCTTTGAAACCAAGGGATTAAAATAATATTTTAAGGGAACTGTCTATTTTTCTACATTTAAGGAGATATTCACCAAATTAAGACCGAATCCACTATTTCAAAAAGAGTTTTTTTTAGTGCAATTACTCAATTTATGGAATAATGCAATTTAAGGCCTACTTTATTGGTCCATTTTCTCCTAATAACTGCTTTCACCACTCGCGTAGATTCTAAATAAGATGAAATTTTTCTAGGATTTCACTCCTCACTTAAAATTGAGACGAGGCATTAAAATTTAAATTTTAAATCGAATGTTTCATACTATGCACTATGAGAATGTTTGCACAACATCTAAAAAGTAGTATCCGTCACCAGGCAGATTACAAAAGCTTAAGACAAATCAAATGGTTATTAGCTCCATCCCAGTCATAAAAATTGGCAAATTTTCTCCACTTGAATGTGAGCATGAGGAAAAGTTGTATTTAATTCATTCAAGAGAGAATGCGTTTCAACCATCACAACTACTTCCTCTCAAGTTACGCTAAACGGACGAGTTGAGCGACAAAGGGATCGACTCACTGGAGCGTGTGAGGAAGTTGTAGCGCGCCCTCTTGCTGATGTACGGCGAGTTCCCGGACATCATGATGGCCGAGTCGGAGTCGGAGTGGTAGCCAGAGATGTCGCTCGAGTCGTCATCCTCGTCTTCCGCCACTTCCTTCATCATTTGCAGCACCTGGAGAAAAAGGAAGAAGAATGAATCGTGACTTACGGAGGGGAAAATAATAAATAACATGCATGCTAGAGCAATTGAAAAAATATTTTGCACTGAGAAATTTCCTCTAAAACACTGAAGAGAAGACGAAGAAACTTAGTTGGACACATTATGAGAAATGATGGTCTGATGAAAACAATCGCAGATGCACAGGTGGTCAGGAAGTAGGGCAAGGGACGGCCCCGAATGAATTACATAGGACAGGTTATTAAGGATATAAAAGAGAAGAAATACGTCACTATGAAAAGGCCACCAAATAGAACGATGGAAATGAGAGCTGCGTCAAACCAATCTTAGGATTGTTGACTGATGATGATGACGGCAATGAAAAATAAACCCTAAGAGTTCGGTTTTATTCCCAATCGAAATCCCGACATTTTCAGTTTGACGAGCCAATTCATTAATGTACGCATAAAAGTGGATACATATATTGATTTCATTGAAGTAGATAAAAAAATAAATTATATTTTAATAATAATTTTCATTCAGTGATCTTAAACATCGTTATACGATTATTTTACTTCAAAACCGCGACAATGGTGACATATATTATAGACACACGCTTCACATTAGAATACCAACGGAGTCAAAGATGTTTGCTATGTGTGTTAAGATGTTTGCAAAGATGTGTGTTAAGGTATTCGAGTTTTTACAGACAAATATTGTGGAATAATTTCTAAGACCAGAAGACAAGATGAGGAAAGCGAAAATGAAACATATTAGGGAAAAAATTCTACGGCGCAAATTACGCCATATATCCCCCATGTATGTGGCACAAATCAGTTGTAGCAAATTATATATCTGAATTCATTTGGCTATTCTTTCAACAATGATCTATAAACTTCAACACTTAAGTAGCTCTTTTAGGATTATAGAGATCTCTCGTTCCAATAGGGTATCAGTTTTTCCAGCCCCTTGAATAGTTTATGCATCGGAATCCTTCGCTAGAATCCGCTATTATGTTCTCTCGATGACTGAAATAAACACTGCTCACTAGGTATTTAGGTGTGACATTTTTTTTTACCAATGATCAGAAATAAAATTAAAACACTAAGAACCCATCTGAATAACACTAAAAAGACTTTAAAAACAAAATAGCGCCTACAAAGGGAATGTTACAAAAGTTAATTCCGCGATTTGAATATCGTATTTTTTGTTTGGCGCATATAGAAAATAGACATGGTTATTTGATAGTTATTCGGTCCAACTCGCCTTTGTTTCATTGCGACAAAATGCGCGATTTCTATGAAATTCTTGTACCTCTCTTCGAAATTCCTTGTACTTCTTATTATTCTCCGCCAACAGCATATTCAAATAAAATAAAATTTTCAATTGCAATAAACAACTTGTAAACAGACGCTTCCACTGCAATCACCTAATACGACCCAAAAAGGATCATGGGACCTGAAATTTTGAAATTTTAACCTTGGTTTCATCAAAAAAAAAAAACTAAAATCGTTCTCGTTTACAGCTCACGTGAATCACACGATCATTTTTCAAGTTCAGGGATGGCGGCAATGACAACTCAAACGATGACTCATTTATAGGGATGGCGGCAATGATAGGGTTCACTGTAATTACTTCCATCATTTGTTGTTGTCGCCTTTTCCATCACTGAATACTTACTATATGAAATACAGCAGCAGCCAATCAGCGCATGAGAACAAACGCATATTCTGACGACGCCATTGAACTTCATGATGACGAAAAAAAGTAAACATGAAGTAAAAGTAAAAAGTAAGACGAAAAAAAGTAAACAAGGAAGTCTCAATTAACCATGTCACAAAGAAAATGATGGCTTAAATCATTGCTCTCCCCGTCATTAACCAGCATGGCTGTAATGATCAATAAAATTGCCCGTGAAAAATGATCGTGTGATTTTTACTCTGAGATAAGGTCGGAGTAATGTGCGCTGGGAGGAAAGAGTAGACGAAACAGCCCCGCCAACAAGCGAATATGCCACCCAGAATCATATTCACAAATCGGGGTCTTAGAGCGGCGACCTCAATCAACATGTTGAGGCCTTCCTCGCTCCCACCAAACAACCTGGTCTGCACGAAGCAGTGGCCCACTATTACAGCACACATGAGAGACGCACCCTGTTTGCGGCCACCCAGTCTGGATTTTGGAAGAACTACGGCCATTCATTTCATTTCTAGCTCCCATTCTTTTTCTTCCCATTTTTTTTAACGAGGACAGAATTCGTGAGTTTCCCTGCCTACCATTAATTTTCACCGTTAATGCTGACGAATCTTCATCAAATAGCTTTTCAAGGTTTAGAAACTATTGTTTGTGAATGCAATCGACAGCTAAGTTCAAATGCGCCATGGTTGAGAGAACCGTTGGCATTAGCCTCCTCTTCACGAAAGACGCCAAGGGGTCAACGGCTTTACGTTCCATTCGACGGGCGGAGCGCTGTACTTAAAATGCGTTCCACAAACCTATCAAACAAGGATCGGACAATTTATAAAAAATCTCTGCCACCGCCGGAATTTGAACCCGAGTCTACTAGATGAGAAGCAAGCACTCTTAACAGCCGAACCAGCGCCATTAAAATCACAGGCAAACTTTTCTTTGCCCGAATAAAAACCCACGACGTTAACCCACATGTATTTATTTTGTATCACTCAACGTAACTTTGGTTTTTGATACCTTTATATTATTATGAATTTTTATTTATCAAGGATAACACAAAAGGTCTTAATGATGCTTACTTTTATACACAAAACTCATGGTTGATGCGGAATATTTAACAATATATGTGTATCATAATTTTTAATAATGTATGTAATATTTCTGATGTCTCTCCCGGAAATTTATTTAAAGTAAGTATTATAAGCGCTTTTATCAATTTACTATTACTAAAAAGTAAATTCACATTTTTCATATTTTAATGCTCAATATGCAAAATATTTTTCATATTTTAGAGCTCAATATCTAGAATCATGATGATAGTTAATATGATTATACGACGGAAAAAAACTCCACCAGCATATGTAAGGTCCAGTAAGTACAAACAAAGATGGAAACGAAACCTAGGACTACAATGTAATGCGGCAGAATACGAACGATAAAATATCCTCTGCCGCCGCGCCGGTGGTATTAGCCGGTTCGTAAGGAAGTACACAATGTAATCGCCTACCGTTTATTTCAGAGGTTAAATTTTAACTAGAGTTGGAAGTTCAGTAGAGTAGAAGTAGTAGAAAAAGGGTAGGAGTCTAACTAGAGATTTTGGCAAGAGTCTTCATTATTAGTCCCCGAAAATTTCACTCCGTCAAAGTTTCAAACAAAGAATTTGTCGAGGAAAAAATCAAAATACACGCGAACGAGCTGGAGTGGTGAGTGTTCTTAACGAAATAAAAACTAAAGATCAAGCAACCAAACCCACCTTTAAGATTCAAATAAAATGCTGGTCTGGATAAACAAGCGTAGAACTATCTCTGAACTAAACCATGGTATTGTGAATGGTGTCGTTCTCTCGGACCCAAAATCGCAGTTCAATGCCGTGAAACGGGAGATGGAAGAGAAATATATTTTGTTCCGACCCTCTGAGTGATTGTTCGAGTGATTGCTTTTCAGAGTCCAAAGAAATCATTTTCTGAATCAAACGTTCATTCCCACCTTTTTTCCATATCTTATTCCGTCACTTTCCGTATTTTATTTACAAATGTCATTCAATTCAGGTAGTTGAGGTGGAATCGGCTGAAGCCAAGTGATGTACTCGGGCTACGTATTATTTACGCAAAATTTCAAATCCCGGCGGTGGCAGTGAATTTTCAGAGACTGCCCGATCCCTGATTGAATGTTGTGTGGAGGACATTTCAAGCGCAACATTTCGTCCGTCGGATGGGACGTTTAAGCCGTGATCCCCTTAGCTCCTTTCGTTAAGTGCAGGCTTATGCCGACTCCGGGTTTCTCTCCACCCTTCCTTACCTACCCTTCCCTCATGGCGCAAATGACCTCAGCTGTCGGCCACCTCCTCCAAATACCATAACACATATTTACGCAAAACAGTTGCCAAAAAATTTCAACAAAAGAAAAATATAATTAAGAATGAAATGTGAGCGCAATTTTGAACCGCAGCATAATGCAAACGTCAACAATGATTTTTTAAAAAGGTATTTACCGCAGTCAACTTGACTAGTTTCCACACTGCTTCAATGAACTGCTAAGACATACCTTGGCTAAATATTCACAATCTAAGTGGTATATCCTAAATAAATATTTTTATTTACAAATAAAAGATACGTAAGACGCATGTAAAAGCCGAGAAACTAAATATATTTGTGTAATTTAGGCGAAGTCGGTGTAGTGGTTCTCGTTCTGCGATGTTGGTAGCAGAGATTCCGGCGGCCATCTAGTTAGTTTCAGGCAGTTTTTCGCAAATGTATTTCTTATTTTATCGTGAACTTATTCTTTCCCGAACGTATTTAGATTTGCCACAAAATTTTGCTTCATATGAGTGTTGTCTCAACAACTTCACTCCTTCACTAGCTCGAAAAAACCGTACTCCTCCATAAGAACCCATGTTAAAGTATCCATGGGCGTACCTAGCGAGGGTCAGCGGGGGGGGGAGCTGCCCCCCCCCCCACTAGAAGCAAAAATCGCAAAAGGCTTTAAGAAAAATCAGTACTGAAGTGAAATTAAAGTATTCAACAAATTTTCTCTAAACCCACGAAAAATGATATCTATTACTTTAAGATGATAGGTGACTAAAATAAAACTATTTTTTCAAGGAAATAATCTCATGAACTAATAAAGCCGACTACTTTAAAAGCCAAGCGTGGCGTTACAATCGCTGTGGACGGCCGTGTACTCTGATTGCCTGAAGAACGGTGCGAGCTTATGGTTTCAGCTTCGGAAAAGGAACGTGCCGAGTGATGGAAACCCGATCCCTCGAGCCATCGCGCGGAAAATGATCGCTAGAAAAGGTCAGTTTTTTGTGGCATCGCGCCCTCCAAATGGATGAAAAAAATGATCGCGTGATTCAGGCTTGATAACCAAACGATGTATGGGAGGACTAGCTGATAAGCTTTGACTCACGCGGCAGAGGCGCGTGACGTCATCAGCACATCTACTAAAGGGTTAAGGCCGTCAATTTTTCGCCGAAAAATAATGAATGAAACATTTATTGGTTGTCCTGGAGACAAAACACACGAGCATTTTTTGCGAGCAACAAAAAGGTAAAAAATAAGCATTTTTTGCAATAAAGTAGTGACAAATTTCTATCCTCAGGAGAGAAGAATTTTGTCGATAAAGTTTCAAATATTTTCTGAAGCTCATAGATTCAAACACCTGAGGCCACAAATTTATCTGCGAGCATATTTCCCTTCGCCTGTCCAACTGCTAGCGTCGAAATGGACACAATGCTTATGAAACGAAGCGGCGAGTTGAAATTCTTTGGGCCGCAATTTGATACCCTAACGTAACTCGCGCCGGAATGTATCGGTGTTAATGCAAGACAAAAAAATGCAAACAAATGATTTAAAAAATTAAGGGTCACAAGATCCCAGATATCGATTTCTTAATCTTGAAAAAAAAGTGAAAGTGCTCGCTGTTACACGAGGCTCGAAAGAAAATGCTATAGCCACCTAAAATCAAACCCAGGCACCCCATGTGACTAGCCCGCGCTCTCTTGCCACATCCCCAGTCTAAGGAACCTTCAAAGGAACTAAAACACATAACAACAAGGCCTTTTAAGTAGAGCTCTCAGAGTTCAAGATAAAGAAGATCGATTTTCGGCTTCCGTGCACGTGACTCATGTAAGTTCGGAAAACCCGGACAATGTAATTGTCTGATTATGGCATTGCTTACACGTTATTTTTATCGAAAATTTCATGTCCACTGAATTTAGCAACCACAAAGAAGGAAAAATATCAGATTTTTGTTAATATATTATTCTATACATCATTTGGTATCTCTTTTCATTTTCCATGATATTATTTAGGCTGGGTACGGTCCATACTGTCCTCAGTTTTTATTTATTGCCAGCCACCTACATAATTTAGATTTATTTTACCAGGGTTTGATATGACTGAGCGATTCCTCTTCCCTATAAGTCTAGCGTTAAGTCGCTATTACTCCCATGAACATGACGATATCCCATAAAATTGCGCGGGTAACGACTGAAACCTTGAGCGCTTTTTTTTTTACATTTACTCAAGACGTGTGGGGTGAAAGAAAATCTTTGGGTTGCCATTATTTCGGGGATCGGATTGGTGTGTCAGCTATAGTGCTGGCTTGCCACCCACTCGAATCGGGTTCAAATCCCGGCGGTGGCAGAGATTTTTCATAGGCTGCCCGATCCCTGCATGAGAATCTTGTGGAGGGAACTTCAAATGCAGCACTCCGTCCGTCGGATGGGACTTTAAGCCGTGGTGCCCTTTGTTAAGAGCAGGGTAATTCCGACGCCGGGTTTCTCTCCTCTCTTCCTTACCATTCCCTCACGGCGCAAATGACCTCAGCTGTCGGTCATCTCCTTCAAATACCATACCTTATGCCGGGTCTACACTAGTAACTTAAGTGACTACTTAAGTTGGCTCTGTATTTAAGTTGGTAGTGTAGGTGTCACCAGCTTCATTTAAGTACACCTCCACTTAAGTCATCTTAGAACCCAACTTAAATTGCGTAGGCAACTGTTTCCGCACGGTTGAAGCTCTTCATGTGTTGTAAATGGCACATAAATACCCATCTCACATCATCCCGTTGATTATGTTCTAAGTTGTGCTGTATTGTATGATGTGGTTATTGAGCGTTCTATTACGTTAGTTAATTTCTAGTGTTGGGGATATTAATTCGACGAATTTATTTTGTAGTGTTTCTCATCTTATTGTTGGTTTTATTTCCGTGAAAACTAATTGCTATGCCTGTTGCTCACGGTGAAACTCGATTTATAAAACTTAGAAACGTTTTAAGGAATTTTAGGACTGACAATGAGACGACGGCAGAGGATACGGTAAAACAGTTTATTTTCCATGGTGTCATAATCGAAAATAACGTAAACGAATGCACTCAGAAACTTCCCACACACTGTTATTGAAACTATTGCATAGGGATTTAATTTGGTCCTAGGGATGCTGAGGGAGATAAGATGTGGCGATTTCATTGGACGTGGGAGGAATTAATGGTTGAAATTTAACATCAATGGTTTTAATAAAGCAGTGGAATTTGACTAGCAATAAGTGTTTTTGTTTACGTTATGAATTGCCATTCCACGAAGTCACGCTTAGTAATTCTAAATTCCTCTGGCTCCATCACCTCTCGCCATATAGCGTTCCCTCAGGAACTGAAATCGGTCTTTCCTTTTAACCTTCTAAATCCAAAATGGTTAATTCACGGATTTTGGAAGTTTATTTCAAATAATATTCGCTTTGGATCAAAGAATCACTAATTGCTCTCCTAGACCTTCATCTGTCAACATAACTCTTTCCCGATATAGACAATCACGGTGCTGAAGTCGACTTAAAGCTCAAGTGTAGCTACCGCACCACATTTAAGATTATATTTAAGTGAAGTCACTTAAGTTAAGTCTGTAGTGTAGACAAGGCATTACCTGCCATTATTTCGTGTGATAAGGTGAAAATTTAAGAACTACTATCGCCGCAATTACGGTAGAACGCTGAAATTTAAGAATTTGTATTAAATCCTGCCAAAGCTCCATTGGGTTGTGTCGTCGTTTTACTCATATTTTATTCGACTGCAGTAATAACTCATTAAACATTGTTTAAACGTCAAAGTTTAGCTTCTGCGGTGGAAAGAGTGAACACGCGAAAAACTATGAGAACGGCGAAATGATCGTCTTCCTCATTACGTCCCGAGCAAAATATTTAATTGGCGCACTTCCTTTGTATTTTTTATAGAGAGGACGACATCTTCGCATTACAGATAGCTTTTTAAAATTAAATTTTTCCCATTATTTGATTTTTTAAATGGCCAAAAGGTAGAATTCAATTTCCGAGGTTTAGAAGAGTACATGAATATTGAAGTTACGTATGCTACATGTAAAAAATATTTTTAAACTTTTCATGTAAGGAAATGTTTATATTGTTCATCTTACTGAAAATAAAAAAAAGAGGAAAGTCGTCGTTTTTGTAAAGTGCATTGCAGAGGGACGATTTTCGTCAAATGCTTAAAGTTTAGCGTTCTACATTTTTTACGCCGATACTAAGTGCGAAGTATTACGGAAGATAAATACAAAATATGTATGCATAAGTTCCAGATTTTCAAAAATTTAAAACAACAGTTGTGGCCGGAGAGTAGCAAACTATGATATGTAATTTATAATTAACAACTGAGGAACAAGGAAACATTATCGATTGAAACCTTGAGCGCTTTTGTTTACATTTACTCAAAGAGCGTGGGGTGAAAGAAAATCTCGGGGCCGCCATTATTTCGTGTGATAAGGTGCGTATTGACCTCAAAGGAGGGCATAATGGTCGGGCAGAAGGGATGAGATGGGATGCGATGTACGCTTCGCGGACCTCCTTTCGGAAGGAGATGAAGACGACGAAGAAGAAAGGGCCGGAAAGGAGCGATCTCGCCCTTTCCAATGCCGCTTGCCCCGCGGGAGGGACTCGCCGGCCGGCCGCCAACGAGAAGAAGAGACGTCGAGTTAAGGAGGTCACACCCACGGGAACCTGTTTGAAGGCTCGTGAGTGGGGCAAGCGGATCTCGCCGTCACTAGGCCAACAACCCTCGACGGCTGTGCTTGCAAGGGAAGGGGGTACCTTCCGCGCTTCCTCCTCATTGTTCGTGGCTAGGAAACGGACGAATTAAGTGCGACCCGGCTCGCAATCAAGAGGGCAAAAGTCTTATGTGATGTGATGAGCTGTGGAGAGAGGTAATCGAGACTCCAATCACGACGGGAATTCATAACCCTATCGCACACTAATTCACTGCTTGTAATCCTCTCGAAACCTATCCGAAGGAAACCTATGAAGCGGACTGACGTACGTGAGCTACAGACGTAATTATGGCCTTATTTTTCAGAATTTCGAAAAGTTTTGTTTTCTTACTCTTGAAAGAATCTAAATTAATTTCATACTCGTGTGGCTATTTTTATATAAATAAAGGGAACCCATACACCAGGGGCTACCATGACACCAAAATAGGATTTTTTGGGGCTGAGAAAAAAATCGACGAAAAACGCCTGCCCTTCAGATAGGTATTGGGTTTTATTGAAGTTTATTTTTATGAGGTAAAATTTGGTTACTTTGAAATAAAGGGAACTCATGCCCCAAGGGCCGTTAGTGCTAAGAATGCAAAATTGGATTTATTTGGGACTGAAAGATAGTAAAGAAAATACCTATGAAAAGCGCTATGTGATCGGAATTTTGTTCGCCTTGAATTATCTCTAAGCGTTCATGGGATATAATCCACCGCAATCCTTATTATCCCCTACCCAAGAGCACTACCCCGAACCGCGGGCCGCCAAAGAACGGCCCGCACCACCTACTTCCGCTGCGTGATATTTTCCCTCCGACTCATCCCTCCTCCGGTAGATTATAAATGAATGGATATGTACGTACCAATTTCATAATGTTTTTTAATATGATAACGCGTAAACGCGAGAGGTCTTGATGATACAGATTTTTAGAAAAGAACTGTGCATGGAATACACACTAAGATACTCTACTTTGCGGTAACCTGATGGTGTTTTTTTATAAGCTTTCCCGGAGGAGACGGGGGGACGACAGTGCACCTTATTTCCCTGCTTGGTGAATTCACAATGCAATGTATGAATAACACCAATTTTTGGGGAGAAGATAACATTGCTCATCTTGCCACTAAGGATAGTAACGCTCTTGTTTGCGCCTGGTTAACGGACGAATTAATAGACGGTGCGCTACGGCTCGCAATCAATAAGTCTATGTGATGTGATAAGAAGTGGAACGTAATCCACTCTTTAATGGCTACGGGAATTCATAATCCTTTAGCATGTTGGTTCCATGTTCTTTGCATTCGTTCACCGTTTCATTCCTTCAATATTTCATTCGTTAGCATTACTTTCAAAACTTGCTAGCGAAATCAATGAACTGAATCTATTACCAACTGGACATATATTTACTTTAAAAATATTATTCGATAAGAAGAACTACACTGCTATTGCTTCAATATATCTATTTATATGTGTATATAATCTGTTATGAGTTTGAATATAGATATTTATTATATCTATACCTATCTATCTAGATCTATCTATACATATATCTATATAAAGCAATGCATACTGAAACAAAACAAAGCATAAACAACCTTTAATGCACAATTTTATAAATTGAATAGATCCATCCATAATTCGTGTTATGAGAGGAAAATAATTAGATACTAATATAAATTAACTTGGAAAAATTTAGTATTAATTAGCTAATTATTAAAAAAATAGACAACTATAATTAATCGAAGCTTTCTAAATCCACTTACAACGTTAGAACGAATATTCCTCTTATTTAAAAAAAAACGTTGCATCTACAAAAATTAAAATTCTGTATTATCCTTTTCCAATTGATTCAATCCAAAGAATGAGGTGAAATAATATTCAGAAAGCATAAAATTTCGCATGATTAATTTACCATTTTTTGTTTGCGAATGCTTTTTCCCTCCTCGAAAGCAAAACGGTTGCGCAATTCCTCTCATATAGAAGAACACCTACGCGAAGGTCACAATAGTCAGTTATACTTTCACCTTTCCCGACCATGAACGGATCTACGGTATCAGGCGTGTGAGGAAAATGCATAATTTATACGGGCAAGGATTTATGAAGCGTGAGCGTAAGCCAGCAGCTACCAAATCACTATTCAAACATAAGTAGAATCAAGGGGACTGCATAGAGGAGGCCTCCCTTTTCCATCCCTTAGAAGGCTGATTTCTGTTACGAATTCGGTCGCATTTTAATCGGTTTTCAAAAATGTCCGCGGCGCGGTGATGACTAAAATGCGATCACTTTTTTCCAACATTTTGCAGTATGGCGTTTGCAATTGCGAGGAATAGCATTGAAAAGTCATGAATTTGATAGATCACATCATCAAGTGTATAAATTTCGGTTAATACCCTTAATTATACCTTATTTCCCCATGAAAGTCGGATCAATTCGTCCATCAGCGATACGAGTGACAATAGGGTGGTTTCCTATTATTTTTTTATTGCCTAAATCGAAAGATTATTACTCCTGGAGTACGTATTTCACGCTTTTACATTTTTAAATGACGATATCTATTTTTCGCGATTAAATGAAAAGTGAAAAATTTCAAGCGCGCGAAAACGCGACGCGTAAGTATGAATGCCGGGAAATCTCTCCGTGTGACGTGTTTCTGGTTCCCGCTGCCGCCCTGTGAGGTGACCTTGAGGCGAGGCTTAGCGCTGATACGACGCAGGCTGCTAGCGGGTAGCTGAGTACCCTGCTGGCTGGTAGCGCTTGGCTTAAATAAGGATTATTAATACCTTCTCAAATGAAGAAAACTTTCCGATCTTAGCCAGATTTAATAAGTGATTATTAAGACATGTTTCCCTGAGCTCTGCGCCTCATGCATGCATTGGTAACCTCAGACGATGCATAACTCCTACCTTCTCGTATAGAAACTAGGTCCCTGTGACGTCACGTGGAGTGGTATCACATGGGCGCCAATCTGGCCCTTTTCAAATGAGGATAGAAATGGACCATTGCCATTCGTCTAAACCGGTATTTCTAAAACGAAATAATTTGTATATTATGAATACAGTAATAGTGGGTAACGAATCGCAATCAATGCCTTTCGTTTTCTTTGATGAAGGAAACTACCCAATTTTTGCCAACCCATTTAAATGCGCGGTGTGAGACAACACTTTTAGAGGCTTGAAAACTTGAGGATCCTCTTTATAATATCCGTGAGTAGAATTTTGATGGAGAATATGGGTTCATAAAAACCAGTTATTTCATTTAGTTCAACACTCAATTTTTGCAGCAATAAAGATCCAGTCAATTTTTACCTTACTATCCAACCTTTATTGCATTTGCGTGAGTTTTCTTTGAACATAAATAGGCTTCATTTCCATGAAAAAAAGCTATTCCCTCCAGAAATAGCACTCTTTGGCCTTCAACTCAAATTCTGGATAAAAATAACTAAGCTTCATGTTGCTAATATCGCTCATCTTTTCGAGGTGCTCGTTCAAAACCCGTGTCGAGTGAGAATAAAGTAGAAAAAAAATTACATTTAAAATTAAATTCAAACCAATCAAAACCCATGGCTGGCAAAAACCCGAGAACACAGGAAAAAAATCGTGAATGGATACAGTGAAAAATAAAAAATGAGTTCATCCTTTGAGGAAGAGAAAACAATAGCGCCCGTCCTCGTAAAATTGGCAGCGCACTAATTAAGAATTAGGAAATGAGCTGGTGGGATTGCGTAAATGAGGCAACAGATAGAGATCAGAAGGGAAGAACCTTTAGATGGGAAAAAAAGATATGGCGTCCATCTATCTCTCTACAGTCATATGAGTCCGAAATATTAAAGAGCTATTTTAATGAATTATCAAGTTTCACCCACTTAGAGCAGCCAGTCAGCCGGGGAATGGAATAAAATGGAAAATAAGTCATTGGAAAAGGTAAGCAAGGTGGGGAAGTGGCTAATTACACTCTTAAACATGGTGTGGAAGACGAATGTATTTACAATTCATAAAAACATTACAAGCATAAAAGTGAGAAATTAAGATGCATCATCATTCTCGAAAGGATATGTGTAGACTTTAATCGTTTTGAATTACTCACTAAATAGTGCCTTAGGTATCGTGTTGTAATTTTCAGAATGAATAAATCAGGCCTTGATCGACAGATGCCAGTATCACAAATACAAAAGTTTTACATCTGAGAATATATCGACGATGAAGCTGTTTCCAAATTCATGATGTAGGCAAATGCTGGCAAGAATCTAATTTTAAAAAGCCTTGAAAGTTTTAATGCGAAGGCGTAAATTTTATGCGAGTAATTTGATAAGAAAAGACCGTTCGAGCGGGAAAGATGCAACCTTTTAACTCACTCAATGTTGAATCTGAAGTTTTTCTCCAAAGAATCAAGGCATGGACGACGATAAAATCAAAGGAGTCAAAAGAGTAAACATTCAAAATTCGGTGCTTCAGAAGGATGGTGAAGATAAAAGTGGATAATCTTTGTGAGTGATTAGGAATTAGAAGGAGAAAATGAAACCCAGTGCTGTTCGAATATTTCATCAGTATGACCCAACCAAAACCCAAAGAAGAAAACGAAAAAACCAATTTGACTACGAAATGAGGCGTTGTGGTCTAATCGTTGGAAGGCAAGTGGACGGGAAAAACGGCCTAGGAAGACCTAATATATCTTGAAAAATGAGTTGCTAAAAAGGACACAAAAAAGGAAGATATACGTAATAAAGAAAAGGTTAGTTTATGAGAGAGTTGAGTGCAGAGTTCTGTTAAAGCAATCTCAAGATTTTTGACCTTCGATAACGACTGAAAGCCGAAATATGTGGGAGACCACGATAAAATTGAAATATATTGTTGCACTAAGCAAAATTTCAAAACAGGTGACGGTGGACTAAAAATTTAATAGACTGTTTTTTGGGTAACCAAGTATGCCCGACGACTTTGGGCAGAAATTCCATCAGCCTGGGGGCAGGGTACCCATACTGTGGAATGAATTTTGGGTGTTATGTTTCCAATGGGTTTCATTTTTCTCCTTCTAACACTTTATTACTCACAACGATGATCCACTTTTCCCTCGCCATTATTCTGATTCACCGATTTTTGAACGTTTACTCTTTTAACTCCTTCGTTATTATCGTTGCCAATGCCTTGCAATTATGAAGAGGAATAAAATAGAAACTTGTACACTTGCATAATTTTCTTACGTTCAATTCACTATTTTCGTCTCAAATTTCAGCTGGTAACTTAACTTGATAAGGAGACGATCTTTCCATTCTATTCGGGTTTTTTCACCGCGTTTGTTGTTTTTTAAAGACAACAGTTTCGCTGGCGTTACAGTCAGCGTCTTCAGGTCGAAGGTAAAATTTTTGGAAAATTTTTCCGCCTTTTATAGGTATAAAATTTTTCGCCTTATATAGGCGGCGGCGGCGTCTGCTGATCCGCTGCTGCTCTCTCATTGGCCGGTTGTCCATCTCTCATTGTTGGTGGTCGGAGAATCCTCTTCCATGCAGTATGCAAGCTGTAGCCTTGATCTCTGTTGAAATTTGCGGGCGTTTTCGCTATCTCAATAGCTTCTCTGATCAAGCGAGGGAAGTATTTATTCTCTTTAGCTATTATCCTGGCGTCTTCAAAGAGGATGTTATGCCCAGGTTCACTCCAAGCATACTCAGATATGGCTGAGAGTTGGTGCTGCTTGTTTTTGGTAGCCCTCCGATGTTCCTGCAATCGGACTTTCATTGATCTGCAGGTCTCGCCAATGTAATATTTACCACATGAACAAGGCACTTAATAAGGAGACATCTAACTTCTCTCGCATGCGTATTAATTTATAAGATCGCCCCGCTGAGCAATCACAGGCTGACATGTATAGATGTAAACTAGGTCATTTACTAAAGAGTCAGGGAAGCTATTATCAGGGCTAAGTAAACAGACAGATGGTTGCGTCAAGTTCACGTTTTCGATTCATATCTCAAGTACTTACTGAAGTTAAATTTCGATGAGACATTTTGCCTGTTTAAGACGAAGAAATAAAATTTTCAGTTCTTTCGTATGTGTCTCACGGTGCAGAGTGGAATAAAAGTTTCTGAGGCAGGCGAGATATAGTGGAATGACATACTTATTAATGAATAATAGAAATGGCAATTTTCCACAAATTTATTGAACAAAGTAGAACGCGTTCCGACAATCAAGCCATTTTTTTATTCTAAAAACAATTCTATGAAATACAGTAAATAAAATTATTGTACCTGACGGTTGAAACGCGTCGTACTTTGTTAAATAAAATCGCGAAAAATTATCACCTGCCTACCACCTAATTAATGTGCAGAGTAGAGTTGAAAAAGTGGAATACGAAAATAAAAAAAAACACGCGACAAGAGAAAAGGAAGAGAAATCACTTAGGAAAGAAAAGGAGAGAGCAAAATAGTTGCCTGGAAGTCTTGTAAGAGTAAGGGGAATGTAAAAAACAAACTTTTTAGGAAAATATTGGGTAAACTCGAAAGTCAAAGAAGGAGCTAAGGAGCTAGTTAGATAGAGATATAGACAGAGTTAGAGCTTGTTAGATAGGGTTAGGAGAGGCTAGGGTTTTGGAGGAATGAGAGAAAGTTGCACGTGTACGGATAATAAAGACGAGGAGGGAGGAATTCAGCACACATGGAGGAGTAAAAGGACTTTAAAAATATTTTTACCTACTCAAACAGGCAAATGACTGTGGAGCGAATTAGTTAGAAAACGTATCCATCAATTACAGGAAATCAACGAGAGCCAAGCATTGATCGGCCAAGTTGAAAGGTGCAGAATGTTAACTATCAAGAATCAGAATAAAATATTAATCAAGGGCTTTTGAGAAAAGTAATTCTACATGAGCCATTGATTCTTGACCTTAGGAAGCCAGTCAAGTTTTTCCAGCAGTCGAGACGTATCAAAATGAGGAATCGTTGGAAATAATAATTTTTGTGAAAGGGAAAATGCGTCGCAATTCATTCGTACCACATATATTGGTGAGCCAACGAAGTCAACGCAAGCAGTGCAATAAAAACACCTGTAACGAACCATTGTTCTTTTTAATTATGCCAGGAGTATATAAATTTTTGAAAATGGCATAAATTTCCACGTTAATACACATAAGTACAGTTTTCAGTTTCGGTGACCTTGGAATAATTAAGACGGAGTGAAACTAATTTATAACGTGATAAAAAATTAATGAAATTAATAACGGGAAGAATTAACATAATAGGCATTGATGAAGCCATTAGATGGATCACCCACGGAAGGTGGAATGGAACATAGAAGTCTCTACTTAACACGAGAGTATGAAATGACCACTCAGTGTTATTCGAAGGGAAGATATAGTGTTTTAAGATTAATTTTGCGGATAGAAAGAAATATTTACTCTAAAGGAGTAGAGTTTCGAAAGTCTTCACTTTATTCGCGATTCCATGATATTAAAGATGGTGTGGTGTATTTATGGCACTCACAATTAGAACTATGATTGAATAATAGACGGCAAACATACGAAATAGAAATCCGGGTGAATTCCATTGGCAAGGAGCATGGTGATACGATCTTTTTAAACTAGACAAGTTTTTGGAAAGAAGTAACTTTGAGGGAACTATTTGACTAAGAAGAGCCAGATATAAGCCTGATAGAACATTTTATTGAGATAGCACGGGTTACAAGAAGTAAATGAAAAAATATAACGATTTGATACAGTGAAGATATGTAGCATAATGATTTGAGAAAATGCCGGAAATAAAGTATACATAATAAGTTATCATATTGTAATGACTTTTCCTCCCTCAAAAAGTTATTTCAACATGAGAATGCGATAACCCACGTATTCAGAAATAAAAAAGGAGCATTAAAGGATGTTATCATATAAAAAATAATTTCCTCAATAAAGAATACATTCCATGCTGTGAAACTACCCAACAATTTCTCTCAAGAAATAACTCATACAATAATTCAATCAAATCTCTTACAAAATTAGTTTATCCTAGGATATTTGCGCTCTCTTCTGTGAAGTGCTCAGGTATGGTATGAGTCATAGCGGTCATTTAATATTTTTATGGAAATTAGAGTGTGTAGTGACAGCAGAATTGAAAGTCTTTCCACTGAGCAGGGATTCAGAAGCCGGATCTACAGTAAAGGAGGTTTTCTCCAGTATCCTCAGAAGAGACTGGATTTTAGGAAGCTATTCACGGACTCCGCGTGACGATTCACCCAGACTTAGGTTCGGGTGACATTGAATCTCGCACCGTCATTGAGGCGACTCACGTGTGTAACCATTTTTTTCAATAATTATGCGAGGAATACATAAAGTATTGCAAATGGCACAAATTTGCAGGTCAATTGCAAATTTTAAGTATGATTTGGGCTTGATGACCTTGTAGCGATACCTGAAAGTTACTGTTTCGAGGGAAATGTAACTCATCTCCTTGTCATCAACATCACGGGTCAAAATTCCTAAGACTGGTTTGAGCCAGCTCTCAACTCAATTCTCCTATCAGCCAATCTGTTCACACCTACGTATTTCTTCTATTTCACATCCTTCCTAACCTGTTCCATTTAATTCATTCGAGGTCTTCCTTTTCCGTTCTTGCCATCTACTTGTCCCTCGACGATTGTCTTCATCAGATCATCATTTCTCAAGATGTGGCTTAAATGGTTCTTCCGTCTACTTATTAAGGCTTTTATGAGACTTTCCTTCTCTCCTGTATTGTAAACGTTTGTATAAACTCGCTTTGTTGTTTGCCATCTTGTCCTGGTAAAATCTTAAAACTCAATTTTAACCCACTTTCCGGTTAGCTATCAACCCGAATTTTCCGCGATAGCTCAGAACAAGATGAAAATGAAACATTCTAGAGTTTATTATGATTTTAACTATATGTCGATTGTTATTCAGAATTTAAAATTGAATAAGGAGAGCATTCCAAAGAAATGGCCATCAAAATCCTTTTGGCGGCGCTGCGTTCGTTTAAACAAATGATCTGCTCACACTTAGCGGCATTTCATAATGAAATTACGAAATACATGGAGCTACAGTCAATTAAATTTGAATTGACTTTAGCATAAATTGAGTGCTATATTGCAACATGAGCCCAACGTTTTTAATGCATATAAAGCAATTTATTTTAAGACATTGCCAGGCTCATAGAAAATTTATTGTATTCGAATAAGTCCGCGATAAATACGCGGGTCTTCATAAAAATATATTTTTATTTTTTTATTATAAATTAAAATTGTAAACATGGATTTCTCTCCTGTGAGCGAGTGGTGACAAACAATTAATTCATTCTCGTTTGAGCAAGGAGCCCATCTGCTCGACCCTGAAGGCCGGATTTCTCCTGCTCTCGGCGAATATAGCAGCAGAAGGAGCCGCCGAAAGGGGGTTGGGCGGCCGGCCCACCGTGAGTCCCACATAGCGTTGGAGAGATGGCCGGGGGGAGAGAGACCTCAAAACGGCCGGGCCTTTCTTCCCTTAGTCCCCGGGGCGACGGCGTCTGTTGCCGCGGCCGAAGATGCGAACGGGGACAAGATTCGCTCCCCTCACTGCGGGCCCTCTCTCAAAGTCCCGATCTGGGCCAATAATGAAAACTTCCGACCTCTCATGACTCCGCTCCTTTTATACGCTTTCTCTGAACGAAGATGCGCCAAGCTATTAGTAATCTGAATTACCATTTCGGTGAATGGAAACGTTTCCATTCAGTTGAGATGGTTCGAATGTTGATTAGAACATTTATAGGTGTGAAAATTCACGCAGGCATTTCGCTGTGTCCCGGCGTCGACATTAAAATCACAATTCACCGTTCGTTTTTATAGATGCAAAACGAAATTTTAACTCGTAGTCCGACGATTCACGGTATTATTCATATCTAAATGCTACTATAAATGCATGAGTTTCTTCCCAAATTAAATGTGATTTATAAAATATTAAAACAAAATTATCTAGTATTAAGATTTCAATGAGGAATTAATAGAATTCTCGTGCCGAGAGAAGATGATTAAATTTTGCTTTTAATTTTGTAAGGAGTAGAATTATATTAAAGAGGGAACAAATAAACAAATATTGTTATTTTGTGGACTCGGTAATTGAGATATTTTATAGTCCCAATATTTTATTTTATTTAGTAATGTGCTACCAAGGAATTCGTCTTTATCAACAATTTAGGCTCTCCCTATCGACAACTGATTGAAACGATTTAATGGCATATGAAAAGTGAATACTAAAATCCAAACAAAACAAGAAAAATACTGTTTTCATAAATTACAACTGTAGTCGTCAAAATTCATAGATGCTGTACACATATATCAGATTTTTTTACTCCAATACATGTCATTTATTCAATTTATTTGCAAAAACATTTTTTCTAGTTTTTGATCCGACTTTTCCCTCTTTGAATTTATACAACAAAATTTTACAGCCTAAGCTAGAGAGGCAGTTTTCCAACCACAAAAATATAATAAGGTGCAATATATTCTTGCTAGTATTATTTGATCATGGCGCATAAAAAATCTGCTCTTTATCATAACAACTTCGATTCGCATTTTTTTTATTCCTTTTTTGTAACCATAACCAAGCCATTAAAATTTTTAAACTCTTCCAAACAGTTATGGGGACAAATGAAGCATAGATGGCTCTCTAATTATTTATATGCCCATTGATGCATTGCAATATGTAGAGAAAATTTTGCGAAAAAGATACCATCTATTTTATTTTACTCTGAAATCTGCGCAAGGATGAGCGTATCATTGAAGACAACTGAGCACTCTCTTTCGACCTTAGCTTTTGGTTCTAAATTCGCATACAGCTTTGGAAAACAGAGAGTTTCCGAGAAAGGAAAAAAAAGTCCAGATGATCGAAACCTCCATTTCGATGCCGAAACGGAGAAGTGTTGGAGCGCATCAGACACCCCCTTCACCGGATGGGACGACGCATCCCTTTCCAATCCCGCCAAGACCACTCAAATTTTACATCCGCTTTCTCTTGACTGCTGGATTTGTTTTTATTTGGACCTTTTACATTCCCCATATGGGTGCCAAATCAATTAAGCTGCCACTTGAAACAGAGAGCCAAATCAACTTGTAATTAAAGCTAATATAATACTTCGACAGTAAAATATAATAAGCCAAGCGTATTGTGTACAATTTATCGACGCTTGAATTTTTTACCGGTTGACTAAGAGAAATATCTTTATTGCAACTACTTCGGTGCTTCCTGACAGATCGAGGCCTCCATTCATCGTACCCAGATCTCTTGACTAGACGTAAGTCTCTCGTTGATAAAGTATGATGCACATAAATCGCTAATGTTGTTTGTTAACGTTTAAATAACCAGAAAATATGAAATTCAGATGGCATATGAGGAGCATATAGCATAGCATCATGGCAGTAATAACTTTTCTCCATGAGAAGAATCATGGAGATAATCCAGGGTGCATATTATTTCAATTGAAAGAAGGAAATAATGGTCTTGCAGCAAAACTATAGCCTGATACTCGATAATCTGTGATGATAAGACAGCAATGGCATCCCGCAACAAAAATTTCGCTTCAAAGTTAGATCAGCTATCCTTTTTCCCTACCTCGTTTATCGTAATGAGACCAAAAAATTGACATAAACTATAAGTATGAAAACTGAGCTCGTATGAGCAACAAAAAGCAAGATGCATTGCTTGTAAATGCCGATTTCTGTCACAGAAAACATCAACCAGCCGGCACGGGAAAAAGTATGAAAAGGCTTAGTTCGTGGTGCTCCTAAGTTCTTTTTGTTTTGCAAAATTCAAAACAAGGCCGGAAACATAAAGGATTCATGCATTTGAGGGAATGCCTGTATACAATAGTAACACATTACCATTAGTCAAAAATTAAAATCTAAAATGCTACAAAAACTACATGAAAAATGAAATACATTCATCAGTAAATGTACTTTATACTAATAGTTTTGATAAATCGAGCAAAAGTACGGAATTCAAGACTTGTTGTACTGAACATCGTAATTTTCCTCTAAAAAATACAAACTTCAATTCACAGAGGATAAAATATACCGAGGTCAAAGTGCTCACGAAAGCAGTATTTATTTATCGTCAACGATTCACAAAAAATCTGAGGAAGAATGTTTTAGCCAAGAAAAACTGAAAAGCGTGATTCGTATTTTTTCCGCTATTAGGCTCGGAAACTTTCAAGCCCGTCACTAATGCTCCATTCTTCCTCACGTAGAAGATGGATCACAATCATTTTCAAATCATCCATAAGGTTAGCCTAAATACAAAACATGAATTTTGTTAGTTTCATTAACCTTTGCTTGGTTTCTTTTACTCGAGTGGCACATTTTCCGAAATAAATAATAGTTAAGTATATAAACCAAAGTTCACACGGTAAATATATGCTGTCATAAGCTACACGTAAACGAACATCTTCTCTTACAGTATGTATACTTGGTCTACCAGAAATCCCGGTACAGGTTTGGTTTTTTACCCATATTTCACATATTTCAAGCCCATCAGTAATGTTCCATTCTTCCTCACGCACACGAGAGATAACAAAAATATTCAAATTACCTTACTTCTTGAAAAATTATTGAAGTTACCTACGCAAAGAGATATGACAAACCAGAAACAAACTGCTATAGGAAAAAGATTGATATTCCTAAAAAATACCACGATTTGAAAAATTATGGAAAGAATTTACTAAAATTAACCCCAAAAATTGTGATTTTTTTATCATCTAGAACTGACGAGGTGGGAACCTAAAATATATTTTAAACGTATTTCAAAAAATTTACACGGTGAACTTGTAGCCAGAAGAGTATTGGTTCCCGAAAAATCACACATATATCGCGGTATCATTCTGATGCTATTTTCTCCTTGTCATTCATACTCTCTTGCTCACTCAGCGCTTCAACTCGTAGGTTGGAGATGATAAAGCCCATCCTAGAGCAAGCCAAAAGCGATTGAATTCCAAAACTTGTGGGTAAAAGTGCCTGTCCCCAACGTTTACCATTTTTAAGGAGCATCAAAGGTTTCTCTCTGGATTTGAAAGTAGGGTCCCTCGATGAGTAACCAAACGCCCCATTCAATAGGCTGCCACCTCTGAGAGGATTACTAAGACATTAATTTCTTAATTGATCTTATTTGAAATTTATTTTTCCATCAACTTGGATCTGCAAAATTAGCTTATATGTGACTCATTTTATTAAAGCTTCAAACAAAAAACGTCATAGATTGTAAACTCTTCTCGGGATTTTCACCGATCTAAGCTGTTTAAGGCCAACGTCTCGATGACAGCTTTAGGTACTCAGTGCCAAACCTGAGAAGATTTTATCTTAATATCCGCGGGAAAGCCTACGATATTTCATCTACGTCATAGGCAATTTAACTCTCAGTTTTGCCATTGAAAATGAAATTTTATCGGGGACGAATATACAATATTCCGACATAAAATGTGACGAAAATGCTTTCTACTACCTACGAGATGATGCATTTACCGTTTCTGAATTTCCGCCCGAATTAAATCTCAGAGAATATTGCCATTCGAGCGCATTCCAAAGTAAACAATCACAACGTTAGTAAGCTCTTTAGACCTCTTCGTAAATGCTTTTCATCCGAAAAAGTTTTTCCCCTTTTCGTACAATAACATTTTTCGACCTCACGAACGAGATTGTTTGTTTTGGAATTTTTCCCCTACTTTAGAAATTAAAAAAAAAAAATTTTCGCCAGGAAATGGTTTACTGCCAACACTAAACCCCAAAAGAGCGTTTCTGTATCCTGCTACATCGTTCCCACCGCACGCAGGAGCCCCCGGGCTGTTCGGTGGAATCCGGCACGATTACGGAAACAAGCTGAAATCCAATAATTTGGCTGTTACATTCCCTCACGGCTCCGGCCTCCGCCTCCGGTAACCATTCCACTGGACTCCAAAGCATCAAACATCCCTCCGCCCCAGGCACGCAGATTGGCATTGATATCCCCCTCGGGTCATTCAAATCCTCCTTTGCAGAGGAAACCAACAGTTTGCACCTCGGAATGAATCGTGATTGGAAACGGATTTCCTTAAATTCTCCCGATGAATTAGAACAGGTCGCATTTGATGGAAGAATGTGGGATGTAAACATTCTGTATCGATGTCATGATACAGATATGAGTAAGGCCATCACGGTTTAAACTGAGCAAAAATATAAAATACCACAGATTGCAGAAACTAGGAATTTGTGACGCCAATTCCAGGCATTAGACAAAGAAGATCAATGTTTCGGTAAGTAAAAACCAATTATTAGCTATGGCAACAATGATAGCCTTAATACTGATGCTGCGATTCCACAAGCTACGATTCATTGAAGTTTACTCCTTTTTCGATTCCTTTTAAAACTTTCCCCAAATATTTCCTCAGGGAGGCAACTTGAATAGAGAGTGAAATTTACGCCCAGTTTCAGATTTGTAGGGAATGGGTTTAATTTATCTCGAAACCGTTATTTCCCGTTAATTTATTTCTCAAGGTATTGTGTATATTGGTTGTATGTGTTATCATTTCCGCAATTAATGAAAATTGAAGTTAGCCCAAACACAGGCTTATTGCCTTATGGGCTACCTTACTTCCTTGAATGGATGTAATATTCTGTAATAAAAAAAAAAAATGTATGTATGGAAGAATAAATTATTATTATTATTATTATTATTTCGCTCTTCTGCCTCAATGACGGCTCGCCCAGATTCTTTCTTCCCGAACTTACTGAAGCTATCCTAACACTTGAGAGATTATACGCCTGATTAATTGATTGCCTATCATGGAAAAACTCCCATTCCTTTAGTCTTTCTTGAAATCCAGCCATTTCGGATGACGTAGGGTAAACAAATTTCTCTGAAGTATTGAAATCTGACGATTCTGATTAGTACTTGAATTTAATAAGTATAAGTTTCGGTGCGCCCATAGATTTTGGCCAAATCACTGGATTCGGAGACGGCGACAAGCAATACGCCCACAATGAGGGTGATGTGATTCAATCGAGCGAGCAATGGATTGGTAGGTGCACGGGTAAGTACAGCACCAAATATGGGCAACGGCTTGTACTGAGATTTTCAATAACGTTTCATCGGCGTGGAGTGTGCACTTAGAAGCCTTTCCATGAAATACAACGGTTATTCTAAAGTAGGTACAAATTGGCTAAAAAATATCTTACAAACTTGGCAACGTCAGTTTCATGTAAAAGAACTTTTCAAAAGAACAAAATGTAATATGTAATGTAAAGGACCCTCTTTGAAATAGGGAAAGCAGAAAAGGAAAGAGCAGCGCAATATAGGATATTCCTTGGTCTAATGTCCCTTCGTTAGCAGGAAAAAAGATCAAATTTCTTTTATCGTTAAATTAATTATGTCCCTTAAAACTAATGATCTTAATTTTTTTATACATTGAGACGAGATACCATCCTATTCCTGCAGAATAAAATAGATAGGTTTCACGACAATAAATTTCTGCTGTTTAGGCTCAACGTTGATGTTTTAATTGAAGTGAATTCATACTATTAAAACAATTTTTTAAATATGTTGATAGAAATGTAGTTTTATCACCTTTATCTCTATGGAATATGTTTAAATAATTTATCGGCTTTCCGCTAAAAGTATAATAAAGGAGAATTTTTGTTGCGACTGGTCGACTCTCAAAGTCGAAGCGTCCAAAGTCGAGCTGAAAGCCGTAAGTCAACTTTCAATACGATACCAATTTCTAAATAGCATTCATCCTGGATAAAGAGTAAATGCACGACCAATTATTCTCAAATACATATCTAATAACTCAAAATATCATGGTTTGAACACTTAATACTAATGTCAAGTATACTGTGTTAGCGGCACTAAGCAATAAAATGCAGCTATTTGCCCATTTTTGCCTTTAAAACGGCACAAGGTGACGAAACTATGGTCGGCTAAGTTTTACTAATTTTTCTTGGAATTTGACATGCGTTTTCGCATTATTATTTGGCTAAAACAAATGTCCAAGGGGTTAAATTAAGTCTTATACGCTTATATACAAGAGTGGCTCTAATTCCGAATCGTGTGTCTCCTTACCTGCTGGCAGCCGTACGAGTATCTCATGAGGATAGGCGCCACCACAGCGTCACTCGGCACATCTCTAGCTGCCTCCTTCCTCAGCTGCGTGAACTGGAACAGCACCTGTGCAGGGGGAGAAGATAATTGAATTTAATCAATGAAGGGACTACTGAAAAGGAAAGGTAAATTAAATTCACGGCGCAAATATCATATAATAGAAAAATAATCGTGGAATAGCCTGCTGTATGACCTTTACGTGTTCACCCATAAGTGCACATTTAAATTACAAATATTCTACACTTGAAAAATCATTATCCTTCTCCAGGATTCTAGTAACAACTACGATGATAATGAAGACAAGAATGATACACTTCAAGTGGTAGAGCACATGGCGCAAGTACGGTATATTCTCTTTCGAATTCCGGTCATAGTAAATGATTTTTCCATAGTGGAATTTCAGTGTAAATAACATAATTGGAGAAATATTTATTAGATTGATTGATTAATTATATTAATTGAGGGTTCGAAAAATTTATATTCATAAATAAACCTAAAAGCTAATGCCCTAAGGGAATAAGTTTCCCTAACTTCCTTGCCCATAGTCAAGCGCAATATGGCTTTTCGTTCTCCCAATAAGGGCTAAATGGCCTTATATATAACAATATCTTAACTTTGACTGTATTAATATAAAGAAATACATATAAGTAATTATATTGTATAAATACAAAGAGATTGGTAAAAACCGCGCGAACGTGAGGGTAATTCAAATAAAATATTAGATTTTACGTTAATAGAGGAATTAACTGGGGTATTCATGATTCATCTGAACTTTCTTTCGAAGATAATTTATGTGAAAGAATTAAAACCCTCGTTGAATGCGGCCCGACGGCTAATTTCTTCCGGCCCTTTGAGACTAAAGAAAATATTGCATCACAAATAAAATATCGATAAACTCGTCAAAAATAAACTGTGCCAAAAATCGCATCGATTAAATGAACTTTCAACCATTAAAAATTATTGCACTATGAAATTATATGTAAATTTATTCATTTTATTGATGTGGTAAAGTGACGTCGAGCATTGTGGCCCTCCAGACGATTTGAAATTGATTTTTGGCCCTTGCATGAAAAAAGGTTGATCTCTCTCAAAATTTATGCTACAATAAAAAGCGAAGAAAAATGGTTATTTCAATGTTTTTTAAAGTTTTATTTTCAACCCCAGTCAAGTTTGTCTCTCTCTTGCCCCTGATAGCCTTAAAACGTCAGTTTTTTCAATCAGAAGCAGATACATTAGTAAAAGTCCCTTGAAAAGGATAAGGTTAGATAAGGGGTTGTTTTCCCCAATTTAGGGGTTGCTCGTAAAAATGGAGGGTAATAGAAACAAAACGGAGGTCATTTTTGGATTCAGCGACCCAAAATTAGACAGAAACACCCTAAATTGTAGCTAGGCATTTTTTGAACTTTTTTTTGCAGAACAGTGTTATGAAAATCTGATGACAGTTAGGTACACTCGACATTGTGCGATTTGGCATCGATGGTTCTTGACGAGCTAGACTCGTCTTTTCAGGGCAAGGGCTTAAGTCACCTGTTTGTCGTGGTCGACTCTGCGCTGGAGGATGCCCAAGAGGACGGCTAGGGATCGGTCCATCATGGCGGGTTCTACGGCGTTGAGCAGCGATTTGTTCTTGATGAGCCTCCGCTGGATCTGCGGGGACCTGAGCGAGAGCTGCCTTTGATGGGAGGCATGGACGGGGGGCGAACCGGGGCCCCCGCCACCCACGCCCCCGGTCCCTCCGCCCCCGATGCTGCCCACCCCCGACCCACCCACGCCCCCGACGCCACCGCCGCCCCCGGAGCTGCCCCACAAGGCCTCCAGCCGAGACAGCGCCTCCCGATAGGTGCTCACCACGCGGGTGAACTCAACCTGTGGAAAGGAAAAGTAATGGCTGTGATGAAGAGGCATTGTTAGGATGTGATTGAGACAAAACTGTCCACTTTTTTCCATCCAACCCCTATTCGCTGGTAGTATGGCAATTAATTTTAAATTTACAGTTTCTAAATTCAAGTTATATAGTGACATAATTTAGTAAGGTCATAATCATAGGCGGATCTAGGGGGTGGGGGCACGTGCCCTCCCCCCAGACCCTTAAAAATATGCAAGATTTTTAATACGGTCCCATTGTCATTGCGTTCGTTTTGTATTGCGAGGTATCCTTGTGCCCCCCCCCCCCAGAACAAAATCCTGGATACGGCCTTGTTTGTGCCCCCCCCCCCCCAGAAATAAATCCTGGATCCGCCCCTGGTCATAATTAATGAAAGGTAAGGTTAGGAAATGAGATAATTTAGATAAATTTACACAGGAGCGTATTGAATAATTCTATCGAGAAAACCGTCAATTAAACCAAAGAGAAGGCTTCAGGCGTCAGTATTCACAAAGAGAGAATGAAAGTTAACGTTCACTGTTTGACAACCAAACAATTCCAGAATAATTTTTTAATGAAAAAGCTTACCAACTTATATTGTTCCATAACTGATATTTCTCCGGGTAAGTATTTTAAAAAACTGTTGAAATTCTTTTAGAGAGTGGCATAGGTTTGGTAAGGTGATGAGATTTTTTGGTAAGAAAGTAATCATTCAAGTGTACTCAGTAAAGGGCCACGATATAATATTTAAGCCAAATTTATGAAATCTACCTGCGCAGTAATCATGGACACGCAAAGGAAAATCATTCAGGAACTTATAAGAAAATATTTTATTTGCGGAAAAATCCGATTTGAAATATTACAAGAAGATCGAAGACATGTATAGAACAGCATTATGAATAATACTTCGAATTCCTACGCCGCGCCGCATGAAAAAAATATAACACATTTCATCCACATAACACGCTACGTAGGTAAACCACAAAAAATTATCACTGCGCGGGTAATTGCGGCTCTTACTATGGGTAATGTGAAAGAAAGTTTCAAACATGGACAAAGACGGGTAGCATAAAATGAAAAGTGAAAGGTTATGCGGAAGTATCGTAAGCAATGCATGCAATGGACTGTTATGGGCCGTTAGGGAGGCCATATTATTCAAATTACCCCAGAATACCTTTCAATTCCAATAACTTTCTCTGAACCAAGAGGAATTAAATTATCTCAGCTACTCTTTGAAAGGCATGTTAGTGGTTGATCCTGTTTATCAATTCGATCTCAATTCAGTCCTTGGATTGGCTCCGGTTTTTCACGTTCTACAGCAGTCATTATCTGTTTGCTTAGATTTATATACTAAAACCGCAGATGTATGACAGCGTGCTTCATTACGTCTTAATTATGAGTTTCCAAACTTCTTACCACCTGAAACCATCTATGAACGATATCTATTATATATCTACCCTTAGTCAATTGATAAAATGCATTTATACCTCTCGCAGCTATGCTTACTTGACCTGTGGTACCTCTTTTTTTAACCGGGAAAACCTGAATTTTGTTAATTACAATCGCGATGGCATCACGTTGGCGGTAAAACATTGGAATGCGTAGTTAAAGGATGGAATATTTATTCCTCTTTCGTCATTAACGGCTTTTAAGACTAGAGAAAAAACTTGGGGAATATCTCACGAGGAATGAAAAGATAAATCTGCGGTTGGGAATGCAGAAACAACTATGCGGAATACAATTTATTAATGGCTTACAATTGAAATGAGACGCAAAGGAAAAAGATTGGGGCTATTTTTCTCCTTATATTACTTGCTTGGATTATGCCACTACACGCAAAATGATACATAATGGTGGAGAAAAATTCATTATGAAAGGTGAATCGAGATCCGTAGTAGTTATATTTTATTGTAGTCACAGTTATACGCCTATTTGCGTAGCCAAATAATAGAAAAAGTTCTTCGCACAGATGTGCATTTTATGATAAGTGTGAATATGATTCGTAAATTTAGTTCAAGTAACATTTATACATAGATATGAATATTAAACGAGAGGTAGCCATTTTAGTGTAAAATATATTTAAATTTTTTAATTTAAGCGCAATTTTCTCATGGACCACAAGAGGCCAATTCCATTCCAATCCAATAGAATTGCATTAGTCGTTATAGCAGTTGGTGATGGGTGATAAATATATTTTGGCTTAATATATCTCTTAAATGATATTAATATACTCCATTGTTTTCACCGCAGCAAAATGTAACTTCATAGAAAAAAGGAGCTGAAATAAGATAAAAGGTAACTGAAAATACCAATTATTTTCCTAGTACAATTGACCTTGTTTTAGTCTATCATTATAAACTCTTGAGCTTCAAGGTAGAAATTTTCACCAAAAATAGGAATATTATACGTGCGTAACTTAAAGTGGAAATACCTACATTCATCATCAAAACCTTATAAGTGATAATTACGCTTTAAAAAATTCTAATCGTCTAACCGTAGCCAACAGCCCCGTACCACGGAAAATACTTGAATCTCTTATGTGGTTCTAGGGGTATTTATTTAAAAAAACTGACTCAATAACAAACTAATAAAAGGAAGTCACGACTACAGGCATTAATTTTAAAGTGGTAAATGCAGTAATCGCTTGACTATGAAATTTCTGATTAAAAAAATAAATCAATAAAATACAACCAGTATGTAATTTGAACAGGTCTATTCAATGATTTTTATCGTTCAATTTCGTACTACTTTTTTGAACATTTTTAAACATATTTTTGGTGTACCAGCTATAGCTTAACAAGTTCCTCATTAAAAAATCTACAAACCATTATCAAATTTAAACGCAATTGCCTCGCACGCCTTTCCAAAGTGGAATTTCCATGACGTAAGGCTGCGATTTTATGACATTGCCTTCAATGGCTCTACTGAAAGCGTGAAGGTCGTATAACGCTGGCGGCGGTCATGGAAACTCAGGGTGTTTGCCCTTGAACTCTTATTACCAGTCGAAGTTGACGACCTTTGCTCTTCGTCTCCACTGTGAGTATGCGTTTTATAATTAAACTTGGTAAAAACTCAAAAAAAGCGAAAATAATTACTCCAGGTACCCCGTAATTACTATCGGTGTGTGAAATGTTTCCCTGAAATACCATGAATAAATATCGCCCGCTTGATAGTACGAAAGAATTTTATGAGTACTCGTACACCACTATAAAAATAAAAGAAATATTTTCGCCCAATAAAAATACTTTCTGTATTTACGTGATGGTGAATGTATGTACTCCAGTTTCTCGTTTATAAAGAAGCTTAATTTTTTTAAGAATGACAACCAAAAAATCAATTCCTAATCAACTCGACGAAGACACGGTTATTTTAAGCCCTATAGCATTATTTTAATAAGGCTGAAGAGCAATAAATCGTTTCTCGTAGGCCACTTCTTTAGATATTACCTGTAGTTTGGTATCACTTCTCTTCTAATTATTATTATCAGCATTAGAAAAACAGTTTCATCCATTTTAAAAAGCAGCAAATGTGACAGTACGTAAAGGACAATCAGGAATAAAAGTGCCAAGATAAAAATTTCTTTGATGCATGCCCTTTTTATATCCTCCTCCGGAGACCAATGCCAAGATTCTCGGAGTAGTGACGTAGTGAGTTGTAAGAATAAGTGTGTACAAGGAAATGAAAAAGAAGCAACATATTCGCATATATTTCGCCCACTTAAGATTTTTAATCAAACGAATCAGCTGCATTCATAGCCTGGTTCCACCTAAACTTGCAGAAAGTAACATAAAAGAGCGGGAGAAGTTGGCAAGATATAAAAAATCATCGACGTATGGCCTCAAGCGGTTAGTCTCTTTTGCCAAGATGGAAATTTCGCCAGGAATACGGGAGAAAGTGTTTTCCGATCGATTTTACCTGTATCGTATAATTATGCGGAGAAATCAAGAAATCGCAAAAAAATCATTTAAATTCATTTTGGGGTACGTCAGCTCGATTTAAGATCTATTTCGAAACTAAAACTAGAAGGGAGAAAAACGTATTGGGGAACAGGTTTCCACAAACGAAATAGACTCTGTTGCCAGATGTCATTGCATTGAGAAAATTCCATCTTGATTTTTTCTCTTAATTGGAGAAATCACCTTCAAGAACAAATACAAAAATTCACTTTGTTTTTTTTTATATTATTTATTGTTAGAGATTATTTTTGAATGAAATTTGACTGGTAATCTTTTAATTTGAGTTAAGCATTTTTGGAAAAAAATCAAGAGAGAGAGGTATTTTAATGTCTTAGTGGCCTAAGTAGCATTACTACGTCTAGCTCAGTGGCCTAAGTAAGCCTTAGTAGCCTTACTACACAATGTTTGACATGGAGTGTATTAAAGAAGGCAGACATATTTTCTTACTGTAAGCAGAAGTGTAGTTTGAAATTGATTTTTTCATCAAAAATACAATAGGTACTTCTAGCAGTAGCATTAGGGGTTAGATTTATAGAACTGTGAGGTATTTTCATCGAAGACGTAAGATTTAAAGGAGGAAAAGCGGGTATGACATAATAAAAAAAACAAATAGAAGACATGACCTGGCTCATTACAAAGCTAAGTTAGGAAATGAGGACTTTCGGTACATGACAAAGAGAGATCGAAGGACTTGGAGGAGAAATCAGAAAATGAAGGAATTTTAAGAATAAGCCATTTCCATGAAAATTTTCTGCCTTTATCTTCCCCAGCCTCCATGGTCACGAGTTCCTCGACCTTCCACTCGAGTGAAACCAATTTATGAATGCGATACTTTTGAGCTGAATGGAATTGTGTGCGCTAGCACGGCTAAGAGTAGTCCACAGAGTTTGGTACGATCCATTCAGCGAGAATAAATTTTAAAGTTGACGCCAAAATTCGACCAAATCATGTACCAATGACATAAGGCATGACATCTGGAACAAAATTACGAAATTCTGCTAACAATCCGCCAGTTACGTCTTAAAATACTTGCCCAATATCAGGAGAAAAAGTGTTACTATTTTTTCTACAAATATTTACAGGTTATTTTACAAATAATTGAAAATGATATAATATTTCTACGACGATTGTATATATAAATACTTAACATATTCTATATAAAGTTCTTCAAGAACCTTTTTGTGAAAGTTGTATGATAAATATTTTATGTTGGGGCTTAATTGATAGTTAACGTACGATGTATTTCCCGCCAAACGAGTACCAGCGTTGATTGCAATATTTGGGAAAACTTAACTAAAAGACAGTTTTGCAACACTTATCTTGGGTAACCAAATATAATTCTTCATCAGTTAAAGTTCCAGTTCGCCTAAAATATTGCATGTTAAGCGGTAAATCTGACTGTAGCTGCGGGCGTGTATCTACGTTATTCTATGAGATGATAGCGATGAGTTTAAACTTATACCATATCCCTTATCATAGCTTATTTCATACGCTCATGAACTGAAAAAAAATGGATAAGGTCATGCAGTTGAAAAGGATCATCTCCCTCGATTATGCTGCGCAAGAACAGTAATAATATTTGGATTGGTATTTAGAAGTTGGTTGGGTATGGATTTTTGTTCTATATTTGTTACAAATTCGAGATAAAGACACATTTGGTCCTACACAGGAAATTTTAATAAAATATTCACACACAGGAATTTTACCATGCAAAACTTAAAAGAGAATAAGTGAATATCCGGCGTACTTTTGGCATCATTTTGCCACGTTAATGTGCAGTTCAAAACTTCTACACCCTATTATAATTTCAATAATTCCCGGCGGATTATGATCAAAAATAACAATTCAAAAAATAAAAACAGGTAGAAAAATACATAGAGGACATACATAAAACATGGGGCTTAACATTGGCGTAAAAATGGTATGAGAGCGAAACATCACCGGGAAAAAATTTCACCCTGTTCGGAAAGGGATCCTCTGATCTTCCCAGATCTGCCGAACATTCGTATCGCCGAGATATCGTATGTACACTTTATCACTTGCAGGAGGAGTCAGTGAGCTCTGGAGCGAGGTAAATCATTGACCTTAGTTGGATTGAATGTCGGATGGCTTACCTTGAGCGCGTCCTGCAGGTTGACGAGCGTCTCTGCGTCGGTGGGTGAGGCCACGAGGCCATGTTGACCGAGGCCCTCGAGAGCCTTGTCCAGGGCCCGCCTCCGCTGCGACAGGGCCTTGCGGATCTTGGGGTCCGACACCACGATCAGCTGTAGAAAAGATAACGAATGGATTATAATTAGAGAAAATCAATGACCAACACTCCCCACATGGATCACCCCTGTATATGAAGAAATACTTCGTCTCCGATTCTTTCCACTATCCTTTTTTGAACATTCATGATTTTGCATTGCAAAAATTATTTTTGAAAAGAATAGACAAGCCACAAATCAATAGTGTTATGAAATATATCTATGGAAGAGGATGGGCTCAGCAAAACATTTTTTTGTCCAGCATCTTCTAATAATATAGTTAGTAATAAAATAACATATGTCAACTATAGGACCTTTTACTTTCCTGGAGAATAAAATGAATGCTTTCATCAAGGGAAGGTGGTCGAGGGAGAATTTGAAAGAGGATTTTTCGGTTTCTGACAAAGAAATTTGAATGATTGTCAACCGGTTAAATTGAAGTGTTATTCCAGATGATTGACTTCAAATTGGCTTCACGGAGCTTGATTACGTTTGATATCTACGTTAATTAATATAATACTGAATAAGTATCATTTCCGCGACTCTAAGGAACCATCTATAACTAGCAATATCCTTGACTTACAAAAAAAATCCCTGAGGATAAATTCATGAATTTACTCAACTCTGATTGACTAGTAAGCGTTAAGTTATACGCGAAAGATTAATTCCCGTTATTTTTAATGTGCAGCAATATGATCACACCATCAATCATGGACTTATAATGGAGGGGGAACATTTAATGCATTTGCAAACCGATTCTCATCAGATAGAGCGACTATTAGCTCGAAAATATTTCATTCTGTTCTTCCGTAGAGTTTATATATTTTCAACTCGCTCAGCTATCACTATGAAACTATCTACTTATATTGATGTCATCTAATATTCATTGACTTTAAAGAGGACGCATTACTCCCTCTGGACCTCCAGTGATTTCTCTTCTTACGTGACCGATTACTCACGTAAAACTTATGTTGTTATCTGAAATTTTCAGGGTAAGCAGAATAGACCCTGATTAATATTTTCCTGATTTAAAAAAATTGCATATGGTAACAATCAAAAGGTAAACTTTTGAAAATGATTAAAATGAAATATTTGAAATTAAATTGAATATATATTTAATATTTTTATGCATTAGGAGAATATATGCATATAAAAATTAAAATATAATCCAATCGATGAGCCTTAGTTTTCGATTATCATCACTTTATGAGGTTTAGCATCCTTGTGAATAATCCTCATACTATGATTTAAAATTGGCTTCGTGCTTCTACAAAGCCTTGAGCAGTTCGTTCAAGTACCTAGTAACGAATGCCATTCTTAGTTTGTAAGGGTTGGGTAAATCTGCTCAAAATCTGCGTTATTCACATGTTTAAATGAAAGGGAAGTTATACGAGAAATGATTAATGACTAAAGCTTGAAGAGTAATAAAGTTCAAACCACCACGCAAGTTTTCAAGAATTTTGATTTCTTATTTATTACTGGTTCTTCGTATTTTTTCTTTTATAATATTTTTACTACACACTTCTGATCGTTGGTAAAGCCTAATTAGAGACACAATAAAATAAGAACAACGGTCTTTCTTCGTGTGCCCTGAAAATTTCAAGTCTTGGGAAATTTCTTGGGAATAGAACTAATCCTCCTGCCCTGAATGGGTGAATTTCATACACCTGTCGCTAAGTCTGGGTTGAGCTCTAACCTCACCTATACAAACTAACCTACGGGTTGAATCAATGAATGAATGAGCCTAAGTCTTGCGCGAGGAGTTCGTCACGAAAAAAGCCCAATTGAGAGGGAGGTACGCTTCCTTTTTAACCCTAGTGGATCAACCCCATCTATGAAGAACACAGAGAAAACGCTCCCAAATTTAATGCCACCAAGCAAATGAATTCGATCCACTTCACATTCCCAGACCTTTCTTCAATATCTCCTCTCAAATCGGCATGCTTCGAAACGTGCTTCAAATTCCGCCATTCCCTTTCTCCTCCAGAAATGGGTCATCCCTATGTGGTCGCACGACGACGGACTGATAACTTTTTTACCGCAACACCAAATGATCCCCAAGCCACAAGGATCTTAAATACGTGGGCAATTTAGCAAATTTTGGCAAGACGGAGGAGGACCGCTACGCCAATTCTATTGAGATCCCGTGTCACCGTTCCGTTCTCACGCCGGCAGCGCACACGGAGGGAGCTTGTAGCCGGCCGCTTGTTTGCCGGAAGCGTGAGAATGGAGTGGGAGGGGAGAGTAATAGGGTTGGGGGAGACAAAAGGAACGCCTCCCCCTTCCAGCCAACCACTGTGTATTCCTCGTGAGAGACCGCTCCCCGGAACAAATTAACTCGAGAGCGCTCTTGAAATTTTTCGATTGCACCAGATACCTACCTGTTTGCTTTGAGAGACTCGCGCGGATGGTTTCGAATCAAGATTGTTACAATATTGCAGCGGCCGTATTCATAATGCTGGGTTTACTCAGAGTAACATGTCTTATAAACAAGTTACATATAACGTGTTTTAAGAATAGTTAAACATCCGGGTAACATGTTCCATGTAAAATTGTGTTATAAAACTAAAGAAACTTGTTGTAAAACACAAATTGTTATTTCACAGCATGTTTCATAACATGTTACTTGCAACTTGTCTCACGGATGTGTAACGTTTTAATAAAAAATGTTGTATGTAAAGGTGCGTTTACAATGTGTAGCATGTTATGTAAAACAAGTAACATATAACATGTTTTACGAAAAAGTTACAAATCCGTGTAATATGTTACATGTAACATAGTGTATTATAAAACAAAATAACGTGTTTTACAAGTATAACACCATATTTTGTTTTATATGTTACCAGTAACATGTTACACGGATTTGAACTTTTCGTAAAACAAGTTATGTTTAACTTGTTTTATATAACATGTTCATAGAGTTTACATTACTAAGGAGGCCCCACTAGGTGGCAGTAGCAGTCATAATTTGAACACGGGTCCCGCGCATTAATTCAAACTCCAACTTTTGCCACTTGTGGCGCGACCGACACTACAATCCCCTTCATTTGGCTTGTTGTCAGTGGCAGCTTATGAGTGATCGGCTGTTATCATCCTCTGTGAGCCGAGAATTTCACCGATTTTGGTGTTTTTTTTAGTATTTCTCCACCAGTAAGATATTTACGAAATATCATGGGTAAATCTCGGTGTTTTGTGCCCGGATGCAGCTCCGGCTACGATTGGGAGCTGAGGGAAAATAAGCGGTTGGGGATACAGGACCATAGCATGAATTTTTATCATACATATGATAAAAATTCTTGCTATGGTCCTAATACCGGATCTGACCCGTCCCCAAGTGTACCTAGGTGGTCTGGTAATGATGTCAACGAGTGCTTTTCTTTATGAGCTGCGCAGGAATCATTCTTAATTCTCTAAAACATAGGTACCGGAAGTTTAAAGACATGGTTGATATCTATGGGCCCTCAAACTTAATTCAGGCTAGGGAAAGTTAACAGCGTTTCCTTACCCACTTATTCTTCCCTTCTCTCAACGTGAATTAGCGTACCGATTTTGTGATTACGTACATTTTCACCACCAGGAAACTACATAAACTCACGGTGATAGTTATATTTTCGTGGGCAGTTGACACGAACTTTATTTTTTAGCAATGAACGATTGAGACATGGATTCAAATTCGCCGCAAAGCGTGCCTCTCGCGGCCATATTAGGGTGCCTTCACAGCTCCGCGTTGCGTCGACGCCACGAGAGCTCCCGCTCCGCCAGCAAATTTTGCCCTTCACAGCTCTGCGTTGCGAAACGTGGATTCAAATTCGCTGCGTAGCGTGCCTCTTGTGGGCTTGGGAACAATTGGGGCTCGCTACATCAGCGCCGCTATTTGATGCGATCGGTGGGAATCACAGGAACCAAGGGAGTGGAGAATCCTGTGTAAAGTATTTATGAACATGTTACTCAGAGTAAATGCACCTTGAGGGACTCACGCGGGTGGTTGCGAATCAAATTGCTACAATATTGCAGCGGTCGTATACATACAGGGTGTTGGTAGTGGACTAAAGCTGGGTTTACACTGACAATGAGTAACATTTTATATAAACAAGTTACTTATCACATGTTTTACATGTAACATTGTGTTATAAAACAAAAAAAAACTTGTTGCAAAACACGAATTTTATTCATAACACAATGTTAAGGTGCGTTTACACTGTGTAAAATATTATATAAATATGTTATATGTAACAAGTTACTTGTAACATTTGTTTTATAACAAGATTCCAGCGGAGCCAAAAATGCGCAAGTAACATGTTACAGATTCAGTCGCAGCCCAACCGTCAACTGGCTATCCCCACCATGCGCCTCACCTCTTCTCTGTAACATGCTACACATTTTCTCACTTCGTTCGGGGAAAAAATTGCTATATAACACGATTTTTTGTTTTGTAATACAATGTTACATGTAACTTGTTGCACGGGTTTGTAACTTTTTCGTAAAACACGTTATATGTAACTTGTTTCTATAGCATGTTACCCACGATAAACACAGCTTAACAGTCACTCGGCGTCAAATAGGTTTTCATAACGCCTGTTTATACCTACAATTATACATAGCCATTCTTTAACAAGGTTCGCCGCAGTTCAACAGAGCTCCAACATATGGCGGTATTCGGTAAAAGGTTCCATCCCTTGAGAAACGTCAGATATTTTACAGGTTATCAACATTGCTTCATAAAAATTGACTCTACCAGTCATATTTAATTCATGCAGCAAGACTTTTTCCCTCGATCTTGCGGTAAATTGGGTATAGTTGCTCTGGACCCGGGGAGGCATTATTACGCTGGAATAACTTGTGACAGTGGTTGCCGTGGTGTGAAGCGCTTAAGTAGCGCATTGCCTCGATTAAGCGGTCGGATAGCGAAAGGTAGGTGGATCGTGCGAGAGCGATGCGAAAAAATTAAGGAAATGTAAAATGAAAACTTGCATGCATTGTCGGAGAATGAGCAGTACGATCTCTTCCGATCAAATGCTACGAAAAGGTATCGCTCAGCGACAGAACTGGTCGTGCATTAATTTTTATTCTTCCTGGAATAAATCCTTTTGTATTAGGGAAGTAGAGAGGAATTGCCCATGAGTAAAATTTCTAAGTGGCGAATTAGTAGTTCAGGTATTTAAAAATCATCAATTCATTTCGGAAAATCCGTTTGATATTGAAAGCAATGACAATATTGTTGCCCTCTTCTGGAAAACCTATTTTCGGTCCGTTCCAATGAAAAACGCTTGATTAGCACCTTTCATTTAAAATACATGTGGTGCAGTATTTAGAAGAATGTTTAAGCACAATTAATTCAGGAAGGATACAATTCTGAGGTGGTATGTCGGTCACCTCAATTCAAATAAGTCTATTTTAATAGCAACACGACTCCCTAGAAGCATACATACAATTGAAATTGTAAACACCGATCCAGGTGAGCAGGTCAGGTCATGACATTCTCAATCGATAGGTTGTAAGTCCAGCTGTTTAATACGCATTAGGTTCTGTGTAGAACACTCATTTTGTAAGCAAATCCATCTGGACTCAGGCCAAATTATTTTCACCCTTTGTCGATTTGTACACGGCTTTGGAAGGAGGAAATAGAGACCTCACTTCAAGGCCATGAGATCTGTCTGTAGGCTGTATCCCACGTTACTCTTATTCAAAGCATCTCAAACGCTGCGGAGTAACAAATCTATGGACCATGATGTTTTCTAATAAAACCTCAAGAAACTCGGTGGGAATCACATTCCGAGTTCAAAATTCGTCCAGTGCCCGAAACATAACTTCATCTCTCCAAAATAATATCAATGCAAAACCGTCGATTGACGCTGTAGTCTCACAGAGATTCATTTATTTAAGTAAATATCATAGTCATACATAACTAAAGTTTTCCATATAATAATAATCAGTCGAAATAAATATGGTTTTAAACGCCCGTATGCACAAAAATATTTCATAGGCCTGGTTACGATTAAAATAATATTTTATCTCTACGAGCTACAGCTCAACTTGAGGCTCTATAGTGAGTAGGTAGTTTTCCTTGAGACTTCTGTCCTACGCAGGCCACTAACGGCAATCGTATTTATGTAACACTTAAAACCGACTCATTTTATTAGCCCATTTGGCAAGATCATTGATCGCCAGTCCAGGATCTGTTGATCTGATAGAATATTGAAAAGATTAAATTTTGGGTGCTTCTTAATTTATGATTTTGAGTGAATCATCGCTTCTCTGTTCTTTCTAATCGATGACATTGGCAAATTTAACTCCAACGATGATTCCATACATATTTTGACTCCAAGTAGGCTACTTTACCTTTGGCATGCATTCCCTGCTGAAATATGTCTTGTATACCCTTTTTATGAAATGAAATATTCCGATCACTCACAAAATATTCAGCCATGCGATTAATAAAATGAAACAATGGGGTATAAATCCCACATTTGATCCTGATTTTGGATATCCCAACGCTCTCATTCAGAGTTTTCTCGCGTTCGTTGGAATATACGCAGTCAATATCAAGAGTTACAGAGCATGCTATACGTCAAGTATCTGCAGCAACCAGGTTAATGCTACTTATATAAATTTCATTCATTGAGAGTTAATTCATTGATATTCAGTCTTGTTGAAGATAGCAACATCGGTTAATGGAATTTTTTCAAAACAGCAACAAAAAAATCTTCTTCTTACAGATCAGGCACGCTCAAATGTATATTGCTCTTCTATTGAAGACTTGAGCTCTTTTATGACGATTGCACAATTAAAATATAATTGGGAGAGAATCGAAATTATTTGCATGATTTTGCTTCAGATAATTCCGGCCATAATATCATGTGCATTGCATTCACTAACATTAATATTTCACAAAGTAATAATAATGAAAACATAAATTCGTTCTTCAACAATTTCATATAACAGCGCTTTATTTACAATGCCTTTTCCTCTCTGAAAAGAGGGTGTGAATATAGGGCCATGGATTCATTCCCATCCCATGTCAAATGCTAACGGTAACCAATTTACGCCGCTATTAATCCAATCCAAGAAACTAGAGTATGAACAAACAACTAGTTTTAGCACATACTTACAGAAGATAATTAATCATAAATAGCAATTACCTCTAATTAGTACATTAAGACCTCAAAAACATAAAAGGCAAATTCAAGTACTGCTCCAGATAAATTAATGTCTAGTAACTAAGCTCAGATGTGGTCAAGTGACTAATGCACTTAGATCATTTTCAATCGCTCACAGTTTATTACACCTAAGCGTATTTATCTTGAGATATATGTCGCCATTAAATTGATGCACCATCATATCAATGGCTAAAATAATTTCAGGTATGTTCGTGGAACTTATATGAGTTTATTCATAACGTAAACACATGAGATAATAATATCAACCTTAATGAAAGTTTCCGCAGAGTAAAAACAAGTTTTGTCACTTTCTCTGAATCCATTTCCCTGTAATTTAACGCCCGAAAACTCAAAATAGCTTGTAATAATTTTAAAAAAATAGTCATATTTTGTAAAAGCAATATTATATTTTCAAAGTCGATTTTTCATTTGTGCCAAACCCAAGAGAACAATTTATGAGAGCAATATTATGAAAGAAATCTATATCATCATGTCATAAAACATTTAAAATAGGTTTACATTTATTTACAATAAATTTACAACCAAGTATTCAATGGGCCCTGAAAAGTTTGATATAGAGATAAGTACCTTGAGTAGTTTCTTGCAGCTTGAGATGAATGGCTGGTTGGTTGGCGGGGCGGCCGGGGCCTCGGTGGCCGGGCCCTGGTGGTGCTTGGCGAAGTACTTGACCATCTGCATCACCACAGCCTCGGGCCTCAACTTCTTGAGGCCGCCAGCGCCACTTCCCTCAACGTCCATGCAGTCGGCAGACAAGAACACCTGGGATGGTAGGGATGAAGAAATAAAACAAGTGATTAACAATGAAATCGAATTTATGATGGTGTTGCAAATACGGCTACAGAGGATTCCACGGAAAAATGCAATCATAAAACCTTGCAACGTATTAAATACAGTCCCATGCGACATACTCAAAAGAAATATTTAAGGGTAAAAATTGTTTGACTTCTCCAAATTGTGACTGAATCTCCTTTTGGAGTTCAGGTAGGTAGTCTAAAATACCAGGCCTTATGAATCACTAACTGTGGAAAGACATCATGTTCAAGTTGGACGATTTATCTTTTTTCTTCTTTAAGTTGTTGCTAGGTGCAAGACTCAACGTTTCCTACTAAAAGGAAACATGTGATGGAAACATATGCTCGGTGTTATTAGCATGATATGTTTCCTTTTAGTAGGAAACGCTTAATCTTGAACCTAGCAACAACTTAAATAAAAAAAGATAAATTGTCCAATTTGGACATGATGCCTTTCTAAATTTAGCGATTCATAGCAGCGAATTTTCACGAACTGCGATAGCATGCAACTCAATTTCACGTTTACTTCCATAACATATACGCAAAATGTGTGGGAATTCTTAAAATAATTTTGATGAACCGAACTGAGCGCATTATCGACGCTCTCAAATTTCGGTCCCTTTACCCATTTCTCATCCGGCCGCGGAGACGGAAGGTGCCCACTTCCAATTACAATTGAAAGGGGATTGCTTAACTAAATCATAAAACAAGTACATTCCACTCATTTTCACTCCTTTCCAGACAAAACAATATCCCTTTGAAGCATCTCGGTATTTATTTATAAATATAAAGTTACTGGCAATTATCAAAAAAATATTTTGATTTCAAATCACCTCCATTTCTAATAAATTTTTGACAACTTTCACGGGAAACCGCTCGTAAAGTTAAATTTAATTCTTTTTGATAAATTTCAGCAACTTTAAAAATTGATAAATACGTTAAAATTTTACAACATTGACCCTGAAATAGAGTCGCTTGCTCGGAGTCGGAAAATAAATAAATATGGTTGTGATAAAACATCAGATTTAAGCTTCGTTTCAATACAAAAATCAAGATAAAATATGTATGCATATCACTACACTACTTCTTGATATAAAAAGCAATCGATCCATCAGATTAAATATCCAAGAAAGGATGATCAATGTGGTGGAATAGTCCCATCATGTACGGTTAAATAAAATATCAATTTGCAATTAAAAAAATAGAATGTTGATTTAAATGTAACAGTGCAAATTCATTAGGTCAAAATATGCCAGATAGTTATAAAAGGACTTTTTTTCTGATTTGGTCGGCCGAAAAACATCGAATGAAATATGTAAATATTGGCAAATCTTCGTTGCTATACAGCAATATTATGATTTGGAATTAAATGCTGTTAAAACACTATTTATAAAACAATAACAAACAGCTGGGGCATTGTGTGATGTCACAGGTTCTCTGGGCTTGACTCTGATTTGGTGCAGTTCTGTAAATGGTTCCGCCTAATCCATTGAGAAATGGATCAACGTGGAGTCAAACCCCAAAGACCTCTATCTTCTTTCACAACCAGCCGCGGAAGCCAACATAAAGATAGAAGTTCGCCTTTCTTCTGAACCACTTGAATGCAGCGTAGCCTTCTTGTTCACGTACTTTTGTCGTCGGAACAGCCGCTGAGGTACTGGATCAAGGTATGAATTTTGATGAGAGCAGGAAAACGAAGCATGCGAAGTCGCATGACTCTCCACCAATCCCACATTTCCCAAGACATATCTTACTCACCGCCCCACCCAACTCCTCAGTCGCGGAAATACTTTCAGAATATTGGTTCTATTCGCTTCGAGATCATGTGTAGGATTAAACAGATAGTATTGGCCATGTTACACGGCGAGGATTTTTTTATATAAAAACAAATGAACGCAAGATTGTATACTTGTCTGGACGGTGTTAGAACAGGTTCTTTTCTGAGTTTAGTCATTCATACATTTCCTGATTTCAATTTGCCGTATTTAGTTGCGATTACGATTCCATTTGCGATTCATAGAAAATATTGTACAAATAAGTGAACTGGAAAAAGCAACCTTAAGTATAGTAGATACATTTAAGGCATCAGATGCTACTTCATAACCGTAGTTTAATAATTTAAGAGCTCAAGAATAAAATATCCTCAATGAATGAACATGTTTTTGCTTTTGGAATTTTTGTCAAAATTTTATCATACGATTTACCGGATTATTTAGTTCCAAGGCCTCTTTTTTCAAAAACTTCGATATGTTACAAATGTTTTAATTATACCTGACGAAAGATAAAGACAATTTGATAATAAAAACTATCATTGTTGTCAAAGATCAATGCACGGTCAAGGAACACTATTGATTTTATTATGAGATATTTAGGCTAAAAAGGATCTGAAGCACTTAGCTTACCTCCATATTTATTTTTTATATCCTATACTAATAATTAATGAAAATATCTAAATAATTTAGCTTTTTTAAATCACATCCCAAAATTCAAGTCACTAAAATTTCCAGTAAGAAGAACAAGTGTACATATCGCTCTGACTTAAAAATAACACTATTTCATGAAAGTTACGAAAATTTCGAAAAAACGCCTCGAGATATTTTATTGCGACTATCTTGTCAGAATTCTTACCTACAATTCCATCAAAGCTCCTTCTGTTGACATAACATCATCAATTTCATCATTTACGACCGCCATCAGGAAACTTCCTCTTTAAATCCCTCTTTCTTTCTCCGCCCTTCCCAAATAACATATGAGCGGATGAGGCGTTCATAGAAGTGGAGTATTACGTGATATCTGAGTGTATTTAATCATGTTTTTTTGTCGTTGTTTCTTGTTATACTTTATTATGTAACCATTTGTTTAAAAATCCAATGTAAAAGGTCTCAATTACTGTTTTTGGGTTTATTGAAAATAAATAAATAAATAAATTGCTTAAAGAAGTATTATAAAATGATGCCTCATCAACGGAGAATAGTTACGTATCAGCAATTCGATTTCTCTTCTAATCGTTCGAGCGTGTCCCCATGCCTCGAAGGGTTATTAAAGCTGAGGGTATCGATTTCCTTAGCTGGTTCTGTGTTTGATTGTGAAAATGTGTATCAAAGCGTGCACCAATGCCTAAGTAAAATGATACCGTAAATTTCATTGTGAAATTTACTAATGTCACCTTAGAGGTTGGGTTAAAAAAATGAACGAGAGATTGCAGTTTCGCAAGGATTTCTTCGAATACCCAGCATTGCCATTGAAAAAAACAACACGATAAAAATGTGGTAAGTTTTATAACCTGCAACATGATAGCTTCAAAATGTCTAAAACCAAATTTTCAAATCCATTTTTCACCTTAAGTGAGTCGGTAATTAGATATGAGTTACAAATCATGAGGGCACTAAATTATTTTTAAACCGAGACACGACGAAATATATGTATGAACACGAACAATGTAATTTGGTGAGTTAACAACAAAAGAAGGTCATTGTTCCTCATGTATCACGTACAGGGGATAGTGAAAACCTTTCCACAGGGTCTATTTCATGGATGAATTTATTGTAGAATTCGCATTTTTTTTAACCCTTAAGTTTACCAGTGTATCATTAAAGCACTGAAATAGGTGTTCGACTGCACTGCACCATGAATTATTGATTAAAAAATTAACGAGAGGTTGCAGTTTTGTACGGATTTCTTCGAATGCCTAACATTGCCATTTCATTAAAAAATCAACACGATAAAAACCTCGTATGTTTCATACCCTGCAATATGATTGCTTCAAAATATCTAAAACCAACTTTTCAAATCCATTTTTCATCCTAAGTGAATCGGTAATTAGATATCCTATTCTATCAATGGCGTGTCTAGTATCAAAACTAAGGGGGAAAAGCCATTGTTGCTCAAGGTGTAACATTTAAGCACGGAAAAGGTTAATGAAACCCAAATTTTAAGAAAACTATTATATCAATTTATTAGTTTTAAAACTATTTTGGCTTGAAAAAAATTATTTTAGTCACATATTTATGCTAATATTATTTTTTGTGGGTTTAAGAAAATTTGTTGAAAACTTTCGTTTCAATCCAGTCCTGATTTTCCTTATAGACTTTTGCGATTTTTCCTTCTAGGGGATTCGGGCTGCCCCCTCCTTCCCCTCGCTGGGTACGCCGTCGCATCCTATTCCTCACCATCATAGGTGAAAAATCGGGACAGACAATAATTTTATTCCATTTCTTGATCATGACGTATTTTGCGCATTAATACAAATTTTGAAAATTTTTCCGTTAATAACTTGTACAAAAATTATCTCAAACATTTAAATTGAATAATATTTAGCTACATTTCTGTAAATGTCCTTTGATGAATTCCCATTTCTGAAAAAATTGTTTTTTATGAATTTGTATTACGGGTTTTTGAATGCATTTCAACGACAAAGTTTCATCTGCAGCGCTCTACTGAATAGAATTTAATGCATATTCTCCATCAAGATTCAAACTCATTATATTTATCATAAAGAAAACAAAAAAATAAAGCTCACCAGACCGAGCGCAACGAAGTCCTAGTTGGATCAGGAGAAGGAAAGTACTACATGTAAGCTCTTTATAAAAAATTCAGACTTGTCGGACAGATTCAGAGAGACTAAAAAGTTTTTGTTCGGTGCAAGAGAGAAACATGGCTGTCAAGGAACTCCTATACGTAGATTACCTACATGGCATGGGTGAATGAGAAACAGAATAAAGGGAACAGAATGTTAGAATTTTAGTTGCTAATGGCATCAGATATTAAGGGTTAAAATTTCGTGATTTTATGTAAGTATAATTAAAACTTAATTTAAAATTATTTTTTCCACACAGTATATGTAGCGGGACATCGCTACGGAGCTACTCCTATTGCAGTCCACTTTGTCGTGTAAAACAGGCATTACAATGAAGGTTAGCTTAAGGATGCATCGTTGAGTGAAACCCGTCCACTGTCGATTGCGACAGAAGCACCCGTTCTTGACTCCTTTCCACCTTCGTCAGCGCGAAGGAATCCCACCGCTGGCGCAGATAGCGTTTCCCAGGGAGCGAGGACTATTGTCTGTCATCTGATCACCTTCTCCATTCGATCGCGGGAACCCTTTCTCGCCTCCAGCCAAGACAATTCGGGTAAATGGATTAGCACGCGCCATCGCGTGCTTCCAATCGCTCACTGCTTCCACTGCACGCCAAGCCTCTCGACACTGCCACGCGAACAACTGCTGAGCGCGTCCCGCTACTTCTGTTTCGCAAGGGGCAACCGTGTGGCCAGACCAAACGCAAAGATGTAGTTTTCGCAACTGCGGGATGCAAAACAAATACTTCACCTAAATGTTATTCAAACAAGTTTTCAAATATACACATAACGTATTGAAGTTAAAAGTAAAATAAGGGTGAGATAAATTCGCAAAGTGAAATATTTTCACCTCAAATTATACGTAACTTACAACTGCCTTAGTCAACCTATCTGTCCACCCGTAAAATCTTTTATTCCATTTCTTGATCACGGCTAATTTTACGCTTTAGCAGTGGTTTTGAAAAAGTTATCGTTTATTATTTACAGACATTTATCTCAAATATATATACATTGATATATTGAAATATTTAGCTATGATATCATAGTATTATCTTTGATAGGCTCCTGCTTCTAGTAAAGTAGTTTAATATGGACTCCTTTCAGTTGTTTCGTATTCATTACAATGAAAATGGTTGATCCCCTGTACTTTACCGAATTAAATTCAGTTCAGATTATTCGTCAATCTACATATAAAATGGGTTTATAATCAAGAAACATCAAATTATCAATACAATTAAAGAAACCAAGTGCAAAGAAGCCCCACCGAACCGAGCGAAACGTCATTTCTATGTAAACAGCATGATTTGACGTCAAATTCAGCATTAATTTTCTGATAGTTCAAAAATTAATCTGGTGATTTGGCTAAGATTTGTTTCATTTGTTTTAAGGTATAAGGGACATATAATTCGTTTATATGTCAACATGGAATATATATTTAAGCATTTACCAACATTGTTAGGCAAGTGTCGGCGTAAGAAATGACGAAAAAATATGGATTTATAAAGTTGATTTCCAAAATGCGTAGTGCGGAGAGAGTATTTTTCGTGGACGGCAGTCGATGAGGCAAAAATGGAAGAATATATTTGTATATATTCATGAAATTTTCGTACAGGATGTTTCTCGCACTAACAATCATCCCAGGACGCAATAGATACGCTTGAACAGTCGTATTTATTTTATTCTTCGGTGTCATATAGCTCCTGTAAATGATGCTAACATCTTGAAATTTTTAGAGTGAATGAAAAGAACCTTTTTCAACGTTCCGCTTTACCTCCAGTGTAAAGACTTTACCCGCAGGAAATAATGATTTCAAATTTTGATATTTGAGATACATGAAAATGTCGACTCGAGCACACTCTATATGCCCTGAATACTGTTAAATGATATCCTAAGTTTTAAGCCGGAAAGGAAATTAGCTTCTCTCAGTAGAAATGGGCATTTTAAGAAAAGATGTAGCTTCATATAAATCTGGCGACAACAAATTGCAATCAAAATGAGCAATTTGTAATCACATTTGCAATCAAATAAAAAATGTCAAGCAACAATGAAACAAACTGCAAGTGCCAAGTATTATACACCCAGTCCTGACATTTTACTTGAGATTCTATCCAATTCTCCAGTCTCATTATTCACAAAATTAACTGGCACGTAAAAACCTCTGCATCAATTATGCCTACCGCTTCATAAATATTGATTCATTCCCAATTATAAGCGGCTCCATCATCGCCAGCATTATTCATTTAATCTTTCAAATGATATCTCCCTAAATCCCCGTTAGTACACTTGCATCTTTTAACTTTTCCTCATCTTTTTATGGCTCATCTTCCCTTATAATAGCTCCCAAAATGGAACTTCCTGCTTCCTAAAATTTGCATTTTCAAGGAATTTATACGCAATATTTCATCCTCACATTTACAACTCTTGTGTGCTATTGAATCTATTTTTCTGTATGTATTCATCTTATGCGTCCTCACGTGCCTCCTCACAATCATACGGCAGTAAATCAACTTTCACTTTATTGCTTTATGACTCAGTGGCTAAAGTATAAGAAATACAGAATGGCAATACTTTCAGATTTTTTTATAATGGAAATTTTCATTGTGGATACGTTGTATTCTCAAAGCACACGAAATTAACAATTGGTTATCAAAATTTTATATCTCACACAATTTGCAACTGCGAGTTTGTCCATTTAGAGACTGAAAAAAGGGAAATTATTTCATGGAAATCTTTCTTTATGATGACCTACACGATATGATTTCAAAACAAAGGAGAAATCTAGAGTCAAATTTTAAGAGATTGAACATTTTCTTAGTGTCAACACAATTCAATCCGGGCGTAAACTCTTCATCAAACGACCTTCATTTCCTTCCTTCAAACAATAATGATCACTAGAAATGTATTCTCACATACAGTTTTTAGTTTTCAAAATGGTAGGTATATTTTCAGGAAAAGTTTGGGCTGATTCGTAAATAAATTTTTAAAGTGAAAGGTGATAAAGATGAAATTAGTAGAATAACTTTCGATGGTCCAGATCTTTTACACTGTTTTTACGAAAGGCCCAGTTGGAAGTAAGTGTTGCTTTGCAGATAAAGTTAGGAATTAGATGAAGGGTTTAGATCACTCCTCTGCAACTTCTATCTAAAATTGCTGCTACGTAAAAATTAATATGTCCAGCTAAGAAATCTCTCATATTGCAGTACTGAGGCAAACGAATTTACACTAATTTACCATTTGGTTCATCATGTCTAAGTCAATAGATTTTTTTTCATGACCAATTTCACTACTGTTGTATAAATTTTACCGGATTACGTGACGACGTTCGAAGCTACTTGTTTCATGCAGTACTGAGGCGAACGCTTCTAAGGGATTTCACCAGTGCAGTGCAACATGGTCTCGAATTTCAGCTGGATGTTTTTTGTTTTTATTGCTATTTATTTACAAAGGTTATACTCTTCAATACAGGGCAGGCCATTGCCATTTACATCCATCGTCGTTATCAAAAAATACCGAAAACCAAGAAAAATGCCGTATGCAACCCATTTGCAAAACCAAATGGGATTTTTTGACATTTTTACGCAAAGAAAATACTTAAACACCGAATTTAAATCAATATTTTACGTCAAATTATCACCGGATACGATTACTAAAATAATAAATATTTCTACAATGGTTCTTGCCATCAGTAATTTTTTCCCTTTTCTTACGGTTTTTACGAGACAATTTACTCGCGATTGCCAAGATTTCGGAGAAGAATATTTTTTAACACTTGGAACAGATTGCTTAGAAGACACCGAAAACTACTCAACTATTATACTACAGCCTTTCAGCAAAAAAAATCACCATGAGCCGTATCGGCGTATCAAAATAACGCGACAAATCGCCAGTGCTATCTACTATGACGAATGCCAGCATACGACCTGTTGTAAAAAAAGGAGAGATTGAGGAAAAGCCAGTCCGGATCGAATTTTGGATAAAATAGCGTCATGGCAATTTTAGAGATAAAACCTACCCGTTTAAATGCGAATCCCTTTATTCCTGAGTTTTTGAGGCTGATAGAAAGATTAAACAACCTCCCACGCAAGAGAAGAATAGAAAACTGTTACGAAGTCACACAAAACATCTTGCACTTCATAAAAGCCGTTTTAAAAAAATATACATACATGCACAATTAATTTGGTGAGCGATCCCATGAGAAAAATAGTGGGTACCTAGCGGGAAAAAATGCAAGTTGTGTACGTTCGCATAATTGAAGTAGCGGAATGCGGTAATGAGCCTTTTTAACACTTTTTTGCCAAGTTACTTTCCATAGTTTTAATAAGTGAAATTGAGGTAATTAAGCCTTTTCCTCTCAGTTGGCTGATTTAATGGTATATAAATATTGAAAAGTATTATGAGTTATTAATTTAACATTGTTCCAATTTCCAGTTTCAGCGTGATGTATTATGTATGAGTAAAGTTGCCCATCCTTATGTATGAGTGAAGTTGCCTATCCTTCAAGGGATGGGTGAGACGCCGTAATTTGAGGAAATATGCAGAATTGTGCGAAAAATCCACAGAGGAAAAATCATTCACCTTGACCGGGATTCGAACCCGGATCCCTCGATTTCCGGCCGAGTGCTTCAGCCAGTTAAGCTACCGAGGCGTCATTCTCCCCTATGGAAATTTTTGGACTACACCGGACTAGATACACACGCACAATTTGTGCATTGCGGGTGACTCCGTAAAAGTTATCACCGTGGCTAGTCCCGGTATACTTAAATAAATATGAAGAATTTTTGCTATTTGTCTTCATTTTCTAGAAATTCATGATGGATAAATTCTAACCAAAGACAGTAAGTTCATTTATACTTTTCATTTGATGAAAATATGGATTACGAGAGACCCACAAGCAATAACTGTATAGCGAGTATCCTCTGTAACAAGAGCAATACGTCCTAATGATATATTTTAATTATGCCTTCAATGTATTCAATCAGATCGAGATGGTCGAATAATTGCCGTACCCGATGCCAGCGAAAAGTGTATGGACCATCGTTAAGGTGGTTCTCCCTTTCTACGGGAAACTTCAAAGAAACATTTCCTTTGGTAGGAAACTGGTTACATTTATTTTGAAGCAGCAGCTTCCTGATCTCGTTGTAGGTAGCTCGCGCGGAATTCTCTGCTTCCTGACCTTCCGAACCTATACTAAACCGGGAGGAGATGGCGTGTGAATTACAGAATTGCCTTAATCCTTCCCAAAATACATCATCTTGTGAAGATGCAGGGTATGAAGACTACCTAATTCCTTGCGGATTTCAGCCACAACTCTTACACAGCCTGCAAGCTAAATTGTCCTATCGATGATAATAATGAATAACGACTATTGGAGTATGGATCCGAGAATGAAATGCGAAATCGTTTTCCAACGTTTCGATGTATTTCTTTTATCTTCTTTAGGGCTATGAATCATAATGGTTACAATAAATTAATGCATGGTTGGTGGTTACAGATGATTACAATATTTTTTTACAGTAATAAAATAAGACAAATAGGAAGAATTCAATTGTACACTAATGAAAAAGAAGAGACAAGTATTTTGACATACCTTATTTGCAATATTTTTTAAACCGAATGTAACTAGGCTAGTAAGATATCATAAATTTAGATTTATTATATATAAATAAATTTTACGGAGAACTCCCAATATCTGATCTTTTATCGCGGTTATTTTTGTTTTTATATATGTATTTCATTCGACTCCAAGACGTAATTCATTATTATATAATTGAGGTCAAGATAATGAAATCGATTTACCTAAAAATATTCAATAATCCTTGGTAGAATATCCCATTGAATGAAACTCACATCGCAGCGCTTCTGTTTCCTGAGTTTACTGAATTTCGGCCCCCTTAAGGTAATAGCTTCGGCAATATTTGCCCCTCAGCTACTCACTTGCAATGATGCTAATAGTAACAAGTCTTTCCGCTGAATGACCATAACCCAATTTCTCCTGTATTTCGTCATCCAATAGCCAGAAAAAACGATGCATACAGTGTGGAATCGTAGTTTTTGTAACTCAGAGGCATCGCTTACCCACCATTTGAACTATTTCTTAAACCCTCACGGCACTTTACTACCTTCGACATACAACTCAAAGCAAAGATTTTTTATGACACGGTCCACAAGATACAAGTTAATTACATGCGCCAACGGTTATTTTTCACAAATTCCAATTTTTAACTACTCCCAGGACACAAAAACACATGATCTGCACCTCCGTACTTCCAACTGAGGCACGTATACCATGGGCAGTTTCCGACGTTATTTTCGCTACAGTAATATGACGACACCACGAGGAGCGGTCTTACTAGCAGGTTATTTAAAGCTGGTATCGTTTCAAGTCAGATAATACTAGAGAGAAGTTAGGGAGACTTAATAGCGGCATCTGTAGCATTGATCTGCGAGATCTTAAGACTAAATTCCACTGGATCACCAAATTATCTATATAGGTACTCTAAAACTCACTTCCGACCACTGACTGACTGACTGATTCATAACAAGTTTTGGGGTACGTGAGACGAGATACGGCAAAAAGTTATAAAATCCACCACCTCCAAAATTGTCTGAAGACGTCTAAAAAATACCAAATTTTCTATCTATTGCCAACTGCGTCTACTTTTTTGGGGCATATAGGGGTGAAAAAAATCGATTTCTCTAAAATGCCATTTTTCAAATCAATATGTGATACTCCGATAAATCAATTTTCAGGCCGATCGGAGCACTTTTAATGTTGGAAAAATCGTGCAATTTCACTATTTATATACATTTATTAAGTTTTTATCAAGTCAGTTTGTATACACTGTGCGCAGTCACACTTTAGAGTCTTCCTCAGTCGTATCACGTGCTACAGGGATGAGGTTTAGTGAGTTTGATGCAGAATCTTTGCACGCATATTTTAGAGTTAGTCCCAGCAGTGTAGCTTGACATAGCATAAAGTTGTAGGCATAAAAAGAGCAAAACCGGACCAAAAAAAGCCTGCCCAGAAGACGGGAGACAAACAGTTGCAAGTCACAATTAATTCCTGTCTCCCCACTGCTGTGGTGGTATATTAAGTTTGTAGCGTATCAGTCTGTTTGCATTTTGCGAAGTCACACTTAAGGGTCTATCCAAGTCATACTAAGTGCTACAGGGATAGGGTTTGGTGCATTCGACGTAGAATAATAGCACGCACATTTTAAACTTGGTTCCAGGACTGTACACCGACATTGAGTAAAGTTGCGGTCAAAAAACGAGCAAAAATGGACCACAAAAAGCATGCACAATGTTGGGTACGAAAAAAGAATGAATTAAGGCAGATAGAATCATTATAAATGAAATTTTTAAGATCAGTGAAATGCTGCAAAAGATTGGATAAATTACGAAAAACTCAAGAGGTGGACTGGGTGTCTAGTCACTGATGAATTAATAGACTACAAACACAGATGGAAGGAACATATACTTCGAATCCAAATGAAAGAATTCCAAAACAAGCCATGGAATATCAACCAATTGGCAAGAGAAGTACAGGAAGACCAAGAAAAAAAATAGCAATGTGGAGCCGGAGCAGGCTTAGTAGCCTAATCCTGGAAGGAAGACGAAGAAGAAAAACATCCTGCCAACAAAACGGGAAACAAAAAGTGGCAAGTCTCAATTAAATCCTGTATCCATACTGCAGTGGTCCTCTTTTGTAAAACTCTAGCGACAGGTGCAATACATATGACAGGCAACAGCGCCACAACAATGGGCGATAACCAATGACCGATAGCGCAGCAGAGTCTGTGGAACACGCAGGTTGGCACCGCTAGTCGTGAATTATTATCTCAACAATGGAGGGAGGAATTACGGTGTTGCGTCATAGGGTTCAACAAAAATGGTAAAAAACTGGAAGAGTGACCAAAAAAGGCAGAGAGCATTTGAGAGTATATAATGTGTGCTTACCTTGGCGTAGAGTGCCTCGAGGACGGAGAGGGAGTGTGGCATGGACTCGACGAAGAGGTCGAGTGGGAGTTGGTGCAGGAGGACGCGGAAGGTCCCGGCGCTCAGGCGGTTGACGAAGTTGGCGGCGGCGCGGAACTGGTGGCTCTCGTAGAGCAGCAGGATTCGCTTGAGCGCCAGGCGAGGGCTCACGTCCGAAATGGTCATGGAGGCCACACGGGCGTCCAAAGGCACGTCCCTGTAAGGGTCAGAGAAGGGTCCCTCTTCCTCCTCCTCGTCCTCACCGCCTCCACCTGCACGGGGGAAAAGACGGAACGATACATGAGCCAGTTAATAGGAGCTGAAGTCATAGTTAGTGATTAGTTAGGAGTAACTCTAACATGGGTACACAAGAGAATTCTGCATTAATGGACGCTTATCCAAATTGCTATCGAAATGTTTTAGTTGAAATCGGTAATAACTCTAAATTGTGGAACAATAAAATTTTCTTGTGATTCTGGTAAAGGCTAGAGAATTAGACTTCATCCATAAACGAATTAACTGGGCACAACTAAGGAGTTTGAAACTTAAACATAGTGCTCATTAGTTTAGTTTCTTAAAGCGACTTGGATAGCTCACATATGTGCAGGTTATTGTAGCTGTTGGAAATAAAATTAGTAATACCTATAGAAAGTCAAATGCACTGCTAAAGGTTTTCTTAAATTGATTTCATGATTTCAATCAAAGCTGTGATTGATAGAATAATACATAATATTTGGTTTATATTAAGTCAAGTTACGCAAAGTTATCGTGAACGAGACTTTATAGTATAAAAAGAAGACTTCGGCTGAGAAACGAGCCAAAAAGTCAGCAGTCTAAGACCAATCACCCCTATAGCTCTGTTGTTTGATTAGAATACATCAGGACGTAAGAATACTTAAGGCTGAATGTAATTGATAACATTGAGCCATTTCTCCTTTATTTCGTCTTAACATAGCAGAAAAAACGGTGCATTTCACTTTGAACGTTATTTCTTCTAAAACGTTATTTCTTCTCCATGCGGGGATATGAGAGTTCTTACCAGGGAAGACCAGGTTCTAAAAAATTGTTTTGTTAAAGCAGAAATTTGTGATAATTCATTTATAGCTAAAACTTTTATCAAAGAAAACTCCGTTATTTTAGTTATTCGAAGACTTACTATTTATTTCTTTTTTAGGGAAGTTTATGGCATTTTATGCACCGTATATATATCCATCGTTGACGGCAATTGGGGTAAAATATGCAAAAAATATTAATTTGCTTTGTACCGACTTTTCTTAGTTCATAAATCTTTCTATAAGGGATAGTTGCGCTAAGAGCCTCTATTTTTTCTTGAATAGTGACAAATGTTCTTCAAATAGTCCCATCGATTAAAATATAAAGGAGGAGCATCCTTTATCCATTTCTATTTCACGGTGTTCGTCGGCGATATTGGACTAGCTAAAAAAAAAAAAATACTCGGAGAAAGTCACAATAATGAAAACGTGCTAGGATTTAATGGCAAGAGACCTCCTTCACACTGATGATTTTAAGTTTGCGACAAAAAATAGAGAAAGCTAATGATGAAAATGGCGATTTTTAATCATGGCGCCACAACGTGTTTTGATAAATCTGTACCATTATTGAATTGGAAAGTTCATTTAGCATTTCCCCTATACCTTCAAGCATTTAACGGCTGCTGGGAGATTATTGATAATTAAGCTCCCAGATTTCTCGATTTATTGGCAGCCGATGAGCCTCCAATTGAGTTTCCCGAAGAAAATGTACCGCGAGTGGAGTATGCGCGAAGAGATATGTTAGAGCCACCGTTAAAGCCATGCGATTCCCGATAAATGACCAAAAATTGAAAGAAAAATGTCAGTTTATAAACTAGTCATACATTTACAGATTATGTACTGAATACAACAGATATAATCCAAAGGCTATTTAAAAGATACAGTGTTCGGCGTGATATCTTTGATATTCAGCCACTTGTCTGTTTCCACACTCTTTTATTACACCGACCATGGTTTCGGCAACTTTAAGGCCATTATCAAGGCCTTGATAATAATTGGTCGGGGTAAATAAAAGTGTGTGGAAACAGACAAGTGGTTTTAATAAGCTGAATATCAAAGGCTATTCCTTAAAAAAATAATAATAGGGACATATTTTATCATAGATGGAATTATTTCGTTTTTATACCCAATCCCTTGAAGAGGTAAATAAAGATTTAAAAAAAGTGAAACAACCGCCAGGCGACCAAAAAAGACTGGAGTTATATTTTTTACAACTGTAGTCTTTTTTATCGGTTTTTATCTTTTTTAACCGTTATTATTATTGTTATTAATGTATAATTTGTGTCTGTTTACTTGTAACAATTGCTAATATTTGTTACACCCTGATTTTAATTTATACAACATAAAATTTGGAACCAAATAAATAATCGAGTAATTATTCAATAGAGGGATAGGTAGGTAAATATTTCTCTGATACCGTTAAACATTTATCACACGATGATTGGACACAGTAGGCTGGAGCGAATGCAGTTCCTAAATTTGTTTGTACAGATAGGGCCCCTATGAAATGACTGTAGATCACATTATGAACGTGTCACATGAGAAATACATACGCGTAGAAGGCAGAGGCTAATCTGTAAGCCAATATTGGAACCCAAAAATTCAATATTATGTACTTCAAAAATGGAAGTAGTTGGCGATTTGATTATTTATTAATGCATTTGACTAAAATCCTGTTCACTCTTTTTCTTCGTGATTTATGTTCACATTTTACTCAGTGGTATGTTGTTTTGGATATGTGAGGGTAGAGTTCACCCCGGACTAAGCCACAGAGGTGTGAATATCACACAATCAGGGTAGGGCGGACAGTTCCTTTTCCTGAACCACCTCCCGTTTAAAGGATTCAGTTTGGGGGTCCGAAGGCATCTCCCAGATTTTTAACACTAACCCTTAACCGGTGACGTGCGGTCTGAGAGACCGCTGCGTTTCTAAAATTATGAATGTTTTCAAGATTGCTATTTCAAAATATCTATAATCCTCGTGTGCGTCATAATTTTATGTAATAAGAACATAGCTCTCTTAAAATTTAACGTTCTTAGTTTTAATTTCTGAAAATTTGCTACTGAATTTCAGTAGCGGTCTGTGAGACCACATGTAACTAAATTGAAAAAAAAACGATAATCGTAAAGCTGGTGGGAATGATTCAAAAAGTAATTAAAAACAATTCCTAGTGATCTTTCAGTAATAGTAATAATTAATAATTTGTAAGGAAGCATTTTTAGTTGCATAACGTGGATAATTAAGTGCCTAATTAAAAAAAAGTACCATAGTGAAATTAATAACTCAAGTGTTTTGATATCAGTTTTCATTGATCCTGTTTCAAATAACAATTTTCAATGAAAAATTTGGTTCGTTATGGGGATGCATAATATTAAATATAAGTTTTATAATAGTGGAGAAGTCAATGAAACATTAAACTAAGCAATAAAAATGACTTTGCAACGTTTTATGAATTTTTATTTTATTGCGGTCTCCCAGACCACACGTCACTGGTGGTGTACCAAGAATTGCACGTCACTGGTTAAGGGTTAAGCATCCTAGCTCTCTACCCACTTAGCTACAACGCCACTCTCTTCTTAGGCCTATAACATTTAATTAGTTTACAAAAATGAACTACGTGCGCAGTATAAATGCACATTAAGTAGAGCAAACGTGACTGAGGCACAAAATAGATGTAATGGATGAAAATCGTTGGCTGTGTTGTCCTTCACTCCCTATTGCTTTGTAATTAAATGGAAACAAGAAATTATCTAGAGATGATTAAAAACTGGAAAACACACAATTAAATGAAGTGACACTGAGACATTGCAATTCTAACATAATTGATTCCATCTGTAAAGAATACTGATATCCAAGAAAATAAGCGAAGTGATTGTAATCCACGTAATAATTACTGAAAAAAGGCTATACAATTAATTTACTGCTACACTCCCGGCATGTAATGAATAATATAACTATTTTGGCCAATTTTGGAAAAAATACAGCTGATTAAATTTAGAAACACGTACAATTAGGTAAGGTAGAAACACAAAAGAAGCTCTATAACACGAGAACGACAGCCAACAAATGGTCGAGGAAAATAATAGAGAAATATCACAACAGCAAAAAACCTACTCTTTACTGAAAAAATTCTCAGAAAAAGATAGAATTATTATTTGACTCACTCCAGAAAAGCGCAAGTCTTACGGAGCACGAGAAAATTTCTTCATCTCTCCCTTATGTCTCTCACTCCGAGGCTAGATGTTCGTATTAATTGCTGAATTAGAATAGAAGCAGTACCTCTTGAAAAAAATCACTTCTGATGATTGAACTTATGCGAAATTGGCGAAGCTAATATCCAATCGATTTTTTTTTAATAATGAACTACGCAGAAGCCATAGGCTTGACATTCGTTTGAGTGCTAACGGTATTCAAACTGAAGAGAATCTTGGTTGCGGGTCCTGGTACGGCAACACCCATCTAGCGAAAGGGTATATATTTTACCCTTTGTAATTTTCAAACTTCTTAAAATTGGCAGGAGACAATGAAAATGCTATTAAGGCTGTTCCGTTGTCAACTAATATCTGCCAATGGTAACTGTTGGCAACATCAGTGATCTAATTGGAGAACTTGACTACCACAAGTCCATTCCACTTTTCGATGAAGGACCACCGAAAAATAATGACTCAAGGTTTCATGGAGAGATCACGGGACGAATGTATACAATGTAGATATAATGGTAGTGATGTCATTAATGACCAAGGATTTATCAATAAATTTCGCGAGAGGAGTCACTTGAAAGGGTGGGCGTAAGGACCAAGTGGTTTATTTAGAGGGGCTATTCCCATGAAAAATTTTGGAAGGCGTTAGCAATTCTTGAAGGTCTTGTGCAAGGGAATGAAATATAAGTAAAACCAAAGAAACAAGCTAGTGAAACAAAAAAACAACATATATCTATAGGAAAAATTATAACCTGTTTGCAAATGGTGACAAAATTCATGAGGTATCAACAGTAAAATCTGAACATATTTAGAACATATTTATTCCGGTAAGGTCTATAGATTCGATCAAAAAAACGAAAAGCATTACAGCTTATTTTTATTTTATTCTCAAACCACCGAATACAGCTCATATTGGCCATTCTATATCAGGGTTTTCAACAAATTTAACAATTAAGCATACACGAACAAGCATACACGAACAAGCATGCCCTGGACAGGAGAAATCTACCCGGGCGGGACTCGAACCCGCGACCTCTTGTTTGGCAGGCTAGGACGTTACCCCGCCGCCAACGAGACTGGCAAAAATTATAATGGTATCTGTGGAAAACACGGAAATTTTCAATGAGCAACACGAAAACTAACAGAACCCCCTCATTAATAAACAATTTCAAAATAATTATTAAAGATAACGAAAACTTTTTTGCTTTTCTTCTATTGTGAAGCGTCAACTTTACTGCAGGCGTATGCGAACAAATTTCTTCCTTCATGTTTACACTTGTATGGCCATTGCGTTTTACTTCACCATATACCAGTACGCATTCAAGACACTTTTATGATATATTTACGCTCTCTGTTTCTATACTTATCTTTGAATAGAAATGCATCAAAAAATAATCCTATTTATAAATCTATATTAGCCAATTTTTCAAAGCAATGAAAATAGGTTTTGTAAGCCCGAGGTTTTTGAACGAAAAAATTAAAAAATTTTTTAGTTAAAAAATGCGAAAATATTTTTAACGTTACTTCGCTCCACTGAGGTAATATATATTTGAGAGTTGCGGCTGATTGGTTCGTGGTTTTCATTCCGACCCCGATTTTTGACGTCACTCTTGTATAAGAATTCCAGGCTTTTGGGTGGAATGAACGATATCATCGTCGCTTGTCGAAAACATGGAAAAAAATCCACGCGTCCATACTTCTAAAGCGTGAGAATCGTGTCGCCCCCACTCTCGGGAGAATGTGAAGGGGAGGGGAGGGAAGGAGGGAGAGGGGAAGATATAAAGAGAGGATAGGAGGGGAGTTCGGACGCGAGAGGCCAAGGCCAGCGGTCGCGGCTCGGCGTGGGGGCGGACGGCTTCCGCTACACTTGCACTGACTGCTCGCCTCCAAGGTCGCCTCCATTAGATTCGCATTCCCTTTAACTTTCCAATCACCTCAACTCATCTGCCCATGTGCGTGCCCAGAATCAAAACTAGGGGGGCACAACTAAATGTGAAAATGGAAAAAAGCTGAAGAATTACGCAAATATCTTGAGTTATCATGTTAATGGAAATATCTCATTTCGTAGGATCCCTGATGGGTCATTATACGATCCTAAGAAGACTGTCTCCACGTTGTAAGTGGAAACATTCGGTGAGTGTACTCGTATATTCCATGCTGCGACATATTTTCGAGGGAAGATAGTGACCAAATGAGTAGAATGTTGGGAGAATCGTAACCATTTTAACTAACCGTATCCATTTTTAAAGTAATGCGGAGTTTTTGAGAAATATTGTACAATGGTAGTTGTGCTGGTCCTTTCACTTACCATGAATATAGTACGTATTCAATGCTCGGTGCGTTTAAGGAAATAAACCTGATCTGTACGAATAATTTAATGCCAATGTGACCAAGGCTCCCAAACCAGAGGGGGGGGGGATTTGTCGTTGAAGTTGTAACTTTTTTGCACAGAAAATGTTAATGAAAACAAAATTTTAAGGGAATAAGGACAGCAATTTATTAGTATTATAATTATTTGCTTGAAAAAAAATTATGATTTTTATTTTTGTTCCATGTCTTATACTAATATCATTTTTCTTCGAAAGGAATATTTGTTCATAACTTTTGTTTTGAACTAAATTTATTTTCGCTTCTGAGGGGGTGGGGGCAGTTTCCTCCCCCTGACTCCCGCTGGGCACGCTCATGCATCTGCCATGACATCCACGTGCAAGGGAATAGAATTGATCCTGCATGCGTTACATTCACGAGCCTGTGACTAAATTTGGGGTGAGCTCTATCCTCCCATATCGCGTTGCCCGCAAACATTGGATTGAACCACTGAGTGAAGATCTATCATAACTGACGAGAAAAAAGAGGCATCTAGAGTTTAATTAAATGCACTAATAAAGAATTAATTTGCTAACCGTTTCCATTTCTAAAGCAATGCGGAATTTTTGAGAAATGAATAGAAGTTGTACTCGTCCTTTCTCTTACCATGAATATCGTACGTATTCAATACTCTCGTAGAAGGAAATAAACCTGATCTGCACGAATAATTTGAAGGCGGAGCCCTTCAGCTTACCTTCCATCACTGTACTCATTTGGCCACTGTATTCCCCGAAAATATGTCGCAGCATGAAATATACGTGAGAACTCACCGAATGCTTCCACTTAACACCGTGGTAACAGTCTTTTTAGGCTCGTACAATGACCCATCAGGGATCCCGCGAAATGAGAAATTTCCATTTAAACGATTACTCAAGATATTTGTGTCATTCTTCAGCTTTTTTTCCATATTCACATTGTTACGGCATCCAATGTTGATAATGTCCGGGCAGGGTCAGAACCATGATAATACCAATAGCAATAATTTCTCTAATGCTACCAGGTTTCTCTTCTATCACAAGTATTTTCATAGTGCAGATACGAAAACGAAACAAACATAAATCAACCGTTGCCCTGGATATCCAGGCAGCACTCGAACCCGCGACCCTCGGTTTGGCAGGATAGGGCTTACCCCCGCCATCAAGGCCAGGAAAGAAATATGACTTGCTGCCTTATCGGTGAGTGATCTTCAGGAACCGCTCACGGATTTTTAACCGAGTCAATGTGACCAAGGCTCCCAAAGTTTCGGCTCCTGACTCAGGCACCATCTTCAGGGAAATTTAGTGTAACCTCCGATCTTCAGGGAAATGAGTTTCTCATTCGTGCCCGATGGTATGCTATTTGGAGGAGGCAACCGAATTCTGAGGTTATTTTCAATATAGGGAAGGGTATGGATGGAGGGGTGGAGAGAAACCCGGCGTCGGCATTAGCCTGCTCTAAAAATAAGGTGCCACAGGGACCACGGCTTATTGTCCAATCCAACGGACGAAATGGTGCGCTTGAAATGCCCTCCACACAACATTCAAGTAAGGATCGGGCATTAGGTACCTGGAAATTCTCTGCAACCACCGGAATTGGAACGCAAGCCTACGGGGTGGGAACCCAACACTCTAGTCACCAAACCAACCCGATCCCCATAGTGCCCGAGTTGAGTGTCGAAACATTGAAGATTATGGAGAAACTAACCCGGCATGAATCCCGAAAATATTCCCTGAACACGAAGAAAGATTTCCAAGAGAAGCGAAAATGTCGCATCCGGACCGAGTTGATATTTTCGCTACTTTTTTTTCCCCGAGTGCGCGCAGAGGTTGTACAGCCACGCGCTCGCTCCGACGCCAAAAGGTCATTCCGACCTTGCAGACTCCCGAGGTGAATAGGAAGATGAGATCCCATGGAGGGAACAAAGCGATGCTGGGAAGCCGTTTCTCGGCGCGGGAGGACGTTGCCCCCCGACGCAGACTAATCATCGCTGGCGACTGTTCAGGAGGCGAGGGAGACGCGCTGGCCGATGGATGGAAAGGTTGCCGTCCTCCGCCTGGCTCCTTAATGGCACTTGCTAAACCAAAGACATCGACGACACCCGGATAAGTGGAGAGTAGGGTGCCTCGTTTTGCCACTTTTTTTAGGAGCGAATCGTAATACCCGGCAAAAGTTGCGTACTTGGTTGGGTATTACAATATGATTTTTTTTTCAAAAACTGTTAATATCTTCTGCACGCCATTTTGTCTTGAAATTTCTAAATTTTTAACGAAAAACGTTAAAAATGTAAATAATTTCAATTTGGTTTCAGCAAGCACTCATTTTTTTCCAACGGGGTATAACATTGGTCTTTACTTGATATTTTAGACCAAATACGTCAGCTCTATTGCTCTAAGTTATTGAGAAAAATACCTTATATCTGGTCCCCGAAAGCAGTTTTGTGGGATAGGCAACCCGCCACTTCCTTTTACGCTATCCATGCGATAAATGACGCGAAATAGAGATTTATTTTTCAGTCAAAAACGTGAAAATCATGTCTGAAGTTCTCAAGGGTAGACACTAGAATAGGAGTATGCTCTTTTATACCATCGCTGACTATATTGACCATATTTTCATGCATGTACATATCATTGAAGATGGAAATTATCATTAAACGAGGCACCCTAGTGCTCAGTGAGAGTACCCAAGTCTATTGCAAATCACACCGCGATCCGCATCATCATTCTGATCTCAGGTAAGGGTTTTTAACTTTCCACATCTGATCAGTGAACACAAGTTTTCGATTATGTTAGTTCGCGCAGCCAGGAAATATTAGAGCACATGGATGTAAGACACACATTGTGGGTGAGCCGTAAACAAAAGCCGAGGCCAAAATTTAAACAACTTTCGTATTTTTTTAGAATAAACAGATACCATTGGTGGAGTAAAAACTTATCATTAGTGTTTATTTAATCATATGTATTTATACTTAGTGAGCATCCATTTTTAATGAAATATAGTTTCCAAACGAAATAAAACAAGAAAAAACGCTAATCAAACCCATTGGATCGATCTCGAGATCTCGGATTTTACTAATCGTTGCCGTTTTTCGCAAAAGCTGATGGAAACATTTATATTTGCTTCCTCTGAGCTTCAAATCACAACGCAGTTTCTTTCCCTATATTTTCCAAACCGATTATGACCCTGTATGACTCGTCATGCTCATCACGTCGCGAGGAGGCGCACGATTCAAGTGTCCAAAACATTTTTGCAAGGTTAGGGTAAAGTCTCGGATACTAAATAGTAAAACTGGCTTCTGGAGTGTAACCTCTCGGGGTCGAAAAAACTTCATATTCCTACCATAAGCCACAACATGGATTATGTCACTGGTAATCAAGCTTCTCCAATTCACAGTTATCCTAGGGTATTCCATTTTTATCCTTTCTCGGGTTTATGGTTTCAGAGTCTTAAAATATATCCTGGATTTAAAAACAGATATTCCATTCGGGCAAGCCGTAACTAAGTAAGCTGCCCAATGTAAGCGTGTTTCCAATGGTGTATTGAGAGAATCTAACATCTCGAATTCGACGAATCGCCAATTTTTGGAGAAATCATTGAAACTTTTGAGGTCCAAATGTCAAAGTAACGTTATTTTAGAGTGTCAAAACTTTCGTGAACATTGAAAAGCCTCATTGTATTCAAGGTTTGTTCATGCAAACGTCACAGTTCTTTTCTTCATTTTAAGCGAATGGTACCGAGTTTTTTCTACTTTTTAGTGGTGTAGCTGTTAAAACAATTTCTGTAAAAACATTATAACAAACACCATCTATTGAGAATATTCACAACTATTATTCTGTATGAAAATTTCGTTTATTAATTGGAACACAATGGTACAAGATTTAAAATTATGTCTGATTATTGAACGTGGCGTTGTCATCAGCAGCAAGCAAGTGTGTAACAGTTAAAGCCGATTTGTCAATGGGAAGGGGGTTGAAAATCAATTGCAAGATTACACCAATGAAACAGAAAAACTGACGAAGCAAGTTAAGGAAAAGCGTGTTAAAAAATAGCTCTTCTCCCTGCCTTTCTCTGCCCCCCCCCCCCCCCAATCCCACCCTCCCACATGACGTGAATCCGACAATGCAATTGCGTGTGTGACTACGCCCACGCGGTCCCCGACCTCTGCTTTATTCAGCGGGACTTCTCCCCTCTCTGGGAGCTCCTCTGTAGGAAAGAGACACCATTCATCCAATTCGTGGATCCACCACAAATTTTGATAATAGAGGGAATTTTCTGTCCCCTGAACCTTTGTTTGTTTCGCATTCACAAACAGTTCCGACAACGACGCGGCGAATTCAATGAAATCTCACGCACGGTGATAGCTTCAACTGGGAACCTTTGATCTTTGTAATTTTTGGATGTTCGATGCATATTTTTTTCCCATTCGTTCAATCTCGTCGTTTAATCTTTCTTTTCCCTTCCAGCCGTTTATAAGTTTGTTTTATGTTATATTGAAGGAGAACGTGACGACCGAAAGAGAAAACTCAGTCCCAGACGCCATGCATTTATGAAATCTCCATCTCTTTAAAGGAGTTGTATGGTAGTTTGTCGTTCTCACATTTGAGAGATTATTATCGATTATTTAACGGCCGTAGTTCGTTCAATCCCTTATATTATTATCGAGAATACCTTCCTGTGTATACAGTGTATATTCCTATCGGGGCATTAGACTGATCCGCTAAAACTTTCGGATAACAACTTTCACTAATAATAAAAAAAACGGAATTGTATCGATATATTTATCCGTTGCAGAGGTATTAAAACATTACGTTTGATGGTATTTTGATATGTCTCAGGAAGGTTAGGATACAATATATGTAAAGGGAATTTTTGTGAAGGAGAACGTAATGACTGAAAGAGAAAAGGCAGGAAAAAGATACCGTCGGATAAAAGAACCATTAATTCCTCTAGTATTGCGTTATTAAACTCCAGACCAGAACTCATGCGACTATGATCTCTGTGAGTGGTAAAATTTGTTATACCAAGTACTACATGTGTAAACAGTGTATGTGTGTATATGTGTTTACTATAAATCATGAATTCATACTAAATAAAAGGGTGCCATAGTTGCATGGACTCATGCGTCATTCATGCGACTGTATACTTCTCTGCACATATATGCAACATGCATGTATCCCTATATTAAGAGAAATTCCACAGTGAAACAATGTATAGTACATGACTAGGCAGAAGCATTATACTTGTACGCTACACAATCTTTGAATTGTATGCAGCCTGCCGGTAAAGAGATATGAAGAGTTACTACAAAAGCCCTCAGTAGGTAATCTGACCTTAACGAAGAGGTATCCCACAATAATTAGATCTAAACACAGCCCAAAGAATTCTCAAAACTTCATTCTACAATATCTGAGAGGGATACATTCATATTATTCACCGAGACGTGCATACGTCCGAAGGTAATTATCCTGCTCACCGCCAGTAGCCGAATAATTTCCGAGGGGAATCTTTCCAGGGAATACTACGCACACATTGTTATCCGCCAAATATAATTAATTTCCGGTTAATAAGCACGAAAATGAGGCGCTTTTTATTTCATGACTGCAATATGAAATTCAGATTTATTTCTGTCGAAAGTAAAGCCTAAAGGAAAGGAATTCCCAAAGTTCAAACACTTTCTAAGGTAAAGCCAAACCGCGCATAAAGCTATGCAGAATTGGTAAGTAGCAAAATTTGAAGTCCTTCGCGCCCAAGGGAGCTCATATCTTTAGGTGGTTAATTGGATGGAAGTTGATTTAAAAACTGAGCCGTTACATCAATTTGCATTTTTAATTCGTTACCAAGGCCTTAAAGAAATTTCAATGCCATTTGAAAAGTTCAGAAATTCCACTGGAAAATAAAATTTATGTTGGCAAAATTCTGAAAATTCATAGTTATCTGCTAAAAATAAATATTTTCTGTACGGCAAACACAGCAAATCTATTATTGTCATTTAGTGGATTATAAAAGAAAACCACAACAATAAATGACGAAATAGAAGCTTTCAAAAGTAGAATTTTTCTATTTCATCTTTTTACTTCAATATATGGATAATGTAATACAAAGAACCATCACTAAAAAATCAAGTGATAAAGATATAAATTTCCTTTTTGGGACGTTTCCAGAATGTTCTCCGTGAAATAAAGCTTTGAAGCACTGTAAAATAAAAAATCTGTATTTCTTTTCTGAAAGAAATTAAAGTCGAGAATACCAAAACTGAGTAACTCGATTAAGTCAAGTTTGGAGACATACCGCTTTATGTACACACATCCAGAGAAACCAAAACCATCACCTCGACTTCTTCCATGCACAAATATGTTACCGCCCAGAATTTATGAATTTCAAACTTATGTGGCTAAGTTAAGGGATGAACTCTACCTTCGTGTTACTCAACTAACCTCGGATTCCCCGTGCAATCGAATCATGAGATTTTTCGACCGTCACTAGACTATAAATAAGGATTAGCCTATTGGTGCTGCTCTCAATTGTGAGTATTCTAAATGGAATTACGCTAATTAGCCTATGTAACTATATATTAACATAGGGATACATTCATTCCGGCTAATCAAAGCAATAGCGAGGCCAACGTCAAGAATAAACATAAAAATCATTCATTTCAGATTCCTGCTAAGTGGGCCACAGCCGTTTTGGAATTCATAGCTTCAATATTTGTTGGTGACGTAGCAAAACTGCCGCTATCACTAGCATGAAGTTTCATTGACGTCGCGTTTGAAAGCATAACATGGACACATTGTGATAGGTATTATTCACAAATATATTACTCTCATACTTTTCCAATTTTACTGGGCAGAAAACTACGAAGAATTTTTCAAGTGAAAACTTCTTATGGCGCGTTGAGCACTTTTGTAGATGGGTAAAAGACATTGGACTGGCGACACCGTCACCGCAACTACGTATACGTATGATTATTTATATTCTGTATATACACCGTATACTCGCTATATAAACAGTACTTGTGGAGGGACCTTTAGACTCGCATCACCGTCACCGTCACCTGTCCACACTCGTGCAGGAGAGTGTACGCGATACAAGAATAGTGAAGTTTAGTACAGTATAACTCAATTTTTTTATACGTTCAATTTGAGTAGCTTATTCGAATGTTGTGCCATAAAATTAATGTATAAATGTGACGTGTTTACAATTATATATTGCAGAAATATAAAAAAGGAAACACGTGGAGAAAAATTTTTGAAGTGAAAACTTCTTATTGGATGCATTGGATCTCACGTGATTGGTAAAAATCTCTGAACTCACGTGACCGTCACCTCAAAATCGTCACCACCTCTCTGTTAACGAAGGAGAGGGAAATAAAGAGCGAAAGAGTTTTGAATTTGCTCGTTCCTCATGTATGAAAATATATTATGAAGCAGAAAAGATCGCTACGTTTAGTGTTGACAATAGTTAGTCGATTTTGTTCATAGCAATAGTTATAAAAAATAATTTCTTGAATTGGGGCTAGTAACTTGGCTTTTCTGAGTTTATATTCCTAATCCGGTTAGTAGTGTAGGCTTCTTGTACATTTTTTAGCATCAATCAGTGTCCAAAAATTTAAAATAAAAAGTTTTCACTTCCAACGGCTCAGTCCCACGACTGCCATTTTTTTTAAAAGCACCTTTTACAGGAGTAATAGTGACATGAAACTGAATTCTGCTGGTTAAACCACGTGATCAAACTAATTACCCATGGTGGGAACGAGAGTGCACTTTGAAATCCAAGGTGGAGTATCTCGTGAAATGGAGGACACTCAAATGGGATAAGTGCCATAATTTCCACGACAAACGACGCATAAGGCAAGAGGAGAGTTGAGGATGATCTCTCTAAGGGATGAGGCAAGTTTTTTTTTCGGCGATGTTCTCCTTGCACATGCGTTACGGTCATTCGTATTCAACACTGTCTCGCGCGCTAATTTCCCGTTTCCCTCTTCGGGGGTTATAATTCCTAAAGTGAAAGTCGGGAGGAGAAAAAATGGGTGAGATGAGCTGCCAGATGTAATGCGTCTTGGATGACTGAGAATATAAAGAACAGCTCTCACAAGCTCATCGTCAAAGGGATTAGACCATTGCCAAGAAGCCGTCAAAGTGGCCCTTGTTAGGAAAGTTTTAGAGTAGGTAGTCTAAGTTCTTCCTCTCCTCATGTTTCTTGGGTTCTGATCCTGAATTTCGCTAGGAAAATTTCGATACGTAACATACAAAATAGGGCAAAATTGATATTTTTTTAACTTCTCGCGGAAGTTATCAAGTTTCCACAACTAATGTCTCTCGTTAAAATAAAACAGCATAAAATTTCCTCCGAACATTATCCCTAAGATTGTTGTCTTCGCCAAAACGTGACCACTCGGTGACTCGAGAACCATGTGCAAATTGGTGTTTTTCGTCCGTCTCCGGAAAATAACCCACTTCCTTCCCAATTTATGAAACAAACCTACGGTGGTTATGTTTTGTTTTTCTTCTTTTTATCAATTCTCATATAGTTTTTAAGCATAGAATCTGAAAGTGAGCTTAATTTTCTTCAACCACGCTAAAATTTTACGTGAGCGCTATAAAATTCCTACGTTAACCATAAAAGATTGAAATTTTACGTTTTGCGTGAAGTAAAAAAACTGATCAACTAAGCAAATTAAGCCCTCAAACCGCATTACCCTCTGAAAATTTATTGGGGTATTATCCTAAGGATGCTTTCATATTGCTGAGAGTTTTGGCTGAGTGTGATGTAGGGTTGGCTAGTTGAACCCTCAATTTCAAATCTGCAGCAAAAAGATAGCCGAAATTTCAATATTAGCCCACTTTTAAATCAGATAATATTTACTCATGTAATTTGCTACGTGGAACGCTTACAAACCTCGAATTTTGGATTCTGCGCCCCAAAAAATACATCAAGAGAGGAAGAAATCGAAACCAACCCTAAAACTTGCCATCCCTACATTTCGACTGGACCACTATCCGAATCGTCAGGTGCGTCTGGGATCCGTACCACATGCCGTGACACGAGCGCAAAAGAAAGAGAGTTTCACCGCAAAGGCGCCAGCAGGAGGACACACGGCGATGGGTTTAATTGCGGAGGAGCCAATGAGGGGAGAAAGAAAGATGTTGTTATGCCCCGAAGGAAGTCGGATTCGACCTACAGGACTTTTCCCCTTGCCATTTAATGATCTCGCGAGCTACTTTCCCGACGAAAATTTCGAACGGAAGGAGGGCAATCGACAAGAGGCCGATGCAAACACCACGTACGAGTATAATTGCTTGAATTTTTTGAGCAGGTAAATTCAACAGAGAGAGCAAATTGTTCCACTTGACCCCGCATCACTAATTCGAAAGGAGTCGGGTTTTGTTTTCCATCAATTCAGTAGCTAAGCCTTTCGTGAGAATCTGTGGTGATTAAGATCTTCACCACGCCCTCTTCATTCTATGCTTGTATTTACTCATTCTTATAAACATCGTGAAAATTTATACGGGTGCTCGTCATGGTAGCTAAAAACGTTTGGGATATCCCGCCACGTCAATGCTTGAGTGGCCCCAACGTTCCCCGACCGAAAATGATCATGTGATTCAAACTGAATCCCTCGCAGGTCCCAGCAAAACTGCAGGGTTTTCTATGGTAATCGTATCAAAAATATAATTTCTTTTAAGGCAAAGGGAAAACATCTGTTTTTGTCCAGCGGGCATATCTTTTTGAATACTGTCGAAATTACACTATCATGTAACAATATTTGAATTAAAAACCAAGTTGATAACTATATCATATCAAGAACTGAATTAAAAGAGACAAGATGATTGATGGAAGAATAATTTGGACATATGCCATTGTTTATTCTCACATCCGGCAGTGATATAAATGGTAACTGAACACTCAAAATTAACAAGTATTAATTGTATAACTTGTCCTTGTTATGAAATAATCGAAATACGCTAGTACGCGAAGTTTACAGAAGCAGTTGATTTTTAGTTATTTTAAAGATATATTCTTCGAAACAGTGCTGTTAAAGTATTATAAATTACAAAAAATAGATGAAATTTATTCGATAACATCGAAAAATTCACTTTCATTTTAGTTGACATTAAAGAAGTATTAGTCGCGTCTTAACTTGAGGGTACAGAACAGCCAACGCATTATCATATCCTTCAACGGACGTCCTTTAACCCATAATATCACAAGAAAATAATATCTCACGAATGTGAAGGTTCCTAATAAGAATAATTGCATTATCTTTTGTGCTATATAAAACAATTTTTCTATTTTGATGATCCTTCTCCTTTTAAATTTACGTTCTCTAATCAAACTTAACTAGTAAAAAAATCAATCGTTTTGCGAAATTAAGGATTAAAATCAATTTTACCCAGGAAAAATAGTGGACAAGACGGAAGCGAATCTTACCGGAATCACCAGGCAAAAAATACTTAAAAATCATTTGCCTCGCTCGGATCAAGAAAAATGATTCCTCCGCAGTGGAATTTTCTCATAGCAAAGGTATCTTTTTTTCAGGGGAAGAGTTTTTCATCGAATGCATTTTGGAAGTTGAAAAAAGAAACCGAAGCATAGCGGTAGCGGACACAAGGAACGGTATTGCTGCGGTCTCAACAGTGGTGGAGCCATCGGCCTTAGCGAGGGTATCGGCTGATCAGGTGGGCTGAAGGTGCACGGAAAAGAGGTGATTGAAGGTCCTGGGAAGCTGTCATCATTATCGAATCAAACCAACTAAACATTCCACCCAATCCAATTAGCATTCAAGAAGGTTTCAGCAAAAGAAGACGTAGATGAAAGACAAGTTAATGATTGATAGAATCAACGACTATTGTATGCAATCATGATAATATTGATAACTAGGAAGGCCTATCATGATGATAATCACAATAAATCCTCATAATGACAGTCGAGAAGGTAGTATTACCGGCTATAAATCGTTTTTTTATAATATCCTAAATTAATTGGCTTTATATCAATTAATTTTTTGAATACCCTAAAATTCAGAAACATACTAATCAAAACTCTCCTCTCCGCGCAAAAATTATAGAGAGTAAAAGTCGTCTCGATATAATAGCTATTTAAGGTGTGCTATTATGCTGGTGAGGGGGTGAAGTTGGTAGAGGAGAGAGAGACAGGTTTGCTTTCCTTCTTAAAAGCTGTTCGTTATGCACTTGGAGGAAATGACTTTTCCCGAGAATGCTTTGAAGATGAGGAAAATATAGATGTGAGATAGTAAGAAAAATTAGGAAATGCATCCGGGTTGTGGACAACAAGGCAGTGGTTACAGACGATTCCGAAATTCAAACATCTGCTAGTTTAAGTTTGATATAGGTGGACAGTTTGAATAACGGTGGAGCACTCAAAAAATAACGATAAATTCAGGGTCTCCTTAAATGTGATGAAATATTAAAAACAAATAACTTGAATGATTTCATATCTTGAAAAATGGTTGGTGAGGAGAGGTAATGTTCTGGAAATTATTCCATTATCCATGACTAAATAACACAAATGGTAATTTCCACACTTTTAATACAAAACTCAAACACCGACCATGGTTCCAACACATTGTGTTATTGTATCACTTTGACCTTGAAAATGACACATTGCGTTGAAACCATAGTCGATTGTTTAGTTTTGTATTAAAAGTGTGGAAATTAACATTTGTGTTATTTAATCATGGATATATCGAACTTCCACCAAATCAAACCTGAAACGATTTTATATATTGTTCCATTATTAACGCTTAAACATTCACACTAGCAAAGTAACTAGAAAAAACTGTGCCAATGAAATGTATTTTCACTTCAATGACCCCAAGTTTTTAAAATTCTCTCTTTACTATAGTAAATTGACAAGGTCCGGGACCATTAGCAAAAAGAGGCTTCTTTAAGCAGCGGAAAACTGACGAAGATAGAATAAGATAAGAAAGACACAATATGAAGGGTTTTATAGAATAAAAATTCATGGGTTCAAAGGAAATTCAAACAGAACTAGAGCGTTACGAAAACTAAAAACCTAAGAATATTTCGAGGAACAAACATCAGTGTCCTTCTAAATATATTCCAATTATGTCATTAGCGAATGACTGTAATTCATAGTAAAAAAAGATAAGACGACAGCTTAGTTAAAACTTGAGTGGCAAAGAATTTCATGCCTAGCTTTCACAAAATTAAGCCAATTTGGATACAGGAAGGAATTGGGCCTGAAGTTAAAACAAGATAAAAGATAGAAAGAAGATAAAAAACAGTCACTTGAAACCTTTTCCAATATTTCCTAAGTCTTCGAATGTACGAGAGAATCGTGGAAGAATTAGCATTTCAAGCTTTATATTAATGAAAACATAAGCTAAATAAGCGTTAATCCTGGTGGAGGTTATCGCATCGGGGTGAAATCTCAACCAAGTTTCGGAATTCTCACTTCATTGGTGAAATTTTCATAGAGGAATAATTACGGGATATCTCTAACTTAGATTAAATATTTTTACCCAAGAAAATGGCGGGCCGCATTAAAAATTGCGAGAAGCAATCTGTAGCAATAACTAATATGTTGTTAACACTCTTCCCGGGTGAATTGAATTTCCAAGAAATGCATTGATTTTAAAAATCGTTCTTCCTGCGCACGGCTCGTGATACATGTTTATTATTAAGATTGTTTCCACAGCCCTCTTTGCATTTTATCCTTTTACGGCTTTTTGGATATTTTACTTGGTTTCCTACTTTGCTTGGCCAATTAAGTCCTTCCCTGAGTATCAGTCCTTTGAGTTCCTAGTAAGTGTTCCTCATCCGGTAGGGTCATGCTTGTAACAAATTCCTGATGCTCATTACGCATTATAGGCTGAAATTCATAGAAAAGAGGTTGACAGATATGATAATGGGAAATTAAGTCACGTTTGTGTCACGGATTCTCCACAGAAAGTCGGGCGTATCCTGCCTCGCAAATGGCAAGCAGGACTATCAAAGTGCCCTGCACTAGTTTTCTGGAATACTCGCCATGATAAACTGATATTTTGACCTCCGGAGCAACGGAGTGAAGTGGCCATTAGTCGCGAGGGTAGTTCCAAAGCAGGGCAGAACTTAGATTCATGGTGGTGACATAGCGGGTGGGGGTAAAATGCCGTAGAGCTGAGCTGGGAACTCGGGCGTTCGCGCAGGGGTCGAGGGGAAGATGGATAGGGAGTGGAGGTAATGGAGGGGAGTTAGAGGGGTACGGGCGCCCTCTCCGGACGGAGGTAGAAGATGGTTGGGTAGGGATGGAACCACATTCCTCCGCCCCGTCAGACGGGAATTGAAAATATTCTATTAAATTGCCTCAGGGTGGGACTGACTCATGGGCTCAGTGCAGAGGGTAGACGCACATCCGGGATACGGCCTGGACCCAGGACCACGAAGCGCAGTGGTCCGAATACGGAAAAAGGCGGACAAAAATCATAGTTTCGTCTTTATTCAAACTCATTTTGACTATGCACGTTATGCAGCAATATGTATAAGCATATGGATTGCATATAGGAGGCCCAGTTCCATCCCACTGAAGGCTGTTTCATGTTGCCACTTCGGTCGTATTTTTATCGGTTTTCAAAAATTTCCCCAGCGAGATAATGAGTGCAAAGCGATCCACTTTTTTCCAATGTTTTGCAATATAATGTTTTTCATTGCGAGTAATAGCATTGAAAAGTAATGAATTTTATACAACACATCATCATTTCTCAAAAATTCGAGTTATACTCATAATTATACCTTATTTACCCGTGAAACTCGGATCGATTTGTCCGTTAGCGACACGAGTGGTGACTTTTGTCAATCCATTTAAATGCGCGGTTGGTGAAAACACATTTAGAGGTCTTGAGGATCCTCCTTTGTACGATTCGTGTCTCCGAGCATCACACTTCATGCTTAATTTTATGTAAAAAAAATTGTTAAGTTAGATATATTTGATTTTACGGGATGTAGCGCTAATCGATGTAGCGCTATTTCTAACGGAAACGTGCTTCTTCCGTTTTTTCGAAAATCGAGTATTTTATATTTATATTTGGCTTCACGTTGGCAATTGTATTGGGAAAACAACTTCGAAGTAGAATAATATAGACATTTTACTATCATAAAAACCCTCCTAATTGCTGTGCTTTTCGTGGATCCATACTTAAGAGTAAATGCACGCTAGAGATTTTCGGCTTCTGCGCATGTGATCAAGATCGAAATGGATAAATCCCAGATCACGCAATTCCCAACCCCTTACACTTCGAGAAATCGAAGCATGAAAAGATAGCTGATCGTATCCAGCGATAAAGCTTCTTTCCATGGTGTGTATTTTCAATGTAAATTTATTAAAACAGAATTTAGCTCTCAAGAAGAAGAAGATGTGCGGAGGATTTTAATGAAATCGATTGCAAGTACAAACATGACTGGGTATGCAAGGTTTTAAGTGATACTTTGGTTTTAGATTTGGTTACGTGATAAAGATTTGATTAAATCGGCCGGCACGGCATACAATAACACAACTGAAATTAATACGTGAAGGCAATATATTCAATGAGAGTATAATTAATTTAAGTAAGCAGAGTAAAAAATAATGATTTTTGTGAGGGACTAACTGCAACTGCAAACAATTTCAAATCAAAGCTGCAATTGCCTAACATTTTGGATTGGTCGATCCAACAAAATTTACTTCGCTCAAAATAAAATTTCCGGGTTTTACCATTTGATTTTTCCCGACCTCCGACGTTTCGTGACGCTAATTTAAATTATAGCAACCGGGAATATCGCTCACATTGCAGCTTTCCAGCTCAGGAACGTAAAAAATGAGATTCAATTGTTATTTTGGAAGGTAAATTTTAAATGCTGTACCAAAAATATGAACCACGTAAGCTGAAGTTTGAATTGAGAGTTCTGTAGGTATTGCAGGGAATATTTCATGAGCAAAGTACTGGCTTATCCGGTGGGGTCACATACTCGGCAGCAATACATACAAGAGTTTACCGAATCGTCGGTAGTTGAATGCTTTATTTGATGAAATAATGCTGAGAGTATTTCAATAGTTTATATATTTAGTTAGAATGGAATCATCAATTTGTAATCTTAGGGTAAATTTCTCTCGATTTAGTGATAATTCAAGTACCGTGTGCAAGCATAATGTCGCAATACGGGTGGCGTACAAGAGATCATGGAAGAAATTCAAAATACTTAGGACTAGGAAGCTGAAAGTTAACTACCACTCATATAGAGCCCTCAAATCCAGTTGCAGGAACTGGAAGTTCACTGGCTCTGGTTTTATGGATACTTTAATTTCAATAAACAGCTAAGTAAGGCTAGTTATCCTGCTTGCGTATATTAGTCCGAAGTGCATGTAAAATTATGATCTCCTTGGAAAGAAAATGAATACTTGCATAACGCTCATCAGCTTTAATCTACAACAGAAAATATCCTTTATTTAAAAGGGAGAATGAAAGCATTATTAATCACGCTATTTCTAAAAAAATGAAATGTTGGCACTCTTTAAGGGCGTCTCTGGTTTGAAACAAGTTTTCTGGAAATTTTGTTACAGTAAGGATATTCTTCTCAATCTGTGCCCCTTAAAACCCTATTAAACTACAGTTACACAGACCTACCTGGTTAAAACGAATATAAAAAATCCATTATGACCTGTCAGCTTACGAATAAATTATAAAAAATTCAAACAGAATTAAATTTCATCATTGCAAGAATTTATTGAGAATAATAAAAAGAATGAGTCTCCAACACGGATGACATCGTACACGGACCTCTTCAGAGATACGGCGAGATATTTTTAACATGAGTACATATTACTCCACGGTAAGAAATTAAAATAAACATTCAAATTTTATGACTCACGTCAAGAAAACGTGTTTCAATCGTTTCGAAATTTGAAATCGCAAGCCCTACTGTTTAAAACCAAAAAGGTGAGTAGCGGTGGTTTTTATATACTTCATTCGAAAGCTATGAAGAACGACACATAAGCAGGATTAAGGATAATATCATAGAAATTATGAAACAAATCCAAATTAAATTAGGTTTTCAGTAACCAATAGTCGAGATTAGCAATGAAACCACTTCAATTTAAATCCTGTATGTACATTTTTTATGGAATTTAAATCAAATCGGTGTATCGTCTTAAAAACACGGGTTCAATCCACGGTTTGATATTCAATCTTCCCCGCAAAAGCTTAACTTTTAGAAGTTAACTCCCTCTCGAAATGAAAAAAACTAACTGCCATCATTTACGCGATGCTATCGCCGGAACCAGCGAACTAGCTGAATTCCTGATCATGGGAAGGTGGCAAGGTGGTGGGGCTGGGAGTTACGGATATGACTGCAAGGGTTGTTAAACCTTGTGAGCATGCGCAGAAGTTAATAATCGCTCATTCCTACCTTATTTTGTGCCGATAACCGAGGCAAAAAATAAGGAACGAGCGGTTTATTGAAAGGGCGTTGATCTGCCCGCAGGGTACTTACTGAATAGCGGCTTGCTTAAATCTGCGGGAGGGCCAAGGGCGAGTAACCTCAATGCTACAATGGGGAAGAATTTCGGACTCTTACGACAGCGGAGGAAAAATCTTTTCCGTTGCGTCAGTGGTCTGACACCGTGACCGCAAAAAAAACAATGGCTTAAGTCTCCGGTGTATTTCATCGAGATTGTTTAAAATAAAAATATCAAGAATAAAATCGAACAGTTTTTCATTGATTAAAGCTTGGAAATATAAATTTTTTCCATTAAGTACGAAAATTCCAGATGAAAATAAAAGAACGTTACGGAGAAGATTAAGCAAGGGAGAGAATATATGAGACAGCGGTACTTCTCTTCCAAATTCAACAACCCAAGGGAAATATCAATAACAAGCAGTGGCGCCGACTCCATGGGGCCTAAGGGGCCCCAGCTCCCTCAAAAATTCGTTACGGGAGTGAGGAAGAAATGTCTCAGGCTTGTCGATCTTCTCTGGAGTGTCCAGTTATCGAGATTTGAGTTTTCAGAGTTCTAATGTTGATCATATGACTCTTCTAAAATAATTTTAAAGACTTTAAAACTCACTATTTATAACAATTCTCGTGGCAAGACCCCCCAATATTTTGATAACTCGGCATCCCTGATAAAAAGAACTGTAAATTGATACCTCCACTGTCTAGTAGCCCTAGTAGTACTAGATGAGCGGATTTTATTCGGTGGGTGATTGTTGAGCGTTTTTGCAGTGGAGGTATCGAAATGTGAATCATTTAGCTTAATAAGTACGATAAGCAATGAATTAAACCAAAAAATAACCCAACTGATCAAATTTTCCTCGTCCTAAGTATAAAATCGAACGAACGGCTAGTAATTAATGGCAAATTATCTGATACATAAAAGCATACATTACAGGTCATATTAAATATGTGCCCAAGCACATTTGTCTTCACTTCGAGGAAGCTATTGCTATTTAAGTGCGGATCCAGGATCTTCGCTCGGGTGGAGGAAAAAGGTCACACGGGTCGGAGGGGCGCCATATTTCTTGTGATTCCTCTTTTAAGGCATGTCACGCATTTGGCGATTGAATTAAATTGTCTATCATAAATATGCATCGTGGTTAACACTACGTGCAAAGCAGAAAAAATAAGCCTTTGAGGGACCTAATTGGCATTTTATTAATACATCGTGGGGGGCGGAGGGGTTATGACCCCGTGTCTCCCTTTAATCCGCACATTGCTTTTCATAGTTAAAACACAATTTAGAGGGACTAAACACCCAAAAGGTCACCTTAAGTCGCATGCGTTCCGTTCTAAAGTAAAATTGAGTGCACAGTGGAGGGCGGCCTATGATTCAAGACCATCGCGGAAATCTGATTCGAAACATAATTTAGGTACACGAAAGACAGTCGCTGCATGCCAAAAAAGTATGCTGAAGCCAGAAGCAATCGATGACACAACTACATTATCTTACCACGAAAAAATCACTTCGTACGTCCTATACTCACACTATTACTGCTCGTGTTTTAGAAACTGTTGCATCATTTCCTTGCAATGTATAATTTCCCAGTAACCTTGATAATGGCATATCATTGTCAAAAGAATGGTCGGTAATGAAATACCAGTGTCGAGTGTGCCAAGTAAACTCTCATTTCATGAATGGTGATTCCACAAAGTAAAGTCGCAAAACATAAACAGTACAATAGCTTGTCATAAAAAATGACTTTTTCTGACTGATGAGCGGTGCCATTGATTAATTTTAGCATTAAAAGTCTTAATTTTAACGGCAAACTAATATTAGTTAAGAGCAGAGATCTGCAGCCCGCGGCACACGTGCTACGTGCAGCCTCCGATAAATTTTATTTAGCCCACAAAATTGCCCAAGTTTAGTTATTGACTACTTTAGCATTTTTTATTTGCTGTATAGGCGATAAAACAATGAAGATCTAAAATTTTAATCTTTCAGCCATTGTTTATAAAAATATCTTGCGTAAGTACTTGAATTTGTATCCCACGAATGGATATAAATCTGAACGGCCCAAAGTTACGAAGAGACGTGGACTTCCTATGTGGAGGGTATGCAACCCCGATTTAGACTAATAGGTATTGGATGAACCTACTGAAATGAAGCAATTCTAAAGACTGCTTCATGGAATGAATCGACCAAAGAAGAGAGACGATAGTTAGTCTATCATCTAAAGAAGGGCAACCCGTTGTTATAAGGCTTAAGATGTTTAATTCATAAATTAATCGGTGTAAACATTTAATAGACAGATCAAATAATTTCGAATTATGCCCGTGTTAGGCAGGGCCGTACATTTTGTATGGGTTGGACCCTAAAGGAAGGTGAAATAAAGTACCAAAGTTTTAATTGGTTTAATAAATAATGCAGGCATGCCTGCAGTTTGTGGAGAATCTACGTGATATGAATATGATTCATGGGCATTAAATCAAAATATCGTAGGGTTAAAATAAGGGAGGAGCCCAAGAAGGCCCTGGACCCATCCGAAAAGGGAATCTCTTGTCCATAACAAAAGTATAAAAACTCGAGTTTGAACTCTTACAAAAACCATAGTTTGGAAAATGTTTTTTTACAATAACAATTGCTCTAATTGCGGGAAACACATGAAACTTTAACAAATGTTAAAAACGTAAATTTTCACTCAATAGCATATATAAATTTGGTCAAGTTAGTAATGCGCACTCAACGCCGGCTAATGTTTAAAGTTGAGATTTACTTAGAAAGGATTAAAAAACCGGCACTTTTTTAGTTTATGCTCTAATATCTATATTCAACTAGTGAAGTAAACTTTTTCAGCCATATCAATGAACGCGTAATAAAACAAGAAAAGTAATGGTAGCAATATCATAAAAAATGCTTAAAGGGTATGGCATTTGTAAGATGACAGGAGGTACAGTACTGATGCAAGGCGTGTGGACTTACCGAAGGCGGACGCCCATCGCGAGGCCCTCCACTGCATGCGCTGCACCGTGCGCCTGTTACCCCTCTCTGGACGGATCCTCGTCTTGTACGTCCACGTCGAGGACGAAGAAGCAAGCACATTGTCCGTCCGTGTCTTTCCCGTCGCGGGCACCATCGGCACGGCCGGTGCCGGCATTAGCGGTGGCGGCGGGAGCGGCACCATCTGGTGGTATATGCCGGCCGAGGGAACACCCCGCTGCTGCACCGTACCCGCCGCTCCACCCTGCCGCCGTCCCGCCTGCCTCGTCCCACCAGCCATGGCTGCACCCTCCGCGCCGTACGACTTCTCCAGTCGGTTCATCCAAAACACGCGCTAACCGTCCGTCCCACCGTCCGCTTCCCTGAAGACCGAGAGGCGGAGCGAAGGGGAAAGGGCTCACGCAGAGCAGGAGTCACGCACTCACTCACTTATCGGTTGAAATGATGTAGCGTCCACCATCCAAAGGGATCTGCCTTAGGCGCCAAATCATATTGAGGAGACGTGCACCCCGCGTCTTTTTAACCCCCTCGGTCCACTCCGCACTTGAAGACAAGATACACACTGAAGTTCCCCACTCTTAGTAAGTCGTTCAAGTAAATACTAAATCACCAGGTGAAAACACACGGAAGGAAAAGTGAGTTAATATCCTTGTTGGGAGTCAGCGACCGTCTCTAAAACAAAACTCCTAACTAAAATGTCGATATGTAGAGATACGCCCTTCGAAAACACCACTGAGCACAGCAGGGTACCGCCGAGCTATGCCCAGATTCTCTAAACTCGGTTCACTGGAGACAAATGAGAATAAAACTTAAGCCGGAGTGCACGAAAATCCAAAGGAACCGATTAAGGTAAACAAATTTCACTAGACCCAGTCCGATGCGGTCATTCAACTCTCCGAGAGAATTCTCAAGACGCGCGTTGAAATCTCCGACGCAGAGTGAGCACAGGTGGTATCACCTCGGTCGGCGGATGGAAGTCAACTGGCCGCCGAGGCGAGGAGGCGCTGGCTGGGGAACGGGGGCGGCGGGGGGCTGGACCCTCCACTTCCCCCTTCTGATGCACCCTCCCCTCAGTCGGAGGAACGCCGAGGGAAAGACGGCGAGTGAGGGGCGCCGCTGTCGGGGATATATCCCCCGCAGTCACCCATACAAACAGAAGCCACCATCTACAACATGATGGAGAGAATATCTTTGCAGCGTGCCTAGACTAAAGCCTATTGAAATTATTCCATACAGTTATGGAAATTTATAGAAAAAGAATGTCGAACCTTGATAACTCGAATCTCGATATCTGGACACTCCGGGGGAAATCGACAATCCTGACACATTTTTTCCACACACCCATAACGAATTTTTGAGGGGGCTCGGGCCCTCTGAGGACCCATGAAGTCGGCGCCACTGCGCTTTTCCGAACTTTTTTAATACATTATTGCCATGTCCGAGGTTAATCATATTATTATGATAGAAGCAAACCATTGGATGAGAATTGCAATCTATTAGAATCGCCCATTTTCGTTTGCAAGTCAAATATGTTACGATAAGGTTCCATTTTGTAAGAGAGTGAAATATTATCACTATATGTATATTAAATTGCATAAAACTCGTGGCATGTATATACTCCGCGTATGGACAATGTAATTAAGTCCTAATTCTTACACAACATAATTCCCAGAATTTCAGATCTGAAAGTACTCGTAATGAAGACTCCTTTACCTTACTCCAAATGCACCCTCACTCCTCACGTTAGCCGAAGTACGACTAAAGAATAGAGGGCGACTAAGGCGTACAGACACTCGGACATCAAACAGTAGCCATCACCAACGTAAAATAGCTGAAATTTCCCTGTAACCTGCCTAAGCTTACGCCCATTGGTATTATATTGTCCAATTGATAGAACAAAGGCTATTTTTTATAGCCATTAATCTATGCTGAACTTAAATTGATTTATCCGTTATCGTCCCATAAGATTATACAATTGTGATAGTTGAAGATAATGGAGAGTTGTCTAGTTCCGTCGCAAGCAACGATCAAGTTTTATTAAGAAGAGAGTGTAATCTCTTTCACAGATAATATTTATTACCATTATTAAACTATGTTTACCGATAACTAGAATTTACCCATTACTAGCATATATTGTCTTCGTTTTGGCAGTAAAACTTATAATTAATTCTTTAGCCATATAAAAACAAGGATTTCTGGCTATCTATGACGCGTAAGGAAGCTTTCCCTAGCTAGTCATAAGAATGCCGAGGGAAAAAGGGCGTCCGCGGCGCACCGCTGTCGGGGATATATCCCCTACAGACATTCGCCATTGCGCCATCCACACAGTAGTCACCAGTGCTAGACCAGCAACATGTAGGAGCTAAAATTTCCCTACCGCATGCCAAGACTTCAGAGAGCGAACGACCAAACTCGATCTTTCATAAGCCAAAAAACCTTGCTAAAAACTATAGCTATCACATTGATATTTTACAGGAGAACGTACAATATTTTTGCCAACATTTTCCGTTATAGGTTATACGAAAATTTTACCTCAAAATATCTTGAGGGGTTACTTTTCTGTTATAAATGGGCAAATTTTACGAAGGCATGCACTTTGTATTCACCATTAGAGTTTAGAGATGGTGGCTTGAGTTTTACACAATTAATATGCTACGGAAAAATCCAACGTGCGGACGGAAGAGCGTCAGCGATTTACCGTCTTACGTTAGTCCCACCATTTACTGGAGAAAACGAAGAAGCATTTGTGTAGAAATATGGTGTCTTAATATTCCACAATCTACGAACAATTATTATTCTTTTTGACATTAATAGAAGCAAAACTTCTATTAGTAGATGGGGGATAGGGTTGTTGTGGTGGCTTCACACCCCGTGGACCCGGGTTTATACCTCGGAAGTGGCAGAGTATTTTTAAATACTGCCCGTTCCCTGCTCGAGTGTTGTGTGAAGGAAAATGGAAGCGCAACACTCTGACGCGTCACGTCAATCGGATGGGACGTTTTTCCTCGGCCCATTCGGCGTCTTTCGTTAAACCAATATACCCCAATGTTGCTTCTAAGCAACATAAAAAGTGTCTACATTTTCATATCTACTCAGGACAGATTTAAACTACGTGTTCTTTTGTGCTGCATAGTTTAATGGCGAAATAGGTAGCTGCCGCATAAATCATGATTGAGTAGAAAATTGTCACATTTTTAAAATGAGAAGTCTTGAAATTTAATCCCTCCCGGAGGCAGCTCTAGGTTAGAAAAATTAACAGCAAGCAAATACTGACGCCAGGTTTCTCTCCACCCTTCCTACCCTATCCTTTTCTCATTGTTCATACTCCCTTAGCTGTCGCTCGCGTCCTCCAATTAACATACCATTTTAGTACATGACGTGAAAATCAATGGGATCGATCACTCAGACCCGAAATCACAATTCGTTGTAAGAATCATCCAAAGAAGAAAGATCGAAATATAAGTCATGAGCAGAGCCAAGTCATGATTACATGAAAAGAGGCCCTAGGCTACTCCACTTATGAGGCCCTTTTACCTCTTATTTTTAAGTTTATAAATTACATGAGGGGTAATAAAATACATTATTACTGTGATATACACCAATATATGCATCAGTAAACTTGTTTTGATTGGTACCAACCTTTATAAAACATGTGGCACGGATAATAAAGAAAAACAAGTCGAGAATGTAGAGTGAATGTAGGCCCCTCTTAACCCGGTAACGCCTGAATTAAAAAGTTTCTGCGATTTTTGTGGTAATCATGTAACTAAATGTCAATGAAATTCTGAGTCATTAGGTGCAAAATTTATTCTTTACCCACTAATAGTTACGCCTGTCGTTACCATATGGTACCACCAAAATATTTTGCATCATAAATATTAGGCTCACATTAAATAACCATACTTTATACGGTATAAAATGTTATAACAATCATAATTACATAATAAAACTTTTGTATTAACAGTACATAAGGCGTAAGTAAAGAAATTTAAAATGCTTGCTCTAAAAATTCCGTTTTTTGGGGCTAGTTGATAATTCTCAATTTTAAAAACGGCACTAAATGCGTTAACTACAGCTTTAAAATAGCAAACTTTTCGGAAAAATTTTACTGTATATATATTTATTAATTTAAAGCTCTCAAAAACCCTATCAAATTACGATAAATGACAAAAAAGTTATGTTTAGCACTGCACTACCTGCTGGTACCATATGGTACCGCTAGGCGTTAACGGGTTAATCTTGTGACCCAAGGCTAAAGCCCAATTAGCCTATAGGAAAATCCGGCCCAGGTTTTGACGACAAAAAATCTTCCCCATATAAGAAAATACTATAGTTGCCGCACACTTTTACGAGTTGGTGACGTCAAAAGTATTTTGGTTCATTTACTCGATCAAAAAGAACCTTTACTATTCGGAAGAAATCGCTGACGAGAGTGTCAATAATAGCTAGCCACACATGTCCTGCTCGCAAGGCCGAGGAGTAGCAGAAATCCTCTCGGTATGAGTTCGTGACATCATCAACGTATCTGCGAAAGCGTCGATTTTTCATCGAGAATAGCTTGAGAAGCAGGCGACAGATCGGGGAACTGAACAATATGGGTCTCTTTATTTTTTAAACTATAAACGACGGTAAGAAAAATGTGTGAAAAGGCTAATTGTTCTGATTTTACAGGCACGGTGGCACTTCATGAAGAGCATAGCAATTTTTAAGAGCACCAAAGTACTTTGTAGTACAATGGCCGAAAAGAGAGGAAAGCACACCTTGCCATTTATCAAAGCATTTAAGGAAAAATTAAATGTATAACTGAACCACGGAATTGAAAAGCTTAACTGCAAAGGAAATCATACTCACCATTCATAATTCAACGAATAAATGAGATATAAACGGATTGTGCTCCTTCACAAAGGATTTCATATGGGCCATTCCATGTCAAGTGGTCTAGCGAAACCTGCAAGACCATCATCAATTTCGATGAAATTTTCAAGTTGTATTAGCACAAGGTTCAAATGTAGATTGGAAAAATGTTACTCTCTGTAATGAGGTATCTGATTATACTATTCGTATGACTCTACTCCGCAGCTTGAATCGAAATTTTCACAACTTTGAGATGTTATATGCCTGTAAATATACAGTGAATAAAATGATATACAACTTCTGCTAATATACTGGTAAAAGTAAAAATATATTATCTATGCATTTATGATGTATTCCTAAATTCGACCAAAAACGCAATCAAATCGAACATCTTGAAAAAACTAAGGTTTTTGATGCAAGAATCAGCGTAAATAACGCTTGATACTCATTACATGTTCCCTATACTTACATATCAATCTTGAGTATAACAGTGGAAAAACAAAGATTTGACTTAGTATTACTTTATCAAGTGAGTGTAAAATGTATTCAGTATTTTCGTAACAACACCGAAAAATTGGCATTTTCTGACAGCTTCTATAAAAAGACCCTAGAAACAAAGTAAAATTTTATATTATTTTGTTGAAAGTAAACTTAGTAAGTATTCCAAATTGAAGGCCTGCCGAAATCAATAAAATTTTCAATATAGAACAGGATAAAAATACAAGCCTAAACCAGGACACTCTTTTGTAGAAAATTAAATTATCCGCGATATTCTATTTTTTTTCCTTCAAAAATATATTGGACGATGAAAATTTTAGGAAGCATTTATTTTCAGCAATATAGTTTCTTTCAAATATGGAGGAAAGTTGTAAGGTATTCGCGTTCGTGTAGTTTTTGTAGCCTATGAATATATTTTATGCTCCTTTACTTAGCTTTTACGTAGGTAGGCTTTCCACTCTTTTATTTTAATTATCAAGTTACCACCAGACAATAGCCTACTTGTAACTAAATGCATGAAATAAGTATATAAATAATATAGGCTGTTTAATCGGAATTCCAAAATAACTGTCAGTCTCTCAAAGTTATAACTCTCATTTATATCTCGGAAATTATTTTCCTTTTAAAACTCAATTTAACAAATTTTGAAACTAATTTCCAGTCTTCTGATAGAACGATAATTAGAAGACGAGCCTCTCGTTGGCAAACTTGAATACCGAATAAAGACAGCAATTTCAACTATGTATAATAAAATATAAGAATTCTGTCTTATTAATTCCACAATCATGCATCGATTTTCAAATTGTATACATCCTGGCGTAATTCTTTTCAAAGGATATTCATGCACGCTGTCAACTGTCGATTTTCCAGAGGTAAAGAAACTTTTTGACAGTTTCTATGACAGCCATAAAATCAAAGGAGTAAATTTCAATGATATTATACACGTGCTCAAGAAAAAGGGTTTGGACAGAAAGTTTCAGGAAATATTAAAAAATACCAAAACATTGGGAAAAGTAAGGGAAAATAAAAGCACTGACAGAGGTGATGGGTAAACAAAGGACTGAGGAAGTTTCCAGAAACAGATCCTTTTCCTCTCGCGCTAGCTCATCCTCGAAACACCTGGCACTAAGCTAAATCGAGCTGACGCTTTCAACTTTCCCAGACCACAGAATAAGGAAGCTAATGCATTTCCTCCAGGCCATAAAGGCGAGCTGTAATTCGATTGGTTCCCGCTGGCTTAATACCATGGCACCGGAAAATAACCCATTTATTCAGTCTTTACACCACTTTCTTCGCTTTTTTTGTCTTCCATTAGATACTTAAAAGAGTTGACTGCATAAATGTCATTTCTTCCCTCAAAATAACAATAACTTTGACAAAATTCTTATTAAATGTCTGATATAAAGGGACATAAATTTATTTTTCATTAGTTTCCAGTCTGAGTATATACTAATGAAGTTAAAAGCGAGAAACGAATGTCGTAAATTCGTCGGATCAATTGTGCAAAAAATTCATAACTTTGATGATTTTTTAATAAAAATATATTTTAGTTAAATGTCATTTCCTCAATATTACGTGAATAATTGAAATTTTATAGAGAAAAAATCCTCATCTACAACTAAAATAACCTGAAATACCACATTTTTAAGATGACATTATACAATATAAAACACAAAGAGCTTCGCCAATTCGATCACGATTTAAAATTAAACATAATGCCATTATTAACCCATAGGAAATTATCTTTAAGCTTACCGCGCTATATGAATACATAGCCATATCAGGAAATAAGTAATGAGAGTAAATTTCAAGCGGAATAATACACCCACAAGGACCTAAAATGGAGCACGTCATTACATAGAGGAAGACGTAAATGAATAAATTATATTCTTGGACGATGATGAAGGGGTTGAAAAGGGTGGAAAGAGGTCAGGAAAGGGGAGAATTTTAAGGTGATAACAATACTGGGTTAATATTACAATGATTAAGCATACAAATTATGAGATGAGGCAATGTTAGGTTAACAATCAAACTAAGAGGTACAAGGGAACTCATGACTAGGAATATGTCTGAAGCATGCCACAGAGTGGCCAGAACTTCCATCAAAACCGTACTTAGAGACTAATGTGCATTTCACCACACATTTTAATCCTTTGGTGGTGGCTAAGCAGGCTATTATTCCGGATACAGTGTAATTCAGTAGTACTTGAAGGTTCACTTCACATATGGTCTCAGTTATTTTAATTCCTTTGTTATAAGCTGCCTTTTTTGCGTGCGCTATTCTGTCATAGCTGGGGTTCAATTCGTGTCCATGGCTCAGAGCTGTCCTACGGAGATACCGATATTGACTCTTAGTCAACTCAGAGGCAAAAAGTGAAATCATCAATGACAGTGCCTCTTCGACTGTCATCTCAGTGTGGACCTTTCAACTCGTCCTCCACTTTGAAAGAACTCTGTTAGCCTGAGTAGGGGTCGTAGTTGTTATTTCTGCAATAAGCTGAGCTGCTGCAGTATCTCCCTTCTCTCTCAAACTCACAGATACCGCCAGAGCAAGCAGAGCAGTAGTAGTAGTAGTTTTTAAAGTTTGAATTTTTCTTCTACGTGATCTAACACATGAGGTGTGAATTTTTTTTTAGCCGCCCGGGAGTGCCTGGCAAATAAAATATGAATTTTGTAACATAAATCAAAAGGGGGAATTTTATTTAATCAATCAATTTGAGAGGAATAGCTTTTTACAAAAATACAATACCAACCGGCTGTCATTGAAGTATCGGGAAAGTGATGCATAACAAATTCTGGAAATATTATGGATTCAGCGAACCAATTTTTGTGTCGACACAAAATTCGTTCATTGTTTCGAGAACTCTCTGCCCAATTCTTAAGGTATGGCCATGAGATGCGTTTTGTCAGGAAGTCATTGAGAAATTTCATAGCATCAGGGTCTTGTCTTAAATTCAGCCTCCGCGTTAAATAATGCAGCAAATATTTTTTTTCTGAGTGAGTGATATTTTTCCCAATTTCAAAATTATTTTATAGATATCCAATCATGTAATAATGTGAGGAGACATTTTCTCTTGAATGGCGGAAGGAGTCTATGTAAAATTTAAAAATAAACAATACATTTGTAGACCCTATGGTTATCCAATGTCCTAATGAGTACACGGGAAGAACGTGTGTTAAATGTGTAGCAGACAACAGCAATCTACAAGTCAAAGTAGAACTGAGGGTATGATACACATTTTAAAAAAGCCAGAAGTTCCTGTGGAAATACCCCGTTAAGGCGGTCAAAGGCTCCGCTCCGCGGTGTCATAAACGACCGTTTTCGCGGTAGAATCCTGGGGGTCAGGGATCGGATGGTAAAGAAAGTGTAAGAGTCTCAGCTGGTATCTTTCTGGTACGTATTTTTGTATGAGTCCCAGGAAAACAACTCACTTTTTCGAGGTTTGAACGCTTTTAATAGAAGCATGGTCTTCGATCGTACCCAAAGAAAACGAAATGAACTTCAATGAAACGTGCACTTACCTCGGCTGAAAACTCCACTGTCTTCACCATAGGCCATTTGAGAACCGGTGTCTTGAAGCAAAATATAAAAACGGTGAATGCTGAGCGTTAAAACCCATTCAGCTTCTATAACCTTACCGCGTCGCAGCCAATCCAACTCCAGTCGCGCGGAGACGAACCCTGCCGCGCGATCGAAAAAGCAATGTGATTTCCGGCGACGCAAACTTATTTCGAAGATAACTGCATAAACGCCTCAAGAAATCTTCAAAGAATGCTCTCATATAAGTTACTCCGCGTGACTTTGCCGAAAACCCATTTGAAACTCTACCTAAATGTAAAACTTTGTTGGAAAACTGTATCCGCCATTTTGTAACTGCACGGAAAGAATTTATAGCTAATATTCTTTAAGATTACGGGAAATTAAAGAAAAAACCCTATGCCAACAGATTATGTGGTCTTTTATTGCACAAGAATCCATCCATAACTTCACCATCTACTTACTTTGGAAGAAAATTGAAGACGGGCGTTTTTATGGAAATTTGCTCACGTTTGAGCCTCTGTATCACAGTAACGGGTAGGATCAATACCAAATAAAGTACATATCCATAAACTTCATTCATTTTTGAGTATATCTGCGAAGTTTCAAGTCTATAACTCAAAAAAAGCCATTTTGTAATTTTGTCCGGCTTTTTCCGATTTCCGCCCACTGTGCGACGGAGGGAAGTTGAAATAGACCCAAGGTTATGCGGAATGGAACGTGGGGTATGGAGGATACTTTCTCGTTAACACCTTAATTTTCTTATGTATACGAACAAATGGAGTATACATAGTGATAGCAATCTACAATTCTGCGTTTGCCAGTTTTTCCAAAAGATAATCCGAACATCGGGGTTGAGGATCCTTAAGGACACGTGTACGAAAGGAAAAACTAACATTGAGACATCTACGTTAAAAAAAATTTCATTTTCTAAGGAGAATGCTCGGTTTGTTTGGCTGTTAAAAATATTCAACCACCACTCAAAAATAAATCTCATAACCGGGAACAACATAACAAGTGATGTTTGATGATGAAGTGTATTTTAGTACTCACACTAAAAAAGATCATGAAAGGCGGCAGGAGTATGTAGAAGAACCGTCTTCATTCCGCGAGATATGTCGGACATAAGAGAAAAGAGGGGAAGAAACCATGTGAAGCCATGCAAGACGAATCCTGGCGCGGACATGGGTTGACCACAACCTGAGATCACAGAGAGCCGTCGACGGTGCAAGAAGATAACAAGGCAGCGGCAACTATCACGAAGTAGGACGGACATACACGAGGAAATACTAAGCTGGCACTGGTCAGACGTAGAAAAAAGGAAAAAATATATAAAGGACAAGATTCTCACCGATAGTGTACCGGGATTAAACTATGGGAGATAATGATGAGCAGGTAAAGAAAGAGCGGATCAGAAGTGGGATAGCTGTGTGTCGAGAGCGCACTCGAAAACGTGATAAAGCATGCAAGAAAACAGAAAAAAGCAAGTAGATGAATGCGAGCGCAAGATATGGGACCAACAGAAAAAAGGTTCAAGTAGCAGAGCGAAATAAAAGAGGACGAAATCGAGAGTGTAGGTCCTCAGTCCATGAAAACAGCACTTCAGACTTGCTTCCTGATTAGAAATTACACTCATTAAGCGGAATCCAAGCAAACAATTTCTTTGATTTACAAACTTAAAAGAAATGACATCGTAACTTGCCAACGCAGAGTAAATATTACAGAAACGAATATATTCAGGAATTATTCCCGGGCTCTACACCAGGTTAATTCAGTCGTATTAGCCCACGTTTTGGAAAGCGACTTGTTCATTCTCAAGGCGTGTTTACTGTCTGAATGTCCAATTTCGGACTGAACCGAATTCGGCGGGTATAACAATGAGGCTCAGGTGTCGTCCGATTGGCTGATGGCCTTTAGAAGTTCCTCATGTTTTTCATGCAATTAACCACAGGTGTTCAAATATTGGTTAGATGAAAGCCAGTATCACGATTGAATTTTTTTGGATTGAGGCGGATCTCGATGGCTTCCTTAATTAAGTGGCCTCATTTGCATTATGAGCGGCAAATAATTTTTGTATCTCTCCATTTAATGGAATGATCTTCATCAGTGGCGTAACTAGGAATATGCTTTGGGGGGGATGAGGGGCCTAGGGGGCCTCTCTTCCCCCCCCCCCTCTAGAAGTCGGGGTCCGAGAAAATTTAAAAAAATGATATGCCTGGAAATGCATTTTACATAATTTTGATACTTAAATTTTAACTTTAAGTAGATGAATTTATTATACATCAAAACTAGGCAATAGTTTTATAATAATTTTTTCTCCGAGGCTTTGGGGGGGGGGGGGGGGGGGAGGGATCTATCCCCTTCATCCTTCCCCATAGTTACGCCTCTGATCTTCATAATACTGACAATGAATTTCGCCAAAGCCGAATTTATATCTACCTAACAGCAAAAGCCAATAACTACGTATATAATATCAGGATGTTTGCACAGAACCATGCCCAAGTTGGTGTGAATTTTCTACTCAGGTAGACCCGCGACCTTCGGTTAAGCAGTCTAGTACTTTACCCCTCCGTCACTGAGGGACAAAGGCCGTGTTACATATAATAACAGGAAATCACAATGCGTAGAATTAGAGCCAAAATACAAATATTCGAGTGATATGATGATAATCATCGTCCAGGCGCATTTAGTAGGCCCATATGCTTTAAAAAAACCAAAACTCTTAACTGAACAGAATACAATGGCGGCAATTAATCAAAGTAAGATTATATACTAGAGTGAAGAAACTAACATCTACATGTCTTAATTTGCATCCAATCCAAAAATGACCAACAAGTTCGGGAGTGAGAGAATGAATGACTTTTATTTGCAATGCAAGTTAGCAAAAAGCAGTGTATTTTAATCGTTGGCTCTCAATAACTAAGCAAATGGAACAATCCTTAAGAATTTGATTTACTTATGAGTCTATGACTCTTCCCTGGAAAATTGCGAATGGTTAGGCTATTATTACCACTAATTTCTTGGGTAATGAACTCGTAGTCTAAATCCAGTACGCCATCCTTACGCAACACCGCCAATCAGAAACTTAAGATCTGAGGAAACCATTTGAGGAGTCATCAGGAATTGCTTCATCGCCAACAGATCGCATTTTGGAAGGCACTCAGGTTTTTTTCAATTCAAATTCCATGGAAGCGAAGAAAACATATTCTTGTAATAGAGTAAGAAAAAAATTTATTTCACACTCAAACAATGATCTCAAATTTAATTGGCCATGAAATTGCAACAACAAGTTGATTTCCAAATCAGACTCGATGCGCCAAGCGCATGTCGTTCTAATGATGTCCTGTCACTTTTCCACCGCTGGTCCAGGGCCGGCATCTGTCCAAATCAATTCCCACTGCCAGGCACCTTACTCTCCACGAAGTCGATTGCAAGCTGTCGCACGCGGGCCGCGCCCTCTGGAGTCCCGTGGGCCTCCTCGAAGCTCAAGAACTTCTTGAAGAGGACCTTCATTTTCCGCAACGGCAGACTCTGAGAAATGGCACGCTCCATCACGCCTCTGAAATAGAGTAGAAAAGTAAAATCCAAAACTTAGAACTGAATCAATGCATAAAATTGCTACATTTACTTACTAGCCCAAAAGCCCCGAAAGGCCAAGGGCATGGGGAGTAAGGTTAACAAATATCAACTTAGAGGTAAAAACGATGAGGGTGTAATGCAACGCAGATGAGACCAACGCAGCAGTGACCACTGGGCCTATGATTTAGATTCTATAATATATTTCACGTTTCTTTCCGTTGAAACAAATCCACACTTATTCAGCAGATTATAATGCAAGGGGTATGTAATTTAACCTAAAATAAAATTCCCCACAATCTATTCCATTTTGATGATTACACACTATGCAGAGGAGGTAAATATTCAAGTAAAATCACAAGTAAAAATGAAAACAAATACAACCGTCACGAACGATATACGAATGCAAAAATCATGAAGCACTGCTTCGCATGAAGAATTCAGTCAAAAGAGTCACTTGGGATATCAGATTACAGCCTAAGTCGGAGACTTCAACGACCGGCTTAAAATAGTGTAATCACTTTTCATTCGCCTTTTAGCTTCATTTTGGTGAAATCAGAGTGATTTGTTTACTGGTCCGGCTGCAGCTTAAACCTAACTGCAACCACTACGATGCATGGCTTCAAATTCTACGACCAAACATGCTGAGTGCTCGTTCTACAACCATTTTACCAGCCAAAGTCGGGGGGATAATCTACTCTTATTTACAAATTACAGGAATAATTTAAAACTTAAGCTAAAACGTCGGTTGTACTGATAGTAATTTCATCATTGAAAAGGAATGTTTGGTTTCCGGACCTGTGTTTTTAAATGTTGACTAATTTTAACGACGGGAAAACAGAACAAATTAATTGCTGCCGCGTATTATTTGGCTGCAGGGATTTCAAGGGTGCAATCAGGAACCATTAATACGACGTAATGGAGGCATATGGCGGAGAGAAGGATAGCGATTGCCATCATTACCGTTATCTCTGACTTTATAAGCAAAAATATATCGCGTAATAGCGACTTAACAGCTAACCCACAAATTTGTGGTCAGGTGTACACAAGACAGCAAGTAATTCTTTTTGAACAGTTATGATAAAATGACTAAGTTCAGTAAATTCATCTGAAATTTTGCACCGTCCGTTTCAAAGCTAACGATGGCGAAAATTTAACGAAACTTAAGCTAATATGGAGACTTCTTGACACGGTGTAAAAGCCAGAGAAGTATTTACCACGGCTATTAGCCGAGAATGTGTGAAATATTTCATCAAAGTGGAGATGTATCAACCCGTCCCCTTAATCAGTTAACGTCACAGACAAATACAAATTTCTGCTTAGAGATTTAAGCCACACGAGCGGTCCTTTATGGCCCGATTAACACGAAAAAAATCGGATGGCGAAGAATGGGTGTCAACGGAAGCACAAGGTTTACCCAAAAAATTAGCTCAGAAACTAGCCTTGATTATTTTCCTCGATGAATTCCCCGCTAGAATAAGCGATTATTTTTTTTAAGACTGAAAGAAATACTCATCCGTAAAAAAATATTCCGCTCAAACATACGGCATTTCCGCTGACTGCTCGACGCGCAAACCACACTGCTGCCAATCACCTTCCTGAAAGTCAGTGGACCGTGACGGCGTAGTTGGTGGCAAGGGCACAACGGATGATTGCCACCGGTTCGATGTGGTTCATTTCAGGCTAACGACTCCCGAGATGTTTCTTCTAGGTTATACTCGAAATAGCAGAAAAATACTCCATACAGTTCCCTCAGGGTGGCCACTCAACTATCAACATAAAGAACCTATACTTTTACAGATTTTTCTGACTGAGTACATGATTTCTCAGACATTTCGATTACATTTATTTTTTCCAATATTATCAGCCTTTACAAAATGATAAACAATACGATTAAGAGCAGTGAAATATCAAACTTCAAAATAAACCAAGTAAAATATTGACGTTAAAAATGAATTTTTGCAAATACAGGACCACCGGAATAACATAATAGGAATGGAATAATAAAAAATTGAAGACACACCTACGCGAAGGAGAATGAGAATAATTATTCATCGAATTTTAGACAGCAAAGACGATAACTTTCAGATATTGTGCGATTTAGTACGATATTGCACGACTTTCCAGACACTTGCATTCCATGACTTTCCTCGACTACTCAGATTTTCCAAAGTTTTAGCCACCATGCGCCTCTATGTACACTTTCTTTGGAAGTTCTTAACGGGAGTTATACAATTTATTATTGATATATATATTAACGACCTCCGAGAGGGCAATGATTTCAATGAATAACACAAGAACGACAGATATTTCTGTATTACAAGAGGATAATGGATGCGCAAATTCAGGACTGATGGAGATGAATTAACTTGAGCTGAAATTTGGCTTAAATAAAATATTTACCACCAATGGTTCTAAACCTATTAAAATTCTTATATTTGCTTTGGGATAACTCTTCTCTACGAAAATATTCAGCATTGAGTTATATTACAGAAATGGAGAATTGACAACTTTATATCAAATTAATGAGTGAAACAAAATGAACTCATTGATGTTGATTTCTTCCGCATATCATTGGTAATTGAAAATGTTATATTCCTGTGACCTAAACATAATAAGCTCGCAAATGATCGCTGACATAAATGGGAAATAATCAAACTTTCAAAAAGATACCTTGGACGTAGCAATTTAAAATGTTATTCGCCCTCGGAATAGCTCATTTTGCCTGCCCCGGCGTAAGCATATGTCGGAGATGCTTCCCAAAAATACTTACCAAAGACAACCCGTTAAACTATCCAAAGAAAGGAATTGGAGAGGAATTTAACTGGGATAACCTTAAAAGCAGTGTGTTTCAACGAGAGAGAATTAATGAAACCATTGCACGTCCCAGAAGACACGGTACACGCAAAGTTCTTCTTAAGAGAGAAATAAAGTTTTCCGGGACGACAATACAAGATTACGCAGATCGCAACCTCGCTCGAGGAGACAGAAGATACCCGGGTACACATGACACAACGTGAGCGACACGATTCCACGTTTGAGAGTGAAAAAAAATGAAGACACTTATTGCGTGCTCGGGACCCATCCGGGAATTGCCCAGCGGGCGAGATAAAACCCGACCTGGAGGACAGCTACGTATTTTATCGCGTAGTTCAATGCCATGAACCAAATGAGACCCAAACGCGTGACTTTGAAGTAACTCGGTCGAGATATCCTGATTCCAACTGAAGCGAGTTCCGAACACCTGCCAAATCGACCGGGATGCCGATGCCCCAGGCGAAATTCAAACAGCAATCGCGAACATACGACTTTAACAAAGATACCAAAACCTAACCAATTCTAAACATTCCTCGGAATACAATGTTAATTTACTCAAGTTTTGCACTAATTTTGTCTATGAACTCCGCTATTCCCTCGACACCACACGCTTAGTTCCCGACCATGTAAATTTATCGCTATTTTTTTTCGATAAAACTGTCTTGAAGAAATAAAAGTGTGATTTAGATTCCCACGAATGTAGCCACCGTTAAAAGGTAAACCTCCCAACACACATGATCCCATGACCCACTCATTTCGAGCAAAAAATTAATCTCCTTTAAATTTACCATTCACGCGAGACGGTAAGGCATAAGGATGCGGTTGTGATGCAATGTGATTAAAAATTATTATTAATTAAAAATTTCAAGATTTTTACGAAGCCAAGTGGTCTATTACCGGCCTGAGCTCATGCTCTTAGGGCCTCGCAGCCCGCAAGATCATTTAAAGCTTCTACCTTCAAATCATAAATTTCAATTTTAGCTAAAATTCTTGGTGACAAGGGAATGTCTTAAATGGCCAGGAAAACTCAAATATACCTGCCAAAATCATATGTATTAACTAGCATACCGTCGGGACCCGAAATTGAAGCATGTGCCTTCATTTCCGAGCATTATTTATACGTTAATTGATAATTGGAATGCTTAATTTAATAAATATATAAATAACATTGCTTCAGAATAACACTGAAGATAAAATAGGTTGACCGTGTGAGTAATGAAGTCTTTAGTGGGGTAGAAAAGTGAGATGTCTTCTATAAAACCCAAGAAACAGACAGGGAAACTTCAATCTTCTACATGATGAGGCGCGATAGCCTGATGAAAACAATCGTCGAAGGAAAATTGGCCGAGAGAAAAGCAAAATAATTCGTTGCATGAGTTAGGCACGACAGGTTAATTAGAATGTAAAAGAAGAAATACGAAAATTAGAAAAGGCTAGCTGAGAGAAAGGAGTGGAGAGCTGCATCCAACACATATTCAGTTAGTTGACTGGTGGTGATGATGAATAATCCTTTACTGTAACAACTATGAAATGAATCGCAAAAAAATGTATGAGTGAAGCCACCGAGTTTTTGCGAAGGGCTTAATTTCAGTGTCCAGTTGAACGGTTTGTGTTTGCATAGTGTTGATATAGATTATGTACATGGAAATATTTTGCACACTCGGTAGGCATGTTTTGTCCGTTTTATTACAATTATTACTACAAATATTGTTGAATTGAAACTAAAATTGCTATTCGCGAAAATTCAATACTTTTTGGTATGAGTAATGAGTAAAGAACTGAGGATCATTGAGAGAACATCGGTGGGTATACCATCCCATATATTTAATGCAGCAAGACATTCTCCGAATGCTAACATTGTTTGAATACTATCAATGCACTGCATGAAACAAAACAAGTGACTTTAAACGCCGTCACGCGCACAGGTGAAAATTTAGCAACACCAAGGATGAAGCTCCTAAATGGTCAGGAAAACTCACAAATACCCGCCAAAACCATATGTAATAACAAACATACCGTCATGACCAGAAATTGAAGGAATTAGATTAATTTCCGTGCATTATTTCTGCGTTAATTGAATAATTGGAATAATTATTTCATAACTATATATACTAACTGGCTAGCCAAATATTTTTTCATGGTGAACTTCATCCCTGGTGTTTCCAATTTTGAATACTATCATTTACTAATTTGAAATGGACAACAATTTGGACGGACCCTCTGCAGAGTAGGGGTTGCGATGACGTCACGGGCGCATCGCTCGTGGTCCACGCGTCAGCCAGACCGGCCGGCGGCTCGCCGAACGAGGGCGCTCTCGGGCCACTCCCCGCACACACACACACACATGAGAGCCGATTGGCGGTCGCGGAGCCGCCGCATCCCAGCGCTTTCCCCGCCGCGGGCGCCCCAACGGAACCCCACGGCTCGTAATTGCCGCGCCTCGGCGGGGGGGCGCGGGATGGGGGCCACTTCCGGCAGCATTCCTCGCGAGCCCCCGGCGGCGGCGCAACCCCCTCTCCGTCGTGTCTGCAGACATCGGCCCAAATCAAAATATATGCGCCCCCTGAACCGCGTCACACTGCATTTGATCTGCCCACCTTCACGCACTGTGGCAAAGCGATAACCACAGGCAGGTTACGCTGAATAGGATGGACACTGATACGGCCGCCGAAGACTACCGCTCAACCGGTCGCATTTTGGCCTTCTTCGTGACGTATTACTTGTCCAAAACTTAAAACTGCCATCTTAATTTTAAAGCGTAAACTTCCCTTTAAGAAGTAAAATCTGATGCTTTCCCGGCGAATATATTAGAAAAAGGCTATTCTGGCTTCCAGCCCGAAACTAGACTAATGACGAATATTTCTCGGGTTTGCAGCTAGGTTAAAGCTTTTATACAAGCCGACGTTTCGGAAGACGACTTGTCTACTATCCTCAAGAAATAGTGTGAAATTGGACTTAAATAAAGTAACACAGCCTTGAGGATGGGAGACAAGTCGTCTTACGAAACGACGGCTTGTACAAAAGCTTTAACCTGGCTTCAAACCCGAGAAATATTCGTCAGAAGTATTCACCAGGAAAAATTAAAATCGTTTATTAGACTAATGACATTTAAAATACAAATTTCTGGATAGTAGACTATAAAATTCTAGTATGACCTGGTATATAACCTTTGCCGACACTTGATTGTACCTCCAATATAAAAATTCTGCAAGCGAGAAAATCCGGAAGTAAAGCCCTACCTCAGCAGTAAAATTGAAGTTTCCCCTTCAAGAAATGAGAGAATATACAAACATCTATAACTTCATTTCTTGGTTTAAGCTCTCGCGGGCCCTTGTTGCTTTTGGTGATGTTTTTCGGGTGTACCACGTGTATTGGTTGGGATTTTCCCCAACGTTTCGAGGACGTTGCTGATCACTTATTCAAAGGTATGAGGATGATCCTAATCAACCTATAGAAAGAAAGATAGATCCTCATTACCTATGAAAATGTGACCAGCAACGGCCACGAAACGTCTAGCAAAAACTGAATAAATACGCGGGGTACACCCGAAAAACATCACTAACATCTATAATTTAAGACTAATGACATGGAAAATACAAGTTTCTGGTTAGCAGACTATAAAATTCTGCAATTGAGAAAATCCCGAAGTAAAGCCTTACCTCAGCGAAAAAGTGAAGCTCGAAAAGGAATAGCAGCGATTACACCTACATCTTTGCATGTAAGCATTGAGCAGTGCTGCATACATGTTAACACAAAACTGAATGTACGAACATATGTTTTTCAATAAGTCACGATTGTGTCATTGAAAAAAAAACGCTAAATGTGTTCGTTCCAGAATCCGAAACATTAAATTGCATAATATACTCTAATTTCTTCTACTAAAAACACCGGTTAACAAATTGTTATTTATCTTAATGCGACTAACGCTGCTACACTTCACACTGACTGGCAAAGAATGAACATTTGAACAACCCACCTCCTTAAGTCGAGGTCGATTTTCGGTTAAGCGATCCCTAGAATATAGTGTACCTACCTGCAGCCCTGACACGGAAGTGTACAGCGGTTCATGGGCATACGAGGCTAATACTTGAATTAACACCGCTGGACGGACAAGTTTTAAATGTCATCTCTTCCGCGAACCATTAAGGATTGTAATGACTTCCATTTAGGGCGGGCAAATTAGTTTTCCGGAAGGTCTCCCCGTTAGTCGACCCTCAGAGGAGACACTTATTGTAACGTGCATAACTGCTTCCAATAAAAAAATGCCAGTTTGATTAGTTCTGCTAAGCCTAAATTTTCTAAGAATGAATAATGGGTGAGTGTCTTGTGGGGCATAACCTAATTTAATAGAGAGCAATACATGAATTGACACTGGAGTTTTAGGGAACGTGGATAATATTAACCTTATGAAGATCAGGATGAGACAGAGGATGAAGGCGATGAAGTGATTAAGAGAATTCAGAGGGAGTTGATGGTGCTTATACTATATGGCGAGGAGGGTATACTGAAAACCGCGATTGAGGGAAGGCTGTTGCGTAAGCGAGGAAGGAAGAGTATGGCCTAAGTTCACGGAGACAATTAAGAGTAGCCTAATGCATATAAATGTAAAACTGCTGAACTCGGGGCACGTCGCGGCGATTAGCGAAGCTACTGATTAGCAGACCTTATAATCCTAGGATGATCTGGTGCTTTACCGCCGAATTGCTTGATAGTGTCCTCTCAGGTTTCCAATCGGGCGTGAGAATTCAACAGACGTTTAGAAGTACATCTCGTACCTCGCTTTTAGGGAATGATAATTAAATATTAATATTAAAGACATCATTCTAATTTATCTAAAACCATAAATACCTTTGATAATAATACTAAAAAAATAATTCATAGCTAAAGAATGCCATGTTTATGTCAAAGCACTGCATGAAAAAAATAACTTAGTACGCAGTCTCGCGCACGGGTGCGTGGATGCGAGTTATCAACGCCCTGTTCGGTAAACGCAATCCGAGATTCGTCTTGGAAGAAGATAGATTAGTGGTGTAAATGGTAGCAAACCTGAATGACGATCAGGATATCCGGAGTCAAAATCCAGCTCAGCCAAATGATTTTTTTTTCAATTCCATGCTTGGTGGCAACAAACTTGGTTATGGTTGACCAGACACTGACCCCCGCTTCATGAGTCTTCCTCTCTAAGTCATCAATCCAACCTGATCAAGATTGCTTTGCGGTTGGGAAATAGGCTGATTTTATAAGAGGATAGATATTACACAAGTTATCTTCACGGGTCATAATTCGGGAGAGCGATTCTATGCCCGACATGTTTCAGATGTTTACTCTGCCACATCCATATGTTCGGAATTCATCCAGAACTTGGTTTTGATTACATTTATATCCTGATAGATAGAAGTTTCTAAACTCGATTCCCTTTCTTCGAATCTTCTGATGGGCTACATTCTCTCGAAGTCAATACTGTCTTGATCGTTTACTTTACCACTTTAAATTGAATAAGATATATTTTAGAAATATAATATTCCTTCCTAAACACAATTTAGCATGAAATAGAAAAAAAGGGTAAAAAATAGTGACTTTCAAAAAACTCTCCTGGAGCCAATTACAATGCTCGTCGTATGGCGCTTATTTTCATGCATCCGACGGGCATATTTTCAAATATTTAAAAGTTTAAAATGCACGCTCCCTAATTAGAAGTAACTTATCGTATTCTTTCATAAATGATAATGAGTGATAAAAGACAGATGGCACCATGGAGAGCATAAATAGAGAAGCAGAGAAAATTAGCCCGACCGCGTTTTTAAAAATCGACGAAGACGTATCGGCTGAAAATGCGACTACCCACACTTCCAGAAATTGTATAAATACAAGGAAAATTGAAGTCCTCAGACTGGTTTGGAAAAAAAATTTAGTCCGGAATGTCCCACTTTGCATCGGTCAACGGACACAGACCCCAGACCTGAGACGGAATTTTCTAGGCGATAGATACGCTAGGAATGCGACAAACTTAGCATGATTCGCACATCACGAAGATATGAAACAAGAAAAGTGGATAACGCGAGCGCAAAATATAAAATGGGTCACAAAAAAGGAGTGCTGAAAAAAACGGACAGAGGAGGAAGTCAGGGGAAGGATGCAGAGTTGGAGGAGGAAAATTAAAACCAGACCCCGAGTGAGACGATGTATTTCCTCGGCTGACAAGCAATGCCTCTTCAAGTTTCGCTTCGCCCGGTGCGAGCCAGTAGTTTTTTTTTCCTCTTCACTCATTCAAAATATTTGTGTAAGAGAAACTGGATTGGTTTATTGAATGAGACACGCCACCGCGAACATATTTTAACCCATTACGCTGCCAAAATCGTATTCACTCGAAATCAATTTGAATGGCTACACTCAACCAAACGAATTCATTGGACTACTGATTATTTTTTATAGGCTCCTCTCTGCCCAAAGGTCCACGTGTTTCACTTATGTGAGTCTAAATTTCATTTCAGGACGGAAATACCAGCAATTCCTCACTACCGTTTACTTCGCATAGCGATTCCCAACTGGAAATTTTCATTTTTAGCGTCTTCATAGATCTTCACTAAAATCATATCCAATAAATACTTTAAAAATCAAGTCAATTAATAAGTTTTCAGCAAGACCTTTTGATGTTTTTTTTACTAAAGTGTAAACTGTGTAAACCAAGAAACTTATTCTTTCATAATCTCCAGTCAATTACGAACGCATATGCATGGACGTTCGTCATGAGTTAATCGCTCATTGAAAAACTAACTGAAAAATGGTATTTTTTACACGAAAATTATAAATATACCAAATAATTCGGTTATTATAAAATAAAATATTGAGATTTTTCCCGAATTCGTAAGAATAGATACGTTGCAACTCATTAATTTAAATCATGTACGATTATTCGTCTCACATGATAATGATAACTCTACGCAAATATTTTGTTTTTAGCTTCCGTGACGCTTTACACGGAGCGATTAGTAAATTATTTACACACACCGTGTGCCGAAGCGGTTAAGTTAGCTTCGCTCCCACTGCCCCTTCCACTTACTTTCCCGGTGAAAGATGAGACGCTTCGGGCGTTCAATTCCCCGATACTGGACGACGATGATGATGATGCGGAAGAGACGGAAGACGGGGAAGGGGAGAGTAGCATTCTCTCCGAAAGTAGCGCGTCCAAAATATTCCATCGCCGCGTGCATTCACAAAACGCGCTCCAGTGGATGGGGAGGGGTGTGGAGGGGAGAGACAGGCAGATAGGGGGAAGGGGGAGGAAGCCACAACAAAAAGGATCTTTTTATTTATTTAATGTTCATATGCGAGCGGTCCGTTATGCACACATAATGGCGTAGAGCCAAGGTATGCCATCGGAAACGCCTCCCGCGACCAATGGGCATCGGAGAGACTGATGGGAGGGAAAGAGGGAGGGAAGACACAAGCCACCTGCGCTTAAGGCCCCCCCTTAAACTCCCGCTGCGACTCTGAGGAGACAACAGACGAGTTGACTATCTCCTCCGTCCACAATATACCATCCCCGCTCCATCCCGAATACAACATCGGAACTTCATTTAAAAAAGTTTTCAAATTATCTAAAGCGTATCAACACATTGCAAAAAAAAAGCCCAGATGAAGGTACAAAAATAAGCCGAAAAGTTGGCCAAAAATTTTGTATTTAATTCTTAAAGACCTACACTACAAGATAATGCTCAACGTTAAAAATTGAGGTCAAGAAAAAAAACTGAAATTCTTTTTAGCGTTCATTGCATGCCATTTCAACCATTAAATATTTAAAATATTTTTACCTAGCTTCAGTAGATGGTTAAAAAAAATTTTAGCCTCTCAAACTTTAGGGAAGCTTCCCAATTTAACTCAATCTCAGAGCACGTAGCTCAAGTTGCTCTGTTTTAATAAAAAACATTTCTCATGACGTAGCTTTCACTTTGTTTCCTTTGAAAAATGTTCAGCTATTACTGCAAGAGTATGAGGATAATGGAAAAATTATATTAACACTTAGATTGTATTTTTACTCCGATAAAAAATTATTACACTTTGTATTAGCAAAATATTTCGGAACAAACAGTGAACTATGGCTCCCAATATTAACAAAAGGGTTTCCATCAATGTCCACCAACTTATAGCCTAAATGAAGATAAGCATAAAATATTTGGACTCTCTTTTCTCAGGCGAAGAGAGGAAATGTACGAATTTTCATCAAAATCCAAATCCGTGGGCACTTGAACCTCATTCTTAGAGTTGATTTCACATGGAATGACTCACGGACAAAAAAACAGCGGACTAGGCAGCGGTGAACATGTTAACATCGAATAAAAGAATTCGCTGAGTAAAAAATCATTTGAATTGACGGGGAGTCGTGCCCAGATCACACGATTCCCCGCATTTCGGCTACCAATTTGGATCGAATACCGAACTGGAAATCTCTGGAATACGAGTTCGAGTCACAGTAAAGTCGATTAATTTTTGGACCGCGAAGGTTTTCCCGCAGGTTTACATCATTGCTGGCGCACCGTAACGACGTATTTAGTGACTTGATGAACGGCTATTCCGCAGAAATTGATGTCAAGTGAGAAAAAATTTAAAATAAATGCATTTCTAAAAAAATTGAAGAGCGCGATTTGATCCAAATTTATTGTTCTACACGCGATTATCAAACAAATACATATTGGACGAGAACAGCAAATGAGTCGAAAAAAGCTAACATTTTGCATTAAAATATAATAATATAGCCATTATTTTGTAATTTCATGGTTATTAGTTTTTGATATTACGTTCTAAACAGCTTAATGCCTAATTGATACACCCGCAAAAATAAATATCATTGGTGAAAGCATTCGGCGCTGATTCTCGGAATCCTGGCTCAAATCCATGTTCATAAAAGTGTATGCTCGGTGAGTGTTTTAGGAAAATATTTTAATGCCCAAATGAACTCACCCAATGATTCAACCCGAAGGTTGGTTAAGACGGGTGAGGGTAGACCTCTACCCAGACTTAACCACAGGCGCGTAAACTGCACACACTGAAAGTAGTAGCGCTAGTTCCTTTCTTTATTCCATTACGCGTTTCCGGGGATTTTAAGCGCGGATTTTTGCATGCTGCAAACGGGATTTTAAACCAGGAACCATCATATTAATAATGAAAAACACTTTGCTACTTCCACAAAATTCACAATTTCTATTTTATTACCGGTTTCGGCTATTACACCATTTTCAAATACTATGGAAATTTGAATGGAAATACATGTATTTGAAAATGGTGTAATAGCCGAAACCGGTAATAAAATAGAAATTGTGAATTTTGTGGAAGTAACAAAGTGTTTTTCATTAATAATATGGAGCCCTTCCACCACGTAAATGCTTCAAGTTTCGATTTAATCAGGAACCATCAGTTAAGCGCTATACATCAGCAGACTTTCTTGCCTACCTTCTTGAAAATGACAATGAAACTAAAATACTTACTGCAAACGCTAAGGCAAAATAGCGTCATAGGATGATACGTAACGTTAATAACACACTTTCGTTAAGAGGGTCACCTCGAGACGCATACAAAGCGCAGGCTATCAAGTTAAAGAGCATCGCTGTAAATCAAGTCAAGCGACTAACGCCGACTGGCACCTCAGCTCGAGAGACTAGGTCCAGAATATTCCCACAGTCACCACAGAAGGCCAAGGCTAGGCATCCCATTCTCACAACGGAGCGCCAACCTCCGCGCGCATCTCATCGCTTTGCCTTCTGGTGGACTTCACAAATGCACGCGAGGACTCGTCTCAGAGCGCGCACCAAATATAGAGCACTAAATTAACAGAGTTGACCACGCTAAAAAATATGACAATGGAACGAGTCGACATTCCTAAAATATTCCGGTTCGTCTTAACTGAGCAACTTGCTCATAGTAAATAGTAGTTTATTATTAGTACTCTCTCGGTTAAGATATGTATGAATCTGCAGAATTTTTTTTTCCTGGAGGGGGGGGAGAAAGAGGCACAAGGGCCTCACAGGAAAACGGTCCTCTTATATTTGAAATAAAAAACAAAATACAACAATTGCTATGCGAAATATTCTCTTTATTTTAATATGAAAGTTATTAATATGAAATTAAATGATTAAGGCTCCGTAATGTACAAAACAAAACGAACGTAAAGAAAATAGTATTAAAAATCTTGCCTATTTTCTCAAGCGTCTGGGGGAGGGGACACGCCTTCCTGACCCCCACCCCTAAATCCGCTTATGGTTTGAATACAGCATTTGCGAATCACTTTGACTGTCTCCACTCCAATCTTAGGCTCCCCACTTCAATTCACAATAAAACCAGCACCCTTTAAATGTGCTCATAAATCCATTATACTTCCTTTCTCTCTATCGCTTGCATAACATTCTTCCCTCTAGCACTATTTATAACATCCGCTTCCCGCTCAGTACCAACTCCATTCAAAGCCTTCTCCGTATCGCATACAAAATCTCTCCCTCCTTGTCTATAAAGTAAAGCACTTCGCCGTTCCTCTTTGCATACGTCTACTTCACCAATCTTCATTCTCCTTCACACCCACATCTCGAACTCTATCTCATGCCTCTTCCTCAACGTCCATGTTTAAGCACCGTAAAGTGCTTCACTACAAATCAGATTCTTCATTGGTCCTTTCTTCAAATTCTTGCATAATAATACTCTCATCAGCTCCTTCCTATTCATGATCGCCTTATTTGGAAGCGGAATTCTCGTCTCGGAACTTTCGATGCGTTAATGAACAAGGGTATGAACCGCGTTTGTCTTGGCGACGAAAATTGAATCATCACAGTTGACGAACCTGCTCCTTGGCTGTCTCATTATTTTTTCTAAGCACAATAGTCTTAAAATTTGAAACTACAGTCCGGCCGCCGAGAGTTGTCCGATGACAGCTAGAAGGAGTAGGGGGCAAGGTTGCCAGGTAAGAAATGGAAACGCCCACACCACACGTAAACAAAAGGGTTCCCTCAAGAAAGGAACCAGAAGGGACGACGAGCGTGAAGGACCCAAAGGAAGATTCCTTTGTTTTGGCGATTCGCAGAAAGGGCTTGTTTTGGTGGCTCAGGCTTGTTTCAGTGCTTCATATCCATGAGACAACGTTGTATGACTGGGCGAGGGTATGAGGTGCGTTTGGGGGAGAGCAATTGGCTGCAAACCGTGCAGGCGCAGGGTTCTCCGCCCCTCCTTTTGAACTGTCATCGGACAACTCTCGACGGCCGGACTGTAGAACAATATGATTAATTTTGATAACGAAGGTGTAATGAAGGTGAAATAGACAAAACATACCCATTAAGAGAAAGAGAAGAATGGTTTTGTATGGAAAGCGTGAACATAAACTAATTGTACGATACTTCAAGGAAGTGTCAAACGACTAAAATCCTTGTAAGGGGTAAGTTAAAAGGTCCTCGGGAACCGATAAATCTTTTAACTTATAGATAGACGAGTCTTTTCGAATTGACTGTACCAATGAACGCGACCTACCAACTCGTGATAGCTCTCCCCAATCTAGTGATACCACAAAAGATTTCTCGGCGCACATACTCTTGATGTAATCTAAAGGAGGGGTCAAGCTAGAGGACAGCATGACTAATTAACACTATCGTATAAAATCATTTGCGCCACGAGAGAAGGGTAGAGAAGGAAGGATGGAAACAAACCTGATATAGGGCGTTAGCTTTCTTTACCACACAGCCCTCGAGTGCTTTACTCGCCTGGTCTGATGGAATTCCCGGTTTACAAGAATTTCCAGGTAGGTAAAAATAATTTTATTTTTAAAAACCACCGCCCACATGAGAAGAGTTGCAAAGTTCAAGCACAAGGATCAGTGGACGACCCTCCCTCGACCTTTCCTGACCGCTAAAACCAGTCGTGCAATTCGAATACGACCGAACATTCCTCGATCCGCAAAAAAGGCAACGAGGCCTGCGCAGGCAAGGATCGAATAACCTCCCCGTATATGAGGTGTCGAGAGCCGTTTGGCACGCTTCCAAATCAGATAGAACATAATTGACGCGCCGCGGAGAAGAGAGAAGGAGAGCATTGATGCTTTGGGAGCGGAGGGGACGAATCATAAAAGCCTTTTGAGACTCGGATGAGACAGCGGCTTTTTGCGGGACACAAGTGCGCTGGCTGGCTGGTGAGATTGAGGGAGGGAGAGAGAGAGGGGGATGGTATTCACCTCTTGACGGTCCGTCTGGGAAAAGGCATGGGAAGGGGGGGATGGGGTTTGTGATGAGACTGTGGAAGATGAGAGCACCTGTTCGTCCATTTGAATGGGAGGAAAGTGGGTAAGGAGGAAATCAAAAGAGAGAACAAGAAGGTGGCTCAATTAGCAGGGGAGAGAATGAAGCCTTGGAGAGGATTCGCGAAGATTCCGCCGCGCACATAAAAGTCGGCAGAACATCGCGAAGAACTAAAAGCAAGCCAGCATGTAAACGCCACATCGGGTGGCGAACATCACAATAACATTTCAGACACAGGGACTGAAGAACCGTTAGGAATTTCGATTCATTCACACGCGTGAATTTGCACAGTGTGCGGTGGGTGCATTAATTGCATACTTTTCGGGAGGACAGTCCTTCAGAGTACACATAATCAACGGCGCCGAAGTGACTGCGCAGCAACCAAAAGCTGAGGTCAACATTGAATTCCTCAACTTCGACACTATTACGGGAAGAGGAAAAATTTAGAAAATGAATTTAAAACAAAAATATGTGGTTAGATTTTATATACTTCCCTTCTAGGCGAGCATAAAATCAATTAGAAGTAACATTTCCAATTAAAATGAAAACCAATTTTTAAAATCCTTTAGTCGAAATACGCAAATAAACCATCACGCGATTTGAAATTTTGCCATTTGCTTCTATGTGGCATGCTTAGAAGTCGAAAATCGTTCTCGTTCATATCTCCGCTGAGGTAAGGTGTTATAATGGCATTGGGCTAAATAGAGCAGGAATTAACGGATTACAAGCAGTCGTAAATGCTTGAAAGCATATTAAAAATCAGCAAAACATTACGAATAAAATATAATATTTGATGACAAAAATACGAATCAAAAACATAATTTAGAAGCCGCATCTCCGCCGCATGGCAAATATACGAGCATTCAACCACACCGATAGTAGTTCTTAAACAAACAATCACTCCGCTGGGAACGATTTCGATGAATCAGAACTCAAAAGATAGAATCTGTCGGTTAAAAACCATAAGCCAGGTAAATCAATTTACACAAAATTCACTTAAAATACCTCAGACGTAACCCCTGGTTCGTTATTGGTACGCGAAAAAGGAAAAAAGAAGCTACTATTAATAAGGACAATCAAAAACAAACCCTCCGAAGATATTTACCCAGCCATAAAATAATGAAAATTATTTAATGCTAACAAAAATCATCACCACTAAATTTTCTGGGGAAAATTAAAGAATACCTAATTTTATTTTTCAGCATTTTTGCGTCCTTTATAACATGCTTAATTATTGAGTATTACTTATTAAAATTTATCACACCTATTTGGAACATTCAAAATGTCACTGTCGCGCTAGACTGCTTTCTTGAGTTTCAATTTTTATTCCGACGATTAGCAAAATAAAAAATAATTTTTTCTTATACTTAAGATTGACTTTCAGCTGATTCTCGACTATTCAAGACTTTTCCAGACTAGTTGACACCCTCTATTTTCAACCAATTTCACTTCGGTACTAGCACTGCAGGATTCTCAGCATTAACAAGCCCATACGGCGAAAGGGTTTCCACCAATCCTATCTCTTGCATTATTGCCTCCTGAACCCTACGGCGCAAAGCACTTGGTAGAGGAATCTATGTTCCGCTATCTAAATGCTGCTTCTTCCCTTATGCACATGCTTAGTTCTTAAATAATGGGGATAACTCCTCCCCAAGGGCAATTCTAAGATCCGAATTCGTTTAGACTCCCTCATCCCATGTGCAGCAGCAAATTCCAAGTCAGATGATGAATTCGATGTGCTCTTCATATTCATTTATAGCCCCCCACTTCCGCATACTAGGATTTTTGATTTCTCCCATTAATCTTAAAGTCGTAATCTCGCGGGTCGACCCCGAAATTCCAGGCAACCAATGGCTCATCTGCATCTGATTCCGGAGAAAAACGCTGAGTCGTTCGGGCAGAAGAAATCAATGCGTCCCATCCCACCGCCGAGCCCTGCACTTTCGGCTCTTCGGCCCTCGGGGGCCTGGAAGCGAGCGCGCGTGCAGAATCCTTCGGGGGGCCGCTGCCCCAGTAGATCTTTCTTCCCACTACACTCCCCACAGTGGGTCGGGGGCACGGCCGAAGTCAAAAGCTGAAATTCCATAGCTGACCCATTTTTAATCGATTCCAGTATTATCGACGCCTACTAGGCTGAAATGGTTTTTGTCAGTCTTGCATACCGCCGGAGAGGAACTAATGACGTCAAAGAAGATAGCAAAGAAAAAAAACTATATTATAGAAGCATAGAGGTTTTCTCTTCTTTCGCAATTGCCGAGAAATACACCTGTACCAATTGCAACCAAATTTTACCCTCGTTTCTGGGCATTCCAGGGACGTAAAATTTTGTAATGACATGAACATCAATTTAAATGACATGGTATTACTTATTATAAAAATAGTGTAGACTTCGATTAGATTTTTGATGGACGATTGAAATTTTCAACTTAATGTGGAAAAAATAATGCTGGTTCTCAAACATTCATTCAAATTAGAATGCACGAGAATGATGTCCTGAAAATTGTAAGTGAATTCCGAAAATATTACATTTTTAATAATTTTTAAACAACCCATTTCCTTGATAACCTCCGCATCGACTTTACACGACACGAAACCTTCAAAAAAGGAGAATAGATAATTAATTGATAATTCAAATTTATCCTATCCAACTTCATAGGAACTGCTTCAATCCGATAAATGACCATTGTTTGCTACGAACGTCATTATTTTTTTCCAGTGAAACAATTATATTTCCTCTTCCGATCGTCCCCATTGAGATTAAATGCCTTATCTGCTGGTAAAAATAGTTTAACACATCTCTTAAATTGACTAAAGTGAAATCTAAGTCAATATTTTTCTTCTTCGGCGAACTATGCAAAATAAATCTTGTCGGGTCTTTCAGAAGGATGTGCCTACAGCAAGGCAACAACGAACCGCCTGGACCACCGGAAAAACTTCACAAATGAATATTTTAATTATTTTTTAATAAACGACCATTTCTCTAAGGGGAAATGGAGAGCTGCAACAACAATCTGTAAAGGATAGCCGGGATATGATTGAAAAGGGTCCTATTCCAACAAATGGGCTACCGTGACATATCCCTTGAAAATGTGAATTAGCTTGTACGACAAAAGTAGAAGTTACAACTAAAATAAATAGGTCAACAAGAAATGAGCCGCTTTCGACTTAAAATCACTAACTATTTCGAACATAGAGCGAGATATAGTTTTCTTCCCCGGACACTTACATTCACGAAGTCAGTCTTCTCGGGTCGTTTTGCGCGATATTTTCAATGCCAAGGGAACAACGAAAAACCAGAAGTACCGAAATAACTTCATACAAAAGCCTAATGTAATTGTTTACATCAGCTTTCTCCGAAGATTTTGTACATTTCAAAAGCATGGCTCTCAAAGAGATCCATCATCATACAGACGTATGCAATACGATATCAAATTTGTTCCACTACTCACGGTAAACGATCTTCACTCAAGATTTCCGCATCCATTTTTGTTTGGTTGCCCTAACGCAACCCAATCCGTTGGAACGGAAAACAACGCGTAAAAATTATTATTTTCCTTTCATCAACAGATTATAATTTCCATCAAAACGAATAAAATGCTGAATAGCAACTCATTGTGGGGTCAGATGTGGAGAACAATTAACAAATAAAAATTCAAATTACACTGATATCACATGACATTTCCACATCAGACCTCTCGGGAACAGAACTATGCCGAGGTTATGAATGTTTAAAATATATATTTTCCCATATGAAATATAATCGTCACCAACTACATGGGAATCTTACAAACCCACATTGCCAGATCTTTGAATGCCAGATTGAACAGGGGGCGTAACTTCTAATGTATGTACTGGTGTTGGGTGATGAAACATTTTTCGGTGGAGAGAATAAAATACGGAGGAAAGTACATGCTACAGTATATACTCGTATTTAAAAGATTAAATTTGTCCCAATGCCGTTTTTGTTTTAAACCCACAAACGTTATCTTTGGCAATCACTCAAGATAATAAAGTATTTTCACGATATGAATAATGCGACCACGGCTCTAAAACCTTGCCCAATGGTGGCTTATATAAACAATTTACGGTAACAAATTGATTGCTCAGAGCCCGTAGGTGAGATTATTCTCTCTTAATCATTGGTGGTAGCAATTTGAAGCATTAGTTTGTATTATACGTAAATTTACGAAAAAGTAAGCTTACAACTTGATCAGTACATATTGACTTAGTGCGAGTTTTCTCCAGAGCTCAGTCTGTTGATTCAGCGCTTTTTTTATATTTTGATTACGCAAACCGTGAATGATTGAGAAGACATCTCGGGAAGAAAAAAAATCATAGACTAAAAATGGAACGGCGAAATAAACTACGGACAATTAAAAATTACGATAAAACAACAAATTGTTAACTTTTAATCCATTTATCTGTCTCGTATTTGATCTCAGTTTACTTATTTCTTCAATTTGCATAGTAATTTGTCTCGAGGTCTCTCAATGCAGGCAATGCCTAAAATAGATTACAAATTTATCCTTGTTCATTTCAAATGCAAAATAACCTTGTCATAAAATGATTTCACGGATTATTAAATTTATTATTATAATTATGTATTATTACAAAGCTTCAAGGTGGCTAGGGAGAACTCAGTTTTAAAACAACGTGTTCGCATTTGCTTTTCGTACATAAAAGTGATATTTGGTTTTCAGGACCCATAGTTTTTTTTAACACCCCTAAGCTTTGTTGATAATTTTTTGTTCAGCGCTTGACTTGATTTGTATTATATTTTTCGGTAAACCTGCCCTCTAACCCGCGGCGGCTGCAATGATGCGCGAACTGTCTGCCGCTGGTTGAGGAGGGCCTCGCCGCTGATGTTGCTATTGGTGGTAGTGACCCCTCCGCGCCACTGACCCACTTCAGCGGGTGGTCGAGGGAGAGCGGTCGAGGAACGAGGGCAGGCCGCCGGCTGGGGGGCCGGGGTTCGAGTCCCATCGCGGGGCACCCGCAGACACATACACAACTCTCCCGCCCTCCTTCACTCCGATTGGTCGAAATTCACCCTCACCCTGATACGACGCAGGATGCTAGCAGGTAGCTGAGTACCCTGCTAGCTGGTAGCGCTTGGCTTAAATAAGGATTATTAATACCTTATCAAGCGAAGAGAACTTTCCGACCTTAGCCAGTTTTAATAGGTGATTATTAAGATATGTGTCTCTGAGCTCTGCGCCTCATGCATGCATTGGTAACCTCAGACGACGTATAACTCCTTTCTTCTCGTATAGAAACTAGGTCCCTGTGACGTCACGTGGAGTGGAATCGCATGGGCGCCAATCTGGGCCTTTTTCAAATGAGATTAAAATTGACCGTTGTAATTCGTCTAAACTGGGAGTTCTAAAACCAAATAATTTCTATATTATGAATACACTAATGGTGGGTAACGAACCGCAAACAATACCTTTCGTTTTCTTTGATGAAGGAAACTACCCTATTGGATAATTAAAATTGATAAAATTATTTATCTATCCTCCTCAGTTTTAAATTATCAAAATTCAACAATTATAAGTCAGTAATATATTATAGTAGTGTAGAATAGTATAGGAATATAGTATAGTCGATCATATAGGTGGAATGAGGAGGAAAATCAAGGGTGAAGAGATGGAACGAGGCCTAAAGAATGATGCATGAAGGTATGTGCAATTAGAAGAACCAACAATTTATGGCATTTGCAGAGGGTTGTACCGTTCGATTGCAGCAACACGACAACAAACTTTGATAACTGAAATGATGCACGCATCAATTGGATGCCACTTATTATGACAAGATTTGTGAGAGTGGAAAATTTTACGTAGGCTGGATTCCGATATGAACGCAGGAGGACATGCTGGGCCGTATTTATTCAATCGAGGGCTTCGTCAGCGCCTAGTTCTGCCTGGTAGCACTGTCCGGTTCCGATATAGAGTCCAGTCTTATGAGACAAGTTTTTTCCCCCGTTCTTGGAGTCGTCAATGGGTCAAAGTGGAAGACCTTCGACCCTATAGAAGCATCCTGTAACGGGGCGACACTGCTGTGACATAAGATTGACCCCGAAAATCAGCACCGAAGAAAAGGCCGAGCCAAAAAAAGCTCCCACGTTGCTTCCGACTCGCGGAAATTGCGGAATGCAGGACGTTCGATTCAGGTGGTTGAAGCAGTGATTGATGGTCTGTGAGATCTAATTGCTATTCTTTACAACACCTATGAAATCGTTCGGGTATATAATTGCAACTCAGGATTAACTAATAAAACAGAAATGGAAGCCACAAAAACTTATAATATTTTACTTTTATTTGTATTTTCTAAAACTTGACTTTACAATACTAGTCCATTATATCAGAAAAAAAGATAGGTCCGCCACCGCAGTTAACAATTTTTCTCCTGTTTTTGTGCATGTAGAGATTTTCGTAAGCATCGAGTAAGTGGTTGGGTATTTGTAGAAAACGACCTCGAATATTGAAACAAAACCCCAATAAAAAAAATATGTTTAAACATTACCAGATGATTTTTCAGTGATCCGAAACGCGCTGTACGCAGTAAAACATTTGGTGGAAAAGGTTACGATCTTTTATTTGTTTAAATATTTAAACATTACCACAAATAAAGGTGCACTTGGTTTGAAAAATCAGCATATTTATTTAAAAAAGCTCAAACCACTTAACGCGAAATCGTCGTTTACCGACGGCTATCCGTGTCAGTCTCGGATGACATTATAAAACGGAGTCGCGGGGAAAATTTAACGAATGCTCGAAAAATATGCGAATACACCGATGAAACTGATAATGAGCCCTCAATACAGCACAAACCGGGGACATACAAAATGAAAGAAATATGTCGCTGCCAGCATTTTGTACGCCTGAGAACGTTTGATCACTGCTCAGTCTTAAACCCTTAGCACATGACGATAAATTTGCACATACTCGTTAAAACCATTTTCGAGGGTATAATTTGATGTAGGACTTGTTGCGATTTTGAAAAGCAAGTCTAAATTTGCTTTGGATCAATTTTGTGCAGCAGTTGTCTCAGATGACCAGGATAACTGCCGATACGACGGATCTTATTCGTGCAAACTTTTCCATTAAATAACATGTAATGTTTCTCGAAAGTTCACCGGGGAAATTAAGATTATCGGCACCGAAACCCTACGTTCACTGCTACACCAGCTTAAAAACAAACTTCCCAATTACTCTCTGGGTTAGCTTTATATAATATTGAAATTGAATAACTTCAAGATTCAATAGCGGAGTGTTAACTTCGTCATAAAGGCCTATAAAATCAAACCCTATAGAACCAGAAGATCAATGAAAATCGCATCACAGCCTTAAATATGAGGCATGAAAACCACCGTTCCAATCGACTTAGAAAAAAAGTCTGAAAAAATTTAGAGCGACGCGCACTGACCAACCATGAAGATTGATGACATCCGGGGCCTTCACCTCGTTTGCATATCCAGGTGGACAGAGAGTTTTTGCGGGTATTCCAGTCTGTTTCTTCAGATATTAGGGGTTCAAATATTTTTGGCAGCTTTATAAGGCGATATAATTATTTGACTACACGATTATTCTGAGGAATTTCAACCGGAGATAAATGATAATTTATTATCAAGCGCTAGAAATGGTGAATGAGAATCCAGTTTTACATTTCCTCAGATTTATTTTTAATTTAATATTTCGATAACAAGATACTGATTTAAGATCTGAGGAAGAGGTTTCTTAACTACGGCGAAAAGAAATTGAAAAGGAGTGGCATAAGACTGACCCTGAATAACAGATGAATCCTCATCGTAGGTTTTCGTCGATCGTTTATTTGTCCTGAATTTGAAATCTTAACCCTTGAGCGGCTGGATTCCATTCTCTCGCTAGAGCACGAACGTGAATTACCGTAACAGCTATACCTCTTGTGAGTGCAGAACTTTACAGCTCTACGAAAATATTTCACCGAGACGGCGGAAGCCAGATAAATAAGATGACGGGCTACTGAACATATAAATAATAGTTTCTCATTCTTCGGAGACTGCAATGACTGGAGTACATGTAAAATAAACAATAGAGTAGCTGTAGAAGACTGGTCCCGATTCCGTGGAGGTCGATGACAAGTGGGCCTAAAATAAAATAATTTGCAGTTCACCCTAGCCCCCACTAATAGCACAGAAAAAATCATTCCATCCAAAAGCTGTAACCTTTCCTCATCGGCTGGCTGCCCTATTTCCCAGGCGATACGTACCCAAATGATCAATGAAAACAGTTTTTAGAACATATTAGTAATTAGCTGAAACTCAAATTTGCCCCATCTCACTCAACGTGCTAGGCTTTCACCCCACCTATTTGCAACGTACAATATCGCTAAGTACAGGTACGGAATCGCTGCTGTCGACAGAGATAGCGATGGGTGAAGGTGAGAATGAACGCCAAGGAAGGCGGAGAAGTGATAACAAAGATACATCAGTAAACATCGAGGAATTCATAAGGCCAATGGTGGTGCACTCAAAAGACTGGAGCACATACAACAGACTGCAATGTATGTTAACACAAATTGAACACCACGTCGCCCAAAAAGTAATGCATTCGAGTAGACAATTCGCACAGTAATGAGGTAATTCCGATTAAGGCAAACGAAATTTCAGCATAGACGGCAGTTTGAAATACGGATTAGGATGGAAAAGGATGGCTACCGTAACTATACTAACTGGAAATCCTCCGTAGGAGACGCCACAGGACCTTTTAAGAAAAAGATGTCCTCTAACCTAACATGATAGACGCTTCTTACTCATTTGGATTTTTTAATTAGTGGTCAGAAATTTCACAAGGTATTACAACTGGATCAGGACAGCATAATATGATTCACACAGAATACCACAAAGGATAATAATAAAATGGGGGAATTAGAGCAAATACCCGGCATTAGAATTAAACAAAATAACTTCGACTTAAGTACGGAATGTATGATGTAGAGTAGTCAGTTAAAAAAATTAAGAAACTTAAAAGAGAGACTGAAAATTGCAGATTCATAAGAGGAAAAATAAGTCTAGATGGGATGTTTTAAAGTCTGGAATGTAGAAACGGCGGAAGCAAGTAAAATTACATGACGGGTTGAGCATTTACGCAAAATAGCTTCCTTTTCTACAGAGACTTCAATGCCGGCATTCATTTTGCGAACAGAAAACGAACCAGCTGAAGGCTCACGAAGCCAGCAGGATAACATTTGCGTTACTTCCTCTTATTAAACACGAATCGAATGCACCATGGGGCCTGCAATTAGTGGATGGATCAACCACCAGAAAAAAGTGATTTTCAATTCTCCATTGATCACGGAGCACGCGGAGAGAGAGTGCGAAGTGTGGGAAAGAGGGTTCATCGTCCACAGTTCTGCATTGGCAGACGCGAAGAGGCGCCTTGTCCACCCCAACCCTTCTGCTAGGGGAAACGAGTAGGCAGCCAGCCGGTGGGAGCAAGGCGACGCAGGCAGGTCGTCGGTTGCCGACGGGGGAGAAGGAATTTACGCTGGAATCGGAAGCCCGCGACCCTTAGGCCACATTAGATCCTAAACACATTATAAACTATAGCTGGAAGTTATAATGTATCTGCAGAAAATAAAAATCCTTTTGAAGTCATACTTTTGCTCACATCCAATACAAACGACATGAATTTACACATATGCTCTGTACTACCGAAGAAAGATGAAAATAAAATGGATCAACCTAGTAAATAATGAGGCTAGTGCTAGTGCATATAAGACCCCAAACACAGATTTATAAACTATAGCTGGAAGTTATAATGCTTCTGTAGAAAATAAAATCCTTTTGGAGTCAGATTTTTGCTTACATCCAATACAAAAGACATAAATTGATACACATGTTCTGTACTACCGAAGAAAGATGAAAATAAAATGGATAAACCTAGTAAATAATGAGGAAGTGCTCGTAAGAGCGGGAGAAAAGAGAAGTCTTCAACAGACCCTAAGGTGAAAACGGGACAACTTAATTGGCCACATTATGGGACATGATAGCCTGATGAAAACAATCGTATCAAGACAGGTGGAAGGGAAGAAGGGGGAGGCATGGCCCAGAATGAGTTACACATGACAGGTTTTTCGGGATGTAAAAGAGAAGAAATACGTCACTATGAAAAGACTACGTCGACTTATAAGACTCTTACAAAAGTTATCTGTACCCCCAATACCAATACACATATGAAATTTGCATGAAAAGGTACAAGACACCTTCCCTAATGCGCAACGATAAAAAAACTAACAACCACAAAAAAGCATCATCATCGACGTCTACATACTAGATTCACTGTGTACAGTCTCCTCATCTGAATATGGCTTCGAGCAAACCGCAACATTCGAGATTAATCAACGAGCATCTTTGTACCACTGCCAGGCAAGAAAATAACCACCACACAAAAAAAGTACTTTTTCAAGTCTCCATTGATCACGGAGCAGGAGGAGAGAGTGAGAATTGCGAGGATGAAGATGCGCCGTCTGCATCCTGCATCGGCAGACGCCTTGTATCCATTCACCCCAACCCCTCTCCTAGAAGAGAAGCAGCAACAGGCAGCCAGCCGGTCGGAGCAAGGCGAGAGAGGTAGGTAGGTCGCCGGCCGCCCCCGGGGGAGGGGGGGAGCGAATGGCGAAGGGGGGCGCGACCCCTCGCAGACGGACACGCCGCCCGCTGACCCACATTAGCGCCAGGAGCCCCTCCCCTTGTGCAGCTGCCCCGTCATCCTGCATCTCACAACCGACCCCTTCCACCCTCTAGATACTATTCCTTAGGGGGCGGGGGGAGAGGGTTCCCCGCAAGGGGCACTCCAGTGCGGGCCGGCAGACAGGAATCAGCGAAACGAGGGATGATTTAAGAAGGGTGGCCACTCCTAATATTTTTATTAATATTTATTCATAAAATGTTTATTATTTAAATTAATACCAAATATTTTTTCCCATTTGGACCAAATACACAATTTCGATATGCGTGATATGTCGAAGCCTACCGCGTGAACGGCGGTGAAACACATGAATTGCCATGAAAAAAAATTCCCTAGGACCGGAACCACAGACCTTTGGCTTTCCGGGAATTTTTTCTGATGGAAATTCAAGCATACATAATTTAGGGTTGTATAAGTAGATGGGGAATATAGGTACACCCAGATGACATCCTGCGCTGGGGTTACCATCATCTAACGTATATATGCAGGGACTAGTGGTAATACATATAATTAATTTCCCTCGACCAGTGATTAAAGATCATTAAATTATTATACCGGTTAAGGAAGGTTTACATGGAGAATTTTGCGAATTACCTCGGCCTGTCTACCCTCCTACATGGTACATCCGTCTTCAATTCACACTAGACTTACACCCTTTCATTAGATCTATAAATCTTATTTTCCTCCTTCCCTTTCCTAGGTTACCAACCATTCTTCTCTCTAGCACGGATTTTAACACCCTTTCCCTGCTCAGCACTAACTTATTCCAAACCGTTTACTCTGCATCCAACAAAAAAATTCCTCTCCTCGCCCATTATTAATAGCACTTTGTCGCTCTTCTTCCTATCGCTTCACTTCACCTGCTTTTTCTCCACACTTACGTTGCAAAAAAAATTCCTTGAATTTTCTAGTTTCCAGACTATATTCGCAATTTCCCAGAAAACTTGTTAAATTTGAATTTTGTGAAATATATACATCTACGTGGAACATGCAAAAGTGATTAAGGGTTGAAAAATAATAACCTTAACGCAAATTAAGAATAACCGCTACACGAAAATGTTTTATTAACGAAATAGAGCACCATCTGAATGACATCTTAGGAATTGGATGTTCAGATACCAAAGATATACTTACAAGTGCTGGAATGAGAAAAAATCCTCATCAATGTTTCGTACGAAATACGATTTTTTTCAGGCTCTTTTTTGTATTTTTCTATGACATTCGACGATTTTCCGGAGACAGTGCAATTCCATGACCTTTAAGTATTTCCAGAAGGCTGGGCACAGTAGTGAGAGTTATAGATGGGAAGAGTAAAAGGGGGGATATTTTATAAGAGAGATCAATGTTGAAAATTCAACAGAGTAAAAATCAATCTTCCAGCTTCAGAACGCCTGCTTCCTCGCTCCATTCATTAGAAGATCGTGCGGACGACTCTAGAACTATAAGCGCAATGTATAGGTCCATCATTCTCACGAAACAGTAGGAAATTTTAATTTGGCTAGTTATAGAAACGAACTCTCTGTCATCGATCGTGGTTTTAATGCAGGGCAATATTATTCAACGTCATTCCCTTAACATTTTGATTAATTATACTTACAATGATATTAAATGTTAACCTCGAACTCTAATTACACAATTAAAATTTCACTCTCAAGCTATTTTTTGATGCCAACTTGCTAGATAGTTTAATTCCTCTGGACATTACTTCACCACCGCTTATCCACATTTACATAATTGATCGTCATCACAAGTACCTCTTAGCGAAACCAGATTTAGGTATAATTAAGCAATGTATAGAATTTGCTATGTTGAAATTTCTTTCCCATCAGCATTTAAGGATATCTGGCTATCGTACAGGCTTCTCATTCTATAACTGTATCATCCAATATAGCAGACTGTATTTCATACTCAGGGAAAACTTCAGAATTAACCTTCATAACAGGTCACAAACGTAATCATATTTTTCGATTGTAATTCAAACTAGATGCGCTTAACTTCTTCCCTAGAAGTATAAGGCATGCTTCTTTTTTTAATGAATATGAATACACTTTGGCCACTTGCACATAATTTTACACGAGTTGTGTTATAGCCTGGGGAATGAGCGGAGTTTTCCATTGCCATTGACTTGTTTGAAACCCACAATATTTTCACGCCAACCATAGAGTATAATACAACCCCGCTAATCACCATCTTCCGATATTTGGTACACCACGTAAGAGAGCTTTCCAGATCGAGTCTGTGGGCAGAGGAGAGGGGAGAGATGACTTCGTTGACGACTAAAATATTTTACAAAAAGATATGACCATGAGCTTGAATTTCTTTACTGAATCACGAGATACCCAGTTTGCAGTTTAATTCAGCAAAGTGAGAGCTCCCGAAATTTGAAGAGTGGAAGGCAGTGAAAATGACATGTGGGGAGGGAGGCAGAGAGAGAGAGGGGGGGGGAGCGAGTTGAAAACCCTGGAATGAGGTTAAACAAAACGAACGAAAGCATGGCCATCCGCGAAGGCGAGGGAAGAACAGGGGAGCGAGTGAAGACTTTTCAACCCTCTGCGGCGGCCTACTTGCGAAAAATAATCTCACTAAACATCGTGTATGCGTACGGAGATCAAAGGCAAATGCCGATACATTGCCATTTCAGTATTTCGTACCAACAAGCGATGCAAGCTCGTGAGTTTATACGCGAACAGCCGTTGAGTTGATACAAGTAACATGAAAATAAATTCCCAGAAAACTATGTCATTTTTTCACATTTTATGAAGCATAAATAAATACACCAAACACGCAACATAATAAGGGCAAATTTTTAATACTTGTAATCCGTGGAAAATAACAATTATGTGTTCCAGGAAGGATTATGTTTGAAATGTCATATTACTGACCAAATTTATTCATTAATTTTCTAAACGAAAAGGTACTCCTGATGCTATTTGTGACAGATAACCAACTACTAGTTTATGAAGGTAGTAAGTGCATGGTGCCGGCAGTTTCTTTCTAGCTCAAGTGCCATTGTTACACCAACTGCATTATATTTGGTTACACTATGGACGCTGGTAACTGGTTGTTACGTCGTTGTAAAAAGTTGTTATTATTCTTGAATAAAAACAAACGAAAGAATCTATTCTGAAGATATGAATATTGTGTGAAATATAAATACATTATCGACCATCCAAGGAGATAGGGTATAATAAGTATTGCATAGCATTTCTACAATATCACCGCCAAAATTGCTTAAAAATCTATGAAAATGATGAAATAATGGTTAAAATATCGTTAATTTTATGGTGGAAAATATACAATATGTATTTAAGTCAGCAGTATAAGTGGCTTTTAAAATAGGTACTAACGACGTGGTGTCTCATCATATTTCATCCTAATATTTTTCAGGGGCTCTCTAATGAATAAAAATAGAACTGAAAGGCAAAAATGACACTCGGAAAAGAAGAGGAGAGCACAAAAAAATAATATGGAGCATAAACTTTGTAGAGATACCGTAGACTACCATTAACGCGAGAAGAAAAAAATAATAGAAGCAGCACATGGAACTAACGCGCGGAAAACAAAGGATGCATTAAGGAAGCAAAAAAGCAGGAATTTTCTCAAAATAAAATCGAATCATGAATTATTTCAGGTTAATTTGAAGGCTATGCACACTGCATCAAAAAAGGGAAAGCATTAAAAAAAGTTGATAAGAATATGCCCTGCTCTCCTGGAATGCAAAGGGCTACAATTTTCAAATTAGCCGCGAAGTACCTACGGTGAAAACACCGCCCATTTGGAGGGAGAGACTCCCCAATGATATCACCAGGTGTACTATTGAATTCTATGAAATGATGAGACTAGTCGTGCGGACACAAGGATGCGGGCTGCCTCATACAAAAAGTCTAGAACATCAGCAAAAAATATGAAAAAAAATTCTCATATTTTCCGATGGATACGCTGGAAAAAAATAAATACAAGTTTTGGAACATGACATTTCTCAAAGAACGGCTCGGTCTTTCTAATCTAACTTGGAAACTCTGCGCAGTCACATGAAAAAGGTGCTGACGATGGCATTGGTGCTGTGGGAAAGAAAAATGTTAACAATTTGACTCGAGCTAACAGAGTGGACCATTTCAACCAATTATTAACCGTTGCCAATAAATTTAGTCGGCAATACTCGATTTCTAAGCGTAAAAAATATGCAAAAACTACGCTTTTAAGAACGCAGGTGATTTTATTCAAAGAGATGTTTACCACTGAATGGTAATTATCTTAATTTTTCAAGTCCAACGTCAACTGATTCACTTCAAGAGTCCGAATGAGCGAGGTTCAAAAATGAGCAACTTCATAAATTATGAATCAAAATAGGGCACTATGAAAATATTGAACTTAGGAAAGTTAACAAAAATGGAGTTGCAAGATATTAAACACACATGGGCAATAGGCAATTAAGAGTAAATGTTCCCATGCTAGATATATGTAAAAACTCAACTGATAACTTATAAAATGCACCTACTGATACGCCATGAGTGGCTTAACAGCATCATATTTCTAAATAAATCAAATAGTGCTTTTAAAGTTAAACTACCAAATTATAAAAATGTTGTTATACTGCGCATTTTATTTCACTGTGGCATGCTTCGTTATAATCATCGGGTTTCTGCATTGAATACATAAAAAGAAAGCTAAGCCGGTAGATAACATAATAAAGCATAGTTATGTAGTCATATTGGGTGCGTACAGAATCCGCGCTAGTCCTTCGCCTCCCAAGCCGGTCAGCTCGACGCATGCGCGACAACAAAAGACGCGAGGCTTCCGTCCTACATTCCGCAACGCCTCGAGTCGGTTGACCAGCCATGCGATCGGGGGCCGCAAGAAGTTTCACTTCATAAATGATCCACGCAACAACTATTACAAAACAGAATAACCTCAACACTTCCCGCTTCGATTCGACATCCCCTATTACGATCAATAAAAAAACCAATTACCACACGTCATCACACAGCCGTTAAGGATGAGATTCCTATCCCGACAGACAACTAATTTGACATAATTACCCTCAAGCGTTTTATCCCATAATTAGGGAAAACCTACGGAGATAGCCAAGATCATATTTCAAAATATGTACTTGAATTCGACAATATCTTATGTATATGAACTGCATACAAAAATAAGAACTTTCAAAAGAAATGTATATTACACAGTTTTAGTGGTGATCCGAAACTAGTGTTTCTACTTTTAAGTCTGAGCTTTTTACGACTAATGCGCACGGTGCCTAACCTCAATGTCATACATACCCGATTGCTTAGGTTTATCGGATAAATACGAGCCGCCGAAAAATCTCAATGCTTTCGAAGAACCATTTAGCATGGCATAGAGAAGGTTCACCCTAATAATATCTACTGGACTATTCTATTACTAACATTAATATACAAGGATCAGCAGCTGAAAAACTGAATTACATAATTTTTTTACCACGGTAGTCGCCTAGGGTGGAAAAACGTAACAAAATTTAAATTACAAGTACATCTAAAAGCATACTCCCGGTGATAAAAGAAATCGGTAAGAATGCCAGATCGCAAGCAGAATTTGGCTTCGCCACTCACCGATTAAGATACGTTCGTTTACACAGCAAAACGAAACACGCAATATACTTATACACGAAACAATGAACCTAGTTTCCGTGATTACAGGCATACAAAATGCAATGACACAAGGGTAATTTCACTAAGAAATTTACCGAAAAAAGGAAATTGCTAGCTTTACCGTTTCATGCATTGACCCCATAGAAAATTCCAGAGTCAACTCTATATTCAATTGGTATTTCCGGGCATCCCCGTTTTTCCAGAGCGTTGAACGCCCTGACAATCGCACAACTTAGCACCCCAAGCATTTTCCTCCTTTTCGGGAATATACTGTAAACATTGTACCTGACAAAAAAATCACCAGAGCTCCGTTAAGCGCGAGGGAAAACAGGCGAGCAGAATATTGAGTAGGGGCATACCCGCGGCACATGTTACAAGGCGGGTCCAGCGATGCTTGCAAAGGACGACGACGTGGGTGGGAGAGAAGGATTGAAACCAGGCGACCACGTCCGGCTGCAAAAAAAAATCAGCCCGAGGGGCTCGGCCGAGGCGCTGTCACGAAGATTGGTGTCCGAGCGGCGACAAAAAAAGGTAGGTACATTGTTTCATTCCCAACTGTCACTCACCGCAACTGACAATTATTTTCGCTTAAATTCAAAATTACGCCGAAAATTATTTTCTGGCGGAATAGGGGGTGGTAATTTGAGATCAATCTGTACGACACAGAGTCAAACACAAACTTTACAGGCTAGAGATAATGAATATTGTCCCTAGCCTCTACTGCTTGGTTCTCAGGTCCACTCTCTACCACTAACATTTGTCGTGAAATTCGTATGCAAGCTTATACGATAATAATACTTATTATTACAAATATTTTCTTATTTACTTAACACAACGAATATTTTGCGAGACGGCAGCTGATGATTCCACTCCAAAGTCAGGGTGTCCAGCGATTCAAGCAGGGAAATTCATGCATAATTCCTGGTTTTCCAGGGAAATTTCACAAAATTCCACATTAATATTACGTGATTATTGCGATAGATAAGATTTAAAAACACCCAAAATTACATCAAAATTGTAAGCTAAAATTATATATATGCATAATTTTACGTTCCTAATATAAAACCTTTATTTTAGCAATAGAATTTTTACATTTAACATATGATCACTTGGCACCTGAAGACATTCCTTATAAATTAAAGGTAAATATATGTTTTTATAAAGTGCAATTTGAAATGTTATCAATTCATTGTAAAGCATACACGTACATAAAATTGTCATTCATTAATTACGAAAAACACATTTCAGGCCAGAAACTGGGTGTTGAACTGGAAAAGTTATATGAGAAATGAATTTAAATATTTAGATATCCCAGGTTGGAGCAAAACTGTCGGTCGGTCACGCTATAAGTGTCAGGGGCGCAGCTGGGAATGAAGGCTAGGGGGGATTTAGGCGCAAAACACTGTGGTATCTAAGGGTGTGGAATACCCGCCAGGGTAAGCGGGAGGTGCGGGGGCCCTCCCCTCGCAAAATTTTCAGATAAATGGTTGAAAATGGTGAGTTTTACGGCCTTCTGAGGGATATTTTGTTAATACTCACACTTTTCTATAAGTAATATTAATCCAATTAAGTGAAATTGATTAAACTTAAACATTTTCTGAGTTCTGAGGAGGGGGGGGGGGGGGTTAATCCTCCAAAACCCCTCGCTGCGCCACTGGTAAGTGTGACTCTTATCATTCGTGCACTCACTCAATCCCGTTCCTCAATTCCACATTCCCTCACACTTGGACCACTCCACACCCCACCTTTAATGGAAGGCAACGTCCGAGAGGCATTTTCAGCCTTGCAAACAATTTGGCGAGGCCGACAGCTACGTCAATCGAGGGAGGTACGCACTAAACGTATTAATTGCACACCCGATCCGGTTCCTCAACAAATTTCAACGCGCTCGTCGGCATCTCCTGAATGACCAAAAGGGATGGTCCATCAAGAATGGAGGGCATCGGCTCCCTTTTAAGCAGCGCCAGAGTGGGGCGCATGAGAGATCTCCCCAATACATATATATGTACTGCCTCCAATAATACATGCCCAATGTCGTCAATACATGGTGTTAATTCACCACTTATTACAGAGACATGGGTTAAGGTGGTTGGCTCGAGAAGCTAAGAAGACCTGTCTTATTCACGAGATTTTCAAAATATTCTCTAATAATTACTGAACCTAATCGGCAAATAATCACAGAAATATCCTTTCATTGGATTATTTTCTAGAAATTGGATTCGAAAAATTGTACAGAGGAAATTGCCTCAGAAATCAGAACAAGAAAAATGCAGATAAATGGTGATACATAAACTTTGTCTTTACAACAACCGATATAAGATGATAGAGATACCTCGAGAATCACGATACAAATTAAAACTTAAGTTCGTTACCGGACCATATTTCGTAAATGAATGCTGTAACTGAAATCAAATCACGTCAGCTATATGAAAACGGTGGCTCAAATATTTTGATAATGAGTAAAATTAAAATCACAAGGATTAAATTACTAATACACTCTGTTCCCTAATTTATCTCTCATGACTCGATGGATATCGAATGTGAGGGCAAAACATTTTTTATAACACGAGAGAAGTATTTGTTTTCAATCGCCCAGCCGTAAACCTATCCCCTCGACTTTGAATCAAATCATACGAGCTGTATCAAATTACTTTTAATAAAGCAATCTTATCCTCCACCGCGCTATTTTCACTTACTCTTGTACTCTTTACCAGTTCCTCCACCCCAGGGATCTCCAAACTTTTCAATGTAAGGGACACATTTTATATTTCCCACTTTTATGCGGGCCGAAGGAATTAAAAAATAAATACATAAGTGCCAGTAATTTCATTTCCTCAAAACTTCGAGCATAAACATAGAAAAAATATATACTAAATAGATTCCGGCCTTCAGTTTTATGAAACCTAATTAGCGTGACGAATGATATTGTCGTTTTGACCTCAAACTTTCATTAAAATCAAGTTCCGGATTGCATGAGCCAATTGCTTGGCGGGCCGGATGGAATTGTGTATCGGGCCGGATGTTGCCCGCGGGCCATAGTTTTGAAACCCCTGTTCTATCCTAAGAGGATTATCTTTTCGCCAAGGGTATAAAATTACGACGAACTTGGGTGACTGTGGAAATCCCTATCTACCGATTTGATCGATAGATTTTTCTTCCTCATAGGAAAATCTACTAAAATTGGTAGCATATTAATTGCGTATCGCTTGGTTTCGCTAATAGTAGGACCTGCCCGCCTTTGTGACGGTGCAGGATTCCTCGTCCCGTCCTTCCTTCCCCGTCCTTTCCTTGGAGGCGTCGTCGGGCTCCTATCGCGGCGGCGCCTCCTTTTCCCTGTTCCTTTCTGTCCTTCCCCTTCTGGCGGCGAGGAGAAAAGCTGACCGCTTATAGTCCTCGCCTCAGGAGTGTATCCAGCGAACCCGACCCAAGGGTTTCGTTTTCCTTGTGGAAATCCCTCAAAACCTTTTTCCAGTGCGATAAATTTGAGCACTTTTTTCAAGAGCACGATTTTTATATCCACGCCGACGCCGCCGGTTCACATAATAGATCATTTACTATTGCTCGTATACCTGTTGCCCAAGGCTAAAATTGAGTAAACTAAGGGTTCGTACGGTGATGGTTTGGGGTGGAGCGGGATCAGGTAAAATGATCATTAAAGCCAAGTTTTCGTCAAAGAAAGGGATATATTTAAACGGGGTTGTTCAGAGCAAGTTGGAATCTGGAGGGTTAAAAGAAACATAGAACCCAACCTTCAGCCTCAAGACCCACATCCGAGATCGTGGAAAAACCACTAAATATTATTAAGGGTTAAAACTTTCTTTTTAGCGGTGGAAAAAGGATTTTATGAGCAATCGCTTTTTAATCGAAATGAAAAGCTCGAATTTTCAACAAAAATCGAAACTTAAACCAAAAGATCGATTAATCGAAAAAATCGACGGTCGTTTAAAAAATAGTTTGTGCAAACACATGTTTATTATTCATTCCAAAAGAACTTAAATTACACCATCGAGTCGAAGAAAATATCTAATTCGAACACATACCTACTTGAATTGTTGGTAGTAAAAATTTACGAATGCATGCACCTGAAAGTATTGGGTTCAACGCTTAGAATCATTCGGCATCACTAAAATTTTTAAGAAAGATCAACAGGTCGAGATGCTTTCTTGATGATCGAGGGCGTGCCTTTCCAATTTTTACACCGAACGCATGACGTTATCGTAGGCCGATAGTGACGCTGCTGAGACAAAAAGAAATGGTCAAGATCCAAGTTGAAAAATCGAATTTTGATCGAAACTCGAAGATGGCTCTATCTTTATTTCCTCGATCTCTCAGAATTAAGCTAGATTTTGCATTTTAATCGCAATCGATTTCAATAGAAACAGATTTTAATCGATATCGATTTTTCCATCACTACTTCTTTCCGTACTGCCAATTACTCCAAAAGGTCAACCCTTTCAGAAACACGTTATAACTTTATACTGTGGGGATTTCTTTTTTTTCGCAATTTAGCCTTGCATAAAACTTTTTGAACGCTTTGGCGGATGCATTTGGTAATATTTCACGCAGTAAATTTTGTAGTCCATGTCCATAGTTATGGACTGATGCACAGCTCAGATGCATGGAGCACTCACATTTTACCACTAACAGGAGAACGGTGAACGCCAACTGGTCATTCGATTTTTGAGATCAATGTTTTAGCCTCTCCACACATGTCAAACGTTATGGGTCGAAACTATTCTCTCTTACCCCCCACTCAAATTTTGGGATCGAAACTTAACTATGAGCAGCGGAATTTCGTTTAATTTAGTTTCACTCCCGGGAGTGAAGTTTCGTCCCGGGTCGAAACTAAACTGTTTGGTGATTTTAATTTCGTGCGGGAACGATACTAAACCTAGACCTCGTATTTTCATTTCCCTCCGTGTCGAAACGAGACATTTTCGTTCCGTTTCACTTGACATCCTTGGTAAGAATCCTCTAAAGGTCATGTCCATTTCAATGGACGCCACGACTGAGAGGGCTACAATTTCAGGCGGCTGCGTCCCATGTAACGGCGGCGCGGCGCCCACCTCTAATCACAAGTACACACAGGAGACCACCTCCCCAATATTCGCGACCCAAGTGGTCAATGTATGAGCCCATCGATCTAGGCGGCAGCACACCCTTGCAGCGACATGGAGGGGCGTCTTGCAGGGGAGGAGCGAGGCGCCGGGACCTGCGCCTTATTTGGTTTGCCGCATCGGCGGCGGCGATCTTGTGAGAGAGACAGAGCGGAGAAGCGAAACCTGTTTCAGGTGCCGATTGAATTATGCGTGCCGCGGAAAAAATGCGCCGGCCATTCAGGTTACCGCCCAGGCTGATGATCCCCTTTCCCTCAGAAGAGTGCCCCTGCCTCTCCACCCCCTCCCATCGCGTTCCCAAGACTCCCTTCCGCACTCCATTTTCATACCTTCCGGATCATCTCATCCGCCCGGGCGGACACGCATAATCGGACGTTTAGCGGGGAGTCACACACGCACAGCTATGATCACAATAAACAACGCTTGGCGGGCTGAAACCGAAAAAGGCAGCAAAAAAATCGAAAATGGCTTCCTTTTGGGTAGAAACTTGAATCTTGGCATGAATAGGTACAGGTAATAGACAATCAAATAACGGGATGCATATTGGCACGTGAAATTGTCGTTGCAAAGGCTTTGATCACAATAAACTACGCTAAGCGGACTGAAACAGAAAAAGGCTGGACACAATTTAAAAAATGACTTCTTTTTGGGTGGGAACTTGAAACTAGACATGGATAAGTACATGCAAATGTTGGAAAATCAATTAATGGGATGCAAAAATGGCACGTGAAAACCGCGTTCCCTACGCACAGGGACCTAGACTCATTCTTAGAAGTCTTCCGGGATTGGCTCCGAGTTGGTACATTTCTTCTGACGACAGTTTAGTAGGAATTGCACTCTGCTTCTTCAGGTCATTGAGTTTGTGGTGACAACATTTATACGGAATGAAAAATTGCATCAATCATTAATCGCAATCTTCCCCTGACTATAGTTAGATAGATAACAACAATATTTGAGCGCTCATACATTACAAAATGGCGGATGATAATTTTACGACATTCCTATATTCAACAAAATAAAAATAGTGTTTCACGAATATTCGCGCCAAATGACTCCTAATAGGAGATAATTTACTAGGGCAAACCGTAAACAAGAAATTATATAGTCAGCTGCCCCGAAAGCTACGGTCATTTTTCGAGACGCGTCCGGGATTCAGCTATTCATCCCGGCAGCAGGAAACCCGCGACTCACTTAACTCTTCCAGCAACTTTGACATTTTAACCTTCCTCTTCATAGCAGTTACCATCGAATGAATGAATTTAACTCACGGTAACTATGGAAAACATAAACGAGCTGCGTACTTGGGTACATACAGGGGTACACATTGATGCTACAATATATGCTTCATAAAACTCGAGACATTTTCTGCGATAAAAATTCTCAACCCTGCGAACCTCGCCGATTCCGGTTCTTGAAACCGAGATATGGATGTGATAACTAGGTTTGCGAAGGCATCCACAAAAATGCCGATGATACGCGAGCCGGCATCAATTGGGATTCCACTTGGCCGATTAATCGGAACGCGCCCCTCCCCCCCTTTCCAGACGAAAAATCTTCTTCTTCAAAGGCCGCATCCGGGACATTTAACAACGTCCATGTTGCGCACGGGTCGGTGCCGATTGGGTGTCAAAAATATATGGGAAGAGAGCCGACTGCTTCCCACGGCCCTAGTGATACAACTGGTTTGGCTCGTCGGCGAGTGTGAGCACAGAAGCGAGAGTACGCTAGCGATCGCAAGGGGAAAGGTTAAAAGCGGAGGAGGAAAGGAGGTGGGTGGGGTTGGCGGATCCGCCACGGTCAAGAGCAAGTCCGATTTCTTTGCGGCTCAAACCCAATACGTATCATTCCCAAGAGATTGCGATGGGATAACGCATCACTTAGTAACTCTACAAGTTACAATCCCTTATTGGAAGTTACCCTCGAAACTAATTATGACATAAAAACTAATTTCAACAATGGGGTCGTTCGAATACCTCTTGACTTGTCGAATTTTGACCATTTTCGTGACATATTACTCGTGTATTTATTACCTAGTTTAAAACTTAACACTGTAGAAATTTTCTAGGCATACATAGGAGACTCTTAACAAGGTAGCCAGAAGGGACACAAGGGGTACATGCCCACCCCCAAAACCAATTAATTTTAGCACAAAAGTATTAACCAATAAAACAAATTTATTCTACTCCACCAACATGTTTTAGCAAAATGTCTTCCAGACGAACCATCAATTTTGTAATTTCAAGAGCAAAAATAGCATGAAATGTGACTTCTAGAGATAAAAATGTTCACGCATTTTCCTCCGAGTGAGAGACCTTCACCCCCTACTCCGCGGTTCGTGCCGCCCAACACATCAACGTGGCTGCGCCCTTGCTTTCCAGCATTGGTCTTACCTCGACTATAAAAAAATTCATGGAGATAGTAGATAAATCAACAGATATCCGTTATCAAAAGATCAAGTTTAATGAAGGTTTCGAACAAATTCATAACTGTTTTTAGTTTTAAATAATAACGAAAGCCCTGATGAACGCAAATATAAAATAAGCAAAACGTCGACAAGAGGATTTACAGTTTTTTATTCATTTTATCTACCTATATTCCACAATAACAAAATGAAACGGCAAATGTTGAGAAGTATCTGCCGTACTTATCCAGAACATTTCCAGATGATGGCGTAACGAGGAATACGTTATGACAACAGCCCGGTCGAGTGGGGTCCTCTTAACAAAATGACAACCACTTCCTCTTACCACGGAAAAAAATGTAAAGAATTTAACAGTTGAATGGAACAAGGCGGCTACCCTCTAACAGGATTTCAAGAAATTTTGCGGACTTTCCGTACGAATTGTGGAATATGCTATCGAGTAAGGACTCCAAGACAAATTATATTCGAAGAGGCCTTATACTTTTTGCCACGAGTTTTACAAAAGAGGATCCTCAAGTCGTCCCTTAAATGTGTTGTCAACCACCGCGCATTTTAATGGGTTTACAAAAGTCGCCACTTGCGTCGATGACGGACAAATTGATCCGAGTTTCGCGGGGAAATATGATATAATTAAGAGTGTAAACCAAAATTTATTTCCATGATGATGTGATCTATCAAAACGATAACTTTTCATTGCTATTCCTTGAAATTATAAACATTATACTGAAATGTATTGGGAAAAAGTGGATCGCACTGCTTTTGAAAACCGATTAAACTGCGTCCGATGTAAAACAAAAATCAACCTTCTATAGGATGGAATTGGGCCTCCACTACGGAGTTACCTTGCTTTTTGCCGTGGCGGAGTGAGGCCCAATGAAACATGGGTACTTCCTTCTACAGCAAAAAAAGTCTTCACAACGAGCATCCAACAAAGACCACAGCACCATATTGAACTACGCAGTTGCGTGACTATGGGGGGGATGAGGAGAAAGATCCTCCCGCCAAAGCCTCAAAAATAAAATAAATTATTTAAAGCTATTATCTAGTTTTGACTAGCAATTATGTCATCTTCTTAAAGTTAAATCATTAGTGCCAAATCCATGTAAAATGTATTTTCAGATATGTCATTTTTCAAACATTTTCTATTACCCCTCCCCCCGCCCCCGTCGCAACTCCAGGCCATCCCACCCCCCTCCCCTTAAAGTATATTTCTAGTTATGCCACTGGAACTATGTATAGAGATCTTTTTAAGTATACTTTTTAATTAACACAACCAGCTCGCATGAACCAAGTCGTTACTATACTGTACCTGCTGCATCATGAGAAATGCGCAATTTCATACGAATATGTAACCGGGACCCTTCTGATACCACGCTCTCCCAACATGTAGTGAGCATAAAAAGATAAGTTCGCATTATTATTTAAGTAGAGGGTCTTCTCGAGCAACAACACTGCGAAAATGCACTCTGTCAACGTAGGTACTCACCTGGCATCTTGGATGCGTCCAGCACCGACAAGTACGTCGACGAGCGAGGACCAGACGTCTGTCCTCTTAGGACATGCGACCAGCACGCCCTCCAGCAAAGACTGCGCTCGGTCCACGGAGCCACACTCGCTACGGGCCTCCAACTGCGCCCAACGGCAGATCACCTCCACGTCTGTGCGCCAACAAACATAGAGAGTAGAGGAAGAGAAAATATACAAGTAATGTATAAGTAACAATAACAGAAAACAGGGCGAACTTTCAAATACCAAATGTAATTCCATTACTTTTCCAGATATTCCGGACTACCACTAGAATTTAACAATAGGAAAAACTTTGATTGCAAGAAGTTAGCCTTGAAACTAATTACGTATAATTACAAAATAAAAACTAACTTTAACAAGGGGTCGTACACTCATTTTCAAGGCCGCTATACACGGTGAATGATCATGCGAATTATAATGCTGAATAATCATGCCATCATTCACGAGATCATGCGAGCAAAATAGAACATGTTCTAATTTTCATTGAATGATCATGCGCATGACGGTTCATTCGCGAATTTTACCGTAATACACGGCGAATGATTTCATTCACATGATTATTCGCAAGATAATTCACCATGCATAGCGTTCTTCAAACCCAAAATCTCAATTCATCAAAAGGATTTGCCAGATGTAAGAGAATGGTAAGTTACTACGAAAAATAATAACTTCCCCATTCAACCATTCTCTTGCAAGTTAAAATTAATATAAAATTAAAATTGAGGGGAATGAGGCATGGAGGGGATTTTGATAAGGCCCAAAGGCGCAATGATATGAAACCAGGACTTTCGGGTAAGTAGTCAAACGATCCAGTCTCGAACGAAAAATAATTTGCCTATTCCCGAATAGAAAACCGCCTTGCGCTCTTGACCGCTGATGTTACAAAATTCCCCAACGAAGTTATTCTCAATCGAATTTCGGCTCTACGCGAGTACTAGCAGGCGACTCCGAAAAGGATCACCACTGGCTAGTCCGCTATTGTTCCAAAAAACGTCATTAATGTCTGAAGAGATAAACGACTTGCTTCTTAAAGGAGAATACAATTTATGCGGAAAAAATATTAAAGAACACTTCCCAAAAATATAGCTGAGTATTTTCACAGCAATCATTAGGATACCAGATAAGCGTGTAGTAATATCATCTCTCAATCTTTGCCTGAAAAATGCACACTTTCGCTTCTAGATCATACAGTTTATTTTATTTTCTGATCTGATCAAAACATACTCAATGGAAAAGTTGTCCGACTCCGAAAGATATGTTACGTGAGTGATGACCTACATGTCTCCCGGGAATAGACAATAAGAAGGATATTACCAGAAAAATATCATCCAAAATTCAATTCATCAAAAAAATTTCTACAGCATATTTGGAAATAATTTTATATGAAATAATGTTGCAACCAGGAATGGAACTGCGAGATTAAGGTATGGTTAATACAAAATTCTATGAAAGTGTTCTAAAAAGATGAGATTTTCCTTTTATTTGATCAAAAAGTACAAAAAATAATCTGCCACAGCCCTACTGGATTTCTAAGATGCATGACACATCGTATATTTCTTCGAAACAAGGGTAACTTGGATAAAGGAGATCAGCGTAGTTGGCGAAAAAATTTACAATAAAGCATAAAATAACAGACTCAATAGATTTTTTTATACAAATACTGTTCTCAGATAAAGAAAACACATAACACGTGTACTTTACCCTCTAGCACTCGTATAACACGTGTACTTTACCCTCTAGCACTCGTTACACCACGAAGAAGGCGGCACAAAAAAGGAAAAAAAAAACATAGGGCATTGAACCTCACTACTATTACACGCCTCCACCCTTGCACCGAATTAACAACCAGGAAAAATGCGTCATTCACTCACAAGGAGGAGACAAATGGTGGGCTCAAAGAGAAGATAATGGTAGAGGAAAAAAACTCGATGCGGGGCCAAAAAGAAAATCTCGGCCCCAGCAGTGCGTGGACGCCGGTTTCTTCAGCGCATTCCTCCGGCTAGGGCGTTTGCCCCTGACAGTTTATTTGACTCGTTTCGCCAGCCCCGTTGCTCCGGGTCCTCCCTCGTGCGCTCAGCGAGACGTGAACCCCAACCTAGAGACGCGTCGGGGTTAACGTCGCGACGGCCACTGCCGGCAGCCTAGCGAAAACAGCAGCACCTCAAACCCTCGACTCAAATATAAACAAAAGCGCGGATTGGCTTCTGCTCGTGGGACCAAGCACGGACTATTACCATGCTATATGATTATGAAGACTGTGTTGTAACCCCCCGTGCAATTAAATTGGTTCACTTAAGCCACAACAGGAGGGATCCGCATTCCTCCGAGGAATAAGCTATACAGTGAAATGCCTTTATAACGAACGCCAGTGTAACGAAATATTCAGAATAACGAAATTATTTTCCGTGCCCTTGTTTTTCCTATATTGTTTAACATAAAAGGGTACCAGTTTAATGAAGATTGTTTTGGCTGAAATTCTTCATAACGAAGTAATTGGCGAACTATCACCGGTGAAACAGTGTGAAAAAAATAACAGATTTTTTTAAGAAGTGACGGTTGCAAATAGATTGTGTACAGTGACTGTAAAAAGGGTTTATAATCTGAAATTCTCCACGAAATAGTAGCTTGTAAATAGTGTGTTATAGTTTGTTCATCACAAACCATCACAAGCGAAAAATTATTCACAGATTAAATAAATGAGTTTTACATAGAAAAATACAATAAGCCCTGATGAAGGTAAATTAATACACTGATACGCCGACATAATTCTGAAGTGAGGAATTTTAAGTATAGCTGACCAACACTCCAGAGAGAACATTAATAACATAATTTTCATTTCCTAAGTTTTCCGAAAATAAAATTGAAGTCGAGGGTTTCAATGTTGGCAACAGCCTTTTCTTACTTCGCAGCCACCTAGGGCGCTCTTATTCATACTTACTCTGATATGAAACCAAGACGCATGACGAGTCCATTTAAAAATCGGCACGTTTTTTTCGCCCAAAGGGACTCGGGTTCGCACACTCGCCCAGAGCAGAGGTCATGGATCAACGAGGCAGATTAATTTTTCACCGTTTGAGGTGGTGGCCAAATGGCCCAGACCTAGGATGACGGGCGTAATGGTGCGGAAAGAGCTCGAAAAAGAAAACAAGGAAGCTGAACGCGGAACTCAAACTCGCAGTTAGACACGGTGGGCACTTTAGCGACGGAAGGGAGGCCTACTAGTACCCAATGGAATTTCCAAAACGGCCCCACACTCTGGGGCGCAGCTAGAAATCAAGGCTAGTGGGGGTTTCAGGCGCAACTAATATGTACTGGGGTGTCTGGGGGTGTGGTATACCCGCCAGGGTAATAGGAAGGTGCGATGGCCCTCTGCCAGAAAAAAATTAAGGTAAATGGTTCAAAAATGTTGTTTACGGCCTTCTGAGGGATATTTTGTTAATACTCACACTATTCTATAAGCAATATTAATCCAATTAAGTAAAATAGATTTAACTTAAAAATTTCTCTGAGCTCTAGGGGGGGTTTTATCCCCCAAACTCCTCGCTGCGCCACTACCGACACTTGTGGTAACATTACACTGTGGTAACACTTAAATGCCTCTCTGGAAGGTAAGAAAATATTTGCAAGCGCGGGATAGACTAACGGCTTGGCATTTTTAGACCGAACAGCGAAATCGTGGCTTTTGCCATACGGAAAAAAAACCACGTCTAAAAGCATCCAAAAGCATCTAAACACTTTAAAGCTCACGTATTTGACAAACTTTTCTCACCTCGTGCCAACGATCGTGTCTACATTGATGGGGGATCGGGTTGATGTTGTGGCTTGAGTGTTGACTTCACATCCCATGGCCCAGGGATCAAATCCTGGCGATGGTAGAAAATTTGGAGAGGTTACCCTATCCCGGCGTTTATATTGTGAAGAGAGAACTTCATGTGCCACTGATCATGTTGACAAGGTATGGTATAGTATAACACGAGGGCGACCGAAAGCTAGTGTCATTTGGTTCTAGTGGGAAGGGCAGGGAGGGAAGGGTGGAGAGAAACCTGGCGTCAGCATTACCTTAATAATATCGAAAGGCGTCACGGGGACCACGTCTTAACGTCCTATCTGACGGACGGAGTGCTGCGCATGGATCGTCCTCCAAATAACATTCAACCTGGGATCGGGTGACCTCGAAAAATTCTCTGCCACCACACCAACCCGATCCGCTTACTGACAAGGGTTTACAATTTAAACATAGGTAAACTAAAAGTCTGAGGAAGATGTCCTGACTTTAAAATGAGAGAACGCCATGAATAAATAAAAAAATACAACCGCTTGGAAGGTAGTGATGCGTCCTGTAAATGACACGTAAATGCAGTGTTCCAGCCCTCCTGTACACTCCTTCCAGGGGAAAAAGACATGACACCGCGCCCAAACATATGCTTTCACGCGAGGAAGGACACTAAATTCGAAGAACAGATGCAGGCGATAGCCATCTCGGGAGTGACAGTCATGAGCCATGAACACTGCTCCGCCCGCGTGTAACAGAGGGCAGTCCGGAGTAGGCATATTACCCCACGACACAACCCAAGGAAGGCACCATTCCATCCCGTAGAAGCCAGATTCTTGCTGCCACTTAGTGAGCGTTTGAACCCATTTCCGCCCACCGCAGTCATACGGCTACATCCTACCATTTTGAGCATTCTTGAAGAAAACTTGCACTATTTTTTCATGTCTAAATTTCACGAATATGTTGTTGAAGCCTGTAATAACTCTTATTAGTTGATTTCTGAAGCCGGTCAAAATAAGCCCATTGACGGAAAGGGATGGATGCGAACCGGAAATTCAATGCGGAGGTCTACTGCCTTTATATTACACGCAAGGATCATAAAACTAAACAGGAAATGGAATTTTGTAGATTTCCTTCATCCAAAAATACTTTCCCTGAAGATTCATCCATTCTATCAAGGACATTAGTATAAATTGAACTACATTAGCTTTTGATCTCGTTGCCACCCAGTGTACCTATATGGCTACGGGTCAAGCTTTAGAAAAAAGTTGATGTATCACCAAAATTTCACTGGATCACTAAAGACGGCCATGGTAACAACGTACCTAAATATCTTCACAATTTCAACTTTAAAGTTTTCTAGGCGGAAATGGCTCGATCAATTTTTAAAAATGCCCGCAGCGCGGCGATGGATACACTGATCCATTAATTCTAAATACTTGCAATACAATATTTTCTCACCAAAGAAATATCACTGAACGGTTCTGATTATGATATATTATATCGACACGAATATAAATGCCGGTTAACAGCCCTAATAAGAGCTTAGTCCCCCATAAAATTCGGATCACTCTGCTCGACAGCGACGCTAGTGGCAACTTCGGTAAATCCATTTGAATTCGCGGTGGGTGAAAACATAATTAGAGATAAACTGTAGAACAGACAGATTCAGAATGTCTTTTTTCCACGATCAATAAGAGATTATAACGGCAGCGTAAGAACTCATAAATAGATAAGATGACTTATAGTATAACCTGCTAACTTATGTAAAACTTAATGTATGGTTCTTAATTTTATTATTATTTCTAACAGAATATGGTAGAATAATTTGCTAGTATGCGTGGCTTTTTTTGGACTATGTGGTGTGCATGTGGAAGTCCAACTGCATGCTACATGCTGGTGATTGATCACCCCCTGCCAAACACCCTAGAGGTGACTCGCAGGGTATTATGTAGATGTAGATAACTAGCGGCCAAAGGGACAATCCTATATCTGTTGCATTCATGATCCTATCCTTATGCATACATGAATCCAGTCACATCTGCCACTCAAACACGTACCCTCGACATACAAGGTCATGCTCACGTAAGGGCAGTGGGAGGTAAACACGGCGAGGGCGGTGCGAGCAATGCCAAGGGCAGTCAGTCACCCAACCGACGTGAGGGAGCGATGCACGACGACACTTCCTACCAAGGCGATTTTCGATGGGCGTAACGCGCTCTGAGTAAATATACACAAGGTCTTACATGATGGTTGCGCATAGTGCCGTAGCCAGGAATTTTGTCCGGGGGTGGGTCCATAACCGGGCGGGAGAAATTTTTATAAAAACATGGTACTAAGTAGAGTGTTTTAAACTATTTTTAGCACTTTTCATTATTAAAAAAACCTTCATTTTCCAAAGAAATCTTTTGTAAATTCATTATTTGTCAATATTTGGTTTTCTTTTGATGCTCTCATTCATTAAATAACGCGCCGAAGGCGCTGTCTCGCTGTCCCGGTGAATTCCTTCACCCTAACTCTTTTGTGATGCAAAGTAAGCGCGCTTTTATATTTGCGAAGTAACCAAAAGCTGAGGACAATGTTGAACTTCGGTATCATTAAGGGAAATAGAAAATAAGCAAATGAAATACATTTTTATAAAACCCCGATACTTCCTTTGATGAAAATTAGAAGTTAATGGAAATAAAATTTTCAAGCGTGATGAAGCATGTTATCGGTTATTCAGAGACCTGTCAGGGAACACGCAAACTAAGATTTTGCCATGTCGATGGCAGGTAAGAACTTGGAGGAGGCGTCCAACAACTTGGGCCATTTGAGTCATAGGGGAGAGTAAAGGGCGTTTTACACAGGGCACGGAATTTCGCAGGCTAGAACTGCATTACTTTCCCTTTATGGCGAGGAATTGTGCGAATGTGCGAACGAAATTAGAAAAGGGGCTATTTAGCCATCTCACGTCCACGCATGCTCGCATGTGTTCTGGCAATTCACCGCTTTACTCCACGCAATTTTGACTTCGCCTTCGTACACATGTCAGATTGTGCTAGCACTTGCCCCGTCTAAAACGGCCTTAAGCATTAGTGGGAAGAAACCTAGCGTCGGCATTAACATGCACTTATCGATAAACGCCAAAGGGACCACGGCCTAACGCCTTAAATCCTATGGGACTGCATAAAGGAGGCCTAATTCCATTCCATAAAAGGTTGATTTCTGTTGCCATTTCGGTCGCATTTTAATCGGTTTTCAAAAATGTCCGCAGCGCGGTGATGAGTGCAATGCGATCCACCTTTTTCCCAATTATTTGCAGTGTGGTCTTTGCCATTGCGAGGAATATCATTAAAGAGTTATGAATTTGATAAATCACACCATCATGAATGTAAATTTTGGTAACACATTCCTAATCATACCTTATTTCCCCGCGAAACTCACATCAATTTGGCCGTCAGCGAGGCGATTGGCGACTTTTGTGAACCCATTTAAATGCGCGGTGGTAAAACACACTTTCTAAGACCGACTTGAGGATACATTTTGTGATATTCATTTGCCCATCCGGCGGACGGATAACTGTACTTGAATGGACCTCCACAAACCACTCGTGAAGTGATCAGGTAGTATCTGTAAAATCTCTGCCACCACCTGGATTTGAGCCCGGTCCCACAGGGTGGTAGGCCAACACTAGGACCAACACATCGAACTCCATTCCTTAGTAACTTTGGTCGCAAGCACAGACGCCGGAAATCTCTCTCGTTTCTATTTACTCTGAGAAGCAGCCAAGTCTCTCACCTCTTTTTACGTTTACCCATTTTTAAGGCCCCAGTCACGTCCGCCGTCAGCTGCACCGCACCTATGCGCTTCTTCAATTTCACCCCTGGCCTCCGCTCTGTCAACCTACGAAGATGACCGCCCATCCCGAATAAGGACAAAACTCACATAAAGAAACGGGCGGTGCCGAGCCTAACGAAAAAATAGAAAACGGGGCAAAAAAATATCGACGTTCCATGGCATCGAGTACAACGTTTTATGTTATTCTAGAGATGAGCTTGAACCGATATACATATATGTAGGCAGCTAAGACATCTTAACCGTTCGTGGAATGTTTACTTTGAAACATGATAAATGAAAAGCCATGATTGAATTTCTAATGATTTTCAAACTAACGTTCAGGCACCGCGTGCGAAATATATTTTATCAACGTATTTAGTGAGTTTGGAAGGAAATAACTTGGGAAATTCATTAATAAGAATTCTTTCCCATTCTCTCGGCACACAAACGATCGATTTCACGATTCCGGAAGAGCAAATAATTGTTTGCATGACAAAAAACACTCTCTAAATGTGTAGAAATATAAAACAATCGACAAACGTTGATTAACATAATTTTTTCACCAAATAATGACACATTCAAACAATTTTTTCGCCGATTTCCTACGCTAATAAAATCTTCTTGGAAAACTGCACGCTGAAAATAATGAGAACTTAAATACAACAAGTAAGAAAGCATGCTGCATCAAGTAACACTAATATTACCAGCATCAAAATCAGTTAGCAAGCGCAGCAAAACGCAAATTAAATAGTCCTGATAAGGAGATCGGACTGCTAGAGAACAAATTCAAAAAATCTCTGGGCAGGAGATCGATCTGTTTTAATTTTTTTGCGCCCATTATGCTAATAACGGAGCAAATTTTTATTTTGAAAAAGATCGATGAGGAAGAAAATAAAAAAATCACTTATTGGGCCAAGCCTGTGGTACTAGCATGTAAGGTCGCTTATCGCCAACGTAGCTAACGAACTCTACACGAACAGGGTGCGGCGATGATATAAAAAATTCCTTCCGTAACGTATGCACCAGTATTCTAAGGAGCGGAGAAAGCATAAAGAGCATATCACTCGCCTTGATCTGGAGTGAAACCAGGATTCCATGAATTTCCGTCATGTGTTCCAACCCGAGGGTGACCTCGTAGCAGATAAACAGCTTGATTGACTGTGTTATTAACGAATTTATACTGCTGCAGATGAATACCGCGCAAAACACTGTAACTATGATATTATGATATTTTATTTCACCGGACTACATTAACTAGAATACAAGTAAGGATGGAATTGAGTACCGCAGAGGATAACATGTGTGGAATAAACACCAGCAGGCTTTAGGATGAATCGGTTGGAGCAAATACATTTACAATTTTAGCTAAAAAAAAACACGTTTTCACCATCAAACACAGTGCGATTTGAACAATAAATGATCGTCGCTACTTATTTCGGAGCGACGTGAAAAACAGTCTCACAGACGCCCGCGCGAGAGGTAATCTAAATGAACACTGTTATGTGGAAGTCCCTTCACCACCAGAAATGAATACGTAGTCTGGTCTCCTTCCGCGTGTATCCGGCAGGAGGAGTAAATTACGTAGGAAGTAGCGATCATTACGCAGGTGAAAATGCGTCCAGGGGCAAGAGGGAGAGGAATGGAATTTTCCGCGGTAACGAAACAGCCATAGAGGATTCGGCGGAATATAAATTACAATAACAACAAATATGCCTACACACACCCTCCGATTTAATTAGCGGCCAATGGTCCCAAAATTTACTCTACGTGTATTTTTGACTAACAATAAGCAACACGATCAAAATGGCAACAGAAGAACTTTTAAATTTTTTATGCACACAATAAACCATAATTTTTTTACTAAATTTCCAATATGGCTGAAATTGGAAGAAATTTATTTATTGCTTACAATTTCTCGCAAATTTCAGAGAAGTCGAACAGCTAAAAATACCACTCATTTATGCATGTACTGCTTTGGGATTTGATGTGACGTCCCAGATTCTGTCGAGCTTCTCATGAAATGTGATGCTGTAACCAATACTCTACCAAAAAAACGCAGCTATTCCTAAATGGTCCTGTCTATGACCAAGAATTTCCTCAAGCGTCTAATCTCTCACGATCGAATGGAAAACCACAATAGCGATTTAGCAGTGACGTGCAGACTAGCGGAGGTGTATACACGCCGTGGCGTAAGAGGCCACCACGAGGCATGGTCTATAACAACCTACTTACGCGGGAATCCATTCACCAATAGCATAGTCTCCTCGCGTGTACATTTCGAAGGGGGAGTCACGTCAGAGGTGAATATTATGTAGGAAAAAGCATGAGTAGAACGGAGTAAGGGGAAGGACAAGAATTCCCCATCGTAGCTCATCTAAACTTCGATGAACCAATGGAATAATACCTTCAACACAAAATGTAACTAATACGCTCCTATGCACCATTTACTATGGGCACCAATATCATTCTCACGCACCAACATCTCTTACATGACGAGATTAATAGGGTCACATACGCAACTTATAACGCTTTCTGTCAAAAATCTTTTCCAAACTTAAAATAGCAACATTGATAAAATTTAAAGATAACACAATAATATTTTCATACGGTGCTGAATCAACATCAAGTCAACGCCTGACATTTTATTTATAGTTCTAGAAGCTGAATTGTCGTCCTAGATTCTATCGAGTTTCTCATGAAAAGGTACGATTTCGCATCCAATACCTACTTTGCTTAAGAAACGCATCTATCCAAGAATGGATATTGCTGGGTTCAAGAATTTCCCCAGGTGAAGCGTATGCACTAAAATGATCGAACGGAACACCGCATCGATATAATAGACGCAGCAATTTCATCATGACGGGAACTCTTGCATAAACTCCGTGGCGTAAGAGGTGTTTCTATAATAACCTTGTTGCGTGGGAGTCCATTCACCGATAGTAAGGCCCCCTCGCGCGTGTATCCGGAAGGGGTCGTCCCGGAAGAGGTGGCTATTATGCAGGAAAGGCATCCGCGAGGCAAGGGTGGGAGGGGGGGGGGAAAGAAAGGTGGTTCATCTTTCTGCAGAGAGAGAGGGGGCCCTGGGGATTACGGATGTGGGATACGGAGGGAGACGCAGCGGCAGCCAGCACTTGACCCCGTTTCCGCGCGGGCCGCCTCGTGAGTGGCCCACTAAGCGTGGGGCGAGGGGAGAGGATCGGAATGCGAGGAGGGAAGAAAGGAAGGATGGACAGACCCATGGAGGGAGGAGGAGGGACAAGAGTCGCGGAGAGGCACCTGCAGCCGACACGAGACCACATCTGCACAACCGCGGGACCAAACGAACGCAGGGGGATCTCGCGTAGAAATTAATACAAGGCGGCATGTTACGAAGGCTTCGCCGAGAGAACAAATACGTAAAGGAAAAGGAGACTTCGTCGATTTCCACTGATTTATTTCGTCCGTACGACATGTTTTACAAATACGTAAATGAAAAGGAGACTTCGTCGATTTCCACTGATTTATTTCGTCCGTACGACATGTTTCGAACCATAGAGGTCATTATCAAGTACCTTATAGTATAGTAAGGTACTTGATAATGACCTCGATGGTTCGAAACATGTCGTACGGACGAAATAAATCAGTGGAAATCAACGAAGCCTACTTTTCATTTTCGAGTATTAACTTCCACATAGTTGAGCCTAATATAAACAATTGAACGGACAAATACGTACTTTTACGCAAATCTTAACTTCGATGAACTAAGGAAATAGTGCCTTCAATACAAAACGTAACTAATACGCCACTATGCACCTTTTACAATGTGTACCAATTTCATTCTCACGCACCTACGTCTCTTACATGGCGAGATTAATATGCTCACATACGCACCTTATAACACTTTCTGTCAAAATAAATTTCCAAATTAAAATTAGAAACATTGCTAAAATTGAAAGATAACACAATAATATGTTAATGCGGTGAAGAATCCACATCAAGTAACGTCTGACATTTTATTCATAGTTTAGAAGCTGATTTTGAAAGCGTAAAGGGAGATCGGGGATGCCGACTTACAAAAAAATATTTGGGGGGCCCAAACCTGGGATCTTGCCGAGGGAAATTGTATGAGTAGTTAGTTTTAAGTTTTTTTTTAAGCATTTTATAAGAGTCATATGATCAACATTACAACCCTGACAACTAGAATATCGATATCTGGATACTTCGGGGAAAATCGGTAAGCCTGACATATTTTTTCCTCACACTCATAACGAATTTTTGAGGGGGTTTGGGCCCCCTCAGGACCCATGGAGTCGGCGCCACTGCTCGAGGTACGAGTTTAATTCGTTCCGTGACCTTGCTCGTACGTCAATTTGCTCATAACTCAATGCAATTTTCCTCAACGAAATTAATTGAAACGCCATCAATCCGTTCCAGCAGCAAAATGGACACCCTAATTGTTGTTGTTACGTATTTTTGAATAAGAAAAATGTATTTTTAAATGACAAATATTTTGTAAAAACGTAATGAAAGAGAGTGGAATGAAATAAAACTGGTTTTATCAAGTGTATTTGTATTTTCGTCACTTAAATGCAACTTACACATAATTTAAATTCTACTGTAGGCGCAGCTAACCGGTCGGCCGTGTGCAGCGCCATAGCCGGCCGTTCCTCGTATCTCAAATTTCGCTAGTATTTCAAAGCGCAACTGTGCTCGCTCGACGACTGGTATCTCGAATATCTCACATGTTAGGGTACTCGTATCTCGAGGTACCACTGTAATATCATTTTATTGCGACGGCACACTACCTCCGCGGAAAGCGTGAAGTTGGTATGTAATAGCAGCGATATTGGTCCAGAAGGAAAAACCTCGGGTATCTACACGAATTTTATGTAGAGTAGTACGGTCAATACCAACTTCACATTTTCAATTCTCTTACTTCTCCCTGATTTCTAGTCCAAATTTTTAATTTCTTTGACTTTCAATTGAATGCAGAGTACTTATGCAAAGGACTTCGTAGAAAAATGCTGCAAGGTACACAGTGGTTTGCGATTTATATATTCCATGAGTAAAATGTTCCAGTCGAAATAAAAAAAACAGCGCAAAACATAAAATCGGAGCAGTCTTTGCTTAAAAATATAAGATTATTATTAATCATCACAAAATAACGAAACTGATCCGAAGCTAGCGATTATTGCAGCAATCTGACTATCGTTTGCACATATTTCCGCAACCCACTTAGTTGGTAACTTGGCCCTCTTGCCCCCCAGGTCAGCCAAATTTTGCGCCAATGACCTCTTTTAGCCTTCTCCTATCTCCTTTCCTGAACGCAAACAAAACCAACTCAAACACAGCAATGCTCCGCGCGATAAACAATCACTCGTACCCGTTCAACTCGTACCATTTTCACCTTCATGATGTCCCTCATAAGTCCCTTTTTTCCTGGTCAGTATCTAATTTTCCTCATTTCCAGGACCAATTTTCAAATACCTACAATATCCTTGACTTCTCTGATTTCCCTGGCTGATACGAACCCTACATAGGCTTTGAAGTCATTAATGAAGTATTCAAAGCTGATTATATTCGACGATACAAGACCAATATTTACAGCTAATATATTATATGCTTTTGGGATTGAAACTGCAATAATTTTTGTAGTGTACTGGGGAAAAACGTAGGTAGTTTATTTTTCTTCTAATTAAACGCTAAAACGAACTACGTCTCGCAACGATGGCACATCTTCATTCTTATCCCTACGAATATCCTGAAAATTTTACGGGCACTATGGACAAAGAAATGTAGCGTATTATTAATTTTTGGGGAAATAAACTAAGAAAGCATGTTGAAAATTGAGAAAAAGTCAGTAGCAGGTCCATATCCCCTCAACAACAATTGTAAAATTAATTATGCATCGTAATGACCTCAACGTCTGCCTGCAACGATGCTTTCTACCGAGGTAGGTCCACCCCTTAAGGGAATGTGTCACTCCCGGTCGAACGATCGTGTTTAGTTTCTCTTCCTGACGTACTCCTGGTTTAATACGCCTAACGCCTTCAAGTCGACAGGATAAATAGAGGGAAACAGGTATGGTATGGTATTTGGAGGAGGCGACCGACAGCTGAGGCTATTTGCGCCATGAGGGAAGGGTAAAGAGAACCCGGCGTCGGCATTAGCTCTTACCGAAAGGCGCCAAGGGGACCACGGCTTAACGTCACATCCAACGGACGGAGCGTTGCGCTTGGAATGTCCTTCACACAACACTCCAGCAGGGTTCGGGCGGTCTCTGAAATTCTCTGCCACTGCCGGGATTTGAACCCGAGCCCGCCGAGTGGGAAGCCAACACTCTAGCCACCACACCAATCCGATCCCCAACAGGAAAATCTAGAGAACATTTGTCTGTACTTTAAGAGCAAAGATTAAACCTCACAGTATGTACTGAGATAGTATTTTCATACTTGAAATGCAGGAAAATGTTAGCAACATAATCTAGATTATACTTATTCCCAGGAAATTTCAGGAGATAGCCTGATTGCAGGTTGGAACAAGTAGGTAATACAACTGGAAAATGCGCGGTCACGCGGGACTATTGCGTTCTCTACAAGGGGCTCACAGCCTTGGTATACGTCGTCACAATTGAAAGGTAAAAAAAACATCGATTGGTAAAATACCCGAGAGAGAAAAAAATATTACAATATTTTCGTAAAATTAGAAAAAGTAAGTTAGAACACCTAAAAACACAATTGATTTTAAAATGAACTCATTAACTGTTTGCTAATGACCGATGTATTTCTTTGTGATACGAATGCACAGCATACTTAAAGTGGCATTATTTCTTTTAAAAAAACAAACAAAACATAGTTTTCTCATAATGGCAAGAACGCGGTGGAACCACTACAACAATTCATATGAGTGGGTGAGAAGCCGAGGGGAACAAGTGATTTCTCTTTTCTAAACAGAGTCAGGTACGGAAATTAGGCATAGATAACAAACGAGATCAATAAGATATTCAGTGGGGCATTTGATTTTCCACCCGATGTCAGCACAGAACAGAGTCTCATTCGTTTCCCTTGGAAACCAAGTTTTTGTGCATTTTTCTAACAATAAAGTTTACCTAACTATGTTGAGAAAAATATCACTTGTACCCCTTGGCTTCTAATCCCCTAATATATATTATACGTTGATGCTAATGCCGCAAGAAGCAACCAAAACAGGCCTGAGAAACAAGAATCTCAAGGATTAAGGTTGAGTGGGGAAGTTATCAGCATGCTTCGTTCCACCGATGACATAGCAGTCATAACAGACGACCCAGAAGACCCTCTTAGCTTCCCAAAACAGCATACCTCGAGTGCTACCCAAATACAACAGAATGAGTAATGGGGAGAAAGCGACAATCCTTAAATGCGGAAGAAGGACGCTGAGGATGGGAATTACGCCGTAAGGTGAGGGGCCAGAACAAGGGGAGTGCATAGAGGAGGCCCAATTCATTCCATGGAAGGCTAATTTCCGTTGCCACTTCGGTCGCATTTTAATTGGTTTTCAAAAATATCCGCGGCGCGGTGATGAGTGCAATGCGATCCACATGTTTACAATATTTTGCAGTGCAATGTTTGTAATTGCGAGGAATAGCATTGAAAAGTTATGAATTTGATAGATCACATAATTATGTGCATAAATTTCGGTTAATACCCTAATTATACCTTATTACTCCGCAAACCTTCAATTGTCTATCAGCGACACTAGTGGCAACTTTTGTAAACCCATTGAAATGCGCGGTGTGTGACAACAAAAATGCAGATTTAAAAAAATACAGTTTCCTATCTTAATTATTCAAACGGCTACAATCGCCTTTGGTGTCATTTATATTGAAATTATGCCACCACTTTGATTTCATGTACAGCAGGAATTTGCGAAGAACTAAAAAACCAGTACAAAATTTACCAACGCTTCATTTTTACTATGACGCTAACACAATTACAAACCAAGAATAAATTTGCGTAAATATATATTCTAGGAGAATCTCCTTTTGCTTCTAAACAAGACAGGCATCGGCATTATTTATCCGTGAATGGTGTGATTGTTCATTTCAAGATGACTTCCGGATATCCCCGAAAGAATTTTTTCCGAGAGATAAAACGTCACATCAATTACATTCAGGATAAAAATCGCATTAAATCGCGACAAACAATTTAAAATCTATACATGTTATGGAATTTCAAGAATAGGTAATTAATATTTTTGATCGGCCAGTCCTTCAAGGCATAAATATTACTTATTTCGCAAAAAAAGAATAAAATACAAAAACTCCATGCACGTATTTTCTTTCTGCCACATTTAAAAACCAATGATTTAATTGCTATTATATAAAAAGTTTACGTGTGGCGAATAACTCATGCCTCATTTGATAACCATCCTATTCTACAAACAATCCACTAACTTTACAAATGTAGCCTCTATCAGCGAAGCCGAGAATCCATCAGTTCGTAGTTCACATACATCCCAAAATAAGAGCACGAATCATTATCCAGGACTATTAACACATATAATCCATTTGGAAGGAATTGGATACGGATATGGTGTTACTAAATCATCACGCAAATCTTTGTTTTCAAACGATTTGAATTGAAGACTACAATTCAATTCTCTGGATTCATGCCCATGAATCGTTTATTTCGACAGATTGTCAATGAACGACAGTTCTATATCGATTTTTTTCCGACAAATAAGTTGAAGGTTCTGGATACATGATAATGCATACATACCCGGTTAGTATACGGGGACCAACGATGATATCTTTGGTAAATGAAGAGAATCTTTTATCAAATCAAAATTCCGTTATTAACATTAATTTAGGTGCGAAAGTTGCCATTGATGTCGCGACTTTTATATGAGTCCATGTAAGTACCTGCTACAGATAACACTTCCGGCATCTACGGAAATGGCCTAAGTAGTTCTCCGTTCGAGAGACAAATAGCACGGTCAGGGTGAATACCTATTAGGAATTAATCAGAGCGCTAACTATTTAAATAACCAGATCTTCTGACCTCCGATGTTATGACGCAATGAAAAATGATAGTTACCAAGCATGTAAGATGCTTCAGCATAAAAAGTTGCGGAAAAGCAGTTAAACGAAGTTGCAAAAAAAATTTATTTACGTAATTGTTTTTGCAAAACAGGTTTCGTAAATGTTGACAACTCTTTCAATAAACACGATCTGAGACACTGCCTATTTTGTCCATCCAACATTCTAATCAACAAAGTACGTAAGTGGGTTAGAGAATCGCTTTTCGGCATACTTCAAGAACATGTCAACTTTCATACTATCAAGGACTGCCTTTACAGTTTCCTTCCCAAACACAATGCGGATTATCTATTTGCAATGGATTAATTTTTCATAAACTAGAAATAATTGTGTAAATTCGCTTTTTTTGGCTCTTATGCCATTGGTGATTTGAAAATCTTTTACATTCCGCGATTGGGTTGGCCGCTCATTATCACGAAATCTCAAACGGAATTTCCCCGCATAACTTGACTATGGTTCTTTCATGAACGAGGCAGTCATTGGATACATTTATGTTATCTTCAACTAAGTTTATCTCGCTACCGAAAATACATGCCTACGACGGTAAAAATTTTTGGGGAATATTATAAGCGTTTCCAGCGCGAAATTGTCACCAAAATTACTATCAGGGACAAGATGACAATGATTCTGACCACCCACATGGTCAGCGCTATCGGATGACATACAAAAGCTGGTGTGGAAGGAATACCTCGGCAATTTTGTCCACGCGGAAGGATTTACTATGGCAGACACCAACCGGTTTGTCACATAACTAATTCTCATCCTTGTAGTGGATTAACGTGAATCAAAGCTAGAAAAGCAAACGGGAATCGGCAAAGGTTTCCTCACCCAAAACGACCCATTAAGTTTTTCCTCCACTCACGGAACTCAAAAACAGGTATGAAAACGGGTAAGAAAAGCAAAGCAGAGCTGGAGATGTATCTTTAGCAAAGTGTTTATAAAAAATCGCAACCACGAAAAAAATATTCTTTGAAACCCGTCATGATAAGAGCATTACGACGACGACCTGGTGGAGGAAACCCTACTTGTTTTACCCAATCAAAGAAAAATAATACATAAGAATAACCAAGTATGAGACACCAACGAACACATTTGGAAAATAATAAAAAGACCGAAAGGCAAGCCTAGAAGATGATGGGCGAATGAATATACAAGAGGACAAGACTTTACATATCCAAAAGTCGGGATTTAGCCCAACATCACTACAAATCGCGCGAGTTTCTGCGTGCCTATAACACGTTTAGAACAAGTAGAATACCATACATATATGCAACTAAATTTCAGAAAGAAACCAGTGCCTTTTTATATTTTGATGCATACATACAACATGGCAATCTCGTAAATAACTTTTCTTCGTTTTAATTTTAGAAGCAACTGCGGACAAGTCGGGCGAAAGGCGGACCGCCGTTCCGACACTGGTTATGAAAAGACATATCGTAATAGTCAAATAATACTATTATCAACGTTGGTGCCTCAAAATTTCTAATACATGCATTCCTAGTCAAAACAAAAAATTATTTTAAAATACGCAGACGTAACTTGTATTTAAAAAAACACAGAGTAAAATATAACTCGTACAAAAATGTTGAGGAAAGTGTGTTCCGGCACTGCCGATTTTGCCGTGACACCACTGTGACCCTTCATTATCCGTAGGTGTACCTGCGGAATAAAAATTACGCAGAGAAAAAATTAATTCACGCTGTCCTCTCTAAGACCTAATTATACAAATTTTTATACTGGTTATAGCAAAGTGAGCATTTACCTCAGTAATATCGTCGAATGACTACACACGCAATAGAAAGGATTAATTTATCGTGTATCATATACTTTGTAAAGACACCAAATTAAAATCGCCTGCGCAGTTGTCGTCATCCAAATCGGTAAAGGAAAGAGCAGTGACACTGCTGACAACAATCCGATGCCACATATTATTTACGGCAATAGTAACGCAGGAACGTAGGCAAAAAACGTGGAGCAATTGCATCCTTTAGCGCGTAATTCATAATTCCCAACGGTCCCCCCTTTGTCTCATGACGTTGGCAGAAACACGAGTAACCATTCAATGAACGGTCATCCAACATTGCGCGTTTAACAAAGTGCTGCCCTCGATAGAAAATTTTAGAAAATACAACGGATATATACATATATTTATGAATTTATTTTCGTATCAATTGAAGCCCCTTGCCGTTAGCGGCTTCTAAACTGCTTTCAGCTTCAGCACTCACCTGTCCCCACCTTTTTCGGCGAACTCCTAAAAATGTGCCCCAAAGAATACGAAATACAGAAATAACGGGGCACTGCGACGCGTTTACACAATATTTCTAGCCGAGGAGCAATGAATGATACTGGAATTGTGTGAACGGAAAATGCACTACTGTTCCTGCCACTCATCATTGACTGGAACCTTTTGCTGGGGTTCAAACACTTTCTAAAACTCGACTCCAATATGAGAACGCAAATAGGAACATGAAACACAGTTAGTCTTACAAATAAGCCATAGCGAGGGAGAGAAACATTACTGTAGCCCCCTAAGTGCTAATCTTCTTACTGGGGTACTATCAGTACTTTAAATTAAAATTTAAAGTACTGATAGGATGGAAGAACTACTTAAGTGAATATAGCACCACAACAGCATTTAGTTCACCTATAGGTCCTCAAGGGAATTTGAGTACTCATCAAAAATCTTAATTATAGCACTTTCCACCACAGATGATGCATGTAATATAAATATTACAGCCATCTTCACATAACGCGGTGAAGAAATATACACCAGCAATGAACTGACTACTTCTATTTATTGTAAGTCCCCAATATCATCAGTGAATTTTCTGGCTGTATCTTTCGAATCACCACCTTCCAACAGGAGGAGGAGGAGGTTAATAAACAAGTCAATTTATTATAAAAAAATTAATCCAACATGTTAAAATTTGAGGAAAAAAACAACACATGTATCATTAATATCATATTCTGATCTATACAAATAATACCAGGGTAGTGGAGGGGGAAGGTTGACGCAAACGTCAGAAGAACTCACAGCCCTGTCCTTGAGCGGCAAGTGGACTATGGCCGATGGACAGTTGTAATGTGGCGGACAGGTGAATCATAGCTGAAACCATAATGGAAACATGAAACATTGTCGCCGTTGTTTCATCCCGAAGATTCTCTTCCTTATCTGGCTGAGTTTGACGCCATCCGATCAGTTGAAATTTTGGGGGCATTTCTCAATTTCAATTGCCTCCCGAATTACTCGCGTGCTCCTGTGACAAAGCGCAATACGCAGCTGCTCCCGAAAGCCATCGATATCAATATATTTGCACCCTTCCTATCACCACAATATGGGCACTGTATACATTAGGGTTATGACTTTTTTGTAACCCCATGTTCCTGTGCTATAAATTGATGAATATTTGTTCAAAAGTAAAGAAAAAAACATTAATTCTATTCAGTTTTTGAAAAAGGTCACCCCCAACCCAAAAAAACTATTTTTACCATAGTAACGTATAAGGTGAAAAAAATCATTTTGTGGAAGTTTTTTATTTAAATTACAATTCAAATTATAATGATGCAATTTTAAAACACTTATGTAGTAACACACATCCTTCCAGTGGCGTGGCGAGGGGGGAGGTCTGGGGGGTCTGGACCAACCCCGACCACCGAAATATAAAACACAATTACTTCCCCTCATAAAAGAAAACAAAATATTGAAATATCCTGAATTTACAAAATATTTCTTTGACAAATGAAGTTTTTTCCATATTAAAAGTGTTAAAATTAGTTTTAAAACTTCTACTTGCTACCCTTTTTTTAAAAAATTCCTCCCCCTGGTTTCAGACCCCTCCCCTCGCGCACGTAATTCATGGCTAACCCAGTGGATCTGCCCAACTGTTAGAGATTAATCTACAAGTTCTGAGTAGCGAAGTTCTTTTTTCTGGTAAAAGAATAAATGACAAAAGAGCTATTACTGCTTGGGAATTCCACCTGGCATCACTTAAATTGGGTATTTTCGGAAACTTGACTCTAGTAAAAATCATCGGAAACAGAAAACCCGAGTTAAATGAAATAGAAATTTCATATACTCACGTTATCCTGCTGATTCAGTAATCTCTTATTTGCCATTCTCGAAATTCATTCATTCATAATTAATTACAAGTACCTGAATAAATGGATATTATCAAAGTTGGCGCACGTCTCGTTTCCTCCAAGTTCATTATCCATTACTAAGCGAAGAGCTCGATCAAGAACATGGTGCTGACAGGCAATGAATTGTGGCTTTTCTAGTTTCTTTTCAGCAAACACTGAATAACAACTCCATTCTTTCTTCCAGTATTCAGATTTGTAGTGTCCGCAACAATCATGTTTACACTTTTCCATCAAGTTTTCCATTGTTGCCATTCCAATTTCCATTAATTTTTTAAAATTAAAAATTTTTCTAATTGTAGCGTTTTCTACATTTCTCCTTTTATTGTAACGGCTTCTTTAATAGTAGATCTGTAAATACCTGATTGTGAAGGCATATCCACATCAATCCCGTCTTGAAATAGCTGTTTACAAACTGTGGTTGATTAATTGAAAGATGTTACTGATTTTGTTGCAGTTTTGGTTTCGCTGTACTTCTTACATGTGCTTGCGAATTCTTTTTCTTCGGAATCTTGATATTCACTCTCTGTCTCTGATACACAAGTTGACATAATTTTTGCAGTTGCTGCTGATGAAATAGATGCCAAAGGCATTTTTCTTCTTTAGGATGGATGTAAGGAAATAAAACTTTGTAAGGTTCACTGTTATTTAATTATGGGCACATAATTAAATAACAGTTAACCTTACAAAGTTTTATTTCCTTACTTCCAACATGGAGAGGTTTCAAAAAGTAAAGCCTGAAGTTATTAGTTGTATTTAGGATGGATGTCTAGATTCATTACTTGCTGCCTTTTCAGTAGTATACCCTACTTTTCCTTTACTCTCACTCTGTAGATGATATAACTTTCTGTCCTCCCTGCACAGCCATTCACCATTTTCTTTTGTTTTGTCAAATACATAACTCAATGAATAGTATTTTACTCGCTTTACGCACTCATTATAAGTTTTAGCACATGTTCTTGTTTTGATTTTACTACTTGGTTTGATAATGTTAGGAAATTTAATTTCTTTTGCCACAAACTTATAACCTCTTTCATAATTTATTTCACTCGTTCCTTCCTTCCTTCGATATATGGTCCAAGGGTTAGACAGCGGTCAACAACTTAGATTTTCAGTATTACCCTGCTGTTCTTTTCCAGTGATTGTTCTTCTAGTGGAACAGTTCTTCTTTTCCTATGTGAATCTTGAAATTGAGTAAGACTTTTCCCAGATCTTCTAGTTCCTTTCAAAAGTAGTAGTAGTTATCTAATGAGACATTATGATTTCAAATCGCAGTATGAGACTTGGAACAAATTAATTAGAAATTAAGAATAAAAATTAATAAGAAGAACACCAACTTATAGAGTTATATATACTAAAAAAATGGAGAATTTTCTAGAACTTTCTGGACACTTCTATTAAGTAATACAGTCAGATCTGGATTTAACGTCTTCGCATTTAACGTTTTTCCGCATTTAGCGTTTATTTTTTTGGGTCCCGATTCATTCCCTATTAGGGCAATGTAAAAATTATCCGTATTTAGTGTTTCCGCATTTTGCGTTTTTCCGCATTTATGGTCGTAAAAATTTGTCCCGCTCAAGATTTTTTTGCCCGATTTAACGTTTTTTCATGACGGTTCATCCAAATCTTTGAATTTATGGTCATCAACAAGAACAGTCTCATGAAATTACTAAGAGTCGATAGAATCTACCGGGCAACGCTTCTTCAACTGCTTTCTTCCGCAAGCGCAGCGCTGCGACCTTCAACTCGCAAGCTGGGTGATTTGTCTTCTCGTAATGTTTCGCTCCCCTTCTGATCCAAACACCAGGCACTTTTTGTATCAGATCCGATCTAATGGAGCTAATTCATCCCTTAATAACCTCGAACTACCTTATCCTTCACTTCTTGAACTCGACTTCGATGATACGTGACGACTGATGACACGAGTTATCCTCCGAGGGCCGCTACAATAATGGTTTTTTCGTTATATTTTCAATTGATGGCATATGCCCCTTTCAACTCTACTACCTTCGGGCAGTCGATTATTAGCCCAATATTTTTTCAGTCGGCTACTTTCTCTTTTCAAAAGAGGAGGCCCAATATCAATTGCGCAGTTAACTAGAAGATTCTTTCTATAATCCATTCCAAGGTCAGTTTCCACGGAGGAACAGCGAAAGAACAGAGGAAGTGTTTCCCCTGTCATGACCGTGAGTGAGAGCATTCTTTCCCTACGGAACAACATTATTTTACATCGTAATTTAGATATCCCGGAGCCAATTTATCGACATGCGGCTGGTTGATATCGCTGTCGATTCAAAAATATTTATCTGGTGCTAATTAATGTCAAAAGAGAATGACAATCGGAGTTTTGACGAACTATCACGGTCCATGACTCTAAATAAATCGCTCATGCTGGAAAAAAATCACCGCATACTCACGGTAGAATAGATGAGCGCGGAAAAATACGAAAATCCGGCAGGTGATTGACTTCGACATCATAACCGTGACGAAATTGCCAAACTCCAGAGGCACTGACAATTTTTCGGATGAAATCCAGTTCTGTTGAAGATTAAACCTTTTCACTTAACAGAGTTTAGCTAATCGTTATTCAAGGTCCAACCAAATTTTATTAAAAGCTGCCGAGAAACAAGGCGAGTCGGAGTCAAGGTGATCAGCGCGCCGTGTAAGCAACTTCTCCCGGCTCCATTCAACCTGCATAAGGCCGCGGATATATGACAACGAATCTGGTGTTATCATCGAGTTGAATTACCATCGACTTGTACGCATACTAGAAATAAGATTCTACTTTTTTGGATGACCTCGAAATCCAAAATGTGTGCATAGGAGGCTTTTTAAAGGCTCATAAATCCCTTGTTTTGCCGAGGCAACAGAAAACGTTAAGTTGGCAAAATTCCAGAAAACCTCCCTTTTACTAGATATTCGGTAGTTGAGAATTCGGGATTAGCGATCTTCTGCTGTTCCTTATTATTTCACTCATTCCTCATGATTTTTCGAGTACCTACTTACACCTTTTCTTATTATATTAGAAATGCTATAGTCACCTACGTGTCACTTTTACAGAATAAATTCTAAATTTCATCGAGACCACTGAAATATGCATAAAAATGGAATCACTAATGTCAATAATAATAATCCCTGTGGGAATGCTTTTAAGTTGATGTTTATTAGAATTTTCTTAAAATATTTCATTAAAACAATTGTCATCCTCTCATTACTTATTTTTACTACCCATTTTTTTAGCTGATTCCTGAAAAGTATTATCCAACCTTCATAGGGCAGAGAACATTTCATTATAGAATTTTTTGCTGCATTCAGCACCTTTTAGTTACTTAAAATAATATTTTTTATTCATAAAAAGCCATTCCAATCATTACAGACCCTAAAACCTGAAAAAAATGGCAGGTCCTCATTCGGTGTTTTTCCGCATTTAGTGTTTAAAATTTTGTCCCCCCTGAAAAACCTTAAATCAGGATTCTACTGTATAAAGGTCGATACTGTCATAAGATTTCAGAGAGTCTTACAAACATCCTGAGTACTCTATAGAGTCCCATCATACAGAAAGAGATCTTTGAGGAATGTTTGACAAGGCTCAAGAAAGAACAGGGATGTACCTTAGTATATGACTGAAATTCTAATTAGCAATTTCTTGTTGGGGGTGACTTTTTTTAGAAATAGAACGAAACTAAGACTTCTAACATTATTTTTGGGCAAAAGTTCATCCTTCTGTGGCACAGGAAATCAAATTTTGTACAAAAGTCAAAGTCATAACCCTAGTATACATATTTGATCATCTCAAAATAATGCTCAAGCATGGGAAACCAGGTCGGGTATGCTTTGCATTGTTACCTGTGTTATTAATAAATGCTTTTCACAAACCATTACTCGAATTACAGAGTAAATGTGAATATCACGGACTTCAGGTTTATAGATGGCTCAATACTCACGGTCATGTTTTGGTAAGCTCTTTAGGGCTCTTCTGAGGATTTCCCCAGCCTTTTCTGCACGATTGGATTTCATACACACTGTCCCTGCTTGGATCCATGCTTCTTTCTTGTCCTTGTACTTCTTTAGCATTGCATCCATCAGCTTGTCCAGTTCCTAATGAGCAAGTATAATATATAAATGAAACCATGCATGTAGCAATTTTTGTGCAAAATTAAGCATTAATGTGAAAAATTTTCAGAGGTAGATATAAAAAAAATGCCATTTCCTTTCGTAAAAATTTCTTTGGAACCGAGCTACACATCCCATTCTGCCTCAACCAAAAAATAACATAATTAGTTAAATCATAATTTAGTTGAACTATTTTTTACTATTAAAAACAACACAAACATGTTTCCATTTTACTTCTATTTAATAGATAGTTAGATCACCAGCACCCACTAACAATTTTCCTATTTATCATGACACATCATGATGGGAATTGGCACCCAGCGACTTTTAACTGTTCCCTAAGTTGAAAGAACATTTGGCCGGAAGGCGATTTGGCTCCAACGAAGAGGTGAAAGATGAAGTTCAACATGGCAGCAAGCTGGTACAACATGGGCATACAAAAACTTTCACAGCGTTTACAAAAATACATCGACCGAAATGGCAATTGGGAACATGCATGAAATTTGTTCATCATGATACTAAGTCTGATTGAATAGACAATTCTCTCACAAGTCCAAATATGCAAGACAAAAATATCCCAGCACTCTAAAATGTCATTAAATACTCATTAAAAGTGCTTGAATATAGCTAGAAGTCACGTGACCTGAAATGCCTTCTGACATCATCGCAAGTACACCATTCACTTCGCAAAGAAATCAGAGCACTGATTAAAAGAGATCTTGTTAATAATCATCGTCGAGCTTTACATTAGTTCTTCTTAGGACAAAATTCACTTAAGAGGGATTTAAGAAGGTACGACACAACAGTTTAACTTAGATCGACTCCTTTATGGCGGCCGATTTCTGGAAAAACAGTGATTGCTTCGTTGCTACTACGATGCATGGAGTAGAATCAATCATGTTAATAAAAATGCGATTAACTAAAATTATATTACAAAGGTTTTTAAATAGTTATTTATTGCCCAATTAGATTTAATAGATCCATTGCTAGCTGAAAATCTATCTTATTTATTTACCTAGTAACCTACCATGCGGAACTTGGATAGTTTTCTCCGATTGGCCAGAGTTGAGAGCCAAATGAGCATTAAAAGGTAATACATACATAAAAAAATTAGTTGATAGATACAGAAATAAGTTTCGAGAGCCATTTAAGCTGTATTTACTAGAGCTCCTTTTTTTGAAATGTGACCCTTGGCAAAAATGAGTCAAGAAGGAACAAGAAATTTTAGGTTTTGTATTGACATGCAGCGAACCTTATGGACATCACATCACAAATATTGAGTTTACTTTGCCTAAAACCTCATATTTCTCTCGTAAATTACCTTCCACTAAATTCCTTTACATTTCATGGGTAGACATAAACTTAAAATTTATAGGGTTGCTTGGAAAGTGAATTAAGTGATACATCCTAAATTTGGTAAAAATAACCCTGATAATCCGTAGACCAGATAACTAGGAACCAGATAATTGTGAGTTGACAGTAAAACATTTTTCCATGCATTCTCACCTCAATTTTATGGCTATCCAAATAAATTTGAAGCATCTGGAAGTACACTTTCATTGCATCATTCATTTGCAGAGCTTCTTGTAGAACTTTCTCCAGGCTCTCCTACAGGAGAAAAAAATAGGAAATGAATTCAGGTTGAATTCAGAACAAATAGGTTACTAATGAGACAGCCATATAAAAAGACGCTTACCTTGGTCCCATAGAGATTCTCAAGGTTCAACATGCAAACCCAAATATTAAACTTTTCTTGTTCCTCCCGAAAATTGATGGTCTTCAGAGCACGCTGAGCAACAGCCCTTGCTTTCTCTATTTCTGTATTCTGCAACATTAAATTCACATTCAATGATTAAATACAAACATATAACAAGTTCAAAAAGTTGCAAACCTTAAAAAGCAACTATCAAATGGATTCACTTTTTGATTCGTGAAATAACAAAAAGGTGAATTCATGCCCTCTTTTAGGAAAGACACCATACTTTCTTTTAGCTAAGTTGCAATTAATAAACTGAAACACTACAGTTGAACCAATTAAAAAAATCTAAATTTATTGAATCTTCTTTTTTAAATGGAAGAATTATCTGACAAACACTTCCTGAATCAGTTCTCCTATTCTATTCCCTAATATCACTTCCCTATCCTCCTCAATTCTCTATTTCCTACCTTTTTCCACCTAAAACTATTTTGTCAACAAAATTGAAATGGAGTGATGGAGAAAAAGCATCATAGAAACCTAAGTGAAAACTGCTAAAAAAATGGTCAAGGAAGCATTGTGCCTCTCTTTCAAGTGACCATTTGGGTTTTCCTATCATTTGATTAGATAATTAAAACTCTACTCCATCTTAAAAGATCTCCCTTAAACAAAGATGAAGAACACCTGCGATCAAAAGGAAATCATTAGAGAAAGGGAGAATTGGAGGGCTGAATTAAACCAATTTTTAGAGATGAAATACTGTGAAATCTTACAGCCCAAATTTTAAAGTGAACTTTTTTCCTACAGAAAAAAAGTGAAAACAAACCTTGCTTTTATAATGCTAATTCGAAATAATTCTGGACTTTCTTAAAATGATTAAAATCTTGAAATATTTAAAACACGTCTCCATAGGATTAAAATCTTACTTTTCAATATGAAAGGAAGTTAAGGTATGCATTATAACTAATGCAACAACAACTATGGATCTGATATCTCAAAATATATATAGACACACACTAACTAACCAGTGGCGTAACGAGGGAGGGTCTAGACCCCTCTCTCCTCCTGAAATATAAAGGCACACTTGCCTTTCATCACAGAAGGAAACCAAATATTGAAAAACCATGAATAAACAAAAGATTTCTTTGAGAAATGAAGTTTTTCAGATTATGAAAAGTGTTAAAATTAGTTGAAAACCCTCAACTTAGTACCCTGTTTTTCAAAACTTTTCCCCCTGGGTTTAGACCCACCTCCCCGAGCAAAGTTCCTGACTACGCCAATGACGCCAACACATTGCAGAAAAAAATAATGGTTTGGTATTAAGTACTTATATAAAAACCAAGTCAATTCAATAACACCAAGCCTCTTTTAAGAGTCATCCCGGCTTACCTGCAAGTGGAATGCTACATATTTTAGCCAAACTATTGACGAGTCAGGTGAAGACAGCACAAGGCGGTCAAAGTCATCCGCTGTCTGGGGGCATGCCTCTGGATCCATCAGACGCTCCTCAGCTTCTCTTACAGCATTCTCTTCCTTCTCCTTCTGGGCTATGGACTCACTCTTTGATCGCTTCTTCTTGCTCTTCTTTTCTTTATCATTAACCTGCAAAATAAAATCAGAACCTCAATAACCTGAAAACAGTGAAAAAGACAAAGCAATCTAGGAAAATCATGAACAATGGGTTTTTATTGAAAGATTCAGCACTGTGAATTAAAGTAAAGTTTTAGTGATAGTGGCAGAAATAAACTCAAGTAAAGCCAATTTGGTACTACCCCATGCCATCAAGCCAGGATGGCAACAAAAGTCCCACTTCACAGCTCAAACAGCAACATTACATATTTAACTGTATGATTTTAATCTTGTATAACCATGATTTTAATCTTTTTTTGCACCTATAGAGTTAATCCCTAACCACAATCGAATCCCTAATTTCCATATCATTATTTTCATGGCAACCAGTCCCAATTTTTATCTACTAAATATTTCCCTGATGTTTGGTAATAATTGAGAGAGAGGCTAATAGCTGTCAGCCTACCTCATGGATAATATAATTGCTTCCATGGTTGAGACGACCGGGGGAGTCCACCTGACTCATGGATGCGATTCAGTATTGTCGTGTGGTCAGAGTAGTGCCTCAGGGTAGTGTAAGTTGTGTGATGAGGGACTTAGGGCTCCGAGCCGAATAATTGGGGGAGACGAGAGAAGGCTAAGCAGCGAAAGATAGGGTGGACATCTGGGCTCTCTCCTACCGCTATTCTTAACATACAGTTCATTTTTTATTGGTTACTCCCCCCTTTTGGGGCAAAAACTTAATTTTCAAACGTGAAAATATAACGCCCAAACATATTTGTTAGTCCTACAACAATACTGAAACACCGCTGCGAGTCAGGTGGACTCCCCCGCTCCTCTCAACAATGGGAACAATTATATTATCCGTGAGGTAGACCAACACTTAGCGGCCTCTTTCTCAATTATTACCAAACACCTGACCCTCTCCAAAGACTTTGTATGCATAAATTCCCTGCCCAAATATCACAATGAAATCTCTCATGAAAACCTAATAGTATCAGCAACATAAGACTCTCCCATGTACAATTTAACCATGCATGAAAGTAAATCACAACATTTCTCATCTGGAGGCCATAGAAGTAGTAATGCATACATACTGTCATTTAAATTTGGAATACAAACAGAGTAAGGGTAAGGTAAACAAGGATCTGGGCTAGGTAAATGAAGAACCAGTGAACCTGAGGATAAACTGTAGAACTACCAATATTCTCAAAAAATTATGAAAAACCATACATGCACCTAAGCACTATGTATGTATATACCTGTCAAAATACAATTATCAGGAACTGCAGCAAGCATGCCGCCACTAAACTATGAACTGAGAGAAATTATGACAAATACTAACCTCATTATTTACATTTTCATCTTCCAAAGAAGATTCATCACTTCCATCCTGCTGTCCTGCAAGAGCTGATGGCAAGCTGAGAATGTCTTTATCCCACACAAATCCCACGTCAACCTGTAAATGAGGTAATTGTTCCAAGGCTGATGGCTTGTCATCCCACCTTGTCCTTTCATCACTAGCCAACATGTCACCAGCCATATCAGATGGCTCACTTATGTCCATCACTTTACGCTTCAAGTACTCTACCCCTCTTTGGGCCACTTTGACGTCACTCTCAGACCCTGATGGCCTTCTGGCTCCACCACATCCCTCTTCCAAATAGTCCTCTACCTTTACAACGCTTTCACCCTCTGCATCCAACACAACCTTCTTCCTTTTCTTTGTAGCAGGAGCGGAGAGCTCCTCACTGGATTTTTTCTCAGCAGCCCTCATGTTTTCCAGTTGTCTCTTTCTATTTGATTTTATTGGCTTACCCTCACTGTACTTTCCTGCTAAAATCACCTTCCTCTTCAACAGGCCAATCATTTTCCCACCCTCCTTCCTTCAATACAATAGAGAAAAGATTTAACATGAGTAGGTGGAAAATAATTCATGCCATTATGCTACCATACTCTAAGGGATTCAAGCCTAAGGCTTGTTTAGATAGGTGATGGTAGAGCTCACCCTGCACATATCACAAAGTTTATGAAATACACACATTCAAAGTTGGGTGGGCCAGCTTATTTTTCTAAGCCACCTCGCATGAAGATTCAGGGATGTATTTAGGGATGCATGAAGGCTTCATCTGGGATTTAGGCATAGGGCCTTTCGGTCAGCTGCCAAGTTCTAGAATGATCGCAGGCTTTCCCGTTTTATAGAATTGTGGAAGGTTACTCGGGATTTCCACCAGGTCAGGTTCTCCAATTCCATCTCGGCCGACGTTACGATGAACGAGTTGTCCATCGTCATCGGGGAAACGTCGGCCAAGATGGAGTTGGTGAACCTGACCCGGTGGATATCCAAAGTAACCTTCCACAATGCCAAGTTCTATATTATGTTTCCACACACTTTTTTTTACAATCACAATGAAACAAAATTTTACTAAACGAGAGAACCATAATTTTAACTTCGAGACTAATGAAGTTCAAATAGCATCACCAACTTGTTAATACAAGGAACAGTGGATGAGAGGTTTGGGAACTATGCCACTGATTGATGGTTCTCAGGATGTGGGAAATACACGGGAATACATGGAAAATACAAGGGAATATCAAATATCAAATGCATGGGAAACTTATAGATACTCCAAAGTAAAATCTTACCAATGGCTCAAGGAAAAGAATTGACACCCCAATGCTATACCATAAGAACATCAAATTATGCATAAAATAAATCAGAATACATCCTTTGAAAAAAATTTACTCATATAATTCCATAATCATACTTTTATTCTAACACTTATCACTATTTCATGCTTTTATAATTATTCATTTTAATCAATAACTTACCCAGAAACAATAACCTTATGGATATCTCCAGGTAGTAATGGGGATTCTGATTCTTCACTGCCACAGAAATCATTACAGTGGTTTCGAACAGGTAGATATATCAGCTCCCCATGAAGTAACTGCCCCTTGACCAAAGCAACGGCAATATCCTTCACTACCAGAAGTACTTCAGCTCGGATACATTTCCCAATAGCAAGTGTCTCATGTGCTAAATGTGAAAAAAATTACAATAGAGGCCTGTGATAAAGGTTTTACATATCAATTGAGGTTAATTTAAAAAAATTCACAGCCAAGTTAAAATTCCAATAAATTGATTTTTTCATCTTAATTTTATAATGTTCTACTACGTAAATTCACCCCATTTACTGCATACAACATCAAAGACGCAAGTCATTTGTGATATTGAGTGCTTTGAGAAGAAAAATATTCAACAAAATATAAATAATGCGATTAAAAGAGACACTAACCTGCTTTTTCCACTTCTTCCATAGCTGGATCATTTAGAGTTAAATAAAGCTGGTCTTCACCATAATCCACAAAAATAACAACACCTTCAACTTTGTCTCCAACATTGGTGGGCCTCTCTAATCATGGATAATGAAATAAAAAAGAGAAATTGGTCTTATCTAATGACTAATTAGCTACAAAAATGTCTACAGTGGAACCTCGTTAAAGCGAGTACGGGCTATAGCGACACCCCCGCTATTACGAGAGATAGCCGATGCACCGTCAATTGACCCTATAATAAGTGTGTTAAAAAATTCGTTTTTTCGAGACCCTTTCGGTGTTGGCTCTCGCCATAGCGAGGGTTTCACCGCCGGAAGACTTTCATGAAGACTCCTTAACCTCTGTGATTGCTAGCGATCTGTTAGAAATGAAGTTAATGGAGAGCTCAGTCTCAAATTTATGTGGTAAACTGTCGTTCGATAAATACATATAATGATTGATGAAACAATGCTTTGCATGATTTTTAATCAGTGCGGCGCTTATAAATTGTTTGAATAGTTAGTCGTTATTTGAGTAAGGAAATTTAGTGATGCAAAAAAACATCGCCTTTCGTCTGGATTTATGCTTACGTTTATCGGATAGATGTTTATCTATCACCGCACCACTCCTGTACCTGTATATCTGTTTGCAACAGGCATATTGGCTATTATTTGCTCCACCTCCGGTAAAGCGACAATTCGCTATAGCGAGTGTTTATTAGTGCACCGTGGGGTGTCGTTATATCGAGGTTTCACTGTATTATAAAATTTTAATTTCCAAGCTCTCATAGTTTCGATCTTTATAAAAGTGACTTGAAAATGCCATACAATTTATGGTTAAAAAATAATTCTCCCTTGAAAAATATTGAGGGCTAATTATGGAACATTTTATTGAGAAATATCAATCTTTTAAGTTTCATTATTGTTTCCTGCTAAATATAATATAAAGTTTTCTGAGTATGAAGGAAAAAATAGTCTGGATAATCCACAAACCAAGTGATTGGGTGCGGGATAATCAAGACTGTATAGGGAAGTACGAGTATGTACCTTTACATTAAATGAGTAAATCTAACTAATTCATTAAAAGAAAAGCATTCTAAAAACATTTTTGACTCAACATAAGATTCTCTCCTACAGCTAAAGCAATAGGGAAGTGCACTAATTTTTTTTTATTGCTGAATTTGAAAGTTTAGCCTAAAAAAGAAACATTAGTATAGTCACTTTTATTTTCTGCATCTGGGGTATGCACTTTAAAACGTTTTGAAAGTCGGAAAATTTCATGTTGCGCTGAAACACAGTGCCTCCATCTTGATTGAGATGTGACGTCACAAGGCAGTAGTCACCAGTGGAGTATCGCTGTATTCCGTCGCCTTCTTTAGCGCGGCGAGAGTTTCCGGGAATCGGTGGAGTTTGCTTCTTACAAATGTCGTCTAGTACCGAAAACATGAATTCAAAATAGAATTATAAATGATTTTTTGTTCCAAATTTCATCTCGACGTCGAAACAAAAGCCTGGAGAAGATATTCATTCCCGTGCCTTAAGCACAAGCTATACGGAATAAATGGTTCAAGGCTGCTCCTGACTCTTACCTATCGATGATATTCTGTTTTGAAGATCATTTGAAGGTATTGTAAGATCAAATTGATATTTATATTATTATAATTTACTTAATAGGTACCTCAGTCACATCAGAAAGTGTTTTGAGTCAAAATATAGCATCTTCCGCGTAGACCTACGTAATTTATAAACTGAAAGTAGTTTGGTTAAAGAATTATGGCGCGACTGTTTTTTTACACGACCGGGCAAAATGCGTACTTTGGCCATGATATGTGCATATATGATAACAAACGATTTTTGTTAAAGTTAATCTTTATTTGTTGAAATTAGTACATATATAGGTGATACAGATATAAAGGTACACGGCAGGTCGCGCGGCGTAATTTGTACTCCACTGGTGACGGGTTCATCTTGCTGATCTAAAAAATTAGCTACAATACCTAGAACTTTGAAAACTCGCAATATAGGCAGTCAAAGTACATTGTAAGAATACACGAGACCATTATAGCCCAGAATGTACGTACAATGTCGAAATCCTTGGTTTCCAAAGATTGACGCATTTTATACGCCAGCGCGCCCGGTCCAGGGTTATCAACTTTCATTTCATCCTATTTGTTAGTTGAAATTATATTTCAGAATGGTTCTTTTAGCACTGCTACTGAGGTAAACTGGTAGGCACTGAGTACAAGGTACTGAGGTATGTACTGAGTAAGTAAACTCCCTTTGGAGTAATGTGAATTACAAGTGTTCGAGATATATGGCATTTTATATTCGCTTTGTGTTGTTATTAATTATGCCTGTACGCATATTGTTGCTTGCCGCGAGCCTTTAATGGTATGTGCTCTTGCAAGAGTGGTTTTCATTTTTAATGTGGAAGTTGGTCAGTATAAGTAAAGAAAAAATTAACATTTTAGCGCACACCAAACCTTGTAGTCATCGTATCTCGGCATTTGTTATGACACTGCTAAAATACCTAAACGCCGTAATGCCGATAAAAAAATTGTCTCATGTCAATGATTGCTGCAATTATAATTAATGATAAACTAGACGCCGTATGATCACAATGGAGGCAACAAAAAATAATGCCATGACGTAGACTTGAACCACGGTCCTTCGGGTAGCAGCTTCCCTTTGACTCGTGCACTTTACCACTACCCCAACCGACCCATTAGGAAATTGTGGATATTTTGGATTTATATATGACTTGTGAAAAGTACCGCATGAAAATTAATTAATTACAGCCTAACTAACGCCCTAATTGAAAAGATGCAGCAAGGTACGCGGTCTCCCCTTGTTGGCCTTAACGTCTCGCATTTCTATGGAGCGTTGAACCTGTCCTCCTTATTCAAAAATTCAGTAACCATAAATACATCAAAGTTTGGTATACCATTTATAAATCGTTGGAATTTTCCTTCTCCCAACCAAGATTATCTTTTCTTGAACCCATCCTGGACAGCTAACCATTGCAACAACCAGCCAGCTCGGAAATAAGGCTAACATCCCATGATTCTAGTAGCGATGGGCGAACGTTCCGGCCGGCGTGAATACATACGCAACGAAAAAGTCTTGCAGCAAACGTCTGAAATAGGTTTATTAGTTTGACTCGGTTCTTACAAAAAAAGTTTTGGCATGATAAACGGCATTGTGCCAAAATATACCCAGCGAAAAATAAATGCCATCATGCATTTATTAAAGATTCAATGTGCTATTCGTACTACTCTTTCCAAACTTGAAGTTGACACGTAAATGAATATTAATATATTACAAAATGATGAAGTCGTTTACTCAAAAGAGAAGCAGCCACATATATAATCTGAAGATATTTTATGACAGCAAAAAACGGATACCCTCAAATTCTGTAATTTTTCTATGCAATAATCGTGGTAGAACTAAACGGTGTAGAAGCTGCCTTCTGCTACTGCCTTGTGACGTCACGGCCAATATTCAACATGGACACCCGTTTTCGCGGCCTTTGAATTTTTCCATATTTCAGACGGTCATCTCGAATCAAGTATTCACTATTAGAATTTAAATTGTGGTTTTACGACATTATGTTATTCTGAACTCTAATTTAAAAAATGTGTTTGGTGCATTTGAAACACTTGTGCACTTCCCTATTCTACTGATAATGAAGTAGCCAGAACAGTAAATCGACTTCACCCGGTAAATTAATCACATTTCCTTAAACAGCAAATTCTTGATTATACAGCTCCCAATCATTCAGTTAGTGGATTACCCAGATTATTTTCTCCTCCCTACTCATACAAAAAATATTCAGCAAGAAAAAATAATGAAACTTTTTATAATATTGATGCATATATCAATAAAATGCAGCTTGAAACCTTAATTTAAAAAAATTAATGCAACAGTGCATATGTCATTCAATTTTACCTACTTAGTCCCATAAGAAGTTTTCATGCTAATGAAGTTTTCAAACCTCGGTCCCTTAAAAATATTTTTATCAAGGTTATGCTGTTTCTCTTCATAAAGCAAAATTTTTCATACGAATGTGTTAACAAGCAGTGCTATTCAATGTAAAATCTATATTCGACCACAATTCCTCACTTTCTCTCATGACTTGTAGGTATTTCTTAACACATTTCACGCCACATTCATCATAACAGAAATTAAGATATTCTGATCAGTCAAAATTGGTCATTATGATTAAAAACATAAATCAGAACTTCCACCATCCTTCCTATCAGGCACCACAAAAATGGTAATGCAATTAAATTATGACAAACATGGCGCTGATAGCCACATTACAACAAAACTCGAATCAGATCAATAAATAAACAATTTGGGCATGGTTTTGGAATGAAATGAATTTTATGGGTATAATGCAATACCAGGGACTTGGCAACAGAAAATGTCATGCATTAGAATCAGAATTAATTTTGCAGGCACAGGAAAAATTCAAATTTCAATCCTTAATACTTCAATTTACCTATATACTGTATACGTCTGAATATAGTCCCCCCTTTTTTTCCAAAAATGCCCATGGTAAAAGTAAAGGGGGGGACTATATTCAAATGCATGTTTTTTAACTTTTCCTGAAACTGAAGCCTCAAAATTAGGGAGGGGGGGGTGGTACTATATTCAGAGAGGGACTATATTCGGAGAAATACGGTAATTAGTTTTGACACCATGCATCCTCCACAACCTATCACAAATTAAACACGCAAATAAAGACCTGCACATCTAAATAATAAATTTTCCCAAGTACCCAATATTATCAACTTAGTTCCACGAGACAAGCACTTACTTCTGTAATTGTACGGCGTGACAGTGGCCCGAACAAATGGCTTTACTTTTTCCTTTTTCTCTCCACATATCCTTCTCACTTCAACTGTAGCATTTCCAGCACTGGAGATGGACTTCACCACACCCTCTACTCTCTGGCCCTCCACAAATTTTTTTAGTGGCATTTTTCCATCCTGTTCCACACGCTCACGTATGTAGCCAGCAGCAGACAAATAACTCTTCCCTATATTCAGAGAAGGCTGGAAAGTGCAATATCACTCTAATTATAATCAACCTTTTTTCAAACTCAAGGAACACACCAATTAATTTCAAACCTGTAAACTGCACTATGATTATTTCTTCCAAAACTTCAGCTTTGAAGAATTTATGAAAACATTAAACACATAAAAAAGTCAATACATGCTTTTTAAAAAACTTTAAAATCAATGAACAAAGCATTCATAAATATCTGGGAAATCCATTTCCCCTAATTTTGAAAAGACCTGGCACAAAATATTCATTCACAAAATTATTTGGTGAACCATGATCGATTATCATTCATAATCATTACAAATTATTAATAAAACTATTAGTACAGCTGAAGGATAGATGATTCAATCTGAGATTCCTTGCTTCAAAAATAAAAAGTAAAAGCCCTACCAGTGATAAAAGAAATGACAAAAACACCTTCAAATGCAAGGACATCATTATTTGGTTCAACTGAATTTTAAGATTTTTTTTTAACCTGACATTTAGAGCAATTTAGAGTTTACTTTAAATGGAAGCTTGAGAAATTTCATAAAATCCATATTCAAAATTAGGTCACATAGGCATATCATACGAAATTATAATCCTTATAAAATATACACTGCACAGAATTATGAGATCCTTCACCACACTTACCTCTAAATCATAGGCATCCCAAAGTTCAGATAATTTAGTTGCCATAAGCATATTTTTATTCTCATCGTCTACCTTCATTATTCTCCCTAAAATTGGCTTGTGTGCAGTAAATACTTGGTCATCTATGGAATCCAGAACTTCATCACTAACCATCTGAAAAGTTGAATTGCAAAATGGGTAATTAAAACTTTTACCAATACAAATTCGGATTAGGTACGAGTACTGGGCACGAGCAAATCTCACCACCTCAATTTTGCTATTGACAAAATCAGCATCGATAATCTGTTCATTTTATCTCTGCGGGTGAGCTGGTGTGGCCAAAGCAAGTGGAGATGAGGGGAGGGAAAGTTTCTCGACATGTGACTTTGCCTTTGCCAATCAGCCAATGGTAGGCATGGCCTCAGTGAGTTGAGCTCAAACCACCGCCGAGTGAACATCGTGAATCTGCTCGTGGAGCAGTGTTGTCAAACCTCACGCTCATAGTCATTAGAATTTATTTAAAGACTTAGATTCTAACACAAAATTTTTTGCAAATGATTCCTTGAGTGCCACTTGGGGGAGAGACTGATCATGAAAAATTAAATCCCCCTCCCTCTCTTTTCGGCTGGCTGTTTGTCAGAGCAATCATACCCCAAAATAAACATTGAACGATATTCAGTTAAGAAGAACTTCTGTAGAGACACCATTGTGGATTTATTATTATAAGCTGATGAGCAAGAAGTCATAAAAACAGGATATCATTGGATGCGCAAAATGGAAAATGAAGAAAAAAATCTGTACTGATATATGAAATATAGACGAACATAATAATATGAAACTTAGCATGACAATTGGTGAAACCCATTAGAGAAAACCCATGTGTGGAAAAACCATTTAGCTATCTTAAACCATTTTGTTGCTACATATTCAGCAGTGCATACCATGCATCTGTCCAGCAACCAGATAATACCACGGTGGCACCACAATGGCCATTGGAGAGGTGATTGATAGCAATATGAATTACGTGTTGGCAACTGGAGTTTATTTATTAAAATTTAGCAATAGCCTTGATAACGCAGCCTTTAAGCTAGTAAAAATGTTACTGTTGGACAAAAACCTTACACTGAAAGCATTAAAATGTTAAATTCCAAATGTGCAACTAATTATGTACATGTTGTATTTGAGATAGCTTTTCTGAAGGATTATCTGCAAATCCAAAATTAGGTATATGCAAAGCTGGTTTTGAAAAGTGAAAACATGGAAAAGTGGAGGAAAATAGGAGATGAGAGCAAGAGGCTAATTTCTCCGCTGAATAGATGTTGTGACATAGGAAATTTAACAATCGGGCTTTCAGGATCACGGATACAGGCTTTCAATCCACTCTGTGCGATCACGGATACAGAAAAGTGGTTTGCATGCATGCTTCAAAACCACTTCGCAACCTAGGAAAAAAAACTTTCAGGAACTACACCACGTTATAGCGTCTTGCACAAGTTGCCCGGGTTGCAACTGCTGTGGGATGTGTATCCGTGCTCACGGACTGCGATCGCGCACTGCGAGGCTTGGAAAACAGGAACATGGACTGAATTTAGCTGGCACGCAATTGCTTCCGTCTTACGATGGGGATTCTAACGGAAATAATAAGCCCAGTGTATCCTAGCACTCAAATGCAGTGATTCCGGCGATTTTGCGTCACATTTTCTTTTTAATAAAGATCACGGAAAATATTGAGCAAGAGTGAAAATCCGCAACACGGATATACCGCCGCCGCATAATCGGGAGTCTGCTGTATATATAACCGAGGACATTGTTGAACCTATTCTACAAAATGGCTTCTGCACCATCATTCTGTCCAGCATGCATATGGACTAGTTTCTGAAAATGCAGCGTGTTTGTACGCCATACACTTAATACGCTATATCATGCTTATATCATGCTAACATGCACAGCCTACTACAATATGGCATTATATACTGGGGACAAGCCTCAATGGTGTATATAGAGAGATTATTTAGGATCCAGAAAAGAGCTATACGGGTCCTAAATGACCTGAAGTCATATGAATCTTGCAAAAATTATTTCATCAAAGATAAAATTCTAACTCTTCCCTGTATTTACATACTTAACATAATTATATTTGTTAAAAATAACCCTCATCTGTACACACCACATTTGAGTTGTCACAAATACCAAACCAGACATCCTAATAATTTTAATAATATATTCCACAAAAAAGCATTTTATGAAAAAAGGGTACTTTACACAGGAATTCAGTATTTCAATAAGGTACCAGACACAATGAAAACAATGAAAGACAATAAGAAATTCTCTTCTGTGATTAAACAAATTCTTTGTAAAAAGGCTTTTTATTCACTAAATGAATTCATAAAGGACAAAAATGCCTTCACACTATAGGTATAATTATAAACCACAGGATTTCGAATCTAAATATTTGTAGGATGTCAATTTTATAATGTAATATTGTATTTTGATTGTAATGTATATTGTGCCTTGGTGTACACCATAGTGTACTGACTTGTATATATCCTTTACTGACTTTATGTACTTGACAATTACCTTTTATGTACTTGATCATTACTATTGACTTGCCTTGTAAAATTGAAGGTTAATAAATTTATTTTTATTATTACGTAGGTAAAATTCTACAGCATGAACGAATTTTTGAAAACTTACTTGCAGGGGCACAAACATTTTCCTGCCATAAGGAATGGGTGCATCCAAAATAAGTCCCTTGCTCACAGCCTTAGACACGGAACATGGTATCACCGAACCCTCATCCAGTGAACCAGAGGCTGTTTTCATCTGCTCTTCATCATCAGCCACAACATCCTCCGTCATCCCTTTCAGTGACTGGGAGAATTCCATCACTGATCCTCGCAATGAAAAAACAAGGGTATTCCTTGAATCTTCACCATCTGCCGGGTGCACAGAAAAGAGCACAGCTGAGGGAATCACGTCACCGGGCTTGTACGTCTTCAACAGGGGCCTACTCAGGGCTGAGCAGTCAGAGAGGTGAAGGGCTGGGATCACTCCTTTTCTACGCTTCAACGTTACTCCCTCCTGGTCGCATGCCTTTACAACCTTCACCACAAGTCCACCTTCGTTTACCTCTGAGACTTTAACAGTGAACTGAGATCCCAACCTGTAATAAATTGAATAACTCATTTATCACACAAGAAATTTCAAGTACCTCATATAACTATCTATAATGGTTTTTTACTCCTCTTTCTCACATATAAGCCAAAATTATATACCGATTGCATATCGTGATGTTTAAGTTCGTGATCTTCAAGTATCTTTGTATGCTCAGACTTTGATAAACAATGATTGTTATTTCTAATTACTTAAAAATATTTTACAAATTGGCTACCACACAATACTCATCCATTCACATCAATATGTTCCTTAATTTGACACTGTCCTGAGAAATACAGGAGAATTACATGAATATGAAGAAAAAGGTACGTGGCTTATAAGAAAATCTGGAGGATTCTCGTAAGCCACATACTCCCATAATTTCACCGGCATTTCCAGAAAAAAGTGTGAGGCTCACACAAAAATACAGTATATCGGCTGCAATGAGTTAGTCACACAATAGTGATTTTCTTCAGGACTCATGATAACAGGCTTCTACAATACAAGTGGGCTTGAATTTAGGAATGCTTGTTTCACTGTGAGAAAATGATATTGTATCAAATGTGATGTTACACTCCACTAACTACAAACAGTAATAAAGTAAAAAAATAAATGCCTTCTAACTTCATACATACCACCTTTCCTGCCTGATTTAAAAACACGATAATGTGCCATAGCTAAGATGAGCAAATGATTTCTACATTTACTTGACTTTTTGATATCATTTGACAAAGAGAAACCACTAATTTACTAACCAATGGTGAACCTTAATGATGTCACCCACAAATGTACATCTTAAAATAGTTTCAAGCACACTTCTACAGAAAATGTACTTCAAAAAAGAACATCAAGTAATTAAAAGTATAAGATACAGCATGTACCATACAAGTATTAATAACTAAAATGCTTGACTTACCATGAAACCATTTCCGGATCTTCATTGGTTTTAAGAACTAGACTCAGTTTCAACCTCTGATGATGAGAGTTAAATCCAAACACGCGACACCTAACAGTTTGGCCTTCAAAAAATGCCTCCTTCAGACCACTAGTATCGAAGTTGCTAATCCCTGTATCATCCTTTTGGACAAATCCCTGAATTGATTGAAATACAAAAAAGACTACAGATTAGTATCACACACTATTTGAATTCATTACAACACCCAAGCTTTTATTCACAATAATTATCTAAATGACAATGGATTAATGGACAATGGACACTTACTTTGATTCCATTGTAAAAGATGATCACCAAGCCAGAATCCAGTATTTTGAATATTGTGCCATCAGCAATGCTCACATTTTCAGCCTCCTGATATTTGTCCAAAATGGGCAGCTCAGACTCCACTAGGGATGGTTTAAGTGTTAGCAGCAAGTTACCTTTATCTTTAATTACCTTCAGGACCTAAAAAGTTGAAGTAAATTATCGTTTACACCAAGTCCCCTAAACAGTGTTTCACCTCACTCACTGTAACTATGGGGGGCCTAGATCCCCCACAAAGCTGCAGGTAAACTTTATAAAATACAAATGTTCTCCCTGATATAATGACTTCCCCACCAAATTATGAGTGCAACCCAAATTATAAGAGCCAAAATGAAGTAAGATATATTTCCAGGCATGTCATTCTTCAAAAATTTTCCCGGGACGAACCCCCCACCCATTTTGCTAGGTGTGGGGGGGAGTCACTCCCCTGGGCCCCCCCAAAGCATATTTCTATTTCACCACTGCACCTCAGCAACTAAGTTAAGTACTGTTAAGGCTGGAAATAATTGTCGTACATAGAGCATCCATAAATCTGATATGTATATAGCTTTCATTGGCAAAATTTTGGTACAAAGCATATTGATGATAAACACTGTATACAAAACATCCAACAATTACAATTACAAGGGCAATGAAGTTCTACACACTTTCAAATAATGGGAATTTGAGAGTCAATGGCTTTACTCCCTACTTTTATCCGAAGGACTTGGCGATTTGGCTGAAACAATGCATCGCGCATGGATGAGTGTGGCTGGATAGGAGAACTTACCCGAGCCTTAACTTTCTTGCCAGGAGGGAAGTGCTTCTCAGGGTGCTTCACTGGGAAGTCGGCCAGTTGCGTGAGTGGTGCATAGCCCTCAACACGGTTGCTGTCCATGATTTCCACCATGACACCATGCTCCTTTAGAGCCACCACTGTTGCTGTGACTTTCACCCCAGGTTCAAAGTCTGCCACACTGAAGTATTTCAGGTTCACAGTTTTCCTGGCCATGGATAAATTTTAATAATGACTTGAATTAAACAAGACTAACTTCAATGCTTTGATTATCTGAATATGATGTGAAATTATTGAAAGTTCTAGCTGTACAACAATAGTTTACAATTATGTAGGCGCAACCATAAGTCAGATTCAGACAAAATAAATAGTCTGCAGGAAAGAGGTATGGTCACTAGGGTGGGCCGAAATAAGTTTTTTATCAAATTTTCCCTGAGCGGGAGAGTTGCAAAATGATATCAGGATCTGGGACACAAAAGTTTTTCAAATCAGATGATATTGACCATTGCTGCCTGAGCTCTAAAAGTTTACATTTTGCTAAAAATCAGGCTGATTTCAGAATCAAACGGTTATGAAGACTACTTTTATGAAAATATGGGATAATGAATAAAATTGAAGTGTGGATACAAGTTTACAGTTTACAAAAATGAAATTTGAAATTTATTTGACAAAATCTGTGACTCAAACAATGTCTATGAATAAGCAACAAAATTATAGTATAGACCACCCACACAACACAATGCATCTTTGCCTACCAGCCAGTAACATACATTTAAGAAATGCAAAACAAATTAGGAGCAAAAATTCCACACAGGAAAAATCATTAACATAGACTTTGTCTCGTGACCGGATGTCCAGAATATGAGGGGAGATTTGGATTTAAAAAATTATGAATGCATAACAAATTTCCTATGAAACTACATATTTAGCATTTGAAATAAACAGCATATTAACCAGATTATTTATTACAGAAAGCCTTACTTTTGAGCTGAGCAGATGAAAACACCCTCTAGTTTATCCTGACCAATAAGTCGAACATCCATATTCATTCCTGATGTATAAAGTTTCTTCACCTCCTCTGGGGGCACTTCCTCTCCATCCCTCAGCTTTCTCCGGGATATAAATCCTTTGTGTTTGCCACCAGGCCCCAGGCCAATCACCACCCCTTTCCTAGACACAGTCTTGATCACAGCATTTCTCATGACTTGTCCAACTTTTGGAGCACTCTTATCATCAAAACCACCACTGGCAAAAAAGTCTTTAGTTCCCAACAAAATACTCAAGTACACGGTATTCAGCAATGGAACCGTATAGAGGACACGTGCATGGCATATTGCAGCTATTCTTGGAGGAGGATCACCAGCATGGTCTCTATGAACAAATCCCTTGAAGTTGAGGAATTCTACCATCAAACCATCACTAATGTTCTATAAAAAAGAAAAGTACATCATGAATAAAATACAAATTCAATCTAAATAATTCTGAAAGTAACTCATAGACAAATATCAGAGGACCCTATACTTCCAAACAGCATTTGATGCAAACATGCAAATCACACCAGGTCACTTCATGTATTCTTTGTGTGTTAGAATGAACTAATTTGCTAGAACTACACATACGTATTATGGTTTCCATATATGTAAGTCATAACAAAAGGTTAAAATCTCCATGCTTAGCTACCCAACTCATATCAATATGAAATCAAGTTGATCTGAACAAAGAAAGTGAGCTTACTTAGCAGGTTGCATATATCATTACGACTTTAAAATATCAATTTTGCCTGATCAATCCTACAGTTTGCCTCCTTCCCATGTGTTTACATTTTGCAGTGCATACCTTCATCAAGACTTGTTAATCTAGTTTTTTAAGACAGCATGGGAAACTATGCCATCAACATCAACATAACTACAGTGTTGATGGCAGCTTTAAATTGATACAAGGTACTGGTGAATCAAAGGAAATGGTATCACCAAAAGAAATAATTTGCAATTGTTAGGGAATTAAACCAGCCAATTTCTATCCAAACTGAAATTCATCAGGTGTTCTCAGTTGGAGCATAGGACGAGAATGACAATCAAAGTCATAAGTGGCCAATGGTACAAAGTTATTTTTGAAAAGCATATCAACAAAAATGATAGGAATAACTTAAAATAAACAAGGTCACCAATGAAAATTTTTGCATCATTTTAAAGCCAAAGTGGCATGCCATGGATTTATAGTGACAAAATGACTAGAGCCTTCGTGATAATGAACGGTTATCATAGGACAAAGAAGAATTGCAATGCGCAACTGAGCTGGATCAGCTTGATGGGTTTACCACTAAGATTAAGCTAATAGCGACAGCTAAGAATAGCCCCAGTCAGTCCGAGGCGAGATTTCAGACTGGGTTTGAAAGTCAACTCTACCAGTCCTACTGGCCTTTGGTTTGAAGGCCTACTCAAACAGTCTGGCCAACGAGAGTTGTCCAATGACAGGGAGAAGGTTCTAGTTCGGAATTGAGGGCAAGGTTGCCAGTAGGGGCTTTCTCTAACTCGTTAACGTTTTGTTGTTAACGGGTTGTTAACGAAAGTCCTCTCTTGCAACGACACCCTCTTATCGAAAGTGTGTTTCTGTATCTCACCTTAACGACAGCTCGTCGTTGCAAAACAAGACCACGGCTCGTCGATAGCAAACAATACACCGTCGGCGCCTGCGAGTGAGGCTAGAATTTTCAACCAATCACATGCCTAGATTTATTCGTTCGGTAGCATTAAGAAGCAGTGCCTAACTACGGTAACTAATAAACGATAAATAAACAAGAAGCTGCTAAAGAACGCATCGGTCGATTTGGAAAAGAATAATAAATGATGGAGAAAACTGATGAGTATTATTTTAGTAGTGGATTCATTTACTGTTTTTATGATGTGTCGTAATATATTTCCATGAAGAAAAAAATAAAATAAGGGGGAAACTAGTGTAAATAAGCGTGTATATTCAAGGATTTAACAGTCGTCGATAGAAGAATATCGGCTACTTTTGGTGCACTATGTATCGTAATGTTCAAGTAAAATTATCTTGAAGAGGACTTTCTCTGCTACTTACTCGTTCACCTACGCCTATAATAATTTCACTCTCGTGATTATAATAGTAACAAAATTATTTTTATTAGTATTGTAACAACGTAAATTTCGGAGTGTATCTTCAGCCACGGCTTGTTTACATCGTTTGCCTTATTTCCGCTTTAAGTCCACAACTTCCACAGTGGTAGTTATTCAATTAGAAAAACTTATTGACGCTTTCATCATATTTTGAGATGCTTGAAATCAATTCGTTGATAACAAATACCGAGATTACACGGATGTCATGGAAGGAATCATCGTGAGTGCTGTGATTGTGAACTCGTGTCATATACTTAACGCTTTTTAGTGTCAATTTCTTGAGTCAAGATTACGGAAGTGTTAATGTTGTTGGTGCTGTTATTACTTATAATTATATTCTACGCAAAGCGAAGATAAGCACGATATAGTAAACATAGAAAAAAATTTGCATTTAAGGAAGTAATGTAAATATTTTCATAGTCGCCCACCATGTTGAGGCATCGAATTACTGATTAAATTCACACAAAAGCAAAGCGTAGCATAGGTTTGTCGTTGGTAGCCACAATTAGGCATAGGAAATCACTGCAATCAGTAGCTGAAAATGATACTAAAATAAGTGTATGCATGTACCCATCAAAACGCAGGCATATTTTTCGTTGGGACTTAGTTTAACAGCATTGCAAAAGTTAAAAGTGACGACTAATGAGTTCTGAGTAAATGAGGGAAACCGTAATTATTTTCGTGAACGGTGGTTTTAGCCAGCCAAAAACAGGCGTCAAAAAATCCGTCAGTGTTACGGCCACATTGGGGGTTTTTCAAAAGGTTGTTTTGAATTAAAAATCCGGCGAAAATTAGTATTCTGAACATTCCTAAGTCGTCTTCTCTGCACTAGATGCTTAATTACATTTGCTCTCTCCTCAAAATGTGGTTAGATCCCTACCTAAAAAGTTAAGACCCATCAATCGAGCCTAAATAAACTACCGACTGAAAATAATCGGAGCACTATAATTGGAATGTGTAAATATTATTTTCACAAGGTAAATAACTTTCTTAAATCTACTTCAAACAACATGTTCACTCCCCCGCAAAAACTAATGTCTCTGTTGCCACTTTTTATAATCATTGATTGCTGCAAAACGTTTTAATGCTTTCCATCTCCTTTGCAAAAGTGTATCTATAATTTTTCAAGTAAAAATACCTTTATCGCTTTGTGGTAGCAGAATTATAACTTTGCCACGCACTGAGCAACCAATACCTAAAAACATTATAGCGGGCGTCGATAAGCTTAAGACGGGCTCCCGAGTCCCCGGATAAGCTATCGGCATTTTTCGTTAGTGCTATCGAGAAAATATCGTTAAGCGAGCGTAGAGAAAACCAATTGTCGTTAGTGAAGATTTTCGATAAGCTAACGACGCAGCAACGTCGATAAGACTTGCTATCGAGTTAGAGAAAGCCCCTACAGGCAAGAAAAGGAAACGTCCACGTCACTTGTAAACAAAAGGGTTCTATGAAGATAGGTGCCAGAAGGGATGACGAGCATGGAGGACCCAAAGGAAGAATCCCTTGTTTTAGTTATTCGAAGAAAGGGCTTGTTTTGGTGGTTCAGGCTTGTTTCCGTGCTTCATATGCAATTGACAAAGCTGTATAACTAAGCAAGGGCGTGGGGTGAATTTGGGGGCAGTAATTGGCTGAAAACCATGCTGGCAGAGGGTTCTCTGCCTCTCCTTTTGCACTGTCATCGAACAACAATCGTCGGCCGAACTGGAGATGGATCTGGAGTCAGACTGATCTCAGCTCAGTTGGTAAGCATAGTAAATGATGGACGTTCATATTTGCAGAAGCTAATACATTCCCGAGAGAAGTGAAAAAATCAAACACAAAAAGAACAAACTTACCTCAACTACAAGACATTTAACTAATGTTCCAGGAGATAGTGTATTTATGCTCATTTCATGATTCAAATCAGCAACAGAACTTGAGACTTCCTTCGGTTCTGAAGATACTTGGGCAACAGTGGCTCCAGGAGAGGTATGATCAACCTTCTGCATGCAGCAAAGTAATACCTGTCCAATGCCTAAGATAACAGAAAAATAAATATAATTAATCAGGAAGATAAGATATAAGCAAGAAAGCAATAAATAATCTCTACTAGAAAAAGTGATGTCAATAGAAAAGTTACCATAAAGGTAACAAAAATAAAAACTTTTAGTCTGCAAGAAATGTGAAAAAAATGCTAAAGATACTCATTTGGAAAATCCCTTTGTTGGAGCGAACCGTGGGAAGTAGGCAAAGAAAAAAAACAAAGGAAATTGAGACCATTAAACATAGTTTTACGGATGGATGGTAAAAGTTATCTATAAAAGATGGACAATGAGAATTAAAAACCAATGGACGCTTAAGAAGAAATTGAAAAACAGGAGAGTCCACTCATTGGGACATATCCTGAGTTAATCTAGATGAAAATAAGAATATGAGGATATATGTATTACGGCAAAAAAATTACAGGAGAAAGATTATCTGATCCACATAAGGGTAATTGCATGTGAAGAGGTACTGTGTTCACACCCTGAAAACAAGGGTACAACTGAGAAGAGTTAATATGAAAGCTGATGTCAAATAATCCGATTAGAAGAGGTTAAATCTATACTGTGTCACATAGGATCATAGCACACCATTGGATGGGCAAAGGAGAGGAGAGATGTCATTCACTGGATCACATTACAATCAGCCAAATCATTTAAAAGGGCAACAGCAAGCTAATTCTAACCTTACCGATGGTTTTTCTCTTTTCCAGCTTTACAACTAGGTATCTACAACTACAAATAGTGACAGTAAAAGGTAGTAGAGCCAACACCTGACAAAACTTTCAAAAAACAGCATATTACTCAAAAATCTTCAGTAACTTACCGAGGGGCCTTCCATCATTACACTGACTGATGAAGCTTGTAGCCTTATCAGACTTCAAAAATGCCGTTAGAGAATTAATTCCGAAATCAATCATATAGCCATGGTCCTCGACACTTTTCACAGATCCTTGAAGAATCTATAATGAAACGCATATCACAATTTACCTAATTGCCACGCTAATTAATGACATTTTAATTTACCGTGTGCACTCGAGCCTTTTCAGAAATTCATGAAACTTACACGAAGATAAACAAAATACTTACCATACCACTTTTCACCATTGAATGCGAATAGTTAAAATTAATGCTCGCTGGGTCCAAGGTTAGCTCAACTTTATATCGGCTTTTCTCTTCAAATTTGGTAACTTTAAGGATTTTAGCCAATACATACTGTCCCGGTTGAAACATCTCTTTCAAGGCATAATAATTCTGAAAGAAAGAATAGAAATCTCATTAATTTTGATTTCAATCAATAGACTCAAGGCTTAAACCAATAAGAGAATATATGTCTTACCTCAGAGACTTCCTTCTTATCTAATAGAGATCTCATTATTCGTGAATAGGAAGAGGAAATATTTGCAATAGTTGCCTTCCCAACTAGACGGCCAGGCAATGACAGGCGAACGTAATAATCGGTAACTCCAGTTACACAGGCGAGGAGTGTCATCCCATCGGCAAGAGACTAAAGGATTGTTAAATTAAATGACTATATACAAAGTGTACAACAGGATGGGAAAGTTAAACTTACGCGATAACTCAACGATTCAGCCACAAGGTGTTCCTTTTGCTCCACATCTACAGCCTTTTTGGTATTTCTGTTGCTTTTGGATTTCTTCTTACCCGAATGAAAAAGCTGAAAATAAAAATGAAACGTATTATGCAAAACGCAAACGGCGTAACAGCAAGTAGAAACATGCAAGGGTACTTACATGCACTTTCTTAATTTTTTGCTTAGTTTTCGTTGAAACGGCTGACGCCTTCTTACTACCCCTCGGGAAACATCTTTCCTTGATTATAGCCATTTTCTCCTTTACACCCACACTGGTTCAAATAAACCAAAAAACGTTAATATTACTGAAGAGGAAAACTCATGGTTCTTCAAAGACCGAGAAAATAGCTGCGACTTCAATCAAAACACACACGTGCGCCACCGGCAGCAGTGAAGTCAGCGGTGAAGTTGGATAGCAGGATAGCAGCAGCCGATCGAGTCATATACAAGATGACTAACCTTTCAAAGATTAATCTTTCGTTCATAATTTCTTGAACACTCCTATAAATTGTGCTTTTTCCAGTTCTATCGTACTAAAAGTTGGCTATTTTTGATAATCGTTATTATTTATTTTATTTGGGCAAGCAGACATATATTTATTTATGTTTTCTAGTCTACAAATGTTGGCAACCTTGGTAATATTTATCACATGAAAAGTCGTATTCCTAAAATCAACCTAAAATTCTCTATGAATTTTAAATTATTAGTCCTAAACCCCTCTTGGAAACTCTTTGCGGGGTCTTTTGCAGTTCGCGTATGTTAACATTTTTTATTTTATATCCCATAGCTTTGCTTGAGGAATTGTTGACTTTGGGAAAACTTGTTTGACCTCTTTCGAAAAATGTAATCAAACGTGGTTCACCATTTGTTGCTAAAACTAAAAAACTGTGATAAATGCCTCGACGAAAGTACTTCGAATTGTAAACACAAAAGTTAAAAATAAGTACTCACCCGTAAAATGTAGAAGTAGTTGAATAAGCTGATCACGAATATTACATTAGCCTTGAATGCCTTCATGAGCCTCTTATGAAGTCCCCTTGAAGCTGATCAAGGGAACCATTAGTTTCACGAACTCAGTTTATGTTATTAGATTGTGGAATTGACTACAGCTGAGGTAACTTAGGCCTGGATGCTATTTGTTATATATGTATTGTAAATTTATGTCCAATATGGGCTGTAAGACCCGATTTTCCTTCTCATTTATCACCTTCCCTCGTGTTCTGCCCTTGGCCGAAGACGCAGTTGTAATAAGCCCTCACAGTTTTGTGTTGAAATATTAATGGAATCAATAACTGCATAATGGGCATTTTGTACTGTGTGGGTGGTGATAATGCTATCAAAAATATCCCATGAACACAAATTACAAATACCTTTTTTGATGTCTGTCAATCTGTATCATAATCTTTAGCTTTAGTTTGCCATAATATTCACATGAGAATCTGTCGTCACCACTTCAGCCTCTTCTGACTAATCCATCAAAGTCTTTCTCCCTAGCTTTGATACATCTCTAAATTACAATTATCATTTTATCTCTAAATTATGCATCGCCTGTCATATATGAGGCGATGATAGGCGATACATAATTTAGAGATAAAATGTCTGACCCTTTTGTGACTGCTGAGTGATATACCAATCCTATTATCAGAGTGTCGGTTATGAATCCTACCAACAAGTCTTGGTATGAGCAATTCCAGGAACATGTTTTACTGACTATTGACGGTAATATGCTTCACAGTTGTCCATAGACCCATTGGTTGCTACCGAACATTCCAAGGTAAAGAAGGAGCCCTGCAGTATGAGCCAAAATGAAAGTTTGTACAGTAAACCTTGCATTTTGAATGACTTGTAGCCCATACTCTTTTACATACTGCTTATGCATTTTCATAACATAGTGTGTAGGCATAGTGAGGTTTGGATTGATACACTGTCAGAGAGGACCCCCCCCCCCCTGTATCAATGAAAAAACGTTAGAACAATCAGATACTTTGATGCAAAATATGCTGTTTTACTTATGGAGCAGCATTAAGGCTCAGAACCCCTTGATAATATAATTTTTAGATGTAAAAATATCAAACAGAATTCCTGAACTCCTGTCATAATTGCAGGACACTCGAGATCTTTACTCCCAGCTGTGACTCCCCCTTTCAGATGCCTCTTGATACCTATGCATGTAGGTTCTACTGTGTGGATGTAATAGGTCCAAGCCTCCTATGGCCTGTGGCAACAAGATGGCTCCTGATTCTAGGCAACATAAAATATTATGCGGGAGTGTGCCACCAACTTATTCAGGCCTAATTCACTAAAAATTCACATAACTTTATTTTTTTGAAAAGTGAAACTAAAGTAAATAATCGCTAGCTAATTCATTTTATCTGACTGGCAGGAAAGGAAATGTGGGATTTAATAGATAGTGGCTGAAATGTTGTAAGCAATCTTCATAGTATTGAGAAGTAAGAAAGTATCAGCTTGCATTTAGTTTTAAGAGGTTGTAAGCAGTGGCATACATAGATCCTCATTTCAGAGCAGAAGGTGGGCAACTTTTATTATATTTGTCCCTGCAGGGTCTAGCAATTCTAAGCTTTGGATTGACTCTGATGTGGAGCGTAAAATCAGTGATGAGAGGTGTTGCAATGTTTCTCACCTGTCGCCATATTTTAGGAATGTATAATATTTGTCGATTGCAGTGTTGTCCAAAGCCCCCAAGCATTCCCCACCTTGGCATTCCCGAGTATTCCCTGCCTGAAAATTCTGATCCATATCAGATATTATATATTATTTATTGATTTAAAATAGATGAAGAAATTGAAAAGAAATGCTTGTTCGAACTCCCCCAATGGGGTGGGGTGAGTTCAAATGTTGCTTTTCCAATAAATAATTAATGATGGGAGGTTTTATTTCTATTGGTGACGTTGAATAAAATTTTAAGATTATTGAGCATAATTGATTCCCCCCTCCCTTAACCCCCTGGCAACGCACCTGCCTACGGACAGCCCCAATAATATAATAAAAGGGGGTATCATAATGTCAATATAAGGTTGAGTTAATCTATTTTATACACGGAAACACCATGATAATTTTTGTAATAAATTTCTATCTAGAGAAATATTATGGGTGTACAAATTATTCTTACTTAGAAGTGGCTTTTGCTAGACTGATTGAATGCATGACAGGTATTTCTATAATCAAAATGGATATCATATTTACTTTTGTGCTGTTAAAGAAACTTTTCGGCATGGGGATGTGGGCTTCTCGTTATTTGGTGGAAGTGGTGACTAAAAGTAAATTTAAAATTCCCAAGCATCATTCCCTGCCTGAAAATTCCGATCCATATCAGATATTCATTAATTTAAAATAGGCGAAGAAATTGAAAACAAATGCTTGTTCGAACTCACCCAATGGGGTGGGATGAGTTCAAACATTTATTTTCCAATAAATAATTAATGATGGGAGGTTTTATTTCTATTGGTGCATTGAATAAAATTTTAAGATTATTGAGCATTGAGGGTATTAATCGAATGACTAATTAGTTGGTTGATACATCAAAATGCATTTGAACTTGCCCCATGATAAGGAAGGTACTCGTTATTGGCAAATACTATCTCATTTCTTATCTTCTTTTCATGTATATCAGTTATCACATTTATTTTTTTGGAAAGTGAAACTGAAATAAATAATCACTGGCTATTCACAAGGTGAAGTAAAATAAGCTTCAAGATTGATTCCCTGAAAATTATCTAACTCAAATGTTCACATACAGGAGTCAAATACTAATGTTAATGGTTGTTTTTAAGATCAGTTATCCCATGGAGCTTCACCATCAAGTGCTCATAATATAGATCATGTATTATATTAAAGGGATAATTATAAATCCATTTTTACATAGTCAATCCAGCGAATGGATTCCTTAGTTTTGTCAAAATTGGACCAATTCTATTCATGTTCAAGAAAGATTCAAAATGGCCTGAAATCAGGATAAAAATGGATTGTACTCTTGGAAAGAAGAGAGCCAACTGATATTTACAGCCATAGTTGGGGCCCATAGTTCCTCAGATTCATACATGTTAGGAATGAAGAGATTGAAAACTCATTGGAAGGAGTATCTATGAAATGGTTCATCCTAATTGTGTTAAGCAATGGAAGTGTATTGCAGTTCCTTCGACAATGCAGCACACACATCACCAAAGCATTAAGACTGGGTTATGTGATACATTATCAGTATGAGTGAAGAATGAATGAATTTGGTGTTCTGAATGGAGCATATTCAAATACAGGAACAAAATTATAACAAGTTCTCTTATCTCTTCATGTATATTTACAAGTGTGATTGTCACACGGAGTATTTTTGCATTCATGGATGAACTCGATACGTAATTTTCCATAAATTATGCATTGAGTCATCAGGACTGCCATCAGGCCTAATCTTTGTCCACAGACTATAGTGTCCATGCACAGAAATTTGTTTTCAACCATAGTGAGTGCATTCTAATGAATGGCTTCGTCAGTGGTGTTCATTGAAAGCACTCTCTCTCCTCCAGTTTCTCACAGGACCCCACTCTATTCACTTCCAGCCTAACTCAAGGCCGTAGCAAGTGGGATGGTAGGGAGGAGGGGTTTGCAGCCTCCCAAAATTTTTGGTTGACATGGCCTCAGATATACCCCATCCAAATGGACCCCTAAACTGCCTTCCCTCCTCTGAATAAACTCCCCTGATATATTTTTATGGCTATGACCTTGACCTCCCTGCTTTTGCTGAATGAGTTGAAAATTTTATGGCAATTCCTTCCAAAATTCCTTTCTAACCCAGAGTGAATATCTACTCCTAATGGCATTGGCCATACTGGTGACTGTTCATTGTTTCCATCTGTGGGTTATACTTTTTATGCTTTTGGTTTTGTATACTTTGGATGATCTTCCATTTCTCTGATTAAATCTGATTACCCAGTGACGGCGCTAGCAGGTGCGGGGCTAGGGGCGAACCTTCAGTGCGGGGCCCTTCACTTAAAATATTAAACTCTATACCCCATCAACAAACTCGAGCATTTTGAATCCTTACCACTCTCTGGCTAAGTATGTGTTCCCCTCCCAAATTCAGACTTCGTAATTACGCCGTTATGATACCATCACGCCTTTGAGTTCAAAATAGTGTAATACAAATTAAATTTATAATTATATTTATTCATCAAATTATAACGTAAAATAAACATAAAAAGTGCGCTTTTTACTTTAAGTTACTGCATTATTATTCCTTTTTCATAATATTATTTTTTGTCTTTCACGGACTTAACAATACAGTAATAGTTGAAATTGCGTTTTCAAACTATCGTATATTTTAATTTTTTTTCACGAACGCGGGGCCCCCCAAAGCGCGGGGCCCGGGGCAGTCGCCCCGGTCGCCCCGCCCTAAGGCCGGCTCTGTGATTACCCTAATGTTAACTTGCATTGCCTCAAGGATGAGTTTCTGCCATCCCTCTCGCTTACCCTACTATGTATCCCTTTCCCAGAATAATTGTTCAGCATGTAATTGCAGCAGTGCCTCCTTCCTTTTTTCCTGTCCATCCCTCCCTCCTTATGTTACAGGGAGAAAAAGTCACATACTTGACGTGCTATCAAGTCCATAGTCCCATCAAGTTTTAATGCTTTCATATCTCTGTCCAACCCTTTCCATTTCTCTCCTTGAAACTGACAGAGGGTAAAGGTTTGCCTTCCCTGCTAGGTTTCCTTTGCCTAGGATAATCTCTACTCCACTCATGGCACCTCTGCATTTCTAAAGGCATCAAAAAACATCCTAACAGACTCCACAGGCCATGGTGCAAGTTAAACATTTTCCAGCAATATTAAATTGACAGTGGGCAGGTCTCATACTGTAATGCATATTTCTGCTGTATTATTACGATTGCCGTACGTTGACGTGAGTACCATTAATGTGGAAAATAGAATTTTAAAATTGTGATATATCTTGGTATTGAAGATGAGGTACAAGTTAGAAGAAATATATCCCATAAAAGACTTAACTATTAGACTTAATTCGTAATCACTCTTATTCCATTTTTGTCCCATACAGCAGGGGATAAAGTATTATTGCAATAAAAACATCCAATGCTTACCCTCCCTTCAGGTAACATATCATTCATGAAAACCTCGAAGAGAAATTTTTCATTCAAATACCACATCCACTGTTGCTACCTGGCCTTTGGTTTGGACATTTTAAAACAGGTACACCACTTTGTGAAACCAATTTTCTCTCAATAGAACTAAGACGCCAGTTTTCCATAAAATTCATTTTCTTCTCACTAATACTCTTTTATGTACATGGACCAAGGACCACATTTATCATGACATAATTACACTGGGTAGGTAGACAATGATTGTACTCAATAGGATATGGTTGAGCATCAAACACTTAATTTTGATTGCATGTTTGGACCAGATAGTGGGTCAAGTAACAAGGGGATATGAAGGTCGATCAAATTTCTATCATTATGCATAAAAGAAAACACGACAATATACAATTTTTAACATTAACAGTACCATAGACAACATTTTCTGAGGAACGGGTTAGAAATGATTATTCCCTTAAGACGTTTGCGTTTTCCCCTTAGCAGTAGGATCTGAATTTTTTTTTGATTTATCTGGTGACAGGATTACAACAAAATATATACACGTACACACAATTACATGTTAATCCTTGAGGTTACCTTTTGCTTGGAGAGTAAGGAGAGAAATATTAAGAAATGCTGAGAATTTCAGAGTATTTAAAATAATAACTTTTGACTCAAGTACATTAAAATACATCTGTATGAAAATAATATTGTTGCCTTGACTAAAAATATTTATTACTTCATGGCTTTGAGAAACTCATGCTTTTCTAACTTAATCCTAAATATGTACAGAGGTTGTATTTCTCATCAAGGATAATCAATTGATAGAGCTATAATAAATAAAACATTATTTCATGAAGATTAAGTTCTACTTTACCAGTAATCAGAGCAGGTGTATTGTAGAGTCATTACAGTTATAATTCTCTCATCTTGCCAAAGACCTTGAAAAAAACCTTCAATTTAGAAGCTTCGTTGTATTGAAATTAGAGCAGCTTGAGTAACTTATAATTAGTCATTGTGCAAAAAATAAAAAAGATACTATTGATGCCTCATGAATTTACCTTTTGAATTTCCAAATAAATTTACTACCTGGACATTTTATACATTTATGTGAAGTGAGGCCTGAGATATAGGAGCAGATTTAAAGTTGTGAATGCAATTAAAGCATGAAACTATTCGAATCAAATGATCATTCTAAATAAAGGGAAGTTTGAATTACGTGCCCAGGTGCATCTTTGGGCTATGTTACCTGAATTTCCTGATAGTACAAATTTTTATATAATATTCTACTCAGATGGACTTTAAGTCAAGATGTTGGCTGCCTCCTGAGAAAATAGTGATTCTGTCAATGCAAACTAATGAGTCATTAAAATGAAAGGCAAATATTTACAAAGATAATAAAATATTTTTCCCTTTTGCATTAGCTAAGGTTCCATTTTATCATGAACTGTATAGATCCTTACTGCAGGTTTCATATTTAAATTTAAAGCTTTTATCTCCATCTTTGTTCCACATCAACAAGAGAAAATCAAGGAGAAAAGGTGATTTGTGAAGTACATATTCATACCTCATGTTGATAATACTTTCGAATCTTTTTTCATCCTAGAGAAGAATCAACTGTTCAAAATAATCTGTGTCTCTCTTTAAAAAAATTAATACTCATAAATGACCTATTATAGACAAATAGACAAACTCCCTCCTTTACTCTCCTCACATAATCATCTAATACATTAGTATATTACTCACAAATATAACATCTCATTAGGTACCCATTTTGGTATAAAAAATAACTGTCACCCAAACTTGTTAACGAAGCTACTCATTGTATTATGAGCGGCCATTTTTCTGCACACATGATTTAAAACCATTTTAACACAAGTCATTTCCTAAACTTTTTTGAGTTGTCTATTTTTTGATCTATTGTACTGTTTGTGAGCACTTGTCTGAATGGCTGAAATGGTATCTACTGGTACTTGAACATACTTTCAGGCACACATACATATACATTTTACTAGGGGGTAACATAGCAGATCGAGCTTCCCTTTTTCTAAAAAAGGCAGGTATATCCTTTTACCAGGCATACCTCACTAATTCACACAAACATTTTGTACCGATGCCTATTAATTTTCTATGGGCTCGAACACGTATGTCACTAGGTAGTTACCTACACATTTTCACTATCGATGCTTTTGAAGAATAGTCTGCTGTATTTTGATTTTGTTTTGCAAAAGCCTTAGTCATACATTTGTCATAAAAAATAAATTCCACTCTCAAAGATTCATTCCAAACCTTAAAGGAATATTAAAAATAATCAAGTAAAATTGATAAGTCAGTACATACTTAGTATCATTCTTCTCATTTTCCATTAAATTTTAGTCTGGTGAGATTTCAACTAATACTCAACGGTTATTTGCAATAGATTTTGCTCAAAGCATAATTACAGTCAGAGCAATATGCTTACATGAACTTATATGTAATGAGAATAGTTCAAAAACAAAGATCATTCAAAACTTACACCAGCAATATTGCAACAATGCATGAACTAGACAAAAATTATTACATTAACACCACAGAAAGCCAATTCACGCCTTGTATTCGCCAATGATTATATAAAAATTTACGCAAAGGCATTCATACCAAAATTGTCATAAAATATAAAAGCACAACATCAATATGCTTTGATGGTCTCTCTTACATCATATCAATTTGTAACAGCAGACTTTTACTCAAATTAACAAAATTGTTGAGCTTCGGTTTCAATCTAAAGAAATTCACCCTTTTTATCATCGACTGTTTTTTTGAGGAGCCTCTTGTCTCTCCTCCATTCACACAAAATAATTCCTACACATCCATTTTCACTTGACACACTGACGTATTTACAGGCAGAAAACTTAACTTCTATATCAGAGCTGCTTTTACAAATAAATAAACCTCTCGTGTTCATTATTACAGCAGTCAATAGCTGCAAAAAGAGATGTTTGAAATGCACTTGGTTTTTGAACCAATCATTTTATTTGTGGTATTAAAAATATGGTTATTACGCAATGAAATATTTCAAGATTGGTTCATTTGAAATGAAAAAAATAGGTATGAACGATAGCGTGATTTTTTTCAAACAGGGCAATGTTTGGTTTTGTGTGTTGATTCTTCATCATTTAACTTTGCTCAGGAAAAAAAAATTAATGTGTTATTTTGATATTGAAGGCGGTGAGAATTTGAGTGTTTAAAAGCTCCAAAAAATTTTTTTCTTATAACTGACTACAAACACATAATTTGATGCAGAAGTTTAACTCAATCCAATCTATGTGAAGGTAATTGTAGTTATGAGGGGGAACACCATAGTGATTGGCCAAGATGAAAATCAGTCCCTGTAAAAAGAAGGTTGGTGATGAAAGCTCTCATTATTGAGTCTATTTTTTCACTCAGGTTTCATTAACCAAAAACAGAATGAAACATCAGTCAATACCATCCCTGCCAATGTCTTGTTATAGTTTATTTATCCTCTTCAAGAAACGAAGAATTCAGTTAATAGCACATTTACTAAAGTCATCTTGATCACAGATTCAGAGGATTTATTATTACCAACTAATATCTTGAATGGCCTCAGTCAATACACGCCATGATTGCACACTGCAGTGCAATAATACACTGACAAATTTTTAGAACCGAACCACTTCCAATTGGTCTTGATGTATGCAGCACTTTTGAGAAACGTTAGGGAAGACAACCAAGCTTCAGATCAAAGGCTACTGCCATACTCTGAAGATCTTCTCCTGTCAATATGCTTCATGTACGTTTCAGAGTATACACTCCGTGTCCTGTCCCTAGTGTTGAAATCACATCGCAGGGTTGATGATGTACGCCTCGATGCCAAGCCACCACCTCCATGGTGGTGATAGTAAGCAGCTGCATCGAGAGCGTCCAAATCTGATGGCGGCCTACGGCAGAGACTGCAAAAAGCACACTGCAAGGTATTTCGGAATGCCTCCCGAAAGTCACGGTTGAAATATGCGTATATGAGGGGATTTAATGTGGAGTTGAAGTAGCTGTGAAGAAAGCATAAGAAATTATCATCATTCACCCTCTAAAACAGTTGTGTGATATTTGGTAAGCATAGCAAATTTATATCTTTTAAAGAGGAGTTTGGCCATATTACAAGGCTAGGCTCTGGTCTCAAGGAAATGTGGCATATGATCATAAGGCCCTTGTTATGCCAAGGCTGCAGAGGAGTAATCTCTGAGTGTTCTTAGTGGTTACTCAAAAATAAGGCCTAACCAGCAAATGTGGTCAGCTACCCAAAAATCCATGGATACTATCCCGTTGTACAAGAATACACACCCAGGCATGTATTTGCTTCAGGAGGGGGAGTTTGGGTGGTGTACAGGTTGCCTATAAATACTTATTTTGTTGTCATTGAAAAACCATACATTTTATTTAATCAGCTATATATTTCATTTGCATAGTGCTGAAAGTGAAATTCATCGATGGTTATTGGCGGGTATTCTGAAAGGTAACTATGTACATACATATATAAGAAATAAATGAAGTTTAATTGTGTCCCAGGGGCGACTGGTCTTCTTATAAATGTATCATATTTAGTTGCCATTAGGGAAAATTTTTTTGGATGCTATAGCCTTCAAAGTCCCTGCCTATGTGTGTTTACTCTACAGTATTGTGGAGTGAACATCCCAAAAGGAATGATTCAGTATGAATCCATTTTGAGAACATAGGGGATAGCAGCAAGATAAATGTCTAAGCATTATTTTTGACTGGAATCATGCAACATATTTTTTTATATATCAGATTATTTTTGGGGACCTATGATAAAATGTCCCTATTTGAGTTACCCTGAAGTCTATGCAACATCCAAGTTATTATTAATATAAATTGACCAAAGTTTAGTGATTGCTTCATACGATGGTTGTACCAAAAGTAAGGTTCCATATTTCTTACAAATAGAAAACTTTGTTAATTGTATGTATTAATTTTCACATCGTTGAAGTGCTTACACTTCTGCCTATTTTTTAATGTAGTCTTAATTTTTTTGGCAAACTTTTTTAGATGGTGCTCTAGCTTTTGTATCCCTAAGTTGAAGTCTCCCGCCAACCTGCTGAGGAGGCTTGTGACCTCTGCTCGGACTTCATTGTCACTCTTGAAGCGTTTGCCATCTAAGTGTTTTGTTTCGGGAGTGTAATGAAACACCTACGTTTCATCTCTTGTGACAATAGAGTTCAGCAACTTCTCCTTGTTGCCTCCCCCCTCACATTCTTGAAGAAATTTGAAGGACAGTCATGGCGTTGCTCCTTGTGTCCATGAGTCAGCATCCAGGGGACCTAGCGAGCACATGCCCAACCCAACGTTGTGATAACCTATCATTTCTATTAAAGGTCTTTCAATTGTGCTGTTGGAAGCTTCAGGAATGGGTTCAACAAGTTCACGGACAGTGACCCTCCGATCTTTGAGCAGCTCAGTGTTGATCCTCTGGGCAATCGCATCCGAAACCAGTGGTCTTCCACTCTGTTCTTCATCGTGAACTTCCGTAAGACCATCAACAAAGGCCCTGCACCATTTGCAGACATGCTGAATGGACATACACTCTTCACCATAAACTTCACTCAGTTGCCGATGAATCTCTATGGGTGGTAACTTCCTAGTGTGGAGAAATCGGATTACTGCTCGATCCTCACACTTGGAAGGAAAGGGGATCAACACTTCCATTGTTGACAATTGTGAAGCCAATACTAAGCGATATGGTGAATCGCGGACCAGTAGACTCGAGAGTAAGGGAACCACTATGCAGTGTGCATGGCACTGCTGTGGAATTTAGCCTTCCCTCAAGATTGTAGCTCATTGGGAACCTTACTTTTGGTACAACCCTCGTACCTATAGGTATGAGAAGCGATTATTGTGGTTGAATATTGAAATTAAATTTTTTCCTTAAAAACAATCATTCCAAAAGTTCCAGATGATATTTTGGGGGGTGAGTTTTATGGAACATGCAGGAAGCCATGAAATGCAGTTGGTGGAATTATTTTCTTTTTCGTGAGTTTCCACAGGTAGATTCACTTTTCATTTTTTGGTTTATTTTTGGACTACTGGGAAAATTAACTAGAAAATACTTGAAACCTTCAAGGGTGCTGAAGATCAAATGGGCATATAAGGTGAGAAATGAGGTGATGTACCGAAGGATGGGAGAAGAAAGGGAATTGTGGAGCATCATGTGCTAGAGAAGGACACGGTTGATTGGTCATGACATATGACATAACAATTACTCGAGAAATATAATTAAGGAAAAATAGAAGGAAGTCGTAGAGATAAGTTCTTGAGACAGATTAACCCATCGACGCCCACGGGTGCCATATGGCACCCAGTGCAGTGCTGAGCCAATACTCCTGCAATGCATTTAATATGTAAATTTTAGTGTACATTTTGGTGTACATACTTAGTAGAAGGTTTCCTCTATTATTCAGTCAGTTTGAATAGTGTTCATTGTGTTGAGCTCATATGTATCATATTTTTTAAAAGTGAAACGTGTGAATTTAAAAAAACTTTGGGCGCTGATGGGGAAAGACACTAGGAAGAATTTAATCGGGGAAGTGGAGGAACTAGCTCGGGAAAGCGAGAAATGGAAGGCTGAAATATCTTAGGATAGTGATGCATACTATAGCAACAATTACTGAGATTCCCTATATCTGTTGACTTACCCTATCCAGAAGAGCACGGCGACGACAATGTCGGGGCAGTGACACACCTCGTCCCCGCAGATGGTGGTGATGACGTACCAGAGGAAGAAGGGTAGCCAGCAGAGGATGAAGGCTCCCATGATGATGCCGAGCGTGCGTGCCGCCTTGTGCTCCCGCTTCATCTTGGAGGCAATGGCACGGTCCTTGGTGGGTGTGGGATGGTGCTGATGGTGGTGATGGGCAGGGGGGTGGAGGCGGGACGACTTGCTGGGCGTCGAGGGGGGTGGGGGCGAGGGGGAGGAGGTGGGCGGCGTGGGGGCAGCCGACGATGGCGCCTCCTCCCCTCCGGTGGCCGTCGAGTGCGACGGCGATGTGACCGTGGTGGTGGGCGGCCGGAAGTGGGGCGGAGGAGGGGGCGCAAGGTGGTGCTGAGACATGACGGGCGTCTCCTGTTGCGGAGGGGTGCCAGGCACTTGTGCAGGGGGTGGAGGGGTCTCTGCAAGAACCTCGTGCAGGGTGAGGGCCTTGGACGACCCACCACTGACCCCTACCTGAAGCAGGACCAGCTGAAGAGGAAAAAATAAATTTTAAAGAGTGTACAGTAGACCCTTGCTTAACAATATCAATCAATCCGTTCCAGAGGATCAATCAAAGAGCAAACTCCATCGTATATAGAATCTAAATTAGTTTTGGATGAGATATCTGTTACAAAATCATCAGTGCATATAAATTTTGCTATGTTAGCTATGAGTGTCATATGCAAATAAAGCATGGAGTTACATGATTGATGACAAATTCTGTTAATTCAAACAAAATAGGGAAAATTTTAAATTTTAAAAAGACCTAGTAAAATTGGCCCAGATCATACGTGAAATCCAATGTCCATCCATCCTCTAAATATGCAAGTTTATGTTAATTTATTTTCAAATATGCAATCATTGTGCATAATCATCAAAAAATACATATTTAGCACTCTCTTATAACTAGCAGGAAAATCATTATTTACCCTAAGGAAATAATTATTATTTCTGTATAACCTAGAAATCTCTGGGAATTTTAAAATGTCCAGCCGTCCACCCTGAAAATGGTAAATTTGAGGAAAGTGTAGCATAGAGGGATATGGTAAGTACGAGTCATTGGCTGATACCAAATGAAATTTCTACAGTATTAGTGAGCAAGTAAAATATAGGGGAGCAGAATAAATGTTTCACTGTATTTTTAAAGTAAAACGAGCAACCTGAAAGCAGTAGAAATGAAAGTCTTTCAGCCTCATAATGTTATGCTCCAAAATCTGAGTAAGCAAGCCATGAACATTTTTATCCTGCATCCTCTGATGAGGCTAGGCCTTTCGGGAAGCACTAAGGGAATGGGGAGTCTTGCTGGGATTGACACCAAAGATAGGGAATCTCCATGGTTTAGGATAGGTATGGAAGGCTTGGAATGAGAGAATCTTGAGGTCCCTGAAGTGAGACACTAGCACCTAGTATCACAAACTCGTAGAACCGCTCCTGTATAGAAGAAAAGTATGAGCGGAATAGAGACCTCTCCATTGGGTTCAATGATCCTGGGGTCGCCTGCCCTGTGGCCATTGTTGGAGCCATTGGCCCTGCCTCCAGGCCTGCTCCGTGAACCAGAGTCCTCCGTCCCACTACCATGGTCCTCATCGTCCTCATGGAGGGCATTGCTGAGCAGCATGGCATTCCCAAACCGAGAGTGTAGTTGCTTCTCTTGCCGGTTGGCCTCAAGGAAGATGGCAAGGTACGTGAAAACCATGATGGTGCATGGGATCCAAAAGGATATGGAAGATGATAAGAGAGCGTACACCTGATTGACCTGTGAAAAGAAAGTGTCAGAATTAAACTCTTTTGCTTCTAGAAGGATTCAGGTTTTTCTTTGGTGGAATGTTAGCATATTAAACATTAATAAAAAAAATTTCACAATTCCATGAGACTTATAATACGGTCGAGTGGTTTCGACATTAATTGGGCCATTATCAAGATCAGGTTGACAATGATACAGGTTTATGAGCCTCATACATACATACATACATTGCTGGGCCAAATTCAGGCTGAGGAGTATTTGATGTACAAAATTCTGCTCCAAATGTATTTGAAGTACAAAATACCTTTCACATTAGTGTTTGAAAAACAAACCAAAAATAGTATTTTAAATACCTTTTAAAATACAAAATACATTTGTATGGAAACTAAGAGATCTTAAAAAAAATATATCCTGCCACGGCATGTTATGGATAGTTGCAAACATGAAGAAAACGATTCTAATGAAAATGAAGTAATTGCTATCAGAAGTGCTATCAGAGCTACTTCAAAAGTAATTTATAAATTTATTTTTTATTTAATAATGGGAAAATACCATAAATCTATACTTGAAATCCAAATATAGGATGCATTCAGGTCGTGTATTTGAAATACAAAATTCCAAATGTATTTAAAATACTTATATTTGAAATACTGCCCTGCCCTGCATACATCAAAGGGTAAGTGGGATGACTTTTGGGAAGTGTAAAAGGTGGGGAAGGATTGTTGAGTAGGTTCATTTTAAGGAGGCACACAGTGCCAGCCTCCAGGGGTCAGGACCCCCCCGAAATATACAAACACAATTATTTTTCTTTATAAAAGGAAACAAAATATTGAAAAATCCGGAATTTACAAAATATTTCTTTAAAAAATGAAGATTTTTCGATTATGAAAAGTGCTAAAATTAGTTGAAAACTCATTACTTACAAATTAACGTTAGTATTTTGTTTTAAAAAAAAATCCCCCCTGGTTTTGGACCCCCGAACGAAATTCCTGGCTACGCTACTGGGCACACACTCCCGAAAATTTTGTGGGGTTTTCAACACCTTGACTCCCGCTTCCTCCTGCTGAGTTCTACCATGCTGTGGGGAATTATTTTTGCTCTCAGTTAGTAGAAAAAAAGCTAATTTGAGGTCTTCCTTAGTCCAACCTTACATTTTTATAGCTTTCATTCCGTGGAAACCTAATTGGAAACCATAGATCTGTGGAAGGAATACATTTAGGAAAGGATCTATATCGTAAAACCTCCCTACAACGAGTTTGTTTGGATCGGAAAAATTACGACTTCACTGTAGGTTACGTTGCACGGGGGCGATATGAGGGTTGCATCGTAGCAGGGGCGCCTAAGTTTTCCGAGTGTTTAACGATGCAAGTCGAGTAAATTTCTCAATCCAGGTTAACTCTATATAAAAAACCTTTTCTATAGTGATGATGAACAATATTTATCATTTGCCATCAAATGTTGAGGCTATAACCGCGTGATTTTCAATCCACGTTCTTCTAATTGAAATTTTTTTCTCGTCCATCCTGCTCTATGCCTCATCGCATATTTGAGTTTCGGTGTGAAATTAAAGGGAGCCAAGTAAATGCCTGTGGATTACTTATTTTAAAATTCATCCATTATTTTCTTGAGTATCTAATCGATATAGCACTTGGAGTGCAATGATTTAAGCCGGTATCAGTGGGCAGTTTTATGCAGAAATTTTGCTTGGAAGAGAACATATTGCCCTTACGTACTGAAACTTACGAAATAAAACGCATTGCTGGAATCCCATTGAATGACCGGTAAATATCTAGGTTCGTGGCCGGATTTTACTGCATACCCATCGATGAACGACGATGGAAGTTAGTTGAGGCGAGTTAGTCATGACAAGTAAAAACGTGGCACTCGGCATTGCACTGCGGTCTGAGTGGCAATATCAGATGTAAATACGCTGATGATACCTCCACAGAAGCTGGACACAATCGGTATTCTGTTGGCACACCTGTTCCAAAACGCAGTATCATCCTCGAGTACGCCAGGTAATATTTGGATCCACACCTTATCGCCGTTCATCCACCTCTTCATACTTGAAGAAAATTTAAGCCTGGTGTGTCCCTTTTTAATGCATTGCAGAGCGTCTCTCATTTTAAAATGTGCGCCGTTTGCTGGATAAAACCATAAATCCGGAACTATAAGTCGCTTAAGCAAAATATCATGAGTTAAACATGTATTACGTTAGCAATTAAGGGCATAAAAGCACGTTAAAGGACCTGGGGGTCTATTCTCTAACTCGAAGCGCGGTAGCTTTCTGGTGGAAAGATGCTTAATTAAGCTACTTGCTCCCACTTGTATTCTCTAACGCTGAAGCTCCGGCGAAGGGAGCTTGCAGAAGCTACCGGCAGCTTATTAGGCTCCAACCCTTATTCTCTATGGGATTTGAAGCTACTTCCGTAGCTTCAAACTAGCTACCACGGTAGCTTCGCGAAGCGCGCCCTCGAACCCCGCGCTTCAGCTAGCTACCATCAAAATACATAGGGAATTCCCATAGGGCCATGGGAATTCATATGAACCACCGTGAACCAAGTGGCGCGTGTCGCTAATCTTTTGTTCTATCCCATCAGTCTTTCTTGACACGGCTAGCGATTGAGTGGTAAACAAGAAAAGTGTTGACTATTTTTGTTGTTTTGCGTAATTATTTTCTTTAATGAGGTCGGGAATGCTGCGTAAATTATTTGAAGCCTTCAATTATTGTATTCTTAACAAAGTAGTGGGCATGAGTGACAAATTTCGTGACTAAACATATATGTTTCGGAGTGAACTATCGATCGCGTTAACTAGTTGATTTCATTATTTGGAGAAGAAAAATGTTACTTTCAATCATTTCATATCACGTGAAATCTTATTTTGCATGAAGTCATTACTAGTGAGAAGAAAAACCCCGAAAACAGTGATTATTATTGATGTTGCGAGAGGCTGTTGTAGTGACGGTACAAATTGATGCGTTGAAATCATTACCAATGCCAATGTATCCACTGCACAGAGATGGATGTCTTATTTTTGCAAGTGTTTATACATTTATGATTAACTTTACCGTGCATTATTAGCAACGATCTTTGTTGTGAAGTGATTGTGTGAAGAGAGTTTAGTGTTACATAGATGCAGACCGGAGAGAGGTGGATATATTATTGTGTTATAATGCAATGTAAGGTGTTTCATGATAGTTATTAATAAATGTTTTGCTCTTCCAATGAATAAATGTGTTCATGATATCATTCTGCTTTCATTTGTGTGTCTTTGGCCGTATATACGCATTTAATTTCAGTGCCGGTAGTTAAGTTGGTGTATTTGTTTTGAATTTTGAGAAAGTGTAGCCATGGATATTCCAGAAGCCCACGGAGGAAGTCATCACAAAAACAATAATATAATATGGCTTTAATATTGGGAGAAGGAACTACGTTTAATAGGTTGTTTTTTCACAATGATGGTCAAGTTCTAATGAATCGCCCTCGCTTGCAATAGTGCAAGCTTGGCGGTTGGCATATAATACTTATTCATAAAACCATTTAAATATTAATTTAGCCGTCGTGAGAACGGCACGACAGTAGAGTTTTGTGTAAATATCGATTGAAGCATATTGTGAGCCTAAAATGATTGCTTCGGCCAATCTGAGTGAAATGACGTAACTTTCAAACATAATTTTCTCCACCTTCCCATTAACTTTGTTGAAGATATTTCCGAAATAATATACACTTATCGTATGCACATGTTATTGCGATATTCTCTCGCAGTGCCAGAAGGAACAATCTCTGCACAGAAACAGTTGGTCATCAAAATTTTTGCATCAAACAGGCAAAAGCATAAGGAGCGCTGAGTGTAAAGTTCTCGGGAATTAGAACGACAATGTGATAGCATTGGTTTAAAGTGTTGGTAGTTTATTAACATTTTCTCTTCATTATATTTACATGGCCTACATGATTACCAATCGTGACATAAACTGCCGCATCGATCGAAACTATTTAATTGATATAAAAGCCGCTTAGCCAAATATAATTATTTCTACGTATTTCTATTATTATTCGTATTTCTATTATTATGAAAGCTGAAGGCACTCAGCATTTCGTAATTTACAAAGCACATTAATTTCAACTAGAAGAAAAAGTCAGCCGAGAACGACTACATTATGATTTTCCCGCAGGTTACGAAATGAAACGAGCGATTTCATTGGTTCTAAGAGTAAAATCTGAGTTCGCACGAAATATTTCTCATACCCCATATCCGGTCTGAGAAAGCTACCAGAAATTCTCGGTCTGAGAAAGCTACTCCCCGTTAGAGAATAAGGTTGGTAGCCAATTCTGGTAGCTAGTTCGAAGCTACCACGACGGGAGCTTCGAGATAGAGAATAGACCCCCTGATCCCACTCATTTGCGCGTGTTTTATGACACCAGATGGACCTCTGTCTAAACCAAGTAGAAGAGCGAAGATCGCTGTTCCGAAAACTCTAGATGCACCGGTAAAATTGTATGTCAACAATTTGAAAAAGGGAACGTTGAGTTGGACGCAGCAAGAAAATTAGCACACTTTAAATGAGCAAGAGGAAGGAGTGCATTGCCAAGCAGTGGCGTAACTATGGGGGGGGGTAGGGAGGGGGGGGGAGATGAGGGGATGTATCCCCCTAAAGCCTCAGAGAAATCAAACAATTATTTAAATTTCTTGTCTGGATTTGGTATATACTAACTGTGTCTGCTTAAAGTTAAATTTTATTTTAAGTGCCAAAATGATGTAAAATGCATTTTCAGGCATGTTATATTTCAAAATTTTTCCTTAAATCCCCGTTTCCAAGGGGGGTTTCCCCCACTAACCCGCCTCATACCCCCCCAAAAGCCCCCACACCCTCATCAAAGCCCCCTCACCCCCCTCAAAGCCCCCTCAACCCCCCCAAAGCATATTCCTAGTTACGCCATTGTTGCCAACTATAATATCTCTCGAGCATGCCATACCAAAATGCCTATTATTCAATAACCTTCTCTCTCTGTAAGAAAGAATTACTAGGCTCTTAGTCGTCTCTCTCTCTACAGAGCTGCATTTATCTCCCCTGTCCTTCCCACCAGTGGAGTAACTAGGAATATGCTTTGGGAGCGACTCCCCGGGCAACGGGGAGTCGCTCCCAAAAATTAAAATCCGGAAAAATTAAAATATGACATGCTTGGAAATACATCATCTTGGCACTTAAAATTTGGGATTCATTAATAATTTCGCGGGTTATAATCGCAACAGGGTAAACAGTTTTCTGAGGCTGTGGGGGGAGGGAATCTATTCCCCCCATAGTTATGCCACAGTTTCTCTCGTTCCTTCAGAGAGATCTCTTTCACGCATTCCTCTCCTTAATGACTCTCCCTACGCTAAAACCGAAAGCTCATGCATTTCCGATTGATCGTGGCCCAGTGGTGTACCGCTCTTCAAATAGCCCAACTAGTTCGGCACACACGAAGAAGAAGTAAAAAAATTCATTATACAGGTAATCCGGTTTTCGGTCTATCTCTCCCTCCTTCACTTACGTCCTCGCAAATATAAATACAGGACCATCAGGACAGAAATATTCTCGCTGTACACTCAAGCAGCTCTCGCATGACTTAACTCGACTGAAACATTCCATACCCAAAATTAATCTATTTAAAAGTAGTTTTCTCAAGTCGTACGGCTCCTCCTTATCCTCATTTCTCTTCTGGTTGCTTGCTCAAACTGCCGCAACCTTCAGATTCTTGATTCCAACTTCTGATCAGTGTTGTCAACGCCGTTCCGGCATCAGTTAAGAAAAGACATAATAATCAAATAGCACTATCAATTTTGGTGCCTCAAAATTTTATTCGTAATTAGAACATTTTTTCGATTTTTTAAATACATATTTGCCGAAAAAATTGGTGGTTTGGTGAATTACTTGGGTGAATCGATGTACTGCGCGATAACCAGAATACATGGCCACGGCGCGAAAATCACACTCTACTTCTAGAAACTTCCCCACCTCACTTCGTCCGAACGCGGCCGCGTATGAGAAAAAATATCAAATCCAGAATTTAAATATGGATTTAACAGAGGCATACACATTTTTAAACATGCAGACGTAACTTGTAATAAGAAATACATGTAGAATAATATTTTATATATAAAGGAAAGTACGTTCCGACACTACTATGAGGAAGATGTAATTTTCTCGTGATTTTGCCATGACGCCAATGCTTCTGACACGAAAAAACTCTCTTAAAAACATCAATTGCATCCACCACTTCCTTCCAACCACAGCGCACTTTGCTATTGCTGGGCTCTTCACCGCTCACATACCTCCTGTGTCTCCGCCAAAATTTCAAGTTCCTCAATGTCAGCAAATGCAGCAATATCATTATCAATACTCACATAGTCTGCGTTAGATATCCTTTCAATGTTTAACAATTGAGTGACTTCACCCCATTACACCCTCTCCTCCCGCTGGCGTTTAGGGCGTCCATGTCTCTGGGAAAACCTTCCCTCCTGAAGCAATTCGAGATCGCGCTTCTCTCTAGTCTATCCTGAGCAACTCACAGATGTTGAATGGCGTGCAGGATATTCCGAATCCAAGATTTGATGCCTTCAATTTTTCCTAGTCTAGTTACAAGATATTCTACTAGTTGCCTTCTATATGCCCTCTTTACGAGGGAAATAACTCCCCTATCGAGTGGTTGCTCTTTACTCACGCAATTAGGGGGAAAGTGAAGGACATTCACGTTCCTAAGTTTCAAATCCGAAGTTTTGTGAGCGGTGCAGCATTAATGGAAGAGAATAATTTTGGTATTTTTGCCTTCCATATTTGCCTCAAGTTTTATTAATATTATTGTTACATAATTGATAATTTAATGATAATTGTTAAATAGTATTATTAGAAATATTTAATAAATTTTCAAAATAAACTTTAAAATTTTCCGGCCCCCAGAAATCTGCCTTCGGGACACATGCATCACCTGCCCCACCCTAGTTCCGGGCCTGGTGACGCCATCAGGTATGAACCATCCATGAACATTTGGTCTATGGCTAGTAGCTGGCCAAGTGGGGACCGGGTGCGCTGGCTCACGGGAAGAGGAAAGTTAAGAGCAGAGTCCTCTGGATTGCCAATAGTACACTACATAACCCCATGAAGGAGTAATGTAGAGAACTGCCATCCAGAGGACTTTGGTAAAGAGATGGGCAAGGCGCCTCTGGCCATGCGTCATACTATTACACAAGGGGGCAGGGTAGGGTGAAGGCGCGGAAGATGCTTAACAACCGCAGGTGACGGGAATTTACGGAAGGGAATGAGAGAAATCGCTAGGACATAAAATTTAGCACTGAAAGTGGAGATACAGTTTCTGAGTGCCAATAAAGTGTCATACAATACGTGGTAAAGTTATGCAAAATCTTGAGGGATCACGGATTATTTAATTAAGTATCGTAAAAATAAAATCCATTGATTATTATACAACTGCCGCATATCAGTTACTTAACGAGGTATAATACTTCCAAAATCCAGTGACCTGTGATTTTAAAGAGAAAAATAATGTCATGACGTACTTAATATTAAAACTGGTAGAGAATCATCTAATACCATGCTTTCAGTCTTGCCTGCCTTCTTCAACGTATTCACACAACCCGTTGTCACTGATATTAAATTTCTTTGCGGGTGACGTGGAATCCTGTGAAGTTAAGAAATTCTTCCATTTGGATCCGATCCCCATCGAGTTATGGGCACTCGGTGAATAGAATGAAGATGACATTCTCGAGCAATCGAGCACATATTAGGACGATCTCGAGCAAGCGCACCATTTGCAGGTTAACAGGCTACATCCATCAAGGATAGCACGGTAATAGAAATATTTGAATGGAGTGGAGGTGTTACTCTATATTTTCCTCGGGGATGGTGACAGAAGAGATAAAAATTGGTTGAACATCTACCAATGAAGTTTTGAATACTTCGCACTCCTAAGTCTTGGCATAATCGTCCACCTGCCTTTCTCAAAGTAAAATCCGATACCAAAAGGTAATATAAAACCATGTTTGTGGAAATGATAGAGCTCGTTCCTTTCCCGGAATCCCGGGGATGTAACTCAATGCGGAAAAGTAATGTGATACGTTTTTCGGAGGGAATTCAATCCATCAGCGCCTCTGCGAAAGTAAACCAATACAGAAATTAATCTGATACGATTTACAAAGGGAAAATTGAGCTCCATCCTAAACACTTGCACTTTTGCAAACGTAAACCAATACAGAAAGGTAATCTGATATAATTATCAAGGAAAAATGTAAGCGGAGTAGGCACGAGAAACAACAGCAATTTTAAGCACAGACGCCACCCTTCAACAAACGTCAACACTGAAATTTAATTTACACTAATGCATACAGTAACATAAAGAAGGAAGAAAGAAAAACTGGTTTTTGCATGAGGGATGCTCTTTTGATTTTATCGAAATTTATTTTTTAAATAGCTGCCCCGCGGATTCTCTGTCGAACCTGTGAACCGCCTCGGCTGTTCAAGGAAGATAGCTAAATTGCCAAACACTCCTGCTCGGGATGCGGCAATGAATCATCAGAATCGGCTATGGCCACCACGTATCCAGGGTGTCAGATTTTCCTCCATATTCTCCGGTCTAAGTTTCGGAAGTGAACCACTTCGAAGCCCGAGGCAGAACCGTTAAGACGCGGCGCCCTCCGCTGCGATTCTACTTCCTACTTTTTAATGTGAATATCGAAGGAAAAAAATACCTGTTAATGCAAAACTACATTTTTCTATCAACAATTCGTTCTTTAAGGGCACTTTTCAAGTTTTGGGCCCAAGCGTAGGCTTTTTTGTAGGGTATTTCCGTAATTACAGACGTTCGTTACGGGAGTTTCTTTTCGAACTTTGACCACTGAAATGGTCTGAGACCAGGTCAATTACTTCTAAATAAGGAGATTTCCTAAAACTTTCGCTGCATGGGGGTTCGTTGAAGATAGGCTTCTTTGTATATAACTCAAGGAATAAGGAGGAGGGGTATTGGGAAGAGTAATAGGTGGAGAAGGATTGTTGAGCAGGTTCCTTTTGAGGGGACACACTCTAAAAATTTTGGGGGTTTTCAACACCTTGAATTTCCTTCAGCTGGCAACTGTCATACTGTGGAGAATGATTTTCAGCCTTAGTCAAGAAAGTTAATTTGTGGTCTCCATTAGCTCAACCTTAGATTGTTTATAGTTTCCATTCAGTGGACAAGTAATTGGAAACAATCTACCTGAGGAAGAAATAAATCTACATCTTTTAATCTCAATAAATCTGCATCTATAAATAAATATACATCTTTTTAGCTCTGGAGGTATACTATGCTATCAGAATAAAGGTACTTTAAAGATAATGATTTGAAATCAATTCAAAGCAAGTATGAAAATTATCACGTACTTACCCATGATCATCCACCTCCTCAAAAAAATGACATATTTTAGTCGAATGGGAAAAAATATCTGGTAAAAAGTACAGCATTGACACTAGGATAAAAACTTTAAAAGAGTTATCCACCATTTTGAGCAATAAATTTTGACATTCATCATGCATTACCATGGATAATTAGTGCTCCACAGTGCATATACTATAGAAATGACAGTGAGTCATTAATCAAATAAAATTTCTCATTGATACATACTTTGAACTCGCAGATGTCCGGGTGCTTGAGGCGATAGGCTAAATGCTCTTGCGTGGTGTACCAGCCGAGGAAGATGGGCACGAAAGAGATGACGGCAGGTGACACCCACACGTTCACCAGCATGACGGCCACCACTCTTTTGGTCATGTTGATGGGGTATTTGAGGGGGCGCACTATGGCATAGTATCGGTCCACTGAAATGCAGCACAAGTGGAGAATGGATGCGGTCGAGAAGTAGACATCCAAGGAGTTCCACATGTCGCACATAACTGGGCCAAACAGCCAACGGCCTGTGATCTGGTGAAAGAACGGAATAGGATTAAGGCAAGGCGATGGAGACTGTGTGGTGGACTCTCTTCAAGTAAATGCAGAGAATTTAATGTGAGTTTGTTTTTTTTTAAATATCAAGTGCCATTTAAAATCAAATCAAGAGGAATTTCAAAATTGAGAAATCCACAACCAGGGGCGGATCCAGAATTTTTTTCTTGCAGGGGAGGGCACAAAGGTCTGAAAGGTCTTCTCATATTTTAGATTAAAAACAAAATACAACAACTGTAGAAAATATTCTCTTTATTTTGATATAAAAGTTATTAATATTAAATTAAAAATTTGAGGCTCCGTAATACACAAAATAAAACGAATGATGACCGTATTAAAAATCTTGTCTATTTTTTAAGCGTCACGTGGCCCCCTAAATCCGCCCATGTCCATAATATGACCTTAGGTATTAAATGAGTCAGTTAATCTACCAGGTGGCGGATACAGAAAAAAACTCAAGAGGGGAACAACAGATCTCTTGAGCTACCTTTACTTTAATCGTAAGTAATAAAAATAATCACGTCACATGCAAAGTTTAAGAAAGTTTAATTAAAACTGATTATTCACATAATACACAAGACTTTGACTTAAGACTACTTTGAAGAGAAGACTTTTTGATGAAGACTTATGACCATCTTATGATTTTGAAAATTTATGATTGTGGTTCTGCAATGTTAGGCAATGCGGGCAGCCCCACAAGGAGGGAGGGGCGCGCCCCCCCACATGTATCCGCCACTGCAATCAACTTCATTTAGTTCATACCATGACAGCACTAGGAAAATTAATAATGTGACTACTATGACATCATGTAACTTAAAATCTTGGCGTAAAAAGTTTCTGCGACTTGTAGTTTTATTTACCCCAGACAGGAATATCTTGTTTATCACTTCCATACTGAGTCCCTCTCTTTCGACCCTTTTCACCCCTGTGCATAAACTTCCCTTCATTTTCTCCCTTAAAATCAAGTCCGTAGATGAATCAAATTATATGCTATGCATGCAGGGAGAGCATGGCATTATGACTTATTAGTCATAAACTATTACGAAAATGGCCCTGAATGGTTTATGCATCTATTCCAATGATCCGTTTCAGCTTCCTATTTTGTTATAACCATTAGTGGGAGCTCAACATTCTTGCTTCATGTTTCATAAAATATAAAATTTTCCACCTTAAGCAGTAATGGCTGATATTGGGCATTTAAATCCATCGATTAGAGTTTATTTGATCCTTTAAATATCTCTTGCCTCTATGAATCTCGATTATATGTGCAGAATGTTCCATTTTGCAAGTAGTTGTGACTTTAAATGGAAATTTGCTAAAAACTGGATTAAAATAAAGGTTTATTTGATGAAGGGACCGAATCAAGCTGTAAGATACAATTGGAGCACTTTCTCTCAGTTCTGTATTAGGTAATTCCCATTTCAGCATTTTTTTGTTGAGCGGATGTGTCGGTCATGTCAACACAATATTACCATTGACATCAATGATTTCTAAGATGATTCATTGCTATTGACAGTGGGTGACATAATTGTCATCAACGTGGTTGATCACACCACAATGTCTAGAATTATGCACACAACTTCAATTGGACTAAATCAGAACTAATAAAAAAGCTAAATTACCTGGACACTGGCATTGAAGGTCATCGCCACCATCGCAACCAACATGTCTGCAAATGCCAGGGAAACCACAAAGTAGTTGGTTATAACCCTGAGCTTTCGGTGACGCATGACACTGACGATGACCAGGAGATTTCCACAAAGGGCAGCAACAATAATGAATCCCATGATGCACGCCTTGAGAATTGTCGTCAGCACATCCGTCCACTCTGGGTCACCCGCAGCTGATGCTGCACCAATGATGTCGGCCGTGGAGTTGCCAAAGTCCCCCTCTGAGGAGCTGTTGCTGGCAACAGCAGCCGTGGACACCAAGGTTGCCTGTAGAGTGAACAAAAGGCATTAGGTACATGAAAAAGTGAGGAGGACAGTAACTAAAATTTAGGGATGTGGCAGTGCTATGGTGAATATTTGTTAGTGTTCTCATGGGAATTACATAGAGACAACTTTGGCTGACACTGTGGTAGCCCATAGCACAGAAAATATAGGCGCTACTTTTCCACAACTATTTTACCATCCATCAGGTTTCAGCACTTGTGGGCCATTCTCTATGGGCTGAAAATGGAATAACAGCCCTGAAAACGTTTGGATAATAAAGCTTTAGGGAAAATTATAACGCTAATTTTTGTATGATTAACTGTGGAAACATTTTTTCTGCAACTATTTATAACTTCCTGCTGGCATTCTTGGCCAATGATCATCTTTATTTCCCAAAATTTTATATTTCTCATGAAAATGTATTCCAGAACATCTACAAGCTTCCTCGATTTTCCAACTTTCAGAGGCGTAGTCAGAAAAAGATTGGGGGGTTCAAAGAGAGAGAGAGAGTATTTTGTGGGTATTCATTTGGAGGGGTACAATTAAGACCTTATCTCCCACACATTTTAGGGATTTGAACCCCCTCACAGCCTTGAACAGACCGTAGACCCCAATCAAAGCCCTCTAGGTACGTTTTAAATCGTCGCCTGACTTGACAGAGCTGTTTCTACCACGTTGCCATGGAATAAACTGACAAAATGTCCTAGCAGATGTCGGCAACGCAGGCGTGGGAAATTGTTAAAAGAACAAAATCACACGGAACTTGGTTCTGCAATCATACTCACTTTACTGTTCACCCACCTGTGTTCCGAGGAGGGAGGATGAGGAGGCGGCGGCCATAGCGTAGTCGTCCCATTCCTCGAGGGCGGGAGCCTCGTAGTCCGCCCCCGCCGCCTCCCCGCCCCCGACCACCGCCTCCATCACCCAGGCGCGGCGGCGCATGGCTCCCACTGCTGCCCTGCCCGGGTGCGGGTGCTGGTCGGGTGCTCAATTGGTCTGAGGCCTTCGACTCTCACCACGTCACGGGCAGCACAGGGTGATGACGTCATGGGTGACGGCGCTCGGCCTGGGCGCGCACGGCGGGAGTACCACCTGTCGGAAAAAAGCGCACCATCATTTATAATGAATCTTAAATGATGTAAAGTATTTTTCAAAGATTCCGGATGTAAAATAGCCCCTCAATTGCGTCTTAGAGCGGGGAATACTTAATGTGGCCAGAGGGGCCGGGAGGATACCTAAAGGCATTCAAACTAGAAGCCTGCAACCGAGGGCAAAAGCCGGGAGTTTAGCGACACCCTTTCAAGGGAAAAATCTCTTGACTATTCTCCTCATAGGATGATCTACGATTTCTCTAGGAATAGTAAATTTGCTTTCGCTGTAGGTGGCTCGTATCGACCTAACGATGGAGCAAGATTCTTCCATCCTTTCCTTTCCACATTCATCCTTTCCCCGGAGGCGTCTGCGGGCTCCTATCGCGGCGGCGCGGCGCGGCGCCTCCTTCCGTTTTCCTTGCTATTGTCCACTACCCTTCTGAGGTCCGGCCGTAAAGGTCACTGACTCATGAACATTGCTTCAAAAGGTGTATCCCTGCGAGCTCACTATGGTTTTGTGTCAGTGACACGACCCCTTTCCTCCGAATGCAATGCTTAATGCTGTTCCACAGGGGGAATGTTTTCATTCACATCACAATAGTGTGATTTCGTATTATTTTTTTATTGCCTAAATCAAAAGATTATTACTCCTGCGGTACGTATTTCACGCTCTCAGATTTTTGAATGACGATATCTATTTTTCGCGATTAAGTGAAAAGTGAAAATTTTCAAGCGCGCGAAAACGCGACGGCTAAGTAGGAATGCTGGGAAAACTCCGTATGACGTATTTCTGGTTCTAGCTGTCGCCGTGTGAGGTCACCTTGGGGCGAGGCTTTGAGAGCTGATACGACGCAGGCTGCTTGCAGGTAGCAGAGTACCTTGCTAGCAGGTAGCGCTTGGCTTAAATAAGAATTATTAATACCCTATCAAACGAAGGAAAGTTTCCGTACTTAGGTAATTTTAATGGGTGATTATTAAGAGATGTTTCCCTGAACTCTGTGCCTCATGCATGCATTGGTAATCTCAGACGATGTAAAACTCATATCTACTCGTACAGGAACTAGGTCCCTGTGACCTCACGTGGAGTGGAATCACATGGGCGCCAATCTGGCCTTTTTCAAATGCGGTTAAAATTGACCATTGCCATTTGTCTAAACTGGGATTTCTAAAACCAAATAATTTGTATATTATGAATATACTAATGGTGGGTAAGGAATCGCAATCAATGCATTTCGTTTTCTTTGATGAAGGAAGCTTCTCTATTCAGATGTGCATGTTTTCCTCAATCTAGCGTGCAGTTGCTTGAAAGCACGAACAAAATTAGAACGAGCTATTTTGCCACCTCACGTTCATGCATTCTCGCATGTGTTCCGGAGGTTCGACACTTTACACGATGCAGTTAGAAATGCGCTCTCGCCCGTAATGCCCCGCTCAGATTACGATTGTCCCAGCGATCGTCCTAACGATAGTTGGCAGAACTAGCTGTGTGAATTCATGCCCGGACAATAGTTCACGTAATTCCTAACGTTGCCACTTTACGATGGTTAGGCTCTGCAAAACCGGAAGAGAAAGTGGCAAGAGAAGGGTGAAAAGTTTGTAAAGCTCCCATCGCTCTATATTTTTCATGGATCTGTCCAAGCAAGGAAGAATGTGGGCTGAAGGAAAAATTTAAGTTAAATACACGTTGAACACTATAATATCTTAACCCTCCACACCTCAACAGCTTTGCAAACCGTCAATTTCTCGTTCACTTTAGATTTCAGCACCGGAGGGTAGCACAGGTTTTAACCATCGTTGTGTGAATGCACGATAGTTCCAACAATCGTAATCCGAACGAGGCATAACTCATATTTTGCAACTCCATGCCCAGTATGAAACGGGTGACTGTCGGGCGGCCAGTGCTCACCAAGAAATTCACAAGCACGGGAAAAGGATTCATCTACATCTACATAATACCCCGCAAGCCGTCTAGAAGGCGTGTGGCAGGGGGTGTTAGGACACCAGCCGTTTACAGCTAAAAAAAAATGAAGGGCTCTTAGCAGTTTTTGACGAAACGCGCAGCCTTCCTTTGTATTTTATTCAGTTCGCGGATTAAGTCTTTCTGCACCGGATCCCATACGCTCGCTGCATATTCAAGGTGCGGTCGGACGAGAGCGAAATGGCACCTTTCATTTACTTTCTCATCCGAAAATCTTCACACAAAACGCTTGACAAATCCTAATTTCTTCAGGGCTATGCCGCAAATATTCTTTATATGTGTTCCCCACGTGAGTTTCGAGGTTATCGTAACTCCCAGGTACTTCACTTCGTCTGTTGCCTTTATGTTAATGCCATCCTTGTCGAGAGCTCGGTCGCTCAACAGTGATTAAAATGGAGATGTAGCTGCTCGTCATTCCCGAGGCATTATTGCACTCGTCCGAGATGTGAGGGAAAACGGAAAACTCCGGCATTGAAATAAAAAACACTTGCAATCAGTGGCGTAACCAGACATTTGCTTTAGGGAGGAATGGGATGACCTGGGGAGGCGATCCCCCCGCCCCAGCCAAGGGGTTTCGGGAAAATTAAAAAAAGACAAGTCTTGAAATACATTTTAAATAATTTTGGCGCTTAATATTTAACTTTAAGCAGATGCAGTCATTACATGTGAAAACTAGACTATAGCTTTCAATAATTTTTTTATATGCCTGAGGCCTGAGGGAAATCTAACTCCTCATCCCCTCATAGCCACGCCCCTCCTTGCAATTTTCCACGATTATAAAACCTTTATTCCAACCAAGGCTTCGATGTTACTACATTATCGTCAAGGTACAAAAAGGTTTAAAATGGTGTGTTGCGTGTTCATTTTATAGAATTTTTGACTGTAGTGGGGAAAGTAAGGGGAGATAGGAGTGGGGGGAGATTGGACAATCTGAAGAAGAAAATAAATCTATTCCATTCATTCATCCCAGAAGAAATTGACGAAACCCCTTGTTCCCCCACTACAGTTAAAAACGGCATGTATTGAATGCTCCATGCACTATTTAAAACCATTTTGTACCTTGAAGATGATGTAGTATCATTGATGCCTAGGCCAGAATAAAAGTTTATAACTTTGGAAAATTGCAAGTGTTTATTTTAATAAGGAATATTTCCATTTCATCACGCTTTGTTATTCAGATTTTATTCATTCGTCAGCCTGTACCAATGGACGCATCCACGCTGCGACGGGTTAACTCTTTCGTTGCGTAACATTTTCTCAGAGTTGTTTCACATTTTCGGAGATTTTTTTCTCTGCATTCAATTTGTTTTTCGAAAATATGAGAAAAATAATAAAAAAAGAATTTGTATATTCATTTGACTATTTATTAAGTAATTTGCTAATGGCATCACAGTGATGCCATCCGCACTAGTGTGATAAATGCTCTGGATATTTATGGAACCCGTCACACAAACATTAGGAACGACGCACAACATATTTTTACGTAGCAACTGAGAAGCTTGGGATAATTCCTGAAATGTTGGCGGAATTGATTTATACTACTGAATTATTACCGCACTGAGTCGGGTTAATGGTGTTATTGTGGGTGGAGAGGGGGGCTTGTTCATTACTTTTCGCCACGATTTGGTGGTATGCAATATAACTGTGAATGATAATGTAACTGCCATGTGATATGCCTAGACAGTTGGATTTTAGGTACATGTAATTTATTTTTGAAGATTGTTAATCCGCTGACATGAAAACCCTCATTTTGAGAGCCACTGTATGAATTACCAACTTTTGAATTTTTCCACAAATTACAGGGGGAGGGCATTAATCCGCCACTGCTCCCGCGTGCCTTCTTCCAGATGGGGTACGCATGAATATTACAAAAGACCTCAAGTCGGCCTCTAAATGTGTTGTCACCTACCATTTAAATCTACCACCTAGCATTGAAATGGGTTTACAAAAGTCTCTACTCGCGTCGCTGACGGAAAAGTGAAACGAAGTTCACGGGGAAATAAGATATAATGAGGGGTATAAACAGAAATTTATAAAAATGATGGTGTGGTATATAAAATTCATTACTTTTCAATGCTATTCCTAGCAATGACAAACATTATATTGCAAAATATTGGAAAAAAGTGGATCGCGTTATCGCGCAGTAGAAATTTTTGAAAATCGATAAAAATGCGACCGAAGTGGCAATAGCAATCAGCCTTCTGTGGGACAGAATTGGGCCTCCTACATACAGTCCATATGCTCAGACATATTACTGCATAAATTACATCGTCAAAATGAGTTTGAGGAAAGATGAATATATTATTTTCTCGCTCTCGAAAAAACTCGCGTCGCTGACATGACGAACTAAGTGATCCGAGTCTCTCGGGGAAATAAGGAATAATTAGGGTTTTAACCGAAATTTGTATGCGTGATGATGTGATCTATCAAATTCATTTCTTTTCAATACTATTCCTCGGAATGAAAAACATTATGCTGCAATATATTGGAAAAAGTTGATAGCATTGCACTCATTGCCGACCTCGGAGGCGCCGGGGTAAAGTCCCCGACTGCTAACCTAGAGGTCGCGGGTTCGAATCTCGCCTGGGTGGTTTGACCACCATCCAGGGCATGGATGTCGGTGATTGTCAAACAAGTTAATTGTAACAGAGGACTATCTAGTCCTATATTCGCTTATGAAATAAAAACGACATTATTATTATCAGCACGCCGCGAACAATTTTGAAAACCGATTGAAATGCGACCGAAGTGGCAAGAGAAATCAGCATTCAATGGGATGGAATTGGGCCTCCTCTATGCAGTCCCCTTTGGGGGTAAGGTTGGACAACGCTCGGCGAGTAAGGCGAATGGTTGCGGGAGGGCATTTCATCATCCTTCATAATTATTAATCCAGGTGGCCCCAGGGACGGGCTCAGACGAGGAGATACCGGATATTACGGCCACTTGCAGGCCTATCATTCAAACCCCCGCTAAATGTTTGAAGTAAAGCGCATCCTTGCCCAAATTATTCCTCCCAAAATTCATTTATCTCGTAATGAAGCCCCCAAGCAAATTTCTGTTGATCGATAGAAAGGTTAGATTCACCAATTCTTCCATTACGCAGCCTATTAAAGGATAAGACGCAGGAAAGTGGCATCAAGCGTAATGGTTTACAAAAAGCAGTATTGATAATTTTTTGGGGGTACACTTCCCATTGGAGTTGAGCTACAGCAGATTATTAACTTCGCTCGACCTTTAACCTAGGGCACATACCTAACCTCGTAGATGTCCGCGATTAAAGTTGGTGGTTAGGAATAGTTGGCAGGCTTTATTCCACCTCATGTACTAAAGTGTTATTGGAGTTCTTAGGAGAGTGTAACCAAGAGAATCAACGACCTGACTTTTTCGAGGCAAAATACTTGTTCAAAACCTAAGTTATCACCTTGAAATCGTCAGCGTAATCAGAGTATACCTTTGCTAACCTTGGTTTGTATCTTAGATTTGAAAATCGGCCTTCCCTTCCTTCCTCTGATGTTAGCGTGCTTGTCCCCAGGGTCACCGCTTCCCCACCTTGTCACTTCTCGGGTGATAGCGTCATATCATGCACCGAATTATCCGAGAAGTCATAGAGAAAGACAAACGGCTGCATAATTTTAGCCAAGACGGCAGCATTAGATTGAGTGCTTCGTGGCGGTGGCTATTTCTTGCCCCTCGGAGTAACCCAAGTTGTAATCCCTTTGACGCACGAGATGGAATCGCGGAAGACGAAATGCAATCATTCGAGGAGAGACAAGATGGGGAAAATGGTGGCCCTGAGGAAAGGCGCACTAACGTCGGAGGAAGAAGGGAGGTAACGGAGAAATTTACAAGGATGCCTCATTTCTGCAAAATCGAACTTTTTTCACGCCTTATTCCTCATTGAAAACGTACACTATCATAAAGAAATCTTCAGTGTCCCTTGAGTAGAGGTCTATAAGCATCTTAAATATTAAATATTTTACCTAATAAAAATAACAGCCTTAAAATGTCATTAATTGCAGCCAAACCTGTATTTAAGACGTACGACAGGAGTATGTTATATAATATAATGAGTATGTTTAACCATATGTGATTGTATACTGTAAAAATATTCATAAAAAAATCTTTACAAAGCCAAGAGACCTAGTTTTGATGTTTCACCTATAATTTCGCATTGAATTAGTCTGAGTCTGCGTCTTCAAATTCCTCTTTGTCTGCATCAACGTCTGTAATGCACATATTCAAAGCTATCAATGCCATCACTTCGACTTTTCCCCGTGAAAGGATACGTGCATATGCTATTGATCCATTTACAGAAAAAAATCAAAGCAACAGCTCTAAGAGCCTCAAAAATATTTATAAAAACTGTTAATCTGAAACTCTCCCTAGGCGGTAATAACCCGTAACAAGCAGGGCAGTAACAGTCTAAGTACTGAACCAAATTTCCCTTAGTATGATAGAAAAAGCCTCGCTTAGGGAATTTTACACAAATGCTTCTTTGAAATTCCCTGAGCATAAAAGACTAACGTCAGCCAAGGAGATAGTAAGGAGATAGTAACCCTTTATTTTCCTTTTAAATTATGTTGAAAATACATTATTCAATAGCCAATGATGTAGGCCAGCGGCAAAAGTAACCAATCATGACAGTAAGTAAATCGGATTAAAAGAAGAATTAAATATTTAAAGCTAAAGAAAAAAAAGTTTCATCACTTTTTTACAGCTTGAATAAAAAAAAACTTTTTTTTTTCAAACTTTTAAAGCGTTTTAAACGTTTCGAATTTTTCAAGGCACCCATCACTAGTTTTAATCCACCTACCCATTCGTTATTCCTACGCAAACCAAGACGGAATTTTTGGCTTTGTATTGTGTTTGGCGTTGAAGTCGCCAGCCTCGATTAGCTGTAACGTAATTCCCCAGTGAGGGTGACCGACAGATGTCTGAGGACAGAGAAGTAAACGATTTAAAAGACGAAGAAGCGTCCTCGCTCACTCGCGGATAAGAATGAAAAACGTTGCTCCTTCGCTCGCTCCCCTGTTTTTGAAAAATGAACGTGTTGCTCTGCATCGCAGCAATAAATATCTGCTGGATAGTTTAATAATTTCGAATGACTTTTATAACCGCGGATAGATATGAAAAATTGACCAGAAATATCTGAAATAAAATGATTAAACTCATCGGTTATTAATTGGCATCAGCTAGAATATTTAGGGACCCAATTTGCAATTTTTTTCAATTCATTAAAGATTTTAAATTTAAATTTTACCAACATTATTAAGCCTAAATAGAGCGTGCTACTCTGCGAAAGGCTCCGAGGCTCCTACAAACGTATAACTCTTAATTATATGTTTAATTTTAATAAGTAACCGATTACCCTGTCATAAAATTAGCATCAGCTGCAGATGACAAAAAGTTTCTTTTGGTTTAGAAAATGAGTGGGGTTCTTCATTAACTTCGAGCCGGAAAATCGTCCTGAATTATTTTTACAACAAAGTTCCCCTAATTCCCAATTTCACTGCTCGCCGCCCTCATCAGCTTGCCTCACAAACGACCAAGTTCCATCTCTTCAACCTGATATCGACTCTTCTGTTGCAGATCATGGGGTGAAAAGGCATTGTTGTTAATGACAATCTTAGGAAGTTTTCGTGCCAATGAAATAAATTAGCAAAACAAAATACATTGGAGCTGAGATTCGTTCCTCAAAGGTTTGATAAAATATTCGAATCATGAAATTTTCTTCACATTGGTGAAAACTCCGGCTCATTACTCAAAATTTGAGGGATACATTTATTTTGACGGATTTTCGTGTACCTGCTTCCAATAGATTTAAAAAGATTTAAATTACAACATTACGTAAAGATTCATCGAAAATTACTTGGAGAAAATTATTAACGAAGTAAGCAAGAGATTTGACTTCGATATGATTTAGAAACATGAAAATATCCGTTATTCATAGCTTCTATAGCATCATCTATGGAACTGATTTTTTTCTCACGAGGTTCCTCAATTTTGTGTCACAAAATTTCATGAATCTTCAGCTTTAAAGTTAGTACTATCGAACAATGAATTGAAAGCTATAAAAAAAGAAAAACAGAATCTTAATGGTTTTCCGAAATTTTTGGGACTATGGCGATGATCCCTCTACATGAATAAAACCCTAAGAGAAGGAGTTGCATGCCTAGCAATAATTGTATTATAATAAGAAAAAAATGTAGATAAATAATTAGTGAAACATTGATTTGTTTCGACATGAATAGTAATTTATTTTACCACATTGAATGAGATTTTAGCTAAAAGGTTTTCATAAATTCCCTCTTTTATGGTTTGTTAGTTAGTCAAATGTTTGTCAAATTGTATTATAATAAGAAAAAAATATAGATAAATAATTAGCAAAACATTGATTTGTTTCGACATGAATAGTAATTTATTTTACCACATTGAATGAGATTTTAGCTAAAAGGTTTTCATAAATTCCCTCTTTTATGGTTTGTTAGTTAGTCAAATGTTTTATATCTTTTTAAATAGCTGACATCTCGCTTTCTTCATGAAGTAGTGGATTAAGGTTAATTAGCACTCAAAAAGAGAAAGAAGGAAATTCCAATTGTGCTACTACTCATTTACATATATCACACTCACATATTTGATCTACTTATCAACACTTTCTGTGACACTGGCCTACTGTATATCTTAATTTAAAATGATTTATGACAACATTTTTTCTGTTATCCTTCCTAAACATTTCAAACAGTAAGTAGTTTGCCTGTGATAATTTTAATTTACCTCTATAACAAAGTGTGTGGTAAAGTAATTCAATGTAAAACACAAATAAAAAAGAAAATTAAAGCTATTAATTAAAATAGCTATTTTCATTCTCTTTTACCACTACACAAATGAATGGAACCCACTGAATATTCAAAGGGGGTGTCATTTTTCAACGAAGCCTTTAATTTAAAGAGTATAAAAATATTTATTGGGTTTTTCCTTGGTGAATTTAGGTCACGCAATTTCCCAGGATTAAGGCAAAGTATGCGCCTCGGATGAATTTAGGACGTACATTTTTCCCAAAAAAAAATCTTTTTTAAAAATAAGCAAAATATCTTCGCTAAAAAAAAACACAACAAGAAGAGGGACTACGGAATGTTACAGGCGCTGAGTTTTTCATTTTTTATTCGGGGTGAGCAAAAATGTTTTCCATGAAAAAAATACAAATAGCCCAAAAATGTATTCCATTACACACAGTGAATGCGACCAATGCATTCAGTTCATTGAATTGTGCTAAGGAAATAGGTCATGCCACAGAAATCTCAAATAATATTAATTTTTGAGGTAAATAGCCTTTACTTTCAGAACGATAGGATTCTGACTAATCGAACTCACCAACCAATTAAAATTCTTCTATGGATAACGGCTTTGTGCCTTTCGTCAGCGACCTGTATAGTACCTTTTATTTAACCTTTAATAAGCCATAAAACTTTATCCATATAGCATTTAAATATGCCCCTACAAATAAATTTTTTTTATTCTTTCTATTAGCTGAATTACAATCGATTTTCCTAATTACGCACTCTCTAATGGTGTTTATTTTCCTATAAAAACCCCTATTAAGGTTACACTTCTGATAATTTCTAACCAAATACAACAGAGGCAATCATTTTGAAATGATATTCGCAAGCATTTTTAATGAGCTCATGCCTATGCCCCCTCGGAAATGAAAAAAAATATTGAAAACATTAAGTACTGCAACCTTGATTAGTTTGATTAATGAGAAAGGGTATGATCGCGTCATGCAGATATTTCTGTTATATATATTATTATTATTCATATGTTTAAATATAAAACATCTTGATATTCTTATTTCAAATGAGCCTAGCAAACCTTACAGTGATATTTTGGCTCCCCTCTATTGATCGATCACCTTAAGTTCTTGCTGATAAATATCAGCCCGAGTAGGTACGCGCGGCAGATAGGATAAAGGCAACCCTGCAGAACCAAAATCGTCTTATTACATTAAACGACTATTTCTTAAGTACCTTCATCAACAAGGTAACGCTCTGTATTGTGGCAAAACAATTGTTTGAGTTGCTCATGGCAGTTCCCCTTGCTATCCCTCCGAAGAACTCGCCCTATCCGAAATGAGGATCTGACACTATTCTAAAACTTATCCTTAATTTCTCTCTTCACTTCTCAATAAAGTGTTTTTATAACGATAATATTATGGAACAAAAGCTATATTTATTGCACACTCCTTAAACATGAAGGCTGGTAGAAGGTTTACTCCTACTAATTTAAGTAACATAGTCAGATTTGATTTGGTAGAAGTCCATTTCAGTAATGAATATACCATTTTGGCGGTCTTCCATGACTTTTTAAAGCTCTAACCTTCGTTTTGACTGATATACGATCGCTTGAATCGCACGGGAGAATCCAGGCATAAATTTCAGAGGGGGAACTTCCGGGGAGCGTAAAAGATATGGAATACCTAGAAGAAGGAGATAAACGATGGTTTTTATGTTCCGCAGGGGAAGAATTTTTTTTTCATTTCGTCAGTATTTTTTCTTACAACAGCGCCAACACGGTAGAATCCCAGCACTTCACCAATTGATGACTTTCGGCTTCAATGCGTAAAATTATTATTAGCATCGGCATCAAAGCATTTCCTTTAGAATTTCACGGAAGGATTTCCCCACCCCGTAAACGCCAAATTTGATGACACTATATTAAATTAACCTGAGGAAGGTTTTATGCTGACCTTGTTATCATCATCAATTTCCAATAACCCAAAGTTTGTTTTGAGACAGCTCTCCGCCCTAATCTAATATCTTTTTACATATCGGCATTTATTCTCTTTCATATCCTTACAGCAGTTAGGGCATTAGGGAGAGAATTGCGTTAGCAAAGGAAGCGTTCATGAACAAGAAGAAGCTCATAATATCGTCATGTAAGAGTTTAAAGAAAAGGCTAGTGAAAACATTGATCTAGAGTGCAGCGCTTTACAGAGTGGAAACATGGACAATGAGGAAGGAGGACGAGAGAAGACTGGAGGCGTTCGAGATGTGGGTGTGGAGAAGAATGGAGCAGGTAAAGTGGACCTAGAAGAGGAGGAACGAAGAAGTGCTGGGCATGGTGGTTGAGGACAGGCAGCTTCTAGATAAGATACGGAGGAAACAGGAGGTATGGATGGAGCGAGTACTTAGCGGGGAGTGGATGTTGAAAACAGTGTTAGTGATGAGAATGTTGGGTAAACGAGGGAGAGGAAGGAAGAGAATAGGACTTTTCGATAGAATGAAAGGGAGTAGGTCCTTAAATGTTAAATTGAAGGGGAAAGTCCACGAGAGGAGGGGAGATTGCCGGAATGATTCATTAAGCTCCATGAAAACCTACCTTGATCGGTAGAATACTTCAATAATAAATCATTTATTTCCTGCTTCATATATTTCATCCGAGGTCTTCCTTTTCCGTTCTTTCCATCGACTCGTCTGCCCTTATAAATGATTGTTATCAATGAAAAATGACAATGGATCAAATTTGTAACTTAATAAAGATATTTAACGACGCAATGTCGTTTCAACTATATTACAGTCATAAGGAAGTCTTTGACAAAATCATTGATTATTGTTATACCTAGAAAACCTGGGTTTCAGTCATCAAAAATCCTTAAAACGTTCTACGAAACGACTTTATTTTCACTTTTACTTAGCGGAGAGTTTCATAAAATTACCCCTGCCACCATAAAGTCGATTGCTTTCAATCAAAAAGTCCGATGACTGAAAAAGTTATCGGATATCACCTAGCGGATATCGTATTTCTTCTGAACGACTCTAAGGCGGAATAATCCTCTCTAGCCGAAAGTGATTTGCGGAGACACGGGAGCCGACAGGATTTGAGACACCTAACTCGCTCATAGTCGCCACCCTTCACTTAAGGAGGGGATCGTCATCCAGCTGGCTGATCGGAAAAAACCGGGATCGCAGTGGCGTAGCCAGGAATTTCGTTCGGGGGGCGGGGGGGGGTAAAAGACCAGGGGGGAAAATTTGTGAAAAACAGGGTACTAATTAATATGTTTGAAACTAATTTCAACTCTTTACATAATCGAAAAACTTCATTTATTAAAGAAATATTTCGTAAATCCATGAGTTTTCAATATTTTGTTTTCTTTTCTGAAGGAAAATATTGTGTTCTTATATTTCGGAGGGGTGGTCCGGACCCCCTACCCCTTGGCTACACCACTATCGGAGTGGATTAAGTGTCGATTGATATTGATATTTTATTTTTATCAGAAAAGAATCGAGATATCGAAAAATCTTTTTTCGGATCCTGTTTCGACAAACACTAGGTGATCTGTGAAGACGGTGTCGGTACTTAAAAATTGACGGGAAACAATTTTCATTTGTACGCTCATTTCTACGCTGAATTTTAATTACATTCCTATGGATTTTATGAAAAAATCACCACTTATCAGTTTCATTTCTCTTATCAACATTAGCGATGTTTTCTTTCCTTCCCTATTCACTGAAAACTCTTTTTTTCTATGAATTACTTCCATACTGATGATAATTGTCATAATGCCTGCACGAGGAATCAATAGTATACATTCTTTCCGTAATTACCAACTACAATTCTTTTTCGCGTTATTATGTTCTATCATTAAAATTTTAATAGATAATCATTGTCGCTATTGAAGAGCTTCATGCGTTTCACTATAATTTCTGTATTTTTCAATTTATTCACGCATTACATATAATTTACCTCTCACCATTGTTTTCTTTCTAGGGCATTCCTAACACGTTTTAATTTGACTGCTAATCATTGAATTCTCGGTTCTATTTTGGGATGAACTATGCCATGAGTCATGTTTTACCCAAATGGTGTAGGTACTTTCGGTAGCGGCGTTTTATCATGTGGGTTGTACATTGAGTTGATTTCTTAATTCATCTTTTCTATTCGGTGTCCTTTGTTCTAACATCATATTTTGGCCTTATTTGCTACGAATGCTAAAAAATACTGCCAATGGTTCTTTTAATATTTAACAATCATGTAATTAGTAAAAAACTATACGTATTGATTTCATGAAATTTATTTCATGTTTCACAAATAATAAATAAATAGTCATATTTTGTTTCTCTCATTATCATTACTATCACTCCTTAGGATGCTATATTAGTTTATAAATGGGAAGAAGACATAAAAGAAAACATTTCTCTCGAATGAGTTGCAATTCATCACCATAATTTTATCGCCCACGATAAAAAAAAATAAAATTATATTGTCTTCTATAATTGAGGAAAACGTTTTCTTCATACTCTTAAATGTTAGTTTTAAGGTTTCATCGACAGGTTTCTTTTTAATGAAATAGAGAGGTATTATCCTACTTCTTATTTAACTTATTTATTGCCGATTCTATTCAAATATAATAATGGAGAAAATAGTATGATTAACAACGGAACTGAACTGAAGTTTGTTCGACAACGTAGCATTTTTCGCTACATATTATTCGCGTTAGAGAATAACTCCTCGCAAGATGCCCTCTGTATTTGCGACAAAAAATATTTAATGCATGATATTAGATATGTCTATTTATTTTTCAAAGTTTATCGCAATCGGCAGTATTAAAAATAGGTGAGCCCATTGTTCTAGTACGAAAATTACTTTTCAAGAAAAAGATGACACAAAATTGAAGTTTATGGAACCAAATACGTTCTAGAACCTCTTACTTAAGAGATGTTAGTTACTGAAACACTAATTTTTCTACTGCAAAATATTTCTCGATTTGGCTCAATATTGATATAAATAAGCAGATCACAAGGTCTTTATGCAGGGAAAGAAAGACATTAAGTTTTTATAATCTCAATAATTCTATTTTCACGGCTCTTCGATGTAGCATTGTAATATATCAAAGCGCAGTAACTTGAATTTATGACCCAATGCATATAGGGCCACATACAATAAGAATTGTACTGTCTTTCGCTTTAAATCACTAAGCATTAGTCTTCATTTATCTCGTAGAGCACTGGAGCAGGGTTGGAAGGAGCTAATTATTTTTTGATTGCGTAATCAACAAGATTTATGAATTTAGCTTTGTTTAAAAAATCTATTTATGTGAGGTACTAATTTGTTATAATATTACTTCCTGTTCACTCCTGATGAATTGGAATTCGTAGTGGAAGTTTTTTTGGCGCTCCCAACATTTTTATCCTCCCCTGTGTGGTTTTTCTACTTCACACGGGGACAAATTGAGGTTGAGCTACGCTTTCTCAGCGATCACCACTCATCGATGGAAGATCTGTTTTGAGTGCCATCTATTTTGCAGCCATGTTGGTGCTTTGTTTATCGCTCGAGTACAAATCAATTAACTTGTGCGCTATACTTGAGGAATTCTGGAGCCCAAGAAATAAATTAGCTGATGAAAACCTTAAAAATAATAGCAAGCTCAAGCAGATGAGAGATTGGCCATTGGAGGAGTTGATGATTTCGTGTTTTTCGGTAGCTCATCTTTCAAATGAATACTAAAACATCAACTCTACCCTTGGTTTTGCTCCTTATCAAAATGTAAGATTCAATTGATCAGACCTAATCATGATTTCATGTCTCACCAGATTCGTATAAGGTTCACATATTGATTTAATCTGCATGCATACATGATTGAAATGCATTCCTCAATGATGTATTATATCTTAATTTGCAAATCGTTTTGAATGCAATTAAAACTTTCTCATGCACTGACATCTCTTTGGAGCAGCAATGACAACATATATTATAAACAGGCACAACGCCTGCGCATACATCAATCAGATGCGATTTCCTGGAAATATATATTAGAAATAAGTTAATTGGTCAAAACAACAAAATTTAAGCATCATTTTGGTGATGCTGATGATTAAAACTGGGGAATTTATAAAATGACATTTATCTTGCTTTGATTCACGGTGAATTTAGAGAACAAGAGTGCTGAAAATTACAGAAAAAACATTTACAGCATAAAATTTCAGGGCCATATCACTCGCGAGAATTAGGATTTATTGCAAAATGCAAGAGCGATGATTGGATAAAATCATTGGCTTTGTTTTATTTATATTTGAACATGCTAATAAATGTAGATGCATCCGTATATTTTTGTGTGACCCTTCTAAATATTAAAGAGATGATGCCCAGGTAAACGTTATTTCCATTGCAGAGTATTTCCGTCTTCTGCGAGTGGAACTGAAGCTTAATGCATGGATAGAACAATTGATGTTTTCAGTATTTATAACTATTTTATATTTTCCTAGTTGAGGAATGAAATAGATGTGAGGAGTACACGAGAAGGGTATGAGCGATTTCGCAACAAATGATGACCATGTTTCGCCTCTTACCTAGACCACTGACATTTCGCTTCAGCCGCCCGAGCAGCTATCTCCTCACACTTCCTCTTCTTTCCCCAGACATTTTATCACCCTTCCTTCCTCCTTTATTCATCATCTACGGCATGGGAAAGCAAAATATTTTCCAGTTTTGGGCCTACTTTGAAAATTGAAAGGAAGCTAATGCTTAAAGTTTAACACGTGTTTCAATCCTTTCTAATTCTTATCCCATAATTTTTAATCATTTACAATTGCAGAATTGTTTTTTATCAATGAGTTTAGGTAAAATATTTCCCCAGTTAACCCACTGAAATTGGCTATAAGATGCATTTGAGCATAATGTATGAATAGATGACCAAAAATAGGAAAAAAATTATGTCACATTTTGAATTATACCCAAATTATTAATTTTCGTCGATGGCTACATAAAATTGTTATATTTAAGTGAACTTTTCTAAAACAAGTATGAAAATATGATTTAATTTTCTTCCAAATGATACCATTATGAGCCTAACCGTAATATATTTTTGAACTGTATTGAAGTCTATTTAGGATCAAATGTAAATTTATTCTCGACTATACCTTGGTGTATGGTAGGCAAGGATGCTGAGAGACCTTCTAATTTTTATCAATTTTACTATTTTTGTAGTAAAATTTATGAAGGAAGTAAAAAACTCTAAATCATATTTCCAACAAGAAAATCACGTGCATTATTTTTGAAAGCTTTGCCAAATCTGCGGCAGCGCATTATTAAGCAACGGTCATCTATCCCGATTTGAATGAGACCCAGACCCCAAACCATTCCTACCTAAAATGGGAAAATGGTGCGAGTTTGTTTGGGAATTGAATTACAAACTGGTCTAAAATGGGCTTTATTCTATTCTAGGTAATATTAGTAGCTAAACGACATCAGTCACTAGGATTTTTTTTAAAAGAAAAGTGGAAATTAGAGGACACAAAAATAATTACTCCTAATACTTTTCTACTCTGATTAATTAATAATTCACTCGACTTATTGCAAAGTTATTCACAAGTTTGTGGAAGTAGGTCGATTGAAAATCATTCTAGAGACACTACGTAATCCCAAAAAATACTTATACTTATATTTTGGATACGAATCGATGGGCTGCGACAAGGAGTTGAACTCATTCAATTCAAGAGTTATAGGTCGTGTTAAAAATTACTTAGATGTTAACAGGAAATATAATAGGTTGAATAACTCCAATGGAAGTGGTTTAGACTAAATTAGAGGGCTCGTTTTTTGGGTAGAAGTATTAGCTTTCAGATCACTTTATCTGCTATGGCAGAAAGTAATAAATAAACTACACAAATTGTCTGGAAATGTATTATTCCAACTTTATAATTCCATTCTATCGAGGCCTCCCTGTCTCATGAAGGGATGGCCTTGCTTCATGAAAAACATTTCTTGTAACGAGTCCAGATTCGATTTTTCTCATGCTTGTCCCGTCACGAAAATGAAGCGAGAATTGAAACAAGATATTCTTGTTTCGCGGCGACACCAACAGTATCTGTCGCTATTTTCAACTCCGAGAGAGCCTCGACCTAATAAAAAAAAGGAGTTCACGGTGTCACGGAGACAGCAATAAGAAGTCGAATTCAGTGCCCGAAACGGTTTTATTCATAAATTAAGTGGGAGGAAAACATGGCCACTTAATTTAAGCCTACACAGCATATACTGAGACAATGGAGAGGAGGAATGAGATATAGGCCAAAATACTCGCATCCTTGTTGCGTGAAGTGGTGGAAGCATAAACGTTGTCTGACTGAACCACGCTTTGCCTTTACGAGGCGAAAAAATTGTGAAGGGGACTTGGAAACACTCCACCGCATGTAAATTGCAAAACGTGTGGATTTAATTCACTTCTCCTCGCTTCTTTCCGCCATTTCGAAACTCTGGGAAAAGGGTTGATTAAGAGGCCCTAAAGGGAGATTAATTTATGCCTCCACACCACCGCTCTAAGCCTTAACCACCCAGCCATTTCATCGCACCCGCAGCTGAGGATTTTCCGAGCAATAAATGCCCAACGCACTGTTTAAACGCTCCAGTTTTCTCTCCATTCCTAAAAAAAATTGTGGTGACGTCACCGCAAAGGGAACTACTTTTCAGTCAATCAGTGCTTTTCCCTGAGAAATGGAATGAAAGGCAAAATTTCTTCCTGCCTGGTATTTGACTTGCTCCAGTAAACTTCTCGTGCAGGGAAACAGCATATTTTTTGGATTCATGTTTATTATTGTATTGACTAGCATATTCGTAATGTTTCTATTTTAGCGGGATCAGAGAAAAAAGTCCGTAAAGCACCATGAGATAGCACATTTTGGGCCAATTGACAACACATAAAAGACTAAAACATGCATGGTGATTTGAGGTTTCATGAAGAAACGAATAAAATGCTATTTTCGTAAAAATTTCAATGATAGTTTTTCTATTGTGTCTCGTCAACCAAAATTAAAAAAAATTGGTCTTCCCACGTCACATTTCTTATAAATAGCATGAAAAAATTTAAAGGCTACTATACAAATGCCAACATACGTGAAGAAAAAAATAAAGATCACTTGGAATATTATTGCAGTGGTAAGGTAATATGGGGTATAAGTTTAATTAGCCTATAATAACAATTGCGTCTTGGTTCAAATTTTGGCTTGTCACCGTAAAAAATATGAATAATTAGTTCATTCAAACTTTATTGTCGGCAAAATAAATGAGTGAAGTAAAAATAATTGCTACAATTGGTTCAAACAGCTACAAAAGGTATTTTTATTTAAAACATTTCCATTGGTGGAAAGAGTAAAACTGGAAAAATGTTCACAACGTCCTGTTATTTTTTTGTAATATCCTACTCTATGTGAGATCGCTAATAGATCGAATCAAAATCCACCACGTCCTTAATCGATCTGCACTCTTTTCGCAGTGTTTCGAAGACACAATTTACTCAGTCAACTTCGGCGTGTAAACAAACCTTTTAGCCAGCGGTGTCATGCAATTTTCCCTGAGAGGTGCCGGAACAGCGTTCAGGATCTCAAGGAAAATTGGTTTAGTTAAAAATATCATCCTTTTTGATAATTGGTAAAACATGATTACCCATTGTAACTTTTATCACACTTTTAAAAATTCGGAAGTCTAAGGGGGGGTTACGGCGTATGCTTGAAAATCATGTGTGGATTAAATGTGTGTGTGTGCGTTGCGGTACCTAAATTTTAAGAAATTAAGCTCTAGCCTTCAGTAGCTTAACCTTAAAGATAGTAGTAGCTATCTAAATACGAATCAATTATCACAACATCCTTGTTGGAGACTGTTTTGCAGTCCGATAGCTTCAAAGGCGCCTCCCGTTCGATTGCACTGAAGTCAGCATGCGACACATGTGTCGTGGCGGATACCAAACTCTTTCTCGGTCTCCCGCCAACTCTTCTATACCATCAACCCCCCTCTCCCATCGCTTCCCCCTCCCTCAAACCCCTCCTCTCACCGAGTTAAGGGTTCGCTTGCCATCTTCATTTCTCTTTTGGTTCGCACGCCAGGGGGCAGGCATAAATTATCCACCGTCGACTTCCAACTCGACTGTCTAGCCTCCGCTGCCATTTTTCCGACTCGAGACCGGATTAAAAATAAACAGTAATTATGACGAAATAAATGCTAGAGTTTCCAGGAATAGAATTTCTACCTCTCTCTCTCCAGTCCACCCTACCTTACCCTAATTCGAAAACGAGACCAAGTTCTCTCCACCAACAGATTCCGATGGGGCGAATATAACGGGATTAACATGGCTGCAAGGAGATGACGATGGTTCACTGTATGGGAGGGATATTAATGTCACGCGCAATGGTTTTTGTTTAATACTCTTCGTGCCACCTACTTAAGAGTAGCTCTGGCGAGAAATATCAAAGTATTTCAAATAAATGTATCGTCCTCGAGAAAAAATTCCTGTTGCGCCATTTTTTGGTAAAACATCAACATGCTGTTTTTTATTTCAATCTAATTATATTTTTTTTACTTTATAATTAACCCTGATTTTTTCAAGATTTTAATTTCTTCATAATTAATTTTTGAAGAATTACCTATCTCAAACCTGATATTTAGGCTCGTTGTAGCTTTCGGCTGAGAAGCAAAAGCCAATATATCGGATCGCGGCTCTAAGAGACTTGAGGCGCTTTGATTGAAATTTTATTTCAACATATAATTAATCGTTTTCTCGTATATAATAGAAAAATTCCCCCTACTTTAAACGGATCTGTATAATCAGCAAGCTAATGCACATGTTCATTAGATATTAGCGATAGAATGTACGCCAGTTGACATGGGCTTCGATATACTCGTTTCCACAATGAAAGGTTTCCACCACAGAAACAAAATGGTTTAATATCGCTCAGTGGTTTAGAAATACATTTTATGGAGTCGTGTGTTCATCCAGAAATTTGCATGCGATTTCCTTGTTATGAAAAACTTTAATATCTTTCTGAAATTCGATTGGATAAGTACTGAAGTTACTAGTATCACAACGTAAATATAGAGCCTGGCTGCAGTTTTTGATTGTTAGGCAAGATTTATTTGGCAAGATTGCAAGGCAAGTGTTATTCCATAAATTTAAATACTGGATTTAAATATTTATCTTTCATACCATTAGTGGTCGAGAATAAATTACATTGGTCGTTACTTTATTTCGGGAAACATCTCGCCCGAACTACTTTATGTGTGTTGAGTGCTAGATGATATCTATGAGTGGTCACTAAAGTGGAGGTTTAACAGATTCAACAATCAAATAAGGAGCTAGCAGTTGAAATGCCTAATTTGATAAAAATGTACTGCACCTGTTATCAGAAACGACGCAGGCTATTTGCCCTTTCATTATTCCTTGCAAGCAGGTAAAAGCTGACAGGAGAACGGCGGAACATTGTAGGGAAGGGAGCTGGGAGGGGTGAACTTCAAGCAATCTAAAATGTGGTGTGTAACTTAACTGCCTTTTTTGGAGCTGAGTGATACGCCCTTTGAAGGGCTCAACGGCTGATGTAAGGCAACCCGCGTGCATTCCACTTTAATGGCCATTACAGAATTTATCTCCGGAAAAATAAAACTCGCACAGAGATATTATGACGAAGTTAATGCATTTTTTCCAGAAGTGGGATTACTACCTCAGTTTCCAGTCCAACATTTCTTTCTCTAATTCGAAAATCAGATCAAGTTTCCTCCACTAACCGATTGAGACAGGGAGAATGCTTCGGGATTACCATAGCAACGTGGCTAACCGATGACGACGGCCTACTACACGGGAGAGACAGCGAGGATTTTCCGGGGACAGAAAGTTCAAAGGGCAAAGTTGATGATATGGCCAACCTTGGGTCTTGCACGTCATCTCTTAATTTTATTTTTATCAGGATAACATGTCGAGTGAGGTTAGCTCCTCGTCGGTTGAGAATAATGGTTAATGGAGATTGTTGTGGCACTGCGAGACATTTTCGTATGAGCGCTCAAATGATTCCTCGCCACAATGTGGTGGCCTCAAAAATGCTTTGGTGGGGTCCACCTCTGAAGGGGTGCATTATTGTTTTAGATGAAGAAGATACGCTTATGACTGTATGTCCCGAGATTTTCACGAGGGGCCTGAGCTCCTCAACCCATCCTCCTCTCCCGCTCGCTACTGCCTTACCTCATCAGCGTGTCGACATATTCCGGAAGAAAATACGAGGAAAGTTTTTTATTCAACCTCTGATGGGCCATGAACATGAGACGGAATGATCGATTAAAAATTATTTAATGGGTAATTCTTGATCACACTTATGGTGTCCTTTCGACATCATCGCCACGGCGATTGAGGATTTGGTCGTGCTTGTGGACAAGCTTTACAATACCTTCTTCATAGAATGTTGCCGCCAATGCCGCCGAAATGTTGCCTTTGTCCTGAAGCTTATCGTCCGTTTGAAAACGCTTCCATCCAAGCCACATCTTAATTTCAGCGTAAAGATGGAAGTCACTTGGCACTAGGTCGGCATTGCACGGCGGATGATCAAAAATGTCTCATTGAAATTGCTCAAAGAGCAGTTGGACTGCATCAGCACTAAGATAGCGGGTGTTGTCATGAATCAGAACACTTCCAGAAGTCAGCATGTCTCTTCTTTTGTTTTGAATGGGAATGGGCACAATGTTTCACACTGTCTTACACTCTATCCACCGTGCATTAAAAAAATTCTCTTTTATCGTTATAAAGGTCAAGACATGTCAATGCTAAACACGTTTGGCGAGTTTTATGGCTGTCGCTCCGCAGCGCACGCGTGGCGGAAGAATCAGTTGAGGCAGCGTAGTTAATGAAATTGCTACTAACCTTAAACTAACAACTTACGGTCAGAAATAACTTGAGCGTTTAGTGCGGGAAGATGCGCAGTTGCCCTATGAGCGCAGTACCAGACTGTCGCTGGTATTGTGTTTTTGCTGAGCTATTGGAAGTTGAAAAAATAACGTCCCTTTTAGTAAGAGAGCACAAAAATTAATATTTAATTAACAAGTCAACAGTCTATAAGAATCATTGAGTGTTTCATCAACAAATTTTATTGAAACGATGTAAAAAACAGGGAATCACTAATACTCTATATTTTTATATTTATAATGTACTGCTATATTTTTACTCTGAAAATTGTTTAAACCTTAAAGGTATTCACTCTGGCTGTTATCATAACTTATCTCGTGCATATTTCAAATCAGGAATGCCAACATACAAAAAATAATGGGGGGGGGGGGGGGGCAAACCGGGGATCTTGCCCCAGGAATTTTTATAAATAGTGAGTATTAAGTTTTTTAAAAGCATTTTCGAAGAGTCATATGATCAACATTAAAACCGTGATAATTTGAATCTCAATATCTGGACACTCCGGGGAAAATTGACAGGCCTGACACATTTTTTCCTTACATCCATAACGAATTTTTTTTTTTATATTAGACGTAGGTATATGCACCATCGTCCTATACATTTCATGACAAATAAAATGGAGGGGGTTATCTCACCAGCAGCATTGGCAGGTGTCTCTTCAGGTCTTCATTTCATGGGGGTGGAAGTAGCCACGAGGACGATGTGTGGAGGCTGAAGAACGTCGCCGGCTCAGCTGAAGCACCGCGCTCCGGCAGGGAGTGGAATGTCGGCCATTTTGCCTGGAAAAAGAAAATATGCCTGCATTAGAATATTAACCCTCCGTCGGGTGCATTACGTTTAGGAGCGCATTTGGTCACGTGGCATTACACTGACGTCAGATTACTATGGATAAATTAAGTACACACATGCTAAAGTGACGATAAGGAACAAAAAATATATTTACTAGAGAGTTAATTTTTATGCCTGGAGTGTAAATTCAAGGATAATATTAACTGGGACGTCCATATGAACAAAAGGATTTATCCTCCTTCATTAAAAAAATATTTGTTTCACCATATCAAATTTTCCTCAACCTGGTTTTATTTGTGCAGTGATTACGAACGTTTTTCGAATTATTAACGCGAATAGAATATCCATAATTTTATGTTTCATTTTCTTCATTCGATTCTATTCTTAACAATCAATAAAAAACCTCTTTTGAAACGCAAAATATTTTTTGTACTTTCCTTACACTAGCCTTCTTTTGAAAACGCTTATAGGCATTCAAGCCCAACTACACTAACCTTATCTTGTATCGTATACATAAATATATCTGGCACGATGTGTCACATTTGAAAATTCAGTGGAAATATTGCGATGTCTTATTTCACTGATACACTATTTTGTGTCAATATTCATGTATTCATCAAAAAATAATTAAATAAAAGCAATGGATCGAAGCAAATATAAATTAGAAGATAATAAAAAAGTCTAGTGCCCGAAGGATAGATCGATATGTTTGCTTGGCAGAGTAGAATTTACGCGGAAGTATTTTCGAGAGCGGCCCTCGTTTTGTTTTTGCTCCCGTCACACTGTGAAAGGAACGAAGCGAGATTAACTTCCTGTCGCCTGCATATTGCACCCGTTAGCGACACCTCTGCAGCACTTTTTTTTTCTCATCTCACGACACGTGCTCAGTCACACCGATGGGAAAAAATAAAAACGCCGTTCATCGGTCGAATTCAACGGTTAAAATTATTATGTATTCAAGGATTCTTCCCGTGCATTGCACCGGGTTGTTGGCTTCATTGCCGCCCACGTTTCGGAAAATGGCTCATTTATCATTTTCAAGGCAAGTTTGTCTCGCCGTGTCACAATGTTACACTCTTCAGATTCAGCCAGTGTGAAATTTGACATGGTGATATGAAACATGGCCTGAAATGAGAAGCTGTCATTCTCCGAAAAATCGGCGGAAAATGAAGGCAACCTTTTGAACGAAAGAAGAATTCATAAATATTATTCAATAGAAAAAAAACTTTGATGGTTCATATTTGTTTTCTTAAAATAAAATGAACTAGCCAAGGAAAGTCTTTATGATAACCTACACCGCCACCTCCAGCTCAAAGGAGGCTTTTGAAAATAAAAAAAAGGCATGGCGTAAATTAAAACTATTATTTCACCTTATAAACTGTTAGGTACTTCTTAAAATAATTAGTTACGTTACGAATAAAATACGGAGAAACCACACGTGGCATTAATTACGTATAACCTTCTGGTTAATTCCACGTAATTAATTAATTGGAATGCATGGACCTTAAAAATTTTTCGATTTTTCGAATTTACAAATTGCTAATGACACAAAATTGGAGAAAGAAGAAGATTTTTTCGTTTATGAATTCGATGCATATTGTGCATGTCAACAACAGGCCAAAGCTACCTTATCACTGTGACTACTTCTTATAGAACAATTGACGCTGATACACGAATTTAATTGCGAAGAAACTCAGCGGAGGGGATCCGGTTGGTGTGGTGGCTAGAGTTTTGGCTTTCTACCCAATGGACTCGGGTCAAAATCCCGGCGGTGGCAGAGAATTTTCAAAGACTGCCCGATCCCTGCTTGTGTGTTGTGTGGAGGATAAATCCAGCTCAAATCTCCGTCCGTCGGATGAGACGTCAAGCCGTGGTCCCCTTGGCGTCTTTCCTTTAGAGCTCGCTAATGTCTACGCTGGGTTTCTCTCCTTCCTTCCAAACCCTTCCCTCATAGTGAAAATGACCTCAGTTGTCGGTCGCCTACATCAAATACCCTTCCAAGATCAGCAGAACCAAGACCATTAGCGATAGGTTCACTGGTCATAGCGTTAGTCGTGCTCGATAATTTTCAACGCAATATCACACGGAGGGAATACAAATAATACTCAACCCCATACTCTTCCGGTCCGTGGTAAATTGAAGAAACAAAGGAGATAGGGGCTTCCAAGAAAATCCTGTGCCCTTAATTACCGCTGATTCCGTTCATAAGAGAAAATATACTCTCAGCATATAACCCTCCTCAACCTTGAGCAAAGTAAAATTTTTGACATATTACCCACCACGTTGGCCGATGGTCAACCAAAGTGGTGGGCAATATGTCAAAAATTAAAAAAGAAGTGTCAAAAATTCCATTAAATTGAGGAAAATAGTCAGTATTGTTCCCTGCTTGTTTAATTTAACCTGGCCGATGTTTATTCCTAAGAGCTATTATCACCACCGTTGTAAGTAAAACAGAATCTAATTCAGCTAATTATTTTCTTAACAATAGGTATTTGACCTTTATCACTTAGATATATAGTACAATATAAGGTCAGATGCATGAGTTTTGTGCTTGTTTGAAGCGGAAGGCTTACGATAATGGTGGTTACAATTGGATGCGATAGTTACATCATTCTCATACTAGTATATGAGCTGTACTTGAAACGCATTGGCAGCATCTACTCTTCAGTATGCGAAGTATGCGCTGGGCGGCTTTTCTCGCTTGTCGGTTTGTGACGCACTCAGAAGCACGTGGCACCTTCATCAATAATACTGCTGGCACTTCTTTAAAGCTAATTCCACCGAGTATCTTGGTATCAAAATAGACTGTAGAAAGCTTTCATCTAAAACACAACACAGGATTTCAATTTTGATAGCTCGGGAAAAAAATTATATCACGATCATCAATGGTTAAAAATTAATGTTTGGGTGACGTTAGATCTCCACTCCATTAACCTTGAAGTGTTTGACAGTATATTCACACACTTTTCTTTTATTTCTTCTACACTAATACATTAATTATTGTGCTCTTAGTAGACACTGTTAGCCCAAGCGCAATTAATTATTTGTATTTCTTTCTTCTTTAACTCCAGCCTGAATTAGAAGAAAGAAAATTCGAATGATAATTAAATTTGGAGGGAAAATACCTCCGAAACAGGTTTCTCGATTGTCTTAGGCAATCATCACAGGGGAGGGGAACATATGCAAACCCGCCAAGAGCGGGCTCTAATTCAGCTCGTCCGAGGTTTTCATTACCCTTTTTCAGTGATTTTTGTCTTAGGGCATTTATCTGCATTATGAATGGCAGACTCCGCACTTCGCCGTGATACCTTGCTGAAGCCGGCTGCGGCGCGGCGCGGCGGTGCGCCACCATTCCATATGAGGCTACTAGCAGACGGATTCTATGTAAACTGACGGAGTTTTGTTAAACCTATTTTAACTTTCAGCAGAAAATTGATGCGGCCAGCTAAGGTGTAAATTACGGCTGCCAGATTGGCAATTATGTTAATTGTATTTGGTAGGATGATGCGGAGGAGATCCAATGAAGAGATATATATCCCTTAGGGTGGTCCATATTTTAAAAGTCTTCGAATTTCCTTTGGGATGCCCCCCAGTTTTGTTCCATTTGGTATGAGAATAAATCATGAAAATTATTTTTGCAATCGAATATCGGAAAAACGTGCCATATAGCGCTTAAAGTTTTGAAATTTTGGTATTTTTGGGTGTTTTACGGACATAACTGAAGATGATGTCACTCTCGGATAATTCTTTCTCTTTTTCGTCTTTTACTACGACTCATTAGACTTTTGCAGTGTATCTCCTCAAATGTCTTTCATTCCTATCGTTTAGTTCCCGGGATATTACACCGAGAGTGAGCGCGCACCACCCCTGTCAGACAATTTTGGTGTCACGCGGGTTGCAAACTCCCAATATTTGTTGATCATTCTCACTCATTGTAAAGCATCAAATTCTTTAGATAAACATTAAACGTCATCGATATAATATTGAATGCTATATTTATCTCTGTTTATTGCCAAAACGGGCTTAGTAGCATTGACCCCTATTCGGCCTCATGACGCGGCTAGTTAAGTTGTCCTATCTTTTCAGGGGATCAGGTTGTAGTAGCGGCTGGAGTATTGGGTTCCTACCCCACGGGACTGAGTTCAAATTTCGGTAGTGGCTGAGATTTTCAGAATTTTCCTCATCCCAGCTTTGGTGTAGAGTGGAGAGCACTTCCATTACAGCGCTCCGTTCGGTGGATGGGACGTTAAACTGAGGTCCATTCGGTGCCTTTTGTCAAGATGAGACGCCAGGTTTTTCTTCAACCTTCCTTCACAAACATTCCGCATGACGCGAACGGCTTGAGTGGTCGGGCGCCTCCTTCAAATAACTACCTTATTTTGGGTCCAATGGACTTCTCATGTATCCCTCTCACGACTAAATACTGAAAGCTTCATTTTTATGCGCGATTTATTCCCCCGGCTGACTCAAACACATCATTATTGAGCGGAAAAAGCGAGTAATCCACTGACCCTGACCTTTAATTTCTAGACCCTCCAACATTGCGCTGAGGTTAAGAGGATCAAGCGTTTCATTGCACGGTCATTAGGGCAAATGATTAACCTGCCAGAGGAAGATTATTTTCGGCGGCATATCGTTTCCGCTTTTTGAACGCCGATACGCCATGGGGAAGGGCCTCGTTAAATAAACCTGTTCGATACTCGCCTCTGCATTAGCTGAAGAAGAGGAGGTAAACAAACACATGAATTGAAAATAGGGGAGTATTCCTACCCTTTCGAAGGACATTCGGACTGTATGCAAATTGTATAATCACACAACGGTTAATTACAAGGATTCTCGTTATAGAAAATGCCATACCAATTGAACTCAATTACAATCAGGTTAATTCTACCGACTCTACTGTCCCATTTACTCCATGTAACGTGAATTTAGGTCAGGTTTTCAAATATCGGTAAGAAGACTCCTAATAAGCTTTTTAGAGGGAAGCAATTGAGGGTACCATCATATGTACGATAAGGTCTAACTATTTTGAAATAACAGTGCGTGTGGTGCACATTAGCTAACCCATACCACATTTTTAATCTTGCTTCATTATTGTAGACCCTAATATATCTATAATTTTGGATTAACATTATTGAAGTGCACATAAATAAATATTGATATAGAATCAAAATATTTTTATATACTAAATATGTCAAAATAAAAAAAACACAGGATTGGGTACATATGATGTAGCCACATTTCGTTAAATTTTGTTGTTATGCAATTTTAAATAATTGATATAAATTGACGACCTTAACAATATGGTCAGTAATGTTTATTTATGTATATTTGTATTATTTAGGTGTATTTTATAACTATTGCCATATTTACCAATGAATATGTCGTGATGTAAAGTATTGTTGTCAACAACCGCCCAATAAGTGATACGGATGCACATTACAGACGAGTTGTCCAATGCTAAAGCAAAATTATGCATCACCACAATCAATGTTGTTTTGGATACTTAACTTCCTCAATAAAATGCGTTTTTTTAGCATCATCTATGCATTACGTGAGAATTACATGCTGAATGAATGAAAAATGAACATGACATTTACTTTAATAGAGGTCAACTGTGATTGTTTTGGCGCGAGTCGATGGGATGTCGCAAGGTCTGACCCCAGAGTTTATCGGAAAACCTGCTATCGCCCGTTATAGTCACGCGATACTTGATCCAAACTTATCGAACCAAAGATTCAATTAATTAGGTATAGGAAGTCAACAAGTACATTTTATAAAAAAATTGCTATTCAAAGCAAATGCTCCGGCGAAAATAAAACTCTCTAAAGGTTACTACTTGGTTGAAAAAGACTCATGGAAATCAGTGCAGGCTATTGAATGATGAAATTACTGAAAATGGGGCTTTTTCACAAAAATATATTTTAAAAACTATTTTACAAATTGTAAAAACATGTATATAACTTAGATATTGCTGACGATTTTTCAAAAACAGAGAAAGCTGAGTTGATGCCCGAAACTCTGAAAATAAGACTTTTTCTGATTACAGTAACTTTTATAATATTTTTCCCTACCAGTAATTTCATTCACCGTTTTAACCATATGTATAAAATTGCACTACAATGATATCTACCTGTTACGAACGTGATTATGAGGATCCATACTCTCAAAATATAGTGTTTAAAATAGGCTGGCAGGTTTAGGAATTCAAACGAGTCAATTGTATAATGTGCATTTTTAAGAGTTTCTTTAACGATGTCATGATTTCAAAAGTCATGAAAAACCGCTATGTAACAAATCTGGATTACATATTTAATTCCCAGATGCATATATCCTAAGAGAGTATGCCTCTCAAAAGAAATGAAAAGATACAAAAGACAATTTTACCCTTAATTAATGCTTTTACGGACTCCAACGGTACTTTGCCACGTCATTTCAATTGGAATTCCAATAATGAACCGTCAAATGCCAAAGGTAATCGGAAATCTTTATTACATCTCTTTTCTTGCATTAATGTGGCTCAAAGTTGAGAAAAAGATACTATATAATAGAGGTTAAATATATGACGCGGTGAAAATTATAGTATCTAAATGAAGACTTCTTAAAAGATGAACCTAAATATGATTTTGTTCAAATTTTTTTAAAGAAAACAATTTATTTGCCTTTAAAAAAATTAAAAAAGATGATGTATAATCTACGGGCATAACATAATCGAAATTTTGGACAGAATTGGAGTTTTTAGCTGTCGCTGGTTTAAAAAATCATCTCCTCTTTTTTATGTGTCTAAAAACGAATCAACAACACGTGATATTAAAGAATTTGTAATTACATGCAAGTAATCATATAAAGCTATAAGTAAATTACTTCCGCGTTGATGAAAACTTGCTAGGTTCATGAGGTGCTTAAAAGTATTGCCCTGAAAATACGCAGGCTTGAAATATTGCTGGGCCATCACGCTACCACTTATTGACTGACGCTATGGCAATCAATATCCGGCGATCATTGGAGGGCTAATCTTTCTTGTATTCACTTAAATTGATTGATCATTCAGCGGCATAGATGAATATTTCACAACGAGACGGAGTTAGTTATTGATGAGAGGTTAAAAGCTACTAGTCATGCCTTTTTATAGGCACAGGAGAATGTTCGACAGGTGGACATTGACACTTGTCAATAAATGACATAAAAAGGGGCGGGGTCGGCTCGCTATGAGGACTTCCTATCGCATTGATCTTCTTCAGTGGGGCCCTCAGTCGACTAAAATGCCACTCCTACCGCCCAACTCCCCTCCAAAATAACTGAGGACGTTGGTCCTTCCCTGGGATTAGGACTAATTTCAGTTCACTCGTTGAATGCCATTTGTCATGCAATCTTTTTAGTCACGAATATAACATTCATCTCTAAAAATTGAGTTCTTTTTGTTCCTAATACTTATATTCCAGACATAATTTACGAACAGACGTTAAAGAGAAATAAATATCGATCGAAGTACACATATTTCTTGTTAGCAACAAAAAATTTGTTTCTTTTATGACTGATTTCTATGATGAAAGATTAGCAGGGATCAGTAACTTTTGAGTATTCTAAAAAGACTATTTAAGGCTAAAATATACCGACTGCGTAATCCGTATTTTGGAGACATATGACTTAAGTAAACTACCAAAGTTAGAAGCCGAGGAAAAGAATTAGGGAGTTAAATAAAGATAAACAACCGTTGTAAATTTGCAAATATTGACGCTAAGGCGTAATTCTTGAGAAAAAAAAACGCTTCAGTGATTGTGATGATTTCTTTATATTTGACCAAAATATTACTATGAGCAGATGAGTGACATGAAGCAGCGTCCAAATGCGTACCAATTACAAATTCTGTGAAAACTTTCCAAGATTTTATATCTTCATTCGGCATGAATTTTCACCAACTTAAAGCCGATTCGATCAATTTCACCATGGAATTTATTTTTGTTTATTTTCTAGTAATTTTTATGCATCTTTTAATAAAATTTTATCGATTCACAATTTTCAAATCTTTAAATTTACATTTTGCAATGCTGAAAACCTGATAAATTTAATGCTACTGGCTTTCAAACCGGAGCATATCACTGAAGATACCTAAAACTTTAATTCAGTAGTGTTATGAATGCTTTATTTCTCAAGTGGAACAATTAACTTGACTTTATATTTTCTCAATAGGAAATGGGAATCGAAATTGAAGGAAGAAGTACAAATATTTGAATGACGGCAGATGTTTTATATTTCAGAGGCAGAAAATAACAGCAAGAGCAAAGAAATGTAAATATAAGGCCGAAAGAGAGCTCTCCGAGATATTTTCTCCACTCAAGAAGGTAAATGAACTTACCAAGAAACGTTAGACGAGGACTAAGTGAGCGCACACGGAGGGATTTCAAGAGCAGGAAAATATGGAGGCTATACACTATATTGTGGATTTAGTTAAAGTTAAGTGAAGAGAAAGGATCGCATCGACCAAGAGATAAAATCGCCATTGATAGGTCCCGAGGAAATCCATGGGAGATGGAAGGATTAGCAGAAGAGCTCATTACCGAAGAGATTAGTGCAAAGAAAAAGAAATAAATATAAAACTAAAGACGGATTGGGCCAGAGAAATTGCAGCAAGCGAAATAATTTTTTTGGGGAAAAATGAAACAGTCTCATCGGGTTATATTCCCGTGGAGATTTGAATTCGTGGGGTAAAGAAATAATGATACCTCTGAACCTTTTCACTAGCATGGCGCAATCCAAAAAAGAGGGATTGTTAGTGAAAATGTCTCAACAACCGGTCCATTATTTAAAATTCTCGTATTTAGGGAAATTTTAGGAGTAAAAAATGGTTAACTAGGTATAATTTATCTTGTGGTTAAAAAGATGATGCATTCTTAAGCTTACTGCTAGAATTTTATTAGGATGAATATCGCAAATCGTCGGGACAGATAATTAATTCGGATGATTTAAAAATTGATTTTTATAGAGCAATCATGAATGTCACGAATAAATATGATAGGTAATAGGAGCATGGAAGAGAGCGTAGATAACCTTTCATAAAGTAACAATGGGTATGGCATACATCAGAAGATTCACTGAATCCATTAACAGCATTGTTGAAGCTTGGAAAATTAGTTTTCATAATTTTTTTAAATCCCTTAAATAGAGTGGCATGATAAAATGTACGAGATATTGAATTCATACAAGCTTTGAGGTTATTTATCAATTTTTTTAACGGACTGCGGATAATAATTTCGGATTCGAAGATGTGGAGCGGAATTCGATTAAAATGAGGCTGAATTAATGTGAACGATTTCCCTAATTTGAGGATCAAAAGAGTTATTTTTTACACGACCTTGGGTTTTGTTGCTATGCATATCATCTTTTGGTTCTCCATAAAAATCTGAAAAATGCTAGGCATCAAAACATGGGCAAGGAAAAAAAGTAAATTATTTTTAAAATGTAATTTGTGGAAAGCTTATTAAAATTTCATCTAAATCAATAGTCTTATCCATTTTACTATTTTTATATTTGTATGGCATATATAGTCAAGTTGCATTACTTAAAGAATTTCTTTCTTTTTAACACAATTTATAGAGAATTTTAAACCTACAAGTTTCAACTCTCGTGTTATTATTAGTAGTACTCTATAAATGACAAGGTACTCTTAACAAGGAAGTTAAGGAGTCGAATGAGGTAGCATCCAACATTTTATTAATGCGAAAAAACGTATGGCTTAAGTTTTAAATTGACGAAAACAAATTCCACCAGTATAAAAACCATTATGAAACGCCCACGGTGTCTATTATTTTTGAGTGACTAACATAAAGTGCGTCACCATTCAAGCGTGTTGTGAAACTTGGTTTTTAAGGTAGAATTTTCTCTAGTCTCTCTTTCATTCACTAAGGAACAGTTAAATAAAATTCAATACCATGGATAAATTATTCGAGGTTAGGGGGGCTGAGTCCCTCTTAATGAGGAAAGTAAAGAAAATAATCAACTACCGGTTTGACATTTACGCTATAAACCATCTGCCGCTTATTGCTGTTGTCATACTACGAAACCATCAACCAGCTCTGTCGGAATTCCTTGCCTTTTTAATTTTGCATTCATTTAACGTATACATTTTCATGGGTTGTCTTAGCTGAAATTGCTTAACATAGGTTAACGTAGATTGACCTTCACTCTTGTAAAGTTAACATCTGTATTCACCACTATTAACTTCTAAATAATTACGATTAGTTGTTAGAGTTTCTTCTGGTGTGTGAATTTTTCATAAATTATCGCTTAACTCTAATCCCACTCTTGCGGTTGGACCACTGAGATAGTTAACCCATTGATTGAATGACTGAGAAAATCCATGCACTTTATTTGTACTATCTACCAGTATTACCGTAATTTCTTTTGCATTTATTTGAAGAATAAAATGCTATAGGTTGACCATAGTTAAATTTTCTTAATCCAGTCTTATATTGGCTCTCGTAAAGTTAAACCCTGTATTCACCATTGCTTACTTCCAAACAAATGTGTTAAATTCTTTTGAGTTTCTTCTGTTATGTGATTTTTAAATTAAATTATCGCTTGGCAATAGTCCCACTTGTGTAGTCTCACTCTTGCTGTTGAAACAATGAGAGAGTAAACCGATACACTGAATGATTGATCAAATCCATGCGCATGGTCATAACGGCGCATCATCTAGTGATGACAACATGCACACACCCTGATCCATCCTATCTCTTCTTCTGGAGTCACATCGGAGTCTCCTCCTATGCCGTACGTGATCTGCGTAACAACTTCATTGAGTGATCTTCTTGAGAAAATAGGGACGCGCTCATTGAAGACAGCTCGGAGTGATGCATGGGGGCGTGAGTTTGCCGAGGCCCGGCCCCTCGACTGGTTAAACAGGAGATCGCACGGTCTCCCGACATCTGCGGCACGTTCCCGGCTCAACTGGCGGGCGGTGCGGCTGGTTCAAGGGAAGGAATGATCATTGAGATTCACGCACGGTTCCTTGCAGATGAAAGAGAGGTCCTTTGCGTCAACGGGCCGAGGTCCTCGCGACTCCCTCCGCGAGAGTCATCGCTCTTGCGTCTTTTATTTGGCCCCACGCAAGTAACGACCGTCAAGGGTAGTAAATGACGAATTAAGAAGTAAAATGGTCCGGAACGTCTACTACTTGATTCTGCTTGATTCACATTGAACAGTTTATACATATTATACCGGCACGCAGAGTTGGGCAAAATGCAGGCCGAAGAGAATTTGAAATACAAAATACAGGCCGAAGAGTATTTGAAATACAAAATACCGCTCAAAAATGTATTTGAAACGCAAACTACAAAATATCTTTGACGTGGGTACTTGAAAAACCAACCTTAAAACAGAATTTTAAATACCTTTTAAAATACAAAATAAATTTATAAGGAAACTAAGAGATCTTAAAAAAATAAAATCTGCCGCTTCAAAAGTATTTTACAAATGTATTTTTTATTTTAGAATGGAAAAATACCAAAAATCTATACTTGAAATCCAAATACAGGATGCATTCAGGTCGTGTATTTGATATAACAAGTACAAATTACAAATGTATTAAAAATACGTATTTTAAAACATTTGCATTTGAAATACTGTTCAGCCGTTTAAATAACGAATTAAAACGTAAAATGATTTGAAATGTAAACTCTTAAACTATCTTCATCTGGTGGACGTCTCTTCGTCTCAATACTTGTTATACGTTGCCATCTGAAAGCGGTAGCGATGGAACAGAAGATAGAATAAGTGGGGGAGAAATCCCTCTAATTGGTATAAGCCTGTTCTCGAAGAGTGTACGCAAAGAGAACATCAGATTGACATGCCGGTATAAGATTGGCCGGCCTTCGAGGGCAGCGGGGTAAAGTCCTTAGCTGCCTCACAAGAGGTCGTTGGTTCGAATTCCGCATGGGTAGGTTGCCCCTAGGGGCATGGATGTTCTTGCATGTTAATATCGTACTTCACCTGTTGAAGAGTTGAAACTACAGAAATTTGTTGTCGTTACTGGACATAGGTATTGCCGATATATAAAGAAAAGAGTAATCCAAAATATGAATAATTTAACTATTGTGAAGAAGTTATGGAGTGGAAAAATTAAAGGCAGCCACTGAAATAAGAATAAATAAAGAGGCGTAAAAATAAAATAACTTCTGTGGCAGTCAAAGTGGAGAGCTTAGCTTACCTTCTTCATGAGTAAAATATGTGCATAAAATTCATGCTTTTAAAATCAATTTATTGAAAATTTGAAAAGTAATTGGTTATTAATAGATTATTTTGTATATAGATACGTTGCCTACCTTGTTCAGTTTAATATCTTAAACACTAAGGAACACAAAAAATCAATTCTTATTACACGCAATAATTTTTTAAAATTTTTTAATTGCCGACAAAAATATTTTTATTTGCCTACACTATGATTCAAATCGGCCGCAAAAAAATATCGTGACCTATCCTTTTTATTTTCCAATGATATAAAGACACTTGTTTGATGAAACACATAGTTGTCCCGTTGATGTTTTTGGATCATTTGCATTTTTCCTCATTGACACCAAATGCTTTCTATTGACTACAAGTTTGATATGAGATGCACTGAATAAAACTTTTATTTACCTTAATAACCTTCCAAACACTTTGTAATTCACTTTTAAAAAAATCAAAGCTCAAATGAACATCTCCAAGCGTGCTACGGGGTAGATATGGAGGAGTAAAAATTCTTTAGAAACTTATTTGCTCATTATGTTAGGGAATTTCTCCTTTTATTGGACTTTTGCTCCCACCATAAGTTTTACTATACCAGCTATTGGGAAATAATATCGATCTCTCGTCATAATTATGCAAATGAAAGTTGGGGAAAAGTTGAGCTTCTTTCGAAGGCTGTATTTCAAAATGAATTTATTAAAAAAAAAAAAAAGCATCAACAGGCGGGAGCTTTCACGTGGAAAAAATCCAAAAGGTCGAGTGGAGGAGAGGAGTGATGTAATTTAAAACGTTCATTTCATGGGAAAATGATCACGTGGAAAACAAAACAGCAGTTAAAACACAAGCCTGGAGATTGAATGAATTGAACATCTTTATCAAACTAAACGACCTTTTTTCGCAGCCCCGGCCATGATATGTGCTCTGAAGCAATTAAAAAAAAAAACAAAAAACAGGCATGGCAAATATAAATCACTTATATTTCCATAATTTCCCAAAAATAAGGAATTTAACGATAAATCCCTACAAAAGGAAGAAATTTACATATTTACTCTTTCAATAGCCGTTGTAAAATTAGAAATTACTGCCAATTTAGTTACATGCCAAAACTCCTTTAGATTGAGCCTAAAAAACTCTATATTCAATAGCTATAATGGCGTGCGGTTTAAAATGTGGTATTCAGTACAAAATAAATTAGAATATCTTTGAATTAGCCACGAATTTCATAACTATTTATGTATTTATTTATGCTCATAACATTACACTCTAAGTGAATACCTATTCAGTCAACTGAAAAGAGGATGCTTACAAAGTTTTTCTCATTTCCCTATTATATCAAAATTACGGTAAGTTTAGGCAGGTATTAATCGGGATGCAGCCGTGTAGGCATTTTTTTTTGTGGGACAGTTTGACTAGCTCACCAGGTGTAACAGGTGAAGCAAGGCTTTAATTGTCATTATGTATGTTGTTGCATGTACTTGTATGTTGTAGGTAATTAGATTATATTGTTGTTGAAACCCAGGTTCGGAACAACAAAATTTTTTGTGGAACAATAATAAGAATTTATTTCGCACTAAACATAAATGTGGTCCTTTTGAGAGAAGCCTGAAAACTTAATATATAGATGTTAAATAAAATTATTAGGCAGTACGATATCTTTGTTTATCATTCGAAATGTTATTCCACGATATCTCTCCGGAAAAAGTTGACTTTGTTTTTTCAAAGGGCTCGCTTTTACTCCGAATCAAGTGGAGATGATGATCCGCATTTCGATGCGACGCATTTGCTTTGAGTGGCCAGGAAATGTGGTATCATTCCGGCATCCTATCAGTGGCTAGCCGGGCCATTACCCCTCCACCACCGCTGCCTCGTGAAAACGTTTTCATGGACTCCCGTACCTCCGCCCTTCCCCTCTTTCCCCCCTCCATCATCCTCCCACCCTCCCCTCCCCTTGCCCCTTCCTGCTCTCAATTGGCTACTTGGAATCCTTCCCGCGACCCACTTCCTTCAAGGGGGTTCGGGGGAGGGAGGCCTCTCTCGCTGCGGGGACAACTGCCAGGCTAGCCGCTTGGTCCAGTGGCCGACCGTCTCTCTCACGGATCTCATCTCATCCCACTGTATCTCCGTCCGATACGGCGAAAATATTACGCGAATGAGATGGGAGCACATTTCGATGACAGCCGAAAATAGGCTTGTTCCCAATGTTGAAGGAGAAAGAAACCCTGCCGCTGTATCGGTCTTTTTTTTAAATAAAATCAGACGAACTAAGCGTGATGCAATGGATTATTTTCTATGTTGAAATAAACACTAGCATTTTTTCACAATTAAAAAATTTTATTCTGACTTAGGTTTTGATGTTACTACATCGTCTTCAAGGTATAAAATGGTTGTTATTATGTACCATTTTGTACCTTAAAGATGACGTGGTAACATCGAAAAATAGGTCGGAATAAAACTTCATAATAGTGGAAAATTTCATGTGTTTATTTCTATGCGTTCTTACTTTGCTAATGGATTACTCGCTCAATCCTTTTTTTATTTCCCATACCTTACCAATGGTCTTTTACACCGGCGTTTATTCAATAGTTCAACAAATACACGTACAATTATGCCCTGGATAGAGACCACCTACCCAGACGGGACTTGAATCCGCGACCTCTTGTTAAGAAAGCGAGGACTTTACCCCGCTGCGACCGAGGTCTGCAACCTTCTTGTAATCAGCAGTTTATTATTTCCTTTTTGTGCCAAGTTAATGTTTTAGTGCCAACACTGTTCACATAGTCTGCTAGTATCGAAAATAGTCAGGTTTGAAGGCTTACGGGCCCAGAGTGATCGCTCCGATAGCTATAAATGCTATTGATTTCCCAAATTTTTAATAATATCTGGAACCAAAAATGTATACTCGCTTTCAATCAAAAATAAGTACAGTCGAACTTCACTGAAATATGTCTATAGATCATTCCACGCCATCTGCGACTGCATTTGACCTCGTCTGATTTTGATGAAAATAGTTACACGTATTTTTTTCCCTCAAAAAAATCAATTTTGAAGCGTTTTGAAAATATTGAAATAAAACAGCTGATTAACGGTAATTTTCAAAGTGGCTTAGCTTAAAAATTAAACAAATTTTATTACTCAAAGGTAAGGCGAATGATACCATTAGTGTAACACTGCGTTTGGTAATGTCCAGAAAGTCAATTCTGTCGCGCTGCCTACTTCCCCCAAGTATTCGGTTCAATTCGGCAAATAGGCAGAAATCTAACACGACGGAGATGAGAGCGCATTTGCTGATGGACAAAAATAGTCTGGTTCCGATGCTTATGAGCGAAGACCGACTTCCTCGCCAGCTATAACTGTCGGTTTTTTTGAAGAGTCTCAGGGAGTATTTAATGCCATAAATTTTTTATGTCTCTCTTGAGGCACTTTTCTGCCATCCCGTTCTCATATTGAAACGGAAATGTCGCAATACTACGGAAGCGCATTCTCACATGGCAAAATGGAATGTGAGATAACTTTAAGCAGATATTTCCATGCCAACTGATGATGATATTCAGACTTATTCATGAGAATATAATTTAAAACTTCAAGGCCCTAGCATGGTATTACCTTTATATATATTAGCAATAAATGGGCTTTTTGTGGCTCATATGTGATTTAGCTTAGAAAATCCCTTTCCACAAGAAAATTTTATAAGTTACCGATGTAATAAATTCATTAATTCAATGAAAAATTGGAGATTATGTAAAAACTTGATCAAAAATTACCTGGAAGTACATATTAAGTTTTTAAATATATTCTTTATTAAATTTTAATTAATTATTTGCAACGCTATCAAGGCTCAGACTTCGATAAATGTAAACGTTTTTGTTGTAAGGAGCTACATGCCTCTTATAGCTATTGCGTGATTGATTTCCTAGCTAATAAGTTTGAAAAAATCAGTGATTTTCGTTTAATTGGTTGAATTAATTTATCACAAGCCATATAAAAAACTCAAATAAGTAAAATTGTATCAAATCAGCCCGCAGCAAGGGTTCTCGCAGAAAAATTTTGAACAGTCTCTCGTCTTCAATAGATGTGTGAGTAATCAGGGCTGGATTAACTAATAACAGATTAGTTAATCACGATAGAGCCGCAGCATGAGGGGTTACGAGGAGATTTGACATTTTTTTCCTATTTTATTTTCCGTTATTGTTGTTAAGAGCGTGAGGTCAAATTAGCAATTCCTTCTACAAGGCTATATAATTTTCTTTTATAAAAAAGTAAAATCGCGTCACTGTTCAAGTTTTATGCGATTAGCTATAGAAATCATAGTGTGCGGATAAAAATTATCCTCAATTCTACCCACCAGGTTCTTATAACTTCCAATTTATTTAAAAACTATAAGCAAGGCCGGAAAATTTATTCAGTTAGTCTTACCGGTGATTGCTGTATTACTTTAAAACTAACATCCTTTCTCCAATATTAATGATGGATTGCGATGCACTTGCTAAACAAAATGGGGCAATTTTTACATCCGCTTGTATATCCACGAACGAAATCACTCATATTGAATCCAGGTGATGCATATAGCTCCCAGAAATATATGTGTACAGAAAAATGTTCTATCCAGACGACTTCTTGTACCGCCGAAAGTCCCCGGAAGATATTTATCCAGATCCAGGAGGTATCAGCCCTTGCCTTACAGCATTAATAACGCGGATGGGTTCTGGTGTAGACGGAGGGAATCGAGGTGAAGTCCACGAGCCAGAAGGACCAACGAGTTGTCACATATGCCCTGTCAACTCCCATTTATCTCCTTCAGAGCGAGAGAAATGCGTTACAAGGCTCATACACTCGTGAAAATGATGGACATATCAGATTAGGTTTTGGAACTCAAAGTTGGCTTGCTACATTCGTCCCAACATCCCGTAAGCTTGAAGCCCGCATATTCTGAAACCGTGGGCGTACATATAACCTGTAGGCTATATTGGAAAGGCTGCTTAATCATTCACGGTGGTTGGTCGGAGAAAATAAAAGTGTCTGAAACGGAAGCAAAAGCCGTGATTATGTTCGCGTGTATTCCACCGGCAAAGGCAGGTTTGATTGCATCTTCTTTAGGAAAATAAAGGGAACTGCTCAAACGATCGGACTAAAGGGGGCATTCTAAACCAGGGAATATTCTGATTACGTATGATATCAAAGTGAAATGAAGTTCTGCTCACGTTTGAAGGGAAAAATTACAATCATGGTTACAAAATATTTTGAAGGTTTTCCCGACAATTATTTCACTCGGCCGTCGATTTCCTTAAAAAAACGAGTGATGAAATTTTGGCAAAGAATTCTAAATTATAAAATGCAAATACCTAAATACTTTCAGTTCTAGCCTTACTACATTGGCGGAATTGCTGCTGTAGGGCAAAATAACGCGATGAATAAATGAGAAACGCTTAGAAATCTCACTGGTAAATTCGAATTTGTTACATGAAAGTGTAAAAATAATTTCAACGCTTGCTAATATTGCCTTTGAATACAGCAAATAAGTTGTAATTATAGAAAATCTGAGGTAGCAACACTACTGAGCTGATTTAGCATTTAGTTGGTGGGGCTATGAATAACTTGCGTGCCGAAGTAGCCGCTAAGAGAGCGACCAGTTCACTATGAGCTGGCCGGTCAGCGCGAATGATTCGGTCATTCCCTTGCCCCTGATGCTCATTGAGCCACTCGAAGGGGTGTGGGAGCGGGAGAAGAGGACGTTTCCCCTTCCCTTTTGGCCTCGCGTACTCGCTCCTCACTTGTTTACCACCAGCGTCATCCCGCCAGGCACCCCTTGTGATTACGCCATTGAGCGAAACGCTTGTGTGATGCGGACTGCATACTCACCTGCGGCAAGGGAATCGCAAGAAGAAAAAGCGGTTATCTACAGTGCGAGCTCACCGAGTTCATCCCTTCATACTGAGTTCATCGTCCAACGGCTCCGAGATCCGCTCACCCATAAGAATCCTCCTTGAAAGGCTCTGGAAAGCGCTAGGTTGCACTAGAATCGGTCAAAAATTACCTGTCTTCGAGCCCGAGTAAGAAAAATTACTGGAAAGAAGTATATAGTTTACAACATTAATCCGACCTCATGGACTCATGGCTTCGAATTTGTCAACCTTGTTGAATATACTTGAATTATTAAATATGGAAATTTTATTATGTTGCGTGACTTCGTTCAAGAGAAAAATCTGCGCTTATGATCGAAGTTTTCGTAAGCGCTTGTTGAATTAATTAAATTAGGGAGTGTAAAAGAGGGTCCAGTTTTATAAATTATTTGCACAATAATTTTCACTGACATACGAGTCTAATATATTGTAGAGGATTTAAAATATGTCAATAGATTACTTTCCTTTTTAGCTCAAAATAATATCAGACGCGAATCCAATTATGACCTGAAAAAAATAGCTGGAGTGATTGTAACGGGGTTGATATAGGTCTAATAATTAAGTAAATGTGTTTTATTTCTTAAACCGAAATAAAAATATTTATTTGATAAGCGTAATTGAATTTCATCCTAATCATTCACGCGTCACATGCATATTACCAAATATCATACGGATTTAACTTTATCCAATAGTTTCGAGATGGCGTTCTAAATGCAGAGGCGGATTAAGATCACTGCAATGGGAAGGGGGAAGAAGTGCTTTTTATGGCGCCTGCGGGATTCGCAACGACTCTTTGCGAAACGGAAGTATGAGAGGATCTCCATCTGAAATTGAATGCGTGCATTACGCTTGAGCATTACTTAATAAACTAATGAAATAAAAATTTTCGGTGGAGAATCACATTAATGATAATCGTTCTTCTTTTTTTAATCAGAAATTACGGATGAAGTACAATTGGCAAAAGAAGTAACAATGAAACAATGTTTGGTTAATTAGTAAAGCAGTAATTTAGGGCAAGCCACTGGATTTCATAGAGCACTTCATTGTTTGTTTTTCTGCTTGCGAGCTCTCGAGGATTATGAATACTCTTATCAACCCTCCACTACGTTTTGAACTTTAGAATGAGGTTAATTGATATAGACTTTTCCCCTGAATGCCGGGTGATATTAGTAGGGCTAGCTCTAATTATATAAAAAAACATACTAACCACATATGAAATTGGTATTCTGCCCGGATTTTATTATGGCTAGATACATAATGGAAGCTAATGAAGCCAAATGAGGAAAATGGTGTGATAAGGTTTAGTTATTTTAATTATATTTCGATGAATACATTCATTCATGATTTTAGGGCAAACGAATCAGGAACAAAAGTATGATCACACGAAAATGGCTCTAAATGCAATACTCATCTCATTTTAGCACGGGAATCCAAATAATTTAATTTTCTGAGCAAAAAATAGATGCAATAAAAAGAATATTAATGCTAAGTGATCCTCACATTATTATTTACGTGGAAATGCATTTACCACTTTTCAAATGTAAACTTTTACTTTTTTATTTTTTTGACCGGTTTAAACAAAAACCGCTCAATCCTCTGTCTATATTAGACAGACAAATCGACTAATTTGCCTTGAAAAACCGACAGAGCCGATATATGGGGTTAATGACTCTCATTAGGCCCCAAATCACTGCAACAGTCTTGACACTTTGTTAACTCGTTTGCAGCTGGGAAAAAATACTGCTCGCATCTGTTTCATCCTCAAGGCATAAAACTAGCGTGGGATATATAGGTACCTTATTTCTTTTTTTACACTTTCCTATATTCGTGGTTGGTTCTAAAAGATCGGGCAGCGGGAAGAGACATTCGCTTGTCCACATCAACAGTCCCCCGTGAGACACTTCTAAAAATAGCCGGTAGGGGGGAGGGTGTCGCTTGGATTTGGCTCTCCATCCCGTCGCGGCGTTATTAAAAGGCACTGCCGGCGCTGGAATCAAGCCAGGGGGCAAATGAAGAGGGGGGGGGGCGGCTGTCCCCCATTTCGCCGCTGCCCTCGAATATTATGAATCTTCAAAAATAGGCTGTCTTTTTCTGACAGATTACAGGGAGTAACGAGTGAACCCATGTTTTGCCGCTCATTTGCTCCACCAAGGTGAGGTTTGTTTTCGATCGCTGCCGTGCGAATAACGTTTTTTCTTGCTCTCCCGAAACTCGCCGCAATAATTCGTGTAAGTGTGTGTGAAGGGGATTTAGGAGGCTCACGTTGCATCACTTGTCGCCATGCTAAGGTTTCGCGGGGGTTGCGAAGCTAGGGGCCGATAGCACGCAGTGACGGTTCTAGGTTTGGACCAAAATGTTGGGGTAAGGGGTGGGGAGAGGAAACCTGTAAATCTGGGGGCACCCGAAAATATTGGATTTTTAAGACTCAAAAACGGTAGTTTTAGGCTTTTAAGTTGGTAAGTAAGCTAAAATAGATTGAAAATATTACGATGCACTCAATTTTTACAGAGGTCATATTGAGCCTAAGGAACAAAGATGTATGCAAATAATTTTTGTCATTCCGCATTTGGAAATATTGCTTCAGCGTTTACTGGACCAAAATCTTGCAAATTAGGACCAATTTAAAAAAATATTTTGTATTTTAATTCGTCATAGGGGCAAATGTTTCGGATGTAATTAATTCGGGAAAGTATGAATTTAAACCTGCGCAAGTAGCACCGTCCTAAACTATCGATTTACCTTATGCTAATAAAAACCGAGTGGAATGGGAGCTTTAGCTCCCTCAGTCAAACCCATTGATCATATACATACTGGCGACAGTCATTGACGCTTTTTTGTCAGATTCTCAGTCATAACAATTCTATCGCAAATCAGAATTAAGAAGAACCAGACAATAACTCAGAGACGGTTTCATTGATGCTAGTTGCGCATTGAAAGTAAGTGCTTGTGTTTAAGCGAATTCTTGTGAAAGTAAATTATGTTGTTTTGATGGTTAGGGATATCTTAGTTTTAATTATATTCAGTTTCGTTAGGACGTAACAGCGGCAATAATAAACAAGTCCCTTGGGTGCGTGAAAATAGCTGAAAAGGAACACAGTGACCAGATAGGAGAAACCGGCCGCCCTCAAGGTGCTGCGGAAGGAGGTTTTGGGCACGGTATTAGGCTATGCAAAAACCTAAATATATATTGTACATATTTTTAATATTTAATCAAATTAAGGGGCATATTCTCATGTTTTAAAGGAGGATACGTATATCATAATGTTAGGTGAAACTAGTTACAGTTTAAATTGCATTAAAAAAAGTGTGTGGCTGCTTAGAAATTAGTGATCAGCAACTGACAGATGATCCTCGAGTTAAATCCCTGTTTCAACCTTTTAAAACTCCAAAAAATTCTTCAAGTTTATACAATTCAGTCATTTTTCGCTTATTTAATGCTGATATCTTACCTAAAATATTGTAAATAACCTTTACACGACTGAGAGAGTATCAGAAAAATTTTCTACGACACCATTTAGCATGATGCACGCATGAGTATTCGTATGTATTTATTAATATTAATATTAATCCAATCCTTCGAGAGTTCCATCATTCATGATATCCCTCTTTTGAGTAGCCCGATATAAATTAAGATTTGAAAAACCTCAATCCCTCCAAAAATTTGAGTAATCTTACGGACAGAATAGGAGGCATATTTTCTTCACATACGACGTGATACAAGCCACAAAAAACTGATGATTGATGTTCTTTAGACGCCTATTTGTACAGTTGATTTTACCCGCATCATGGATCCACTGAAACCGATATCGCGTGGGAGAATCACAATAAAAAATTTCCTAATCGCTGCACACATTCTTGCTCTTTTTCAGAGAACGTTAATTGGTATTTCGATTGCATTTATTCTTCTTTTAAACTACCTCCATTTATCGAGATATTTTAAGGGAAGAATAAATGCAATAGGCCAAGGCTGTATCTTGAAAAATAATAATTTATATTATTTTATAAATTAAGCCACCATTACAGCTAGATAATTTCTTGGAACCGATAAAGGGCAAAGAAATGATGAACCGTAATAGTGCTTTCGTGCTATTAATATCCAGACGTGACGTCGTGATGGAGCAGCTGTTGCAAATCCCCGTAAGAGTTTAGATTAAGCAACACTAAGAAATTAGCAGCACAATCATAGTAATTTTCATAGCTTTTAGAGTTGAAAAACCAATGACGTGATACGAAATTATTTCACATTGATGTTGGTACTACCACTAATACTATTGCTACTCCTTATAACTTCTAATTATCATTCGTGAGACCTTATTTAGCACATAAATTGAGCAATTATTCAACAGGATAACCGTGAGAAACATTACTGTGTACTTGGGAAATTCATGTAGTTTATGAATATAGCCTAAGGGTGGTTCTTATTTTTCGAATTTCGTTGAGAACGTCCCCAGTTTTTGGTAAGAATTTAGTGAGCAAATAAATCGTGAAAATTATGTTTGCTGTCGGTTACCGGGAAATATTTGCCACATCGCACTTAAAATTTTTAATTTTGGTATATTTGGATGTATTTCGGACATAACTGAAGATGACGTCACTATGGGGATATTCCATCAATTTTCAGTTTTTTACAACGACTGGTTAGACATTTGCAGCGTATCACCTTGAATATCTTTCATTTCTGCCCATTGGTTGGCACCTTATACTATAGCGTTTCACTGCAAATCATTTTAAATCAAAATCATTATGAGGCTCTGAAGGAGAAATTTGAAAGAACAGGTTGAAAAACAATCATAAGGATAGATAGATTTGAGTCCATCAAATGAGAAAACTAATTTTTGTCATCCTCATGCGATCACTGTGCTCTGAATGAACGCGTACGGGAAATAAGCGCATCTCTTTCTGCGACAAATGCTAATTACTCATCTTCGTCACGTTTCCATAACACGCTGAGAAATTTTAGGCCAAGGACAGGGGCGCCGACTTATAAAAAATATTGGGGGGGGCCCATACCGCGGGTCTTGCCTCGGGAAATTTTCTAAATTTTAGATGAAAAGTAGTGAGTTTTAAAGTTTTTTAAAAGCCTTTTCGAGGGGTCATATGATCAATATTAGAACCCCGAAAACTCGACTCTCTATAACTCGACACTTCGGGAAACTCTACAAGTCTGACACATTTTTTATGTCATTCTTCCATTCTTATAAAATTAGTCATTCTTCCATTTAAAACAACCGGGAGGCAGGTTACATCCCTCTTGGCCCGCCAGTTTGTACCCGAAGGTTCACGCACCGGGAAAAGTTCAAAGTGTGTCGCAGCCCCGAAACACTATCACGATTCACACCACTTTTTTCAGTTAACCTGTTTAATACTGTAATAATTATTTGTTTTATATCATCACTGAATTTATTTTAAAAGGTAACTATCGTCAAACAAGGAAAATAAAAAATACCAACATATTTTTGTGATTTTACAAAGCATAACATAACTTAATTAATTTCTTGAATTATTGGGGGAGCTCCGCCCCCCCAAACGAATTATTGAGGGGGCTCGAGCCCCCTCAGGCCCCATGGAGTCGGCGCCTATGGCCAAGGACTATATCCCAAAAAATAGTCCCTTATTATGCCTTATCCCAACAAGAAACCAAAAGAGGAAGGTCTCATTTAAAAAGTTTCAATTTAAAATAACTACCGCACGTAAACTTCTGTGATGAAATGAATAATTAATGCGATTTCTTGTTGGCGAACGAAAACTCGTGAACTTTCGGTATATTTGCCTCGAAAACTTGGCAACTTTCCGTCACGATACGCATTAATCGAGAGTTTAACTGGGGATTATCCAGGAGATGCTATACCTACCGAAGTCTCGTCACCTCTTTGGGACGGCGCTATACCGAAAACTAATGTCGAAGGTAATCAGGCAAGTTCAAAGGTCAACGATACTGATGGAGGACGCTTACTCACCAATCTCTTCTTGTGTTAGCAACAAGTTTGCCTCTGTGTTCCATGTGTTGCATGCGTCCCATATTCCGATGAGACGCGCCAAGGGCAAGAAGGAAAATTCTGTGAACTGGCCATGAGAGAAACTTCGATTTAGTAGACACCATCTTGAATATCGAAATGGATGAAAGAGAAAGATTTTCCTCGGAAAAGTTTTTAAAGCATACGATTAAGTTTGTAAATCGCAGCTAATGCGTTAATAAAAACTATTGCCTTCTACGGTAACTAAAAATAGTGCTATAATTATCTACTTAATGAAGAACAAATTATAGATGTAGTATTACATCGCATTTAAGGTTGATTTTCATGCGAGTTGCAAGTAGTGAACCATGAGCGAATAATTTTGCATAGTTTCACAAGTTCCAAAATCACTCTTAGGACTGATGCATGCACCTCTCTCTTACACTGATGCATGGTAGTTGACGTATGTATGTTTTCATTTTATTAACAGGGTAACTTTTAGATTTTTCTTATTCAGGCCCGGTGATTTGAATATATGACGGTGCTCGGCGTTTATTGTTCATTGTGTGTCGTTACTCAGGAAAAGGGTTAGAGAAACAGCGTTGATTATTCTTCCATAGTTTTTTTAGCAAGTTGTTCCAAGTCCAACGCTGCTAACAACAAATGAAAAAATAAGAATTTATTTGGCTGCTAAAATTTTTACCGAAATGAATTTTTTTAAATAAAGTAATGATGGGGAAAGAGTTTTTTCCTTGAATACCTCATGAAATTAGATGCTGGATTATATTCAATTCAATTACAATCTCTGAAGAGAAAGATTACCGCTCCAGTTGACAAATTACATCTGCTATTTAAAACAATGGATTATTAAGCAAACGTTCGATTTTTGCTATGGACAAAGAAAACTGCAGTATCAGAAAAAAACTCACTTTATGCTTCTGTGTACCAAATATATGACTGGTATTCTGGGATCTAGATTAATGCTCTATGTACGGGGATAACATATTTACGCCGGCAGATTAGTTAATATTTCTAAATATATTTAAAATATAGCTCTCTCTATACATAAAGTATCTAGCAATAACAAATGAAAACCTTTTACAGGGTGTGGTACCATTTAATAAGTTACAATTTAGTCAAGAAATATGATGCATATGAATGGAAAATAACACGTGCAATGAAAATGAAGAGAAGTGTAAGAGCTAGTAAATCTAAGCATTAATATTTAATATTAATGTTGCAAGTTTTTAATTAATTACGAAAAAATTATGCTAGAAATTTGTAAAAATCCACACAAGGTTGAAATAAAAAATTCTTTGAAGTGGGCTAATTTATCTCGAAATTCTCACCACGTTAAATAGTGCTTCATTTAAGCCAATGTTTCGAGCTCCGACTTGGAGGTCAGCCTGAGGGCCACTGAATGCCGTTGGCTAAAATGGAGGATTCAACCCGGTGGGATTTCCCAGAAAAGTTTACCCACATTATTCGCAAGTAAAGCATCAAATCTTAATACTACGAAGTCTTTTAAGTTGATTAATGTTTGCTACTCAGACTTGATTTATGATTTATAGCCTGCTGAAAGTTCAATGTCTTTAAAAAATCTCAAGTTTCAACAATATTTCATAAATTCCTACTATAATAAGTTTATAAGAAACTTTAAAAAGTAAGGTATTATTTATCACCTTTATAACAAATCCTTAATTTACTGTGAAAAATTGCAAAAATATTTAATTGCTGCTTGGCTCACAAAAAAAAAAAACAAAAAAATAACTGTTTAGATTTTAGGATAAATTTGATTTTAAGATTCTACTTTAAAATCACTCATTAACAAACAAACTATGAGAAAATATTTTTTCCAAGGAGCCAAGGACTGGAGGTACCTAGAATTAAAATTGTTCTCGTCCACTGCATAAATGTATGAGGAAGTAAAAGGCCTATTAGTGGAGTTATTTACATAGCGTGCCGTTTATCATTGTTGCCAAAGAATACGTAAATCAAAAATAACACTGGGAACTTGTTGCATTTATTCTATAAAAGAAGATCGCTAAAAAACAGGGGTTATCTTTAATTCAAATCCAAAACCAATGAATAATTCTATGAAAATTGCTCTCACACGTAAACCGTCACAAATAAACGTAAAAATGTGAAAAAACGTAAGGTATACTAAAGTGCTCGCGTTCGAGGAAGCTCTTCTTTAAGATAAATGTTTTTTCCTGAAAATATATTTATGACTTACAGGGATGGGAATTACAAATGAGAACGCCAAAGTAAATCTAGCCAATAGTGTGGCGGCATAACACACTCTCACAGTCATCATAAAAGTAATGCGTGGAAGAATTTATAGGATAACTGCAACTTACCACAAAACATCCAGGAGTGCTTGGATATTGTCATGTGGGACTGGATTTAAAATCTGGAGAGGCGGTAGAACGAAATGCTGGGCCATAAAAGCTCTATGGGACTAAAATAAGACAGCCGAGGTCGGATTTATGAAAAAAATCTGCCCACTAAACTTCCGCTGGAGAATCATCAAAGGAAGCTAAAAATCGTTATTCCGCCGAACGATACGAGGAGACCAATTCAGAGGAAAAATGACTCCCTATATTTTGACGAAAGGTGAAAAATGGTAGAAACCGCCCTTGAGGTTAATATTTAGAGATGATGACCGCATAGATCACGTTTCAAAGAGAGCGATCAAGCTGAAAAAAGAGATAAAAAAAGACTCACTTATCAGGAACTACGATAAAGGGATTTATATGAGCGCAGGTGGATATGGAACTGATAATAGGCAATTTAAATACTTTTTGATACAGAGCACAGATAAGAAACATTCGCCATCAATAAGTATCTAATAAAAGAAGATTATAATTGCTGCCTTGAAATTTAAATATTCATCGAAAAATATATAAAAATGAGAAACCATGTGGTAGTAAGGTAAGGAAGATATTTATCTTCCTTAATTATCTTAAGGATGAAAAAATTCAGATTCTCAACGAGTTTAAAATTGAAGTAATAATGCTGACTTCCTTAAAATAAACAAGATGCGGGTAAAATTTATTTCGATAGTATAATTCCATTAGCATGCTTACTAATGTATCACAAGGTTGCCCCCCCCAAAAAAAACTAGCATCCAAATTACCATTAAATTAAAAAAAAAATTAAAATTAAAACCATGCGGCCTAACAAAAAAATTGAATATAGGATTAGTGACTGAGTGACTGTAGGCAAAAAGTAGATACCTATTGATGACTTTGTCCGACGAAGTTAATGTGGAATCCGACATCCTACAAGGAAGCGTATTTGCTACATTTTGTTCACTATTCGTATCTGACCTCTCGAATTAACATTTAGATTCGTGGACTTGCTGACGATACTGTCTTCTAACGTAAAATCGGTGAAGATCGCGACTTTTTAATCCTCTCATCAGACCGGAACGATGTTAATTAGTGGAAAAAGAAGTTTAGGCATGAAATAAATCTCAGTGAAGGACCTAATACACTATAATACTCACGAGAAGAAAGAAAATTGAAAAAAAGCATGGTTGACAATGAATATAGTATTACTTACGAGCATCTACTACTGAAGGCATAAAAAGAAGTATGTGAAGAATCTCTTACATTTGCAATAAAGACCGAGGAAGAAATGCTACCATTTTAAAGGTGGTTCCGCTGAGGAAAAAATGCTATTAAGTTTGAAATCACCATTGGATGGGGAATAATTTATTATAAAGTGTCAGGTATTATTTCTCAATCATTATGGAAGACAACTGCAGCAAATACACTGAGGAAAAAATCTATGGAAGAAATTCTACCGACCAAACGATAGATATTCCCTATATTATGAAAAACTCCACTGTCTCCACGTTTCGATATTTTTTTATGGACTAAGGAACGTAACTCCTCTTTTAATGTGAACGAGTGGAACCCAAATCTGCGCTTGAAATAAACAGTATAATGTGGAGAATTGGCACGCTTTTCGATACCCAAGGGCCTAAAATATTCAATTTTTTGAACGTGTTTGCCTTTCAATTCCCAAAACTTAACCGAAAAATAAACCGATAAAGATATCAATTTCAAAGCAACTCATAGTGGAGAAGGAACACCCAAAAATTTTAATGCCGAGATTTTTGTGATAAATCCACTGTTGAATAAATAATTTTAAGGCTTGGAGTCACGTCAGGTCATTGTGTATAATTTTTTACCTTCTGCTTGAGTGGTGGTGGCATTCCCATTTATGCTATTCGATAAAATCTTTAGGAATTGGAATACGGAACTTGGCTATTCCTAGGAATACCGCTGACCCATGTACTATCCTCATTGCTTAATATTCAAGTTAAGTTGCATATGAACTGGAGAACCTGGGCAGCACAGTGATCTACCATGCAACATTTAAGCCGATCTTCTCCTTCTTAAGCCGATGAAGTTTAACTCCAGAAGTCATTTTTTCTCAGGGACATTTGATGTGCCGAACGAGCTGATAGTCAAGAGTAAATCAAGAATAAATATAAAGCCCAGATATGAAATTAATATTCAATTGGTTCTTTCCACACTTATACTTACTAACCATGGTTTTGACAATAGTATATATTTTTATAGTATGTATGTATAATAGTATAATTGAATTTAATTATAAAAGATTGGTTGCAAGTATTAAGATCGGATCAAGTTCAATAGCAGATCATTATCAAGTGTCCAATGTTGTTAAAACCGTCGCTGGAAGAAAAATATTGATCTAAACCCTGCCAATTGAATATTCATTTCTTATTTCGTGGAGCCAAAAAGTAAATCCGCAGACGCCAAGCACCAAATCCCTGGAATTTTGAAGGCGATACAACGAAAAACTTCCATTAAGGCCTCGTAAAATGTAGTCTTCTTTTGAGTTTATTAAGCTTCGGCAAATTTGAGGAACTGAGTTTCTACACTGCAAGGAGAGTCATATTAGTAGTTTTGGAGTGACTATATGTGCCAAGATGGGGATGCACGCGCCGATTTTAGACTTGCGAACCTAGAATTTTTTGTCGGAAGACAATGCCAAAACGATATAAATACCATTTCGCGGGTAAAGCTGTGGTATTGCACATGGCCATCTCTCCGCCGCATGAAACAATCTAAGATGAGTCCAGAAATCTTAGCTCCAAACGTCTTAGTCGCGTACGCGAGTGTTGAATGGCTTTTAAAAGGATCGGTTGGTAAGAGTTACTCGGGATGTGGGTTCGCGGATAGATGGAATGACGGCTACAGTAACATTCGGCCATTCTCAATGAAAGGTGCCAAGAACAGAAGAATAAAGCGCCTCATCCTGTGGACGACTTAATCCTCCATTTAGGTAATGACGGCGTGCGTGGAAACCTCGAAAGAAATTTTCCTCAAAATTTGTAAATAATTATGAGTAAAATATCACGAAAGAAATTTTCTTCAAAATATCTCTTGCAGGGATTAACTGGTTGCCAATTAGAAAAAAAAGTTTTTTTACGCTCTATATGTCTAGGGAATTGGAATTGAATATTTGGAATATTATTTGCGATTTTTTTTGGAGGAAACGAATTTATGAGCAGACAAATAAATTAGCTTTTTTGGGCAAAGTCGCATGGATGAGGTAAAAGTGAGTCAAAACATACTTTCTATGACAAAAATAACAAATAGGAACTCTAATAACACATTTAGGAGTATAAAGCACATAAAAACTATGAATGAAGACATATTTTATTAGCTGGATAAAATTGAGCCACGTTCAGCAAGAAAAAGGTTTCATTAAAAATACATTAACTGAATGAACAGCGTGTATCGTCATCTTATGAATGGAATGAACAAGTCAAATATTAAAATAATGTATTAAAAATAAGTAATTATTTAAAAAATAAAATATTTCTTTTGAATTTGGTAGTTTCGGCGGAAGTTTCTTACGACTTTGCGGATGGATGCTAAGATCGCTATAGTGCGACAGCTAGTATTTTTTTTTAAACAAATGGCTAAAGAGAGCCCATCTCCTGACAAAAGATTTGCCTGACTGCGAGAGAACCAAAACTTTGAATTGCTGAGTAATGGAAACATACTCAATGGCCATGAAGGATTCTATATTTAGTTTTACCTTTTGTTATTAAAATTTACTTAACAAAAGTATTTTTGGTAAACTATCATTCACATTGATCGGTTCACAAGTTTTCAAAACTTAGTGAATATTAATCACTACGATGGCTATCATTGCACGGTTATTGACTTGGTTAAACACAATGACTGAACGACATTTAAAAATGTAAATCAAGTAACGAGAGTCTGCATCTATTTTTGGAGTAAAAATTAGGATGATTTTCTTTAGGCCCTAAAACTCTTAGACCGATGACCTATTTTATAAGTATGCATTGTGTATTTCTTATATTTAGCGAATGTTGCATTTAAAATACCAAGTTAGCAGTCAAAATTATAGAAAAAAATTACTCTTGGCATAAATAAACATAATTTGCTTAAAGATCCATATTGTATTTTTAAATAAATTTCAAATTGCAATCGTATGAAATTTTTGAAAAACCCCTTGCAATTTCTTGTCATTGCAAGGGAAGGTATGCCAGTAGAAACAGGGTTAAAGGACTCAATAATCATCGAAAAATAGTCATAATTTGATAAAAAAATAATATGCGCTACAGGTAACGCCAAAATCAGAATAGATCAATGGGGTGCTTTGAGCATTTCTCAAGCGCTGTATCTACACAATCCATTAGGAAATGGAGATGTTCTCAGTGCCGACCAAATATTTCGTTCATTTCCGGGATTCGCTAATGAGAATCGGAGGTGGGAAGCCATCACTCGAGCCATCACACCAATCTGATCCCATTGGGCTGTTGGTCGGAAATTTTCTCTCATTTTTCGATACCGGAGAGGGCAGACAGGATGTCTCGAGTTAATCCAAATAATCCAAACTTGTAATCGCGAGGGACCGGAATGACTCGTCACTAATTCCCCTTCTTCAGCAGAAGGCACGTAGTTGAAATTCGGCATAGACATCCCACATGAGATGAATGGGAAAGCTGATGAAAAAGAATAAAATATGACCAATTTCTGGCGTAAAATTTCCCGCAACACTTGATTATACATTAATTAAAAAACCAAATTTAATACTTCCCTTTTTCATTTGAGGGAAAAGTTTTGGAATATGTCTTCCTTAGTTATTAGACGTGAGGCTTCGGCTTTATTCCTCCCAGAAAATAATTAGTAATGCAGATTAACGTTTTCGCCGCGCATATGGATTACACCTTTGTTTGAAATTTGCACAATTCAATAAGACAGCTGGCGTCATATTCAATTAAAATTTTTGAAGTCCTCGCCCATCGTATTTCTTTTTTTGGGACCGAAGTTCAAAGGCTAACGTGGCGAAGCACATAAAATTTAACGTAGATTATAATTGAATATCATAATTATTTACCTTATCACCGAGGTAGTTTTCTAATTAGTGAGACTAATGTGAATTTCATTAACGCTACCTGTTCATTCATGGTACCTACATATTTAAGGTATTGACCTAAGGTATTGCACCTATATCAAGAATCGTAATTAGTAATCGATATCTTATTTCTATGGTGATAGTTTTTTGCCATTTGCCAGAGATGATAAAAGAGAGTAAACTATAAATTAAAAACATGTTTAACGACACCGTAAAAGTACTTTATAAAAATAATTACTTGAAGTCACTGAATTTGGTGCCCATAAATAGATATATAAATTGGGCATGGCTGGAATTTTCACTTTTATATTCATTAATTCGAGTCAGAAAATACTTGCATGTATAAATAATATGTAAGTATTTTCTTAAGTAATTATTAATGGATAGTAAAAATATTGAATTTTACTCAAGTTTTCTACATAAAAAATCAAAATAGGTCAAAATTGCAATCATCAAAACTAACAGCATTGCAGTCAGAACCTTGTCTGACCTATATGTACGTAATTTAATATGTACGTTCATAATATTTTACGGATTAATATTATTCAATAAAGATGATGCATGCACAATTCCAATACCTATTGTATAGTATGACTGGTTACATTGGTTGTTATTGAAAAACAATAAGAGACTGAGAGAGAGAGAGAGAGAGAGAGAGAGAGAGAGAGAGAGAGAAAGAGAGAGTTGAGGTGAACCGCTGTCAAAGCCTGGCGAATATATATTGTTCATTTTCGGGAAATTTTCATCGCTCGCACCATTAATTCCCATTCCCCGGATCTCAATGCATTCCGTTCCTCTGCCACCTTTACCCCTCCCTCCCTCACTCGCCGTATCGCCACCTCGCCCCTCCTACAACCCCCTCTTTACCTCCCACCCCTCCTTCCCATACCCTCCAACATAACACTGCTCATCCCGTCGGAAAGAGGGATGCGATGGGGCTCGTTCGAAAATTAACCAATTAGCAAAAGGCTCTCTTCCTCTCTCTCCCTCCCTCTCCGTTCTGCCTCCGCCGCCGTAATGAGCAAAGGTTCCCAACCCAGGGCGCGCTCTCTGCCTTTCGGATGATAATCAAGGTGGGGTGAGGTGTTCGTGACTGATGATCACCCCTCTCCTCCCGCTCGCAGCGGTGAGCTGTGCTGGAGGGAGGAGTGCCCGCCCGGGCGAAACTCAGATGGGAGCGACTACATCCCAATGCAAACCTCAATGTTATGAAATGTTACTTCAGTTAATAGTAACATGACTATACATGACTATTATAGTATACTATACCGTAGTGTGTCTACCTACTTGGCAAAATTCCAAAATATATTTTTGAATGGTCATGTAAATAATAACTAGACTCGTGAATATAATTTCAGCCATTTAATTGGTTTCATAGAGCTGTAACTAAACTTTGTTGGATGATGTCGCCAAGTGGCAAAAATCCTAAATGAAAAATGATATAGGTACAAGGAATACTGACTTTCACTGGATTTTGAATAAACAACCGATTTAGGTGGCAATTGGTTATTGATAATAATAATAATATTGATTTCATGTAGAACAGTTAGACTGTTTTTAAATGAATTGTAACTTGAGGCAGCGTCTTGGCAAAGCCCGACACTGGCAGACCTCCAAGTTAATCTTGTGGAAAAATAAATAATAATAATAATATTAAATGTTACTTAAATATACCATATAAAACCAAAACAGGTCAAAATCACAATCATCAAAACTAACAACATTGCAGTCAGAGCCTTGTCAGACCTTTCTGCCTTACGATCGGTAGTTTTTAATTATGATAATTGAAAATCTTCTTTGAACATTGATTTACTTAGAGGATGAGCGTAGGATAATAAGATTAAATTATTAAAGTAGAGCCATGTTTTAACGAAGGTCAGTGAATGAGCGCGCAGTTATAATAAAACAGAACCGCATGAATCACATTGAAGTTTTCCCTGTCACACTCCTCGGGCGTGGGAATAATACTCCGGGAGGTGATCAAAATTTCTTAAAATAATGCGACTCTTTTGGTATTTAACTATTGCTAAAATACAAAGCATGATTGCAAAGTCATCGATTGTGATAACGTAATTTTTGCCGGGAATTTACAGCAGCGTCTAAATCTATGCCACTACCCTAAACCCCTTCCTCCAATCCTTCTACGTAACTGATCCATGCACTCCAATTCCTTCATCACCCATTTACAAGTACCAAAGTAAGAAGGTAACGATCGGTGCGATGCGGCGAACTTCACGAACGCAATCGGTATACGACTTTAAGGAGACAGAAATAATCGATAAAATCTAATGTCTATGACATAATTGATATGCTATTTCTAAAATACTATTTAAAGATGAGGCAATGATATGAAATAATGGAGAAAGATTAATTTAATGACAATATGTACTTGTTATAGTTTTTCAGTAGTTCCCATCAATTAACCTCGATTCTAGCCATTCCCAATTATGATTACGCCAACTAATATTTCCAAAGGGTTCTCATAGAAATATTGTACGTTATCTTATATAGGATTGATTGCCTAAACCATAATCGAGTGATGACAATCGATTATACGATAAATTGGTACTTCTGAAAAACTACAAGCAAATTTATGACTCTTATTGCACCTTCATGATACAATTTATGCCGTCCTGCCGTTGACCATGACGATTGAAAACTTTAAAACTGGGGAATATTTGATACAAATCTTTGAAAATTTTCTGATGCTGTAGCCTTTCTCTTTGTCAAGAAAATTGGCGAGTTGAAATATTATTATTTACTAAATCGTTAAAAAATCAAAAATACCATTTGAAGGGCAGAGAAATATCGAATGAGATGAAATTTCCCCTAAATCAAATGATTAATTTCGCGACGGGTGTAATTCGGTGAAATTGCTACATTAAAATTCCCAGTTTCAACAAATGTCAGTTTTTAATGTCAAAAGATTGATGTGGAAAAAAGATCGTGATACGAGTCAGGATTTAAAATCTGGTGGAGCGAAAAAGTAAGTCCATAAATTTTTCTCCAACAGCGTGTAAGTAATTATTTGGTAAGAAATCAAGGAAATGCTATAATTTTTTTTTTAATTCGTACCGACATAAATAAAAACATTTTTGCAATAAATATTACCCTCGGGCTCCTACCGCTGTATTTGCATTAACTCTTTGAAAAGTCACCTGACCCGAGCCAATTATGACATTTTTTCATTCAGTAAGCTGAGCTGCAGGAACACGAAAAATCGCTGTTTTCGTCTCCATTGAGGATTTTCGCGCGCAGATTATCCCGCAAATGAGGCCAACGGCGCCCAATGACCCCAAATGACCTCTAATCGCCCACTCTTATTGGTCAAAATCCAATTACGATAGAAGAATTCCAAACAAAAATAAGCTAATTAACTAATAGCATGCACCTACCTTGTGCGTCTTCTATGAATGGCCAAAACAAAATAATATAAATACTTTATAATTAGGAATAAATTTTCATTTCCTAAGAATTTTTACATGAAATTGAAATATAAAACTGATGCACAGACGATCCTGGATAGCAATAAATTTCAAATAGCCAGGAGCAGAAATTATTGGTATGCCTGGGGTAACTTAAGGTACTGAACTTAAGGTGCTTAACCTAAGGTGCTGAACGGTACAGCTAATATTTGCATGAGTTATTTTAAAAGCATGTGTAAAAAAGTTATGATAATGATAAATTTTGAACGAAGATATAGCTATGATTTGTACAAATATTTTAAATTATATGAAATCATCTCATCTCCATAAAATGTTTGCGTAGTTACGGAATTTTATTCGGTCCGTTTTGGAATTCAATTATCGAAGTTTAATTGTGTATTGAAAAACCTGCATCCGGGAATTTTGTCCTTGGCAGTGGGCTAATCTGTAAAAATGGAAATAATACCTGTGCGACTGCTTAAACTAAAGTGAGGACCTAAAATGAGTCGGTGTACATAAAAATATGAGATATAGTAAAAATAGACAGGTTAATTAGCTGAACGAAAATCTCAGCATACGAAACCTATTTACCACCTCCGTTTTAACAAATATACCGAAATATTGTATCTTCGAGGACATTAGTGGCGAATTTCGTAAATAAAATGCCATTTCTTTTAATGAAAATACCGGGTGTTTATAAATGAATGTCGGGGTTTTAACGCCTTAAAATATTTATTACGTAATACTTACAGTTATAAATTACATGTCGACTGGTATATGGTAGTATCAAAGATGGCGACTAGTGAACAGAAAGAGTTCTGTGTTTTACAGCTTGCAAAGACTGAATCTATGCAACGTGCGTTCCGCATTATATTCGGTTGTGATCCTCCAAGTGACAATAACATCCGCAGATGTTATCATCAGTTTAAAGACAGGCTGCTTTTGTTAAGGGAAGAGCATGGGACGACCAAGAGTTAGCGAGTGAGAAAGTCGTTTACTCGTAGCCTAAAGAAATCACTTTGGAAGGCTAGTCGTGAACTAGAAATACCTGTGTCGACTGCTTGGAAAGTTTTAAGGAAACGCTTACAACTACGTCCTTACCGTATACAGTTATTACAGGCTCTAAAGCCTACAAACCCCGGATTACCTGCCAACTTCACCATGGAAATGTTGTTTCATGACGATGATTATTTTCTGGATCATGTTGTCTTCAGTGATGAATCGACCTTTCACCTCAGTGGGCATGTCAACACTCATAATGTGCGGATCTAGGGTTACTGTGCAACACACTGTTTGAGCTGCTCTTTCAATAAAGATATAATTTATAGCTGTAAGTATAATGTAATAAATATTATAAAGCGTTAAAACTTTATTCATTTATAAACACCCGGTATATCCTGAGCTACTTTTCCACAAAAAAATGAACTATAACAATACAAATGATTTTGTTTACATTCAACTTTATGTGAAAACGATGGGCGACTATGAAATGATCACAAGTCCATGGAAATGCGTCAAAAATGTCTTCAAATATAATGACTACAAAAATCCATTTAATGATCTGGGTGGTATCTACGGGGCTAAGGCGCAGGTCTATTACGAAGCACGGCACGCATGTCCCCGCTGCTGCATCGTAATTTTCAAATGAGGTTAATGCGCTGCACGTGCATTTGAGAGTAAGTTCATATCTCCTAGCAATCAGAAAAGACGTGGCAATCTATTTGGAATCTATTGTTATTCATTCCATCGCATTTTAAATTACAAGGAAGTTTCTCCGCGACTGTGCGGTTCCAAGTTAAAACTTAATTTCATATTTTCGTTATCCTTTTTAATATCGTTCAACTATAGCACCTATTTATTTCAAAATTACGTGCTTTGGTTTCACATCAACGTTGTATTAGCTAGTAACGGTATGGTGATACTTTGAGGTCCTTGCGATAATTTATATTTTGATTTACAGATATTTCACAAATCGGTTCACAACAGCTTAAAATAGTGTAATTCGAAATAGGAAAGTCATTGGCAGAGAAAGGATAACATTTATCCTGAAATTACTCATCAGTAGAAAACATAATTTTGCGTTTCCATATCTCAAACTATATAAAGTCCTCTGCAATAGATTTCACGATTCATTCGTGGTTTTTTTCTATGACTGCAGGAGAAAGTCATTCATGTCAAGTTGCTTTGGACGTTGCATTGCTTCATCCACATATTTTCGCAGATAGGCACGTAATACCGTAATGGCTAGAAAACATTTTTCATCTCAAATATTCATGGAATAAAACAATATGAGACCTTTTCAAACAAAATTTGGTAGCGTTGGCACAACAAGAAGGGCTATATTTTCAAATTTATATTAGAAAAGGATTAACTTCATTTCTAGATTGGATCTCATCACCTGCAATTGTTTGATAAATTTAAAAAGAATAATTAGTGTGAACTCCTGAACTTAATTTAAAAATTATTTTTTAAACGTTGCACGATGCGCAAAATTGTCTCATACGACTTATTCCCACTATTTGGACCCGAAATAGCGGCAATTTAGCTTTAATTTTTTACCCAAAATAAATACAATTAAATGAAACAGGCCTCTATTTTTCTTACTCTTGATGCAGTGAGTATGTGCTGAGAATTGAAATTGGGCCGCTTGAAATTGACGATGCTCGCGTGGAACGAAACGTGCCCGGCATTGTAATTGATACACGAAGAAATGTCTTTGCCCCCAATTCCACACCATGCAAATTCAAAAAAGTTAAGAGTAGAAGTTGTAACGCGAACTGGTTCACTGTAATGGATTTCTCAAATTTGTGAAGACATAAGGAAGAGAAAATAGATGCTGCCTTTAAATATACGATGTGTTGTCAACAAGTAATGCAACATTTTTTTTCACGCCCAATTTTGGTTGAAAAAATATGGCAGTTCAATTGTAACATGTTCAAGTTATCCTGCTTCGTGTCGTGTGGTTACATAGACTTCCAATAAGCGACCGCGCTATACGTAGCTGTTAAAATGGCGTCTGTAACGGAGGTGCGTTCCAAATATCAGACAGTGATTGAGCTTCTTTAACAGAAAACTAGGGTATCTCATGCATTCATAGGCGCTTGCAGCATGTCTACAGTGATCTGGTTGTTGAACAAAGCACATAAAGTCGTTGGGAAATGCGTTTTTCATCATCGCCACTAATGGGATGATGAAGAAGTTATTGATGAAGTAAGACTTTAGCTACGACATCGACCAATGGAATGGTACCATGCAGACATGCAGGCCCTCCCTTCAAAATGGCGTCAAGCCGCATCATAGAATGGAGATTATATTGAAAAATAGTGTTGTGTAGCTAAGAGATTGAGGAATAAAATAGTGCATTTGAATACTGAATGAAACAACCCCCCCCCCGTTCAGAAAAGAAATGTGTCCCATTACCTATCGAACTCCCCTAGTAGATCATTAATATTTGTAGTTACCCTAGAATGCTAAATTATTCTACCTGTTCACGATTAAGTATTTTTGCATAAATCACAAAATATCAAATAAACTTATCCTCACTTTTCGGCACTATTTTCTGTATCTGAGACTCTACTTCACCAAGGAAATGTTTTTCAAGAATTCCCATGATTGTGTCTGCTGTCCAGTAGTCCACATTCCAAATAATTTCTATGCTTCACCAGCTCAAGTTCGTAGCTGTCAAGTTATGCCTAATCTTTCTTTTTTTCTAACGATTGCCTACATTTTTAACCTTCACTTAAACCGTCATCTCGGCAAGTACTGGTCCTTGTTTTACAATTACGAACCATAACTTCCCATTTTTATGAATCAATTTACCAAGAATATTTATTTAAGATTTATGTTTCACAAGGATCTATTGCAACAAATGCGAAGGGATCCATATTCTGAACGTACGTTAAATCTTACAATTAATTAAGTTTCCGGATCAAATATCAACAGGTGACATTGAAATTTTGAGGGATCCTACTGATAGAGGCACTACAGGATATCGGAGAATATTTTTTTCTAAAAAAATCTGCCTTAAATGTGTACACGATAAAATCTCCCAAAATTAACCGATTCAAAATAACTATCGCGGATGGAATCCGATATGATTGAAGCCCAATAACATTTTTCTGGAACTTCATTTTCTTTATCCCACCAAATTAGTGCAGTTAATTTTTTCACCGGGATCCACGAGGTGTCCCACGGGCAGACGCTCCCAAAGTAGCCGAGAATGTGGGCGCGGTCTGCCGCCATTCAGTTGTTATTATCTCATTCCATCCTCTTTTGTTTGCATTCAATTTGATGACTTTCGAAATTCATTCTCCGCATCTCATATCTCACCTCATTTTCATTCATCTTCTAATTGATGTCATGTTAACGATCCTTGAGACAGGAGCAGTGGAATGGGGGCCAGGGTTTTCCGAGGCAATTGGAGCCACGGATGAAAAAAAAATGAAATCCATCGAGGGCCGGAATTATTATTTTATTTCCCATGGCGCCACTCCACCCTTCTTTCCTCGAGATCTTTTTGATGAGTTTTCCTTGTATTCCCAAGACTAATGAGAGGACTTCGGCATTGAATTAAAAAAAACATTGATTACTCTCAAAACCGGTTGATTTGAATCACTCGGTAATATTTGTTGAAGAAAGAAATGCCGAATAATGACGTAAATTATAGCGCGTAAGGAGTAAAACTGGGCCTACAATTTTGCAAGTTATATTTCTCAGAGTACCATAATGCTGGAATGAATTGTGAAAAAGAATTTACAAAGGTTCACGTAGTAAAAATAATAACAGAAAAGACTATAATAATCAGGAAAAGTAATTGTTCCGGTGTAATTTTTATCTGGAAGGCCCAGCTTTCAGTATTATAGCCTGCTTTACCTGTCTTCTATTTTCACAAAATATTGAAAAGGAAAAACTCCAATTATTCTTGCATTATTATCTATTTTTCTTTGAAAACTCTAACTGTAAGTGAAAAAATTTATTGGTCAAATATTATACATGATAATGAATCAATTTGCATCAATCGACAAATAATATTTCCATCAGTAGAATAATAAAACACGCCGAAATGAGCTAAGAGTAAAACTGTGTTTTAGCACTATATTTTAACAAAGAAAATGAGGTATATCACAGAATAATTGGCTATCCTCACTAGCATCTGAATTATGTCTAGCACTAAACCAGCACGAATACTGTAGAGATGTGGTGGATGCTTCACCTGAGAAAGCCCCTAAGAGGATTGAATTCTGATATTTCAATCCTTAATGTCCAATATAATCCTTCAAAAAAATATTTTCAGACAATTTAAAAACGATATATTAGAAAATATAGCCTTTTAAATTCATGACGAAATTCTCCAAGATTTTTGTCATAACTCGACGAAAGAAATAATGATACATAAAAATGAATTATTCCCCGACGAGAATTTTGTAAGTGAGGAATTGAATAGCGAACGAAAAAATAATTCCAAGTTTATCTTAATGATAATCTATAAGCAACCTAAAAAACGGACAATGTTACACCACTTAAGATTGCACAATAATGTGTCTAGATACACGAGTATGGAGGTATTCACGCTACGCTATGCGCTCATTAACTTAAATGTTTTCATGAAAATATGCCTATTTATGCATAAAGTTGACATAATTATTATTCTTTTAAAAACAAAAAATTAGAACTAGAAAGTAGACAGTTTTTCCATTTTTTTTCAAATTCACAATTTTAAACCAAAAGCAGTGGTTCGCAAGGGTTTCTATAGTATCTTGCTATATTTATTAATCGAAGAGAAATAAAAATGTAGGAATATGTCTACAATATTCAAGTCACTTCAAATTCAAGTGCAAATTATTAAATGGTTCAATCTGGGGTTAAATCTCGGCTTTCCATTGCAATAATTCTATTTTTAATTAAAAATGTCCATAAGTACATTAAGTTTCCACTGAAATTCTAATGGAAACCGTGAAATTTAACCCGTCAGCGTCCAAATATTTTTTTTTAATCACTTATCTTTCACTTTTATAAAATATGATGCATATGAGCTCGTCACAATCAACACAATTCAAACTGACTGAATAATAGAGGACTTATAGCCGTCTACTAAGTATGTGCACCGAAATGTACGCTAAAATTCACATTTTAAATGCATTGCAAGAGTACTGGCTCGGCACTGCGCTGAGTTCCATATGGCACTCGTGGCGTTTACGGGTTATGGTTAAATTCCCTAATACAGAAAATTTACATCATCAGAAGTAAATCAGTTACATCTCAATTAGTAAGATCTGGATACATCGTAGCCAAAGTACCACTTCTTTGTTTCATTTAGCACAATATAATTCCCCAGAGACGCATTTATATAAGTATAAATAAATTTTGTCTTTGAGAATTTCATTTATATACCTATTTGTTTTTAACTATACAAACAGACTTTTGGAATAGGCGTTCTATGTCTTTGTATGATTTTGTTCTCTGATATTTTTCTCTGGAGCTGAATAGGAGCGAAACTTGCAGCATCACAAACTGATAGAGCTTGTGAATTATGCATTTACACTGTTGGTATAACGCAGTTAGGTCAGCTACCAGAATGAAAACGGCACCATAGTTTCAGTACCCCCTCAAAGATTCTATTAAAGCAACTTTTGGAAAGTTACACGCTGATATATCCAATTTTCAATGAATAAGAACATTATTCAAGTCACGAAAAGCCATTCTCAGGAAAATAAATACTATTCCAAGGCGTGCTACATGCGAGAGCCTGAGATGCAAATTTTTGCTTTGAAAATTCATGAGCAAACATTGGCAAGATGAAAACTAGCAGCGAGTGGAGGACGGTTCAATAAGACGATAACTAACTTTAGTAGAAAATGTGCGCAGGAGCATGAATTCAGATCAATAGCGGCTACAGCAACATCCAGTGCATACATTAATTTTAACGTAAAGGGGGTCAAGTTTTCAAATTATACCCAAAGATGATATTATCGGAGGTGAAAAGTAATTAAAAAAGATAATTTTTACGCGCTTGAGGCGGAAAATTATCTTTCCGCGTTCAGAACTGAGACGCCTTCATCCATCGAATTACTCTTTCACTTACTGACCTTTGGTGTTGAGCAATTTCAACTTTTTGTGTCTGCACTAGTCTAAGCTTTGCTAGGTTGCATCCTCATGAATTGTAGAACACTACTTCACACCATAAGATCCACACTAGAGTTACAGAACTTGAAGGCGTATTAAACTTCGGAAAAGACCATGCATCTTGCGTTTCTTATTGTTGGAAATATAGACTATTTTACACACAAGTTCCTAATATTAGCAGATATGTTTAAGATAACCTTCGCAGAGTCGTAAAAAACTCGATAAATCTTATTATTTAAATTTTAAATTACTGTAAAACGATTCAATCTTAACTTACAGGAAATATGATATTGTCTTATCAAAATAAGATAGCAGCTTTTACAATGGATGGGAGATAAACTACCTCTCTGGGGGTATTCTTATAGTGCTAAGAAGTTCATGAGGTCTAGACTTCAGTAAGCAGGGAAAAAATAAGTCTGCTTCAGTAGACGACCCTGAAAGGTATCGGACCGAATACATCCAGGAATGGAAGCTTAGACTTCAAATCAATATCAAGAAGTTCTGATAGAGGTCCAGTGAGATGAAAATGGAGGGTGACGCTTAATCTCGGATAACATGACACCATTCCTCAAGATTCCTCCAAACCTTCCTAAACCTACCTTTCCCATTGACAATAGGTATCTATATTCTCACAGTTTATTCTTCCATGCTTATCGAATGAAGATTTACGTAAATAAACCTGAAAAAAGTCATATCATGTATTTTTTGGCTGATACATTTATATTTCGGCTGTACTTTTATTGATCTATTTCGATAAAATAATAAAATATGAATTTTAGTTCAGAATTTATCGAAATCGTAAAAATGTAGAGCTACATACACTTCACAATAATCTAAGCTAATTAATGAAGTTAAGAGACTACTATTTGGAAATTCAGCTAGAAAAAATTGATAGTAAATGAAACACAGGCAAAAATTATGCATTTAATCTCACGGATTGAATAAAGCACCAATTGTAGGTGCAATAGAAAAATAATATCTATTACGAACATCATAAGTTTTGGCATTCATGTCTTAATGAAGCAAATAGGCACATTTATATTAAGAAAAATTATTACCAATAATAAGGATAACAGGGATACGTTAACGCTAAAATAGCCGTAGTGAATATTATTTTATTGAATCTGATATTCAATCATAAAGTAAAAGACAATCTTATACTTAGAGTGCTTTTTTTGTATTCAATCCGTGCAATATTTTCCTCAAATTAGTTACTCCTAGTGCAACTATAGTTTTGGATGAAATAATTAGGACTGCAACAGGAAAAATATCTTTCACCACTTGACCTAAAACGTTACCCGAAACTAAACCCATTTCAATACCAAGTGTGAGAAAAAGGGAATCAATAAAAAAGGTTATGTATTCTATATATTTTCGGAGGACTTTTCAGGAGATTTTTGGAGGAGAGGCTATGATGGTCACGAAAAGGAAAAATCACAGCTTTAATTTTCACGAAAGTCTCCCTGCTCACATTTGTCACTTTTCAAAATTCTGATTTTAATGCTTTTATTTAACATTTAATTGTGTTTCTATGGGTATATTTCGCGAAAAATGACGTTAAAGCTCAGTATGGTAAACGCCAGATGAAGTTAAATCCCGTGTCAATCCAGCCTCTAACAAGTAAGCTAAGGAGAAACACAAGAAAATATTATAGTCCTCCATCAAAGCGCCTAGAATATAACAATCCCAGAGCAAAGGAGTGCGACAGAGAAATGTTATTTTTATATGATTAGGCCTCCACAAGAATACAACATGAGTAAACGCCACTCTTCGTAGGGCCCTTTTATAAACGACATCATACAGACTACAGCGAGGGCACAGACCTCATTAAAACTGCTGCGAACGAAGATAGATGATGATAGGTAAGATGGATGCTAACTAGATTGTAAGGATTTTTATACTACGCAATGATATACAACATGTTATCATGCCTTTATCTACAACGGATATACATTGAAAAAACGAAAAAGCACATTAATTTCTTCCAAAGACTGACACAAAGCTTACTTACTCCTTCCATTTTTTTTTCGTTAATACTGAGTAAAAAATAGTGCTGTCGCATATGTGGCTCCCTTCAATGACAAAGGAAGTAATTTGGCTCATTAGCAGCTAGCATGAATTAGTGACAGGTATTTTCAACAAATTAGGTAAACCGCAGCGTCAATTCAATTCAACGGAAGTATTTCTTCAATAAATTTAAAAATTAGTTTCCTAATAACTCAGGAACCTTAATGGAGAGCTCATTGGTTAAATCAAATGCATTAAAATTTAATGTGACTTGTGTTGATAATGGAGTTTCTACCTTACCTAACTAATTGAGCGCATATGTTATTTTAGTTCCCAGAAATAACTGAATACAAGAAGTCATTATACCACGACTGTTGCCATGATACACCGCAACCATTTGATCATCTGAATTTTTTTAGTTTAGAGTTTCTTTTTCCCACACATAGATAGGAACTCACATAAGTAAAACGGATTCAAATGAAATAAAGTATTAACAGCACACATGCTTTACATAGCACTCATTAGAACATGCTAAGATATCTCCAATTCCTTTAAAATGATCACGAACATGATATTTTTTGTATGATCTTAGGTTTTCCCGGCGTATCAGTTGCAGAAAAGTTTCTCGGGTTTTCCACCGGTTGATGTCGTCCATGTCTCCCGACGTTTCGATCCGCGACTTGCTGATCATCCTCAGGGGATCTTCCGAATGAAGGAATATACTCACTCAATGATTTTACCCGAATGTTAGTATGGATAGGTGAGGTAAGACCTCAATCCAGATTTGTTCAAAGGCGTGAGAACATCACTTATTCAGGGTGAAGGGACCAGTTTCTTTCCCTGGGCCACCTACCACTTCGAGGATTTAATTTGGAGGTGTCCGAAATTTGGTCCCTCCATTTTAATACATGGAATTTAAGTTTAATTTCTTACGGTGATTTCAGGCTTCATCTGGAGAATTGTAACACTCCAAAAAACTTATGCAATTCATTACACAGCCGGTGTTATGATGACGATAAAGAATTTTATTGGCACAGATCGTGTGATAAATCGTTTTGTGAAAAACTGCCAATCAGTTTTACTGCAAAACTCGCTTTTTAATCGAAAAAAATCTATTTTGACCAACAAATTCCCGATAAAAGTGTAGTATAGATGAAGCTGGCAGCACTGAAATAGATAAATAATAGAAAATGTAGTATTTTGATAATTTTTTCTAGGGTTTCAAACGATTTTAGAGAGGGTGGATTCTATTTTTGTCCTATCTCGTCTCGCTCACCCCAAAAATCTGTAGGAATCAGTCAAACAGTCAGTGGTCGACAGTGGGTTTTATTATAGTATATATGTGAACTCATTAACATAACCTTCTCACGATAACCCTTCCTTCTCATAAACGGTGGTCACTTAGATCCCAACCTCAGCCTCTCGCTACAACTACAACTATCGATAAGTAGACGTTGCAACGTGGACTTAGGTTGGCAACGCGTTGATCAGAGCTGGGTGACGAGAAATGGGAAACTGTGCTGGCAGCAATGCACGCCTATAAGGTCTGCACCGGTGTAAAATTGGATGTATGCACGAAAGTATCGCCTGGAGCGAGACTTAGCTAAACTGGAGCATGCGCGACTAAGGACGGAGTAGGAAACCCTGGGTTGATGATGCAATCTCGTTGAAACCAATACCCTCAGGTTCCACTATCTCGTCCGCTTGAGTTTCCCAAATTGACAGCATTTCATAATCCCTTTTGCTTTTGCTCCCTGGTAAAAGCCATTTGCTTATTTTTCACCTGGTGTCGTGGGTGGTAGGGGCCGAGGTGGACTGCCTCAAGTAATTCATCAGAAAATGATATAATAATGCTGAGTACGACGCCTTCTTTCATTCCAATAGATCAATAAGTGCTCTGGAAATGGGCTCAATAAGTGAATCATCTATAAGAAAAAAAAATGAATTTCAAAAACTAAAGGAATGATATTGCATGCGATATTGGCATATCATTACCAACGCCAAATAATAGTAAAGTGATATCACAAATAACGTTCCATAGTTCCAATAAATAATTAATAGTACTAATGTCAGACTAGCCCCGGTTTGTTTTAAAAATCGATAGAAGATATATGCTGAATAGCATTTATGTCATTCACTTTACCAATAATAGCTCTTTAGAGATTAATAAAACGGAATTAACTATGAGCTACGTAGTTTTCAGGAAGTACCGATACAATTTTAGAGATGACCTTATAAAATATTTTTTTTTCATAATGAAATAAAATTTATTTTCCAGGGATGATAACAATATCTATCAATTGCAGCTATCTTGGCTTGATTATGATCACCCACCAATGATGTTGAAAATCAATTGAAATTATAGAATCTAAACTGCAAAAGACATATTGTAACCGTGGTCATTTTTAAGAAGGAAAGGTCTTGAAAGAATAATTCTCGGGTTTCCCACTGAGTGTGATTTTGAGTAATTGGTCTCAGCGTTTTGAGGGCTGGGTCTATGATCGTCTTCAGGGGTACATTGGGGAGCCAAATTCTTGCCAGTATTTTATTTATTTACTAATACACTTAAGTGCCCTCATTTGTTCTTTCTCGATTGCTGTTTTCGTATATTCGTGCGACAAGTGAGTGATTATGATATTCTACGTATTACATAGTTGGATACCTTTGTCCCGATCGATATTCTCTCCTTCCAGGTTAATTTCAGCCGCTTATTTTACAATGTAACCCCAATAATTATTCGTGCGGCATAAAACCTTCGTATTTTTGAATTTTATTCTGTGGCAACTTACCATTTTTTTATTATTTATTTGGTATTTATTTAATATATTACTTATTTTGGTAGGAAATTTATACATTAATTATTTATTCTCATTATTTCGGCAAGTTTTCTTTTCAAGCCTTTCTAGGAATGATTTAAAAAAAAGGTGTTTGTTCTTAATGTCGAGAAAATACGTAATAATAGATTTGAAGAGCTTAGAAGGAAAGTCAGTCACATTTAATCACGTGTGTAGCGAATTGCTTTATTGCAGTGGTTGTTTTCCAAAGTAATTTCAGGACCTTCAACAAAGGAGGATCTCTGAGTTTCCATTCGACTTAACGCGAGACTCCTGCTCGACCCTAATCGTCAGTACAACTCCTTTGCAGGAGGGACCCGCGCTCCACACAGCAGCGTTTGCGTGAGCCTCTGTGAAAGGAGACCACTAAATCAACAAACGCTCAGATTAGGATTCCACAAATGCCGAGGAAGGAATCCCGCGGCTGAAGTCCCACGGAGAGTAAATCCTTTGGGGTGGCCCAAGAGATCTGAGGGAGCGAGAGAGAGAGAGAGGTCAGCGGAAGGACAGAGCGGGGAATTTGCATAAATGATAATTGATTCAAATGATTAAGCGCAGACCCTGTGCCGAGTGACGAAACGTGTCCCTTTAGAGGTCTCCAGGGAAACGGAATGTGAAAGGGAAGCAAAATTTGAGCCAATATTCCAGTTTAGGAAAGGAAACACTTGGAGAAGGCGAGAAAATTGGAACGGGGTGGTGGTGCGGCGATGCCCTTGCAGCTTTTAACCGGGCCAAGGTGATATTGGAACTGATCCAAGGAATGGAGCAGATATAGACAAAGGAAGCTCGAAGGGGCGAGGATCCTTAAGTGCTAGAAGTAACGAACCAAAGGAAATCGCCTTGGGGAAGAATGAAAAAGGAAATCGAAATCACTTCTCTGCATAGGAGTCAAACATAAATCGTACTGTGGTTTCGAATAAGTTCAACCGATTCAGGCGTGTTCAACTGTGTTTGGCGAGATATGGTTGAAAATCATGCTGAATAAAATGATAAAACATATTGTACTGCCCACATGTTTATTAATAATTACAACGCGTTTAGACCCTATGCGTCATAATTAGGTCAAATAGAGATAATAAGTGAAGAGTTGTTATTCTTCTTTGACCTGATGATGATAATAAGCGTCGAAACGTGTTTTTATCACTAACCCTTAATTGTTCGCATCCCAAAACTTACGTAACGGTCACGTCGGGTCACTGTGACCCGATTTCAGTTTTTTGCGATTTACAAAAATTTTTATCAATACTTTGATGTCATTTTAATGCTACTCATTAAGTAAATTGTTCGAATGAGATTTATACATCTTTATCGTTAAATTTTCAGTTAGATACACAATAAACATTGCATAAACTATGACCGATGCATAAAAAACGATATCAATATTTATGCAGCCAACATATAGAAACATGAATGTTAGCAAGAGAGGGTAACATATTGAGCTTTACAACATTTGAAGAAATCACATATAAAAAAGACTTATATGAGACTAAAAAAGAATAAAGCATCGGCTCAAAGGAGGAAAAAATATCTGATACGACGGGTCATAACATTGGTCGCAGCGAAACAAAGCAATGCTATGAAAATCTAACTTTACTCAGCGGTAGAATTTCAAGAAACAATAGAAAAAAAAATATTCATAACGGTGTTATTTTATTTAAAAAAATCGTCTGAGAAAATCCAGTTGGGTCAATATGACCCAATAAAGAATTAACACGACCAATTAAGGGTTAATTAACCAGTGAGCAATACAATATGTTTTATAAATTTCTTCGATTCACGAGTGATACAGTGGAAGTTTGACGTGTTGAAATGAAAGGTTGTTGCAATTTTCTACAGTGAATTAATGCGTACAACGCGAGCCATCGTCTTGTCTAGTTGATAACTCGCGTCGTAAACATTAAATTATTGTAGAAAAGTTCAACTACCTTTCTTTTCAATACTGTGGTTTCCTTAGATCCCCCTAAATAAATATGATCCAATGAACAAAAATACCTTAAAAGTAATTATCAATGATGCATCATAAAAATGGATTACGTACTTATGGAGCTCAAAGATCCCTATTTATTGGTAAATTTTATGCACAAATAAGATTATACCATGTGCAGCAAGTGTGCGGGGACCAATTCCTGTTTTTTTCAGAAAAATCAATAATAACCCATTGAAATACATAGAGTGTACAGAAATAGTAACAAAATAATATTAGAGTGAGTCTTGTATCCGGGCGTTCCTCCGCGTTTAGATGTCCATAAGTGACGACAGTTTCTCCAGCCATCCTGCTGGCATCTTCAGGTCAGAAGTAGCGATGCATAAAATTTGGCCGTCTTATATAGGTGGCTCGGGGATTAGAGGCCGATTTTGATTGGTTGGAATTCAGGTGGGCTCTGATTGGTCATTGGAAGACCCTTTTCCATGTGTTGGCTAATGTGTAGCCGTCTTCTCTGTTGCAGTTCTCAGGGTGCTAAGCTATCTCTATAGCTTCTTGGATTAGCCTAGGATAGTAACGGCTTTCATTACACAAGACTTTAGCCTTATCGAAATCTACAGTGTGGCCAGGTTCCGACCACACGTGCTCCGATATATATATATATATAAGACGGCCAAATTTTATGCATCGCTACTTCTGACCTGAAGACGCCAGCAGGATTGCTGGAGAAACTGTCGTCACTTATGGACATCTAAACGCGGAGGAACGCCCGGAAGCCAAGACTCATATGATGAAACGCCGCGGAAACCTCAGATCAATATTAGAGTGGCTACAGGCTCTTAATGCACAGTAAAGTATATTTTTTGTTTTTAAAATATGAAAGTAACTGCATTACAGCAGATCATGCTTCCCATGTGGATAGCTGATATCAGCGATCGGAAAAATAATTATTCCAAATTATATGATAAAATGAGAAATGGAAAGGCATACATACTCACAGCAATAGAAATTAAGTGCTAATATTATGATTTCATTATCAAAACATCAAACTTACATTTAAGCAAGAAAAATTACGCACATAGACCACAGATAAAAATAACGAATATTTAAATTGATATATCGAAGAAATACATTTGACACTACCCCCGTAATTTTATACTATAGCCTAGCTCTAACTTGCAACACGCACCTATAATGAAAATTACAAACGACCATTTCATCGGATATTATCACCCTTTAATAGTTGCCGATAAGCTAGTAAAAGATACCACTATGGATTCAAACAACAGAAGAAAATTTTTTTTCCATGAAAAGGTGACTTTCCCATCACCACGAGTAATTAATTTCTCCATCTTCAACTATACATTAATCTGAGACATTAATTTCCGAACCGTAGGGCTAAGTGAAATTGTAATGAGAATGGTCTTTGCCGAACGGTAGCTTCCGTAATACGCTCCTAGGGTCAGTAATTATGTTTTAAATAAATTGAAACGAGAGAGAAATCTCTGATTACACTACAAGGGGAGAGGAATAGAAAAAAAACTATGGAGATAATTATCCGGGTGTTGGAAGGACACAAAAAAACAATAATCTGGCCCATATTGATTCAGCAGTTATTATTAGAAAATAAGAACTCCCGCGAGATAAGATTTCTATAAAATGAGGCCAAAAAGAAAAGGAGAAGCGAAAATCCCTCTTTCCGGAAGAAATTTTTCCAGTACTCTTTCTAGTGAGAGTATCTTATAATTGAAACTACTAAAGTCTTTTAATTTTTCAATTCTTCTTACTAGCGGTGGAACGAAAACAAAATTCCTAGAAGAAATGCACTTGGAGGTATTTCACCTTGAAGTAATGGGCGAAGAAAGTTCGCTTAAAGAATGGATTGAGGGTAACATGTTATTATATTGGTTGTAACTTGCTGGCAACGAAAGTAACTCTGCTTAATCGAATAAAAGAATAATTAACATTAGAAAGGATTTTTTAAAGGATTAATTTAGAATTTTCGATATCATTGAAATGAAATTACGTGCACAGTTGCAAAAGAAATCATCATTAGATAAATTTTTTGGAAAACACAAAATACAAATCTGATGATATATCATCATTTACATAAATTGACATTATTTTACAAAACTACTTAACTGATTATAATAAAATTGGAATAAGAATTACTGAAAGAAAAAAAATATTCAGCTGGAGAAGAAAGAGAGGAAGGAACACTCAATGAAAGAGACTTCTGGAAAAAAGTTCTAAGGAACTCAATGGAATGTCGGTAGGGGAAAGTTCACCTGAATTTTCCCCCATTATTCCTGAATCCCACGTTCGGAAAGGCATAAACTTATAGAATCCTGACGACCCGCTTCCCTGGTTTCAAAAGGTTTTACGAACTGATTCCCTACCTGAACTCAAATCTCCTCTACGTACCACATATTCAAAATCCGTGAAAAACAGACAGTCGGCAGATAATCAGGATCTGGCGAGGATCTCGTTGCCTTCTTCTACAAAAAGTTAGTTCTATGTAGGTTTTTATGCGATAAGTAACGGAAAACTTCCTGTTTCGGATGTAGCTGGAAATAGGGAAGATGAGGAGACATTGAGTAATAAGACAGAGAGTCGATCATTTCGATGAAATTATTTTTCCCTTTAAAATGCAACCCTAATCGGGTTATTTCTTAGGTGCGAACAATATCTCCACATTTCTCTAAAATTTAACAGATGAAGTATTAACGTAAAATTTTCAACACCTTGAAAATGCTACGCTGTAACGAAAGCATGTTTGGACATGAAGAATCACCATGTGAAAAAGCAAAGTTTTTATTCCTTCAACCACTAAAATATTCAAATATTGTTGAAGGGTTTGCAGATGTCAATTCTTTGAAATATTTAAAAGTTGCTAACTTGTGTTTTTCATCATAAAAAACTATTCAAAACGACACAAAATTCCTTTAATTACCAATCTAATGGTCATGAAACTCAAAAAAATTAAAAAGTGAGTGAACCGAGCCGAGAAATTATCGTTCAGCGTCACAAATGAATGGAAATTCACGAGAAAGTATCGAATAAATAAGACTATGTCAAGGTAGTAAAAAATATGATTCCCATGTCATATCCATATCCGCGGTATTTAAAGAAATGGTATCAACGGATAAATACCTACGTATATTTAATCTTCGGGATTATTCAATCGGCTCGTTTGCCATTGGAATCCCTATATGATTAGCCTGTCACCAGGTTTTTCAGAAATTGAGCAAACAAAACTTTTCGCACGACCATACCTTGTGCGACGAAATACACTCACATGTAGGACTCGAATTCACGACCACAAGACTCAAAGACATCTCGACGCCTATACCTTCGGCGGTGACATAATTTGAAATTCAAGCAATAAGCATGTGGAAGATAGGAAAATTTCGTACATTTTTTTAAAATCATTTTGCTCTCGACAAATACGTTCTATCGTTTAATGAAGATGAAAAAATTAAAATTACGAGTTATTATTAACCTAATGGCATATTGGTTCGGTTAGACATAACAAATATCGTCTTAGATGCTAAAAAACGTAGTTATCAACTAATATAACAATAATATGGCAAAGATGAAGATATGACATGGGATGCATACTTGCAAGTATTTCAGTATATCAGTCATCACCCACTTATCACAGTGCCTTCTCTTAGCCTTTTTTCATGACAAATTAACGCTTCATTTGATCAACTAGAACTCGGGTCAGTTACAGTAATTGCCCAATTCTGTTGGTCTAACGGTGTTCCAAAGGTGTTTTACCTTTTTACAATGGTTTATGCTCATATAAAAACCGCCTTTTACTTTACACAATCAATTTTTATTATACCAATGCCATAAAAACCCACCCATATAAGTGAAATACCTATGAAGAGCAGTGAAGAATGAGAGGCCATGCGACCTCAGTGTCTGCCTCCAACGACCTTTAAAGTTCGGCGCATTTTCTTCATGTTGGTTGTGGACAGGCCTGCCCTTTCACGGAGGCCTTCACATTTGGCGCTCGCTGTCAGGACAAAGAAGAGACAGGTGGAGCACTTAGGCGGACTTGGATATCAGACGAAAATTCACTCATGAAAAGGGAAAACGGAATCAAATTACGGAATACATGGGGTAACTTGGCCAAAGATGTGTAGGGGACCAAAAAAGTAATTTGATGCGGAAACGGTTATAGTTACTATTCTCGGTAGCTGATAATATTTCAAATTTGTTGTATCATATGAAACCCCTAACCATGAAATTTATTACCACTCTCCAACGGCTGATGCGGTTAGGGCAAAATAACTTTTCGGAGCTTAGCATATGGTGTAATAAAATAGGTGTTCATCTATTTTTGTTGGCATTTAACTTGGTCTCTTGTTTTGATAATGTTACGACGGTACTTAATGCTCTACTTTCGTGGTTTTCCGAGCAAATAACGTTATCTTTATATTTAGCTCTTGAAAATAAAAAAATGAAAGTAAGCCAGTGCATTTTTGCAGAAAAATTTCTTTAAGTTTTAATTCAAACAAATAGTATTAATTTTTAACAAATAAATAATCCACTTTGTTTAGTAATAAGTGCCTATTAAAATTGTTATTTCACTTCAATAATTTTATTATCAATTGGTACTTATGGATTCGAAAAGTGGAACACTTTGAGGCTATCTACCGCGATTGAGTGTGAATTTATCTTATGAGATAGGCTCCAACAGAAAAAAACACGAATTTCTTGCAAGAAATAAATACGATAAAATAACATGAAATACAAAAAGTTTAAATACCTAACGGTTATAGGTAAAACTACAAACAGCATAGTGGTCATCGGCAGTGGCGGATGCAGGACAGGGACAAGAAGGGGCTAAGAATGGGGTAACCTCCATGCAGTATTGCGGGTCCGAAAAAAATACCATTCTATCTAGTTTAAATTGGATATTCAAGGGGGCTATAATTAGGGGGCTATAGTCCCCTAATCCCCCCTATAGATCCGCCACTAGTCATTGGTAACTAAGCTATTTTTTCAAGTTAATCTCCAAATCTTGCAAGAATACGTAAATCTATGACTCCATCTCCTTGAGGGATAGCATCGGTGCGGTGGATCATGTACCTTACCGTTATTGAAATCATTAAGAGGAAAGAATTCTACAGGATAACCTCAATGAGTGACTAGATAATTTACAGATGAAAATTAAAAAAACAACAACTTAACGTGGGATAAGTTTCATGCAACTTAGAGCTCAAAAAGACTCTTTCCTTGCTTCCTTTTCTTTATGATGAAGGAAATGGGAACCGCTTATCTATACTTGCCGAGTACAGGAAGAGCAAAACATGAATCGCATATCTTTTCTCAAAGAGTCATTTCCTTAGATTCCAGTTTACTTCTTTTAAGACCTAATTTCCGTTTTGTCCAATAAAATAAATTACTTCTTTGACAGAAATTTGTTTTTTTATATTTAGATATCTACTATTCTAGTCATTCAAGCAATGCGATAAAAATTTCAATTGAATGAAAATATGAGTAAATAGGTTATTGATTAATCAAAATAATAGCAAAATTATTTTTCAACTTTACATTTGCTTTTGCATAGGATATAAGAATCTGGAATAATTTTTTTGTATCCACTGAATTGAGTAACATGACAAACGAATTTTTTGCTTAAGGAAATTGAACACTTAAAACTGATGGATCCAGACAAACCATTCCCATCATACTTAATATCTAATTATGTCTTTGTAGTGCCTTTAAAGCCAACAAAACACATTAGAAGTAACAAAAAAAAACAAATAATCTGCAGATACATTACTTTTTGTATTATTCATTTAAAACTATATTTTACGTTATCAATGTCCTAAAAGTCAAGCAAAAAGCTGGAATCAAAGATAACTAAGTATCTATAGCGCATAAATTAAATAAGTAAAAATAATACTATTTTCAATGACCTACAACTATATAAGTGCAATCCTTAGATTGACAGCCTGTTTTTAACGAAAATATAAGCTAAGAAACGCCATTAATTTCTCCGTCGATTATTTACGATCACACAGTTTTAAGCGTGTTATATTGTCGATTTTCTTTTGATATTTCTTGTAGTAGAGTAAGTACTCACTCTACTTTTCCAAATTGCCTGATTATACGATAACTTGAAATATTGTCCCGGCAAAGTCTATTACGTTCCATTACGCCGGGCGTGTTGATTGCTTTTAGACAAGGTCGGAGAGGGTTCGGAGCGGAGGCGGTGAGCATTTTGCTAGCTCGGCACGTCTTGAGGCGGCGAATTGCTCGCCGGGGTGCAGGAGCAGCCAGACTGAAAAGCCTCCCCCTTCCTTCCAGGCAGCAGCAGCGGCATTAACGAATCCCGACGAAAAGCCTTCGCTCGCTCTCCGAATGCTTTCAGAAAAGTTTTCCAGCACCCAGGAAGTGGAGCACATCAATAAAGGCAGCTTGCGCAGTGGGAGCACACCTCCGTCCTCAAGACGACGATGAGGAACCATTCACACCAGTCAGTGAGACTTTGACACATTTGACAAATACTAATCTTCGTCTAAAAGTTGTCTCTTTCGTGAAATGAGATAAAAAAGCTGGCACGGAATACTTGAGAATTTCCTGAGGAGATTTTGTCCTCGGTCACAAACTTTATTAAGAAACAGATTTTGACATATATTCAGTCATTGTCTTTACCTTGCATTGGATTTTGGGTATTGAATTTATTAAACGGATAATTAATCTATAAATTATAAAAATTAAAAAAGTCTCTAAAAATTGTCTCTTTCGTGAAAGGAGGTAAAAGCTGGCACCAAATACTCAAGAATTTCCTGAGGAGATTTCGTCCTCGGTCATAAACCAAAACCAAACGGAAATAGAATTCGACATATATTCGGTCATCATCATCAACTTGCATTGGTTTTTTGGCGTTACATTTATTAAACGAATAATTAATCTATAAATTATAAACATTTCAAGATATTATGGAAAGTTTTTAAGCAATCAAAGTGTGAGGGAAAAGACCAGACAAACAGGAGCGATGCGTTTCCTCAAGTAAGTTTTCCTTCCTCTCTTCTTAAATATTTCCAAGTAATGTGCAAATATTACCTCCGCGGAGAAATATACGTGAATTGCCACGAGAAAACAATTCCCTCGACCGGAAATCGAACGAGGGCTTTTGAGGCCACTGCGCAGACCACTACATTATCCAGGTTCCAGAATTGCCGTGGCAATCTGTACCGAGGCTCATGGTACTAGATGTTCATAGATGATGAAAATCCGTGGTTCGATTCCCGGTCGAGGGCAATTTTTCACCGTGGCAATTCATGTATTATCACCGCCGTTCACGCGGAAAACTTCTAAATATTACTTATTACCCCTTCGTCGCCATATTGTTCGCTAAAAATACAACTATTTAGCCCAACCAGTAATAACGGTTACATATACAGAGTGCAAATAGAGGAGAATGCTTCATTAAGATATTTGACAGCAGCCTGGAATTATTACTGACAAAGAGGCATGATTGTCAAAATAAAGTAAAAGAATGGTACCGGTACCTAAGCCAGGACGCTTACAGTTTTGGACTTCTAAGACTTACACTCTTACCGAGGAAATTAAACTATATTATTACAACTGTACCCATCATTTAAATTTTCTCTGTTTAAATGTCTTGAAAGGGGGAGACATGCGCGACATGATTTTCAATTTTTTCACGAATTCCATGCTTCCGACTTCCATAAAAATTAGCATGAAATAACGTGTTGCGTAGTTGGAACAATGAAACATAAAAGATAAAGTAGTTATAGTATTAAATGAGATTATTTAATATTAAAATGCTGATTTGGCTCATTATTATAGAGAACTATTAAAAAAAAGCAAAATATCAAATGTAATAATACACATTCTATGGATATACGTATCAGTTCTTTATTGAAAACGTATCTTTTATAAAACATGTATGGTAAAAGATTGCATGTTGTACCTCATACCTTCAATTGTATGCTAAAGGCTCTATGTAATCTAAATTCTTTGGCCGATATTAAAATAAAAGTCAAAGAATGGTTAATGAGTGAAAATGTAAACCATAATTTTCTTAATAAATCTGAAATATACAAATTATACAAAATTCTCATTTTTTTGTTTCAAACCTCATAAAACTTTTTTGCCATGTTATTGTTTATTTTTCTATGTATTTGTTACTTGTAATGTAAAATAAATGATATGCAATTTTGCCACTATGTAGTATAAATGGAACCTTCTAACAAGCCGTATGGCTTAGAAGGACCAATGAACATGTTAATAAAGGCAATCTATATATTTATATTTAATTTTAATTATTATGCAATACGTAAGTTCCACGTGCCTGCATTTAGGGAGGAACAGCGAAATTTTAATTTTAAAACAGAACTATGACAGAAAAAATCTCTATGAATTGGCGAAGAACTTATTTGTATGCCCTTCTTCGCTTCTTTTAACCATCATGAAGGCGGTTTTCACCACAATCAAAAAATTTAGATGAATTCTGGGGTAGATTACATCCTTTCACTATTCAAACTGAAGAGATTCTAGAGTTCATACACAGTATTCCCTCCAGTTCTTTGATTAGGAGCTTAGGAATCTACTCAGCGAGAGAGTTCTTCCGCTTATTCAATGTATTCCAAGATAAGCACGGAACCTCTTGTGCCGTTGGAGCTGTAGACTACCGTGGCTTTTTTGGCGCGCCTATTACAAAGCGGTCTTATGCTCAGCTCAGGAGCTCAACGCCTGAGCTCGGACTGTTCCAAATCTTCTGCCGCTATCTCTTGCCGTCTCCATCCGCCGCCTCTCTTGACTTCGAGGTCGTCGGTGATAGGAGTGGCTTAAAGGGCAAGTTGAAAAAAGCTTATTTCAGGGCCGCAACAGCCTCGGTGCTCAACGATGTGTTATATGGTAACATGCATCAAGCATCGTCGTCATGTCAAAAATAATAATTGACTACGTTATTGATTACATTTATGTAAAGTGCTTACATATAATTTTTATCGTGACTACGATCAGGGTCGGATTCAGGATTTCTTTCAGGGGGGGGGGGGGTACAAGTAAGGCCGTATCCAGAATTTTGTTTTGTGGGGGGGGGGGCACAAGGATACCTCGTAATACAAAAGAAACGCAATGATAAAAGGACCTTATTAACAATCTTACATATTTTTTAAGGGTCTGGCGGGGTAGGGGGGGGACGTGACCCCGTGCCCTCCGCCTATGACTACGATACTTAACTTGATGCATGTAACCACATTTTATACCGCTGAGCACCGAGGCTGTTGGGGCCCTGAAGTAAGCTTTTTCCCCTTCGTTGTCAAAACACCATTTAAACCACTCCTATCACTGGTGACCTCGATATTAGTTTTCCATTTCTTAGGATATAAAAGTTGTATTCGAAGTCAATTGAAATTGCGTAAAGAGACATAGGGCTGCGATTCGAATTAAAGGGAAAAGTAAAATTAAAAAAATAAATATTGACTGGTAGTTCTCGGGGTATGAATTTATTGCACGAAGAAATATAATCCCTACAACACGTAATTGATTCACAGTTTTTAGGCTCTCTCAGCCACTGCACAAGACACTATTAATACAAAGCTGATATTGCAATTTTCCATTGGTACATCGCATACGTGTTAATGCCAATCGAGGCTGGCAATGAGATGGAAACAGGCTCAGAAATCTAAACCAATACAGGATTTCTAATCAGGGCCCGAGATATGGAGGGTTAAGAGTTTTGATTCCGAAATTACTACGCATACGGCGAGGTATAGACGTTAAGAGGCTGCGCTATAGTGATATTTTTCTTCGCGAAGATTTACTCATCAATAACTTATGCAATCATCTTGAAATTTTCAGGGTCTGTTGTTTTGATCCTTTTCGACATTTGCCTTCATCTCAAATTTGAATATTTCATCTCAACAGTTTTTGCAAATGTAAAATTTGTGTTAACACTTACTGTGCTGACTGCGGTACTGTAGATCTCACGTCAGTGCTGCTATTTCCAATAAGTACTTTTGCGTTTTTTCTTATCATATGATGCGAGGAATAGGTGTTTGGTATAGTTTTAAAGAATTAATTTTGCTTTTGTTTTTTTAAAATTGTTTATTTAGTTGTTAGTACCACTATGTTTAAATATGGCATGCTACGATTTTTCAAAAGACGAATGGTGTAATAATACGCCCGTCGCAAAAATCGAAGAATATTACCTGACGTAATATAACGCCCATGGGCTCGCATAGTGTTAATTAGGTAGATAAAAATGCTGACAAAGGTCTAAAATACGTACTTAGGTATCACCCCTGAGAATTCCATTGTGATGACATAACAATTGAAAGAGTAATTTTTCGAGAAATAAGACTAAATAATCGTTTGAAAGGACGTGATGCGTATTCGTAATAGACTCGCCTAAAATAATTTTGGACCGGAAATCGGGATACACACCCTTGGATTAACGCAACGGGAATTAAGTCTTTGTTTTGCATGGCGTAATCGCGAAGGAAATCTCTTAAATCGTCATCACCTGGCACACGATGTGTACTCACAAATTAAGTGGACGGGGGAGAGAGCAACATGCCTTTTTGCTTTACTTTTTTTGAACTCCTGCGAAGGTCACACTCGGAGCCCAACCAACACATTCGCGCGCGTAAACGGGTGGAAAAAAAGGAAGGCGCGCATGCGAGCGCTTTATCGAAACCGAGTTGACATAAGGTAGGAGCGAGAAGTTAAACGTGGTAGGAACGCGGCCAAGTCCGTGAAAAATGTCGATAGAGGGCCAGAAATACCACTGCGGCCGCCTCAGCGCTTGGCACAGCGGTGGGTGGATTGGGGATGTTTGGGGATGGGGGGGGGGAGGAGGAGGGGGAAGAAAGATGAAGGGGGCCCGTATCTTTGACAGCGCCATCTCGCGGTTGCTTCCTCCACTCTCCCCCTCGCAAACTTCTCCCGCAGTCGAAATCTTGGGAGGGACTCACGTCGCGTGTGGTTGACGCCTTCTCAACTCTTATGCCTCGTTCACATTACGGTTGTTCCAGCAATCGTTGGAACTATCTTGCATTCACAGAACGATGATTAAAATCTGTTCTTGCGAAAGATCCACAGAGAAAAGATCATACGCCTTGACCGGGATTCGAAACCGTATCCCCCGATTTCCGGTCGAGTGCTTTAGCCAGTTAAGCTACCGAGGCGTCATTCTTCCCTGTGGATATTTGTGGACACTACCGGTCAGTAGTATCAACAACAACCCTGTCCGGTAGTGGCCACAAATATCCACAGGGAAGAATGACGCCTCGGTAGCTTAACTGACTAAAGCACTCGACCGGAAATCGGGGGATCCGGGTTCGAACCCGGGTCAAGACGGATGATTTTTCTCTGTGGATCTTTCGCACGAATGTGCAATGAGGGTGACTCCCGTAAAAGTTATCACCGCGGCTAGTCCCGGTATACTTAAAAATCTGTTTTACCCTCTAGTGCTGACATCTAAAGTGAACGAGAAATTGACGGTTAGCAAAGCTGTTGAGATATGCAGGGTCGAGATATTACTGTGTTCAACCTGTATTTATCGAATAATTTTTCTTCCGCCCATATTCTTCCTTGCTTGGACAAATCCATGAAAAAAATAGAGCGAAGGGAGCTTTACGAACTTTTCGTCTTTCTCTTGTCGCTTCCTCTTCCCGTCTCCCAGCGCCTAACCATAGTAAAGTGGCAACGTTCGGAACTACAGTAACTATTGTCAGGATATGCATTCACACTGTAAGTTCGGCCAACGATTGTTAGGACGATCGCTCAGACAAATCATAATCTGAACGAGGCATTACCGGCGAGAGCATGAGCGACTAGTGCCTCGTTCAGATTACGATTGTTCGAGCAATGGTTCCAACGACAGTTGGCCGAATGCATGTCTTGACAATAGTTACCGTATTTCCGAACGTTGCCAATTTACAATGGTTTGGCGCTGGGAGACCGGAAAAGGAAGCGGCAAGATAAAGATGAAAGTTCGTGAATTTCCCTTCGCTCTATTTTTTATCATGGATTTGTCCAAGCAAGGAAGAATATGGGCGGAAAAAAACTTATTCGTTAAATACACGTTGAAAACAATTTGATACTTTGATGGGAACCGCACGACAGAGGGACAGGAAAAAAATGATCGCGTTACCCATGCTTTAGTCGTACAAATCATTTAGGTAAAATTTTCTCGGGATTCCCATTGTTCGAGCGATCGTTCTAACGATAGTTGGCCGAATACATGTCCTGACAATAGTTACCGTAGTTCCAAACGTTGCCACTTTACAATGCTTAGGCGCTGGGAGACCGGAAAAGACAGAGTCCTCTGGATGGCAGTTCTCTACACTACTCCCTCATAGGGTCTTTGTAGTGTATTATCAACAATCCAGAGGACTCTGGGAAAAGAAAGCGACAAGAGGAAGATGAAAAGTTCGGGAAGCTCCCTTCGCTCTGTTTTTTGTCATGAATTTGTCCAAGCAAGGAAGAATATGGGCGAAAGAAAAATTATTCGTTAAATACACGTTGAACACAGTAATATCTTGACCCTGCATACATCAACAGTTTTGCTAACCGTCAATTTCTCGTTAACTTTAGATGTCAGCACTAGAGGGCAGCACAGGTTTTAACCATCGTAGTGTGAATGCAGGATAGTTCTAACGATTGCTGGAACAATCGTCATCTGAACGAGGCATACTCCACCGCCGAACTCTCCGGCTTAATCGATAGTGCGGGAAAAATGATAGGCCGAACTATTATTTCTACGTCCCGAGAGACACTTTCATGGGTATCCAAGATAAAAGCTATGAATGGAAATTTTCGCACATTTTATTATAAAACTTCACTACCGTCATGGTTTCGACATTCTGTGTCATTTTCAAGTGCAGGGCATTTACTATTTGTAGTTTTATCATGGATATCTCGTATATCCAAAAAGGCAAGCCTGAAACAATTTGATACTTTAATGGGAACCGTACGACAGAGAAACAGGAAAAAAAATGGTCGCGTTACCAATGCTATAGTCGCACAAATCATTTGGGTAAACTTTTCTCGGGATTCCCAATTAGTTAAATGCTCCATTTTCGCCGTCGTTTCGAGCTCCGAATCGGGGCTCATCCTCAAGGCTTCAGTAGCCCTGAATATCCGGAGAAAAGTGTGGCAACATTGTAACAATTAATTTTGAGTTATTTTGAGTTGAATGTTAATGTGACAATTGATGGGAGAAACAACTGAAGCAGGCGATAAAGGACAGCAAAACTGTAATTGGTCAATTGTGGTTGTCGGTGAGGGACAGAGAATGGGGAGGAGGGTTGTGAAAATTAAGATGTGCGGGTGTGCGTGTTGACGTTCCCTTTGCATCCAATGAAGTATTAATAAATTGTGTTGGAAGTATTTGTGTAAAACATAGTTGTGTAATAAGAGTAAACTGAAACGTTACAACATTATTCTCAGGGAAAACATCAAATCTTACTATAATACAGATTATCTATAAATTGAGCTTTCTGAGTTCTCTTCCGTATCCGTTAATCTGTAATGACGATATGTTTATGGTGTCTTTACAGTAGCTTTCTCAGGTCAACTCGTAGCTGAAATCCTCGCAGTACGTTCTCTCTCGAAGAAAAAAATGTTCAAAATACGCACTTAGCTTACCAAGTGATAGCGCCACCCTAGCCTATTGAAACCTACCAGTCAGCTTCTTCATGACTCTAAGAGCCAGAAGAAGCCGACTAAAATGCCAGTGAAACATATCGTAACTGTGGATGAACGCACGTGGAAGGGAATTAGGAATTCTCAGTTCATCCGCCATAACCTATGGAAGTCTTCTATTTAATATGTGACTGATGATTCACTCATAAACTGGTCGATGTGCTTCAAGATGACTACAGATTGAACAACCTATTTCCTTTCTTTATATGTCGTCCGGAATGGCTACTCCTGCTGTAAGTACTCACAGGGAGAATAAACAAGAACTGAAACCGAGAGTTCTTAAAAAGCATAATTCCATTCATAAAACTTTTGAAAATCACTACGTGCTTTCTCTTAAAATTTTCAAAAGAAACGAAGCCGTCACCTTATCTTTACCCCAAGAATAGATATGATACATTTTGTACTATCCATTCACAGAAAAATTAGAAGAACCACGTTTAGTAGCCCCAAAAATATGCCATAAAAGTATTCATTTCAAATTCCTGTCAAAAGAACATGTGCCGTTTAGGATATCATGCCATGAATTTATCATTGCACTTTCGTTTTTCGGAGGTCACCAGGGAAATATGATATACATTCCCTATAATAAAGGAATTTGCGAATATGATTCTCTGTAGATCGAATTTCACACATTATATGTTTAAACCCGAAGGTTGGTTTCTGATTTTGATGGTGTTGTAGAGCTCCCCCTAGACTAAGCCTCTGGAGTGAGCAAAGTAAACATCCTTATCCGGAGACTATAAGACCAGAGAATTTTTTTTAACACGTAGGTTTCAGAGGGATCATCCACATATTACTGAGTAAACACTAGATCAGTTATCAGATACTCTATTCACTCGGCCACTATTATCCTGACTACCGGATGCAAATGTTCAAATGACTATTGCCACATAAGTACTCACTTAATTGGCAACCATGTACGTTTTACGTGAGCTAATGCTTTGTGTAATGAATACTTAACGCGTTTACTGGGCAGAAATTTGCGGAACTGCTAAAAGGTGCATTCATGCTAGAAATATTTTCAGGCATTTTTTATAATTTTTGCATTGAGCACCTGCGACAAAATTCTGACGTACATGAAAAGACCATATACTAATAACAGGAATTCAAACTCACAGCAACCTTTCCGTATTCCCCCTCGCAGGCACTGAGACCGGAGTCTTTCATAACTGTGATAATTTTTATTTTTCATAGAATCAATATTTTTTTCACCTCCAAGTAGGCCAATTTCCGTATCTGAAGACGTAGCTGATACCGTCATTTAGCCAATTTGAGAGTAAGACTGAAAATAGCGACAAATTCAAGATCTGTTTTCTATGAAAAAAGGTTTAAATAATTTTCTCAATCAAAATTTATCAACCTATGGGAACCATGGTTCAAATTTAATAATATAAGTTTACAAGAGTAAGTACATGTTGGAGGTGGTTGCGCAGTAGCCAAAAGCTGATACTTACATTGATTGCTAAACTTCAGCAATAATATGGGAACTCAGAAGAGTAATAAAATCATATTATTTTAAGTAAATTTATCTCGCTTATAATTAATAATACATTTAATTGATTAATAGTACAACTATCCTTTTTTAGAATTAAAGCTGATGAAAATAAAAATTTGTAATTGAAAATGATAACCTTGATAGTGAAAACTTAATTATCAAAACCCTGGGACGAAAATAAATTAGTGAAACAGCTATACTTTCGCGAGAATTATTACAAACAAACGCTACCATCGCACTCACTCTATTAAACTTTTCACGTCATATTGGATTTTTTTGTATATTTCAATCATAAACGTACGAGCGAAAGACTCTTGTTTACAACTTATCTCCCGTATCACACTTGATAGTGTCAGTAACTCAGGAGTAGCATCCATGCACTCCGAGACATTTCTAATAATAATTCCAGTAGAAATAAAAGAAAAAGCAATCACTTGGGAGAAGGGAAAGTAATTTTGTAAGTCATCATGTAAACTATTGATTATTGATTTTTTATAGTTTATTCCATAGGTCCACTCACATGAAAATGGTGTATGCGCCTCAAAATGATAACAGATTTAATAATGAATAAATTTAAATAATATGTGTGCACCTTTTGATACTTTCTGTCTCCAGAACGATTTTCAGGGGTGAACAAGAATTCAAGGTAAAGGAAAGGAATAGCCCCTTCTCAACCAGAGGGGATTTTTGTCTCCCTCTACCGAGGAAAGGAGACAGGGATGAAGAGGAAAAATTGACGGTTACACGTCAAATGATATGACAGCTAACCTTACAATCATCGTTTCCCAGAACCCTTCGCGCGTAAATTATACCTATTCTTGAAGGCGCAGAGAATTGTCTCCTGGAAGCTTTGAATTGTTGATGCTTTCTGAAAGGTTATATTTTGAAATTGACCCTATACCTCGCGTTGAGTGATATCGACAACCTCTCTCAACTTTTTGTCGATACATTTTCTTGGAGCGCCAGATTTAAAAAGAAATTTATCAGCGCATTATATGGAGTTGCTTGTCGATAAAATCAGCAATTGCTGATGTTGCAACGACAGTTAATGTTATTGCGTAGGGAAAGTAAATTTGAATGATAGAGTTACAAGTTGAATATTTGGATAAAAACATGAGCATTTTGGATAAATTACTTGCATGCGCGAAAACTATTTTTCCCATTACAGTAAAGGAAATAAGGTTAGATACATGAAATAGAAATGCTTGTATTGTATCAATAAAAGCTCTGTAGTCGGTCCGTCTTCGATAATGATATGCTAATTTTTGCTTTACAGAGAACCATTTACTGCCCTTAAAAATTATACTGACTTAGCAGATGGTATTTTATCACTCGGCTAACTGATTTGAACAAAGTATGTAGAATAGGACATCTATCTATGGACAAATAGAGCTAAAGAAGAGATGGTTATTATGATGAAACTTTCAAAAAAGATGAGCAGTGTATCCTAAATTTTTCCAGCGACAGTTCACGAAGGACGTTTAAGATTGTATACTTAGAAAGTGGCATGCACTTCGTCATGCTGCTGTAAGGTGGTTTTTTCTTGCTTGGATTAGACCAGTTTTGTTGGTTCCATCTTTGGAAAAAGTGAAGACAGCTCACGCCTTTCGGGATCCTTTGCTCATGTGCCTCCAGAATATTAAAGGAATCACTTAAAAATCTTAAGAGAATTGACCTGCTGATGGAAAAACATCTTTTTAATTAAAAAATCTCTTAAATTTAAACGCCTCTTAAATTTTCCAATATTGTAAAATTTAATGATAGTTAAAAAATCAGTTTTACAGATGTCAGGTACCATTATATTATGTAAAAAAATAATATTAAATGAGGAAAAATTATTAAATTAGTGAAGGCTTCAGCAATGTTGTCATTATTTTTCCTTGCCGCACAAAATGTAAGCAAAGGGCTAACATTTAAACGTTGCTTTCGTTTTATATTAACGATAATACTACATTTAAAGACCACTTATTCGTATGCAAGAGGTTGCTTGAAGGAGGAAGTGATCTGTGCTCCAGGTAGACCGGTGAGTCTTCATCACTTAATGGCAACGAAGTGATTTATCAGTCGCATCGCCTGACACTGTAAAAATATAAGGACTTACGAAGGGATGATAAATAGATTAAAACTTAGCACTCAAAATATAAATGATAATAATGTTCCGCTTAAAGTTGGTTGACAGCAAAGTAGCACTTCGAATTACAACGGAACGATGATTTAGACTCTAGAAATTAGTGACTCGGTGGACTTTACGATCGAATAAATATTCAGATCACGCGAAGTCTCGAAGAATCTCATTTTACTTCGCATCATATTTTGAAACAGGAGAGGCATGTAAATTAAGAGAAGGATGGAGAATAGCTACAAAATAGAAGAGAGGTAATTCCATTCTCTAAACGCACGCGATATACAGCCTCGGAAAAGACGACGAGGTGAAGAATTTCAGTATTTGTCAACCTCCGGCTACTTGTTAGTATACGGTGGGAATAGCTTTTAGCGTGTCTAATAGCTTTTAAAATTGCATTAGGCTATCTACGATGGAGAAAATTTGGAAAAAATAGAGTAAAAATATGAATTTTTAATTATAAACTGATCAAAGCTCAGGCTACATACAGTCTCAATCACTTGTAGATGCCGTTGCTACTCGTTTTTATTCCTTTTGTTTTGTGCCTATTACGTACAGTTATAAGACTGGGGTTTTTTAAACGTTTCTTGAAAATGTTCCTGCTGTTTATTTCACCTAATTTAAGTGTAAAAATACCTCTTTTTGAATAATTCTCCACGCGCGTCATCAAAGATCTGTGACGTGTTTTCTTTCTTTTACAACCAGTTTTTTCATCATTTTTACCATTGGCAATTCTTCCATCAGACCTCTTAAGATTTTTTAAAAGATTTAATGCAAAAATTGCGGCAAAATTCTCGTTTGTTGATATTCACGTACCAGGTACTTCGGAATGTAACCCATTTAAGTAAGGCAATTACATGAGAAAACGACACGGACTTAATACTAAAAAAGTATCCAAGAAAAACCTGTCAGAAGCTAGACCCTTAATTTTCCTATGATTGGAATAGGGGAAATAGACCACTTGGTCAATTGAACGGCCAACACTGGAAATATTACTGAATGAGTAAGAAGTTCCACACCGGCACCAAAATAAATATAAATGTGCTGTAATGGCCTAGTTTTAATCCAACTTGGTCAAGTATTTATGGCCTCAAACACTCCGGAAACATGTATTAACGCCGAATCATTTATCCTGTTTTTACTTAAAGAAGATCGAACTGAAAAAATAACGTAATGGCTTATGAATAAATATTTACGATTCAAAGGCTGATAGGAAAAAAGGGATTTAAATATTTTCACCTATTACAACCCATTAAATTGCCATTCCTCACACTGTAATCTAAGAAACATGATAATTTTTCATCAGTAACCCTCGACGAAATTACGGTTCCACTAATCTTTAGTGAAGGATTTTCGATCTCTTTACCGAGTAGTAACGTCTATAAAAAATTTACGAACTTCATACCACAATGTAAAATAGTAATTGTTAGTGTCTGATGCGAAATGCTGGTGTAAACTTCACGATTTATTTACCGGGTCACAAAGACAATGAGTGCCGGCTTAACGCTTCGATGCCTAACTCAGCCTGCATCCTCTTGGCCCACTTCGCGACGCGTCGCACTATCGCGGGATAAAATCGAAAAAAGCTGGTCAAAAATCATAACTACGATATCATTATCGGTAGAACAACGAAATATTCCCACCTATTATTTTTTAATCTTCTAAACATGGATCTAATGGCACTTTCCTGAAAAACTGATGCGGGCATGTTTTTAACAAATAAGTGAATCTTAAAAATAAAATAAAAAAATCAACTACGCGTACCGATGCAAAATGAGGCTATTATTTTATTTTTATTAATGTATGATACGTCGGCACTCGCTATTTCCATGATGAGGTAAATGATCGGCGTAGACTCACTAGCATTAACCATAAGGGTTCAGGTCCATCTTGCGTTTTCCTTTCCTTATTTTCAACGGGATTTATTGTGATATCCTGTTTGCCATATGTACCTACGTTTGATTCTAATGCGCAACGGAATAAATGAACATGAGCAGTAAAAATTTAAAATGGATTTATTACAGTTTCAACTCACGTAGGTAATGATGATTATGCAAAGCGGATGTGTTTTTTTTAACAGAAACTGGGACCCTTACTTAGGTGGAAATTAGTGTGATGAGAACACTTGAGAAACTTCTCTCGTCTATAACCCCATTCATCACATGGGAATCTGCGGACGCCGAGCACTTTTCTCAATGAGTGGGCTACGCGTCCCCAGCCTCCTTCCATTACCCTAACGATGCGGTGGCCGAGGGAAGCAAGAAACCCAACTCCGGAGCATTGGTCGAAATTTAGGTTATGGGAGGAGACATGCGTTGAAAGGGAAGGGATGCGGTTTGGGGGTAAAAAAGGAATCCTGGATTGGTCATGTGCATGTAGAGAAGGAATGGGCTTTTGTGCAAGGACGAATATAAAAAGGGACGGGAAAGGGGCTGCAATGGAGGCCTGCAAGAACTGTGAGATGGAGTAGAGGAGAATATTACGTGCATGGAGATCTGTCGTAACCGCTCATCGCATTTCTTATTTAAAAAAGCCTCGGAGTTGGTTGATACAAATGGAAGAGTTTTCGGTAGCCTCTGGCACGGGATTCGTATGATGATAAACAAAGATACCCTACTACCCACTTGGTATTATTTAACAGTTTTACTACACGTGTTTCGTTTGGTTTGCAAATATCACCGGGTACCTAATGATGATGGAAACCCAATCGAAACACGTGTATTAGAACTGTGAAACAAAATCAGATGGACAGAACAATATCTTTGTTTATCATTTTATATGTTGTTCCACGATACACCTCCAAAAAAATGAGACTTTATGCGAGCTTTATCGCCGGGGGGTCAGGGAAGAAGCGCCCCACACAATATTTTGGGTAAATCTTTACGTTCCCCTCCACATAAAAGGTTGAAGCAACATAATTTCAACGGAAATTGATTTTAATTTAGAATAATTTTTTAGCTAGGCCTAATTTCAATATCAAAAATGGTATTTTAAGAACGGTAAAATGATGACTGTGAAGATTGATTAAAAACTTATGAGAAGTTGAATTCTAAAAGGTATAACAAGCGAAAAGAATACTTGATATTCAGGGAATGGATGAGGTATAATTACTGAGGAACCACTTTACGATTTTTAGGGAAGGTAAGATTGTGGAATTAATGTGAGCCAAATAAAACGTCTTCGTTTAGGTGAAAAAACTAACTTTAGAATGTAATTTCCTACACGTTTTAAATTTATCTTCACAATTACCATTTTGCTGACAGAGCTGACGTCAGGAACATCTATAATAACTTGTTTTTTTTTAATCGGAAAGGAAAGAAGACAATTATACAAATAAAAAAATGGAAGAAATGTATTTCCGTAACTTTGTATTCCAACATTTTACCACTCAATTTAAAAGCGATCGATAATTAAGGGAATTGAATATTTCGATAAAGGAGTGAATACGGCGCATAAAAAAAAACTGTTGCGTTGATTGAAAGTCCATGGATGTGGTGATGGCCGGTAAAATTCAGCGGGAAAAAGTCACAGTACGTCACTACAGCACTAATAAACTAATGAAAACAAAGAGGAATAACAAAAAAAACTACGAAGAGTGTAGCATGAAAAGGGTTCAGCTAACGATTGTTTGAGGGTAAGGAAACAGATGGGCAATCGAAAAGCACGACACGGCCAGCGATGATCTTTGATTGATTAAATAAAAAGTGAACGAGGAGGCTGTGTTTCTGACGATCGAAATCAATTACGCAGGAAGATGTGATTCAGCGCGCGGCGCGGCTATTCCAGGAAGTTCGCACTCGTGGTGCGCCCGTAAAAAAGCGACGTGCTATCTCGGCGCGGTTTTATGCCGTGGGGTCAAGGGGACGAGGAAGAGAGACCCCGGGGTCAAGAGATGTACGCAGGGCGAAAGTGGCCCTCACGCGCAGCGAGGAATGAATGAGCTAGGATTGACGGGACGGATTCAATGGATCGCAGATGCGATCGCAGTCGTCAACGGGTCCTCTTTCAAGCTCCCGGTACGGCTTCCAACCACGCGCGGCGTAATCTATCCGAGGACAGAGGGGAAGAGAGGCTAGCGATGGGGGGAGTGAGTAGAGAGTGGCCGCAGACGGCGGGCCGCCTTTTTGAAAGAGAGAGGATCCCCAAAAAGCAGATTGCCATCAGGCATTTGACGGAACAAGATACGCGGGCCTGCTGCATATTTGATATGATGAAACGTTACACCAGTGCACTTGAGGGGACACTTGATATCCGCTCCCAAGGGTATTTTGCCTTTTTTTTTAAATATTTTTTTCTTTTAAATTTACCGGAACACTTTAAATCTTCAAGACTTATAGAGTATTTCAATGTTAATGTTTACTTGTGTGCAATGCATTATAAGTTTAGCTACGCTGGTGTCTTTTCGGAATAATAATAGTTACTTATCATAATTTTTCGACCTGTGAATCTAACTGCTGGATGACTGGTGATTTATGGCGTTTTATCTTGGTTTACGACATTTCTCGTTTTAAACTTCATTGGTACCCTTAAAATTTTCAGGGCATATTTCCTTCCAGTATTCACTTGTGCTTAATATATGAAAAGTTTACCCCCATTCTAAATTTAAATCGTAAAATTCGCTCAACTTATCTGACTCCAACACTGATCGTTTTATGCCTTGATTTTCTGTTATATAATTTGTTTTTAACTAAATATACTATAAAAAATTTATAGGGTTAATAAAGTAGGCGTTTCCCAATGTTCAGTAGTATTTTATAAGCGAAAAGTTTTCCTCAGTATCTGATATTTTTTTACCAGATTTTTACATATTTCTTACATTTATGACAATTAAAAATGGTTAACTTAATTGGTCCTGAAAGTTTCGAAATAATAGAATAGTTTTTTAAACGAATAATAAATAAATAAATAGTAAATATAGACAGAATATCCGGCCAGGCGGGACTAACGCTTCCTCGTATGTTCTGTCGCCTCTTATAACTGAAGAAAACACTGTCAATCATCAAGTGGAAAAGCGGCTCAACTGCCAGCCCAAAAACTCAGTATCTGTCATCATCTTCAGGCGATTCGTCCACCATGCACCGTAATAACCATGAAGAAACGGTTTTCACAGAATCCTTAGTATTTACATCGTGAAATGTTGTGGCGTATTCAAATATCCATGGATCAGTACTAGTACAAATTGATTCGTATATTTTTTAATGATCAGAGAAGATTGAGTTGAAAGACTCCATTGTAAAGCTTCATAAGTTTTCATTCTCCAAAAAACTGAGATTTATGTAGTTCTGTAGTTGAGGTATGTAGCCTCTCTGTTTTGCTAATATTCTGGTAGCCAAAGTCAACCTATGGCAACCCTTTCTGATTCGATTTCCTTATGTCAGGTGATAGGAACAGCAGCAACATGTTTACCATAATGGTTCCGCTTCATTCTGAGGAGAAGCACATCAGTCATGAATTTATTAATTGCTCGGAGAGTTTTTAGTTTTACATTCTCAATATCACTTACTCAAAAATCTTGAAATTCAAACAAAAGCATTCATCCTCAGGGGGGAAATTTATGAAGAAATGGAACAAAACAAACAAGATTCATTTACACTACTTGTGGACACTCTTTCCTGAGATGAAAGTAGCACAAAAGACATACAGCGTCGTATAGGGCGAGCCGATTGAAGGTTAACGACAAAAACACCGCTACACTGCTCCAAGAGCAAAATAATGGAATAAATATAAGTGCGTGAAAACACTCGCGTTGGAAGTGCCACTCTTATTCTTCTTCCTTCCAGGATTAGGCTACTAAGCCTGTTCCGGCTCCACATTACCAAGTGCCACTCTACGGTTTAGAAACATAGACCATTGGAAGAGCTGACCAGAAAATACTTGAAGCTTTCAGAGTCCTTTCGCTTGCGGCGGGTTCTGCATATCAAATATACGAATAAGGGAATGAGGTGAGAAACGAGGAGGTATATCAAAAGGTGGGGATACAATGAGAACCGTGGAACACTATACGCAATAGAAGAACGTGCTGGATAGACCATGTTGGAATGTAACATTTAGTGAGTAATGTAATGATTGAAGGAAATGTACAACAAGAAAGATCAACAAGTACCTGAAAGAAATGTAGAGGGAAAAGATAAGCACTGAACTGATCAGGGAACTGAAGGATTTAAATTGAGAAAGGGTGAAATGGAAGGCTACAGCAAACGAATCTTAGAATTGCAATGTACTATCCATTAAAGGCCTACTAGGAAATAATCGTAAAAAAGGCATTTATCTAGCTTCCAAGGATAGCCTTTATAAACACTTCCGGGAATTAATGTGGAAGTATCCGATAATATACATTCTTAGATGCTATAAAGATAAGTACACTGAGCTGAAAGCATTCTCATCTCCTGCGATCCTTAAGCTAAGACCTTTCCTCGTTCAATCAAGTAGTAAATATCATGGGAAGAGGATCATGAATGAATGTTATTCATGATTCAACAGCCTTTTGACGCCAGATGCCTCTGTCAAGTTCACCCGGTAGTCAATAAACGACATTGAACGGTTCCTCTCCCCATTTATCCAAATCAACATTAGAGTTCCACGTCAAAACAAATCACTTTTCGGAAGCGCGATCAAAGAGCTGATTTTCTCCACGGCTTTTGACGCAACGGTATACGTCAGTGCTGCATCCTCACGAGGAAAAATTACGCCCATGCGCTTAAATGCCTACTTGCTCCCTTCGATAAATGATACCGCCTAAGAGTAAATGCGTCCGGGATTATATGACTTTTCAAGAACCAATTCATGGGACTTGCGGTCTCTTTGAACTTTCATTACCCTCTTCGATAACGTAATGAATGACTCTGAAGAAGGAAGGACTTAATGTGCGAAGCTCCTTCAAGGCTCAACCTTTGATCACACGGGTCCATAATCGATAAGGACCTAAAGGGTATTGGAGTATCAAAATTAGCGCGTGCTCGACATCTCGATTTCGCCGAATCCAAGATTATTTTCGTAGACGCATAATTCTGACGCCTACCTGAGTTTACAGAGTGAATGTATGCTAAAGGATGCATGCCGAAAATTAAAAAAAAAATGGAAAAGGAGCTGAAGTGCACAATTTGCCTAAAACAAAATCACTGTGTTAACTGTGGCAAGAAATAAAAATTATGTGAGGAATGTGAAGGAAGGAAGAAGTGAATAAAATGTCGCACAAGAAAGACCAATAGACAAGTATTATGCCGGAGGTAACCGAATATTAAGGGGGAGGGGGGAAAACCAAGGGAATTCAAAGTACTAACATGAGAAAGTGATTATAAAATGGTGCTTTTCATCAATGCTAGGATTATATCACCATGAAAATATGAATAAAATTATTTACTTAAAAACAATGGAAGACGTCAAAATAAAATTCCTCTCCTTTCTCAATATCAGCAAAAGAGGTAAAGTAAACTCTTGCATAACCGTGAGTGTCCCTCACCTTACGGTATGGTTACCGCCCTCACCGTTCGGTAAATTTAATGGAACAGTTGAACGAAGTTTATTTTAAGCAGAACAGGTGAAGGATGACCGTGGCCAAGATTTGCCGGGAAAATAGCAGAAATGTACTCCGTACGAAAGAATTTTTTAAAGTTTCATATTTTTTCCAGAAGAAATTCACGGCGTTTATGCGGAATTTCTTAGATATTTCGCTGCCCGATCTTTCATCCCACTTCTATCCTTACCTGGAAAAACTATGGTCCCCATTAAGCGCAGAAGTTTGTCTTAATTCAGAGTAGTTGGTAAAACAATAAACTTATCCAGAAGTTAATATTTCCCTACCTACCGTTGTGTACACATAACATCCACTCTCAGTTAAGGCAAGAGGAACATTGGGCAAACAAAGCAAGCCATTAATTACGAGCTTGGTGAACAAAGGAGAGAAGTTGAGAACAAACATCACCTCCAATCAGCTGCGGTTGAGCATTTTCCTCAGTGGCGATCCGCAAAGTCGCCACTAATAAATATTTTAGTTTTAACAAAAGAATATAGCTTTCCATGTTCAGAGTTGCAGGTTAATTGAAAACGACCGGGTAAGAAACAGCTGCAAAAGCATTCTAACGGTCCATTTAATGGAAGCGGCTGCAACAAACAAACTGACCATAATATTCGCTCTTACTTGATTTTCATTACTCTAAATTGCTAGTGTGCGTAAAATGTGTGTAAGGTATGGGGACAATTTTGAAATATTTCCACTCATTGGCAAAGAATTTTTAAAAAATTGGGCAAAATTACAAGTCTGTATAAAAAATATTTTTGCGAGATGATGTAGATTATCATTCAGAAATTTTGTCGATGACTTCATTTTCAAAACACGATATCAATAGGTTTCATGCAGCCAAGAATTCTAAAAAGTAGCAACAATAGAGATAGCTAATTACTTATTGAAAAAATTTTTATTGCAAGAGTACAGACTCTTTTTTACGGGAGAGCGTAGTAACGTATTAGGTAGATGGCATGGATGCTCAGTGATGGGTTCAAGGTTCGAATCTCAGTTAAAGCCGTCGGAAAAACCACTCATGTAACCTGAACTCCTCAAAATGAGAGGCGGCATACGTAAAGAAAAAGAGTGTGGTTTATCATCACCTCTCCATTGGGGTTGGAAAATTACTTCAAAACAGACAAAAAGCCAAGGCATTACTCGGTGATTCGTAATCATACCAGCAATTACAATAACAGAGAGAATATTAGGTTTCCAGTAATTTTAACGCATGAAACATTTTTTAAACGAATAATACCATCAAAGGAAACGACCTTAAATTCGATTTAACTTAAGGCCTTGATGAAGGTTGCGAAAAAGTAGATTTTGTGGATAGCGATAATAACGCCTTAATCACAGTTTCACTTTGGCCAAAATTCACAATGCGAGCATGCTTCTATGGAAACTGATATAATTAGAGCATTAGCAACAATCCTGAAATTTCAGCGTGGGAAATTGTCTGTATCTTATTGTTTGTGTAACCTTCCTTGCTATAATTCACATTGAAGGATGAAGGAAAACAAGAAATAAAACTTTAACAATTTCTATGGCTAACGATTCAAAGTCGGTTCTTTACTTAAGTTTTCCATTCCTAATGTAGCATCTGTAATAATCGATAATCACTATCTATAGGAGTTCATTTTCACTGACTGCCTCTGCGAGACGGACCCGTTGCGGCCGTCCGAATAGTGTTGTCTTCAACTTTTCTCTAAAGAGCTTTCAATTCTTCCGAGTTTCACGTATCCGAATAAATGAAGAACACTTTGCTTACGGATGGGCCATCATAAAATACAATTGCTGTAAAAATCACAATTTTCAGCTTTTATTGCAATTCGATTCACAAAAATAGCATTTGAAATCTCTCTATCTCTTCACAGCTATTGGTAACTTATGATCGAAATCTATCAGAAAGTTACGGATTTTTTAGCAAAAAAAAACATACTTAAAGCTTATTACATTTTATGATATCGGTCATTTACTATTAGATACAATATTGTAGTCTTTAATGAGGGCTTTTTCAAGCTTCCATTGTTTCTATAATACCGATTGGTAAAAGAACAAAACCACTTCATCACTACCAGTAAAAATTAAATGAAGCCATTTGTAGCTGTTTCAGAACGAAAATAAAGAATAGAAAATTAAATAAACACTTATTAACTCAATAAAGTTAAATAAACACACTCCTGTTTTGGAGAGATATGGACTTCAATTGCAGATAAAAATTCAGAACCTGGGAAAAGTATTTCAAGTGCACATGTCATTAAAATTTTAATGGAATGTAGGGATATAAAAAATACATTGATGCGTGTATTTTGCAAGAGAAGTTTTCCTTGCGGCTGGAAATAGATTTTTTGGCCAAAAAATTTTGTTTTTGACAGAAACTGCAATGGAAATTTTAGTACCCTCATGTTTGAGGAACCTAAAAATACATACTCAAATAAAATTGCTTTACGGTCCAAGCTTAATTAATAGTAGTTGTATAATAAAATACCAAGCGGATACATGCTTAAATACCAGCTATTTGTAAGTGAAAAATTTAAAATATAGTCCATTAGACTATATTTTAAATAGTCCATTTTAATATAGTCCATTAGACTATATTTTAAAAAGGGTAAAAATGGCTGTAACTCGGTGAACACTGTCTACTGTACAAAAATAGCTCGTAGTATTTGTCTTTTTACTATTTTTTTCAACACATGCACAAAGAAAACGCGTGCATTTGAGCTCATTTTTGCCCCATAAGCTCTATCTTAACGAGAAAGATAAAACAATATTTAATTTTTTTGACTTCACTAAATGAGACATTTTGCATGAGAGAGTTTATAGAGCGAACAACATGTTAATTTAATCGTTAACTTCTCATAAATCAATAGTAAATAATTTATTAACTAAATTGGTATTAGTTTTATTCCTTGATTTCGTTAGCCAAGGACAACGAATTTCACAATCAACAGAATTATTCATGGTCGAATCAGCCTTCACAGATTTGATTTGTAAATACTTATTCCGCGAACAAAGAAAAACAAATTTGCGATCACCAGTTGTGAGAACTGTGACGAGCATTCAAAAAGTAATTACGTGTACCTCATCACGGTATCCACGCCCATTACGAATTAAGTATTCCTTTGCATGCTTCTCGTGTCTGCGTGACTATTATGAGCGTTTAGCGACTGGTTGATGACGACACCGGTCGTTGGACCTCTTAAATTATTTTTTTCCAATGGCAGACTATTATGAAGCAACTTCATTCTTAAAAATGTCATCGGTAAATCATTCTCCAATGGAATTACATATTGGAATACAATTGCCGGCCTTGGCGGCGGGGTAACGTCCTCGCCTGCCATGCAAGGGTCTGCGGGTTCGAGTCCCGCCTGGGTAGGTTTCCCCGGTCCACGGCATGGTTGTTCGTGTACGCTTAATTGTTACATTAGTTGACTACCCCGGTATAAAATGGCCAATAAGAGCCATATCCGGTGAGTTGAGAATAAAATAAATAAAAAATAACAAAACTTTAATTTAACATATGTTGCGTTCGTGATGTTAGCATTAGAAGCCCGGTGATTCAGTTTCAGCTAGGGTGATTAGATTGCTTTTTGAATAGAATCCCAAAATATAAAAATCGTTTATGCAATTCAAGTAAAATCATTGGAATTTTATTAACACCACTTTTGATTGATATTCAAAAGTTCGTGGAAGAGGAACGCGTTAATCTCACTGGGACAACATTGGTATTTATTAATCAGTGAGTCTCATACATGTTCGTCAGAAGGAAACGCTAAAGTGAAAAAAATGCAGGCCAAGATCTAGCAAGTACTTTCATGCAACATTCAATATGTCAAATTTATATATTTATATCAACTACCACCCGAAAACAGCACTAAGTGGCCTTTGCATCAGCAGTTTAAACAATCAACAACAGACGATCACACACACCCATGTCCTGGAAGGGAAACCTATACAGGCGGGACTCGAACCCGCGACCTTCGGTATGATAGGCGAGGACTTATCACCGCCGCCACCGATGCCGACTTGATAGGAAAATACTTATTCCGCGAACACAGAAAAACGAATTTGCGATCACCAGTTATGAGGATAAAATGTTAAATTAAGGATGATTTGATGGTTAAGAAGCTCTTCTGAACTACACGATGGAATACGTGGACACCTGGAACCAAGAAACTATTACCTATATTCTTGCACCGCTGTCCAGAAAGTAAAGCGTTTCAACGAGTTGAGATATTTATCGAAGCCTCAGTATTCAAATCCAGATGAGCCGAGTAAACACCAAAAACCAAATGTGTCGCGCTATGACAAGGATGAGGGATTGTAGCAAACGGAGTGATCAACCTGACCGTGTGATTTCACATCCGTGTTGCCTCGTCCTCGAAGAGTCCGACCTAAAATTGATTCTCGTCGACCATTAGGATGAATTTCCTCATGAATAAGGTGGTTTTCTATTATTTTTTTATTGCCAACATCGAAAGATTATTACTCCTGGAGTACGTATTTCACGCTTTTAGATTTTTAAATGACGATATTTATTTTTCGCGATTAAATGAAGAGTGAAAATTCTCAAGCGCGCGAAAACGCGACTGCTAATTATGAATTCCGGGAAAACTGCGTGTGACGTCGCGTCGTTCTGGTTCCCGCTGCCGTAAGTGTGGTGACCTTGGGGCGAGAATATGTGCGCCGCTGAGATGCAGGCTGCTAGCAGGTAGTGCTTGGCTTAAAAAAGGATTATTAATACCTTATCAAACGCAGGAAACTTTCCGACCATAGGCAGTTTTAATTGGTGATTACTAAGAGATGTGTCCCTGAGCTCTGTGCCTCATGCATGCATTGGTAATCTCAGACGATGTAAAACTCCTATGTACTCGTAAAGAAAGGGCCGTTTTCAAATGCGGTTAAAATTAACCATTGCCATTCGTCTAAACTGGGATTTCTAAAACCAAATAATTTGTATATTATGTATGCACGAATGGGGGGTAATGAATCGCAATCAATACCTTTCATTTTCTTTCATGAAGGAAGCTACCCTATTATAAATAGCCTGAAACCTTCAGCTCTTCTGGCCTTCTAAGTGAAGAAACATCAGAAAAAATGACTACAAAAGGACCTTTCCAAAGGAATTAAAATTTTGTGAAACCCCATCGCTCTCCCTGATAACTTATATTCATGCCCTTTTACGACCAAATGATCGTTTCTAGAAATGCAGCCGAAAATTTGTTGGTGGGAAAACACTTGGTGTGCGACAGTACACCGAACCTTCACCGAATGTGTGAGGGATTGCATATTATCTTGGGTTCGGGTTCCTCAAGGAGGACATTCATCTATAAAAATACAACTAGAAAGTGTTATAGTAATGATAAAAAGTCGCGAGGATCCATAGTTCGTATCATATGAAAATACAGATTTTAATAACCGACTTATTTTCCTGAAATCCACCTGTAGTTAAACGAGTTCCAATCTAAATTTTTTATGATCCGCTGTGTGTTATTTTCTCCTATAGGCACCCTTAGATATGAAATATATTCTCATAATTCTCATTTTATATGTTTCTATAGTTTCTCCTCCATTTTGCTCTTTCCATTGCGTACTTATCGAGTAACTGGGGACGAAACATCCAGGTTCTCTACTGTTTCAAAGTTGAGAAATGTTGGTGATGTCACTGGCTACTCTCGTCCAATGACTTATGGCGTGGTGCAGCACTAACATACCCTTATATCTAGCGAGCGAAAAAGGTGATGTTGTGAATAGGTGATGTGATGACTTCATTTCGATGACTTCTAGGGAGCAGCTTATTTCGCTGTTTTTTTCTATAATATATAGTTGAGGGGATAAAAATTTTAGAATATTTTCGGCAATATCCTATCTTCCAACTTTAAGAATTATAGTTAGATATTAGGCGGGACTGAACGATCGTTGACCCTACTTGCCAATGGTGGCCTCAGGTTGCTAGATTGTTTCCTCTCTCTATCGTTGCATTTAAATCAACGGATTTCAAACAAATCCTAAATGGCTGTGAAATTCTCTTGGGAGAACTTGTGTTTTCTAGAATCAGGCTAATTGAATAGGATCGTCCGACCATATTCACCAAGTCAGTAAGAGGAAATGGGTAATGGGGTACCTCGTCTTTTTCTTTTTTACTCGCAGCGATTTATAATACCTGAAAAACTCGATGAACTGTATCGAGGTAAAATATGTGGTTTTTTTGAAAATCGATAAATATTTTATCAAAATTGTTGCGAGAATTATCACTTCGATGCCTCGGAATCTCTCCGCATCATATTATAATGATCTTTGCCCCGAAAATTCAATATTTTGACGTAAACAACAAAATTGGCATTATTTATTTTCAGAGCTGCCATGCTTTCGGTTGAAAATAAATTCATGAAGTATATTGCTATTTTAATCTATATGTACAAGTTATCTTGTATTAGTAAGAATATAAAATACAAATTATGGTCCCAGTTTTTGTGCGTACTTAACGTGAAGTATGTGCATGAAGAAACTCTGGCACGCCATACACAAAAAATTTAACGCCTGATGTTTTTAACGTTAAATTGGTTAAAAATATTTATTCTATGCCAGATGATATATTGGGTAACGCTAAGTGGCTACGAATGGTATGTAATCTGTACTAAAATAGTTTAAATTAGAATCAGCTAATAGATAGGAATGAATTATGTACTGACGTTGAGCTGGAAAATTTCGATTTCATATTTAGAATCATGGCTCAAAATACAGAAGAAAAAGTTTAGGAGCCAAAAATACTTTTTTTTGACCTGTGCAATCGGTTAGTAAGTTGTCTTCATATAGTGCTCCACAAAATTGTCATAGATATGTGACTTGCAAGGCTCGAATAGATTTTGTTTTGAATAGCAAGGCATAACATGGCTCTATAGCCTTAACTGAAGACTTAAATGCAATATTCGAGATAATAAAAAAAAATGGGGATGTAATTTGATTAAGTATGCGATGTATGGTGCTGAGACCTAAACAAAAGTGAAAATTAGGCGAAAATTTGCAAGACAGAAATTTTGTGAGCTTCAAGTTTTTTTCGGGCAAAATAATTCGCCCAGAGAAAAAAGTGCATTGGATGAGGTACAACAGTGGGCGCTCTTCTGCAGTGTTTTACCCTAATTTGGCCGATGGAGCCAATTCGCAGCTAAAAACTGCTGGACTCGGTGCTAAGAACGGTCGCACGTTCAGTGTTACTGAGAGCACATTTTTATGCGAGCCACCACGCACGTGATTGTCCTTAGGGCTCAATAGCCAACGAGAAGGAAGACCAACGCTTCCTCCGATTTCTTCGAATTGAGCTGGCCACCGGGCGATCGGGTGAATGCCGGAAAAGAAGTTGACCGCGATCCCATCAGGCCGCTAAACTCAAAGCGAAGATTAGCACAAAATCAAGAGGATGCTTATGGAGTGTAATTTAACATAACAAGGAAAGTCAAACTCCTTGTTATGTTAAATTACAACTTCCACTTATACAAGATCTTCTTCCTTAGCCGCTCTTAATTCGTGTGACCCTGAGATACTCAGCAATTTCGGAAAGTTTTGGATGAAAGTAGTTATAATGACTAAAGGTACGAATATATAATATTTAAAGTAATTTTTACCAACAACGTTGTTTGTTCATTGTTTCTTGTAAAGGAAAGATATAAAAAAATGTCCTTTATGATGATAAATAAAGATACTTCTATAACAACGTCAGGGAAGTGAAGAGAAAAACACTCAATACCCAATATTTAATCAACTTTCCTAACTGGAAGGATAGTTCCTTGCCTCAAGTAAGAGCGCTTGCATAGTGAGAATGTGATGTCAATGTATTGTTTTTAATTCCGTGCTCAATCTTGGCACTTATGGATGAGACGTTGTTGACTTTTAGGAAATAATACATTTTTCTAACAGCATTCGATAAAATAATTACATCTTTAAACACTTTATTTATTTATAAAACATGTAATATACATATCAGATATTGCACGTGTAAGAAGTAATGATGAATGCATTGTAATAAAAAATACAAATTTCATTAAAAGATAGTTAGAAAATTACTTTAAATACAAAAATTAATCAGTGTACGCATATTATTTGCGTATATTCTCTGCTTTAAAAATTGAAATAGCACATTATTCATCATTTATCTTCAAATGAAGCCAAAAAAAATGTCCTTGAGAGGGAAAATCACTAACTAGACGTTTATGAATTTGATTGAAATTTATTAAAGAAGAATGGGCCATTAAGTATGAATATGATACAACCCATATCATTAAATTGTAATTATTATACTGTATGAAAAAAAAACATGATAAAATAAGGAAAAAGGAAACAGGGAGCTACTACCAATTGGAATTGCTGGGTGAAAATAGAGAATTCAAAATAATGAAGAAAAACTGGAAAAATGAGGATATAATCAAGAGAACAAGGAAAATCTTTAAAATGTTTCAACGAATCGTTTTTTCCTTAGAAAGTCATGATATTGGACACGGAATGTAAGCTATGATGATGAAATTAGGAAAACTAACAGAAATACGGCTAATTGTGGCATGTTATTTCAAAACTTATCTTTCCCCGAAGTAGAAAATCATTAATTTTCTCCGACGGTATATACAACCAATTACGTCAGGCACTAATATTTTCGGAATTCTGATGATATTTTGAAAAAAAATCCGCATAGAAAACCTAAGAAGTTGAGCCAATTTAGAATTCCATGTTCACTAGCAATTTCGAAATTATTTTTCAATTGTACGACGAGTGAAACAGAATTCTTACTTCATAATTAATAAATTTTGTCGCCAAATATCCATCAATATTGACATACGTCTCCATGCAACCTATGAAATAAGTTTTTAAATGAATGCATGCATGTTTTTATTCACGTATTCATTGGGGAAGGAATAGCCTCGGACATGACTTCGTGGAATTAATTACCATTTTTAACAAAAACAATAATTTTCTTTTTAAAGTCTTGTTATAACACCTCGCGGAAAACCAAGTTGCTATTATCTCCATTCGATATTTTCAAACATAACGGTGGTAACAAGTTTAAATATGAAATTCACGAGGGATAGAAAATACTGAGATAGTCAGATAATACGCGTATTTTGTACGCAACTCATCGAAGTCATTGAAAAAAAATCATATTTTAATATTTTTTTCAATTCCAACCTTCCCAAAATGCGATTTAATTCCATTTTCTTGCTACTCCCACGATGGGTGGTAATATATCTAATCATCTCATTTGAATTTTTAATTTAATCCAATTTACTTCAATGGATGATTCTAAGATTTTAAAGTAAATTTTTTTTTTCAATTTCCCTAAAGATATATTGGTGCCTACTAAATACATGAATACTCATCGGCACGAGATAATGGGTCAACCAGGCTTCTTAAGAGTCGTGTGAGATAAAAATATTTTATTCATAAAGAGAATAGTTATGATTGGCAGAACATCATTACTCTTTAGAAGAATAATTTGAATATAAAAATCTTCAAAGTAAAAATATTAGATGCTTTCCTTTATTTTTCACCAGGATGACTTTTCAAAAGACACTGTTTTTTACATAACAAGGCAAGAATGAAAGATAATTACGTTTCGGGAAGAATCAAAGAAAGGACTTCGGAGAGGATTTTTTTATTCGCATCCGTTGAGACGCCATCCTCAGAGGCGCGGAATGCATTATCTGGCGGGTAATCGGTCTCCTTTGTCATTATCGTCAATCGAAGGCTTTTTGCCTCATCTCCAGCTCCTCAAAAGGTGGAGTTCTCCTCCCTTGAAATGACTACTTCGCCGTCACAAGAACGTTTTGCATGTGATTAGGAAAAAAATATTAAGTACTTTTTTCTCCAATTCAAATTGTCCTCAGCAACGAATTTTCAATTGAGAATATTCCTTCTTCAAAAGGAGGACAATTTTTTTAAACAGAGAATACTATCCGTCCTAGTGCCTTGCCTCGTTTTAATCAAAAGTCATTCATTCTACGCCCATAAAGACGAGGATGATGGACCGACAGAGAAATATCTCATTCGTGAAGGACTCCAAGGCCGTGGATATTTTTTTTTTTTGAAAATTAATACAGCTCTGCCTAAAAAATAATCGCCCTTGAGTTTAATAGTCAGATGCTAAAATTGTGAACTTATGAAAAAATGGCCTCAGCGCTGCTCGATTTTTCATCTTTATATTCAGATTAAATCCTAAGCTCGATTAAAGCTTTAAGGTCGAGACTATTATGAACAATGATACGATAACCCACATGCTGCAAATTCGTAGTTTCGTATGAAAACTATTGGTTAAGTTATTGTCTCCAGTCTTCTCTAACAGGCAAAAAACTATTTGAAATGACGTTATGAAACTGCGCCGCTCCGAGTCACAACGTCAACTTTTTGCCTTCATGGAGCCATCAAGTCAGAACGGCGGAAATTCACTTCCGCTTCGTGGACTAATTCTTCTCTTCTATTTTTCATGGAATAGATTAAACGATCATACTTTTCTGTGAAAATCACTTATCTTACTTCCCTTCATAAAGATAAATATTTATATCCCAGGTTTAATGAGCTTTAAAAATGTACAAATTTTAAAGATAACCGCGCTCGTTAAAAAAAAGACTTCCACGGAAGAAATATTGTAAATGCGGAGGATGAAAACTAAAATCAGGGTTACGATGAGTGCAGTGACAGGACTGCAGCGCTTTTAACCCATTTACGGCCAAAGGTGCGAAAACGCACCATTTTTTAATTAGTTCGTGAAAAAATATTTACACCGATATTTAATAGTTTTTCCATGGTAAATTAGCCTTTAGATGGTAAACTTATTTTTAAAACCATTTTCTTTAATAATTTTGACGTGATTATTTAGTTATAATTTTTCAAGTTTACTAAATTTCTAGCTCATCGAGGGCTATCTACTTAATATTTTTTTACGAGTGCACTAAGAATATTTATGAATCCTAATACTAGTATTATAAGTGTACTAATAATGCTTAATTACTCAGATTTTTTAAAACCAAATAATATATTTAGAGATGTACAATTTTGACACTTGTATATAATGGTGCGTTTTCGCACCTTTGGCGTTTGGGGGTATGGCGGATTAGGACTGAGGCACCGTACCGAGAGACAAATGTAGCAAACCTTGGTCACTAATATTGTACGCCGCCCTGTAATTATTCGGTGAATCAATTTGATCCCTGTTGGGTTGTAAATATCATGAAATGTACTTTCTCATCTTATTGGTCTCACAGCTGTCGTCTTCTAAAATGTGGCTTCTTTTAGCCATTGTGTACTAATGGGCAGCTCGATTCCCCGCCACGAGCCCTATCGGTTTTCAGCTGTGTGTAATGTACTGTTTCTCGAACAGCCTTGGTCATTCAGAAACGGATCACTGCTATGTATAGTTCAATGGATCTTACCTTCAAACACTAGAAGAAAGCTTCAAGAAGTTAGTGTCATTGGTCTATTCGCATTCGTTAGGTATGACGGGTGTAAATGGGTGATTCTACATCTTCAATATCAACGTTTCAGGCGACGTGGGAGTGAAATAAATTATCTTTTTCATTTCATCAGATTTTCCGAGACTACTGTAGGTGGATAATAAAAGGTGTATGTCCACCCAATATATCTTGACCACTTTAGAGGAAACCCTGGATTCTGTGAATGACGCCACGGATGTTGTCTAAATACCGCCAGGCGTTAAGAACTTGACTGATGAAGAAGACGTCGATGATAACATTTGAACTGCGAAGCCGATTAACAATGACATCGCGGTAACATTGCAAACGCATCGAGGCGATGGCATAGTGGAGCACCGGCTGAGTGCGCAAGAAGAAGAAGGAAAGCCATCAGAGTACCAAAAAAGATATCCAGTCGTCTGATAAAAGGCACTAATTTTCCAAAATGGAAAAAGGATATTGGTGCTAAGTTTTTGTGCCGTCCAATATCAAAAGAGAAGGAATATGACGAAAAAATAAGACGTGAATTTGGAGGTATGTCTCCATCTGACATTTTCCTCCGATTTCTTGATGACGAGGTTTGGGAGGGAATGGTATATTTTTCAAAAAAAGTAATATATGTTACTTATAGCAGATGGAATCAGTTACAATTAGTATTGTAGACTTGAGAAGTGTCTTGAGATTTTGATTCTCTCTAGGTATCATGTGCTCCTGCAGCAGGACTTGTCTAAAGATATTATAAAGATTAATGGGTTGAATTAGTTCGTCAAACTATGAGTAGAAAGAGATAAATGAAAATATCCACCTTTTCTCTCGACAAAACGGACAAATGTGCAAAGCTAAGACCAATATTTACTATGCTGAATGCTAATTTTTTGCAGTTTGGAATTTTTTCTCATAACCCTCCTATGGATGAGCATATGGTTCCGTATTTTGGATGCCACTCAGCGAAAATGCTGATACAAAATAAACCGGTTTTATTAGGGTTCAAATTATGGTGCCTTTGCTCTTTACCTCATCCAATTTGTCTTCGTATACAGGGGCTAAATCAATCAAACTGTAATGGAGTGAAGGTAGGATTAGGAGCTATCGTTGTTTCACATCTCTTGAAAATAATTCCCGATATTACTCAGCATCGGTTATTTATTGAAAACTTCTCTTATACATGTTCCTTGTTCCAAACACTGAAGGAAAGACGATCCTTTGCAACTTGAACCACTCGGGTAACTGGAAAGTGCCCGCTTGAAGACTCTAAAGCTTTTCGAAAAAACCTCTGAAAATTGATCATGCTTTTGACGAGGAATCTGAATTGTTCGCGGTCAAATGGAATGAAACCTCTGTTGCAATTGTGGCCAGCAACAAATAGTTAATTTACCATTTGAAAGAAAAGGCATAACTATTCCCCAGCTTCTGCCATTCCAATAATCCAACCGGTGGATTATACATCACGATAATGCAAACGCGAATTATAGAATCAAAATCAGAGGGAAAAATTGGTGGTGGACATTGTTTACCAATTTAATGGAAAGTGTGTTAACTACTTCATTGAAATTCTATAGGAGGGCCAGTTGGCTCAAAATGTCTCCAATTGATTTCTCAAAGATCATATGACGCGCTAACGTCAATCAAAGGTGACCGATTCAGTTATGGCAATCACTAAGAAATACATGCAGAAGGACCATCAAATCCGAAAAAAGACAAACCTCCTCGTAATTCCTTACTAGCAGACACTAAAGAAGTTAATGCAGGTCATAATATAGAGAAAAAGGTAACAAGGAAAGGTGTAGGTAATGTAATAGGCTCAATGTATATTTTTGGGTAAAATGTAATGTGCCTTATATTAAAATAATTTTCATTAATAAAAGGGATTTGTTAGAGTATGAACGGTTACTTAATGATTTTAAATACTAAATCATGCGTTTATATGTGTTTAAAAATTAAAAAGGTGGAAAAGAAAAAGATTTTAGTTTTTCACGGTATGTTAACCGAAGTACCCACATTCCGCCAAAGGTGCGAAAACGCACCATTATTTTTTTTTGTATAAATAAATTTTTTAGAGCCTCAAATTTTTCAAAATTTCTTTTCTAGTATCTATTAAGACTAAATATGATGATAAATTCAAATATTTCTACCGAATATTAGCCTTGGCCGTTAATGGGTTAACATAGAGTTCAAATACAAATATAATACGTGTTCTTCATTTAGTTATTGGATATCCTGATACTTCCCAACGAAAGCGAGCATTTAAAACACAGCAGATCCACGACAAATCACTGCCATCAACCCAATTCAACATGATTGGCTACATTAAGCTTTTATATCTCGCAAAAATAATTATCCGAATTTAATGGGATAATCACCTTCACTACTTTTACGCACAAATAATATATTTAAATCAGTAAATTTGATGCTATGTGATGCTAAATATTACTTTTTCGGGGTTCTGACTATGTGCTACACGAATTTCAGATGCAGCATAAATAAATTGTTTTTTTAAGTTGGACCAGAGATTACTATATCTCACGCATGATTTGTCATAAAGGTGATTGAACGATCTACGGCCGTTGAATAGTTGAAAGAAATCCTGAATATGTGTGTGATTGAAACCTACACATAATTTGTTCCTCTGAGCAAATCCGCGAGGTGCGTGAGTGTGATTTCCTAATTTTATAATTTTGTCTATTTATTTTGTATGAGTGGGTCACTGGTGTAAGCGGAAGCTTCGCAAACCTGAATGCGTGTGTTATTGAGACCTACGCGGAAATGTGTTCCTTAGTACAAATCTGCTAGGTGAGTGAGTGAGCTGCGCGATTGTTTTGTTCCATAGTGTTTTAGCTTAATTTTCGTGTATCACCTCACTGTCAGCCTTGTAACTTCCCACCCCCCACGTTTTGCCCAGCAAAGATTTGGAGAATTTTCTTTCAAATGATATTTCATGGTTACGCTGATTTTTTTACTGATGGGTCTATGTTACCCCATGCGGGAAATTAGCCCATTACTTTGCAACCACGAAAACTGTAGAAATCTCTAGTTTGTTCTGCCACCTAATGATAACAGTACATACTACGATAATATGTTCAATGAAAACTAATGTTTGTAAATATTTTTATCTCTTTGCAGAGAGTGGGCCAAAGTTACCCTGGTGGGCAAAGGAAAACTCATCTTACGGTACTGCAATGGGTCGCTTAGTCTTCAAGCCAGAAAATTTATTCATTCATCAGTTGCCAAAGCTATTCAGCTACGAGTAGAAAATATTTTTTGAAGAGAGTATTTTCCCCTGCAAATTTTCGCATTTCCGGTGTGAGCTTGTGACTTCAAACATTTTTCTATATCTTGGTGAAAGATAAAGGAAGTTCACTTGGGTGGTTATAACCCATGTGGACGAGTAAAAGCCCTTCTGTTGGGAGTTGACGTTGGAGGGCCGTCCGCGAGGAATTGGACGACGGGAAGGAGATTGAAGCGAATGTCTTAAAATAAGTATAACTAAATGGAAGGCGCTTTCAAGTCGAGGATGAGCGGAGCGTTGGTGCGGCGGTATGCACTCCCACTCCCCAAACCAACTTCTGCCCATTCCTCCCACAATTCCCCTCTCCTACCAACACACACATGTGCCGCCACGGGCGACCTTGGCTATCGCTTGGACGGCCGCATCCTTCGCAAAACTTCCCGCTAACCCCATCCCGAGATCCCGAGTCGTACACAGGTCCAGAAGTAGGAATGAATGAAGCTACATGAATTACCATGAGAAAAAATCCCCCTAAACCGGGGAATCGAACCACGGACCTTTGGCTCTGAAGTTCTCAACCGGTTACGGCTTCATTGAAGTCCTTTCTCCGATCCTTGATGGACCGCAAGGGCCTAACATCTAGTACAAAGAGTCTCGGTAAATTGCCATGAGAATCAAAGAATCTGGATTGCGTAGCGGTCAGCGCAGACACCTTGAAAACCAAAGGTCCGTGGTTCGATTCCCGGTCCAGGGGAAAGGCAACTCATGTGTATTTCACTGCCATTCACGCTGAAAGCTTTGAAATATTGCACACTAGGAGTTTTGTGTGGGGGAGGGGTGCAAGGATCACTTTGACGGCCCCCTTCCCGGATCTTCCCTCGCCTTCTCCAGTAAAATGATAATACATTCGTGAGATATTTGTTTTGAGATGCAGCAGTTGAACTTACACACCCTATAGTTGATATTAGGTATTTTAATTACATTATTGCTTAATAATTTATAAATTGATAATCTATGTTGAATACTTTAATTAGAAAAATTAAAAAACTTTTTAATAAACTTATCAAATTTTGCCGCTCCCCGAAACATGCTTCCCGGGGCACGTGCCCCCTATGCCCCCTTCTGGTTCCGGGACTGGTCGTACGAACCACCATTTGGGTATGGGCTTTTAAAACCAACGGAACTAACCGACTTACGAACAGGATACCGTCAGGGGACACGGTTTTTGATCGGATTTGTCGTAAATCGGAAATGATATGTACTTGTAACGAACAGGATACTGTTAGGGGACACGGTTGTTGATCGGATTTGTGGTAAATCGGAAATGATATGTACTTGCAATTGATCATCTACAAACCTAAATACACACAAAAGCGTTGTACTGTCGACTGATACGTATTCACTCTGTGAAGTACTCGTAGTTTTCACGCTGGATATAACTAATAAAAGAAAACAAAATTGCCAAAAAAAAGTTATTTTAAGGCCATGAAAATCGCTGTAATTTCCGTCTCCTGGTAAAAAAAGATGCTGAGAATGATGTCGTTATTGGAATAAGTGGCTCCAATAGGCATGCGATTGCTATGGCATATTTAAGAGGAAATTTTGGGGATAATGCAAAAGTTATTTAAAAACTAATTTCCGTAGTACCTTCCGATGATATTAAGTCGAACGGTCATAAATCCTGTGCTTGTAGTGCAAACGAATAAATAGAAGCAAAGGCCATGTTATGCCACGAAAAGACGCCAGAAACTTAACCCTCCTCCTTAATATTTCAATATAATATAAAAAAATAATTCACGGAATGGGGCATAACCGATGGGGATTCTATGATATCTTTCTTCTATTGCATAGATTATTATTGTCAAAGAGGAACCAAGAAGAACAGTTTTCAAATTCAACGTTTCCTTAGAGGGCGCTAAGTGATAACAGTACGCGGGACCCCTCCAAGAAGCGAAGACAAGGAAAAGATGACAATATGCAAAGGATGAACCAAGAGCCTGCGACGATAAAGTACCTGTGGCACAAAGAAATTTTTTTATATTTCTTCGACTAGTGTGCGTAACTTCTCCCTGCAGATTCTTAGTTTCATATCACTAGCTTCGTCTCACTGGCCACAGCAATTGCTCTGACTTTGTACCTAAATGTAAGGAAGAAAAACTTTCAACTACAGGTTAAATCATTCGATAAAAAATTTCAAATGATATTAAATATTATGATCTAGAAATGATTTTGCGTATCTAAAAAGTCAAATAGGTGAAATATTGTGTATTCTCATATGAAAAAACTTGGGCAGTGTTGCAATAGTTGCTATAATATCAAATTTTACTTCCGTAGAGATTAAATTTCTTTGTTTATCTACTAAATAGTCATTTGTATCAAAATGGCTTGCTAATTTTAAATAATTAGCTGAATGAGCTATTACCTGAAAGTGGATGCTCTATTATTTCAAGGAGTTAAGGCAACGAAATTTTTTTTCTAATATGAAGAGGAAAATATTCTTAACATTTATGAGGTGATACAAGATTTCAGTGGATTTCCTCGTCGAACCTAGTTATAACTATTGTAATACAGCGTATACTTAGAGAATATACTTAATTTAAGAATAAATTACATTTATCTCACCTGATGGTATTTTGAATTTAATGATGTAGGATCCTACTCAGTGTTAAGGGATAACTTAGGAATACTCTCTTGGGACTGCTGTTATGGCGAGATTCACTCTTAAATTAAGAGAATATGGTATGGTATTTGGAAGATGCAACCTACAACTTATGCCAATTGCGCCATAAGGAAAGGGTGGGGAGGGAAGAGTGAAGAACAACCCTGTGCTGACATTAGCCTGGCCCCAACGTCATTGTTTAACGTCCCATCCGACAGACAGAGTTTTGCATTCGAAGTTCCCTACGTACAACACTCAAACCGATATCGGGCAACCTCTGGAAAGTTACTAACGGGTATTGAACCCGAGCATGCTATGTGGGAAGCCAACACTCTAACCACCACACCAACTCGATCCCACAAATATTCGGAGTACCTATTTAAGAATGCTCAAAAAAGTGGACCTCTATCGATTTGAGAAGATATATTTTTTTCACTGTGTATTCTAAAATTCCGAAGCCCCGTCTCGGCGTCTCTAATCCCAGCAGCGTCAGCTTTATTCGGCCATGTCTGTCAAGAAGTGGACGAGAGGCGGCGCTGTGTGGAGCGTCCCGCACGCGAGCGGGACGCCTGCTAATAATAATGAGGAGAAGATGGTGCCGTGGGAAATGTCTGGCTCCGCGCGGGCCAACTTGGTAACATCCCAACACTGCTCCTTACCACGGAGGGCGTCGCGGGGACATCGGATTTGGGCACGCGCGGTAACCAGCGAGCATCACCTTAGCAATGAAAGAGAGGGACAGTCAATTATTGCTCCGAATGCATACAGCAGTAATAGTGAAGTTGATAGTACGCGAATTCAATTTGTGGAAGTTATTCTGGGTAATAATAGAAGTGACGGATACGTATGGGAGGGCCCCCTTGCGGGGTCGCCAGCATTTCCGAACATTGCCGAACTACAATTATAGCTTTCTTCATATCGTAAGATGGCATTGTATTGTGTGTATATATAATAAGTTGAAATAAAACTTTCTTAAACTTTGAATTTTACTTGATTGTTTTTTATCACGATAAAAGTAAAGGTAGCTCGAGATAACTTTTGCGACCCCACCTTTGATTTTTTCTGTATCCGCTACTGAATAAAAGGCACTTGTACTTTCCACAAAGGTTGCGGGAACCAGTGTGGAAAGTACAAAGCACCTATTATTATTACCAGCAGTAATAATTAGATAACTCTCTGAAATAAAGATTTGATAAATAATCGAGAGGCGTCTATTTCATTTAAAATATGGTGCCTTTAATAGGGGCCCGGCGGATTTTTCTTAGTTTATGAGCTTATCCCAGTAGAATATTATCCAGAATATATATTTTCAAATTAAGATTTTTTTCACATCGAATACTGTCGTATTTATTTAAAGTATGAAATCATCTCAGGAGATAAGTGTAGGATTTATTTTAATATTTAGAATATTTTCTTAAAGTCATAAATTTTCAGCAACATCTTTTGCTCAATGCCGATAACTGATTACTTGGCTAATTTTAAATTCTTTCTTCAATTTTGAAATTTGTCTTGGATACTATTATGCTTTATCACAAAGATTTTTAATGATAGGTACACATGAATAACACATGTCCGTAATATTCGTACTAAGGTTCTATGGATACGAAAAAAGACATGAACTGGGAAACCGAGAAATTTGAGAGCTTATTTTGCCGTGGCAAGCGGTATTTAAAAAGCGGATCTTAAATATAATAATATTAAAGATAGACGATTACTAAAAATGGTTGAATTACATCCATGATAAATTATGTAAGGATATTAAATTTTACCAAAAAATATACATCCGTTATTTATTGATAAATTGAAAAGCAAAAAGCGCAATCACCCAAAACATGATAATGATAAGTATCTAATTGTTTTCATTTTTTTCGAATATCCGTCAGAGTATCTTCTAAAATCTTTGAACAAAATGACGCATACATTCTCGAAAAAAAAATGATTACTAACAAAGACGGGAGGTAAAACTTCTTTACCACTTGAAACATAATATTCATGAACGTTCTAGGATACGTTGTCATGGATGTATTTTTAAGTTCCCTTTGTATCGCATTTTAAGTCATCTCGCTTCAACCATCATACAGCAGGGGACAATCGCGCACCTGCCAATCGTGGACCTAGAGGCAATAGCGACAGCATTCGAAATTACTCATTTAGCCAGGTAGATGTCTTGGTACTTATGTCATACAGGCTGCTTTGTCATTTTCAGCACCTCTCTCATCGCATGATTTGTATTCCCGCATGAATAAGCGTGGCTCATTAATCTGCATTAGTATCGTGGCACATGCACCGCACGTAAGCGTGATTGACAACGTGGTCCCGTCGCAGTTTGCGGTGTCTCGGCTTGCATGGGTCGCTTCCCGACTCCCCGCTTTGCAGCCACGTGCGGACCGACCTTGAGTCGCGAATAGTATTGCACGGCGCAGGTGCGACGGCACTCCATGCCACACGCCACCATTATGGCGCATGACACAGCAGTTAATCGTCCGCATCCACGGAAAGATCCATGGTCCAAGTTGAAATAGGACGGAGACGAATTTACCCAAAGCATTTCGGGAATCGGGTTGTGGTGGTGGCTGGAGTGTGTGCCTCCCTCCCTGAGGGCTTGGATTCAAATCCCGGCGGTAGCAGAGACTTCTCGGAGACTACCAGATCTCTCCTTGTGTGCTTTTAGGTGGGCACTTCATGTTAAGCAATCTGTCCGTAAAACGAGACTAGGGCCACGGTGGCTATAATGTTGGCTTCACACGCCGTGGGACCAGGTTCAAATCCCGGTGAAGAACTTTCAGGGACTACCCGATCCCTGCTTGCGTGCTTTACATCTACATCTACATAATACCCTGCGAGCCACCTCTATGGTGTTTGGCAGGGAGTGATCAATCACAAGCATTCAGCATGCATTTGGACTTTATGGAGGGAACTTGAAGTACAGCACTCCGTCCGTCGGAAGGGACGTTAAGCCGTGGTCCCCTAGGCGCCTTTTGTTATGTGCAGGCTTAATGCCAATGCCAGGTTTCTCTCCACCATTCTTTCCCTAAAAGTGCAAACGACTTACGCTGTCAGTCTCCTCCAAATTTTATACCATACCCGAAGAATTTTTGGGCGTATACTGATGATTATACTGTGGCGCAGTAAATTTTGCTTTCCGTGAAGTGACACATTTAAAAACATATATACGAGAGCTTGAATGTAAACAGAGTAATAACTATTGGCCGTTATGCATGACGTATTCTATTGTACGCGTATTCTGATACATTCATACACTGAAGAACCGTGAAAGTGACGTTTTCCGTCGAAGGCTGCGCAAAGCATAGGTAAATGGAGCTTAAACTCACAAAATCATACTGATGAGGCGAAAAAAATAAGTAAAACTGTATTATTTCTGAAGCACGCCTACTACTTCACAGATTACGACTTGCATACTATAAAAAATGCAAGCATCTCGCGTAACACTGCCATCACACTATGTTCTCTAAAAAGATCATTAGGCGTCATTAAAATGGCGTAAATAAAATAAAACAGGCACAAAAGCTAGGGAAATGTCACAGTGGAGGATGCCGGTAGAAGTCAAAGCAAAGGTGTCGTCGAAAATTTTTAAACATATGGTTACAAATTTTGGATCAATACGACTAAACTTCACAGATTGTTTTATATTTACAAAATTTAAATACTTATTTAGCACTTAAAAATCCAGATAAACATCAATATTACTGGTTAAACACTACATTATGCGCATGTAAGAGCGATCGATCTCCCAATATACTGGTCAATGGCACTATTGGTTAGCTCTTAGTTTATATAGTAACTATATTTGTTTTATTGAAAATCATATCTGTTACTATTTAGTTTAAGTATAATGGGTCTAAGGAATCCTGTTTGATGTTCTCGCCGATTACCAATAAGGCCTATGTCATGGCGACATGGGGAAAGAAAAAAAAGGTATTTGGTTCAGGGAGAACAATGGCGAGTTTTTTCATTCCTAAATTAAGTTAATAGAAGTTTCTTCACTTAAAGCAGCCTTTGGTTCATCGAAAAGTTGCAGAAGGAAAGTGAGAAAAAACCATCAAAATTCCAAAAATCCCCTTTCAGATACTTAAATGTTAATTTTCTTGCTTTTGATGCGTTGTGTTACCTTCTTTAAACTGTTGTTTACATCACAAATTAAATTGTGAGTGAATGTGATAGCCTTCTAAAAAAAATAGGCTCCACATAGTGGCCCGCAATATTAATTGGCTATTTAGTTAGTTTTGTCCAACTGTTCACAGGCTCAACTGCCTTCCTACGCAGCTGCAGAGGAGTTTCCGTTTTTTGCCGGTTTTAATAACCGCCATAAGTTGTTGAGTCATCAGAAAGCGAAAATGCGGTCATAAGATTTACAAATGCGTATCAGCTAAGCACTAAGGGCGTGTCATAATAGGTACCTCAAGCGATGAAATGCCAATGATATTGGCCGCGTCGAAGGAGAGTTAAAGGGCAAGGTTAGTACGAGCAGAAAAAAATACATACCTCTAATCCAACGCACTATGTATCCAGGCACCTCAAATGAAAGGACTCCAAAAGCTCATGCACACTCTAGATCCTTCACAGATTGTCAAACCCTGAGTTTTCCCAGTTGATCACGGACTATTCGTTCATCGGCGAGTCGACAGAACTTTGAGATCTTCAACCGCTCCGCAAATCCCAAACAAACTTCACCAAAGAGGAACGCACTTCGAATCTGCGCGCGCGACTGTTTAAATCCCTTTCTCGAACACTGCGCGTCCTCGACCACGGGAACAAGCGTCCCGAGAGGGACCGGCGTAGTCTTTCACGCGCGAATAGCCGGCTAAACTGAGATACCACTGGCTGCAAAACCACAAGGTCTCCCCTGTCAACCACAAGCGAGGTGTGGGAGAGATGGATCAGTGGCGTCTTTCGGGCAAAACCAAGGCTAAGTTTTCACTTGTTAAACGAGCACCGAGTTTTCCTTCCCCACACCAAACGCGGAATCAAGAAGAGATTATAGCGGCGACGTTCACGCCCAGCCAACTTAAAAAACCGTGATTCCACTTCCACACAAAGCACCAGGTTTCCCTCCCACCCAAAGTGTTTGGCTAGAGGGAGGAAAAGACTGTGTCTGTCAGACGCAACCAGCCGGGATAACCGAGGCTGACGTTACGCTAGTTGCGCAAACACCGAGTTTCCCTCAGCACCCCTCTCAAAATCCTCCTCATGGCACCGGATGGAAACACTGTGCTCATAATTCACTTGTCCTCGCCGGATCCCCTTGGCTCACTGAAGGGGAACGGGAGCACGGGACGGTCACAGAAGACGGAATGATGGAACCAAAACACAAGCACCCCGCTAGACCACTCGCTCTTGGCCACTGCGCTGATCCCGCGAGGCAAAGATTCCCGCGGAGAGCGAACAGGACTACGGAGGGAAGGGGGCTTTGGATAGGGAGGAGGGCGGAGGAGGGGGTGTAACTGAGTGCGCACCACTCGGAGGAGTGCGTGAGTAACGTCCGCAGCGATGGCGGGCTGCGAAGTGAGGAAGAATGGGATAAGAGTGGTTGAATGGGGGAGGGCGGGAAAGACAGTCGACTGAATGAGACCGCAAAAACAGAAGCTGCTCTTATCAGTGGACGGACACATGGGGGAGAGGAGGAAAACCCAGTGCCACCTTTATTTTTCTCACTGGGAAAATAAGAGTCACATGGTAAAATGGAATCAGATAATAGTTAACTGAAAATCCAATATTATATAGGTGACTATTTTCAAAGGTGACTATATTATATATAGTCACCTATATATTATATAGGTGACTAAAAGTTGCTTGTCTTTGAGGGAAACCCGGTGTCACCATTATTTTTCTCCCTAGGAATGGAATCAGATAACAGCTAACTGAGAGTCCTAAATGATGCAGATAATTATTTTGAAAGATGACAAAAGCATACATTTAAAAGATTTATTATAGAGTTAATTGAATTCATTTTCGAATTATTTCATCGTTCAGTACAATATTTCAATATGTCCTCAGCTCGTCAATATTGGATTAAAGAGATGGAAAACTAGAATGTGTATAATAAACGTAACATTTTAAAATCAGCTCCATTTGTGTCGAAGAAGTTGAAAAGGTGAGATTTATTGCAAATTTAATTTCTTCCAGTTAATAACGATGTAAACATTCCCGTTACCAATCATAGCGTCAGCAGCATCTGATTTCCTTCACGAGTTTGGACGAAGCTTGGAACGTAGCGCTGGGTTTCCCTATCCGACACTTCCCTTACGTAGAATTGCATATACATTGAAACACTTTCTCCTCCCTCTGTCGCGTGATTGAGTCTTAGAGGGCACGGAGTGGTGATGGGCGACCGCCGCTAGGGGCGTCCTTGTCTCGCCGCGTGTCGCGCTTCCACTGTCTCCTCTATGTCGTGAGAGCTCTTTGCCAGCGGCCGAAGGACCGCCGCCAAATGAGCTGGGGCGGGGCGGGGTGGAACAGGGAGGAGGGGGCCGTTAATGTGTGGCCTCTTGTGATGTGCGGGAGGATCATGGGGAGAGTGGGGGGAAAACAGTTCTCTCCCCTCCACAGTGGGACATATCACGTAAAAGAGAGAGAGAGCGCGCAACAGCTGTTCCCGCGCCTCTCCTCGTGGCACACCCGGGAACCTCTCCAGAAGCGACGACGGCGACGAATTCGCCCGGCCCGCAAACTCCGCTGTAAGGGGCTGCGCGGTACCCAATAGCCAACGCTAACTTCGGAATGGCCTAATCACCAATTTCATTTTATCACGGTTTGTGATACTCATGGCCGTATTCTAGAACAATGCTCAATTACTCATCCTTACTCAAACTGGACTCGGTTTTTAAGTTGGTATTATGAGACCTCACTCGAGTCCAGGGATGCCGGCTTACAAAAAATATTGGGGGGCCCGAACCGGGGATCTTGCCCCGAGAAATTTTATTAAGTAGTTTTATTTATTTGTATCATTATTAAGTAGTGAGTTTTAGGTTTTTTAAGCATTTTAGAAGAGTCATATGATAAACATTAGAGCCCTGATAACTCTAATATCGATATCTGGACACTCCGGGGAAAATCGACAAGCCTGACAATTTTTTTCCTCTCTCCATGGGGCCTGAGGGGGCTTAGACGCCACTGCTCGTGTCCCAGCTAAAATTCAGTCGCCAAGTTGACTGAGATCGACTAACTCTTCCTCTTGCAGCTCTCACTTCCTCGCTTCCTCATTCCAATCAAACATTCAATTTAACTATTCTTAATTCATGTATATTTATCCGCAGAATAGTTATGTTAATTATTTTTTCCATAGATTTTCTATAATTGCAATTATCAAAGCCACCCGGAATTTTTCCTTTGATATTACTAGTAAATGTTTTAGATATAATTTTTTTTCATTTCCGAGCATCAAAAATGAAAATTTTCTGAAAAGAATCGAATCGCGATAATAAAGCCGCTCTACAGACGCGATCTAAGTTTTACCGATGAGCCTTTGAGATAGGATTGCTTCACTTTGATCAGCCAGTTCGCTGTAAATAATTAATTTTTGCGCGTATGTCTGTTGCTAGTGTTGTGCTCTGCTTTTGTGAATAGGAAGCTAAAATCTAAACGTAAATAACACAACATGGGACACAAAAAGTAAACAAATAACAGAAAATTGATTTAGTGAAAAATATGTTATTCTTATCATCACGTCACCTAATTGGGTATATGGATGCTGATGCACTACGTACCCGCGTGGGAGCTGAGTTGAAGATATATGCCAATTTGGGCGAACTACTTTTGGTTCAAATATGTTTAAAATGTATAAATTTAACCCTCTCCCTACCGAAGTTTAAATGCCTCATTCTCCGCTCCATCCTAACCCGGCCGAAACCGGCCGCCACCATTTAATGAAAATGTTAAAAATATATAACTTTACGGGCAAGGATTGGTGGGATTCTATTGAGAACGTGCGCGTCCACTTAATTCGTCTTTTGCGTTTATTTTCCGTATCAGAAAAGCTACCCGGGCGTGAGGACACTCCCGCGCTGACGCGTGCTATCTGCCCAAGTCGCCGACATTCGACCCGACCCCAAATGTTCAGCCGGCCGGGCGTCTATTAAACGACCCGCTGTAAAAATAAGTGGGGCTTCGGATAAACAGATTTGATGGGCTTCATAGGGATTTATTCGCTCATGTGTGTTCGGATGGGTTGTTGTTTGGTTCCTGTTCCATTATTTGCCGCTCACTTTTCCATTAAATTAATCCCTGAATATCCCCAATTCACAATTGTTTACTCACGTAAGTGACAAGAGTGAAATATTTGCTAGAGCTATGCGCATAACTTCCTATCCAGGAAATTGGCTCATAGCATTTTGAATTGGCATATTTTATTCATTTCTCTCCCGTTCCGCCGGCTTGGTGGCCTGCAAGAAGTGAATGCATAAGTGGTCCATTAAACGGTCAGGATGACTTAGGTCAGTGTCGGATTGTATAATTTTCAGGGGCCAAAGGACAATAGGATACTTTGAATTCATCCGGGACCTTTCAATGGCCAGGGACCTATAGATAACTGTCAATCTTTCCGTATCGGTTAGCCGACCCTGATTATTGTATTTACTGAGATTTCTGAAGCATTTTAATTTTCCTAGAGTCGATCTAAGGTGTCAGATTTTTCCTTAATCGACTTTCAATCTCCTTATATATTTAATTATAAATGTGCCTTTGTTGATCTATGTGTATATATACCAATAAACTTGAAATTTTTGCGCTAAGCTAAGGAATGCTAACGAGTATCTGGCAACAAATTAATTAATGATAAATGATGGTTAGATAAAATAAACTTAATAGAGGTATTTTAAATGATTAGTAATAATACATTCTGGTGAAGCTGAGGTATGACTCTAAACATGTGTATTTACCTCTCTTCTTTCCTCACTTTAGTAATGTCTCTGACATTTAAACTTATTAAATCTCTTCAATCTCCAATGCAATAACGTCACTGCTATTACTACACAATCCTGTGATGCAACACAATAACCATGCAGTTGCCATCAAAAGTATTCCGGAGATCAATAAGCAGAAAATAAGCAATTCAATGCCATTCCAGTCAGCTCCTTCATAACTTATTAACTCAATCGATTCAGTCCCCATTCCTTCTTTTACTCGAGAATCGGGTAGGCGAGTTGCTTAGATTTTGGTATGCCTATCTCGAGAGCATGAGTTCTAATGCCAGAGATATTTTAGAACCTCTCCAATCCTTACTTAGGTATAAAAGTAAGGGCAGCTCAAATACAGCACCCGATTTGTTGATACTTGAAAGAGTAAAGAATAAGTTTATCAGAAAATTTAATTAAAAACACAAAAATTAGCGATGGAAATAAGGCTTCATATTTGGGTATAGCCTACTTCAGGCCTCAGTTAAGATTGTTTTTAAATTGAAATCGAAAGATATGATCAATTATCAGAATAAATTTACAAAATGAAAGCCGTTTTTAACCCATTCGTCGGTTGGGACACTTAGCCGTGATTCCTTGAAGCAGTAGGTTTAATATAGGCTATCACATATATCGGATTTCTCTCAATTCTCGCTTCCTTACCGCTGTCTAAGACAAACTTCATATTGTTACACACTGTGTCTATGTCCGACTTCTTTCAGACAAAGTATTCATTTACATTTAGACCCTTAACTCCCACTTCAAAAGTCCTTACTTTGTTTCCTTCTTCAACAATAGAGTACCTTCTCGCCACACCCTCCTTACTTCTCGTGTCAATACCAAGGATATCAGTAACTAAGCGATCTCTATTCTACCAACTCTCATTCCTCATAGATTGCCGATAGATCTCTGCCGACTTGATCCTTTCCGTCATCAATTAAAAATGCTATTCTCTTGGCATCATTTCATTTAACGCATAATGACTATAACGCGACAGATACTGAGGTTGTGGCCATGGTAATAGGTTTGTTGTTTTGTTTAATTTGAAATTACAGTTAGATTATTGGTTAAACGTTTATTTGCTAAAAGTTCACTTCAAATTGGCAGTGATGTTGTACGTATACCTACCATTTATTTTTTCAAAATATTCAAAATAAAAGTAATGAATCTTCTTAACAGACATTCGCCTCCTGCAGACACCAATGATTTTTTCGACTCCTCTATCTCTCGATGGAAATGCTTCTACCATTAGACTTCAATTAACTGCTAACCTAGCTCTCTACTATTGCAATACGTGACTTTTAATCTTATCGTATATACTTCTGACGCATAAAATATAAATTCGCAATTATTGAAATATAATCAACTCACTCGCACGAGGATTAAGCAAAAATATGTTTTCACAAAGCGGCCTCTTACTTCACACCTTGTTTTTCTGGGTATCGGTTGACTTTTTCTGGCAGTCTGCCTTACTTGCTGCTTTACGAAAATTAGCTGGCAATATCTATCTTGCTTCTTTCATCATCACGCAACTGCCTCTCCAGATTTGTAAACAGCTAGATTTGCTACAAATTTGTGCAAACGAAATTTGAAGTTACTCTCTCTCTGCCTCTCTTAAAAAAATGAAGTGTTTTTTTTATTCAAAACACCTTGGATTTAGTTTCCTTGAGAGGTTAGCTTTTACCCCATCGTTATTTTTTCTTGCAGCTAAACTTTCCATTCCTGAAAAAAATGACTGTCTGATGATGGCCTCTTTTGACAAGTTCATTCATCGGAATTCTATTTTTTATTCCCATACCACCGTAGAGATATAATATTGGCTATTTGCATCGGAGTTGTCCAACAACTTGACAATTACACGTAACGAGTAACCAAGCCCTGGATGGGGGCAACCCAATCAGGAGGTACTCGAACCCGTGATCTCTTAATAGTCAGACTAGGACTTTACCCTGCCGCCACCGAGGCCAGCTAAGCTATATTTTTGAATGGTTACTTTTAGCTTTAGTTACTATTTTACTGTATGTAACTAATATTCGCCACAATTCAGCGAGATCATATTTGATAAGAGTCAATTCTTCATCAAATGAAACATAAAAATTGTATAGTGACGTATGGGGAGGAGATGAGGGTATAGATCCCCCCAAAAGCCTCATTCAAATATTGTTTAAAACTATTCCATAGTTTTAACGTGTAACAACTGCATCTGCTTATAGCTAAATTTTAAAAAGCCAAAATGATGTAGAAGGTATATCCAGGTATGTCATTTTCCAAAAAAAATTCCCAGACCTCCCGTTGGCTGGGGGGTACTCCTCCAGTGCCCCTCCATCGCCCCCAAAGCATATTCCTAGTTACGCCAATGGTGTAAAGTATTTCGCTGTCACGAGAATTACTGTAAATACAAATTCACCGAAGATGACATCCACCATAATCATGGTATAAACCTACACCTTTCTTTAGCTACTCAAGTACTATTCTATTTTTATAGCAACGTGAAAATTTTCGACGCTGGATTTAGCGATTATATCTTAAATTAACCTCAAGATAACAAGAGATTTTAATTGTTTTTTATTATATTTTTATTACATTTGGATAATTAATAAATATTATGCATGATTATCAATCAAACTATTCCCGGTCAATACTTAAATTTTTTGCCATGACTAGTTTCATATTAAAATGATTTTCTTTGTGCTTCCAGTTTGGATTTTCTGAGACATATTTATGTTGAACTCCTCATATTTTTACCATTTGCCGCATCCTTTTCTTTGGCCCATTACAGATAAAATTTTTAAGAAAAACGTGATAACATATCTGTTAACCAGGGAATATTTTATTTTCAACATAGAAGAAAATATTCATAATATAATCTCTCTGGTACAAGGTATTATCGCTTGCTGGATGTATTTTACTGTAAATGTCGTTGTCATAATTATATCGCTCCTTATCATTACCATGTATTTTACCAGTATTTGTTTGGTTTCTAAGCTAATAATATTTCATTATCCACCGCTATTTATTTAAGAGCCTTTTTAAAATTCATTTAATGAATTATTATGTGCCTCAGAAAACAATTGTACACAGCCATTAAAATATAATAAGAAAAAATTTAAGTAATTCGCCATAATATGTATTTATCAATCATGCAGTGCGTAGGCTAAATTCGTATGAGCCGCATATGTAATTGATAAACCTCAAGTAGCCTTTAGGCATTTAAAAAGGGATTGTAAAAATAAGTTGATAAATTTGATCAATCGTGGCAAAACGTGCGCCTAGTCCAATGGCCCTTAAAAACAAGAGTCAACCGCTTTGATTTTGTATTCTAGGAAGTCATTTTTTTCTGCAAAAAAACTCGAAATTCATTACCATTCATCACAGCAGTTGATGATAGCAAATTTATTTTTTCGCGGAGGTTTCCACGAAGGAAATTAATTTGATTAAAATTTGACCTGCAGTTAGCCTCAAATATATGCGCATAAATACCTTTGCGTAAAATTTCATGAGAGCAGCAACAGTTGGGATTCTAATGAATGGGATTTAATAAAGGTGATTTAGAATAACTTCCAAGTAAATATGGCATGAAAGAGATAGAATATGAATTAAAGAATTGACGTAGAAAATTTTATCGAACACTCTAGTGAGAAAAACAGTTTTGGAAAGATAATTGATGAATAGGTTTGGATTAGTATATTTTTTGAAAAAATTCACCAATATTAATAAAAAGAAAAATTTTACTTATTGCAGTTGTCATTTTGACGAATACGGTTTTTCTTAGGGGGATGTTTAAGTATTTTATTAGCAGAAGCAAAAAAAGAAATGAAAAAAGTTATTAATAGCTTGGTTGTAGCAAACTACAAATCAATTGTTGGCATAGGCAAATTTAGGGGGGGACGCCCCAGGCGCTTAAAGATATTTTACATATTTAATACGGTTATCATTACACTTGTTTTATTTTGTGAATTACTGAGTCTCAATCATTTAATTTAATGTTAATAACTTTCATATCAAAATAAGGAGAATATTTTCCACAGAAATTATTGTATTTTGTTTTTAATCCCAAATATGAGAAGACCTGTCAGACCCTTGTCCCTCCCAGAAAAAATCCTGTATCCGCCCCTCATTGTTGGTGATTGTGGTTAAAAGATCATTGAAAGCAAAAGGTTAGGGATGACTGAGAGTTATGGAAATGAATGAGAATTTGAGGTTGAAAATTTAATTTCCGAAGAAATTCATGTGCAAATAATTTAGGCCACCAAGGTAATATTCTATATAAAATTTACGGTTAGCGTGGAGTTCACGACGTTCACGAGTATAACCGACAAAATCTTCCAAGTTTCACGCATTCGATAGAAGGTTCCTCACTCAGTCATTTTGTTACTAAGATTTTCCCTTAAAGAAGTGAGCGTTGGTTTTTCTTTCAGATATAACTTCTTAGCCAAGAATAAAGTCACAATGAATCCATTATAACCCAATGTTCCTTCTAAGCAACATTAAAAGTGTGAAAAATTTCAGGTCCATCCAGGAAATATCTAAACTACGTATTATAATGTCGTGTAAATTTTTATGATGAAATATTGATCCGCAACGATAATTATGATTGAGTGCAAAGTTTTCAAGTTTTCGAAAAACGATAAATCTTGAAATTTGATTTCTCCGAGAAGCAGCTCTGAGTTAGAAAGGGTTAATAATTCGAAAAATCTAGATAATCAGTCAGAAAACATATCGATTAGGAATTACGCAATATTTATATTTGATAAAATACGTGCACGATATAATCTTAAGAGACAAGATAAGATTTTGCATGGAAAAGTGTAAGGCGTTTTCCTCGGGCTATGAAGAGCTATGATAAATGTAATGTGCCAATCTTAATACTCCCAAAGCACATTTAGGTTAGTCTATTATTCGGGTAAAAGGACGATGTTTCAAGATACCTTTGCAAATATGCCTCAATGGACTCTTAGTAAAGAAAGAGCTTTGCGAATTTTTTGTGTTGGGTTGTTGGACCACAATTTGTGTCCTAAGGAGTCCAAACTTGTCACGCGCTCATCAAGGTGAACTGCCCAATAGCGGGCACGTGCACTGAATTTTGCTGCAGGTGGTGATTGGAAGATACGAGGGCTGTTTTTTTTCAAGCTCCGATGGGCCATGAATAGAAGACGAAATGATTGATTAAAAATTATTTCATTGGTAAACATTGAGCATACTTTTGGTATCCTTTCGACATAATCGCCTCAGCAATGGGGAACATGCATGAAATTTGTTCATCATGCTAGTAAGTCTCATCGAATAGACAATTTTCTCACGAGTCCAAATATGTAAGCCAAAACTCTCCTAGCACTACACAAAACGTCATTAAATGCTTATTAAAAGTGATAGAATATCGCTTGATAATTTTTGCCTTTGTCCTGAAGCTCCTCTCACGTTTGATAACGCTTCCCTCCAACCAACATCTTCATTTCGGCATAAAAATGGAATTTACACGGCACCAGGTCAGTATTGCACGGTGGGTGATCGAAAACGTCCCATTGAAATTGCTCAAGGAGCAGTTGGGCTACATCAGCGCTGAGGTGACGGCCGTTGTAATGGATTAGAGCACTTCCACAATTCAGCATCTCTCTTCTTTTTTTTTCGAATGAGAATGGCCGTAATGTTTCACACTGATTCACATTCTAGCGACAGTGCATTTAAAAAATTCTCTTTTATCGGAATAAACGTCAACACATATCAATGTTAAAGCCATTCGGCGAGTTTTCTGGCTGTAGCTCCGCAATGCACACTTATGTTAGTTGAAGAATCAATTGAGGCAGTGTAGCAAATGAGATTGCAATTAACGTTAAACTTACATCTTACGGCCAGAAATGGCTTAAGCGTGTTGTTGCGGAGGACGCGCAATTGCCTAGGAGACAGCTCTTGCTAATAATGCGTAAACATTGAAACTGGTCGAGAAAGAATAAAAAAGTGTGGAAAAATACTACTGCTGTTTCAATTATCTCTATTCTGAGGATAGTTGTCCTGGGATAAAGGTTTCCTCATCAAATTTATCACGGATAGTTGCCACAAGGGAAAATATCTCTGAGGCGACTTGAGGACCCAAAGACCCCCATTATTAAAGCCACATAAATGGATGAATGAATGAATGGTTTTATTTATGCTCTGGGAAACCCGTAAGAGGAAAAAAAACATAAATAGAGATACCTTCCGCTCAGAATACATTAATTATAAAAAAGATTAAAATAAACACAAGAGTAATTGAATTCAAGTATTCAAAAAAATAAATTAATCATTTTTAATATTAATACAATTACCTCTTAAAAGATTCCGGGGTGGAAGAGAATTTCATTAAGGGAGGTAATGAATGCCAAAACTTGGATGCTGTCATCAGGAAGGAATTTAGGCACTGGTTGGTACAGGCTTGTGGTATATAGAGAAGGTCTTTTCGGGTTCTTCTGACGGAAATAGTATTTTTGAGGGTGAATAGGTAGTAGAATTATTCAGAAATATAATTTTGAAATAGGGTGTACATAATAAGAACAATAGAGAGAATGATTTAGAAAGGAATTCTATTAGAAACTACGCAATATCTCATATAAAATGGGCCCGGAGTTGTAAAGCTACATGTGGTGAAGTGAGTGCATAAAAATTCAGAGATCTAAATGGGTTTCACGACATAAATTCACTCTGTTGGAGCAATGTCTCAGCGTGTAAGTTACAGGCGGTGGCTTCGCAAGCTAAGTCTGTATCCTGGATAAGGAAAAAATATACTTTAAATTAGCCGGCTGACTCTTTGCCATTATGACCACATCACTAACATTACTTCGTTGATCAAATGGAACGTGAACCATGAGACCATGATCGGCGGTTTCAATTAAGAGAGGGCTATAATTCTGGAGAACTCCCCCAGCCATTTAATCCTTCTGCCATTCCCATCCGTTGCAACACTCCTCGATCTTGCCTGATTCTTCTTGCAGAGCACTGCACAGTGACAAACGATGCTCCGTAGCCAATGACCCGAGCAAGGATAACAGAGGACATTCTGCCACTGCGGATAATTGCAGGGTTTCTTGAGAGGGATTTCTTCCGTTCTCATCAAGTTTCTTCAACAGAACACAGCGTTACGGGTAATGATAAAATCATAACGCCTCGCAGGGCGTTCAAATCGAAAAAAGTGGTTGTTGAAATAAAATATTATTATTAATATTCATCGAAAAAATAAAGCTCTCTAAAGGAATATTCTAAAAGATGGTGTCTTTTGAGGTCATGTAGTCATTCTTTGAATTTTAATTTTTTCCTTATCTTGACCCCGTTTAATTGATGTTAAAATAGTTCTTGAAGTGTAGGTCACAATATATGTTATGAAAAAAAGTTTTAGCCAACGTTTCTGTTTATTTTAAAATATCGTTTGGGCTATGAAAGAAAACATAAAACATTTTAAATCAACCACGCGAGCAAGATTATCATACATAATCTATTTCCTCCTTGATATCGAATTGGGATGAAAATGGAAATATGTAGGTACTACATCTCAATATTAATTCCTCCAAAATAAAGTGAACATTTCAATTTTGGAGCATAGAGCTCTCTAGATAAACGCTATAATACTAGAAAAAAGAGGTGACAAGCTTAAATATACGTATGCGTATGAAACTACGCTACATATTTATGATAAAACAGATCGATTTATTAAAACTGTCATAATTCTGAAATTTACCCCTATTAAAAATGAAGAAAATATTTGGCTAGCTTTTCATGCTCAGTACAATACCATTCAAATATGGGTACCCGGTAATAAAAATGAATCGGCTCATTATTATGACAGGGGAAATTACTTCAATAATTGAAAGAGTTGCCAAAAGTAGAATTTAAAGGTATTATTAAGGGGTGGTAAACAGCAAAAGTGACTAAAAAGCAATTAAATCACCATTCCGGGTATTAGTTGCGAGTAGGTATTTAATCAATTTTGCATTAAAATATATTACAATGTGAAATAAATACTGATAAATAGATACTATGATTCGGATGTGAGTGAAACATAATCTCACTCATATATTTAACAATAGTCACTTACGTCCCAATGAAGTGCAATTATTAAGGAAGTTAATATTTTTATGCACATCTCCAATTGCTTTCATTCCAGTATTTTCTGCCTATCTATTCATTATTTTCATTCATCACACATTTTATTTTTCATTCATTCCTCTCATTCACTCGTGTTCATTCAGTTGATGTGTTATTTGCTCATAATATGCCATCAATTTGTTTATTCATGCATTCAAAAACTTCAACAAGGTTTATACAATGGAAGAAGGACCCGCGATATAGTTATGGCTGCAGCAAATTCCTTGACTGATTTCATATTTGATATCTAGCTCATCTGCAATTTTAAGTTTCTCTAATTCCGAAGGTTATGAAAATGACGCTCCGGCTAGTGAGAGAGCTATTACCAAAGAAAAAAGTATTAAAAAGTAAAGGGAAACGTAAGCTCAACAGTTTCCTTCAATTAAAAGATAGCATGCATTTGAATGCACTAACTCTAATAAAAATGGACTCTCAAATGTTAGACGCGAAACGAGAAAACTATAGTATTGAATAAATGATATCTGTTCAATTTTTACTTAGTATATTCATTAAAAATGAAAATGTTAAAAGTAGAGACATGAAGTATAAATATAGAATGGCTATTTTTTGTCGTAAGCCGCTTCTATGGTCTCTTTAACTTTGTTTTTGGAGAATAACTTACCGTTTGATCGGCAGAGCAGAAATCTTCCTATCCTCGACGTTGTATTGGTAGTGTCCACCTGCAAATACAATTGAAGTTTATGAAGCTCGAGTGAAATAATTCTATTGTGATACAAGAGCATATATATAAATTAAAAATTTATGTAAGCAATGCAAACTTAGTACCTGCTAAGTTAAGAATATACCGTGTCCCAGTATTGGAAAATAAAACATAACATATTTCAGTATTCCTTTCGGAATAAAATATAACGCAACAATTTTTATAGACTACCGGTTTTTTCACATTCAAAAGTAATATTTAACACACAAGAATTTCATTCACATATATATATTATATTCCTTCTTCTAGGAGGAAAAGGAGACTGAATAGTGTTTTAGAGACTTTTTACATCCCAACAAATATTAATAGACTAAGGAACTTGGGTCTCGATCGTATTGTTTAAGAGCATTTATTTTTAATTTCTGAAACTCTTCTATTGATATAGGTTGATAGATCGCGTAGTTGTTTGTGAATCTCTTTCAAGGGCACTGGATTTGACAATTCTAGGTCAATCGCACCTACTCCATGTTTAGCCTGCCTGTCACTTGCAGGCAGTAGGGCTACAGTTAAGGTGCGAATGGCTAGTTATGCGACCTTAGTTCGGACCCAGAATTGCCCAACTTCAGTGACCATGATGACCACGGAACTGGTGTGTCAATGTGGCAATTTCCCTTTCACTGATTCAACGATAGATTAGTTTTCTAAGCCATTATTTTATAAGTTCACCAATTTATGAGTCCTGTAAATATTTAGCATTGCCACCGTAACATCTCCAGACTGAGTTGGATAAACTCAATTGACAACCTCTACCCCGCATTCCTCCGGATATACTAAAGAATAATATATTCTATGGTAAAATAACTTGCCTAATCATATTTTTTGATAGAGAGATATTCGTGGTTTTTTATTTAAATATTGATGCTTCCCCTTTGACTCTTAATTAAATCAAACCAGTTATCGTCATGTCAAAAGCCTGAAAAATTTTCACGCTAAAAAAATTGCGATATGTAAATGGAAACGGCATAATTTGACTGATGAAAGAACCCTTTAATTAGTCGCTTATCAAAGGTCCCTCGTTTTCACTGTGCTCCGTTTCGATTATGAGTTGATTGCAAATTTTGGATGACGAGCACACAGATATAAACTCTGCTTGGCGAAAAGAGAAAAAATAAATTGTTTATTTTCTGTCAAAATTATTGAAAATTTTATTCAACGGTGGAATGAAAATTTCGTCCAATCGAAACATATTTTAGAGCGGAGTGGTTGGGGATGAGCAGGTTACGCTGCGTTGCAACGTTAACATGGATCTCATCGCTCGGATTAATGGTGACCGCGAGTCCATGTGACATTCGGGTGAAGACTTGGCAACCGCGCTCGTTCCATTCCTTTCATATCTCTGAGTATGCTCACTTTTCACCAGAGCATGAAATGAAGATCAAACAAAATTCAAACTGTATATTTGAAAAAATAATATTTGTTATTTTTTGGTTATGCAGACTTCCATCCAGATTCAAATACGCTTGAAAAATTCCCATTAACTTTGAATAACGACTGAGCCCAGTAGATAGCTTGTAGATTTATGAATGGTTGTTATTATTCATTCAGCATTGTGACCCTACATCGAATTTAGATTGATATTTTTGAAGTTTGAAGTAAAATTCAAGGATTCGTTTAACGGAAAGTATTTGATTAACATTGCACCAACATAGTAGGCTCACCGTCTTATAAACCTTTGAAAAATAACATCAACTGATGTTCTATATGATCAAAATACCTATTTGTAATACATACTATAAAGTTGAGGGTTTAAAATTTGGGGTGTTACTTCCACAATGAAGCTCTTTAAGGGTGCCTTGAAAGCTTTTTATTTGAAAATCATTATCCAGGAAAATATTCAATGAAACGTTACTGCTATTTAAGCGTTAAGCTTATTACTTGGTAAAGCAAAGCTACCATTACATTATCATATGTAATATTATTAAATTTATCATAGTAGTTATTGTATGTGGAGGTAGATTTCCCTTATTGTTTCTGATCGTTAAAGACCCTCAAATACACAATTATGTACAACTCACATGACCTGAAGATGTCTGAATAGTGGATAAACAGCTATCTTCGGAAAATACCGAACACGGTGAAATATCGAGACCTAATCATATGAGACTAACCCTATAATATCTGATGAATTCAGGCTTGACTGAGTGAAACCTTTTCATAATGGAAAATGAAAGAGTAAACTTCGTTGGGTTCACTTATATATTTGGAAAAGCATGACTCGGATTTCATGGCTTAGTTTCATCGTCAGATCTGACGATGACGATGTAACTATGTCATGAAACCTGATTGTGAATGTGTTAAGACACATGGCGATGTAACTATGTCATGAAACCTGGATCGTGCTTTTTATGATATATTAGTGAACCTAACAAAGTTTCTTCATTCATTTTCCACAAACTTTTTATCAGTGTCGTCATCGCAAAATTAGCAGGGCCGGAACGCATTTTCCTTAACTTATTTTAGAAGTGAAATATTAGTCTGTTATTCACTACTACAGGCTATTATTAACATTTTATTACAAAATGTTTTGTTTTGTATAAGAATGTACATGTTAGAAATTTTGAGGGAACCAAATTGATTAAAGTTGTCTATTATGATTGATTATTGTCTTTCGGCTGAGTGACTATTATGTCATTCTTTAACGGCGATGCGGCGCGTTCCGGCACCATGGTACCACTGCTTATTATGCTGAATGATAAAATCGGAGCCATATAGGTATAACCTCCAATATGCTTTTTTAGTGGTTTTGAAAAATTTTCATGTTTTTACTTTGTTGGTATTCTCGCGGACTTAATTTATTCTAAGTGCTCTCAGATTGATAAATAATGTTAACTCTGGAAGAAAAATAACTCGGTTCCTTTCTTGGCTTGATTCGAGGAATTTATGTTTCCAACGTTTCCCTGTCGTCTCCGAAACCCATTCCCCAAACTTTACCCATCCATTTCCTTTTCGACCTCTTCAAGCACTTCGACCCTCCGTATTGATAACATTGTTGGCTGGAAAACTTTCAGTTCCTGGATCATCGGAACGTTTTGAATGCGTTGAAGTCAGTTGGAGACTCTCAACTCAATACGAAAGCCCTCGAAGAACTTTTATTCAACAGTGCAAATATAAGGGAGAGGAATTGCTTTCTAAACGACATCTGACTTGAAGCGAAATGCATTAATATCATTAAATCGGTAAAAATGGAGTGAATAAAGGTGAATATTTGTGATAAATAAGCAGTAAATGTATAAAAGAAATAAGCGTAAAAAGAAAAGTATTCATGTTTACTTAAGGGGAAATTCACCATGACAAAAAAATCGTTTGACTGCTCCATGATGTGAAGCCGAATCCGTCAATTGCAGATCAGGTGTACTACAAGCGACACCACCAAGCTCTATATTCCTTCACGGAGAATGTTACATCAGGATATACGAACAAGGTTATCCATTTCAATTTCGTCACATTTATCGCCTCAATTCCGTATTGTGGCGCTGAAGACGGAGATTGAATTGATTTCATAGAACGTTACTCATTTGATGAAGTTCTTCTGAAAATGGAGGTTGTTGAATAGCAAAAATGTTGGATTTATCTCCAACAATGGCCCACTAAGCACGGCCTCCATCAGAGGCAAGTGAATTTTCATTGAAAATGTCCCTCTTGGTGTAAATGAACAAGCTCACGTGCGCGTGTCTGCGTATGTTGGATGCTTCATTTCATCAGATTTGAAAAGTAAATGAATTATTGAAGAGGGGATAAAAAATCAAAATATAAGTCCAAGTTCAATTGAACAATCAAGTGAACAAAAAGAGAAGCAGTCCACGGGCGGAAAGGTTCGGCTATTTCTTAGTACAAATGAATAAAAACGTCACGTCCAAGAAATGAAGATTTAGCTATAGCTTTGGACTAGGACCACAGTTATCAATGGCACTTTTTAGAATAATTCATGGTAATTGATATGGCTAAAATAAACTTTCATCCTTATTATTCCCCGAGAAAGCGCTAAGAAGGACATTTAAGAAAATGCCCTTCCTTTGTAAGGACAAGAAAAGTGATGCGACACATGACAAAGATATATAGTAATGAAACAGTCTCGAAGAGGTCTAGTCTACCCGCCGACAACCTGGATCAGCAACATCACCTTTTATACGACTTAGGCTGTGAGATGCCTGATATTAGAAGGGTACATGCTAGTTTTAGATCACTTTAGCAATTGAGAGCATATATCTTCCAAAAATACTCGGAGGGCATCATCATAGACCTGCATTAGAACTGTAATTCTACGTCCGACAGGAACGAAAAAAATGAGTAAAATATTTTTCTGAACGGATGGCTTCAGATTTATTTTTACTCCAAACAATTAGCAGATCAAAAATATGCTACTATCGCCGCAAAAAAGTTAGAACACTTGATTTTAAGCTATGAAATTCTGCCGAATCTCTATAGGGTCGTGTCATATATCGCTCTACTCATTGTTTGATCGAATACAGCTATAAATCATCAAACGTCGTTTAAACGTAAACTTTTGGCTTCTACGGTCGAAAGAGTGAAGAAGAACACGCGAAAAACTATGAGAACGGCGAAACGGTCGTCTTACTCATCTCATCTCGGGCAAAATATTCGATTGGTACATTTCACACAAAAATCGTCGTTTCGGTAGAGTGCATTACGGTGGGGCGATTTTCGTCTTTATGGTTTATTTTAAGTAAGAAGAACAATATGAAAACATTCTTAAATGAAAAGGTTGAGAAATATTTTTGTCATATAGCATACGTAACTTCGATATCCATGTACTATTCTACACCTCGAAATTTGAAAATTCTTTTCCGGTCATTTAAAGAATCAAGGAATCGGAAAAATTTTATTTATTTTTTTGTAATGCGAAAATGTTGTTCTCTTTATAAATACAATGAAATGTACCAGTCTAATAATTTTCCCGTGACGAGATGAAAAAGACGACCGTTTGGCCTTTCTCATAGTTTTTCGCGTATTCTTCTTCACTCTTTTGACTGTAGAAGCTAAACGTTTACGTTTAAACAATGCTTGATACGTTATTGTTGTGTTTGAATAAATAGTGAGCAGAACTATATATGACACGATCCTATAGAGCTTCGGAAGAATTTCATACAATCGCTTAAAGTTTAGCGTTCTAACTTTTTTACGGCGATATTAGGTCAAACCGAACGAATGGTCTCTTATCGCATACCCAAAATATTTCTTTCCATATCTTTTTGTATTATCTTAAAGGTAAACGGCTGGTGACCTGACACCTTCTGCCACACGCCTATTGAGGTGGTTTGCGGAGTATTGTGTAGGTATGTATTTTTAAAGGTAATAAGAAAATAGACCTAAACATTTAAATGAAACATATATGCGTAGAAGTGGCAAAATTAGAAAAGGAGAGAGAGCTTATCGCAGGAAAAGCAGAAATAACCATATAAGAAAGATGAGCGGATTAGACGATATCAAACATTTACCTAGATACAGTTTTAGGAATCAAATAATCGACAGTGATCCGCCCTTGCCGATATCTGAATTAAGGAAGAAATTTAATTTGAATTCTAAAATACTTTGCTATTGAAACCATGAGACCGTGTGCCCCTTGGTACGGATTTTTTCATGATTCATAATTGAAATAACTGGGTAGACAAATATTTTCGATTAGGCTCTCGTCCAATCCAAACCACTGATTTTTCAAACCGGCCTAACTCAGCTACTCCTACTGGGCAAAGGTTATCGAACGTTTCTCAAGTTGGAGAAGTTATTTGCATATTGCGGAATAAATGCATTTTTAATTTCCCCGCTTCGGTCCTCTCCAAGATCTTTTGGCGCGCTTTCGAGAAAAGTCTTTGCTGACGTGGGAAGAAAATGAATTTAAAATTAAATTTAAATAAGTGGAGATCTAGAATTCTTGCAGGAAGTTACGCAATAGGTTGCAGATCCATGATTTGCACTACACTATAGAGGAAAAATCGGAGATGTTTTGCAATTTCTTCATGAAGACGGAAGAAAAACTCAAGAATAGGGAAGTGCAGTGCATTCCGTAGAAACTCTTTAAAAAAATGCGCAGAATTCCCTATGCACACGTACAGAGTTCCTTAAGATATTAAAACAATCCTTTCAGGAATTTTTATAGAATTACTTTCAGTTTCCATAGAAGTTCTACGGAATATCATTAGGTGTTTTAGTAGAGTTAAACAGAATTCCTTAGAAAATTCTGCAGAAATTCCTTTCCACAATTATTTAGCTTCACGGTTATATAAATTGAAAATTTTAAAATCCTGAACAATGCTCTTGAAAGCTTTTAAGAGTTATTTAAGAATAAAGAATTGAAAAAGTAAATGAAGCAAAAAATATGCTAAAGCTTAGAACGTAAGACCTAAAACAGGAGAAAATTCTGCATCAACCACTGCATCAACAAAAAACTTGATATATTTGTTAACTATACTGTAGATAAGTACGACTAATGTTGGCAAGATATTCCGTTACCAAAGTTCTGAGTCCTCACCTATACTTCATTATCACTGATTTTAGGGCAAGATTAAAATAAATATAGTACTTTAGGATCTTTCACTTATTTTTGCGGAAGAATTATAACTATCTCCATTTTAATTTCGGAAATCCCATATGGCGAGGAAAAAATAAAAAAACTTGTGGATTACTACAAAAATACTTATAGATTGCTAAGATAACTAAAATTCGGAGCGTCAATGAGAAAAAGAAAAATTTAATGCTATTGAGATGCATAAGCACTCTCGCATTAGGATCACATTTGGAAAACAATTACGCGCCTTAAACTTTATGGCAGGCTAAGCCATTATATAACATAATTACCTTTCTTGAGGAGATATATTAATGAGAAATCTCTCTGTAGCCGGTATAGAGAATTGTAAAATAGGACTCCTACAAAGAACTAAAACTTAATCAGAATGCTCGAAGTACGACAAACAAATTACATGGCATCTAGGGGTTGCACGAAATAACGCTATTGCCAAATCCTGTCCAACTCTTTTCGCGATGAATATTGTTCGGGGCTTGATCCGCGGGGAATTCGCGGTGACAGAACCGTTGTCGGCGGCGTCATAAACCAAAGTCGAAAAGTGAGATGAGGAAGGAGAATTATAGTTTGCACAAAATCCCTTCGATGACACGTCAACGAAGAGAGTTTGGGAATGAGTAGATTTAAAAGAAACGAAGGAAAACTGACCGTCGGTCACACCAGAGCACCCTTCATCTCTCTTGCTTTCCGTCTGTACCATTCAGCTCCCGGATCATTCGAGCGTCGAGCAATGTGATCAATGAGGTCGCTTTGCCTCCGACAATAAAAAAAGAAAACGAGAGCACCGAGGCTTGCTTCCGCCCCTTGTTCGGCCGATTCACGGAAAACTACACACCAGGTGATGCTCGATGTGGCTCCGTCGGTTTCCGCCATACACCATTCAACACACAAAGCTTCTCTCTCTCTCCTATCTCGCGTCGAAAAAAAAGAGAGGCGGCTCCATGTTGCAGCGAGCGATGTATTTGTTCATGAAACACCGCATTCTCATTGTGGCAATCAAACGAACCTTTTTCACCTCCGACAATGAAAGCATATGGTCAAGATGCAACTGATTTTTTGGATACACACAAGAGACGAAATGGTAATATGTTTTGCTTGGTATGTAGTGGGTTGAATTAGAAGAAATAACTCGATCTAAAATGCTGCAAAATTAAATTAAATTAATTTGATTAAAAAAATTGAATATATATCTCTCCGAAACTCATATAGATCATATTTGGAATCGAATCCACGATAGTGACAGATAAAAATTGCATTCGTCGAACAATTTTATGTGAGCGTATATGGCAAGCAATTGTTACGGCTACCGATTAAGTAGAAACAAAATTGACTTCCATGGGACGTCCATGGAAAAGGCTTTTTATCCCAAAAATGATCATGAAAAAGGCATTAGAAATTTAAAGGTAATTCTATTGAAACAGCCAGAAATATTCACATGAAAATATATCCTTTGATAGAATTAAATAAAGGATAACTATCTAGATAACTCGCTTGGTTAAAATTTTGAGAAAAACAATAGATTAAAGGTATAAAAAAAGACATAAAAGTTAAATGCTTTACAGTAAAAATAGGTTGTACCGAGCATTGCAAGTAGCTTCCAGAAAAAAGTGGTAAAACGACATATCCCTATACCAGATCAAATTACTACCAAATTGAGAATTACGTTCAAATATATTTCATGCTCATTTGCCGATTTCTACCGAATTTCCGCTTTGAAAATTGAATAAAAATATTGGATTCGTCTGATAAAAGAGAGTCTGGGATGGCACTCAGAAAAACGGGAACAATCTACGGGTCCTATGTAAACAGAATTTTCTTTTAGAGCGATATTGCTGTGCCTATAGGCGTACTGAGAACATTTTCGGTAATTTATCCAATTTACACTCCTGTTTTATTTCCAAGGAAATGGGATTGAAAGAATTTGACAAATGCGGGCTGCATAGGATGGAAAGAAATGTTGGTGGAGGCGCCGGGTAGGTATAGTGCCTATGTTTTATCGGCAACGGCGTGACGTCACCTCCGCTCTCCGCCGAGCACACCGCTCCGTCGCTCCGACCGCACATCCCTAGAAAGTCCCTTTGAGATTTCCTGCCTCACGTCACCTCCCATTATTTGCCTCTCTCCAACTGTAAATTGATTACTCCCAAATGTTCCCTCAACTCTTAGAGGAAGAATTCAGGGTGCTCGCAGCCGAATAAAAGGGCAGAACAAAGCGCAATATTAAGGGGATTGAAATGTGATTTTCCCACCCGTTGAAACGGCTGTCAAACATGTTCGACAGACAAAGGAAGTTTCGCAGATTTTTTCCAGCGCATTTTTTCATGCATCGAGAACTAGATTGAACTGAATACAAAAAGGCCTTGCTTTTTTTGCTTGTTTGCCGTGCAAAAGAATAATCATACGACGAAAAGGTCTTTTGGTTTCACCCTCGTATGTTGGATGTCAGAAAGTTCTAATACGGACGAAAAAGAGTGCCGAACACAGAGTTATGTGCATGCATAATCCAATTACGGTGTAAATTCAGTCATTGCCAGGATTTGAGCCAAGGTCCTTTGGAAAGCTTGCATTCAACCTATTCTACCGAGGATATCGCTCACATGCTGTAATTATCACCTGATTAATTATCACTACGGTTGCGTGGGCTGGCATCTGCAATTGACCGAATTTGGGCGTGACAGAGTCAATGGCCGAGGGATCACAGATGCAGTAGAGAGAATTAATTTGGCAGCACTTGAGTGTGAGCTTGGCTGCGGGCTGGTGATGACAGTTCGATTAGTCCTTCCAGACTGATGACCAACAGTGAAATTTTGCGCCCCAAATGGAATTGAAGAACAACTGTTAAAATTAAGTCATCACTGATCTAATTTTGATTATATGAAGTGCAATATTGTAAAAAGTCCTACAGCTACATTGAATATAGTTCTGTAGTCACACCATTAGACATACTATTGAAAAACATCATTTAATTACAAAAATCCAATCTACAAAATTTTAAAAAACCTAGTATACAGTAAAACTTAAACCAATAAACGTCATTAATGGAAAGTACCTGACTTTTTGTTTTCAACATTTAATTTCAAAGTACATGTAAAATGTGGTGATTTGAAATTATCTCAACGCTAAATAGATGGAGAAGATGGGCTTAATAAAATTTTTAAATCGTTATTTTTTCCCAGTGTTGGTCAAAATTTGAGTGACGTATGCACGAATATTACAATAAGGGATTACTCTACCTATAAGTGTGTTGTCACTGACCGTGTTTTTCGTTCGATTTCCAAAAGTCACCACTCGCGTCGCTGATGGATGGAAGGTTTCAAATTTCATACTTAAATAATCTAAAATTAGGATGGTTAACTAATATTTGTACTCGTGATGGTGAGCCCAAAGCGGCAAGCTGAATGAAGCTTCAACGGTACGACAAGTGTTTCCTGTATGTAGTCCCTTGGAATCCGTGAATCATCTCGTATTTTTTTGAAAGAATTAGTAATGCCCAACGAGAGAAAATTTTATATTCATCAATTTCGGGGATGTATAATTTTGTAACCTTTTACGTTTTGCAACTGAAAAAACAACCAGTTTTTTAAACTTTTATTTGGATATTACCGCAAAGTAGTCAGCAATTGACATTAACGTAGCCCTCTGCAAGTCCATTAAAAGCATTAAATTTCCCCACGAGAGAGACATCTCTCTTGGGATACAATGGAACCCATCTCCTCAAAATACTTAAGCACTTATACTGCAAAAAATAGCGAGTGTTTTGAGTAGTTTTCGACAAGTTGAAACGGTGAAATGAAATGCTATCATTGTGCTAAATGAACGAAGCTGTATTTGCTAAATTATGGTTTTTCAAAGTTCACGAATAACCATTAGCAATTTTGATTTGTCAAGGATCATATTTGAGCAAAGAGAAATGATTTTTCTCTTGGAAATATAACACTGGCTTTTATGTTAATCCGCGAAACTGGCTTAAAACCATTGCTTCATCCGCAAACTCTGTATAATAGCAAAAATAAATAAAACTTAAAAATTTCAATTCCATAAATTTTAATGATAAGACTGAAGATGATACAAAGTATTTAAAGCCGAGTCGTGTTATAGTTAAATGAATAATAGTGTAACTTGCAAGTTTTTTTCAGCATGGAAAAAAATCACGTGATCACCCCTGACACCGTTCGATTTATTTAAAAATCAATCGACCGTTGTGCTAGTCAGGTGAAGGGCGAGCGGAAACCGATGGGGTGATTGATTGATTGTGGAGTGAATTTGTTCCTCTGAACGCCTCCGACCCAAACGGATTCACCAGATTCGCTCGCTGCTGGAACAGCGTGCTTCAAAAGGAACTTTTAGCGCGAATCACTCCTCGCAGCTAGACTCCATGTCACTTTCGCCGCGAACAACGCCCGCCTTGCCTTCTACACCATCCGTCAATGGCGCTAGTGGGAGGCGGAGGTTCGTGGGGTCCATTAAGAGCTCAGCGGTGGTCGCCCGTTTGGCTCGAGGCATGAGCGCCGTCGTTCGACTCAAAACGAAGCGGACGAGGGCACATATCGAGCGTGTGTCACCCGCAGTGACCGCTCGGGTGACTGGCTGTCTTTGAGCAACGATTTGCTCGATCAAAGACCACTGCCGACGGAGAGCTAAGCATATCCCCCTACAAAGGTGCAAATATTTTTTCAAAGGGAATCATATCCCTTTTTGACACGAATATCTCACGAGAGGTTATCTCACCTCTCACGGCGGCCTTTAACTAAGTATTGCCTCGCGTGACGTGGGATTTCGCAGAATTCGTTTGCAGGATCAAATATCAAGGACCACGCTCTCAAAGATTTAAAATAAATAAAGGTGTTTGACACTCTTGGGTGTTTGCAATAGGAAAAAAAACTGCAGATCAATCCGCCACCTTTTTATTATATTTTTTGTTAATTTGCAGTTTTTACCGGACTGCACTCAGAAAAAATTTCGGGTGGGATTACATATTGCGGGGGTTCAATTAAAGGGAAAATACTTGAGATTTTGCTAGCGAATCATTTCGAGGGTTTTTGAAACCCGTAACTAAGGGACTGCATAGAGGAGGCATCATTCCGTCAGCAACTCGAGTGGTGACTATTGACAATACTGTAACGCGGGTGGGTGAAAAAAAAAACGATTCCTACTTCCGGAACACCAAAAAAAAAAAAAACAAACACATTTATTCGCCAAAAAATACATACATAGTTACATTTAAATCTCTCCAACCGAAACGTTTTTTCAGTCCTTCCTTGTTGATTCTATTCTCTCCATCAATAACCACCGTTACCAAGGCTCACGATGACTCCTCTGTTAAAATACATAGAAATGAGCTATGGGTGACGACAAATAATAGAGGCGAATTAGAGAATCCTTAGCTGTAATATTCGTGTCCTGCCAAATAACCGCCCTACCAACAGCTGTGGCCTTGATTTTTTAGGTGTATATCCAACATGTGATATTTCGAGTGGCGAATGTGACGAAGAGTACTTTAGGTACCGCACCCAAGTTTCAACTACATCACATACAATACAATCATGATACACAACATTCTTTGCAGAATAGGTATGTTGATACCAAGTAGACTTTCTTTCCCTGATTTGATTAATCAATTTCTGGTTGAAAAACGGGTCTTTAAGTGCTGAATATCCTATAACTAGAATAAGTTATTCCATAGAATTCAAAGTAAAATATAGAATCGCGGCTTTGATAATTGGAATATTCTTGAAACTGTCAATGATCAGTAGAATAAGTTTACATGGACATATTATACCTCTATCAAAATAATTATTGAATTTCATCATGTATTAACAATAGGATGGAATGTAGATCGATCATGAATATTAATAATTAAGCATTCAACGGTGTTTTAATAATTTACAACCATATCCTATTGAAGTTCAGCATTTAAGATCCTCTCTTATGTGATTTGCACTAATCACATGGGCGGGAAAATGCATTAAAAATGTATTCAACCAAAGCTCACAATTCCAATTACAAATAAAAAAGATATCGGAAAAAAATGCACAAAAATACATCGCGTGGAAAATGACGATCGCCGGGCGGCGTCAAACCCCTCCGTCACCGCCCGAGAGCCCCATGGATAAATTCACTTATCTGTATCGCTGCCTGCAGCGTACCGAGCCTCTACGTGGGTTGCCGCTGGCTAATAGTAATTGGGTGAAAATTATGGATTTTACTTCTATTGCGGTAGACAGTGATCCACATGATATAATTATCCCTGCCGAACTGCATGTCAAGCTGTGAGCCATCACTGCGCCAAAGCGTTAAGCAATTTGGGTGCTGTTTTACATCGCGTGACTCGCAATTTTTTTATTCAATCTCCAAAGGCAATTAATGCTACAATGGCTGGTTTTCCATCAGCCTTGTCGCCGTAAAGCGATAGTTTCACCTCAGAAACTGTTCAGTAGAGAGCCTAAGGTCACAGATATACTTTTAAAAATCCTTAATTTCATAAAAATATGCCTATTATAAAATCAAATCCGTCGATCCTGGTGAGGTGAAGTGAAATTTGCCCGTAATGGAATAAAATAGGAGCAATTTACCCCAAAATAACTATTAATTCGACCTAGTTTTCAATGTATCTAGATTTTTAACAAAAATTAATTTTAGTTCGAATCGTTTTTAAACGCGATGAAGTTGCATTAAAAGTTATTTATGCGGAAAAGTTGCACCTTTATTATTTCATTACGTACGATACATGCATTGGAATATATTGATAATGTGAACTAGTTGGCACTTAAAAATAAAGCCAATTCAATAAACAGAGGATACACAATACTAATCCAGTACAAATTAAAATTATATAGCCACCTGCAAGTAAACATTTACATAATACCCGTTTGATCAACGATGAACGTGTAAGGTGCTTACAGTGGAAATAATGTTAGAGAACACGCAGAAGATATATCTACAAATTCATAATGGTCATTTTGCCTATCCATTGCCCAAGTGAGCCAAAAGGTTGAATTTAGACAGTTAATGAATTCCTTTCTCACTGCTGAGATAACAATAAGTCCCGTATATTAGATGAGATTCGTACAATTATATGGCGATCGTATCATATCTTAGTATAAACTACAGAAAGATTTGACAACTATGAAAGGATCATGAATTTCTTGCATTATAGTTGGACTAGCAGCTTAAATTTAATCGAGAGAGGGTTTCATTTATCATGGACAAATCATTAAAATCTAGAGTATACGTATTCTATTTTAAAAAGGCAGAGTAAAAAAAACTATTCACATTAATGAACAAATGTTGAAATACAAATGAATTTCTCATGGATTGGTATTTTGGAGGTTGATTTTTCAGCTTCAATCAGGGATTTGGTATCGCCATTCTATTGTACGGTGAGTCCAATGATGTATGCAAAATACAATCACGTTATCGACAAATCTCCCCCAGCAGTAACAAAAAATAAAAATACATCCCAGAGGTCAGAATGACCAGTAGGCTCAGCCCCGGCATTAAACACGCCATCCGTCGATGCGTGCACACGCTTTGAGTGAATTTTTTTTCGTCACGCTCCACAATTTCACGGAGAGCAAATTGCTCATATCGTGCGGGAATGAATTTGCCTCGAGGGTACCAACCCCCCACGCCCCCGTCGCTTCCTCCCTGAGCTCCCCCAATTATGCTATAGACTGCAGGGCGGCGACATATCCCATGGAGACACTCCCTTCGCGGGCGCATACCGACCGTTCCGGACCGCACGGTCGTCGGGCGCCGCGTCGCCGCCGCTATGTCCCACCGACTTTTTGAACGTCTGCCTCTCTTCTCCACTCCATTTTCGTAGGAAAATTTAGAAAAGACGAAAAGATGAACGGCTTAACAGACGTTTGCCAATATTTGCCTCGATTTGAAATTTTGAACATTTTCCTCAGTATTTTCTCAGAGTAAAAATGTATACATTTGACAGTGCTTTTCATCAATTGTTTGTTGATTTCATTCTGCAATATAAGGAAGGATTGGAAAAAGAAAACTTTGATCGATTTGGTTAAAGTAATATTTTTTCAATAGTGTCTTAAATGTAAGTGTATATTTTTCTTTGCTCTAATTTAGATATGCTCTCAATTTTTGTTTTCGTATTACCACTCGGTGACAAGCTACTAGAAATAACATGTATTACATTATATATATATTTATAAACGTCTATTCTATTTTGTTAAATTAAAAATAAATAAAATTGACATTTACTAATATTTGTCGCGATCTGTAATTTTGAAAATTTTCCTCGGTATTTACCCAGATTTTATGTTTATAAATTGATATGATTTTGTATTTTGCTGCTTAATTTCTCTGCTACTTGTTAGTTTCATGGAAACTTCAAAAGTGACCAGAGATAATGCTTTGAATTGCAATGCCTCGTTAACTAAGTAGGGACGATACCATGCCCAGGGGACAATATGCTTATGAGTGCTTCCACTGTCATCTAATGGCGCAGAATACTTGTCTTCAATCACCTTGAGCATGTATTCCGAGATAGCCGGAATCCTTTCGTGTGGCGCCCATTCAACCGCATGAATCTCACGCTGACGACGAACCGCGGAATGAGCTAAGCAGTGAGCGGCGGCGTGGGGGGAAGGCTTGCGGTTATGAGCCTCGCTGTAATTCAAACCTCCATCGAATCAATCCGCATTTCGGATGCCATGGGAGGGAACTACCTCAGATACAATACTCTCCCGCCTTCTTGCTGAGGTTAACTCTCTGTCCTATAGTTGGGTTCACAAGCCGGTCAATTTGTCCATCAATGCTAATATTTCGATAGAAGACTCTGCAATTGACAGATGAATACAATGGACATGCTCTCTGTTTATTGGTTTCAAATGATAGAAGGACTGATTTGACGATTGGACAATTATTTAATTATCATATTGATTTGCTGTCATGCTTTGCGATGTTATCAATAATAGAGTTGACTTAAATCAAAAACATTACGATTATATTGTAATTTTAATTTTTATGTATTATGAAACGGATACTTAAAAGCAATAAGATAGAGTCTGGACTATTTTTATTTAGAAAATAATTCTTTGATTGTTTGCACAGGAGATAAATTTATCTTATTTTTCATAAAAGAATTATTGATTTTTCCGAAGGAACAATTGTTATTTCTGAAGACGTAGAAATTACGTTCATTATAAATAGCATTTGATATAAATTAATTGCATCTGATTACGTTAGAGGCGATGACGTATTAGTAAAGTTATGAATTACAACGCTGCGAATAACGAAACTAATTCTACAACGCTTCACCCCTGTTTTTCCGAATTTCATAAATTAAAATTAGAAATTTCTAGCAACGACACTTGCATAATATATCGAAAAAATATTGGTATTTAAGTAATACCTACTCTTGGTTGTAATAAAATGACTTGTTTCCGAATTAAGGGTCACCAAACTTGGCGAATCTTTCGAAAACCATAAAAAATAGTTAAGTAGTTTTGTTCAGAGTCAAACAAGAAAATATATCTAGTGTTTCTCTCCATTCCACCCCATTCCATTATATAATTATTGTTATCCTAACTCGAATGCCCATTAAATCTGCGCCGACAGTAAGCCATTCCTTTTAATTGTGTTATCATGGCGTTGTCTCCTTGAATACATCACCGGCCCCAAGCGCATTAATCTCCAGCTACTCTCTCTCAGAGGAGAAGAATGAAAGAAAAACACCCAAAGGTGAGTGTATGACAGGGACGTGATAAAAAAGTTAAAAAATCACCATTTCACTTTCTGAGTTATTAGACCAATTATTTCTATAATTGAAGTCAAAATGTGATGTTTTATTGAAAATGGAGCCAAGATATTTTCGAAAATTGAAGCTGGAGTAGCAGGAAAAATTCAAACGAAAAAAATAATTTTTTCACAAGCATGCACTCTAATGTATCGAACTGCTTTATATTCATGACGAAGGTTTACACAAGTGAACATAGGTTTTGTTCGGAGTATATTTGAAAATATTGCACTAGGTAGACATATTTATGAAGGTTTAATATCTGTGGGACCTTCAAAAATAAATTGTCAAAAAAATCCTCGCAATTTCTATGACTTCAGAAAGACCGAATGTAAGAGCTAACAGCTCATTTACCGTCCAAGCGCCTAAAAGATCTGTTACGCTTCACCAGAGACAAAAGGGTCAAAACATAGCATCCGCAATAAAATAAAAATTTAGACACCTCTATTCAACCAGTATCAGAGGTATTAGACTGTTAATTGCCTTTATCAGTATCAAAATAACGGGTTTGAATTAGGTAGAAGAGTGGACGACTAAAAAGTTTAAAGTAAAAGTTGGGGAATTTGTTTGAACAAAGTATGTATTCATTTGATTTATTTTGTTTACATTGTTAGGATGATACTTTTGGCATCAAGAGCAATGCTTCTGTGAAATAAGATGTTTGTGCACAATTTTGATGAAAACACGGTATTAAGTGGGCGCTCATTTTGACACATAATCGTCACAAATGCTGAAATCCTATGGAAAGGGTGGGGAAATTGATGACTGTATGATATATTTTCCTAAATAATCTGTTGTTCAAATTAAAATAATGTTATTTTGCCACATGAAAAGTTTTCAAAGTGATAATTGATCTTCTTACGTCATATTTACGAAAAGATCGCATTAAGTAGTAATTTTGAATCTTGTAGTTACAGGAAAATTCCTGTAAATTGAATGTATGGTTACAAATACGCCGACCTCAGCATTTTCCTCAGAAAGATGGACTGAAAGAAATAACTGCACCCACCATTTCTCTCAAGACCCCTCCTTAAAAACACCTACAGAGGCATTGGACAGATCATTGCCTCGGACTGTCTATGCCAAAGGTGAAATACCTGATTTGAATCAGATCAGATTAAGAAAATGGTTGCCTATGTGACATATATTTTCGTAAATAATTTGGCTTGAATTGTACAATAATGCTATGTTTTTAAAATTGATAGCTGTCGAGAAATATCTGATATTTTAAATAAACTAATTATGAAAAGAAAGTAATATCTGATATTTTTACGATATATTTACGAAAGGCTGGGATCAACCATTAATTTCGAACAATGCAGTTGTGGGGTAGGTAAACTCCTTTAAATTGAATGAATGGTTCCAAACATCCCAAGCACAGTCTTTTCTTCAGAAAGAAAGACTGAAAGAACAGTGACTACTCCCACCCTTACCCTTAATACACCCCCCTCCTTAAAAAAAAAGGGTTCCTGCTCCCGGCCCTCCCGCCTGCCTCCGCCGCCCCCCGGAGCAGCAGGACCTGCCCCCAGGAGAGAGGGGGCGGAGGGCAGAGGGGAGGGGATCGATGGAGCTAAACCGCCGCCCCATCCCAACTCCTACTCGGGTTGCGGGGGTGGGTTCCCCGAATATCTCACCACCCGCACAGCAAGTAATCCGCTTTCCGTCTGTTCGACTCTAATCGCACAGAAGGAATCTCGAAGGCCACTCGCGCTACTAAGGAGTACTGCACCCCCAACACTCCCAACCACGATTTCCAACACTCTATGTAAATGGACATCCGAAATCATTCTTCCAATCAACGTTATGCCGAAGAAATAACATAAGTATGAAAAGAAAATCGATCTAAGTCATGGAAAAACTTAATCTTTGAATCTTCATTATTTTTGCACCTTAATAGGCCTGATTCTGTACACCACCGACATTTTTCCATGAGCCTAGAACCTTAGAAATAACGTTATTTTGACACAAGTGTCGAATAAACTTCGAAAAATACCATTTGGAGTTTTTTCATGCATCAAATTTACGACCTGGTGATCTCAGAAATGTTAAGACTCATATCACGTGAAGTCCCTACCAAATGAAAACTCTTTCTCCCCATGGCAAATACTACTGAAGACTAATTTAACTCTCAAATTATCATCCTTTACATCCAAAAACATTTGCCATATCAGCGACATTCACGTGAATAAATAAATAAATATGAAAATATGAACGTTGTAGGTGGTAGTGTAACTTATACAAAGCGTTTCCAATATTTGCACACCTTGAAGGGCCAAAGTCAGTTAAATTTCCCCATGGCTTTAAGAGTTTAGAGCCTCGATTGCGTTATCTTGAAACCGGTGACTCTTAAATGTCTTAGAATGCCATTTGAAACTTGAAGATTCAATCTAGTGTAGACGTCACGCTCTCAAACTATCGAGACTCCTCTCAAGTAAAGTCCCTTCCGCCTTTTGTTATTACTATTTGTCAACCCTATCATGGTATTTATGCATCCATAAATCACTTGTGAAAATAGCATTCACACAACGGAATACATAAAAATGACAAGAAAATTTCCGCAGTGCCGACCAGCTAGTAAAGTATTATATCTCATTGTGGCTGCACAGCTTAAGAGTTCCTATTTATTAGGAACACGCTGAGAAAGACCAACAACCAAAGAAAAACCAACTCCCGCCGGCAACTATTCAAATCCTGCAATTGGCGTTCTGCATTGGCCAATAAACTCAACACAACCGATGGAGCAACAGCCGAAAAACACGGAGATACCGTTTCGGTTTCCATTTATATCGTTGAAAATGGCGTCATTTGGTCGTCAGTGGCGTTTAAGGAATTTAATGTGGCCTGTTTAATCTTTGCGGCTTTATATTTCGGCAAAGGGTGCCTTTCAAAGCTTTGACATTTGTCGCAAATATGACGTCCGCGTCCGCTCACGAAAATAGCATGTTTCTACCTCGACAAGCATCTGTTAAATAGACTAAAGGCTTGTAAAAATTGGCTAATAGTCTTAAAACTATTAAAAATTTCAGCAGCAATGCTTTTCGCATTTTTCTCAGCCTATTAAATGGTGGATTGATTGATGATTTTGCATATATAAAATTCCAACATTGGGACGCTCTTCGCGAAATGTTTATCGACGAAAATTAATTTATTTTTGCGTTGTTTACTGATCAGCATCAAAAGATACCATTTCAAATCCTGTGTGAGTAACCCCAGTTGAGACGCCATACGTACGGAATGTTTGACACTCCGACTCGTGAACTTTCAAGAAATCCGATCCTTGGCTTGCAAATGTCTATGGATCCCTCTTGCCGGTCGATTTTTTTAAGAGTTTATGAAATCGCTATACACGCGATGAAATGCATGAAAATAGGAACAGTTGAATTGTTGGACGTATCTTTTTTCTTGCAAAGAAGCTTAGGATCGGGTTGACACGGAGGCCAGTTGTATTGGCTTTACACCCTGTGGATCAGGATTCAAATTCTGACAGTGGTGAAGACTAATAAAAGATTTCCCGATCCCCGCTTGAGTGTTGCCTGAAAGGAAAATGAAGCGCAGCACTGCACCCGTCGAATGGGACGTTAATCCATGGCCCCTTCGTCACCTATCGTAAAGAGGAATCTAAAGGAGCCGGGTTTCTCTCCATCATTCCTTCCCACATTTCCCTTATGGCTCTAATGACCTCAGCTGTTGATCGCTTCTTCCAAATTTTATAGCCCCGTGGCTAATACTCCTTGAGTGAGAACCTGACATGGATGAGCCTCAAAGATATGTTACCATAGAAGAACTGACTGAAGAATAACGTCATTGCTATGGATTGCAATATTTAATTAAATAACTTTGTCAGTTTCACAGACTAATTTCTCAAGACCGGTTTCGTCACAGTGCGACATAATCTGGCGTTAATACAGGAAATACCAACTCTTGAATATTCTAGATCAATGGAACGATAGGCGACGAAACCTTGACGAAAACGGTCGCGTGAAATGAAATTTGCGAAATTATAAAAGTTATTTTACATGATATAAAGCAATTTCAAAAATTAATGCCTGGAAATATTTGAGAAATTCCTTTTCTTCTTTAATCTGGAAATATTGATTACATTATGGATTGCAATGCTCGCTGAACTTATATTTCGACTACTGTATTCTCTAAGAACGTAACTTTGCACAACCTCGAAATTATCGGGAGTAGGACTCTCTCGAGCAACTAGGATGAATTTTCATTCGATTGAATGGCGTACCATCGCATTTTTCGAGTTACGTCATTTCCATCTCATTATAGTATTGTGACGTCAAATAAAAGTACCAAAGATATTAAAGTATTATAGTGGTTGCATAAATTAAAATGAACAAAGCGTGGTGAGAGGGTAGGGGTCGCCTTCCATTTAGGATGAAAAACTTCATCGAATGTTTTTCCTGTACATGATGTGTGTCCACTGAGTACAATGATGAAAAAAATTTTAACGACAGAAAATCGTATTGCACCTTGGACAAAATTTTTTGATATCCAGATGCTAGTGAATATTGCTCCATTTTTAAAAAAATCCACAGTTAAAATGCTCTTTGTGAATAACTTCGGTCGTAACTCTGTAGGTATCCACTTTTGCTGCGAAAATATTATCTTTAATGTTAATAAGCCTTAGTGAATATCAATGTTGTGAAACGTTATCGAGCTTATATTTAATTTACAATTACCGAGAACTAGGGAGACATAGCACATCACTAGGGACGGAATTGAACGAAGTTTATGTATTTATTTTGTCTCTTACTGTATCAATAAATCACCTTTTGCACGACAATACTTATCTGCAGAAATGCTACACAATCTCTCGGCACTATCTGTTTTCTACGCTCCAGCAAACGTTATCAAAAAGTCATCGCACGCAAAAATAAAAATCATCGCAGTTCTGCGGGAGCATCACTAAGATTTTTTACGACGCTTCGTACATTTGCGCATTAAAAATGCACGAGAGTTTCACTTTTTATCCTTCATAGAATGTCATTGCATACCATCCAATAGGGGAAATGAATTTGAGTGATTAATTAGTCCAATGCAAACAATGCAAAAGCTAATGAATACAATCACATCAACCGGCACTGGTGAAACTCTATCTCGGTCGTTATTTGCTCTTGCAGTCGGTTTCAGTCAGGTCAAGTAAAAAAAAACTCCCGGCCGTAACTGCACGTGCCATGAATGCAGTGAAATATTAAAGCCTGCGAAATAAAAAGGATTGTTTTCCCTGGATTCAACTCACAACTCCGTTCAGGTTTCATTCCACTTCGGTTTTACAATTTGGTGCGTAAAAAAAAGCTTATCTCACTGCGCGCAGCACGGAAGTTTCGCTCGTGATCTTATCACGGATATACGTACCAGTTACAAAAAGACAAGTTATCCTCACCTACGCAACGGGAGATCAATGGAAGGATCTATTAATAAATTATAAATAACGAGAAAAATTTTTTTTCTCCATCATTTGAGGTTGGTTGCGTTGGTTGTTGGAAGTTTGGTTGTGCCCAATCTCAGTATCGGCCATTACAAACGTAATAGAGATATTTCCATTGTTTGAGAGTAGCATTGGTTCAAGCAAATTTTACTTTCACTCCAGTTTCACGACTCAGTGCGTAGAAAATGCATATTTCGCTACCATCAGCACGAAAATTTCACGCGTGTGATCTTACCAGAGATATGTTTTTGACTTTAAAAAGTTTTATACTCGACTATCTGCCTAATAAACTTGGAATTTCCTGATATATTCATATGATAGCCAATTGCAAAAAGAAACAGTAGTCTTATGTACTCAATGAGAGATTTCTGAAAGGAATATTCAGTAAAGTTACAAGAAAAATATTTTTTTTGTGCATATGGTTATTAGGTTTTTAAAATTAATTTTGACAAAGCATGAACTACGTGTTTTTTTTAAGATCATTCGATAGAAGACCATGAAGGGCATATTTTTTGGAAAATGCCATAGACGTCATTTATTAGTGGAACTCTCTTAAGAAGACACATCATTTGGTAAGTAAGTCATGTAAGTGGTCATAATTTATCAATCTGTAGCGTATCACTCGTTTAATACCAACGAATAATCATGAAATATCCAGGGTAAGTGGAGTGGACTCTTAAGCATTTCCCTCTATCCCAAAAACAAAGATGTTACTCATGAAAAACAATGAGGAAAAATTTTGCTATTAGAGTGCAGGAAAATGTTTTCATACCCTAAAAATATCGAGATGACCGATCCGTAGTGCTTTCTCCAACCGGCCAGGCGAAAGTGCGTCGATACAACGACCCCTTCGCTTGGCTCCGAGGCGAAAAGACTCGCCTACCAGGATCGGTCGGCATCTTTCGGACCTTTTATTGACCAATTCGTATCGTATTGACCACTCACATCGAGAGCCAGCATTCTCTCGGATGGCTTGCCTCTCTAACCGCCCGGAGGCCATGGAACAAAATGACTCTCGCCGCTGGTACAGCTGAGCACTGGGAATAGGTACGCGCGCCAACTATCCTCGTTTATTTCACCACTTAGGACTCGCCTTCGATATTTACACAACCCAAAAATGCATTTTGCTACCTCTTGGAATTAATTCAAAGTTAGATAGCATTAATGGGTTCCAGATCGGAAAGGCTCATTCGCTCCAAGAGCAACTGTAGGCATCGTTAATACGCATATTGAGACCATCTACGCTGCCATTTAGCGTAGTATGTAGAAAATCATTAAGTCGAAAGAAAAATCAGTAGAAAATTGTTTTTATTTCACGTGAATTTGTGGGTCCTTTTTGAATTATATGAAAGGTAAGACTTAAACATCAAAGAGATATTTCATTAAGCCATAATTCTCCAACTTTATACATGATAACAAAATAAAACTCCAACTTTAGAGATCTTTCACTGGATTGTATTCACAAATGACTCAGTACTAATTAATGCTCGCAGATGTGAAATAATTCATGCAAAATCTCGTCCTTGGAGCGCAAAAGTTCTTTATAATGACGGCAACTTTCTACAAAGCAATTTTAATACAATGCTTTATAAAGGACAGCTCAGCCCCATGAGTAAAGAGATGTGCGATCCTCGTGAAAATCAGAGAAATTACATGCGTTCCACTAAAGGAAAATAAACAAACTCCTCCTTCTCCAACATGGCGGCTTAAAATGAACGACATCGTCTACTATGGTAGAATATGGACTGAAGATAAGATAAGATATGGAAAGAAGTCTGGCTAAAAAAACTTCCTCTTTCATTTTAGTTTGGGGATCATGATGTAATGTTGCTACTTTAGTCACAGTACTAGAAGGGGAAATTGTTCTGATTTTGGATTCACTAAAAGTTAAATGAATGTCTTTGAACAGCATTCCAATGCGTGAATGAGTTAGACATCACCTTCAAATAAATAAGATATCGTATAATGGTACTGTTAAACACGAAGTGGCTAAGGTGATGTCCTCAAAGGGTAGAGAAAATATGAGGGTCGTTCAATAAGTCCTAAGAATCTTCGAAAAATTGTTATCTCAGTATAAAAAATTAATGTTGTTCAGAAAGTAGCTCTTGTGACAAGTAAGCTGTTACGGTTTCTGCTGTATCCATTCCATGGTTTCATTTTTGCTGCCGATTTTAGTGAACAAAATTCATTTGTTTATAGTGTACAGATGAAATTGAGTTTTTTTGCGGTGACGCAACTCTAGTTTTATGAAAGTGTTAGCGCCGAAAGATATAAAATAAAAATTGAATGAAGCTAATGGAAGACCAGCTCCTGTGTTTAAATATATGAAATAGTGGGTAAATGAGTGAAAACGTGGCCGTACATCCAAAAAATGAACAATGTTCCGGAGGCTTTGCGGAAGTGTCAATGCACAATTGATTTAATTTTGCACGAAAATTTGGGTGTGAAAAAAATATCGGCAAGATTGCTGCCGCATTTCCTCATATATAGGAAAATAAACGCAATCGTGTGGTCAACTCAACTAGTGTTTTGGTGCTTTTTTTCGCAATCCTGAGGATTTTCCGCATTAATTCATAACTTTCGATTGTGGGGGTTGTCGGGAGGCCAATGAAGAACACTTCTTCACCAATTTAAGGAAACCGTCTTTAATTAGTCTTAAACACAGAACAATACACAGTGGACCGCTCCACACACCACGCGTCCACACCAAAACGGCACCATAACTACTGTCCTTCCTTCTCCCGTAACTCTTATTTCTCCCACTAGATGGCTCCCAATACCAAGTGCTGCCATCTAGTGGGAGACATGGCATCAGTGCCGCCATCTAGTAAATAATATTGCTACACGATGAAATATGGATTCATTACTATACTACAGAGGAAAATAGCAGGTAAAACAATGGAATATTGAATATGAACGGGCTCTAAAGCAGGCGAAGATACTGAAAAAGTCCGGTCAAGTCATAGCAACGACATTTTGGAATGTATGCGGAATTATCTGAAACGATTTAGTGGAAAAACGACTAAGAGGAGAGTATTATCCATCGTTTTTGGACCGGCTGATATTAGAAATCTAGAAAAGCGCCCACATTTGAAACAGAAAAATTTCTTCCTTCACGAAGGAAACGCACGATTGCACGTCTGTTTGGCGTCAATAGCTAAAATTACAGGATTGAACTTTTTATTATTAAAAATTTCACCGTATGCACCAGATTTGGCCTCCAGTGACTAGTTATAGTTTCAAACTTGAAGAAATGGCTTTTCGGACAAAGATTTACGTCTAAGGAGGAGTTCATCGACTAAACAAATACCCGTTTTTAAGAGAATATCCCGAAATTTTACCTTTTGGACGGCTTAAAATGCTTATAAAAATACTTAAAAACCAGCATATGGCTGAAAGAAGGCTACAATGGATAATATAAAAAAATGGAATAAATATAATTTGTTTTTACATCCTTTTCTAAAGACTAATTGAACGACCTTCGTATCAGTAAGCCTAAATAATAGTGAAATTCAACCAACAGTTACTACTTGTAAATAATTTCATTTGCTTGTGCTTGGAATAGGCAAATATTAAACTCCCATACATACTTATCAGCTATACTCACCTTGCTGCAGTGAATGGAATCTCAAAGTGGTGTTATCTGAAAAATAAATAGAATTGGTTATTACAAGCATTCAATGTGTTTCAAATAATTATCCTATCAAATAAAGATACTTAATCTACCGTATAGAATAACCAACGATTTTTCACAGAAATGTCACGCTAACCAAAAAGTGATGCAACAAAGATAAATATGCCGTAAACAATGGTTTTAAATAGTTCCATTCACGAAAAAAGAATACCATTTTAAAATGCATATTTTAAGTGCCCGAACCCATCACTTCTGAAAATGCATGTCATAGCCGAGTTCTGATCCCAAATATAGACAATTTTATGAAACAGCTGAAGCCCAAAATAAAAAGTGATGCGGTTTTTCCGATGCTGTAGTTGCAGTATGAAATATTTAAGGCTTCAGCCTCGAATCGGTATACTTTTATGGTTTTTATCGGGGTGTGCTTAGTCATCTCCGACATCCGGCAGCTTAACATCCTCGAGATGAAGACAATGTTGGAGTAAGCAGCGGAAGCATGTCTGAGTAGACTCAAGTCATCTGGATGTAAACGCAAAAAGTCACAAGAATGCAAATCGGAAAAGCCTTTGCACACAATTATATTCTCGATAACCCTTTTCTCATCAACGCCTCCTCAATAAATATTAAAATGTGTATATACCATTGAACAAAAGGACAGATTTAGTTTCATTTAAAATTACTTATATCGATGAATAATATATTAAAATGTAAAAAAAAATAATCCTGAAGCTTCCTCCATGGTTATCATATATTTACCATTGTAAATAAAGGTTAAAAACGGATAAATATGTCCACCTATGTTAATTATAAAACTTAGGATGATAAATATGGGTTAAATATTGTTCACCTATGTTAATCAATCACAAAAGATGAATGATATGAGTCTAAAACCCATACAATTAAACTAAAAGTATTCCAAATATTAACGACGAAATTCTACATGCAAAGTTACACTCGCAAACCAAATTCGCCAATTTTTTAAGTTCCATTAAAAAAAACACTGTAGTGGTCAGGATAACTTTCAGGATACCTCGACATCCGTGTGCCACTAGAAGCACTTATAAAATTACCACTAGTTTTTGATTGGAAATGCGAAGAAGAACAAGGTACCAAGTGCACAGAATTTCAAATTTCATCGAAGTAATTGCTATTGCATGTCGGCACAATTGGAAAGGAATCTCGTTTAATGCATATTGAAAACTCAATATCTGCCCTTTGATTTTAACTGCTGAGAGCTCTCAAATTTGAACCGACTTTAGGATATCGTTTGGGAAGAAGTCCCAATTTCCAGGTTTGGCGCTGAGTTGTGAGTGCTCTGCAGGCCGCCGTTAGAGAATCAATCACTCAAGAGATGAGTGTTCAAGGCAGTCAAGCAGGGCCGGAAGCAACCAAGAACGTTCATGAAGAGAAGTCTGTCCGTGGCAAGAATTTACTTTAGCATGCGAGAGAATCATTTCCGCAGCGTCGCGGGTGGCATTTAATTGCAACTTGACGATTTCGATTTCATAAACTTGCTCTCACATCATGAAGCAAAAAGTTTCAACTTCAAATTAAACTACCCTTAATTTTAGAAATATAAAAAATAAAGCACACCCTACGAAAGCAAAATTTAAGGTATACACTGCGAAATTATTTGTACATGCTAATATCTATCATTCTTTACAAAGTAGCATTATTCATAATTTTTTTATGATACGCGTAATACATCAATGAACATTGCGTCTATAATCGCCTATGCATATCAATAATTCACCACCTGCTTTGAAACAACAAACTTGAATGCATTTTTCTGCAAGATTCACAAAGTTCTACGAATTAATGAGGAAAAAGGTAATTAAACTATTTTTCCATTTAAGGTAAAAATAAAAGGAGGAAACAAGTGTTAATTTTTTTTACAGTAAAACATCTAAAATGTAACATGAAAGTACTGGCAAAGTTTTTTTATGAAATTGAATGTATCCTTTATGCTACTTGAGTCGAAGTTCTGTGCTTAAAAAAGATTAAATTTCATCATAAACTGCTTTTACTCAAATGCACAGAGCCCTACCCGTGTAATCAAATCCCTCACATACTTCCACATATTTTGTATGTTAAAAAGGTTTTGTATTTATGCATTGTGAGAGAAAAAAAAAGGATTGTCAAAAATAACTAAGTTGCCTTTAGCATGAGGCCCTACCTTTCAAAATGTAATTTGGCATTAAAAGAATAGATTATCATCATTTAAAAATAAATTGAGAGTGATTACACAACAGTTTTGTATAATAAACTTAAAATACTGTAAGAAGCGAATGTTTCCGCTAGAGAACTCTTAAATCGAACGCACGCTGAAATACGGGAGCCTGTCAAAATATCTCCCACACGAGCCGCGGTCTCATCCGCCAGCATCACTACTTCCATCTAGCGAAACGCCTTGGAATTACTCTCCTTGCCGTGGCCTATTTGTAACGCTTCAAAAATAAATCGTTCCCAAAGGGCCCGCTACGCTGGCGGACCATCTTCTTCCCACGTCCTCCCCCACCTCCAGGGCCCTAGTTCCGCACTCATAATCTCGCCTCATCACTATTTCCTCCTCTCTTTTAAGCGAATCGGCCAAAAAAAGTCAAGCGGAAAAGCTACCACTCTCTCCCAAACATCGCCAGCGTTCTCCGCGAGCAGTAATCGTAGCGTGAAAACCGAGCTATCACTATAAACGTTTTGAGATTCAGAAACATGGCACATTAGCTACGCGATGAAAGCAGGTTATGACTCCCAATGATTACGAATAGCGTTATTTTGGTGTAAACACATTTCTTCGCGACAAGGAAAAGGCATCACATAAAAATCTAAATGAATAAATGTCAAAGTAGGCGAATACCACAAACTTTGGACGCAGTCATGCCCGTTGTGAGAAAGACAATATGCATTACACACGAAAGGTGAAAATATAATTCACTGCAAACTTTTTTTTTGATCGGGTTTTGCAACTGGAAAGGACTTTAAATATCCGGTTTGACATGCTAATTGCCGCAAAACTCTGTCATATAAAATAATATTATCACAGGCAATTAATTGGGAATAGACGTATGGTGATCAGAATACATTTCACTCATTTCCAAGTTCTTTGCCTATGATCTCATTCATATCTGCTTTACTGGTTGAATATTCTCTATTTCATCTGCGTTAGGAGTAGATGGTGGGGTCAACAGACTTTCAAACCTCTAAAAGTGAGCTCATACGCCAAACAAGGTAAATGATGTTAGCTTAGAGAATGGGTGGGATGATAACGGACTTATCCCTTCAAAATTAAATCAAGCACTTAACTTCACATAGGACCAATGGGAAATTTGAGAGCTCTACCTCTGCTCAATACACCCGAGAAACTTGAGCTATTTCATCACCTTTTGTCCATCAGGAATGCATCCACTACACAGCTATTACTGCCGCTCACTGAACAAAGGCCTCCGTCAAGCACGGCGAATCGAGTATATATTGAACGATCACGCAAAAAACCTTTCTTGGAAGTGGGGATAACATCCACAGAGCGAGATTCAAACCTGTGATCGGAGGATATTGTGTGACAAAACTCATCTCCCAGAAATGAACTCCTCAGTGCCTTCTCAAATTCCCTTGCTTATTGCCTTTCCCAGAATTTATTTTTTTATCAAATCACTCTCAAAGCTCAGCTCTCTTTTCGCGCCAAAAGCACAGCTACCCACGCCTCGCACACGCGCTGTGTGTTCTCCGCTTCTTCCAGATCGTTCTCGTCTGCTAGTAATCGGAAGTGAAGATTGAACGACGATTGCTCAAAGGAGAGCCATCTCTCGGAGTCGTCGTCAAATTATGTGGAAATACGAGCGAAAATTTGGGTGCCTATTCTAATTTTTTTTTGTTTCCTTAACTACCCTACCATCAGTGTACCTATATAGCATTTCTTTTTGAAAGAGAATGGGATTAATCAAAGATTTAAATGTATTAAAATATATTGAAGGGTGTTCCAGTTAATAAAAATAAGTAAAGTAAAAAAAACTAAAGCAGTCACCGGATTAGCAAAGTATTACATTGGTAGGAGATTTGAAAATAAAAATAAAATTCGGAAGCGAAAAAAATGTAGCATATAAAAATATTTAAGGATTTTTCTGTGAATAAAAATGCGTAATTATATGAACCAAAGGAATCGTGTGATTGGAAAAGCATTACCTTGGTAGGAGATTTGAAAATAAAAATAAAATTCGGAAGCGAAAAAAATGAAACAAATAAAAATATTTAAGGATTTTTCCGTGAATAAAATGCGTAATTATATAAACCAAAGGAATCGTGTGATTGGAAAAGCATTACCTTGGTAGGAGATTTGAAAATAAAAATAAAATTTCTAAGCAGAAAAACTTGAACAAAGGGATTTTATGTATCCAAGGAGATAGATTACTTGAAATGGCAGAAACAAGCTAGGCCATAGGAAAAGGTAGCTACAGTTTGTAAAAAGATCACAAGCATATTTTGGAAATGTCAATGTGGAAGAATGAATTTACTTCATTATTATTAACCGCTACCATCAAATAACTCTAGTAACATTTACCTAAATAAATGATGGTGCTTTTTTCTATGTTTACAGTGATAAAATCACTATAGAAAACTTGTCTGGCAGAAGATTATCATATTATTTTTATCTATTTTCGAGTATATTAAACTATTCAGCTCAAACAAAATTGACTTAAAACTAATATATTAGCAACTGAAAATTCCTTTAAATTTGGCAATATCAACACGTCCCTAGTTATTATATCAAAATTTCAGATTCCAGAGACAAAATTGTGAAGATCAACTCGTTCGTAAAAACAAACCAATCAACATATTTTGTACCACTTCCATCAACAGTATTCTATTTAAAGCCTTATTGTAGTTTTTCACTACCTATAATTTTTTGCTATTTTCTATTTTGGCATAGTGCCTCGGATTATGAATTAGCTGCTCCCTCATTTGGATTTCTCTTCACATATTATTATTTTTCAAGGCCCTCATAGTGCATCGAAATTCATCGTAAGATGTAAATGGACTGTACAACAATAACTATCTTCCTCTAGATTAGAAATTTGAAGAAAAATGTTATGGACATTGAATTCTAAATAACTCCTTTAAATGGCATCTATTCACAGGCAGCTTTTTACTACCAGAGGTTAATTTTATCTCTGATTTTTTCTTATTTCTTTCTTTTTGGTTTATGCTTTTAGCGAAGAATTTCATGCAGCTGATATGGTGGGATGCAATATCCTCTTTATCATTAGGTACTATGTGAAATTCTATTACTCCGTAATGTATAGCATCCTCACATCAAAAGGAATGTATTATTGAAGTGCTCGCCCCCTACGCTTGAAATTAATTGAGGCAATATCACCATAAATTTTATCGCTGGAAAAACTTAATTAGCCGTATTGAACGTAGACTCGGTAAATAATTACTAAATTAGGTGACTTCTAAACAGTTATGGCAAGCAGAGTAATTCGGGTATACGAGCGGAATTTTTTGTGGGTAAGATGTAACAAATGCATGAAATTAATTATTTTGAATAAGAAGGAAAAAACGTATATGGATTGAAAATAATGGAATATTGCAAGGTTTTAATTGATGCAATTCATTATTTTCAAAAAAAATTAATTTTTGCCATTCACATTTTTTGAATAAATTGAAATCTGTGATCAATACTTTACATATCTATAGATAACTACACCTAAAATGCATATAATGAAATTAATCACATTTAAATTCAGTTTTCTACTAATTTCATTCCTTTGTCTCCTCTCTGTTGCATCTCTTGTGAAGACCGATAAAAATTTAATTAAAATCGCTTTTGTGTTCAGCTGTTTTTGGAGCACGTGAAAGGAAATAAATGAATTTGTAATTCAATATGTGCAGCTAATTCTGACTAAACCCATCAAAACCTAGGCGAAAGAAACAATGGATGAATGAGAACTGAACCAATGAAATAATTATGAGAACTAACTTTTCGAATTCCATTATGGATCCCTAATCGATGTATGATTGCTTCCAATCATATCGAGAGATGAAATTCCCCGAAAGAAATTACGCCAGGCTCAATAATACATATCCGACTAGAAGAGTGTTCACGCATTAGTGAATTTCTTGTATGTACTTTTATGAAAGTCTGAGTCATGGTAAATTAGGTCAAGTGGCAGTATTGAATTATAAAGATAAGGTATAGGAATAAAAAAATACAATTATATCTGCATTTCATACCATGCAATACGCGTATTATAATATAATGAACTGATTTTTGTTATGAAAAAGTGTGGAGTTTGTGTTTATTTCGTCATGAATGTTCAACCACTCCGCCACGTAATGACGGAAATGTTTTCTTTATGACAGCTTTATTTACATATCATGCTTTGATGATCAAATTTGTACAGTTTCATCAAACAAAACGCATCGGATTTCGCAAAAAAAAGCCATGAAAATCATAGTGTTTTGTTTTCTTACGCCGGTGAAAAATAGACTAGGCAAGTTTGATCTCATTACCAAACTTTTTATGAATAATATTATTTTATGTTTTAGCTTTTGGCAGAAATATTTCATTATTTTGTGCTATAATAACATCAGTATGAATAAATAAAGGGAAAAACAAACGGTTGCGTGAAAAATAAACCTTAAAGGGTAGAAAAAGTAAACATTCCCCGTGATGTTTGTTTTCATATTTGAAAAATTCACCCTCATTATATAAATAATGAAAAAACATTCTCCTCCTACATTATGTTCTTTCATCACGTACATTTTAACTTCTAACTCTTGTTTTCTTTTGTTGAATCGAAATCTAACCTACTTCCATCCGTCCAATGAAGATTAATATTGGCACTATCACTCACTCGGGATTGCATGATATAAACAAGTCAATAGATTTAGCAATTACCTATTAAAATATGTAGAATCAATTTATGATAAAAGTTTTATAGGAAAATGAGGTTCTTACCAATACATGAGGCTAGTACTAGTATAGTATCAACTGGATTATTAGCATTGTGTCATTAGTATTATCTAGTATCGACGGTAAAAAAAAAACGCTGAATGATCTGACTATACATAGGTTTCAAAAATAGCATGTAAAGTATCTGTCTGCTGCGGATAGTTGCTGCAAGAAGATATAATCGCCCAAATTTCAACCCATTAAACTTTATTATATCAAACATTCAAACGGTTAAAAACTGACAAAGAAGTTTAAAAAAATAAAAATACATACCAGCACTCATGAAGATAAATGGATAAGTTTCTTGGAACTTAATTCGGTTAATGGCTGAGAACCATTTTTAAAAAACTATTTTAAATTTACATATGAGATAGCTTTTTTCATTTTCAGGTGGAAGGAAATTTAATGTAATTCAATTTTTGCCCTGGCAAAGCTGTGGTCGATGTATTTTTTGGAAAAAATTTACCCATTTTTCAAGAACTATAAACATATCCCCATTTTAACCGTGGCAATGGATTTAGCTAGGATCATGTACAACATTACTAGAGAGGTAACGGAAAATGAGGGTGAATTACAATGCTTTGGAAGAAATAATTGATTGAATACGGGTCACTGTATGTGCTTAATGTATAACTGCATTATTATCGAAGCATTTATTTTCTTAAAATATTGCTCTAGTTTATACATTAAGGCACACCTCTTAACACGCTAAAAGTGAAACATTTTAATCCCATATGATCATGAAATCAAAGCTCTAAATTTATCACTTCTCTGCGTGCTATCTTTCCGACCAACGGGCGGGTGTCCTGCTAGTTCAAAATAAATGAAGAGAATGCATAACAGGAAAACTGCAGACGCACCAATCCTCTTCTAAACTGATATGAAGATCGGGAAACACACATCAAGATATCAATGCCGTAAGAAGATAAACATGCAATTCATATAGATGCTAGCTTGTTATGCAGTTAATTGCTTGAAGGATGTGATGGTCAAATCGTATACTGCCCCATCGAAAGGATGTGGGCCAAATCAAACAAAATCAACTTGCAAGCGAATATTTTTTCGTGTAGCCCTACGAGGAGATAATCAAAACCGCAAATATTACAAGAGGGTATCCTCAAGTCGGCCTCTAAATATATTATCATCTACCGCGCGTTTAAATGGGTTGACAAAAGTCGTCCTTAAAGTCGCTAATTGGCAAATTAGCCCAAGTTTCACGGGGAAATAAGGTATATTATACGATTATAGGCCATATCCTGTAGAATCCGAATATGTAATTTAAAAAATCCTTGTAAAAAGTCGAAAAAAAAGACTTTTGGCCAGCTTTTTTTTCGATTTGGGACCACTATGTGCCGAGGACGATTTTGTAAACCGATTAAAATGCGACCGAGGTGGCAACAGAAATCAGCCTTCAATGGGATGGAATTGCGCCTCTTCTATAGAGTCCCCTTAATAAAAACCTTTCAAGTGTCGCACGAGCTGCGTTCTACTCCCGAGAAAGAGATTGAGAAACCAGGAAATGTGATTCACAAGACTGGAGCGAACATAACAGTTCCAATTTCGCAGCGTCAAATAGTCTCATGCAACTCCTTGCTCATCAGATTACCCTCCTGCAGACATCCTATTTGTCGCTACTCACAACGTCTTTTACCTGCTTTCCAAGTTCTCTTACGCATCCCCAAAAGAAAATATAACCTACCTGTTCAATGACAAGCTGTAAAATGCGTGTTCTAACATGAAAGCGCCCTCTTATTCGTAAAATATTTGTGATCAAAATTTTGTCACTTATACAGCCATGTATTCTAGATAGTTTAATGTGTTCCTGGCAGCAGTAAATCTTTTTGTGTACAGTAAGCCTAATACAAAGGTATTGGCAATATAATTTCTTATTCTAAAGTTTAATTATTCATTGAAATTTGGAAAAAAAGGGATTGAAACGCAAATGTAAATTATTATAGATGGTTTTGATGATACGTTCAGGAGTTGTCCTGATGACGATGGACAACGTGTACATCGAAACGTCGACCGAGATGGAGTTGGAAAACCTGACCCGATGGAATTCCCGAGTAACCTTCCACGAATTATAAAGTTCCCATAGCATACCATCATTCTCAACATGCTCCAATCAAAGTTGATCGCAATTAAAATTGAATTTTTTTTAAATGGCTAAGGAATATTATAGTCTTTATATTGTTCTTTTAAACTGATCAATATCATAAAGTAGATATAAATGATTATACATCTGTAAGTTATTCTCGAATATTGGCTGCATGAACCTCAACTATAACTATTTACTCCATAGGCCATTTTTTATAAAAAGTTATATGAAGGCGACATATTTTTTTAAAGAAAAATCGAAGAAAACCTCTCCAACCACTTTGCACCAAAATAGGTATAATCTAAAAAAATTCAAAGCTCTGTTCATGATTATTCATTTATTAATATTTCACACTTTGTTTTGCAGCCAGTGAAAAACAAGAATTTTCAGACGAAAAACTCAGTATTTTGGTTCATTAACTTAATTCATTAATTATTATCCCATCACGTTTCACCCTGTTGCCTTTGAATAATATAAGGGGTTGGTTTTCCTTTCATTAGTTGGACGACTTAAGCGTCACTCGCGGGTTTCAGTGATTACAATGCTTCCACAGCCACTGTATCCGAATGGGCGGGAGGAGTTTATATTAAGTGGAGCCTATTGAGTGCTGGTTATTTTTAATATTCACAAGAGAGCCCCGTCCAGGAGATTGGGATAAGCTAAAGATAAACGCGGCAAGAAGGGATGATCGCTTTCCCGGCGCGCGGAGGCGTCAGTGTCGTCTTCCCACAGCGAATCTTTCTCCCCACCTATCGCAGGGGGCAATTGGAAAGAGCAAATATATCCACGAGAGATGGCGGACAGCAGGCTGACGGTCGCGGTCAGTTGCAAGTGACACGAGAAAGCCAGGGAAATGGACGGTTTTAAATTGGACGTAGAGAAAGAAGAGGATGAAGATGAATGCCACGATGAAGGAGAATAATCGCAGGCAAAAGTAAAATTAAAGAGACATACCGACTTGAAGATCAAAATAGAGATTAGTGAAAAAAGTGGGGATATTTCCAGCGCCTAGTTCAAAACTGTTCAGTAGTTACAAAATACAAAACCAACTGGGATACGAAACCCAGAACAGCAATTTTACTAATTAATTTCCTGCCATAGGTGTATGAAGCATTCCGTTATTCAAGACTAATGCGCTCCGGTACGTATTTAATTGTCCCAATAATAAAGGAAACGATCTGGTCCGGTCCGAAGAGGAGTATTATCGGAGGTAGCGTATATTCAAGACCATTCCCGGAAATATTTATCCAATTGAGAGAGGCTTGATTGCGTAGGAGGAAAACTCGATCGCGTTTTAGCGATCTATGGAATGAAAGAGCCTGGAGCGATATGTGATTGCAGTGAACGACTCTCCGAATACTCCATCATGCAATTATCGTTCGATTGGAACCACTCGCGGCCCGGTTTTTTGTCTGCTAGGGTGCAGCTCCGGATTTTCAACCGATTCGCTCCCGTACTCTATCTATATGTGGCTGACATGGGATAATTTTGATGAGTTTTTATTCACCATAAACATGCTTTTGTTTAAAATTAGGTATTCAAGTTAAACGCTTCGTGCTCATGAATAGCAATCCTGAAATTTACTCCGCAAATAGCCGCGTGCATGCAATCGGAGAGCATTAAAGGTCATAGGACAGCAATGATAGGTGAAAAACTGAGTAGGAGGAGTAGATATCATTACAAATTAGCATTTTTTTTTGCATAAAATATCTCAATACTTCACGTAATGAATTTTGGTCAGAAAAATTGAAAGCAATTAATGTGACTTGAAATTCATGCGTGAACACTATCTTCACATTTATCAAGTCTTATCAATAAGTCGCCATCTGACTGGAACCAATATTTTAGCGATAGATATAAATTAGGTGCTTGTACAAGGGGTAGTAATATCCATCTAATTAAAATACCTATGCCACAAAAACCATAATTTTAACACGTGTTCCGAAAGATTCACGGAATTAGAATTATTTTTTAAGCTATAAATGAGCATTAGTAATTCGATTCACCTGCGAATTTTCCATCGAAATTATAGTTTAAAGGTTATGTTTTTTATGGTCACACAGTGCTTGATTTTTAATTCTTAAACTTCAAATTGCACTGAAAGAAGCCAAATTATCCCAAGAAGCATTTGAACTGTCTCGGCATAACTATTACGGATGAATTGGATTTACACTTTTGATTCATTGTTGAGTTCATTTACGCATGACAACATAAATGTTTAAGTAGAAATTTGAGCAAAAAACCAAATGATACTGTGACCTTTAAAGTTTAAAGTATAACCAGCGCAGTAGACGAACGAAAATAATGAGGCTCTGTGGAATGGGCTGTAAGGGGACGGATCAAGGGAAAATAAACTAGAGAGAGAACAAACTATTAATTAAAGAGATGGATATTCGAGCAAAAGAGGAACTGGGAAATTCTTCTTGCCAATTTTGACTGCAGGGCGATGCTCTATACCATTTTTTCCCAATAAATTCCAAAGACTTGAGGCTTTGAGAAATACCGAAGTAGCTCAACGTGCGTTTCAATATTAACTCTTCGATAGAGGCGGGCTTGAGCAAGAATCTGAGGAAAAAAAGCTCAAGGGCGTAACGGAATGCATTGCTCTATTCTCATTCTCGGATATTCCCACCAGATTCATCTCATTCATTTTTCAATTTTCCGTTTCTCCTTTCTTTTTTAAATATCCACATCTCGGCACACAATGTATACCTCTCAGTGGCTCATGATATACGATGTTATGATTTTACATTATATGCTGCGGTTGAAGGCAATAAGGATTGGTCAAATGGTAATTTTTCATCTCCCATTAGGTTCGCGGCCTAGTCGTAGTTGTACAACTATTATGAAATATTGTGAGAAGTGAAAAGAATTCAACTTATCCTTAAAATAGTACTTTTGAATGGTTATTGTAGCCAAAGGTGTTTTTTGCTCAAATAATAAGTTTCAATCACACTTCTTCTCAGTAAACCTTTAGTTTCAATTCATAATTGAAGGAGTTTTACTTCATAGCATGCGTGTATCTCGAGAGAAATTTCAATTTCCTTCGCATGCATATATTAGTGAAATTAGATTAATGGCTCTGCATGCATGAGTCAGTGACTCATGCATGCATGTGACATGTGAATGTGACTCATTGAGTCACGGCTGAATAAGTGCTTAGGACAATGGGGTCAACCCGGTGGAAGACACAGATGACCCTTATCGAAACATGCCTTAGTTTTCTCTTAGCTTTGACAGTGCTTAACTTTGTTGACCATTTTCAGTTTTTTTGATTGTCGTAAAAATGGATAGTTTGAGGGGTAACTTCGTGAAATTGCTTCATGTGGGATCCAAAAAACTAACAATGTCCCACAGCGCCGAAACTGGTCGAGATTAAAGTTAACTATACTGAGTGGAGAGCTGCGTCAAACCAATCCTAGGATTGTTGACCAGTGATGATGATGATGTCAAATATACACATTTTTTCAATCGAGCATGAAATTTCAATATTAATAAATAATCCCATTTAAAGAAGTGGTAATTGGTCTGTACAATAATGTTAATATAATAATAAAATAGCAGCTCAGCTACAATAAAACAATGGTAGTTCTCTATCATAAAATGAAATGCTTATGCTCATGAAAAGCCATTTCTTGAGCAAGAGATACAATCGAGCTAGTTGAAGCGGCTTGAGAATTTCATGATTTAAAATTTGACGAAGGTTAGATAAAGAGAGAATGTTTTGCAACTGAATCCAAAGTTTCTGGATTCTCTCCCATTTTCTTTTTATCCTTCCTCTTTGAATTTGAGCAGATCTGGGCTCACTCAGAGTCCCTCACATTATAAATACTGATTAAAACGCTAACTATTCGCATTATTCCTTATGTGTTGCCTATATAGAGGTAGAGAGAGGCACTGCTGGAATGGATGGAAGTAAATATGGACGCCCCTCTACAGTGACAGCTCAGCTCATGAAAAGCCATTCCCCCGTCCGAAACGCTGCAAAAGGAAAGACCGGGCGCAGCAGTCGCTTGAGGACTTCCAGCCGACATTAAAAGATGACGCGGGCATATTAAAAAGAGAATATTTTGTAACTGAAGACCAGGGCTTTCAGCGAGAGACGGTATGAAGAAGACCAGGGAAAGAGAGAGGGAGGAGAAGCAATTAGAAGGGGACGCAGCGGGGGCGTGTATGCAGATGAATGGGGCCCAGCGCTGTCCCCTGAGGGAACACCTTTTGTGCCGCCGGCCACCCCAGCGAGGGAAAGGAGGCAGATCCACAGATGAGCGACGCAGGTGGGCGGGGAGGAGGGGAAGGTAAAGAGCTGGGTTACTGCTAAGGGAGAGGGAGGGGGTGGTCCTTCCGTTCCCAACGGAATGGAGGAGGGGGGAGGTAGGTATGGTTAGCTTACAGTACACAGAGCTCATCTCGCTCTCTGGGCATGGTTATTTTGTAAAGTCATCTTGGCATCGAATATGAAACCTCAGAATTCTCTCTCAATGTACAATCTAAAGCATCAAATTCATTGTATTCCTAGGATTCCAATTTGATACTATAAGCGAGATGATATTTTATGAAGAAAACTTGGTGAAAAATGTAAAACGTAGGATATCTTTGTAATACTACCTAATCTGAAGCAACAAATTTATTGTAATCTCATTTTTCCAACCGGACGAGATGCTATTTCCGGGAGCTAACTTGGTAAAAAATCTAAAACTGAGGATATCTTTGTAAGACTATCTATCTAATTTAGGTTACCTAGGAACCTAGGTTATTGCTAGGAGGTCCTTCCGTTTCCAACGGAATGCAGGATGGGGAGATATGAATGGATAACTTACGGTGCACAGAACTCATCGCGTGCACGTTATTTTGTAAAGCGATCTTGGAATCGAATATGGAACCTCAGATATCTCTATAAAAGTACTTTGTAAATATAAGCCATGTATTTCTAGGTTTCCAATAGGGTGAGAGGATATTTCATTCCCGCAAACTTGGTAAAAAATAGTAAATTCTTGGTTATATCTGTAACACTACGTAATCTGACTACATAATCTGATAATTTATTGTATTCTCAGATTTAGCAATTGTGTGGGATAGGAATTAGTGAAATCATCTTGATAACAAATGCATAAATTTATTCATTTTGTGTCACTCTTGAGGAAACAAGTATTTGATTGGATTGGGGCTTCTCGTATACCCTGCCGGGTGAGATGGTCCATTTTGTCCAGTGCTACACGACCGTCGTTATTAGCTTCTCGGCGCGAATGAGGAAGACCACTGCTGGGGGTCGGGAGTCAGTGCCGTTCCCAGTGGAAGGAAAACGGAAATGAGCAGCTATACCAAAGCATTGACAACTTCTTCTTATGTGAAGGCCTTTTTCAAGTTTCGTGAAGCCATTTTGGGATCAAATTAAAAACTATTTACCAGTAAAAATAATCTGCGGTATTTACTTCATAAAGGCTTCTCAATTTTCCAAATAGATTAGATGGAAATTCGTGGAGCCATCTTGGAACCAGAGGTAAAACTTAATCTCCGTAGAATTATTCGAGAAACATTAATACATCTTATTAACTGGTTTTCAACAGAGTAATATAGAGGCCATAGTCTCATAAGCCGGGTCTCGAAACTTTTAGAAACCATAAAAAAAACTACGTATTATGCCTGGAGACAAGAATGTTAAATCCAACAGGTTTGGCAAGTAGTAAGTATATTTACTCATACATTGATTTCTATTCTTTACAGTCAATATCATCTTGAAAGTTTGTTGCAAAATATAGTATAACAGCAAGGGCGAAGAAAAAAATGTTTCCGACTGTGAGACTCAGGAAGACCAGAGGTATTTTGAAACGTGCTAACTCCGTTCTATAGGTTCTAAATGAGGAAAGAAATGAACATAAACGAATTTGATTTAAATGAATTTATAATGAAATAAATTTGATACGTCATCTTCAGGTCAGAAACAGATACTCTTATGGGAGGTTCGAATTTTTTTTAGACTTTCAAGCTGCTACAATCTGATTAGCAAACGTTGGTTATTGTTCAATTGAAAATTTTCATTATAAAACCCACTGCGATGTCACTTTTCAAAAGGTATTTGCAGAAGTAGTCCTTTTACTAACGTTATTTATCCACTGATTTGGGCTTAATTGAAAAATAAATTTGATCGGAGACATTAATCATCATCACTGGTCAACCATCCTAAGATTGGTTTAATGCATCTCTCCACTCAATTTTTCCTATCAGCATATATTTTCACACCTACGTAATTTTTCTCTTTAACATGCTTCTTTATCTGTTTGACATATTTCGTTAGAGGTCTTCCTTTTCCGTTCTTCATCATGACTCTTGGGAATAATTAATTAAGAAGAAATTCGAATGGCTCAAAGCACTATAAAAATACTGAGCCTGAGGAAAATAGTTCAGAAATGGCAACGGTAAACAAGTTTTTAATCAGTTTCAAACTGCCACTGCAATGCTGGTAGTACTAATGGGCACACAACGCCACCGCGGCGGGGATAGGCGATAAGCACTCCCGAGGCCCAGTGTGGATAGAGTTCCATTCTCCCCATACTCCAACGCCCTTCCGCTACCCCACTCCTGAGGGGTCTGCTCTCCTCCCCCTCCCGGCCCTTGCGGGAGGCAGGAGCGGCCGTGGTTGCGGCGCGTGGGGCTCCGGGGCAAAGTCGCTGATCACTCCAGGGGCCCTGGCGGCGGACGGGACCTCGCCCGCCGGGGAAAGGTACACTACCTCTCCCTTCTCACAGCCCCCTAGGGTGGATTAAGGAATTTGCGTGGGAGCAACTGGAGACGTGCCTCCGAGAGCAGATTCTCATCTTGCATTAACTAGCGGAGGAAGGTAAATATAACTAGCCAATAAGTCGGGGGGATATGAGAATTTTCTGGGAAATAATGCTATGTGTAAAGGTTTCTGAGGTTATGTAGCGGGTAAAATGAGAGGAAAAAACAACGTTGAAGAGACTGATTTCACAACCAGCGAGTGGCTAAATATAGGCATACTTCCTTAAAAAACGCCAATAAACGGCAAATTAAAAGCGAATTCTAAACTGTTTTCCATCAGTTAGGGCTCTTTCTTATTTTTTAAAATTGCTTAACTACTTATTAAAAGTTTAAATCGCCAGTGCGTGTTATTTTTTAATACAGCCTCTTATTTGGCGTTTTAATCCCCAGACACCCACAATCGGTGATGATTTAATAAAGAATTAAGACAAAATTTTGCCTTTGTTTCTAGTTTTATATATTTTATTAAACATATAGATAAAAATGGAAATAATTCCATGTTTGGCGGAAAATTCTTTATATTATAAAGTAGTTTTGATTGCATTTTTCATAGCCAGTGGTATTTAAAATCTCAAAAATATTTAAATTATGGATAGTCTGAATGTGACTGCATAAACCTTTGATACGCTATTATTATGGGAATGCCTTAGGTGCACCGCAGCTGGTCAATTTTTCTTGCGAATGAAGAAAATAGTGCCATGTGTGCTACTAGTGCTCATTAGTTACTTTCTGTATACAAAAAAAATATGCATAATAATAGCTGTTATAATGCAAATTTTGCTATTGGAAAGTAATTTATTTATCTATAACGTGGAAAAGAAATTGATTTCATGGAAAAGCATACCGAAAATATCCAAATCCGATGAATATTTAAAAAATTAAGTCCTGTTCTCATGAATTTTACAGCAGTGGAGACTCCAGCTACACGATCTTCCTGTACAGTGGGTTTTAGGCAAGTTGTACATTTATGAGATGTTGCGTGACATCTAAATCCTCTGATAACGGCTTCGAGCCCACTGCCCAGTCGGAGAGCCCAGGAAAACCACTAAATTTGCAAATGCCTAGCAACCCTGCATCCTAATACATTGCGAATCCATTTGCACACGGAGGATAGGAGACTGGAAATCTGGCTCATAGAGTGGTTAGCGGTCAAAGGACAAGAGGAGGAAATAAATTTTCCCCTTGTGAGTGCGTGCTTCATGGCATGGACTTAGCAGATCGACCGTAACTTAGGAATTTTGTAACCGCGCAGGCCGAGGTGGAATAGAAAAATGCATAAAACAAGAATGTAAACCCATACCGGAGAAGCCAAAGCATCAGCTCAACTATCTTATATAAATTTAGCGAGATTAATTTTGTTTTATAATGACCGAACCCCTTTATCCCTCTTTACTGGCCCCGATAAATAAAATATGAATGGAATTTCAAAGATGAATTTATAAATCATTCTTCTATGGAAAAAATGGTGCTAGTATGCGTTACCTCCTTGGAACATGAAACGAACATGTTCCATTTGTAAATCAGCCTTTTCTTTAGTCATTATTACAACTATCTAGAGGATATGCTGCGAACGCAGGTCTTACCGACAAAACGTATGCGTTAAAAATATCGTAAATTTCAACAATGAGCTTCCGATTATCTTCGATCCGCGATTATTCGGATTACTCATTTAAAATTAACATAAGTTTAAATAGAAATCCACTTTAGAATGAATTTCACAAGCACTCGATTACAGAAGTATAATGCTGGAACAAATGCAAATTTTATTCGTTCCTTTTACCATTCGTCACAAGTTGGATTATACAAAAATTTTTCCCTTGACAGCGAGAGGATCGTAAAGGACTTTGAGTGCTTCGGGAAGGACTTACGAAGCCCAATAATTTCTCACAGTCCCACCGTTTCCCTCCCAATGGCTTTTCCCTCCATGTCCCTTATCACCACTATCAAAGCTATTGTTATAGCATTCCGATATCAGCGGGCCCCAGTTGTCATATTTCGGAGAGTTCCAGCAGTCGCCAGGTCCCAACGAATGGGTATCGCCCACGCAAGATAGCGCTCTATGCAAATTGGACCGTATTTTATGAGCTTTTCCCATTCATTTCACGAGTTAACACCCTTTTCTTCATGCCTATTCTTTTACCTTTTGCAATATTTTGTATTTTCTTTACCAGAAGCCAAATACTTTGAAAAAAGTCCTGGGTGAGAGAACGTCTTCTTTATGTGTAAAATATGTTTCACAGCGTTAGAACCTGTAGTGACTAATCATGAAAATATTGTAAATATCTATAGTCGACTGTTTCCTCATATATTTTCCAATGGATTTACTATTTTGTCTTCACTCTATTTATTTCAATTACCTCATTCACTTCTGTAAATGCACTTCGAGCATCTGGAATTTTCATCACTTTTTAATTCATCTTCATCGGTACGTAAATCCACAATTTTCATCCTTTAAGCTCCTTTTTGTAATCATTCCGTTCTAAATTTATCATAAAATCCATTTACATTGCAATACCGTTATTACATTTATTTTTTACATCCAACGAAATAAAAAAAGGCGTAAAGAAATATAGATCTGCAGTTGGTATGTGACGAAAATCCTCTTACTAGAATCATAATTACCTACAGGATTCTCTGAAATGCGCTCTATTTTGAAATATGAGGCTCTTTTATCACCATGCGAAAAACATGTATATGAGTCCCAAGACTTATAAATTTGCCTAAAAATCCATACAAGCTTGTAATCGCCAAATGGGAAAAAATTCCTTTCTTTCAATGATTCGTCGATTTCCATTGCCCTATCGGGAATCCATTAGTAATTTGAAGTTAACCTCCACAGAGCAAAATATTTTGTGAGCAGAATTTATTTTACCATTTTTTAAATATGCGTAAGAGAAATCCGGGACGGAGGTTATCCGTGGATATTAAATACTACCGCGTATTTATCAAAGAAATTTACAAAGAGACTGAATATTTACGTCATTTATTACAACCACTCCAAATGATAACATAAAATAATGGTGTTTGAGATTACAGGGGTTGAAATTCACCCAGCATAAAAGCTTGCTGGGCTAACCGGATAGACCTTCTTAAGGCTTGCAGTGGATTTTTAATGCTTTAGCTCTACATTTTCACCGAGCAGCAAACCTGAAATACGCAGTTACACTTCCAGATGAACTATAAAATAATTTAGTTTCAACATAAATCTAAAACTCAGAACGGCTCACTGACGCAACGCAGACAGACAAATATTTTTTATCGCAAACCCATCTATCCCTTCTATTCACTTCACTTCCCTAAGTCCTATCTTCAATTCACAATTTACTGGACTCATATCTCAAAATAGACTTCTGCTGGATAGAAATCCATTTTAAAATTTGTTTGAAATATTCTCTGAATGTAGTACTCATTTTATTCGCCCTAGTCAATTTCCCATTTTAAATCAAATCTCGTATTTTGATACTCTTTTTCCATTTAGCTTCGACAAATTTGCCTCGATATCTCCTATTCCTCGTTTCCTTCACTCTCAAATATTTGACTGGGCTCTTACTTGATTGAGGCAGACAGGTAATCCAACGAGAACCGGAATAACCAAATGGAAGGAGTGAGATTCTTAAACGAGGCAGAATTCTACAAAGATTTGAAGAGAAAGGAAGTTTAAATGAGAATTTACCGGGGTAGAAGAAAACGAATTTTCCGAGAAAACGTTAAGAGGCACTGCAACCCTTCCTGAATATGAAACTAGAGGTAAGGAGTGATTCGAATGAAAGGCGTCGACGAACGAAAGAGACGTAGGATGAAATGCAAGACGCAAAATTGCGAGGGACGCGATAAAATGGAAAATCTCGTGGAAAATGAAACCGCGTGGGTGGATGCGAGTGAAAAGCGTGGGAAAAATTTAAGGATTTAAAGACTTCTGAGAGCACTCGCCTTAATTATTGCTCCTGGGCATTATCAGCCATTCCTCCGCTCCGATCGCTCAGTATTTTCAGTGTACTCCCTAGCTTTGATAACTCTTGAGGGCTCATTCTTTCCTCACTGCACCCCTAAACGACTGCCGCCGTCGTTCTTACATGCATGCATTACAAGGCCGCTGAGTTCCAATGTTTTCCTCAAGACTTCTTCCACCCCCCTCATTACATTTGACCTCATTTCCAACTATTTTCTTTTCATGCGTTGCGGCCTCGATCTCATTACTAGTGATTGTGAGTTCTTTCTATCAACATGTAAGGCGTATCCCACGATGTCATAGCAAAGTCAAAAGTAAAGATGAAGTGGAAACTTTTTCCGGATAAACTATTTGCTCGTTTAAAGAGACCCGAAACGACGGGTTCAAAATTTGTTATTAGACCAAATTGAGAGGACCGGCTAGTTATTTACGCTAAAATATGTGATGGTCAAAAATAGTGAAGAATTATTCCAAGGATAAAAAATATTGGTTTCGTAGAATATAGGTCAAAGAAATTCTAAATTCTTTTTTTACAGAAGTATCGCAGAAATGAATTTGAAATGGATGATTAAATATGAAGCCATGTGATAAATATTGCGTCAAGTTTGTTCGAGAACTTCTAAATCCAAAGTGAGAGCCATTGGATCAGCTACTTGCTGCAGCAGGATAGGGACATTTATCACTAGAAAGGGTAACACGAATGCAGAAAATATTCAAAGAAATTATTTGGATGGACAATCTAGATATTCTACTCTTATAAATATAAATTTATATATAATCTTATCCAGTGGCGTAACTAAAAATGCGCTTTGGGGGGGACGGGATGGCCTGGGGTGCCACCCCAGGCAACGGGGGTTCCGGGAAAATTTTTGAAAAATTACATACCTGGAAATACATTTAACATCATTTTGGTATTAAAAAATTAATTTTAAGCAGATACAGTTACTATACGTCAAAATTAGAAAATAGTTTGAAATATTTTTTTTATTTTTATGAGGCTTAGCGGGGAGGTTCTATCCCCTCATCCCTATTATTGCGCTACTGATATAATCTATAAATAAGGATATTCTATTTTAGTCATTTTCCACCGAAAGGTAAAAATCATTCCTATTCTCGTCACCTGGGAAACATTTCGCCCCTCCCTTTCCGTTCTGCTGGGCTTAAAATTGTGCGGAGCCTAAATGATATGTTTTGACTTTCGAATGAAGACGCATGCATCACAATCTATTAATTGAGACCTTCAGCAAGCGTTAAGGAATAGAATATATGATTCCTTAATTTTAAAACAACATAATTCTCAATCTAAACATATCTTTAAATCTAAAATAAACAAATTTTCAACCATTGCTCAGTAAAATTTCGAGCCCAATGCCTTTTGCAAAGCGTTATTAGAGAAATTATGATAGAATTAGCTAAAATTATTTGATATGTGGCTTAGATACTCAAAACTTAAACCCATAAAAACTTATTTCATGCATAATTTACTTTCAGGACAAAGTAAATTGCTGGAAAATATGCGAGAAGAGCGTACCAGTGTATTGGGTGTAGCGCTTCGTGAGGTACTGGGTTCAATCTCGGTTGGGTAAACCTTTAAACATCCTCAAACAGTGTGACAGTGAAAGAATATACGAATTCCTTCTCTCACCCATACGAATTCATTTTCGAGTGAAAAAACCGAATAAATTAAACTCAATGTTACCTTAATGGCCCGTAGAAATAGGGAAAAGAGCTCAGAAATTTATTTAGCCAGTTATTCCATTTTAACTTTGTTTATTTAATTGAAATTTAGCTTAGCATGTTGATGTACTGAACTAATTCAGGTATTAAATTTCAACACCCCTCAATACTAAATGGGAAATTAAGCAACTTATCACACAAACGAGTAAAATTAAACGAATTTAACAATAAAAAATATACTCCTATGAATCAATGGCGTTTCCAACTCACTCCTCAACCTCCTTTTCCTGCCGTATGAAAATCTTCCTTCTAACCTTCCAACCGCTCTTCTTAACTTTCACTATTATGAATATTATGTACCGGTAGTTTACTTAGACGCAGAAAATGAAATTGTTTCGAAACCCAAAATTAACGTAAAACATTTGTTTGTGGTTCGCATTTTGTCGTCTCCAAGTTTATTTCCAGATATATTATCCCTTTCCCTCGAATTTTATGCCAACATTAGCTCGATAGGCGAATTATGAGGGTAATCTATGCCCACTCCTGCCAAAAGAAAACCCTCCGTCCAAACCTAACTTATCCACTTTACCCTTATTCTAGCTATTTATTGGCAGCTAGCATAGCGGCAGAAAATGTCATTGCCTCAAAAACGAATATTAACCTAAAAAAATAATGCGTAACTAGCATTGTGTTTCACTTGCAAGTTTATTCCCAAGTGAAAGAATCACTTCTCCTCACACTGTAGGTGTACTTTAGTTTCAAAGGCCACCTCTTAGGATATTTCTTGCCTTTTCGCGTGCAACACGCAAGAAAATTACTTATTTGTTGCAAATATCCTGACTTCATATCATGACGATGTGACCGAATGCCATTCAGAGAGGCATCACCCAATCACGGAGGAGACCTCTCCTATCGCCGGGAGCTGCACACATCGCCTGGAGATAGTGGGGGGGGAGGGGAGAGTTGCCCAGGCGGTGCGGGGGTGAGGTTTCGCCGCCGGGTCGGCCTCCAATTAACGGTGGCGCAGATGGAAGGTCGGCCGATATAGAGTGCTCGCTTCTCCGACGCAGGAGTCTCCTTCCAAGAGAGGGGCGCAGTCAAAGGCGGGCGTCGGCGAAGTCTCTCTCCTCCCTACTCGAGAGGGAAAGAAAGGGTTAGACCCACTCAAGTGCTCCCCCTCATGTATGCAACGGCGGGCGGCCGCTCTGTTTCGGCTGCTTCTGCTCCTAAGTGGCTCACGCACACACCCAACGTCAACGGTTCCCGAGATCATGAGGGGGTGGTTTTTATTGGCTTCGAGGCGAGCACCAAAGGTGTTCCAGGGCCTCCCACACGCCCACTGACGCCACCTCTTGCGCTAGAAGGGAATGCAGTCGATGGAGAGGTGGGAAGAGTAAAGTTACCCTTAAGAAGACGCATAATGGGCGACCGATTGGTATGTTTTCGCCATGAATTACTTATTTAAGTGTACGACGTCGTATGTAACTTATAAGATATATAGCCGTTGCACTATTACAATTATAGCATGTCTAAGTGGATGAATTTAACTTTTAGCATCGATTTCTAACAGAATATCCATGGTGAAAGAACAAACATGATAATTTGCATACTTTTAAATTCCAAAACTTAACAACCAACGCAGGTTTCAACACATTTTGCCATTTTGAAGGTACCTTTTTAAGTTTTGGATTTAAAAAGTGTGGGAATTACCATTTGTGTTCTTTCATCATGGATATAGTGAACTTCCACCAAATTAAGCCTGAATCGATTTTATACGTTCTTACTGAATAATTGCTATGGAGGTTGATTTTGCTAATTCATTGCTATAAATCATAGATAAATAAGCAAATGTATAACGGCCGACCGATTAGTGTTCTTTCGTAACGAATTACCTTTTAAGTGTACGCCGTAATATAGACAATTGCTGGGTACGTAGTTGAAACCCTACCGCATCGTCTATGCTATATTTAGAATTTAATTGACATTTTAAAAGCATAAAGATATTTGTAGTATACTCATTGTGGTTGTCGAAGATTATAATTTTTTATGGGTGCAAAATTTTTTAATTCGAGCCAAATGAAAATGTTGAAAATTTGAGTCACTCGAAATACCTAATTACTACTTTTTTCATATTATTAAAAAAATAATTTCACCGTCATAGATGGCATTCATCAACCGAATGATTTGAGGTCTTATGGTCGTAATAGCACGGTCATAGATGAAAAATTGGCGCATTCGCATTGTAAATAAATAAAACCTTTTCTTAAATGCTATTTTCACCTATTTTAAGGAAATGTAATGTCATTATCTCGCAAATAACGTGAATTAAGTTTAATGCAATTTCGATAATTGACGACTAAAAAGTAGTATACGACCATAGCAAGCCAATATTTTTATGTTTATCACGATTATTATGGAAAAAATTACTATATAAATTTATCGTCACAGTGAAGTATAAAATAACAATTTTAAATTTCAGTTCAGTTTTTTTTAACATTCGAGCAGTTCTTGCAGCCAAACATTCTGTGATCATAGTTTATTTTCAGCTGAAAGCTTGTTAATTTAATATATGCTTCATGGATAAAAATTATTTAACAGATTTAACTCAATTTCTCAAAGCCCAATTAACGAAATTGGCCATATTTTTCTCTATGAATACATTCAAAGTAAACGATATATACTTCGTTATGCGATAAGTAAATGAAAGCCACTTCTATAATTAGAATATAAAGCTATTATTCAATAATTCTGAGGTCAATTTATGGTCATAATGCGTTACAGATCTTAAAACACAGATAGTAAAAGGCTAGAGATCGTATCTCCTGTAGAGATAGTATTGCGGGCATTAGGAATTCATGACACTGGCTTCATTTTCGAGATCGCTGAAAGAATCAATAGATTTGTCTGGCCAGATAAAAAATGAGGTATAATATTGTGCTGGTTCCGTTAAAAACAGATTTTTTCTTCAAGTGCATGATAGTCAAGAGGAAGCCACCCGGAAATCGTGGAATATAAACCGAATAATTTAAAAATGATTAGATTTTATGCCGCGTCATTTACAAGAAACACAGTCCCTTAAAGAATAACTTCAGAAAGTCAATATTAGGCGAACTGTGGTTTCTTCGTCAAACAAGGAAACTATGGAAAATGTTTCTTTAACGATTTTTAAATGTGACAATGAGTAAATAACTGGCCTGGAAAATCTCAAGTAGGTTCTTATTCAATTTCTAATTAAAGCTTTGAAAGGGTAAAAAAATGTCTTCACGTCAGTCTAAAGGAAAGGAAAAAAGAAATGAGACAAATTGTGAGAGGTAGGTACATGCTAAATCAACATCTAAACAGACTCCCATATTAAGCATATAGTAGTAAATTAATTATTTCAGCAGCACCAACTCTAACGGTATCAGGAAGGAGAAATTGTGGTGGTGTTACGCAGAGAAATTAGGAGATATCTGCAGAAAATTCCGTTTAATTTCTAATTTCCGTGTTTAAATATGCTAACTCCCATTGAGATGCTCATTAACTCACAATCAGACTATTTCCCAAACTAACAATACGAAAAAGTAGGTACTAGCAATAAGAGAATTCATATGTGAAGTAAATCTAAGATAGTAAATGAATGAATAACTTAAGATAAATAATCTTGAAAACTATGCAGGAGCATAAATATCGTAGCTGTAAAACAAATCTGATATCCATCCATCTCTCATTTGGCTCAAGTCTATAAGGAAATAGTTTTCCCATAAGCAAAAATGGTGCTCAATTTTTTAATGCAAGGGACCAATGATTTTATGGTATAAAATTTTCAAAAGTAATAAAAACTAAGATTTCAATTCTTTTTCAAGCCCTATTTCAACTTTAATATGAGTGGATGCCTAAAACGTTTGGAAGTTGAAAATAAAACTCGTGGATTACATCAAACTTCTCATTTTCTTTCATCAACTGACGCTGGCATAAAAAAATGCAGGATCAACATCACTCCACAATAAAAACTGCGGTTCTGTTCTCACACGCATCTTTGTCTTTTTTGTTATATTTAGCCACAGTTTTCTCTAAGCTTTACTTTTGAGTATTATGCTTTGGGGTATTTGCTCTTTTCCTCACAATTTATAAACATGGCTCAAAGTTTGATACTTACTTTCTGCCTCCAACACTGCGCATTTATTTGGTCGTTAGCTTCACTCCGCGGTGTCAAAGGAATTACTATTTTGAGCTAGTGACCGGAATATTTCTGGGATTAGTTTTCAGCAAATAATGCCCCTGTCTACGAGGTCAGGGAGTAGGTACAGTTTTATAACTACTTTAACGGAGAGCCTGAATCTAAAAACTTATCCCATCGACGCATTTGGATGAGCATGATGTGGACTTGTTCTTTATTTAATACTTCGTTATGTTGGCACAGCAACAGAGAATTCACCAAATTTTAATGAGAAATATCCTCCTTTAATCTAGCGATTGGGTCGCCAAAATTTTCAATCTAAGGGTCACATTATGTATTTCCCACATTTGTACGGGTCGAAAGAATAAAATAATCAGTGCCAGTAATTTAATTTACTCGAGAATTAGAGCATAAACAGAAAATTTGAAAAATAACTTGTTGGAAAAAATTAGGGTAAACTTAAAAGATTCCTTAGTTTTATGTGAACAAATTAGTGTGACGAATGATATAGTCGATTGGACTTTATTACGTTAAAATCAGGTTCCAGATTAGATGAGGCAATTGTAAGAATTGTAAGTAAAGCAACAGGGATTTTTTTGGTGGGCCGGATGAAATTATGTGTCGGGCCAGATATGGCCCTTCCCTAGCATATTGGTCAACTTCAAGTTACTATATTCTTTTTACAAAAAAAGTAAAAAATATTAGTCGGATGAAAGTGATTGGATTTTTTCTGCAAGTAATGACATTAACTTTTCTCGTTATACACTACCGATTGGATTAAGGTCATTGTTTTGGGGAGGTAAATTAATACCTGCATCACCTTTGTAGTATGCAATACTTCCCAGCGATAATGGCTGACATCAGATAGGCGTATTTGATTAGGCTTTAAATATTAATCCATTACTGCTTTGCACTCTTTGTTATAATGGTGAGGTGAAACTTTCATCTGAGAAAGTATTTTACTTGAATTTCATCCACCTTCAAAATCACCATCTTTTTACCAGAAATTACTCCTTGATCTACCACTGGCTTCTGCTTCCCAAGGCAACAGTCAATTGGTAGGATAATTTATTAGTACCTACTACGACTTTTCCTTTTTATTCTTGATGAATATGGCCAAAATTCTAATAATTGTGCTTAATACTGTGCACTCCACAGTCGACATGAAATGTTCCAGAAAACACGCATGCATAATAAGCTTTCTCTGTCATCGTTCCCAAAATTATTATTAAATTAAAAACTGTAGAGTAGTCGGGTGACTTCATACGAAGCTTAGCTTTAACTCTGAAAATTCATACATTCTCCTACTTTCATCTTATGTTCATTCTCTTTTGATCTCATTTAGTTTCAAGGAAAAGACAGATCGCGTTAAAATGAGATATCTTCCCGTAAAAAGAGAGAGGGGACACTTCATTAAATTTGCGAGAAAAATATTGCATTAACCTTCTTTGCTATTCTACCTAAAAGGATGGCTACGATGCCCGAGCAAGGGATTGTTATATTTTTCATCCCCAGGATGCTCACAGTGAGCCTAGTTGCTCCCAGGAACGACCCTTTCCCCCCACCACACCCCTGTATCTGCCAGCGGCGACGCGACCCGTCCGCCAGCCGGGGACAGCGGGGCCAAGAAAGGTATAAACGGAGAAAGGCATCCGAAAAATTAATATACGTGCCTGCCTTCGCGCCGTCGAGGAAAACAAATGCGATCATCCCTCGCGACTGGCAAACAGGTAGGCTACGCACGGATTTCTTTTTTTTATTTGCGTTTTTCCGAGGGAGGAATTTAGCAAACGAAAAGGCATTAATCATTCCAAAGGCTCATACCTCGCGCTTTTTTTTCTCCCGGATAGGAATAATAAAAAACAGCATTATTTGCGATCGTGCGTGTCGGGTGACGGGAGGAAGACGTAAGGGTCGTCGGGCGCTTTCGGAGCGGCACAGAAGGGTCAGGAGAGAAGATTAGCCGGTGGAGGGATGAGGGAGACACATTATTTCACCTGAATATACGACTGGGAATGTGACGCAGGACCCAATAGCGTTTGCAAAGCGCAAGGTGATAAGATGAGTTGGAATAGAGTTGGAAAATCTTCTATCTGCACGTGTGGATGCAGGAGTACTGGTATTCCATTGAGACTAATATGAGTTTAAGGTATACCCGGACTTATCACGGTGATAACTTGATGGGCGTCACCCGCAATGCAAAAATTATGCGAAAAATACACAGAGAAAGAAATAATTCACCTTGACTGGGTATCGAACTCGGTTCTCCAGATTTACGGTCGAGTACTACAGACAATTAACCAAACGAGGCGTCATTCCATTGCAATTGCTTATAATTAATTTACAAATAGACACTAAATATCCAAGTTTCACCATATTGAAATAAAAAATCCAAAACTAACTATGACCATCAGAGGTTGAGAAAAATTCAACTTTGGCCACATTTTTGTAATAAAAGTGAAAATGAGCATAAGCATATTGTTGCTCGGCCCAGAAAAGTACTCACAATATTCCTTGCTAATAGGTGACTATCAGGGCTGGGCAAAATACAGGTCGAGGAGTATTTGAAATACAAAATACCACTCCAGATGTATTTGAAATGCAAAATACAAAATACCTATTAAAAACAACTTATAAAATATATGTGTATGGAAACTAAGAGATCAAAAAAAATATAACCTGCCTTGGTACGTTATGGATAGTTGCAAACATGAAGGAAACGATTCTAACGAAAGCGAAGAAGTCTCTGAAGCATATTGCTACAGACGTGATATCAGAGCTACTTAAAAAGTATTTTTAAAATGTATTTTTTTTTCTGTAAGAATGGGCTAATAACGAAAATCAGTATTTGAAATACAATATACAAGATACATTCAGGACGTGTACTCTAAATACCAAATACAAATTACAAAAATATTTCAAATACGTATTTGAAAATTCTTGGTTTTGAGGAAAACGCTTCTTGCGGTATCGCTTAAGTGAAATAAATAAATAATTGGACAACAACGCATAGAAACCCAGAGAAAGGGACACTCACAAAAATGTTTTACTCAGACGTTTCGGTAAGGTGACCCACCATTCTCAATGAGTCCCTTCTCACTCGTTGAGAATGGTGGGCTCAATTGAACGTCTGTGAAAATTTTTTTGGGAGTTCCCCTTTTTCTGTGTTTCCATGTGTTATGTATTTATTTAACTTAAGTATTTTAAAATACTTATATTTGAAATACTGCCCAGCCCTCTGCCCAACATAGTGTCGTGGTAGACGGTTGATCTAGAGCTTTTGATTAGAATTCAATAGAGACATTGGCTCAAAAATAGAATGTGATCCTATGCGAGAAATATTATTTATATTACAGACTCATAACCCAGAGGGACCACTGGAAAGGCAATAGCTCTGTTGAAATTCCTCATCACTTGGTAATATCGGATAATGTGGCGTTTTAATCGATTCACCGAATTATTTAATGGACTAATACGATTCACGGCAATTATTGTAAATTTTTAATGAAACCTTACATTAATCAACATCATTATAATATATGAATGGAGAGTTATGAATTGATCCCGTTTTCTAATTTATGGCTTTAATAACGAGGGGATAATTGCAATGTTTTGAGAGTCATTAATTAACTCATTGATCGTGTGAGACAACATGTTGCAAGCAGAGAATATTTAACTTTTGTATCAAGCGTACCAACAGAGTTTTGCTCTCAAATATTTTTGTTTCCGAATGTTTAGTGCATCATTAGAAATGCAGCACCTCAAAAAGCCAAATGCGGATTTTTTTCCTCTGAACTACTACCCTGATGCTGCAAAGACGTGTATTTTGCTTTATAACAGATGGAAAATATTTAAAAATTATCGGATAAAAAGTACAATAATCAAAAATGTTACTTACATTTTTAAGGTGCTTAAAAAGATCAATCAAGAGATGAAAGCTTTAATCATCATGAAGACTAAATGCTCGGCAACTAATTGAATATGTTGGAATATTCACGGGTTTTGAAAAGAGTGCAAAAACTCTCACGACTTCGAATTACTATTGAAGCAAAACGCACTCGATGTGGTTCATAGGTACCCAGCATCAATACGGAGAAGGGCTATTGGTTATCAGCCAGAGATAATAAATTCATTAAAAAAGTAGCTACATTAACTAAGAGAATTAAATCACGCCATAAAACCAATAACTTTGTAAATTGCTGCATGGATTTATTGAAAGCGGAAATTAACAATGGAAAGCCATTCCAATTGACAGGATATGAACCCAGACTTCGAAATAGATGGCTAATATTTGTCTAGATTCTTCGCTTGTACATACTTACGCACTAACTTATAGCGTACTACGCTTGGAAGATTTGAATTAATTAGCGGTGAAATCTAAAATTTTTTGGGCATTTTTTTTAAATGTTTGCATAGAAATGTTGAAAAACAGCAACAACAGAAAACAACGTAGTATACTAAAGAATCATTGTCCACTAAAAAAAGGCATCCTGCACGGTTCAAACGATTAGAAACTACGTTTTCATGAGGTGCGAGCATTAAAAATTCAACTTATTGTCTTTTTTAAAGATTTTTGAAAATATTTGATTCGATTTTTTAGAACAAAATTCCCTCAAAAAACTTTGACTATGAGCAACAGATCTAAATTTAAAATTCTGTTGGATTTGCATCATCATCAAACAACAGTCATCAATTTTAAGATTATTGATCAACTGAAGGCTTGATTTGGTGGAAATTGGTGACAGGAAACATATTAAATGATACACCGAGTTTTATATTCCTCAAAAGTTAAGATGACCGACCCAGGTTTTTGTCGGTTGCAAACCTTTGAAAATGACATAGTGCACATGTCGAAACCTGGGTTGGTGAATTAAACTATTGTGGAACACACAACTCTGTGTATCATTTACTATGTTTCCAATGATAAGATTAGCTCGACGTAGCTCTTACTCGTAGAATTCTCCTATTAGCCAATCTTTTGACTGCATTATAATTTTTCAGCTTTAAATCCTTCATCATCTACTCTTTGTGTTTCATCTGCAATTAAACCATCCGGTTCTTCCCTTCCACGAGTTCTTCAACGATTATTTTCATTATCGTCTTATATCTTGTGAGTCTGAATATTAATTGATGTAAATATGTAAAAATAAATGCATAAATTGAAACTATATAAATGAGAATAAAATAAAGCAGAATATAAAAAAGATCGTAAAAAAGTTCAATCAAGAGTGAAGATTTTTGGGCTTGTTTATGAAGTTCTTATTCTTATAAAAGCAAATGAAAGAATTGCATGCCAGCCAGCACATGAAATTTTCGAAGAATTTTTGTGTCTTCATTTTTTGCTTGCTAAAATTAGATACTTGTGAAATAATATTCTAGCAAAATTTGGTTTAAAGGAGCATTCAAGTTCAGGACGTTTTATGGCGCTGAAATTTGAACGAACTATAAACATTTGAGCACGCGTAGATAGATTATTATAAATGTATGAACAGGTTTAGAACGCAAACAATATTTCAAAATGGGACTCGATAATGAAGTGTAAATTTTAGCCTTGACCCGAAATAATTGGGGAAAACAACTTTTTGCACAAAGCTTTTCATTCACTAACAATGGCGAAGTAATTTTCATTCCAGTCATGAATCAGCTAAAAGTGTTAATTAGTGGCTGAATGGTGGAAATTTCCTTCAAATTCTTCACTGTTGACGTGGATACCACTTCCTCAAGTTTTCTCCTATCTATCCATAGGCAGATCTACGGGGGACGGGGGCACGTACCCCCCAGATGCTTAAAAACCTAGACAAGATTTTTAATACGTTTTCAATTATATTCGTTTTGTTTTGCATAGTACTATACTGCAGAGCCTCAATCATTTAATTTCATATTAATAACTTTCATATCATAATAAAGAGAGTATTTCGTAAAGTCGTAATTTCGTTAAGTATTTAATCTCAAATATGAGAAGGCCGTTTGCCTGTCAGTCCCTTGTAGCCGAAACCACCTCCCCACCCGCAAAAAATTCTGGATCTGGCCTTGTACCTATCTTTTCATTTCATGCAACTGCAACAAAGACACTTCTGAGAAAAATTTCCCTTTCTACTTAAATTACACTCTGGAAGGAAATTCTGTGAGGAAAACTTTCTAAAGATCCTCGAATATCTTTCTCTGTCGGCTAAATTAAGGCCAAAGAGTTATTTTCAAAGAATTTATTTCGCCATCAACTAGATGTAGACATGATTTGAGGGAATCTCTAGAATTTAGGCTCTAAAATTGGCTCGAAGAAAAGGTCTGCGCATTAATATGAGCCGGAGAGAGACCCGTGGGATCAAAGGCAACGGCTCTTAATGAGGCCACCCACGCCTGATGAGCTGAAGGTGCGAAGCCCACCTGAAACTGGCTGGCGGAGCGCCGGCTGGCCGAATAAGAAGATGGCGGCAAGGCGCCTGGAAAGAGTTGGCCTCTTAAATTAATGATGCCATGGTAAGTATTCTGTTGAGAAAGATACTGAGAGTCCAAGCATAAAATTTATTTTCTATCAATGCTGAGAAGAAAATTTAATTAATTTGAGGTTGGTATGTAGTTAGTGCGGATGCAAAATTCATGGATTTGCAAAGCTGACTAGCTATTATTGAGCATAGAGCAGTTATCAAAATTTGCAAATTACATATAATCCTAAATTTCTAGCCGTAAATTCGAAGTCTCTTCAAAACACTAAGTAGGCTATCATTTTTACTAATCATTTGCTCTGATCATTTTTAATTTCTCTGTAACACTTGAATTACCTACCGTCTTATGAAATTTTGTGCAATTGGTGAAGAATTTTCTCGTGTGATTCAATGATTGATTCACTGTATCTGTATGTAAACATCCACTTTACTCTTTTGTCATTTTCTCTTGCCAATCATTCGGTCTTAAAAATATTTTTTTCTACTGCAGTGTTTTTCACTAATTTGTTATTCTTACCTTTCCAATTATTCAGCATCATGGTATCCTACTCGTATTTCATAGAATTTCAACTACGATCAATGTCGTAGACTTAACCGCTTCTTATATATCCGTACACGTATTATTCATAATTAGTCACCATCATCGAGTTTTAATATAAATATCTTATTTACTGTCTCATTTTATTGCCGAAGTTTTCTGTCTCTTCATGGCTAGTTTTATAATCATCAATCTCAAATATGAGTAAAACCAGCTGTTTTTTAAGTCAATTATGATTTTTAAGTACTGTACCTCATCAATGAATCAACAATATTGATGTTAATTGAGTGGATTGGGGTACAAGTGATTTATTTTTCCTATACTCAGTTAGGTATAGAAATTAGATGTTGAAAACAAACGAGATCAATTAGATGCTTCGTAGTGCATTTGATTTTCCACTCGATGTCAACACAGAACTGAGACTCACTCGTATCCCTTGGCAACCAATTTTTGTGCATTTCCTCTAACAATTAACTTTGCCTAATTCTGTTTCGAAAGAAAATCACTTGTACCCCTCTGGCTTCTCAACCCTTCAATTAAGAAATTTCATTCGTTAAGGAAATTAAGAGGCCGTCTGCGAATAAAAAATGCCAGTTTCATGAGCTGGCGCCAAGATAACGAGATGAAAAGGAATACTAAAGTAAGGAAGAGAAGACAAAGTAAGCTGAATATTTAGACGGAAAAATATGAGAAATTTAAAGATAATGAATGAATAGAGGGAAAATATGGGAGGTAAGAAATATTCAACGAGAATTAATATAGTTTGACTTCGTGTGCAATCACCAAAACAACTTAAATCAATTACAGTTAAATACAAATTAATAGTTATAACACTTAAACTTGGCCAATGTATGCATGTAGCCTCATTGACAAAAATTTTCTAGTAACAGGATAGGCAAATTACACTGCACAGTTTTCGACGAATCGTCGGACTTTGCATGGACTTCGAGGTTCAACGTGGCTCTGAATACAGTTTTGTGACTAATGAGTGTCACGTCGAAATCGATAGAGCTTAATGGCGAGCAATTGGGGATGCATGAGCTGAGACGCCGAAGCTGACTAATGCGTGGAAATTGATAAGTGGATATTACGTGCCGAAACGTGCGCTCATGATTATGGAATCGGATGAGAGGAATTGTGGCAAAAAGAAAAAACGATATTTACCGTAGAATATCTTAACATGAAGGACTTACCGTACCTACTAGTAAAACACCAAAGGAGCTCCTGTAAAGATGGCTGTGGTAATGTTTTTTCCTCTCTTTTATAGTGCAAGAAAAAGAAAAATGAACTAAGACTTATGAAAATCACTTTTGGATTTTGATGCTGAAGACTGCATCTCGCTGGAAATATGACACAGTAATGATTATTTCTTCAAGTCTGAACAGTGCTCTCTTGGTGTATGCAATTTATTAAGCAACTCTTACTTTTTAACACACTGCCCATGCTGAAAAAATATTTCTACATGACGCTATTCTTCAGCTCATCGTTTTTTTTCTATTGAATACATTTTTTAAGGACTATGAGGGATTATAACACAGCATTGACAGTAGTGAGAAAAAGATACCGCTTTCTCGTTCGAAGTATTTGCAATTACACAGGATATGATTCTTCAATCACCAAATTTTCTGCCTAGTTTTGGCTTTCTCCCCACAACAAAAGCAAGGTCAATTAGAACTGACCTAACTCCCACTATCTATCTCTATAAGATGATGTAATTAATGTAATTTTGATGCAATGATAGTACTTATTGAGAAACAAGAAATTAAGCAATGTCGCAGTATATTATGTTCCTTTTTATGCAGCGCATTAACACTGTTACTGTCATTAAAAATATTTTTGTTCGACTACGACCATGTGAATTGGATAAAAAACGCTTTCACTTCGAAGCATACGATTTCCTCTGGGAATTCAACGGGGCCATTCTGAAGTCAAATATTCTTTTTTACCTGTTTATTCAATACAGTGTCCAATTAGCCATTGTTTTATTCTAATTCCCAAGGTGGCAGATGTGGAAGAGAGTTAGACGCAATGGATACCGTTTGTCTGCTCAAATGAAGCCAATACTTTAGAAAGTACACAGTCAATTTAGGCTTAGTCAAATGTGGGCTCCTTCGACAGTTCCGTATCTAATGTTCGTCAGGGTACAATAGATTGATGTGATTGGATAGCCACCAGAATACTTAAACACTGTAAATTATTAGGGATTGATAAGCAGAAAGTGGAAACAGCACCCAGTATTATCATTTCTTTCGAAGTATTTGTTCCACTAACCCTTTTCTAGAAGTCTAGAATGCAAAAACAGATAGAAGGGTTGGATGAAAAATTATGAAAACTCACAGCGAAAGATCAGATTGATCAGAAAAACTCTCTTTCCTGGGCTCCTAACTACCACCCACAAAAACTCAAAATAATAAATGTAGAACCATAGGAATTATCAGAAAAGAAGTTGAATATCTATAAGTTTGGTGGCTATTGTTGAATTTATTTACTATGCGGCAACTGGAGATGTACTCATTTGGATATGGTATTGGAAGATGGATAGAAGTATGTGAAATCTGCCCCCTCGCATATGCTGGATGATATTTTGATTGAGGTCTCGTTCAAACTGAAGCAAGGTCAAGGAAAATGATTTAAAGGATAATATGACAGTGAGATAGTCATTTAATATAATTTTTTATCATCATTCGTTGCATCTCACACAGTTGAATTCCCTATGAGGTGCAGTAATCCATTATAAGTATCATGAAATCCTTATCACCCTCAACAGGAGTTATTTTGCCGGGCCGGTGCGGTTATGATGTGGGTTTTTACGGTTCTTGAATACAATCCCACCCTATGGAATCTCACTGTAAAAATGTATGATTTCGGCTTTTGGCCTAGATGAGCTGCATTGAAATTGGCGCCTAGGTTGCCTTTAAATACAATAATTAAGACTTAGTCTCTTAAGCTGAACTAAAAATAATATGAAATAGCGGGCGACTTTCAAATCAAATACTGAAAAATTGAAGTATAGACGCATTGTTTATATAGCACTGAAATAGTAGGTAGCCTCTACTGCTCGATTCATTTTCTTTTCTGGTGCACTATGCAAGGCAACTTCCATTGCTCTAATTATAACAATCTAGCAGCAACAATCATAATAGGGTTATTATGGTTAGTATTGCTAAACCAAGTATATTAATCTAATCAATCATCTTATTACTCTTTTCATGCCTTCCGGATTCATAAATTAATGCCTACCTTAGTCGACAATTATTTTTTTTTCTACTTTTATTTAGGGATTTATGAAGTAGATGTACCTTGGAGATGACCAATTTCCAACGAAAATACGGTTATTTTTATTGCAATTACTAAACCAAGTTTATGAATCTAATAAAGTTTCATATTGATGATTCCATGTCTTCCGGATTCAATAATTAATTCTTAGCTTAGACGGCAATTAATCGTGGCGACAGATATTTGAGCGATTTCTCGAGTGGATGCACCTTGGAGAGCTATCATCTTCCTCACCACTTTTCGCTCCGCGTACATGACAAGCTTGGCGCCTCACGTCGAGAAAAGGCTTCTTCCAGCCACGGCCGCCGGGTCGCTGACCACCTCCTCCAATGCAAACACACTCCATTACCATCCGCGCCGCAATATATCACGCGGCCAGGGACTGAGCCGTCGACCGCCTTCCCCTGATAGGTATTGGGTCTACAAGATTAGGCCCACGCTGAATATCCTGGGTGGAGCATAAGTAAACACTGCAGGAGTAGAAAGCGAAAGGAAGAGGAGTTGGATTAAAAGCGTGGGAGGCAATCCATAATCGTCCTTCGCCATTCCTACTCTCTCTCTCCCTTCCGAAAGGGAAAAATGAGGCTGGGAGGTGTAGGCCGGTAGAGGGGGTGGAGATTATAGTAAACCATGCTCGCGCTAAGCACCTCCCCCTTCCCCTCTTCAATGCTTTCTGCTCGGCTCCCCCTCCCCCACCTCTGCCATATCCTCATCTGGAACGTTCAGGCGATAATTGAAACGGCTCGGGGATTACGACTGAGCGGTATTCTTCGCTGCCTGGGAGAGAGAGAGAGAGAGAGGGAGGTGGATAAGCAGGGGGTGGGGGAAAGGAGGGAGTTGGGTGGAGTAGGAGGTGGGGTTGGCTTTCGCCGCTCAATCCAGTGCTGTTCTCTGCATGTTGGAAGATATTAAGGGGAGAGGGTGGTGTAGGGGAATTGGTGGAGTGAGAGGGAGGAAGTAGGGAGGGGGGGGGGCTGGGCTTACTCCTGAGGGACTGCCGGAACTGTGGGATGGGGCATAAAGCCTCAACCGACCCTTAATGGAATTGAATTTGTCATGCCCAATTGAACGGATGTGAAAAATAATGAAACGCCCTTAATCCAAAGCCTCCCCACTGAATCCGGAGAAAAATTAAAAAAAAATTAACGAAAAGGAAAAAAAATTGTAAATGGAACGCGAACATTTCCCAATAAAATTAAGATGTAAAGAAAATGATTCTACGCGAGAGACTCTCGCTACCGTTTTCTCCCCCGGGGGGAAATTCTGTATTAAAATGCGTGGCGTGGATAAATGCGACACCAATTCCGGGACGAATAAAGGCCTTCCGCGAAAGTAAATAGTTGATGTTGTGAATGGAGTGTGGGTGAGGAATTTGGATGAATGATTCAGTTTGAATATGGACAGGGAAAGGACGACAGTCATGAAACTCAGCGAGTCGCACCAATCGACGAGCGATGTGATCGCGTTTATTGAACGCCATCTCAAATCCTTTCCCGGGTTCAATGTCTCATAGTAAATGGCGCGCCAACGCTAAGACCCAAGATCCGAACATTTGGCACGGAGGATAACCGCACCAAGTAATATACGTCGACCACAAGAATGTTTTATCATGCAGTCCGATGCTAAATCGTCACCAAAGAATTGCTACAGAAACTTATATGGATTACATACAGCGATATAGAGACGATTTGAGAAACCAAAAGGGATTAGGTAATGCCATGTAATTGCATTCCCACATTTCATGCATAGATTTTATTTCATAAGGAAAAGAAACAGCGAGGTATTACATTCCATAGCCAGATACCTCAGTTATAATACATTTATAAATGACATTTTTTAGCATACCATCTTTACCATAGTGACATTATTGATGATAATTTTAAGCTAGCTGGAATTATGTTTAATTTTATTATCGCGAATTAACCTTCCGTCAGGTGCTATGGATCTGACAGGCACTGCGCAAGCTTTTTTATAATTTCTCCTCGCCAATAGGCGGCATAGGCCCGTGATGCTTATAGTAGCTTTTTGTTTTGAGGTAATCTATGCACCCTTTTTTCGCATTTATGCCGACAGATCCGTGTCGGAATATTTGGCATAATTAAGCAAAATAATGGCACGATAAAGAAAAACGAAAGCATTTTAGATGAATAAGATATCAAAATTAAAAAACTAATCTTATAGAATTCACATGCTAAAATATATTATTCATAACAATACTTAGTACCCTAAAGAGCACGTTAAATCGCACCTTGCTAGATCGGTCCGGGGCAGGATGACAGCATATAAAAGGGTTTATGCATAGCACTCAATGCATCATGTAAATGTTCAACTACACCAATAAATTTTCTTTAAACTTTAAAAGGTGTACCACTGCGCCAGGCTAAGAGTCATTAATTTTTTTACATCTGTGCCTATCAGGTACATTGCACCTGAACTCAGAAATTCCAATATAGCGCCTGACGAAAGGTAAAAGATTAAATAATAAGCAGAAATTATACAGTAGCCAAGGAGGGTTTACGGATTTTAAATGAAATTAAAGTCCACTACTTCGAAATAAAAGCGATTTTAGTGGCCATTATCTCCAATAAATTATAGCTTGCTCCTCTCTATAGATAAAATAATTTCCGCATTATAAATAATGTTTTTCTTCCTCTATGGTTTACTGCATGTATAATTATGGCATTTACTATATACTAGCTGATCCGGCGAACTTCGAACCGCTCATTAATCACTGAATAGTTTAGTTACACTATTTATTAATCAAGAGGGGCTGTACTGATTTTCATAATATTTACCTAACGGTAATAAAATAATAAAAAAATAAAAAAACATAAGTGAGCGTAACAATGGCTTGTTAGAAATATATTTTCTTTATTCAAACTACACCTGGAAGTAGGCCAAGGCATGTAAAATCGAATTTCTTTAAAGAATTTTCTTATTTTCATGATTACACTTAGGAAATTAAGACACTGTGGTCTTATAAAGCAATTGGAAAAGTCAAACCCGTTCTTGGGGCAAGTTTATGCCACGCTAGACCGATATATAATTGTCTAGCTCTCAAAATATCGTGAAAATAGCCCCTAGGGAGCACAATTAATGCGTCATAAACTCGTGGCGCGCTAGTTATAACTCGGTTCGGGGAAGTGCTCTGCGTAAACGGCACCTACACAGTCGGGTTTAATCTCTTGAGTTAAGCACCGTCTGATACATGACAGTTTTTGTTATTTTTTTTATCTGGCGCTAGATAAAGCGGATGAATCGAAATAAATATAGCGAAGCAAAGAAAGAGATTAAGCGGATTGTTTACCTACTCGTGAACATACTACATATAAAATCTTGGATTTTTCATGAGCATATGAGCAAAAACACTGAAAGATTGACCTTGTGATTTGTTAATCTATATCACGAATGCAACTCGAACTGGAATGCGTTTAAGCTCAAAATGGCAAATAGTTGGGATCATGGAATCTTCAGAATGAGAACTTCCTCATCTTTGAATTTTCCTTTGAATATAATCGAGTGAATCACATTCATTATCCCGAACGTGTTCCGTTAGATAGTTTTGGCTGGTTTAGGCTTCGAAAGATCGTGAACACAAAGCCTACCTTTAGCTGTAAATCGTGCCTTGGTAAGCCAGGTACGTCCAATGACTTTAAATATTCAGATAGATAGTTGGTGATTTCGTCTTCGCTTGTTACACAGTTAAAAGATTTTATTTCATGCAGAGTACCAACTATTTGATCCTGATTTACCTAGCTTGAGTCATCCACATCTTCGTTCTAGGCCGTCAAAATTTCTCGCTCAGTCAATCATTTGTGATTTTTGTGGAGATAAATCATATTTGGGAACACTTTGTTGATGAGCTCACCTTCCGATGAAACTAATTTGCAAACATTCCGAGGAAGTGAAATGAAACTGCTCGATTCGTCGAGGGGAACACGGACATTACCGGTTGTCAACAATTGTTCGGAGATTTGTTTACAAAAACGGTAGTGAAGTGTCATTTCGAGCTGAGCTTACAATTAGCTCGAACTAGATTTTTAATGTACAATTTCAATATTTTGATTATTTTTTTCAATTAAAATTTTATATTGTTACGAAGTTCAGTCATTATATTGGTAAAAACAAAACACATAATTTAGTTTGTAGTTTTGACCGACTTATCAATTGTTGTAGACTTACGAACTCCTAAAAACATATCCCTAAGAAAAATATGAACTTTTTGTGAACTTTTCCTATTTTTTAATGTTCTATATGTTATCCGGGGCTGAGATGAACCCAAACAACTTAATATCATTAAAATCGGTGCAGCCGTTCTCGAGGTATAATTTTCTAACTAACACGATTTTAGACTTTCTTTCATATATATAGATGATGGAAAGAAAAACATTGCAAAAGATACACTATTATTTAAAACAATGACCTAAGAAATGAATATCTCCTTAGAAAAGAATGCAAGTTTTTTTTTAAACGGATTTTAGACTACTGATATGTAAAATTCACTTGAATACAACACGCTCCTTTTAAATCCGTCAAAAGAGGCAGTAAAAACCATTTGAAAAGCTTCAGTATATTAATTCCTCTAATATCAGACAAGTGGCACATCAATCAAAATAAAAAGACCCATCCAGATACCTATTCAGTATTTGACAATGTTCGTAAAGATGGTCCTTCAATCGAACAGCAGAAAAATTAAAATTATAACCAAATTAAAATACAATTTAACATTGAAAATTAACAAAAATAGTTGTTTAATGCATTCATATCTGACTTAGATCTGATCGGCAGTAAAAAATGCAATAAATTAAAAATAAAGGGTGATAAAAATTTGCGGAATATTGATGTGATTAAAGAGAGTGAAAGAACTTAAAAATGATGGTTGAAAGTAGTTAGAAGTACGACAAGACCAGAAAAAAGGGATAAATAGGAAAGAGACGAGTTTTAATTACATCAAATTCTGCAGGAGTAGTTCCATTGAGAGCTTAAAAGCAGGAGAAGAGCTATAAGGAATGTGCTTTAAGGGATAATGGTATCAGGTGATCTTCGACGCGAGAGATAATGTTTGAAAGGGAAAGAGAAGAGAAGGAAAGTCATTTCGAGGCTCTTTTACGACCTTTTGCTGGCGTTAGCTTTCACCTCTCAATCCTCGGGGCACGCTTAGACGCGAGTGTATTTTTCGTCTCCACAACGGGGTTGTATTCGATTGCCCAGTGTCGCTGCCATAACAAGCGCAAGGATACAGCGCCCAGGGGGCCGAGTTTGGTTTCATGATATGTAAATAAACAGAGACTGTGTTGATGACATGGGGAAATAAACTAAACTTCAATTTCAGCTATTAAGGACGGGTATGTATGCGTTGAGAGAGGTCACGATTTAACGCGGTAACAAATTTCCGCGACAACTTATGCCGCTGCCTTCAAGGCATTAAATTAGAAGTAGATCGTATGTTCGATTTAGCTCTTTGTATCCGTATGTAATTCTCTACTTTATTTCCATGCCATGCTATGTTATCTCATCACTCACGAAAGCGAGAGGTTTTCTGAATTCGTTCCTTTGGAATCAACCCATCTCGTAATTCTAAGAATTTCATTATTTCCGAACTTCTTGAAGGTATTGTTACAGGTTGCAAGAGTTGTTGTTGTATCTTCATATGTGTTGGTGTATCTTCATCCAACTTAGCTGAATTACCCGGATATGTTTAATACCGGTAATGCGTCTGGAGCCTATGGCATAAAGGCAACTTAGAGAAATCTGGCGAATAGTTTTAAACGTTCTGCCAAAATAGCATGATACAGCGTGGACAATTGTATAAAGTAAAAGAATGTTTTTTTACTGCGAAGCTTTAGCACTGTAACCGATGAAAAACCTTGATTGACCGTAAAATTTCTGCTGTTTAATTATGAATTGGTCGAGCAAAGCTACAAAATTACCCATATCGGCTGCAGCCATGGCGTCTAAGTGCATCATGGACCAATGATGGGTTTAATTCACTTAGCACGAATCCGTGCATTTCATATTCAAGATTGACACAGTTCCAATCATTGTCCATAAAGATCTACTATTTTGGAGGAATATTTTTCGGGTTACCACCGGGTAAGGTTTTAGGTACTTACTACCAAAACCACACCCGGTGAAAAACCCAAAGAATATTATTTTAAACTAGTTAAACTTATTCTCTATGAAAAAGAGCCAGCCTTAAATAACTGGTTAATCATTTTCAATAATTTACGAAGGAATAATTATTGAGAGTTAAGAAAGTAAATTTTTGAATAATATACGAGAAAAAAGGTGCAAAGATAAACGATTTTAGTATCAAGGAAATTATTTTCGTTACATTCCAATAATATGGTAGAATTATCCATCATCATCATTGGTCAACAATTCCAAGATTGGGTTGACGCAGCTCTCCATTCCTCTCTCCTACCCGTATTTTTTCATAGCGACGTATTTCTTTTCTTTTTCATCCTACATATCTTATCTTTATAACATCTTATCTTTATAACATGTCCTATGTAACTCATTCGAGGCCGACCCATGTCCTTCTTCCCTTCCACGAGTCCTTCTTCAGGCCATCATGCCTCATGATGTGGCCAACTAATTTTGCGTCTTCTCCTTAGCGTTTTTAGTAGACTTTTATTTTTCTCCAACTCTTCTCAGCACTAAAAAATTGAATCGTGTTGAATTGGATGGACATAATTTATACCGACAACATAATAATAGCTGTTAATTATACCGACAACATGAAGGAGTACTTGACCCCGGAATGAAGTAGCAATTTTTCTACCGACGGCACCAATAATGCGACAGAGAAGATTCTCGCAATAGTGTTTCCTTTTTTAAATGCTGGCATCCGACATCCAATGTGTAGTAACTTCCATCCTGAGCTGACCATGGCCTTTGGAGTTCTTATCGCGGATGCTGCGCCGTTGAATGAAAGAGATTGATGAGTTAGGAGTTCTCTTTTTACGTCCCGAAGCATTTAGTTATATCCTCCCATCTAATTGAATTGAAAGCCTTTGCGCTGTCGATACCCATTATGGCGGAGAATCACTTCTGTTTGACCTTTACTGCCGCCATAAGTTAATCTACTGCCATCCAGACAGCGTCAATAGAAGAGCGCCCTTTATGAAAGCTTTAATGCCTGTCAACCATCACAAATACAAAAGACAGATGGATCCGTACAAAGAGAGATGATTGAATGTTTCTCCCCTTAAGAGGATGAATCTCAGCGTCTTTATAAAGATTCTGGAATCGCTTTATCTTCATAAATTCTCCATATTTTGCCAGTAGAAATTCAGGGTACAATGAAGTACCTATCTGAAGTTGTAACTACAACAGTTGATCGGAAGTAAAGCTTCGTTATACAGCGCGTAATATGTTAAAATGAAACTTAATCCCAGTTGAACACAAAATTACCAGTACTGAATATGCGCATTCATGTCCTAGAACTCAAGGCGAACGCCTCTCAAGGCGAAATATGGACTGGAGAATGGAATAGCTCGTCATTTAAACCTTTCTTATGGTAGTCTATAGTGATGTCTTGGAAGAGTAACAATGATATAGTACTTTATCATCGATATGGAAGATAACCCGGAGCCAAGGCTGAGAGGCGTAATTTTTGCGGAGAACTTTTCTCCATTAATATAGAAAATAAACATATTTCCGTTATTAAGACTTTAACCTTCCTGTCTACTTCGGTGAAGTGACTATTAATCATTGTGTTTCACATTTTCTAATAGAATTTCATGTTTTCACTGTACAAAGAGTATTCATTAAATAACAAGGAGCATGAAATGCGCAGGTAAGCCTAATTGACTTTCATTTCCAAGGGAAAAGGGTAACTATCTTGCTTTCACTTGGAATATCAAAGCCAGCATTTTCTAACTCAATCATCCCTTGTTGCGTGACGCATTTAACATATTTTTAAGCAAACAGATTCGAAAGAATGGGGTTTCAGCTTTCGAGGAAAAGAAAATAGCCTTTCTCTAACATATTCTTCCATAAGGATCCGTAAATAATTAATACTGAGAATAATTAATCCGCCAGGAAGAAATTGAAATTTCTTAATTATCCCTTTCACTCTAAAAGAATTCCCCCCTTTTATTATTTTAAGAGAAATGTAACTTTTTATTTGGATACTTTGCCAAATGTTCATCAAGAATGAGCTTAAAATTAAAATTTTTAATTCCATGGTAAGGGGTTTCATCAAATATTTATTTAATAATTGCAGGTGTCGTTTCTGGTTTAGATGAAAGTAAACCTTTGTTTTTTATCTGGATTTTATTGGTACTAATGTAGTTTTTCTGTGGGATTTGAAGATGTGAGTTTTAATTAAGAAGTTCCTTTGCACATAGCACACTCCTAAAATGAGTTTCTCGTTAAACATTTTAGAAGGATTTTCCGGATACTTAAAGGTGAAAAGCATATTATTTTAGAAATGTGGTCGACAAGGCTAGGTTAAATGGATATAATTTATCAATTTCTATGCAATAATATTATTCATTTTTTGTTTTAACCTACTTAATTTTCCTCCTATATAGAGAAAAAACTTTTACATGAATTAAATTCGTCAGCAAATGCCATGGTGCAGGTCAGATTGAATGGCGAAAGGGACAGGCCCCATCAGAAACCGTAGTATCGTGGGAAGTTCTCAGTGAGACAATACAGATGGGGTCAACTCGAGGAAAGCAAAGTTTCTACGCATTTCCAAAGTGGTCGAGTTGTAAAACAATCGGAGAGACGCTGCAAGTTGGACTGAAACGACATTCAAACTTTTCAGTCCGAGGAGAAGAGATCTGTTGGACGGTACGAGACAAACATGAGAAGTTGGAAAAGCTATGTGAATGGGAAAAAGAAGTCACTAGGGCCCCCGGCGGGGTTAGCGAGCGGTTCGAAATCTCTAGCTCAAGAAAGGATGATGTACCAATATTATCCAAAGGGAGGACGAATTGGAACCGATTTGGTCTGTATAAAAGTCTATACCAATGATTCCGTCCTTGTTAAACTTTAACAAAGGAAGGTTGTATTTCGTTTTTACGTAGGGCTTTAGGCTCAAATTAGACCTGATAGGTGGTGGTAGACTACCGAAGCCACTTCTGCATAATTCTGTACATTTAAGGTATAGGTCTTATCCTATTTTTTTCATACCTTCAATTTCCTTTTAATTCAAAGAACTGGTACATAAAACTACAAGACTTTAGTGATTTTTATTTGCCTAAACGTGTTATTCAAGTCCCAAAATCTAAATAAAGAATTTGAGTGTCTTCATTCATCGAGGAGTAACTTATGTGATATAATATATATGAGATGTTCTGTTCGAATTTCCTTGCATTACTCAGCAATTTCAGATACAGGATTTATTTACCCATTTTAATTTACGTGAAAATCTATGAATAGGGAAACATAAGCATTTCATAGTCACCGATGCTGCATGTCTGACCGTTAGTTAATTTAAGAATTGCCTTTTGATTATGATAAAAGTACAAGCTCAATTACTTTATTGACATAATCGGTTCAGTGAAGGAAAAATATATTCCTCGGCCATGAAGGAATTTGAAAGAAATTTCTTAAAAAGTTCTTGTTTCACGTTTTCCTCGCAGTATATTAGAGATTCAATCAGAATAGAATTATTGAGTTGCTGAATATGACTGGGCAATTTTTATGTTTTATTCATAAACGTCATATTATTTTCGATCAAAGTTAAAGTCGTGCTGAGAATTTTTTCTGCGGTCCCAGTTTCCTACGCATAAATGAAAATTTTAAGATTGTAATGAAATAACTAAAACTAATATAAAGGGTTTGACTGAGGTTTCCACTAATAATTATCAAATACGTAAGTTATTTCGTAATTTACTGCTATACCTACGGATTGGCATTGATGAGGGCATATCTATCCCCAGACTCTACCACAGGATTATGAATTCAACACAGTGCAGGGGAGCCTGTGGTTTTCCTTCTACCACCTCATCACAGCAAGAATTCTTGTTTGCAGAGGCTGAAAGACTTAAACCATATTTGAACCCAGGATAGATTGATCGCACACCCTTCGCACTTGGTTAATACGCTTCCCCATAGTCAAATTAAGATTAAGTTTAGCAACAATGACGTTTTTTATAAAATTATTGGGGAGGAATCCATCACATTCCGCCAGTGACAACAGAACGACCTTAATTTGCATTAAATATTTATCAGAGCACGCCGGAAAAGGCGTGTTATGAAGCCGAAAAAGCAAAAAAGGTGAGTTATTAGCGAAATGAGCGGAGGCTGGTTCAGAGGGGGGAACGTTGGCCCTCCTGTTGGATCACTTTACTCTAATTGGTGGAGTCAAACTTCCTCCCCCCTCACCCCACCCTCTTCTCCCATGACCTCTGTCAGCGATGGACCAGTGGGAATTGGAGTGCGCCCTTCACCCGTCTCCGAATCGGTTGAAATTATTGGAAAGAGGTGACCTCTGCCGTCATCGGTGAGTTCCACTCGCTGCGAGGGTAGTCAAGTGGGAGCGATGATTTTAAAATGCCCGGGGATGGTTGAGAAATGAGTGCTGGCATAGGAAATGGGCCGTAAAGGAAATATATCCCTCTCCAGATAGGTAGTAAACCAAAGCAATAGGCACCGATGACCACGGCCAGGAGAAAAAAAGAGAAAGCATATAAGCGCCATAGGAATGAAAATAGCAAATGAAAAAAGTGCAGTGGAAAAATAGTAAGATATCACATAATTCCTAAAATGGCCTACTTCGCGGCAGCGTCCTTAATTATAATGGGCTATGAAACATAAAGGTTAAAAAACCCAAAAAAATGTTTATCGAAGTAAGTGAATTTTTTAAAGGTCATTCTGTAATTTTAACAATCATCGGTTTCTTATGCCCGATTATATCACAGAAAATGTAGTGTAATTGTGATTGCGGTGATGTATAAATAATGTTTTTCCATTATTGCCAGCCATTTAGTTCAAAGCGTCATTTAATCGTTTGTAATAGTTTTGGTTAATGTAGCTTCCATTTTTTTCGTAATTTTATATTTACATTAAGTGATTAATGGGCCCCAGTGCTATACTAAAGGGTCAATGCCCGTACATAACGACATAGCTGAAATATCATTGATAGTTCACAGACAACGACAAATATTTGAATGAGGACTTTACTCTTTTTGTAGTTTTTCGCCAATTTTTCCAAGGATTTACTATTTAAAATCAAAGAGCATTGTCAAAGCAACCTTAACCCTACCATTTTATTCGTAGTAATCTACCTAGCTTGTATACCCGCAGGTACTCGAGTATATTATGCTTTATATTGATTGGTGTTGTGAGTGAAAATTTATCCAAACCAATTCAATTATAAATTGAAATAATGAGATTGTGTGGACAGAAATCCGCTCATTTGAATTGAGTATTAGCGGTAAACGTGAGGATAATCACCAGCCTGGAAGCTTGGAAAGTTGCAGATGAATTAATTGAAATTCGACAACTGAGTTTTCTGTGAGCGTAAAATATATTTTTGAAGCTACCCTGTCCAAACTGATAACAAGTAAACAAATTGTTAAATGGATGCAGCAATCCAGTAACTGATTTGTTATTTCTCATCTATTTTGGGAATCATTATGCCCAATAATGCACCTAATCATCTAATGTACTGAAATAGAACAAACCTGAGGAAACAAAACTGAAACTGCTTTTCTTTGCTGATATTGCAAAATAATTCCTGAAATAAATGAAGAAGAATAAACAATGACAATTATTTACTATTTCAATTGAATGGAGCTATTTGTATGTACATTATATTTGTACGAATGAAATCGGTGGTCTACCAGTAGTGTCTATCTCACTAATTTGCCTCCACAATCATTACGGTCACAGAATGTTACAGGACAAAATTAAAACATAAACTTTCATAATAATTTCGACCATTCGTAAGTTGGACACATATTTATGGGCAAATATTGACACTTTAAACACAATTGCTCTGAAGTTTTAGTGCCATATTCTTCTTTGAACACTAAATTTTGCTATCTTACAGAGATGTATTAATCAAATCATCAGTTTTTCTAATTTCCATCGAGTGCATGTCGAAAATTACATGAAAGTTGTATTAACCCTTACCTAGACGGAAAATTGAAAACGCTACCGTTCACACATCCTGTCAACAATCCCAATTTTTGATAATCCTCAGTAAAATGTTTTCGAATATTCATAGATGAAAACGTTATGCTTTGTGTAATTATTTAGATATCAAGTGCTTAAAAATTTGATAACCGTCATCCTGAAAATTGTATTTTATGACAGTACTTATCCTCGGCATGTTTTCGGGTAATTAGTTTTTTTTTAATATTTTCAATTAATAGAAATATATAAGATTTACTTTTCGTTGCGTGAGGTTAATATGCCTGGTTTTACGGATTAAATACCATGCAAACTCATTACTGTGCGACTTAAGTTGCTTACAGAACGCTTCAATTTCCACTCCGCTTACCCAAGATATTGGAACTATCTATTTTAGATGTCGTACAAGAGTATGTGTCCCCAAGCAATTTATATCTATGTAATTTATGATAAAAATCCGGCGATTTTCTTTGATTCATTGATTCTGTGAGCTGGTATATCGGCCAATGCACAGGAAGCAACTGAATAGAAACTGGATTTGTCATAATTTTATCAAAACTACTTGGTTTTTTGCTTCTAGTATGCCTCTGCAGTATTGAAATTGGATTCTTCTTACCTTATAGCATAAAAATTGACATAGTACACCTATGTCGGAACAGAAACTCTCTATCTAATCTTAATACTGCAAAACCATTGCGGCGCGGCCGATGACTTGTTTCCTTCTCGGAGTGGCAGCTTATGTGATGGTGAAAGTTGCGGGTGTGTGGTTAGATTGTGTCGCAGAGAACTCTGTCACCCGCAGATATAAGACGCCTTAACAGGAGGCAATCGTTTCCGCTGGAACTCATCGTCTTCAGGTGCCAGAAGTGAAAGAGTATAGGACATAGAACAAAAGACTAGCTTCTCGCTTAATAGCAATATTCCCTGGAAAAGTGATCATTATGAACATCGCACTAATATTTCGAAATTTGGTGAGAAGAGGGACGGCTGTGCTATATATTTACAGTATTTCTGGCGTATTATTTTATAGTATTGAAAATAAAAAATACTTCAAGCCTGCACGATTCTTTATTTTAAATTGATAGATGAACAGTTCAATATAAGTTGAAAGAGCTCATATATTCATTATGGAAATAATATTTTACAACAGAAATTTGCGAAAGTATGTCATTATAGCATTTTATGATAGAGAAAAAGAGCGTAAAATATATCTTCGCTGCAGCTTTATTCTTTTTAAAGTCAGCAAAACTCAGTTTGCAGTTCAGATGAAAATTATGAAAAAAATGTTTTCAGGGCTTTCTGTGAGAGTTCATGGCTAAATCATAGAATCGATGAAATTTATTTTGTACATTCCAATTCACTACTGTAAAAAGGTAAACATATTTTTATATTACATATAAACGCATTTTTATCCGCTTTGAAGGATGTTCAAGTAATTACACGTAATCAAATTAAGAATATACCTATATATCTTTCTGAGATGATAACAAAAAAAATCGTGTCCAACACAATAACAACAAGATGAATGCGGAAAATTGCTGATAATCAACGATTAATGTAAACATAATAAAGGTCTATAATAAGGATTTCTCCGCAATGCTTCCATAAAAATAGAGAAAAAGAGACAAAATTATCTCTCAGTTTAATTGACAAAGGCAATTTAAAGAGCGTAGTTTGAAATGGCTCAAAGATTGATCGGTTTATATAGTTATTATAAATCTGCAGTTCACGCTTGCGAAGGAATGAATTAGTATAATAACCGAAAATCTATTTTGATTCTAGATCTGTAAAATACAATGAAAGACGGCACTAATCCATAAAAAATACTATTACTAATAAACTAGGAGTACTAAGGCATTATTAAGTATGCTCAGCACTTAATGCTTCATTCATATGAAAAAAAAAAATTCATGACATGAGGATAATAAAGAGAAAAATATACTAACACAAATACTCTGGTCAGGCCGTAAGTTCCATCGTCAGTAGGTAAGTCAGAATGACCATAAGTTCCTACTTTTAATCATAACTTTGAGTTATTACAAAAATTAAACATGAAAAATGCCTTACTTGTGTGAAGATGAAATGAGAGTTTTTTTCTGGTAGATAAAATGCATTCCCTCATGCGCGAGGGAAATAGAACTAAAAAAGTTATTTGAAAGTCTGAATATTTAATTACATTAATGTAGAGATATTCATTAACATATTTTAGATAAGCAAACGAAGGATAGTATTTGTATTCAAGCTCAAAGATATGAGAATTTTGTGAGCGATGTGAATTATGTCATTTTTAGTCACTGGAAACTCAAAAAACTCACCCTCTGAGAAGTTTGACCGTCTATTACGTACAGGAAATTCATTCGCGGCCTTTCCCCTCACTCAGACGGAGAAATATAATTCTCTGTAAAGTTTGGTTAGTGCAAGGAATTTCTTAGAAGGAGGAAAGTTTACAAAGGCGAGAGAGCTAAATTCGCAAGAGGTCACAGGGAACACATTAATCAAGGATGCGTAGAATTTTTTCAAAGATGGAATTGAAAAAAAAAATACCTAAAGAATGTTCTATCTATGCTCGATACAATGAAAATAACACCTAATAACTCTTATAATTTTATTTGAAATTCAAAACTGAAGTTTTCGAATATTCATTCCCTGTATGAAGTTTTAGATTAAGTAAACGTGAAAGATTCAGTTGTTGGAAAAAGAAGCGATAAAAGTTTTGCGCGAGAATGATAACTGTTGAATGGATTGAATGATAACTTATTTGTCACGGTTGTCGGCGCCGCAATTTGAAACTCCAAGAACAATAAACTTCACCGAGGAAGTTTATCAGGTTTCATGAGATCAACTCCGTGCTATGGATAGTGGTTATTTACGTACGGGAAAATCTAACCTTTGGGGTAAAAATCAGATATTTTTAAAATAGGAGAGCGGGTGAAAGTGTGACTGAGTCTCGATATGGGTGAATCTTACATATAATTTTACAAATATTTGAGAATTCGTATTTTCTACTGTAAATGTGTTCCAAGCAAGGGAAAGAGACTCTAAACACAATCGAATAAATTAAAATTTTTGATATCTTATTGAGTAAAACTCTCCCACCCAGCTTATGTTGTTTGGTGTCATAAATCTAGCGTGACGTCTCCTCTATTGCATACCCCTAGGTGTAATGTGAAATCACTTCATTGGAAATGCATATTTCTCAAGGCGCATGTATAGATTTTTGCATGACGTAAAAAATGCGATATACTCATATCCAGGGAAAATTATGGATACTTTATCTGTAATAATTAAAAAATTACATCATAACTTGATACTTATTTAGTCATTCCATAAAAAATTGGTCGGAACTTTAAACCTTTTTGTAAGTGCAATGCTTTACAAATTTACATGCAATTTATCTAAATTTTCTCATTTTGATTAACGCTTATTATTTCAATAATAAACAGATTTGTAAGAGTACATTTTTTGTACTGACAATGAGTCAAATTTTCAGTCTTATTATCACCCAGATTTTAGTGGAACAAAAAATTTAAACTTTTATGACAAAGAAATAATTGTAAATTATAAAATAATTTAAAAATGAATGACCAGCCTCCAAAAAACTAGAAAGCGTAGAAAATACCAGTTGTTGATATAAAACCCACCATTCGCCATAAGGATGCACCTGAAATTATTTTCGGGGAACTGTGGAAGCGTTTTTTTCAATATGCATGACTTACAGGTGGGATACTTTGAGAGTATGCCAAAATTCACGGCTGCGAGGAGAACCTCACCTTTCATTTTTTACGGGTAAGCCATCGAAAAACGCACTACCTTCGGTGGGTATAATTTTGAGACAAATGCGCGAGTATGCGTTTCGATCAATCTGGACCCCTCTAATGCCCCCCCAGGGGTTTTGCCTCATAGCCCCTTCCCCCCCCCCCCCCCAGTCACTTTCCCAACCTCCCCCATCGCGGACCTATAAGCCACACGGCAGATTACTCCCCCTACTCCTCTCCGATCGATTCTCGCCCGAGCAGCAAAACGACTTTCCCTCTCGAAACACGCTCCTGATCACTCAACGTCGACGTCGAACAATCGATATATCGCAATACGCTCTCCCAATTCTCTCTCTCTGTCTTTCGCGGTCACATACATACTAGGAACGATTCGATTCCACTTTTTTCGATTCCGGTTCCAATTCAGATTCTTTCAAATCGATTCCCAATTCAATCGATTCTAATTCATACTAATTGGAAGGATATTGATTTGTCAGTAGCACAGTTTTCATTAAAATTTAAGGCTTGAATTGAATAAAATAGCAGACAATTAAGTGGCTCAAAAAGTATATTTATTGAAAACAGTCATTTAGAACTACACATACTTAGCTGAAACATATGATTTAATTTAATTTTGATTTGAACTATCTTTCATTTGCTCTTCTAAAATCTGCTAATTAATTGCTGTAAATTAATATATTTAAATATTCAGTCTTTCAAACAAATTTTTGAGTTCTTTACCCTCGCGCATAAGGGAGTATATTTTTTCTACCATAAGAAACTCTCATTTTTCTTCTTGAGGCAGTTTTCAAGTTTTATTTTTGTAATACTTCAAAGTTATTATATATAATCAGCTTTAATAAAATAATAAACAGTTTAGCAGTTTCAAACTTATTTTGCTATTTTCCTACTATTTGTCTTCCTGCAATCAATGAAATCGGATTCTTAACGCATACTAGATGAGTCGATTTCAAAAGTCGAATGTCGATATACGAAATGGGAATCGAGAATCGATCGCCGTGAAGTCGATTCTGATTTCATCGATTCCAAGAAGATAAATACATTTTGAAAATGAACTATAAGCTTGGGGCATAAAGGCCCCCACACACCTGAGCCATTGTGCACTGAAAATTATTGATTTAACGATTTATGTCTGGCACAGCCAGTGGTAATTAATTCATTATGCTGAGGGTATATTATTATAATGTTAATTTGCTATTTTTTATGAATGCATTTTTTGGGCCACTTATCTGCCTAGGTTTTTTATTCCATTCTTAAATGTTATTGAAAATTATGCTACTGAATATCCATATCCGTCCTGTTAGTATGAATAAGAATCGATGAAACCGGAATCGGGAATTGATTTGAAAAATCGGAAATTTAGTCGCAGAAAAGTTCGTCGGGTTTTCCACCGGTTAATTTTTTCCATATCTCCCGACGTTTCGAGCAGCAACTCGCTGTTCATACTCAGGGAATCTTCTGAAATCGGTGGCAAACCCAAGAAACTTTTTTTCTTTTTGACGCGCCGGGAAAACCTATGATCATAAATCGGAATTCGATTCGGAATCGAAAAATAGCGGAATCGACTCATCCCAAATACATACATGCTACATGCTTTCTTGTGGGGAGAGAGGGAAGAGTAATCATTATCACAGATGGACAGGCATACACGCAACACTTTTTGTGCGGCCAAAAGGAGCAAGAAACCGGAAACCCGATCGCACCGCTCCTACCTCTCCATCTGTTTCAGCCTTCAAACGCTCCGCCCTCCGTGTAAATATAAGCAGGGGTGAATTTTCGTACTCTGAACCAGGAGACAAAGATTGGAAAGGAAAAATCCTGGATCGTTCAACCCTCCCCCATTTCAACATTTCATGTTCATGTTCCTGGAACATTATTGATAGCGTGATTCCGACTTGAGTATTACTTGAAAGGTCGTAAAATTTGCGCAGATTGAGAGTTTATTTAGGATTAAAAATTTGAAATCTATTTCATAATTCTAGTTCTAAAATCTGTAGTTATTAACCCTACCTGGATATCATTCAAATCTACTCTTAATCATGATTGTAATCCAAAGATTGGTTTGACGTAGTTCTCCACTCATTACTCCCATAAAATACTCTTTTAACAGCTATAATATGCTCCTATTTCATATCTCAAATTAATTTTGCTATACACGTTACGTATTCTTCCTAAGGGTCTCAAAAACGTTTCTACTTTTCTTAGCGAAGAGATACTACTAGAATACTTCATCATTTATGCCACGCAAATCGGCCTTCATCTGTTGAATATTTCCATGATAAGAACATAATAGTTAGGGTGAGTCTTTCAATGCTGTCCTCACATTTAAAGGCTCCATGCTCCACCTTACCTCATCCGAATGGCTGATACCTTCTCACCCCGCTTCTTATAACTTACTCTACTCTGCTCCCGGAGGGGGGTGCTATATACAAGTAGTGTAGCGCGGAAGGGGGGTGGAAGAGAGAGGGACAGGGGCACTTTCCCAGGGCAGCACTCAGATTTAGGGATGATACTATCCCCTATTGCCGAATTAATATCGACACCAAGAGGGCGGAAGCTTACACTACCAAGAAGCACAGAAATAGTTTTTTTGGCCCGTACAATGTTCTAGCCTCATACAAATTTCAGAATCAGGATAATTGAGGATTGGTTTAATTTGATTTTGAAGATGGCGTTTGAGTCAAAATGAGACAAGTATGAACGAGACCAAAGGAAAAAAGGACTCATGTTAGTTAAATAAAGTTAAGAACTTCTCTACATATTTCCCCTCACTATGATATTGAATGATTACTGCCTCTATTAAATGTTATTACTTTGAAATTTGTTGACAAAAGTGATATTGGGAGATTGAATTTCGAAAGGTATAATTGAGACAAAATATTGTCATTATATTCGCATCCATATTCCACGAAATGTTGATAAAAATACTAATACAATTTTGCTGTAGAGTGTTAATATTAAATACATTACTATATTAAAATCTAAATCTAAAATTCTGATATAAATATGAATAAAAAATAACATTGAAATGTGAAAAATATTCATGCTGCAATGATTTTCAGTTTCTAAATGATGCTTGGCGTGATATCCTACCAGCAATACTATATCTAAAGCCACTGATTCAGTTCCTACAATACTTAATACTTATTCAAACCAAAAATGTATGAATGTAACACTTCGGAGATTAGGAAATTTATTCGCAACTCCCTCACCATGAATATTTATTTATATTGCGTAGTACACTTGTAACTTTTGCAATATCTTTAAAAGGTCCTTCTATGGCAGCTTAGCATTTACTTCACCCTAGAGTATTTCATCCCCATGGTTTTTTGTTTACAGGGTATTTTCAAGTGTCCGGAGCGGCATGTTCGGCATTCGCCCCGGGCAGCGAAACCCCCGCACCACGCCATTGGCCAAGAGCGGGCGCAGCCGCGACGAGGGAATTCGGAAAGGCTGGCACACAAAAAAAAACTACCTCGTTCAGTTTTTTGTTTCCTCCATCCATCTTTCGTACAAGTAATTTTTTCGCGCAAGAAAAAAAAAATACAAACCGGGAAAAATATATCGCTCTCACGCCAGCGAATGCCCGGATGCGGTTCCCCCGTCCGCGCTTTTTCATCTCCCTCCCCCCCGTTTCTCCCTCCTCCCCCCTCCCTTTTCCTCCAGGGGTAGGCGCCCCTCCCCTCCCCTTCCCCACGCCTCGGCCGAAGTACACGAAACACTGGGTGCTCCGGCGACCGAGAATGACGCATTGCTCTTGCATAAGGGTTTCACTCGTCCGTGCTTTGCAGCTGTTCCCGAAAACATTTCGGAGCTGGCGGAACTACTCGGGTACTCTATATCTAAAAAATGTTTTCTCTCCCTCTCTCTCTCTAGTCGATGCACTCCCATTACTCACTCCATGTTTGCACGGCGCGTGGATTTGAGCGGGAATCAAAGCCGTTTTTAACACTGAATTAAGGGAGGTAGAAAGCCGTTCAAAAAAATTATCCTCCGTGCAATCCGTGAAATAGTGCGTGCCGTGAAAACACAATTGATATCACCATTCCTACGTCAGTTTTCAAAGATTTAGCTCGAACGATATTTTTCGTAAATATTTCTGTGCTGTAAGTAGTCTAATGCTACAACATTCCAGATTTTTCTGGGCCACGTATTTCCAATATTTAATTAAAGTTCTCTTACAGCACGTGGGCCTGTATCGAAGTTTTCATTCATTTTGATATAAGGAAAGCATGTACAATGTCGAGAATAAATTAGTTGCTTCTGATTCTATAGAAAATGTGTCATACAAAGATGATTTCATTGATGTCTCCTCCCTTACGTCGAGTCTCCAAGATTTGGTATTAACCATATTTTCTAAAATCAAACAGAGCTGGGGAAATGTAATAAATGTAATTTTGTCTCCGATGCATTCTCATCACTCACTTAAATTATAGCAAAGCTATTATATTTAAAGCTGCTATAAAGCCAATTTTATAAACACTGACTTAAGTGATTTAGAATGTCGTCCAAAAAATTTGCTACTCTAGAATCTAAACAAGAGCTCACGAAATAAAGCAAAACTGATATTATCACTCTTATGCTGATTTTGAAGATAAAATAAGAGGCCTAATTAAAAAATATTTAGGAGTTGCTCAAGAGAATTAATTCATGTAAATCACCGGTTCATTCACATTTCCTTCTTCATGATAAGACAACGCGTGTATTTGAGCGAGAATGGCAGCATTTTTAATGCTAATTAAGAGAGTTGTATACCAGTTCTAAAACATTAATCCGTTTATAAAACTAACTGCTTGAAACTTGAAGTAGAAGTCCGTGCTATTGAATGGCAAAAGTTATCGTCATAGATGCGTTGAATCCCAAAGTTTTTGCATCTGATAATTTAAGGTAAAAATTTTGAGCGTGTTACATGGCTCTAGGGGTATATTTTTTTTCTCAATGAAGTCACATCTCAAACATAGCACGTGCATGAAAATTAGCTTCTCGCTGTGTAAAAAAAGCTTGATAATCTTTTGAAAAATTAGTCTCTGCTACATATTATAAGAGGAATAAGTACTTTGGAGATCATAAAGGGGTTTAAAAGATTTTTTACTCAAGTGAGAATGTTTAAAAAAAATCTAATCCTGTTGTTAATACATCTATGTGTTCACATTTCTCACTCCATGATTATGAAACGAGAGAATTTGCATGAAATTCAAAACTGATTTCAACGTAGTCTAATGGGATCAGGAAAATTCTTTGAAAATTAGCTCTAAAAAGATTTGCATGTGAATGCATGTCGCGAAATAACAGTCAACATTTTTGTTTACATTATGGCGCTCAGAGGTAAACAGATTACAATTTAAATATTGCCCCTTGGATATTTTTTTTCCTCATCTGATTCGTATTATGATAAAATTTCCTGATTTTCAAATTGAAAAATAAACATAATTTTTTTTTTATGTTACCAACCGATTTTTGCCCACTTTTTGTTCTTTCTGGAGTGTGTCAGAAAGAGAGATTTTTTTTTTCATTTCATGCCATTTAGAATGACATATAGTTCATAGATATTCAATGAATTTTCCATAAAACATTAAGAGACCCCTGTAAAAGGTAAATAAATCCACCAACAATTGTAATTATTCTGAGTTAAAGAAGTATAATTTCTTGACCAATAATCCCGAGATGAAAAACATAACATAATTTCATACTAATATTTTAATTATTATTTTGAGTCTTGAAATCGTTTTATGCATTCATTGGATGCAAATAATGAAGAGATTTAAAATAACGTTTTCTTCAGATTGAGTAACAGTTGATTCTGCAACTATTTAATCCTCATTCGTAAACGTAACATTTAATGAGGATGATAAATTTGGTGTTATTCTTCTGTGATCAATTTATGAAATTTAGTGGTAGCAGTTCATTTATGATATCCGAAATATATGCTTCAATATAACCGAACTCGTTGGGATTCTAAGAATAGTACTTAATAATAGTATTTCAATTGATTCTAGTAGAATAGCATTAATTTCAATGGCAGAGTACAAATTAGTGAAATGTTCCCGCAAGAGCATTATTAACGCTCGAGTTATCTAGGAAATAAAAGCCTAAATTTGCTGTCTATAATGACGAGGTTCTTTAAAATTACAATTATTGGGGAAATATCCTGGTTGTCTGAAAACATTTCCTATTGGACAGGGATTTCATTTGTTCGTTGTTAATGAGTTACGATGTATGGTACCTAACTAGTTGCTGAAGTTGGATGCATGGACAGCAACTTATTGAAAAATCACCTCATAGCGACTCATTGGAAACTAGACCACACTAATGCTAAACATACACAAAGCAAATTTTTAAGTCCTTTTAACATACACCAAGGAAAATTGGGAGATTGTGTTTTCATTGGGCTAAAGACCTCATAAACGTTTCACAATAGCACTTTTCATGATGGAAGAGGAAAAGGTTTTGTATTCCTTCAATGCCGAATGGAATGTCATCCAATCAAAAATTTGTACTTTCGAACAAGACCCTCTACATCATCATTAAATATATTAAAGAGTTAGATGATATTATTATGATTTATGAAATTTCAAAATTATGGAGTTTACGTAGTGGTAACAATTTTAAAGAAGAGAATAAGATACTGAGGAATATATTTAAACGATGGCTAAATATTAGTTTGTAGAGTAATTAACTAAGATAGCATAGACGCGAAAAATTATCTAGAAAAGTGAAATACTGTTTAGACACATGAGATATATGATGAAGTTTTTGACTGCCCTATGTTACACAAAAAATCTTCAGGATACCATTGGTAATTTTTTATTATTTGACATTCAGTATTATTATTTTCCATCCGATAACTGCCACATGTATTGGCAGGTTATCGCGATATTGTCTTCTTTTTTGGGTCAGAGGCGATCTGTTGAGATTCCTCTCGATGGAACGGCCAATATAAGGCATGGAGTGGCGTCGGATGTTGACCGCTGCTTCGAAAGACTCGCTTCCATTCGGTTTCCTGAGCAATCATCCTCCAGGCTGCAAGAGTGAGAGGGACAGCCTCTGCTGCTTTTTTTTATTTTCATTTTTTTTATTCAACGGAGAGATCCTTTCCCTCGCCGAACGAACGGTCCTTTTCAATCCAGAGAGTGGCCTCTTGCCAAACGCTCCCACGCCCAATTCGCAAAGTTTAGGTAGAGAAGAAAAGGTTCACATGACCAGACTGTAGTGAACATTAGCATAAAATAAAAACTAGATTAAGTGGCACTTTCCAATCAATCAAAGTTATAGATATAAAAAAAAACAATCGTCATCAATCAAAAAAACAATCAAGTACCTAAGGCTGACAGGTGTGGCACATACTTCGAATTACCGACATCACATTTATGTATGTTTTCATATGTTTCCATTCTTTTTATCTGCTTAATTTTCTGAAGTTCATTTGATGTTTGTTGTATTTGTTTTTTGATTTTTTTAAGGTTTTATGTTGAGCTGGAGCCTTAGTTACCGAGAGAAGTACAAGAGATTGTTGTGGAGGAAGGTAGTATCATGTAATATTGAGGTTTTTATTTTAACATACATTCGCTTTGGTAAGATAAAGGATAACCATACCCTTGAAGATCAGCTAATAGAATGATATATATCAGCGACGTTTTCGATGGCCTTGCTAAAACATTTTTCTTAAAATAACAATGGGCTTTAGTTGAATGAAAAGACAGAATTCTCAGTGTCTTCACATGCCTAAAAATTTGTTAGTATCAGAACTTTTGAAGCAACTATCTTTAGATTTTTGAGGAAATTTTTACTTGGCATTTGCGAAAACGTGCGTATTTCAGCTTAAAAATATGATCGAGAAAAAGCAACAACTGGTTGGAGGATGTTTTCAATTTTTCTTTTCATATTTGCAAAAAGGCAGATTCTATTTTTGTACAATGAATATTGCAATAGAAACATATTGTACTCGAAGATATGATTTGATAAGATGTCCTGCCTTACAAATTTTTTTTGAAATTGAACGGAGAGCTCGTTGTTAACTCCGAAATCTAAAAATTATGGGAGCATATTTGAAGCGTCATATTTACTACTCTAAAGTAGACTAGAAGGCTAAAAATTACTCAAAACAGACAAGTTCAATGAAAACACAAGCAGCAACAGTCTTTTGCAGTAAAGTGATGATTAATAGTTAAGCAGCAGAGGTAGTTAAGGAGAGAAGTTTAGCAGAAATAACGCCGATGTCCTTGTAGACCCATTTTTTATCTATTGCAGCAATGCAATTGAGGGTGTGGAGCTCTTGAATAATTTAAGTGTTTTAAAGTATTCTTCAATTTTTTTCAGTCGATGCATTTCTATTACGCATTGTACCTTGCAAAACTAAGTTGCATCATCATTTGTCCTACCCTGAGTGTACTACGAAATGTATTGAAATCGTTGGTGTGAATAAAATGAAATAAGGAAAATTACTGATTAGTTTTAATGTACAATATGATACAATTTCTCCTGATTAAGCGTCAACGAACTCAGTCAACTTAATAAAATGTTGTATATAATTATGCAATAGGTACGGTGAAGGTTATCTAAATTTTAGGTCCATTATCACTTAGTGGTATACTACAATATGTTAAGGCCGTTTTACACAGGGCACGGAATCGCGCAGGTTACAGCTGCATTAATTTCTAAAATGGCGTGGAATTGCATGAACGAAATTAGAACAGGGGCTATTCTGCCGTCTCGCATCCACGCATTCTCGCGTGTGTTTTAGCAATTCACCGCTTTACACGACGCAATTTTTGTTGCGCCTTCGCACGTACGTCAGATTGCGCAATTACGTGCCCCGTGTAAAACGGCCGTTAGAATTCCTCTAGATTAGCTCGGAATCAATTCTAAATAAAACGTTTGTGTAACATTCCGAGAAGGTTACATATCTTTTAGGTCCATTAACACTTAAACGGAAAAGAGGGATTCAGACGCTGCAGTCCCTTCGAAGGTCCTTCTTCCTTCCAACTGTCAATTGCCGAACCTCTTTTTAAACCCATCGCGCTTCCCGCCCGAGATGCTAGCGAGTGCGTGCCCACGGCGATGAGTGGCGCCCGCAACCACCCCTCTCCCTCCGTGAGGACCCTCTTCTTCGCGGCGGTGGACGGCAACCCGCGCGCTCCTCCACACTTTCGTCTTCCTCCAGACTCCCCCCCTCAACCACCTCCCCTCTGCCACCACGAGAGAGGAAAGAACACGTTTAAGTCTCCGCAGCTATTTTAAGACCAACGTCTCAGCATTAACTCCCTCCCCTCCGACCCACCTGGTGGGCAAGAAGGCATATCGATCGCTGAAAAGCACCTTCGTGGTGGCTAGCGGACCCTCGCCTCCGGTGGCGCCAAGGGGAGGCGCAAGGGGTGGCGCCGAGGGGGTCCGAACGGCCCTGCTCTCAGGAGGGCCTTTACACTTGCGACCCCCTGAGCGAGCCTGGAGCTGGTCCTCCTCATCTTGGGGTTTCCGTTTTACAATACCTATCAAGAACCCCCCTCGAAGGGGCCCTATAAGGTCCCGGAGGTTCACACGAGGGCCCCGGCACCCTACACGAAAGTGGAGTGGCCGGCAACGAAGGCAGTTTCCCTCCCTGAGGCGCGTGACCGGCACAACAGACTGCTTTCCCCAAAACGGCGATTTTTTTCTCCCTCGACCGAGTCGTTCCCTTTATGTCTTTTCTGCGCAGTCAGTGAGCAAAAGCTCGGCTTTTGAGTGTTATCCACAATCGCTGTCGATCAATCCGGACTATCGCAGCCATTTTTCATCATTATTTCCACGGATAGTATCAGTAATCACTCACATCATTTTTTTCCACCGTTCATAGCGAGGGCGCATCAAACATTGAGATATGCTTTCGTGCACTCAGCGTTTTGTGAAAACATATAATTTGCCACTTTAAGAAGCAAATTATTTTGAAAAATCAGCCCTGTCTGCTAATAATCTCCTTAGCATCAGTATTTGTGACTTTTTTTCCATCTCTTTTTATTTGCGATCTCATTACTTACGAAATTAAACCAGAGAAAATATTTGATAAACTATCTTAGGAGTAATATAGGAGGTAAAATCATTTAACTCCATAATACTCAGTATTAGTTGTTATGTTATTATTCAAAAATGATTAAAAAATATGGCACATTTTTTTTGGATAAATTGGAATATTATGAATAGATTATACAAGCTTTTATTTCTACTGAATTATTAAAGATCCTATCAACAAAAATGATAATGTCGAGAGAATTGTAAATATTCAAGAAGTACAATTCATACTAAGAAGAGACATTTAAAAGGAGTCGCTCCTTTTGTTTGTCCAGAAAACGACGCTGGATAGAGTGGAACAGATCATGGGCATAATAACTGATGATATAATACCAACGATATTATACCAGCTATGAAAAATTTCTATTTAATTTGAAGGTCGATACGCGTCTGATACTAGAAGAGTATGAAGAATTAAAAAAAATTCACATTCAGAGACGCTGTTCAGAAATTATTTATTACTTTTATCCCCTATTATAATCGATCTTTACCTTCGAATGTTTTTCGAGGACACGAACTGTAGATAAATTTAATCTGAAATCTTTCGAGATAAAGGGCTTTTCCGGTCCAATGATTATTATATTAATCGCAGAAAAATGAATGTATTTATAGGTGGGATTAAAATGCAGAATGAATTAGGTCGATCGGATATGCATATACGAAGTACTGAAGCAACATAATATGTTTGATAAATTATTTAAACATAATGTGTTAAAGGACTCATCAAAAACAGGGATAGGATAGAAAAATATCTCCTTAAAATTTCGAAGTTTGCAATAAGAAATTTTCATCCTAATAGAATTCGAGCGACTCTTTCTCAACACACCAAAATAGGAATGAATCATCGTGGATAGTTTTATTTAAGAGGATTTTTTAGAGAACGAGGAGGTGAATTAAAAGAATTGTATTCATACTGTTACCACATCGATGAACTGCTATGCAGAATGATATTCATGGAAAGGATAGATTTCTTAGACTAGGGTACGAGTCGGATCAACTGTCCTTATAATGGAGCGTATTCAAATTCAAATTTTTAAAATTTTTCTCCTTCTTTCGAACATTTTTCAATTCAAAAGAGGGCAAAATATATCATTAGGATTTACAGAAGAATGCTCTGAAATTAGGTTGATTAGATTCAAAGACACTGAAGATTTTATGTTTTGACTGCTCACATAGGGCTTCCAGCATGATTATCACAGCACTCGCGAGCGAGGATCAGTGCATTAATGTATGCATCTCAAATCATGCACGATAAATTGAAATGAATCACAATATTTCTAAAAGTTTTACGCAATCTAACTCGTGGCCTAGCTAAAGACAATTGATAGCAAATATTGGAGAGGCCATGAGTGCTCTATTTTATTTTCGGGTTCAAATATCAAATTTGAGGCTATTGCAAGACTTAGCTTCTAAATAAATGATCTTATTTATTTAAATAGCAGACCAACCGATTTTGCTCGGGAAGAATACTATTCAGGGAATTCGGAAATTCGGATTTTGGAATTGATGGATTTTTATATTTTCTCTTTGAGCGTATCAAGAGGTGTGCAGATGAACTGTTATGTAAAATAAGATTCATGGAGGCGATGGATTACTCAGGCTAGGGTACGAGTCTGATCAACTGTCCTCATCATGAAGCGTATTTAAGTTCGAATTTCTGAAAAATCTCTTCTTTCATTTCAACATTTTTCACTTCAAGTGAGAGCGAAAAAACATCCCGCAGATTATTTTCCATGCTCTGAAAAAGCTTGATCAGATTCCAAGCCACTGCAGATTTTATGTTTTTACTGCTGAAATTGCACTTACATAATGATTATCACAGCACTCGTGAGCAAGGATCTGTGCATAAATGTATGCATCTCGAATCATGCATGTTAACTTGAAATGAATCCCATAGTTTTTTTTATTGCTTTTCCGAAATCTAACTCGTGGCCTAGCAAAAGAAAATCTTTATATATAGAAGAGGATATCTGTTTGTCTGTCCGCCGTGCGTTTCCATATCGCTGCACGGATTGTAATCAAAGTTTGTACAAAGGTGCATCTCATGCTCCCGCACCCCTTAGTAACACTATTGGTTGCGTCCGAAGTATCTTTTGGGCATTTTTCCCAATTAAAGTTTGTTACGTCACATCATACAACTTCTACGGCATAACAGCCTGCCAGAAAGGCACACCTCTTGACACAATGAAAGAGAAAAAAATAAGAATTCTATGTAATCATGAATTCTAAGCTCCAAGTTTCCCACTTTTCTGGGTACCAGCCTATAACAACCTATTTGCGCAACACTAGGTTGCCTGCTAGTTAATAATAAATATTAATAAGGCTATGAGCGTTACATTTTATTCCCAGGCTCGAAAATCCAATTATTGTCTGTTACAAGGCAATGCATCTAAAAAATTATCTTAACTATTCAATTAAGTAATTATCCCAACAAAAGCATTATCTACATCAAATATTGATGTATTTTGAAAGAAATACAAAATCAGTTAAAGTAAGTTTCTCCGAAGAACATCGAAATGAGATTTTGCGCATAAGATTTTGTTGAAATTCGAGGTACCCAAAACTTTTTGGGCTGCATGTGGAGGATGAAAGGGAGAAAATGAAAGAGATCAAGATTAAGCCAGTCAAATTTCAAGTTCTCGAAAATAATGGATGCTCATAAAGGGGAACTTTAAAGTGAGGGTGCTTATCGTTGAGGATTTCATGAATGACTGTATTGATGATGTTGATAATAAGTTATTCTTGGGCTGGAAGAGCCGAAGTTGAAGAGCTGGAGAGAGTCATCAGAAATTCTCTTGCCGAGATGGAAATATTTGAGTGTGAATTCAGATAGAGGTTCAACAGAAACTGTTCAGTATTATGAACGGGCTTTTGGAAAAATCTGGCATGTTTTCTTGCATGCATTTCTTTAATAATTGCCACCGTTACGAAGATGTTTTTGCCAGAAAATCGTTACGAAGAAATAGAGTTAATCAATAAAATTAAATTTTTCGCAATTAGCTAAAACTTTTTTCCATCAAAATAAAAATAACATTCGGAATTGTGTGATTGATGTTAATTTTTGTAATTGACAATTCAATTCATCCTGAAATTGACATTAAAATTCTCCAAAATTTCACATCAATTTCACGTGGTTCATACCAGTAGACGGCACTCCTATATTATGAGATTAAAATAAAAATCTCTGGAATTATCTTTGTAAACCCCATTTTTTTCCTTCTCTGTGCGTAGGTATTCACCCCCTGTGAACTATTTACTCTTCAGAGTTCCCTAGAGAAGGAGAGGCTACTCGCTATGTACTCTAACGGGGCGGATAATGCCTATGATACGGCCAGATAACGTGATCCCTAAGCGGCAATAGCCTCAGCTACTCTGTCTCTTCTCCTGAGACGTTCCCTCTCATGTTGCAGTTTGTGGAAGGAGATCCGAGGCCCAAAGGTCATCTGCAGAGTGACATGGATACCACGACGCTGAAATGCGCCGGTACAGAGTAAGGTAAGTTCCCGACTATCCGATGATAAACATGCATCGTACCAGTCTACTCTCCGCGTTATTCTATTACACACAGCACACCAGCCATCAATATCTCAAGGTAGAGATCCTATCTTAAGAATTAGAATTTTGTCTGTGATTTGTTAGTTAGACAATTTTCCATATCGTAATTCTTCAGCATTTTAACTAACCACTTTTCGTCTACCTGATTGCATAAAAAGATAGTTATAAGGCCCAGTGTCCCCTTTGTGGAACTTTAATTTTACTGATAAGAGAAAGCATTTCCCTCTGTGCTCATCCACACCATTAAACGAAGGCTTCATTATGAAGTTGAATTTTTATTTTCTTTGATAGTGTCTAAATACCGTAAGGTCTCAATGTGATAAGGTGTGAAGACAAAAAACTGGATTTGACTGAAAAATAAACTTATATTTTCCACAGTAACTTTATTTTCCCAATCGGTTTCAGCACTTCTAAATCCGCTGGGTCAAATTATTAAGTTATTGCCGTAGTTCTCTACGTTAAAATTGGATTTTAAACAAATTAATGCTACCAAACTTTACGACATGAAAATTTTACTCTAAGAAACTCTGCGTGCTGTGCACTAATTTTAAGCACACATTTTTATGGAAGTTTGATCCGAGAATGAAAGGGCGTTATCCTGAGGGGCTAGACACCTTGAAAATCCTGACACCCAACATTTCCCACTAAAAATCCATAAAAACTGTAATAAAAATTTGAATCATGATCGTGGTTGTAAAAGCGTATAAAATGACTTAAATACGTCACATGACTACATAAAAGCCAAATGAGTAATCAAGGTAGTGCGCTAACCGATTTTGCCCGATCAATGAGTCGTTAAATGCGCTCCGGTTTTGATTATATGAAGCTAAGTAATACAATTTGATACACATAAAATTATCACTCCCATACTCCCTAGCTAAGGAAGGGCTTAGATATTTCTACGCGTGGACTAAGGATTTAGTTGAAAAACTAGGTGATTTTTCCCCTGTATAAATTTCAGAAACGATAGGTTAGGATGCTTTGAAATTTTTCTTGGCATAATATTTGACATTTTAAATATAAACTAAATTATTATAAACAGACTTGGCTAATAATTATCACCTGATATTTTGAAGGAATATTTTGCATCGAAGCATGGACCGAGGGCAAGAGATATATTGAAGCCGAAGAGATTGGCTTTCCGAATGGAAATTCTATAAATTCCATAAAAGTTACAGGGGTTGAATTATGGTTGGGATAACATATTATTCGAGAAATATAAACGGTGTATTAGCAAGTAATTTGCATTCTCCTTTGATAACTGATCTTTCGGTTGAGGGCGATATTTCTAGGCGTTCAATTTTCTATGCACGTGAAAACATGATCGGCCTAGGTAGCGGCGGGGATTAGACTTCACTTACCATACCGAAAGTCGCGGGTTCGAGTTCCACCAGGGTATGTTATCCATACCTAGGTCTTGAATATGTGTGACCGTCCATTACTAGTTGTTGTCGAATCAGTTAATAGGAGCCGGTCTTTTTCAGATAATTTCACACTATTCCTAATCTGTCTTAGCATGATGTAGTCAATCTCATTTCTCGTGCTGCTGATGATAATTATCTCAAGGGTTTCTTGATATGATGATGATAAGCTTCTCCAAGGCCATGTTGACTACCTTGAGGACATTGCCGCCCCCGTTGCTATGAACGACACCCACCTTTTGCGGTTGGGTCTCGTTAGATGAGTTTCCTAGACTCGTTTGATTGTATTCCACGTTTTCGGGGGAGAAATAATTGATTATTTGAATTGAATGTTTCTCAAATCCTACCCAACAACGTTTTTTGCGAGACACCATCACGTCGCTACCTGTCGTTTAGCTCCTACCCTTCGACCTATCTGGCATGGGTGGCTCTTCCAGGAGTAGGTAATTGAGAATTAATCCTGATAGTGCTGCTCCAGGGGTCATAGGAGCTCGCAAGCCTTTCCACCACAGCAAAGTTGTAGCCCAAGCAAAAGGATTTTCGTTGTGAGGATAAATAAAAAAAACCAAATTGATTTCTATTTTTCCTGATGCTAATTTCAAAACAAAGATCTGGCCGGTGATCTTTATTAGAGTACATAATGTTGTCAGAAACAAGTTTTTCTTTACAACTAACATTTACAAATTTATTTTTTTCATTTGTATGTCTGGACCTCTGATTACCTGCATCTAAAAACTAAGCTGATTTATTTTCCCGACAATGTTTTCCTGAAACGATTGGCTTGCTAAATTGAAATCCGCGATGCACACTATCGATCCAATGTATATAAGCAACATGATTTGCAACGCGTTCAATTCCCTCTAAACATCCCACCTATGCTTGGGAAGCGAATTTTGTCGGGGTCGTTTGGAACGGCGTCAGTGGGATGAAAAGCTCGGCACATCTTCCCTCAACGTTTCAATCTGGAAATGGTACTGAGGTAAACATTTCCCACCCACCTTCTCGCCATAAGCGCGAATCCCGACCGACAAGGACCACCAGAGTGGAAACAGACGGCGGATCGTTTTCGCATGGGCGGATGGGAAGGAGAGCAGAGCTCTAAGGGGCGCGGTGAATCCTTTGCGGAAAGGAGCTCGTGGATGAAGGCTGGGGCCTTTCTCGGCGCTTCCGTGTTCCACAGGTGGAGTGAGCGATTGGGGAATGTATCGTAGACGGGGAAACGGCATGGAAATGAGGAAAGCACGCAGTTTAATCTACAGATAAGGCTATATCACCGCCAACGGTGTTGACCGGCGGGGGCGGCGATACATTTTCCTCTCAGAGAGAAATCTCAGGAAGTGAGCAAATACTACCGTTTCCCGACTGAATAATAAGGAGGTTTGGGGGAAATACGTGTTTCGCAACACGCTTAATCATAAATTTGAAAATGGTGCAAAAATTCCCGAGAGGAAAAGCCGATTTCTTGACTGGGGTTCCAATCAGTATCGTTCTACCACTTGAACTAACTACCAAGCCTAAGAGGTGGATTAGGGAGATTCTGGTTCCATTTAAAGCCAATGAAAATGGTTCTTCATTGGCGGAATTTTGTCTCCTTAGCACTATACGAAGTTTTTTGCCCTATATGTGTAACTGCGCGTCACCAACGTCATAGTATGTCGATGACCAGACCGCGGTTATTTCCTTGAGCATTGAAAACATATATTTATTCTTTCTCTTGATTTGTATATTTAATATTGAGTGGTAGATTTGTAGAGTATATATTAAAAGTTTTTAGATGTAATTTTTGCCTAAGTTTTGGTATATTTATAAATCTTCATCAGGGCTTTTTTCAATATTTTTTATGATAACTGAGTTTATTATTTACATAGTTAACATAAAATTTGTTTAAAAATCATCAAAACCCACACTTCAACGCACTAATTAAATATTGAAAATAGTGAGAAGTAGAGAATACTTTTATCGATTAAGGTCAAATGTGGCTACTAAAACTAATATTTTTTACAACCACTGTTAATCAATGATTTCGTAAGGCATTCATAATGGTAAAGCATTTATCGGTGAGCTCTATCCTAAACATTTTAAACCAACCTTTGGGCTGAAGTCCTATGTGTTCATGTAAACATAATTTAAAGTAAACTTCAGATACGTCATTAATTTACCATTGATGCAAATATTTCAAAGTAAATCGTCTAAATTCAACTCCAATCGTAGCATTTATGAAATAAGCCAACCAAATAAGTGATTTTTGACACCACATACACACTCTAGCGGTATTTAACTCTTTTCTCCGCATGTATTAGCATCATCATCAGAATCTTATGGCTATTTATACCTCTCAAATGGATAAGAATCTATTAATAATTAAATTATAATCAGTAATATCTAAATCTATCTATTATATAAATAATATATATAATTTCTTCGTTATAAATAATAAATATATTTTAACGATGGCATTAGTTCGTTGCTTTGTGGAGTACCCTCTTCCCCATGGTCTAAATATTTGGCCCCATACTAAAACTTTTCGGAATATAGCTAGCCTTTGAAATGTTTTTCAAATTGAGTTATCGTGAAAACAAAATATAGACCTCAAAATGTTGGTTTTTGTATAAAAACCCGCCGAGTTGAAGACTACAACAAAATGATTGAAGTGATAAAAGATAGTTCAACAGATTCAGGCTTCAATTGGTGGGAGTTAGACATATTTAAGTAAATGAAAGATCGTAGCACTTTTCCACAAGAATTTCCACTCTTGTGGAAAAGTGCTACGATCTTTCATTTACTTAAATATGATAAAAGATATTTATCAATCAGTTAATTAAAATATGAAATCAAAATTACCACTCCACGTGTGTAAAACAACTATGACACTTGCAAACCCTTCTCCGTTCCCAGCAACCCAATGAGTGCAGCCAACCTTGACTGCAGCAGCCGTTTCCCCTTTTCCCAATCAGCGAGTGAATGGAAAGAGTACACGGACGATTGCGCTGACCTTTGAGCAGAGAATCGTTCCGCAATATCCCGGCTGGCATCGACAAGTGCCCGCCTTACGCTCGATGCATTGAGGTTACAATAGCAGCAAATAAAATGACTTGTATAAAGCTATCATAATTTAATGACATATTTATGGATATTTTATTTTCAAATTATTCGTGCTATCGTGTGATCTTCAAACTGAAAATTTTAATCAGATTCTCTTCGTTCTGACAGTTGTTCTGAATTGATTATGTCTCAAAGTGAACGAAAAATATTCCGTTGTCTGGTTTTAGGGCTGCAAAATTACATTAAGAGAGATTGGAATAATAAATTAAGCAGGAACGTGCACCCCATTCAATCATTCATCTATTCCAGTGGTTCCCAACCCTTTATGTCTAGCGACCCACCTTTTAATTTTTCCCATTTTCGTGACCCACTCCTACCCCACCCATGATTACACACACACGTACAAATATGTATGTATGCATATTGCACACTTAATTGGTATTTATATACATTTGGTCAATCTTATGAAATGGAAACATACTAACTATAAAAACTTAAGGATATGGGAAATGTAAATAAACATGTACACATCTTAGTAATGAAAAAAACTATACAAAATTGGTTTATAAATACTCGATATTACAAATAAAAAGTCTCTGAGGCCAGTGTGACTTCTGGCATTGTTTTGACTGAATTATCTGGTGAATGAGTTAAATTTGGTACATTTTCAAGTGCCACACCGCGACCCACTTAAATTCCGCTCGCAACCCACTAGTGGGTCGCGACCCACTGGTTGGGAAACGCTGAAATATTCCATTTTATTGAAGTTTGAATTCCTTACAAAGTTATATACCCATTTGTTCAATATTTTCCACTGGGCATATAAACATGGTTTCCTTAGCAACCTGAAGCTTAGACTAGCTTCACATGATTAAAAAATAGCACTAAGGAGCTAAAATAGAGTACATAAAAAAGAAACGGGAATCCTACACTGTTGATGCTCCACTTTTATTTTATCCTACATTTAACTTCCTCTTATGCAATGAATTTTGCCTAATCAACATTGAGAAAATAGACTGAGTCATACGCTTGCTCGCGCATTGTAGTATGATATAGCTATACTCACAAGATTAACAGTCAGGAAGAGGGAAATAGGACACCCAGAGTAGAGTCAGCTTACCTGCAACAGAAAAGCTTAAGTTAGTATTGGATAATATGAATGCAATACTGTGAATTTTGAAGAGAGTAATCAAAAGTTTTAAGTTGCACAATTCATTTAAAAGTAAAAAGGATTGCATAATTTCATAATATCTTATACATATATCTATAAATTTTGTGTTATACAGAAAATAGACAAAATTCTCGCGTATTGCGGATCAATTGATCACTGTCAATAGGCCGAAAATTTCGACCGCTGCCTATGCTCAACCATCACACTATGTCATGTCCTTAAAATTAAATCCTTTTAGATTTATTTGCACTCATTTTATTATAAAAATACGTTGAATAGTAGTCTACAATCTGTATCGAGTGTGAAAAATGTACACTAGAACTAAGCTGAGCTAAGAATAAAACCAGCTTTCTGCTTCCCTATAAAGGCCTCGAAAAACTTTCTTGTTCATTCTATTTTCCCTCGTGTTGCCTCCTTAGATGGACCAAGAAAACGCTATGAAACTCTGTAAAATTCCAAGGGAGTTAGGGAACATGATTTCATACAAATATAGATCTTCACAGAGATCCGGAAAATCCTTTATGTCCAAGAGAAAATTTTCCTGTGAATATCAATCTCAATTTCACCGCACTTCACGCGGCAGATTTGAAATATATCATACAGACTTTCATTTTATTTCTAAAAATCTAATAAGACACACTTTTTTTTCCATCCCACTGCTGTATGACATTTTAAGGGCAAGGCTCACTCTTTCCTCCAATTCCACTCCCTTTCAAATACGAACGATTGGCTTTCCCTCTGTCTATCCATCGCAATGCCCACCCACTCAATTCCTTTCCTTTTCTCCCTACGCATATTGCTACATATAAAAAAGAACTAGCTCCTCTCCATCGGCGTCTCTCATGTCTCAAAGGGCAAAGATAGCACTGAAAGGCGAATGAATGGGCTTTTCACATAAGCGCGTGACATCCGCCCGAAAGCAGTCCCACCTTTGCATTGGCTCTCTACAAAAAATAATGCGGCCATTTAGAGAGGCTCCATCATTCGCTGCAACTCACATTTTTGACCGCTAATGTGCCATGAAACTCGGAAAAAAATCCATGGGGGTTTTAGACATGATTATGAAAACCTAATATTCTCCGCTGAGATCCGGAAAGTCCATTGCTAAATTTCTGGTAAAGTGAATCTCTTAATTTCAACATGCGTTTCACCGCCATTCGATATGGCAAGTTTTAAATATACCACGCAGGCTATCGTTTTATTTGAATAAGAGTCTCGGCTTCCGGGTGTTCCTCCGCGTTGAGTTGTCCATAGGTGACGACAGTTTCTCCAGCCATACTGCTGGCGTCTTCAGGTCAGAAGTAGGGATGCATAAAATTTGGCCTTCTTATATAGGGATCAGAGGTTGGTTCCGATTGGTTGTATCTCAGGTGGGCTCTGATCGGTCAGAGATTTTAAAGACCCTCTTCCATGTGTTGGCTAATGTGTAGCCGTCTTCTCTGCTGCAGTTCTGTAGATGCTTAGTTATCTCTATGGCTTCCAATGGTTTTTATTCTCACATTTATTTCTGAAATCTAAAATTTCAATGCTATTGTTGAGCTTGTAAAAGTAGGACGTCTGAAAGCATGGCCTCTATGTCTCACTGCTGAGTAATGACAATTGATTTAAATGGCATCTATACCAGGAAATGTTAGGAATTAAGAAATGCATATGCTGGAAGAATAAAAAATATGAGGAACACTAAGCTTTGATGATCTCATATATCTATTAAACATTAAAGCCTATTTTCACATGGACAATATGTAAATTGATGGAATAAAGACTACTGTAAGGCATTCAAAAAGCAATAAATAGAGTCTAAAACATTTTCATGGCAGGTGTATGGCGAGATTCTGAAATATTTTATAAAAATCCGCCTTGATTTAAAAGAAAAAATATCGTATCATCATATGTTTTATCGTTCGCTAACAGAGCATTGCCAGATAGAACACATCGGGAATATATTTCCTTTGAAATAATTAAATGCAATGAAAGAAGTCTGTGATCTCTCAGTACGATATGGAGAACAGAACAAAGGATATGCTATCACAAAGTGAACTCAATATCTTTCTCGGCCAGGAAGCTGCCACCATCTCTTGATACTGTGCCAAAAGGTGGGCGGTCTTCTGAAAAATATGTATATTATGTAACCCCCCACTCAGATTGAATTTTACATCCGGAGAGAGGCTCCATATGTAGTAGCACGTTCCAAGACGGCTGTCAGATTGAATGGTTCCATTTATTCCGCTCTCGGTTCCTCCTCATTAGGAAATTCACAATGAAATCAAGGTTGGGGGAAGAGAGACGGAGCGGAGAGCTGCAAAGAGAAGCAGATAGAGATGCGGGTGGGTGAAGTATATGGTGAGGGGAAAGGGGTTGAAAACGCGAAGGCTTAAATAGCGTGCCTCATTAAGATCCGCGGAATCGGAAGCCCGGGAAAGCCAATTGTACGCCCCCTTCCACCGCCTTCTTTACGTAGAGAGAGAGGCCTCCGAGTTAAAGAGAGACAGAGAGAGAGTTGTGGGAAAAGGGGGGAAAGCAAGTACACCTGCCTTGTAACGTTAATCAAATTTCAGGCCACGGAAGGGAGAGTTTGCGCTCGGCGGAAAAGAAAGAGAGGGTGGGGGTGGAGGGCGCATTCATCAAAAGAGGAAGTGCACGTTGATCAATTGCCGTTCGCATACTTGTCTTGCTGAAAGTAGTTACTCAAGGGACTACGTCATTCAGTAGAGTAAATAATGCAGACGGGAAAAAAGTCTATAAGTAGCATTCAAGGAATTATGCAATACTTTCGATTTTCCTTTATGACTGATTAATAGAAAGATACAACATTTTTAACAGTCCTATATGTTTTCATCTATTCATCAAAGAAATAAACATTTTCGTAGTATAGGTTTAGATGTCAGTCCTTTTTCTTGTGGATTGAGTTGTATCTAGATATCATAAATTCATTACAAATCGCTGTTTTTTGGCGTCAGTACTTTAGCTCGTGGGATTAGTTGTAGCTAAAAATTAAAATTCAGTACAAATCGCTGTAAATATTTAAAACCAAAAACTTTGGTTCACTAATAAATGTAGTTATTACACAAGGTGATGTTAATGCATAATCAGATATTTATAAAGGTAAACATTTACAGAGTATAATTTTGAGATAAAAAATTAATACTCATTAGTAGGAATGCGCAAGTTCTCGAAAATTCGAGTCGAGTCGAGTAGTTAGCACTCGACTCGAGTGATTCGAGTAGTATTGCGAATGTCGAGTCGAGTAGTTTCGGTTACAGAGCTGTCCATGACAATACGTTTAGAAATCTGCCGACAGAAGGCGCTATCATGAAACTCTTGTTGTAATATCGTTTATAAAGTCGTTCTAATGCCTTGGGATAGGAGTTTCAGCTGTTGAATACGTAGCAGTCAACCGCTATAGTAGTCGCCGTGGGTGCCGAATACCTTTTTCGTCAGCCGCGGCGTCCCACCGTCTTCCACCCCGGCGCCGTTTTCGGAGCAATCGGAGTGGACCACAGCACCGCTCATACTTATGCGATACTTTTGTGCCCTTACTTACTTTCTCTACTCTAACGCCGAGGAAATACGTGAAAATTGTTAGTATTTCTTTGGAAAAATGCAACTTTTACGTTTCAGCGGGCAAAGCCAGTTTTTCTGTGTTTGACGTCTTAACTAGTGCATTTAGCCTCTTTGAGCACTAAATACCTCCAATGTTAATTTTCGTTAATTCCTTTGTAATGTTTAGCTTCCCTCTTGAAACATCAAAAAATAGAATCTATGGTTGATTAAACGAAGTTAGAAATGAAAAACATTTTTATTTTTGCCTTCAAAGCTAAGTTCTATATTTTTTTTCGCTTCGTCGACTGAAATTCCACGAATATTAAATAATAATGTAAATAAGGGCTATAACTTTTAATAGAACTTCCCAAGGTTCCCAAACCTTGCAACTTTGGAAAGAAAGTACTTGTCCAGCTGGGTTATAGTGTTGTGAAATACATCTTTCTGCAGACAGTAATACTGTAACGTGGAGACGTCAAAACTCAAAACTGCTGCCTGAGCATGCAGAACAATTGGTTTTTCTGAATGAGAATTTGAAAGGTTCTCGACTTGAGATTAAAGAGTACTACTCTCACACCCCTATTCATTAGTTGCTCTTCACAAAAATATGTAATAATTAAAGCTATTGGCTATAAAAACAAAGTACTGAGCATTTTTTATCCATCTGAGGAAACGGAGTGCGTTATAATTGAGCAATAGCTGTCTATTGATTGAAACTCTAGGCTCTTGAGTTGGCATAGCCAGGGTAAACAAATCTACGAAGTTGGATATGAATGAAATTTGAATAATAATTAGGCTTTTCTTCACAAAATGAAATGAGGAATGCCCTCACTAATTTTAGTTAAAAGTCTCATTGTTCTTTTCCAGCCAATTATGAATTTGAAAATGCCATGCTAAAGGGTGGATGCTAAAAACACATTGCGAGCACAAAGGTTAAAGTGAATTGATTTTCGAATATAAGTTTTGGAAAACTTATTAACTAGAAAAAAACCAAGTGTTACAAACATCAGGGGAAACATACAAACAGCATGTATATATATATGCCGTAGGATACAATTTGATTATGCATAATAGCAATTAACTTAAGAAGGCATTTGATTGTAATGGAAAAGAACGATTGTTTTGACGCGACCAAGCTTTTAGGGTAATGAGTAACATGCATTTCAGCCTTTCTTGTGATTGGCAACTTTATAAGCAAGGATTTTGCAATTTAAAAATGTTCTACGGAGATTTAATAGTGATGATATTTCTGAGAAAGACTGCCAGACATAGAATTGATAAGTCAAAAGATAAAAGAGGAACAAAAAAAGGTGACTGTGTGGGACGGGAAAATTGCTTTGTGGCAGATTTAAGGTGGGGATATTTGGAAAGGTCGGTTGCGCTCGGCAAACATTTGACTGTCGTTTTTGGTCGTGAAGCGTTAAGAAGAAATTGGAGCGTTTTCATTTTGATTTCATTCAAAATTGCTCTTTCTCATTCTTGCCAAGATGAAATCTCTGTCGTAGAGACGTGTAGATATGAAGAGTTTATCAAGGGATTAACGAGCATGCGACAATTTCAGTTGCGGTAATAAGAGAGAAAGGGAATGAAAGCTGGCTAAGTTAACGGACGATGCATTTAAGGTAAAGATCTATTTTTTTTAGGGAATCAAGCCTTACATCAAGCAAATGAAAATGATTATACGCAAAAAATACATAATTCAACTGGATTCAATGCCTTGTTAGCTATTTTCCTCGTTTCATGCATCTTTAATGTCCTTGACCACATTTCAGCCTTAACGAATATGATAAACACGTAATATTCATAATGCTGTTTTAATGGATATTTCGGGGGTGTTGTAACAAAGAATATCGTATAATAATAGTCACAAATAAGCCATATAGAGTAATATAGTTCACACCACCATATGCTAAATATCCGGCATGTTTTGAAATTTGTATTGTTTAAAAGTTGGATATTATGTATTGATGTTATTATAAACTAGTAGTTAGCGAAAAATTAAACGATCTTAATATATATTTATCATATAAATTACACAAAGCGCAATAGCGAAAAAATGAACTTATATTCAACTTTTTATTCGAAAAAGTTATGCAAATATAAATATGGCCAAATAATTGATTGTACGAGTAATATGAATTTTTGCGCCAGATTTAATGACTATTTTCACCAGTAGTGAAATAAACCAATTGAGATTATTTGTGGAAAAATCGATTTTACAAAATCATTTATTTGCGGCCGACTTTGATGAATGCTTCAAATTCAAGTAATTTTGAAAATCACACTTATCAAGAAGTTGCCACATAGAATTGCGATATAATTTTATTCCTAATATAAATTATAATATCAGCAAAAGAATTATTCAATTTGTAGCAAAATATTTCAGTGTGCTCCAAACTTTTCGCGACAGAATTCCAATGCTTAAATTTTGCGTCTTTCATTCTAGAATATGCTTTTAAAATTCGTTTCTTTTTCTTCTCATGCCATCTAAAATATGATAACTCTACGTATCCTATTCTTAAAATAATCTGCTAACAAAATCCGAAAAACAAATTGTCATACAGAGAGCAGACGAGATGACTCCTGCAATTTCCTTCTGGAAAAGAGGCCAAGTCCGAGGCTCGCATTTACCGGTGGAAATTTTCATAAGTCGTAGCATTCAAAGGTCTTTACTTTCAAAATGGAGACACATGTATACGTAAAGATCCTATTGCTCTAATTTAAAAACGGTGCGTAGCTAAAAGACCATTTTGCCGTAAGAGAGGAATCGGTAGAGTGCCGTAGTTTCCACAGTTTTTACTGCATGAAAGTGATACAAAAGGCGAATCTGGAAAACATTAGTTTAGGGAGGCGTGGTGGGTATAATTCCTGAAAATAGCGATAAAAATAATAAATATTATTATTTAAATTATCATTATTAATAAAATTAGCATTGTAGAATACCGTCTGGAAATATTTTTGAGAGTTCATTGATGACAATTTGTAGTTATTTACTTAAATATGCTTTTATTTTTTTCGCCTCAAAAACTAATTCCTACGTCCATACCATTCCTTGCTCTGCTAATACGCTTCACATAGGGGCGTGAGATTTCCCTCGAAAACTTAATTAATGCGAAATAATTAATTTTAAGACTTGAACCGCAGCAAACAATAATAAAAACAGCTCAGAGAACTCCGAGAATTGAACTGCAGTGTACATATTTTCACTTATTATGGTGTGGAGATGATAATATTTTTTCATCGTCAGGTTTCCTGCGTGCCTTCTCTTTCTTAGATATCTGGAAAAATTAATTTCGTGCTTTTCATCTCATTTGTTTACAAATAATAATTAATAACTTCACTCTTACTAAAAATAAGACACCTGTTCAGAGAAACTGATGCCTTACTTCAGCGGTACTCGGATACGGAGTGCTTTATTAAATATGCTCCAACGCCCAAGAAACCATTGATACAATTTAAAATAAAAATATAGAGAATAGTTAGTGAGCAAAATTGATTTCTTTCGGCTAGTTAGTTGAAATAAGCTTTTTGTTTTGTCTTAATTTGTCCCCACAAAGTATGGAATATAATTATCCAGCTAGAGTAATTTAACGCACTTTAGGATTTTAATATTTTATGAATAGCTGGAAATTAACTAAGCTTTAGTATAAATGGCAGTGAAATGCACCTACCATAAAGAAAACGAAATAGACTAGCTAATTCTTCCTCATTTGACACTACTTTTTCACCACTTTTCGGCTTTAGTATTATGTGTCTCTTCAGGTGAATTATTCATGCATATATCTGTCCCAAAATATCATCCAACTTCATTCATCAATCTTTAACAAATGGCGCTCACAATGAAAATTGGCTTTAATTTGAGAGCAAACGAAATTTTAGGATTTGCAAGAAGTGAAGGAATACTTAACTCTTATTTGTAAACAAATTTGTTGCGAAAAATATTAAGGCCTAAAACTATAAAGTGACGTTATTTCCATATTTTTTCTCACAATCACCACGTAGCCCTTCTTTTTTTTACCAAATTGTCATTGTTATGTAACTCGCATAGCTTTGATGAAGAAGAATATAGAAACCTCCCTAATTTTCAACAAAAAAATTTGGCAACCCATACACCTGCATTTTTTTGAAAACACTCGGCACGAACCGCGATGAAAGGCAAGCACGCGCGTCAGAGACGACCCGCGAACAGAAGAGGGAATATCCCACGTCCGTTTCTTGCCACCTGTTTTTTTTATATATATCCACACGCCCCACGACAGCGTACACAGTGTCCTCCCCACACTCCAAATGAGGGGGGTAGGAGCCGCAAAAATGCCCCCGCCCGCCGACCGGCCACCCCTCCGGCCGCCTCCCGGGGAGATGATGAGGTGTGGGACGGCCTCCCCGGGGGCGGCGGGGGCGGTGAAGGAGGAGGAGAGGGCGCCCTAATCCCCTTTCCCTTCGCTCGGTTCGTTAAAGTGAGGAGGAGGGCGGGTTCTGCCTCCCCCCTTTCACCCCCTGCCCCCGCCAACAGCCCGCCCCGCTCATATCCGCCGAGGGAAGAGTTATTAGATCATTTGGACCCGAGAGAGGGGAAGGGACTCAGTGGATGGGGGAGGAGGGGAGGGAAAGGGAAAATTACTGGTGGGTGACAAATGTACTCGAGTACATGCTCAAGTGTTTGAGCTACAATCTTGGTACTCACTCCTCTTTTTATATTCCGTAATCCACTGATATCATCTTCGGATTTAGTAAATCTTTTAAATGTTTTTTTCTCAAAAACACTAGAATGCTTTTCCTTTTTTGCCAAATTATCAATGATTTATATCTCACATGCCTTTTATGAAGAATACAGGAAAGAATTCAGTAATTACAGGAATGCTTTAGCAATATTGAATTCTAGCAATAATTCTGTAAATCACGCAGTGAATTTTATCTCCATCCTGGATTTATTTTAGTTAAAACAGAAGTGCCAAGGCAGGTAGATGAGTAACGATGTACCTATTCATATCGTTCTTCACTGTTTAAAAACTACCCCAAATCCACTCCGATAGATGCGTGCACTGCGGGAGTGCTAAGGTACCAGCCGTGTCGCAAAGAACGTTTGTTCAGGTAATTTGAATTCGGCCTGGCATTTATTCTGGAGTATTAGATACCACAGAAGAACCATATGGATAAGCCATGTAACTAGATATGGTAATTACGGAAGAAATGTGGGAGAGAGGAAATTGCAGGTAACGTCTCTGGAGAAAGGACGAGAGATGGGGCAGATGTGCGTGAAAGAATAAGTTAGGAAATTGATATAAGTAGCTAGGGAATGGAGGAATATACCAATCTCAGGGTTGCAGTACAATGAATTAGAAACATTCTGACGATGAGTCCTCAGTGACTGTTTAAATGAAAATTACCTCGTAAAATGTTCACGAACTTTCGGAAGGACGATACCATAACCGACGCGAACTGTAGTTGCTGAGAACCTATTGCCAACGTTAGTGAAGACCCGAGACCGCTAAGAATAGGGAAAGCGAAGAACGGAGTTTTCAAGGTTGAGGCTGCCGAGCGCAGTCGGCCGTCATCTATAGATGACGCTCGGATTTAGGTGGAGTCCGGCGCGTCATATATTGATGACGCTTGGCCTCGAAGTGTTAAGTAATCGAAAGAAATCTGGATTTCCATACACTTGTACTCGGGTATACTTCCACGAGTGGTGTGGTAGGGAGGAATGATAGCTGGGACAGGGTGGAGTGGGTAGGTAGTATTGGAGGCACGCGTGACCGTGACACGGCGATCCCGGTCCGGCGATCCCCCTATCAATTTACCCGTCTCCCCCCCGTGTGGGCACGATGAGATTGGCAATGGCTGCCTGCGGCAGAGTATAGTTAGAGGTGAGTTTCTCTTCATCCTACCGTTGCTGTCATGAGCATCATTTCCAGAATCCAAAAACGGAATACTTTTTGGTCCCTACCAAGTCAGTTTAATTAAATACTTAATATTTTTGTTTAACTCGGAGTTCCAGTTTAAAATTTGAAACCAGTGAAACGCAAGCACTAAATATAATTCATCCTGTGAACTTGATCTATGGCTAGTGGTTGAAAATGCATTTACGCTGTGTGGGAGTTTTTGGTGACGGTTGCGAGAGCGCTAAGTACCGCAAATATGACTTAGGGCCGATTTCATAATGTCTGGTTAACTCTAGCTAAAGGATGATTCAGCCTTTCATGAAGCCAAAGGTTCTGGCTACCTTCTATTTAAGATCAGACTTCAAAGTAATAGCATTTGCAGCCTCCGCATAGTACAGTGGAAGGTTGTGTCATCTTATGGTTAGGACTAACCAAAGATTATAAAACAAGTGTTTTAGTATATGCATTTAAAGATAATTCCAATTGGCGGAATTTGTAGGATTATATCTGTATTTGTATAGTAATGTGATGCAACTAGCACTTGGTGGGAATCACGAGATATTTTCTTGGAAAAACGCCTGGAAAAACTGAAATTCTAAATCGATCTGAATGTATGGGTGATTATGCATAAATCATTTTATGCATAATTATTTTTACATAAATCATACCAAAAGGAAGATAAAGAGTAGCCATTCTTGGGAAGCGGAAAACATTGTAGTATATTTTGCATGGTTGCAACTTAGACGAAGACGAAGGCAACAACTAAGACGAAGATAAATGAGTTTGTTACATTCTACAGATGGCAATCACCGTGTAAAAAAGTAAAACATTGATTTTCTCAGCTAAAAATGACTAAAAATTGGTGCCTCATCAATGCATTTTCAAATAGGAGGATGGGAGAATAGTGAAATAACACGCACCGTTGCTGAATGTGGATAAGGGTTCAAGATAAACAAAGACGGCGCGGTAAAATACCTACTAAACGAAATATTATACACCACCGAGTATATAAAAGGATATAATAAAGAGTGCAAAATCATAAGAGCATACAAGTATGCAAGAACAAAAAAGCAATAGGGAATATAAATAATGAATATAATTGACCATTACGGACTAAAAAAAGGTGGGAAAATAGTATTATTCGAGAACGGCGAATCGCCGTCTTCGTGAGCGACTGGGTTAACATTTATGTAGAGCTGAGCTACCATACGTTGGATTTGTTTTATCATAAGACCCGAAGTTAGTTTTTTACTGCTCTTTGAGGATGAACCACCGCCAAGTGCAGGCGTAAATGATGGCTAAGGCACTTGAACATTAGAGAGTCTGTTAGTCAAGTTCCGCACGGACCACACACTGCAGAGAGAGAGAGACGGAGCACCGTAGACGGGGCTTTGATAATACTCGTCACGCGTTAATGGGCACTAAAAACTTCAGCCGAGGAAATCACCGGCCACTTGCTCCGGCCTTGTGTCAGTGGACCAGCGTTATCGATGGCATTCCCACGAGGCAGGAAGCCGTTAAATGGGGTGAGCAGTTAATCACATTACAAAATGCATGCAGCGTAACTTCCGTAATGCTTTGAAAGATAGCGTTAAGCGGTATGAAATATTAACTCGAATTAATTTCGAAATTCAAAGTAATTCACAGTTAAATGACCGAAAAAAATAGCATTGGAATGAGAAAATTTCACTTAAATATGTTCCTAGTTCCGAAGCTGTCATAAGACTTCTTTAATTTTATTGCAATTCGATGCAAGCTCTTTGACGTGTTAAATGCGCTATTTTGATTGTAAGTGAGACGTAATGGGTGCAATTTTCCGCTCTTTGACGTGTTATCACAGCGTCGAAAAGGCATACGAAAAGCGGATTGATATTTGAACATTTCAATTTATCCAGTGAACTTTGTTACTGAAATTTACCGTGGTGCACTAAATTGTGTGGAAAATTGTGATTTGCTGCTCCTTTAGCGATGAAGAAGTAAGCTATCCTCAGCCAAGCAGAACATAAAGATGTGGATTTCCTTTGTTAGCAAATCAAGTAGAGGTCAAAATCAGGATTTGAAACACCAGAAGCAAAGGAATCTATTGTTTAGTAATTAGCTGCAAAAATAAAAACAGCTGGTCTAAATTTGTATGGTGTTTAATCAGGTTAAATTTTAAAGAAACTCTTAAATACCTTCCATCATAATAATATCATAAAAATTATGCATCACGAAGCAAAAGCAAAAAAATCGAGATAAGTGTCATTACCTACATTTTCATGACGATAATTTGAATTTCTTACTGTCTGTTTTACTGTCCGTAGCACAGTTGGTAATTTAATTCAATTGGCCTTCTTTTCCTTTGAACTTATAAACTCATTACAAATGTCGATACGAACCAATGATCCAATTGGTGATTATTTACTGTTGGATTAGAAAATAAAAATACCCCATTATAAGCACCTAAGTTTCCGGATACTATTTGTATCGCTCTTTCATATTTGTTGGTGCGTTGGTCGGAGAAAATTCAGGGTTTTGCAAAGAATGAAGCTTATGTAGATTGTATTTCAACGCAAATGGGTTACTTTGTAGATAGCTCAACTTTAAGTTGGCCTAAGGATCTACGAAGGCAAGCTATTTGCATTTGACAATTGAAGGATAAAAATTATAAATCGGAAAAATTAATCTATATGAATTATTTTCTACTTTTCTCCTAGGGTAGTTAGTTATACTAAACTGTAGTTTTCCCCCTTACGTGTAAAAATATTTTGTCCATGGTGAAATAAATTTGCGGCAGCAAGCATATTAATAATTGCCATGTGTTTGTTTTCACTGAATTGATCCGAGTCTTGGGAAGAGTAAAAAAAAGTGTGCGAGACTGTGGGTAACGAGTTTATGATAAAATATATCAATACTTTTGCTATTCTCTTTAAAGAGCATATTAATAGGCCGATGGTGTAAGTAAAATTAATCAAAATAATCTAATTTGTTGTTCAATTAAGTCGACCCTGTCAATGAAGAATCATTAAAAATAGTTTTTTCGATTAGGACAAGTTTGCATTTAGTATGAAAAGGGTTGATAAATGGCTACAGAATTTTCATGACTCGAACATGCAATTTAAGGTAGTTTCCTATCTTTAGCTGTAAAATTGTAACAAAATTTAGAAAAATATACGCATCAAAGCCTCATCCATTTCTTCACAATGTGTTGCCTCAAAAGGGATACCCGCTGCCAAGAAATCAAACTAAGCCGCATAAGTAGAAATACTGATGCAATTCAAATATTGAATACGAAAAATGGAACAATGAATAACGATTTTACTAGCCAATTCATTCATTTTATTTATGCAGACTTATTTCACAAAGCATCTGATTCATTGCATCAACAAGAAAAGGTGTTTTTTTATACTTATCGAAAACAATTTTTCAAACAAAAATTACGCATCAGGAAGAAAAAAAATGGAGATAACGGTTACTACCTGCTTTTTCACGACGGCAATTTGAATTTCTTACTTTCTGTTTTTCTGCCCGCAGCATTCTGACATTCAACTTGTTTGGCAGAGACAAAAACACCGGAAACGGCAAAAAACGCCCTTCCCACGCATCTACTTGGTAATTCATCGAATCCTCACCTTATTTTCCTTTGGAAAAGGTTGTAACCTCCAGGTGCGTCCTGCATTTAAAAGCACTTGTGTTTTTTGTTTTCCTCTTGTTTTTGCAGCTCGCTAATCCTGACGTAAAGCTCAAATTCTGCGGAAGGTGTTGGAGCATTGGAATTATCTTTTGAACAAAAGCACGTTGTGTCAGCAAAGGCTTTCTGGTTTTCATGAAAATCAAGATTCGTTATAACTGAGGAAGTATATGTTGCGGACTATATTGAAATAATTTTAGGCAATAAGACTGTAAAAATTCTATGCAATCATTAAAATAAAAGATGTTCATATTTTTTCATTTTTTCTAATAATGTTTGTTCAAAATGCTACTTAGGAAAACGTAAAAATACGACATAGCTTGACGTATTCGTCTCCAAAGCAGTAATTTTAGAGGTTAAAACGCTTATATTACTAATAAATATGTTTTTGATAAACTAATAAGGCTAAAAAAGCAAGTAATTATCATAAATTGATGCACAAAGAGTAGATATAGCCATAGATAAGCTCGAAAGCAAAAATAAAGATAGAAAAATTTATTTGCCCCCTGTTTTGTTGCGACGAGTATTGAGAGCTCACATTTAACCGTTAACAAAATTGGAAGACGTAAAGTTCAGCAATTGAATCCTGGACCATTAGATTTAATTTCTCAGCTGCTACAATTATTCATGCATTTGTCAATAGATATTTTATGAAAGGGTTCATTTTCCTTTATCTTTATGCTGAAACACAACAAAAGTTGTTTAGAGCTGGAGTAAAATTTCTATCAGGCATTAAATTGAAAAATAGTATCAGAATTTCAGAGAATGGTCGTGAGCAATTAAATTAAGGCCTCAAGAGTGGTTTTGAAAAGGCTCTTAACCCCATCGTGCGTCGGTAGCGGCTGCGCTTTGTTCACACAAAGCGGGAAGCGAAGGTTGATTAAAACGATTCCTTTACCCTCCCAGATTGCTGGGTCTCACCGAGAACCCACAGGCGCTCTGTTGCCGCTGGAACTGCGGTTTCACAGGCAAACTACCCGAACCCCCCCAATGGCCCAAAGTCATCTTCTCGGTCATGGCTTAAGTCTACCTTTTGACGTTGAAAATTTAAACGGGCTCAAGATAGAATCAACTAAGGGATCCGAGTTAGCAAATGAAGCATGGAGATGTACATGTGTGATTTAGCAGACGGTAACACACTAATCCTCATTCCTACCTTGTGAGTGGTCACAGATCGTTTCATTTGGGTCAAAACGATGGTAGCTACAACGCGGAATATCCTGAGCAAAAGTTTATCCTGCAAGTAACGCCATTGTGTTGTAATGGTGGGGAATTCAAACTAAAGTTTTTAGAAATATGAAGTCGATTTTAGTTTCCATTTTAAGATTTTATCAACGGTAATGCTAACATTGGTTAGAAAATACTCCGAGTTTCAAAGTTACCAAACTATTTGAAAGACTATACTAAAGAAAAAAGCTCACCCTACAGGTAATTATCAGCAATTTTCTGTACACTCAAAGGCTCGAGAGGATGGATAAAGCATGTTTCTCACTCTTGTAGAAGAGTATGGTGCCAAAGTTGAGCCCCATAACTATTTAAAGTTCTTGAATTCTTGAACTTATTCTAAATGCACGAAAAATCTAGCAAAAAAGAAAGATCGTTTATTTCTTTATATTTACAATGACTTTTGTTCAACTGGATTCAATATGAAAAGGGTAAAAATACTCCTCAGTAATTTTCAAAAAATAAAAAAAACTTTTCTCAGTAATTTTCTTTCAGACAACTTTGCATCGTGTCTTGTCTTCCTTATCTCGTCTTTTACTTCAAATAACATTTGCTGCACTTCTATTTTAGTCATTATTCTATCCAAAGACCACCTGCAGACCCACAGAAATTGTTGGCTATTGCTCCATTGACCCACACATCACCCAAAATTTTATCGGCACCTAATATCAGCCTTCAAAGTAAAAGAATCAGCAATTATCAAGGAATTGGAAGGAAACACACATAAGGAATTAAACACAAATTAATAATAAATGACCCTGCACCGTCTTTCTAAGATTTAATTAGTCGCAAGCTGAGACTGAAGCTATAACAATGACGAAAATATTTTTAAATGGATTCACATTGCCTTAATTGATGAACTGTGGCGTCATTTGGACATCGGAAAGGGCAAATAGTTACTTACTTCTGTTTTTCTACATTGAATGCAATAAAATAATAGTAAAATCTCAATCGAAGAAGATAATTAATCAGCAAGATACAATCCTTGCACTGCAGAGGAATGTGCTCCAACTGACCCTAAAGAATCATTACTTTTCCACAATATCTTACTATTACGTCGCGCATGGCAGAATTTTGCACGCTTAATACTGCTGCTTCTGAAACAAGAACGAATACACCTACGCTTCGCGGGTGAAGCACCAGCGCTATCCTACGCAGAAGCGGTAAATGACGGAAACTCAGAAACTCGGTCAAATGCGCGACGGCCTGAGTGCGGCATATTGCAGTCGTTGCTATTGCCTCTGGCGCACAATATCGGTCGGGAGTCGGCCTTTGAACTTACTTCTTCCATCTCTCCGCGATGCGAGAAAATTGGAATATCGACTGGCCGCGGGAATGAGTTAGTCATCGAAAGAAAAACGTTGCGAGAAAGTTAGCCAATACTTAATTTGCTGACGCACCAATTTCACTTGTTAACTTAGCAATAACTTCATAAATGTACATCATGAGTTCCTCATGCACTTAGTGGTAGTCATTTTAAGCAAGGATTCAATCGTTCTTTCCGGGTTACTTGAGTTAGCCAATGCTTCATTTGCTGACGCACCAATTTCACTTGTGAACCTACCAATAACCTAATAAATGTAGATAATGAGATCCCCTAGCACTTAATTGTTGTCATTTTAAGCATGGATTCAATAGTTATTTCCGGGTGACTTGTTCGCTACGATTTAGGCTTAATAATCGTGTGAAAACCCTAAATATTTTCATTTGTTGCTGCCCCAAGTTCTAGTTGGTTTTGAGAAAGTAATGAGTCAATCGCGTACTTCGTTAACCCAAAACAATTTACATCTGTTTTGCAGTATCTACTTATATGTTTGAAAGGAATAATAATCTATCTATTGAAAGATTCCATTGCATCTCTGTATAATTTATTACATTGATGAGAATTATACATAAATTTATGATCTACTACAGATAAGATATTGAGAAAGTGGACAAAGTTTCATTTAAAAGTAGATTTTTAAAATGTATTGGCATAAAACTCATATCTTATTTGAAAAAATAAGGTTGTCCTATCGGTTGAGTTTAAAGTAAACAAATAGATATTGTCACATACATAGCAGTAAAAATTCTCAAGTGACTAATTCGAGGAAGAACAAAGAGCAAGGCAATTTATTGGCAAAGAAATATTGAAAATCGAACGTTATAGCATTAAGGAATAGGTGAACAAGTTTGCCATTAGTGAAGTCAGCTTTGCAGCAAGTGGAATTATTTTTGGAAAGATTTCAACTTTTTAATATTTTAATAATAGTAATAGGAATGATGATATAATAGGAATATCAGTGAAGTCAGCTTTGTGAATAAATTTTTTGGAGGTGTTATTATAAGAGATTATTTGTGGGAAACTGTAATCGGTATTGAATGGAAATACGAGTGAAAAAGCCTCCGAAAATGCATATAGGCTCCCATAGAAACCGAGTTCAATCAAAACCAACGTTTTCTTTGCATTGACCTTTTCTGTGAATAAGCGTCACGCAGGCAGCTATCGATGCCTAGATGTCCTCATATTTTCCAGCTTATTTAGCATTCCTTCCAGTTCAGAAGTCTTAGAGTTGTTTGAAACGTGTACCACTGGAAACGATCATAAACTGCTCGTCTCAGCGTTACCGAATAACAAAGCCTGATTCAGCATAAGCTGAGAAAAATGGATTGTTAGGTAAAAGGGAACTCAGAGACACAAAGAGTAGTGAAGTCAAAGCGAGTGAGGCCTTTTCTATTCTGCTTTATCAAGTACCATGAGTGGTACGTAGGAGCACATCTTTTTACGCAAATCGTCCTGTAGGGATATTTTGAATAAATTTGTGTAAAGTCAAGTCCTTGAATGGTGAATAAACTGATATTCAAAAATAATCAATAAAATTTGTTCATGAATTCAGGCACAGCTTGATTGCAGGCCTATATTGTAAGAGGTAATTATTCATCCTTCAAGTTTGGCTGGAACCAAAGTTACGTAGCCGAGTGAAAGCATGACGGACAAGCACTATGGACAACTAGAGCTAGCTATTTTCTAGGTTAAATTATCATGTATCTTTTTGGTCCTTAATGCTGTCAATAATGAGCTGTTTACAGCTGCTATTTTCATTGTAAGACGAACATATGTTTCAGACTCCTGGAGTTAAGATCATATGATAGGGGATTGTGTTAACTATTGAAGTGAAAGCCTATATTAATCTAGAGATCTAAAGTACTAGCAATATTTAATTTTTTTTCCGAGAGACAGTAACGTTCTTTTTACTGAAAAGACCATTGATTTTTAATTCTGAATCGTACCTACGTCGTACACGCGGTAAACATTAGTTTCTCCGAAACTCTAAATTTAATTTCAGAAAAAATTGAAAGAAATATGGGGAAATAATAACAAAAAATGCTTTGAATAGTTAGTATATTTACTAAATTTTGATTTGAGTATTCTTTTCAAAATATTCTTAGTTAAAAATTGGCAACGTAGTGACAAAAGTTGCTGCTCTACCCCTAGCGCCATATACCTACTCTTAACTTGGTAAATTGAGATTCCGAAAACTTAAACCCAAAATGTTGAACAAATTTCAAGTGCAGAGAAATAGACGTCAAAGACACTGGCATTGCCTCTGGACAATACGTATGAGATACCGAAAATTACGCTTTGTGCCGAATTTCTTTACGCTAAAGTAATTTTCACTTTGAATTCAGTAGGGGCTATAAGGAATCGCTCTGTGAGTTTTTGCCAAAATTCCCCTTCATCGCCCTCTGGGCAACCGGATTCGTGGAAATCGAAGGGAGAGAGCATCGGTTTTCGTACTCGGCAGTAATTGCGCCCCAAAGGGGAGAGCCGTGTGCGTGTTGGTGGCTTCAAGGGCGAAGAGCGCTCAGTTACTGCGAGCGTCGAGACTGCGGTGGACGTGCTGGTGTATTACTAACGCTGAGCCCTAGCAGTTAGTGGCACTATCGAGGAGAATTGGCGTCGGATGTGGGACAAATTGGCGAGCATCATCATCCTCCTCCGTCCACTTCCTCTACTCATCCGATCGAATCTGAAAGAATGATCCCATCCAATGTTCATGATACTTAAGTGGAAATGGATAAATCAGAATATTTTCACATCTATATAATTAATTTATTGGTGCTCATTAAACAAGGCCCTTTACATACAGTCCACTGACTTAGATACGTAAACACACATCCCGGTCTCCTTAGCAACAGTAAAAAAATGTGAGGGCACCAATTACGGTCGCCACACCTGCTTACAATACAACGTCTTCCAAAAATAATAACCAATTCTAATATAATTATAAATATTCATATCTGTTAACCAACATTTTCTGGCTCTACTTTATTAGATTCTTCCATGTTAATAGTGTTAACAACTTAGTAATATTTCACAGATTTAAAATACTAGGCCTTTAAAAAATAATATCCCATTCAAATATAGCCATAAATATTCAGATCGAAAAACCAACACGTCCTGGGGTAAAATCTTTGGCACCGGGTAAGGCGTTGGTTTTAAGGCCTTATTTGGACGAGTTCTTTTCCATAGGGCCTCAAAAAGCCTTAAACGATGCCAAGCCCGACAAGATTATATCTTAGGTATTTTCCGGGAAATACTGAGATTTTTTAACAGTTTCTGGCTGTGCCTTATAGAATTTTGCCAAGTTGAGAGTTAAGTAACATATGTGAAATATTTCACAGCTTGAACTGAAAAGAATTTAAGGAATATTATAACTGCATAATAATTTTCATCGGAACTAGACCAACTGAGTGGAAGTAAATGATTATTCTTCTTCTAAGTAGTCAACCCATGGGTTGGTTTGCATTAGTCATCCATCTCCGTCTGTCTTCCGCCAGCCTCTTTAGCTTCAGGTAGTTGTTGCAGCCTTTGTCCTTCATTACTTGGGTAATGAAACTCTACCTCGGCCTTCCTCTGCCGCTCTTCCCCTCCACGGTGCCCTCTAAAACTGTCTTTACCAATCCATCATGTCTCAGTAAATGACCAACCCATTTATTTCTCCTTGCAGTTAAAATATTCCACAGGTCTGCTTTCACTCCCAGTCTGTCCAGTATTTCTTCATTCGCAACCCGGTCTACCCATGAAACTTTTAACATTCTACGGTAGCACCATAGTTCAAAAGCATCAATTCTTTTTTCTCTGCTGCTCCTACTGTCCAAGTTTCACTACCATAAAGCATTATGCTCCATACAAAAGTTTTGAGTATATTCATCCTAATCTTGATACTCATGTTTATTGAAACGTATATCTTTCTCTTCTTGTTGAAAGCTATTTTTGCCTGTTGTATTCTACTGCTAATTTCCCTTTTGCTTCTGTCATCCGTGGTGATCTTGCTTCCTAAATTCGTGAATTCTTCTGCATTGTTCAGCTGTGTATTACCGAAGGTTATATGTACTGGTATTCCTGTTTTGCTTACAACGAGTGCCTTGGTTTTGGTCCTGCTTAACTTTAGATTGTATCTAGCCAGCGTGACTTCCATCTCGCTAAGCACTTCTTGTAGTTGGTCTTCACTTTCTGCCAAGACTGCTAAGTCGTCCGCAAAACATAGCTTATATATCCTCTGCCCATGGACCTTAATTCCTGCTTCCGGTAAGTTGTTCTCTGCCTCGTCCTGTGCTCTTTGTAGGTATAAGTTAAATAGCGCAGGTGACAATGAACATCCCTGTCTCACTCCTTTTCTAATTTTGCCTGCTGTTCATATTGTCCAAATCTCAGCACTGCAATTTCTCTCTAGAGACCCCAAATAATTCTTCTGTCTTCGTAATTTATCTCTGCTTCTTTCATTATCGCAAAGATCTGCTTCCAATCAACACTATCAAAAGCTTTTTCAAGATCGACAAAAGCTAAGTAGGTGTTCTTTTCTTTACTCAGTCTTATTTCTAGTATTATTCTAATGGCAAGTACTGCATCTCTGCTCCCTCGACCTTTTCTAAATCCCAATTGCCCTTCGCTGAGGAGAGTTTCAACCTTGTCTTCCTCTTCTTGATTGACTTCACCTTCGTTCTCAATCACTGTGCTTGTACTAATTGTCATATGTCCATCATATAACTCCTCGATGTGTTGTTTCCACATTTTTCCCAATCCATCTTGCTCATAAATTATTTTGCCATTTTCGTTCCGTAGTCCATTGCTTCTAGTTTTATGATTTCCAAAGAATTGCTTCACTATTCCATAAGCCGAATCCATTTCATTACGTTTCATATGTTCTTCGACTTCTTGGCATTTTCCTTCCCAGAAGGCCTCTTTTGCTTCTATGGTTTCTCTGTTTATTTCGTTTCTAAGAGCCCTGTACTGTATTTGTGCTTCGACTGTATTATTATTTTTTAATCTTCTTCTTTCTTCAATTTTTTGTACAAGGTCAGCAGTTATCCATTGTTTCCTGTTAATCTGCCTCCGCTTGCCTAATACTACTTCTGCTGTTGTTAGCACTCTGTTCTTTATCATTTTCCATTTTTCGCTAATAGTCTTTGGCTTCTCAGTTCTTTGTTTATTTGTTTGTTATTTGAATAAGGAAAGCACTTCTTTTTCTTTTAACTTTCCTACATCCCATTTAACTGCATACTTTGTTTGAAGCTTTTTAGATGATTATTAGAAAAAATAAATCATCAAGAGCTAGGGCAATTGCTGTCACTATCCGTAGCCAAATATTTCAGTTTAACCACGAATCTGAAAAGTAAATCGGAAAAAATAGATTTTCAACTATCTATCAAGAAAATAAAGAAAAAAAAACACTAGAAATGCCACCCCCTGGAAAGCTGATACCGTCGTAAAATCCCTGGTTCCCTACCCTATTTGCACGCAAAAATTTGGGCATAACAATGCACTGAGATAGGTAACTACCACTTTACCCATTTTAATTTTATTTATGGTTTTGGTTATTCATGGTTACCATTAGGAGTACATACGAGGGTTAAGCATCAAATTGTGCTGATGAGACATGATGTGAGATAAAGAAAGGAATACTTGACGATAATGGAAAATTTTTGATCATGTACCTACATTAAAGCCTTTAAAATATACATATTTTTTTGTTCCAATGTCCAATTATGTCCAATATACCAATTTAACTCGCTAACCATCAATACTATTCAATATTTTCTTTTATTTTTTGTTTACTTACAACATTTTAAGTCAATTCGGACATGAGATTTTTGAAGCCGGATATTTTCCAGAGAAGGCGGTGGGATTCTTACAAATTTCCCTTCTGAGCATTAGGGATCCCATTAAAATATTAAAATACACGATTTGTCTCTTAAGGCTGAGTTTGAAACGCTACATATTTCAACATCCTAGTTTCATTCTAAGCAACTCAAATATGAGAAACTAATACATTCAATGAGGGACAGTTACTAATAGATACGATTCAAGCATATTTTTAGAGCTAAAAAATGCACAAATTATCACAATATTGAGTTGGAAACGGACTGCAAATGAAATACGAAGGGTAAACCAATCATGCAGCGTTTTAAACTATGAAAGGAATCCAGCTGGTTGAGTCTTTTGGAAATACGTAAAGGAGAAAGATGCTTATCTCGAAAAAGAAGGACCGAAAATAATATGTTGAGCCATACTTCTCGTGGCTGAGCTTTAAGCCACCGAGTGCGTCCACCGGGTTGCGGATGGTGGGTCAACCTCTAGATATAGAGGTTAGCTGCGATATAAGCAAGTTTACTTGTCGAATAAGCAGCCGTGGACAAAAAGCGGAGGTTATCCGAGGTGGTATGGGTCTATCCCTGGGTGAGATAAGCCATCTAAATGATACACTAAACCTGTGAAGATACCGTGACTTGGCGATGAGAGGCCGCCAACAATTATGCCTCACATCACCCGGAGGAGAGGGCAGCAGCTCTTCTTCATATGAGTGAAGGTGGAGAATACGATGGTCAGTACAGCGACACTCATTGCACTTCAGGCGTGGTAACATTTACTTTAACGGCTGTAGTAGTGCGATGTGGAAGGCAAGGGGAAACCACCACATTATTATCCCGAGGAGGCGCAGCTACTCCAACTTTAAATTGTCTGACATGATGGAATTCTCTCAGGTAAAAAATTCCGGAGGTAAACTAGTCCCCCATTCGGATCTCCGGGCGGGGACTACCCGAGAGGGTACATTGGTCAATTGTGATAAAGTTATGAGGATAGGTACATGGAACGTGAGATCACTCAGGACTTGCGGCAAGCTAGAAAACCTTAAAGTGGAAATGGAAAGATTGCATTTCGACGTGCTATATAAAATGATGTTTCCTGGAGTTTAGGTCAATAAATTAAAAGTTAGCAGCCAACGTTTCGTTTTATTTTAAAAACATCTTCAGGGCTATGTTAGAAAAAAAAAAAAAATTATGAAACAATATAAAATGCAGAGAATTAGGCAATATACAATATATATACATAAAAAAGGAGCAATCGTGCCTTTTTTTATATAAACAATATAATTAATAGAAATATATATAAACATATATATATATTTCGACGTGCTAGGAATCAGCGAAATGAAATGGCCTGAGGAGGGAGACTTTTGGAGTGGAAGCTATAGGATTATACACACAGGATCCCTGAACGGTAATGCTGGGGTTGGGTAATGCTCAGAAAGAGCGCCGGAATGCGTGTGAAAAGCTTCCTACAGTACAATGAAAGGATAGTTATGGTGAAGAGAGAGACTAAGCCGGGAGATACCGTAGTGGTACAGGTCTACATGCCCACGACAGACTACGAGGATGAAGTAGTTGAAGACGTCTACGATGATGTAAAGGAAGTAATCAAAAAGGTAAGGGGTGAAGAAAACCTAATTGTTTTAGGTGATTGGAACGCTGTCGTCGGCGAAGGCCAGGATGGAAGAATAACCGGAAAATATGGATTAGGAAATAGAAATGAATGAGGAGAAAGGCTGTTAGAGTTCTGCACAGAACACAAATTAGTGGTTGCCAACACTCTATTTAAGAATCACATGCGAAGAAGATACACATGGAAAATGCCAGGAGACAAAAGAAGATTTCAACTAAACTATATTTTAGTGAAGCAGAGGTTTAGAAACCAGATAAAGGACTGTAAAAGCTACCCGGGGGCAGATATCGACAGTGATCATAAGCTAGTGATGATGAAATGCCATCTGAAATTCAAGAAATTGAAGAAATCAGCAAAGAACACCTGGAAATTAGAGAAACTTAAGGAGCCAAAAAATCAACAGGCCTTTCAAGAAGTAGTGGAGCGCAAGATAGGACTAGATCAGTCTGAAAACTCAGTTGAGAATAACTGGACTACCATAAAAAGTGGATTTCAGGAGGCCGCTAGAGAAGTTCTAGGGATAAGAAAATGTGTTAAGAAAAAGCCATGGACCACGGATAAAATCCTAGACCTCATTGAAGAAAGGAGAAAGTATAAGAATACGAATACTGAGGAAGGACAGGCTTGCTACAAGAGAATAAGGAACGAGATTTGCCGCCAAGCGAGGAAAGCCAGAGAAGCGTGGATGAGGAACATATGTGAGGACGTACAAAATAACCTCGTAAAAGGGAAAGTGGAAGCGGCCTATAGAATAGTGAGGAATCATTTCAAGGAACGAAATACAAAATGTAATAGCATAAGGGACAGGAATGGAAACATTCTAATTGAAAACGAAGACAAAGCCGAGAGATGGAAGGAATACCTGGAGGAATTATACAACGGGAGCAAACTTAGCTCAAAATTTCTCGAAGAGGAAAGTGAAGTTGAAAAGGATAATATTGGAGCAAGCATCTTAAGATCGGAATTTGACGCTGCAGTAAGAGACCTGCGAAAGAATAAGGCCCCAGGAATAGATGACATTCCAGCAGAGTTAATAAAAAATGCAGGAGAAAAGGTCTTAACTCAACTGTATAAAACTATCCGCGATATGTACTCAACAGGAGATTTACCTAGTGACTTCGAGAAGAACATCACCATTCCTATACCCAAAAAGAAGAGAGCTGAGAAGTGCGAAGAATTTAGGACCATAAGCCTGACGACACATGCGTCGAAGATTCTGACAATAATCATTTACAGGAGAATTGAACGAAGAGCAGAAGAATTCCTGGATGAGGACCAATTCGGATTTAGGAAAAGCAGGGGCACAAGGGAAGCAATTTTGGCTCTTAGGATGATCATAGAGAAGAGAATGGAGAAAAACAAACCAACCTTCATAGCATTTGTCGATTTAGAGAAGGCCTTTGATAACGTGGAATGGAATTCAATGCTTAGAATTTTGAAAGAAATCGGCGTACTCTACAATGATCGTAGAATTATTCATTGTTTGTATAAAAACCAAGTAGCTGTGATCAAATGTGGACCAAATGGTGCAGAAGCGAGAATAAGAAAAGGGGTGAGACAAGGTTGTGCGCTTTCCCCCTTAATTTTTAATGTTTACATTGAGAAAGTCATCAACGAAATCAAGCAGAAAGCTTCGGGTGTCAATATCCACGGAGAAAAAATTAGTATGCTGCGATTTGCTGACGACATAGCAGTCATAGCCGAGACAGAGAAGGATTTGAAGAAGACGTTGACAAACATGGAAAGGACAATGGCCAGATATCAGCTGAAAATCAACAAAAAGAAGACCAAGATATTAGTTTGCAGCAAAAGAGAGGAGGCTAAAACAAACATCAACCAGGACAGCATAAGCTCGAAGAGGTGAACGAGTTCTCTTACCTGGGAAGCCGAATTACCAGCGATGGACGGAGCAAGAAAGAAATACACAGTAGAAGAGGGCTTTCTACAAAAAGAAGAATCTTCTTACAGCTGAAAATACCAGCATATAAGTAAGGAAACAATTCATCAGATGCTACATATGGAGTATGTTTCTCTATGGAAGCGAGGCTTGGACGTTGACAGCAGCAGAGAAGTCAAGAGTGGAAGCATTCGATATGTGGTGCTACCGAAGAATGATGAAGATAAAATGGATTGACTGTGTGAGTAACCAGGAAGTGCTAAGGAGAGTAGGAGAAAAGAGAAGCCTCCTAAAAACATTAAGCAGAAGAAGGGACAACTTAGTTGGCCACATTTTGAGGCACGATGGTCTGATGAAGACAATCGATGAAGGACAAGTGGAAGGGAAAAAGGGCAAGGGACGGCCCCGAATCAGTTATATGACAGGTTATAAAGGATGTAAAAGAGAATAAATATGTAGCTATGAAAAGATTAGCGGATAGGAGAGAGAAATGGAGAGCTGCGTCAAACCAATCTTAGGATTGTTGACTAATGATGATGATGATGAGCCATACTTAAGGAATTGTACTTCACTAATCTGCTAGATATGCTTTTTTATGTGAGATCTTGATAATCTGACACATAATGTTTTAATTGAGTAAAATTCTTGAATCAACTCATACATCAACTTTCTACTTAAATAGTTTTTTTTTAAATATTCCTTCACCAACAATTTAGCTCCTCTAGTAATAATGTGATTGATCATGATGGGGTATCTGGCGGCTCACTCCGATTGAATTTTCTAAAATGAACTTTGTAAATGTCGTCGGTGCGTTCGTACCCAACATCGGAACTCTCTATAAATTCTGAATATGTTTTCCATTTGGCGTGTGTTAGTCCGAAAAATACGTTGTTCGAGTGCGCTCCGGTCTTTGTGGAGGCAATAAAACGATCCGGCTCCGGATCGTTTGAGGCTACAATTTGTTCTTTGTGTGCGCTTCTCGTTTTAATTCCATTTCGTTTAAGCGTATGTCCCGTTTTAATGCTAACTCATTTAAGATAATCGATTTTGCTTCGCTATATACGCAATGATACTGTGCTCGAAAAATGTATGCCAAAGAATGATTATGAAACCATTTTAAAATATGAAAAAAACAGACTGATTACCAAACAGTCATGTAAAAAAGGATCAAAGTGGAGTCATTCCTTCTAGAAGTTAATGGATTTTTGAATTGAGAAGTGCATTAAAAATTTAATTCTTTACAAAAAATGAATGTAAATTTAAAAGTGATATTCCCTCTATAAATTACAATTCGGTTGGTATATTTTTTCCGAGCAGACGACATGAAGCGGCAACTAAGGTAAATCAATCTGTGATAATATAAAAGTCCGATACATAGATATTCTCTAGAAGTTTTTGAGCTTTTGTTTATTGGAAACAGTATTAAAGTGTTATCGCTATTTTATTAAGCAAAAATGGATTTTGAATTAGGATAAATATATCGAGAAGTTAAGATTTGATTGTATTAATGTATTTTTACTCATATTTGACAAGTCCATCCACAGTATTATCAAAAAGTTAATTTGCACCCAAGGTCATTACTTTGGAAATTAAATTTAAAATACTATTGTATCAGGCTTATCAAAGTATTCTAACGCTTAAAAACCTGAATATTTTATGGTATATCTTTACAGTACAATAAAAACATATTTTTTGAAAGAAAAAATATAGGGTACTGTAAAAGATAAGTCTATAGAATAACTAAGTAAAAAGTTGTGTAACACTAATCTCATAGTAGGTATCTGTTACAGATGATGATGATGATGGTGATGATGATAAAATTAGTAAAATATGTTTAAATAAAAGTGCTACCATCTTTTATTTAATTACATCGAACTTACACCATATAACGCCTGTATCTGTTGAACTTGAAAGATATGTATTGAAATTAACTTGAAGTAATGGCAATTTGAAATGGGTGCATACATCCCGATATCCATTGACTCTCACCGCTTTAAATGCTGATACATTCTCAGTAAAATCATAAGAATAATTATCAAACTATCTCACTCAAAGAACGAAATTATGAATAAATAACCTCAGTAGACGGATGCAAAAAAATATCAAGCTTTGAGTATACAAAATACCGTGCTTCAAAGTAAAGCATTATCTCTCCATTCTTACCTTTTTCTTTTGCAACATTTGTTTTAGGAAGGGGGAGAGGGAGAGAAGGGGTGGGAAGGGAGGAAAGCCACAAATGTCAGAATTGGATGCGAAGTTAAGACCGGACGGGGAAAAAGAAACGGTGGAGATCAGAGCGAGGGAGCCGAGAGATATATAATGAAGACGAAGAGGAGATGGAGTTGTCTTCCATCTCCTTTGTGCTGGAATCCTTCTACCCCAGCTCCCCCGGAGTGATTGCGAGCCAACCCCCCCCTAGCCCACCCCCCCCCTGCCTCTCATCCCCAAAAGAGTATGAGGGGAAAGGGGAATAAGGGGTGCGGAGGGTTGGAAGAGAGAGCAATGACAGACCGTTTGCATTCCCTCAGCGCTTCAAGGTCTCCCCTTCCTCCTACATCTGCTGGAATCTACCCTCCTCTCCATTCTGATGAATGGGGATGGGTGATAGTTATTTATTTCCATCACACCGAAAACATCACAATTTCGCCTTTAAATCGGAGGGTTTTCAACAATTAACATAGCACAATTAACGACATTCACAAAAAACCATGCCCTGGTTAGGGGTTAACTATCCAGGCGGGATTCGAACCCGCGATCTTCAGTGTGGCTGGCAAGGACTGTACCCCGCCGCCACCGAGGCCGGCAAATCGGAAATCGGCATATGGTTAATGCGAAATGGCTTAAAAGCCGACATTTTATTTTTAAGTAAGCATAGGTAAATGCCATCAGCATATAACAACGAACATATCTATGAGTATAGGTTAAAAATTGCATATATTTTAACGGAAAAATTATTCCATGCATATACGCAAGTAAAATTTCTATGTGACAGTCAAGAACAATTTTACTACAACTAAACCATGAGTTCAAGTTAGAATTTTTTTACATAAAGAGTGGAAAGTGCAAAACGCATGTTGAAATCTGCTTATTGTAGTGAAATAATCAACGTAAAAATTCTCACAAAGCAAACTCATTCCAGGGAATTTAAAAACTAACGCGTTCAAAGTTTTCTCCAGCAAACTGCTTGTCAAAAATTAACTTAATAAAACTAACAAAAGGAGGTAGTTATTTCATTGCTAAATATAGTCAATCGAATTAATACTATTCCTAAGCCCTATTTTTCACAGCACTGATAATAATGAACCTCGTGGGTCCTCTTCACACATTTTCAGAAAATCGTGTAATGACTAATGTTTTCTTAAACATGCAAATATGTAATGAAATCATAACTTTACTCATTCAATTTCTAATCAATCCTCAACATTGACATATCTCGGGAGACTGAATGAATCATCCCATGAATCAGCCCCAGGAGAAGGAATCATACATTTCCGAAGCGTGTGCAAAATAATTATATTTCACATTAAGATTTACAAGTCTCATGATTAACAAATGGCCATATAGAATTCCAATTTTCAATGCTTCCTGCAGCAATTTTTCCATCATTCCAAAGCCTAGCCTTACAGTTCATGCCCTGAATAATCCATGAATAATAAAAATTAAAAAAATAAAGTAAAGTCCTGGGATGTTCAGGAAAAGGATTTGGGGATAAAAATTGATTACAATACAGAGTAAAGAGTTTATGGGTGAAAATAACCTTTAGTCGTTCTTTTAGATATAGATGGGAAACTTTTCCATCAAGCCCGAAATGAGCATTGTGAATTTCGCTTCTGGATGAGCATAATATGCTTAAAATAATCACATAAATTAAAATTATCGGATAATTTGGCATTAAAAAGATTTTGTCTCCAAGTTTAAACGCAAATATTTGGTCAAAGTCCTGCTCTTTTAGCGCTTAGTTTTGCTGTAATTTTTATTTTTTGGCTAAAAAGCGATATATTTTAAACATGAGAGATGCTTTTTATTGACAATATATTTAATATCTTTCGATAAATATGTTCATCTCATTGTTAATTACCACTCGATTTGTCACTACTTTTAGATATAATAAATTTATCGATATCGACATTTGACATCGCCTATCACAGGCTCTGTTCGGTGGAGAAGGGGATTCTGTTCTCCCCTCTTCCCTCCGTAGAGACGCTCACTCGGCCAACAAGACCCTCTGTCTCCTCTATCCCTCTGGACTCAGTTAGAAAGAGGGTAAACGGTCCCCTACCCCATGGGGCTTCCCCGAAAAGGGCCAAGTTAAGCTGCCAAACGTATGTGGGCTATAAAGCACACGAGGATATGTGGCCCAGATGCAGATCCTAGCCTGGGAACATATTTCCCTGCAAGGCCTTTATCGTTTCGAACGCCTTGATATCTAAATCCTAACATGGTGTGCCAATTTTTGGAAGAGCAATGTAAATAAAAGAGTTTTTTGAGGAAATTCTTTTTAATTGAATCGTGAACCAAAATTTAATAAGAAAACTATAGCCAAGTGGGTAGAGTGATCGGCCGCTGATTGAGTGGTCCCGGATTCAAATCTTAGAAGCTTTTGGAATACTCAAATGAAAATCAAAGTGTGAGGTGACTCATGGAGAGGAACTAGTGGCTCAGTTAGGAGTGAGCTCTACCCCCACCTATCCAAACCCATCTACGGGTTGAACCACTGAGTGAGCAAATGCTTTTTTCTTGCTACTACCTTCTTACGCGAATTACTATTACGGGGTAAAGGTAGCCGGATTTTGTCGTATATTTTTGGTAATGCAGGAGAGTAACGTCTTTCACTTACGTGTCAAAATCGCAACTGATTAAAAAATTTCCGGCAATTGGAAGGGAGAGATTAGTTGCGACCGAAAAAAAAATTCCCCATCGTCCGCTATCAAATAATTTAAAAATGAAAAATTCAGAATTGCCGCTTACAATTTTCAAGTTAGTGACGTCATGATGTCACCATCTCCAACAACATGTCATTGGATAATCTGCTCATTAACTTCTTCAGGAGGGAAACACTCATTTAGGTAAGTAATCGCACACAATTGAAGCGACGAGCAATGAGTAGGAGAAACGGTTATCAGTTTCTCAAGATCTTTAGACGCCAAGCAATATGCATGAAAAGGTATAAATCCGTCGATTTTTCGCCATAAATAGTTCGCAAAGTTGGCAATGTGATGAATTGATGAACGGTAAAGTACAGGTCTCTTTGTTTTCATCATCATCATCATCATCATTAGTCAACAATCCTAAGATTGGTTTGACACAGCTCTCCATTTCTCTCTCCTATCCGCTAATCTTTTCATACCTAAATATTTATTCTTTTTTACATCCTTTATAACCTGTCCTATATAACTGATTCGGGGCCGTCCCTTGCCCTTTTTCCCTTCCACTTGTCCTTCAACGATTGTCTTCATCAGACCATCGTGCCTCAAAATGTGGCCAACTAATTTGTCCCTTCTTCTGCTTAATGTTTTTAGGAGACTTCTCTTTTCTCCTCTCCTTAGCACTTCATGGTTACTCACACGGTCAATCCATTTTATCTTCATCATTCTTCGGTAGCAAAACATTACGAATGCTTCCACTCTTGACTTCTCTGCTGCTGTCAACGTCCAAGCCTCGCTTCCATAGAGAAACATACTCCATATGTAGCATCTGATGAATTGTTTCCTTACTTCTATGCTGGTATTTTCAGCTGTAAGAAGATTCTTCTTTTGTAGAAAACCCTCTTCGCCTGCGCTATTCTACTGTGTATTTCTTTCTTGCTCCGTCCATCGCTGGTAATTCGGCTTTCCAGGTAAAAGAACTCGTTCACCTCTTCAAGCTTATGCTGTCCTGGTTGATGTTTGTTTTAGCCTCCTCTCTTTTGCTGCAAACTAATATCTTAGTCTTCTTTTTGTTGATTTTTTTTCATATACTATAAAAATGAATAGTAACAATAAATTGGTGAATGAGTCCATTATTAATGCACAAATTTTTCAAAGTCTCACGGAACGTATGTGGATTATAAGGAACTATACCGAGCAGTGTTGAAAGGCATCCGCAAAAGGGGTAAATTTCTCTCAGCCCGCAAGGTAATTGAAAAGTAATAAGATCTTAATCGAATCGATCCCGATCTGTATATGTATTTCTTCCAAGCTATAATCAAGGCTAGATCATAAGTATTCAAAATGCGTCATTACAATATGACAGAGTAGCCAACTGCCTGTAAGGCTCCACTTTTTGGGGGCAAAATATTTCCAAAAAAATGTTATTTTTCGAATATAGACCACGTGAGATGCCGAGAAACAAATTTTCAGACCGATCGGAGCCCTTTTAATTTTGGCCAAATCATGAAATTGTTATCGCGCTATTTCGTGAATTATTATCCCAAAAACGAAGTGAGTTACGGTGCTTCGTGTGACCGAAGGCCGCATGCGTTTCCCGGGGTGATCTTGGGAGCATAGCTCCTCTATTGAGCGACAGCGAGTATACATTACACAATTGTCATAATGATAAGGTAGGTATTATATACGCCTTCCTTCTCATTCTTCTCTGAGATCAATTATATTACACAATATTCTGAGAGGTGGGTAATAATTTCCATACATCCCTTCGAGGAGCTTTCTGAGAAATTTTATGACGAGGATTTCTCTTGAAATGATTAAATTGGCCCCAGTCCAAATATGTAAGGAATGCAAGAGAACACGTTGGGAAGAACCGATGTTACCCCGTGATGGCGAATGCAAAATTTATTTCAGCTAGCTAGGGTGGTAATGAATTTGTAAAGAGCAGAAAATATGACCTAATCTACGAAAAGTAAGTAAATTTTAGTTATCATGAAAGCGAACACCTAACGTAGGAACAAAGATATTCATCCATCATATCTTTGTGTGTACGCCACACATACAATTTGGACATAAGTTACTGTTGGGGTTTTTAGAAAATACTATTAATGAGAAAAAAATAACGATTAACTAAATGCATCCAGTAATACTAGTGGAAATAGGCGGATTTATGGGCGGCACGGTGACAAATGCCCCTCCCCCCAGGCGCTTAAAAAAGTACACAAGATTTTTAACACGGTTATCATTACTTTCGTTTTATTTTGTGTATTACGGAGCCTCAATTATTTCATATAATTTTAATAATTTCATATCAAAACTAAGAGAAAATTCTTACAGTAATTGTTGCATTTTGTTTCTAATCTCAAATATGAGAAGACCTGTCAGACAATTTCAGACGCCCAAAAAAAATCCGGGATCTGTTCCTGCTTGTGGACATTGAATTAGAAGGATCAGTCGGAGGATATTCCAATGCCATGTTGGTTAGCTCGGTCTAATTAATTGAATATTTTTGATGGCTTCACTAAACTTTAATGAGAAGTACTATGGGTAAGTTTCATCATACTTTCGGAATTCTTAACCAAGACCTGAGTTTTTTGTTAAAATTAATACCAGGTGACCCGGCGAACCTCTTACCGCTTAATGATCAATGAACAGTTTAGTAACACCATTTATAAATTAGGAACGGCTGTACTTATTTAAATAATTTCTGAATTATTATAATAAAATAAGAAACAATTGATAAAACTATAAAAATACTTATTAATATGCCTTGTTAGAAAGTCATTTTCTCTATTTATTGTACGAAGAGTAATCTGGGACACATATACGGAGATTCATTCAATGAATTTTCTAATTTTATGCATTAACTTAGGAAATTTTAGACCTTGTGTTCTTATAAAGCAGTTAAGTAAGTGAAATTGTTATGCATTCAGTTGTTTCTCTTGGCTGACTTATTTTTAACGTCACCCACTGTGTCACGAAAGATTGCTGAAACTAACTTTTTAAAGAAGTGTTATATGGGTAAATGTACGGAAGAAGAGCAAGAAAGCAACATAGCAAGCAGATAAATAAGTATGTATCATCTTGAAAGAGTTCATAAATAAATCTGGAGAGAAAATATCGTGCGTTAGGAAAATGCATAAGCATTGTACAACCGCATCGTATTTTCTTTTTTTCTCCGTTAAAACTCCAGATGTCTTAAAAATGAAGGGTAGATAGAAGCCTTTGGCAGCAATGAACAATACCTCAATTATAAAATGTTGCCTCTTAGAAAATACGGAAGGAATATTTTCGAAATGGAGATAAAGGGATGGAGCTGACAGAGGTGTAACCTATATGAGGACCATAGAAGCCAAGGGATACAAGTGCGATTTTTTTCAATTTTGAAGAAAAGAATAGAAAGCAGTTGGTGGAGTACACAATATTGCTGTGGAAAAAGGAAACAAGTGAATCACTGATATGCATAATTGCATAGATTAAATGATTCACTGGTATACCTTTGACACAACACTACTGTGTACCCCACAAACCATTATGTACTCTTGTATCCGATATTATAAAAGTGGCACTTGTACACTTTGGCTTCTACAGCCCTCGTACACTCTGAATATATCAGGAGGAAACTGCACGTTTAAAACAAGGAGTGTATCAGGAAAATACTGGTCGAGTGGGAGTGATGCGTTCTCTTAAGTAAATACAAGTGGTGTTCAAGAAGTCAAATTGAAAATGAGTGACGAGAATTCACAAAGACAAAAGGGTATTCTGACCAATTTGTCACTCTCTCTGAGGCTGTGTCACGTGACCCTAGGCCTGTGTCAAGAGAATGTGTAAGAGAAGTTGGAGAGGTCAGCGGGTGAATCTTAGGCTTCGTAGGGTATGGGTCCCCTAAGGGTCAGGTCGTACCCACACCCAAGGGTGCCCGGGGGCGTAAAACCTCTCCAAATGTTTGCCGCTCATTTACTGCTTTCATCAACTCCCTCGGGGTCTCGTAGGGCTGGATTCGTCCTGGCTGTGGCCTTTAGCAGCTTGCCATGCTGAATGCATAGCCTGGGAGAACGTGTTACCTCCCCATAAAACGCTCTTTATCATAAGCATACAGCCCTTCAGAGAACATATGACATCTTTAGGACTCGCTCAATAATTTTTTTCTTTGCTTAGTGTGAAAGATTTTGAAAAATAAAGGAGACACGTAGTATCCCTTTTTTTTATTCCTCGCGATGACCGTCGTTTCGATCCGTCGCAACGTCATCATTTCATCATTATAAATTGGTCGACTTTCAAGTTTTCTTACTTGCGAGACGAGAGAATTGCTAATGTTGCAATGATTAACCTTTTTGTCGTAATATATCTTTCTCCTTCATCTACCAATTTTTTTTACTGAATTTCTTTCGATTTAAGGCATGAATGAACGAAAATACCGCAAAAAATCAGGCATTAGGTATTCGCAGAAAGTGGTGAATTTGAAAATATACCTTACAGTATGCTCAATCTTGGCTGATCATTTTGGAACTGATTTGTGAAATTGCCTAATACTCAAGTTGTCAAATCTTGCAGATTTCCACAAAAATTAGCCATTCAATTTTTTTCACAACATAATGTCATCTTAAATGGAAAAATGCTAATTAATATGGAAGATACCACTATGCGGTAGGGATAGTTGCATGATCAATTAAAAAACCAATACGCTTTTTGAAAGAAAAGAGTGAATGCATGTAATTGCTACAACTTTGCGGCCCACATTGACTAATTAATGCTGTTTTTGTTACCCACGTCTTGTTGGTAATAAAGAGTTAACGTCTTCCTCCTTTGTCGGATACCAAAAATAAAGGCCGACTACACGTTGGCTCTACTTTACCATCGTGACAAAGGTTCTGTTTAAATATCATTATAAATGAAGGAACTCATCATAAATGAAATTAATAAATCTGCTACAAGTCCTTTGCACATGGTGCAGATTATGCAATTGGGTCATTTTTGAATTTTTGGTACACTTATAATAATAGAGATAAATGAAGCAAATTTAGAACGAGGTGCAAAATGATATCATTTTACTCCTCCTATTCAAATAAAGTAAACACTTATCTAACCTACCCGATCTGAAGAAGACGTGAGCCACGGAATGTTTTTTTCTCAATTTCATTGAGCTTCTGTCTGATGGAAAAAGGGAGTTTCACTGCTAGGGTTGAGAAAGTCGAAGAAGTTTTACAATATTTCTAGCAAAATTTCTCGTCAACCGATTTTTGAAGGCAGAAACTTTAGACGTTTTATTTAAAAATGCTACTAAAAGCCTCACTCAAACTGTTCCTTTCCGTTCGTTTCCGTTTATCTCCAGAGTCAATGGTTAAAAATAATTAGCCTTCGTCGCGGATGGAAAAGATGGAAACATCAATTTGAGGACTTCATGATTTCCCTGATAATCTCTGGGAGGTTTATGTAACATTTTTGATGTAAAAAAAATGTTTTCTATCCCCTACGTATTGCGATCTACGTAAAAGCAACTCAGTAACTTCAAATTACACTTAATTGCCGTCAAACTCTACTGCAAGTGTAAAGCATTTATCATTATCCACTAAACTTGAAAATAAGGGCTTAAAAGCTTGCATTTTTTCATTAAACCGAATAAAAAGATATTTTTATGATGATTTTCCAAGTAATTGATCATTAAAAATCAAAATTTTCAGCAAATAAAGACTTGAAAAATTTCTCTCTTCAAGGAATGGCCTCGAAGCGATAAAAGAGCCACCGCCGATTACTTTTTTATTTCACGGTCAGTTTCAATTATTGCCCGGTTCTTTGAGTCCACAGAGGTGAAATTTAGGGTAAAGACAGAAGACATAATAGAGGGGAGAGGAGGGCGGGTTGGCCCTGGGAATACCGATGAAGCCCCCGGGGGATATATCCGCCTTCTACCCCGGGAGGCGTGGGCGGAAGGAGGCCACATTTAAACGTCACGTATGACGGTCGTTCGTGCTCTGAGGCCTCCTCACATGACACTCGGCCAACGATGTCGTTTTTATCGGAGAATCTCTCCTTCACTGCCTCGAGTCTAGCCCGCTATGCGATAAGCCACTACCTACTCCTCCAAACCACCAACGCGAAGAGAAGGTATTATGCGGACAATTTCAAGGCTAAAGTTCGTGGTTTAAGAGGACGCGTCGTTTCCGGTCGAGTTTGCTCGTGACCTATAACTAATTTCAAATTGACGCTGTCATCTTGTTTACTGACTATTTAGAGTAGATTTGGTCAACGTTTGATTGAACCTTAAATATGTAAACAAATTTTATAGCAAAGAAAATATCGAGATAAAATTTTCACGTTTGAGATGTAGTTAAATTTTGATGTGGGTATACAAGTACCTAATAGGATTTAAAAATATCAAGGTGATAACATTAGTTTCAAGCAAGTTTGACGTGATTAAAAAGTATCCATCAAGCAGTAGGGATCTCCCTTCTCAAAATAATTCAAGTCAATCTACAGCGATGCTTTTGTCACTTAAAATTCATAAACAATAATAGATAATTGTTGAGATAGACAAATGAATACATTTTTGCATTCAGCATGCGTTAAAATGGTGTGTTCTTGATACTAATGAATGCATGTGTACTGCAATTGCATTATTTATAAGATAATGTAAAAATCATTTCCGTTAATATTTATATTTTGAAAATATCATTTTTGAAAAGACCAACTTTCAACTTTTTAATTTACGGAAATAATGTCGTGTCGAGTTGAAAATATTTAAAACGAAGAATGAGATTCTGTGTTTTGAAATAGGATACCAAGTATTACCAAATTTTATAGTTTCGGTCATTATCTTTTTCCAGGTTTATATAAAAAATACATGCTTTAATGTTGTAATTAATGTTGTCGTTGTTATACTGTTGGGAGCCGGAACGCACCCGAAAATGCCATCCGCCAAAAATGAGTCGACGCGGAAATACCCCGGAATCCAATCATCAATGTAATCACCACGGAACCTTCGTAATAACATAGATTGTATTCTTTTCATTTAAGTCACACGAAAGTGATTCATATACAAGACGGCTGTAATGATAGTTTTGTAACAAATATAAATAGCAGAAATGTACCATTTGGGAAACGACATGGTGTCAAAGAGTCATTGGAAATATTGAAGGTTCATTCTTTAGTTCATTGAAGCAGATTTATTGTTACATAAAGTTCCATTACGGAAGTGAAGACTGCAATGAATAGCTATGGGATATCTTCAGTGCATAACGGAGGAAAGTACTTCGTGCATAGTTTCTGCAATGAAACTTATTCAACTACCTATCATCGTTTGTTAACAGGTCCACTGCTCTCAGTAGTGGATCAAGGATTGGGACACGGGAGGGGGGCTAAGTATGGGGTAAACTCCCTATGGGGTCCGAACAAAAATTGCCATTCTATCTCGTGTAATTCGATATCCAAGGGGGCTACAACCTCCTTACCCCCACCCCTAATAGATCCGCCACTGATTGCTCATAAGCTTCAAATAATTACAAGTTGAAAAGAAAGAAGAAAAATATGTTCCTCATCTCAAAATTCCTTTAGCTAATTTGATAAGGTTTTGATAACCTTTGGAACTTTCTCAGTGGAGATTCTCAAAGCTAAAGCGGATATAACTGCTATTATCACTCATAAAATATAGCTGCAATCAATAATTGCGTTTTGAGTAGATATACCATTTGCTTCACCTCCCAAACGTTATTTCAGTGCGGAAATAAAATTGTTATTTCGCGCTAAATCATGACTAAGTCTCAACCTATGCCACAAAAATTGTTGTAATTTGATAAGTAATCGTTATCAAAGTCAACTCAGGTGCTTCCATGCAAACATATGCTGGAAAATTCAATGCAAGTAATTTTAATCTTGATTACAAACGCACTTGAAGAAAATGCTCTCCTCAAATAAGACAACTTGTCATCTAGCAAATAAGAAATTCAAATTACCTCTTACAAATTCATTGGGCATAAAAAATCACAAGGCAGAATTCTGAACCATATGCGGCGCTGAAAAGGTTCAAAAGAGAACATTTTTGTCATAAGTACAGTTTTCGTGACGATAGTATTCTCCTTAAATTATTCTTTTGGTAGCTTTTTTGAATAAATAAAATCTTTGTCCTTAATAAAATGGTATTATGATAGTGCCTTGAAACCGCCAATAAAATTTCAGCAGCTGAATCGATTTTGACAGCTATTTATTAGCTCTCAATTAGCTGGGTTGATTTGACTAGAAAAGATTCCATGCAAAATGAAATTGTTTTTGTGCTAGAGTAGCTAATAGGAGTTAATGAATGTATAAACGAAAAAAAAGTTCGTCATTTTTATCTCTCTAAATCAAGCTCAAAGGCAAACAAAAGTACGAAGTTTTAATTTCGCATAATTAAATCTCTCCCCTTCAATTGGGGTTCAGCAGTTGATTTTGTATGATTTTTGAGCAACTGGTGACAATAATTTCCTTTCTACGGTTTTCCCCACTTAACGATGATTGCACACGCGGTATGAAAGGATTTTCATCACTTCAATTGTTAAGCTCCCAATTTTCAGGGAGCATTCTCACTTAATTCCATTGATGAGAAAAAAATACAAGGCAGCTACCAGCCACATTTACAATTTAAAGCAACAGCATTGATTACGTTCGTCGCGAGAAAAATGAGAGCTCATTTTTGAACGTGAGTTTATCCAATGAAGTTTGTGCTCATCAATTATAACTGTTTGCGATATAGTGTACCTATACTTCAACAATTGTAGAGTCGCAGATAACAGGTAGGGGCTGAGGATAGAATAAGGACTAGAGTAAGGATTTATAGGAATTTGGGCCCAATGCGATGTAGTCTCTCCGGCAACGGAGGTTTGATATATATCACCCATATTAACAGGACTCCAGTTTTAAACCCTCAGAAAGTTTTTTGGATCACCCTAGACAAAATCCAAAATGTACAGTAAAATTTTGCTTACATCAATTTATTTTATATTTATTTAAATTGATTTCCAACATGTTACCTAATATTATTTTAATTGTTAATATTCACTCACCAAGCTTTCATTAAAAATTCATTTTTCTTGGGTCATGGCATTGTTTCACGATGTGAAATGAGTAAAATATTAAGTCAAAATACCTAACGGTCGTCATCAGAAAATAGGAGATGCCTTTATGCTTTGAATATGAATAAAATATTTTAAATGTTATTCATTCATTTTGGTATCTAGTGATTAACTATCCCACTAGGCAAGAGTCATAATCATTAGACTGAAGAATTCTAGACAAAGGAGGATCCAAGTGACTAGAATCTGGTGTAATAGAAGAAGAATTACAGTTAATCTACGAAAATTACTGAGTGTATGCATTTTTATCACAAAACTATTGCATGTTATGAATCTGGCTGTTACGAAAATAACACGCGTGCCCTTGCGGCGTTTCTATTGAAGTATTTCAATCAATTTATGCTAAAGTTCACTAAAAAGGCATGTAATGCAGACCAAGACGCTAAATACTAGTCGCTGCAAGTTAGGTTCACTACAATTCACTTAAATGTGTTTCCAGACGTTAATAACATTTATAAGGACTATTAGGCATACATTAGAGATTGTCTAAGCTCCTCCAGGACCTTAATACATATATTTTTAATTTTTTATGTAAAAACTAACTGAGAAGCATTTAGCGGGGGAAAAAATGACCTTCCGCATAAATATCTTAAAATAAAATAATTAAAGTTTTTTAAAACTATGAACGGATATTATATACAATTGAAATGAAGTTTAATTTAAATACTTAGCTGAGTTTAATGTCTATGGAAAATTTCAAAAAATTCATTAATTGTATGTATTGCTCTTTGGGTTACTAATGAAGCTTTTTTTCCATTATTTTAAGATTTCAATAGCCATATTGAATGCTTTTAGCTTATTTTTAAGCAATTTCGATTAATATATCCCGAAATATTATGTATCATGCTCTTTCTCCCCGGTGATATATTACTTGAGAAATATTTGGAGACTTAATTCCTTGGAGTGCTTGAAGAACCAATTAATTAATTATGCGGGTATGACAACATCTACGCTCAGCCATAATACAGACTATGAAATGAATATATTTCCCTGAATCGTTATCTACTCCCACAGACGCTTCTCTGTGACCTAGTTTAGGATGCCGAGCAAACAAATTAGACCGAAGAAATGCGCTGGGTCAAACTATGGAATACCGACGTTAATTTTCCAGTGTTTTTTTCCGGGGAATCAGGGGGAAAGTCTTCCCAAATCCCCGAGTTTTCGACAGAATATCCGGTAATCGAGGAGCCTTGTCGTCCCACGCTTCTTGTTTAATGAATGCTACGTGCACAATCAATTTATAATTAAAATTTAATTTCAAATAGTTGGGTATGTTACTTTCAGAAGTAGAACTTTAACATGCGCCATGATGAAGGTAAAAAAATGAGCTAAATTCTGTTCGAATAAACCACTAAATATAGCTTCCCTTTAAAAATTTCTGTTTTCTTTAGAGCTAAACCTAACTCTTTTATAAAAAAGGAATGTTTTGACTTAACTCCGACAAAAAAAACGGCGAGGTTCACGTGATTTTTCGTAAGTTATTGACGATGACGTGCCTAGTATCAGTTAAAAAAAAACGATTTTTATGCAAAAATATAAATTTTAGATGTGATATGCATACTATCTTCAGGTAATCATCATAAGACCTAAAAAAATTCAGAATTTTGAAACTGAAAAGCTTAATTCGTGAGTAAGTACAGCGTTGGAACCCGACATTTTATATTGGAAATGGGAATAGTACCTGAATCAACAAGGGAATCATTTGCAATTTCCACAAAAATAGCATTTACCTGCTCTCTTTTCCCGATGGAACATCGTTGATTGGATAGAGTGAGGGCGCGATAGAAATAGCCGCGGAAATTCTAATTAGGACGACCTCGGGGCATCGTACACTACCTTACGTGCAAACTTCCGCGCGGTATGCAGATGCGGAAACTGCTTTCTGCATATGAAATCTCGCAATGCTGCAGGATAGACACGAGGAGGGTGTGGGGCGGCGAACCGGCGAGGGAGGGGATTGAGTATTCCCAACAACGCACGTTTCCGATACCCGAACCCGTCAGTACAAATGTTTATGGCCTTATCGAGCGATTCGCGAGGAAAGCGCACGACTTTATACATATAATCATCGACCCGTGCGAGCGCCTCCTGCCTCCATCAAAGCCTTCCCCAATCTCTCTCTCTCGCCTACCTACCTTTCGTCGTGCTAGCCGTGAAAAACCAAATGGTGAGTTTTTCTTCGGAATGCAGCGTGGGGGAGGGAGGGGGGGTTTGGATGGGCGCTGCTTAAAGGGTGACTTCAAATGAGGTCACCTACAATGGCGTATTGATCCAAGGGCCCCATTCCATTCCAGCTTCTCCCCCCCCCCCTCTGAACCTCCGAATACGAAGGAAGGGGGTGTGGAGGTTGTTGGTGAGGAGTGGGGGTTGGGGGTGTGAGATTGAAGGGGGGAAGGGAATTAGGATATGCAGAGATTTTGTCGGGGGAGAGGAGGGGGAAGAGTAAGGGTGTCACTGGCAAGCATCCGTTATGCTTGCGTGGGAGGTGGAGAGAATGTGAATGGGCTCACACAGAGAGAGGGAATAGATAATCATTCGCGGTGTGGAGGAGTTGAGTGAAATTATATACAACTCATAAATCTTTTATCGTCGAAATTGCGACTCTAGAACGGCCTGAGTGGCAAGGACACCCAACTTTCCAAGGTGGATCGGATGATAATGATTATGCCGTAATTATGGAAATGCATTCCAGAACGGAATGGGTCAAGCATTCATATTTTATTCTCATTCACCGGTTCAATTCGAAGGTTGATTTGAATAGGATAGGGTAGAGCTCTTCCTTGACTCACTCACTGGGGTATAATATCGACACATAAAGGGTAAAACGACCATTTTTTCCCTGACCCACAACGTAACGCAAGGATTTTTTTGAAAGTGTCCAAAAGCTTCACTAGATATTTGAAACAGGGATCCTTTAGTTCAAATCAAGATTTGGACCACTATTTGGTATTCCCCTTACCCCATCGTTACCAAGTAATGTGACATGAATAAGTGATATCCTCGAAGTTTCTCTAAATCTGTGTTGCGACACGTGTGCCGTATTTACTATACGTACCTACATGACCAATCTGCATTTGCTGCGTCAGAAACAAAAGTACTTGGCAGAAATCTTGGTATTTGGTCTATTTAAAGATTGATCCTAAATAAGGACATGTAAGTTTTTTAGGTATCAGCTAATTCTGAGAAAAAAGTTGAGGTAATATTGGGTAAAAAATAACCCCCTGCCAAACAATATGACGGTGATTTTAATCCTGATTAAAATTTCTTAAAAAATTTGACTAAGATATGGGGTAAAGCCCTGATAAATTTTACTATCTTAAAAGGGATAGATAACTTAAATTAATTGTCCTCCGGAAATCCTAATAATAAGTTAACAATTGTATGACTACTGATACTGAAATATTTTGTTAACATTTTTATATGACTGTTACATGTGTACATATTTTTATAACTTTCTCATCCTGATAGTATCTTAGGGCAGGGGTTTTCATCTATGTAAATGTTATAAAGATTGCTTAAATAATTAACCGAGATCTTGAAAAAAACAGAAGATATTAAAATGAAAAATGGACCAAAAAGTCAATAAATAAAATATAATCATAAGGTGAAGGTGCTATGGTCAGGCATTGAATCGTAATAAATTAAAACTTTTTGCATATATTTCCAAGATTTTATGAAGAAAATCAAGTTATCTGATCCAGGATTTTTTTAAAGGAACTCGTAATCTGGAGGACTTATTTCCTTCCCCATTCGTGACAAAATTTAAGACGCAGATGCGATCGGAGCGCGGAATAATTTATCGTGGATGCCTTGTCTCCAGATGCAGGAGCGGTCGCATTTGAACGACGCTGCTGTCCGTACCCCCTTCCTCCGGCTCCGGCGCAGCGGCGCGGCGCGGACTCAAACCGAATGGCTGAGCAGATGAGCTTCCCGCCAGGCCGTGCACGGCTCAAATAGGAATAAAAAAGGAAGGAAGACTGCGAGGCGGTCGAGGATGTCACTCTGGCTTCCGCATTCGGGCGGCGGCGCGTGGGTCGACCAGGAATGCGGGAAGGTGAAAGGTTATCTGCCGAGGCGTGCGGTTTCCCTTTCCAAGGCTATTCTCCTCTAAATGCAGGGTCCGATTGCAATGGAAAGGAAAAAATAAATAAATAACCGATTCGCGGTGATATGAGAAGCTTAACCATCTCCTTTTACCTTCTTCGTGGGTTGCTTCAGACCATGTTACACCCATGGACGGGAAATATCGCGATTCATTCCTTGTAACAACCAGGTGCGGATTTAGGGGGGTCACAGAGGTCATAACCCCCAAAATTTTATCAATTTTTTAAAATTTTTATATGTTGAACAGTTTTTGTGCACTTGTACAGGAGTTGTATATACAAATGCATAGCTACTATTCCCAAAAGAGAGAGGTTCAGGATTTATTCAACGTAGATCGTAGGAACGCCTACTATAAATACTTACATACTCACTGGACCCAGGTCAACCCGTCAAATTTGATGATGAATAGTTACGCCCTTGGTTACAATTCAACATTGCACAAGTTATATTTTCAGAAGAATTTTGTGATAACTTATGTAATATCTACGTGCTGAAGTAGAATAGAAGCGCAACTCACCGCTGAAATTTGAAGAAACAGATTTCGGTATTCCTCTAGTAATCTTTAAGTGATAAAATAATTACAGATAAATCTCGTAACCTACGCCGTAATTTGGTCTGAAAATTTTAAAGACTTAAGAATTGCTCCTATTTTTCATTCTTATTACATAAAATTTATAGATTGCCGCGAGGTGCATTTTTGGCATAAATGACTGGTAGTGATAGAGGAACACGATGATAGATTATGAAAATAGATTGATTATTTCAAGAAACAATAATTTACTTATGGATCAGTGATATACAGGAAAAATTATGCATACAAAAGGGTGTGACTATATTTGAAATATTCAATTGAAATGTTTTAGGCATATTAAAATAAGAGCTAACCTTTCCGTTAGATTTTACTTTTCTGAACCAGTACCCGCGGGCAGTTTTTTCGAGTAAAAGATGACATAAATTGCATTTTTTGCGAAGTACCTTTTTCATATTATTTATATGTACATCTGAGTACATAACAAAGTAAACTCATTAAAATAAACACAAAAATTAATCAAAATTTCATAAAATTCAATGGCGCTTCAATAATGATTTCTGAAAATATATTTTCATCAAAATTACCTTTTCCATGGAACACGGAACGGGTTTATCATTAAGATTGGAGATTCATATATCGCCCAATTTTACGCAGGATACATATGATTGTAGTGTATGTAAGATAGAATATTATTGAAAAAAGCACGAGACCATCCTGCTGAATAACTATTTGGAACTTGTTGTTCACTTCGAGGTGTGGCAAACGAGATGTGGTATTCAATCAGAAAACATCTATATCAACCATGGCAGAAGAGGTGAATCCAGGACTCAGCGCTCGTGTGGCAGAAAGGTTAAAGGTTAAGACCTGAAGGGGATCTATCGAATGGGACCGGAAAGTAATTGTTAGATGAGGCCATTTGGTGGCGGTCAAATGCTTCCGTATCGCCCGTACTGGCTCGGTGCGCCGGTCAAATGGATCCAGGATGGGCCTACAAGATGAAGGCTGGTGGAGAAGGAGTATTGGACGAAGAGACTCGCGAGTAAAGGCGGAGGAAGGAGCTTTGGGGCGTGACGGATTTCTATTGGCACTTAGAGGCTCAGGGCGGAAATCCATCAGCGGTATCAGCGACCGTGAAAAACCAATCCCGGGCTCCGTCTCCCATGATCCTCTGCGCCTCCTTCTTACTCTCTCTCTCTCTCTATGTCTCCATCTTTATTTCTCTTCCTCTTACTCGCTGAGTCAATGGATGAGGTGGGCAATAGAAGCCAATCGGGCGGCAGAAGGCAAAGCTGGGAGTATCTTCGAAGAGGCCGATGCTGCCGACAATTCTAGGAAACCAATATCCAAAGCACCGCTCCGGGAGAGGGCTTAGTTGATGAACACAGAAAAGACATTTTTCTGGGGTCCAAAAACCGAATGGGGGAAACTTTGACCTTTTGAAAGGAATGTAGGCGAAAAAACATAATTTCCGTTCCTTTTGCCTCCAAATTCACCTTTTTAAAATAAGAAAACGTAAAAGCCTCGAATCAAATCGCATATTGTATCGCGAAACTACGTTAAATCTTCATCAACCGTGCAATAAGACGCGAATCTGGTTACACATTCTGAGAAAGGGGGAACTTCTAGTGGAAAAGTAAAATATGAAATACTTTGAAGTAGATGAGAATTGGTGACACCATTGGTTGATTAATTGTGTATTTCTTTTAGCATATCAAAAAAAAAACTTGTCGTGGATTAAAATACTTAAAAGCGTATTTGAATAACGAAGATGAATCGGGATCTTAATATGCAGTGGCAGAGATTATCGGCAGAGACTGGGAAGTCTACTGCGGGAATTGAGCTGAGGTGTCCTTAATTAATTCAAGACGCTCAGACCTTGGCGATAAGTGGAAGCTAAAGTGGCAACGAGTGACACTGTCACCTATAGAAGATGCTCGATTTCGAATAACAAGTAAATAAGTAGCTTGCACAGAATACTTTGTCCCTTGAATATGAGGGAGAGAGAGAGGGTAAAAAATCTATCTCTCGCGTGGATCCATTGAGAATTGATTCTTAAAGAATCATCTTCCGGAAATCAAAATTAACATTTTTCCTCAACACATAAAGGAAACGTGTGTGTTCGGGAAAGAGCGATTGATACCTATAGAATTAAAGAAACCAAATAAGATTTTTCTTAATTCATATCAATATGAAAATACCACAAATTGCTTCATAGGTTATAAATATTATAGTGCTGAAGGATGAAATACATTAACAAGCAATCATTTGCAGATGCCTAAAACTCAAAACCAATTTATTACAAAAGTTTGAGACTGCGGGTCTAGGAGGCGGACGGTTGTGCTTAAAAATTGTTATAAAATTTACATTTCTCCTGAAAACATATGTCATTGTCAGCGGTTATTTCCAGATTCATCAACTTTACTTATCGAACTAACCACTTACCAACCGGACCGACTATTGAATGGTTTCGGGGTGTTCTTGCATGCTAGATAATAAATAGAGGATATTTGAAATTAAATTTAACCGCATGTTGACTTAAGTTACTTTATTCCGGGAAACGCAGTAGGCAGCCGTAAACAAAGAAGTAGCTGGAGATAACCTGGGTCAGAAGAATCTAATAAATTAACAGAGTAAATGGCCTCTATGGTAACCTTTGCAGAAGTAATAAAATTACGAAATTAAACAGGAAAATTAAGAACCATTCTGCAGCGTAGAACTGACAATGTGTTTGGAGGAATTATATGAACTTAAAATCTACAGAAAAATGAACTATTAGCTGTACTGCATGCCTTAAAAATTTGGTTCCAGTGAGGAAAAAAAACTGTTTCAAATTAATGTAATTTAAGTTTCAATAATAAGTAGACCAGTTGAGGAGCAATGGGTAACGGTGAAATAAGAATTTCTGAAAAAAGAATAAAACTTGATGAAGAGGGAATTAAAAATGATTATATCAAAAGACTGAGATGAGTGAGATATGAAAGTTGGAAAACTTCCTAGAGTGAAGAATGTTAGACGAGCAAAACAGAAAGAATAATTTAACCCAGGATTAAAATGAATAGTTGAGTAAATTACAAATTAATTTTGATAGAGGTGGCTTATGAACTCCTTTATAATTTCCAGCGGAGGTAAATTACCGAAGTAGTCATAGAAAATATAATATTAAATATCCCGGAAATATCTGGCGATTACATTTTTTATGGAAATTAAAGGAATTATAAACATGGAATGGAATTATGAAACAGGATAAGGTATTTGTAATAATTTTTAATCATTGCTAATGATGAATTAGTGTCCAGACTTCGTGTTTGGAAAAATATAAAGTGTAAAATAATGAGAGAAATAGCAATTTTACTTATCAGTTACTCCCATGTGCTGCAAGATAAAGTTGAAGAATTTTGATTATATTATTAGCCGTAGTAGTGTAAAACCTGTTGCAAAATTTTACAATACTAGCACGTTTATTATTCAACTCGTGATGAGATCACTGGATACTTTTGAAGAACTTGAATACTGATGAATAGTATACATTTGAATTTCGTCGGTAGCATATGGTCTCTTTTAGAAAAGGCCAATGCAGAAAAGGTTGAATGAAATGTATTCCGTAATGTTCATCGGCCCATTAAAAATTTTCCGCTATTTGAAAAATTAGTGTGGCATACCAAAAACTTGCCTACGTATTTGATTATTGGCGTCCAACGAAAGGCGCTTAATAGGCAAATGCCTGGTAAACTCAAAAATCTGCATTTTTCCCCAGAAAAAATACACTGGGGATAAATTTTTAACACATTTTTTTGTTGACTACAGTGTTTGGGCTGCTTTATGATAAAACAGGCATAATGATTTCAAAACTGTAGTAATTCTTCTTCTACCATGTGATGTTTTTTCACTGCCCCTTATATAACTTGGCTGGCCTCGGTGGGGGCGGGGTAAAGTCTTCGCCTGCTACACCAATGGTCGCGGGTTCGGGTTCCGCCTGGGTAAATTACTCTTATCCAGAGCGATATAGATGTTGGTGTACGTTAATTTGTTGTATACTATCATAAAAACCCCGATGTAAAGGCCAAATAGCGCTGTTTTCGGTGGTGTAGAAATAAATAATAAACAAATAATGAATAAATAATAAATAAATAATTAATAAATAATTAATAAATAATTTTAACCACTCTCTTCTAGATTAAGCGTCGATCACAGGAGGCATCATTGCCTTCCAACTGGCTGTAATTAGTCGTATCAGACTAGCGACAGGTTCATAGTAGTCTAGCCATTCAGGAGATCCTCTGGTTAGACGAAGGCAATTAGCCCGACTTTTGCTTCTTAGGGAGGGGAGGGAGATTTAATGTTTTGCGAATCGCATGTACGAGCTTTTTCCTCAATTCATGCGTATCAGTAAACCATACGTATCAGTAAACCAAACAATAAGTTTAGATAGTTTACCTTCAAATTTTCTGTATGGACAGTATAAGGTAAGATTGTCCTTTTCATCTCTTCATTTGATTTTTAATGACGCATGAGACAAAAAGGGGTTAAAAAGGTCCTGTGGCTTAAAAAAATGACGTGATTGAAAAAACTTAGGTAATTTTCTTATTCGTAGGCCAAATGTTTGTCTAAAACAAGTCATAGATCTAAGACATCAAATAGACTGTTCACCAGTGTTATCTATTCAGTCACTTCAATCTTTCATCTTTTTTTTCCCTTTACATCAATGATTTAAGTATACCGGGGATAGCCACGGTGGCAACTATTACGGGTGTCACCCGCAACACAAAAATTGTGCGAAAAATCCACAGGGAAAAAATCATTTTAAAAAATCGTCAAATAAATCAAAAAAGTCATCGAAGTCAAAGCGAATGATTTTTTCCCTGTGGATTTTTCGTATACAACAATGGTCAACAGAATGTTACTGGTAAATTAGAATTGTATTGCAAGAAAAAAACGACCTCGTATGCAGAAAACGATAAGTTCGAGGAATTTATTCCGCATGACAGATTTACACTCGTGGAAGTACTGAAGTTCCACAATGCAAATTTCCTGGTCATGCCATTTGAGAGGAATGAGTAAAAATTCTACTTCGTCGCATCGCGCACGTGGAGTGAACTCGGCAACTGGAGTTCAAATGAGACAGCTCAGTGAACAGTAGCGATTATGCACCGGGACCATCCTCAATAAACCGCCGAGGAATTGAGTAACACAAGGAAACTTTCGCAGCAGAGGTCGACTAATCTCCCATTAGAAGTACCAAAGTTGAAAGCTTTGGAAGGCAAAAATAGTCTTAAGTTCAAGCCATAATTTGACGAGCAAAGTTGCAAAATGACGAGCTCAAAAAAAAAAAAATTCTTGCCTTAAATGCGCATCACGAAATTCTACGAAGTCCTTCCTCTGACAAAATCTTATCATTAATGATTAAATAAGCAGTAACGCATATTTAATCTAATCGAAATGAAAAATCGGTCACGTCAAAAGTTATTTTTGTCCTAAAACATTTAATCGATTCGATGAGGGATACGATATGGTTGTCAGAAAGGAGGCCAATATAAGAATACCTTGACACGAACAGGGAGAAATATAATTTACTGCGGGAATTATCGAGAATAAGCACTGATTTATTCAAAAAGGAGTAATGCTATGACGGTGCGAAAGAAAATTTAATGAGGATGTGAAAAAGAAAACCAAAATGTTCAGTACTAAAGGATTAGAAATTAAAGTCGCTGCAATATAAAATGTAATGAACTTGACCGTGCACAAATGAAAACATAAAACTTTGCAACAATTTTCTTACAGAGATGGTTATTATTTTTCTAAATATTCGTGAAATATTTTACTATCAAAGCTACAATGGACTTCATGCATTAATCTTACTGTGATGATGGGTTTGCATGAAAATAATTTTTTACACCACATTCCATGCAATTGAAAAACTTACCCACGTATCATTATAAAGTATCGAGTTTTCATTACTAAATAAAGGAATTGTTAACTTTATGAACCTAGACTAGTGGACATTAAAATGGAAATTGTTGACTCTCTCTACTCAACATACGTATATGGTGAGCATGTGATTTGTGAACATTATTTTTCTTCTACTCTTTTTGCAGTACTAGGAAATGATACAGAATCCACTGCTACATAACCCCTCATAGGCACTTCAAGATTGTATGAAACCTTCCAGAATAGCTGTCCTGCTTGATTCCCGCTTCAATACCTAAGCACCTGCTGCCACGCTAAGGCATGGCGGTGAATCGTGCGTAACCAGTTTAACCTAGGTCATGACGGTATTTTATCACCGCATGCACCTAGTTTACTAGGGTCGTTACCAGGAATCCTCGCCATCCAACAGTTTCAAGGTGCGATGTTGGAAGGGACTTCGGCCCACGAGGAGATAAGATGGACTAAAAGTCTATTCCTCCGGCCCACGCGAGCGATGCGAATGAGCGGAAAGGTTTTCCCTCCAGCCGTTCCCGACTGTGCTCGAGGCGCTTTCCATCTCGGCCAATGGGATCGCGTGCCACGGCGGTTGCGGCTACTCTATCGCCATGGGGACGGCTATTGTGCCGGGAGTACAATACAAGCGCATTGTGCGCTTATTGCTGAGGTCCCATACGCCCACTCCGCATCTCTCCGCTCATCTCGGATGGGAGATATTATAAAAAAAAAGTTAATGGAAAATGAGAGAAAAAGACACGGAAACTAAAAAATAAAATGGTGACACGATTTGCAAGTAGGGATATAGTACATGCAAAACTACTCTTCTTATGATTAAAATTTCAAAACAAGACATCTTTTGCTGCGAATCTGAAAGTTCTGATCCATTGCATGGGACTCATTTCGTAAGACACTTCTAGGATAGGCAAATATTTGAAATTCGAGGTGAACAATCCACTATAAATAACTAACTGTTTATAATAACTGTTCCAGCCTATGTTTGGAGAAAAACATACTAACTCCTCAGAAATCTTTTTTCTTGATGGAATTGCCTATTGTACAATTCAGCGCTTAATTTTTATGAATTAAATAGTTTGACGGAGATTCCACTGAAAAAAATAATGGCCCAAACCTTAAAGATACCATAGTATTCACTAATTACACGACATAATTTTCAATCATTTTTTAATTTTCACCTTCATACTCTTACGAAAATTTAGTAAAAATTTCAATTATATAGACCATTTCTTGGCAAGTCCCCAGATACTATATTCGTCAATTTTTACTTTACTACCAACCACTACTTACCCTGTTCAACCTTGGTATGCTCAAATACTGCAAAGCTGAGACTAAACGTGTTTAAAACAAGTATTTAGTGCTTTATAGATATCTCACAAAAAGTATAGGAAATGTGTGTTAGGCATTATTTCCAACATTTGAAACAACTCTTCCACCCACGTTCTCTTCGATACCTATTCTACCACACAATCGATTGCCTAACCAGAGTAATTGAAATTTCAAAACAAATTATTTAATGTAATTATTTGAGATTAGGATTTATATCCACCATATCCCTTGGAATAGCTTGATTAGCTTTATGGCTTAACTTCATCAGTTTCATGATAGATCGGACTATATGATGGCTACCATGATAAATGGCAATCAATTAACGTACACGGGGAATTACAGTAAACCATTCACAGTCTTATCAGAAGCTCTGTGTGAACGTGTTGCTGATTCGTATTTTTAGCCCATTGCCAATATGCCTATCTAATTGATGAAGTTGGTAAGGCAAATCATTTAGTGAATTGGATTTTACAAAAGTTCGTGAATCACATTCACGCCACCCACCCATGCGTGTTATGTTTTTTTGTTGCTCAACCAGTAATCGTAAGCATTTCTTCGCATTAGCATATTTTGTCCACAGTCCTTATTCCTCTTAAATTTATCAATTAGGTACGGCAATCTATTTAGATAGATTACCTTTATTAACTAATTAAAGTATAAGATAGCTGGTCAAATAGCAATGTGGCTAAAGGACTAGCTCATAGAGTAATCACACGATTCTACAGAAAAATTGGACATTGATTGGAATGACAAGTTCCATACTCATGTTCCTGCCTGGCCTGTCCTGGGTCCTGAGTATGAGGACGTAGCAAATTTTATTATTAAATAATGCTAATGACATCTAGAAATGTATACATTGTATTCGCCGCAGGAGCGTCAATTTATTTCCAAATTTAATCTTTAGAATGAAGATTCATTTTCAGATTACATGGTAACATTTATTACCTGCAAAAGCATTCTTACCTGCATTCTATACCTGCATTCTTCCCAAAGGAATCCATTTGGTAAATCAAAGCTCTCGATTGATGGTATTTCATAACTAATTCGTGAATCAAATGACCAATTGGTTAGCAAGCGACATGATAAAAAGTCTCCTGAGTTTCAACAAATTAACTGGAAAACAGAGTAGTCAGAAAATTTGAAGGTCAGTTTTAATCCTACGGAAGGAGCTGGTGTGATTTTACGCCTTTACGCAAATATGTGGTATTCATACTTGATTTATAATCCTTTTGAGTTCGGCAAAATTTTCGACTGTTCAACAAAATGCATCAGTTGGCCCGATTTGGCTTTTCCTCCAGTCCTGATGCAAAAAAATGAATAAATGGATACGGATAATCACTTAACCGACGGGTTCTATAATTGAGTTAACGAATTATATGTCTAAATTGTCATCAAAGAGATTAATCAGTAGCATCCTTGAGTGCTGGAAAAATAACAGGTGCTCTAACTAATGAGCTGAATATTCAGAGAAACCCACGTGAAGTTTGGACGCCAGCAAAAGAGCCTTTACGCTGAAGCGCCTTCACTAGACTGATTAATCACAAAGACTAACCGAGTATACTTAAAAAAAGGGAGTGATTTTCCTTTCGCAAACCAAACTGTTTTCTAGTATATTTGCAGCTGTTTTCCATGCTCAAAAATGGATGATTTTGATATTACCATTCGCTTAACTGATCGGCTCTTTGAATTAATTAGCAAATCCTGTGTCCGACCGGTGACCGAAGGGGTTAATTAACAGTATCTTCGAGTGATGGCAAATTGGTTCACAGACCAGCAAGCTGATTAATGAAATAAATTCACATTTTGGTTGAAGGGCTGCGGAAGAGAAGGAGATGAAGAAGTTAATTCCACTCACGCGATTTCAGTAAGTTTTTGGCGACTGTCCTCGACTTTTTCACTGGTTCTTACAAATATAGCACTGATAAATTGGATGTATTTTTCCCATAAACTCATGTGTTCTTTAATTTACTTAACAGATCGGATGGCTGAACTCTTATCGGCGGGGTCTATCAAAAGCATCCTTAAGTGATGTAAAACTGACTGTTTTACTAAAAAACACGCCGAGTATTCAGAGAAATCCATCCGACACTCAAGAGGTCAGCAAAAGATACTTCAGCACACTGGGTATATGGGTAAATAATTATAATAGTAATAACAATAATAAATATTTCTAGGTGCGCTTCAAATATGAAAAAAATATGTTGAGTAACTAAACTTTTCATAAGTTTTTTTCACTCATTCCTGATCCTGATGGCGCAAACTTGTTGAATGCGATACTGCATTTCAGTCAGCCGATAGGTTCTTTATATCAATTAGTCAATCACGTGGCCCGACCCGCTACCACGGGGGTTAATCAGCAACATCCTTGAGTGCTGGCAAACTGACTGCCTCACTGACTATCGCGCTGAGTAATCAGAGAAATCCGGAGGCTGTGCCAGAAGCGGCGGATGTGAGCAACCGCCTTTAGGCTCACATAATCACACGAGCAGTCGGCCTTTCTCGGCCCGGCTTGCTTGCAAAGGCACACAATGGCTGCAGCCGCGTGATACGAGAGGCGTGTGTGTTAGTTCGAGGGTTGGGCGGTGGGGTTGGAGCGCGAGAATGAGATATGGATGCTGCGATGTCCGCTTTAGTTAAGGGAGAGGAAGGCGTCCTTGGTTAATGCGGGGGTGAGAGAGGGGGGGGGTTGGCTCTCGCCCGGGCACTCTCATCTCATCTTTCATGAGCGCTCGCACATTCCACGTCTCCTTCAATCATCTCAATTACGGCCTCTCCCCCATCCCCTCTCTCTATCTCACCCCATCGTACCGCAGCACACCAGCTCAACCCAACTCACGCCCTCTCGTTTCCTCCCGGAGCGGACGCAGCATCACTGTCGCGCGTATTGTCGTTACTTGTGGAAATCCCTTTTGTACTTATTAGTTCTAACTTATCAGTACGTATTGCTGTATTACTTAAAAGAAAATGGCAGGTCACGTGGACCTGTATTCTTGTTGAAGACTGCTGGATTCTACGAGCGTAATTAAGCAGGAAGTTAGAAAAATTACGTCAATATTTCGAAAAGGTATCGCCAATATGTTCCCATCACTTGGACGCGTATCAATTAAATACAGCGTAGTATTACTTATCAGTGCATAACGCATTACTTGAAAGAAAATGACTGACCACTCGGACCCGGTTTCATGTTGAAAACTGCTGAAATATACGTGTATAGTTAAGCACGAATGTTGATACATTTGTGAATGTTTCGAAAAGATTTCGCCAATGTTTAGCCACTAAATGGACGCGTATCAAGTAAATACAATTTATGTGGCGTGTCACTTATTACTTAAAAGAGAATGACAGGCCACTCGGACTTGGCTTCATGTAAAATGTTGCTGGATTCTACGAATTTAATTAAGCACGAATTGGAAAATTTCTATACAAAAAGGTTTCGCCAATATTTCACCATCATATGGCTGCGCACCGAGTAAATACTTAATCCTATCCAATGTGTAAATTATGGAACAATCCTCCGAAATATATGATGGAAATTTAACCACTTAATAATTATAAAACCTTCATGCATCTTAATATAATTATTTTCCTCCACGCATACGTTTTGCAAATTATTTTTCATATTTATATGATTTTCAAATGTTGTATTAGTATTGCTTGGAATAGGAAAAATTGCAAAAAGTTAGCCCGTTAAATAGCTACATAATTAGCCCTGTTTGTCTTTTACTTAAAATTAACCTTGCCAAAACTGTTGGAATTTGTTTCCGTTGTAAATAACCGCAATGCCTCACTAGAAATAATTCATATTGCTCACTTTATATGTCATCATTTCCAAATAAAGCAACTTGTTTGAGAGTTCATATCGGGATTTGGTACAGGCTAACCTTTCAAATGTAAACGTTTCAAGGATTTAATGCTCAATCCCATCCAGGACTGAGAATATTATTAGAGTTGGTTTGCTAGTTTCCGGCTACAAAACTCGCCGGAGCATTGTCCACATTCAGTAAGCAGTGTCAGCCCTAAAGGTGATGAGAGTATTATTCAAAGAAACGTTAGGTAATGAAAGCCGAAATGTATAGCGAAACGCCGGAGAAGTTGTCACGAATATAATTTTCCAGCAAATACAACAGTGTTATGACTTTTGCAGTAAATGTTTACTGTGAACTGTCAATTACGATTGCAGCAGGTATACTATGGAATTTAAGCAGAGGAAAATAGTATATACTGAAACTATATCAATGAGGTTTCAGATAACAAACGAACAAAGGTTATATTAACAAATAGGAGTTACTTTATTCATGATATGAACCTGTTTTCAACAATGAAAATTTCAGATAATTGTAGAATGGAAATTCACTCAGATAGGATAAGTACATTAATTAATGTCAGTCCTTTGAGATTGCATGCGTTTCTTTAATCTCTTCTTTCCTTGATAACCCTAGTTGTACAAACTTTGTTCGTACAATAGTAAAAGCTCTTTTTCACGTTAGAAATGAAAATTTTACCACTTGTAGACAAGCAGTCCTCGATTACATTTAACGCGACAGTCTCCGGGCTTCCCTTTTCCTCGCCTGCTCAAATTTCGCGCTGAGGCCAGCCACGACGAAACATCACTTGAAGTTTCACTTCGCCGGTCCCTGCTGCTTTAAACCACTAATTTTATTATTTCATGAAAATCTTTTTACTTCGCCTATGTCAATTTAACTATTAAAGTTTTCGAAGAAAAATGAGAACGGGCATTTTTTAAAAGAAATATTTTATGTTTGAACTTCAATATATACATATGTAAAGAGTAGTAACAATAAGATATTTATTACTATTACTAAATCGCCATTTTATTTTGCGTATTTTACCAAAGGTTCAAGAAGCCATCTAAAAAAAGGCTATTTTGGACTTACGTCCGGCTTTTTTTCCATTTAGGCCCACTTCTGGGGTGCTGAGGAAGATGAAGCCCTCTCGGTAGGGTGGAGAAATTTTCAGGACGACATTAAGGCAAGGGATGGAGATTATGAACGGAGGAGAGCGGGGATTATAAGGCTGGAGTGTTGGGGGAGTACTTGTTGCTTTATACATTAAAAGCGGATTCTCCAAACTTCGTCCGGGATGTTTAAATCCTTTACATATACACACTCATTTATGAACTCCCTTAACGTTTCCCATAGTATTATCAGCAAGTAGTACCGTGTACCGTAAATAAGGGTTTCTATGGAACTAGAGTTTTGAGGCCCTTTGCGAAACTCAATGCAATTCCTAGGGAATGAAAAAATATAAATCCTATCTATCAATCTGCAGGGTCGAGTTTTCTCACTCATTTCGGTAGTATATTAAAAATACATAAACATTGAAAAGATATCAAGGTTTGATAAGTCTCATTTGCCAGCCACTTGTTAAAGTTACAAAAAACATAACGCTAACTTTAGCCCACCGTCATTATCATCACCGGTCAAAAATCCAAAAATCAGTTTAACACAGCTCTCTACGCAATTCCCTTATCGGCTTAACTCTTCAAATCTGCGTATTTCTTCTCTTACACATCCAAATTTATACCAATGTAAAATATTTGTTTTTCATAAACATTGGAAATTAAAATATCTTCGTAATTACAAACTAATTGATGTTTTTGCTATTTAGAGCTAATTTCTATTGGTAATCTAATACATATATAGGTTAATAATAGGTTATAAACTACGCGATATTGGAAAGGTGAGATTGAAATTTACAAATTTAGCAAAGGTCACTTGTGTTTTGGGTAATATCGCATGAGACTTGAAAGTTTTGTAAATTGTACGCGGAAGAGGCCAATGATGTTCCCCGTAAAAAGAGAGTCAAAGATGCATAAAGGCATTGGCAGAGGATTAGAAGAATTAATTCATTCATAGTAATGCATTGGATTGGCATACTGAGCATTTCTCCTTTTTCAAAACCAGTTCCTTTTGTTCCCCAATATTCTTTTTATACGCACCCTTCTTGATTTTTTCATTGTGCTTGTCTCTTGACCTTCCTCGGGGGACCTTCCTTCAAATTAGAAACAAAATGGACGGCTAAAAGAAGCAACTACGACGATAATAAAATAGAAGGTAAACGGTGCCCTATGGAATTGCTAAGACAAATAAAAAAGGAAACTATTTTAACAAAATTAAAGTTAAAAAATATAGTGTTACAAATGCAACTAGGCCTTTCTGTGATCCGCGTATGCATAAAAGTTCTGGAACTTTAAATTGCCATGAGAGCCAACAGACTGATGATGCTGATCTTCAACTGGATATTCGTCCTACTCTGGATATAAGCACCGGCGTAGTCAAGAAATTAATACTGAAAAGAGTACAAAGTTATTTGTCGAAAATTTGGGAAAAATATTCTTGACTTTTAGGCCGAGGCCTTTAAAACCAAATAGGAATTTTTATTTGCTCGGTTCGGCATCTTTGATGGTTTTATTAGATATTAAACTTGCTGATGTGGTATTTACGGTGTGTATTAAGTAATGAAGTTAACACCAATTTGAAAATTCGTCTCTGATCGTGTTTGATTCATGTGTGATAGTGCAATTTGTCTTTGCTACGCTACGGGTGCCAAACCTTGAACTTCTACAGGTAATAGAGCAGTAATACTGTACGTATGACTTTACGTATACTTTTGGGAATATCTAAATTTATTTGCAGGCTAAACTTTTGAGCAACAATCTGAACAAATAAAATATCAATGATCTGTACTACACTCGCAAACATGCAGGAGTGTTAAATGTCCTCAGATCAATGCTTAACCGTGGAGGCTGGGGTCATGAATATTTTGCTGCTTATCTTGACCGAGTAGAAGTTTTCAAAAAGGAATAAACTTATCGGTGGAATACCACAGTGCCTCTGAAGAAGGTATTTTATGCTCACGGTTATTGTACTCAAAGGTAAAAAAGTCTATGTGCAACACAACATTTACTAGCGGGGCACTACTAGAAATATACATACGCTCACAATAAGACAGGTATGAGCCAAACGGTGACAATATTGCCAACCTTATTCACTTAACAAATTTATTTATTTAATAAATCCAAATTGATTGTAATATACTACCTAAGTTATAATCAGAAAAATATATCTTACAAGAAAAGGTAAGCCAAAATTATTGTCTCTTATTTTTTTATTTATCTGCAATTGAATTAATTCAATTTTACTATTGTAAAAAACAAAGTATTAATCTTTAATGCCTTCATGCATAAAAATGATCTCATCATTTTCATCCATAGCCCTGAGGAAGGTATAAAAATATATTGAAACGTTGACAAACAATATTTCACATCAATGTTCGACAAATACTCCGAGATGTTAATCAACCTTTAAAAATTGAGGTCAAGAAAAAGACTAAAGCAATCGTAATATTATCAACTTCTCTATACCGAAATTCCAGGCTTGGACTTTGGCAGCGGCTGACAATTAACACACAGTTTTAATCCTATTCCTCATCAAATACTATGATGAATGTAGAGGGGAACGTTAGGATGTCAATGGAAGAAATTTTAATCCATTCTGTGACGCACTTTATCGCTTTAACGCGGATTAGGCGAAATGCAGAGATCGGTAACCTCTCTCGTCTCCCGCCTTTGCATCGCACTTCAGTTCTATTGCCTTACTCCCTGGGAAGATGAAGTACCTCAGGTTCGTAGGAAACAGACTTGCATCGCAGGGAGCTCTTCTCGAGGGCTGCACTTGGGAGTCCTCTCCACGAGGATTTTTCGGCGGTAATCCGTTCCACACTCGGTCGGGTAGCGATGGCACGGCACTCCAAGCGACCCATCTCATCAGAGGCTAAACCAGTCTACTTGGCGGAACCTGGCGCTGCTAAGTAAGAGAGGAGGCCAACTTTGGCGCCGTCTGCCTCAAGATTTACACACGCCTTTATTTTAAAGGCCACTTTACAATGGCAACTCTATGCATCGTTCATTCGCAACCGCGGAGACACTAATACTGTGTGTTCCTCAAATTTTTATTTGTCTGACCAAGCTTTCAACACTGTACACTGTATCATTATCAAAGGTGCCTTATCATCAGGTACTTTTGATAATGACGAGAGATTTATCGCATTTATATGATTTTCAAATATTTTATTTGTAATGCTTGGCATTGGAGTAGTTGCACAAAGTCCGCCCGTTGAATAGCTACTCTATTTGCACTGTATGTCTATTACTGTAACATTAAACCTTTTTAAAACTGTTGTAAATTTTATCCGTTGAACGTAAGAGTAATGTCTCACCACAAATAATTTATACTTCTCTCCATGTCTTGCTTGAAGTCCTCTGCACTTATGTCATTATCAAAGATACCTAAACATAAGGTGCACAGTGTCGATAACTGATCAGACAGATGCTGTATCAGACTTATGCAAATTTGTGGAAATACAACATTACTATCTCTGTTTCATGCTAAAAAGTTCCACCAAGTATCGCGATTCACCCTTAAATTGATCGTGAATTCGCATTGTATGGCGAGCTACGCTGCCATGTTAAAGGCCGTTTTACAAGGGGCTCGGAATTGCGCAAGTTATTATAACTGCATCAATTTATTTTTATGGCGTGGAATTGCGCAAATGCACGAACGACATTAGAACAGGGGCTATTTTTCCATCTCTCGTCCGCGCATTCTCGCATGTGTTCTAACAATTTTACCGCTTTACACGACGCAATTTTGGGTACTCTGTTGTACGCACGTGAGATTGAGCAAGTACTTGCCCCGTGTAAAACGGCCTTTATACCTGCATTCTTTTACTAAGGCGCATAATGGTGCAGAACAGTTTTCAAAAGCCTGATAAAAACGGCACATGGCGAACAAATGGTGAGAATTGCCGCATTGAAAAAATGTAGCAAAGCATTGCATAAGTTTATTCAAACTTGATTGTGAGCGATAACTGAAACTCCGGCTCCATCAAAGAGCAAAATACCTCTACCTTACTTGGTGCTCAAAATACTAACGCTTTATATGCAACGTTTTACGCTGGGAAACGCATAAATTTGAGTCAACCCCCAACTTTTAGCTTTAGAAACATAAGTTCAGGAATGGATAAGGTGATGAGTGATATTAAGTTCAATGGAGGGAGACAACGGATTTCGTTTGCAGAGGAAGAGCTTACCGGAGTATATTGAGGCATAAGATGTTATTAAGAGCTGATATCGAGTGGAAGATGTTTGCTGAGCCGAGAAGAGGTAGGCAAAGAATGGGGACGTTGGAAGGCGCAAGAGGTTGAATAAATATTTGTTCTCTTGTGCCTTCCAAAATTTGTGCCATAAAAGGTTTTCGATGGACATATAAAATGTGCGGGTCTATAGAACTGCAGGAAATGACAAAAATATTGATAAAGGGGTCAAACCAATGAATCTTAATAAGTTTTTACTGCTATGCCGATGTAGAAATATATACAATAATAATTATCATGTGTATAAAGTAAGGATCTATTACAATTTGTTCTGATGCTGTGAAATGATTCAAAATTATATTTTCTATATTTGGGAAAATATTATAATTCCAAATTATAATTCAAAACTAAATTATGATTCCTTAACTACGGATGAAATGGAACTATTTGAAATATTTAATGATTCAAAAACTATTAAATTAATAGAAATAGAAATTTTTGATAAGCTTTGGGTGGGGTTCATGACCCCTGTGACCCCCCTAAAATTACTAGAAAGAAAAACAAATTAACTGCCCCCTGCAACTGGACCTCAATGTAAAAAAAATCATTCTGCATGAAATCGTGGCATATTTAGAAATAAATTCCTTAAGAACTGAAAAACATCACCTCAAGATATAGATTGAAAAACATTAGTGTTTGTATTACCTCAATGGAATTTTATATTAATGAAAATATGCAAGCCCTAAGTGTCATTGTTAAAACGACTGTATATTTTTGATTGTATATATTGTATATTTTCCAAATCAGTGCTGGCTGTGATTGCATAAAATACTCATGCTTGAATGTGAATACTTTCGTATTGTACTTTTTGAACGAGCTTACTATTAATGTGTGTGATTTTTGTAAACTTATTTATGCTCCAAATGAAAAGTCCTAGAGCAAATAAACTATCTCTCTATCTAAATCCGCCTCTGCTTATTCATCCATGTGAATTACTTGCCTGGAACCTAACGTCTCTGTATAATTTTGGCCGCCCTACCTAAGATCTCAACCCAGGCCAGCCACGTGGCGTCAGCCAGCAGACACCGCTTCCATACACAGCGCTAATCCGAGTATAGCTCCTTCCCTCTCACTACGTCACCACTCGGAGTCGGGGAGCCAAAAATTACATTTTTTTCTTAATAACAGATAAAATGTATCAATATGAAACTTTTAACCCTTTGCGGTCCAGTGTCGAGGCAGACTCGACAGGCATAGTGCATCAGCAGCAGACCCAACGACAAGTTTAGCTCAACATCACAAGGCGCTGTGATCATACTGGGGATTATACATTATTTCAAGAGATATCACGCATCAAAAATTTTCCAAGAAAAACCTCTTTGAAAGAACATGGATAATATTAAAACCATTGGATTTTTACTAAAAAAATAAAATAAGAAAATTTAGAGGGAATCAATCCTTTAAATTCTCTCTTTTTTCCTAAACAAAGATTTCGAAAAAAAACTTTAATAAAGAAATTGGAGTGAAAAGGGTTAAGGATGCAAAAAATATTTAACTAATAAAAATTAAAATGTTTCGATAAAATTTGGGTGGGGGTCGTTACTCCTATAACCTCCTCTCTAAATCCGCCACTGCTTATTTTATCCCTGTGAAATCCTCTGAAAAATTCCCTATATAATTCTGCCCTCCCTTCCTAAGATCTCCACCAGGGTCAGCCACGTGGTTCCAGCCAGCAGACACCGATTCCATGCACGGCGCTAATCCGACTATTTCCTTCCCTCTCACCTCGTAACCGATCGGAGTCGGGGTAGTCCGTTTCCGTGCCGGGGCACCATTAGGATGGCTGGTGTTTCGGGCGTCGAAGGAAGAGGAGCATGCATGCGTGAGGAGCGGTAATTGATGAGGGAGCCGTTATCTATCTGCGAGGGATGAGCGAGGGAAGGAAAAGGAAAGAGGAATGAGGAAAGCCAGGGAAACGTCGACTGTCGACTGCGGATACGAAGCGGAGCTGACTGCTCGCCGCTGCGTCGCCGGAGATTGATTGGAGAAATGAGTAGTGGGAAGAAGCGTAGGAGCGAAGAAGGAGTACCCCAGGGAACCCGCAGCGGTCCCACTGCGTTCAAGGGCTCGCCTCGTTCGTCCGTTACATATTTTGATGGTAACTTGGCGTGTCATGGAACAATCGAAATGGTTGCACGGAGTGAGAGCAGAAGACGGTTGGGGATAATGCATCGCAGAGCTTTATGGCACTAGAAATATGGTGCACACAGGAAAATATTATGTAAACTTAAACCTAATAAAGGATAAAATGGAAATTAAGTTCAATGGTTGACATGAGCTTTTTGACTCGTGTGCGAGGAGAATTTGAGATTTGCATCTCAAAGCGTATACCGTTAGTAAGATGGTAGGATGGTTGAAGATTGCGGAGGCTGGTTGTATTTTGATATTAACACTGTTCTAATAAAAGAGAGAATATGAGAACTGCTGTGAGAGTCCCGATGAAAATATTGAAAAATTATTTTCAAAAAGGTCAGAGAGTTAAATTTTTTAAACAAAACCCAAATCCTCCTTGGTGGAGTAAGGGAATTCCAGGTATTAACGTCTCGCATCTGTAATCCCAAAGACGCCATTGAAGGGATGGTGACTTCAAGTTTAGGCGAATATTAGAGGGGTGTTAAGAGAAAGAAGATGGTTGAGAAGGATGATTCGCAGAGCTTTGTGGTACTGGAAAATCGTAACTACAGTGGATATTATATGAAAAAGGTTGCAAACGAGCGCCCTTTACATGGAGTTAAGAGCGCCACATGATTAATTTTACGTGCAGGAGGAGAGATCAATGGAGGAAACTAATCGTAGACCTTTGGTAGATTGTGATATATAATCATCAAAATAAATCCAAATGAATATGCATACACTAAAGACCTTAAAGAGTATTTTAAAAATGTCATGAATCTGTTGCCGTAAATAGGATAAGAGCAGTTGTCAAAACATTCCAGCTTTAAAATTATAAAACTATCGTTAGAGAGATTCGATATACTAGCGTAAAATTCATACTTTTGTCGATATAACATCAATTATAGGGTCATAGTTCAACGTTAAACTTCAGATCTAAGTTGGTAGAACTTTAGTATATTCACTCTGAAATAAAATTCAGAATGCGTTTTGTGATTTAAAATAATCTTGCTGGGAAAAATTTTCTTCCACATTAGGTCATACTATTTTAATAATATTGATATCAAGACCCCCAAACTAATAGTTAGTAAAGTAGCACATATGTAGAGCTGTAGTTGATTCAAGAAAGGTAATGGTCGTGAATGTCTTTAATTTGCTCGCTAATAAGTTAGCATTCCATTCTTCAGGCACTTTAGGGAATGCTTTTATGTCAGTAATACATGCCCGTATAGCATATTTGGCATCTCTATGCAAGTGAAGTAGACGTATCTTCTGATCACTTAAGCATGTGATTAAAGATACAGCTAGGAATGCAAGGCAGATGTCCCTCTCAAGTTTTATAATTTCTCATTAATTGTATGTCAATGATAAATGAAATGTTATCGTGAGTAGGCCTTAAGGAAGAGTCGCTTCGAACTTGCTGGAGAACGAAGTTCTTAACTGAAGTCCCAATTTCAACTTTAATATCAAAGCATAAATGAAAGTAATTTTAGCAACAAATCGATGTGCATTGTCAGGCACGAGTAACTAGGATTTCCAAGGAAACTCCAGCGCTCTCTATGATAGCGATCTCAACAGATGCCCAGGAAAAAACTTTTGTACCTATCACTGAAGTTTTCTTCACGACTGACTCCCATCAAAAGGGAATAAGAACATTATTCAGAGAAGTTTACGAACCTTTCTTACTCTTTCTTACTCCACTCCATATAAAAGGTATTTAAGTTATTTCACAACGCAGAAGGCTTTTCGACGCTATGGCGCAAATGGCGTTAGGCACCTAATAGTTGTACAGTGATGTGAAGGAACTGAGTGTAAAAGTGTTTTCGGAAAAGAAAATTAATTTTATTTTTTTAATAGCAAATATTTGTAAACAATGCTTGTAATGCTAATAATATTCACTTTAACCCTAATTTTATATTTACAAATTTTTAAAACCTTAGATGTTGCTCTTCGATTCACCAATGCCTTGTATTTTTGCCGCGATCGCGAATATTATTTCGTACTTGAATTACAATTAGTCTCATACATGGACATTGCTCCTTGCGGAACAGCCATTGAAAGATACTTATACTTAATTCTTAAATTTTATTTTTGACGCTACCCTTGCAATATTCCAGATTTGTAGCCACCCAAACATTTAGTTTGTTCAAATTTTCTCACGAGTCAGATAAAATGATGTCACATCTAATCGGATTGCTTGATGGTGAGTTAGGGCTGAAATAACATCAGAAATGTAGTGTAATCTCACCATCAGGCCTTATTGTTCGACAGCGCTGGTAATGCAATTCGAGGTTTAAAGGGAAGTCCCACAAGTGTCACCACCAGATCTCGTTAAAAATTTGCAAGAAATAGGAAATGGATACCCACGAGGTGTAATTTATGTTTCAGCTGCCAACGCTCAATACTTTTCGAGATATTAGCGAAGGAAAGAAACAGGAAAACGCCTAAATGTATGCAGCACACGGCACGATAATACACCTTTAGTACTATTCATCATAGCAGCGGGGTGCTAGTGTGATCTGCGGGTTGCATACATTTAGATGTCTTCCCCTGACTTTCTGTATAAGAATATGGAAAAGAAAGGTTGAACACAGAAGGATACCTTCTACCGAAGGAGCTGGAAATGATCCAAGACGCCTACTTTAATCAAACATGGGAATCAAGGGTAAAGAGAAGTATTTAAGAAATTCAATTTTTAATATTTCACTGGGTTACGTCCTTTGCCTAAATTTACCACATGTGCCCTACGGAGACAAAAGTACATCATCATAAGGAAATACAACGGAAAGCATGGATAGTTGCCTGCAAAGGTACGAGCTGGGAAGCACTATTGGATGAAGACTGTAACGCACTCGATGAATAGACTGAGCGAATCGATTGATCTAAATGAATTCAATATAGAAAATAGTCGACCATGGATGAAATTCGGGCTATGCATACGGTGTTTAATGTGCTTGGAAGTTTTTGCTAAGCCACAGCCTTTCATCCATCGAATTTGATGCAAAAACATAGCTATATAATGCAGCTTAGAGTAAAAAAAAGCAGTTTTACTGGTGTAAATAGCACTCGAATTACTATGGCCTCTGCAGTTTGTGGTACCCCGGCAGTCATTAAAACTTTCATAAACAAGTGGTTTAATACTGATATGTTTCACTTATGAACGAAATATAAAATATTTCTGCGAGGAATTTCCCTTCATCTCCTCACAAAATATACTTATATCGTCATATACCATTTTACTTCATATGTTTTAATTTAGGTTACTCACTCTAGTTTCTAGTTTTAGTTTCACGAATGTCCAAAAATTATAGCCCAAGTATTATAGCTTTAAGTACAAAACAAATTACGAAATTATAAAATGCAAATGTGGATTTATTGATATTTATATTATTGATGTATATACTATATTCGCCTTAATTTAGCATAGATTGGGATAATTATCACGCCTTTTACTTTATTTGCAAGTCAAGTAAGTAGAGGCATATGCCTTGACTTGGCAAATATTATACTATGCATATTATATGTATATTATATACTATGCATAGCAAATATTATTCAAAACAATAATTATCATATATTTATGCATAAGAGCATTGTAATCCGTGAAAACATTCGGCGCAACAATTGTCCGATCACAATGTAGTAAAAACGCATGCTATAGGAAATAAATTTTTGAATAGGATTGTTAAAATTTTAACCATTCAAATAGATTTAAATTTGAAGTGGAATGTGAACAATTTTCTTGGTATTTTGGTTGGAAGTCAACTGTATTTTTTTCATTTATTTTCTAGGCATCATATTTATAGTGATTTCAGAAAGCATAATATTTGAAGGAATTTAAATAGAATAGTTGGAAAGGACCCTGCAACTATGGATAAAATAAATTTCTCTATGGCTTCTGTGTGCTAATTTTAAGATTGAAATCCCTCGAGTACGGCAATGAGGAAGATAAAATCGAAAAAGATACTTCTGTTGTCTATTTACGTACTTTTGTTCACGAAAAGCTGTTATTCATGTCAGGATTACCTTAGAATATTAATTGTAGAGGTGAATATATTTATTCTTCTTGAAAACCAAAGACTGAAACTTACTAAGGTAGGGTATTCATGCTCAAACTTGAATACAAGTAAAATAGCAGTGTTTAATTTACTATTATTTTAGATTCTATGAGGTAAATGTATTTAAGTAAAATACTTTTATTTTTGAGAAGCTGGCTAATTCATTATTATACCGAATATGTTTTCATAATATTGAAATACCATTGAAATATTTTCTTGTATTCAACACATAGAAGTAATTTTACAGCTTGAAATTAATATACTGAAATGTATACAAGATCCAAACCTTATTTCAGAATTAAATCATGGTGATAAATATTTTACAGCAGTATTATTCCGCATTAAGTTCTAGTAAATGCATTGGAATGCTTAACTATTCTCGAAAAGAAAACATTCTAGCAGCGTAAAGAGTGACTCAACGTTTTAAGTGAAATGAAGGTAAAAAAAATAGCGTTAAGTAAAGTTTAGAAGATGATAAAATCTCATTTTCAGCGTTTTTTCCTCCCGTACTTTCAACTTCAAAAATATCCATTAGTCAATTAATTCCCTCATCGACGAATATGCTTAGCTCCCATAGAACAAATAACCTCTGTTGTCGGACGGCCTCTCAAAGGAAAAAAAACTGAATCAAAATTCAATTTTGCCCTTCGATCCTTTCATCCTTATGCTAACGATTTTGTGCCTTAATGGCACTTCTCTCCTAAACGACCGCGACATAGCCTCTTTGGTAGCAGGAAAACGGGATATCTTGGAGAGTAAAAACGTTCAGATGTTAATTACTTTCATGTGAGATCGATAAAAAAATCACTCTACCTCTCTTTGATTCTTGAATTCTCGAATATGGAATACCTTTATCGGCTACGGGGAATAATATGGTGTAACTATCGGCAATATGTTCAGTTTTATCATAGGTTAGGTGCAACTGAGTACAAACGTCAGATGAAGTCGAAATGAATTTAAGTAATCTAGTTTCCAAACTACTAAGGGGTGTTGAACCCATAGAGATATATTTTAAAATTTGTTGCTATTGGAGGAAATCAGCATGAAAACATATGCAGAACATGCTATGGAACACTTTATACGACGAAACATGACATTATAGTCAAATAAATGGATATTGCAATTACGAACCTTCTCACGGCAACTATTAAATTACTACATTTGTGGACGAATTTGAGATTCCTAGAGTTTTAATTCCTTCTGGGAATTTGGGAAATGTCATCAGAACCAGGTGCTTCGAAATTTACTGTTGACGGCTCTGCGGTTTGCACGATGAGCACTCTCTTCCTTTTGAGAGCCACTTATCGCCGTCAGTTAATTATATTCCTGAAATTAGCGTTTTGAATCAACACATTAATTACTAAAAATGGAAACTGAGGACTACAGGAGGGATAATTGAATTGTTACGCGAAGAAAAATACCTAACATAATTTTGACGGAAGTATACTTGTAACTATATACGGTATATAATGAGTTAATTACGTTATTTACGCATGAAATAATAATCAATGGACAATGTAAAAGTTGGACGAGAACAACTTTCTCCGCAAAAAATTAAAAACATCATGTCCCAAGCGTAAGCAGAAAAGGCAAAATTAACATTCAAAGAGCAAAAGTTGTAATTAGGAAAATTTAAGTTCACTACCATAACTTTGCAAGTAAGGCAATGGAAGTTAGGGTTTGAGGTTGAAAAGAGTGATAATATTCCTGCGGTGAGTTAAAGTTAATATACCTTGATAACTTTTTCTATTCCACAAAGCTTTACTTGGTACGACTTCGGCGGGTTTTATCACTCTCTTCATTTCCAAGAGGTTATACACGAAGATGTTATGATAGTGTTGAAATAGGTGTAGGTTGAACCAATAAAGTTGTGTGGAATACACATATTTATCAGTATATTATCAACATAAGCAAGTCCATAAAGTTAGCTCCCAAGCAATTGAAGATATACACTTCCTTTATCCTACTCTTATCTCCTTACCCATTTTCGTCCAATTACATGATCGCAGCTCTTTCAGCAGAAAAATGACCTTAGCATAGAATGTTATCACTTTTGAAGTAATATGGTCATTGAGGTATAAACAATCACTTCAAGAAAAAAATACTTATTTTAGCCCCTACAAAATAATGAGTCGAGAGCCTACGCTAACGAGTAAACTACTGATATGCGTGAAAATCTGAACTCAAGGAAATGCATGACTTTCTTACCTAATGTTGAAGGTGTTTGATTGAAATCAGGAATGGCTCTTTCTTGCAGCAGCCCTGGAAAGAGAAATAAGGAATTAAATTTATAAATAATTAAATATTTTCAAACATTGAAAAACCAAAACCCACGAGAAAATATTTTTATTGTTTCACTCCAGTTAGATTATATCAAGGCTGACTAGCAAAAGCTTTAACGCATGGAAAAAAATCATTCTCTAAGAGCTGAGAATTGAAAAATATTGTTAAATTTTTTAAATTAATTATCACCGGGCCTTACAAGTCACAGCATGCACAAGTCACAGCCTTATTATTAATTATCACAGCATGTACAAGTCAATTATCAAAAGTAAAAAATATCTAACTAAAATAAGTTAAATAATGTGTAGATAATATTAAGCGGCGCCTGGAACCCAGCGCAAAAAGGCAGAAAATTATCGCGAGCCAATCAGCAGAAACCTGAAAAACTTTTGGCGCGAAACTGACCGCTATATAAGATGGCAATCTACCGATTCGATCGATGGATTTTTCTTCCTCATAGGAAAATCCACTAGGATTGGTAGAAAATTAATTGCGTATGCTTGGTTTCGCTAACAGTAGGACCCGCCCGCCTTGTGACGGTGCGGGATTCCTCGTCCCCTCCCTTCCTTCCGTATCCCCTCCCAGGAGGCGTCGTCGGGCTCCTATCGCGGCGGCGCCTCCTTCCTTGTTCCTTCCCGTCCTTCCCCTTCTGGGTGCGGAGGAGAAAAGCTAGCGCTTACAGTCCCTGCCCCAGGAGTGTATCCCTGCGAGCCCGCCCTAGGGTTTCGTTTCCATTATATAAGATGGCACAAACTTGCGGATCGTCATGTCTTGAGAACGATGGCAGAGGTAATCATCGAAACTTCGGAAACGTCATTACAAGCAACTCACCCGGTGGAAAACTCGAGAAGATTTCACCAGTGCCATCCGCCGACAAAAGTACAGAATCATATTTGTAGACACCACACCAACCTGATCCCCAAACCCCCTTTCTCTCTCCCAAGGGAAGTCGAGAATTCTGAGATGACTCAAAGGGGGGTCCCCCGTCCGTTCCCTAAGGTCTCTTTCCTACGGAACACGCGCTGGGGGTTGCATGATTGTTTGTACACTTCTAGGGGTTAGATGAAAGATGGAACTTTCTAGTCCCAATCTTGCCCAATAAGAGGAGTAATAACTGTTATTATTATATATCTACGTCTCTGAATGGGGGTTACGGTGTTCTTATTGCATTAATATATGTTTTTATAGTTTAAGTTTTATTATTTCATTGTTTTAATCGAGTTTGTATTTCATATCGGTCGTCTTGCATTGCTGCTGTGTTAAAAATAAATAAACAAGCAATTAAGTTTTAACGACAATAGATTTCACATTGCATCGAGTTCGGTGTTATTATTTAGCTTTTTTATTATGTTTTAAGAACCCCAATAATGATTCTTATTTTTGTGGCCCAGCGTGATCAATACGCGAAAGACGCAGACGACGTCAAGCTTATTCATTAGCAAAAACTAAATCATGTAATAATGTAATTAGGACACTGTAGGGGTGTTGTCATCATAGTCACGACGAATCTCTCTATGTTAGAATAGTCATTGAAGGCTCCGGAAGTGACCGTCACCTCACACGTGAGAAGCGTGATCTAACGCCCACATTGAGCTGGTGCGAACTATCACCAGTGGAACATGGGATGTTGACCGTTTCCAGAGAAATAGAGCCCATTTCCTATGAATAAGAAAATGAGCATCGATTTTTCCCACGATCGCCGCCGAGGCAGTGGCCATCAGCAGAAAGGCGTGCTCGGAGTACATTCCCCGCCCAATGCATTGGCAGTCTGGGCGCGGCGAGCTACGCCTCATCTGCCGCGCTCGTAATCTCCGCTCCATCCCCTCGGAGGCAGCCGCAGCAGCCTTCAACCGAGCACCACGATGGCCTCCTTAAAGGCGATGGCTCTCGGGAAAAGTGCCGAAACATCGAGCTGGAAGGAATTCCAGCACTCACTCTCAAATGGCTAAAAGCGAATGTTACCTCAATCGTTGTTGCTTCACAAGGAACTCGCATTACGCTTCTTAAAGATGTTATTCATCATACAAATGGTTCCACCCGTTCTGTTGGTATTTCCATTTATATCTTGCTAATTTATGTGATGAAATTTTTCCAATTAGCTACGCCCAATGAGAAAATAGTTTTCTCGTGATAAAATGAGAAAACATTTTTATCGTTAATTTACAGACAATTTTTATCTAATTAAAAAATGTATACTTTACTGTTCGTTCCAACTGAATCTATTGTATTACTCTCTTATATGTAAAGTCCACGAGGTACGTTATTCAATTTAAATCTCGTGGTACATTACTCAATGCATATGAAACTCTCCATTTACGACGGAGTCATTAAAATAAATACCTTCCTTGTGTAAATAGTGATAGTGCGATACAAAATAATCGGTATATGCTACCGGAAGGAAGAACTTCCGCAGATAATGCGGCAGTTTATCTACAGCCAAGTCTCGTTACAAGTGCATATTATTGTATCTGAAAGAATTAACATATCGTGACAGAGTAAATTCATTCCATCCCAGCTGCTAGCTCTGCCATTTTTTAGGTAGTCATTTGTCGATTTTGTACAAATTTTTCGCTATATGTTGAAGAGAAAAAATATTAACTCATTGTAGCTACGTAGGGCTCCAGTAACTCTATTAGTGGGTCCCTCGAAAGCATAAAGGCATGCTTCACGAATTTCCCCTTGAGAAACTATTTTTAAGGGTTAATTATTTGCGTCAAAGATCATTATTTTTTCAAGCTGTCAAAATCACTCAAATCATGTAGTTCCTGAGAAGGTAATTAGTAGCCTTAAAAAAACAATATTTAAATAGGGATCCTTAGTAAACACTCGAAGTAGGATTGTGAAAGTATGTCTATCCGGTATTGATGACTTCGCGTTGGAGCGTTAATTAACACATACCGGTAAAAGTACATAACTTCTCATTATTATTGCGATGCCAGGAATATGATAGATACCAGTTGCGGTTTCTCGCAAATATAAACCTTTTGGAGACAATGGAGTAGTAAAAGCATCATTCATTAAAATCATCAAGTGTCCATGATTTTATCATACTCCGAATCACGTTTTTCGTTATCATTTTACGCTAAATAATATCATATAATAATAATTAGAATATTTTCTGTGAACAAAAAAATAAAAAGCTGAGTGTTAGGTCTTTTCCATTCAAAAGGAGCAAGGGTATGTGAGTAGAACAGAGCGAAGTATTCCTTCGGGCAAAGCAGTAAAAATGAAAGATGTATTTTCTAAGCTGAAAAAGAGACTGATAGTCACGCCGTCGTATTCAATCGTACTCACAAAATCACATACTCTTGCATTGATATGACACGTCACTGCTTCCGATTATATTCAAATCTAAAAATTATAAATACAATTCCAAGTTTTGGGAACCGCGTGGGCGAGGCCGTCACCTGAATGACAGAATAATTTCGTGGAAAATCAAAACCGGTGAGCGGTTGAGCTATTCTTGGTGGTCCGAAAAAGCGAGCAACATCTGGTGCCTATCGATCCTGCAGAAATCACCACCACGGAGAGAAGAGAAGAGCCGGAATCAGGGACCTCTGAATGGGCGGGGCACTTTATGGTGTGACCTTCGGAACATTCCGCCGGTTCCGAGCCTTCTTAAAAACCTCAAAACCTCATATCAATCGGACTGCATATTCTGAACCAAGAGGACTGCATAGAGTAGGCCCTATTATATCCCATAGAAGGCAGATTACTTTTGCCACTTCGGTCGCAATTTTAAATTAGTTTTCAAACATGTCTCCGGCGTGGTGATGAGTGTATTGCGATCCACTTTTTCCAAAATTTGGCAGTATAATTAATGTTTGTCATTGCAAAGAATGGCATTAAAATTATGAATTTGATATATCGTATCATTATGTATATAAATTTCGGCTAAATACCTTAATTATCCCTTATTACCCCGTGAAACTCGGATCACTTCCTCCGTCATTGACGCGAGTGGCGAATTTGGCAAGGGCATTTAAAAGGGATGGGTGACAACATATTTAGAGACCAATTTGGGGATCCTCTTTTGTAATATTCGAGTTCTCATCTATCGAACGGGATAATCTGAACCAAGAATTTAACGAAAGAGGATCCTCAAGTCGGCCACTAAATGTGTTGTCATTCACCGCGTATTTAAATGGGTTTACGAAAGTCGCCACATGCGACTGAAAGTAATCTGAGTTTCAGGGAGAAACAAGGTATCTATAATTAGGAAAGTAAACCGAAATATCTACAAGCTGATTTGATCTATCAAATTCATTACTTTTCAATGCTATTCCTTGCATTGACTTATATTAATTAAACTGCAAAATATTGGGAAAAAAGTGGATCGCAATGCACCCATCACCGCGCCGCAGACATTTGTAAAAACATATTAAAATGCGACCGTATTGGCTGCAGAAATAAGTCTTCTATGGGATGGAATTGAACGTCCTCTATTCAGTCCCCTTTTCATGAACAAAAACTACCATACCCACAAAATCCATCGGATTCATCGGATTTGGCCGATTTGGATATGCGCGCCGGCCAATTGTGAAAATACCAATTATTTAGCTCTCGGATACGTAATGGACAATATTCCCATCGTACTGGTGGCATTATGATGACGGAACTCGTCGCATTGCTTGCCCTGTTTAGATTATTATTTTTTACGGCTGTATACTCTCGCTTTGTATTGCAAGCGAGTTATCATGATGAATCTGAATTCACCTTAATGTGCTCATTAACTTCAATGGCAACCCATTGCACCGAATAGTCAATTACAGATTAGGTGTGGAAATAAGGATCGTGATAAGAGTAATGACGTAATCTAATCTCGCCACTTGAATGAAGGAAGGTGAAAGAGAGTTGAAACAATAGGTTTTTACGTTACAAAAATAGTGGAAAAGGAAGTATGAATCTAAATTTTAAGATCTACGAGGCTTTTATGCATTAAAAATAATAATACTAAAAACATTTATACAGCGTCAATATTTTCCTTGCATTTTTAATATTCATAGATGTTTAACATGCAACAATTTTGCTGCTCATATATATATAATATGTTCGAAGATATGTACATGCAAAGATAACTTAATTTTTCATATTTTTTCGGTCTCTGGCTATTACATTTTTAAATATAAGTATTCTTACGATGCTAAAGATTAGATTTAATATAATGATTTATGTCGAGAATTGCGAGGATTATCAAAATCATGAACGTTTAATGAAAGAATTCAAAGAAGGTATGAGATACGTAAAAGATATGAGTCAGAAGTTTTATTGCAGAAAATTACGACAAAAAAATCGGTTCAAATTCAATATTCGTTTTTCACAGTTCAAACTTAAAAAAACTCACTTATTAAATAGTATATATTATTCACACTCCGAGCTTGACAAATATGCCCTGAAGTTATGACTACTTTCTCCTGTGTAATTAAAGTAAAATTTCTCTTTTTTTAAAGTTGGCGGTGGAAAAAACTTCCGCAAATCGAATAAAATCGAGGATTAGAAGAGTCTTAAAATTCAAAATCAGAAATGCATCTCTAATGGTAGCTTATAAGGTGGTGAATATAGTCCCGAAAGGTAAAAAGACTTTGAACCAAGATTTTTAACCCTCTTCCGATGAACTATAAATTTATTTGGAAAGGAAAAGGTATGAGGAAGTTCTGAGCATGTTTAACGATGTGAGGGAAGTTTAGAGGAGGCAGGATGGAGAGGAGGGGTTTGGGTGGGGCCTGTACAAAGCGATAAAGGGATGCCCACAGCCATGTTAAAGGGAAGGATTATAGGTAAGCGGGAAAGGAGGAAGAAATGAATAGGATTCAAGGATTGTCTGAAAGGGAACATTGGTTAAAGCGCAAAAAATAAAGTTTAGAATGGGAAATAGTAGAACCCCAGACGATTAAGAAAATGATTCATGAAAACCTATCCTTGTCGGTAAAATAGATAGCAAAGTTAATAAATTCACTGAACATATTACAACAAACCTAACGTGACAGTTTAGCAAAGGCGATGGGTATTGTTTTAATTCTATACAGCTACGGTGGTAACTTTTGTAATTCCGCTGCGGCCACAGATGTTGCAAAAAGACATAATCTTTTGACAGTCATTTTGGTGTGAGATTCGATGTTTTACCAGCAAATATACTCGAGGAGGGCTATTCGGACTTCCAGCCGGGTGGTCTCTTGGGGTGCCTTGGATTGGCAGAATGTAGAGAGACCACTCGGCTGGAAGCTCGAATAGCCTTCTTTTAATCGCTTTGGTGAGTTATATCACATTTTTGTGCGGGAAATTAGAAAATTCATTCTTACCCCGAATCAAAATTCTTCTCGCAAGCATAATTAGGCGCGAAATACCGGCCACCACCCAAAACTGTTGAGCCATCCCATGTTCGATTTCTAGCGCCATTTTCTTTGCCTGCTAATACAGAGGTCGCGGTTTCGAATCCCGTCGTGGGCGGTTTTTCGCCATTCAGAACTTGGAAGTACCCACGATCAGATAGATAATTCCATGGTTTACGGGTTTACATCACGTTGTGTCTTGCATGATGATAATTTCGCCGGCAGGCCCGTCAGCATCTTCAGGTGAGAAGTAATACTGGCAGGATTTCCGGTGAATTTGTCGTCATTAGTTGTGAAAGAACGCGGTGGAAACTCGGAAAGCATGAGAGCACCTTGTAAGTACCCGCAGCCGAATACCACCCGCGTTAAATGTAAGAGAGTACTGAGTAATTCAAAATCCCATACGAAAAAAAATACAAAGACAAAATGAAAATGTAAACATGGTCAGCGCTTGGCAGCATCTTATGTGAATAATGGAGTGGGATCATTGGGAAAGAAAAAAAATAACTTCCGAAGATGAAGAAAAAAGCCCAAGGTTTCATTCCAAGCATGCAAGCTTTCCTTTTTTTCTCATCCCGTACTTCTTTAACGTAATGCCAGCCGTTGGTCACGGCAGTTGAGAAACTCGCCCAGAGAGAACACCCGAGGATGAGGAGCATCCTTAAAACAGGACAGAAATCTATCCCTTCCCTTTTGTGGGGTCGCTTTTTATTCTACGCAAATCCAGCTCATATGGAAGGGAAGAAAAGTCCATCTCGCCAATGTGACCGTAGTCCTCCTTGCCGCGAACGTGCTTCCGACTAACCGGGCCCCCCGAGTCCGGCCCTCAAAGTGGTCCACTCCTCTCACAACCCCTTCCACCAACATGGCGCCCGCCCGCACCCTCCGGCGCCACGCTGGCTCTCAGCCATCCCCCACTCCTCCCCCACCCACCCTCTCTCTCTCTCTTCATTTCTTTCGTCCTTCTTCCGTGCTGCTTTTTTTATTCTCTCTCGGTCACCCTCCTGCTTCACTTCGAGGGAGAGAGAGAGAGAGAAGACAAGCCGGGTCGAATACGTGACAGAATGTGGTTTGAAGAAGGGAGTCTTGCGACCGACCTTGCTTCGACACTGTCGTCCCGAGTGATGGCCCACTCGAGGGGGCCGTGGAGGTATAAGGAGGATGGGGGGGGGGGCAAAGAAGACGGGGGACAGGGGGGGGGGATGCAAGAGTATTGCGCTGTGCCCCGGTGGTGAGAGCACACTCCGACCGCCCACCCTTCTGGTAGAATCCTCTTTTCAATAAAGAGCGATACAGACAGCCTGGCGCATGCACACAGTTGCATTTTCGCTTGAGGATTCTGGACGTCAATTTTGTTGAAGAAGAACTTCGGCTTAAATTGCGAGAAGTCATTCACAAGATGAAATTCAGCAAATGCAATGTAGATGTATGATATTTGCTGATGTTTTTCGGGGAAGTAAGTATATGTAGATTCTACATATACATACTACTCCCAAGCCATCTAAAAAGGCGTGTGGCAGGAGGTGTTACAACACCAGCTTTTTGATACAATAAGGAAGTGCTCGCACAAAATTATGACTATAATTTATTAAATTACATATGATTCGAAGGAAAAACGAATAATCATTGAAAACTATGGTTGAAATATTACTAATATAAAAATATACATATCTAAACTTTCAGAAGAGCTATACATGCTGTAAAGGCTCCGTGATTATAAATAGTTAAGTTGCAATGCACATAAATTTTATGTATGTTCCCCTGGCAAGAGTATTGCGCTGTGCCCCGTTGGGGAGATACACCTTCGACCGCCCACCCTTCTGGTAAAATCCTCTTTTCAATAAGGAGTAATACAGACAGTCTAGCGCATACACACAGTTGCATTTTCGCTTGAGGATTGTGGACGTCAATTTTGTTGAAGAAGAACTTCCGCTAAGACTGCGAGAAGTCATTTACAAGGTAAAATTCAGCAAATATAATACAGCTACATATACATACTACCCCGCAAGCCGTCTGAAAAGGCGTGTGACTGGGGGTGTTAGGAAACCAGCCGTTTTATATAAAAAACAAATGCTGAAACAAAAGATCTGCTGTTCAATTTTATCTATTAAAGTCCTTTGTATTTATTTTAGTCCTTTGTGACTCGGGGGAATGAAGAATTTCCATTAAACATTATGGTAGAAAATTTGCTAGTACATAATTCTTCCTATATAAGCATTCCACAAGAGGGTCAGGTAGTATGAAGGGACCGCGAAAGTAAGTAGTCAAGTGCAATCTACCTAAAATTTAGGCAAGAGCATTGCGCTGTGCCCTGGTGGGGATAGCACACACTATCCACCCACGCTTCTTGCAGACTCCCCTTTTCAATTAAGAGCGAATAGACTGCGTTTTCTAGACACCGTTACAGAAACTTTTGCATTTTAGCTTGTGGATTATATACGTCAATTTTCTTGAAGGTTAGCTTCGGCTAAGATTGCGAGAAGTCATTCGCACGATAAAATTCAGCGTATAAAGTGTTGAAAACTAGGGTTGATAATTTACTAATAAATAAAACTCTTCCTATCTTAACATTACAAAAGAGTGGTACTTTAGGTATATTATTCCTTGTGTAGGCTTTCGACGTGTGGCAAAGATCACTTCCCTGACCTGAAGAAGCCATTTGCAATTCCGGCGAAACAGTGGTCTTCATAGTTGGACACACGCGGTGAAAATCCCGTAAACCATACCGCTGAATATACTTTATATTGTATATATTTCTTAAATTTCAAAAATGATCCGATCTATGATTCCGTGGTCTCAAATTGTCCGAATTGGTGAAAAAAATATATAAAAATATTCCAGGTTAGCGTGACGTTGAATATCCGTGCCTTCCAGCCGCCCACCCTTTTTACAAACTCCTCTTTTCAATAAAGAGTGACGCAGATGGTGTGGCACATGCACACAGCTGCATTTACGTTTGAGGATTCTTTCCGGACGTCAATTTCGTTGAAGCAGAGCTTCGGCCGAGATTGTGAAAAGTCATTTGCATGATAGAATTCTGCATGTAGTGTATTAAAGACTAGAGTTGGAAAAAAATATATCTAAAGATATAAATATATAAACTATTCTTCTAAACAAACCATAACCAGGGTGGCGCATACTATTAAGGCACCGCTAAAATAATTATGCAGTTAAGTGCAATGCAATGCACCAAATATTTTGGGAAATTCAGTCGCTCAAACAGACTGATGGACAAATAATTCCCAATTCAGCAACAAAGAGCGATACTAACAGCTTGGCACACGCACGCAGTTTCATCTTTGCTTTATGCTTCAGGACGTCGATTTTGTTGAAAGAGAGCTTCAACTCGGATTGCGAGAAGTCATTTGCACGATAGAATTCATCAAATATCAAACATCAACATACTAGCCCGCAAGCCGTCTAAAAAGGCGTGTGGCAGGGGGTATTAGGATCCCACGCGTTTGATACAAAAAGCAAATGCACAAACAAAATTAGGACAAGCACTTATTAAAGTCCTTTAAGGTTCGGTGAAAAACGAATTCCCTCTGAAAACTATGGCTGAAAAAAATGTTACTGTAAAAATATTCCTATCTAAATATTATCCAAGGGAAGTACATGCCATTAAGGCACCGCGAAAATACGTAAAGCGCAATGCACCTAAAATTTAGGGATGGTCCCAGGCAAGAATATTGCGCTATGCCCTAGTGGAGAGAGCACACTCCGTCCGCCCAATCGTAAAAAGTTAATGGCGCAGTAAAATTCAGCATATGACCCATTGAAAGCCATAGACTTAATAATTACTAATACAAACTTATCTTGAGGAATCCAACAAATAAAATTATTTAATCTGATTTAACAGACAAATGATGCCACTCTTCGATTCTTTTCACGAAAAGCACTCGTGTTGTTATTTAAATTGTCGAATCTAAACCTATCATTTTACATAGAATTTGTAGAAAAATATCTCTTTGCCACTCAAAGCATAGTGAAACCTTTCCGCCATGTAAAAACTACTTTATTTGATTATTATCATTGGGTATTATTTATCACCTGGGGATACTTACGGAACCGCATTCATTCCTGATGATCTTTGTCCAATGGACTTGTTGTAGATGGAGAGCTATTTAATTTAAAACTTGAGTTGAATCGGTTACTAAGTAAAAATAATCTTCAAAAAACATTTCTAAACAATTAACACTGCCAAAGCTTGAGCTCTAATTGTTATCTAATTTCTTATTTGGATAATATAGGACTTTTTTTTAAAGAATAATAGTTTCCAATTGCATTTTTGCGAGATATACCCAAATATCATGTATGAGGTAATATTTGATCGATTCGCATTTAGCCAAGATGAAATGACTCCGAATTCTAGTGATCTACGCCTATCTTGACTTTGCAGTGGCATTCAAGATAGCTGCGCGCTGATTGGTTCCTTACAATGGTAGCCTTGCTTCACTGTTTGTGTAGATGTTTATATCGAGTGATTATTGTATTTTTATTAGCTTAAACATCATAATTGATGAGGAAGATATGGGATTTGAACTTATCCTCTCAATTTAAGTACCTTATCCCCTCAAAACCTCGGCATCATATTAGCAAAGTATTTGAACGTCCTCAACTGGAGAATACTCTGAAGCTTCGATAAGTACCTTAATCATATTAGTGCAGAGGCGAAATCATTCATAACGGCAATTTATTGTTAGAGACGCGGCAAATCTCTGTCAGGTTGCCCATTATGTGCAGTAGATGGAAAACTGATTGTTTCCTATTTCCTCTAAACTTTTCTCACATAACCGATTTGGTCCTTTACATGCCATAATAACATTAGATTCTCTGTTTAATAGAGCACTTATGCTGCTTTGGAGTCGCAAAATTTGCTTACTATCCTAATAGCCTAAAAGAATCTGGCTTATATCTTGTTTCTAAAGTTTAGCATTGAACCTGCATACAGTTTATAGGTCCATAAGCTAGCCAGCAGATATCATGAAATTGAAACAAAAATATCTGTAGTGCAGTGCACGTGTAATGTTACAATAATAATAGTAGACCTAAGATACCAAAAAGCAAACATTACTTCAAATAATGATAATAATACCACCTATAAAAAGAAAACAGGTAATATCAAGGAAGAAGAATTTATAGGCCGTTATCTGATTCAAAGGAAATTGGTATCGAGTGCACATTCAAGCAAGGGTCTGAACCACTTCTTCATACAGATATACCATTGATAGAGTCAAAAATGCCAAGTTCATTCTTAACTACAGTATAAAAATAAAATTTACGGCGCAGTTTATTCTAAGCCGATACGAGAAACGCCATCTCCGAGACCGTATTCGGAACATGTTCACAGGATTTACTCCTTTGCTACTGCCATATTCCATCCGCGCCACGTGCAGCGTACCAAATATTACGGGTGACCTAGATCGCATGCGGGTGATACTGAATGTCTTCGTCCTTTGACCCATATCTCTAGTTGATTGCATCTCTTTTTCGACTAAAAATTGTTAAAGGCTATTGAAGATAAGCTTGGAGAAATAGAATAGTGCTGTAGCATAAACTAATACGATGTTTCCACGACGTTATTCAGAAAAATCATCATAAAAAAACTCATCCACACAATGTTTTAAATACAATTAGTCGCTGACTGATTCCTCGCTGACTAGTCACTCCAAAATTCACCAGTGCTATTCCTGCGGGGCAAAAAATCATGTGTCGACTTACCACTGAAACACAAAGTAGCGTTCAGTAAAACAATTGCGCCCGTTTGTATAAAAAGTACGTGACCTTTCTTTGCTGAAAAGTTTAAACGTATTTGTATTATGTTTTCACAGTTATGATAGTAATGGACTCATGGTCGGAAGCTTAAATTTGGTGGTTCTCAAAGTTTCGCCAATAAAAGATTTCCTCAGATTAAAATTATTTATCGAAAGGAGCGCTACTTTTTGTAGAGCTCCCATGCTTGTGTAACGGGCTGCGGCCGACCTGTCAGCGCATGGAGCCCCAGAGGAAAAACCCGGGAGGTGGGGGCGTGAAGGCCCTCAACGGGAGAAGGGCTTTGGCCCGTTGTAAAAGAGAAAGAATAGAGAGTTGGGTTTGGGACCTCGAAGCGAGTGAACGTTATTTCTAATATCTTTCTCCCGGCGCTACACTTGGTTTTGAATATTGGATGATAAAATGCATGGCAAAAAAACGATAACGGTGATACTTTATTTTGATTTTTAGGCGAAAAACGCTTTGTTTTAATGTATGATTGCATGATCTGTGAGTCTAATTGATCGTAATAGTCCTTTATAAATCAAATTTAGCGACTTTTGCCTGGGCACTTCCTTGAATTCGCATTTTAAATTCGTTACTAACCTCTTCTTTCTGTCATATTCCATGCTTAAAAATCTCCAATACTTTCCTCCAATTGAGGATGGAACTTAAATAATTTTGACGCGATAATATGAATGTTCTACGCTTTCCGTCAACTTGGTACAATTTGACAGTTGATTGAATACTGTACATATCCAAGTACGTTTGAAAAAGTACCCTATGAAAAAATATATACCTACTCGTATGTACGCTTCCATAGACCATCATCAATAACTCAATGAACTAAAGAATCCCCAAATATCTATTTTAGTTTTTCAGTATTATGATAATATTTTCCAGTATAACAGATCTCAAATTATGGCAATTTTCATTCATGAGTTTATCGTAGCAATTTCCACTCGGGTGGGAATTTAAGGATGTATATATTTTTTGCGCATATATTTGGGCTTCATGAGTTCAAATATGCAGTTTTTACTATTTATGAAATGTATTCTATAGTATAATTATATAATATACATTGTTCATGATTTTAAAGTAAATTATAATATTTATTCGAAGTACATATACAATTTATAATGGGAAACAAACATCATTTAAATATGCCAACTGCCAGCTTCACAATTCTCTGTGACATTTTAATTGAATAGGCTTTGAAATAAAACTTAACTTCATGGAAAAATCGCCTTATTCCGTGTGTCATATCGTCATTCATTTAGAAATGTCTTGAATCACTGTCTCCCTAGAAGATACTATAAAGCGGCTCGAGTAAGCATAATGTGAATGAAAAAAAAACGAAAAGGCTTTTATTTCTTGAGAATACCACTAGAAGTTCATTCATTTCATAAAGATAGCTTTAATAATTTGAAACTCTTCAAGTTAAAAGAAAATGGGAATCGTCCAGTAAAATTTGACTTGAATGGATATTGCACAAAGGGGTACCTACTCCCTCCTAACTCATTCAGCGACGGCGTAAATGAAGTTTTAATATTTGAGATGGGCCAAAGGGAAGAGAGAGACGACGGATGGAGTGCTGAGAGACAAAGTGCAAATGAGAATGTTAAAATTAAAATTTAATTCATTATTTGCCATTCACAAGAGATTCACATTACAGCAGTGGGACAGCATTAAGCATTTCAAAGTTCACGCAGAATTTTTTCCCTGGATGTTACGCAAGCGTAGCAGTGTCTCCGAAACGGTAGTGAATTCAAAGGTCAGCTGTAAATAATCTAGCACTCTCTCGATAGACTCTAGCACACTTGTATTCAGCTGATAAGAGTATTTCACAGATACATGTACTTCAATCTAACATTGAAATCTAAGGCGAAAATATAGCCGTGAAAAAGCTAGCCTCTTACTATTTCTTCTCTTTCCAGATTTTCATGATATTATTCATGCATTTCAAGGCTTATTTTTTACCGAATAATTCCTTTCGTGCCGCGAAGATAGACATGGATTCATAGTGATGAAGCTGAATAGAGTTGGTACTCAGACTTAAGACTAATGAAACATCAAGCCAAAACACATATCTGTAAGCATTTATGTGAAATGTGAACATTAACTCCGAAGAATACAACAAATTCTTTTTGAATGAAGAAATGGAAGGTATTAAAGTGAATCTAACGGCAGAATGGACCTATAAAAGAGGTGGTGCTGGGTAGAGTAATAAAGAAAAGAACACTACTGAAAAAAATCCTTCAAATAATAAAACCTGGACCTAAAATATTTTAAGATGGTAAATGATCGTAAGTGTAAAATTAAAGTGAAATAAAAAACAGGAAAAATTAGGCCCGAATATCAGTTGCGAAGCAATGCCAGGAAATGGCAAAAGAAATTGGGAGACCACCAGAAAAGAATGTACAGAACACAACTTGAGAACGGAGGAACTGCAATGTGGTGGCATCTTAGATGACTATGACACATGGTTTCCTGAAAAATATTCTTAGGTATAAAAAATAAAAAAAAAGTGTAAAGTTTCAGGACAGTAGATGTGTAAAGGCATTTCTTCAGTGACCGAACTTCCAAAAATAATTCAACTTATTTAGCAGACACGATCTGCGTTCAACTTCGGCCATTGGGGTTAGATGGAAGATGGGACTTTCTAGTCCCAATCTCGCCCAATAAAGACGTATTATTATTATATTATTATTATTATTGCTAATGTAGATGCGCACTCTTATGGGGATGGCTTCATGGCCCAGGACTGGAGCAGTGACCAGCTGGAGCCTGGATTCTCACTAATTTCGCATCAATTCCAAAAACTTAAGAGCCACTTCGGCAAGACTTCCTCAAAATCAGATAGATGCACATAGAAAAGATGAGGTAGACCCACAAAGTACGGATAAGATACGCCATTTTAATATTTGAAATACCAAAATACCAAATATCTAACTGGCCAGGCTATGTAAAGTTCAGCCATATGATGTCCGTGTATTACAATAAAAGGCTAAAATTATCTGCTATTTTCAATGAAAATTTGAGTAACCAGTTTGATGTAACAAAATACTAATCTAATTTCATTTTTTTACTGTGATGGCCAACTCACTGTTGGTAAAGTCTTCTTAGGTTTTCCACCGGGTGAGTTGATTGTAGGCTGACGTTTCGATGGCTACCTCTACCACCATATGGCCTACAATCAACTCAACCGGTGGAAAACCCGAAAAACCTTAACCAGCATCATACGCCAATAAAAAACAAATTCATATATAAGCTCACTGATTGATTGAGCGTTAAGGAGAAATGGGCTTATGTATTTCTAGCTTAGAAACAAATATACCCTACTTCAATTAAAAATCAACTCCGAAAACATAACAATCGTAAAGACATATTCGGCTTATATCAATTTGTATCTGGCACCACAATTGCGTCCTCCTAAACTCTATACTTCTGAAATAATGGCCTTAAACCAAATCCCGTTTAGTTTCCTCCTCCACATTTCCTACTTCATCCTTTCTCCTTCTAGTTCCCCCTTTCAAAAACTCCAAACGAGGGGCAGCGCCTAGGGAAATACCCTCGGTTTCTCCAAAGCCAGGCTCTAGAGCGCCCGTTTTGAGTAATCCTCCTCATCCTTCCACATTCTCAAACTTTTTTCCCGGATACGAGGCCCAAACTAGCTCCACAGTGCTGAACATTATTAGTCGGGTACTCGTACTGCCATCTATATTTTATTTTAATAAAATATAACTAATTCCCTGGGTCTGAGGCTAATATTGGTGCTGCATGTCGCAATGTGAATTTAATGCAAAAAATATTAATTGCAATTAATGTGCTTTTTATTGGACTTGTAAAGGTAACTTGACCCAAACTTGATTAGTAGGTACACTTAAGTGGGTGCAGCTGATTATTGTAATAGGATTTTCGGTTGCTTAGCTTTTGATTCGTATTTAAATTGGCACTTCAATATTGAGAGAAATATAGATTTTATCCCATGGAAGTTGGTGTAAAATGAAGACAGAGCTCTAGCCTATTACAAACTCATGTGACTGGTATTCCAATGATTAATTTATAATGCATACAGATCTATTTTTCTCGGTGGGCTCAAGTTACTCTTGAAGATCCAATGAAACCAGTTTTACGGTACATAAATGAGGCAATTCTCTCATGGGCGCACCCAGCGAGGGGCAGGGGGGGGGGCATTTGCCCCCCCTCCCCTGGAGCAAAATTCACAAAAGTCTTTAAGCAAAGTCAGTACTGAATTGATACGAAAGCAATCAACAAATTTTCTTTAAACCCTCAAAATATGATGTGTATTTGTGTAAGATATGTACTAAAATAAAACTATTTTTCAAGGAGATAATCTCATAAACTAATGTCACAACTTGGTTTCCACCCCCCTAGACCATGGCTTGCCCCCCTAGTTATGATCCTGGGTACGCCCTTGAACTGTCAAATATAAATAAAATTCATAATTTTATCAATGATTATTTGTTGGCTAGCCGTTTTATTGGGAAATCTTTGCGAAGCATATTCGTGAACATTAAGGCAATCGTTGCTGTGTCCTCCCATTTATAGATGCGTATTTTTTCGGAGTTCTATGAGCTTTATTATCGCTCCAGAAATTCATGTTCATCAATCACTGCTATCCAAATGATTGCTTGAATTTACCTTAAAAATAAACTCCAATTTTTCGGATCACACGTGCCCCAACTGATCATACGTTATTTTGACGCTACCCACGAGTTTTTCATCCAGCCTATGAGCAAATTATACATTGACATAAATTATTTGGATAAGAGATATGATTTTTGTTTGCTTAGTGTGGCTGTAGCCCTCCCGTTGAACTGGATTCATTTAGTCTGTTTTCGCAACGCATCGCTCGTTTAAAGCTTTAGCTAAAAATATATTTATTTAAAGTTTCACTAAACTCTAATAATTGAGTTGACAGAAAATATATCAGTATCCCACGTTGAAAATTATTTTCCAGGGTTGTATTTTCCCCTTCGCCAATTGACTGAGTTTGTAGTGGAATTTTTCAAATTTAGAAATACCTGAATTTTATGTCCATATTAGATCTAGTAGCTATCGCAGAAAGTTCTCCATACCACGATATTTTGACCATAGAGAAAATCGAGTTATCTCTGATCTCAAAAAACTTACTCGATTTTATGAAGCATTACAACCGTATTTTTGACAATATTGGACCTGGAATACAAATATCTGTACTTAGTTCTATTTTTAATTTTGCTTTACATCCATCAAGTTTTAAGAGTAATCAATAGTTTGAGATTGAAAGAGTTAGTGCTTAATGGAAGATGATAGTTGCCTCGAATGTTACCCAAATTCATCTCAACCGCTTCAGAATTCGTCTTTCCAATTCTCCGCCTACTTATCTGAACGCGAGGTTAGGTGCCTACAACTCTTAAGCAGTCACAAGCCCTCGAATATATGCGAACAGAGTTGTCGAAGATTCAATAAATTACTCGTAACCCCTCACTTTGTTCCTATCCGAAGAACTAATCTCACATTTCAAGAGTCTCGGTTAAGAGACAAGTGGGTTTTCTTTGAAAATTTTGAGTGAGTTTTCCACATTCTATGAGGTTTGAATTTATATCTCTGGAGAATGCGTTTTACCAATGCATTTTAAATAAATAGTGACCTTTTCTGTTCTATAAGCACGGTACATAACTAATCCAAGAGACAATTTTAGAATAATTATGACAAAATATTAGAGTATTCACATTATTGAAAGGGAATGACCATGAGAATTTTACGTATCAATAGTTTAAGCGATAAGTGACACTGCGTCAAAACCGGTTGAGTTACTTGTTAACCAAATTATCTATAGTACGGACCATGTGGTCCAGGGGAAGGAACTAGCACTTCTACCATGAAAATAAAAAATTCAACCCCTCGTGGATTTTTCTCAATAAGCGCTACTAGTACTCATTAAAATAAAATTTTAGTTTGAGGTTATTGAGCAACCTACTGATTCAATGTCGAAATAAAAAAAAAATATTTCTTCTCCCCTGAATAATGAATCGCAATCTTGCAAAAATTCTCGAAATTAGCGCTGTAAATCTCCATAAAGATGGAACCAAGGGGACTCCATTAAAGGATGCCCAAGAACATGGCGGTTAAGCGTTATATCTGTCGCCGTTTCGCGCGCATTTTATTCGGCGGCGCCATTAGGCAGCTGTACCTCGTTCAATGCGACTATCGCCATTAACCGTACTGAATGTGGTCTTTTTCAGTTGAAAATCGTCTCGCATGCGTTACATGAGTGGTTTATATGATTTATTGGCTCAGTTACACATGACTGGGGCGTATTTCTTCGAAAAATGTGAATATTGTTGACAGGTACCGCCGCGAGTGGCGATTTTGAAATCTGATTTTTAATGCGCGCGGAACGATCACTGCGTTTCTCCAATACGAATTTTCTACATGAATTTAAACATTTATTTATAACTGGCACGGATTTCACGAGATTTGAAGTCAGATATAGTAGCTGGAAGGAACAACTAAGGGCGACGTGAAATTTAGTCCAACCAACCACCGTGTGGCTAGAATCACAAAAATTAAAGGAGAGAAGGCCATTTGGAGTTTGCTACCTTTACTTGCCTTGGATGAATGTACTCAATTTTTCTTAGTGTCTGGCAGGGCATTACGTTCTTGAGAGGCCGGGAAATATAACTCGTTTTTTGGTGCCTGAAAGACGCTGGCGACTCGGCTGTCACCTCGAGCGATTACGCCCCACTTTTTTTATTGTCAGATAGTGGTAAAATTCTACCCTGCAAACGTCAGCATTATTCGTTGGAGTAAAAACTGAAGGTCGCCCTTGATTTCTTCACTATCAGGAACAGTCACCAATTTATTAGCTCACGTCGTGATCACCTAATGTATTATTGAGCTTACGCACGCAATTATTCACCCATTGTATCTATCATTTGTACACTTAATTTAGATTTTCTCATACTTTAGGAGTTAGATAATGTCTCGTAAGAATAATCTGCACAAATCTGTTTTAACTGCAACCATGCTAGAACTATGTCATGAACAATGAAATATGATTTTTAATGTGTACCTATGATTGGAAAGTTATAAAATAGTTCAACATAATTTTGGTCAATGGGAGTGTGAAATCAGTCAATATATGTAGATAGCAAAAAGATACACTCATTTCTTCAATCGGACCTATGATAGATCCATTAAGGTGACAAAAATCATCATATAATAAAACATGAATTTTATTATTTGTCAATGATGAGTATTAATGTTTAAAAGGTGCTTTTTAAGGGATTTTTCAATGTATTCAAGGTAACATTTAAAAATATTATGCCCCTTCCGATTTTGTTTTGTTACTTTTCGAAGCTGAAAAAGGTATAGGTACTGTGACCTCAGTCTGAAAGACCTATTAACTAAAAAATTCTACGAACAAAAAATAAATATTTCATTACAACGCAAAGGTACATTCACACATCCGTAAAATCGTTAAACAATGTCTTCAGCTGATATTTTATGGCAACCCTAGAGTCTGCATTCATAAAATTTTAATCGACAGTTTGAGTTTTATGAAAATGAAATCACAAGAATAAAAGAAGACAACTCAGGAAAAATGTTACTTTGACACCTCATTACTAGCTTATATTATTAAAAACTACAACGATTCCATGTTATCGATTATCCAAACTGAAACCCTTTACTTACATTTCCAATTGATTTGTAAACTACATTGTAGATACACATTTTTATACAAGGAGTGTGCTATTTCAAGATCTGAAGAGAAAGTAAAGTAGATGAGGTGCGCGCTTTCGTCATATTCCTTCCAGCAGATGCCCAAAATTGATAGCCATGAGGTCGCTCTCCCGCGAATAAACATACAAATAAAACATTTTCAACTCACATATTTTCGTTCCAAAAATTGACAATTATCACTGACGGTATTAAAGAAAATCATTATTTAGATTCAGATATCACCAATTTGGTTTCAATTCCCAACTTTATCTCCTTGAGTGCTAATAAAAGCCTACTGTAAACTATCTACGTTAAAATAATTGAATAAATCTACCATTTCTTCTATTCTTTGATCTTGATTCTGGAGAGGAACCCAAAAATTATGAATAAAATTCATAAAAAACACATCTCCCAGATTTCATCTTTGGACTTGAAATTTATAAGCAAAAATGAGACATGAATCCTATATTCCTCGCTGAAAATTTCCCAGGAATCACGGTAGCTGACACTCGATATCACATATAAAGAGAGGGTTATACAACTTGTTTTTTATGTGTAGATTTCGACTCAATGTTTGCCAATTCGAAACAACAGCACCCAAGGATAAACAAATTACCTTTTATGTGCTTCACTTACGAAAACAACACGAATATTACCATTCATATTTAGCAACGAACGGAATTGGTGCGTTGTGAACCATACACGTCGAATGATACCGCTCTGTTTTACATTTTTCCACAATGGATTTTTGATACTGATGAGGACGATATCTTACCACGACGACGAGCAAATACGAAAGATTTTATGGTTCAAATATTCCGAAGAATTTCATGCACGTTTTGCTTTCCCCATCCTAGCGTTAACAAGCATCCATTCTAGAGCCGGATTAAGGATGTGGATGGCCCGGTGCCCATTTTGGTGGAAGGCCCACTGTTTTAAGGTGTTGCAATTTGCAACTTAATAACTGGAAATGCAATAAGCACTATTTTCACCACATATCTTCACAATATATATTTAGGGCACCGCTTGGCGTGCCACTGGTTGCGTTCAGAGCTACATTAATAACGCCAACGGATAAAGTGTGTTTCATCGGCAGCGTTAACCATTTATTCACGTCAATGTTGAGGACTACATGTTAACACATCTAACTCCGGCGCCCTTTACCAGCACCCTAGCCTTTTGAGGCCGGCAATTCACAGGATATTTACGGGGAAAGTACAAGTATGTAATTAAACTCACACTACTCGAGAACTAATCCTGGTTTTAAATACACATTTTTATTATAAGCATATATTTTTTGTTTATTTTTTATTTATTTTTTGAAAGAACAATAGCTTTGTGCAAATAGCCCAAAATAATTTCGTAGAATTTATTCACTAATTACAAATAAAAAAACGTAAAAATACGTGACCAGACTACGACCGCTGGATGTGAAGACACGTACTTTTACGTGAGCGGACCATAATGTGTTTACCAGAAAAAAACTATCCAGCTTCACTTGGGATCCCCTCATGCATGATAGTTTTTTTTTCTGTTATCCCGATATTGTGAGATTTACCTCTATATTGGCGTTAGGCTCACGCTTGGTGGGTGGCTCAGGGCCCGGGCCCCTTGGGTGATCCGGCCCTGATCTTTTCATAAGCCATCAACTAATCGTACAAGTACAATTAAATTATATAGATTTTTTGATCTTTAACGGCGAAAAGAAACCTCGCATAATGAGTAAAACTAGTTGAAAGACACCGTGCTCTTGCCTTCCTTTATACTTTATCTTATTGGACTTGGATTCATGAAAGAAGATAGATCGTGAAACGAAAATTTCTCGCTGAAAACCCCCCCGAACTCAAGGGAGGGGGCCAAAGGATATCATATAAAAGGTGGATACTTTGAAAACTCTTTTTATATTCAGATTTCAACCAGTTGCTTTCAATTTAATAGCAACTGCATCCAAGGGTAAACAAATTACCTTTTTTGCGCTCCACTCACAAAGAAAACGAACCATTTCTGCTATTCTATGCTCTTTAGCGACGGAAGGAAGCGATGCATTATGAGCCATATATACGTCGAATAACACCGTTCCTGTTTTGCCTTCTTCCCTTCAAGAGACGCCCGGACTTGACATTCATGAGGTCGAGATTCTCCCCCGCGACGACGATAAACACATGAATCGAAAATTTTCAGCTGAAAAAAAAATTCCGCGGACTCACGGGAGCGTGCATGGGAAATTATATGTATATAAAAAAAGGAAGAAAGGAGGGTTTTTAGAGCTCATTTTTCTTTGGGAGTAAAGGTTTGGGTTTCGGAAGAGGAGGTGCTAAGGGTGGCGGAGAGGAGAGGAAGGCAGGGGAAGAGAGAGGCGCTAATGGAAACGGTCTGGATTTTTTATCGTTATTTCTCGAGTTTTAATTTTTTACCCCGAGAAGAGGAGCTCTCAGAAGAGGAAGAGGAGGAGGAGGAGATAGAGGAGGAAGAAAAGAGAGGAAGGGGTGGCAGCGCAGCATTCTGTTGGGGAGAAGGTCACGTGGGACGAAGGAAGGGTTGTCGGTGGAAGCTAAAAGGTTGCCAGGGGGAGGTAAAAGGAGATTGAGGGAAGGGGGGGTGCTCTTCGCGAATTAATGTCTGGGAGGGGGGATGAGGAGGGAGAGAGGGGGCAGAAATTGTAGGGGCGGAGATGGGAATATCCGATAGTGGCGCCTCTGCCCGGAGGGAAGAGCATTTAAGTCGGTATCGGATGACGGAAAGTGAGAGCGGCTCTCGCAGAGGAGATTGCCATTCAAGATGGGCGCGGGAGATATGCGCGGGGGCGGGGGGAGGAGGGAGAGTGGGGAAGGGTCCGGATAGGGAGAGGCCATTAATGATCGCCCTCAACCATCCCCTCCGTCACCTCGCGAAAAGAGGGGGCCATCCATCGTGTTACGCTTTAAAGACGACGTAATTACACGAGGGACTTTCAATGCGACACTCGCTATTCCAAGTCGATACAGACACCTCGCCACTTCTAGAGAAAATGTATGCATGTGTTTTTGGTTTGGACCAAAGCTTAGTTTGCTGGGACAAGAGATGTCTATCATTGTTCTCTTACTGTTGTTGGAGGCCAATCTGGAGGTTTATGCAGTGGCGGATCCAGGATAGGATTAAGGGGCAAAGTGGGGTTAAGCATTCCAGCAGTAGTGGGGGTCGAAAAAAAAAACCATTATATCTAGTGTAAATTGGATACCCAAGGCCCTTAGCTCGCAGTATGAAATCCGCCACTGGGTTTATGCAAGATAGAAGCAGTGGCGGATACATATTGGGGGCGCAGGGGGCGCGCGCCTCCCGTCCTTGCGGGGCCGCCCGCAAAGCCTAACATGGTAGAACCACAATTATAACTTTTTATATCATGAAATGGCATTGTATTTTATATGTGTATAATCAGTTTAAATAAAACTTTGCATGCCACTTGATTAATTTTCAATACAATAAAATTTAAGGTACCTAGATCAAGATATCTCTTCGCCCCCCACGAGTTTTTACTGTGTGTCTTACTGGATACAAGGTGTGGAAAAAAAAATTCCCAGGGTACCATTCCCTAGAGCTATACAAAAACCCTCGAACTATATCCAAAAAGTTCCCAGAAATGGATTTCTTCGTGTAAAATTAGATCGTGAAAATATTGCCATGCCTAAATACAGGCACCTAAACACTTCTAAAAAAAGTTTATTTGGTGAGAGGGCCTGAGATTAGTTTATTGGGAAGAGAGATGGCTACCATCGTTCCGGTTCTGTTCGTGGAGGGCAGTCTAGAGATTCAAGTCAGATAGAAGGAGTTCAAATTCAGAAATCAATCTCGGCGTGAGGGCTTGGACTATATCTAATGAAATTCCCATAGATGGATCGAATCCGAAGAACTTGCAATTATTGCCGTGCATAAATGCAGACACCTCAGCACTCCCAGAGAAAATGTATGCATGAGTGTCAGGGTGAAAGGTCCGAGCTTACTTTGCTGGGAAAAGAGATGGGTATCATTACTCTCTTTCTTGGTGCTTGGAGGTTTAAGCCAGATAGAAGAAGTGCAAATACAAAAAATCCCAGAGTGAAGGGGTTTGAATTATATCTAAAATATTCCGGGGGATGGATTTATTCCGTAGAACGTGCAAATATTGCCAAGCATTAATTTTGGATTAAATGTATCAGAGGGAATGTAATACCTATCTTGGATTTACTTTTAACTAAAATGTGTCGCAGGGAAAAATTATGAGGAATATTGTCGAACCAAACGAGGTACTTCGGGGAAAGAGAGGGCCATCCATCGTTTGACGCTATAACGGTGGCGTTATTACACGAGGGACGACAAATTGCAATGTGAGACTCGCCTCCCAAGTCGATAAACACCCCACGCCGCTTCGGAACAGTATGTATATGCATGTTTGGCCAAGAGGGGCAAGGAATAATTTGCCAGAGTGAGAGTTGTTGGACGTGATTCTTGGAGGCTAAACACGTTTTCACCTACTGCTGATGGAGGGCATACTGTAGTTGTGAGTCAAAAATTAGAAGAATTAATAATGTTAGATAGAGGAAAATTCATCAATTTTGTCCAGATATAAATTTAAGAAATGAGTGGAGTTTTGATCAACGGAAGTTGAAAACTTCCCAACGTCGTCGCAACACATACATTTCGAATTCCGTTAACAGATATCAGAGGAAGTTATATATCCATATTGCAATTACGATAGCCTCAATGCCGTCAGGGAGAATACCTACAATTTTTCATAATTTTTATCATTAAATTTTTTAACTTATGCTCAGTTCCTCGAGACCTCCAGTAAGGAGCAGTTCGTTCATCGTGCAATGCTTCGAGGGAGGCGTTATTCCCCGAAGGAAGACAGTTTCTAATGCACCACTCGCCTTCCAAGTCGTTACATTCAACTTAACGCCACCTAAAAGAATCTATGAATATTTTCACCAGAAATGCATGAAATTTGAATTAGGAGTTTGTACTGCACCTAAGGAAATACTAGAAAACGCTTTAGGTGGGAAAGTTGCTTGGATGAGTTCAAATTCCTACCTTGAAATTTGGCCAGGTGCAAATCTAGGATTAAAAACAAATATTTACTGTATGCGGTATGTGAATGCGGAGGTGACATAAGGAAATAAATTCATTATGTTATAAGTTCAACTGATTCAGACGTTATACAATGGAAATTCGACGAATTGAAATTAAATGAATTAAATGCATTGATAATCAAGTATATTTTTTGTGGCAGAGGATGGCTCTGTGAGCCGAAAGGCGTCATACGCATTAAACACTTGTGAAAAAGCGCATATTTATTTTATTTCAATATCATCACGTAATCTTTTTAATTCGACGCAATTGCATGTGAGACAAGTATTGATGAGACAGCTGATACAGAATCCTTGGCACTTCGTCGGAAAAATATATGTTTTAAGTAAAAAAGATCCAGGGACCAGGGAAGGTCCATATACCTCGGACAAGAGTTTATTATCATTATCCTCAAGAGCGGAACGGATCTTGACTTGAAAAAGGTGCTGGTACATGGACCTCTAGGGTAAAAATGGGTAGTATACATTGGATGGTGGATGGAAATTCAACTGAGGAATAAAAACAGTTTCTCTGATAATAAAGCAAACCTCGATGCTTAGATTACAGCCAAGTAGATCAAAGATACATGGTGAAAGCACACTCAAAGTTAAGGTATGTAGTTGATAGTTGGTGAATTAACTTTGTGTAAGTTATACCTGATAAAATAAAATAAAATCACTTTTTACTTTCCACACAATTTCCGGAAACCGGTCGTAAAACATTAAAAATTGTGCGTGAAGTACAAAAAGATTTTATTTTATCGCTAAGGTACGTATGTATTGTTGACGTAATAGATTTGAAATTCTACCTTCTAGTTTCAACATATTCTCCTATGATTATCAACTATTTCTCTAAGAGATAATGAAATATTTACCAATGTTTATTCAGCAGAATTGATCAAAATGACATAAATAATCGAAGTCGGCAAGGTTAAAAAAATTGTATGTAAAAATATTGATAATTTATTTTGCATCTTAGATTTTATGAAGTATTGTGTTAATCAATTTCACCCATGGTCTGTTAATCGTTGAGCCCGAACAAACGGCAGGAGGAAAGCGAGGCAGGGTTCGAAGGAAGGAAGAGATGAAGACCGTGGAGGAGACTTATCAGCGTTCCGGATAATCAATCATTTCAGGGGAGCCATGGGTCAGCCACCATGGGGTAAACACTTCCGTATCCCCTCGAAGTCAAGTGGTAACGCTATAAGAAGTTATTTATTACACATTTCAGGACCAAGGAGATTAGATAGCCAACGAGATATTGGGATGTAGCTATTAAAAGGATAAATGGCGGGGACTTAATACGCTCTTGTGTAAACCATCCATCCTCGAAGTGCGAAAATACTACTGAGAAAAATTATGTGCCTCGACCCGGACTCAAACAGGAAAGCTCAGCTAAGGTTCTTTCTTAAGCAGGCTTGTAGTTGTGTATTAAAAATTCTATGTCACCGCTGAAGCAACTCATTTTTAACAAATCATAAAAATTTGAAGTAATGCTGGATTGTGGCACTATGAATACATTGAAGTTAACTTAGGGTACACAGCATTTATAATTTTTCGTACGAAACCATGGTAAATCATCAATGCCTCCACCTTAAATGGTACAGTGGAAACGAGACTCCAGGGCGGGCTCGCAAGGTTACACTCCTGGGGCAGGGTCTATAAGCACTAGCTTTTCACCTCTGCACCCAGAAGGGAGAGGACGGGAAGGAGAACGGAAGGAGGCGCCGCCGCGATAGGAGCCCGACGACGACGATGGGAGTGGATAGGGAAGGAAGGGAGGGACGAGGAATCTCGCACCGTCACAGAGGCGGGCGTGCCCTACCATCAGCGAAACCAGACAAAGACATCAATATTCTAAAGACCTTGGAGGATTATTCTATGAGGAAGCATAATCCAACGATCAGATCGTTAGATACCTTGAATGGTACAGTAACTGTTTGCTTTAAACTGTAAATTTTATGGAAAAACAAAGAAACTTCCTTTGCTTACGTATTTTAATCGTCTGGGTTTGGCTGCTAGACCTCCACCTTACGATAAAATTATTTTACTTCATAAATGGCTCTTCCTCCAAATTCGGGTTATTTTCGATTGTAATAGTCTTAATTCACAGAAAAATAGTAATTTTCTCTTCCCAATTCCTTAACTAATATTCGAGATATTCACGGCAGGAAACGACCCTCACCCTTTAGAATATTAGTTGATGACGTTATGAACTCCTGCCGAGGGGCCACCACTTCCCCACTGCTTCTGACCTCGTACATCGACCAGACGTCGATCACTGTGGTTCTTCGATGATGAAAAAGGTTCGTCACTGTCTTTTATATGATATTTTTTCTATAAAATAAAAATTTCATAGCCAGAGGATAGATAGTCCACCAATGGTGGAAAGCTGATACATAATTGAGTTTATTCTGTATTGGGAGTGAGTCTCCTGTCACGTGTAATTTCCCCTCAACTTTTTCCTGCACGTATCCTTTCACCTGTCACATAAACTGTCAATAGAGTACCGCGTGGGCATCCGGGAGAAAGTTTGCGATGCGACTTCTCTCCGGTATCGTTGTCATTTTCCCAAATTGAGAAAAATAATTCAATATTAGAATGAAATATCATTTTTCACAATTTCCTCTTAACAAATATTGAAGGAAGAGATATTATCAACTAACTGCTGAAAATGGTATTTAGTATTTTATTTCGTTGCGATCCAAAAAGTCTTCATTTACTCAACTACATACGAAAAGAAAGCCACTGGTGAGTAATTACCACCAGATACATTCCACCCGCAGGTTAAATGCGTATATACCGAAATTGTCGTGAGAACAATAATAAGAGTATGAAAAAAAAAGTTCCAAATTCTTTCTCTCTGCAACAAAATTTATCAAATGTGTATCTCTTGAATGCGTTGAAACTTCACTACAAGGTTGCAAAAATCATATTTTATAGACACATGTTTGGAAAGTTATTTATTGATTCACCTAAAAAAATGTCCCGGCCAACATTCTGAAAAAAGTCCTGCATATTTATTTTCTTGTGAAAATGTTTTTCAAACCAATGCTAGAATTGCGCATTATCATTGAATTCACAACAAATAAATACACTGAGAGATAATTGTTACATTTAATTTATTATTTTGGTCTTTTCCCGAATCATGCATTGAACATTTTAGCTAATGATTCATTTTCTTCGTAGAAACGAGACTTAATGAGTTCTACTACCCACACTGTTGTTTCAATATATCGCGTCATTTAAAAAAAATCTGAACACCGTAAATTGTGAAACACCACCACCGTAACCGTGAGGTATTTTACAAGACAAATCAGCCCTAAAATCAACATATAATAATTATCGAAAACGTTTTTCTCGTCGACGACAATTATCATTAACAACTAATGTCTTATTTGCTTAGTAGAATCGAGACATAATGAGTTCTGTTACCTCAAACACTGATTTCAAAGATATTGTGTAATGAAAAAAAAATCAGCATAGGTACCGTAAATTCGAGGCATTTTACAATCTAAATTAGCATTCACATCGACATATCATAATTCGTATTCCTAAACGTTTATTTCGTGGACAACATGCACGAATGATTTCAACGACACTACGTCATCCTAAAATAACCTAAACTAATATAACTTAAATCCTAAAATACCTTAAACTGGAGTTATTTTACAATCTCAATTAGCCCTAACATCAACCGACCATAATAGGGTGGTTTCCCATTTCTTTTTTTATTGCCTAAATCGAAAGGTTATTACTCCTGGAGTACTTATTTCACGCTTTTAGATTTTTAAATGACGATATCTACTTTTCGCGATTAAATGAAAAGTGAAAATTTTCAAGCAAGCGACAACGCGACGGATAAGTATGAATGCTGGGAAAAGCCCGTGTGACATCATTCTGTTTCCGGCTGCCACTGTGTGAAGCCACCTCGGTGCGAGGCCTAGAGCGATGCTACAATGCAGGCTGCTAGCAGGTAGCAGAGTACCCTGCTAGCAGGTAGCGCTTGGCTTTAATAAGGGCATTAATACCCTATCACATGAAAGAAACTTTCTGACCATTGGCAATTTTAATAAGTGATTATTAAGAGATGTTTCCCCTGAGCTCTGTGCCACATGCATGCATTGATAATCTCAGACATTGTAAAACTCCTGGCTCCTAGTATAGCATCTGGACCCCTGTGACGTCACGTGGTGTGGCATCACATGGGCGCCAATGTGGCCTATTTCACATGATGTTAAAATTGACCATAAATTTTCGTCTAAACTGGGATTTCTAAAACCAAATAATTTGCATATTATGAATAGACTAATAATGGGTAACGAATCGCGATCAATGCCTTTTGTTTTCTTTGATGATGGAAACTACCCTATTCTTTTTCAAAAATGTTTATCTCGCGGGCAACAATCGGCTCACTTCATAAGTAAGGGGGAAGGATCGGTCCCGCAGCTCGATATCGCCGCCCGGTGGTGGCTTAGGTGCAGGGAAGAAGAAGAAGAGAAGAGCGGGTCCGGGCAGTGTTCCTTCCCAGGGACCGGGCTCGTCGAGTGACCCCGAGGGAACGGGGCTCGGTCGTGGAACGAACGGGTCTTCTTCGGAGAAGTCGTGCGGGAAAGGGGGGAGTATATCTAGGGTGTGGAGTGGGGGTGAAGGAAGACGGGAAATAAAGGAGGGACGGTGTCCCCCTCTCCTGGGAAAGGGCGAAGGGAATGATCACATTGGAGACCGGACGTGTGGAGGAGAGGGGGTGGAGGAACCCTTTTCCACCCCCCAGCCTCCCGTAACATTATATCCCCATCCGCCCCAACCCAGGTGCGGGACTTCGAGCCCTAAGTGTCACTCCGTAACTCTTTCAGGACTCGCCGTCCATTGGTCATCAATTTTGGAAACAATCTCGTGAGGCGAAGAGGTTTCTCCGGAAATGCTATGCTATCTCTGGAGGTCTAATGTCGTAAAATAACTAAAAGGGTACTGGAATAAAAACTGTTCTACATCTACATTATACTCTGCGAGCCACCTCTATGAATTGATTATGTAGTAGTATTGTTTTTTGCAATGATGTTTAGGGCATTTTTTGGGCGAGTTAAGACATAACTACCCGAAAATGCGTCCATAAAATATGATTTTTGCAGCCTTATACTGAGGTTTTACATCATTTAAGAGATACACGAACATTTTTTCAAATCCTCATTACTATTCTCACATCGATCTCGTGGTGTATTTTACCAACGGGTAGAATTAATCCGATGCTTTGGCAGGTAGTAATCAATCAAAAACATTCAGCATGCAAAAGAAGTCTCACGTGCACACCATACGGTCATAAAAAATCCACGCACTCTAAGAAAATATACTATAAAATTATTACAAAGGCAAAAACTGCCTACTAATCACGAATGCAATCTGCCTATGAAGCTAGAGGATGCAAAAATTGCTGTTAGAAATACTGGGAAATTTTATGCAGTGGCAAGGGTCTGCAATTAACTGAGACTTATGCAGGTGATTTATTACGTTTGAGCTATTGTGAGTACGCATGTGAAATGCGAGCATAGGGAAAAATTATGGATTAAATACCAGTGCATTGGCAACGATTGCAACGATTGTATGGGATACATTGCAGAATGGCTAAATCCGTGAACTTAATAAAATACAAAGGAAAGTTTCGCGACGTCAAAAAATGTTACGTGCGTCACACTGATATTAAAACAATTAGGCTTAGAACCACGTAAGTCTTGGAGGCTGCGTGCTATGCTTAGATTGCTTTGATTGAATATATGTCTTTATGGGCGGCATAGGGAACATCATATTAGAGCCCCGATATATTTCTAGGTACCGCAGAAGCGAGAAATTAAGAGAGATATTTACCTTACGGATAGATATGGGAATTTGTTTTTCCCCCGAACAATAAAAATCATTGGTAAATGCTTGGTCTAATTTTGTTGGAGCAATTACTTTTCATTTTTAAACGACTAGCGTTCTAACACATGCCTCCACATGCCTCAGAGGCGAGGATAGCATGTAGATGTTGCTGTTACTGCCTTCGAAAGATAATGTTATTGAGAGTAGGGTGCATTCACACGTGGGGAGTTTCGCGAGTGGCGGAGGCAGCCGACCCTTATCTTTCCCGGGGTTGAGTGTTTATCGTCGTGATCGGAGAAAACTGAATAAAGTATGCTAATCTTAAGAAGCAGGTTCAAATTGCCTGCCTTAATGAATCTGTTCCACCCATGCAGCACATTTGGAATGGAATTCAAAATAAAAATTCGTAAAATATACCATAAATAGCTACCGCTTTTAATTTTTCTGCCAAACCAACTTGCATACTATTGTCTTCAACTACGATTATTGGCGTAGAGAGGTGCAGATAAAACAAATTATTGAAATTTTCAAATAAAACTAACTTTTACTTTGAATTTTCAGATAAAATAGAATTTCAGATGCAATATATGTAAGAGTACAAGGGCCAATTATCTTGAACGATTTACAGCAGAGGGCTTTACGAGAGATTTTATGGCATATTTAGAAATTTTCCTCAAAAATTCATTCACGGCGTTCTAAGAACACTTCTTCGAGAACGAAGTCCGTCTGTTATTTTTCCATTAAGGTAGTGAGGAGGAGGAATCCCGAGCAGAATGGAGGGATGGCTCGTGCAAGGAGAAGTTATACACTGAGGGAATCGAAGAAGAAGATCCAGGCTTGTAGTACAATCTCGCTAAATAGGCCTCTTGTTAGTGGAGCGGGATTTAGGGACAAATACCACAGAAGGTTATGGAATGTATCTCTGAGACAGGGAGAGGAACATATGGCGAATTTGACACTTGACTGCTTGTACGTTGCAAACATTGCCTGTACGTTTACCGGCTAGATATGCATAGTAGCCTCACAAAAAAGAATGAGTTCACGAATGCAAATACACGAAAACTGTCGGTTCCCAACGAGGAGGGTAACTAAATGTACAAGCGGAATACCAAAGAACATTCTGGAAGCGATAGCGTTCTCGGATTAGCATACAAAACGTTTCACTCGTCTCGCTAACAATACTGGTTGGTCGTATTATTTTCTTTCTCAGCGCTCGCGGGATTTGGGTAGGCGGTTTTCAGGATTTTTTGAAGGGTTGGACACCGTGTCTAAAGGTGAGAGTGTGACATTTAAGAAAGAAAAGGTAATATAAGAAGAAAGGGTTTTGCGGGTGAATAAAAACCAAATGAATGGCGGGAGACTATCCCGAGTAAATTATGCGATGATTTTGCAGAAAAGATAAGAAAAAGCGATTTTTTTGTGAGTTTTTGAATGCTATTTCTTGAAGAAAGGCTGGCGCACCTTGTTTAAGAGCTAATGAAAACCGTAAGCAAAGATTTATGGCTAAAAAACTTAAAAAATAAGCGAGGCAGAACTACTTTCAAAATTATCATTCAAAGAAGGGAGAGGAAATAAAGAATAAATGGCGAAAAAACTGAACTGGAAATAGCAGGTGTGTCTGTCATCTTAATAATAATTGAATATTACCAATAACAATGAGCAGAAATTACTTGGTAATTGTAAGCGTTTTTTAAGCTAAGACATACGATTTTGAGATACGAATTCCAAATCAAAGATTATTAATCATTCCGGAGTAATCACTTCACAAAGATATCCCTTAAGAAACATCAGAATCTATGATGTGTATAAGTTAGAGCAATGTAAATGCAACAAGATAAAAAAATCACCATACCTCTTATTAAAATTTTTTAGAATTAATGATGCTTTCAGTGACAGTTATATATACCCAAAATCGACAGAACTAAAAAGAGTTCAACTAAAACTCGAGCACAAAAACTTAGATCGTTTGGCATAACCAGGAAAAGAATTTTTCTACCGCTACTAGCGAGAAAGGTAAATGGCTTATCATCAAACTCCACCTCTACTCCCTTTTCTCATTCGTAAGCGAAAAAATATCGGTGGAAAACGTGGCATAACCGTCGAAAAAAAAACTGCGCGCTCGACAATATGCTTGGCTGCGAGGGATCACGCAAGCTGTTTCGTCCCTGTATTTCTCTCAACCTAGGAAAGGAAACGATGTGAATTGAGCGAGGGGTCCCAGGTATCGACGTGGTACGAAAAAGAAATGGTCAACGACAATCTTAGCGCAAATCCCTTCCCTGCTCTAAATCACCTCCGCACCAGGGAAACACCCATCCCTTCCCTTCTCCACCCACACCCTTGCCCTTCACAAAGCACACGAACCCTTCAGGAGCACCCTTCCCTCTCGCCGGGCAACCCTGGATACCCAATGCTTTTCATTCCGCCTCGAGTCCTTCCTCGCCCTTCTCCGCTCTGCTCCCAATGCCTTTCATCCTCACACACCCTTTCACCGGTCCTTGCAAAGACCCACTAACTATCCATGTGGGACCAACTTCCCGTCCGGAGATCCGATGCGTATGCGTCAGTCCTATGGCTCCCGAAAATTTGTACCCACCCACATGGCACAAAAAATTTTAAGCGTCGTACAAATATCTCCAATAATTGTTCCATTACATAAAATATAAACTTCTTTTTGGCAGCGGGTAAAATCTGCAAAACATTATGTGAGTATTTTATTTCGCTGCTGACATTGCATTCTCGATATCGATTTATCGTAAGTATCATTTGCTAATTTCTTCGATTTTTGGTTTTGAAAGGAGAATTATCTTCTCTATCACCATATGTCTGTATTTGTTATTGAATCAGTTACGATTTGCATAGTAACTGGTGAAAAATTATTGCATTCAGCCACTCAATCTCACAAGTTGGTAAACTTGTGCCTGCTAAGAATCTTAACTCCTTAAAATTGAGCTATTTTCCCCATCTATATAAAGATCATGAATTACAGGTCAATCAAAATTATGTTTTCCTATTGAAAAAATTGGGAAATTGATCGGCAGAACGGTTTTTGCTTACTATTCATGAACGGAAAATGTGATGGTCACAAGTGATTTAAAAGAATAATTGATATTCATCACGACCGCAACTCCCCCAAAAAATAGGGTTCCGGCCACCAATCTGAGCCCACAAAGTCGCTATCATTGCCTTGTACTCGGAAAATTATCTTGCATTATCTCAAGACACAGGCTTAAGCTCTTTTTGCTCAGGCTAAGACACAGAAGCCAAGCTTGTCGTTATCACCTAAAATCTCCTTCACACCCGTCAAACCCCAACACCTACGTCACACCCTGGGTGGCTCAGATAGATTTCCGAGACAGGCTCAAATTACATAATGGACTACGATGAGTAGCCTGGGGATCAGATTAGCGCTTCAAACAACCTTTTGAAGTGCTCTCGATAGGTACAGTGAGAATATTTCATTGATGATCCGATCCGTACGTATGATCACCGCGAAGAGCGCTTTAAGGAACACTATTCCGGTCGTTGAGAAAAGAGAAGAGGTGGTCTGCCGCGGTCCCAGGGGTGTAATCCGATAAGAGTAGGCTATAACTCCGGCCTCCTCCCGCTCCGATTCAAGAGTGACCTTTACCCATGGCGCCACCACGCTGCGCTTTGATTTAAACGAGATTGCAGGCAAAAAATATTTTGCGCCGACGGCTACCCGACATTGAACGTGTCTCCATCGGGATTTTTCCATTTAGAAAGGAACGCCGAACCGTGAATCAGCAAATATGATTTGCCCTGAAATATTGTGTGACGTTACAGAAGTTAAAGTTCGATTTCCTGTAGTTCAATGCAGATTCAAGTTCCAATTCTAAGCTTCTTTCTGAACCTTTCTCGTAATATTCCCCTTGTTATAGAAAAAATGTCTTATTTCTACTTTTTCGTCTACCAACGTCGACTACAGTCTTGCTGTAACTATTAATTCTGAAAAACTAAGTAGGTAACATAAAATTCGTCAGAATAAGCCGTAAAAACATAAAATCAGCAATTTCATCCAATTGCTTTAACTCATTATGTGCTAAGGTCGACATTCTGTGGCACCTGAATTCTGTGGGACACTCGGGAACAGTTGTTTCATTTCCCTTTGCATAGAAAACCCGTATCTGTTGAATATATCACCTCTCAGAGTCATTAAAATTAGTTGCATGCTCCGCAAATTATTCAAAAAAATATCTACTGCATACTAATTACGAACTCACATCGCGTGAAGCTTAGAAAAAAATACATGGCAATTTGGGTTCTCCAATTTTATCGGAGTCATGGGCAAAATTCTGCGCAATTTTAAGTAAAGTTTGTGGATATCTTTATTTTAGTTATTACTGGAACAAAGTGGATAAAAATTTGAGGAATAGTCAGCTTTGTTCTTTTGAGGAATACCGAAGTGCCGTATGAATTCTCAAATGTTACTGTGAAAAAAAAATTGATTGCGCTTATTTGAGAATCGTACGAGTGCTTCATAAAATTGTACCAAGGTATTATTTTTCCATTAGTATCCGTTCATACTATGAATACAGGGGCGCCGACTTATAAAAAATATTGGGGGGGCCCATATCGGGGGTCTTACCCCGGGAAGAGGTTAAATTCAAAGTGTGTCTCAGCACCGTAACACTATCATAATTCACACCACTTGTTTTCAGTTAACCTGCTTACTACCTTAAAATTATTTGTTTTAACACATTATTGAATGCATTTTAAAAGGTATCTATCGTAAAACATGGGAAAATACCAATATATTTTTGTGATTTTCCCAAAGCATAATATAACTTAATTATTTTCTTGAATTATTGAGGGGGCTCAGCCCCCCTAACGAATCTTTGAGGGGGCTCGGGCCCCCTCAGGCCCCATGGAGTCGGCGCCACTTTATGAATAGTACTTTTTTTGAAAAGGTATTTCTCGTTGGTAATGCAATATGTGCAGCGTTTCTTTATCTTTGCTGCGTGTTGGTGCCTATTTGATGATGATATGTCGTCGAAAAAAGGGAATTTACACATAAATTACATGAACTGCGTTCCAATTCGCGTAGAAAAGTAATTTCAGATAGGGATCCACGGTAGTAGGAACTCTCATTTGCACTCTTGAAGTACCTGCTCAGTCCAGCGCGAGGTATTAGCAATCCAGGGGTGATGGCTGGGATTTCGTCCCTTTCACGGGCCTAGTGGAGGGAAAGAGGGTCCACGGGGGGACGAGGCATGTATCTACGGCTTGGACCCCCGGGCAGGGCACAAGATAGGGTCGGTTAGCTCGTATAAGGACTCGCTACGTAGGGTGCGTGCAAAGTAGGAGTATTTCACTGCTTTAAGACGATGTGCTGGAGTGGCGTGCATGAAATGCAGTTCCAACTACTGTGCAAAAAACAAATTATGGCATTCGCCAATTGAAAGGCATCCGAGAATTAAGTAAAACACGGTACACCGCTATTTGTTTTACTGAAGTTCATACCTGAGCCTCTGAGGTCTTTCAAAAAATCGATGGTGACAATCAATGATGGATACTAAATTAAGAAAATTAATATTAAGAAAACATGTCAGGTGCAAAAACATGCGCACGAAAATGAATTTTAATGTATTTTTAATGGCAACGAGTTGAAAAATCGCTGTACATGACGCGGATTCCAACTAAAATCGTTATATTGGCATTCATGATTACCAAAAATTCAGGTCGAGTCATCATCTGTGCAAACCTTTTGAAATCTGTTTTTGAAATTCTGAGCACTGTACTTGGAATGCCCACACAGAGCAACCAAGAGGAGATTGTACTCCCTGTGTAAACTTTACACTGTCATTAGGTTTTAAACCCTTGTCCTCTGCACTGGAAGCCATCAATGTAGCCACCTCTCTAGATTGAGTGAGTTTTCGAAAAATATGCGTTCCAATGCTAAACCCAGCTCTTGAATTTATCCTACCTCATATGGTGGATTAGATAACTAGAAGATTGAGTTCAATTTCCTATAACTCAATGCAGATTCAAGTCCAATTCTAAACTTCTTTCTGAACCTTTTTCGTAATATCAGGAAAAAATGTCTAATTTCTACTTTCTCGTCTACCAATGTCGACTACAGTCTAACTTTAACTATTTATTCTCAAAAACTAAATAGATAACATAAAATTCATAGAAATAAGTCATAAAGACATAAAACCAGCGATTTCACTCAATCGCTTTAACGAATTAAGTGCTAAAGTTGACATTGTTTTGCAAATGAATTCTATGGGTGGTGGTTGACACCGCGTCGCTAGAATTAAAAGAAGGATAATTAATCCCGACGCAATGAGAGATTGACAAGTATAGCCCAGGAGCTGATAAACAGTGTGTAATGTGATGAGTGTGAAGCGGGAACATGACAGCATTTCCGAAAGCACTGCATCAAACAACTAACTTTGTCCGCAGTCACGCGCAGGGGTGCACAGGTAGGTTTAGTTGTGTAACTTATAGCATATCCGACAATCGGGAGATCCGCGTTCGAATCCCGGCTAAGACAAATGATTTATTTTCATGGCGAATTTCATGCTTGATAAATATAAATTCAGTATTTTAGAATTAAAATATATAAAAACTGCATGTGCGTTGTATGACGAATTCTGGTATGGTATTTGAATGAGGCGACCGACAGCTGAGGTCATTTGCCCCATGAGGGAATGGTAGGTAAGGAAGGGTGGAGAGAAATCTGGCATCGGCATTAGCTTTCATTGAACGAAAGGCGCCAAGGGGACAACGGCTTAACGTCCCATCCGACGGACGGAATGTTTGCCTTGAAATGTCCTCCACACAACATTCAAGCCGGAATCGGGCAGTCTCTGGACTTTCTCTGCCACCGGCGGGATTTGACCCCGAGCCCACAGGGTGGGAAGCCAACACTCTAGCTACCACACCAACCCAATCCCGGATGACGAATTCTAATCATTCAATGTTTGCGAGTAGTAAAACATCAATAGAGTTTTAAAAATTCATTCTCAAATCTTCTCCATGCTTAGTTACTAATTTGTAGAGCAAAATCATTAGATTCTTTCCTCCAGCGTTGGAAAGTGGCGCGTTTTCCGACGTGACCATCCCTACTGGAATTGCTATACTCTGTATACGTTGAAGGTGTGGGAGAAAGGAGTGGATTGGATGACGGATATGGGTTTTGAGTGGGCGCCGTCGTCTCTTCTTGCTGTTAGGCCGTGCACAATAGATTACAGGAGATAGTGGGAGGAAGTATCGCGAGAAATTCAAACACACGCATGCCAACATCCCCGCGGCGAGGAAACATTGACACAAGCGAAGTGGCAGCAATCTCCAATCATATCCCCCGTCGTCAATACACCGGAGGCAAACAGCTTTAACGCCCACTTCAACTCCTTTTCCATTCCACCAGCCCCAATGAAATTTTCTTCTCATACCTGAAATATCCCTGGAATAGTCGCCCACCCAACGCGATTCTCATGTTTGGAAGACTCGCACTGTAAATCTGTGATACACCGCCCCAAGCTCTTTTCCTAAGTCGCACGATATAGATAGAATAAAGCAGAAAAGCCTAATGCTGAAAATAGATTAAATGGGTTATGACATTTATTTCATTCCAAAATGTTTTCATTAAGGCACTTTATTTAAAGGAATATTTTCGTGAAGATTGCTAATGCTTAAAAATGTCAGAGGAAACAATTAAGTTTATACTATTCATAACAAATGTACAACTTATACACAAATTTATTCTGTTGAGGAAGGCCAAAACTATCTACTTTCGTTAAAATTTTAGGATAATAGTTCCGTGTTTAAAACGAAAAATAATTAATGTGAAAGATATTTGATAAAAAAATAAATATTCCGGAGTGGTAAGCAATTGCAATTTCATGCTTAATAACGAGTCAATGTATGTATTTCCCCTATTTTTCGCCTCTTTATCTACATGGCAAAAATCTTCTCAGTTCCGATCATAGATGTTTTAGTGTTATCCATAAGTGAAAAAATAGCGGAAAAAATTAGAAAAAATAGTAATTTTCTTCATTTATTACAATGTTACTATAACTTCCAGAAAAAGAGATGCAATCAAGGCTTGAAAAAAAATTTCACCCGACTATCTGTATTCAAATGTCATTCATGAACACACACTTTGCAAAATCATGTAATATTTGATGCCCATACATCCCTATCCAGGGAGAAGTTTCTCGAGTGACCATAAAAAGTTGTAACATGAGTAGATCGGACGGCTAACGAATGATAATAACACCAACGCCCTTGCGGCTGATACAAATCAATGTAAAATAAGTTCCTCATGCGGTGAAAAATAATCTATACTTCGAAACCGATGAAGAAACTTCTCCTTATTTATAATTTTCAGAAAAGAATTCCTATCTCTCTGTCGTTTTCAGATTTGCTCTGAAGGAGGTTACTGAGATCTGGATGGATACAAATATCACTGCATTGGTTTCCAGAATAGAGTTATCATTTATCACCAGCTTCATCACAGTGATTTAAATAAACGTACTGTAATGTGCTCCTCAGATTTTAGAAGCCACTCGAACATTAAATAACTTATTAATCATATTTGAAAATTAAAATAGTGGAGTATTACATATTATGATGATTTTGATTTTAAGATACAGGTGCAGTCGAGGTCTTTCTGTAAAATCAATGACGTTCTATACTAGGAAAATGGATGCAATTAATTAATATTTGGTTCCATTCCTTCAAAAGGAGAAGGAAAATTGCCAGATTTGAATGATATCCATTTCACTAACTTTGAGAGAATTTTGCTGCGGAATCATCATAATAAGACGTAAGCAGTCAAGTAGCCCTTAATTAGTTGCAAGGAGATTGTGAATTAGCTAGATGAGGCGACAGTCTTTAACCTTAAACTAGAATGCACGATTACAACGTCACGCATGTTTTAGTCTCTTGCCATGATAGAGCCTTTTTGACGCGAAGTGTCAAGTGCATGATAATAAAAGATTCAACTTGTTGGGTTACCTCGGTGTGACCAAATTGATGGTATGTTTTTGGTTTATTGAAAATGATTTCATTTAACCAATTTAAATTGGTCCAATTCATTATTATTATCAAGATAGATAGTTTCGTGGCATAATAATTATATTATCTTGGGTTTTCCCCCACCTACCGCTCTTTATCGTTCTAATCTCAATAATCAACCCACCAGGCATGGCGAAAAGAATTGTTATTTTGTTTCTGACGGAAACATCAAATTATGAATTTTACATGAGTGTGATAAAATTTAACAGCTCGCCATGAATATAGCATTTGGAAAACTAAGTCCTTATTTGCACCCGATTGCATTTCAACGAAAGGAAAATTCAATTTCCCCATACGAGTCTATGTGATTTTTCGTACTAATAATAATATCAATAGCGAGTTTTAGATTTTTGTTAACATTGCATTTGAAATTTACGTTGAACATCGTTGATTTCCTGACAAAAAGCTGTTTGTTTTTTCGCTTCTTATTGAGATAGTGGGTAACGTCCGGCGGATACGAGATATTTCAATTTCCGTTGAATGTTTGCAAAGAAATAGCAAATATTACCATGACATACTGAATAGAGGTTTTTGCCAAGAAAAACGTTGAATTCTCGGCAAGCATATTATGATATCAAATCAATTTATAGGAGCGGTTCACAACAGTTCAGGCTTCTGGACATCCTGTTGGCTCTGAGGAAATCAGACTACTATATTAAATCCTTTTCTCCTAGTTAATTCTTCACTAAATTTTCACTGAAATAAAATTCTAAATTCTGTGAGTGAATTACAGTGAATATCCTGAATATGTGTAGCGGTAATGAAATCAAAAGTCAGTGTTTTCATCACGGTAATTGTAAGTGCATGCATTTTATTATTTTTGATAAATGTACTCTTTTTGGTACCTACTTAAATAACAATAAAAAGGATTGGTACGCCTCTAGATGAACCTGTATTCGGAAAGTCCTCTTTGAAATAAGCTTAGATGAACAGTCACGGTCGAAAAAAATAGTTTCTAATCCAACAAATATCATTTTCAGGGACTAACACATGACTTAAGAAAGAAATTATGCAATCATTTGTTTTTCCGATTTACACACTATGGTAAACTAATTTAATTTCTGCATAATATCAGTTTCAGCTAAATTAGTATTTGTTGAGATACGTATTATATGAGTATGCAAAATTTTTTCTCAATTCAACTATTCTAGTTTAGGCACAGATGATAAATTGGCACTATAAACAATGGAGTCAGTATATTACCATTTGTATAAAACTTTATGCAATACATAGATGAATCCGCAAAGAATTTTTTTCTCAGCGTATTTTCATGCTTACCACCTTAAAATCTGAGCAATATATCGCACCCAAATATCCCCTTGGACCTGGCCAAGAGTTTAATTGCGCCTAAAATAAATATAGACATTTTGGCATACTTTTCAAATCAAAGAATTTTAATGACTTCTTTTTTATCTAAAGTACTCTGTGTATGTAGAAATTTTGAAAAGGGAGGTTAAAGTCTCTGGATTATTTATACCGTAGGTATGGCACTCACAGCATGGATAGAAAGTCAATGTCATACTGATTCATTCACTTTGAGAACATCAAAGGGTAATAAAACTTCACTAGACCATCCTATTTGCTACCGTGAAGCGTTCTATGCAGCTGAAGCTAGCGCACCAGAGCTGATACGCCAAAAGGAAACCGCATGCCCTCAGGGGTAAGCCGTACGGTTAGAGAAAAATACTGACAAGAGTAGTTAAAGAGACAACAATCCTTCCTGCATCACTTTGAAACTCAGACCCACCGCTAAAGGTCATCGGTTGACCTATACTCAAGCTTTTTGTTAAATTTTAAATGTTATATTACAAATTCATATCTGCACTCAAAGACCAAAATTCGTCAACAGTAACGTCAAGTGAACTGTCGTTTTATCGCATTAGAAAGAACGAACATGGATATCCTGTAGAGCAAGCTAATTTGCATTGATGAAGTAAATAAAAACATTATTAATTTCCTCACGTCGAACCCGAGTAATCTTTTAGCAAACGAAATTACCAAAATTATGAAAGCAGTAAATAGAATTTGTGTTTATTACCATCGATTTAACTTAGACGTTACTTTTAGCAAGTCGAAATTATATTTCTACGGCAGGACTTTTAGAATCGAAAGTTTTCTGACTCATGGGAGAGTTACGTACCTTCAGCCAGGACTTAGGCCTCTTGGAATGTTTTCCCTGCACTCTCTGAGTTAGGAAAGGGTTGGGAAGTTGGGAAGGATTTAGGGTATAAGGGCTTCGACGTGATGAGCACAACAAATGCTTCGGGGTCGGGATAGTTTCGGAAGAGAGCGGGGAAGGGAGAACATATCACCGTCATCGCGGGCGGTGCGGCGAGAGCTCTACATCACACTAAGTGGTACGACTCGAAGGTTGGTTTTGATAGGTGAAGGTAGAGCTTATTCCTACCTTAGGCCCCTTGCACACACACAGATTTTGGACGGCCGGCAAAATATCGGCCGTCCATATTCCAATAGTGAACAATTGGATGGCATGGGAGCTTGCACACACACCGACCACGCGCCGGCACCGGCTAAATGCTGGTTAACTGCCAGTCATTGTCGCTGTGGATCACCGGCGCCGGCTCAAAAACATGGCAACTTATCGTTTGACCGGTAAAATCCGGCGTGTGTGCAAGCATCGATTCGCCGGTAAAATATCGGCCGGTATTTTACCGGCCATCCAAAATCGGTGTGTGTGCAAGGGGCCTTAGCAATAGGCATGCGAATATCATATTTTAAGGGCGGGGAGCCGTTTACCAATCCTAGACGAATTAGAACTCCGAGAGTTTTATTTGGGGGGCACGGAAAGGCTTCGTCCGGGACTTGAACGCGGGAACCTTCAATGAGCAGCCAAGCGCTCTTTCCACTACGCTACCACGCTCCCCATGACAGCTGATCAGGGATGTCAAGTGTAACGTCACGAAAGTCAAAACCAGCAAAATTTCAATAGTTTCGATCGTGGGAGCGAAATATAGAAACGAAATGGATTTAACCCTGGGGAACTAAACTCAGAGTCGAAACGAAATCGGAGTCAAAACTACTTCGGGTCGAAACTACATGATAACTCTGGGACAAAACGAAGCACAGAAAAATTTTCGCACCGGAGGAACCACGTGCTTCACTTTCAAACAGTTTAGTTTTGATCCACACACTGAGTTCGAAGTATGGTTGAATGAAGTAGAGGTTCGGCCTACCGCTATTAGAGGCATGGAGCACTCATATGTTTACCACGAATAAGTTATAATAATTAATTATAACAGGATAACGGTGAACGCAAACTGGTCATTCGATTTTTAAGCTCAATGTTATGACCTCTCTACACGCATGTCCATCGTAATGATTCGAAACTATTCCCTCCTATCCACTCAACCTCTGGGATCGAAACTTAACAATGAGAAGCGGGGTTTCGATTAATTTAGTTTCGTTTCCGGGAGTAAAGTTTCGTCCCGGGTCGAAACAAAACTCCTTGGCGATTTTAATTTCATGCAGGAACGAAACTGAACGTAGGCCTCGTATTTTCATTTCCCTTTGGGTCAAAACGAAACATTTCCTTTAAGTTTCACTTTACCATCCATGCAGCTGATACGAGCAAAACATCGATATTTCTAGGAATATTATTACAGATACTCTAAAGCTACGTTTTCATTGACGCGTAGAAGGCCTACGTGCGCGACGAGACGCGTTATTTCTTCTCATGAACCGTTCGCATGCAAGCGTACCTATGCGTTGGCGAACTTACATGTAGGAGGCTCTTCTTGCCCGCTACCTGCCGCAGAGAAACGACAATTAAGCAAATGAAACGTGACGACCGTGAATAATTTCTCAGTAGCGGTGTTGTAGTTATCTTTTGCGAATCATCAGACCCAAGTAAGTGTAATACTTCCATATTCTCTGTGAGCTCATTCATCTCATCCACACTAATTAATAATGAAGGACACTTTGTTTGTTCTAAAAGTTTATAAAAAATCTTATATTTTACGACCGGTTTCGGCGGTCATAAAAGCGGTCATAAAATATAAAAAAATTTACAAACTTGTTATAATGTTATGTAATAACTTGTTATATTAATAATAAAAGACACTTTGTTCCTTCGAAAAGTATATAAAATTTCTATATTTTATTAAATTTATATATATTTGGCGGTCATAAAACCGGTCACAAAATATAAAAGTTTTATAAACTTGTGGAAGGAACAAAGTCTTTTATTATTAATGTAGAGGCCTTCCACCACGTACGTGCTCCAAGTTTCCATATAATTTCTCATCTACACGTCAATTTGCAGTGGGTACATGGTGTGATATTTGTCACGTAGAGACTTCCATCTGGCCAACAAATCATTCGATGCGAACACAATGATATTACTATTCAAGCTCCAGCATTCTTAACCTTCCAGAATCATCAGAAATTAAAGTTCTCCTTGCCTACTATTCAAACAGATACTCTTACCTCCATCCAGGCTTCATATTTCAGACTTCTGTTTCGGTATCTGTAATCTCTAAAATTGCATGCATAAGTATATTTCCCCAAATTTCGGATACAATAAATTCTTCAACAGAGACGAGACTCACGTAAGCAGTCATGTAGGCGAGTTTCACGAGTCGAAATTTGAGAGGATTTCTGCTTTGGGCGACGCGTCGCGTGCGGACTCGCGCGAAGTATTCCAGGTTTTTGATAGGCTGAAGCAAGGCCCTTATATACTGGTTACTAATCTTCCAAAAGGTTCTCATTGAAATCGGTAGGGGGCGCTGTTGCCTCAATCTTCCGACACCAAATAGTTCCTCTTTTGAACGAGTGGCAGCGCGAGGGTGCCCATGGTTTCTAGTTGTAGGAAAATTAACATGGCGAGTATAGGCTAAACGTTGACTTGTGGTGTTTTTTTCCATTTTTTCAGTGGTAAGGAGGCCTTCTGGAGGTTTCATTTTTTCACAGTACGAAACTGAGTGTAGTGGCTAGAAAGTGGTGCTATTAGCTCAGAAAAATCAGCGATGGTTCAGGAGTAGTGACTTGAAACAAATCCCGTGCCCTCGCTCGTAGTGGGATCCCGTTTACTTACCTGTGAACACCATGGCTTACGACAAGGGATCGTTTTTGTGCGTGGTTTTAAGTCGGTATATAATGCTAAGAAGAAATAAAATTCCAAACTGGGCATTATAAACTCCCATTTGTGGAAGGCGGCGGTAAGTACACTGAATGTTTACATGTTGCATTTTTGAATAAGTTGTTTCTTGTGCATGGTACCTAAGTTATGATAACGGTGAAGGCCCGAAGTGTCACTAATCTTAGCAATTAAGTTTAATAACAATGCAAATGTTTCAACTGCGTGTCCATATTACAGCATTTGTCGAAAATGAAACTCCTATCCCGCTCAACATTTTTAGCCGACCTTATTCCAAGATGGCAGAATGTGGTGGACACGTTAATTTTAATTTTGTAAGTAATGTGTGCCGCCTACTGTCCATCGCATGGCACAGTGAGTATTCGCATTTAAAGTTGATATTTTTTAAACATTGTTTTGCTCTATCGGAAGTAGAATCAAACTCTTGAAAAGTTATTTTTAAGTTTTTTTATCTGGAATGGACCTGATGTTTTGGTTTGGGTTTCTTGTTTATATACATTACTAGCTGAGAAGCCCTTTGATTTTGAGCAGCTCGGAGATGAGTTAGAGAATTTGCCTAATTCTTTGTGCATTGAAGTTGGCCGTTGTGCGTGAAAATGCTATTGTTTATTTCTCTTCGTCACAAGGTTCATAAGTTTTGTTCATGGTAGCAGAGAGGAGTACTCCTCGATCGTATCCTACTACACACCGCAAATAAGTGTATTTTTTCTCTATCTTGGCCTCTATTTTTAGCGTATATTAGTGCCTTGCAGGGTTAATAGTCTTGAAGAATTTAAATGCATTGCAATTTAAACAACCGATAAATATTCTTTTACGTTATTTTAGCTCGATCGGATAAAAACCACATTTATATGATGATTTTTGTATGACAGACACAGACAAACATTAACTTTTTATGTAGGATTCATAGATAAAGCGTAACAGGTATCTCGCAATGTCGCGCACAAGAATTTCCTTTGGTTGATTTTGCGTTTAATTTAATTAACTTCATTTTTGCTCTGCCATTTCGAAGTGTTCTACGTTCTACTATGATATGATATTTTGGGAATTACAATTAATTATAATCAATGACCGGAACCAATGACTGTTTTACTCGGGAGCTTTTAAAGACCAGATGCGTGAATTAACAAATTGAAATAGTTATTTAATAAATGCCTTGCAATAAATTTTCTGGAAATAATTGGATGTCGAGGTTTATCAATTTGATCTGCTTCTACAATTGCTGAGATTTATCGATTCGGTTCAGTGCAAATTATCTGGATAATCAAGAGAAATTGGCCATCTTTCCCTGCCAAGTGCCTACTAACTAGCCAGTTGCTGACAAGCCTTACACATCCTGCATGTTTCATGAACAATTTCTGTCTAACCGTGCTACTATTTGAAAATACATGAATGCATATTGATGTTGGATCTGTAATTGGCTTTGAGAACTAATTATTCTTTATTTTTCCCCAGGATTAACTGATATATAAAACCAGTGAAGCATGAAACTTTGTGAATGTAATTTAATGTGAAGTAATTTTGGGAGATGAAACCTAATAATACTGTCTGGAGGAGTCGAACATTTAGATACAAAGAATGATGTAGACCCTCAGATCCAAATATACTGTATGTCCTCAAGAGAAATACAGCCGCCTTCCAGCAATGTGAGTAAATTTGAAAATATGTAAATGTATATTGATGTCTGATCTGAGCTTGTTATTTTGAACATTTGTGTCCCGATTTACTCAGAGAAGTAATATGAAAATTTTGCTCTCATATTTATGAATATCACTATTATTGTTTATTAATTTAAGTAAGGTGACATGAGCCCAAGTTTTATTTTATGGATAATTTTTACAACTTCAATGTCCAACATCTGTGAGAGGTTTAGGTAGTTAAGACCATTAAGCATAACATAAAAGTTGGTATATGTACTACCAAGCTTGGGTGATCAATCACCTATTAGAGTATGTATCAACGATGTGTAAGCACACCTTACATCTCGCAATCTTTATTGTTCATCACTCTTACACTGGAACTCTCATTCCCAACTTCTGAGCATGGTGGCAAACCTTAGGACTCAACATCCCTTTTCTCCTTTAAGAGACATTCTTACCCTTACATAAACGTAAAGTCTTGAACAAAAACAAATGCAAATCCTGATACTTACTACACCAATTCACTTATAAACCAAAATAACATTCTTCATTCCAGATAAATCAAAAGTCTTTTTACAAGCTTGGCATATGTTAAATAATCAGCGCATGTTAAATACTGAGTGTTCAGTAAATAAATAATAAATAAATAAATACTAGTTATTCAGTGATCTACATTTTATAATACTGCAAAGAACTAGATTTATTACATTCTCTCATTGACCTCATCTCTCCTGGAGAGTCTCCTGTTTTCCTGTAATTGTTTCCTGCCATCACAGGATTAGGTTGCAAATTCTTTCCTCCATCTACAGTTGAGGACCTCAAATCCGGAAAGCTTGGGACCAAAGGGTTTCTGGATTTCTGGTCTTCATGGTATGTTTTGTTAATTAATTAATTTATAAATGTGTTCAGGCTCTTGTGCTTGATATTTGAGATCCCTAAGTGCCCAGGTTGTTAGTGTATGTTTACAGAGTGTGCTAACATCCTACTCGTCCCAGAACAAGGCTCAGAGGCCGGTGCCACGAGGTGTCTAGTCGAAACCCTATGCAGAAGAATTTTCAAACATTTTAGATTTCTGTTTTTTTTTTGGGTTTCTGGATTCCGTATTTTTGGTCCTCAACTGTACTATATCCTCCCTTGGTGTTAGCTCATTGTAGTTCTCTTCCTTATTCCCATTCTCTTGTTCCCTCTGAAGATATGGTTTAGCATGAGAAGTATTCCTTCTATGAGGTTTCCCTTGATTATCATAAATCAACTCCGAATTTCCATTAGATTCTATAATGGTCACAGGATCTTGTCTAAAGGGAGTGGATAGTTTGTTTTCCCAAGCTTGTTTCATTAACACCACATCCCCTGGCTCCACAAGACTAGGCTTTGCAAGACAGTTTAAATGAGCATACAATTTACCATCATCTTTCAACATTAACTCCCTGTCTCTAATTATTACAGCTAATATCAGGTTCACCTGCATACATAACTGTAAATCTGGAATTTTTTTACCAAATCTTGCATCCTAAAAACAACGCTGCTGGTGGGCAACCTGTTACCAAGTGGGGAGTGGCTCAATATGAGGATAGGTATATCAGAAGTTCCTCTATCCAACTTATCTTTTATGCGCCAGCAATCCTTAATCTTTTCATAATGTTCCTGTTTTGGCATTCTACCGCTCCATTTGCCCGGGGCCAATATGGTGTAGAAAAATGATGGATAATATTTAAATCTTTCAGAAACCTCTGAAATCCTCGATCTTTAAATGGTGGTCCATTATCTGATGAAATAGATTTTAGCAAACCATATACCGTGCGAACAAGCCTTTAGACAAATAAGGACTGTGCAAATCTAACACTATCAACAAATTGCCACCTGATGGTTAGGGGCCAAGGAAATACAAACTTACAATGGTTGACATGGCAATTCAGATCGTACTATTGGTTCTAGTGGGTCACTACTAGCCACTAACTGACATTCATGGCAGGATCTACACCACTGTTCAACATCTTTTTGCATACTTTTCCTCCAAACCTTGGTTCTTAAAATTTTCTTCATACTAACAACCTCCATATGACCTTTGTGAACTACGACTTGACTTACACTCCTGGAGAACTTTTGGTAATATGTACTATTCTTGCCCCTCTAATGGGCCATTCCATGAAAATAGGTAACTTTTGGAAATATAAATATTTTTTTATATTTAACTTATTGTGTCATGATTGTCTTCTCATAAGGTTATATTATGAGTATTTACTAGGAATTTTAGTCAAATATGTTTAAATATGTAGGTAACCTAGGTTCAAAGTCGTCTCTTCATCAGCTGTTCAAAAATTGCCATTTTAATAGGTTGTGTTGCCATATCAATGCTTGACTAAATGCTATTTTTATGTGTCTTGGTAATTATAATATCAAAATATAGTACAGTATAAGAGTTTCTATCACAAAATTATATTAATTTTGCGATAGAATAATGGTAAAATACAGTGTTTAAAAGTAGATTGTTTCTTTGTCCCGTACGTAACATAAAATATATAAATTTATTTTTTCACAAAGTTTCTTGACAAACAGCTACTCAAAATACAATTTTCTAAACTGGTTTTGTGTCAAACTAAATGATTATGATGTTGTGAAAAAATAATAAAATTTAAACATACCCTAATGTTCAATTTCTTTCTGTCCCGTACGTAACGTTACGTACGGGACACTTCACAACATAATATGCAATATACAAAAAAATGAATTCACTATGTTATATCATTACTAAATTTTGATAATATTTAATTCTAAAACATAAAATGAAGCGTTATTTACATTTAGTCCAGAAAAGTCTAGGCCTACAGTAATTTAAATTTAAAATTGTGCTCTGGGCATTCAGGGTTGGGGAGTTTGGCATCGGTTAATAGAAGGGCCAGGTATTAAGTTTATGTCATGAAATGACAAAGTGGCAGAGGAGTAGGTGCTGTGGTTGAAAGTATGCATTGTAGTAAACAGAAGAACAAGTAAAATTTTAGGTGCATAGAGGGCGGGTAGAAAAGGTTAGAAAAAGTAAGGTGAATGAAATGGTAAATCTTGACTGTTTAATTCCTGCGTTTCATTTGATTTTGTCACCTCAATAATCTCCAGTTCTTCATGACAAAAAGTGGGGACTTAATTTCTTTTGTCTCAGTGTGTGGTAGATCTCAGATGTGAAATCACTGGGATAGTTGTTCTCGATTAGATGTTTGGTGATACTAGAATTTACAGTCGCCTTTAGCCAACACGTAATACATGTTTCAGTGCGTGAGTGATTATAGCATATGTTATTTTTGTGACTGATTACTAGGAGGGAATCAAGGTCAGAAAATAAAGAATGTGGACTACATGAAGTATTTTTATTTAAGTAAGTTTACATAAGCACCACTGAGTAATGCCTGAAACTTTGAAGATAAGAAATTTAATGCTTTTTCAGAATTTAAATGGTGGTGGAAAAACCTTAGGCAACTGCTGTTGCTAGAGTAAAGAAAATGCGAAGTAAACTAAATGCAAGTGATCATGATGGGTTCTTAAAAAGAAGTAAGAGGATAAATTAATTAAGAAAAAAGCGGAGAGAAAATATTACCGACGAAGAAAAAGTATGAAAGGGAAAAAATGACAGTGAATAGCAGGCAAACTTAAGCTAAAAAATCAAGCTCACATCAGTTCTCCTGAATGCAATTTTAGAGAACTGACTGAATGTTAAGAGTAGTGAGGATGAAAATGATGCTCTATTCAATCTGCCAAGGATTTTGCATCAGAATCTTCAGTAGTTTGTTCAAAGACAAGTTTTATTGTATTGTTGTTCAATATTTGTTTGTTCAAGGCATATTATGCTGGAGAAGATTATATAAATGATACCATCATCAAAGTAAAGCATTGAGACAATGTTCAAGCAGCACCAGATATCCTTAGCTTTCACGTGATATGCAATACAAATGAAAGTTTTTCAGGAGAGAAACATTTTAAAGATATCAACTTGAATTTAGACCTGTTTGTTGAAGTGAAGACAGAATTCAGAGGTCAGTGGGTTCTAGTGCAATATAATGGCAATTTATTTTGAGGCAAAATCACAGAAATTGTCTCACAGAAGCAACTGTAAGTTACAGTCATGGTACCTAATGGTGCAGCGAGGGGGAGGGGGAGGTTTTTGGGGCATAATCACCCCCCAAATCTAAATTAGTTAATTGGATTAATATTACTTATAGAAAAGTGTAAGGATTAATAAAATATCCCTCAGAAAGCTGTAAAACTCCCCATTTTGAACCATTTATCTTAAAAAATTTCTGGGGGAGGGTCCCCGTACCTCCTGCTTGCCCTGGCAGGTATTCCATACCCCCCAGATCCCCACTATTAGTCGCCCCTAAAACCTCCTCTAGCCTTAATTCCTAGCTGTACCCCTGAGGGTACCCACCAGTCCCCAGAACATTATAAATGGCCAACGCTGCCCGATTGTATTGTATACAATAGAGAGACAGAGGTGATTAAAGCTATTTCTCCTCCTATAGTGTTGAACAAAAAAAGACGATGGAGAATTTAACCGTAAAGATCTTAAATTATGAACTCTGGTATCTTTCTCCTTGTTTTTTTTTAATAATACCATGGTAACAAGATTAAAGTAGCTGTATAATTTTTTTATACCCTAATTGTATTATAATTAAGCTAAGCAAATACAAGTTAATTGATCAAGAAAATAATGCTTATAAACATATGATCTTCTTATATTGTAATTGGCTTAACAACCTTTTCTGATAAATGTGTTTTTGACCATGTTAACTCTGCCTGCTTTCAATAACTTTTAGCCTGAAGTGTACAATGTCCCGTACGTAACACCCTTGTCCCGTACGTAACAAAAGGTGAAAAAATTGTAACTTAGTTGAAAAAAATTTGTTAATAATGTTAAGTATATGTACTTGAAGCATACTTTTTAAGCTATATGAAAAAAAATACCACAGCATTATGAAAATTCTAATTGAGCTGAAATATCATTTTTCATAACATGAGCCAAACAAGTGGTTGACTCAGCTTGAGATGGGGCAATGTCCTTATGGGCCATGTTCTCATCTCTAGCAAATTCCAGGTTTTTAAAATGATCACTGATAAATCTATTATATATTGGATCATGAGATACATTTCACCTGCATCTATCCTGCTTCTCAATACCATTCTCACAGTCTAGAGAAGGACTCATTATTGTTCATATTTCCACATGATAAACTGGTATATGAAACCAGTGAACCATGAACTTGTGAAAATAATTTGATGTGATGTAGTTTTGGGAAATGTGTTCTAATAAAACTTTCGCTTTCAGTGGGATAGTGTTTACTGCTGATGGCTCAATTTTTTTAGCTCATGCTATGAATTTTACATTTTGACTTTTAGGAATTCATGGATGACTATTTAATTATTTATAAAATCATTAAGAAATCATCACTTTAAATGCCAAATTTGTGAACTAATTTTGTTTATTGATCATTATCTAATTGTAAGCCTGAATATTTATTTTTTTCCTATTCTTATTCAGTTTATTCAATAATTTACACTCACTCACATTACTAATATTTGTGTTCTTTGTGACTTAATATGTTTTAAATGCCTTGGTCTAATTTCTTAAATTTTGGACATTTTTTATTTTAAATTTCTTATCATGGTTTTGTTATTAGCCCTTATACTTGTACTAATCCTTTTTTATTATTTGTTCTATCATCTAATATGATGTCTGTGAAACTCCTTGAAGGCTGTTCCTTAAGATGATTCATCAGTGGACTTCAATATTCAACACCTATGGTGGCTGTTTCCTACTAGAATTCAAATGAAGAACTTACAGTCAGCCTTTATTTAATCCGTTTTCAGGAGAATAATTGATGCTTTTTATGGCTGTCTGTTTCATGACATTATAGAGAGATGTTGTTTGACGAATTGATGTGGAAATTTACTTCCTTTTGATAGAATGTATACCTGAAAATGTTTGCTTATCAATTTTTCTCGGAAATAAATGTTGGTAAGCTTCAAAAGGTGTTTTTTTTCCTGATAGAGGTAATCCTAGTGATTATTTCCAAAAGATAAGAGAGAACTTTTTACTCTCTCAGATTTTTCCCAACACTGGAGAGTAGTGCATTGAAATGGTCTTGTATATTTTACAGCCGCTCTATATTTCTAATTCAATAAATGTTATAGGGTGCACTTCTAAAGAGACATTAAATAGCATAGGTTAATAATTAACTATATTTCCTTTGTGATCTGGATATTGTGTCATTAATTTAGAGTAATAAGAAATTGATTAAGTACTGTCTTTAGGCCTCTGCACATTTTTTCCAGCGACTGTGCTGTGACTGAGTACATGCCCAAGGAGGTTTCTTCGGAGGCTTCTCGTAAGGTCTTTTTCATGGCTGTTTGTATCTCTTCTATGGATGAAGAATGGGTTCATTTCAGGGCTGCCTTAATCCTAACTTGCACAAAAATATCTGATGGGGTGACCTCCGGACTACAGGTGAGGCAGCATACGAATCTGGTGTTTGACCAGGAACCAGGGTGTGGATTCGTAGCATGTTTTGGCAAGGAGCCCTTCAATAGGTGGAAGAGGGGACTTCATAGTCTCAACCTCGCCTGAATAAAGGCATATTATTATTATTGTAAAGGCTTTTAACTCCCTCAAAACTTGTGAGTAGGGCAGAACAGAGTCGCTAGAAGCCTCACAACTTATTTCGTTTCCTAAAGATATTTAGCATAAAACTTAAACTTGGCTCGACTGTTGATTCCATTTTTTTCCTTGACAAGGTCGGCCAAGGGGGGGGTTTATAATAACTTACGTCCTTCCATAGCTTAGAAAGCGATCAGATTGGTCTTGCAACAATGATTAGAGTCCATTCCTCCTACTCCAAGTAGTTTGATCCCACTCCAACCAATTGGGGTGGCACGGGTTATTCAATTGCATCACTTTCAGAATTCACCCTGTATGTTATGTAACTGCTTGCATAACATAACCCTATATAAGCATGCGTAAGGTGAACTGATCAATCATATCCTCACCATACGTTGGCATCTGGGAGACCGGACCCTAGGCGACGAGAGAGTGACCCTTTGTTGTGTTTTGTTAAAATGACCATTGGAAGTGTTGACTCACTCTGTAAAGAAGACTAGCAGTGGCCATCATGAGATCTTATTCTATCTCCATCTGGCGTGCAATTGCACGGATATTTCAATGAAATTAGAATAAGGGCTATTTCACCATCTTGCATGTATTCGTTCTAGCACTTAATCGCTTTGCACGATGTTATTTTGACAGCGCCTTAGTAAATTCATCAGTTTGTGCAATTATGTGCACGGTGTAAAATGGCCGTTAACGGGAGAAATGCCTTATAATGTACCTATATGTTTTTTTCCAACTGCCGCCGCCTTCGATCATTATTAATTTATTTATCATCATTCGATCTTTATCATCTTCGATCATTATTATTCGTTAATTTAATCAGAAAATTCCGAGAGTTAGGTAAAACCCTAATGCAGATAAATTTATTGTTACTTTGGCTTCACTAGGTCCTATTTACCCGCCGAAACTAAGGAACTAGTGATTTACAGCCCATAGCGCATTTCCATGGTGAAATTATTCAATGAATCTAATCGTTCCTCCTATAATTCGTCCACATCCGACTCTTATCACTCCATCTCGTCCCAATTTGCTTTCGAACCGCCGCCGAGACCGCAGTTAGTTCCATATTTCCCCTAGTGATAGCGCCACTGCGCGCCAGAGTTTCTCTGGAGGGGTTTGAGGGGTGGGAGCGTCAGTCAAGGCAACAACATTGAGCCGAAGATTAGTAACCAGTATATAAGGGCCATGGGCTGAAGATCCCGTTTTCGCGTTTCTTCGCCTGAAACGCGTCCATAAAAACGTACCTTAATAAGGTATGCTCCACGGTTTCTTTAATGGTCTGACCCAGGTTTCTACACTATATACGATGTCATTCTCAATTCACTATGCACTCTGACATCCTCAAAGGCTAGAGAATGAGAGTGACATAGGGTAAAATGTCGAAAACTGGGTCACATCATTAAAACGTTAGTGAAACAGAGTGTGAATATTAGTGCATCTGTGATTATGTTTCTTGTTACGCAGTTCCACGAAATATTGAAATCCAACCTCAATTTCATTAAATCGATAGCTGCATATCTTGTTAGACCCCATATGGGAAGGAGAATGTCAAATCTTAGACTACCGAGACAGGTAGGGTTTATTATTGCGTAAATCGTAAAATTGGAAGAGGCTGAACAAGTTGAAAGGTTAAAGAAGCGGACAAAATGTAGATTGTGTCCGCCATACAAAAGAACGGAACACCTCTTTTTTATATTCCCGATGCAAAAAGCCTGTGTTTGAGCTATTGTGAAAAAAATGTAATTTTGATCGCCCGCAGAAATCAAGAAATGCATCAAGAAAAGGAATAAGCGGGATAAATTTCATGGTTTCTTTGTATCTATCCTTCCAACATTAACATTTAAGGCCTTATTTTTAAATCTTGCGAAATAATGAAACTTAAATAAGAGTATAATAACTAAAGAGTTTTTGACATCAGTTTCTTGATCCAGTTTCAATTAACAATTTTTAATGAAAAATTGTTTCATATTGGGAATGCATAAAATTATATATAAGTTTAGATTAGTTAATCAGTTAAAGAAACTTAAACTAAACAATAAAAATGGCGTAGCAGCATGTTATGCCTTTTTAATTTATTGGTGTCTCCCAGACCGCGTATCACAGGTAGTGTAAAAAGAATTGCACGTCACTGTTTAAGGGTTAACTTGCTGGGGTTTTCAATCGAAAAGTAATATTATAACCCATTCTTACCAAAAGAACGAATAACGATTATTTCTCCCTGCTGTGATAGAACTGATGGTGGTAACATCCTTTAGAGGAGACGAATGACAGCTGAGGTAATTTGCGCCATGGCGGAAGGTTAGGTAAGGACGGGTGGAGAGAAACCAGACATAGGCATTAGCCTACTCTTAACGACAGGAGACAAATATACCACGATTTCATGTCCAGTAAGACGGAAGGAGACCTGAAATTGGAGTGTGCTTCACATAACACTTCAGTACGGAGTCTTTGAAAAATATCCGCCACCGTCAGGATTGGAACTCGGACCAACAAGATAGGAAGCTACATTACGATTACACCAACACGATTCAATTATTAAGATAATGGAAGCAAAATATTCATCCAACTGGTGCAACGGAGGTCAAAGCCTGATACTAAATTGCGTGGGATTAACGCCACCGATGATTCTTGATGAAACTGTCCTTGTCAAAGGCGTTGAGCTCTTTTTTCCCCGACGATTACTGCACTCTTCAATTAATATCCTTTAATTCGTATGCATGCCTCGCATTGCATTCACGCACACTACCTAACACTATGTAGAGATTACCTGCTTTTCAAAGCACAGAAAATGACGGATGTCAGAAAAAATACTACTCTATCAATTTGGAAATGCACGGAAGTGTAATAAAAAAGTCAAAAATAACCCGACAATCTCGTTTAATTTTCTGAACTTTTTCATCATACAGCAAACGAATAAAGTCATATTCTCATTTGAACTTGATGACTCCTCCATTTTTAAATTGACGTTTAAACTTTTTATCACTCCCTTTGGCTTGAAATAGAACTGCAAATGACTGTCTACTTTATGTTGGCACTCGCTTCCATACAATTGTACAGTGCAAGCAAATAACTTCCATAAACCTAATTGGAAATTTTAATTTACCGTATGAAATTCACCTGCAAAAACTAACCACTTTATATACTAATTCGCTTTCATAAAACACTGTAAAAGAAAATAATTGCCATAAACCACATTGAAAGATTTAATCTCACCCTGTGTTTTCACTCAATGTTTAATTTGATTATAAATTCGTTTTCACAGGGCGATTTAGAAATGATTGTCGCCGCTGTTGTTCTAAATCCCATGGACTGACAAGTTCAATTTGAGGAAAAGTTTAGGCGGGATTACATTGTCCAAACCAGGCATCAGTCACGTTTTTCTATCAACAGCCATTATGTGGGTCGAACGAAATTAAACCTCTTTTTTAAACCCGTCGACAGCGTTGACTCCCTCGTGAACGGGAGAGCGAGCCGCATCGGCTTGGAGGCGGCGGCGTGTCCAAAGCCGGCCTAAGGGATTGGCGCCCACAGCGCAGCGGTGGCGACACGATCGCGGTGGTGGCCAAACGAATCATTCGCAGCTCTGGACAGCGCAGTGGACGCCGGGAAAGGTGGGTGGGGGCAGAGAAGACGGTATAAAAGAATCCGGTCGCATGTCATCGGGCGGTATCATCCGAAGCAGCGAGGAATTAAGAATTAAAACGCCTCGGTGATCCCATTCCTTCATTGCCGAGTGGAACAGAGATTGATTACGTTTCAATGGGAGCAGAGTGTATAATCCCCGGGAACACCTCATTACCGATGAGTTGTCCCGACCCGACGCGCCCTTCATACTCTTGACTCGTAGCATTTTGTTTGCACGTAAATCGTGTGCGAAATGCACAAAGGCGGGCTTGAAGTGCACGGACTGATGCATTGAATAAACCACCCAGAGTCCCACAGAGTGCGAGCGCCTCGACGGGAATTGCGGGATGGACAAATTCAGCGAAGCTTAAGCAAGCCGAATTTAGAAATTGGTCAAACAGTAAATCCTGAGGCTGGAGGGACCACGGCAAGATGGAAAAACCGGGAATCGATGCGCGAATTGCCACCGTAAAAAATTACCACGAACTACATTCACTCATTTCTGCCTATAAAAATATCTGCTTGCGACGTTGAAAATGTATAGATATTTCGTTACCACGGTCGTCTAAAGTAATTCTTTAAAATGTTGTGGTAATTCATTAAATAGTTTTCTCAGAATGACCCGTGGATGTTCTGTGCGGTAATGGTATCAAAACCTTATTTGAATAGATCACATCATATATTTTCAACAAGCATAACAAAACGATTTAATCTTTAGGGAAAGCATAGTTTAAGACTAGAGACAAAGAGTTATTTTAAGTATAGTATAAGATAAGGGACAAAGTTAAAATCTCCGTATCGATGTCTATATATTTAAGCTTCTATTCTACTCGAATTTTATTTGCACTCAGTGGGCATTCATGCTGTAATTTCCATTTGCACCCGTCTCTGTCAGAAAGTGGGATCATTTCTACCAGAATCAAAAATAAACTAATGAATGAAATAGGTCGAAAAAACCTTAATCACCATATTTGCGGAAATTTTAAAAGAAAATTGTGCGTAGTTTTTTTATCAAGAAAGAGCATCATTTTCCCAGCACTGTAAGGTGTAGCCACGTGACTTCGGTGGACTGAAATGGGTTAAGGGAACACATTACTTCCACTCGATAAGTGATTTCTCGTGATGCATTGTTCTATTAAAATTTAAGCTGTCATCATTAAATTTTCAGAAAGTATAAAGTAAACCTTTGTATAAAATTTCCTGCGTATAAAGTTTTAAAACTTAAAGAATGTTCTCAGATTTGAATTTGCTGAATATTCTATGCACAGGTAAATTGTGAAAAGGTTTGAAGAAATGAGAATTTTCAATGAGAAGGTAAATTACCTTTTTGTCCCCTCCCAGAGTCATTGCGCATTGCGAGTCGAAAATTCGTCGCTTACTTTCATGCGTAGTATTTCTTTTACCGACATCGTTAATGACGAATTTCTTGAAAATAATGGAGGAAATATGAGGAAAAAATATATACCTGGAGTAGACAGTTAGCTTTGATTTCTCATGAGGACTTTGTGAAGTTGGTGAAACATGTTGAATCAAGCGCTTAAAATTTTTCATGGTAGGGTGGATGAGACATAACGATAAGCCATATAATATTCGCCCGATTTTATTTAATGCACTCCAAAAACATTCAAAAGGGCTCAAAGTTTCAAGAGAGCCGAAAAAAAAAATTGGTGAGAGCAGACTGAAAGGGAGGCAGAACTAATTAAGAGGTGATTATTATAATACGGGGCGATGGCGTGATGAGTAAATTTTGAGAGAGGGGTGCCAACTGTTGAGTGAGAGAAAGGAAATGTTGGGAGAGCGCGAAGGAGGAGTTGCGAACAAGGGGAAGCAATTTCGGGATATTTCGAAGAGGGGAGTGAAGTGAATGGGGATTTAAAATGGGATGTGAATTGGCAGCTTACAAAGTGCAAAAGGATTAAGGACAACTCAAAGCACCCTGTTTGCCATACACAGGGGGGAGAGCAGAGAGGATATCCGGGAATGAGATGAGCAAAATTGATACTGATTTTCACTATAAATCCTTCTGAAGAATTAAACATTTACCACAATCTAAACGCAGTATATTTCAAGGATGATAAAACAGAAACAGCTGAAAGAAAAAATTAAATTTTCCATGTATTTTTAAGACAAAAAAAATATGAAAATGACTATGACGCATGAGGTCCAGCTTGCACCTTCAAAGGTATACCCTATAAGGTATAAGCCTATTGGGAGAGCTACCCTTTTATCTATCTTACTAGTCTATAAGCACATAAAACACAATTTAACTTATAAATAATGAATTTTCTCTAGCTATAAAAGCCTATAAAAGTCGATCATTTATCATTTCCATAGCAAAAAGAGAACTTTTATCATCATCATGAGGCTGGAAATTTTCATAATCCTTTGAACCAGCAGGTGAAAATTTATTTTTACAGTTTTTCAAATTAGTTTAGCGAAAGTCGCCTTGAAATATATGTAGCCACCACCAGTATACATTTGGAAACTGATTTGAACAAAAAATTAGTCAAAATCTGAAAAATATATTGGTAGAGTAACATTAAAGTATAAGCCTGAGTAAGAGTAGTTTCCAAGGGAATATTAAGCTTAATGACTACTGAATATTTATTTGTAAATAAACAGAAAAACGGAAATGGAAATGGTATTCGTTTTTAAACGGTGATGATGGCTATTGTTAAGGGCGTGATGCTTGGTTGAGATCTCTTGGAAGTGGTCCATCTGGGATTTCAGCGGACCGAGCCTTCTCGAGTGCCCGTGTCACGCAAATTTGTGACACCGCCTACCTTGACGCTGGTGGAGGATTCTGAGAATATAATCCCAAGTGGAAGTGTCAAACACCAGTTGAAAGTTGGGCGGATGTAGTTGGCATATTCTGGGGGGAATCAGGGAAGTTTGCAACTTCGGTGGCAAGACGATAGTGGCTCATGTAAATAAAGGGAGATGCTTACTTCGCACTCGTGAATGGAAAAGATTCAATACGAAACTGGATTATTAATTTCTGTGATAATAATACCCTTTCTCGGGCTTTGAACCGCGTGATGCTATGTAATAACTCCTAAGTTTCGAAAGAGGACTTTTTATGATCGTCGCGTCCCCTCTAAGCTTTGCCACTCTTTGATTCGTTAAACACTGCTACGGGTGTACAGACAGCGTTACTCAGTTGTTAAGTGAACTAGGTTGGAAGCCAGTAGAGATTCGGATGCTAAGCGCTAGACTTAGAATTCTTACACAATTGATAATATATATGAACATCTTTAAGAGCGACACGTAGAACATCATAAATTAGAACTCCACTATATTTTTAGGTCCGACAGAAGCCATATATATCTGTCTACCACCCCCCTATAGCTGAAGGACCTGGAGCAGGCGTGCATTTGGGCTTTCCGTGCGTTTTCTGCACCAGAAATGAACCGCGCCCATTAAAGCACAACCAATCCCCGTTAACCGTTTTTCATTTAACTGCGGGATCGGCTTTTTCCACTCCAAAGCAAATTTGTCGACAGAGACAGGTGAAGTGATAACATTTTAAACCTAATAAGATATACTTTTAGGTACACGATTGGAATCTAAAATTGCAATAACGGACCTCAAACTTTTAGTGATATAGTTACTTAAAATAAACTTTCAATGGAACTTCACTCATTAGAACATTAAATATTATCAAACACTTGTCACTAGTTATAAGATAAATATATCTTCATTTTTTCATTCAATTAAACCAACCATATAAACTTTAATTACTTGCATTGATTAATGTGCAATGATACTACGAGTGAGTCTAAATTAGTGTAAAACGGAGCTGGCTGCAATGTGTCACCAGTATACCAGATTATATGGGTATTGCGTGTGAGATTTAACTTCCCCATTTAATTTAAAAGGCCTACCATGAGTGTATTAAAATAACTGGAAATATAAACTCTGCGGAAATATTAAATTGTATTTCTAATTAACGCATATTAATAAGAATACATCAAAGGAATATACTTAATAATGACGTTATTCATGGAATTACGATGAAAAAAAACGTCAGAACGAGCAGTGGATTCGGGGGTCCCAGGGCGGGCCCCGCGGGGATACAACTCGAGGACCGGGAACCAAGTCTGAGACTTATACGCCCGTGTCACTCGAGAGGGGGAGGACAGAAAGGAAAAAAGGATTGGAGGCATCGCCGCGATGAGCGTCAGAACAAGGAAAAAAATTTTCGCTACTTGAGCTTATGAAATTACGTGTATTCCAGCTGCAGTATCATATGATAAAATGTTGCGGAATTACATGCCGCTGTTGAATCAAAACGTAAACATCAATCATTAAAATAGGATGATAGTTTGAATATTAATGGAAATGGGATCGCAGCCCATTACCAAAACTTGCTCTTCCCGCTGGATCGCAATCACATTGTGATAATTGAAAGAAATAATACAGACATAGGAAATGTATTTGAGCTCTTGAATAATTGAGCAGTAAATTTCTGAGGTGAGGTCACGATTTAAACCGTACTATGAAGTTCATGAATAATGATACGCTGATCAAATTTTGTTTACCTTTGCACAATTAGCGACACTTGCATATAATTGGACTAGCCCAAAAACCTTTTGAATTAAAAATTCTCGTACCAGAACCGCATCTAGTTAAATCGTGGCCTTAATGGTGTTCGTGAATATATTTGCATTAAAACTTTACGATATTACAGCGAATCAATGATTCGACACGTGCAACGGGCCATGAGAGACAAAAATAAGCAATATTAAATCTGTATTAATTTATGCAAAGGTAAAACTGAGCTAAAACGCTAAGAACTCTCCCTCATATTTACCGTTTAACACATATTTTAACTTTTTATTATTTTTATTGATGAAGTATTGAGTTTTATTCATTAACTAAAGTGCATTATTTCTAGAGCTAAAGTATGGATAATATTTCCATCGCTAAAAGTTTTGGAAAGTAGGCATTAGAAAAAAAGGAAATGCATCTTTAACCAAAAGTAATAATTTTTTATCATAAAGAGAGATGAGTGGCTGAGAATGAAGCACACAGCTTTCTTTTAATTCCACCGTTAGAAGGCCTTATTTGGACGTGTTTTCGCAACTCCTCATGAATTTTTCATTGTCACTATAGTTAAAACAGTAATGCAATTACTCAGATCGTTACCATAAGTGCCAGCAATATCATTTTCACTCTATAAACGGATTTTAGTGAGTGTCAAATCGTGTCATCAATGTGTATTATAATATCAATGACGATAATGGCGATAAATTGACTTACGATCTCTGTGTTTATGGAGCGAAGATAAAATTGTTAGCACCTTTTCAAACGGCATTATGTGATTTTAGGTGCTATAACAGTTATTATACTATATGAATAAATATACTTTTTTTAATCAGTCTATAAAGTGATTTCCTGCCAATTTCAACCTTTATGTCTCTCGCGAAATCTTCTCACACCATATAATGACCTGACAGTATTGACTCAGTACAACAATCTTGATATCTTGATGCTATGAGAATCACATCATTTTCTTTCCACAGCTGTACAATATTCCTTCAGTTCTAATCAAGTCGAGACCCTTGGAATAGAACAAAAGAACTTTCTTCAATTGACCACCATTGGCTGATCCAAAGGCTATACGGTTCACTAACCGATACAAAATAACGTCTAACTATAAGAACCTGTAAGCAAAAATACTCAGTAGAGCGACTTATGCGAATGCATGGACAGAAAATAGAACCTTTTCGAATGTTTTCCTTGATTTCGTACGTTTTTCGTCCCGGTTCACCGAAATCCTTCATACTTTTAGACATTTACTTGTTCAGGTTAATATATTGCTTTACCAGACCTATCTAACCAGACTATCTCTATCCATAAATTTATTCGAGACTTATTACTCAAGCCATCTGTGTATCACGAAAAGAAAAGAAATCCACTGAAAAGCTTTTTGAAGTGGGGTAAAATGATGGTTGTGTAGAAGAAAAACTCAATGCAAAAGGCAATGGAACGAATCTCCACTCCAACGGTAAGGGGTCTCCAATTCTTCCCGCAAGTACAAAAGTTCCTCAAGAGAGTTCCCTAATAACGACCACTCAATTTGTTGGACTCTCCACCGGCCCGTAATTTTTCTACGCGACTAGTCGAGAGAAATAAACAAGGTGGACACCATTATTTCCCACAGTTCGAGAGCAAAATGGACATCTCCCGGGATGAGATCAATCGAAAAAAAAATATATATATCGTCGTCTTCCGAATGGCTTCCATTCCCGAATTTCGGAGCGCCATTGAGTTGCTGGAGGACCCGGCATCGGCGGAACTTTCTCGCACTCGAATAATGATTGGATCCGCAGATGGAGAGGCGCAGTCGAGCGGACGACAGTCGAGTGAAAGAATTCCATCTCGCCCGTTCTCTTCCTCCTCCCCATTTTACCCTCACGAGACATTCTCCCCCAACCGAAATGCCAACTTCCTCAATGCAGAAACCGCGCACTAAAGTCGAGAGCGTTCCGCGTGTGCAAAACCAACGTCAGGGGGGAGAGAGAAAAAAAGCAGTTCCAGCCCCATACTTGCTTGTCCATAAAAGTTGAACGCCTAAATTCCATTCCTTTTTTTGTAATACGTAACTGCTTGCTCCTCGACGTTTTTCAAGGAGTAAATAGTCAACATGCGGAAAGTTATCCCAACGAATCGATTTTTAAGGAATAGATTAAGACGTGAATAATAAAGAATCTTCTGTGAGAATTTTCTCCTAAAACTTTATGTAATTCACTTAATGTACCGCAGTCACTTAATGAGTATCGACAGTCTGAACTCAGGCAAATTGTGATTATTTCAGCAGGGATGGCAGTGTTATTGGAAGATGGATAGAATAAAAGTTGCTATTAAAACTTTATCTTTGCAGAGTTCTCTTTGAATTATTTGTTTTTTGACTAAAGACAGCTAAAAAATTATCATTTCAGTGGGAACGACGGTTTTTTTAAGAACGATACACGAGCTGTAATGAAAATTGGCATCAAACGTTAATTTATTTATGTGACCAAACAAGTACGAATTTCTGCCGGTCCTCTTATCCTCTTATTATTCGACTACATATTCATTAGCGTGATGAATTCAACTGAATGGAGAAAATTAAACATAAATCTTACGGTGGTTTTCTGCGTAATAACAGCCTGAACTCTGGATATAAAAATTATAAGGTGTCAAAATTAGAGAGTAATTATTTCCATAGACACAGCGAAAAAATTAATCAACCTTCATTTCGTAGCGGTAGAAATGATACACATTTAGGTTCCCAAAAAAATTTTTATAAATCAAGTCGATTTTGTTTCAATATTTTTCAACAAACTCAAGAAAACACTCAAATTGATGAACCACCAGCAAGGTCGTAACTCACTTGCTCGTCTCCCTAAGGTTTAATGCCCATTAGGCTGAGGTACGGTTTAAAAAAATTTCTTGAGAGATACGGCTATTTCTAACGCAGTGGAGGTAAAAACAGCCTTGAACCCTGAGTGAAAGTCTCGGTGGAGAAATACAGCTAATTTTTAGGGCTCGTCTTTCGAACAAAAAGCGTTCGAAGACGCCAGCTGTCGACGAAACTTTCGAGAAAAATAAAACCAAGAGGCAATTCCAAAATACGAGCTGCAGAGGCTTAAACTCTAGCTATAATAGCACCTTTAAATACATTTCAATGGGAAGAGGGAAATTTGATAGAAAAGCATTCCACAAATAGTTCCTTTTTCTCGCAAAAAGAGAGATTAAGGAGCATTTACTGAAGATCTATTGAAGTGATGTCTCCATGTTTCTGGGTATCACCGCGTGGATTTTCTTTGTGACGACAGTTTCTCCGGTATTCCAACCGGCGTCTTCATCGACCTGTAGACAACGCCGCGGAAAATTACGATCTATTGAAGTGGTCAATGTCAATTTTTTGGTGATCCAAATCAAGTTTGATTTAATTGAATATTTGGTACTTCTAATTATAAATATTTGTATCACGGACATAATATCAGTTGTTTAGTAGATGCATCAATTAGCCTTATTATTATATCAGAAAAGTAAATATAATAATTTGCTACCTAAAGCCATGTATGAAAGTCGTAAAATTGAATCAAAATTAGCTATGGATAAATTTTCGGAGTTTTTCGAGAAATTGCGAGAGGTGCGTCTAACCAAGGCTAGGAATGAAAAAAATTTTTATAGGGATACAGGGGGAAGCATTAACGAAACGTCTACTCGTGAAAAGTTGGGCGCAAATAGGTGTTTCCGTAGAATTATCTCCGGGCTCCCGATTAATGATGCAGTCCGTGATGCAAAACTTTTTCGTTTGCCTTTAAACAAAAATAATCCAACCGAGAGTTCATAACAAGAAAAAAAATGTGCGATGCATACGGTGAACAAAGCGAACCTAAAAAAGAAGGAAACGTTAATTAAAATGCGTAAATGTTGCATATGAATGCAAAGTTATGCAGAAAACTTCACCATATAACCCGTTCTGTGCATGGTACTGAAATCACGCAGCGAGAAATTCCACAGACCTGTTGACTACCATGAGTCAACGATGAGGGGAAACACATGAACTTATCCCGAATTTAATTCCAAATAAGCCCTTATCATCATTTTAAAAAAATAAGGAAAAACAAGGCGCCGTCACAACCGAGACAGGCGGACATTAACAAAACCGCATCCGACGATAAAACCAAAACTCCCCAAAAACAGGGACCAACAGGGATAACATTCGGCTGGAGCAAAAGTTGACATTCGGCAAGTTTCGGGGTTGTTTTCGCAAGGGGTAATTATATTAAAACAGGAGTTTGACGGGGCGGCGGTCTTGCCGTGTCTCTAGCGCGAACTCTCTGGCCGCAAGAAGCGCGGATATATATCCGCGGTGTTTGAAGAAGGAGTTGGAGGGAAGAGGAGAGGTTAGGCCCTAGGGCGTTTGGTGACGGAGCGGAAAGCGAAGCGGGGGAGGGTGGTGGTGGGTGGATTGCACTCTCGCGGCGTGCCACACGGGGGAAAAGGGGGTGGGGATGGAGGGGAGGAAGAGGGATGGAGACCTCCCCTCCACCTCCTCCCTCTCTCTTGAGAAGGAAAGAGAAGTTTTGGCAGAAGGGTGGAAATTGTGAGGCGGAGTCGGTGTGAATGCTCGCCTGTTTGTGTGAATGTGTGCGTCTATCTCTCTCTCTCTCTTCCATCTCCAACTCCCCTCCCCTCTCTGCATCCTTTCCAAACCTCCTCCCCCCTCTTCCCCCGCCCCCGACACACACAGTCCCCCCTCCCCCTTTCCGCACATCCCTGGGAGGAATCGATCTGGGGGTGCAGGGAAAGAGGGAGGGAGAGAGATGGGACTGCCTCGCTCCCGCCTTCCTCCGCTCCGGCTGTGCCTCGCCGGGGGTTGTCCGGGGGTGCCGGCGGCGGCAGCCCGGGCGCTCCTCGCTGCCCCGCTCATTTCGACTCCCCTGCATCACCCCACTCAACCCACACCACAAAATGCCAAAAAAAAACATCCACTGAAGACACGAACCAGGGTCCCTCAAAACAGCGTGAATCGCTCTTCATCTCGTATATAAACTTAGCTCCGGGCTTTCGCTAAAATTCTTTCTAACTCACGGTAGGTTTCATCCAAAAGTGGTCATAATAATCCTCGACTCGTAATAAGCATCGTGTGTTCCTCCGATAATAATCTATCCCAATTTTGGGATCTGTAATAGCTCAATTTTCCTAACAAGATAGAATAAGCCATTTACCGTGTAAAACGCCACTGGAGATGTATTGAAATTATTATTGGCATTATTATGCTGCCTTTCCAACATAATATAAAAGTCATGAAAAATCATCCGTAGAAGACTCGACACCCCGCTCGAACCAGGGGCCCTCAATTCCGCGTTAATTGCTCTTGACTTTATAAATAAACTTAGTTTAAAGTTTTTACTAAATAGGCTTTTTTATAATTACGGTAGTTTTCATCCAAAAGTGGAAATTATAGGCCTTGAGTCATAAGTATGAAGTGTTCCTCCAATAAACTACCCTGAATTTTAGAATCCGTAATAGCTCAATTTTTCTACCAAGATGGAATAAGATATTACAACGCATATGGAGATAAACAAATATCATTATGCAGACTTTTCACCATTATATTAATTTCCTTATGGGATACAATGCTCAAACTTTATGTTTTACCACAAAATTCTGTGGAAAATACATTATTGAAAACTAGAGATATGAAAAACACTGAACACTAGATGGTGATGGTATACATATATTTCTTTTTCGACAAAAGTTGTTGGAATTTATGAAACAGTAATTATATAGTAACTCGAAGCATTTAAATGTTTTGATGCCAAAATTTACTGTTTATTTTAGTCAAATAATTTAATATTTTTTAAAATTTAATTGAGAACGCAATTGCAAAGCCGGTAGCTAATAAAGAATGAATTTTCCTTCCTCGCTAAAATTTATCATTTTTTTCAACACAGAATCGAAACAGCATTCCATCCAATGTAGTTTTGTAGTCCCACCATGTAGTTTTAACAACACTTTCACTATCCTCTCTATTTATTTACTACTTACTATTCTTTTTACTATTTTCTCTAAAGATATCTATATCTTATATATACATAATTTTCGCCAAGAGCGTTCCCTTCCATATTCTTGAAAGTTCAATTTTCTCTCAGGAATAACATAAAAATATTATGATAAATTTTGATTTTTCTCATTGAAAATAAATAGGTTTGGGGTTAGAAAATAAAGCTTTCTCACGTTGATATTTCGTATTGTACGAATAGTCCCGTGCTTTCGCTATTTTTCATTATTATATCTGTTTCAGCTCTATTTCTCCTTGATAATTTTCTTTGAACTATATCTCTATCCCAGTGAAATATCTTCAAGATCGTTAGAACAGATGTTGACTCTCAGAATGCATAAATTAAGAAATAGCTTTCGTCCATGACAATGCAGTGATAAGTATTAATTTTCTCATTCATGTTATTTCTCTCTTTCTCCTACTTTCTCCCTAGCCTTTTCACCTTCATCTTCTCGGTCCACTCTGTCCCTCAAACCCCCGATCATCTATTTCCCTGACTTGACACTTATGACTGATGCGCACCTTATCACATTCCCGCTACTCCAACCCGGAATAATGATTCTAACACTTAAACCACTACATCCTCGTTTTTTCTTAGCGAATGAAGATTAACCTCGGTGAAAATCACTAAGGGATGAACTGAAGGCACTGCATTAATGTATGTAAGAAGCGTATTAGCGTGAAAGAAAAGTTTATAATGTCATAAAAGTATAGTTCGGCATTAATTTCAAATATCCTAATATTTAAATAACTTTTGGATTCATAAGAAAGGTATCTGATAAATAAAATAGATGAGAAAAAGATAAAATAATTTTTATAGAGATGAAATGCAGTTCTACGGAAAATCACAAAAATTAAGTGTTGTTTCGGAATTGAATAAGGGTTAAAATATACCTTGTTTTGTTGGATGCAGAAGAAACATCTTTGCCAATAATCTTTGCATACCTTCACAAATGACAAAACGACTTCGCTTACTTCCATGGATTTATTTTCTTGGTACAACACATTTCAACCTCAAGTGGTCATTTTCAAGTGCCACTTTAGGTTGAAACATACAGAGCCAATAAAATAAATCCGTTGAAGAAAAAGAAGCCATTTTGTCATTTATGAACTTCAACCAAAGTTGAGCCGGAAACCATTGAATGTATTTAAATACCTTTACTATCGCAGGAAACTATAGTGAGAGTTAGATAAGAAAGGAATAAGTTATACTAGGTAGGAATTAAGTTTAATTAAAAAGGACAAAGAAATGTATTTTATGATTACCAATACTTATACTCAATGAGACATGGAGACAGCCACGAGTTCTTCGAGGATTATTATCTGCAAATTGGATATAAATATAGAAAGAAAGGATCATTATAATTGATAAAAAATTCGACAATAGACTGAGAATTAAATTATAATGATATTTTTTTCTTGCATCATGTCATTACACTGTGCTCATTCTCTTTGATGTAAGCACATCAAAAAGATCAAAATTCTATCCACTTCGAAAATACAAATAAACGCAAGACTCTAATCCGTTTAAAAATTTCAAGAGAAATATGAGTGGAAGCTCATTAGGGAGAGTCTAAAATGATATACCAACGGCAAATTAGAGCAGTGTTTGCGTTTGCTATAACTTTCTAATAGCCTGGATTATTTTCATATAATTACTTCTCTCTCTCTCTCTGGCACTTCATTTCATCATCTTGCAAACTTTTACTTAAACAATGTATTACAGAAATATTCAATTCACTATTTTTCCTCCCATTTGCCTTTAATGATCAATGCATGCGGTAATTTCAGCTCTTGGGACAAGTATATAAATCAGCTCATTTCAAATTTTATTTACCAAGTCATTTAATAATAACGAAATTAATGAAGTTAACGTAAACTTTGGGAGTGAGCTGCACTTAATAAGCTTTACTATCCTAATTTTAATCTTTCGTCAGGCGCAATATTGGCATTGCTGAGTTCAGGCGCAATGTGCTTGATATGTCCATATGTGAAAAAACATCATTAACTCTTAGCATGGCTCAGTGATACACCTTTAAAGTTTAAAGCACCATAGTTAGTGTAGTCGAACACTTACATGACGTCTTTCGCGCTATGCATAGAGCCCTTTACGTGCCGTCATAGGGCCCGGGACCGATCCAGCAAGGTGCGATTAAACATGCTCTTTAGGCTATTATGTATTATTATATGTAATGAATTTTATCATGTAAATTCTGTACGATCAGTGTTTTTTATTTTGCTAACCTATTTAGCTAATATTTCTTTTATTTTGCTTTATTGTGCCATTATTTTGTTATACTATGCTAAATAACCGGTCACTGATCTGTCGACATAAATGCGAAAAGTGAAAGGCTGCATAGAGCATGTCAAAACAAAAAAGCAACTATAAGCGTTAAGTGTCTATGATGTCTTGTGGTGCGGAGACTTGACTATTGACTATTGATTCATTTGATTATTGACTGTTAATAGCAAACTTCCAAAACCTTTTCCAGGCAAATTGAAACAATGCGGATCGATGATATTACTATTGATACAGGCAAAATTATTACTTTTACTTCATTAGTTTATATCGTACTCCTAAATTAAACTAAAAATATGTTGCTATGAAATAAATGCAGTCTTCGTTATTCCCTATATATAATTATGTGAAAATTCAATGCAAGACTTGACTATTTCAAATTCCAAAACTTAACTTCCACGAGCTGCTCTTGAATTTTAGAACTTTATAATAGGGAAAAAGTTCCGGGAGGATAAAAACTTAAGCAGAAAGTTGCCGGATGGAAAAACCCGATAATGATGAACAGAGACCGTCGCATGGCTGGTTGTTTGCTGGGGCGACTGAGGCCGTCTGTGGCATTAAGGGCAGCTGGGCAGAACGGAAAAGGGAGACGTAATTGAGGAATGGGCCGGGGATGGATTCAAAGTCGGCTTTAGCCTGTCCTCAGCGAAAGTCGCCGGGGAGACCGCTTGGAAATCGGATGCGGAAATAAAGGGAGGGAGAGGGTTGGGAGTTTTGCATGAGATAACGAAGCAAATTGGGAAGAGACCGCAGAGAGAGAAAGGTGTTTTGACCAATACAACTGATGAGTAATAGGGACAAATACTCAACTTAGGCCAAACTATTATTATCATAGCCATAAACGGATAAAGGGGGCCCAGGGGCACGAGTCCCCCCCCTAACATATGCCGAATAAAAAATTAAAATAAATTTTTATTTTGTTATCATTACGTTTGTTTTCTATTGTACATTACGCACCCTCGATAATACGATTTCACACTGGTAACTTTCATTACGTAACTAAAAAGAATATTTGGTGCAGTAATTTTTTAATCTTGTTTTTAATCTCAAGTATGAGAGGATCGTTTACCGGTCATACCTTTGTGCCCAAACCCCCTAGGAAAAAATCTTGGATCTGCCGCTGATCATAGCCTTGGTACAAATTTGTTTGCTTAGGGACATAAAGTAATATAAATTCTTCGCTAAGACGATGATTATTCCATTGAATTCAATGAAGTTGACGTGAAATATGTGTAAAAATTTTTACATGATCAACTACATAATAAAATAAAAATTTCTTTTTTCATATTTTATAAGCTGTCGCATGGTCAGAAAGTTATATTTAGCTAATAGATTTTAAGGCATTACACTGCATAAGCAACTAAAAGTTTTACGAAGGGAAAACATTGAAAAGTGGGAATCTTAGCCTCTTTTCTGTAAATGCAGGTGAACTACAGAACCTTCATCAAAATGATAAAAAAAAGATAAAACAGGGAAAGAAAAAACAGTAGTTGAGAACACGGCTGAGAATAAAACAATCATCATAAAAATTATTAAACATAAGACAGTACTAAATAGAAGGCAATTTGTGACCACCAGAAAAAAATAACAACAGCTATTTAGTTTTCCTCTAATGTTCCAGAAAATTAGAAAGTACCGATTTTATAAAAAGTCGAAAAATGGAATTCAAATACTTATCTTAAAGTAACCAGATTGTTAATAATTAGACTAAATGAAGGGAAAAATAATTTATTGAACATATATTTTTATTTCGGAAAATATCAGTTCAGTTCAGTTGCAAACCTCAGAAAATGATTGTATGCGCTCTACAATTAGACTTGAGGGTAACATTGATTAAGGAGACAATGAAAGTATAAAAATAGAAGTATGATTAGTACGAAATGCATGAATGACTGCACGATAAAGGGGCATATATGTGAAGTAAACAAATATGTACAAAGCAGAGAGAAGGCGACTAAGCTTATAAGCAAATAACATCACTGAAGTGAATTCTAATGGAACAAATAAATTAGGGAGCCACGAAAGAAAGAAGATGAAGGAGATCAGAGAAACCACTATGTGTTATATGCCAATATTTCCTCCGAGTTACTCAAGAAAGAAAGAGGAAATCCTACTTAGGGGTCCTTATTATAGAAACTTTCTGTGAAAAAGTGCTTTCGTATCTTAGTAAGAAATGTTAAATCATTGCTATATGCATTTGAGAGAAAAAAATTATACAGTAGTTAATTGATTTCACCTCAAAGGCATTGCATGAGATCATCAAGAATGGTTATGTATCAGCTAGGGCGAGTTCTCACACAATAGCCAATTTTCAAAAATCCCGTCTGTATCCTGTAACATGCTGCCGTTACTTCTCTTTGATCCCACTCTTCTCATACGAGTCTAAATATACTATTTCAAAACAGTCGTTTGCTAGGAAGTTATCGTTATCTTCGCTTGTTCCTTCGATTATGTGACGCATGAAAAAAACGAACTCCCAAAAGCAATAAACCATTATTTGCAACGCATCAGTAAAATCAGCTTACCAGCATGGTTAATATCCCAACGATAGTTGAGATTGTGAATATTTCGCATAAAAACTGTACAGTCTACACGATGGATTTTGACGCTTCACAGGAAGACTGCCAAGAAAGCGTCGGAATCCATCATGTAGACTCCTACCCTGTTGGAACCCCGAGAAGAATTCACCCGGTTCTTCCCAGGGAAATTATTACACCATTCATTATCTATGCTGGCTTAAATCATGTACCTGCTCAAACATATTGCAAATTAATCAATCTTTCCTACTAAATACCTGAAAAAGTCTTTAAAGTATTTGAAAATGGAAGGACAAACAAATTGAATCTTTGCATTTTGATTTCTAAACCACTACAGTTCGAAAAATTTTATTATTAAGCACCGGACTACCAATTATATCATGGAATAAATAAATGAAGGGCAGCCCAATATTTAGCACATAGTGACACCTTTTATCTCAATTTTAAATAGCTCTCGCGATTTTTGGTCAATAAGGAGTAATGTAAATTTTTGATTTACATATTTTCAATTTTCATTAAGTATATTTAATATTTTGCTTGATTAAAATTATATGCGTTACGCGCGTATTTTCTTCATTTTATATAAAGTGAGTTTGACTTTTGGAGTCACTCTTACGGAGTGTTGGTTTAATTACCAAATTAATTTCCTGCTCAACCAATATTATCAAGTGATTTAATGTTGATATTGGATTGATGTTTTTATCGATTTAAAATAAAAGCTTAGGTACCTAATAAAAAAGTTTATCGATTGCGAAAATTAATCAGCACCACTGTAATGCCACCCATCATTTGGAATCATGATTGAATACAACTCTGCCCTCATTAGCAGTAATCAAATAGAATTTTTGAAATAGGTCATTAAATTTTATCCTTAAGTCATTAAATTTTATCCTTTTTTATAAATAGGGTATTTTAATTTTTTGGGCATTTTATCTACAAGAAAGCGGTGCTTTCAGCTATCTGGCAATCGTTACTTGCAGAATTGTTAGGTGGATAGGCGGACAGTTTTGAAGGGATATGAGCCTCTGTAATTGGGGGAATAGACATCGCTGGATAGAACAAATGGCATTCAATTAATTCACATTCTGATTAAGTCATCATCGATAAGCCCTCCAAGCGTGACTTTCAATGGAATCATCCAATCCTATAGCGAGTGCGACGCAATGTCTACGTCCAGCCAATCCAGGCCTTAACCGGTTATGACGTTCTATGAGATGATGCCCGTCTGTTGCTATTGTAGCCTGTTCCCTCATTGTTTTTTTATAGAAGTAGTGCTACAAAATGTTACTTCATACTAGGTTCTGACGTCTCTTAAATTAAAGTTCTTGGAGAAATTGAAATACTTCAGATTAAAGTCAAACTGGAGCTTAGAAATGTCTGGAAGCCTATTCTATGGCGTAATCGGGGGCTTTAAATGAGAAAAATAAGGGAAGTTATCTTCATAAGTTAATTCCAAATACAGGAGGGATGTTTTTGTTACACGCCAAAAAGATGAATAACTCGCGTATACAGCCCGAGCAACAAATTACTATACGGAGTCTATTATAATGCTCAGCTTTGGCAATGTTTCTTTACGCAAGACAAAGGAGTCATATTCAGCCAGTTTCATTCCACCTGAAATTGGCAATTATTTCCTTTTGACATATTTCTCAAGCAAGGTACACTGTTTTTTCTACCTAAGGAGTACAAAGATAATTAAAATTAACTTGGAGTTTCTTTTTGAACAAGAAATAAGAGAAAATAAGAAATCACCACGTAAATTTTGCTTAAAATATAAATTTATTAGATATGCGTGTATGCTTTAATGTATATGCTTACTGCAGTATGCGATAGATATAATTGATAGATAAATTGTTTGTTTTCTCACGATCTGCTAGGCTGTCTAATATTTAGTGCACAAAGATAAATCAACATATTCCATATTTATTCAAAGGCCTATTCTGAGCCATGATTATTACTGCGTTGAGAGATTTATATCTTATTTTAAAACTGCACTAAGATATTCTATTTTCAATCCAGGGAATCAGTGGGCATCATGCAGACAAAAATCCACAGTCAAATGACATTATTCATTAAACAACATATCTACTAATATAACTTATTATCTCCTTATAAGGTTTTATTGAGGTCACTGTAGAAGTACCTACTGAAGTTATCTTCAAATGGGGAAAAACTATTAATGTTAGAATGAAGAGCGTGGGCAAGTATGCATGAAATCAAAAAATAGATCTACATTTGCACATTTTTTTATTGTTTCAGTTGTTTGACCGGCAAATATATTCTTTTCAGCGGTGTATCTAGTTTGAAAGATAATGTTGATTCAAGTTTTACAAACACCCAAGAAATTTATGGGGTAGTTGGAAGTTGAAGAAAAATTGCTTTTATATCTTCTGTCATTTACATTTTTATTTTTATTCCCTTACTCCAAAAAATCAAAGAAATTGGCACAGATGGAATATAAAACCTCTTCAAATAGTCTGCGCTAGCGAACACTGGCGAAAGTTAAATTGAAAGCATTTTTATACCTGATTGTCTAAATTAATTTTATCTGTATCTGCATCAATTATAATGCTTGTCTTCAATTATCTTGGGTTCGCCTTTCAGTAAACTACTACTCAGTACATACATCCGACAGTGCAAACGTTTTGACGACTTTTGAATACATTATTATCTTTGGTTTCTGCTAAATATATCCGATATTTAAATGGAGGTTGCATAACTTTGTACTCTGAATTCCTGGTAAGAATCATATTCATCGCTAACAAATAAAATTATATTAAGCATTATAAATACTTGTTGAACCGATATCGAATGTTGGAGCAAAAATTAAGGTGATGAAAATTGTAATAAAAATTTATTTGATCGTAAAGTATTACCTTAAAAATATTACATAGGATTAGTGAGGTGAATTAAGGAAATAAGATATTCACATGCGCCAACTTGATGCATCACTCCCATAGAATGTGACAGCGATTTCGCAACAGAGGAGACTTCAATGCTCAACCGGTTGATTGGCTAAACTTCCTCCTATGAGGCAGTATTGGCCTAAGAATGCCCATTAGTAACCCGAGTTGCCAAATTTTTTTGCCAGTTTTTGAAAATTCCTTTCGCCTTCAAAATGTGTATTACACTACCAATCGTTTTCTTTCCGAGCTCTCTACTCTCTCCTTTGTCGAGAAACGTCGGCATTAAACCCTGCTATTTAAACCTAACCGCATCTATGAGGGAGAGTCTTTGCAGGGTACACGAGTGGTCATTCCCGAGCTTGACATTGAAAGATGCAAATTCTGCATATTTCTGAATGTTGTTGCGACATGCGTATACGTTTGATGCCACTGTGAAAAAGTTTTGCTGGTGGTGTACTTGCACTTTTGATTTTCAAACTATGGAGCTTTGCTGATGACTTAAGTTGCCAGCAAAAATAAAACATTGTTCCACTTGCATCGTATTTTTAAAATTATTTTTCCAGAAATAAGTGCCTTTGGACAGAAACATTCTAAATTTTGATGAAAATTGTAAAAAAAAATATTTCGGGATAGAAGAGTTAATCAAGCTCAGAACAGAAGTGCGGTCTTAATTTTCAGATGTCAGTAGTACCTACTTATATCGATACGAAACGCTCTTTTTCAAAATAGTTTGAAAATTTCTGTCACACCCAATTTTTTATTAATCCCGACGAAAACTGAGGAAACGCCGAAATTAATAAAAAGCAAGCAGTGGACTTCTATCCAGGTCTACCTTAATTCTTTTACCCAATTCTCAATTTTTCTGTTGCCGGCTTCAGTATAACCACAGATGCGCTTGTATTAGAAGACTCAAAGGCCTGAAATTATTTTATCGAGATTAATTATTCATATAAAGCAATCGTAGATTGGACTAAAGGAAGTAATCGACAGACTGAACATTTCCAAGAACATCTTCTCAATTTGTTGTTGAGGTGCCTCGGTCCATAAATCCATAATATGCTTCGAAATCTCATTATACCTCACCAATGGAATGGATGTCTCGAATATTTTGGCAATCAAAGAACACGTCACTTGCTGAGAAAATAAAAGGACGGATATTTGAAAATCAAGGCTCCCGCTTAAGCCTTTTCTAGCAAAACAGATGAGTAGCTAATAGTTTTTTTATTGCCAGTTGCCTCAGTATAGGCGTTCACTAAAACATTCAATTATCATTAGTACAACTCTTTTTAGAAACTCTTTTTGTGGGGTGAGAAGACGGTGAAGTGAAGAGGAATAGCTAACAAGAGTGACTTCATGAGAATAAATATGAAAAAGCAGAAGCATGAAGTTACTTTTGTAACTATAATGCTAATTTTATAGACTACATTTGCTTGTTAACATGGACACATCATATATCATGTATATATAATGTAAAATACTATGCACGACATTTTTGTACCAATAAATAGTTTCATTATCTATTTTGCATAAAGAGTCATGTTTTTAATCACCCATAAAATTCATTCAAAAGGTATGAATACTTAAGTTTTACCGTACGGGTTTAAGAAGAAAATAATTATAATAATGAAAGGTTAACATAGCCGGGAACTGTATTTGATATAATTTGAAAAAGAAAATTGCTTTTACTAGCATACAATCGCAACTGTTTCTCACTGATCTCACGAAGAGAGCAAAGCCGTCACTGAAACACACAACTGCTTTTCAAAGAATAGCAGTAAGCCATCGTGAGAAAATTCACGGTAAAAATTCTACTTAACTGCAAACTTTCTCTATAAGAGTGTGAAGGAAAAACAGAATAAAACAGAAGCGTGGAAAAATATCTATAAGAGCACACAAAAGTCTACACATTGAAGAGAGTTGCGGAACGAGCATCGAAAATTAAGGTACCTTCATAAATCTACAGAAATGGTTATAATGAATGACTACTAGATTGAAAACGTAGGCCAATAGGTTAGGATGTCGAAAAGCAAAGTCGATCAATCATTCAATACGAGATGCAATCAATTATTTAGTGCCCCGTCACGCTCACAGTCGGAAGATGTAGCACCGCGGGAAACCACTCGTTCTCTCCGCGGAGTTGGGCCACACATCTCCCCGTATCCAACACCTTAGGCGGTTTATGTGGCCCGCACGCACGCATGGACAGGAGTACAAAGATCATTTTTTGAACCAATTTCGAGTCAGATGAATATTTTATCTCACCTTTCCGCACTTTGGCGCCGTGCATTGCACCAGTGGTTGAGAAATGGAGATGTAGCCGGCAATAAACGTATCTACTGACTTCGGTGCGACTCCAATGGCTGCGTCATTCCTATTCTCTTCACTCGTGTGGCGAATGTCATTTGTTTCACTTTGGGAAGATCGGATCACGGAATTCTCTCGATCTTCATCTCCCCACTGTCATTGATTGATTTGCCTGCGGTCTTCAGAGAGATTGCTTTCTCTTTCCTCAAGATAAATTGCAGGATTTACTTCGCACATGAAATGTGAAAAAGAGAAATATTGATGTCTGCTGCGGTGTTTACCTAGGTGTCGTGTTACCTGTACGGCTTTTCAATGACTTTGTATTCACACATTTTCCATTCTATTGTTTATTCTGCAGTTATTATTCAAAACCTGCTCCAAAAAATAAAACATTAGTCATAAATACTGGTACATCCGAATCATGATAGACTGCAAAAAAAGAAAAATCGGTAAATAGTAGGTCATATAAGGTCTTAACAATTGATAGATACTCTCTGAAAATAAACATTCACTGGAAATTCGTTCCACCCCAAGAACTGTGGGCATGTAATTGGGAGAGTAGTATTTCATTATTGGTATTTAAGTGCATCGCTCTATGAATGAAGAAGAAGATATGTCTCCACAAAATATTCATGTTCAATATTTCAAATCAATGTATACTTGATTCGAACCTGTCGCATCTATGAAAGAAATGATATTTCTAGTGTGGCCACATTTGATTCTAAAAAGTAAACTTATTTTTTTTTTAATGTAAACTTATATCTATTTGTATCTGCAAAAAATTGCGAAATGTTTATTTATTCACGTCTTAGGATACTAACTCAGCACATCAGTTATTTACAAAGAACTCAAAAATTGATGCAAATTTGAGCGAATCAGAAAAATGAAGAGCGCTGATTAGGAACGTATTTTATGATGACCCTTAAGCCTTGGAACGTCCAGTACAGTTTCTTGTGATTAATTTGAATTTATATTTTAAATACCACTCACGTTCCAATGGAGACGATTATTTCCAAATTTGCCTTTTCCAAAGTGAAAAAGCTAAAGCTTTCAAAAACAAAGGATCCATTGTATTCATAAGGCAAGCCTCTGAAGTCATTTTGACAAAAATGATATCTATATTGATGATCAATGGTTAAAAATTATTGTTAATATGTTGTTGAAATATCTGTTAATTGGTTGTTGGAAAATGAAAAAGAAGGTAAATGAAATCGAGTGACCGTTTTTCTAATGTATGTTATTATCCTTGAAAGCAATATATAAATATAAAAAAATGTATATAAATGTATTAGATACTGGTATACTAATGTATATGAGTATCAATTGAAGGCTAGTTCGCATGTGTATGTATGCTTGCATTAGTTGGGAAAATGTATCTGTATTATACAAATGCTGTCATATATTTTTGTGATGTATTGGAACCCGCTGACAAGTCATTGAGACTTAGCGGGGCCTAGATTGTTATATGTTAAAAGACATGATGGAATATGTATATATTGTTATTAATAAACTATTACTATTTAAAAAAAAAAAATATTGCTATATGGAGAGGTAATTTACGCCGTTATATGGAGAAGTCCCACAAATGCAGCATCAAAAATGAAAGCAGGTACATTCGATGTGATTCTAATGAAAAAGATGTCCTAAATGTATGCGTCTTGTTCCAGGACATTTTTCACATACGTGATCATACTTGATCCCAAAAGTAATTTTAAAGGAAATTCAGAAAGGTCTTTCACTTTACAGCCATTCAAATAAGAATAAGGGGTCTAAAAAATCCTGCTTCGAGTCTATTTACTGAACTATTTCATTTATTTATAGCATATACCAAAGGAAACAGAGAAAGAGTTACAGTATTATCCTTTGTATGATGAATCCTATATGGGCCATACTAACTCTGGAATCATACACCAAGTTAGCCGAACTTTCAAGCGGAAGATACTTTGGCACATTTATCCACACCAACCTTCGGACGAAAGTATACGCAGCGACTTTCAAAAGTCAGTCAACATGACTGGCGCAGCCGTCTCCGTAATTTTTTCGAAGTCGACCCTCGCGTACTGCTAATACGTTCCATGACGCACCAGTAATCCAATTGACTTGATCGAGTAGTGAAAATGATAAACCTTGATTATTTTAACCACGCTCCAGGCAAGATTTCAGAGGGTGTAGGTCTTCGTGAATCCCTCCACCACAGCCAAAACGGAAGAAGATATTAAGGTTAACCAACAATTTTCTCGCTACACGAAGGAAAGAAAACATCCGAGTCGTCCTACGGTCGCCGAGAAAACGAATATACAGCACAAATAATACGTAATTTCTTTCAAATTTTACAACAACACAGAATGCTTCAGTGAGGTCTCAATGGATGGTGAGATTAAGTTTGGTCCATTTGATAAATTGGTCCATTCAAGGCACACAGGGCATAGTCAATACCTGAGGTTAATAGCCCAGCGGAAAACGTAGTTCCTCGCGTTGGTCGTGGGGACCGACTTTTGAAAGTGACCGTACGTCGAGTGCTCCAGAATGGGAACTCGGACATCTGCTGGTTGTCGCACCGAGGAAGCGGCCGTGGTTGTGTTTCCATCCGCGGACCAGGAGCGCTCCGCTTTAATTCATTGAACGCGCAAATATCCAGAGGAGGCTGCGGGGGGTAGGGATTGAGAGGAGGGGGGTGGGGGTAAGAGGGAGGAGGCGTGTGTGAGTGGAATTGCGGAGCAGAAAGAGGAGGGAGGGGGGAAGAGGGGGAGCCTGAGAGCACAAATGTCTGTGCGGCGCGCGCGTTCCGGGACGAGCCCGCTCCACTCTTGTGCCTCACCGAGAGAGAGAGAAATCGGTTGCGGCGGGAAGCCTATGCCACGGGCGAAGCGGAGACGACGCGATGCTGAGAACCGAGGTTGCAGCAAGAGTGAGGACCCTGAGACGCTCCACGGAAGATGATGACTCCTCGCCAGAATGGACACGCTTCCAAAATTTGGAAATTTCATGAGCTTTTATCATCGTTTCATGAGGAAATGTTGACGGCAATTTAATAGCGTTACGTATCACTGTTACTAAATCAGTGGAATTAAAAAGATCTTCTCCTCCAGAATAAAATTGGGAAAATATCTTTAAGAGCAGCAATAAAACAAATTTTTCCGCGAAAATTACTAGTGCGGTTATCGCGTAATTACCAAATTGAGTATCAAATTACGTAATTACGTACATCCTAGCAATACATTATTCTAAACAAACTATCCAACTAAGATATTGGTCTCTGCTCAGCTATGGGAAACTAACAAGCTCACTTTATTAACCATCTCACACATAAAATACGCAAATAGCGTTATGCTGGGACGTAAAACAGCATGTTATAATACTTCAATTACATTATCGAAGCATTACGAGCAGAATATGACGCGGGATTGAATTATACGCACAGATGTGTGCAGAAAAAAAAAACAAAAAAAACTGATAAAAGTAGTAAATTAGGCGGGAATGCGTGTATCTCGATTAAAATTCAATGCAATCTGTCATCATAGAATCAAACACAATAAATAATTTAGGATATAAAATAGTCAATTAGTCAATCTAACCCACTTAAACATATTTCATCAATTGTATCCATAAAACGTATTTTCAGGGATAAAATGTTCCTCAATGTATTATTTGTATTTAAATAATTTCAAATTTAATTCTTAAAAGTAAGGAATAAAAGTATATAGTACTATTTTAAAACGCACATAATATAAAAATTTTAATGCAGAATTAATTATTTGCGTACGTTAAAAATAAGAGCGGGATGCCACCAAGATAAAATGAAGAAAAAATGGAAAAATACTAAATAAAACCATAATATTCGTGGTTTCAGTCTCCTCGGATTTAAATTGAGTAACGCCTCGTCTCAAATTTTACTTGAATGAATTTTTATGAATAAAACATTCAAGGTATGTGGAGCCAATAAGTGTCATGCTGAAACGCACAACAGTATTTGCAAGTAAGAAAATGAAAACAAAGTAAGAAAACGATAATGTCACCTAGCCACTGTTCATTTCAAGGCATAAAAATCATTTTTAACAGTTTTGTAGCTATAAAAAGAGCTAGTTGTACTAGTACACTGAAGCTCGGTGGAACGATGGTTGTTCCCTAGAGCGAATACCGCCACGAAGCTGTAAGCTAGGAGCAGAGCAAGGCATTAGTCGCGGAGCATGTTTCCGCAGGTGGCTGCCTCTTCCTGCAGCTGCGTTCAATGGAATATTCACATGCGTTACCTACACCGGCACTTACCAGCTTTTTTTATGCCACACCACACCTTTGCAACATGACTAATAAAAAATATCAGCATCAGGCATGATACCAACGGTGGAAACTCAACATGAAGACTATTTCCGCATGTAAAATTGTGAATTATGCAACGCTGACCTAGATTTCATTGCTACTTTCCACGAATAATTTAACTAAAGGCACATGATAAAAGAGTAATTTTCCTACCAGGATATTTAAAATTCCTCTATTTAATGCTACAGTAGTTTGAATACTATGAGTTTTCTTCAAATTCATTTTTCTACTAAATACGTGTTGATGCATGTTATACAGGCGGAAGCGTTATTTTATTCTATTAATGCAGAATAACCACAGAAAAAAAAATTATGACACTTTGAAAAGGTTCTTTTACACGTGCTTCACATTGCCAGGGAAAAAAATAAATTTAGTGGGACTCCCTACACTACTCTCCCGGACTTCACAGCACACAATTTCGTGGCGTGCCTACCCGCAAAAGAAGTCGCTCTGCAAACCACAGCTTTCGCGGCTTTGAGAGAGTTCTAAAATGATGAATTCAAACATGCACTAAATTTATCAGCTCTTTTGAGTTGAAACAACGTGGTTTATGTCAGTGATGTGAAGAGCACCTGACTAAGGCATTTATCTCATAGCATCACTTAGGTTTTTCATGGTAAAATATCTTTTTGCAGAGCATTGAGATGTGCACGCTTGTTGAGAGTCCAAAACACTGCCTATCATTATGTATGGCTGTGCCTAGGATTCTATTTTCTCGTTTTACTCTTCAAGTCAACATAGACGCAAGCATAAGTATAAAAGACTGGTTTTCTGGAGATACTACATAAAGTGATGCGAGCACAGGTGGGCAACGCTAATGAACCCATAAATCTGAATACCTGATTATTGGTAACATTATGCCTAACCTTTCCATAGTAAAATTCAAACAAAAACACTTTGAAAGATTAACGCTTCGAATTTAAATAGGAAGACCCTTGTTTCATAACTTTTTTGCATCTTCAGGTAACACTATTGTAATTTGAAACTCGCAAAGTAAACCTTATAAACGGTTATTTTTAAATTTTCTCAGTACAGTTTTCCGTCTTCGCAAATAGTCCATGGTGTTGAGGTATAAGATTATACCTCAACACCATAATCGCAAATACAAGAATATTTCAATGATGAACTAAGTAAGGTTGTTTATTCCTATGGCTATGTAAATGCATCTCTTGACCGCCAAGCGAAAATATAAATAGTTAAAAAAAGGAAAACTTCCTTGTAGTTGAATATTAATTCCTCATTTATGTAAAATATTTATTACCTCATTAAATTTAAAATAAAAATACTCTGCGAAATTGATATATAAGATGAAATTTGCCCTCAATAATTATGCAACAACATTAGGTAATCAACTTTCCTCGTGATTAATGCAGAGGGGAATTAAAAGGTATTAAAAATGGAATAGGAAGCTGTTCTTATTATTCTGCTGGAAATTTTAATAAATAAATACCACAGCATCTTGCGTTATAAAAGGTCAAAACCAATGAAAGTGGGTGAAAAATAACATTAAATATGTCATTAAACAAAGTAAGATGCTTAGGCTTTCGTTGATGAATTAAAATCAGAAACACAGTATACTTAAAAACATATGAATACATCATAAAGGTTTGACAAAATGTGGTCGAAGTTTTGCATTGAAAATGAGCTTAGAGTATTGATAGCATACAATTATGTGGATGAAAGGTAAAGGGTATGTGAAGGTAATTTATTCAAAATTATGAATAAGTAATGGCACAGTAATTCAAAAATATTCTCAAGTACAAACTATAACAAGATGAGCCGAAATTTATTTATTTTAACGATTAAATTTCAGAAGATAAGCTGCGGAAACATGATCTAAAATACGAAAGAAGGCCATTAAGTCGACGATAAAAAGAAGATTTTTTTGGTCACATGGACTAAAATCGACCAACGGAGGATTATAGAAAGCTGAAAAACTATAATTTTATTCGCTGCAGTGGATTTGTGCACTCAACCTTTGGAGCGAGGGAACACGATAGAGATCATAAAGAATGATAGGATGAGAGCACGAGATAGCCTTACCCTCAAAACCAGGGTCAACATTTCGACTTTGATGGCACATTGCAGGGGAGATTTTCTTATAACGATAACAGAGAGCAGAGGAGCCCATCTTCCCGTTTATTAGAGAAATCGGCGTCATTAGTCTTCCCTCTCCAAGAGCGGCGCGCAAAGACCCTGAACGGTTTTAAGAGGGGCTTTACAATTTTGCTGACCTCGGAACTTCTTGCGACGTTGGAGATATTGCCCCTGCGTCTTCGGCTAAGGGCAGATGATCCAGTGCTCTCTACAGGGAGTGGAATTAAGTGTCATAGGAGTTGGTTACCTCACACGTTGCGATAACATTATCATGTTCTAGACCCTTAGGTAGTTCACTGCAGCGCATAACTTCGATTATCATGTACCGAAAGAAACCTAATTCAAGCCACTAAAATGTTTTAACAATTCACTTTATCATAATGAAAATGTGAAATTACTGTTGCCAAAGAGAGTCAAAAGTGTTTTTTTAACTAAAAGTTGGATATTTATCGAAGTGTTTTATTTATATTTCTCTTTCATAGGAGTGCGTCAAACTATCTTTACGTTTACTTCTTTTCCATTATCTCAAGGGTTCTTGGGAGTTTCTCAAAACTATATTATTTTTACCTCCACCAACAACTTAAAATGTTTTTCACCACCTCATAATGGTTATTCGATATTTGCAGGAACGAAAAATTGACACACATTTTATATTTATTTTTAATGACGATTTTTTTAGAAAGAAAAAAAAATCAATCGCACACGAATTTGCTGCGTAGTAACCCACAGTCAAAATTGAATACTTTTGACTTACTAATTAGTCTTATGCAGATAGTTGCACCGGAAGAAATTAATTATGTAAGTCGGAGATAACATTTCAATTCTAGGCCTTGTAAAAATAATTCACAATGAACCTCTACATTCTATTACTTTTGCATTGCCACCAGTGACGTCATGGCAAAATTAGCAGTGCTTGAACGCACTTTCCTTAATTTTTTTAGAAGTGAAATATTACTCTGCATGTTTTATTATTACAAGTTATTTTTTACATTTTATTATAGTATTTTGATTATGTTACGAATCTATTTAATAGAAATTTTGATGCAACAAAATTGATAAAATTTTTATTTGACTAGTGCCTTTTGTTAACCGGTGCCGGAACAGCGTTCCCGAATGTTCTGGCACCATGATATCACTGGTTTCCACGAGAAATATGTAAACGGATAAAAATCAAGTGACCTAATGAATTCCATCATCCAACCAGCTTTCTTTACCACTATATTTTGCATTACGTTGGGAATTATCCACATTGATGCAGAGTTTTAAATATTTTCCACAAGCTTGAATGCATGACACTCTTTTCCACTCTAACTGCGTGACGTGAAACGTGAAACCTATACGAGAACCTACATATTCTATGACAGCAAGGAAACCGCATCAAAAATAGTGAAAGGACATTAGCCACACCCCTACAGGGTCGAGACCCCTTAAATAAATTACACCTTCGCTCACCTCCGTGGACAAACAAGCTTTGAGCTGCCCAGTCTAATCAGTCACACGGATAAGGTGATCGCCTCTACCTTCAAGTTTACTTGGGGGAGTAATTTTTATCACCACCCAGAACGGATCGATTCCTGAAATTAAAACCTTTCGGGAATCATGCGAAATTTTCGGCCCCTTATCACGGTGGCGCCCTTTGAACCTGGAGTCTCCCACCTCCAGTAGGAGGTAGGCAGGAATGAGAAATCGCGTGGCGGCGGTAGAGGGACACACATCTGCGGGGCTTTCCTCCCGTCGGCGGCCGGGCCATTACTCAAGGGGCCCTAGGGCAAGAGTCGGCTGCGGAGGCCGGGAGGGGCGGCCGCCGAGGAATGAGTTTTTGATAAAGCACAGTTGGCCCTGGGCGATGGCAGAGGCCCTCCTTGATTAATGGGCCTCCCCGGAACCAACCCCCCCTCGTACCCCACCATACCCCCTCCAAAAAGGTGGTTCCTTCCAGGGGTGGATTTAGGGGGTGGTAGGTCACAGGGGTAGTTTACTAGTTTACCTCCCCAAATTATATGAAATTTTTGAATTTTTTCAGTTAAATAGTAATATATTTATGTGTGTTAAATTTTTTATGTATTTTTTAGGAATAAAAAGGCAATTTTAGGCTCCAAAATGTATAAAAATGGGTATTTAATAAAACTTTTACACGGCAAAACATTCCTCTAAGGGGTATTCCGTACACCTCAGTCCCACATCATGATCCCCACCCATAAAATATTTAAATTGTTATTAGTTTAATATTTTTTATCCTTAGAACGTGTCTAAAACGGCTCAATTTAATATGCTGTCAACAATTAAAATGATATTTTAGTCTATAAAATACATAAAATTTCTTGTATTTAAAAAAAGTTTACTCGGGAAAACTTTTTTGAGAGGTATTCTATGCTCCCTAGACCCAGGTGATGACCCCCTCGCCCCCAAATTTGATGCTATATCCTCTCCACCTCTCACCCGCGCCCCGAGCCGCGGATTCGTAGGACGAGGTGCGGTATATACTACTGTGCCTCGTTTTGCCACTTTATTTAAGGAGCGAATCGCAATACTCGGAAAAAGATGCTTGCTCAATTCGGTATTGCAAAAATTATTTTTTTTCATTAATCGGTTAATTTTTTTGTTCACCATTTTGCCTTAATAATTTAGAAATTTTTAGCGAAAAATGTTAAAAATTTAAATAATTTAAATTTTGTTTTCGGCAAGCACTCTTTTTTTGCAATAGGGTATAAATTTTAACTTTCTTTGTATTTTAACCCAAAATATATCAGCTAAATTGCCATTAATAACGGAGAAAACGATAATTATCGTGTTCCGTACAGCATATCACCTTATTTAGTTATGATATAATTACGCAGAAAATGTTTTCTTTTTCTTTAGGTGTCTGTCTAGGTGTATGTATCCATGGAAGAATACATTATATTATATATTATTGTTTAACGCTATGCATACAACGTATGACACGAAAAGGAGATGTATTCAGTAAAAAATAATGAGTCTGAAGATGTTAAGAGTGGTCACAATGATAGGGTGTTACCACGTTATGCCATACAATGCCTCCTCGAGGGGAGTAGAAATGCGAAACCCAGTGTAAGAGTTTTGTAGGTCTTTCCATTCTTATCTTCTCCCTCGCCTGGTGATTCATATTTGTGATTCCCAACTGGTTGCGCCACTTTTTACAGGTATTACGTGTCGCTCCTAAAACTTATGGCAAAAACGAGGCACCCTAGCATATACCTGTGGCCAGCACAGCATGTGTTTCATGGTGGTGGACACGGTGGTGGTTCAGGATGCTACCTTGAAAAAAAATCCTCCCATTTATTGCCATTCATTGGCACGCATTCATCAAGAATATAACTTGGCATGGAACTAATCCCTGCGAAATCCATCCGTTCCTGGACCATAAAACACGTAGCTTCCCGCCTCCATGATAAAACCCCCATTTTTTTATGGAAAAATTGAGTTTTTACGTGTATTCTCCGACTCATAAATGTGTAACACCTACCAGTTTGGATCGTAAAAGTATAATAACAATCCTATTCAATCATGTCATAGCTTCTCCTGCACATTATAACGCATGGCATTCATTACATTTATTGTATCCTTTTCTAAATCACTACTCATGCCTCTGGCCATAAATTGATTTAACAGCTGCCTGATCTAAATAGCAAGCGTTAAACTTGCGGAATATTTCGAATATTTTCCGTCAACTCGCCTTGCGAGCCGATTAGTTATCGTTTTTTAAAACGGATTTCGGACTCTCCATAAGTATTGGGTCTTCATGCAATTCAATATTTCAATAATAACACTGGACGGCATGAAAATCGGCCCTGGCACCATTCCTACTGATTCTTATGTAAAATGACCTCCTAAATCCGAATATGATCTCCGTTTTTTCCCATCACCCACCATTTTTGGGGGAGATCCCCCCTCCAATTTTCATCACTTTTTGGTCATTTGGAGGAATTAAAAGGATTATTTTAGCATTTAAATTTTTTCTAGGGGTTTTGAGGGGAGCAAAATCCCCAAAAATAATATTTATGATAAAGAGGTAGATTTGGGGGGAATTAGTCTCCGTAAATTGTGTAAAAACGCATTAAAAATGATCAATTTTGCATTTTTTTCACAAATTTTCATGTATTTAAAAAAAATTTCCAGCTTCCATTTCACATCATCCTCCCCCGAATGATAAAAATATATAACAACTAGAAACATCAGTAATAATAAAAATATTTTGCTGCATAGCATAGCAACAACAATTAGAAAATATAGCAATGGCTCGGAAGATTCACTTTATTACGATGGCCTCTCCCGCCTGTCCCGCTCAGGCTTGGACGGCAATTCTCTTGCTTTCGGAGCTAAAGAAGGAAAAGTAATACTTTCTAATTATACGTATAATATAAGATTGAGATTGTTATACTCTCATTGGAGTTAAAAAGTATTCTTTGTCCTTAATCATGGAGTTCTACTAGGCTAGGATTAAGCTCCAAGCGTTTGCTGTACCACTTGTTACAGTAATTTGACGAAATACTTGGTCAAACTACTATTGCTGCCTCTGAACTGCTTCTTTTGTGTATACAACAGCCGCGCCTGAGAAAAACATCACATCTTACGGAACCGGCCTCTGCGAGAAACCTTCACACATGGTTATAAAAATGTCGCTCATGTTTCCCTGATTCCGACAGAAAATGTTCACTTGCCACCATTGCACATCAAACTAGGACAGATGAAATATTTTGTGAAAGAAATCGACTAGACAGGAGCTGAATTTCAATTTTTAACTTAAACTCTTCGTTTTAGTGAGGCTAAAACCAAGGAAGAAATACGTAGGACCCCAGAATAGGAAACTTTTCCAAGATTCGACGTTCATGAAACACCTGAAAGAAAATTGAGCTTGCCTTGGATTCTGAAACGTGCGTTAGAACTTTTTGGGTGACAATGAAGTGATGATTATGTCGTCCATGTCGAGGAATTGCTGTCAACGTATGAGGCCATGGGGTGCAACATATCACTAAAAATGCATTTCCATCATTCACACCTGGACCTTTTCATAGAATATTTTGGAGCAGTTTCAAATTTGCATAGGGAAGCCAAGAAGATGTCACCAAAGGATAGGAGATTTTCAGAGAAGTCGAATGCGGGTATGTTGGTATGTATATTAGGTTGACTGCTGGTTTTTGTATGAGAAACTTCCACCTCAGTGTATAAAAAGAAATCAAATACCAAATTACTTTTTTTATTCATCGTTCTTCACACTTGTTATTTTTCTCTTTGTTGATGCGCGTGTGGTATTGAGGGCGCCAGCGTGGTAGCGTACATTCTGAACTGCTGTAACAAATTTTCATTATTTTTTCTATGCCGTGTTTTTAAATATTTCTATTATTGCTAATATGAGTAGTTGATATATTTTTTCATCATTCTGGGATACTTCGGGTGGGGGAAGATGAAATGGGAGCTTAAAAATAAAGATAATAAGTGAAAAATTTGCGAAAAAAGGAAAGGTTGATAATTTTAAATGCGTTTTTTTAACCATTAACGGAAACTAATCCCCCCAAATCCTTATCATTAATTGTCATGTTTTAGAACTTTTCACCTCTCAAAAACTTAGTAAGAAATATAAATGTTAATATAATCCTTTTCATTCCTACAAATTATTGAAAAAGTGATGAAAATGAGAGGAGGGCTGCCCCCCGAAAATAGTGGGTGATAGAGGAAAACGGATGTCTTATTCGGATTTAGGAGGTCATATTACATAAGAATCAGCAGGAACGGTACCAGGGCTCGAGGAAATTTTTTTTTTGCCGTCCAGTGTAATTCATCAAAAATACTTAATGATTTTATAGCCAATGAATTATTGTATTAACTGAATTCCTGGGAAACTGTTGATGATACGGCGGTTATTAGTTGGAAGAAGCACATTTTCTGATTACAAATAGATTATAAACAAAGTGCAAACGATTCAATGGCACTTTTTAGATTCCGTAATGACGCCACAGAAAGCTAGACATTCAGAATATATCATTGTAGAAAATATTTATTTCCTGAAAATAGTTTTTCTTTTACTCGCAATGGTGAAGGCTTTTTCTTCCCTGACTAAAAATTCAAAGGGTCAGTTAGCCCGATTTATTTTAATGCTGTGTAATTTTATTTTTTATTATTTTACTTTGGTATTTTTTGTATTTGAGCTCTACCAATTTCTCGTTATTTAGGTGACGAATGATTTTTTTGCATTTAAATTGTTTTTGAAAACTTCAGAATTTTAGGTGGGGTATCTGAGTTACCCCGAACAGCTGTTGGTGGTAAGAAAAAAATCTTGATTATTGTATGAATGTAGGGAATAAATTCGCATGCAATAAATTTTATTCCTTTATAACTTCAATAACGCCAATAGTTTTCATGATGGTATCTTTTGTACTTGTCTTTTCATAGCATGTTGGTCAACGTACAGCTACAATAGCAAAATATAAGAGATTCCTGCCATTTTGCACAAAATCAATGTAAAAAGCAACATGCAACCTAATATTTATTCATAAATTATACAAAACAAGATATTATATCATAAAAACATAGCCATGGTGTTGAATTACAGGAAATACTAAAATGCAACATATAACTTATGAATTTCAAATGAGATACCTGATATACTACCCCACACAGTCGTTCGCGAAAGTTTTCTATGCGCAGTCACGGAGGGATTCATTCCACTCATATGAAGAATAAAAAATTGACTCGAAATAGTGAAAATAGAAACAAGTTGGTCATAAGTAGGAATGTGAATGACAGACATTTTTAATCTATATAAATTTAAGAGTTTTTTTTACTTATTTGTTCCATTTAGAGCAATTCTAGGCAAATTCTACGGCATTTTTTGATCTATAATATCAAATGCCCATACACTGAATGTCTGAATGTGGCGTCTTAACCCGGCGTGAGCTCTACATAAGTTATCCAAATATACTCCTTTCCACTCGACCCCAAACGCACTCCGTGCGGGTTCGTTTAAAACTTTCCCCTGGTCAATCCAGATTACTTTTGTGCGTCAAAATGGACTGTAATGATCGTATTAAGTTCCTGAAAGTTTACGCTACGTCTCTAGTCTACGCTTGTCTCTTGTTTTTGTTTCGCTTAGTGACCGACAGACGGCAGCAGGATTTTGTAAACATCGGTATTTCAAGGAGTACTATGCAGCCTAAAGGTATGAATTTAAATTTTCCTTTTTTTATTATAATAAAATTATCCATGAAAGACAAGTTTAATGTTTAATGAATTAGTATGAAGAAAGACAATATTCCTATTAATATATGGTTATGAATAATTATGAGTTAAATTGTCACTCGTATGATCTTGCGAGTCAGGTGTTTCCTGTGACTACATACCGTAACCTTACAAACTTTTTGCACGTATTTAGAAGATATCTCACGTAGAACTTTTTAGTAATATTTTAATATTACAACTTCTTATCAGTTATAACATTGTATCATGCAGGTTTGACTTAAGACCAATTATTGGAATTACTTGATAATTCCAATATTAGTGATTTCTCGACTGATGATGAAGATGAATAACGCCTGTCACTAATGCTGATTCCAGTGAAGAAAGTTCTAGTGATGAAGAAAATTATATTAAAAGAAATAAATATGCTCAAAAATATGTTAGACGTGTAAAAATAAAATAGTTAGATCAAATTAACCTTCACCTTAATGCTTTGTGTAAATAAAAACATATATCGCATAAGCAACGGATAATCCTGTTACACTGTGGTGGCTAATAAAAAATATAACACTTCTATGCAATAAAACCCAATAGTTAGACTAGGGTTTACCAAAGTTTTCAACCGTCAGTTACAAGTGTTAAGCACCAATAATTTTCCACGTAGTAAAGAGTCGGTAGAGCAAAATTAAAATGAAAATAAGGAATATTTTAGACAAAAATAACGTTCACGCAGTTTCTCCGTGGAACTTACTTCACAGAGCCAGCTCACACGCTTAAGCATCCCGGGCTAAAGCGCGCTTATCTTCGCTTCGTCAGGAGCGCTTCGATCGGTAGCTCCGACGAGGACCTCGCTGGCCCTCAGCTCAGCACGTGGACCCTTACGAGGGCCTTTTATCGCGCGATAAGGCCGAGGGGGACGTGCCGTCGCCGGACCCTCCGAAAAACGTGGAACCCTCACTTTGACCCTAGGAAAACGCCCGCCTTTCGGGAGGGGGTATCTCTTAGTTTGATAAGGGTATAAGTGGACACACAAAGCCGAGGCAAACAAGAGAAGAGGAGCTTCTGGGATGGTATTTTAGTCCTTATTCCGATGATCAAGCCCTCATCTGAAGGCTCGTTATCGAATACTGAGGTCGGCGGATTCTTTTTGCGATATTCCTACACTCTTCGAGAAGCGAATGTCTCGACAGTCTCCTCTTAAGTCGGCGTTTGCTTATAGTACACGCAAAGTTGAAGATGAGTATTAGATACATGGTTGCTAAATGATAATAAAGTGATAACCCGACTGATTTTGTGCCTTAAATTTCAAATGATATTTGAAGATAAGCATCACAATTATACGTCAACAGTCCTAATATTTGTGAAATATGAATTAATGCTAGACTGTAAGCTGTGGGTAAACTCTTCTCGGGATTCCCACCGGGTTAAAATATCCATATTAGCCAACGTTTCGAGCTCCTACTAGGGGCTCATCCTCAGGGATGCTGAATGTCGTGAAGGTGGCGATAATTTAACCCGGTCGGAATCACGAGAAGAGTTTATTCGAATTCCTAATATTGGTTTGACGCAGCTCTCAATTCCTCTCTCCTATACTCTAGCCTTTTCGACGAATTAAAGTATTTCTTCTCCTTTAAATTATTTATAATAATAAAATGATAAGCATAAGAATGAGAAGCACATAAATTGTTTCTTCGGAATAGCTTGGTAAAGCATACCTACTCATTGATTAAGAACATAATGAAATATTTGCAAGTCATAGCTTAGTTGACCGTGTGCTTAGTTGCTTGATTGAGTGCTTAAATCCTACAAAGATCCGTTGGTTTGGCCTAACAATAAATTAAAGTAGTAAAGTACGAGGTGACCCAAGTTATATCATAATGCTTATCCGCCTACCGTGAATTTTGGGATAACAGCACGCGTGTGGCTTAATTTGGGGAGAAACCTACCATAACCTATCCAAACCAGCCTTCGGGTTGAAGCACTGAGAGATCAATGCGAATATTAAAATTAAAATGAAAATTAATTTCTCAAGTGTTTATTGGCAGAATATATTCAATGTGACGAGAAAAATATGACAAATGATCTTTTTTAAATGTAAAATAATCTGCGCAGTTTCTACTGCTCAGTTATAATCAATGAAAATTATGGCGTCTCATCTTGAGGATAACGTATAAGTCGGAAATGGGGTAGGTCTCCATAAATACGTTAGAGGAACCGCAATGAGTTTTTTCTCTGAGGGATATGTTTTATACCGCCACTATTCATACAGTGTGGTGATGATATTTAATTCAGGTTCTAGTGTTACTTTCTGATACTGACGGCTTGGTTTGGGATGGACTGTACCCTCAATTTTCTACAGTAACCTTCGGGCCTCTAATGCTCTCACTGTATTTATAAACTTTCGTTAAGGTAATTTCCGTAAAGTTCTTTTTGGTATCTCAGGTAAAATCTTCATAATGCCTCAAGTTAAAACAATTCGGTGGTCATTTCACACATATCCTATTAATATCTAAAATATTACTAATATTTTATAAGTATTATCATTTCTAAAACTACTACAAGAATAAATATTAAACCTTGTTAATTTTTTAAACATCAAATTATAATATTTGGTGCTTCCCTCATGAACTTTTTTATAAAAATATAAAGAAAAAATGATCACGGTATTAAAAAAATAAAAAATACTCTGCCCAGATGTAGCTGAATGTAGCTATTGAAAACGAAATTCATCCCAGCAATGAGATGGAAGTTTTTGGAAACAAATTTCAATCTCAATTTTCTCATTTATTTTGGCCATAAAGGGCTAAACACACTTGCCGTTCTGAATTTCAATATTTACCAAAGGACATTAAACACCGATCTTCCTCGATCAAATCTTGGATCAACCCACGCTCAAGAGCAACGTGTGCTAAGAGCCCTCGCTGGTTAAAGACGACTGACGCGTACAATTTTAACGACTTTCCTCGATATAAAGTACCTCGGAATGGAACATCAAGTACTTTTGCGATCAGTCACTTCATCCGTGCAAAACGTGCATCACAGAGATGATAAAAAAGATATAAGTGAACTCAAGACTTTGACCGTGGGTGGTCCATTCAATTTTTACACAGACAAGTTCCAATACATGCTGCATAGTGGTATCACTTCACTCACAGGTATGCTGGAGGACGGGGATTATTTTTTTTCTCCAGTCGGCAACTAGAGCGTAGTGGGATGCGGGGGTGAGTCAAATATTTGCCGCTCATCCATGGCTCGAGGGATCCATACCCCACACCACCCCCCTGCTCTGCGTGGGAGGTCAATTCGGGAAAACGGCAGCGGATATTATGTGGGCGAACGGAAAGGAGAGCCAGGAGATGTGGAGATGATGGAAGTTTAGACCACAAGAGAGCAATCCATACCTGCAATTGAAAGAGAAGAGAAAAATAAATGAGAAATGTTTTGCCAAGGGTAAGACGATGGAGACCGCATTTAGACTATGGAGATCCAAGATGGCAGATAATCTTCAAAACATAGCAGTGATTTATAAACTAATAGAGAAATTATTTCAAGGATATTAAGATCAATGAATGTTACGGCCCGGAGAAAAACGTTGCTTTTGGTCAAATATCTTACCTATCCAACCTCAACTCTCTCGTAAGATTTGTTGTAAAGAAAGATGGGATTATTTAGTAAGGGATTAAAATTTCTCTTGGTTCATGAATTTAGTGAACTGAAGGCTTTCTGATTTTGATAAAACGGAAAGAAACTTAAAAATAATAGCATATAATGAGGTGCAAAAACATTATTCATACTTTTAACATGGGTAAGTATAAAATATCGCTTTGAAAAACGGAAAAAATCAAAGCCTAGTAAGGTCAGAAATGTTTCCTCTAGAGGTAGAATCTTAAAGTAATATTTATCCATTGTCGTTTTAAGATAAAATTCATTCTCGCAGATGATGATGATATTCAAAATTTACTCGTGTAACTATTCTCTGTTCTGAAGCCAGAAAAAATATTCATGACTCATCGCAAGGGCACGTGATTGATTATGCCAAACAGGATAATACTCTCTTTGAATTTAGTAAGATTATAAGTCGTACACAACATAGAGACAAATTGGTGGTACTTATTGAGTTATTGTGTATTTTTACAAATTCTCTCTTTTTATACAATTAACATACAAATGTTCTAATTCAGTTGTGAAGGTTGCTTGGGTACTCCACCGGGTTAGGAGTAGAACCTTTACTACCAGCATACGACGTGAAAGCAACAGATATTTGTTCTCATTCAGTTCTCCGAATTCGAAAAATTTGCTTCAATAGGTGAAGAAAGGGGTTACCATTGGTGACGCTAAGCTGATGCACAGAGGATTGGAATTAAGCCAATATATAGAGATAATTTTGTTCATTTAAGTGTTCAAAATAGGTTAGCTGCGAATGGCAATAGGCTTCTCTTGCATTTTAAATAAAAAGCGATATATCACCTAACAAATACTCTCAACACAATGCAAACTGCTCTCGCGGAGAATGGCTCTTTATTTTCAAACCAAATTCTATTTTATTTTAGTTTTATTCGCCACGAGTTGGCATTTATGAAAAAATCTTATTTAGGTACCTTAACGTGTATTGGAATACGCATATATAATTATATTGTTATTCCAAGAATATATAAATACTAACAAGGATCTTGAGAAGATGCGGATTTGACTCCATCCGGTTAGATGCTTTGGAATGGGATTTCACATCATATGACTAAAGAGCCTTCGTAATTTTCATATTTTTAGTGTCAATTCTGAAAATAAAATTGGGGTGAATAGAAACACAATTGCCTTTTATATTCATATGTGATAGAAAAATACTGAGGAAGCCTGGTTTCTAATATATACGTCGTATTTCATCTTGGTGAGGTGTGGAAACCGATATCAAGCTGTAATATGCTTTTAAGATCCATCCAGGGAAAAAATTACACCCATGGAATTTAAGAATTTCATCCTATGACACTCTACCGCAAGAAGACGACAGCATTGACTTTCAATTGTGGGAGCGTTGAGAGCAGCTGGAGCAATTGACCCGGGAGTTTTTCCAAGAAAACATTTCCTACATCATCCACTGGGGAAAGCCTGAAATCATTCAAGTTCCTTCCTTGCTTCCCTTGCCTTGTTCTCCTCCGATATCTCTCGCGTCTCCCTCCCTGTGCTCCCGTCCGCCTTGGTAGGCCTCAGGGGAAAGTGAAGACTCCCTGAGCCACTCAACCGTCAAGACTGCTCTCCCATTCGCGGCATTGTCTTTTGCCTCTTGATGACCCTCAAGGAAAGGACTCCAGCCACTTCCAGCCACTCATCTCTACCGATCGCTAGCTACAATGTGAGCCCTCTAATTCCCAAGTCATTCCCATGGCAGCCCTATAAACTAATTTGTATCCATTTCACGCGCGAAGCGATCTGGAGTTCGAACTAATCTGGCTTCTGCGTTCCTTAACGACGACTGATAGGCATCACGTGTCCTTGTTGCCAAGCGATCGCTATCCAACACCGTGAGTGTTCCCTTGATGAACGAAATTCGAACTCCTCCTCCTCAAACTTAGCTTCATTGAACAATCCTAAACGTCATTGGGGATTTTATTGTTGTAAGTTCCTTAATAACTACCTAAAACCAATAATTGATGGGATCGATTGTATTCTCATTATTTATTCGTGAGGAAAATGAACAAGCAGGTGAAATTATGTTCTAAGTCGTCACTGAAAGTGATTGTCCACCAATTCTCAAACTTTAAATCAGAAAAAAACTTCAAACTTATGTTTTCAATAAAAAATTATATATTCCCTTATGCTGATATAATATAATCTATTCATTATTTCAAAATACTATCACAATTCCTTTCATTATAATTGTGGAAACTCCTGCGAGATAACCTGGACATATACGTACGCAAGAATAAATATTTAAAACGATTTCTCGATCAATAAACTCACACATCCACAGAGCGTTTCGGCCCGAAAAAATTGATGGAGTTATTTTGGATTACTTGTGGAGTAAAACATGCCTATTTACCGCGGTTGCTACACTTTAAACTTCATTAAAACATTTAAGACTAGGAATATTCAGGATCAGAACTACTCAAGTTATATGCATATCACCCAAATGGCTGCAGTAAATAGAAACTCTTATTTTTCGAGATACCATGGCAGAATCTGAAAGCAGAAGGCTTAGATGGACCTGTCGCATCATCAAACCGAAAGAATCAAGAAATACACAGTATGGTTAAGAAATAAAGATAGAAAACAACCAGGTGGCAGGCCTAAGCTATGAAGCACAGAAAGAAATTGCCAATACATGATATGGCCATGATAGATAAGATATTTTGGGGCCATACTAAACAGTTTCATTTTGCTTGCGACATGAAAGCAACATTGCGGTAATGAAAATTGACTAAATTTAAATTCGCAGGTAGCAAACTAATTCCGAAAAGACAATTGACCACCTAAACAGTTTTGGATCAATAAAAATTATTTAAATATATATTTTTTTAAATCAGCTAAAAATAAACTTTATATATAGAGATATCGGAATGACTAATTATGCTCTGGAATGATATCTACAATTATGCCGCAGCTGTTGCATAATTCCTTCGTTGAGAGGGTGACTTTGTTTTCTTTATACTTTTTTTTCTTAAATAACAGCCGTGTGGAAGGTTTTGATCAGAAAAAAGCCTATTATTTTAGAATCGCAAAAGTGCGCCGTGGCACAATGGAGAAGCGAAAAAGTCGTTTGTCACGTAACGCAGTGCTAGCTCTCTCCGCACAAAGTGGCACCTTCCTACGGAAGGTAGAGCTGTCTTCGCAAACGCAACATTTTAGACGATGATTTGGGCACTTTACTCGCTTGCTCTTCCGTGCCTGACTGCGTATTACGGGCAACGACCTACTACGCTTGGATCGCTATTTTTCGCACAGAAAAAAACGGAAGTTCAATAACGGTGACCTAGAATCGGAGTTTTCTGCTGGTTGAAGTCATTCCCTTCTGAGAAGATCTAAGGGTATTCGGGAAATTTTTTATGTATTCTCTGCATAAAAAGTCGCTTGCAAGGGCTTCTTCTATAATTGATGACTAAATAATACCAAGTAACGATTCAATTCTTGCCGGCTCAACTTTGTAGAGTATCGTCATGGTAATAACAGTAATGACGACTTAATAATATTCCACACGATGTTTACTCAGCCCCACTTCCATTGGGCTAAATTAGTGGAAAATAACAAAATCATTCCCTTAAGTACAACCTAAAAGCATGTGATTATGGAAAAGCGTACAGACGTAGTATAATTAGTTGGCTGACCAACAACCCATCGCTTTAAATGCATGAATTATGGCTCCCAATTAAATGTGAGATAGTAATAATATCCTTTATTTAACTTAAGAAGTGTCCATGAGTCAAACGCAGCAAAATTATGACATCATTCGCAGTAGATTTGCTAGCTGTTGAATTTAGCTAAAAACAACCATTCAAAAGTGTTGTTTATTAATGCAATAATACTTTGTATAATTAAAGTACTGTGGAATTAAGCTCGTTTCACGATAAAACATATGAAATGAGACGAGCCAAAGAAAGGATGATCAAAGTAGAATGGGTGGAAGAAATGATAATCAAGGCAGAAAATATAAGCCGATAAAAGTACAAAGCAACAGGATTTGATATTAGTCTCCCTGGGACTACTTTTTAGTAACCGAACCGCTTCCCCGAGTTTTTTGTTAACTTTTTTCATCATCCTATAACATACCTATGCTGAGATAAAGTTGTCGCAAATCGTATGCACAAATTTTTACGGGGAAGTTTACCATGGTTCTGGTAAAACTGGTCCTTCCTAAGAAGATAAAACGTATCCTAAATAGAGAACCTCTTCTGCTTATCTCATGCGTGGTATTTCTTCTCAGAAAGAAATTTTATTTTCTCCTCTTCACCAAGCGACGCTCATAACCTAATAATCTTATGGTGGTCCCCCAAGGCTGAAGATATTGCGCGGCCTTTGCCGAACTTAACTTCCTGGCTGGTGAAATTGGATACCTCAAGTAGCGTAAACCTATCTGCACTTAAAACGCACACGAAGCGGTAAAAACCGCCCTGGGAAACAGTTTATTCCTCCCTCTGTTGAGATTTTGGTGCAGCTAGAAGTGTTCCCTCATATCTTGGTTCGGCATTTTTTCTAGCATTGACCGGAGGCGTTTCAGGATTTCTAATCAGTCACTTTACCAGCTTAGTTTTTTCTTATCTACTACCTCTTCAGCGCACTTGCGTTCTAATGGTGCCAAGTGAAATAGCCTAAATGGAGCTCCAGCTAGGGCATGAAATGTTTAAGAATAAATACAATATTTTTCCGTAAACACGCTCCCAAACTGAGTTTTAGGCATGAAATTTCTTGAAACGAATTTTTTTCAAACTAAAATAGGTAGTTTAGATTAAAAGAGAATTTGCTAGCTTCAGCGGTTTGCAGAAGCTTGCAAAGAATATGTTCCAACCGTAAACATAGATAGTAACTGGACAGGTCGTACCTAAGAGAATCCCCTCAGATGTGACCCTCAGTACTTTGAATTATTTGTAACACTTTAGGTTTTCTTCCAATCATATTTCCGGCAAATAAGTACGAGAACCACTTCTGTGGAAAGTTTAGCTTAGTGAAGGATAGAACCTTGCTAAAAACTTGTTCATACAGGGTGAAGTATTTCGTTAGATTTTAACGAATTTTTCTATTACCTGCTAAAGAAGGAAAATGCATTTACACTTTCTTACCCTTTTTATCTGGGAAACCATTAAAAGCAAAACTACGTTTTTATGTGAAAAATTGATAAAGGGAATCGAAAAATGGTTAATTATATATTTAGATGTACGATGGACATAAAAGTTACGAACTAATTGGTTAAAATTACTTCAAGGAAAGATTTGTTTGTTTCCATTGTTTCAAAACACATGAGCATTACTGTTGACTTAAATGACTGCTTGTTCAGTAAAATCGTTATGGCTATTTACCTTCTTCTATTTTACCTCCGATGCGCATTAAGATCATTAATATCTAAACTTTGTTTTCAGAATTGATTTTTACGCGGGGTGGACTTCCTTTAGTCGTTGTTCCTTTTGTCTTGTAGTAGAACATTAAGGACACCCTATAACACCTTGATTATCGACCTATCACTACGTACAGGCAGCCCCATTTCAAATATGCACAAGGTCCTAAGATAATGTCAACTCAACTTTTAGTTCAACTTAGACTCGGTATAACTTCCAAAATATCAGTGCCAACCAATTTGACCAGATAGGCAACTTTGTGCCCAAAAATAAGTGCGTAATAACGTTGCTATTTACGAAGAAGTGAAAATAATTCTATCAATCACTTTAAAATTCATTCTATTATTAAATTAAAATTTCATCTGCGATATTTAAATATTTTCTCCAAGAATCAGTGCATAAGAACACTAGGTTTCATTGAGGCAGGTGAAATAAGGCTGCGGAATTATTTTTGGGAGCACCATTCAGCCCGAGTGGGATGATTAGTGTTTGGGGAAGAAGGCTACGCCAAAGCTCCTGTCCTGCTCTTTATATTTCAACACTGCGTCCATCCTATTTATCGAAGCATTTGAAGCTCCAAACCTGAAACTTCCATCATATCATCACAAATTTTGGACTATTTTTACTGAAGAATGGGGCCAACTCAATTTGTATTACACGCAACACGCTGAGGCCGAATCGTATCCACTGTGGTCCTGCCATTGTCCTGCTCACGCAACAAGGGGAGTGGCCAGTGTCACGCAATCCATTCATGCACGAAAACACGCGAAGGACACTCGTGATCCGGTATTGCATAAACACCTGCCTTTCTTTCTGGCGACGAGTGAAAGGGAATATCAATTTTTTGTTCCAAACGCGTCGAGGCAGGATAATAGGTGTTTATCGAAGTTTCAGCAGGCCATGCCAAATTGTGAATAAAAAAAGGTACTTAAATATTTCCATACACGACGTACATTTAAGTTTGAGATATAAATAGAAGGTTGATATTCTATTGCTTCTAGGAACGACCTGTATGTTTTCATTGTTTAAAAACACGAGGTTACTACTGTCGACTTAAGGGACTACTTGTTCAGTAAAAGCCGCCATGTTTACTAGTCCTCTTCTCTTTTACCTCGCATACACGTAATTTTCATTAATCTTTTTTTCAAAATTATTTTCATTTTAGAAGAAAATTTTATCTCGTCGTTTGTTTGAATGAAAGTACCTACTCTAAACGAGGCAAGAATTTAGGTGGTATTTTGCAGTTCAAAAGCAAATAAATTGCAATGGTTAGGATCAGAGCAATAATCAATAAGAAAATGATTATAAATCCTCAGTAGTAACAAAGGGTAGGCAGAAAAGTATTAGAAAACTTACTTAAAATATAATCTATATACATAAAATAAAGTCAAAAATCGTGTTAAGTAGTTAAAAAACTTATAACTGGAGAACGGCTGCACCAATTTTAATGAAATTAGGTTCTTAGGATTCATCTCAGCCCCGGATAACATAAAGAACATTAAAAAATAGGAAAAGTTCACAAAACAATTCATTTCTTGTTTGATATAAAATTGAATGATATTCTAATATGTAAATATGGCCTATGACCCTATGTCTTCTTTCACAGAGCCACCGCGCGCGTCAAAGATTCTGCTTGGCAATATCTGAAGGTTCCTACCGGGGATTTAGGAAACAAAAACCTTTCGATCAGCAACAATACGCTCTGACCACTATGCTGGATGGATCACTATCAGATTGTTTATAAACAAGGAGAGGCTTAATGGTATACACGTAGCATTCAAATGAAACCATGGGATGAAAGCTTTGGGGATCAAACGATTACCGAAAAACACGAGGGTGACGTACTCATCGTATTGGGATAGAGTGCCATAAATGGTAATCAAGATGCTCTCACCTTTTTCGTGCGGTGGGCTTTTTCCCTCAGATGGATATGTAAGGGACCCTAAGTGAGCCACTGATGCAGCGAAAGTCATGGCTTTATCGATATTTTGACGACACGAGGTGGGCGAGCAAACACCTCTTTCTCCGCTTTTATTACTCGGCGGGGCAATCTTCACTGAGAGTACACGACATTGGCCTCGGTGATAAAATCCTAATGCATTTATATTTCACTGCCCGAGTTGTCCTGCATCGCGTTTTATGAAGGCATAAAACAGCTGGAAGGCAAGACGTGGTCCACGTAAACCGACGTAATGGTCGTACAAGCGCAGGACTGGGGATTCGAATAGGATGCTTTCATTTTTTTTCGCCAAGCAGGAGGCGAACGAATCTATTGTGTCGTGAGCAGAGGGCATGTCGTAAAAATGTTTCCAAGTTCTCATTTTATTCGGTATTTAGCTCTGTTTCCCTGTGAATTTACTCCCTGTTCCCTTAACTGGATCCAATTTCGTGACATATCATTGGTAAGTTGAGCATGAAGTAAAAATTGGTGCGCTAGTTTAAAAAAAGGAATATTTTTTAGAATATACGATGTGCCACACATTTAAACGGTTGAGCTTAAGGGATTTAATTGAGGAATAAGATGCCACTATAAGTAGAAACTCATTAATTCCGTTATACCCTTCATTATATTTTTGCATGCATTCTTATAGTAAATTGGTTCTTCAGTACCCTATAACATGTAATGAAGAAAATATTAAGGAATGTTCATGAACGTTCAGTATCTACTCCTTGCAGCAACCCTTGGATTTAAAAAAATGATGCAAATGTGTGCGTTCGTCTCAAGACGTTTGCGGAGTACGATTTAAAATTACTGTTTTCTTTAACTGCCATGCTAATATGCTTTTCCCATCCATAACCGATGTTTGGAAAAAGAAAAATGGACGAGAAAAATCTTTTCCATCGCGACACATAGGTTTCCTCACGAGAGCCTTTAGGAATCTTACGAATTTCCTTTACGAATTTTTATTTTGACACGACCTGGGTTTTATGATACTTAGTTATATAGTCGGGTAAAGTTACCCAGTAAAATTGAGTGCGTGAAATTCGCAAGTATAATTTATTTGTAAATGGAAAATTTACACATCAATACCCGTAAAATTGCTCGGTTTGTAAACGTTCCTTTGGTATATTTTAACTTATGAAATAAATAAAATGGTTATATTCTTTTTCCTCTTCAGTTACAGTCACTTGGTTGCATTTCTCGACTCACTCCTTGTGAACCGATAACAAAATAAGCCCCCAGAAATCTATAATAAGGAAAAATAGAGGATTAAGAAATGTTAAGCTAAAATCAATATCTACTTCTTAAAGCTTTAATATCTCATTTCAGAATTCTTTTTTGTATGACATTTCATTATATCCCACCAAGGTAATGGAAAGGTAAACAATGCTAAGAGGGTTCTCATCAATATTAGTGTTTTTATTGGTATGTTTCCAAAGTTGTTTTGCAATCAATAAAAATTCTACATCTAAATTTCACCCAATGGCTGTTTTCCCCACTGTCTCATGGCCAAAAAGGTTGGGGACCGTCCTTCACCGGAGAGCAAAAGTCACGCGGGAGGTCACTCAATCCGGCCGCACCACAGCCCACGCGGGTTTATTCAGTCGACGGAGCGCGTCACGTCGCAGAGCGCGTTGATCCACGTCACGCAACACGCGTCATCGCCCACAACCAGTCACAACAATGTGCCGGGGGATTTGGGGGACCCCACCGAAGATGAATTGAGGACTCAAACCGCTGCCAAACCAAACACCGAGCATTTCATCGGGATGGAAGGGTATTAATGCGGAACTGCCGTGGATTTGACGGAGAAGAAAATGGAGCGTTTTCGAGTCGGAACCGCCATGTCCGACCAGGAGAACAGAAGCCGCCAAACCCGCTTTTATATCGACCGCTCCCAATTCTAATTGCCGTGTTTGAGTTCCGCGACAGCGATGGCTCGATGTTTATGCTTGGGGGAAGTTAGTGACCGACAGCCGGTGCTATTTGCGCTCGGTCACGGTTCGGAAGAGCAGGATGTTATGAGAAGGGGGATGTTTGCGGAACGAAAGATTACGGTGGGTGCATCGAATAAAAACGACCAACATCTCCATTTCTGTGACTCTTTTCGTATTCCTGCGATTCTTGAAGCTTCAACTGCCTTTACGGGCGTGGGTAAAAATCAGGAGCAAGGGAAAAGAGAATGAAACAAATTAAAAGTTTGTAAATACTGCGGTAGCATATAGAAGCTTCATTTTTAGACCTCACTACATAGAGCCTTCTCATATTTTCTTTCATTTGCATTTCATTTACTTTTTTTGCATTGAAATAAATTGTATATTTCTCTTACAACGGAAATATGAAAACTAAAGATTCTCTTATTAATCATTAATTCTTCCGGCATTTTTTAAAATAAAGAAAGAGTTACAAATAGCACTCTTGCTTGAGAAAAAGGTGATTATTACTGTTTATTTTAACACACTCAACGTGTTCCATTTCATCAGTTCTTAAGTTACCTACTTATCTTCATTTTTCGATGTAAAAAAAACTTTTTCCTTCGTTTCCCGCAGTAAAGTAAATGAGCGACAGAATTTGATGGCAAAAGTGTTATATTTGCTGTTAAAGGTATAATTTTATTTATTTTTTCTGCAACCTCTTCACTTCAGGTTTCGAAGGAGGAGCTATATGACTCTCGAATAATATTTAATGCAACCTCAGTGAAAAATTCAATAAAAGAATATGCTAAGTATCTATAGTTTATTCTCCAAATTCCGATGATAGCCAATCGTTAAGGAAGAAAATAATTTGCATAATTCTCAAGTATTAAACAGAAACTTTTAGGACATTTTTTCATTTCATAATAAAAAAATGTGTAGATTACTGCGAAATTGATATAAAATTCTATGATATCATTTTTTTATTCAGCTGACATTCGAAAAATCATACCATACTATATTTTGATTTCAACTTCAATTTTATATTCAACTTAACTTCTTTCCAATGAGAACCTGGATGAAATATAAGTGATGTTGAAAAGCGTGGCACATATGGTTGGTTGTTCATGATGGTCTTTGAGTAACAATTTTTCACAGCAATTTTTTAAAAAAATCTTGAACAGAGAGTTTCAGTCTTTTTAGGATAATTATGAAAACTTTAAGCGCCATTACCAAGATTCTACGAGGAAAATATCTACAAAAAGGCACGAAAATCATCCAGGCATGAAATATGAGGCAATTTTTAGAGCTTTGACTATCTCTGGTAGCACTAAATAGTAGGATGTTGTTTGTATGATCCTGTCATAAAGGTCAAGCCGTATCCCTTTTGCCGTCTTCGTGTACAAAAATACTTAATAATGCAGAAAGAAGACCCCTGTCCTTCTTTTCAGCAAACCTTTCTCTCATGCCCAAAGACCTGTCCAGCCATACTTAGGACCCGATGCTCAGAGAATTTACTGTCCATGACAGATCGTTTCAATGAAGCTCATTTTTTAGATGAGAAACAGCACTATCTAATTAAAAGAGAAAATTCAGTTCACAAAAAGCGGTTCTGCAAAAGACGAGTTGAAATTTTAATCAATAAAGAAAACCGTGATTATCTTGGATTCAAAAACGATAAGCTTTTGTCCTCATGTTAAGGCTAATATTAGAGCATTTTCTTTGTGCGTGTGCATAGTGAAACTATTCTTCTTTACAATTTAATAATTATGGGCATAGATAAATGATTTAAAATAGACCCAGTATTTCCAACAGCTGTTACTCTAAGCATTAAATTAAGTTTAAAATTAAATGCATGTTTTACGCATTTTAGTTATGAAATTTTCTCTGAACGTGACGTTGATCTCTCAATAAAGGCTCAATGCTTAAATAAAAGCGTATAATTCGTAACTTGTGGGTTTATTTGATAATAATATGGATAACCGATATGAATAATTACTTACCAATCAATCAACACACTATTGACAATTAGTGTTCATAAATGGTCTTATAAAAAAATAAAACTTAATTCTCAAAAAAATAAATCTGCAACCGTTTCTACAATCGTTGACTGTACGTTAGATCTCATCGTCCTGTCCTTCCTTACTTCTTCTTCAAGGGTGCCTGAATAAATTAATAACTGTAGAATTTCCAAAGCAACACTAGCTACTTAGTTGGTTCTATCATATAATTTGACCATATTCTAAAATGTACTAAGGTAATATCAAAACCGGTAAGAACTTTTAAAATAATTGGATCATACAGATTTAATGATTTGAAGAGCCAACTTAATATAGGTTTATACAAAAAAGTTTCTTCCACAGACAACCAGTTTTATTCTATGTTAATGTTTTGAATCAGCTATGAATTTTTTATTTATGTGTTTTCTAATGTACTTCATTTTTTATCGCCCATCATATTCCATTTTGAGGAAAAAATCACATAGTATTATCTTTTTCTATTTGACGTTAGGGAACCTTAAATCAGTTTAAATATCCAAAGCTAAGCTAAAACAAATAAAAGGTATAAAATCAATCGATGATACAATTTTTGTTGCCTAAAAACATTCCATGAGCGTTAGTAACTACTACTTAGATGTATATCATTTCCCAAAACAACTGAAAACCGCCGTCCATTACGATTTATTGCCATATTTGCATGCCTGCATGAAGAAAATGGCGAATATGCATGGCAATACAGGTTACAGTTAACGAATAAATATACATAAAATCTGTATATATGTCTATTCGTTAACTGTCACCAATTTCTGAGTACCTCTGGAAAGTTTCAAATCCTACCTCCGTAACCATTACCTTCTATTTTTGTCCACCTTTTTTCAATTTCAGCTCGCTTTTCTGCGGGAATATGGTGATATTTCCGGGTGGATCCCAGGAGAAAAAAGAGTGGAATAAATGAACACGGCCCAAGACGAGTGGCTAAAAAAAGGTAGAGGTGAAAGGTATGAAACTGACGCTCCAAGCATTGGGCAAACGAAGTGAATTGAAGCGAGGGTCAAAAATGGCTCCACCATCCAGCGACCGACTCTAAAAGGTTAGAGGTGGCCCATGCAGAGGGAGGGCGGACCTCTTGAGCGATGAAACGCGGCCGTCTAGTCGTCTCTCGCCGGTATGGAGGACTCTCTCTACCATACATCCGTCCCTCACCCATGACATCTTCAACCCACCTACAAGGGTGAACACTGAGTGCGCGGGGCAGATCCCTTCCTGGAGATGACTGCTGCTTCATTGGTGAGGGCATTTGGCGAGGAGAGGTGGATGGGGGTGCCAGTTACGTCCAGTTGAGTGCGGGGTAGAGGCGGCCTTATTGATACATGCAAACATTGTACTGCAATCCTATGATTGGCATGAAGCAGTACTCTATTTCTCTCTATCCCTCGAAAGTTTTTTTTTTACTTCTCTGATGTTCCAGTGGATCTCGTATCCTTCTTGATTTGTTCTAGGTACTTGTCCCTCGGTGTTTCTCTGAGGACTTTGACATAAATTTTTCTTTCCACTAAGTTTCCCGCGAAAATGATGTGACTTTTTAAGTGGCCACTGCAGCATGTTCTTCTTTCGCGTACAGTGATCCATAATGGCCGTTTTCTCCAATACAACTCCTCATTTCACATACATACCTCCCATAATTCATGTAGAACTTGAAGAGACGGTAACCTTCAATGTGGTTCTTCCATGAGTATTTTTATTTCACCAGCTCAACGAAGAATTGATGAATACCTGAAAGTCACTCGCCTGCGAATATCAGATCTCAGGCCCTAATGTCCCCAATGCTTAGTGAGGTAAGAAATGCAGAAGAGAAAGGGATTAGGATGTTTATTTCGTTTCTTCTTTCATGGAGCGCATTTCAATGTTAAGTTTGAGTTATAAATTCTTATCAATACTGCAGATGCAGCTTTCTTCCAAATCAGATATAGGTACGGAGACGCAAATGCTTATACGAAAAAAATTAGATCGTTTGCCCTCGTAATTCGCGCTTTCTAATGATCAGGATTAAGTTATCAAAGCATGAAGCGAGTTTCAATCGTCGGGAATTATAGAAGAAAGACGACGAAAACGAACTTTTCAAACCTGTCACGATGGCGTATAGAATTTACCGGAGCGACCAAAACTTAAATTTACAGAAAGATGCGTTCCTCGAGTTTATCATAGCTATTTCTGTAATTTTCTCTACTCTTCTTTTCCCTTTACGGATAAAAACCACATATTGGTTGATCAATAAATTTATCTCAGAAGCTAATAACGAGTTTTGAAAAAAAGCAACACCTACAATATCGAATACGGCTGGTCACTCTTGCCAGGCGTCGCTCCATCGCAGGCATCGCAGAGAAAAAAAGAGCGAAAAATAAAACTGGACACCCCAGCGTGGATATCGTATGGGTGGCAGGTGGTAATAAGGCGGACGGAAGGAAAGAGGAAAACGGTGCGAGATGGAGTTTGGAGGGGGACTTCAGGGAGCCCTCATAAGACCCCTCCCCTCCCCCCACTCCACATAATGCTTCCCGCCTCGCAGCAGCGCGTCCGGCCGGGGTATTTTCTCGGGGGGGTCCGGCAATAAAGTTGACCCGGCAGTGGATCCCACCCACACGACACGCCTGCCTCAGGGATAAAGGGACAGTGGGCGCACCGCATCGGAGGCCTCGCCGCCCAAAGCCATCTTTCCTCCCTCTCCCTCCCGCTTTCTTCTTCACGGACGCCTGGCTAGAGGACTATATTCCGCAGAATTTCCCCCATAATACATGATACTATATTGGTTTTGCCATCGCATATTCTACCGAAGGGACCTCCCATCAGACTCGTCAGGACCAACAGGTCTATCGCGTAAGTTCGGATAAATTCACCTCCCTGGTTGGAAGCCTTCCTTTTTCTTCTTTTTACCATCGCATCGCTGTGAAAAATTCATGAATTAAAAGTGCTTTCAGAGTATATTACCACCAAATTATGCGTCATTGGAATCAACATTCTGTTACGGCAAATTTATTGCAGGTACAACCCCATTCCGCCTTGATATCTATAAATAGGAGTTCTTGATTCTTTATTTTACCCTTTAAAAATGGTAAAACTCTGTTTGAGGCTGTGAGTTTACACTGTATTGGCCTAAAAATATATATATTTTTGGGTCAATTCTATTCCAAAATTTGCATGTAAAATGTAAAAAAATAGGCACGTCAACTATCGTTTCTTTGGGAGCTTGTATATTCTTGGTCCCAAATATTACCACTGTATGATCTCAGGGTGTTGAGTGTAGTCAATGAGAATCTGCAAGAGATAATTCCTTGGATATCAAATTGTCATCATCATCACCATTCAATTATCCTAAGAATGGTTTGATGCATCTCTCCATTCAATTCTCCTATCAGCTTACCTTTGCAGACGTACGCATATCTTTTCTTTCTCGTTTCTTTTCTATTCTTGCCATCATGCCACTTGACGATTGTCTTCATCAGGTCATTATGTCTAATGATTTATCTGATTAGGTTGTTTCTTCTTCTTACCAAAGTTTCTCGCGAGGCTTATCTTTTCTCCTACTCTTCACAGGACTTCCTCGTTTCTTAGTTGGCAGATCAAATGACCCTCAACATTACTTTGCAGCACCACATTTCGAAAGCCTATACCCTTGATTTAACCCACTGCTCTAATTTTCCGTGCCTCACTTACGTAGAGAGGCATACTCAAAATTTACGCAAATTTAGATAAATTATTTCCTTACGTTTTTGCTTAAATTTCCCTCTGTAAGATTTTCCTGTTGGTGAAAGGTTTTGGTGAAAACCTGATTTTTGTTTTGGTGAAAAAGATCTCTTTGTCTGAACCATTCTACTGGTAATTGAAGTAGTCATCGCTAGATATCTCTATAATTCTGCTTTCCACATAACAGAATTCATCCATCCCTTCCAGTTTTTGTTTCTTCACTTTAATGTTAGTCTTGACTTTCTCTCTTCTACAGCATGCCAATATCACAGTTTTCTTGTAATTTATTCATGCTTATTTTTACCCATTATTCCAGTCATATTTACCGAAACCTTCTTCGATTCTTTACCATACTCTGCTATGTCAGCTATGCCTTCGGCAAAGTGTAGCATGCTAATTATTTTCATGGATATTCACTCTTCACGCCTTTTTTTATTTAATTGATGGCTTGCTAGATGAAAATGCTGAAAATTACGGGTTACAAAGCACAGTCCTCTAAGTATATTACTCTTTTCCTAATTCTTTGCTTCTGCACAGTTGGGCCCAGATTTTATCGCCGCTACCTGGCTATGGCTCTCCTGTCAATGTGAAGAACTCCAATTTCTTTCACGATTCTAAGGATTGGATTCCAATCAAACACCTTCTCTTCGTCCACAAAAGCAATTAACGTGGGCTTTTTCTTTTCCATTCTTTTTTTCTATAAGAGTCTATGAGCCAATATTGCTTGTCTTGTTCCTTTCCTTATTCTGAATCCGAATTTTTCCTCCTCGAGGTACTCTTCTGCTCTTTGTTCTATTCCTATGTACATAATCCTTGACAGTATATTGAATGCATATGTTGTCAGGTTTATGGCCCTATAACTTAATGACTACGACTATATAAATAATAGGTCCTCGATAAATTATAGGTACCTGCTTTTAATGTTCACAAAGCCTTGAAGTCGACAGAGCATTGGGGATGTACATTTTTTCGACTAATCTTGTCTTTCTTTTTCACATGGGTGATAATTTATTATGATGTATGAATTAAATTTATATTATTCTTTGAAGTGGAGCAATTCATGATAATTTATAAGCGATTAAAGTATCAAAATGCACGAGATAAAATAAAATGCTAGCAAAGCACCATACTTCTCTCAAGATAAAAGCGTTTCCTTCAAATAATTCTCTATAATTAGCTTGTAAAATAGACCAAATACGATCACTTCATCATGAAACTCGAGCATGAGATGGAATATTTGACACAGCGTGCGTACTTATACAACGAGTATATGACAAGAGTTAAGTCCCTAAAAGCTAATGGTGGAATTACCCCACCCCCATCCACCGGTAGGGAACATTGGCTGTCTGCACGTGCGCCGAGTTCGTAACAAAGAGTGCTGTACGAATTGACCCAATTCGAAAACTCTTTTTTAAGTTTCACCACCATCTGAGGAGACCTCATCCTCTCACTGAAATCCCAAAATAATAACAGTGAATTCTCGGACACTGCGTCTGTCACGTGTCCTCGAGGTCACCTTAGAAGGTTTTTTCGTTTCTGAAAATATTACGGGTAAAGAAAATGCTCATGCACGCTTTTTGATGTGAAAGCTTGCTCTGTTTAAGAGATGGATATCCTTATGATGAAATAAACAAACTAAAAGGATGTATACATATATTTTATAGCTGTCAAGGATAGTTGGCGTAATAATTCCCGTAAATAAACATAATTAAAGGTACAACAAAGGCCGAAATAAGCATAGTATTCAGTTATGAGCTTCAAATAAATTATAAAATGAATACTGATAGAGAAACATATATGTATGGAGACATCTGTATATTCATTTAATTGAATTACAGAGCAAATAAAAAAGGAGATAGTAAATATAGAACTAACAAAATAAAATAAGAATTAGCTTTCAGTAAAAAATGAGTTTAAATTGAAATGGTATGCTAAATAGCGGGGTTCGTATTTACTTCAATTTTCATTCCTCATGGGTATAGTGCCTTGTGTTTCAGGTCTGAAACTCTGTCAATTTGAAACATGTCTACAGGTTATGCTAGTCGTTCAATAGTAAGGAATTTCCTCCCCCTCCCTCCTTATGTTCCTATGTTTTATAAAGTTCCAAATTTACCTTGTAAGGATAATCTGAAATCACAGGCCAAATGTTGATTTACAACGAGCATTTTGGCGGCAGCGCAGTCGAGCAGATGGAGAATGGTGTGTTCCGGATTGATAAACGGGCGAAAACTTAAGGCACCTTACCCTCACGACAACGGTTATCGGCTTGTCAGGACGTTGAGGTAAATCATAGGTGGTCCGGAGAAACTGGCACCCAAAGCCATAATGTATGGCATTTGAATGCCATTGTCTTACTTTTGGGTGGGCTCTACCCTAACATGAGTATAGAGATGTAGTAAATTTTAAGTAGTATCCAAATCACTGCATAGAACAAGTGACTTCGTAGGCAGTCATGTTCGCGGGTGCAATTATATATGTACCTAAAGGATGAAATTTGCCATAATTAATCATTCAGATTGGGTTAACCGAGGAAGGTTTTTGGTTAACCCAGATGCCAATAAGATGCGTTGGTGACATAACTGGTAGCATTGCTGACGGGAAATCAGGGGAAATCAGGAGATCCGGGGTTCGAATCCATGCTATGCAAAATGATTTTTTCATGGCAAATTTCATTCTAAGTAAATGCTCAAGCATTCTTTTTAGCGATTGTGTGGTAATTATTTCTATCAAAAAGTGAAAGATAAACTGTAATGTCGACATCAGCTTTACCAATTTTGAAACCTTATTTCTTCTTAATGAAAAGATTAGCCTTTCTATTATTCTCTTGAATAGGCGAAGAACTCGCATTAGCTCAGTTTTCATTAAAGGGCGTAAAAATTCATGGGTAAATTGTCTCGCTCCCTCATTACGAACGATAAAAGCTGCTTTTAATCCAAATAGCTTTTGACATACCCATTTTTCTGGTGTATTCCATTTTACTTTTCTTGGAAATAAAACTTGAGTGAGCAGCTATACGTCTGGACTAATTAACTGGGTTTAAAGGTACAATTTCAAAAATGAAAAGCAACTGACCTGAAGTAAATTAAGCAGTCGGACATTAAAAGTTGATTTTATTTAAGATGAGCCGTTTATCCGATCCTAAAAATAGGCATTAAATATCTTCAAGCTCTTCTGTCAAAGCATTCAGAACTCTGTTCAAACATAACTATCTCGAAGTAACGTTCCCCAGAGCCAAAGAGTAAGAATTATGCCATAACTCATTTTCATATATATATGCGATGTATTTTATTGGTTAAGCAATCATTTTAAATGCTGAAATAATACATTTTGCATATTTTTCAAGCACTAACCCGAAAATTTATGAAAATAATAATAATGAATGCTAATCTAATTTCATCATTTATTTCGAATTTCATAGGTAGATTAATTTTGAGATATTTTAGTTTCCTATTGCATAGAATAGCCCATACAATCATGTTTAATACAGATTGTCTATACAGAAGTCCACTTTTTTATTTTTCCGTGAGTCAATCCTTATAATGTTAGCACAATAAAAAAACGAAAAATTGATATTATCACTGTCGGCGTATTACCTCAACAGCCTGCAAACGTAATTAAGTTGGAAGCCAAATTATGTGTCAAAATCAACGGAATTCAAGCGTGAAAACCGTACAAGCAAAAGATTAAACAGAAAGAAAGAAGAAATATTTCCCCCGCGAGAATTCTGGTCGACAGAAAAAAGATAAATCAGGGAAAGATTTATGGGGGGGAAACGCTTGACAAAGCTGCTAAAGTAAAAGTAAGAATATTAAACGGAGGAAAAGAACCTGAAAACAGTGAGCAACGAGAAAGGTGATTATGTAAATGGAAATGGAGAAAAAGGTTTACAAAAAAAATAAAATCAGCGCGAAACGGTAAAAAGAATATTGCCGAGGAAAATAATAAACAAGACCTAAAAGAAAGAAGACAAGAATGGGGAGGAGGATGTATGGTCGACGACTCTTCAGATAATAATTTTAAAAAAGAGAGGAAAAATGTAAACCTCCACACGAGGGAAGGAAATAAGTGGTTAAACCTGGAAAGCGTAGAGGGGAGAGAAGCAGAAATAGAGCGAAAATGTAGGGTTCAACAAAAGATTTGCTGCAAGAGTAGTGAAATCTTGAAAATAAAAATCCACTGTATGGAAGGAATTATTCCATCCGCCGTCTCCCCAAAAAAAAATTAAAGTTGACGTTGAGAGGCCAGGAATGCTCGCTGGTGAGATCAGAAGAGCACTAAGTGGCAAAGAAAGACGCGGGGCTGCAAAACTAGAAAATCTTCTCGCACAAACTTCTCAAGGGTACAAGAAAAATGGGACGCGAAAAACTTTTGCGGGCTCACCCGTTGTATATATATGGGTGGATAGAGTTTGCCCTGAAGATTTCATTAAATAAGTTTCAGCTCCTCCGTCGAAAAAAGAGTAAAGGCGAGCAATTTGAAGGGAACATGGCCAAATTTCTCACGTCGCTGGCGGCAAAAGTATTCCTTCGACTTTTAAGTAGATAGAGAGCAAGTGAAGTTATATCTCAGGTGAAGATTAATGTGATTTGTTTTAGAGATCGGGTAACGTGTAAGAAAAACATGAACGGAAGGGGTGGCTAAAAACTTAATGACAGATATAGAATAAGCATACGGATAAAATAAAAATTCTGCAATAAAACCCACATGATATATGTAATTTGAGTTTGACCAAAATGCCCGCGCTGATTTATTGAATTTTGATGTAAAGGAAGTGATAATGAAGTCTTGCTGAATATTAAATGGTTTCTGCCAATATTACGGGAGATGATTTTGATTGTACTTCGGAAATTGGTATTTATTTTCAGAACTCTACATAAATCCAAATGGAATAGAACTCCATCGTTACTATAACATAAGTTTTAAACGACCAAAAACAAAGTTATTAGAATGTGTTTCTTTTCCAAGAACGTTCTAGCTTCAATTATCTTGTGGGTAACTGCAAAAAGGATTGCTAATAACAGAGAGCTAGACTCCATATTAAACTCTTCACTAACCTTTTCATTAAACTCTTACATAACGATCATCTCAGAAGCTCCTTCCTGTTCATGAACGTCAGCCATCATAAACATGATAATCAAATTTACAGATATTAATAAAGGATAAAAAATGATATTCGAAATTTAAAATAAACGTAAATTACGTGAAGTAAGAGATAATAAATAATATAAAAACGAAAATCACAATTACTTTGAACGTAGAAGAAAAAATCCGATTTAGCAGAATGAAGAAAAAGAGGAGTAAAAATTTGATTGAAACCATAAAAAATAATTGTGATAATGGTGAGGAAAGTGCAATTGATGCTGTCTTATAGCTACGTGAAATTTCAGTACAGAATGCAAGAGGTCAGAGGTCACTGCGTAGTCGGCACAATATCCATCAAGTTAAGATTACTAGATAGTTGGATGAAGAGGCCATTAAGAGCGAATCTATTTTGATCCCATCAAAGTTTTTCAGGGAACGCATGAGTTCCTCCCATGTAAGAAGGAATAATTCGAAGCGCGATAACATTCTTCCTCTTCAAACAAGCATTTTTAGCTGACATGTAGGCAAATAACCTTTTCACTTCCAGCTATATGATGTGCCACTAGTAACTAATGTTGATATTTTCCAAGATTTCTAATGAAAATTTTGCTTTAGCAAATTTCTCCAACAAAAAATTTCTCTTGGCCTATGTCTAAATTTTCTTATGCAAAGTAAACTTCAGCTAATCATTATAAAAGACTTTGAACCTCCTATAGTCAAAGTGAATATTTTTGTGTGGGCGGTTGGAAAGTGGCTCTCACACTGACACAAAACCCGTGCGGTGCCAGCCATCACATGATGCCAAACGCTGCAGAAATTCTCTGTGATAACAAAGTGGATAAAGCCAACGTTTCTGAGAGTCTGTTAAATCAACAACTGCCCTAATTTTTCGTCATCATCGTTAGTGAACTTTGACCCGAGGAAAACAGAAATTAAGTATTAAGTTGCAATTAGATAGCAGGATTTGCATTTTCCCATAACATTTACTCTGTTTTAGGCACAAATTTTATATAACGTCGTGGCATAACGACCTCCTCGATGAATGAGAATTCATCATCAAGTAGCCGCTTTACCTTTTCCAAGTATAAAACCGTGCTCGTCGACTCGCCGAAATTTCAATCATTGCCCCATGTCCCTCACCCGCAATTACTTCAACAAAGACCCCTTGTGGGACATAATTTTAGTCCCAACCCGAAAATTTGGATGAATACGAAGTATTGAATCAATTTTTATGCACATAAATTGAAATTTTCAAAAGAAATTCACTTTGATATCATGTATGCCACTATTCTAGTAAAACCAATGCCAATCCAATAAGTGGTATTCCATTCCGAGGAAGTAAACTTAGCGTGTGAAAGTGAGAGGAAGATACAAATATGGATAAAGTCGAATCGTTAAGGAGTAACAAAAATACGAGTAAGAATTTTTTTTTGCTATGTAATTGAACGTGTCCACATTTTTAAATGAATAAGAAAAGAAACTTTGGACCCAAGAGCTTGTGATTCAAACTGCGCGAGCATTTTATTGCTATTTTTATAACCAAGTCCTTGGAGATTTAAAAAAATGCAAAGTCATCCAAAGATGATTACGAAGCCATTTGTTGTTCAGTTTTAGGTGTAACCAAAAATGCCAACGTGAATGAAAATAAATATTTCAGAACATTGCTTAAAAAACCGCCATGCTTTAATAAATGCATACAATTTATTACGGATATTTAACAGAATTGGCTGCAAAATTTCCGACCTAGCCACTGGGGGTAATAATCCTACAGTACATGTCAAATAAGTTTTCGTTTCATCATGACTCGACATTTGCTTCTCCTTTCTCTCTTCAATCACCATAAAATAGGAAATAAACACTCCTCTGGGGTCCTATTTATTAAATTTCCGAAAGGTTTGCGCCAAGATAGTTAAATAATTTTCGCCACTAATTAAGCCCACACACTGTTAAATAATTAGGTCCGCAAAACATTCAAATGGTTCAGTTCTAAAAGACGACAATCGTAGTTGTGACGCCATTTTCCCATAAGGCTCTGCACTACAATATTTAGTTATTGCTCAATAAGACGTATGGTGTATGATTCACACGTGTATTCATTTTACACATTGTGAGCAAAACATAGAATCAAAGGAAGGGTTAAAATCAGTCAGATGATGATAGCAGAAGATTTTATGACGAAATTCGGAATTTCAGATGATATTATTGGTGGGTATTTTAACTCTAATAACAAAAATATAACATGATACAATAATATGTTTTGTTTCAACTTAATAAGTTTTTACTATTATATTATTGAATTTTTCAAACTTTTTTCCTCAATAGGGTAGTTTCCTTCATCGAAGAAAACGAAAAGCATTGATTGCGATTCGTTACCCACCATTAGTGTATTCAAAATATACAAATTATTTCGTTTTAAAAATAGCGGTTTAGACGAATGGCAATGGTCCATTTTTATCCTCATTTGAAAAGGGCCAGATTGGCGCCCATGCGATGCCACTCCACGTGACGTCACAGGGACCTAGTTTCTATACGAGAAGATAGGAGTTATACATCGTCTGAGGTTACCAATGCATGCATGAGGTGCAGAGCTCAGGGAAACATGTCTCAATGATCACTTATTAAAACTGGCTAAGGTCGGAAAGTTTTCTTCGTTTGATAAGGTATTAATAATCCTTATTTAAGCCAAGCGCTACCAGCCAGCAGGGTACCTACTCAGCTCCCGCTAGCAGCCTGCGTCGTATCAGCTCTAAGCCTCGCCTCAAGGTCACCTCACAGGGGGGCAGCAGGAACCAGAAATAAGTCTCACGGAGAGATTTCCCGGCATTCATGCTTACGCGTCGCGTTTTCGCGCGCTTGAAAATTTTCACTTTTCATTTAATCGCGAAAAATAGATATCGTCATTTAAAAATCTAAAAGCGTGAAATACGTACTCCAGGTGTAATAATCTTTCGATTTAGGCAATAAAAAACAATAGGAAACCACCCTATTATTTTCTATAAAATATTCCGCTTTTCAACAGCAGATAATAATTTTACGGATATAACATAATGCAAAAAAATTCGTTCACATTTGGCAAACACATTCTCCTTTTTTCAGTTACCTTTGCTCAAAGTTCTTGTGAAAATGTTTGCCTTCCGTAAATGTTGTCCGGAGTTCAACAAACTCATTTTAAATTATTCAAGGTAGGGGAGAGTGCTGTATCAGGGAACACTTTTTCAACTTTTTTTATAAATCACGATATAATTTCTGAAGATTAGTCTCATAGTAGCAATTCAATCCATCAGAATTACTTCACATAATTTTTCAATTTATACTAGTACCTTTACTATTAATGGATCTAATTAGAACTTCTAAAAGTGTTTGCAATTGTTCCTAGGTAAATCATGTTCATGTTCTTCGGAACACCACCTATTGTACGAGGAACACGAGTTAGATTGGAGGGAACAGCACCGAAACTCGTGAAAAATGAAATCAATTTGTATTATGTTTATTAAATTTTAAGGTAAATTAAAATGTAACATAAAGAGAATAAATGTATTTAGTTGGTTAAAACTCAATTTTAAAATATAACTCCTTTCAAGAACAAGAACAGATTTATTCCGTTGAAGAGCCCAATCACTAACATATGGTGGCATAAAGTCGTCATCTGTGGACATACCACTATCCAGAGGGAAAATTTCAAGAGTCTTAAATCCACTGATGATGTATTTGATTGTATATTTAACAGATCTCTTATGAAAACATGTTCCTATGTACATCATGTGCTTTTGTCCCTTGGTACAAGAAGTAGCCATTTTGAATTCCGGCTGATTTTTCAGGTTAATATTACAACTAAAATACCAAATAAGTAGCTTATACTAATCTCCATTATATTTCAATTTCACTTATGCTACGATAACCACTGCTTGTGTGATAGATTTTTGGTAAAACATATGCAACTAAAAATATTTAACTTTAAACGTCGTGAAAATTGGGTTGTACTGAAATCAGTCAATGGTCACACCAAACATCACGTCTTTTAAGGTTGCTTTCGAGGTAGTAAGTGGACGTAACTGCAATAAAACTTGCCGTATAAATCTCAAGAGAGAGAATTCTACGAGGCATGCATACATTAATAAAAAACATTAAATGTTTAAACCATGCTTTTATATCGGAAAATCATTTAGTTGACAGTCGAAAATGGAACCCGTGATAATAAAAAATGGTTAATAATACAATAACTTGTCGAAATATATCGAAGTGGATGATAAAATAATGAGCTAACCGAACATCGCTCCAATGATTTCCAAAAAATATAGGTTTAATTTTCCGATCATCAAAATCTTGAAGGGTGTGAAAGGGCCTTTAGGAGGGAAGAATGTATTTCATGCAAGGAGCGCAAAATATGGAAAACTCGCGTGACTTATTTTCTATACTTTGGGTAAATTATGTATCGCCTCTTCAATACGTCACTGCGTAATTATTGCGAGGACTTCTCAGTGAATAAAGAACGATTTATGATAGTGAAAGGCCCATAGGAAGAATACCCAAAGAGGATATCGCAGCCACAAGATATCAGAGTGAAGAGCGAGGAAGGGGCCACAGGACCACGGCGGTCCAGTCTTGCAACTGGAACCAAAAGAGAGAAGGAAAGAGAGGGAGCATCGCTGTTTCTCCCCCTCAGAGGATGAAGGAGAGGTGACGTTGTCATCTTCACCAAGTCGACTCACCGGTCGGTCAATGTCGGAGCGGAGGTGGCGCCGCAGGCGGTCGTGGGAGTCAGGAGGTGTGTGTGTGGGGATGCGTGGTGGTAGGCACAAGAATGTTTGTGCGCGTGAGTGTTGTACTCGAGATGGGATGGGGTGGAGGGGAATCCAGAGTGTCTCTCTCCTCCCCTCGCCTCCTCCAGGATCAAGAGTAGGCACTTGCCCCGGAGAGAGTGGTCTGGGAGGCTTAGGCTCTCGCAGGAGGCAGTAGCGTCGGCGGCTCCAGTCAAGATCGGGAGTTTCAGGTGACATCGGAACAGCGAAAAGTCATCAACCGGGGGAAGAAATCACTTCGACAAGATGAACTCAGAAATGGGGGAAGATAGGAGCTGGAATACAGCGTAGGTAGTTGGCGGAGAAGGTGAAGAGTCGTTCCGGATGGTTTTTGAAGATCATGAACAGAGCATATTCAGCTGAAACAAGATCCATCACACGCACACACTCGTGAGAGGAGAACTGTCTCGAAAATGTCATTCATGAAAATATGGATCTAGATATATACAGCCATAAAATATGCGTTAAATGTTCTCGGGTTTATCGCATAATATGTACAGCATTTCGTCTCTTGTAGCTCGAGTTGTCATCCAGCCGTGCCGTAATTATGGGGGGAGGATAAGGAGATAGATCCCCCTACAGAATACAGATAAGCCTCAGAGAATTTTTTTTAACTTTTGTCTTTTTTCACATATATTAACTAAATCGGTTTAAAGATAATTTTTAGTGCCAAAATGATGTAAAATATATTTCCAGGCATGTCATTTTTCAAAAATTTTCCTGAAACCCCGTTGCCTGGGAGGGGGCTCGTCACCCTAGGCCATCTCATCCCCCCCCCTCAAAGAATATTCCTAGTTACGCCACTGTCATACAGAGTTTCCTGTAATGTTAATGCAAAGTAAAAGTAATGGACTACCAAGAGCATTTGGTTGAGGGTTTTTTTGGGGGTATATCCGAAGGTTTCTGCCTAGTTTTGAAACCAGTACATATGCTGTACGCGTTGCACGCTGTACCTACTCAATGCGCCACCCCGCCCTCCCACGCTCTTTACGACAACATGGATTCATAAATATAATCATGTATAAGCTGTAATGTAAGGAACAAGAGCGTACCTACCCAGGATTAAACTGGGGGGGGGGGGACAAGGCATTTTTGTTCAAGTTGTTGGTAAGATTTAAGCATGAAAAAGGTGATTGAAATCAACATTTTAAGGAAACTGTAACAGCTCCTTTTTAATTTAAGTATACCGGGACTAGCCACGGTGATAACTTTACGGGAGTCACCCGCAATGCACAGAGAAAAAATCATTCGCCTTGACCGGGATTCGAACCCGGATCCCTCGATTTCCGGCCGAGTGCTTTAGCCAGTTAAGCTACCGAGGCGTCATTCTTCCCTGTGGAAATTTGTGGACTATACCGGACATGGTGGTATGTACTGCCGAGCATATTATGCGACGAGCAGTCCAAATCGTGCGCATGGCGCCACAGCCGGAGGGTAAAGCCCGAACTTTGAACACAAGGGGTGTTCTCTCTTGACGAATTTAAGTATACCGGGACTAGCCACGGTGATAACTTAACGGGAGTCACCCGCAATGCACAATTGTGCGAAAAATCCACCATGTCCGGTATAGTCCACAAATTTCCGCAGGGAAGAATGACGCCTCGGTAGCTTAACTGGCTAAAGCACTCGGCCGGAAATCGAGGGATCCGGGTTCGAATCCCAGTCAAGGCGAATGATTTTTTCTCTGTGGATTTTTCGCACAGCTCCTTTGCAGTTTTTAAAATTATTTGCTTGAAAAAATATTATTTTCCTTGAAGACATTTGCAATTTTTGCTAATGGGGGGGGGGTGGCAGCTGCCCCCTCCTGCCCCTCGCTGCGTACGCCCATGGTAAGGAATAGCTTTCAAGAAAATTCACTTTTGAGAGCTAGATAAGGGTTCAAGAAGAGGGATGGAGCATAGGCTGAGTATGGTTGACTGAAACACAATCCTTTAAATCCCTTTGAAGGAGACCATCTGAACGATGTCATTTATGGGTAGGGAATAAAAGGTTTCTCCGCATATATCATGAGTAAACTTTCCTCTAGTTCTGACCAGGGTTAAATTTATTCCTTTCTTGATTTCTATGGGTGGGAAAATTTCCGGGCATGACCCAGTTGGAAATAAATCCAAGAATAGCTAGTCTATCATCCCTGAAATCTTACGCTAAATGGAAGAGCGAGGAAAATGAATTCATGTGAAAGATTGGAGATTCGCAAGCAGTTTTGTGTACCACCCATCGGACGAACTCCTTCTTAGAATGCCTGCCTTCCAAGTGTACTATAGAATCATGAGGTTCGGCTCAGACAACTTGATGGCGTAATCTGTCGACACCTTCAGATATTCTCTTCACAAAAACCCTTCAGATAATCCTGCTCCTAGAGGTGTCCATCACGTTCAAGGGTAGACCGTGGAGATATTCTAACAGGAACCCATATCTCTTCACTCTCAGTATATTCCTCCGTGGAAAATGAACCCCGTTACGAATGAAAAAGATAGTAAATGTCGAAATAGTAACTAAATTTTACTAGATTAAAATTTACTAAAAATTACATTAAAGTGTGAGCTCCAACATTAATGGAGGGCAAAAGGCAATTGGTGTCAAAATTTGCTATTGGAATGTGCTAGATATCGGAATAACCCATGTTAGAATACAGGTAAAAGTAAATATTTTTCCTTAAATATTTTGTCCTTGCCAATATAATAAATTAAATAGAAAGGAGGCAAAATTAAATTTTCTAGTCTACGAGTTTGTCAAAAAGCAAAGAAAACCATTCATGATTGATTCATTTTTACCGATTATAATAGATTCTATTTTTCAGAAAACCCATTTGTAGTCAATGAATAACCAGATAAAAAGTTTTGCTGAACACCAAGTGCCACAAACATAAATAATTTCCGCAAATGAACTTATAGCATTACAAGTCTTCATTCAAGATTTCATAAATTCAAGAAAAGACTTGATATTCGAATAATAGTTTTGTGGAACATAATTTTATCTATTTGAGTCAACTAGGTTACACAAATAATCGAGATACTTTAAGACTTAGTCGACATAGTGTATATCACTTTATGACAATATTTGCATTATACATTGTGCAATAGGCTTAGTATGTTGACAAAGAAGTCGTTTAATTTTTTCAATTGGCGTTTGTTTCATATTTCGAATAAATATATGCCTCTAACCAGAGGATAATCAATGTTAAAGGCTTATGAAAATTTATTCTGAAATTATTTATGGTAAAGAATGACGGTAAATTACCATCGCGCTCACTTGTGCCACAGAGGAGGGAGCGCCCTAGTGATGGCATGTTGGTCAGGGAAGCCATCCATGTAAGGAAGTTTAGGAACCATAATAACGAAATTTGTCCATTTGTATGCTGTGTTCAATACGCAATATGCTTCTTCAAATCCTAAAGTCCTTCATCGTATGATGTGTTGCTGTTTTGAGGGGACGGATATACGGTAATGAGGACATAATTTTCATAAAATATATCACCCTCAATTTTATTTCATCAATTTGCAGGATTGCTTTTTCATCGACGAATGGCATGCGGAAAAGGTTGATGAAGAGAAATAATCATCATCGTCGGCGGCTCTATACATACTTTTGCGGTGATGGTATAAAATTCAGTCCATTCAAAGCGACCCATCGAAAAAAAATGCATATACTCAAAAATTTTCAACGGAAATTTCACTCATTAGAAGCGAAGCCGGAGTCAAAAAGTGGAAACGGTTTCCCAGAACTAAAATAAAGGGAGAGAATTGAGTTCAGCCCATTGGTGTACCGAGTAGTTAACTTTTTATCACGGGATCGAGTTTTGGGAAAATATAATTTCCGCATCCAATAATTTGATTGCGAAGTTGAGAACGCTTTGACGTGTTGGACGAGATGACAATGATGACTCATACCGGATCCAATTCAAATCTACGTCTGGCAATCACCTTGAACCTAAACTAAATTTATTAATTATGAAATGAATATAAAGTAATATCTTCATTGAAGCAAAAAATCTTTCGGTTCATTTGATTAATAAGTATATTCTTCCGGAATTGTGTCCACCGGTTTGTAACAGTTAAACGGAACAGGGATTTTGGTCGGAGACGGCCCTATGAGGTAAACAAGCAAAAAGGAAATTTGTAATAGTATTGATCAGTATTCTTTTAGATCAGAGAACCAGCCAAGGTTACCTCGAACGACTGTCATCATCAAGTCAGAACCCAGCGCAGTACCAGAACATATATTCCTCTGTAGCTGAGCTTACAAGGAATTGCAATACCATTACATGTGGTAATACTACAGTTAATTTCGGCAAATTGGAGCACGTCGGAGCCAGTACACATTACATGTATTACTGCTCCAATTAATTGTTTGTTGCAGTTATGCGAAGACATTTGCAAACATGGACGCCTAGATCACATAAAGAAAACAAGGAGTAAAACAAATGCTGTTATCTGTATAATAAACTGACGTTATGAAAAGTAACAAAATTATAAACTTTCATCTTAAATTAAAGGGTTAGTTTAAAAATTATGCATATATTTGCAAGCCTCCACGCAATGGATCGATTTTATAACTTAAGCAGCAATGAAATAGAAAATGCATTAGGATTCACGGTTAAAATTAGCCAAATAGAGAAAGAGAATATTGAAAATTAGTATATGACGCTTATGAAATTGCATACCTTGACGTAAATATTGCGCTAATTCCACAACTCAGTATATCGTTTAAACGGCTTTTCGTCCCGAAGAATATAAAATCTATCAATTTTATAACTTGCTTTTAAAAGTGAATGAATGCTCTTGTGCCACGAAATAGAAGAAAAAATATATCAAGCCAACAGCAACATAGTTGAGAGGGAAAGAGGCTACATATATGTATAAACACAAAGCTTGTATTAATCTCAGCTCACATCGGAGACAGTAGCAGGATCAAGCCGTAGTGTCTCATGAGAAGAACGAAATATGTCTAGTGTGCTTGAGTTCCCTCCTCTACCAACCAAAATAGGGATGATCGCATTGCCTCTGATAGAGGTTCTTCTCCCCGAGTAAATTTGAATTCGTGCCCAGCGAGTGGTAAACCAGAGCTGAAGCCACCGAGACAAGACATTCCTTGCCATGACACTGGGAGAACAAAACGACGGAGAGAGGGTGTTACAAATACAGCGGTGTACTCTTGAGATAGGAAATCACAGGGCGGCTTTGCATCGTCCAGGAAAAATCGAGAGGCTAGGTGATCGGATTGGTGTGGTAGCTAGAGTGTTGGCTTCCCATCTCTTGGGCTCGGGTTCAAATCCCGGCGGTGACAGAGATTTTTCAGAGACTGCCCGATCCCTGCCTGAGTGTTTGTGGAGGACATTTCAAGTTCATGCCTCAACAACACTCCGTCCGTCGGATGGGACGTTAAGCCGTGGTCCCCTTGGCGCTTTTCGTTAAGAGCAGGCTAATGCCGACGCCGAGTTTCTCTCCACCCTTCCATCCATACCCTTCCCTCTCGGAGAAAATTATCTCAGCTATCGGTTGCCTCCTTAAAATATCTTCATCAATGGGAAGCTATTAATTACATTAATATCTCTGATTAAATCGGGGAAGATATTAAATGCCTCAAATTGAGCTCGAATCACTATCCTTGGAATGGAAAGATGGCTCCTTAGTATTGAAATCGTTCTTCTCTATAAATTAGCATATGGCTGTCTTTCAAAAGCCCATCTATGAGGCAAGTTATTCTTTTGTAGTGGCCCTATTCGGTTCGAATGAAATAATCATGCATGGTTTTGATTTTTCCATTATCCTTTCATCTAGCTTTCGTCGTACCGTGATTTTTCAGCCTATTATGCATTTAAAAGATCGAAAATTTCTCAGAAGAAAATTCATAACGTTGACCAATTATGCAACAAACAGTAAGGTATCCTTATCTCATGTGCAAATGAGAGAAGCATGGGGTTAGATGTGAAACTATGTTAAACGCATGAACTTCCATGATGGTATAACTGGCAAAACAAGTCGCACAAAAGTTAATCTCTGAGAAAAGAGCAATCTTTCTCACGATCAATTTCACTTGATGTTGACATGCGATTTTATATAAGTGCAATTTAATATATTACTTAAACTTCATTTGACTGTTAAGAAAAATAATGGCTGAAATGGTGTCCTGAGCGTTAGTTAACACTTTTCGTGCATTGGGTGTAATTTCACGCCGTGAAATCCTATGGCTTTTGGCACGGGCGTAATATTACACCAGCCTTCTTTTGAAAAATCGTTCAGAGCTATTTTTTAACAAAGTGGTAAACCTCTAAATGTAACTTCTAAATAAAAATGAAAAAAGCGAAATTCATTCTTTTAAATTATACCAAACACCTAACCTTCGCATCAAAGGTTGGTTGATAAGAAATATCACAAAAGCATTGAAAATGGCCAGCAATGGGGTACAGGTCTACTACTATACAATGGTCAGCATGGTAAAGGTTAAAACAATAATCTAATATCAATAGATTTAAAATAATAATTAATATTACTAAGCTTTTTACTTGCTAAGAAAACAAAAGTATTGAAAATAGCCTGCCCCGGGGTACAGATCTACTGTACAATGGTCAGCATGGTAAATGGTAAAATAATGATCTAATATCAATACATTTCAAATAATAATTAATAATAATAATAATAATAATAAGTTTTTTACTTGCTAAGAAAACAAAAGTATTGAAAATGTCCAGCAATATGTTACAGATCTACAGTTCTGAAGTCAACACGGTTAGTGCGGTAAGTAAATAAAATAATAATTATCGGCGCTTTAGAATATGATATGAATATTAACTTGGTCGAACCCGAGGCGATTATGCCCATCAGCCCATCTCCATCTCGACGCGCACCCGGGCGGAGGCCGACCGTATTTCGAGTCCGGATGTGGGTCTCTGTTGAGCACGGAGAGGGGGACCGGCTGCAAGATCGCCTCTCCCCTTTAGCCTTCGTGTTCGCGCGTGCCCGTGCGTGTGACACTGTACACAAAGAGACGGAGAGGCGGGCAGCAGCGGAATTGCGGGGAAATCCGGCACGCAGGCACGCCAGAGGAGGAGGAAGTGGTAGGAGGGGGGAGGAATAAGCGGGAAAGCCAGTGGCTGCCTCGGGTCGTATCTGGCGCCGCCCAGTGGCAGCCGAGAATAAACACCTCTCTCTCTCTGGTGATTTATGCCACTTGCCGCCAAGAAAATCGATATGGACGCATATTAACGTGCTCGCGCACTTTGCACGCATGGCTATGAGCAAGCGTGCGTAAGGAAATTATAAGATAAAAGGGAGGGTTAAAAAAATAAATAAAAACAGTCTTGGACCGCTGTGATTAACTTTCCATTATGATTACCTAATAAAATTCTCCTTGCTCCTTCAATCCTCTTCCTTTTTTTTCTTTAGGCGAGTATGTTTCCATCTGCCGGCGGTTTTGTGAGTGCACGATGTAGAGCCAATGTTACTAAATTTTCTTCTGTTCCGATTGTCGAAATAAAAAACGAAACATTTTCAAGATCTTTATGTAGGCTTTCGTGGTGGGGTATAGATTCGTTGGAGTACGCATTCATCCATGAATGTTTCCAATATTATCCAACTGACCTAATTGTTTTGCTTACTTGTAGGACTTCTACACAAGAAGTTTTATTCAAATGAATGACAAATCAACGTGCAATACGTAAAGCGCATTTGTATAAATCTGAGAGAGAAATAAAAATGATAATTATCCAAGATGATTCACCTCCCATCATTTATCAAATTCATATTTTTCATATTACTCAGTTTCACCAAGGCTTTTCTTATTCCTACCCGAGTTGTATTATTTTCGCATCATAATTAAATATACGAATGAATTCATAGGTTTAAATTTCTTTAATCAATTTATCTACTGCTTATGCCATTCCCCATGGCACCAAGTATTTTTAAGATGTCCATAGTTAGTACTCCATGTCTTCGGTGGTACTTCGAAAATGGACATCTTGTAACATCTTATAAAAATTTTGCATGCACTCATATTATTTTATTATCTCTCTGCTAGATATTTTTATAAAATATCTCGAAAGCATCACTCATTGTTTAGTGAAGCATGTTGTGAATGCATTGTAAGTTCTTAATACTGTGAGAAATAAAAAGAGTGTCTACCTACTCCATCGAAAGTTATGGTGTATATTGTTCTTTCACACACGTTACCTTCAAAATGTAAAACTTTATATGTAGCATTCTTTCCCAAATCATCTGCAATTGTATCAAATGAAAGATGTCACAAAAAGGTACATAATTAAGAGAAAAATCTTATTTACCAAAATCTGAATGGCATGTATGTAAAATGTTCATAAAATATGCATTCATAGGATCAACTTTAAATTGATATTTTAGATAAAATATCTTTATCGAATATTCTCAGAATTTTATTCTTAGTACGCCATGAATACATGAAGACAAAGATGAAAGACTAGGCTTTAAGACACTAGAAAGCCGGAGAAAGATCTTAATCCTAAGTAGCTTCTCAAAAGAATTGTTAGTCTGGTAATATGTGCGTTGCGGATGCGATTACATTCACATACATACTCGATATTTTTTTACAGCGTGGGGCAGAGATAACAAGGAATTTGGGCAATTCGCCTTTCAAATGTTATGGTGTTTAATGGTTACGGAGCGTAATGGTCCAGCGGGTGAACCGCATGAAATTTCTCGCCTAGGACTTGATTAGCCTCACCCATTTAAACATACATACAAACTAGTCGAATAATTGAGTTGATTAGAAATGATAATAACGGTGTGGGTTAATCAGGTGCCAATTAATTACCTTATTTTACTTCAATATCACGCCATTCCAGTAGATTACGTTCGTAAGATTATTTACGATAATTGACGATGATAAAGGGCAATTTTTTTTTAATTCCTTAATAACGTTGATAAACGTGGCGTACAAATTATGTATAGAATAGGTGAGTTAACAGGCAAGATAAAGCGTGTATTTTTTCCTAATAGTTATCATTATACACGTAAAAGTTAAATAATAATTCAAGAATAAGGGTTAATGAAGTGTTTCAGCGTGCCAATGTTTAGAAAGAGTCAAACCGAAAGTGTGTCAAAGGATTTTCTCGCTAGTAGTGTATCTCATAGATAAGTAGGTACAATCTTACATATTCCCTGAAGTACAAAAAACTCTTAGCGGCCAAAGTGGAAAATTGAAAAAAAAACCTTGTATTTGAAGAATGTGAATAAAATATTTTTCAAACACAATGTGCATTTTTTCAGGCGTTTTCGAGCAAGAATTTTTCGTTTTTCGGAACACTGACGCTGCGCTAAGGGAATTCAAACTAACTCTACCTATACACGCGGCGCAATCATAAAGAAATAAATTATTCATCCTTCTTTTTTGCATAAATTTCAGCGCGCAGACCTCGTAAAAAAAAGCCTTCCATCTCGGTTTCTCTCCAAATAACAGGTATCAAAAAACCAGAGAATTTGAAGAAGAAATACTAAGCAAATAGAAGGGTGAAAAATGTTTTGATCGCCATATTGATTTCAATGCACAAAACCAACCTTTATTCGAAAGTGCTCAACTACAGGTGCTATATGCAAATATTGGCGGTTAAAAAAATTCACTTTGGGCCTAATTTGCATAAATATTTGATGGGAAAAAATCGGTTTCATGTGCGCAGCAAAGAGAGGCCTTTCTATAGCGGAGTTCGTATACCGTGGAAATATATGGTTTAAAATCCATACTTTCCATTTTTGTTATTTGATGGAACCAGGAAAAGAGATCTTGACAGAACAGTGAAAGATAAAAATGCAGATAAAATTTCTCTAAACGGAACAGATCCACAAAATAGCATGTGTTTTATTATTATTCAGCACCACCATTATTAAGAATGCAAGGATTTATTGCTGCCATTTTTTTCTTTCATATTACATATCTTACCACCCTGTAATGGTTTTGAATATAAAAAATTCAAAATTCCAAAAAAGAAATGTACCTGTTTATTTATTTTAATCATGTTCACATTTCCTTAGCTGAAGGCAATTTTTATTGCCAAATCTTCCCAAATCTACGCTTTTGATCCATTACTAATTATTTCAATAAATTGTCAAAAAGGTAATTGATTGCTGTTAGATCAGCAACACTTCACAACTAATTTTCTGTCCTTGTCATGCCGACTCTCCCTTTCTCTGACATAATATCACAATCCTGATTGTAACTATCACAATTCAATATGAAAAATATAATTCTTGCTCATAGTGAACCGATTTATTACTTTATTTCAGGAAACACCTAAATAAGTAACAAAAGATTTGCGAGTTCAGCGTTCAGTTTAGCATATCCAATCACTTTCGGATTTGTTATCCTATCTAGTGCATAGTAGATTGCGGCAGTATGAGTAGCATATTTAATCCCCAAGTTTACTTAGTCACAGAACACCATCTTGGATATGCTTCCATTTCCGGAATTTACGTTAAAGTTTTTTTTTGGGCAAGGCAAAAATCAAGTAATAATTCATACAATTTAAATCAATAAATTTTTATACCTGTCTTTACTGTGGGTCAATGAGTGCTTTAGAATTAGTGGAAACGTCTTTTGATCGACTGTTGCAGAAGTATTTCTTTCAACAACTCCACAGACTCTGACCACTTTTCATCAATTCTGTGACCATAGTTTTCTATTGCTAAGGGAACTTCAATTAAGGGGGCGCCCTAGCATTTGAATTTCCCAATTTAACGGCTCACGAAAGCCTCTGGCCGCAGCGCCGGGACATGGAGACAGAAGCCCAAGCGCCTTGAGGGAGAAAAAGGGGGGGGGAAAGGCAACTCCCCTCCCAACTTCACCCGCGATGACTCCGAGGAGAAATTTGATACTCATGAAAAATATGATACCGGTCGCTGGATGAGGGGTCTCAGTCGGAGTTGATACGTGACACCTAAATGCCAGTGAGCCAATTAAAAATAGTAGAAGCCAATTTATGGGGGCCGTGTATCAGGTGCTGAAAATATTGACCTGTAGATGCGAAGTACCTTTTGAGTTTACACCTTTTCCGAAATTGCTGACGATATTATTTACATTATGTTCGTGGCATTTCGTCAAAATCATGCTATCGAATTGGGTGGAGGCTGGGTAAAGTCCTCGCCTGCCATACAAGAAATTGCGGGTTCGATTCCCGCCTGGTTAGGTTTCCTTTATCCAGAGGTTGGTTGTTCGCGTAATAAACTGTTAAATTTTTCGAATACCCAATATAAAATGGCTCAATATGATCTGTATTCGGTGTTAGAGAATAAAACAAAATTTAAAAAAATAGAATTTCAGCATTGAACTGTGGTTTATGATGTTATTTTGACGGAATGTAGAGTCTTTTTACGTAATGAAGATATCATCGCGCGCAGTTTTCTATACGGAAGGGAAAAACGGGTGGCAAACGAAAAATGGAGAGGTTTCTTATTTGATATATACTTACGCGAAATATATTCAACTAACAAAATAAATTATTAATAAAATGTAACAATATATGTCAACTAGCTTGCTTGAAAGTCACACTTGATTGCGAAAAACAAATTATTACTAAAGTTACAGCTAGAAATATTGTTTTTATTAACACCGTTGAAAAGAGACAATGGAACAGAGCACGATGAAAAAGTTCTGTGGGAGAGCCGAAACCTGCGTTTCAAGACATAAGTAGTGGTTAATTAATAGCTGAACTTTGCATCATCATTTTTCTGATATAGTTCTCATCATAAATCACCTCGCAAGCATTTTATGTTTTGAAAAATGCAACTGAAAACATGAAATTATATCAGATTGAATCATTGAGCTAGTGAAACAAGCAAAATAAAAAGGGAAAGATGGAAGGCCGCGAGGCTTGTTCCTTCCCACCCCTCCGATTTTCCTCAAAAATAAAATAAACCCTCTTGTATGAGTGCAAAGAGAGTGGAGATAGAGTATGGTGGAGATACGGTTGGGCCAAGGGGGAGCTGGATGATGAACTTCCCTCTTCGCGTTGGCGGCAGTGCGCCCTCTCTCGTGGGGACTGGGTAATACTCCGCTCTCGACAACCCCTCTCTGCGCCGACACGACATCCTGCACTTGTCCTTGCAAAAGAGAGAGTACAAATGGGGAGGTGGTTGGAGGATCCGTGAGAGCTCCTATCATGTCTGCGTTGTTTTTGCATCAGGATGGTTTTCTTTCCCTCGGCTTTGCTTGAATTATTCATCCGGTTTCTTTCTCTATACCATCCTACTTTATACGGAATATACGCTTCGGAGCACAAAGGGGAGAGTTCAACCGAATCACCTGTCAGAGCCGCGACCTCTTTTCCTCCTACTTCTCCGGATTGTGAGTGACTGTTAAACTTTAAATTTCCCCATCCATACTTGATACACTAACTCAGTGATTCAACCAGAAGGTTCGCGTGGATAGGTGAGGGTTGAGCTCATCCCCGGATAAGCCGAAAGATTGTGAACGTCACACATTCAGGATGGGTGGGCCAGTTCCTTTCCCTGGAAAACCATCTCTCGTCGAGAATCATTGTTCGGTGCTCCCGGAGGCTTCATTCGGGATTTGAGCAAGTGACCCATCGGTCAAATGCCTTAATTCAACCCAGTCGACTACCATAAGCCTCTTTATCCTGGGAAAGAGCAACCTATATGGTAAGTAATCACGCTTTTCCAACATTTGGAAAATAACTTGGATATTTAGCATATTGTGTTAACATATTCTTAACAAAAAAACTCTTAATTAGCAAGTGTAATAGACAACCGACATGCTACTTCCCTCATACCCTTATGCACTTAGCAAACCTTGACCTCCCCCGCACTTCCTGGCGGCCACCTTGAGCGCTCACAAGTGAGTGAAAATTTACTTTGGATCCTGGCATATGAGAGCATGCAAGCCAATAGAGAGAGATATCTCTTCCAGACTGTGAGTGAGAGAAAGGAAGGACATCACGAAAGGCGTCAGTCAATGTCTTACGTTGTGACAAGTAACATGTATTGCGATGGATTCCACTATTTTGACTGATATGGAAGGCTTGTGCTGTAACGTTTCCTTCCCCTGAATATGAGGTAATTAGCTCCACGGCATTGGCAGGTAAATGTTAAATAAGTTTTTTTCCGGAATTTTCGGGTCTGTGTAAAATGGATAAGTGTAACTTGTTATGGCTTTTGGAGAATCTTATGTAACATGTCCCTTCCCCTCTTTGAGGAGACCACCACCCACCACGAGGTTTTACAACAGAATATTTTAATACATCATATATTTAGGTGTTTTCATGAACAGCATGTATAATTAGAAGTGAACTTATATCTGTTGTATCTAGTGCTGTTTCGGTGACGAATATGGATGAAGATTTCCCGGGTTTCACATTTGTTTAGGTTTTCGTTCCTCCTTCCAATGTTTTAACGAGCGACTCACATATTTTAAATATCCATCAGTTTTCCAGTGGGAATCCACTGAAGTATACCTATAAATACACCTAGGATGAAAATCGCTATGAAAAAATCATTTGGCCGAGCCAGATTCGAACCCGGATCTCCCAGTTCCCGATCAGGTATGCTACAAGTTACATCGCCATGCCATCATTTTTGCTGACCTCGATGGCAGCGAGGTTCAGCCCTCACCTGCCAAACCGATGGCAGCGGGTTCGAATCTCGCCTTGGCGTCGGAGTTTTTAAATTTTTTGTCCAAATCCAAGCCGAACGTGAGAATGGGTAAACCTTACAAGGGTTTGACGTCTCAAGTGGCCATCCTTTATCGTGTTCATTGAAGCTGTAGCCATCCGCATAGCAGTTAGGTGTGGCTAACAACGTTCATAATCAGTTATTTTGCACGCGAAAACGAGTGCGGAGGAGGAGTGAGGAATGTTGCAGGGATAGAAAGAGAAAGCGGTGCAGAGAAGCCTGCGCTGTTGAGCGTGAGGCCTGTATTCCTCCCTTCCCTCCGCACAGCTCTGCCTCTCGCGAGCATCCGTCTTCAATTGTCGGCCAACTTGCCGCGCGCCCGTTGCGAAACACACAGCCTTGGATGTGGGATCGATCGACTGACGTCTGTGATGCTCCGAGTGTGTCTGGATGGTGCGGGCCTTGTATGGACCCAAGCACTTGCACTTGTGTGTGAAGCGCCTTGACGAGCTCGAGCCAAATAGAGGGCGCATTTTTAAAGTTGTTGACTCGGAGGGGATCAGGTGGAAACTTGAAAATGACTTCTTTTCACGCCTGATAAAAACTGATTCCGGCCTTTTCTTTGGGAACCTCGCAAGCACGATCGCACCAAAATGACTTCGTTTGTTCCACACTGGGTTGGTGTGGTGGCTATGGTAGTAAAGTGTTTATGGTGACCTCCATTTTTCTTGCGCAATTCGTCCAACCATAACCATGTTTATGCTGTGGATGGTATTAATATTAAGGAAACAGATGAAGTGAAGTACCTGGGAGTTACGATAACCTCGAAGCTCTCGTAGGGAACACATATAAAGAACATTTGTGGCATAGCCGTGAAGAAATTAGGATTCGTCAAGAGTATCGTGAGAATATTTTTGGATGAGAATGTAAAAGAAAGGTACTATTTCGCACTTGTCCGACCGCACCTTGAATATGCAGCGAAAGTATGGGTTCCAATGCAGAAAGACTTAATCCGCGGACGGACTAAAATACAAAGGAAGGCTGCACGTTTCGTCAAAAACTGCTGCGGGCGTACAGACAGCTTTGCGCAGATGTTGAGCCAATTAGGCTGGGAGCCGCTGGAGACTCGGAGGCTGCGCGCTAGGGTTAGATTGCTTGACCAATTGAGAATATCTTCAAGAGCGACACGGAGAACATAATATTGATGAATGGTGAAAGGTCTACTGTTAAAACTATTGCAAAGAAAGCTATTGGTTTTAAAATTGCTTTTATATCACCTTTCATTTTCACCAATAATAGTAGTCAAGAAATATGATGGGAATCAAGTAGCATTCAATCGTGGCAGTCACCTGCTTTACCTCCCGCTAAGCATAGCGATGAAAATAAAGTTAATTTGATGGATGTATAATTATAATATATCATAGCCGTTTTTTCTTTTAAAGTCAACGGGACGAAAATAGTAATTCAGCCTAATAATAAGGTTAATAATAAGGTCAATACCATACCACGGAAAATTTCCTGTTAAGGTACTACTTTCCTACTAAGGTCAATTCTATACTAAGGAAAATTTCCAGCTAAATAATAATGTTAACACGATACTAAGGAACATTTCCTGATTAAATATTCGTATATATTTATGACAAGCTGTAGGTAGCAACTGCAGAATTTGAATTGAGGCTTTTGTATTTTATTTTAAAAATGGATAATAATAGGAAACTTTAGGAGGCTAACAAAACTTCACAATGGTATTTCCATACCCCGCTCAATACGCGAGTTCACCTAGATGACTCAAGGCCCGCCACAAGGCTCGCTGCCGGAAACGAAAAGATACTATTAGAAGGACAAATCTGCTCCAGCGTGGTACGACAGTGCAATATGAAGCTGGTAATGGCTCTTTGTTACGTTCCTGACACCAATTTTCTTTCTCATAAAACTTTAGTTGTTACAGCGCGTAACTGAATCGTATCCTGAGATGAACGTCCCTTAAAAGTGGTGTGCTAATAACTTCCTTACAAGCGCTTTTATTAACGGCAGAGATCAATCTTGCGTAATGACACACCTATTAGCAGAGACAAATGATGATACCGCAACCTTAGTAAGGTCGGAAATGCACTACGACTTCAAATTTGATACATGAAAGCAGCCTAGTTATCGTGATACCACGTAATCTATGAAATTGTTTTTAAGATTTATTCAAATGTTAAAATCATCAGAAATTTTGGAATAAAAAGCCATTTCAATATATACATCAAATTTGCTAGTCTGCATAATTAGCTAGTCTTTCAAAAATACAATTTACAGTGCCACCTATATCTTTTACGTAATGGGTTTTTTTAGTGGATTTATTTTTCGATAAAAAAATTATCAATATACTTTTTAATAGATGTGGCTTATAAGTGGTAAAACTGAGCTTTTAATTACTTCCATAACCTAAACGAGAATATTGGAGTGGCTTTGGATGTCAGTTGGCAGAAAAAACAGGTTTATTATTGAAAGTACTACGTGTTTCAACCGTCAGGTCATTATCAAATACCTACTCATACAATGATGATGCACTCATTGTACTTGATTATGACCTGACGGTCGAAACGCGTCGTACTTTCAACAACAAACCTGTGGAAAATAGCCATCTCTCTGTTCTTTCAAAACTAATATGATGTCATTCCACTATATCAAGCCTGCTTCTGTTACTTTTATTGATAAAAATGCTTTTACAACCAGCATAAACACTGAGATTCCACATAAGGGAGTTATAGTTTGGGTTAAAAAGAGCATAGAGGTAGGCTAGCTGTGAGATGTTAATTAGTGAGGGAATGAGTGAGGATGGGTGATATCGTTCAGGATGGACCCAAAAATGCCATTACGTTCCTGCTTCTGTGCCGGCATCTCTCATTTCAATGCTCATGAAAATAAGCACACCTGTCTGGGCGTCAATCTAATGGCCTAACTCGACCGGGGAAAATTTTCGGAATGGATTTGGTTCTTTGGAGAATTCTTCCATCACCTAACTCATATTGTTATAATCTTCGCGGGTGCCTAATTCTATTGAATTAACATTAAATCTATAGACATTATGAAAATAATGTTTAAATTTAAATTAATATAATGACCTAAAGTAATAAGTTAAAAGCAAGTATTAAAAGTAATTACAAATTTAAGGAAAATCAAATAAGTATCACTTATACCCACGAATAAACTCTGCTGCTCCACTCAGGCCTGATAAATTTAAGAACCAGACAGATTTTAGTTTTAAATGCAGGCTTTCGCAGCGAGATTCATTGGTGTTAACGGCTTTCGGCTTTTGTATCACGCTTTGTCCCACGAGCTTTTGCGGTCTTGCAGGTAGCATCATCCGGAGATGTATGGTATGATAGTTAGAATGAGGCTTAAATAGGTTATAGCTTCTGCTAACAATAAATGGAAGTCAAAAGATTAAAAGGAAATAGTGATCAACGAACGTGCTGCGCCCGCTCCCAGCGGGCTTCCCCCGCTCTTTTCAATGCAGGTCCACAGAGGGAGAGGCGCGTTTCTATTTTTAAAATGTAGAAAAAAAGGCAGGGTCTTATGTACAAATTTAATTGGAATTTTCATGTACAAATTGGGGCCAGAGGACCACTTTAAACACAACATTGGAAGTAATTACACTATCCTCTGTTAAACGCACATGATGACTTATACTTACGTATCAACAGGAGACTTGGATGTGGAATCAGCCGCATTTTGATAAAAGTTATTTAAAGAATGCAAGATATTGTCGCAAATGAAAAAATGTTTCAGTTTGTGCGCCGTTAACGTCAGGAATATTTACCGGTTTTAGTTATTTTTTAGTTGTTTTTGTTTTTTTTTATTATTTAAAAACCAATTTTAGGAAACAATAGCAATATTTAGGAAGTAAGATGCCGTCGCATGATCTCTGATAAATTCTGTGCATTTTGGTTCATCTATTGTAGAGTTTGGTTGCGTATAAGTTGAGAAAAAGGTATCTAAACATTAGAAATAATATAGAAGATCGTTAGAAAATACTACGGGATGAAAAACGAAACTTTTGCCAAAACGATGCTCTATACACCCAAAGTGATGGCTCCATATACTTCTCACTGCTTGTGTTCCAACGACATCCTCGTTCCCACGATTCAAGCCTACCCATCAGCTTGTTTAGTTCTTCCAAGCTCCACCCCCTACTCTGAGCCTCCTCCCTTTCTTTGGGTACATGAGGTCTGACTTCGGGACGATGTTCACCTTGATACATAAATTGCCGAATTGAGTTACAGCGCATGAAAAGTTCGCGAAGCTCATTATTCCATTTCCTTTCGATGATTTCATCAGACGAGCGTTCCATTATCTTAATTTGACAAAGGATGTACGGAAAGTATTGGAGACAGGAACGCTGTTAGTGGGATGCCGTGCGTTCTTCGACGTACGAAAGTTACGAACGGTTACACTAAATGTCATTTTAGACTAATAACATTTCAAAATATTGTTTTGAAGTATTTAGACGTGTATTGACCAAATTTTGAAGCAAAATTTCATGTAAATTAGGGCTTTGTTGCCTGCGTTTACAAATACATTTTCAAAACGTTACGTAAGAAATTCCCTTAAGCATAACTTTTCTTCTTGCAATGCTTTGTCTGGACAAATATTTCGATCATCACAAGTGAGGCGTTTGTTTCTTTTGCTCCGCTTTCAGCTTCACCCTCCATCGTAGTGTAGGTACTAATCATAAAACACCGAATCGTCTGGTATTTTTTAATGTATTATTGTAGTTCATGTGAATGCTCCAAATTAGGTTCAAATATTCTCATAATCCCTGGTCACTATGGTTCTCATATTTGGAATACGATGCTATATAAACCATTGCAATTTTCAACTTTATAGCTAATATAAAGCGATTTCAATAGTGGAAGCATTCGAAATGTGGTGCTATCGAGTATTGATGAAGATAAAATGGATTGACCGCGCAAGTAACGAGGAAGTGCTAAGAAAAGTGGGAGTAAAGAGACCCCTCCTAAAAACCTTAAGCAGAAGACGGAAAAACTTATTTGGCCACAATTTTAGCCATGATGGCCTGATGAAGAAAATCGTTGAAAGCCAGGTGGGAGGGAAGAAGGGCAAGGGACGGCCCCGAATGAGTTACATAGGTCAGGTCATAGAGGATGTAAAAGAGGAGAAATGCGTCGCTTTGAAAAGGTTAAAGGATAGGAGAGAGGAATGGAGAGCTGTGTCAAACCAATCTTAGAAATGTTGACTTATGATGATGAAAGAGCGATTTCTCTGTTAAACGATCTTTCGGCAGGACTTTAAAAGTAAAAATAACTAATTTAAACCATTCGTTTATTGGGTATTGAATTTACGCATTTTCATTAATTACATTTTAATAGAATTCAATGTAAACCAAAAATAATTACATAAAGCATATCATAAACTGAAAAACAAGGAAAGCCATTGTTGAAATAAATAAATCTGTGGAGTATTCAGTCACATAATGATAACGGGGAAATGCTGTGACACAATATCTCAGATTTGTGGACACAACTGAATATTACAATTTCTGGGCCCATATATATGTATATGCTCACGTGGGGTGTTGTTTTCTAGAAAGAATAAATAGCTATTTGGTTAATTTGTCTTTCCATGAAGACAAACAAAAATAAAAATCAGTCAATTTAGAATCCGTTTTCACTTTTGATTTCAATTTACGAGGTATTGTTTTTTCATTAAATTGAAGCGGTATGTAATTCCAGCGGCAAAATCTGAACGTGAGAGAGGTAACTTCCAAATACAGGAGTTGTGAGTGGCCCTCTGGCAAATAGCAAGCTTTATTTTTTGAGCCATAGAGTATCATACATAGATATATAAAGAGTCATACGAATATTTCAAATCGATTTCATCAGATGAATATTTGTTGATGTAGTACATAGGGTTATTAAGAGTATTTAGTACAGTATGCGTAATAATGTGACAGTAAATTAGATAAATTTTACTATTACGAATACCACTCGAATTCACGATGAATTGCATCTCCACGCATGATGAACTAAAAATCGTATAAAATATGGAAGATATATGCATAAAACATCATAAGGAATATGGATAAGCTTTGAGTATTCGAAGGAGTTATTTGAGTGCTATGGTTTGCGATATCGACACAAAATAATAATATTGACACGAATCTCTCTTTTTTTATAGGGTATCTCTGTCGATAACATTGTTTGTATGCAACGGCATTTTTTTAAATCAGCAAAACATTAAAAAAAATATAGACTGGATTTCTCTTATCAAATGTAGGGTAGAAGTCTTAAAAATTCCTTCGACGATTACCAATAGATATCGGTTACAGAATAGAAAATATAGTTCTGAAATTGCAGCAAGGTTACCTGAAATAAAGCTGGTTATTTGAAAGAAAAAATGCAACGGTAGAGACGGCAGAAATCAAAATAATGCACCAAAATACAGTGACAAAAATGACCACTCCACTAAGAGAGAGAGAGGTGTTACTTAACTTAAGTTACAAGCTAAGCATTTCTTCTGGTTTTTATTACAGCTCACATAGCCCCATCAAATAAATTAGCTTGTTTTCTCTTGGGAATGTCGGCTACAATAATGTCTAGCATAAATATGATTTACTTGGTGTAAGGTAATATTAAAAAATTCATACTCAAAACATATTTATCGGTAGCTGTCCAGCAGTTAAAAAACTGTGTTTTTACGTTACGGTAAATGAAGGTGACATAATCAGTTTGTTCAGCATTTTTTCTTAACCACGAGTGTACACCTAAATTGTAAACTCTTTGCCCGTGAAACTCATAAGTAATTAACCTGCAAAAATATGGGATTAAAATATTTTTAGCACATAAACCTGACCATTTATGCGCACCTTTTCAACCTTCAATTCCGAAATGATGGCTAATCACTTTCAGTCATTATCTGGTCTGAATAAATATCGGAAATCCAATACTTTGATATAAATAAATTTATTTCGTAACTTTGAATAAAAAACCTCAAAAACCAGGGACTTAGTTTAATTTTTATACCAATAAATAGAAATCGCGGGAGATGAATGATTTTCCAGACCATAAATCAGCATTAACAAAATAAATCAAGCGGTGTTCGAATATACGGATCGTTTTCCCTACTATATTTGAACATCAAACCCATCAAAACAGTGGGCAGTCAATTACCAGGGGCGGATTCAATTAGCACGGACCCAAAAATATCGTCAACCGCAGTGGATACCGCAAATGAACGCAGCAACGAGCGATAAAAAAGGCACCACTGAACGAAACGAAGCCTGGAATTAGAACGATCGAAAACTGTTATTAAGGCCAGAAACCGGGGACTAAATGTGGAGTGCACAAGGGTGCGAATTGATTGGTATTCGGAAAGAAGCCAATTTTAACGGCGCATGTTGCGAGAGAGGACGAACTCGTATTACTTCGAAGCGTTAGGGAAAAACGTTTGAAAGAGGCAGAGAGAAAAATGCATGCATAAGGACGGCTTGATATAACAAATAATAGGATAGGGTTGTGGAAGGGTAGTTTATGCCCTCCATTTTAAGCAGAGCCTGCACAGGGAAGAGAGAAATAAATGAACTATACATGTTTCGAAACGTTTGCGAGGAAAATTCGATGGGAGTCAGAGGAAAAGTTATTCTGATTGGAGGACCGAATGTGAGTAACATAAAAAAAAGATACTAGGGCAGTAGGGTTTTATGGCTACCAATTTCAGCAGCCCATGGCGGGACAGGGAAGATATACTGACGACTGAAAACGTTTAAAAAGATTTACTAAACATCATAGAATCAAAATCTGAAATGTAGGTAGAAGTAAAGTTATTGTGGCTGATGGACCTGATGTGACTAAAATAAAAAAGATCCTGGCGCAAGGTATTCTTTATGCCTGCCAATTTCAGCAGCCTGTGGCGGGACAAGGAAGATATCCTGATGAACTGAAAACACTTATAAGATTTGTTGAAAGCTTTATAGAATGGGACAGAGAGTAAATGCAGGCGATGGAAGATAGTGCGCTACATATATTGAAATGGTTCTGGGAAATCGTGTGCATCTCTTGTTTGGACTCGGGCGCTGGGTGCAGTCAGGCGGTAGCGGTGGTTCAATTGCATTCGGCTGAGAGGAAGGACGACAGACCGTTCGGAAAAATACGGCGAGGGCAAGTTAAATGAATCCGCGCGGAGGAAGCGTCGATTCCCAAAGGGCGCGGACCGACTCTCCTGCTTAATTAGGTTCAGGCTTTCCCCTAGCGGGATGGTATGTGTGTATTTCTCCTCCGCGTCCGCCTAGACACATCGGACGATGGACAGTGGAGGGCAATAACGGATAATGGAAAGGCCACTTCAGCAAAGAGGGAAGGGAAAAAAAGCAACCAACTCCATTGGGAATCAACACCGCAGTGGCAGCCGGCCTCCCCGTTCGGTGAAAACCTTTTCGGTGACTGTCAAAAGCTCCTGCGACTCCACACATTGTCAGTTTTGCTTATTAGCACACGATACATTGCGCAAGGAATTATTAGCGCGTTAATGAAGGACTTTGAATGCATCCTGGACGCAATGGGTGTTACGAGGAAATTTAATAGCGAATATACCTCACGTATCATCTATCAATCAATGCCTCGAGAATAATGACATCGCGTTAATTTCATGCTGATAATATTGAAATTACGAATTATTTACATACGCAAATGCAATGAAAATTAATTGAAATAGTAGTTACGCGTCCAAAGAATGGTACCTACTGTTTTATGCATTGATAGGTAGTGTCCTATTAAATATTTCAGCTTTGATTTTATTCAGCAAGAATACGTTCGATACTATAAAAATACCTTTTGCACTCTCCAGTGGTAAACGGAAAGTAAAATTTTTCAAAAAAATGAAAATGTTATGACGCATACCTATATGCTTCATATAAAAATTTAATGGAACTCGGAGAAAATTATCTCTGTTCTGGGATATTTCCAGAAATATCTATTTTTTTGTATTTCCCGTATAGAGATATTGTACACTTATTGCTCTTTTACCATAGGCATCATTCTATTCCCTCCACCAGGAGTAAAATTTTTAGTGGGCATTGCGCAGAGGCAAAATAATATTAAAATAATATTATTGGAATTTTATTTTAAATAAAATAGAATTAAAGAAAGTATTTTCAATTTAGTATAATTAAGGAGAACATTTTAATTTAAATCGTTGACGTAAATGTCATATTCCAAAAGGGGCAAGTAAAGCCCAATAGAAGAAGAATTGTTCCCTGTGAATCCATCGCAGCGAGGAAATATATAATTTGAATGTTTTCTTTTGAGTCCGAAAATCTTACGCAACTTGGTACTTGAGGTAGATGTTTGATCAGCAGAAAAACTTGAGATTTACCTTTGGGTGGGATAATTCAGTGTTACCAAAATTGGATAGTACATGATTTTACTTGATTTAACCTTGAATTTTTAAGAATTCACTTAGAATAAACAAGTGTAACAACAGTGGGACTTTAAATTGGCGGTACATCCTATCAAAGAGGACATTATTAATGAATTTCATATTAGCACAGTTCATCTGAGAAATTCAAGTTACTCATTCCATGCGCATGTGCGAAAAGTAAGACAAATAATTGGACTCTTTAAAAATATACCTGATTTATTGGTCTTTCTAGTGTATAATTTTTGAATTTTGTCTGTACTTCCTGAACAGTTATCCATCAAAATGAATCATGCCCTTCAAGTAGGGGAAACTTAAATGCTAACATTCACGGTCCATGTTTGCATGGTATTATCTTGCTGCTGGCCCACGTAAGCACATTTCTAAAAGTTTGCTTTTCATTTCCGCTGTTCAACTCTCATCAAGACTTATTCTTTTAGCGTTTATTGCACGTCAGCTACATTATGTCAACTTCAGGTAGTTCGAAGCGGTTAAAATGGGGATAATGTAAAAGATAAGCGCATCATGGCTTCCGGCGACTTATAGAATCAAAAAGTAATTCAAGAAGTCTGCAAAGATGGAGCCTATTCTTTTCACCGCCAAATATTCTTTAGGATAAATGTTTGTATTGTAGTAAATGGTGATGGGGGATGAAACTGAAGAAAAAATGGAGAAGATAAATCAAAAAATAAGGTAGTATTAAGATGTATACAAATGAAAAGACACTATGGAAAACCATTTGTCATAGAGGAACACGTTGGGCTTGCTTGAGACTGCAGCTTTGTAGCAACCACGATGGTTGGAAAAGTTTCTGAAGGAATTGTCTCCCAAGAGAGAGCAGCGACTATAGGACAGGGCAATTTAAGGATTCCGAGAAGATGGAAGATGACTCAGGATGAAGTATAATAACTGCCCTACCAGCTGATAGGGAGAAATAAAGTCCTTTGGCATGTTTAACCTAGGATTTTTATTCTATGCAAAGCAACTTGTACAAAGGCATACGCGATAAAACCCTGACGTAGTCTCTGGAAACGAATATGAAACAGGTTTTTTTTTAAATAGAAACCTTATGCGCGTTGCTCAAAGCGCATTGCTTGAGGTACAAGCGTTATCTGACAGGAAATGAGGACAACGTCGAGCAAAATGACTCCATTTAGTGGACAAGAAGGATTTTCTCATACAGCCCCTAGTTTACGTTGCAAAGGCTTGAAAGGAGCTCATGCGTTACTCTCTCTTGCCGTGAGTCGTGTCGTTCATTGCGGCACTCTCAGTGCAGACAACGTCGGAACCAACTTAAGCAAGGAAATTGCCAGTCGCAAATGCACCCATTCTATCTCCGTATTATCCACCCGCGGCATAGTTACTGGGACCATCTGCTGCCGAGTTTATGCGGTCGTCCCACCGTGCACTTACCGGACAGAATCGAGAAATCAACGCACACCGGTTATCGTCACATAGTGTCCTTCCGGCGGAATGTGAACTCGGAGCAGAAGCATGGCACGTTGCAAGGCTAGGCAATGGTAGGATATCTTTCGAGCAGAGAGATGAGAAGTTTCTAGTGCCATGAGCTCATACCTAATACTGTCCCATTTTTCAATAAGCAAGGCATACTGCCGTCGTAGTAAAGAACCAAAACGGCTCAACATATGAATCAGATATCGAGATATTTCCGTTCTTTGACTATGCATCATAACTGTATTCATTCGGTCATCTTATTTGATGCCTTCAATATCTAAGTTAGTGGATAAGATAAATAGATGTCAATTAAATTCACGTAATATTTTATTAACCAGACAATCAACTTAAAAATGATTTGATTCACATACCATGGCTTGTGTGATTAAGATTATTGTCTAATCAAGAGTTCTTACTCGAAGACAACTTGTTTCCGCTGGCTATTTGAATCCACTGACAAATTTTTTTTCCGCTAAGCGAAAGATAGTATCCTTGAATTGGGTTTTGTGTACATGCTAACAGCAGAGAATCAAAGAATAAACACAGACCGGTAATAATGACCTGTCAAAAAAAGACCTACTGATCAGAGGCATTGCAGTGCGTGTAGCCAAGGTAGACAATATAGAAAGAAATCTTTAATGCGGTCAGAGGGTGTACAAAGCATGGCATACAAGATTACATTTGTGCCCCGTTCTTCAACAATCTAACGAGCAAAAGAGGCAGGGTCTTCTCTAATAGTGGTTCTAGAAACTGCTATGGATAAATATTCTCGTGTTCCGGTATAACAATCAATATAACTTGATCTGGAAGAGAATTCTAAATATGTTTATCATTATTAACGTATTAAACATAATTGGATTCACATTAACGACTACTATTTCACTACAGAAATGAGTCTATGGTAATATAACCGATTCACTTTGCACTAGTCGGACGAAAGCGAGAAACTGACGTACCTACACCAGTAATCGTCATGGTATCCATCTGGTGGAATGTGAACCTTAGGGTGGAAGGACTCCATCGAGCCGAGGTAGGATACAGTGAAGATCTTTGACTCGATCATGTTGTGGAAATTCCCACGGTCATAGCTAGAAGGGCTTGCTATTCGTTCCGTATGCCAGCAAGCAAATAAACCATGCAGCAGTAATGAAAATAATTGAAAAAAATAATCTAATACAAAATAAATTAATAATAATGCTTACTAATTTTTTCAACAACCATGGAAAAGAATTTGTGATAGCGTATACAGCATATTATGTAAGTAGCTTGTTACTGAAAATGACAAGCTAAAAGAATCCAATTTATTATTTCATTTATTAATGCTTTTATAACTAAATTTTAGCATTTTATGTCTCTAAAATATCTAAATTTTTACAGAGAATAGAGTTTTCCATCATTTACCTCATATCATTGCTTCAGGGAAGGGCATCATTAACTCTATGCAATTTTTATTCACCAAAGAAATATTATTTACAATAACTATTTAAGCCAAGCGCTATGTGAATTTTTTATCTTTGAATAAACCATATGCTTTCTTGGATGCAATTTTACTAACTAGTCAAACAGAAACGAAAAATTAACGCACACCGGATACCACCGCGCTATCCAGACTGTGGAATGTAAAACCAGGGGCGAAAGCGCTTCATGAAGCGGAGATATGTTACAGAGGAAACTTTTTTTCATACGATCAGTGAAGGATGATATTCACAGTGTGCACGTGGAGGTCTTTGAGTCCGACCAATTGACAACCAGGTAAGTCATGCAACCAAATAGGTAAAAGAAGTCCACAAGGAAAACATTATTTACTAAAGAATGTAAAACTTCTATTAACGATTAAAAAGATTATCTATGAAAAAGAAAAAAGCGGATTTAACTAAAATACAAAATTTCTTATCGCTTAAAAAGCTACCCGAGGTTTTCTACGAGGGAATAAAACGTTTGATAAATTTCGAAGAAGTTTATTATCAGTATTGAATATCATAATTTCACTAATTAATTAATAAGTTCACTAGTTACACCAGCATAGTTAGAATAAAATGTAACAATGGTCGAAAATTTACAATTTCATAAAATCCTAAAGTGAAATATTTCCTAAAAGTTACGCCCGCTACTTTTTCTTACGGATAAATTTAGCCTTGACTTCAATTGACGACTGCACAGTTGTTGACTCCAGGAAATAACTTCATTAAATCCAAAGTGTATTTGAATGGAATCGATCTTGATACTGCGACGACTCTAACGGTCAAAACCATTGCACCAAAGCATTGTAGCCGGTGTAAGTAACTTAGTTATTATTTTCAGTGTAGACACGATTAAGCAGACTTTTCTTTCGATATTTTTGACTGATATTCGCACGGCAGGCAATAAAACAAAGTACATAATTTTTCAAATCAAGCACAACAAGGACTCAACAAATTAACCTGTAATTATCTGCACGCGTTCTGTTTCCAGGAGCGAATGAATTTGTTCAATTATGTTCATCTTTCCCTGGACTAATGATTATATTTACCCCAGATTCATTTCCTAATACCTATGGACACAGCCTAAATTAGAGATCCATAGATATTGATAAGTCTTTCCGCTCTATTTGGTGCAGCAATTTCACCGAAAGGGTAAAAAGAAAATTTTTATCACCTCAAAAGTGTCCCACTTAGATGATAATAGAAAAATTTTCAAATATCTAAGCAATTATTAAATGCCTTTCAATCTCGTAAAAGTTTAAGTTTAACAACCTTCTTGACCATAAAAATAAATGTACAAGTATTAATTTAATTTTTTTGTAAAAGAAAACTACAAGGGGCAAAGTCTTTTTAAAAATTTGGGCAACATCAGCTAAAATTCAATTATTCCTCATACATTAAGTAAATAAAAAATTCTCGAACTCAGCATAAGGACTCAATAAAACGAAGCAATTCTACGATGCAAATGTAGGTAGACGATTTTATCTTAGTTCAGCAAGTGAAAATGAATACGCTCGATGATATCGAAAACCTGCTGAAAAGATGATACAATAGCAAAAGTATAACTACGCCATCCAGAGAATTGACCAGCAATGAGACGATAGAAAATTTATGACGATGCACGTAAAACCACCTCTGCACCGTAAAACCAAATTTCCCTGGGCCACGCTGAGGACGATTAGTTGGCTATCAGAATCGTCCGAAGACTCGTAAAACTGAGGATATGGGAGACAAGTTAATTTAACGCCAAATGACAACAGTTTACACCCAAGTCATTTACCAGAAGATTATATGGTAGGAAACTGCCGTAAAGTAATATCTTTTTGCCTTTAAACAAGTTGAGATCATTGGTTCAGCGTCAGAAGTTCCCGTCGGATATGGCTTACCGTTGCAGCAAACAAACAGGGGCCTATGGGTCACATTCGTCAAGTGTTTATGGCTCCATTTCAGAATTCCGAGAATTACGGCCGAGATGGCACCAATTTGTGAGCGTACCGGTAAGTTGGTAGGGCCCAGTATGCACAGCGCTTCGTGCAGGTGAGTGGGAGAGGCCACATCCGAGAAAGAATAATAAACAAAAGGAAGCTCTGGCAATTAAAAAAAAATTTGTTTTTGCTTTTAATTTAATGCATGATTGCTTTTATTATATATAGTCTCACTGTTCAGGGTTTTCAAATTCTTGATCTCTCTATTTTAACGAGAGAAGAGCGAATATAATCGATGCTCAACCACACAATGATCAATAGGTTATTCATTCTTACTTTACCTGCAATTATTGATGCTGAATAAAAGCCATAAAAGATTGTATTCATAGGTATATGAGAAAATATTTTAACTTTCAAATAATTGCAAATTAAACGGGCACTTTAGTGGAATTATGCCAAATTAATCGCTGGAAAACGACATTTATTTCTCTATATTGTAACTTCCAGGTATATTTAGCGTCGGATGGGTAATACAGCATGGGAAATGGTAATCTCAATCGGTAGTAGGCTCTTGTAATACAAATCATAAAATATTTATCTTTACATGCTTACCTCAACTATTTTTAAGTGCTCACTACCAATTTTTTTCATGAATCCTATGTTTTTAAACATAGGCACCCATGCTATTCTAAACCATGTACCCCTTTATTCTCGTTATGCATTACAGAGAAGCAAAACAACATTCACTCCCCTATAAATACTAAAGAACTAATGATACTACACACAAGCACATTTTTCCGTCGATATACCTACGCTAAGATGTGGATATTTTTAGGATGTTTTTCTTGACATTGAGCGACGACGTGAGGAGAAGTTTTTGCTGGACGTTTTAACAAAATGACCGGTGGCACAACATTCTCGCTACGTGCTGCGTGCTGCAACGGCAGAGACAATTATTCTCAGAGCGCTCAAGAGCAAGAAAGAATGAGAGCCCTCTTGCAGCAGCTCGAAGCCGTGGGAGTGAAGTGGTCGGGACCGCAGCACAGCGCCACCGCCCGGACTCCCAAGGCGGAGTTAGAGAGCGCCCGGCTCGGACGCAGCTTGCATAACACTCCAGAGCCACGGGTTGCATAACCGCACGGCGTCAAATTCGCGCAGACTCGCTCCTCCGGAAGACGCGTTACACCGTGGGGAACGGACCCTATGCGGGGGTTGAGGGGTCGGATGGAGGATCATGGGTCGAGTGACGAGGGTGATCATCGGGTGTGTGAGTCTTCGAACTGTTTCTGAGATTTCGGAGCCATCGAAGTAAAACGTTGGACAACGTTCCCCAAGTAGCATCTTTCCCACCAATCTGCCGTTGGCATTTGTCGTTTGATTTCCAATCATCGAATGTTTTAAAAACTTTTGCGACATGAAGCATACAAAACACTCAGTTGCAAATTTTGGAGAGCGAACAGTCTGCTTTTTCGTATGGAGAGTCCACATGTGTATTTGGAGAAATACTAGCTAAATTAGTCAGACGTATACCTGAGAGTATCTATACACCCAAGCTTAAGTGCAAAATACTATTCGAAAGGCTATTCATAACAAATAGCTTTCATTAAATCTTCAGGCGTTTAGCGCAAATCGAAACAGAAACGGTCACTAATTAATTCATTTCATCAAATCCAATATCTTAAATAGCAATAATTATTATAAATATCCATATCTGTCGAGGAAATATGATATGGTTGATTTCAGTGAAAATTTGGGTTTTTTATGCTAAAAACCTCACTTTTTTGCTAAAATCATTAGTAGCATATTTCTTTGCAGTACAATTGTGAAAATTAAAACAGTATTATATTAATTCATGTGATGGAATGCCCAATCCAATAGTCATAATACGTTCTAGCAAACGCGCGTATAATAAGCGAAAAATGAAATCGTTGCTTCGAACCTAATGCTTACAATATGAATTTGCATAGGAGCCCTGGGTGCAACGCAAAAACCTTCTATTTGATAAAAGTATGTAATCTTGCTTCATTTTAAGGTAATCGACAAAATGATACGGAACTCAGCCGGCATTAAGATACAAAAACATCCATTAAATTACATATAGAAGAAAGTTTCCCACCTTTTTTTCTGTTTGCCAAAAACTGACATTATCTGTGATTTCTTTGACGGCATACGTATAATACCTACAACTGAAATATCATGCCTAAAATGGTATGTGATTGATTTTTCACTGAAAATCCGATTACTAGAACCTGATGATGATCATATTTTGGAAAAATCAAATTTTCCACGAGGAAAAAAAGCTTCTTCTGATCTATTCCGCACTAAGTTATTAGTTGGCGTTGAAATTTCAATTCGATTCTTTATGACAAACAAAAATGAAATGTTGATTATAATGCTTGTACGTAAAGTGGAAGAGGGACTTCGGAATTAAGTGGGAATAAATACAATAAATAGCCTCCTTGTTTTAGCGCACGGATCTTTTATTTTATCTTTTTAACCGCATGTTTAATATCCACGGCACATTTAGAATGAAAATGATCCGAGACACCTAAAATACATTTTTTTAACCTTCAAAAATACGCATAGCCATTTACTTCTATATTTAATACTCCCTATTTTCCATTTTATTACTACTATCCACAGTCTATCACACACTAATATTTCCCTCATGAATAAATAAAATTTACGCTTGAAATCAACTTAAATTTCCAACCAAATTTCACATTTATCAGTTGAAAACCATTTAAATCTTTTTACAAACCGTATTTACTAAATAAATTAAGTCCTTTTCGAAGCCTAGGTGGAATAAATATGAGTAGCCTTTGACTTTTTTTATGTATCTTCACGCAATACTTTTTTTGTGTTACTTTTATTTTATTTTACCTAGTTTTTATCTAGATAGTATGCTACCATTACCAATTTTGACACTGTGCATGAAATAAATCTGCATTCATTATTTTTAAAACGTACTACTAAGACATTTGAATTGAATCTCTCATGAGTTTTTATGCAGCTCCTTGTTGTATTATCTCTTTCAATTTCCCGTAGAACGTAGTGATCCAATGCATTGTTTCCGGCATTTCATTCTCTGAGCAACGAGAGCACTCAGAATTCCGACTACCACAGCCATTGTAAATCTTTTATTTCACATCAAACTTTAGCACCACTCGGTGACTGAATCAACATGACCTTGGAAACTACACGAGTTGAGAATTTCTATTCCAATCAACGTCTAAGCATAAAAATACAGTAAAAAGTTTTCTGACAAGATTTGATTAGACTATTTGAGTTCAACAGCAGTTCTACCGGAGTTGAGATTAATTTGTAAAGGGATTTTATTTTGTAAAATATTTTCACAAGCGTATTTCTAGCTATGATACAATTTTTAATCCTAGGTCCTCAATACTTATTACTTCTATTCTACTACTAGCTTCATGTTCGAATTTTCCCTCCTAAATTTATGGAGACACTTTTCCGTCTAACTGAAGTATCGATTTATTTTCAGTACAGAGCACGTCTTGCATGAAAGAAATATGACATTTAATTTTTCTTAAGTTTCTCGATTAAATGTATAAATATTCGGTGAATACTCTTTATGTTCATTTGCCGTAATTTTAACATATATAACCCACTTGAATATATTCCCCCGATAATGTATTTTTTTGTAAATATAAGAACTTAGTCAATAAAATGAAATATAAAAATAAACAAATCGGTTTTTCTGAGAAGAATATTGCATTATACCTTAATATCAGCGATTTACTTCACTTGATTATTGCTTGACTACTGAAACAATGCCACCCCGATACAGGCAATCATAATCAGATACAATTATATCTTGGAAAATTATTCATCAAAAATCCACGAAGAAAAGTTAAACGAAGACCAGTTTGGGAAGTTACCACATTATGACGCGAAAAGATTCTATGCATAGAACTGACATTAGAAATAACAAAACTAGGGTTCAATGCAACCCTTGAGACATATAAATTCCAATATTTTATGGGTATTCCAATCTTTAGGGTAAAAACTAATGCACTCATCACTGGAGAAAAATCATTCATATCTAACTGGTTCATTATTTACAGCATTAATTTCAAAATATTAAATAAAGATTAGCCCATTTATGTGAAAAGATTAAAAGTATATTGTGATCACTTTCTTACATTCTTTACTCCCGAAAATTTATTGATATCAACTTTAACGTGAGTCTTTATTCACATCAATATAATTAGCACTTATCCTAACGAAGCCAGTAAAACGATTTTGCTAATTATTTCTTTACTCTATTCATTCCATAATAACTCTTTGAACAAAGATATATCAGGCGAGTTTATCCTATACACCATTTACCACGACCATCATTGCTCTGTCAATAACTCAGCAATACCTCCCTGCCATCAAATAAACATATTTTCTTTCAATGAATAATCAAATTTTTTTTCAAGCATTGAAAAAAAACTGTGGGATGCGACGTCACAATCTATATCATATATATTTATTATTTGTAATAATTCCTCTCATTTACGCAATAATATATTGCTCTAGGAAAAATAAGATAGGGAATAAGGATAATTTTAACCGGAATTATTATATAAACTGGTCCAAAGTTTGTAATCCCAAATTCAACGAATGCAAAATGATATATGCATATACTTTTGCTGGCTAGGATTAGTCTATCGCACATGCGACATAATAAGGAATATATATAACATGTGATGAAAATTATTAATGAATAAAATGTGACATCCGTCGATTGAGTTTAACTCCCTTGTATCTCATTATTTTCTCTACATTTAAATTTTCGCTTCTGGGCTCGAACAGCTACCGAGGACATGCAAGATTTAGAAATATTGAACTAGCCAGCGATATGAGAATTAAGGTGTCGACGAATAATTCCTGCCACCCGATTGCAACGTGAGACTTCCTTCATCCTAATATTAACCATTGTACCACATCATTTTTTTATTCAGAGTTTTGTAGGAGACAGAAGCAGGCAACTTAATTTGAAAGCGTAAAAACGTCTCCGGCCACGTGGAATTGAATGAAGGATTAGAATTACACATTTTTACATCGGAGTGGGCACCGGGCCAGCATTTTCCCTTCTTCCTCCCAACCTATACGTTCCCGTATCAAACGGACTACTCTGCCATTATTCCAGGCTTGCAGCATATTCATTGCAACAGAGGGTCTTACAGTCAAGGGTGGGGAGGAACTGGATGTGATGGAGGGTTGGGGATCACGGAATGGTGCCAAGGACAGACCAGATGCAGTCCCAAGGAGGGTGGAAGGGTTCCACGTTGGGATGGGGGAGAAGGGTCAGATGAAAAGGGTTGTGGAAGGGGAGGGTTTGGCTTGCTATGAGGGGTGGGAATGGGGGCAGCTTGCTCCGAGTTCAAGGCCGAAAGAGAGGGAGGGAGGGAGGGTTAAAAGGGGGTTGAAATGTGGTAGTGGGTGGGGATGGTGGTTTGCTGGAATCCCTGCCGGCAGCCCCGCGACGGGGGTTGGTGGGGGTGAGTGTGCCTGGCGAACCCCCGCGCCGGCGTGGTTCCCGCTCACCGCCCCCCCCCCCCCACCCCGCTGCCCTCCCGCCCCTCTTGGCTCCACACACGCCAATTCGCCCCGGGATGCTCTGTGTGCTACGTGTAGAGTTAGTGTGTGTGGTAGCACGCGAAGCTACGGCGGAGACCCTCGAATGCGGGATTCAGCTGTCACACGGCCACGAGACGGGAAATCACTTTGCTGAGAAATGATTTGCTCTGAGGTCTGACTCCGTGAAAAAAAATAAAACTCACTCCCTTACCCAATTCGATTTCCTCGAGTAAGGAAAATATTCCTTGCAAAATGAAGTAAATATGCCCCGAATTCCCTGAATTAATGTTTCCTTGCAAAAAAGTATTTTTAACGCATACTTAAAGCTGGGGTTTCACTAATACTTATTATATGATTCATCAAAACATTATACCGCAAGCGTTTATAGTAGAGCGTTCATACATATTTACCTCGGGATTCTCAGCGTTGTAAATGCGAAGCACATAGTACATATCCATATAATTCAGTTAAAAATTTGGCCGTAAGACATGGTATAATTTTAAGATAGGTATTTGCACCATTTTCATCCACAAAAAAGAATTCACTCCCTGACAGAATACAGTTTCCTAAATTCATATTTCTTCCGTAAAACATTTAGTAAATAAATTTCACTAATTTGTTTTATAGTTGCATTTTTTTATCACACGAATCGAAACTTTATGTCTCATCGCATCCTCCTTTATCAGTCATGAATAAAAAAATTATTAAATGAGCTTTGCAAAAAATTCGCGCTAAAGTCTATGCGAGGAATATGTATTGAATAATGCAACGTTTATATGCCTGCAAGACTCACTTACTTGCCCAATATGATTTTCTCGAAGAAGGATTCTTCCTTACAAAATGAAGTAAATATGGCCGGAGTTCCCAGAATTAATTTTTCCTTGCAAAAAAGTATTTTTACGCATACCTACGGCTGGGCTCTCATTGTGCCTTTTTCCATTTAACATCAATAAAATTATATTGCAAGTACTTACAGTAGAATGTACGCATTTATTTACATTAGGATTGATTTACACGAGCTTTTCTGAATTATAAATGCGAAGCACATAGTAAATATCCATATAATGTACTTAATATCTGGCTCAAAGAATGGTATAGTTCGGAGAGAGTTATTTGTACTGTGGTCTGCCTTCGCACGCAACGATTTCCTCCCTTACAATATACGGTTTCCTTAAAATCAGATTTATTTTCTAAAGTATGAAGTAGACAATTTATTTTGCTTTATAAAAACATACTCAAAGGAAACATGATTCAAAGGAAATTGGGCATGAAAGACGGAAAATGTAAGGTTAAGTTTGTACCAGCACCAAAACCGTGCATTTTATGTTAATCATAAGTTATACTTTGACGAAAAATCAGTAAAAATATAAAGCAATGTATTCGCAGTGGTGAATGCATAGTAGCTAAATCCACCACAAAGTATTTATTTAATGAATAAAATTCTTGAATCAATATTATGCTATCCTTTCATCAGCATTCAAACCCTTAAAAAAATCTCTTCCAATTGATTTAAAATTTAACTTCAAATTACAAATTGTAGATAAATCAAGGAATAGCCTAAATCTGACTGTTTGCTATGCCTGATTTTTTTTCGTAATAAAGATACTTAGAAGTAAAAATAAACGTCATCAATCAACGCGATTAAAATCGTCTGCATTCGGAGAAACAGATAGAAAGGCATTCTGGACAGTTTCAATGGGTGACTTGTCCGTTGGAAGGCGATAAGACGGGTGGACAAGCAGTCCATAACCGCACTTAAGCTTGTGCTCTGCCGCATCAATTCCGCCTGGGCAACCCAGAGGGTGGTCTAATTCGGAGTCATTTTGCTCGTGAGTGGGTGGTCACTACCTTATAGCACGCAAAATGCAACCTTCACCTTCGCCCCGACTCTTGGTGACCTATTCTTCGGCCGCAGAAATAATGACTTGCAATAATTTCAGGATGAGGCAAAGGAGGTTCATTTATATGACGGAAAGTTTTCCGCAGACCATTTAACTTCAAGTTAAAACATCATCCAAGATTCAAGGGAGGGAGTGTATAGGTGCCAAATATCCATTTCGGACTTATGCGGAAGGAGAATTTGCGGCATTCGTAATTTTATTTCTACATCTTTGTTAGTGCAGACAATTTTTCTGGTTTTAATTTTAATTGAATTAATCGCCACTTGATTACCATAAAATCTTGTTGTTGAATTATCATTCAGGAAAATGAACTTTCTATGGACAAGGTTTCCTACAGTTTCTTTACTAATCTTCGGATAATGAGATAATGCTTAGTGACAGAGAACATAATGAAGACACACTTTTGTATGTTCCACAGGAGTTTTAATTACCGACCCAGGTTTCGACAGTACACTATGCCATTATCAAGGTGTACTGTCGTACATAGTGTACTGTCGAAAGAAACTAAGAATGAAATAATATAATCAAAGGCAAATAATGTCATTATCAAGGTGTACTGTCGTACAGAGTGTACTGTCGTACAGAGTGTACTGTCGAAACCTGGGTCGGTAATTAAAACTCCTGTGGAACATACAAAAGTGTGTCTTCATCATGTTTCCTGTCACCAAGTTCCACCAAGTATTGCCTTCCAGCCTTAAGTTGATAATGCTTATTGAAAAATTTGTAAATGGAATTTATTTTATATGAAATTTACGCTTACAAAATTCTGTTAACTGATGAATGATAGTTCATTCTTTCATTTGTTCGGCATCGACCAACAAAAAATGCAAACAATGTGTATAAACGCTGCAATCAATTTTTGAAGACTCTCCCCACTTGTGAATAATATGTGATGCCGGGCAAACGGCCACTCTTCCCATGCCAACAGAAATACACTGCGGTCAGGTACTCTCGCGTGAGAGTTCAAAGGGTCGGTTATAAAGATGCGCTGAATAGCGTGCCGTGTAAAGGAACGGAGAGAAATCAGCCGTCACCGAGCGAGCACTATCGCAGATGCCATCACGGAGTCTTAAACGGGCGGGGCGCTCGTTAAAAGACGAGGAATAGAATTCGGGCGTCAAATGCGCAAGGTCATCCGGCGAGAAGAGGTTCCCTCAAGGCCAAAGGATGACATCGTGGCGGACTAAGAGCGAACTGCGAGCTTTCCAAATTTCGCAACCGCGAGAATGATTCAAGAAAAGGCTCCCTAAGTCTAACAAACGAACTGGGATACTTAGATAGGAGCCCTTTTGAGGCAGATAGAGGATATTTGATGTCAGTCTCCGAGTCCCGGACGTTTTCAGCATCTCTGAAAAACAACCACATTTTCAAAGGATTTTTGTATTTTTTCATACTTGGTCCAACTTTTTGGCATTTTATTACTAGCATCGTATATTCAAGTTTACGATTATTTATCATTACCATCATCATAATGCATTTAATCCCATTTAAACAGCGGTGTCATGGTGCCGGGACGCGCCGGAACGCCGTTCCAGCACTGAATAATAAAAGACATAATCGTGAAAAAAAGCACTTCTATCAATTTTGTTGCCTCAAAATTTGTAATTTATGCATTCATAATCAAAACAAAAAATAGTAAGAAAATGTAAATAATGACTTGATATAAAAAACACACAATAGTATTGCACTTCTAAATAAAGTTAAGGAGAGTGCGTTCCGGCAGTGCCAATTTTGCCATGACGTCACTGCATCAAAATTTAGTTACAAAGAATATAATTTTCTTAATTCAGCTTCTAATAATTATAAACAACTAGGGATATATCCAAGAAATAATTGCTACAAACACGGAGTGCATTTATCATAATATCTTTTTTAAGCCACTACTGGTATTTTTTAGGAGCGCAGATTGTCTTTCACTGGATTTCTTATTTTTATAATCGGGATGACGTGTTTTAAGATTAACCTGAATGCTTCAGGTTCCTTCGGCATTATCTTATTAGCATACCATGTACTTATTGAAGAGCAATATGGCACCTGTTACATGCCATTTCCAAATGTTAGGAATTTTATTTATAGCATTTTACGCTAATTATTTTTTTCATAGCTTCAATTTAAACCTTGCTACATTAACTTGATGTCATCACCCAATGGAATAATAAACATATTTTAACTAACTTAACTTCAAACACTGCGTTTATCACAATCATTTGCTATGGCATAAATGAAAAAAGAATTCATAAAAAGTTGGGAAATAATGACATAAACTTTCAGGTTTCTTCGGACTGACTAGAATGACAAGAAAGTTGTGAGTGTTTCAACCTGTGAGGATTGAATTTCGAGGTCCTAAGAAATATCTGAATGATACTGTAAACAGTCATTTGGTTTAATTAGTAGAACTAATATGATCTTGCCGAGTTTGCGCTGGGAAAATATTGAACTTGCTACCACGTTTGTTGCGCAGGGCAATATTATATATATTATTATATTACACTTGAGTACGTGATGTAGGTTAAAGGTTCTTGGCTCTTCATCTGGTTTAGCAAAACGATTTGTTTTCGGCCGGCGTCTATAGTTAGGGAGTTTGGATGCGGCGACGCAGGGACTATATCGAATTCGTGTGGGGCTGCATGCATTAAATAGGTGGAGTATTCTAGTTCACGTGGCAACTTGGTGACAATGACGTAGAATCATGCGCCTCCAGGAAGGAGAGAGTGATTTCTCTTCAACTACCCCTTGCTCAATATAGCAACTCCCAGAATATTATACACAATGCCCCGGAGATTAATTCCACTAGAGGGAGAGAACGAATTCAACGGTTTTATGAGAAATAAGATCAAGGTGGAAAGGATCTATTTCTCTTAAATACCGCAAAACTCATACGATTCCAACATTCAAGAATTCAATTTCTCTTAAATTCCAATTTTCGCTCATGCTACGCACGACATCTGGCACTAAAGTAGCTAACAATGTGCTACGTAATAATATTTTTTTCAGAATAATATAATGAGACACAACTAGCTATGCCTCAATTCCAAGGATAGATTCCTGGTCAAATAGATACTTTTCACTTTTACTATTATTTATTATTTCCAATATTGGAGCTATTCAAGTACTTATGGCCTTACAAACCCATTTTAATCTGCTAATTTTCTATATTGTGGTATTACGGTAACGCTCACAATGTTGGCTAATTAATTTCTAAAAGATTAAAGTATTAAGTATTAAGCACTATCATTTATCGCCATCTCCGGAGCCTTCTACGGAAAGAGTCCTTTAAAAGTAGGTGGTCACAAATTTGAGCAGTTCAACTTTTTGAGCTGCAAACTAGAAGAAAACGGATGTTGTAGAAAGGGCATTAAGAAATTAATTGCGTTAGCAAAGGAGGCGTTTGCGAAAAGGAAAGAGCTGATGAGTGAGTCGTTATGAAAGATCTAGGGGACGAATGCTGGTTTAGAGTCATATCATGAGTGTATCGTTTTACGGTGCGGAAACGTTGACACTTAGGGGGGATAATAAGAAAATAATGTAGACATTCGTGATGTGAATGTGGAGGAGAATGAAGAGAATCAAGTGGACTTAGACGAGGAGGAACGATAACGTGCTAGTTGAATGAGAAGGTGAAACTTTGAGAAGAAATGCGGAAAGAAGGTTCGGTTAGTGGGGAAGATGGAGGAAGAGATTAGGATTTATAGACATAATGAAATGGAATGAGCCTAATTTTGTACCAATGAGGAATATTCCATTACGTAGGACAGAAAATATGGGGAATTCTACAAATTTTCTATTTAAACCTTCTTAATCAGTATAATAAACAAATAATAATAAAATAATACTAGAGAGAATGGCCTTGTGCCTATATTCGAGCGTTTATATAAATAATTTATATTCTAGTCAAAGACCAATTAAGCTAGAGAAATACAGATCATTATAACTAAGCTCAATACATATTATAAATACTATATTTTTCAAGTAAATGATCGCACGCATTTTTTATATTCAGTAGAATTCAATTAAACTAGTATCCTGTACTTAATTGAACTAAATTTTTCATTGAAAGGAGTAACTAGATATTCTATTGCAAGGGTTAAGAAACAATTTGAGCTCTTGGGATCCTAGTATTCCCCTGAATATTTTCATAAGGGATAATTATAGTCACAGAGTTATAGATTCTATGAAATCAGGAGCGAAATCACATATTAACCTCTAACGAACGAATTTATAAATGTGTAAAAGAAAAAGGAGCGAACTGGATCGTAAAAAATACACAAGGACGATAACACAGAATTATGAGCCATAATCTTGAAAGCAAGGAAATAACGCCAGCGTTCATAGCCTTAAAACACTGTAAGATAGCGTGAGAGTACTTACCACAGAGTTTTACAGTCATTTTGTGAGTTACAAGGTAGCCGTCTTAATAACAAGCTATAACAAAGGGAGTCTAAAGGAAGGTTGAAAGAGGGAGTCCAACCAGCGTTAACTAGATACTTAGTGACATATCGTCAATAATCTCTGTGAATATCGAATATAAGAAACAAAACCTTAAATCTCTAAGTGTTAATGTTGTAGTGCACGACAAGCACTGAACAAGTAGGTGTATATTTTTCGATCATAATTTATATATTTATAGAAAAATCTTATGGAAGCAATGAAAGACACTTCGTTGCTCTTACAATTTACTTAAAAATTACTACCGGTTTCGGCTAATACGCCATTATCATACATCAAACCATAAGTACATAAATTACGTGATTTTAAAGTACATTCATTTATGTAGTTGATAACCTCGGAATAATTAAATTCAATAAAATCTATCGACGAAACCGGCATAAATTTTTAAACAAATTTTGGAAGTAACGGTCTTTCATTACTAATACGGAGCCCTTACACCACGTACAAGCTTCAAGTTTCGATTTCAAATCTAATATGTTGGTAGACCAATGCTATAATCAATATATACTATCCCTTTGCCCCAGGTTCCTTAATATGGTATTGAAACTCTTGAATATAATTTAGTTAAGTCAACTAATCCAAACTCAAGGGAAAAATACTATTTGAGTAAATCTTGTTACCGCTTTACCTAACTTTACGTTGAATTTATCAAGGGAATTCCTACACGTAGATACCAACGACACAGTAGCAAAATGAAGCATTAAAAACGTAGTACTAATATGGATACATGAAACCGCTAGAGAATACCGTTCCAACGTCACACTACATTACACTGAAGAGAAACTATATGAGCTATAATGAAGCCCCGAAACAAAAAAGCGTTTCCTCTCATTACCTTCGTTACTTAAATTATCAAAGAGAGGGCGAGAATGTCCTAAGTAGTGGACTAAATAGGCATTACGTTGTTAACAATGGAGCTGCCTTAAATTACGAGTCACATGAAAGCGGGTTTCTCGTTAACAGTAAAAATCCATCGTTGGTGAAAGGTTAATATTCCTCCCTTCACTTCACTTCTTAAATTTGAGTTGGTGCTTTCTGATTTTTTATTCCCTTTATTTGCAGTTAATTTACAATTTTGAATTCAGAATCCGTAAAAATTATAGTTCATCGATTAGAAAATGTGATAACTCATTTGTCGATCCACTCAGAGGTGCAAATGCGATGGAAAAAAGTATTGATATTTGAAGAAAGGCATTATTAGATATTAGGAAGATAATTGCGTTAGAAAAGGCGGCGTTTACAAACAGAAATGAGCTGATGAGAGCATCCCAATAAAAGATCTTTAAGTAATGGCTAGTGCAGAATTATATCTTGAGTATAGCACTTTACGGTATGGAATCGTAGAGACTTAAGAAAATAAGAAAAGGCGATATTTGGCTTTGGAAGGGGAATAAAGGTGAGAAATAATAAACAGTAAATTGAGAGGAAGAGCAGCCATATAGTGCTGGTCATGGTAGACAAGGAAAAGAGATTTTTAGATGAGATATGGATGAGACAGAAGGTTTGGATGAAGGTAATGAGCACTGAGGCAGACCAATCATTTTCATAGAAATTATGTGGGTAACAAGAGAGTTGCTTAAGCAATGAGTCTGGAAGAAGATTCCAAGCAAGAGCTGAAGTATCATTTATAAAATTCTTCTCGACTACATGAAAAAATACATAATAATTAAATCAGTGTAACGATTTTCAAAACGAATCATGCTGTACAACGTAATTAATAAATCACTTTAAATTTGAAAATATGTTTAGAATATTTTTTCCAATTAATATTTGTTTGGACTTTAAGTACTCGAGATGAGGGAGATGCGCCGGCATTTGGACTCTTAAAAACACACTGTAGCACTTCAACAATCGAAGATATTATATCTTCGATTGTTGAAGTGCTACGGTATTATCACAAAACTAAAAAGTCAGCGCCAAAGTTATTTTAATGACGTGATTCACGTATACATGCATAAAATAAAGCTCACCTGCTGGATTCGAACACTCAGTGTTAAGAGGCAGGATACCATCAAAAACATTTGATGTAGCATGAACACTTGAAACTTCTAAACTAGCGCAAACGGAAATTCATAAAGAGGGAGAGGCTATCAAAGTACTAAACATTGCGTTTTATACTCATTATGTGGGAAACAAGAGAACCGTCTAAATAACGAGCCATGGAGAGCAGCAGATTCCGAGGGGACGTCCCGGCGGTATCGTGGCGGGAAGGTGGCGGGTGTTTCTCCGCCTTGACGCCCCCTGGGGGTCGAGTAGAGAAAAGGGAAGAATCCACCCGGCTCACTTATTCATTTGGACCCCAAAGGGGGAGGGGGGATGCGAGGCAGACTGCGCTCTTTAGTGCCCACTTGCGCCTTTTCCTCTCCCCCCCCCCTGCCCCTTGGGGGTGCGTGAAGGAGTAGAGTGAGGTGCCGGGGCACAGATTCCACCGACTCCGCCATTCTCTCGTACGAAGAGCCCCAAGTCGGAGCCGGCGGGAGAAGGGGAAGTCGTCTTCCCTTGTCTCGCTGCCGCTCCGAAATTCCTTTTCCTTTACTCCTTTCTTCGCCGAGTTTTCGTCCGCACTCAAACAAGGCGTGGTGAAAGCGGGCACTCCTTTTTGATGGCCATCGAGGGAAAGTTGACGAAACTACGCAAGCATTTTAAAAGAATTTTCCTCGGAGAGTTCGCTAATTTTTTTGCTAAACCACGAGATCGAAATGTATCAAAATAAAACTTAGCGAGGAATTCAGTAATGCATCAAATTATGAATATTATCTGGTCTTCTTGTCGCCCAGTAAGTGACATCTTGTCGTCTCCATTGATGTCAACATTTCGAAAACCGAGTCTTTCACCCAGACAGCCAAGGTTCAACTACAACAGAAATATTAGTTTTCATTAATAAATCACTTTTATCTTAAAACGGAATAAATTGATTCAGATAGAGGCACAAAAATTACTTCTGTAGGCTTTCGCAGTGTGGCTAAGATTCAGCGGATAGGTTAACGGGATTTATACCGCGTGAGTCCATCTTCGTAGACGGCAGTTTCGCTTCAATGACCTTAAGAAGCCAGCTGCAAATCCGGCGACACTGTCGTCTACACAAATGGACTCATGCGGTTTAAATACCGTAGCCCTCTCTACTGAGAGGTACAAAGGTATTGAGAAATAAATATAAAGCAAATAGAATAGATATTATTCCATTAAAAAAAGGAGTATGGATATTTAAAGGAGCGAAAAATTACAATCGGAAGTAATACCAAATTATCAGGTTTACATAATACTCTTTTTCAACATCATCCAGTCGGGAATACGTCAATGCGATGAGTTGGAGATTGACAGTCGAATACCTAACGCGTGTTGTGGCTATGCCCCAGAAAAACTACCTGCATACTCCACCGAAGTAGGACGGTTGGTTACAGTGGCGGATCCAGGATAGTGACAAGGGGGGCTAGGTATGGGATAACTTCCCAGCAGTATTGAACAAACAAAATAATATAATATATAATATCCGGACAAAACAACCATTCCATCTAGTGTAAATTGGATAGTCAAGGGGGGCCTATAATCCCCTTAGCCCCCCCCCTAGATCCGCCACTGGTTGGTTATGTGCCATTCCCTATGGTATATTTTCGGCAGGGGAACAGGAGGAGAGCCTACACTCTAATCGGAAAGCGGGGTAATCTAAATCGAGGCCGAGAGTGGCCATACGAAACGGATATGTGTGTGAGTATTCATCTTCGATAAGGTGCATATGAAATTTCAGCCAGCTTTCGTAGGTGCCTTCCCAGGTTTTTAGCTCGCTCCTTTAAAAATTGCACCCACAAAGCTTCTAGTACATAATATTTTTTAGATGAATATGCCTTAGGTCGGGATTTTTCTTGAAAAAATTTACGAAAAATTCAAGGTAGTGGATTAATTTGTTCCATCGTGATGCTTGAGTTGCATAAGTTAACGAAATGGACCAATTTGCAATAAAGATGAGCAGTGATGATTTACATTGGTGTGTTAAAAATGGCGGATGGGTCAGATGTGATTTTGTGATAGTGACTTAAATTCGCGGATACCATACCTAATTGAATTAATAGCGAGAGAGTAAAATATGATGTGCTGCACTGACTTTTTGGTTAATAGGTAAATATATTCATTTCTAGATAATTTCGTACAAAAAAACAGCACGAGTCCCAATCATCACGGTTTGGCTAGCCAAGTCGGACACCCAAGCAGATGTCGAGTATTTTTTTATACTTGTAGGCCATCAGTGAATATGTGACGAGTAATGGTCGAGCTCAGCCAGACTCAGCTGACTCAGAACTTGAGAGTAGACATGAGATAATTACGACAGGTGAGTGAGAGTGAGTATGGAAGCCAATTCGCAGAGCTGTAGTCATAACCCAGTGAAAGTAAATTCTAAGAACCGACAAATTGAATTAAGCTGAGAAATACCGTAGTGGTACGTTTCCAAGAAATGTGACTATCTCGTATATCTTTTTTCACTTTACACGTTTCATGCGCAGACGAGTAATGGACTAAGAAAAAAATCTATTTCTACTAATTTTGCTTCATTAGAAGTTACGTCAAGGTTTGGTATATGCATTTCCCCATCGTTTTAGGATAATAAATTTGGATAGTTAGGGATTTTGTTTCAAAATTTCTTCTTCTACTCTTCCTTTGCTTAGGAAGACTACTTTTACTTTTATTTTGAATTTTTGTCGTAGAATTGGACTAATTTTCAAGTAACTTTGAAAGAAATACATTAACTTTAGTCCTTCGGTAGCCGTATTTACTCTTTTTTCAAATCTCAAACACGTGCGACGTGACTCAATACTTCCTCATGTCAAACAATTTACTTTGCGGCTCACTTGAAAAAATTCCGCATTGGCTGAATTGAGACTATTCCACTTTACCTTGCCCCTCGTTTCTTTTCTCGTACCCAGATTTCATCGATCTCACGTTAAAGGAATATTTTCTCTCCCTTGCTTTTCCCTCAAGATCTCTGAGTCCCACACTGGTTCACGTTTCTTTCTTGACATCTTCCCTATTTTTCCCTTCCTTTTCAGTCTTCTCTCTTTCAGACAAATTCTCATGGATAATAACTTGCTCTTCATTTTACCTCCTGTTAGGGTTCTTTCACAAAACATGAATTCATTTTTCTACATTGCTATTTGATATAAAACTCAGTTTCTTTGGGGAAAAAGTATTTTTCGGCCACAATATTCCTTGCGCCTCTGTCATCTGGAATGATACGTGGGTTGGCACAACTTCCCTCTCATTTTAAGGCTGAACATTTTTCTTTCTTCCTCTGTTATCCCTCTTAGCTCATGCTACCTATATTCCGTTCCTTTCATTCGTGTCGTCTCAAACTATTTTGTACCAAAACCCCTGTCAGTCATACCTTCTATACCTTTATAAGAGCGAGCACTCCTCTTAAAGACAATTATAAAAAAAACACTCGGTCTTACCCTCAGAACACCAAATAATTGTAAACTTTCCTTTTGGCTCGAACGTAATGCTGTAATTCTATACTGCCATCAATTCTTCATTACTCTTCGACAAAATATGCCAGCCCCCTGAGCATAATCTTTATCAGTGTACAAACTTGCAATTAGTGAAGTAAATAAAAGGTAACTGTGCTCGTGATATCGTGGCATTTACAATTTAACCTGATAATTGCCCTTTCTGGCAAAGTTTACCAAGCTAAAAAATAATCAGCATCTCAATCAAGGCAATCAAGTACACTAAACAAAAGCAGGCTAGAATGCGTTTACTTGCGTAACATCCGAATTCTGAACTTAGAAATTACGAAAAAAATGGGCAAACGTGTCCACAAATTCATAACCTTTTAGAGGAAATATTGCTTCCCAGCTTTCATAATATCTGTTCCACATGAAATTCTTTCTCATTGCACCTTCTATTAGTTCACTGCTATGAGAATTGTAAAAATGATGTTTTAAGTAATTCAATGACAAAGGTGGTATCTATAAGACTAATAACTGGATTTCTGTGAACTTTTTTGTTGTCCAAGGCACTCGTTCAGTTCTTCCATTTCAAATATTTTGCGGGTGACTATTCTTATGATAGCTTTGCGAGCTAATGATCCTAATAATTAAAAAAAAATGTGAATTCCCAACGTTTGAGGAATCAGCCGTATGTACATGATGCCGGGATTGCAGTAAGGTAAAACTGTTCACTCTGGTTTTCACGCATCTTATCATGATTGCGTGATGATAAGAAGCATTTTTTTGTGAGGTATCACCCTTTTCTTGTGCCAAATGAAGAGATGCCTATCTTTTGTGCTGTGAGAAAATATATTTTCGTTATAATTCATTCAAGTTTATGCTCGTTAATGAAGAAAGTTATTTTTCATCGATTACATTATTTCACTAACAATGGATCCTTCGGGAGAGAATGCATCTCCTTGTGGGGAAAGGGTCGGCTAAGGGCACCCGCTGGGGTTGTAATGTGACCATAAATTTCTTTTCTAACGAAGGAGCTCGTTATGGGCTGGGTAACCTCTGGTTCGCAAATTTACGACGCCCCAAACCTGGGCTAGCAAACGTGAGTGTGACGCACTCAAGGAGATAGGGTCTGGCAAGGCAAGGGAAGAGCTCTCCCTCTTCACCTTGGATACTCCTTACTTTATAAGGATCCAGTGAATGATTTTCAAGGCCCACTTCAAATTCAGGCCCACTTGCTATTTAAATCTCATATCCATCTCAAATTAATGTTTTCTTAGAATACTTAAATTCTTAATTTAATGACCTGCAATCACCTATAAACATAGTTCATCATAGAAACTTGAGAAATTTAATTAATTTTATTACTTTTTCAACCCTATCTACAACGCATTCGTGCACTTAACAATGGTTACTGACAGTTAAGTCCATTATTTTACATAAATTTTCCCAATAGGGAACTAGCCAGAATTACTAATGCTGAACTCGCGAAAGAATACAATATTCTAATGATAAACTATATCTTCCACCCAGCATAGCCTGATACAATTTTAGCGCAGCAATAATATTTTTTGGAGTAAGTCACTGTTGACGTAAATTTCAACATCATCTCAAGCAGGTCTAAACAAAGATTTAATCCAGTTAGATACGTGATAGTATAAATATCATAATTCCAAGGAATTGAAAGCTTTCACAATGATGATGAGTATTTTGGAATATTTTAAAAGCATAGAAATGAATGTGTCAATGATCTAAGGCCGTTTTTAGATTCTGTTATTATTGCAAAAAAATAAATGAGTGTCTGAACTCTAAGAGGGGCGCAATCGCTGAGGAGAACGATGAGCCATTGCATGGCGGGTTTTGAAACTTGCAGTATTGTATATATAACACTGAATTTAATGCTCGAAAACTTAGCCATTTATTTAGACGATAAAAATTAAATTTAGATGTCATTGTTCGGATAAATAAGCGGAAGAAGAATCCTCGCCAATCAATTGTTTGCATCGCTACTGAATGATCAATTCAATAATTCATTCCTGGGAGGATGTATTATTAAGATTCACAGGCACTGGGATATATATATACCATGTATAACTAGGATGAAGAATTTTTAGTTCAAATATAGCTCTCATTATTTAAGGGCAATTTATGTGCTTTTCCGCCGAAAGTATCGCACACGAATCAACATGTTTTACATAAAAATAGTTCAAAACTGTTAATAAAGCACTCAGTTGAAGCACATTCGCAGCCTAGAATTAGTAGGTTTGAGTTATTGCGACTCTATTTATAGTTTGAAAAGAAATAAACCTTAGAGTCATGATTGCAATTAGACCTGCAATGGGGCACTTAAGTCACATTAAAATTAACCAAGATAACCATGGTGCCTAAGTGAACTGCAGAAGTCACTTACCTAGTCTAATGTCGCCTTGTATGAGCTAAGTTTTAGGCTATCTGGGAAGGCATAAAACGCAATTTGAGTTCAGCGGATGAGTGGTTGGCAAACGTAATGAGAAAGTAGGTAGCTAAAGGACTAACTTAACAAGAAAGGGCTCTCATTGGAGGTATGGACGCGAGATTTAGTCTCCGGGAAACGTATGGAGAGAGCCTGGAATAACTCATTTCAAAGGGATTATGAGGCTTCCTCAGTCGCAGTGTCGGGCATATCAGCCACAAAATAACAAGAGAATGGAACCTGCGGCAGAAAGATGATTGGATACCCTATTTCAGGGACCTCACTCTGAGCACTGCAAAGAAACTGGGAAATTTTATGAGCTATTACATTCACAGATGATATTTTACTCATAATAAGTTATTCTCGTAGTTCTTAGGGCTGAGCGAGTTCATACTTGTAGTTATTACGAATATACACGGTGATATTGAACTCGTTTGAGTTAAAAATGGCAGAAAATTACATGCCATATGAGGTTGGTCGAAAAAGGACTTTTTTTAGGATCAAATTTGCCTTGTATGGCAAAGTTGGAAACTTGTATCAGTGTCTCAGATCCAAAATTTTTTTTTCAAAATCGGATTATAATAAACACTGCTACCAGAGCCCCTAAGTTTAAAGTTTTGCGAAAATACAGGCTGAATTTAGAGACAAACATAATCACTGCATCTAAGCCCTTATTTTTAACATACAATGATGAATATATTATTCAGCACTGGAAATAAAAAATTAAACGAACAATAACTTTCTCGTTGCAGGAGCCGCAGGAGCGCTTCTAAATTCAGTGCCTTGTACGGCAGAATTTACACTACATTAATAGTGATGAACATTCGTTTTATTGGGTAATATACTGTTTTAAAGGAAGCTCACGACGGTGATAATATATTCTTCATTTGTATGTTACAACGTAGTCCATGATATTAATAGCCACTATAACAGCTTGCAATCAATTGAAGCGTCACGTACATTTCCGCATCATAAAAGCCAATAATTTAAAGTACTTTAATGATACCATTGACATAAATTGATTAATAAATGACATAAAATGAACAATTAATTTTAGTGTAAATTACTTAAGCCTTCCTCTCCAACCATTCCGCTGAAATAAATATTATTGGTATTGCATTAATTTTTTTTAACTGTATGGTATCAAGTATATTTAAATACAGAAATGGACTTGCTTCAGTAAATGTTAATTAAACGGATGTATTTTAACAACAATTATGTGTGCGCAATAAAATACCGACATCCTATTAACGTATCTAATTACATCCTCAATCAATGGTCTGTAAGCATTGGATAGAGTGCAAGTGAGCGTTTCTTAAAAAAAACAAATGTTAATATCACCTCCAAAGTCCCAATTTTTTAGACCAACATCATGATGGACACGCAAATATATATCCATGAAGCGCTATCACACGATTGATATTCATGTAATAAGCTTCCCAAATTTAAATCAGCAATCGTTTGAAAACCTAAAAGAACTATAAAATTTGTAAATTTGGAAGGATGAATCATGAAATTATTTATTTTACAAAACGACTATTACCAAGGGTAAAGTGTTTTTAACGTCATTAAAATTTTTATGCAGGCAGTATCACAGATCACTGGCAATATTTAACGCAATTTCATTTGGATTAAATTTAAAACTCGTAAAAATACGGAGCAACACCTCGGCTAAGAGATATAAACATTTTGTAATATTTCTAAGTAATATGAGTAAAATTGATGCAATTTGTAAACACTCCTCTAATTTGATTATCTTTCCCGCTAGTACGTTACATCCCATCGACACGTAATTGGCGGATTTATTTCCCTAGCACACTCGACACCCACAGAAATCCAAAAAAAAGGAAGCAGCACGTCTCCAAATTATTCACAATGGAAGGTACTTGAGCCCTCTTTACTAGAAGCTGAAATTCAACAAAGCATTTACGAAAGAGACGAAAAGTAACATCAGCATAAGCTTTGTTGAAAGAACTCCCAAGATTTCCCGCAGCTTAATCGATATTTCTTTCTTTAGAATCTTTCCGAGGGTGAATCAATACTTCCAATAAAGCAGCTCAGCGTGGTAGACAGGCTGGAGGGAGCTGTCTAGTTGACCTTTGCTGGAATATGGACACCTGCCAAAAGGAAGCTTCCTATGGACGCCAGTGGTGAAATGTGCCATTTTTCTAAGCAAAAGATGGACGCAACTGCGCCGAACGCCAAGCCTCTAGGAGAAAACGAATGTCAAAAGGTAGATACCGAACCGCAGGAGCAATCGCGATACACTACGATTATCTTGAATTAAAAATGTTAATAGAATAATGATTCCTAAAATATGATGCAGTGAATTCAAAAAATTAAATATTTCATAACATACTCAGTAATCTTCAACAAATACCAATCATACGTATATTTTTTATAAACAGAAAAGGGAATAATTTTACATTTTAATAATATAACAAATTTTAATAACTACAATACTTAGTTTTACTTCAAACGGAACATCCAGATCAAAAGAATTAAGTTACGTGTATTATTAAATTTCAATGAAGAAACTTTTAGGAAATCCTTGCATTGAGCAAGCTTTCCAGCTGCACAGAAACAAATTTTTATTTTGATATAAATTGACGGTATTATATTAAAATTTTCAACAAAGTCACTTGATAGCAAAACATGTGAATAAAAGAACCAATTCTCTGCAATGTCATTGAGAATATACTTAAAACCAAATAAAAACAAACTATTTTTAAGAAACTTCGCGGTACCTATCTAGCAATTGTAAGTAATAATATAAATATTCATTGTCTAGTTGCTAAGAAAATAATGATTCTTCCACGATGACCTATTATATAGTAGTAAAAAATCACCATGTAAAACTTTTTGATGCTGATGAAATGTAAAATAAATGTGGGGAAATTTAAATAAGTAAAGATTATATACATTCCAAACGTTTCAAGGAGCACGTCAGCGCCAAACAGCCTGAATTCGATACAGTGCTATCTGTGTATTTGCAAATTTTTGGTCCTCTCGCAAAACCACCACGAAGCATTTCTCCCTCTCCTTCTTTCTCTCTCGGTTAAGTGGAATAACGCAAAGACTATCCTCTCGACCCGCTTTGAATGAGAGAGTAAGTAAGGGATCGTTCCATCAAGCGGTCCGTGGAATTGACGGAACGCAGAGGAAGGAGGAGTTTAGAGGGAACGGACGATGAAAGAAAACAAGGCAGCGGAACGGTAGACGCAACACACACAGAGAGAGAAAGAGAATTCATCTGCTCTGGCGAAATGACGTCTAGACCCTAAATTCCGATTGTAATGGAAAATCCCTTCCACGGGGATTAGCGCCAGAAATACTATCATTTTACCAGAAGATAGAAGCATGGCAAAATGGTAATCAAAAGCCGTAAAAGTTACCAAATTGTCTCGGCGTATTCATGATTAAGTTTTCGGAACAATAATGCTCCCGAAATTGATAACCTACTGCTAAGTTGCAAACGTTTTCTTTGAAGGAACTACTTCAGAGATGCTTTAGATAAAGTCATAGGGCTACAATAGAATGAAAGAGTTCAAAAAACGGGCCGCCGTATTGAAGTCAAATGGACTGAGTTAGCCGTATGAAAGTAATATTTAATAATTCCTAGGGGAAATTGAAAAACTCATCATTCATAAAGCTTGGCCTTACTGTCTTCCGCAATATTCTCATATATGTACTTAGATTTGAGGGATTGCTCGTCATCCAAAGAGAAAATATGGCATTTACTTCTTTTGACGTTAATACTTTGATGATGTTACACTGATCACCGCTACCATTACCGTAGTGGCGTCCCTTGTACTTTATTTCTTTTCACTGGGATAAATTCACTCAACTCCAAAGCCTGTTATCAATTATATGAAATTTTCATTGAGTGTTAAGACCAGTGAATATTCTTAAAAAGGAATGTATATCCTATTAGGAAACGTTAAACGAAATCGTATTTTTTTTAAATATTTTTTGCTGTTTAATTATTTAATATTCCGGAGGCGTGAAGGAATTTATTTAAGCCTATGAAAAAGAATACAAATTGCTGACATGCGGTAAAACGACCCGATACTCCGTTTTTGCATTTAAAAATTTTGCTCGGCCTTCATTTGACTTTGACATGAAACTGGCTTATATCTACAAAATCGGATCGCTATTGGAGTAAAATGAAATAACTTGAATAAAATATTATGCAATATACGTGAAAGTTTCTGCTGCCTATATATGCACAACGACCACACTAACCACATAATTTAGACATCTCAATTTTTTGTAGGTAAGCTGATTTAATTAAATTTACCATTTTTTGGGCATAAAATCGAAATTCCAATTTTGGTAAATGAAATTTAAAAAAAGAGATTTCGTAAAATAAGCCATTTAAGAGGCCTAGTGGCAAATATTTTATTAATAGCCCCGTAATATGTAGATACTATGAAATAATTTTCAGAAGTTAGTACCATTGATAAAACTGATTGTTGTTTATGTAAAATTTAGTGTTAAATTCAAAATACTTTAGTTTGTCTTTTCCACCAGTTTTCAGCCAAAAGGTTGGTTTCCTACATTTTGACCCAAGTTATCTGCCATCTATTCTCAAATAGCGGCTAATTAGTTGTAAATTAATGCCTTATAAATGAATGATTTTATTTTTAGTTCACCAGCCAGTTGGAAATATGGTAATGTTTATAAAAATTTCAGACAAGAATTACTAGGAAGATACTGAGAATTCCAAGAAATTTCCTTTTCACGCACTTGCTAAAATCTCTCTTTTAACAGCCACATTCCAAGCGTTGAGCACACAATGCATATCTGCGTTTTGACTGCCGACATTCATCTTCAAGAGAAAATTCTCCATCACACTATGTCGTCGCCCACTTACATATTGGAAGCCATCCTCCAACAGTTTAGTCATGTATTCGCTTCAATGCCCACCGTTTGCTCTCCAGTTTCGCATTTCGAAGGAATAAAATAGCTACCTACATTTTGTACACCCGGAACACGATCAATGAGTTAAAGATCGCCATTGGAATTCCGCATACCTATATTTGCCAGAGTTTTCAATAGATGAATGAGTTTCACTGCGTAACATAGTCTTAGACTGTGGTGGTTTATACATTTATTTTTACATGTAACTGAGAGAAACTTTCCCGCCGAAATAATACCATATATTCAAAGATAAGAAAAGCTATGCATAGAAATTAGCTAAACGATTTTTGATACTTTGGTCACTTTTTCAGGCTTGAAATACCTGCGTTATAGGTGGGAAAATAAGAGAATAAGCACAGAAAATAAACTTGAAGAATAAATATTTATATAACACAATATCTACCTGTCGATCAAAAGAAAATTATTTTCGATAAGTCCGATTTTTATAGTTTGACGCCATTTCATTGATAACCTTGAATGGTGGCATGTACGAGTATATTACATTACTCGTATGCATATTAATGCTTCTGGCAATGTGAATATGATCTATAATTTGGTCGTCAGACTGGTCCTCCGTGTCCCTCATTACCCAAATCCTCCTAGATTTCCCAGTTAAGCATTGAGTTTGGCGCAGTGGTTCCATTTCTTTCCTTTTCGAGTTTAATATGAACTATGGATAGAGGACAAATAAATTTCTTAATGGGATGGCTGAGTAATGAAGTGCCTAAATTTTCCAGTAATTTTTATTTCACGTATTGGGTTTTTCTTGCAATCATAAAATGGTTACAAAATCACATTGCTTTTTGAAACCAACCAAAGTATATGCAGAGACAACCATAGGTAATATTTATCCTGGATTCTAAAGAGGAGGCACTTTCAATGGGAATAAAATTGATAAATAAACACGTAAAAGAAGCTACAGGCCAGTATGCAGATTAAATGTAGTGAAAAGAAGGTAAAGGAATCGCACCAATGAGATCAGGATCGTGGATTACAGAACGCTCGGCGCGTGAGCTGGGTGCCGCCGGGGCGACAGGACAGCGTTATGTACTCACTCGAAAATATTTCTCTTTACTAAATGAAATACAACTCATTAAATTTTTTGACTCGTGGGAAACTTTTATGCATAAAGCATATTATAACATGATATCAATCGAAGCGGTAACTACATCGTCAAAAACAGGATTTGAAAATTTGAAATTGCTTTACAAAACCATCAAATAATCCGTGGATTACCATTCTAAATTAAAATTTCTCTCATTCCATTAAAATAAGTTGTTCAATACTCTTATGTATTACATATATCCGGATTCGTGGCTTCTAATGCATATAGATTTATATTAAATCTCATTTTTACCGCATTACAATATATTCTAAACCGTTACATGTATTACAAAAATAACTCGACATTTTCATTTCCTATGAAGATGATTTGCCAATTTGGTTGAAATTGATGACCCAGGGGGAAAATCATCTGGTCCAATTTGTATGAGATGACTCAATAGTGATTGTAATTACGAGGTATAAATTACTATTTTTATCAGTTAAGGATAAGTTTTGAAATTAAAATGTTATGAATAAATCATAAGGATGCGCACCAAATGGAATTATACCTTCTCAAATGAACCTTTCCTTGCAAGGGTTGCGAGGCCTCCGCACCGAATGCTGAGATACTCTCTGTCCTCATGTTAGCTATTGAATGAATGCCCCAGTAATTCTAATTTTAGGCAAAAAGTGATAGAAATTATTCAGTCGTAACATAAAATGAGTTAATATTGTGTGGTCTGGCGTGTGCCTCTCTTCATTGCCCCTCTTCATAGAAATAAGAATTTCATGCAACTTTAGTCTGTAACGTGTACCTATCAATGCTCAACAAATAACACCAAGTTTAAGTGACTGATGATCCATGAGCTCTTAATGTGATTTTAAGCTCTCTTGGCGAAACCTCAAATTAAGGCATATATATGCATTGCACACGCCAGTTAAATACTTAAGACCATCATTGAATGTTTTCGACAATTGAAGTGATTCTCTTCGTACCTTTTTGGTCGTAAACAGGATAATATCGCAACACTTAGGACATGAATAAGCAATTCATCACCGCAAAATGCAGCACAGCCACAGACACATAATAGTTTGGACACACGCGCGTGAGGAATTTTAAATCTCCACGACCTTGGGGAAGTGCCTTCCCAATGTAAGCATTATTTATTTCATGCGTAACTTGGCTACGGCTCGTGCTTGAAAAGTGAAAAACATTGGATGTGGCAGCAATGATCTTATCGCACAATTCCTCTCCACCTTGCCAAATGGCCGTTTCATATTTGAATTGATGGTGTACGAGAGGTACTAGACGCACAATGCTGAATATTGGGGGACATCATAGACATTCATCTCTAATTTTCTTGCAATCTAAGAAAAATAAACTTGGAAAATTGAAAGTTCTGGCCATAATATTCTTGGCCTTATGACTCCTGGAGTTTATAAAATCCCCTGTGAGTGTGGTAATGTCTACATGGGGGAGACTAGGCGAACAATATCTAATAGTCTCAAAGAATATCAAAGGCATTTCCGACTTGGTCAACCGGAAAAATCAACCATAGACGAGCATAGCCTGGATGAGGACCATAAAATACGGACACCAGAGTTTTATGGTGATCACATCAATTTTTGGATCGTTTAACTAAAGAGGCTATTGAAATAAGACTTGAGAATAAAAATGTAAACAGAGACACAGGATATTCGATCAGCAGCTCTAGGAATAGAACTCTGGTCCACGGTCCTCCGCGACAGCAATCGGGGCTCGATCAATCCGGCCCCTCCTAATGCTGAGCTTCAACGGTCACTTCAAATTTTCGGTCAGTAGCCGCGAGAATGGGTAGCGAGTCGATACCCGAAACGTCGTTTCTCTCATATATTCTTACCCGCGCGGTATCCCGAGAAGAGGTTTTACATGTTGTTCGCCGGGAAAGTGTAAAATCTTACATAATAGTCTTGAATCACCCGAGAATGCAGAGAAGGACCCGGTGGATAGGCCGTATCATAGGACGCATTCTTCACATTAATTCTCCACGGAAGAAAATAACTAGTGGTTTAGGCGGAAAATCGCAGGCGAACGATAAACTCTGCATTTAATGGCCATATTCCTGAAGTAGTACACCCGATACTCGATCAAAATATATTTGAATGAAAGGAAATGGTAATTAATCACTATTAAGCCAACGATTCTTGGTTTTCGTCAGAGTTATTCACGGAAAAACAGATAAAAGCAAGTTCGAACGACGCCTTGCTTTCAGGAAACGAGATTTTCAATAACTCAATTCAAATCATCCTTGTATTATTGGAATCATCATTAAAATAACGCTTCATTTATTTAAGCAACGCGATTTTTATTGCGAGATATTATCTAATTTTCATTAATATAAGATGATGTCAGGCTGATTTCAGTGCATGTCTTCGATCTCTTCCGAATTCTATCGAAATATAATTACATATAATATGGAATACGCTTGTTACCCATGATTACAGCCTAATATGCTTTTTACAGAAATTAGTAAAGCATAGGAAAGTTGTAATCCTTTTAATCCTCGCAGAAATTAAACGTAACACAATAATTACCTTAAGCTTCTCATTACAGGTGCTATAGGCTTCGTTAATATAGGCTTAGACCTTCAATTGTGCGTCTATAACAAGATAAAACGTCTAATATGACTAACATGCAAACAGTTCTCTGTGCGTATCTCTTAGAAAAATTGATAAATCCACAAAACATTAAAGGTATCCTAGATTTAAAATTATCATATTTTCCTATTGGCATAATGAATGAGTGCGTCAAATAACATCCTTATGGCAGCATTAGGCATTAAAAACAGCCTTCCTTGAGAATTTCAAAAATAAATAAACCTAATAGGCACCAAAATTATTATTTGAATTTGCATAACTCTTTCCCTTAAATAAAATGCAAATACGATTATTTCCTAAAACAATAACCTTAAAGAAGTAGATATACCTAAATACAGCCCTAATTGCTTCTAACATGCAACTTGGACTTAGACGTAAAATTATTTAATGGCATTAAGCAATTCCTCCGCATTATACCGAAAACACACAATCAATACACATTATTAAATATTTCTTGAGGAATACAGAGCGTTAGCATTTCAATAATACCAAAGCGACGTTTCCATGTTCCGGATGCCACTGTGGGTGATAGACGAGCAGTCATTGAAATCATGACGCCACATAGACTACATAAGAAAATGTATTTAATTATTATTTAGCATTATTTCTTTCGTAAATGCATGCGTAGAATGCCGGGATAATTTAATATATGCAAGCAATGAAATTTAGCATTGCAATGCTTCGTTTTAAAAATTACAAGTGATTTATTGATAAATTCGGTGAATATTTGGAATTAGTATTAGTAGAGAATTAAGCAAGTACGTCCGACCAGGACTTTTTAGCAATGGTTTTAGCTCAATTCATGCATTTTTCGTTAGATTTTAATAAAGAACCATTAGAAAATAGGAGTTTCATGCTCATATTTTTTTAGAAAAGAAGCAGGAGCAGTCTTTTACTGCTTTGGCATTTGTATTTCTGATTTTTCCTTTAATATCTGGGGATGCAATGTTCTGCACGAACAAAAAAAGGTAGTCAATGCTAGATCCAAAGTCAATGGAGATTTCAGTATATTGTGAAGCACAATTTCGGCGAAGGTTATGTCACAATTGTTGCACACTCCGACTGCAGAATGTGCTGTATAATGGTAAACGGTGATAAAAAAATCTTCGAGCTCCTTTTAATGGATGGCAATTTGAACAAAGGTACCAATCTACAGCACGCAGGGCGACCGTGACCGCTTCGCAGGCAATGCAGCAGCGAGGCTTATGGCGCCAAGGACGACGGCAGTACGCAGCCGTTGATTTAACAGCATGAAGCCGTTCGCATCAATAACAGTCAATCGCACTCGTCATTCGAAGTGGTGGTCATGAAGAGCGTGTGTCGATATATATTTTCAACAAATGGAGTGAACTTTCGGCAGAACCTTAGATCAAATCCAAAAGCTTCAAATTAGAAGAGAAGCATTCTGTGATATCAATTTACAATTAATGGAATACGGGATAGAGCGAATGCTGGGAAACGACGGCTGGATGGCCACCTGAAAAGAGATATTCGACCGATTGTAATACCATTCGTACTTTTAGACAGGAGCAAAAGAGCACAGATGAAGCTAATCTAACATGAACTACCTATGACCAAAAAAGGTACAGTTGGAGAAAACATAGAGCAGCAGATGAAACTATTGTTGGAATCAAGTTTAGTTCTTGTAAGAGCCCTAAAGACAATAAGTTCTATATTGGGGTTACATAATGTCAGTGTAACGTATTAGAAACTTTAGAAGTGGAAGACAGAAAAAACGATGGTATAGCTAGCGTTTCTGAGAAGGTCCTTGGTTAAAAAAGTACAAAATCCTTTGCACAAATTAGACCACACCTACAGTACACAGCAAACCTTTCTTATCCATTCCATAAATCGACCACAAAATAAAAAGGAAATCGGAGTAAATCGTAAAAAAATTGCATCACGTGGGCAAGAAGTGCTCCGCAGATTCTATGAGGGTAAGACTGAGAACAACTGGAAAAATATAAGTCTTCTGCTTCCAATGCTTTCATTGTTTATTTAGTCTTTTTACACAAGACTTTTTCCTTTGTGATAGGGATGCTACCACGTTGATGCTGAGATTCATTTCCAGGAATGCAACAAACAATGAAATAAGATGAACACCTAGTTTAAGGGATAAGAGTAGGAATTAGTTTTCTCCGGTGGCTATATAGGATCATTATGATAAATTAGGCCTACATAAAAATAATTCCCGTACCAAATACAATCATTATAAACAGTTATCAAACTTAGGATTGGTCTGACACAGCCCTCTACTCAATCATCCCATCGGGCAATACTTTCACAGCTAAAAAATTCTTCCGTTTTGCATCGTTCATTACCTCTACCGATCTTCCTCTGCAACCAGTGGCGTAACTATGCGGGGATGAGGGGATAGGTCCCCCCCAAAGCCTCAGAGAAAAGAAAATTTTTTATCTATTGTCTAGTTTTGACACATAATAACTGCATCTCCATAAAGTTAAAGATCATTCACTAATATCATGGCAGTGAGACGACTCTGAGTACCGACTGGTGATTAACCTCCGGGCGCCCCGATGCCCGGGGGGAGGGGGTAGCTCCCCTCCCCTCGCTCCCTCAATCCCCCCAAAGCATATTCCTAGTTTCGCCTCCGGCTGCAACGATAGTTTTCATTAGATCCTCGAGTTTCATTATGTGGTCGATTGGCTGATTAAATATTTCCGTCTCTTACTCAAGGTTTTCGGAAGACTTATTTCTCCTGCTCATCCTAGAAACTCTTTATGACTCAAACGATCTATCCATTTGATCTTCATCACTGTTCTATAGCACGGCATTTCAAAAGCTTCCAGCCTTGATTTATTCGCTAATGTTATACTCAATACTTCACTGCCAAGAAGAAGCATACTCCACATGGAAGCCCTATCTTACCGCTTCCCAACTTCATCGAATTATATTTTCAGCTGAGAGAATAATCCTCTTTTTGAGGAATGCCCTCCTCGCATGGGTTATTCTATTGAATATTTCCTTCCTGCTTCGTCCATTGTTGGTCTTTCGTCTACCCAAGCAGCAGAAAACATATCCGCCTTCTCAAGTTCATGGTTTCTTGATTTCAGGTTGTTCTTCTCTTCTTCTTTTCCTCTGTAGGCTAATACTTTTGTTCCCTTTGCACTTGCGTTCCATCTCCAGCTTATAACAAGCCATTATGTCTTCCATATTTAATAGAGTTTTCATCGAATCTGTCTTAGTCCCTGCTATTTCATAGGCTAATTAAGACATTTTCATATTTCACCATGAATTTTCTCTCCGTGCGCTTTTAATTCCATTTCGCTGAAAGCCCCCTTTATGAACTCATTGAAAACTTGTCTCATTCCTTTACTATTTCTAGCTTCTTCGCAGCTGGAATAAATGTAATATACTAAAATTAATACTATGAGAATATAAAAGTAACGGCTAGCATCATTTCACATCACCGCGGGTGCTCATAATTTCGGCAAATGTAGAGGATCTAACTTAGTGGTTCATGTTTCCGTATTTTATGCTCCGATTTGAAAAATTTCATTCCGCGATTCAAGTCTAATACATGTTTCCCGCTTTTGTTAGGGCAAAACTGAGCAGCCCTAACAATGACAAATAAATTAAATAGATATTTTTAAATATTGACCTCTCACCTACAAGCAACGAGGTTTAGCTGAAAAGAGGGAAATATAACTTCATTCATGGAATGTAGAGCATGTGTCATGAGGAAGACTAGTAAAAATTCCCTCCGTGGAATATTTAAAAAAATGTACTAATATACTTAAATCTAGATATTACGGCTATTTTTCAAGAAAAAGGTTCATTGGTAGGGAATGAACTAAGAATTATATGCTCCACTGATTGGAACTAGAGCCGGTTCTTTTTTATTTCAATAATCCGGACCTAGTTCGAGTGATTTTATAATTTGCACGGCAAAATTTTTCATGAGCAACCACAATAGCAAGATACATACAAAACACCGGCCCGGAAAAGCCAGCAGCTTTTTTTTTTGGTAAGAATCACTACTGTCGTTGGCATTACGACTTCCTCTTACTTAAGTCAATCTGGTTCTTTTCCCATTCGCAAAGTATTTGGAAAGAGATCCAGCTCATTCTCTCTTGCCGTATGTGCTATAAATTAACGTTTTGCAAATCTATGCGTTCATTAAATAGTTAATACTGGGATAAGAGTTTTAAGTTCGTAAAAGTAATGTAAGGAATAGCATTAGGTATTGATGAAGAGATCAAAAGGACCATTGGAAAATGAAATGTGGGCTTATACGGAGTCAGGGCTTGTCAGACAATAATATATTGAGTAGATAAAATTGCTTGAAAATTAATATCATTCGGTTCCAAAATTAATATATGATGCTCTTTTTTAAGTTTTATAGTTTTGCTTAAAATAATCGGTTTAATAAATTCAATTTAAGCATAATTTAATATTAACGGTGAATTGCGTAGACAATATAGTGGAAAACCTTGAAGGAATTTACTTGCAAGCGCATTTAGAAAGCAGCGATAGTAACGGATTCTGAGAGCCCAGGTTGGCGGCTTAGTCAACGCAAAGGATTTTATCCCTTCACTAACGTCCACATCTTACGGGGAGTAAATGGCCCAGACCAATTTTCTCAAATTAAGTGACTAATTTTGTTTGGATATTCGTTCGCAAACAAAAGAAACTGGACCCGAGAAACAGCTGCTGAGTATATTTGTAAAAATTACGCAAATGATATCCATTAATTATAAAAAAAATCATTTCAGTGACGAAGAATTAACATAAGTGTGGCAAGTAGTTGGATAGATTTTCGGGTGAATTCGGAGAAATGCGGTGATGATTCAAACGCGGAAGATACCCGAAAAATTATCCAATTAAACCCTGTATTTTTTTTAAATAACAATAATAAACTTGGTAAGGTTGAGGTGGACTATGGGGGGGAAGACTTGGATTGTATAAACAAGCGGAATTTTACTTACCTCGAATGTCTTTTGACGCAGCGCGGGCTGCAGGGCCGCCGGCAGGCGACGGATGACTCAGGGCCGGGATAAGTCTCCGCTCTCCCCCCTGCCGTCTCCGAGACAGCCTCTTCCTCCGGCAGTTGACGAAGCCCTTCGATTCCAAAGACAACGGGAAGATGGGGCTAAATTCCACCCTTTTTATATTACTGCTTTTCTCGTATTCGAGTCAATTTCACCGCATTACAATAAGCACTCACTCAGGCATGAACGAGCTGGCGAAAATAAGTCTGCCCGCCCCGCTGATCAGCACAACAGAATTACACAAAAAACACACGCACAAACACATTCACACTCACACAAAAAATCACTTGAGGTCAAATGTTTCAACCCAACGGAGTTGGAAAAAAGTTTCCTTCTTATTTCTCCGGAATCCTACCCTCTTCAGTACGAATCCTCAAACAGTTATCACTTAGGTAAATAGTCTCCAATCACTGCATTGATGCTAGTGATATTAATAGCAATTTTATCATTTGATTGTGCTTGTCAAACCATTCAGTCATCGATCGGGACGAGTCGACCACCGTGTGGATTCAGTCTTTGAAAGAAGAACACTGAAGTTACGAAAGTCACAATGAAAGGCAATTATTGTTTCACGCAGTCGAAAGAGCAGTAATACGAGGATTTACGAGTGGAAGATGACAAGGAATACAGATGCACAGGTCAAGGACGGAAGAGTGAGAAAGATTGGCGTATTGGAATGCACGCTTGCATTCCGAAAGTCCTGAAAACACCTATATACCATCCACAGAAAGAACGCTCAGACAGACAAGCGCACACACAGTTTCATTGTCCCTGAAGAAGTAAAACATCCAGTTCGAGTACAATAGCTAGCTCAATAAATATACAGAATTAATCTTTAGTTCTTATATCTTGATTTTTTGTAAGTACTTTATTTATTAATTTTATGTTTTGAAGCGTCAGCACAAATTTTATCTACACCTATGTGTATAATACAGCCTTCGCACTCGATTCTCACTGGATAATAAAAATATTATACCAATCAATCGTTTTTATCACTCTCATTTGATTGTCAAGTAGCAAGCAGTTCAAAGTCGCGCGGGTGATAAATCCCTTGACTCGACGAAGACGGCTGGCACAAAAAATTACATTCCTCTCCTACTACTTATAAAACCCTTGGGAAGACAGTTACTGATAGGACTCAACATGAACGCTAACAGTTATCACGAACGCAGCCTATAGTATTAACACTGAATAAACATTTAACATTCATCATCTATCTGCTCTAAAGCTATGAGCAACAACAACGACAACACCTTATTTACGCGAGATAAAATATTTCGACTACAGTATAGCTGGGACAGAGGTGTAGTTATTGCACCTCCTAACGTACTTGTTTATCTTCAGACTTGCTTCAAATTACCGATGTAGTTACGTATTTCAGTTCATGTGAATTGATTGAGTGTGTAGCTGGAGATGATATATACCGGGTTGGACACACTTCAAATCCAATGAAGTGATCGTGTTCAGTCAGGGGCCTCCGAAGACAGCTAAAAATGAATTTGAACCGACGTCAAACGTGCGCCAGAATAAGAGATTCCAATGCCAGCCAGTGTGCCCTGCACTCGGCGGCCGCCACGTAAGGACTGAGCCCTTGACATCAACTCAAGGAGAACCGACGTGCACTGTTGTTTTCTCACACAACACGAATCAATCAGTCAAAACGTTTGCGGAACAGTTAACCGCCGGAATGCGACCGCACTCTTGAAACACACCTCTTGCTGGACTGCTATCGCGTCTCTGCTCCATCTGGGGTCGTTGCGGGACCGAGGGGCCAGCCCGCGGACCCTCCTTGGCCCTCTCTGTGGGCCCCAAGTCTTCTTCTTCGGCTCCGTCCTCCGTCGGCGCCATCCTTCCTAACCTAAGAGGTGGACACTGGAAGCAGACGGGCCGGGATTTCGTCGTGGGTTTTTTTTTATGCGGGTGGCGGGCACAGGTCCCGCCGTTCCCGGGTCTTCATGACGGCAACGAAGGCTACGATTCCACCGGTAGCTACTACCACTCGATGTTGGCACGACCTTCGTCAGGGGGATTCCCTCGCTGAGAGAGATGAGGAAACGATATCGGGAAGCGAGGCGCTCTGTCGTTCACGGTGGATTTCCCCTCTAGCAACGTGGTCTTCTCGTGAGTATCAGCTCGTCGTTCCTGGAGTTTGCAGATGAGCATGTCGCTCATCACGCAGGGTGGGAAGAAAGAGGGGAGGGGAGGGCGGGGAAGAGAGTGGGGGAGAACGGGAGGGGAGGTGGGAGGAGGAGGACACGCCGTGCACCCTTCTTGTCCCTGCACTCGCGCGCGACGAGCAAGACAAAAGAACAGCGGGAGAAAAAACCGCGGCGCCGTCCTCGACTGCCTACGGTGAGGATCCCGCCGACGACGGTCGCTTCCGGCTAGCCGGCGAGTGACGAGCCATTCCCCGGCGAACTCGACAAGAGTGTCGTCCCAGGGAGACGAGAGTTCCAGGGTCTTGGGGGTGGTTGGGGGCAGGAGTGTGGCGAGAGAGAGAGAGAGAAGGCCCCCGGGGGCGGGACGACACGGCCAGAGCGTCCACCGCCGACGGAGCGCGCCGCGAGACTACTCTCCGCTCCGCCCCTCCCCTGCCCCCGCCACCGCGGCCGCCCCCGCCGCCGTCCCCCGCCACTCCGGGCTTGCCTCCTCCCTCTCTCTCTAGAGCGGCGTTCCCGGGGAGCGGAGCGTGAGGCAGGGGGACTGTGGGGACGGAGGGGGAAGGGTTGAAAGGAAATGGCGAGAGGCGAAAAATTACGGGTGCGCGGGGGGCAAGGGGACTCTCTCTCTCTCGCGTGCAGCGAATGCCGGAGCCCAGGGCCCTCGTCAAATGCGATGAGCTACAGTGCCGATGCCTCCCGTCCAACCCCCGGCCGGGGCCAGTGTGATAGCCCGTGAACTCGGTCCGACGGGGCCCGAACGGAGTCACGAATCAGGGCCAAGGTGAGTGACGGCGAGGGACGTCGGAATCAGCTGTTGACTGGCAGGAGGTAAATCCAAGCGGACTACATAAGAGGAAGCATCCGTTGAGGTTTGAATATTGTTTGGGTGAATTTCAGTAGGGTTTCAAAAATGTCCGCAGGGCGGCGACGAGGTCAAAGTGAACCATCTACTTAATATTTGGAATATAATACATATATACAGCCGTGAGGTATTTTTTTCTTTATTTATTATGGTATCAACAAAAACAGCACCATTGGCATTTTACATCGTGGCTAAATAAACAAATAAACGTATAGGAACATGTATACCGTCAATAAGGACAACGTATCCAGCCGGGCCTCGAACCCGCAATCTCTTGCGTGGCTTGCAAGGACTTTTATCACACCGCCACCTAAGAGAGTTAAGAGACTTTTATCGCACCGCCATATAAGAGAGTTAAGAATTTGATGGATCACGTCATGAAGAAAACAAATTTAGGTTTACAGGCTTAGTTGTAGTTAATTTTCCCATGAAATTCGGAACAAACAGCCCGTCCGTGGGTGAAAACACTTCAAGTGGCTGGTATTTAGTGACTCCACGGATTTCAGCTACCTCGTAAGGAAAAATATAAACGGAATCTCACGCTCTTTGCTTGTTACACAGTAACCGAAGCCACGCGAAATTTAGCATGTAGTGCCTCATTATTTTTAGGATATTTGCTGAGAAAATTAGTTGTATTTATTGTTCAAAAACAAATTATTCCGCGAAAAGAATATTTCTTTCCTCAGGTTATTTTTTACATCAATAATTACGCTCCATTGTGAATCATTTATTTTATATACCATCACCTTATAAGCTTTAAGCTCGTTGAACACAACCTGAGAAAAGAATAACTATTTTCAAGGAAGGAAGCATCGAATGGTGATCGCTTAAGTGTGCATGTTGAACTGAAATAGCTCGAAAATCTTTTATGAAACGACATTTTTTGCAAACGCCTCTGCAAAGATAAAGTGATATATCACGACCATTAAGTGTACGGCTTATTAAGTGTACGGTAAGTGTTAGGCTTAACTTATTTTTGTGGATCTATTCATGAATTAAATCAGGTGAAAATAAGCACTACGATTCCCTTAAGTTGTACACTAAATGGTCGTGATATAAGTCAGGAAAAATCGAAATATCATTTTTTTTATGGAGAAGGTAGTATTAAATGTACATGCCAACAGCATGGACAAGGTTGAAGTTCCATTGGTACAATGGATCAATTACTATGATTGACGAAGTTTGCATACTAATTTAAGCTTTACAATGTTGGCAAACCTCTTTCTTTCGTCTCCTGTAAAATTCATATTTAGCGACGCACTACCTTTCCGATTTCAACGCTTAAATTGTTAAATAATATCTTGACAAAATTATGATACCTTGCCGAGGTCACAGACAGATAGGGATCTTGGCTCCTGACTGGCAATCAGTGAATCAACAGGGCGGCGAGACAGAGAATCGGGTGTACCCTACCTTCTAGCGAATAAAATTTACCCTTTTCCTCCGACTCAATTCTTCTCAATTCTTAGCCATTGTTGCTATTTAAATTTTAATATCATCTACGGTTCTCCCATTACAAAAAAGGTTGTAATTATTTCTTGGCAGACATTCTTCCTCCGATTTTTTATCCCTCTGGAAATACGGCTTAACTTATTTGTGTGGATCTATTCATGAATTAAATCGGGTGAAAATAAGTACTACGAATACCTTGAGTTGTAAACTAAAAGTTTTATACCTATAATTTCTCGAATTTCTCCTTTCAATTTTATATACCTCAAGGAAAAATTCTAAATATGTCAGCACAAATTTATTCACAGATTGAAACGGGTTTAAGCTCTTATTACTAAACCATGCTTTGAAAGGTGGCTGTTGAACCACGTTATTCCGTAAAAATGTTTTTCGGGAACTTTTTCAAATGATTATATCAGACATTTCTAAGAGCAATATTATTTTATATATATTAAAATTAAAATAATTTAAACATTTTATCATATTAATTAATCTAAGAAATTATCTTTTTATGTAATTTTTTAAATCATATTATGATTAATAATTTACCGAGACATTTTTTATCGATTATAATGTACGAGTCTTTAAAATGAAGAAAAAATATCAATTCGAAATATTCTCAGTCTATATTTAGGTACCGATCATCACCAAACTAAAGATTGTTTTACTAGAGACATCCGTACGGTAGTTTCTAAAGGATTACTATCATTATTTTCTTATGATGGATTACAAATACTTGCTCAGTCAACCGAAATGCATCTCAATCATAAGACGGGAAAAAATGAATTACAAAATCATATTCCTTAAATACCTGTTTTTTTAAATTTCAATGCGCATTTTAATATTTTTTAATAATTTAGATTTTTAACGGAAATGGAATGAAACTTTTTCATTGAGTGACTATTATTAAGGAAAATTATTTATTTATTTTTTTGAAAACTGTTTTTTAAGTGTATAAATGCCTGGAAATTTAATACTAAGTTTTGGGCATCTTTTTCTCTTTTGGACTGTAATATATGTAATTTAGTCTGTTGGGAAAGGTTCCTGAAAAGCATTTTAAAAAATATGCTTGCATTGGGTTTTTTTCAGCTGAACTTCCCTCTGAAATTATTTCCATGCACCAAGTACTAGTCGGACATATTCATTTACCCAAAAACCAATCAAAATATGAAAATTTCACTAAAAAATGATCAGTCCTTTCCTCATCATCATCATTAGTCAACAATCCTAAGATTGGTTTGACGCAGCTCTCCATTTCACTCTCCTATCCGCTAATCTTTTCATAGCTATATATTTCTTCTCTTTTACATCCTTTATAACTTGTCCTATATAATTCATTCGGGGCCGTCCCTTGCCCTTTTTCCCTTCCACTTGTCCTTCAACGATTGTCTTCATCAGACCATCGCGCCTCAAAATGTGGCCAACTAAGTTGTCCCTTCTTCTGCATGAGGTTTTTAGGAAGTTTCTCTTTTCTCCCACTCTTCTAAGCACTTCCTCGTTACTCACACGGTCAATCCATTTTATCTTCATCATTCTTAGACCTCTTTTTATGAAGATAGGTATGAAATCGGTGAATTCCAATGTGAGTGTGAGTGAAATGTAATGCATGATATTCGGTTTCCTACGCAATTTATACTTTCATCAACTTTTATGAATTTTTTTCCATTTCGTATTCACTTTGGCGATGAATATATAATTCCAGACACCCAAAAGTACTGCGATAGAAAATGCTCTCGGAATGACCTTCAGGATGCAGATTATTTTCTTTATAAAGTTGTACAGTACATAGGTCATCACTACAAATGCCAGAAAATCTGTCTGAACTTGATCTATTCAAATTTTTTCATCGAGGTGTTTATTATCTTCTCTTTTCACTTGAGTCCAAATCGTAGCAGAGCGATGAATATTCTATCAATCGGTATTGTTTCACCACAAGATTTACCACGTTTTTTCTGTAAACGATAATTTGTAAAAGGAATGTGCGCCAACGCTTTAAAACAAATAGAAACTTGTTTTTTCGTCATTTACATACTTAACGACATTAGGTTTAAATGTCAATGCTCACTCCACGCATGCTTTTCTGATAGCCACCCACAAATAATTAGTTAAGGATAAGGTAGGATTAGTAATTGCGTGACAGTAATTAGTTTAGAACTATCTTTTGCTTTTTTCCTCTCAATTATGCAATAACAATACATTTCGACAAGTTTTAAATTTTGATAGAATAATGAAAAACAAAGAAATGCTTCTCTGTAGTATTTCGTCATCCCACTAATATATTATGTTTTTAAGGGACGGATACAGAGCAAATATTCAAGTTTTGTCCATGAATTATTAGCGTCTCTATTAAATTCTTAAACTGAATCCTAAAGGGTATGACTGAAATTAATTCACGTGCCTGGCCATTCAAAGCGAAAAATACGTCCTAGAATTTATCTTCATCCCACAAATATTTTCCAGGGTACTGAGAAAATTTAAATAAAATCAATTTTTCTCTTCCCACCTGAAAACCTATTTATGATACCAAAACTGATAAAGCTACAGTATTGCTAATGGACCATTCTGAATCACTAATTAGGCTTTTTCTCCCTCATCTTGCCTATTTAACCAGCATATTATTGATTGCAAATGGTAGATGGTGGCATGTATGGCGTATGCAATCTACAGATTTTTCTTCACGTTTGCAGCAGTCATTACATTATTCATTTCCTAAGCTCAAACAGTATTTTTATGATGTGGATTCTTTACAGTGTTCTATATTTCCAACCGTTACAAACCGAACTGGTTATAATGGAAAGCTTGTCAAGAGGCAATCAAATCTGCAAAATGGGTTGATGTTTCATCAAAAAATCAATTAACATAGCTGTGACTCGGACCCAAAGTTCCTAATTGCCAGTCAAGCGTGTCAGTCAGATAGCCAACCGACGTCATTTTCACCCAAGGGGAGTTTTTAGGTGAGTGGCTCAGGGAGGGAAATAATAAATTGAACGATTTATAATTTATTTTTTCCCACTACCATGCCTGGCAAATGCTTTCAGCTCATTGATTATTTCCTCTTTTTTTGGTGTCATAGAAATGCCGATGAGATAAAAAAATGGCGATATAGCCGAAATATTCGACCCTTGTCCTTGATGCGGACCAACGAACAATTTTGCAGCAGCTCTATTTTTTCACTTTCTTCCATGGTCACATAAAAATAAGAATTAAGAAGAATATTTTACAAATTCAATCACTATTACTTTATTTTTATACCTTCTTTTGATAATTTTCTATCAATTAACATGAGGTTGCATCTTTCCTCCCCTATGTTTAAAATTTTAAACGTCAGACTAGTATTTAAATGTGATTAGCTCAAATCTTTCTTCAAATTTCTATTAATTTAAGTATAAACTCCTCCGGTAGAGTTCATTAATTTTTAAATTTTCCTCCGTAGCTTGACTGGCTAAATCACTCCGCCGAAAATCGAGAGATACGGGTTCGAATCCTGATCAGGGCTTATTATTTTTTTTCCTGCGATTTTTTTGCGGGAGATTTCGTAAAGTTGTCACCGTGGCTATTTCCGGTATACTTAAATTAGTATACAGCGAACACCTCTTTGTGTTCAAAGTTCTGGCTTTGCTCTGCGGCTGCGGCGCCGTGCATACATTTTGGAATGCTTGTGGCATCATATGCTAAGTAGTTCATACCACCTTGTCTGGTATAATCCACAAATTTCAACAGGAATGACACCTCGTTAGCTGAACTGGCTAAAGCACTCGGCCGAAAATCAAGGGATCCAGGTTCAAATCCCCGTCGAGGCGATACATATTTTCTCTGTGGATTTTTCGCACAAATTTCTATTACAGGAAACAAATGAAAAACAACAAAGGTAAAACCTTTCTAAAATTCTTTCTTTCTAGAATAAAAAAAATCTAAATTATTTTACATAGGAGCTAGAATCTTAATTAAAAATTGACGAAAACCTCATTCATTTTGAGACTGATCACATCCCCCCATTTAAATAGAGACTGTAATATACGATTGTTGATACTAATGGCAGACATATTGAGGAGAAAATGATAACGAAAATAATATTTAACCATGGTATCCTTCGAAGCTAGAATGAAAAATAATTAACCAATAATGTAATTACACCTGCCTGAATATGGCACTGGTGACTGCAGAAATAAAGACAAAAATATCAAGTCAGATACAGTATAAGCATAATTCCATGCAGAAAACCTCCTTCCATAAAATAGACAAAATTTATTTAAAATCACCCATGCCTTGGATACCTATGCGGGACTTGAACCCGCGACCTTCGGTTTGATAGGCGAAGCACGGTCAAACACGTCTGCCGCATTACCAAAATAAAAGTACACGTCATCGTCGTCCCTATTTGGTATTTAAGATACGTGTTACAAGGTTAAAATCGATGGTGGCGCATTATTTTTAAGCGGAATCTCATTCATGTACATCGAGAACTAAAAATGACTCCACCCGCTATTTTAACTCCTTATCAGAGCGACCGTCAATGACGAGGGCCATGCACTTTTAGACAGTATTTCCATAGGAAAAAGATGATCTATTATAAAACCCGTGAATCTGAGACGATGTATTTAATTTAAGGTATGCACCATAAAAAACACGTAGGCGACACAAGGCCACTAAAAATACTATGCCCACCAATCGATCCATCCAATGAAGCCGTTTTTAGCTCTCATCCCTTGCACTTTCATCGTAACCACAGCCGAGAGAGGTACCTTTGAAATTTCACCCCTCACGGTGACCGAGTTTCTGGTTCAAAGTCAATGCGTGGCTTATTCAATTTTGCCTGGCGGCTGGTTGACGATAGTTGGAAGGTGATTTTTGACTTCATTCAAGGCTAAAAATAATCACTATTTGCCGATCGCGTTTATATAATCATCGGGAAACAGAATTCATTATAAATGGCACTCGTCGTATTTCGGCATCAGGTATCCATCATTTTTTATTCTGGTCTGAGTTTAATAATTATTTGTTACTGATATAGTTACCTACTATCTACATAGCGTCGATTTTCCTGAAAACCAGGACGAGTAAAACGTGTAGCCGCGGAGCGCCGGGTCGGTAAGTACTATATTAATTGGGTATTTATATTAGTGTTGCTTACGGAATACTAATAACTTGGCAATCCGTTATAAAATTGAAAATTGACATGTTGGGTATGGATTAATTGGGAATAAGTTCACCATTCATTATTGATTCAATATATGGGTTTTAAAAATTAAGCTGTACGTACTGTTCATTTCTATTTAATATTGCTATTTCGTAAAAATACCACTATTTATATTTATCAATTATTCCCAGAAAAATTGAAAGGAGGAAACTACGAGTACATTACTTTTTTCTTAGCATTATTTAACCGAAATTCTGAAACAGTTTAGGTTGGTTTGGATTAGTAAGGGTAGATCTTACTCAAGATTAAGGCACAGGTGTTTGATATTCGCGCATTATTTTCCCTGGGACACCTCGCGCTTCGAAGATTTTACTTGGGATATCCGAATGCTCCAAATAAGTTTATAAGAATCCACACCCTTCGGTCAGAAGGTACCCACGAGCCTAACATACACCCCAGACATAAGGATAAATTAAATAAGTTATAATATATATTAAACTACTAATACCAAAAAATTGCTGTTTTTCCAGATATAATTGGTGTAAGATTGGTTAACTGGCGAAATTAAAAATTCATAATCTCTAATTTTTATGTAGCTATTTGTATGATTTTTATATTAACGTAATCATATATGAAAACATGCATAATTTTTATTTAACCGTGTATGGTGTAATGTATAATTAACCGTGCTTCTAACTTGCCTCTAAGAGAGAACAATATTGAACCTCCTGACAAACTATACGGCTTAAAAGGAGTCGAGTGTCCACATGCAATGATGGTATATTATTTGAAAACATTAAATGAGCAGCTGAAATTCTTAGGAAGAGCGGGTAAAATGGTTTTCGAGATTATAAGGAGCTAGTTCAATGTTTTAAAAAATTATATGCCTTAATTGCAATGATGATATACTATTTGAAAACATTAAATGATCAGCTGACAATCTTAGGAAAAACAAGTGAAATGGTTTTCGAGCTCATAAGGAGGAAGTTAAATGTTTTTTTAATTACGTTCCTTAATTGAAATAATGGCATCTTATTTTTTTTAATCAAATGAGCAAGAGAAATTATTTGGAGAAGCAAGTTAAAAGGTCTCTAAGCTTAAAATACGCAAGAGTTATTTTTATAATTTGCATTTTATAATATATTTCAAATTATTAAAAATAATTTTAAAAATCATGCAGCTAGTGAATAGAGGGACTTGTAAGAGACACCTTGCCTATCGCCAGACCAGTAGAAGATGGAGTAATGTGGCGTAAGTATGAAATGTACCTGCGAATTCGCTTGTTCAATCAAATCCATCAATGAGCTGGAATGAAGCTATATTAAACGATCGGGGAGGGGAGGGGGTTGAAGCAGTAGGGGGAAACGACAACCGCAGATGCCTATAGAGCCACCACAGGAATGCTTCACGGGAGAGAGGGGAGATGTGGGAGGGGGAAGAAGGATAAATGGCTGGAAGGAGGAAGGGGAATGTAGGGGAGGGTATGGATGGGGCGTCATTCGTAGAACCTCCCCTTCAACCTCACCCGCGAGCTGTAATAAAGCGCATAGTGGAGCATTTTTCTTCATTGAAGCTTTCTCGGCTCATGATCATGAGTCATAAGATATGTATGCCGCACGCATTATTCGGCGTCAGCATTTAACGTAGTTCTATCCCGTAGCCCTTCTCGCATGGCCACCACTTCTTCGGGGAGAATTTATGTTCCACTGCCAGTGGCGTCCTCCGGTATGCGTTTTATGCATCACACTTGAAATAGGCGCAAGTGATAGAGGTGGGGGAGGAAATTTTGAAGGTAGGAGGGTAAAGAATTTTAATGGGTAAATGTGCTCCACGTGCCACTAATTAGGAGAAAACTCAGAGTTAATACGCACAAGAGCTGTTTTCGGTTTCTGCTACGATTGAATTGGTAGCATTCACTAAATAGCTTGTGATGATAACAGCGTTTGTACAAATGCTGTTTATTGCAATTGAAAATTTTATTGGTTAAATTGAATAGTTCATCTCAATGAAAATGATAAGTAATCATGCTGGAAAGTTAATACCTTGATGTTTATACAGAAATATTATGTCAAACTCTCAGGAAACATTTGAACACACTGTACCATATTTGTCTGTACATGAATATGACGTTGTTTGGTAAAAAGAACTAAAAATAAAATTTATTCGGAAATTTCATTTTTTTTAAATATCCCATCATGACTGAAAATTTTTTATCCGTTGATTTAAAACTCAAGAAGAGGGATAGTTATCAGGAATTTAATTGTTTAGAGTTTTTTTAGTATTTTTGAGTTCAATGTGATCATATCATTTTGAATGAAAATGTTATCATTCTTTATTTAACCTATCTCGAGAAAGAATGACTATTGGGTTTGCAATTATTCTATTGATAAATATTTACTTGAATAACTCTTTCCATTTTCTGAAGTAATATTGTGGTTCATGGGTTTCAACTATTCCCTAGGCTTTTATTACTGATAACCGCTCTCTTTATATTTAATCAGAGGGCAGGCATGTTGCCCAGAAGGGAGCTGTAGGAGCTAAAGCACCCCGGATATTACTTCAGCTTTCCCTAAAATATTGTGTGTGACCGTATAAATACAAGGTCAGAAAGCGTATACAAATTTGAATAAATATCTTTCCTTGCCTAAGAATGCATGTGCCAAAAATGTTTCTTAAACTTTCAATAAAGTGGTACATGTGTCTACACAGGAGATAGCGGCTATTAAAAAAATAAGCTTTTACATAAATTTCTTGCTATTTACTTGTCTAAGAAAGATAATCAAACGCATGCAACTCTAGGCCGTAAGGTCTTGAAGGAAGATGAAGAAGCTCATTTTAATGTCAATTCCCCAGAAATATTTAATAGATAATATTTCTTATTGACGTTCATTATTAGTCGTTAGTCATAGTTAGTTATCGTCTTGTTAGTATAACTGACCTCTTAGATAAACTCGGATGGGAATCTCTGTCGGACCGTAGATTTAAAAATAGACTTAACCTTTTAGATAAATTCAAGAGCAGTGTCTTTTCTAACGAAGATAACCATATCTTACCGACGCCAACATACTACGGAAGATCAGATCATATAAATAAAATAAGAGAGATAGATTGTAGAACAGACAGATTCAGGATGTCATTTTTTCCACGATCGATAAGAGATTATAACGACAGCGATAGAACTCATAAATAGATTGCATGACTTGTAGTGTAGCCAACTAACCTATGTAAAACTTAATGCGTGTTTCTTAATTTTATTATTATTTCCTAACAGCATATAGTAGTATAATTTATTAGTATACGTGACGTTTTTTGGACGGTGTGGTGTGCATGTGGGAGTCCGATTGCATGCTGCATGCTGGTGATTGATCACCCCCTGCCAAACACCCTAGAGGTAGCTCGCAGCTTATTATGTACATGTAGATTATATGCCATTTAACAAAAACCTAGGCCGAAAGCCTAGTTCCCAAAAATTTTAACCGGCGCGGCGTAACTTGGATTATTTTTAAGTGAATTGTTCTACCATACCTATACTCAAACCGTGAATCGAACATAAAAATTATTTTATCGGCCTTAAATATTACTAAGAATTAATGATGGGCATTGCTATCTTTCTGCCTTGACGGCCGATTTAAAAAAAAAAGTTTTGCACAACTTGTGGTTAGGCCATATATGTCGCCATATAAGCCGTGTCTCTCGCTATGATCTAATGGATTCAATTATTAAGTTAACAGTCCTTAAATATTGCCAAGTTGCATTGAACAAGATCAGAGGCCCTTAAGGTAAAACGCTTGTTGGAATGGAGTGAAGTTACTCAAACGTCATGAATGTTTGAGCGTGCAAATCAAGTTCCACGAGTTTTGGTGGTGGTGTTACAAAGAAACAATGTGGTGGAGATACTCTTAACTCCGATTTAGAGTCAGCAAGACTTTTATATAATTCAGCAGTTTTTTTCCTTCATACGATGATACATAGATTTGATTCGAAGGTCTGTTGGCAATAATATTTTTATACTACAGCACTTGATTACTTTCTATCGACCTAAACTCAATAAAGCCACTAAAACTCCTCTCCTAGCCTGTAAACTTTCAAAAATCGGCATAAAATATATCGGGAACACTTGACCCTTGTATAAGCACGTAATTGTCTCAGCAATGAAGGCTTTTTACCCCATAATTCTCGCTTCATCTGCATTGGAAGCACGTTTTAATGTGGAATTAGCCTACTTTCTACAGCAAAGACTTCGGTAACTTCTTTGACCATTTCTAGGAATAGCCAATATGGCGTAAGGCTTGATGGGCGTTCATTTCAGAGCTCCGGTATCAAGTTGAGAGGCTAATGAGTTCCAAATATGGGATTTAGTTTCAAAGTATCCCATATTTTGCGTCAAGCCGGGGTCCTTCGGGAGGCGTGAAGGTCAATCTGACCCACCATTCAGACCACCTACGAGACCGGAAGGGAGCCTCTATCCCTTTCATACACCAAAGTTTTATGGCAATATCTCCAGAGCTGCGTTAAATCCGTGGTCAGCAGAAACGCAAAATCCCTCTAATGCCGTGCAAGGGTCCATGAAAGTAGATCCCTTCGTCCTTTCACCGGAAGGACTGGATCCTCATAAGAGCACCTGAAAAAGTTTGAGGCTAATATCTGCGTTCATGAAATTGAAAATGCGGGCACTTACCCATTGAGCATTAGGAGTTTTAGGGACTATTTGCGAGTATTTGACTAACTTTGAACTCACTGCCACTACCCTAAGTACTGTTGATTGTGTGATGAAAATATATTAAGTGTTCGGGCTATACTTGATGGAACCACAAATCTATATTGCTAAATACATCACAGAGTAATCTTCCACAAAAACTTTTGGTGATCCGACCATGGGTTTCAACTAATATAATCATAATGATGACCTCGATAGTGACTATGTAATAGTCAGATGAAACCTAGGGTCGGAACAATAAAAGTTTTTCTGAAAAATTACTAAGTGATTTAGTTCGCCCTATATAGTAATGAAAACTTCACAATACCAAGCTGAATCCTAATACTTCAAAATTTAATGTTATTCCTGGGAGAAATATCCTTCAAAGCTTACTCAAAAAGTTCTGTTGGCATTACAGGGCCGCAATCTTTTAAATGAAAGGTGCGTGTATACCAACCTACCACCGGTGTTAACATTACCAAGCGAAACTAATCTATTCTAGCAACTTTACTGATAGATCTTTTCAAGCTGAGTACTTTCGGAAATAGATTTAGGAAAATGAGCTACATAATCATATTTGCCTGCCTGCCTACACATGAATAATTGTTTTAACATATGATTTTGCTGTGACAGGTAACTAACGCAAAAACAACGGTGTATTAGGACCACCAAATAAAGGTAAACTTCACGCTCTCCCCTGTGATTCTTTTTTAGTAAATCCAAGTTTCTCGCTTTTATAGATTTGCAGCAAGTAATTTACTACTTAAAAAAATTAGATAAAAATCGCAAAATAACTTAGAGGCGACTTTGAAAATGTCCGGAAAATCAATTCAAATCGATACCTAGGCAAGATGTTGAGGATAAATGCCTTTAAGGAAATGTAAAATTCCGACCAAACTTGGTTTTTTTATGCGCAAGGAAAATTTTGTCGATTTTTTACAAATGTTTAGTTTCCGAAAAATTTGAATGTCAAATTTGTGGTGATTTATCTCAGTGAAAAGTTTTTTCGCAATAAAAATAATAGTCCATTTCGTTTAAGTGTCAAATTAAATCCACATATTTTCCCTTTAATCACCAACGTGATGCTTAATCACAAACCTCAAAACAATTCGAAATGGTCCAGTTTGCGTATTTTCAATAAATAGAAAAATCGCATTTCAACCGAAATTTTGTTCTTTCCTTCCTCTTTTCCGGGAAACATGCCTCTCCATTACGTATTTCACCAGTGTTTTTTATTTTTACACACACGCCTACAAGAATACTTGAATAATAATTTATTTACTAGAATGGCATAATTGACATACGATAACTAATTTATCCAATACAGTCCCCATTTCTAGGAAATTTGTTAATAAATAAGATCGAAAAAGCGTTATGTTGAAAATATTTTGCTAACTCCATTTGCAATGAGATTGCAATAAAGATAAATATTATACTCGGAAATGCTCGATGACACTTGTTTTTCGGAACTGACTTAAGCTCCGACCAACCTAACAGCTCTGTCATGTCGTAATTAACACATTTCCTGGTAGCCTCGAGATTGCTACAACTACAGGCTTTTCAGCAGTTTTCCTTGAAGTAACCAAATGGTGACAAAGTTTTGAGTTATATATCATCCTTGATTTTTACTAGGAGCTATAACAGCTCTTTCATCTGTAATGAGAGTGAGTTTAAAATGGAGCGCTGTGCATACATTACACAACGACCTGATGATTTTAAAGAAAATTCCACGTGATGTATGTAAATATGGCTATAGGATTCAAATAACAAATGAATAACTATGAAGGTTTTAATAATATAACTTTTTAAATAAGGGGAGGATGTTTTTCTGACCATTTTTTACTCCTGGATGCAAAGACAGGAAAGCGATAATAATGGTCAAACGAACTCAAGACAAAGTCTCCTATTCTATAACTGATCGCCATCACCTTTAACACTTTGTGAGCAAAGGGTATAATATCACGCCACGTTAAATCCTTCGATTTTTGGTACCTACGTAATTTTACGCCATGCGTCTTTTGAAAAAATCGTCGCATGCCATTTTTCAACTAAGTGGTGCTAACCTCTAAATGAACGAATGAAAAAATATCAAAATTCATTTTTTAGTGAAATCCTTAGATTTTTGCTACAGGTGTTATATTACGCCATCCGTCTTTTTTTAAATCGTAGTTTGCTATTTTTTAACAAAGTGGTACTAGCCTCTAAATAAATAAAAGAAAAAAGAAAAATTCATTCATAAAAGGGATATCAATCACTATTTCTCGCATCAACGGTTAGTTCTTAAGAAATAACACAAACTTATTGGAAACGGCCAGCACTGAGAGAAAGATCTACAGTACTAAGGTCAGCACGGTAAGTGTTAACTTTGTTTTCAATTTAAATGACACAGCGAGGTTATTTATTCCAAATATGGTAGTCGTTTTTGCTAGCGAATTACCTTATAATCTCCATTTCCTCAATTCAATTGTAAAAATGATTACTTTTTAGGAGGTACTATATACGCCCTTTAAAATATAAAAACTTGTTAATTTTTAGATAGTCGACATGTTTTTACAAATCAATATTTAAAATAATTGATTCAACTAATAAATGCCGTTTAATGCGGATTTAAGCGGATCAAGGGATTCTACCCAACCGTTATTTTCGGCACACAGTCTTGAGAGTATCCACTTCAATCGAACCCCTCTCTTTCCCAAAATCATTCAGGAGACGGATTTCGCAAGCATCCATTGAAACCCCTACTTCTTAACGTTGGTTGAATATTGATAATTTGGCCAGGGCTGCTGACTTTTTTTGTATTTTAGGTCTATTTGAAGGAGGCTCAGAATCAAATTTCTATTGTATGAAACATGTGGGCTATTTTGTATCTTAATTTGATCTTAAACTTTGCCTAAGCACCACTGTCTCTTAACCCTTTCTACCTAAAGCTACTTCTAGGCGAAACTAAATTTCAAGATATTTTTGAAAAGTGAACATTTCTTTTCTGGAAGCTACATATTTCGCCATTAAACTTTATTGCACAAAATAACACGTTAGTATTTTAAATTTTTCCAGAACAAAGATAATAATGTACACATTTTTTATTCTATTAAAGAGCAACATTAGATTATAATTTAAAATAACAAAATTAAAATGTCTAAATTCATAGAAATGGTCCACAAAAGTATGCTTTTTCTCTATCTATAGCATAAAAAATTATGCCTTATTTCTCCCTGAAATTTGTTTTCCGGCCTGACCCACGTACGCAGCAATACAGCCATCACATAAAAGTTTATACAACCTACTGTTATTAGTATCCGTAATCTTGTATTTGACAGTGAAAAGAATTTAAGCCAGCGCGAAGAAGTTTCTGTAAAACACGAATAAAGTTTCCGCCATCCCTCCCACATCCTCGTTTTTAATGAGCTCTCGTTTTGCGAAAGTAGCTTATAACGTGCATTTCTTCCGTCATTCGTAGGGAAAGGATGGATGCTCGTTAGCGTTCCATCTACTTCAGCACGACTGGTGCGGTAGGAAATACTGGCATGAGAAAGCTTGCTAATGCCTAGGCCACATGCTGCAACGGATTTGAATATTCATCTGGAAACGCTAATTTGACTCGGGTTCATTATCATGCATGCCTCTGAATCCTGCTAGACAGTTAATCCGTAGAAGATAATTCGAGGGGTGGGCTTATACTATTAACATTGCTATCAACACAAACAGAATATCAGACTTTCATTAGGAAAATTAAAGGCAGCCTCAACACATAAACTAATATGAAACCAAGGTAGCATAGAAACGTGGATTTAATAGATTTTTGTATGCATCCGCTGCCATTTTTCCTTAAATTTGGAGTTCCGGATCAAGTCCAAAGTATTCGACATGTAGCAATTTGAAACTGATAAGTCCATGTACAAATAATATTTTCAAATTGTTTTCCCACCCCGCGGTTATTAAAAGTATCACTTATTCATATTTATCCGCTGATTCATCCTATTTTCCATTTTAATATATCTTTAATGTAAAATTTGTCATCCTACAATTTCACGACAACAATAAGTCTGTGAATAAATGGAACCATACATAGTAATTTAAGTTGACCGAGAATTTGATATCCTGTCTGGTTTTAGTTGCAATTATTGAACTCCAACGGTGGAAGCACTTATAAAATAAGAAAAAAATACGCTGACAAAACCCTATTTTGAAGTGACCTTATATTCCACGACATTCGCCTACCAAAGAGCGGCTGAAGTATTGGGTAACCCGAGGAAATCCACAAGGAACAAAAAGAAATTTTCTTAATGGAGAATATGAATACTGATGCGTGAGAAGAAAACCTGGAGACATTTTCCTCCAAATACCAGGAAATTATAAACCCGAGTTTCATGGACCCTAATTTCATCAGAGAAGTGTGCTGTCGTGCAGCACATGAGTGAATAAGTAAGTGAATGAGCCAAATAATAAAAGCGCAAATTAAGTGGTATCAAGAGATAACAGTCAATCTTTCCTCTATGGGGCCTACTTTGTGACCCTAGCGCATAACTTATAAGGGGAAGTAGTATCTTTCAGGTTGTGGACCCGGCCATCGATAAAATTTTGTAAGCGTTTTTTACCAAAGATGGTAAGAATACTAAAGCCTATTCTGTTAGCTGCCTATTCTCAATTATTGTAAGAATGCTAGTAAATCTATTCTCTACATTATTTCCCAGTGCTGCTTCGGAATGATTAAAATATGTGAAGGCTTGGTCTCTTTTTCCACCCTTAGGCATTTTTTTCCCTTCCATTGTGTTATGATGCATTCATATGAACCTGATAATAAAGCTTTTCAGGTTGATGAAGCCAAGTTATTTATCTGGGAATATTTTTACCGAATCATGACAAAAGATCGCTTAATTATCAATCCAAGATGCGTTGCAAACTTCTCATTAGGTACGCAAGTCGTTTTAGAGTAAGGCAATACGTGATAAGTATCCCAAACTCTTATCACTTCTCAACGCAACGAAACTTTACAAACTAATCCGGTAAAGAATATAAGTTTTAGATCAATGATTTCTGAAAACCCATTTCACTCCACGGATACCAAGTCAGAGTTCGGAGCATAACCATCAGAAATCGACACTTGAATCTTCTGCGAGGGAGCTCACCATCGGCAGTAAACGCTGCGGGAGAAATGGACGGATTACCTACAGGTCAAGCAGAGAAAGGAATGGGACTCACGTATGCATAATTCATGAGGGAATTTGCCCTTTATGTTTTGAATGGGAATGTCTTAGCCAACTGTGAATAGGGAATCGAGGTTATACACAGTCGGTTGCTTGCAGCTGCCTTCACCGGCAAGCGATTCGCAAATGCCTCCAACAGTCCACTTTCCATTCTCTCTCTGACCTCTCAACATCTGAAGCATCCGTGTTAATTGTGCGGCTTTTTAAGGCTATTTGCTGATAAAATTGTCCTGTTTTTCGTGGTTACGTTCAACAGTATCCACTTTTATGCACGTTTATGCATGCACAGGATTGGGAGAGGGGAATTAGGATTACTTTGAGACACGTCCCAACCAATATATGTAAAATTTCCATGAACATACTTGTTTTGAAAGCCGTTTTCATACTTTGATTAGGTAATTTCAATAGAAATTAATAAAAAATAAAATAGATATAATGTATTTTTCCCTTAACCTGTGAATTTAAATGGATATAAGCAAAAATGTTGCTATCGTCGGTGACGGCAAAGCAACGGTATATCAGGGGGAAATAAGAACAGTGAACAGTTAAGAAATGAGAACAGCTAACCAAAATTGATACTCGTAACGGTACGACCTGTGAGGTTCACAACTTTACAGAATAATTCCTCAGAAGTGAAATATGGAATAATGAATATCTATAAAAACAATTGTTTTAAAAGATGTTTACACAAGATTATTAATTTCAATAAATAATTACTAAATAATAATATATGTTATATATGATTTTACACTTTCCCGGCGAATTACTTTAAGAAAAATCTTCTCGGGATTGCGCGCGGGTTAGATTATTTAAGAGCGCCGACGTTTCGGGTACCGACTCGCTACCGATTCTCACGGCTACTCGCCGTGAGAATGGGTAGCGAGTCGGTACCCGAAACGTCGGCGCTCTTAAATAATCTAACCCGCGCGCAATCCCGAGAAGATTTGTCTAATAATACATGGTTTATATATTGGCCCTTCATCAACGGATTTAAATGAATACAACCAAAATAGCTATTCGCAACTACCCACTTTGCTCAAATGTTGGGCATTATAACTTCACTTCTTAAATTCGTAAAAAGTTTTTTTTCCATTAACTTTCAGACCCATCATAATTAGTCCCCCACTTGGGGAATATGTTCCCTACTGAGGAGATTCACGCTTGTCCGCTACCTTCCTCATAGCCAACAAATCAAAATACGTCCTCTCCAATAACTTATTTCTCATGAAGCTAATTATGTATTTCACTGGTGAGGGGACTATAAAGACGAGGCATTTCTACATACCGCAGAATGATCAATTCACACTAACATTCAGGGTGCATTTTAAACAGAGTTTAATAATCTCCTCGACGAAGGGAGGAGTACAGAGCGAACGATTTACACCCGACGTTTGCAATAGAGTATTTGTACTCCCGAGGAATAGCCTTGTAAAGCCATGAATCTCATAGTTCATCATCAATATAAATTTCGTTGAACAGCTCTCTTTTAAGGTAATTTCCCCCAGATAGCCAGGTTGCTTTTCCGTCAGTGATGCGAGTAAATCCAGTTAAATTCGTGGCGAGTAATTAACCACACACATATGGAGGAGCTTAATCCATAGTAAGCGATAGTAGTGTGGCTTTCAGTCATCCAAGCTTGGGATAAATGCAATATGCCACACTTCAGGAGGCTGTATGGGAGACAATTTTAAGCATTTCTTGTTCACAAACATGGGGTTGCAACTCCTTAGTAACTGAACTATGCAAACGCAAACATTTTTTGGATGCACTTCGCAGTTACCATGACAACTATTTTTTCTTGGTATTCAGCCTTTTTGACATTTTATTTTATACTATGGATTTTTAAAGACATTAAATTATTAAGGTTGGACAAACATGAGCGATCATAATTGTCTGAAACAGTAAATATTTGAGATTAATGAAACGAGTGCTTAGAGCGTGTAATAAAAAAACGATTGCGTTCTCAACCATTTTGAGATTAATTGCATTTGAAGGGGTTTGCAAAAGCTTAGCCAGGAACTTTGCACCCGAATACGACTCAATAGGCCACCACGCTCCTCTGTGATTGTATCCCCCGATCACCGATGTTTGTATTACAGGGGAAAAATGAAAAGGAAATTGCAGAAAATAGAGCGCTAGAAAAAACTAGGTATTGAAAGAAGGAAACAATTGCTATTGAGAATGGGGATTCCTCAAAAGAGATATCGGCTTTAATTATAGAAATACCTTGATCATATGCTGTGGTATTTGGAGGTGACCGACAGCTGAGGTCATTTGCACCATGAGGAAAACGTAGCGAAGGACAGCTTAACTCCCCATCCGAAGGACGGTGTGCTGTAGGTACTTGTAGTGCCCTCCACTGGCAATAATTACGCAATTAGGGGTAGGGTTGTCTCAAAAAGATATCCGCCTCCGCCGATATTTGAACCTGAACCCATGATCAGGAATGACAATCGGAACTAAACGAAATTCAAATCTAGTAAAATTTCAATAGTTTCGTTCTCGGGAACGAAATGTAAAAACGAATCGTAATGAATTTAATCCCGGGGAACTAAGCTGAGGATCGAAACGAAATCGGAGTCAAAACTAATCAGGGCGGAACTAAACTAAAATCCTGGTATGAAACGAAACACAGATTATGTTTCGCACCTAAGAGACCACCTGATTCACCTTCAAACGGTTTAGTTTTGACCCACACACCGCGTACGAAGTATGGTTGAATGAAGCATACGCTCGGCCCACCGCCATTAGATGCATGGGGCAGTGCTCCATTGGGGCACTCATATTTGGACCGCAAATAGGAGAGCGGTGAACGCAAACTGGCCATTCGGTTTTTAATCCCAATGTTATAGCCTTTCAACACATATGTCACACGTAATGGGCCGAAACTATTCCCTCTTTTCCCCCTCCACTCAACTTATGGGATCAAAACTTACCTATAAGAAGCGGAGTATCGATTCTGGGAGTAAAGTTTCGTTCCGGGGCGAAACTGAACTCCTTGGTGATTTTAATTTCGCGCGGGAATGAAACGAAACCCATGCCTCATATTTTCGTTTCACTCCAGGTCGAAAGGAAACATTTTGTCATCCCATCCATGATGTGGAGCACTAAATTTAAACTTGTGAGTTAAGGAAAATAAGATGTAAAAAAAACAAAACGGAAGAGCAAACAAACTTCTTCGGAAAAAAAAACAAAAAATAATAGCCCACTTGACCGTTAAACTCACACCGAAAAATTCTAGCAGCTCCTTTCAGCCTTAAGGCGATGCCAGACTACACTCTCTAAGCATTGGTGCCAATAAACCCTGACATCTGGAGGGGAACTGTGTAACTCAACAGGATACTTCTGTTTCTTCGCACAAGGTTATAGTGGTGAGGGATAAGTTGAGAGGATTCAGAAAATTAAGAACTTGGACAGGATTACGGCCATTAACTACGCACTCATTTATATGCATTTTAATTTTAATTTACCTCTATTACCCCCGACAAGAGCACAACGTGGCCTTTACATCGGGAGTTTAAACAATCAACAACAGACAATCACACACACCCATGTTCTGGAATGAGAAACCTATCCAGGTGGGACTCAAACCCGCAACCTTCGGTATGGTAGGCGAGGACGTATCACCGCCACCACCGAAGCCTACAGTACAATTTTGGTTTCTCTGCGTTATTAATACACTAAACCGTACATTATTCGTTAAAACATTGTCATTATGTTAACATATATATGATGTAAATGGCCGCATAGTGCTGTTTTCGGTGCTATGGAAATAAATAAATAAATTATAACTTACAAAAAGTTGACATCTGGCGTAAGCATTAAGGCAAAGACAGAAATCGAGGAGCATCGATTTCTAACTATTAAAAAGTTATTTTTAAATTGGTAACAACAGCACGGCGTCAAGGGTATCCGTCGAAAATACCGTTAAACTCACAATCAAGGAAGATTTGAAAAGATGAACAGAGTCCAATACTATTATCTGAACTTCGAGATGGCGAAAGGTTTAATATGCTAAGCCCTATCGGTTAGCAAAATCCCAGTTCATCAATATTCTAAAAATAATGAAGCCCCCGTTTGGGGAATATGTTCCCTACGGAGGCGATTCGAGCTCGTCCAATACCTTCCTCGTAGCCAGCAAGAGCCTTCATGTAAATTTATTGAGTACATGTTGATCCTCAATTAGGAGAAGAAGAGAATTACACTAGGATCAATGCTATTGGCAGGTGACTTTTGCCGGTGATTTTTGGAAAATTCTTTTCCTTCGGAAGCATGATTGAAAAAGGTTCACAAAAATTAGTTAAACGATATTTTACAGGGCAGTAAGCATAATTCATTGATTAGTTCTTGGTAGGTATGAGGTAAGAGAGTAAACTGTGGAGGGAGTTCGAAAAAAACTGTACGGAGCTTGTATCGCAAGGATAAGGATCTATGTATCACTTAATACAAGACCTTTCAATCCATATAATAAACTAAACTTATTTTTGGCATACTTTATACCTTCCTTATTGACTTTCATTTGCATCTCTTTGCTTGACGAATCTAACAGTAACACTAGATCTAAAAACAATTTACACCACGTTTCCATGCTACAATAAAAGAAAAGTAAAAATTTCCTCAGCTTTATCCAATATTGACAATTTTCTCGAAACAGTACGGTAACATTAGGATTCAAAATTTCTATGGTGTTGCAAATTAAGCTTGAGATCAGTTGAGACCAAGGATAGTGGGGTGCAGTCTGATTAAATACATGGTATGGCTGCGTGAGAGATTTACCAATGTTTCATTTGTAATTAAGATGTTGATGATTACCCTGCATTACATATAGATACTTTTGTATTTGAGAAAATTTTCATGTATATTAATATAACTAAAATATTTGCTCAAAACTTGATTTTAAAAAATTGAAATAGACGACAAACTTAAAAGAAGACATAAATGTAGAAAAAATACTCTTAAATCCATGCATGCAACTTCAACTGATTTGAAGTAAAAGTAGTATTTCGAGATATTAATTATGATATGATTTTAATCATAGACTTTCAATTTCGTCAAAGGATCAAAAAGATATTTAGCTTTTAATCAAGCGATTTCTATACCTCACCTAAAAGTATTACTTTTTAATCCTAACCAGACTAAATGACGGTTTCTAATAACCTTCTACAAACGCAGTATAAGGCAATTCGTGCGCAAAATATAGCAGTTGACGTAGATACATCAATCGCAGTGAAAATCCTCCCATTAAAACGAAACATTTTCCCTCGCTCATCCTCATTTTTCCGCGGAAATTAGCCCTTTCCCGTTTAGAAGTGTGTTGGATTTCTCGCGCGCTAATCATCGACAATTTCCCTCGCCCCCTAATATGCGGTTTCGCACGCCGCGCGCCAAAACGTCTCGATACGGGGTAGAGCCATGCGAGGGCTTCGCTCATCAGATATTCAAAAGGAGGAAGAAGACTTTTAAAGCTAAATGAACTTATTAATGGATATCGATTGGTGGGAAGGGTGGCATTTTTCGCAAAAGGCATCCTACCGCAATTTGCGTCGGCCTCCGCGTATTCGCCTGGAACGGAATGAATTCTAGGGGGTGCTGTTGCTGAGGAAAACACCTATCCTCCCTTCCAAAAAGTACCCCACCACCACGCTAGGGAAAAAGGGTACGGAGTTGGGTCGGTCGGTGAATCCTGAAGTCATTCATCCTCGCTCAAGATTCACGGGCAATCGGCGGTCTTTCATAAAGTGGGAGACAGAGAGAGAGAAGAGAAATGATTCCCAATTTCAGGAAGCAGGCCTCTGAATAATGCAATAGCCGAAGAGGCATTAATGTGTGCGTGTGCGCGATCCGTCGTTCGTTTGTTCGTTCGTTTGGATTTGTTTTCTTTCGCGGGGACGACACTCCAGTGATTAAGAGCGGCGAACTCGCGCGCGCGCGCGCGCGATGGCTCCGAAAAGGGTTTTTTTTTAGGTGAGCAGGTCGAGTGGTCCCCTCCATTCTATCGTCGACGTCGAATCTGCAAGTCTAATGCCTTCACCCTTAGGAGAGAGAGGGGAATGGATGAGGGAGTCATGGAGCAACCCCTCACAAAGGCAAAGGAGGAGGAGACCTTAAAACATCACCCTTCCATCCACCCTTCACGCCTTTCTTCACTCCCTAAACAGGAGACTGCAATTGCTATCTCAGTTTTTACAAATGTAATGCTAGGTAGAAACTTCGTATCTTTCTATTGTAATATATTAATGTCAATCGAAGTTAGCCAATGATTTATATTAAAATTCGGGTTGCCGCTTCATAAAATTTTTTAGATTTTTACTGTGTTAAATGTAGCAATACCATAAATTAATTAATTACAAATTTAAATATATGTGAGAAATACTAGCGAATATAGAAAAAAACATGATGAACTACGCTAACAAAAAACTGATTTAAGGGGAAATTAGAAGCATTAGTCAACAAAAAACTCAGTATCTCATATGAATCAAATGAACATCAATAAATACGTGGTCATATGGACACGAAGGACCTTTTAACATCATCCTCTTATCCATCCATTCATGCCCATCTCCACATCCAAAACCGGAGACAGCAATGGCTATCTCAGTTTTTTAAATTGTAAAAAGTTTTAGTAAATGTAATGCTAGGCAGAAACTTCATATCATTCTATTGAAATATATTAGTGACATACGAAGTAAGCCTTTGATTTACATGAAAAATTGTTGGACTAATACTCCATAAATGACTAACAAGATTTTTAAAATTAATTTTAAATAACCATTTTTAGCGTTTATTATACACGGTCCCTGTATGCCACGTGGCTTGTCAGTGGGTTCCACACACCTACCTATTATGTGGCAAATTTTATTTTTAGTTTTATTTACGATAAACGTTGCAATAAGATAAATTATTTAAATACAGATTTTAACCTCAGTGAGTGAATCACTCAGAAATGTGAATGAATCGCAATACATTAAAAATACAGTAATACGTACAACGATAACTTAGTGCTTACCAACTTATTAATGAAAAGAGGTATGATTTTCAACTAACAAAAACCCAAAATGCCATATGCAGTAATTAACGTCAACAAAAATGCAATATTATAAACGATAATTAGATCTGAGAGACCTTAAATCTCACAACCATACCTTTCCATCCCTACAAAGCCATCTTCTCTCCCGACATGGGACTGAATGACAAGGGGACTGCAATGGCTATCTCATTTTTGATGCTTGGAAAAAGATTCGCTTTTAAAATTTGTGTTGAAATATGATGATAGTTGCCAAGTTTAGCTGTAAACTTGGATAAAAAATGTCTAACGAATTATTCAAAGAAAATGTAAAAAGAATAAAAAGTGAGATAAGCATTAACTTATTAGGTATTCACAGATTAATATACAATTTGAAGAATGGGCATGAATAATATTGAAAATCACAAACTTCAGTAAAATAATTGTTACTAAGTTAAGAATAAAAACCAATACACCTTAGAAATCAACTTAGCACCAGTAAAAAAGTGCGAACCATGAGCAGGTTCTATCTAGGATATAATTTTCTCGAAAAATTATCGAGTAACCTTCATTTATGGCCTTCAAAAATTCAACGAACATTTTAGGCTTTGATCCACATTACGGCAGAGAAGACGAGATTAGGTTCGTGAATTCGCTGCTTCAGGGGACGTTTTCCTTTTTTATTGACTATCAAGGACGGATGCTTTCTAGAGAATCCAATAAACTGATGACCTATAGGAAGTCACCGAGTCTTAATTCTCGGTTAGAGGTTATTTTACTTTCCTGTAATTTGAACCAAAGCCACCCAATCGTAAGCCGTTTCTTTAACAGCTTTTGAGATGACATGAGGTGCTTTCCATTCATGCGACTCACGAGTCGACTAGTGTCGACTAGCGGTAACTGTTTATAACTCTCCAATTCCTGCGCGTTATCGTTTGTTGACTTGTGTCACAACAGTCGGCGACACACAGAATGGAACACGAGAGCAGCGACGCATCGCGACGCAACGCGAAAAAGTATCGTGTTATTCCATAATAATTAACCTTATTAAGGTGGGATTGACATTTTATTACCGTTGAGTAATAAGTAGATATATTAGCCATCGATGGAATCTATATACGAGTATGTTAACTTCTTTTACGACGGAAAATATGTTGGCTATAAACATCTTTTCTTAACGACCAGTACTAATAGTTGGATTTTTCAATATCGGTAGTGTAGGTATCTCGCTGTTCTAATTTTTCATTACTGCCAATAATTTATCGGATTACTATCTTATTTGATAATAAATTCGCTACAGTTATCGGAAATATATTTTGCTCGAGCACTGAATGTTTCTCACCGACTGTCAATTTGATATGCAATGAAAATATTCTCTTTTGAATGAAAACAATTCAACCCAAACCCCGTTGTTCTCATTTCTAGAGGTCTATAATGATCTGGCAGGAACATCTATTATTACAATTCAAGGGTTGGTATATCGCCGTTACTTTATCCCCAAATGAATTCTAACTTTAGATTTTTAAATATTTTTGAGGGTTGCTTTAACTTAAGTGGCCAATGATGCGCACTAAGTATTCCTCTTTCCAATAACCATTATAGGTCTGTTACACAAAACTGATATTATTATAATTTTTTGCCCACATCTATTCATCTTAGAGAGCTTTGTTGTTTTAAGGAATATCCTTCCGCCTGATAAAGTGAGCATATTGTTATTCCTCTTCCGGTGTAAGCTTTCTCCTGCTCGAGCAAACATTTGCTCACAGTCAAGTGAATTGAGCTTGTTATACCATTCATCCAATTCCATTCTCTAAATATAAGACCAAAATATTATTTTCCGGAAAGGCTAGACATGAAATGAACTGTATTTGTTGTGCTGATACGAAGATATTATATTTTCCATTTTCTTCTGCTTCCGGGATCTTCTTGCGCATTTTATGGACAAATAGATTCTTTTCTTTTTCAAAGCTTTAGAGAATGTTTAAATTTTACATGGGATTTCTAGCGAAACCCACTCATCATCTTACGTCCACAATGCTTCTCTGTCGAAATCGCCAGACATGCATGAGTATTCTTTGCTCAAGAAGGTCAGGTACCTTTGATCACGCAATAGACTACCCCTAAACAAGCGTCTCTGGATTGAATGAAGACTTTCTATGGCTTCAAGGAACCGTTTGAGATCCAGTAAGCCAGAATCCGTACAACAGTTTTCCTCAGACTCAGATACCAATGGCTCTCTGGTCTCCATCACTACATGAATATACGTAATTTAACTCTCACAAAATGGCTTGACAAATGGCATTGTGTCTAATAAAGGCTATAAATATTCCATTCTTAGATTCTATGCTGCATGTGCCACATGCTCACAGTAGGCTCGGACTTTAGTTGGCTTTAGAGCAACATAACTTGATCTTTTGCTCACGGTACCTGATAAGCCGATTATGACCAGTCGCAGCTAATATCTTTTGCAATAAAAATTGCTCAAATTAGGTATTGAAATGAAGTAGAATGATTGAAGGCACACTCCTAATGCTGAGCTTCAACGGTCACTTCAAATTTTCTGCCAGTAGCCGTGAGGATGGGTAGCGAGTCGGTACCCGAAACGTCGGCGCTCTCAAATAATCTTACCCGCGCGGAATCCCGAGAAGAGTTTTTACATGTTGTTCGCCGGGAAAGTGTAAATTCTTACATAATGATTGAAGGCTTTCCCGGCGAATCGAATCGTGGAATGCTATTCGGGAATTCCACCGGGTCAGGTTCTCCAACTCCATCTCAGCCGACGTTTCGATGCATGAGTTATCCATCGATGCCCTCGGCATCATGTCCTGATGACAATGGACACCCCGTACATCGAAACGTCGGCCGAGATGGAGTTGGAGAATCTGACTCAGTGGAATTCCACGATAGATATTAAAATCATTATTATTATTCTTTATTCCACAAGATTTACTTGGAGGTCTGCCAGCGTCGGGCCTTGCCAAGACGCTGCCTCAAGTTACAATTCATTTAAAAACAATCTAACTGTTCTACATGTATCCAGTATTACAGATTTTTGAATATTATATATTGTGTTTCTTTTAATTTTTAATTGTTCAATTCCAAAATTGAGTGATGAATGTATTATTCCTGTTGATGAGATTACTATGGGGATGATGGTGACCACGTCCTGTTTCCAGATAGTTTTTATTTGCCTTGCGAGGTCTTGATATTTTTGTTTCTTTTCCTCGTATTTCTTCTTAAGGTTGTGGTCAGCCGGAACTGCTATTTCAATTATAAAGGTCTGCTTTTCTTTTTTTTTAATCCAGATTATGTCCGGTCTGTTATGCTGGACAGGTTTGTCTGTGTAAATTGTGTTGTCACAGTATAATTTGTAATTTTCATTTTCCAGCACTGTAGCAGGGGTGAAAAGGTAATATGGTTCATGATCCACTTTTAATCCGGTAACATACGCTATTTCTAAATAAATAATTTTGCATACATTATTGTGTCTTTTGGTGTATTCATTACCTACTAGATTCGTACATTCGCTAATTATGTGTTCTATCGCCTCACTCTTTGCATTGCATTTGCGACATAAGTCATTTAATACGCTTCCGTCTTTGATTATATATTTCCTATAATTCTTCGTACCAATTACTCTGTCCTGGATGGCTACCATTGTCCCCTCCGTTTCCTTATATAGCTCACCTCTTTTTAACCAGGCATTTGATAGTGAGGTGTCTACACATTCCTGATGAAGAAATTTGTGATGAATGCCATGTATTTGCTTGCTTCTCCATGTGTCTTCTAGCTCCTCTATTTTTTCTTCTTCTATCGATTTGTCTCTGACATTAAGCTGTAGTGGTGTTGCTTTATCATCATTTTTTACGACTGACTTATAGAGGTTAGTCGTCTCGCCTTTTTGGAAAAAGTAATTTCTAAATTTATCTATAATTCTGTAATGTAGGTTCTTAATGCGTATTAAACCTCTACCACCATTTTTTCTCTTAATGTATAACCTTTCAACAGCAGCATTTGGATGATGTGATTTGTAATCCGTTAACGCTTTCCTTGTCAATCTATCTAGGTCTTCTAAATCCGTATTAGTCCAATGAATTACACCAAATGTATACGTTAAAGTTGGAACGGAAAATGTATTTATGGCTTTTGTTGTATTCCTGCTATTTAACTGCGTTTTAAGTAAAAGTTGAAGCCTATTTTTATATTCTCTTGTGACTTTTTCCTTAATTTCTTTCTGTGGGATTTGAGTGTTCTGCACAATGCCAAGATATTTATATTTTTCATGTTCTTCCATGTTTTCGATTTTTCCGCTATCTAAAAGAATATCTTGCCCTTTAACGTATCTCCCTTTATTAATTTCTAATTTTCTGCATTTATCTATTCCAAACTTCATACATATGTCATTACTAAAGCTCTCCGTTAATTTCAACATATAATTTAACTCCTTCTGATTGTGGGCATATATCTTTAGATCATCCATGTAGAAAAGATGATTACTCATATGTGTCTGATTTCTATCAATTTTTAATTTGAATCCATATTTTGTTGAATTTAATATATTTGATAATGGGTTGACAGCTAGGCAGAACCATAATGGGCTCAGTGAATCCCCTTGAAATATTCCTTTTTTTATTCGGATAATACTACTTTGAATTTGACCTTGAGAGGTATTCAATACCAACTGAGTTTGCCACTTGCTCATTACTGTGTTTAGAAACTCCACAATTGAAATATCTATTTTGTAAATTTTTAAGATTTCTTTTAGCCAATAATGTGGAACTGAATCGTATGCCTTTTGGTAGTCTATGTATGCTATCAATAGATTTCTCTTGGCCTTTTTCGCAGTGTTCATAATTACACTGTCGATTATCAATTGCTCTTTACAGCCTTGTGATTTCTTTCTACATCCCTTTTGTTCCTCCGACAAGAATTCATGTGTCTCGATATGCTTGTAAATCTTTTTTGCCAAAATTGATGATAGTATTTTATAGATTGTGGGTAGACATGTAATTGGTCTATATTTATTTGGGTCCATTGTATTATCGGATTTTGGTTTTAGGTATGTTATTCCTTGTGTGAGGAAGTTTGGTGAGGATTCTGGGTTTTTAAGGATCTCGTTTAGACCAAACGCTAGACTTTTGTGGATGGATGTGAATTTTTTATACCAATAATTCTGGATTTTATCTGCCCCTGGTGCTTTCCAACTTTGTGTGTTTCTTACACTCTCCGATACATCATTTTCTGTAATTTGTATTGCACCCATTTCTTCAACTTCTTTCATCCTATTCCTCTCTTCTTTAATCCAACTTGTCTCTTCTATCCTTTGATCAGCATCGTCAGCCCATATACTCGCCCAATGGGATTCTAGGTCAGCAATGTTTGGGTGCTCCAAAATTTTTTCATTTGCTTTAATTAATTTCTGATAAAAAAATTTCTCATTGTTATGAAATGAGCTATTATCTGATCTTCTTTTGTAGCTCTGTAAGTATCTCTTTAGTCTAGAGCTGGTGACCATGAGCTGCTGTTTTTGTTTATCTAAGTACTTGGCGATTTTTTCCTGATGATCTTTTTCTTTATCCTTTGTGTCCAATTTTTGGAATACACCATTCAATCTATTAAGGAGTTTTCTTGTTCTTACTCCTTGATGATATTTTGTTAACCTTCCTATTTCTTCTCTTAAGCATGCATTCTTATATTGTAAGCGTTTCTGCCACGGGGGTATTCGTTCCTCGCAAGGTTTATTATTATTATTATTATTATTATTATTATTACAATAAGGTAACTTCCTTGATAAGGCGATCTAAAATCTCTTATGTTCGCTCTAATCTCGAAAGGAACAAAGACGACATTAGGAAGACTTGGCTACTGATCAATAGCCTTAGGGGTGTCACCAGTAAGAAAAGCATTGATATGCAAATAAAATCAAATTTTAAGAATATTAATTTAAACTATGTCTGCGAATCCTTTGCATCTCAATTCACTAATGACATACAAAAAATACTACCCCAATGCTCACAACACATTCTCAACCCTGGTGCTAAAAAAATAATTCCTTCTACCTTTTTATTGTTGCCAGCAACTCCAGCTGATATCCAAAGTATATTACAGCAATCAAAAAATAAATGCCCAGGGCACGATAATATAAGAATGATCGATCTCAGTTGTAAACATGACATCATTGCTGCAACAACCCACTGGATAAACAAAAGCATAACTGAAGGTAAATTACATAACGATTTAAAGTTAGCGGTAATCAGACCGATATATAAACAAGGAAAGAAAAACGACACAAACAATTATCGTCCCATTTCTATTCTACCCTCCTTGGATAAAGTCATAGAAAGATATTTTGCGGTACAATTAATTAACTTCATAGAAAAATTCAACATTATCACTACACATCAATATGGGTACCAAAGAAATAAAAGTGCACGATCGCTTCTGGAGTACTTCAGTGAAGATGTACGGAAAAGCCTAAATAAGAACTGGTCCGTTCTCGCTGTATATATCGACTTCACTAAAGCTTTCGATACTATCGATATCAACATCCTTTTAAAAAAACTGGAACGATGTGGAATACGAGGAATACCGCTTACATGGTTAGAAAGCTATCTCACCAATAGGAAATTACTTGTAAAATTATTTGAACATAAGAGCACGATTAAATCTGTCACCTCTGGTGTGCCACAAGGCTCTATATTAGGGCCAATACTCTTCTGTATATATGTAAACGACATACCAGAATATATTAATCATTCTAAAATATATATGTATGCTGATGATATAGCGCTAGTTTCAATCAGCAAATCTTTTGAAATGGCTAAGGAAAAAATGCAACAGGATTTCTATGCGATACAGTGCTGGTGCCATGACAATAAATTAGTAATAAATGATAAGAAAACGGTAACCATGCAATTCCGAAATGCCAAGGCAACGAGAAAACTAATAAAATTAAGATTTCATACGCATTTATGCCTTCATACTGGTAACCCTGGCCATAAAAAGAGTAACTGTCATTTATATTCCTGTTCATTTATTTCCCAAGTCAACTCCTTTAGATATTTAGGATTGACCGTAGACGAAAATTTTGACTTCAGTGAGCATATTAATCACTTGTGTAATAGACTAAGATGTATTTTGTACCAACTATATTGTGTGAAATATACCTTACCAATTCAATTTAAAAAAATGTTGTACTTAAGTCTCGGTGAAGCAGTACTCAGATATGGTTTAACGATCTGGGGCTCCACAAATAAAACCCTGTTGAGAAAGGTGGAAAAAATCCAAAACAATATGGTATTACAATTGGATCCAAGAGAAAGAAATGTCTTTAAAATTTACAAAAATCTAAACATGCTTCCAATACGCGATTTATTACACTACATATTAATAACAGACAACTATTTTAACAATAGCTACAAAACTGTAAGAAATGTAACACACGATATAGGACTCCGAAGTACTAGAATATATAATGTACCTAGTTTCATCAACGCTCACGGGAAAAGAACCTTGGAACACGTAGTTCCTAAATTGTTTAATACGCTACCACAAAATTTGCAATCAATAGAAAATATTTCTCTACTAAAAACGCGTCTGAGACATTGGTTACTAGAGAAATATAATGATACCGATATATGAGAATTATGTTTGCTTATGTGATAATACATTTATTTCTTTGTCTTGTATGTATGTTAAAAATTTGTTATGTTATGTACACATGTTAAAAATTTAATGACATTATACTACTAAAAATGTTAAACATTGTTTTGTTAAAAACTAATCAAAATTTATGGTTTAAACATGTATAAAGAAAGATACATATATTTTGTCTTTATTTTGTCACATATATAATTTCTTTCTTCCAATACGAGAAATATCTCAAATGCAAACACGTTATATATTTTTAAAAAAATTTAATACATATATTCCTGTAATGTTAATGTGTATTTATGTATGTACTCTTGCTCCCTAATAATTTTATAATATGTTTTTGGCAATAGTGGAAACATTATTAGTGAGAATTCATGTTTGCTAATGTGATAATACATTTATTTTCTTTTTTGCTTAAAGTTATAAGTTACTGTTACTACTCAGTTATATAAGTTTTATTATAACCTTTTCTGCTACCATTTCTAATCTCTGCCATTAAATTTCTTATATTATAAAAAAGTCTATTGTTAAAAAATTTTATTACATTATATTGCTAAAAATTTTAAACATTGTTTTGTTAAAAATTAACCTAAATTTATGGTTTATACATGTATAAAGAAAGATACATATATTTTGTCTTTATTTTGTCATATATATTTTTCCTTTCTTCCAATACAAGAAATAACTCCAATGCAATCACGTTATATATAAAAAAAAAATATTTAATACATATATTCCTGTAATGTTAATGTGTATTTATGTATGTACTCTTGCTTCCTAATAATTTTATAATATGTTTTTGGTAATAGTGGAAACATTATGAGATACACAATTTTAAAAGACAATGTACGACCACGAATAAAAAAAAAAAACTAATAGGCACCTGCTGACAAGCCTTGAAAGGCTTAGCGGGACCTAGACTTTTTTTTCACATTGTATTTCTTGTAAATGACATTTCATCTTTGATTAATGTTATCGATTTTTGTAAAATTTCTAATCTCTGCAATAAATATTATTATTATTAAATTAAAAAAAAAAAAAAAAAAAAAAAAAAATTAAGGTGATATTCTGTCGAGACAAACTTTTTGTGTACCGAAACATTTGCACTTAAAAGTCTTGGACAATGAAAGAAAGAGCCTGGAAAGGCGTGGTGGCGCGCAAACTCGCGGCGTCCTGAGTTGAAATCCCGGTAGCAAAGCCGTCTATCATCTTCGATTGCATATCCCCAAGTTTATTTTTATTTAATCAATCAAAATTAATGGTAATTAATTCAAATCGTCCCAGGTGTAGAACCTGCAAGATATTCTCTCCACCCCCTGCCTCTTTTCTCCCCAAGCTTAAATGCCTACCGATTTTCCCCTCCACTACTTGTACTTCCACCAACATCATTTACCTTCTTCATTGTAATTTCTGCCCTGCTTTCTATATTGGCCAATGCACTACCCCTCTCAATCTCAGAATTAACAATCATCGCGCCTCCTGTTGTCCATCGTCCCCCCACTCCTCACTACCAGTTCCTACACATTGTCTTTCACATGATTCCATTTTCAATCAATGCTACAAAGTATCCATTATTGCCTCCCTCCCTCCCACCGACTCCGCCCTCAACCTCCACACCCTCGAATTGGCTTGCATTTGGCACTTTCAAGCCAATAGCTTTCCGGGTCTGAACGTCGCATCCTAACTTCTATTCCTAACTCCCCTTCCCCATACACCTCTCCCCTTACCCCTCTTTTCACTTTTCCAACCCTCTCCTTTCCTCACCATTCATACTTCAGCTGAGGAAGAAGCCTGAAGTGCTTCGATAGCTTCGAGTTTATTTATTCAATGTGAGTGTTTCTTTTGTGTGTCTCTGTGTTTATCGATATTGACTTGAACTATTTATATTGCGTGCCACGTGCATTTCATATTTTCCAAAACATTGTGTGTATATAATATCTAAACTCCAAGAAATATCATAAAATGTTATTAAACAGGGTCAAGAATAGAAGAGGAAAAGTAATAATAATGCTAATTATCTCCATATCTCTCGCATCAACTTTAATTTCTTTGTGGATGTAATGTGATGCTTGTTTTCATGCGCTAGGTTTAAATGATCCACCGCAGGTAACTCAATGTATTTCCAAATTTTAAAAATGTCTATTGTGACCTAAAATTTATTTCGAATGTGCCTTAAACAGTCATAAAGAAGCTAAAAAGAGGGAGGAAAGCGTTTGACATAATTTTTTCAATTATACAACATACAATCGCCTAGAAAAAGAGCGGTAATATCAATTAATAAGTACATTAAATCTACAGCCAACCCTCTTTTTGGTAAATTCTTTATTCCTCGGGCATCCACAAACAAATCTCCGCAATAGCAGGCCACTTAAATAATTACCAGTAATTTCTCTCCCGGCTCATCTCATTTCTGATCGCAGGTACAAATAAACATTCTTTGGTTCCCTGAGAGAATGGAAGAAATCAGAGGAATATGCCGAAGAAAAAAGTTCTCAGAGGCCATATGACGGGTTTAAAAAAAATCTGCGCACAAAGCTCTTTTATTCCACAATTCTACCTTTAATTTCGCAACAATGAGAGAGCGATTTCGACGAAAGGCGATTTTATTGAAAGTTCAGCAGGAGTGCGTATGGCATTGAAAGCTTAGTTTCTGAATGATTGCGAAGCATAAAATCGGATTCCGTAATATTTCCAAACTGCCGGCGGCAACTATTTTCGACAGCAGACGCCTCGATATTATCGACGAAAACGTCGCGTGCAGCGGCTGCGGCCGTTGGCAAGGGCAAGTCGAGTGGTACCCACCCTCAATGGAGTGCGGATTCCGCTGGCGGGAGGGCGCCCCGGGCACAGATCATCCCTTTGAAAAGAGGTGGGGAAATGGAGGAGAGAGGGTTAAAAGTAGGGATGAGTCGATTTCAAATGTCGATTCTAGATTCCACCGATTCTCGGACACGGAAATGGAATCGAGAACTAATCGCATCGAAGCTTTTCATTTGAAATACTGCTATATATTTTATACGTAAATCCTGATATTCTTAAAGCTTAAAAATGAAAGCTTGTGTGATCCAAGATACTTGTCCCTTGATACGACTTAACTGACGACTTGACTCGATTGATGACGACTTTTCTCATGATAACTTAATCGGTGGACATCATTACTTTCCTTCACCAATCCCCAAATACTCAGAGAAACTGAGGTTTTCAATTCGCAAAACAGCTTATCACTTGCAAGCTCAATTTTGCTTGAATAAATTGCACACGCCTAACTTCAAACAAATTTTTAGGAGTGGAATTTGATGTAAAAAGTCGTGATGACTCAATTCCAAACGTCGACTCTCGATGTCACCGATTCTCGGGAACTGAATCGGAATCCAGAATTGATTGCCTATAGTCGATTCCGATTCCATCGATTCGAGGAAGATAAATATTTTGAAAATAGAGTATAAGCTTGGGGCATAATGGTCACCATATTACTGAGTCATTGTGCCGAGGATATATTATTAAAATAATAATATGCTATTTTTAATAAAACTACTTTTTGGGCCACATAATTGTGATTGCTATTTTATTCCATTCTATTCCTAAATTTTTGTGTCAGCATAGTCACTGAAAAATAAATATCCAACCTGTTAGTATGAATAAGAATCGATGGAATTTGAATCGAGAACCGGGAATTGATTTGAAAGAATAGAAATTGGAATCGGAGTCGAAAAAAGTGGAATCGACTCATGCCTAGTTAAAAGGAAAGGGGAATATCACCCCCACCATTTCCACCCAACCTTTCCCGCCCACTGCTCGTGTCTCTCGCGTAGCTGAACTGAGGGCGATTTAACCCCGCCCCCGATCGTAGGCAGTCCACAAAAGCGCGTATACTGAGGAAATTAGACTTATTTCCAAAACTGGAGTCCGACAAGGGACAGCCATATATCAAATTTCGTACTGGAAAGGACAGGGGATTGTCGAAAAGTAACCAAGCGTCACGTAGTGGTCCGAATATAGACATTGCATTTTCGAGAACGCCATTATTTCACTTGATATGAGAGCAGAAAAATGTATTTGTCATCTTTTATTAAAAATTTTAAATCAGCAAGTACGCATAAGTTTTTCTCTCCCGATGTTTAACTTGATTTTACGATGCAATATAACGTTTTTGCCCGAGTTGACCTTGCAAACGATGGAGAAACCCTGGTTTGCTAGCTTCTGCGATTTTTTATGCTTTTTAAAATACACTAACTTCTAACTTTTACACTGCTACGCTAAATTTTTATTTCAGATATTAAAAACTAAAAATAAGGCACGCATATAAGATTATAAATATCCTTCTAAGTCTCATTGTAACTTTCTCATCAAATATAGTCGGAATTTTCAATAATTTAATTGCTGTAGGCTGTTGTAGGTGTAAAATCGACGGTCTGATGAATTAACCGCATTTTGTCCTTAAATGGAATGTTATTTGCAAATAGGGAAAATGACGGAAGAAATTTCTTAAAGTGACTTCCACAAAGCACTCAAGCACTGATACATCTTTTGCTAAAAATCACCGCCCTAACTGGGACTTAAACCCATATTCAAGCATGAGAAGGCAACAACTCTTAAGCCACGCTTACCAACCCAATTCCCGCCAACTTCAAATCTAATGCTGAAGGAGATAAGAATTGTTGAATATTGACAGATCCTCTTTCTGAATTAGAGGTGGTCTTCTGGTGAAATATATATTCATTTAAATGCTACATAAAATTTTATCTATTTGTAAATGTAAGTTGTTGCTTAAATTTTGTAAAAGCCTCGTTTCGATATGATTCGTTAAAAATAAGTTACCCATTCTCAATGGAAAACTAGTTATAGTACTACCAGTTTTCTCTTTTCTTTGAGTCCCCTGTACCTAAACTGTCATAATCTTAGCTTTGACCCATTTTTAGTTCCTGTCATCATGAAAATTTCTGTAACACTTTATATGTACTGTATGGTATTTAAATCCCTAAGCATCTGAACAGTTACAAAGTCTGTTCTACTTACCGGCTGTAGAGACTGTTGTAAGTACTAAATTGTGGACTAAATAACGGTATATTAAGAATAACATTTTTTATATGCGTGGAAAAAACCTCATGTTCATATTGATCAGAAAAAATCGCCTATAAGGTTAATCCTTGAAGAAAGGAGGACTTTAAAGCTCATGATCGGGATGAAAGGGAAGAGACAAAAGTGGATTTCACATCATAAGATTAATGGAAGCCTCCTTAGAATATTTTGCGGCCACTTATGTCAGAAGCTGAGAAAGGGAAATTAAAATAGGCTCGAGGCGTTTGAGAAATGGATGTTGAAGGGAATGTTGAAGGTGAGATGGAATTTAGGGGAAAATGAACGCGGAGGTTCTTGACGTGGAAGGTGAGGAGAGGAAATTGCATGATGAGACAATGAGGAGGAAGAGGGTTGTGATGGATAGCGTAATGAGGGAAAAGGGATGCAGAAGACCTCAATCGAGGGTAGGCAGCTAGGAGTGAGGGTGGAGGAGGATGGATAGTTGCGATGACGGGAGGCGGGCCATATGCAAGGATTTAGGGAGACTCCAAGTCAAAAAGTGAGAACATGGGGGTCTGAGGACTATGTTTTAGTGAGTCAGCTCCATTAAAAAACTTCCTTTACAGTTCGATTGACAGTCATAATTATATTTTAACCGAATTATGGAATGATAAACAAATTTTGATGCATTCTAAATTCTTGTCAGTGGGCGAGTTTCTGTAACACTACATACTCTACTCACAGGTGGAGTTAGGCGGAGAGGCACGGGAGTACGTGCCCTCCTCCCCAGAAGCTTAAAAAGTAGACTAGATTTTTAATAAAAATATTAATAAATTTTATATTTTAACATAAAAATAATATATATTTACATATTAATAAGTTTTATATTAAAGTTAAGAGTATATTTCGCCGAGTAATTGTTGCATGTAGTTTTTAATAATAAAAATTAGGAGAACGTTTTCCAGTCAGACCCTGGTGCCCCCACCGAAAAAATGCGGGATCCGCCCTTGACTTGACTTATATTTAAGTGCCTATACATTGCTCGTTCGTTCGAAAGGCTCGTAGAATAATGATACCAAAAAACCTTCACTCCCAGAGTTGGAGAGAATAATGAAGATACTAACATGGCACAAGAAAGAGTAATTTGAGGATTTGACAACTGGAACCATTTCCACAGCACAAGGAGAATAGGAAATCAATGCTGGAATGAAACTGTCGAGTTCTGCTAAAACATAAGTTATCTACACATCCAGAATTTAAATACTAGTCTCCGGTGTGGGAAGGTAACATTTTTTTCAATCCTGACAGCCCTATAACAAAGGTGATATGACTTTGTAGGATTCTTATCATTGCCAGTTAATTGAGTGGAGGATATTAATAGAATACGGAGTTAGGAGAATGTTAGGAAGAAGGCTAGAGGAAATAGGAGTGGCGAGGTAATATTGGAGTGTGTTTTTGAAGCAACAATAGGTAGTATTTAATAGGCTTTAAAGGTGAAAGAATGCTTTACGGAGTAATTGAAGATATATTTCAGATTATTCATCATCCCTCTCAATAAGTGTAGAACAGTTTTTTGGGGCCAAACAAATAGATGTATTGAATGCAAGTTGACAGCATTTAAGAATGAAATATTCTGCAAACCTTTACTAAAGAATACAGCAGAGTCGATTGAAAGACCAGAAGTCTGAGATGGCATGACATAAAAATCACAAACTGTAGCGGAAACGAGTGGTTAAGCAAAATGTATCTCCCAGAAGCCCTGTCAGCATGTGGATATTTTAGTCGAATTGTACCATGATATCAGAGCTTAAATTACTTCTGTAGGGTTATAAAAACAGGATGCATTGTTTGTTTCCAGAAATAATTTTCATTCCAAGAATTTGCCCATAAAACTTATGCAAATTTGAATATCGCCTGTCGGATAATTATTGAAAAAATTCTTGATGAAACGAATAATGATCTCCATTTTGCTTAATAACAATATGTTAAAGATGTAATGTGTCAGTAATTATTTGAGTACTAATAATATATATAAATAAACACACTCATTTATATCTTATAAGAAAGAATTCAGTGCAAAAACACGCATAGAAATTGCAGCAAATAATTCTGTGAACCAATGCTCCAAGGAGACGGCAAAGTACGCAATATTTTTGAAAAATTTGCATAAAGGGATTAAAATGTATAGAGGTCTTGTTATTCCATCCTCTCGAGAGTGTCCATTTAGCCGGAAATGATTAAGTCGTCCACATAAATTACGATCAATGGTTCACTCGATAAGCAAAACGATAAATTAAAATGAATGAACGCAAATCGTAAATCACACGACAGTTCGCTAGTTTGCTCCTTCATACTCCTCGGTCATTGCCCAACGGGAATAAAATAGTATTAGTTTCAATTTGATTCAACTAATATCACATCACCATTAAAACACAATTGGCAACGTGAATGTTCATTTGAAATGTAAAACTAATACAGCAATTTAATGGTTAATCAAATATTTTCATTTCATTTGTGACTTTTGATAGTTTATAAATTATACAATTTGTTAACATAATACGCAAATTTACTGTTGACAAAATTCAAAGGACACTAATATTCTTGTAAATAAGTTCTTCATTGGTAAGAGGCACTGGACTCTTGATTTGTTTGCAGGAGTGCCTGTTTTATGGGCCTTGTTTTCAATCACCAACCCGAAAATACCCTGAAACCCCGATGTTTGATACCGTAGAGAAAGCTACCAATGCAAGCTTAATTTTGGCCGAACGAATTGCCTCATTTCATACAAATTTTTAGGAGTGAAATTTAACGCTTAATTCATTACTTTCCTTGAAACTTATAAGTGTAATATCACTTCATAAATATGAAAACGTACGTGAAAAAGATTCATGTGGGCAGTGGCACTCGACGGATCAGAAATATGTACAGTTTCAAATGAAAGTAAAATAAAATGATATTTTATTCCTTCAGAGTGGTAAGCGTGGGTGATAACTAGGGTTACTAGAACTATTAGTATATTACCTTTTTGGTGCATTTCATACGTGTTTTGGAAAAACAGTGATTTTTATTTTTTTATTAAGTATTATTTCCTAATTTTTATTTGTGAATCATGTAATCAATTAAACCAGAGCTGTCAAAGAAATATCTGCAAAAAAGTATTACTAACTTCATCCATTGAGAAAATTTATAAGTATTTTTCCATGTGGAAATTTAGTTAATTCGAACCCAATGGAAGAAATTTCATAATTCTTATTACTGAATGTTGTATTGTCATCAAATAAAAGCAAGTGTGTATATTTCAAGCCGATCCGACAGTGAAAAGTCAGTGAAGGTAAATCATTTACAAGAATACATCGATGAAACAGGCAAACAGTGGAAGCAAGTTAAGAAAAGGCGTGTAAACTTCGACCAAAAACGATTTGAAGCATTGAAAACCTGATGATCGTGGCGGATATTGAAAGTAAAATGGACGGGTATTGTGAGAAAAGAGACAGTTTACCGAAGAATAGGAGAAGGAAAGGAACCGTGGAAAACCATACGCCAAATATAGGCCCGGAGGATAGGTTTTCTCGCAAGACGCAGCATTCAAGCTAGAAATACAATGGAAGGAAAAAATGAAAGAAATGTCCTCTGAGAAAGACCAAGAGATAACTTGAGCAAATAAAGGTGGACACGAGGAAGAAAAACTCTAAGGAACAAAAATAATCCAACATAGATGCTTCATGGGAGTTCAAACCTTCTTTATATGAATCAGTTAAATATATAATTTATTGTAGGTTTATGGAATGAAGGATAGGGTGTAGCTAATACTTACACTAGCTCGAAGCATACGTAACGTATAACTTCTATCTTGCATCGTGTGAATAGTCTGGCAGCGAACATTTCGCACATTTAACCTAGCACACTTTTCAATATATAATATAATGTTACCAAGTATGTTGATGCGTCCCAAAAAAAAATGACAATACACCTAAATGGTGAAATGAATTAACTTAGTTATAATTGATTACTGAAAACATTTTGAATTATAATTTCATTATTTAAATACTTGCTCCTTTTTTATAGTTTAACTGAGATGCTTTTTTTTAATGTCATTGCATTAAAAGGACAAACGAATGATTGGAATGAATTTTTACTCTTCAATCACAGATAAATTCATGCTTGAGATATGCCTTCCAATCGAAATTATGCATCCAAAAATACTTAAAGGAAATGCGATTCGAGGAATCTCCCCAGCATCTTCAAATATTCTTGCCTTGGGTACATTTCTATAGGTTTTCTATAAAAAAATGTCGCTTTTCAATGGAAGTTTTCTGCGCAACTCATATAAGTAAATGTTTTCAGCAATGTTCAATATAGGCACTTGTAATGGATTGCTAGCATTCCATAAAAAAACACTCTCTGACATTTTATGGCACGGCGGAATGGAAATAGAGAAATCACCCCTTGCAAAATAACCTTGAATGGAAAAAAATTTTCTGTCTTTGAAAAAAAAAATGGTTTTTTTATCTATAAGCACTTGTGTAATGCCATGTTTTCTATTTTCAAGCCTCAAAAATGGTGAAGCGGTTTCTCTTCAAGCGGCTGAAGGTATTAGAACTCTCACGTGGTGGAAAAACCAAACACTAAATTATCTAATGCAGTGAGAATATCTTAAATGTTTTAGCATTGATGAAGCTTCATCATCCATCATCATCATTAATCAACAATTGTGAGACTGTTCTCTATTGCTCTCTTATCTGCTAGTCTTGTCATCGTGACGCATTTCTTCTGTTTTACATCCTTAAGAATCTATCCAAAATAACTCATTCTGGACGTCCCCTTTCGTCCTTCCCGTACATCCATCCCTCGACATTGTCTTCGTCATTGCTCATAATGTGGCTGAATAAATTGTTGCGTCTTTGTTTAAAGATTTTAGAAGACTTCTCTTTTCACCCAATCTTCTTAGTACCTCTTCATTACGTAGTCGGCTGATACGTTTTATCTTCATTATTCTTCGGTAGCACCACATTTAGAGTGATTACACTCTTGACTCCTCTGCTGCTATCAACGTCCAAGCCATGCTTCCATAGAGGAACATGCTCCATGCGTTGCATATGATGAATTGTTTCCTAACGCCAATGCTTTTATTTTCAGATGTAATTAGAGTCTTATTTTTGAAAAATATTCTCTTCGCCAGGGCTATTCTACTTACAAATCCTCTCTTGCTTTAACCACCGTTGATAGATTGCCTCCCTTGGTAGTAAAACTCTTTCACCTATTCAAGCTTTTGTTTTCCTAGTTTGATGTTTATTTTAGCCTCCTCTCTTTTACTGCAAAAAATTCTAGTTTATTTTGTTTATTTTTAGCTGATTACTGGCCCTTGTCCTTTCTTGTTTATCAAAGCCTTCTTCAAATCATTTTCCACCCATTCAGTTAGGACCACCATATCGCTAGCAAACCGAAGCATACAATTTCTTTCACCGTGGGTATTGACACCCAAAGCATTCTCTTTTATTTAATTGACGGCTTTCTCGATGTAAAAATTAAAAATGCCGGAAACAGCGCACATTCATGTCCAACTCCATTCCCAAGACTTTATCGTAACTACTTGGTATGTATATGAACTAAAATCAATTCTTCGATCATTTTTGTAGCACTCTATTTTCTCTCATATTTCTATGCATTGAATTCCACTGCACGTTGTCAAAGGCCTTCTTCAAGTCGACAAAAGCTATAAACGTTAGGTTCTTCTTCATCATTCTCTATGGCAGCCTTAGGGCCAAAATTGCTTCTTTCAACATGCCTTCATCCAACAATTAGACCGTTCTTCGTTATATTCTTCAGTAGATGATTCTTTTTAGTCGTTTCCAGGATTTCCTACACTGATGCCTCAAATTCAGTTAGATCACCTCTTATTTTGCTATCCGCCATTCAAATTTACACTTAATTTCTTGAATTTCAGACGGAATTTCAAAGTCATTATCATTTTGTCACTGTGATTGATGTCATCATTGTGATCACTGTCGATATCTGTCCCCGCGTAGCTTTGTTAGAGTAACCGAGGAGGCTTTCAGAGAATTGTGTAAAAGCAGGCGAAAATTACGAATGCATTCTATTTCAGAATTCCAATCCATTGGCTTTTACAGATCCTCTACTTCGCTTGAGTTCTTCACTGATTTCTTAAATTTCTGATGGCATTTCATCGTCACAAGTTTATGATCACTGTCGATATCTGCCGCCGGGTATCATAGGTAGCGCGGCTGAGGAGTCTTATAGATAATAATGTAGAAGCAGACGTAAATTACAATTGTATTTCATTCCAGGATTCCATTCCATCCTTGCCATACATGAATTTTAGTGGAATCTGAAACGCACATTAGTCCATACGCTTGGCGACTGTACCTTGCACAACCCTCGGCCAGGTGACCCGGTCTTCGGCGGCGTTCGGGACTGCGAGGCACGGGTCTGGGCCTCGGCGCGGCATTCCCCTGGACGGGAGCCCAGGATCGACCAGCCAAGCCACCCGCGCTCCCAGGCCATCGCCTTCGTGGGCTGGGAAAATCCGCCACATCCTAAGTGAGTGAGTTGCGGTTATACGGTGCGATCTTCCCCCAGAATCTCCCCCTTTCAATTTTCATCGCGAGCCTTCAACGGCACCACCGCCGACGAGGAATCGACGTAAAAGCATCCGTTTTCCCATCGCGGTGGATGGGCATAAAAATTGGATTCAAAGTGGCCGTCGTCATTCCCGAAATGATATATCAGTGGAGGGGAGGGAGTCTAGGGAGAGGAGAGGGGTGAGGGTTGAAGGGTACCACGGGATAGATGAAGAAAGAAAGAAGAAAAAGAAAGAGAGAGAACGAATTCACCTCATTTTATTATCAAAGGGTATTCCACTGGCTAGGGCTGGTTTACATGGACCATATTGCGAATCTACTCTGCCGAAAATCCCTCTGCAGTTCAAAATATGGCCTATTCGCTTGCATTTATACTGGTTGTTTCAGGAGGGATCCGCAATATTTCAAGAGGTGGTAGACAGTTTTAAACATTTGAAATAATTAATCACAAAATGGGTAATATTGCACAATAGTATTCTTGATACTCGATCAAATCTCTCGTTTAATTTATCTGAAATATTAATTTTTTCAAGCAATTTTAATCACACATTTTCCACCAACCTATATTATTTATTGTCCTTAAAAATCCAGGGGGTTACATAAAATTCCAAAAAGGCTACCTTAGAGAAATTCCTAGATACCTTAGAAAAACAGTTTTGTCCGTAACTGCAAATTGCATTAAAAATGTTTGCGTTGCCATGGCCCAGTAACTAAGGAGTAGCGACCAGTGATGTCATGGTGCCGGAATGCGCCGAAATGCCGTTCCGGAACTAGTTAACAAAAGACATAGTAGTCATATAACACTTCATCAATTTTTTACCACAAAATTTCTAAAATGTGCATTCGTAGAAAATTATTTTGTAATAAATGGTAAATAATAACTCAATTGCCAACCCTGCATATCATACCAATTTTATGTTTACCTATGGGTGCAGGAACGTTTTCATCTTTTTCGCGCTGACTGAGATATGTAGGTGCACAAAACTGTTATTGCTACCTGAATAATTCAATATTAATATTTCACTTTAAAAAAGTTAAGAAAAAGTGCTTTCCGTCACTGCTAATTTTGCCGTGGCGTCACTGGTAGCGACCCCATTTTTATGGACACACACGCTTAAATTGCCTCCCCTAACACCTCGTGAAGTGATTCAGATTCCTGTTATCAAATTTACCATTCCTCCTTCCTCGCTCACCCAACTTCATTCCCTCAAATACAGATTTCAACATGTCCTTCCCTCTGAGTTCTCCCTTCATCCAAACTGCATGTTTCCTTCACATTTCCTCCGTAAATGTCTTCTCTCTGCCTTCCATATTTCGTATTTACTTTCCCTCTATGTCATTTTCACATTCTCCAATATTCCCAATAACGCCCCCAGCACACTCTTATCCTCTCTCCTCAGCGACCACGTTTTATCCTCCACCATAAGCTGCACTTTTTTCAAACCTTACTTTCCTCTTAAAGATCACTTCATTTCAAGCGGTTCCAATGCTCTACGCGTATCCTTAATCATGCGTTCTACTTCCTTTGATGTGCCTACCTAATCGCTGAAATTCTCCAATGAAATAATATGCTCACATACTAATACAAAAACCTTATTATCATTATTAAGAGTAATTATTAACAAAACCGCCATATAGTAACTTTTTCAGGAGAGATATCGTGGAACAGCATATCGAATATTAAACGAAGATATCGCACTTCCCAATAATTTTATTTCAACAGCTCAAAACAAGTGTCTCGATTGTCTTGCAATCATCATCAGGTACTAACTGTTAACCCTTGGGCTGCGCGAGTTCACGAATTTAGCTGCCAGCCAGTGCAGAAGAGACCCTCTGTGCAGGAGGCACCCCCTGCCACCTGGGCTGGTCTGGTAGAGTTAATCCCTTTAGCGATCCTTACGGTGATAGAAAGTGCCCAACTGCAAGATATCCAGGTAGCAATAAAATTTTTGTGTACATACCTCAGTCAGCGTGAAAAAGATGAAAACGTTCCTGCACTCTTAGGTTAACATGAAATTAGTTCTACATGCAGGGCTGGAAATTGAAACGAAACGAAAATGTTTCGTTTCGCCCGAAGGGAAACGAATTTACGAGGCCTAGGTTTAGATTCTTTCCCGTACGAAATTAAAATCACCAACGAGTTTAGTTTTGACCAGGGACGAAACTTTAACCCGGGATCGAAACTAAATTAATCGGAACACTACAGTTGATTAGAAAGGGATAAGAAGGAATAGTTTCGACAAATTACGTGTTGCAAATGTAATATTAGGTTAAAAGATTGAGCTTAAAAATAGAATGGCCAGTTGGCGTTCACCGCTCTCCTATTTGCGGTCCAAATATGAGTGCCCCAATGGGGCACTGCCCCATGCATCTAATGGCGGTAGGCCGAGCGTATACTTCATTCAACCATACTTCGTACTCAGTGAGTGGGTCGAAACTAAACCGTTTGAAGGTGAATCAGGTGGTCTCTTAGGAGCGAAACATAATCTGTGTTTCGTTTCGTCCAAGAGGTTTAGTTTAGTTTCAACCCGAAGTATTTTTGAATCAGACTTCGTTTCGACCCTGAGTTTAAATCCACTTCGTTTTATTTCTACATTTCGCTCCCGGGAACGAAGCTTTTGAAATTTTACAGATTTATTATTCGCCTTACAATATCACATTTGCATAATAATTGAATTGTGCTAGTTCCGTAGAATAGGTGAAAACATATCTCTCCTCTAATGCTGAAGTTAGGTTAATAACAAGTCTATTAAATTAATAGCCACGATAAAGGTATTTCCTCTCCCTGGGCCACCTGCACGGCGAGGTTTTTAGAAGTAGGGTGTCCGAAGGCCTCGCCCAGGTTTTGGGTTTTGACCCGAGACCTTTCGGTCAGCAGCCAACAAGCATTCACCCAACTAGGCTACCGTGCTCCCCTTCAAAAACCGCATAACTTTATGATACGATTTTTTTTATTCCATTCCTCCCTTTTAGTTTGGATCCGTTTCCCCACCCACTCGCAATATGCCTTCCTCCCAACCCTATCCCTCACCCCTTGGTTCCCCCCCAAACCACCTCCGCCCCTGCCCGCTTTCTCAATCGACTTTTCGAACGGCGGCGTTCCGAACGCGCTGCCAAGGCGAACCCCTGGCGGCTGGGACCTCGGAGAAGGCCCTGGCACAGCCTCCCCTTTGCACAGTGGGCCCGACTTTCCCCCACTTCCCTTCGGCTCCGCAACAGGTGGAGGAGAGGGAAGATGGAAGGGGGGGGGGCACGAAGGGTAAAGAAGAAGCTTGTGGAGGGAAAATTGGAGCGGTAATCAGACGTGTGTTTCTTTTTCGGAGCGAACATCTTCAATTTGTGCGGGAGGATCTTCGATCGGGATGCGCGTGCCTGCCGACACACACTGCCACTGCATGCCGCCTCGTCCACATCGACTCGTTCCCTCGTCGTCGTCGGATTGATCAAAAAAGCGCTGCGATTGGCGGAAATGCGGGCGGAAGAGTGGGAGGAGGAGGAGGAGAGCATCCGTGTCTCAAGCCCGATGGCGGGAGTCTGACGATTCGGCCGAAGGAAAAAAAAATGGAGACTTTTTTTGCAGGATAATTTAGTACAGCAAGCTTAGCGCATTCGTTTCCATTTTTATTCACGTAATTGATTTATAGAACATAGACGAATCGAGGTGGTCAGCATAAATCAGATTAAGGGAGGAACGATGAATTTTTAGGAGGATATTTTGTACGCCGTATTAAGTGCATTTGTTTCAATTTGTAATCACGAATGTCATTAATAGAACATTGATGATTCATCCTGGTCAGTATCAATCAGATTCAGTAAAAGGAAAATACTTTTCTCTAGCCCCACGGAGGGGTCTCACGATTCGGCTAAAGAAACTCAGAAAAAGGTTTTTTTAAGGAGGATTACTTCGTATATAGTGCACACTTATCCATTTCTAATCACGAAAGCCATTTATAGAACATCGATGAATCATCCTGGTCAGTGGCAGTCAAATTCAGGGAGGGAATCATCCATTTCTCCAGCCTTATGGCTGGAGTCTGACGATTCGGCCAAAGAAACAAAGAAAAAAGGTTTTTTTAATAGGTGGATTAATTCGTACATCGTGCTTAGTACACCCGTTTATATTCGAAATCACGAATGTCATTTAAGTATAAAACTTTGATGAATCACGCCAGTCAGCATTCACCCGTTCTAAACTGAAAATTAGCCACGGGAAAGGTAGGAGATGGATATAATACTATAATGGGTTTATAAATGGATGAACCAAATAGAATAAAATTCAATGTTATGAAATTTGACCAAGAATGAAATTATCCATGAAAAAAAATCATTTTTCTTCAGATTTGCCAATTAGGTATTGCCAATATTACCAATTACCCCGAAAATATTTCATCTTCCAAAGTGAGTCTCAGATAGTGTAATCCGCCTATTATGCGACAATTTGTATTTTTTATAGGAAAATAATTTCGAATCGTCTTTTTTTTTTAAAAAAAAAAGGTTCGTTTCGAATTTGACTCAGTAATTTGCATTTTACATGTAAATATATGGGCATGACATTGTCATGATTGGACACGTTGAAGTTGCCACAACTGAAATGAAGAATATTTTAAATTTTATTAGGGATATAAGAGCCAATACGGAAAAAGAAAGAGGGAATGATACCAGCAAATGGAATATCCATTTATCCAGCCAGGCGGGAGTCTGACGATTCGGTCGGACAAAAAAAGAATGTAGAGCGTCTCTTTTTAAGGAAGATGACTTCGTATTTCGTGCTACGGCACCCGTTGCCATTCGTAGTCGCTAACTCACATATATAACGACGGAGGCTGTTGAGACATGCTGAAGCAGTCGGTATTCGATTCGATTCAGATAGAAAATACGATCTCAGAAAATGGTAGAAGCTGAAACGTCCGTTCCAAAAGGCATATGCTGGCTAAGACATTTTGACTCTATATATATTTTGACCATAACTTTGCATTAACCAAATAGAATATAATCAACTGGCACAGAATCCGAAAAAATACAGGAAATTTTCAATTTTTCTATGGGGATTTTCTTCAATATTCCTGAAAAAAGGACTCATACCAGCCATGAATGTGTAGGTACCAGGTTGAGTAAGCAAGTTGATTTTTTAAGTATAATAATATGAACGTAGCTTATTTATTTATAGGCACCTCGAAGTTGCAGCAACTGAAATGATGAGTTATATTATTTGGTTAGCCTTGCAAGAGGCAATAAAAAAAGGGAGAATAAGAAAGAAAATAGGAGAATATGAGATGAAGAACAGGAATATCCACTTCGTCAGACCGGTTGCGGGAAGCTGACGATTCGGTTGGATGAAAAACAAATACAGCGGGTTTGTAAGATAGATGAATTTTGTGTTAATGCTTGTCGTTTAGAAACGTAGCTACAAATTTAGTTTATGCAATGTGAGAGGTGCCTGCTTGGGGAAGCCCATATCAGCATTATCACGCAACGAACAGAAAATATCAGTGAAATCAAAAATTGGAGGTGGATGGCACATGCTGTCAATGCTATAAATTTGCATCTATCGGACTGCATTTAAATGGCTGTTATAAAATCAAAATGAATTTAAGAATATTTATATTTTATAAAAAAAATTCCATCCGGTTCCAAAATTAATACTTCAAAATTTAAGCAAATTTTGACAAAATAATTTTCAATTTATATTCAAATATATGGATATAATTTTATCTGGGTGGGTTCGTTGGGAGCCTAGGGAGTTGTAGCAACTGGAAAGAATGACGTTTTGAATTTCATTGAAATGCTACTAGATAACAAGGAAGAAGATGGAATGGGAAAGAACAGCGGGGAGTATGAGATGGAGAAGCAGAATATCCGATTTGGCAGGCTGAAAAGAGTGATACAGCGTCCCCTTTTAAAGGAAGTTGACTCCGTATTTCGTGCCAAGGCACACGTTGCCATCCGTAGCTGCAAATTCCATTTACACAAGCCGAAAGGGTGTTGGGGCACGCCGAAGTCTATATTTACGCGCAGTTGATGGAAAATGTGAGTTCTATAGGTTGAAGCCGGATAGGACACGCAGAAGAAGTAAGTATAAAAAATATAAGTGACCTGATTAGTGCAAAATATGATGGCGGATTAAATTCCTCGCCTGTCGAACCGAAGGTCGTGGGTTCGAGTCCCATATGGGTAGTTTATCATATCTAGGATATCTTTCCTATCTGTAATATGGGTGCATGTGATCGTCCTGCGTTGTTATTCCTTAAAATTCCTCCTATTTAAAATCATATACTGCGCTGTTCTCAGGTTGATGAGGATAAATAAAATTTTAAAAATATATGAATGCATGAGAAACAATTAAATACTCACAATTTACTTTGTTACATTACTTAAAGTTGAATTCACCTAATTCCTTCTTACTTTTTTACCAGAAGCATCAATCCATATTGAGAACGACTATTGGACCTAAACATATATAAAAATTACTACTTCTCTTTTTTAAGAAGGATGATTTCGCATTTCGTACTAGTATGTATGTGCTTGCGGAAATCAACGGAATCGTAATCGGAGAGTCAAATAATATTGATGTCCATATAATTTGTAAAGATATGGTATTACAGTGTGCTATTCGACATTTAGAAATTTAAATGAGCCAAAAATAAAGTTTTTGTGTCCTGTAGAATTCTGAAGAAATTGGAAGTAGAAACATGTAAATTGAATAATATGTAAAGAAAAGAGGAAAGGAAAAATAAGTATCTTCAGCTGGTGGGAGTCTAACGATTAGGCTAGATAAAGTTATACAGTGACCCTTCTTTAAGGAACGTGGCTTAGCATTTCGTGTTAGGGTACCCGTTGCCGCTTTGTGCTCGTAGATGTCAATTATAAAATAAAAAACCCTGCACGGCCATGTGGAGGACAGTATTTCTCAGCAACGGACATAAAATGCCAGTAAAAATTGTTAGTAGCCAGTAGTAGCGTATTCAAGTGAGCACTTAAATGTATTCACCAAATGACCTATTGTAATATACTCATTCAATACGAGACACTTTGTGCAATGTTATTTTAAATTAAGCCGCAAAAATTGCGTTATAGATATTGATGAATTAAATTCTTCTATGAAAGCCATTCTAGCCAGTATTTTATTTTTTATGAATTAATATTGAGATCGAATGGATAAACTAGATAAAAAATTAGTAAATCTTTTATAGATTAGAATAAATGAAAATATCTGAAAACCTGGGAAAAAGAATGCACTACTGAAACCTCCAAGAGAGAAAATCATCTTACGATGATTATTGTCACGAATCAACTGAGCAATAGAGGTTATTAAATACGCAAAAGTAAATGTGATAAACTGTGCTGGTGGTATATTTTGAGCGGAGTGTGGACTGAGTTTTCAAATCACTCGCAACATTGTTCACCAAAAAAGGTGACAGTAATTTCAAAATTGGTGGGAACGCAAAATACGATCTCTAAAAAACTACGAAATGAATGATATACTTGACAATTTTATTCGACTTGGGTAAAAATTTTAAGAAACTTAATCCCCAGTAAAGCACTACAAACATTGGTAGAGGAGCAGTATGATGGCAGAGAAAAGGAGGCATGCGAGGTAAACAGTTTCAGCTCAGTGACACCAGCCGTGTGTGGGCGGCTCTTACCAAAGGAGATGACTTTGCACTTCATGCATGCGCACATCTCATTCGCAGAAAATGGAAAATATCACGTTTATAAGGTAGAACACACCTGAAGTCAGTATTTATTGGGGTATAAGATTACTGTTAAGTGGATACTTTACAAGGTGGCAGAGATTGGTACTCCAAATACATGTGTACCAACTGACATAAACGTAATATATATGCTATCAATACCCGACTCGGTTTGTTCAAATTGTGTAAAATATATTTAACCCCTAAAAACTATCAGACAAATAATCTGTGTAAATAGATATATTTGACTCACGTAGGAGTTAAAAGATAAATTCTTGCCAACATGCCAAAACATAATAATTATAAGATTAGAAGACAAATAAAAAAGAGGGCAGAGCAGAATATATATTTACGTTCATCGTAAATAAGATTTGAGTGGTAAACAAAATGGAGTATAACATTGTGAAATGTTCCATTCCTGAATGAGCGTTTATATTAGGATATTTTCTCATCATTATTCCATCTTTAGATCATCGTATCCCTACCCTTCTTACTTAATTTGAGATTTAGGCCATCACGAGTGATCCGGCTGGTGAAAATGCTATAATTATAATTACATATAGGTATGTATATGCGTACATGTGTATGAATAATACCATCTACATGTACGAATCCATCAATATAGACGAGTTAAAGTGCAAAACGCTTATTATTTCCTGGTAGATCTACTTGGGTCAATATTCATGACAAAAATGTCATGTTTTTATGGAAGCTTTCCACACATCGAAGTAATGTTTGTTACTGATATTACAATGGATGTTAAAATTTTGGAGATTTCGAGTGACTTCAATCTTGATACATCGCGTGTAACTAATGTGAAACTTAAGCCATTCATAACGAACCACGCATTGTGCCGCAGTTCTACCGAAGTAACGATAGCCATGAGCAAAAACCGCTGCGGAAGTCATAACTCCTATAATTTGTTAAATTTTCATGCAGTTTAGTGTAATAATCCAGAAGTTTTTCAACCTAAAGACACATATTGTGACAGAGGAGTAATTCTAGACAAGAATATCGCGATACGCAACTGTACAAAAACATTAAGTATCATGATTAACAAGTGCTGCAAACTTAGATTCTCAGGAAGTGATCATCGACCTTTCTCAGGAGTATCTTCTTCCCCGGCTAACCCTTTGAAACTCGCTCGTCTGGGCTCTCGGGCGATATTGATGTAGATGCGCTCGGAGGGGAAGCTGTGCGGCCGGGAGTCGATATCTGCCCAAGCACTAAGGGCAGTTCGGAAGCAGACGGTTCGCTCTGCAAAGTTCACACAGCAATCAACAAATTTGGTTAGGCCCGGCATGGGTTAGCGCTAACGATTTCCGGTAATCTATTGGCATTCGGTCTCAAAATTGATTGGATAAACAATCAAGTAGAACGGCTATCTCTAAATCAATGTGATGATGAAAACGTTTTACAATGATTCGTAAAGTATCGTGCTACATTATTTCATTTTCAAAAATGTGGATAACTCCTTGCGGCATCCATGAAAATATACTTCCATTGTACTTGTGTGCGGTTTACTCGAAGAAGAATATTTCACGTGGAGAGGTTACGACAATATTGTCCACGAATAATTTATGACGCAATAACTTGAAAATCTCAAGTAGCCGACGAGGCGTTATGAAAAATAATGACACTGTTGAGAACCTTATTAATGACAGCTTTATAACATTGATGAAAAATTCTCTTCCTTCCAAATAAAAGCTTTCCATATAAAGTAAAGACTCGCTATAAAATAAAGTAATCTAATTTATAGGTGCTTAATATGTACCAAAATAATATTTCTATTGCATTTTATAAATGAAAAATATAGGATTTTATAAAATTTGATGGACTATTGCCATGCAATGAGAATACTGCATAATTTATTCGCAAGTTTATTTGCTTGCATATAGCCCTAAAGTATGTTATTTTTCTGAGAATATTTTTTTTCAATGTAGCCTTGCAAGTGTTCATACTCCTCGGACAGGAAGAAGGCCATGAAAATTTGCTAACCTCCGGAAAGCATAAGTTAAGAATTAAGACATCAACGACGGCTTAGACAGGCCAAACTCATTTTTTTTTAAATGAAATGAATACTATTGGACGGGTCACTAAATTATCTTTCAGTATTTTATATGATTCTAGGTTATTTAATGCTGTTGCTAATTGTAACTAATGTTAATTGTTTAATTTTTAATGTTCATGTAATGCTTCACAGCTAAAATGGCAATGCCAGTTGATGTCACACATTAGCCTGTACATTTTCATGTTTATAAATTCATCCTGGAGATTCATGCGCAAAAATAAAATTCCTTGTTCATATTTAACATACTAAAACTGTTACGAATATGATGCCGATGAATTTTGATCATCATCTCAACGAACGACTGAAAATAAAAGCGCTATATGTTTGCTCTTCGTCGGTAAATCATGACGAAATTAGCTCATTTATGCATCTTTCTCTCTCTAGGGGCTAAATGAATCATAAAATCTTCGATTTTGGTTCCTACTTTGCTGCATAAACCGTAATTTTTAGGTCCTCGTAATACATTAATGATAACTCATTGCCTGTTAAAATACCCACGATAAAACACCGTACCCATGGAACGTTGGCTTAAAATAATAACCTAATAAATGTTTGTTTCCAATTTTATGCGCAATCCAATTGCATTATTCTCACACAGGTGTTCCATACGCAAACAGGTTGAAGTTTAAAAGAATCCTCACTTGATATATTGCTCATATTTCCATGTTTTAATCATAATCATGAAATAATAGGAATAAATATCAATTACGAGGATATGCTGACGTTTAACAGCAAACTAAATTTCAATGGCCAAATGATTTGAAAGCTCAGTAAGAATATCAGGGATGGGACCGCAATTAGGAAATGAAACCTAAGTGTTGTGAAGAAGAAAAATCAATTTGCTTTAAAGCAATAAAATTTTATTCTGGCAGTTTTCAGCCATTTCGCACTACCACATAAATTGATAGCTCAAAGTAAGTACTCATGAACCAGAGTATGTGCCATCAGTGCTTAATTTCTAAAATTTTAGGTACCATAACGCATTACCAACACATTTAATCCACATTATTTTCAAATATTTTACCCCCCCTCCTTCCCCAAAACTTCCGATTTTTTAAAACTATGTGGTAAAAGTTACAATGAGGAATCATGTTTTACAAAGAAATAAAAAAAACGATGATATTTTTGACACTAAAATATGGTCCCAGAGAGGTGGGGAAACTCCCACTTAAGGCCAGTAAGAGATTAGTGGTGGATTCACCTAAGGATTACTTAACTCACTTAAGCTAAGCTTTTCGGGGTTTTGAGCCTTGTTTACAAAATTTTGACTTACGTTTACAATGGAGAGAAGCGTTTGTTGCTACCCACCTCGTGATTGCATAACTCAACTTACTGTAATGAAAGGATGAAGAAAGCTCAAATTATTGTTGGAATTAATTTGCAGCAGAAATGGCATCTATATTTTATAATATCGGTAGGATGAGATAATATAATATCGATATTTTGTCTTTCGAGAGATACAAAAACTATCGTAACGCTTTCAGAATCGATTGGTACGCCATTAATTAACGGAAAATGCGGTTTTGTTCACTATAAGAACATTTGATTTCTTATCTTTTATATTAGTGATATTTTTGTAGTAATTCAAATATACTCTCTCTCTCTTTCTAGCTGGTATTGTTCTCTTCATGTCTTTTCATCTCAAGTGACGTTCATACTTTAGGCAATACTTCCAATCTGTTCTTCTTAGGCTTCTTCGCATATCATGTTACATTATTTATTTGGCTTTATTGTGCGGTTCTCCCGCAACTATGCTATAAGTTTATTTTTCCGTTTTCGATCTCTTTCGCAGACAACAATCTTGCAGATTTGCGCTTATAATAATTTATTCGGCGCAATGGTATCCACATATTGACACAGCCCTACATCTTATGCCGCATACCTCGGACAAAAACTAATCTAAAATATTTTCTCATATCTGGTTTTCATCTCTGGAATTACCTGGCGTTAATCATTAAATATTTTTTCTCTATCCACTCTCAAATTTTCAAGTTCATACCTTAACTGGTTCTTTTCCTACCTATATGGACGTCGCACAGTGGGTGGCAATCGAAAAAAGCTTGACAAAATCCTATATTTTCACTATTTTTTTGGTAAAGAAAAATGGTACAGCCCAATAGAATAATGTCCAATGATAAAGGAACTATGGCTATTTAAATATTTGGTTCATCCATTAAATCATTAGAAGCCGTTAAAGACGAGAAAAAATTACAATTCTGAATTTCTGCAAAAATCGAGTATTTACTTTCGCTAGTGAGCCGGTAATATGGTTTTCCATAAATTTCCACGCATATTTTCTGAAAAAGTAAATCTTTTCTAAGAATTATACGTGATAGTTTATTTATTTTCATCAATTTTTCACATAATAATTAAACATTCAAAAGTGCATTGTTTTTGGACTATTTTTGACATAAAGTGGAGAAATACTTTACGAGAGCGACGAGACTCGATCGTAAAATTCATATGGAAAGAAAGACCTGAATTTTGACTAAATGATCCAAAAGAAAAATCTTGCTCCAACTTCCTACCTTGCTTTTAAAGATGGGATATGTATAAAAAGGCAACGCAGCCACCCGGTCCAGCCGCGGAATATCCTGATTTGGTTTTTGCTCCAGTTTAAAGCAAATAATATTTCCATCACTATTATTTTTACCCCAATCGTTATAAAAGATGTGAAATCTAAAAGTAAAGGCAATGTTATGTCCAAAATAACTTTCGTACTCTCTTGTGGCACTTTGAAAGTGGAAAATTTGCCGCTGCCGCCGGTCACCCATGAGCCCGATGAGGACGTGTGACCATACGTCGGCAGAGTGCTTTGTTCCCTTATTCGCACTTATTCTCACATGCATATACACAGGAAATTTCCCGCACTTTAGGTCCCTTTAAACCAGAAATCCTTCCGACCTTGAGGAGAGGGAAAAGAATCGAAGCAGGCGCGGTCAGTGCACACGACCGACAGACCGCAATTATTCCTTGGGGCGGTAATCCGCTTCCACTACTAGTAGTTCACCAAGTAACACCTCATGACTTCTCCAGTACATTGTTTCTTCAAAATGTGGGGCTCGTGAATTTGGTGTTTGGGGCTAGGTTGTTTCTTTGAAAAGTCGCCGCTAGTTGTTGTACCACCGTAGCGCACGTGCATCGGTTAATGCCCTCCAAAAGATCGCTTCTCTGGAACACGCTAGTGAACGAGTTTCCTGGCGATTTACAAGGCGGTTTTCCCAAAAATGCGCACGTTCTATTGGCTTAGATAATGTCTTGCTTCCTCAGTTTTACTCATACGGTCAGTTTAACTTAGCTGGTGAGTGTTGAAACATCGACGTCTTTTAGCCACAGTGACTACTGACAGAGGAGTTCTCCTCGGTGAACCCATCGATTGGTTACCGGTTGTCGAAGTTACTCTAATACAAAGAGGTCGTACACGACGGAGGGAATATATTCATCGGTCACAGGTATGATTAACACCACTAGTTGTAGAAATTTTTACTGTCGATAAGGTAACGTTAGAAAATGTACCTAGCTATTTTTTGCTGCTTGTATATTTAGAGGATTTTATCTCCGACAGCGGAGAAAATGGAGAGAAGGGATGTGACTCGAAAAGAACTGCACGATGCTATGTGCCAAGGAATGGTGTAGACGATAGAGTCAAAAAAACTATTGGCATTCAAATTTCTATAAAAAAATTTAGCATTGAAGGAGACGCAGATATGAGGATTTTTTGGGAAATTTGGGACTTCCAACTGACGTGGATCGTTTCCGCGAGTATTGCTCTTCCACTGCTGCCCTTTATGTGGAGCACTATGAATGGTATTTTATGCTCCCAACTGTGCATAAGATTCTAATACATGGAGCGTCTATTGTAAACGCAGCAGTGCTACCCATTGGACAATTGTCGGAGGAGGCCCTTGAATCGTTGCACAAGGATATTAGGAGGTTCAGGGAGCAGCACTCCAGAAAATTTTCAAGAATGGTGTCGTTCGAAGATTATTTTTCGAAGACTTACTCTATCTTCGGACGCAATAATATCCTCATCAATCGATTCGAATCACGGAAATTTGAAGGTACCTTAAGGAGCTAGGAACCCCCTTCTGATTGACGAGAACGTAGAGTCGGATGGAGACGAGATTAATTCAGATGACGAGGACCTATAACTGTATTTACTACTCAGACGGCACAGAATCCTCCGTATCTAATTCGTATGCAGATAGTATCCATTGACTACCGCTCCGTCGCTTTTTGTCAATGGATACTATCTGCATACGAATTACATACGGAGGATTCTGTGCCGTCTGGGATAAGGTATGCATTATTTCCATTTCATTAGTCATTCATTTCAGATACAAAAATATGGTTTTAAATTCTAATGAAAATTATCGAAAAATACTTGCATTAATTTCCGTGGAATACATTGATAAAATCCTTAATATTACACAGATTCCGCGCATCGATACATATTTTGTATGTATCGATACATCACGGTAAATCTGTTTAGGGTTATGTATCGAAGTTTCTGGGTCATTGATAGTACTTGCATGAATATAATAAGCATCTAACATGCAGCGCTTTTAATTTTAAAATTAGGGAATTTTTACTGTTTCCACCATTTTATTTTAGAGAGGCCCCTGATTGTTCTAGAGCAAAAATAACATTAGATTCGGATTAAGGAGTTAAAAATAATAAAAAATCGAATCAATCAGAAGAGAAGTCAATCTGTCAAAGATTCCAAATGAGACTTATCTAACGGCGTAACAACATCTAGTGGTGTTCCACAAGGTTCCGTTCCAGGGCCACTTTTTTCTCGTTGCACATTAGAGTTCTTCCAAATTGTATTGCTCACTGCAAATACATGATCTATGCAGATGACTTGCTGATCTATTGCCATTGCCTTCTTAACAAACTCGGTGATACCATCAATTAGGTTAATTGGGACGTATCTGCTATCACATCTTGGGCTAAGCTGAATTTCCTCGTGTTAAACTCGATAAAAACTAAATCCGTTATCATTGGCAACAGCAAGATAGTGTCGAATATAAATTTTACACAACTGCCAATGATAATGACCGAGGAAGTGAGCAAACCGATTTTGTAACAGTGGGACTGGCTGGGGCTGACATTAACCATGAATCTTTCCTCGAAAGAACGATGAGGATATCCAGCAAAATAAATGCAATTCTAAATCAATTAAAATCCATAGAAATCTACTGCCTTTTCAGCTTAAAAAGAAACTAGTTACCGTACTCATTCTCCCTCACCAAGCTACTGTAGTCTTGTGTACAATGACTTAATTGAGGAGTTGAATAATAAGCAACAACGTCTGTTGAACTTCTGTGTGAGATTTATCTTTAATTTACGGCGAGATGAACACATTACTCCTTATTTTAAAAAGCTGTCCTGGTTTGATCTTAACTGAAAGAGAAAATATAATATGGGTTGTTTTATGTTCAATCTCTTCAAATATGGTAGCCCTCTGTATTTAAAGGATCTTTTTCTCCCTAGTTGTAAACACACTAATGTTGTTACAAGACAAGACCCCTGTATTTTGTATGCCCCACAGTTCCGCACACCTACAGTTCAGAAATCATTTTCTGTTGTTGCCTCAAAGCTGCGGAACGATTTGCCAAAATAGGTAAAACACAGTGCACCACAGGAAATATTTAAGAAAAGGATTGTCACCCACTTACTCATCTGGTGACCCATGAATCCTGTCCAATTGATTCATTTTTCTGCTCATTGATGTGATTAATGGCCATTATTGTGTGATAAATAGCAATTTTGTTCTTTTTTCATTTATTAAGCTAAATTTACTTTTTTACATTCGTGTTATTTGTTTATTGGTATGTTTAATGCTCCTTTTTCTGTTAGAAAAATGAATTAAGTTCTTTTCCAGTTCATTGTTAAATGATAACATTGTGTATGTCTATTGTTAGCAATGCATATGACCACTTCCCTTATTTATTTTCTGATTGGTTTGTTACCATATTGACAAAATACGGCTGAGAACCCTCTCCACCAATTGCCATAAATAATAAATTTCATATGATGTTGAGCCTCAATTTCACAGTATTAAATCAATGCGTGACAAAGGTAAACATTAAAAAACATCTCTAATGAATAGAAAAGGAAATTCTCTGGTGATTTTAATGCGTTGAGATCAATTGGTAGAAACAATAGCAGAAGGTTACGGTAGTCCACGCTGCATTTATATGTTCATCTTTTTTGATAATATATTCATTTCGATGAAAACAAGTAAATAGTATAACAGCAACGATAAAAATTAGCAATTAAGTATCTTATTTCAATGTAAAAAACAAAGCCTAAAGAAAATTTACCTCACTTGAATCATGAACTGTAAAGTTAAAATTACATAATATGGCGACAAAAATCTGGTGTTTAAAAAACCTAGAGCTAATACAATATCGATGAAATATGGAATTATTCATGTATAAATAATCTGATTGATATCCAGAATGGTATTTATTAGGAATGCATGATTTGTTTAAGATAATACGCAAGGATGTGAGAGCCTGTAGAAATTTAAAATATGTAATAATTTGTAATACATTCATAGTAAGTCACGAAAGACCCAAATATCAACCAAGATTAAAAAAGCATAGCCTTTAGAATATTCTATTTCAATTCGTGCAAAACTTTGACCAACAAGTTGATGGAAACTAATATGTTGTATCGCTGATACAATGACTCCTTACTTTTTATTCATCGAGTTTGACATCTAGCACACCATTAGTGGAATACTTTTTGAGAGGGTATAGCTACCAGTTGCCGAATTGGAAGATTTTAAGCTATTTAATTTCCTACTGACGAAAGCCTCGTTATTTAAAAAATATTGATCATGTAAACATTTTCTGCTTCAATAGAAACACCCAATAACATCGATTAATAGCATCTTCACCCCTAAAAACCTATATACACCCTTTGCAATGTCTCAGACTTGAATTCAATCAGCGCAGCTTTGAATTATAGTTTTGTCACATCGACCCAAAGCATTTTTGCCCATAGATAATTCGAGTTAAAACAAAAGGCACAAAATTTTGAAAATCCTAGTTCTATCAAATACTTATGCATATCTTACATAATTACATGATATATCATCTCTTTACAGCGCTTCATTAAGTGTATTGTAAATACGGGTTATCGGGAATAAAAAAACAATAATCCTCGGTCAAAAATAATGCTATTTGTTTTTCGTGAAAAATATGCATTTCATATTTATTAGTTAACACGAATGTAATAACTTACCTGCTATTACTTTTTAATTTACTGACATTTTATTGCAAAAATTACAAGCGAACGATAAAAAATTTCCATCAAAAATATAATGTTAAATGTTTCCATCAAAAATATAAAGTTCACATCATCAAACTTAAAAGGCTTCTTCGCTCCTCCACTAACGTCTGAATTAACCGGCAAGGAACTCGAACCCCTGTAGGTGATTCTCGGAAAAGCATTGAGCTAAGCGGCTATGACCGCATGAATCAAGCGCAACGTGCTCAACTTATGGCTTATGGAAGCAAAGTACTCCTTCCTGCAAGAGAAATTTATGCTCGCCATTGCACTTCACTCATTTCCTGAGATAGTTTATTTCATGCCGTAAAGGACGGCGGGAGTTGCTGACACAGTTAAATTGGGTATTATTACTTCCTCCTCATCCAAAGATTTTGATGCCTTGAGTGGCTTATTATTCCTCAAGGAATAGGTATTTAATGAAAGGGTCTAAGATCTTCAGAAGGAGTTAAATTATTAAGCTTATTATCAATGAAATAGATCACTCGTAAATTTTCATGACGCTATTAATTAAGGAGACAGAGTCATCGAGTTAATTACTGGATATTTCCCAACTGGGAAAGTTGGAAAGAGGAGACATTTTTCTTATGGTTGGATTTATCTTGATAAAGCTCTAAGGATTTGTAACCCAGCAACGAGACACATAATACGATAGCAAAGTTACTTTCAAAGGAAGGATGAAAGTTTCCCTAAAAAGTTTTCAGAGAGAATAAAGATCTCTCTTGCCTCGCAAAGGGATTGTTACGACTGAAATATGGCAATGTTGGAAGTCAATATTTAGAAGAACTTCTCTCCACGCTCAAATACTGGATTAAAATGTAAAAGTATAATCGGTATAAATAATTCGATATGAATTTGAATGGTATTAATTTTATAACCATAGGTGTCATGTACGAGCTTTTCAAATTCAAAAGAATAAACTTTTTTCTCTGCTATGGCAATAATGCGACTGAAGTTTGTTCACTGGATAATATCACCGAAAATCAGATGTAAAAAACAAAACAAGTAGCTGGTAGGATGAATTTGCGATATATTGAAGATTAAGCCTTCAAAATGTAGAACTTATGCTCAAAAAACAGTATTCGAGTTCTTACTCTATTCTCAAATTTGGACGACATTGGGTTATTGGTTGAAGAAAAGAAGATAGCATTTTTCTACAGGTTTGCCTTTGGTACTAAGCGTTTCAACCATTAGGTTATCCTTAACAAATACAATGTGACCAGTGTAGGCAATGAAGATGACCTAACGGTTGAAACGCGTTCTACCAAATTCAAACTCTTGGAAAAAGTGCTATTTTGTTTTCTTCAACAAATATGCATTTTTTCTCTACTTCTCCCGCCTCAGTCAGTAATATTTCTATTATTTAACTTCCATATTGCACCTAAGTATCTTAAGCTTTTGCATGCTTTCCTCATAGGTATACCAAAGAGAGGTAAAGAGACCAATTGAAGGACGGGAAAAAACGAGAAAAAGGTAAGGCCTACTTTTTCTTCAACGTCAATCAAAATTTTAAAAGCCATTACAGGTTGATGAACTAGAATAGATTCTGACCGATGGCTAAAAAAAAACTTAGAAAGGAGTCTAGAAAGGAATGCGTAAAGCTATCAAAAACACCAAAAAGTTCATTTGAAGAAAAAATAATATTACATGTTAACAAAATCTTTTCTATTCAAACAGTAAATTGTAGCAATTGCATGCAGTACATTGAGAAATTAGTCCCGATATATATTGAAGCTATCAAAATTAAACGTTCAGGTTTTCAGGTTCAGGTGTTGCAATATCGAGGAAAATTTGTAAAAGTAGCCATGAAATCAGTTTTTTCGCCTAATATTCATTTAAAATATTTTACAAGACAGAAAATTCATGCCTTATATTCATGAGTGGCACAAGAACTTGTTAATCCTGTTGTAGAAAAATTAGTATAAATGTCTCTCATTGCATATAATTTTCGTTAAACTCCTGTAACTTGTAAATTAACTTTCAAATAATTTATGCTATATTTATGACCTGAATTTTATGCTTCCATATTTTATATTTCATATGTTATCATTGCTTGCTCGACTAAACTCTAGAAATAAATCGTTAACTTCATACTCGCCAAAGAGAATTGCAAAATATATCTGGGATTTGTGTGACAATATTTGAATGATTAGTTACACATTCTCTGGGATAAAACATTCCTGCCTGGTACCTTTATGACACATAGACCAATAGTGTACCTCACAGAATAAATTTTTCATTATTATCAATGACGAAGAGGAGGCTTTAATTAATCAAGGTTTTCCTCATTGAAGGAAACTTTTTTTCCGTATGGTTCCTTCCAAGTCTCCTTCAGCTAAGCCACTCAAAATTTACGAGATGAAAAAAGCGCCTGTGTAGTATATTACACCTATCAAGCTCCGAAAATGAGTGAAGCTTCCATTTATTTTGGTGCTTACAGCGAGGGTTTAATGCCCTGAGAGCATTAAGCCAAGACGTAGTGACTTCACTCAAGCCCATCTTTTTGCAAAATTTGAAGGGAGGTGCGCTAAATAAATTATACTTGTATCTCCTCAAATATTAAAAGCATCGAAAACAATATGAAAGAAAGTTGAGATCAGATGTCCAGCCTTTTTAGAAAATAGATGGCGGGATAATAAAATCCGTGATTATCAGTAAAACCAAATATATAGAAATTGAATAGCATCTTCCAAAAAACAGCTTTCGTACATGTCTTACACAGCATTGTTTTTTTGTTTCACCATCAGCAATTATTGTTTATAATTTTGATAATTATCTCACGAGATTCTCGATTGAAAGAAACACTAGTTCCCGCTGGACGAAATAATTAGGCAAATGATGCTGTATTTCGTAGTAAAATAAGGATGAAGAAAAGTAAAAGTAGCCTTGTCGTCTTGAGTAAAGAAAGATCCCTCATAGAGCGAATGACGAGGATACGGCAGAATGGATTTCGAATGTGTGTACTATGATGATATCATTATAACCATTCTTTTGGAATAGATGATGAATATGTGGAGGGAAGATGAAAGGCATAATGAATAAAAGGCATGAATGAAAATAATGAAGGCAAACCTCTTTAGTTTCCCAAAAATGTGCTACAATTGCTTATCTACGAAAAACCGTAGGATTTTCCTTCCTCATAGGAAAAATCTTTCCTTTTCATAGAAACATTGAAGTATGGTTTCGCTAGTTGTGGGCCCTGGTCGTTTCTATAGCGGTGAGGGTGCTGCTCCCGTCGCGCCCTTCCTTCCCCAGGAGGCGTCGTCGGGCTCCTATCGCGGGGGCGCCTCCTTCCCTTTTTCCTGCCATGTCCTCCCCCTTCTGTGGTGCAGAGGTTATAAGCTTATAGCTGCAGACTTCGGCCCAGAAGTGTAACCCCTAGGTGTCTCGTATCCGCTGCTACAATTGCTTGTATTACGTAAACATTATTTACTTTAAACAACATAGGTTGAATATTCAAGACTCCTTGTAATATAATTTTTATTTTTAACCCCGTTGGTTCTCGCCTCTGATGACAAAACTTTTTTCAAAAATGCACAGGAAAAGCATGTTTTGAACCGCGCAGTAAATGTACTTACCGCCTTAAACTGAAAAAAATGGCTTAGGTTTTACCTTTTGGAATTTAAGAATACCGGGACTAGCCACGGTAATAACTTTACGGGATTCACCCGCAATGCACAAATTGTGCGAAAAATCCACAGATAAAAAATCATTCGCCTTGACTAGGATACCTTGTGGAGTTTTACAATCGTGATGATGGAAGAAAAAAACTTTTGTAATTCACTAAGGCTAAAAGCGTGAAAATTTTTGAACTAAGGATTTCTCGCATTTCTTACTTCCAGCATTATTTTCATAATTACATATTTAAATTGAAAAATCAGGCATAATATGTTGATTTTGTAATTTTGGTCTCGACAAGGGAAAAATTCTCTAGGCACAAGCAAATGATGATGCTAAATTTCGGAAATTCACATGCTGATTTCGTAATTATGGTCTCCAAAAGCGAAAAATTTCCCTCGGTACAAGCAAACGATGAAGCCAAATTTCGGAAATTCACGATTTACGATTTTTTCGTCCCTAGTGTTACTGTCCATTCCAACATCACTCTGCGGGATGCCGAAACATGTGGCCATGGCCTCGGGGGAGGCGGAAAGAAATCCGTCTGGCACAACGGGCGCGTGTATCCGGGCGTCCAACTCGCAGTCCCCTTTACCGCAAGCAGCGCAACAGCGTATACCGACCGCAGCTAAACCCTCACCCGGAGGAATGCTATCCCCACGCCCACACACCCTGGGCTCATCCCCGCGCCAGCCAAATTAAAGAGTCCCGGTCGCAACTTCTGGAAAACCACACAGCTTCCCATCTCGACCACCTGAGCGCTACGCCCCCTTCCACCGTTCCCACTCCCGGGCCCGACCTCCTCCAACCCTTGGCCCCACACCAGAATCGATCCCGCCAACTACGCGCCCCCCAAACGTGGACTTGTGGCGTATAGTGCAAAGACCTACACCTTTTGCACACCCACGCAATAAACACCCGCGATAATGGTAATGGGCTCGCTTACTATTTGTATTTTATTTTATTGCCGATTGTAATACAGTTTGAAAAATAAACACTTCTGCATTTTTCCAAATTCCGATCCGTCAGCAACTTCTCGAGCACTACGAGACTTTTCTTGGGGATATCGGAAGGTTTTACCTAAGATTTAAATCCTCGGTACTTCGAGCAACAGCCTAGCATTACGCCTTGTAAGCTACCACGCTCCTCCTAATTTCTGACGGGAAAGCAAGGTATAAGAAAAAGAAAATACCTGCCAATCAGCATTCTTATTCCTCACGGTAAAAAAGTTGGCATAAAGTTCCATAAAATCCATTCACAGTCAACCGAAATGAGCTCGATTTAAAGAAATCGTTACGTAAAAAAAACTGCATTTAAAAGCTTTCAATCAATATCAAAAAATCAATAAAAATATGCACATAAAACATAGTTGGTCGTCATGAGGCTGGTTTGATGTAGGCTGCACTCGATTTTTCTTTCTGCAAAGTGTCTATGGTAACATATTTCTTCCCATTTTTGCTCTTAAATGGTTGATCTAAACATTTTTTACGCAAGAGATATTTATTTTTCGTTCAATTATTTCTATTGCATTGCGGTAGCTGAAATATTATTCAGAGAACATGAGATAAATCGTTGCTTCCAGCCCAAAAATACCACGGATTATTCAAAAATATAAAAAATGAATAATCAAGTCGTCTCGTTGATGCGAAATGGGCATATGCGTTTGCGTGTTCCATGCGTTTGTTTTATGCTTTCCGGCATCCAGCGTTTACTCTTAAAAAGTAAAGGTATTTACGTGGGCGGTTTTTTGCCACCATCCGATAGCTCAGCAAACACACCATACAAGCGACAGGCGGGTATTAAGCTGATAGGAAAACTGCGTGTCCTCCGCCTCACACGCTCAAGCCATTTCTAATGGTAAGTCGTTAGTTTAAGGTTAGTTTCAATCACATTAACTACACTTCCATAATTGATTCGCCTGCCACGTGTGCCCTGCGGAATGACAGCCACATAACTCGTCAAATTTCTTCAGAATTGACATGTGTTGACATTTATGCCGATGAAAGAGATTTTTTAAATGCGCTGTGGCAGGAGTGTGAAAAATTACACCTATTCCTATTCAAAACAAAAGAGGTGACATGCTGACTTATGGAAATGATCTGATCTATGACAAAGCCCGTCATCTCAGTGATGATGCAGCCAAACCGCTCCTTGAACAATTTCAATGGCACATTTTCGATCAACCGCCTGGCAATGCCAACCTAGTGCCGTGTAGTTTCCATTTTTACGCTGAAATGAAGATTCTGCTTGTATGGAAGCGTTTTCAAACGGACGATGAGCTTCAGGACAAAGGTAAAATTCGTTGGAAGTCATTGGCAGCGACATTCTATGAAGAAGGAATAGCTTGTTCACAGGCAAGACCAATTCCTCAATCGCCGAGGCCATTATGTCGAAAGGACACCACAAGCGTGCTCAATATTCATCAATAAGATAATTAAATAATCAATCACTGCGCCTTCTCTTCATGACCCATCGGAGATTGAAAAAAACTCGCCCCGTATTTTCATTTAACTCAGGCAGAGATTTTTGTAGAATAACGAGGCATTCTTTCACTATGCACTAGGAGTTTTACGAATTATAGCCGGTTTATTCAAAGAAAATCACGTGCCCAATCCTAAGGGATCAGACTTGAATTGCAAAGGACTAAGAGAATAAAATCGGATACATTGCCTTCTCTAGCACCACGAGCTGAAACGCTGCTCTAGGGACAATGATATTAAAGTAATGAATTTGCAAAAACAAAAACTTAAAGGCTAAAATTAATTTTTTGAATTAGTTTATTATGATCATCCCATTTTAACCAGCTTCAAATTACAATTGTGACAATGCTCTTCGATTGGCTCTTGGATTGATGGGAAAAAATAATTATTCTCAATGGTGAAAGAGCAAGATATTGCTACTATTATTTGAGCCACCCTCAAGTTAAAAATAATTTCAATGTAAGATTCGCGCTTTTGTTTCAGCTATCCCCAGAGGAGGCAAGGGAAAAAGCGATCGTGTAATTCAGGCTGTACGCACATACGGCCATCCGTCGGGCCTATTATCCACGCCGCTGCCCGCCCAACACGTTTTGCTTCCGTCGTTAAAATCATGATCATGTGATTGGACACCGCCGCCAACGTCGTCGGGGCAATCGCGAGAGGACACGGGTAGTGCATCAGTTTAACGCGATTCGACAGCAGAGGCCGTTTCGCTCATGTAGCTTGTTGACGGGGCAGTGGCACCCGCGCAATGAATTGGCGCCTCCCTCTATCCAAGCCAAATCAAGTGGTACTTCGCTGATCCAACAAGGTAGTCTGCGTTTCAGGTTTAAATACATATACGTCAGTAATCTCTCCTACACGTTAGGGTACGTTTTTCGAAAATAAATAAAGCCAGGAGGAAATGAAATTTTCTCATCTTAGCTGGCGTAATTTTAAAAATTTCAAAATGCTGGCATATTTTCGGTTACCAAACGGGTGAAAATTTGTTTTTCAAAATTCACTAGCTCATTCTTCACTGTTTGATATTCCTTCATAAGGTTTTTTTCTGTAGTTTAATTTTACTAATACCACTGCTTTTTTTGCGTAAATCGACCCAGGTTTCGATGAGTAATCATTATCATGAGACGTAAATACAAAATAATTATATATAATAAGTAATTAATATAAGTAAAATTTAACTGTCCAAGAAAACTTAGTTTCTCTTTCGAAAATTTTAGGACTTTAATTATTTCAGGTGAATTTCAGTAGTCAAAGCACTTTAAAGCGCACTGTATTTTCACATAAGCAGGTGGTGTACTCACATCCCCACCTTATGCTTATTGGAGCAGCTTGCAGGGTACCTATTATGTTGATGAACTGTTTGGAGAACCACTATGTGCATGAGCGGTGGCATCTGCGTTTTCCGCGTGAATACAAATGACGTAATTCCAGCTTTTGGTGAAAAAAATTGCTGGCATACCGACCAGAACCAATCTAAAATGCTTAATTTAAAAATCGGTACCCATATATAAATTTAATGCCTTTTGAAACTTTAATAGTTGTTGGTGTTCTCCGTTGCCTCAAAGCTGTGATGTCTATTTAAGCGTGTTTGTAAGTGGTTACCTCTTAATGAGTCGTAATTCTCTGGGGAAATAACCCACAGTAGAGTGCTAAGTGACTACATATCGCTGTAAAATGTGCTTGCCAAAATGTGAATAAAATTCATGAATAAAACGCAGAAGTTTTTCATTACTTGGCATTTGTTGGCGTATCTATAAAAATTAATAGTTACGATGCAGTAACTTTCGTAGGAACGGGCAAAAATATTGAGAGATTTTGTTAACCTTTCGTCAGGCGAAATATTGGAATTTCCAAGTTCAGGCGCAATGTGCCTAACAGGCGCAGATGTAAAAAAAAATCTTCTCTTAGCACGGCTCAGTGTAACACCATTAAACTTTAAAGCACCATTATTAGTGTAAAATAACACGTAAAAGATGTCTATCGTCCAATGTATAGATCTCTTTACACGCCGTTATCCTGCCCGGACCGATCCAGTTAGATGCAATTTAACGTGTTTTGTAGGATATTATAATATTATATGTACTGTCTTTTAGCATGTGAATTTTATATGATCTGTGTTTTTTTCAGCTTATTGAGTTAATAATGATTTTATTTTGCTTTATTTTATCATTAATTTGTTTAATTATGCTAAATAATCCGCCACTTATCTGTCGGCATAAATGCGAAAAGCAAAAGGCTACATAGAGCGTGCCAAAACAAACAGCTACTATGAGTATAAAGGGTTATTACCGCCTATTGGCGCGAAGAAATGAAAAAGCACTCGCACTTAGCCTGTCAGATCCATTGCGCCCGACGGAAGATTAATATCTTAATCTATTTTCATTTTTTACCGCGGGTGCCTACTGCAGATACACGTGGAGTGAATTTAGATCAAAATGAGAAATTGCTACCATAACGGCCATTTTTATAGAACTACGAGTAAATTACTTCACAAGTCATGGAGTTATTTTGACTAGGAGAAGAGAAGGAGAGTATTATATAAAGGCAGTAAGACATTCTTTAAGTACTGATAGGACTCCTGGAGACGTGGAAATGGATTCGCGTATTGTTAGACTCCATTCAATATTTCACGAAGCGGGTCCATCGAGAGACGACCAATGCCTCTATGTCAGAAACCAGTCCTTTCAAATGCAACCGGAATGGTTGTCGGATGCACCCAAAATGTTGTTTATGCAGAAAGGCAGCTGTGGGTCGATTCGACTTTTAATGCGAATTGGTTTGAGGAAATATTCCAGAGCATGGAGATGCACCTATCATTTCCATTTAACCCGGATACATTGCACTACGACAGTGGATTTCCGAAGACCATTTGATGGACCGAGGCATATTGTCCATGGGTGAAATAACGATCGCCTTCCGTACATCAAGAGTGTGCTTGTCTCCTATTGTCCTATGACTAGTGCTCTATTGGATCCAGAAAATCAAGGACTACTGATTTAAAATCGATCTAATTTTAGCTGTAGCATTGATATTTTCAAATACACTAGGAGGCCACCCGGCGTTACTCGGGAAAAATGGTACCAACACAAGTAAGAATATTAGAACTTGGATTTCATGATCATATAAGATTTTTACGTTTCTTTGTGGCGTGTCAAGAGGTATGCCTATCCGACAGGATGTCCAACCGCAGAAGTTGCAAGGCGTGATATCACAAACATTAATGAGAAAATGACGCAAAAGTTGCGTTGACGTAGCTTAAAGTAGCACTACGTGGGTTTGAGAGTATGTTATGCACCTATGTACTACTGTTGGCGTCAACATGATGTGCCGTTGTACTTTGCAAATTTATATCTGGGCTTGTTTGCATCTTTAAATAATAAATAAAACGCCATTTAAAGAATACTTTGTTCTAAATTCTGATTGATTTATATTATTTATATATATTATTTTTTCTATTAAAATTTCAAAAATGTAGACACGCCAGAGAAACAATTGACTCCAAAATCTTCATTTATTTGGGTTTTCCTAAGATCCTTAATCTATAAAAATGTTGTTATTTGTATTATTTAATAAATTCTATTAATGCCATGTTGCCTAACGGAGCCACGGCAGGCCAATGTCAGTTTCCGGGAAGTTTGGTTGTTGAACCGGGAAAGGCGCGAAAGTCCGTTGAGCCTGCTCCTCCTACCGAGGCTCAAAGAAATACAATGTACTCTGCCCATTTCTTGTACATTTAAAGTATTTTCTTATACGTAACATTGATAATTAAACCGTGCATCAAGCAGTAAAAATAAAAGCTCTAACCAACAAATTCATGAAACGACATCCCTCTTGATATTAAAAAGTGTTTCTATCAGTTTTTATTCGTTCTTTCGAGGTATACTGTGGGAATAGATAATTTTGAAACATTTGCGCTAATTGATAACAAAATATGAATTCTAAAAAAACGTCAAAGCCATTTTATATATTTAAACTAATGTTTGAAAATTATTGTGGAAGATGAATGCTATAGACTTGGCTGAGTTACGAAGTTCATAAATTTGACCAAGCGGCTAATTTTACGATGCGCGAAGTCATTTGTTGCTCTGACGTGTCTATATTTTTGAATTTTTCATAATAAACAGATAACAATTTAAAATAAATTTTTCTTTAAATGACACATTATTTATTAATTTAGCGTGCACACAAGCCCTGATATAAATTTGCAAAGTATAGCGGCAAATCATTTTTACGCCGACAGCAACTTAGGCCGTAATCCGTGAAGCCGTATGGCAATGCATATAGGACAGACAAACAGACATTATCTTTTATATACATAGAGTAAGAAATGCTCAGTGTACTTTATTATGTATCAGAATTAGTCAAATTAGTAATCCATACCACCACAAAACCCAGCATTCGAATCATACGGCTTCTGGAAAATGGAGATATTTCCATGCACTCAGAACATTTTAATTAAAACCCTAGCGCTCATCGCTAGTCCAAAATTTAGTATTAAAATGTTTAGTGAAATGATTAGGTGAAATAAACAGTCTCTGAGCGAAAAGCAAACAACGATAAGCAAAATATATATTCTTGGTGATTCATTTCGAGTTTGAGTTCAACTATTTACTAGATTTCCCAATATCATCAGAACTTTTAGTATTTTTATAATCCCAAAAAGCTAGCTCGAGGGCTAGGATTATAGTATTAGCATTTATACTAAAACTGGAACTGACTGTCGGAACAACTAAATATTCACATTAACATCCGTATCTACGAGTAAAGGTTATTATTATAGAATTATAAATAACAATTGTCACTAAAAGGTCAGTGGTATAATCGAATAGCGCAGTTTTCGGGATTTATTTCTTTAAAGTTTAATTTACACAGCTAAAGTTAATAATCACTCTTCCGTACTCTTACCTGTGTAAAGCCTAACGTCGACCTAGGGCAGGGGTCGCCAACCTGCGGCTCGCGAGCCACATGCGGCTCTTTGGAAATGAAACTGCGGCTCTTTAGTTCCACACGCAAATATTACTTATTAAAAAAACATTTAAAAACGATTTTGAATCGACTAACGAGGATTGGGCACCATTTCTCTCTCTCAGCCCATTGAACTCGCTTTTCACTCCACCTCTCCCCCGTGACACGCGTTGTCACTGTCGTCAGTATGTTAGAAGCAAGCTCTCGAATGACGCCGTCGCCGCTGTGCTGTGGATGTGCGAAAGACGTGGGGACCACGGTTCACGACGTAAGCCAGCAATTGTCGCTCTTATTGTCCGTCACTACTCAAACCGACCTTCGCCTTCCTATAGATGAGTCTTGTGACATAAAAGACATGGCATAAGTTGCCCTTTTTGTCAGGTATTTGTCTTCCCAAGGACCAAAAGAAGAACTTCTAGGATTGCTGCCGCTCTCGGGACAAACTAGAGGGGAAGATATAGCAAATGCCGTGCAAAAATGCCTCGAAGATAACAAGATTGATTTAAATAAAATCGTTTCAACTGATGGAGCCAAAAGTATGACAGGAAAAAATAAAGGGACAACAACAAACAAACAACAAAAGAGAAAAATAAATCACGAAATTCTTACGTTTCACTGCATAATACACCAAGAAGCGCTTTGTGTCCAAACATTTCCGGTCGAAATAGTTGAGGTCATGAATTTGGTAATCAAGATTGTTAACAGCATCTTGTCAAAACCACTCTGCCATCGTCAGTTTAAAGAATTCTTAAATGAAATGGAGACTCAGTATTCCGACCTCCTTCTGCACAATAAATTGCGATGGCTTTCCAAAGGTGAGGTGTTGAAACGTTTTGCTTTGTTCTTAAATGAAATAAATACATTCCTCAGTGAAAAAGGCATTAATCACCCTGAATTAGAGAACGGCAAATGGTTGCAAAAGTTTTATTTCATGTTAGATTTCACGGCAAAATTAAACGAGCTGAATCTAAAACTGCAAGCAAAGGGAAACCCAGACTATGTTTTGGTAGAAGAATTGGTTTGTTTCGAAGAAAAATTAACTATTTTTGAAGAAGATATTGAGAGCGGTAAATTGCTTCATTTTCAATTTCTAAAGCAATATCGCGATAAAACCAGTGCAACTGTTAACACGATTTACTTCAGCACAGTTATAAAAAAAATTAAAGATGAATTTGCTGACAGATTTCAGTAATTTAAAACAACCACCAACAAAACCACTCTAGAATTCATAGTAAATCCTCTTAACACAAATAGGGACGAAATCCACATTGAGCCATTTGGAGTTGATACTGGATCTTTAGAAATGCAATTGATCGATTTAAAAAGTAAAGCTTAGTGGAGTGGAAAATTCACAGAGTTGAAAAGCAAGTTGGAAGAGTTGAATGTCCAGAAATATATGTGCGTAACGCAACAAAAATGGACAGTGGAATGGACGCATGGAATAGTCTTCAGATTGCTACAGTGAGGTGAAGAAGTTGGCATTTGGAGTACTGACAATCTTTGGATCGACATATTCGTGCGAGCAAGCGTTCTCTTGCATGAATATAATTAAAAGTAAAGTAAGAAGCCAACTAACAAATGAAAATTTGGAGTCGTGTATGAAACTTAAAACAACAAGTTATGAGCCAAATTTAGCAACACTTTGCCAATTTCAAAGAAGTTAAAAAATGGGTTAATTAATGGTTAAACTCACAGGAGTTACAATTCTTTTAGAATTTTATCCATAAATTACTTCAGGGATGGTAAGATGTATATAATCGAATGGTCAATACTTTGATTAAATAAATTTTAAGTAAACACTTGAAATAACGTGTTTTATTTTGCGAAAAATCCGGTAAAGACTTTTACACACACCTGATATATTACCTTATTTGTTGTAAAAAACACTACTTATATAAGAACAAATAGATATTTTTCTTATGAATAAATAGATTCGTTTTTTTTTTATCAAAAAAATATTTATGCGAGTGCTATTTATTGTTGGCAAGAAAAATGTTTGTGGCTCTTTAAAACTTTGAAATTTTGTAAATTGTAATTTTTGGCTCTTTCGACTCAAAAGGTTGCCGACCCCTGACCTAGGGTAATGATACATCCACATTTATATCTACAAGGTAACGTGCAAGGTTGTGTGGCACGAGGTGATACGCTGGCGTGCAACACTCATTATAGCCTTAAACAGACACGCGCTCGTTTGCCAGACACAGGCGAAGCAGACATAACCGCGAGATGTGGTCAAACCAGAAATATAGCTCGAATAAATAAACTTTCCTTCCTACTTCGCTGATGAGAATATTTCTAGCGTAATGCCTAAAGTCGATTTATGGCAATGGTACCGTGCAAAATAAAAGATCATTCCTCGGGAATTATGTTTTTCCGTACCCTTAGTATCGCTTAAAATATTTAACCTAAAACCGTTCATATGATACAAGATCCTCGCAGTCTTTCCAATCCTCGACAGCGAATAGTTTCCACTCTTCGCCCCAACTTGACACTTGCCCCGCCGGCAATGTCTGGCCGTCAGACTCACACACTTTCAAATTGAAAGCAATTTTTCTCATTTCCATGGAGAGTTTAAACGCTTTCTAATAAATTTGGATGCAGCAATCAAAATTAAGTTCCATAATTTGAATAAAAGCTGTATTGAAGTTTCTATTTTAATATAATAATTATTTGTGTCGGGAGTAACCTCATGGAAGCCACTTAATATAATGAAATGTAAAAAACTTTGTAATTCCAAAAAAACTTTAAAAAAAATAAAAATACTTTTACAAAAATACTCTTCCACCTAGGTTTCGACATTTCATGTTATTATCTAGTGATGACGTGCCAGATGATGTCACCAAATGATGATGTCCCACATCAAAACCTAGGTCGTACAATATAACATTTATTTGGAATTACAAAGTTTTTTACATTTCATTACTTTCTTTTACTCATGCTTTGCACGCTGCGTTATAATATCCGTATTACTCTTTACTAAGGAGCCTCTAACTCAGACCTTATGCAACGGTTCCAGTGACCTTCGACGTATTATTATACATTTAATTGCAGTATTTCAACTAAAGGCAATTATCTTTTAAAGTGGTGGCTGGGTGTTCGCCTCCCAAGTAAGACATTACGGGTTCCTAACCTGGCTACTTGTTATTTTTAACCATCCGGGCATGGCGGTTTTTATTAATAAGAAAGTACTATGCGTATGAAATTCAAAATATTAACCAAGTGAAAATAAAATGAAATAAATTCATAACTCAAAGATCCTAATTGATCTCCAACATGTCAACAGCAATCAAAATTATATGGTTAAATCTCGCGTGAGTTCTAGCACCTCTTTCCGATGCATACCGATCTCTCTGATCGCATGGATTGATACAGGGGAGTAAAGTCAAAGAAATAAAAATAGGATTTCTTGAGGATATTAGCTTTGCCCATTAAAACTGAGAAAAAAGATAGACCGATCGATTTTGAAGGGGCCAAAGTGGCGCTATAAGGGCAGTTGAACGTCACAATCGACGAATAAATTACGACGAGTGAATTACGAAAAAGGATACAGAAAAACTACACGCACCATTATTTTCCCTTTTCATTTATTATTACAATTTTCTCTGTAGCACCCTTCAATGGATAGGGTCCCTCCATACAGCTCTTGTGCAGGGATGGAGAAATCTCTGAAAAATCTTCATCAACGACGGGAACTGAACCCGAACACACGGAGCGGGAAACCAAAACGCAATCCAACAAACGAGCTCGATTTCGCTTCATAGAAGGGGAAGGGTACAAAAAATGTGCTGGGAAAGTCGATCCCTTAGCCGTTCGGGGTCCGGGCGAATAGTTTCCGTACTGCTCGCGGATGAGCCACATGCCTCGCCCGGACGGCAATACCACTGCGAGCAACCTTCCGTTAATTTTGGTCCCCTCCCAAACGTATTTCGCGGGAAAATGAGATTCCTGTGGCGAACGTGCGCGAGAGTGTTTACCACAGCCGAAGCGAAGAGGGAGAAGCTCAAATTGTTCCCGAAGGACTTGATGTAAGGGAAGTAATTGCCTCTCGGATTCCATCGGTAAAAGTATCCATTTTCACGTTCAGTAGAACGGTAACGAGTAAATACTTATAGCTGCCGCTTGGCTTTCCTAAGAATTATATCCAACCAAATGAGATTTCGTAACTCTCAATTCTTTGCTCACACAAACTGAGAATTTGCTTCTTATATTCTGTGAGCGAGGATGGTAAGTCCAGAAATACCTTGTAAAAAAGGGCAGCGGTTGCATAAATAGATAACTTCGGACTGTCAAATAAACGAAAAAGCTCTGATAGGAAGGGAATTAATTAAAAATTTAAAAGAATAAAGTACAAACTGCTAATATGCTGCGCGATTATTTGGTGTAGAATAGAACACTGACATAATTCGTTATTGCAAAATATTTCTGTTGCATTAATTCCGTGGTACAACAAATTTATAAATAGACTGTCAGTGAGTATAGGCACTGATCTAATTGAATGATGAACGCGATAGAAACAAGAAAACGGATTCAAACATCATGTTAAATCGTTGCTAAAAATTCGTTAAAATGCTTTTCCTTGAAAATGTATAGGGCTACTAGCAAATAAATAATTAGCAGATTGAGAACTAATAGGAAGTAATTGTAGTTACCTCCCAGAATATTTTGCTGGCCAACTTTTTAATAATATATTTTTGATAGGTAGAGTAATAATTGAGCGGGTCATTGGCGAACGATGGCTCTTTTTATTCATTGTATCTATTCCATGCAAATAACAAAGCGAAGCCTGGAGCCATGAAAATATATATACTCGTTATGAATTTGGATTTTTGAAGCATCTCCATTAGCTAGCGGCGTATTCATTCCATAAAAATGAGAGATCGTATTAATATTACTCGACTATACCTTCTCCGAGAAACCCCTGTCATGCAACTAAGTTATTCTTGCTGTGACCCGATTCGTTTTGAGCTCATATTCGAACATTCTCTTGACGTAAATGATACGAAGGCATATTTTTACAGGAAACTGATCATTTCTTCCAATTACTGACCAAGAAAACCTACTCTTCTCCAGTGTAAATGAAGTAAAAGAGCCTCTAAAAGATTTGATACTGAAGCATTTCCCTCTACACTTAACCCTCGCTGGCCAAATATTTAATTTTATCATTAATTTTCGCGATTTTGAAGTTATATAATACGAATTCCTTATTTTCAATGCGCAACTACTTTACAATCATTCCTACCTTGATATAAGCAATGATACTCACCTCAGATTATTAAAATTATTTTTCGTCCAACTGAGGAGCAATAGATAACGTTACAATTTGAAAATCAATAACGCTTAGTAACGTACAATATCGTTTACAGATTAAATTTTCGAACATATTTTGCATAATACTCTATAAATAGGCTTTACTCAATTATATTTGCAATGAAAAGTACTTACGGGCCTAAAAAAGTTATGATTATTAATCGCAGAAAAATATTAAGTGCATCTTTCTCAGTTGTGGAAACCTTGGAAAAGCGCCAGATATAGACGAAAGGTTGTAAACTAGGCAGCAAATCAGCAATATGATAAACGGACAGTACTATTACGAAAAATCGTATGGAAAAATGATATATGATTAATTTCAAAGTCTCGTAAATTTAAGGAGCATCCAATAATTAAGACCATGTGTCTGTAAAGTTTTGGCTTGTAACGCTACAGTATAAAAGTATGGGTTTATCGTAGAAAAACCAAACACTAAGATAGAGAGAATGTGCCATAATTGTGGGTGTAAGAGAGAAGAATGTGACACGATATGATTTAAAAAAACATGTATGGATCAATAAAAGGGAGGAATAGAGAAATTTCGGTTGCAAAGAGGAAGTGTGGAGAGAGGAGAGATACGGAAGGTAATTGAGATGATGCTGAAGAAGTGAAAGGGGTGCGGGCAGGTAAATAAGGGGCGATCCGCCCGAGGCACGTCCATAAATGGTAAGGGGCTAGAATGGCGGATGAAAGGAAAGGAACAGGCTTTATGGATGAGATGAGCGGAGGCGAAGGAGCGAAGGGTGAATATGGGGAAGTGCGTTTTGATGCCTCTCCTCTGAGGGTAGGGAGGATGGGTGGATGGCTAAACCGCCATAATCACCCGAGCACACTTGAATCGCGCAAAAAAACCTCAAATTATTCAAAACGACCCGGGGCTGAGCTCGTAAAAAGGTTGGTTTTTCGAGGGCGCCATATGCGATTGTGGGAGCAAAAATCAGGGAAAATTGCGACCACAACAAAGAGAGGAAATACAGAATATATTAAAAGATTTGACTTATTTAAAACATTTCTTTCCTCCATACAAAGGATTTATATTTCCTAAAATGCCGGTGTAGTATATCATTTTGTAAAAGCTAGAGAAAGTTAGTCGATTACAAAATAATTACCTCAAAATACGTTTTAAATATAATTTCTGATAATTTTTTAGTTAAAATGAGGGCAAGCTTTTGTGCATCACTTCTAAATCAAGTCAAGCTTGTCTTTGTGTAAAAGAGTACCTATGAGTAAATATTCCACAAACTTAGCATCAAAAAGAAGACAACTTTAAAACCTACCACATGGTAAATTTTGAAAAGCTAATTTTGCCGGTAAAGGTGAATGCCAGCAATATCACCTGGTACTTGCAAAATATGCGATAGAAATTAGCATGCAAGAAACATTTAAGGCAGACAAATTTGAAGGCAGGACTAGAAATATCAGTGCCTGAATTTTGTTGTTGAGGATAAATGATTATAAAAAATGCGAGAGTGATTTAAAGGAAACATTTGTTACATCAGGTAATTATTTTCTCCGGATATGTTTAGTAGTCTTTCAAAATATTACAAAAGCGTATTTCAATTAGTTTCACGGCGCGCCGCGGCGTGTTCTACTTCAATCGACTACATGCTACCCTAAAAACCTTCAGCTCAGAATAAATCGCATATTCGTTGGTGTTCACATTTTTGTGGTGGAGTTAAAAAGTGCGATACAGACTACATCATCCTAACGACTCTACCACCAGGGGAAAAGGCACATGCCAAATATCCGATTCATGCAACTTTGCCATAAATATATGTATAACTCGGTTGCTGTCAATTTTTAAATTTATGAGGACAGTGAGGATTTTCAAATAGTTTGAAAAGTAGTAAGACTTCTTATTACCTAACGAGTCACATGTAGGTTCAAACAAACTTGAGGTGACAGTAGTTTTTTTATTATCCTTTCTTCTGGCAACTTCTTATTTTTTTGGATTGAGTTAGCATTTTTTAGTAGTCTTGTGTACAGGTATCCGCTTTATTTAAGTTTTCGCTGCGATTTCAAATAAAATCTTCAAAGTATAACAAAAACGTATTTCACTTAGTGTCACGGCGTGTTCTACTTTAATCGACCTCATCTTTCCCTGAAAATCTTCAGCCCTGAATTCATCGTTTGTATACGGGGTTTTCTGAAGGAGTGAAAAAGTGCGGTGTAGCGTGCGCCGCGAAGTCATCCTAGCGAGACCATCAGCTAGGATGTGCAGCCGTCAACGCCTCTGCGCTGCCTATCACAAATGCAAGGGCGCAACGGGACCAACCCGCTCGCCCGTCTGTCTTCCGACTCGACCCTTCCCAAATGGAAGAACTGCACTCGTAAATATCCAACTCCACGGCCTGCACCCGCGAGTCCATTGTTAAGGTTTCCCGTCAATGTCCTCGTGTGCATCCCAGGTGACGATGCTGGTACTATCGTGGAGCCTGGAACTGTCGAAGCGTCTCGAAACATAGGTAAAAAAAACAAACCAACGAAAAAACGCGTCGCGCGTCTTATGTGATTCAACTCCACGTTAAAAAATTAACATAAGAATATGTGGTAATAAGTAGCTGGGCAACATCCACTTGGTTTCTCTATTATTTTTTTTACTAGGGTGTGTATTATTACGAGCGGATTAAAAACTGATATGCTAATATTTCAATTTCAAATTGAAATATGCACTTCCGAGTCACAGCAGGTATAAATTTATTCATCTCACCATCCACTAGAGAAATGTGGAGTAAATATACAAAAAACCTTTCTCGGTTAGAATGATGACTCATATTCGATCAAAGGAAAAAAGACGAAGAAAAATCCTGAAGAAAATTCATTCGCCATTCATTAGATTCTAGAACATTCGACAAAAATGTATGTGTAGCTCAGATACTGTCAATTTTACAAACTATGGCGGGTAGTGTGGTGATTACGAAATAATTTGGAAGCTAAAACACTAATTACTCCCGAAGAAGTCTCATGTAGTTTCTCAAAGAATCTCAACGTGTCAGTAATTTTTGTATTATATCTTTTGTTCGTGCCACTTCTATTCTTTTATCAACTCAGATTTTTTTTAAAGGAGAAATTATTTCACGTGCGGTTTTCCTAATTTTTTTAAGCTCTCGAAGCTATTTTGAAAAAAATGTCAACCATCCAAATCCTTGAATAAACTTTGTCCTTCAAATATTTTTCTTCTAGAAAATAAATTATTTATTTTTATTATAACGCACTTATGAAGTCAGAAAGGAGAAAGTTTTACGACTCAGCAATTTCTGTATTTACTGATCTTGTTTTGGAAAAACAAAATGTAATTACGAAGCTATTAGAAAGTTGAAGACGAAAACCCATTACAAATTAAGAGCATTTACTGACTTCAATGGTGTCTCTCTGATCGATGAATTACCAATCAATAACAAATGTTCGACCAATGCGATTTAAATTTAGCTTTCTCTTCAACAGTACAAGAACCGATCTCATATCAGTATCACTCTATTTTCCACTCCATAAAGCTAAGAAAGGATATGTCATAATTAATGGCATTACTTCACCTCCCCTCATCTCTCTGATAATCAACATGGTTTTCTTCCGGGTCGCTCATGCATGACCAACTTATCCGTCTTTCAGCATAATGCCATTAACTCCATTAATAATAAATCACAGTTAGACACCATTTTCCTGGATTTTTCCAAAGCTTTTGACTCTATCAATCATAGCCTCCTCCTCCACAAATTAGGTGAACGATTTAATATTTCTGGTAATTTCAAAAGTCTCCTAACTAGCTTCCTCAACAATCGAACTCAAAGGGTTATTCTTTCTGGCTCATCTTCTCCTTGGTCTCCTCTGACATCTGGGGTTCCTCAGGGGAGTGTCCTTGGTCCTTATCTGTTTAACTTGTATATTGATGATCTTGCCTCTTTGCTACCTTCTTCCCAAGCTCAAACTCTCCTTTATGCTGACGATTGTAAATTGTTCAAGGAAATTCAAAAACCATCTGATTGCCAAGACCTACAAGATGCCTTACGTCAGACATCGAATTGGTGTAATGTCTGGAATCTTGCATTAAACCCAGATAAATGTAGTGTGATGTCCATTTCCCTAAAGAAGATAACTCATCAATTTGACTAGAGTATTTTTAATCACTCGCTGAAACGTGTATCAACATCTAAGGACCTAGGCATTATCACTGATGATAAATTAAATTTTTCTCCACACATACAATTCATCAAGTCTAAAGCAATGTCCCTCTTAGGACTCCTGTTCCGTTTCACTGAAATTAAAGACCCCCAGGCACTTCGAACTTTTTTTTCATCTATCATTCTTCCAATTCTTACCTATTCTTGTCCCATTTGGTCTATCTCTTCACAAACCAACCTCTCATCCCTGGACTGTGTCGGCAATTTCTTTGCCAATATAGTAAAAAATAGAATACCGCATTTACGCAACATGTCCACTAATGCTATTCTCTCCTCCCTCTTCATCCCTAATCTCACTACCCATAGGCTCACAGCTGATTTAAAACTTATTTATAAGATTCTCAATTCCACCATCGACTGCCCAGCATTGCTCTCTTTTATCAATTTTAAAGTTCCACCCCGCCCTACCCGTTCTCATCCCCTAATCCACATGCCCATTCCTAGACTTTCACTCACTAAACGTTCGTTTTTCTACCGCATTACTTCTGTGTTGAACTCACTCCCTCCACACATCGACCCCTTTGCACTTCCATTGAAATCCTTCATAAGCCTTTCCCTATCCTATCTGTCACCGAAGTAGTCTGTCACTGCAGTTTCTTGTTGTCCTTTTGTTTTTGTAAATGTAATTATTGTTTTCTACATGTTATATTGCGTCTTCGTCCTCTAATTTATGTATTGTTACCTGGCCACTATAAAATGGCATATGCTGTATGTGGTTATATTTCTTTAAAATAAAATTAAAATAAATAAAATTAAAATAAATAAAATTAAAATTCACCATGTTTCTAGAGTATGGCCAAGGCTACTTGATGGGATTTATCATCCACATATTCTTTAAAAGATAATAATCAGCATTATAGCAAAACATTTTAAGCCCTTTTATATTCTAGAGCTAAAGATAGGACTTAGGCACGTGGCAGTATTTTTCAAAAAACAAAATTCAGTCAAATGTAATGCATTCCCCGCCCATCATATTATAATGCATCATTACCACGAAATATTTTGTTGCGTATAAAATAAATAGGAGGAAAACCAGCAACGGGATAATTTCCGTGACTCATTCCATAGCCGTCGCTAAGTCCCCGTCCCACATTTTAAGACCATATTACACGGACGGCACGATTACGCTCCCTGTACTGCTAGGAGAGATGCTGCAGAACTGCGGGAACATCGCAGGGGGAACACTTACTAAGTCCATTCGAGTGAAGCTGGTGCTTGCTCAAGGATTCCACCGAAGATGAGCAGAGAAGCTTGTTACGGAAGAGCTTCGCTCATGCATACGTCCCCATCAGCATCCTTAAAAGCAGAAACAGCGGGAAAAGCGACGCATAAAAAAGCAAAAAGGTGCTTACGCATTTCGCACTTGCTCAAGGGAATATAATTCATCCGTAAAAATGGATTTTGAAGCCTTTAAAATATGCTTATTCTTTTATTCGAAGGCTAAAGCTGCTTACTATAAACCTTCTGAGCTGATTAGTAGAACTGAGGTAAAAATGGCTTAAAAATCAATCTCAAGTTGGTCATTACGCATAGATTGACAAAAGGCCACTTAACTGGGAAATGATATAAAAAATATTATGTTGATACCCTTGAAGAGCGTTAGGAAATAATAAGTGGAGGAAAAAAAAGGTCTCTAATCCTTTTTACTATGCCTCAAATACTTACAAAGCGCTCAGCAAGGATGGCAAGGAGTTAATGGAGAAAGGCATGCTAGAGGTAGGCTTTTCATTGAATGCTTCAATTTGGATAACGATGGAAATATGCATCGTTAATGTAGGCCGATATGCTGCAAGAGTGGTTTCTGGAGGAAGTTAATGCCATTTAATTATAAGAGGTATTTAAAATATAAAGAGCTGAAATCTATTTAATGCTTACTATCAATTTGATAACTATAGTTCACCACGCTTTATTTGACACATATCTTTACGTTATTCTCCTATGAGCTGAATAATGTACACGTTCTCCCTATCATAACTACTATTTCCATATCATTCCATGTTCCATACATTCCATCCGAGACTATTTTTTGGCAATTTTTATCAGTTCATCAAGTTTCGTAATATATCCGATTGGCACTAAATCTCGATTTGTGTTTCCAAGCCAAGTTTTCTCAATTTTTTTTTCAAACCAAAAATACATTTCAGGACATAAATAAAATTAAGCTGGTATTCATTTTTACCATTATTGTGCCTTTGTAATAAATTTTTCGTGTTCCTATTTTGATTTCCTTTCTGCGTTTTGCTACTAAAATACATTAAAAGATTCCAATTTCTTGAAGTTTGACTTAAAATTGCAGTTAAAGTAATAAAGGTGTCTTAAACATTTTTACACCAATAACATTAGTCGATAAATATTTGTATGATTTTAATATGTGAATAACTCAAGTATGCCTATAGAGCTCCCACAGGCTGAATTATACTCGCACAAACCGGCACAGAAAAAGTTCTTACCCAACATACTAAGAGGATCACTGCTGAGCGCTTTATTAAGAACACTCAGTACTTCGGAATTGAACTTATCTTTATGTATTCTATGAAATCATGAAATCATTATAGGGATTTTTACCATGAATAAATAAATTTTCTTTGAAGATCCTTAAATTCTGACGTATCGTATTTCATACTGGGCTCATTAGCACTCCCTAATAAACTGCAATTATTAGGGTAAGTAATTTTCTATAACTGTCGATATATTCATACATATTATGATTCTCTTGTGTAGTCGCAAATGAAAAATGCCTACATTAGCATTATGCTTCACTAATTCATAAAGCATGGTGAATATAATAATAATCTATATAGTCTTAGGCTCAACTTTGTGGAAGTTCATTCTAACAAATGAAAAGAACAAACTGTGTATTTATCCAATATTTTATTCTCGCGGTACAATTTGTTTCGAGACAGCGGCGTCATCATCAGGTACAAAGGTTACAAGCCTAAATTACGACCTTAAATATCATAAAAATGATGTGATTTCAGTGAGGGCGGAAGAAGGTAAGTGGATTTATCCAGCCACCCTTTCCACTTACCTTCTTCCTCCCCACTGTAACCTTTGTACCTGATGATGACGACGCTGCGTCGAAACAAGTTGTACCGCAAGAATAAAATAGTGGATAAATACATAGTTTGTTTTTTTATTTCTTTGAATATACCAATGAAAACGATACCATCGTTCACTCGGAAAGGGCATCCTATCCTAATTGCACCAAGGGATAGTGAATGAACGTGATTTACACAGTGTGATTATAACACTATCTGTATGATTACCTTTCAAGATTTTGACAAATTTTCTAACCTTGTACAAAATGCAATACTCAGGTACGCAAGGTCAGTTTGAAACATGTAACGGTTATGGATATCCCGGGCCGCGGCGAAATTTTTCGAATGAAATAACAGGATTGTTTACAATTCGTAAATATAATTAAATATTCGCTGATTAAAATATAAACAAATATATTTTATGACGCTTCATACAGAGAATCTTTCGTCAAAATGTGAAGGGGTCCGGTGGAGTCCACTTAAACACCACGGATTATTAAGAAAAAAGTTTAAGTATTTGCAAAATTTCACCAAAATCCGTATTCTATAATCTATTCTATTCTATTCTAAATTCTATAATCACCTCATAATATATTGGATTCGTTAACAACTTATATACCAAGCCTTCGAGACAACTATGCCTACGCAATGAGGACCATATGTTGCAACAATAAAGATTTTAGGGTTTTTTCCCGACTCAGTGTAATTTCATTGCCGAATATCAAATGGTTTTAAAATGACTCATTACGAACGCAATAAACTAACTACGTAATTGAATAGTTTTTTCCTAAAATTCGAAGCTGCAATATTTTATAAATATATAACGCAATTTGTTTATGTTGCCTGTGATTCAGCCTTTTTACTTTTTATACTTAAGTGCCATTCAATTCATTAAAGGAAATCTCAATCAGGAAATTTGGTTCACCCTGACGTATGCCACCAATATCAACGCAATATGTAATGGCACTCCAGAATATAATATTCATTAGTTTTTATTTCTTGAAATAACATTGTTTGTTATTCACATTTGGCCGTTTTTGCACCAATGTCCTCTAATTATATTCTTAATGTATGATAATGGTATTAATTCTAAATAAAGTAAATAATGACTGGTGATATATCTCATAATAGCCATTTAACCAAATATTATGTTCCTAATTTTTAATTCTGTCGAAGCCTTAACATTAACTTCAACATTTATTCATAATATCCTGGCCGCGCATTTATTTCACTTATGTATTAAATATCAGGCAGTCTTAACCTCTCACATTTCTCTCTCAAAAATATGGATAAAATAAAGTAGGGGTAAGAAATTTAGTATAAGTCAACAACGGCGCTTAATCCATTGAAATTTACGAAAAGAAAATATGCTTTTTAGAAAAAACACGCGTATTTTTTTAAATAAGGCTTAGTTTAAAAAATTGAGCACGTTCGAATAAAACAAATTTTTTCTACGACAGTTACCTAGATTCATGGATAAAGGGGGCAAAGGAAGGTGTTACTTTGGTTATTTTTAATATGTGATGCATGATTTTAATATGAAAAAAATGTAATGCTAAGGTTACCTGATATAAAAATTGGAAAGAGAGCTTCAGCAAATCAATGTCAGAATTGTTGACGGATAAAAAGTGTGCACATCTTTCTCCTTCGAAAGGAGCAAAGAAATGCAGATTGATATAAAGCAATGGATGCATAAATAAGCTTCAAATCTCAGGTGAATTAAAAAAATCACGTTTTTTAACCAAAATTTGGGATGGCACACTAATTTAAGCTTCGAGTCACCTAAATCTGGAGAGCATGGTGGGTAGATAGCTGGGCAGATGAGCAAAGGATTCTCCAACAAACCGAGGGGAACTTCTTTAAATTTGTGAGTTTTGAGGATCTGGCTTTCAAAAGTCTGTTCCTTCAGTACCATCACCTATTCAATCTAACTTACGGCTTGAATTACCGATTGAGTAAAAATATATTTTTTATGATGTAATCTTGTGTTGGTGGACGGGTTAAATGGTATACAAATTTGCTGATATAAATTAATAATTCTCTAGTATCTTAAAATATGTTACAAAGTTTAAGTCTATTTATTATTTTATCGCCAAAGTGACGTTGATTGAACTATATACGCCGACGTGTCGCCGGGCCGCAGCTGCAATCTTCTAAGTCGCGTAGCAACCGTACGGATGGTAGCAAATCATTTCTCTTGAACATGACGGATGAAAGGAAGCCAGCTGGTCTCGACGTGGTGAGACATCACTCTCCATATGAATTCCGCCCTCTTCACGGCCTCTGGAGCTTGTCTGCCGAGTGACAGAACCCTATTTCATCCGCGTGTCGTTTAATTAAACTGAGCGAAAGAATTAGAGGCGTTTAATATCAATTCCATGATGAAACCCACCTACTCTAGTCTATTATAACCATTGCTTAAGTTATTTTGGTGTTATACCACATTTCTGAGTCATTCAGGAGCCACATAGAAAACTATCGAGCTCAAATCCTGCGTAATGTCGTTAGACGTTCCAACAAAAAACCCTCGCCAAAGTGGCCAAGAGATAGAATGATGGTTGAATGAATTCATTCTTTCAAAGAGGACTGAAAGACGATTGTATGAACCTAATATAGCCTTAAGAGAGGATGTATTTCATGCAAAAATAACTCTCGTTGTTAATAGAGGGATTAGTCTCTCATTGCTGCCAGCAAGTAAGAGTTTTTCAAGGAATTCCTCGAGAAAATGGAGTATTAACTGGCTCTTGAACCGTTGTGGCAAGAATAACACATAGAAAGGAAACCCGACTAGACATTTTAAATTATTATTCACCGAGATCATATGAAATCACAAGTGATTGGCGTAATGTAGTAGGCGTAATATAGTTTAATAAGGTTATAGTTAAAGGAATTATGGTGCCATAAAAATAAAAGCCCACGTGCAATACAGTAAATTACACTTGAAATTGAATCCCACAGAGGAAATAAATACTCCGTGCCTACTCTTAATAAGTAGCACAGATAAATTTGCATGGCCTGAAAGCAGCTGAAGGATCTCTCATTCAGAAAAAAATTAAAGAAAGCTAGTTTACTTAGGTAAGTATTATCCTTATGCTGAAATTAATGGAACTATGTTGCCGTCTTCGAGGATAAAACTACACCAGAAAGATGAAACAACTCACCAAGGCTTGCTATCAAATGAGCGATACCATCAACTACTACCATGAAGGATATACATAGGAAAGCTATCTTATGCGTAAGACAAAAGGTAAGCAGAAATTATATATGATCGGCTTTTAATCTTCTATTAAAAAGTATATTTGACTAAAACTTTCATTTATATAAGTCATATATATTAAGCGATAATTAAATCACGTATTATATCATACAAATTAAGGATTCTGAGCGAACTGAATAATACTTAAAACATTAGGATTTGTAATCGGCTCTTTTGCTATAACCAACAAATTCTTCCCAATAATTTTACCACTGTCCTAACTTGCACAATATTACTAATAAACGTAGATCATATAAATTAAAAGTATTCTTTATGAAAACTTTAGATACCTATTCATTACTGATCTGTAATTAGGGAAAAGTGGTAAAACAATTGAATTTTATAATGCTTTTTTACTTCGAAATTGTCTTAAATAGATGAAATGGGCAGTACATGCCTAATAACATTCCTTATAATGAAACTGTCACAGTAAAAAATGATTGAAAAGTATCTGTACTGAGAATATTCGTGGAAATTCGTTATAAGAATTTGCAGTAAAATTAGACGTGTGATTTATCTTCCCTTCCCTGGCAATTTATTCAGCTAAATATTTGCTAACTAGGATCAAGTTGATGTGAGAAAAAAACTGTTACCGGTTGGAGGAGCGATATATTATCCGGATCTCCGAACCTACCCGTGGCAAATTATATATCTCAGTTGAATTTAGTCCCGCAATCTTACCGTAAGCAAAGAAGTTTTATAATCATGAAAGACGCAGTACAGATAACTACAGATCCATCGCTCACGAACAGCGAACTCTACTCCAGCGCACAAGTGTTTCAACTCAAGGAAGGAGAAGGTGGTTGTCGTGAGTAATGCTGGCCTTGTTTAAAGTCATATTCCGTGGGTGCTTCTGAAGGAATAATGAGGACATGGAGGGCCCGTGTATCACCTGGCCCCTTAAACGACAGTCGAGGGGAATTTCGGCTCGAGCGAAAATGGGCGCAGCTGGGAAAGTCATAAAATTAAGTTAAGTCGCAAAAGTTAGTCTTAACACGAAGCGGATAAAAAGCAAACTTGAGCCTTCAATTTTAATTCTGCTAAATGAAGTTATTAATGAGCTCTCTCTCTTTCTCCCCTCTCGCACTCACAGTTGCCAAACTTTCACGAGCGATATGTCTTTGTTACGACACAAGGTTGAAGGTTTGGTGGGAGTGGGTGGTGTGGGGGAGGAAATGAAGTTTCGTTCGAAAGGTAGCTGCGATGAAAGAAGAAAACGAAGAGAAGAAATGAGGAAAAGATGACTCCGTCTCTGATCATCATCTAAAAATTTTTGGAACATAATTTACCAAATATAACATACAATTAACATTTACAATCACTCATTTCTCACACCCACTGGTCTCTGGTAAAAGACAGTGCGATGTTTACGAATTCTACTGAATTTAGAGTAAAATCTAACACCGTGAGATAATTTCCCTTGAAAATGGGAAGCAAGTGGTTTACCGAAGTGACGGTGAAAAATAGGCCAATAACTTGGCGAAAAGCCCGAAAAGAATTCCAAAATATTGTTAACCGAGACAAACCTACATTAATCCGTTAATTTTGCGTCAATAAACGGATTTATACCATAATCGCGTGTATTTTTATCTACAAATAAACTTTAAATATATTTCATGACTAAGTACTTACTGCTCTTTTTGTCTTGAAGTTGCAGCAGCTTTACATGATATTTGATAATTTTTTCACAATAACTTACAAAATGCGCTTAATATACAATTAATAATTGCAATAACACGTTTCACATATCCATTAGTCTTTGGTACAATAATGTATGGTATTTATTCTTTAATGTTACCTCTCAATAAGTTTTTCTATCAAAATCGCGTGTATTGTTTATGTACCAACCAATATTCAATGTATTTTGTTACTGAGTGCCTAGTGCTCGATCATTCCTGGGAGATTGAATAGATTTACTTGGTGTAGAATATCATAATCATAATAAGTAAAATATATGATAAATCAGAATATATAGTAAATCATACATTTCAGAAAACTGCTTAGGTATAAAGATTTATGGAATATATCAGCTAGAACAGACACAATAACTTGCAGTTTTATTCTCCAGAAAATGTTAATGCAATCGATTGCTATCAATTTTTTCAATTTGATCATGTTTTCGGGTAAGTTCCGTAGAAAAGACTGCCATTCAAAAAAGTAGCACCTATATCACAAACTGTGCGAGTGTTCTTAATGATTTGTCTAATACGAGGTTTGTGCTTTGTTAAGATTTGTATCGTACACAAGCAGGAATACCACAGATACACATTTTAAAATGCTATTCACGAATTTCAGCCGTATCTGCAATTCAATTCTTTCGTATAAGTTGTTTTTTTAGTAAATATTTGTTTTCACTTTTCCTATGGCTTCTGTCAATCGTGAAAGGTCATGAATATCCAGCTCGCATGGCGTACTCATGAGTTTATCGTAATTGTGTTAGGCACAGACGCAGCACAAATTAAATAACTGTATGAATCCGTGCTTTCAGCGAGAATCTAAATTTTTACCTAAGTTTTGCTTATACCTCCCTATTTCATTTCCCTTTTACCTACCATGTGTAGTGGACGTGACCAGCTGAATCAAATCATTTTAATATGCATATTCAAGTTAACGCTGATCGAATATGCTGGCCTATGATTCTATTTTATCATTGTCTCATCGTGGGACGTATCTGTGGGTAAATCCGAGTGAACAACTTCAGCAATAGTTTAGAAAATGAAAGGATTGATTATGAGTTATAATTTGGTACACGTATTGTCAAATTAATTAATCTTTCAGCCAATTTTGAATCCAAAGCTAAAGTATGTAATAACAAATTTGCACTCTAAAAATGAAAAGGCTTTGTAGTGTCGCAGCCTAATTGCAATTTAGTAGAATTTGGGAACGATGAATGAGATCGTATCATGAGTAATAAATATAATTACTTGATTCCACTTTTTTCTATCCCTTTGCTACATATATTATAAAACTTACCCACAATTTAGTGAAAATTTCAGAAAATTTCCGTCACTGTACAGATACTAACTAGCATGAAGCATGTTTCGAAGATATAAAGATAGAATTAAATTGCTGGTGGCAAGGCTGTAAATAATAGGGAACTTTCAAGAGTACTGAATATTCCCCTCTTTTCAAATCGTGCTAATTCATGTTCCCTTATTACTTGTGCCAGAAAAAAAATAGTCTGCAATTGAACACTCTGGTGTATGTTATTTTTCAACTTTCTTCAACAGTCTTGTTTGTTAAGCTTGAAATTGATAATTTTTCAATCCGAGTTAATTGGAAAATTCTCGTTAATAATGCCTAAGTTAATTGTTTTCCATCATTTTAGTCCTTCTATTTGTCTTGGTATCCCCCAGTTGGAGAATGGTAGCCACGTTGGCAGAGGGCTTGACTGCAGTTCGAGGGGTCCCACGTGCAAATCCCAGGTGATGTCCCCGGACACCCCCGAAATAAAATAATTGTAATGCGAGGTGGCCTAGGGAAAGGAACAAGCCCTGAACGTATGATATCACACGCCCATCACGCTAAGTGCGCGGTAAACTGTACCATCACCTATACCAGTGGCGTAGCTAGGAACATGATCTGAGAAATCTGGGAAATGGGTGGATGATCTAGGGGGAGAACCCTCACCCCATTTTTCCAGGCCCCCGAGGGAGCCGGGAAAATTTTTCAAAAAAGTAAGGAATTTTTAAAAAGGCCGGTAAAAAAATGAAAAAAACATGCCTGGAAATACATTTTACATCATTTTGCCATTTAATATTCGAGTTTCTTTAGTAATTCCGAGGGTAATCATCACATCACGGGAAACATTTCTCTGAGGCTTTAGGAGGGGGGGATCTATCTTCTTATCCCCACCCCATACCTACGCAACTGACCTAGCTTAACCTTCGGATTGAATCTTTGAGTGAATATATATTGAAATATTAAAAAAATTGTAATTACACATAAATTTAAATTCTTCACGACCTAGGTTTTGACGTGGCATGTCATCATTTGGTACATTTGCATCAAAGACAGAGAATAAACAGTCACACAAATACACATATTCAAAAAATAAAAAAAACAACGGTCTGTCGTATGGTTCATGCTGATTTCATTTTGTTCAGTCGATTCCATGAAGTCACGCCCGAGACTAAGAATTATATAGAATGAGTGAGTGAGTGATCCATCAGTGTCATAAGCATTTTCTAATTCCAGAAGTGGCTTTTTAAATACTGAGAACCTCTTTCCAATAACCAGATGCATTAATTAGTAACTTATTCAGAATATAGCGAAGGCGTATGGTGCATTAAACGTTATTTAGGCAAATGTCTTCTCTAAATATCACTTATTTGAACTGCTTTACTGTCACATGAAAAAGCGTAGTTGAAATAAGCCTAAAAACGTGATGTATAGTGGTCCGGGCAAGAAAAATAGCGCTGGTAAGAAGAATAAGCGGTTTTTTCACATATCGCTAATAGATGGCGTTACGATAGGCGTAGACCAGCTGATCATTTTGCTGACGACATAACAGTTAAAAGAAACCAATACAGACGCGAGTTTTTCATCATAGGGAATAAGAATGACTTTCGCTGTTTTCTTACGGTTTTCGCTATGTTTTGTACGTATTTTTTTGCACTAATTACAAGTGATCAATCATACTTTTCTTCGACGGGAAGTTTCTTTAAGTTTCATTTGTGACTGTGAACTTCCACTGACCGCCAAAGATATCTGAAATTTTAATGCATCTTACTATTATTGTGGCTTCGGGCAAGAAGGAAATGGGCAAAATCGATAGGTACTCGTTTTGAAGAAGAAACACAACTTTGATGTGACTGCCATAAATAACATCGACAAACAGGTGTGAGGAGCAGCACAATTACTACCATCAGTAGGATTATCTATCAAAAGCAAAAGCCAACTTACAGCAGTGAGCAGGCATAAAGAGTCCACTAATCACTATTAGTTGCTTCTGCAATGCAGCCGGTTGCTTTTTTATTACGATTTTCGCAAAGGTTTTCACATTTTTTACACCAATTGCCTTTAGGGAAAAAAATGACGGTCAACACCAGCACCTTCGGCAATATTCATATCACCTTAAATCAGACCCATACTAGCTATGGTCGCTCCCAAGACAAACCGTAAACTCAAGAGGAAACAATCAGAGATATTGACGTCAACTCCTGTTAAAGCTTAGGAGGCTAAAAATTATGATAAATTTAAAAACTAATAGACAAAGATAACTGAATTATCAGGACCCAGCAGTTAGCAGAACACAGAGAAACTTAAGGGTAAAAATGCCATATCACATTTCTTTTTCATAGTGTGAATTGAAAAATACAATGAGAGGATTATCGAAGACTGGATATAGTGCAGCCAGAACCAAGGATTGTCACACGATAACTACACATCATATGCAGGAGAGGACAGCTACCACTGAAATGATTGTCAAGACTTACAGAAAAAGTTACCGTTTAAGTTCCCATTTTTATAATAACTCTGTCCAAAGTTTGTGAAACAAAGTAATGATTCATAATTAATGAAGTTCTGTTGATCATATATTTGTACCTTTTCATCAACACTTTCCCTTAGCATATGTGTATTACCTGGACATCCCCTATATCTAATATTGTTATAAGATGTTATTAGTAACATAATGATGTTAAACCATAAGAACACCTGTCGAAAGAATCGTCATATAAATAGGTCTATGACCATAAAATAGCAGAAATCTATTTAAATGATAGTAAAGCCCGCCACGGATGTTGTACGTGTTTTGCAAAGGTGATATATCCCTACCTGTCCTTTCAGAGTTCCTGGCATGGCACCCGAATGCATTGATATTTGGACTTCAATGACTTTGGGCTGAATGCCACATCAGAGTGAAAGGTCAAATATCATTTGACATATAAATATCATGACATGAGAAAACCATCCCGAATCGATGAAAATGGTTTTTTGTTTCCATTTTGCAAGAAAAAGGCACCTACATTCCAAACTTGCCCATTTATAAAGGTTTGATCATTTATTTTTACCTAACTACGCTACCTAATATTTTGCTAGATATTTGTCTCTGTGGATAATAATATCCAATTTGAACGAGGAAATTGGGAGAGTAGCTGAATTTTATTAGTGAAATTTTATATTTAAGTTATTTTAATGGTTTCTCACGCATCCTGTAGAGTACATTATATTTAGGCCGAAATCTCATATTTAATTCTCTATAAACTTCCTCATCATTGATTTAATACCATCATATAATTTTTGCAAGAAGGTTTCCATTGTTCCAGAATATTATCAACTCACTGAACTGAAAAAGAGCACTGAAAAAAGGTTGGTAATAGTAAGTAGAAGCAGTAAGCGGACAGTAAGTGATGTGAATAATATGCACTCTCTTGCTTATAGACATAACAATTTCCTTTGTATTCTTTTAAGCATCCAAAAAAAATATATTATTTCGAAAAACTCTATCTTTCAATTAAGCGTATACCGCAGATAGTGTGTTACCCTTATTTTATATGTTGCTCCCATTCCGTTATTTTTCCTTGAAATCGTTTTTACAAGTTGAAAAGCTATAAGGTAGGACATGAACCTGTAGTCAACAGTGACATTTCTCAATATTTTCTGAATACGGCGACCGCGGGTGGAAGACTAACACTAAAGTGATAATATTCACTTATATAATTATTTTAATCCATATGAATTTCCGTGAGAAAAAATTGCGAATTGCGAAGGTTTTGCGAAAACCTGCGTAAAAATACGACTGCCATGGGAAATCAGGTACCTGAATAGCGCAGCGCTCTCTGGAGTGACCCGGAACGTTCCGTGGTTCGATTCCTGGCCAAGGAGACTTTTTTCCGACGGCAATTTATGTGAATTTCGCCGTTCGCCCGGAGTGATTGAAGTACAACACGAAAATTCATCATGTTTGCCATTTGCGCACTCAATATTGAATGTGGTCTTATGGATTTGAATCCACCATTTAGTTAGCCGCAGAATCCGCAGTTATGTAAGCATGTGGCAAGTTGAGTCTGCATAAAATAAATATTATGCTGAATATTTTGTCATTGACACTAGTTTATTTCTCAGTTTTCTAAATATGTTTGGTATCCTTGAAAACTGTAGTTTCAAATCTGCTACATACTCCATTCCACAATTCAAAAATAATTATATTAGATAATGTATGCATAGAAGAGCGGTGAAAAGCAGGGGATTAAGGCTGGGTAGGTGCAACTAATACAGGGGTGTGTGGGGGTATGGAATATCCACCAGGATAAGCGGTAGGTGCGAGATTAAAAAATTGCGGAATTTTAAGATAAATTGTTCAAAATAATGACTTTAATGGTTTTCTAAGGGATATTTTATTAATCCTTTCACTATTCTATTTGTGATATCAATCCAAATAATTAAAATGGATTAAACTTAAATATTTCTCTGAGCTCTGAGGAGGGTTTTAACCCCCAAAACCCCCAAAACCCCCGACACTGGTCAGCTGCGCCACTGGTGAAAAGTAAACATATCCATCTGTCAGCTGAGCATACTTTGTGTGAACCAGGACACGACATCAGCTCGGAAGACACATAAGTCATCACCAGAGAATCCCGATATTTTCCGAGGATCATCCGAGAGGCGATTGAAATACCTAAAAAGCCTTATAATTTCAATCGAGAGGATAGATACTAACCCCACAGTGCGTGGAAGAGACTCATCGCCCCATACCCCAATGCTGTTGGTCCTAAGGCGACCGATCAGCAACAACATACACCACCGGGATGCCTATATAACGGCGGTCAAAACACGGTATCAAGCAATTCTACCGGAAGACACTTTAGCCCGGTCAAAATAGACATTGACCCTTGCATAAATTGCCAACAAGATGAAAATTTGCATGAACCTCAAGGATACCACTCTAATGAAATCCTGAAAAGTCCCCATCGATCCCCGTGTGTGCAAAAAATTTTATTCAAGGCCAAAGGTCACAAAAATGAGTTTTTTGCATTTTTTGGCCAAACGGTTAGTTTTATGATAAAAAATTTTCAGATCAAAATTGTAGATTAGAAAATTATCTACAAAATTTTTATTTCTATTTTTTTTATAAGATTTACCGTTTCTGAGAAAAAGCCTTTCGAATGTAGGCTGGAGCTGTACTCTCCGTAAAATGTTTGACTATATTGTTGCGTTCTCCGAACATTATTGGAACATTATTCATTATTATTTAAAAGGTTTTTCTCATAAACGATAAATCTTAGAGAAAAAATAGAATGACAATTTTGTAGATAATTTTATGATCTCCAATTTTGATCAGAGCAATTTTATCGTAAAGCTAACCGTTTGGCCAAAAAATGCAAAAAACTCATTTTTGTGACCTTTGACCTTGAATAAAATTTTTTACACAGACGGGATCGATGGGGACTTTTCAGGATTTCATTAGAGTGGTATCCTTGATGTTCATGCAAATTTTCAGCTTGTTGGCAATTTATGCAAGGGTACCCCTATTTTTTGGGCTAATTTGACCGGGCTACTTGCTGGAATGCAGGGGAAACTGTTGTCTCCATCACAACGACGACGCAGTGAAACCCGAAAAATGCCGCCTTCGCACCAATAACCATATTATTTGTAGGTAACTAAACTTTCAACTCTTGAACCTTAAATTTAAGTTGCCTACTGCTTGCCTCTGAATCAAAATGTCAGTCTTACATCTGTCACTTCAGTTTGAAGTCTCTCCGTAACTTTTTTTTTCACTAGCACACAATTAGGTAGATATTTATCTAACTAATTAAATTGGAGTGACTTCAGTTGTTATAATAACTTATACAAAAACAGATAAGTTAATTAAATGTTCTTTCAAGCACATCTATAACCGGGACTAATTCTGGAAATCAATTATAATGGACTTACGGTGATTTTAATATCATTAGAAAATACTCCGACCTTGATGCAGGTTACTTTTAAAGAGAAATTTAGCTGACTATCAATTATTGGATTCCGTAAATTAAGCTACACCATTTCAATTTGCTAGGAAGTAACCTACGCTCATTTTTTAATTTTTAACTGCATAATTACGCCAAGGAGGAACACGTAATAGCCTAGCAAATTGAGTGCTTGGTTCGCAAAAAAAACAAACGAAGGGTCAAAGGTTCTAATCCCGGGTGAATCCTTCGGACACCTCCATCCTCGAAATTGAGGTAGCCCTAGGGAAAAGAACTGGCTCCCTTACAGTCTATCTTTGAAATTCACACACCACCGGTAATCTATCCAGAGAAGAGTCCTCGATTCCCGGTTTTGCGTTGTAATAGCTAATTGGTGCTGAACGTTCTGTTCAGAGGATGTGATCTGAATCAATCATCAGAAAGAATTATAGAGTGAGTTTTGCAAAGTTCCTTCAAGTTCTTGAAAAAGACACTTATTTTTGGGCTTTCCTGCAGGTCTCCGGAAGAGCAGAAAATACTTTGGACATTCCTCAGTCGTATTTACACGATATATTTACCTATGCAAGTACCTGCTGGACCAATGAGTGGATTGATACACGATATTAAGGAGGGGCTATTTCCTGGACATGCCTTTGAGCAATTTTGGGTGTTTACACGGTACTGCTTTCATAGTGTATGAACCTACGAATCTACTTCACGGTTAAATGCATTGTCTAAACCTGTATTCAGAATTGAGGCGGGGAAACAAACTATCTTTTACATACGAACACCACCGCCAAATTTTCAATACTCTTTTATTAAGCTCTTGCGAACAAGACTTAAGGATTTGAGGAACATTGGTGAATATAATCTTTAAAAAAATAATCGCCGATCGAACTTTGTGACCACTTTTGAATCTAAGATTTGGGCAAAGTGGGGGGGGAAGGTTGAGGTTGGCAGAGACCCACCACCCGTCAAGAGAGAATGGATCCTAGCTGTCTCCCACTCACTATGCCTCGGGGGGCCTTCACTCTGGCACGGGGGCGGACTACCATCTTCCCTCGTCGCAGAGTGCGTCTCCCAACGGAGAAGGGGCAGTGCGGTAGGCGGGGACATAGCGATGCCTCTCCCATTGGCTGGCAGTCGTCTTCCGAAGAACCCCCTGCCCTTTCGCAGTCAGCCACTCTCTCCCTCTCTCTCTCTCTCTCCTTGCAAGGGCAGAGCGACTAGAGGGCGACACGGTGGGGGAGGAGGGAAGGCATTTAGGTCCTTAATTAGCAAAGTGTGGCTTTGTGTGTGCAGGAGTGAGTGTTGGGGTGTGCTCCAGGTAGGCAGAAGTCCAGGGAGTGGGGGTAGAGAGCTGATCCCAGCCCTATTTAAGAGCGAAACTGGAATTAGGCGTCAGGAAATCCCGGAGTGATCCCTTCCGAGGAACCGGCGGAATCCTTAATGAATAATAGAGACGGGGTTGAGTTTCAGAAGCCATCTCCTCGGGTGGTGTAGAGAGGCGGCTACGCGAGCGATGAAGGAACGGATTTCTTGGACGGTCGTCTTTTTTTGCTCTCTCTCTCTCTCTCTGTAGGGAAAACTTAATCTTTATGCTTTCTTCGCTACCTATCAGAGACGTTACTGAGGATTTTGTTATTATAAAAAAACTCGGTAGGGTATAGTCATAGTTTATAATGTAAATAAACGGCCTGTAGGCAATCAAATGCTAAGGAGGAGCCTTCGTAAGTACATTAAACGATTACCAACAGTTCCATTTATAGCATCGAGGTAAATAAAATGGGAATAACTAGAAACAATATGCGAGTAAATTTTATGCTAATGCAGTGAATATTTTTCGTTACAATTTTTGGACAGTTGATAAAAAAAAACTGAATATTCAATAGCCTGCACCCTAAACACGAGCCAATTATGTGAAGATAGGTTATGGCTGAAAATAGTCCACTTTATTTATTTTCCCATTACTAAGTATGAGCAAGTACTAGAAATTTTGAAAGAAATAGCCTAAAATGGGAAATAAATGCCATTAAATTTTCGAAAATATATTCGTTTTTAGGTTTAAAGGTATTATAAAGGCAATTCTGGCAAAGAACTGATCGGTTGAATCATGTTACATTTGTGACTGTTTGGGAATCCTGAATACGGTAGTATCATAAACAAGAGACAATTTTCCTTTTTATAGGCAATTTTTATTTTATAATTATAGAGTGTAAAAGATTTTGCAAAGCCATGGCTTTTTTAGTACCAAACTATTGCTTGAACTAATTCAGTGAGCAATAGTGTCAACGTGCTTTTTTTTCACCACTTGTCTCCACGATGACATTAAAAATTCCCATTCATCAAGTATATTTGATCACCAGAAGAGCGTGATGAGGTAAAAAACCAGCTCCATACAAATTCTAAGTACTCAATACGTTTCTGGGCTGTTCTTCTCCATCTAGGTACTGTTTGAATGATGATGCAAAGAAGAAACGAAAACTATGCATGAAGCAGACACATCTGAGGGAAGAGGCATACATAGACTCCGTGAATATGAGGAAGTATTTTCTTTTCCTGAACAAGTCTCGTATCATCAGGGAATATTTTCTTTTCCTGAGCGAAGATGTCTCCCCGAATATCAAAGCTGGTATTTCTAGCATGGCGAGGCTCGGAAATGACTTGGTGCGTAGGCTTGTATGCTTTCCTCTATTTCATCACAGGGTTACGCCAAAAGACGCTTGACGCTAAGCAAGCTTTGTGATTAAGCGTCGGCTGATGTCACTGTCTTGTCTTAAGATATTATACATTCAAAGGGCACGTCTCCTCATCGTTTACTTCCAAGGGAAGGAAAATTATTCGCCAACGACTCGCAACTCTTAATTAATTACCCCATCCACCAATGATATTCTGAAAAATTTTCAAATATGCATTGTCTAAAAAAGTTAAACTGCTTTTCTTTTTTAATTCAAAGTTATCAAGATTTGGTGTAGGAAATTGATATTGGCATAAATAATGAGTAAAATTGGCGCAAGGTGTTTCATGCAGACTTACGTAAGATTAATAGATAGATCGATCCATAGATTGTTTGCGTTCAAAACGCATTATCAACGCTAAGGACACGAGAATTGAATGCGGTGTACCTTTCGTACATCGGTAACACTTCAGTATAAAAAAGAAACTACTATCCGCAATTTACATGGGAATTATAAAAATATGGACACACTTGATTCTAAGTCGTATATTGATCTTACGTCCCACATCAGTTCAAATCAGTTTGAATGGACATCGTCAGTTATGAAGGGAAGTGAATATTTTAGGGTCTTCTTGAAGTCTCACTCTTTTTCTGCTGGTTAAATCCGTACTAATATAAATTATTTACCAAATATTTTTTTCAAAATTGGATTTAATCTTTTTGGAAAGGTTTTTTGCCATGATTTACAGAAAATAATTTACCTGTGCCTTCCTTGTCGCACTCCAATTCACCTTGGTGGTTATTCGTCATTTTGTGCGCCGTCTGTGCTACCGCTGCGTTACAAGAGGCTCTTTATCTTTTAGTTTCACCACCTTTGCCATACTTCCTCCGCTCTAACCTGGATCAATAATTTCACAGCTTTACTCGAACATATTCAGGATTAATGGAGCTAATTTGCTCCTTCTTTTGTCTCAGCAAAATCTTTATCTTGTAGGAACATTAATATAACTCACACGCATTTAATGTGTTGTTCCCAGATATCATTATCAAAAAGTAGACAGAATAAAAACATTTCGTCATCCAAATATACTTATTCGTCTTGATTATAAATTATCATTATAAAGACTTTTTTATACACCTTCGCAACTAATTTTTCCTTACAATTAGATGTTACACTCAATGGTTTAAAAAGATAATAACTTTGTTACGGCACAGAATTTTATATAGAAAAGTTGGCTAATTTTTATCATTATCTAAGCAATTAACACTTCATCTCACATTCATACACAGAATTTATTTATCTTTCATAAATATAGTTGGGTAAAACACCTCAATATTTAAATAGTCAAATAGCGGACTAAGTGAAGAGGTTTTCTAATTAATTCATTTCCGTTTCTGAGGTAATTAGCACCCTCTTTTCCTATAAAGTGTATAAACTAAGAAATATCTAGAAGTCTGCCGATTTTTACTACTTTTTTCCATGCCTGGAATCTGAGAACGAATCCACCATCAATTGTAATGCCGTGTTCTGCGAACGTAGTTTGTGGCTACTACTTGGTACTGCAGCCATGTTATTGGTCGCAATAATAGAACAAAAGCTTGCTAGAGGAGGAGAAGGTGCGTTATTGAGCTGTCAAAAGCAGTAACAATACTTTGGCCATGAGGGGACTGTGCACACTAGGACATAGATGTTGGGAGTGCATCCGACGTAAATGACAAATCACTCGGTAAAAGAATTTCGTCCACGAAAAACCAACCGACTGGCATCCCAGGCACAATACGGGGCAGCCGGATTGCATTCCACGTTACTAAAATGTAAAATCTTGCTAATGAGTTTACTAGGAAGAGGGCCAACGGGATAAACACGGGTCCGCTCCGCGTTCCGATTACAATATTTGAAACGTACCGGGTAAGAGTTGAATACACACGAGGGACAAAGGACGCCGGGAGATTTCACGCTCATCAATTGTCGAATCGCGGCGTGTGATGTGTGTCTAACAGTCAAGCAGCAAGCCCTTGTACGATCACGCATCGCAAGCACCAACCGAGCATTGATAATGAATAGTACGCGAAAAATGACAAAAGGCCCATACGGCGCTCTACGCTTGTGCAGTCCGAACTCGCACCGCGGAAATTTCAGCACGCAGCCATGAAAATTTGCTCCGGTGAATGACAGAAGCAGGACCGAGTGGAATAAACAACGCTTTGCCTCGTTGATTTACGAATACCATCACGTGCTTCAGTAGGGTCTAAGCCAAATAAGTTCCCAAGGCGTCGGAGCAAATATTTGTATTCCAAACCCTCTAATTACACCAAACCTAAAAACAGTGTATTCTTAGTCATTCGGATATTTCCCAGAACACACGTAGAATCTCCTAAATACATAGTTAAAGAATATTATCAGACCAGCAAATAAGTTCCCGCCGTTTTTCGAATTCCGCAGGTCATTAAATTTTTTGGTACAATTTTTAAACCATTCGAAAGAGAATATATTGTTCTATCGGGTCCTATGTTTTGTTTTTAAGAATAAATTTACTTCACTTTTCGGATCGTGAAAATAGCATGTAAAGTTACGAAAAATAAGCATTTTCGACACCTCACTTTTGCTTTTAATCAACGTTTTAAGGCCGCAGAAGCTTCTCTCAACGTTTGTGATGTGTATGGAGTGGGAGTTATATCAGAAAGAACAGCTCGTGATTGGTATGCCAAGCTCAAAAAAAGGAAAGTATAACCTCAAAGACGCACCTCGTTCTGGCCGTCCAGTTGAGTTCAATAAAGAGCGATTAAATCAACTTTAACACGAAAATCCGCATAAAACTACACGAGAACTGGCAGAGAAAATACTGATGGAAGGTGTGAATTAACTAGGAATTATTAGATCTATCGATTTTCTACTCGCATATTTCCTATATTTTTCGAAGTAATTCCAATTGATAACTTATTTACTTACGGATATTTTTGTTTTAATATTAGGTGTTCAAGTAATGTGACCCAATAGAGCGTCTTATGAATAGGAAACTATTCACCCTCATTTTAACTTTCAAAGAATCACATCGGCCAGCCCCATACATGACATATTAAATTGTGCAAATTTCTTTTTCCAATTTTACCTCTTTCATTCATGAATACATAGAAAATGCTCGCCTTCAAATGATGAAATCAATCACAGGATATCCCACGGATGAAATCAGGCCGCATTCCATGATTTACCTACTGCAATTGATAGTATAATTTTGAAATCTAGATTTGATTTGTGTAGTCTTTCTTTCGAACAACAATTGGTTGAAGTAAATTCATTCACCTTTGGATAAAAGTAAAAAATAGCTTAATATATTTCGATGATTTAACAAAATAAGTCACACCACGTCAGCGAAATGTGGCACAAATTACATTTCAATGATGTCAATCCGGCAGTGTGGCTACCCATTGCCTTGCCTGTCACACTGATTCTTGATTACAATCAATAGGAAAATAATGAGAAGGTGTTTTTTTAGGTTAGTTGTCGCGTAAGGTACGAGGGAAGGTATTCCCGGGTGATTGAGGATGTAACCTCATCTCAGTTCCGAAGGAAAGCAGTCATCTGAATCAGATCGATGTATTCTCTATCGCAGAGTCATCCTGAGTAGGAGATTATAACTACCATTTTTCTCTCCATGCTCTCATAAACTCGTGGAAACAAATGATAGTGTCACAAAAGAGGCGCCAATTAACTTAATGAGAGAGCTAACAAAGTTAGTGTTTCGACGACACATTGAGAAATACGGAAATATCTCACCGATGGAAAGCTAATGAAGCCTTGACAATGGGCGGGCTCTTGATAATCAACAAAGTAAAATCGTTACATAATTTCTTACTAGCGTTATATAATTTCCTAACCATACTTGCTGCAATTGACATCAGTGATAAACTTGTCGCCGTATGATCAAAATGAAAACTACAAAACTTTCTGCCGTGACGAAGTATCGAACCCGGGCCCCCTTGGTGAGATTCGGACGCGCTCATCACTAGGCCAACCAACCGTATTACAGAGATTGTGGTAGTAAGAAATTATGTAACGCTTGTTAAAAATACCGCTCGAAAATCAATTAATTTCCGCGAAACTAAGGCCCATTCAATGGAACCACTATCAGCTCAGAGATGTGTTCGCCATTCCAAATGCCATAAAAAATACGGCATTGAAAAAGGCGGAGCAAGGTACGTGGTCTCCCCTTGTCAATGCATTACCGAGAAAAACCTGCATCCCACTCTATAGTAAATAATTTCAACATTTAAAAGCATCGATTGAATATGCCCATATTCTACGCAGCTATTGTAAAAGCCGCGGATCATATGGATCATAAATTGCCAGATTTTTGAGTCGAATTTCAGTTTACAGAGAATACACAAGAATTTTAAAAGCTTCACAAAACATAAAACCTAATCAGATCATGCGCTCCATTTTCTATTGAAAGGAAAACTCGCGTAACCAAACCCTCTCCCTGGGGAAAAAATGGAGTTTTTCATGACAGACCGCTTTAGGAAGACTTTTTTGGCATTAAAGACTGTTGGTAACCTTTCAGTGAATAAGAAGAGTTTGAAAAAAAATTACGAGTAATACATGGTCCTAATAGAAAAAAATCATCGGAACCCATTATGTCTCATATTAAAAATTCCTCGCAGAGTACTCAGAATCCCACTGGGAAAAACATTTATCAGAGACACGCCTTCAACATTATCCTTTTATCATGTTGAGCTATCAGAGAAAATGAAAACCATCATAACGTGCTTGGACTAAAAGAGATAAATGATAAAGATGAAATATTTTTTAGAAACCTTTTACTTCAATGACGTTAAATTTCAATATCTCGTCTAGGTGTTTAATCATTATTAATCATTCACTCAAGCCGTATCCTTACACCTCGTACTTCCACAAAATTTATCCAAATGTGAGCTCTGATTGGAAGAAACTCATACGGACGTTGATCACATCACCTCGTTATAGCCTACCACCGGCCTATTCCGTAATCATATGGCTTTCATTGAGGCAGAAATATATAAATGCAACTTATCAGTATGAATCCGGTCCTTTTTATCAAACACTGAGGCAGTACATGACACAAGAGGGCGGTTTTTTTCAACCACCAATGGGTCATGACCAGAAGTCGATGTGATTGATTAAAAATTATTTCATTGCTAAATATTTAGCAAACTTGTGGTGTCCTTTCGACATAATGGCTTCGGCGATTGAGGAATTGGCCATTCCTGTCGACAAGCTTTACTCTACCTCCTTCATAGAATGTTACCGCTAGTGACTTCCAATGAATTTTTCCTATGCCCTGCAGCTCATTGCCCGTTTGAAAACGCTTCCCTTCTATCCACAACTTCATTTCAGTGTAAAGGTGGAAGTCACAGGGCGCTATGCAGGCATTCCACGGCGGTTGATCGATAATGTCCCATTGAAATTGCTCGAGGAGCGGTTGGGTTGCATCAGCGCTGAAATGCCGGGCGTTGTCATGGATCAGAGCACTTCCAGATGTCAGTATATCTCCTCTTTTGTTTTGAATGGGAATGGGCGTAACTTTTCACACTGTTTCACACTTTATCCACAGTGCATTCAAAAAGTTCTCTTTTATCGACGCTCAGGTCAAGACACGTCAATGCTGAAGCCATTCGGCGATTTTTCTGGCTGTCGCTCCGCAGTGTACTCTTGGCGGGAAAATAGATTGAGGCAGTCTAATTAATGAGATTACTACTAAACGGAAACTAACAATTGACGTTACGCTTGTTGCATGTATGGTGCTTTTGCCGATCGATCTGAGGTTAAAAAAAAACCGCCCTCGTATTTTAAAGTCATTTCTGCTTACTAAAGTGCATAATATATCTCAGAAATCTCTTCAATTTACTGAGACTCACTAGTACCTTGCCATGATTTATGAAATAATATAAGAACAATGTAATTAATAATTATCCAAGTTTTTGTATGGAAAAATATGAGAAACCCGTTACTTCCATTAATATTTCGTCCTCACTAGCCTCTGGATAAAACATAAGTGATGCTAAGCATGATCCCATCATAATGATTACACGCCGCTTTGAATCCATATCCATGTCTTTGCTTTTTCAAAATATGTATGAGGGTGTGTAACAGTTTTCCGTTGCAACCTTCTCCGCCGTCATAAAAATATTCCATCACGTCGAGAATGACGCTGTCTCTCGCCGGAAGAATATGCCATACGTTCCCAGAAATACGTGCCCGGGGCTCTCAAGTATCCATTCCACTACCCTTGACAGAGGCGCTATCTAATTCTTCACTTTGGTGAAGTTTATGTGACACAAGGTGTCCGACAGAAGCGTCATGGGTCCGTAACTTTTTCACTCATATATTTACGATATCGTTGTATGAGATGACAGCACGTTGTGGCGGAAGATGGAATATCATACAGGAAATATTACTGGCAAACAAGCCGAAGTATATTTCTTGCATACGCAATTGATATCCCAGGTAAATATAAAAAAGGCTCCAAATTATTTGTTACTATGATTTATTATCGGTTGAAAGTTAATTTTTACCATGTAATGTTACCTATATCCCCTAATAAAGTAGGTTCATATATACACAAGGATATACTCAATTAAAAGGCTTACATTCGAATTCAATCGAGAAGGAATAACTGTAAGAACCTTCTGTAGACAAACGCAATCTCCCGGTTCAACCAGACCAGTAATTCATAATGGAACAAAGGATATTGTTGAGACAGCATGTAGATTGATTCAAAGAAAATTTAATTATTTTGTCGTCAAACGTCACCCAAAATAAGCTGCAGAAGTGCACCCTTTATAGATTAGATTTTTCCTGCATAGATAGCGTGAGATTTGGTTAGAGCATAAATGCAAGGATGACAACAAAATTACGAATATTTTACCTGGTAACACCAATTTATAGTTTCAACCTTGTGTTGAGCTGCTATCTTTCATAGAGAAAGTTATTTCTAAAATTATTTCATGCATCGAAGTTTTCTCCGGCAAAATTATGAATTTTTTAGGAATTTTTAGTAAAAAAATAGTGAATTTGACTATGATTTGGAATTTGGTATATATACCTAAGTAGAGTAATTAAATCAGCACAGAAGTAACTCTTAGGTTTTATTTTAGGTGATAGTATATCATTTATAATTAGCCGTGCACCAAATATAAGCCACTCTACTTTATAGCGCGGTATACTAAACGATTTGTTCCAATATTGCATTGTAGCGATGGTATGTATTTGAAAAATTCTAGCAGCCTGCATTGCTCAAAAAAATCTCCATCACATTGAAGATGGATCACAAGCTAGAAGTCAACCGATCGCACTCTGATTTCATTTGCGTATTCCAAAATTATGACCTAAGTATTCGTTATGTTGATTCCATCCTTCGATTCTTAAAAAATCTTAATAAATTAGTTTCAAAGTACAATGCTGATATAAATATACATATTATTGCAATCGAAAGATTTGTTTACTACAGCCGTCAGTCTCTCCCGATCCCATGGTAGTTCTTTTTATTCCCTGAGACTTTTCTTCCCCATATTCTTGTTAACCTATCATAGGTGCTTGTTCGTGGGTCTTCCTCTGGAGACTTCTCCACCAATTTCCCCTTCTATTATGTTTTTAAATGATGTAAAACCACATAAATACACACTCCATCATTGGCGAAGAAAGTTAAACTTTGTGGTAGGGTGACTTCTTTTGCCATTTTTTTCCCATAGATATTTTAAACGCCGCGCTAAAAGCCAATGATTTTATTAGACTCGCTAGGAGCATCTCCGTTCGTCTCTCTGTCAATAACCCCCGACAAGTGTTCATGAAGTTAACTACTGACACCGTTGTGGCGTGGAAATCGCCTTTTCCTCCGATAATTTACTTTCTCAAATCAACAGGTTCTAAAAGAAAGAATGTAAGATTGCGTTACAATCTCGGAATTTAGTCAAATGAATAAAAGCCATGTTGTAGTAAACTGAGAGGCATTAAACTCATTCACCAATGAGAATTTAATAGATATTAAAGATATGAAATGCTTCTTCAAATCTCCCTTCTACCGCATTTGGAGGAGATGCACGATATTTTCAATTAAATTTTGACACTGAAGTGTTAAAGAAATAAGCTTTATTGAGTGAATTTTATTTTGAAACTTACAGGGTTTATAGATTACAGAGGCCAAGGCATTTTCCAGCATCTCATGTACCAAATCTTACGATTTTAATTTTCCCATATTCACCTATCCTTAAAGGCATCTCCGTATTTTATTATTATTATTACGTATTGCTGTAAGTAGGCTATTGCCTGGTGGCAGCATTATGTTTACACACATGAATAACAAATCTACCTATCTAATGACAAAGTAAGAAACACAAAAAGGCACCTCAGTAAAAAAATAATACATTAATTCTAATATCACACACCTAACAATTGTACATTGACCCAAATAACCCTATTTCAATCACTCCATAATATACATTAATTCTAATATCATACAACTAACAATTGTACATTGACCCAAATAACCCAATTTCAAACACCCCATAACGTATTGTACATTAACCCTAATATCATGCCACTAACAATTGAACATTAACCCTAATAAACCGATTTCAAACACCCCATAAAATACATTAATCCTAATATCATACTACTAATAATCGAACATTGACCCAAATACCCCAATTTCAAACACTCCATAAAATATATTTATTCTATATTATTATTTACTTATAATTTACTATAAACAATAATAATATTTTATTTAATATAGAGGGACTTGATATTTTTAGAGTCAGGGAAAAAGTGTCCATCGCGTCAGCGTCTTCGCTCCCCTTTCAGCCAGCGACTCCGCGTGAGTGTCCCCTGAGGTGAATCACGGTGCCCGTCAGTGTGTGCTCGTCGAGCTACAGGGGAGGGGTGGATGAAGATGAAGGGGAGGAGGAGTAGGCAGGAAGCGATGGAGGGAGTGAGGTACCAAGGGAGAGAGAGAGGGTCATGAAATATTCAGGGGAAAACCCCTGGAGCCTCTTCTCCTCGACTCACCGTCTCCTTGGTCTCGAGGTTCGAGAGGTAAATATTTCCGAAAAGGATTTTTAGACCTTCTCGGATAAAGGGAAGAGGAGCATGGGAACATACGACGCGTCGAAGCGGAGGAAAAGAAGTTTTCTTGTTTTTATTTCTCGATGCTTACTTATTAATGAAACGGTGACACTTTGTCGCCGATTTTACTCACAGTGTTTCAACGCCAATGACGCCCGTTTTACGAGGACCGTCCCAAATGCTCTCCGTACGGGTTCCCGTCGTAGGATGGAAGAGGGAAGTGCGTTGCGGGACTTGTCCTTTTTTTGCCAGAACTCGGGAGGTGACGCTGAGTCAGCCGTGAGACGAAGCAGGACTTGGGGTCAGCGTTAGCGAGTTTCGTTCCATAATCCGAAAATTGGGTTTGCTCTCGTGTTTTTCCTCGTGGTTTACAGTCCCAGCCCTGTTTAGAGCATAAAGATTAATTAAATTTACGGATGCTGATCAGATCAGAAGGCCTATGTTGTATCATGCGTCTGACTTTCACTTTACATTTGGCAGTCATAATTTTTGTCCGCCATGGTGTAATTTTATAAGTACAGGAAGTGAAAAAATCGAAAAAAGACATAATGTGGGCAGATAAAATCATTTTCATTATTCACTAGAAAAAAAATCGTGTAATTTTAGTGAGGTCAATATGGATATAGAATATGACATTGAATTTCCATTTCATACCACATAGTTTGAGTTTATTCTTGAAGAATAAACCATTTTCTGGAGGAGAGTATTTTTTTATAGAATGCAAAGTTTATCACTCTGCCAATTCAAAAAGAAAGCTAACTTTAGTGTTTGCACTTTTATAATTTCAAAAATGAGACGAAATTCAAAGTAGAAAAAAATAACAAAAGAAAAACAATATGAAAGTGGAATTTACTTATCGTTACCATACTATTTTAAAAATTTAGAGATATCGTTTTTTACAAATTGAAATAAATTAAAATCGTTTCACCTCAAGTTCTGGCTCAATTTTGCCATATTTATGTCCATATATTACCGTCCATCGATTAATATGGATTGCCTTTATTAGGAAGGGGAGTTACTGCTCAAAAGAAAAGTTGAAGGCAAGAAAAATTGGCCTCTCACATAGTTGGAAACGTTAAGGCAATACTGAGCTTAACGTCCTGTTTATCCCTAAAATCATTTGAAGTTTTCCATACCAACATACGTTTAAGTATACCAGAATCGGATCCAGAGAACTGGTGTTTGGCTAGATATCTGCGTCGATAACGATGACGACTTCAAAATAAATAGAATGGGCGGAAAAAACTGATACCGGCGGAAATTCCTCATCGAAAGAATGTGTATTCAGACAAGAATTTATCTAGATAATCCGAAAACGTATTTATCCAAATGTTATACGAACAAATAACTTCAAAATCCTTTATGAGGCTCATTGTGCTCTTTGAGAAATGATTTCCTATGCTAGTAACTGTGATTTCCATCCCCATTTACCAATACCCAGCTATTACTGTTCCCATTTCAAATTTCATTTGCCTTTAGCCACTTGCTTTCCTTTTACCCCTGCAGGATATGAATGGAGCAGCTTTTTAGCAAAACTCTATTCATTACCTTCGATAAAATACTATAATTACCTTCGATAGAATACCAATGTGCGTCAAGTTAAAAATAAAATAAGCGTTTACCAAGCATAAAGTAGGAAGATAAATAAAAAGACCGATGAAGACGATCGTCGAGGGACAAGCTGATGGCAAGAATAGCAAAGGAAAACCGCAAATTATACGTATGAAATAGGTAAAGCAGAATGTGAGAGAGAGAAAATAGCTAAGAGTGATAAGATTAGCGGAATAGATAGGAGGGCTGCGTCAAAAAAATCTTAGGATTCTTAATCAGTGATGATGATATAAATTTTTTTTTAGTTATTACATGTGTAGATGTTACAAGGACATATGATTCATGAGGATATTTTATCGCGACTCTTGCCGCCGATAGAAAAAAGAGAACTCACCCATGGATCACTTGGAGACCTATTAACATAATTTCAAGAGGATATTAGGCATATAATGCAAAGCAAAATAATGAATGGCCTCAATTCTTTTATTTGATAGCATGTAGATTAGAAACAAAATTTTCTGAGATCCTTCAAAAAAATCTCAAAATTAAGGAAAGTAAAAGATGCCTAAATACAGTGAGTATCTCATTATGGAGCGCAACTCAAGTATTAAGTAAAAGGCGGGCATCTGAATAAAAGAATAGGAAAAACAAATATAATCAAAGAGAGGAAATGGTCCTATGTGCTTGTTATTCATAAAAATTAGGGAAATTATTGATGATAAGAAGATGTCTACTGAGAAAACGAGAAGAGGATTATAAAGAAAAGTCAGTTTATCAATAAGACTTTGATGATACTGTTATAGGTCTCAAGATTCCCATGAACTAAATGAGATTAATATTTTAAGCCTATTAAATATTCTGAAGAGCAGTCTTTTACAATACAAACAAAGCTTTGGTGTGATTACTGGGGAGGTTAAAAACAAGAGGCTTCAAGAAAGAACCTTTTCAAGACCAAAAAAATTATATAATAATGAAAATAACTGAGTTTTTGGATACCGTGTGTACCAAAGGTATTTACCAGACATCTCTAACATACAGGAGGAGATCAAAGGAACGAAAATCTTGGATGAATATCAATTTCGTGTTTGGGAAAATAGGGGTACAAGAGGATAATAGTCCTGAGATTTCTCTCAAAGCAAAGAATGAAGAAGGACGCGAAGACATTGTGTATTTAAGGAAACAAACTGGGCCCAATGCAGCAAAGCATAAGAGTGCTGTATAATGAAAGAGGGTTCTATCGAAGTACACGTTAAGATCTTGTCGTAGTTATCTATCAAAAAAGGCGAATAAGCTATCTGTTTTACGCAACAGACACACAGATCTGATAGAATCAGACAGGAGTACACAGTATTATGCATCCTTTCTCTGTTCTTACTTGTCTACAATGAAATTTTTAGTCAAATCCACTAATTTAGTCGTATTTATACTAGGAATAAAGCGTCGAAATACGTTTCTGTTGCTGTTGATATCTAGTCAGCTAATAAAAATAATTTTTTTGAGAAAATTATTTCTCTCTTTTCAAACGTGTGGAAGTGATATAAACCTGTTATGAAAATAGTCAGGGATTAGATATAAAACTCTTTGAAAACACTTACGCAAGAAATCAGTCTCTAAAATTAGTGGAAGAGCAGTAAAATTGCTCCGTAATGTATTGAACTGATCACAGGAGCGCAATAGAGAGAATAGTGTACATTATCCGGTAACCACAGAGAATAATTCCAGAGAACCGAAAGAATTACTATCTGGCTTCTGAGTGAACGCACACGCAGGAGTTAAAGAAAACAATTTATTTATGTGACATGGTACAAAAAAAAACATTTCGAGTTTTTTTTAAATTACGGTTCTGAAAGAAGAGATACGGAATATCTGGTGGGTCAATTAATAACTCCGCCAAATTGATGACGGTGATGGCAGAGGAGCATTGAATTTAGACTAGTACACGATCTTTGACTCTAACTATTGGAGGTATTTTGACTCCCATAGTCCAGAGGCTGAACGACAACAAGGCTGCTATTATGGATGGAATAGCATCATGCTATTCTTCGATATTGCAACCGATGTTGCTATAATATAGCGTATTGCAACGCCTATGCTATTTGGTATTACGAACGGTTGCAATTCGTGTTTTTACTACACCGGAAGACGTAATTCTCAGAATAGCATAGGCCCGTTGCTATTTACTATTATGAACGGCGAATTGCAACCGGTAGGCTTGCTATAATATTACGCGGTCTTCGATGCCGAGCAATTCGGTATTGCAACCAGAAAACGTGCGCATTGCGATGTCGAATTGTTTTTCTGAGGTTAAAGTAACCTAATCAAGCATTGAAAAATGGAATAATAGCCAAAAATAAAATGATATCAGCTTTATTTTAATTAAATAATAGTAGCATAAGTGATGAATATTTAACTAGTTAAGTGATTTGGTTAGGAATTAACATTCGAGCTTAATATATGAAGCACAAGCTTGCTTCATCGACAGTACGAAAACAATAACAATTAATGCAAAGAATTACTACCATTAGCCCAAATTTTACGTGTTTTATTCATATTTACAATTCATAATTTTATTTCATCACTTGACTTGCTACTAAAAATATCCTCAATGTAGGCTATCAGGTCGATTCTTGAAAAATTTCAAGCTTGTGTTAACACACTAACTCGCCAAATATATTAATAGTTATAGCTTTCAATGAAAACCATATATTACCATAATAATACCATATACTTTGATCAGCCGTTCATTTCCTCAATTGGACAGTATATACAAATACATGCAACGAGTCGAAATTGTTTTCCCCACTATTCGCTGCCTTCTACAATTAAAACTAAAAATTTACTAAATTATAAACACGGGCAGTCGACTTGAATTACTTGCTTGAAAACAAAGGATTTCTCCAAACACCAATAAAGTTTCCGAACAAATATGATTCACCACAAACGTTTAATGGAATATCCATGCACTACATCATTAATGCAATATATATCATGTGGAATTGAATACAAATTGTTTCCTCTATAGACAAGTAAGTTATTCACACAATTAAGTTTCAGTTTATCGGCACAGTTCAGGGTCTATCAAAAATTTCAGTGAGCACATAATAAAATCAGCTGATACGAAAACAATGATAAATGACACAACAGCACTTTCCACACGATTCACTATTGCTAGATTCACTTTTTCACAGCTGTTCCATCCATCCTCAAATTCACCATCACCTCCCTCTGCTTTTTCCAAATATGCAGCTGAAATATCGATACTATTCCATCATAATACATGAAAGCACAGCTGTGACGTTGCCACCTACTTCATTTCCTAAACAGAGAATGAACACTGAAATTAGGGAGTCATATAATATATAGATAACATTAGAAACGAAAGCTTCTAGTTCATACAGTAAAACGATATCGTCACGAGCAATACAATAAAAGTTGATACATATTAATTCTGATATGCAACAAACAGACTTCGAAGCCTAACACATTTACGAAGAAAATCAAACATATTTAGCTTTCAATGATTATTTCGCATAGCATATATCTCACGGTAAAGGACCGATCGGATATAGGTAAATGATTCAATATTTATGCCCGATAAATCATCATTATAACAGTAAAATTATGACCTAACCCACCTGTCTGAAGCCATTGTGATATTATCAAAACAACAACAATCAGCTGATTTCCTAAACGAGATTTTCAAAGCATATTATATAAATCCACGGTTTAATATAATATTTAAATGCAAATGAAGCAATTATTTGTGATTGCAAGTCAATATTCCATAAAATACAGAAAAATATATAAAATATCTTCTCCCTCATTGGTTGCGCAAACTGTTCAGAAAGTTTTTCATACGGGAAGAGGCGGAGCTTCCAAATAGCTCGCGCAAGAAATAGCATGCTGCTATTCCGAACAAAATTATTACTACGCTTCATTCATAATACGGGGTCGTTGCTATAATGACCCGCAGAATAGCGTATGCTATTTTTTGCAACGCTTATCCATAATAGCAGCCCAAGCCTTATTCAAAAAGGCGAAGGAAAGGGCCAGCTCTGACTAGGCCGCTGACACGTGTGTTTCACTGATTCTGAGCAAAACATTATGTTCCTTTCCCTTAGCATAAGTTTCAAAGGTATCATTACATGAATATATTTGTTACTTGTGAGTTACATACCAAAGTTCAGTCAGTTCTCTATGATACGAAGTGAAAACTTTCGAAATCATCGTTTTCTTCAAGGTCCCATTATCTGTTTATTATTATAATTAGAGAGGCTAAACTGTTATAAATCAATAGAAAAAATAAACAAAGGCTTGCAATAAGTTATGTAAGGATAATTAGCCTGTATTCTGGTGTAACATAAGTAGTGGCGTGGCGTCTATCAGATGCCAAAGGTGTAAAAAAAAAAGATTATATTGAATTCGTTGAAGTAAAAAATAAATAAATAAAACATTAACGGCCATTTCAGGAGTATAAAATAATAAGGTAAACGTAATGACAGTTGTCATGCTATTAAATAAGGAAGTGCACAAAGAAAAGAAAACTTACCGCCTTCAAATAGATCACACGCGACTAACGGTGGACTAAGTAATTCCTTTCAAGCATTAATAGCGAAGCAAAAAGGCTTGGTATTCGAATTTAATCGCCCTTTTTCTTCAGTTGTTGACATAATTGAGTTAAATGATACGTTATATCATGGAATGCAGAAACTAAGAAAAATAGCTTTTAATGATGGTCCTATAAAAATAGGAGGGAATAATGAAATTTGGTACAGTAGGGAATGCTTGGATTCCAAGATAACATTTATTAGGCGGAACAACTTAACTATCTTTATGCAATCTCAATTGGGATTAATATAGACTATTGAATCTCTGCGCAATGTAAACAGGTACTGAGTTATTTAGTGAGACGAGTAATGCAATTCCTTGTACCGCCATAGCTAAAAAATAACTGAAGTTTTCATCAAATATTTTAATAAGGTCACAATTAGAACCCTTTGTTTAAATGAATTACTGATCCAATTTTTCATTTTAATTACGCATGAGTTATTGTCCCTTTAAGGACTATCTAGTTTATGCGGAAATTTTTACATTTACTGCTTAAATGGCGGAGAGGAAATTCAGTGACGTGAGTCCACCTATATAACTCATTCTTTCCCAATTTACGCACGTGTTCCATTTTGGGTCTCCAGGAGCAAGTCCATGGTTTTGATTCAAAAACTTGATAGCATCTTTTTACGGAAGACGGGTATGCATAAAACAAGCAGCATTGACAAGTGCCACGTATTCACCATTTTGACTTTGATAAACAGCAATGCGTTCTTTGATATGCAATGGAAATGAGTTAATTAAATGGGAACAACTAACACAGCAATGTCGAAATTGTACTAAAGGTTTCACAGTGACTGCTTTGATATAACAAGCGTACTAAAATTTCTACAGCACTCAAAAGCATGGATAAAATAAAGAAATATCATGCCCACCATAGCCTTTGTACTCCTTAAAAACTCGAAACAGAATTTTTCCTCAAATTCCAAATGACATCCCTCGAGTAATCAATTGCGAGTTTTTGGAATCCAAGTCTTTTAATCATAACGAGCGCTACTCATGAAAATTTCTTCTTTACAGAGTATGTAACAGCTATAAATAGCAATTTCACCTTCTTTCTCATCCTGGGGTCATATTTCCTCCAGTGTCTTACTCATCGGTAGGCACGAGGCAAGGGGTTAAAGAAATGGCAGGCAACAATTTGAAAATTCTAGTGACTTTAAATGGCTAAAACGTTGAGATACATTATAAATTACAACACTCATACTTGAAAGTACGGTCATATTTTGAGCTCTATGAAATATAATGATATTGCAAATTTTCCAGCCATTTTTTTACCCCAGTGTCAGTTTGAAATTCAATTTTTTTTAATCTAGCAGAAGTTATATACTAAATCCAATTGACAATTATTAAATCATCCATCAAAATGTTATGTAGTCACGTAGTTTTTCTCCTTAGTCAAACGCAAATTGGAAAGTATAAAAATAAGTGGTATTACTCTTGGCTGGTGCTTGAAAAAGAGCAAAATAAAAGATTAAAAATTTTCCTGTAAAATAATAGTAGGTCATAAATTTCCTAGGGCTTAGCTCCCGTAGTAATAAACTTCATTTCATAAATTTACTATCTCACTAGAAGCCTGGGCATTGAGAGGTAAGGTTCAAACTCTTCCAAAAACACTTATCACCATCTTTGGGTTGACTTTTTGTCAAAATTCTTTTACCAGTATTTATTTATGAGTAAGCGGTACCCATGGATGTAAGGAGTGAAGCAATTTTTCACTATATATATTTAAGGTGAAAAGAGTCTACTCTCCACGACCTACCAATGCATTAAAACGTATAAAAAGACTGAAGGACCTATTCGCGGCCGGAACTGGTTTTGGAAATACCTCCGGAGCATCAGCCAGAGGCGTTACCTCGCGAAGATTCACTCAGTGGTGAAAGAGACAATTTTCTAGGAACGTTTGCGCCGTGAGAACAAAAGAAGTAGCAGCACTGCAATTCCACGTGAAATATTAATTCTCACGACCCATAATTCAATTGAAGACGAGGCTCAGGAGCGCGAAAGTTGGGTCGCGCGAATAAATATTTCACAATGCGTTACCATGACGCTCTTCCCTCCGTTAGCATTCGGTGATTCGTAGAATCTGCAACGTCTTGATCGGTCGCTGGAGTCAATTTCTACAATCTGCCATTCCAATGTGTGATGAAAGGTTTACCGTAGAAGTTAACTTTATCATAGTGAAGTACGAAGGCAAGTCAATAATCATCCGCATTGTATTTATATCTTTCTTTATTATGCTAGTTATGTCGTTTTATGTTGATGACGTATGCTTTGTTTATTTGTTGTTATATCTTTGCAAGTTTCCAGCTGCTAGGTTAATTTTTTTATCACTCTCGTGCTGCTAATCATGACCGCTCCCCTTTTAATTCATGCCAAAGAAGAGTAAGGTTCAGTGACCCGTTTTTTGTGGTCAGAAGGCTTATCAGGGGCAGAATTTCATAGAAGTTTTTCGGTACAGTGCAGAAACAGTGTTTTGCCACAACGAAGCGTCTACGAATGGATTGAAAAATCCCAAAATGGTTGCACAAGTCACACGCGTGATGAAGGAGCCGGATGACCATTAACCGCCCTAAATGAAGAAAACATTGAGCGTTCACGTGAAATAATTCTTTTAGATAGAGGAGTAACCATTGACGAAGTGGCACATCGTCTACAATTTATTCACGACTCTGTCAACGAAATATAAAATCATTACGCAGCATTGTAGCATAACATATATAAAGTTATATATCTACATTAGGGATAATGATTTAATTACCCTCGTTATATACTTCGGGTATTAATGCTTGGATAAATACGGGCTGTTTTAAAAATTTGGGTCACATTGTGGAGTGTTAAACTTGAATTTTTATTGCTTCAAGCTTTAAAAATGCTTCTGTATAATACCTACGATGTACGCATGCAACCACAAACAATCGATAGAATATCCAGTGTGAAATGCCATTCTTGGAGACAATGGCTACAGATAAAAACATATGAATGTGAAAACTACCCTTAAAATACCTTAAATTTTTTTTTACCTTAATACCTTAAAAAAAAAACCCTTTAGCGCCTAGCGTGTTCATATGATCACAGCAAACATTTCTTGCTCCACGTAACCCTCCCTTCCGCATTTCTCAAAATTTCGTTGTGGGTTTTTGGTAACAATATTTCGATACATTTGTTGTCCAAATGACGAAATATTAAGTCCTTTCAACTGAATGATTTTGATACAGAGCTTTCTTAAAGTGGTGGTCTACCCTTCATTGCTCCGCGTGAATGCATGACTTCAGTTAACTACATAGTACAAGAACATTTTTCTTTTAATTCTGATACATTCTGGTTCATGAGCTTAGAATACTTCAATGTACTCTACATAATAATATTTTTATAAAATGTTTGTAAATAATAATATTATTTAGAAGAAATTGTACCCGTGATCGTACGATCACGCTAGGCGGATACCGTAGCAATGGAGTTCCACGGGGAAGGCAGCCTTACGAACGCTTCTTTCGATAAAGGTAATAAGGTATTTCTCATTCGTGACAATGTGATAAGGCACTGGTGTTTCATAGCTTTTATGTTATTCTTTTCACTTCATGGCTGTGAGTGAAGAATTGTATACCGATTATAATTTAGCGTGTCTGCAGTGAAGCTACTTTGGATCACATTTTCACATCTGTAAATATTCTCGTTTGAAGCGTCGCTACAAATTATATCTAGGTTCTCCTTTACAATGTAGTTACAAATAAAATAAGTCATGCAATACTATTATGTAAAACTATCAGTCAGAAAGCCATGAAACCGGAGTGTGGAGTTTTATAATGTAACAAAGGTGTTTCACGGTTTTTTTCTCTGTGTAATGATTCGACTGAAATTTCATTGATGTGTGGGTCCCTTCAGGAGGTAGACGTTGGCTGAGGCTAATAAAAGGCTGATTGTGAGATATAATACAATCACTCGCTTTATATTCAATATTGAACGTGACGTGTGGGATACACGTGCATCGGAGACAATGAACTCTAATAGGTAAGTATGCTTAGATTTACCACGGCAATTACAATTGAAATCTGTATAGATTATTGATTCAATGCGACTGTTTTTAGAGGAATGACTCTTCAAGAAGTTCTGTCTGCACTGGAACTGCAGTGGCGGAAACAGAAAAAATTCAAGGGGGGGGCGCAAAAGATATCTTGAGCTACCTTTACTTTTATCGTAATTAAAAATTAATCAAGCCACGTTGCGAAGTTGAAGAAAGTTTTATTTAAACTCATTATACACGTATATAAGTCAATATCATACGATACAAAAAAGTTACAACTGTGATTCTACAATGTTCGGCAATGTGAGCGACCCCGCAAAGGGGGGGCGCGCGCCCCCTGCGCCCCCCATCTGTATCCGCCTCTGACTGGAAGATGACCAGGACGATGTTGTAGGCATCTACATAGAACCTCCAGAGAGTAACGTGTTATCTGACGAAGATTCAGCGGAGGAGGATGGCGGTGGCTTCATTGATAATCTGTCTGGTCGTCAACTTCGAGCAGGTGCTGCAATATTAGTGAGTACTCGACGAGGGGAATGTGAAAGTGATGGACTTGAGACGAGTGACAAACGGGTAAACTCAAAGACGAAGAAAGTGAAACGAGTATTGCCTACTTGGAAAGATGAAGATCTCTGTGTAAAAAATTCATTATTTCCGGACGCAAATTATTGTGACATTGGTGAGAAGTCGCCTACTGAAATTTTCGAGTTGTTTTTTGATGATGAATTAATCAACTTCCTAATTTTTCAGTCAAAAGATTATGCCGCATTGCAGAATTTTCGTAATTTGAATATAACAGCTGCTGAAATGAAGGTCTTCCTGGGAATTTTGATCCTCTCGGGTTATAATAATGTTCCCAGTAAACGTGATTACTGGGATTCATCTGGTGACTTACGTAATGAATTTGTTGCGAATGTTATACGCCGCGATAGATTTTTACAAATATCTAGGTTTTTACACTGTGCAAATAATTGCCAGCCTAATGCAGAAGATAAAATGTGGAAACTGAGGCCAATTATGAATATGTTGAAAACCCGATTTCTAGCTATGTTCCGTCTTGAGGAGCATCTGGATTTTGATGAGTGCATGATTGAATATTTTGGACGACACCCGTGTAAACAGTTCCTACGCGGTAAGCCTATTAGGTTTGGCTATAAAGTATGGTCTCTAAATACCACTGCCGGATATTTGGTGAACTTTGATGTTTATCAAGGTAGAAACGCTGCATCAAATTCTGAGTACGAGAAAATGGTAGGGAAATGTGCTGCACCTCTTCTACAAATGCTGGACGAAATTCCACAAGAAAAAAAGAACCTTGCCTATAAACTATATTTTGATAATTTATTCACCGGATTTGAACTTCTAAAAGAGCTTAGGTCCAGGGGCTATGGAGCCACTGGAACTATTAGAGAAAACTGTATTCCAAAAGACTGTCCAATAATGCCATCTAACGAAATACGCAATAAACAAAGGGGTTTTTATGATAAATGCCTCAGTAAGGAGGACGGCATCCTTTTGGTAAAGTGGGTAGACAATTCCACAGTTCGCGTGGCTACCACCTGCCATAGCATTCAGCCCGTAGCTCCTGTGCGGCGATTTTCACGAGCAGAAATGAGGAATGTTCGCTGCATTCCTCGCCCATCAGTGATTTCAGAGTACAACCGTTACATGGGGGGAACGGACAGAATGGACGAGAATGTGTCCTACTACAGAATAGGGATAAGAGGTAAAAAGTGGTGGTGGTGCATATTCACGTGGCTAGTGGACGTGTCATTGAACAATACGTGGGTTCTTCATAAGAAATCAGGAAAAACGCTCTCACAATTACAGTTTCGTCGCAGCATCGTCCAAGTGTATCTGACAAAATACAAAAATCCTCCTATTAGTGTAGGGCGGCCTTTGATATCAAGGAATAGTAGTATCCACGTCCGAGTAAGTGATGAAATTCGCCTCGACGGTATTGGCCATTTGATTGAACCATGCAATCGACGACGCTGTGCAGGTGAATATTGCCAAAGTACTATTCGTACCCAATGTGTGAAATGTGGCTTAGGGCTTTGTGTACCATGTTTTGCAAACTTTCACAAAAAATGAATTTATTTTCTGTTCACATTACGTTTATGCCTTTTTGACATATGTTAATTTGACATGGCCATATGACATATATTTTTTATGACATGGCTTAATTTGTTAATACCATAAATTCTTTGTCCAGAAGAACAAATATATATGACTTAAAAATTGATATGTTTTATATTTTTCAAAGGCTTTATCCGGGGAGCAAGATAAATGCAGTGATTAATCGAAGAGTTGAATTACACGAGCGGGGATGCTACTGCTACGGTATCCGCCTAGCGTGATCATATGGACACAAGTCATTTTCATGAAACCACTGCACATACTTTTATAATATTTGGGTTCTATGTTTTTAAGTAAATAGCGATCAATCCCTGAAAAGAGGAAAAAAATCGGAGGAAAAAAAATATTCCGGCGTTAAAGGGTTAAAATGCCGAAAGTTGACGAGTTAAATATGTAACACTATTTCTTGAAGCTTAAAGTCTATGTTGGGTTTCACTGAATTTAATATCATATTCGTTGATATGCATTATGTTACGCAGTTTATAATTGTAAAATACAACTTGTAAAATATATGATTTTTTTTCAGACTTATAGGAGTCAAGCATGGATAAATTTTGTGAAACCGTTCGATTACCTGAGCCCATTCAATTGGGCGTAAAGTATCACTCATAAAAAAATTAGTCCTCACACTGACTCAATGGCAACAATATTTTTGATTTTTTATTCGATTGAGTGATATTTATGATTCTTTTTTAGATGAGTTGGGATCAGCAAAAAAGATAATTCACACAGTAGAATACCAAATGAATTAGCTGGCTACACATCCACCTCCTCTTACTTGTTATAAATCATACGAAACTTTCTTCGTCACATATTTTGGAATTCTTTTTGCCTTATTGTTGACTTTTATCGCGTGAACCTTCCCCTACTAAGAGATAAAATCTTTACAGTCAATGACATCGTACTTTCTTTGGCATTTGTTCTAGAAATAATTGCAATCAAATCACACCGTAAATCATGTCAAGCTGTATAATGAACGACAATATAAGCTTCCTGGCTGTGTGCTGTGTGTATTGTCTTTGTTACGTGTCATAAACTCCTGACGTCATTACAAAAAAGTTTGCTCTCTTTCCTCTAAGGATTAATCCTTTCAGCGACATATTTCTCCAATTCCACTTTATTATATTCTTCAGTTACCTCAGTCTTTGTCACTTCTTTCCTTAATTAACTTTTCCTTTGAGGACTTTATTAAACCCTCGAGTCTTAAATATATCCGATTAACTTGCATTACCTTTCCTTTGGACCCCTTGAGAATGCTGCGTATTCCTAATCTTTTCGGCCTTATATTGACGTTAATTTGATCTGCCTCCTAAAATCTTCTTCTGACATCATAATTAATACACCATGCCTTTGCGAATGCTGAATAACCGTCCTCGTCTTGCTCGTTTCCCTTTGTATCTTTGAAAACGTCCTATTTTACGGTTTAATTGGGCGATACAATAGCCAAGTCACCACAGTTTAGTGATAACAAGAAATTTACTCAGCCTACGAGGGTTTTGGTGTTAGCAAACATCACTACAGTTACGAAAAGGAGAAAAAATTGGATTTTCTTTTTTAGCCGCTTTTCTTGTGAAAGTGTGGTGCTTGAGAAAGAAAACTGAAAATCCTCTTTCTCAATTGCAGAAGGCGTTTGTAATAAGTAAAGCCTAACTAGAGTAAGTTAATTTTATCCAGAACAGTAAAGTAGATTATTTTATCAAGTCCTATGCAGCAAATGCAAGAGAAGCTTGTCATGAGCCACAGTAAACTGGCAATATTGTTGTATTGTAGGCTGCATTTTCCGGGTTTCACCGCGTCGTGGTTGTGTTGGAGGCAACATTTTCTCCTGCATTCAAGCAGGCGTCTTCATGTCGAAGTCCTTATGCCGTGTTTTGGCCGCGATTATAAAAACAGCCCAGTTGTGAATGTTCTCCCTGATTGGTCGCCTTGCGGCCAATAGCATAGGGGTATGGGGCGAAGAGTCTTTTCCACGTACTGTGGAGTTGGTAGCTATCCTCTCAGTTGAAATTATGAGGATGTTTAGATATTTCAATCGCCTCTCGGATGATCCTCGGAAAATACCGGGATTCTCTGGCGATGACTTTTGTTTCTTACCAGTTGATATCGTGCCCAGATTCACTCAGAGTATGCTCAGCCACAGACGACAGATGGAATTGTTTATTTTTTTACCGCTCTTCTATGTTCAAGTATGCGGCATTTCACAGCTCTCCTGGTCTGCCCGATGTATGACATACCGCAACATCATTCAATTTCGTAAACTCCTTCGTAGGCGTGAAGTGTCGGAAGAAGTTCTCCAGTCTTCTTAACACAGTTGAAGCGTGTTGTGACGTCGAATTTTCTGAGGAGTCTCGCGATTTTTTCACTGGTGCCTGCCACATAGGGGATTGCAGCATAACCCGCTGCCCTGAGTTTCTCCGTTTTCGGAATTGGTAAAAATATTACAAGAAGTATAATAACGTATTTGAGCCTTAATTTAGAAGCATCAAATCATTCAAAATAAAACTAAACCATTTAAGTATATTCCTTTTAATCTCCAGGTTTTAATTCCAGGTTCAGCTACAAAAAAGCTTTTCGCACAATAGTGCCAATGCCCGTTTTGTCTTTTAGATAAATATTTTTTTCATAGTCATTTACTCACTTCTGTCAAAGGAAATAAATACATTTTAGCTTCGATATCCTGGCCATATGCACTATGCCAGAAGAGAAAAAAAATAACGCAGAAGTTTTAAATATGAAGAGCATCAAAGAAAAAACTGAGTGTAACCTGAAGAAAAATCTCTTAATGATTATTCCTTCATCTTCGCCTGATGAGACTTTCATCACCCATCACTCTTTAAATACTCACAGCAATAAGGTTTACAAATAGAAAAACTGATAATCGTAAAAATAACAGCAAATATAGGCGTCCATTTTGATGTTTATGCAGAAAAATGTGCGGGAAAGTCCACGAAAAGGGTATTTATTAAAATTAATAAATGTTAAACGTTATGATTGTTTGCCAGAAATTCGCCGCTATTGTGGATAATATTCAGAAAACGGCTTAAATACCTGATTAGCGTTTACTTAGTCCCATTGGTCCGCATTGCTATGCCGTTTCAAGGTACAATGACCCAAAACGTAGACTTGTTCCTTCAAATTTTGTGACGAAAACAACCACATATTCCCTTTTCTGCCTCTACCGAAACGATCTGTCATGGAGGGAGCCCCAACGCAGCGAGACCCTTTGATTTCCATCCCTGTGATAACTCAAGCGAGAGTCAGTCTTTGAATGAGCTATATGTGGAATATGTAGTATCTGCCCAAGGTTCTTAAAGTAAACGTTGCCTCATTCGCGACTCGGGCTCCCATTGGCTTGACGTCACGGTAGACCCAACTTCCAGCGCCATTTCAAATTCTAGCCTTTCCGCGGGCCTAACTGCTTACCGCAGCGAGTTCTTGAATTTACCCTCTATCGAGCACTATAAGCCGAATTTTAAATTGAAGGCCGATTTATGAAAATAATGATGATAAGATTTAAAAAAAAAAATAAATTCGTGTATTCAGACGCCATAATTTCCTGATGAAGTGATGAAATGGGAAGGTGTGCGAGTTGATTCCGTGTCCACACTTCCTTCCTGTAACTCTCAAAACACTGTTTTCCTTGCTACTTCCGCAATATAATTTAAACTTAGATTAATATGGCTGGGAGGAAAATACGCAAAAACCAAATTAGTTGCTTCAAAAAATTACAGTTCTGCAACTTTTTAAATAGAAATTATGCTCGTTTTCATTCTTCGCCGGGCTTTGAAAATACACTGTCCCAAGGGTCGTGTGTCATTTTTGACCTGTAAATTTAGTAACTTTGCATGGAGCAATGTTCATTAAAATTAGCATATGTACTTATGGGAAAAAGTGCTAAGTTTTGTTGAGTGTAAAAAAAAAATTACAATTTTGACCTTTTGACCTCACAATGTGGGTCCAAACCAAAAATCTCAACTTGCCTTAATTTCAATGTTTAAAAAATCGAGATAGAAAAAAGTCTGAATTTCATTGACCAAGATGACTATTCTTAGGTTTTCGAACACGAGAAACCCGATAATAATACTTTTATTCACGAAAATTTAACTGTTGACCCAGTAAGGTCACCGTCAACGTCACAAAGGTGGCAAAAAGAATAGTATACCAACAAAGGTGTCGATCCATGGGTTTTATGGGGTGCCCAAGTCATTGGTAAAGTCCAAAAACCCTTATTATTCACTAATTGACCTCCGAGGGTCACAATGGGGGTCAAAGGTCATAGAGTTAAACGTCGGGCCATCATGACAACCAACGTGTCAAACCATGGGTTTTGAAGGGTGCCAAAGTCGGTTAGGCAGTTCATAGATCCGTAGTGTTGATTTTTAGACCTCCGAGGGTCACAATGGGGGTCAAAGGTCATAGGGTTAAACCTCGGGCAATCATGACAACCAACGTGTCAAGCGATAGGTTTTGGAGGGTGCCAAAGTCGGTTAGGCAGTTCATAGATCCGCTCATAGACTTTTGCTGTTGAGGGTCACAATGGGGGTCAAAGGTCATAGAGTTAAACCTCGGGCCAATATGACAGCATAAGTGTGGAACCATGGGTTTTAAAGTGTGCCCAAGTCAGTTTTGCTGTTCGTAGATCCATATTGTGTATTTTTTTACCACCGAGGGTCATAATGGGGGTCAAAGGTCATAGAGGTATGTTTTGGAGTAATAGGAAAACTAATGTCCCCAGCCAAAGGTTTAGAAGGGTGACCAAGTGAGTGGTGGTAGTACACATATCGACTGTCTTTTCCGACAAGCCTCCCCCGCCCTCTTAGTTTCGAGCCGTTGTTGATTATTTATTTCCCTAGACATCCTTTTTCCCGACTCTGTGTCCGCGCACTATTGTCCGCGCAGCGTGTACTAGAAAATTCCAGGTGTGCGTTATAACGAATTTAAAAATTCTAAACTGGAAGACCTAGAAAGTGTAATGTTGCAGGAGCTTCAAAAGAAGAAGACCATGGCAATCGAAACCATATCTACAATTGGATGGTTGACTAGCACAATGAAAACTCCATGTTCACATTTCAGTTTATTATCCTATTAATGTTGTCGTTTTATGATATTTCTCTAAAATCGTCAAATTTTTATCAGATTTCTTGATACAATCAAAATAAAAGCTGGATTCATCCATTGCTTTTATTTTTTACCTTAAGGTTTTGGACATAGCCAATATCTTTTTAAACGGAGTTTTGTCTTACACTTTGGGCGACAAATCAAAAGAATATTTAGAGAAATAAATAATCAACTGCGGCGTTAAAGTAAGAGAGCACGGGGGGCCTGTTGGAAAAGACTGCGAGGAAATGGAAAAAATTCGGAAGGAAGGGATGGTAAGCGCGTTGCATACTTTCTTACTCTATGGTTTAACTCTAAGACCTTTGACCCCATTATGAATTTCGGAGGTCAAAAAATCAACAATACGGATCTATGAACTGCCTAACCGACTTTGGCACCCTCCAAAACCTATCGCTTGACACGTTGGTTGTCATGATTGCCCGAGGTTTAACCCTATGACCTTTGACCCCCATTGTGACCCTCGGAGGTCTAAAAATCAACACTACGGATCTATGAACTGCCTAACCGACTTTGGCACCCTTCAAAACCCATGGTTTGACACGTTGGTTGTCATGATGGCCCGACGTTTAACTCTATGACCTTTGACCCCCATTGTGACCCTCGGAGGTCAATTAGTGAATAATAAGGGTTTTTGGACTTTACCAATGACTTGGGCACCCCATAAAACCCATGGATCGACACCTTTGTTGGTATACTATTCTTTTTGCCACCTTTGTGACGTTGACGGTGACCTTACTGGGTCAACAGTTGAATTTTCGTGAATAAAAGTATTATTATCGGGTTTCTCGTGTTCGAAAACCTAAGAATAGTCATCTTGGTCAATGAAATTCAGACTTTTTTCTATCTCGATTTTTTAAACATTGAAATTAAGGCAAGTTGAGATTTTTGGTTTGGACCCACATTGTGAGGTCAAAAGGTCAAAATTGTAATTTTTTTTTACACTCAACAAAACTTAGCACTTTTTCCCATAAGTACATATGCTAATTTTAATGAACATTGCTCCATGCAAAGTTACTAAATTTACAGGTCAAAAATGACACACGACCCTTGGGACAGTGTATTTTCAAAGCCCGGCGAAGAATGAAAACGAGCATAATTTCTATTTAAAAAGTTGCAGAACTGTAATTTTTTGAAGCAACTAATTTGGTTTTTGCGTATTTTCCTCCCAGCCATATTAATCTAAGTTTAAATTATATTGCGGAAGTAGCAAGGAAAACAGTGTTTTGAGAGTTACAGGAAGGAAGTGTGGACACGGAATCAACTCGCACACCTTCCCATTTCATCACTTCATCAGGAAATTATGGCGTCTGAATACACGAATTTATCTTTTTTTTAAATCTTATCATCATTATTTTCATAAATCGGCCTTCAATTTAAAATTCGGCTTATAGTGCTCGATAGAGGGTAAATTCAAGAACTCGCTGCGGTAAGCAGTTAGGCCCGCGGAAAGGCTAGAATTTGAAATGGCGCTGGAAGTTGGGTCTACCGTGACGTAACGGGACTTCTGCTGGCGCATGCGCAGTTACGAATGAGGCAACCTTACCGTCTAAGAACCTTGGTATCTGCCCACCTCCACGACTTGGATTTGAGTGCACTCCGCTTTGTAGCCGTTGAAAGCGTTCATGCTGTTTTCTTGACTTCTCAGGCATCTGTTTTAGTACCCTCGTCGCAATTCAATATTTACACACTAGTACCTCGATGAAATTGCATTGGCTGATTGAGGAGACGTATTCCTCATCTCGTTTATTGATCGACTTAGCCAATATTTTAAGTAAGCACATCGCGTATTTGCTGTGGCTTTTACGAATTTTTCAATTATTTCAGCCATTTTAAGTATTAAGTGCTACAATTTGTACAACCACAGCATTGGGTGAATTGGAACTATTTCCATACTTCTGTACCCTTCTGTTGTTGACGGAAATGCAATAATTTGTAGGAATATTGATTTCCTACATATTTATTTATGGCTGAACTCTGCATAGCCTCGTGTCACAAAACTATTTCAATTTGTAAACCTTGGCTGAGGGGTATGAAATTGGAAATCATGTTCTGAAATTTAGCATTTAAATAAATTCAATCCATTATATACAATAAGGTGGTTTCCTATTATTTTTTGATTGCCTAAATCGAAAGATTATTACTCCTGGAGTACGTATTTCACGCTTTCAGGTTTTTAAATGATAAAATCTATTTTTCGCGATTAAATGTAAAGTGAAAATTTTCAAGCGCTCGAAAACGCGACGGCTAAGTATGAATGCCGGGAAAACTCCGTGTGACGTCGTTCTGGTTCCCGCTGCCGCAAGTGAGGTTACCTTGGGGCGAGGCTCTGAGCGCTGATACGACGCAGGATGCTAGCAGGTAGCAGAGTACCATGCTAGCTGGTAGCGCTTGGCTTAAATTAGGATTATTAATACCTTATCAAACGAAGAAAACTTTCCGACCTTAGCCAGTTTTAATAGGTGATTATTGAGACATGTTTCCCTGAGCTCTGTGCTTCATGCATGCATTAATGGCCTCAGACGATGTAAAACTCCTATCTACTCGTATAGAAACTAGGTCCATGTGACGTCACGTGGAGTGGCATCGCATGGGCGCCAATCTGGCCTATTTCAAATGAGGATAAAATTGACCCTTGCCATTCGTCTAAACCGGTATTTCTAAAACCAAATAATTTGTATATTATGAATACACTAATGGTGGGTAACGAATCGCAGTGAATGCCTTTCGTTTTCTTTGATGAAGGAGACTACCCTATTATATTCCGGTTAAGGCATTACATATGAAAAATGCGTCGGCCTAATTTTGAAAAATTTCATTGAGAAAAAACCGCTTACTTTGACCAAGATTCGAAACCGGATCTTTCACCTTAGCCTAATTTGAATTCCCTTAGAGATTTTCTGCAAAATTTTATGGACAATTTTAAGCTCTATTTTTCATGTTTTACCTTACTTACACCTCTCCAAAGTTTTTGCACCCTGAGAAATAAACCTTGTGAGATTAAATGATGTAAAACATTGCCTTACTATCGATTTATTACCAAAAAAAACTACGTAAATTGATCGACATAGCCCAAAATAAATAAATTAATTCGTCAAATATGGGTAACAATAGGCCCTTGTCATTTTTACATTCAATTACTGATTTATGAATTGTCAACAATAAATTAAAGCAATAAAAATGCTCTAATGTAAGAATATGACACCTGATTTCGGTGCAGCGGAAAAGTTAAATTAGCCCCTAAAAATTTATTTGAGCACCTTTTACCACTCTTTCTAAGGATTGAGATAATGAGAGACGTGTGAATGGAAAAATGGGTCAGGTTACCTTAACCTTCATTTCACCCCGTGATTCCCATTCGGCAGAAGCCAAAATACCAAGCAGCCTAAACTAAAATCAAGTGCGGACAACTCTAACCTACAATTGACCCTTCCTTCTGCAGTATTTTTTCCTCATTCCTCAGAATACAAACGAGCACAGAGGAGATTGAGTTAAGCAGTGAATAGAATTCAGTCCTCTTTGCTCAAATTTTCCCTATTTCCTCAATATCTTACTTCATTGACAACCTTATTTTTCATACGGACCGCTATCTTGTCATCAATAGACTTATAACAATGACCTTACCAAATATAAAATCTATCATCTCGGAGGACAAATTAGTTATAGGTTTTGATTTTTTTCACATTTTCCCTCTTTAATATATATTCTAATTGTTATTTAGCTTTATTTTTCATAAATACCACTGCCTAGGCTATCATATACGAATACCAATGACGTAACCAAATATAGAATATTTCAATTTGGAATAGGGTAGTTTCCTTCATCAAAAAAAACGAAAGGCATTGATGGCGATTCGTTGCCCAATATTAGTGTATTCATAATATTCAAATTATTTGGTTTTAGAAATCCAATTTTAGACTAATGTAAATTGTTAATTTTAACCTCATTTGAAAAAGGCCAGATTGGCGCCCATGCGATGCCACTCCACATGACGTCACAGAGACCTAGATTATATACGAGTAGATAGGAGAATTACATCGTTTGAGATTACCAATGCATGCATGTGGCACAGAGCTCAGGGAAACATCTCTTAATAATCACTTATTAAAATTTCCTACGGCTGGAAAGTTTCCTTCGTTTGATAGGGAATTAATAATCCTAATTTAAGCAAGCAGGGTAGGTACTCCACCACCTGATAGCAGCCTGCATTGTAGCATCGCTCTAGACCTCGCACCAAGGTAGCCTCACACGACGGCAGGCGGAACCAGAATGACGTCACACGGGCTTATCCCAGCATTCATACTTAGCCGCCGCGTTTTCGCGCACTTGAAAATGTTCACTTTTCAATCGCGAAAAATAGATAACGTCATTTAAAAATCTAAAAGCGTGAAATGCGTACTCCAGGAGTAATAATCTTCAGATTTAGGCAATAAAAAAATAATAGAAGACCACCCTATTCACAAACTGTACTCTACATTTCCGTAACAAACAATAAGCGCATGAAGCTTTTTTCGTCGATCTCTGACAGAAAAACCATGTTACGGTGTGGAGACTGTAAACCACGAAGGGACTCCCTATATTTTCCAATAGCTAGCAGGAAATCCCTCATCCGTAAACAGAGGACGTTCTCCTGAAACCGCTTGAATGAATTCGTAAACAAGGCTAGTCGATGATCATCACCTGTGGGCATATTGCGGTGGCTATAATTTAAGGATCATTTGGCAGAAATACGGCTACCGCAATATTAGGAGAGATAACTCAATTGGAAATTTCCATGAAATTGTCTTCAGTGTAAATTTACACGCAAAACAAAACGGATAATTCAAAAATAACCTTGAGATTTATCGTTTCGTCCTGAAAAATGCCCATCTGACGTATAATTCTGTAAATTATGAAACCAGTAATAGCCAATGATTTAATAAATACGAAATACATGCATAAGAAAGAAATGAGTATTTTATAATCTTGGAAATGGTAAAGCGCATGAATCGCTCATTCTTTTATTAATATAGGGCGCACTGAAGTAATTTTAACTTAATGCTTTAAGAATATCATATTAATAAACAAAATAATCTAAACGTCGAAAAAGGCCCAGTATTCTTGCTTACGCACTAGCAAAATATAGCTTCCCAACAATTCCTCGTCATAGAGGTTAAACATCCCTGTAATTCTAGATAAATTTAATGTAATTCCATAACCCTTGAATACGAATCATTCCATGCATACAATTCATTTCTGGTGTTTTATTCATGGAATTTATAGCACGTAATTTACTTAATATTTGAATTTTACTCTTTTTTGTGCCAATATAAGGATTTCAAACTTAAGAGATTCCAATCAACAACAAGTAGATGTTGTAATGCATAGAATGCACTGAAGTTAAAAGCAAAGCTGAGTTAAAATAAGCACTTACTACCAAAAGACACAAACCTCCATCGCCTTACTTCGTTCCTAATGATGTATGTCTTTCCCACGGATGAAGAGAATATTTAGATGCGAATGAAAACATGAGCACAGATTTATGATGTTTCTTTATATTCTTCTCAAAACAATATTCACTAAATAAAACGTGAAATGTTTCAGACTAAGCTCATTATCTGGGATTATTCTCACGATTGCGTAAGTAAATAAAAATGTCAGTGAATAGTACTCGCTCAGTCCATGACGCTGTCAGCTTTCCAAATTTTGCCATTGACTTTCGCTTAGTCACCCTGGTGTGCCAAAAAATCTTTTTATCCCAAAAGATTATTTTAAATCAAATTTTAAAAATACTAGGCAATATTTTTGGTTTCTTTTTATGAGTAAAACATTATTTTCCTACTAATATGGAGACTGTACTTTTTATTCCATTTCCCCGAAATGAACCAATGGTTGGTGGCCCGAATTCCCTAATGATTGTCATGTACCTGCTCAATGAATCTGAAATTTTCAGAATTAATTATACGGATGAGGTTTAGATAATTGATATTTTTTTCTTAATACTATCTGCAACATAGTAAGTAGAGTCCTATCATGCGAAACTACAATGAAACACTGCAAGGGACTTGGTTATTCTGATCCATCTCATGGTGGGGTATATTTTATCTCATCTGTTTTACTCCTCAAAGCACCCTCCGCAACACGATGGTAGTTCCATGATGCGATACGTAACAATGGGAGCAGTCGCGAATATGAGCATTGCGGCAGCATCTGAAGGCGACGCCAGGTGGGCAAACATGAAAGCTCATGCGTGGAAGAACCCGTCATTTGGTCTTTACCGGGAAAATTTGAAATTCATCATTCCATTCAAAACATTGGTAGTAACTAAATGACTCTTTTTATTTGAGCTATTTAACACTCCATGAATTATACATCTATCATACTAACTGAATAAAGTAAATTAATGAGAGATTAACCCATCAGCGGGTGCTCCTGATATTTTTACACGACCGGGCGCATGGCGTACTATATATGCATTTTATGATAACACTCGATTTTTGTTAAAATTTGTCTTTACTTGTAGAAATTAGTTCAAGCTTGTACATTTATAGTCGATAAATATATAAAGGTACTCGGGTGGTACACGGACGGTCGCGCAGCGTACTTTGTACGCCACGGGTGTCGGGTTCCTCTTGCAGATCTAAAAAAAAAAATTGCTACAATATTTCGACCTTTGAAAACTCGCACTATAGACAGTATAAATACATGGTAAGAATACACGAGGCCACTCAAGACCAGAATGTACGTTCAATTTTGAAATCCTTGGTTTTCGAAGATTGGCGTACTTTATACGCCAGCGCGCCCGCTCAAGGGTTAACAAATGAAACAAAATAGATGAATATCACCGACACAAAACCATACGTCCAGATAAGAGTAACCAAAGAGGAATAAAAGATAACAACAACTACACTCAGATAAAGGAATACATCAGGATCTGAGTCTGTATCCCTCTAGAAAAATGTCTCCCACAAAAATTAATTACCTACCGAGCTAAATGACGAAAAACAACTTTACGGGGATTTTGTATCAATGTGTAATTGGAATTTAATTGTTACTCAGGCACTCAGGAAAGAGAAAAAAGAGCCCAGTATCAATAAATCGTTGATAGAAACTTATGTAAAAAGTGACATCATTCGTAACAATATGCATGGGCAGATAATTTCAACAGTTACTTTGACTCTCAGGGAAGGATTATATAGCGACGTAAATACATTTTTTTATTACCTCCTCCAACTCAGCCGGTGGAGTATTGATGGAAAATCTGTAAACTCCTTGAAAACTTAAATGGATTTGTTTTTCAAAGTAAGCGTATACATCTTGAGTATCAATGGCTTCTGGTGTACAAAGAATGTTTCCTCATCAGCGGCTCTTCAAACTTAAACTGATGAATCCAGTTCCATGGATTTCCTGCCGTCTCTTCCATGTCAAAAGTGTTTCATATTTTGGAGAGAGAGACTAATCAATTGACACCACTCTCAAGAGTTAATGGTATAAGGAGATACAGATCTATCAGATTTACAGGCTTGACTCAATATCCGAGGCCTTCAATCAATATTATACCGCTTCTGGTACGGGAAAAAGTTTTCGCATGGGGAGCAGAAGAGAATGGCACCGAAGCCAAGCTCCTCAAGATACTTAGCAAGATAAGCAGTCACCTTAGGGAGTACACATTTATGACCTTGATAATGGCAAAAAGAATCACCTGCATGAAACAACTACGGAAAAAATCCAGGATTAGCAATGCATGGGGATCATCATAGATAGCAAAATTTGTTTAAAATTTACTCTTTGTACAAAACCAGCATGGGATTTATCTTATTCAATTGGACTCAAGCCTCTCAAAATCTATTATTGGAATGAATAAATGTGATATCAATCAATTAAATACAAATTTGAAGACACTTTCACCAAAATACTTCCACGATTTGAAGTGCAAAGGAAGGACTTCAAAATATTGAAATAAACGAATTTACATGTTTTTATTCCAAAAGCCTAATAGTTGTCCCATAGGGATTTAGATAATAAATATGCCTAATGAAAACATTGTCTCCAAATAAGGAGCAATTTTTGTAGGAGGATGTGCCCTTTTACCTCAGAGCCGCTAAAGGCCTGTTTACACGGTACATTAACACGTACGGGTTAATGTCTAATTGTATGAACGCGAGAATGAACGCCAAAATGCACCGTGTAACCACCCAACTTGTGCGAATGCATGCACAGAAAATAGAACCTGTTCTAATTTGGTTCATGCATTCGTACATGTTCCGTTCCGGTCCACAAAAATCATTCACGCAAACGTACATTAACTCGCACGTGTTAATGTATCGTGTAAACAGGCCTTAAGAGTGACTCCGGTCCTGAATTATTTGAAAAAACTTGTTCTATTTCTTCATCTGCCTCTATTACCTGAAGACCTAAATTCTCTAGATTTTATCTAAAATAAATCCTATTGACCATCACTTGCCCTTTTCAAAGGGCCCTCTGTCCGGCAATGGGGGCGAGTAGTTCCACGACACGACGCGCAGTAGCGCGAGCTGTCATGTATCCATCCCTTGAAATACAGAACCCGCAGTCAAGGGGACCCCAGGCGGGAAAATACGGAAACTCATACTTCGTGTCTGACGCTTGCAATCCACATCTTGCTTTTCATACAAAAATCGTGATTCAAACTATTTATCGTTCCATTGGAAATATGAGCGAGGCCAGTTGGTGATAGTCTGGCATACAATATTCTGATAAACTACAAGTAGAGTCACTGAGATCCGTAAGTGCAATCATTCGATATCTTTTTTTTATCCAATGGCAACAAAGGATACGTATTTGACGATGTTATCATAGAATTATTTTAAAAACACAATTTAAAATTCTAAATGTAAATTTAAAAGTTCTCAGCTTTAAAGTTGCGATTGAGCAATTTAAACAGCCTCAAGAAAGGTAAACATTTAGAAATTTTACGCGGTACCAATTTAGCTGCTATAGCTGGACTGAAAAATCACATCAAAAGCAGATCCGACACTGCTATAGAACTATGTATAGCTCTCAGTCTATGTTAATTTGCTCTCATAACACATGGAAATAATTCTGATGATATTGACGACGTAACCCAAATTCTATCACTTCTAGTGCTAAAAAATAAATAAAACACGCATACATAAAGTAAACGTCTATAGCAGCATAAAATGTTACAAATGTGCGAATAATCGTCATATCGCATTAGTTTGTGATACCCTTGGAATACCCTTGAAGGAATACATAGAATTTGTTATTCCCATGGCAAGGAATGGTTTTACAATATAAATCAAAGTCCTTGATGAGGCACTTGGTCAAGAGCGTACCCAGGATGAAAACTAGGGGGGGGGGGGGCAAACCATGGTTTTTTCAAGTTGTAGGTAAGATTTAAGCATGTAAAAGGTGAATGAACTCAACATGTTAAGGTAACTGCAACAACTCTTTATTAGATTTTAAAAATTATTTGCTTGAAAAATATTATTTTCCTTAAAGACATTTGCGATTTTTGCTTCTAGGGGGTGGGGGAGCTGCCCCCTCCTGCCCCTCGTTGGGTACGCCCATGTACCTAGTTCAGGCCAAACGAGGCCTTTTGACATTCATTTAAAATTACCTTCTTCATATATCTGAATCATGATCAAATAATGAATAAGAACTTGAGGTCCACTCCAATAAACTAAGCTGTATTCAAAACATTTACTTAATATAAGAACCGAGAATTGCTTACAATCACCGCGGTGCTCTGTGATCATTTCATTTCTGATCACACAAATCAAGAGCAATGAAAAAAATAATTGCACACTAGGAAATAAATTAAAAGCGCCAAGTAGATTAAGGAATGAAGTGGCTCTGGGCTCATGAAAAATTTTGGGAAATGATTTTACGGACGAATTTTGTAATTTGAACAGGAACAGTGTATTTAGAAAGGGAAACATTACAGATGAGAAGAACTAAAAAAAAGTCCTTTTTAACAAAACTACGATTTTTTTTCTTTCGTAGTCATACCCGGCAACATAATGCCTCAGGGATAGCATTGAATGCACCCTCTGTAAATATTTCCATTGGAACCTATAACCATGGGGTGGCACCTTCTGTAGCGACTCCCTTATGGCTTGCAAAGCATGCAAAGGTAACGAAGTTATTGGTAGGCACATTTACACTTCTAGATCGACTGGAAACTCCACAAATCGCCATTCAAAACGATCACGAACACGCTGACTGTGCAAGTTTAATATTCAGCCAGCAAATGCGATGGGTTCAAATATAAAACCTCGAATCGCGCGTTCGATTTAGCATGCTGCATATGCTCAGCGTTGGCTGCAGACTAACTTTATAAATGGCATCGTTACGGTCTATGGGTATGTATGTCCTCGAGACATTTCCATAAATATATCGTCAGCCGTATATTTGAATAATACGCATTCTCGAAAGGCATTCGTGTAATTCTAAACAGAAAATAATGTATTGCTATGTTTCAGCAGTGCGAGCCGCATGAAATAGATTCAAGGTCCACAGGTCGCCAGGGACGCCTACTTATAAAAAATATTGGGGGGGCCCAAACCGGGAATCATGCCCCGGGAAATTTTATAAGTAGTGAGTTTAAAGTTTTGTAAGCATTTTAGAAGAGTCATATTATAAATATTAGAGCCCTAATAATTCGAATATCGATGTATGGACACTCCGGAGAAAATCGGCAAGCCTGACACATTTTTTCGTCTCACCCATATCGAATTTTTGAGGGGGCTCGGGCCCCCTCAGGCCCCATGGAGTCGGCGCCACTGCAGGTCGCCGAAACGTGATCAAAATAGCCTACATAACTCTCATTTAGCAGCTATTAAAGATAATGAAATAGTTGAGCCATGATGTTGATCCCCTAACCCTGAAATGAGGAAAATGTGCATAGTTACATAAAAGAAACGCTCACCTCTGCTTTGATGTGCCATCACGTGGGATGAGTTGAGGTTTCGGTTGTCCTTTGAAGTACTCCAATGTACAAAATCCAGGGATTCATTGCAAATAATTTGCTCCCATTCGGCCCGTGAAATGAACCGGCTGTGAAGGCGTGATAAAAAGTTGTACCTAATACACTTCAAGTTTGACGAGAAATTTCGCACACGACCTCACACACTGCACACCCAGAACACAGGTACTGAACTACTTCCTTGTACCTACGCAGTAACAGTAACCCACCCTCCCTCACCCTCCAATTGGCTGCATATTGAAGGCGCTCATCCATCTCCTTTACTTCCCTACATCGTCCCATTTGACATGGACTTCTATGTTGACTACTGAAAATTAGAGCTGAATTCAGCATGACACAAGGCTATACTCGTAAGGCCGAGGGTGTTGAACCTAAAGCAAACTTGTCGAAAAGGCCTTACAGTGAGGGAGAGAGGGAAGTTCAATGCGGGAGTAGGACAGGCCTTGGCAGAGACGAAATAAAGGGGTGGGGGCAATTTCTTTAATAGTTGAAACGGTGATGATATGCTCTCAAATGGATTACATAATTATTTCGCCAGCTTAACAAGCAATATTTAAAATCATTGATAAGACATCGGACGATCGACCCTTATCTTTGCAAATCAGAATTCCGACACGTTATACCTGAAAGACTTGCATACCAATATGAAGTCACGAAAAGTAATGAACCCTCCCATCAAAATGTCCTTATTCTTCCCCTGATCCATGGTGATTCGCAAGACGCTCTAATTAAACGATTGACTAACATTAAGGAGGGGGCCCGTGCCCTCCCCCAATGCTGAAATGAAGAAAATAACTAAGAAATTTAGAATCACTGTTGAATTACAATTACTTCATTGCAGGGATGCCGACTTATAAAAATTATTGGGAGGGCCCAAACCTGGGATCTTGCCTGGGAAATTTTATAAGTAGTGAAATTTAAGCTTTTTAAATATTTTAGAAGAGTCATATGATCAACATTAGAACCCTGATAACCTGAACCTCGATATCTGGGCAATCCGGGGAAAATCAACAAGCCTGTCACATTTTTTCCTCACACCCATAACGAATTTTTGAGGGGGCTCAGGCCCACTCAAGCCCTATGGAGTCGGTGCCACTGCTTCATTGAATCATAAGGTTACACTCTGTTGCAGTGCATTGTGATCTACATAGAGGTAAATCTTCCTCTTCAGGTTCATTTAAAAATTATCTACCAACCAAATCATTTAATTATTGTCTACTAATTAGTGGCTCTACTAGAAGGAAGGAAAATACTAGAAGGAACAGTTGAGTGAGAGCAGGACAGTGCTAGACTAGGCTGCATGGAGAAAATTGAGGAGAAAATTTTTTCATTCGCTAGTTTTTGCTCCTACTGATTGTGGACCCCTATTGTCATTGTGGAGTCGTAAATTTCTTTGATAAATTATGTTTTAACCAGAATAACTAAAGTTTCAAATAATGATTACCAGAATAATCGTAGAGTACATCATGGATTGGTTTTCATTTTAAAATTTCTCAGTTCGGAAAAATTATTTGTAAATTTGTCACATGTTTATTTTTTTCGATCACTATTTAAAGATCAGCCCACGATTAAGCTATTTTTGATTTCATTCCTGCCAGGATGAAAGTTTTAAATGCGATTTCTTCTCTCATTCAGTCTCACTCACAGGAATGATAACTGCAGTCATTATTTTCACATAAATTGGCTACATAAATGGTACAAGATATGTACAAATATTTTCAATCTCATAAATTCTTCCACTATTTTAGTGCATCTAGAAATTTTGTTTTTCAGGTATCACTCAGTGGGATGTTAGCATGAACAACTATGTATCAATATTTAAAGAAATTTAACTTTGTTACTAGCAGAATTATTTTTTTTGCTCATGAGTATGATTGGTTTTGTTATGTATAGGACTGTCTAGTACGAGATATGAAGCCATAAAATTTCTAGGCTTATATACCCTCAATAACTCAAATAAAGGGAGCAAGTTGATATGGTCAGTGGCAGCGCAAAGGATTCGGGGCCATAATTTTTGTGGGCCCTATATCAACTATGTTGCCAATGCGCATGTAACTACATATGTTGGTATGTCCATGATAGGTATATAACCTATGCTTGCATGAATGGAAATGATTTAAAGGCTTCCTATTCTATCTAAAAACCTGCACATGATTTTATTATTAAAAAAGTGTAGTTTTACTGCAAGGCGTACCCAGGATCAAAATTAAATGAGGGGAAAGCTGTGGTCATTCATTTTGTATCACAGAAAAGGTTAAGGAAACCAAAATTCCAAGAATATTAATACAGGGTTTCATTAGTTTTTTTAAATTATTTGCTCAAAATAAAATATTTTTATTTAAATTTCATCTTTTATACTACTATCACTTTTCTTGGATAAAAAGAAAATTTGTGCATAACTCTTGATTTGAACTAAACTTAGGTTTGCTTCTAGAAGGGGGGCAACTGCCTCCTCTTGCCCCCCACTGGATATGCCCATGGTTTAGAGCATAATTTACTGATTATTATTTTTTCCCTGCTCGTCCCGGCAGCCCCCTTGTGCCAGGGCCCTTCTATGCCATGGGGTCTGCAGGAACCTTATCTCCGCCACTCGGCAAGTTGAAGAAGAAGTGAAGTGAGTGGGTTGAAATGAAGGTGGGTTAATGGAATCAGTTAGTGCTGGTGGGGGTTATATTATAGTGCAGGAAATAAAAAGAGGGGGTTGTTATGTCTGCACACAGAGAGATTTTTGTTTTTAATTTGGTGCTCCCAGGGAGCAGCCAATTAGCCCGCATAGCAGGCTACCACCATTGAATTTGTGGGCCTGCGGGAAGTAGCCCTGGCTGGCAATTGCTACCTATGCATTGAGTGCAAGTGCTAATAATTCCCTATGTATCTAGGATATAGTTATTAATTCAAACCCTCCTTAATAGGGTATTGTGTGGGGAAAACATTCTCATCAGATAGCTATAGTTTTTGTTTCTCAGGATAGTGAATCTTGAGCTGTTCTAGAGCATCAAGTCTACCACCTTTTATTTCAGCATGATAATGTGGGTAGCTCGGTAGTTTTGATTCAGAGTCAAAACAGCGGTTTGCTTCTATGATATGTTTCAAAAAGTAAGATGTTTTCTCCTAAAATTCAATGGAACACATTCAGTCTCCTTTTCTGTGACTCCAATAATAATAATAATTTGAATCATACAAACTGTGTTTCTAAGTATATTCCTTAATTATTTTGGTTATGTAATGTCATTCAGTGGGACTCACAGGCAATAAAATTTGTTATTTTTAAGGGTGATCCATGGATATTGTTAATTTTAGTATCAGGATATTATTTTTTATAAGTGATTGGGGTCTTATAAAGTATGAAATAATTTCTGGACCATTTTCTATCAGGGTATTTCTGAGTATCAGCTATGATAAGAGGAGCATTAATTCTCATCATAGACTGATTATTTTTGGGGCCAAGCTCGTAATGTCTCACTGGAAGTTTGATTTAGGGTATAAATGCATCATTCATATGATAAAAATGGACATAATAAAGACAATTTTTTATATTTCTTGATAAGCATGCCACTCACTCTATAAAGGATAACATGATGTGATAATGATTTATTTTTTTTATCAGATACATGATAAATGGCCCTCCAAATATTTCTCATTGCATTAGTATATGATGGCTTGCAAGTCCTTCTGAACCTCAGAGTACATAATTTTGCTGGGAGCATTCCACTTTGTTCGGGAAATGAATAGGAAATTTTAGTTAAGAGGACCCAGTATATAAATAGATCTTATTGAGGTAAGAAATGCAACTTTGGTGACATTTAAATTCACAGTCTATGGTCAATACTGAGTGCCATGTATTTTAGTGTTGGATAAGTAGTATATAGCCTTGGACAGGCTACCCTTCAAAGGTTAGATGTAAGGAGTTGCAAATACAGGTTAGATATTCAGAGATAAATGGGAGGGTATGATCCATGTTGGTTATAGTTTAGGCCTAGGATATAAGCACTTCTCAACATGACCAAGTAGCCTTAAATCAGGGGGCCCAGTCTTTTTGTAAATATTTTTTTATTTTAAATATTCAGAGCAGAAAAAGTATATAACTTGCAATTGCTGTCCTTCAGAAGGTGACGGGAAGCGGTTAAAACATAATAATAACTAGAGACTACTCTGTATTTCGCCTGTTCAGAAAATAAGTGTAGCATGACCTTCATTGGTTGTGGTTTACTGTTTATTTGGAGTTGGCAACATGGAGTGGTTGATCAGGATCACCTAAGTAGAGCAATATTGTAGTGATCCAACTCCTTCTCCCAGCAGGAATAAATACCACTGAAATTTCCTGAGCCTTCTTGTGATCCATGATCAGATTTGGGTGCCTTATTAGAAGCCTGTGACAAAAAGTTAGCAACTGCAGTATTGTCACATAATTTGGCACCAGCAAATACACTGAAAACCACAATTTTGCCAAAATAATAATAAACTCATTGATTTGGAACAGAATAGGCATGATTTAGCTGAATATCAAAAGGGAGCATTCTCAAAGAAAGAAGAATGCTGACAAGAGAAATGTGGTTGTTTCACACCGATGTCTGGCCTCACACAGCCCTAGCCAGTAGGGCTGTCTTAGAGCCATTATATTTGTATTTTTTGAACCACCTGCTGCTATTCCCTCACATGTTGCCTTAGTAGTACCTGCTTCTCACCTCCATGTAAGCACGTGTAATTAAATTTTCAAGTGTCAAGCAGGTACACAAAAAAGACCAGAAGCAGGAGAGGGGGCTGGCAAGAGAGTTTGTTGAGGTAAAAATTTAGAACAATTTCATGCTTAACAAGCCTCATATACTATTACAGAATATATCAATGATGATAGGCATACTTTCATCATTGACAGCAGTCTTTACCACATCATCATTGACTTAAATGATTTGAATTATCATATTTGCTTTTGAGCCATTGCAGGTCGAAAGATAGCACTCATTTATCAGTGATATTCTTTTAATATTTTTCTGTTAAATGAGCGAAATCTTAGGTAACTTTGAAATTTGCCCAGCAACCCTACCACCTCTGAATATAATGTCTTTCACTTCATGGGGAGAATAATGCTATAAATTATTTATTTGGTTGAAATTCAAATGATTTTCCAAGGTATATCACCCTTGAAGAGTAATTAGATTAGGCTTTCCAGATAAAAGTGACTACACTTGTTGTTTTGTGGGGCGCCCATAAAAACGTTTCCCTTCCTTCCCCCTCTCTTTGTTCCCGCAAACCACAAGGTTAGATATTTTTTTAGTTGAGGATACATCGCTTCCAATTCACCAATCTTTAGTAGGCGAAGAATTACTCTTTTTAAATTTAGCTATCATCTTGAAATTTTCAGGTGTATATTATTTATTTTTATTGATTATTTTTTGTGCATGAGTTTTGCACATACCTTTATTTCAATTTATTTGATTTTGCACATATCAAAATAGGCAATACTTCAAGTTTTCCCTGATTATTTTCTCAGATGCAAAATTCCTATTTTTAATATGCAGTTAAACGTTAACAAGGATATGGTTGCACATGCACTGAAAATTTCAAGGTTATAAACTAATGATTTAAGCGAGTAATAAATCACGTAAAAACGAAAAATAAGGCCGGTCGAGCGTGAATGATGCGTCCTCTTAACAATATGAGCGAATAATAAATTCGTTCAGGATTGGGCAATCACGATGGTTTAACACCTTTAAGTGGAGGAAGAAGTGGATCTACGAAGTATTTTATGGAATGATCGGGTATCTTTAAAAATTGGCCGGGAGTGTTCGGAAGGGGAGAAGATGGGGCAATGGATTTGAAAAATAGACGAAAGGGAACACGGGTCGAATCCCACCTGCTCCAATGACCTCACTTCCGCCACTGGAAGATGAACGCCCCAGATGCCGCCAACGCCCGCTCCCACGGCAACGGGGTCGTTCATTCCGACACGGAATCGCATTTTGCCCGTTGGATTACACGGCAGGCCGACGCGAAAACGAATGTTCGGCGGATGAAAATTCCGTAACCCACTCTCCCATCCTCGATCCATAGAGCATCAAAATAAAATGTACGAAGGTTGCAGCCTGCTGGTACATGTTACCATTACGTCATCGAGTTTACGGTTCGGAGAACTATTCAAAAAGACCGTTTCTTTTAAGGATACTCTTGTTTTCGAATGTGCAAACATGGTGAAATAGGATGCTTTGTTTTGAGCGCCCCGGAAAACAACACGCGTAGTCTTTATCACCTGGAAAGCTAGCTCTGGCTACTCTTCAAAGAATAAAATCTGGAGTATCTGCCTTGGAAAGCTAACTCTGGCTAAACTTCAAACAATAAACTCTGGAGGATCTTTTGGGATTTTTGATATAAAAAACATGATTTTTAAGGACTCAAAAATATTAATTTTGTAAGAATATTTATTGAAATAAAATACATGAATTTGATGAAGCTTAAAAAGCTTTAAAAGGCTTCAGTGGAGTGGTTGTAACCCACAAACCCTCCCATATTACGCCACTGACCCAAGAGACCCTTGGTAGGGCACGATTTTACAATTATCATATAGAAGCTTCCTTTTGGACGCTCAGTATTTCCCAAAGGCAAAGGTCTGATTAAAAATAAGCTTGCCATTCAACCATCTCAGTCGATGTGATCAATCAATGCACCTATAGTTTACCTGGTTTTTTCCACAGACACAAGAACACAGATCGGCATAGAAGCGATGCATAAAGTGACCTTGGGCATGACTGCACTTTTAAAAAATACAGATAAATTTCACTAAAACTGTTTAATACACCGGTTTCTCGTTTTACATAATTTCCCAATGAAAAAATTCTCTATATATCCAGCAGAAAATGTTGTAAAAAGCAAAACTGGTCGTTAATATTTATTTTTGAGTGAAATCGTGTATTGCTTCCGCATCATCTCGCCTGAAGACTATAATTACCGAGGAAATGCTATCTAAGGCGAAGAAAAGATTTCTAAATTGTTTGAATACTGTTGAGGGATATGGTGCAAGCCTAGTGAGAAAAACACTGCGTTGCCAACCGAGGAGTACCGGGCTCAATTCCGAGGTGAAATCTTCAGAAATTCAAACAAAAATCCGCGAAGTACGAGATGACCCAGGAAAAAAATTTGGCCACCTACCCTGAATGTGAGAATTTCACTTGCCTTTGGCCAAGTACGGGAAGAGCTAAAACCACACCTATCCAAACTTACCTATGAGTTGGAAAACTGAGTGAATGATGGATATTATATCGTGGAGTCTATATGAGTCGTGCATGGACTCATACCTATTTTATTTTTAAAAAATTCTGAATGTACTTAAATTAGAATTAAAGAGGAAATTTTATGATTTTATTTTTCAACATCCTTTATTTGTCTCGAAAATTAATGCAAAAAATTATAATCTGTTGAAATCGGTCAATTATTTTTATGAATCCTTCATTTCCTATAAATCCTGGAAGTCTCATTGAGCTAAAATTAAAGCGTGTGAGCTAGCCAAACAAGAAAATTCCAGTTTAAATTCCAATCTGAATGATTAAGCAATTTTCATTTAGCAAAAAGTTACATAAATCGATAACATCATAAGATCCTCATTTACAGTTATTTTCATTTTCATTAATCTGTGTGTCAACTTAAGGAAAATTATCGGCAGTTGCGAATCAGTATCTTGCAGCGAGGAGTGATTTATATTTAAAAAAAAGGTTAATGTTAAGGAATATGAGCTTATTTAAATTTCCGGTTGTATAAACTATGGACACTAGATGAATTTCAAAATACTCACGAGAAGGTGGTATGAAAAACGTATCATGAAGAAAATGAATGTACTCGTTTTGAGCTATCCATTTCAAAACCTAAGTGTAATCTGCCAAATTGTAGAATATAGCGAAGTAAGAATCCCCTAAAGCCATTACAATGACCAAATACGAAGCGTAATACCGCTTCCTCCGCTCAACGGATGCGTAAAAGGAATGGATTTGAGGCGATGATACACCCTTTTAAATTAAAAATTCCTTCCCAAGAATTCCAGGACTAGGCATACCAATGCTAGAAACTCATTATTAAAGGGGATCAATCCCCCGAATCCACGGGAAAAACCGCCCTTTGTTGAACCACTCTGCTTTTGTTTTTTTTCAATTTTTCAGAGGCCACAAGTATGTAAAAATCAACGCTTCTCAGGTGCCTTTTCTCAAAATTCTGGTGAATATCAAAGAAATGAAAAGTATAGTATACTTCCAGAGAAGTCCTGTGTATCTCAGTAGAAAATAGATAGAAAAATAACGTGTTTGAAGTTTTTTTTCCCTGGAACTATTATTAGTATGATGCTGTAACCGAATCTTGCCGTTAAATGTTACGTGGCTAGTAACAGCATTTATTTATGTGTTTAACCGCTTTTCTCCAGCGTTCACGTAGAGATCAAAATATCATCATCTTTTCCCTATAAGGCAAGGATTATTTATCTTTCATAAGTTTTCCGTGACAAAATTATGTTGCAAAGAATCAAAAATATTATATGGGTCGGGAAAGTGATCTCTTGTAATGGCCGACAAAAAAATTAATTGCTTGTTTTATTACTAGTAAGTTGCACTCAGTAATATAGTATATGGTCAATTATAGTGGAAACGGGGATCGCACATCAATTATAATAGCTCTTACGGAGCATAACCACTTTGACAGATCAAGTTCAACTTCGCTTCACTACTATTTAGTCGGATATCATTATATAGTTTTTAAGTATCTAGAAGAATATTATCAGATGGAATTGAGGTCCTAAAATGGCTGAGATGAAGTGGATAATACTTCAATGAGCTACATAACACAAGATAGCTTAACATGGCACATCATGAGGCGTGGTGGCTAGTTGAAGACGGTCGTTGACGGACAAGCGGATGGAAAGAATGGCTTATGAAAGCCCTGTATGAGTTGCAGGGGACTAGTTATCGAGCATGACAAAGAAAAGAAATACGTAAATATGAAAATAATGAAAGCTGTAGATAGAAGAGCGGAATGAAGGGCGGCGTCAATCAAATGATGATGAGAGATACCTGTCTTCTGAATTTTATTTTAAGATTTTGAAATTCTTTCAACTGATTTGAGTGGAGGGTCAACAGCACTCTTTCATTGTCGCTTCTTAAAACAAATAATTCAGTTTCCTTAAGTTTATTCATCAAAGGAAAATAATCACTGTACTCGCTCGGGGGAAAATAATGGGTATTCATGTCACATCTCAATCAGTCAGTCAGCAACAAATCCCTTAATTTGAAATTCGAAAGCTTCCTTCCTATGGAATTAATTCTGGTAGTTCGACATCAATCTTTGCAATCCTTGCAAGAACGTAAGTATGGTCAAGGATACATAATCAACCGCAAAGTTAGACCTACCAACTTAGTAGCTTTTGTTTTGTTTCTTATATTCAACAATATAATAATCAACTTATAGGAGTTCCTTAAATTTCTTCATCTGAATCTTCATAAGTTCAGTTAAGGCTTACTTTTTCAAGCAAGTTATATATTAACGTGAACGAGAAAGTTAAAGAGGAATATTACTCGAACATGAGGCATTTTCCATGCCAATATTTGTGCTCCAAATATGAAACTTGGCAACTTCCTCTCGCCTCTCTGTACACTTTTTAAGAAATATTTCAAACTCAATGTAGCGCCGGGTGAACGCAAGACTAGAATGAGGATAGGTTAAGATAACTACGGCGTTTTGTAACTTGACACATTAAAATTTCTCAATCCTGATACCCTCATACCTCTTGTAATTATTTTAGTGACTTATTAGTGAGTGATCATATTATAGCAACACCAAGCACGCAGATATATTTTGATCCATAGGTATCCACGAAATTTAAAGAAACCGCTAAGTCCTTTTAGAATGAAATAGTTGAGAACTATTTAAAATTCATAGCTCGATGACTGCTCATTTAAATAAATTTAATTTTAGTGGCAATCATATTTTAATTGATGATCATATTTTGTGCTAATTATACCTCTGCAGAAAAGTAAGTACACCTTCATTATTATACTGAGAATAATTCAACTAAAATTTTACAAAAAATATGTGTTTTTTTATATCTGAAATGAGTAGACATAAATTGGGCATTGAAACAGCAAAATATTTGCATACAGCAGGTAATTTCTGTGAAATGCAGATTTCTTGTATACAGTATTTTTTAAACATTATGTGATTTCTCAGTTAACCTTTGTATGCGTAATGAATTAATCCTGATACTCCTGATAGGGGTTTTCGCAGAAATAAAATAAATTAATCAACCATCTATTTTTATATAGTAAATCTAACCTCTCGGATGCCTGAAAGAGATCACCATCAGGTACGTCGACCCCATCCATTCCTTTAAATCAACCTCAAAGTTGGCTCCGATCGTAGCCGCAAAACAAGAGCGCATGAGGCCTCAACGCCATAATTTACATCTATTGCCGTTGTACTAAGCTTTATGTATGACCCTGTTCTACACCGAGAGCTCCGTGCCAGGTGTTGTGGATGGGACTGTAACGATGCACTATCAATGCAAATTTGAGAGTCTGGGATTCGGCAGGGCAGAATGCTAGCTTTGGCTCGCTGGGTTGATGTTTCCTTTTACTTATGGCTGCGACAGGAATGAGACTGGAAAGAAGTGTACATCACAAACTAAAATTCCAAGCCTATCGTACAACTACGCCGCGCCGCACTCCCATTTGACAATATTTTCTCACATAGAAGCAAACTGGACAAAATATTTCCACAGCGCTTCCACAAAACATGCATTGCCTACAATTACAACCTACTAAATGGCTTTCACTGGTGTTTTAAAAAATTCGAAGATTTGCAGGAACCAGGATGTACTCTATATCTTAGTTTCGTTTAAATGTGACCTTTATGCATCACTATATACTACAATGAAAACTCCAGGAATTATTGCATAAAATATAATTAGTGCATCATTGCATGCTATGCATAATTATGTCAAATTAAAAGTCATGCATTACACAACTTTATACAATTTTGAGCAGGGATTTTTTTATAAAGATGAGTTACTGAAAATAGGTCTATTGTTGGTAAAGTGAAAGAAAGAGTTATTTGATTTCTATGCTTTAATTAATTCATCAGCTATAATGAAACAGTCATTTTTGTTGCTAAAAACTTTCATGCTTAATAAATTCAGAAAATGCTCACTCCTCTGGTGAATTAAATGCGTATATTTTAGCCGTAATGTAATACTGACACTTAATGCCGGCTAAGTTTTTCTTAAGTAAAACAGTTTATGGATAATTATTGGTGCATGAATGTATTTTTGATGAAAATACATTTCTAGGGTGCACTACAGCTATGCTACATGAATTTAGCCTACGAGTAACACACGAAAGGCATTAAATAAATGCCGTAGATATCTTGCGAATACAATTTTTTTCTATCTTTGATCATTGTGTACTGTAAAAATTATATTCCCCTCGTCAACTTGGCATGCTCAGATAATGGGAAATATTTCATGCTCGCATCTAACTTCCAAGTTGCTCTCGCCCCTCCGATAGGAGAGTCACTCTTATTTGCTCTAAGCAGTTTTCAACAATGCGTAAGTCCTCCTTTGTGGTCTCACAAGTTGGCGCTTTCAGTCTTTCAGGGCCGCGTCCAAAATGCTAGCGGCTTGATTCCTAACTAGAGCGATGCGGCATTTTTGGCCCGAAAGTTTTTAGAACAACACTACTATTTATTCAATGACATCTTTCGCGCTCCAGCTGAAATTCGAAAAATAACAAATAAATTCGTCACATATTTTTTTTGTTTCGACTTCGAAAGCAAAAATGTACGCACGCTGAGTTCGGTAAAAGTGCGATTCTATGGCCAAACAATAACAGTCCCATGTGTCACGAGACAGACTTGAAGTAATATTGTGAAAAAGGGACTATGCGATGAATAATGATATCACAATAGGAATATGCTTGAAAATTGGAAGTAGAAAAGCGGTAAAAATTTCCCCGAGGGAGAAAAAGACTGAGGGTATATCAGGAAGAAGGCAAGGAAAAGGGCTCTCGTGGAATTACTGGAACTGGCCCGAAGGAGAGAGGAGCAGCTGAACAAGACTAATCCTAAGAAATCAATTCCTGTGAAGTATGAATGAAAGCATAATTTTAACATTGGTTTAAGAGTGCTAAAATAGAATTTAAGCGTGTTCCCTGGTAATGAAAAGCAGGATTGGCTGTAAGAAGATTTATTGCTAGGGTATCAGAAGAATAGTAGCAATGGAGCAGTAATTTGTGCCTGCCCCGAGGGTGTAATGCTCGCTGCTTATATACGGCAGCGAACAATCCAGAGAATGGTTCTGGAATTCTCTCGGGCTCACCTGATCTTATCATACTAGAGGCCGATGGTTAAGTATACCTCCGTGCGGTCGTCGCAGAATATAATTTCCTTTGCAATATCGAAAAAAATCTGACGTAGTCGTTGCTTTAGTATCGCTCAACGGTTCTCACCAATGGAACCTTGCATTCTGTATGATTCCTTAGTCTTTTGCAAAGTGAAAATCGTTTTTTGTCGAAACGACATATATATTCTATTTTTATTTTTTTTCTCAACCCATGCATAAACGTCACGAATTACGCACAAACATATTTCGTTTTTGCCAATCACCGTCGGCAAACGAAGTTGAGGGAGCGAATTTCGCAATTGTTTTGAAAAAGTCAGCCGTTATATCATTTACTTCCAAGAACTCTTTCTGAAGATATTATTTTCTAGAATCAGATCATATTTTAAAAAAGTAATAGGAACAGTTTTGCGCACGAGTTTTGTAGTTCGAGATTATTTTGGAGAAAATACGACAGCGAAACTCTTAACACTGCAACTTTCTAATTCTGAACATTCTATCAAAATTTCCTAGCCGTAATGCCTGAGAGATTTTGCCATAGTGCTTCGTTCAATTACTTATCATGCTCTGGAGTCTTTAGGAAGGAGAAAACACTTGCCATTTCTCGCATGGTGAACCGAGGCTTGATGAATTCGCAGCCATATGCCTCCAGGCTGTGATCAGTGATTGGCGATTACCTTGCCAGATGCTCAAGGATTCCATATGAACCATCTCTCAAGATCGTTGAACGAAGATCTTCAGCATTATTGGAATGGTAATTGGCTTCGTGTGCGGAGTTAATTAGTTCTGATACTCTTAAGAGCTTGCATCTATCCCGCTTTTTCATAACGCATCCTGTATTTATTTGAAACTAGCCACATTATTGGAATGAAAATTTTCAACGCTGTTGTATTCTACTTTATTTTTCGGTGTTTTTGCAAGTTTCGGTGCACATGGCTAACAAACGCTTTCTCCTCCATCACTCCAGGCGTCTTAAGGTCGAACTGATTTTTATATCTGGAGAGACCTTATGTAACGGGAGAGAAAACGTGTCAGCCATTTTCCCCCTCACACTCAGTAGCATTGAAAGATTCAGAAGATTCAGATTAACACAATACTATTTTTTAAATTTCAGGTTAAATAAAAGTATCTTTACTCTTTCTTACCCATATCTGAATTCGTGAGAAATTAAATTTCAAGACTTTTCATTTTAAAAATGTGAAAGCGTTCTACTAAATCATTAGTTTGGCAACAATACATTTCACCATTAAACCTCAAAGGTCAAAGGAACGTGTAGTTTAAATCCTTTTCTGTGTAAAGCTGAAAATGTAAACAGTTTTGATATTATTTAGAAGCAACATTGGGTTATAATGGGCTAAGCATGATAAATTTTAATCAAAGGAATTGAGCTCTCTGGCCGCCATAGCTCACGTAATTAAAAAAAAGTTTCCAGCAGCCGCAAAATTTGGCATCACTCGTCAGCGCAAGACACTGACTTAGCATCTTGTGCTGAAATTTTCATATGACAGCGTACAAATGGAACCAATGATTCTTCACAAAATTGGGAAAATTTGACCTTTCAAACGGTTTTAATGCATCTTTAAACGGAATTTGAAATTAATAACTACTTAAAGGATTTATTTCCGTGTTCATAAGTCAATTATAGAGAATACCAAGAGAAAATACCATAATTTGTTTCACAAATGATGAGGACAGGTTTCGAGGCTTTATGCTGCACAGTTGACCCCTGGAAACGAAGACAAGATTTCTTTTTTCCTTAGCCGTCATTTCATTCAAATACGATTGATATGACCCCCAAGGGCGTGAACCTCGCATATGACTTCTAAAGCGATCCAAAAAATGACGTAAGAAAAATTGCGTCTCAGCTCACGCTACCTTCGTGAGCTGATAGGCAACCTACCTTACCATTTCCATTGAAATATGAACTTAATATCTCTCAATTTATCTAACTTTTATAAATGGAATTCCTTACATGCGTCACAGGCCTGTTACTTCTAAGCCTCTCACTGTGAAGCCTGATATACTCTCACTGTGAAGCTGTATGAAGGGATAACTCCATCAAAAAAACCCTTAGTTGAGAATAAATGAGATTATTTGTATTCCTAGAGGATATTTTAAAACTTTGAAGGTAAAAATGAACAGTCAAAGACCTTATTTCATCATAAATGAGGGTAACGTCCACAAAGTTAACCTATCAGTCTTTAATTATTCTCCATGCACTGAGACGAACTTTCCAGCCAAAGTATCGGTTCTTTGAAAATTAAAATGACGGAATGGATTGTTATGGAAATGTAAAACATTGTTTGTTTTATCTTTCCTAAAAAGGGAAAATAGTATTAAACTCACTGCCAAAACTATGTATGGCTTAGTATCGTTTTATATTTTTCAATAATCAGGGTCAAGTTACCACCTACAACTGAATTATTCAACTCTAAATTTTGTACGTAATTGGATAGATAATCTTTCGAATCATGATTATTAGTGGAATAAAATGAAGTACTGACACAGCGAGAACATCATAAATGATTTTAATTGAATTTTTTTTTTTAATTTAATTGAATTTTTTAATTAAATGATTATTTCAATATCGCGCTTGATTTTCAAACTATTACAAGATTTTTTTAGCAGAAAAAGGTTTTCGTTTGCCCTATTCAGTTTTCTAATTCCAGGTTAAAACTTCACGAAGAAGGTTATGCGGCAAAAGGCATCTTTATCCTACGATAAAGATCCTGTTAATAATAATCGCTTCTCTAGGGCTGAAGAATTAGGGCAAGTCTTTTTTATTCGCATTTGATATTGCAGGAAACAAAACATTAATGCCTTTACGAAAAAATGTGCTTTTAAAATAAAGGTGCATGCAGTCTTTGAAGTGTATAGAAAAGCGCCTGAGTGGAGAAGTTTTTAAGATGGTATTTTATGCACCAATTTTGTTTCGCAACTTGGGTGGACTATTATGTAAGTGCTTCTTTTATCTTTTCCTTTTAGAGCTCCAAAGTTCGCTTTAGCCGTCTAACGGCTGTCTACATGACGATGATGCATATTCTTTTTACATTTTGGCATTTTTCCATTAAATCTATGGAGGTATTTACTCTCTTGAAGGCTTGCTAGTTGGAAAAATATACCTTAAAAGAGTGTTTTCGTGCAGAATAAAACTATTTGAAAGAGGGAGATTGAAAATCAGACATTAAAACAAGACAAAATATACGTACGTAGATGCTATGAATCACATTTAATTTAAAACCTAAGAAGTGTGAGGTACATTAGGTATAAATAGAGCACGTACTAACTTAGATTCCAAAAACCAAGGTACACCTTTGATTTCCTTCATAATGGTAACAGGATTTTTATTGCAGATACCTCAGAATAAATTGCTTACTAACTGTAAGTTTACCTTTTCTCAAAGCTCTGGAACACAAACTAAGATGCACTGCCATTGCATCCTCTTTGCCGTAGATGGCTCACTCAGTGGATATAATCGAATACTTTCGAGAATAAATTATGCATATCTGTAAATCGTAACCGATCAAAAGCAACAATCAGTCGCTAACGCATCAAAGCAAATGTTTAAGGGTCAATTAATAATCCTCTTCTATTCCCATCATAAAATTATTTTTCATATTTGTTTACTCTCCTCAGACCTGCATGTCTTATGTTCCCGGGGATATACTCCTCTGCTGTCTGCGAGTTTTTTTTTTTAAGTGCTGACTTGATTGCATTTGAGGCAAGGGAAATAAACTGATATACATGCAATCACTACACTTCATCGTGCCTGATGGATAGCGTGGTACCATTCACGATATGAAGTAGGTTGGAATGAAATAAGTCATAAACCTAACCTTTTTTTTTGGATTGTTTTGTAACAAATATCAGAATGATTGATTTGGTATCTGCTGTGAATATTTGCTCTTTTCTATCCGAAGAACGTTTCTCAAATCTTTGTGTGCTATGAGCTGGATGTCGTTTATATTGCAAAATCCCAGGAAAATTTACTGCCGAATAGGAATGGCGTACGTATATGCCATTTACATGAGCATATTCGAGGAAAATTACGTATTTAAAACACGCGATGATTTTTTCCATCTATTTTGAGCGATAGCTCCAATAATGGCGTGTAAATGAGCGTTTCACGCGATCATTTTCCGCAATGGCTCCAGGGATGAGAATCCCATCCTTTTTTTCATGACTCGGCAGATCCTTTTTTTCCGTCGCCGAAAGCATCGCTAGTACCGTATGTCAGCCATTAAGTACACACAGCCGTCAACAGCACAACGTATGGATCTTAAAGGAATGATTGTCGTAAATACGGTATGTTACGTAAAGCGGTGGGAACAGCAGAATTAGCGCGCGATTAAAAAAATGGTGGATCGAGCGATCACATTTTTGGTCCCTGACAATATATCGCTGAAGCCATCAGTCTCAGGGATGGAAAAAATTATCTCAGGCTTTACCCTCAACGGTCCAAGGGACATACATGTCCCAATTTTTTTAAATTCTCTCATAATTAAATGAGAGGGTTTATGATTGTAAGAATTGGTTCTATTGAAGAATATGCCACTGGATTCTTGTTTTAAATACTTTTCCTAATATCCCTTAGATATTGCAGTTTCCACATTGTTAAAAACTTTCACTTGAAATGCTGTTTACGAAGTGAAAATTTGATAGTTTTTAACAAATCAATGATGAGGTCAATTATAACAGGACTTCAAATTTATCCTTTATGTGTACTTACCCTGTGGATTTTGTACGGAAAAATCCGTATTTGTGCTTACATTTACACAAAATTTGTGTTTTTATGTCATGGGACACATATGTCCCTATGGACCTAAAGGGAGCGAGAAGTGGTATTATTTCGCGCCCAGACTGTACCTCGGAAACAAGCAGAGATATCGCTTTCATATAAATGTTTTTGGAATCCACGCAATAATATTAGCCTAAAAACGTATTTTGTTTTGGAATCTAATTACTGAAATCTTTATCGATCTTAAACGGTTAAGATGGTATAAAATGAAATGTGAGTGAGAAATAAATGACTCTATACACATTAACGCGAGTGAAAATGTATAAGCACCAAGGATGAAGTTCGAAATTTGGCATAAAATGTTTTTAACGGCGAACTTCATCCTTGGTATTTTATAAGTTTTTAGAGATGGAATGTTTCCATCACATCAACCGTGATACGCTGCGACAGGGGTGGATCCAGAATATTTTTCTGAGGGAAGGAAAGCACAAGGGTATGTCAGGTAAGCGATCTTTTCATACTTACTTGAGATCAAAAACAAGATACAACGTTTATTGTACGAAATATTATCTTTATTTTAGCATTCAATTTATTTATATGAATTCAAATTATTGAGCCTCCATAATACACTAAAAAACGAACTCATTGATAACCAAATACACATTTTGTCTATTTTTTAAGTGTCTGCTCCCCCCTCTAAATCCGCCTATGCACTGCGGCATAAAACTCAATAATACTGAAATCAGTGCCCTTACTTCGATTTGTAGCGTAAACTCACGTGTTTACATTAACCGAAGAGGTCACCAGCTAGAGGTTCCGAGTGTGTGCAATGGTATCGAGTTTCCGGTAAACAAAAATGTAGAACATGGTTGCGGAATCAAGAGGAGATAGCCATCGGTCGCTGGCAGGTGGGGCAGGTCCCAGGCACTCGTATCCATTTCCAACCACGGTGTTCTTTTTTTTATTTCGTGCCCTCTGTCCGATGTCAGGCAATCGATATGGAAACCCTCTAGAGCACGGATCCCACCTCTCGTTCCAGGTATCAAGTTGCCATCAATCTAATCGCTTTCGCGTGCCCAGAAGTACACGAAAGCCAACCACCGTCTATCCATTCCCACTGTCCTTCCACCAATAGGTAGGTACTCCGCCCACAGGGGAGGCAGTGGCGTGTAACGGGTCAAAGAGGCCCCATTCAGGGTGGCAATATCACTATATCAAAATCTACTTTTTTCAAAGCACTATTTTCGCGTGAAATATCGAAATGTTTAAGTACAATTCTCACGCGTGACTTCGCAAAATTTTCAAATCATAGTGATTGGAAAGCTAAGCCTATACTGTCACATAATTAAGACTGCCAGTGTTTGGGAACCTCATGAAATAGGCTTAAAAACACAGTTAGAACGCGTGCAGAGAAGAGCTGCCAGGTAGGTGAAAAGTCGTCATTCACCCTGAAGACGATGGCAGAGTTTGCCTTCGAAACGTCGGTGCTGAAAAACCCTTGGACCCGGCTGGAAATCCGAGAAGTCTTCCTCCAGTCTAATCGCAGGGAAAACTTTAGATCCTCGACGAGAAAAATTGTAACGATAGTCTTGTAGGTTAACTGACCTCTTGGATAAACTCGGATGGGAATCTCTGTTAGACCTCAGACTGAAAAATAGACTAAACCTATTAAATAAATTCAAGAGTATTGTATTTTCTGGTGCAGTTTGGCATATCCTACGAGCGCCAGCCAACATACTACGGAAGATAAGATCATATAAATAAAATGATAGAGATAGACTGTAGAACAGATAGCTTCAGAAAGCTTTTTTTCCACGATCAATAAGAGATTGCAACGGCAGTGTTAGAACTCACAAGTAGATTATCCAATCTGTCCAATCCTATCCAATCCATAAGTAGGGAATTCAATTGGATGCTGGTGATGTATCACCCCCTGCCAACACCCTGGAGGTGGTTAGCAAGGTATTATGTAGATATAGGTGTAGAATTCACGTAATTGGACATGTTGTGGGCGTAGCAGGTCATTGGACACAAATTTTATGCATCGAAACCGTTGTCATTAAAATAAATCATTTGGTATTGACAAGTCTCTGCTTCTCAATCATAATGAAATATTTATCTGATAGGTGATAGAAGTGGAGAGCTGCGTCGAACAATCTTCGGATTACTGCCTCATGACGATGGTTATCATGTGGATGACCAAAGTCTAAAGTTATACTCATAGGCTACGTGAAAATTTTTGATTCTACATTACAGGCTTCCATAGTTTTTCAATAACGATAATAGGAAAATGGGGAAGTCAAAAGGGTGGAGTGATTTAAGTGGAAGCCTACAATAGCTAATTGAATAATCCCAGATGTAAACCTAAGAGTATACACCCTGAATGTGTGAATTCCACGTGCAGATTAGCCTGAGGTAACTTCTACCCCAAACTCTCCGAGGCAACCCTTCTATTGATGCACTCCGTGACTTAAACATAGTTTTATTTCATCAATTAATAATTAAACAGTGCAATTTTTACTGTTGAATTTAAACTTAAAACATATTTTGCTGTTATGATTTGGACAAATGTAATTTTTGAGAAAATTTGAAATTAGTTTTCTCCGCGCTCAAAAGTCATATTATTTTCATGATAATGGATTTTTATGGGGAATCGGGTCTTATTTCATTTATTTCCCGTGTAGGTAAATCCTCCGAAATGCCAAGCATGTCACTCCACATCATTTATTTGTAAGACCATGGTTTCGACTAGAGCGTTTGTACCGGGCGACGAAACCTTTGCTGACCTCTTCATACTTTACGTAAACATACACTATGCCTCCGAAAGTTCAGACTCAATGTTCTGCCCCCTCTATTGACACCTCATCAGTTCGATGTGCATCAAAGAGCAAGGCCTGCCTACTGGTCCATTCGCGACGTATCCTCTTCGGTGGGAAATAGCTCGATTGCAGCAAATCCACAATTCAAATATTGTAGAAGGAACAAAGTAGGAGCTTAGATTATACATACGGAATTATTAGTGCTAATATATTAATGAGGAGCAAGCCTAATACAGTCGTAAATAATAGAAATGTTTCCGCGACGTAGTGAATATGGTATACTTGGAATTAGTTGGTCAATCGGGTATTTAGCTCAATAAAGCAACTTTTTGAAATTGTGATTGATTTTCTACTTGATTGACACTATAACTGGGATCAAAGCAAAGTAAGTATGTTTACTGTACTTACTTTGCTTAATGAAGAGCTATTATACTATAATATTAAGAATAATATATCTACAAACGATTTTAACGCACACCAATGGTAACACCAATTGAATTTTTGAATCATTTAATAGTTACAAAATGATTTGCTGTCTCTTCCACAGTTGCTTTGTAAAATAAGAAGCCACGATGAGCTAGATAACTCTATCCAAACGTAAATTTTTCATTTATGTAGAAAATACATTTCACCTGCTGCTCAACAATAGAAATGTTCCAGGTTTAGGTTAAACATATTGAAAATGTTTGGCAGAAACTTTTTGAAGGCATGAAAATATGATTTTTTTTATCTATGAGGAATAATCCTTCGGGTTTTCCCGTCGTCATGGACTTCTTCGAGAAAAGAGAACAAGGGAGTGAGTTGTCTCGCCTATATAACGGCCTTCTTATCGGGCCTCCAGTGAGCTTAGCGATTAGCGATTGATTAGTCAAGAAGTTTATTTGACCGATCAGTTGAAGATTAGAATCGTAAAGTTGACTTCACAACAACGCTGAGATAAAAAGCATGCCTTTATTGATGTGAGACCTTAAACCCTACAATGATTTTCTCAGAAGCTCAGGACAACGATGATTCATGGTTTGAGGGGACTCATGGGTCATTTTGCGCCCCTCGAGATTGGAATGCTATGATCAATATTGATTTTCTTCATTAACCAACTTTCAAGTGACCTAAATTAGCGAAGACTCGCCGTATAGTGAGTGGCCGCTCAGAGAAGTTTAGAAACAGTCGCACCTTTGGTTGGTGATATTTTATAAAAATAACAAAAAATTTAGTTTACCATTGAATAGGTTATTATTTCGGTTACTGTAGCTATTTGAACCAAGTTTAATGCAAAATAATAAAGCTAAGCCGAACAATAAATAAAATACCTCAGTTTTAGTATTAATTTTACCATTAATATTAGCATTTAAAATATTCCGTGAAACCGGGCTCATTCCGTCAGTTTTTGAGATTTTTCCTGGATTGATACATCCATACTTCAATGCTCTGTAGAAATAATTTATGTTCAGTTCTCCATGCGTCGAATGGAATGCTTAAAGGCGTAGTATATTCTTCGATACTTTTTTAAAAACCAGGATTATGCAGACGCCGAGTTTCTCTCTACCCTCCTCCTTTCCCTACCCTCCTACGGCGCACAGCTGTCGATTGCCTCCAGCGAATACCTGGTATACAACCGCTAGACTAAAGGAATTCAATATCCGCTGTCGAATAACCCCAGAGATATAAGTGGAGAATTTCGATACATTATTATATTTTCATGCCTCAATCCTACCTCAAGAGAAGGTCCATTTTTCTTTAATTGCAAGAACAGGGAACTACGTGGGCACGTAAGTGTTATAGCCATGCAAAGAGGGCCCCCAAAATCCAAATTTTGCAAGTATCACCCTGATTGTTTTGTAACACCAGGACTTAGTGCATTGTAGAAAAAATTAAGCTTCGATAATTCTATCAAAACGATGCAAATAATAGAGGATAATTTAATAAATTACTTACCGATTTTTCTTCTCGTCGAAGCTTGTGGCCCACAATCTATTTGATTGACGCAATCACACCCGCGCTTGAGATGGATGGCGAGGAAACCCTCGAACCGCCTGAAAGGGGTGAATTCGGCTCCGATGCGGTCCTCCTCTTGGGCCGTCTAATCTCTAGTTTCGAAGGTCGACCCAATCCAAGGATTTGGGGAAATCAAGAAGCAATCTCCGTCTTCTCCTGTGAGGAAAGAAGTCCTTTCTTTCGTAGTTTTCCCATAGTCGATCCACTTCCGCCTTTCGTCGACTGCAAGTTGGGCGAGTGGAAAAATAAATCATTAAATTTACTAAATAATATCGTATACCCGAGTAATTACTTGGATACTCTAATTGTTATTCTAGTAACCACTCTTGTTCCAATCAAATTCATTCGTGGAGTAGGGTTGTTGAAATATAATCACTCAAAATAAAATCCTACAAGAATTCTTTATCAAATATTAGTCATACCTTGAAGAAAGTAATCTCTATGCCATTTATACAAAGCTATAATGAAATTGTTGTGCATTAAAATGTCAGCAATCCAATTTTAGAAAAACATTACAACAACCTCCAGTCTCCTCTCTACCAAAGATGAAATCGTAAAAAAATGTGTAACAAAAAATCAGCATTGAATACCTACTGTTAAGTGGTGATTGAACGAAATGCTGTATTTCTTAAGCCCAAAACATTTGGACTGTGGTGGTAAGAATTCAGTTTTAAACACGGATATCATTTAGAAATGGTGGATAAAGGGAGAGCAAAACTCAGTTTTCAAACACAACGAAAACCTTAGGAAGTTCGGCCAACTTATCACGGCACCCCACTCTGCAGAATTCGTCTCGAACTTTCGTCTCGCCACGTCAGCGTCCATTTTCAGCCGCTTTCCATGCGACGCCACGAAACGGCTCCCGCGGCGAAATTCAAGAATACTATTCGCTTCTTGACGTCGAGAACTGGCCTTGGGAGTGATTCATGTTTGACGCGAGCTCACCATTGATGTCGGAGTCATCGGGGAGGACGAAGTACCATTCAGCATTCAAACACATCATTCGCACTATCACGTTAATTCCTTGGTGATTATTTTTAGTTTTCCTTTCCAATAACAAAATTTGAAAGTTTTTAATATTCTGTTATCAAGTATGTTCGATGACGCTTCATAGTTAGTTTTTTTAATTATAACACAACTATGTCACATTTTAAAAAACTGAGTTTAAATTCCTTGTGATTAACCAATTACCTAACGCTGATAGAACATTTACTCCAGCAACTTGTCGTAATACCAAATACCGAACATTTTCATTTTGAACGCGAGAATTTAGCATGAAGGATATTTTTAACGGTGCTCAATAGACCTTGGCTCTTGAATTCTCTCCCCACTATTTCCCTGAAAGTAACAAAACTATCTTTATTCAACCTGACACTGAAAGATATATCGCCAGTAAATAAATAAGTTTATAAATTATCTTTTGACGCATATTACACGATGGTGGTAGATGGTTAAAGTGGTTAAATTAAAATAACACGTATGATAAAAAATAAAGTATTACAAGCTGTAACCGAAACAAGGAATGAAACAATTCACCGTCAATAAAAAAATTAACGTAAGGAATTGGTATTTATTTTACTAATGCTCAAATCATTTCATCACAAATACTCATAAAAATATTGTAAACAAATTCTTAAACACTATACCGAACTTACTTTTCATCCCGGCTTTCGGCAGAAAATTTGTTATTTAGGCTAATTATTTTTTTATGAAACTTTCTTGGAAAATAAAAATTACGCGCATTAAGTTTTTATAAAATAAGACCCCAGTTTTACTTTTGCTAAGATAATCATGAGAATTAATGCAACATCGACACATTTAAAGTTGCAAATGCAAGACCCTTCCTATCGCAAGTTCGGCATTAAAAAAAATACTAGAATGATTGATGATTGACATGAAAAACTGGATTAACAGACGTATTTACCGCAAAAGAGAACTTCTATGGCCAGAGAATTGTCAATTATATTACTATTCATACTTGGCAGCTAATCCTTACATTCACTACCATAATTTCTTTGTTATTTTTTTATATCTGGGTGTCTCTTTTAGGCAAAGGATTGCGGGTGCAATAAAGTATTTTGTTTTGCCTCTTGCAGTCGCGGAGGTAGCCCCTTAAATCAGAGGATAATTGCCCCGGACGAGATACTGGGGAGATAATGGGGGGAGGGAGCAGCAGTGCAAAGAGCAAAGCGCAGAGAGGGACCATGAGCCAAGTGCAACTTGGTCACAACGGCCCTCAATCCTGGAGAAGGGGAGGGGGAGGGAGTTCTCGCTGTATATATGGCGAGTCTGCTGGAAGCTTCGGGTCGACAAGAGAGAAGAAGGTAGTACAAGGGAAAAGAGGTAAAGATGAGTTGAGGGGATAGATACTGTACAGGGTGTCCCATTCATCTTTACCACCCGTAATAACTTTTTGTCCAGATGCAAATTCAAAAATTTGTCAAGTAAATGTTCATTAGCCGTCAGGGGGACATTAATCAGCATGATTGCCTTCCTTGTAGCTTTGTTATTTACAAAGATATGAACAGCGCTATGTCTTTTTAAATGGCACCCTATAACTTTTATTCGGCAATTCATTTCCTCTCCTAAAGACTTATTCAAAAATGTAGCAAAGTGGATCATTAACATAAACGCAACGTTAGGAAAACATAAGAAGCTCGTCCACTTTCTGGAGTTAGCTGTAAAAAAATAACAACCAAGTCAAAACATGACACTAAAGGCACGTGGACTATCCTGTACTACAGTACTGTACACTGTAGTACAGAGTACAGTACTGATACATTTTTGAATTTGTATCTGGACAAAAAGTTATTTCGGGTGGTCAAGATAAATGGGACACCCTGTAATTAAAGTAGAGGAATTTGGAAATTCATGACGCCACAATATTCGATCTTTTTTGTTTAGCCTCTTGCAACCGTGGTCCGACCAGTAAAATACAGCATAATATAGTATTTAAAAAAGGACATCGGCATTGGGAGATCAGGTTTATTTGGTTTCTGTATGGTTGGCTTCATACCCCGTGGGCCTTGTAAACATCCCAGTGGTGGCTGAGAGGTAGATACAATAATTAACATAGAGGAGAGTGTAAATTCATGACACAATTATATTCGGTCCGACCAATATACAGTTTAGAATGGTATTTGTGGAGGAATATTATCTGAGGGATCGGGTTGATGTGTGGCTAGAGTATTGGAATCATATCCCGTAAACCTGGATTCAAATCCCGGAGGTGACAGAGAATTACCGATCGATCCCTGATTGAATGTTGTGTGGAGGAGACTTCATTCTCAACATTCCGTCCGTCGGATGGGACGTTAAGACTTGATCCTCCTGGTGCGATGGGAGGAGGCTCATGCCGACGCTGGGTTTCTTACCGCCCTTTCTTTCCAACCCTTCCCGCATTACGCGAATAATCTTAGCTGTCGATCGCCTCCTCCAAATATCAAACCTCCCACCGGCAATTTAGGCCATTTGCGCCAAAGACAAGGGACAGCTTAGGAAAGGTGGAGAAAACCCAGCGTTGACATAAGGCTGCTCTATACAACAAGTGCCAAGGTGACCACGGTATTATGTCCTATCCTACCGAGTCTGTACTGTGTCCTTCTCAAAACACTAGAGTAGAGAGAGTCTCTGGGACATGTCTACGGCCGACGGTATTTTAACCGGAATCTACATGGTGGAAATTCAACACTTGACCCACCACACCAGCCAAGAGACTAGAAGGTAAAAAATACGCACGGTGCAAGTTGCTAAGTGCAGTGAAATCACTACCGCATGTGGTAAAAAAATTAGTGTTGCAGATTTTATTCGCACCGGCTACAGAAATGGTGGCATAAAAACTAGGTATCGGTCGCTTACGTAGGCCAAATTAACCATATAGATTAAGATTACAGCGATTAAATCAGCAAAATAGAAACATCCCATGTCGTGGAGCCCCCCCTATTACCCACCCGTAGCCCCCCTGGATCCGCCACTTCATATTGATATGAATAAAATTACGCTTTGTATCCTCAATTTCAAATTGGCGACTCAAATCACCACTAGCGGCGCTAGCGTGGTGATTTGAGTAATTTTCCGAAATGGCGGACAAATTGGCGATTAAGTGTGTTGCTAGATTAGATCGCAACGAGCTTTATATGGCTATTTTGCTCCATCATCTGCTATATTTTCCCTTGATATCTTTCAAATTCGTAAGTATCGTATTTGAACGTCACAGTACAGAGGATTTTCCGTACGTATTGCCCTTTTTCATTCAATATATATCGTTTTTTGAACCACTCTCCATTACATTGGTGCACATTTATCTATTCCGTTGGTTCATTATTAACTTCAATTTAGAGCTCTATCGTAATGTTTCAACTTGTAAAGCGTCATGGAAAACACTAACAAGGCGATGGTCTCACCGAGGAAAACGACGATGAGGAGAAATTAAGCGTTTCTCAATGCTATCCGGTGGTCTCATCGAACCCTGAAATAGGAACTCCGTTCCCATACATTCCCTTCAGATTCCTTTTTTGAAACAGGTTTCTCCATAAAACTTCCTCTTATTATACCCATGGTTTAACTGTGCTATTAATGTCCTCACTTATTTTTACTGCAAAGGCTTTGTAATTATGAAACTGAATGCTAACTGTACATTACTTCATAAACATTTTATCATTGCTCTCTCTATAACAAATCACTTGTGTGACGATTGGGCCCATGATTGAACTGTGACTTTAATGTCCGCACTTATGTTAACTTTGATGGCTTTGTTTTTATGAACCTGCTTTCTATCTAGCTCACACTCCTAAGACATGTTACGCCTTTACCTACCTATATAGGCAGAATTAAGGGGGGGTACGGGGATATGTGCCCATACGCCTAAAAATAGACAAAATTTTTAATACTTTATCATTACGTTTGCTTCGTTTTGTGTATTATGGAGCCTAAATCAGTTTATTTCATATTAATAACTTTTATATTAAAATAAAGAGAATATTTCGTACAGTATTTGAGCATATCTTGTTTTAATTCTCAAGTATGAGAGGATCGTTTGCCTGTCAGAACCTTATGCCCCCTTAGAAAAAAGTCCTGGATCCGCTCTTGTCTACCCATACTAATCATCGGATTGGCTCACAGATTGAGCGATACCAAACCATCCCTTGCGTAATTATATAAATAATTTTATCAAAAATCTAGATAAGTCATGAACTTTAAAGTTTCGTATCTAGCGAACACCCTGGTCCACTCTACACTTATGCCCCACCCTTCCTCTCCTCCCTCGAAAAGCCTCTTAAAAATCCTCCCAGAAGCCGTCCACCGCACCCCTTTTTCTCCTCCGCAACCCCTCCCGCTGTCGCCGCATTAAAAACCTCCTTCATAATCTCTGGCCGGCCGACGGCTCATCCCCTTCATATCCTCCTCGCAAAGAGGAGAAAGAAGTAAAAAGAGTGCACGGCGCGTCTCTTTTTCTCTCTCCACATTAAAAGGAACCGCCGCCACTTCCCCTCCTTTCCCCTCACTCCCCCACCCCTCCGTTTAAGCGCCCGCTTCCTCATCATCACCCCCCCTCCCACTTTCTCCCTTCATTCCGTTTTACTGACTTCCTGTGCCCTTCCGACTTCCCACAATGAGGATGGCCGAATAAAAATTTTTTTTTTTACTTTTCTGAACCTTAACTGGGACTTGAAGAGGGAAAAATCACTTCGAATGGTGGCGGAAGAAAAAAAAAGACTAAGGGATCCCAACTGTCTGCGAATTGAAAAATTAAGTTTCTTGCCTTAATTAATTTTCTCCGATACCAATGAAGTCCACTCTTAAGGATTAAACGGTCGTGAGGACTTTGAAGGATGACAAGATTCTAATATTTCAAGAATCAAGAAACATACTACTAATATACCTTAATGCCAAGGATCGAATGCTATTAACCCTTTACAAAGATCACAAAGTGGCATTAAAAAAAAAAACACTACTTACTTTTCGAAACCTGAAGTGGGAATTGAAGTGACGAAAATCACTCCGAATGGAGGCGGGAATAAAATAAAAACCTTAAACCTCCAAATGCCGGAGGCATCAAATATTAATCCTCTTGTATTGATTGATTTTCTGCAATGGCCATCTGGAGACCACTCCAAGTTGAGAAGCCGTGACGACTCAGATGGAGTGCAAGGTATCAAGATATTTGTAAGACCAAAAGATGTATTCACGGAGATCCAAAGATGTAAAGGCCAAAAAATCTAACTCATAGATGCCTTAACTATGACCTGAAAAGGGAAAAATTATTCTGAAATATGGAGAAAACAAAAAATTCACGTCTCAACTGTTCGCTACTTGAAAATTTCAGGTTCTAGCCTTAATTTATTCTCTTTGATACGTCTGAGAAGCCTACCATAACAAAAAAACCCAGCATCAATACTTTTATGGACCTTTGCATGACAAAAAAGCAATTGACAAAGGATCCTAAAATCCCGTTCTAGAATTTAAGATGGCAAGGACCGAAAGAATAAGTTTTAAATTTTGAACACTCAGCTAAAAACTAAACTTGGCCCCAACGGGAGAAATATTTTTTACTGGAAGCTAAAAAAAGTTCGAATATACTTATTCTCTGTGACTTGAAACATAAACTTTCCCAACTTCATCATGTTTTTCAAAACCTGATTCAAAGTGCATTTTAATCGTTTATTAACCATACATTGGTTAGGCATGAATTATGTTTAGCTGGAAGAACATGCGTCTGAGTACATTAACGGTATTTGAAAGTCAAAGGTTCCATAATTGTTGTCTTTCGAGTGCCCATCTTACTATGGGAATGTAACATTAGCATAGTAAAACAGATTTATACATTAAAAAACATTTACGTGAAGCCTTTGAAATCCAGCTCCTGGAGTGTTAGGAACCTGATTGAGGGATTGAGGTTTTTTGAAATTCGGCTGTAGCCAGACAGAAAATCCTCACGTCACAAAGATTCCGAGAAAAAAAAGGCCTTTCTAACCTGGATTTGTCCTCAACATGTCCGTGACTCATTTGATGAAGACGTCTTTTCTCGCCCTTTCAAATTAACCTCAAGGCTGAGAAACCAAAGGAGTGGTACAGAATTTCAATCAAAATGGCAGTTTGACACGCTGATTCACCAAAATTTCCTGCGCTAAATTTTCATTTTACCTCCGCTCCTCTTTTTAACAAAAAATCTTCAGCAAAAAAAGCTTCAGACAGATAAATGCCTATTGCGTTTGGAGAATTACAGGAAAAAGCAAGCAGTGTTTCCTGTATTTATAACTTCTCTTTTATCCAATAATGAGGATTCTATTTTTCCAATTTGGATTTTATTCTCATTGTACAGCACTGTAGAATTCTAAAATGAAAACAATCTATCTTACAATTTCTTGATTCATTTCTTCTGCGCCTACTTTAAAAAATTACAGTTTACGATAAGCTGAATTTTTTACTTTACTGTTTTACTATGACTTTTATCATTTACCACGGGGCCTTGTACAAATACCTAATCAAAATGTGGGCCATTTTTGTCTATTCTGGCAGGTTTTAAGGTCTTTTTAAAAATACCTACTCTTTTGTCATTTTACTACATTAACTGTTATACGTTTCAACGCTTAGTCAAATTGGTATTACTTTCGCAGTTTATATTTAGAAACTTGATAGTAACTAATAAATTAATGCCATTTATAAGAAAATAGTGTTTAAAATACGTGGCAACGATGAATAAGAAAACTGAATATTTTTTGGATGATAAAATGAAAATAAAAATAATATCCTCAAATTTAAAGAACTTGGGACTTCCTTAAATTATCAGATAAAAATAGTGAACAGAAAAAGAAATTTTCTATCTCAAATTGGCGATGTTTTCGTAAGTTTCACGAGGTAGTTAAGTGTATCATCTTAGTCTGTAATCGTCGGAATGATGAGATTAGGAGATTGGAAGAGGTACTAAGAAGGGAGGAGGTTTTTAAATCCGTGTTAGAGGGAGGAATGATAGGAAAGCGAGGAAAGGAAAGAATAGAATACGATTTAATGAAATGAGCGAATCGGCCTTTCTACGAATGGAAGAGAAGAGCTGGAAGATGATAAAGGCCGGGCTTACTTGTAGAATGCTCACGCTAAACCTATCGACTGTGCAACTTACTTAAGCAATGCTATCACCGTGAAATATTCCAGTTGGATAAAATAATATATCCTGCCCTCATTTTCCTTTTTCGTAGATTTGAAAATGTTTCCTAGGTATTTTCTCAAATGCAACGTTTAAGTGTGCGAAATGTAGGCTAAATAATTGGGTATATTGAATAGGAAACTGTTTTATTTTCAAGATAAAGGCGATAGTTTTAAATAAGTGCTTGGTCACCATGAAGAGACAAAACCGATCGAAATTGAGGTAAAGATCCTCATAACCGGTATGATACTTACATCAAATCAATGGTTAATATTCTATCACAGTTGTTTAACTTCTTGTTGCACTTGGCTACAGATTCAGTTCATTTTCTGGCTACATCCATTCTTTTTAAGCCAACGGCAATATTTCTGTAAAGAATTTTACGACTTTAAGTAGGTGAGAGTCAAAACAAGCAGTCTTATGAAAAAAATATACATGTAGCCTGATTTTCATGAGAAATCAACCACGATGTGACGTGATTGAATATTCCTTGTCGTGACCAGGAAATAACATGCCATTAGAAATGAAACCAACTATCTTTCAGATAGATAATGACGCTACAAAATTCTGTGGAGAACTTTTTCCTCCATAGAAAGTATTGTAAGCTACAAAAAATGAGTAATCCTCAGCTATACTATTTTTTATAAGGAATTAGATCAAAGTTAAGCGTTTTATTCTTTTTCCACTTGAAAGATACTGCTCTGGAGGAAAATCAGAAAATCAGAAAATGATGAGATAAATTAATTTTAAATTAATTCAAAATCAAAGCCTGAAAAAAGGACGGTAAAACTGTAAATGTGTATCGCATGTAGAAAGTGACACTTAGGAAGGTAAACAGAAGAATAGGAGATGGAAAAAAACATTCAGGAGTAGATAGGATACTCCACAAATAATAACAATTTGGGGGGTTAGAGGCCAAGGAGTACAAGTAATATTTTTTTTGTAAACAGCGTCAAGTATATAAATTACGCAAAGAAAACAAACGAGATATTCTAGATATTTATTAGTGCATGGATTATCCAACCGATGTCAGCACAGGAGAGAGACTCACTCGTACCCCTTGGATACCATGTTTTTGTATATTTATTTTATCAATTTGTATACCTAGCTCATTTAGACAATAATCACTTTTACCCTTAGGCTTCTCCCCCCCTCAATTGAATTGCCACATTAGGATATCCATCAATTTCAAGGGAAACATTTGGGAAAAAAATCAGACAAAAATTACGTTTAACGAGAACAAAATAGGAATAGAAGGGACAATATTGGAAGACTGACAGAATCTATGAACTAATTATTGATCATCGCTAGATGAAGGGCATCTGTAAACCGGTAAAATTAATGAAATTCCCATGTACGAGGAGAAATAGGGTTTCAATAAACATCTATATCGATCAGTGCTCTTTATGAGGCCGCCACCTCCGCAAGGGGAACAGGCAAGAAGACTGTTATCACATAGGTTGAGAGCATCGTAGGGCGAGAAATTGGTTCGGACGGCCCACGGGCCTGTCTCCGAGACTTTATTTTTAAACTTAATGCTTTACTAAGTATGTGAGCAGGACGACAGCAGAGAGCGAAGTGAACCCACCTGCGTTCAGATGAAATGCGCGTCAGAGGCCTTATGGTCGGATGGCACCGTTCATTAGGAGGTTATAGCGCTGGAGAGGCGGTTCCTGAATAACCCTATGATTCAGACCAATATCAATCATATTCTTGTTTTAATCTCTCAGCGTTTCAGCCGTAGGGTTTGTTTGGTTTAAATGATGATAGAGTTCATCAAGCACTAGGCCACAGGCGTTGTATTTCTCACAATCAATGTTACTTTCTAAACTCGCACAGCCGGGATTATTACGTGGGGGTTTCCCTAAGGCTGTCGCCGGGGATGCGAACGTGAGACATTTCAGTCAACACCCAAACGCCTAACCCTAAAGCCAACCACGATCCTCAAAAAGGCATAAAAATTTGCAATAATAAAGTAATACACTTTTAGTAAAACCTTAATGTAAAGACCATATTTAAAAATAATCGGAGAAAAGTATCACTTCCACCTTGCAAGAAATACAGTTCTCATACGTTAAGAAACCAAAATATTTCATTGGGCAGAAGTTAAGATAGTAGTTCTACGAAATATTCAAGCACGTATAAAAATATTTGATAAAAATATGCTCGCGAATGGCACAGAAACGACTAGTTGAGTAATTTGTTACTGAATACTGTGATCGACTTCAAATTTGGTCATTTACATGAAAATTACTTAATAGATGGTTTTTCAAAGCATAAAAGTTTAAAAATACAAGCTTCGAACTCTCAAAAATTCCGTATGCCATTATTTTTATTTCCACGGATGCCATCTGAAACTAATTCTTTTCTCAGCAAAAAATGTGAGAGGTATTTATTTCTATTTATTCAGTCATGGCGATACAGACTTTAACTCTACTATGCATTCTAAATTTGTTCCGCTCGCGTCTTTTGGGTGCGGTCCCCTACGACTCATTCCTTTGGCAATATAGAAGCACAAGAAGAGGAGGAAGAAAGCCATTACGGCCACCTCTATTTGTACATCGTATGGGTGCCTCAACCCCCAATCTCACTTTCTCCATCCCTCTCTCAGCGGCCGACGGAATTGACCCGGGCCTACTTCCCTCCCCTCCCAAAACTTAGCGTTCCCTCCCCTCCCTTCGGATGAGGGTTAGGAGAGGAAGTCGGGGGCGGAGTATCATCCGATGCAGGCGCGGCCGAAAGAAGTAGAAGAAGAAGAAGTTCCATTTCACCCCTCCTTCGGGGTGCGGAGGGTTGAAGGCAGACTTGCCCCCATTCACCGCCGCCGCAAAAGAGACGTGGAACCACTCGCCGCCTCTTAGGAAGGCTCAGCTGCGATTTAAGACGACATATGACTCACGCTCGAACGGCTTTATTTCGTCCATTTTTACTATAAAACCTAATCCATCATCTTGAAATTATTCATCTATTTGTAACGCCGTGCCTTGGGAGACTTCATTTTTATTATGTCATTTAATTTTATGCATTTCATTTTGGTTTTTACTTGGGTTTTTATTTTATTAATTTATATGTAAAGGTATGTTTTCCTTGATTGATGTTTTAGATTGCTTATTGTTTGTTTAAAAAGAGATTACCAGGTTGTTTTTGATGAAAGAAGGAGATTGTTAAATAAAAGTTTTAAGAGAGAAGAAGTGGATGAAAAGGGGTAATGCCGAATTGATATCAAAGAGGGATTCGGACGTCACATTTTAACAGAGCTTTGTCAATATTCTCCATGTATCTAAAATATGAAAAATTTACCTCCGATTCGTAAATTTTTTAAACTTTAGACACAGAGGCACAGACAAATCTTAATAACGGTAAATTACGTAACTCTCAATATTTTGCATCATATTTTTCTCATAATATCCCTGAATTTCTGCTAAGAGTCAGGGACGTAGCCTCGGTGGGGTTTTCCGGGTTACCAAATTGTACCTTTAAAACAGGCGCAAAAAACGATTAAGATGGCCTCAATAAATAAATTTAAATACAGCCTCGTGCAAAATTACTACTTTTGAGCGCTAAAAATCACGTTTTCAGCATCAAAAATACCAAAATTTTCCGGGAGAGGACCCATATTTGCCTTGGGATGTTTTCCATACATCTCTGAAGGGCCCCGTAATCTCCGGTTAACCCCACTCCCATTTCAAAATCCTAGCTAAGCCGATGCCAAGATATTTTTGACTTTGTACACAAAAATGTTAACTACACGATAAAATTGGTAGACAGGCTAACAAAATATTTTATTTATAAGTGCAGGATATTAGCACAAATGAGTAGAGCAGAACGAAAAATGCTCATTTTCATTTATTATTTTAAGTACTTTTGCACTACACGAGGCTATACTTATGCCTCAATGAGGTTGGCGGAAGGAGATTCGGGAAATGCCCAGGATGCCCATCTATCTAGTAGCTACTCCCACTGCCATAAATTCTCACTCTTCCTCGATACTTGCTCCACCTCTTCCCCATGCATATACACTAGGCCGGCCCTTATTTTTCAGAATTGAGAAAAGTTATGTTTTCCTAGTCTCAAAATGATCCAAATGAGGTTCATATTCACGTGTTAAAATTTTGTTACTTTAAAATAACGGCAACCCGTGCCCCAAGGGCCCTAAGTACTAAAGACCCTCAATTGAGATTTTTGAGGCCGAAAAAGTGCTTATCCTATGTAAAACGTAAAAGTAAAGCCCATAAGGGCCGATTTTTTGTTTGTTTTCACCTATCTCTAAGCGTTTACGAGATATTGTCCGTCGTAATGCAATCCACCCCCAAGGGCGCTACCCCGCACCGCGGCGCCGCTGAGGTACGGCCCGCACCACTTACTAGAGACTTCCCCTCCACCCCCTCCCCTCCCTCGGCACAGACTTTGCTCCTGCTGGCAATATTTGCATGCTAGTGGTACAGAATTGAAAAGTTCCTCTTGTGTCATGATTTATGTTTTTAAAGCATACAATGTCAATCTTAACCCTTCAACGCCGTCCTATGTACTGTGCACCGACCCCTTAAACCTTAGTTTGTTGCCACCATACGACCGCGCACAATTTCTGCATGCTTTGTTCAAAAGTGCTCTTTGTGTACAAAATTTTATAAGTATTTGATACAATTGTGTTTGTGAATTATAAAGGAATGAAGGAAATGAGCGGCTTCCAGGGCCATAACAGTTGATAGAAATATTCTATGAAGAAGAAACGAGGCAGTCAGTTCACATTTGTAGATCAATGTGGAGACATAGTTAGTTCTTATTTATAGTGCGCAAAGGATAGAATGTGCTAAGTTTTTTTAGGATATACGGAGAAATGTGGTGAAAAAACTAGTTTATCATGAACACACGTGGCGTTCATTTTAAGAATAGGCCAACAAGAAAAAGTATGAAATTAAGACTAAATTCGCACATTGAAGTGGTTGAAAAAGAAAGTGAAGAAACACTTGGCTCAAAGTTACTCACAGTGAGAGAAGTAATGTGTGTTTCTCTATAACCTGATGGGTTTGAAATGTATCAGACTTAGTGCGAGAAAAACAGAAAGAAATGCGTTTCATCCATGGAACAAAATGAGAATTCCTGTTATTACAGAAAATAAGGTGACTGAAATGTTAGAAACATTACACAATGAATGGATGAAGGTGCGACGACATAAAGAGAGAGTGGGAACTACCGTGGAGATTTAGAGAAGAGAATCTTTCGTAACAAAACTTGATGATTTGTTTGATATTGCAAGGGGCGGTGCCATTGAATTTTTGACGCTCGCAGTTAATCTCTCAGATAAATATGCGTAGGATGAAGAAGTAAAATTCTTACGCAGTCAAATAGGAGCACGAAATGCAGTTATTGGTGGAATAGATTTCAATATGCTCAAGAAAAAAGAAAAAGTTGTGGTTTCCCGCTCCCTGTGCTGCATCTGCTCCCAACAGTGACTTTCAGATCCTAAAATTACGAAAGTGTTAACCTGGACATAGCGAAAGTAGTACAAAAGAGGTTTTCAAACCACTTGTGGTACCTGAATGAGGAGTTCATAGGCCTGTCATTCTTTGACGGATCCTTTTCTGGGTGTGAAAAGGAAAATGTGATTCGCCATATGAGGACACGTGAGGGAAAATATGATCCACCAAAGATGGCATTCTATAAACGTAAAGACCTGAAAACGGTATCTATATCAAATGTTGTCACTACTAATTCGAGAAGGCTATATGATGCATTGGAAATATGAACTGCATTCTTTGATGTGCCCACGCAAGAATGGTATGAACATCCTGATTACAAGAACGATTTGCAAATTATTCGGGGCCTTCAAGCGGTAGATGATTGTGCAGAGAGAGGGGTGAAACTAATTCAAGATTTTAAGTCAGTCACGTAGAAGAAAGAGAGCTTTCAAAATAAATTACTAACAATAAATGTGAATTTTCATCGTGGCACAGCCCCTAACGTGCGCAAATACACTTTAAATGCCAAATATGGGGTGTCAGTGAAAGATTAGAAATACGAAAATGTATTTTGTTTTGGTTAATATGTACTGAAATTCATGGACAAGTGAAAATACGAGTAAATTTATCACTTTGATTGGAAGCATTGTCAAGGCAATTAAATTCTTTTTAACGCAAGCACATTTCTTCAAAGACTACATCTTGCCATCGGGAGCAAAGTCTGTGCCGAGGGAGGGGAGGGGATGGAGGGGAAGTCTCTAGTAAGTGGTGCGGGCCGTACCTCAGCGGCGCCGCGGTGCGGGGTAGCGCCCTTGGGGGTGGATTGCATTACGACAGACAATATCTCGTAAACGCTTAGAGATAGGTGAAAACAAACAAAAAATCGGCCCTTTTGGGCTTTACTTTTACGTTTTACATAGAATAAGCACTTTTTCGGCCTCAAAAATCTCAATTGAGGGTCCTTAGTACTTAGGGCCCTTGGGGCACGGGTTGCCGTTATTTTAAAGTAACAAAATTTTAACACGTGAATATGAACCTCATTTGGATCATTTTGAGACTAGGAAAACATAACTTTTCTCAATTCTGAAAAATAAGGGCCGGCCTAATATACACCCACAGAGGTCCTGTGAAAATCGCGCACTAAAGCATTCCATTCCAAATCCACTGGAAACGGACGCCTCATCCGTTGAACAGAGCCAATGGAGTGAGTTCTTCGGAAAAATGAGTTCGAAAAGAACACTCGGAAGAACCCTTAAAGTGAAGAGATGGCACGGGATCGCTCCAAGAGACTTACTCTATCGTTACTCTTAAATCCAGTTGTCCAGACTTCTTTGGAATGTGTGTTCGGTGATGTCAGAGACATTCCATAGGCAACTTGGCGTGTGCTTGGAAAAAAAATTGGCCACCGGTACTTTTAGATACGTTATTCTACCTCACTTATACTGTATTTTTGGCATAGTTCACGAGGAAGCATATTTGTGCCATAAAAATAAAAATATATGTTGAAAATAAGCTTTGGTTTGAATTACCTGTTCAAAGGAGATAACATGCGCATAGTCTTGCTAGTTACCAATTATCCACTTGTTACTAATGAGAAAAAAGGAAAAAAGGAAAAGCATGCATGGAAAATATAAAGGAAAAATTATTACAGATAAAGGAAAAGCGTACATGGTCATCTACGCCAAAAGCTCTCCGCTAAAAGCTTGCTCGGATTTGAAATTTTAAAATCACAGAACGTCATCCAAAACTCTTTACTTTTCTATGGCAATGCTCGAAGAAAGCGTGCCACAAAATGATAGTCAACTGTCCCATCGAAGAAATTATACAAAGGGAGTAAAGAGGTGGTTCATCCTTTATCAAAAAACTAGTTAACATGACTTGACGCACTGCCACCACTGTATTGAAATTCTAAGTAGGGTTTCATCCACTGTAGTAAAGAATTTGGGAAAATACAGTAACAGTCACTGGATCTATAATTGCCAATGATTTCTTTTTCAAAAAATCCAATAATATTCTAATGCAATAGTTAATTCTAATGGTTTAATTGCCTAATTTTCCCAAATATGTAATTAAATGATAGTCTTTTAAATAATTAAAGTGTTTTGGTCTAAAATCATTTACTTAATCAACTTGTAAAAATTAACTCCATGTAGATGCGTTCGTGATTTGAACACGTTTTTTTGACATTGTTTTTTAGTAATTTTTTCAATATCCTCGCATAATTCACAATTCTGGTCGAATTCATTAAAAAGTGATGGAGAGCAAGTTATTTCTCCATCCATTCCATTTTTTTCCATCTTCTGATCCATTTGAATAATGTCCCCCAAAAATAATATTATTGTACTTTCGTAAACTTGTATCACAATTCTTCATAGTGTCGGACGAAGCACAGCCCCTTATCGGACACCTGCTTATTTTTTTTACTTATAAAACAACGCTTAGAAAACCCCTGGACAAGCGCTGTTTCGCTTTTTTACCATTTTAAACTCGCAATAACAATCCTTTAAAACGTATACATAGACTTCATTATACATTTTGCATAAATATCGTAGCCATTGATTTTATAAAACGCAATCTCAGTAGAAACAGCTGTGGAAATAGTGATATTAAGCAGTGTAGTGCTGATTTAAACCTGTTATACCTATATTCTGTTGTTAATTTTGTATTTTCACGGTAATTATTTGTCTCCCCCTGACAGATATTTATATTTGGTGTAATGTAAGGCTTCCAAAATTATTGTTAAAATTTATTAAAAACATTATGCTAAAGGGAGGCAAAAAATCATTATTATTATTATTATTACTTACATGAGTGCGCATAGTAAATTTGGAAAAATTGCATGCATAGTTCAGAGTGTCTACATCATGCTTGTCTCCAGGGTTAGTGAAATTATAACACGTGTATAATATGACGAGATAAAAGATAGAAATGATTCACAGACGTTTTCAGGGTACATAATGAAGCTGAAATGCGCAGAGGCTTTCACCAAACATCACTATATTTTGTCTCTAAAAGAAAGTAAGATGAACTTCTGTTAACAAAGGATAAACAGCCTTCACGGAAAGGACAACGACCTCAGTAATTTCGCCTTCCTCAGCCCATTTCTCTTGCTCCACATTAACATGCCTTCCCCGCAACCCTCATAACTACCACCATCCCTCTCTGCCTTTTCCAAATTCACCCTCAAAGACAACGCAGCGGCAGATAAGAAGAAAAAACATCTGAGGTGCCTGCCTGGCCGCCTTGTTCTCCATTCCACATGCGTACATATCCAACAAACAATTTAATCTACAACTCTCCATTCTGATTTTCAACGAGTTGAGATCAACCCCACCGCACACCGCTATATTTGATGCAAACCGCAAATAAAATAATTTAATGCTGATGAGAAAATCAGCCACAGATTTCGAGTGCTAATGAATATTATAATGACTTATCCGATGGAAAAGAGTAAAATTAAAGTATTGGCGCGTTAATAAAATCAATTTTCAGTCATTATCCTCATTATCGTCATCATGGACCGATAATTCTTTGATTCATTTGACTTAACTTTCCATATGATTATCCATCAGTAAATCTTTTCCGGCAAGCATATTACACGTTTAAAATTTTGATAAGCATATACTGCATATTTTTTTTGGAATTCAAAGAGTACACGCAATCGGAAGCTGTTATTATTTCGTGATTCATTAACGTAAAATATCTCCGACCACTTGAGAAAGGGAGACATCGCATTGAACAGTATTTGTTGCACCCTTATTTGATGCCTAGCTACCAGCGATTATTTCACTATGCATTAAAATAAATCAAATTCTTTTATTCCTGATACCGGGCCATATTGAGTATGAACATTTAAATCTGGTGTTTACTTGACTTACCTTTACCATTAAATAAAATTGTGTAACGAAAGCATGAATTATGAGTTGAGACAAGGTAAAATAATAGCAAAAGTTACAAAAAATAACAGGGTACGTTGCACATCAATATAGGAACTTAAAGACATTTGACAGGAGGAATATAAGACGTAACTTTGAACTCTATTTAATTCATCTCAAAAGTAGGAAAGAACGATCTTTATGGAAGCTTACTGCGATTTTTACAAGCCATAACTTGATTTTGCGGTTGATATAATTTCGCGAATGTGAGGGAACGTCGCTCTGTAGCGAATGCATTTTACGGGACCTTATTCACCTCCTCGCATTATGCATAGTGTTCTAGAAAAACTCTAACAAATTTCCTAGCAGTTGAATTCCCAAGTTCTTCTTCAGAACGAGAACCGGCACATAAATACAATTTCTTTCACCGAATACCACCCGGCATTCTCCCTCGATTTCAAACCCCACTAGAGCAGCTCCCACAGCATCAAGAGTGTGTTTTCTATCTCTATTTTTTGCCGTATTCCAATTTTTTTCCCTTACAAAAATTGCCTCTGTTGGCGCATGTAAAATTGTGAGTTGAACCATTCACAAGAAAATACAAAAACAATTGCAAAACAGAGTCCATACAATATATACTTCTAGATTGAGGACAATAAAATTGGTGGTGAAAAAGAACATGGCTTGAGGCCAAATAGTCCAAAGGATCTTTTAACGCAGGGAAGAATATTTTTAGTACAATTTGGTAGCGCAGCAAAGTAAATGAAAATATTTCAACAACTTGATTGCAAGGCTATAACTAGTTGGAATATTTTTATAACAAGACTAATTTTATGCGTGGAAATATGGATAATTTTATTAGAATTGGTAGTTATACAACAATTTGGAAGTGGATCTCTATGGTAAAATACTGACTCTTTTGATCCTTCTTATTTAGCTAGATCCTCCTTTGGAGAAGAAGGCTAGTTAATGGTTGGGTTAAAGGGAAGAACCAGCTGGTATCTCTGAAGAGATGACCTACATTGTAAATTTCATATACTCGAATTCAATGAACAAGATAGCTGGCTTTGAGGATATGGAGCATGCACGCGGGGCGAGTTTATTTGGAAAAAAAATCTTCTGAGTTTCTGATAAGAGACGTTTTCCGTAAATGGGAACGGCCTCACAGCACTTTATCCAGCAACATAAACTTATCAGCTCTTAAATAGAGGAGTATTCTATTTCCTTTCAAGGAAAACACTGCGGGGCTTTATCCAGGCTTTGATATTTGCAATCAAGCCACCCCTACCAAGAACTTTAAAGGGTAAGAATTAAAAAATGAGGTTAGTTTCGAGGAAAATATTTTAAACAGCAGGAAAAATAAAACACTTTTAATTTCTGACCTATTTTATAATACTTAGTCGTTGAGAAACACCTTTATTAGCAACGTTCATAGGAATAGGTTTTTAAAAATTCATTCGTCCGACCTCGCAAGCTCATGAAACCTAGTGTTGACACATTCCTCACTCGACATCAAGGCCACAGAGTAATACGCTCTAATTTACGAAGAATTGAATATCTTTTCCACAACACCATAAACTAAGTTTTGGACTTTCTACTAACATATGCAAGTACCTGAGATTCTACGCAAAGTAAGAAAGTCATCGAATGTATTTGAGTGACTGCAATACAAATGTTCCAAAATCGAATTATCAAACCTTAAAAAATAGCTTACCTTTACATTATTGGCTAAAATGTGTTTCATACAATATATGACGATTGCTGAAAAAATAAAAATGAAATATATGAAATAAGAATTTGGAGAAATGGAAATCAGTTTTTACTGGGGTAATTTTTGTGACTGAAAATCAAAGTTCCATTTGCTTCAATACTAATGAATTAAATATAAAATATTAAATGTTGACCACAGAGAAGTGATATCTACTTAAATTGAGGTCAATCGTTGTGCATATCATGGAGCAACTATGGCATAGAATTCAACAGCCTTTAAAATCTAAGGAATGGGGAATTTCATGCTACTAAGATGGGGTAGGAAATCTCTTGAATGGAAGCTCCGGATAGAAATTAACGCCAAAGATACAGAATAAATGACTCATTAGTAATCACTCCTCCAAATCTCGGACCTAGAGCACTTGTCCAGCTTATCTGCAGTTTCTGGCCTTCCCTCTCCTAGCCACCTACATCTAGCATCACGAGTACTACTGGCTGATGGTTGTAAATAGAGATTTTAGCACCACAGCGATTATCAAATAAACCGCACAAATCCTCTCTGTCTACCGATCAGAATTCCGCAGGTTCTACAAACGCCTAGATATCTACAGATTACCATTTTTCCAATGCAATTGCCAATACTATGTCCACTTATTTTTACTGCCGGTCCCATTTGTCGAACATAAACACTTCAATATCCACAGAACGACTTTGACTTCTTCTAGCACTGAAGTAGTCGGATTGATAAAAAGTAAAAACTTGATATCTGCTATTTTTGCTTCTTACTAATGCTGGTAACCATGTAAAAGGCAAGCAGGTTTTCGACGACCGGGTTGGTAATTCCTAATCTATTCAATCTACTCCTACAAATTTTTCTTCTTCTCATCGGGGTAATTTAGTTTTACCCAGTAATACCCGTTAATTGTTCTTTTGGAATCAATAAACACAACAAACAGGGATATGTAAAAACATATATTGGGCGCGTGGATTGGTATGGCATACCAACAGATATTCTCGAATCGATATACCAATTTCCTGCGAATATAATGAGTTAATATCCAAAGTTCTCCTGAGTTATGCACATGTTAGGCTGTTGCACCAAAAATAATTACTACCGTCGTAGAGATTTGCGGGACATTTTTCACATATATTTAAATCGTGTAACACGCATTGTAAACCCATAAAATAAAGATTTAATTTAAAATTAAAACTTTTTAACTGTACATGAATTTACAAAGTTTTACTTTTCACAATGTTAAGTCGATTCCATGTATCGCGCCCGAGGGAAAGAATAATAAGTCTTTTTTTAAAGAAGGTAGTCATCACTAATCAGATGGACTGCTCGGCTTCTCTTTCAGAAGTCTGCCACTCATCCCCGATTAAACCTTTCGCCCCTAGCATCTGCCCAATCTTCTCATTTCCACCTAACGCTCGTTTTCACCCACTTCCCGAGAACTTCACCGTCCATCGGTGGCCATCAACGTCTCCTCGTATCCTCCATTGACTGGTTCCCCAAAACTGCACTGCCACCTCCAACTTCTGCTCAAGCACTCGTGTGCTCTCCCGAAACAGCACAGTGTTTTGTTTCCACTCCTTTCACATACACTACAGCAGTTATAGCTGTCTTTGAAACGTATGAACCTGCTACTAATATTTCTTCAGATTTTTTTCAAAACAAATATCATATTCAATTATACGATTCATTTATCAATCTGTCCAGCCAGCGTAACTATATTAAGTTTTAATTACAAATATGTATTTCAACGAGATGTTTCCATTCAACCAAGTGAACTCAAGAATAATATATTTCTTTCTAAATTGAGATAACTTTCCGGAGGAAATTGAACCGATAAAAAAAAACTTCCATTTGACCATGACGTACTTTAGGCGCGCTATTGTTCCACAAACCCAGGAAACATTATAAACTAAGTGTAAATTTGAGTAGGTGAAGTAGGAACATATTGTAAAGGAATTAATTAAATAATTATTTATTTGAAGAATCCAAAGTAAACAGGGTATTTCCTCGCTCATGGATACTTTCAAGTACGAACGTTGTATTAAACGAATTTGAGGAATTTTCTCCTATGTTAATTAGCGAATAATTATTTTAAAATTTTACTATCATTACCAATTGAAAACAGGCTGTGCTATGCACTTGGCCAAGCCAGCATTCCTAGGATTTATTTCGTACGCATTCAAGAATTTTATCTCTACACAAGTCTCTGTTACCGAAAAATGTATTCATCAAAAACATTGGCCTCATAATGACATAGTACCTTTAATAAATTATCGCCAATAATAGTTAAGGCTTCCTTACCAGCAGTGATTTCTCTTGGTATTTTATTGCAATAGGTCGGTTTTCAAATTCCCGTAAAATGGTATTTTAGTAAACTAGACTTTTTCGAGAAAATTTTAGTAAACTTTAATTCAGTGCTTTCTTTTAAATATTTTCAAGACTCAAAGAACGCTGAAGGTGACAATATTGTGAGTCTTCAAAAAGGCGTAAGAAAATGGGGCCACAATCCAAAAAGTTTGCTAATTCAGCTTTTTCACCAGCGAATCGTAATCATGAAACAATAGTAGGCATTATTATAATAGAAATTTAAAATAATTACTTTCAATTTTCAAAACAGAATTAAGACATAGTTTAGTAAAATAATTCATGACTAAAATTGGAGCACATGGTTGATAACTTTTATAAAATATCAAAGTATCCTCTTTTAGCTGTAGTTGATTTGCTGAAAGCCAATTTTTTAATGTATTTACTCGTCACTTTTACTTGGAAGCCAATTTTTTCACATGTTTACTCGTCATTGCTTTTGAAAATCAGATATTCTACATGTATTTTCTGGCATGCTGGCAAGGTTAGGAATAATGGCATAGCATGCGATATAATCCGTTTTTCAAGATGAAGTGGAGGTGTATGGAATAGATAAAACATATGTAATATACACTATAATTATAAAATTACGAAATGAGTGCATATATCACCAATCTATTTGCTGATTTCTTTGCTAATGAGTTCTATAATTAAAGTACGTGTTTTATCGATGAAAACGATGCCGGACCTCAAAGCATGAGAAGGAATTATTTTCAAATATATAACGATTAAAATTTCCAAATAATGTGTGCCTATTTTGCTTTTAACCTCAATAGATGGCATGTAAGAAAGAAAAACTCTTTTTCGAGCAAAGATTTCTTTTTAATTTGAGCCAATCATCCCCGATAGAATCTCCGTAAGAGAAGTCATCACTACCGCTCGTCCAGCCCATTTCCGCAATGCACTGATTGTTGAAAACTTAAGCTTGTGATTTGATGTGTCTTGAGAGATACTTGTCAACATCTTCCTATATTTTCAATAATAAAGGTTTATATCAGCAAAACGATATTTTATGTTTGCCATAGAGAAACTATGGGAAGTACCTGACTTCATACCCCAAAAACTTGAAAAAAATGGAGTAAGTTTTGAGGGAGTAAACGTCGTCAGAAAAATAAAATACGAATGGTTGAGCAGTAATGATGAGTCCGAGAATCTGAATAAGGCTCTGTCGTCTCTTAACGATAAACGATTCGATTTTTGTGTAAGCGACTAAGATTAAAAAATTACAATTTGATATCGAGTGATGGGGTGACTGCAACAATCACTTTTTTCCTCATGCTAATTATTCCTGTTTGAAATTTTACCTATATAATATTACCTTTATAATACTCAGTCAAAAGGAAAGGCACCAGAATTTAAAAGAAAATGTAATTAAAATTATTTAATTTGACAGCCTTTTCCGTTTCCTGTACTACTAGGATCTGAGGCTGGTGGTTTCAGTTTTAGCCTTAGCTTTAGGTTACTGTAAGCCACCTCGAGTATTCTTTTATGCACTTATTTAATCTTTGGAGGGTCCCAGCCCCTGACTGGGTAGCCTATCTCCATTCCAGCACTCTTATCCATCGACGCGCTTCTCCGCTGCCGCTATTTCCCTCCTCGTCCCTTAACGCGGCCGGCCCATCGCCTTTATGGACTCGCACAGCCTTTTGAAGCTCCGTCCCCACCGACGACGATAGGCTGACCTTCCTTCCTCGCCGCACACCGCCGCCGGTCGATTCCTTTCCCTCCCGGCTATCGCGCTTGAATTCTCTGCAGACCGTTTGCATCCGATATCGGCAAGATTGAGGGAAAGGACGTCCGTCCCATACGACGGATATCCTGCGGGCTCAATTCGCACTGCGACCATGAGGCATTTGACATCCCAGAGTCATTCCCCGGGAGCCATCCAGCGCCGCCAACGCGTGAGACGTGGGGCGTGCCGTCCGCGTGACAGGCGGACGCACAGTGGTCCCAAATCGAAAAAAGCTGGCCAAAATTAATTACGCTATTGTTATTATGTATATATTTGACCTAAAGGTCTATTCTTATTGTTTTTGACCCGCTTATTCTGAATTTATAACTATTTTTTATGTATTTGAAATAATTTTATTGTTATTTCACATTTTGTTTAAACAATTAATGTTTTTAACATTGGAATTTGAGATTATACCTGGTGATAGTAAATAAAAATTATACATATCATAAAACAGAATTAGTCATTTAAAACATACATAAATTCATATAAAATGACTGCATTGTTTATTTTTGGACAAATTTTGAACAACTGATTTTGAATGAACCAAGAGAATATTTTCTACTTTCTCATATGTTTGATCGTATTTGATACGAAAAATAAGTTAATATTAATTGGAAATTTATATTATAAGTATATTATTAGTATTATTGTACTACATTAATTGTTTAAAAATTATAATATCTAATTCTAATTAAGTAGACAATTTTATAGTTCCTTGTAACGTGCCAATGGATTTGGAAGCAATTTTAAACGAGGTTCCTTATTTCACAAGTTTCAACGGAGGCATTATTACAATCATTGAAATGTTATAAACAATATTTCATAACTCCTATAACTCAAGTTAAACGCCAAATTTATTGATACGCTTGCAATAGGCTCTTTACGCAGTGAGGCATCAATTTAACGAGCACATGATTTGGTACGAAAAATTAAATGAGATTTTCCATTAATTTGGGCTTTTTTAATTATCAAAAAATAAGCTAACATTTCTCCTTATCTTTCTCAGTCATTGTTACGAAAAAAAATTAAATACATTCATAATCACTATCCGACAAATCCTCATCACAGTCGTCATCCACTCAATTCTTCCAGGATTAATAAACTCTTTACCTCGACTGGTAATTGAAGTAATTTCCTTCTTTGAGCCTTAGAAATACTAGATATCATTGCATCTGAAGTTAGGAGTAAGCTTTTAAACAGGTCTTCATTCGTTGCTATCCAGGAAAATTTCCTTGCATGGTGCTCCCTGAATCTTCTTATGTCCTTATTCCTCGCCTCCATTGCCCTCTCGGACAAGTGGACAATAGGAAGGGCAGCCTCTTTAGATGTCCGTCGGAGGAGCAAGTACTGATGTTTCGTGAAATTACCAGAAACGATCATGGAAAGGGCTTCTTCGTGGGAGATTTTACTTTGCCTCACACCCTTGGCTCTCCATTTTGATAACACTCGCCGCGCTCTTGAGAGAGTGGTTGTTGTCATCTCATTTATTATTTTCGCCACGAACTCATCACCTTTGCTTCGATAACTCATGGATGCTCTACTGGCGATGTGCTAGCTCTAAGATCCTCCGTTTTCCTTCTCTAGGCCCTTTCACTGGAATTCTCAAATTTTTTTTTGGTCGACCAATTTCAATAAACCTGATGAACCTTCAAAAGTAGCAATTTTGACGAACATATTGAATTAAGTACAATGAATATCACTCTAAATTCATCACAAATTCCACATTAAATACTTACTGGATGTAATGTGCTGACATTTAAATAAAGGCGGAGGAAATTTCAACTTCTCATTTCGGCAATCAGCGAACTTTCTTCTAAAAAACCTGTCATTTCTTTTTCTTTCCTTCCACCGGCGAAGATAATTTGAGAGAAAAAACACTTCTCCGCAATTTTTTTAGGATAACTTTGAATTAACGTCCTCATCTAACTCTAACTTGTTGCTGCAGCAATCCAATAAGTATTGGTTTTTAAATGATACGGACCCTTTTCCACTTTCAAGAAATTTTTCATGCATCTCAAGACGCGTGAAAATTTTCAGAGTTATCGAACTAAAACACTATGGGCACTCTTCTTCAACCCCACAAGTCTTCTTTAAAAAGTTCGAGGATACTCGACTTTTTCAAGACTCGATCTTCACGCTTGAGGAAACTAACTTTCACGTCTTTCGTTTGGCAAAATCTGACTAAAACTGAGTTTTGGCGGGATAATTTCGGGCAAGCGATGTCTAGAAGTAATTTGGGAGTTCCACAGTGTGAGGTTCGCGATGCTATTATCTCCGTTTTCTAGGAAATATCACATTTGAAGGGTGAAAAGGCTTACTCCGTTCATCCCCGGTGGCCAAAGTGCAATTCATAACAAGTGTACAGAGAGCGGTGGTTGTGTTTTCCCAATGGGCGCAATAAATAGCCTCTGGCCTTTTCGGCAGTCGTTTGCCCTGCATGCGGTTGAGGAGGCCGCTAAGGAGGCGACAGAGGGACAATGTGCCGCGTGAGGGCAAAAACTAATCCGTCTAACGGAAGGAAAGGTTGGAGTAGCATTTGAGGGATTCTTTTTTTGTTTTGAATGCATTCAAGTTTTTGAGGATTACTATAAGCATAGCTGCGAACTTTCGATCCATAAATATATCCTTCCGCTCGAGTCCTTAAGCAATTTTTATGAGAGCATGGGCACGCGCAAATAAAAGGTAATGTCAAGTGGAAACTATTAATGATAAAATGTTCTACGTATGGCAAGAGAATTTTATTCATAGGGTAAATATTTTTTGTAGAAATAAAATATCCAACAATGTTGAATAACACCCATAAATACTGGATTTCCTCGAGCCCTACCACGCGCCAGCCAGGCCGCCGCCCGCGTCAGCGCATTGCATCATTATAGTTAAATCAATGCTGAGGTCGGAGTAGCAACTAGTAGCAAAAATTTTGTTCACTACTGCGTTTCATATACTTTTCCCTTTGTATTGGTGCAAAAGACACCGTGCATTCACGTGCCTCTCTAAACGATATTGTACATTTTATTTGAAAATTCGGGTAAAAAACACTAAAAGTTACAAAATATATATAAAATAGTAAACATAGTAAAATCCGAATAAAATTTATGTCCCACTATGTAATAATGTTTATATTTGTAGTTAAAAATGTTTTTTGGCCAAATATATCGCGTAAAGGTTGTCCTGCATGACGCTGAACTCCATCAAAATCGACCGATTTCACGCAACTGTGATTTTTACGGTGAATGCTCCATGTTTGACGGATCACTGCAGCCGCTCTGATGAACAAAAATACTAACTTAGTAGTGTAATTTGTAGACCATATCCTGTAGAATCCGAATATAAGGTCCAAAAATTCCTTGAAAATTTTCGAAAAAACGACTTTTGGCCAGCTTTTTTCGATTTGGGACCACTGTGGGACGTCACTTCGTGCTACCGTATGCGGAGTGGGTAATCACCTTACCTTCGCATGTGCCATTTGGGACTAAACCACGGGGAATTGGGAGTAATGAGATATGGTACGATGTTGTGTGTTGGGAGGTATCAAGCATTTACGACTAATGGTGCCATCGAGGTAAGGGCTGGGTGGCCACTGGTAAAGCGATGGCAGCTTTCTATGAGAGAGACTAGCATTCCCGCCCCCATGTAAACCTCGTCACTTTCAGCGTTATCCAAAGTATTTAGGATAATCTACACATACACAGTGGATTTGGCTTTCAGAGTGATAAAATATGTATTAGAAAAAGTTAATTAAAAAAGTATGCATTTTCAGAAATTGTTCAATTCTTTTAAATGAATTTGGCATGTATGTATAAAATACGGGAAATAGATTATTTCCATAATGTAGTGATTAAATATCAAGTATTTTACAACTACTTTCCCAATAAGGACAGCTATTAATATATTGGATGATTTCTATGCTAGGAATAGCACCTCACCAAAGAAGTCAATGCAAATCAAATTAATAGAATTTTTTAACCCTCCACCGGAAGTAGTCTTTCAGTAAATATTATTATTTTACAAACATTTTTTTCAGACGCGTATGGTTACTTTTCCCTCTCTGACATCTTCAGGTAAGCACAGCCATTCAAAGTTAACTAATTGAAATATTGTGCCTGAACTTGCTCCATTAGGCGAGACCCAGTATAATAATAAATTAGCGGAAACGAAGTGAATTCATCGTTATTTCTTTATTATATCCTTCTATTAAGAAATATAAACAATTATATTCCGATATTTTTGGCAATAAAATCCTAAATCTACATCACCGAAACTAGAAACAGTGTATTTGTTACGACGGTGGTTGTGTCACTTCATCGATAAACTGCACTATAGGCTGCCCCGCCCTAGAGAGGGTGCGACTTCAGGCCACTGTCTCGCTTGCTTACTCTCTGGAGCCAGTCCCTTAGTGAGGGAGGTTAAGAGGGGAAGGAAGGGAGAGACGGAGGGAATGGACGGGGGAGATGAGGTTATGGGTGAAGGGTTTTCGGTGGAAATAGGGGCGGATTTTATTGAAACGTGTGCGTGGGGCGGACCCTTACACGACAGGTCTGGACGATAACAGCAACGGCAGGAAGAGCACCACGAGGAAAATTGGAAGAAATGGAAATGCTGCGAAGGGTGGGAGCGATGGAGGTTGAATGGGCGGAGAGGATAAACATCGGAGTATCCCCGCGATGAGTTCGGCAAGAGAAGATGTTCTCCGAGCAAAGTGTGCCCAGTATAAAACACAGACTTATCCCGAGCACTCTGACAGTAAGCTGCTCAGGGTGAATTGGAGGGAAACAAGATGGTAGTATTTTTCAGTACTTGAGTTCGCTTTCCTTTAGTAAGTTCCTATCTGTCATGATGTAGAAAGGTTCAAAGTAATTGAACTATTAAGGGAAGTGCCCGCTGAGGGAATTGAAGTGAGACGTTATACTATTACGTGAGAAGTTTTGCCATTCAAAGTAAAGTAGACATGAAAAATAGAGATTTCCAATTTCAAATAAAAAAGGGAAGCCAATATCTCAGACTATTTTCGTCGAATAACTGTCAATGTTTCCAAAGTCGCAAATATATTGAAAAAATTCCAAGCAAATAAAGTCTTCTATGAAACGGGATGGTGAAAATATTTTCATGCCAACGTTTCTAGGAGTGCTGCTTTCATCGCTAGAATGGCTTACACAGACTATGAGAGAGTAACTCAATGAAATGCTAACCTTATCTGGTGCAAAACCCACGGGCATCATTTGCAGTATTTTGCCTTTCGGCAATTGCTTATATACTGCTATTTCTCGAAGTGAATCTCCTGCAATTAACGAGTGATATTACTGGAAAGTAAGGAAATGTTATTTATTTCAACTGTAGTGATTGCTACGCTGAATGAAAGTCTTATTAAGCTACCGTAGAGGAGCGTTTATTACCACTTCATAACACAGACTGATTTGGTAGCTAAAATAGCTTGCTTATATATTGGCGGCGAACTCTCTTGAACGCCGCGCCGGAACTTCCTTGAACATTCTGGAATTTCTCTGGAAAGAGAAAAAATTCCGGCCGGCGCCGGGGTTTGAACGCCGTCCGTCGGGCCGCCGCTGGGCCGTCCGATTGGGAGTCGAGCTCCAACTCCATGTTGTAGCAGATAATGGGCTGCACAATCAATAATGGAAATTTAATTGATATCACTTTTTAAAAAGTATAGACCTCATTTTAGCCAACAGTAATTTAAGGAATATTTTATTAGCCTTTTTACTTCTGCTTGAATGGTTAATATGACATCTAAGTTTGGCATTAGTCTGATAATAAACTACTTAAGTCATATTCGAGGCACGTTTTTTAAGAATCATTGAGCTTTTGTATACTGTCGTCATAGAAGATCTCATTATTTGGTTGGGCATAATTTGATCATCCTCCATACAGTTCCGACCTCGCTCCAAGTGACTACCCTGTTTTTTTTCATCTGAAGGAACACTTTGGAGGTCAGCGCTGTGATGACAAGATTAAAAAAACAGTATAGCAGTGAATATCAACTCAGGCAACTTGCGTTTCGCTGCTGATGAATACCATTAAGTTTATCTGAGGTTCTTCGACTTCACCACTGACGAACTCTGACGTCATCTGGCGGATGTTTGTATTCAGCGCGAGGCGGAGTAGTGCGAGGGGCATCTTCGGATGAGATCATGTGGACAGATGTAGCAGCGAAAGTGAGGTTAAACTTTATTGGGGAGAAGGTCATCTGACGGCCGTATGCTGGAGGGTGGACATCGAAAACAGGGTGACACGGATTCTTGATATTCACTGGCCCGGCTTAAGACATTCAGCATGAGTGTCAATGGCCTCCACACGCGCGCTCAAGAAAATTCTACAACCATTTTCTTGTGGTAATGGAACAAACGAAAAAAAATCCTGGATGGTAACCATTGGATTTTTCAAGACATGTCTGATACAGTTGTATTGGTAAAGAAATGCTACTCTCTAATAAATAACAATTATGCTATGAAGTTTTCATATTCAAACCCATTGTTTGAGACATGCATTTGACCAATGTAACTATATTAGGGTTTAAAAAAATTATTATTTGCCTATTTCACGGTAAAATTATATCCTTAAAGTTTTCTCAGGCATGCCACCGCGTTATCAATTTGAAACAGCTGTCCGGTGGCAATCGTAAAAAAACTTAACAAGTATCTGGGGGCATAGTAACTTAAGATGTAAATGTTATAGTAATAAATAAATTATAGTATTTTCCGATATGAACACATTGGTCGTTACTGGCGCTTTTAATAACCAAAGGTAACTAATTATAAAAGTGCCAGACATGTAGCTGTAAATAACTATTGAAATTTTAGTTACAGCTTAAAATCCTTTTGTTTGTAATTTTTAACAAAGCATCAATAAAACCCGATTCTAGACGCTATGTTAGTGCTAATCGACTGGGATGTCGTAAATGAAAATGCTTTTTTGCGTAAAAAAGCGAAAAATTAACTTCTGGATCGCTATTCAGTACTATTTTTTTCAGAGGCTTTAAGTTATGAAGGAACGTATTGACATTTATTCGGACTTTAATAGCGGCATGAAGAAGCTTACTTAAAATGCTAGAAGAGTGTAATCATTCATAAAATAATTTTACGAGTATAAAAACGATTTTTTTATTTAAAGCAAAGAAAAATGCAAAATAGCAGCACCTGCATAAAAATGTTACGCTGTATTCTAGTTTAGCTAAAAGGTAATGCTTCATGTCTGCCAAAAAAATTAAACATTTATAAAGTGCACGCAGTTAACTCTGCGTAATTAAGTTAATTTGTTTCACATGCTCACTGAATTATTCAAAGGCTCTGAAAATCTAAACTGTTAATTTATAATAGGATTTAAACTTTGCCTTTGACCTGCAACATTTACATTTCTCCTGGATGGGTGATTAGCTGACGGAAACCTCCAGCACGCTGACTTCAAACGTGAAGAGACAGGTGATTTTTCTCGGCATCGCCTTTTTTTTTTAATTTAATTTGACTCGCTGAAAGATTTGCTCCCTCGAGATGCTTGTAACTCAGAGGGTGAGATTCGGGAGAAAGAGGAGAGAGATTGCTCAGCCTCCCATGGGCAACTAATTAGTACAAGCAAGGGAAGATCTTTTCTCTCTCTCAACCTCCGTAATTAAAATTTGCCTAAAGGTAAAGTTGAACTCTAATATTTAGCATGGATACATCATCTTTCTTATGAAACTCTATGACTATTTTTTACATTTCATAGTCTACGAGTAGGTTGGCTTGCTGCATGTAAATGCCATAACGAGTTAGCGACCGCTGTGAAGTGCCAAACAAAATATTTCAGGTCTTTCTTTCTCATAATTACTCAGATGCCGTCTTGTATTACTCCTAAATGAACCCGAGCAGTTGGCCAGGGTAGAATGACAACTGGATAGGGACTATGGCGCCAAATTTTACCTAAAGAAAGAATTAGGACTCAGGCATTTTTCCTCGTCCCCAAAACCTTAACTTGACGTAACTATGAAGTTTAGAACGTTAGAAGAGAGCCTTTTTCTCCAGAACGACTTAATGAGCTGTTAATTGACTTGGAGGAGTCATTTTTGTTAAAAAAATATTGATTTCCTGCCCAAAAAATCATTTTAATTTCAAGCAAAAAAATATAAAATGGCAACTCTCTCTTGGATAAAGAGGCAACATTAGGCCTCTCGTAATTACTCAGATATAGAGTTGAATTTTTATTAAACTTCTTTTTTAAAGAGATCTGTGGTCTACTACAAGGGATCGAAATGGAAATTAATTACCCCTCCGCATGATAAAGGACGTTAAATGATGCTAGTTGTAATTTCGTTAGATTAGTAATTAGCTGTCAAAAACACAAATGTCCCCTTCAAGTATCCTGTAGCTAGAAAGGGAGCGATGCCTATCCACAGTCATATGAACTCTTAAAAATTCTCTTGAATCGATTTTTGAATTGATACACGGTCTGAGCTGTGATTGGAGGAATATTTAATTTTTAGGTTTGTGTGGTCATAATTCAAGTTACGACAAGTTAAGTTGTTATGAACGGGACTTAATGGTTCCTAAGCTCTTTTTAATGTCACGAGGATTATACATAAACAACTTTACTTGACATTTTTCATGAACTTTTTGCTTTGATGAGCCATTATTTTTGTAAATTGTGTTTTTTGCTCCAAGGGTTTTTTCCCAGAGCATAATAAATATCTATTCTATTCTATTCTATTCTATTCTAAATAGATTAGGCCTATTAATTGACAAAGTTAACACATTATTTGATTCCATGAGGTAATGCTGACTTTTATTACAATACACACTTATTTTGTGCATATTTTGCTAAAACATTTAAGCCCACTCCAAGTTCACATTATTTGTATATTTTCGTTTCTATTTCCGTACTGTATCCCGCATAAATAAAACATTAAATATTCAAAACATAAAAGTTCTAAAATTTTCTTTGCTGATCAATAGGAAGTTTTTTCGGTCAAATATCCAAGTAGTCATGCTCAAGCTTACATCTACCATGCAGCTTCCTGTAAAACCAACGCATGAACCGGATTTGCCACTTTAACGTGACCAAAACATATCAATTAGTTTTCAACTTTAATAGGTTTGAGGCTATTCGTCAATAGACACCCCATTATTACTAATTTCGGACGTACAGGACCTTCTGTTCCAACATACAGCAATAGTCGATTATCTGTGGTCTAGAGAGGTGCCTCCGTATGCTCCTGAGTCAATCGGAATACAAGGCCAAAAGGCTCTGCCTGTTCGGAGGCTTCGAAAGCCCCGCGGCGTCGAGTAGAGCTGCGTCAGCGGGCCGATGCGACGATCCCTCGGCGGCGAGGCGCCTTCGCATGGGAGTCGGAAATAGAATGACGAGGAGGGGGAGGACCTAATGAATGAGAGGCAGCCGTAACGTTGATGGGAACTAAAAATTTCAAAATAATGCTATTTTTCCCAAGCTTTGTCAATACTTTGTGCAATATATTCGGAAGACGGGTTTTATTGGGAGATAGCCATTGAGTTACTGGCGATGGTTACAATTCAAGATATTTTCACTTTAGGCAGTTACAGTATGCCTATGATTTTACGAAAAACTCTCTGTAAGAAACACGTTTTTTTTGCCAATAGAGCTTTATTTTACCTTTATTGTATGGTAAGTCATTGTAGTACGATATATCTTTGTGATAGGACATGCATATTTCCGTTTTTTGTCTTTGTCTTTTGATCCATCGCAAAGGAAAGCGAGGTGATAGTTTTTCTTCAGCAAGAGAATCCTTGCATAAACTATTCAAGTTAAAGGAGTAAGTCAAACACATTAAACTCGCTGGCCCCTGCTTCTTCCTTTCTAATATTTTGTATGTTCAACACGCAACTTCGATAATCATTTATACTGTAATTCTTCCTTTTTTCTTCCTCATTTACGCAACATTCTACCCTCAACTGCGAACGCCAGCTTTTTCGGCCGTAAATATACTATTTCAGCCAAAGCTTTTCCTTCGTCTTCATCTCATATCGCTTTTTTCCATTCTCATCTGCAGTGAGAATAATTTTCCCATTTTTTATCATTTCATCTTCCTCATGCTTCAACGCATTACCATCTTTGAGATGGTTTTACAATCGATTGATCTTATTGGATGAAAACCCAAAATATTTACCCTTTATTTCTGTCTCATGTTATTTCTAGCGTATATTAAAGGAGTGAAGATCATATGAATAGAGATTTATTGTTCTCATACGTTGTCTGTACGTTTTGACTCCAAGAAATGTATAGATTCCGTCGGGTGAGCGCTCAGCGGCTCTTGCCTCTTTTTATCGCTGTTTTAGTCATGTACTCAAACAGAAATTTTACTTAGTGTACTTTAACACTGAGTCAAATGATCTGCAGCATCAATGCGGACCAATGACGCCATATTGTTTACATTCTCACCGGTGGAGCTCATTTGTGACACGGTTTTCAGTCAGGTGTTTCGATTTGAGCATCCGCAGTGCAACTTAGGTGGCGCATGGATATAGTGCTCCACAGAAAACTCCTCATTATGCCTAATTGAAACTTTTATGTGCCGAAATCTATACTTTTCCCCAAAACACATCTACTGTTTGTATTACCGAAGGCGCTTCGGTCTGAATCTCTGCTTGACGACCCAGTTCAAAGCAACAGAGCCAAGTGTGATTCACCGGCCGTGACACATCCATTTGGCGGAGACCCACCTTACACAACCTCAGTTCTTTAAGACAGAACATTACGATTTTCAATGCTGAATGATGTGCTGCCAGTAAAGCCCACTTGAACCACGTGGTAGGGGAAAAAAGTGGCGATATTAAAAATCTATAAGCCTAAGCCTAACCTCTTTCCTGAGTATGAGAGTAAAATGCAAACCAAGCAGCTAGCGATACCACTAAATGATTTCATGCGCAGTGATAAGGAACTTCACATTTTATCTTCGACCTCTGCGAGTTTAAATCATCCATCCCTCAGAGTAAATACCGACCTACTAACAAGAACGTTAAAATATGGATTCGCAGTCACCAAGAATCGATACCAACACCGAAAGTTTAGCTTAGAAGTTAACATTGAAGGTATGAAACGTTTGCGAATGAAACAATTATGAATATATTACCTTATGTTAAACCTTCTTGATGAATGCCAAATTTAATAAAAATAAAATTCACAATCGGACAAAGAACATGAACACACCATTGCCGTGGTCCGCGTAACAGACCAAACAGAACCAAAACGTGATCTCGGATTTGCTCATTTCATTTACGTACGTAATCAGAAAACTTCCTTTTCAAAAAATCTTTTAGTATTTTTTCCGAGATTCAACCATAGCGTGACTCATATCCCCTTCACTTTCCTGATGCAATACTATGTTAACATAAATTCATGGTACATGGGGAAAATTGTCTTCAGCCATTGGAACTATGAACACAATTATGCCACAGGCAAATAAGCGTAAAAAGATGAATTTCTATTTCCTTTTGTTAAAACATGGGCTATTCTCCTACGATGCTGCAAATACACTTTTTATCATCAATCATAGAGATAGTATCATATAGAAATCCATAGCAATAAAAAATAATGGAAGAATGAAGCCCTTGAGCACTGAATTTTTATTGTCACGGAAAGTTGGCCTCACCTTGGCGTCAGCACTAAAACTGGCTATCTATTGTATTCAAGGTACTCAAGGTATTTGGAGAAAAAGGTACTAAATCTTCTTATGATCTTTTTCAAATATATTTGCGACTTGCCCAGTCGTGCAAGCTCGGAATTTTTCGAGCGGCTTCGCGGCAGGAGGTGGGACCTTCGGCACTAGGACTGTGGGATGGGGAGATAGTGAGGTGGTCGTTTTCACGTTGTCTCAAAAGACTTTGTCAGTGAATGGAAACGAAATACAGTGCCAAAAACCCTCAAAACCATTGGGCAAAACAGCAAACTCACGAAGCGTACACCATATAGTTCCGAAAGCGACTGAAATTGCCGGAGGATACGCCCCGCCAATCGCATTTCGGTCGGTTTCCATGAAGTTACATTCCGCTGCTCTCACACCCCAAAAACTTAGGCCTGCCTCTCAGTCGCAGAGATATTTGAAACGAACTGTAGTTGGGTAATGGGAGGAAGCGACTTCTCAGGTAATTTGCAACTGAAGGAAGAATAGGGAAGGAAGAGAGATGAGTGACCCGGCGCCGGCATAAATTTGCTCATAACAACTCTCTCCAAGGAGACCATGACTTAATGTCTCATTGAACACACGGAGTATTGTGCCCTCTTTAAAGCAATGAAGTAGGGATCGTGGTAGTCTGATGGGTGGTGCGCTAAAGTTTACCGGGTTCAAGTCTCAGGTGAAGCCTTCGGACAGCCCCAGAGATATCTTCGAAGTACAAGCTGGTCCAGGGAAAGGAACTTGCCCCTTTACTCAGAATGTGTGATATTCCAATTCCGATATCAAACATTAGGACTGAATCACTGAGTGACTGAAGTAGCAGGCATCAGAAAGACCCAAGAAAATCTCCCCATCACACCGAACTTTATAAACACTGATCCACAAGTTAGGAAGCCAACTCTCTTGCTATATCACCTTCCCGATCCCTTCGGCTTTCGTCAAATTAATTTTTGATTGTGACTTCTTCCACAGAAATACTCCATTAATAGCCATATAATGAGTTCGGAATGCCCTTTTTGGGTTGCGCCGTCGCCATTCATTTGTTTGATGTTTGTGTTCCCCAATTGAGGGCGGGGAGTGAGGTGGGTCGTTCCACCTCCTGAGTGGGTAATGTGACACGACATTCCGGATTGTGATATAGTGCGATTATTATAGCGTCTCTTTCTGTGTAATCGTAAAGGAATAAAAATTCATGCGTCGATGAAGATTTTATACAGTATCATCCTTATGGTTGCTCCGGCAGATGCCAATCAGCTACGTGCCATTAACGCCATATCGTCAACTGAAATGTAAAACCTCGTAAGTTAAAAATATCAAAATTTACTATAAGAAGAAAAACTTTTTATTTTTCTTCTCATGCAGCATTGAAATAGCTGTTTCAGTTCTTAAATTCATTAATTTTAATTTTAATTGAAAATTTTCAGCTATATTATACGATATACGAGGTTTTGCAACTAATGGCATAAAAATCTAATAGGTACTTATGAAAATTTTGATTTACGAAGTTTTACATCTAAGGTGACGATATATTCTTAGTATAGGGTGGTTTCCTATTATTTCTTTATTACCTAAATCGAAAGATTATAACTCCTGGAGTGCGTATTTCACGCTTTTAGATTTTTAAATGATCTATTTTTCGCGATTAAATGAAAAGTGAAAATTTTCAAGCGCGCGAAAACGCGACGGCTAAGTATATATTCTGGGAAAAGCCCATGTGACGTCTGGCTGCTTCTGTGTGAGGCCACCTGGGTGCGAGGCTATGAACGCCGCTAGGATGCAGGCTTCTTGCTGCCGAGCATGGCGGTAGAGTAGAGTACCCTAGCTAGCAGGTAGCGCTTGGCTTAAATAAGGATTATTAACACCTTATCAAACGAAGGAAACTTTCCGACCATAGGCCGACCATTTTTATAGGTGATTATTAAGAAATGTTTCCCTGAGCTCTGTGCCTCATGCATGCATTGGTAATATCAGACGATCTAAAACTCCTATCTACTCGTATATAATCTAGGTCCCTCTGACGTCACGTGGAGTGGCACCGCATGGGCGCCACTCTGGCCTTTTTTAAATGAGGTTAAAATTGGCCATTAACATTCGTCAAAAGTGGGATTTCTAAAACCAAATAATTTGTATACTTATTATGAATACACTAATTGTGGGTAACGAATCGCAATCAATGCCTTTCGCTTTCTTTGATCGATTTAATCCGAAGCACGCTATTGATCTACCCTTAGCTTTCATAACGCAATAATCCGTAGGCATATAATCAAGGTCTACGGTCCAACCAAGTGGTCGGCGGTAATATCACCAGGCGGACCATCCGACGGTCTCTCCTACGGGCGCGTGGCACGCGAAGGAGAGTATGCCGTCTTTCTCCCCTCATCAATAATAATGTGCCCATCTATGCTGATGTCATCTGCGTCGTTCGTTTACCGCCACCAATGAAGAGGCTCCGTCCGCCCACGGCTCGGCCCGCGTCTATTTCCGACTCCCTCTCTCTCTCTTCGTTTCCCACCCTCGTTATTTTTTCATGCGAAAGATTATACGATTGGGCGTCGTCGCTCTTGGAATGGTTCCGAGAGGAATATTTTCGTGCGTCCCGCGCGCCCAACCACCACAGAGGGTGAAGGGGGGTGGGGAGTTGCGGAAGGGGATGGGCAGACAGGCCCCCGCCTCAGGCGGTAAGCAAGCGGGTTCGGTCGCCTTAGCGAGAGTTCTCAATGGGGAGATCTTGTACAAATTATCAGCACGAATGAACTCACCTGTGCGACCCAGAAGCTGAAAATATGCAACACAGAAAACAAACATGAAATATGCTTTGGGCGTCATGCTTTTCAAATGTTGACGGCCAAAGTAATAGGATATTGATACCAAGCTGATTCAGGTCATGTAAAGAAGTTGTATACTTTCAGAATCTACTACCAGTGTTCATCACCGAAAGTTATTAAAAGAAGTTGACATATTTGATCGGTCCAAATTACTCTGAAATGATTTTTATACAATTATTTGGATAGGCATTTTAAAAATGATTATTTTTGTTAAAATGTTTTGGATAGACTTATTAACAGTGATTCCAAAGCCCAGGGTGGTTAGAGCAGGTGATAGTAGAGCTCATTTAGGGAACTTCCACCGAGGAAGAAACCCGGCGTCGGCATTGGCCTACTTCTAACTAATGGCTCAAGGGGACTATGGTTTTAAGTCCGGCACAGAGTGTTTTTCCCACTTCAAAGAACTCAAGTAGGGATCGGATAATCTCTGAAAACTTACACCACTGCCGGGATTGGAACCCGAGCCCAGAAGTTGGAAGGGAAACGGGGTAGGCAGTGATGGAAAAATGTAGATCAATATCGAATTCTCGAGAAAATGAAAAACTCGACTTTTCAACAAAAATCGAAATTTAAACCAAAATATCGGTTTATCGTCAAAAATTAGTGGTAAAAATGTTTCGAATGAACGCACATTTAAGTTTTGGGATCACCGCTTAGAATCATTCGGCTTCAATAAATGCTTTAGTAAGGTCAACTAGTTGCGATGAATTCCAATTTTACCGGACTTAGAGAAAAGTCTTTCGCATGGGACAAATGGCGTTATCATAGACCGGTAATGACGCTGCCGACATCAAATGAAATTATGAAAGACAAAGTTGAAAAATCGGGTTTGGTTCGAATATCGAAGAGCATAGGTCAATCCTCGATCTTTGGTTCTTAAAACTCGTTTTATATTTTAATTAAAATTCGATTTTTCTATCTCTAAAGGCAGGCACCTCACACAATCGGGCAATGGAAGCCAGTTCCTTTTTTTCTCGGCCACCCCCTACTTCGAGCATTTTTATTCAGGAGTGTCCAAGGTCCCTATCTGGGATTTGAAACCGGAATTTATCGACCAGGACCCTAACATTCCTCCATCCACTACTTCTCCATACTATCGAAAATATGTGGTGATCGCAATATTTGCGCAGTAATGGAAAGCGAGAAATTTCTGTTCAATTTAAGAACAGTATCTAACAGAGGTACCAGTTCCAACACAATAAGCAAATGCAGTCACTCGGACTTAAGTCTGTATAAAGCAAACTTTTGAACTTGAACAATAATTAAATTAATAGCTCACTGACAGGAGCATATAATTGAATTACATAAAATTGTATTAAATAACAGTATTTCTTATCAGAGCACTTTTACCAATTTTAATTTACCATGCAAAATTATCTTCTTTTGGTACGAACTATTATCGATGCTGAAAATAGGCTATGCGGTTCATGATGATCGGTTTGTGACTATCACAGAATTTGAAATTGTAATGTGATGAAATTTTCAAATCATGAAGGCCAAAATAAGATGATATTCACCACCGAAAGTTAGAGAAGTTGACACAGATCCACATCACACTAAAAAAAGTTTTTCGTAAAATATTTTGGGCATGCATTAATTTAAATCATAGTGAATTATACTTCTAGCGACTACATAGTTAAGCACATTTTAAGGGAAACGTACAATCTTGTTGGATTTATGCCTTGTCTTTATTTATGTCGCAATTTTATGTCTTGTCTAATAGCATCTATACGTTAATGAGTGGCCTATTTACTATGCTGCCGAACATGCACGTAAGATGACTGGACTACGCGATCACTACGAACGCGATACAGAATGATTATTATCACCAAAGTATTATGCCGATTAAGGTGGCTTTCCATGGAGTATTTAATAAGTATAATGGCAGTTTTCGCGCCCTTCATGGACTACCTTCTTCAATTCACACTAGGGCCTACTCCCTTTCATTCTATCTAAAAATCCTAGTCTCTTCCTTCCTCTCCCTCGTTTACCCAACATTCTACCTCTACAGCACTGTCTTCAAAATCCCCTACCCGCTCAGCAGTCGCTCCATCGATACCTTCTGTTTCCTCCGTATCTCATATAGAAGATGCCTAATCCTCACCTACCATGTCCAGCACTTCATCGTTCCCTCTCTCCGTTCACCTTCTCCATACTTCTCCATTCCCTAATCTTGGACACCTCCTGTCGTTTCTCGTCCTCCTTCCTAAATGCCGATGTTTCTGAGCCGTAAAGCGATACACTATGGATCAGGATATTCACAAGCCTCGTACTTAAGCTCTTCCATAACGATACTTTCATAAGCTCCTTCCTGTTCATGAACGCCTTTTTTGCTATAGCAATTCTCTTCCTGACGTCCTTTCTGCTGTATCAGATTTCCTCTAACGAAAGCCCAAACAGTTGAATTCCTCTCGCTCTCTCTATCGGCACATAAATTTGGCCTTACTGAATGTAAATTTGTCTAGAAAGTGACGTTCATTCACCTTTAATTGGAAAAATGCAGTGGTAGACACTGAGAGTTGTTGGTCCAAAACACACGGACCTTGCCCTAGAGCACATTCTTCGCTGTTGTCGCCGTCGGCCGAAGGAGCGATCGGCCTTTCTGGAGAGTGGCAGGACACACACACTTAGGGATCCAAAACGTCCGCGGCATTCCTCCGCTCTCCTTCTTCCGCAAGGTAGCCGTGCGCATGTCCGCTGCCGCGGCTTCGTTGGAATGGGAGTGGGGCAACAAAGAGACCTCCCCCCACCTCCTGGTGGGGCCCCACCCGGGGCCGAACCGAGGACCACCAAAAGGATCGAACCCGGAGTCCCACTCCCGGCTGCCTTAATGCGGGAGGGGTCTGCCTCCTGCATCTTTGATGCGACATCTCCCGTCTTCTTTTCGTCCAAATCCACTTCCTCTTCTTCTCCCTCATCCTTCTCCGAAAATACGAACTCTCTTTTCTCCCGCTGAGGAACTCTGCGTCCGAAGTGCGCGGCCACACCTTCCTCTTCCCCCCACTCCCTCCCACCACCACGCCCTCTACCGCGCCGCGCGCGCACCCACCGCGCCTCGCCTCGCACACTCCAGTCGCTCGCCCGCCGCGCCACCGACGAACACCGCACGAGAGGAAAGCGCCTCCCATAATATACCCCGATAAGCGCGCTCAACTCACCGCACACAAGAATTAATCCACCGATTGCGGAGGAAAGTGGGAAAAAGTTGTAAAAAACATTACAATATCGGTTATATATCGACACTGATAAGGTTTTAAATTTTCGGCGCAGTTTTTAATAATAGACGCAACAAAAAAAACCTTGCGTTTTCCAACGGAAGATTGCGTGTGTGGCGCGCCTTTCCAGAAAATACCAGAAAGGTCGTTTGGCTAGCCAAAGAATTCCGAAGTTGTCCTACAGAGGAATAAGTTTTGCAAACTTTTCCTCATAACAATTCCCAGAGTGCTTGCGTGTGGGTGAACCCTCTGTCCTGTTGTGACGGCGGAAAGTGCAGCGACTTGTTCCGTATATACAGGGGTAGATTTCTAGAGACTTGCTTGCTCTCAGTCAAGTATTTGACAGCAAAACGAAACTTCTCGAGGACTGTGTTCAGCTGATTTCCAAGGCGCTCTTCCAGAAGGAGAGGGCGGGTTTTTCCTCAGGGAAGACCACAGAAGCGGAGGCCCTTGTCTCCAGCAAGTGATCGTCGACCGCGGGCAGGGGATTCGTGAGAACCGCATATCGCCACCGGAGATGTCGCCCGCAGCGCAGTCGTTGGCCCTGGGCCCTCGGAGCCGGCCCTCGGGGTCCTTCGGGCTCTCCTGCCTCCTCCTCTGCGTCGCCCTCCTCTCAATCGGTGAGTGAACACTTTCACTGCGTCACCAACCCTCACGAAAATAACGGATGTTACGATGCGCCTTTTTCATCTGGATAATGCGCCGTCTTAACCCTTTAAGTCACATCTTTCCCCCATGTAATAAAGCATTTCTTTTATATATCATGTTAATCATATTTTTCATGGATACAATCCTGGAAAAAAGCTTCTAGCGATGACACTTGAATAAATAAAGAACTAGAATTGTAAACATAGAAATACAGAAAAAGGGGCATTTAAATTTTTTTCACAGATCTTTCAGTGGGATAACCCGCTGTTATCAACGAGAGAGAATGCTTATTTTTTCATATAAGTATTTAGTTTATTTTTTATATATTAAATTACTTTGTCAACGTTGATTATAGCGGACAAAGTTACTCATCGACTTTTGTCTTCTCACTGTGGAAAACAGCACCTTGAGGCACCTTCAAGATTCATATTTTAGTGTACGTATCCAATTATGCGTAAATATAAGTATTCTGTTAGCTAGGGGAAAGGTACTGAAACAGAATATGCTCTGCATTGACAGGTTTCACACTGAAATTTTGATCGAGTATGGTGTAAGGTGGTAAAAATCAAGTTCAAAATATGTAATTTGTGAAAAACTTGCTTTCCCTGAATATTGGCAGGGGTGAAGGCAATTTGAAAACTACTCATATAAAAACTAACTAATTGGTGTCACGTATGTCGCAATAGGAAGACGCTGGCCTCATATTCCTAAAAAAAACCTTTGCCTGGTAGTAACAATTATTATCATCAATGAATTTCAAGACGCGTCTTTCCAATGCAAAGAATAGACAGTCAATGAGTAAAGCGCGCAACTTGAAGGATCTTAAGGATAAATTGTATAGTGTTTGTATCACATGAAAGTGTGAGGGCAAGCATGATGTTATTACTGTTAGAGGTCCTGGGACGGGGTAAGATGTACTTTGAAAAAAATAGGAAAACATAAAAATAAAGAGCGTCATAGTAAAATAGAGGGATTGAATTGGAATTATTGGAATTTTCGTTTGTATTTCGAACAGTAAATATGAATGTTTTAAATTGTACGTAACTGTGGCCACAGATTGACTGGCAATTTTCATTAAAATCATCATTATTTTTTATATATTAAATTATTTTGTCAACGTTGATTATAGCGGACTAAGTCACTCATCGACTTTTGTCTTCTCACTGTGGAAAACAGCATCTTGAGGCACCTTCAAGATTCATATTTTAATGTACGTATCCAATTATGCGTAAATATAAGTATTCTGTTAGCTAGGGGAAAGGTACTGAAACAGAATATGCTCTGCATTGACAGGTTTCTCACTGAAATTTTGATCGAGCTTACGTCAATAGCATTTTAAACACAGGTGAATATAATTAATTGGCATTTATTGACTGTTAGAGGAATCGATGAATGCAAAGTAAAACAAATCAACGGTAAAAAAATAATTGGAATCCTTTCCTCGTCAAATGATTGGACATCAGAGGTGAGAAAATATAAATAATCGTTTAAAAGATAATTCTTTGTATCTGCACCCGTGAAAGCGTCTGGAGTGACTTCCTTTTCAAATAAACACCGTCTAATAAAATCCTTGGGGAAATTCTCTTAAATATTTAGGTAAGCCTTATATAACTGAAAGAACAAAGCTGCTACACAAAGTGCGGCCTTAATAAAAGTTCGGACAAGAACCATTGTCTTCCTCGACAACAACAGCAACACATCCCAGGAAGAGTCTCTCCGGATGTTACATTGGGTCGGCTAGAAAAGTCTAAAAAGAACGAGATGTGGCCTTATTTAAATGCAAAATATACCCACGCAACGCAAAGCACCATTAAGATATATTTTTAAAAGCGAGAAAGAAAGGAAATCAAATATAAGTTCGCAGCTATCACCTGGCTTTAGTTAACGAAAGTTTTGGATTCCTGAAAGTTAAGCAACTTGAGAAATCTGAGATTACAACGTCAAACCGGGAGAAAAGAAGAGACAACTTTGTAATTGATATCCGCAAATTTTACCAAAAAATAATTTCTCTGCGGAAAAATTCCCCTTAATTTTAACCACATCATTAACATATACTCAATCCCTATGTTAATCCAATGAAATCGTTTCCGTATGTCTCTGGGGTAGTAATTTTTATTGGCCACGTATCAATGATCATTTTTTGAATAGTTTTCAAAAAATTTGATCAAGATTAAGAACGAATATTTCAATGAAAATAATGGCGAAACGCTTACTTCCGAAATTCTCCTCAGGCTGTCTTTTCGTGCAGACTTCATCTATTCTATTTTACGAAAATGGAGCACAGACTGCTATACTGCTCAAGGTTACCGACGCAACGATACACCTTCAACCGTCACTTTACATCCCGTTTATAAGGCATGTACCACGTATCATCCCTTTAATATTAGAAAATATAAATTGTATAACTTATAATCTACCAACTTATGTATTCACAAACTAAATGATGCAATGGAATAGCACCACAAAATAGGGGCACATAAATATTTTCCGTGTTTCTCAATGAAAAAAAGCCTTTTAAAAAAGTCATGTATTTTAAGGATGATGCCTCAACGTTTTTTATCCATCCATATTTTTTTTACTCATTCACCGCCAATAAGATAAGTTTATCAAAATACAGAATAATCGATATACAGTACAATTCACCTGGAATTCACTTCCTAATTGGTGGATACATTAGGCATAACACGCAAACTCTAACAGCAGACGAACGGTGAGTGCCAAAACGTGATGATCGCGTGAGGTAGGCCATGTTCAATTGTTTGGCTCACTATTGGCAAAACTACTTACAATAGCACGATGTCACAACCACTGCTCAACTTGACGGAATCACGCAAATGTCAAGAGGATCAATGTAAGGTATTTCAGATTGATTGATAGTAATATTATTAGAAATGAAGAATGCGGAGAATTCCTAGCATTCAACTCTATGCATCATCTTCTTTTATGGGATGAATGATCATAACCATGGAACTATGTTCCTACTACCTCCATATAATTTCATTTTTTTTAATAATAGGGAAATGTTATCCAGGAAAAAGCTCAATAATGTTTCATTTGCAAGTTAGTAGGTATAAGATAATTTTTGTGTTGAAGTATCTAATTTATGAATAACTATTGTATTAATTGAGGATCAAAACTTTTCTTTTCCGTCATATTCACCATGTAAGGCACATGCCTAGAGAACTACACGGCAGCAGCCTAAATTCTTATAGTTAACAATTTCGCAGTAAAAATTGCTGAAATAACGAAGTTGACCAGCAAAGAATCATTTCTTTGAATTTAAAAACTAAGGTTTCTAATATTGCAATACATTTTTGTAGCAGCTTAATATTCATGATTGTACACATTGTTAAATATTACTGGGAGACAAAATGGTGACGCACTAAGAGCGCCCGCTCTATGGCGCTGAATACACCTTGTGGCCCCACATCTAAGATACCATGTGGACATTTATTATTTACATCTTGTAACGTAGGGCATTTTTGTAACAAAGGATAACAGCTTTAGAGGCGTAGACATATGAAAATTTTAAATCTAAAAAAAAAGATAATAATCTATCTATACATTTGAATTCACGGCTGTCCATAGCAATAGCTGATTATTTCCATGAAGCACATTACTTCATGCGAGAACCCAACGAGATGGATATACCGAGGTTATTAATCGTTGAAAACTCCATTGCGTATCTATATATATTTCCGTAGAAATGTTATACAGACATGTTTTGGGTGTAATAATCGAAAAGGAAAAAAATTAGCAAATTTCCAAAATTAACAAAAGCATTGGGGTTAGAGCAAAGGCATATGATGGTGATTTTTCATCGACACGAGAGGAAATAGCAAGCCATTTTCAGCCAATAATTGCTTTATCTGTATAGGTAATGGCTCACTTAACGTCACAAAAATTTTTTATGTGCAAAAATTTATAATGATTTAAAGCTAAATGTTTATATTTAATTCCTTGTTAAAATTTTAAATATTTATTAAACCATTAAAACATTTATAAAATTTTATTATCATAATAGCAAATTTCAATAAATGAGTTGGAAGAAAATGGAATAAAATTGTACCAAAATATTCCAGGCGTTGAAATGGAATGATAAAGTAAAAATAAAGGAAGTATGTAGACAATATTTTAGCTTTCTTTAAATATTTAAGGCTCCAATTTTGAACTTGTGGGGGAAAAATGGAAAAGTAATGGATTCTGATTGTATTACGTGAAATTCCGACCTTCAATTTATTAATCAATAAATTTTTGTACCTGCTGTCACTTATTATCACATGCATTTTTTAAATTTAGAAGTAAATGCATCGGTCCTATTACTCCATGTGGCTTCCGATGAAAAAATTGAGTTAGAAGCCACGAAACCACCATTTCATTTTAAAAAAACATAAATCTCACGGTTTACTATCTTAGTGGATGGAATATGCAAAATGTCCGCCACAGAACAAAAATATTAAGGTCAAGATGACTCACTAGTATAGAAGATATCAAAGAGATATTTCTAACCTGGCCATAAAAATATGCAAATAAGTCAATGTCCATTGCGATCAGAACAGTTTATATTACTTAATTACTTACACACTAGAGTATATATAGCGTGAGATAAATACGAAGTAAATCACCGAAAGCAATTAGAGAGAATTTTCTTAGCAATATAAATCTTTATATTCCGGAATATGTTAAGTTTCTAGCATCTGTGTTTCCATGTTATAAACGCAGTTACTAGTAATTACATCTAGAAATTACGAAATTACATCTTCATGCTAAATATCCCAAATTTTAAAACACGTAGATTCAATGTAATTGGTGAATAGAGAATGATATGAAAATGTGCAAATATGATTCGATTGCCAAAGAAATTGTGTAGGGTTTGCTCTTGACTTATCTTGTATTTTTCATCATACTTATTATCCATTGCTGTCGATACAATTAATGACGTCATTAGTATAACTAATGGAATAGAAAAACGAGAAATTGATTAAAGAAGTTTTCATATTTCATAGCATTTGCAAGACAATTTATCCCCGTTAAATACTCTTTCATAAGTGCATAGAACAACCGTAGTAGCAGGTATAGAACAACCGTAACCATTAGCAAGAAAGACAAGAGGAAAAAATCGTAAAATGTCCTCACCGGAAAGTTTGAGAGTAAAGATGGTAAATATTGCGATAAAATTAAAGAAGTAAAAGACATAGGCTTGTTTCCTGTTCTTATAATTTTAATTTAATTTAACGATTTTTTAATTTAATTATATAGGCATTTTTATACAGGGCCTATATAAATTCCTAAGTAAAATGAACTGAATCGCATGACGGAACTAAAGGTTATCTGATTCGCAAATATTATATGGAATATATTTCTATGTGCTCAAATTAGGTGCACATAAAAAGTATTATTATAATCAATTAACCGTGAAAGAAAACAAGTTAGATTTTAAGCCAATATCGAATGCTCCATTCACAGCGTCAAATGTACCAATTAAATGCTGCCACTTTGAAATGTGATTTTCATTTGGCATGACTCCCAATGCTTTCAAAATCCTCTTTAGACTTGTCAAATATTAGTTTTTGATGCAAAAGTAGCTTATTTTTAGTGAATGAAATGAATTTTAATCCTCTGAGTTTCAAAGTGATTCAGTAAGTAGGCGTTTATTTTTTCGCCGTAATATAACTTCCTGTGATCAGATATTACGCTTTATCACTGTTATTGTGCAGTATATATACGCAATAGTTTCCTAAGTAAACTTACTATACTCTAATATGCTCCATTGCGTAACTATTCACCCGTGAATTTAAAGTTTCCTGATAAATACTGGCAGGAGAAGGATCCTTAAAACACAAATTAGTGAATGCACATCCAAAATGCCACTTTGGTATGGATTATTCTACCCATACCATTAAATCATCAAAAAGTATCATTATATTATTGGAATATCAAAAAGTATAATTTATATCCTTCTTTAGAGAAGGAATCACAGTGGATACAAATAGTTAATTAAATCGACAAAATGCGGAATGTATAGACCATAAGGTCATTATTCAAATCTGAAAAGGCATTGGCAAACAAAAGTTTTAACATGTTGGATTTGAATTTTCAAAATATACCAAAATGTACAAGAATCATCTGTGTTAGATTTGGCAATAAGTCACCTGGTTTTCTTTCATTTTACGTGCCGTAGGAGACGCACGACAAATGACCTCATGTTTCATCAAACATTCAATTTTTATCGGAATCGTGCACTTAAAAATAAGTTTAATTACACCACTTCCAACCACGATGAATGATATTACGACTCCAAAGCGCAAGGGAGGACAAAAATCCACAGCGGAACACATGCTTGATAAATTTCAACAGACACACGTATGAGTCGGCAATACTGAGGCTTTTCCAAAGTTACACGCTGAGGAGGGAATGATTGTGAAAACTCCACACTCCCAAAAATTCTTAGGAGGCCTTGCGCCCTAATTAAAGGGCCTGAGCTCTCAATTTTGCACCAGTTCTCATAACACAGTCATTAGCAGCAAACTCCACCGACTGTTGCAAGCCTGCTAGAAGCTCGTTCTGCTGGATCTCACCACACAAACGGTGTGAATGAATGAATGCCCAAAGCTTTTGCGACGCTTAGGAGATTAGAGATTTTAAAATGTTGACTTTTGGCTGCGACACAATAGTAATACCTTTTGAATCTCGCAGGGAGGCACGTTTTATTTCACTAAGGTACTAAATCAATGAAAACGCCATTTTTTTCCTCTGGGTTAATTGGCAAAGGGGACCCACTTGACCCTGTTTAGTCGAAAAATCAATTATTTTTCAAGCACCGAGAGAGAATGATCTCCATTCCGGTGAATAAATATCAAGTGTATTGCCATTTAAATTGGGGCTGAATTCTCGGGGAATAAAAAACAATTACTGTCTTCAATACTCTCTCATAACCACGATAAACCTTTTTTTCAAACTCAGCGTGAATAATTGGAAGAATAATACCAAATATATCTATCGATTTTGCTGAAATAGCTATCTAAGTTCAAAACACAATTGATATTGTGAGCATAACGAATAACAATGCACGTATAAGTGCCATGTCATGTAAGCACGATTACTGATTAAACTGGATAATACTGCCGTTAATGACGCGTGGATTAATTTTGTGATATTCCATTTCAAAAAATTGACTTTGAGTTATAATGAGTTATGATTTGCTTCAATAGAATCAAATCAAGCAGATAAGCTGCTAAAAAAACCAAAATGCACAAGGTTTAATTCTTTAAAAAATATTAGATTCAAAAAAGTCGTTTTCGCATTGGAAATCCATTTTCCTCATTATCCTCAGTAAATTTCCGATGAAAATTGCACTTATATGGAATGATGTCGCTAAGTAATCTATTCAAAGAAAACTAGACGCCAGTAACTCTTGAACAGAAACCTATATGTAATACTACACAAAAGTGTCCATTTCTGCTAAAGGAGTAACCTGCATCGTGACTACTTGAAGCCTGAAAAACAAAATGATACTTAATTCATCAATAAATATGTAAATGCAATATTACGATAGAAATAGATAATAAAAAATATGAATATTCGTAAAGTATATTTCAGCCTCTACATTTCAGAAGACATTTATATAAAAACAGTTCAATTAATAACGGCTGGCAGTTTGCTACCATCCTAATGGATTAAGATAGATATTTTTATCCTATTTGATAGTGGCAGAGAAATGTAAGAGTATCATCTATTCCTGTGGTAACATTAGGTCAAAAAACTGAAATATGAAATTTGATCTTGGCCATCCCAATTTCAAAAAGCCTCAGTGATTAAAATTACGTCATATTCCCCTTTAGAGAGCTTTTTATCCTTTTAAAGGGACAAACCACCTTATTAATATTCCCGAATATACAAATTTTTGGAGTTTTTTTATGACAAATGATTTCAATCTCAGTCCAGGGAAATAGTTTGTCCCCGATGTTTTTTTTACCGTTGCATTACATTTATTTAGGGAATGAATTAATACTGATAAGAAGTGATTTCATTTAAGTTCATGCATACATCCTGCTTTGTTCAGTATAGTATGGTGTGCAAAATACATTTGGAGGAGGCTACCGACAGCAGAGGCTATTTGCACCATGAGGAACGGGTTTTTAAGGGTGGAGAGAAACCCGGCGTTGGCATTAGCCTGCTTTTAACGAAAGGCTCCAATGGTACCACGGCTCAACGTCCCATCCGATGGACGGAGTGTTGCACTTGAAATGTCCTCCACACAACATCCAAAAAGGGATCGGGTAGTCTGTGAAAATTCTTTGCCACCGCCTAGATTTGAACCCAAGCCTACGGGGTGGGAAGCCAAGGATGTAGCTACCACACTAACCCCCGTGTTCAGTTGTTTTTAATGGGTTCAGTAGGTAAAGGTGCAAACCCTGGGAAAAGACGTTTTAATTTTCATCCCCTTCCTTCAACACATAGTATAGTCGAAAAACTCATGGATAAGTTAAATTAATATAGATTACATTTGTCCATGTCCCTGTGCTTCGCGATTTCTGGTGAAACTTTTTAGTACTTGGCAACCTTACATTGAAGGACTTAGATTTGACACTAAAGCAGAACTCTTTCGGAAAATATTTTCCCAAATTGGCAAATATCTGACATTAAGTTAACCTGGGCCAACGGTGAGTGGGATTTAGAAAAATTAAGAATTTGGTGCATACACTTCTATAGAAAACTAGGTGCATAAAGTGAAATATTTTGGAAATGTAATATCTCATGTCTCTACAAAGGAATTTTATCCAGATAAAAGCAAAAGAATCACAAATTCCAAGGTTTTTGAAAATTCTATTCTAAGACCTCGAACCAAAATAGGAAGTAATGTGACAGCGATGGGTATGGAGTAAATAGATTTCACGCGAGCAGTTTTTACTTTTTTGGAACATCATGATGACGTTTATTATTAGCACAGTTAGGAAAAAGAGTTCTTTTGCAAACAATTAATGGTGAATTTGAAGTCATTTTATGATGCAGTGATAACAACATTATTGATATGATATTGTATTTTAATAATGCTAAATACTTAATAGAGAAAACCATTTTCTGTTACAAAAACAATAGACTAACTTATGACATCGTAAACTACAGTTATTTTAAAATTATTGACACGAAAACATTTGTTTTTTTTTCAAATATCTAGCATTAAGCCAAGCAGGCCCAATGATGACTAGGATGTTGTAAAACTTACAGTTTGATACACAAACTTTGAAAGTAAGATAGTTATATTTATGATGTCAATTATTATTTAACGGCGGAAAAGTGTGAATATCATTCTTACATAATGGAAAAAATACTACTTAAATATATATCTAATTTCAGTTTGGGATAATCCTACCTCAAATATGAGTGTTAATATAATGAATATTGTTTGAATACAGAGCAAATAAATTCGAACTGGATAAATGCTTCCTCTCAAGTGGCTTATCCTCTGAACCTGAAAACTCACGACCAATTACAATAACACTGTGCCAACCTGGCCCAAGGATGGCCAGGATGTTGTAAAATTTTGAGTTGTATTCACAAATTGTGAGAGTAGCCCAGTTATATGATGTCGATTATTATGAAATAGTGGAAAAGCACGAAGTAAAATTTTAATCTGTGAATGTCATTCTCACGTAATGGAAAATCCTACTTAAATATACACCTACCATTAGCATACGATTGTCGTGCAAATTGGGTAAATACCGAGAAAATGCAAATTTGTACTTGATAAATCCTCCATTTAAGTGCCTAACCCTCTGAACCTGAATCTCCACGACCAGCTACAGAAAAATTATGCCAAGATGGCCCAAGGATGACTAGAGTTTTGTAAAATTAAGAGTAGGATACAAAAGTGAGAGTTAAACAGGCAAAATGATGACAATTGCTATGGAATAGGGGGAAAGTACAAAACAACGCTTTGGTCAACCGGCAACGGTTTGGTCAAAATGTATAGTTTGTTTATTCAGGCCTTCTAAGCAGTAAGAAATGCTCCTACACTAATATTTCATGTAAAAGCTAAGGGATTTTATCCAGATATAGGCAAAAAATCAAAAATGCCAAAGTATTTGGAAAATATTCTATACTTATAGACCTGCAACCAAATAACTGAAGCGTGCCTTAATAAATGATAATCCTGCTTCAAATAAAAGTGAAAATTGGGTAAATACCGAGTAAATAGGTTTATGCTTGATATATCTTCGTTTTCAAGTGCCTAACCCTCTGAACCTAAAACTATACGACCGAATACACTAGCTGTGACGAATCCCAGTGTTTCGCCGCATTCCCTGCGGGTAGGAGAAGGGGCGCTTGGGCGAAGAGCGCCCCGTCGCGGCGGAGGCCCGCTCCACGGCATCCGAGAGTGTGTCTCGTGCGAGCGGGCCGTGATTGGCCGCATCCTGGTTCGCACGAGCCGCAACGGCCGAGTGCTCTGCGGCCCGCAAAGTAATCGCGGCGAGCGACGCTTCGCTTCCGGGCGAATTTTTCCGCACCGCCGGTCAGCCGGCAACGAGGTCGAATGTACCTACCTATCTACCCACGCTGCCTCCCTGCCAGTACACGGGTATTAGATCGAGTAAACCTACTGATCCCCGCTACGTGCAATGGCGAACTTGCAAGTATGCGCTACTTGCCATCTGGCTACGTTTTGCAGAAGTATTTTGACGTCACTTTGCTCCCATTGGAGGTAATCGTATTGAATAGGAATTAAATGAGACTGTTTTTTGATAATTGAACGATGTATTTACTTTGAATTTACCCAGGTTAGTGCTATAAATGAAGATAAATGGATATGACGTATCACAATTATACTAGGTCTAGTTAGTAATCCAAAAAGGAGAAGTATAGTTGAGATTGCGCGAACAAATCTTCAGTGAGATTATTTGTACTTTTCCACGATAAATATGCATGCTTGCGAATAAACTACCATTTATTCACATAAAGATCCGTTTTCAGAGAATTTTTCTTTCAATATGAAACTTGAATCCTTAAATATTTCAGAAAAGACTTGTGACAAAAACCTAGATTTATTGGAAATGGCTTCAAACTCGTCATTCCTTCCAAGAATTTGGCCAAGGTAAATGGTGACAAATCAACTATCTCATTTCATTTATGCCCCCTCTAGATTAGTATGTAACGAAATAGGAATTTTGATGTGGTGGCACTACTCGTTCAAATCAGGTAAATACCGGCTAAATAAAGAATTGTACAGCATAAATACTCCTTTTCAATTATTTTCCTGCATTTTAAATAGTCACTACTATTAATGTGAAAGGAAAATGCTGAAAAATAAAAAAATCCATTATTTAGATTCATAGATTTACTAAGATAAATTCTGGTGCCCTTATTTTCCTGACTCATATGATGAATGATATTAATAGTTTACTCACCTTAAATTCTAACTGTCAATGATTCTGATGAAGAGGGGTGGTGATAACAAAATTTTTGCCTTATAACATATCGGATACCGATAATAAGGGAAATAAATGGAATGTACCGGTATATTGAATTCCAAAAGTTTAAGCATAGATTTTTACAAGGAGAGAAAATCACCTAATATACCGGTACAACGATATGTACCACTTATCCCTAATTCGGACTACCACATCCGCCCAAGCGGCATTTACTTGGGTGGAAAAAGGGAAACGGTCCTCGAATGGGCAGGGGAAGGAGAGATCCCTTTCTCTACCCGACGCTGCATCTACCCGCAGGCTGCATATCTGACAGGTCATGTCTTGGAGTATCCCAGTCCGACCCTGTGGACAATTTTGGGGGCCAACAATTATAGTAGACAGGTGAACGGAAAATATAATATTTGGGACCAAATGCTATAATATTATTGGTATGGATAAAAAAATTTAAATAAATAATTATTATATGTGAACTTTATGAAGCAGAAACAAAATATGGCACAAAAAATACTAATTTGCATAATGAATTGGAATAATGATATATTGATGGACCAAAATAGCCACCTCATTTAGGCGGTACGTTTCAAGGATTGCTTTTGTTCCCCATTAATCTTTTCCGTATTCCACGGTTTTAAAAAACGTGATTCAAGTACGAGTGACTGAATCTCATGAAAAACCGACCGAGGAATTGCTTCTCCTACGGGTTCATCTCTGATACATTTTATATTTTTGTTTTTGTAAAATAAGAAGACGATGTATTATATATTGCTGAATCTTTTACGTCCATTACATAGCTTACAGCAATACACCACCAATTCAATAAAAAAAACTTCTCACAGGATTAGAATTAATTTTTCACTTATTTCGTTCTCAGTTACCCAAGGCAAAGTCCGAGGATTTTGATTGCTTTTACACTGTTATGGAAGAGAAGCTCCGGGAACAGGCAATCGAAGCGCAGAAACAAGGATTTCTACGTTCTTAAAATAGCACTTCGATATTCAGGTTATTTAATACCGAAATAAATCTGAGGTGACTCGTCGTGCAACACATAGAAGGGAGAGCGTTAAAGGCTAATGCACGAATATTACTAAACCTGAGTTTCACGGGGAAATAAAGTATAATTAGGATAATTAACAAAATTTTATGCATATGATGATGTGATCAATCAAATTCCTAAAAGCTCAATGCTTTTCCTCGCAATGATAAACATTATACTGCAAAAAATTAGACAAAAGTGGATAGAATTGTAGTCATCACCGCGCCGTGGACATTATTGAAAACCGATTAAGATGCGACCGAAACGGCAACAGATATCAGCCTGCCATGAGATAGAATTGAGCCCCCTCCATGCAGTCCCCTTGGGCTAATAAATAGAGCCTTTATATGCCAATCGGAGGGTTCCACGTTTAAATTCCAGTTGGCGTCTTCCTATGCCCCTAAGCAAAAATTCTCTATATGTCCCCTCATTACCACTTTCCTATCTACTCAAAATATAACGGACTCGCTTACTGCCGAGTTCTAACCCTCACCTATTCAAACTAACATAGGAATTGAGGTGCTGACCATTTAAAAAAAATATTGGTCCCATATCGATGATATGCGAAGTAGATAAGACTTCAACGTATCCAAAACCAGCGCTGAACCCCATATAAATTTTCTTTCATAGAAATTCCTGCAGTGCAGTGAAGTTACTAGCTGCTGAAGTTCACTGCTATTTACTCGTTTATTTTCCTCCACAATTCAAGTGAAAGACTGGTGAGTAGGGCTTAATTTTGATGAGGAAGGTCCCATCAGCGCTATTCAGAAAGTCACGAGCAGTGGAAACCAAATCCGATGAGGTTGGAATGGGGGTTCGACCTCTTATTTGTATCGCTCGGATCATCCAGAAACTTTGACGAGACACAAAAGCTCCGTGTACGTGGGTGGGATCGATGTCCACTCGTCATTGGCGACGTTGGGCAACAAGGGGTTCCCAAAAAATGACCACCATGATCCTTTCTCCGTTTTGTTTGCTTTTGAGAGAGCGCTGCGTCAGGGCTTTCAAATTCAATTTCATCGGTATCGTAATCTCCAAGGAAACCGTCACTTCAATTGGGAATACCGGTCAACAAAGGTTGCTTTATATTCAAGCTACTCACACGTCAACTCACTGAAACTGAATATGAATCACTAAATATCTCCGAATTACGTCGTGCCTGGCTCCCATAGATTGCTAAAACAGCGGAAACAGTCGAATCCCATCGGTGAATTAGATGCACTCAACTTAATTCAGTATCAATTTTCTGAAAATTGACCGATAAAACACCACTTAAAAACATTGAATCATTATACTGTATTAGGCAAGTTTTGGAAACTTGGGTATTACATTGGTACTTCTACAATAAATCAATAACAATATGGGAAAGAACGAAATGATTTACTGCACGATAAGAAAATTAATTCGATAGAAGTCTCAAAAGTGATTTTATTCATCCCAGATAATCCAAGAAGAGATGTATGACACGTTACATCGAATAAAAGATAATGAATAGAGCAATATTTAATGAATTACTTAAAGTTTCATTATACTTCGGTGCATCTTAGGAAACAACCATTCAGCTGTTAGGCTGGACCTTGAACACCAAATTAATTATTTTTGAGTGAATTGTAATAAATCTATATTTAATAGTTTTTATAATAAATCTCGATGACATTACACTTTAACTACTTTTCAATTATTTTCAAGCTCAAATACCAGATATAAATTATTCTTTATATGTAATGCTTCTCCACACAAATTTAAACTCTCCTTTGGGATTCCGATAGATTTATTTCGTTATAGAGCCCTAAAGCACTTCAAATGTTTTATGTCATTAGTCAAGGTCAGGAGCCCAGAGGATATTTCTCAAAACATTAAGAAGGGCTGAAAATTTCCCTTAAAATGAATCAACGTAATATCATCAATCTATTTGGAAAAATACCGACCATTATTTTACCTTATTTACGGATCATTTCTCTTATACATGACAAACAATTGTAATCTTGGTGCCTTCGTCGAATTCTCCGCCCGATTTTAACCGTTATTTGGCAGAATGTGCATTTTTCGGAGCATCAACATGAAAGCCACTGGTTTTTCTGTATCCGCAATCGAATAATGGAGCTGATGCAAAGATTTGATGCCTTATTCGCTAAATCCAAGCACACACAATCTTTTTCTAAGTGAGCGAAATTTTATGGATTCGGATAAAGCAAATATTATTTTAATACCATATCCACTAACAAAAAAGGGAGCTGCAAATATGGACAACTCATATTATATTGAGATAAATTTCCCTGGTATTCTACAAGTCTTTATTCAATGGCAGTGCAGAAGGCGCGAAAATAGAAACTGTTCCGGGGGGCCAATCTCACCTCAACCAGTCAGATAACAGAAGCACAAAGAAATGACTTAATGCAATGTGCATACCTATGTTCCGTTGTCGTCTGTAGTGTTTTTTGTGTGAAAATTAAAATTAGAAACTAAATATTGAACAGAATATTCAAAAATTGCTATTAATTAAAGGGAAAATTAAACATTACTACTATTGTTAACATACATATCTTTCAAAAACATTTGGTTTTTGTATTCCTTTTTATTTTGAATGTTGTGCTTTTTTGTGCACCTTATAGGCTTTATATTTGACAAGATGATCTCTGAGGCCATGTTACCAGTGATTATTTCCACGTTTTAACTAATTATCAATAAGTCTGTGATCAAGCTTTTAGTTTCCGGACGCAAAACGAAACGCAGAGTAAGTAATAATAACACATAAAGAGTAAGGTTTTGTTTGATTTGGCTTAAATTTATTCTTGCACATGGAAAAGTATTACCTAAGATTATTTGTCGGCGTGCAACTTGGCATACTATGAAGGAATGTAACGATGGACGTAGATTTGTGGCTTTTAGTTGATTGTGTGGGGAAGGATTGAGAATGCTAGGCACTCAGTCGAAATATTAGGAGAGTGATATTTTATGAAAGCAAGAAAAGGTATTGATTCCAAGGACTCAAAGATAGTGGGAAAGGGAAAGGTAAACGAAAAGTTTTGCAAGGCCATCCATGGGTGCAAGATTAATGGACGCTAAATAATGGAATATCGTCAATACAGTGATGGGAAGCTAAAGGTAGTGAGACACCGCACCGTGTTTGGTGTCACACCGCTTTTTTGTTATTGTTATTGCAGTTTGTGGAGTTAAATTCACTACAAGGAAAGTTTTACAAGTTTAATACGACACATATAGGTGATATTTTTAAGTAAATGAAAGGTCGTAGCACTTTTCCACAAGAATTTTTAATTCGTACAACGCGTTTCAGCTCACTGAGCCATCATCTGGTACAAGACGCTTGAACACATGTGAAGATCCCTTTTATACCCTTGAGAGAGGAGAGTATTGGAGAAGGAGAGGATTTGACATCTTTGAGGATGGGGGGGGGGGTGGGAGCGGGTGTACAGAGTATAGACAATGGGGAAAGATACAACTACGGGATGTGGAGAACCCACGTTGGAGGGAGGGTTCTGGTCATAACTGTAAAATGACGACACGTGCGGAAGACCATAGCAAAACAGGAGGAGGGGGTGTTGAGAAGAGTGAAAAAAGGGGGGCTTAGGGTAAAAAGAGGCCGCGTGTCTTTTGAAAGTGAGAGGAGTAAGTAGCGACGCAGAAAAAAGGCGGGGTGAGGAGTCCCTTTGGGTTAGCTGAGAAGGAGTGAAAGTTAGCGGGGGTTCAAGGGAGGAAATTGCCAGCAATAGAAAATGGTCAAATGCGTAGAGAGGATGGGCGGACGGGAAACACCCCGTGGATGTTGGGGCACTTAAGGCGTGGGTGAGGAAAGAATTTCACCATTTGTTTTGGTGAAGGGTATCTTTAGGAGAGGGGAGTGGGTGAAAAACACTTGCTCATTCATAAGCGTATTCAAATCACTTTGTACAATTTCAAATTGCTCAAAAACATCCAGTCTTGTACCCTTACTTTCTAAATGTAGAATTTTAGGTTTAAAATTACAATAATGTAAGGTCTGAAGAAGGTGTTTAGCGAGAAGTGACGTTTCATCTCCATTTTTCCAGCACCGTCTATGTTCTTTCATTCTGGTAATGAAACTTCTGCCTGTTTGGCCGATGTAACACATGTTGCATGACTCACAATTAACCTTGTAAATGCCAGATTGATTGATTGAATCTATTTTGTCTTTGTTGCGGCACAAAACTTTACCAAGAGTGTGGGGGTTATAAAAAGAGACATTGAATTTATTTTTGGGGAATTTGCGAGCGTTTGTAGGGGATCTTTCAAATAGGCTTGCGTGCTGGAAAAATGGAGATGAAACGTCACTTCTCGCTAAACACCTTCTTCAGACCTTACATTATTGTAATTTTAAACCTAAAATTCTACATTTAGAAAGTAAGGGTACAAGACTGGATGTTTTTGAGCAATTTGAAATTGTACAAAGTGATTTGAATACGCTTATGAATGAGCAAGTGTTTTTCACCCACTCCCCTCTCCTAAAGATACCCTTCACCAAAACAAATGGTGAAATTCTTTCCTCACCCACGCCTTAAGTGCCCCAACATCCACGGGGTGTTTCCCGTCCGCCCATCCTCTCTACGCATTTGACCATTTTCTATTGCTGGCAATTTCCTCCCTTGAACCCCCGCTAACTTTCACTCCTTCTCAGCTAACCCAAAGGGACTCCTCACCCCGCCTTTTTTCTGCGTCGCTACTTACTCCTCTCACTTTCAAAAGACACGCGGCCTCTTTTTACCCTAAGCCCCCCTTTTTTCACTCTTCTCAACACCCCCTCCTCCTGTTTTGCTATGGTCTTCCGCACGTGTCGTCATTTTACAGTTATGACCAGAACCCTCCCTCCAACGTGGGTTCTCCACATCCCGTAGTTGTATCTTTCCCCATTGTCTATACTCTGTACACCCGCTCCCCCCCCCCCCCCCCCCCCATCCTCAAAGATGTCAAATCCTCTCCTTCTCCAATACTCTCCTCTCTCAAGGGTATAAAAGGGATCTTCACATGTGTTCAAGCGTCTTGTACCAGATGATGGCTCAGTGAGCTGAAACGCGTTGTACGAATTAAAAATTCTTGTGGAAAAGTGCTACGACCTTTCATTTACTTAAATATGTCTAACTTCCACCAATTGAAGCCTGAATCTGTTGAACTTACATATAGGTGACTTTAATTCCTGGTGAAAGGAGTTTTATACAGGAATTGTAAAAAGAGGCGTGCTTTGATGAAGTCATAAATGAATTTTGATCTATAAATATTCAAGTTACATGTTTCTCTTGTACATCTTACCTGTAAATAAAATGTTTTGAATAAATTCTAACCAAAAATTATTGATTCAAACGAATATTATCAGCATGTTACACCTCACAGTTACAAATCAACCACTCAGCCTGGAAAGATAATAATGCGTTCCGTTTGCGTCTGGAAACTAAAATCTTCATCATAGACTAACTAATAATTACGAAAAACGTGGATACAATCACTGGAAACATGGCGTCAGGGGTCATCTTGTAAAATATATAGCCTAGGGTGCACTTGTCCAACATGAGGGAAATTTCTCTCAATACAATTCTAAGTCGTCTACTTGTATATATTTTACTTCATATTTGTACTATCTAATCCTGGCAAGCATTTTTCCTATAATTCCTTTTTTTATACAATTATCGTCAAACCAGACGTCAAAATTGTGCAATTTTTAATACGAGCGAGAGAGAATTCCACATGTATCCGCAGCAGTATAGCAGATTTTCAGAGTACTAGATTTCAGCAAGTGTAAATATATGGGCACATATAATGAATCGAAAGGCAATAACGAGAATAAGAAGAAAGATGCATTAAGGCTCTCCGTTGGAGATTAAACGAAGGTGCCCGAGGGAATAGACAGGTCAGCAAGAAGGAAGGTCAGCGAGGCCGAAGGTCGTCCGCGGACGGAGCCAGGAGGAAAAAGAGCTCAAGGAGGACCGCGAAGTGGGCTACCTCAGACGTGCGGTGGAGTCAGAAATTGGAAACTTCAGCGGACAAAGGATTCGGGGAAGCAGGTACGATTCCGGGAAAAGTGATGAACGAAACAAAAAGAGCAGACTGGGATCAAAGGTATAAGAGACCAAGCTCCACTCTGAATAAATAAAGAGAAAGCAAAGTTGAAGGATGGAAATTTCTATGGAATGCAAAGCATCAAAAAAACTATGCGATGACGGTGCACAATCAATGGTCTGGAATAAATTCAATTCCAAAGAGTTTCAAAAGAGCGTGTTCTGTATGAAAGATTGCTTTTTATATTTAGACTCAAGTTTCTCTGACTTCTCAATTGGTATTTTTACCCATACTTTTCACGTTCACGGCTCACTCTCAAAACTTAATTTCATTTGTTTCCTAGTTTTGCAATTTTTTTCTTTCTGAAAATGTTTCCTCTTCATTTCATCGAGCAGAAATGATACCTAACTGCTCTGAATAACAACATTTTCCGACAGTGGTATTATCTCTTCATCATCACATACTTCTATCGTGAACAAGACCTATCTTTGAGAGCTTTGATGCACCAAAATAACGGCATACTCACCCGCGTATTGAATTATTTGAAGGAAAAATGTGTATCTCTATGTGAATCTGTTACTAGCAGATATCCACTTCATATGAACGATGTTGAAAAAGCAGTTGAATTTAATGAAAATTTAGTCAGTATTGCGTTCATAATCATATTAAACATCGCTCAAAATATATTTACAACTACATGATTCTAATTAAATATTCTCTGGATAGAACTCAAATCTCCAGCTAATTTCATGATATACCGAGTTTTTCTCCCTCAAATACATTCTACCCAACTCCTTTTAACAAATCAACTCCTTTTAGCTCGAATCATTTAATTTCCAAATTTATTTGACTCTGCAACCTCAGTGCCACCCTCAATGCTTCATATCACGAATTTAGATTTCCAGTTTGTTATAGGATGCATCTTTCTTTCTTGAACCTACCGCGCAGTTTTTATAACTATAATCAGTTGCATTTTCTTTAATTTCGATATTTTTCATTGCCGTTTTTCAATTTAAAAGTAGTCATTCACAAAGAAAATATTTTGATGTATATGTCTTCATAGGTACTTAATTAATTTTTTTTTATATTTACATTTGAATGAAAGCTACATTATTTTTGCATTTTAATGGTCCCGATAAGCATTAAGCTTATCAGCAGGTTCCATTATTATCTTTACTCTTACAAAGCATTTATTAAGTTTTTATACACAGACAATATACATATACCCCAACATACATATGAGCATTAAAGTATTCATAAATTCCCTAGCCACATAGTAGTATTACATTATGGCACTCAAAAACATATCTTAGAAATTATAAGACATCAGTTTTACGATCTCTCCAGTAGGTGCTTTTTTAGTTTACTTTTTAATTCCCTAATAGTTTTTATTCTCTTCAAGTTATCTGGTAACTCGTTTATTGCCATTGGGATTTTAGTATTCATTACACCTTTACCATAGTTGTCATTATATTTCGGTACATAGTACTGAGTATGATTTCTCATTTCCATGGAGTGGTTGTAATCTTTGTGAATATTTAATGTATTGTTGAAATAATTATTAATTACTAACACATAAATGTACAGGTCAGTAACCTTTGATATACCGAGTTCTTCATACAAAGATTTATTATGTTCAGGAAAACCCTTGAGGAATATTCCTGCATTCTTATGATTTGTTGTTGATTCAATCCCTGCGTGAATTAATTTGAGAATTTATTTTTGAGTTTTTAACAGTGTCCTGATAGTATTGTGCAGTACTTCCCAAAATGGTAATTCCATTCCATTCCATAATCAATTAAATAATTATTATACAATTTTCGCTAATATATATAGTCTCAAAGCTTATATAATAAGTCAGTACGATATTGCATGTGAAATACGTCAGCCCAAAAACAATATTAGCTTGAAAATTAACTTCTGCACCACTAGATCCCACATTTGAATCGTCCGTAACTGATAATTTCATCACGAAAACCCAAAGACGAGTGCAACCTATATTTCGTAATCAGGTTGATTGCATTCTAAAACTGAAGTAGAAAAAATTTAAGCAAAGCGACTACATTCACAAAAGTAAGAAAAGTATATTTTTATTTTTCGTAAATCGTATTGTCCGCGGAAAATTACAGTGCTGATGTCACGAAAGAGACTGGCGCATTTAGGGGCAGAGCAAAGGAGTCGATCTCCCTAGAGTGGGAATATCCCAGGAGGATGAACGCTCGCCACAGATTCGTTGACGAGAAATCCGAGGCGTCTCATTCGAAGATGGAAGGAAAGCGTCCAACGAAGTCCCACAATCTCCTTTTTGCTCATCGAGAACAAATCGATGGAGTTGTGCGAGGGACAAATTTGAGATCCATGATGGCACCGATAGCTGAAGCCTCAATATAGCATGAGGAAAATGGAGAGCAACACACGTGGTTGCTTTGAAGCAGTAATATTCAAGCTACGTTCATATCGCATTGAAATGTTAATATCGATACACGGTCTTAACCTCATGATAAATCCAGATCAAGAGTCATTTGCTTAAATACAATCAAGGAAATAAAATCCTATTTATCGGAATTTGAATTAATTCAATTTTCCTAATTTTATGATGTGAATTGCATGTCATCACTAAAAATTCTACGTGATTTTAATTTTCAATTTACTTCTGCCCAGTAACTATGTTATAGTTCTTCACCACTGCTTTCTTTAAAACAATTCTTGCAAAAGCACCGGATGAGATTTTACGGGAATGAAAAAAATAATTGTCATTTTTAATACGCTAATATATCATTTATCATTTGCTGATAAACTACAAGATCAAACTCAAATACCTTATATGTATCGGTATGATTGGCTGGAAACACTTGTTATCTAAAAAGGAATGCCATTCTGAAATTAGGGCCAATTTTTCTGTCCTGAAATTCATAGGGCAGAAAAATTGGCCAGTGCAGTATGTTATACATATGTGTAATGATTACCTGGTCTTATTACGATAGATCAGCATTTAAATGGTTCTTAGTATTAAACAAAAACATCATACGGAGATTACGGTTATAGTTCCTCTTTTGTGTATATTTTTATTTTTTTAATATATCATTTCTTTTTATTTCCGATTTTAAAAGTTTAAATTTAACTAACCGTAAATATTCTAAGAATTGATTTTATACTAATAAAATAGGGCGATATTCTATATTTTAAGATTTACTCTCGTCTGTGAATATAAAAATATTGTTGCGGCTTGGGACGCGAGAGCGAGTTACATTAAGTTGTCCGTGAGAAAAAATTACCTAATTTTGACCCGGTATTTGAAGTGTCTACCCTAACGACTAAATGACTGTAATTGAAAATATAACTATTAGTGGGAACTAAAGATGCTTGAATTTAAGGGCGAGTTGGAAGTTATGATCGGAATCCTGGGAATCATAATTACTACTCCGATAGTGCTTGCAGTGAAAATGGTTGCCTTAATGTAATTCCGTGCCAACGACTTTAGCTAATTACCACTGATTGTGAGCTAATTTGGGGAAAAGGTTCAAAATAAGCTCATTTATAGTGTCAAGTCCAATTTTTGAAAGTTTTTATGCCAGAATTTTCAATGTTGGTCATCTGTGCTGATAGTTTGCCAATTTTCAGTCCATCGGGTGAAAAATGGTCAGACTTGCAATCATAACAAAGATGTACGCTCATCTTTAGTGTTAGATGACACTTCTCTACATTTCTCCATCTATAATCTCATCTGCTAGAGTTCCGCGTCTAATTATTGGCAAGTTCACTTATAATCCGCCTTTAGTTATAAAACCGCCAACAAAACGGTCAAACGAACAATTTCTTACGTCTTGAAGAGTCTGATTAAGTGCCTCTAATTTCCATTTGTGGAATAAGGTGAAGTATTCCACTTCTTATTTATCTCCATTATAGCTGGCCTCTAAATAAATTCCGAAATATTTTTAATAGCATTCATTGCTCATTTTACAAAACTGACCAGCCAAAATAGAAGCACGCATGCGTGCTTAGCCCCTTTCTTAACATCCAAGGGATATCCCCCAGGAAATCTCCCTTATCTAATCAAATTTGATTCCTTAGTCCACCAATTCTACTCATATACCCCATTTTTTCTTTTCGTGAAGCACTTTGTCCGATCAAGTTGTTATTTTCTTATATCCAATTTTCATTTCCATTACTTTATTTATATTGTTACGCAACATCCTTTTCACTCCCCTTGGAAAAATTGATTCCGTAATTGACTCCGCGGGATGTCTATAATTTTCTTTTCAGATATATGCCCGTTTTTCTTCTTTTTGCCCATAAATAATTAAGGACTTATCGTGTTCTGTGTAATACCGGTATAGTTTTTTTACCTTAAGTCATAATTTAGGAGTTTTTTCATTTACCACCAATCCTGGATAACGAAAAGATAAAAATGGCTATTCAAATGTGTATGTTTTATCATTACATGAATAAATAATTGTGTAAATTGTAAAACACTTCGTCAAACATGCATTAACATAATTTTAAAAACTTCATCTTGTTTGTAAATACCCAGTTTTTCATTGATAGTCACGCAGGGGTAGACAAAGTACAAATATATTACACAGCACAAATATACTTTGGAATGACAGCCGAGCACAGAATGTCAATGAGTCGCACAGAATATCAATGAATCGTTTTTTTTCTGTCTCAATAGTAAATTAGTATATTTCAGTTTAGATCATTCTGCATCAAAGGATCAAATGCACAAAAATTCATTCCACATCTTTGGATGCAAACCAAAAATACTATTGATAAAAAGTGAATAATTTGGTGGTGTCGACCTTACAAATGAAATTACTCAGAAAATTAAGATTTCAGAATAAAAATGAGTGGAATTATGAAAACATTCGTTTTTTACTCGCTTAACTACGAAAATGACAACTTAAATCTCAATATATAGGTAATTGAACGATCTACGGCCAGTGCGTTACGGCCATTGGTGCGTGAGTGTGAGCGTTATTGTCCTAGTTTCATATTTCTTTTGTCTTTTTCTTTGATATGAGTGAGTCAATGGCGTAAGCGGAAGCTTCGCAAACCTGAGTGCGTGTGTAATTGAGACTTACGCGGAAATTCGTTCCTATGAGCAAATCCGCGTGGTTCGTGATTGTGAGCGTGATTGTCCTAGTTTTATATTTTTTTCTTTTTCTTTGTTGTGAGTGGGTCACTGGCGTAAGCGGAAGATTCGCAAACCTGAATGCGTGCGCGATTGAGACCTAGGCGGAAATTTGTTCCTCTGAGCAAATCCGCGTGGTTCGTGAGTGTGAGCGTGATTGTCCTAGTTTTATATATTTGTCTTTTTCTTTGGTCATCCTTCCAAATTCCCAACCCCCCCCCCCCTACCCTTTTTCCTAGCAAAGAGTACGGCCTTGGGGAATTTATTTTCTTTCTACTTAAATCTCGACTTTAAGTAATTTACAAATGAGAATAAAGAAACGTCGGCAAGCCCCCATGTTCCCTTCCTCGGTCATCACGTTTTTGTTGAGAAAGAGCCCATTTCAGGGCTTTCCAGGGCCTCAAGGCCATCTTTATATCGCCTATATGAGAACCGGGTATCCCAAGAATCTTCCTACCTATTTTCCTTACTAGTGGTTCAGTAGTTTTTCAGTGATTGAGTAACAGACAGGTAGACCGTTCCACTTTGATATAGCAATAAGTACAGATAATCTAAAGACGAGAAGGGTCATAATCTAAAGACCTAATCTCAATCACTTACCGCCATAACTTCCGGCCCAATAGCTGTGAAACTTTCTCATTAGGAAATATTTGTGACTTATTACTGATAATTTTAGCACTAAGCCTATGAAACATTTCCATTATGGAAAATATAAGTATGGCACTTCGTAAGGCTTACTATATGTAGCTGATGGACATATCCCGGGCTTCATAACATATTTGATTATCCCTAAGTCCTGAGGATTCTTAGGAAATCCAGGCCCTTTGCCCTTCTACCCTTCTGCCCTTTAAGCATAAATAATGAACTTTACGTTTTACTTTCCAGTAATTGGACAAAAAAATATACCTCATCAATGTTAAATTTACACTCGTTGCTGACAACGCGAGCCACTAAACGCATACTATAACATATCCTTAGACCTCAGAATTCTCACTTTGTCCCAGATACGAGTGAAAGCTGGGATATCGTTTTTTTATCATTTGAAACCAAAGTCATGCTTGGTTCCTGTTTGGAATTCAAGTCAGCCGCAGAACTCCTCCGTGCCATGAATCTTAACTTCTAACCAATTTTCTCGTCGTAATTAAATATTACTTCTGTCTAGTTCAATTTAAAGGCGCTTCAATCCCTATGGATGGCTTTACACGATGATGAATTTTTCTCAAGTTTTCATGCGGGTAAGTGGGCCCGTGTAAATCGGTGCTTTATACATTCTCGAGGGACTGTGATGCAAAATTTAGCTTAAAAAATAGCTTTTCGTCTGATTAAGTATGAATACTGTTTGTGTCAAATACGTTGAACTAATTATCATAGGAATATACCCCTCAAGTGTCATGCTGCCAATTGAAAATGGCTCAGACAACCTGTTTAGCTTTTTTCCCTTCAAGAATGATTAGGCAATATGCTTCATGCAGAAAAGCTACTTTTAGCCCATAATACGGATTAGACTTTGGCTTAGTATATAATAAACTACAAGGAAAAAAACTTGTTTGGAAATTATTAAGACATAAATCAGGACACTAATACCTCCAATTCGTTATTAGATCACTTCAGTGTCCAACCATGTTGCTTACACTCATGACTGTATTGTCATCAATAATTGCACTAAAAAGGAGAAATGTCTGCATAATTTAAAATAGTGCTAATCATCATTAATGTTAGAGATTTCAATTCTGAAAAAAGGTTCTGTACGCTGTATCCAACTACATGGTTATTTTAATGTGAAAATCCGCTGAAAGTGGATTTGTTTTTATGCAGAGACTGAAGCTGAATAGAAGCTAGAAGCTGAATAGATGATAGCCATTTAATATTTGCAAAAGAACTGCAGATAACAATTGTAGGACTTCCTATAGGAAAACGCATGAATTGAAAGAAAATAATCTTTGGTGCTTAATATTGGAAACGATTGTATATAATGTAATAGCTAAAAATCAATGACGGGAAATAATATTATCACACTTGCAGTATATTCTGAGACAACTAAGGGGGATTAATAATTCAAATAAAATATCATCCTTGAAAATGCTAATTATGTGCTAGTTGTGCTATATCTATGCTTTATATTCGACTTTAAATTAAAATTCAAGAAATCTGACAGGATATTCACCGGCTTCTCGTTTTATTTCCAAGTCAAAACAGCATTTTCCATAACTCCTTGGAGGATCTATGTTTACAGCCTCAGAAGCGTTACCATTTCTTCAGAAAAATAAAACAACTCTAGCCTTACTATCTAACATCATAATCAGAAACCTATAATTAAAATGAATGATTATTTTTCCAATCATACGCATCATATTTCAGTGACATCTGCATTTCATGGCGCAAATTTTGGCTGCAAAATCATCGAATGGTGGTATTCAACGTATTTGCCCTTGTACCTTGCCCGTCAGCGAATCCAAGTGCCTGTCGCTCACCGTCCTTTGTGGGCTTCTGTACCTCACTGGGTGGTACACCAGCATCCTAATTGGACGGCGAGGTCATCCATTGATTGACGAGCATATCCAATTGGACAGCGAGGTCTCCTATTGGACAACCGGGGATTGCTAAACCACGAGATCCAAAGCTCAAAGTTTTGGCAGCATCAATAGGTGTGCAGATAATAGAACACAGCCTATAGGAAGAAACCCTCTATCTCAGCGGTGATCACTCGGGACAAGTGCATTTATCCGATACCAATGTGGATGATGATATACCCTGAAGTTGCGCATCGAATTAAGCGGGCGGGAAGACTAGAGGACGTATATTATTGGCTCCATTGTGGCACATTTTACATATATCGGATAGTATTATTAATGGAAAAGAGTCAAGAAAACTTTAATCGCAATCGTGAAAACTTAAAAATGAGTGATGCATATTTATTATTTTTTTGATGTGAGAATTGCGGAAGATTATGAAATAGCATTCTTGACTAGATTGGCTTAATTGAACCACAGAGCGGTTGATAGCGGTGATTGGGTGTCGACCTTCGCCTCGCCATTGTAAATCCTCACGGGCGTCCTCGTTTCACTACTCGCCGCGGGATAGCGCCCCAAGTGGCCGGTCGCCTGAGGCTCCCTCAACAAGGTGCGTCTAGTTGAGGAAAGCCTAGATTGAACAAAAAATATAATTCAACGACGGAATCGCGCTTAAGTGATTCGAGTAGTACATTGATAATGAGAATAGAAATTATTATGAATTACTTAGTCTAGAAATTATCATCATAATTATTCATTATCGCCCATCAGGTAAAATACAATCCCTGTTCAATTTTAATGCATATGTTTTCTTCATTAGAACATCGGTCCCAAACATTGCACGATTGCTCTTTAACCTTCGTAGCAACGGATTTTATTCCAACTAGGATTCCTCCGTAGGGCATGTTACCAGGTATACGGACTTACCACGTGTTAAATAAAATATAGTAACCCCCTTGTTATATTTTCAAATGTGTTTTGGAATATATTTATCGGAGAAGTACCCTGATAAAAATTTATTTCATCTTTTAATAAAATAATGAAGTAACATTATTTCTCATGACATTTGAAAGAATATAAAAGAATACCAAATTCCTCGTAAACGTAATTTAGAAGCTATAAGAGCATGGACGCAAAGAAAAAGTAAAGAGTCTGTAAATAAACAAAAATTAGAGTGCATGAGAAGGGAATCCAAAGCACTGGGATTATGTCAAATAATAAAATATCTTGCCTTGCATGTAAATGAATATTTAGATTGAAAAATTGTAAAAGTATTAGAAAATTAAATGAATTACGAAATTTTGTTAGTGCGGTGAGGATAAAATAAGCAGAGAAACAAGATCTCGTTTCTAGGTATACTAATTCATTGTTCGTACCACCGAATGCGTCACTGCGGCCAGTACTTGCCTTGGAGGATCCGGTGATACGGTTCCTCTCTCAATGAATAAAACTTAAATTCAGATTCTAAACTTCCAGAATCCTATCCGGGAGCCAATTAGTTTATTGCTAATTTCCTCTGCAGATCCTAATGTTGACGAGAATTTTTGACATTAACTCAAGAAATACTAAAAGGAGGTAGCGGGATGAGCGTACTTAAAATCAGCTTTTCGGATGAAATGACATTAGTGGAAGCTCACTTAAATATTGCGGTCATCTTCGAAAGCAAAATTAAAACTTCTCCCCCTTTTCCAATTCAAGCTTTTGTCGGCTTACTCCTACTTCTTTGATAGGAGAAATTTAGAATTTACCTTTTTTAATCTCATTTCCTATTAGCAGCAGATTCGTCATTTTATAATATTAGGATTTTTCATTTTCCAGTGATGATGCCAGGATCGTGAAACGCGTTACGCCGAAATTAAACACTAATTTTAGAACACAAAATGCATTTTTTAAATCAATAAAAATATCTAAAATTAAGTTACTGTGCCGGCAAAATTAATTATTGCGCGTAACCGATCTTCTTGGTGAGTAAATAACCAAGACATCCCAGGAGAAAAAAATTACAAAATTTACGGATGAGGGGCCAAGGACTGCCTAGAGGGAAATGTTTACCAGCTGGAGAAGGCTAAACGCAACCAATGGCTCTAATGGAATCAGCCAATCATTAGGGTCACGAAAGGTCAGGGTTGAGCTTTGCTGTTGGAAAATTTTGTAATTTTCTGGGCTTCTAAGGCGTTCTTTTTCCCGTACTTGTACTAAAATTTAATTTTTTTGGCGCTGGAAAGTTTCTGCCAAAGTTAGGATTATGCCTCTAAAATAATTTAGGCATATTTTGTTGTTGTTAATAAAAACTCACGCATTAAAAATATTTCGGAAATGTACTTTTCCAATTTTAGGGCTTTCTTACAATAATTTTTTTTCGCAAGAGGCTAAGTATAAGTCTATAAATATATTAAGAGGCCAAATAGAAAACACTTTCTGTGAAAATGGAGTAACATATCATGTACGCTGTAACAATATTTCAAAAGCTTTTATTTAAGAGCTATTACTACAACCTAACATTTTATCGAAGTCTATGCAAAAATTACAAAAATGGTTTATGATAGGAAATGGCAAAAATAAGTGGTTGACTTTGAACCTAAGTAAGCATCATTATCTTATTTACCTATAAAAGCATAATAAGGCGATAAAATATACATAATAAAAGAACTTTACGCATAATTTCCTATCCGTGGTTTCATTTCCTAATTTTACATATTTTATTGAGAACATTCGATAGCAAAATTCTTCATCTCATGGGCAAAAGCCAATAATCCTCTTCCCTTATCTTTACACCGAGGGAATATAATTCTAAGCGAGCGGAAAGATTCATCAGGCTTGACGTTGCGTCCAAATAAAAGCGATACGTTCGACAGGGAGGCTCACAGCGGCGTGCCTGAGAGTGGAGTAAACAACACTAGTGCCAGAAGGCTCACGCACAAACGCTCTGCCATCTATCGGAGTGCGCTCAAGATTCTCGTCCGTCCCACTAGAGACCACCGCACCGTATGCCGTATACCTCACCCCCTACCTCCTTGTGTGAGTGGGTGGGGGAGGAGGAAGGGGTGGTGGTCCCCCTCCCTGCCCACCCTCCCGGCCATTTCCCCCAATTAAGCGCTCCACCCCATATTACCCCTCGCCATTTCCGCGCCATTACCACCCTACGGTCCCTCGACCCGGGGTGCTCCGCCAACACCCCTTCCCACTTTTAATGCCTCAATTCTCCCCAACCCCTTGCACTCTCTCACACACAAGGCATCCAAAGTACCTCCCCACACTCTCCTCCTCATGCGCCCTCCTCCTCCTCCTCCCCGTTTTCCCATCAATTAATCCCGGCCCCCATTCTCTCTCCTCACCTCACCCTTACCCAACCAGCCTCCTTCTTACGTTAGTCACACCCTGCAAAGCTCTCAGAGCCTTTACGGCTGTCATGTACTTGATAATATTATAACTCATGTTATGAGTGGACATGCCAAACATAGGAAAAGTGCTTTGTACAGTGCTTGCAGAAGAAAAAACGGAAAATAAGGGAGTAATTAAGAGATAGAGTGTAGTTGGAGTACTGTTGGAGGGAGGAATATGTATTCTCCACCCTATACCTTAATTTTGGTAAGAAAGTATATATTTTTAAGCAAAGAAACTAATATATGTGAACACTCTACCCCCATTCCCTCTTCTCATCTGTCTCGCCTTCCCAATCTCCATATTGCGTTAGTCACACCCTGAAGAGCTCTCAGAGCTTTTACTACTGTCCCGTTCTTGATAAAATTTTAACTCATGTTATGAGTGGACATGCCAAACATAGGAAAAGTGCTTTATACAGTGCTTGCAGAAGAAAAAAAAACGGAAAAGAAGGGAGTGATTAAGAGGGAGAAGTGTAGTTGGAGTACTGCTGGAGGGAGGAACAAGTATTCTCAACCCCATATCTTAATTTTGGTAAGAAAGTATAATTTTTTAAGCAAAAAACTAACATATGTGATCACTCTACCCCCATTCCCTCTTCCTTCTCTCTCGCCTTCCCAGCCTCCTTATTACGTTAGACACACCCTGCAGAGCTCTCAGAGCCTTTACGACTGTCATGTTCTTGATAATATAATAACTTATGTTATGAGTGGACATGCCAAACATAGGATAAGTGCTTTATACAGTGCTGGCAGAAGAAAAAACGGAAAATAAGGGAGTTTTTAGAGGGAGGAGAGTATTTAGAGTACTGCTTGAGGGAGGAATATGTATTCTCAACCCCATACCTTAATTTTGGTAAGAAAGTATATATTTTTAAGCAAAAAAACTAATATATGTGATCACTCTACCCCCATTCCCTCTTCTCATCTCTCTCGCCTTCCCAGCCTCCTTCTTACGTTAGGCACACCCTGCAGAGCTCTCAGAGCCCTTAACACTGTTATGTTCTTGGTAATATTATGAGTGGACATGCCCAACATAGGAGAAGTGCTTTTTACCGAGCTAGCAGAAGGGAATTCAGAGTAACAGGAAAATGAGGGAGTAGTTACGGGGGAGGAATGTAGCCAGAGTTCTGCTGAAAGGAGTGTTTTCTAAACCTCATTGGTTAAGATTTGTAGCTAATCATATCTTTGTAAGTAAAAATTTATATATATGACCCACTCTATCCCCATTTCCTCTTACGTCTCTGTAATTCAACTAGTCCCCTCTTCATGTTGGTCACATTCTCCGGTGCTCTCACCCATATTGACTGCTATGCTCTTAATATTATTACACCTCACAACACTGACGTGAAAGTAGTACCTTTCACCTTGTATAAAATATATTCAAACTGTAATCGTAATAACAGGGTAATTGGAATGTGGCACCAGTTCTGTTGAAAGAGAAGGGATTTTTATTAATTCAAAGACTCAAGATGGATTATTGGAAGCCTTTTTGTACAGTCTTACACATCAATGTAGAATGATAAATAGATTGGAGGTTTTTGCTTCCCTTTCCATTTATTTACGTTACCTTGTCGTTCGACGAGGCTCCTTCCTATGCTAAGCGCATCTTTGTAATGCTCTCAGCCCTGACGAATGTGTGATGAATACAATACTTTTTTTTAATCCTTTAATAAGTGGACAAGCACCCTACGGAATCATTTACAACCTCGCTGAATGTCTAAATATAAAAAGAACTTTTTTAGGATGGGTGCACGAGGTGGTCACCTTATAAATAAATGGAGATAAATATGTAAACATTTCGCGTATTTGAAGTTTGGGTAAATAATTTATCGCGAAAGTTCATTTATTTTAACGTGTGGTAAAGAGATTTTTATGAGACATATCTCAAATACATTATGGAGATGAAATGAAGTATGAAAATAGGACTGCAATCATAATTTATCAATTTAGTCATAAATAAAAATAGTTATCGTATAATACTGTGCGGCTTCAGAGTATACACAGTGCCAAGTAACTTCAAATAAAATATTCTACACCGTAACAGATTTTGGCAACGATTAGGATTTGTTTGTTTAAAGTAGATAACAATGCAAAAAATGTGAGATATTTTGAGTTTAAAGGACAATTTAGAAAAAAAAACATGGGTGGAATTTCCTATTTTACTAAAAGGCCTTTTTCTTGACTCGCTTTGTTTCTGTCATACTATTCTGTTGGTCGAAAAATATTCAAGATGAAAACTAGTATTTAGGCATCAGCACGATAAATCACAAACCCTAATGGGTTTGTCAATTCGATTAAATCCGATACGAATAAGTGGGATTAAACAAGGGGGACCGGGCGAACGCAATGAAACCAATTAGTTCCGCCAAATATGTTAAATCAGCCGAATAGACGGCTATCTGGTTGGAGAGTGTTCCCAGAGAAAGTGGAAGCAAGGAAAGGCAAATGGAATGAAAAGGGAATGTATATAAGCTGAAAAGAGGATTTTTCACTCACGCTTTGACGGCGATGGCCGCGAGAGTACCAATTTGACGTTTTTACCTTCCAGATATTTTCTCTCTCGCAAAATATTCCGCCGGAAGCTGCATTGAGGAAATGACTGACCAATGTTATATTCCTCGCAGTATAAAAACACATGTTATTGAAAAAATCGTTGTATTAAGGATTCATCAATCTCTTCCATCACCGTTAAAATCGTAGAATTAATAATCCGGATGCCCAATGCTACAGCAAAGAACATGCTGACTAGACAACTGAATAATATATATTTTGAATTGAAATCGGTGGGATTACTTTCTAAAACAAAGCATAAAATAGATTTTAACCTTGAAGGTTGAATGCATTGGTAAATATTAAGAAAAAATTCCTAGCATTTTGCATATATATAACAACTGGCTCATGAAAAAGAGGTGACCAGTAATAATATCAATAAGAAAGGTGATTGTGAAATAAACAATAGTATTGTCACGGGTAAATTTACACGTATACAAAGAAATGAGATTTGACTTTTATCCTTAAGCAAAACATCTTACAAGGCAAAAACTGAAGAAGTTATCTTAAAATATGTTTTTTAGTGCAAATATCAAATTCTAAAAATCCTTGAAGTGTTTAAATAGATATTTTTGCATACAAAAACAATTAATATTAATTACTGAGGTGGATCGTTGAATCAGGAATTAAGTTTGTATGTTCTGATTACCCGTTTATTCACTAAAAAGACGGATCACATTGATATGATACATGCAGACATAAGCCACTTTGGCACTACGAGCATTTAATTCAGGGAATTTAACGATTATTGTTTTCATAATTATGATTGATAATGATTAATGAAAAGAGATATTTCACTAATTTTGATTAGTACTATACCAAAAATGTGGATAAAAGGAATTCTCCGCGTGAATCAAGAGTAGCGAGAGTAACTTTAGTGTTAGGTTCGGGAAGTTTAGAGAAGCCAAGTTTGCGAGTTAGTTGGCGAAGTGGATAAATTCGGTGAAAAAAATATTCCTAAGATCATTCAGAGAATGCAAGACGATATGGTGACAAACTTACTTCAGGAATCGATCGGGAAAAAAAGGAGACTTCGTCGGAGAAATCTGCTGATACTGAGAAACTCGAGATGGATCTAGAGGAACTTTGGCAAAAGTAGACCCGGATTCAGTGGAGTGAGATAAGGAGATAGAAGAGATGGCATATGCTGAAGGAAAATTTTGCAAGTCACCGGAGGAGCTAGAAGGTAATCAGGTTGGATTGAGACGGTACACTTTCCTGAGTCAAAGATATTAAGCCATTTAGCTAAGCTCTAGAACGAGGACGTCACTCGGACCCAAACGGTTTAATGCCGAAGGTACTGAGTGGATATGGACTGAACTCGGCAATTGGGTTTGATAATATTCCCGCAAAGCTATCGGAAACCTTGGGTTTAAATGGATATTGGAGGCTTTTAAATTTAACTGCTGCAGTAATGGCTCCGGAATTAGGTTTTAAGGACTACGTAAAGACTGCATTAAGACGATTGCAGAGTAAAGGGAAGTGTAGCATCATGCCAGGAGAGGAGAAAATTTGACTAATTCTCAGATAGTAAAAGATGTTTTTAGGTGTAGATAATTGACAATCGAAAGAACGATCTAGCTAAGGTTAACATGGGGCTCTATCGACTATTAAGGAAGTATTTTGCGCAAATGAAGACGTTGATGGTACGAATCATGAAATAAATTCAGGGCGTTTACGATCAAAGAGTTCTTGAGCTTTCAAACTATTTGCATCATTGAGATACCTTGGTGATGGTAAATCTCAAGAACTATGCCCCCATTCACCGCTATCTCAACGATCCACTAACGCAAGCTGCTCCGCCAGGAATTCAGAAGGGAAGGAACTATATTGTCTCCCCATCTCAGCCTCCCTACGCACCCCTGCTCATATGAGGCGCAACTGCGCTCACCTGCTCAGGTTCAATCTTTCAACCATAAATTGAACGGCCTCGCAAAATGATATTGTCGAAAGGAGACTATTTTTCCAAAGAAAATTGCACAAATTTCAGCAAATTTTTCCACCTTTACCAAAGAGAAAATTTATTGGTAGTAATATAAATCCTCTCAACCTATGTAGTAGTAATTAAAAATTCATCACGGTGTAATTATCTATGGTTCTTCATTACTTCGGCAATATTCTCTTGTATCGCTAGGCAGCCCAGGATTTATCTAATGAGCCCACCTGGTTACTCAAGACCACAGGTTAATAATGTCGCCCCTTTGTATGCATGTTCCAACCTCATTAGATGCATGGTCCCACCAATAATCTTGTAGTACTAGCCGAGTCAGTTGAAATACTTCACTCTGAAGCAACTTGTGGACCACAAAGAAGCAGCCACTACTTCTGCATGACCGTAAAAGCATAAAATTCCAACGGACATTTACAAACTTTACTTTTGCTTAGGTTAATAGTGGGGACATTTCACCAAAAATTACTCACCATAATTGCTCATTAGGAACTCAAAATAAATACTCAACGTACAGTATAGACAAAAAGTAGCCAGTCTTAAGTTGAGCGAAGAGAAATCTATCAGTTGAACCATTGAACTTGCTTAACTCATTCAGAGATGAGTGCTCTGATGACTTTAAACAAAACGCTTACTATTTCACTTAGGTAGAAGAGATCACAAAATATATTCAAGAAAATAAACTAAATAACTGTGAGAATTACGATGGCAAAGGTTGTCAACATTATGCCAGTAATTCATCGCTGCACTCGCTATGTAACCCAGTTGCACGTTTTTTTTTTCTTTTTTCATCTTATCGTTTTCCATAAGCTTCACTTTGATGCTTAGAAACCATCATTTTAATTTTAATTTTTCATATTTTCATTACCAACCATTTACCAATTTCAGCTTTCTACACTGATTTACTTTTGACATATCCGGTGATGTATTGAGCGATGAATGCTTAATTGGGGGTCATTTTGCCTCCGTTCATGGGCATATAATAGTATTTTTTCGATAGCTGAAACTGTACTCACCCCCTGCCAAGCACCCTTGTGTTGGCTCGCAGAATATTATGCATTTTCAAACGTGCATGCAGCAAGACAGCACCAATGCTAATTCAACAGCAGGTGCTGCTAATAATGTTGCAATCGTTTGCATATATTTTTATCGGAATAGCTGTCTCTAACATTTCACTTTTAAGTTCTAACATTACAAAAAATTTCCAGGGAAATAAAAATTAACTTCGCAGTAACATTTTCTTTATGAAAAGCCACATTTGGAAAACGGAAAAAGAGGCCTAACCTATGTCTCACCGATAATTGCGCTATGTCACTACTTCCTAATAATGTCTTTGTAAAAAAATGATTGTGCTTAGTGATTTCGAAAGTTAAATTAGTTTAATAGCCGCAAAAATTTCCCCAATGAATTATATAAACAGAATTAAAAAGTGAGCACAGAAATAATAAAAATAAATCTGAAACTTTTGGGTGCAATGTTAAATATGAACCTCATTTCCCTTTGCCGCAATTGGTAGGGAAAAAGAGAACACAGAGTATCAAAAGAGAACATTTGAGTAACGGCATGTGAACAGAATAAATTTACAAACAATTTCAATCAAGAAGGCTGCAACATTTTATTCCAAACAAAAAATATAAGCAAATTAATGGATAAATCAATACTCTACCAGCTTAATGCATTTTAAAAATGCTCGTATTCAAAATATGTATTCTAATTAATCAGAATATCATAATGAGGCTTCCAACTTTACTAAATTGCCCGTGAATAAATAAAATGGATAGGCAGTCAAAAACATATGGAAAAAAGTGAAAACAAATAGCTGAGACCACTGGCTGGCCGTAATCTCTAAAGCGAAAAAGGAAATGGAGACATTTACTCTAGGAAAAAGAAGCCATCAATCACGGGGACTGCTTGAAAATACCGTAATGAATTGCACACGCAATGTAAACAGAGAACTATTCGAGAGAGTTCTCAAATACGGATTCTTGGGAAAAGAAAATGCGGGTAGTGAATGAAGAGACCAGTTTCCGGTCTGAAAAGGAACAGACCTAATGGCTGACCCAAGACAGTTATTGATTACGGTAATGATGCCACTGCCTTTCAATCCATGGCCGCGTCACTCATTTCCTCAGAGACGACATAGATTTTACAGCGTTGCAAAGCAGACATACAAGTGAACTGGTAGATTGCTTTTGCTTTTGAAGAATAGACTTTCAGGACTTTCTTGTATTTATTAATTATTTATTTAATAATAAAATGTGAAATAACTTGAAATCGTGAAAGAAAATGTTTATTAGCATACTTAAACAAAGATAATATATCAAAAAGATTTGGTATGGTGTCGTAATAGGTTACCTGTTCAATTATGATTTAGTATTAAGTAAACACCGGGACGCAACGCAAGAGCTTTTATACTTGTTACTTATACAGGAGGATTCGAGCTTTATTGTATTTTCAATTTCCCGGGCAAATTTTCACTCTAAATCATTACCTTAGGAAGTGAAAATTGTATTTTTTCTTTCACAACTAATTTGCATAATTCAATACCGACAGCTAATAAGAGTAAGCTTATTGGCGAAAAATATTTGCCTATGACACGCAATGCTTCAACAAATGCTCATAAAATGGTTGAAAACTTTTTAAATCATGGTATTCGATTTCGTCCTATATAATTCATATCATTTTATAAATCTCAGTCATTCTGATTATTTTAATTTACTAACCTGGATATCACACCATGAATCTTGATAACTCAAAACATCGAACCGTTTGAGACTATAGAAAATTATAAATTTTTCTCTCCAACACCGGGCACCAATAAAACGGATATAAATGGATCAGCAATTTGTAAATATTGGCTGATACCTTTTAATGCAACAGGAAACTGAATAGCAAATATATACCACTAGGGATAACAAAAAATATACTTTTCTACTATGTGATTCATTTTTATCGCAAAAATACATATTATGTAAATATACAGAAACGATAGATTTAATGTTTGATTTACCGTTACTACATTAAGTTATAATTGTTGATATAACTTCATAGTTACTTGAGAATGCAGCGTACATGCTCTCAGGCTGCGATGCATTATTTTTCAAACCAAAATCGAGGCCGCAGTAATCAAGAAAAATAAGTAATCTAATTTTATCTGTTTATAACTGAGTTTAGCCACAGTATACTAAGTCAATAAGACCTTTCTCTTCAGTTACAGCTATTATTAGTGGTCCCCGGCGGGTTGGACTCCCACTTCGGCATTCTCGTGGAGGTCCCGCATCGTTCCTGTTAGCTCTTGCCGGAGTTCTAGCGTACTAGGTCAAATTAAAGGCATTTAGAAAAGTAAACAGTCTAGATAAAAGAGGAAGCAGATATATTTCTAGTTATTACCTAGAGCTAAGTAAACCAACAATAATGGAAAAAAATATCTAAGCAATATAAAAAAACTCATCTATTTACAAAAGAAGGCAGTTTGATGCATTGAAATCCTACCGATCGCATTTGTTTACCCCTTATTCTAAAAATATAAGTTTCGATTTATTTCAGTGATACGCTCATATTCATTTTAATTAACATTCTCTTGATTCTTAAAGCTTGGAATGGAGCGACTAGTCGTAATACTTAATTATTAGCTAAAAACTTTGTAGCCGTTCATATTATTTGAAATATCTGAATATATTCTACAAGTCCTATAACGAAACTTTGCTTCAATATTGTTTGGGCAATAATATGCATAGCATAAAGTGATTTCCTGTGATCTTACTGTATAACGAAATCAATCCTAATTTTTTTCTCCACGTCTATTTTCACGATTGATATACATTCCTTTGGGATGAATTCAATTTTGTTTGTTTGTATCACATGATTTCAAGTCATACACTTTTCCATATGAATTGCATCTTTAAATTGTTACGTTTGATAGAGGCTGCAATATATGGTTGAATATTCAAATATGTTCTTTAAGGGGTGTATATTCTCCCAGACAATGAATGCACAAATAATTATCGTGTTACCAGAATGAAAAGATATTTTACCGGTAAGAGTTAGATATAAATGAAGAATATGCACATCGTTTTCATCACTGAACGCATGCAGCGGCTTCCCATTGCCTTCCCTTGATGAAAACTCTATTTCACTGAGAGAATTTCCCTGTTTTCATGCATAATTTATAAAGTTATTACTCATTAATGAGAAGTAATGCTCCACTAATTCCATTAGAGTGGCGAAAGAAAAGCGGGATCTCCATTATAACGCTCTTGGTTATAAACCTTGCATGCTATTTACCGGCGATCATGAGAGACGTTACCTCATTTTTGGCCGAAAACGAATCTTCTATCGGTAAGGTTCATGGGTGGATGATGAATATCACAATTTTGATTGAGAAAAATTAAATAATTAGTAAGACCCTCATATGTACCATCACCAAACATTAAGGTGCTTAGCTACACGGTGTAGCATACACATTTAAGGCCAGATGTATCCTATTTTCACTGTTTTTTTCCGCGTCAGTTGGCTTGTGGACGACACTTTTCCTGGCCGGATAGCCAGTGGATCTCTTGTCCATAAGAAAAAGGAGAGATCAAACCGACAAACTTGCTTTGATTGTCAAACAATATAATGGCGGGCAAATGGAAATAAAAAAGCCAAATAACTTATTTAAAAAGCTAAATAACAGAACTTTTTCAGCTTAGCGCAAATACTGTGACGTGTCATAGCAATCTTTTTTAAGACTATTTTCTCTAACAATCTATTATTTCGTAACAAAAACTAAAAGGATAGTGCCATTGGAGCAAGGAGAGGATACGCCTCAAAAAACTTATTTATTTGAAAATCCGACATTTCATTCATCTCTTTCAACACAAAGCATACAGAAAAATAGGAACGCTATTTCCTTATGAACTATCCGTTTTTTTGTCACCTCCGCGCATTGTATGAGACACCACTTTCGGTAGTAATTTCCTGATTTTGAAAATTGTAAAATGTATTGAGGGCGTAGGGAGAGTTGAAAAACGGCATTAGTTGTCACTAAATGAATGGAGAAAAATTAGAACATAATTATTCTAGTCTTAATTCGCGGAAATTAAAGTATACTTGGAACAGGCAATTTTCAAAAATATTTTACAACTTAGTCATTAAGGCAAACCGCACTTATTTTTACCCACAGCATTATCTTCCCCTTTTCCTTGTTGGCAATAAGTGACCACCATGGACAGTGGTGAATCCTCCACTCTGAACGTTGCTTTAATTAAGGAATTTATTTCGGCCATCTCGTAAAACCGGACTCAAAAATCAGCCCTCGGACGCCTACATGCTATTTTTCTCCCTATCCTAGGATGAACGTACATTTCACGGTTTCGCCCTCACAGAAAAAGAGGAATAAACAAGTCGGCTCGGAAAACGTCGAGTGAAGAACGTAGGTAGAAAAAACTCGCAAATATATATATATAAACTGCTTGCCTCAGACGCAGTCACTTGATGGCACTGGGAAAAAGTGGTGCACGGCCAAACGTGGATCCAATTACGGCGCCGGGTTTTTTCAAACGGAGTCCATGGCTGCACACGGCCCCGTGGGATCCCTAATCTGGCCTCTGAAAGGATAGCGGCGACCAGGGCAAAGATCGCTGGCCGAGGGAGGATGGCCCGCGCCCTCTTCGGGAGGAAATTAGACTCACGATGGCTATCATGCCATACGTCGCAAGCAAAACATCATCTCCTTCACCTCTAGAAATAGGGAACGCTGCCAATATAATTTAAAAAAAAAGAGGGGCCCAAATAGGTGGTTGGAGTAACACATTTGTATGTGCAATTCATTTTAAAGGCGGGAGTGTAACAGTAATGGAAAACTAGTATGTAGAACGAGAAAAATCTCACTAATCAAGTTTTGATTCCGTAAATGATGTTATCTCCTGACTTTCAGAAAAATGACGAAGATCAATCAGGTCAAATAGAAGGGAGGACACAAATTCAACTTTTCAAAAGAGTGATTCAGATTAATTAAGATTCAGATTCATTAAGTAGTGAATAAGGAAGCTAGTTTATTATGCCATGACGCTCTGATGATCAAAATATAAAATATGCCTGATGGCAACTAACTTATAAGTTGTAATACAAGAAACATATGAGAATTAGAAAGAGGTGATAGTCATATTTGATCATTTGCGCCACGAAAGCCAGTAGTAATAGACGAGAGTGCAGAGAAATTATGGGTTCCTATAAGCCTGATCTTAACACGGAAAACCATGACTTAACTGACTACCTGATGGGGTGGAATAGATTGCTGTATTTAAAATGATTTTGACTCAGGGACTTAGTAGGGATCTGGCTTCCTCTAAAAAAATTACCGTTGCTGCAGGTATTTTCACCGAGGTCAAATGAATGGAAAGCTAAAAACCTAATCCCCATCCCAATTCCACTTTTTCAATTCATTGACGTCTGTTCCTTTTAAATCTTTGAGGATTTAACCTCGGAATATGCCCAAATAAAAAAAACTCCTAAGTGCTACGTGACCCAAAGAAATGATGAAATCCTATTGCCTTGGACTTGGGATTTGGTTCTACTACGGCTTTTTCTGGGGCGATTTCTATCCGTATCTATCCGAATTAACGCGGTTATACTGGTTGAATTATAAGTGCTTGATTTTAAGATGAAATGGAATCGTTATAAAATATATATAAAATGAAAAATATATATAAAATAGAAAAATACAATGTTATAATAATAATTAATGATAATAATTAATATAATATAAACAAGTTATAATTTGGCAATGATTTCATATTTACGCTCCACTATGCCATCCCTATAATTGTATAGTTCTGTGATCTTGCAAGGATGATTAAAATACGTTTATCCATCAGCAATGGATCCTATAAATTATCAACATAAAGGTGCACTAATTTTTAAATTAAGTCCTAAGTTCAACATAGTGTCGATATTGTCCATAGCACCATGGCAACGAATTCCATCTTTTTACTAACATTGAGACGAAATCTTTACGTACAAAGAGTTCAAATCAAAATCAATTCGATTGATTGAAAATAAAATGTTAATTTTATCAAGGAATATGGCATTGGCGCTATATTTCCAAGTTTTTTTATCCTCGCGGTTATGCATATCCTGCACTATAGGATGTTTCTGCGTTGCAGAACTGCAGGATAACAGAAAGAGACAGCGGGTTTGCATAACCCTTAGAAGTAGTAACGGATTGCGATGGGTGGCAAGAGGGCAACAATGATGTTATCTGAATGGACTAAGTGTAGGTTGGAAGGGACTAAGAAGTTATTTATATAAAGGTAACTTCAGAAGAGGTTATGGGAAAGTTATGTTTTTTCACGCTTGAAGCTTCAAATTTGCTTGCAGAGAGGCAACGAATGCTTGCGGAAGAGTTTCTTATTGAAGTGACTGCACTATTTTTAATCACACATTTAATCATTTCAATACCATAAAGTAACTTTATTTTTTGGTTGGGTCAAAGATTTCATCCCAGAAAACTCAATATATTAGACGTAAAATTGTTCAAGTAAATTATTTTATGAGCCGAGGGCAAAGTTTCAAAGTGCGCACTACACTGGCAGGTATAAAGTGGCTTAATGAACAGGTACTCTTTTTTTCACATGATGTACTAAAAACATGGCAGTAAGAAGCGTGATCGTTTTTTCTTGAGGAAAGCCAAGTTTTTAATATACCCTCTCTTTTCCGAATGAATTGCACTCCAATGGGTCCAAATCACGCGGATGCTTCAAAAACAAGTGGTCCATCTAAAGAAGTGCGCTTTCTCAATCGAGGCTTCGAATTGACTTTCTCTTTCCGTCATGTGCTCTCCTTGAGGCGAGAACACCTGATCGGCGACAAGTGGCGCCCGTTCACCAGGGAATAAAGAGGGAGGCTGGCTGCGTCCCTTGGGCCAAATACAGTGTGGAGGGAGAGTGGGTGAGGAGGAGTTAGAAAGCGAAGCGGGGCGATGGAGGCAGCCACCTGGAGATGCCCCGGTCGTCGTCAATTATTCATGAAGATGGCGCGGTGCGTCCTCGTCACACGATGGAGAGCAGTCACAAGCAATCTCATTCCCTCCGGAAAAGACTCATCTTTATCCTTCGCTGAAGATCATCTTTCTTACTTGAACGCCTTATCTGCGTCAACAACCTCCCAGGTTTCTGCAAGTGATATCTGTTCCTTGAGCGACAAAGTCACTGCTGAGGTGACTAGAATATGTGGAGCTTAAGTAGACTTGAAAGGGGAAGAGTTACGTATTTTATCACATGCGCGTCGTAGCGTTGCACTCTTTTTCTGGAACTAAGCAGTTTATTTTATTTATTTCCAACTTTAAATCCAATCAGATGAAGACTATTCGTAATTATCACTTTATGGCATAAAAATGAGTCTACTCGGGCACTGTCTATTCAAAAATTCTCGCTCCCATTCAGCACGTACACGTGGATGTATGGTCAACCACATTAAGCCTCGGAATTAATATGACGAGCTTTCCGTGAAGTTTAACGTTTAATTATTTACCTTCGGCCGTCGGTTCTTTGCGTTGCCCCGCCACCCATGTGAAGGATTTACTATTGACTTTGTAGTGGCAAGTCACTTTTGAATTAATTGAATAATTATAAATTTAATTTGCAATGCTGAAATTGTTATATGCTTAGCTTACCTTTGCCTAGTCTCCACATCGGCGTAAAGAGGACATTTATGTACAGGGAATGTGAAGAAAAGAAATGTTACGGCTGGTATGTAGGAGTGCTAAGCATTATTCCAAATGAACCATCTCGAGTGGGACAAGTCAAAACTGTATTTAATGCTTTGAAGATTAAGCTAATACTTAGATTATTTTCTTAAGCTAATACTTAGATAGATTTAGTTTACAAAAGAAGTAAAATAGGGTTTTCCTCACTTCTTCAAATAAATCTCAAACATTTTCAACGCCTTTGCACCATTCTCAGAAGTTGAAATATTAGCTAGTATTCATAGTATATATTTCCTCATTTAGTCATTTTTTTCTACGCAAATCTACGTATTTCCACTGAAGCAGGGGCCAAAAACATATCTTATATGCATTGCGGTTCCGCCATGAGAATGAAACTAGTAAAGGTATAAGGCCAACATTAAAATTGTAAAGTTAACATGATTCCCAGCAGCAAGTTGTTGGCCTATGAACGTACTACTCACAAATAGCTGAACAATAACAGTGGGTATATTCAATATGCTAACAGGAGCGGTAATTGTCTGTCGTTCAAAACATTACCACACCCAACTTAAAACTCAAAGTAGTACGATATATAGAATCAGAAACTAAAATTTCAATCTATTTTATCATAATGATGAAATAATATGATTATTTAAGCATGAATATCAGTAAATATTACGAGGCGTCATTTCTATTTCATAAAATGTTTTTTTCGTTCGTCGAACAAACTATTGCCTACCTAAATAGAAGGAATAAAAACTAATTAATCCCGCCGTAAACATAATATGGAAATGAATAGCGATATAAGCTGAAAAGTAATAAATATTAGGGAAAAGTGCGAGAACACGTGCACTAATAGCATCTCGATATATTAAAGACCGCTCGAGCAATTTAATGGGCGTCCTATTTTCGCCGTGACAACAAGGTATAATGGGAACTATAGTAAGGCACTCAGTGAAATTTAGAGTCAATGCAGTATGCTACAAACCAATTTATTTTCGAAGACAAGAGTTGTGCAATACGACGTCCACCTTAATATCTCCTGAATCTGTACTAATCCTTGAAAAGACCATTAAGCGATGAACAAAAGTGCAAACAAATTGAAAATAAAGGAAAAAATCAATTTTAGTAAATAAATACTCTCTGCTCAATTGAGAAATTTCAAAAACAAAATTCAGATATCGGGTCACAGGTGAAAAAATATATTTTAATTTCACCCTATTTTTTTAACAACGCCAAATATTTTCAAGTAATTACAATATGATTATTTTGTAAAGTAATACTAATGTTGAAGACAAAATATAAGAGCTCGTACTGGATAAATAACAAAAATAAGGCCAAATATAATTTATGAATACTTGTCTGCTATCATTGAAATTAAGATTATTACTTTAACCTAAATCAGATGTGAGGAAAAAATAAAGAGAAATAAATGGACTGGAAATAAAACGTAAGGTATTTAGTATTATTAATCAATAATTTCAAATATATATCTCTAGATAGAATCTCTAAGAAGTTCGGAAATCAGTTTAAATTTTAAAGTTCATGAAATGAAAAAAATCACGTCAAATCTATAGAGAAAAAAAAACAGGAAACTGGTCCCGAGAAGTTCAACTTTATTTTAACTACACCTACTATTTAATGTTATCCCAAACTAATAATCGCTACTTTGTTATCACTTTTGTTTCCATTCACGTACAAATCATGCATTTTGTTCATTTGCCTAAGGTTACTGCCGACCTCTAATGAATTTACAACATTTATATTCCTGAGCTTCTCGAGTTATCAGATGGGCCATTTCTCTCTGCAATCAATCCGTTAACCCGAATCGGTAAAACAGTGAATTAATTGAAACCAAATTAGCTCTTCGATTATCTCTCATGGTTAATTTAATTTGCCCATCAATCTGCCTCCGTTGACCCCAAAACGAGTTGCTTTACGAAATATAATGCTCTCACTTCAAGCTGAAGTCTATTTTATCTCCTGAGTACATACATTTCTGCAAGGCGCATCGATTCCTGTCATTCAAATCAGCATCAAATAAAAAAAATAGAAAAACACATAACGAATTCACTTGATGAAATAACTTTGGCCACAACTCTCACATTTTGCAGTTAAAATGGTCCATGACTCGATTTAAATCAAACGGGATATTTTTTCACAGAGTTTTGATTGAGTACGAAGCGTTTAGAATTTAATTAAATATCAAGTAAGCTTTACTGCTGTAGTATATTGCTTAAATTCTATATTTTTGTTGCTTTTTACATGATTTAAACATAAATGCTGGTCTTTTTTGGCAATTTAACCTATTTTTACGGTTTTCACAGTAATATTAAAATGGCTGTTTTTGAATACGACTTAAATGTAAAAACCGTTCCAAAAAAATAGTTATGTGAAAATGTTTTACATACTTTGATTTACTATGTTAAGGTTTTCCACGTTACTTTGCCTGCCAAAGTTACGCTGGTGAAATGCCCTATTTTTGGAGAAAATATATTTGCACAGTCAGTCCACCTCATTTCAGCATGCAACGTTTTCACATGCCGACACGCTCACGATCAGTCAGGTGAGCTTAAAACGTAATGCCATGCGCGCAAATACAATGCAATACCTGATCTTGATGAATTATGAGGGGATCGGGTTGATATGGTGGCCAGAGTGTAGGCTGCCCACCCTCTGGTCTCGGGTTCAAATTTCGGCGAGGGAAGAGAACTTTCAGAGACTGCCCGATCCCTGCTTAAATGCTGTGTGGAGGACGTAAAATACGGTTGGGACTTTAAGCCGTGGTCCCCTTGGCGCCTTTCGTTAAGAGCAGGCTGATTCCGACGCCAGGTTTCTCTCCACCCTTCCTTCCATACCCGTTCCTCATTGTGCAAATGGCCTCAGCGGTCGGTCACCTCCTCCAAATGTATGGTGTACACCTTACTATACTGAACATAGCAGGATGTATGCATGAACTTAAATGAAATCACTTCTTATCAGTATTAATTCATTCCCTAAATAAATGTAATGTAACGGTAAAAAAAAACAATGGGGACAAACTATTTCCCTGGACTGAGATTGAATTCATTTTTCATCAAAAAACTCCAAAAGTTCGTATATTTGGGAATATTAATAAGGTGGATTTTGACCTTTTTTGAGGATAAAAAGCTCTGTAAGGAGGAATTTGACGTACTTTATAATCACTGAGGTTTATCGAAACTGCGATGACCAAGATCAAATTCCATATTAAATTTTTTTCAGGTTTTAAAAGTATAAAAGATTTAACGGCTGTTAATGTATTCCTTTTAGAAGGAGGCCAGTTTTTTAACGATACCAAAGGAATAAATGCTACTCTTACGATATTTTTCTGCCACCGTCACCTCATGGCACAAATGATTTGAGCTGTCGATCGCCTCCTCAAAATACCATAACATAATTTATGAGCAGTTTCTTTCAATGGAATTTTTTACATCACTCCTTTGGATCCAGTGCATTTTTTTATTTATCCATCGATTTATCTCACTAGTTAGGCAGTTTATCTCCGTATCTGAATCCAGCCTTCATCCGCAATCTGCTGAGCGCATTCAGTTCTTCCAAGAACACCCGCGGCAGGATTTGATAAGAAAAGAAAAATCAAATAAGAGAAATATGCTCATGGTGTTAAAGTTAGTATGATACACTTTTCCGATGACATAGCACCGCCAGCACGAAAAACTTATTTCCAGGGAATGAAATTTGCATGGAAAGGCCTAAAAAAACGAAAAATAAAACTTCCAGATAGCTGCAAAGAGTGAATAAATTATTATTTATGAAAGTAAGCACGAAGATGAAGTTCCAGTTTGGTACAAAACGATATAAGCTAGAACTTCTCTCCCACCAAAATTCTGCCTTTACTCTGCACAGTTTTTTTATGCAGGAATCCTCATCCCTGAGGCTATGTAAGCAGGAACTTCCTTCAGAGCGCAATGGCAATTTTACACGCGTTACCCTTGCTCTACATTCAACTCTGAGACAAGCTCACAAAAGTGGAACATCACTTTCTTACTGGTAATGTTCCAATTCCATCAACAATTCCGTTAATAAATGAACCATTTTTTTATTTTATCCTCTTTAATTAAAACAAGGTTTTAGATCATGCTTTTTTACAACCTTCGCGGATATCTTTCATTTTCCAAAAGGGTAACCGTAACGTGCGAAATTATTTCACTACTTAGTACTAATACTGTTATTTCAGATTTGATTAGCGTTTAGATAAACAAGCATACTGCGGATATATTGAATATCATGCATACCGAATTGATTTAAAAGGAAGGCTGACTCAATAAAAAATATATTTTACGAAAGACTTATTGGCGATAAATAAAATCCCAGAGTGCTAAATAGTTGCAAATTATTTATCTTTTTATACTGACTTCACGATTAACGAAAACTGGCTGTCATCAATGAGATCTGCTCAATTTAAACAAGCATATCAAAACACCCTTTCAGACATACTAAATTTCAATAGTATGTGATTAGCAAAGTAAAAAATATTATTAATTGCAATGTTATTGATAAGCTACTACAAAATAGTTAGGTCACCTAATGATACAGCAAATGGTGGTTATGGCGTTGAAGAAAAGGCACTTTTATATAAGACAATAACTATTCATTGACACCCCCAGATTTAAAAAATGCAGGAACAAATTGTTTCCTAACTTCTGAGGCCATTACGTTCAGATTGTTTTTAGCTTTATCCATCTGTTTTCAACAAAATCAGCATTTAAAAATACTTGACTACGAATAGACAGTTTGTGAATATGGAAATAAATGCATGTGCGAATTAAAGCGAATGACCTGTACTTTGCTCACTATCCCTAAAATAAATTACACCAGGAGTAAGCGAAAACGAGCATCGACTTCCACACATATTGGATGACCATTACGTTATTTGATGGTTAATCAACTCAATCGAAAATGGACTTTTTTGACCAACTAAAATGGCCTAATTTCACGCCGTTTGGCGAGCGAAACTCGGTTTTTCTGGCATGGGAGAGAGAGAGAGGGGACATTGTAAAACCACAAAGTGAAGCGATGATGGGAACGTTGTGTGATGCGATGCAATGACTTTTGAACCCTCTTCCATTTCAACCCTTTCCACTCTACCCCACCCATAATCCCCTACCCTTTCCTCGCAGTCTCCTGTAAGGCCCCACGGCTTTTCGGCCCCACTCGCCCCAGTTGTCCGCCTTTAGAGGGCGCGGATAGGTATCACGTGACACTGCTGCGGCCCCCTTACTCCTTCTTCCCCCCCCCCCCCACCCCACCCCACCGGCCCTGTCCCGCCCAAAATGCTCCGAGCCATTAAAAAAAAGACAGGCGACGGCCGCGCGGCGCGAGCATCATCGAAAACAATGGAAGGACGACGGGCTGCCCGTGCGGTTTTTCGGCGATCAGGGGGGTAGCCGTAGAATGAGGAGGGCCTCCAGAGTTTCCGACCGCCAACGACTACCGTGCGCGCGCGCGCCATGTTGAAAAGAGGCCATCCGAAGAGCATCAGCGAGAGAGGTGGAGGTTGGAGGAGGAATTCCGGTGGCGGCGCCACAATCGCTCCACGTGTAGCGTCCCTGAGTGACATCCGGCTGAACCTAAAGAGTTCTTTGTGTTGCCCAAGTTTCCCAACCAATAACCGCTTATTGGAACAGAGCTCTCTTTTATTCAGTCCATAATTGCGATGCAGAAGTTTGGGACCGTCACTTCGAGGATATTAAGGCTGAATAAATCATGATGTAGGGGATGAGATTTAAAAATTCTTGACAGAGGGTACGCGGGAACCTTATGTGTATTTACTCCTTGTATACTTCTAGCAATTTATTTCTATGAGTCCTATAAGTTTCTCAAATTATTTAATGAACAAATCTTTCACGAAAGAGATGTGCAAATGTCACCAAACCGAAGCATCCTCGGTTAAATTAGTGATAGTATTTCATTCATTCGTTCTCCAATCTTGAGCTAACCGAAAATAGACGTGGTATCCATGTCAACATTAAACTAAAACCAGTGATAACTTTCCACACAAAAATGAGCCCAATCGACCTAGGCTGCGGCACAAACTACCGATATCGAGGCCTATAGCTATTTGATGAAGGCGAAAATTTCCGAAATCTTAATCATTTGAGCATAAAATAAACTTTTTTAAGTTACCACTGGTTTCTATTTCATATCTCAAAGTTATGAATCAAGTCTATATTTCTAAGCCTGATTGCTCGTATAAATTTGTGCGATAACCAGCATTTTCTTTAATGGAAGGGAAGTCCTTTTCGATTTAATATGTCCCCGTGATATTAATTCAAGTCTCAGAAACCACGTAAATGCTCACCGTTACCGTCCCACGACGATTTTTTTAGTTCTATTTATTAGCATATTATAACTACCTAACTCTCCGTCTCATCAATCTTCGCCAAACTATGACAATTACTGATGATTTCCTGTCACTCCCATAAAATGGCATTTCAACTCAATGATTGATATTACTCTAATAGTAGGGACAATTAATCTGTTTTGTGAAATTTGCCACGAGATAATAGTTTTTTTTTTAACAATTTTGACCATTTGTTTACACACAGAGAATGAGAGGTAGAAATTATAATTATTCATAAGTTTTTATGCCTCTTTACACCCATAGCACACATGGGTCAGCTGGATAATAATATACATACTTATGTGTATTATGCCCTAAAACATTCATTCTTTGCAATAAATAGCTCTCGTAGAAGCTAAAAGGCTGCAGTAAATTTTTATTATTATGCGTTTGTTCCATTAAAATAATTTATTATCCACTCTACATTAGCCTGAGAGAATCGGCTAAGTAGTTTTTTAAAGCGAATCAATTTTTTATCTCGGTCTACTGTGCTACGATTTTTTATATTTATAAACAATAACAACAGAAAACCTCGGATTGTTACTGACCCATGACCCACTCCGAGCTTTTTGTTAAAATTAACAGCTGCAGTGCACTCTTACTAACACTTCACACTTGAAATTTTTCTCAATTCATCATATCACAATCACTTCATTGATACTGTTTTGCCGTTAAACATCACATATTTACACCTGATTAGTGCAAACTGAACTTACAGCAAACTTTTTCTTAAGTATTGGTATGAAATGTACACTATTTACGCCACATTCCGAATCTTGAAGGCATTAATTTGCCTTTTTTGCGTAAAACGGCAAGTTTCCACAAATAAACGGTCTTTTGAGTCATTCCTCATCAGATTTCAAAATGGGGAACGTTTCGTCTCCACAGATGGAGACTTCATCAAGAACAATACCATCCTTCGCAGCAATCATGTAATTCAAGTACAGGAGGAGGAAAAGGGGGTAGGTTTGTAGCACTCTGTAAGTTTCTCTCATTAATACTCGTTAACTACAAATTACCAGAACCCAGAATGAAAGTTAAGTTAAATTGTCCGAATAATCGTCGCATATTTAATTGAATTAAAATCCCCGGATTACATCGACCGTGTGAATTTTTATCTTCCTGGATAATCCAATGCATCGCTTGCGATATTTCGTAATAAAGCACGTATCCTATAAAAAACATAGACTTGGTTGTAGCGACATTTGATGACGTTGAACGTGCCGTAGTGACTTTTTGAATTCTTGGCGATATCACATCGTTTAAACTCACAGTCTCTGAGCCTCTGGCGATGAGCGGCGTGTGGATGTCTTCTTCGGCCCTGGCTCACACGGTTCCATGTCATCGGGATTGCAGTGACGAGTGGCAACTTAATCTCAGCGACGAGGTCGGCCTCAGCACTCATTCCGCGCAAATCAATGTTCCACCCCGACACCCACACCACGCTAGGCCAGCGGGAACAGTCGCAGTCGACTGGGAAAACGGATAGGCAGCAGTGATGACTTGGGGATAACATTGCGCGACATACCAGTCTCCGAATTCATTCGAGGTTTATTTTTTAAATATTGGTTTGTTCTGTTTTGAAATAAGTAACATTTATAAATAGACCACTCATAAATATTTCATTGACTAAATATATACATTTTTTTTCAAGTTTTTATTGGCATCAAAGGCACATCAACCATCGATCGACGTAGCTGAAATATTGATCGGTTCTTCTTCGTACACAATTCTAAAAGCTACCTATATTAAGGCATCGATTAAAAAAATATGAATGGATCAAGGGTATAGCTAATTTTTACTAAATCCCGGCCGCGATTATTCCAGGTTTATAGGTTTTTAGTGAATTTCAGTGATTGGAGATTCGATAAAATAAGTTTTCCTCCATGAAATCTGCCACAGAGGTGCGGCCAAAATAGGTGTACATGCTTTTCTAATAACTACAGGACATCAATGCATATTCCGCCTTATTGTTACCGTGGAAATATTACTGGGATTTTTAAAATTTACTAAAGCTTGTAGTTGTTTTCCTGTACTAACTTTCCAGAATGTTTTCCTATTTAAAAAAACGCTAAGGATAAAACATAGTTTACAGACGGCTTTTCGCGTAAACAATTTTCGTCAGCTTGATCATAGCTGCTCCATAGTACCCTGTTAACCGGCATAAATGATCATTGTGCAAACAAAACTACCATCTATCTATGCAGCTATGGATAATTATATATTCATTTAAAATACTTGGAACGGTACAAGCTAAACAAATGCTAAATTTTCCGGTAATTGCATTTACAGAATACACATTTTTTAACTGTAGAGAGTTCAAAAACAGCTGCATTCGCAAATAAACAGGAATTAAAATTTACCTTTATCGTTATAGAATTAAATGGATTGTTATAATTTCCAAGCATTCATTTTCTTCATAAGTTCTTTTCAAGTCATTATAGTTTAATATTAATAATTTCAGTGTGAAATTTAATTTAAAAAGTGATCTAAATTAACTTTAGATAAAATTGAGAAAAGTTTCGAGATACTGGAAAAATTAAGGACGAATAGGGAACCTTCACACAGTGACCCACAACAGCAAATAAAGTGCCATTATTCTCTAGAAGGAAAGTAATATTTCCACGTCCAGGGCAAGAAAAAACCATTTGTGAACAGTAAAACTTTTGCACCTACTTTTTGGCGCAAACTTTCGTCATCGTAATACGTATTTACCGTCGGTTCCATCCATTTATTTTCCCTCGCAGAAAGTTTTTCCCAGTTAGTGACCGCTCGCAAATGGGAAAATCTTAGTCATTAAAATTATGGTATTGATTTGCATGGGTTACGTCTTCTTAGGAGTTTCTTGCTACATGCAGGACAATTTTTGACCTAAATTGGATGACAAAATCAATTCCCTCTTTTGAAAACAAAATTATAAATATTCTATTTTTGTTGCTATTATTAGTAAATCTGGTCAAAAATTATTATTATTAATGTTTTAAATGTCTTCAAATCAAATAAATTCTAAAATAAAACCAATGGTCAAACCTTTTGCATCACAATTTTAAAACTAATGGTTTTTCTTGTAATGCATCCATACTTTTCATCCTTCCTCTCTAATCCATACTTTTCCTCTCCATTTTCAGGTAAGTGAAAAGAATATGATCTCCTGGAAATTTGGTCAAGTCATCGAGGTAAGTTAAATTCTGCTGTTAGGGGTTGCTCCATCTATCAATCAAGGAAACTTAAAAAATATTGTCCTCACTGGTATTATTTTACCGGAAACGTTTCAATGTTATTTTATTGGATAAGTTATGGAATTTAGCAGCAATTTATTGATTTACTCAATCATCTCTCTTCTAAAGTCTTATATGGCCCACTGTGGCCTTCTTTCAAGGTATGTAATGTTAAAAGAGTTAATATAAATTAACAAAATTATTCATATAATTGATGATTTAGGATGGCAACTTCAACTTAATTTCTTTTAAAACCATTTAATTTAATGAGAAATGATTATTTTTTCACAATTGATCGCATGAACTTAGCAGTAACAAAAAGTCATTACTCCACGAAGCTGATTGAAATGAAAATATCTACCATCCAAAACAAAAGCCTTAAAAAACGAAATAGATCTTATTGAAACCGACACTACAAATTAATTCATAATGAATCTTACGCTACTTACGGTGAAGTATGTTTATAAACATGTTTTATGCTCAAGCATAAAGTTTAATTCACTGCAAAACACGTATAGGAGTTAGTACTGAATAAGATAACATTTTATCTCAGAGCCTGTCGTCTTCGGTGTCACCACCTCTACCTGGATGATTCTCTCCTGACTATTAAGTTCTATAGAGTTGATGCATGGATAACTTGAGAAAATTTTATTTTTTTGCGAGGTTATTCTAATGCATTGCTTCCTGTGAGAGTGATATCATAGAGGGAATTTTTGGCGTGCCCAATAGAATTGAAAATTATGCGTCCATGCAGGCAGGGTAAATACATTATAAAAAGAAACCATTATAAGAAGTTTTTCATTTATTATTCTCACAAACATACATATATAAAAAATAGGCAAAAAGAATGAAATATCAACTGGTTATCACTGAATCAGGTGTTTGGAGCAAAAGCGATCGGGTATTCTTCTGGCCTCGGATCTAACTCGAGATTTAATTTAAACATAAACACTTACTTGGTGGCTATAGTGGGTTAGTGAATATCTACCTTTATTTACTTGATTCATATTAGTCACGTTGAATCATAAATAATCTGATATTTTTTTAACTTCTAACGTAAAAAAGGATTTCAATTACTTTCTTACCTATTAATATTCACCAACAGATATAGCTTAATATTTTTAATGTTAGTAGACTAAAAATAACTAATTCTCTTCTTAATCGTCTATTCCAATTTAACCTAAATGTCATTCACAGTTTTGCCTCTAATGATTCTCACAGTAAGATTTTTTGAGGGATGATTATTTCCGCCTCCGAGTGACTTGGCTGAGCTCAGCATTTTGAATGCGAAAGAAGCACATCAGAAATGCAAAGTATCCTCCCAACCTCATTTACTTACTTCCACTTCAAAATGTAAAATGAAATGCCTTCCTGAATCTGGTCAAAATGTTCTTATCTTATGAGTTTGCTGACTCGTCACAGCGGGAGAGATGAAGATTTTTTTTTAGGAAAGAGTGACGATATATGCAAATATGATTTATCCTTACAAGAATTGAGCACGAATTATAAGAAAAAAATAATAGATCTGAAGAATTTGCTTCTATTATGACTACAAACGTCTGCCCTATATCTAAAAGAGCTCTCTGATGCGCTCCAAATTTTAGCGGGTGCCCTTTTGTGAAAACATATTTTCTTAATTGAATAAAACTTCGCTTAATATTATATGTATAGAAAAATATACATGATTCATCGATAAAAATCAACTTAAGCATAATAGAATATATTAAATTGGAGGTAACAGGATTTCCTTCAGCACATGGGGCTGCAATATAAAATCCGTCCAAATTTATATTTTTAATTCATTTAAGGTTATAAGTACCCTTTTTAAGCTGAAAAGTTACTGTTATTAATACGACAGGTATTAATGTAAAATATTCAGCCTTAATACAACTCTTTGTGCACATCATTCTACTAGCATAAAACAATAGTCTTCTATTTTGTCATAAAAGCGCAAAAAACTTGATGAGATAAAAATCTAATATATTTTAAAATAAAACTTGGATTTAACGAGAACCAAAATTTTTAGTTCTCTTTCATACAGATATGAAAAACTCTATTGAACGCATGGGATGTTGTTAGCTTTTCCTAAAAATATCTCAAATAGCTCCACATATCTCAAATTGCTCAAATAATACATTTCTAGCTCAGTACAAGCCTAATGATATTAAAAATGGGATCATCCAAAGAGTAATTGATCAAGCATAAAGAATCTGACTGCATCAGGGGAAAATTATTTTCATGAACAATAGTCCATCAAAGAGTAATTGATCAAGCAAAAAATCTAAGCGCATCTAGTGTAATACTATTATAAAAAATACCCCTCAATATCATCGCTTGAGCCTAAAACCAATATAATATAAATAAAGAGTTAAACATGTTCAAAAGCCCAAGGAAATTAAGGCTATTTCTCAAGGACATGAAGGTATTTGGCATTTTAACAGATGGAATTTCTATTTTATTAAAGTAGTCAAATTTGTTCTATGGTGAACTTTTGAGACATAGATATTGAAAGCGGTTTTGTTATATGTACCACTTCCATACTTTGTATGCTCTCTCTCTCAATATCAGCATTAACTCCACCGTGGGTCACCGCAATATCATCAAAATGCTAATGGAAGATAGATTTTTAAAAACTTTCACAACCTTCCGGCCACCCACACATGACTTCTATGTATGGGTGGATTTGGAAAAAGGTTTGGCTTAGAAATGCGCTGACGGCAAATAAAAAAAAACTCCACTATGGCACTCGTACGTAATTGCAAATCGCGAAAACAAAGCCTCAAAGCTGGCGGAAAGGAAAGAGCAGTGTGTGGAGCAGAGAAAATGCAACCTCAAGAATGCCACACACGAGAATGGGGGGCTCACCTCCTGCACGAAGCGTGGGAGCGGACACGGCGGAAATGATTTGTTTCATCGTAATTCCGTCGACGGGAAAAATATTCCTTACCTTTTTCGACTGCACTCCTCTGTTATTTCGTAGAGGGGGGCGTGGTTGGTTGCTAGGGGAGTGAGGTAGCGGAGGAGACTCTCATTGTTGTGATGTGGAAGCGAGAGAAGGCGGCGATAAGTGGGTCACGAGGAGAAGAGGGAGACGGAGAAATAATAGAGAGAGGGAGAGAGACTCCCTGCGTCGATATCAAAACCTATAGTAGTATAGCTCTCCGAAAAGTCACCGCTTTCGTCAGGACCGCTCCAAATGGATCCCGCGATGGAGTTAAATGACGTATGAGCGTCAGCAAATAACGGTGATCATGAGGGAACAATATGGGGAGCTTAATGAGGGATACATTTTTCGTATTACTCAAACATGTTGCGGCACGTAACCAATCTATGCATTCTATCTATGGGACATAAAAATGATTAAAAATTTTAAGATTTAAATACAGAATCATATTTTTCGGTGGCCCCAGTGGCGGCGGGGCATCTGCCAAACAAGACGTCATGGGTTCGAGTCCCGTCTTGGTATGTCTCTAATCAGGGCATAGTTACTCGTGCACGTATTATTGTTACATTTCTTGAACATCCCTATGGAAATATGAAATGTATTTGGTTGCACATTGTTAAGTAAATAAGTAAAAAATAGGCAATTAAAATTGAAAATGCTCTGTTGGATAAAGGAATATTTATTGTACACTAGGATAAAATATTTGTGATAAAGTGGTAATTTTTTTCACTATTTTGCAAACATATCCACCAACTACGTGGAACTGAAATCATACAATTAGGGAAGTATTTTTTATAAGTAACTGAATCAACTCTTCAATAAAAGCATAAGCTCTTGTAATGAAGTTTCAAACGATAGTCCAAATTTTTGTTCAAATGGTCTTTCAATGACTAAGAAAACAGATTTCCTCAAACAGATACAGCTATTGATCTCTTGATAGAAGTTTTCCTTTATTTGTAGGTGGAATAAAAATATGTTTTGTACTCAGGAAAAGTTACGTAAAAACAAGGTTGGTAAAATATAATTTGCTATTAAAACATCAAGATTAATTTCCAAGATTCAGGATGGGTGTTTTATCTGCCGCACTCAATATGTATGTAATTGCATAAATGTTTTGAAGCTCCACTAGGGTGAAGGGAACGTCGGTGACGTGATGCTTTTTACTCCGTAAGTTTGACGTTTAAATCGGGAGAGAGGGCAGCGAGTACGATTAGAATTTTCTATTCTCGACATGACAATGGAATCTAGATTCACCCTTTGTGAGGGAAAACGGTCATAAGCTCAAAATAAATGAAACCATGCCGACAAACCAGCTCGCGGAGGACGTCCGTATCCCATTCATCGGCGTCTCCGACTATAAATAAAAATGAATCGAATTCATATTGGAAATTTTGGCTTTTTCAATTCCCTATTTAGCGACATTCGAAGTGTTCTCTAACCTTCACCCCGCCCGTCATGCAACGACAAAGAATATGTATTTCAAATGCTATTTCAAATGCATGCATAAACAGCCATGTAAGTCAAACGTTTTATGACACTCCGAATCATAGCAAGTGGGCATTCAGCATGATAAAAAAATCAAAATTAAAACTTACAGGTGAATTATATTTCATCGACGGCAATAGCATTCCAACTCGTATTTTATAAAGGTGAAATTGGTAACTGAAACGAATACTTTCTACTTTTAAAAGAAAATGACATCATTGATGCTACCAATTTGTATTTCGTCGAGGTGCTACACAAAAATACCCATTAAGTAGAAAAATAGTAAAAATTTCCTTTGGAAAAAAGTTTTAAACTATATATTACGCTTCATATAACTTAGTGCCTGTCACAAGTAATCCAAAACAATATTTATTGATGCCAGACTTGTTTATAAAAAATTTGGACTTTCCACCAAGTTAAAATTGTAAATTTCCCCTTTCTCCTACCTTTAATTTATGCTTCCGACTTTATAGCAGCAAAGAAATTATTTTTAGATTAGAACCCCATGAATAAATTAAAAAAAAAAAAGATTTGATAAATGTCTTTCTCCGGAAACTGGCAAACCAAAGACATTTATCATAGGTTTTACCTGCCGCCCCTTGTCTGAGACCCTGAATCTTTTGCGAACTCGGAATTCGCTTCCTCACATCTTGGTCTCCCGACTGAGCTTATATATCCCGTCGCAAGATGCCCTTCGCCGCAGGGCTTTAGAGTGCAAAAGGGGGACGGGAGTAAGGGACGGGACAGACATTCAACCCCACCCACCCCATATCCTTCCTCTTTCCTCAAAGCGCTATCACGCCCACCTTTCGGTTTCGTCCGGCTCAGCGAGAGTAATCTATTTTCTCCAAAGAGAATAGATTCAAGACCCTTTTTCATCCACTCTTTTATGTTGCTAAAATTCTGCTTTGGTTATCCACCGGGTTAGGTTTTCCATTGGCCGACGCGTCGATGTTTAGATAGTCGTAACACACATCGCCATCAGAGCAGGTGAATATTAAACTGTTCTGTTCAACAAAGTTGATTCCGCGAATAACAATAAAATATCTGACACTTTTACAAAATAAATAATAAAAAATACATATAATCGGGGAGCTGTTGAGGCTGTCCCCTTTCAGCATTACCAGGGATGATCAGTGGTATGAGAGTGGTATCAGCCCGGCATTGACCCAAGGACAGCGGGAAACCCGTAAAACCACCGAGGTTCTAGTCGTTTTATGTACCCTTGTCTATGGGACAGGTGCCGCGTGATTGATCGACAACAGCCAATCCTACGAGAATTACACAACTTTGGTTTCTCTAGGTTGTATTCTAATCTTCCTTGATGAATATTTACTAGTCGATTATTGAAACGTCAGCTCTTGGAAACCCAGCTAATTAGATGAGAAGATATTATCAACACAATGGCGTATTTTATTTAGATATAACCTTTTTAAGAGTAACCATTTACCAGAGCAATGAGGCTCCTTAGTCATGATAAGTCTCAAGCCATACTTTTCTTTATAAGAGTAGGAGGATTAATACAACAATGAGTTAATATTAGAGAACAAATCTCTGAGTCAAAGGAGAGTGTGGTTTAACGAGGCTAGTAATTCCTTAGGCTTTTAAATTGTTAGAAAAAATTAAATACTTTTGCTTTATTTAAAAAATCTAAACGAGTCTGACACTCTTACACTTAAATATAACTTTTACTCTTACCATACAACTTTATATAATAAATATTAATACATGGCAGTCTTAATTCAGAGTGACGTATAACTTACAATTCATTATCATGATTAATAAAGTTTCAAAGAGTTTGAACCAGCAATATCTGAACAGAACAACACCCGTGGTCCTTGAGAATCCTTGAGTGTTTTTATAATGCAACTGATTCCATCTATCAATTTCCGAGGATTCTCATCCTACAATATCGCCTCAGTTCCACTTAATTTTACTTGACGGGCAATTTGCAAAAATATTATACAAACAAGAAAACCGAAATGGCTTACTTAACCGGACGCTGAAGGAATCACGTTCATCGATAACCCACATTTAGGAGGCATGGTGTTTCGTATTATATTCTCATAAGAATAAACGACCCGTTCCAGAAAGAAGTGTTATTGACGACTGGCCGAAAGGAGCCGAATGAAATTAACTCTCCTGAAAATAAAGTAAACACTCTTTCCTCAGACTAAACCCTGCGCGTAAAACTATCATTATCTTTCAAATGCTTTGATGAAAATTAGTCTAAAAAAAGTCGGAGGGCATAATAATTTATGTGCTATAATTTTTTATCAAGGATAATTAAATATTTATGATATTTTCATCTGGGTCTTTAACTTTAATTTACGAGACTATAGAGCAGCACCCATATTGTATTTCTCAGAGTGCTTAGCAATGCGATAGGTGGGGATTCAGTGGCAATTTAATGCAATTGCAACATTGTCCGTCGTATAGAAGTAAGTGGAACTGGAAATCAGAGGCGAGATTGTTGGATGAGGACACACGGATATTAATGCGAGGTATCATAGTTGGCTTGTAATATCTCACCAATGCTACTGTACGGGAGCTCTTATCGAAAATTCTCGCCGATGATTGCAAGTTCCTCTCACTCTTACATGAACGGCAATATTGCGAAAATGTTAACAGATATAAAGGCAAAGAGAACTCACATCACCTCTAAAAAGCAGCTACGTCCTTAGATAACCCGCAAATAGAAGGCATGGTATTCCCCCACCCCATAGAAGGGAACGTTGGGTTCCTAAGAGCAGCGTTAATAACTATTGGCCCGAAGGAGCCGAAGGAGTGAAGGGCCCGAAGGAGTGAAACTATTACAGGTATAACATATTCATTTGTCATCAATAATTATATTTTTATCCGTGTTTTTCGTTTTTTGAGTACGAAGATTGCTAAAAAATAGGTGCATGGCGTAAAAAATATTATTGGTTACATTATACGTGATGACTATGATTAAAAAAAAGCTTGTAATTCTATGGAATTTTAATCAGTAAGTGGAATGGGGATTCTATGGCAATGTAATTGCCTGTCATACTTATTGAAGATAGTGGAACTAGCAATCAGGGGCGAAAGTCTTGGATGGGAGCAAACAGACCTAAATTTACTGTCCAGAAGCTCTCATCGAATGATCTCGCCTCTGATTGCTAGTTCCCCTCACCTTTACTCGACGGGCAATGTTGCAACCATGTTAATGGATATTAAGATCGAGAGACCTTACATTAACGTCCACTAAAAAGCATCAACGTCCTGAGATAACCCGCATTTAGGAGGCAGGGTATTCCTCCAGAGCATGGGGAGGGAACGATTCCTGAGAGCAACCTTATTGACCGCTGCCCTAAAATGGGTAGTGTGAAACTATTAGAGTTATAACAAAACATTTATTAGTCATCAATTATTACTTTTATCCTTTTTTCGTTCTTTTAGTACAAAGTTTGCTTAAAAAAATAGATGCATAAAGTGAAAAACACAATGAAATGATAAATTAAATTATATAATGATTGAGAAAAGCTTGTAATTCTATGTCATTTTATTCTTTCGAAATGAAACATGCGCTTGTTACCAAGAATAATCTCGGAAATAAAATGCCTAATATTTTCATCACATACTTTACGTTTAACTTTCGAGGGGATAGAGCAAGATTCACATTGTAATCTCAGAGTAGTATTTGGCTATGCAATAGATGGGAAATCTGTGGGTATACAATCGCACATTGTCTGTGATATAGGGGTGAATGGAACTGGCAATCAATGGCGAAAGCCTTGGGTGAAAGCAAACAGACCACCCCCTGGGATGGCTCACTTTCTGTCCAAGAGCTCTCATCCAACAATCTCGCTCCTGATTGTCAGTTCCCCTCGCCCTTATATGACGGGCAACTTTGCAAAAATGTTAACCGACATGAAGATCCAGAGGGCTTACATAACCGTCCACTAAAAAGGATCCAAGTCGTGAGATAACCCGCATTTAGGAGCAATGGTATTCCTCCGACACATAGGGAGGGAACGATGGGTTCCTGAGAGGAGCGTTAAAAACCAGTGGCTCGAGAGAGAGAGAGAGGACTGAGAGGCTCACGAAGCCACAGAGGCAGTGCGCAGTATTAAAAGCAATTGCGCCGGCTGGTTGACATGCTTTTGACTTGGCGCGCTGCCACCCGCCGAATACTACTTGCGGCCTCACTTGCAGACACGGCGGAAACTAGAGCGGGATGCAGTGCTTTTGGCTTTCCCACCCCCCCGTCATCACCCACTGCCCAGCGCCGCTCACTGACACACCCCCGCAGTCCCACATCGATCCCGGGATAATGGTCCCCGCTCCTCTTCTAGGGGGACCCCTTAAGTCCTTCGGTCCCTCCGCCCACGACGTGACGCTCTGCGCAAATCTAGGCATCCAAAAATCCTTCGGGAGTTAATTACCCCTCACTCAGCATCAAAGATAAAGCAATACACAATGGGAAAACTTCGCGGATTTTTCTTTTTTTATTTAGGACGACCATTTTGAAGGAATGGGCGTAGTATTCAAGCCCAAAGATGAACAATGTTCCACACTTTCATAAGCTCCTTGCATAATGTTTCAAAGGCGAAAAGATATGTTTGCATATATTTATTTTTAAATGTCTGTGGGGTATTGAGAAACAATTCTGATTTAATTTGGCTACATCTAAGATGCAAGGAGTTGCAGCCATTAAAAATCCAAGTTCATCTAAAAGTAAATAAAAGATAGCACGTTTAAAGTAATTAACAAATACTTCGTATTGCATTCTCTGATGCATTACCTTACCCAAAGTTCACCGTTTATCAGGTGATAAGTTTCTATACCCACTCATTTTATCGCCATTCTAACTTGTCTTGGTACCCTAATGGCTCCTGTCTGGGCAAACCTTTGTTGGCCAAAATCTTTACTGCTTTTTTTAAGATACTTACTAAAATATCTTTGAATACCAGAAAGAAGTTAGTAACTCCTTACTTGCTTTCCAATAATGCAGAAAGGGAACTTTTGAGAGGTTTTCTTTGTATTAAATTGGAAAATATTGATTTGAAAACATGGGTCATGCTAATTGATGTTCTAAAAAATAGTTTCTGAAATACCCCAATCAATTTTTTTATTAGTCTTTTGATTAGTCGGGTCCGTAAGTGTACGTATTACAAATGTTTATGTGCGGACCACATTCAGTTAAAATTTTCATGGGTAGCGTAAAATATCAGTAAATCTATTTTCGGATTCATTTGAATGATAACACAGATGTGCATTACGAACAACATCTCAAAAAAACATTAAATTGAGAACTCCTTACTTTTTCCATTTAGACAGATTCTAAACAGCTATAAAGAGTATATATCATCAAGCAAAAGTAACGTCATGCATTTTTATGAGGCACAGCAAGAGTGTTATCAGGGAATGGTACGCAAAGAATTTTATAATGGCGTGAGTGTGGAACTAGGCGGCAATTCTCTCCCATTTATATGAGTTCTTATCTCGAAGCATACCTAACAGTGTGATTTGAATGCTAACTATCGGAGAAGTAATGAAAAATGAGAACGCATAAATCCGGCAAGTCTTGTGAAAGGGTTTGAAACAAGAGATGCCACCAATAAAACTTGCAGATGAATCACGAATCGTTCTCTGGATAAGGTCCTGTTTTTATGGTTCCGCACCCTCAGAGTATTACGTCTCCACTCTACTCCACCCCAAATATTACGCACTACCCAAGTGAAGGGAGCCAAAAATACTTCGGGAATTAAATTTTCCTAATCTTCAAACATTTTTCAAAGATTTCACGGATTTGTATTTCATAATTGGAATAAATAGTTTGAGAATATGAACAACGTCTTCAGCCAAAACTTTAATTTTTTCATTCTCCTAAAAAACACATCCAGGAAATTTTAACAGTAATTTTTTATTTGATTCTAGATATGATAGTCAACATTTTGATTGAAAGCGCTGAAATCAAATGTAACCTTAAAATGTATCACATCGATTTCATTTGATAATTAAGTGTCAGAAAAATCTACCACGTATACTAGGAGCATATAAATGACGTGTCTCAATGGAAGTCTTTTAAAAATCAAATATAGGGAATCAAAAATTCTTGAAGAAGTAATTACCCCCAATACTATCTAGGGTAAAAATTTCAGAGTATAATTTTCTTAATTTTTCATTTATTAGGACGATTCGGACAATTCCAAAACATGAAAGTCATCTTCAGGCTCAATGATTCTTTTTGGCTCTCATAAACTACAAAATGGTTCACGGATAAATCAATACAAATTCATTTTTTGAGGATTCTAAGATTGTGAGGATTTCAAGTAATGCCGAGTCTCAACAAATTATGAATAAAAGATATATTTTATCATTGATTTTCCAGCGCTGATATTTCAGTAATTTTTAAGTACCCCGTATGCCAATCACAGATGCATAACCATCTCCGCAATCAGAATCGTCCTGATAATTATGTGTTCTGCCCTATCTTGGAGCAGCAAATCCTCTGAGTGACACGATTCCTGAGCCCGCACATTCCTCCACCTCCAACCTGACGCTCGGCGCAAATCTGGGCGACTAAAAATCCTCCGGGAGTTAATTACCCCTCATTTTCAAAGAGAAAATAACATACAAAGGGAACATGTCTCAGTGTTTAAAACATTTTTTTATTTAGAAAGGCATCTTCATTTGTTGTTTATTTTCCATGTATTCACCCTCAACATTTTTAAAATGAAAAGCACACATCTATATTAAAAAATTAAGAGGATGAACCACTTCCATTGCCATTTATATATATCCATATTGGTATGCTTACTATTTTCAACGCGTGCGGAGTTACAGGTAATACCCAATATCAAAAAGCATAAAATGAATAAATAAATTAACTACTACGAATATTATTTAAAAATTTACATTGACATATAAAATACAGTATCAATCTAATTCTTTGTCAGTGAAGCATTATTTATTGTCTAAAATAAATCGATTTGGTAAGATAATTAGTTTCCTTTTACTTACGACGACTGATACCAACTCATGAGAGTAATCCTCATGCGCAAACTATTTTTCACATTTTCATCAGCAACAAATTGGGGGCGCTTAATGCAAGAAAATAAAAATAATGTGCTCAGAGGTTATTTTCAAAAGACATTTTCAATCGGATGCGTGCCCTACTTTGAGAAGGTGGATTCATTGGAAATGCAAATTCATATATTTTCACCAATAAGTGAGGTCATAATAAAATGAAATGTCTTCATAAAAAATAAATGGCGATTTGAAAAATAAACTTACCGCTATAATAGCAAACCTACAGTCCGCTATACATCGTGCCACAAATGACATATTATTCATTATTATGGCATGCGCTGAAGCCCAGATATACATTTGCAAAGTACAGCGGCACATCATTTTGACGCCGACAGTAGGCACAATGAGTGTCTAAACAATGAGAGGTGTATGTGCAGTATGGGGTTTGCCGCTGCGTCCACGATCTTCCCCTCAAGCGCGGCGGGCATTTAATTAAATCCCATCCCAGTGGCCGGATGAGATTTAAATGACTTCGCCTTTTTGGTATACTATCATTCAATAATTTATATCTTTCATAATATACGATCAGTATCGTTGAAAATTTTTGTGAACCTGCGTAATATAATGCGCTACTATATAACATTTTTTCGAGCGATTTGAATAATTATTTATTGTTTTATGTATGTCTTTCTATGAACTAATGTATAAATTTTCAGTTTGGAAAGATTTAAATTTGGTTTCGAATAAACTGTGAGATCTCTAACATTCCATGTATTTTTAAAATACAAGTACATGATGTATTTTAGTTATTTGGGGTTGAAAATTTCATAACAGATTGGATACTTTCTATAGGATTACCCATTTCGTCTACTTGAAAATTTATCACTTCGCCCATTTCTCTGACTTTGTTCTATCACTACCGTATCATTTCATGTAGGCAATCACGTGCTGTTTCAAACGTATAATATGTTAATATTCAAATGATTTTACCTTGAAAAATCTGCTTTGTGTGACATGATTTGAAGCAATCCAAACATATTCCCACTGCACATTTTTCACACCAATACACACAGTCTCTTCATTTCCCATATTAGGCACAAACTGCACACATCCTTTGAGACTTTGATTTCTTCCCAGCTGCAGGAAATGTCCTTGGGAAATGTATTTCTTTGAGTCTTGGTACTAAATTGTGTAAGAAGTGACGGTCATGGCCAAACAGTCCGTATGAAGTTGAATATTTCAAAAATATTACCTCGACCAATGGCACGCGAAATGATAAGTCAATTTTTGATACGTGTTTTCCCTGTAAAGAACATTTGAATTTAGGACTGCGGCATTCAATAGTCTCCTAAATAACTTCATACACCACTTGTAATGGCGTTTTCTTTCCATTAGGTACGAATGCAATAACAAGTCCTTGAAATTCTCCCCACCAATGAATTCATTATAACCTAACACACAAACAGAGTTCCGAGTCTCTTTTTTACCTTTCAATACTATTCGCATTACGTAGGATCCCCAATTATAAATAAAACTACCACACACAGAAAGTACAACCGATGAGAATTTCAACATACTGCCTGAAAGAACACCACGCAGCATGAATGACTCCAGTGGACTGAAGCGCGTGATTTGGGAGCTCCATCAAGAGACGAGAAAATATCTCGAAAGGGTCCTGGTATATGCTGACTGTTTAGAAGGAATCTTATCTTCGTTGATTACTGTCCAGAAAAAAAAATAAATAAATGCAGAGCGAGGCACATGGCCCCTTCGCTTAGGACGCTTAGGACTAACGAGGCGAACCAAACCCTTGGGGCTCGAGGTGACGACATACAAGAAGATGGAGAGAAGGCAGTGATCTTAGAAGATACCATATCTCACGCCCACGTCCCACAAGCAGAATAGGCGGCAGTTCTCATGATAGTACAGTTGAAGGAAGGCGTCGAGTTTTTGGACCGAATTTGTCAACGCACTGATTTAAAACGGAATTTCAACGAAACATTTAAAAATATCCTGAAGGCATAAAGTCCCTATGAATATTTTATTGGAGAGGAAAAACATTTCTTTAAAAGATAAAGTAATTAGTTTTAATTTAAGAAACAATGTCTGGCGAAGAAAAAATATTATATACAGTAGGTCAGGAAGCGTACTGGGTACGTGTGTGTGTACATGCGTACGCATGACGGCGGCATACGAAATTTAAAGGGCGCGTACTGGGTACGCATGGCGGCGTTTAGGGGTTAATACTGGCGTGCCCGTTCTCACCACACATTCGTGGTGACTACTAACTTCACTACGATCGACATGATCACCTCTTTGCACTCTCTTAAACCTTACGTGAAAGAGTCCCACCGCCTCGTTCTCACATCAAAGTAACTCAATTACCTGCCGTGTATTTTGACGGACACGAAGTGCATCTTCCTATCTTGTAGAACTGCAGTTATTGTAGTTCAAATAAATCTGAATAGAAGCGGGAAGGATATTTTTATGCACTCTATTAATTGGAAGTGCTTAGAGTAACAAGAGTGGTGTCAGGAGATTTGTGAGCATTACTTTTGGAGTGCCCCTTGTACATTTATGAGCCGCTAAGAAGCAGCACCTTACGTATAGCTTAGATATAGACCAGATATCTTAAGAAAGAGGTTAAATAGTTTGGGCCCGAGAAAAACCCACGGAACATTTTTCCATGAAATCAAATACGACAAAGTGCTACTGGGGCTTGGGTCCCTGGAAGAAAGTATACATCCCGAGGTGTACTCGGGTTTGACCTTTCTAGTATTAAAACGTTTATGGCAAACATCTTTTGAAAACTTAATCGATGGATTTAAAGAAAAAGTATGGCATTAATTTAAGGTTTGAAATAACTTAATTTTGAGAGCACAAAGTGTAAGAATATATATATTGTATAAGGATACATGTCAGTATACTAACGAAATCCAATGACGGCTTAAGAAACCTAACCACCATTAATACATGTTCTAAGCGATTTGGGCAATATAATGGGAGGCTGAGATCATCTTCAGATGGATCCCGACGATATTTTGAATTTCTTGATTGTTTGTAGCTCTTATTTTGAAACCCTTCATAGCATGTACTTACCTACTAAAAACACTTTATTCGCAAATTGTGGAACCAGTTATCGGTTGAAAGGGTATAGAGAGGATGATGTCTCCATAAATGAAAATTTCATATTCACTTAACTCTCATTTATTACAATTTTTGGCCTTTCGTAGACTATTTTATTGTACTTCATGCAGGAAATTTACACTAATGATGAAATTTACAACCCCATCTCGGCCTAAATTTCACTACCAACTTCTAAATGTCCATGTAATAAGGATGACTTCCTCTTTAAATTTGGGTATTTCACATTTGAGCCAAAGCAAAGGAAAATGGCACCCAATTTCCCTACCTCTTTGCCAAAGCATGCAATAGAAACGAAAAAAAACAACTTACTACCTGCCGTCATTCAAAAGGAAAGCATATTAATATTTTCAGATACGAACTTCTACTATTATAAATGGAAAATTTGTTTCCATCATGAGCTGTGTGTAGAGGTATTCATCGTATGTGGTTATATTTCGTCCGATGATGATTCGACGTCGGATTATTCAAAGGTTCTCTGAGATTTTGACGCAATGGTTGTCTCAGGCGTAAAATCACTTCCATAAAACGGAGAGGAAAGAGAAAAACGGGATTTATTTTGATTCAAATGCACGTAAATTAAAACTAAGATTTTTATGCTAGCGTCTTTCCTTCCAAAGGGAAGCAATGAAATTGTAATAACTTTGAATTTATATTCTTTATTATGATTTTGCTCAAGCACATTAGTAACGTTAGGCCGAAAGTATAACTACTCACCTTAGTGAGTATTTATCAGTACCAATTCCTGCAAAATGCAACTAATTGATAATCTTTGGTATATTATGTACTTAATCCTTCAGTGGTTTAGATCTTAAAGATAGATTCACTTGAATTGTATCCAGCATTTTTACATTATGCTAAACATTGCTTCTCTTTTTCGTCATCAGCAATTAAAATTAAAATGTCCTACATTGGATATTTCAAACAATCTGTGTGATGCATAATCTGAATCTCTATCTTCATGATGCAAACCAAACTTTTTAGTCGTTAATAGAAAAATTTCCTTTTCACAACTATTCCGGATGAATGCAACGGAAGGTAGAGTTGGCAAACCTCATTAAATTCAGGTGATAATTTATGTACCCTAGTTATTACTCCCTTAATTTAACTTAAGAGTTCACACAAGTACTCAGACTTAATGTTACGTAAACACTAGGTTAATATTGTTATGTATTGCATCATGTCAGTGTTTTTTCCTGATTATGCAAGAGCATAAACGAATATTTAACGCACACAATGCAAGTATTGAAAAAATTGAAGAGGGAAATAAAACGTAGTTCATCTTTTCTAAATTCCTTTTTCTGCCCTAAATTACCTCCAAACGAGCTTTAATGACTCCAGATATTTACTATTTAAAAACACACCAAACTCACTAAAGCGATCGTGATCCTAGTGAATAGATGGTAATTTGTTTCAATGCTATTTCATGCAAAAAAATATATAACGGCTCACATTGTTGTATTTCCTACATACCAAGGGAATGAAGAAAACTTTTTGACTCTAATTCTCTTCGAAAAAAATGTTATTGGCCCCAAAAATGTTGATGTGAGGAGTGGAGTGGTAATTTTTGTAATAATCAAATAATTATAAAACGTGCATCTTTGAAAAAAGCAACCATTTTAATTTTAATAACTTCCAAATAGCTCATACTTAGCGTCAACTAGTACTCATATTGTTGGTGATACATTAGATGAAAAGGAAGTATAAACGATGATAATTTGGTGACAATATTCCTCATAGGAGTAGCTCTTAACATATTTGTAATTTAGCCGTTCTCCAGTTGGAGACTTCTACTACTAATATAAGACACGGTTTCAGGCGTTATTTTGTGGAATTGCTTCATTATTGAATGAAATAGAATAAATAAAAACCTTTTGAGAACCCCTCCCCCCTTTATCTTTTTTCCTTATCCTTTATCCCATGCAAGCCAGACCAAGGCCCCCCCCACTCCTTTCTTCAAAAAAAAGCTTTACCCGTCATCAATGTTCCTTCCAACCCGCCCCCTTTTTCGTTTCCCCCCCCCCCCCTTCCACCCACGGTTACCTATTTAAGAGCATGCCACCCATCTAATTGTACCTAATGATAAAACTAGATGTTGAAACCCGGGTCGTGCTTTTTAAAATTAAAATAAAGTGTGGAATAAAACAAAGTTATTTTATTTCATTCAATTCTACTATTACGCTAATCCTAATGCAACGAAATAAATCTCACCTTTAAAAGCAAAAAAAAAAACATAGGTGCCAAATTGCATCCATGGGAATTAGAGTACGTAGGAGAAAAGTTCGAGTAAAACCACCCCTCAGAGGGAACGAGAGTTGTATACATTGGCAGCTTTGCTTGAGGACCGGAAAGCTTTCCGAGCCTTAATTCTCTGTCATTTCGAACTGGCCGACAGAGAAGTTACAGGGGAGTTGGCCATCGTGAAATGAATTGTGGTCTTTGAAGTCGGCGAAAAAGTCGAGTCGTACTTTGAAAACCTAGCGGGCGCTCGGAGCCAATCGATTGATTTTTGGAGCACAAAGTGGCGAGCATCTCCATGGTGCCAGGCGTGGTATCCCACGGTTCGAGAGGTTGGAGGGGTGGGGGTTGGGTGGGTGCGGGAGGTTGGTGGGCAGTTTGAAAAGAGAGAGGAAAGAGCAATAATGGTGTTCTGGATCGGATGGGACGGGGATAATGGTGATGACGTTTATCGGTTTGTTGCGTGGCCGTAGCATCGTCGGGGGCGTCAATAGACACGAGGCCACCGGGAGATTCCCTTCAATGGCCTCACTCGATCGGCCATTTCTCCGAGAGGAAGCCGTACCCATTCGATGGTGGGTGAGGTCTGGCCAATGGATCACGAATTTCAGATTACAGTGATAGGACGCTAGGGAGCACCTCCCTCTCACAAAAAAAGAAAGTCTGTAGGAAAAAAAGGAAGGTCAATTCTTGAGCAGAGATTGAGGTTTCGGAAAATTAACTTTCCAAAGCACATTTTTCTTGACATTAAGTTCATTATCACCAGGAATTTGCGGGTAGATGGGGCATAACGATAATACCATCATTAACTCACTCACTTGGAGTTAAAGCACGATATTTGAATGATAAATTGGCGCATAAAATGGCATTAACTCTAATATATTAGGAATAAAATTTAAGGTGGCAATTGCTTTCGAACCTTAGCATAAAAATGTTTCTTAAATAAAATATAAAACGATTATCATTTTAGAGCTATCGAGGGCGTTTCAATAAGCTAATAATATCTTGCAACGACTTTGTATATTTAAATAATTTGGTGAAAATATTAAGCTATGGGTAACAATTTTAAGATAAATGAACAATCTGAGGATTTATTTTCGGTTTTAGCACTCTAACCTAATAATGTGGATTACGAACGATTCGTTACATAAAAGTGTATCTAAGGCTTGAAGTCTAGTTGCACATAAATCACTCTTCGTACACAGATTAAAGGCCAATTAGCGGATGAGTAGTTATAATTACATATTATTATTTTAAAACGTCTCAGCAATCATGCGACTCTCCTTAGCGCGTTGAACTTTGAATCCAAAAAAATATCACGTTTTTCTGTAAACATCTTTTACACCACTACAATTGCAATCTTACATTTCATACACTACGTTTCTGTGTTACATTGTTGCAGAAGGTATTTAACTTAAACATGCACACGCATAGGTATGGACAACTCTCACCTAAGAAATCTCATAAATAAATAAATTAATTAAGATGAATACAGTTTTTACGCTTTTCACTTTAAAATAAATTAGTAATCTCCATGACTGTCGTAGTTAGAACTTTTAGAATTTCTCTGGGAATTAATATCCGAAAATGAAAGACACTTTGCGAGAAATGATAAAGCATTGAGAAAAAACACGATATATTCGGAGAAAGAGAGCGAACGGATGCGGAATACGCTGTTGGAAGACGTGTGGTGCAGGAGGAGCGGCAAGTGCGTCGCTGCGGCGCATCCGGCAGTCGAAGTGGCGGGCCGTGATCGAGTGCTTGAGCAAGCAGCTGAAGCAGGTGAAGCAGCTGAATCACCTGGAACAGCTGAAGCAGCTGATGCAGCTGAAGCACCTGAAACAGCTGCGGCAACCAATGCGGTGAAGACGTCGGCAGCGGCGGCGATGAAGCGGAGCTTAGCCAACGCTTCCTTCGCTTAATTCAACACGACTCAGCAATTTCTTCCGAAGAGAACATAAGGGTACCTCAATCCCTCAAGACATGATAAACAGTCTTATATGTTCTAATATACCAATCACTTTAAAATAATCAATTTTGCGAACAAAAATGCTTTAGAATCTTCGCATTAAATTGTTTCCTAAATAAGATATTAGACAATTTTCATTTTAGAATTATCAAGAGCGTTTCAATAAGCTAAGATCTTCTAGCAACTGGGCATTATTGAATTGTTTTGCAAAAAATATTAGAAGTAGATAACATACAGTCTTATGTTCCGCCCTCAAAACCTTATAACTGGTACGCAAGTGTTTAGCTTTGAACAACCTAAATGAATGAACTATTTTCAGAGTATATTAAATACTGCGTTGAAACACTATAGGCACTGATCACTGACATTCAACGACATTAAAATTCGATTTCTTATTCGTTAAAGCTCTTCCAGAGACGATGTGGAGAATTAACTTGGAAAGTTAGATTATTGTGGATTCATGCCATAAATCATTCGAATGTTTTAACAACCACTGTAGAAATATTTTAGGGCCATGTTTATTGTAAATGTGTTCGTTGAAGTAATATCTAATGAAACTGAATGATCGGAAAACTATTTATCATGCAATTCTATTGAAACGGGATAGAAAACTATTGCAGGAACACACTACCTATTGTACCCACAACCTGAGAAGGTTCTCCTTATCACTGCCAAGCATCCACAAAGAGATCAAGGTGATAAAAAATTTTGCAGATTAAAGATTTCGGTACACTGACTTCCCGATACTATTTTTTTACAAACCAGTTCATCCCATCAAAAAAATTCCAAAACAATGAAAGCAACACTCATCACGGTAGACAAAAATCGGAAAAATATGTTTGCTTTGAGCATGATGTGAATTTCATTGGGCACATACTTATAAATAAGTAACTGATTAATTTCTACTTTTTATCATCGAAATTTCAGCAAAGAAATATAAACTCAGACGCACAAAACTACCATTCTACATCTCTTACGCGAGTCACCCTTTGCTATATCGGCCTTTGCGAGTGATAGCAGCGATCCTCGTTATTATGGCTTATTCAGTGCCAAAAAAGTATAGTTTCACTATGAGAAAGCATTACTTTATGGAGGCCTAATTCACTGTGAGATGGGCCTAAGATTGTCCAATAACTAAACATCATTGATTCCCATTAGAATATTGAGTAAAAATTTTTTGGGCATGTTTTTGTGTAGATCTTAGTGAGAGTGCAATTCTAATAAGGTATTTGCAAAGCTTCAGTATTGTTTGAGAGACTAAAAATACCCTAATTGATTCATGTTAAGCAATTTCTATGTAACAGTCTTTCTATTTGCTTCCTTTCCCATCTGCCACCGCGCGCTTACTTATAACGGACGTGAATTTTGAACGTCGATAGACCTTGAGGAATAGCCATCCAAGTCTTTGCGAATGACACCAGGAAAGCGAAACAAGGCGCAGAAATTCAGGATGGCCGGCTCTTAATTTATGAAATGATTTTAGAGTAATCAGCGCCCGTTTTAAATAAATGTTTATTAGTTTATATGCTCCTCATCAAATATTCAATTATCTTTAAGGGGCTAGGATATCCAATTAGATGTCTTTATCTTAAACACTGGTACCAAGACAGATCACATTAAAGTGTTGCTTCAAATTTTGACGGCTATTCATTGATGATAAGTTAGCTACAGTGGAATAAAGAATAGAGAAGGAGAGATCGTCTCCAGTTGATAGGTGCTGAAATTAGTGTGAGTGGTGTTTCCCGAGCGAACAGCTGACTATCGCCCGATCCCTCCGCCGCAGGTGTGTGACCGATGGCTTCATCAGGAATGTTGCCGCCTGGTTAACTCTATCGGTTTACGTGTAAACAGAGCCAATCAACATGTAATCACACGGCTTCTTGAGTAACTATAGTAATTACGAAGTGCCTCGTCTGGGATATGCAGCGAGAAAGTGGAAAGTCAACAGCTAATCCACACTGTATTTCGATTCCTCGCATTCAATTACGCTTTGCACACGTTCATCTAGTTTTGTAGGTGAGAAAAACTCCTCAAATCCGTTAATGTTTTGATAGGATTTTCCCTCTATGAAATTCCATCATTAGGCGATTAGCCACGTGGGGCCACTGGTTCAGGCTAATCATAGATGTTACAAAAAGTAATTTTCCATCACGGCGATGAGACAAAATTTGTTGGCAGCGGAGATGGCTTGCTTTGGGGTATTAGAGAAGTATCCTTTTAAATGGATATTACAACAAATCAACGTAGCCATAACCATGATTGATATCTCTAGAACAAATAATTATTTACTTTTCCCATAGTCTTCGCTCAAAAATGTACAGACCATCCACTAAGGGTAAAATGCTTTACTTTAATGAGAATCGTTTCTTCAGTATTGTATCCGGGCCAATCCATAGTCGAAATCATATAGATTTATTCAAATTGTTTTTTGCGGAACATTAAGTCAGAGAAATTGTATTCAGCCACAGCTTTCCCACTGACAATGAGCTAAGGAACCTCGAGAACCATTTCTACAATTTATTACGAATAATATAACAGCTGTTCTAGGATCAGATCTGACATTTCATCCACATAGCATCTATTGACAATAAAAAATTTTAAGAGACTGTTTAAACTTTCACATAAATGTCATTCACGTGTTAATTATTATCTGTACGTAACATGATCAACCTTTAATCAAGCTTCTTATCACTTATCACTTACATTACGTTTAAAACGTGTACTGCAACTTATGGAAGGCAAAAAAAGTTTTATGCCACCATATAAATCCAAATCTTCTTTTTTCTATAAGTCAGACAAGTAATTAAGGAAATCAGAATTTCCTGGGAAAAATCCTGCGCCTTTGTTCAAAGTAAAATGAAGTCCAGTTATGAAAAAAATATACAATAATATAAAACTGCGAAGTTATTTCTTTATTTCGAAGGCAGGAAGAGCTTCCACAGAGTATATAGAGCCAAGTTCAAGCTATTCCTTACTTTTATTCATCTAAAAAAAATAATTATTTCCTTTCACGAAGCACGGTATCATAAAGTAATGCGCACTGTAAGCTTTTCCCAGCATACAACTTCTCCTTCTGCATCGTTGCATTCCCCATCGCGTGGTCCTATTCACTGACCACGACGCCACGGGGACTCGCTTCTTTTTATTTCCTTACCCGCCGTGGCGAAGGCTGGGCAGCGCCTCTGATCACGTACCACCTACTAATGTGCAAAGTTCTCTCACGTTTTCGACCGAGTAATAATGCCCTTCGTAATGGCCTGCGCTTCGATTTTCGCCTCTCTCGCTCGTCGTCCATTTATTTCCAGCCAGCGCCTGCCGGACCCCCTCCCGTTACCGCTCGAAATAATTCTTTGCCATATTAATTTCGATGGCTTCATTAACCGGGCAATCCCGTTAGCTCCAACAATGGGTCAATATTCTCGTTTCGTCAATGCAGATGCGGAATGTCCACCCGCCGTTAATCCAGAAAGCAGGAATGGCAAATTTTTTCTGGCCTATCTGGAGATTGCGATAATGTTCCTATGTCCATTGAAATATTTAGTATGCTTTCTCGGATTTGCATCGCAAATAAGTCTTTCCGTTACGTTAATAACCTACAATCGATGGGGATTGGGATACGTTTGGGAAATGGTTTGCCAAAATATTTCTCCAACAAGGTTATCGGAATGTGGGAACGCAACTCACTTGCTGTAAAGAGAGAGAAAGTGAAGCCGCTATCGCACTTTCCAGGATAAATTCAACTCCTTTCTGTTATATTCAGTTGAAAACAATGTTTTTCATCTCATAATCTGATGAAATTGCCCGATTTTATCAGGTACCCAGATTTTTAAAGAATTTTTTTTTCTGCGATTCTTTCAAACCGCTTCAATATTTTATAATTTCTAGGTTTTGGGTCTAGCTTTTTCATAAGAAAATGGGTTAATATTGGAAAATGTTAAAAGTAAAAACTCAAGTAAAATAACCGAAATCTAAACAGCGTGTTTAGCTGACTAGTATTTACATAGCCTTACAAGTGGTAATCACTATTGCCTTATGGTGAAAGCCAAGCAATAATACAAATGTAGCAGTGAAAAAACAACTAATTTTTATTTTCAGATTAATAGCTGATTTTTTAAGGGAAAACTATTAATATCTATGTTCTTCCTAATCTTTTTATTTAGTTCCATTGAAGGGTAATAATTCATAAATAATAGACCTTAAGGAAATAATTTAAGATGGGAATCCATGCCACAAACTCCCTCTGATATTCCCGCAAATTAAGGATAAAATGTCCATATCCATGAGAATGGCAATGTTCTATCCGGCCCAATGCCTAAGAGAATCCATAAAACACGAGAAGGTTAAAAAACGTGAATCCGGGTTCTTAAAACGTTAATCTAATTGCTTGTTTTGATAAATTAATAAGCAACCAAGGATGAAATGTGAATCAAAATGGTAATTATTAATTACGAGTGTGACATACTTAGACGCGAACTGAAAACACCATGCATTGCAGCGCTAGTAGCATTTAATATACTGTACCGAGGATACAATTGCATGATGGATTAGTTAACGCTAACGCTATAGAAACGTTAGCAAAAAAATTCATGGATATAATCATATACTCTATACTGTTACGTATCCTTATTTTATGCTGTATTACATTATTACATATATTGCAACACGGAGATATAAAGCCAATTTCTGCAGTAAACCCAAGATTATAATAATGAAAGCATATTGATAAGAAATCAAACATTGCCTATTCAAATACGGCTTTTTCTCAATAAGGACACTAAAACGAAGATTACTGAAAAAATAATTTTTTTTTCTAAGAATTACGTGAAACCAATTGTGCTCAAGCACTGATTTTTTGAGAAACATCATTCCCGTCGGAAAAATTTTTTCGTGACCTACGACCCCTTTCAAACAGCCTATCATAACGAAATTTTAAATATTAATAGAATAGTACTTCTTAAATATTGGCCTATAAGTACCTTGAATTTGAAAATTCTGTGCATTGAAAAATTGTGCATGCGAGAGAAATGCTGACAAGGATTTACTATAAATATATTTTCAAGCTTTAGAGGTGATATCTTAAGTTTCAAAAAGCCTCAAAAATAACTATAACACAGGAACGGTTTAGAGAATGAAACGTACTTACGGTTATTAAGGAATATTTTGATAGTCTCTCGATTGCGATCTGCTCTAATAGAGAGAGCGAAACATTGGGTAGTGATGCAGTATTGGCTAGCCTCTCTTGAGTTCCACTCATTAACATTTCATAGATATACTCACTTTAGCGCCTTCCACTCGGCCTCTCCGAAGTTAACCACGATCTCTCTCTACAGTATCCAGCTAGGTTTATATCGAAGCTTGGTTCCCCTTCAGGTGCATCCAATCTCCCAGCTGAGATCCGCCACAAGACCCACTACTCTCCTGATGCAAAGTTCACAGCGCCACTGGTCCTCGGACAAGGGCAACCGCAAGCGCATACTTGAGTGTTTCAGGGCTTCGGATGGACACGTGCGTCATCCGATCTCGTCTTCTTAAAATCAAGAGGGGACTGCAGAGGTCGCCCTCGCGTTGCTCACATCTGGACGGCCTGTCAATGACATCCCTCCCGGAGTGCCTTAACAAATGGCGTTAATGAGAACCTCTATGTTTTGCACCTAAGATGTAAATATTTAACTCCATTAAGTCGTAAAAAATGTTAACGAACAGATTATGACTAAAAATAAAAGGGATGAGGATTTTGAGGTTAATGTATTCAGTCAAATTCGATCCCAATATTCGTTAACATTACATAAAAGGTTACCTTTCAGGGTTTTGGGTAGCGCAATGAAAATAAAGTAATTAGGCTGGCGTGACTAATAAAGATATATGCAGAATCCAGCTAATTTTTCGTAATAGTTTGCATATGCATGGATACGTTTACCAATTTTATTTCATTTTCGAATGTGATGAATAGACCCGTATTTTACTCAATCGCTAGCCATCTTCTCAAGTTATTTGCAGCAAAAAATTGACGGCGTTAACCCTGAAGCAAGTAAGTTGTTGACGCCACTAACACCGGGCAAGCAGGTCACCACTTCTCCGCTACTACTCTCCTCGCATATTCTCACGTAGTTAGTTTTTATTTTCGCTCTTATAAGGAATCTCTTCCCTCAAGGAGCGGTTGTCTTTGAATAAGGCAATGAGTCAGTTCCGTAGTGACGTCACAAGCTCATGAAAAGCGGGAGACAACTTTCCCTTTCATATTTTGAACTTGTGAGATACGTGAATTGAAACCATCTTTGCTAGAGAGGATTCTAAAAACTTATCTACACAAATCCCCCTTCGTCCACTAATCATATACCTGCGCAGGGGCATAATACTTATTTACTGGTATTAATATTTACTGATTCCCCTGACCAAGGACTTGTAAAGCAGATAATTTTTTAATATACACGCCACCGTTATCATGTTACTTATTTTATGAATTGCAGTTCATCTTTGTCCATCATTGTCACACTTGATACCTACCTTCACGACCTGGTTTCTACTTCGACATTTATGGAGATCATGACAGCTTTGCAGTACCGTATCGAAGGGGTAGTTGGAGTAATCGGGCCTTTGAGTAGTGTAGCTGCTAAAGCAGCCCAATTATGTATCAAAAGGGTCTCTTAATTATGGCCCGTAGGCCACATCCGGCCATGAATCATAATTTCATCCGGCCCGCCAAACAAATCCCAGTGTGTTTACTTTCAATTCTTACAATTGGTTCATCTAATCTGGAGCCTGATTTAAATGGCATTTGGAAAGCAAACGACTGCATCATTCGCCACACTAACTTGGTTGCATAAAACTAAAGGCATGAATCTATTTAGATAACCCTGATTTTTTCCAAAAAGATATTTTTAAAAAATTTTCCATGTTCATACTCTAATTTTTGAGAATAAATTACTGGCATTGATTTCTATTGTTTTATTTTCTATTCCTGCGGCCCACATAAAATTGAGAAATATGTAATGTGGCCCTTAAATTGAAAAGTTTGGAGACCCCTTGTGTAACGGCAGTAACGGGTACAAATACCTCAAAGTAAATAATGCAAGATTTCATCGACCTTCCCTTTTAGCTTTTGAACCTTGAGTAATTTAGTAATGATAAATATTAACAAAGTATACAATTTATGAATCCGTCTTCTTCCGAATGGTTAATTCTTATTTTGCTGCCAATTTAAGAATTTTTGTACAGTGAACTGATATTTTTTTATGTTATCATTGCTAATTTGGACAATGTTCGATGATTTTATCCATAGCATTACAGGATAGGAATACAACGATGGACAAGGGTGGTTTCAAGATATTTCTCTAGGGGGAGAGGGCACAAGGGCCTGACAGGTCTTCTCAGTTTGAGATTCGAAACCAAATGCAACAATGACAGTAGAAAATATTCTCTATATTTCGATATTGAAAATTATTAATATTAAATTTAATGATTGATGCCCCTTATAACACAAAATAAAACGGACGTGATGATAACGGTATTAAAAATTTTTTGTATTTTTGTTAAGCGTCAGGAGGGGCACGTTTTCCCGTGCCCCCCCTAAATCCGCCAAAGACGCCGTACATCAAAGAAACCTTACTATTCTGTGATCATCAAAGACAAAATAATGAGCCTTTATATTGTTTCTCTTCAAGGTGGGACTTACAATGCAAAATCGCAAAAATTGCAGAAAACATACTTTGTAACAAACTGCTAAGCACTGTTCAGGAATACCTGCATCATTATCAAGTATGAACATTTTGAGACTTTTCCATTCATAAATATATCATGCACTGGTCACGATGTTTTGCCATAACCTTGGTATTCTAGCTCAAACACAGTGGCTTATCTTCTTGATTTCCAAAAAATTAGTTCGTAGTTATGGCTACTATGTGAGATTGGAATGTAATGCTCGACGTCTAGAGATCCTTGTGGTGTCGCCCGTTAAGAAAGACGAAATAATTCAAGGAAATGAGAAGCCTTGCTACACATAAATTTTTTTCGGTTTGCTCAAATTCACTGCAATACAAAAGGGTGTGTGTTGCCTTTGACTTCGCAGAAAATAACAGCGCGCGCGCAGGCGAGGTTCGCAGTATTGTTCGTCACCCAGCTCTCGGGCTGCACCCACTTGTATTCTTTCTCGGCGTATTATATTTTTCCTCTTATTTTGGCGCGGGAGGGAGTGGGTGATGTTCTCGTAGCGAGGAGTCTCAAGGCGTCCGCATCGCATTCCAAACCCACGGGCCGTCTTCCTACTCCTCCTCCTTTACTTTTCCCCAACTCCCACCGATGGCGCGGGGTGGCGTGTCACGCTGCCCGACCGCGAGGGGTGGAGGGAAAAGCCCCTTTTCTACCCTTCCCCTTGGCCCCCCCCATCAGACGCCCGCGCCACTAACGGAGGCAGGAAGAAGTAGGAAAGAAAGCGGGCTTCGAAAGAATTCCTCACGGTATGAAAGGAAGGTGGTGGCGGTGGTTGGGGGAAGATGTGTCGCGCCTTAGCAAACTTTTATTACGGGAAACTCCATCTCCAAGTCGGTGCAATCTGCCGCGGCTGGCGGAAACAATATCCCAGAGCGATGTTTCCATGCGTAGTTAGGCGAGAACAGTGCCGTGATACTGCGGCCGCCGCAGTTGTATTTGGAGACAAACGGTTTCATGGTCTCCGAAGGGAGCGGATGCCCTGGCAGGTACTTTTAATTTGAAACGTTGAATGCATCGCCAAGGAAATGGGATGGATTTCATAAAACCTAAGGTGAGGCTTAAGCCAAAACAACTCCTATCGTCACAATATGCCGGCTCAATCACTCAGCAAAATCCACGAAGAAAATTATGGGACGAACATTTTTTTATCCGATGCATGAACTTGCCAAATAAATTACTTATTTCACCGTAAATTCGTAATAACTCCCTGTAACTCTACTGGTGAAATTACAAATAATTTTAGGGGTATTTAGACGAGGTAGTTGAAGAATGAGATGCAATATACGACTTGCAAACGCAGGTAGCTTTGAGGTAGACTGAGGAATGCTTTACAAATACTAAAACTGATAACTAAAAAAAGGTAGAAAAAATAAAACAAAAGATCTCGAGTAAAAATTAACAATGAATCATCTTTCACACTTCTTCATTGATCTCTAATGAATATTTATGCTGAATTTGGATTAATAAAGTTAATTGCGGGTTTCATGGCTAACATGTAGTCGGCCCTTATGACACGTGACATCCAAAATCGAAGAGAGTATTCTTCCTCAATTACACCTAAATACAACTCAGTGAACGTCTTAGCATCGAGTTCGCAACAATATTCGAAAAAGTTTAAATTTATACCCATCATTGGTATAAAAGGTAAGCCTACCATATACAAAAATTATAATTGAGATTTTACGAATTTAGCGCTAAATTTCACCAAGAAAAATAAAATAATGTTCATCAGAATTAAAGAGCATATTAAAAATGTAATTCCCAATCAAAACGGGTGAAGATAGTCTGAAACCAATGCAGCTGTAATTAAAGATTCTTGCCCTCGTGTTGGATGAAGTAGCTGCGCTTTATAAGAGAGTTCAAAAGCCAGCCGTTCTACTTCTACCTTAGGTCAGGGCCCTAAAAATGGGATACGGCCGTAAGAGGATCCATATCTAGCGAAGTTTCCATTATACCAAGCCATATTTCATTCAATGCATATTTTAAACATGCATGATAAAGCCCAAAATGAATTTATTCTTAAGATTTGCTCTTCAATTTATCATCGTTGACATGCGATCGATAGATATCATCAACAAACGTATTCATAGGTAATGATTTACTGCTAGAACCCCCGAACGCAAGGATATGGCTTTATAGTTGACGTTATCAAACTATCTAATCCCTCATCATATCTTTTTCACTATTCGTAGTCAATAAGAGCACCCTAAATCTCTTTTGAAAACTTGAGATATTCAAAACTATTCACTTGATTGCTATTAATAACTTAATCTACTATTAGTAAGCTTATACTTAGTTTTCATCCCAGATTAAGAGAAAAATGAAAAATATTTAAAAATGAAAACAGTATGACGATCAATAACTGTGTAACTTACTTTTAACATTAGGTTACGTGAAAGAGAAGTAAATTATACTAAATGCGTATTTATCCAAATTACTTCTTTGAATTTTGCATCAGTAAGAATGAACTGGTACCTGGTAAATATAGCTGTCGAAAGCATGGTTAATAATACAAAAATCAGCCTAAAATAGGGTTACAGCTCTTGCTTGGATATTCACCCTCAATGAGTGCGAGCGGTACTCAATACATGCGTGGTTAACTAGATAAAGATAAGCAAATTCCTTACACAATTTATGACGGTTAAAAAATAAAATTCTTTTACCTCACTTAATTTGCACTTGGGTACGCTACGTATCGCTTGAAAAAGCACTTAGTAGTGAAGGGAACCAACTAAAAGCATTAGCGCTACAGTGAAGAGCTAGCGAGCGAGAAAAAAAAGATAAATAGACCTTCGAACAAAGGCTCGGCCTGCATTACATGTAGTCTACTATAGCTTATTTCTCCCATTAAACTTCTCCGATACCTTTTTGGGCTCCTTTGAAGAGTTTATAACACCCATAGACTTCTTTATTTCCTGGATTCACTAATTTTGAGCTTGTAGTTTCTTTTTTCTAGTAATATAATTTAATTATTTTTTTAATTTGGTCAATCGGGCTGGATGAAGTTCGCGAACTAAACCTTACCGTTAATAATTTCTATTAAATATTTCGCAAAACGAAAGTGGATTTTTATATCGTCGACTTTCAATACACTACGTGGTTCCAGGTTTGCCATTCCTGCTCTCTAGCACTGCCCTCTGACTAGCACACGTCTCTCATGACGTTGTTCTCCGCGAAATTCTCGTTCTCTTCGCTTATCTGTCACACCATATTTAACATACTTTTCCAATGAGTTAACATGCCTTTATTCCCATATAATCCGAAACATTTTGGCAGTGACACGCTCGTCAGTAGTTATGTGACCGAGGTTTTCACGGTCCTTGTTCCTAAAATTGTACAAAAAAACTCAAACAAAATGAAATTACCCTTAGAAAATGTAAAGTACAAGAATATTTAGGGAAAATTTCCAAATTTATTTTCCTGCAAAAAAAATTTTCCTTATCATGCAAGCTTACAACTTTATGCTCTCACTTTTACATGCATACTATTTACTAAGTAAATAGTTATTATATTTATAAAACTGTGAGAGATACATAAAATAAAAAGAACGTCTGCCGCCTAGATAGTTTCATCTTTGGGCTTTACAATTGAATGAATGAACACTACATTTTGTGCGATGGCACGAAATGAAACTATATATTCATGCCATTTCATTCCGAGTGACGTTCACTCGGCTACCACTTGTGAATAGTGCATGTTGACTTTAGTAATGCATGTAGGCACCCGCGAAAAGAAATCGAATGCAAAAGAACCCATTCACGGTATAAATTGAGCGGAATTGGCACACAACGCTGGTTATTTATTCCTTAAAAATGTTTCAGTGAGCGCAATTGGCTCCAATGCACATGACCGAGTAGGCTTATTTTACTTTTTAGCCGTCTGTAGTATGCGAGGCAAAACTTCACATGGAATCGAATGCTGATGGAGCATCCATTAAATATTTTTTACCGACACCGCATTTGTCCGATACTGACTGCGGTGACCATTTGATTTGGCTACTCTCCCCGGCTGCATGACTGCACAAACATATTCCATGTCACTCGAGGAATCTAAATATAGTATGAATGCGGTCAGGTTCGCGAGGAAAGAAAAACTCGGCATACTGGATCTGAAAAGTGGAGTGATCCAAAATATCATTTGCTATGTCCTCGTATCCAGGATCCACTATGATGAGAAGTGACCAATGATGAAAAGAAATGTTTTCTTTCAAAAATTATGGTAAGTGGCTTAGTTTTCACAGAGGATCTTTTTCATCTTACTTTCTGTTTTTTTTTGCCTATTTCCCATTGCTCTTCATGAATGCAACATCCTAGAAAAAATTTTTCACTCACTGTTTTTTTAAGTTTCTGACTGAAGATGCAAAATTAGTGCTTTACCCACTGATAGAAATTGTATGCTTTTAAATTAATTTATTTCTGATGATTGGGAACTACAAAGAGTCCGAAGATTATAAAGATTATTTAATTTGATACAGAAATGTTCAGTTGTTAATTAACTGCAACTCATGGATATAAATTTCTGGAAGGGTCTGCAAACCTGAATTCCTAATTATGTCTAACAATATGAACCCTGAAGATGTAAAAGTGGTTTGTTAGCTTACACCTTTGTGTCTACTGGTAAAACATTAATCCAAATTAAATTTATGTTACTTTAATGAATGAAAACTCCAGATTCCAAAGATTATTTAAAACCCTAAAGAAATCTTAAGTGGATAATTACTTGTAGCTCATGAAGATAAATCATGTGAAGGGTCTACAAACCTGATTTCCTAAATAGATTTACAAATTTGGATACATATATAATGGATTGTTTTACTGTCTATTTATAACTTGCCAGCATAGGCCGTTCTAACAAAAAAAGTTCCTCCAAAATGATTAATATTTCTCACAAATCAAAATTTTGCTAGCTCTCAGAGTATTCTTGCTCCTCATTCATATTTTTAAACAGATTCAGCAAATTTACTTCTTTGCAAACACTTAACATCATTTTCATCAATTTTCAAGATACCTTTACCGCTGGGACATGTATAACGTGCATTTTACATTTCAAGCATTCTTCCGCGCATCGATGGAGAAAAATTTATTTCCAATCTTATCATTCACCACGCTCCACCAGTTAAGAATGCATACCTCTTTAGATCGTAAGTACGCTAGTTGAGGAAGTCAAATCAATGGGCTAAGAATCGTTGGGGCCGTTGCAAGTGGCCAATTTCAAGTCACGTGTTGCTCACTTCTCGTGGATCGGCACACTCAATGATCCTCTAAATCGCACCCATTCAGTATCTCTCACGCTCCGATGCATCCCATAGCCGCAGAATATTCGCTGTTTAAATCCACCAGAATCCTTCCCCAATATCAATAAATCGAACCTTAAATCGTGCCCGAAGTGGGCTATGCATCCATGGATTTATAATCCAATGGACTCTACCTGCTATTCGTGGTTGTTCTCGTGTGTTCAACTATTTATCTTCTCATGCTCAATGATACCTTACCCAGAATCAGCTCTCCACCCATAATAGACTCACACATCGGCCTCTCAGGGCTGTTTATGTATTCGAAAAAAAAAACTCTTCCGTGAAAACTGGCACACGTAAAATTATACACCATGGAACGTAAAGATATTTTGAAGTGTGCGTGAACACGCGAGCATCACAGATAAAAATGCACGTTGCTATTTGAATTGAAGATTAGTCAAGTCATCCATGTGGTCAAAAACTGCTATCGTTAAGAGCTGGTTGAAGTAAGGTGAGCAGGTTGGCTTCTGAAATGTCAACATTAATGAAATTTTGGACCCATAAGAGCCTCTGAGACATTTAAACTTGATCGGGGAGCATCAGATGTAATTACACTAGTTACTCTTAATGCTCTATAAAAGGGAAAAAATTAAAAATCCTCGAAGTCCAAAAAACAAGTTACCCGTAAAATATACTTTAAATATAGCATTAACTTACACATAGGGCAATCAGCAAGCTATCAGACCGCAAACTTATGCCTAACGCAATTTGCGATACATTAATTAGACCGCCGATCAGAGGGAAGTGACAACATATCATAAGAAAGAAGTAATTCAATTTATGTTTGTCCAGGCCTAAATAAATTTGCAAAAGGGAATAAAAAATTGTATCAAGCATCCGTTTTTAGTATAAGCAATGACAGATATATTAACCATATTTTTTTTGAAAAAGCAAAATGATGCAAAACTCTTCCTGCTATGATTGAACCATCTATCAATGATTTGGCTCCTATTGTAAAATAATAAATGAATACAGATCAAAAAGTAACAGAGAGTATCAGCAAAAAATAAATGTTGTTCTATATCCAACTCACACAGATAGTATTTAACGAAATGGCCTAATTTTACGTGTTAGCCTGCAAATAGCTTGAACGTCATGAATTGATAATAACAACAGAATATGTCAGGAAATTGGATCGGTTTGAAATACTGGGTGAGGCCAAAGTAAAAACAAAACCCTCGCAGTACGATCTGTCCCCGGAAATGTAAGTGGCCATATTATTTGAATGTGTATGATTTACACGCCATGGCTTAGCCTGGGCTGAGCTCCACCCTAACTTATTCCGAAAACGACCTTCGGATGGAAAGACTTGCATAAGTGAGTTAGTGGTTTTCAGTGGGAATAGAAGCTTCAGACCACTATTTAAGTAATTCCTCAGTATTTTGTCGAAATTTTCACACTCCACTTTTCTCAAGCGTGAAAAGCAAGAGGGAGGAATTCACAGGAACGTTCTTGGCCCGAATCTCGTCTTCAGTGAGGGATCCTTCTTGCTCCCGCTTGGATGTTCCTTCACTCAACCGCACTCCTCTCTCCCATCCATTCATTCCCTCATTCATTCATTCGTGGCCTTGGAAAACCCCTCACCCCCAGAATTTCCCCAGTTTCTCCATTATTCACGCCTGGCCACCCAACTAACTTGCTTGAGCCCTCTCTTCTTCCCATTATATCGTGCGACCCGGTTGCTCGTTGCGCGACCCCCCCTCCCCCCGCAACTGCAAAATGCCTTTTAATTAATAAGCACCGCGATGGCGGCGAAAACAACTCTCTCCTCCTTCTTCGAGTCGAGAGTGGCAGCGCCCACTAGCGGCTGCCTCCGTCACTGCTCAGGGAATCTTCGCTCCGCGCATTGAAGTCGCCGCTAGGAGGATAAATTGCAATGCGCCGCGCGATTGGACCAGCTCTCGGAGTGAACATAAGCATAGATAAAACGATGCTTTTAACTCTTTTTGCCGTAAATTATCGCGCCAATCTTTTTTCTTTGAGCGCAAAAAGAATAATTCTCTCTGGAATTAATTCCTCTCGGGTTTCTAACCGGTTTAGGGTTTTCATTTTTTAGGCCTTTAACGTGCAGATTCTAACCCGGTTGAAATCCCGGAAGAATTCACACATTCACCAGGAAAAACTCAGATTCCTCAGTATATTCCCTCAACTGTTCCCTACCGTTGCCTTCCCAGCATTGACCATCCTCCCTCCTGCCCCCATGTTTCTTTTGCTCATTCCTCCACTGAGATGATTCCTGATGATGACAGATTCCTCCACTCTGCCGCGCCAGAACTTAGTATCTTATCCATCTGATAACGATGCTATTAATATTCCGCAGCAAAATAATGGACTGGACGTAAAGAGCTTTATTTTATTCATAAAACCGATGAACTTGGCCGCTCCGTACTCAAATACTGAGACCAAAACAAAAATAAAAAGACTTCGTGTGGCAAAGATTTGTTATGGTGCCTGGGAAAAGTTAGGACTCATTACGAACGACTAAGCGTTTTGAAAACTCGCCGAATACTATAAGCTTTAAAAAAGTAGGCATTTATGTTGGACTTCAGATATTATGGTGACATGCAAAGCCCCAGTCGTAACCGATGCACTATTTTAGAAAACAATATGAAGCGTATTTATTTAAATGATAAGGAAAGGAATGAAAACCGGAAAAGCTGTTTCCACTGATATTCTGAAAATTCTCCCCTATATTGTGGCCAAATTCAATTTCAATGAATGTTTTATTACAAATTTACCATTTTTATTAATGGATTTTGGGAAATTACGATCTTTCCGTACTCAAAAAGTAGGAAAGTCAGAGTAGGTCACAAAGTTTCGGTGTTAATTTTCTTGATGGCATGAACAGAATCTCATAATTGCTCCTTTCAAAACTGTTTTTAAAGCGTAGTGGCACAGAATAAGTACTCACCCAATGTAATTTGATAAGAGACCAATGAACTAATAAATGCACGTTTAAATATCCCGATAAGTTCAAAATAAGATAATAAACGTCCCAATGAAAAAATTATTATTTTTTTAGAAATTAACGTTATAGATGAGTAGATTTCATAACTATAAAAATAAAAATTCAACAAATTATTTGGTTAAAAAATTATTCGCTTGGTTTTTACCATAGCTATAATTTTCAAAAAGAAATAAAACAAAAATGTCATTTTTTCCAAACCTAAACCTATAACATCATTTATGAGCCAAAAATATGATGAAAATGAGTAAAAGTGAAACAAATAGCTGCCCTATTGCACCTCCAGCGGTAAATGTGAATATATATAACACCCTTACCCTTTCTTAAATATAGGTAGTGCCACAGCAGTCATAATGACACGTAGAAAAATTATAATTCTTTTCCTAAAGTACCGTATCCTTCGTTTCCTCCGTATTTCTTGGTGGTCCCTCGAGGTTTCGGTAATAAATAGTCTGAAAATCTGAAAGCGGGATTTGCATACCTGCGTTGATGACCGTGCTTGGCTTTATCTCCCCAACAGAGAATTGATTCACATGCAGAAATAAAAATTTAATCGCAATGCAAACGTTACCAGATGTATAACTCAACTTGCTGAAAGCCACTAGGTCCTTCGGAGAGAATGTATCTACATCGTCCACCACCAATGGTGTTAAAAACACATTTAAATGTTGTTATAATAGTTTTGTATTTTGTTTGTTTTTATCATAATAGTTCTGTATTATAGTGAACTGGAAGTTCTCTAGTTTTTAAAAATCTCTCAAGTTTACAAGGCCAAATATCCGTTTGCATCACCCTCGTTAGCCTTCACTATCACTGAAACACAAAAGTTACAAAAATACTGTTTTCGGGGACATAAAACTATACAAGGAAATTTACGAATGCAGCGAAGAATGTCTTGGGAAAAAACATTCTACTTCTGTGTCGTGTTGAAAAGTCTGTAAGCGTCTTTAGTACGGTTTTTCTTTCCGCAGAAGCTTACCCAAAAAATAAGGAGCATGCTAATTCCAGCGCATTTCGTATGAAAGAGAAAGTAGCGGTGGCAGAAGTGGGTGGAAGAGGAGAGTTTATTGGCTGGGTCACCACATTTTGAATGAGAATAAATGCATATTTGTTTTAATTTGCCACTGGGTTCGTTTGCGTCATAATAAGAGCCTCATTAACGAACCGCGTCCAAGTGATACGTGAGCTCCAAGATTAGTGAAAGCGAAGAAAGCCTGCTCTTCAAGGAAAAAGGACTACGGATGCCATTGAAAGCAGCTAGGTAGTGCTATTTTTCAAAACCTTACAAATGCCGTAAATAATACAGGATAAAGTTAATATTTAATATATATTTTTATGGACATTAGATATGATTTAGAGAGTTTGAAGGAAGCAAAATAAGGTTACATTAGTCAGGAATGAAACTTTGTGATAACCTAATTTTAGGTATCATCTGCAAGGAAAACTAATTTACACGACATGCCGTCGAAAATTGAAAGATATCAAATCTTCTTTTATCTTAAATTGAATCTATTTAAAGAAAAATGAAGTCATGTCAGCAGAATAAAAGTAATAGGTGAACCTGAAATATTTTAAAATTATTGTGATACGAGAGTATATGAAATATTCCAGATGGTAAGGATAAAAAAGATGAATTATTTTCATTTGCGAATATATATACAAGAAAAAATAGCAAGAATTGTCTTGTTATTACAATTATGAAAGCAAAGCATCATTTGAATTTTGAGTAGTTCTTTAGGCAATTGGAAATGCAAATTTTTAGTATCCATAAACAATTTTTAAATGGGAAATAGTTTTTTGACCCATTATAACAACAAATATGCGCCTATTCTTAAGAATAAAAAACTGCAAAGAACTACAGACATTTACGAGCTAAATGAGAATAGCTCGAGTATATTTTCATCTATATGTTAGGTGAAATGTCAAGGCGAAGGCACATTAATACAGCTACCATTAAATGACCTTGTAAATATCAAATAGCAAGGCTAAACATCTTGCTACTTTTGTTGACGGGAATAACATTATGACTGCAATCGATCGGCGTGTAATACTTCCCTTTTTATGCTGATAAAATGTGCTGCATGTGGCCTTGATATAATTACGAAAATCAAATAAGAATTTGTATACAAAGGGGGCCCATGGTGAAAAATATGATTTAAAACTTGTTTTTCTAAATAATGACAGGTTTTATACTTATTTTTCTCAACTACTATGCAAAAATAGAGCCAATTAGTTTAACTATTATATACAACACGATGTTTAAAGTTAACCCTTTCTGGCTAATCCATTGCCTGAAAATATATCAAAATAGTCGCAACAACGGAAGTCGTTAACATCAGATCCAAAAAAACACGAAAGGGTTAAATCCATAACAGTTTCTCTCTTGGAATTCAGAAGGGGTGGCCTAAAAAGATGGATTTTTCCAAGCAGACACATATAACGACAGAAAAATTAAAAATCATTACAAAAAAACCATAGAGGCCGTTGTCAGTCCTATGCTCTAATGAATGTTTCTAATCATTGGAGAAGCAGAAACGATCATGGTGAAACATGTTTAACTTCATATCATGAGATCAAATCTCCCTCGGCGCCACTGCAGCCATAAAGCCACGCGCATTTCCCTTTCAGCATCATGGCAGATGAAAAAGTGATTAAAGCTTGTCATTACCGACTGACAAAAGTTTCGTAGACCTACTAATTGGTTTCATTACATGGAAATTGTGTTCAGCCTCTGGATGTGAAACAGATATCACTGGCCATTATCCCCTAATCTCTTTTATTTGGCACCACTTGCTACATAAAATGACCTAAATTTATGAGTTTTATTATCCCGGAGCAGCGAAAGCTGTGACAGATACACTAATATACAAACTTTTCATTTAAGCAGCATAGCAGAGCCAAATCACCAGATGTTTGTTCAGCTTGGTAACGACCGAATTTACAATGTAGTGAAAGCACGAGATATTGTTTAACACCTAGTCAGAGTGTTACTGCATGGCTACCCGTACACTCCGCATAATAAACATTATCATCCTTGGGAAATAGTAAAATATATTAAGAGTGAAAACATGAGATATTTTTGGTATCCTTGAATGTATCAGAATAAATAAAGCGTTTTTATTATCATATTATCTAAATAAACTGTGATCGTTTTGAAATTCACACTTTTAATTAATTTAAGCAGTAAAAATGTTTTTGAACATACTTAACTATATTTTTTTAACAGTTTACCCTCCAAAGACCTTGGGAAATGAGCGTCCAATATTCAAAATTGCTCTAAAATTAAATGGATAAGAAAAATATCAGGGTGCAGGGAACGCTTCTTAATCTATAAAACATTTCTGTTTGAAAATTCATCGTGACTTTATCCATCAGGAACTAAACTTGAAATGCATTCTTTGAACCAGAAAATTGATCATCAGCAACATTGCTGGTCAACAATCCTAGGATTTTTTGACGCAGCTTTCTACTTAATTCTCCTCTAAGGTAATATTTTCATACCGACGTATTTCTTCCCTTCCCCATCCTTCTTTACCTGTTTCATATATTTCATTCGAGCTCTTCCTTGTCCGTTCTTGCCATCTACTTATGCTACGAAGATTGTCATCTTCAGACCATCATATGTCAATATACGGCCTATAAGGTTGTTCCGTCTTCTTCTCAAGGTTGTCATGAGGCTTCTCTTCTCTCCTACTCTTCTTAGGACCTCCTCATTACTTAATCCGTCGATCTATTTTCCTCTAATCATTCTTCTACGGCACATTTGAAATTATTTGATGCAAAAAATTTGATGTGATCTAAAAAAATTCAATGATGAATTCAATTAGAAATTTGCTTAAGTACCTCAGAGAAATTTGGAGGAGTACGAAATAAGTCCTTACAACCTTTTCCTACGTCCGCCATTTCTCTCTCTTCGCTAGCTTTGCTCACGAGAAGCACGACCGAATTCTGTGCGATGAGACAGAGGTCCTCCGCAAATCAAGAATCTCGGGTGGTGGAATGCGTTAGGGCTGGATGAGAGGAGACTGGAAAGCGTTGAAGGGATAAGAATCGGACCATGAAGGGAGGCTGGAATGTCGCGAAATCTGCGGAGGGTAAATGTTAAGTGGCGCGGGATAATCGTCGCCATTGTGAGCACATTTCACAATTTTCTCCAATGGCTTCAAATCTGCTCTCAAGTTTCCGCCACGTTGGACTGAAGTTATTCCGTCAATTCCTCCGACTCCCCGCCACGCTATTTGACTCTTTACACAATGCTTCCTTTAAAACCCCACCGATGATTACCATATGCAATAGAAAACATTACTTTCAGCCGTATCTGTCACAGATCTTTGATTTATTTTTACCCGTTACAACGCATTGTTGCTTCTAATTCGTTCTAAGTAACGTCAAAAATGTATACATTTTTAGTCCTATTCAGGACAGATTCAAACTCTGTGCTCTTTTATGCGGCAAAGTTCAATGGCAAAATATGTAGATGCCGCAATAATTATGATTGAGTTGAAATTTTTCACAATTTTCAAATGAGAAATCTTGCCATTGATTTTCTCCCAGAAGAAGAACCAGGTTAGAAAAAGTTCATTTTCAGGGTTCATATTCATCAAACAAAATCTATGACAGTTAAGAATAACAGAGGTCACCCCAGACTAGACAGTGAACGCGTATAGGGGCAAATTTATTTATTTTACGGTAATCCTTGCCCTCACATATCCAAGCTTACCTTTGACACAACGATTTGTTAGAGTTTATATATGATTAAATTTATTACCAGATTTGCCAACTCACTTTAATTTATTTTAATTTTAATACGATTATCATCGCTCGCCCAATGAAACACTGATATTGATAATGAAGGATAGATCTCACTTCACCGAATGCCTCATTGAAATATTCTACCGGATTTGACTTAGCACATTCATTTATATTTTTGTAACGCTTCTTTTCACTCAACAGACGCGAAAACTGATTTGAGTAGTTGAGAGAGGACCTTATCACGGACTAGATCGTAGACGTGAGTATTTCACGCATTGATTGTAAAGAGACAAGTATATTTCGATTAGAGTGAGGTTCACTCTCACGTTTCCAAACCAAGCTTCGATTTCATACAGTGTGTTTTAATACGTTTGCTAGTTCCGAGACTATTTGCCATGAATTAAAGAAATAATACTCTTTGTTTTCTATTTTTTGGGAATTTTTGATAAAGCCATGATTTCCTGATCACTGTAGTGTGTTTCAGTGTGAGTGTGTGATTTTGGTTTCTTCAATCACAAGTTAAGTTTCGGCTTCTATCCAGCTAAACCCGGCATTAGCACAGGACTGGGATCGTTTTCGCATGAATGCCCTCACATCCTTCTGCTAAAAGGTTTTCATTGCTCCCCAAATTTTCGGGCTCCATATTTATCCTTGAAATTTACAAGAAATTAAATAAGTTACCTCATATAGGTTTTTTTAATATCTTTCTCTAATACCACTTCTATCTCTTTCAATCATTTTCAAATTTCCTCCCGTTGATTGATTTCGTCGTCACTTACACGATTACATTTGGGGGTGCCTGAAGGCTTAACCCAGGATTTGAAGCCATGACCCTTTGATCAGCACGCCAAGCAACCTACCCGATAGGCCACCGCGTTCCTCTACATTGACTAGGAAATTGTTATGGTGCTTTTATTTCTCACTGGCCACCAACCGACATTGTATAAACATTTGCAGACAAATTCTAGAAGGATTTTGATGGACACCCTTCGCGGAAAAGAAACTTACTGCAGGGAAACACCCACAGATGAAGCGGGGATGAGGTGAAAAACGGATCTCCCTCCGCCGGAGGGTAGAGTAGGAGTGGGGGGGCAGAGAGGGGCGAGGAGGGGAGGGGAGATGCAAGATGGCGGCGGTGGTGATGAATAGTACTTTTGCAGCGGGAACAATACGGCTGGGACGAGTCCTGGCTTTCTCCATCCCACTCTAACTCACTCCACTCCTTTTACTCTCCCAGCGAGGGGGAGAGAGAGAACACACTGCAGGAGAGACATTAGACCCCACGACGTCTTCCTTTCTCTGGTGTTCCTTTGGTGAGAGAGAGAGAGGGCAGCACAGTGTCGGCACCACCACTCCAGTGCGGGACAGAGGGTGTCCTCCTTTGGCTAAATGGTGCGACGCCCATCCTTCTCCTCTCAAAAACATACACCAACGGGGCCAACCCGTCGTGTCAAAAGTTTAATTAAGTTTTGTTCGTCCATACAAACAGCTGAGTCGACCATGAGAATGGACGCAAAAGTAGTACAAAAAAATGAACGACCCCAGGGCGCTACTTCCTCTCGTCCTCGAGATGGAGATAGAAAGAGAGGTGTTTGTTGGGAATTTCAGAGAGGGGAGTTAGGATGAACGACTACGAACTATGGGACGGTAATGCCATCTGGTGTTCAATACATGAACTATTACAAGTTACGGCAGCACCGATTGGGGTTTTCTTTTTTATGCATTCATTAACTAAAAATATGATATTTGATGAAGGATTTTCCTTCTAAAAAAAATTAAGACGTCTTGATTCGCCATTTTGTGTGGGCTTGGAGGGTTATGGGAATGGATCAGGACGATCTTTTTCTTTATTTTAATGTCGTAAAAGATCATAAATACAGCCTTCTGTGAACTAATTGCATGCGAAAATGCATTCCTCTTCGGTCGCCGCTTGGAGGCAAGTCCATTCCTAATTATATTATTAATTTCCCAATACATCTCACCCATAGTATCCCCATAGTTTTTCATTTCCAAAACATTCGAATGACGATGCATTCCAGTAATTGATGAGGGCTTAGTAGATGGTACATTCACAAATAGCCCTAACCAAGGGTGCTTCCTCGTATAATAAACGACTCGTGTTTGTTGTGAGAATGTGTAGATGGGTGGTGCGATGGATAGAGAGGTGAGGAATGTGTTTTCAAAAAGCACCCATTTAAAGTACATGCTCAAGCACACGCGTTTATTTTAGTTTAAGGAAAAATGTGCAGGGGTGGTGCTGAAAATTTGAATTGAATGCCACCTCTCCCTGAATTGAATTATACCTTCGCTTCTACTCCGCCTTCTGCATGTAACTTAGACTTGATATCATCCTTGCCAATGTTTAAAGATACAATTCACTGGCCTCTAAAGTAATAAGAATATGACCCTAAGGGGAGGTTTCATCAGTAATAATCCTAGAATTATCTTCTCTAATCGAAATGAGAGGTAACAAAAACATGTAATTTTAACAACATAATGGTCACAGACTCACGGCTAGTCCTTAAGACTGATATTGTATAGAGGAGAATAGAACTAGCATCCGAATTTGGTCATGGATTTTTGAGCTACGCACACTCATAATAAGAGTGCTTTTTTTCTTTCACTGGAATACCCAATACTGCAAGAAGTTTTTTGCGGTGTTCGAAGCCACACTTCATCAAGAGATTTAAACCCAAGACCTTACCATCTTTTAGTCTCCTCTTAATCTTGTTACCTCACGTCTTTTGAGTAAAATTCAAACATATTCTCTGCTTTTATCAATTTTGTAACGAAAATCTACATTTATCCGTCAAATATCAGTTTGACAATGAATTGATTCACAACCGATCTTTGGTTTTAGTCTATATGAAGGCTCAACTTCTTCTTGTGTGAGTTTTTATGGCTTATTAATTGAGAAAAGAAATAAGACGATGTAACTTGTCAAAAACTTAGTTTTACTGAGCAGTTGAAGAATATGACTAAAAAATTATTTCAATCGACGGAGTTTGGAATATATCATGGCTCTTAGAATTTGATTTAGTTGTAATGATAGCATCTCATATTATACTTCCATTTTAACAAATATATGATAAGCACATTCCGTATATGATCTTTTTTCTCATATTATATTATTATTTTCCTATGATATACTCCAATAAGCTTAAAATCATGTATTCAAAACATTTTTAGTTTGTTTCCAGCTGTCGCCTTTAAGTGAAAATGAAAAATTCTTTGCTAAGACAAGGCTAAAAAAGACGGACAAGAAACACGAAATGGACATGGTTGGTAAGATTGCAAGGTCTAAGAATGGATGAGCTTTTTGAATGGTTTCCACACGTAAGCATGAATGTATACTCTCCGATGCACGTACCCTTGTATGAGCATGCATGCATTGGTGCTGGTATTTCGCCTGTAGGCTCCGAGGCGTGGAGATGCAGGCGGTGGAAAGAGGCATCATCTTCCCTTCCCCACTCCAACTGCCGAGTGCTCGCTCTCATTTAAGGCTCTTACTCGGAGAACAGAAGAACTCTCAATAAAGGCATCTGCGAAATGCACTTTACCTCGTCGCGATGCCCGACAATAATGTTGGGCTGAGCGCCTGAATATTCGGCGCGTGCCAAATGCCATTGTTCCGCCTGGTGTCTCAGCGTGTGAATGCGACGCGTGCTGCCTGAATGCCAGGGGCGAATGTGAGAGAGTATATATATATAGGGCTAGGGTCGATGGGAGGGCGCTGCAGAGTGGGGTGGGATGAGAGAAAAATGTCCCCGGAGAAAAAGAGAGGCACAGCACAGCTGCGACTCGGCAATAGAGGAAATTCAGTTTTCAGGGACGATCAGATGTCGATAGTTCAAAAAATAAACTCAGTAAGTACCTTTTGTTTAAAAAGTGTTTCAGTAAGAAGTTTTCCCTACGAATAAATAGTTACAAATATTGTAATAAGTAGAATATAAAATGCATTAACAACGCATTCATGTCGCTCTCAATTCTCCGTTTTATGTAGTGGGTGTAGCATTTTGAAACCACGGGATTAAAAAATAAACTTCGCATAGTGTTCTTCCACATTCCAACCAATCATGGTTTTAACAATAATTACTTTTTCATGGATCGACAAAGCATTTAAAACCAATACCATGGTCTCCGAGATTGATGAAATTTGAATTTACATTGCGTAGTCAATTATCGCTCTAATAATTTGAGTACTCCAGCTAATTTACATATAACCTCATATTATTACAAGCCTATTCATAAAAATCACAAGAAAATAAATCGAAAATGTTTCGAATTTTGTGGTATAAACCATATTCAGTCTAAAAGCAAATGATTTGGGCGTTACTTGGTGGAACGATGAAATGTTCATGGTGAAACAAAACCCAGTACTATTCCACACACTTTTATTTTAAATGTCAACTAGTTTCGACGTTTATACCGTCATTATCAAGACTAGTTGCTCTGTTAGTCTTGATAATGACGGTATAAACGTCGAAACTAGTTGACAGTTGAAATAAAAGTTTGTGGAATAGTACTGGGTTTTGTTTCACCATGAACATTTTCAGTCTCTCCATCATAATGATTTATAAATAATGGTTGAATTCCTGAGAGGATAGGTGGATATTTAAGAGTTAGATATTACCTCAAAATGAAGGTTAAAGTCATTTTCCACATTTATATGCTTTTAAAATAATCTAAATTTACCGATTCAAATTTTGCAGCTGAAATGGAAGCATACAACATTAAATGTTGTTACATGACATTATAAATGTTTCAAAATAAATGTTTCGCTCTAATTTGGTTTCCATTTCATTATTATTTTTTCACATCGAGAAATATTAGAGCTCTCAAACACGCCTGAGGATTCACACCATCTCCCTGCGCAAAAATAATTATCATCGCATGGCATAAAGAATTGAGAGAAGTTTTGAAAATAGAGAAATAGAGTTATTTTTTGGCGATACTTACTTGATAAACTTGTACACTAATCGGATCACCTAATGTAAGTGATTTATTTAATATTACAAAACAATTTAAGTAAATACCTCTTAAAAATTTGCCTACACTGTTGAAAAATAACCTAAGTATGAAGAAAACGTGATTAAATTTGAATACGGAAATTAATTGTGCAAGCAAAAAATAACCATATCATATCAGACTGATAAGTCGTTGAGTCCATTTGGCAAATTAGCTTTCAAACTTCATATGGAAGACAACATTAGTCCTCCTCATCAGATTATGCTGAATGGAATAACTGCGTTTCTAACCTATCGCTTGATCTCTTCTTTATACAGGACTAAGATCCTTGCGTCCTCATTGCAGATTCCCTTACGGTGGCCATTAGGGCAAATTATACAACATGAGCCTCTCTTTAACGAGAAGCTTTAGGGAAGCAAAGCGCCAGGTGCGTGCGCCTGGAAGTGGAAGATCCAATGGAGCAAGGGGGTCCCTACCCATCCAACTGAGAGATGGAGAAAGAGCAGGTAGCGGTCCTCCACGGTAACTGGGCGTGGATCCACCGCTTAAAAGCTCGACAGCCGAGGAGCAGAGATGACTGAGCCGATATTTCCTCTTTGCCAAACCCAACGCCCGCGGGAGACGACGGAGCCAGCTGCAATCATCGCTTTCCCTAAAGCTACAGCCATATATCCTTTGCCGTTCACTTTCCCCACTCCTCTCCTCCTTTTCCATAGCAACGGCGACAATCGGCTAGCTGTTGCCCGTGAAGCTGCGTCAGCCCGGGCGCTACGCTTCGTAAAAGATATATACAGGCTCCATTCTCCCACCTCCTCCTGCAAATCACCCCTCTACTTCACAAGTGCTCCATCTTATGGCCATCTCCTCGTCATATCCACTCTCTCCTCTCATATCTCAGCTGCTCTCAGGGATCGCTCGACCGTTTCTCTCTTTGACCAGCCTTTGCCGACGTTGCAAGCGAGACATTTCCGATGTATAGCGAAGAGCATGGTCCTCTCTACCATCGTCCCGTTGGATGGAAGACAAGCCCACACTAGATAGTGTTCGTCCTCTTGCGCTCACCTAAGCGGATACAATAACTAGGCAACAGGCGAAACGTTCGAAAAGGAAGAGTGTACATGATTTGTGATGATTTCTTATGCATGCAAACTTTATGCAACGATGAATTAATAATATGAGTCAAATAATAAAATAAACGAACGGCTAATTTGAGCTTCGTCAAAAACGTCGAGGAAATAAGAGTAGATTTAATATTTTATTAATATGAGTGTATTTAAGAGGTAAATGTATGCATGCTGTTTACATCTGACGATAAAGGACCACTTCCAGCAGCTATCAAGGGACACCAGTTTTGGTGCCGAAACTGCTTGCATATATGTTTTAAAGTGGAAAAATCTATTCTTTCGATCAACGCTAAACTGATTAATTTCTAACCATGATTGCAAAAAATAATCCTTGATTTAAATGTAATGAAAAAAATAAGAATAAAATGGCCAAGGTTAAGTAGAGAAATGGTAAATAGAGATGGCGAGAAGGAAGGCTTCTTGTGGAGACATGAATACTTCATGGGCCCGTAGATAAAATAGTGACGAGAAAATTCAAAATAGAATAAATTTCAAGGGCGAAAATAATCAAACGGCGTGATTATTTATGTAATTCATCGTCCGGGTTTCACCATAAAGAGGCATCATCGCATGTTCCTCGGCAACTTGGCAAAATCCATGTCATGAAAGAACAACTTGTTGTTAGTCGGCGGACTATCGCAAGATTCACTCTTCTTCCGTTATGGAACTTTTTCTCATTGTTAATCTTGGAATCAACAATTGGATTTTTTTCTTTTTCTAGTGCTATCACCAATTGACATCACTTATTATATACTTTCGCGAGTCAAAATTTAGGTGCAAACCTTTTTTTACACACATTCTCCAATCGCTAGTTGGCAAGATATTTCTGCCAAAAGATCTGATACAAACAATATTGCCGAATGTTCCCGAAAACTTGCAGGAAGTTTGCCAATTCTATCACAAATGCGGGAAACTTAAAGAGAATAGAATCAGCATAAAGAGAAGAAAAAATAAAGTTCCTTAAATGGATTTTTCATTGCACTGAAATGCAATGGTTGGACCATTGAGCAGACTTCGAAGGTAACCAGCGTTTATGGCCTTTGGAGGGAACTGAAATCCCATAGACTGATAATATGAGCATAATGCTTTAGCAAAATAGCCTGACCATAGGTTAGCACATACATCATGCGCATATTAGCAGTTTGAGAATCAGTAGCAGGAGGAGAAGCAGTAATTGGTGGAGAATAAAATATTCAAAAACGAACACATAAATTTTCAGCAAGCCAAAGAGGAAACCGATCCTAAAACACAGATCCCATCTATAAATGAAATAGTTACTATAGTTCTAGGGGAAATAAAATTTTCCATAAACTATCGATTAATTTTATGAATTGTTTCGACCATTAAGGAAAACCGAAATTCTCTGCCATATTAGGTAGCATACTCCACAACAGTAGGCGGTTAAAGGTTTTAATAAATTGCCCCATAAATTTCAGAATAGCTATCCAAGCTATTAGCCAGCCTTTTTTCTTGCAAACGAGTTGTACCGAGTTATGAATTTCCCAAAGTTCTCGGACCTATGAACATGAATTTAAAGATGGCAGTTAATATTGCCTATTGTCCCTTTAATTTTCGTTCCATTTTTTAGTGCAAATAAACTACTCACCCACGCATTTTGGTAAAACGGCATCCATTCTAAGACCTGGCCTCCATGCGAAGATTGCTTTATGACTTTGAAAAAGTTACTCGCTTCCCGTAGGCTCGCGGCCTAATCCCGACGAGTGCTCCCCCGAATATCCGAGTTGAGAGAGAGAGAGAGTCTCCCACGCATCGCCCCAGAACTCCGGGCGACTCCACTTCCCACGCCACTCACGAGTGTCCCCGGGATTTCTTTTTTCTTTTCCCTTCAATTTGCAACGAGCACTGCGCTAAACGGCAGAGGATGCATGACTCCCGCTCGACTGGTTACATTATATAATGTTTCGTAACCAGTGGTAGATATAGTAAAATCTCAATAGGGGGCGCAAAAGATATCTTGAGATACCCTTGCTTTTAACGTAGTAAAAAAATTATCTTGTCACATGCAAAGTTTAAGAAAGTTTTCTTTAAGCTGACTGTATAAATACAAGACAGGGCCACCTTATGATGTAAAAGGTTACAATAAGGGCGGATACAGGATATTTTCTGGGGGGCACAAGGGTCTGGCAGGAATACAAACTTATCATGTTTGTGATTAAAAACAACATACCTCAAATACTGTACGAAGTATTCTCTTCGTTTTTATGTAAAAAATATTATTATGAAATTAAAATTATGAGGCTAATACACAAAAATAAACGAACGTAATAACAACTGTATTACTTTTTTTTTAGCGTCTCGGGGGGGCACGTGCCCCCGTTCCCCCTAAATCCGCATCTAGTTACTATTATCGTTCTGCAAATTTCGGCACTGTGGGCGGCTCCGGAAGGGTGAGAGCGTTCCCCATATGTATCCGCCACTTTTCCTCACGTTGGACGTATTTAAACGGTGCACTATCACTTTGAAATTTTCAAAGTATATCACTTTTCGTGCTATGAGCGTATTATTATGCCATGTGAAATCCTTCGATTTTTTTCTACACGTGCAATATTACGCCAACCATCTTTTGAAAAGTCGTAGTTAGCCATTTTTGAACTAAGTGGTTCTAACATCTAAATAAACAAATGGAGAAAACAAAAGCAAAAGTCATTCTTTAGAAAAGCACCGAACACCTATTCCTCAATTCAAAGAGTGGTTGCTAAGAAATAAAACAAAAGTATTGAAATTTTTCAGTACTGAGGTACAGATCTACAGCATTAAGTTCAGCACGGTAAGTGTTATTGAGTTACCCCATACAAGATTAGCTATTGTAACTGAATAATAATTGTTCTGGTATTCATTAAATATTGATCAATCAATCTTTTAAAACTCACATTTATTTACTGTTTATCATTTTAGCCATAGTGTCAATAAGCACAGAGTTCCTATCAACCAACCCATCGATTGCAATGAATTGACAACAAAATATCAGTGTATGCAACTCGCTTAAAAAGAAAGCTCCCAATTGAGCAAATTTCGGAATATGAGCCTACGTCTCAATATAATATCTCCTGCATAGCTACCCAACTATGCACCTGACACCGGCCTTCTACGACGTCAGTTAACCGGCAACAGTCGCATAAGGTCAATCTCAGCCAATTGGAGGGCAATGGTACCTCCTGTGACCGATGCGTCGCGACGCTCAATCAAGCTGAGTATGGTCACACTTAGACAAGGAATAGAGAAAAAACTGATGTAGAAGAAGAAAGCTAAGTACAATTTTTAAATCAACATGCATATTAAAACCTATAAAGGTTCAAAAATTAAAATCAACAGAATACAAGTGATAAATTGTTCCCCGGCGTTATGTTTGAGGAAACGCACATTAAAACATTACCTAAATTAGTAATCTTTTAGTGGAGCCTTCTCGAGATTTCCACCAATAATTATGCAGCTGCAGCATTTTCACAGATGACACGTCCTTCGTCTTCAGGGTGATATAAATCTAATTAATGGCTGTTTTAATTAAAACCTTTGAGGTGTATCCAGAGGGACAGAATCATAGATACAAATAAACAGTCATGAATATTTTTAATGTAACCATAATGTCATATATTTCAAACTCACTCTTGTTTCGAGGGATGCATCTCAAAAGCTTTAATTATCTTTCATCACACCAGTTCAATTAACTCACCGTGGAACGATGCACTTGTCGTCCGTGTGTTTTCTGTGAGGACACATTTTCCAAATTGAGATATATAGAGATAAATTGAGATAGATAAATATAAGCTTTATAGTTTTAAACTCTATACTTACTCATAAAATGTCAAGTTATAGTATAATTTTTAAATTGAAGGTGATTAAATATAAAAAGAACCATTTCTACGGCACGATTTCTAAATTGCTTTTTCCACATTAACTGGCAGTGAAGAAAAACACATTAATAGAACATAATTCGCGGCTCTTATATAACATTTAAAACATTCAAATCACCGAATTAGCATAAACGTAAAAGACTTGTATCTAGATAGTCTAGATAATATTTAAGTTGGTGGGTTATATGAAATTCCCAAGACTGTTGATACCGTTTGAAAGATGATAGGCGCAATTTCATCCGATGGAAAATAAACATGATTTCTATTTGAACTGTACAATTTGCATAAGTTAACCGAATTTTGACCACATTTTACTAAAGGAATCAGACATAAAGGATAAATCTCCAATTTAGATCTTCCATGTGTGAATAAATATATATTTACTGACTTATTTTTGTTAAAAATCTCGTAATCTCTCAGTTCGATAGTTCACTAGAGATTATTTTGCGAACTACGAGTTTAAAAAAATGTACCGTGATTATAACTAATGCTTTGGCATGGTTATTTAATAATGAAATTCTTTTCGAACATTCTAAGTATAGTAAGGCAACTCAAAATACCACTAAACTATTCGATGTAATTATCAGTGAACCTTTTTCCACCTTACACGAAGCAGAGCAGAATTTTTCAGCCATGGACAATTAAGAGACAATGGCCTTCCAATTGAGACCACTTTGCGGCAATACATCGATTGCTGCACATTGTAAGTGACCCTAAAGAGGAAAACACTGTTGAAACTGTTTCCAACTCGAACGCTTAGCTTAGATACCAAAGGCAACATGTGGAGTAAGCGCAATTTAACTTGCACGCTAACGATTATTGCTTGATCAAATGGCTAGCTAGGTGAGCTAATTTCAGTTCGTGACTCGATTGTACTTGAAACAAAGCTAATCGATCCCTCACTGGAATCAATTCACGTTTCAGGAGTACGAAGTGCCCTATCTCAGAGAAGAGCTCAATAAGTATCCGTTGTCATATTTATTAAGCCATTTTTTATGCCTTCAATTAAAATGGTGTTGGTTAAATCTAAATAGTTTTGTGAAGAATATTTATCCGTTTTTCAACCTAAGTTCTAGTTTTCTTGTTTACACCTACTTTATACAGTATTGCTAATAAATATGGCCCATAAGTGCTGCAATTATTTTGCTGTAATTATTATTGCCTTAGTATTGGCATACTAACATAAATGTTGGAGAGTAAAAAGACTACGAAAGCATGTAACTTAGACATTTGAAGATTTGTAGCTGACAAGCCGGTTGGAAAGACTTTTCCTCAACAGCAATCATGTTTTGAATGTACTTGCTTATTAAATGAAATCTTTCATTGTAACCTAAGGCAAATTTATTCGGAAAATTTGCTAAATATATTTTTCACGGTTTTGCTCTTGAGTTTTAATTTACCAAATGAGTCTCTCTCTCTGGCCGCTTTCTTCAATGGGTTTTTCGAAAGTGGCTCACCATGTAATTCATTACTTCCAGGGTTTTTATGATTAGGGGGCACATATAAGATCTAATTCCCAAGTTATTTACTCTGATATGAGATATAATTCCTTCAAGGATGTTTTACGCAACCAGCCACTTGGTGATAGTCACTCACTGCTATGGTACACTGTGCACATCACATTTGCAAGTGGCAGTTGTATCCACCAATCAGAACGCTGTTCTGTCCTGTCGCACAAACCCGAGTCTCACTTCAGAGCACAACTCAAACCGAAGGACACTACGCTTAGCGTCTCAAGCGCCACTGAGGAGCTAGCAAAGCGATGCGACAAGCACATCGTCCTTTCCATAGTACGATATTCCATCTAATGACGACTAACACTCGTAACGGAGAAGCGTAGACACTTCCTTTCATCAAAGAAATAGTGCCATTAGCTGAATAGTTTCATGAATTCCTCAGCACGCCTGAGGGTTTGATATGGTATTGCTCCTCTTTGATCATAAGCGTCACTATTATGATTCATGGTTTAAGTCATATGAGATTCATCATTTGCGGAGCGGAGAAAATTTCTATCGTTTGATGATTCCGTCGGCATGCTGATAATGTTTAATTCATGATAAATTTAATTTTGCCTTTTTGGATTATTTCTATCATGTGAAGAAAGAAAATAATAGGAATATTGGTCACATTCGTGCTCAGTATTAATGTAAACATTTTTAAAAGATCACACCGAAAAATGATGAAAATAAGGTTTTTTGTCAAGTTATCTACAGCATATCTGTAAAAATTGTATCTCAGTAATAAGTATGCTGTGGCATACCACAGCGAAGAAAACCATCTTAGGTACTTGAAGCAGGATGCTTGATGGTTGCAGTGCAAATAAAAATACTTTCATTGGATATCACATAATGATAGTTTATGTTTTCGTCAACTTTTACTAGGTTATAAAAGTGATTAGACATTTGATAACTCGCTAAATCAAATAACTACAACCTATTCAGGCGAGTTATAGTGGGAGTTTGACGTGTTAAAATAACATATATTTGCGCCTTAACTCAATTATACTTTCCACAAGCAATCTTAAAGTGATCATCTATCTATCTACGTACATAAAAGAGGATTTCTGCATTTCTGTCCGCTATGCGTTTCCATCGAGCTGCACAGACTGCGACCAAAGTCAGTACCCAGGTGGATCTCAGGCTTCCAAATCCCGTAGCGCTAATTTCGGTTGCGTCCGTGAGTCGTTTTTACATAGCCGGGTGTTACTACTCGTAACGCAACTTTTTTGGTTGGACATCCTGCCAGGTAGGCACACTTCTTGATAAGCTCAAATAGCAAACAAAAATCCTGCTATGTGACTATGAGTCCCAATTTCCAAATTTTCCGCCTCTCTGTGTACTTTCCTTCCCGAGCAACGCCGGGTGTCCTGCTAGTGTTAAATACTGTTTTTGTGATCGGTACCCCTATTATTAGTAATTCAAATATTAAAAATGCCATTTCTAAAGTAGCAGAATCAATATGGACCTCAATGCAGCAGACATGAAGTGAAACAAAAGAATCTCCTTTCAAAATAAAAAGAGAAAACTTAGCATAAAATTCTTCTTTCTGTTAAAATGGTAAATTTAGTTGATATCTTTGGGTACTTGCAGTTTTCGCGTATTTCGTACCGATATCTGATATATAAATGGATGACCTAGTTAAATAGAGAGAAAGCTCAATTCCAAGAGTTCTCAAAATAAAATTCGGATGAACAGCATGCAAAAGTTTGGAAGTTGGGAGTTCTACGTCAAGGAAAAGAAATTTTGGGGGAGATCGTGCAAGAGAGTGTTTTATTGTTCTAAAATCCGATTTCCACGACCGAATGAAAATGTATCCAGCTCATTGTATCTGTAAGAGAAAGCTTTGCGCCTGCGTCAAGGTTTTCAGTTGCAAAATTTAATGCTTGGACATGAAATTAACCGCATCATAAAGATTATTAAAAAAGGCAAAATTATGATTACAGAAGTAGATAATTGATCGCTTAAGTCAATGCATATCAAGCCTTTTACGCCAGTTGTTTCTCTAATTTCTAACTTCGATTTTCTCTTTGATATATTTTGCGCTTTGAAACTTTGATGATTCTGCTTCAGCAATAATTGATATTAAATTATTCAATACAATGGTGTGACTTATCTGCCCAAAATTCGGTAATATATTTTCACAAGAAAATGAAACTGGCAGACTGTGATGCCCATCTTTATAATTTGTCGAATTTCCGAGCACGAATGCGGATCTTTCTGGCCTCATTGAAGATTTTATACGTGTGATTTTCACTAATTTTAAGCATAATGTCGCTATTCACTTTTATCTATGGAAAGCAATAATTCTTTCTCCAAATGCATAAAATATGCAAAATACTTGCGCCGAGCGTAAGATGCTGTGGAAAAGTAATACTAAGAATTGAGGCCTAAAAGGCATGTTTACACTATTTTTATCATTTTTATCAATTCTTTGTCACTACAGTTTCATCGTCAGTCGTAAAAATTCTACTTACGGCAAAAGAGATAACCTCTTAGACTAAGGAGCTGTCTTTTATAACCGCACAGTTTCCGACTTATGATCATTTTTAAATTTTTCATCGAGTAATCTTTCTGAAGTCGAAGTTAGTTTCTGAGGTTGACACTATCAGGTATGATATTAAATACAGTGCTTTAAGTGATATAGAGTCCTCTATTCTATAATTCTAATTAATAAGTTAATAATAATAATAATGCTATTAGTAAAAATAACTGGCAATAACCTCTTTCATAACATACTGCTTGCTTCTTTCTAAATCACACTCTTTCATATATTCTTGGAGCTTATTCCTCACTTTTCATCTTTTCAAGAGGATCTGAACACCAAAGAATCTGATTCGTGCATTCTACTACCATGATGAATAAAATCAAAAAGTTGAACTTAAAAATTTGCTCGTTAGTTGAGGTCAATAACGATATGTTTCTCAGTGTAGAAATTTTTTCTCAGAAATAGGCCATATAAATTCTACAGTGCCTTAAATAAGTTTATTTTTAACTTGTTATTTCTAGAGCATGAGTGCCCTGATACAAAATTCCATTGATCAAAAGCTGTGACTATGCCTAATGAACATGGTATGTAAAACATTTGTCTACTTGTTGAGCAAAGATATCAATTATTTTTCTATCAAGGTCTCTTCATATTCAATAACCACTGGAAAGATAACAAATTTCGTCTCTTCCACCCCGCATAGGACTAAGACATTTTCTATCCATAAATTACTTCTTTGAAAGTGTGTAACTCGCTCCCAGACGGGGAAGGAATTGTTTGAAAACAAAATGTAAAAAATAATTCAACGTAAAAAATACGAGAAATTCCAACAATAACCCAAAGTCATATTTCTGAATGTTTATTTGTGGGTTTTTCTCCATTTCTTGGTCTTTGTCACAAAAAGCTTATTATATCCGTACATTTTAAGCCAACTCAGGAATTTTGTATTCATAAACTTTTTTTACTAGATTCAATTTCATAGATCAAGTATAAAAATGTAATTCACTTTTTCTTGGCTAAAATATCTTACATCCTGGATAAGATCCAAAACATATATTTATTTATAATCACAAAATCCCTCTCATCACCATCTCATGCTGCAATTGAACCTACTTTATTACTGGAAGACACCGTAAAAATATATTCTTTTGATCAAAACTTTCCAGTGATCATCATGCCATGCTGCATGTGAAGCCTGCCTCACAAAAAGTATTATGGAGCATTTCAGTTCTGTATCTAATTCAACAACCACAAACAATGTTTTGGATTTTAATTATCACAATGCGCATTTTCATCTCGCCTTAGAAACTGAAATATGCATATATGGAGTGGAAATTCCGCTTTCAAAACCTGCTGAGGATGCAGTGAGTCTGTGTAAGGGAGAGATAGGGATAAAATTGAAGTAGCAGAACCGCTTCTCATTAAGCAACATTCCTCCCTCTTTCCCTCTATAAAAGGTTTTAAAACTTAAGTGGACCGGGTCCCAGTTTGGCCTAATGCTCAGCAAGGCGAACTTTTGGGACACCTACACCAACCAGATTAGCGACAATGTCCAATAAAATACCAGCTTGAATACCTAAGGAACAATTTTTGCTTTGGGCAAGTAAACACACCGTCGGAATTCCCATATCCAGCTGAAATTCGTTTTTAATTAGATTCTTTATACGGCACTCTGTAGGTATTCCTAACCACAAAAAAAATATGTAGCATTAACCTTTAAACTGCATTTATTCTTTGTGTTTGCTTTCCTCTCATCTATACCATAAAGCGAGAAAATTAACGCTTTGAAATGAAAGTATGCTTTGATATTTTTTGTCGGAAGAACGACAATTTATTGCTGAAATTTATTTACTTGAATCTGAAAAAAACAACAGTTTATATTTAATTTGACTGGTTTACCTCCAAACGGAGAGTTCAAAAGTAAAGAGCAGGATATAGCACGATTATTCGCTCACAACGGTATAATTTCGATACTATTTCGACAAATCTAATCAACAACAACACTTTTTTGGTCGTCATCGATTACGATGATTTACCTTAAATACTTTTAAACTTCGTCGTTAAATGGGAGTCCTTACAGGTGGAAGAGACAAGCACTAACATTCAATTTTATAAGTTTTAGTCTTTTGTACAATATTTTCAATGTTTTCTTATTAAGAATTACACGCACCTAAATAAATATTTTAACATTTCTATCAAATACCAGGAAAAATGAGAAATGAATTACAAAGAAGGCACCATATTCCATTGAAATTCCAGGAATTTCAATGGTCTAAATCTAATTTGGCATACACTTTGGACCCTTAAAGCATTTAAAGTAAAATGAATAAGCCAACTGATGCATTTCAACTCATCCCATACTTCAATTATTATTTCCACTTTATAGCACATGAAAGCCACACATCCTTCTTGAAAAGGAATGGAGTACTCCAACGCAAATTGGTAACGGGCCCTATCAAGGCCTACTTTCACGTATAAAAGAATTTGAAGCTACAAATAATCGAGGCTTCCTCAAAATTACCTCCATTAGTGACATTTTATTGAAATACCTCAGCTCTCAACATTATATCTAATCTATATAATTTAGATGTATATATTTTTATACATTCATGAATAATGCCTAATTTTCATATTCCAAAATAATAATTATACAAGGCATTTGTCATTTTAGCCATTGATGAGATAGGTACCAGGGTATTTTTTTGCGTGTCGTAGAGAGAACTAGGAGATAAAAACTTTTCGAAATTTCACGTGCATTAAAAGGTTGGCTCGATATTGCAATGCGCAGACCATTAGTACCTGGACTGACTGGCTAGGTGCCAAGGGACCCTGGACAGAGTTCAGAGAAGCAAACTTTAGCGCTGACTTCCATTCAATGCAGCATTCCTTGGTGATTTTCAGAGAATGAAAGGGTACTACATAGATGCTCCCTTGCTCCCTATCGAATGATAATGGCTATATGAGCCGACTCCCTGAGAACTTTTTCCCGTGATTAGATCTCTTAAAGTATCCGCTGGACAAAAAGATTATGACATGATTAAGAGTGGTTATTCAGAACAGAAAGCTACGCCTTACCCCTGCCTTGTAATCAACGGTGGATACTTAGGGGGAGGATTATGGGTTTCAGAAGCTCCCCTTTTCCCTACATAAGCAGCTTTATCTACATGCCCTTGAGGTATGGCATGAACGTTCAACGTGTGTTCTAAAAGATTCAGGAGTAATCAACCCTAGGCCATTGCTCAGGGAATGAAATTGATACCCTTGCTTGGTAAACCGTGAGAAAATTTCCTACTTTCACGCTGTCAGGGAGTGAGTAAATGAGAAATGAATGAAAATAGTGCATTCCCTAATGAAAGCCTTCTCTAATAATCAAAAATCAAGGAATATAAAACGCCATAGAGCACCCACTACCTTACAGTTAGTTCCCTCATCAAGTATTTTTCTGGGAATCTATTTCTACGTAAATGTTTGACTATACTCTCATACTTTACGTATAAATTTGTAATTCTTATAACATTTTCATAATAAACTCTCACTCTATAATATAAAAATTTTATGCTCTTTACCTATACGCAATCACAATATGCATTACGTACTACATATTTCCATTTTTTGTTGTCGATTCCCGTCGATAATAATTCTTGAATACTTTCAACACGATATTTTTATTTATTCGTGATACAGTTCCTTACACGCGACGTCTCTTTTAGAGAATGTTAAAAATTCTTCATACTTCTTAGATTTTATTTATAATACTTTTGCCTGCTAACGGTACGATTATTTGGCTTGTTTATGGATTTGACGGGTTTTATGCATTTTTTTTTAGTTTAGAATGAAAGAAAATGTTTGAACTCGATACACCTCGAGCGAGAAATCAACATGGAAAAAAATCGAAACTTTAACGTCAAATTAATGAGCAAATAGTGACATTTTAGATTGAGATTGTATTTTTCGTCAGAACCCAGTAATTCAACGTTTAAAATTATGCATAATTTATTTATGTCGGTGCAGTATTAACGGAAAATATACGGAATGTCAGAAAAATGCCTTACTGTAATAATAAATAGAATTCTAATTGAACTTGCGTATAATGAGATTGATTTTTCCATAAAATATTAATGGATTTTTCGAATTGGCTTGAGGGAGGGAAGAAAAGGGAAACATGTTGACCCCAATGAATTAGTGCCCACCAGTAATCATCTTGATAAGGGTTATCATGCTGGAGAGCATTTAAGGTCTTAAAAATGAGAACTAATAATTCGATATCGAGTATTCTGAAAGCATTCTTTAAAAAAATTCTACATAATAATTAGTAGCTACCTTGAAAGATGTCTCCTCGCTAAAAAATGTCAAACTTCTAAGGTCATGGCAATACCTATCAGCAATGAGTGATTGACTGGATTTTTTAAAATTATCTACTTTCCAATATAACTAAGTAACAATACCTAACAATAAAGGGATACTATCATTTTCATCTTTATAAATGAGAGAATGCACTATTATTACACTTTTAATGTCCTTAATTACAGTTTCGACTCTATTTCATCTATATCGAGTTTATTTGCTTCCATTGATTTTTTTAAGAATGAATTTTTTCACAGAGGTACGTCATTTCGCTGAACAGCGCTTAAAAACTTATTGATATGGGTTTATAGAAGGACTGTTTCTAAATTATCATGGATTATTTTGCATATTCGTGCACTCGAAAATAACCGTCCTATTTCGTGATATTTTTTATGAATCACGAATTATTAAATTAGTCCTTTGAACAGGAGAATTTATTGCATACTTGTAAATACTAAATATATAACTACTCTATAAAATGTATAGTAGTTACGTCGAAAGAGGTCTCCGCCAGAAATTTTAAAAGCTAACAGATCATGGAAATGAATTCTAATCAGCAGTGATTGATTGACTAGATTTTTTTATTACTTACCTACCAATCTAGCTAAGAAACAATACCTGATACTAAAATATACAGTTTTTATATATTTCTGGGCTAAAATCTATTGGATGATAGATGAAGTATAAATTCTAAGGTCTACCGAGAATTTTACCCCAAAAAATTCTTAACGTGCAAAAATTGCATTAAGAATTGCTTGCAGCCATTACCTTAATAATGTTTCCCTTGCTTTAAAGCAGCTAATTCTGATGAAACACTGATCCAACGATTAGGGCGTGGGGACATCATAAAGGACCCAATGTATTTACGGCGAGATCTCTTTCTTTCTCTCTCTCTCTCTCCTCCTTTCCCTCACTTAGCGGATCAATGGATTAACAGCCCTGTCGTTATTTCGGGCACATTCTCCGCTCGCTAGGGTACGCTAGGGGGCAGAACGGGAGGAGGAGGAGGGGGGATTAGGTAGGGGAGGGTACGAGAGAGGGCGCAGGGGGGGAAGTAACACTTGTTAGCTGAGCTTCCCTTGACCGCGGTGTACTTTCAGGAAGTGTGCGAAAGACGGTTTGCCCCCTTTTTCGTCTTACATCAGTATAGTGGGATGGAGGGCGCCTCACGTCAGAAGGAGAGGAAAGGCTACTGCTCCGTACATCTCCCTCTCTCCTTCCCCTTTCTCGCAAACTTTAAACAAACCCTCAAGGAGGAGTTGGAAGAGTATGAGGTCGGGATGGAAGGGTAAGAAAGTGAGTGAGTGAAAAGCAGCACACAGCGCAGCATGGGAGATTCACTAACACTAACACACATGGGCACAGAGAGTGAGAGAGAAGGCATAGTTCCATGCTCAAAACGCTCTCTCCCGATCTGCTCTGACCCGGCCCCTGCCGCCCCTGACTCGACCCAACCGCCCACTCAATCCTTTAAGAAGCATCCTCACCCCACCTTTCCTCCGTTCTACCGCGTCTTTCTTCCTCTTTCTCTCTGAAAAAAAATCCTACCTTTGTATATTTTTTTTCATCTTTCACCCTAACTATCCGTGCCTTGTCGTCTTTACCTCTCGGAGAATCTCTCCAAGTGCGCTCTTGAAATAAAGGAGGCAGCACAGCGTATCACACATACTTTCACGGGCCGAGCGACACGTGACAATCGCCAGTTGTTCCAAGCTTTCTTTCTCTCTCTCTCCCAACATCCAACCCAACCCCCCGCACACTTTTTATCTGGGTGACTACCGTCCTTCATTTTCATCTCTCCACATCCTGGACCACTACACAAGACGTTACGCCTCATCGTTCTCAGGACAGGTATTGCTCCCTGCACCAACAGCATGTTACAACACTCTGGACATTGAATCTTCCGAACAGTTGGACCTGCTCTCGTTTATTCAAGATTACGATGGAATATCGAACTGGCATGAACTTAGGTATTTTGGCCTATTCGTTTTGAAACAAGCACTTGTAGGTAATATTCCTCACAAATGTGTGTGGATTTATGCAAGTATGAATGAGTGAACTGATTAAGAGTATGGCATTGATAATATTTGTTGCAACATGAATATGCAGTCCTTCCGCAAAGTTACGTCGAAAACGATATCCGTAATAATACTCTTGCCCAGGACTCTTCTTTTTTATATATTCAGAATATGACAAATATGAATAAGACAATGAACGTGAGAGACTATACTGACTGTGTGTGATTCATTCGTGCGCAAACTTGTCATAATCAAACAAAATGTGACACAAATATAGTTCTTAAATCATGATATTCTGCCCCTTTATATTATTTAATAAAAAATAGAAATATTATGCAAAGAGTCAATTCTTGTGTCTCCTCTGATCATTAGCATAAGTATGGCCAGGGTGAGTTACTATTTGTCCTCATTATTCAGTTCTGAAAGACTAGGCTTATTACCCATATAACGCCGTATCACGGTCAATATTAACGCTATAGATAATTTCCCTTGCTTTTTACTATTTTTTCATTAATATCAACGCTAGAATACTATATGTCCGATTAAAGATATTCATGCAATTTCTTTTCGCATTAAATCAATAACTAGTTAATGAATATAATGCGTATATCCTACAATGTATCATCGGATTAAATTATCATATGTAGTTCTGGGTAGCCAACATTTTTCATACTTCCTGTGATGATGGTGTCGCAAGACGATCTCACGGGCATTTAATTCCTCTTTTTTTACCTCAGCTCCCTTATTAACAAAAGGATAGATATATCCATGCAAAAAATCTAGTCCTTCAATAATTCTGAAAGCGCTGGTGCTGGAACAAAACATGATTCACGCGATATGTGTCGTGAGTACTGCACTAATATAAGATTTTTTTATACCCCAATGTCTCCAGCCATGCACGCTTCCTATGTTAATAGGGGTCTTTGTGGCCAACACCAGCTTCCAATTTTTAACACAACATATCGTTTAACCGTATAACACATGAATTATAGAGCAATCATTCATGTGTCTCTTCCTAGCGACCAAGATTGTAAAAAATAAAGTTATATCACGATACGGCCGGCTTTTATATCGAATAATTTCGGGCCGAGACAATTGAAAACATCGTTTTCCCACGACCAAATGCACATATACAAGAAAAATACTTTTCATAAAAATAATCATTATTTATCAGCATAAATAATGCACTGATGATAGTAACCCATTAATGAAATCCTACTCACAGAAGTGCGCAGATTTCCGTCGAAAGAACTTTTTAAAAATTCAGTGTAATCCCTAATCTATCGTTAATTAATTCAACATATTGCATTACGACTTCGTCCTATGAGAAGTTATATATACAAGCCAGTAAGCAAGGTGAAGGGGAGTAGAGGAAGTCACCCTGTGGCGCCTCATCTCTCTCTGGCTGCATGCTCTCCTTAGCGATCCGCAGTGACGCACTGGGTCAATGGGGCCTGCTGCTAGAGTTCAATGGATATAAAATTTCAATCGATTTCGATTACAGAATGTAGCCTGCCATCGCGTACATTTTTAAAGTGCTTTCAATTTATGATAGCCCAAAACTGAAAGAAGGGGTAAAAAAAACAGCAGTATGGGATGTTGAAAGAGGAAGCAATATGAGATACAGAAAAATAAAAAGAATGAACAGTGGGAATTCATGAGAGGCATGGGATTGCTACATATCACAACACGTTGAAGGTCCCAATTCAAGTATTAAAGACTCTAGTAATTTTCCACGCAAATCTTTTCAGTGTCATGTACTCTTGCCGGATTATACCAAGCCTATACGAAAAAATAATGATCGGTTGAGTTAATAAATATTTTACGCGGAAAGTTTTTAGTGTTTTTAATTTTTTGACATGCAAATGATAAAAACCACCGGCTTTATCCCGATACATTTTTATTTTGGCAACATTACGCTCGGTTAATCGGGAAATGGGGGTAAGATAACAGTATTCAATCATAGGATGAAGAAATATCATAAAATAATACGAATAAAAAAATATAGGATAAAATTTAATACCTACCTACAGATTGAATAAAATGTTAAATTGACATATGGGCTACCTGCATACCTGCATTTACTGGTAGATTTTCTTAATAAAAATAAAATTTAGAGCCTACTAGGCTAAAACTAGACTGTAAACTGAAATATGTCAGGTGAAATGCCTTGTGAAGTCTTCGGATGCGTCCATTGAAATAAATCCTTGGTGTGAGAGGTGGTACGCAGCTCTTTAATTCTACGGAATTCACGTTTCCAAACCAGCCGTTGGGATGAGTGTCTGGGTGATTAAGCATGAGAAAAAGAAGGAAAAAATCTTAAGGAGCTGAATCAAATACAATTATCATTCTTCTTTATAGCTATATGGCAAAGTGCATACTGTTATAAAGAAGCCTGCTGCATCGTTTAATCTTATGAGCGAGAGTATTGGCTGATTACACAGGCCAACAAAAACATTTTGTTTGAAACCTTTTTTTATTTTAATAGCTGATCTTTATAGATTTTGATGTGCCGAATCCAAACCTGGCCTTAGTTTTTTGTATCACCCATAGTTTCCAAGCAATATGTATTTACTATTTAGTCTAATACCCCTAAACGGTATGCAGGGAAATGAATGAAATACTGTGTTACATCATAAAATTGTTTGTATTTACTGTTCACTACATCGTGATAAAATTGTTTGTATTTACTACAGCGTGATAATACAGGGTTCACTTGTCAACTGGAATTGGTCAACATTTTTCTTTCCCTTTTCTCCTTGAAGCTTCTATGTTGCTTTTTCTGCGATGAATCGCTTGCTGAACTTCTCGGTGAAGTACCAACAGTAATCCTCATTATCTTCGTTCATTAGAGCTACTTTTTCAATTTTATTATAACTATAAAAAAGCTGTTAAATTATAAAAATATTGCTTGATTTTATAACTTTAACTGTAAAATGTGAATAAATGGTGGGTGATACAACTTTAAAACCATCATATTTGGATTCAGTAACTTTAAAAACATAAGAATAAGGTATTTTCATTAAAAAAGTTTTTTCATTGTTGGCCTGTGTTATCTATAAATATGTGTAATTATAAAATCCGACAGTGTTTCTGTTTAAAGAGGATCATTTTCCTTTCGATTATCCTCAATGTTATAATTTTCATTCCTTCAATAATTCCACACAATTACACTTGCGCTGGGAACAAGAATCCAGTCGAAAAGCATTTAGCGTCCTGGTGGATGACTGTGTTGCTAGGAACCTCTTCCTTCATCTTTTCAAACGCGATTATTACAACATTTTTATTGCCATACATTTAAAGGATGACATTCTGATGAATGAAACAATGATTTAATATTAGGTTATTACACTTCGTGAATCAAATTTCCATCTAGAAAATAGTATAAACAGGCGATTATTTTTTTTTAATCACATATTATAATGCACTATTAAAAGATACGCACTCATATTACGACATATTAATCTTTAGGGGCTCAAAAATAAATCTTTTATTCAACAGTGTTTTAGTCCCATGTACCCTATGCATAAATTTCATTCAATTAAACAAGTTTTTACTTTTTGAAATCATAAGGAAATGTCATGTGACGTCAATTTTTAACACATGTTGACATTCATAAAAATTACTCGTTCGTTCAAAATAAAACAAAACCCCTTTAGAGGCAAGAACCATCAGAGTTACAAATACAATCTTCCTCTATGGGAAATCACCCTTAAATTGACGAGGTTTGATTTTCGGTAATAGGAAACTTTTATAATGTTATTCTTTGGAGTATTTTGTTATAAACTCCCACGCTGTAATTCATTTTCATTAATACCGCATTTCGGTAAAGTTATATTACAAACGGAATAGCTGCGATAGAAGATAGATACTTCATAAATTTCTACAGAATGAATTCAAAGTATATAGCTTTATTATTTGGCAAGTATTAAAACAACGAGGGTAATACTTTTACCCAAATTTCCTTGGTGTAAAGTAAAATGCCACCGGTTCAATCTATTAGACATAATTTAAGGTCAAAGAATATTATAAATTTCCGTTATATGTATTCCTTAGTTGACGATTTTTATGATTCCTTCTTAAAAGTATTCTTAATAGTATGAGAATACCGTAAATAGTATAAGAGGGGTAATCCTATTCAATTCAAAAGAAATTTTGAACCGCCGCGGCGGTAGGGAGATCTTACTCATAAAAAGTCACATGCTACGGTGTGATTGATTTGTGGGATGTTGTTATGAATAATTCTTTCTATTTATCACGTGTATTGATGCCTTTTGTTAAAATGACGTTGAGATACGTTTCCCTTAACTATCAAAAGTTAAGTGAGGATCCAAACCTTGGAAAAGAGAAAGCATTTTAAGCAGTGTTATCTACAAATAGGTTTCCCGGCGTATTGCGACGTTCCAAGCTGCTCGTACCTCTATCCGCGTGAAAACTTGCTTGCGTTGCGGTACTTCATTTCATCACTCATCATGAAGCATCAGGGAAAAAATAACGCTATTAATTGAACCTGAGGATGAAAATGGACTAGTTTTTTTTCGAATTTTAGTGACAATTTAAGAATTAGATCATTTTTTTGTGTTCGACTTTTTTGTCATCGGTTTCACGGAGTTGCTCTGAAATTACAATTTCACCTTATATCACACTATATATCAATTTCTGGCTTGATTTATAACCCTTAGTTGATGGATGTCACATTAGTCTGAGAAATACGTTTTAATTTAAGGTTTTGAAAATGGAAAAAACATTGCTTTTCTTTATATCACCTGAAGATGATGCATGGCCTAAAAACCCATCTTGTACTTGGAGTAAGCTGAGGGAAATCATGAACATAAGTTATTCAGTCCCCCTTATGTTACATGTTATTGATCAATATTCTATAACTTTAAAATCCTCCATTGATGGATTACTCCTTTAATCAATCTGTATTTCCGAAGAATAGAGCTCGTTGTTATGATAGCATGCGCCTTATCTGTTTTCTATTCCTTGCAATATTCTTACCTTAGATTCACCATATGTCATGGAGTCGATTTGAAGATACATTATTTTAATGCTAGTTTAGACGAACGTGATGTATTTCTACCGATGGAAAACTGACATTTCATCATCAAAGTATCCCACAGCGATTGACTCTCCACGTGCTGCTTACGAAAGTAATGACAGAAAAGGGAGCACATCTATGAGAACTCCGTATGGGATCATTTTCTCCTTCCGCAATAACTTCTTGTGTGTGAATTTTAATGATCCAAAGAGAATGAGAGGGAAACATGAATCTAAGAGACCTTGGTTTCTCCTTTTAAAGAAAGGTATAGATTTTCTCGCCTCTAGACGACAAGAAATAATGTTGGGCTAAATGAGGTTTTTAACCCGGGACTTACCACATGAATTATGAAATAGAACCCACAGAACGGCCTGTAAAGTATGCGATAAGGAGAAAAAAATAAGTTTTTATTCCTAAAAACTTATATGTAAAACCATAAAAATTCGAATATAAACCTCGCTAATGAACATTTAATTGCCACGCCAAGCTAATGCCAAGTTAAAGAGCATCCTTCTGGATCCCATCAGGTGATAAACTTCATGGCCAAAGTATACTGATGTGTCGATATGCTTGGTTTTTACGAAAGTTTACGCAAAGTTTCAAAACAAACAACAACGTGGAACAAAACCTGAGAAACCACCTATTCTATAGTATTTCCATTTTCGATATTATTCGCATCAAAGGTAATTTACGAAGTCTTAGTAGACGGCACTACTATTTATAAGAAAAAATTAGGTTAGCTATTTTATTTACGTCGATGTTTTCATCTTATAGAGCTAAATAACTAAGTAAAACTCCAATAAATATAAATATTCGCTAAGAACAATTCATAACCATCTTTCCAAGTTCTGGTATGGTGTTATGTTATTTCGAGGAGGCGATGGACAGCTAAGGTCATCCGCGCCATGAGGGAAGGATATGGAAGGAAGGGTGGAGAGAAACGCGGCACGGCGTCGGAATTATCCTGCTACTAACGAAAGGCGCTAAGGAGAACACGGCTTAACGTCCCATCCGACGGACGGAGTGTTGTGCTTGAAATGCCCTCCACACATCATTCAAGTGGAAATCGGGTAACCTCTGAAAATGATCCGCCAACCCTTTTCGAAGTTCTTTCTTTCATTATTCCGTTACTATTCACATAAAGGATGAAATTATTCTCGACAGCCAAGGCTTGAATAATTTCTAATTCCTACTGTGTAGCCAAAACTAGGAGTTAAAAGTAAAGAATTATTCCTTGATTTGTCCCATTCTGACCTGTATGATTCTCTATTTTGTGTAGTACATTTACACGCATCTACCTCTACGTGCCATGCTTCAATTCTAAATGTTTAAATACCTATTTCTGTAAAAATAGCTTTATTATTAAAAATTTCGTCGCAATGGATTTATTTCTTCTAAAATTTTTAAATTGTTCGCAATTTTCAACCATAACTACTTCTTTCTTTCATAACCATATTCTGTTCAACCTTAAAATGCAGGGCTTTTGGGAAAGTGGCTTTCCTAGGATATCATCTTAGACTTTTTCCGAATACATTGATACGAAGTCACTGTCCAAGTATTTATCCTTGGCGTATATATTACCATCCATTTACTAAGGATGAGTCATTTGATTAGAACTTAGAGAGAAGAGATTATAACTGCATTACATATACTCACTTAGCATTAATGCATACTGTCAGAACCGTTTGAATACAAATGCATGCAATTTTCAATATTCACATTTCCTATGAGGGCCAATGACAAAAGTTTTGAGACAAAGAAAAACGAATTCTTTCTTAATCCGTTCGACTTCCTCGGCAGAGATATGTCTGTTTACGGACTGCTCTGCTCAATGCTCCCATTGGACTAGCTTTGGATTTCAATTGTCGTGCAACCAAAGTAATTTTAAAAAAATGTATGACCTATAAAAAAGATGTTGATCCCATGTCTCGGTCAAAATTCCTCACCAGGCGAGGTGATTCAAATTATTCAACAAATTGTATCTATCTAGATAGAATCGACATCTATATCTACATCGACATAATACCCCGCAAGTTGCCTCATTACGTTTGTGATGGGACATGTTTGAACACCAGCCGTAAAAAGAAAAGTGATGCAACTTGAAAATTTTCAGCGCGATGATTAAAAAACCTGGTCGCCTTAGAATGGAGCCCACCCTTCAGTCACCAATCCGAACTTTATTAAAATCACTGTCGACCTGAAGCACCAACTTCTTTTTCTCAGTGTAATTTCTCAACTCCGTCATACGGGTCTTCTTTCCCCGAGAATAAAAATCAAAAATAATCTCCTTGCTTCTCTTTGAATACCTATCAAAGTCTAATAAGATGTCAAACATGAAGCGGATACCTACATATTCCTTCGATAACTAAGGTGTATAATAATAACCGTTGATCTCTATAAATGTTAATAGAACGTTGGTTACAGCGAGACTCTTTGTTGAGTTTTCGAGAATTGTTTCACTGGCCTTCGTAACCTCCTATTAGAGCTAAAATTATCTTCGTTGATGAAAAATATGTCGAATATATCTCTTTTCGAAGACTGTAAGACGGGATGGAAACTTTAATTTCGCTTCCGTTGTAGTCACTGATTGAAAACTAGAAAATTTGATTCATAAGCCTTTCAAAGAAGAAGTATACCCTTGCAGGTACGATGAAGTTGTAAAAAGAAGGGTGCAATTTTGCTGGCAAACCTGAGTTCCCATTAGACCCGTAAAGTTTCTCGGTGAAGATGGAAGTAAAACTTTACGTTATGACTCTGTATGTAACACTCAGACACCCTATGCTGTAGCAGAAAGCCCTGTCCTTCAGAATTCTACAATTTCTACTCGAACAACAACACAATGGATTACATCTCAATAACCCCACTCCTTCCGAGGTACCATAAATATACTTTATAAGTCACATTCGCTTTTTTAGAGATTCCTTTGAAAGTATTTATGCAATCTAATCTCTCTGTGATACGTTTCAATTCTAAATTCTAAAAATGAATTAAATTTCTCCAACAACAAGATACAGGGTGGTATCCAAAAGTAGTAGGACTGATTTTTTTTTTAATTTATGTATTGAGCATTTTGATACATCGACTCAATACTCTTCAAAATAGGCCCCTTGGGCATCCACACACTTCTTGTAGCGAGTCTTCCAGGTCGTGAAGGCCTTCCGGAAGTCGTCCTCCGGGATGCTGTTCAGCGCCCTTGTCGTCGCCGCTTGGACCGCTTCCACCTCATCAAAACGATGCCCCTTGAGGTGCCTCTTGATCCTGGGGAACAGGGAGAAGTCCTTTGGTGCCACATCAGGGATGTAGGGGGGTTGAGACAACGTGGAAACGCCGAATTTGGCCAGGAGATCCCTCACAATCCACGCGACGTGGCACGGTGAATTGTCGTGGTGGAGCTTCCAATGCTCCAACAGGTCTGGTCGCACGCGTGTAATCCGATTTTGCAGCCATGTGAGCACTTCCACGTAAAATCTTGCATTTACAGTAGTTTGTAGCAAAAGTTGATGACGTACCGCTGCTCTAAATTTTGCTCCATCGCAACCAACGACGAGGCGTCAAAACAGGAGGTCACGAAAACAGTAGTCCACACTCAAATAATGCACACAGGCGAATGCCACACATCAAAATCTGTTCCCAAGGCTCCCCCCCACAACATCCGGTATTACAGACCCCCCTCAATCTTTCTGCCCGTGCGGAAAAAACAGTCCTACTACTTCTGGATACCACCCTGTATTATCCTTAAAAAACGTTTCCACCTTTCGGCCACTATTATTTCTCACAATTGTTCTCATTATTTTTTGCATATTGCAACAAACATAAAATACAGGGGTGGAAAGTGGTATACTCCTTCGGAACAGCCTTATAGAAAGTAAATTCCATGGGTAATATTCATTTATTATCTTTAGCATAGTGGTTTAAGCCGAGAATTAAAAACATGTGCAGTATTAAATAGATTTTAAGTGTGCTGTGTGAACCGAATAATATTGGCTGATATAATATTTAGTCCTTGGCTCCCTTTAGAACTTGGCGCCCATACCTTTGCGTGGATGGTAGCTGAACCCCTCCTCCCCGCTTCGGTGGCGGTGGCGAATAGTCCATGCCAGCTGAATTGTTTGCAATCGTCAGCGTAGGATACAAGAAATAACGGCCAGCTATAAAATTTGCACTCAATAAAGATGACATAATCCTCAAGTAAAATCCGAAATAACGGAAGAGAAGCTCCTCTCAGAGTTTCACCCTTATCGACACCTCAAGTTGCCTTCTTCATTCTTAGAAGTTCCAAAGGAAAAATTCACTCACGAAAACAACTTGAAGGTTGGTGTTGATAAGAGTAGCATAGAGATCACCCCAAAAACCACAAGAATGTGACATTCAAAGAACTTTATTTCCTGCAAAAAATCACCAGTTTTTCTTTTTTGAGAGTTCGACAGCTTTCACGCGATATTTGAACACAAAACCTACCGATCATCGACCCAACCCTCCACCCACTCAGCCACCATGCTCCTGAGAAGGCAAAATTAGTGCGCACAAAAATCTCGACTGTGGGCGTATTAAGCATTAGCGCGAAGAAAAACCACTTTTCCTGTACTCATCGGTCTGTACTAAAAATATCGTAAAACAAGGAAAGTCACTCCACTCCAGTATTCTTTAAATACCTTCTTTTTCAACATGGTAATAATTCACGATATTAGAGCTATACCGTAAGGTAACTAATAAAATTTCACGCACAAGCGATGAGTAGGTATACATATTTCTCAAGTACATTACCTCAACATCCAAAGGTAGACTTTCAACCCAAGGTAGGTGGGTGCTTAAAGGGAGGGATAGGAGTCTACATCAAGAAGCCCCTTTTATCCTTAATCGACTTCAGAGTTCCGGGTTTTCTCATTAAAAGGAGGTCGGCGTCTCAGTTCGATCGTAAGGCAGAAGTTAGGTGCCGGAATGCTATTATCTCGAATCACCTCAGCAAAAGCCATCTCTCTCCCTCTCCCCAATCACCACTATAGACCACGACTTTTCTAAGAAGAATTTCGGATGCCTGCTGATTGGCATCGAGAGCTGGACCAACAAAGTGCAGTGTAAAAATTGCAAAAAATCGCGATCAGTTAAATGTATGGCAAAGTCAACGATAGGTTTAAGACGACCATTTTGTGTCGATGTTAATACGTTATACATGATGAATGATCATGCAAATGATCATGCTGAATGATCACGTGATCATTCACAGGATCCTGCGAGCAAAATAGAACGTGTTCTAATTTTCACTAATTTTCACGAAGGTTCGTTCGCGCATTTTTCCGTTTTACATGGCGAATGATTTCACTTGCATGATCATTCGCATGATCCTTCAACGTGTATAGCGGACTTGATAGAAGCCACTAGCGCCCATATCTTAGCGTAGATCGTGACTTCATCCTTCCTTCCCCATTTCGGTCGACCTCATTGCCACTAGGGTATTGTCCAAACAAGCTGATCTAAAGGTTGAAAACGTGTGTAATAGCGTTGGATATGATTAACATCATCTTTTCATTTTTCAATGGCATTATCGATCTTTGTTGGGTGGCAGTCAAAGTAAATTTGTAAATCATCTGCGTAGAGGTGATATTTCGAATGGGTAATTGAAAGTGGTAGATCTCTTATGAAAATTGAGAATAAGAGGGGACCTAGTATTGAACCCTGGGACACACCACATGATATTACCGAGAATCCAGACAATATTCCGTCATCTCCCTCTACTGCTTGAGTTCTCTGGAGCAAGTAAGAGCGGAACCAATTAATCACTGGGATGGAATATCCTAATTGGTTCATTTCATCCAGCAACAAATCGTGATTAACACAATCAAAAGCCTTCTAAAAATCAAAAATTACAAGAATGCTAACTCTCTTTTGGTCTATGGAGAAGCGAATGTCTTCGATAACTGTAATGAGGGTCGTTTGTGTATTATGTCCCTTTCGAAAACCTGACTGATAGTAATCCAGTAAATTATTAATGGATAGGAAATCTAACACAGAGTTGTAGACGAATCTCTCAAGTGGTTTGGAGGTGATAGGCAGCAGGGAAATAGGGTGGTAATAAGATAGCTGGGCAGGGTTTTCGGTTTTCTTAATAGGCTTTACAATGGCTCTCTTCCAAGCAACCGGGAAAACAGAGTAGTTTAGTGAGCAATTGTAAATATCAAGCAGTGCCGAAAATATAACACTCATAACCACTTTCAGTATTTTATTATTAATCCCATCATTTCCAGCAGCATTAGACTTGATGCAATGGAAACATTTTAGCATGATCTCGGGAGTTAGATTAGGAAAGTAAAACGTTTCATTTCCAAATTCATTAACTTTGTGCACGTTGACGTCTAAAGCACTATTTTGACTAGTGGATGGACCTTGTGTTGACCCGAGGGTGGTGCTGGCTGATAAACTGATAAAATATAAATTTAATTTACCAATTGAAACGCCGATTTGTGTACCCTGATTTCGCGACTTAATCAATCCAAGTCTTCGAATTTCGTTCCATATTATTTTACAATCCCACTTTTCCATAAAACATTGTTTATAATAGTCTTCCTTAACCTTTTTCATAATACTTTGGGCCTCATTTCTCAGTTTTTTATACTCAAGAAATAGTTTTTTTTAGATTTACTCCTTGTGTATCTGCGGCGAATCATGTCCCTTTTATTGATAATATATTTTTATTTCCGGGGTTACCCATGGAAGTTGGTTTCGCTTCGGAGTAAAACTTTTAAATGGGGCATGAATATCTAATAATTGATTTAAATTAATCATTAGGTAATTAATCATCAAATTTACTAAAATCGCGGTAGCAAATTACCTTCTCTTTCATTTTTGGCACCTTAAGATTAAATTTTATGTATCTTGAATCATGGCCAGATAAGAAAGGAACTGGATATTGGCCATGTTGTTTTATTTTAGAAAGTTCATCTATAATAAATAAATGAAATAGAGTACTTGATGTGAGCCGATGATGAGTTGGATGAGATGGTACTAAAGACAGATTGAACCTAGTAACATAGGTATCTGGTAGGTGCTGTCATGCGTAATCTTTAAAAGATCCGAGTTAAAGTCACCACATATAAGTATGTTACTATATAGAGGAAGGAAGGAAGCCTGCCATCGTACATTCAAAACATTTACTCAAGTAACCAACCTTAGGAGGTCTGCATACTACATCGAGTAAAATCTTTCCAAGGGACATATTATTTCAATAAACATAAATTCAGGCTTGAAGTTTTTATTGACACAGGGCAGTATCTTACCATTGAGATTTTCTTTGATATACACACACCTCCACCACTTCGTTCCAACCCGTCGCGTCGTTTCGTAACAATATATAATTATCCAATTTTACATATTAAGTGGGCTCAGATGGTTTCAACCACGATTCAGAAATTGCTATTATATGATAATCACCGCAAAGAAAGTGTTTACGAAATCCATCAATATGAGCTGGTAACGACTGTGCGTTAACATGACATATATTCAGGGTTTGGTATACGATACCACTATGAATACTAGAGAATACTAGGAGAATCTTATAGAGGCATCCTTGGATTAGGGTCACATTAAACATGGCTTAATATAAAATACTTGGTAAATATAATCGGCATATACTCGAGAAAACAATCTGAAAGAAATTTATAGCATTCTGCGTCTATTTATTCTACGCTTTCCTAAATAGCCATTGATGTAAACCAAGTCGATGCCTAGAGGTAATTTTATTTGGCGGATTATCCCAATGATGGGAATTTAAAGTCAGGGGGCTTATTAACAACCTTTAACGCTTGGAAACAGACAACTTCCTGATATTTAAGTGATAAATTGTTCGCCGATATTCTCAGGCTATCAATTTTTTTTGAAGGCGCAAGAAGAATCTCTTAAGGAAAGCAAACACACAAGGTGGTATCATCATCATCATCAAGCCAACTATGAAATTGGTGAGCAAAGAGAGACACGAATAAATGGTGAGCAAGAAGTATACTTACCTATAAAGTAATGAAAGGTTTTAGTTATTTTATGAAACTCTCATAAGGACTTGACTAGAAAATTAATGATGCCAAAATGGATTTTCTAATACGTGAAAGTCTGATGGCTAAAAACTATTTACATTTTTATAAGTAATTTTATACCACCATTTGACTAACTCGATGATTTGCTGAGAAGTCAATTCTTAATTATTTATCATTCCTTCAGATTATGAGTCAACCAAACTGATAAATGGCATAGATAAACATAAGGTATATTTCTGTCATAAATTCAGTGCAAAAAATAATACAAAAAATGACGTCATAAATTTACACGCAAAAATTACGGGCAAAAAAATTAAATGGAGCTGTAAAACGAAATCCTTTTTGGGACTTGGAAAAAAATTTTTTTACCGCATCAGAAAACAGATGATTGTGCATTAGCTTTGGATTTTTGAATTTTCTTTACATTAATAGAACTTTCAAATTTATACCCATGGTATTAAATGAAAATCACAATGTTAAGAAGAAATTTCATAGCAGATGAAATAAAGCCTAATAACCCATATTTGACATTATAAGAATTTGGAATTGAATATTTTCGAAATGGTGGTGACTTCAGATATTGAACTGATTTAAAGAACCTACCTATTAATAGTTAAGTTAAACTTACATCACAAATTGCACCTAGCTACCCAAAAAAAAAACAAATCATACAGGCCAAACTATCAGATAAATCAATGGTAATCGTTTTGACGGGGCTGAATTGATGCTCCGTAAAAACGCAGTGAAAAAAATCGTTTACCTCAACCTGGACTCGAGCCAGGATTCTCCAAATTCACGCCGAGTGCTTTTACCACTCGAACCACCAAGGCGCCATTTTCACCTATGGATTTTTGGAGGCTATAGAGGATTAGGAGATGTATCGCTGCTGAACATAACAATACCTCCAGGCTGCATATTTGCGCACGTAACATCAAAGTCCCGAGATTAAAGCTGAGCATTGAACGTCAAAGGGTCGACTCAAAAGACAAACGTTGGTTAAAGAAAACTCTCTCCTAAAATATTCACGACTGACTCTTGATGCAATTCTTTCCTACAAATTGATTTTTTGCACTGTAGCATAATCAGTTCGTTTGCATAATGCTCAGTGTTCATTTTGACAAACTTTGATGGAGTCAACCTCTTCAGGTCATTCAACAAAGAGAATTAGAAATGAATTGAGAAAATGGAATTACTTACTTTATACATTACTTATAATTACTACAATATCACTAAGGTTTGCATAAGTATTATGAGCTCCTCTAATTGCACTTAGCATCTAATTTTCTAAATTCTTTTATTGTTTTAGCCGGAAATCGCATTAAATGGTTTACTAATACATTATTTTAACTCCTTTTAATGGCAGCAAGAAATCAATATACATCACAAAGTCAGTTGCTTTGTGTATTATTAGGCTTAGAAATACAATTTTCTGTTGAGTAACTAAGGAAATATCAGCCACCCACATACTGTATGTATTCTACATTAAATAATTATGTATACTTATTCAATTATATATGGTAAATATTTTTTAACTTGCGTCACCATCTTACGCGACGCCATCGCTATCTTCCATACGCGCCTTTGAAAAGTTTCACTCTTTTGATCATAGAAGAATTCTCGCCCCCAAGAAAATTCGATAAAAGCGGCATAACAGGGAAGGAAAGAGTTAAGGCATTAGAACAGAGTGATAGCATTATTCTGGGACTAGCAGAGAGCACTCAACGGGGGAAAGTAATTGACTTCTAAAAGACTGCGCAAAGGACGGACGGCAGGCTCTCACCATCATTATCAACTCACGCAGAAAACAGCTTATTGAAATAAAAGCGCACGTTAAAGGCAACAATATTCGATAAAACTCTGAAGAGCAGTCATAGAATAACAGCTAAGGAAAAAGTTCTTCATAAGGAGCTATCGAAGGTATGGCCAGGCATAAAATGTTCATTTTCGCATGAAAAACGATGATGCTGACAGTGGTTAATTATATAAAATAATTAGCGAACCAAAAAGAAATTGATCATATCAAAAATGCTCAATTTTCAATTTTATTTTTACAAGTTTCATTCCGCCAGAAAGAGGAAATACATACCTCCGCTTTTGCAGAAGTGTCTGTTTCCTTATATTCTCTTCCTATACACTAACATTGAAACCCTGAAATTGAATGAATGCGATGGTGGTTGGCGTAACATAGTGAAACTCCTTCATGATGCACAAAGGTTAAGAAAAGACTTAGCTATTTCACAAAATAAAATATATTTGATGATACGCTGTATCGAAACCGGTCGCAAATATATTTTATTTTGTGAAACAGCTGTCTTTTCTTAACCATTGTGCAACCTGAAATTGAATTAATAATTCAAAAATGAAAATAATGCACTTTGTTATAAAACGACACGGTCGCGGAGGCCACGAGGGTCCGATAGAATTGAAGTAGGCTGTTAACTCTAGGAAGAATGATAGCTCTTCGAATATTATCGAGGGCAGGAAGAAATAACCCTTGCTACGAAAGAAAAACAAATCACTCGAATTTTAATAGAAATAGGTGATTGGTAATAAAGTTCGAGCATATTTTGATAACTAATTTTTTTTATCGAAAGAGAAAAAAATGACAAGACTAAGCGGTATCCCCCACAAACTTGGCGTCTGGATCCTCTCTTGAAATATTAATCCTAGTTCACTCAATATAATTATGGGTTCATCGGATCATTCATTCACGTAGCGCTTTGAATGCATATTCCTTACTTTTCCATTTACTTTGATACTCCTGAAACATTTTCTAATATTTAATACCTTTGTTAGACCGTCGCAAACATTTAGAATGATGTAAAATCTGATGCTTTCCCGGCGAATATATTCGGAAAAGGCTATTCGGGCTTCCAGCCGGGTGGTCTCCCTCCATTCTGCCAACACATATTTAGCATGATGTTTGAGTGATTTCTAATAACCTGGAGAAAGGTAATCCATTGTGATACTGTGAATCATGAATTAAAATATGCTCAAATACTTTCATAGTACATTAATTGCCATTCTTATCTCTTATTCATTACTTTAAAATACGTAAGGCACACGAATAATTGTGGTCATTGAACCACATGAAAATAGGGAATGGATTCCCAACTCCTGGATTCCCGACATCGGTCTGAAAGCTACCACGTTTCCTTGAATGTGAAAAATCTACTGCCAAAATGCAATATCAGAGCGATGACAAGGGAGCTAGGAAATATCCTGAAAGTTGTACCTTACAGATCTAGTAATACATGTCGATTTTTAGGTTAGCATTTAAGGGAATGTTTTTAAATAATAAAAGATTATAAATGAACATTATTTGATAAAACAGTTCTCCTTGAGCTTCGTTATACACATTATAGAGTAGTATGTATATTATAAAATAATTCTTGTGAAATTTCTTACTGCAAGATGCACTGAAGTATAACGTAGCTATTCATTTTCACCTCTTTTAGAAAGAATCAAGGGCGGGAAAATAGTTAATGAATGAGTTTGCTCACCCAAATTCAATTGATTCCTCCAGATGACCACTGGTATCATAAGTAAGTCCTCTGCCATAAAAAATGCGGGGTTTCTTGCTCGGGAGGCTCATCTGGCATGAAAGAGGACCTTTCTCAGCGTTTCGAGGTGAAGGCCATTTGGGATGGCTCTGCGTCCAACTAAGCGAAAGTTTCACCTGAAAAAAGCGGAAAGAGTTGTCGATGAGATTTCTTTCGTCCCAGGTTCCTTTAATTTTAATGATATATTTTCGGAATGAGGGCCTTCTATCAATAATGCGGGGATAAATTATACGCATTGCGAAATTGATTAGCTAACATTTATCAGGACCAGAGTAACATAAAGTTTACAAGCTTATCAGTACCATCGACAAACTTCAATTCCTTTCTCAAATTAATAACTTAAGTTGACCAAATGTATAAATAATATAGTTGATACTTAAATATTTACTGTACAATTATGTTACTGCTAAAATTTACAGCAATTTACACAATTTAACATGATAATACTGTTTGGCGATAGAAAGTCATACTATGATGACATAATGACCCGGCAGGGAAAATGCTCCGAGCTGTTGGAAAGAGGAGATCAGTGGGTCTATCGAAAAACTCTATGATAAATCCGGTTTAGAACTCTTAATAATAATAACGAATGATATAATCGTACGCGGTTAGAAAACGTGTTTGGTAAAGGATTCACAAATAAGACACATATGTTTGAATTAACACGCTGGGAAAAATGTTTATCAGTCAGAGAGAGATAGTGAATTAAATCCGCAAATCCAATTTACTGCGGCAATGCACGGTTATTATTTTCAGATGTGCCAACGAAAATTAAATATAATATTTATGATACTACGGAAGTTAAATAACACACTGAAGCATTCGCAGTGATAGTAGCATTCAGTTGTAGGAATTTGCGACGAAAAATTAAACCTTACACTATTTTCCTCACTAATGCACACTAAAATGGCTGCCAAACCTCACCATTAATACACTAGTTCTCGATGTAAAATTCTATGTTTTCATTTAGCTATTAGCCAATTATAGCTAATTAGCATTTTAACAGCTCCATCACCTTAACAGAAAGTTGTGACACATGATCTCACGAAGGAACAAGTTACACCGGGACTCCATGATAATATTTATGTGATCAACTCGCTTTCAACTGTGAAAAAAATCTTGTATGACATGAAATTCAGATTGGTTAATTATTATCATTAACAAGAAAGATAGGGAGGCATATCAGGTATAATTAGGAACAAATGACCCCTTGGAGCCCCAACAAAATACTCTCGTTAGCTAGGTAGTTCAAGAGAAAATAACGGACTCCTTTTGCTAATTTTGTGAACCTTTGACTTCTAAGGCTTAGCCTTGGGTGATCTTTACCCTCATCTAATAAAAGCTAACGCTGTTTAGGGTTCAAACTGAGAGTGAGTCAAAGTTACCTAAATTTTTTTTACTATATTTCAAATGATATCATTCGATTCCAACTAATGGTTCTTGAGATTCTTCTATAATTCCGATTAAAAAATATCCATTTAGTAATTGACAATTGATAAAATGGTGGCGCACTTTAATGTACGGCCATCACGGCAAGTCCCTCGTGAGGCATAACAGTGAGGCCAATCGTATGGCTCGCAATTCTACGACGAGATCGCTACGTCTCTTGAGGCCGAAAACAATAATCAATCAATCGCCACTCGTCTCACCGGTTAAGACCCTCTTCTCCTCCGCAGTGATCCCGAAGGGTGCGAGAAGCGATCCCTTAAAGGGGTGAGCAGCTCGGTAGGGGAGGGGAAGAGCTGAGGGAGGAAAGCTTTCGAATCGTTGAGTAGTGATGTTGGCACAGGCTGGATGACGTATTCCAAAGCTAAAATTTGCTGAAGTAAAAGAAGTGAGATATTTTTGATTAACACTATGGTGATGTTCGTTTTTTCTTTCCTTGGGTTCACCAATGTCATGTGTTTTATCCTCAACTCGCAGCCAAAATGATTAACTCCTATTTGGATTTCATTGGCAATTCAACCCGAATGTTGTTCTCGATTTGTGAGCTTGGAATTAACCCTCAACTAAAGCACTGACGCGTATGGTTAGTAATTCCCTTACTTGGGCTATCTCATGCTTAGAGAACATTTTGCTTGGGGTGCTCCAAGATTTCACTTTGGACAACGACCTTAGGTTTGAAAAAAATGATTCTACCTATGATAAAAAAATACGAAAAAGTTGAAGAAATAGTCTCGATAAAGTATGATAGTCCTAAATAGTGATATGATAGTGTGATAGCCTGAAGTTATATTAATTCAGTAGGGTGAAATGCTATCAATGAAACAGTGTCGGCGTCCCTCACTGCTGCGGCTTGTCGCATATCTCGACAGCGCTCACTCCAAGGAGGAGCATTAAAGTGAGACACGCCTTGAACCGCCAGGTAACCTTCCAGCCGTCATGTGGTTAAATTTTGCCTCATTTCCCCATAGGGTTTTCTTAACTGTGTAGAAGAGTGACAAACCAAATATTCCTTCCGAATTCTGCAATTCTCCTTCAAAGTTTCCCTCTGATGACCTTTTTGTGACCTCGATTAAAAAATTAAATTGTTTTTTTTATGGAAAATTGCTTTTGTCAAGAGTTCTAACATTGTTTACAATAACCGATTCCGCTAACGGTGAAAGTCACGTTAGGTTCATAAAAATATAAGGGAAGTGGTCCGAGTTATAAATTAAACTACAACCTTCCTCTCCGGATACAAATGGCTACGTTATTTTTTCCAATTTCAGTTTTCCAAGATGTATACAGAATGGTATTTGCGAGTCCGGTTTACTGAGTATTCGTCAGAGCATGAGAAAAGGGATAAGGAGGACGTGACGCACAATTTCATGGGTAGCAAAAATGCAGCACTTTCATCATTAGATTCATTAGGGGCATAAAAAACTATGAAGCACGGAGGATGCTTTAAATAAAAAACTATATAATTAAATTTATAATTAACAAAATAACTGACTAACGTTGTGCCCTAGATGAGAAACACCAAAAAATATTTATGTCGCTCAGAAGACCCATTGAAGATCATCAAAAAAAAGATATGAACAAATATATGTGGTATGACGCTACTTCACAATTACCGGGGCTTTTGTTTTCGTCCTGTCCTCTCCCGATATTACTACTTAAAGCTCCAGACAAGTGGAATAAGGAGAAGCGGTTGGACGATGAGATCGATGAGGTGAGGCATTTGCATCTGGAGAGGGCGCCATTAATGCCGATCGTCCCTAGATCCGACCGCTTTCGGCTCCTTCCTCCTCAAGTGCTTTCCCACCGCACCGCCATGCCAGGGTAAAAAAAATATATTCCCCCCAGGCTCCACCTCACTGAGTGCGGGCGTGTGTAACAAGGCATATCATTAGCGAATCCGAGAGGAGAAAGCTGTTTCCGCAAGAATGAAGGGCAAAAAATTTTGGGGAATCCATCGGATGAGACGGAGAGAGATAAAAGGAGAGTAATTCAAGTCTTGGGTATTTGCCACTGTGGTACGCCAATTTTTCGGTTGTTGATAATACGGGGAGCGTGGTAGACCGCATGGCTGATGAACGAGGGACCCGGATTCATATCCCGCGGGAAGCCTTCGGATAGTAGTAATAGATGTCTTTATTGGGGCGAGGATGAGACTAATAAGTCCTCTCTTCCACCTAACCCCTCGATAGCGACAGTACGACACATTCAAAAACGGTAAATAAACATTTACAATGTAAAAATGTACAATATTAGTGAAATTTCAAAAAAGATAAAAATATATGTGTGGAAATTTTAGGTAAGAAAAATATTTATGTTTGTGGGGGTAAAAATAAGGATATGGGAGTAGTATCCTTCAGCGAAAAATACCACTGCAGGAAAACGCTCGCTCAAGAAGTGGGGCGTGTAAAGCCTGCGAAAACCTGGACGAAAACAAAAAGTCTCGAAGACTAACTACCCCCTCCTTTCCCTGAATGTGTGGAATTCACACGCCTCTTGTTTAACCCATTTTCGTCCACCATAACCATAAGGCTCTATTTTACCATTCTGAGCACATGAGGATCTTGAAGAAAACCCGCACTTCTTTAAGCTATCCAACTGTCACAAATATTTTTGAAGCTTGCAACTGACGGCGGGTTGCGGGTTGCAACTCAATCCACTGATTAATCTACTTTTAGACGGTCGAAGTCAGACCCCTGACGGAAAGAGACGGTTTCGAAACGAAAATACAACGTGGAAGCTTAATGTATCTAAATCACATGCAATTACAATTAAATTAAATAGGAAATGGCATGGCATAGATTACTTTTTTCACCTAAAAATATGCTTGTCCTGATGATTCATCCTTTCCATCAATATTACTCGTAGGTATTGAACAGCATCAAATTCTGACTTCGTTATCACATAGTTCTATATGGCTACGGGTTATTCTGAAGAAACAAGTTAATAATTCACAATATATCACCGGATTACAAACGATGACCACATGAGCAACGTGCCTAAACATTTTCACAGTAGAAAACATAAAGGTTTCTGGGCGGAAACGGGGTAATTCGGGGTGAATTCTGACCTCACCGATCCAAACAAACCTTCAGGAAAAATCACGTGAATAGTAATAATTAAAGCGTAAAGATGTTCAAATAATGCCATGAGCACTCGGAAACCTCATGAAATTATCAGAGAAGATTGAGAGATAAATGCAAACTATTCCAAGTCCTAATTGAGCCTCAGGGGTGAGTCAATTACCTGGACATTGTTAATTACCAGAGGGGGATGCACTGCATGGATGTATGGTAGCAGTACAAAGATTCTTAAATGTATTGAAAGAAATATACAGATGGAAAGAGAGTAGTTTAGGCCTTATTTGCCAAATTGATACCCTGATTTCAGGGATACTGATAATTATCACAGCAAGATGAAGTGCAAAAACGTATGAAAGCTTAAGAATCCTATGAAATCCATTTAATGAGGAACACATAGAGGAGAATATTCGATATATTCTTTGCCATATGATTCGCAAATTCCTTCTTCCCACCAATACGATACACCAATGCATCGAGAGAGAGAGAGAGTAATCCAAGACTCATTTTTCAAAGTGGTAATCTTGTTTCTCAGGCGCAACTAGTCATCGCTGGTTAATGGTGATATTAATTTAATGATCAAAATAATTTAATAGATGAGTGAAGCTTTGAGAATCCAGCTAAAGACACTTTACCAACAGGAAAATATTTTATTTATCATTTATTTTCACATCATCAAAAACAGCACTAACTAACCAAGACATGGGTGTTTAGATAGCATTTAACAATTAATTCTTTCTAACCCAGATCTGATTACGGGAGAAATCAAATTTGAAGATTTTTCATTTTGAAAACTTGAAATTTTAACACTCAATTATAATTATCGTGGCAGATAAATATTTCCCCATTAAAATTTACTCCACAAAATAATGGGTAGTTTAGATACTTCCTAAATAGAGTTGAAAGTTTAAACATTTTTGATGTTGCTTAGAAACAACACTGAATTATAAAGGGTTAAACATACAAGAACATCCATGCCCTGGATTGAGATCACTTACCCAGGTGAGAATCGAGTCTGCAACCTTGGGTTTGGTGGGTGTGGACTCTACCCCATCGCCACCGCAGCCAGCAAAGTTAATATGATGTCTAATTTGCCACAATAATACTCTGATTCCTGGAACAATGATAATTATGAATTATAAATTAGCCATTTCTAAGGAATCTCCACTCCATCCAGTTGTAATTGCGACGGAGGAATGGAGAGAAAAATGGCATTATGAAGTGTTGCGACGCTTCAAGAAACTAGCAAAGATGTTAAAAAGATAGAAGGAGAGTAGTCCAAATCTTATTTGCCATAGCAATAATAGTGATACTACCACGGAAGCTGGTAATTATTGATGAGAGTTGGAGGGCAAAAATATGATGGCTGTGAATAGCTGCAGAAATCAATCAGAGACACCAGTGGGAAAGGGGGAAAGGGTATTTCAACTCTCATTGTCTGCGAAGGTTTGCGAATCCTCGGACATGGATAATTATCGCCGAAGTGGAATTGCAAACAAGCATCCCCCTCCCCACGAATCTGTGTTGATGACAGAAATGGACGGTCAATTATAAATGACGTGATATACGGAAGAGACACTCACCCTGGAAAACGTGACTTTCACTAATTGCGGTGTTTAGACCTTTGGTTCAATAATAATTAAAGAGTGAGTCCATAAAAAAATGAGACATGAGGAAGGTGTAAAAGGCTGCATGATTCAACCTTCGAGAAGAGCGAGCTGACAGGGGTTATTTGATTGCCGTGGCTCCAGCATGAACCTTTTTGATGAATAAAGTTTATAAAGGGTAAAGAAGGAAAGAGAAATCTCTGAGTGATAAAATTCATGCCCCGAGTGATGTGATGTGACTCATGGAATACGAAAAGATAATTATTTTTCTATAAATATTCATGCTTTGAAAAAGTTATTTCCCGATAGATTTTGATACACCTGGAGGTTCTAATGAATAATTCAAAACACAAGTTTAACTTTTAAGATTAATTTTATCGTCGATATGGACCTCAAAAGTTTTACCGTGATGCTACGCTAAGGTTTTATCAATCATTTTTCACCAGAGACTCATCAATCACAACCCACGTGCCCAAGATTTTTCTAATTAACCCTGCATTTCCATTTCAATATTAAGTATTTGTTCTAACGACTCATTAACTGTGTAATGAAAACTAACTTATTTTCTCTTATTTTCTAAATTGGACGTAATAATTAAAGCAATCTATATCTAAAATAATAAAAGTTCACAGTACCTTCGAATACGTTACCATTTATGTAAATGTAAATTAAGTTGTAACTATAAGGGCATAAAATTTCTCTAAATTACCTTGTTCTAAGTTAAATATTGAAATACATATATTATTGGTATATATTTATGTTTTTGGGTAAGTGCATAAAATATATTCTTACAATCATCTATAAATGAAACAAAACAAACTGTGATTATTTTTTTCTTATTTCATCCCATTTTTCATTAAAAATAAACTATTCTCTTTCCCAACCAATATTTCATGTACAGTATTTAGTCTGAAAGCAATATTTCAGCAAACTTTTCGTACAAAATAAAATATGACGCGGGTTTCTACTATTTAGGGCCGCCTTTGGGTTCTTATGAAAAGCCCCATGATTACAATCAACCTTATCAACCGAGGATATTTTAAATATTCTTACTATGTTATTTTAAAAATTTTACTTTTCCATATAATGCATGGTTTCATTGCTTTCTTCCATGCTGCCACTCACTGATAAAAGGATAAATATATCATGTAATAAAAAAATAAATATTTTTGTTGAAGTCAGTAGCAAAATCTACCACCATAGCTGAGCATCATTATAATCTCGGGTAAAGCCCTCAGAGCCGTCAAAAATGATTTAAGTACGAGGGGTTACAAGGGAAGGAACTAGCACCTGTACTCTAAATGTGAAAAACTCACCCGCCTCTAGATTAGTCAGGGGTGAGCTCTAGCATCACCTGTTTATACCAACCTTCAGATTGAGCCACTGAATAAGAGAGGCAATCACGAAGATAAGACATTGTCTTCTTCGCAAAAAAACTAACGCTACAGAGAAAAAGGAGAGAAATTTTTACGTTTGAATCACGTTATGGAGAGTGTATGGATGACACGCCCGTCTAATTCCTCGGGAAAAAAGTTGCCGAACCATTTCGATTGGATAGAAATATTTTTTTCTATTTGGACCAGCCGCCCTGTCAATAATATGCAATGAGTTAATGCTATTCACGATACCGGTGAACAACTTCATTTTAGTATGCTTTTTGATTGGCGGCGTTAAGATACGACGTACGAGACATCCATACATACCCTCGCCGACCTTCAATAGACTTGTGAATACGAATGCTGCTACAATTTAATTTTAAATATTGATGAGGCAAAGAGCAGAGACTTTATAAGGAAATTTTTTTTTAAATCATCACGCTCGTCAAACCATAAGGTCTTGGATGGCCTCGGATACACTTCCAAAACAATGTTTTCTATCATAGCTAATGATCATCCATCAGTACTCCAGCTGATATTCATTTTAGCAACTCGCTTAGGCAAAAAGTTCTTTTTCCTCAATTGTCATGAACCCTTAACTTTGCTATACCGTCAACTAAAATAAAAGGAAATATCTCATTTAAACATTGCATGAAATTCAAATATGTGGCGACTACCTTTGAATCCGTTTACTCCTCATACCAACCAGAGGCTTTTTTTTTGTATTTCTAAAAATATATAAATGAAGATACATTCATATTCATATTTTGAACTTTAAATAAAGTAAATCAACTCCGACTCATGGCATGAAAATATTACCTACAATAATTAAAATAGTACCTAATCTGCATATACCATTAATAAATTAAAGAAATGCATTAAATATCTTTGAATTTAGGAATTAAATTAATGTGACGGATTTTTTAAATAAATGGGGGAATTTTAAGGTGCGCAAAAATTCCGTTTTTGATATTTGAACTAAAAATTAAGTTAATCAACTATAATTTAGGGCATAAAAATCTCTGCGCTACGAATTTAGGCTTAAGTTAAAATATTAACTACCCTGCCTGAGTAATATCATTAAAAATGTAAGAAATACGTTGATAATCCTCGCATTTAGCAGGTATATTTTTTGCGACTGCTTTTTTTTCTAATATTACGTGAGTTAATCTGCTCAAATAATGCTGCGGAGGGTAGAAATAACCTCTAGTTGAGATGATGTCACTCGTCGGTAGAGGATCCGTCGAGTGGCCGTGGCAATCCAAAAAGGAGAAGGCTGCTGCTTCGAGGGAAAAAACCACTTCCGCCGAATGGCATCTGCGAGAAGGAAGGAGAAATGAAGCCCTGCGCGAGGACTAATGGCTCCTCCAGCACCTCTCCGGCCCAGGCGAAGGAAAACTTGGCACTCTCGGAATTATTAAGGCGATTGTGATTTACGAGCGAGGTGGACGTCGAAGAGAGGCAGCGGCGCCTCTCTCGCCCTGACCTCCTCCTCCCCCTGCCGGAGTGATGACGGAGAGTCAGGGGTGGGTCACCAGGGCCGTCAGACAACTCTCGCTTGCTCGCGCATTTCGTTCGCCGGCTCACAATCGGTGTGACGGCCGTGAGGGACGCCCGCCGACGAGGCGGTGATGTGCATAGCAGAAAATGGTTAAGGGGACGCATACCTCTTTCACATCCGATAGTATTTTATGTTTTAAAATATATGCCATCATCTTAAAAACTTAAAGGCCAAGTTCAGGGTGGCTGGTAAATAACTAGGTATTGTAAAATAGCTGTCAAATTTTTAATATTAATTGGTCGATGCCACTGGCACTTGCATTGAGTTTTAAAGTATGCATCAAGATTTTTAGATAATACTGAATTTATAACATTGATAAAAATATATTAATGCCGGTGCTTAAGCTCCCGATTGAATTTTTCAAATGTTTACTAGAAGAGGGATTGAATGAGATAGTAGACTTGTGTAACAAAATATTAAATGCTGGGAAATGGACGGAAGACTTCTTAAATATTATGATAATATTCCAAAATAGACTGGAAAAAAATATACTGAGTATAGAAGGATCAGTTTAATTGCACATGCCGCTAAAATTCTATGAAGAGTGCAAAATCGAAGGTTAAAATGTATAATAGAAGAAAATTCTGGTGAGGAGCAGTTTGCTTTCAGGCAAGGAAGAGGAACAAGAGATGCCATAGAACTACATAGGATGGTTGGTGAGAGATATATAGAAAGAGGGAAAGGAATAAGTCTGTGCTTAATAGAATTGCAAAAGGCTTTCGATTGGGCAAATTGTAAAAACTGATAGAAATTATAAAGATGAAGAAAGTTGACTGGAAGGAAAGAAGACTGAATTGGTGGAGCTAGGTAGAGGGGTTACACAAGGATTTTGTTTGTCGCCAACTTTGTTCAATGCGCATGTTGAAGACATAATAACTGAGACATTTTATAAATGAGAAGAAGGAGTAATAATTATCAGTGGAGTAAAAATAAGATGCATTAGATTTGCTAATGGTATGGTGGTTTTAGCCGAGGACATAGTGTCACTTCAGATATTGATAACAGTGTTGGAGAAAGGATATGTAATGCAAACAAATGTTAAGAAAACTAAAGAAATGAAAGGGAACAATGTAGATGGTATAAACTCTTCTCGGGATACCGCGCGGGTAAGATTATGTAATATAATTATTCCTGATTATGTAAGGCGCTCTCACATAATCTTACCCGCGCGGTATCCCGAGAAGAGTTTATACATGTTGTTCACCGGGAAAGTGTAAAAATTTACATAATGTAGATGGTATCAGAGTGAAGGCAAGAGAAGGTGAAATAGAGAATGTAAGAACCTAAGTCTAATTAGGGACTTTGATAACAGAGGACTGGAATAGTATAGTAGAATTAAACAGAAGGATAGGAATGGCGAATGAAATTTTTTAAAAGAAGATAAGAGTGTTGTGTATCAAGGGACTGGACTAAAAACTGAGGAAGAGGTTGGTGAAGTGCTATGTGTAGAGTGTGTTTATGCATGGATCAAAGACTTGGACGATGGGGAAAAGAGATAGGGACAGGATTGAAGCGTTTGATATGAGGGTTTGGAGGAAGATGGAGTGAATACGACTGACAGATCGAGTAAGGAATGAGAAGGTGTTGAACAAGGTAGATGAGGAAAGAACATTGATTGCTACCTAGGTAGAATTCTCAAATTTGAGATAAAGGAAATGTTGCCAAGGATTTATTTGATGTGACCTGAATATTTCCAAATGATAGCATACATTTTAAGCGATGCATGCATCGACAAAATGACCGGTCGAGCGAAATGTCGGTCTTTTTCGTTCGGTCGTATTTTTCCTTTATTGGTGACGTATAACTCATTTTAAACCAACGCCATGATTTTAAAATTTATAGGCTAACTAGGCTAAACCTTAGTTAACATTTTTATGTATTTCATATTTAAAATATATACCAAGCTAAGAAATTACTGAGATGGAATTCTAAAAATTTGAGACGGAGGAAATGTTTCCAAAGTTTTATTTAATTTAACCTGAAATTTTCAAAATGGCAGCAGTTTTAAGCGATGCATTTGTCGCTTAAAACACCGGTCGAGCAGGAGGGATGCGTACCCTTGAAGGAGAAAAATTGAGAACATTTGATGCACACTTCCTACTGCTTCAACGATCACCCAACAAAAAGTCAGATGGGTCTGCTTCTAGATTCTCCCAGGCCCAAACTGAAATTGTTTTGAGTGATGTAGAGTTAAAACCTTTCAGTTCTAAAAATCCAATTCTAAATATTGTACATTATCACTTTAGCTATGTAGATAATGTGATGCACCTCACGTTTAGATAATTGCCTAAAGGTTGAACTTGAACTTGCTTTACCCAAACCTTATTTCCACGATGGATGTTGGAGATAATAAGTGAATTTTTTAGATGTGATTATCTCTCAAAAGGATAATAAAACCACTTTGCCATGCACCTATGAATAGAGAAGCAAATGAAAATGCATGAACCATGTTTGAGTCTCAGCGTCCTCTCTTTATAACTGCTTTAAACCTCATTCGTCAACATAGTTCTTTTTCAGATATTCACTTTGAAATGCTAGTGTCACTCCAGAATTTCGTAAGAAATAAAACGCCTTTAGCTAGTATTTATTTCAAATTCTCAACCAGTTTCCCTTACGCCTTCGTCATCATTCCAATGAAGACACATCGGCCAAATTATACCTGTTTCAACCTCTGGCACACACTTACCACCATTTTCTCAGGTACTTGATTAAATCATAGCTACAAATGATTAAACTTACCATAAGTTCCAATAGAGTATAGACAGAAGGTTGAATTGATAGATAATATAGTAATAGTTTAGGGCTATTTGGCTGAGTATCAAGCACAACTAGTGGTCCAGAGCCCGTCACTCGTCCTGAACGGACAATTATGTGTAAAAAGTAAGTTTTTCTCGCCTTCTTTTGTTAATGCAGCTATTTCCTATTGCGTAGTCATAAACTATTCAGTTGACTTTAGAGTATTATGAAAGGAGAGTTGAATTGGGAAGAAGGGAGTTTTGCGTTCAAACAGTGATTTAGGTGAATATTAGTAATTCACGATAGTGATTAAGGTGGGTCAATACTACGACTGATAAGTGCATACTTAAAAATACCTGTGAAATAATCGTGACATTGTTTGACATCCGATTACATCCATGTAGTGGTGTGTATGCTCGCATATAAATCATTATCATGCAAGAAAGTTTTGCAGTTGCTTTTGCTACCTCGATGTCAGCGTTTTATCCCACAAAAATTCTACTTTCTCAATTTATATTCTTCTTATATTGGAAACCGGATCCACATTTATATTATTTCCCATTAATAATTTGCAATACCTTCGTAGGCTTTATGATTCTCGCTAACGTTGCGTTGTTTTCAACGATTCTTTTTATAGATAATAATTTATTGTTTTATAATTTATAAGAACGTCTACTTATAAAATTGATAATTTTAGCAGACGTTCCATATGGAGACGTTATTTATTTAAAATGACAATTATCCTCAGCATTATATTTCCTTAACCTCATGCAATCAAACTTTGTTTTTTAATCACTTTTATACTTTCATTTTTATCATACTTCTAATGTAGTACCATGGAAAATCATCTTGTTAGACCAAAAAAGGAAAAGATAGAGCTGGCTATATTTGCCATCATTACTATCTAAGCTTTTACTGCATTCAAATAGTCACGCTACTATTCTATCTTTTTCTCTGGCACTCCCGATCGTTCCTCTGTTCTCTTCACATGCGAAGGTGTCCAAACACTCACCGCAGCATAATTTCTTGGTGACTTACTGGGTTTAACGCCGGAGCAGTTTGGAGTAACTCAGGCGTTTTGGTGTGTACATTAGACCGCAGAGAGCAAGTATACCTACGTTAGAGAATGACGCCTCGGCGCACGAATATTAAGCCACTTCCCGACGCCAATGTTCGCCCTCAAATTGGAGCCAAAGCGATACGACGACTGCAAATACCTCGCTCGCCCGCTAGCTCCCAACTCTCAGTCCAGATGAACGATTTTCCCATTGCTAATTCGGCACATTTGAATACTCTCCAGTCGGCCTCAAATTCCCGACACATCCCTTCCTGTGAGTTGGGCAAGCGGAGGGAGGAGGGAGTTGGGCTGAAGTGGTGGTTGGGTAGATTTCGATTTCAGTAACGAACGGGAGGGAGGCAACCTTACACTGTGGTGGGATTGTCTAAAGTCGACCATCGTCTGTGATGTTTCCATAACTCTATCACGATGGGCAGTAAACAGTGCGAATTACCGGTGAAGAAGAAGTTCACTCAATAGAATAATACAATCCAAAATGGAGATAAGGTTCGTGTCTTCTAAATACAACTGCTTACTTCCATAGTTTCTGTCTATCTTATTGGTTGAATTTTTACCGTTACTGCTCCCAAACATTCATTTATTTACTAATTGCTCATCGGTAATGTTTCTGATTCCAATTTTGATTAAACTGAATGCGGATAAGACGGTCATAGTAACTTCAGATAAAGCGATATTTGGTATCTTTATAATAGCTAAAGCTCATCAAAACAAGTATACGTGAACTGCAATATAACGGGAAGAATACCTAAACCACATTGGAAAATTTTACTCTCGGCATGAATCACGATTCCTCAAAACGATTTACTTTCGAAGTTATTTCTCGCATGATACTTCACTTCACCATCCATAAAAAAGAAAGAAATGGGCTGAAGGAAATTTCGTATACTTTAAGCATTAAGGCATTCTAATTCTATTTCATTCGCAGGTGGTAATGGTATTTGAAGGAGGCGACCGACAGCTGAAGTCATTTGCGCCAAGATGAAATGATATTGAAGGAAGGGTAGCGGAAAACCCGGCGTCGTTATTAGCCTGCCCTTAACGAAAGGCGCCAAGGGGACCACGGCTTAACGTCCCATCCGACGGAAGGAGTGTTGCGCTTAAAATGTCCTCCACACAACATTCCAGCAGGGATTGGGCAGTCTCTGAAAATTATCTGCCTCCGCCGGGATTTGAACCTGAGCCCGCCGGATGGCACACTCTAGCCACCACACCATCCCGATCCCTTCATACACAACCCCTGTATCTTTCCTAACAAGGATGTAGCATGTAAATTCATCTGCCAAAAAAAATTCGTAGTGTGTATTGATGGAGATCCATGACTTTTATAGCAGATGTTTTTAACATCCCATGTATATCTACTGCGTTATGTTTGTTTTACATTGTTTCTCAGTTTCTCGAAGTGTTAACAGATTCAATTAATTGATAACTTCAGGCTTGACTTTGTGAAACCTCTCCATATTGGAAATAAAGGAATAAAACAATGTGAACCTCACAAAGTTTTATTCCTTTATTTCCAATTTCAATTAAAATGATCATTTTTTCTATTTATAAAACGAAACACACATTAATGATATGCTTTCAATGAAAAAATTACCATTTATGAAACTTATCTCATGCATTTATTTTTACGCTTGAGGCGTATCAACACTTAACAAAAGCTAAGTACGAATAAGATAAGTGTACTAACATTTGGATGGCTGGTCACAAATGAAAAAGTTGCGACAGAAATAAGAATAGATCCTTTCCGAGTATGCTTCCACGGAGATTATGACGGTATGTAGCGATTCTTTCGGGTTTCCTTCCGCGTTTATCCATTTTACTTGACAATATTTCGCCAACGTAACATTGAAGTGAACCTGAGGAAGCCAACTGGAACGTTTGCGAAATATTGTCCAGTAAAATGGATAAATGCGGAAGAAAACCCGGAAGCATCACCGCCTACCAAGAATTGATCCTCCGCAGCTCTGATGAACCAAAATGGAATGTATTTTTCCTATATGACTGAAGACTGTCTGATCGCGTCGGTCAAAAAATAACTTTTTCCGAAAATTAATGATTCACGTATCCCGTTTTGCTGAACGAACGGAAATATAATTGATTTAAGTCTGTTTTTATTTGAATTATTAGCAGCTATTAGGGAAAAGAAAGGTTATCTCAAGGCTTCTGTGGAGTTAAAGGTTTTAATAGTGCACTAAATCCGTAACGAAGTGGTAAGCTTCGGTGATAGTCGTTCACGGGGACACTTAGTCCTCTATTTCCGCATTAATTTAAATTTTATGAGTAATTATGGGCTGGAAAAACGGTATTCTTATTTATTTCACTTACTACGGTTATTACGGCAATATTTTTACATTTGACTGATATGATGGCCTCATAGCATCATGAGCTTAAGAAATAGGTTGAAAATCCGTGTTGCGAGTGCGTTGCGGGTTGGTAAGTATATCATAACATTTGTAACTATGAGCTATACTATAGATGGCCATTAAATCTTGATATTCATTATATTTACGTCCAATTGGTGCCACAAGCTACATTTTGTGATTTATTAATCATTCAATTTATATAAAAGTTGTTTTACGATCGCCTCTACAGGCTGCGCTTAAGAAATCACTTCTCCAAAAAAAACATCATTGATTATGATTTGAAATTGAACATATGTACAAGAGTAAATTTGAAGAATAGTCATGCAAAATAGCTGTCGGAAAGTTTTAATGGGTAAGGGGAAAAATGGAGTTGAAGAAAATCAGTTAATCTTCCGAAATTGCTACAGGAAAATGTCTTTTGAAGAAAACTTTGAAAACTTTCCAAGAAAAAAATTATTCCCTCAAAGAAAAACCTGAAAAGTCATGGAAGTTAACTATAGGTCGGTATTCAGTCTTACAAAGAGTCCATTGGTTTTTGTACTGCTATGAAGGACATTTAGGAGACACTCTAGCCACTTTTTGTAGGTGCAATCAATAGATTTATTTCACGAAGGGAAAAATTATTTTGAGATTTACCTTTTTTACCCCATGAATAACTTGGTCTCAACACTTAAAAGAGAGATTCAAGGATAATAGCTTCCAGTACGTGTAACTGGACCAAACTTCTGGCTTTATTTGGAATAGGTTTCATGTAAACTCTAATTCAAAATAGGACACAGATATTATGGTCTATGTAATCTATACGGTATCGCATAGTTTTATAAAAAGTCATCTGCATAACAACTTGCGGTGCAGTAGAAATAGATAATATTTCACCAAAATCATCCAAAAGCATACTAGATACTGTAGTCTTCCGATATTATGATAAAATACAGTCCCATTGCATACTACTGTAGCTACTCCACGTAACTTATGGAACTGACGACTGTAAGATATAGTGAAAAATCCTGCTAATGCAGAATCGGAACTTATTACCTACTTAAATACATAAAGATAACGATAATGCGTAATAGCAACAAGGAGAAGTATTATATATAACGTTTACATAAATTAATGGCACCGCACTTTGGCCTAAATGACAAAATATCTTACGTCATAATAGGAAAACATCCTTTCTCACTAAAAAATATCCTACTGGGTACCTAGAACGCTGCATACGATGCAATGGATTGTCAAAACCATATTGATATCGACCATAGGTCTACCTTTGTTATTAGCGTTGTGATAAAAGGATTACTTTTTGAAATACGATTAATCATTGTAATTTTCACCGCATGCCTCATTAATAAATATTTATAAACAAATAATAATCAATTAGCTGCTCATGAGAATTTCCTTTTTATAAAGCTTTTAATATATTAATGAGATTCGCATAAAATTGCGTAGAATATGAATCCAGAATGAATTATTAAAATACCTGCTATTTTTTCCCGGTTCTTTTTGTTTGACCTCGGATTTATAAAAATGAATTTTTATGCTTTGAAAGTTTTTTTTTTAATCTGCATGCCATAGAATACCTGTGAACCTGTGGACCTGGACCTGTTCAGCAAGTTGATAAAATCACGCTTATAAGGCATAACATTTTATGCATTTATAAGGAGACTGTCTTCAATTTAGATAACGTTTTCGAGATAAGGAGCATCAATATTACAAAACACAAAATTTCACAGCAATAAATAAAACAAAACAATGTGACGCTTTCGCAAACTTTGCAAAAGACGAAAATTGCGAATTGCGTCCACCATGAGTTAGTAGTCAATATCGGCGAAAGTAACCGGGTACCACACAACACTGTATTAACAAACAACAAGTATTCCCTCGTCCTGTGTAGATAGCCGGTTCAAATACAAAATCTAATGCCTTAAAATAATATAATTACGCTAAGATAACGCCGTGGAAATAGATCGAGGCAGGGATAAAGCATGCCAGACGGAGATAACGCCGTAGTTACCATTGTAATCACATGCGATTGCAATCATACTAGAGCATGATAGTGAGATAACACATATCAGATAAATTATTTGCATCCGTTATACCTACTAACTTCACCTAGTGCTCACCATCACAATATGCCATTTCTCAGATATAATCAGGCTATAATTTAGGAAGCCTCATACTGCATATAGTAAAATGATGTTTAATTCAAATATCCACTCACTGCGACAGTCACGAGTAAATGATTACCATAATAGTTAGCAGGAGAGTCCTTTAACATAATACAGGGTGAATCAAAAAGAATACCACAACTAACAGGAACTAGTAGGAAGAAAGGGCAGACCCTCAGAGCAGTCATCCATAACCAACACCCGACAAGTACCAACCTTCCAGGTAGAACCATCAGTACTGAAGGCATCGGCAACAATGAGAAATCAGTGCAGGAACCAGCGAACAAACCCAACCTGCTTCCAAAATCTTTTTGAATCACCCTGTATATTGCTGAACAAAAAAATCCTATTTATTTCACTATCTATGATTGGAATTTTTGTTGATAATGCACAAGAATCGGGAAAAATATAACGTAAAATGATAAAATATGAGTATTTCAAGGATAGATGTGTGTGATGGGGATAACACTTTATAGGATCCAGTATTTCTTCTTCACATTTAGGTTGCCAATTATTCTGAGAGTGCATTTTAAAGTTTTGTTGGCACTATGATAATCAAACAATTTTAATAATAATATAAATTTATTATGTACTCAATAACGGACTTGTATGATTACAATTATTGTCATACACCAAAAGAATTTCTCTTCTATATACACTGATAAATGGTAGCAATTCATATTAATTAAGATGATCTGGAAAATAAGTAAGGTATGTTTAATTTGAGAGGGCAGGCAAATATTTTTATTTTTACCAGTTCATTTCCTGTCGTAATGCATTCTCGAGGCACAGCATAAGGATTTTACGAGGATTTTACGGGCGATGATATTCATTTTATTCAAAGATGGTCGATTTTTCCACCATCTGCTGCATTTTCGTGTGAAAGACCCCAGGAATAATAATCTAAAAGCTTTGATCCCGATTACGCACCTATTTTCAGAGGCGAAGGAGGGATTTTTTTTATGGCATGTGGCCCAATTCAGCACTTCAAACCAGAAGGTATGAAAACCTTTGGGAAAGCGAGCGATAGGGGAGTGGATGGGGAGGCGCCTGCGTGGCACCGGGCGCCGGCGCCTATCTCTCCGCGACATCACAATCCTCCCCCACCCACTCTTCTTTTCCTTTCCCTTCCCAATCTTACCTCCCCCTACCAGAGAAGACTATCCGGATTTTCCACTTTAAGTTCCTTATTGTGGTTGTTGGTGAATGAAATATCAGCCTTAACAGCTTAAAATGGCAATTTTTTTTTGAACCTACGTTTGGGAGCTGGTTATGGACGAATAAGCTGTACCCACATGCTTTTTTTTTAATTAAGTAAAAATAAAACGAAATTTTGGGTTCCTGGAAATTCAATATAAACATTATGGCGTGCTGTTTTGCCATATTCCTTCTCTGAGAAAATAATAATACTTAACAAAATCTACATCTCCCTATCGAACATATCACGGGTGTTTTTTTTTATCATTCCCCAAGCAGTTAAATCTCAATATGGTCGAATACCAAAATGCGTAGTGATTTTTACCTACCAAATTTATCCAGTCACGCTGCTGAAAAAAAGAAAAAATGTTATTTATTGAATTCTTCGTAACTGCGACCTAAAACAAAACTAATTTAATATAAAAATCTAGCATAGAAAAATATCGAATACTTACTATCGAAACACGTTGGAAAATTAGGCCAGGTAATTACACATTTATTCTCAGAATAAATGCGGTACATCGACGACCCCTATTTAAAAGTATGACTGCCTTGCAGTGCCGCATTTTTTAAAATATTCTTCATTCAACCGCATGAGCACAGAAAGGTATCATCTATTTAACTTAAAAGCTTGTTACACGTGTCCAAAACTACGTGCGCAATCCGACACTATACCACTTGTTGTTTTATTGTTATGTTATTATTAATTATGTTTCACTCTCAGGTCCTGTATAGTTATACGTGATCCCGAAGGACATTCGATATAGTTTGTTTCTTTATTAATTAATTATTATTTTTATTAACTAATTTTTATTAATTAATTGTTATTTTTATTAACTAATTAATTATTCCGTAATGAAACATGCTATTTAATATTTATTCATTGATGATAATTATTCATTGAGTTTATACGGATTTATTATATAAATATATTTATTTTAAGTATTGTATTACATTTTCTATTCCAATGACCTCTATAATTATTAAATATTACAACATACATAAAGGGAACCGTCTTTCAATAAAATATATCAAATTAATTTCTAGCCATAAGTCCATTTATTTCGTAATTCATTCCTCAGAAACAGAAAGTCAACCGCTTCTGAAACACGCCACTTCCTTTACCCCCAGTATGGTCCTTGCGGATATGTCCGTGAGTAAGAACTAGAAGGCGAGATATCTTTTACTGATGCCACAGGATTAGGAAGAGGAATAAACCTGGTATGCTTCTTGCCAATAGATACCCACTTGATTGCCCCACAGACGTTTTTTTTTCTTTGAATCCGCTGATAACATTTTGAGATTTTTATTGACAAGTTTGTTTACATTATTGCTTTGGATTAATAATAAATCACTAATAAATGTGAATAAATATTAAGAAAAGAAATAATATATAACAGTTGTCATGGATGTCAAATTTGTTGAATATAGACTGAAAGATTCTTAATTAAAAGATTTAAAAGTCATGTTTAGTGCATATCATATCTCCACTAGCTTAAATAAGAGTATTTAGTTATGAAGTTATCGAATAAAAAAAACATGTTTATTTTAATTGAAAATTTGATTTCCAATCGAAATTCTGAATATATTATTCGTGATACTTCCGCGTTTATTTTCAAATAATTTAAAAAACAGTTTCACTAGTCGTCCTGCAGATGCCCCCAGGTGATTGTCTGGAGAAGCTAGCACGACGACTGAGTATCTATTTAGTGTATTACTTATAACGTACTCGGAATTATCCCGAACTATGCATGCATCGTCATCGGCATAACGCTGTAGTGACCTGCAAACTATCACTATTCATATGATTTATTTTCATATTCAGTGATGACAATTTCCAACTTTATGTCGGCATATTTTTAAATTCTACCGGTTTGAATGACTAAGTCAGTATTTGACAACTTCGCAGCCACACTTTATTCTCTGTTGATATTCAATATGAAGTATGTTCTTTTCTTTTTCTCACTAAAGTGATGAGATTTGCACAAGCTCTTTTATTTAAAGTCCTTTCGACTAAGCCATAAGACATACCCCCAAAAATGTCTAGATTCAAATGATTTATTTCGAAAATTGGAATATTTTTGAAGGCGCGAATTCCATAAAGGAAAAATTCTTGTCTTGACCGATCGTTGAACCCGAAGGTCAGATCTCCTTCGAAGCGAATGTCTTATACTATCTAGAGTTTACGCCTTTTCACGTGTACTCTGGGAAGTCCGCCGACTAGATCGTAGTTATATACTTGAATGGCGTCTTTTATTGAAAAATTCCAAAGTTATGGTATCAGCCCAACGTTTAAAGCTTTGGATTTTCTCTGAACTATTGCCAAAAACATGCCACTTTGCGGAATTCTACGCCCTTCGTCGTAATCCATATTGTTCTCTAAAATCAACTAGATTCCGCAGGGGAAGGAACTATCTTGGCATCAAATGAGTTTTCTTCTGTGGAATTTTGGCACCTCGAGAGGTATAACGAACGTTTTCATCAAGGTATACCACTCACTATCTCGCGATTTTTTTTCCTCGAATTATTCTCATCCCACAACTAATGGAAACATTTACAGGGGTCATTATATATGCAATAGTTATCGATGTCTTATCGAGAGAGGCTATTGATATCCATGCCGCTCACTGACTCATGCCGCACTCTGGCCCACTTTGAATTCGCTTCTTGTTTTCAGGGAAGATGTTTCCCACGTCCATTACAATGCTGTTGTTTACGTTGCACTACCGAAAGGACTACCTTTCATCTGGCCTTTCTACCGATCCGGAATTGAAAATTAATCCGGAGAAATTATCCTCAAAAATCCCTCCTGCCAGTGGAACACTAGGTGTCATTGGAACCCGGAAGTCTTGGCAAGGTTGTGGCCTAAGTGAATCAAACGATATCGTATTTTTCAGCGGGATGTTAAATTTGAGGAGGGGAACAAGTAGGTATGATTCGTTAAATTCTCCCAATGAACCATCTTTAACCCATTTCCGTGTAGAAACATTTTTCTGTATGTGATTGTGAAGATGCTTAGGTACGTTTATCCTAAGGTCGTATTTAGTAATCTAGTGTAATGATACATCAATTTTTATCCCCAAAAGTAGCCATAGCAATAAGTACATGCAGTAGGTGTCCATATTGAACTTTCGTTTCTCACCCGTATCTCAGCGTCAATGGGATTATTTTGATGGCCTTCAAAAATTAACTCATAAGTGGATTAATTTTTTGCAAGCGTCAACAACAAAAAGGAGTTCGGGTCTTCTTCTCATTCGCTCATAATGGTAGGATGTAGCGATATGGCTACGGTGAACGAAAATTGGTTACCTACCCAGGAGTAGCGGACCCAGAATAGGGATAAGGTGGGGGATCTGGGGGGTAACCTCCCAGCAGTAATGATAGTCCGGGGAAGTTACGAAATTTTTTAGAATTTCGAAGCTGGTAACAACACTTTAAGATTGTCTCATTGCTTATTTTCCAAAGAATTATGCTTTAAAAACAAACATTCAAGTACATTTTTAGTAATTTAACAAAATTACCATTTCATCTATTGTAAGTTGAATAGTCCAGAGAGGGGCAAGACCCCCGAAGCTTCTCTCTGAATCCGTCATTGTTGACCGGGCGAGTATCTTTAAAAATTGTTTACTTTGTTGCAACTGACACAAATAATTGGAGGAAGACGAGCAATACGGGGTCATTCGGTTAAAAATTCTCTTCCCTGCCACCCTCCCATGCCAAAAATAAACTACTAAAATTAGGATAACATATAAATCAAGTCGACTTCAAAAAAAAACTAATAAAATTATTATATTATCGCAAGCTCCAGTAACAAGAAGGAGTGCAGGTTTTCTTCAAGATCATCATTGGCTCAGAATGGTAGGATGTAGCGATATGGCTTCGGTGCGGGTAAATTGGGTTAACCAGTGGAATATCTTTAGTAATATTGCCAACTTTGTTGCAACTGACGCAAAGAAAGGAGTAAAACGTACAATACTGTGCCCTACGGTTTGAAAAAAAAACCTCCATGTTCTATCCCACCCTCCCCTTTTCTCCTACCCCATTCCGCCCCTTCGCCTCTCCGCGCCCAACAATCTCCCCGTTTATCGTTTCCGCTCGACTTGGTGCGTCTTCATGGCGAGCGATAGAGATCGAGTAATCGATCCTCGCTATCGAGCACGAATAGACATTTATTTCTCGCTTCGCCCCAAATCGTGGCGTTATATAGAGGGCGTGAGGGATCGGCCCAGAAGTCCCACAGAGTATGTATGCCGGCTGCGTCCTAAAAATGAATCACCGAGATCGAGAGATATACGAAGGGTCACATTCCACGTGATGGGAGATGGCTTTTGCCGCGAAAAACGATCGGGGAAATAGGAAAAAAGGGGCGTGGCATTTTAGGGGGTCGGAGTGAAGCGGGAGTGAGTGAGGTTTTTTTGCGGGACAAATAAAGAAAGAAAGGACAAACCAACTGCCACTGAGACGGGGATCAACGGTGGCGTTCATCGCTATTCACACGTCGCAGTTTCCTTTTACATTTATATCCCGTGACTAGTTTTATATGAGAGCAACGTTATTTGCCTAAGCAACGTTAGCGTATTCAAGAAGTGGGTTAGATACTTTTTTTCTACTCCGTGGATGAGTTGTGCACCGAAAAAAATCCTTGGTTCGATCCGGCTTTGAACCCGCATTAACCAAAATCTTCTCAGGCGAGCGACAACTACCAAGGATTTCTGATTAGCAATGACGATGATGCAGGAATACATCCATTTAATATTTCAATTGCATATGCTACTCCAATATTTTCATGTCAAATGAATCATCCGAAAAACTAAATGCAATTATTCTCCATCTCTCTAATTGTCTAAGCTGGGTATACTTCGGACATGAATTTGTGACGTTCCTTTAGGCTATGAGAATAAATACGAGGGTAGCTGAGAAGAACTGAGACAAGAAATGGATGTAAACATGTAATCGACAAGAGCCTACTGTGAATAATGACGGCTGGGAGACCACAGATTAACAAAAATTAATTTTAAGACGATGAATTGCAGCCACCAAATCGTTCGTACTTACGATATTAGTTATTTTTGTTTTTGGCGCATTTTTTGTTTAAGACTAACGCCAAAACTTCAAAACTGTCAAGGAATATGCAGTAGGCTCTTCTCAGCTGTAAAACGTTAGGAATTAGGCTCTTGTCAGTTATAAAACGTATCTATGACATAAATAATTTCCTAAGATAAAGACTCAAACAGGGACTTTAAATTTTAATTTTGATAAATAATCTAACAAATGAAAAGCGTTAACAGAGTATAAGGTGAAAATTTAAAAAATAATAGCGTATGCTTGCAAGTGTTAACTGAGCATACGACTTAATGATGAAATAAGCAACTAATGAAGCGGTAGTAATGGATCCACTTGACGCATAGTTATCACAGCTGACAGGCTGGATGCATAGAGGATTGTTTATTCAGCGAATAAGAGGCATGTGGCCTGCTTGTTACCTTAAAAAATTTGACTACGAAAAGAAAGGAAACGAAAATTTTTTAAGACCTAAAATTTAAAAAAAATATTTTGTATTAGGTATTGGTAGATCAATAAATACAGAAATAAAATCTAGGTTCGTCAATAAAGTTAATATTTGGCGTAGACACTTTTCCCAATGACTATATAGGAAAAAAAATTAAATTCTGGTCACCTAGAACCAACACAGAGGTTTTACGACACAAGAAAATGCATTTACCCAGCAAGAACAGGATTAGAAGCGTAATGGAACAGATCAAAGACTTTCTATGCTGCGAGGTGAAACTGACCAAAAAGTCTTTTCCATCAATACGACGTCACTAAGGCAGCTAGAAATGGAAATGGAAGCGGTACATTTAAAGAGCGGCGAGCGGGAAAGCGGAAGGAGAGGGAATTGAGTGTTGAACTTGCAAAGGAGAGGAAATGTGGAGCCATCTCCCGGGAATGCATGGAATGGCGCATTAAGGCGTCCTTCTCTTCCAAGTCGATTTAGAGAATTTCAGGGACCATTGAAGCGTCTTAGGAAGAAGGTCTGATTATCTACAGTGGGTTTTAGCTGCCTCGCGATTAAATGCGCTCATTGTGGACGCTGATGTCTATAATTGCGCAAATTCATTTCTTTTGTTTCCCGTCTCATCATTATCTCGTCGGGATTAAATGAGTAGTAGAGAATAACGAGGGTTCCGCCAAGATTGAGCATGGACAAGAGTTAAACATCGATAAAAATATAAAAATGGCGAGATAGAAACAGGTCGAGGATAATTAATCATTTTATAAATTGTCAACAAGAAATAGTAAATTTCTTTACATTATCCCATGAAATTAAGGACAACTACGACAAATCGTTACTTAACCATTTCTATTTAAACTTAACAAAACTTAACAAAAACTTAGCAAAATCTATTTTACATCTAAATTCACTTAATGTGTTACAGTCAAAAGGGTTATTTTTTCTCGGGTCGCTATCATTTTTTTATCTTCTTTTCGCAAGCCACTTTCTTATTATATTTACTCCAGGATATTTTATTTACTTATCTATCATTCACATAACCTAAACATCCAGTCACCTATCTCGTTTTGAACCGAGAAATTGTGAAAAGTGGTAGGGACTAATTATAAGGAATTACATTTTTGTGCATTTAGTGAACCATAAAAATCCATCTTTTCAATCATTTCTGAGATATTAGTTCACAAAAGCTTTTCAATGAGCCTTCTCTATCTACGGACGTCTAGGAAAAATAGATAATTGGCCTATAATGAGTCCTTTTCAGAGGATACAAAGTATTTTTACCCGGCAGATTGAGACCTTGGATTGGAAAGATGAAATAAAAAGATACGAAGAAATGAAATGTTTCCCTTGTTTTCCTAAGCCTCCATATTATTAGCCCGACACAGAAGTCGATCCTCTATTACTCAGCGTAGCTGTCAATCTTTTTTTCTGTTCCTGCAAATGATATACACTGGAACACAAGGAAAGATACAGCTAGGTATATACACAAGCTGTAATAACGACGAAAATCTACTCTGCTTATTTTTAAAACGAATAATGAAAAAGATAGAATGGTATCTGATTTCGATGCCGACATCATAAAAAAACTGCATTGATAATTTTATAAAGGGCCGGTTTGCTGATGAGCGGAAATATGATCAAAGAAAAACATATCGCATGCTTATCAAGAAATATCTCTTTCCTATGCCATAAAATTCTAGCACAAAAATTTGCCTCTAATTAGTATTTTTTCTGGAATGAAATGTATTTTTTACTCGTCAGACTTAGACCTTATTTTGAAAAGGTTTTGGACTAGGATACGAACACATGGGAATACTTTCCATGTCTTCTAAGACAAATATTATCAAAATCTCCATCGCTCGTGAAAACCAAGCATTTAAGATTTTTCTATGATATGCAAAAATAAAATTAAGAATATTATAACCCGTAAGTCATTTTCGTGATTGCTAAGAGGAGAAATTAAGGACCAGTTATCCCCTGTATGTGATAACTACAAATTATTAAAGAATTTCACCTTTTTTCTCATAGTCCTAGCAACCATTTCTTTACTCCAAACTTCATACCTTTTCAATATAATTAGGAAATGCTCTGCTGCCTTTTAAAAGCAATATTATGAATTAAAGGAAGTATTTAACAGGCACTAAATCCATCCTTCCACACGTGAAAGGTGGCTCTCTGATTTTTAATCACTAGAGACTCTGATATATTCTGTCAATATTCTTCTCTTTTTAGTGGCACTACAGCGTGATGTGGGCCTATTTCACTATCAGTCCCCATGATTGTCATTGGCTATTGGCATATATATTTATATCTGAATATTGCATCAAAATATAAATTGAATGAGCATTATCACTCTTCTCGTAAGCAATTGATTTGACTGAGGACAATAATGATTATTTCAAGAAGCACAGGCAATAGGCAATTATTCTCAAAACAACTATTTAATAAGTAGTAGTTTGGCAGTATTTGAGAGTGTATAGTGACGCAGATAGTAGTTTACCAATTTCATTTATGCCCGTACTCTCGATTTTGTTCGCCCAGAAGCTAAATGTATCTATCTGTGTCTGGTTCAATTACCATTAAATATGCAATATTGAAAATTATTTTTGGACAATATCAATTTTTTTAAACTTACAGTTACTACCTCATACTAGAATATTTCATATCATTCCAACGTATTTCTGCAATGTGAATTGATAAATCATACATTTTACTTCGATGACTGCCACATGTAAGTACAACACAAGTGCTCAATAAGCCGTCAAGCCACGCAAAGACTATGATGGCACCCTGCCCAATTTCTCCCCTCTAAATCAAGGAGTTCAGTCACGAAATTCTCACTTTTGATGAAACTTCACTCGCTAGTTAGATACAGGGTGGAGTGTGCGCTCTGTCAGGTGTTGCGAAGGGGAAGATTAAGTCGACATGCCGCGTCCCGTATGCCAGACACGCCTTAGAACTTAGTTGCTCCTTCGGCAAAGATGTGTCCCACTGCTGAAATTCTTCTCCTCGTTTAAGTCTAAATTTGTCCATGAAAGAGATGCAGTGGTGGCATTTGTTCAATACTAGTATGCTACAACAAATCATGAAATGAATGAAAAGTATGAAAGTCCTAGAATGTTTTCAATGTCAACAAATAAAAATTTTCTTAAAACTGTTCAGGCTGCGTCTTCCACAACTCTTTGGAGAACTTTCTTTTTTGCCACTTGGTCAGCCCATTCGCTTTACTGCACACATCATCTAATTGCAAAGGACTTGATGTATTTCTCGCACCGGTACCGCACCAAATGCCCGGTAAATCATCAAGTTCCGTGCGTTCATTTTAAAGAAACTCTTACCAGCTGGCAAACTATTATATGAGAACGTAAACACCTTCTTAAATGCACATATGGCTTAATTTATTTCAACCCTCTTTTTATCCTTTCCAAATAAATCTTTCACCGTACAATTTCTGAAGCACAACAAGGAATGTACTTTATACATACTAAAAATGTCAATCCTAATGCGCTGAAAAACGAATCAGTTCATAATGAAAATTAAGAATATAAAACTTGAAAGCTATCTACATAAAAAAATTAAGGATTTAAAAGTTATTTACGACTAAGAACTGCCATTTAAAACCTTGCTTTCATTGCTGTTTTCTCTCTTTCAGTTATCGCAGTTATGTGTCTTTTAGTGGCATTTAATTTACCCCATTCAATACGTTAATGGTTGATGTGGTGGAATTGTCCCATAGAGTAGGTAGAGTCCCATAAACATTATAATTTTTCACTTTTTAAATAATTTATCAGGTCAACTATTTTCGATGCGCGATCATCTGTATCACCATGACTCAAAAACTAGTATACATTGCATCCAGTATTCCAAATTAATTATTAAATTTAAATAAAGATTGAAATAGCAAGTTAATTCACAGTAAATTCCCTCATCACATTTATCTTTTTTTTTCGAGGGGAATTGTCTTTTTCTAATTCTGAGCGACCAACGCTAAGACAATTTCAGTTTTCAGGCCACTCCAAGGACCAACAAGGGTGATATATGACAAATAGTTTAGAGCGTAGCAGAATACCTACTGCGCTCCTCAATGACCCATTGAGGTATTAGTATTGAGAATTCTTGCTGTGGTTGGTAACTCAGTGGTTCAACCCGAAGGTTGATTAGACAGTTTATGGGAGAGTTTCCTCGTACGTAAGCCACAGTTTTATGAGTTTTGCAGGGTATTTTTTTTAATTTCAGGGTAAGATGGACATTCCGTTTTCCTTAGGTTATTGCCCAAACGCTCTACCCACTATGCCACCACGCCAATCTAGTAAATAAAGATAAAGTGCCATCCATCGTAAAATAAATAGAAAAATCTCATCGTAGAGACAAAAATTAAGCAGTTACTAGTGAAGCCAAACTAATAGAGAGCTACACCGATGAGCTGATTGAAAAAGCAAAACGTTGAAAGGGGAAACGTCACCGTCCTTGACCCGGATGCCCTGTTTTACTGTATTGTTAGGCTTAGCGTTGAGTGATGCTTGTCATCAAAAACTGGATTTAAGGTTCAGTAATGAACCGTCTGCGACGGTGTTGCATCGGGTTGAATGCATTGACCTGGGGTTTTCTTCTGAACTGTTGTTTTATATTGGAATAGTTCGCATGCCGAACAACTGCTTACAAACCATTTTATTCTTGCATCACCGGGTATATTGCTTTTTGTAACTTTTTCTTCAACGGCTTGTTGGAGAAAATGTTTTACTGAATTACACTGAAAAAAAATTAGTTCGAAATATCGATTTCGGACGAAATTTGTCGAACTTTTCGGTTCATATGGAGCATTGAATATTTCTGCAACAATTACCAAACCAGTTTGATAAATGCAGTTTGATAAATTCTATCTAAATGGCCACAGCATTTCGATAAAAACGACTAAAATGAAAGGATAGTTAGACCGACGCAGATATCCTACGCATTCTAGTATCATTGTCTTTGATGCACCAGCATACGGATAACATTGCACATTAAAGCAGAAATAAACAGAAAAATGAACGTAAACAAAACTAAAACGTTCGCGCCATTACAAAAAATGAAAATAAAATAATTTCTACCGGCCTATCTTGTAAGTAAGGTATGTTTAGGAATTCTGCAACTGCAACTATGTGTTGGTATAAACAAAACAGGAACGACATTCCTTTCGATAGATTATGAAACACGATCGGTAAATGTTATCAAGAAAAAAGAAGTTTGATAATTGCCACCAAACAATCCAGCACTTTCGTAAAATTAATCATAACTTCGATGAAAGTTACCAAACTCTCAAGAGTATCGAATTTATACAGTTATTTTTACCAAACTCTTTCGTACAATTGACCAAATTATGAAATATCGAAATTTTCGATCAAATTTATCGAGAGCGTTTGATAAAACAAATCAATTACTCAATTATTGGCAAATTATTATAACCATAATATTCAACAAAACTACTCCCCATCACACCAGTTTTATAGCTGTCAATAAATATTTCTTTTTCCTTAGACAAATACTTAACAGCCAAGAAAACTAAAACTGACTGTGCTCGCGCCTTCTCAATCTAACTCTTCGGTCCGATGGCTCACAATAGCACTCGCTTCAGATGGAGGTATAAAAGATGGTGTGTATAATGAAGTATATAGGTGGTGTATCGGAAGAGAGAAGCCCAACTCGGGGAGCGCGAGGCTTTGTGGGCATAGAGTGCGCTTAATATGCGAATACGAAGTGTGTACGGTAATGGAGGAGTGGATAATGCTGAACGAGTAAAGTTTGCTCCGGGTTAATTTTTGACCGTAACAAATCCAGCCTTTAGGCTGCGGATTAAGTCCTAAAATTTAATGAGGCAATAAGTTCAGCTACTTTGGGCTTTGGCTTGGTGAAAGATATGGCTGTTGTTTCAGCGTTGGAGCATAGGAGGGGGTGATAATGCTTGGATTATGCCCTTGAAAATGATGCAGAAGAGAAAGTTTACGGCGAATTAAAAAAAATCGTAAATGGCGTAAGTACCGCCCGTTAGCTGGGCTTATACAAATTTCTGGATGGGAAGGTTTAAAATAATAATTTGACTTACGGCGCACACGAAGATAAAAATAGGTGTGTTTGGACCATATCATTTGATCAACTTTGCCATATTCTTCAGCAGAAAAGCTTGCAAACCCCTGGTACGTGGGTTATACAATATAACCTTGCAATATTAATTCGCTCTGTTTCTAGATTTTTGCGTAAAAATTTGGTAATTTTGTTCCCTCAAAATTCATGTAGAGTCATATCAGCTTATTTTGTATGTGTAAGAATGTCTTTTCCCGTCACCTTAAGACTCGATATCATTTCGAAACCGGACATTTAATGGTTCTTAAAGTGACAACACAATTTTCAGCATTCCATTCCTGAACAACATAAAATATGCTGCATTTTTCTTCCTTGGTTTATTCTCAGTTGCAAATTGGCTATAATATTACGGCCTAATATAGAATAGCAAAATGCTTATAAGAAGTAGCAAAATCATTTGGCATATATTATGAATAGTCGAGATAGGACATTCGTATAAGATATAACGCGATAAAATGCGGGATTGAGTCAATCAATGCATTAATAGATAATATAGGTAGAACTTTAGAGGGAAGAAAATCAATGAATTGAATCCAAGGAGTTCAAGATAAAAGGGAAGTGAATTGTATAAAAAGACTCGTTCTTGCACAAGTACAGTAGCGAAAGCAAGAGAACCAAGGGATCAAACGAGAGCTCGCAAAGAGTTCACAGACAGGTATGGAGTAACCAATATTAGTCCAAGCGGCAAGTGATGGTACTAAAAGCAGGTTAGCGGAAAAATTATCAATATAAATTAGAACTTGGCGAAAAAATTAGCATCACAACTCAACAAACAATAATGCCTTGAACTGATTCACTCTTTCTTTTCCCTGCAGAAATATAACGGCTATTTTCCATACACAGTATTGAAATTGACTTTTTTCTTCGCCGAATTATTGTCAATTACGGAGTTTACCCCTCAATTTCAATATATAGGTATGGTATTAGGAGGAGGCGACCGACAGCTGAGGTCATTTGCGCCATGAGGGAAGGGTAGCTAAGGAAGGGTGGAGAGAGACCTGTCGTAGACATTGGCCGGCTCTTAACGAAAGGCGCCAAGGGGACCACGGCTTAACGGAGGAGTGTTGCGCTTGAAATGTCTTCCACACATCGTTCAAGTAGGTATCGAGAAGTCTCTGAAGTTTCTCTGCCAACTCCAGGACTTGAACCCAAGCCCACAGAGTGGGAAGCCAACACTAAAGCCACCACGCTTATGTCCACTTTATTTTTCGTTCTGAGGTGTTTCTACAAGGATTGAAGGTTTGAGTTGTCATAACGCGGCAAAAAAATGACTGTGCACTGCGCGTTCCAAAGTTTCGCGGTAATTCGATACCTCCACTGCACAAGCGCTCAACATTCGCCCACAGAATCAAATCCGCTCATCTAGTGGCCAACAATACGAATGCGCTCAATTGGCAGAAGCCGGAGCGTAAACGCTCACCTCAGAATTCTGCTGGTTTTTTCGGGTATTCTTCCGCGTTTATCCATTTGTAGGACGATATTTCGCCAACGTTCCAGTTGGCTTCCTCAGGTCCACTGAAGTGTTGATGCAGAAATTTGTTCATCTTATATACACCCCGTTTGCCGCCTTTTTTCTCGAGGTGTGCCCTGATTGGTCAGGATCTTTGGAGACCCTTTTCCACGCGCTGGCGAGATTGTAGCCGTCTTCACGGTTGAAGTTCTTTGTCGTTTTGGCGATTTCAATTGCCTCCCTGATTATTCTCGGGTAGTAGCGGCCTTCTTTGTTCAGAAGAGAGGCGTTGTCAAAATCAATATTGTGTGTCGGTCCACTCCATTGGTGTTCCGCCACCGCTGACTGGGTGAAATGTCTATTTTTACTGCCCTTCTGTGCTCTTGGACTCGGCATTTCAGTGCTCGTGATGTCTGGCCGATGTAGGACTCACCGCAGCTGCATTTAATTTGATATACTCCTCCACAGATGTCATTAGGGTGGTGGTCTTTCGTGTTGACGAGGATATTCGACATCTTGGTGACGCATTTGAATCTGGTCATGATGTTGTGTTTCTGGAGAGCTCTCGCGATCTTTTCCGTGGTACCGGCGACGTAAGGTAGGATAGCGTGTGCCCTCGCCTTTTCTGTAGTAGGGCTCTCTTCATTGGTCCTTTTTGGGGCCATCCGCGACTGCTTACGTTCCATTTTGTGGAAAATCTTCAAGATGTTTTCTCGCCGGAAGCCGTTCATCTGGAAAGTTTCCATTAAATGCCGTTTTTCTTTTTCGATGGAGGCAGCGTCTGAGATGGAGCATGCTCGGTGGAATAATGTTTTAATTACTCCGAATTTCTGTTGTGGGTGGTGATGGGAGTCTGCATGGAGATATCGGTCCGTGTGGGTATTTTTACGAAAAACGGAGTGTCCCAAAGTCCCATCTCCTTTCTTCTCGACCAGTACGTCTAGAAAAGGTAGGCGATTGTCCGTTTCCATCTCCATGGTAAATGTTATGGCAGCATTTTGTACGTTCAGGTGGTGCAAGAACTTCTGGAGTTCATCTTTTCCGTGGGGCCATATCACAAATGTGTCATCCACATACCTCACAAAGAGTTTTGGCTTTTTGTTGAAGGACTGCAGGGCTTTCCGTTCAAAATCTTCCATGAAAAGATTGGCGATTACCGGGGAGAGTGGGGACCCCATTGCAGCACCATTTGTTTGCCTGTAGAATTTTCCGTTCCACGTGAAGTAGGAGTTTCTCAGGCAAAATTCCACCATCTTTGGGATGTCTTCTGGGAGGCCGTCACTTGTGAATGTCTTGATAATCTCTACGGCTTCACCAATTGGGATGTTTGTGAAGAGAGACACTACATCGAAACTCACTAAAATATCATCCTTGCTTATTTTGGCCTTTTTTATAATCTCAATGAAGTGAGCGGAGTTCTTTACATGCGTAGACGTCTGACCGGAGAACGGTACGAGTTGCTGGGCCAAGTATTTTGCAAGTTTATGAGAGGGAGAGTCTATTGCACTCACTATTGGTCGTAGAGGGACACCTTGCTTATGGATCTTGGGTAGACCATATAATCTAGGTGGTTTGGGCGCCGACTCGATGATCCACTTTCTTTCTTCTGGAGGGATCGAAGACTGGTTGATAATGTGTTTGATTCCTTTTTGAGTCCTGGAGGTGGGATCCAGTTTTTCTTCGGAGTAAGTATCATCGTTCAGGAGACCGTTGATTTTACTAATGTAGTCTTCTTTATTCATCACTACAGTTGCGTTCCCTTTATCCGCCGGTGTGATAATAATGTCGTCGTTCGTCCGAAGTTCTCTCAAGGCTTTTTTCTCCTCTCGGTTGACGTTGTTTACAGGGGTTTTGGAATTGAGCAGTATACGGCTCACTTCACCTCGAAGTTCATCAGCCTCTTCCTTAGGTAGCTTCCGTACGGCGTATTCCACTTCTGTCACTAGTTCTTCCTTGGGTAAGCGGGCAGGAGCAACGGCGAAGTTAAGTCCCTTGGAAAGGACGCTGATAGCTGCGTCACTTAGATGAATATCAGTCAGGTTCACTACTGAACGGTCCTTTTTAGGGCCATGGGTTTCTAGCTCCGGGTGTTGACGGCTGTGAAGATGTTCAAACTTTTTTACCTGCTTCTCTTTTGTTGAGATGAAGGTTATGGAGGCAGAATTCCACGTAATTCTGTCTAATGTTTCCCAATCCGTGTTGTTCAAGGATGCACAAAGAGCTAAGTGCAAATCATACAGCTCCTCCGTGCATTTTTGGATAGCCCATCTCGTGTGCTGCACCCTTTCCCTTAGCAGGGCTGTGCTGGCTCTCCGGAGAATCCTTTGAGCTTTCTTCGACTGAATGTGGTGTTTGACCTCGACAAAGGCAGGGGTTGTTTTGGAGTCTCTGCATCGCTCAAGAAAAGCCAAAGAAGATAAGAGCTTCCCCTTCTTCTTACGAAGTTTCTCGAACCTCCTGCTGTCCCTGGAAATTTCTTCCCCGTAGAAATTCCTAAAGTTTCCAAGTAGGCTTCAAAAAAAAAAAAAAAAAAAAAAAAAAAAAAAAATAGACATTTCACCCAGTCAGCGGTGGCGGAACACCAATGGAGTGGACCGACACACAATATTGATTTTGACAACGCCTCTCTTCTGAACAAAGAAGGCCGCTACTACCCGAGAATAATCAGGGAGGCAATTGAAATCGCCAAAACGACAAAGAACTTCAACCGTGAAGACGGCTACAATCTCGCCAGCGCGTGGAAAAGGGTCTTCAAAGATCCTGACCAATCAGGGCACACCTCGAGAAAAAAAAGGCGGCAAACGGGGTGTATATAAGATGAACAAATTTCTGCATCAACACTTCAGTGGACCTGAGGAAGCCAACTGGAACGTTGGCGAAATATCGTCCTACAAATGGATAAACGCGGAAGAATACCCGAAAAAACCAGCAGAATTCATCATAATCTCCGCGGAAGCCTACTTGGAAGCTCACCTCAGAAGTTTGGAGAATTGGAGGTGAGCGTTTATGCTCCGGCTGCTGCCAAATTAGCGTATTCGTATTTCTGGGGTCCTAGATGATGGGATTTCAATCGGTGGGCGATTTTTGAGCGCTTGTTCAGTGGAGGTATCGAATTTTTCCGTTATTTGACCATAATAAACCAAAAACCCCACGCTACTTTCACTACATTTCATGCCACTATTCTCTCTATAAGTGTCACAATTGACAATTTGGTACTGAATCTCATGCCCGATGCACATTACAAATAATATATTGCTCATAATATATCAATAAATTGGCTTTAACTTAGAATGTTTGTGGCGCTCTTTTGAAACACAATAGGCACAACAAAATTCATATCCTCCAGTGTTCTTCCAAACTCGCCATGTTTTTTGAGCCAATTGATAAATATCGGCGTTCGTGCTTCTTTCCATGCTTGAACACAATGATCCTTTTTCAAATATATTTGCGACTGGCCAAGTCGTGCAAACTCGGAACGTGGTGAGAACTCGCGGGGTGAGAACTGCGTCACTAGTGATGTGGAGTGGGGAGAGAGGGAGGCGGGCGTTGCCATGTTTTTCCAAAATAATTAGCATGTGCATGAAAACGAAATACTTCTTAAAAAAAACCTCTTTCCACTTGGCAACGCCGCTAACTTACCCGCGAAGCCTACACTGCGTAGGTTTGAAAGCGACTGAATTTCTCAGGGGCTAGGCTCCGCCTCCTCTACTACTATTTTTCGCTCCGCCTATCGCATTTTGGTTGTCAAGAAGTCACGTGCCCGTTGCACTCACCCATCAAACAGCTTGAGCCTGCCTCTTAGTCCACAAAGATAGTTGAAATGAACTCCAGCTATCCCAAATACTTGACTGGCCACATGGACCACTCCTGCACTAGGTGGAGAAAGCGCCAGCAAATTATAATCAATGGCAATCGTTCGGCAGAGTAGGCTTATTATAAAACCCTTTTTTCAGAGAATACGCCACGAGATGACAAAGGAAGCTGGTAGAATTACCTCCGGGGTATTTTTCTAAGCCCCAGACTTTACTCGGCCCTCACTCAAGAAGAGTTTGTGGACGATACGTGCACATGATACTAGAGATTTTTTCATCATCTATAACCGAATGGTGAATGTATAAACCAAGTAGTATTTTTCCAATTTTAAAATGTAGTTCAGTATACTTTTAGATACATATTACGACAGTATTTGCCGTTAACTATCATTAGGAATTCTGCAAGGTACAGTAATTAAATCTGAGGGTAATTTCAGATTTTGATGTTTATCTTCAATAAAGATGGTTACACAAAAATAATTCAAGTAGAATGCAATATTTTCTATCTGGTCCATGAATAAGGTAATACGATGAAAATTATGGCGTCTGACGAATTTTAAAACTATGTTTTCTAATTTAAGGATACCGGAACTTGCCACGGTAATATCTTTACGGAGTCACCCGCAATGCGCAAATTGAACGAAAATTCTACAAAGAAAAAAATTATTCGCCTTGACCAGGTTCCTGGTGATTTTTTCACACAACTATGTACCCATGAAGCTATATTTTTATTCTCATTACAAGAAATGCCAAAAATAGGCTGTAGATACGTGTATTCGGCAACGAGGTTGACTACTATTGAACACTGCTAAAAGTAATGTAGCATGAAATTGTGCTGCCGGGACAACGGCAAAAGGTGGCGACATATATCATAATGAATTATTAAAAACAATGTGATAAATAAATAAATAATGGATTGATCGAAATATTCCCTCTTCTGCGAGTTGAGAGAGAGAGAGAGAGAGGAAAGCATATTTTTTTACATTATTAATATTATTAGATAATTATTCTCGGGTGTAGAACATTTCGGAAAACATTCTTTCTAAAAAGTAATTTGAGATGAATAAATAAAATGGGTTGCTAATGAATTTTTGAAAATCAATGAAACTCGAGTAATTACATTAAATAATGGAAATCTAATTGTAGGAGAAATGACAAAAATTTGCTTTATGGGCAACATTGAAATCCATTTGTTAGATAATTAGCCAATTCTTACGACGTTTATATGTTTTCATGACATAATTTTCCATTAAATGCAATATCAACGGTAAAATTTCATTTTAGTTTCTCTAATTCACTATAGTTTTACTATTTCAATCTCAATTTCCCTTCTTACTGCCTACATTAAGTATGCCGATATTTTAATTGTTAGGCAATGGCTAATTTTGAGAACGTCAGAGTGAAAGCGAGAAGAAAAAAATGGAAAAAATAATGATAAATATAAATTTTTTGCGTAAGGCAAACAAGATGGTAGGAGTCTTTGGAAAACTACGAAAAGAATCAGGATTTTAAGGCATACTTATCACGTAAAAATGAATGGGAATATGATAACAATTTTATAAGGGAAGAAAGGCGCATTACAAACATCATCCAAGAATATTTCAAACTGCTGAACGCAAAAAATATGGATAACGCAAGGACTCAAAAAATAGCCAAAAACAAAATATACTTCTCCCGGTATTTAATACTATGTGCTTTAAGAGGAAAAACCTATCATGAATGTATGGTATGCTTCGGTGTGAAGTGAAAGACCTTCTCTTGAAACGAAAGCGCTGTGGAAAATTAGGGATAGAGTAGATAGCGCATGGATCACTCATTTGATCCATGAGTAATGGACGTGAGGGCTCCGAAGCAAAGATCACTTTGGGCTAAGATGGCCGAAATGGGGACTGAACGTCCCGGAATAATAATGAGGCCCCCCGAGAAAGCAATTCAATGTACGCCGTCTTTGCTTGTGCCGCTCACAAAGGAAAAACCATTTGGTGGAGCGAATCCGTGGTCATTAATGAGGGAGACCCATAGATTAAAGTTAATTAAAAGGAAAAAGGACGGGAAAATTTGACTAGCCCATTCACCAAAACTTTAATTTAAGGGTATAATAATGCACATGCCAAATCACGAAGATTGAAAGGTTTCTGAAATCAAAGGCCAGGACTCCCTGTCTAACCACCGGTACCCTGGCGTATCCTTATTTAACGTGATTAAATAAACATGAAAAAGGTAATGGAAAGATATACGAGATAACTTAAATTGGCTCCAACAAAGGCACATTTAGCCGCGGAATAGCATCAAATAATTGGGGAAGTCCAAAGCTTTCTTATGCTAATCGTTGACTAAGCGAGCAAAAGAGATTTTACACGAAATTAATGGATTTACATTCGTATGGAAATTACTTAATCACGGTATACAACACTTATTATTTTAGTAGTTTACCAGTTTATATGAGTTTATTTAAATCGAAAGAAAATATTTTATAATTCTCAGAGTAATTCCACAATATGATAACCACTGACCGGTGAGAATGAGCTTTAAAGGCTTAACAATATTCATTTTTCTGCAGATTCATGTGAATTTTTATTCATTGGATTGATTTACGTGGCATCACTTATAATATTATTACACTCTTCGATAAAAGGCATTGCCAATTTAATTTATTAAGGAATTTATAAAGAATTCAGATTCCTATCTATTTTCTGTTCTATATTGCAATTAAATGCTACATCTTGAGTTTTCTCCAATTTTGAAAATTATGATTGAAGTAAAAATAAACAGAATAATTTTGGGAATGAAAAATAACTATTCAGTTTTATAATATAGTATTTCTTGGAGTTTAGGTCATTTATAAAATAAGTTTCAGCCAACGTTTGGATTTATTTTTAAAATCATCTTCAGGGCTCTTAACTTTGAACATATTTTTTGATGTTTTGTTTTTTGATTTGTTAAAACATCAATAAATATGTTCAAAGTTAAGAGCCCTGAAGATGATTTAAAAAATAAATCGAAACGTTGGCTGAAACTTATTTTATAAATGACCTAAACTCCAAGAAATACTATATTATATATTAAACAAGGTCAAGAAAAGGAAAAAAAATAATATTCAGCTTTAAACATTGAAACAAATTGAGCTCATATATCGATTTTCACCATTTGTCGCAATTGTAACGAGGGCCAACTGGCAATAAAAAAGTTAGTTTGTACTTACGGCCGTCGTCCGATTTCAAAGGCATGGTTTTGAATGAGAATAATCAAGTTCTTTCATTTTTGCTATTTACTTTTTATGTGAGTTTATATCTCTAAAGAGAAGTTGTTATGATATCTATCGGCTAGTCTCAAAAAGATTTCCTCTCGTCAAAACTAGGGCTAAGGGTCAGGCTAGGCACACCTTTGGCCTCTCATTTCATCATATATGTTTATAGACCGTTCACATTTCATAGTTCTTACTTATGCCTTCCCACCGTATTATTGGAAATAATAATGTTGTTTATAGTAATGCTCGACGAACTTGCGAACTTTTCACCAATTTATGACTCACTACGCTCCTAACTCATAAATTTTAAAGAAACATCATCAAAAAGAAAAATACCTAGAGTATACATTTAAAAGCGAAAAATTCTGGAAATAAATTTTTTTAAATTTACATAAAATTAGGGATATTGTACATGATATGAAAACGCGATAATTTCAGAAGGATTTAAACTGGAATCTTTGACAGACTGATTTCAATTATTTAATACTTTCGCAGTGAATTCCTGTCTATATGGGGTTTCTATATCTAATCTTATAATGTATAAAAATATATATTATACTATGTCTATGCGTAATTATAGCTAGTTGAAACCTTGTGACTAAAAAGGGTAAAATGGACTATAAATATCTGATTTGCATTCATTCAGTCAACTTTTGAGTTTTAAGATTTACTTTAGCCGTGAGATGACACCTAGGTATTTACAAGTAACTTGAAAAGAAAAAGAATCATGAATAACTTTGATGATGGAACTTTAGTACTTATATAAATTAAATAAAATGATTTTCCATCATACTACTGCAAAGAGATTTGAGTGTAATGTAAGATGTGAGCCAGAAATATTTTCTTCGGCTGAGAGATTCAATGTCCACATTCCCAATAACTAACCATCTCAGCTCATCGAGACCTTGATTAGTTTTGAGTTTTTTCTTTAATAGCTATGTGGATTTTCCCAACTTGTAGGGAATATTCAACATTGCACAAAATCATATAAACCCCTACATTTTTAGCTGGATATTCTTTACTTTAATAACGTAATATTTTCAAAGGTCACTTTAAACTTCTACGGAGGGACTCTGTTTTTAAATTGTATTTGAAATATTTTCTTTTTTATTCTTTATTAACTATTATCGGAAGTGAGACGTAGTATTTTTCCTCTAGGTAATATAAACTTGACGTGAAAAACTACAAACACCCATTGAAGGCATTATATCACATAATTATGTGAGGGATATTTTTTCAAGGAGTTTAAAAAAGTGATGGATGATACTCAAATATGCAGCTGTAAAAAGCTGGCAGAGGTTAACCCATTTCGAAGTCCATTAATCTCACAGTTACTGTGGTGAACCGCAGTCCTCAAGGGGAAATTTTATGTGCGGTGAAGAGCAACATTGGTCGAAAGTTATTGCCTTTTTTACAGTCACTGCTGTGAAAAATTCCACATAAAAAACTTCCGTAACGTCAGTTTTTTTATAAATGCAAATTTTATTGCTTCAACGCTAAAAAAATCTCAAAACTACACAATCTAAGTCCCTTCCAGTGTAATAATGAAACGTAATAACAAAGCCAGTGATGAAGAAATCCTTCCTTTACATCCCAAGTTTCATCTAACTTTACTTTGTCTTTAATTTGTAGTGTCACTGCCTTAATGTAGGAGCAAAATTTTTTGTATATAAAGAATGACTTCATAATAGTTGTGAATCTAAATACTATTTTCTTGGAAGACTCAATGCGACATTTAGAACTGCTTCATATCTACTTAGAGTTTTTTGCATCGTTAATTCTTCATCCTCCAAACGGTAAAAAGTTCAGACACCCAAGTTCCGCTCCTCGATGAGCGAAATCTTTATCATACTTTTTGACCAGTGATTTCCGTGCCGTAATTAAGTCCTTCTGAGGGCCACCTAAAACGGGTACAACTCAATTGGTACCGTGGTTTAAAAAATGAAACTATGCGCGAAAAGGGAACTAGATGACTCAGGTATGAGTAGATACTACGGAATTATTTGATAAAACCGACTTTACATCTCTTCTGTATGAGTGGGCGCTGAAAGTTTAACTACGGCTGATCTTTTAACACCTACATAAAATTTATACTTAACATCCTTCATCTATCCCCATACATCTTATCCATGGCTTATAACTGTAACTCTTCCCTTCAACTGCCCTTCAATGATGAATTTCATAGGACCATCGTGTTTCATCCTAATCTGGACGATGAAATTTACCCTTCTTTAAAGCAAGGTTTTCGAAAGACTTTTCCCCTCTTAGAAGTTCAACTTACTCGCACGATCTATTCCATTAATCTCCATGGTTCTGCTATCGCATCACATTGTGAAAGCTTCCTACCTTGGTTTCTCTACTGCTGTCATCGCCCAGCACTACCATAAAGGAGAATGATAAAATTATAACTAATTTAAGAAAAAAATATTTTCACAAACATGGATAGTAGAAATAGCCAGAGGCTAAATCACGGGGAAGTTCCTGAACATTTATGTGATTAATAAAATGACATAAATACCGATTTCGTGTGGTATTTATACTATGGATATATTAACGTATATGAGCAACAATGAAAAAGAATTCGTGACTTCCAAAATTTACTCAAAACATTACTAATGGTTTCGGATACCACAATATCAAGTACATAAATACTCATTTCCAGGTCAAGATAGTATATAGAATTAGAAGAAGAAAAGCCATTTCCAAGTTAATGGCGTGACAGCCGAAACTGGTAGTAATTTTTTAAATAAATTGTGGAAGTGAAGAAGTGTTTTTCATTGCTAATATAGAGCCCTTCCACCACGCACAAGTTTCAAGGTTCGATTTAGTAGATGAGCAAGGTAGACATCATAACCTAGATTAAAGTAATAGAATTCCCATCACTCCAATTAAGTATTTGTATCAATTTGTAAAATGTTGGTGACTATTTGATTGGTGCATTCGAGTAAACATCTTGGCCCTAAAAAGGATCAAAATTTAACTAATACGCTGGTTTAAGCAATTTGTTACAATTACTTTGTCTAAATTTCCTACCTAATGAAAGAAAAATTTTATGTGACCTAAAAAGGCCAGAAAGGCAATTAATGTAGTAATAACAAATAAATTAATATATTAACTAAGTCATCGACAAAAACGCAACGTTATGAATGTAAAGAATACTTTATGGCTCTCCTAAAACGCTAACGTTATATCTCTTTATTATATAAATCAATTTCTACATCTCTACACAAATGTTTTTTTCCAATTTCCGAATCTACTGAAGCTGTAATGACTCCTTTGGCCTATCGTGAATATTTCTGCTCGAATATTCCAGGGAGTGCAAAGGAAACTAATTATGGCTCTGAAATTATGGCCCTTATTAATAGCTACTACATTATGCAATTACGACTGTCATTGAACAATTAGTTCAGCTAAAATTATGCCACCTAATTTACAGTGAAATTATCTGTTCATTAGTACAAAGCGCAAAGTTCATTCACTCGTAAAAAAGTTTAATAATAGGCCCTACGACCTTCAGACCAAATTGGCAAAATAATTACCAGTAAAACTGTATGTACGCAGCAATACATTAGCATTGACATTGGAATCCTCAGCTCTTGGAGAGAGTCTTCTGTCATATTTTAATACGACGAATTTCTGGATTTTAAGTCACTAAATAGCTTTCAGACGAAGTCGGTGAAGCTTATTGCGAATTAAAACATAAAAATGTCCGTGTTTCTTGAATCAAATTGCAAATAAGCCTTAGGGGTTCATCTTTTTGTGCAATACAATATATACACTCCAGTTCATGCCAACATTTTCATTGATAACCAAGGACTTTGTATTTCCACATAATTAACTAATTAACTGACCACGGTTTTGACATACAACGTCAACATCAGGTACAAAAACTAGGTAAAAGCACAAAGGTATTTATGCAGATAATGTAGCTTCAATAGCTGTAGCATGCATCTGGATTTTCATTCTTAATGGTTAGCAAATGCCACAAGGTCACGTCTGGGACAACTGCGTCATGGCATAATGTAATGGAGTTTTTACTAAATCCCCTTATTAATCCACCCTACAATGATTATTTTGACATCACAAGATGGAATAGTATTTTTTTTTTTTTTTAGATTGAATACCCAACTCATGTGAAAGATTTTCCAATGTAATTTCGTTACCTAATCGAGTAAAGAGAGAGTATAAGAGTACTGGCAGGAGATGAGGGAAGGGTAAAAATAAAAACGGGATAGAGGTTATCCCCAACGCCTCACTTGTGGCTTCAGGCTTAGATAAAAAAAACGTTTAATGATTGATTTCTCCCAACATGCGGGCAAGCACACTTATTGCGGCGGGATTGGACCTGTTGGTTAAATTATTCACGCAAATCAATCTCGGCACCACAAGCATTACACATTCTGCTTAAATGCCCATAGGCTATAACGATCTTATTTTTGGTGGAAGAAGTCGGTCATCGGTGACCTAACATAATAGCCTATGGAATTTTAACTATACTATTAGACGTCTTCAAAGCGTAGACGGATGAGACTGTTCCTCCATCTTTTAAAAAGAAACGTCTATCATAAGTCATTTAACCAGAATGATAATTGATAAAGACTCGACTTATATCCTGCATGAAACTTATAACACTGCTTCAGCTCATATGCATAGGGTAGGCCCGGGCAAGACGCATATGTTTTGGACTGAATTATTAAATCCAAAAGAACTTAGACGGTAACTTCTCCTACAATCACTTTAAAAAAAACGTACCAATTAACCGTTTTCCCCGTAGTATCTGGGCAAAATGGATACGCCATAAGGGCAAAAAAGTTAACTCGAAATATTAAAAAGTTAGTCTTGACAATCATTTTAGAAGTAGCTGCCTACTCCTGCATATGATGTGCGGTTCTTGTGTGCCCATCCTTGGCACTGGCTGTACTATATCCATCTTCGATAATCGGCTCACTGTATTTTTCAGTATACACAAAGCAAAATAAATGTGATACGGATTTTTATTCTTAGATTTCTCTGTCTTCTTGAAACTGCTGGTTCCTAAAAATTCAGTTATCTTTGTATTTTTTCTTTTTAACTTATATTTTTTAGCCTGCTCAGCTTTAACAGAAGTGGACGTCAATATCTCTGATTGTTTCCTCTTTTGTTTATGGTTTGTTTTATGGGCGACCACAGCTGGTATGGGTCTGATTCGTAATGGTATGAATATTGCAGAAGGTGCTGGTGTTGACGGTTCTTCTGTTAGCCCTTAAGACAATTGGTCCAAAAATTTTGTTAAAAAATTTGCGAAAATCGTAAGAAAACAGCAACCTGCTGCAAAACAGAAGCAAATAATAGTGGTAAGTGCACTGCTCACTACTCTGTGTTGGCTTTTGGTTTTGATGGATAAAACTATTGATGATGGCAGTTGTGCTGCTCTTCACACCTGTTTGTCCATGCTATATATATGGTAGTCACATCAAAGTTGTGTTTCTCCTCCGGGATGAGTACCTATTCGTTTTGCCCATATCCGTCTTGCTCGAAACTACAATATTAGAAAGATGCATATCACTGCTGATTTCTTTGACGGTCAGTGGAAGACTATGGTGACAAATTAAACCTAAATAAACGTGCCAAACAAGTAGAAAGTATATTTTATCACTATGCTAAGGAGAGTAGGAGAAAAGAGAAGCCTCCTAGAAACATTAAGCAGAAGAAGGGACAACTTAGTTGGCCACATTTTGAGGCACGATGGTCTGATGAAGACAATCGTTGAAGGACAGGTGGAAGGGAAAAAGGGCAAGGGACGGCCCCGAATGAGTTATATCGGACAGGTTATAAAGGATGTAAAAGAGAATAAATATGTAGCTATGAAGAGATTAGCGGATAGGAGAGAGAAATGGAGAGCTGCGTCAAACCAATCTTAGGATTGTTGACTAATGATGATGATGATGATGCAATTAGAGCAAAAAACACGTAAAAACCTTAGAAATTATCGTAATAAAACAGCAGAAATCGTTCTTATTCACTTAAATGGCAAGCGCGTTTTTATTGCTATGTTTTAACTGCTATGGCGTCGCCAAAACGATCAGCTGACATCGCCTACGCGTATTCAGGCAACATTTATCAGCGATTTGTGAAAAAAACGCTTATTCTTCTTACTCGTAATATGCTTCTTACCCGGGCTTCCCCTAATAACACTTTGAATCAGCTAGTAAAAAACGGAACCAGGTAGGTTCAGTTATACAATTTCATTTTTTTCGGAATATGTAAAAACTATGTAGTTTTCTCAGTATGTGCGGTCAATAACGCCAGAGATAGTGTCGGTTCTATTTTCCAGCCATTCCATACCAATTATGTTACGATTTCCAAAAGCCTGATGCTATACTTGAATCTAACTTTGTTCTTTCAGACATTTAAATAAATAGAATGAGAAAATAGATGACTAGGAAAAGAAAAAACATTCCACAGTGCCAAATTTAATATTTCCACTTATTTATATGAAATATGTATAAATAAAAACTTTATAAAGTCTTTTGCATGATGCAATGTCAAAAACGTTGGCTAGAGTTCCCTAACACTTGGAGATAATGAGAGGGACAGTCACTCATTCTATCACTAATTGTCCAAAAAAAGTTGTCATATATTGTAATAGAAAAAGTTTTTTCTGAAGAAGAATTTGGCATTCTATTTACTATGATCTATGGTAAACGCTAAGTTCTTTCTTGAGATTATACTGAAGGCAGAGAAGAAAAACAAACGCATTAGGGTGATGGAACACCGATAAATAATTTATAAGTAAAACACACAATGCATAGATAAGTAAAATATTGAAAATGACATTTACACCTATACCTCTACAAAATTTATCAGGACATTGGTAATAATTTTTTTCAGATATTCTTTTCAATTTACAAGGTTCAATTAGCGATTGGTCATACTATTTTCTTTTCAAAAATTTTATAAAATACCATGAAAAAATAGTTGACTTGGAAAAGAAAGAAACATTCCACAGCTCAAAATTTAATATTTCCACTTATTTATACGAAATATTTATTTTAAAACTTAATGAAGTCTGTTGCATGAATGCATGATAAACATTTATGCAATACTTAAATATAGCACTTTCTTCGAGGAGGCAAATCATTTCAATCTTAATTTTTAATAATGTTATATTTTCCCTCATTATGATCTGGAAAATACGGAACTATGTTGCTGACTTGGGCATTCAATACGTTGGGTCAGTGCACTTCTCCCTTACGTCCCGGAGGCTAAGGTTTTCTCATAAGCTGCTGCCAACTTGATTACGAGTTATTCATGAAGGAAGGGAATGGGAGGAATTGCTCCTCCTGTTATTTGGATGGCGAGGAGCGCGGAATAGAAATGGGGATTTGGAAGCTCAATAAGTAAGATCCAAGCATACCTGCCTTCTTCGCGCCGCTTGCTACGGCAACCGTCATATTGACGATAAAATACGAGAACGCCGCCGCCAGCGCCTAGCAAACCTCTTTCCATCCCGAATTTCAACCCTCGAATTTAACGCATGAACTAGAGCCGGTTTTCAATTATCATTCTTCAACTGCCATACCGATTAAATTTGTCACAGATGCAAATACTGAATCCTTTGCCTCTGCAGAACTTTCTATTTATCGTGATTTATTCACAACCAGGTTACTGATTAAAATCGCTTGAATATCAGAGTACAATTTGTGGACAAGGGAATGAATTACTATTCATTACTTAACACTCGAAGGACCGAGGCCGTATGGCTATCTAGAAGGACAATTAAGTCATATTAATTATTTATTAATTTTACTCGTCAAATTAATTATTTCAAATATATCTTCGCTTTATTCAAATTAATTCATAACTACATTCAATATGACCTCTTCCTTTATTTATCAATGCAAATGACTAATTTTGAACCAATAATTTCCTAATAGAAAATTTCAAATGAACAGAGGTCTCGTCGCTCCAGCTTCATGTGCCTTGCCCTGCCGCATACCATTCTATATGGTAGATATGTTGTTTATATCCATTCAACATGTAATAAGGAATGTTACCTGCATAAATGTGCTGACTAAAACATGAAAATGGCCAGTCCTAGTATAGTGTAGTGACTTCTGAAATAAAACACGCGCTACCGTTATAAAATAAATAGTAATGCTTAACTCGTCATTTTAGCGGATGTTTTTCCACCCTGTAAGGTAAACAGGTGATATAACTCCATAAATATGTGAAAATTTTAAATTATACTTCAACAGAATACGTGCCATAAAAATAAATACGTCAGAAAAAATAATACGACAGAAAAGCATTATAGTCAATAAGATTAAGTAGAGCTTACCGGTCAAAATGACACGCCTGGTCCTTCTAGTGTTAATTTGGCATGAATTATGTGATTATAGGGGGTGTTTTCAGGGTTTACGCGGTGAAAGTAAGACAAATTAATAAAACACTCGGGAGAAAAATTGCCATTCAGTAGATTAAATATGAATTACATGTGCGTTGCAGTTAAATTTCTCGTTTAATTCCTTTTTCTTTAACTTATATCCAATAGTTTTTTCTAAAGAATGAATTACACTATCAACACAATCATCTAACTAAAGCTAAATCCGCACAAAATACTCCGATTACTTAAATTCTAGATGGTTACTGATTTGAAACAATAATAGCTTGAAATTTATTATTCGTGCTTTATTCGTTAAATGTTACCATTATTTTGCTTTTTCCAACCCTATATTGGCGCTAAATACGAACAAGCCCACAGGATCTAATTATTCTCCTCTTCAGGAATTCCAAACTTCGCAATTCACGTATCAGCAAAGGCTATTTACAATTACCATTCTCCAATTACCATAGATACAAAACAAATTTGTCACAAACACTCTAACTGACTCCAGTGTCTCTTTCTTCCTACTTCCCTTTGTTCAATCGCATACATGTGCCTGATTAAAACGTTAATTTACGTCTGCATACCACACCATACGCCACCGGAATAGCGTTTGGCTTGGGTGTTAAGTCACCAGCTATTTACAAACAAAATGCACGCGATAGAGGGATCTGACTTCTTATTTTGACTAGTTTAACTTTAATTTAGCCCCTTTTCACTCGAGGGAAAAATCAATTCCTCTATTTACCCGTTTGGCAAAATAAATCTCTTCTTTTATTATAACTGTCGGACTTGAAATACAGTGAAGTTCTAAGATGACGATGTCCCAAATATAGATTATAATTTGAGGGAAAACGGTCGAATTATTATTTCATGCTTTACATAACATGAATTAAGCAAGTGCTTAACTTTAATGTTTGATTTCACCCCTCCTTTTACATTCAATCATTTATTTCATAGAAAAAATTGTTTGATTCATACAACTATCAAACTATTCGCACAAAATATTCAAATCCATTTGACAATCCATGTAGTAATTGAGTTCTTCTTGACTTCACTTTAAATAGTCTTCTATCATTAAACAAGCTGTCTTTGGGTTTTCGCTTCACTTTTCCTAGCCTATGTAGTCCTCTTTTGGACTTACGATTTTCAATTTCGATATCCATATCTTTGATAGATTTCTAAGTAAATGAATGAGTCTACTTTAGTCCTGCTGCGTACAGCCATTTTGCTACTATTTTTACCCTCTATCCATTGGCGAGGATAACCTTTTTAGAATCTTCAAACATCTAATTCATTGTATATACACCAAAAATGTGATCTTCCAACGTTACCTTTACCACTTTCTTCGAGATATATAATGAAACATGTAATATAAAGAGCAAAATTGTAATTTAATATCGGCTCATATAGTTTGAGCTTCTATGGGTATTTTTCGGTTTAAAATATAATTTTTTTAGATAAACACTTTTTTAATTCTACTCATTTGTTATACTCGGCATAATGCAAGGAAACGTAATGTCATATTCGGCCACAGGCTTAGACACTACGTTTTTTCTCCCCTTTCACCTCACATTAATTGTTATACCGTCTACCGTTATACCGTCTTGTTGCTGATTTGTAGGTCATAAGACTATCTGTAACAGCTACATCTTCTCGTAATGTATCATTGCAGATGAAATCAGAGCAAACTGCCTTAAAGGCAATTTTAATTAAAAAGAAATAATTCATACATGCGAAAATTTCACACCCATTAATATCAGCTGAGTTTAGTTCCATTCCAAAAAGAAATTATTCCGTTCCTGCCTCATCATGGAGTACGCGAAAAGTGGGAAACTAAATTCTTGCCTTTAATAATGCGTCGTGGTATTGCATTTCAAAATGCGGCTGAGATGGGCCTTTCTCCGATTTTCAGGTCAATGTCATCAGGTACAGACGTAGGTGTAATGGCGCCCTAGAAAATGAAGAAATTCTGAATAGGCACCACTTGCGCGACTACGCGTCAAACTGGTCAATCAAGTCTCTGCCTCGTTGCAGCACAATGGGAAACACAAGCGAAGAAAATTTGGATCCGAGTGTGCATTACGCTCGAGTTAAACGACTCTCCCGCACTGAACAATAAGAAAGACACACATGCAAGACAGCCGGAAAAGATTTCATGCCTGTACCGGAAAAACACCCTTGAGTTTTGAGTTCAAGCCAATAGCTAAGCATACTCCGCGCTGCTTAAGTTCCCACCCTTGCATTGCAAAAAATATGTCGGATAATCTTACTAAGCCAAACTTCCTTCATAAATAATTTAATTACCTACAAATTAAGTTTTACATGTTGCATGTTTTTGATAGTTGTGTCTGAATCTGAAATTTTTAAATTGTTGCATGTGATCTGGATACACAAAGCATAGTTCTTGCATTTAACTTTAATGAATTGATAGAAGCAATTATAGCAAGGACTTGCACGAAAATGTAGGAGCAACAGCTATGAAGATTAGTTTTATGCTTAAAGTAACAATGTTAAAAATGAGGTGGCATATTTCCACTTTCGACAATTCAACTAGAACTTTCATGTTAACCAAGTATAATGTCGCTAATATCGAAGGAACGCCAATTTTATAGAACTACAAGTTCATCTCTTCCAGTATTTTTCATCGCATTGAAGTTAACATTCTATGCTTGAAGGGATTTAAAATATTTGAAAGTAAAAGGAAATAGAATAGAAGTAGAACTTGCATGGGATGGGACGGTAGATGGAGTTTGTGACCCTACAACAACTTTTAAAATATAAGCATTCTTATTCTCTTGATCAATGTCTTACCTTGACACACAGCAATGAGTTTGTAATACTACCATCAACTTTCAATGGAAATGAGTTCTTGAAAAGCTTAGTCTAATGCTATTTATTGTTTTTGTCAATTGAGGGGGTGAGAAGCCACGGGATACAAGTGATTTTTTCTAAAAAGGAAGTAAATTTAGGTTAATGAAAAAAAAACAAGATCAATTAGATATTTAGTTGTGCTTTTTATTTTCCTCTCCATGTGAGCACAGAAGAGGGAAACACTCGTATCCATTGGCCACCAAGTTTTAGTATATTTTTTCTATTACGTGTACCTTTGCTTCTCACCCCTTCAATCTTCTACTATATAAAATACTCGTGTCACGTTTTTTGTAAACAAACTTCTCTGAAACGGCTGAGCCAATTCCTATGAAATTTGATGCGTATGTTCAGTAGGACTGAGAATATGTTGTAAACTATTTTTCATTCTCCTCTATAAGAAATACATGCAAAAACTTCGTTTTAATGACTACAGACCTTTTTCTGCTGCATATTTAAATTAGTTATGATGGTCACATTAAGTTGAGACATATACGACTGAAAAGAAAAATAAATGCAAATTCTTATTCTTGCAATTGGATTTCGCTTTCCATTTGATTTACGGTGAATTTAGATGAAAACATCAAAAAAAGATGAAATTTTAGCGTGATTGGCTCACTGTCCCCTTGATGAGCGTCAGTATTGTTGATGTAGTTTTGCATCTCTTCCATCGATACAGTTTGCGATGTCAGCGAAGCTGTAAATTATCTAGCAGAGTTTTATTTAAATAATTTGGATTTGCCAGGCATGTCATCGCACCGTTTACAATTGAAGATTAGATCTCCAGTTATTTTGCTTCGTAATTTGAACCCACCATGGCTGTGCAATGGCACGCGATTAGTTATTACAAAATTGATTAAAAACGTTGTCAAAGCCAGCATTTTGAATGGCAAGTTCGAAGGAGAAGTTGAATTACTACCACGAATCCCTATTACTCCGATAGAATTCCAACGGGTTCATTTTCAAATTAGACTGAAATTCGCAATGCCAGCCATTAATTCTCAAGGCTAAACGATGTATGTTTGCGGCTTAGGTTTTGGGTTCACCGTGTTTTTCATACGGAAAATTATACGTGGCATATTCTCGCGCGGGTAAACCATCCAGTTTGTTTGTGCTGGCTAACGATGGACTCACTAAAAAATACCGTACACTCCATTGCACTAAATGACTGATAATTTTTATTTTTATAATTGTCATAATTTGTAAGAGAGATGTAATTTGAAATTAATTGATTAAGATAATGAAAGTACAATGTATTCAAAACATGAATGTTTATTGTTTTGTTATTTTTACTGGTCGTCATCGTTCACAGCGCTCCGTTTCTCTATATGTCAACTTACGATTAATCATTTATTTTTTATTTGACCACCAAAATATTCACTAGAAATAATATATATGGCAAAACAACATTTGTCGAGTCGGCTAGTTGATATATAGATATTAGGCAAGAATATCTACACATTGTTATAACAATAAACTATCAATGAAAATTTCCGAACCTTCGTTTCTCATGATGATATTTTACAATTCCAAAGCTGCTGAAGTTATTGGAGGATGAAAATGGGGAATGAATCCATGAAAAATTTAAGAGTCCTATCTCGCGGACTGTTCACCAATGAGGTTAAAAGGCCAAGGCAACGTACCACTAGATTTATTAATGATTGATAAACCCAGTTGCCCCTCAACATCAACGGAGGTTTGCTGAATGTCTACTCAACGGTGACTAATATCCCCGATTCAATTTAAAGCCTCCATTGCAGTCAAAAGGCCGCAGCCACTCTTCGGGTTAAAGTGGCTAAATACGAGCGGCTTCAATTCTATCCCCTGTGGTGAGATCTCGCGGCTATAACTCAAGAGGAGAATTCAAATTTCATGTTTGCCACCTTGTTATGGTTAGCCAAGGGCAATTAAGAATGCTCCTCATGCCCGAGCTCTTGAATATTCTAGTTCCAAATGATATATAGAGCGCGAGTTCCACACCCGATTTCAAAATTTAAATTCAGAGTCATATATAACTTCAGAATTATTCAAATTCTAGGGTTTTTAGGCTGTACAGTCCTCCAAGTTAATTTCAGACCTTCATTTAAGCTATAAATTCATAACCAATATTTTTCGGCACTAATTTTTCATTTAACAAAGAGTGAAATATAATTATAATCAAAGATTTCGGTCTATGCAGAATCTCCTCATAAGAGAATTTCACAATATTTAGATGATGGGACACCGTAAAACCCGACAAGAATGGATTTCGCAGTAAAACTAACACAATGGTTTATTACAACATATATATTATCTGTAAGAATCAAAATGTTTATAATCGTGCCACGCTTACAATTAGAGATAAAATGAAATTCAACATCAATATTTACTCGAGTGTTTTCCTGAATAGACTAGCAGATTAAATTATAGCAAGGGAGAATACTTTATCTTCTTACTGTTCGACGCAAACCAAAGGTTTTTCTACGTTGTCTAGTAGGTAACCATGGCAAAACTCAACTATTTCTGCGATTGGATAGTTATGTTTTAGTGTTGCGTCGCAAAGCGTCGATTACGAATTTCCTGTTTCTATCAATTTGACTCAATATATTTGATTCTATCATTTATTCCAAAACAAATATAATTTTTTGTATCAAATCCACATGCACAATCCATGGCACAATCAAGGGAAATATTCATAAAGTCTTCCATTTCATTGTAAATAAACATGGAGGCACACTACGTGTAAATATGCATTTTTAAAATACAGCATTCCTACTTGGATTAGTTTCGCCGGACCAAAACATATCAGTTCATTATTCCCTCTAATATGTTTTGATTCTCAGAAATTACGCTATTTAATCACTCGTACGCTTGAGTCAAAATACCTTACGTAGTATTACCGTGACGCTAGTCTATCTCAATACTATAAAGGAATAAGGAAACACAAATGTTCCCCGAGAGTAGCATTCAGACTTTCCAGTATTGAAGGACATATGGATCGATTTCTACACGACAGGAATATACTGGTACGCGATTCATCTAAGCTTAAAATGAAAGAATGGAATCGATGAATCACTACACACGTATGAATGAAACATTTTACAAATTTATACGTCATATCGTCATGATAAAAATGGATGACTTGGTTACGGAGGACAAATTTAGGAAGATTCAACGCGAGGAAGACACCTTAACACGGAGGTGCAATATTTCCTCGTGATTTCCATGGTGTGTCGCCTTAGCTATGCAACCCCATTATGGAAGAGACACGCATAAGAATGAAGATTAGTGCACGGAAGCCACACTTATCCTCCCATAAGAAGATCCGGCCCAGATTTGGCTGGGGGAGATGTTTTTCTCGCCGCTTGCCAAAAATATTTGAAGGTAGAGTGTGCCAAGGGATGGGGATTTTTTCCACGAAAGAAGGTATTCCATTTTCTTGCATAAAAGGTGTTTTCTGCTACTATGCTCCGTTTTCTTCTAGGAAACTAAGTAGTTTTTCGATGGAACTTCGGCAATTCATCTGAAGAAACACCAAGCAAAAACTTGTCCCAAATCCCACATAGGAAGTTATTGGCAACGCTGCGGATCTGCTAGCACAAAAGACACATACGGGGACCTACATTTGAAAATAAAAACTATTTTTATTCTTCACGTTAACTTGGTGACGATTATTAAACCATCGCACGAGGTTCCAATTCTCGCTGTAGAATATAAAATTCCCACAGCCTCATTAATATAATATTTTTATTTTATTATATTTTATCCGTGGCCTAGGGAGTTGGCTGGCAATTACTTAACTGAAGCACATAGTACTATATGGTGCCAAAATATTTGAATTTTCCTAAATCTATACTCAAATTCTTTGTTCGTAATACTTCCTCGGTGACAGCAGGAGCTCTGCTAATATCAGCTCCGTCCTCAAAATACTGAGGGTGCCTTATAGTACGATATAAAGAATTCCAGCCATCGTATTAAATCATGCTTTTATTTATTCACAATAAATAATCCCAGTTGTGGTACAGAATCATCGAAGTTGATGATCATAAGGCATCACATTTGTACATGTTAAACTTTGTATGGATTTGAAGTCTTCGAACAGTAAAAGATGGCTTTATTTGGGAGGCCTTTGGAGGATTTATCAGTTTTAGAGGCATTATATATTTTGCATAAAAATATCAAATCATAATTCCTAAAATATACTCGTAATGAAGCTCCTTAATCATCACCGATGAAATAAAACTCCTAGCAGCTTTGAAACTTAGTAATTCGATGAATTCCACCCTTGGCTATTTACAACAATTAGCTGCTTGCTCCTATGTCAGTTTTCATTACTATGACTTATTACCAAATTTTGAAGCTGTGAGGAAGGCGTGTTCACTAAAAATACGCTCAATATAAAGTTATTGACTTTTTTTTCTAAATTCTCGATAGTACTTTGTGTGTGAATGTGATCATCACTTCTCTTTTCTTTCGCTTGCAGGTAGGTGGAAGCCACCCCAATTGCTCAGGGAAACATGCTAATCTCATCCGTGTAAGTAACTTGACAAAGACATGAAGTCCTTCTCGGCAGCTGTGGCCCCAACGAAAGCTCACGCATCCATAGGTTTCCCAACTCCTATTTTATAGCTCGCAATATTAATCCCAAGACCCCTGAATTCAACCATTTCAGGAGTCGTTTCTCGAAATACCATTACAGTGACAAATATAAAACCTATGAATGACTCTAGATAATTTAAACAGACATATTAGAACTGTAAAAAGACAATTGTAGATAAAATTAAGCTATCAAACATTTCAGCAAACATTATCAATAAAAAGATGAAATTCATTAGGTTGGCTACATAGGTAGTTAGTACATAGAATCCAGCATTATGAGTTGATCATCATCATTCCGGAAAATTTTCATGTGCATTTATTCCTAGGATTCCTGTCATCATTCCTGATGATGAGGTTCGACTCATAACATGATCTTTTAGCCAACGGCACTGGAAACAAAATACAAACGGTTTTTTGGCACGCGCCCTGTCTTCTAGCAACACCAATTGGAAAAATCACCAATTTGACTAAATGAACCCAATTTTGTTTTCACCTGAGTCCATTGGAACATAACTTTTGGCGCTTTTCAATTATTTTATGCTTAAGTTTTGTTTTTCAGATATTAAAACTGACACAAAAACTTTACTCCCTCTCAATAAGAATTTTATTCCTGCATAACCACAAATGAAGACGGAAAAGGAAAATTATGCCTCACTTACCGATTCTTATTTTCGCTCTTTCGCTTCGTCGATTAAAATCTCCTAAAATAATATTTTTTCTGAAACAGACTAAATTATAGGGTGAAAATTAGATATATTAAAAATTTGACATTTACGATAAGTTAGTATTTATATAAAACACAATTTGACAAGAAGGCAGGTAGGAATTAAAAAAGTATTTCAAATAAGTATTAAAAAATTCCTTTAATAAACTGTCTATCCTAGCCTGCACCTAAAACAGATTAAAATTCATTCCTAGTCTTATCAGCTAAATCTTGTTTTTATTTGCTTACATAAGTGCTACAAAAAATTTCCCCATGATCCAGGATCGGCTGTATTATAGACGCATGAATGATATGAATAATTATGGGCCAGATGCCACGTAGATGAATGTCACAATTAACAGCTAAAAAAATATATTTCAAAAAGTGAAGTAGTGGCACTATTCGCAACCCCACACCGTTTTTTACACCACCGATTAGTTTAGATTTTAGATCACCTTAGCTTCTGGTAGCTGCGTCATTATGAGAGTATAATATTCATAGCGCCACAGTTTTTATGAATTCTATCCCAAAACGTAACGCAGATAAACCCTAAGCCTTTAAAATATATTTTATCATTAAATACTAATATATAATGACGATTAAATATTAGTATATATCGAACAATAATAATAAATAATGAAGCAGGTAGGTATAAAGTTCTGATGAATTTAAATATTTATTGTTTTAAATCCTTTTATAAATTGTATGTCCTAACCTACACACAACATTGATTAAAAATTCATTCCTAGCCTTATCGACTAAATCTTGTTTTCACTTGCTTGCGTTGCCACGCAAACACTCATTCATGACAGCGGACGCAACTCTCGCCGCACAGGACGACCGCTGTTTGCTTCGCTGTATTCCCTTGGCGATGCGACCGGAGGCCCATCGGAGTCAGCTAACGGGGCCGAAAGATAAATGACCCGACCCCGCGGATTACGGCCGGCTGATGGACACACCAGCGCCGCTATCCCCATATCGCCTCCCCCCTTCCCAGTTTGACAGCTAAAGTGTCCGCTCCGCCCATCTCCACACTCTGACCTCGCCTCGTTTGAAAGCGTTCCAAGAACTCTCGGCGGCTCACACAACTATCGGTAAACATCTCGTATATTCCAATAAATAACGGACACACGGCCCCTTGGATATAGCCGAGGGCAATGGAGAGATTCTCAGTCACCTGCAAGCTCAAGGGCAAAAATTTACGAGCTAATGCCCAACGAGCGCTTTGTCGCTTTCTTTTTCCTAGCGCGCCGAACGAGGGAAAACAACGGTCTAAATCCTCAAGCCCAGCAAATCATTTCTCCGTTTCGCCACACCGCACTACCCCTTCCACCCCGGCGTCCGTTCCCCAAGTGCTTTCCTTCCCACCACTCCCTCCATCTCCACCTTTCACCGACCAGAGCAAAACGGCAAAGGATTTCGATGGATCTTTCGCTCCCAACTCCCGAAGGAAACGTTACATTTCTTCGCTAGCTACGAGACCTCTTTTAATCCCAGCAGGTACAGATTCGAATCCTTTGGTGATAACTTAATCAGGAAGGGTTTTTCTTCGCCCACCCTGACATGCAATCTTATTGTCTTACAATTTCCACTCTAGGTCCTTAGTGCATCTCATCTTCCACATTCTGGTGGTGAATCTTCATTCGAAACACTGAAATATCAGATGGGAGGGACTTAAAAAATCCTTGTAATGATAAAGAGGGATACTATTTAATAATTACATACCTCAATTTATAGCTGTATATTTTCAATTATTTAAACGAGTTTTTAATTTCATTTTTGAATTAAATGCGTTACTTTGTTTGCAAGTTTATTTTAGGTTCTTAACTTCATAAGGTATATTTCCTACCTGTGATATATGTTTTTTCACTCGATATTAAGTTAATTAGCTACGTGTTGTAAATTTGTATGAATTACATATCTAAAATTTTTGATGACAGAAAGAATATTTTTCTTAAGTTCTTCATTTTACGATCATTGGTATGATCATGACCAAATAAACTCGATTTTCTCCTTTAGAGACACCCGCAATGTCCCTCAAAAAAGTTTCGCCTTAACCCATTATTCCCCAGACTGCATATAGGGCTTTTACCTTCGGTTTTTTCCTATTTTCCGGTTTATTTTGGCCTAATTAAGATTAATTTTCAGAAAAAAATATTATATTTATCATAATATATGATTTGCATAATGTTGCGTTTACGCAACGCTGGGAAAACTCCGGTAAATAAAAGCAAAAAAGGACTTTTCAAAATTTAGGTTGCATATTTTATTTTTCATCGTCTTTTATGATGTAATGTTCGATAATTATCAGCGTGGAATTAAACGTAGTAATTTTAGCAATATAACTTATATTTGATTTGCACACTCGAATTCTTCGCCAGGAATTATAAGTATGATTGCGGATGAAATGCATTATTCTCCCATGACGGGCAAGCTGGAGTATGCCATTTTTCCTAGGGTGTCCTGCATGTGGGTACCGATTTTTATGCTAAATGTCATCAGCAATTTTATTGGAAACGATTTATTGCCTCACAATCAGTAAAATTGTATGATCTCGGATCGAAATTCTAACAATTGAATTGATTGGCCCGTGACTTTGGCGTAAAATCACCACGTATTCACCGCTGCACTATCAACCCCTTTTCGGAATAGAGTTTTTTTGCCGTTAATCTGGATACGGTAACATGCAACAAAATTATCGAGTAAATCTACCCCTCCCATTTCCTGATTGTAATCGTTGATGATATTTCGATTTTTTTCGGAAATCTTCGTGCCTTTTTGTCCTTACTATGGGTTCCATATTCCCGTAATTTGAGGCAACAGCAATGACTTATTATGCCATCGCACTAAGAGAATATGTTTTGACCCGTCAAACGAATAATAGAAATCCCCGGTAGGTTTTTTTGTCAGATCTCTCAAAGACATGAGTGCGCAGTTTTCCGTTCGATTTTCTCTTACTTTTTCCGTTGAAAAATACCAATTATCACTTAAAAGTTGCTAACAGATTGTAACTGGTGAAGAAATTTTAAAAATACGCGGCATGATATTTTGTAGAATTACAAAAATTCAGCAAATTTAGAACATCCCTTTCTCCCAATGAACTTAGAGATCCTAGAAATATCAATTTATAGTTCCGCCTCTCCATTTGGCAAAAATTGATAGAGATGAGACCAGACACCACAACCACCTACTCTAAATTTTCCCCACGAATGAACATTTTAGCTGCGTGCCACCTGGAATATGGAACCATTTGTTGGGAAAATTCCTAACTGAATGGAATTTTGGTATAATCTATTGAGAAATGGTCCGACTTTCAAAAATGTATTACTTTGTGTAGTTGAGAATTACTGAAGAGCTGTCGATATTTTTTCAATTCGTCAAACCGAATCCGCGTCATACATTGCCTCACGATGCGACATACATCTCCTCTTGGCTTGTCCAGTGCAACTTAGTGGGCGGTAATATATGATACCCCGACAACATTATGGTTATTTATTTATTTGTTAGGTTATTTGAGTGGCTCAAAATTAATTCAAGTAATTGGTGAGTGGCCTCCGTACTGAGTAATAAGTGTCTCCATTACTTTTTTCACGCAGAAATTCGAGACTACTACGGAGGTATATTCCATTTTTTCACATTAAGGTGAACCTGTTCGTTCCCTGCATCTTTTACCTGGGTATGCGCGTTTACTGGAATATTTGTCTTTAGATACTACTTGAGTAAACTGTGATTTTCCTTGCAGCACCTCCGGCATTCATCCATATTTGAAATACTGAGAAGATGTAATCCCCATTGTAGTTCCAAAACTTAGAAAATGTATTCATCGCCTCTCCTGTTAATTTATATTTTTCAATTACCTTCTTGACGCTTCTTCTTAAGTAAACGTCTGAGGCGTAGAAATAAGCTTGATTATGAGCCTTACATCACCTGAGTGATAGAAGAAAAATATAGGTAACTCAGGATTGCACGGAGAAAATTCCAAAGAGCGACTAGAGGAACGCTCCACCTTCCATTACAATCCTGATTCCACTAATACGTTTCTCACCCTCTCATTCTACCATCTCTGAAACTGAATGCATCTGAAGCTGACTTTAACGTCAACGAAGTAATGCTTCCACTCAACGACATGGGAATAACATAGCCCTGAATCGACTCCACGTGTGCGTGCAAGAGTTTGAAGAAGTGCCGGAGTGTTCGATTTAAAATTCGTACCGATGGCCATTTAGGAATTAAAAATGTCATACACCCTCTACTATGTAAACTCACAACCTATGAGTCCCTAAAATGCAGCTAAACATGCCTCCAAAACACTACGTTGTCGATTAAAAGCCATGCTGACAAGTTTCGTTATGCTTTGAGAAAAGCCCTCTGGTCTACCAGAGAATTCCCATCGTTGCGTAAACGCAACATTATTTACAACGACCATATTTATACCAGTAACGACGAAAGTTTGTGACAAAAATAAACATGATAAATAAAGAAACTTAGAACTAAGATAAAACATTACCACTAGTAAGATTACTCAATAAATCTCGGTAAAAAATCATTTACAATTTGTAGTACTTCAGCGCTTCGAAATAGGCAAATTTCGAAGTAAAATAAATACTATTATTTTAATGAAATTTTTTACAAAACCAACTGAATAAGAACGAAAGGTACTTCAGAACTTCAGAAAACCTGAGAAAAAATTATTCTGACGCAAAGATTTGTTCTAATAATTACGATTCAATAATGTTGCGTTTACGCAACGCTGGGGATTAATGGGTTAATACAGCCGAAATATTGAAGCTGGCAATAATTTCAATTCCTATTCCCAAGTTTAATTATATAAGCTTTCAATAAATTCATAGCATAAAAATAACGTAATAAAAGCAAAAAATAAAATTTGATAGGCGTATTATTGTTGCAAAAATTGTGAATATTCCCTGACTAAATTCTAATAATAATAGATTCATTTAAGGAGTTACTCAAAAACTTAGGTACACTGCGATAGACTCATAAAATGCCCAAGAGCATTTGCCAATAGTTTTTGGGGTACCTACTTTATGCAAGTGTTGTATTCACTGCCATTTCTCAAGTATAAATCCCTTCAACGTAGAAATGGCAATAAATAAATTTGGAAACAAAATAAAAATATAAATGCACCCCAACAGAGCCGTAATAAAAGAGTTAAATCGAGCGTCACAATAAAAATTGAAATTTAAAGGACACTGCATATCCCCTTGACCGATCCTTCCTAGCGAGGTTACACTTCCTAAGACTCATCCTGAAAATTTCGAGGTATATAGAGCAGACCTTTTTCAGACTTTGTCGGTTTGACAATTTTAAAATTTTACCACATTATCTTCTGCAAAATAATATTTTTATAATTGAGGCACATTCGATGAATCCCTTATATCACCATTGAAAGAATACTCTTATTGCTTACTTAACCTGTATAGTTTTTACAACCCTCTACCCTTCTTCTTCTGTGCCTTTTTTGCATTACGGTTAGTGCTTTTCTTTCGTAAATTCTAAATGTTTCATATGTGGGCTGAACAATATTTACATCTTGTCAATAAATAATCAATTTGAAATTTCTGCTACCAATGGATGAACACCTTATCAGAGTTCGGTAAATTTTAGGAATGAAGTAATTTTCAAAATTGATTCCTCGTGCCCTTACATTCTAATATGATGCATTTTCACAATTGATTTCTCATGCCCTTTAAATTTTAATATGATCCCATGAGCCCTGTAGACGGAGTGCGCACAAATCCATAATGATTATGCGCATATTTGGGTAGCAAATGAACAGGAAGGCGGAAGAAGAATAGAAGTTTCCACCCTCTTTGGCTAGGAAGTAGAGCAGTATCGATGCACAAGCCATCCGAGTCGCGATCATCTTTACGTTGAAAATCGCGCTTGGCGTGCGCAGCGCAGGAGGGGCGCATTGCAGAACACTGCTTTCCCTAATGCATTTCGGTGAAGGGGATTTGGGGCTCGTGGCAAACCGAGGACTGGCAGAATGAGTCTTGCGTCCGGAAACAGTCGGAGCCGCCTGAAAAATTGACCGCTTTGTGACGAACAATCGAAGTGCATTGAACTGCGTTCATTCCCCATTGTGAGGAACTCACCTTCGGGACCGTCGTGCGAGATTCGACTGATTAGGAAGGCATTTTTTTACCTCGAGATGTCACCCGTCTCCTAAGGTGATTTTCCTCACGAGAAGAGTCACTCATTCTGGCCAGAAAAAGGGAGGATAGCTGATGACAATACCATTGATTAATCTGCAAGATGGCTTCAATCCGAATAATGAGAACCTTAATGGAAAAATCTTTCGGAACCGGCATCCTCTTCGGCATTCTTCCAATTCTTCGGCATTCCTCCAATTCTTTAATAATGATCGATTTCATGACTCATCGGGCAACCAGTGACGGATCTATGGGGGGAGGAGACTACAGTTTATTGAAGAAAGATTTCGTGCTTTCCCGGCGAATGGACTTGGTAAAGAGTTCTCGGGATCGCCACCGGGTCAGGAACTCCATATCTACCAACGTTTCGATGACCGAGTCGGACATCGAAACGTTGGTAGATATGGAGTTCCTGACCCGGTGGCGATCCCGAGAACTCTTTACAGTTTACTATTGGTTCGAAACACACGCAACATAAAATCTAAGTCTTTGGTAACCACTTTGTACAAAAGTATTTAATTATATTTCCCAACATATTTACCAATAATAACGAATTAAAATACAAATTAGCTCTAAACTTAGGGCCTATTTTACACGCTTTTGGTATGTTACAATCCAATGGTAGATCCAAAGAAGGGTCAAGCCCCCCTTTGGCAGGTATTCAATTTACACTTGATAGAAACGTAATATCAGCCCCGTTTTGTCCCTATCCTGGATCCGCTACAGCGGAAACCAATTTAGTGATACGTGTATTGACATGCACCTACAATATCAGATACATTTATTTTTATTTATTGAAACGATGTAATGGATTAAAACTTGTCAATATCAATGATGAGCTGTACTGATATGAATATATAAGAGATAGCACAGCGAAATAACTCTGTGGGTAAATCATGGACTTATCAATATCAATAGTTTAATAGTATTTGCCGGTACATTATAATCCTATTCAAGTTTTTAGTTTCTACGTAGAAAATTTATGATTTGAACAATCAACAGTGGCAATTGGATTGACTTGGCAAATTGATGAACGCTATAACTCGATTGTTGGAAAAGCAGGAGTTAAAATGATGCGTGAAAGTATCAAAGAATATCATTAGAATGAAAAAAAGTTTTCATAAATATTTCCAAATGTATTTAATGTGCTATTATTTCAGAATATTATTACCTAGGGTGTAAGCAGAAGATATTGGGGGAAAAGCCATCCCACAATGCAGAGATAGGTTATTGGTCGATGTGACCAGTAATGGTCTTCCCAGTTCCTTAAGAAAAGATACGCAAATTCACTACATGTCTGAGTAATTTAGAGCGTACTGAGAAGTCAAATTAGATTTTAAACATCAAGTATATGTTTAAATGACCCATACTGTTCCAGTGCTAAGCATTAATAACTCTATTTATAATGTAACGAAATTATTCAAGTTTTACTATCTAAGGCGTGGGTACAATTTTCAGTAAGATTATGTTTCGTAATTTAAAGCAATAAACCATCAACTTATAATCAACAGCAATTTAATAGCGTTTTTTGCATTACTCTCCTACTACTATCTCCATGAACCATTCCTTCTCCCTCTATCTCCTGCTGCCATTGATCATTTTCAAATAGCAATGAGAGCAGTACAGCCCAAATCTGCCATTTGGTACCACAGTGTATAACGGCATGTGGTCACAGACACTCACGCCCTGAACACACCAATGCAAGGACCTACGACTTGGTAAGCAAGGAATTTTTCTTGGTGCCACAGAGGCCGGTCAGAAATAATACGTTTCCAATACAACTCTTCACCAACCCAACCGCGTCTACAACCTCAAAGCTATGGAAGATCTCACGCATTCCAATGACTCCAAGACTTGTGTGGACATAAGTCATATCTCCTGGAATTCTGACACCCAATTTTGATGTGTCAAAGACTATAAGCCACGTGAAAGATGAAAGAGGCTACGAGATGATTTTGATTTAAAAAAAATAAGCTGGCATGGAAATCTGAAACTAGTACCCGGTCAATTCCCCGAAAATATTAAACTGAAGGTTGAATTCAGACAAAAAAAGCAGCTCACGCAAGCTATTGTATAGAAATAGGTACTTCTGCAGCGAGGAAAATTTTAGCATTTCATTTCTTCAGGTTTTAAGGCTGGCTGCTTAGACGCGATTTCACCAGCGATGGTGCCAATTCTTGACATCAATGAGGGAATATGGCCTGAGATGCATTTAAGTAAGCCGCATACCGCAAAATAATGTCACAGGTGCATAATTGGTCATTATAAGTGCTTAAACGTCCTTATACTACGTCCCTTAATACGTTTTTAGATAATTTATGGTCCTCATTACCACAGAATTGACCCAAGAACAAATACGACAACAAGCACTGAAAACATGAATGTGTACCTTAACAATTAAATACGTAAAACGACCGAGACAAACGATATTTTTCATCGTATTTACCATTTCTAAAAATCTGATTTGATCTTGTAGTAAAAGCATTTAGTGAGATTGTGACAAGAATTGAGAGTAATTCAAAATAATACGAAACTCCGTTACATTTACCAAGAAATATTTTTAGGATGCTAGCAAGTATTTTTTTGTCAACGTAATTAATATGCTGGGCTAACTGGCTAACCAAATAATTCGAAGATATGCATGAAAATGCACTAGTCAGAAATGAATATAAAAGCAAGAATACATGTAATGAATAGGAATGCTGTTGACCGTTTACATTTTAATATACATCGTTCTAATTAGTGATGAGATAGCGCCTATGAGATACCACTTCGCATAAAGAGGAGCTTACGCGACTTGCCACGGAAATTATCACAATTGACGCCGGTCATGAATAGCCCCCGCGGTTCATTACTCGCGGAAGCGTACACAGGGCACTTCATCGCGACGTGCGCGGGCCAAAGGGCGTAATCAGTCACGCCCAGCCTCCCTTCCCTCCCCCCTTCCCCTCAACACCTCTCCGCACGCAACGGAGGAAAGCCACGCGTCCCGTATCGCGGTGGCACGCGCCCTCCAACGGCGGACGGCGTAAACCAAGCCATGATTTATGGAAGGGATTCTTCGCTCGTCTCGAGAATTCTCATCATTCAACGGATTCCGCGGGAGTCATAAGTCGTCTCCGCCACTCTTCCCGCCCTCGCTCGCCCCTGGAATGCAATGCGAGGAAGAGAGAGAGAGAAATAGATTAGGTGAGCAGGTAAAGGGGAAGGGCGCATTCAAGAGGCGAAACTTCGCTCTCGGCAGCGGCGGGCAAGATTCAGAGATCGAATTTCAGAGGCCTCCCGCGTCTCGCCGCATTCTCTCGGTTGAGCGGGGAAACGATCGCCCCCCACACTCAGTGGCTTAAGAGGGTGGTGAAGAGGCCACTAACCCCTAGCAGCTCTCATCAATGGATCGTCAAAATTCCCCCAAAATACTCGTTTGTTATGGGATTGTTCAATCAGATCCTAAATCGCAATTTGGTAAAATAATTCGGTAGATGAAAGTAAAAAATGATAGCACTTGCCATGCTGACCTTAGTACTGTAGATCTGTATCGCAGAGCTGGCGACATTAAATCTTTTTTTTCATTTCTCAACAAACAAGCTTTGATGCGAGGACTAGGAGTTTAGCATCATTTAAAAGAATAGATTTTGCTTTTGGTTTTCCCAGTTGTTTTCAGTTCATAGGTTTACCGCTTGGTTAAAAAATGGCAAATAACGATTTTTCAAAATATGGATGGCGTAAAATTACACCCATATCGAGCAAAGTGTTAAAATAAGTAAGCAAAAACGAAAAAGCAATTAATTCAGGAATTTGCTCTCAATTTTCCCGTAAGAAAGCAAAAAAGTTCGAAAAGCGTTCGTTCGTTCAAAACATTATAAGACATCTGGCGAAAATATATTTTGCACTACCGAAAAGGCAAAGGAATTCGTTTTCCCTCGATCAATAAAGGACTTTAACAAATGCTGGGTGGAACTTCGTACACACTTTTTTTAAACGGTTGGTATCGTAGCAGCCCCTGCCATACGCCTAAGAGGCGACATGAGGGTTAGTACATGCATGTATGAACATGAAAACTCATTCACGGAGAAACTTGCACTGAGGGAAGAAATCGCTATCTAGCGTGTGAAGAGCACTGAACCACGCGGGATCGATGAGCGACACCCAAGAGTAGCTGAGACGCAGTGGCACACACGACATGAGCTCATGACGTCATTAACTCATCTGCAAATGGGTTAATACCGTACAGTTTTCTCCATTAATATCTCTAGAAGTAGGTGAATACGATGTGTATGCTATTTAATATGAAATTTTTCTTAACTATATAGAAAAGAGGGCTCTTGACGGTAAATTGATACCAAAAGTAAGTGTATACTCAAGAAGTTTTAAAGAGGAATAAAGGTTGTAAAACCCTGTCGAAATATATACTCGTAAATCTTATACTCGAAAATAAACTACAAAATAAAAAAAATGCAAAAAATAAGAGAGACAAGTATAACTCATAAATCCTCATTCCAAATTCTTTGTGATAGATTCGTCCTAAAAAGATAATGGGAATATTTAATATGACCCACATATCTACGTTCATGAAATGAATGTTTTAGTAAACTTCTACATGCGTTTATATCTCTCTAAATGGTGACTTTATTTTTCGGTTTTTAAATTTTCGGCTATTAAATTTTGTGCTACAATAAGTGATTTTAAAATGCTGGAGAAAAAAGAGTCTGCGCAGTTTAATAGTCATCTCACCCTGGAGATGATTCTCTTTGTAACACCAAGTATCATTTTCTGAAGAGGTCGTCATATTCGGCACCTGCCCCAGGCGACTGAAAACTACGCTCTGACACTGCATCGCCTCCCCCTTCCCTCCCATACCACCTTCACCCCATCTCGCCTTAATAACTTCGTCGCCGCTGATACTCACACGGAGCTCTTTCGCGAAATAAAACAAAGGAGTAGGGGAAAAAATGAAGGAGAAATGGCGGAGAAGAGAAATTCAGCGAGACGAAATGGAGGCGTAGGATCGAGATGGCTTTTAAGGGCCTACCTATGGAAAAATCGGCGGAGCAAGCGACGGGGTTGCGCCTCGGAAAATACACGAGGAGACTAAGCAATTGCACTTCAGTGGCACCACGCTCAGATGGATACACATTACACATCCAACTGTCATTCTCTGAATCTATCGATCACATTCCATACATGGAAACATATCACCGATTATATTTTGTCCGCGTAAATCCGTAATGAGGGCATATCGTTGAGATATCTCGTACGGTATTTGCTATTATTTTTTCGGATAGAAATAATCCACTTCAGTATGGAAAAGGTTGGCATGGTGGCAAAACTTTTGTTGCATACTCATGCTTCGATTCGTTCAACCATGGAAACATATCACCGATTATATTTTATACTTGTGAATCCGTAATGAGGGCATATCGTTGGGAAATCTCGTATATCGATGGATAATCAGCCATTGTATAAAAAGGTGAACGCATGATTCAGGAACTACGGGTAGGCAATGGGAGATTTGAGGTATTGGACCAGTTTCATTCTCTCCACGATAAATTATTTAAGATACTTCACAAAATGAGGTGAATTTTGACTTAATGTTACAATTATAGGGAGTTCAATCCATCCGTGGATGCTCTTTTAATGTTTTATTCTTGGTAAGAGGACAAGTGTATCAGTTGCAATTTATCTCTTGAATAAAATTAACCTGAACAAGGAAAATCTTAGAAAGTACTCCAAATAGTACACCATTACTGAGCAAAAAGGTACTTCAATTTTGCTAAACGCACAAAATATAGCAAAAAAATGTGACGTGTTTATCAATTCCAGACTATTAATTAGTGGTGAATTAATGATAGGGAGATTATGGGCATATAGGAGTATTTCTTTTCACTAATATCAGCAATTACTCTAAGCAGATGCTGATTTGTGATTGTCCTATAAAATAAGGGTCGATAAATGAATGTACTAAAAGTATTAAGTTGTGGATGAGAGTATCATAGGCCATTCACCACAAGTAGCAGTAAGGATTCTTGAAATTTTAACCTTATTTTTGCGAGCTGGTGGCTCATTGCGAATTTCCAAAATTAGTCCCATGCTTGGCTGTGGATATTTAGAGTCAACAAATGATGCTAATTCATTTATAACAGACAGTCGATTGATATAAACAAGACTTAATATGGACTAGTCCCAATTGAATTATTCCACCTTATGCGTCTCGCCTCCTTTTTCTCAAATGCCAATGGGAGAGGAGTCTCTACTTGTTCAATCGAAGAGTCAATCTGAGTCCAAAAAATTTCCTTGAAAAACTGTCACTTTAAACAATATAATAAATACACTACTGGAATTAGCATTTAAAGTATTTGCACTTAAAACAAGCGATGTGGGAAATGAGGAGAGAGGAGGAACTTTTGCGGCTAAAAGTCCCAAAAATATATATATCGCCACCCCAAACACTCACAGCAGCTGAGAGAGACACATATAAACGCAGAAGAAAAAGACGAGAAGGCAAGAGAAAGTTAAGGGATGGGAATGAGCGAGTATCAGGGTGTGTGTGTGAGAGAGGTGAAAAGAGGGAGAAGGCGGGAAATAACGTGAAAGGAGTGGGTTCTTCGACTAGAGTGCCTTATTCAGCCTCGGGGAATTAAAGGGTTGAAAAAGCCAAACGCAAGCCGCTCTAAGGTTTTAAGTTCAAGTGGAGAAGGAGGAGGGAGGTGGGAGGGTATATGAGGAAGCAAGCGTGCCACCCGTGTAGCAGCGCTCATCAATTTTTAAGCCGTGGAGAGAAGCGCAGCTCGGAAAGAGTGAAGAGGCAAATGGGGAAGAGCGATTGCTTCGAGGGAGAAGATGCGATGCGCGGAGGAGGTCATAAATAAAACGGAGAAGCGGTGGAGATTACGGCGGAGTACGTTCGTTCGTTCGTACACAATATGGCTGACAACGATCTCTCGAGCCATCACCTCCTCGTAGTAAAGACATGATAGGAATTGCTGCTTCAAATCTGTTTTCACCGAAATGTATGTCCTTCGAGGAGTTTTAAGCTTATGGAAAGAATTCTTTCACATAGTAAACAGCTCTGTAAAAGAAAGTTTTGGAAAAATACAACAAGATTCATTGTTATCGATACTCCATATAAATTATTACTTGCTTATGTTACCAGTAGCATTTACAAATTATTTTTTAACATTATTTGACGATTTCAGAAGATGATAAAATTTCGCTTATAATTGTCTCCAATTACTTCATGTCAAGGTGAAATATTTCATTCTTATACCTAATTCTTAGGCACTTGGTTCACCATTTTCGGTTCAAAGGGGAAGAAGGGCAGAGGGAAAGACGCGTTGCGGAAAGGTCACAAACAAAAGGCGGAGATTACGGCCGAGTGTGCTCTCATTATATAGATGGTAACGAGTTCAGGACATTTAATAATTAATTTCATGGCAGAAGTTGCTACTTAATAATAATTTTTAAATTAAATATATGATATTTCCTTTCCCTTGAGTTACAACCTTGCCATGGAGGAAAGACTTATGGGTACCTATGACCTCATGAGCTGCACTGGCGGAATTAATTCTCAATTACTCCCGGTAGATGCACCCATACCAGTTTGGCCGAAGATTAGCAGCTGTACGAAAGGGTACCTAGTCCACGTGATGTAGGGACGCCGACTTACAAAAAATATCGTAGGGGTCCAAGCCGGGGATCTTGCCCCGGGAAATTTGATAAGTAGTGAGTTTTAAGTTTTTTAAGTATGTTAAAAGAGTCATATGATCAACATTAGAACCCTGATAACTCGAATCTCGATATCTGGACACTCCAGGGAAAATCGAAGGCCAGGCACATTTTTTTCCTCACACCCAAAACGAATTTTGAGGGGGCTCGGCCCCCCTCAGGCCCCATGGAGTCGGCGCCACTGACGTGATGGTGTCACGTAAAAAAATACTATTGGAGTAAGAGTAGGAAACCCTAACTCTCATCACTGAAAAAATCTCATCCCCGAATGAGCCTCGGAACTCGTCGAACGGGACCCGTCCGCAAAAGGCGGGTTTCGTTCACGGCAGCGATCTCGGCAAGGCACTACTGGAGTTATGGGTATAGGTATGGTATGGTATTTGGAGGAGGCGACCGACATCTAAGGTCATTTGCGCCATGAGGGAAATGTATGGAAGCAAGCGTGGAAAGAAACCCGTAGTCGGCATTAGTCTGCTCTTAACGAAAGGCGGCAAGGGGACCACGGCTTAGCGTTACATCCGACGGACGGAGTGTTGCGCTTCAAATGTCCTCCACACAACATTCAAGCAGGGATCTGGCAGTCTCTGAAAATTCTCTGCCACTGCCGGGATTTGAACCCGGGCCCGCCGTGTGGGACCTAGCCTCCACACCAACCCGAGCCCCGTTATGGGTATAGAGCTACGCATAGAGATGGGGAGGAAAGTCAACGAGGGGAAGCTTCAATATTGAGCGGGAAGATGCTTAAGAGAGTGGTAGGTATAGATAAGTAAATGTTAGGATTCTGGCACATTATAGGAGAACGGAAACAGAAGCATGTACAATTGCACATCAAGGAGAGAATTGCGTTAGCTAAGGAGGCGTTCATGAACAAGAAGCCGCTTATGAGAGGATGGTTATGAAAGAGATGGATAAGAAAGAACGAAATGAAAAGATGGAAAGAAAAGAATGAAAAGGCAAGTGAAAAGTCTTATCTGGAGTCTAGCGCTTTACGGGGCGGAAATTTTTACTTTACGAAGGAGGATGAAAAAAGACTGGAGGTGTTTCCAAATGTGAGTCTGGAGAAGAGTGTAGAAGGTGCAGTGGACGGAGAAGAGGAACGACGAAGTTCTGGACATTACAGGTGAGGAGAGGCAGCTTGTAGATGATATGAGACAGGAGGCATGCATGGTGCGAGTACTGAATGGGGACGAGATGTTGAAAACAGTTTTAGATGGTAGAATGTTGGGCAAATGTAGAAAAGGAAGGAAGAGAATACGATTTTTAGAAAGAATGAATGGGAGTAAACGCCTTGTTGTGGTTATTTTAAGTGGAAAATTCATTGTGAGAGGGGAGGCTGGCAAATTAATTCTTAAATACTGCACATCAGCCAACTTTATTCGATATAATAATAATACGTTCTTGATCGAGCTGAAAGGTTATGGCAGCATTTATTAGATTAAATTCACCGTAGGGTCTGCCAAGTCTGATTCCTTGGCGATTTTATCTTCCCAATATTATGTATTTTAACATATATTAGAAGATAATTAAAAGTCTATCATACTTTTGTATCCAATTGATTCATTCCATGGTAAATGCTATTTTTTAATAAACATTCTTCAAAGAGGACAGGAAGATACGAAGAGGTCGTAATTTAAAGGCGAAGCGGAAGGAATTACGGTAGATTGGACTCTTTCTATGAAATGACTGACAAAGACATCGGATAGGCACCTCACAGAAAGGACATGATTGAAAGAGACTTATAATCTCCAGTGCACAACAAAAGTCTAGTCGATCTCGTTTGTTTTCATTCCCAAATTTTTGTACCAAACTCTGTTTATAATAAGAAATTACTTGTACCCCTTCGCTACTCACTCTCTCAAATATATTATTATATGTTCTTCAAAGAGTTAAAATCATTCGGCAGGACCTATTGAATGAAAGTTGGTTTTTAAGTTTTTTTCTGAACCAGGATTTTTCTATGCCACGAAATCTTTCGAAGACAATATCTGATCACACGTATGTGTTAATAAACTTTATAGCAATATAAAGGCGTGTCATCAGTCAAACCTATTAACTTAGCTTATAAATTATTGAATGACGGTGAGAATATGAAATATAAAGGCCACAAATTATAGGAAAAGCGTAAGCGATTACGGTGGAGTACGTTCCCACAATATAGCTGGCAAAGATCTCAGGTCAATACTTCATCGATATGATATGATCGGAATAGCTACGTGAACTCCACTAAAAGAAATATGTATTATTTTTTCCACCTTAAACCATCATTTCCGTCCGGTATATAATCGTCTACATGGAAGGGTTGCTATAAAATTGGAAGTAGTTACGTACTTACCATTAAGAATAACACGTTAGCGGGAAAATCGCTACTTCAAGATTACATCCATGGAGTAACAATATGAGCATCACTTCTACCATCTAGGTTCCGTCCTCATCAGAACCGCTTTCAGCTGAATAAATTTCAATCGAATTGGAAAACATCCATCATCCTTTTTACTTCGTGCCACAGCATTTATATCGGGTATAAAGCACTCAAGAAAATCTCGGCGAGAATATTACGGAATTGTAGAAAATTTATAAATTTGAATGTACGATCCAAACAATAAATGACATCTCTATGAAGTGCAAGATTTTAAAAAGTGATGACTACAAGTACAGGATGCTACTACACCTTGATGCTAAGCCATTTATAAGAGTGAGTTAAAGGTGTAACCAATAAATTAGCCATAAAATACAAAATATGAAACGAGTATGCCATTTCAAAACTTTGGTAACTTTTCACTGTAAGAAACAATTCTGATGAATGTGATCAACCTAGCTTTGAATGTTAGCTCGTTCACTCAATAAGTGAAATTCAATTGCGCACTAAGCGCCAAGCGGAAATCGGCTGGAAAATGAGAATCCTGAGTTTCACAAGATACGTGGATGTTCACGTGAGACGATGAACATGCATAAAATCAACATTTCGTGAGTGCTAAAAAATTTAACCTTTAATCTAGGTTAAGCATAAGATGTAATACTCTTAAAAACATGATCAGCATGCATTAATTACTGGCTAAATGACTCATATCTGACTATCGCATCTAGCTACTAAAAATAATATATTTCAATGGTTCAAGTAGCAACACTCTTTTCTATACCACACCGTTTATGCTTCACCAATAAACGTAGTTTCTGTTAATTGCGCCATTATGAGAGTAAAATATTCCAAACGCCTCATTGCTTCATGAATTTTATCCATCCCGTCCTATAATGTAACACAGAAAAACCTCTAGAACTCTATAAGCATTTTATCATATTCATAGCTTAATATGGTTAAAATATAGTCACTGGAGGAAACATTAAAGTTTGGAACTATCTCGGAGTTGACTAAAAGACAGCACGTATTTTTCCAAAGACTTTGAGCCCTGCTAAAATCACGCGTGAGAGCTTACGGGACTAAGTCGTAAAGGGCTTACAAATGAATATTACTTTATATTCCATGTAAATTTTTAATAATTTATAATTTCGATTGCACTTCCTGAGAAACTATCAAACAGTAACCAAATTACGCTTTGAAGGGAGCATTTTTCGTTGACGTGTTTCAGGGCAGTATAGGTTATTTTGTTTAAAATCAACCAAAAAATAATACCACTGCGGTAATACAAGAAATACAATTTTCTTTTCTTTATAATGATATGTATCATCCCTCTCTGTAAATTATCAAAAATGTGCGTCAATTATCAACGTAACCCGATAGTGAAAACATGATTTATTTCTCAGATTTCAACAAATCACACCATTTGCAGGCATTGATAAAATTCAAAACTATTATAACTTATATAACTTTTGATAATTATATTTAAAAATTATTTTATTGAATTATGTATAGATAACATAACTTTGAACTAATTAATTATACAACTTTCTGGTAATTACGAAATATTTATTTTTCAAATCTTGGATTGGTTCCGAAAATATTCGGCTGGAATCGTAAATAGAATAATTATTAGCCATGAATCGCCAATTTTAAGTTGCAATAATGTAAGAGTTAGGGTTTCCATGAAACTAGGAGTTCCAAACATTATAACTCAGTATATTACTAACCTAACGAATTAAAATTTTGATTAATTGCCATTCGAATTAGGCTGATGACCGAATAAATCCGTCTTCCACGCTAAAACGCAATCAGATGCCTGCCACGCAAAGCCATGGTTGGAAACCGACAGACCGCGTCTCCTCGTCAAATCCCGCCGAGTCCTCGACATGTCGTCCTCTCGAGAGGCGACCCTCCTCGGTCAAATGGGGGACCTTTCCCCGGAACGGTCATGGCATCTCGAGGCCCATTCCACCACCACTACCCATCCGTCATGAGCGCAGCAGCTCCGGGCTTGCGGATGAATAATGCGGAAAAAATGAGCTCGTGTGTGTCAACATTTGGCGAAAATATTTTATATTATTTTCGCCCGATGAGTGAGGGAGAGTGAGTTCCTTTTGAAGTGGCGAAGAGGAGTTGGGGAGGAGGGTTTTTTTGTGAAGTGGCGGTTGTGCGGGGATCCGGTAGGGGGAGTGAGGGAGGAATTTGGGCACAAGTGGAAAGAGAAGAAAGAGAGAAGGCATTATTATTGAGGGACTCCCGTTGTACGTAAGAGAGAGAAACACAGAGAGAGAGGCAAACCACCAGCCTTCTCTACCGTGCCACCGCTTCACGAGCACGAATTGTCCCAGTCTCGTCGAAGCGGACGAGGAAATGGAAGAGATAACTCCACTACTGAGTTACCTGGTATTATTCGCTCCCGAGGCTTTCGTACGTAAGTGGGGGATGATGCCAGCTCCGACCGCAACAATGAGGGGAAGCGAGGGAGCATAAACCAGGTGAAACAAACCATTGGAGCCTTGAAAAAAATATCACCAAAAGGAAAAAAAATCTTGCTGGTTTCAGCATCTGATAAATATGAACCAGTTCATTTTCTGCTCATGCGTGAGGGCCCACGATTATGACGGCAATATCCGATATCGCGTGATAGATTTGACGCGTCTCACTGGATGATAATGACGATCGTGTTTTTTTATCTTTGTTGCATCGATTAAAACTTTATTTGTTTATTATAATACTAAGGAAGAAGTAGAAATATCAGTATTTTAATGACTGCGCGTTTTATAATATCAGGATTTTTTTTTAGCAAACCTGGACTAGCCACGGTGATAACTTTACGGGAGTCACCCACGATTTACAATTTGTGCGAAAAATCCACTGAGAAAAAATCATTCGCCTTGACCGGGATCTGTGTTACAGGAGTGTAAATCGATGTGCACCGGGTGTCCGAATACTTTTGGTGAGCGAAATATTTGCATATTTGTCTATTGGACTCAATTTATAGAAAAGTAGCAACAAATTCTCGTTCTTTCAACACGTAAACCTTTACCGAAGATGTAAATGATAGTACTACATTCATGTTGAATCCGAAGAGCAAGTGCAGCGGAGTCAAAATAATAATAGTGGCTGGAAACAAGTATTGTCCGAATATTTATTTCAATCACAGTACAAAGCAATGTAATGTCGTTTTCTCCTTGGTGCCTTTCGTTCAGAAAGACTAATAGAGATGTCGTATTAAATTTTTCTTCATTATCTCGTCTCCAAACTTACATATGAAGAAAAATGACGGTTAATGTTGGTTCCCTGATCAAAGTGAAAAAGAGAAAAGTTTAAAGAATTGTCAACTGAGTAAGCAGTAATGAGAAGTAAAACTTCCGTCGATTAGATTAAGGGCAAAAATAACTCTACTCTCAGCAAATCAATATTATAAATTTAATATAATTAGTTGCGCTTTGCAACATTCTGCATCGATTGATAGAAATAATTCTACCCCGATAGCACTGTCATATCTTAATAAGGTAAGGATGGCTCCAATATTCACAATAAGTGAGTGATTCTGTAAAGATTGAATTCAGCTAAAACATTTCCTCTCTGTGTATGAGTCTTACAACGTACCACAACCTGCAGAATAGCTAATATCCATGGGTTATTTATTTCATGCGCAAGGGTCATGCGATACATAATTAGTATTTCTGAAGCAATACGAGAGGAGGAGACAGCAGTCAAACGGGCTGTTCTCAAATTGCTCTATTTTCTTGGCGACGCTGGACTATTTACGATCACCATAACTCACCACGGTTTTAGGCATTCGATTTCCTCGATATCAAACGACAAGTTTCAAATTTTGCCATGTACATCGTAAATATCATCCTGCCAGTAACTGAGATAAATATGAACAAGGAGAGAAGAAATACGTAGGTGTGAAAAGATTAGCTGATAGGAGAACTGACAATGAGTGGAGAGCTGCGTCAAACCAATCCTAGGATTGTTGACCAGTGATGATGATGATGATGATAAACAAGGAGGATTCTTGGGAAGCAACCCAGGTGGAGTGACATAATCAAAATATCCGAGATCATGTTATGGGTCTGTTGACTGGCTACGACGATAGCGTTTGCATTTTTTCTTTGTGTAGATTTTGAATATTATTCGCATTCTATTCCCTACTCGAAAAGGATGATAAAATTAATCAGTCAATGAGCTTAGTTAAAGCTATGATTTTAAAACTCAACCCCCACCTCATTGGTCAAACTCCGCCCCTGGGGATTCCCCTCCCCACCCTTAACCCATATTTCAGACCATTGGGTTTTTTCCCCAATTAAAAAAATGTATTTGTATGTGGCTATTTATTCCGTATCTTCAATGCACATGTACCATATGTTGACGTGCCACATCGAAACCTAGGTCATACAGCATTAAATTTATGTGGTATACAGCACTCATTATAAAGCTTTTTACACTTCCGAATGTTAAGCCGATTCCATGAGTTTACGCCCGAGACAACGGATGATTAAATGCCTGGGTTTCAATGTCGACCTCAATTTCCGGTTTTTGTGCAGCCAAATTAAGCACTCATTATCATATTATCTACGAGGTGAAAACAACGAACTTTTAGAAAATAGGCTGCCGCCGCCAAATGCGATGATGTCTTAATCATCAAATGCCGAATATGGGTGGCTTTTGCTTCGACTGCTCTTGTGTGGAGAAGCGATGTGATGGCCTTGGAGGCCTCTCACGAATAAGGCGATGGACACGTCCAAGACACGAGCGGGGATTGACCTACGGAGGGCAGGGGAGAGAGGTGCTCAGCTGCGGTGCAAGCAGAAAGGGTGCAAAGGGGGTTGAAACGGGATGAGTGCACCCACCCCTCGTGGCTGCGACACGCTGCTGCTGGTCCTCTCGCCCTCGGAGCCCGAGGCATAACAGGGGGATGAATACTATCTCCCACCCATCCACCCCCCCCCCCATATCTCCCATTCCTTTCTTTTCCTTTTCTCCGTTTACGGACGCCGAGACAAAAGGGGAGGGGTATGGAGGGAGGATTTTTCGCCTCTGTCAGTTTTTTGGCGTTTTTATATTTCATCCATGTGCACTTTTTCCAGTTTTGCGTTATTTTTTTCCTCTCCCTCGTTCTCTAACTCCTCGACGAGGCGAACGCGGGAATATTAAAAAACAAAAAAGGGAGAGGGTGCGCCGAGGAACACGCGGCGACGGCGGCACAATCCATCGCATCGATCCGCCGCCCTCTGCCGGCGACGCCGCGAACCAACCAGGTCTCTCACACACGAAACCAAAAGTGACACCACATCTGACACCCAAGCATCACAGGCTGCAACCACATCTGATACCCAAGCACCACAGCCTGCACCCAGCGACCGCCACCATCACGTGCACCACTTGTGCCAGCGGCAGCGGCAGGAGATGGGCGGGGGCGGGCCAAACGAATTGCATTTCGGAGGATATGTGTCGGAGGGAAAGCTTTCGGAGGAGTGTTCTCCAGCCTTGATGATTTTTCGGGGACACTTCCTTATTTGATTCATTCCGTTGTGGGCGACAGCCGAAATGCCGCATTGCTGGGCGTAGCAGAGCCATCAAAAGTAGAAATTATGGTTCGCCGTTCTATTTCCGAATACAATACCGCATAGAAATAATTCCTAGGTGTATAAGATACCTTTGATCCTTTGTCTACTTAAAAATTATTCATTCCATCACTGATTGTTCTTGAAATCTACGTGTTAAATAATTCAAATAACATTCAATCATCATCATAAGAATCAAGTCAACAATCTTAAGATTGGTTTAACGCAGCTCTCCGTTCCTCTCTCACATCGGCTAGCCTTTTCATAGCGACAAAGTCCTTATCTTCAACATTCGAATTCTTTATATTTTGTCCTACGAAACTCATTCCGGCCCATCCCTTGCTCTACTTCCCTCCCACTTTTCCTTCTACGACTGTTTTCATCAGGCCTCATAATGTCGAAAAAAAAATTTTCCCGTCTTCCCCTTAAGATTTTCAGGAGACTTCTCTTTTCTCCCTCTCTTCTTAGAACTCCCTTTTTACTTACTCGGTCGATCAATTTTATCTTCATAATTGCTCGGTATTACCACGTTTGAAATGCTTCTTAAATTTAGTAATTAAAGAAAGTTTAAAGATTTTGAGCCACTAATGTAGTCTCCATAACTCGGAGCCTTAGCACGAAGATAAATGGAATAAATCGTTAATGTATGGAATATAAAAGCCAACCGTTGGCATAGCCGAAGATAAAAAAAATCCACGTTGTAGGCAATTGTAGGCCACAGTAAAAGCATTTCCGGTGATTCGTATTAAGGGAGGGGAGAGAAGGCTTTCCGAAGAGCCGTGATGATTTTCCGGGGACACTTCCGTGTCTGATTCATTCCATGAGAGGAGAGACGAAATTCCGCATTGTTGGGCGTTACTGAATCAACGAAAGTTAAAAGTTTAGCTAACTGATCGAATATAAGATATAATACCTCGTGAAACAATGCCATATGAATGAAAAACCAGAAATACTATGCCAAATTTAAAATTATCAATGATATTTAACTGCATTTAACCTAAATTATATTTTAATTTAGCATAAATTTTATTTTTGGAGTCAATAACTAGTATAAATGATTGCCAAGTAAATGAAAGACCTGCGATTCTACGTCTATTTAAAAATAATTAATGATTTATCTGATTTCCGCTATTATTAAAGAAATTATAAATTCTTCATTAGTGATGCTCACGTAAACGTAAAATATTGAGTTTCAATGAAGTTCCTAATTATTGAGTCAAAAATGCGTCCATAAAATTAACTGGCGGTTTTTAGCCACTGTAATTTTACAGAATTATACGTTATTTCTTTGAAGATAACTGCCTGCGGCAGTGATGGGGCTTGGGGCTAAAGAATTAAGAATGGCCAGCAATGAGCCCCACGAATTGCATGCCGAGATTACGAGTTCAAAAGGGAGAAACAGCTTTTGGAAGTGCGTCCTCCAGCCTTGACGATTTTTCGGGGACACTTGCGCGTTTGATTCATTTCTTTGAGGGCGACAGACAAAATGCCGCATTGCTGAGCGTAGGAGAGTCATCGAAAGTAGACCATTGCTTTAACTAATCTGTGTCTGATGCACACACGCGCAGAAAGCATTCCTATCCATTAAAATATAAAAGGCTCCCATATCGACATTTACAGTGGATGGGAAAATCGATTAATTTTCAAGACTCTATACGCCATGAAAGCACCTAAGAATACTCCATTCCCTGGTTAGCTAGTCATTATACATGTTCCGGAAATACTGTTCTAAATTTATTCAAACCGGTGAAGTAATTGACATGGACCACAAAACTATTGGCGCAGATGGTAGGTACAACGCGCAGTTGCAGGTATCTTAAAAAAGCAATCTCTAATAATTATCTCAAATTATTTTCATCCTAATTTTCGTCAGAATGTACCAAAGGCTGGATACCTGCATAGATTCTTTGCACTGGGTATTTCATCTAGAGTATTAGAACTCAAAGTACCAATTTGTAGTACATTGTACCTTACGGTGTGGACTTATTGTCAAGTTGACTTTAGAACTATAATATTTTGCCTATCTTAAAAATGAATGTATTTATGCTGTTATCACAAAAATTGCAAGTAATTAATAAATTCATAACAATAATATTTGTTGAATTTTATTAAGCTTCCAAAATTTCAGTGACAATTATATTTTACAGAAAATCTACGAATTATTTCGTAAATTACTATTGGTTGCTTTAGGGTGCGTCGACAATTGAGGTCATTAGAACCAACGTTATTTCGTATAATACAAGTTCCAACAGCATTAATGGATTTTAGAGAGGAGGAAACGGGACGTAGAAATCACCGACTACGTTACAACACCCGCGCAGCACATCCTGCACCCACCACCTCATCACGGCCAGCCGTGCACCAGTTAGGGTAGAAGGACGGGAGGGAGACATGCAATGAGAACCACGGGAATTGTATTTCGAGGGTTCCTCGTGGAGGGTGTGAGAGAAAGCTTTCCGAGGAGTGTTCTTCAGCCTTGATGATTTTTCGGGGACCTTTCCTTGCTTGTAACATTCCGTTGGGGACGACAGCCGAAATGCCGCACTGCTGGGTGGCGTAGTAGGGCCGTCGAAAATTGAACGTGTCTCTTGTCTCGAACATAGAACTTTTATCTCTGTTAGATACTCTTACGTGCAAAAACAATTTTGAGATCCTAGAGATCCAATGAGTTTTGAAAATGTACACCTCTTCGGGAATTAAATTGCATGACTCATTCCCTAAAAATAAGTAACTAGCAGCGATAGACTTACGATTCGAATTGGAATGTTCTAACGTCAGCTGTAACTGCGCATAACATATAATTCGAAGTGAAAGAAGGACCTACAAAAATGCAAACAGATCATAAAACGGTTAAACCACATTTTCAGCCAAAAATCTGATCAAATACCTATTCCGTAGAATATGAAAATTAAAGTGTTGCCTTTTAAATTTAAAATGTTGAATGATGGATATAGTCCACAAATTTCCACAGGGGAGAATGACGCCTCGGTAGCTTAACTGGCTAAAGCACTCGGCCGGAAATCGAGGGATCCGGGTTTGAATCCCGGTCAAGGCGAATGATTTTTCCTCTGTGGATTTTTCGCACCAACATATATATGCTCCATCACCCTTTATGATTCTCAGGTATTATTAAGAATGTAATCATGGTAAACAACTACCAGCAGTTCGCGTCGTTCAATAGGCGTACATGATACGAGTAGGACATTGGTGGATTAATTTGTGTCAGAGAGAAAAACCTTCCTAGGAGCGGTCGTCAGCCTTGATTGTTTTTTGGGAACATTCCCATGATTGATTCATTCTATCATGCTGAACCATCATCGATGCTGAGCACGAAAAGATAATTTAAAATAGATTGTTTCGACTAAAGTTCTGTATTCAGGTAGACGCATGCATCGAACACATTGCTTAGTGGATTAAACTTCCCAGTAATGAACAGTAACTCATTCATCTCATCACATGAGAAGCGTGTGATAGATTTAATGAAACCGTGGGCCTGTTAGGTACTTAACACAGTAATACTCGAAAAAATATCATCTTGCTGAAACCTTTAGGGAATATATTTTCTTTTTTTATATTTTTTATATATTTTCTTTATTTTTAATATTCAAACTTCCGACTTTCAATAAAAATAAATGAAAATTTAACTCCAAACAAATTATTTCTTGGTCCATAAGCGGCAAACGGAAAATTGAGTGCATTTTCTTCGTTTTCAGTGGTTTAATTACATGATGACAGCTGAGGACATGGCTATATAGCGATCGTATTTTTTATATACTTTCCACAGATTGTGGGTTGCAGCAGAAATTTCTTAAATAAATACAGCCATTCAAGTTAGACTGTTCGCCCACCATCTGTAGTATTACAGAGCCACTTGAGTATTCATTTTAGCCTAAATTCTCATTGTTATTTACTTCTTACCAAGGCCGCAACCGTTATCGGGGAAAGATAGCCGACAGAAAGTAAAAATTACTTCTTATATTGTAATATCTATAGGTATTAAAAAAACGCATTTTAATGAGTCATGTGAAAAAATGGTAAGGTATCTTACTTTGAGATCAATTTTGAAACTCCATTCGAATGAGCAACATTCACAGAAATGTTCAAATCCAGAAATATGATGACAATTCTACGGCTTATATTGAGCACCATATTATAAAATCCTCAAGAAAGGAAGTTTGTATCAATAATTTATTTTCATTATAAAATCAAATTATTTTCAACGTGGAAGACATCCAGAAGAAACTTTCTATTTATTTTGAGGTGCATAGAGATAATCCATAACATACAACCAATACAGCAAAAAAAAGGTGATAAGATTAACAAATAACGAACTATGCTGTCGTGAAGTTTTTAATTAAGAAATTATTCTATCGAATAAGCACATGCTACAACAGCCGCTTCCTCAAGCATGAAATATCTACAGGACTAATTTTCTTCCATCTTTGGGACAAAGTAATGGGACAATCGAGAAAAAAGTCACACTTTCGGTCACGGGTACGAATCTTCTATACGTAATAGATTGAGAGAACTAACAGCATGCATTTTTATTTTCGAATATTTTCATATACAAGCAGGTTACCATTTTACTTAAAATACTTTTTAATAACTTCTATTTGAATTTAATGAAAGGAAGAGTAGACTCCAAGACTTTAATTTTAATGACTTCAAACGAATACGGCATCAACAATGTTCGAGTGAGATGAAAATTAAAAATGACAGCCAGGCACAATTAGTGGGAAAGTAAAGAAAACCCGGGCAAGAAGACAAATAATGAGAGCAGCTTGGCATGAAACAGAACATCAATTCAGTGAGGAACAAATGAGAATATTGATTGTGTTTTCCAGCTGAGTGTATTAATAGAAGACCAAATATAATTTTTATAACCTTATTAATAATTGAGAGTGCCATATAACCTCTGCCATAAGCCTCTGGATAACAATTAAATGTGCAGTTATAATCTTCTCTTAAGGCGAATGAAAGAAAGTGTCAAAATTACTGAACGGAAATTATATCATAGGAGAAGTGGTCCTCAGAGGTCTTTTGCAATAGCAAACCTATGACAGCGTGACATGAACACCACCCTGAATTATTAAACTATCCATTTTCAAAAGTATAATTGTTTATTATAATACGCCTGAAAACCTTAAGCAGAAGACAGAACTACTAAGTTTATCACATTAGGAGATACAATGGCCTGGTGAAAACAATCGCAGGACAGGTGGAAAGGGCAAGGAACGGCCTCAAATGAGTTACATAGGACAAGCTATAAAGGATGTAAATGTGAAGGAATACGTTGCAATGAAAAGACTAGCGGGTAGGATAGAGGAGTGGAGAGCTGCGTCAAACCAATCTTAGGATTGCTGACTAATGATAATGATAATATACCTGATATAAATGGTTAACTGAATAGGTAAGGTTAAACTTTCAGATACTACCTCGTATTTTTTATCGCCTATAGAATTAAAACCCTTTTCTAAGACTTTCCTGGCTATAAAAATGTAATAAAATTTCATCCATTGAAGTTACCACTATGAGATTCTATTAAATGATAAACGGGAAATTTAATCAAGGAAATTGATTATATAGTTTCTTTCTAGTGTTTCTATGCCAGAACGAACCTAATTTTTACAATTTTTGTTATTGACAAAATTGATATTCCTGGGATTAATTCACATGACATTCAGCGCAGGTTCATTGCATTTCATAGAAGTGGACCTACATCTTACAGAAAATTCATTTTAGATTACCTTCAGCAACTATGTTTGGATAGCATTTGAAAGTGCTGAAGATGTAGAAAATGTTAAGAATACATCAAGTAATAATTATTGTGGTACGTTTCCCTTTAAAAACGGCAGCTAAAATATAGCATTTTAATCTGATTTGAAGTCGATAAATAAAATTATTTTAATTCGAACAGTCTTTTATTCAACAGAGGTAGAAGCAGAGGCCAAGCAATGTTAAAGCTGAAATATTTAATGGATCGAAAATTTTAATCCATCCATTTTCATTGATCAATTGTACGCAAGAATTCATGAATTATAAAAGCCATTAGCTGCGTTTGAAAGTGATATGAGGTATGGTAATGTCAATGATCGAATTTAGTGCAACAAATGAAATAATTTACTGAAAGAAAGGTTATCTCAAACCCGCGCACCAAGAATGAAGTATTCTCTATACCAGATTTAAAACAACGGGCATCTACTCTAACATTGGTCCGTCCGTCGCTTATTTCCGGATTGTAACTCATCTTGCCTTTCTCCATGTGGTACAGCTTACTTTTTTCCCACACCAACTGGGATTTTGTCCGCACTCACTGCACGCGAACCTTGATGACTTCGGCATCTTTCCATGGCTCGATATTCATCACCGTTTTCGACATTCACCCGAATCGATAGTAGCAATAGCAAATACCTGCGGATATTACTCACACGACACCGAGATGATCCGCCCGGCGCAATGGCCGCCCTTCGAGCAGTAGGGGGCTTCGACCCCAGATTTAGATCTGAGTTTCCCGTAGCAGGTCGCGTCGTCAAGAATTTCTGGTGCAGCTGAGTCAATCGCATTGGTAAGAATTCAGGACTCTGGCCATGGAAGATTACAGAAAAAGAATTATCATTATATGAGAGTTGATGCAAATATACTTATTTCTATTTCTATCACACCCTGCCCTAATTCTTCATATATCTGGAATGGAAATAATATGCCTAACTTGTAAGCGTAAACTAGTGTTGTAACTCATCGTGAATATTCGAAGTTAAGTGACCAACGGAGCAGCTGGTGGCCGAGGGTGAATGGATGTAGTACCATGATATGGTTCATAAAGCAGTCTTCAGCGAAATTTAAGTGAGACACTTTTAAATAAATCCTTAAGACTGTTTTAAATAAAATATTTTTCTTAGCGTATAAAGTTCCCCTAACACATTGAGACTGGTTTCTCTCTTTATTCTAATGTTCAAACTAAACCAAACATTAAAATGATTGATGAATCAAAACTGAATAAAAAGGCTAATCTAATCAGAACAACTTTTATCTGTTAGATCACTTTCGATGGCATGTAACCGAGCAGGTTCAAAATATTATCATTTTTGGATACAGAATGGCGGAGTAGATATGAAAAGTATGACATATAAAGTTGTAAGATAACAATTCTCAAAACCTTTAAACCGCCATGTCTTATATTCTCCTCCAGAAATATCCAAGAAAAATTGGTAAAAAAAAGAGGAAAAAGTTAATTACTGTATAAGCAAACGATTGTGAAACTTTGAACGCAACAAACGGGATGAAAGCATTGCATTTAATACGATCCAATGACCCTTAGAGAAGAACGATACGCGATAGAGCCGTCTCCGTTTAGCCTTGCACCAGAGGCACGTGATGTACCTGATGGCTCACTAATACATCAATAAACGTATTGAAAGTGGTATGGGTGAATATTTGAAAATAGAGCATTTACAATTGGGGTTTTTGGTAATTGGCATGAGTCAATACTCAAAATATGGGTTTAATATTAATTTAAAACAAATGAATGAATTTATCAGTTAATATTTGCTTCAGTAATGTTGATGGTTGCTTTCGGGAAATGCTGCGTAGGTAATATTACCTGCTCGACGTTTCACTTAGAAAAAAGGAACGTTTTCAAGAGAATGTCTATTGAAAACGCTCCAAGTATGAGGAGTGAAACGTCGAACATATAATGTACCTACGCAGCATTTCCCGAAAGCAACCACCAACATTGATAAAAGAATCTGTGAAAATCTTCAAACAAAAAATTTGCTTCAGCAGTTTGTGGAGCGGCCTACTAGGTAATTTAGCGATACTTCTCCTTCATTGATGTCGGTGATTACTGTCAATTAATATTTCAACAGATGTTTCAATGGTGTCACTCTTATTTATTTTTTGATCGGGCTCCGCTCGTCACCTCTTGCGCATCGGAGCGGTTTTTTGGGCTCAAATCGGTGATGACGCGCGCGGAAGAGAACGCGTTCGTGTCCGCGTTGCGAACGCTGCGAAGAAGCAAATCAATCCAATGGATTGTATCGAGGACCGATCACCTTTTCATCAATCCCAATCGGATGGAACTAACTTTTAAATCGTTGCGGCGACAGCGGTGGCCTGATTGACCATCCGTTGAACTATTGCAAGGATTCAGTGTTACGGCAGGTTTGGGTGTATTGGAGGCGGCGATGAGCGTTATCGACTATCCAGCAGAGTGCAATCGAAGAAACGAGCCTGAACCACGGCTAAAATCCAACTCTCTGCAACACTATCATTCCGATTCTGTCCCCGGTTAGCCTCTCAAATCGCGATAGCCCATCTACAAACTCTATTTCCATTCCAAAAAGTACATTTCAATACTCCGTGAGTCGGAAATTGAGAGCGCTAAGTCATGCACCACCGGAATTTAAGCACTCTTCTCGAGACAAAGCACCTTGGAAACTTGCTAAGGCTAAAACAGTCGTCTGCTTTTTGTATCTCTCCTTTTGAGTGAAACTAGTCAGCAAAACATCTAACGTAATATATTTAACCGTTGCCTTTTTCTAAAAGTTTGAAATACGTTGTGATAGCTACAGGAGCAGATAAGAAAAGCTATGAAATAGACTCATGGATAATTACTTTTGAATGGTTTTAGAATTACTAGAACACCTTTAATCCTCAAAATAAAAGATAAAGTCAATTAATAACTGAAATAATTCCGAGTGGAATTATTTTTTTTCTGAAGAATCGTAAACTCGAGGATGACTCCATGGAGGTTCACCGCACTCTTTAGTGTGCAGTATTCTATAATTATACGGGAAAAGTTACTGAAATTGAATGCATCAAATTAAAAGAACCATATTAAAAGCAAAAACATAATTGGCAAAGAGTCTTTGCTCTTTGCGTTCATGCTGAATTTTTGGCATGGAAGACACCTTGTTGTTCAGGTGATTGATGGTATACACCAAAGGTGCCCAGCAAAAATCGAATAATGAATTATATATTCATGAAAGTAGCGACATAGTAAAGAAATTTCTCAAAATAATTATAGAAATCTGCCTAAACGAGTTTTTTTTCTCGTATCAGCAGAAATTCCACCTCGTATTACAAGAAAATTTTCCTCGCAAGCAGCAGGAAAATCTTTATTTGATAAATATGGATGACAAAGTGTTGTAAAAGACCCTGACAATGCAACCTGTTGTTGTGGATACTAAGAAATCCTAGTTGCGTGACGACTAGCACGCAAGCAAGCTTTAATCGGAGTGGGGCGTTCCACTGGTGCTCAAAAGGGCCGCTAAACGTATTCGAGTCATAAATCGGACCCTCCCGTTGGCCACGCGCCCAGCGAAGACCTCCAACAAGTGGCGCCCCGGCCAGCAAAGTCACGCCGGTCGCAATGTTCGACCGCAGCAGGGGGCGTGGTAGGCACCCGATGGGCGACACGTCGAGGGCCAATATTGGCACGCGGCGGCGGTCGCACAGTAGGCTGGCCGCCAAGGGGCGCCACTTACTGAAGTTACCACTGCAAGCGCCACCTCCGACCGCGTCGGGACAGTAACAGTCATCGCGAAAGCTTATGGTGCTGCTCCATGGACAATTTTTTAACTCCAAAGACTCACCAAGGAGTCGTTCCAAATATACGGATGGACCCTTCTATGAGCTAACTCCAACAGCTTCTGTGGCGGATTAATGTGACTGGAAGGCAGCCGCCGCCCACCTTAGTGTCTGGAATAACTAAAAATTGGATGTCTTTCAGGTGACTCTGCCATGAAAGTTTTTATTTCACCTTAAAAAAACAAAGCTTAAAAATAATTGTTGAATACCTAAGGGCAACTTGACTACGAATATTTGACCGTGGGTGCAATATCGGTAAGAGGTACTTCATTCCAACAAGGCGCCATGGAGAGTGATGAACCGCTCTTACCCGGAAACTAAAGCCTTAGCCCGCCCATGCACAATGCCGAACGGAGATTGTCAACTTTAATATGGTGCATTTCAAGTAATTTGTCGTGAAATCCCGGAAAACTAAAAAAAAAACTAGGAAAGAACAATACCCTCCACATGAAAAGCAATGCGATATCATACTGTATTCTTAAATCATGTTGCCAAATATCACCAATGACTTCGTCCCGATGAAAATGAGCGACTTTAGGAGTGCATCTTTCAAAGCAGTTGCTTCATAAAGCAGTGGCACTTCTGTACCAAACTAAAGAGTCGTTACAATCTTGACCGTCCAAGGTGAATGAACATCAGCCATAGCAGAGGACAAAATCGAAACACCCCTCTTTAAAATTACTGTAAAAAATTGAACGGGTAAACGAATTAAATACAGATAGTTACCTACATTTAATTAAAAATCTAATTCTTTCATTCCTTCTCTTGTGTCTTAATTTATTTAAATTGCGTTTTCCATTAAAAAAACATGAAAACAAACACAATCGATGAAATAAAAAATAAAACTGATCCAAAGTTTCTTAAATGAAATCAATGATTGAAATCGTAACATCCCGTGATCAATGGACCCGTCTTTGACCACGGTATTTTGCGATTGTAATCATTTTGGCTAACGTGAAAGTGAGCTTTTTCGGGTAGATATATTTAATCTGAATTGCCAAAATTTCGTCAGCACCTCCAACTGAAAGCCAAAAATCATCAGTACCCTCTTTCTCTTCAGTCACGTAGGTACGGTGGCCCTACTCTAGCGAAGAACGCCTGAAAGCCTTTCACAGAAACGGCCTCCGCCGAGATAGCTACTGTTTTCGATAAGGCACTGCAGGGTGAGAGAAAAGAACTATCTACTCCTATAGCGCACGTGCAAGGATTCGAGGGATGCCGTAAGTGCTGAGAGGAAGCCGAGGTGAGAGACCTGCCGTCTGTACCTCCTTCCATGCATAAAGGGTAAGGGGAAAAAAAGATCCACAGCTCTCTCAGAGAAAGTACTCAGGTGGGCGGAATCGCCAAAACACCTTACCCTCTCCATCTATCTTGGGATCGATCGCCTTGGCGTATACAAGGGGGGTGTACAGGGTTACAAGTAGCCAAATTCATGAAAGAACTCAAGTCATCAACGTAACTTCCTCGGGTTTTGGAAATTGAAGGTGAAAGCTATAGAGAAGGTAAAGTATAATTGTCATTATGCCGTTGTGGTATTACGAATTTTAGCTTTTTTTTTAGTTTTTCAAAGCACATATCGATGGCTAAGTTCTAACAACACCTATCTCAATTATAGCAACTTTTCAGGAGAGCAAAAAAAAAGATTAATTTTTCTAATTTTACGCTAAAATTAAAAACTAAAAACTCATAAAACTGAAAAAGAAGCATACATTTGCCAAAAAAAGAGCTGTTTTTTGCTTGAATTTAAAAATTACATTATTTTTTTATTATTTTAAAATTTTATTAAGTTTTTATCTCAAAAATAGACACTTTTCAGGAGAGCAAAAAAAAAGATTAATTTTTTCTAATTTTACGCTAAAATTAAAAACTAAAAACTCATAAAACTTAAAAAGAAGCATACATTTGCCAACAAAGAGTTGTTTTTTGCTTCAATTTTTTTTAATGTTATTAAACTTTGTTTAAGATACCTGTGTCAGACCGGCCAAATTTTGAGATACGTGTTGTTAGGACTTAGCCATCGATATGCAGGGTTAGAATCGCCTAAATTATGAAAGAATTCGTCATCCGCGAAACTTCCTAGGGCTTTGTTAATTGATAATAATAATAATAATAAAACGTCTTTATTGGGCAAGATTGGGACTAGAAAGTCCAATCTTCCATCTAACTACCTCGGCGTTGAGGGAGAAAGTTAAAGAGAAAAGGAGGTAGGAGAAAGGAAAGTATGATTATCACTATGTCATTGTGGTATGACGATTTTTCAAAAATTCGATTCAATTTTCCTGTAAGTATAAAAAAATTTGAGAACCAACCATGGCGTAGAAAATATACTTAGGTTATTTCCTTACATCTTCGAAGGATATCAAAAATTCTTTATCATTACTTCTACGATAACGATAGAAAAAAGGACATCTGGTTAATTTAATGCAAGTATAAAGGGAATAGTGAATTCTTTCCGCAGAAATCGTGCCGCCCACTAAGGTGAACGCGAAAGGACCGTGTCAGGTCATGTAATTGATGAATTTATTAAACTTATTACAAGCACATTGATATTTTAATAACAAATTGCATTACAATCAATATCCTAATAAGTACTTATAAATGTGACCAATAAGACTGGTGATTCAAGTAGCGATTTTGACCTGAATTTTGAAACTTCGAAGATACAATTTCTTTAAGAATATATTTTTCCCAATTTTGATGCAAAAACATTATGTATTATGTCATTGAATTATTGTATCAATTCCTTTCGGTCGTTACATTTCACACAACAAAAAAATTCGTCAAGGACCCACATAGCTAAACAAGTATCGCGCATACTTATCGTCGCCAGTGACGCATTTTAAATGGTTGGCTCTGTTAGCTAGTGTGACACCAAAGTCATTCTAAGAAGATTTCGCCGCGAAAATATATTTATCAGTAGTATCAATATCCATCTCTTTGCAAATGCAGTGAACGAAAATTGCTTCAGCATGTTGACATATTTAATTTTGAAAAGATAAGTTAGGAAATAAGGCATTAATATAAGCCAAGGAGGATATCTCTTTTCATCCACTTTCAGTAGTACAGTTTAAGTACAGTGCAACTGTATTTTAAATCAAGTAATGCGAGTATGTTGACTGAAGATATTAATTATGCTCGCCATCAAGAAGGTTATTATTACGGAGCTATTCCTGCGCTATATTTTATTTCTTGCTTTGACAATTGTCGATTACATTAAGTTCAGATATTTACGTGCTGCTATTTCGTATGCGCTTCCCTTTTTGAGCTATCTCACATTACGCAGCCTTATATTTAGGATCCCTTAAGGCTTAAACCTTGGACTCATATACCAATCAAACTAGGACTCCTCAAGTCAACAGCAAAGTGGCTCCGATTAATCTCCGGTTATCCCAAAAGGCAACATATCAGAGAGCAAAAAGAGAAACTATGTAAACTGTAAGCACCGCAACATGCTCAGCTACTTTTCCTTTACTGCTATTAGTGTTCTTAGATCATGCGCTAATATTTCAGCTGAGACAAATTAACACCACACGAATAATTCACGATTACTTTTAAATTTATTAAAATCCATAAAACTTCCTTTACCACAGAGACAGCGTTACGCAGAAGTTAATCGAATTAGGCTGGGAGCCGCTGGAGACTCGGAGGCTGCGCGCTAGGCTTAGATTGCTTGAAAAATTGACAATAGATATGTTCAAGAGCCCCACTATATTTCCAGGTCCGACAGAAGCGATAAATTAAGAGAGATATTTAGCCGAACGGATAGATATGGGAATTCGTTTTTCCTCGGAACCATAAAGACTTTAATAAATGCTTATTGCTATTCCGCATTTCCTTTTTATGTGTAAACGGCTGGTGTCCTAACACTCCCTGCCACACACCTTTTAGGTGGCTTGCGGGGTAGTATATAGATGTAGGTCTGAGTGTTTCACCTTTTCGCTATCAATAAACGCCATGGGCCTGATGCAAAATTTTATTATCACAAAGCGATGCTGAAGTCCCGCATTCTCAATCCTGAAGAGTTTTTTTTTAAGTCATCAATTTTACTCAAATTTATTTTTGACCTATTGGTATGCACTCCATTTCATCACACTGAAGGCTTCAGGAAATTTTGCTACAAATTATCTGTGACTGCTGTATCAGCGGTTGCGTCGAGTATTTTCAATGGCTAATGCAATTTCATTGAGGCCGAAATAAATTCTCTACTCTAAAGGGCATTTATTATTTATCATTAGGTCACAGTGCCAATTATCTCCACACAATTATAACTTGACAACTACGGTTAATACTTCATCTAATCCTTGACTATATTCGAATATGGCTATCATTTCTTTTCGTAGTGTTCTATGAAAATATGTGCAAATTTTTCCGATTTTTTTAAATTATTTCTAACCCTGCTACTATATTGTTACACTACTTTTATTCATTTCTAACCAGATTGTGTTCTTTAAAAGGATAAATTGCTTCTATTCCCAATGTTGTTTTGAGTCTTGCATGCATAGACTAAAGAACACATTACTAAATTAGCTTTCATTTACTGAAACTAGGGTGCCTTAAAAATAGGATAAAATTACGTTAAGTTTGTACGTAATTTTCTTATATTTTTTGGTGAAAATAGAATTACAAGTAAAAATGTCTCTTTAGAGAGTTAACATTCACGGCAGTGCCCACAGAATTAAGTTAATGAGCTGTGTGTTCAAGGACCCAGGATTCTCTGGTTTCCGGGTAAAATTGGCACTTGGTCGAATGACAAAATGAATATTCATTTGTTTCTGCTATTTGGCAAAGGCACTGAATCCATAATTTCTAGCTGCTAGAAATACGAAGCTATTTTTCCATGAACACGCGGAATTAACCAGCAAAAGAAGCAGCATGAATGTCCTCTAATTGGATTGCATACGGAAAATGAGCCGGAAGAGCTAATTTTTTGATAATTAGAGAAAAATAATGAGTAATTAGCGAAATCCCTCTTCGTCACATTCCATAGAATTAAGACTTCGAAGAATCACCTCAAATATCCCAACTCCACATGACGTTAATTTAATGTGTTAGTACGAAACGTGTGCAGTGGTATATGTTTACCCCAGAAATAAATAAGCAAAAAAAATATTTTTTAAGTTTTTTTGGAAATGCTAAGAAAAATACACGATTTTCGACATTTTTTACGGAATGGAAAGCAAATACCTCCACTACAATAAAATTCGTCCCAATTGTGTATTGAGGATGAATTTTTCACATAAATTTTCAAAATTTACCCCTTTAATTAGACGGTACTTGCACCTATTCCATAATATTGGAATTTGTTTTACCTAAATCTCTTAAAATAACACTTGTTTCAATCGTGCATTGAGGATGAATTTTTAAAATAAATCTTCAACAGTGATCGCTATAATGAGACGGTCTTGGCAAAAAACCCATTGAAGAAAAAAAAGACCGCTATGGTAGAAGTATGAATGGCTTACGGAAAATACTTATTCGAACCGGGAAATGTGAAGACTCAAAGAAGAGAACATTTGAGTGTAACCGTTGGTTTTTGGCTCAAGCTGGAATGATGATGGTGGCAGAGGGCAACGATGTTTTAAAGCGGTCGTCGCACCTGATGTCGTTGGATAAGGTAAGCACTGAGGAGAGTGGTAGGCAGTTCGAGAAAAGGGGTTGCAAACGGATCAAAAAAGGCATTCATTCCATCCACTTTTGGGTATTCAGAGGGATCAAATGGTAATAGCGTTAAAGAAAGCCAGGCGGATATTACAATGTAGAAGACAAACATCATTGTTAGTAATGCAGGAGGAAAAAGGGATGGTTGGAAAAGGGAGAGAAAAGCAGGGATTATGCGGGTCGAGTGATAATGAAAGTTACGCACCTCAAGGGTGAAAAGGGTTCCCATGCGAAGGCAAAAGAGGACTCAAATGAGCATTTTATACAAAAACATATTCAGGGTTCAACGTCCCGTATTCACTGCGGAGAAATAACAGATGTAAATACAAAATCATGATGCTCAGCACCAGAAAAATCATAGCAATCAATTAAAACACATAAAGGTACTATAGATAAAATGATTTTAATTGTAGCTCGTGATCTTACGGTTTTCCATATTTCCTTTTAATTAAGCAAAAAAAGTGAAAATTTTGAAAATAAAACCTAACTTAGAACCATCAAATGAATTTCCTTCGTACTTAAAGAGTCATTTGAATTCAAATAGCTAGTATAGGTACTATTTTTTCACAGTGTACTGATATGATGGAGCTAAAAGTAAGGTCTTCTTTGAAAAAACAGTAAGAAATAAAGAATTATAAAATTAGCCATCATCATATCATGCTGCTTAGCCGAGACATGAACCCGAATCTACCTATCACCGGTTAGGAATGCAACTTACAACACCATGAAGGGAAGCGGTTTACTATTATTCTCCATAGTGCAGTGACAGCGAATTGGAAACTCCAAAGTCGAATCCCAGAGGGGCCAAATGATTGCTTATGGTGAATTCCGCTCCTGGAGTAAATAACTTATGCACCCTTGCGCAGAACTGCAAACAATGCTTCTTTATTTTAAGCAGTTCTTTAAAAAATTACCTTTTTTTAATTCCTTTTTTTTTCAAGTAAAAATAACATTTCTAAGTCACAAGGTTTTGTAGGAAAATCAAGTATGACGGAATAATAACGAGATACTTCAAATAAAGAGCAATTTTCAATTAGTTGGTAATTAAATAGAGTAAAGTTAATTGAGTTATCGATAGTTTTATACATTGATTAAGCTCACACGTTTGTTTTTACCTAAATCATGCATGAAGTTGTTAGACTTATTCGTGAATAAGTTATTGTTCAAGTTTAAATAACGTTAAGTAGGCGTGACTACGGAAAAATAAATGTTTCGAGAAACTTAATAAGCAAGGTCAACTTTGAATTTTCCTATCAGAGATTTATTAAAAGTCTCCATGGCTTTGCCACAGGGTAATTTCTTCAAAAAATCTCAACTCTTGTTAATAAGGTTATCGTTATATCTCTCTCACTCGGTGGGTCACGCGGCATCATTCGTCCAACTGCTGCCGGCCCTGCGGACGAGAGACCGTCATCTTCGGCGATGCGCCGCTCGCGGCCGAGAGGAAAGGTGAACACACACGCGTCGAAGTTAGAATCCGGAAAAGGGAGATCGATGGAATTCAATTTGCCAAATGCGCTGCGGCGGATATATAATATGTGGAGTGGAGAGCATGAAGAGCGAAGGGAGAGAAAAAGAGAGACATCTGGGGACGAATAGGGGAAAGAGGAGGAGTGAGGAGGCGGGGGAGAAGGGGTAGAACAAGATGACTCCGGGGCGCATCGAGAAACTTTTCGGAAGTTGATCAAAATGCGCGCCCATGAATTGGCTATCTGAAGAAAGGTATATTCTATAATCAACGATTTGATTTATGAAACTATTCCGTTCCTTATAGGTCAAAGTTAATTTTTACGCAGTTCTATGGTGAGCAGAAACTGTATTCCCTCCATCATGAAATCTACTTTCTGTTTAAAATTCCCAATAAAAAAAATTGAAAATTAATGTAGCATCATTTACTCCATTAGCTACTTAGAATATTTTCAACGATACCGTAATAACACAAAATAAAACCAATTAAATTACCTATGGTCTACATTAAAGGATTTAATTCTAACATTCCATTCCTTTTAGGTCAAAGTTAATTTTTACGTAGTTCTCAGTAGAAGATATATTCCCTTCATCATGAAATCTACTTTTATTTCAAATGCCCTAAATAAATTTAAAATTAATAAATCATAATATATTTCATTAGCCACTTGAAATGTATCCCACAATACAATTATAACACAAAAGAAAACCTATTAAATTAGTTTTATTGCATATTCAAGGCAATAATTTTAAAACTATTCCATTTTTTCGGTCTGCGTTAATTTTGCGCGGTTCTTATTAGAAGATATAATACCCCACACGAAATCTACTCCCCGTGTGGAATGCCCAAAAAATAATAGGAAATAAAATATGATATCACGTATTATACTAGTCACTCCGACTTTATGCTACAATACAGTTATAATAAAAGATGATGCCAATTAAATTAAATCAAAATATATGGATGAATTATAAAATACCAGGGGTTTCACACAATATCTAGAGGGCAAAATGATTTAGCTTCCCTAGATCGACCGGCGTCTTTGGAGGAGGCAGGCTATTTAAGTCTTTTCATCCATCTTTGGTATCGTCCCATCTATCCATCCATCTATCGTCCCATCAGTGGGCCTTTTACCATCCATGACCTGAATTTTTGCGCCTATCTCTTACATTTAACGCTTGAGAAAATGATGCGTCCTTAACTAGAGAGATGAAAATCATCGTTATTAAATATCTAACTTTGCGTATTTTCCACCAGCGCAGTAGCGTGATAAGTATGCAGCGTACAATCAAACGCGTTAAGCAGTTAGTACTTACAACTTCACTATCACGGGCTCCTTTGGTCCAGGATCAATCTTGGTTTGTCATCAAAGCATTTTTAATGCCTGGTCTTTTTACCTCCAGGGTAGATTTTTCAGACTAATTTTAGTAATTACCATAAGACAGCGACAACAGTGAGGTATCATGGTAGGAAAAGCGTCTAAGTTGTGAAACATTGGTAAATGGGACCAATTTTTATATCCTCAGGTCAAATGCATTTTTACTGTAGAAACTTTTTATTACATATATTGTTCTTCAATCACTGAAGTTCGGAACGGACTTTAATTAATGGACTAAATTAATCAAACCATTACTGCATATTTTCTTCTTCTTAGTTTCCTCGAGGTTTTTCTGAAAAAAATGTTAGCCAATTATAACAAGAGTTAAACTCAAAGACTTCCTTTATCTCAGCATATTTCCGTTTCAGTACATTCCGTATTATTTAAATGTAAATTATTTTATTATACTACTGTAAATCACCTTTTTATTAATTTATGAATGGCTTGATTCGATTCATAAAAGTTCCTATGGTTAGGCAGTAGGCAAAATGGATATTCCTGGCTGAAAGCTGATCAATAAATATGCTATCTGAAGTAATAAAACCTAAAAGCGTTTCAAAGGTTGAAATATATTTTATCATTTAAAATATATTGTGAAGTAAAATTCAATTTGTTTATTTCAGGTTTCCCGAACTTATGGCATTTCTAGCATTAACATTTGTAGTGTCCTCTAGCAGATATAGCAACATCTAGGTAGAGGCTTTTACGTGACTTTTTCCATTTGGAAGAAAATCCCATGACTCTTCCAGATTTTTCGAGGCCAGTGAACAGAAAGTTTTGTTTCGACTGCATCCCATATCTCTCTCTTTCTCTATTCCTCTCGCTTCCAGGCAGTCCCAGTTGCGTTATTAAATCCATAAAAAGTTCCCTCGAAAGAAAAAGTATCGGAGAGGACGGGGAAATGTCGCTCAAAGCCAAAGCGAACTAACGGCACTCACCGGTATGTAGTACACGGACCTTCACCGTGTCCTCCTCTCTCCCAACGCCGGACTTTGCGGATCACCCTGGGGCACACACAGAACAGATTTCAACGGAGAAGGCGCTCGGAAGAGGGGAGAGGACGTGTTAGCAGTGAGAGGAATAGCGTGTGCGACAGTGTTACCACTACTTGCGAGCATAAAGGCCCGTCGGCGAAGGGAAAATAGGTTCCACACTCTGGTAGGTACTATTCAACACTCACTGCAAGTATTTTGAAGAAAAGTATCCGATTAAACTTGGCAGAAGTCACTGTTCTGTACGATTGAGAATAATCAATCGATATATTTTTTTAATTATCTTTTCAGCAGTAGTAGTTTTTAAGGTGGTAGATTTCAAAGGAGGTGCGACAGATTTACCACTACATACTTGCGATCATAATGGGCCGTTGCCGAAGGGGAAATACGTTCACAACTGCGGTATGTACTGTCCACCACTCAGTGCAAGTATTTTGAGGAGTAGTAACCAACTAAACTTAACAGAAGTCATTGTTCTACACGATTGAAAATTATCGATAGTTATATTTTAGAGTTTGTGTTGTAGCAATAGTTCTTGTTTTTTAGGTGTATCGACGATTTATATCATTCATCACATTTTATATATTTATTATTTAATTACTTCCGGACCCATGCCAGATAGGTCAAAGGGTAGGAGCCAGAGGAAAGTTATTCCACGTGATGGTTTAGTCACTGCAAGTATTTTAAAGAATTGTATCCGACTAAACTTGGTATAAGTCAATTTTCTATACGAACGGAAATAATCAATAGTTATACTTTTTAGCTATTTTATCAGCAGAAGTACCATCGATTTATGTCATTCAGTACCTTTAATGAATCATAATTGATGCAATTCTTGATTGAAATTTGCAAATAGCATAAAAAGTAATCCTCTTTCCCTAGGGCTACAACCTTGCCGCGGTGAAAAGACTTGCTCGTTCCTATTACCTCTTGATCTGCACTAGCAGGATTAATTCTCAATTACTCCTGGGCCTATGCTAGATAGGTCGAAGGATAGGAAGGAGGCAAAAGGTATTTCACGTGACGGTGTCACGTAAAATGAAAAATATGCACGATTCATCAGAATATTTACGAAATCGATCCTTATTTCAACTGATACGCAGCCATTAATATTATCTCAACAACGGCGATAAATTCTAGCTTAGGTATAATGATATTAAAGGAAAAAAATCACATTATAAAAATAGAACTTCAAAGGAGAATATTTACAGTATTCGATAATATTTTAGAAAACCTAATGTTTACCTCAGCTAATTTTTAACCTTATATAGGCTTCCAGCATTAAATTTCTATTTAATGACTAAATGGATTATATTTTAGAAATACGAAAGTCCTATAAAGTGAACTCAAGGTCGAAATAGTTCCCTCTCAACCTAAGATCCCCATTCACTAGTAATTGAATTATTGACCTAATTATTCATCACAAAGTGGTAACCTAACTTCTGCCGGATTGAAAGTCAGGTCCTTAATTGAGATGGAAGACGTCATCTAGATCAGACGCCGTCGCGATAGACCCTAATAGAGAACTGATCCAGGCAAACTGACGATAACTTCTTGGGTGAAAGTTTCCGATGCTAGGAGTATGACTTTATAATCGACCAAAAAGAATTTTTATAAGTTCTGTCTGCGTGATAAAATTCATCAGGATCACTATCAATCCTCTCAATTTTTAACGGCTTAAACATTGATTACTTGATGACGAGAGGTGACTTCTTCCTCTACGCTACCATCATTCATCTAAGTCATCATCCTCTATCTCATCAATTATTGATTCAATAGCCTTACTATCAATCTCGCCCACTTTATGATTCATTTAATGAAAGGTATCACTATCGATATCTTCGAAAATCAACGTTTTCTCATTTTCTTTATCCCTAATTAAGGATTAAATTCCATATCAGTTGTTCCTGAGAATTGAAAATGCCTAAATCATCAACCAGACACCAGGTCACCAGGACTTAATCATTTGATCTAGATTAATTTGTAAAAATTACTACGTTGATAAGGCTATCCAGCATGATGTGATAATATCTATTGCTGCAAACTTTAATGGCCCATTTTCTTGAATAAATAACCTTCCTACTCCAGCGCGCATCTTAAAATTTAAATACAGTAGATATAAGTACCCAGTACAGGTGTTTTCCTGCAGAAATAGGAATGGACGAAAAGCCGCAATTCTTCAGCGTTTTTTTTATTCAAATACAGTGAGTAGGAAATCTTTATTTGTTCTCGCTGGAAGTAAAATCGTTTGAAAGAGTTTGCATCCGACGAGACATCGGAAAAAATAACACGACGACAAAATAACAACTGCCGCACTAATCCGCAACACTTCGCATCAGAGTTTCCCGGAAGTCCAGCAAATCTGCCTTACGTGGATTACAAGGAGACAGTCTAAACAGTCACTTTGCCTGAATTCGTATCCCTTCCAGCGGTATCTCTAATGGCGGGCACGCGTGCCTATTGCAGCTGTGCAAGCCGGTCTACTCGGGGATAGTAAAAACTCCATTTCGTCATTTGGAACGGCTGAATCCTTGAGGGAAAACTCTTAAAATGAAATCTCCTGCCATTAGGGATTTGGGGAGAGAAAAAAATTATTTCCAACTTAGCACTCCCGAAACTGGGACCATTGATTATTTTTTTCCGACGAAGAGAAGCAAAACACGGCGAGGAGTAATTGGGTCAGGGGGGGCGAGAATCGCCAGATCCATGCGGTCATCGCTAGTGCGAATTAAAGTGGATAACGGGAAGGCCGTTTTTCGGAATCAGGCAGCCAGAAACCCCGCGCAAAGGATTATGGCTAAAATAAGCAGAAATTAAAGGCTACCATGGTGAAAATGCTGTCAACGCAAATTAAAGGATTTTCACACTTTGCTGATAATTAGATATAATTCAGTGAAGGGGAAAAGGTAAAAATCGAACGAAGCCTCAGAAAGAAAGAATAGGGTAGATATACATGAAAAAATGTAAACGCAATACGTGCAAGAGGATAATTGAACGTAAAATAGGTACTACTCTTTTGGATCAGTACATGGAATGCCTTTGAAAATTCTTCGAACATCCTCATAAATTTCGACGCTCTTCCCCCAAATAAGCTGGCAAAATATCTGCGTCAGAACCATTTTTATTTACTATGATCAAAGAGTAAAATTTATATTTTTCGTCTGCGGCTTTTCTTTCTGTTTTTTTTTTTTTTTGGCCTCGATTCGCCGAGAGAGAATTTTAGCTACACAATGCTTATGAGCACCCCTTTTCACTCTGAGAGGGAGATAAACAATGCACCGGGTGCAAAGCATGATTAATCTTAAATCCTGCATAATGTATCATTTGATACATCTAGAATTTTTTTTCCCGTGCGGTTATTAAGGATTCAAACAACTTCTACCACACGTGCGTTGTACACAAAATAAATAAATAAACACCACAATTTTTGCGAAAAATTTACACAGAGAAAACGTGATTCCGTTGACCGAGATTCAATACCGGATCACCCGATTACCAGACGAGTGCTTTGGCCAGTTAAGCTACCCTTTGAATATTTGTGAGCACTACCGGACAAGGCGGTACGAACTGATGAGCGTATGATGCTACAAGCAGTCCAAATCGTGCGCAGAGCGCCACAGCCGAAGAGCAAGGCCAGGACTTAGAACACATTGAGTTGTTCGCTCATGACTTTCGAATCCCGGTGAAGGCGAAGGATTTCTTCACTGTGGATTTTTCCCAAAATTTGTGCATTGTGGGTGACTATCGTAATCCATGTCTAGTCTCGGTTTAGTTTTGAAAAATTAAAAAAATAAAATGCTACAATCCTCTAAGTTCCATAATATTTATATTTCAAATACCGCTGCCAATGCCATGAATAGACGCAATGAATTTATGGGTAGGTTGTATGAACCAAAAAATAAATCTTCATGCTATTCAAAAATAAGGTAAAGATTTTCAGGTGAAAATTAGGTACACGAGGTGAAGTTTTCATAAGAAAAGAGCACAGTAGAATTTTCGATCCTGGACTGGATATCCATAAATTATATGCCACTATAATCAATATTATTTGAATGCATAGGACATTTTTGAATATCATTAAGTAAGCCTTGATCAGGGTATCCCACCTAATTATAGTTTGAAAACTAAATCATCGCCAAAAAAGATAACTATGTAAAATAAAAACGCAAATACAAATACAAGCCCAATAAAGTTAAGATGTGTTATAAAGGATGGCAAAAACTTTTTGAGAGGTATTCGAGGGACAAATGATTAATCCTCTTCGTTTTTCGTTTCATCCTTACTTAATCGTCGACAAAGAGTCCCCTCGGTTTTGTGTTAACCAATAAGTAAGTGGTAATTCTTTTACCCCTCATCATCCGATACATTTTATTTTTACTGCAATCAGATGCCAATTCGGCCGTCAATTTTGGAAGCAATAATTTTGAGAGAACCATCACATCTTTCGGCAAGACGGATCACGTATTAATGTTTTATTAAGAGTATCCTAAAATTAGGATAGCTTTTTAGTGAAAAATCTTACATGGGTTATTTCTATAACGTATTTACCTTTTAGATCGATTCTCTGGAACAGCTACATGCTCTATCTATGATAATTTAATATATATTGTTCCTTGAGCCCAACAGACTCTCGGTTGTACTAAATGGGTACAGGGTGACGTAACCCTCTGAAAGATTAAATACTTTTATGACGCATCACATCCTATAGACTCATTCTATGACTTAATTCCATCACTACCCTCATCGCAATACGCATAAAAAGGTAATAAAAAAACTTATCATTTATCTTGAAATTTTTATTTGAAAAAAGCCTTACTTAATTTACATTTTACCATCAAGATTAAGAGAAAGTTTTATCATTGAATCAACGATTTTAAAAAAGGTAATAAACGTTTTGAATCTCGTCGTGGTGAAATTGCCGCGAAAGTAAAAGGACTCGGACCGAGAACAAAGCAAAGATACATCAATGATCAATTAATCGACAAACTCGACCTTTGCCACATCAGAAGCAATCAACTTAAATCATACGATAGGACGCTCAACTCGACAACAATGAGAGGCAAGAGATCAAAAACGTGTCCTATACGTAACATCATGACGATCTTCACAAGGGCCATACGCGTCGAAGATGATTTAATTTCCGTATCGAAAAGGGAAAAATGTTCGCCGTGGGACTGCGTGGGGATATGAGAAAAGTCGACGAAACGACGGGCGAAGAGAAATCGCTACCAATCGCGAGCAAACGAGGCCCTGGAGATGACGCCGGGTATATCGCCACCGTGCGTCAGTCAATTCGGGCGGGCTTGAGAGATTGATCGGGCAACTTCATCATTCCCTTTGATCTGAGGCGATCATCGATTTCACAACGGAATGAAATATTCAAATTTGTAAAATTCAGGAGAATGAAAAAGAGAGAAAGGAAGGAAAAGATGTGACAATTGGTGCGTGACGCTCTTTCTGATAGCGGCGAAGAGAGGAAGTAATTTCGGCGTAGGAACAAACAGGGCGCGAATCTTCTCGCTTCGAGGAGTTCTGAGGCGGAGGGGGAGGAAGGTGAGGGGAAAAGTTCGTTTCCATAGCGGCGAGGGGCGGGAAACGCGATCTAGGCGAGAAAGTGACCTAGAGGCAAATGTTAAGAGTAAATAAAGAGCACTGATGGCTGAATTAATATTTTGACCACATAACATAGCGTTACTTATCTCATATAACATTCAGTCCCAATTTCATGTAAATAATTCTCAGTTATTCCTTAAAAGACTAATGAAGTGGCAACTGGATAAGAAATTTTTCTATACTTGCGGTGATCGTAATATCTGGTTTTTCATGATTTTCCTTTCAGTTTACTGCTGCATTTTGTTTTTGCTGCAGGCTACTAGTTTTAGTATTTTGTTAAAAACTAAAATTATTACCAAAATCACTCCTAACAATTTGGAGTAACTTACAGGGACCCATTATTATTGTCTGAAAACATACTCATGCCACAGGATGCAATAATGTGCAAACCATTTGTATCATTTCTTGAGAATAAATTTAATTTTCAATTTAAAATAAATGAAAATTCCCACCAATCACAGTTCATACTTCACATTCACGCAATGAATTTAGCGGAATTTCAATAGCGTAAAGGATTATGAACAAAAATAGCTATCTTCCCTATTCTTTTCCCCAAACAATTATAACGCTGAGTCAAGTGATGCCACATTCTGTAGTAAATTGGAAGACTCTAAAAACGTTTTCCTAACTCCAAAACCTTGCTAACCCATATCAAAGAGGACTTTGTGAACTTAGATTGATATTGTGTTTGTAAATGAATGCATTTTGTGGTACCGCAGTGGCGGATCCAGGATAGGGACGAGGGGGGCACCAAGTGGGAGATAACCTCCCAGCAGTAGTGGGGGTCCGAACAAAATAACAATTCTATTTAGTATAAATTGTTTACACAAGGGCTATAGCTCTCTGGATCTGCCACTGGATCGCAACATAGCAAAAGCATGTAAAATAGGCCCCAAGTTTAGAGCAAATTTTAATTTCAATTCGTTAAAGTTGGTAAACGTATTGTTAAATTTAACAAAATACTTTTGTACAGAGTGGCAGCCTCCAAATATTTCGATTTTATCTAGTGCGTGTTTCGACCTAATTTGGGGGGAGGGTCAAACCCCAAATTGTGTGCGAGCTATAGATCGCCGCCCCCCAATAGATCCACCACTGGTGCCGGAGGTATCGACGCTCTAATATCACATCACCCTCAGGGATAATATCCGCCCTATAAGTCTGACTTAATACTTTATTAGCAAAATTTTAGGGATCTTACCAGAGGGCATATTTAAAATTAGGCATTAAAAATCAGCAAAGTATTGAGATGCAGTTATTAACTTACTGGGAATTGATGATTGCTAACCTTAATAGCAAACATAATAAAAAAACAAACTTGAAAAGAGAAACATTATGACGTGTAGTAGAAATTAATGATAAAACAGTGATGCAAAATTCAAAAAGATGCTACAATATAGTTTATTCGTAATCAATTCGTCAGAATTTGATGCAGTGTAGATAGATAACTTTGGTAATCATATTTTTTTCTCTGAGAGGTTAGCATTTCATTCAGGTTGGTAACCGTGGACCGACTGGAAATGAACCATTCTGTTTTTTCTTACCAAGGTAACCACCCTAAAAACAAGGTAAAATCTATGACTTTTTAAAATCTTTCTAGAGCTTTATTTGCAACGCGGCAGAATAAATTTGAAATTCAAACCCATACCATTAATAATTTATGATCGCTTTGCTGTGGTTGACAAGAATTCCGGAGAATTTCCACCAAGATGGTATATCATCCGGAAGGAGAATGAAGTCATTTAAGACCAAGGAAAAAATTGGTCGTAAAGTCTCACCTTGAGTAAGGCAACCTAGAAATATCCCGTTTTTCTCAGAAAAGCGATCAGTTAACCTGTATTGGCGACAGCTGCGGCACTTGCTTTCTTGCCGGTTGGTGCATTACAGGTCGCCTCACGGGGCGGAACTAAATGAAACGTCACCGAGCACAGCGTCTACTCTGCGGTTAGTTTACCCAAAAGAAGGAACGTATTGCCCCGCGGAGGGAGACAATCATAAAGATGATGTCATGGCGACACGAGGAAGGAGGCAACGGGAAATCTATGTGCTGCCCCATAACTTATGACGACGGCCAACTGGGGAATAATAAATCCAGGGGGCTAAGAGATGCAGCAGCCGGCTGGCGAAGCGGCTTGCCCCGCGGCGACAGAGAAAGGTGCCCGCGGGCGTCATCGCGGGGGAAAAACAGGAGCGATGCGAACATCAGGTCATGGGTGGGAGGGAGAAGGTTCCCGCTGCAGCCGACGGTTGTGATGGTGAAATATGGATAAAAGGTTGAATAGAGTGGCATACGCTACGGTAGCTGGCTGACACTCTGAAGCATAAAACATTAATAATGATCGGCTATCAGTATTTGAACATACTTCCCCTGCTGATTTCTTTCGTTAGCCTTTGAATATAGGCCTGCAAAATCTCCTCAAAGGGTATTTGTGACAAAAACGTCATGGAAATATTTGCAGTGCCGGAACGCACTTTCCTTAACTTTTTTAGTAGTGAAATATTACTCTGTGTGTTTTTTATTGCAAGTTATTATTAAAATTTCATGACTTTTTTTATTGTTTTGGTTACGAATGTACATTCGTTTTATTCGACTATTATGTCTTTTGTTAACCAGTGCCATGACGACACGGATTTTTTTTCAGATAAGTTACAAATATAATCGACGAATAATCATACCTTCTATTTCATCATGAATCAAAATTCGTAATGGTGAAATATGGATAAGAAGTTGAATAAAGTGGCATATGCTTCGGTAGCTAGCTGACAATCTGAAACCTAAGCCAAAAATTGTGATTGGCTATCAATAACATTACTTACTTCCACTGCTGATTTCACTCGTTAGCCTTTGGATATTGGCCCCTATAATCTTATCGAAGATGGACGTTCATTTAATTATTTTAGTGAAATTATAATTAGAATACCTAGATAAATAATCGTGTTAGCTATTTCATCATGAAATAGAATACCAATACAAACTTTCCTTTTCATACACATTCAAATAACGATATATACTCCATGAAATTAGGATATCAAAATGAAATTTTCTTTTTTCTCTTCAGGCCTAATTGGTAAAAGCAGTGTAATAACACACGTCCATCATTCATTCAATCTCTTTAAGTTACTATTCCTCGATTAACATTGTTATTGATGAATAGGCAAATTATAATGATACTTCATTATCGTACAATAAAAATTATTAGATTAATACTTGAATATTTTTTAAACTATTTTAATTAATTTTTACAAAATAAGTCATTTCTTTACCAAGAAAGGAAGGAAGATATAGTTCCTTGAAATCCGAAATTAACATGCTCCTTCGAGGTGAAGACGGTTTTCTTTTTGCCCAGAAAAAAGTTTCCTCGATTTGTAAGGGTAGGCAATAGTTCTGAGTGGCAATTTGCATTGCGATTTAACTTGGGAAATCTTGGAAAGAAAAACCTTGAAAAGGCTTTCAAAAATATATCTATATATATTATTTTTTTGTTCAGAAATTAAAATTTTTATCTACTAATGAAATTAATGTTGAGTTTTAAGGGAAATTGGTTTGACCTAGGCGAAAGTAAATTATTTTTTTATAAATCTGCACTCATAGCTTTAGATGGCTCATAAATATTTAACCCACTCATAAGCGATGACCGCTGTCCCTTTAGCCACAAGGCTTAGTTAGCTTTAAGGTTCAAATAAATCACTGCCGGCGCTCCTTTGTAAGAATGAGCTAAGACATAAATCGAGCAAAAAAAAGGTTAATACTAAGATCTCTCCTTAAGGGATTTAGGTGAACACATCAAAAACTCTTGTACCTATATAAGCTTCCCTCACTCGAAAGGTAAAAATATTCAAATGAAAATCTGAGATGGGATGGCACGTGTCCAAAACCAACACTTTTTCCCCTTACTGCTGTCTTTAAAGGTCCCAGAATATTTCAAAAGAAATCCTTTTCAGCCGATCAAGGAAAATGGCCAAGTTCAGTGAGGTCAGACTTTGCGGCACATGTTAAAGATTATACTTCTGAGATTTAACCCATCTGCAACGTTCATACATGTCGAATACAAAGCTGATTTCATTTATACCATACTATCCGAGGAGATTTAGCCGTCAATAAAATCGTCCCTCAAAGGTGACACGAGAAATTCCAAATTAAGATTTCTACAAAATAAAAACTGTTTGTATTGCAAAAGCAGCTCCCCCATAATCTTTAATCAAAATACAAATATATGAGGTACTCTGTCAAGGAATGACAAATGTAATAAGAAATATATTTGCCGAAAAGTCGAAGCTCAGGAGGAATTATCCAAAGGAGTCATAATTAGGACGAAAATACTTAATCAGAAAAAATGATTGATAGTTTCATAGTTATGCCAAAAGCATACCAAGAATTTTCAGATTCCCGCACAGCAGTTCATATAACTGTACTGATAACGCACACCAACCGTGATGACAAAAAATAATGTTATCTAAACGCAATAAGACGCTTACGTTTCCCATTTTTTATAGAAGTCACATGCTCACATCACATTAACCCTGCGCAAAAATTACCAAGAATATGAATTTTCCAGCCTAAGGCAACTGGTTTTATAAGTCTTAGCTAATAGTGAAAAAAGAACACTGTACCTCTTAACCATGAGTTTTCAACTAAGTATATTTCCCTAAAATATTTTATATCGAATTGTATTACATATATTTTTGGGTTAGCCAACATTTTCATTTGCTAGAATGTTATGGTTTTAAAATGTTTTAATGTCTTTTAAAATACTTTTGGATATAAGCAATTAAATATCGGCTAACATGCAAAAATACCAAAAGTATTTGAGAAAAATGTCCTAATATTGCAAATCATTGCCATTTTAATTTCGATATCAGACCATCTTTCATGTGTACATTCAAACTATAGTGCCTAAGCAGGACGTACATCTGAAGTACTTGCTGTTCGGCGCCCGCGAGTCAGAAGTACCCAAATTATACGTGAATTTCATGGAATTTGTGGTAATGAATCAGTGTAATTTTATGTGGACGCTTGAGCACCTCATTGAAGATTGGAATACCGCCAAGTCTCCCGTAGAATTAGATGAAAGCCCCAATAAAATACATTATTACTCATGACTATAGTGCCTTTCACACGTTTGCATTAACATGAACTTGTGACATATCTGTATACCTTGTGAACATTACTGAAATGATTTCATATTCAACTATTATTTTCCTGGTATTTCGTTCATCCGTAAAAATAAGTGTAACATGTTCGAAAAAATGCGTCGGTATATACTTACGTGCAGGCAAGAAAACATACTTGACATAAAAGTCAAAGCTCATATGAGGGAAATTTTTAAATTATCCAAAAATCCTCACAATATGCGTCCATAAAATATGCAAAAAAATTATTTGCTAAAAATAAATTTTGCAGCGTTAAAGATACCTTTTATGCCGAAACACGTAAATCGGGGTTCCAGAAACAAAATAACGACCTTTATAGTTGGTCTAAGATACCAATATTGGGTCATGTTTCCGTTTATTAATTCAAACAGCATTAGGATATTCAAGATACATTTTATTGATTCTTTCCTTCTCGATTATAGTATTATTATTTCACTATATTTATTACAATTATTTTTAGCATGCGTTGTAGAGTATTACTAACGTTCCGGTGAATGTCTTACCGGTAAGGTTGCTATCCAAACCCTTATGAGGTGAGCATGATTGGTTAAATGTAAAGCAGTTACATTTAACCAATCATGCTCACCGTATGGAACATTTTTCTGTCAAGAAATGTCTTAAAGTATCGCGAAGTTAATAATGGATAAATATGTCTACACACAAAGATTGTAGAAGAAAAATATATAAAAACATATGTGTAGAGGTGGGCTAAATGTACCAATATCGGGTCATCTTTTCGATTTATATTCAAACCTAGCACTCAAATACCATCAGGTCGTGCATCATGAGTGCCTACTTACGGGTGCCCGCGAGTCATAAGTACCAAAGTTATATGTTTATTTAATGGAATGCGGGGTAATATTTCAGCGTAATTAAACGTCAACGCTCAGAACATCTCATTGGGGGATTGGAATTCCACCTCCGCGGGCGCGGCGAGAAAGAAGAAAGTTCCCGACCGCCGAGGTTCATTTATTTACGTGGCGATAAAGCGAGGAATTTAAATGAATTGGAAGAGAGGTGGATCTCCCTCCGCACAGACACACACGCACACATTGGCGGCCATTGGCGTCGTCAGCGACCCGAACCGCATCTGGCGAGTCGGAATGGAGATGTTGGGGGGGGTGCAGCGGGGGGGTAGGAAGAGATGGAATCTGTGGCGGCGACGGAGGAGGCGGAAATATTTATAAGAGGAGGAAGAGCGCTCTCCCCCTCGTATGCACAATTTAGAGGGGTGGGGGAGAGATGCGCCCCGCGCCATCTTTCTCTACCCACCCTCTTCCCCTCAAACCCACCCTACTCCTTTCTCCCTCCTTTCCATTCATTTCTCTCTCTTTTCTCTCTCCTCTCCTTTTTTTATTTTATTTTCATTATTCCCCTTTTTTGTCCCCTCCCTTGTGGCTATCTTCCTGCCATGAATGCAGAGGAAGAACTCCCCCACCTCATTCCTTTACGAAGACGACCCGCACAACACACAGTGGAACAGAGGTAGGGAGTAAAGGAGGGGTGAGGTAAAGGAAAGAATGTAAGGGGCATGGTTTTCATGGGGGGGAAGGGGTCTCTCTTCCGCCCTAGGCGCCCCCCTCCCCCGACATGGGATACTCACCCACTCTCACCCCCAGAAACTCCGCGGCCAATTTTTTATTTAAACACGAAAAAGCTTCCCCTCTTACCCCTCGCCCAGACTATCACCCTTTCCCCTTTTCTCCCCTTCTTTGCATTAATCCCCCTCCTCTGATCTCTTTCCCCACCCTTCTCGCCCGTCTTCCTCCGCAGAGGCTACTTGGCTGCGGAAGGAAGGACGGAAATTCCTCTCGCTTTAATTCGACTACACCTGTGCGCACTTAGTAATAGAATGCGCGTCCTCCAATTTGCACGGGGATATTGGACGATCACCGCCGCGCCGCCCCCCTGCCGTTGCGGAGGCGCTCGACCGAGGGGTCGCTCATTTGCGCGTCCCATTCCATTAGAGGCAGCGGACCCCCTGGAGGAGGATTAAAACGTCTCGCAACTCCCCAGAGGTCACTTACGGCTCAGTTTCCGTCCATGCTGGGACGGTGACTATTCCACGCTAATTGAAAAGTCATTTTTTATTCACGCCTCTCAGAGCTGGGAATGGAAAAAAATAGCATTAGGTTCATTCTCTCGGCACAAATTTACTATTCTTATTCATGCTCTTATTCATACTGTGATTCATAGGGTGAGGGTAGTGCTCAACCCAGGCTAAGCCCTCCTCCACATCAGCTTCAGTTAGGTGAGATTGGGTTGATTTGGTGGCTTGAGTGTGGGATTGCTATTTACGCACTCATTCATACTGTGATTCAGTCCGAAGGTGAGGGTAGAGCTCAACCCAGGCTAAGCCATCCTCCAAAAATGCTTCAGTTAGGTAAGATTGGGTTGATTTAGTGGCTTGAGTGTGGGATTCCCACCCGGTGGGTTCGAGTTCAAATCCCAGCTGTAGCGAAAAGTTTTTTTTTTTAATTACCTAATTCCTAGTTGAACGCTTAGTTTTTCATACTGAGATTCAGCCCAAAAGTGAGGTAGCGCTCAAGTTAGGTTTACCGACACAACAGCTTCACTTCATTTGGACCTATTCTTGACATACTATGGCGCTTCAGTGACTTACTAGTTTCGTTGAACTTATTATAATCACGCGGTATACATCAGAAAGCATTTACGACACATCATTAATCGAAATTGAAGAAGCTAAGTGCACACCTTTTGAGGTTACTTAACTCAAACGTATGGGGGTGAAATACTTAAGACTGTAAGAAACACGAAACTAAGAGATAAGGACTGAAAGAACTATGAAATAAAGAAAATAGGTTATATAACAATGGAAGGCGGTGTGAAGTCCTCTCCTGCCAAACCGGAGATCAAGGGTTGTAGGTTTCTCCTACCGAGAGCATGGTTGTGCTTGACAGCCGTTGTTGCATGTTATTTCTCCCGGCGTCAAAAGGCCTTAAATGAGCTATTTTCGGGGCGATGAAGATAAACAAAATAAATAAAGTTAAAAGCATCAAAGTTTTTCCCTAAGGCGAAGCTTCAGAGGCATTTAGACCACGTGTAAGCCCTGATGCCATTTAGCTTGAAGTTTCTGCAGGCGATTTATGGTGCCGAAACAATGCTAATTAATATCTCATCACTAATTTACGTGACTCACTATTAGCATTGCTTAAAACTTCAGCTTAACTGAATTGAGGTCCAGTAGGAATAAGACCACCGCTAAAATAGTTTCAGGAGTTTCCTAGGAAGAAGGATGCATTTCAGCCGGAAATGTGGTTACTTAAATGTGTATCCTTAAAATTTTATCTCCTAAAATTTCGGGAGTTTTGAAGCCCTCTAACCCCATAAAATCTCGGGCTGCGGTTGCGAGGAACATTATAGGTCTAATTTAAGAAGACGGGTTACTTCCATCCACTCAGACTTTTTTTCGACGAATTGTGCTTAAGAACCGAGATTTTAAAAATATTCAGAATAATTATGGTAGACCATGTTAAAATTATTCTGCATCATAACATGGGAAGTTTTACGCAGTATTTTCTTGGAGGTGAAGATTTGACAAACAGGTAAATCATTTTTACCGCAGTAGCGGATCCAGGACAGGGTCAAAGGGCTATTAATGTTAAACTCCCAGAAGTATTGCGGGTCCGAACAAAAATTGCCATTCTATTTAGTGTAAATTGGGTGTCCAAGGGGGGGGGGCTATAGTCTCCCCCTCCCTACATCCGCCTCTGGGTAAATGGGGTTTGCCCAACGGCGAAAATAAAATATGTAATAAATTAAATCTATGAGCTTTATCCAAAATTTGCATTTCTCACTGCTTGACTTCAACAGCCACGAAAGTGCTTGAAACTTGTATTTAAGGTAATTACTTCACAGTTTTTAAGGAAATAGGCAATGCAAGCGTAAATTGATTTCATGGGAGCGGTTACTTCACAGTAATGAGAAGAATTTTTGCTTCTTCGACGGCTTTTATTAGCATTTATGGAAAGAAACACAAATCAGCATATGAATATCAGACTTCCCTTATAATATATTTTACATTTTGTGCAATGATTAGTGAAAGAGGAACCAAAGTATATTCCACAAGTAATTATATCGATCCTTACTTAAAGTTTGATTATCAAGCATACAGCTTAGCTTAAGTCTTGTACCAAAGTGATGCAAGATTGAACAAGTATGCCTTAAGCTGCTTTAGCAGCAACTTAAATTTTAATTAATATTATCGATATTATAAAAAAGTATTTAATATTAATTACCGTCCTTTCATTTTGAAATTTCACTTTTGCCGCTTTCAATATTACATATTACTCATCTCCTATTAGCAAATTCCTACGTGATACAGTCTTATTAAACGTACCTACTTACAATTTGCTCGCTGTCAGCAAGAAAATTTTATTTTTTACATTCTTCTAAAAGAAAAAGGACACAAGAATATAGCATAACGGTATCAAATGGCTTAACAGCATAACCAACTACGTCTTTCAGGAATGTGTATATTGTATAATGAGCATAAAAGAAAAAAGAGATTTCCGATACAATCATATTGAATACGGCTGGTATAAATGAATTATTTCCCATTTGATATCACTTCGTTCGCAACGGGTTTGTCTTTTTTTTAATTCCACCAACTTTATCGGAGAAAAACTCTTTCAGAGCAAATTTCCATACGTCCGTGGTAATCAATGCAAATGCTATGCTCAGCTCATATGGACTATTCATAAGCCGAGGAGCGGGAGATAGGGATGAGAGCCTTGTGGTCGCATAAAGAATAATCAGAGGGAACGCTGCAAACGAAGACGAATACGCCTCCATGCGAGAAAAGTCCCTCTTGCAGCCAGTTATACCCGCAACCGGAATTAATTTCAAACTAAAGGCGATGTCACGTCGAGGTGGAAAAGTCCTGAATGCGGAATTATTAGCGTAGTTTGCTCAAAAAATTAGCGCGGGAAATTCTCTCGAATGTGTTTGCAAATTCATGATTACCTTTGTAATTAAATGTACATTTCAACGTAAAATCCGAAAAAGAAAAATTCTTCGGAAGCTATTAGTGAAAAAAAAGATAAATCGAAATGGAAATGCACAAATTTTGAAGCATTAACATTATAAAAAATAACTTCAACAACAAGGACAACGCGTCATCTTTTCAATACAATTCTCAATTTATTTGATAAGATTTTGTTCAACTCCTAATAGATACCATCGTTTAAATTCATGTAAAACTTATACGGTGACATCCGCACGACGTCCTTCGTCTCAGAAATAACAAACATTTCTCCAACTTAGAAATATAAATGAAGACTCATGTTTTCTGTGACAGAATGAAATACTCGATACTAGCTTCAGATACGGTATGAAAATTTGAGTTAAATTTTCATCCTTCCTTAATAAATTCTAAACACGACGGTTACTTTACCTATCCATGTTTCCAAGCTCTGGATTTGACTACATCACCGCAAACATGAAATTAACTAACGCTAACTAGGGTTATGTCGTCGTTGTTGACACTACTTCATTGCTTACACCGCCAAATTTTGATTAACATATATCATTGGCAGTGTGATTGAAAGAGAGTACGCAACGGTAACGGATAAAAATTCATCCCACTTCATTTTAATCAATGCAATAAAACACTGTAATTTTTATTCTGTACCGTTATTAAAAATCCTCCACTTCTCTCAGACTACGCGTTGAAACCTTCGAAGTTGGAATAGTTGGTATTTCTACTCGTCTCTGACCCCATATCACCCAGGTGAGAAGTCTGACATTCATATCAGCATCGGATTAAATAGCTTCTCTACCCTGGTAATTTCAAAATTCTCTCTCTTCATTCACATTGATAGAAATCTTATCTATATTGCTGAATACCACCAAATTTACTCAGAAGATAGACTAATCCACGTGTATTTCAGAAGCAAAATGGTTGTAAAACTAGTTAAAAATTTCGGGACTCTTGAGTGCTGGAGTAAATTCATTCCATACTTGACTTCCACAAGTTCAAATCTCATTGGAGGTTATCGTCTGTAAATGATTGATTGAGATAATTGCGCAGCACTTCGCATATTACATTTCAGGAAATGGCTTTCTCATTCACATAATTGACATCGGAGCAAGGTATTATTTAAATTTACATTTTAAACTAGAGTCATGAGTCATTTCTTTTTTTTTGGTAGAAAAGTATCCATACTTCATGCAGAGTAAGAAAATTAAACGCCCCGTATGCGTAACCTAACGAGATGTTGCATCAATTTATTGTGGTCAATCGCAAAAGAGTCAGAAAAACTTAGCAATTTAGTTTCTGTGAGGGCATCCTAAAATTAGAACCATAGACTAATGAAACTTTGGAGGTCCACTTGCCAATTGGGCCACCAGGGTATTTAAGGTACAACCAGTCATGTGGAAGAAATCCATTCTATTCATTTTTGTATGTTAAATGAAGCAGGTCATCATCAATAATGCCTAGCTTCTCATATATGAAAATTTTTCCTCTGGTGAAACACTAAGGCGAAATTTACATAAATTAGGCAGGTATTTATAAGCGATGAGGACCAACTGTAAATACCCGGAAAATTTTAATATAAAGGCAATTTTTTTTATTTAGGCTTCATTTTGATTGATATTTATGATTTAATTAATACGCGAGGAAACTGATATATATATGCATGTATGTCCGATCGTGCGGGTGTAAGGTGTCCTCTAAATTTCTTCTAGTTTCGTTTCGGCGTATTAGCCGTTGGATGGAGGAGGGAGTAGGCCCACAGCACCACACAAGAGCCAGGGTGGGGCAAGCCAACCTTGGTATTGACCTGCGGCCCCTGCGAATGAGTCCCCGTCGGACAGCAACAAATGGGACAATCAGTGCGCTCCTGCGGGGTCGCCCCGCACACAATGGGCCGCCACACAACCCTGAGAATGAAGGCGAGCCGCCCCGTGATTTGGCGAGTGGTACTGCTGGGCACGGGCCGCCGATCCATAGATTCCGAAAGAGTCCGGCCCTTCCTTCCTTCCTGCGCCGCGCATTGGATATCCTCTCTCTCTCTCTCCTTTTGGCCTCGGGGGCCAGGGGCGTCGCCCACGCCCGAGGCGGTGTCTGGGCGGGGTCCCCCCAACCCTCCCGCGAGAGGCCAAAGGCGCTCCTCGACCGATGAATTACGTTGAGGTGCTCGGAAGCATTGTCTCAATAGGGAAGTCCCTCAAGTTTCACCGCCAGATCACGTTCGAATTTTATTCATTTTTTTCTCATTTATTTATTATAATTCCGCCGAATACAGCACCTATAGACCATTTTACATCGGGGTGTTCAGCAAATTTGACAATTACCTACTCGCGTAAAAACAATCATACGGTGGCGGTGGGGTAAAGGCCTCGCCTGCCAAACCGTAGGTCGTGGGTTCGAATCCCGCCTGGGTAGGTGATCCCTATCCAGGGCATGGATGCTTGTGTTGTACTTTGTTAATATTGGAAACACTCGTTGTAAAAGGCCATCATGTGCTGTTTACGGGGAATTTAATAATAAATAAATAAATAAATCTCATGGGCATGGGCATCCTTACCAGGCGGGAATACTTTACTAGGTGATAGATTTCCATGAGGTGTATTATTTGTTTCAGCCGCCAACGCTCAATGATTTTCGAGATATTTGCGAAAGAAAAGTGTCCGAAAAACGCCTAAATTTTTTCAACCCACGGCACGACAATACACCGTGCTCTTCACCCTAGCAACGCAGTACAAGGGTCAATTCTGCGATGCTGGTTGCATCACTTTAGGCGGTTTCTGATACTTCCCGTCGCAAATATCTCGAAAAGCATTGAGCATTGGCGGCCGAAACAATACTACAACTCATGAGTATCTCTTTCCTATCATCTAGTAAGATTTGAACGAGTTATGGTGGTGACACGTGAGGGCCTTTACTTATCAGTGAGAGACATGAGAAAAATTTTATCTAGAATTCAAATTAGGAACTTTGCCAAAATATATTGATTCTAAAACCCGAGAAGACAGCGATAAATTACAACTAAAACTGGCAGAAACTAAGTAACACTATTTTGCTTTAATTTTTATAATCTAAATACTTGCTAAGAGTGTAGAAAAAATGAGGAAAGAGGATCGAATATATGTATTATGGAAGAAAAAAGTAACAAAAGCACAGCACATGTGTGAAACAATTAACTACTGTTATATCAACTAAGTTCATAAAATACAAATGCATTTTATGATTCATCTTCCTTAAAATTATCTTTCTATAAATATGTTATGTTTAATAATATGATCCTGGTGTCTCATCATTCGTACCAACCAGAAACGGGCCCATTCTAATTCCTAGTTAATAGACTCGAAGTAATGTGGTATTTTCACTGTACACCTCATCAGTTCGAGTTTTACCTCTAGTTTTTGATGCACGTATTTACGGTTCTATATACTGCGGTAGCGGAATAAATGTTGCATGCTTAGTGAGAGCTAACCCTGTGCTACGTGGGCGCCAGGGTAACTGAGGTAACAGCTACTTCTGCCTCAGTGCATGTAGGAGACATATAGGTATTCATTCCTTTCCAAAAACCCTTTAGGTGGCTCGCGGGTTAACATTCGGATGAAGATATGTAAAGTTAACAAGTAGAAGAGAATCAAACTAATAACTAACAACCACGGTCACAGTCCCGGAATTGGTGAAAGTTTAATTTTGTATTAGACCAACAAAGCAATATTATGCACACCACCTCATTCTCGAAAGCATTTTGGGTCAAATAAATTTCACCACACTTCCATTTTCGACTTGAGACAGTGGAAGTGTGGTGAGTTCTGCGTGAGAGACATTTCATGAAGAGGACAAAAATGCTGTATTAACAAACCAAAACACATCGGGACTTACTTGGTATCTGAGGGTTGAGGAACCTCCATTTGAACAGCCAAGAATTCCCGAAGTTGAAACAAGCACATATTTGAATCACACCACTAAATCACATCTCTAGATCTCACTTTGCTGAAAACCACACACTAAAACCACAAATTAGATGCCTACAAAAACATAGTGAAACACCTAAACCGAGATAAACTGCCTAACGAGCAAAATTTCATCAACGGGCAAGAACCATCGCACGGTCTATCAATTCACGAAGCTCTTGTTAGCATTTACAAATCGCCAAACCCTGAATGTTTCCGCTCACGGCCAGACGCGATGACTAATTTCTGAAAAGAGGTTTATCCCGCCAACACTCTGACGTAAGCAGTCTACTCTTCACAATGCGTAGGAACCCTCTGAGACGCAACTCACCGCACGGAAAACGATTTTTCCACCAAGTCTTTGACCCTGAATATTACAGTAGAGGCTTCACGAACCAGTCACTTAATGGGCTGTCGAGCATCGTGATTTTAAATGGGTTCACAAAAGTCACCACCCACGATGTTGACGGTAGGACAATCTAAATTGAACGGGGAAAATAAGCCATGATTGGGTCTCTTTGCCGATATTTTAATTTGAGACAGTGTAGTCTATCAAATCGACGTTTGCTACTCCTAGCGAGTGAAATACTCTATTGCAAACATTGGGAAAATTATAATTCGGTGAAAATTAAATGCTTTAAAAAATTAATATTAAATATAAAATAAAATAACTAACATAAAATTAAATGCTTTAAACATGCAGCAAACATTTAATATTCGGTGAAAATTAAATGCTTGCGGTCACTATAAGGCCTCACGTAGAATATGCTGCTAGCGTGTGGTACCCTTATGGAGTCGGACTGATATCTGCAATCGGTAGAGCCCCGGGCAGCCAGATTCACGACGAACTACTACGATAAAAATGCAGCGTTTTCAATATGTTTGGTGAGTTAATATGCATCTTTATCGTGATTTTTTTGTATATCCAATGAATTTCATTGATATTTGTATTACTTTTACCACGTGTTTATGATCCAATCAAATTTACCTTATGAACAAAGCAGCGCTGCTAATAGACCCTATCTAAAATTTCTGAATTCAAAATATAACTTTAACAAATTATAACTTGGACACCGAGATACCCATGCACTTTCTTCTAGAGCAGGGTTTCAATATGAAAAAAATATTGCACTGAAAATTGCCCACCCTCACCAGGATTTGAACTCACACCCACGAGAAAAGAGGGCAACATCATAGCCACCAACCCAACCAGATCCCCAAAAACATTTTACTCAGATATTTTTTCAGAGGTGAAATTTTATTATAACCATTTATCACCCAGAGCTGCTTAAGAGAGAAATGAAATTTCAAGATTTTTCATTCTGAAACGATAAAATTTTGCACTCAATCATAATTATCGAGGCAGATAAATATTTCGTCATCAAAATTTACACCACAAAATAATACATAGTTTAGATATTTCCTAAATAGAGCTGAAAAATTATACATTTTTGATATTGCATTGAAGCAACATTGGGTTATAATGGGTTAAAGGTGAAAGCAAATGTTATAAAGAATATGCCACTTAAACTTCAATACTGTCAAGATGATATGTCTGATGATACTGTCAAGATATTGTGATTTTAAAACAACAATCAGGTCAGAATAAAATACTATCGGTATAACGTATGAGGGCTCAGGGGAGCCCTTCGAGGATACAACGCACATGGGCCGGGAACCAAGCCCGTGGCTTATAACGCCCGATCACCCGGGGAGGGGGAGGAGAGGAAGGGAAAAAGGAAAGAGGCGCCGCCGCGATAGGAGCCCGACGACGCCTCTGGGAGAAGAAAGGTGCGGAAGGAACGGGAGAGGGAAAGACACCTCAACGCTATAAAAGCGAAGAGGGCCCTAATAAAAAGCAAAACGAGGCAAAGCCATTAATGTGCAAACGATTTTGGTGAATTTTCCTATAAATGAGAAAAATCCATCGATCAAATCGTTGGATATACGATCGGTATAGTCGGATCCTCTTAATGGCATGCAGCAGTTGATCGTCGAATGTTTCTCCAGTAAATTACTCCGTGCGATCGCGTGATCTCGGCCCGCCAATCACATCTCATCTGTCGCCCGTCACGTGCTCGCGTCGTGCCGAAGTAAGGCGCACGAGAGGTGGGGCAACAGGTGTCAAAGTGGACCATCCCCTCCCCTCCTCCACTCACGTTGGATATCGGATCACGCTACACGTGAAACGGATTCAGAGGCGTGAGGGATTATCCGGCAGCGGCGGCGGCGTCACGCGAGATGAATAAACAGCCGCATCCAACGACGCAAAACGGGATATATGCGCCATCACATATCCATCCCTTCACAAACTCCCTCCCCACCTTCCTCCACATCCATGCGGCAATTCGTACGTACGAGAAAGAAGTAGGCGCGAGCATCGTCGGCATCTTCCCTTGGCTTTGGAGTGGGGATTATTTCGCCGAGCGGAATGTATTCATCCGCATGAAATCCTTCACCCTGACCAGCCATTTTGATGCTTTCATCCCTTTGAGATGAGTCCGTTTCAATACAAAAGCCATCCCGAGAAACGTGACTCGAGGTTTCTGAATTTTCTCCACAGTCAGGCTGTTAAAATAAAACCCCGACAGATAAATAATCATTCTCAACACTTACATATATGAGTGGGTTGGAAGCCAAGGGGTACAAGTGATTTCTCTTTTTTATACAGGGTTAGGTACAGAAATTAGGCATAGAAAACAAACGAGATCTATTAGATACTTAGTAGTGCATTTGATTTTCCACTCGATGTCAGCACAGACAAGAGACTCACTCGTTTCCCTAGGCAACCAAGTTTTTGTGTATTTATTCTAACAATAAATTTTACCTCACTCTGTTGAGAAAAAAATCACTTATACTTCTTGCATGCAAAAAAGCATACATCTTGACCATTTAGCCATTTAAGCTACTGAGGCATCATTCTTATTTGCGGATATTGTTGTTCACAAAATATCCACTGGGGATATCCGAGTTCGAATCCTGGCCAAGGCGAATGATTTTATTCTCTGCAGATTTTTCGCACAATTTGTGCACTGCGGGTGACTCCCGTAAAAGTTATCACCGTTGCTAGTCCCGGTATACTTAAAACTGGAAAAGAATTTCCTTTGATAAGTTTCCACACGTCTATATTTTGCCTCGACGTCCACGAGTTCGTCTTAAAGCACTAATAAATTAATTTAATTTTTATTTTATCATCGATTCAAGTTTCCACCAAGTTTCATTAATGACGACTAGACAAGGACAACTTTTTTATCGAAGAAAAAAAATACTCCGCACACTCATGCTCTTCGTTACCGCAAATAGTGATCAGTCTTGTCCCTAATTGGGTAATAATTGTAATTTATTTCAGCAATTGTTCATTTTAGTATTGTTTTTTATCTAACTGACGTTTAGTTTGTTTTTTATTTTCATTCTTCCTTATAATGCCTTTAAGAAAAAGCCACTCACACACTTGTGGCATTCACACACTTTTGCCTTAGTCTGGGGTGAGCTAGGCTTAAGTTAATTCAATAGAACCTTGGGTAAAATTACTAACAGTAACGGTGGCGAATAAGTGACGGTGAATGAAGATACTCTCACTGTGAGTCCGCTGCTGATAATAATTGATATCAGGGAAGCATTTGGTTATTACGATTGGAAGACCTTAGATATAATTGAAGCTGAAAAGAATCTGTTGTCGTTTCATTAGAGAGCGTGTAAAAGAACTATTTTAAAGATAGTTTAAACAGCGTATGGACGATTACATGTTTAATAGACCACTACAAATAAATAGGTCCAAGACAAGCTTCGAATATTAATTAGCTAATAAGAGGTTTGCAGCTGACCTCAAGCCTTGGTAAAACAAATACCTTGAAAAAAATTTTAATACAAATAACAATTTTTTAAGGCCTGAATCTTCTTTTCACAAGAGACCTTGAGATTTTTCTGGTAAGTGAATGTTTTTGAAAGCTGAGGGCCCCTAAATTTTGGGATATTTGTAAGTAAAACTGTGTTTAGGAGAAATTATAGGACCGTGGATAAACAAAATAAAAATCTATGTTCGGTTTTTAACTTGTTATTCTCGCAGTGCGGTCGTCTTTCGACAGATATTCCAGAAGGTTTGAAACTCAGCGATAGGGGGATGAGGGCAATAGGGGCGCAGGGGAGTATTTCCCTCTCCGAATATCAAGGTGAAAACTTAAAGGATTACAATCGGAGATCGAGATGAGGAGGTTTCCAGGAAAATAGTGGGTTCCATCAGAAGGGGTTGAGAGAGAAAGGCAGGAGCGGTTTATATGACGCGGAATAGCAGAACCCATTGTGGTGTAATCGTCTGAGACTAACTCGAAGATCGCACAATCAATTCGGGCAAGTGGCTTTTAAATCGCATGACTATTCCTCAAACCTCTGTCCTAACCGATGTTTATCTAGCTGATGTGTTGAGTGACTCGGGAATAAACCTAATCTTTGCCTATAGTAGTAGAAGAAAACTCTTTTAATACGATTACTTTTTGATGTGATTATAGTCTTTTTACCGTTTGAATACAGGTGATGGCAAATATCAGCATTTCACAGCAATTAAATTAATAAAAATTTAATTCATTTTTCAAGTTCCTCTATATTTTCCTATATCGTGGTTCCACAAAGTTAAGCTAGAAATTCTTGACAGCTGCTGAAGCACATGAAGAGGCTTCAACCAAGAAGGTCGTAAATGGCCAAAAATATTTCGTTTTTTACTGGTCTCGCTGAGAAAATAAATATTCGTGCATTGCAAGACGCACTGGCCTTAATGTAGCATAAATGTAAAATTTCCATAAAAAGAGAAATGAATTAGCATGCCAGTATACTTTCAGTTGAACGGTTACTCGCTGGTAATAGTGTTCTATAACCTCAGTAGCTATGCTAATCGGTTGGCATGAACGATGCAGAATCGTCGATGAGGCCGAATGAGTCAAATATTATAACTGGAGCGATTTGAACATGAAAACCCTTAAATATAAAGAAATCTCCCAAACTAATATTTCAATGGAAGACCAGCGGGAAAACTCATTTTTTTATTCCATGAATTTTCCAATAATTTTTATAAGAACGTAAACTTTTTTAAGAAATAGTTTTTCTTTAATAGAATTCTCTTGTAAGAAAAGCATTTGGTCGAAATGTTCCTTTAAAAGGGGATCCGTGTAAGGCACGTGGTCGGAGGACGGATTTACTCCGAGAAATTCCAACAATTTGCCGATGGGCCAATGAAATTAAGGCAGAAAAATGGCTTGCCTCGGGGGCTCCTTCCAGGCAAGCAGACGAAATAAGGAGAGGCTTTTTTTTACAGCCAGATGCGGGCTGAACGGATGATAATGAGGAAGATTACCTCGAAAAAGATATTGCTGTAACACGACATCCTTTAAAGGTAGAGACTTCTGGATTGTTCCTTCGCGCACTGTCTTTATCTGGTTACCGAGTTAGGGATGGATACAGATATTTCGTGAAACCATTAGACAGATAACATAATGGCACTTTTGCATATTCCACTGTTTTTTAGTTTTTGACCCATGTGAGAAAAAGTTGCCTTCGTGATGGTATAGTGTTTATCGAAACCTAGTTCGGAAAAACATGGAAAAGTGCCTTTTAGTGCTCAAGTTAACTTCATCTCGTATACGACAGTTTTGAAATAATATACCCGCATCTGATTAGGCTTAGCGCAAAGAAGGCAACCAAATGACTAAGAGACGATAGCTCAGCTTTCAAAGAGTCTATTTATAGCTTTTACTCCTCAAAGTTTTTTTTAATATCGTCTTTGAAAAAATATGTGAAAATTGAACGGATCTTAATATACCATTTTCCGTAGTGTGACTTACTGAAATTTCTTGAAGCTACTCATATAACTTAAGCTTTAAGGCCACATGTAGAGAGCGAGAGGCCACAAATTTTAAAGGAATTAGGCTTGGAGCCGCTAGAGACTTGGAGGCTGAGCGATAGGTTTGAATTATTTGAGCAAATGAGATAATATATCTTCAAAAGCAACTCAGATATCAACATACCACACATAGAACCACACTACATTTCCAGGTCGGACAGAAACGATCAAATTAATAGGAATATTTTGCCGAACGAATAGATATGGGAATTCGTTTACCCCCGTACGATAAGGTACTTGGTAAAATTTTGTTAGAGCACTTCCTTTTTATTTATTAACGGCTGGTATCCTAGCACCTCCCGCCACACTTCTATTCAGGTAGCTTGCGGGGTAGAATTTGCATGTAGATACTTAAAAAAAAATATCTTCACCAATCGTTTCCCTGTGGATACTCGTACCAACACCATCCGGCGATAGGAGTGATAAACGCCCGTTTAACAAAAGGGAAGGCATATTCTCCTCGAACATATTTTTACCCTTCGAAAAAAATGAGAATGCACACCACCCTATTTCTTGAGACGATGTGGTTTTTTCCACTTGCATTTCGCGATAAATTCTTCCAGAGAAAAGAAGAAAGATAAAAAAACCTCTCTCCGCAGACTATCTTCGGATCGTAGCCTCCACCATTGTCAGCAGTCTGGGAAATCAAAAGCCACGCTGCTGAAAGAAATCGCGAACACGTTTGTCGAAAGCGTTGGTGGCAATGGCTGCTTCGGATTGGCCTCGCCTCGTAGAGAGAGAGAGCGCACAATGGTCGGATCTTCCCCCCGTGGCATTCAGGACGACGACAGCGCCGCTACCGCGAAGACACACGGCGAATTTCCCCCGGGCACACGCGGCTGCCTCCATCCACCCTGCCGACGGCCAAAGTCACCAAGGCGCAGATAACCTTGATATCCGCTCTTTCCCTCTCGTGAGAGAGAGAGATAAGGGAGCCATCTCGTCGCCCTCCGGCATCTCCGAGATGCACCCCTAACCCTCTCATCCAGCCACCCCTGCTAAAAACCACACGTCGCGTCGAGGGGCGAAGAAAACGGCGTGCGAGCCCCGAAGACCCCTCCCCTCGTGGGATCCTGTTCAGGATATGCGGTAAGATTCGCAAAAAAAAAACTTCAGTGTCCGATAATGAGTTTCCGAAAGTGTGAGTGGGATTCTATTAATATAGGATAAGTTTTTCAAGGATATTCGCATTAATTTATGCTTGAAAAGGCATTATTGAGATTGCAGACGTATTTCAGTTATATATTTTATTTTAACGATTTAAAAATTAAATATTTACGAATGCCTCATTTCTCTGGAGGTATGTGATGAAAATGAGGAAATTATCGACACCGCTAGAATCTGACAAATTAAAAGTATTTCTAGAATGCCACAATCACAATACGCACCACATACTAAAGACGCTGTGTCAAGCGTGATACCCAAGTGGGTAAGGCTCCTAATTTCTGACTGAATGAGTCAAAAATCGGGTGAAGACCCCAGATTCTCCCCACAAAACCTCTCGAAATTCAATATGGCCCGAGTAAAAGTACTGGCCTTATTCAATTAGTTATTTTATGCCATTGGCTAAGTCATTGGTAAGGTTTATCCTCGCCTATCCTGAACATCCTTTTGTTTGAAGCACATATCACCTGGATAACATGAGGCATGGTGAGAGAGGTGTCCATGCATGAACGTAACTGTCTACTCTTTGATCTCGGAGATTGAAAACTATATTTTACACAAACCACAGAGGGTTCGAGCGATGAGATTAATGGTAATTTCAACCGATGTGAGTGAGAAGAGCTTGAGGTGAAATTTGAACAGAGTTTTTACCATCTATATTCAGTTTTCATTTCATCTACATTTATATTTCCTCAAGCCACTTGTAGAGCCTTTGGCAGGGGTTGATTATTTCTTCCTAACATAAATACCGTAGGCTGCATGTAGTTGCTAACACTACGACATGTGCGCATATCAGGAGGGAGTCACTTTTTAATCACCAATGCCCCACCCCATTCATGTGCTACTTCAGTATTAAGTTCCAGTTGTACATGCATGGAAAATAAATAGTAAAAAAAGATAATGAACAATTAAGTAAGTAACGAAATTTTCTAATCAAAGGTTTTGTTTTAAACCGTGGTTATACTGCTATCGTCTTTCATCCTACTCTGGAAGAATGAAGTTATGAGTCCCTCCGTTCTCATATCAACGTTCCTGATATTTTGTTCATCCTCCAATCTAGTGCAGCACATAGGTTTCATTATAGAGCGCTCATTTGAGCTGTTTGTGGCACATTTCACTTCTTGGGTTTCTCATTGCGTCGCCGTCACGCCACGCTACAGGAGTCGGGACAATCTGTGAGGTGCGGGCCCTGAGGAAGTCTTCTCTTGGGATCCATATTCAAGATATACGCGAAGGAGACGACGAAATTTTCGCAGCTACTATCTTCACAACTCTTGATATCGCACAAAATATTCCAGTCGCGATAACTTTTTGCATCGCGCAGTAAAGTGCATACTTTGTGAGAAAACCATAAAGTAAGAATGTGGTAACGTGGCACCAACTTATACTGGACTACATAACTTACGCGGTCCCTATGGTGTACAAAAACAAACCTGCATCAATAATTATTAATTCTGTTCCCCGTGATACGTACAGAAAATCCACATCTACTACTAATAGACAAAAAAGCTTACATACACAATTTTTTAATAGTGAAAAGTTTTCAAAACTCATTTATTCTGGGCACTCGTAAAAAAACCTTTTGAAAAATCACAAAATAAATTCATTAACAAGAAGGAAATAAAATCTTCAAGATAAAACCCGGTTAAGAAAAACAAACCCATAAGATTCCAGGTTTTGTACTTAAATCATCTCATTTACTCACCAATACTAAATTATTACTCATGTCTCTTTATTCCGTGGGCACTGATTCTGTTTAATCGCTGATTTCTTACCCTGGCTAATGTCATATTTGACAAATATTTTTACTGTGAAAATAAAAACATACTCTACTATAAATACTGGTCAAGAAACATTCCGAAAATGATGGTGACAATCTAATGGGCGAACCAAGTGTGGGGATAGGATACATGCAGAGTATTATATAGAGGAAGATGGAGAAAAGTGGGAGACGACACGCCTTAGAAGAATATAAAAGATTGGCCACACAGTTAGCCACAGCAGATGTGTGTAAAACATAATGGGGAGAAAAATAAAAAATAAAATCCTTTAAGGAAATGAAAGAGACAAGGGAAGGAGGATTCCGAGAAGAAAAGTCGCAAGAAAGTAAAATAAATCTGGTTACAGATAAGGATAAATGAGAACTACGGGAAACCAATCTCAGACTGCAATTCCGTGATAAAAATATGCAGGTACTGCAAAAAAGATCATTCGGTAAATGGATCTGCAGATTGCCTATTCACCAATATATCACTCAACGCAGTTCTAGCGGTAATGAGAATATCCGATGGGCAGCGGATGGGGAGGCAGGCGACAGTTCTCGGTCCCTCTGAGTCTCATTCATCCTTGACGATACCCCTGTAAGCTATTGAGCTGAAGAGGCGTCCGAAGGGAACCCCAAGGGACTGGCCGCACTCAAAGCAAGCGCCATCCATCTCCCTCAGAGCAAGGCTCTGCCGATACACATCCTACGCTGGCACCTTGCAACCGCTCTGATTTCCTTACTTCTATTGAATACTTCCCGCTGAACTCCATTCTTTGGTAAAAAATCACTGTCGCGGCAATTATCAATTTTTTTATTCTTAAAATTGCCCTTAAAATTTTTCAAAAAGATAAGTAATGTGGAAGAAAGGGAAATTCCATTAACTGAGAGAGGCGTTTAAATTTACAACGTCTCGTTTAATCAAATACCTCTCGGTGGCAAATATGACTGTAGGTATAGGCTCATCTGCATGTATCGACTTCTACATAAATACCAGTAAGCCACCAAGTTACCAGTAAGTACTTATCAGTAAGTACCGTAAATACTTACCAGTAAGTTGACATGTAGCCGGTGCTAGGTCACCAGCTGTTAACTTAAGGATGAAACTTTGAGTTGTTTTTTGATTTATTTGACGTTTTATTGCATTCCATTTTTATCCGAAAAAGGGAAGGAAGTATCTTTTCCCTACTTATCACTTAACCACATTATTTCTCTTGCTTTAGCTTTTCTCGTGGAAAGCGGTTCTACGATAATTTTATCTGGTATAATTCTGAAAGAGAGCTCTTTAATTGTTATAGCAATTTATTTGTAGCACAAACGCCACTAGCCTACAGTGACTCTTAATCTAATCTGCGAAATAGTTGCATAACGCTTTTTGTGTTTATAGGCGAATATCACCGCTCTCCTTTGCATTTTCTTTTGTTTACAGATAACATTTTAAGGCATCGCATCCCATACGAAGCGTACTCGGAGAAAGGTTAGAAAACAGAGATAGTCGGAAATCAAAATTAAAATAAATTAAATGTTGGTCTTATCAAATTTATGGGTATTTGGTGTTGAAATTAAGTAAGCCGCTTTCCCACCCTGCTAGCACACAAGCTATAACAACGAAAAATCGAGTTCATTTTCGGAATTAAAATCACATATATATGCATAGTATAAGGTATGCTCAAAACAAAATTTCATTTTTGTTTAGGTTTACCATTAGGAATTCTGCTCCGCCATGTACTGCTTTTTTATTACCGCATTCAATTTTATCGCAAAAGAATTTCGAACTTTTCCCAATCTCAGAACTACTCTCTTTTCACTGCAAATTATGCTGGCCGTAATTCTCCTCCTTAACTCCATTATTTCCATTCACCCACACAACAATCTTCCCACAAAACAGAATGATTTCTAAAGCTACACTGAATACTTTCCGCGAATTTTCCATCCCCTGTGTGTTTATGATTGTCGCGAAACCTAATCTATTTTTACCAAGTGGCCTCTCAGATCAAACATCTAACATTCTAATGAATGACGATTAAACGCCGCTCTTGGCATTACTAGTCCATCAGAAGCCATAAGAGGCACTTGATAGCTTGCAAAAGCACGATCGCGTAGGAGTAGTCTTTGTGATGACTTTTGTATCGACGGTCTTTAGCCTGAGAGCCGCTAAAAAGATTTTACAGAGCAAAGCACACCGCGCTAATCAATATCATTCGAGGGTACGATTCAGGCCGCGCAGCACTTATAATGCGATTGTGACTTGAATCCTTGAATGACTTTGCATCTTTCGGACGAGAGCAGTACGGCTTTCAAAGCTGCACTCATAGAGCAATAGATGACTGCAATAATGCTCCTCTTTACTCAAGCATAGATTCATGAACTAGGGAAGTACACACATGATTACTGCATCGAAAAATTATCGACAAAAGGTCACAATATTTTTTTTATTGTCTATGAATTTAGGGAAATAAACAGCCATTAATCAATAAAGCCATCAAATTTGGGTAAATTGCAGATCTCTCCTCTGACGACCAGCCTAATGCATATATATGCCTTTCTCTCTCTTTCTTTGCAATTTTTATTTTAATGTGGATATATAGCGTAGCCAACTTTTAAGTAAACTTAACTTTTAACTTGGTATCTTCGTAGCTTTTAAACTTTGATTGCGTCAATAAAGGAAGAAAAATTTTTAAGCATTGAAAAGAAATGGGAAACCTTGAATGCGGGATGAATAGAAGTTTCACCTTCAACAGAACTCAAAAGGAAGTCATAGATACACATGAGGTGGTCATAATTGATATAAAATATTGATAATATTTATGGTCAATAAATTTTACCTTCGTATTGATTTCATAAAGTGACCCTCAATCGTAATGATGAATCCAATGGAAAAAACAGGGCAATTTTCACCTCATTGGAGACACTTGATCTGCCACTGCAGAGTTAAGAGAAGTGTGTTTAAAAGAATACATAACACATTTTCAGGAACAACGTTTCGATAATTGCAAATAAAATTAATCATAGCAAACGCTTCATTTTACGAAGAGTTGGACATAAACTTTCTTTGCCACCAGCTACACCGTGAAACAGAGAGTTTGAAATGTCAGAGGGGGGGAGGGTAGGGGTGAATGACCAGTCATTCCCTCCCAGTGCCTTATTCTCATTCCCCCTGTCTCCTACACCCTGAATGTGTATGTAAGGTGACTTGAACTGAAATAGATACTAACACCTTGATAATGACTGTTAGGTTGAAACCTAGGTTGGTTAAATGAATTTCTGTGCAAGTTAATATGGCGATTTTATTTTTCTATATTTATTGATGAACCTCCTTGGTATCCTGGTGTTCTTGATATATTATTTCCTATGATGGTTTCCTTGAAAAAGCTGTCGCTTCTGTGAAAAGGTTATCACTTCGATATAGAAAGTTTTCGTTTTTTTATAAAGCAACCCAAAATACTCCCCAAGTCGACTGGACCGCTAAAAGTAAATAATAAATTTCCAAACGACTGAATTTGTGCCGGTAAAGGATGCGACTCAATTGAAGAGCTGTCAATAGTGAAGTAAAATCATTGGATTAAAGCAACCCTTGTAAGAAAATAAAATGAGGAAATGATCGGTAATTCTGAGTTCCCACAACGGATGAACTGGATGGCTGGCATTGAAAATATATACCTGCGGTTTGGACGCAAAATTGTATGCTGAGTTTTAATCTCGCAAAGGCTCCCGGCAATAACCCCAAACCGATCCGTCATCGGATTAATATATATAAAGTTTTCATTTTATCGATCTGTGATAAGTTGACACAGAAATCAATTGACAAAAATTAAAGGCTGAAATTCCAAAGCGAAAAGTTGGTCATTAAGAAAATACTTTGTAGTAAGGCATGATACCATTTTTCCCCAGAAATCTGTATTTGAATCCCTCAAAAGAACCACACACGCTCCTAGATCAATCATTTTATGGACTAATATCAGGGGCTGAGACAGATTTCAACTCATAGGAGTAAATGAAATTCCACTTAATCCGAAGAAAAGGCAGCTTTTTTAACTTTTTTTTAAAAATTGATGATAGGGATATAAAAAACGACTGACAGCTTTATATATAGCGTCAAGGGAACATGCGCACGGGCGAGGATGGGACATGTCGGGATGTATCAGGGCCGTCGGATCCCCTTCAGATAGGCGCACACGCCCCTTCAATTGTTTCTCGGCTCCGTTGACGCGTGGACGGGGTGCGAGTAACCCAGGGAAGGGGGCGAGGGGAGTGGAGGGAGGTCATCATCAATCCGGTGCGGAGACGGTGATTGTTTCGGCGGGGCGTGGAGTGGTCGATTGCCGGGCGACTGTCGCAAAGGGGTGGGCGTTCACCCCTTTCCCCCCAGTACCCCGCACAATCCCCCTTGGGGATGTCACCAACACCAAGCGGGGTGGGGATGACACGCATTAGGGCGCCCTCGCGTTTTGTAGGGGGGGAAGGAGGGGGCGTTGGGTTGGGCGATGGTGGGTGCCGGAAAGCACCCTGCACTTGCGGCAACCGCAGCAGAAGAATGAAATGTTCCCAAAAATTCCTCTCGCTTTTATTGCTTTCTTATATAGGCGCCACATTCCGCGGAGGGGGAAAATGATGGTGAGGTCGGAAAAAACATCATTACCAGCAAAAAAGAGAAACGCGGACCCTATTGTACTGGTCATCCGGTTGCGACATCGTATATGGATGGCAGGGAGGTACTCTGCCTTTAGGATACCGAACCAACCTTTAGGATTCATCCGAACCAATTTTATGCAACTAATCTGCCAACAAGGTTTTCTACGCAGGCAATAATTTACTAAAGAGATTCTAGCTGCCCTTGTGACAATATAAATTATGGTGCATTTTGGAATATAATCAAATATAAATAGATAAAATTATAGTTTATAATAATTAGAGAAAGTAATAGGAATAAAATGAAAATTATATATATTTGAAATTAATTCATAAATTATGATTTTTAATGAATAATGTAAATAATAAACAAAATCTTAGGGTGAAATAATTACCTCTGTAATTATTAACTGATATCCGTTACTCCACATTTGTACACTAATAGATATTTGCAGATTACGTTATAAATGAAATTAAAGTTTTCTCCAAAATGATAGTATGAGGAGTGAGTTATTTCAGATTTTATCTCGTGGAATTTTAACATGTTAAAAATTTAAAGTTACAGGCAATTTTCCACGGATACTTAAATTTAACGAGCAGTTTTAATAGATTTAGTCGTCTCATACATTAAAGCAGAGAATCAAAGGAAACGTGATGAAATTGTGAAATTAAACTATTTGTTGAAAATTGCTAGTAGCTTAAAATTTATTCGCGTTAGGAAACATTCTTAAATTGCACTGCTGAATACAAATATAAAAGCTAATAAGCTCTTTCTTTTCTCTTGTTGACGAAGTATCCTGAGTTATCCAATTTAAATTACTATATAGAATTGTATGCAAATCTCGATCTACTCTTAGAGATTCAGCTCCGACCCATTATGAGGCGGCCTGTTCACAATAAAAAATCTCCCTTAAATGGGTAAATGAGCATACGAGTTTTCAGAGAAATATTAGTCCTGACCTACTCGAAGGTAGGTTCAAAGTCAGAAGCGGAACTAATTTCTGACCGTAGGTTCACACTTATTTGCGCAAGCTAGTCTGTTTACACGAGTCTGTGTTAACGCATCTGCCAGAGCGACTACATGTGTCATTTAAACACAGCTTTACGCATGGTTCCTATATAGTCCTCTTTTATTCACGAACTTCAAACATTCAAGTGGGAAATAACCGAACTGGAAAACAGATTTCGCTATTTAGGTAGGTACTTGATGGAGAGGTTCACAGGGTAGGTTATCGGAATGGGCTTCGTGTATTCATTTAGTCCGCAGAGGGAAAATCAAACAGTATTTCTATATGCAATCTTTAAAAGCTACTTTTTTCAATATGTTATAAATTAACTAAAAAAATAATTGACAGAAATAAAAAAAACTTACAATTTTAATTCGTTATATCAATGTGCTTTTGCTGAAGGATCGATTTAAAACGCGAAAATTAAAATAGGATGATTATAGTACATGGAGAATTTCTTAAATAAAATATTAAATAACCTTATACCAATATCATTTACCTCTATACGGTAAAGGTACAACGTACGAAAAAGCAGAATATTATTATTATATTTATGCAACAGTTTAATGCTCGGTAAGTTTATCCCCCTGATCCTGAGCGAAGATTATTAGATATATTATATGGTAGTTTCTTCATGAATTGCATGCGAGTTATATTTTAGTAAATATCGCTTTCAAAATAATAAGAAGAAAACAATATTTTCCTAATCATTCATGCACAATGTTTTATGATTTCGGTGTGAGGGAACATTGCCGTTTTCATTCCAATGTGAAAAAATCTTTATAAATTCTCGCCATTAAAAATTAAATTGGCGAAAGTGGAGCCAGGTTTTTGCATGAGTAACATGAAATCGAGGGTATTACCGAAGCGATCAGGATGCATCCTGCGGGTGAGCATTCAACCTCGATAAAGAAAGCCCATTGGAGAAAAAAAATTAATCGAGTGCCGGGCAAAGCGCACATTCCAGGCACACAAAATGTCTGCGGGGAGGAGTCTCATTGTTTGCATACCCCCGAGCTATCAATATCTAGTTTGACGAGGCTGTTGCCCAAGAGGGCGTTTTGCGTATGGCGCCACTTACTTTATCGCAACAATCGCACCTATCGCTCCACCCTTCTCTCATGATGAAACGGTGAATACTTTTCTTCTGCTACATTAAGCCAGATTCGCAGAATGATCAAATATGTTTTTGAAGAGCGTCGTTTGAAAGATGTGAGGTCTGACATAATTAATGAGATAATTTGGTAATTCATCATTTTCATGAAGGATCTTGTATTTCCCCTGAATGCGATGGAAGTGAATTCTTCCCACGACTTCCGTGAGGCCAGAGTTTTAGCTTTAGATAAGAATCAAAAGCTTAAAATATCATCGGTCCCTGTACAAAATCAGAATGAACCTACTTTTATTAAGTCTCCAGTCGCTAAAATCTAATATCATCCAAATCTTGAAGATAATTTTATTTTATTATTTTTGGTGGAATCGACTTTTCCCCTTGTTAATTAATCTTTATCACCATAATGCCAATGAAAAATATTCACTTTATATTTGTACTAAACCATTGTATTAACAAGTGTCGTATCATGCAGTTATGTTCACGAACTGCAAGCTATCATGGATGAAATACTAGTCGATTAAAAAACCTACTAAAGTTAACAATACCTCAAATATAAATCTTCTTATTTTAATCATATAATGATTCTTGTTGATTTTCGAAATCATCAGCACATCGTGGGTACAAGTAAAAATGCAACTACAAGGCCTTTACCTGATACCTATTAGAAAAATTACAATTCCAATCGCGTTTAAAGTCAACGCCCAGTATGTCAAAACATGAGTCTACTTAGAGACAAGTGCCACTCATGAATGTTTAAGGAGAAAAAGTTGTCTTTCTGTAATTTATTTAGGATAACTGTCCGCCACTCTCCGTCATAAAAAAGTTTTTCATTACTTACAACTGCAGAAGTTTCTAATCGAGAGTTATTCTGTAACTCATACGTTTATAGATTAACCTACGAAGATATAGAATAAAATAAAATAACTTTGGAGTTATTTTATTTTATTCTATAATGAAGCAATTACACAAAACAACGCCTGAGACCGTTTCTTATACTAGGAAGATATGTTCAAACTCAAGCGTACTCTTTGACGAATTCTTTTAGCTGCGTGGCCCTTTTCTCTATTCTCCGATATGCTTACTACATGTCAATGGACGGGTAATAGAGTAAGAAAAAAGGGTCTTCAATGACTCCTAATGCTCCTTTTAAATTCATAATGTCTCTTGCAAGCGGGAAGCAATAAATATTTATTGCATTGGGACAGAGGAAATGCGATAAGCGAAGGGGTTTGTGGATCATTAATCTATTCTCATCGGTCGATTGCATGAGAATGCTCTTCCATTCACGCGAAAAAAAAAATCGCACATCGAGCAGAATACTGCAATCACTTAAATTGATAATTCATATTTATTTTGGATTTTTTGAAAATTTATCCATTCCTATCGGACACCACATCTGCAGCCGGTCGATGGTAACAATAAAGAAGGAGAATATTGCCCAGAAAAATGATTTTCTTTCACTGCTCACTGGCGGGCGCAGAGCGAGCAAAACAAATCGGCCCCAGAGGAGCTTCCGTCGACCGACATAACATCCCGAGTGGGAAGCGTCGAAAGGAAAAGGTGGGCCAATATTTCAAGCGCATGCACTCGCGAGATAATTGCATGTGGCTTACATAATGCGAAGTTGTCGCTACTTATGGCGGAAGTGGTCGTTGCATTTTTGCCAGCATCACATTTCTCTGGAGGAAAATTCAAGCTTCTGAGGGATTTTTTTCATGGCATGTTAAGCCACTTGCTTGGTAAATGTGATACACAAAAACTAATTAAAATAATGAGGAAAGAAAAAAGATGCAAATAGGTAGTAGGTGGCAAAAAAAACAGGAAAATAGCTACGTTAATCGCAAGATGATACAGCAAGCATTCTTTCATGACTTCATTAGAGTCTTACAACGGTGATGATATTTATTTGCTGTCATCAGATCACAGGACCAGCGGTCAAATATCGCAATCTAAAATAAAAAATGCTTATGGCTTGTCAAAATTTAGTAAAATATCCATGGATTTTAACTATGACGGTATTCTCTATTGTGCTCATTATGTTTGGAATATTTTTGCATTTTTCCATATTGTGATTCAGGATACACAATTCTTCAAGTAAAACTCAAATGCGGATAAAGGTTAAACATTTTTATAGCTATCCATTGAGTGAGTGAAAACCTCCAGTAAGAGAGAATATATTTTCTCCGCATTGAGGAAAGCGATAAAAAAGATTCTTTCAACCCTTTATAGCGCAATTGTAATATAGATCTTGAAGATTTGAATCAAAGAATTTTCCCTTATTTTAGTTCCAAACTGGCAACTATATTTTATTTCCTTTCGTAGCGAAATGTCTAAGCGTATCACTTCTTTTTGATGATTTAAACTAAAAATTAAATTCAATCCGTGGAAGCTACTGATTGCAAGTTTTTGCTTTAATAAAAGGCTGCTCTTTGTCAAATTATAGTCACTTTTGTTCAGAATTATCCCTATTCATTTCAAACAAGAGGTCTTTAGATATATACAATCAAAAATACGGAGAAAATGTCAATGTACGAAAAAAATATAAGAAGGCAATCAGAAACATTCTTTTACATAGTTTTTAAAAAAGTCTGGATTCTAAACCGGAATCCACGTCAACTCAAAATTTTTATTGCTATCTTGTCAATTAATCTGAAAATTAGTACCATTATTATTCAAGGGAAAAGTTTGTCATGCCAATGATAGCAGCTATTCTTTTGCATGCACCCTTAATATTCGTGGAAAATACTAATTCTTTTACCCATTCATACACAATTTTATCTAACTAATCTTATCGTTTCCATCGGTCATAAAAATATGGAGTGACTCCAAAATGATATTATTGATGTTGCGCCGCAACGGTTCTATTACAAACAATATAAGCACGGCAAATAACACCAAAATTTCCAGCGATTTTAACCCAGGTACAGTAAATTCCACTCAAGTTCAATTAATAAGTACTAAAATCTTTTTTTATAGAGCGTGGGCAGGGACAATGGACAGGTGCTATGCCTACAACAGCTTCAGTGGAAAATTTCGCACCAATAATATCGCCGATGGCCGTCTCGTTTTCATCATAAGGCAATTCCTCACCGTCCCTCCACATCAGGCGATCCATTTCGCAGTCTCGAGAGCTTCCCCTCCGTTCCCCTTGGGAAAGCCGACCGACTTAACTATATCAATCCTTCTCCTTTAATTAGCGTTCCCTCGCCTACTCCACCGCCAACCCTCTTCCATGCAGCACCCCCTCCTACCCTTTGGAGGCGAGGCGCGCGGATCGGGGCCTTGGTCCTCACACTTCTCGAACGGCCGATAGCACGCGCTGCCGCTGCGAAGAAGAGATGATGAATGGCTGATGATGTGAGGGGATATGGGGAAGGGGAGGGCAGTGGAAGGGGTGGGGCAGTTCTCTCCTCAGCCATCCATCCATCACGTTCAGGCGCGCACACAATACGCCACTTGCCCGCCCGCCGAACGCCGGCACTACAAGAGGGTCCTCTCCCCCGCCTCCTTCCTCTTCCCCCCCCTACCTTTCCCTCTCTCAGTCCGCGGCACGCCGCCACCCGTACACCTCTCATCCGATGCACTCGCCGCCGCTAACTTCGATCCGAACCTTCCGCACATCTCTCCGCCCGCCGAGCAGGCGACGACAAATCTCACGCGCCGAAAGCGGAGAAGTGGGGAGGAACACAAATATATTCACTGGATCATTGGTCTTACATATGTTAAGTATCGTGCACTTGATTTTGGACACAGCGCCGCCTCGTAAGCGACCCCGAAACTACCGCATCGACAGGTGCACAGACGCGTTGACAGATGCACTGTGGCGATAGCTACGCCGCCAATATGATACTGAGAGCGAGCGTATGAACTCCTCAATTCCTTAATTTAGTGCCCTAAATAAATAAATGGATAAATTTCTGTCTTGCGTAATGAAAAAATGGTGATTCCTTCGTGTAACATTTTAGATTGGTCATATTAAAATGAAGTCCCGTATTTGACTCATATTCAAAAGAAAAAACGGAATACAAACATTTTCATGTAGCGTGAGTGAAAGTATGTCTCGTGATGAGTTCGAAAATATTCTAACTGCATCCATGCATTAAATAATTAACGGTGCGTAGGATTTAAAATTTTTTTGAGTTTCTGAGCGGAGCACAGTGGGCCAAAAAAACAGACTAATACCTATGAAATGGGTTTAATGGATACAGAAGTTGAAATTTGCAGTCATTGTCAATACTTTGGTACGTATGATGATCCATGGCATTTTGAATTGGTCATTTTCGCGAGCAAATATAGGGCCTCGGATTTGAAAAAAAAAAAATATGGTACCTAGTGTGGCGGCGGGTAAAAAACCCTCGCCAGTAAAGCCGAAGGTCACGGGTTCGAGTCACGCCTGAATTGGTACCATTGTCCAGAGCATGGGTGCTAGTGTCGCCTATTATTGATGATTGTAAACACCTCCGATATAAAATTTCAGGGCACAACTTTCGGGGCTAGTGGAATATTTAAATGAATAAATAAAATCATTTGCATGATAAGGATGAAATGGATCGATCAAGTAAGTAATGAGAAAGTCACAAGAAGAATTGGAAAGAAGAGAAGCCTCGTAAAAACCTTAGAGGTCGAAGACAGAACAACCTTATAGGCTATATCTTGAGACATGATGGCCTAATGAGGACAACTTTCGAGGGTCAAGTAGTTGTCAAGAACGGAAAAGAAGACGTCAAATGTAATATATGAAACAGATAAAGAAGGTACGTGAAAGAAGAAATATGTTTGCGTGTACAGATGAGTTAAAAGAGGAATTGAGTGGAGAGCTGCGTCAAATCAATCTTAGGATTGTTGACAAGTGATGATGAAATGAAATAAATGAAAATGCCGGGACTGATATTTTTCCTCCACTCCGGATCTCTTTCTCCCTATCCCTCTCTTACTCACCGAGCTCTAGCGTTTACGGCATGCCACCAATCCACCATTGCATTCACCGCCGCTGTCTTCGATCCTCGCGGCGCGGTTCCTCTCATCCATCTCACTCTCCGCCGACGAATCTCACGCCCCAAACGCAAAGGGTGGATTCAACGAAAATTTAAGGCATTGCACAACACAAGTTATCATAAAGGAATGGTGCAGTTTCTGTAACTCATACGGAGATAGTATGAAAAATTCAAGATTTTGTACCATTATCTTTGATAGGTTGAATTAAAAATAAATTTACGATAAATTCGCGTCTACTTAATGAGCAGGATTAATGAAGCTATGACGACCATTTACGAAGCAATGTGAACTTTGAGGGAAGTTCAGTAAGTAATGAAACACATTTTTGTCTGAAACAGGGGTTGTTTACTCAGCATTCAAATATGCCATGTTATTCCTCAATCTTATGGCTACACACCAGTAATTTTCAACTCCATTTAATGCTACGGCTTGACGCCACCTTGAAAGAAGGGCCTGTATGCCTGGACGGTACCGTTCAACTGGTCAATGTTGGAGCCAACGTCGTACTACATCAATAGCTTCATCACCTTCGCAGCGACGATGATGAAAAATGCGTTACCCAACGACCTACCGCGCTTTTTCCCTCTACCAGATCACTGTATACATGCTGCAAGCGCCGATGAATATATGAGATACCCTGGTTTTCCGCCAAAAGAAACTCAACCACTGCCCTTTTTTGTAACGCACCTCCGTTACAGACGTTATTTTTACAGCTCCGAATAGCACGGCCACTTATTGGAAGTGTATGCAATTATAGTGACGAAGCGGGAATGTTTAAAAATGTCCAACACGAAATGCTAAGTTTTTTCAACCAAAATTGGCCGTGAAAAAAAATGTGTTGCTCATTTAACTGAATTCGTAATGTTTGGACAAAAGTTGATTATGATTTGGAAATTTGCCGAGTGAAAACGAGCGCACATATTGAAATTTATCAATTGGTCGCATCGTATTAAAAAATACTGTTTGAGACGACAAATTCGAAAAATAAAAAAAACATTAACTGTAATAAACCATATTCAAAACCGTAAAACCCTGCATAATAAGATTATTAAGGGAATTCTATCTTGAAACAAACCTATTAATATGGCTGGACTAATTTGTGGGCTAACTTTTTTCAAAATTCTAGCGGCCAATTATGAAATTTGTCGCAAATTTGAATTAATCCGACAACAGGGTAGTTTCCTTCATCAAAGAAAACGAAAGGCATTGATTGCGATTCGTTACCCACCATTACTGTATTCATAATATACAAATTACTTGGTTTTAGAAATACCGGTGTAGACGAATGGCAATGGTCAATTTTATTCGCATTTGAAAAAGGCCAGATTGGCGCCCATGCGATTCCACTCCACGTGACGTCACAGGGACCTAGTTTCTATACGAGTAAATAGGAGTTTTACATCGTCTGAGATTACCAATGCATGCATGAGGTACAGAGCTCAGGGAAAAATGTCTTAATAATCACCTATTAAAACTGGCTAAGGTCGGAAAGTTTTCTTCGTTTGATAAGGTATTAATAATCCTTATTTAAGCCAAGCGCTACCAGCTAGCAGGGTACTCTTTTACCTGCTAGCATCCTGCATCGTATCATCGCTCAAAGCCTCGCCCCAAGGTCACCTCACTTGCGGCAGCGGGAACCAGAACGACGTCACGCGGAGATTTCCCGGCATTCATACTTTTTATTTAATCGCGAAAAATACATATCGTCATTTAAAAATCTAAAAGCGTGAAATACGTACTCCAGGAGTATTTCGATTTAGGCAATAAAAGAATAATAGGGAATCACCCTATTAGCAGCAGTGAATTGGTCCACGTATGGGCCTATCCTTTACAGAGTGGACGGAGGAACGACAGGAGAGGGTTGGCTACGTATTTGCACTATTCTCCATGGCTAGTCGAATTGTCCACAACGGCTAAGAATTCTATTAACGTGTTTGACACACTGCGTGGGCCAGTCTGCTTGACGTGAGCTCACTTTCCCTTGACATTTCCCATCCCTTATTCTGCACATATTGAGAACGCAAGCTTTAGCGAGGACTGAAAAATTTGCATGCATGCATGCATCATATATATATGGGGTTATTCTACCCCCTTCTCAAAAATAATATTCAGGAATACTTTCAACCGTAGGTAATTAGAATGTAGCATTCGAGGAAATACTGTGAAAATTCTGTCAGAAATTTTCCATGCGTCATTAAAATATTCTTCACTACCCTTCATAAAAATTCATTCCTATTTCCCAAAAGTTAGACTCTATTCGGTGTCATAAGCTTAGTTCCTCATAAAAAATACCGCAGTGTAATACTCCAGCTTTATTCTTTAAAATAAACTCAAAAAATTATCCGCCGTGATCTTGACTAATGCCGCAATTTTCTCTAACAGTAGTTGCTCCAAAGAAGAAATGTATTCTTCGGTATATAACTTGGCTGTAAGAGCTCTGTTTAATAGCTTAGCTGCAATCCAGTTAAGAGAATTTTTTATCTGATAAGGATTTTTTAAATTTTTTACAATATAATGATAGCTAAATGAAACTTTGCTGCAGGATAATATGCATTTTTATCGGAAATTAGGCGTTGTTTCATGCTGCACTTAAAAAATAAAAAAGTTTGCACAATCGCTTCATTTCCACCCGGTTTCATAGATAAGTACAATGCTCCTCCAGCTCTAAGCCAATGTCGCGAGATTCCCTACTACAATGTGCATACTGGCATCCTTTGGACACACGCTGGCTCTAAATCGAACGTCAAATGGGGAAATGATCCAGTAGTACCTACTCCGATTCAACGTCATCCAAGGGCTATCATTTTGCACTTAGTGCCTGCCACTTTCGGACGGGCAGGACGACTCGCTCGAATACTCCCAACCCCCGAAAACTGGAGCCGAACTCAACGATGCTTGAGCTCGGTGACAAAGCGGGAGTCTGTTTGTTTAATGTCCAACGTAGTTGGCCCCGCTCTCGCTAATATTGACTTTCTTTCTCTCCGGAATAGCTGGACAATCGCAGCACACACCAACTTCAAAGCTTCCGTCCGGGGCCACGCCACTCGCAACACCAAGTCTCTCGGTCGAGAAAATACGCTATGGCACATGTGTGCGTAGGATAAACAGCTCTAAAAGAGAACCCTGATGAGTAGTGTTGCCCTGTGAATGGTTACCGCGAAGTCAACCAATCGTTTGCAAACGGTGACCGAGAGGTTTAGCATAACTTGCAGAAGAATGAAAAAAACAATCACTGTTCTATTTCTAATGCAAAAAATGCCATTCGTTTATCAAATAGAGTCATGAGATGTCGTACCTTTAATTGTACATAAATATTAGAATGACTTTTAAAATAATTAGTAAAGTATTCTTTGAAGTGCCAGCATATGTATTGGCAAAACCACGATTCAGAAGTTTCTCTTAAACCCTACAGCACTGACATTGCAGCAGAAATAAATACACAGATCACGGCACTACACCGTGATAGCAAACTTTGAATAGACTTAGGGCCATTTTATTGATAGAAATCCTTACGATTAAAATTACGAGGATTAGAAGGACTCAGCAACAGTTTTGTTCTACACATTCATTCGTAGTGAACTTCTACTTACATAGCTGAGATTGAAATAATCGAATTTATTCGTTTGTGATGTCAGAAATCCATATCTACTCTATCAAGGCATGGTAGTAAAAGAAGAAGGGTAAAAGAAAGACCTAATAATAATGCGCTGTGCGAAGCTTACGGAGAGTATTTATGATACACAAACATTCAAGAAATATGAGGTGGCTACAAATGAAGTGAAGTTATAGCTAGAGTTTTCTAGCCACAAACCTTGGTTTTCTAATACGATCTGATTCATCTCTCACGCGAGCGCTATGATTTTTTTTTCTCTCTCCACATTTATTCTCTCGAGATGTTTTCTCTGTCTTCTCGCTTATCGAATGTCTTTTCCCCCAAAACAACAGCCGCCGTCACCATCCTTTTGCCCTTTCAGACCCTCTTTTCAGACACTTACTGCGTCCCCTTATAAATCACCTCTCCCGAGTTTTCTCTCCTAAGCCGCCACGTCAAGCATTTCCTGTTCTGTTTCTCCTTTCCGACTATCTCACCTTCGCAATTCTCCTGCTGTCCCATATTTTAAGTGTTTGCGAACGTCTTTCCATCCTTTTTTTTCAAAGACAAGGTCACTGTACCCCATTAAATTTACCATCCGAACATGAACCATTCTGCATGACTTGAAATATGAAAGCAGCATTCTCCTCACCACCTATATAATTCAACTGTAATTTCTTAACCACCGGCAAACTTCCATGAAATATTCTTTTCTGTGCCTTAAATTTTGTTTAAGAATTACCTAAATATTCCGCTAATTCTACATCAAAAGGTTCGTTCCTTTAAAATAAAAAACAAAAGCTTGGCTCAAGAACTAACTATTTTAATTTATAATTTACCTCCTATCTTCAAATCTCTAATTACTCTTACCTAATGCATTCCATGATACTGGCAAATAGCATACAGACACATTCCTGAATATATGTCACTATATATATACTAAAGCATCGACCCTGCATTATCATGGTAAGTAAACATTATCGGTACCCCATCACGTCAATCTTAAGGCTATTCAAATATACATCTCAATTGATGCTGGTTGTTTATCCGAGAAAATATTTTGGGAAAATTAAGATAAGCTGAGCACTAAATTGGCGCCACAAAATAGAGAATCAATTTTATTTTAGAAAGTTATTTTCGACAGTATAAGCAAGAACGTACAGAAGTTATAAGTACGATTTTGTTGATATTATTACCAATATGATAATAATTGTGGTAAATTGCATTCAATATTAGTTCTGCGCAATAATTACGTTTGAAGAGTTAATACATTTTTTTCCTAGCAATGGAAATGAGGGTGTCCGGGCTACTAATGGGAAATGCCCATTAACTTTAATATGCATCTGACAATGGCAGAAAGCGAGGATAAATAAGTTTTATAGACAAATTTTAAAATTTCCAGTTCTCATTCAATGATGCATGCGCACATTGATTCATTGAATTGACCCAACCCTTAAATCTTTTTCAACCCATGCTTCCACTGTGCCTTGAAAGTCGTTCAGAGTGGTGATTCATTTTTTTGCGCCTCGCTCATGTTCCGCCATCTCATTGATAAAGGGAGTGATAAATTACGCCATTTACATGCTTTAAAAACATAAATATTCTACATCGATGGGATTACTTCAATAGACCGTGATATGATTGACCAATAAAGATAACCAGACTTCCAAAAAAACAATATTCCGAGAAAGAATGGGGAAGTTGCATTGTTTGGCACAAAGTTTTCTCAGCCATGTTTAATCGCGTAATTAATGCAGTAATATGCCCTGATAAATGACCTCTACAAGTATTATTTAATAAGACCGAGCAGTTTATAATAATCAACTTAATGTCACAAACGAATAAGTTCGATTATTTCAGTCTCAGCTAAGTAAGTAGAAGTTCACTACGAATTAATGTGTTGAACAAAACTGTTGCTGAATCCTCGTAATTTTACTCGTAAGAATTTTAAGCACTTGTGATCATCATCGGGTAATTCATCCTAAAAAACCTCGGGTATATATGGCACCTGACGATAAGAGATAGAAATCAAACGCGTACCAACAATATTAAGTGGATTTAGCGATAGATTTTCTTTACGCATTCAGATCCTTAAACGAATTATTCTCTGTGATGTGTACAATACAAGAGTAGCTAGTAGCTATCTCGAGTGCGTGGTTACATGTTGATATCCTCAGTAAATAAGGGTGAAAATCGAAGATATCCTTTGGCAACCAAAGCGGATAAAAAATGGTCGATGGGGAATTGACCCGTTGTGAAACACGCAACGCACAATTGCACAGTGTGTAGTGCATTCAGCGGTCTCTAAGCACAAGCTGAATCAGTGGCAAACACGATGCCTCCCCTCCGTAAACCTCATTCACCTCTCTTGGCATCCGCCCCTTATTCAACTATTCTGCATTGTAGCCGAGCGTACCGATGCAGTGGAAGGCAAAAACGTTAAGCCACTAGGGCCAAAACATCCCCATCATAATCCCCAACTTTTGTTGTTACTAATGGTTTTAAAAGAAAGTTCATACTTATAATTATTCCCTTCTGTGAAAACAAATTATTTTCTAATTACAAGGGTAGAGATTAATTTTCAAATTTAATCAAAATTCAGTTCCATTAATAATATGTTATAGAAATAATACGATTTTGTACAATATTTTGTACTAATACAATAGTATTTGGAACCTCACATTTTCTTTGCTCATTAAATATTCAAGGTCACATCAATTCCATGTCAACGGTCCATAACATCTGTTTGGGCTGAAGAAAATCTGCATTGACTCTCTGCCTACGCGCATGCTTGAAACCATGAACATATAATCTATGTGACTATAGTTGTAAAGTGCGTAAAACCTATTTAAAAAAATCTCTGTACTTAGCAATTTTGTCAGGAGCACTATTAACCAGACGCCGTAACACGAAGGAAGTCCAAACGTAATCTTAAAATCCGCAAAACATTAAATATTCGCTATTTAATTTGGACATTAGAATATTTTATTTCATGATCGTATTTTTTCGCAGAACCTTTGATATAAGTATGAGTTGAAAGTTTCAAAAGAATTACACATTTTTTTAATGAACGGGATATGCAATTTGTAGTTGCATTAAATGAATTCTACTGATTGCATTAAACGAATTCTTTAGGTATTAGCACAATTTTTCTTGGTATTAGATTATTATCCGCCCTTGAACTATTTTACTGTCATAACTTTTTCGGTCGTGAGCATAGGAGTAACAGCGTTTAAAAGAGTGATTCCGCTTCAATCTACGAAGATAAAGCGATCGTTAGTTTTTGGATCACTTATTGGCCTCAAAGTAAATATAATAAAGCTATTCCATGATCCCTGATTTGCTCATTCCGACGATAGCGTTAGCTTGAATATTGACAATTCCAGTTGAAATTTTTATCCTCGTTTCATTCAACACGGTGAAGAAGAAGTGCTTGGGTAATAAAATATTTGGATATTTTTAAGTATTCCAGTTGCTATAAAAATATTGAAGTTGGGATTTGATTGTTAGACTCAGATTTTGGTTACCCAAATACTACCTTACTCGCTCTTCTCTGTTTATTCCCTTACCGCTTGAGTTAACGTGGAGGTTTTTCGAATATCGGCATAGTGGCTGAATGATTTTTCATATCATCATAAAATTAAGATACTAATTAAAGAAAGATTCACAGAATTTAAACCAAACTGACCTGTTTGATACACTCACCCGTTGTATTCTACTTTCAAAAGTAATCACGCGCTAAATTCTTAATATCATAAACCTTCACGAAAGATATCGTTAGAGCCAATTTTTGTCATGCTGTACATTTTCAGATTATTTGTAATAGCGGGAATATTGTGCTGTATCAAATTATGAGATCGATTAATTTTATAATTTTCGATTGGAAGAATACAGTTATCACAATGAGTATGTTCAATCTTTTATACCACGTAGAAAATATTCATTAAAAATCGTCTATAAATATGCATGATTTTATAGAATCGGGGAGGATAAAGTACCTTTTTCTTGTAGGAGACATGGGCTAAAATTTTGGCTCATGCACTTTTAAAGCCTTTTACTTTTCTCTCCTTCCTCCCCACACTCACATTAGCATTTTATTGCCACGAGCCATACTCTCCTTGAACGATTTCGATCTCGGGCCTGGCATACAACCCACCTCACTTCATTTCAGCCATGAACCCTGTTCCCCCTCATTCCCCCTTCCCTGCATGCCTAACAACCCCTCAGCTCCAATTCAGATTTCAGAATGTACCCCCCCTTCAGTACACTCTTCCGCCGTACTTGCTCTGCCTCCTCATCCACCTTCAACTTCTTATCTTCCCGAATGTTTCTTCTTCTCCAGTAACCTCAGTTCATCGCACCTTATCTCCTCCCATACCGGCGCCTTCATCGCCTCCAGCGTAATGCCATCAACCGTCTGCTGAGGCCATGTTTCCACGCCAACCGACGAGCATAGATGGCTCGTTCAGCGTTGCGACGCTCCAAGGCCATTTCATGCGACACATTCATTGTGAATTCCATTATGCACGTTTTGAGGCACGTGATGAAAAAGATGTCCAAAAAGAAAAAACTGCGTAAATCCGTGGATAAGATAGAGTAAGACAGCCCTGACTATTATTTGTTGAATATTTTCATGTTATTTCAACTATACTCACCCTCAGAGTGAATAAGAGCAAGAGTACTCAATTTTACTACGCGATTACAGAAAGCTTAAGGCAAAGCTAAAAACCCGCAACGTCAGTAGTTTTGTGGGGAATGAAAATAAATTTGCAAAGAAAATACCTCTAAATGTATATTATTGCATCCCTAATACGTGTTCTTCTTGAGAATTTAATTTCGTAAGGGTAAAATTTGTAGAAAGAAATTGTATACAAATGCTTAAGTCAAAGTCAGTCAATTAGAACCATCAGAGGTCACGTGATCAGGTATTTTTCTATTTAAATATTGTCGACATACGCAGAAGTCAAAAATTACACTTTTTCATGCTTATTATGAGTTGTCATCGGCCAAAAAACAAATGCAACTAACATAGACTGCTATTTTCAATCATCTCAAGATGCCACCATAGGCAGATTTCGGGGAGGGGGGACAAGGCGTACGCTCCAAAAATGGACAAGATTTTAAGACGGTTATCATTTCGTTCTTTTAGTTTTCTCTATTACCGATCCTAAATCATTCAATGTCATATAAATAATTTTAATATTAAAATAAATGGAATATTTCATACAATAATTGTTGTATGTTGTTTTTGATCTCAAGTATGAGAAGACCATTTGCCAATCAGATCTAGTGCCCTCCACCCAGAAAAAAGTCCTGGATCCGCCCTTGGATACCACCCAAATAACATATAATTTCTAGTAATTTTTCGACATTAAATAAAGAATCACCCCATTCCAAATCAAGCTGTGGCTAAATGATTCTTCAATATTAATTTCAACCAATGTCATTACTTATTTTTGTAAAGCAAGAGAGGAAGAAACTTGTATTTATCATGACACTAATCACATTCGCCGTCATGAAGTTCGATGTAGGGAAATTTCGCATGTAAGGATAATTATAAATGAAACTTAGGCTTCCGAATTATCAATTCCGAAATTTCGTTCAAATTTGAGGTGATCAGTCTAAATCGTCTGCGTTCTTTTTTTTAGATAAAAATTTTGGTTAGCTCTAGTATAGCCTTTGATTCGTGCCAGTAAATATAATTGTGTGAATGGATCCATTTTATTATAAGCAGGATATGTTCCTGATCACAACCCAAATTCAGAATTTATTTCATTGCTTGTGCTTCGTTACAGTCGCTACTTAAGACATCCCTTAACCACCAGCCATTAACTTTTCAAGGTTCCCCATTATTTTAAATTATCTTAAAAATGTATTATATCATACAAATTAACATGATTAAAATCTAACTTCCATTACATCTATGTTTTTGTGCTATAGGCCCATAGCAAGACGCATTAAGTTCAGCTAAGAAATGCACAGACGCTTCCTCGCCTCGAAACGCTTTTTACAAACGTAGTGTTTTTTCTTTTAGCACTGCACTCAGTACGCTGGACTGAGCAAATGCGTATTACACGAGATCTTACGATAAAGAGTTTCGTGCGAAATGGCTTTTAAGGAAGGTACCTGTCATAAACTCGCCTTGCTGAAGCGTACCTCCTGCGCCAACGTAATTTTCTTCTACTTGTTCTGGGCACTTTGTCCGTTGTCCTTCAGGTAATTCCCAAATAATTTAACTCAATTGCCTCCTTCTGTTTTACGCTCACCAAGTTTAACTCCTTGCTTCACTTCTTTGGCCCCGAGAAACTTCATTGCATGTTGCCTGTGTGTACTTTAGCCTGATCCTGCAATGCTTTTATGACATTTAACGAACTAAATCATTATCTTCTGCTCGTAAACTTTTTCGTAATAGACAAAGCAACCGCTGGTCATAAGTGGACTCAGCCGTCATTATCATATAATCCCTCGCTATTTTCTCCAAAGAGAAGATATTTGTACGCCTTGCTGACTGCTTTCGTTAAAACGTAATGGTATGGACTGGTTTATTAGTACAGTTTTTTTGCGATTTCCTTATTATAGAGGCTAACTACCAAACCAAAATTATTCCTATTAGGTTGCTCGACGGTTACTGTAATTACTACATACATTGCATTTATCCAAACATTACGATGTTTTTTTTGTTACTGATGCAATCGTAGTTTCTGAATGGTGTTTTTATAACAATTTCCCACTGAAAAAGGCTAGAAGATCCTATGAGGACTTATGGTTTTTATTCCATATTTCCTGACATCACTTTCTTCCTCATTTATTCTTCAGGGTAAAAATCTGTATTTCTCATTGCCTCTCACAGAGTGATTATTAAGTTTGTAGGATGACGCAACTTCTTTTCATCGTTTCAAGTATACCGGGACTAGCCGCGATGATAACTTTTACGGGAGTCACCCGCAAAGCACAATTGTGCGAAAGATCCACAGAGAAAAAATCATCCCGGTCAAGGCGAATGATTTTTTTCTCTGTGGATCTTAGGCACGATTCTTTTCATCGGTTATCATGCTTCACCACTCCTTAATGAAACTAAATCTCTTACATACATGAGATTCCTATTTATTTTGTTTTCATTTATACACTACATACGTGTCTGTACTTATTTAATTCTACAAAAAAATAACTTTTTTAAGGCATACAGCTTAAATAATTCATCGTGGTACTTCACCTGAAACTTAAATTATCATTTCAAATCTATGATTCATGTTTAATGATTCATACCTAATTAGACCAAAATTAAAACAAGGGGAAAATAAATCTTAGAAAGTTCTGTAAATATTTCAACGCATTGAGAAAATGAACACTGTATAAGCTCCTCCATTTTTTAGGCCTCTACGAATTATTCCACCTAATAATTTACTTGCGACCTATTTTTGTTTGAGATTACGCGATTTCCTCTTTTGGCAATTCACTGAAATCATTACTTTTGATTACCTCTGAACTCCGTCCTTAGGTTTCCATTTCACAATTGATTTACCTTTAATCCATTCATTGATATTTCCCTGTGACTCAGTAAATCTATGGCTCTCTGAGGTAAACTTTGACAGTCAGCGATTCGTTTTTTGAAAATCGATATTACCTATAATAAATGCTACTCCATCAGTAATTTTTTCCTGTGTTTCATGCTTTTAGATCATTATTCGTATATTAGCCACACTCATAGCCATGCATGTTATCAGAAAATATTCTCAGATGACCCAATTTATCAGTCGTCGGCTTGATTAAGCCAAGGCGACTGAATTTTAGAATTTCATAAAAAAATTTGGTCTTTAATCTCAGCATATATTATCTTAGGAAAATATTTTCAGTAGTATATATAAATTAGTATAGGGTATGGGGTTAGCATTAGAGCAATTTACTAATAATATTTTTTCGCTAGCTATGCCGAAAATTCAAGCCAATTATTTCGCAAATACACACAATTCTATACATTTTCTAAACATGATACCATCCTTCACGTTTGATAGAGTCATTCTTTTTGGCTGTCTTTTAGTTTGAATTTTTAATTTATTAGAGCCAACGCACATTTTTTTCAAAAGAGGTAGTAAGAATAATTCGTGAGATACGTTCATGTAAACGACATTTTTCTCTACCAGTTTTACAAACCGTATGAAGAATTGAGTCCCTTAATGACAGTCTTTAATATCCACTTTTACCACCGCCACGTTAGTAGACACATGATACATTGTCTACAAATATAAGTAAATAGCATCCGTCTCGGTGAATCAAACGCTGAAGTTGTTTCTGTGGACTGCAATGGGCTACTTACGTGAGGAATGAGGTAGATAACTATTTGATAGCGACCACAAACACGCCATCACAATGCATGTTCAAAAAGGGATATCCAAAGTTTCCATCAACGGGCGTAAAATCTAATTTTCAGCTCGAATGAACAGCGGGAAAGTCGCTCAGAAGAAGAAAAGGGCACAATTACTTCCAAAAGTATCTCATATTTTCCATTACACCGCGGAGGGTAGAGAGAAAGAGAGGGAGACTAATGTTGGTGTTGCAACTCGCTGCGGATTACGACCTGGCCTGAAACGCCGGAGACGCGACTCGGCTATGAGCCTAGGGAAGGGAATGAGTGGCTGCAAGGCCCGTGAAATTGGAGCAAAATTAAAACGAGGGGAATAAAGAGCAGGCTGGAGAAACCTCGAGTTCAGACTCTGCTGGCTACCCTGCTCTCTGCGCCGATCGAAATCCTTTATCTCCACTTCCAAGGCGATTTTTCCTCATCTTCTTTTTTTTAATGTACTTCAAAATTTGGCCTCACGCTGAGAATTCTCGCACATAGCGCGCTACTCAGGAAGGCTGAGCTGAAAATAGAAGGGAAAAGAGATCTAGTTAAACTTGAATGAGTTGGCGTTAAAAATTACGCCCACGGTAAACTCCATCAGGTTACGTAACCGTAGTAAACAAATAGAGAGAGAGAGTAAGGGCATTAGGAATGGGTACCATTAACACCTTGTGGTCTAGACCTCATTAAAGCGCGCTTTCTATACCCCTGGGATTTTTGGGAACAAACATTGGGATAAATTAGTAGTGAGCGAAGGTATCCAAGTTGAGGAATTTTTCGGCACAGTTACGTAAACGAAAGAGAGTGTTTCAGGCATATTTTAGTGCCTAATTACAATCGATTGAACTCCACACTAACTTCAGTTTCGTTGAACTAATCCTTGAAGGCTATCCTGAACTAATGGCGATAAAAAATATTGATGAAAAGTAATATATTCAATTGAGAACGAAAAGCATCGTTTCCATTTCGTATAAATTTTGTACTCATACTGAAAATATCACGACCTGGTTTTCTGAGTTCTGGTTCGCGCTCCTTAGAGCTCAATTGCGAAAATCACAGGAAAGCGTTTAGCAAGCCTTACATGCGTAAGCGCTAATAAACTCTGTCCATAGAGGAGCATAATTTTACTCAATATTAGTGAAGAAAGGGAGAAAGAATATTAAATTGAAAGTGAAACTTTGTATAGCTTTCTATTCAAAGTTTATCAAAACACGCTATATTGGTCCAAGTCTTTTATTCATTCAAAACTTGACCAAAGAGCCATGTAAAAGACAAAAAATATATATAGGCTAGGTTTCATACTTTATTTATGTTTCCTGGGCTATCGAATGCTACAGTTTTTCAGACATGGTTCCAAAATTTATATTTGAATATTATTCATACCTCGCTTTCAAAATGAACGATTGAATTCTTACCGGTCATTTTCGCATATTCACAATACTCGACGTTTTCGATAAAGGACAAAATAGTGTTTCATTTATAATAAAATGATTACATCTTCAATTTAATAATCGTAAAGTCTATCCATAATAGTCCAATAGAAACACCTCATCCGCATTGCAGTGGCATTTAAAAGCTGCCATATCTTTCCTCAAAATCATACAAATATTTTCTTGGCCGTTAATCAAACTCGTGTAAGTATTAAGAAGAATATAACTCCAAGTTTAAGTTCCAAGTTATCGAGTTCTGCCATTAGTCAGTGAGAATAATTTTCTGTAATGAATCCTGTCAACCAATAACATTTTCAAGAACCGTATAACCACTGTTTGGTACGGACATGTAGATGCTTCCAATCAGAAATAAACCTTAAATTCTTCCAGCATTTAATCGATACTTTATTCGTTAATATAACCACCAATATTTACGATGAATCAAATGCCAGTTGAAAAATCTTAGCAGTTTATTTTTATTTCTTACAAATTTTTATGGGTAGATATGAGTATCAAATATTATTTTTAGATCGGCATTCCTTTGTAACATACCTACTACAGGAAGTTTTCAGAAATTTTTCAGTTTTTTCAGTAATTTTCAAGCTGTTGATAGCAGAAACTAAGATGAAAAATGCATAGTACCGCCGCATTATGCAATTTGAAATAATTTAACTTGATTCCTTACTTTATACATCACTTTAATCACTAAATAATACTGATTATTAGTACGCTGGGATTAGTGCTTTTTCCCCGTTCTTAGACATCAAGTTTTAAATAAATCCGTATTGTATAACTGATGGGTTACGATAGTCGCTATTCCTTTTCATTTCTTCGAAATTCACATTCACCGCTAATTTTTTTTTCTTTAAAGCAATGAAAAACATGCATATTTTACTACTTTCCGACCCTAAAAACAAATATCATATTACAAATGCCAATAAATATCCCTTCTCTAGAATTAACATCCATGTGCTGACCATTGGAAGGCCTATATATTCAAAAACAATTTTTCAATAAGCACTGAAAAGCGTTATCAATGAATATTGGAGAAATTATTACATACACGACGCATCTTTCACAATAAGCAGCACTGCCCTTGCGGAAAGATCATATTAAAACTGGATGAAATGGCATTTCGCAAAATAGCCATCACTCACGTTTCTTTCACCAGCCTCCATTCTCATATATTCCTCCGAAATGCGAACTGTTTCCTCTCTTCGTCCACGCTTACCAAGCGTTTCACTAATAGAAATTCACGCTTATCCCCTCCACTATCATCCCTGTCAAGCCTGTCACTTTCAATATTCCCACTTCTGCTGGTTCATTCGATTCCATCTCCAATATCCAGCCCATCCCACTCACCCCCTCTCTCCCTCCACCCTCTTCCCCACACCACACCCCAACCCCTCTATACCCTGTCAATTCTCCCCCGAATCCAATCTCCCAAGCCTCCAGTCTATACTCACCGCAGGGATCAACTCTCCAAACTACTTAATTCTAAGCTCCCTTTTAAAGTTTCAAAGCTTTCTCCTTGTGGTGTTTGCTGTAAATTTCCCTTACGTGTACCCAACCTTTAAGATTCCCTCCAAGGAAATTTAATTTTATGCTTCATGGCCCCATTACTTCACCCTTTCTCTCTCAAATTATACCCTTTACGTCTCCCAACAACTCATTCGTGTAAAATTTGTGTCACATTTTCGATATTTCGGTGTTCTTGCCGGCAGGAAAAATCACTATCTTTCCCAAAATGACGGTGCGGCCTAAATTGAATGCATAAAATATGGTCATAACCAGAATGTGATCATCTAAAAGTTAGATACATTTTTTATTCGACTTTTCTTTTCAATTGCTCGTAGATTTTAAATTCATAGAACCTTTCACATATCTTACCAAAATCACTATATATTCATCGCTTAACTTCTCTCAAACCATGTTCATAATATGGAATACAGATAGGTGATAATACTGAAAAAAATGTGTCAGCACCACTTCATTTTATTTCAGCAATTTGGTTTCCTCTACTTATTTGTCATTTCACAATTTTTATACATCTATTGAAATTTTAAAAACGTAATTATGTGTGTTACAGGAAACATGCCACTATGAAAAGAGTAATCATTAGTATTTCTACCAAGCTTAACCCATGGACAACGGACAATGTCACTCATTTCGAGTGAACGAAAATATACAATACACACACGAAAAAGTGTGTAATTAAATATGGTGATAAGAAACCCAATTTCATGGATTTATTTCAAATTGGCACAATGTATGATGTACAGCGATACAGCAATACGGGAGATGAGGAAGAGGGTAGAAACACTGGGTTCACACACGATTGTAAATGCTGTTTTATGGTCATCTAGTAAGCAAGCATGTCCGGACATTTTTCATTGTCTATAGCACTTACTGCAACGCATTTATAAATCCCTAGGAATATTAATCTAGTGATAAAGCAATGGCTTGAATTGGCGAGGGGTGCAATTAGAACTTGTATAATTTTACGCCGAGGTAAAAGCAGATAAATGAGCAATATCGACCCTTACCGGGATCTAATGGTGTCAACAACGATTTTTAGCAATTAATTTTGACTCCATTCAAACATAGAATTGCTACTTTCATTATTGAGGGTTTTGAAGCAGCTTTTAAGGTCTATTCTTCACGTGCAAGAAAGACTGAAAAAGTTATGGATAACTGTAACACGTTTTTCTCCGTCATGGTGCTCCTCCTCGACAGTTGAACAAAGGAATTAGATCATTTGGCCGTTACAACGTCAGCCAATCGGTGAAGACCTTAGATACCGGTTGAAACGAATATAGCGGCTCTTGTTTACATAAGGCGAATGGGTCAACAATGATCAGTTTTCTTTGAGTTAATGAGAATGCGTGAAGATTCACCAATAATGTTTTGATATATTCGTTGAATCGCAGAGGAGACCAAAGTCGCATACTTCTGCTACATTTATATGACTGCTTATAGATTCCAATTGACATCTATTTCAGACATTGTCCCATCGCCCTTTGCAAATGTTTGCCATTCATGTTCTAGTGGTTTGATCCCTTTGAAATTTACTGACTTTTACTCATTTTTTATACTCTTTCGAATGGTTGTGTTAAAAATATTGTACGATGCTTGGTTCGCGAGAAAAACGACGATTTACCTAGAACCGCGGACTTTTTTTAACTTTTTTGTCCCATATAGTGAAAACATACAATTTCAGTTTTTTTGTACACTTATTTTGTATTTAGCATAATAACAGTTTATTACGAAGGGAATCGATGCACAGATACCGTTATTCTCCTAGTTAGAAGCGCAGAAGGGAATAATCTGTGCACTGCGCCGTCCGCCTACTCACGCAGCGGCGGCCGCGTCACCTCTGCCCGGCGCTGCGCCCCTCTTGACAAACAACACTTGTGCTGTCAAAATAAGTTTACTGTTTTCCTAGTTATGCCTAATAAAACGCTTTAAACATAACCTAAACATGTGTTTTGTTCACACAAACCACAAAAAAAACAGTCAATCATACTTAAACATGACAGGGTCAACGTATCTTGTCAATGGGACAAAAAAGTCCCATGCCGCGGTTTTGGTGGGGTTGGAAAGTTCAGCGGTTCTAGTGTTAAAATATTCTTCCGATTAACCTAAGTTTGCAGGGAGTATTTACGAAGTATTCTTTCAGTACCCCTTCTTTCATGGTCTTCTCTTTTCCATGCTCAGCAAGGCCCACTTCCTTTCATTATATACCTTTCTATATAAAAACTTATTCTCTTCTTGTTTCCACCTCTTTTATCCAACATTCTACCCTGTAACACTGTTTTCATCATCCCATCCCCTTCTCGCTCCATCTATACCTTCTATCTCCTTCGTATATCATCAGGTAGCCTTCTCTCCTCCATCCACTAGCACTTTGCTGTAGTTCCTGCTCTCCGTCTCCTTCACCTTCTTCATTCTTCTTCACGACAACATATCGAAGATATTATTTTATAATCCTCCTTCCTAGGTGTCCACGGATCCTTACCGTAAAGCGCTGCACTCCATATCAGACTCTACGCTAGCCTCTTCCTTAAACTCTTGCATAACGATCCTCTCATAAGCTCCTTCCTGTTCATGAGCGTCTCCTTTACTAACGCAATTCTCTTCTTGATGTCCTTACTGACGAATCCTTTTCCTCATACGTGCTGCTCAAATAGTTGAATTGCTCCAATTGCACAAGTTTTTGCCCTCCTCCTTTAATTCTGAAGCCCACATTCCTAGCTCACAATGCCATAAAAGACCGCATAACATTGGTCTTCTTGTGATTTGTCTTCATGCCATACTCCTCGCAACGCTGGTCTAACGCATCGACTAGAGACTGCAGCCCTTTCACTGATTGGATAATCAACGCCTGATCATCCACCAGGGTCACTGATTTAAACATTCCTCGCTCTTACCCCAGCCTCCAACTCATCCCACGCCTCTTCTGCCACCTCCTCAGCGTACACGTTAAAATAGCAATGGCGTTAGTGGACGGCTTTGCCTCATTCCCTGGTCAATGGTTGTCCACTCTGACTCTCCGTCCGCGACCCCCACTTATGAAGTCCTGTCTACATACACATTTCCATTAACATCACTCAGTCTACTCTCTGAAATCTATTTTAAAATCCACGAAGCAGGAATAGACGTTACAGCTACATTATACGTTTCTCGATGGATTCATCATCTTTAAGTGGTTGATGAATCTTGAAATACTTAGCAAGGTGTACACTATTTCTCTGAAGTATAGTTATTAGCGTAGAACTGATAAAATCTATAATATACCGAGATTCTTTAACTGTTCCTGAAAAAACACATTCAAATGAACTTCGCCCATATTCGTATAATTAGCGTCATTTGTTTTCAATACGGAGATGAAAAGAATTTATTTTTCGTTGCACACCCTTAATAAAAAACATTAAAACGCGTTATTATTTCATAAGAACACGGGTTTTCATAAATAATATGTAAATCGATAGATTATCTTAAAAATTAAAATTTCGTTGCAGCTATAATGCTGTCAAGTAGGTTAAGACACTCTTTTTGTCAACTTTTGCTCGAATAATATGACCTAAAAGACCCATTTTTATGTTTTTTGACGGAATTTACACCCATGTTAAACCAAACACAATGAAAGAATTATGAAATAAAGAAAATAATACTGTTCCAATGCAGAGTTTTTATAAGGATATAACAATCAAAAATAAATAATTGATTAAACTGAAATATTCAGCACACCGTCAAAATTCACATAAAAATTCTTCATAAATACCATTAATCAGAAATAACGGCAAAACTCATACCTTCATTTTGGGAGATGATATTTTTGAGAATTTACAATATTTCATTTGCTCCCACAAAAATTAATTTTGGCGGAAAGAGGTAAAAAATTGATTTGCCCCATATTTTTCCCTCACAGAAGTAACAATCATAATTGGCAAAAACTTCATCAGAAATCAAAATAGACGTATTTAACGTCAAAAAAAGTCAAAATTGTCGTCATATTTCAGCGCATGAAACTAGTACATTGATGATTCTTCTTTCTATAACGCCATGCTGACCGAAGTTTGATGAATAATCACAACTGTTAAAATTATCCCACTTTTGGCACGCTTTACTAACAGTTTAGGACTCCAACAGCTTAAGTTTGTAAGCATGCAAATTACAGCGGCAAAGGACTCGGATAAAAAGACGAAGGTTGTACACAGTGAATGTAGTGCCTTTATTAAAGTAAAGAAAAGCAAATTTCATGCCCTTCTGCGCTGCCAACCCAACAAAATAAACAGTCTAGCTGGCCTTTTAAAAGGAGAGGATAATCCTCAGCAAATGTACACATGCTCTAAAAGGACTTGAGCACACAAGCACACTATATCGCTCTGTCCGCAACTCGATAGAATCGATCAAATCGAACTCGGACGTTTCTAAACTCTAAGAGAGCCGCGCGTAAAGGAATCGGTCGGGGGGTGGGGGGGACCGCGTTAGAGTTAAGACCCTAAAAATTTCGAGTCCCAAATATAAAAAAAAAAAAGAAAAATAAGGAGCGAAACAAATCCGCCGGTAAAACGTTTTCGATTCGGGTAGGCGCCTCGACGTCTCCGTGGAAACATCCCGAGGGTAAACACGGGCGCAAAACCACCGCTTCAAATAATAATGGCCGCTAATGCCCCCCCGAAAGAGCGCGCTAGTGTGTGGATTGGTGAGGAAGAGGGGGAAGAGGAGGAGTGAGAAGTGTGTGCTCTACTAAATGCAGCGCGCGCCAAGGAGAAAACGCGTCCCTCCCCACCACCACCTCTCTCAATTTTCTCTTTTATTCCTCCTTTTATTCTCTCCCTCTTTCTCTCTCTTCGTCACATTGTCGCCCCAGGGGGAGGGGAGGAGGGCGGGAGTTGGTGGTGTTGGAGGGAGCTTGGCGTCATTATGCTCCACAAATGCCATCGTCGTCCCGAAGATGGGAATGCCACTCACTAACAACTCTGCCAGCAAGAGGCAGAGCGCGGGAACACCACGCCTCACTCGAAAAAAGAGAGGGCGAAATGTACAGTAGCGTGGTGGAGAGAGAGAGAAGCAGTGAGAGAGAGAGAGGTAACGTCTGCAGCGCCAGCGAGTGTACGCGGCGCGATTCTCAAACGGACAACTATGCTCCCGTTACGGCTACTGATAGTGCTGAGAGTACCTACAGTGTTTGGATCATCTCTTCTATCTCTCTATACATGCCTCTGTATCTGTGCTCTACTCCGTAAAAGAGAGGGCGAAATGTGCAGTAGTATGGAGAGAGAGAGAGGTAACGACTGGAGCGCCAACGAGTGTACGCGGCGCGATTCGCAAACGGACAACTATGCTCCCGATACTGCTACTGATAGTGCTGAGATAGTCAACAGTATTTGAATCCTCTCCCCTCTCTCCCTGCATATGATTGTTAATGCTTAAGATTTTAAATCCTTTTTTAACATGGTATTTTAAAATTGTGTTATGTGAACACCTCAATATATGTACCATTTTGTTCATTTTAAATATTTTAAGCAAACCATTTGAAATATTAAATATTTCTCTGGCATATCATTTTTTCAATTTCAAACCATTTTATGTTCTACGGGCAATTCTGCCATGTTCGTTTCACTTATTCGCATTAAATTTTTTTCTCTAACTTACTGAGATATACTTGTTAATTTCCTAACTTTCAACATTAAGTATGTATGGAGGTAATCTGTCGCGTCTTATGCAGGCGTTGGAGGATGGAAATACGCGTTTGTGTGCCTCCTGACTTGACTCAATGATCAAATTGAACGAGAATGAACTTTTACCGGCCTGCGTGCCTAAAACTTAAATTAATACAAAGCCTGTAAGAAATATCTGAAACTCTATAAAAGATCCCTGGCTCAGGGGTAGAGGGGGCGGGAATGTGGCCTCACCTGGACCAAGTTAAATAAATGAAAAAACAAAGACTCTATACCTGCATCTATATATCTGTGCTCCACCCTCCATGCGAGGGAGAGAGAGAGAGGATACGACGACATAGGCTGAGAGGAATGACAGTATGAGGGCTGTATAGTATATCTCTGTCTTTTCCGAGCACAGCAAGTTGAAGAGCGTTTTGCGTGAGTTCCTCCGCGACGAGCGGATCCTCGCTTTCCGTCGAGGTCGCCCGCATATTGTGTAGCGACACAAGAGAGGACAGGAAGAGAGAGAGAGAAAAAAGGGCCGTGAATAACAAGTGGACTTAGGACACCGAAAAGAGAGGAAGAGAGTGGAAAAAATGTCCAGCAGAACTGTGCTGTGGACGGTGTCCGCAGTGTTGCAGCCACGAAAATAAACACCGGATTTACTTTGTAAAGGGACGCTACTGTAGGCAGTTGATTTCTAACCTTCAAACCCTTGTTAATTTCTCTAAATTCCTCCCAGCCATAGCTCACTTCATGCTGTTTTACGTTTGCGGCTTCGCTTTGAGGTGCCACAAAATAGGAAACGAAAATTTATTCGTACTTTTCACGCTCTCGCTTTATTCCATGGCTTTCATGTATCCGTGGCTATGGTTTGGACAATGGCATGAACTTAATAATAACGTAATTTTGTCGAAAAAACCGACGCGAATGAAGAATTAGTGTGGAACATACAATGCGAATGTCCATTTCACTTCATACCGCTTGTCATGTGTAGCTTTTTTAATGAGTAGAAAGGAAGAATTATTTCATCGATTCTTAATGCCGTTTTACACTGTCAGTATGTCATTGCGCAGATTATCACCGAAAACATTTTTGTAATGGCGAGAATACGAGCTTGGACTTAGAGCGGTAGCTATTTTGCCATCTCGGATGCATGAATTCTCGCATGCGTTCGAGCTATTCACCGCTTTACTGCGCCTTCGCACATACGTCAGATTGCGCAATAAAGTGCCCCGTGTAAAACGGCCTTTAGAATTGTAGACTAAGTGCCAGAATAAATAGAAAGAATAAGAATAAATAAGAAAAATTTCAATTTAAGCTAGAAATATTAAATTTTCGAAACCCGATTTTTAATATTTAGCCATCGTCACTGGACACAGTCCACAGCACACCGTCCACACAGCGGGTACCACGAGGATAACTAAAATTTTTATTCAATTTATCCCAGCGAAATTTAATCAGCATGATAGCAAACTGCACTAATGTTCCTTAAAAATGAATCTCCTTTCAGTTCCACGTAATGACTAATGACAAGGAGTATTTAGTGGTAGTAGACAGCTGCTAGGAGCGGAAGGTCGGGAATCTGCCGCTAACAGGAAGTGCGCACTCTTATGACGTAACTCCAGTGTTTACTTTACTAGAGCGAGAGTCCACACAGCAGAGTTTTGCTGGACATTTTGTCGTCCACTCTCTTCCTCACTTTTCGGTGTCCTAAGTCCAATTATTATTCACGGCCCTTTACTGTCTCTATTCTTTCTTCCCAGAGGATAATTTACCAGAGCCCGAAAAAACCGACCTGCACCAGGCTTGAATGTTCTACGATAAATTACTATATCATAAGGAAGAGATGAAACGTTATATACGATAATGTTAAGCACATACTTACTTCTCGAAGTAAGTTTATCGGATTTAAAATCCTAATGCTTCCGGACACCGCAACAATAATTCGCACAGTGACACAGGGAAAGGTACTGTTCCCATTTTTCCGGATGTGTGATATTCACAACCCTCTGGCTTAGTATGGTAAGAGCTCTTCCCTCGCCTACATAAAAATCAACCTTTGAGTTGAAGCACTCAGTGAGACTGAAGGGAAGATTGAATATTCGCGGCAGATTTTTTCATTTAATTCCCGATACTTTTCCTTTCGTTGTTGCTTCTCTTTTTCGCCATAACAAACTACACTACATGAAAAAATCCTATCGCAGAAAGCCTCACATATCAGCGAAATCATTTTATGCGATTTTTTTCTTTCAATCTCGGTTGCATACGCCGAATAAAAAAATCACATTTGTTTGCATGCAATACGAGGGAGTATGAAGATACGTCTCTTTCGGGTAATACACACTGCATCATTACTTCACTGACCTGAAGAAGCCGACTGTAACGCCGGCGAAACTGTCGTCCGAGAACAATGGAACCACGCGGTGTATTACCCGAAAGAGACGTATCTTCATACTCATCGACCCGCGGAAGCCTGCATAAGGAATACGGGGGAGTAACTTGGCCGTATTTTAATGTGAATATTTAAGATCACCTTTGAACCTACTTTGAAAATTTTAAGTCTGAATTTGTGCTATCTGGCATGGAAAGAGTATACTGAAAGAGGGAAATATAGAGAGAGAGGTGTCGCAAGAGGTAAGCACACCAAGGCCATTGAATAGAGGGGGAGAAGAACGGATGGAGAGGACAAAAGTTCCACAGGATGCTGGACATCGCGATGTCCGCATTGCCACGGCCATGAAAGTAAACTCTGGACTTACGTCATGAGAGTGCGCACTTCCTGTTAGCGGCAGATTCCCGACCTTCCGCTCCTAGCAGCTTTCTACCACCACTAAATACTCTTTGTCATTAGTCATTACGTGGAACTGAAAGGAGACTCATTTTTAAGGAACATTAGTGCAGTTTGCTATCATGCTGATTAAAATTTTGCTGGGATAAATTGAATAAAAATTTTATCATGAAATTAAATTCCAGAAACCGGATGCTGTTATCTCAGACGACCATTAACGGAAAGACTACATACTAGACAGGCCTATTATGTAGTCTTTTCTAAATTATGAAACCTTATGTTTCATAATTTAGAGAAGCTATGTTTTCCTAGTCTTAATATGATCGAAATGAGGTTTATATTCAGGTGCTAAAATTTGATTACTTAAAAATAACGGGAACCCGTGCCCCAATGGGCCCTAAGTACTGAGGACGTTCAATTGAGTTTTTTGGGGTTGAAAAGGCACTATCCTGATGAAAAACGTGAATGTAAAGCCCTGTAGGGCTGAATTTCCGTTTGCGTAGTACATACTGTGTACAATGTACAGTTTATGTAGTTCCGGTGTAGTACATGCTGTGTCAATCTAGGTCAGGCTAAGGAATCTCAGAATAATTAATGTCTAGCGATGAAGATTTATCGGCAAATTTCAACAATTATTACACCATACATGCGGCGTAGCAACCGCCACTCTTATGTTTACGAGTAGAGTGCGGAAAAAAAAGTATTTCGACATTTTGTAGATGAGGGATTGAAGTGATTTCAAATATAAATATTTGCCAACAAATAGAAGCATTTTTAGTAACTTTGTAAGAGACTTTTTGGGACCTCATCGTCCTTTTTCGGTGTTTCGCGACTTTTTCTAATAAAAGAGACTTTTCAGGGACTTATTTTTCAAATTGCTATGCCTAACTCATCATATTTTAATGCGGTGGCAATTTTTTTTCAGGGTGCACCCTCCAAATCAATCGCTCCATGCGAATTGGCCATAGACGTAATTGTCAGCGTGAAATCTTAGGGAAATGATCGAGGCCCCTCGTTTGGCCTTTGTTTCAAAATCGTAAAGAAATAGTCTCTCCTTTTTCCACAAATACGTCCGCAGGTAAATGGAAAAAGTAAAGTTAAAAGAAACCTTCAGTTGATTTGGGTCCGCTCAAGGTGTGATTGATCAGAAAGTTGATGGCCACTTGCAGAGCTCTGCGTAAGCATTAATGACATTTTCACCGCCCCCCACCCCTTTGTCACGGAATAGGTGTACATTACACGCTCGCGGCTTAGTCTGGCATGACCAATGTAACTCAATCTTTCATTTATAGAACTAAGCGAGCAAATAAAGAATACATAAATACTCACGGTTGAGGGTATTTGATGCCTCATTGGCGGCATTAGCAATCGCATTGGCATGACTCTTTGTCATTTAAATAGGAAATTTCAAGATAGCTTAGGGGCTTACTTATAAAAGCCCATGTTTATATTATAGCTGCGTTACCAGAATAGGCTGAAAGTGAGCAGTCACTAACGGTAAGTCAACCGAAGCTGTCAAAGAGACAGACGGAACGAGGGATGGAGGAGACGAAATGTCCCAGGCGGAATGGTGGATGGGCGGCGTCCGCAGCGTGTCCGCTGAAGGACCCGTCTTCCACCCGCGAGATACCCCACTCTCGTGCGGGGTGGCGTGGCGCGCTCGGGGCGAGGGAGGACTGTGGTGGTGGTTTAATGACGCGACAATGGGTCCCTCCTCTCCGCATATCCCAGCTCGAATGGGGACAATGAGCAACGTCAGTTCGTCTCTCGATCTCCGGGTGGAAAAGCGACGCCACACTTAACCGCCGCCTGGCGTGGAATAGAGAGGGCACTTGCCGGGGCGAGAGTGGATTGCGCTGATACAGAGGGGGCGAGAGTGAGTGGGGGCGAACTGTCCCTGGAGGCGGGGAAGAGACAATTAGGACGATAGGGCCACCACATCGGTGAGCTGGCTGGACACTACAAAACGCTGGGACGGGATCGAGCTGATGAATTGATGGTTATCTGATTAAAAGGCTTTGTTGATTTTGGAAAGGTGCTGACCATCGATGAGGTCACCAGCAAATAAGCACGTTAGTGCGCAATATTCCCAAGGAGGAAAATTCTATTTACATTGACCTAAAGTAGAAAGAAGAATCTCTGATTTCGTAAGTACGAATAGTTTAAACCCACTTCGTGCTTCTAAAGCAAGAATCTCCAAACATTTCAGCTAGAGAATACTATTAAAAAGCAGTTTGGAGGTCAATTACATAGTCAAGGTAGTACAAACGCGCAGATAATATTATGGTTTTCTAATCTGTGGCTTGGGGCTAAATGGACCAATGTCAAAAATTTACACATTTGTAATCATACCTCCATAGCACTTTTAATTCTTGAGAAATATGAAGTGAAAAATAATAAGGTAATAATTTTCTGATATATCACAAGTAGATAACCTTTTTAGCTTCCGTTTAAAATAAAGGTTGAATTTTCCATTATAACCTCTGACTGTTCTCCTGAAAAGTAAGCGATTTTGACAATGGCCCTTTAAAACCAAGGCACAGAATTAAAGGGCTTCGTTGATGTTGTAAACTGCTGACCGTTGGTGTGACTTCTCGAAGTCGCCAGCCACAAAACGTCTTGGTGCGCAAAAATCCCAAAAAGAACAATTAATTTGCCCTGACCTGAAGTAGTAACAAGAATCTCCGATGTCGTAACTATTATATTAATGACACATCGTTCTTCTGATGGAATATTCTCCAAAGAACTGCATAAAAAAGTGACTTTGTACGCAGTCACGCACAATAACGTAAAGTTATTCACCAAGGATGAAGTTACCATAAAAAGCAGCCAAATATTTTTTCAAGGCGAACTTCTTCTTTGGTGTATATAATCTCCAAACATTTCAGCCAAATAATTTTCTGTAATATCCCAAGTAGATAACTTTTTCAGCTTCAGTTTAATATAAGGTTGAATTTTCCATTATAGCTTCAGACTGCTATCCTGAAAAGAAAGCGATTTTGACATGGTCCTTTTAGCACCAAGACAGATAATTAAAGGGGGCTTTGTTAGCTTTGTTTTAGCTATCAAATAAAACTTTAGGGGCTGAATAAATACTCAAGGTTCAAATAAATAAGAATCGAATCATACATGCAGTGGCGTAGCCAATGGGGGTCTGGGGGTCCGGACTCCCCCTCCCTAAAAATATAAATGCACAATTATTTCCTTCATAAAAAGAAATAATGTAAAATCATGAAATTACAAAATATTTCTTTAAGAAATAAAGTCTATTCTAATATGAAAAGTGCTAAAATTAGTTTAAAACCTTCTACTCAGTACCCTGTTTTTCAAAACTTTTACACCCTGGTTTTAGACCCCCCCCCCCTCCGAACGAAATTCCTGACTACACCACTGCATACGCTTTATTTTTAATAGGGTAGTTTTCCTCATCAAATAAAACGAAAGGCATTGTTTGCGATTCGTTACCCACCATTAGTCTATTCATTATATACAAATTATTTGGTTTTATAAATCCCAGTTTAGATGAATGGCAATGGTCAATTTTAACCGCATTTGAAAAAGGCCAGATTGGCGACCATGCGATTCCACTCCACGTGACGTCACAGGGACCTAGATTCAATACGAGTAGATAGGATTTTTGCATCGTCTGAGATTACCAATGCATGCATGAGGCACAGAGCTCAGGGAAACATGTCTTAATAATCACGTATTAAAACTAGCTAAGGTCGGAAAGTATCCTTCGTTTGATAAGGTATTAATAATCCTTATTTAAGCCAAGCGCTACCTGCTAGCAGGGTACTCTGCTACCTGCTGGCAGCCTGCGTCGTATCAGCGCTCAAAGCCTCTCCCCAAGGTCACCTCACACGGCGACAGTGGGAACCAGAATGACGTCACCCGGGGTTTTCCCAGCATTCATACTTAGCCGTCGCGTTTTCGCGCGCTTGAAAATTTTACCTTTCATTTAATCGCGAAAAATATATATCGTCATTTAAAAATCTAAAAGCGTGAAATGCATAGTTACTCCAGCACCTCGATTATGTAAATGTGACAGCGACGACGGCGAGAGATGACCATCACGTTCTCCTATCACGTTCCGCTGTATCACGCGATCATGTAAGCCACCGTCATCGCGCGTATCATACAGGTACGAGCGCGTGAGGTTGGTATCATTGAGAAATCTGAAGAGCCAATGAAATCCTTCGACACATCTCTGTCCGAGAATACGTCGTCTGCGGAGAGTTTGAAATAACAATAACAAACAACTAAAACATAACATGGAGGCAGTTCAAAGCTAAGTACTTCGCTTCGCCAATAGATAATATTATAATTAAGTACTCGTATTATGGTAAAGTTATGGGGAAAGTGTAGTATTACTTTTAGATGTGTGATAACGTAATCTATTATGCTAATGCTCGCCGGGAGATGCTGCAAATTATTTGCTACATCGTAGAGAATGGTCGAAAAGTCGTGACCTTGGATTGAAACTAATTAATGTTGAAATGATAATGGAAGTGTAATCGCGCTAGCGATTTGAATAGTTAGTTAATAGTTGATTTATGATGATTAAAAATTGAAAAGGAGTTTAACGATGTTGATATGTTGGAGAACGTACTTGGCAAATGTTGATAATTCAACTTCGATATAAAGTAATTGACGTTTGAATCACGGATGTAGTTCAATTAGCAGTACTTTCCAATTTGCTGTGTGAAAATAATGCTGCTCAATCGAATTCACCACAATGCGCATATAACAAATTGAACAACGTGGACAACTATAAAGTCAATAGAGCACTCCAGTTGAAATAATTGTGAATTATATTGGTTTTTAATCGATTATAGGGCTTTTTTAAATTAAATAAACAATAATTTTTTGCTAATATATGCATTTAGTGCTCGTTTTTATGTCAGCATATGCTTGTCACCATGGGTTTCGAACGTGATAGGCCGATGACGCTCGCAGCGTGATAAAGGGAGCGATCACGGTTTCATAATCGCTGCTATCACCTTCCGTCGTGGGAATCGCGTTGCCCCTGGCAACGACATCGCTCTCACCCTTCTCACAGTTACATAATCAGGGCGCAGGAGTTATAGTCTTTCGATTTAGGTAATAAAAAGATAATAGGAAACCACCCCATTCATCATCATCAGCAGTCATCGGTCCAGTCATATTGGCTCGGACTTGGATTTCACTCAAGTCTTCCATCGGTTAAACTTCTAATACCCATATAATTCAGATTCTTCTTCCTCACATCCTTCATCACCTGCTCCATGCACCCCATCCGTGGCCAACCACCGCCGGTAATTTTTATTGCTCACTTGCAGGCTACCCGGCGTTGCTCGGGAAGGATAGTACGCAAAGAAGTAGGAAACTTGGATTTCATGATCATATCGGATTTTTATGTTTTCTCTTTTGAGCGTATCAAAAGGTGAGCCTACCCGGCAGGATATCCCACCACAGAAGTTGTATGACGTGACGTAATGAGAAAACGACGCACAGGACGCAACCGATAGTAGTGCTACAGCGTTTGAGAGTATGAGATGCACCTACTTGGATTTCATGATCATACAGGATTTATATGTATCCTCTTTGAGCGTGTCAAAAGGTGAGCCTACCCGGTAGGATATCCAACCGCATAATTTGTATGAGGTGACGTAATGAGAAATAGACACACTGGACGCAACCGATATTAGTGATACGGCGTTTTAGAGAATAAGATACACCTATTTACCAACTAGAATCGCAATCCATGCAGTCGTATGGAAACGCATAGCGGACAGACAAACAGACATCCTCTATCTTTTATATATGTGTATACATCCAAGATTATCAAAATATTTCTCCTGTCTCCAACTCTCCTTACCACTTCCGCACAACTCACACGATCTATCCATTTAATATTCATCATCCTTCAATAACATTACATTTTGAATGCTTTCCACCTAGATTTCTCCGTCGTCTAGGCTTTAGGGTCATAGTGAAGCATGCTTCAAGTATTAGTTAGATAATATGACGCTTATAACTTAAAAAAGTCAGTATCTCATTGCAATATTCATCATTTTACTGAATGCTTTCTTCCCTGTGACCCATTTATTTCTCATAATGGTATTTATTATGATGCCATTATCCTAAAATAATTAATGACTGCTGCCATCACTCAGAATCTTCCGTATCTTTTCGAACACAGAACTCCTTTTGCTAATTTTGGACAAAAATTAAGATGTTTAGAATTCTCTTCTCAATGGGCTCTTCATCTTTGCATATATTCTCATCAAAACCTGCCGGAAGCATAGGACAATGCGATGGAAAATATATTGTGAACACTTCTTAAAGCCATAAGAGTAATTTCGGGGTTACTTGATCAGTTACATCGAGTTACAGGCAAACAGACATCCTCTTTCTTTTATAAATGTATATTCATCCAAGATTATCAAAATATATCTTCTCTCTCCTACTCTACTTCCGCACAACTCACACGATCTATCCATTTAATATTCATCATTCTTCAATAATATTACATTTTGCAAAAATACATACAAAAAAGATCTACTGTTACATGAAAAGGGATCTACTCTTACGTTTCACCAGATTCGATGTGTATTGTGTGAAAAGTTTAGTCAATTCAATATAATTCTGTCAAAAAATGAAAACGCTCGTCATAATTGAGATATAAGCAAACAAAATATGAATTTATATCATGGAAAATCTTCCAATTACAGTTTCCTTTGAGCTACCAACCTTAGATATGACGATTGTTTTTACATTAAGTAAATTTGAGATGACTCATTTTGGATTGAGCATTAAATGGCTTTCATTTATTCGTATCAGTAAGAGGGAGCTTCATATTCCGAGCAACATTCCGTATTTTGTGTTAACCTTAACAAGAGTGCATCACCAGTACTCCAAAATTTCCTTTTTCTGGATACCATGTTAGGCTGAAAGGATACCTCTTGGCAATCTGCGAGAATATTTTTCGATTAAATTACTTTTTTGGATGACGAGGCTTACTGTAAAAGAGCCTTGGGCCAAAGTTGAGGAAAAGCAAAGGGAACCGTTAACGAAACTCTAGAATGCTCATGCACATTTATAGGAAAGCTGATATAAAAAATAACTCCAAAAATTGATTTAAACTACGATAATTTTTAACATTATTCACATACTTGAAAGTTTTACCAACAATTACATTATTATTGATTTATTCCGAATAAATTCCTTTCAATAGCCAAGATACAGAAAAATAATTACTTAAGCCTTAAAATGAGAAGTTTTAATCTGTTGTGAAACCTTTAACATAAAAGTCACCTACAGAGAATTTAACCAATTAAAATTTTGAACTGCCCGTGCAAAAGATGGTTCTCTTCAACTGAAATTAAATTTTGGATCTATGTAGTAGACTCTTGCTACCTACTCTCTTCACACAGACATCACTAATGTTCGTTAAATTAAGTCTTAACAACCTCCTTAAGCAGATTTTTACAACCCTTCATATCACTATCAAAGTCTTTGGAAAAAGAAATAAGGAGTCGAATAAAAATGTCTTCATATGTTTTGTCAAATATTAATTTTATAAGGATGGAAAAAACACAAAATTTCGTGAAATTTCCACGTCAAATTTTATAAAAAATGAAAGAAAAAATTATGGACACGTCTAGGTTTCATTTAAGGTGATGATGCTTTGAAATAAATTATACTTTTTATCAGCCATGCGTTTGTCAAAGCTACTGTAGAAATATTAAGGTGAATTTAAAAAATGATATTTACCACATTGACTTGAGTTTAAAGCATATAGCGGCTGCAATACCTTCTTTAGGATATTGGGAATGCAACTTGTGTAATAAGCCAATTACTATCTTACAAATGATTGATGACTAAGTGGCAAAAAATGAACAACCTAAATTCGATGGGTAAAACTCGATTAGATGGGACATTTTTAGGATATCTACTCTATGTCATTTTACATTATATTTTACACGAAGGCAGTTCAAAATTGCTAAGGCATTTTAACCTGACGTGGTCGTATAGAATATACCGAGGTGACCTTTAAACTTTAAAAAAATCCTGCATGTCGGAAATAATATAAAATAATACGCCCGGCGGAATGAGTGACCGACCTCAAAGGGATAAAAATACTTTTTGAATTGCTCGGTCAATTAGGGACCGTGTGCAACGAGAGATTTGAGTTCAAGCACTTAGGTTGAGTGAGTTGTGCATGAGTGAAGGGACTGCGAAATAATATCTCACAAAGATATTTTTTCCACCGTTCATTTTCGATTTCCGCTCTATATTGCATGGCTCTACCCCGTAATGGGCCAAATGCGTGCACACTGAGAAGAATTGTCCATGTAACTCGGTGAAAACCAAAAGCAAAGTAACGGCGAGAAAAATTTAATATTAACGCCGAGCTACAAAGAGGTTTTAGAAGCCTAATCTCTGAAGGATTTAGATGGAGCTGATTTAGCCGGGGGTACAATGACGAGGTTTTTTCAAAGTATGCCTATTTTAATGATACGGTTGGAAAATATTTCGATTCATTTCTCTGACAAGAAGTATCTCTTCGAAAGTCGTTACGTCATAGCTTTAAATATTAAGGCTTAAATCATTGTGCACTTGAAAGAAATTGTAAAAATGTACAAATATGTCTGAACACAACCTTTGCCTCTAGATAAAAGTCAGATTTAAGTTATTTATACAATGAAAAAGCCACGCCAACATTAATTGGGTCGTGTCAAATTTCATAAATCCCAATTATAAACCAAAATTCGGTTAAAAAAAAAAGTTTTGTAAAAATTGCGTACTGGGTAGCGGTATGTTCATTTTGGTACCAGCAAAAAGATTGGGAGAGTTCATTATTCCAAATAGAAAAAATTTATTCACCCTGATCGCTGACCCCTATATGACTTTGTGAGCTATAATAAACAAAATTACTCATTTCTGCTTCAAGCGGATTTATATGGACTAGTGAAAGCCGGAAAACTACCAATCTTGACTAACATTACGCTTAACTGTGAGGGAGGAGGAGAAACTTCACCGTCACTTACCCTCTTTCATTTTCCTAACTCGTGATAATAACTTATTGCGCTTTAAATCTGCAACCACAGCTTTCCCTTAGTCAAATTTACCATTTTTAGGGGATAAATACACCCTTATGTTATAATGCTTACCTTCATACCTGGTTTTATAATGCTTATATCTCTAAATCAAATGTGAACCATCTCTTGTTACTCTAATGATGACGATTTAATTGACATCTCGGACCTTTCCTGAATTTTAAATTTCCGATAATTAGTGACGAAAATCTGCAATTTTCCTTCATTACCTGAGACTGAGGCCTCTATATAGAAACGCAACAAAGAAATTCATCTCAAAGATTAGTAAAATTTTTAAAAGTTGAAAAAGGGAGAGTGCCTAATTTAGATTTGCACTTCCAATGGTAATGATGCACTGAATGGACTGAAGCAACAAGATGGCTAATTTACGTATTTGTATGCATAGAGGAGCAACAGTTTCAATGAAAAAGTCACATCATTCATAAAAACAACATTAATTCGACGCTAGAGACGTTATTTTGACATTTTTTTTAGAAATTAAGTACTTGGGGTCGGAGATAATTAAGCAATTTCGCTACTCACGACGCGGCATTTACATCTGCTTATTCAAGATGTCCCCCGCGCATCGCGTCGTCATTGTTTTACATTTGGGTGCTCGAGCACGTGCACGCCTCGCAGGGGACTTGAGCGAAGGCATTCTCCTCAGGGAGGAAAATTCAGCACACGTGACGTCAGACACATTAAGGCTCCCGATTTTTAAAAGCGAAAAAAAAAATTAAGCCGTTGTGTTGATATTGAGCACGCTTCGCGCCTTCAGACTTTTTACCCTCCCCCCCCCCCCCTACAAAAATATGTAAGAAAAACAATTAGAAAGAACGAGTGTCAGAGAAGATTAACCCCCCCGTTGTAAAACGATCCTTTGTTTGCCTCGATGTATTTTTCCCCTGAAGCGGAAAATATGTTTTATCCCATTCCATCGGCAATAAAACGCTACATGGCGTAGAAGCGTACTACAAACCGCTTTTAACTCCACGGTGATATTAAATCCCAGGCGTAAAATTTTTTTCGGATACCTTCGGAACGAGCTCTTTGGGACACGAAACGCTTGCCGCCGCAAATCCTAACCGTATCTGACCCCACCGCATACAAACCGACGTGCTTGCTCTGACCCCTGGCGGCAATAAATCGTACCGGGGCCGAAGATACACACGGGTATATTTATGGCCATACATTGCACAGACACGGCATGGCATCTCCTTCGGCTGCACGCTCGACCATGTTGGCCAATAAGAGTAATGCATCTGCTGAGGGCAAGGGCTGCGGAGAACATTTCGGCGGGATTTAGGCTCGTCGGTCCATCTAGAGGCAATAGAATATCACTGCTAAAAGTGATTACTCGGCAAGTTGATTCCTTACTTTGCTTAGCTGGGATAAATTCATTGTATGCGTTTATTAAGGCTTCTCCACAGTTTTGCATGGGATAATTTTTACATGAAATAGTGGATGTGAGTTTTATTTGGATGAAAATAAGATGACTTATGGTGAATTATTATGGCTAAAATTAATGATTAAATAAACATATCCTTTAATTTGCTTCGCTCGGGTAAAAAATGGCATTAAATTTTACGAACACCAAATTTTTAACCCAAAACACTGACCAATAAAATTTTAATCCCGCAAACGCAATTCCCTTTCGTATCTCTCTTCACCGATCAACTTTTATTCAATGTGCCCATACAGTTTCAAATCTATCTCTTTATTACTCATCTCCAGCCCAAACATCTCTTTTTTAACTTCCTTCATCACTATTGCAATGTTAACTAAAAATAATTATTAAACATGTAATAAATAACAACAAAATTCAATTCAATATGGCAAACATCAATAAATAAATACATAAAATTGATTTTGGTTATGAAAAGATTGAATATGTATTGACTTGACGCCATATTCAGACACCTAAATAATTCTTATTGCGCATTGTATCATCCACTTAGACATTTTTTCCCATAAAAAGGCTATAAAGTTATTTGTTTAAATGTTGTAACAATAATAAAGGAGAATTACTACAAAACTTCTTAATCGCATGATATATCATCGAAAATGTATTTCTCAGCATATTAATTTCCTTTTCCACTTATACAAGACCGATATAAGATCTTACTAACGCAATACTATATTTTTAATGACAGGCATGCATTAAAGACATTAGTTTAAATTACATTTAGATATAACAATGATGCCTTATTGTTATTTTGCGTACGCTATTGCATTTATCAGTATCAGTCGTATGTAAGATACTAGGAAATCATTGGCGTTGTCAGCATAATAAATATGCTTTAAATAACACTAGCGACTAAAAATAAACGCTCCGCCTACAAGATCTCTCGATTCCAAAACGTTTTTGGCTTCAAAAAAAATATCTCCAGTTGGTGAGACAAAGGGTAAAAAATTTCACGAGATACAGCATAGTCTTACATTATCTCAAGACGCCTAATGTGATACATTTCAGTTTATTTTATTTAAGCCTGAAATTCGGGACACAGAGCATAGTCAGAGAAACGCCGAAAATCATCATGATATAAACACGTACGATACCCGAAATCCTTCTCACTGGATCGTTACAACAGCGTCGCAAAAACTTCGGCAGAAAAAAGGATTTATTTCTAGAGTGTGCACAAAAAACGCCTCCACTGAACGGTATTCTACTTCATAAATTTGCTTCCAATAACAAGTATGAATAAAAATATATATATTCGTTAGATACAATTTCTCTACTGGAAATGCTCATCTATTTCCAAAACATCTTGCGTTATTGAGACAAAGCGTGACAAATTTTAGGAGATGCAACATAATCAAACCTCAGCTCAAGGCGCGTACTGTGATGCAGTTCAGTCCATTTTATTTAATCCTGGAATTAGGAGATACGCAACATAGTCACAGAATCGTTGACAATCTTTATAATGTAAACACGGACGATACCCGAAATCCTGCCCAGTGAATCGCTTCAAAAACGTCGGCAGAAAAATAAAAGATTGATTTCTAGAGTGCACACAGAAAAACGACTCCAGCGAACAGTACTCTACCTCCCCCACTCCCTCATTCTCGTTTACAGAGCGAGATGAACAAGATTTCGCGACGCGACGTCCCGCGACAAACCCCTTCCGCGTCCTCCGTGGAGCGTCATCGGGCCGTTTGGCTTGAGCCCGGCGGCATCGGGACGATCGCCAATGGGACGACTTCAAGGCGACGCGACGGAAGGAGCAGGAAAGGCCTTTCATATCTAGACAGACGCGGAGAGAGAGAGGGAGGAAAAGATATCTTGCACGGACTCTATCCTCGTGCGATGAAAAGTTTGAGGTCGCAGTTGTTCAGATGCGGAGCGCATATGTCGAGAAAGAGATAGATATATATATATATATGGAGGAGAGAGAGAAGTTTAGATGGTGACTCTTCTTTGGGGGAAAAGAGAAGAAAAAGAGAGGATCGAAAATAATAATAAGAATAATAAAAGAAGGAAGCGGATAAAAAAGGCAAGGAGGAGTTGTGAGGAGAGGAGATACATAGTTTGAGTGGTGTGGAGAGAAGGGAGGGATGGTAACAAACAGTGGGAGGCCGAACAATGCACTGGGATGCGCCAGCGATGCCGTTCTCATCGCTGCTATGCGTCCTTCCGCTCTCTTTCTATGGAATATGGCGGCTCCCGCATTCCAGTCTCGTCCTCGGATTCGGGAGGGGGAATGTGGGAAGGGGGAGAGGTATCCCAAACCACTCCCCTCCAACTCCCCCTTCCCGATGAAGACCACACCCGAGGCTGGCATAATAACCCGATTCCGCGACTGTGCGAATCGATGGTAAAGGTGGCAATCGTTTAGTACTAACAGTGGTTTCCTCAGCATGACAAAACAGGAATAAATTCTCCAAAGGTATTATCAATTTATCAAAGTATATACGTACTTCACCAGGGTTTGGCAAACTTTTCGCATTCGAAGGCGTTGGGATAGCTGTGTGGGATTCATACGTCAGTATTATCACGATACATTTTAATGATTTAATGACTAATTTTATTATCAAAATTAATACTAGTCAAGTATCTATAAATTGCATAAATAGTCACATTTTTAAGTTTTAATAGAATTGATTTCTTTTGCTGTATTGCTTTTAGACCACGTGAAATTGTTCCCAATGCACGTGCACTGAGTTTTTCCGGCCTCTGCAATTCACAAGAGAGTGATTTTTCTCTTTTCTAGAATAGCCAGCATGAATTAGTAGATAGGAAAAGACCACGCGAAAAAAGCAGAAAACCTACTATTTCCTCCCACCCCACCTGAAAATCAAAATACCTACTGTTCGTGGGGTCATTGTCCTGGAACAAATTTCTTTATAGCTGTATATCTCTAGGAATGCACCATGATAGATCTCTTGGGTGCTGATCGCGGGGTTCCTGTTTAAAATCCCAGGTAAAGCATAGAATAGAACTATTGACTTTGTACGCAGCCACGATTATGAGGGAGGTGGACACTTTGTGCAGTTAACCCAGTCTAACATCTACCTTGGAAGAAGAATTCTCGTTGATGTAACTGGTAACATACTTCACCGGCAATCGGAAAATCCGGGTTCGAATACCGGCAAAGCCAACTTATTTTTTCATAGCGAAATTTATACCAATGTTAAACCTCGGGCAACCCCGAGCAAAGCCCTCGAATTGTGAGGCAGCCCAGAGAAAGGAACTAGCCTGAATGCGTGACTTCCATACTGCCGTAGTGAAGCGTGAACTTTACCCTCACCTATCCAAACCAACCGAATTGCGGGAGCGAGTGAATGAGCCGTAGTGCAATATAATCCATCCAAATGTCTACACAACAAACTTCAAACAAATTGCTATCATCGCAGTAACCCTCTGCAGTTATACAAAATCACAAAACTATAACCGTCTCCCGTGAGACAGGAGCAGGAGATGCGCTATTATAGAAAGCTTCCATTTATGCCAACACAACTGAGAACGCACGTGGCAAGGATCGTAAGTGTCCACGTGAAACGGGCCGGATGTTAGTCAACTGCAGCCCTCTATTCTTCTATCCTATTGAATCCTTCATATCTCTACCATTTTCATGTATCATAACTACAGATATGTTAGGCATTCGACGATTCTGTAGCTATCAAATCCATTTATTCTAAATTCGAGCGAACGTCTGAACAAGATATCGGAATATCAATCACTCAGGTTTTATTCATACATGAAAAATTTATTATTATTGAAAATTAATTTCCGAAAGTTTTGATGTATCTGCCTAAAAGTTGCAAAATCGCTTTAGGTAGGGTGTGATAACATACTATAAAAAGAATGATTTCGTAATTTGATCCATGTAAATTGGCAAAGCAGTCATGCTGCTTTTAATATTTACTCGACAAAGATATTATAATTTAAAATTCAATACTGTCCGTTTTAATATCTCTGCCACTTTTCTGTTTCATATCTTGGAATAGAGTAGGGCAAAATACTATCAAATCTATGGATATTCCATCGATTCGACCAATTAACTAGATATTGAATTAAAAACCACGATGATAATATTTTTGGTTTAAGATGAAGCATTTATTACCAAACAAATTGAAATGCAAAAATCACGATGGAACAGTATTAGCAATCCTCTGATGAAGGGCAGATTGGAAAACGAAAGAGAGAAAAGATATTAATATTTATTGGTAAGTGAATTATCAAGGATTTAGACTCAGTATTCATTTTTTTCCTGCACCGAATCTTACTGATTTGCCATCGAGGCTCATTAAAATGCTTAAAAATTAGTGTGGGATGTTTAAAGAAAAACCTGAAATACCTAAGGGGATGACATATTTGAGTAGTTATGAGGTAGAGACCTTTAAATATGAAAGTAATCTCAATGATAAAATGGATAAATTACAAGCTTTAAAAAGTTCTTGCCTTGAACACTAACACCACCTGTCCCACCTGCAGAATTTTCGAAAGTATGAGTATCTCAGGCTTCTTCCTAACAAATTTTATTTTATCCTAAGTCAGATTTAACAACAGTCAAGCATAATTGTCGGGAACTGACTCAGGTTCCATCCCTCAGCGTAAACCTCTGACTACAGTGGGAGAATCCTTCCATTATACTTCTCTTTATATGCCTTTACAAGGTACACTAATTATATATTTTTTAATTGATCTCCTTTCATACGATCTGTACCTATAATACCCCTATTTCCGTCCTCTCTAAACCAGTCTTTTCTAGTTTATTGGCCATATTTCTCAAGAATTTAATATTCATTGTATTCTGCTTGTTCATCAGCAACTTCTTAAACAGTACTTTTCAATTCAACGTACTGTGGTGGATTTAAAGTTCAGAAAATTTTTAACAAATAAGTACAACCGCATTTGAATTATCGACCCACATATTGGCTTATGCAATCAACATTACGGTAAAATCGCTGAATTAGTAGAATTATGAGTATTTTTATTATAAACTAATGAAGATAACACCCTATAGTTGTAGTTTCTTTTGCTAGACTCTGGATTAGTGGAGAGTAACTATCGTACAAAATTCTTTGATGTCATTTTTGTCATTCCACGAAGTGAGTCTGCGCCACTCAATTAGGGCTCCAACAGTAATCTTCCCCAATCCTCCTCCGTGACCTCTCCTCATGGACTCTCCCACGAACTCGAGGGATTCAGGGAAGTGGACAGAGTGGTATGGATAACAGGAATATAAGTGCACATCACATCTCCTCACGACACGCTAAAAAGCCGGATGGATGCAGAGCACATACACAGAATAAGGAGACGGCTACGTCTGGCAGAATATACCCTTGAAACACAATCCGACCACTGCACAGAATACACTATCCATTGCATCGCACGGATACCTCACTCGCCACTCTCTCCAATCAAGAATAGGTTTTTGACGAAAAGTGGGCTCTCCCACGGAGTAGAGGTAGTGTTGGTTGGTTGGCGAGACGCTCTCCATAATTTCCGAGGACGCCACGGCTCGTTTCGTGAGCAAATTATTCTTCCTTTTCGGGGATGACTGCTTGGATGTCATTCCGCTAACAGCGTCTCTCTTACTCCTCCACTCTCTACTCTCAACCCTGTCTCCGCTTTCTCTCCTCTCTGCTGTCATTCCACAACCCCTCTCTCTTTCCCGCCTCTTCAAAATTGCCAAAATGTAAAATCCGAGCGTCGATTTCCCCGAAGAGGTCCTTCACTTCCAAAGCAGCAGCAGCAGTGGTGGAGTCGTTCGCTCTCTCCCATCATCACCACCAGCACGTACACAATGGTTCAAAGAGAATACCAAAACTTTAAAAATTTATATTTAATCAAAGAAACATAATAGGAACTATAGTTATACATCATTATAAAAAGTATTTTAAAATTTTTTTTCGCTTGAAAATAAGTTCACAAATGCACACAAGTGCACACCTCTACCAGTTAGTTTTGAAGTTCTGAAACGAGAAGTAACGGCATCTTTCCAAACTGTTATGTCCGATATACTACTGAGAGCGTGGTACGAGTTTGAGTACCGGGTTGAAATCGCTCGAATGTCTGGAGGGGGTCATATCGAAAATTGTTGACCTTGTTTTAAAGTGAAATAAAACTGTTTTAACCCTCTTAGTTCTATCCTTCTTCCTGGGATACTGGCGAGAAGAAGAAGAGGGTACTTTCATAAAAAGTAGCAACCAGTGAAAAAAGACAATATAAAGCCATTTATTACATGTCTGTAAGAGATCTTTTTATTATTGAGGCTAAACTGATTAATATTGACAAAGTAATTTACGTTTACTGAAATAAAATACGTCAATGTAATAAGTTATAGCAAATAAAATAATGTACTACGCAAGAGCTGATATATCGGCCCGCCGCACTTTTCACCCAAGCGACAAAAGCCGATATATCGGCCCGATGCACCAAGAGAGTTAAATACTCTTTATAATGATATATAACAGGTTTCTAATATGTTTATTTGACTAAATACAAATTTTTAAAGTTGTGGTATTCTTTTGAAATCACCCTATATAACCACTCACCCCTTCTCATTTCCCCTCCATGGCTATTTCCACTCCCTCCACCCCTTCCATCCGTGCAGTCTCGTGAAGGAGGAGGGGGGATGGAGGAGTGCTAGAAAGATAAGGCGAGGTAGGGGAAGAGTCATCTGGGTTAAGTGTTGCAATTTGGGCAGAGACGCGAGGAACGGGGATTTCGCCATTCTCTCAACGGAAACAGAAGAGGAAGAAAGAAAGGAGGGAGAGGTTATGAACGATTTCATCTGCACATATTCATATCCGAAAATTTTTCCGTGACCGTCGTTGAAAGGATTGAGGGAGAAATAGGGCCGGAGCTGGGAGTATTTCAAAGGGGGGGCAAAGATCAGTTTGCCGTCCCCATCACCAAATTTTCGCTCCTTCCCTAACCCTCCCACACCACTAAAATGGATAAATACTGCTGAAAAAATTTATTTTTAAATCGCGGTAGTTGAAATTACACACCCTATGCTTGCTTTTGAGAAGTTTTACTAATAGTCATCATCATCACTGGTCAACAATCCTTGGATTGGTTTGACGCAGCTCTCCACTCAGTTCTCCTATCAGCTTATCTTTTCACATCTACGTATTTCTTCTCTTCCACATCCTTATTTACTTGTTCCATGTATTATGTTCGAGGCCTTCCTTTTCCGTTCTTGCCTTCCACTTGTCCGTCGACGATTGTCTTCATCAGGCCATCATGTCTCAAGATGTGGCCTACAAGGTTGTTCCGTCTTCTTATTAAGGTTTTCATGAGGCTTCTCTTCTCTCCTACTCTTCTTAGGACTTCCTCGTTACAAACTCGGTCGATCCATTTGATCTACATCATTCTTCTGTAGCACCACATTTCGAAGGCCTCTATCCTAGCTTTCTCCGCTGAGGTCATTGTCTATGCCTCACTTCCGTATAGGAGCATACTCCAAATGTAGGTTCTTATAAATTGTTTCTTTACTTCCATATTTAAGTTTCCCGCTGCAAGCAGGTCTTTCTTTTGATGGAATGCTCCCTTCGCCCGGGCTATTCTGCTGATAATTTCTTTTTTGCTTCTCCCGTCACTAGTTATCTTGCTTCCCAAATAGCCGAATTCATTCACCTCTATTAGTTATTGTTTCATAAATAAAAGAGGATGTCCGTTTGTTTGTACGCTATGCGTGTCCATATGGCTGCACGGATTTGGAGGAAAGTTAGTACATATGTGCATCGCATGCCATCAAACCCCGTTTTGCTACTTTCGTTTGTGTCCGACGCGTCCTTTGCGCCGTTTTCTCATAACCGTTTCTTACATCACGTCATACAGCTTCCGTGATATCCTGCCAGGAGGACACAGCTCTTGACAATCTCAAAGGGAAAACAAAAAAATCCTGCTATGTGACCATCAAATTCCAAGTTTCCCTCTTCTCTGGTTACTCTCCTTGCAGAGCAACGCGGGGTGGTCTTCTAGTAAATAATATCTTTTCAAATAATATTGTGTGTATGGAGAAGAATTATAAGGAATAAACAAACTGTCTGTTTCCAGTTTTCTCAATTTGTTTCTAATTCTCCCTCAGTCTGCGGGGCAATCCGTGTTTCCAAATACGGTCATCTCGATACTCACGAATTTATAACACATTGAAGTAGCTGAAGTTCGTTATGATCAGTTAATTTATTATTTTCAGTTAATGTATGCTTTCTCGGACGAACTGGTATTCCTCTCTTCCCTTTTCCCGCCCCACAAGCCACTACGCTTTTTTAAGGCAATGTAAGTACGGAAATCTCTAATCCTTTCCATGCTCTTACACCCGTTCCTAACGTCTTTGGCCAAACTCCACCGCTGGGAACTACACCCCTCGATCCTCTCCTCAGACCGTTGTGTTTCTGAGATTTTTAAAAATAATTTTGAATGCGACTGTATATTTTCTGTCTTATTTGCATATTTACCAGAAGATGATGTGCCACGTCTAAACGTAGGTCGTATATTTTATATTTGTGTGGAATTACAAAGTTTACTTTACATTACATCGCGATAAGTTGATCATCCATAAAGTCACGCTTGAGACAACCAATGAATAATCATTGTTAAATAGTTTAATTAGAAAAATTAAATGTCTTTCGTTAATGATATTTTTAAATTTTCCCACCCCCTGAAAACTGCCGCATGGGGGCATTTGACCCCCCTGCCCCACCCTCAGCCTTGCCTTGCCCCGGAGGCAAATATCCCAGAGGAGAGAGTAGCAAGGATGAGTGGCATGAGAAGAAATCATTTGGGATGCGGGGGAGTGTGACATTAGGAGAAGGAGACGATGTGGGTGAATGGCTGAGATAAGGACGGGAGTTGAAATTATGCAGGAAGTCGAGTAGATGATACGGGTTTGAGGGAAAGACAGAATGTGCAGGGAGACGGATAAAAGACGATAGCCGCTTTAGACAAACGAAAAGCGGCGAGTAGAAAAAATTGATAGAAAATTGGTAGAAAATTGGTAGAAAAAATCGATCCGGCCAATATGGAGCGTTTGTTCCCAAACGTGAGCTTCGAGTAAACGTTTTCAGAGCTCAACATGTCCCTCGTTTCTTCGGACCGTTCAATACGCAATCAAAAAAATAACAGAGCTCCAGCGTTTTAGGGACGCCTTGCATTACTATCTACATCTATCCACTTTAACTTATCCTTTCACTATTGGAAAGAGTAATCACTGGAAATTAAAATTAAAACAACAAAACACAAAATTCATGTTCACCAAGATATTCTAATAATTTTAAATAGTTAATAACTGCAATTTTCAAAAAAAATAAAGAAAAAACAAGCGGGGGAAATTTATCCTGGGTAAGCATAACGGCAAGTGCCTAATTCCACGCAGATAATTACTTAATGTAAATAAATGTAATATGCAAAAATGTTGAGTAATATTCCAAGTATTCCACGATAAAAATGCAAATTTTTCTCACCAGAGAAAATCAACTTGAAATATGCCTTCATGTTTTTTTTTAATTTTGATTTACTAAATAGTTTCAAAATTAAAAAGTTTTTTTTCAAAATTACCCATGCAAGCAACCGAGTCGAAGCAAGGAAAAGGGGTCAATAATTAAAGCCCTAGCACTGAGGCTTCATCTTGGGAAAAATATTGGTCCCTTCTCCCATTTTAGTCAAATAAATTTATGTGCGTACTAAAATGTTAATCTTATTGAAACGATTGAAAAAGTTATTCCCTTCGGATAGCTGAATACCAATGAGTCACTGGAAGAGGAAATCAATACGGTATTTTCTGAAATGAGTGGAGTAAAACATAAAAGGAGAAAAATCAGTCAATAGGAGAAATTATTCGCCTGGAGTAAAATACTTAAAGCCCTGGAAATGGAGAAAAAATGAGTGGTGAGTTGACAGTGATATCAAAGCGGGTGATGGCTTTGAACGACAGCTTTGCAGAATTTTTTTCGGGTACTCCTGACGCTCCACAGAAAATCCAGTGAATAATAGATGAGTGTTCTTGGGTCATCTTCTGCCTCAGAATGAGACGCATGACCTAACGAGCATCCCAGGATATGTAAACTTGTATCTCAGAAGAAAAGAGCCACAAGCGTCCTCGAGTCTTGGGAAAGACTGGACAAGATTTAGGTTAAGGACATGCGTTCGGCTAGCGTATACTCTATGGAGAGGCATAGGGAAAAACAACTTCCTAGCGCCAGTTAGTCCAGGTCATTGCGTATGAACGTGGTCTAGGGTGAAGTTGCATAATATTGCATGCAATAACTCATCTGATACACCATATTGGATTAAATATAAAGTGGAATCGTGGTCTTACCAACAGCCATAAAGTATTTAGTGGGATTTAGGTGACTCGAACAGAAGGGGAACATGTTGATAAATCAGACCGTCATAAAATTAGGATTGGAGAAATAAATTTTCTAACATTATTTTTAAAAAAACTGGAGTTTTTAGAGTGTCATAACAATCAAATATCTGTTTAAACAATTAAACACAGAGTATAATATATTCGTTACTTTCGCTTAGATGGTAAAGAAATTAACTTCACAAAACATGACTGGATATATATATCACATATCTGGATAAAAAATCTGTATAAAACTGAATGAAAGACGATCTCAAATTTTAACTCCTCCTCGTGGATTTACAGAAATATTTTCCTCAACTTATCTCTCTCCTTTCGTTTGTTATGCACAGTGTACGCCAACGAAAACGCGCGAGGATGATTGGAAGAAAGAAGCCACGTAGCGCCAAAAGGAACGGCTTCGCTAAAGAAAGTTCCGGGAAGTGAGGATATAAGCTCACGTTTCCCCGCTGTTGCACGCGTGGAGGCGGAAAACGACTTTGGTGCCTAGCACGTCCCCTTCCGGTCCTGCGTTCCTTCTCAAAGAATAAGATCTTCAAAGCGTTCCTTTTTTTCTGAGATTACTTCTTCTACTCCATGGCCTCAAAGAGAGCGGATTTGGGTGACAATGAGTTAAATAAATTTGCAAGGTAACCGGCTGAACTTGGTGGGAATTTTATATCTCATGGGGGTGAGAAAAATTTTCAACTCGGTCTTTCCATTGATAGATATACAGGTCGTCCTTAAAAGAATTACCGCGTCTAAGATATGGCATATCCGCATTTATATTTTAAATTTAGCTATTTTAGGTTCAAAAGAGGAACTTCATCAGTTTCAAATGAGCTGATATCAGTTACCTGAGCAGCGGAACCACATGCCTTCCAATAAAACTATAGATGAAGTTAGTGAGGAAACGCTGCAGGGTGGAAAAAAATTGACAATCATTCTTACATGCGTAATGCACTGAAAGGGGAACATAAAAATCAATTACTAATGACAACTCAGAGATAAACTTTCGCTTGAGTATTAATAGGAAATTACTACACTCATACATTATCAAAATACCAACATATGCGACTCGTTTTTTCGTCTGGGTGTATGTGGTGGAGTGACCGGGATTAATTTTGCTGGAAGAAAAATTATCATGCCTTAAATGCCATGAAAAATTATCAGTACCTTACAAATATTCATCCATGCCAACACCATGTTCGAGCAAGATTTATCTATCATGCATTATAACAAGTTCAGTTTTGTCGCAGCTTCCCCAAGCAATTCACACATGCAAATTACATGCATAAAAACTGATTCTGCAATACTACAGATTTGATATACTTATCCAGCTAAACATCTTTTGGAATTGAACTAATATTTCCGACGATAACCTTAGGTTAAGACCCCAGCCTTTTTTTATGAAACACATGGTGGCATCTGAAGGAACGTCTTTAACCACACACTGCAGTTTTAGAAAGGAATCCAAAATATTAAAAGAATGGATGGAAATGCCCGAAGGTTAAAAATAAACCATTTCTATTGAGAGCGAACTTTTTCTGTGTTTGGATATCGCCACGATTAGCGTCGTAATATTGGGTTTCGGGTTCACCTACGTAGTCCGCGAAGGGTTTTCACTGTTTTAGTACGGATAAATCCAAAAGAATCAATAACTTATATCAGGAGCCTCCAAACGTTTCAGATCAGGGATCGCATTGTTTATCAAACAGCAGTTTAGTGGCCGGATATACAATATCCAAAGAGGAAAGAATTAAAAGATTTTGTTTTCAATAATGCCCTTCCCGATCAATTTTTCTAAACCGTAATTTTTCCCGTAAACTGGCGTCGACATCAGCCAATAGTAGGCTGATGTCGACGCCGAGATTCTCTCCACCCTTCCTTCCCTACCCTTCCCCAACGGTTTTGATGACCGCAGATGACGCTCGTCTCCTCCAAATACCATATTTTGACATAGTATTCATTTTTCCCCTTTTCCGGCCGTAATTTTCTGCAAAGAGGGAAGAGTTTTACTTCAATACCAGCTCCTACAGCCTTGCCCTTTATTCATGTGATATCTCATAATAGTCAGTGCAAGTACGGTAATTGCCACCGACCGTAATTTTGATGCCCCAGTATCAGAGCGTCACGCGATGGCATGGAGAATGTCAGAGGGTAAAGGAAACAATTCCGCTGTGATTGAACTGTTCTCACAAATGTGTGTGTGCATATATAGAGAGGGAGATGAGAGACTTCACCTGAGCATATATGGCACCCTGATGGGACGACACGTGGCTTTCACGATATTGAAAAATTTCCCACATCTCACTCGTTTACTCTGAATGATAATAATAATCTCTCTCCCGCTATGGTGTGCCCCTTTTTGCCGTCGATAAGCGGCGAATGGCAGAGGGCCGGAAGGCGCGCGGGCGATTATTAAAAGGGACGACGACAGATGACGATCGCGCGCCGCAGCCTCCCTTTCGCTGCCATTATTGCGTCCTCCCTCCCCCCACCTCCGACGCCACTGCCGAAGACGACGCGCCCTTTTCGAAAGTGGGTGGGTTGAAAGTGGGAGGGGGGATAGACGCCGGCGCCTCCAGCAACCGGTGAGCGCGTGAGCAGGGGGACGAAGATGGTGAGAATCACGATAGGACGTCATCTTGGCCCGCGCGCACTCACCGAAATTGCAGGTAGCACTCCAGGTAACTGCCTGCGATTGTTGGGTAGCGTTCCGCTCAACCTAGAAAAAACTCGGGGACGAAAGAAACGGAAACAAGCAAATAAAAAAATAATACTTGACGGATACCACACGCGAGGTCTAAAAAATTCACAAAGCATCAAACTACAAGACCAACATCAGCTCACAGTCTTGAGCCACATGGTTTTTTTTCAGAAAGCACTCCTTTAACCCAGGGATATCATTCACATTTGACCTTCTCATAAGATCACATCAAGCTCGTCTTCAATAACTTCTTTTGAGTAAACAATTTTAACCTGGTAACCTATTTGTATTTGTATAGTTCTGCCTTGGACAGGCTGCAAGGCAGTCATGATCGTTCACATACTCCTTTTTGGAGCACACAAACAATCACGCAGCGATTAAGTTTTCGGCGTATTCAAGTGACCCAACGATATCTTGACGACGTTAATCAAATGTGATGCGAACTAAATCGTTTGACAACAGTTTATCTGATAAATATGTACTCAATAAACTTTACGCTTCTAAGTAAATGCATAGATTAAATATACATCAAGTACTAAATAACAGAGGTCGTCATAAGAGAACACACAAGCATCAATAAAAAATAGTAGATGAAAAAAAGAGTTAGAAACACAAGCACGTGATGTTAACATAGTGGTGGCGCGAGCATTATTATTTTTTTTTTTTTAGCTGCCTCAAAAACGAATGTCGCGTCATACCGTGACCACCGACAGAGATTTACTAGCACTATTTTTATAGGACTGACAAAAACTATTTATTAAGAGAGATACTGTGCCGAACACATGAGGCGGCTTGTGAGGTAGCATGCTAATGAAGATGAACTGCGTGAAAAACTCCCAGGATTTCCACCATGTAAGGTACTGGAATTCTGCCAACGTTTCGATGACCGTTGATGGCCGAGTCGGTCGTCAAAATGTCGCGTCGGCGGTATTCTAATCTATGATCCGGTTGTCGTTCCGAGAGCTTTTCACGCGGTCCACTTGGGAAATCATTTAATCATTTTTCTTGCATGAATTATCTGTCGAAATTTGAAGCTTTGCCGCGGGTATCCAAAGGAAACCTTACATTGTTTCATGAATATAGTGCGGATGGCAGTCTTACGTTGGCGGTGTGTAGTCGCATTCTGTAGATAAAACGTTCTTTAATCATTTTTTATCATCATAGGGAATCCCATGAAGTATAAAGCATGAGAAAGCATCAATAAATGGAGTTGTTGGCCCAGTGAGACATGCTTTGGCAAACACTCATACATATCGGCACCGGCCGTATTCATATTCATGTATCGTTCTGAAAACTACTCTCAACCATTAGGCCCCATTTTGTCAGTTGGTCAATGTTCTTTTCTTCCGCCCAAAATAGTCCCAACCATGCAGCATGAAACCCCTTATCAAAATAGTCGGCAGAGAATTCCACGTCACAGGGGTCAATGGCAGTAATAAATGGTCTAAACGCACCCTTTCTATTGATTCTTTCTGAATTCGCAAGCGTCTTTGAGGCTTTAGCGAGCCCGACTTCTTATAAATGACTGCTCTTTGCCTTTCAGCGGGAGTTTCCCTCGCCGAGATGTTTTTTGAGAAAGTTAAGTGGAATAACTTATTGCCTGGACCATATATAACCCAGGAAATGACAGAGCCATGATATACGGACGGAGGAAACGGTCGCTCCGACTAAGACTGGGATACAGAAGTGGCATTTTTCCCTCGTCCATTTCCGAGGTATTAATCCTCCGCGCCGAGGAAAAGAGGGCTAGGTGCATGGTTTGGACGTTTTCCAGACGAGCCAACGTTTAGTTGCACGGGGTTCAACAATGATCAGTTCTCTGCTCCAGATCCCTCATAGCATATCCCTAACAGTGAGCTTAGCGAGGGCGACCACATTCTGCGATTTTTCAAGGTTTTCAGTGCTAAAGTTCATTTCCCCAGGTGGACATAAAAAACCTTCATTTATTGTTCATTAAAGTGTTAGTTCCTGTTTACTACTTTAAGAACGGAAGTGGAAAAATATTTCTCTTTCAATCATTTAATCATTTTTATTAATATGATTGTATCCTTGAGTTACAAATTGAACTCAAAATTGAGTTTTTTAGGTGATATCATTAGAGCTTCGCCCACTCTTCTGTAAAATATTGCGCATGTGTTTGAGGCGTATCCAACAAGGATAACGGATCAAATAGTTTTCATCAATACCACATTTACAATAATACATAATATCTACTTGTGGAACACATTGGGTTAAAAATGGATCATAAATACTCAGAGCTTTAGTTGCGGTCACTTTGAGCACATAAATCGGTAGGATAGATGAGCCTTGGATTTATGGTAGTAGTAATAATTTATAAATAACTGGTAATTCAATCTAAAATGGGTGTGAAAAATATGTGTGAAATGCAATGCAAACAATTATTTTCCCCTTTAAGAAGAATGTGGTGGTCTAATAACCCACAGCACCTGAGTTCAAATCTGGGAGAAGACTGCTAACCCACCCACATTACAAATCTTTGAATCCTTTTGGGGGAAAGAAACTATTCCCCTCTTCCCTGAACGTGAGGTATTCATGTGCCCGAGGCTTTGCCTGCGTTAATCTCTATACATCCAGTCCAAACCCACATTCGGGTTGAAGCACTTTGAGTGAGCGAGAGTCCTCGCCAATGCCCTGCGGCCCTTTCGACTCAGGTCAAGGGTCAAATGTGAAGGGAACGCTACCACGCCGATTCCCCCTCAGTCACCGGAGGTGGTATTTCTTAGGGCGGGCCATAAACCGACTGGTTGACCCTCCCATTCTCCCGAACACTGTTGCCCCACCTGTAAATGGCAGGCGTCGAGTGAGAAATGGCCCCTGCTTGCGAAGCGAGTAAATTAGGCACTTGTAGGAACTCTTCGCAACCAAGCTTCGGCAGAAAAACCTCTATTCCACACAATCTCCTGACGCTGTAATCTTGGGATGTCAATCGACACGAACCCAAAAACCAAGCATTTGTATTTACATTCAATATTTCCGTGTACAGTATCGGTCTATAGGAGTAAAACGAAAGAGAATGGAAGCTCAAGGACGTAGATAGGACGACAACTTCGCGGTCCAAAACAATTTCATTTCGTGTTTGCTATTGAAAAATATTTTTTCAGTGTAGACAACAGCCATCGAGGAAAAAATCAAAATTGGGCTTCTCAAAATATGATTAGTTCAATGAATTTATGTAATAATTTTCCCAAATTTTGGAGCAAACGGTGATTTTACTTCGATTGCAGAATTCATTTGCTAAAATTTAAAAAATTTTGGCGCTGTGAACGACCAAAATTTGACTTTATTCGAGATTATTTTTGATTTTTTGATCATTCTTTTTTCAAAATGATACAAATACACTGGAAGTAATGAACATTCTTCCTTTGCTTCGATACGGAGCGTCATAATGGCTTCTACAAGAGTCTGTTTAAAAATATTGCGTTTGAAAAGCAATTTAAAGAAAATATTGCATTGAATCCTGAGGAGATTAGTCGACGAGGACAGAACTAAATAGAGTAGAAATTGAAATGTTCATAAAAATGACATACATTCTTTCTCGCTCCGTCCTCCTATACTTATGGTTGGAACGAAAGCTTAGTCAAAACTTCAGAAGGTAGAAGTTAAACTAAACACGATCATCATTTTGCATCAAAAGGCGCGTAATTTTTAAATATTTAAGTTTTCAATCTAAAATAACGGTTGATTTTTGACTCAGAGGACGCCTGTATTAACTTCTATTGCGCAGTGATCTTAATACGTGATCGAAAGTGCTGCCACTCTTCTCCAAACTGTCGGGGCGTTCTGAGACTTCAACCTAATATTTGTGTTCCCCTCCTGGCATAAGTAATTCCAAGAAGCACTTATGTTATCGCACAGGCTATCGATTTTGCACGAATCATTGCTATAATACTCAGTTGTCATGCAGCGAGAGAGGGAAAATTTTGATTTGAATGGGAATATATCCAACTTTATTGTAATATATTTCTTGAATTTCAAAGTGTTTGCTTTGCTAAATACGACAACCATATTATTTGATCCATGATTGGAGTACATACTGGTAAAATTTATTCTGACTAATACCCATTATTTGTATATAAATAACTATTGTATGCATATTCATATCCAGACATACGTACATACATGCAAACATTTGTTACTTAAGATGGGATATTGAGTAAGCATCTGATTATTTTACTTGATTTTATGGTTGGTCGGTAGAAATTCCCATTTGGAGACAACTAATAATAATGATACCTACTCATTTTATGTGTACAAATATTTACACGTAAAAATACTCGCTGCAATTCACTTTTGGGCAATGGAAAAGGTGGAAAACCTTTACTAGCTCTCTTCATCTATAAACAATTTAATAATTTGAAAGTACTTATCCATATATGAGCTCGTACGAAAGTTATACGTTGAATTCGGCCGCAGCCATGAATGAAATTTAAATAAGTTAAGCTGAAATAAAATTCTCCCCTGAAATTTCACCGTCGGCCCTGATTTTAGAGTCCACTTTGAAGCGAGTTGCATTTATTTCCGCACCGGCGTGCGCAGAGTGGTTTTGGAACGGGAAACCGCTACCCATATTCTAGATTTTACTCTGTGCGCCATGCGCTCACAAAATACAGCATGGAGTGCTGAAAGTTCTCAGCATAATATTTTTCTGAAAATGTATCGATTTAGATTGAAATTTAAAAAATATGGTCATATCACATGTAACTTTTAGCCCCTTTCAGCTGCATATTTTCTCACCTAAGTAGCATAAGTGAATGTCATACTTTAAATACCCCCCTGAACGAATTGCAGAGCAAATCATGATACTGAATCATTGATTTTAAAACATACGCGTGTGATTCCAAAAGTACATCATAATAAATTTTCAACGCATAAGCAAATATGCCATAATTTAGACGCATAAAAGGATTCTATCGGTGAAAGTTAATAAATATCTTTTCACGTTGAAATCAATCGACAGAGTGAAATTTACTTTAAGTGAATCTAGGACATTTAACTATAATAAATAATTTGTGAATCGCTACTATATTAAATCAAACGCCCAAAATTCTTCCATTCTGTCATCCACTAAAAACATATGTGTATTACGTACCACAAAATATTAATGTAGAGGATATTTTAGAACAGAAGTGGTTATTCAAACAGTATCATTGGCTACCGGTGATAACCAAAGATTGTATGTAAAACTACGCTTCCAAGTCCATTGTAAACGCAATACTGAGGAAGGTACCAATTGAAACCCAAAGTTTATCTCCTTACTTCGTGATGACTGAATGACGCAACTACGGTTCGTTCACAATCGATAGCTGAGATAACGTAATAGGTATTTCTTAGTTAGCGGAGGAGATATTCGATAAATTCCTTCAATGAATTTAAAATACGATCGAAATTAGCTAAGGATTAATACCTAATGGCCTTAAAAATAAAGTCTTGAGACAGATTAAATTAGAACGCGAGTTCGGTAGAAAAAGTCTAGCAAAAACCTGCAGGTAAGGAAAACTAGTCATTCCTATTCAGTGGCGTAACTAAGAATATGCTTTTGGTGGGGGATAGAATGAGTTGGGGGGACATCCTCCCCCAAATTTACTTCAAGCAGCGTTAATGGTTTACAAAAAAGCGACAAATGGTCCAATCCCGCATTAATTATAAAAATAAAAAGCATCGAAATCACGCCAAAACTGCGTGCTTGCAATAAAATTCGTGTTAGAGGATAATAATTCAGGGCTATTGTTATTGATTATCGCGGTAAAGCCTTTTAATATTTCCGGCAACAAAAAATTCCTCAAAGTGCGAGGTGGCCCGGAGAAAGTTGAATATTTGTAGGAATTTCACGGCTTAGTTCGGGGTGATCACTGGCCTCACCTATTCAAACCAACCTTTGACTTGAAGCACTGGGTTTGAGTTTAATGTATTCAGCTTAAATTATATTAGGTGCTTATTATTATTATTAGGTACTTAATTATTAATTCAGGAAAACAGAAATATTACGAAATTCTTATTAAGGGATGGATTTCCTTCATTTATTTTCAGTATTTCTGTAATTTTGCCATGATGTAACACAACGCTCATTTTCCACATGCATAATAAATAATTTGAGTAAACAGGAGTTTCTTTTTAAATATTCCGTATATGTTCTCTGATTTTTTTACGCTTTGCTTACGTTTCCTATTGAAAACTTTACTAGAGGAAAATCAATTTTGCATAAGTATATAGAATAACATTACTGAGAAAACTTGAATGCAATCACTAATCGCTGTAAGTCAACTAAAGACCGGATTAGTATCGCATTTGAAAATAAATATCTTTCTTTAGAGTTCTTAATACCGTAACGCTGCATTTAATAGTACATTAATGTGGATTCATTTAAATTATTTAGCCTGTTACCGTTGAAATCGTTTGCAGAATGCCTCAAAATGTTTTCGAAATCCATTCAACTTCATGGAACCCATTTTTATTTGATCGCATACTTGTTCTTACTGATTATTATTTTCTTCCTTTACATATAGACCCTAGTCAAATAACAAATTTTTCCTTCCATAATGTTTTTATTACAAACGGATGACGGTAGGAGATATTCAAAACACACTATCGATTTATTCTTAATAAAATCTACAGTCTGACTCAAAGTCAGTTAGTCTTAGTCTTTCTTCACGGAAATCAACGAGTTATATCGCGCACGTTGTCATCATAGGAATACAATCATGCTATGAAATATTGAAGGGACAACACGATGAGCATCACATCTGGATTTTCGCACCTCTTTACGATTATAATATTGTAGAAAAGTACCGTACCGGACGTGTACACCGGATCTGGAAACCCCCTTTCCTATTCACAGAATTGTAATATACTATTCCTAAATTGTAAAATCTTTGGGGTTTCCACAATCAATATACATAGAACTCCGATTGCCGTTGTGTTTTTTCGTATTAAATCTCGTATTTTTGTTGCTAAGATACTTTTGCCGGCAATAAATATCCTTTGTAGGGGGCGGCTGCATATTTCTAAAAACAAGAATCGTAATAGAACATTACATTTTAGATTAAGATATTTCTCATTTTCATTTTTTGTGTTAATTTGCAATTATTATTTTTTAAATGTAAGAGATAAAATGGATTACTCAAATGATAGCAATTGATTCCACACCATGTAAACAAATTAACTCTTGATGAAAGAATCAGTCGATTGAAGTAAAAACCATAATTCAAATATTAAGCACATTATTTCAAATATAATTATATTAAACCACTCTATCACCATTATTTTCTCTCTGCGTTACTGTAACAGCTTTGGTTAAGGCTAAGTAGGTGAATTATAAAGTGGCAAATTTCTTCATGGATGAAATACTTTCCATTCCTTCTATGATCCACACGTATTTCTTTTCACCACCCCAAAAATACCACCGCAAAAAAATTATTGTTACGTTGTTAGCGATTCTTTCAATTCAATCACAATGAGCGATGACTGTACGAGAAAGAGAGGGAGACCAAATCAGTGCTCCGCCATTGATAACGTTGCTCCACGAAATCCTCCGGCTCAATTTCGGCACAAATAAAGGCAATTAACAGCAGCGGGGACAATTCAGCAGATGCACGACGAGTCCCTTTATATTTTTCCCTCTCTGTCTCTCCCTCCAAATTTTTCCATGATTCGGCGAAATAAAAAAAAGAGCCGGCGAGCAGCTCTTTTCGCAATCGAACGAGAGAGTAAGGTATTCGTTTCTCACGGAAACTGTGTACGTTCCTCCTCTTCATTTTTTTTCGGCAATTTATTTTTTCGGCCGCAATCTGACACGCTTCGTCGACGTCGTCCACACCGGAAGGAGAGAAGGAGTAGAAGGACGGTGGAGGAAGGAGGCCAAGGACGCGGATACGCCAAAGGAAGGAGACCATGAAGAAGGATGCGGCGCGGGGACGGTGATATTTTTAAGGATCCCATCCGATTTGGATTGAAACGCGTTTTCTAAGAGAACTGAGAGGGGAAGGGAAGGGATTAGGGGAAAAGAGAAAGGGGTGGACGAGCAAGAACGGGCAGGCGGTGGGATGAGGAGGTTTTTTGAGGAGGGAAGGGGGGAAAGCGAACCCGACGCCCCTCCCCGGTCCAGCAATCCTCGGGAGGGTCGTCCTCCGGAGAATCAGTGGATTTGAGTTCCGGCCGCAGACCCTTTGAGGGACGGATGGAGAAACAGGGAAAGATGGGAGGGGAAGGAGGGAGAAGATTATATAGGAAGTAATGCCTCCCCACAGCACCCCTATCCTTCCATCATTGCGGGAAGGAACGCAGGTTGCAAAGCGACGACGGCGGCGGAGGCAGAAACCCTTTGCTCCAATCTCCCCCACGATATCCAAAGGCGGAAGAGTATAAAGGCTTCTCTCTCTCTCTCATTCTCTTTCATCATCGCTCCCGAGAGAAAATCGAACGAGAAATCGGTCGGAGGAGAGAAACGAATCGATATCGGAGGAGGTGACCTCATTCCTGTCTCCTCCTTCCACAACGATTATCATTTGTTTCTTTTTTTCATTCGATTTAGTTTTTTTTATGCTTCTTATTATTTTTTTTCCTCAAGTGCTTAAGAAGGGCACTGATGTATAATGCACACGCTCCGAGTCTCAGGAGAGGAGATAAGGAGTGAAATGGAGGGAAAATGGGCGATATGTTTACTGGGAGACGTGGTGAAATGTAGTGGGGAGGTCGAATTTTTAAGTCTCCCTACTTCTCCCCCCCCCCCGCCCCCAACTCCCCTTCCTTCCTACCGCAAGTTTCGAAGAGATAAGATAAGCAGGATTTCTGTGCCGCTGATGATCGCGCGATCCATTGTTGAGTGGTGGTATAAATGGGGTGAGGAGAGGGAGGGAGTGGGGAGGTTGAAGATGGGGATAGTAGGGAAGGCAGGGCCATATAAATAGATCGAAGGCGATATTTCCGCGTGATTTGCGAGAGGAAAATGAAGCGGGGAGGGGGATTGAGCGGTGCGCGGATTTTTTTAAAGGCGACGGGACGACCGGAGACGGAAGACCCTCGGGGGCAAAGAGGGTGGAAAATTCGTCGTGGTTCTGGAAGACGTTTTCGCGCCTCATTCGCCATAATCGAGCCGATGACCGTCAACCACCTTCGAGCCGAATAGCTATATAAGAAAAAAATGACCTCTCGAGACACGTTTGATTCGGGACTGTTTCCTTGGCTAAATTCAATTCATGGAAGTTTGCGAGAAGCATAAAGTTGAAGGTTTCATTTTTATCCGCTGTATGAATATCATTCCGTCACCATCAGCCGTCCCGAGTGAAAATGTTTAATTCTTATTGCAGCCCCCTAATGCCGAATTGCCATTCCTGTTCACAGAGACTCAAATTTTAGCTAAATTTCTTGAGGTGAATCAATAATATTCAGAAAATATTTCCACTTTGCAGATATCAGTATCTCAAGTACAATTTGCTCCTTTGCGAGATTATCGTGACAAAAGTGTTGAAATTTCGTCTACTTACCTATCTAAAAAAATCTTTATCGATGTTTTACGGAAAATAAAAATTTAAATAACGGATAAAACTGGGTTTAAAACCTACATACACCAGTAATTTAAAACTCTTTATCTCTCTTTGCATCAATACATAGTATTTCAAGTCGGTCAGAGTGGTCACAAATATCACGAATGAAACGCACATGAGAGCAAGCCGCGACACATTGGATTTATTTTTGTATTGTACTACACGAAGAAGACTCTTTACGGTCAATAACTGAGAAGTCTTATAAGAATTTGTCGTTATTTATGAAGACTTGGAGGATATTTCGTCATGACATGGATGGCTAGTACATTCAACTCTCAGATATAGTTTGAGAAAACGAAGCACCATACTGTTTTCAACTTCTTCTCAATATCTCACGAAAATGGTGCGCTAAACGAAACTAACCATCCTTTATTTGATGCGAATGGATTGAAATCGATTATCAACCTCCACTTGCCAATCGATTATCAAATTTTACCTTCTGAGGGCGTAATTGAGGACATAAAACTCTTTCGACGTAATAGGTGTGCTGAGAGGTACGATAACCCTTAGGGACAGTTATAAATGTGCGACCTTAGATATGCCTTTTCAAGGTTCCGATACTAAATTATCAATTCAAATTTTTAAGAAAAAGAGCAAGATGATAACTGATTATATTTCATCCGCTTAAAATTTGATCCAGCTTTACAACGATACATAAAACCTTCTACCCGTAATGATAAATGGATTTATATAATCTATGATTCTTCGATCTCTCGATAACTGGTAGTAAAAAGGAAAAGCCTTTTCTGTATTCTTAATTTTCGGCAATCAACCTTGATTGTAAACAATTCATCATTATCTGCTAGCTACTTCATGACCACAATTATTATTATTCTATGTTATTATGACCACAATTATTGTTATATTATGTTATTCATGACCACTATTCTAGTCGTTTTAACGGTTAAATCTTACTTATTTCCAGCTTATTTAGATTAATATAGGTACTCGGTGGGAAAATAACAATCTATGCATCACTATTCCAATGGAGATCGCTCTAGAAAAGAATTACGACCGTAGCACATCAGCTTCAGGTTCAAGAATAAGAAGAGCTATTGCCCTCCGTAAAGAGGCCTGTATATAAAAAATGAGGATAATAGTCTCGCAGAAAAAAAACGTGGAAATTTTAGCAGATGATGCAGGAAGTAGAAAACATAAACTTCTAAAAGGCCGCAAAGGGTGCAAAAAAGAATGCTACTCTAAGGTCAACTTCCACTCCAAGGAGGAAAAAAAAGGAAGAGCAGTAAATCTCTCTGACAAAAAAATCGGAAGAGGAAAGCGACGAAACAGGGAATCTTGGACTTATTGGAAATATCTTCGGGCAAAATAAAAGTATTTCTATAGCCGTGGGAGATTTGAGTGTGTCAAATAATGTACTACAGCCGATGCATCATATATCCGCCGATAAATGTATCACTTTTGATCTTTTCCTCCACTAGGAATTACAATCAGATTTAAAAAACATAGTATTGGAAATCGAAATGTAAATATAATGCAAGTAAAGTTCAATTAGAGTCTCAAAAATAGCAATCAGTTTACAACAAAGGGACGTAAGCGCACTTCAAATGCGATTTAGAAAAGAAAAAGCCCAAAACTGAATACAGTCCAGGAAAAATAACTTCCCAATTAATATCACAGGCACGTGTAGTAAAAAAAACAAGTAATATCTCAAAGTGACATTCTTTTTGGCGGTGTGCGCTACTTACTGCTACAATGTCAATCCTATGTATCCTGAATCTTTTATTATCAAGGAAACCACCCGACAAAAACCACCCAAGGAAACATTTTTCCTAAACAACACTTGCTTCATCAAGCTGATTATAGGATAAATAAAATATTCAGTACGCGCAGGATTTAAGTGCTATTCTGTAATTAAACCTTAAAAAATAATTGTTCTGGCAAAAATAGGATGAAATATGTACCTGACAATATATTTTACAGTTCGAGACAAAAAATCGTTTCATTAACTCATAGAACTTTTTTTGGCAAGACCTTTTAGCATAAAAGGAGACGAGGTATGAATCTTGATAAATGAATCGTTTACCTGAGCTAGGTGCAGAAATATGTATCCTATGAGTGTTGAAGATGTCTTCGCTATCACTAATAAATTTGTCCTCTAATGCAAACAGCTCAATGAGATGTAGTTCACCTGACCTTTTTGAGTGGTTAACTGAAGAGACTTCTACACATTCGCAGAAATTACCTCAAAAATGGAAAGAGGAGCGCATTGTTTGCCAGCCTCGGTGGCGGCGGAGGAAAGACCTAGCCTTCCAAACCCAAAGTTGCGGGTTTGAGTCCTATCTCGGAAGGCGAGGGCCCTACGCGAGGTATTGATGTTCCTGTGCGTCTCATTGTTAAAATGTGATGGAAACCACCGATGTAAAGGCCAAATAGCGATTTTTTCGGTGGTGTAGTAACAAATAAAATATAATTTCCCTCTAGATAATATGAGGGGGTGAGAAACAAAGGGGCACAAGTGATTTTTTTTAAACAGAGTTAGACAGGTATATCAATTGGGTAAATAAAACAAACGAGATCTAGAAGATATTTAGTAGTGCATTTTATTTTCTTCTCGATTTTGATACATTACAGAGTACGAATATTATAGTTGATGATCCTCAAGTCGGCCTCATAATGACTTGTCAACCAACTCGCATAAAAATGGGTTTACAGAAGTCACCACTCGCGTCGATGACGGACAAATTTATTCGAGTTTGACGGGAAAATAAAGTATAAATAGGGGTGTCAACGACAATTTACATTCATGATGAAGTGATATACCAAATTCATAATTCTTCGATTCTATTCTTCGCAACTACAAATATTATACAGCAAAATATTGGAAAAAATTGGATCGCATTGCACTCATCACTGAAGCGCGGACATTTTGGAAAACCGATTAGATTGCGACCGAAGTGGCCACAGAAATCACCCTTCACAATGGAATAGGGTAGTTTCCTTCACCAAAGAAAACGAAAGGCATTGATTGTGATCCGTTACCCACCATTAGTGTATTCATAATATACAAATTATTTGGTTTTATAAATCCCAGTTTAGAGGAATATTAATGGTCAATTTTAATCTCATTTGAAAAAGGCCAAATTGGCGCCCATGCGATGGCACTCCACGTAACGTCATAGGGACCTAGTAGATGGTATACGAGTACATAGGAGTTTTACATCATCTGAGATTATCAATGCATGTATGGCGCACAGAGATCAGGGAAATATTTCTTAATAATCGCCTATTAAAATTGCGTATGGTCGGAAAGTTCCCTTCGTTTGATAGGGTATCAATAACACTTATATAAGCCAAGCGCTACCTGCTAGCAGGGTACTCTACCGCCATGCTCGGCAGCAAGCAGCCTGCATCGTACCGGCATTCATAGCCTCGCACCCAGGAGGCCTCACACAGCAGCAGCCAGACGTCACACAGGCTTTTCCCAGCATTCATACTTAGCCGTCATGTTTTCGCGCGCTTGAAATTTTCACTTTTTATTTAATCGCGAAAAATAGTTCATTTAAAAATCTAAAATCATGAAATACGCACTCTAGGAGTAATAATTTTTAGATTTAGGCAATAAAAAAATAGGAAACCACCCTATTGGGCCTACTACATTAAGTACCCATGTAACAGAGACTCACTCGCATCCCTTGGCCACCAAATTTTTATATACATCTTTTATCTATTTCTGTACCAAACTCTGTTAAGAAAAAAATTACTTCTCCCCTTTTGCTCTTCACTTTCTAAAACGACCTGCAGACCAAGACTCCTTGGTTCAGTCAGCAACCCTTTTCTAGGCGAAGACGTTTGACTCCCACCCTTCTAAAGCGAGCACCCACACACACGCTCGGCAATAGACCCCGTGGAATGTTAGCGATGAACCCTCTCTCTCGACTTCATCTCGGAAGTAGTGAGTACTCGCAAGAATAGCAGTTTCAGGCTGCCGAATAGCCACCAAGCCGGAGCCACGAGCCGTCTTCCCGGAAGCACTCGTAGGGAATAACAGTCCAAACGATGAATAAAGGAAGGGAAAACTTTTGCCCTTAACCGGAACTCTCTCTCTCAAGCCCTCCGCTTCCTGACTACTCTTTTCCCCGTTCACTTCTCCAGCTTTTTTATATTCAGCGGCCGCGGAATTCGCCGTGGTCCCAACTTTTTCGGTTTCCGTATGAGGGGCGTCCCGCTCGCATATTGCCCCATCGTGAGGGCGGTATGCTCTTTATGATGAGTCCACTGGCATACCCATACACGGGGCGCACCGAAATAAAAATATGTTGCGTATATACAAAAGAAGTTAAAATTTCCACGGGTTAATTCATTGAGCAAGTCCCACTGGAAAACAAAGCAAATGCCGCATAAAATATAGAAATACTTATGCTATTCCATTTGCACTTCTTTAGGAATAATTTATTTTTTCCGTTTTGATCCAAATTTCAACTAAAATATTCGCAAAATTATTTATTCTGCAGCTAAAAATATTGGGAACACACAAAAAGTTATAAAATCATTGTTAGCATATTAATGACAGCATGTCGAATACCGACCTTTTATGGATATAACTGTATTTGGAATTTATTAAAGCTTATATTTTTACAAACACAACTGAAAATTTTTAGGAATAGATACATAGCTGAACCATTGGTTTGTTTTTTAAAGCAGTATCCTAATATAATTTTCTTTTTCTTTCAGGTAAGTCTCGTGGCATGAACTACGCGGCACTGGAAATGATCGGAGTTTGCAATGATCTTACACACCCTCCAAGGTAAACATTAAGTATATGTACTCCTCTTGAGAGACATAATTATGCATTTAATGACGAAATTCCGTTCCAAAAACATTGAAAATATTGATTCTACAGCATAGTTAGCGAAATTTGTATGATATGTAAGATAAGATGCGATATGTCAGCCGCGGCATGCAATCTCGGGCTATGTAAACAAAGATAGACATTAACTAAAGATGCCTAGGTTCCAACGTTGCATATAATCAATAATTTTGGTCAAATTAGATTTTTGACACGACATGACAGTATTATTCATGATGATTATGGACTAATTTCACCGAGGTGCAAAAAATATATGGACCTTCATTCTTTTTCACGCATCAAAAGACTTTTCAGCTAATTACGTAACGCAAAAATGGCCAAAGAGCCTAGAATTACAAAGTTAAGATTTCCGTTCACACATCATCTGATGAACTGCAAGATGCATCGAGGGAGAGTAATGTGAAGTCCTTCAACGCACAATTATCATGCTGAAGATATCAACATATTTCTCCTCAGCAGTAAAACAAAAATACCATCAGTAAGGGAGCAACCATAAAAAAGCAGTAACTCCAGCCAAACAATCTTCAGTGAACACTTAATGAATGAACTTTAACGGTAACGTCTTCGGTGGACTACGAGAGCGAAGGCATTGAAAAAATCATATTTAAAAATTTGAAAAAAGTATACTAGTTATATAAACCATGCTATTACAGTCCATATTTAATATTCAGCAAGAAAAATATATTATTAAGTTGGGCGAAAATAAAATGGAGAATCGGATGAATAATAATCACAAAAAAAATAGGAAATAAATTCTCACACAAAGGTGGTATGATGGAGGGATGATGACTGAATCTGCAGAAAGTGTCTCAACAATGGCAGCTATGGAAGGATAAAAATTAAGTAAATAGGGGTAATAAAACTTCTCCGTCAAATTTTTCCAAAATGTTGGCTACCGCACATCATTTGATGTCATTACCTTGACAATAATATCCAATACAGAAATTATGACGGTGAAAATCAGTGGAGTGGAAATAGTAACGTTTATGTGTCTGGAGAACTTCAGGAAAAATCAAATACTTATAGATATTTTTTAATCAATGCTAGTTCCTAACAAGGAGGAGAAAGAAAACAAAATCGCTTAGGAATAATTTGGAAATTATCAGAAAGACTTAAATGTGTGGTAGATTTTTAGCACATTTTGTCTCAATGAAGCACTACAGTAGATTTCAAAGGAGTACTGTCTGAAACCTCTGCAGAGCCCAAATTAATCTGTAAATGCGAAATCGTGCAGTGATTTGGTATCTTAAATCGATCAGAAAGTCAAACGAAAAAATTCTGGGTAAAAACCCAGTTGAACTAGGTCAAAATTGTCATTTATGAAATGCATAATTTAAAATGCCTTATTGCATTTATTAGAAATCTATCTTACACCAATTGTAATCCAATAGATCTACGAGAATTCAAGAGGCTCCAACATTTATTTAATTTTTTTTTATTCTGCTCCGACCTACCCACTCTGAGCTCAAACCCATAGCCTTTATTTATACAAGCTATCTCTCACTCTCACGATGAAAAGCACTTACGCCTTTTCAGATTTCCAAAGTCGATCAAATAGTCAAATAAAACACTTTTGGAGCAATATACAATAACTAGGTATAACTTTCTGATTTATGAAAATTATACTTTAAAATCTTTTTCTGGCATCCAATTGAAATCGATACTATGTCAATTTTAATTTCATAGATCTACGACATTTCTACAGGCAAACATTTTTTCCTTTTACTTACTATTCGGTGATAACCTACCCACTTTTGGCTCGAACCCATGGCCCAACACACTCTCACAATACTAAGCACTCACGCCTTTGTGGATAGAAAAGAGGAAGAGATTAGAGGCAGACGCTAGGGAATTCTATTTTCACTCATTAGATTTGCTCCTTCCCTTGATTGTCTCCAATTGTTCGAGCGTATAGATGCGATGTCCCTTTCCCTTGGAGAAATTAGCAGGCGAAACAGCTTTTGTGCCCTTCAACTGATGAAGTGCTACGCGAATAGCGATCTGATTTCCTCCCGTCTCAAACATTTGTCATGCTTTGCCGCGCGTGTTTCGTATTCCTCCCAGTTTCTCCCGCAAACCTCCACTGGGTCACAACGGGAAAATTCCCATTTCTATTCTCGCGATTCCGAACATTTTTTTCCATAACCTACATTTAAAAAGCGTTTTTAATGTTACTGGAGCTTACACAATTTTAATTATTATTTGAATTAATCTTCACTGACTTGTAAGAATGATATCCGGCTTCGGAGGTTTTTTTTTTCTTATTATTTTCCTTTGGGTTTACTAGGAGAAAAAGCATTGATGAGTCACATTACATTATCTCGCGTACGTATTAAACAAAGGTAAATAAATATTGTATTTTGTTGTACTGTTCTCATTTTTACATTTTGTACTAAATAGCGAGTGAGACTGACACAACGTCGTCTGTCGTGTTAACATCGGAAGGTGTCTTAAAATCATTTCAAGTTCTATCAAGTAAGGAAGACTATACAATGCGTCACAGAATTTATTTTAATATTCGCTGTTATGAATGAACTAATCTATTTCTCAAGACAAACACATTCATCTTTATACATGCGGGGTGTACAAAGCCTTTGCTAAAGAGCGGGGTTGGAAAGTTATCGGTCTAAAGCTGGACTCACCCTGCTATGCAGGAGGGAAAGATCATAAATTCAAAATTAAGTTTAGAAAAACACAAGGCAGACATTTTGAAAAAGTACTTCCAGCATAGAGGAATAAAGGAGTGGAACGACCTACCTGAAGTTATTTTTAAGATCTACCCCCAAATTCGAAAATTTTTAGGAATAAGTGTTCATTATTTATTGGCTAATTACATAGTGGTTTATTAGGTATTGTTTGAAATTGGGTTAATTGGGTCTATGTTCATTTGTTACTGGTATGATATAAAAATTAATGTATTTTATGAAGCGTTTGAAATTGGGTTATTTTAATCAATGTTCAATAGTTAGTTGTACGATATTAGAATTAATGTATTATTTTTACTATAGGTGTCTTTTCTGTTGCTTACTTTGCTATTAGTTAGGTAGATTTGTTATTCATGTGTGTGAATCTAATTCTGCCACCAGTCAATAGCCTGCTTGCAACAATATGTAATAATAATTATTATATATACACAAAATGTTTATTTTACACCCAAGGTAAACGCGTAAGTTCTCCACACTAAATATGAATGCACCATTAAGATAACTCGAAATTTTCAAGGGTTTTAACCATCTTTCTATTTTTGTTACATAACGTATTCACTTATTTTTTTATTTTATGCTTATTTTAAAAACGAAATCTGAGATTTTAAAGAGGAACGGACGAATTACGCTCAATTTTCCCCCATAAATCATACCATCCAGTATAATTGAGCCCAATAAACTCGCATGGAGTGGAACACAGAAAATATTTTACGACATTATAAAAATAGCTCCCCGTTCTTAAGGATTATTATATATATTATTTTACTTATTATTATTTTAAACAAGTGTTAAAAACGGAAACACAAATCGTAGTGAGGTCCAAGAATATGCGCCATAAAGAACTGGTCGAAGAGGGAGTTTTATATCCGTGTATACGTCAGGCAGACAGAGAGAAATGCATCATATTTTTTTCCTCACGCTCCGCTGACCAAGTTTTTCCCGGCGCCGATCGACGCTTTGTCCCATGGATCCTGTGACGGCGTCGGCGTCTGTGAATCTACCCAAGTCACCGCAAAAATCCCTTTGACTCCCTCCCAAAGGAATGGCCCGACGCAGAGACAAAAAGCCTTTCTCCTCCCCACCTGCACCAGCTCCGGCGACCTCTAGCGGCAACGGCGGTTTCCGCCGAAAGTGCCTAGCTTCCTCACCTTCCGCCCAAACGGCTTCCGTTCCCCGGCTCCAGAGTCGCCCACTCCCCCAATGATTGGTTCTTTTTTTCTGCGGGGAATTTCAAACTTCACCTCTCGAAAAACTATCGTACCCCCACCGGAAACTTTTTCTTGAGAATAGGAATTTCGTCCTATAGTTTCACGTTGACTCCATAGTGTCACAAAGAGTGTACGAATTATTTAAGAACCCGGTGCACCATGGGGAATAAGCTTCGCGTAGCCCGCCTGCTCGATGAAGGGCTATTGAAATGTCTTTTGTGGAGTTATTTTTCACTCCCGTTCACCATTCTCCAAAAAGTACTCCTCTTTGAGCTTATTCATAGCAATCGGAGGGGATGAAAAAATTGGCAGCATCAAGTAAGGCATTGTGTGCAGTAAAATGGCTGGTACTTTTGAAGTCATGCGGTGATACATTGTGCAAAATGAATGGTCACTTATTTTCATAAATATGTGCAAACATTATTTTTCAAATCTTTCTGGGGATTGGAAATTTTGCCTGATACAAATTAGGGTCTATTCGTATCTTACGTGTAACAGTTCACATTAGGCCACGCCTACTTATTCAAATATGCCTTATGAATTTTACGCATAGATTGACAATTATTTCCATTACTTGAAAAACGTTTAGGCCAGCCTTCCAATTCCCAAAGTATATGAAGCTAATTACACTATTTATATTATCAAATTTCAAATTGCTCGTTTGGGCTTGAAAACATGCGCACGTAAAGCGCGCAAACTATCACCTGTTTCTTTCGCTGATCAAAATATGTTACAGAAATGTGAAGCATAGATTATGAAGCATTGAGTTTCATAAATGACTGTGCTCACAGATAGCGCAGAGCTATAGCCCTTGGGATGATCTAGCTTTAAATTCTTGCAAAAAAATCTGCTAATTTGATCGAAGGTTTTATGGAAAATCATTGGGTATGGTGATAGTAACCTTCACTATGAGATAATGGAAATGATATGGACTATAAGACATTTTCGGGTTTGCAGGTACTTGAATTTTTTACAGAGTACCTTAATTAATATTCGGGAAGAAAAATCTAATTGTTTGAATGAGTACTTAGATACCTAAGCACGAAAATGGGAGGAGAATAGCGAAGGAAATCAGTAGGGTAGCTAAACTGTGTATGTGCATTCAAAGCCAGAAAAAAGAGTTTTCTCGTAATAAGCGACCATGGGAAGTGATAAGGCATGAAATTAGGGACGATAAACTATGAAAAGGGAAGTAAATCAAATATAAAAGCTTAGAAGAGAAGCTAGGATTGAGACAAGATGAGACTGGTGAAACCAATCGTTGGAACATAGTGGAAGGGAAAAACAGCAAAGAAAGACTTAGAACGAAGTATATGGAGCAGTAAAGGAAGTACTTAATACAGAAAATTTATGTAAGTTTAAAGAGATAGGGAAATGGAAGAATTGAGTGCAGAGCTGCATCAAACCCATCTCTGGATTGCTGACGGCTTATTACGATAAGGATGAGAGATCCGGTGGGCACAATAAGCTAATTTTAGTCTCTTTTTAGCTTGATTTTGTCAAAATCACATGTAATGAAGGATAATGTTGTAATGTTATTTCCGAAAAGTCAATAACACTATATTTCCATTTAGACGTTTTAATTCAAATAGTTATCGCCATAAGAGTCCACGGAAATATTCGGAATATTATTTACACATGATTTAATATAGAAAATCAATTATTTATTACAGTTAAAATACCACAACGATCACTGCTCATTTTAATTTTTCCTTGGAATTGTTATTCAAATCCTTTCAAGATGAAATCATCTATCATGTTATGACCAGATACATACCTACCATGCGTAACTAATTTATATGACCTACCATTTTTAAGTGGTATTAATCGCACTCAGTGCTTAAATGCGCCGTTGGTTTGGATAGGTGAAGGTATATCTCACACCATAATAGGCCACAGGTGTGAAAATGCAACACAATTAACATCAGGGGGTGAAGATTTATTTCCCAAGCCACTTCCTACTTATTTTGTTTCTAAGGGTTCACCCGGGGTTTAAACTGAGACCTTCGATAAATAGCCTTATGCTCTACCCACCAAACTATTATTCCATTGGAGGAAGAGTTCTCGGGTTTCCAGCCGGGTCCAAAGGTTTCTCAGCTCCGACGTTTCGGTTCGGTTCGACGCGTCGGTGCTGAAAAACCCTTGGACCCGGCTAGAAACCCGAGAAATCTTCCTACAGTCTATTTGCCGGGAAAACCTTAGATCCATTTATCATTCCATTACTTTATCGAACATTATTTGATCTTTAAGTGGTATCAAGCTGGGTAATTTAGACTACTCAACTCATAACCGCACCTTCAATACAGCTATTCCCTATCAAGTACGAGGTCTCTTTGTATTTATATGGAGGGAAAACCATTGGTCGGATGAATGAATAGCTGAAGAAACTACGGAACTCATGGTCGCGTGGTTATTACAACGATCAGCAAAAGCAATCACCCCTCCACAAAAAGGTGCTTTTAATCATCAGAGCAGCTATAACATTATATTAATCAATAATGATTATACGGCGTTGTCGATGATCCTGTCCGCGCTCTACACCAATGAATGACCAGCTTGTGCGGACACTTCGAGCCAAGAGGTCGCTTCCAGGCCAGCTGATTAGCCGGGTCATAAAAGCGGATTGTTGATTGGCTGGCGGCCAAGCCGTCGAAAGCACCATCTGGGTTCATTCTCTCCTTTTTTTGTTGATGGGGGGATGATGCTCGGCTCTCCGGCACCAACATCGTTTTTCAAGGGGGATTCACTGGCACCGGATCCGCTAGTTGAGATAGAGAGATACTGCCGCCGCAGAGAGGCTTTAAAAGAGATAAAACCTCCAATTATGCTTCCACCTACCTTGCTCGGGTCAATGGTAATCGGCAAAAAGTAACACGGGAGCGAGTTAAAGAGTGTAGAATTACTTTCTTTATTTCACTTTAGAGCTTCTCCCATATACTCCACGTTCCACGTTCCAGTGAATTGTTTGCTTGTTAGAATTTTTGCGCTGCATTGATAAATTATGCGTGAAGTAGCGATAGGTTATGTTTAAATATATTTATAGTGTGAAATAAATCACCTAGTAATAAAATTAAATGGAAACTTGAAGCTTTTACGTGGTAGAAGGGCTCCATATTAATAATGAAAAACACTTTGTTACTTCCACAAAATTCTGTGGAAGTAACAAAGTGTTTTTTATTATTAACGCCTAGTAATGTTCGGCAAAAACTTTTATTGGTCCAACCCCGGGTATCAAATACTATATTAATATTATCAAGATAAGATATTAAGATATTATCAAGGCTTGATAATGACAATATAGTAGTTGAAACCCAGGGTCCCAACAGTAAAAGCTATTTATTTCGCACAATAAATATATTTTCAACTACCATATCGATGCCTAAGTTCTAACAACACGTACCTCAAAATTTGGCCAGTCTGAGTTAATACTGCTAATACTGTTTATAAAAAATAAAATTCAAGCAAAAAAAACACCTCTTTGTTTGCAAATGTACGCTTCTTTTTCATTTTTATACATTTTTGGTGTTTTTTATTGCAATTAAAATTATGTCCAGGTAAAAAATAAATCGTTTGTTTGCTCTCCTGAAAAGTTGCTATTTTTGAGATACGTGTTGTTAGAACTTAGCCATCGATATAATCATTCTCAAGTCATATTATCTTGATGATGACTGTATAGTAGTTGAAAGCTAGAGGCGGAAAAATAAAACCTTTTTGTAGAACATTACTACGTGATTTATTTCACACTGTGGATATGTGGTCCCACTAAATGAAGTCTAAACACTTGATATATATACATTGTCAGTTTCACTTTAAAAATGGGTGCAAGTCACATGAAATATATCTTAAATATTGAAAGAGAAGACACATCATAAATTTTAAGCGTCCTTAATATTGTTAAATAGTCCGCATGGACCCTATATGCTCTACGATGGAAATACAATAGGTAAGTTTCAGTGTTTTATAATCTATCTTCAGATAAGACTTAAATTATCTGTAAAAAAAAAAGACTGTGGAGAAGAATTACCCTATCATAAAAATTTTCAAACTATTATTACGAATATGAAGATAAAATGATTCATTTTTCATTGGAAAAATATCTGAGTCGAAGTAAAATGTAAAAAAAACTGAAATTATACATAAGAATATTACGTTCGCGATTATTGGTCATTAAATACAAACTTATATTTCAACAGTTTAAAATGAATAATATTATAATGAATTAAATGATACCAGTATGAATGATAACGATGAAATGGAAGTTAACAATTGTTTCATCCTTATGCTGAGGCAGCACCAAAATTTCATTTTCCTTGTTCCGCGCAAGTGCAGAGGGACTCAGAGAAAAGGAGGATCATATTGCTCACAAAAAGCCATGTAAAAATCTTAATTGATTTTAATGATATTTCATGCTCCATAGCAATTACGGTCCAAATGAAATAACTGAACGTAGTGACACCAAGTTCCACAGCTCATTTGCGCTCCGGAAGTTGAATCGCGTGTACTTAGGAGGGCTAACACCGGTAATATATTGAAAAAGCCATTGAAAATATCACAGAGAGCTCGCAGCAGTAATTTGTATGTTTCAGTGAAAATAGGCTGGTGTAGCAATTAAATTTCACACTAGCATAAATATCATTTGTTTTAAAAGCATCATCTGGGTTCATTCTCTCAAATACCGAGGAATTCCCTGATCCAATAAGAACTGGGTTATTAGGTCAATTTTTATGATACTGTGCCAATATCAAATTAGATAAATTAAGCCTACCAGAATTGGTAATGGTCCTTCCTCCTAGTTCCAACATATTCAATTTCAGACAAAAGTCAAGGGGGATTTCGGAGTGGAAGTCATAGCCATCAAGTTCTGCCATGGGCTCTTTTGTATCCAAGGATTATTCAAAGCATCCTCTGACCTTGTGTTCATAGTCGCAGTAATGACGGCAATCAGGTATTTTCAAAAGATTTATCTGTATTACATAATGCAAATAGACCAATTATTTCGGAATAATTAGAGGTGACGCAGATTTTATCGAATGAAAACGCTCAACTTTCTTATAATAACCTAGTTACATATTACTTGACATCGAAAAAGATTTTAAAATAGCCGTTCTTTATTTCAAACGATTTATTGGAACAATAGTGGTTACAATAGTGATTACATACGCAATTTTTCATCGTACCTCATTTTTTATTAATAGAATAGATTTTAATATAATTATAATTATTAAGTCAATTAAATAGGAAAATCTTATTTTAAACTAACAAAAAAATACAATAACTTTTAAGGCATGTGATGCGTATGGATAGATATTGTAAAACATGGTCTTTGTGCAAATTTTTCAAGAACGTAATCACTGATGATTTTAAGTGGTGGCTGCCTGACTCTTTTCTTTGTCATCATTGTTATTAGATAGGCCTCTCATCTCCCATCCTCCAATCCCACCCTCCCATTACGGAATCCAGGAATGCAGAAACTCCAAGAAGAAACCAGAAAATAACGCAGAAATTATTGGTCTCTCGGAAGTGGGCCTCTCGTAATCAATACATTCAGCGAATCAAAATCAAAAATATTTAAAAATCGCGGAGAATTAAAACGGTAGAAAGAATTTTTAACGTTACACCAGCATTCAATATTCAAAGGGCACCGTCACACTTTGATGCGATTTCAATTAAGATTTATCATGAGTCAATGAGAGGAATTTAGAATCTATTGACAAAAATATCCTTTGGTATTACTTTAAACTCACTCTTATCATGATCTTAAGATTGTATACTATTTTTCACAAATTAAAAAAATGACCATGTAAGAAAATGGCCACATATTATTCAAGCCAGTAAACTTGCCAAGAATTTGGCAACACTAACTAATCCAAAATCATGGAGGGAAACTAGGACACCCATACTATTGGTAGGGGTGTTTAATTATGCCTATGATCACAGCTGCGCCCGCACCGAAATGAGTAAGACAGCCTTCGGCAGGGAAGGAAATTCGACGCGGTGCGCTAACGATGGCGTACGTTCCTCCATTAGGTCATTAAGCATCAACCGTCAGCGAAGTCGCATCCATGCACTGCTGACAGCCACGTTCCCAGGGAAACGATTTTTTTCAGAGTGGCAGCAACCCGAGCAGAAAATTCTATCCACGAGTTCGGGAAAATCTAATTAAATACTTGTTCTGCTTGGGATAATTTTGACGAAGCATTATAAAGAACTGAATACCCTGTCAGACTCATCATTATCATTGGTCATCAATCCTAGGCATGATGTCACCTTCGGCGTTCTTCAAGGTTACGTACTGGGACCTATGTTATTTTCCATATCTCTTCATGATCTTGCTTATAAATTAAAGCGCTGTAAATGTATTCTTGACGCGGATTTTGCATATTTATCGACATTGGCTTCCTTATGACCACGGAAACACGATTAAAAATTGACTGAAGATAGTGCCTCCATATCCAACTGGGTTGAAACTAAACCTTTTCTTAAACTGTACTAAAACTAAAACCATCACATAGGTTTCTCATCATCATCAACAATCTTATGATTGTTTGACGCAGCTCTCCACTCAATTTTCCTATCGGCAAATCTTTTCACACCAACGTGTTTCTACTCTTTCACATTCTTATTTACCTGTTCCTTATATTTTGCTAGAGGTCTTCCTTTTCCGTTCTTGCCATCAACTTGTCCCTCGACGATTGTCTTCATCAGATCATCATGTCTCAAGATATGGCCTATAAGGTTAGTACGTCTTCTTATTAAGGTTTTAATGACGCTTCTCCTCTCTCCTACTCTTCTTAGGACAACCTTACTACTAATTCGGTCGATCCATTTGATCCCCATCATTCTTCAGTAAGTTAAATGTGTTATAAATTGGTGATTATCGAGCTGGCCGTATTTGGAAACACACATAGCCCGACAGACCAAGGGATATTTAGAAATAAACCGTGAAAACTAGAAACTAACAGTTTGTTTGTTTCTCATATTAAACCTCCGCTTGCCAATTATTCCGCGTAAAATTTGGACATAAATTAAGGCAACTATGAGGAAACTGTTCCCAAATATTTATCTTATTTAAGATGAACCTGCTAATTTTAATTTGAATGACATACACAGGAAAATTACACAAATTCTCTTCTAACTTCAACAAATTATTTCTACAGATTAACCCAGGCGCCAATTAGTTCATTTTTGATAAATTTCCCAACTAATATGTACCAATATCGAATCTTCACAGTTTTCGTATCCAGACTTCGAAGGGCACTGTTTGGACATCCACATATTCTGCTATCTACGCGGGGTGAACCACAGGAACGGGCTATTCCTGGGGTGGAACCCTTTGAAGAGTATGATGGGGCGCCCATTGTGTTCCCAGGAAACTTGAGTATCCATTACGTTGGGCCTCATTTCTCTCTCTCTCTCAAGAGGTACAATTCTTCCATTCTGGAGCCTATAATTAGTGATTTCACTCTGACTACGGGCGTTATCAAACCGTATGATTAGCAAAAGTGCACTTTTTCCCAACATTGTTTCTCATCATCATTTTCATGTCTCTAAATACATGAAAAAACACAGAAGCTAGTAAAAAATATTTTTAAACACTCATTAACAGATTGAACGCAGATAAAAGTTTCGTATGGCAGGATTGAGGTTCCTTTAAGGTGCAATCAATGTTAAGATTGACGTTTTTCCTACACTCTTTGGAATACTGGGTACACAAAATAACTGCGATCGGTGTGGATTTCAATATTTTTAACCTATAAGAGATATGAACAAAGTTGTTTGGACCTAGTTTTGGAAAATTTAATTATCTTCCTAATAAGAAGATTTTTATTTCTTCATCGAAAAAATCAAATAACCGGAAAATAAATTTAAAATATCGTTTTATTCCATAATTTTCCTACTGTTTGGCGTTTACTCGTATATAGTAAATGAAATACGTATATTTGAAAATGTTTGCGTTGCCACAGCTCGATACCAAAGCGGTTGTACCCATGCAAAAATCAATATATGATAAATATTTTGGTCCCTGTATTCTCGCAAAATCTGTACATTTTCTTATGTAACTCCAAGTATAAGAATTTCCAGGAATATAAACGAATGTACCAAATAAAAACATTCTTCTTATATTGCTCTTTCATTTTCAAGCAATTTACGCCATCCATTGCATATATGGGCAAAGCGGTTGCGTTCTACATTCCCACACAGGGACGCCGACTTACAAAAAATATTGGGGGGGCCCAAACCGGGGATCTTGCCCCAAGAACTTTATAAGTAGTGAGTTTTAAGTTTTTTAAGCATTTTAAAAGAGTCACATGCTCAACATTAGAACCCTAATAACTCGAATCTCGATATCTGAACACTCCGGGGAAAATCGGCAAGCCTGACACTTTTTTCCTCACACCCACAACGAATTTTTGAGGGGGCTCGGGCCCTCTCAGGCCCCATGGAGTCGGCGCCACTGATCCCACAAATATAATCTAAGCCGTCTTAAAGGGACATTTAATGAATAAATATTTTTTACATAAGAAATTTCAAAACACTATATAGAACAATCACGCGCACGGCTGCAAAGCACAACTAAGGATAAAATTCGCCATGAAAGTCATTTGGCTACACCCGGATTCGAGCCCGGATCTCACGATTGTCGCTTTGGTATACAACCAGTTACACCACAAAGATATCAAAGCGAACCTCAGACTGGTTTAACATTTGGCGAATTTAATCCTTGGTTTATAAAACTTTCCGCCCGTGTGCGAGACTTCCTACAAAGCCTCTTGTTCTTTGCATTGCTTTGAAAAACGTCCGTCGCGGACTGAGATTGGTTTATTATCAGAAAGTTGCTTAGTAAGCACGACCACTGTCTCCTGCGCCGCTGCGTAGACTTGAGAGTCAACACCTCGCTCGGTTAAACCAGTATGAATTTCGCTTAAAAAGAGGATGTCTTGAGATAAGACACGTGTTGTAACTGTTAAGGTTAAATAAAAGTTTTGGATTATTACCGCTCTTTGTTACACAGAAGGATTCCACAAAGCTATGGTTAAGACAGAGCTAATGACATCATTCCCCTTGTAAATGACGTCGATGAATCACAAAGGAGTGAGTATAATCATCTGAAGCAATGAAATTCGAGCTTTAGTACAAATTAAGCATAAGTATAGATGTTTGGTGGTGTACCTAGCAGCACACCTGACCCGCAATCGGGAAATCCGGTTTCGAATCCCGACTAAGGGAAATGATTTTTTTATCACGAATTTCATCTTTGGTGGAATATAAAATATCTTTAAGATATTGACTTTATTTTACAATAAATTTTTCGGAGCCATCTCCTCATCCTTCTAATTTCACCTTGCTTTTCCGAAGTGTATCAGTTGCCAAGGATAAGTAGTTTTATCCTATCGATTCGAGCTATACATCAATGACATCTCTTTTCACCTTAAAACCAAATTATTCCTCCTCACCGACGAAACAGATACTACCTACCAATACTAGCTAACCTACTTTGGACCCAAAAATTGTTGCAGAAATGGCCTTCTATATACCACTAAAGTTCGAAGTCAATCCTATCAAGTGAGAATGAATATGCTTCTCACGGAGAGCAAATAAAACTATCATCAATATTTCCACCGTACATATAGGGCTTTCGACGGCCTGCTAAGTTGAATTCCTGGATGTTCGCCGGAACGAAAAATTAAATTGGACCTCTCACCGGGCTTCTACAATCCAACAGACTAGGGCGCCGTCCCTGGACTTTAACCCTTTATCAACATCTGCACTCCCTTCCCTTTGGCGTCGAAAAAATGACTTTAGACCTCGATGAATCCCGGGATTCGTCTGCATAGTTCAACCTTAAAAAAATCAAATATTCCTAAATAAATGCGACAAAAATAAAACGCAAATTGGTTCATGAATAACGGCAGAAATAGTAAAAAAAAATTTAAAAATAACACATATTCCTTCACAATTCCCTTGATTCAGAGAATTCAAAACTTTAAAAATATCCATTTTTAAACTCCACATCCAATAACTTCCTAATCTTTAGTTCAAAATCAAATCACTTCTAGGTAAACAATAAAAAATAGCGATAAAAAATGAACCAATTATCTTATAGAGTATTTTAATCCGCAAATTCTAAAAAATATAAGTTGGCAGTAATCCACCAATTTTTATCCCAGCCCAACCGGTTTTAAAACATGGGTGTAATTCTTAACTCTGATCCTAACCATGGTTTCCTTGAGAAAGACACTCACGTGTTGTAACTGTTGCTTAATGTAAAAATAAAATAAGTGGATTATCACAGCTTTTTTAACAGTTCACAGCGGCATTTCACAAAGCTACGATTAAGACACATTTAATAGCATCATTCCGCTCGCAAATGACGGCAATGCATTGCAAAGCCGAAATTTTTAAACGACAGTAAGTCAAATATAGTGACTTGTGTCAGAATTTTTTATTTAATTATGGAATAAAAGGATAAAAATTGTTAAAAAAGATCCCTCTCTCCAAAATTCAATCATCCTTAATATAATGAAGCTCATTGAATACAAGTAAGGTATAATAAGGTAAATATATAAACAACTCCGATTTGAAAATCTCACCGGCAATTCTGATGGGGTAGAGTTTCGATTTCCTACGATAGTTTTTCCAAGGTACTAAACTGTTTTCTCCCACGATTCATCTTTGTCATAAATATTTCGCTAATTCAGGTAATATGTACGCAATGTTCCGGCAATGCCTCAACCTTTTATAGCAGCATTTCATGCCATTGCTTGAATAATATTAGCTAAAATAAAAGTCGAAATTCTTATCTACTGCAAAATAATTTCCGAACCAGATTAGTACAAATCATGCTGAAGCGAATGACAAATTCTATAAATTTGATCGCCCTTTGGGAAATTCTCTGTAGCCCCAAATCGAAAATAATTGGACAATAGTCAAATTTTCGACCAAATTAAGATGATTATAATAATTATTTTATACCGTCATTTTGATAAACATTATTAAGCTAAAAGCATTCAGTAACACCCGTGGTCTTTAACAAATAAGTTAGGAAAAATAACAACTTTGCTTTTTACAACTTAACCTTTCATCGTCGACTAGATTCGATACACTCAATACTAGTCATGTCTTGAAAATGATACAGTGTATCATTTGTTAGTAGACTTTATCAGGAGGTCTTACACAGTGAAAGTAGACTTCTATACCCCACACTCTTCGCTGAAAGGATTCGCTCTTTTCCATAATGCCAGATTGCATTTTCGATTTGGGAGTATTGAAGCTTTTCATTCTGGTCTGTGATTTGCTTTGAGTTGACTATTAGGTGTCACATCTCCATGATATGCCATTAAATTCGGAATGTCATGAAAATCGTCCACTGATTGATGCTTGATTATCGCAACATTTTACAAACTTAAATTTGTTGTTATCGTTGTTTTTTTTCCTAACTTGAAATAGTACTCTAAAAAGCTAAGGCCTCAAAAAGTCAGTGCATTTAAAGAATATTGAGAAAGAGCACATCATTAATTTTGGCCACCTTTATTTACAATTTGGGACCACAATACACCGCCCTCATTATGAATAGACTCCCCAATCGGAGATCGACAATTTGCGTTCTTCTCTATGTGCCTCTCCGCTCCATTTCACTCCGATGGCGGCGCGAACCGTCGCGTCGCGGTGATCTCTTTCTGCAAATCGAGACGACGACGCAGAGTTATTGCGATCGCGCTTCCTCCCTCCGTCTGTCGTTCGCAGCAGCACGCTCATTTGTCACGTATGGCCGCCCGTGCCAACCAATGCGAAAGTGAAAGGGTGACGATAATTGATGACGGACATTTTGTTTTATTATTTCTTTTCGTCCGTAATTCGCGACCGCTCAACGACTGATATTTGTAACTTCTGCGGGCTTAGGGGCGAGGATGCATATGCGGAAAACCGCAGCGGTCACCCATTTGGCGGAATTTGTTTTCCAGGGTGACGGGAAAATATATCAAGCATCAAGCAGTGGACGATTTCCGTGACATTTCATAAAGATGCGACACCAAATAGCCAACACAAAGCAAATCACGGAGCAATATGAAAAGGCTTAACTACTTCCAAATCGAAAATGCAATCTGCTATGATGGAAAAGAATCGATCATTTCTGCGTACAATGCGGCATGCATCTTCTACTCTAGAAGTCTACTGTCAGTCGAAATTTTTCATCATAATATCGCATTTGAGGGATCAAGGTCTGAAGTAACCGCCACTTTTTAATTTTATAAACATAGGAAAAAAACAATACTCTTGGTTCAGTAAATTGTCAACACTCCTTTCTAAATTATCAACGAGCTGTTGAAGGGTAACTTTAATTGTTAATTAACGTTAATTCAGAATTGCATTAATTCATTAATAACACTTTCGGGCTTCACACATATTTTAACAAAGTTCATGAACGGGGTGTGGAAAATTCAGGGCTTACACACATCTTCTCTTATGTTAGTGTACTTACCATATGTGTGCATGCTTGCGTGATGACACTTGCTGAAACGTAAACCAGATATTGTCCATATTTTGGCTGAAGCTATTCGCTGTTGATTAACTGAAACCATATTAAAAAAGTTTCAAGAAAATTTACCCTCATTCATTCAATTTATATCGTTTAACATGAAATTTTATTTCCTGTAACTAACGGGACGACTTTAAAGCAAAAGCAAAGACATAATGCACAACGAGATATCAGACGATTTTTTTTATTAAATCCAAATTTTTAAGCTGACATTTCCTTAATCGTAAATTAATTTATGCATCACATAAATTAATGAAGTCATCCAGTTAGTTGCAGGCACTAATATTTTAATTTTAACGGTGTAAATTGAATGAATGGGCGTATATTTTTTGCCACTTTTGTTCATTTGGTGCAATCAATAAATACGATTAAGTTTCGCCAAAATATGGAATATTTCTGGTTTACGAGTTAACATGTGTCACGACACTGGTAGCGTATATTAATTTGGTCAACTGTGGAAATATGAGGGAACATCGGCATAGTAATCGGAACAAAACAACGAAAAAAATATTTCATTTTCAATCAACAAATTCCAAAACAGAAATAACTTATTCTCTTCTGCCAGAACACACATGCATGATATTTCATTACTAGAATTGGTCCATCGCAGCCCTTCATTTTTCCCTATATACAGTCAAATTAAAGTAAATTGATGTAAAACAATCATATCCTGATCTTTAAAATCAGGATATGATTATTTTTCCTTCGATATCTTCCGAATACTGTGACAGAGCTTTTCCAAATATATGGAAAGAATAGAAAAATTTTAAATAATTCCGAGTCAAAATAATAATACAAACACACCACATACAAAATTATTAAACGATTTATTTTCTGTATAAAAAGTAGAAGCATTTGGAATGTGGTTCTACCGAAAAATCATGGAGATAAAATGGATTGACCAAGTAAGTAACGAGGAAGTGCTAAAAGGAGTGGGAGAAAACAGAAGCCTCCTAAAAACCTTGAACAGGACACGGGACAACTTGATTGGCCACATTCTGAGGCATAGCGGCCGGATGAAGACAATCGTTGAAGGACAGGTGGAAGGAAAGAAGGGCAAAGGACGGCCCCGAATAAGTTACATAGGAGAGGTTATAAAGGATGTAAAAGAGAAGAAATACGTCGCTATGAAAAAGATAGCGGATAGGAGAGAGGAATGGAGAGCTGCATCAAACCAATATTAGGATTTTTTACTAACGATGATGATTATTATTGACAAATTATGACGTGCCAAGAGTCCAACTAATAGTGTACTTAACTCACGGTTCAGCATCATTTCCACAATAATGAAAATTTCGCGAGATAAAATCATTTTTGCGACCAAAATGAAACAGACAAAAATTTTTTTCACAGGATGATATTTGCTGAAAACATATAAATCGCATTCGTATTAAATTCGTATTTAAAACATGTCTTTGGAACAACAAGTTCCCACTTCTGTATTAAGCACCCAAAATAAATTATAAATTTTTCCAAGATAGCAGTTTTATGAAGAACCTGCTACATGGCCTTCACCATAATATAAAAGATTAACTCTCTCTCTAAGATAGCAGATCTCCACCGATAGTTTCTCTTACTGTTAACAGCATCATCAAGTGTAGGAAAAACATTTATTTTCACCAACTTTTTACTGCGTTAGACATGCTTTCAATACCTAATATGAGTCTATTATTTGTTGGCCGAGGCTTCATTATATCAGAGTTATGTTGCAAGAAACTGCGGGAGGTTCAGCAGAAAGAAGTAAGTATTTAAATCTGGATAGCAAAGGCAGACGCTAACTTACATTTCTCAAGATTATTCTATTTCGTATAGTTTCTAAACCAACAACGTACTTTTTCTAGTAACCGTCAGCGCTAAGAGTTTATCTTGATTTCGTGACTACGTTATAATTTATGTTCAATATATAATTGACTGAAAAAAAACTTAGGAAAACTAAATAGATTAAAATTTCTACTACTAAAATTTACTTACTCACTTACTTACCGTACTTAAAAATTTATGACCATAATACATAAAATTTCATCAGCAATTAAAAAATCTATTCCGACATTCTAAATCTAGATTCATCGGAATGCGATTTGATTTAAAACAACTATGCAAATGGTTTCCATTTTCTTCTTTCAAAGAGTTATGTAAACAAATTCATTAATTTCGCCTCTGACCAAGCAGTAATAAGAATTTCATTTTTACTCACCTTCCTTTAAAGCTGTCAGGTAAGCCAAAATGAGCTTGGTAAATAATTATGATTATCCAAAAATAATTGACATAATCCAAAAAAAAAACTTATCATAGAGAAATTCAATACAACAACGCAGAACCAGATATGAAGTGATTTTCAATCTCTACCATTTAAGTAATGTTCTCTTTTATTTCTTATTTTTGCTTAATGATGGGGAATCTTATGATTTTCTGATCAATTTTGGCTGTTAATTGCTTGTTTGAGTTTATCACAGATTTTAGCTCTTCGCTCATCTAATTTTGCGGTGCACCTATCAATCAAATCAGTGAAATAAAGAAAAAAATTTAGAGATCATGATTAAAATTTTCAATTACGAGCTCGGATGGAAGTTCCTGAGCATTGATTGTGTTTATTCATAATTAATGAAGCGGATGGTGGCGTGAAAGAGCAACAGTGGAGAGAATGGATAGTAAGTCAGCCCTTGCGTTTGATTGGTTGGCCGGAGATCGAATGTAACTAATTAACGGAAACTTATTGAGCTACTAAAATATTTAAGTGAACATCAGCAACACATACCGATGAATCTTGCTTGGCGATTTCCGATTGCGAAAAATATACAACATCTTCATGCTACAATAGTAATATTTGCTGCCATACGCTCTTTTTTAGATTACATTCCTTGACTAGTCGAGTCAAAATTAACGAAGGTGTAACGACTATTTGTCGCAATATATCAACTGCATGTTGTCCTTAGTCGATTGAGCCTGAGGAATTTAATTGTGAACCTTGATTATTGTGAGAACCGTAGTGACGGATTTTCAGCTCGTAGACAGATTTTAAAGATGGAAAAAAATCTTGAATGAAAATGAAATCGCCAGGGTCGTTAAAATCCCTGGGTTAAAGTAGGCAGCATAACGATTTCGGTTATAATCAATAATTACTGAGATTGCGGAAGTATGATGTCTCTAGTATGTCTATATCTAGGTTTTCGCAAAAGTTGTTTCTTAGAGTCAGGGATATGAGAGTTTAGCAAATTAATTATTTTACGTCCTAGGAAAGCAATGGTACCAATTTTCCATTCTTATTGAGTCAACTATATCTATTGCCACATGAATGAAACAGTTTTAGGCTTAACTCTGTTGAATTTTCCATCATGGAGACAGAATAGATTGAACACTGATATTCCACATAAAAATATTTTATTGTTCGGCACGGGTTTCACCGCAGCGCAGTATCTTCAGGGACTTTCACATATTCCCGATGACCCTACGAACCAGAACATTTGAGTAGGGGCGGGTTAGGGACAGGTAGGACGGGCGAGGGTTTTAAAAGCGAATGGAAGAACACAAGGGAAGTTTTGTAAATCTAAACGGTGCCTCAAACAATTTTCCAAACATCTAGTGGAAAAACAACAACAGCCTGACTTCAATCCCGAAAATTCTCCAAATAGAAATGAAGGGGAATATGCTGGACGCTTTAGAATAATCAGAAATAATGAGTTACAAGAAAGAGCTGATCAAAGAAATTCTGTACCCCACCCGCTGACCCCTTCTCCACTTCAGTAATCCCACACCTGACCTCCGCTCGTGAAAAAGGCATCCCATCCACCCCCCCCCCCATCAGGCGTTGACAAGCAACGGAATATACCGTACCCCCTCCCATACGTTTCTTTACCGCCCCTCCTCAACCGATTAAATACTTGAGGCACCAGTATTATGTAAAACTGGCTGAAAATACTGCGTCGTAGAGAAACTCTGGTCGCGCAGTAAAATATCTTTAGTGCAGAATTTTTGGAATTTATGGGTGTAATTTATTTTGTCTCCTTCTACTACCACACTTAAAAACAGCAAAAGAACAAAGATGTGACGTGCATTGCGTTGGTCCTAAATATGCTTGAAGCTAAAATTCAATAAATAAACGTATCAAGTCAAAGAAAATAAATTAATTTAATAGTGCATATGAAATACGAAAATAATTGTGGACTTGAAGGGTTTAATTTATTCCGTCTCCATCTACTACCAATCTTAAAAACAGCAAAAGGATGAAGATACGGGGTGAATTTTATTGGTCCTAAATATCCTTGGAGCTGATATTCGATAAAGACATGTATCAAGGCATAGCAAATAAAAGAATAGAGTGGTGCGCGCGAAATTGGAAAACTGCGTGTAGAACATTCACAGATGCATGAAAATATAATTCCTTTTTGAGTTTCAACCACAGTCATAAAAATTCACGCCTTCCTGCATTGCTTCAGACATGTTTTTGCGCGAGGAAAAAAAAACAGTATCTGATTCTCAAGACACGAACAAAGTAGGCTTTAACAACCTTCCCGTGTGTTGCCCAAGACGGTTAAAAGTAAAATGGAACTTCTCATTTCCTTGAACGTCCTTGGTGTTGTCCACCACTGCCTCGCCGAGAAAACTCAGGAACAAAATAAAATGGGGCAAAACAAGTCCCGCAACCTCAGCTCACGGGCCTCTCTCGGCGAAGGGCACTCAGGCCGAGGGAAGGACGTCCCCCATAGCCACCCCCAAGGGTGGTGGGAAGGCGGTTTGTGGGGCGTACGGAATGAGTCGAGGGAATTCGCGGCCGCCTCACGGACATGGGCCGTAGTTGGCAAATGCGCCAGTTGGGGGTGCTGCGCTCGCGGGAAACACAGGCGGGAAAAAGAGGCGGGAAAAAGAGGCGGGAAGTAGTGGCCTCAGGCAGTAAGTAAGTGCGGCAATCCCCTAAAGTCATAAATATGCTAAGAATGCCACCATTTAATCCCGAAAACTGAACTTCCGTGAAATAGTTGTCAACACGTCCATTTTTATGTTATTTTATTTTCAACGATTCAAGAATACGACAGCTTAAGAGGATCGGCTCAGTGTGTTGGTTTTGATTTCCCACCCTGTAGGTTTGGGTTCAACTCTGGGAGGTATCGGAGGTTTTGTCAAAGGAATCCTGATCCCTGTATGAGTGATTTGTAGGCGGTACTTAAAGCTCAGAACTCGGTCCACATTATGCCACTTTTCAACGTGGTAATCATTTTCGTTTGGAGCAGCAACGTCACAGAGTTTCTCTATATCCTACTGTATGACGCAATAGACCTAAGCTGTTGTTCACTTCCTCCACCAAACCTACCAGCAAAGATCACGCAAACAACCATTATGCATCCTTGAAAATAGGCATAGCAATTTTTTCCATATTTTGTCATAATACTTCTCAAATCAGCTTTTTTATCATCCAATCATAATGACTTTACGGCAACATTAAGTAATAATATATATATACCCTAATATGTATCGACAACAATTAAGAACAGGTAATAACTTTCTATTCCACATCAAAACCTCGGCGAGGCTTCATTTCCAATCCAAGACGGAAATAAATATCTTCACTACGAGGAACCCGATAAACTTGTGACGTGAATTACGTGTAAGACTAAAACATTTCTGGATATAAAATATTCGGAATATTTCGGACATTTATTTTGGTAACGCGTTTTTTTTTTGTCTTGAAAATGCCTGATTATAAATTAAACCCATACCATATTCAGGTTAGTGGTTGTAAAAAACCATAGAAACGTTTTGGCTTTTCCTGTTTCCTATGAATGAAATTATGGCACTAAAATTTTGCTGCCTTAACAACATAATAATAATAATAAATTTCATTTGGCCTTAAAAAAGTACACATTTTAAGGTTGTACAATATCATCAAATTTTTAAAGTGGAATACAGTTAGACTCCAAAAATTTCTTATTTTGAGGTAATCATCATCTAATATTGATAGGCAGCGACTGATCAACGCACATATTCATTCATGAGTATACCTATATATTCTTCCCATTCACTCAGTAATTAAAGATCATTCATCATTTTCACGACAGTGTGCTCAAAACACTCAGAGTTAAACATAAGCAATAGGACCAAAGAATAGAACCTCGAGGTAAATAAATGAAAAGGTAGGCCAGTCTATCGGCATGGCATTGACTTGAGCATTAGTTATCGGATGCGCCGGCTGGGGGCGCGGCCGGCGCTTCGCTCGCGGGGTGGGGGATCGTGGCCCGCTCCCAGAGGGCGTCCTCTATCAGGTCGCCGCAGCCTCCTCGCTGGACCCGCTCACTCAAGCACAAGGGGTCCTCCCTCCCACACCCTACCAGAAATTCCGGCCACAAACACGCAAAACCACTGCAGATACAATCAATTCGGACGCACAAATACACTGTGTGGCGCATTCTGCAGAGGGTTTGGGCCAGGGTTGCCTCTTTAGCACCCAAGCACCGTACAAAAAGGCAGCCGTCTAGAGAGCGGAACTACCCACACTACACCGTCCGGTGAAGCGTCATATAAGCCGGCGCCAACTGCGGCTATGACCCGGCAAACTAATCCCTCGATTGCATCCCTCTACCTCATCAAAATCCCCTTAGCTCAAATTTACTGCCGATTTCCCGTTCGATAAAAGCCCGGCCGTGCTTATCACGGCATCGTAAAGGGCGACGTCATGAGACCGGGAGATGAAACACCGAGGGGCCGAGCATATTTCAGCGAGCACCTTGCGTCACTGCCGAAAAAGATAGAAAGGGCAAAGGAGGGAAAGAATTTAGAGGGCGAGGCTCCCAGAATCGATTGGCCCCCAACTTTGTGCCAGTAGTCGCTTCATCTTTCGCGAGATTGCTGCCGGAGTTTTAAATTATTATTTGACGCGAGGTAAATCGTTACCTGAAAACCCCAAGCCTGCGTTCTCCTTCATTCCTATCGCAGAATAAGGTATCATAATGCTCTCTAAAATACAAGTTTTGCTCGCCATTTGTCAGACTTTGAATGATAGGCAAATTCATTTGGTTTTTGACTCAGACAAAAAAGATACAGCTGCATGTTTTAAATAGACCAACTCAGATTTGGGCAAAAATAGACTGATTTTCATAGACGCGTCTTCGTGATATATTGATACTCGCACGCTCTGCGCGCTCGTTAAGGGGCTCCGCCCCTTAAAACCCCGGTTCCGGCTTCGCCGTCTATATTTGTGTTCGCTCGAAGACTTTTTAAGTTCGAATAATCTCACCTCAGCCAGGGGCCGGCTTCGCCGGCCAGGGGGTAGGGAGGCGCCCCACTCATTCCTCGGAACGGCTTCGCCGTTCCTCGCTGAAGGGCGGCTTCGCCGCCCAGGGGTCCAGTGTGCCCCCCCGGGGCTTCCCCGCTTAATACTCGGAACGGCTTCGCCGTTCCTCGTCTAAGGTCGCCATAGCCGCCCAGAGGGCGAAGGCATTTCGGAGCTGTTTCACCGTTTTTCGTTTGAGGGGAGTCCACAGCTTCTGCGCCGCTTGAACATCGGGGCGGCTTCGCCGCCCGAGGGTTACTGAAGCTCCTCCTCGCCTACGCCAGTTACTCCTCGGAACGGCTTCGCCGTTCCTCGTTCTGGGGCGGCTTCGCCGTCTTGGGATTGAGGATTTTTTTTGGTGATGTTCCAGGAGGTGATCGGGGGTTTTCTGGTATTTTTCCCGTATGGTTTACGGTGGGTCGCCCTCGCCAAATATTCCGGATCTAGAGCTCAGAGGGGACGGGAAGTGCGGCGTAATGTTTGAGAGAAGTTCCCAAATGGGAGACTTAATGGCACATTTTACATTTGGGGGGTATTTCAGGGGGATTCTGGGGGTTTATGTGTGTATTCCAGGTGGTCACCATCCGTTCAAATAATTTCCGTGGGGATGAATCGTTGGGGGCGGTGGTATACTCACGAAAAGTACTCAAAAAGTAGAGTAATATGCAAAATTTTATTTTTAGGGGGGTGTATGTGGGTATACTGGGGGTTTATAGGTTTGTCCTACCAGAGGTCACCAGTCGTCGACATCAATACCGTAGTGATGAGTGGCAAGGCTTGGGATAGTGGCGGAATCGTGACGAAAAATACCCGAAAAGGCTACTTATATGCAAATTTTAATTTTTAGAGGGTTTGGGGGGGTTTAAATATGACGATACCATATAGTCACATTCATTTGCTGTCATATCTAACAGTAGTGTGCCCTATGGACTCCATATTTCAGGAGTAATACAAAAAAAAGGAAACCAGTCCCCGAAAAAAGTGAGTAGTGCCAACCATTTTTATTTTTTCACGTTTAAATCCATTAAATCATTTACTAGATGTTAATGTTTTCTGAAAGACAATTCATAGTTGTATGTAACTACAAAGTTTGAAAGAAATCAGTCGGTCAAAAATTGACAAAACCTTGTGTTAATCTTTTGGAAATCGTAATTTTCGGTGATTTTCGGAATACTTTAATTTTTTTCTGAGTAACCAAGCACGATGAAAGAAAATTGTTACCTACATTTCGTAGACGAAGTGATGAGCATATATAATAATCATTTTCGTTATCTTACACCTGAAATTAAGTCGAGGGGAGCGGAAGTTATGAAAATATTTTCGAAAAACCACTTTTTGGACGCCATTTTGGATGCAATTTTCTTAAAATGAAACTAAGAGCATTACACACTTACATGGCCACGTTTATCAGCTTTTAAAAAATGCATTATTAATTCGTGTGGCACACAATGTTCCCGCGCAGTAAAATAAAAACCGAAAGACGGTCCCCGGAAAAGGCGCGATTTCGGCCATTTTGTCGACCTAGCGACGACACGTGGCGGAAACTTCCGGTTTTCGGATTTTTCCTCCGGATCATTTCGGAATCCCCGCATGCCTGCCAAATTTCAGCTCTCCAGCACTTCTAGAAGTGGTCGGGAATTTGTATCCATGAGTCAGTCACCACAAGGGCTGTATATAGATGGGATGTACAACTGTTGATACATGGGATAGAAATTCAAAAAGGATAATAAGTTACCATGTTTATTTCTTCATAACGTGAACATGATATGCACGCCCACATTCCGGTAGTTTACTCTCTAACCTGCTCCTGAATATTAATACCTCATAGCATCTTCATTTGTATGCACAAATATAACTGAAAAATTTGTATTTCAGTACACATCAAATTGACTTATTGTAACATCAGTACCTACTTGAGCTTTAATTGATGAAGTGATGCTCACGTAATAAAGAGCATATTTTCTGCAATGGAGATAAAATTGCTTGAAAGTGCTTAAAATTGCGATTTCCGTCTCATAAATTTACAAAGCTTAAATAGGCATGTAATGACACATTTATATGCCGTGTATGTCTATTCTCTAGACAATAAACTTGGAAAGAAGCTTTAATACTATGTCACATCATCTAAGATTAGAATAATAGTATTTTCGCTCATTTTAATGCGCGATAAAATGCAATGAAGTTCTCAGAAGTCAGAAGAAATCAATTCCAAAGGAGGGATTTAGGAATGGTCACGTACACTGCACACATTATCACTCGGTGCGGCACAGACGTAGCCGCGCATTTCGGCGGCCTAACTGGTTTGGTGATTGGTGACTGGTCAATAATGCCTAATCGGAATCCACTATCAGCGGGGTTGAAAGCCGAAACGAAAAGCAATCGCAGCAGACAAGGCAATAACAGCCGGAGCAGAACGAGGCCCTTCATAAAGAGACTTCGCCATCGTCCGAATTAGCCCTCCGTAGCCAGGAGACTTTGCTGCTGCCTTTGACACCGACTGGTCTGCGACTGCAGCGCTCTCGGCGCGGGATCAGGGGCAACTACAATTTCCTCGACCGGAATGAGTTGCGGCGAGAAAGCAGAGAGTCAATAGAGTGATAAGTGGACGACTGGAGAGAACTAATAAGCGCCATATCATGCGATCCCAGGGAGAGTAGAAAACAATACTAATTCCAGGTTGGGTACTTTGCCGAAAGAGTTTGACATATACAGTCGATAGCATTGCACATACACGTTACGCATTACACATTACGTGCAGGTAAAAAGTATGGCAATGGTAGCACTGGTACTTTAAATCCCTCAGTTTCTCCCTAACAAAGGTTTGGCGAATTCTTCTAGAGTTTCACTTCACAGCAGTTCTTTTTCCTCCCGTTCTTAACAGGCCCAAATTACATGTTTCATGGCCCTCAGCGGGAGACTTTTGTTAATTCATCCCTCTGCTGAATTTCCCACACAATTACTACATTTCACGATATGACGGATGCATCGTGTTCTTTATGTGGTGAGAGATGTTTCATATTGTTCTTTCTTTTCTTACTCTTCCGTTCAACTCCTCACCACTCATTTTTTTCTGTTCTCATTGTCAGTTCGGCAATTAGCGTGTCCATCTAGCTCAGTCTCCATGTCTTTCATTCAAGTTCGTCATAAAGAATAAGGATTTCTTCATAACATTCAATCCTAATCTACGGTAAGGTTTCAACATATCACGCATCATTTTCAGGACGATTTAAAATGATAGTCGAGATCATAAAATATTCCACGTATACGTACTCGTAAATCGGTATCGATCGATAGGGGAGTTGAGGTAAGACTACACCGCAGAGGGTTAAGAGAGAGAACAAGGTTAGAAAGGGTTAGGAAGAAATATAAAACATTTTGAGGGCGACACAGGAAGACGAATTTTGCGTAAAGGAGAGGGGGTGAGGAACGCCATGCCATCACATAAGAAAATATTTTCTGAGCAATTCACCATTTAATTCTCCCATAAAGTCCAATTTTATCCCTTTGATACCTAACTGTAAAATGTTTTCACCGATTCCGTCCTCACTAAAATTTTAATCTGTCTTTTCAAAGGCTAATGCTTACGAACCATTAAGTTCTTATGCCCTCGTGAATTATTTTACGCACTGATAAAATCTCCGTTGATTTAAATTCTTTTAAAACTTGACACTAAACTTGTTACTTTTAAGGAGACTGTTCCTGCACTTAAAATTTCATTTCATCTCTTTAAGGTTAAAATCCTTTCCCACCAGCCATTTTGCAACGGCGGCAGCTTTCTGCTTGTCATCTGTCGAGATGGTAAGAAACGCTCTCAAGTGCTGAGCTCGTGACGACACCACCTGTGTGCATTACGGAGGAGACATTATTATGTGTTGAGTACCCTTAAGGAGCTTACGCTGCGACGATATTATTGAAAAAAAATTAAGCGGATTTTTATCTCACATTTAGAAGGCCTATAAAATTGCACATTCCGGAATGTGCTCATTCAAACTTGAGACTGCTAGAGATATTGCATTGCAAAGATAGGAGGAAAGGAAAACCTCACTTCGACGGCCAGCGCTGATAAGTCATTGATGCGATGTCCATATTGGCATCACTTTACTCAAGACATACCATAAGAAGCCTTATCAACGGTTGACAGAAAAGTATCACGGCCAAAGTATGTTTTCCCCAACGGAAGTGTTAATATTTTCAAGAATTATATTATGACTATAAATAATAATAAATTAGGTCTGTCATTGAAAATTGTGTAGCATCTATCTTAGATATTTATTACCACTTATTTTGGAATCAAAAATTGGTCACTTTTCACACTAATGCATTAGCTTTATAACTGACTAGCTGACCCGGCGAACTTCGTACCGCCTAACAATCAATGAACTTACAGTTTACTTACACCATTTATAAATCAGGAGCGGCTGTATCGTTTTTAATCATGTTTAATTTATTATAATAAAATAAGGGTACAAATTCAATAAAACTACGTAAATGAGTACCAAAATTGCTTGTCAGAAAGACATTTTCTTTATTGAATCTACATAGGGTGAATCGGAGCACGTTTACGCGGATTTTTTCAACAAATTTTCTTACGTTTTAGCTTAAGAAATTTTGGGCATTGTGGCTTAATAAAGCAGTTCATGAAATAAAAATTATACGCATTCAGTTGTTGGCTATTTGCGTTATTAGCTGTAAAAAAAATGTTTTTAGGTCCAAGTCTGTTGCATACACTTGGCCCATTCAGGGGGCAGGTTGACACGACCCCAGACCGACGCTTGACTGATGCTCAAAATCGTGCAAGAAAAGCCCCTATGAAGCAGCATTCGCATTAAATGACTTAAGGCGCGCCAGTTTTAGTATCTCTGTTTGGAAAAAATGCACTGCGTAAACGTACTGCATGCGTAAACGCACCACGGTGAGCCCTACACATTCGGGTTTAATGTCTTGCGTCAAGCACCTTCTGAGAAACAACAGTTTTTGTTTTGTTATCAGGCGCAAGATGAAGCGGATGAAGCTAAATAAATATAGCGAAGCAAAGCACTGACGCAGCGAGGGGAGATTTTGGGGGACAAACCCCCCCCCCCCCAAGAGCTTAGAGAATTTTTTTATGAAAGATTTTGTTATTAATATTAGGGGGACGGATGGCTAACAAACATATTTAACTATTCACACAGCCACAAAACCCACTATTTTGAACCATTTATCTCAAAAAATGTCTGGTGGAAGTGCCCCCACACTTCCCGCTTACCTTAGCGAGTTTTCTATACCCTACAGACCCGTGGTATTAGCTGCGCCCAAAACCCCCTATCCTAGCTACGCACTTGAAGCGAAGGATGAAATACAGAGGATGGTTTATCGACTCGTGAACATAGCACGCTAAATTGCCCATGAGAAAATCATGGGTTTTCATTAGCACATGAGCACAAACAACACAAAAACTGAAAGAATGACCATGCGATTTTTTAATCGTTATCACGAATGCAACACGAATTGTAAATTGAATACGTTTTAGCTCAAAAGGGCGTATGAGTTGAGATCATGGAATCTACGGAATGAGGACTTCTTAACCTTTGAATTTTCCTTTGAGTAAAGTTGCGTGAATCACATTCATCACCAATTTTTTTAATGATCAAACACGTTCCGTTGGATAGTTATGGTTGGTTTAGGCTTCGAAAGATCATGAGCACAGAAACTACATTTTTCTGTAAATCGTGCCTTGGTAAGCCAGGTACGTCCAAGGACTTAAAATATTCAGATAGATATTTGGTGATTTCGTCTTCGTTTGTTACACATTTAAAAGATTCGAATCCATGCAGAGTACGAACTATTTGAATTTACCTCGTTTTAGTCATCCACATCTTCGTTCTTGCTCGCTAAATCAACCATCTTCGATTCTTTTGGTGATCAATCATATTCTGGAACTCTTTGTTGATGAGCAAACTACTCGATTCCTCGACAGGAACACGGACATTACCGTTTGTCAACAATTGCTTGGAGATTTGTTTACAAACACGGTAGTGAAGTGTCAACTCGAGCTGGGCCACGGCTGGGCTTACAATCAGCTTGAATTAAATTTTAAAAATGTAATTTCAATTTAATTAGTATTTTGAATATATTTAGTAATTAAAATGTTATATTGTTACTAAATTCAGTTATTAAAGTGGTAAAAACAAAACTAATTATTTAATTTGTAGTTTTGACCGACTTATCAATTGTTGTGTTACTATAACTCCTAAATGCATGTCCATAGGAAAGAGATGAATTTTTTTTGTGAAATTATCTTTTTAATGGCCTATATGTTAACCCCGCCTGTGACGAATCCAAAGAACCAAATCTCATTGAAATCGGTGCAGCCGTTCTCGAGTTATAAGTGTTCTAACTAACACGATTTTCGACTTTCTTTTATATATATAGAAGATAGAAGATAATGGATGGATTTCTATAATGAAATAATAACGATTGATGGAATGGTACCATGGGCACAGAGTATGCTTTGCCTTAGCAGAAGCATTGATATTTTCAAGATTTAGATTATGACTACATATAATTATAAAAAAAGAGGTCTCTTCTGAAAACTGCGTAGTACCTACCTTAGATATCTATTATCATTTATTCTGAAATAAAAAATTGATCACTCTTCGTACTAATAATTTAGTTTTATATGTCATAACGGAGAAGCAAAAATATAGATTTTGCGAAGGTGAGGTATGAGATGATCAATAGATTGGACTCAATTATAAAATATAAGGAAAAAGTCAAATTTAGAGGCCTTTTTTTCATACCTTCGTTAATCAATTTAGATTGTACCCGACGGATCAATTAATTACAGAATTAATGACGAACGCGCGTCACAATCAGCATTAATTCAGACACTGAATCTCGTAATTTTGGCCTGAAAACAATTCAAAGGCGCAATATTATCGGATTAACGAAAACAAATAATTACGAAACGCAAGTGAGGCAAAAAAAGAAAATAACACATAGATCTAGCAAGAGATATGACCAATAGACCGAGAAAATCGTCAAAAAGTATCTACGGAAAACGTTCACTACTACCGCTTCTAATCTGTTGCATCAAAGTAAAACTTAAAAGCGTCGTACTGTGCCTATAAATTACCACGAAAAAATTCGGCTGAAACTTTTACCATTGAAAGAGAATCGTTCGTTAGTCAAATGCTCAATAATTTTTGGCCACAGATGGGAACATGTTTTGAAGCAAAAATTTAAGACGGCTAAAGATTAGTAGGCAGGCTGACACATCAGTGAGAGAGGTGGTGGATTTAGGCCACCACCTCTCACATTCAGAATTAGATTCGGACTTGGATTTTCTCGGAGGTGGTCGGAGGGGAATCGGTAAGAAAAGCATCAAAATTAAAAGTTTTCTTTTGAGCTCTGTAAAATTGGTGCTGCCATTCCAAAGATAGGATCGCAAGCCATATCTACTCAACTACCCTTCACTTCTTTCATAGGTCCCATCACGAATATTACATAAAAGGATCCTCAAGTCGGCCTCAAAATGGATTGTAACCTGCCGCGCATTTAAATGGGGTTACAGAAGTCGACACTCGTGTCGCTGACGGACAAATTGATCCGAGTTTCTCGGGTAAATAAGGTATACTTAGGAGGTTTGACCAAAATTTACATTCATGATGATGTTATATATCATATTCACAACCTTTCAATGCTATTCTTCGCAATTACAAGCACTATACAGCAAAATATTGAAAAAAAGTGGATCGCATTGCAATCGCACCACTGCGCTGCGGACGTTATAGAAATCCGATTAAAATGCGACCGAATTGGCAACAGAAATCATTCCTAAAGGGTATGGAATTGAGCCTCCTCCATGCAGTCTCCTTGGGTCCCATATTAGAATCACATGTAATCTCCTCATCATTCAACGCATAACGTCTTTTTTTGCTTTCATGGCAATGTTCTTTGAGCACTGTTTAACCTATATTTGTGTATATTACCGCCATACTGCATTCAGTGAGCCTCAGAGAATATATCACATTGTAATAGTGCAATCTAAAACCAAGCACAGTATCTGCTGGCTGACAATGAGTAGGTATAATATAATCTGTTACACATTCAGTCAAAGTAACTGTAACTTTACAGGTTCCCAGGCAAAAGGAGTAAGAAAGAGATCAAGGTAAATAAAAATCATTCTCGCTGAAAATAAAGTCGAAAATCGAATTGTCACCATTCGCAAGAATTGCTGATTTTTACGTGATGTATGATATTACTGTGCAGGGCCAGTTCTCACTTGGAACACGCTTTTATATTCGGAAAACTTGTTTGAGGACAAATGTTTACAGTTACAAAGAGTAGACACGATTTTGTACTTCCGAAAAATAAAGATAAAATGGAAAATGCTTTTAGTTATTACTAGATTATACCCTTAGGCAACATATGCCACTCTTGCGTCACAAAAGATACGGTACGAATAAAAAGCGGTAAAGTTGTGAGTCAGCATATGTATATCTTTGTGTGGGAAATTATTTTTGGTACATTAAACAGCTTTCTACTCTAACGTTCTTGGCAAAACTCAAGCCTTATTGGAAAATAATAGCTTTCACTGATAGAGCACGTCCTCCAAGGAATTAAAGGGGTGACGTATGACATTCTTCCACACAATTGGTTACTTTTTATCTTTCCATTTGATGTCAGTGTAAGTACATACTCTTTGGAGTCGCTATAAACTAGTTTCAGCAGGAAATTCGTCTTTTGAATCCGAAATCGTATTTCACGAGGTTTTGGGTATTTGCTCTTTGAAATCACTCCAAATTTGCATAATTTCATGCAATTTTAAAAATCGACCCGTAGCTGCCTAAAGCCGTACTCTGACCCAATTGTTGGTGGTAAGCTGAAAGAGTGGTCCAACTGAACTTCATTCGGAGCTAGCTTTTAGGGTGGGTGAAAATCAAATTATTCCCATGGAATAAATAACTCTTTCCCTCAGAAAAACATTTCATTCCAAAAACTTCGCTGTTTGAGATCTGCATAAAATATGTGCGAAGAAAAAAGTACCCCTTAAATGGCAAATTGACGCGATGAATGCTAAAATACTAGAAAGCTTCATAACGCCCGGCGTGTTTACCATTTTTGGCCACAATCCATTTGCCACATGCATCCCTAATGACGCGTAGGAGGAGATCAAAGCCTCCAATTACTGTTTAGTAGAGGTTAGATCTAAAAAAAAAAACTTTCCAGTGAGTGATGACAACGGATTTACCTAATTTGGTGCATTAATGGAAATACTACCAATAAATCCACAGCTACTGAAATCACAACCCCATTAAGTGTATAAAAATATTTTGTGCCATAAAGATAGACGATAGTTTCATGAAATGTTCTATACCACTAATGGCCACGAAAAAATGCATATAGGATTCATTTAGGAATAAAACTAAAAGCAAAAAAACGAAAGCTATTTTAAATCAATACAACAGTAATTTAAGTATCCATTATTGAGCCTTATTACATGCAGGAACTAGAAAGTAATCAGATTTAATGGCACCTACAATAGGTGTCAAAGCCGATTATTTCCACAGTTAAAAAAGCTAAAGGATGCCACCAATTCAAGGTAATTATTAGCCATTAAGCCCATAAGTTACTAATACTGTGTAAGTCTTTGCGCCGATTAACCTTATAATGTAGAAAATGTCGTCTTTGTAAGCCTAACTGACAGAGAAGCGATTTTCATCAGATGCGATGAAAGTGTAATAAAATTTACTAACAGCCAAGAAATCAGCTCAGCATCAGCTTTCATCCTAATTATTGATTCCCAAATTAAATATGTAATTAAAGAAGGAAAATCCAGACAGCTTCATGAAATCCAGATTCGTAAGGCAATGTAATTCAATTCAATTCGGTCATCTTCGCATGAGCATGGAATAACTTATTAAAAATAACCTAGAAAACCGTAAAGTATGCATACTAGGTGATTTCATCCAAATTCAAATTCAATTTCAAAGAGAAAAAAATTATTTTTGGAGCCGCATTTTTTCAGGGCAGCCAGCGTTGAAATAGGAAAACAGGGCACACCGTAATAAGCACAGCTCCAGCAAAATCCTCGGGCTAAATGAGACAATTGCTCCTCCTTTGAATCGATTACTTGAGGGAGAAAAGGGAGTTATAAAACCTTGGGAAAATGTTGATCCTCTCCGTCCCTTCACATCCCCCCGTTGGATTCCCTCTTCCAATCCCTCCGCTCACTCCACACTCCTAGCTCACACGGAGTCCGACCCTCCAAACCCCTAACACCCCAGCTTCCCACCCCTCCCGCCAAAGAACCCTGAATAAAGGAGACCCCACCCCACGATTCCAGCCTCACCCTCCCCCACTGGCCGTGCCTCGAGACCACCGCCGTGTCTTCGGACAAGGAGCACAGAAGGACAAGGAGACGTCTCCTCGCCTATCTCCCTCCTCCTACTTGTTTTGTGCTCTCGTTGCATGTGTTCAAGAGCGCTTGTGTATGTGCGATGAAGTAGATTTCTTCTTTTTATATTTTGAGGAAGAGAGCGAGGCAGATGGGAGGAAGGACGCCAACAAACGCGGACACAGTGACAGGCGTGGGAGGAGGGGAACGACTGCAACCTGTTCCCATCCTAACTCCCCCACGCTTTTCTCCGTCCAATCTAAAGCCTAAATTACATGATGACTTAGTATTAGGCCGGCCCTTACATTTCAGGATTAAGAAAATTTATGTTTTTTCTAGTTCAAAAATGACATTTATGAAGTTTATATTCCATATGTAAAATTTGATTACTATAAAATAACAGGAACCCGTTTATCAAGGGCCATAAGTACTCAAATTTGGATTTTTTGTGATGAAACAGCTCTATTTCGACGAAAAAATATCCAGTAAAGCCCTTTAGGGCTAAAATCTCATTCAGTGACCATGCGCAAGCTAGATCATCCTAGCGAGAACAGAATTTCAGGACTAAACCTAGCTCCAGATATTTACTTCTATATTGGCACTGCGCAAGCAATAACTCCTGTTAAAATTTGTGACATCCCGCCCCAGTTCCCCTAGTTCCCGTATGATCTTTTTCCTCGTGTCTTTATTTGTCTGTACCAAGTTGATGCGTAGTTTTCCGCGGCGTTGTCTAGATGATGTCTCCATATTTCTGGGTTTCACCGCGTGGATTTTCTTTGTGACGTCAGTTTCTCCGGTATTCCAACCGGCGTCTTCAGGTCGCTGTGAAGACGCCGGTTGGAATACCGGAGAAACTGTCGTCACAAAGAAAATTCACGCGGTGAAACCCAGAAACATGGAGACATGTCTGTCCCAAGTATTTATCGCTGTATACAACCATAGCAATTCCAATGTTTTGCAAACCAGAATGTAAGCATAAACACAAAAATGTAATGATCTTAGGTTTTCCTGGCGTATCACATGCAGAAAAGTTTCTCGGGCTTTGCACCGGTTAATGTTCTCCATGCCTCCCGACGATTCGAGCAGCAACGAGCTGTTCATCCTCAGGGGATCTTCTGAAGATCCCCTGAGGATGAACAGCAAGAACGTTAAGAGGTGGAAAGAAGAAGAAGGTGGAAGTAATAAGAGAACGTTAAGCGGTGGAAAACCCGACAAACTTTTCTGCACAAAAATATATTATCTCAATGCAAACTTTGGCGGAAGAGAACTTGCTTTTTCACCCGCCACTAAGTCCTGGTAAGTCAATAACTTGTTCGCAGTAATGAAGATATCAAATGGGACGCAAGCGTTACTGCAAGATTTCGAACTCGAGCTCGGATTATCGAATTAGATGATACTTGACCATGAAAAAGTCCACGAATACTCGCTAGTGCACTCGGACTTGTACAAGGTCAAGTATTGCGGGATTCAGGCTTAGGAGAGGTGCGAGGCGGCTTAAGTGGAGAAACGAATGAAGCACACCATCTTTTTAAAATTCCAACTCTTTCTCTCCTTTCACCATCAATTTTCAATGAAAACCTAGCGATAAGTGCTGTCATTTTTATTACAATAAAAAATTCGGATTTTATGGGCTCAAAAAATATTTGAAATAAAATATACCATAGAATGGGAATCAGCATATTAATCTGAGAAAAGGAGTGGAATAGTTAATAAATTAATGATGGAGTCTAAAGCATATGTGATAAATAAAGATGGGGCAACCATTGTCTCTCAGTCAGGAAGTTGAAAGACTTACTAAAATTCAAGGTAGTTACACATTTCCACGCGTCGTACGCATTAAATTATTGTGTAAAAGTGCAACTACCTTCCATTTCAATGTATCGAACTTCCACTATATCACGCCTAAATCAGTTGAACTTGGCTGAAAGAATGATTATATAAAAATACAATGTTGACTAAATCAGTATCATAGGAGTCCTAATTTTGCTTTCCAATATTTTTCTAATTTATGTCCTATAGATTTTTATGTTAGGGAAACGAGGGAGGGGAAGGAAAAGAATAGGAATTTTAGATGTATTGAAAGAGAGTAGGCCTTATAGTGAATTGAAGAAGACAGTGCTGGACGGAAAGGTAGACTCCCAGATTACTTCTTTACTCCATGTAAACCTACCCTAATCGGTAGAATACTATAATAATGATAGATTATTACAGAAAGATTTTTTTCTGTAATTCCGTTTATGCCCCGTTAACACTTCACCTACAGTGAAAAAGGAGGTATCATTCTAAACTTTGACTTACCGGCTTCTGACGAAAAATACAATCTCAATCTCAAATTTTACTGTTTACCGATTAATTTGATTCATATTTTTCGATAAGGAATACACGTAAAGTTCGTAATTAATGCCTGCAGACCTTTTTCTTTTGCATATTGAAATTAGTGAAAATAGTCAAACACAGTTGAAACATATACCGATGGAAAGTAAAAATATGACACATTCTTGCATTCGAATTAAGATTTTCAAGTGATATACTTATGTAAAATATTAGTAAATTCAATTACTTAATATATTTCTAATCGAAATAAACAACAAGTAAACAAACTCTATTCTCTGAATTAGCCAATTAGATCTGACAGGGACCACGTGATTTGAAATACTTTTAGGCTTGATGAGGTGGAAATGCGACATATCCACGATAAAACATGAGCAACAAATGGTAATTTCCACTCTTTTATTAATAACTCCTTAAAATGAAATAGTGTAGAAACCATGGATATTGGTGGAGTTATATAAGTTATATATTAAAGCATGGAAATTTCCATTTTTGTTTATATTTTTTCACGTTATTCGGTATTTTGCTACATCTACACCCTCTTTGCCATTTTTATCAAAGGCATCTAGGTCGCATACAAAAAGCAGAGAATTGCTCTTATTCATTTACTCTGAGCCTCCCGTGATAAATTTCACCTGCAGCGGACCGCCTCCCACTTCTGTAATCCCATGACTCTGCGTAATAGTAACCTCTACTCTTCTTGCCGCTTCCCAACAGTTTACCCCGGAGAATGACTTGTGAGAAAGAATAGACATCAAGCACGTAAGTAATACAATAACGGAAATGAACCACTGCAGTCCACCCCAATAAACACACTCTTCCCGGTATATTCTTATTCCAGTGAAAAAAAGCTACAGGCGATGGCTATTGAATGTTTTACCTCGGTCGAACTTCAACATTCAACATGTTTCAATATAAAAAAACCTTTGTGGCGGACTCATTATACATTTGCGAATTGCTTTAATATGAACGAGGAAGTAGATGGAGTAGGAATATGAAAATATAGGAAATAATAAAAGGTGAAATCCCGGGAAGAAACTATGCGATAGTGATGAGGACTAGAAAGCCGCAGAAAAGAGAAATATGGTACTTAACTTAGGGAATATTGTTAGGGATGTAAAAGGAAGGAAGATAGTAATATAATTTGAATGCAATAAACACGGGGTAGAGGTTAGTAATAAACCAGATGGTTACATTTGAACAGATACTATAGCTTAACTATTTCCGCCACGGAATTTAAAGTCTTTCGACCCACCGAGGTTATGATTCAGTTCTCCTCCGTATGCAAATCTTTTTCATTCGTGCCTATGTATAATTTTGGAAGCTGGATAGATACTTCAAAGAGCTTAAAGACTTCATTCCGTTATTTTCGGCGGCATATGGAGAAAATGGACATAGCATTAAGAATATCCGGAAGTGAACTGCGTTGGAGATAGATGCGTTTATGATTATGAAGCTGATGGGAGGGTCATTGTGTGAAATCGCTAAGAAAATTCCGGCGGGGTGTCTGATCCGTATCGAAGCGGTTAATGGTGAGGAAATTTGGGCTCAGAGGATTGAGGACGAGAATAGAAAAGATACCGGAGAATATTGGACGGACCGAGAGGAAATCAAACTAGCAATTGCGAGACATTGCGAGTAGAAACCGCTACGGAGAAACCGCTACAGAAGATAATCAGGGGGCAAAGAATATGGATGATGCGATTATTATGCGGGAATTTGGGAGGGATTTCAGAAAAAGGTTGGAGCGGGGAGGGAAAGAAAGGGGCTCTTGGATAGAATGAAAGAGAAGAGTCCTAATGGCAAATTAGCATCAAACCCTTTCGTTCCAACGAAGGTCAGTAAAGATATATGTGCATATCCTTGCCAAATACCTGTTTCAATGTAATATCCATTTCATCCTGCCAGCAATGTCATCACGGTGGCGGTAGACTTCTCCCGATGTTACTTGGCTGATGTTTTTCATTTAACGCTGCCGAAGGTCTTCTTTAAGTCAACAGTTACATTCACCTACGCCTTGGTTCGCTGACGTGCATAATTTTCTCCGTGACAACCGCTGAACTTCAAAATAAAATTTTAAAAGCCACCCCTGAGCCACGGCGAGCCGGAAGGACGCCTGCTAATGAATTAATGTAGAGAGACGAAGAGTGAGGTTGGATCGGACATTCCGGAAAGGGATAGAGGGGAACACTGCGCTTGTACATTTTGGCTTTGCCTCGCCATGCATGCAGCCGAAAAGGGTTTCCATCGGTCCGCTGGGCGATCGGGGGTCCGCGACCCTTCGCCCGTCCCCACTCCGGAGATGGAGAGCAAATGCATCGCCGAAGGTGGACCGCGGTTGTGGTGCCGCCTATCGATTTATTGATGACTAGTGCCATACTAGCATGTGGCACATGGAAGGTCGGTCGCTCTGCTCTCAATAACGAAAAGTTTGAAAGCAACCGCATGCACACTGGGTGATGTTTTGTAATGGTGCCGACGCACAACGGGCTGAAATCGAAAAAAGCTGGCTAAAAATCAAAATATCGACTTTTTCATTTCGCACCGAGAATAGCATATCAGCATTTTGGAATGTCAAGGGCATGTAAAACTGAAGTTATCTATTTTTAAAAAATTTTATTGGATTTTTACAAGCAATAGTACCCATTACGTCACGAAGTTTCGAAAAATGCCCTGTTATTCATCAGGACATATTCTCTATCTACGTGGAATTTAGGAGGAGTATTGAAAAAAGGTTTAGTATACCAAATAGTTCAGCATACCAAAAGCCTGTTACCACTTCTACATGAGACACATATTTATGGGCTTTAAAATTTCGCTCATGATAAACAAGCAAACACCTTCAATTAAAATTATATTTATAGTATAAACCACAAAGAAGACTTGGGGGGCAAGCAATGGCTGTTCAAGCTGTAACGTTTTCGCATGGAAAAAGTGAATGAGACCAACATTTAAAGAAACCTATAACAGCACTTTCTTAGTTTTAAAAATTATTTTCTTGGAAAAAATATTGTACTTACATGTCTTATACGATTATCATTTTTCGTTGGTATAAAGAAAATTCGTTGAAAACTTTCGTTTCAATCCAGTCCTGATTTTCCTTAAATAATTTTTGCGATTTCTACCTCTAAGGAGGGGGCAGCTGCCCCCTCCTGCCCCTCCCTGGGTACGCTCATGACATCGAAGGCTCTTTATATTGGCTCACCAACCAAAATCGGAAGTGGCGGAACACCATGAACGGCCCACGTTTGTATTTTGACCTGCCTCAGCTCCTGGGCTTCTAATGTAAGCAAACAAGTAAGGCGTTTTGATGCAGTCAAAGCGCGACCACTTTGGCAGCATTAAATATCAAAAGCCGTTTTAGAAACTAAATAGGCAAAACATATTTTTTTCCGAAATTTCCTTCGAATGCAGACGATATCTTTAAATGCCAAATATTGTCTACCGCTCTCAACGCAATCGAAACCGCAGAATGGAAGAACTCATACAGATCCGACTGCAGTCTAATCATTTCAATAGGGACACTAGATTTCAACTAGGCAATAAGAAACAGATATATAAGATAAGGTCGGAAAATATTCAAACGACCTGCGGGACATGCTACACAATTGCTTAAATACCACTAGGACACACAGAGTTTTTTTATTCTAATGAGACCTGTTATTTCGCCGAACTAACATCACTTCAACAGTGAGAGAAACATCAAGCATCAAAATGAGAGTTTGAGTTAATTCTGAAAACACGCAGGGTTCTGGAATAGAACTTCAAGCATTAAAAACATTTTAAAAAATACCAGTTGATCAATGAATTGAACTTATTGAGTCACATTCGGCAGGTATCGATTCCCATGGAAATTTAAAAAGAAGGTTTTTACGGCAAAATAAATCAAATAATTAGGAGAAAAATTATTACAGTAATTAAGATGAGTGAATACATATGAACGCTAAAAATAACACTTAGGGAGAAAATTCGGATAAAAATATGTGAATATCCACCGTAGATTTCACAACTTCTTGAGAACTTCAGTGCCATCCGAATGATGGTGCTTCGACTACATTTAAAATTATCATCTCACCATCGCAAAAAATTAGGAATACACGATTTTATGCAGTTCAAAAACTCAACTCAATAATTCTCCTGTGCATACGAGCTGGAAAGTGAAACGTCGCATAGATTACAATGAACAACTCAATCTAAAGAAAATCCTGAAAAATTTCCCCTCATCTTATGAAACAGAAGTTCACGCAAGAAGGCAGGAGTACTTTCGTGACTTCTACTCAACTACTGCAACTTCTTACGAAGGCTTAGATGCTTATTCACACTTTTTCCTCGCGGTAGCTGTCACGGTGGAAAGAAACACGGTGACAAGTAAATTTTCTTAGCCAATTTCATACTATCCACAAAATTAACTTCGCATTTCCTTTTCACGCACACGTTTTGGTACTTCCAACAAAGGAGAAGGAGACAATCTAACTTTTTATAGCACTCAAACGCTCATTCCTTTTGAATTCCGCGACCAAGTCTTGCCGTCTAGCCGATATATATCTTCCCAACAGAGCACTCGATCTGAGGGCCTCCATTGCGCAAGACATTGGGAGCGCCGCCTTTTGTCTTGGGAACAATATCTACAGTCTCAGGACCACACCGCCCGGAATCCTCCCACAAAATTGTCCTTGCCCATTATCCAGCTCATCTTTCTTCGGCTGGTAATACGTACGGTAGGTACCGTAAAAACGGCAATCCTTCAAGCCTGACCTGCAAACGCCTGCAGACGTTGGAAGTGTGTTTGAACTGAACCAATTTATCTAGACGGGGTAACTAAGCAGTTACGTGGTGCTGGGAAGGATTTGAGATTTTTGAAGGTTTAAAAAAAAATAAAGGCATTCACTCGCATAAGATGAGTTTTTTGCCACTCTGAAAGATACAGACGGGAGGCACCATCGTTGGTGTCCATCCAAACGTCTTAAAACAGTAGACGTATATGAACGTATGGTAGTCGAGATCAAAGTCAAAAACTTATATGACATTTAAGACCCATAAAAAACCTATATTTCCATGTAATTTAAGAAAAGTATTGAAAAAGGCTCTATAATATATCAAAAGCATGTTACTTCTTTCTAAATGGGACATATATTTATGGACTTAACAATTTCACTCGTGATAAACAAGCATACACCTACATTAAAATTATGATATTTATGGTATCAACCAATAAGAGGAATTGCCTATCATGGACAAGGTGGGAGCAGAAATGAGCTACCTGGAAAATTCGGATAGTTTCTTTTTTAACCCTTGACTTCATCTGTGTCGGAGCTAAAAAGGCTCTATCATATGCTTAATCTGACGGCTTTACGTGAGCTGCACAGATTCCGCCATCTTGGTTTTACCACCAACACCAGCTCTTCGAAAAAGCTAATCCAGCCTGGCTGACTAATACTTCTTGCACTAGTATCATGCAAAACGATCAGCATCTGGGCCTGTGGTAATAAGTATGGATATGGTATACCTTCAGTGCTTGACTCGAGAAATGCTTACACCCGCAGATTGATACGCATAGTTTTGGGTAGAGCTCACCCTAATTTTATCCACCGATGGGTGAATTTCATAGTATTCAGTGGTGAATTACTTTCCCTTGAGCTATGATGATGTAATAAGAAACTGTTCTGACATATGAGCTCAGGGCCCTCGAACAGAAATCTAAATATGTCTGTACTTCTGAACGAAATGAATTGTGAAAGTGGCTGAAATGACGCTTTTCTTTTGAACATGCAATTGTAAGATATGTGTAATATTATAGTAAAGTATAGTTGTCGTAACCCATCTTAAGCATCGCTTGAACAATATTCACTCGTGCCGTCCTGTTACTTCCAGTATGTATACATAACCGATCTCCTTGACCCAGAATCACCTCCTAATTTCCGTACAAGCTTCTCAAAGGACCGATGACACAGAGCTTCGGTGAAAGCAAAATGTCAATGGACTGTGTCACACGGAAAGATTCCTTCATCTCATCTCACGAAGTGCTGCAAACATTTCTAGTGATTCGTTGATTTCCATGCTCACAAATTCTTCAACTGACTGTTGTTTGCCAAATTACTCGTTCCTACATTTTCCTTCACCGAATCTTAAACTATTTTGTCCGATTTCGTTGACGATATCCGTATCGCAATAGCTGCCATTTAATAGAATGATAGATTGACTGAGATAAACTGTGTGCGTCTCACCATTAGTTCTTTCTTCACTTTAAGAGTGACCTTGCACTTGTAACTACTGTGTCCTTCAAGTAAAAGTTACATGCAGCAATAATACGATGGTGGGTAAACGTTCAAGCAAAAACATACTAATCACATCTTTCCGTAGTTGTCAACAGAAATAGGTGTCACATTGATCCCAACGTCCAACCTCTGCTCCACATATCGATAATCAATATTATTAATGGTCTGCGGAGAGGATTTTTTTAATATTTCAGCGAAACAAACACCAAATATTTTTGTGCTGAGGCTACAATTAGTTTCCCAATAACAGTAAGCTATCGAGGATAACCTATCTCGTCCTCAACGAGGTGGCGAAAACTGAGCCATCAAACACCCGAAGTCCTCGACTGAATGACGCCCAACACCTTTTGCGGGGGTGTAAGCAACGTTCTCACGAATTCTCAACCAGCAGTCAGTCGCAGCGCAGTACCTACTACGTTCGAAACTTGAATGAGCCATTTGGCGCAATTATACGGGATAATAAAGCGGCATTCAACCCTCGGCGGATGCGGCAGGCGCTGCTCTCTCTTTCTCGGTGCCATTCGACCTCCTTGATTCCTCTTCATCTAATGCGCCCGCGTTCCGTTCGCCGCGGAACCCTCTTCCATTCCTTTCATCTGTCCTCGCTCCTCCGTCGTCAGTCGCCATGATTAAGGTCACCGAATCACGACCGAGGCCCCAGCACGAGTGACTTTCAGCGTGAGGTTGGTCGCGTGTGGCTAAAAAAGAGGGAGGGTAATTTGACGTGGAGGGAAAGGAGAAATGGAAGGGCGGGAATCTTCTTTACCCGCGACATCTTTCACCCCACACTCTCTCTCTCTCCGCGCCATGTGGATGCTGATGAAAAGTCCATTGACCGCCTTTTCAGAGACCGCGCGCGCCGCGTCTTGGGAATTCCAGGACCCCGCCACTAACGAGGTCGACTAATCAACGCGGCCGTTGGAGTGCCTACAGCCAACCAGCCAAAGGGAGGGTGGGGCAACTCTTTTTCTCCCCCCCCCCCTCCTCCTCCTGCTTTGAAAGAAGTGGAGTGGGTCGATGACCTGTGTACCTCCTCCGACGGATTAATCAGTTTCCTGAACATGAAAGTTATTTTCCCTCTCGAGCCGAAAGAGGACAAAGACGGAGGAAAATGCTGAAATGATATGCCGACGCACGAAAAAATACAACAACATTCAACCGGAGCATCCAGAACAGCGTCAAGGAAGATACAGCATCGCTGCAAAAAGTAATAAGTCACTTTTCCGCTTCTTGAAGCTGGATAGAAAACGGGTGTCCCTCAAAGAAGCTAACGCTTTTTGCTGGTAGGCATACTAGGGAGAAAAATACTGGTCGATCAACATTTCAATAGCACAAAGCTCGAAAGAACCTTTCATCTTGAGTAGATAATTTTACAAAAATGATACTATATTTAAAATTCATATTATCTTTAAATAGAGCCAAAAATTCAATATCATCATAAGGGCAGGCGTTATTTCAAATTTATAGGGACAGATTGAAGAGGCACTTATTGGGATGATTCTATCACCGACATTTGAAAAAATGTATATATAGTCTCCCAAAGATAGTTATTGACTCTATTTTTTAATTACTAATTAAAAATAGTATAATGAACTAACCATGTTATTACCATGCTATGCTAACATATTTTCCGAAATTAGCAGTGATTTTTGCACTTCACAATGATTTTATTTCCCAACCAACAGTACTATTCTCAAGCAAAAAAATAAAAAAGGACAGAATCATAGAAATTATATGACACTGCACGAATAATAAATACCGGAGGATTAAAAAAAAAGCGCCATGGAAGAGTACGGAGGAGCCCTTGTGGCACACGGTCACACTTTTTCGCGTCTTGAAGCTGTCGTAGAAACAGATTGTCCTTTTTCTGCCAAAAAATGTAGGCAGTCACAAAGTTCCTTGGCCTGAGTAGTGAAAATCCTCCCGGGCAGAATTTGAACTCGTGAAATCTCAGTCTGTAGGCAAGAACCTAATCACAACGACAGTAAGGCCGATTCTACAACGGGGACAAAACAGAGTCGGCTTAAGTAAAGATATGACAATGACAGAAGTAAACGTTTTTGGAGATAAACGTATCCGAGAAGAGAACGGATACTGGAAATGACACCGCTTGATCTCAATGTCAAAAAAAATTGATTGACAGTAGTCTTGCGCTCTACCCTTCCCAAAGCTTTCTGCGGGTGTTCTTGTGAACCCAATCACGTACCTAACGGTCGCCTAACCTATTTATTCCCCGACTTTCCACGTAGGCCTCCAACCCCTATTATTGCCTCCCCAAACCCCCTCACGTGGGTATACCAAAACTTTTTGTGTTCCCAACAGAATTCTTTGGTCCAAAGCACGTTCATGACTCACACTTTTCTGAGTAGATCTGAATTTTAATGCGAATTAGGACTACATTAAAGAATTTACTCCGCGCAATTTTTCATTGACGCTTTCCCAGTGAGATTTAAATTTCCCAATACTGGTTAAGGCTAGGCTTACGTAAAATGCATACTTACTTCTTTAATAAATCGGAGACTTCGTTTAAATATATAGTTTAAACCTCGAGAATAAATCCCGTAATATATCAGAGAATAAATACTCTACCTTCACTCGAGGGATTTAACCATAAGAAACATCATCTTCACTGCTTTAGGACTTCTTCAATTTAGTTTAGACCCCATAATAAATCCTCAATAATCTGTGATTTGGATTTCACCCCAAAAATGTCTAATAAAGTTCCTGGTTTACATTTTGCATTAGTTGTTTTTATTTTGTATTAGAGAAAAGTGAAGAGAGTTGTGTAGGATATTTTGTAGCTGCAGTTAACCACTTTCTAACAACCATTGGCGATTTTTTACAGCAGAAGCAAAATCCTCCCCGATAAAAATAAGAAAGTAGAATCTGAGTATTTTCAAAGCTGCGTTAGTTCACCATACCTCAGTTCAAGCCTCGCACAGAAACGAAATTCACTACTGAATTTAAGAATACCACTCAGTTTTTTTTTAAATTATGGCTAATTTGAAACAGTAAGTTTCTTTTGAATGGGCATAAGACGACGGAGACTGCGGGGCTTGTCACCTCGAAAGGTTTCTAGGTCACTCCTGATGCTTAAGCCTGTTGCGCGTTACCCGATAATTGTCGCAATCCGTCAGGTGGTGTCCTACACTATGAGCGAGCGTGAGTTGCAGCCGTCACTCGTCGCTGCAAGATGACGCTCGTACCTACTCCGCAAAGAAATCGAAGCATGTAAAGATAGCGCTCGCAGCATGTACAACCACAGCAACTTTAACATCTAATAAGTTTTTTAATGACTATCGTTTTCTTCGAGATGCAATAAAAATTATAAAGGTATAAGTACATGTATTAAACATGTTCAATTCAGTCCAAATTATTCCTCCGTCTTACTTCACGGCAATAAGGTGAAGGTTTTCCAGTGTCACAACGTAAAATTTGATAATCAATGGATTAAAAAAATACTGTGTACCTACCCATATTCCATACCGCAATTCCAGCACACAATCGAATGAATTAATAAAATAAATATAAATTACTTTTAAGCTAAACTAACCAATGAAAGTTAATAAATTGAATAATTTTTAACAACCGACGCTGATTGGCCCATTCCGAAGAAACTTTAATCATGGCCTTACAACAGGTACTAGCATGTCAACAAATACAAGGTAATTGCGCCGATGACATTGCGATAAATGGAGACAATCTACGAGATAAACATTTATTTCCATAGCACAACCTATAAAGTAATGCGAGAACAAATGACAAAAATTGTAGTTAAAAATCTATTTCAATGAAGAAAAAAAGAACTATGACATTTCATTACAAGATGACAAGTGACAGCCTTCGCCGGTGAAAAACGGAAACACACACGTTCATATATATATTCTTTAAAAATAATTAGAATGTAGAACTTCATAAATTATCTTTGATAAACGTAAACAATTGCTTGAAAATGGGATAAATGTCAATTAAGAGGGGCCATGAGTCAAGAATCATAGCATAAACTGAACATTTTGGAGATTGAAGTGATATTTAAATGTTAAACGTAGAATCTCAATCTCGGAGATAAAATGGGTGGATGCGTATCTAAAGAATTATGCATGCATAAAATTTAAGAAGAAATGTAAAACCATTTATTAATATCTGGAATAAAAATTCGACTTGAAAAGAATAAAAAGTGCAAAATGACGAAATAGCATGGAAGAATACCGACAGTAATATGAAAGCATAAACGGGAAGAAATTCAGACAAGATTAATATGGCCCAAGCTACGCGGGAAATGGAATTATATATGTTTAAAAGAATTATAGTAAAGGGGAGTTGGTAATATTTTAGGGACACAGCACTAAATGGGTATTACGACTATCTATGAAAATATCTTAATAACCTTTCTGACACTTAAATATTTCGAATAATAAAATGGGATGTGTGCGTCACATCGTTATTTCTACGCTGTTATTATTATTTCTTTAAAAATATCTTTTCCTCCTAAATTCTTCCATTAAAAATGAGACTGAAAAGATTATAGACCAAAGAGAGCCGGAACAACAGGGGTCGACGGTGCAGTACAATGAAGAATTTCTGTATTTCCGATAGAATTTACCTTGTGACCTGCGGTGTTGAAATCCTCATACTCTTCACCATTACCTATCGACCTCCAGCACCTATAATTCGACCCACAACCACCCGATGAAGTGTAGTACATTTTGGGACAAGAAAAAATACTCACAGTTAAGCTTAAAATCCATTAGAAATATTTGCTCCAACCCTTACCAAACCCTTCTTCTTTTACATGGCTGACCTACCTCTACGTTCAATCCAGTTATTGGTTTAAGTTTTGAAATCAAATATGTTAACAATTATTTCAGCTTATGTTAGAATCACTTATTTAGAATGCTCTAACAACAAAGTTTTCTTGAATAGGTCTTTTAAAAATACGAAATACATTATAATTACTATGGACATAAGCAGATATATTATAATCAAGGGAATATTAACCACGGTCAACATTAGGACACAACTAAAGGCAACTTAATCAAATGCATATTTGAGCATAGAAAATCGAATGGAATAAAAAAGATCAACACATATATGAGCCATTAGGCAGTTCAGCATTACTTTTTGGGTGCATAGGCTATTTTTCACTTCAAAAATATCAAGGTATACTAGATTAAAGACCATTTTTAAAATAAACAAGGTCTTTTTATTTCTTATTCTGCATTATCGTTGTCTTTTTAAGCCAAATCTATCATTATTATCAAAGTAATGACATATTAAAAGTCCGTATTCAATCATTTCATATTTAAACTTGGCAGTGTTGATCGCTTTTTTACTATGAGGTTTTCCATTTCCGTGGAGATAAAAAATACCGAGCTGTTTCAATGCTGCAAAAATATTAACTTTTTATTTCTTTTCTTCGTAGTTTTTAAATTGCACATGAATTTCCTTACTCGGCTATTTGTAAGATCCATGGTATACTGTAAACATACGTTTTCACATCTGCATAGGAGTCATTTCCATTTGGAATTACGTACGTACTTGCAGGCATATTTTCTTGCTTCTCACAATGACCAGTAGAACTTATTGCAAAAATACCTTATGTGATGCTAGGAGTATTTTGTGTTCTTCGTTAAAAAAAATCCTAAAAATTACATTTGGCAAAATTTTATACTATCCTTTAATTCCATTATGAGCTACAGGCTTTCTTACAAATGTAATTAGCTACGCATTAATGCAACAATTAAATAAAAATATTGAAAAAAGATAACACTAGTTACTGACCAGTAATTAAGCCAATCTTTTGATTAATCAGGGAATGAAAATAGTGATTATAATCTAAGTAATAAGATAACAAGTAAGATCAATACATTTTTGATTTCCGAATGCAAAATTGAATGCATGAGTGAAATGAAAATAGTTTAAATTTTAACTTAACAATTAAATGAAAAATATGCTATTTAATAATAATTTAATATTTTAAAAGACGTTATTTTTCTCCCTTATTTTAATTTCATCTTTGATTGGATTTAAAATGATATCATATCGCTTTATAAATTACACGTACACAGTTAATCATTGCCTTTTCAATTGGAAAAACACCGCAAAACAATGAATTTATTGAAAACGCTAATACTAAAAAAATAAAAACTTTTTTTTTCACGATCGGAGCCAATGGGAAACTTGGTATTCTCCGCATTTCTCTTCGAAATTTCTCGTTTATTGCGGATTAGGAGGATATACTGGGATATATGGGGGTAGTACGGTGGCCCATGTGAAATCATCCGGAAATACTATTCCGCGCGTGTAATGAGTCGCCGTAATAACGGGAGTGGAGTAATCAATTGCGCCGCAGGCTTAAGGTCAAACAGCTCGATCATCTGAATTATAAAAACGTGGTGATCATTACGGCGCTTATCTGTGCAGGGTGGTGGCGAGAGGCACCGCTTAGTTCCCTTCTACAAATAGGTATCTTGCGTGCCCCCGGGTTCCAATTTTTTTTCGTTTTTCATCAAAATGCCTACGGTTGAAAGTTTACCACTCCTTTTATTTTCATTTGGTGCAGTTTATTTGCCTGTTAGGCTACTAAAATAATGGTAATGGACACGTTAATCCAGCAACTCACCCGGAAGGTTAACATTGAAAACATTTACGGAGAACACATAAAATTTGGGCCTCCCCATATCAAAATGGAAGAATTATAAAGAGTTCACCAACCAAAAATTTCTATAGGCGTCGGAAGCCATTCGGAAACTGCGGTTGTCTGGCATCTTTTCTCCTACGTACAGGGCAATAAAGTATAAAGCATGCAGCGGTGGAGGCGGGGTAGAATTCTTGTCTACCTTAACGAAGGCCGCGGGTTCAAGACCCGTATAATAGGTAGACCCAGAATATGGATATTATTATTTGTTTTTTTACCGTTGAATTTTACGTTTACATCTTAGATTATTTTTATGCTGCTGTAGCATGCAAATAAATGATTTCCGACATAGTATTCATGCCAAAAAAATGCTCAAAATAGCCTTCCCACCCCCATCTAAGGTATTGAATATCAATCACGTATCACTGCGTACTTCTCCGGTCTTCCTCTTGCTGCGCCCGTCCAAAACGTCTCGTTCCCCCCACGTCACCCACTTGAACAAATTAGAGGTGTGATGCATATGTATATAGAAGGACGGCATCTGCATAAAGCTTTATTTCCCTTGATGAAGTGACCATCAAGGGCGACAACACGTCAGACTGCCAACGAATAACAAGCGGCGTACACTGTCATGCATTATTCACATCCCACTTGATCCTTAAAAGCTTAAATAAAGAAACAGTAGCGTGAATTGGGAAAAACCTCGGCTTCGATGATAACAGAAAGTAATTCTTTGTGAAAGAACACTCTATATTATTCGTTGGAATGGTTGAGTATTTTTACATATTGCTTGCATCGACATTATGCAGCGAAATCACTCAGTTTTTCTGTTAAAAAAGATACGTAAATTTTGAGGAAATTAATTTTTTTACCAGAACAACAATTAATTTTCTCAAAATTATCACATTTTTTATTAAGAACAGCAGAGTTTTTTTCGCTGATCGAGGTCTGTGAGAGAGAATTTTCCCTCCCACCGCGCTTGTACTCATGATGCATAATCATACACAAGTACCTAGCCTAAAAGGCCTGCTTGGATAGGCGATGTTAGGGTTCATCCCTTACAAAGAGTTCATTCAATTTCATCAAATGACAGTGGAGGTAGTAGTTAATTTTTATGATCCACGTCACAATGGAATAATATTTCTGGGGAGGGATAGTCTTTCTCCAGATTTGAACCTTTTCATATGTAATCAAGCCCTAAATCGATAAGAACACAATTTTTCCCATATTTGGTTCAAATTTTATTATTGAAAAAATATTATATTACACTTTAGTATAGCCTCACTAAAAAATTATTTAAACAACATAATTACGTCTTCAACCAAAATATCAACAAGGACCTTAAAAAAATCAATGAAGCGAGATATAATTAGAGTGTCAATCAAATCAGTAGTAGCATAAATACATGGGACTTTTCTGGAATCAATCTCTCATTCACATCCCCTTTGATTCGTATTACACAGCATTTTCAAATAAAATTCTCTATTTATTCCGTCAATAATGACGTCAACTACTTACTTTTTTTCCTTCAAAGGGCTTGGCAGTAAGCCGAGAAAACACTTGCGCTCTAACTCAAGAGTGGGAAAAACAAATGATAAGAGGCATCCTGGAATCGGATTACCAAAGGAGACGGAAAGCAACAGAAAGAATTCCCTATGAGACACTGCAGCGAATGAAGATAGCGGCAGAGTAGCGCAGGTTCGTGCCGCTTGGGGCAATGTCAAAAGTATCGCCGCCTCCAGCCGAAAAATAATATATCCCAATTTTGCAGTTCAAGGAATCAGTTTAGCTGCAAAAATATTTGTTTATATGACACTTAAAATTATCATTGGAACAGTAAAAAAGATTAATGCGAAGTGGCATCAGTATTCCGCTCATAATAATCATAAATGTTCTCCCTCATGAATACTTTCTCTCGAAAATGAGCTGAGCTTCGAAAATTACGATAAATACGACTAAAAATATTGACTACAGATACATAATATACATAATAACCTCTAAAGAAATTAATGATAAGCTTCGGCTTTCAATGAAAAAACATATGAATTTTCCCAAAAAAATAAGTGATTAATAAAGGTTGTTTCGTGGTCGATGAACAGTCCTGACAAAAAGCCTACACGAGTTTGGATATCCTCAGATGAACGTGTCTAACTGAAATGAATTATAAGGACATTTGGACCATGTATGATGTTATCAAGTGTTCCTATGATTAGATACCTTTCATACTTTGCATATTCCTGGTCAGTTTTGAAAGCTTCCCTAAACGTGGCGCCATGAGCCCATCTGGACTTAAAACTCGGAAGGCCAAAAGTTTTGATCGGTTTTTAGGAGTGTAAGTAATGTGTAAAGTAACGCTATGAAAGTGCATCCTTTTGCCTTTCGTTAGGCTACACTATGGAGAAAAAAGGCAAACAATTTTAGACCTTTCACGCAGAAAAAAATATGATCTTTCCCATGAAACATATTTTATCGATTCGCACATGTTTTATGGCCTCAAAGCGAAATGTAGAAAAGAAACGAAATGGATATAAACCCGGGGAGCTAAACTCAGGGTCCAAACGAAATCGGAGTCAAAACTACTTCGGGTCGAAACTAAACTGAAACTCTGGGACGAAACGAAACGCAGATAATGTTTCGCAACGAGCGGACTACGTGCTTCACCTTCGAATGGTTTACTTCAGACCTACACACCGAGTACGAAGTATGGTTGAATGAAGTAGAGGTTGGGCGTACCGCCAATTGATGTATGGGGCACTCAAATTTTTACCACTAACAGGAGAACGGTGAACGCAAACTAGCCATTCGATTTTTAAGCTCAATGTTTTAATATCCCTAGATTCCCTCATGAAACGAGTCGAAACTATTCCCTCTTTTCCCCCTCCACTCAACTTCTGGAATCGAAACTTAACTATGAGCAGCGTAGTTTCGATTAATTTAGTTTCGTTCCCGGGAGTTAAGTTTCGTCCGGGGTCGAAACTAAACTCCTTGGTGATTTTAACTTCGAGCGGAAACGAAACTTAACCTAGGCCTCGTATTTTCGTTTCCCTACGGGTTCCCGCTTGCTGCGGCTGCCTAAAAGCAGGGATTAAAAATGGCACATGAGCCTGCACAATGAGAAGGGCATACTTGGATTTTTTTTAAGAGTGTCATACACCTACTTCGTTCGGCGGTGGAACAGCCTTAATGAGGGCAAGCAGAAGTAGGAGCGGCAATTCTCCCATACCTGAGGGTCGGCGGGGTGCAGGCGAAGCATCCCTAGGGGCGAATTTTCAGCGGGACGACGACCGCTCCTTCGTCATTGAGAGTGTGACAACGACGGAGTGAGTGAGCAGCCGGCAAACAGCCTCGGGGAGAATCCCTGCTCATATTCGCACCTCCAGGCCTCCGTCCTCCGTGGAATTTGAGCCCCGCACGCAGTTTGCCTTTTGTTTTTCCCGTGGGAGAGGGGACGGGGATAGAGTTCCTGGTTGTGCGCTTCATTTTAAGTCCGCCTCCATCCTCATTCATGATGCCTCCCACTTAAATTCACAGCGGGGAATTTCGTAAGTACCTTGCATGCGTCTGAATCAAGCCGAAATATAAACATTTTAACTTACAATTCTCAAGATAAATTTTGCCTTTAAGATTGAATCATTATCACTGCAATCAATGATAAGCTCCACAACTTTTGTTGAGTCATGGTGAATACTAGTAACAAACGCAATTAAATTACAACTTTCATTAAAATTCAAGCAAAACTTACAAATTTAAACTGCAATTTATGAGTAATTAGTTAAGAAAAGATCAAAGTTGGCTTGGAAAAATTCTAAATTTCCTCGTTTAGGGATCATATTCAGGCATTGTAATAAACACAGTGCGTAATAAACACAATTAAATTACAACTTTCATTAGCATTCAAGTAAAACTTACAAATTTTAACTTGAATTCATGATTAATTAGTTTAGAAAAGACCAAATCTGATGGGGAAAAATTCTCGATTTCCATGTTTTGAGGTCATATTCAGGCATTGGGCTCCAGGTTGAGCATACTTGATTCTAATAGAAGTGTAGATTGGCCAACCACCTCAATAAAGGAAGTACCAATGTCTTTGCATGTTTACTAAAGCTAAAAATCAATGGAATGATACAAATTAAGTCACCAATTTGTAAAGATGGAATGGTCTCCATCATAGTTCGAACCGCACTGAATTACTGGAGAAGGGTTGGGCGCCCGATGCTCTCAAAAGGAATGGAAGATAAATGGTTAACCAGCCGAACGATTGCGCATCTAATATGCACCATTTTTCACCTCCTCGATAAGCGTTTCAAAGAAAAAACTTCATTATTAAGTATAATTATGTATCACAACGCCGATCATGTATTCTACAGTTTAATTAGTTTTCGGTGGAAGCAAACTATACCTAACAGGCCATGGAAAGCTGTACCTGAATCAGACAATACTTGACCAAGATTGAGTTCTAGACTAGCATGAGACCTAGACGAGTTTATGACTTCCATAACTAAACCAAGATTTTTTCAAAGCCATCCTATTCCCAATCATGCGATACTTGGAGTAGTAATATGATTCCATGAGTTAGGGCGTATGTAGGAAAGGATATCATATAAACAATTTAAGATCGCAGTGAAAATGCAACAAAGATCAGAACTCACTGGTCAACGATGAAATATGACAAATGATAGGACAGAACGTACCAGTTTGGCTACGGGCGGTAATTCAGAATTTCGAAACGGAGAGCATGTATTCTACTGAGTAGGTCTACTTACTGACCACAAGATACGAGTTGAAATCTTGCGTGATTCCCTCGACCAACAAAACCCATACTGAAAATATGAAAATAAAAAAATGGAAAGATGAAAATACTCGTCTGGCTTAGTCTTGGGTGAGCTTTACTTCAGTATATTCACCTATCGACACCAACCTACTCGGTTTAAAACATCAAAGTATTGAGTGAGTTACGAATCACACGAAACTGGAAATCATGTAATGGCTAGAATTCGAAGAGTTGTCAAGCAACGTGTGATTCAGATTTAAGGAATTATTTACTAAAACTCAGCGTCAACGGTAACTTCCTCTTAACCCAAGTTTTCAAGTGATTCATCTGCAGTCCATCCAACAGACTGCCAAATCCAAAAGGAAAATCCCAAAGAAGCCATGATTGAGGGGCGCTCCAAAGCGAGATCAAAACGGGATCTCAATTCCCATTAAATATTTAGCGCCCTCAGCCTGGCCTTCTAAAAATGCCTTCTCCAAAATTGACGGCGTCCTCTAATTAAACCGACTTTGAGGTAAAATTGGTTTTCAAATAGCAGAGTTCACCAGTAACTCAATATATCTCACGCATTTTGATTTGTGTTCACGTAAACGAAAGGTTATCAGATACCAAGAAAATGAGGTCAATCGATTTGTATTCCTAATCAAAATACCAAATCATGCGATGTAGCAATTTTCAGAATATTTAAGGCAAGGTGAACATTCAAAACCTGGGTGGCCAATAAAATCAATACGAAAATTAGAACGCAAATAACTGCTATAACTGAATAAGTAAATGAGTAGTGGATACTAAACCTAATACTTAGACGAATAGTTCAATCAATGGCGCAAACTTGTGAATGAATGCAATAATTCATGAATTCCAAACGATACATAGTACTGAATGGAATAAATGCCTCATTTTTTCTATAAGTTCAAGCACTGTACTCCTCATTTAAGGAATTTGACACCATCTCCTGACGTAGAGAATTAATAGTAAATCAAAGAACTAGGCTAATGCAAAAAATATGTTTTTATTTTAAAACCGAATAGTAATGTGCTTATAGACGTATGGTCTAATAAAATAGCTGACTTCAGTCGAAAAAATAAATTTATAAGAAAACAGACACTTTCAATTTTTTTAATGAAATTATTTTCACTCATTAAAATCATTTTAACTAATGCATTTATTATAATAATTCAAGAAACAAATCTCTATCAGAAATTTTCGTACACTTTAAGCATAAGATGAACCATGTTTTGATTCTCAGCGTGGGCTCATTTATCATTCTCATTTAATCGAAAAAGTATTTCCCCATCCACCAGAAACGTGAAGTATATGAAAGAGCAGTTTTTTCACACAGGAATTCCTGTATATGTTTTTATTAAAAACATAACCTCATTTTTAACACGTCATAACTATTCCCCATACTTCACTGGTTGAAATCCATAATATTTTCATAAACAGGCCAATATTTCGCAAAATTTTGCACGCGCTACTACCGCTCTCATTTTTTAGGAGAGCTCCTAAGTGCCTACCTACTCTGCATCCAAATTTTTTAAATATAAAGTTGGAAATTATTCATTCATCGAAAAAAAATATTCCCCATTCCCCTTTAATAAACTGATCAATTCAGCACCAATCGCCTACTCCGAAGTTCTAGGCGTGCACCAGATGATCAATTCCTTGAGATATAGGTCTCAATGGCCTTATGATTCAAGCAGTTTAATCTTTCAAAATAAATTCACAAATAAAAGATATCATAATACCAACAATAAGGTTGCAGCGGGTGGCTAGAATAAAGAAAATTTGAATTTTACCCCAACGCAGGGCCAGCTATTTAACATGCTCCCCAGTTCTTGTGCTTCAATTTTAATGTCTAATCTTTCTTTTCACTGATATTTCTGTCATATAAATTAAAGGATGAAGATGATACATAGCGGAATTTCCATACGCTAAACATGCAAAATTAAACTACTTTGTACTTTAAACTTAGCTTTATAATTACTGCGATCGATTACAACAAAAATGCATCATATTTATTTGTGTCCCACCCTCCTTAAACATGAAGCATTGTCATTGAAATCAATTGGGGTAGTTATGTATCTCGTTGAAAAGTACAAATAACTTTCATTTAACATTTATAATAAAAAGCTGTAACCAGGTTACTACGGCTCCAAGTAGCCCTACCGATGGTGGTTATGAAGATACTTTTTGGAATTTGCTGGACATTTTGAATGGATAAATTATAATTATTCCTTGTTTTTCCACTGATTTTTTTTATGAAAACACGACTATGGTTTCAGCGATTAATACCATCTTCTACACCAGAAGATGACGTTAATTGTAGAAACCATGGCCGCTTTTAAATGAAAAAATCTGTTGAAAACAAAATTCAATTTATTCATTAAAAAAGTCTTGCCATTTTTAATTAACCGTAATACCGTATTTGTTCTCATGATGGGTGCATGAAACTATATCCAATCCGAGTCTATAGAATTTAAAGCAGAACTGAGTATCGTGGACTGGAAAACACTGACGTATTACAGCAACCGCATCTGTGAGTATTGCTCTCCTCTTATTTTCCAGTACGCCGCGGCCAAAATCATCTCTTCCCCTCTCGAAATATGTTCTGATGCAGATGATGATCCACTTCAAAGCGCTGGGCGAACGGGCAGAGCACGTATGCGATGCTGCGCTGTCGAGTGTGGTGTATTACCGCTAGGGACGCAATAACTGCGCGGGTTTCAGCCTGAATTAGAGGTATTATCGTAACGTTTGCTTCATAAGTTTTCGCTGCCGATAACATTTTTTCAGGCAACAAAGTGATTTGGATATCCCAAGAGTTCTGAAAAAGACCACTTTGAAACCAGGAAGAGACATAACCGCAGGTGTGGCAAGCTCGCAACGGTCACGTGACCTTATCCTTATTCTGAGCGCATTCCAAATACAATTCGCAGGATTCCAGCTGGCTGCACAATTTTACTGCACTCCAAATGAGCGCTTTTGAAAAATTATGGAAAGTATAACGTTAGACATAATGCTGAGGTAAAATTTTAAAGCTACAGATACAAGCAAATACTGAAAAAGCAATCCCATGCCACCAGAAATATCCTAAATTAAAGTGAAAGTTTAAATGACGTAATATGCCATAAAAGGAGACCGATTGAGCCGGAGTGACGGGACCTCCTAACTGACAGTTTCTACATTGAGCGATCTTAATTTTCTTTGCATTGCTTCGATCAACGCCACCTTCCGTCCTTTGCTCCTCAGCTTTGTCCTATTGACAAAACTGTCCTATCGCAAAAATGTGTGGAAACTTGTTTTAACGATGTTTAATTTTCAAAAGGGAGGCAATCCAGCAGTTGAATGATTTTTAAAGTATTTTTCTGCAATATCTGACCTAACATAGTTTAAATTGCTTGTTGTGTATTGTGTAAAGGTGCCACACGTGAAAGCAGCACATTTTACACAATGATTGCGAACGTTTGTTATCAGGCAGAAGTTTTTTTTAGGATCATGCAAACGGGTATAACCTCTTCAAGGGTATGCATCACCACCGCAAGATCGGTCACATTCTGTCTTTTTCTAGACAAAATAACTACATGATAAATAATTACACAGATACAATAAAAACTTCGCAATACATGCGGAGCATTAAAGTACCGAGGGTAACACTGCTTAACACCTGACAATGGAGAATCTGGATCAAATCTCGAGTGAGAAATTCCCAATACACCCAAAAAAAATCTTCGCCGAGTGATGCAAGGTGACCCGGGGAAATAGCTGCCCACCTGCCCTGAATATGTGATATTCAAACGCCTATGACTTAGTTTGGGTCAATCCCTACCATCACCTATCCATACCAATCTTTAGGATGACCGTAAGAACATATGAAGTAGACCATAGTTTGCATATCACTACCTCTCCCATATATCAAAACTTGGGGTTTCAAAAAATAGTAAAGTACAATTTACATGCTTTTTACAAAGAAAAAGTAGACAAGAGTCTATTGTATGCACATATTTCCATTATGATAACGTTATTTTTACACCCTTAAAAGGGAGTAAGCAGAGTATGGTCTACATTATATACCCTCGTCCAGTAATCATCCAAAATATTGGTTTGGATAGGTAAGGATAGAGCTTGACCCAAACAAGGCCATGGGCGTGTAAATATCACATATTCAGGGCAGGTGTGAAGCTCTCATACCATCCCTCCCACTCGGCCGGCCATTTTTGGTGACGCAATTTTATCTCAAGACTTACGCTCTTCTAGAAACGTTCATGGTTTGGAGAAATGACCTTTTCAGCATTGCCTCATGTCTCAAATTTTAAAATTGGGGCGTAAAGAGAATACCTTTTTCGACATGACCACAGCATTGGTCTCACAACCGAAAACTTTACCTCTTACATTGTGAACTTTTTGTATTAGTGTTAGTGGCAAATTTTGGCTAGTTTCAGGACAATAGCGTCAGTTTTAAATGAGAAAGAAAAGAACGGCCGGGCAAGAGGGAGTGTCTCTTAATAATGAATAAAACTGTATCCCTGTCAGTGAGAGTCGAGACGAAAGACGGAAGAGCTGATTGACCGGACGAGCAGGTAGACAGTTACGCGAAAATGAGGAGACTACGGATCCGCCCGCTTCCCTGTCTGTATCAAAGAACATGCGGCCTAATGCCCTAATACACTCACGCAACGGCCAAAATTTCAGAGCGCCCGAGGCGGACAAATTGGCCGCGTGGAGCGAAACACGTTCTCTGCGGAGGTCGCAAATTTGATCCGACCAACCAACTACTCGCTTCGCATAGGTGGAGCTCATTCGCAAGGTGGCGAGTCAAGCGATGATACTCGAAATAGTATTTCCGGAATACACTTTCAAGTATTGTGCATGATAGCATGTGCATCGCAAATATCCTTAATGTTCATGTTTCTGATTTCTACCAAAGGATTCCTGTATTGATCTAAAACATCGGTAAAACAGTCATTCCAAGCAAGTTACATCGATCAACATTCCAAATCAAATGAAAGAATCTTTTTTCTTCTTCTGACTTCTCAGACACAATGTATAAACTACATACTCGTATTGGAATATCTGCCTCTGACGTCAAATCCAGGATTTATAAGTGATGATTCATAACCAAATCATCAATAAATATTTCCATCGATATCTCAGCATCAAACGTCATTATATACCATATTTTCGAAATCCAGCAGCACAACAATCAACCATATTTTAAAAAAAACCTCTTCGCAACCAAACAAACAAATTAAATTAAAAACAACAAATTTTATTCGGCCAACTAACTACACACTTTGCACAGGTAAGGCTAATTCGCATGGTGGCGAATCAAGCAATGATACTGGAAATAGTATTTTCGGTCGTCACTTTTAGCTACCGTGCATAATAGCATTTGCATCCCAAATCCCCTTTATATTCATGTTTCTGATTTCTGCCCAAGGCAAGGATGCCTGCATCTATCTAAAACCTTGGTAAAAAAGTCATTCCAAACAAGTTACGTCCATCAAAATTCCAAATCACAAGAAGCGAATCTTTTTTTTCTTCTTCAGTCTCCTCAAACACAATGTAGGAATCACATGCTCGTATTGAAGTACCTGTGATGTCTAATCCAGGATTTACGACTAATGATTCATACCGAAATCATCAACGTAGTAAATATTACCAATACATTCATATTATAAGAATCCATTGTTAAATCTCCGTATCACAGGTCATTATCTCCTATATTTCCGAAATCCAGCTCATAACAATCAAACCTATTTTCAAAAACCTCTTCGCAATCATAAATTACATTACACAAATTATTACAGAAAACATTAATTAAACTAACTTAAAACATTAAAAAAACTACCGAATATAAGAAATATAAATAAATCGTAAACAGAAATTAGAAATGCAAGGTGTTTCACGATAAATTTACAATACTTCAGTAAGTGGCAGGGGAGAAAATTCTAAACATTTTTTTTAACATCGCAACTCCTACTTACTAATGTGGCAACGCAAACATTTCTTTGGATACTCTTTTCTGTCCACGCGAAAACGGTTTTCCTTGAGTATCCATTCTATTTTATAATTATTTGGTACTCTGTATTTTTAAGGACGAAAAATAATTAAGGTTAGACGAAAATGTGCGATTATAATTGTTTGAAACAATCTCAAAATGGGTGAGATTTCGCAATCGTATTGTTGATAGTCGCTCAAATCTCTCCTTTAATTATGTTCAAAGATTCAAAAAATTTCTTCAGAAAATTCTGAATTATTGCATATTCCTCCTGACACACCCTGCATAAACGATGTAGCATGATATAAAGTTCAATAAATTAAGTTCCAGATACATTGGTAGGCCCCTTGCAGCTAACGTACAAGGCCGATCTTCGTTCTTTTTCAGTTTTTTCAAGCTTTAATTTCAACCTATAGAAATTCTCAGCCGCTTTAGTTCATTCACGCCCTGCATTCCTAGAATCATCCTTTACGTTCTCCAAAAATAAGCACCATCCGCTCCGTTGAGTTTCCCATTAAACAGCCGGCATCGTCCGTGGATTTGCCCGTCCGTTCACACCCCAGCAGCGGTCCATCGTCCCACCCCGGTCCAAAACGGCCGGCACGCAGTCTTCGCGACCGCACACAATTACATTCCAACCGCCACTCGGCACGCATTCCAAACTCGCAAACGCCCCCCTTTCCCCCCGCCGCCGAACGCGCTACTATGCAGATGAAATGTTTCTCCTTCAGGAAGAGAGGAGGGAGAGAGCGAGAGGTGTGGGAGGAGGAGGGCGCATCGGACGGTGCAGAGAGCCGCCGCACCCACCGCATCCCTTATTCATTCGTCCACGCCCGCCACCCGACCAACCAACTTGCCGCATCTCCCCCGCGCCTCCCCCCCCCCCCCAACGCAGAGCCGCGCCCCACTACATCCGACGGTCATTAAAGAGGCGCTACGCCTTGTCACTCGACCGATTCCGTATTTCTTATCAAAAAATTGTTTCCCTCGCCGACAGAGAAAATGGAAGAGGTGGAATGGACGGTGAGGAGAAGGAACCAGGAAACACTCTGGATCAGATTGATTGTTGACGAGCTCACTCTGTGGAAATTCATCGATAGTAATGATACAAAGAGCTGTAGTAATTCTCCACTCTTTTCAATTTGCTCAACAGGTTTCCATGTTTACACATCATTCTCATCATAGACAGCTCTTGAGAATGAAGTAGACCACAGCCTGCATTTTACGACATATCTAATATAAAAAGTTGTATAAACTGGCTTTGAGAAAATACTCTGGTACAATTGTCTCATCAGAGACAGCTCTTGAGAATAACATGTAAGCATTGAAAACAGTTGAGCGAATCGAAAAATGTGGAAAAATTACTACAGCTGTTTGTATTACTATTTGCACATTGGGTGAGGAAGGGAAAATGTGGAGGAGACAGGATTACGATGGAGCGCGATAAAAGTGAGGCGGGGGTTCTAAGAATCATGTTAGAGAGAATAAGGTTGACTGTAGGTGAGGAGATGGAACGAGGAAGCACCATATTGGATGAAGAATCTGAAGTTTCCCCCGCTAAATGACTTGAATGAATTCTCCTCCTGCTTCCAACCGGGTTGGGGTCTACTTATTGTAGAACGACGTTTCTTTGGGAGATTTTCTCAACATCTTCAGGGCTGACGATGTTGGGAAAGTGTCCTATGCTGGACGATGGGTGAGAAAGAAGACAGGGTGTCGAAGGAGCGAGTTACCAGCGAGGCGAAGGTACTAAAAAACGTGTTACAGAGAAAAACATTAGGTGAGCGAAGAAGGAAGAGAAAGATACTAAAGTATATGATGCAAGCTATTTGGCCTTGCTATGAAAGAAGTAAGAAGTTCAATTTAAAAAGAGGTGGCAGCCCTGGGTAATTCGCAAAATGTTCAATTTAAAGACGCTTTATTCGATATCAACCATTACAATATTGGACAACTTATATATAAATAGTAAAATAACAAGCACAAAATATCAACCAGGTGAGTAAGGAATTCCTTGAAACCAATGAAACTAGGCTCCATGAGTCACAACACTTCAAACGCACGCATTCTGACGTCTACACGTTCTAGGCCCATTGAGGCGGCTCTTATGCACTCGTAGATGTAAAACTTCGGCCATAATTTAGTGGTAGGTATTCCGTCATCGTTAAAGGACTTTACCTCGTAATTGTCCAATTTTTATGTTATTTCTGTAATGTGGAACTGGCAATCGTAAAATAAAATATGTAAATTCAGTCCGGAAAAATTATATTAAGAAAATAATATTATTCGTTGGTGTAAAGAACGTTCCATCCAAGGGTTTGACCGCATTCAAAGTTACATAATACATGAAGTACTTTTTTTCATCATCTTGGTGCGGATTTCTTCCTTCATTTTATCGATTTTCTCCTGAATTCATTTAATTTGCCGCGAAAATTATCCATTCCACCCTTACTACCAATGTTCTTCTTCGAAAAAAATATATTTAAACCCTCCGTGAATTATTTTTCCGACCTATCCAACATATGCTCCTTCCACTCCGTCAAGTAAACTCTTCACCTCGTCCATGCGAATTGAAAAAAAATGAGCATCGCATTCCTAACGCATGCACCGCCACAGCGCACTCGCGATTATTTCCCAGCTGAGCCGTAGTAATGACCCTTTCACTGCACTGCAGATGCCTCTTCATTCGCATGCCTCTTCTCTACCGAAGAATATTCCTCCTCTTCATTTCCATCTAGGGATTCAGGGTGGGCGATCTGAAGGTTGCTGCTCTCTCCATAAAAACCCCCTCCTCTCAAGTCACATTCCTTTTCATTACGGCCCGAAGACATCAAGTTCCATTTCCCGCATTTCTCATCATCTTTAACTCACGTTCTCCCACCCAGGTACCCATCCCAACGGGACCGGATAAATATTCTCTCCTCGAGATGGCCCGATCACTTTGCCATTCATGGATCGAGCGGAGAGAAAAGAAATGGGAGCCGTTGCTTGACTCAGTATTATTCATCGCTGGCCAACCCCTTTCCCTCACTCCAGATCCTCCCGCTACTTCAGCCGATCACGCAAATTCCTTTGCAATTTCTCGGAGTGCGCTACTTGTTGCTGCGCCGATATACTATGCGTTCTAAACTTTAGAAGAAGGGCTTATTCCTTTCAAACTCCTAACCACTGAATGATCCATTCATTGTTAACATTCAGTGCAAATATAAATTTTATCTTTTGCGGAGCCCATGATCTTATATGAAGCATTTCTTTATCAAGGCAACAAAGGATATTTTATAAATGAAGTAAATGTAAAATTGAGAAATTAATAAAGTACGATATCACTATTAGATGAGTAGGAAAGGCAAATATTGGTCTACGCATCGAAAAATTACGCGACGTCCATCTGATAAGGCAAGTTAACCACTAATAATAAATACTGAACTACTTGTATTAACTATTAGTAATTAAATATCACTTGGCGCTAACCCTTCACCTGACCTGCCTCTTTCAACATTTTGTTGGGGTCGGCCCCGTATGTCCTTTTATTTTCCTCTTGGCATCATCGAATTTACGTGCGACTGAAGTTAAAATTGTATTGACTTTTAACTACATAAAATAGAAAAAATAATGTTTACTAAGAGTATGTGGCTTGATCAAGTGCAAACGAAAACTGCTATAAAGAGCCACTACGTCTCCATTTAAATAAAAGGGTCCTAAAAACATGTTTCAAATGGCGCCCAAGTAGATAATTAACTATCTTTCAAGGTGATGAATATATATCCCCCGACAGCGCCGAAGGAAGACGACAGGCAATCACAGGTGTTGGTAACATATGTAAGAGGGAATTCGAATCCATGGCCCTCGCAGGCGCATAGTTTGTCCTTAGCGCTGCCAGCACCGACATATGATTATTTTATCCGCAAAGGATGTAAGCCTTCATTTTTTTGCATTTAACAAAACATCCTCTTAATCATTCGTGCATAAACCCCTGACCATAAACCTGACTTCATATGTATTTCCTGAAATATATGATCCGACTAATAAGTTGGGCGTAATGGCTACAGTAAAATAATTCCTAATTTCAACACGATAACACTCGATTATATTTTCTAAAAAGGGAACAGGCTTTTTTTTTAAAGAGAGGTTAGTTTTCCCCTGGGACTGGTTACTCTCACCTTAACGAACTAATAAGTGGATACCGGAAGATCTAATTGAATGAATTCTTATTGGGTTTTGAAATCGGTTAGCCCCTCCATTGTGACCCACGTTTCAAAGTGGTAAGACTGAGGAATGCCGCGTGTAAATGCTGTCGGGTGTTTATGCGCTAACCCTCGGTCGAGTGGGGCTGATTAGATTGGGGTATCTACATGACACTGACTTGGAACCAGCTTCTGCTTGGTAATCTTCTGTACTATCGATTTCCAGTAGTTGCTCACTCTGCATTCCAACACAAACGATGACTTTGTAGGTGCGATAATCTTCCATTCTGATTCATGGGTCTTCGTTAACCCACAGGGAAAGTGCTAAGCTTATAAGCGAAATTAGGAACGAGACTAATTTAAACTTATGATTTTACGTAACGTATTATATTGTTTTGTGAAATCACAAGGTTAAAAATGTTCATTAACAAAATGAATCTATTTCATAAAATTACACCAAAAACAGTTAGTCCTGAGCGAGAGGTCCTGGGCTCAAGTAGAACTGACCGCCTACCCTGATTATACGAAATGCACACGCCTTAGGCAAAGCCGGGAGTGAAATAAACTAACCAACCAACCTTGTAATCAAGAAAACCGTCACACGCTCTTTTTGCCTTCTCATTCGAAGGGCGGTGACTTAAAAAGCCAGGATAGCCAATCATTGCTTTCCGTTCAGAATTAAAAATAGAAAGCAATCCTTTTGCGATTCTAAAAGCCTCTTTTGCTAGATGTTCCTAATACCCCTGTGGGATTATTTTTTCTCCTTAAATTGAATGGAAAGCGTAGTTTCATATGATCACAACATTTTTAAGTTCAACGCGCACTCAAGTATAAAGCGCAGATCAACTTTTGGCTCATCCGCTATCCTCAAAAAATTCAAGAACGATATATATTACCCTCAGGAAACCCGCAAACCTTCAGTACCGAAATTCAGTCGCAGGGATCATTGATATTCGCTTTATTTTCAATAAAGCAGAAGACGATTCAAAGAAATCACGTGAGGTAGTCCAAAAAGATATTTCTATTTTCACTATTTCACCTCATGTATGACGCGCATAAATTAACTTAAAAAATTCAGCAAATAAACATGCATAACGCGCGCGTAATACTTCAGATTTTTGGGTAATTAGAAGTAATATAGAGTTCTCTCTCGCGGCTATGGCTATCTCGGACAGATCAGCTGTACCCTTTACGACGTCGATGTTGTAACAATGAGCAGAAATGGAAAATATTATCGAATATCTACGAAAAATATTCAATTTTCATGACTCTATTGTTTGAAAAGGAGCATTAAAATACTCCATTAATATTCATTCAAGCCATTCCAAATCCCGTTAAAAAAATAGCCAATTGAGTTCCCCATTGCCTTCCCGAATTTTTGTTTCACTTCCAAAATTCAAATTTTTGTTCAATAACTCCGGATTCATTTTGAATGGTATTAAAATTTTATCAATCAGAGCAGAATTATTGCTGTCTGTCTTAAACTTTTTGTCACAAATGGCCATGAATGCGCGCTAACAAATCTTTTTTAGACACTTTCTGTTGAATTAAAAAAAAACGAAGTTGTTCAACTCATTTTGTATGGCTCCACAAAGCTTCCAAAGCGGGAATCCAAAGAGAAGCGTCGCAAATGTTGCGTCGCCATATGCTACATTAGTTTTCCCGTCACGCGGTTTGCCGCTACGCCCGCCGCGCCAAACCCGGCAGCGACTGGAAGCACGGCTGGGGCGTGGGACACGCTCACTTCCGCATGGAGGCAGTCGAACAGAATAAATTAAAAATGGCTAACACACACTAGCTGTCGAAGAAATGGGGTAAATAAATAATGCAAACACCAAATGATAACGCCAAAGGATTTTCTGTGAGTGAGCTTTTTAAATGCTCAACGAATATCGATGGAATCTGAGTTAAATGCTCCTAGAAATAAATTTTCGGAGAAACTAATAATTCCACTTAAAGAAGACTCGAACCCAGGTCTTTCCATCAAATTCTGGACGTACTACCATACTGGATACTTCAGTATACTCTTCTCTCAGGACAATCTATACCTTGTTCAATTCCTCATTAACATTTTTCGATCTATCCTCGTAAATATCTGGGCTCCTAAGAAATTTCACCCTGGAATAATCGTTTTCCTTGTGCTCTACCCCGAGAAAATCTTATTATGAGGAATTTTTCCTTTTACTCGCACTAGTGGAAGACTTCGAATAGGTGCACGGCTAGACAGTCTGCAGTTATTTCCTTGAATATATGGCTTTCTACTTGGCACGGCCGTGTTACGGAAGTGCCGCAAAATAAAGAAAACTTAATCGCAGAAAACTAGCTACACTATAAAGTTCAAAAAGGGGCGATTCAGAGCGACTTCGTAAGTCAAATTTCCTTTACTCGAACTTATACACATACATTTTTTTAAACCGGAATAATATTCTATCCCATTACAGCTTAACCTCAAGCAAATTTATTCTCCATCTTATCATTCCAATACTCGAAACTCTATTATGCTTAACGAGGCACTTACGAAAAACCAAGTTATCTGTTTTACGGATGGCATAAATATAATTCAACTCCGGTAATTGACGGTTCCGATGTGATGGAATCCAACTATAATCGATTCAAAAAACAGTATGCTAAATGAATTTGAGATGCCACAGAGATGATGCAGAGGTGGCACAGCGCGAGTTCGTTAATTTTACAACATCCAAACGCTCGGGGCGCCTAAATGTTTCATCTAAAAACGCATGACGAAGAGAAAGGTAGAGAATGTCAAAAATAAATAAGGCGAATGAAATTCGCAAAATTAATGGTTTGTTGGACACCGTTAATAAAAAGGAGCGATTTTGAACACAGCCGAATTAAGTATTCAAGGATTGAGGAGGGAATCATGAAAGCAAAGTAATTACCATGCTACGCAAGTTATTTATTTCTTTTGACCAAGCATATCCCGCTGGGATGCGGAGTGTTGGATATGCATGCATTAGTGAGTAGCAACTAGGCTTAATGCTTGGTAAAAATGTTCGCTTTTTAAGTAATGAAATGGATAACATTAAGAGGAAGATTCAATTACTCAACCGATTCCATGAAAGATCGAGCAAATAAAGAATTTGTAAGTGACCTACATCATCAATACTGCACTCAGCATCTTTTTTAAGTTTACGTCTGCCTTCCTTAACACCCAGTCGAACCTATGATAAGCATCATATCAAATACTGCAGAGGCAAGCTCCAAAAATATAACCCGGGCTTATATTATAATCTGTGCGACCGCTGGTAAAGAGAAATTAATGGAATAAAATGACACTGGAAAGTATAACTAGTAAATCACGAAATGGGTAAATTGATAAAATAATACACTGGTGCGACAGACATCAGGCTCATGCTAATGTAATCCTACAGTTGAAATAATATTAATTTCTATTAAGAATTTCTCATGCCCGTGATTAATCTGTACCCATTATTTGGGCTTAGAGTTTTTTTCCATTCTATTCCATCATTTTAACTTCGCCCATTCTGCAAGCATACCCAAATCAGATACACTTTACACATTTATACGTAATATACATTTCCATTGGTGAAGTGCATTCTTTTCCACTATTTCATTGAGCTGAATTCAGACAATTTTTACCATAAACATAGCCATTATTATTGTGAAATCAGATGATATATTCTGTGGGAAAGGAAACATTTTAGCCCAAAAACCTATAAATACACTAGTTGCCATTACTTTTCAGTAACCATGACACCATTATTACTGTTTCAAATAATTAGTTATGAATGAAAGTGGCACCAATACGGCGGTTTTACGCCGATCAAGCCCGTTTAACTAAATTTAAAATATCCACATGGAAATTTTCCCAGGTATTACATTTCGCACTGAGGAAAAAAATGAACAAGTTAACCTATTGCACGCCAATATTGCATCCGATCCGCATTTACCAATTGCTCACGAGTGCCAGCCACCACTCAGCTTTTGCGGCGAACTTATCCAAGCATCCGCCTCCACTGCATTGGATCCACAGCCATGCTGTACCCAGCATAATCAAGCGTCAATAATGCGCAAGCGAGGTGTGGGGGAGAACACTTTCGTAAATTACCACCTCCGCTCCCTAAGTCAAACATAAACTCCGAATGCTGATCCGCACACTACCTGAGCCTCGCATCCCATCCCGCACACGTCTCTTCAATTTCTCATTTATCCATTCCGTCTTTCAACGCCTATCATAAGACTGGCACATTAATTTCATTTTTTAGTTGTTTTAGATAGTGAAAAGAATTTTTAAATATTATTCAAATAAAATGTATGTATTCCCTAAACCAAAAATAGCTGTAACAAAAGATCAGACATAGAAAATTTAAGTTGGAAAACATTATTTAGTTAAACAAAATTAACAGTTATACATTAATTGTATTCGCATACTGCCATCAATAAATATTACAAAAAAGGATGTCAAAATTCATTTCTCTTCTTTTCTTCTTAATTTACAACCGAATGTTTCTTTATTATTATATTACTGTTTAAAAAACACTGTTATCCAAGATCAGACATGGAAAATTTAGGCAAATTTTATAATTATTCAATTAATCAATTTTGACAGGTATCCATTAATTATTTTAGCTTAATTACCTTCGATAAGCATTGCATAATGGTATGTGAAAATTGTTGTCCCTTTTTGTTAATTTAAAACTGAATGACTCTTTTTTTGATTGTATTATTGTAAAACAAAACATTGAACACTTTATTTTTTTATTTATCAAAATTATATAATCATTATCATTTCAAAATTTGATGAAGATTTATCAATAAATCGAAACTTTGGCAAAAATTTAATATCTATTTTCGAGACCTACACTCCAAGGTTAAAATTTAACATTGAAAATAGAGGTCAGGAAACGAAAAAGTCATTTTATTAATATTCAGGGAATATTACATTATTTATCTTATGATTATTCAGAATTTCAATTCTGAAGGAATCAGCTATTTAGCATATCATCGGTGTATTCAAAATTCACAAGAAAGCTAAATAAAACTTCAGCATCACTTCGGAAGGGTTGGATCATCTTTTACATTTTTTCGTACTTGCAAATTGTAAGAATCGTCACAATCCCCGGGGTATCATATAGCTAAGCATCTTAAGTAAAGTTAACGTCGCCTCACGTTGCTTCGTTGAGGCTCTAGAATCCTCCGGCATATTAAAGATGTCTTTTCATCATTTATCAAATAGGAACCGTTCAATTAGGCATTTTTTTCAGGAATTTTCAGAGATAACTTTGCACCGTCTGTATATTGTAATGCCAAGATAGTTTCATTTATGCAATTTCCTCTATAGATGACGCCTATCTGCATATAACCTCAATGTATAGCTATTTACACTATGCCTCGATCAACTTGTATATGCAAAATTTCTTTATTAAAAGTTCCTTGACAGATACTAAAATATAATAAATTATTCAAAGGAATCAAATAACTAGCTGAATGAGAGCTTTAATTGCGAAGTGTTCAGACTCAATCCTATTATTACTGGAAATAAGTTTCCACCGAATCACTACCATGACCATTTTTAACAGAGCTCACCCTGCAAGCGTAAAGGGAACATCGAATCGGATTTACTACAAATTAACTCAAAAATCACCATGATTGAAAATCAAGCATGAAAAGCAAGAATGATTATGAGGACAAATGCCACTTAGAACTATGATCTAATTTTTTCTAACTCATATTAATTAATCCCGATGAAGAAAACATTTTCAGCGAAAATTTAACGGAGAGAAAACACCATTATCGTGGGTGCAAATAAAAACCGGAATTCATTGCTTTCACGTCGAGAGAGCAAGGTCGCATATTTACTTGGCCAGGCGCACTCGCGCCTTCATTATTGCACCGCTATTTCACAGTTCTCCCCGCATTTATTTTGCTAAGTTCTTGGATAAATATCACTATCAATGGTCGTACATAGTCTCGCGGTAACATAAACTCGCCAAAACGAAGTGAACGAGGCTGTATGTGCAAGCAAACTAAGGCACTTCTCGGTAAAATTATTTCAGGCAACGCGCTATTCACTCGGGAATTTCATAGAACCGAGAATCGGGTACTTTTTCATATATTACACAGTTATAAGGCAATTTTATGTACACAGTTTTAAGGACTGCCAGAACAACCCTCTTCTGACTTTTAAAGCATATTAAACATGTTTTCAGCAAAATTACACGCAAATTTTTCTCAGGGTTCTCAAATACTGTATTTTTACGACCTACAACACACAATATCCATCTCTTCGTTTTCGACTCCTTTGTGTGCCGATACATCCTTTTATATTTGATTCCTTTGACTTCAATGCAGTATTGAATATTAGGTAAAATAACTCTCGGCCTTTTCGCATTTGCATTTAACCTTATTTCCTGCAATCTATGTAAAAGATACTGTACTAAACCACCACTTGGTGAACACTGGAAAACTACTCAAGGTTATGTTTTATTTCACCACAGACAAGAAAAAAAGGTAACGGGGCATTGAGTTCCATAAAGTGGGCTAAGTAAAAGAAATTCGCTCTAGCCCACATATAAAAAGTACAGCATGTTTCAGCTTCCAATCATAAACATGAGCGACAACGATATAATTCTCAAAGGGTGATTAACTTACCAAATTTTACTTTTTGCATGAGTACCCTAACCTCTAAAATGTTATCCTTTGAAGGCCATCACAAATAAAATAAGTCAATCTCGTGAATTCCAACACTTATTGATGTTTTTACATAAAAGAACTTATTACTTTTTAGATTTTATTGAAAAGTAGAAAAATCTGACTCCAGATTTCTTACCATTACGACTAATATTTAAATTCATCACTCAGCAATAGTCGCATCGATTTATAGAATAGGCTTATTATAGAAAATTGATCTAAAAATGAAGAAAAAAGATAATTACACTGCTATCATCAGTATGCTTAAGACAAAAGACGAAGAAGAGACCACATATCAATATACAATTTAATGCACTGAGAACTGCACCCAAGCCCTGTGTTAAAAATACTTAAATTAGTATCAAGATATTTTTTCAATTTCTTTCCTCAACGGAATAGAATTGAATCTTCAAATGAAATTGATAGTAGGTGAATTCACTAAGTGGAAGTTATGCATAGCAATAATAAGGCAATTTGAACTTTCCACACTGGTTTAATACTCGGCAACCGGTTTCGACGTATTCCACGCCATTATCAAGCACAACTCTTGCTTGTTGTGCTTGTACTGATAATGCCGTAGAATACGTCGAAACCATTTGCCGTGTATTAAACCAGAGAGGAAAGTACAATTGCCTTTTATTATTGCCATGAATCCTCAAAGCTGACAAGCCTAAGTAAGAAACCAATTTACAGCAATTATACGATTCCTTTTCCGGCAATCAATAAAACATTCCATTATCTAGCTACCTGTACTCTCCCACAGCGCAGAAAATGGCCTTCGAGTCATCAGTTTCCTTCAGAGTGAAACCAACCCAGCGCACGAGACGTCCGGCAAGATTGACAAAGTCATAAAGACCAAAAAATCTTTCGTTACGGTTGGGTTGACGAAGCTATTGAGACCAAAACCCTTCTCCTGTTGTAGAGGGCAGCAGCAGGCGGCCGTAAAAGGGCGAGAGCTGATCCGAGTGCAGAGGATGGCGGTGTGCCTTCCCAAGGCGTCTGCGAATGAATGCCGCCTGCCCCTAATCCGTTATTGACGGAATGCGAGGCAACCCTGTCCGTCCGTCTGTCTGTTTCCAAGTCCGTTTCGCTTTCCGCTCCGATACTCAAGAGGATTCGTGGCCTCGCCTCAACGCCGCGCCGCTCCTTCCTCCCAGCGGCGCCCAGATTTCTATTTTCACTTCCCGAGAAGTTGAAGCCTCTCGTGAGACGCCCCCATAACTTGTACTACCTATATCCCTGACTTTTCTTCATCCCGAGAAAAAATGAAAAAATGCAAAGATACAACAAAAGATAGAGGGTGTGTTCAGCATGAGAATATTCACTTGGTTTTCCATAGCAGCCTGTTTGATCGTTCAGTATTCTCACCAAAACAATCCGTTACAACATAATAAGTATTGGAGGAAAAATATTCCATAAAGTTTGCTGTAACTCAATTCATATAAATTAAATAACATAGAATGCAATAATAAGATCTATTAAAATAAAATATTTTCTTTGCACCGTGCCAATGGCGCACATTTTAAGGGAAATTGATTATTAATGTGAAAATGTAAAAGAACAAAGATACATCAAAAGATAGGTGGAAGGTGTTTTCAGCATAACAACATTCACTTAGTCGTCTATAACATCCTGCTTGATCATTTCCCATTCCCACCAAAGCAATCTATTACAATAAAAAGCATTGAAGGGAAAATGTTCCTTAAAGTTCGCTGTAACTTAATGCGTAAAAATAAATAATATTGAATACAGAATAGGATCAATTACAATGACATATTTTCTTTGTACCGTGCGATTGGAGCACATTTTCAAGTGATATTATTAAAAATTGAAACGGTGGGAATCGATTAGCACTTCGTAAAAAAATATATTCAATCAAGTGTATGGTTATTAGTCACAAATCGCACATCTTAACGGGATGAATTTGATGCCAATATTAGAGTCGTAAATTTTTTCATGATCCTCAAGGACTTTCACCTACTTGAAAGCACTTACAATAGATTAAAATTGCCTTCCATGATCTAATCCCGATTAAAAATATACTCAAAAATCGTGCATTTTTTGTGACGCAAATCAAAACCAAATACAGCGGAAAAAAGCTATCTAACATTCACTGCAAAATAAATCAGGAAATACCTTCAGTAATAAGCAATTGAAGCTATCCTGAGCCTAGAAAAGTTTGACGGAACGATCTTAGGCACAAGTGAAATTTTCCTTGAGTAACTATACATTTACCAATGTTTTTTGTTTGGTTAATTAAACGATTGCATTGACAAACAAAATGGTGCTGTTAAAGGCGTAGTCCGAGTTCAAATATCAAGAGCCCTGTGTATATTTTCCTTAAATCGATTCAATCGTTCACACGGCGTCTGAACGTTTCTCCCGCTGTATAAAATGTTCTCGCGATGGATCAGCGGCAAATCATTCACTTGGGCGCTTTGTAAGCTTTTTCCGATACTTTAAACAGAACTTAACGATAACACAATCCCTGCCACACCCCGAGGGAGCGGCGAGCGGGACTATCGGAAAACAAAGAGATGAGGGCATGGGAATGCGAGGGACTTAGTCCGGGCGTGAGCATTCCATTCGGATCCGTGGAACCGGAATCGCTGGTTAGATAAGCCAAGCGCATACACCTCTCCTCGATCGGAAACAGCAAGGCTTGAGCGGGAAGAGTTTGCACGAAGGGAATGAGAGCAAAGTTGACCACCCAGCGCGATAAATAATCGTACTTTGGGATGTTCCACAGAGAAACAGATCGAATATACCATTTCCGTGTATAAAATCACAAAATCACAACCACAAAATACATTGGTTTTTTTTATTTTACTAGATATTTATCACCACACGATTAGATTTTTATGTTTAACTTTCTGAAAAAAGTATTTAAAAAATTCGCAAATGTCTACAGCATCCTGTGGCTATTTATATGATAAATAAATTACGAATAACATGCTAATTTTTACAAAGAAATAATTAAAAGGGCTAGTTGAATATTAAATAAGAAAAAATAAAGCCTACATTACTCAACACACTATAAAATTTATTTAATAGCAATCAAATGATAAATTCATATCAAATGAACATTTTAGTAGAGTAAAATAACAGAGGAAAGTATTCGTAGGTAAAGACACGCTTTGACTTACTTGAACAGAAAGCTTACTAATTTTGATTTACTGCACAAATATATGGATATCACTCGTGAAATGATCAATTTCAAACGTTATTATCAAGTAAATTCTTCAGTTATGTAAATGTTTCCGAATTCCTAATACCTAACTCTGTATAAAAAAAAGAAATCACTTGCACCCCTTGGCTTCTCACCCACTCATATATATTACGCCATCATAAGAATCACACGAATGAAACGCTGTGGGCCACCCACACGGCCCACGCGCCTACTGAACGGTTAAAAAAATTCCGAATCGAGTACTTTTCGTGTCCCTCACGGTCGCAGCAGAACCTCTGTAAGCTGACAGAGTGCAGGCGAAACGAGTGGTAAACCCACGCCAATGCATCATCGGACCGAAAGCGTGACTAGGGAAGCGAAGTAATGCAGAGCAAGAGAGATGCGTAAACATTGGTGACCGGTGACGGTTGATGTGTCCAGCCACGGAGAGATAGAGGTAGGTCAAGTGCGGACCAAAGAGAAAAGTGGAGCAGAATGGAGTGAACATAAGTATGCTTTCGACATCGTTCTGAGCAGTTTCACACGGTTGGGTGGGAAGAATAAGAATATGTGCTGGGAAGAATACTCTTCGATGGAGAGCAGGCGAGAGAGGGTACGAAAGGGCGACACCGATTTGGATGCACACTCGACCATGAGAAAGGTAAGTCAATGGGTTAAAATAGGCTGCTGATGGCGACGGCTTTGGCCTCGCCAAAATGGGATAGAGTGTGACCTTAGCGTGTCCGTCGAAGGAAATGAACGACTACGAATGCCGCGTGATGAATGGCGTACATTCATATGATTATTTGGAGCAGGGTTGGGTCGAGGTGGGTCTTCTTTGAAATTACAGTTGCTGAAAATTACAAAAAAATAATTTGTGCAATATTGTAGTCATACGTTAAAGGTACAAAGATGAAATCTTATCGGGTTCCCAACCGGGTCAGGGTCTGCATTTTGTAGACCGACGTTTCGTTGGGAGACTCGCCAACGAAACGTCGGCCTACCCTGACCCGGTTGGAAACCCGAAAAGATTTCATCCATGCTATTCACCGGGAAAAGCTCAGATTCTTCAGTAAGGATACAAAACTTTTTCACGTAGCCTGCCTAAATGCTGGCGCAATTTTCAATATACTAACGTACCGCATGTCTAATCTAATCTACATTTACATTATACACTGCGAGCCACCTCTAGGGTGTTGGCAGGGGGTGATCAATCACCAGCATGCAGCATGCAATTGGACTCCCACATGCCCACCACACGGTCCAAAAAACGTCACGTGTACTAGCAAATTATATTACCATATGCTGTTAGAAATAATAATAAAATTAAGAAACATGCATTAAGTTTTACATAGGTTAGTAGGCTACACTACAAGTCATGCAATCTATTTATGAGTTCTATCGCTGCCGCGATAATCTCTTATTGATCGTAGGAAAAAAGACATTCTGAATCTGTCTCTTCTACAATCTATCTCTCTTATTTTATTTATATGATCTGATCTTCCGCAGTATGTTGGCGTCCGTAAGATATGGTTAACTTCGTTAGAAAAGACACTGCTCATGAATTCTTCTAAAAGGTTTAGTCTATTTTTCAACCTACGGTCCGACAGAGATTCCCATCCGAGTTTATCTAAGAGGTCAGTAACACTAACAAGACTATCGTAACGACCTTTCACATACCTGGCAGCTCTTCTTTGCACGCGTTCTAACTCTGTTATTATGCATTTTTCATGCGGGTCCCAAACACTGGCAGCGTATTCTAAATGTGGTCTAACGAGGGAAAAGTAGCTAATTTCTCTCACTTTGTCGTCGCACTTTCCTAATATTCTTTTAACAAAACCCATTTTACGATTAGCTTGACCGGTTATTTCTCGAATATGTTTATTCCACGATAGATCATTATTGAGTCCACCTCCTAGATATTTCACAGATTCATCATTCTCTAATTGGGTACCCCGAATTATATGGCTAAGTTGTAGGGAGTTATTCTTCTTCCTGAAATTCATTACGACACATTTTTTCAAATTTAATTCTAACTGCACTAATCGATGTGTATAAATTTTAGTTGTGACTAAAAATTCTGGGGCACGTCACATTTCAAGTCTTCGTCTAAACTGTATTTTTATTCAAATTATAATCAGGTTTTATTCGATACATAGGCAAGAACTTCGATAAAATAATTGCTTAAAATTGATTTTTTTTTCAAAATATTTCGAGGAATATAGAGGTGAACGCTCAATATTTACAGGAGAGCAAAAAGCGTTGTAAATTAGAGGATATTGTTTTGAAATTGTGATTAAATTGATACAATAATTAAGTAGTATCTGACTCATCGAGGATGGGGAAGGATTAAACTAATTTCCCCATTGTAATCGATGTTTCCGATAGAAATAAAGGATAGCTCTCATTATCGTGCTCTTCCATTGCTAATTTAAATTTCACAAGGTCATGTACCATGCTATTCTTTCTACGTATGTATTTCATGTGGCATAATTTTCCAAGAGAGAATTTACGAAACAATGCATTCTTTGAGATACTCTGCATGGCTACCCCTATGGAGCACCAGAGAGTAGTCAACTGTCTCCAGAGCAGCGGCCTTAATCCTCACGATTTGAATGTAAAATTCTCAGCCAATGGTTGCTCACCAAGAGTGGGCTGTGAACGCCGTCTTTAAAATGATCTCTGCATTGTCTTCGGGTTTTAACCGCGTCCGTTGGGTTTTGGCGACTACAGTTTCGCTGACTGCAATGTCAGCGAAACGAGAGGACGCGGTGAAAACCCGAAGAGAATGCAGAGATCACCTGATCAACGCCGCGAAAATCTTCGAACCTACACCGTCTTTAAAAGTTAAAACCGAGGTAAATTCATAAAAATGGGAAAAATACCCGAGAAAGACACTCGTGTTTTACTGCCCTTTCTACTCGGAAGACTCTGACTGATGAAACAAACGATAACCAACGCATATTTTAAAATATTCCTACCGTTCTCCAGCCATGCTCAATCTATTCCTTGTGCAGGAAGAATAATGAAACCGCGGGGCTTTATCTTATCTCTCGTTGTCATCTCGCAGGGTAGACTCCCAAAAAGATGTTTTATAGTTCCTCCTTCAACTAAATACAAAATATTCCCTCGACATACATAGCGGGCGCAGGTTATTGCAAAATATCTCCGTCCATAGCAATAAATCGTAATATATCGAGACACGGGCAAAGCTACACCAAATGTACTGATCTTTTGATATATTGCCTCCGTCTCTAGGTCATATCCTCTTTTCTTGGAGAGATACCGGGCAACAAGACTGCTCAAAATCAATATTTCGGCCCACTTTTTTAATAGAATCTCTACTGCTGACTTATCTTCTCTTGCTCTCTAACTTTATCATCCGTTACTCTATCGTTAAAACCTGCTGGCAACTAAAATTCTGCTAAATCTAATATATTTTTCATTTCTTTTATCTGATAATCTACAAACTATTTTTCAACTTACTCAATTAAATTGATCCAATTTTACTTGAATATTATATAAAAGTTTCCACTATAAATTCACTAGTACTGAAAAAGCCGAAGTATATCAGAACGCGGCAAAGAAAATCCTACCGAGTGCATCCACGAGGTTACGGCCGGTAAGTCGAAATCGAGACTGAATGCTGCAAAGCAAACGAGTATACAAATTGTATCCATAGTCATATAATTAGAATTTATACAATTTTTATTCCTGCATTATCGATTAATCGGCGTCAATCATAGCTAGAAAGAGCTGGCGCTATAGCTGTCTCTTCTACGTAATGTATGTGATCGGGCAGCCAAGCTTAAGATCAGCAGAAATAAAGGAGACATGGCAAAACTATTATGTAACTGGTGCTGTAATTGACCGTCAATCATAATATCTGGGTGCAAATCCCAGCAAAGCCAAATGATTTTTTTCAATGGCCTATTTCATCCTTGGCTTCTTTGGCTAAGACAAAAAGCGCTTGATAGTTTAAAGAAATTAATATCTGATCGAGCAGATGGAGGAATCTCTAATCTGGAATATTTTTGGGGTCACTGCTATTGAATATTTACTCACTTCATTTATTTATTTACTTATTTCCAACTTCCCCGTAAACAGTACACATAGGTCTTTACAACGGAAGATTAACGAAGCACGACATAAATATCCATGCCCTGGATAGGGACTACCTACCCAGGCGGGATTCGAACCCGCGAGGACTTCACCCTACCGCCACCGAGGCCAACAGGCTGTAATTTCTTGATAAGCATTTCTCTGCTATACGTTTCCTTCCTTCTGCTTGCTACGAATATCTTCAGGAAACGATTGACACGTTTAAAATATTCAACGCAGCCGTGATCCCAAAGATATTTCGGAGTAGCGAACCCGATTAATACGAAGCTCTAAAACAAATATGGAAGTTTACATTTTCCAATTCGCGTGTGCAGCACTCGCACAGGGATAAACTTTGAAGGTTGGTGTCGATAGTTGAAGGTAAATCTCACTATGGACTAAGCCCAAGTAAGAAAATGCTAAACACTCAGAATAGCAGCCCTGTTAATTCCCCAATGATACTTCATGCTTCGAGGATCTTGAACGATCCCGTTCCGCCTCGCACTTCGAAGATCGGCTTGATCGGTATCCGCCTGCCTGAATTTATGCCTGACGTGTACCCTGGACCCTTTTGCGTATATAAATAGAAGGGAGCTCTACCCACGGAATGGAATATCACGCTCTCTTAAGATACCCTGTGATATACCTCAAGGCTGTGTGGCAGGGGATGAATGTTTTTCCCTATCATGAACTCATCTACATGTAGGTGCTACGATGTACATAGTGGGTGCTCGTACCACAATTGTAAGCGAAATTACGTGGCAATGATTCACCCTCACTAAGCATGCACCATTCATTCCTCTACGTATGACAGTACATTGACCCAGATGGGTATGTGTTACAAACTTAGGGCATACAAGAAATTAACGCATGCATCGAGTAAACTAGTACTACTGGACAATGACGGATTCAGAGATGAGATAGAGGGAACTATCACCCAGGGGTATCCAATTTACGTAGAATTTACGTAATTTGGGTATCAATTTTAAGTAGATAAAATGGTAATTTTGTTCGACCCACCACTACTGCTCGGAGGTTATCCCCCAGAGCTCCCAACCATCCCCACCCCCTTGTCCTTTTCCTGGATCCACCACATCTACTGGGTATATTATTTGGTAAAAAATAACTAATTAACGAAAATTCAAACGAAATAACATATTTTCGGTTGAATATTTAAACCTTTCCGTCGCCGAATCTATTTCCCTGACTTCATGTTCATCGTCAAATCTACTGTACTACGTAGGATCTCTTTAAAAAAAATTCCTTGGCTTCGTCTTTAAATATTTCACTCTAAAATTTATTCCAAGGACCATGTATTTATACATTTTTAGCGAAGTTAAGACAATAGTGCCCATCATTTTTCATTTTTCATAATGGTGCCCATCCTAATTGTTGTAGTTGATTCGTAACGCAAATTAAATTACCGTATCTACCTTCAACGTACCTATTTGCTCTTTTATTAGGTATTTATAGTATTTCAGTAGTGACATCAATGTGGTATTTCATGGTTAGCTCCAACTTAAGTTTATTTCGCCTCGATCTATTTCTGTGCTAGGTCTCTCCACGTGTAGTTCGCATTTCGACGGCGAGCAGAAGCCAATCAATGCCTCCTGTCATCGATGAATGCTATTTTCCCGTAACAGTGCGTTTAGCGCCCCCTGCTCCCTTGAAACAGACGATTTCCTTTGAAACCGATTCAACGGATCGTAAAACAACCGCACGAGTGCAGTTTATTCCCGTATATTCGGTATATTTTCCCGATAATTCGATGTGTACAACTTCATTTCGAAAGCCTTTATGCCGGTAAATTCGGTAGTGTATTTTTATCTCCAGTGGCCCTAACTCTTTCTCAGTGATATTATCTAAAGGTTAGGATTGATAGGTGAGGGTAGAGATCACCGTGGGTAAGCCAGAGGCGAGTGTCATGCACCTATGGTATGGACACCTGTTCCTTTTCCTGAGCCTTTCGCACTCTAGCATTTTGCATAGGGGTATTTGAATAACTCATCCGGGATTTGACCCTGAGATCCTCCAATCAGGAGCCCAATACTCAACCCACTGGGATGCCACGCTCTCTTCCCTTGTTTGCTTCGTGTCCATCAGAAATCCTGATAAAATTTTATGCTTGAAACTAGGTAGTACCTTTCTTGTATGTATTTGACCTGAGAAATGCGTGGAAAATTATTTTCTTCAGGTAGCATCTCTAAATACAATGTTTTCCTCCGCCATAAAAATTCGCCAGATACGCCAACTGAAATTTTGATGGTGTAGCTAGAAGGTGAAGGACGGTAAAGGCCCCTTATGCTTAACATAATTACAATATTCGCTCCATGGGCGAACAGGCCAGGGCGGGCGGGAGTCTACGCCGGGACCCGCGGCCCTACAAGGGACCATGGCTTGTATTTTTACTATGCATTTGTGCTGACCGTCCCATGTACCCAAGCATCTTACGAGCTTGTTTTCTTTAAACTCAACATAATAACTGCCGGGTTGCATCGCTCCTAACTAATATAACGTATGAATATAAATATAATGTAGTGAACGTATATATTACGTACATACGTAATATATGCGTTCAATATAACGTATTGAAAGACTATTGGGTTTTGAGGTAGACAAGAATGCAATTGTGGAAATAATTACCCGGACATCAGGACTAAAAACACTGTAACTTTAGGTCGTAAATTGAACTCTTCCGTTGTAGACATAAAATTATCATCTAAATGTTTCATTTCACTTTTAAGGGGCCTTTACCTCGTCTCCTCCGGGGCCCATGGTTAACCACTCCGCCCCTTATGGGCTCCGTCTCCGTCCACATAAAAGATCACAGTTATCAGTGCACCTGCTGATGGTATAGATGTAAAAATGTGTGTTGGGGTGTTCCTGAACCCCTCCGACGACCATCCATACGTCTACAGCGAATCCAATAGTGATTCCCTGTAACACCACCCTTCCCCAACACAATACGTTCAGTGCTCCCACATCCCCGCAGCGGCGTCGCTTTGAAACCGATTCAACGAATCGTAAACCAAACGCACGCTAACCCCGAAAACGACCTTTGGACTCCCACCTCCCTCGGCGAAATTTAAAAAAAAATGAATGGGAGCGCGCGCACACAATGCACATGTGTGATAGAGGTCGCTTGTGTGTGCCATATCGCCCGTTCTCTCTCTATCTTTCCCTCTCTCTCCCACCCCCTCTGCACGCATTACTCATCCCACCCTCCTTATCTGCGTCCGCCAGTCAACACCCGAGGATCGCGCCCGCCGCCGCCGCAGCGCCAGCCCATATTTTAACCGAAAAATAACGCCCGCTCGCAGCGGCGTAACTAATTGCGTGGCGCGAGCATTAATTACCGAGAAAATAACCGATTGAAGCGGGAAAGCAGGAGAAGGGAGAACCACGATTATCCGTGAGGTGGAGGATTCATCACTTTTTTTCACGGAGATCAAAATCAAATGGGATGAACTGGTCCACGCGCCTACCGCATCTAATGGAATCTTCGATCCGAACATTACTTCGCGCGTGTGGAGTTCGCTATGATATCAGCGGTCGCCGCCTGTCGCCGAAAGAAAATATTTTTTCAATGATGCATTGTCGTCCTCTGTGGCGGCTGGGTAAAGTCCTGGCTTCCTAAATAAGAAGTCGTGGGTTAGAGTCCCGCCTTTGAAGGTTTACCCTACCTAAGACATGGTTGATCGTGCTCGTATAATTGTTAACTTGTTGAAAAACCCCGATATAAAGGCAAATATTAAGTTTTTCGATGGTTTGGGAATAAATAAATAAAACATGGGTTACACAGTAATTAGTCCGGGTTGGAATGTAATTGTAAATGCTACAAGCTTACTCACAACGTATTTATTACTGACTTCGTAAATTTCGATTGCAACCGGTTTCGCGCGCTCAAAGTCCTGAATAACATATAACGTTCAGTGCTGGCATGAGTTTCAACAAATGCTTGAGCATGAATATTATGCCTGAAGCCAAAATTTATTAGTTGAATAAAAGTGAGCTTAAGTCGAAATAAAATTCCAAGAAGCAACCAAAATGCAGACAGCATTCAGTTCATTAATTGAAATGGACTCTTCCCAGTCCCATGAAGTCCCAGCAAACGTTTTTCGAAAGCGTGGCAACTTAAAAACTTTCCATTAATGAAGTCCACTTTTTGCGGAGATATGTCGTGGAACAATATAACGAATGATAAACAAATATATCGTGTTGCCCACTTATTGTATTATAACAGTTCACAACACGTGTTTCAATTGCCTCACAATCATGTACTGATGATGCTCCTACCTGATGATGAATGTGCAGCAATCAGAATACGTGTGGTAAGCTGTTAAAATAATATGAGTGGACAGTACGATATATTTGTGTATCATACTTACTTTTACATACTTCTTATTTATACCAATAACAGTTTCACCTGTAGTAAAACCTGGTGTCATTTTGACAGTGAGTATATGAGTAGATAATTGACGCCCAATCTTAGAGCATTGGACCAGGACCTAAGACATATCAAGGAGGACATAGGGATGATGATGGAGGTAAAAGAACTGGCATGGGATAGAAAGAAATACACAGCTGCAGCATACCAATCTTAGGAATGCAACAGGATAAATAAATGAATATGAATACATAAAACTTTCATTTTCACTTCTTTTCATTGTAACATTACCGTAAGTACGATGTTTATTTTATGTATTTTTATTTAGTCCCAAACCACTGAATACAGCACATATTGGCCAGTATGCATCGGGCTGTACAGCAAATATATCAATTATAAAAAAACAACCATTCTCTGGACTGGGGCAACCTATCTAGGCGGGACTTGAACTCGCGACCTCTTGTTAGGTCGGCGAGGATTTTACCCCGCCGCCGGATTTTACCGTGGCCGGATACGACGCTTTGGGCTTTTTCGCCTTTTTTTCAAAATCATTATATTGGTAAAATATTGACACTTATATCATTGAATTATATTTCTATTAATACGAATACTAACCTTGCAGCTAGATACAGTGACCTCATCTAAATAACCTCTACCCACGCGCCATCTAAAATTTATTTCCCTCATATGACCGCTTTCATTGGAGAGGCCACGCGAGTTCCTGACCCGCCACGTCTATTCCAATCATCTTCCTCAGTCCGTTAGGCGAGAGTCGGCTCCTGACATCTCCATCCTCGAAGGCACCTTCCTCTCTTGAACTCCCTCCCTCAAACTTCTCGGTTGCCTAACTTCGAAAACTCGTCTCCCAGTTGAGGCCCCCTTTCATTCCAAAACAATGGCTCCAACCAAACTAATGAAATTGGCCGTTGGTTGGTACCAGGGTGACTTTAGCATACTCCGGGACGTGAATAGGCAGTTGAAGAAGTACTTCTTCAAGTCCAGAACTGAGATTCATCTTCCGGGCCCACGTCCTCACTAATCTATTTACGTACTACAACATCCTTGGGGTCATCATTCTTTCGAATGCTGCAAAGACCTAGCATGGATGTAGTGATGGAAAATTCGATTTCGATTAAAATCGAAAATCGCGTTTTAACAGACTAAAGTCGAGGAAATTGCAACTGATTCATGATCTTCGAGTTTCGATACAAATCCGATTATTCAACATCGATCTTGACCATTTCGTTTGATCCCAACAGAGTCACCACCGGCCAGTGATAACGTTGTCCGTCCATTGAGAAAGACTTTTCTCTAAGACTCGTAAAACTAGAGAGGCACGCCTTTAACCTTCAAGAGAGCATCTCATTGAGTTGATCTTTCATGGAAATTTTAAGGAAACCGAATGTTTCCAAGCGGTGGTCGCAAAATTTTCATGAGCGTGCATTTGTAAATTTCAAGTACTAATGATTCATTCGAGGTAGATTTTTTTCTCTTACTGAAATCGATTCCTCCACTGCAAAAAAGCTCAAAATCGCCCACCGAGTCAAATCCGATCATCTAGTAGCTCAAAAATACGAATCCGCTTAAATGGCAGTGTCCGGAGCATTAGCGCTCACCTCCAAGCATATAGAAGAGGAAATGAGCGTTTATGCTCCAGACACTGCCAGCTGAGCGGCTTCGTATTGTTGGGCTACTAGATGAGCGGATTTGATTCGGTGAGCGATTGTTGAGCATTTTCGAAGTGGAGGTATCGAAATGTGTACTATGAGTCTTTTAATGAATAATAAACATGCTTTTGAACAAACATTTTTAAATACCCGTACATTTTCTCGTTTAATTGATGTTTTGGTGCTGAAAGGTCAAGCTTTTCATTTCGATAAAAAATCGATTCCTCAAAAAAAACCGATTTCGACAGACGTTTTTCAAAAACTAGATGGAAGTTAGAATTTTTTCCAGAGGAGGAGTCCATTCAAACTTTGACATTTATAGAATAATTCTTCAGACAAAATCAAGAGAGCGTTGATCAAGAACAAGACGGAAGACACTAGCAATAACAAGGTTTCTAGGGCCAAAGAAAGAGAGAGCTCGTTCACCGATATTATAAGTGTCGATTTTGCTAAAAGGTTTATAATTAAAGAGACCGCTATTTTTCCGTTTTCCTGTCCTTCGTGTAGTTCATGAACTATTTTCGGCGAATAATAATCGATGGTCTTAACCCTTACGCCAATAAGATAGTACGTCAGAAGCTCCTACCGAGCATGTTACCATTCCTCAGCAAACCTCTCTACTCCTCGCATTACTTACGCGTGGTTGATGGTTGCTTGCCCCGTTTTAAGCGATCCCTTCCCTCCATGAGTGATTCTCCCTGAAACAACTAATTTACCAGAACTCTATTGACATCACCAACTCATACAGTGCACTAATAAAAAATACATATTGTCTTACAGTAATTAATATGCATATAATACGTGTATTAATTAATATAGAGAATAATTCATTCATTCAAATTCCAGGCCAGAAAGTTTTTCTACCAAAAACATTTTTGACTCACGTTCTGGTGTTTACTAACGACCTATTTTAGCTGGGCATTTATAATAGTTGATAAAGACAGCCATTTTGAACAATTAGCTATTTAATCGTGATTACTCTAAAATTATATATTCAATATTTGTATTTTTTACGAAAAAACTTGCCAAATAGCTCATTAAATAGCTAGGCTACTTAAGAAAGATCAACTTACCTTCTTTCACCTTGTTCTTATAATGAACTTATTATTCACATTAGTTTATTATGAGATATATTCCTGTTAGGTTTTGAAGATTTTCTTCAAATAAAAGAATTTCTTATTTAAGGCTAATTGTAAAAGCAAAAGAGGCAGATATTTGTTAGCAAATTTACTCAAATGTAAGAGTTACATGGGCTAAATCAATGGGCTCCAGTTCGTCATAAACAGCAGAAATAAACGAAAAAATTCTTTACGCACGAAAGTTATAATGCAATAGTTCTCTTTGAGTAGATTTCTTTGATTGTAATTATTGAAAAATACAAATTAAAAGTATAGGTAGCAACTTAATGATAAACTTTACAGTTAGGTCAAAGTTATCCATGAGTGCATAACTTAGGTAATAATGGTAGCGAGATACACGCATGGTTTTACACGCTGCGTCGTGATACCTCCGCGCACTGATATAATTCGCTGCCTCCAAAGTGATTGTCGCCGAGGGGCCGTGGCAGTAGCGACCCAATTCCCTTCCTCCCACTGATCGTTTGATGCATGTACGTCCTATGTGCTTTGGGGATAGAGAGAGCGCCCTATCTCGCTCCTCATTGGTCCGTTCGAATCGGGTATCCCAAAAAGGCACGAATTCAATGCAAAAATATTAATCACTGTCACATCACTCTTTTCGACCCCATGTCACAGAATCACTCGGCAATAAATCTTCCAATCTTTCCTCCTTTTTTTCAATTAATTGCCGGCAAATAGTGTTCGAAAATGTCGAAAAATTATGACCAAATGAAAATTTTTATAAAAATTTCATATTTCACACTGCGTGATCACGTTTGTCTATCACGTTTTCAATAAATTTTACTCACAGCACATGAGATTGCATATGCATTTTCCGCAGCGAACATAAGTCGACTGAATAGATGCATTCTTTATTCAGGATATATCCAGCATTCAAACGTTGTGCCCTGTGCCCGATATGAGTTATCAATCTGCCATCTTTTTTGAAAACATAAACTCAAACCTGGGCTTTGCTATAGTCACCCTGTTAGCAAATAAAGGCATTTTTTTCATTTAATGGTATTTCTTGGAGATTTGAACAAAAAATTCGCATTTTGTAATTCGGCATGAACCCGTGAAATTCCACTGGCTATAAATTTAACGGAACTAACCGGATACAAGTAAGACGTTTGCTAAATTTATGGTCAGTTATTTTATTCTAAATAAATAATTATTGAATTCTAGAGATGCAAGTATTATATTGTAAATGGGATGGACTTATGGGGAGGGTGGTCAATTTTCAGCACATAATAGTAGCTAGATAACCATTCTTAAGCGCTAAGTGACAACTTATCTACTTATTTCATATATATTTTGTAATAGAGGATCAATAGCTACTTTTTAATTTAAGTTTAAATTTAAGTTTGTAATGTTTGAAAGAAAGTTTACAGCTATTAAGTTCAAAATGACTGCTTTGCAAGAGATTAGCGAGTTAAAGTACTCCAAATAACTATGATTATCATACTTAAATATAGGAAATACGTACATATCTACCATTTAAAATAAAGCTTTTTTAAGATCTGAGTCATATCCAAAGGGGCTTATGGATCGATCATAGGCTCTTAGGAAATCCTGGGTCCAATTTTACGGCATCCATGAACGGAAATAAGTCATTCACACATACAAGATGCCAGTATGACACTAAATTGCATTAAAAAGTTTAAGCTGCAAAGCAAAGTCATTGAAAGTCAAAAATAAATTTAAAGTCCCACATTGGACCCATATTAATTACTTAATTACGACCTGGAAAGTTCTGTTAACAATCTTTGTGGACCCGTTATTAAATAGGTCTTGCCATAGCTTTGTGCAAAACAATTTTTTCAACCATAAAATTTAGAGAGTACTAAATGCCTTTTTTATGAACAGCTATATTTTACGATGTCAAAAAAATTACGTACTTGAGTATAAAAAATAGGCAAGGCTGGTTAAGACATTAAGCCTGTTTAGGGATTAGATTCCGAGAACTATTCCATTAATCAAACTAGTGAGGCTCAGAGAGCAATACCTCGTGGACTTGACCTTAATGTTAGGCCAACATTAATTACATGCAGGTTATTACGATAGCATTCCCGCCAAGGAAACAATGCAGTAGCAATCTCCGTTGGAGCTCCTTAGGGACGGAGCAGTGAGAAGTAGGTCTAAACAAACATTGTTGCAGAGTTGAAGGAGAGAAAAACTTGAAGTTTTCCTTCCTGTAATTGCTGGATTGTTTTGACGAGGCATTAGCATTACTTTTGAGCTTCGCCGCGGTTTTACTGAGAAACTGAAGATAAAAGTTTCTTATTTCCAAAATATAATAAGATCCTTAAATATTTACCATAGTGATGTTGAAGTCTGTTTCACGTACGTACCTACCTAACTATTAATGCGAGTTTTGCCTCATAACCACATTTTAGACGAATAAGTAGGTTAGAATTTTGTCCATACGATGGAAAGTAGTAAAGCTGCTCGCATGCCCTCGAAATTATTGCAGAATTTAGTTCACTCCATAAGTCAAACCTAGTTTGAGTTGGAGATGGCGCGGATGTGTCGAGGAAGATATTTCGCGAAAGGGCTGACTCCCATCCGCAAAATACGGCGACGCCGCAAACTAGTTAGGAAAAACGACACGCAACCTAAAAACTGGCTGTTGCAGCTCGGAAATTTTACACCGAGACACGCCACACGTCGTAAGTCTACCGCGAGTTCTTGCACCGGCGGTTTCATTTAATCAAGGCTGCAGGGCTCTCGCGGACACCACCACGGGGCAGTTTGACCGCCAAGCACAGGAAGTGACAGCCGCGCGCGCCTTCGACTTTACTCCTACGGTGGGAGGAGAGGGTTGCGAACGAGAGGAATGGTGGATGGGGGGAAAAGAGAGGGATACGATATGAGCCACGTCACCCTCCCATACGGATACGCAGGTTACATATATCTGTATCTGTATACCCATATGCCCGGGATATTTTTTCCCGATATACTCATGTATACTGGCACGTTATTTGTTAATCCCATATTTATTTATTCAATACACAATTTTACTAGTAAGCCATCGCCTGGTGGTAATATGAACATAAAAATAAAGTGCCTATCTAAATAAGAGCATATAAAATGAAAATAATTAGCACACATATCCGGATGGCACAACTTAAACAAATGGAATATGAACCAAATCACCCAGAATTATAAATTTCCAATACTTCTTAAAGAACCACATTGAAATCAACAAAGAATCGAGGATTATTTGACCTTAAAAATCAACAGATATATTGAGCGCAATTTTGTAAAGTCCAGGATCCGACTACAATGCTGAATCAAAAATTTATTAACCGAAGATACTCAGTCATTGAGTTATGGAAATAATTTGATACGTTAGGGTTATTGAAAATTCCTTGTACCCATATGCCCTAAAAAAAAAGGGGGAAGTGACCTCCATGATGAAAAAGCACAAATGGTAATTTCCACACTTTTCAATTCCAAAAATCAACAACCGATCATGTTTTCAACACATATAGCGCCATTTTCAAGGGGAGAAAATGACACAATGAGTTAAGCACTATGGTCGGTTGTTGAGTTCTGAAATTAAAACGAGTGGAAATTACCATTTGTGTTCTTTCGTCATGGATATATTGAACTTCCACCAAATAAAGCCAGAAATTATTTTATGCGGAATGGAGCTGTTCCTGGTTTTAACCCTTTTAATATGTAATGTTTGCAAAAATGATTGATGAGCTCCATCCCTTTAGTTTTTGGATTCGTTGCCGTAATTGTGAGATATTCTTCCGTGCCTTGAAAATAGGCCATGGCATTGTGAAGAATTTGATGATATTTTCTATCATGAACTCAATCCGACAAGGGTGGAACACCATGTATATTCCCAAATCGCATTTTCACAATTTCAATTTGCTTTCTGATTATTTAGGACCTACCTGATTATTTAGATTCACGGAAGATAGTAGGAAAATCTAAGAGTTTGTAAATATCATAAATAAACATAATTATGCATCATAATATACTTACATAAATAATACCCACTGCAAGATGCATTAACCAATAGTAACATTGAACCTTTAAATTCTAATATTATCTATATCGATATACCGATCGGCATGTGTATTATTAGCATTGATTTACGATATATCTGTAAATAGTAAGAAACCTCACATATCCCTACCCTTTTAGAGTAGTATATAAATTTATTATCCATGGACGTCTTCTGCCACTAAGAACATCCAGCAAGGTACATATATATTTGAGCTCCATAACATATTGATTCACATAGCAGTTACATTATCATGAACAATGACAGTATCCTTAAATAAAGTTTGCTTACTTCTAATGTTCAGTCTCAGGACCTCCCATGCCATATATCTTCACTGCTTATCTCACTGACGTTGGAATCTTTATTCATTGAGAAAATTTTTAATCTTTCTACGTACGAACAAAAGATTTTTTATCTAGCTAAAGGACTAAAAGTACTTAGATAATAGCAATAGTTTTCTCGAGGCGACTCAACCATCCTGATGAAGATAATGAAACAAGTAGCAGAGTGATTATGATTTTTCCTTAACCTACCTCATAAATTGAAAGTGATACAACATGAAATGAAGTAACATTTAAATTAACTGCCATTGGATGAAAATCATATTAGCCGAATGGCTTTAGCAGTGTAATGAGATTCCCCACATTGTTTGCCATTTTGACATTGTTTGAACCTTGACTTTACCTTTGGTAGATTTTGGAGACACCCTGTTCCCTTTGAATCAAGCGATATAAGTTAGCGCAATAGTTAACTTCACATTAATCGCCTAATGAAATTCCCTGAGCCTTAAAATGTGACACTTCAGGGCAGTATGTTGGATTGAAAGGCGTGGTTGAACCACATTAAAACTCCAAAAAGAAATCACAGCTCGTAAATTCGACAAAAAACTACTGAAGAAATCATAATAATACTTATAATAACGAATATTGACTATCCGTGTCCCATGATAAAGAGTTTAAATGTGGTCCCATGTCGAAAAATTGCCCAGACTAAAATATTCCGAAGACCCTTCGCAAAAAATCAACCCATAAAAAAAAATGTGCAAAAAAAGGAGTTCCCCCTCCCCGAAACTATGATTTAGTGAATACTTTTCTATGCATCTTCCCGCATGTTCCCAAAATTTACCCCCTCACAAATTTGTCTCAGTGCCGTAACGCTCCATATACTCCTCATGCGAGAGATAAGAAAACCCCAATCTTCCCCGCCCAATAAAACCGTCTTGGGTAATACTTGACTTCTCAATGACCTCTGAAGCTGGGGTCAGAAAGCGCGAGAGAGAGGAGCGGAGGAATTCTTCGGTTGCGTCACACATTTGGCAATTCCCCTTTCCACTTAGTCCCGAAATTTCGTGCGGCAGTCACAGGTGGCGGTCAAACGCGCAGGACATAAAAGAGAAACGGAATCGGAAGGCATAAAAAGGGAAATGAAAGCCTTATTGCATGGCGGCAATATTTATGGAGACGTCAGCCATAAGGTAGGGCGAAGACAGGATTGTTTACTCACCTTGGGATTGGGCCGGCCGTGCCTTGGCATACAAATGCGTCCACTGCGATGGTCTCATGCGGAACCGCAGATGGTGCGGGGGGAACACGATCACTGAGTTGATCACCTCGCATCCAAAACCACCGGACGACACCATTAGGCCCTGGAAACAAATATTTAATTCAAGAAGTAAATACAATATTAAGTCAAAGGGTAGCAGTATCACATGAGTGACTTCGCTTGAACTGACGCGTATAGATTTCGTATAGTTATTTTAATTTTAATTACAAAATAAAACTTTTCATTGATGAATATCATTTGGTATTCCCGCGATACGAAAATGTTGGTACCTACAATTTTGCGGTCAGATATACCAGAAGGTCCATGTGATTCGCGCCGAAAAAAATAATGACGCGGTTGCGCAACTGGTGGCTTACAAGACCAAATTGAATTGCTATCAAGCCAATTATTTTTTACAACAAATTTAAAACTCAAGTATACATGAAAGAAACAATATTGATAGCTTCCCGTGGAAAAGCAGTGATAGGGTGAAAGCAAGTGAAAAACACGTGATAATTGTGCATTCGATGAAAGAAAATATCAAAAATATTACTGAAATCGATATCGCTTTCAACGCCAATTCTTGACCAATATGCATTCTGCTACTCATTACATCAATATTCAAAGCATCAAAGAAACCGCAAATTAATAGTCACAGAAAAAATGTACACATTATCAACAAATCCATACCTTTCCATACTTACTAGGTTATTTTGACGATGCAAGATGTTCCACTAATGAGTTGGAGCATCGGCGCAGATCTTGAAGTAGTGACTCATCCTAATTTCACTACGCCAGAATTTAGTCCAAACTTCATTCATCTGCGATGAATAGCAACAAAACTGAGGATACTCATCCTACGAAGGAACAAGAGATTAAATACCATACACAGCTCTACAAGTGTAAGGATAGTTTCCAACTTCGCAAGGCTGCACTCTCGAGGTCGCGTCTACTACTCCGCCTGAGCTCAAAAGAGAACTCTTCTCCGCATACTGCACGCACAACTGAACACAAGTCGCGACCGAAACAGGAGCTTGACTGACAACTAATGCCCCTCCCCGATGGAAGAGAGCCTCAAGCAGCCCAATCCAGCGTTTTCATTTCTAATGGCATGACCATATGACAGTCACGAGGGAAAATACCGGGCATAAGCGCAATAGAAAAAAAGGCATTCGACACGGTCCCAAATCGGGGCGTCGGTCAAAGACCGAAAGCTTTTAAGGCCTCCCAATCGTACAGACCGGAGAGGGTGAGATATGCGTGAGGGTTACACGTGCGGAACGGAGGGAAAAGTGTGCCCGGCGATATCTTACATATTTAACGTCTACCTGAAAATCCAAATCATATCGGACTATTATAATTGACTGAAAGTACGGTTGGATCACAATCACTGGGTCGACAGCCCTCCATCAAGAACCGCAAGATGACACCATCGAGACTCGAAATTTCATTCCAGAAATAAAAAAGGATACAGTGAAAGGATATTACAATATGTTAAACGGATTAGGTTGGGAGCCGCTAGAGACACGGAGGCTGTGCGCTAGGCTAAGATTGCTTGAGCAGTTGAGAATGGATCTTTCAGAGACACGGAGAACATCATCTTAGAACCCTACTGCATTTCCAGGTCCGACAGAAACGATAAATTAAGAGAGATATTTTGCCACGCTACCCGTAATTTCGTTAGGGCATTTCCTTTTCATTTGTAAACAGCTGGTATCCTAACACCCCCCGCGGCACGCCTATTGAGGGGATTGGCGGGGTGTATGTAGATTTAGAACGTGTGCGACAATAGAAGCATCCTGTCCGGATCCAATTCCAGTCTCTCTGTTCCGCAACGGATACTCCCACTTCTTGATATATACCATAGTTACTAACATTAGGCTGCATCCTATTTTTTTAAATCTTGGATTAAATGTCAAGGCTTGATGGTGTTGTAGTTTGGGAAGGATTAAAGGAAAGAGTCACCGCCGTGATGAGCACGATGACGTGCTTTCGTTAAGATAGGACTGGAAGGATTTGGTATGGAAGAAACTCGCGCCGTCATTAAGGCGAAGCGTTCCACCTCTATAAAAATCTGTTTCACTGTTCCTTGAGAAAGGGAAGACCGCCCCATGGAAGACATGCCCCAAAGGCTTCTCTCATTGCCAACACTAGATCAGTATACACTACGCGTCTCATTAAGTTAATATTTAAAACACAATCCTGCAAACCAAAGGGCATAATTGCGACGGTTTTGGCTTTCGCCAGGTATGAAATATTCCTTTACAACATGTACATACATAACAGAGCGCACTAATAGCAAGAGAAAAGATGCACATATTATCAAGACAAAAACCCATACTTTTACATGAGTAATTTGGTTTGAAAATGCAAGAGGTCACACTAATGAGTTTCAGCAACGGCATGGAACTTGAAGTAGTGACTATGCAAACCTTTTCTCTAGATCATCCGTTCTACATTTATTATGTAACGGTACTTCTCTCCATGCAATAAACACTGTGGATCCGAAACACACACAATGAACATCGAGGAATCAGGGTGGTTGCTGCGAGGCATAACTCGGACAAACTTGTCGGCGAGGTCACCAATAAATGATTCAGTGCAATTTAGTAAATTTACCTCCCAAGTTTAATCTTGATAAGGGTATGTCGCCTGAGGTTATAAACTCAATTTACTCTCGTTAGTTTCACAGAGTGTGTGACTATAAACTACTCTTCCAAACTATTTGAGGATTAAAATATATCTCAAGGCGGAAGGTGAGAACATATTGCTCCGATTTTTAATAAATTTTAGTAAGTTTGACGCGAAAACATTGAAAGTTTTTTTCAGAACTACAATTCAATAGAAACCATTACACTCATCGAAATGATTATGGTATTAGCTCCTGTCATAAAAAATAAAGCCAATGTATTACAATTGGCATCTAGCCAGATTAAATAGTAAAATTTATGCTCGCACAACCCTAGACAATGACTTCAACCCTCGGACTTAAGGAAAAAAGTATTTGCGATTTTATCGTTTATTATGAACCCATTAAAAGTATTCAACAGAGAATCGTAAAGGTTTTGGATCTTCGGATGAGAAAAAACCTCTTCCGAAATGAACAACGCTTATAATCGTCCTCATGGCCAAAATATGGCTCCATGGCCCTTCCTGTCAGCCCTGAGTCTTCTGCAGAGGCTAATTAGAACCATCAACAAATATCAAGGATTTTTAGAGGTTCTTTGCATTTTTAACTCCGACAGGACTTCGTTTACTCTAATCCGTCGAGCAAAAGCGAGTGGAAATATTTCTTCTCAATCGCTACTACTCAGTAGACTCGAGAAAATTTTTACGGAACGGAAAAGTTAGTAAATTGTAGGGAGCCCAATTATTTCTTTTTTGCACGTTCATATTCATGGTTTCCGTGTCACCTTGCCAGATTTTTTTCTGACACCAACAATCTCGAAAAGGAAACAGGAAAGACATTTAATGTCCGGAAAGGAAATGGCTGCAGCGTTTCCCTTATAAAAAAAGCGCAATGAAATGAACTCCGCGGAGATATAATGGTCTCAAATGTCGGAAATGGGGCGAGTAACAGTTTAAAAGAGATCGAAAAGTTTTTTTGCGTCGTATTTTTCTCACTGCATCCCATAATTTGAGTTACTTACTGTGATCGTATTTCATTTTTAAATTTAACGCCTCATTCTTTGTAACGCAGCGTTTTCTTAGTCTCGTTTATCCTTTAATTTGTGATATTTTCTCTCTTTTACGTATAAATCATGTGCTAGAGGCGTCTTTCATTTAATTTTATTTTTACTATCTCTACTCAACCATTCATATTCGTTCACTCGATAGTTATTTCCCCATTTTCTCCCTCGCAGGCTTAAATCGGCGGTTTTCTTGAGCATTTCATTTTCTGTTTTGTTCAGCCTTTCCTATATGGTGAAATTAATTAATTATAATTTTTTTTTATTTTATAAATTAAAAATAATTAATTAATTAATGAGTTAAAGATACAGCTTTTTGTATGCTAGAAAATATCCTTTGACTCATTCGGAGGTGAATGCACTTGAATTTAGACGGATGCTCGATTTTTTTATTTTAATGGAGAATACTTTTTTGTTTCTACGAAATATTCGTGAAATTTAAAAAAAATATTTTTAATAAAAAAACAAACCAATGAAAAAAATACTAACAAAGCTACCAATAGTAAAATACATTGCATTTTTTTCTATTAGAAAAAAATTACTAGAAATCTATAAAATTTACAAGGAATTTTACCATCTCAAACTTTATAGCTATGTCCTCGTATTGATATGAACATGGCTTATGCCATGGTATTACCTTTCTATGCATAAGGAACTAAGGGATGAAGTAATATTTAATTAATAAAAATTTTCATAAATTATGCAAAAAAAGATAACAGTTAGGTAGAGTAACCTCAGGGGCACTACATCATTGGAGCAGGTATAATTAATAGGCTTTTTTCAAAGCCTCTAAATATCTGCAATGGACTTTGGTATGCATCGACGATGTTAGCAGATTACGACAACGATTGGTTCAATAAAAGTTTTAAGAATGCCATGATTGATTCCATAGAATGCAATAAAATAAATAATCTCACCGCATTGGGAGATAACCTTTTGCAACATATATTCCGGACTCAAAGTGAAATGGTAATGTAAGAAAATACTTGTAACCGATACACCCCAATAAACGTAAAAAAAAAACATAAAGCGACAGCAACGTAAAAAGAGCACTGGCACCTCACCCGTGCAAAAAGAACATCGTCACCGCTTCTGACGTTCATTTCTCAATGGCAAATATTAATTTTCGAGCGCGAAATAGAAGAGCAGCGAAAATAATGGAAGTGCTTTTGCTTTCGGAATACTAAAATACGCCCCCGTTCTTTTATTTCATCAATACACTTTTGAATAATTGGGATCGAATACTTTCCCGAAAGCCGCATTCTGCACGACGGGTGTCCTTCTGCATCCTATTATTTAAGGGAAGAAGTAGGGAGAAAGAGAGCATTCCCGCGCTCGCTCACCTTGCCCGGCTCCGAGGAACGAGGACGCACGCCCAATTTCGCTAATGGCGATCCCACGACCAAATGGCGAAAATATTCCCGGCGTTGCCAAGTCGCTGCCCGCCTCTCCCAGACACATATTTTAGGTATGAAATTTCACTGAATCTGAAGTACATATACTCCACGAAAACATTAGAGAAAACAAGGGCAGACATGAATATATATACGAATTACTACGAAAGACAATTGTGTAACACTGGTGCATCACTTCTACCTCGTGCAATTTATTACACATTTAACTATAAATAAACACCCCTTGATGCAAATTGTTATCTTATGAAAAAAGTAAAACCTTTAGACGTATTTACGAATTGAAATATTTCCTTATGGTTTCTTCAAAGGTTAGCTTGATTTAAGGCCTGTTTACACGGTACATTAACACATACGGGTTAATATCTAAATGAATGAACGCGAGAATGAACGCCAAAATGCACTGTGTAACCGCCTAACTTGTGCAAATGCATGCACAGAAAATAGAACCTGTTCTAATTTGGTTCCTGCATTCGTACATGTTCCGTTCCGGTCCACAAAAATCATTCATGCAAACAGACATTAACTCGTACATGTTAATGTTTCGTGTAAACTGGCCTTAAGACACTTATTTTGGAGTTGGGTGATGAATGAACATAATTTTCGCTTAATGATTGGGGAAATATGATTGATGCCATTTCCTTGGAAAAAGATTTTTCTGAATATCAAGGGTCTGCATTTTCCTTCAGTAATTAACGGACCCCTGTTTCAGTCTTCAAAATAAATTTTCAGATAACTTTCCACGATAATTGCTTAATTTACCTAAAGTAATTAAATACAGTGTATACAATATACGGTACAGTACTATTTTCATGAAATGAATTTTCTCTGGACATTATGCGAACATGTAAGCATCCAGGGAAATAGGTGAAATAAAAAACGATGAATTTGTGAAATACCGCACAATGTCTCTCACGTAAAAGCGAACGATATCATTTTCCCTAACTCGGTGAATTTACGGTATACTTCGCGAGAGTATGTTTCATACCATGCAATAAATACAGACCTCGCCTACAATATATACGCTGCGGTTAGACTAGCGCAATCTTTATTTCTCTATATCTGCAATGACAGTATGCTTTAACACGCTTTATTTTTACCAATGATAAACATAATACTCTGACTCTCACGCCGAAAAGCATCCATCGATATTTTCAATTTACATATCAGTTGAGCTAAAATTTCATGCCAGATACTTTATTTTTATCTTTTACATATATTTATTCGTTCCGTTGCTGAAGTTCCAGCTTAATGTAACCTTCGTCAAAGGAAGCATATATGTATATGGACACGCAAAGCCTGATTCCCCAGCAGCATAATGAAATTAATATCGAAATGAATTGGTGCCCATGAATTTGCGTTCGCGGGCTCATTAATACACATTAAAGAAATGGATTCAGCCTCACTTAGTGGAACTACGCGGATATAAAAAAACGGAAAAGATATCGAAAGTCCCGCGATAAATACACAAAACGCCATACCATGAGATTCGCGATCAATTGATATGAACATAATTGATGAGAAAAGCGTATTTACCTTGGTATTACTAATAGGTTTCTATTTTAATTTTTAGTATATTCAGTTTAATTTTAGAAATATATGGGAATTATACTTACAAAATACACATTTTAACCTTGACAAAATTGCGATAAATCACTATGACGAGTATTCTTTTTTAATAATATGAAAGGCGTTGATTTATGATCGAAAGAAAAATTTAGCAGAAAAAATTGATGAATGCGTTTCCTGATGGACTTAGGGCTTGTCCTAAGGCTTTAGAGCGAGGATAATCCATATTGAAACCGATTTTGGGATGTTAATCTCCGATAAAACAACGCTGAAATATGATCTTGGGGCCATGCGGAGGAAGTTAAAGAGTGATCAAGAATGTATGATGTTTGATCCCTGGGCCGATGATATTTTTTATTGATGGATCAGGATAAAAGACGAAGAATCAATCAATAATTATCGGTTTCAGCTTTTCCGATCATCCTGGGAATAAACCTTGAGGGGCGGTAGTAATGGAGTTCTTTATGGAGTTTTCCAGAACTCTGTGAGTAAATGTGGAAAAATTCTCAATCAACGAGGCAAAAGGAAAAATTGGTGGTCTTTTAGTAATTGAAGGTTTGGTCCCACTCAACTCCGACTGTTGAAAAAAGGCTTTTCCAAAATGGTCCAATCATGGACTGAAGAAGGAGTGGGAGGTGACCCTGTTACCCTCAAACCCTCGTCAATCCAGAAGATGCTATAAAAAAAGCGGGCTTAAAGAGTCTCTCATGCTTGACGCTTCATGACGTTGACACGAGGCACCACGAGAGAGGAATCGAATCGAAAATCATCACAGTGGATCTTAGCCTACTTTTTTAGGAAACTTATCCTATAACATATCAATAGAGTGGAATATATATGCATTGGATGCACTACTGCTAATCAATATTTATCGCAAATCTCAAGAATTCACCTACAGGGTATTTGAAATATATACATCCAAAATTGAAATTCAAAAGACAGCTCTTTATTCAACCATGATCGCCGGTGAATACATCCCGGGCATTTTCTAATAAATATTTACCCAATAGCCTCAAAGAAAGAGTATGGTGACCTAGTGAGTGGAGTGTATGGCTACTGATCGAAGAGTCACGGGTTCAAGGGATCGAGTGAAGCCTTCGAACATCAACAAAATTTCTCGCCGTGCGAGGTAAACTAAGCAACTGGGGGCCTACTGTCTGTTCGCCTCCGACTACTTTTAGGATGAGCTCTCCCCTCACCTATCCAAACCAATTATCGGGTTGATGCATAGGGGGAGTGAATCTCTAATATCAGTGAGTGATGTGTACTTCTCACGTCCAGGCACCCTCTATACGCACACGTAATGCACGGGCGAATTGCTTGGTTAGAAACCTTAAGCTATTTGCTCAAATTTACCAAAGAACTTTAATTTCCTAATCTTCACAAAATAAAACCATACTATGTTTTTTTAAACATGCAAAACGTAAGCAAATAATATTATAAATTGTCAGCAATATAAAATAAATGCTATTCTCTGATCTGATAATTAAACTGTAAATAATGTAAGTACAATAGATTAATTTCGCAGTAAATCCAGCAATATTTTGAAAATCCCGGTAATCCCGTTTTAAGCAAAGTGATGTAAAGGAGTAATCCAATTGTGCTGAGAATAAATCAAAATTCTATCAAGTTGAATTGGAGGAGCGGGTGGTGAGGAGATCACGGCGTTTGAGCCGTTGCATGAAAAAACATAAAAGGAGGATGGATTTGTTTCGAGTAAACGAACGATCAAGCATTCACCCCTAATCCGTAAAGGGAGAGAGTAAGAGCCAGTTTGAATACAATTTTCGATTTATATTTAAACGGCATGATTTGACTCGTGTGACGGGGTAGTGTCCCTTCATTATACATAGATTCCGATATAAATTGCCTCGATAATTCCACGAAGAGGAGCTGGCTTTTGTAAATCGTGCAGCGTACAAATTGGAGGTCTAAAAATAAGGATGGATATTCATTAAATCGCTGGACTGCCGGCCCAGTTCGATTAATGAAATATAGAAATGCATTCCCTTTTTCAAGCTTTACTGCAACATTTCTGGTCCATACTTAATGGCCTTCTACGTCTACAAGAAAACGTCTACGAGAAAAATTAGAAAAACTGTAGATATAAAATAATATGCATAAAATACTTTATACTGTGGAACATAACAAGCAATGTACGTAATATCAGTCGAAAATAATTTTGCACTGGTATTTTTAAAGTGTTAGTTCAGTTTGATAGCACCAAGTTCTTGGGTCGAGGGCACAACTGGCATAAATGAGATAAAGCTTTTCAGGGGCTTGATTCAATGAGGCCTCCAAAATTTCAACCCTCAGAAATTGAGTAATATTTGGTGACTGGGCACCCAACATCATGCTCACAATAATCATGAGCCTCAAATATACTAAATACCAATAAAAGAGGTGATTGAGGCTTAATCTGGTGGAATTCGACCATATTGTAAAATAAAACTTGATGGCAATTTTTCACAAGCATTTTTTTTTCTAACGCCAATGATAAAAAATGTATTGTGGATAAAATGTTTGCGGAAGATTGCGAGTGAGTTCAACACTACAATAATTTCCCATACTAAATGGTGTTTTCCAGAGCTCAAGCCTTTCAGGATGTATCACTCTCGCCCGCTATCATTTTTCGTGACGTGTTACATTTAAAAATCCACTACCCACTATAGTTTCGACATTCTATGTAATTTTCATAGAAGGTCGAAACCATGATCGGCAGTGGAGTTTTATGCTACGGATGGCGAGAATTCTCGTCATTTTTTTCCCGAACGTTCCGGACGGATGACGAAGATTCTCGCCATTTAGGCGCGTCAACCTAAACAATTTTAAAGCGTACAATACGTATTCGTTTGTACGTTTCCAGTTGTTGTTCGTTATTCATAATGAATTGATGCATCATAACGTTTGATTGGGTAAAGTTATTTTCTAAACATTAGCTTACCCCGGTACGCAACGTGTTAAAGTGTGGACAATACCATTTGTAGTTTTCATCAAGGATATATCGCATTTCCACAAAGTCAGGCCTGAAACGATTTTAAGAATTTAAAGTTATAAACAAGTAATACGTCACGAAAGACGAAAAACCACGATCGCTTGAGAGGATGTGATGCGTCCTCTTAAGGTCCGTCGACCGCAAAGCACTGCTGAGCAAGGGCGTCGTCCACTGCATCTGTAAACTGGCGGGTGCATACGTGAGAGGAAGGCCTCTGTCCCCACTAAAGGCGGACAAAAGAGGAGACGCGATCCACGCAGGCCGCCCGTGTAATGTGTACACCGTCTCCTTCCGCCGAGCAATTTTCCTAAGCCCTGACCGCGGGCATGTGCCTTGGAGGTAAAGCCCATCCCATCCGCCTCCTTACCCGAAAGGCTCTTCCTCGTCCCGTAATGGGAGGATCAACCTCCTCCTCCACTGCCGCTTTAAAATCCCAGTCATCCAAGGACGCGCTCAGCCGGCTTTCGGGGCTAAAGGAAGAGGGCTTGCATAGATAAGGGAGACTACGCCCCGCTCTCTTATTTTAAACATTAAGGAACATCTCAAGGATACAGAATTGCGGTCATTTCAATTTGAGAAACTATTAAACGGCAGAGTTGATTTCAATTACCCACTTGAAAGGAGAATGTGTGTAGTCGCTGTAATGCTCATGTTACAGCCTTTGCCAACCATATACGCGCTTGGCTAATCATAAGTACATACGGGTATAAGCTTAATCTCGAGGACATTTACTGTATCCTCTAAAAATAATGGGGTAATTTCATATTACAGCCTTTGTCAACTATATACGCGCTTGGCTAATCATAACTTAATGCGCATATCAGCAAAATCTTGAGGATACATACTGTATCCACTTTTGAAAAATTAGGTAGTTTTTTACACAAAAAGCACAGCATCACTCAAAAAATAGTGGTTTTAAATAGGAAATCATCTTCAGGTCCAAAAGACGCTATAAAATGATATAGATGATTTTTTCTAATGGCTAAATATTACTTGATGTTTCACTTTTCAATATTAGTTAATGTTTCACGTTTCAAGGACGATTGAGTTCAGCAATGAAAATTAAACAAGCATTTACAATTCTCTACGCGCGCACACTGTATTGGCCCTCCAATGAAATAAACTACGAACTATATGAAAAATTGAAAAAGGCCGCCACATGTAATAGTGTGAACAATCGCAGTGTATCTTGCTGTTAAAAAAACCTCATTCCAAAAATATAATATATGCGTAATAAAATTTGCTACTCTCTAATCAACTATTCTCAACACAACCAACTTTTAAGCGTGACGTCACCGACCTGGATAAATTAATTGTCCGCCAGGTAATGATCTCCAGACCTGACGGCGTTTAAGAACATGACCAGGACGTAAGCATGACCGCGAATTCTTCAGACCCACGTAATATGAAACGGAGTCGATGTACAGCATTTTATCCAACAGCGTTGATCTATCATGTGTTCCAACGAACACCACTGGTTGGGAATTTCTTTTATTAACTTCCAATCAGTCAAACAAGAAAGTTTATACATGCATGCGCTTCTATTTTAACCTGAAAACGTATCAACTCTCATCTTAAGTAATTTCTGTATAAATAATATATCAGACTCAGCAAGATGAGCAAGCCTACTTAACTTTAGTTTCGCTACAATAATCGATTATGTGAGGGTATAAAAGACAGCCACGAACAATGGCCCATGAGAGGTGACAACCTTTAAATGAGGGAGCAAGATTGGTTCAACCAGGCGTAGCATAACCAAAGATGTGTTCCTCATGGGTATATTAAATTTATGGACTATTTGGAGGAGATTCGCCGAGAAAGGACATTTTGTTTCACTATTGTGGAAATAGTATACATGCTTCTCTTGAGTGTCATTTTGCGGCAGTTATTTAAAAAAAGGTTGCACTTTCCACCAAATAATTCTTTTAAAAATGAATAGAAATAGCTCCCGATCTGTCCCTAATTTCGAAAATAAGATTATTTTCTAAATATATATCATTTTAACAATCCACAATTTAGATCACTACCATTGACGTATATCACCTATTACAAAGGAAAATTAGTCGCTTAGAACATCTGTTTATTTGCATTGTCACACCGGAACCTCCTTTACTGAAAGGGACCGAAAGTTGGAGAAAATGTGAGGTTACAAAAAACCCTTCTCTTGAGAGCGACAGGAAGGAAAAGATCGGATTGACAGGGTGCAACAAAAAATAGACACGTTCTTCCTCAAGAATTATTTCCGGAATGTCTTTAGGTAGTTACGCCGAGAAACGGAGTAAATTCTTATTGAAAAAGTTCCTTTACATAAAAATATCAAAATAATCATGATAATGATTTGGTAATGTAGCTGGAATTGAAGAAAAACAAGCTATTTTCCGGCCATGTTTTTAGCACATATGTTTTTAGTAGATATTCTACCACAAATCATTAGTTACATTTAAAGCCGCTAATGGCGATATTTGTATACAAGTAGCATAATAAATCCAGATTGCCACTATCTTAAATTACTTTTTAAAAAACTTGGTTAACATTGTATGGTAATATATTGTACATGGTAAAAATCCACCAATCTCAACATACCGCTCTAAAGACTATTTCGAACAAGGGCACATAATGACCACATTTTATACCTGAATAAGTCAATTGAGGGAAAGTAGTACAACAATAGGCTGTAATTCATGACAAAATGACTGAAAATGTATTTTTTGCATTTGCTACTCATCTAAAATAATATCATAGAATGAAACATTAGAAATCTGTATTTTCTTAAATAGCACTAAAGCAAAAAAACGCATGAGATACTGCTATTGGATCGCATAACTGCACACGAAAGCCTAATATGACAAGGAAAAGGCAAAAGAAAGATGACACATGAGTGGAGAGACAAAAAAAAACTATTCACTCGAGAGCGTCGGAAAGGAAGAAGAGTTCGGATTGACCGAGTGTAACCAAAAAAAAAGTGACGTCGTTCTTCCGCGCGAATATTAAATTTCTGGACGTTTTTAAGGGCAGTGCGTTTTTGTTTTTTTCCTCCTCCTCTCCCTCCACAGATGTCTGCCAGGAGGAGGAGGAGGCTGACCCTGCGAACAAATCGGCACGGAAGAGGTGGTCCTGCGAGGAGTTGTGGACGGAGAGGAGAGAAAAGGGTTGGGTGCTGGAGAAAGTAAGAGAGTGTTGGACGCAAATAGAGCGAGAGGTTGAGGGGAGTGAGAGTGAAAGAAGTGCCCATAGTGGCACGGGGGGTGGGAGAAGAGAAAGGGATGGGTGGGTGGGTTAGGAAAGAAAAGCCCCTCTGCCCTCCCAACTTCCCCTCACAGGCAGAGAGAGTCGGCTCTCGTAAAACCCTCGTCGGCCGAGCGCGCGCCATTCGGGTCGTAAATAAAACGGCCGCGGAGGGCGGTGCAGGCGGGGGTGAGGGGATGAAAGGGGTTGGGGTGACGCCCCCCATCGTCTGCGGCGTGCATGGAGGTGGCGCTAAGAGCGTCAGTTACTTCTCTACGACGAGACGCGACGACGAGAAAAATACCAAATAATGCTAGGTATATTTAAAGTGGACAAGAGGTACATGCCTTCGTACATACGACGCATTTTCAAGAATTTCATTTTCAAGGCAAAACTTTATTCAAGTCCAGAAATCTTACGTTGATTCCATGGACATTAAACTGTGGATTATACAATTCATCATGAAAAGTGCAGAAAAATAAATGAACAATAGCAGTCGTTCAGAAAACTAAGATAATTTACGAGTACACACATTCCAAATTCCGACTCAAAGGTAATATAACAATAATATCAGTAAATCCTGAGAAAGGAAAAATTATTGACCTAACAGCGCGCAGAGGTAGCCAAAAACAGGGCAAGTTATATCAATTATAATTCACGGATTATTATTGTTCCTTAATTTTATAACTAGGAATGGCATAATTATAAAGCTTCTCATCTTCATGACTTGTCTAGACATATTTCACCGCCCTGATTTCCATGTTATCTACCAGAAAAAAAGCCATAGAGGCACTTGTCGCATGAAAATATACGGACATAAGTGTCGTATGTCTTGGGTGTCCTAAGGCCCAGGCATATGACCCAAGGACTAAGCATAAAGTATTATAATTGTTGGAAAACGGTAATAAAACTAGAATAATATAGTTGGATTTCCAATATGCATCATAATTTATACTTATTCACCAAAAAAACATGGCCTCCATTGCTGAAAATAAATAAATACAAACTATTTACTAAACAAATAGCGAACTTCGAGGCAAATATTTCTTGGTTAAAAAATAAATTGTAAGTAACCCAATTGTTTGCAGATTTCATCATAAGCCATCCATGAAGACTGGGAATATAGCAGCTTTTAAGAAACCTATCTCAAAATTTGTAGGCATCAGATATTTAATTTTCTAATTATCAATTTAAAGACACAACTACAACAAGGAAATATAGTTATACCAGTTGCGAGTCATTAAAAAAAGTGTCAAAACCCTAGCAAAACACCTCTTGTCTTTGTTGGAGCGGATCTTGGTGGGGAAGGTGTGACGATGGGTGGGAAGAGGGGAGCGGTGAGGAAGCCGCAGCCTTCTCCCCCATCCCCTATTGACTCCGTGACGTCGTCCTCCCCCGTGGAGTAAGAGAGGGGACGAAGTCGAGGAATTCCCTTCGGGGAGAAAGTTAAAGGGGACACGGTGAGGAGCGGGCACGTGGACGTCCAGAGAGCGGACGTGGTCGGGGGAAATGCGAATCGGTCCACTGCCCAGCCGAAAGATTACCAGGTGGGCTCCGCCGGTAGAGCAGCCAACGCGTCGCCAAGCGCGTAATAAAGAGCGCATCTGGAGCTGAGAAGGATCGGGAGTGGCAGTCGACGCATTAGTGCAGAGAGGGGATGTTCTGATAGGGGGACATCTTTTGAGAGGGGATGTTCTGATATGGGGACTGTTTGCGGAATATTTCAGCAAAATGTAGCGATTGAGAACAATCAATATTGAAATGATATGTAGTTTCAGTTATCCACAATAATTGGCAAAATAATAATTTCCAAAATTATTTTGGTAAAGTGCAAATACCTTTAATTTCAATAAGTCGCACTTCCACTATATCACGACTGAATCGGTTGAACTTATTGTATAAAATCGAATTCGGTGGTTCTTGGAACCAAAAGTTTCTTCACTTAATCGTGTCGAAAAGCAATTATTTAGCAATAAAGCCAGCGAACTTACTGATTCCAAATATTACGCTATTATTTAAGCGTAGCCATCTATATATTAGCGAGAAAATATCAAACAAGTATTTTCAATGTTTCGACGAACATATAGCCGGTAACATTAACGAGAGTTACGCCTATAAGAGGATTGTACAAGTAAAATAATAAAATATGTGTTCCTATTATATAACACCTAAATAACAGCGGCAATAGATAGCAGAAGGCTACGAAGTATCCCAAACTTTTCACTGGTAATTTATGATCACTCCAACAAATTGAGGTGATATATGATACAACAATTTGAGAAACAACTACCAAATTGCAGACAATATATCCTTGATGAATTCTATTTGAAACTATTGTTGTGTTGAACGTCTGTTAGATCTTCTGGAAGTTGCATAATAATTAACTTAAATACCAGAAAGTAAGTGTTACACGTACATTATTGACTCCTTTTATTTTTAAACAATCAAATATTTACCTTGTGCTCGAAAATGTTGACAAATCTCCGTATCTCAGGCTTACTTCGGAGTCAGACACATTTCAATCTTTCAGAATTATTTCTTCAACCTCACCTTTTTCCACAGTTTGCGGAATAATTCCCAATTCCAGTATATTTGAGAACGCTAACATGCGGCAGACCATACTTCAATAACCCTATATCCTTCGACAGACCATGCTTCAATACTGTAATAGAGTGTTTCTCTATTGAAATATCGGTTGGGTCATTATTAAAACGAAAGCGATGTAGAAATACAGATATTTCTTCTCGCTAAAGGGAAAACATAGCTGTATGTATTCCAAATATGGTGCCATGGTAGATATTTCGAGTGAGAATGAGAAAATAATTCGTCCAAGGGGCCTTACAATTCGTTTTTCATGGCAATCTAAAAGTCTGATTTAAAGCTGTACAAAACTTTATGCGTGTATGACCCTGGGAATTGCCTCGAAAATGATTTTCTGAAGGAGATATGAGCCTCGCAATATCAGAAAGCTTTCTTCACAAGCATAATTCTCCAGATGCGTCCATTGATTTTTTGTTAACGTAGCCATAAGGTGAAGGAGAAAATGAAACAAGAGTGGTCGCTTACCGAGGCGTCAGTCAATGCATGATACGCCAACTCAAAATTCTATCGTGTCTCCTCCATCTCTAGTTTGCCGAGTTACTTATAGCATGGGCCTGCTCTACATCAGCGGTTAAACATTTGTCTTTCATTTAATACAATTAAGCTAGCGTAGTATGGGTACCCCGCACAAATTATTAAGTTAAATGGTACATTACTGAGATGCAATGGTGACCTTAGGAGTACTACTTCCGAGTACGGGAGGATTTTTTTCAAGTTAAAAGGTTTTTCACCGCTAAGGCAACCCAATATGAATTTTACAGCACCAAAAGTTGCGTGATCTTCACACAAACGAGTTTCACGCGGCGCATATACTTTATAATTCAGCTAATTTTATTAAAACGTCGTATAAAAAGTGTGCAAGTAAAATATAGCCTTACCTTACCGAATAAATTTTAAGAAACTACCATAACGTCTCATAATCTAATAGCCTTAAAAATATTTTAGCAATGGAATGGGTAAAAATGAGGAATAATGCAGTCCACAGAGAAATGCCTATCCGAATGCCCGTATTAGCGCTCCAAATACATTCATAAAGAAAATAAAAGAACATGTGAATATGAATTCACACATGTTAGTGGTGAAATGCAAAATATAGAACACAATTTGTTAACTTAGCCGAAGTGGTGGAGCAATAGGCTGATGCGTCTTTAAAAAAGTCTCATGAAAGCAAGACAAGACAATGAAACTTCACATTTATGGCAATTCATTCCTAGCTTTACATTGGACATAGCGAAACATTAAAAAAACCGTACGTCAAGAAATTCGATAGTTCATCACTTGAATGATAACATAAGCAAAAGTAAATGACACACAAATATATCGTACTGCCAACTTAATTTTATTTCAAAAATCTACTACATGTCTTTCGATTGGCTTGCAATCATCAGGTACTGAGAACGGGTTGAAAAAGTAAACTTTATACGCAACAGTGCCAATAAAGCTCATGGAACTAAAGCTCGTTAGTAAACCGGCGGAAGTAGGTAATATTTATATGGACTTATACGCTCTGGAAAAGTGAAGGACAAATGATATGCCTAGCTTTCACTTTTAAACAGAGAATACGGTAGAATCCGCTCAAGGAGATCACCTGAAAGTGGCCCTGACTACGGACAAAAGCTAACACCGCCCACCGAAACTCGACAAAATGCGAATTAATTCGCCATCAACCAGCACTTTTCCAGTTATTCTTATTGCAGACCTGCCCGTGGCAGCTTTAAAGGGCATGACCTGTCCTCTGACGTCATGTCTCGTGTGGGTGAATGCGCGAATGCAGAATGTTGGGAAAATGAGCGAAGCACTGAAAAAAGAAAACTCAGGAGGCGATGAATTGGGTGGGGAAGCGAACGGGTGTCAAAAATCCGTCTGGCATGAGAGCCAATTCCAAGGGCGGTGGAAATAAGCTCCGTGAAATTAAACGAGCTCACTCTTTAAAAAAACAATGGCCAATTTCCCACTGAAGACCAGCCTCGGAGACGGCGGGGTAAAGTCCTTGCCTGCCACACAAGAGGCCGTGAATTCGAGTCCCACCTGGATAGGTTGCTCCAATCTAGGGCATGGGCGTTCGTCTACGTTTAGTTCTTAAGTTAAGTACCCAGATGTAAAGGCCAATGGTACTGTTTTCGTTGGTGCTGTGTCGTAAAGCAGCAATTGAATTATTTTTCAGACCACTACTTACCATTTATTATGTTACTTTCTCTATTTTCCTCTTAACGTTTGACGTACAGAATTCTTAACCTTCGTGTTCTTTTTCTTACACCGTCAAAATCAATATCCACTGTCATTATTATTTCCTCCATGACAACTTCGATACTATAAGTTATTGAGGATTTGCTAAACCATTTATAACACATCGATGCCTAAGTTCTAACAAAACGTAAGTATCTCAAAAATAGCAACTTTTCAGGAGAGCAAAAAAAAAACATTTATTTTTTTTACTTGTAGGTACACTGAAATTAAAAACCATAAGTTCATAAAACTAAAAAAATAAGCATTCATTCGCAAACAAAGAGTTGTTTATTGCTTTTATTTATTTTTTTAACGTTATTACACTTTGTGTAAGATACCTGTCTCAAACCGGACGAATTTGATCTACGTGTGGTTAGAACTTAGCCATCGATATGTCAGGAGGAATAAATACATAAAAAATAAAAACAATTTAAACTTTGGAAATGGCGAAAGATAGTTAACTTTTCCCCTGATAAAGCACCATTATAGGAAACCCTATGAACCTAAAACTCGAGTTAATCACAAGAACTATGATGAAAAAATGGCAGGGAACAACGAGGTTGTATATCCTCCGGCGGCGTTCAAATTTGAAAGCTGAGAGCTTGAGCATTGATTGCTCTGTTTCAAACCAGCATCTGCGCGGAGGGTATGGCGTCAATTTTTCCCTCGGGCTGGCTATTTCTCACTCCTTCAGCAATGCAAAGCGCCAGGACGCCCGCATGCAATTAGTCTGGGCCCATTACATGGTATTACACCGATTCTCCGTGACCGCAACCAAATTTCAGTACCTCGAGGGGAAATGTTCTGACTGGAATATTCCCTCTGTATTAACTGGGTGTCTATTTGAATTTTAGAATTAATGGGACAGACCTTTAATCAGGATAATCATTCGGGAAACCATGAATGGATCTGACCTCTTAGGTACATCCAATATCAATTTAGCGGATAATTGAAATAAAAATTCGATGGAGTTTGACCAAATATCAATTGGTGTTATCTTCAACACTCAGGAAGGCTATGAATTGCTGAAATTACCTTATTACTTTATCTTTTCCGATTATAATTTTCTTTTCCAATATACTTTACCCATGATTACAGCATATTTTGAGAAAAAGCATCAATCTATTCAACAGCATTGCAGGCTACTCAGTCGCGAAACTTTTCGGGGTTACTCACACTTGCAAATTAAGAGCGAAAATTGCTTGGAAATAATGATTTTCCTCGGTCTGAACAACCTGATTCACCAAAACTCGGCATGGGAATGTCCGGGATTCAGTCAAAGTTTTGTCCACATTAGTGTATAATCTAATTCGGACCAGTCAGGTCAAAGAATTCGGACTGGTTTACACCCAATACAAGCGCCTTTATGGGAGGACGTTTGACTCTACGGAAACGGAGTCGTTGGCTGTGGGGGTGTTGTCCCAGGATTAAATTCTTAATTCGGTCGAGGGAATTGAACGCCAGCAGTCGTAACACTTGGAACAAAAGAACACCGCAGCCGCGTAATTGGGTCGGTCCGTCCCCCGGGGGAATCACCGGCCGAGAGCCGAGCTTAGAAAAGGTCGATTCCGACGCCCGGCCGACCACGGCGCCCATCACTCTGCGTGTATACCATCGCAGACCCACAAACGGACGCGGGCCGATGATATCAAAGGCGGAATCAATTCAATCTGACGGTGCGGCGCCGTCATCCTTTTCCTCCGCTCCGAAGAGCTCACTCCTCTTAATTACCACGGAAACTCCCGCCGCGTGCATCTTGCCTCCCTATTTCATCCCACACTTCGCACTGCTTCGCACACCAAGCCAGGATATCACGACTGTTCTAGGATTGTTACAAATCAAGCAGACACATAAATTGATCGGATGGGTGCGATCACTCGTTTAAATCCAGAGAATTCTCTTGTAGTAACGGAAAATTAAAGAAATATGACGTCATATTATGTGATGAATGTTACTCGTGAATACCTAACATAAAAATTTGATGTTTTGATCAGGAAATATTACAGAAAATATTTTTGTCACTTATTGTGATGCTGCATCTTTGTTCATCGAATTCTCCCCTACAAAAGGAAAGAATATAGAACATGATTTCATATTATTTGCTAAAATGTACTAGAGAATACCTAAATAAAAATTTCACATTGAGACCAGGAAATATTATAGAAAATATTTTTATCATTTGTTTGGATGATGGATCTTTGTTTCTGTGGAATGTGAGGCATAGTGGGCCGAACTATGGTATAATGATCGATGGGTCGCGGGTTCGAAATCCGGGCGATGCCTTTGGGCACTCGACATAAGAATCATCCGCGTGCAACGTACTCATGGAAAGGAACTATCCCCCCAAGTCCCGTAAGTTTACATCTCACAGCCTGTGGCTTAGTCTGTGATGAGCTCTACCTTCATCTACCCAAACCATCACTTGGGTTGAACCGCTGAATCAGCCAAAAAATCCTCATATAAACAGAATGTGTATTACATGGATATATAGCGATATTGTAATGACTACAATATGAATTAGGATAAAATGAAAGTTACCCGAAAAACAATTTCGAAGATCGAAGAAATTTTGCTGACGATCAGTCTAAAAGCACATCTGCATTTAACTAGTTAATAGTAATTGACCAGTACTAATGAAAACTAAACTAATACCAATGATGTGTCGTTTCATTGAATCGTTTATTATTTACCATAAATTTATTTTCTGCGATGAGGAAACATTTAAAATCAACAAATTAGATAGTTGCAAACAGTAAAAAATCAATTAGGCGGGAAACTATACATTGTAAGAAAAAAAATCCAAAGTAAAGTAAAACAAATTCTTAATTGAGCGTCAAAATTTTCATTTCCACATAACCGGAAGCACGTCCACCATTGAAACTATTAATTATTACAAAACCAAATTAGGTACCGTAATCACTCACCCAAGTGTTTCAGCCAAACGTTTTTTTTCAACCCTAAGGTTGGTTTGGCTATGTGAGGGCAGGGCTTTCCCCAGCATAAGCCGCAGAATCATGTATTTCACCCATTCAGCGTTGGGTAAAATAAGTAGCTCATTTCCAAGGGCTACCTCAATATCCGAGGAATTTTGTTTGTGGTGTCAAAGATTTTACGATTTTTATTCGTGCTTTCAGACACATTTGAAAATTGAGCCCTGTGGTCAAAGATCCGACGCTTTGCATGAACTTTTATGATTTGAATGAATCCAAAAATTGAAAATAAAACATCATAGTGAGCAAGCACATTATGAGAACTTCATTTCGATGGGAGAGGGATATACTAAATTACAAAAATGCAACAAGACCCCCAAGAAATGTAATAACAATACTTCAATAAATTCCACTACCACCTGGATCACGTCAATTACTTTAACTGGAAAAAAGCTAATTTTCAAAAATACACATTTATTAAAAATAATAAATATCAGTCAAACTGCTAAACTAATGATAAATTGGTAAAATCATACGAATTTGCATGGATTTCATCATGATTTATTCGAAAAATTTAATTTTAGACTTTAAATTTTCACACTAATTTCCACGACAATATAATAAGTCTTCTTACCTTCGACCGAGCTGTAATAAATAAATTAATTAATCTTTCCATATTAAATATAAACGAATAACCGTAAATATAAACTGTAACTGTAATTATAAACGAATAGCTGTATTGGGTAAAACAGGGAAAATTTTATGGTTGCTAGAAGACAAACGTTTCAATTAGTTTCTGAAAGTTACGCAGCTACTGTATCTACTACTAAAGTACTACAGTCATGGGCTATTATATCTTCAGCGTTGAAAATAAATACATTCTGTAGGTTGAGTTTGCAAAAAAATTATTGAAACACCACAAGGGTATATATTTTTTGAAGAAGTTAGGGTCGTCTTATCCTTTGTTGAATTTTCATGCAAGTCCATCCGTAGCTCATTCTCTTCCAAGATGGAATATAAACACTAAGACTGCCAATTTCAATGCCGCGGTACACGTGCGATTCCAATGACTTCAGTACGAGATGGGACACCACGGGTCGAGTTCAAAATATTTAGATAGCGTTAACCGCTGTTTGATGTAGCCGATGCAGCTGTGAGACGAAACTGCAAGAACTGGAGTTTATAAATTTAAAGCAGCCAGACAAGAGACACATGACATCCGACGTGAGCTTCACGATGAGTGCGCATCGTACATCATGTGAGGACAGTGTTTGCTCATAGACTATTACACCAGTCCTGGGAATGCCTCTCTCTCTCTGCGCCAGCGACGGAAGATAAAAATAACTATCATGTCGCTGCATCAGTCATTTTGAGAACAACTATGAAACCTCACCAAAATTTGATATCAATCTTATTCAGAGGCCAGTTTACCTTGTTTACAATGGCATGCAGCTTCTGACCTCGTTCTCACTATCATTAATCTTTAGCTTTGAAACCTTTTCATCGTGTCAAAACAGAGTAAAATTACATTTCATTTTTCATTCTTTTTTTGTTATTGATTCAATGTTCTTGGACCTGATTCACCCTAAAACATTGAGTAAATCAACGATTAGGATGTCATGTATGGTAAAATCACAAAAGAAAAAAATCTGACATAAACTAATCACAAAGCAGTCGTACGAAAAGGAAACAATAAAGGGGATTTTATATACCTGGAAAAAAATGGAAATTTGGATACTTAGCAAATATAGAACGGAAATTCAAACTTTATGCTTCACGACCCCTTCTTATATATATATATTTTTTTTAGATCACGAGATGTGGGACCACATCTCGTGATCTAAAAAAAATATATATATAGAACGGAAAGTAAACGATGACTTCTTAAGTGTGATTTCCTGCAATATAATTCCAGGAAATTATCAATGCTTGAAGATAATCAAAGAATCGCTTTTTACATAAATTATAATACCTTTTTATTTTACAAGGCCCCACAAAATTTAAAAAAATGCCGTATGTAATAGTTCCATATTGAGCAATGTCTCAAAAATCTAAATCCATTTCGATTGTTAACATTATTTATTATCCATTTACCGAATTACGCAATATCGCCAAAATGAAGGACCAAAACTCAAAGTCTGGAAATTAAATCACTAGATACGTAATATTCTCCTCACAGGAATGGGGCGGATGAGATTGGTTAGAGACTAAAATAGCGATATTCTTCAGCTTCAGGAAGAATAATTTATCTGGAGGTCAACTTTCATCTTATTGAGGGTATAAATCATTCCCGTTAAAATTAAATGTTCTAGGCATTGGTATACATCATAGAGAATCCTATCATGTTTATTTGCATTGTTGCGAAAAATCAACTTCGCAAGATCAATTTTTGTTACTTCTATGAAATAAAACTTAATAATTGGTAATTCTCACTGTGATCTCTCACAGTTTGTAACTGAAAGGTATATTTTTCCTGTAATTGAATCTCATTTCGGTAATACTTCGATTGAAAACCCATTTTAGCTCTGGGATTTGAAATCTAAAAACTCTCCTCTCTATCAACGAAGATATACCCAAGCCATATTGATCACATATGTACATACATATTGATCTCTACGACAAACTGGCACATTTTTTCTACAGTAATTAAAGATTAGGAATCAAGAAATCATCACACTACCATCAAAATACCAACCAGCGACTCGAAAGTAGAAAATTCACGTACCACCACCGCTCTGAGTGGATCTTCTTGATTTATAAGGTTCTGATGACAGAGGTGGATGAGGCAACATGCTCGACCACTGATTATTCGCAAAGAGGGTCATCGCAACTGGCTCCGTTTCAATCAACTCACACCGCCGTCCTTTTGCGAAAGTTGATCCCAGCAATCCATTAAGTGCCTTCTTCAACTCCACCCCTGTTTGCGAGGGAATTCGAACCCCTCACAATCCTCCCATTATCGGATCCCCTGACGGGATCAGGACAGTTCATCCCAGCGGAGGTAACCATCAAATATACACATATGCCCCACTGCACGAGTGTGTTTCTGTTCGAGTGTGAGGGAATGTTGGTGAGCAGACAGGACGCCGATTGACCCGCGAGGGATTCTGTGATTGCACCGAAGAGTGGAAATTTTAATTGATGAGAATGCCCGATGACGACCGTGTAGGAATGGATATCAACGGAAATGAGGTGAACATCGACTCATACATACTTCCCCAAACGAACATCATCTCAAAATTGGTCCAGACTCCCACCCTCCGCCTCCATGGCGACGCGACGGTTACCTCCCCTTTTATAATCCATCCGATCCCGAATGATCCTAGCGATAAAAAAAGGCACACCTTCAGCCAAGATCCAAGGGGAGGCACCGTTCCCTCGAGGCAGATGATAGGAGAGGAGACGTCATTTCTAACTCACTCCCTCACAACGTTCATGCCCGAATTCATAAGAGTTATTCTGTAACGTCTTAAGTGACCCCAGTGTGTCAGGAAGCCTTAGGGTCGTTTACCATGATTCTGTATTATGCACTGAGATCATCATCATCATCATTAGTCAACAATCCTAAGATTGGTTTGACGCAGCTCTCCATTTATCTCTCCTATCCATTAACCTTTTCATAGCTACTTATTTCTTCTCTTTTACATCCTTTATAACCTGTCCTATGTAACTCATTCGGGGTCGTCCCTTGCCCTTTTTCCCTTCCACTTGTCCTTCAACGATTGTCTTCATCGGGCCATCGTGCCTCAAAATGTGGCCAACTAGGTAAAATGTAAAATGTGACACTAAAATAGGCACAGAAAACTAGGAGCTAATCCCATTTGAATGAATACGATTCCTCGTACTGTGTTTCTAGGCAAAACTGATTTCAGGTCGTAACTGACTAGAATTCGGGTAATTATGTAATGTAATTAAACTTCTTTATTATTATAAGGCATATAGCAAAAAACCAATGCCAAAGAATTAAAATGCGGGGTAATTAATTGAATGAGAGATTGCAATTGGGTTTTGGTGTGCATCTGTAGATTCAGACGCCACCATAACAGTATTCAATAAGAAAAATAAGAAATATTTACAGTGATTGGTGGTTGGATTCAAGAATCGCTTTGAAAAAAAGCATTACTCTTATTTTCACCTTTCAGCAGTGATGATGCAATTAGATTTTATTGATGCCTGCTGAAATGAATTGGAATTTTAGAACGGAAATGAGCATAGAAAAGCAACGGCCTTTGGGGCAATGCGAAGAGATAAAAATCAAGGGTTGGCAAGTTTTTTCCGGTGTGATAGCCACATACACTTACATACAGTCACATTTACTACTCAAATTTCAGAAATCATATATTTTTATATTTTATTCGCTGTGTGTACCATTTCCTGCTACATCATTCATTCCTTAGACCTCAAGCCACTACCATTCTCATTAAATGCCCGCTTTCAAAGTAATTTCCTCCCCGTCTTGTCAACCTCCACCTTGAATATCTCCACCCTTCTTCGTAAAACAAACCCCCTTTCAATAAACCCTCTATTTAACTATATAATATCCTTTAAGATTAGTTGTCACCCACTTCATAACAACCAAAAGAGGTTGAAAACGGCCTAGTTTGGAAACATATCTGTTTTCTCTGCTAATGAACTTGAAATCACGTATATCTGATCGCTGGTGTAATAGAAACTATTGTGACCGTTGCAAGATCCGATGACATTGACGATGAGACAATCCATTTGTGCATAAAATTGTTTTTTTGCATACAATTAATTTTTGCATTTGTTGGTACAATTCGGCATACAATATTAAGTTGCCTTAAACCGCTTTGAATTTGATCAATTTTTCAAAATGCCGAGGCTTTTAATACAAAGGAAAATCATTTCAACTTTCAGAATGTAAAAATGGGATAGGAGGGTGTGAATATGGAAAATGAATGCTATATTTATCCAATCGTATTAGCTCTATAAATATACAGGTATTGGTTTACGTCATCAAATATACTAAACTGCAAAGACTCAATAATCTCTCTTACTTGGTTGACTTTAGACTTGATAACAAAGGACTTAAAATGAGCAAAGACCGAGCGATACTTCACTGGAACTTGACATGGAAAGGCCCGACAGCAAAATGCTAAATTTAGAGTTGAGGGAATAAAAACTTTGCTTTATCCGCATGGTTATTTATTTTGTCCGACCATGGTTTCGTTACCACGTAACATTTTCAAGGTGAAAATGTTACCTTGAAAATGTTACGCGGTAAAGAAACCATTCTCGGGCAAAATAAATCACCATATGGAAAAAGCAGTTTTTATTCCTTCAACTCCTACGATAAAGTATTTCCACCACTTTACGCCCGCTACTATTAATTATAAAATATCAAAGGCTTATTAGCACTAGAAATACCGGACTTGATATCCCTCCTAGAACTACCGAATGGAGTCATACTGACTCCTACCTTATCATTTGCCGATTATTTCGGCTTTTATTGATGCATTACTTAAGGTAATCATTTTTGTTTGATATGCGAAATTCGGAAGTATATCAGGCGATCGCGTATATCGCGAGGAGTCAAAATGACTCCATCGGTAGTTCTAGTGTTAATGGTAAAAAAATAATGAATTCCTAACATCCCGGAAGAGAATATCGGGACATGGGTGGGCGGATAACATCCCGCTTCAGGACGGCCGAGAGCCTGAAGCCGTACCCTACTCATATGCTAAGGTCTTACCCACTCGTGAGGGGGAGTTCTTAATCTCCGTCACAGAAATTGGAACGCCGTCAAAAAACGCAGCTGGCGGTGGCGCGGCGATCGCGGGTAGGGAGAGACGGGTAGGTAGGGTCTGTCGCACATACACACACACACGCGGCCTACGTCTCTCCTCTCCACCGAGCCCAACTACTCTCCCCAGTGTCGATTCCCATCCATATCGACAGTTTTCGAGAGAAGAGTGCTTTCGGGGGGGAAGGGAAGTCAAACCCGTAATGGCCCTCCGCGCCATATTTCGCCTCCCTCCTCCTTCCCTCGCGAAATCTTCAAGCCGGTGCCAGTTTTCAAGAGGCACTAGGGGCGTTTCCTTTTTATGCTTCCAACCCAATATTTCCAAGCTGCCGCCGCCGCCGCCGAGACCCACCCCCCCTCTCAATAGGGCGTCACCAACCGTTCCGTCGCGTATCTCATTGACATTCTAAGGCGGCCGATGCATCGGCGATGGGACCGCGGAGGGGGGAAGGTGAGACTGTTTCGGCAGGGACACAGGGCGAATTTATATGTGTATGGTATATTGGCTGGAAATCGCTCGAGACGTTGAAAAAAAGCTAGTACCCCTCGTCATATTTTTAGGGGAACCGATGGGGATTTATTTCAAAAAATTCTAATTCATGCCGTAAATAATGAGATTAGATGTCAGAAATGATGTTCATAAGCTTATTAGTTTTTTTGTAAGCAATTGAGAACCTTTTATCTACAATACAAATAAGGTCATACTCTTCTCTGGGCAAAAAGAAGGTGGAACAAGAAAGGGGAAGTATAAGGGGGTTTAGGAAGTTAGTAAGGATGTCCATGTGGTGAAATACAAAAAGTTCAAACTAAAAACACATGAATACCATTATGCACATATTGCAAATCTGCTAGGTGAGTGAGTGAGCTTGCACGTTCGTGTTTTTTTGTTGCTTAGTTTAAATTTGTTATATTTCACAGCATAGGCATCCTTAATAACTTTCCTAACCCCTCTTATCCTTCCCCTTCCGGTTCTCCCGTTTTTTCGCCCTGTAAAAAGTAGAGCCTTAGGAATTACCTTCTTTCAAGTATTACCTACAAAATCAGCAATTTATTAGCCTACGGAAACTGCTCATGTTGGTCTAGATGTCATCTCTTGTATAGATGCTGGAGCTCAATTCACACAGTTACTGGTTACAGCGATGCATGAAATTGCGTGTGAAGGCTTTTCCTCTTTCCCCACACTTAGGATTTTAATATCTCTCGCATTTTTTTGACTTAAATTAGTTATATTCTAAATGCCAATTTTAATGTTCTATTCTAAATTAGGGCATGATTTTCAAAGGTCATGAAAAGTTCCGCAGCAAAGATAATTGAGAACTCTAAAATTATTTTCAATAGTCAACAAAGCGAAATAGCTGTTTGGCAGAATATTTCTTCTTGATAATGTCTCTTTAAACTAGTAATTACTGTAAACGCTAACATGTCCCGCAGGGCACAGCGTGAGAATTACAAAGGTCTTCCGCTATCACCGTCGGCGCAGATGCATTCGCGATAAACTGCATCGAATAGTAACGCGTGCAACGGCAGATCGGAAATGAGAAACAGGATTTGAGAGCAGCAATATTTTCACAAGCCTGCAACGTTACATCTAACGATGGAAATGCTATTCGCACGCCGTGTTAGAAAAGGCAATAAATATTAAATAAGGCACCCTGGTCAAATGGATCCACAAATTGAGTACTTAAAAATTACCATCCGGAGTGGTATCTAATTTTTTGCCTCGATTTTAGCACGGCAGGCTCAACTTCAATAAACTTTACGATGGCAAGGCCTCATCATAAAGCGGTTTCCGTAGACACCTCACCCATCCACATTCCCTAACGCCACCGAACATATGCTGCTATGGTTAAAATACGTTGGAACCCATCAATAGCCGGGAGGACTTCCAGCAAAAAAGTAATCTCAAATGAGTTGGTGGCAATCCACTCTTTATAGCAGATATTTGGGAATGAGGTAAGGCACATCAAAACACCGAGGCCTAAAACGTCAACGGTAACCCAAAGTTTTTGGCTATAAGTATACAAGAAGAACAAAAATGATAAGGACATGACCGGGAGCCAGTGAGGAAAGAGAAACACGAATGCTGAAAGATAGGGCAAATTTATTGGGAATACGTCGATATCTCCGAGTTTCGGGTCGTCACAGTAGACATTATTTCATCCCTGATCTGCGTCTATGGAGCGCACAAAGACGAAAAAGAATGGATTTCAACTCCGAAAACAAAGTTACAGAAAGTCATAATCCCGGGCAGTCGTAATTTCGGCCAGATACAATGGCACACTGGTTCTAATAAAGTACTACACCATTTGTTTTCAGCGTGCACCAAGCATTTTTATCCTTTTCTCAATCCAAGTTAATGTTTCTTTTCCCCAACCACTTGTTTTTGTTGTAGCAGGTTTACCGAAATGGATCTGGTGTAACCGATTCCTGGTGCTCCAACCAGGAGTTTTTCACCAGCAATAGCAACGAAAATATTTCGATACCCGCTTTAAGCATTATCTCTCGATAAATATCTTTTAACATACAAAATATTCCCTGAACTTCAGAAAGCAGATAATATGTAAATTTTAAATGCCGTAATAGAATTAAAAATTATAAAATACTAACAAAATTAATTATTTTTCATTCCATAGAGCGCGCATACTTGAATGACAAATGGAGATAAAAAACTTTTTAACTAGTAAATATGCGGCTAAATTGAAAATCTATAAAAAGGAATCACTGTGAGTCAGATTTTTTCTGGCGAAATTGAAAGAATCATGAAAATCAGTATTTCCCAATAAAATTCAGCTAGTAAGGAAGAAATTTTTTTTTCATATGATGGTCATAAATAAATAAATAACAATGCGGGAAACATTTGTTTCACAAATAGCACACAAAGGCGCTTTCACAAAGCCAAACTATTACCAGTACAATTCACGAAGAACAACGATAATGCTACAATGGCCACTTTATGCAATATGGACAAATAGAACACGACATGGAAAAGATTTAACTCGAAAAAAATTAAAACATGGTGTTGAGTACAAATCATGAATTAATTTCCAACTAATGCGCTCTAATTTTGAAACCAGGCTATCTTTGAATTGCATATGATCATGGTAAGAAATAAAAACTAAAACTACTCATTTAGAAAAGGTATTATACAATCAAGTGAAAAAAATTAGTTTTATGCTAAATTTAGCTAAAAGTGGCTGATATAATATTTAGAGTTATTTTCCTATTATCCACCTTCGTGCCCTGCAAATAAACCACATGATTTGAAAGTAAAACAATTAATCAGAAAATATTTGACAGATTATAAGGAGTTATAAAAACATGGAATCACTAGCAAATTCTTAGCTTGGTGTAAACTCTTTAATTTTTTAAGTTTACCATTTTTAAGGATCAAATATAAACTTCCCAAAAATACTCAACTTAAAATTACGAGCTCGTAGGTAAACAGATCACTTTTTTCGACGGTGATTCGATACAAAGATACAGGAATATATGAATAATAATTATGTAAAATTGAGCAGATACGTCACTATAATTTTTAACCACTCATTGCCAGATATTTCCATTACAGCAAATAATATGTGACCTCAATTTTGCTCCGCCCAGAGAAAAACTGAGGGGTAGAGGAGTAGAAAAAAGGGAGTAATTTGCTCTCTTGACACACAATATCACGCTCAGACGTTTGAATTTTTTCTGGTGGAAATGGGAAAGCGATGGAGGCTTGAAATAAATAGTTTTATGGCATTGGATCCGGAAAAGTTTTAGAATTAGTATGGTTTGCATTTAAAGTTCAGTTATCTGCAAACTAGCCAAACTAGATTTGAAAGATAACAGATTTATCAAAACTAAGCAAAATTAATAATTATAATTATCTTTGAATTAACAAATTGGCATTGGGAAATTTTCTCTCTTTCCCATGCCCATTCAAATTAACTCAAATAAGCAATAATAACACGGCGTACCGCTATACCACTGTATGAACGTTTTTTTAAATATACCTTTCCGTTGACACGCTGCAGCTATACCTAATACATGATCAATTTTCTGTATCAATTAGTCAAAAAATCCTAGTCAAAAATACGTATTTACCTGAGGCAAAAACCAGGGTACCAAAATCCGTCATGAAATTATGATAATTAAGACTTTTAAAAAATTACGGCTTTTTATGTCCGATAACATCTTTGTTTTGCGATTCATGCTAATAATTTCGCTTTGTCATTAACATAAAATTAATATTTCCATATCTCTTATGTATACGCCTCCCCACGAAATTCCTCTATTTACCTCATATCACATTTCAAGCAGAAAAAAATAATCACGAAAATATTTTAGATCCACTAATATAAGCTTAGTTACTATCCAGACGTTCAGAGCAATTAAATGATAAAAAACATTTCATGAGAGGTATTTAAGTATAAAAACATATAGCTTGAAAAGAATTTTGAGTTAAGAAAAAGATTCATGTTGTTTGAAATACCTTGGGACAAACTTTCTGGATGCCATTTAGCTGAAAACAAAATACATCACTTACCGCTGAAACAGCAATTCTCGTTTTGGAAATTGACGAAATTAAGAGAATCTTTCTCTCGTTCCTAGACTCAACTTTAGTGTTGGGCTCCATTACATTGAAGCAAAAAATATCTATTAGATTATTATTTCCTTAGAGAAAATTTAAATGTAGAACATACTCTATTACACAAAAACCACTTCGAGAAATACTAAATGGGGCAAACTAGGGAGCATTATTGTAAAACTCGTATAAATTCAAGAGAAAAATAATTATTATAAATCCAGACTTGTTGAGAATTTGTCAACATGGAATTTACACGTATTAGAAATTTGCGAAAAAAATTAGACGCTTACATGCCTAAGTAAATACATATTTCATTCCTTTTGGTATTTACAAGGACCGTATTTATAGACCCCTAAATTAAATTAATTTAAATTAATGATGATAAAAATATTTTTATAGGACATACAATCCTAAGTGTAACACCGTCTGTTACAATCGCAAATAGTAAGATGGCCTCTTCATTTTCCGATTCCCCGTGATCCCCGTGATACTTGAAAGTCCTACAAACCCGCATGTACTCTTAAGAGTGATTCACCCGACGTGGAATAAATTCGATGAATGGATTTCAAGCACCAGATTCCACTACTCTACGAGGGAAACAAAGCGTATTTGCTTTTCTCAACGTCAGGGATATCGCGACCCACTACACGGTGCCGCTTTTCAATTGCCACTCGAGGAACCAGTTCGTTTCCCAGAAATCGCCTTTGATCACGAACTAAATTGACGGGGACATCGTCACCCTTTATATCTCAATAGCCGTCGGCAACGAACCTTTTTTTATGCGAGACCAGGAGCTACCCGTTCATCTAGGAGAGCAGACTGAAAAAACAATGCTTTCATCGCATCGCTAGCTCTAAATTAGAATAAAGTTCCATGAAGCATTCCTGTGACAAGTGAGCTGGAGTGCCTAGTGAAGCCGTCACGGATTCACGGGGAGCTTCCAGAACGTTCTCATTCAGAGTAGGTCTGAACTAAAAATGCCGGTACCCAGGATACTGGGCAATCTCTTTTTTTTATCAACTCTATAATTCTATTTACGATTTAAAATTATAAAACCGAATGTAACGGCATTAGTGCTAAAAAATCTGATTAGTGCTTTAAGCTTCAGTATTTATACCTTCAAAAATAAATACGTATAAGTCATTTTTCACGCTGATGAATAAAATAATTAGTATGAAATTCAAGTTTTTTAAAAATAATATCATGAGAATTCCTAAATAACACTGAGTATCAACGGAAAACGTTTTTCGCAAAAGTAGAATTCGAAAATGGAACCTAATGTAATAATAATTTGTAATAATGCATTTCATTGATTTCTACCCATTACCTACATTACCTTCATGCACTGCTTTATTCAACTAGGCATAACGCCTGCTAGTTTTCATTCGGTCAGTACTGCTATCTTCTTCATCCTTACCGTTCACTCGATATTCTTCCCTGTAACACGGCTCCCACTATTTTCATTGCCTTTCAATTCACTCCCTATTCTCTCTCCCTACTTACTCTATCACTACTCTAGCATTTTTTTATTCTCTATCCACCACGTCCAATACTTCCTTGTCCCTTTTCCTCACCGTCAATTTCACCATCTCCATTTGCTCTAAACCCACACTTCGAATGCTTTGCGACAACCATTACCACTCTTTATTTGGATGAACCTTGCGGTCCATAATCTTCCTTTCGCTGCTTCGGTACGATGTCACCCACCTCATCAGCGAGTTGTTCCACCCTCCTTCGCAGTATCCACGTTTCAGTCCCGTAGAGCTAAGCCTAAGCTACATACCATACTCTTCGTTAGTCTTCCATTCCTGTCATAATGAAGCTAATTAACGTTCTTTAAAACCAGAAAATAATTTAATATTATTTTTCTTCCACTTCTTCTTTCTATAATTTTATGTTCTTGTTCATCCACTAGCATTTAGAAAAAGAATATTAAATTATTTCCTGGTTTTAAAGAACGTTAATTAGCTTCATTATGACAGGAATGGAAGACTAACGAAGAGTATGGTATGTAGCTCAGGCTGCGGGTGACTCCGTAAAAGTTATCACCGTGGCTAGTCCCGGTATACTTAAATAAAAAAATTCTCTACTTTACACTACAAATAAAGTACTTTCCGATGTTGCACTTTCCCTGAATGGTTCTTAACTGGAGCCAATTAGTAATTGCCTCTTGGTTTTCTTTAGGAACAATTTCTTCCATTTTTCCTTCAATTTTTAGGGAAGATTACTCCGAGGAAGACTGACACACAATAATAATTGGAACTAACAGAAGGACTAAATAAACGACTCATGGTAATCTCTATAGTCTCAGGCGCAACTCTGTGGAAGTTCATTTCAATAATTAATACGAACAAACTTTGCATTAATCCACCTATTATTTTCGTGGTACCACCTAAAGTAAATTACACAAGTACTACGAAAATAAATTTGTGGATTAATACAAATTTTGTTCGTTTAAATTATTGAAACGTCTCATGGTACCTAAGTTTAACAAATAAGGAGACTGCAGGAGTTAATATGAATGGAGTAAGCATATCGTGTCTCCTTAAATCTACGGCGCAGACGGGACACATTTTCACACGAAGGGCAGCCAAATTTTAACAAGGATCCGTCCACCTTCTTGAGAGTATGACCCGGAGACGTCACTTAGTGAGCGTGTCTTCCACAGCGGTTGAATCAAAGGAAAGTCACGCCCTCGGGGGACAGCACGAAAGCGGGGAAGAGGGGTTGAGGGAAGGGTGGGGGTGTTTAGTTGAAGGGGCGGCCACCCTCGGCGGTGTCGCCCTCTTCACTCGGCGCCTCTACTTTAGGAGGGGGGGGTGGAACGCTCTCGCTCTCTTCGACGTTGCGTGGCAACGGGCGCATTCGACGACGGAGGTGTGGAGAAGACGAGTCGCGCCGCATTCACCGGCGCGCGAAGAACGCTTATGCCCCATTCACACGCCGCTACATTTTTGCCGACTTCACACCTGAGGTGGAATTAGGTAACCCTCGAGCAAGCGCGCCTCGTAAAAACATGCATCACTCCCGCTTGACCGGTCTTATTTCGCGACGTATTACTTTTTTTAAAACCTCAGCTATCACCATGAAAGTTTCAGGGTATAAAGAGTCCACCTTTTGTTACATTAATCCGAATTAATTGCGCACTGTAAATCTTGGATATTACATCTCATTATTCATGAATAAAATGTGAACTTTTACAAAATATTACCGTTACTTACTATAAATACGTGAAAAAGTACGTTAATTTGTTAGGCGGACCAAGCCACGAAATACTAAAGACAGACCAAATTAATAACGAAACGTTCCAAAGTATAACTATTATTCGGTTATCCTTCGACAGAAATAATCCACATCGATTCATACAACCGTTTAATTAACCGTATAAAGAATAACACATGAATCCATTCACACTTTACACGCAAACCTTTGCAAATAATTATCCTTAAAGTACCTTTGCAACCAGAAGAGAGCGAGTTAGAAGCAAAATTCAATATCGAAAGTATTCGTATAGCGAAAACAAACCCTTGTAATGGACTCTCGAATGAAGTTTCTAATCCGTGGATTGTATAGAATTAGCTTTAAAAGATAATTTAATACCTCTTTCAAGAACGACGATTATAACACATTTATGCCATTTAATTTATCCAAGTTGGTTCTTTGACCCTAGAGTCACAACAGAAAAAAACTCACGCTGTCCGCATTTAGAAACACAAGTACATTTTCACGGTGCTGCAAAAATTTCCGTTTCAAAACGCAGTCCGGCTATGCGAAACTAAAACAGCGGGTTTGAAAACAGTTTATGGGCAGAGTGTATCATGGAGTCATAATCAAGTCTGGATGGCGCTGTTGTTGATCATAACAAAGCCATGAGGACTAAGTTGAATGAGACAAAAAGCATTCCAAATAATGCGTTTAAAGTGCTGAACCATTTTTCCTAATGGAATCAAATCCTTGCTGTGCTCTCTCGCCTGGAATTCATGTCATTTTGATTCCCCTTAACGATTTTTGCTCGCTTATTAAGACCGAACCATAAAACATTGTTGAGCTATTTTGCTACGGCAACGGCAGAAATACGAGCCTCCTGGTTACGATTCATTTACTGCCTGACGGAACTTTAACAAGCCACAAACAGCTGCCACTCCAATTTCACATTAAAACATTTGTTCTTTTCCACAAAATTTTATTGAACTGCACAACCACTCTTTCCACTTTACGGCATCTCAAGGGAAAAAGTCTGTGAAAATTTTTCAGATACAACGTTTAAGAATGCCACTTAATATTTTTTCTTTTAGAGAAAGCTTTTCCTTTCTTTACTCATAATTCGTTTGCATGTGAAAAGGACGGCAGAAAGTAGCAAAGAGCATTTTTGTGGGGAACGACGAAAGTATAACTGTTAAGAGCTTCCTTATTACGCATTAATGCCTATAATAGTTTTCACAAAACAAACTAAAATTTATTTCCTTGAATAATGTACATAATCTTTTATTGATTTTTTCTGGATACTACAAGACCGGAAGCAACAGTAACTCACCAGTCATTTACAGCCATACCCAACATTCCACGTAATCTCTGCGATTTTTATCACAAAAATTCACTGGGAGATGCAATGAGTATATCACTTACTTCAACGAGATGGAGAAACTCTTTCAAAGTTTCCAGAAGCTAAAAAAAAAAGCAATGGTCTTTTTTCGCTTTGGCTTTTTAACACCCTCACACGAAGATCCTTGTGTTGCGAGAGGTACATGGACAGAAATTGATCTGTTTATGCATAATGCGTGATATCATAACCCTAAGGCTTAGACACGGGTGAGCTCTACACGTATCTAAACTAGCTTTATCCCTGAAATTGAAATAGTAAATTTTGACACTTTCTAGTCAAAAACAGTGTGTTTAGACAGTAAGTCCTCATTCCTTTCAATCAGATATTTACTAACGATAGGCCCGCATCATAGAAAATCATACAAGGCGCATGCTGTGATAAGCATCTATCAAGAAAATGCATAAGTACTACTAAAGTAATGATGAAAAGATGGATGATTAGATTAAATGGAGACCCGCCAGCTTCCTTAGCGGTTGAATCTTCACCCTGACGTCTACACATCCACTGCTATTTTTTAGCGACGCACTTATGTTGACACACTCCAGGTCCTATAAACCTTTTCTAATATCTTAAGGAGAAGAAGCCTGGACTAAAATTTTAGTTCATGATGGAAGAGATAGCTGATCGATATTCAGGGGCGCCGACTTATAAAAAATATTGGGGGAGCCCATATCCGAGGTCTTGCCCCGGGAAGAGGTTAAATTCAAAGTGTGTCGCAGCACCGAAACACTATCATGATTCACACCACCTGATTCAGTCAACCTGCTTCACCTCATAATTATTTGTTTTAACACATTGTTGAATTTATTTTAAAAGGTAACTGTCGTCAAACATGGGAAATAAAAATTACCAATATATTTTGTGATTTCACAAAGCATAATATAACTTAATTATTTTCTTGAAATATTGAGGGGGCTCTGCCCCCCCAAACGAATCTTTGAGGGGGCTCGGGCCCCCTCAGGCCCCATGGAGTCGGCGCCACTGTCGATATTCAACTTCCTCAGAGCAAAACAATATGTGATGGGCGTGATATGTTTGAACTTGTCCGGGATATTCCGAAAGACACATACTGCCCTAAATATAGGCCTTCCTCCCTGACCACATTTTAATGCAGCTATATCAGACGACTACCAAAAACAAACACAAGTCTTGAAATTACATTAACATGCCAATACAGTACTATCAACTCCTCTTTCACAATTGAATTTGAACAAGCACATACATCCAGTGGCATTTTCAGAGATGGGTAAGGGGGGACTATAGCCCCCCTCTTGGGTATCCAATTTATACTAGATAAAATGGCAATTTTGTTCAGTTGTAGAATATATGCATTTGTATATACAGGAGACGAGAACCCCTTACCCTTATCCTGGATCCGCTGCTGCAAACATCCATACTCTGGATGGTGGCATTCTCACCCAGGGAAGATTCGAACTTGCGATCTCTTGAATGTAAGACGAATACCACGTCGACACCGAGACCGCAAAAGGTCAATACACGAATATTACAATAGAGGATCATCAAGACGGCCAAGTGATGCCACCCACCGCGCATTTAAAAGTGTTTACAAAAGTTGCCGCTCACGTCGCTGACGGATAAAATGATCCGAGTTTCACCTTGAAATAAGGTTTAATTAACGGTGTCAACCAAAATTTATATACATGATGATGCGACCTATCAAATCCATAATTTCAATGCTATTGCTCGCATTAGAAATATAACAATTAAAAATATTGAAAAAAGTGGATCGCATTGCACTCATCACCGCGCCGCGGACATATTAGAAAACCGATTAAAATGCGACCGAAGTGACAACAGAAATCAGCCTTCAATGGGATGGAATTGAGCCTCCCCTATGCAAACGCCTTGAGTCAATGGATGACACAGAAAAATGAACAACAATGAATGAAGACTAAACGTTTGAAGAATACGCAGCGATAGAATTGCGGAAAATTAAAAAATTTCAGAAAACTAAAAACTACCATCTTTTCTGCACGCGATAAAATGGATCACTCCCGAATATATTTCGAATGTTATTACAGCTCTGGAAATAATGACTTTGCAGAATTCATCTGTTTTCGAGAAATGGGTTCCCTGCGTGTTAACCTGGGGGCTTAACTTTTGTTGCTTTGATACGAATCGCAAAACATATTTTGCTGATAATGGAGTGGATTTTGAGTGGAAACAATGGGGAATTGTTTCAACAAACGGGGAACCCTAGTGCTCATTAATCCAAAAGGATCAGGAATGAAGCATAGCTGCACTTTCTACCGCAAAAGTCTATCTTGATGACAGAAAATTCCGAAACAAAACGTTCTATCCAGTGGAATTAAGTCTGGGAAATTCATAGCGGTTGGAAACAGTGGCGCGGCCGCGCGATAATTCCGAATTCGACCCGGAACTAATACTATCACCGCTCCACGGCTTCATGAAATAATCCCGCATATTTCCCAACTGCAGCGGTGGATATTAATATGACAATGAGGAAGGTTATGCATAGAGCTCGACAGAGGCATTTCCAACCACAATAATCATTCACCGAGCACAGCGGTTTTTTTAACGCCAAAATAGCGATTTTTAATGAAATTACTCGCGGTAAGAGACAATCTAAAAAAAATGTATTTCAATGACCCATGTTCCAGTGCCAACTCTATCTTTAACTTAAACGGACAGGCGATGGCAGATAACGACTTATAATCCAAAACTACTATCCGTAACAACGTCGTATTTTTTTCTCTTTTTAGGCTATAGATTATTATTAGGTCTTATTTTAGGCATTACACTAATTAATCAATTCATTTATTTTTTTGTTTAACAGAGACATAAAACTGCACAAGGCCAATTACAAGGAATCACATTAATAAAGGAAAACAATTAAAAGCAAACAGTAAGGAAAACGTAAACAATAATGAACAAAATAATGAAATCAATCGATTCTGCTTTTACATTGTGAAAATCCATGTTGAAATGAACATCCATCCATACACAACCCTAATAACTTGGTAAGAAGGTACTTGAAAATGACGCCTCAGCGTCGAAACGCGTCGTACCAATAAATAATTTTCCAGTGAAAAGTTACCAGAATTTCATTTCGACAATATGTACAACAGCACTATCAAATAAAAAACAATGGTAGGATTCATAGGGTGGTGCGAGGAGTAGGTGGAAAATTGCAATGGAGATGGTGCAAAATAGATGGGGGTGAAAAAAGGGAACAAAATGTGGAACACATTTTGAGTAGGAATTAATGGAAGAAGGTAGTCTGAATAGAAAAGAACGTTTTTGAGACAGAAAGGCGGGAGGGGAAACAATGAAATAGGTCACTCGACCTCGTCTTTCGCGAAGAAACACGAGGCGGGAAAAGACAAAGTATTTCCACACAAACACTTAATATATTAAAGCTAGAACAACAAGGCAAAATATTAATCGTTCCGGTCTGTGATTGAGAAAAATTCCTGTCTTTCTTTCCAATTTTAAATTTCAGCAAAAACATCTTTGAAATTTGCGACAATTGCTCTCCACTGAACGATAATCAACACCTGGTTCAAGATGACTCCGAAGAACTTACACGACCAGGACTCGGCGTCGGGCAGTATTAACGGAAGAAGACAGCCGACGGAAAGTAACTTCCGCTCCATTCGCTCTTTTTTAAGCGAAACCTGAATCACGCTACGAAAACAACAAATGTATCCATGTTATTCGAAAATGTACAAGACTGTTTGAGAAACGCTAATAGCAAATAAGCTTAAAGCAGCTTGCGACTTCGCTGTACAGTGGAAAAGAGCCATACTGTATAACAGAAAATGATCGATGTCAAAAGATAATTTGGTTCACACCATTCACCTGTATTTCAGTATACCCTAGCACTTAAGGTAATCCACGCTAACTAAATCATGACGTCCCATGCTTAAAACGAGGTTCCCACCAATAAAATGCGGAATATGCACAGAGATGCTTGTTTTCTGTGAATAATTTCCATGAAGGAAAGGTCGATTATTTTTAAACCATGTACCTAATCCGTATACAAAAATAATGCCTTCGGTTTTGGACCCCTAAGTTATAGCCGAAACAAAGAAAAGCTCATTAACTCTCAGTCAAATAACTACTCGGATCATAGCATGAATCCCCACGGTAACTTTCACACATAAATTAACTCATGCGAACCGCAGATCTGCGTTGTGTTCGTACAGAAGTCCCGAACCGTTCTTTAAAGCCCATTGATTCAAGTTGAGTTTTTATAATTCATTCCGTTATCGGCAAAATCTATTTTCCAACTCGTATGCAAATTACGGAAAGGAAACAAAAAGAGAGTACAAGATATTGATGCTCATGACACGTGTTCTGTTCCATTGTTCATCACAAAAGAAAATAACTGAACCAAAAAATGAAGATAATCTGTTTTGGCTTCCTCGTCGGTACTGATACTAACGATATTAATCAAACAGCTATTTACCATTGCCTCGACCACTCTCAAAAATGTTGCAATGATTTCCTCTACAGTAAGGATGATTTTATCTTAACGTCAACAGGCTACTTACTTTGCGGGTAAATCAAAATCCAGAACGTCATGATTATCATGGATTTTTTTTTAAATTGCATAGCTATAGGCAGCAAATTAAAAAGAAATATGGAGGGAAAGACTTTCAAATAATGTGATCACAATATTAATAAATATTAATTAAATATTCCACGCATATTTTAAGAGTGACCATAAAAAATACGGTCATAACGCTATAACAAAATATTGTGATATTGTTATAAGGAAGAACACAGAAAGGCACATCTATCAAAATTAAGAGTGAAAAAACGTTCAATAATTCGACCACTTTGGGGAGCTCGCGATACCGATAAGGCTCACGCATTCATTAATATTCTACTTCGGAACTAAAATGTAGTCCACATATCATTCAGCTTCAATCATTTATGCACGAGACTTCGGTATTTTTGCTTTCGAACAAAACTTCAATTGCCGTTGCTTTCGACATTGTTCACAGCCACCCACTTCCATTACTGAATTAAAAAACCGCATGAAGTCATTTTTGGGACTGGCGTACTGAATTTTGCAAAACCGACATACTTTCTAACTTCCTCTCCGCGTAATTCTCTTGCGTACCACATTCATCAGAGGGCGTTAATTCTGCATATGATACATTCCTTGGTTTCATTTATAACTTTTCCTGCCCTTTCTCGAGGGCGTAGGAAAGGAGGTCGGGTTCTTTGCGGTGGAGTAGGAACGTATTATATAGACACGCGGAAGGCGCGCGTTTTTTTGTGGTTTCTGTGCACTCCGTTTTTTATTTCCCTCGAACCGAGAAATTTGCTCTTTCGACCATTTTCTTCCCGAGTTTTGCAAATTACTATCGCCGCAGGAGTTTTTACTGCCGAGAGACTTCTGCATTAGGTAAAAACTACAGATGAGAGGCTAGTACTCCACTTCAACCAAATTAAGGAAGTCTCTAAACGCTCGTTAGATTTGGAGAATAACCTCTTCGATTGCTCATAAAGAATTTATTTATAAAATACTTTACGAATAATGCATCAAGAATGATTAGTGATCGATCAATTGCCAATATGTTAATTAATGTCTTAACCAATAAAGTTTTTTTAGATATTTCATCACTACACGGAGACCCAGGGTGGAATGTGGAAATTTTCACTCTCTTGAGTGAAAATGTGTGATAAATTTCAAAATTTAGTCGCAAAATGATACTCTACTACGCAATTAGGAATTTGAGTACCCGGATAGGTACCTGATTATCCAGGCAGGTACTCCAGTATCCGGCAATCCGTCTGGTTACTTATCGGTAATCACAGACAACGCCTCGTCCGTCCGTATGATTTTCCCACGTGCCCACGTTGCATTCACACATGAAGCCGACAGCTCAAAGAGGCATTCCTTATGTCGGGAGGAGTATGACTAAACGTCTGGGTATTCTCTATCCCTCTTAGTACTCGATACCCATACGAACAGAAGGGGAGCCAGGTAGCCTAGCGGGTAGACCTCTTGGCTTCTGACCGAATCCCAGATTCGAATCCCGGCTGAAGCTTTCGGATACCCTCAAACACAGTCTTTGAATTGCGAGGTCGCCGGAAAAGGAACTGCCCCATTTACCTTGAATCTGTGGGCTATGACATCGGCAAGCTCTACCCTCACCAATCCAAAACAACCTTTTGAGTTTAACGATGGTGGGAGTGATAAGGACTTAGTAATTTTCCACACAACGTTTATTTGACCAAATCGGTTTCGACACTCTTTGTGTCGTTCTCATGGGTACGAGTCCTAGGGGAAAATTACTACGTCGTTATATCTCCCATTATCATGATGATATTTCAAAAAGTTGAGCCACCAACGATTGGATCATGACCAAGTACTTGTTAGAGTACTCGAGTACATATGAGGGGTGAGAAGCTTACGGTTACATACGATTTTCTGCTAGTTTTTTACAGTTTGAAAAATAAATTTGGTAAATAAAACCAATGAGATCAACTGGATATTTAATAGCGTATTTTCCACTCGATATCAGCAATTAATTTGACCGGAGGAACGTAGATTGTTTCAATATTGTGTCTACAGAGTATCCTTGAGATTTCACCAGAAATTGTGGAGACTTAGGTCAGCCGAGCTTTGGCGACCGGTTTTTCTTTTTCGCCTAGTGTCCGGTTTTCCCGTGGCTGGAAAGTCCTCTAGAGAAAAGCTATAAATCGCACCAAAAGCTTTAAATGCTTAAGTGATCCTAAGAAGCCTGAACTGTATTAATAGAAGTCTAATTGTATTCTAAATCTATTATCATTCTACCAAGATAGTTCTATCATACTTTTTTGATTCGTTGACTATCAACAAAAATGGTAAATGGATAAAATTGTTAGATATAGTATATTTCTTGCATTTGTTAATCGAATAAAATTAATTAAATTCCTACGATTTAGACTAAAATAATTTAAGGCCTGATGATTTTCCAGCAGATACCCACTCGTATCCCTTGGCCACCAAGTTTTTGTACACTCCTTTTATCAATTTCTGTACCTAACTCTGTTTAGAAAGAAAATCACATGTACCCTTTGGCTTCTCCCTCACTCATGTCTGAGTAATCTCGCGCCATCTAGGATCTCCTATGCCTGTACTCGACTACATTTAGCTCTCGCCTCAGGTTTCGGCTACTAAACAGGAGGCGCGTTGAATGCTCCGTCGTTTAACACTTGTGAGACCTAAACTCCCCCATCCCGCTACACCTCCGCGAGAGGATTGCCCGCCGCCATCTTGGGCACTTGGCAGCCGGCGTTTGTGGCGGCTTGCTGAGCGATAAGGCGCGAGCACAGGCGAAGAGGATTCTGCTTGATGGGAGCATCTTGGGGTCGGGAAAACGGCCTTCTCCGCCTTTAACTCCGCGCCACGTTCCTCGGGCGCGTGCAGAAATATTCATGCTAGCGTGACGTCATTCCCTACGCAAGACAACTGGCGCGAACTTCCGCCCCGAGGCTTAAGCCGATCAGAGCACGGTTGGCTGATCAAGACGGGGGAAGGAGAGGAGGGATCCTCTGACGCTACGCGATATCGTCGGCGGATCAGGAATAATTGATCCGGTGCACCCCCCTCCCCTTCTCCCTCTCGAACCGTTCTCTAGCATAGGTAACGAAGGTGAGACAATTTGAACGAGCTCTCAAACGCAGCCGTTTCATTTCATGCGCCTGTTGTTCTATCGATGATTCTGCCCAATTTAAATGCAGCGAGAGGGAAAATACTTAACGCACCACATTTAAAATCACCACAGAACCCGGAAGACCTCTATGATTAATCCATTATTGTTGATGAAATTTGGAGGGGTCTTAGTTTAGAGGCTGGATCAGAGCCAGCAATTAAAACCACCATGAACACAATTTTTACTTTTTACATCAGCATATTTAATGGCTGTCTGACGCCTGTCGATGCGTTCGGTAAATTTTGCAAATGAGTATGGAATGTTTCGTTTCAGGGAGAATAAATACATGCACTTTTGCTAAGCCTCTATAGAAAAAAATAATTAGGCTTAATATAGAAGCCTATGGTAATAGACTTTGATGGATTGTTAAATATTATTGGGCAAAGTTAAGCTGCAGAGGGTAAAGCCTAATCAATAATGCTTAAAATGATAATTTTGATACATTGAAAGAGCAATTATGCACATATTTGAAACTAAGCTATAAATGAGGGCAAACTTTTCTCGAGATTTGGACTAATTTATCCATATTTGCCAACGTTTCAAGCTCAGACCTCAAGACTGCTGAATATTGTTTTATTTGTGTATGGTTGCTACGATTCATTGTTAAAATAAATTTAATTTATTAAAAATATTTTAAAAAACTCAAAAGCGTGATGCCAATTACTTTATCGCACCTATATGTAACTTATGAAACAATCTGTTACCTTATACGACCTTCTGTAAAACTATGTTCTTCAACTGTGATAACGAGCAAAATTGGTCAACTGCATCATGATTGGCTAGCTCTTCGACGCTAGATGGCGTTAGTTTCTGATATTCGTCTTCGCGAACTTTTCATCACTTCTAATATCTAATGCAGAACGGGTTTCCAGGCATTGCTGATTGAGTACCTAGAATCTCTATTGGTTTTTTTTTTCCTCTAGCTTTATTTCTATGGCTTCCTTAGTAAGGCGATCCAAAAAAACCTTGGCGTGCCCAGTTGCGGACACATATGGGGGGACCAAGGGTCGCGCCCCCCCCCCTTGCGGGGCCACCTGCATTGCCGAACATTGTATAACCACAATTGTAACTTTTTTATATCATAAGATAGCATTATAATGCATTATTGTAAAACCAGCTTAAATGAAACTTTCTCCAACTTTGTATGCAACTTATTTTTCATTCCGATAAAAGTAAAGGTAGTCAAGAAATATTTTGCGCCCCCCCCCCCCCTCCTGCCCTTGAGTTTTTTCTCTATCCGCTACTGGGCGTGGCAAAGTATTTTCGCCTCTTCAAATTTAATCGCGTGGTATTGGCTAACAAAGTGTTCGGCAATAGCAGATTTTTCCCATTGCCTAATTCCTAAGAGGCGCTTATGCTCCTTGAGCCTTGTGTAGATGGTGCGACCAGTTCCTCCACTAGAAGCTCCTCCGCACCTAAACGGGACGCGGTAGACGCCAGGAGTCTTGCGAGAGAGCTTACACTTAAACCAGCTGCTCCGTTAATTTGACCGGAGGAACGCAGATTGTTTCAATATTGTGTCTACAGAGTATCTTTGAGATTTCACCAGAAATTGTGGAGACTTAGGTCAGCCGAGCTTTGGCGACCGGTTTTTCTTTTTCGCCTAGTGTCCGGTTTTCCCATGGCTGGAAAGTCCTCTAGAGAAAAGCTATAAATCGCACCAAAAGCTATAAATGCTTAAGTGATCCTAAGAAGCCTGAACTGTATTAATAGAAGTCTAATTGTATTCTAAATCCATTATGATTCTACCAAGATAGTTCTATCATACTTTTTTGATTCGTTGAATATCAAAAAAATGTTAAATAGATAAAACTGTTAGATCTAGTAAATGCCTTGCATTTGCAAATCGAATAAAATTAATTCAATTCCTACGATTAAGAGTAAAATTTAATTTAAGGCCTGATGATTTTCCAGATACCTATTTATTCAATAAAAAATTATCGCCATATAGATAGATGGTGTGAGCAATAAGGAAGTTATAAAAAGATAGATAAAAGAAAAATGTTCTGTCAATCTTGGAGAGAAGACAGTACAACTTAATCGGTCACTCCAAGAGACTCGATGACCTGATGAAAATAATTGTTAAAGGACAGATGAAAGTGTAGAGCAGCAGGGAAAGGTCTTAAATTAGAGCAGGTGATTTAGTATGTGAAGCAGATGAATTATACTCGAGTTAAAGACTGGCAGATAGGAAAATTGAGTGGAGAGCTTCATTAAACTAATTTCCGGATTGCTGATTGTCAATGATGATGATGCTCGATGAAATATTTCGGAAAAAATGGCGTAGTGCTATTTATTAGGACTCAAGTATTTCAGACTTTTACAGGACGCAATATCAAGATGTTACAACTCTTGATAACAAGGCCTTCCTTAAGGTCACACTAAGTTTGCATTTCTAGGGAAAAATCTAAGCATCGTACATTTAAGTATAAGATACAGGAGGTATCCATGGAAACTGAAATACCACCTGAAAGAATGAGAGGTTGCATCTACTGCCTAATAGGAAAACTTGCGCTTTGGGAACTATTTCTATCAGCCCCATCCGATTGCGGCCGAATTCTTCAGATTCCCTCGGGAAACCTTTCGAGACTGAAAGTCGCGCCTCCACTTGGCAATGCCAATATTCACCGATGTAATGACGGTCCAAATTAATTCCATAAATTAATTCGAAAGGTCGAAAGATAACGCTCAGAGCTCACGAGAGCGTCCTCGACTGGTTCTTCCCACGGCCATCAGAGCGCAGCATAGAGTCGCTCCCTTCGAAACAATCAGGGACTACTGCGGTGCCCCAAGGGATTTGCTACCGTTTATGAAGCTCTGGTTTAAAGGTTCACTTTCAGGGACTCTTCTGCTAATCAAACGGAGAGATTAAGATAGGAAAGTATTTGGGAGAGTAAAATTTTAACTCCCGCCGGGGAAAAGCAAACCTCTTGAGTTTGCATGAAACTAATCACCGCGATTACATCCCTCGGTTTGGCGACAATGAGACAGGGGAGGCAGTAACTCGAGGCCTATACGGTGGAGAGGGCTCTACAGAGGGAAAATTATAAGATTTCGCATTTACAGAGATTGGGCCTTGAAAGTGCTGGTCTTTTTGGTTTTTTATTTATTGGCTGGTGGTGGATAACTTTTTAGCCAGCCATGTTCATATAGACCATACCACAAACCTACTTTTCCCGTTAGCTACAAGGGGTATTTTTAGTAATCAATTTTCCGCGACTTTCCTGCAGTGATATACTTTGATCAAACAGATAATGTATTCATACATTCTGAAATAAAGTGCACTGCATTAACAAAATGCAACGCAATAGGAAAAATTTGAAAGAGTAAAAAGTTGAGATACATTTCCATTTTGGCCTCAACAAAAAAAATGTCGACGACACAAAAATATAATGCCTCCAAAGAGTGACCACCGGGAGTTTTCCAGCTGTTCCCGGATATATGAATCAGTTATGCTTCTTATTTTTCAAAAGGGTTGCGTCGTAGAGACCATATGGCAAGAAAAGATTTCGACGCGGCAATAAAAATTGAATACAAATGAGGAAACATCCTTCACCGTTTGCAAAGTTACCTTTTTCAGTAAAAAGCTGAAAGCATTTTTTAAATGAAGGTAGCAAAACTCTAGGCTCCTAAGGAAAATAAATAAATTTAGATTAATGGATGAATTACTTGACCTGACGAAAAGTTTATCTTAAACACAGAAATATTGCCACAACTACATTTTTGAAGTGTATAGTTTGATATTTTAATGCATATCCTGGAAAAGAACCGAGATTTAGAGCTTAAAATAAGACAATATAAAATAACAGCTCAAGAAAAATAACTGCTCCCTCCATTATCCCCCACCAAAAAAATCTTGTACCTTTTCAGAGGCTGTACTCCATCCAAAGCTGTCCTAACTAACATTAACTTTGAAGCTCTAAGTGATAATTTTTTTACTAATCCAATCATTTATCAAATAAAATCATCCAGACTGATTGGTATTGTCATTTTGCTTTCTTTCGGCGAATGTTCACAAAAACATTTACCTGATATTACGTAATATCATTCACTTTCAGCCATTTTTTTCTTCCCATCCCACAGGTGCAATTCTGAAGAAAGGTTTTTGTCCAGAGCAATGTATTCGGAAACAGAACAAAATGTTAGCTGTTACAATCACAAAACTAAAGTTATTAGATATGTAATGACACGCCTTCCCTTCGAAGCCTTCTAATTTCAATTCGTATCATGTAGACGTGCTAAAGCCAGGGAAGGAAGAAAATAAGCTCAAATAGGAAAATGTTCTTCCCATGAAATAACAGAGTCGGAGCATTCGTGAAACATCCTGAGAACAACACGATAAAGAAAAAATTATAACCCTTAAATATCATCTGAAATAAAATAAATAGGCCAAACACTTGTATACTGGGAAGTTAGTGGGAGGTCTAGGAATATTATAAGTCGTTTTACCGACAAGTGAGAGGACAAACGGTTTAAGTAACAGAATAAAAATTCTTTATCAATAATTGCAATCAACGACCTCTATTTAGGGCGTCATAAAATATTCATTCCGGAATAAAATCAATAGTTTTATAATAGCATATTAATTAATATTTAATGAGGCACTATCAACAGGAAATGTAATGCAATCACGAAACAATAAACTACCTAAAACAAAAGTTACGGTCTAGAAAATCGCATTACGCCCGGAATAGTGACACTAATCCAGTGTCTTGTATCTTGTATGATGTTGGGCACGATGTGGTGGAAGTTCTTAATATCATTAAAATGAGACAATAGAATATTTCCACTGAGGTTTACGGTGTAATAATAAAACTCAGAGGAAATATTGCAATGTCTTATTTTAATGATACTAATCCAGTGATTCAGCCCGAAGGTTGATTTGGACAGGTGAGGATCGAGCTTACCTCGAACTAAGCCGCAGGCATGTTAATTTCACTTATTCAGGGTAGGGGGGGTCAGTTCATTTCTCTGCGCCATCTCGCATTCGGGGATTCTCTTTGGGGGTTTCCGAAGGCTCCAATCAGGATTTGAAGTCGGGACCTTTAGATCAATTCAAAGAAAGCGCCCTACTCACTAGGCTACAACGATCCCCATAACACCAATACCAATACCACCTGAATACTGAATTATTCCTTTAAAATTATCAAGCCAATATTATAAGCACCTCACTAACTCGACTGAAAAGCTTAAATTTTCGCCATAACTCACATATTCTAGGCAAATAAGTGTAAGGCATAAACTATTTCGAATAGCCAAACGAGAGGTACCCAACGACTGCCAAGGAGGGAGTGCAGGGAAGTGGACCCTTTTTATCCTGAAATGATGTTACCCTCTACCCTGGCAAATTAAAGCGGAATGAAAGACAAACTGTTCTTTCATTACATATATGAGATGGAACAGATGAACCAAACCCGTATCATAACATCTTGTAAGACTAACATCAACAGCGACAAATGGTCATGGGAAGCAACTAAGTGATCCTGAGATGGCACCAACGTTCTCCGAGGATAATAATAATGATGTCTTTATCGGCATCATTCAACATGCGTTCATATCTTCTTTAGAAAAGTTACTTGGAAATTTTTAAATACTTTGTATGAATTCCTCACCGTTTTTTATCAGAAAACTCAATGCATATAATATAAAATTTGCATTTACAAAAAGAATATTTATTAAGATTAGTTCACTTGATATGAAAAAAAACCTAACCTAAGTATATAGGTCTTTTAATACGGCACAGGTAACATTTCTTTTCACAAACAAGAAAAGCACGACTACACGTAATGTATGCACCGTTAAAACATTTCTTCCGGCGATCCCATGAGCGCAACCCTCTTTGCCAATAATAAATCACGGAAACAGCTTGTTATCGGCCGCTTTACCTATACACATTTCCCTTTCCGCGAAGAGAAGCAAGCAACCCCCCATGAGGCGATTTCCTCCTCCCCAGAGTCCCCGCGCCAAAGTGTGCATCCTTGTGTGCAAGAGAGAAGGAGCGTGTTTATTCGCTCGCCCGCTCCATCACGACAAATGATGCGCGAACATTACCTCGCTCCTTCACCCAGCCTCTTTCCCTCATCTCCTTCGACCTCACCCCACCCAGACGCCCTCTTCCGTCGAGAAGATGATAAAGAAGAGAGAGAGAGAAAGCGCGCGCCCTCTCAAGTGTATGTACGAGTGTGTCCATCGATTTCCGACGTGGGTGTGCACCGCCGACTCCTCCTCCTTCTTCCCTCCTCTCCTTCTTCTTCCGCCTTCCCTCCCTCCATGGACCTCCGCAGGCACGCCCTTACTCCACTTTCATTCACTCACCCTCGCCAGGTACTGGTAAGAGATGAATATTGAAGAACGCCCCTCTTCTATCTCTACAGTGCACGTATGCATATCACCGCCGCAAACTTTGAACGGGGGAGGGTAGAGCTTATTCCGAAGACAGAGAGAATGTCAAACGTGAGAATATCAAATATTAAGAATTGGTAAGAAATGCGTGCGTGTAGAAAAAAGAAGGGCAAGTGGAAGGGAAGAAGGGCAAAGGAGGGCCCCGAAAAACTTACATAGGACAGGTTATAAAGGATTTGAAAAAGATGAAAAATTTCGCAATGAGAAGGCTAGCGGATAGGAGAAAGGAATGGAGAGCTGCGTCAAGGAAATCTCGGTAGGTATTGTTCACTAATGGAGATGATGATGATGAATGAATGGGGATTGAGATGGTGAGGTGGCTATAGTATTGGCTTCCCACCCGGCGGTCTAGGGTTCAAATCCCGGCGGTGGCAGAGAATTTTCAGAGACTGCCCAATCCCTCCTTGAATGTTGTGTTGAGGACATTTCAAGTGCAACACTCCGTCCATCAGATGGGGCATTAAGCCGTGGTCCCCCTGGCGCCTTTTGTTAAAATTAGGCTAATGCCGACGCCGGGTTTCTCTCCACCCTTCCTTTCACACCCTTCCCTCAAGGCGCAAATGACCTCAGCTGTAGATCGCCTCCTCCAAATACCATACAATGCCTCTAGGAGTCCCAACCCTCCTCACTCAACCCCAACGATGATGAATAATTGCGTTTCTTGGTCCTCCACTTACCATCCTAACCCTACCTGTTTAAGTTAAGTACATATTGCCATTGAGCGATGGCTTCGGGTAGCTAAATCACTAACTGATTAACCCTTAGGTTGGTTTGGATATATCGAGACAGAGCCCACCCTGAACTATGTACCAAGCATGCGAATTTCTAAAATTCATGTAAAGGGTGATAATTCCTTTCCCTGCGTTACCTCGTTTTCCGAGAAATCTACTGTTAAGGCTCATACCGAACACATTTACATTAGTATGAATTTCACATCTTCAGAATAAGGAAGCAGTAAGTTCTTAAGTGTTCATAACTTCTCGCCTTCACCTTCGCCGCTTATGACAGGAACAAATAGACAATTTTAGGTGAATGCCACCAGGCTGAAACTATTTTTCTTGCGAGGGAATTTAAAGTCACAAATCCATTTATAAGTCACACAGTGTTTCAAACCTAATGTCGACTTGAACACGAGAGGATAGATCTTGCTCCGAACTAAACCACAGGAACGCGGATTTATTTAATCCTTTCCGATATAAAAATATTTCCTTTCCCCTAGCAATCAAACAGCACGAGGTTTTGAGTAAGCCTATAGACCTCAAGATTTGTATCCCGATACCTGCGATCAGTCATCTCATACTCAACTCAACCTGGTCACGTAGCTTCCCTACCTATGGAATGCCTATGCATAAAATCAATCCCTTCACTCAAACAACTTTTCATGATGCTCTAAGATAGGGTATTCAGAAAAAAGAAGAGCAAAATATCATTTGAAGCGACAATTATATTGCTAAAGACGAAAGATGGCCGATTCCAGAGAAAAGAGCTGTCGAGTGTATTAGGACTAAATTCCGCAGCCACCAAATCCAACATAGCGATCATACGAAATTAAGCAAGCAATTTTATTTTCTCCGTATTTTATGAGGAAAACCTTGCAGAAATCATCAAATAATGATCTAAAACGGATCGCTTGAATCGGGAATTGAGGTTATGTAACAGTTTCCATTCAATTATTTAGATTTTTCGAGTCTACTTTTCTACTCTATCACAGTAACTCCAATGTCACGTGATCACCGTAACACTTGCAGGCACTCACATAGTCGTAATGAAGTAAAAGTGTGGATTAACAGCAAGTAGGTACGCCAAAAATGGTTCCCTAAACGTTCCACCTCACAACAGAGTAAATTTAAAAATTATTATAATGCCGAAATTATTTTGAAAACTGGACGCACTAAAGCCTTAAGGACAACTTCAACTTCAAAGCCCAATAAAATTTCCAAATTTAATTTAACTGATATCAAATCACGTGGTAAACGCATATAACACCGCAATTCCAACAACAGAACCGACTGAATCATCAGCTAAACAGTAGTCCTCCTATTAGCGGAAAGGTCGTGTTAGGGGATAATCACGTTGTTTCGGTAATTTTTCCATCAAAGCCGCACGCGCAGAAATCAATTATTATTTCTTTACATTCTCATTCACAGTATTTCACCACATCTCATTTTTAGCTGCGAGGTAAATACCAAACAATTTCCATTGGATTCTCAGCGTTGGACGCCTTTTCTACTTATCCGACGAAGTAAAAACTATCATTCTTGGTATTTTCGATAAGCTAAGGCTTCTATAGCTCAAACCCGAAGCCGTTTCAACCAGAGGCAAACCCTTGGAGCTGGAAGAGCATCCACCGTGATAGAATATAGTACTGAATTCGATTCAAGATCCAGTCAAATAATTTTCCGCATGGAGTCATCTGCCTTTCACTTCCTACATCAAGTCCGTCTTTATCCATTCTGCGTTCTCTCCCATTCCGTTTAAGTTTGCCACAAAAATTCCTTATTTTCATGCCACATGTGTACAATTTATGCCCATTGAATCTCGGATCTATAAAACCAAACGTCTGGGACGGAAATCTACGAGAATAAAGCACATATAGGGTTTATGTGTGCGCGCATACATACCCCCAATTTGTGTGACCCCAAAGGGCGTATGCAACGGGGCGAAAGAAAAACAAGGAAAACACCAACCCGCCCGCATCGCGAGAGGGAGACCCAAAGAGGATTCGTGTTTTTTTCCAGATTTTGGTTTTGACATGACGCCGCGCAGGTACGAACAATCTCCGGAAAGGTTTGGAGGGCGTTTCCCCTCCCAAAGTTTTGGTTTAGCGCTTTCCATTGAATGCCGCAACGCGAAAACAAAAAACGAAAAAACCGAAATAAAAAAATCTTTCCCTCTGTTTACGAAACGCACGCACGCACAAAGAGGGCGGAGGGGGGAGAAGACATGAGCGACAAGTGCGCTGCAATCCTCTCGCGCGGCAAATTCCGGCACTGTTCCGTAAGCCGAGCGAAAGGTTAGCCTCTACTTTCTCGCGGACTTTAACCCTTTCCCCTCTATAAAGGTTTTCCCTCTCTGATTACCAATAAACTCTCGCGCCCAACTTTCTGTTGCCTATCAGTTGTAGACGAGGGTGCCGCCGATATTTTTACCTACAGTCACCCCTTATTCTCACCCAGAATCTATGTTGTAATCGGCTCGGGCCGTAAACAAATTAATTCTACTTTCCAGAGGTAAATCGGTAGATCTTTACAACCTAATACCTACCTTACCCCGACTAAACAAGATTTACTCGAAACAATATGCCCACATAAACCTTTCTATGTGAAAAAAAGGATCAAAAATATTTCAAAAAAGATCTATCTTTAAAGGATCTCTTCCATAAAGCGCAATGAACTGAAAATGAAAAATTCGTTCATGCACAACCAATACTATTGATGGAACTTGAAATGAATGGCGATGAAATTTTCAATTCACGTTCACCGCTTGTTGAGGTGCTCTAAAGAAGGATTTTTCTTGGAATACTTTTTCTTAATTTACTTAGGACTAAGTTTTTTGCTTACATGAATTAATGCTGAATTTACTTATGAAAAAAGCTAAATTCTGCTGGATAATTCAGGAAATTTTCATACTCTGTTGCCGGCTTGAAGCATAGGCACGTTAAGAAAGGATACTATTCGAAAAAATAATTGATGGTAAATATAATTTAACGCCCATTCAAGGAAAATGGCCAATGCCAAAGAAATCAAATCATATTAAAAATCGGACAAAAGCTGCTTTACTCATTTCTAAGAAATTGGTCTGCTTTGATCGGAATGATATGAGATCTAAGAATCTTTCCGACAAAGTTTTTTTAGGTAAATGTTAGAAATAATCTATCAACAGGGTCCACTATGTCTATCTATGTCTATCGTCCACTATCAGCACTATCAGTCACTATCACCAACAGGGTCCACTATCTATCTACATATCCTGTATATCGTCCTCTTTTGGACACTAACACGCCACGCATTTTCTATTTACGGGTGGGTCGAAACAAGTCAACTGTCAAGTAAAGTGGAGCATATCACAATTAAAAACATCAAATGCGGGTTCTAGGCAAAGTTGGCTTTTTAAAATGACGATCATCTTTCTTAAACACACCTCAAGATTCATAGAAGCTTCAGGTTGGTTATGTGTTAATAAATAATTACACAACTTGATCTCCGGAGATGATCAGAAAAGTTTAGAGGCAGGGAGTGGAGGTGAAGGAAATGTTGTATTACATAGCATGAGTAGACAATATTCCTAGCAAAGATAAAAGCAGTTGGGTTCTTCAGTAGATTTGGTGCTAAATATGCAAGTGTGTTTCAATTTGGGTAGGTTGTTTACGTAGAAAGAGTAAAGAATAAAATTTTAGATATTTTTGAGTCAATAAAATGGTCAGTAATGGTGGAGACAAAGTTGGAATATAGTTTCACGTCCTTCAGGAGGTTCCTACAGTAGTAATTGAAGCCGTTTTATGTAAATATCCAAATCGAAATGGACTGTAGCAGATTTTTTTATTAAAGACAACTGGTTTTAAATTGAAAAATTACACTAGCAATAAGTGAATTTTATAAAAAATATAAGGAAGAGTAACTTCTACGGTGCTTATCGGGATACGCTTAGTGTTCAAACCTATGCAGCAAGGCAACCTTTTAAATTGCATTCAGGTATAATATACTCCTGACAACAATTTTGATACCTAAAAAATACTTCATAATTTAATTATTAATTAAGTTGAAGAGTGTTTCAAGCCGATTATGCTAATAAATGCAAGAACTTGAGTTGTGATTTACTAAATCTCTGAATCAGTTCATAATTCAGTTGGTTCATAAAAACAGTTCAGGTAATTAACAGTTCATTATTAATGATTTCCAGTATAACTTTACTGTGTTCAGCCTTTTCTTTCACTCCCCGTAGACTCTCAACGGGAACCCACACTAGTAATATACAATTATGGTGAACGTTTCTTGATTACAAACAGCAATTTCAATTTCTAATTTTGATACTTTGCTAGCACAAAGTAAAACTTACGCTGTTTGAGAGTTATAGTGCGCAGCTACCTCATACTAATTGAGTTATACTCTTACTCACAGTAGCATTTCTCGGACTAACGGGCCAACATAGGAAGACGCCTAAGTTTTATGCAACCTCAGTAACGCTTTAACGTGTCTCTTATTGCATAATCACTAGGATACATTTTGTAACATCACGTCAGTAGCATAGTTACTACAGTCCAGCGTAGTTATATATCATTACCCGAATAAATAAATTATAGTATTGTATAAGCATATATTAGAGGTTAAAACATAAAACAGGAATGATTTCAAGAAATTTCACGTTTTTTTAGATTGAACCTTTTTAACCAACCTTTGCCGGGCAAAATTCATCGCTTTTGATTTTTTTACGGAAATCTCCTACTGCAGAAGGGCGAAGAATTACTGCAGTGGCCATCAGGTCAAGGTGCTCAAGCGCCTACTTCTTCTCGGACAATTTTTAATATTTTTTCCATGATAAGGGTCCCCACTTGGCAAAAATAGGTTTAACTTTCCGTGATATACGTTACCTTGTCCCATAAACGCCCGAGTATGAAGCTTACCTCGTTTTAGGGAGATTTATTTACAACAAACAAATAATGACTGACATGTCAATGTCATTGCTGTCATACAAAATTGGTGATAATCATGATGGCTCTGTGGAAGTAGGTTAAAATCCCGATTGTAGTAATTGGGCATGCCCAATAAATACACTAGCCTAACGAGTTGCTACCCGCCGATGAATGTACAAAATTCACGTGCCAGTGGTGAACTCACATTTAATCACGCTTAATTTTGAGCTGAAATTAATATTTCTTAATAAAGGAGTAATGCCAGAAGAATTTCAGGAAGGTAATAAAACCCACGAAACCTCGTAAAATAAGGTTCTCGAAAAAAATTTCGTGGCCCGTGTCCGCCTGACACCATATTCTTCTTCGAGTGACTAGTGGGCTGATGGACGGTTGGGAGTAACTTCGGTTCAATTATCGCGTGGGTCCCATTTGGAACCTATACGCGCATCCCATTCTAATGCAAAACTCAACTATTTCGTAAGGACGTCCCACTGTTTCTTCAGTTCACCTTGATTCAAACTAGGGAGGAACCACTGAGGGATAAATTTTGGATTTTCGAAGCTCCCTCTTCATTTTCAAATATTCCGGAGCACGGTCTGTTTCGTCATTGCGAAGCATGGACACCCGATAAACTCACCACTCACCAATGGTCTCAACACCAACCCGCCAGAACCTTTCTCTTCCATTATGGCTAACCTTGGCTGACCATACTTCGCTTTCCTTTTCAGCGCCGCCGGCAGCCGCCCTCCAGTGCTACCAGTGCGGCCTCTATACTGACGGCGTCGGCTCCATCACCCCTTGCATCAACTACACGGCCGAGAAGCACCTAAAGGACTGCCCGTCCACGGAGTCACACTGCATTGTGAGTAATCCTTCAGCATATTTGTTGCTTTGGTCGGATGCGGCCGCAAGACATTGACTTACATTCAAATTATACGAAAAACCAAAGCCAGAAAAAAATTTTAAAATTTGATTTCGCGGCAAGCAACATGTATACTATCTTTTCGCATTCCAAAAAAATCAATTCATTAATCAGGAAATTGTGCCGCGAATGTTTTCCGACACGGAAACGTAATCAATCAAGATCAAAAAGCATATAAGATGAGTTGAGGACACTGGAAGCCATGGAGAACAAGTGCAATTTTTATAATTACGGAGATAAGTGCGGATAATAGTTAGTACGGTACAAAATATTGCTGTGGCACAAGGATATATGAGAATTGCATATATATAATTAGTGATTCACTTATATGCCTTTGCCATATTAATATTGAGTACCCCGCCAGCCATTATCCGCACTTATCTTCGAAATTATAAAAATTGCAATGATACCCCTTGGTTTCTAAGGTCCCCAGTTATTGATTTAATAATTAACTTAAACAGGAACGTGAAAGGGTATTACATATTACTGCTATTTATGACACCTTGAAGAAAAACTTTTACTATGTACTGTGTTTAATAAAATGGGCAGAAAATAATATCTTTTCAGTGGTGTTTACAAAAACACCGAGGAGAGTGGTGAGGTATATATTAGGTAAGTTCTACCAACAAGCCTTCATAATAAACTTAATGCCAATTCTAGAAAAAAAATCGTGTTATTTCATCAAAAAATCATATAATGATGAAATTCACCGTGAATTTATGAATATTCCAAATTATGATGCTTGACCATAACTTTAAATAACACTGTGCCAGTAATATGTGTAGGATATTTTCATTTGCGACGATTATTTGGTTTTGAACTTGAATTATGACGAAAAAGGTAATTCTAAACATCCTATGACCTTTTAATAATGATCTTTACTGACCTTTTCATTCTAAAAACCACATAAAAAATTTTAAATGGCCATCGTTTGAGAGTTAGCATGCTTCAGCATCAAAAGGTCTTTTGCACTATTTTTCGTCAACAAACGGGTAAATGTTAAAATGTAGAAACAGGACAACTTTTGCTGTACTCAATGTATGAAATACTTCGGATAATAATCTTGTGGAACATTCGAAAACAGCTTTTAAGTAAGACAGAGCTTGGATAATAATACCAGACTTAAGAGCCGACCGCTCCATCTTTTCGCTCATGTTCTCTTTGATCTTGAGATATTTCAAGCGGTCGTACTTACAAGAGAGCCTATGCGATGGATGGACTATGCCAACTCAACGATTCCTACTCCTTTCCTTGACCCAAATCTGAGACCAAAATCTCTTTTCTAAATGGATTTGGATGGAACGTAGTTCCCCATACTATATAAATACATGACAAACCATTTCCATAATATTTTTCTACCGATTGAATTCGTATTTATGATAAATTGTTCCAACTACTTGCTTCCTTAGAAGTATTGACCAACTTATTCGCCATTAAGCACATCCTTACTGCCTAATATTGATCGATTCCTTCTAGTTAGGAGCAGCACAAATAATGTGAAACCGAAATACTAAACTAAAATAAAGCAGTGGAATAATATATCATATATTTTTAAACGATAAAAACGTTCCACAAATCTAATGCGAAATCAGTCTGCATAATTCACTTTTCTTCATGTTTCCAAAGTAACATAAAATTTATCATCGATAGTTGCTGCTCAAAATCTCCAAGTCTAGCGATAAAGGTTAACATGGAGTCTCCATTAAAATTACCTTATCAAATGAATATGAGTACTAAATTATCACTCCCCAAGAATTTTACCTGGCATTCTTCCATATATTTTAGCCCTAAACGAAGACAGAGAAATAAATAATTGAAATTGAAAACTGAATTTCCTTGTGATGACAAACAACGAGCAAGAAAATTAACAATGCTAATTTAAAATAATTTTTGAATAGTTAGAAAAATCACCTGGTCGATTCCAATATTCCGTCATGAAATTAAGGATAACATTAAGGGAGAAAATCTATCATTTTAGACCCAAAAATCCTACCTAGAGTGTACCGTCAAAAAGGCGGGAACGCATCCTAAAACTTCAAGTATTTATCAGCAGAAGTTAGGAATATCATTTTATGAGTAATTAAACCAATGGAGATATTGTATCACACGCATTCCCCTAAGATGTCAGGATGCATCGATTTTCAACTTTTCCTAAGTGGCAAATCGTAGTACCCATCAAGAGTGGAACATGTATATTCCAGATTTCTTTCAAATAGGATGATAGTCATTATGCTTTGAATCCGAAAACTTTCAATATGTTCCAATAAAAACTTTAATTTTGCACATAATAAAGACTTGGTCTGAGTGGGAAAAAATAATGTTAACATTCAATAGTTTTTCATCCTTCATAGTGCCTATCTCTTTCGGGTATGCTCCTGGGACATGGATTGGAAATGTTGAGTAAGTACTTGGGTCTCAAAATCATATTAAGGACGAATTATATGGGCAGAGATTTGGCAAGTCACAATTAATGGGATGAAAAGACGCCGGAAGAAGTTTTAAACACTCTGGTAGTTGTAAACCTATGGCACCAGAGTAGGAATAAGGGCTTGAACAAGCCCCGTCAATGCTGATGAGGTGAGCTCCGAACAGCGGCACGATGAAATGCAAAATGCAAATAGGCCATTGCATAGTTCATCCCGTCAATTCCTCCAATTTTCGTGGCCCGGCCTTCTCACCAGTATTTGTGAACGTCCGTCCCAACCTAGACATCAATCTCATCGAATCCACCACCGAGTCGGTTAATGATGAACTCGAAAATAGACATAGCCTCGTCATGTGCAAAACCAGAAGATGGGGTGACGTGACTGACGTATTGAGAGTTAGGTTCAGCCACAAGCGATGATAATGGTGTTCCCCGACGATGTCTGCGTGTTTTTGTCTCATCACGTCGATCATCAAAGTAATAGAGGATTTTGGTCGCATCAAGATCCATAGAATTAGGTTTCGAATTTCAAGGAAATTTAATCTTTATACGCCTTATTTTGAAGATATATATAAAAACAGGCGCTGTGTCTTTCGATTACTTTGGAAACAACCAGTTTTTAAAACTGCGTGAGGTACAGTTTATTACATGCGTGCAATGTTTCTCTCACTTTCGCAGTATATCTGAAAAATTATCTCATTTAAGTCAATAAATCAAGTGTTCATGCTTCACTTCGTGGAACCGATTATCCATAGTGCGAAATAAATCACTTAGTAGTGTTCCACAAAGCTTTATTGTTCCGACCCTTGGTTTCAACTAATATCTTTTTACTAATAATTCACCTTGATAATGACAATATAGTAGTTGAAACCCAGGGTCGAAACAATAAAGTTTTGTAGAACATTATTAAGTGATTTATTACGCATTATCATTTAATTCTAGTTTGAGGGTGCATGTACGACCCGGAGTGTTGTGAAAGTCTCTTCAGGGAACTCTCCAAAATTATTCATCACGACCAAGAGTATCCTCAATGTTTGCACTGGCATTTAAAATAGAATTTATGGAAATAAGTGATTCAAATGACTAAATAAGAGAGTTCTCATGTTTAAGCCTCTTACTTATTTCATTTTTATCTACGATCATCCTTTTCCAGTTTTTCTGCACACATATTCGTGATCTTTTTCTAATAAATTAATTACAAATTCTACTAATTCAGAGATCAAATTTCAAATGTATATAAATGCATGACAATGATTCTCGAAAATTCACCTGGAGAAATAGAACAAATATTGACTTAGATATTTTACGGAGTTTGATGAATCTGGTGTTTTAGCGATCCTTATAAATAAAGCTATAAAATATTTTCCTAGACACCCTACATAGACCGATTAAAACCAATAAAATAGCAGGTAGTATACCTAAATTCACACCGTGAAAGAATTGACAGAAAGCCCGCACGACCCCGTAAACAACAACCCTTCGCTTCAATGTTTTCGCTTCTCTCCTTTTCGAAAAAAATATAAAAGGAACTCTCCCGTAGAAAGGGTGAGAGGACGAAAAATATTGGGAAAACCGTAACACGAGCGGAGAGGGTGGTGGGGATGGACTGTGTGACATGAACATGACAATTTGACTGTGTACACATGAGGAGAATCACGGTCCCTAGGGTCGATATGTCCCACCCTGTCCTTTCGACCATCAAATCAGCTTAGAGCCCGACCACTGAGCTCCCTAGGTGCAAACCAGTTGGTAGTGCCCTTGGCATATAATTGACAACCCAAAGGTCGTGGATAGGAATCTTGCATGGGTGAATTTTCACCACCCATGGATCACGTGCGCCAGGTCAAAACGTTTATAGCAAGAGAGAATAAATAAAATGATAAAATGAATTTAATTTAAAAAGAGAATGAAATATTGAGTGGCTGAATACGCTTGTTCAATAATGACGTAATGGAAGATAAATGTTTTATTTTGAAACGAACGCAAGTAATATTTCACACTAAGTTAATAATTAATTTTTTTCATCATGACTTCAAATGAAACATCCGCAAATTTTTAAGCCAGAATCGATTTCATTTGTGCGCTCTAGTATGTTTCACAGATAAATTTAATTTTTTCCTAAGATTATTTGCGGGTGAACCTACATAATAATTCCCGATTATTTCATCGGGAATAATTTAAGTGTTTTCAAATTAGCCAATGTCATCAACATGCTTTATAAAACGTCCAATAGTGTAGTGCTTATAAAGGGATGGCACAATGACAATGGCTAATATAAAAACACTTGAATCAGTCCTGTTGAAATAATAGAGATGCATTTATTTGTTCCAAATAAGAACAACATAGTTCCGAGGCAAAAGATCAGACACCTCAAACGCAATTATGAAAGCGTTCCAATGAAATTTGTTGACGGCTATTCGGAAAGCCGTAGCGCCAGTTGGAAGCAATACGCATGCTTTTGGACAGCTCTTTGAAACCGTTGAGTTTTTCAAATAACTATTAACCTAAAATCACTGCTCTTTGCAAAGCATAGACATTGATATCATAGAGTATTTCATCTTTCTCCACCCAACAATCCCCATTTTACGTAATGTTTAGACAAAAAAATTAATTTATTCCCTTATTACTTCAATTTGGTGAGCGACAAAAAATTTGAAATGTATTATTAAATATCCATACTTGAGTTATATTTTTGTTTCGATCACGTATCGAGCTTTAAAGTACGAATTCTAAATTAGTCGCTAAGCTGAAGAGCATGACAAAATAATATTTTTCCATTTTCAATACTTAAATTATAGAATTATGTGACAAATATTTTTGCTCGCCGGAAACGCAAAACTGGATTGGCTTAATTCGGGATAGCTACTTTTTTATGGAGCCTAGCTCTCGATTGACTTTTACATTACAAACTTAAAGTTTCAAATTTTTTTATGCCTATGGCTATTCCTCTGGATTTATGACGAAAAAAAATCGACAGTTGTTTTATTAAACATAAATATCTACCAAATTCCACGTGATTCATTATTGTTTTTTCTCGTTTCAGAAATACGTCAGTGAGGGAAGTACGGTCCGGGACTGCGCTCATGAATGCGTCGAGAAAGGCAAGTAATGAAAATATCAAAGGTGTACTCTTCACATAATTCAAATACATTACAGTCAAATCCCCTTAATGGACACATCCAAATATCGGACACCTGCCATTAGGGGACAGTACTTAAGGTACTGGCAGCAGAACATGAAGCTTATGAAACTAACGACCCCAAATAGCTGAAACTCTAAACGATAGTTACCAAAATATTTTCAATTTTTCCCAAATTACCTCTAATAATGGAGACACATTAAGCACTACCCGGTGGAAATTCCTCTTCCTAAAAAAAACTATATTTCTAGCAATGAACTTTCCTATAAATAAGCGACGAACAATTTGAGGAAAACGCATTGTTGGTCTCTTGATTGGTGGCCCATCAATGTATTTTTATTAGCATCCATTTCTATTATGGGTGTTATTGAATTATGTTGCTGAATATGAGGTTCTACTCTCTACAGAATAAAATTGTATTTTTCAATATTAAACAAGTTAAAAATTTGAAACATATTCCAAATTCTTAGAATTTAATCAAATAACGCAGTCATATACATCAAAATTACGTCGTAACTGCGTGGAAAGTAGCTCCCTCGGTGTAGCGGACACTCTCGTTATCGCACAATTTTTCCGGTCCCACTAAAATTCGCTACATGGAGCCCACTGCCTATCCTCCCAAAATGAAACTCCCCTCATCAATTCCCTGCAAAGCAAGTTTCCTATAATTATATCTATAAATTCTATTCCCTCCCTCCACTTTCCTTCTTAAACGCTTGTTAGTATTATTAAGGACCCAAACATCTTTGAAGCACCTCGCAGGTGATTCTGTTGTAATGGATGAAAGGAGGCTTTATCATTATGTTGGCGAGGAAAACGTTGGGGGGTATTTTCTTCAAATACATACGAAATCCGGTCCCAAGAGCCAAAAAAAGACAAGAAATGAATGATGCACCAATCCTGAGAAAAAGAGCAAATCACCCTCAAACTTTCACATGCACGAATCGGGAAATTGGTTAATCCGTGTGGTCCCGTGGTTCCCGCTCAACAATCACGGATTTCGATTGATTTCTTAGCAAACAACCAAACTTTTCTCACTTGATAATTAGTAAAATATCATGCAACTATCTTTAAAATCGATACAAGTTACCTCGAAACAATTTTTTATAAAAGTTTTTGTTGTATCTTATTTCATTTAACGTTTAATAAAAAGGGTGCTACTAGTTGTGATGAGTTTTTATAAATCATTAATATTGATGGTGGTTGCCATGGGGCAGTTATATTTGTATGGAGTGATTACGGTTGTGATTCTCTGCATGCGTTGACTGAGATGAACTGAAAAAGAATTGATGGGTTCAGAAGCCAAGGCGTACAATGGATTTTTTCTAAACTGATTTAGGTACAGAAATCAGGTAAAGAAAGCAAACGAGTTCAACTAGATATTAAGTAGTGGATTTGATTTTCACTCAGCGTCAGCACAAAATAGAGACTCACTCGTATTCCTTGGAAACCATTTTTTTCTTCAATCAATTTCTGTCACCAACTCTGTTCAGAAAAAAATCACTTGTACCCCTTGGCTTCTCACCCCCTTAGTTGTAATAAGAATAAAGACTTCATTTTCAAAAAAAATTTGAAAAACTAAACAGCATCAGGAGATTTTGTTGTTTTTGGACGCACCATTAAACTCTAACATGTTCTTCTCCCTCTTTCACTTCCTCCTCGCGCGCAGAATCCTGGGGGATCAAGATCTACTGCTGCCGCGAGGAGGGTTGCAACGGTGCCAGTGGCCAGCACTTGGGCGCCACATCCGCCTCCCGCCTTTTCCTCCTCTGGCTGCCCTCGGCCGCCATCCTCGCCCAGATGCTCCGGCAGCACTTGTAGTTCCTCCCGGCGCCCCGCGCGCGCCACTGCAGCCACCGCGACGCACGCGAACCATCTGGGAGACATCTGGGGAGGGGACACGGTACTAAACAACTACGGCCTCTACTTCACCCGGCCGTCAGGAAGAATTCATAAAAAAATACTAATTATCAACAATAAGAAGAAAGGAATTTTTTGGAAAAAATACCTAAACTGATTCTAAAAATATTAATAAGATTGTAACTACATGAATTCTATATCTACAATTACCAAAAAATCCATGAAAAAAATTCTAAAAAAAACAACTGCGCGTGGGATAGCGAATACATTTCCGAAATGGGAGCGGGTGTACAACATTCCGAAATGCTCTAGAGATTGAGGTAAAGCGATTGAAAATATTTAAGTCGGAGTGAATGAAGAATATACTGGTTGAGAGGACAATAGCGGTGTTCAGTAGGAACGATTGAGTGCGCGCGCAGACACAATTTAAGGGAAAAGGATCCAATTCAAATAAATCCACGTAAGGAAGTAGCGGGTTCATTCCTGGAGTTGGGAGGATTGAGCATTACTTAGAAAAACGCATAGTTGTCTACGGCATGCCTATGCTGATTCCAGAGAGTAGACCAAAACTAATGTTCCAAGCATAGCAAAGAAAATAATAGTAGAAATGCATTAATGGAAGACGGTATGAAAACCAGTTCAGAGAGGGGAAGTTAGGGAGAGCTTTTCCCCGACTTTGCCAAAGGCCGAGGGCCGAAAATAAATACATATATAAATATACGGGGTGGGATGTTTTGTGCAATGAGGGTTTCGGGGAGAGAAAAGTGTTGTATCAATGAATCATAAAAAAAAGCTGGACACATTGGGCTAATAAATCTAACATCGGCTGGCTAACAGAAAGGGTACTTTCTTGAAAAAAAATGTGCTTTTTTCTTGTCATTGGTCACCACTGTCCACCATGCGCACAATTCAGAAGGAATGGATCGCTGTAAGTCACGTGGTACTTATATTCTAAATCACAGCTTCAGGATTTGACCTGGAGTTTTATCACTAAGTGTAGCGCTCCCTTACTACTCCTAATAAAATAATTTCTAAGAAAATACTTTTTGAGGAGTACATGAATATAATTAAATTGTAGGATTTTTGAATAAAGTAATTTTACCTCCATACTGTTCGAGGAAAATGTGAGTCTTTTAGATGTCAATAAGTAAATCGCAATGAGATTTTTTTCCTCTACGAGGGAGCAAATTCATAAAAAAATGCATGCCTTCTCACGTTTTCATTAATTATTCGGCTTTAAATGGCTGTAGTTTATTAATTCGTTTTGCTAAAAGAAATACAGTAGATACATTCGAGAGCTACAACTTAAATGTGGACATTCGATGCATATTTTATTTCTGTAATTGTATATCCCTTACACTAACGACAAAAAGCGTAACACTATTTTTCAAATACTAAAAACTATATATGCATAAAGACATGCCTCTAAAGCAATTAGTCAAAAAAACTAATCTAACCACTAGCTCGTCTGTTGGGGAGCAGGTGTAATAATGGGAACTAAATGCACTGCGTAATGGACTACGCATGTAAGCTTGTAAAGCAACGCTCCTTGCATTATATAATACTTTATGATAACTACGATTCATATGTAGCTATTTAAATGTGATGAAATAAACTATTTAATTCGCTAAAACAGATATTGTAAAGTTCATTGAAGTTCATTGGCCTAAAACGGCAGAAGGGTCAGCGACGCAGAATGAATCCCTGGACCCCCCCCCCCCTCCAACCCTGCACTTTCCGTCCCATTGGTCCCCAGAGGGCGCAGAGAGAGAAGACCGCAAGATGGCAGGTCGATCGACTCCCACACTTCGTGCGCTCCACTTTAGAATCTGTACGCTTTGTTGTACCATTCCAAAACACGAAGCATGCGAATTCTAAAGTGGGTCGACACGACGGCGAACACTCCTCGGGGTCCATAAAAGGAACGCGCGCCTTCAAACGCCGAGAACTTGCCGAGGGGACGGGGGTCTTCCCTCCTCGTTGTGACCATCGCCATCCCACTGGCTGCCGCAACGACGCAGCTGACGTAACGGACCGAACTCAACTGCCCCCGCAGGATGCGTTGCGCTCCCGCCGCAAGCCATATGCGCACACTCCCCCCGTCAAGACGAAAGTTAAATTAAGGAAAGTTCTAACTTTACCTTCCACGCTTTTCAAATAAGTTAGGTAACAGAACGAAACAATCATAAAATAAATGTAATGAAATAATAAATATCGACATGTGCTCCTATTATTGAATTCTAACGGCTTTCATTAAAGCTTGGTATTTCCAATATGTACGCTGTATATTTCGAAAAATTCGATCATCAAAAGAAAAAATGCGAAATACAACCTAAAGCATAAAAGCCGTTTTCACAAATAATGGTATTATATACTCATCATAATAGTAATGATAACAATGAAGTAAAAACACCTCAACATACTACTGTCTGAGTCATTCGGAAATTTATTTGTATTTACTCATAAATACGTAAACTAGGTAAAAATGACAGAACAGTCGAGTGGTAACTTCTGAGAATCTGTTCATTAAAAATATTAGTTCAGAATTATAATCCACCAACTATGTACTACAACTAAGCATAACTTTGATTCTCATATTGAAGTTATGTCACACGTAACTCAATACACGTGAAAGTTTGGAAGGAAATTTTGTTTAGACTCTCGGTAGTAGTGGCAAAACCTTCGTAAGTCAGATTAGCATCGACCACACGGAAAAAGATTTCGATCAGAAAGATAGCCATTCTTCTCACGGTTCCATCAACGCCCTGAAAACTTGTGAGGTGAGTTGTTCCACGCATTCATTTAAATTAGCTGAAATAATTCTAGGTAGTCAGATGACCTCGATAATCACCGAGCACGTTCCCATGCAAAAGAGAAAGACAGAGGAAGATGTAGAAATGACAAAGAAAATACGCAATTTTAATTTTTCCTGATGAATAATATTCAGGACATCTTCTAGGGCTTTACACCAGGCTTATTCAGTTGTATTGGGCGACGTTACGGAAAACGACTCGTCTTTCATTCTCAGGGCATTGTAACTGACTGAATTAGATGATCTCTCCATCTTTCGGGTTCTCTCCGCGTTGTTTGTCACAGGGTAACAGCAGTTTCGCCGGGATTCCACCAGGCTTCTTCAAGTCGACGTGACGATCGGTATTTCGACCTGAAGGTGCCTGGTGGATTCCCGACGAAACTTTTATCACCCTACGACAAAGAACGCCGTGAGAGCCCGTAAGATGAAGAGATCACATCATCATAAACGCCACGGAAGACTACGAAACAACATTATTATGGGTTACATCAAGCATTGTGACATTTAAACATAACATTAATCAATGTGAATATGGACTTTCGGCCAGTAACTCGCCTTTAAAATGGGAGAGAAGTCGTTTTCCGAAACATCGGCCAATACGACTGAATTAACCTGGTAAAGAGGCTGGTGGAGAAGATTTCCTGACAAAGAAAATCTCTGGATGCTGAAGTTTTTTGTCATTGCACTACATAAAGCACGCAATTGAAAAATTCCTCATTCTTTCTCACTTTTGATGACTTGTTCTCACATTCCGATTCATCAATAGTTCAACCATTACCCTGACAGCATGATAGCTATGCCTCCACCGAATTCTATCACCACCATGCTTGCTCCATTTTACCATACGTTAGAAAAAATAGTGCCTATGAATATTATCATTCTAACCTATGAAAGCTTCTTCACTAAACTAAACAGTGATTCGAACTTATTTTCCCCCAACACTACATTCTTTTCATAAGAGCGTGTAAATAATCGCTCCCTGCATAGCCATTAATCTCCTGCACCTGACATACCCGTTACTTTAACCATCTCCCTTCAAAAAAAATGCTAGTGTTCCCACGCGCTTGAGCCTATAACCTGGACTGCCATAGATACGCAAAATGTGTAGAATAGTTTGACCGTTATCATCAAGCAATAACTTTTTCCCATTCTTTGTTAAATACCTCTACCACACTCAAGGCAACAAGCACACTCTGAAGGCACATGATGAGCGTGTTTAAATAAAAAATACGAGATGAAATTATTAATTATTTGGGGAAAAATTGGTTAAGCAAGTGCTGCGCAACACTGCGAGCACATCCACTGGTTATTACAGAGAAATAAATAACTGGATGAAAATATGAAAATACAAGACGTTTAAATTTACATAAACATGATTTGCCAGTAACTCAGCATCAGCTCAGCAGAAAATTTTAGTAGCCTTAAGGTAAAAGGGACTACACAATGGCCACTCTTAGCATTCAACTCGTGGACGAACTCATTTAAAATTCACACAGCTTATCACAATATTTCATTTCCCACCATAGCAAAAGGCTACGGAGGACTGCAGGAAAATATTATAATGTTAAGCGCTAATTACAGAGCTAATGTTATACATGATGGTGACCTTAAAGCTGTATTTCTAGCTCCCCAAAAAACACAGCTGCTCATTTACCTCGTGACAAAATTTGCTCTTCTTCGCATTTCGTTTTGTTATTTTTTAAACGCCGTACAGTTGAGGTAATTTTTATGTAATATTTAAAGGTAATCATGCGGTTTCTTGTGTGATAAAAGGAAAATGTGATGTAAATCGATAAAATCTATGTGCAAATAAATGCATATGAACCCAATATCAGGCATGTCACAACCAAAATTAAGCTCAGATGTAATTTCCGAGCATTCGATCTTAAGCGGCTGGAACGTAATTACCCCTACCCCTTGAACACGGACTACACTACGCATGATCTCCACAGCCAAATATATTTTGTATTCTGAGATTATTAGCAATCAAATTTGCAAAGAGCGCATTAATTGCTAATTTGTTCACGTATTCAGTCGCATACGAATTTTTTGTAAACTTCAAAGCTTCATTTTCCAAATATTACAAGCTTAATAAAGGTATCTATTTAAGAGTGATAGACGCCAGTCCGTGACTCAGCACTCCCCTGGAAAAAACTCGACTGCAAAAATAGCTATTAGAACCACATTCGCTGGGAAGTAAAATCTAATGATCACGCATTACGATAATGCTACATTTCAACAATTTTTGGAAACCCGTTTCACCGTATGTGGAACAGAATTCTGATGAGTACCTTAGTGATGGCAGTAAGTTTCATTATTGTGATTCTGCAACGGTTATATGGATGTTGTTGTGCCATCTTTTCCATACCATAGATGTTCATCCCCTGAAGTCTGCCGTCTCTTATGAGCAGAACGACTTAAAAATAACAAAATTGACGGGCATTCATCCATTAAAGCTATGATTTCTCTCAGAGGTTGCAAAACCATATATGATGGTCAGTCTATGGCACATGGAATCGCACTTGAGCGAAGAAGCACTTCTGAAAACTACTACGTAACATTCTAAGCCTCACCAAAATAACTAATTTCTCATCATTTTTATATCACCAATTACTCATGAAAATGCCCTCGAACATTATCATTTCACGGAAACCTACTATGAAAGTAATAAAATTTTATTAAAAACGAAAGTTATTTTATTATTTTTGCCATCTTTCCCACATCCCCAGGAGATATTCAACTTCCCTTGAGCACAATTGCGAGTTAACACGGTAAGTAACCAGCTATTATCTCCCCGACCTGCATATAGCTTTTAACAAGAAAACTCCATGATTTCACCTATCTTTACTTATATGTACAAAACTGTTACCAACTACAAAACTTAGAGAAAAACGGGGCCGCACCTTTTTAATTTCAATACGAAAGACAACCTACCGTGTAGATTTTGGGCCTGTATGCAATCTTATTAGGAAAACTTTTCGCATAAGTTTCGATGCTGGATTTTATAAAGCTAAGAAAATAACTGCATAGTTGGAGGTTGCCCGGCCATAAAGCCACTTCACTAGAAATAAGCATGGAAGTATGGGTATTATTTCATGGAAGATGATTAATTAATTATTAAAGGAGAAGGACATCATTTCGTAGGAAGTAGTTCATGATGAGTACCCATTAAGATAACATACCTTAAGGCAGCGGAGTCTTAAAATGAAAGGTTCTTAGAAGTTAATATCCATCACGTATACAAAAGAATTTCAAAAGTAGGCAAAGAGAAAAGTGATGAATTTTTATACCATTGTAGTAGAAATTAAGTTTTTACTGCAAAATTAAAGAGTAAGTTTTAAGAAATGTAAACATTGTAGAAACACTTAATGAATTACGCTCAACTGATGACAATTCAACCGTTGAAAGGACAGAGTTGAAATAGCAAATTAAATACATAACCAACAAAATGATTAGCATTAAACAAACCATAGCATACTGGTAGGTTGATTCACGAGCAGTTTGAACACTAGAAAAACTGCATATACAATGAAAAACATGCTGCAACATAAGGAATACAAGACACCATGAAATGTTGAAAACATGAGAAAAGGTTAATTAATCAAAGGAATGGAATAATAAAGGATACAAAGAGTTATTCACATTTTTACCACCACATAAATTTCATACCCATGCAACTTAGCAATAATCTAGATCACTGAGACTCATATCCTTCCCCGAGCACATTCCAACATCCAGAGGGTCACTGAAAGCAATAAAAAAGCATGCAGTTTACACTAATAGCTACCAACAACCAATCCAAATATAAAGAGAAATCCAAAAAAGAGAAAAAAACTGAATTGATACCATTCATTATATGATATTATTCCGACACAAATTGGAGCACTAAGCCCCAACTATTGGCATACACAGTATATAAGATATTTTGAAAATGTAGGTATAAAAAGGCCCATGTACAACAATGGAAGTCAGAACAACTGAGGCAACTGGAAGTAATGAGATGGATAGACAGCATGTAAACATTTGTTGGCAGATTAAAACCATTTCAAGTGGAAATGTCGACTCTATTCAAAGCGAAAACCTCGTGACAGAGAATAAGTGAGCCCTATCTATATTGGGAAAACATAAGCATCTCAGCGCACAGCAATGGCATGGAAAGTCAAAAGAAGAAACAAAAAAATAATAAGAAATAAGGAAACATACATGCAACTTTTAGCCAGTAATATGTTCACATTCATGAAAAAAATCTTACTTCAACATCTCATACTTGACGAACTGCGTCAGCATTTGATTAAAAATACAAGAATTGTTCATCAAATAGTTGCAATTCATAATTATATGTCTCTAACATAGATCAAACACTGAGATGAAAATGGGAGACTGTCACGAATTTTATTGAAATCAACGGGAGGAATGCCTTCACATCACTGCCGGTAGTACACTGGGCTACATCGCATAATTGCAGTAAGCGGTGGAAATTATACGATAGAGAGCAGGAGCAGAGTTATTGCGATAAAGGAATCTAAACAGGAAGGCATAGTTATAAACAAACAAAACTTCTAAAGACACAAGAACGGGGCAATACAGCAGATACTTACATACATCATCTACATCATCTAGTGGTGTTCTGCCCGTCGGCAGGTCCCCCGCACCAATGCTGTATCCATTTCCTCCTGTCTCCGGTCATCTCATTGAAGTTTCCATCTTCCAATTTTAACGCTGTCGATAACTTCAGCCCTCTCCTTCCCCTTCTTCTGATCCCTTCCACCGTTCCCTCCAAAGCTACTTCCAAAATTTCATTCCCTACAATCAAATGTCCCAGCCAGTTACCCTTCCTTTGATTTATTTTGTCCATCAACGTTCTTTTCTCATCTATCCTATTTAACACATGCTCATTCCTAACTCGATCCGTCCACCGTATTCCCTCCATCTTCCTCCAAACCCACATCTCAAACTCCACAATCCTGTCCCTGTCTCTCTTCCCCATTGTCCAAGTCTCACATCCATACGTAAACACACTCCACACACAGCATTTCACCAATCTCTTCCTCAATTTTAATTCCATTGCCTTGTTACTCAACGCTGTTTCTTCTTCTTGAAAACAACTTTCGCCATTACTAATCCTTCTTTTTATTTCTCCTATACTTTTCCAGTCTTCAGTTATCAAAGTCCCCAAGTAGCTGTAGGTTCTCACTTTCTGTATTTCACCTTCTTTTGTCTTCACCCTCATACCATCTACATTTCTCACTTTTATCACTTTAGTCTTTTTAACGTTTATTTTCATTCTATATTTTTCCATTCCTTCCTCCAACCCTGTTACCAATATCTACAATGACTCTGTGTCCTTGAGTAAAACCACCATATCATCAGCAAATCTAATGCACCTTATTTTTAATCCACCAATACTTATTCCCTCTTCTCTTTCATCCAATGTTACACTTATCATGTCTTCAACACCTATGCCTGGAGTGAAATGAGTGTTGCTGTATTGACCACTGTGGCCTCCACCTTCACTCGTATGAAGAAGAGCTGCTGCCCTCTCCCCGGGTGATGGGAGGCATAAGTGTTGGCGGCCTCCCATCACCAAGTCATGGCACTTCAGAGGCTTAACGTATCATTTGGATGGCCTATCTTACCCAGGGATAGATCCATCCCACCGAGGATTGCCAATGATTTTTGTACACAACTGCTTATTCGACAAGTAAACTTGCTCACATCGCAGCTAACCTCAATATCTAAAGGTTGTCCCACCACCCGCAACCCAGTGGACACACTTGGTGGCTAAAAACTCAGCTACAAGGACATTACTTTCACCCACCATACAAAATAGCAAAGCAGTGACAAAGTGATTACGTATAAAAGGCATAACATATGTACACAACATCAAGGCAGCAAAGAAAGCATGCACATGAAAAAGTAAAAAAATAAAACAAAAGTAATTGCAATGGCGGCAGCAAGCTTTGCTGACATTTAACTCACTACACAAAATAATAGTATGGCAGTGAGAAAGTGATGTATATATAAAAGGCATAATATATGTACACAACAGCAAGGCAGAAAAGAAAACATGCAAATGAAAAAGGAAAAAATATGAACAAAAATAATGGCAATTGGAAATAATGGCAGTCACTTTCATGCAACTCACACGTGTCCCATTTCTTTTAGTTTCCGGGACTGTGGAGCTCCACCCGTATCAACCACCATAATGTTGTCAGAATTTAATTCCTTCAACGCCATGGTGACACGAGTTCTCATATATTGCCTAGGCTACTTTTGCTCGCTGTCTTCACAGGGAAAAGTATGTGCACAGTTTTTCACTACCAATTTCGCTGTTTCTTCTAGCCTTGCACAGATGTTAGATCAGTCTATGTGTTAATTGAATACGAGACGGAAAATTTTCTCCCACTCCTCCATCACCTCAAACACTTCACTCCGTGGGCAGAGTAAACCACTGTTGTCATGCTGCATTAAAGATAAAAATAACTCATAATCCTGGCCCATTTGCCCATCACTGTTAACCATTGCAGCATGACATTCAGCACATTTATTATTTGAAATAAAAGTCTGGATTATTTTACCACAGTCGTGGTACAATGTACATCTTCCCTGCAATGGAATGACCTGGCAGTTCACTGTATTTCTATTGATCGGGAAGGCATCCATCTCACTTACCTTAGAGGATTCCACTTTTTTGCGTATTTTGACAAACTCCTTCATACGAATCAGAGCTTCACGCCCTTTTCACAATTACTCTTATCAGATAATTTGGTAAGGGAAAGAGGCATTATATGCCGCAGTTCTCTTTAAAATTGCAATACAGTTGGGTGTTCATTGCATCCATGCTGCTGCCTCACTACTGGAAACATATTTCCAAGGCATCTTGGTTTAGTGTCCGGGTGCACAAGGTATGAAATCCATACCTCTCCAAGACACCAAGGGTATGCAGCAGTGCATGGATGTTAATTATCCACCCACGAACACAGGGTGGTTTCCTCATGATTTCTTCCTCATTGCTGTCCATGAAATGGCAAGTCTCCAGCTTCCCAATGGCATCCCTCAAGAATGCAATATTCTTACCACTAGGAGATATGGCAAAGTGGAACTTGTGATGGATGGAAACCTCTCATCTGTTGCTGAAACTGTCCAAAAGGGTGTCCATGAATTTAAAAAACGAGGCATTGTGCAGAGAGGCAATAGGCAGGTTACCCGTTGCTACAAATGCCTGCATGGCAACACTGACAGACGCACTGAAAGTCTCAACCGCATAGTGCACCCTCACCTTCTGAAAATAATTCATCTTCACATGGGTTGATGAAATTTTAGGTATCAACTTGTGCTTCAGAGGATTTCTGAGGCTCAAAAAGATCCTAAAATACTCCCATTTCACCAAGTTTCCGTCAAACCGAAGATCATGATTCATGAGGTTATTTCTCATGCTCCTCAAGAAATGGGGTAGGTCATAAAAAATGTAACACAATTACTGTCCACAAAGAAGTATGGAGCTTCAGCAGAAACTCCCAACTCCCGACAGAGCCTCTGGTTGTGTGGACCCTGGACACACACCAAATTCAGAACATGGAAGCCAGTGGCATGCCATCCGGATGCCATCTTCAACGATGCCTCTCAGTACTGAAGAGCAATTGTGTGTCACCCAGTATCCACTACACTGCTTCCATGGATGAAAAACACCTCTCACCATAAGGGCATGACAATGTGTTCCGACAATAGGTTCTGGGTGGTATTTAGAGTGACAAAACCCAATCACTCTATCCACCCCTTCATCGCACTCAACTCTACTTCTTATTGAAATGCTTTGTCTTTGTCACATAAGCTGCCTGCCTTGCTTGCCATCACATCGAGGACACTGATTGAGGCCATGCTGAACCTCTACTTCACGTTGCCAACGCTGTAATGTCCTGATGGAAGGCAGTAGAGGCACCTTTTGAAAGAAGCTGTATGCTTTGGCCTATGATAGTATAAGGACAGAGCAAAGTCCTTAAACTTAGCGGGCTCTGTACACATTAACTCTTCTGCTAGACAGCATTTTGATATGTGAGAAGAGAAAGTGAAGTATGAGCTAAAGAGAACTTATGAACACTGTTACATATGCCTTCATAAAATTGTAGCATGAAACATGTACCTAAAGAGGCATGTGGAAAGTATTTTTCATGATTAAATGACCACTTAGTAAGAAAAAAGGGGGCACACGACAATAGTGTACTTGTTCAATAAGACCAAGGACCACAAGACTCAACGAGACGGGGCTACACGACATTTCCTGACACGAGCATGTAAGGATTGAAATACTTATAGCGTTACTTATTTCACTCCAACGGAGATGCAATTTTTTAACCACTAAATAATGGATTCACAATCACAAGAATGATGGATATAACAATGTGGCTATCAATGCACGGTGAGCAATATATAATGTCGAAGAAGCAAGTCAAAACATAGAACGTAGGCTTTCGCAGCGAGAGGCATCGTTGTTAACGGCTTTCGCAGCGAGAGGCATCGTTGTTAACGGCTTTCGGGAGCAGCTGCGTGTTCCGCTTTGCCGTGCGAGCTTTCGCGTCCATTGCAGGCCGCATCATCAGGCGATGAATGAAAAATCGGAAAAAGGTTGTCGGCTCGTCAACCCTTCCAAACACTCCGGTGGAGTACATTATTACATAGAACCATTCAAGTAGATATCACTGCCTCAATCAGGAATGTTAGCGTGATTTTGGCTGATAACCTGATTGAGTACGCAGGACATATGTTGCACCATCAATGCGTCATTTCAGATGTCGTACGGAGTAATTCTACGGTTGCCCCTCAGAAGATGAAGTTCTGAATGGATTTTTATTCCTAAGCGGAGATTTCTATGCCGCATAAAATACCTTTAAGAAGTGAGATAGTGGCTTTTCACTATTGCTAAGTTGATGGAACTGATTTGTGAATGAAAAACTTTGCTGTTTCTACAATTTGGAACTTAACACTCCGATTTCCGTGCGACTTACAAGATAAAAAATTCCAATGAACTCGCTAAATGCTTAACAGAAGTAACCACACCCAAGAATTCTTTTTTAGTATCCTTCGATGTAGTGAATTTATTTACCAGTATTCCAGGAGAAGAAGCGGTTCTCGCAGCAAAGGAAGTGCTGCAAAAAGTGAAGACACCCACACATATTTGTGACAAACTCATATCATTATTAACAGTATGTACTAATCAAAATTATTTCTTGTTTAACGGGAATGCGTATGAGCAATTGGAAGGTTTAGCGATGGGCTCCCCTTATCACCCCTACTAGCCGAAATTTTTTTAAACAAACTAGAAGATAAACTTTTTCAAAGTGAAAACCCCCTCATGAAAAATGTACACTATTAGTTTCGTTATGTCGATGACATTCTATGTTTATGGACAGGAACGAAAAGACAACTGGGAAATTTCTTGAAGCTGATCAATTCTTTGCACCCCAACATCAAATTCACGATGGAATTACCAGAGGGACATTCATTAAATTTTCTGGACCTTAATATTTCAATCTAAAACGGGAAACACCAGTTCACTATTTATCGTAAACCCACGTGCACAGATCAAGTCATCCACTCATCCTCTAAACATTCCATTAATCAAAAATTAGCAGCCTTTCACTGCATGCTGCACAGAGCATTAGCCGTACCATTAGAGCCAACAGCTTTCATGTCAGAAATAATCACAATTAAAAAAATTGCAGTCGCCAACGGTTACGCTGAAAAATTAATCGACGATTTACTGGCAGGCAAAAGGAAAAAAAATAAGGATTTTTACTCCTCAACCACAAATGACAAAGGATCGTGGCGACGTCTGAAGTATGTAGGACAACCCTCTATTAAAATAGGAAATTTTCTCAAAGAAATGAACATTCATCCGGCTTATTACAATAACAGGAATCTAAAAAGCTTGCTTCCACCCATCAAAGACTCCATAAACCCAGCCCTCCATAGTGGGGTTTACCAACTAAAATGCAGTGATTGTGACGCCAAATACGTGGGACAAACGGGGAGGAACCTAACCATTAGAGGCGAAAAACACAGACGAGACTACATCAAGAAAACGGGGATGTCCCAGTTTGCCTCCCACCTCCTTGAAGAAGGACATCAGGCGGATTTCACCCCGGAGTTGCTGCACCGTGTGAAGAAAGGGTTACAAATGGACATCAGGGAACAACTGGAAATTTTAAGAATAGTCAAGAAGAAAGAGCCCATCACTATTGACCACCTTTTCCTATTCCACTCCCCCCTCCTGGACATCCCAATTTTGCACCAAAAAAATCCCCATGACGCTGCCTTCCCTAAGTACGCTTCCTTTCCCTTTCCTCTCCCCCCCCCCTTCCTAGGGCGCTCCATATTCCCTCACTTCCACTACTCCACCCCTTTCCCCTCCCCACCCCTTCCACTCTTCCCCCTTTTTGGTATATAACCCATAACGACGCTACTTGTACTGCTAGTCCTATGAATACGATACCGCGTATCGAAACTAGTCAGGAAATTAAGTTCCAAATTGTAGAAACAGCAAAGTTTTTCATTCACAAATCAGTAAGATGGATTTCTACAACGTGAAGGCCTCTACTATTCAGTGCATCAAGTTGATGGAATTTGAAAAAGATTCCCATAAGCCTGCTATTTTTTCCTTCGCTTATTGTTTCTTATTTTCTTATATTCTTCTCAAATTTCGTCCATGGACCCCTTTTCTTTTGGTTGGATGATACACGGTAGCGTTTGATGATCAGTCCCAGCACTATGACAGCAGATGAGGTCCATTTTTTCTAAAAAGCTTTCTACCGAAACGTCATCATCGCTACCAAATGAAGGAATAAAATATACTTGTCCACCAAGTCTTCACGTTCGCTTCTTCCTGCAAAGAATACTTTTTGGCCTCTAACATACTCTTCGGAATCCTCACTTGCACGAAGCGCCCAATTTCCTCACTTAATACGGGCAGAAATCGCATGAAAAGCCGGTTTCCCATGGCCGTGGCTACTTCTGAGGACGCATCAGCGAGTACTTCGCGTATTTGTCTCGCAATTATTCTCAGCCGTGTTTCGTAGTATGATACTGATTCTAGAAGCTTCTGAGTGCAATTTGAGAATAAGCGCTTGAGTAACAAAGGCATAATGCGGGAATAAAATCTTTGTTTGAAATACTTGAGAAAATCGGTCAAGGTTTTGACGAGGCGTGGGTTTGGAGAAACATTATCTCCGGCGGAACCTGTCAACGCGCGACACATAGCGTTTGATGATCAGTTCAAGCACTACGATGATAGATAAGGTCCAATTTTTCTAAAAAGCTTTCTGCCGAAACGTTGTCATCGCCACTAAAAGAAGGAATAAAATACACTGGCTCTCCATGCATGTGAGGGATAGCAGAATTAGACGTTGGAGACGACGAATGAGATAAATTTTCCTAATGATTGGAGTTTATATCATTAACGTTGGGAATAAAATCAATAAAAATCATTGCTATTCTCCTCCCGACACAATAAATACTTGTGTTGATTCAAAGGAATATTTTCCTGGAACAAGGCCATAATGAAGAAATACAAAAACTCAACACAAAAATAAAAGATACCAAATAAAAAAGTAAATCGGAATATATACTTCCAATTCTTGAATGTAAAGTGAGTTCCCGAAAAGTAAAACTACGTTTAAGTTTATAAATATTTTCACGTGATACCAAAATTTCGTCATAGGACGATTGACTAACCTTGCTTACTTTGACTCTTGAGGGATAAAGGTGCCGAAAAGGGAGCAATTTAAATACTCGTTGGGAGTTGCGAGAAAACTTTTAAGATTATTGCCACTAAAAGGTCACATGCGTGGAGAAGATATCGCAAATGATTTTCGCAATTGCAATTAAGTGAATGGATAAACATCATATTCCCCTCGATAAAATTGTGTCGATTTCAACAGATAGGGCCAAAAGTATGACCTGCGTGAGAAAAGGGTTTGTTGCTATTTTGAAAGAAAAAATAAATAACCAGATACTTGTTTACCATTGCATCATTCACCAAGAGGGGCTTCGTGCGCAACAATTTCCGGATGAAATTTGTAAAGTTATGGAATTAGTGATTACCATTACCAACTCCATTTTAGCTAAAGCTCTTAATCATCGCCAATTCAAACATTTTTTTTAGTTGGAATGGAGATTGAGTATGCTGATCTTCTGATTCATAACAATGTGCGTTGGTTGTCAAGAGAGTTTTACAACGTTCATGTTTGGTCAAAAAAAATGTTCATATTTGGCTCTTTGGCTAATAAGTTTTCCGAGCACTGAGTTAAGGGAACACAAACCTAAGAACTTATTTTTTTATTACCATAAAAGATAGAATATTGACGTAACTTATTTAAAAGGACCATTTGAAATTTTTGTCTTTTTTCGTACATAGAAAAACAAATCTTAACTCCTAAATGCTTTTATTTAATAAAATATTTTGTTACTTCTTAAACCTTTTGATTTTATTAAATTATTACAAAGAGTGGAGATAAATTGTCACGAAATTTTAACACAGGATAGCTGATGCCAGAAGGAACCAAAATTACCAATCATGTTTCGGTCGATAACGCATCACCTTTAAACTAGATGCAACTTGTGCTAAGCTCTCCGATTGGCCGCGAATTTGCCCTGTTTCCCCACTACCACTGAGATGGCGAGCTGCCTTGGATACATCACGATCTCCGGCAGGCAAAGCATTCGAGGTCATGAGTTGTCGAGGTCATATGACATCAGGGCAAACTCGTGGCCAATCGGAACGCATGACGCAAAGTTCCTATAGTCAAAAAATTGTGTTTTCGGCCTAAATATCATCAGTAATATTGGTTCCTACCGGCATCACCTGAGGCCCCCGGGCCCCAAGGTGCGTATAATAGGAGGTGGTCTAAGCTGAAAGTGGGGGAGGAAGTGCGTGACGTCACAAAGTTCCTCATTTCCTTTCCGTTCGTTAGAGTTCCTAGCAACTGGCAAAGTATCAGCGTGGCGTTTGAAGAAATTCACCCCAAAAGATTCTATAATGGCGTGTTCCGTTGCTGTGTGCACGAACAGCTTCTACAAAACTCGGGAACTTAGTGGGGAGAAGCACGTAGGATATTTTAATTTCCCGAAAGATCCTCGTCTAAGAAAACAGTGGGTAGAAGCCTGCAAGAGGAAGGATGTATGGAATCCTGAAAACGGCCGCGTGTGGTCCGTGCATTTCAAAGATGAGGATTTCGAGCGAAATCTCATGGCTGAGATGAATTTTTCGAGGCAGAAGAAGATTTTGAAACCTGGGAGCGTGCCTTCGCTACATTTGCTGCCTCCGAAAGCGTGTAGCACGAAATCCCCGAACACTCGCACGCACCTATTATACGCACCTTGCCCGGGCCCAGCAGGTTAAGTGTCGTCTTTCCTGCTGCCGCAATCGCGTGTGCGCGTTTGTGCGTTTTCCTGAACTAAGTGAGTAGTGCGATACTGAACTGAAATAAATATTCAGTTTTAGGTGGAGAGTAGTTTTAGGTTATATTTATCTGTGATAAACAAGTCTCGTGTGCCTTTTGTGTGCGGCAAGGGCTTGCCCCGCCGCCTCGAGACCGGGGGCCGGCAAACGTGTGGGGGAAATTAGTCGGGGACCGCTTCTCCCTGCCTTAAGTCCCCCATCGCCTGAGAGGGCTAAACGCAAGAGGACAGTGGGAAAGACGCTTAAGTGCGAGTATATTAGTGTAGCGAAACGAAAATGGAGAGTAAAGAAAACGAGCAGCCTTTCCGAAAATCCGAGAAGACTCCTAGAACACCAAAAAGAAGCCAGGAGACACCAATGATGAAAGTTAGAAGAGAAAAAGAAGAGTACAAGAAGAGGAAAGAAAGAGAAGAAGAAATAGAAGAAGTGACTCTATCACACCAACAGGAGAAGAAATCGAAAGAGAATACTCCCAGTCCCAGCAATGCAGGAAATGAAAAAGAAGAATTAGAAGAAAATAAAATTAAGAACATACTGAAAGAGTTAGAAAGAAACATCACTAGCCTATGGAAAAGCAACAAGATGTCTAAAGAGTGTCTTGACGACCACGTTAGAAAGTACAAAGAATTAGAGCATCTTACCCGACAAATGACCATTAAAATAGCCAAACTGGAAGGAAGAATAGAAGAACGCCAGGATATATTGAAGGATATCTCCAAAATACAACCCCTTGAAACAGTTACGACAAAACCAACCCTCATAGAAATAGTCAAGAGACCATAAGTCACCGGATTAACAAGGAAAATAAGACCTACCCCCAAAATGCTTATAATAAGAAGCTGTAATAAAGATAAAGACGCAAATGAACTTAATGCAAATATTATGAACAAAACTGTGACACCGAGTGAACTAGGTATTGAGGTTAAAAACTTATGAAATGTGAATAAGGACTACTACTGGAAGTGGGAAAAGAAAAAGACATTGAAAGAATATTGAATAACGAAGACTTAAAAACTAAAGGACTAACAATTGAAAAATTAGGGAAAAGGAAACCTCAAGTGATACTATATGATGTACCTGTAAATAACAGTGAAGAAGAAATACAAGGTGAAATATACAAACAAATTTTTAGAAATATCGTCAATGAAGAAGACTAAAAGAAAGAAACACGGAAAGTACATCAGATAAAAAGCAGGACCAGTAAAGAAAGGAACCATTGGATACTAGAATGTGACATGAGAGTATGAGATGTGCTCAGAAATAGAGGTAAAGTTTTCCTAGACTGGGATATTTGTTGCGAAATCAAAAACTACATAACGGTCACGAGATGCTTTAAATGCCAGCTCTATGGACATAGAGTAAAATACTGCAATAGGCAGGAGGTGTGTTCACACTGCACGGGACCACACAAATACGACAACTGCACCTTAAAAGATTAATCTGCAAGGTGCCTACAGTGTAATAATGAACATCACCGGACTGGAGATAAAAATTGACCAGCTTACATAAAAGCCAGAGAATTCGATATTAGTCGGCTTGGATATGGCGACTAACATTGAACGCAAAAAAGATAAAGATGAAACCCATAAGAAATTAAAAATTGGGCAAATCAACAAAGCAAGAAGCAAATCAGCTATGGTTGAATTAGAACAAATTGGCAAAAAGTATGGTCTAGACCTCATACTTATACAGGAACCATGTTGCCGAAACGGCCTCGTGAGCTTCGATGGAGGAACGGTTTATCAATGTGAAACTGACAAACCTGTTATGAGCTGCATAATTCGAACTAATCCCAGTCTTAAAATAATAAAACTTAACCAATTCACGGACACTCACAACACCGTCATTCGTCTTGAAAGCAAAGAGAAAATTAATATAATTAGTGGTGTAGTGGTACGGTCCGGAGCCGGCCCGACGCGTCAGATTAAAACATCGCGGCTGGGGTTACGTCTGCGCGCACGCTCACATTTTTGGCATTTTGGAACGGAGTTCTGCACTAAATCTGTATGAAGGGTTTATTTCTTTGTTAAATGTAGAATATTTTTTTAATGTATGTGAATTCAAGTGAAATAGTGTGGAAGTGGATTTCCGGGAGAGGCGACGTTGTGTCTCTCCCGGAACGTGTTTGAAAACCCGCCTCTTGATTGGTTGGTGTGGTCTTGGTTGGTGTGCATCGGAGGTGGTTGAGGGAAAGAAAAAGGTTATATAAGGGAGAGACGAGAGGTCTCGCTCTCTCTCTCTCTCCTACGCTCTGTCACGAAAGAAGTCGAATCGTGAGTGTGCAGTGATAAGCGGTGGCAGCAAGGCTACGGCAAGTGGAGGTGGCATGCACGTGGACAGCTGGCAAGGGGTGGCGTGGACATCTAAAAAAGGACGTAAGCTTGGAATTTCCCTAAGCCCGAAAAGGTCCTTTGAATCCATATTGTTGCCCCCTCCGAAAGTCCCTAGTGAACTCTCCATAAAAAGGCCCTAGTGAATTCGCTGTTGACTGGTCTTAAGGCCTGGTTACACGGTACATTAGAATGTACAAGAATCTGTACATTTTTCTGAATGGTTTTCTGAACAGATTCTTGTACATTCTCATGGACAAGATCCACGAGTAGGTGGTTACACGGTACATTTTTTCGGACATTTTTTCGTACATTTTTTAATGCGCAACAAATTATTTCAACTTCAAATATAAACCAATGGGGAACATGCAAACTTTTTTAAAAGTACTAGAATAATAAGATCCTTACCTCAAATGTACTTGCCGAAAATGTCGCGGATGAATAATGTTTTATAGCTGAGATATGAGTCTTTAAAAATAATCTTCATCGGCTGTTTGAAAACACGTGACGGAGCGTGCGCGCGTTACATCACAGCCTGGAATCCACTGATGACAGACTGAGGAAGTGGATAGAAAAACTGTCTATTTAGGGACTCAAACGCAAATTTGGCGAATATAATTGCTGCTTTAACGTCAAACTTCGGATTGTGAATATATTGGGTTGCCAAGGCGTTGTTGAAATAAATAAAGGCGATTGTTTGGGGGGCTTTGGAAAGATTAAATTAAAATAAGTTGATTGCAGATTGTGATCTACGTTACACACCAACATCATTTGCTTAATGCAGTAAGTATATTGTAGCATGGACCTTCAATAGAAAAACGTGTGAAAACCATATAAATAGTGTATCCCATAAAACCATATAAAGTGCCCCGACGTCTAGTACCTCTATTTACTCGCCGGAGAAGTTTTTTGCTTGTGTTCGAAGGGACAAAAATAAGAGGAATAAGTGGTTAATGGCTCACAGAATGGAGTCAAATACATTATCTATATTGTCAACGGGATATCCTCAACGTAAGTACACTATTAAATCAGGGTTACCGCAGGATTTTATCAAGTTACTTATTTCACTTTGTAAACAACTCTATAAATGTACCTATCATTCTACCCATTGTAGGATCAAATTATAAGGAAAGTGGCTGTTTACGAGAATAAATACTGATTACGAATAAACCACGGTGAAAAATAAGGAATGTAATGTATAAAATTCGAGAAATCAAGCGAGATGGAGTGGAATTGATTCATAATGAAACACTTACTTGCAATTTTCCACAAAAATAAAAATTTTACTACGACTCGAGTTTCAATGATACTACATCATTTTCAAGTAACAACTGAGAGAGGAGAAATGGGGTGGAAGGTCCTCCAGGAGCTGGTTGGAATGGATAGGGGTGCAAGGCGTGGGGGGAGGGGGGGAGAGGGGAGAGTGGAAAAAACCAGAGGAGGTAAAAAGGTTGGGAATTGAAGGGGTTTTTTCGGGGTTAACAAAATTGAACATAGAAATGAATTCATTTGAAAACACGTGGCGGTCTTCTTGTCTTCGGGTGTTTCCGAGCGCCATCCGTGAATGGTGTGGAAGGGGGGGAAAAGACGTCTTTTGTGCTAGAAGGGTCTTCGGGGGTGCGTTCTTCTGAGGGCGTGTAGGTGGGGGGCGGGGGGGTCGGCGGTTAGGATTCACTATGGCTAATACTAAGAAAGAAATTAGAATTAGAATCCTAACTGTAAAAAAAATCTTGAATTTAGAAAGCGATACACTCATTCCCATGATCCTACCCAACGGGTAGAAGAGGGGACGGGACAGCTGGCCAAACGACTGCGGTCGTTTGGATAAACAAGAGTGTTAACATCGCTAAGAGATCTATAAAAGAAAAACGGCCCCCAGGAAATAAGCTAACGCTTTTAATCCTGGGGGGTGGTGGAGGGTACGTGAGGGCTTGCCCCCAAACCCGCTGGCATCACCTGTCTATCTACGCAAAGTTTTACGCCATCCACACAATTTTTCTCCATCCTGTAAATTTACCTCAAATTTGAGTGAAAATTTCTTACAGGGAAGGTGACATAAACATATAAAAATTACCTTGAATTACATTTTTCACTCGAGCAATTCAAAATGTATTTATTAAGTATAACAAATTGAAAAATATCAAACTTCCATTTTCTAAATAATAACGAATTAATAGACTAAGAAAAACAATCACTCTCTGAAACTTTTATTTTAAATTGAATCGTAAAAAAATTTTCAACTATCTTTATTTAATGGTAATATTCATCAAATACTTACAAGCTATCCAATTTAACTTTTGCTTCAAATTTGTGCTTAAAAATACGAATTGGTTAACTTTTTCCGTCGTTCACGGGGTCCAATCACAAAAATTATCCTGCCTTCATCAACGTTTGTTCGTAAGTAACCTGTAGGCTACAATACGACAGTTCCGTATGACTATATTTGCCCACTGCAGCAGAGATATAAAAAAGCGAAGTTAGGTGATTCTGGACTGCCTCTGTGACCACCAGTGATTCTACGTCAATAGGGAAGTGCACTAATTTTTTTTTATTGCTGAATTTGAAAGTTTAGCCTAAAAAAGAAACATTAGTATAGTCACTTTTATTTTCTGCATCTGGGGTATGCACTTTAAAACGTTTTGAAAGTCGGAAAACTTCATGTTGCGCTGAAACACAGTGCCTCCATCTTGATTGAGATGTGACGTCACAAGGCAGTAGTCACCAGTGGAGTATCGCTGTATTCCGTCGCCTTCTTTAGCGCGGCGAGTTTCCGGGAATCGGTGGAGTTTGCTTACTAAAAATGTCGCCTAGTACCGAAAACATGAATTCAAAATAGAATTATAAATGATTTTTTGTTCCAAATTGCATCTCGACGTCGAAACAAAAGCCTGGAGAAGATATTCATTCCCGTGCCTTAAGCACAAGCTATACGGAATAAATGGTTCAAGGCTGCTCCTGACTCTTACCTATCGATGATATTCTGTTTTGAAGATCATTTTAAGGTATTGTAAGATCAAATTGATATTTATATTATAATAATTTAATTAATAGGTACCTCAGTCACATCAGAAAGTGTGTTGAGTCAAAATATAGCATCTTCCCCGTAGACCTACGTAATTTATTAACTGAAAGTAGTTTGGTTAAAGAATTATGGCGCGACTGTTTTTTTACACGACCGAGCAAAATGCGTACTTTGCCCATGATATGTGCATATATGATAACAAACGATTTTTGTTAAAGTTAATCTTTATTTGTTGAAATTAGTACATTTATAGGTGATACAGATATAAAGATACACGGCAGGTCGCGCGGCGTAATTTGTACTCCACTGGTGACGGGTTCATCTTGCTGATCTAAAAAATTAGCTACAATACCTCGAACTTTGAAAACTCGCATTATAGGCAGTCAAAGTACATTGTAAGAATACACGAGACCATTATAGCCCAGAATGTACGTACAATGTCGAAATCCTTGGTTTTCAAAGATTGACGTATTTTATACGCCAGCGCGCCCGGTCCAGGGTTATCAACTTTTGTTTCATCCTATTTGTTTGTTGAAATTATATTTCAGAATGGTTCTTTTAGCACTGCTACTGAGGTAAACTGGTAGGTACTGAGTACAAGGTACTGAGGTATGTACGGAGTAAGTAAACTCCCTTTGGAGTAATGCGAATTACAAGTGTTCGAGATATATGGCATTTTATATTCGCTTTGTGTTCTTATTAATTATGCCTGTACGCATATTGTTGCTTGCCGCGAGCCTTTAATGGTATGTGCTCTTGCAAGAGTGGTTTTCATTTTTAATGTGGAAGTTGGTCAGTATAAGCAAAGAAAAAATTAACATTTTAGCGCACACCAACCCTTGTAGTCATCGTATCTCGGCGTTTGTAATGACACTGCTAAAATACCTAAACGCCATAATGACGATAAAAAAATTGTCTCATGTCAATGATTGCTGCAATTATAATTAATGATAAACTAGACGCCGTATGATCACAATGAAGGCAACAAAAAATAATGCCATAACGTAGACTTGAACCACGGTCCTTCGGGTACCATCTTTCCTTTGACTCGTGCACTCTACCACTACCCCAACCGATCCAATGGTAAATGGAGGATATTTTGGATTTATATATATAACTTGTAAAAAGTAACGCATGAAAATTAATTAATTACAGCCTAACTAACGCCCTAATTGAAAAAGATGCAGCAAGGTACGCGGTCTCCCCTTGTTAGCCTTAACGTCTCGCATTTCCATGGAGCGTTGAACCTGTCCTCCTTATTCAAAAATTCAGTAACCATAAATACATCAAAGTTTGGTATACCATTTATAAATCGTTGGAATTCCTTCTCCCAACCAAGATTATCTTTTCTTGAACCCATCCTGGACAGCGAACCATTGCAACAACCAGCTAGCTCGGAAATAAGGCTAACATCCCATGATTCTAGTAGCGAAGGGCGAACGTTCCGGCCGGCGTGAATACATACGCAACGAATAAGTCTTGCAGCAAACGTCTGAAATAGGTTTATTAGTTTGACTCGGTTCTTACAAAAAAAAAGTTTTGGCATGATAAACGGCATTGTGCCAAAATATACCCAGCGAAAAATAAATGCCATCATGCATTTATTAAAGATTCAATGTGCTATTCGTACTACTCTTTCAAAACTTGAAGTTGACACGTAAATGAATATTAATATATTACGCAATGATGAAGTCGTTTACTCAAAAGAGAAGCAGCCACACATATAATCTGAAGATATTTTATGACAGCAAAAAACGGATACCCTCAAATTCTGTAATTTTTCTATGCAATAATAGTGGTAGAACTAAACGGTGTAGAAGCTGCCTTCTGCTACTGCCTTGTGACGTCACGGCTAATATTCAACATGGACACCCGTTTTCGCGGCCTTTGAATTTTTCCATATTTCAGACGGTCATCTCGAATCAAGTATTCACTATTAGGATTTAAACTGTGGTTTTACGACATTATGTTATTCTGAACTCTAATTTTAAAAATGTGTTTGGTGCATTTGAAACACTAGTGCACTTCCCTATTAAGCCGTAAAAACATACATTAGGAATGGGATCATTATTGAGAGAAAGAAACACTTCTCGGGCATGGCCCTGCAAAATTGCACTACCGGATTTTAGGAAATCAGGACATACACAAAGGCACCATCGGGCACCGAATATGCATTCGTGACTCTGAATTCCACCACTTATCCAGGTTCTTCTATCTTAATACCAATGTTTTTGCAGCTTTTCAATAATTGCGATATTGTGCCGACTATGCAAGTACATGGCATATTGATCATTTTTTTGCAGAAAAAAGCAGCGCTGAGGCAACGTTTTTATTTTCACGCCATTAATTAGATGCTTTAAGTATTGAAAAATAAGTCCTCTTTTTGTGTTTTTTTTGTTTTTTTTTTTAATTTTACTCTTGCACACCAAAGAACCGGGAACATACATCTCTCTATCAACTACTCAAATTACTGATTGCCTTCGAACGTTAAACACTACACATTTGTGAGAAAAAAGGTATCATAACATCCAAATATAGAAATGAAAATTACAACTTAATGAATCATCCAAAGTAGTTATAGTAGAGTGTATGATATCACGTAGAAAATTCCCCAGGTAAATTAGCAATTCAAAGTAGCAGGTGTTTTAGCTCAGTTTTTAGATTGAAATTTCCATTACCATTCCGGGTGTCTCAGGTAATCAGACAGCCTTGCCACTACATACTTGCCTTCTAATGCCCCACCTCATCCTCTTCAACATGAAATAAGACCACAAACTTATAAAAGGCATACAATCGCCACTGCAATTTTATTCTGATTATTTATCACACTTGATTAAAATTTTCTTCAGACATTACATTTGATACCAAAACAAGGCCGAATATGAAATAAAAATGTTCAAAGATACCCAAGCTGCATCTGGCGTGAAGGCTAGTAGGTAGAACTTGGTAATATGTTCATGAGTGTTCGACTGCTAACATCCGGTTGATCCAGGAGACCCTCCACAAACAGAGCATAAAGATCATTCAGCAACAGACGGTAAATGACAGCACCAGCAGCCTCGCCGATTTGTCTGGCAAATGAAAAAGGGGAAAATCACGGGAAATCAGTGGTTTTCTCGTTGATATTGGCAATCCTAACATTTGTAATACTGACTACGGTTACGGTTAACATAGTTTTCGTTGTTGATGAATTGTTAAAAACTGAGTTGGATTGATAGCATTGCAATTAAGTGTGTAAAGAAATAAGAATAAAATTTATGCATAGTTTAGTGAATTTAAATTGCCGCCAAGGTGTGTTTTTTCTGCATGGTTTTTTCCTCTGTTTCTGAGAATGTCCATTTTTTGTACTTCCGGTACTGTGCTAATGTTGGTTGTGCTGAATAAACGTGTTTTTACGCATCATGCGATTCCAAGATAATGTCTCTTATTTATGTAAATCCACTTTTCGTGAAACTATTTCAAAAGAAAGTAGCTCCACACACAAATTGTTGTTTTTATCATTTCTCTGGGATGACTTTTGCTTTTCTTCGAGAAAATTTTCACTCTCATAATGTGCTTACTCAGGCCAAATACATTCTAACGTAATGCGCCAGCTTGAGAAAAGAAAGAGACATAAAATACGATTTCTTTTACGATTTTTTGCTGTCAATTTAACATCATCCTATTAGTTCATCACTTTTAGGCACGGACCGGCAAAGAATTGGACAAGACCCATGAGATTTTGGAAAACTAAAATGGAAATGTTGACACCGAAATCCACACCAGTTGATGTCTTTTACAGACAACTAGTTTTCGGAGAATGAATCTCTCATCGCCATCAGAGTTGATACAAGAGCAACGAAATCCCTGAGCGACGGAAATATCAGATCAATCAAATATTAGCTATCAAAATATAGCTGAATAAAAGTACGTCTCTTTCACGATTAGAAAAAATTGACCTCCTTTGCAACTCTACTGACTATCTGATAGATGCGAGAGGATGAAAAGACCAACCACCCACACATTTAAAGCCATATTGCAGAGTAATGTATGGGTCATTCAATTTCAACTGGTACTTGAGTCGAATTCGATTCTCTCTGATTTGGGTGAAAATTGGCATTAAAGAAACCTTTTTCTTAAAGGAAAAATATAATTACGTACATGAATACAACCTTTCTTATTTCGTGTAAAAGCATGTACTTGATACCACTGGTTACTCAGCGAGTGTCCCCTCAGGATATTGATCATGAACATTGGACATTGTGAGAGGAAAAGAAGATTGGGAAATAAGTTTTTTTTCAAATAGTCCTTAGAAGAAGTTAATTTTTGTGTACCTTGAGTTGATTACAGGCAAAAAAGTATACCTCAACTGCAAACAAAGTTACACTTGATTTTAAAGGGAAAGTTAAATAAAAGAAACAAAAGTAAAAAATGAGTTTTTATCGTTTACAGCTAAATATTTTATTGTTTACGGAAAAGAATTCGAAGAAGCTTGTTAAATGCGAGAACGCTGAGGTAGATGAAGCAGATACCAAAATAATTCTTCACGGCGCTTACGTGCATTAAAAAGGAATAAATACACTAACGGGAAATGTAATTTGTCCTTACTTCATTCACCGAACCACAAACTTGGTGATTCATAGGCCAAAACACGCGACAAGAATCACGGACGTAATACATAGTACCAATTTACAACATACTCCACGCAGACTTAATGCGACGAATCTCCAAACAGTGCCGTAGGCATTGAAGTCTCCATTAAATTCAAGAACCGAATGTTATCATATCAGCCGTGTAAACGCCATACATAGGATTAAGATTTACTCTCACGGTACCAAGATGAGAAGAAACTGTCGAGCATGCGGAAGAAGAGCCTGATTTCGATTCATCAGCATATATTGGTGCGAAACCTAGATAGCAAGGCTGCATATCCATAAACTGAATTTGGTATTCCAGTTCTAATGTTGAAGCATTCGGAAGGTTAAAGCCTATGGTAGGTTAAAATTATTCGTAAACTAAATACTCTAAATCTTTTACTTAAAGGTCGCTTCCCCCACGTTTTCGTATAAAACAATCCTAAAAACTGAGAGTTAAAAGTACGCCGTAGCATAGATAAGACTTCATTGTAAATTTGGTCGACCGCTAAAAACCACTCAAAAACAAAGCTGACCAATCAGTCAGCTTTGTTTGTGAGTGAGCAGAATGCATTTCATAAAAGGAGTAAACATATTAACATATGGTATAATTTTGTTGGAGAACTATTAATTGAAGAACGTGAAACACAATTAGATTATTGTACTTCAAATGAAATGCTTGCAGATTTGTTCACGAAGCCTTTGTATAAAATTAAGTTTAGCAGTTTTGTTTCTGAGTTAGGTCTGATACTGCGATCAGAATACGGAGTAGTGTTGTAATGGAATGTGTTATCTCTTTAATGTATTCATTGTGATTTGATGATGATGTGTGAGTTTTTTACTGCGCAGTGATACCTGCATGTATTTTCGGTTGTCTTTTGTTTTTGTGCAAAAACAGTAGTTGTGTGCTCGATGTTACAGGATCAACCATTCGTTCTTAATTCTCTCTCTGCTGAATGTAGTATCTTTAGTTGTTAAGACTGATATGAAGGGCAGAACAGTTGAAGGAAGTTAATAAAGTAGTAGTAGTAGAATTGAGATAAAGGGTGCGTCGACGGCAAGGTCATTTTGCACCACTACTCAATCGTTTGATTCAACACTCATTATAAATGGATATTTACTACGCAATTTTTAACATGAAATAGAGGGAAGCTTTTAAATTTTGTTGATAAGACCTATTTCCTTGAGAAACAAAATTGTACTACTTAGATTGGTGGGGTGGTCTCCTAGAATAGATTCTAGGTCCCCATCCAGATTGAACCGTGTCCGCGCATCACGGTATTTGTCGCACTCTGTCAAGATATGTCGGATGCTTAAAGGGCACCTACACTCGTCACATTGAGGAGCTTGCTTCTCTTCGGTAAAAAGAAAGGCATGAGTCAGAGGGCAGTGCCCTATCCTCAAACGAGTGATAACTACTTCCTCCCTTCGATTGATCCTGGTAGAGGAAGGCCAAGCTGACGTTGTATGTTTGATGCTCCGCAGTTTATTGTTATTCAAAGTCCTCCACGACTCCCTCCACTGTTCAAGTACAACATTTTTTAGTGACCCTCTTAGGTCTTCGTACGGAACTAGCGTTGATTTAATCTCTTCGTTAGTAAGAGCTTCCTTGGCCAACAAATCTGCTTTTTCGTTTCCACGTATCCCCGCATGTCCCGGAACCCAAAGAAAGCAAACACTTATTCCCTTGTTCATGAGAGTCAGCAGCGTGGCATGAATGTGTTGAACAACTGGATGCATGGGTAAGAAGCCAGAAATGGATTGTAAGGAGCTAAGGGAGTCGGTGCATATGACAAACGAGCCATTTTCGTAACTCAAGGCTTCCAAAGCCATTTTAATTGCGAAGAGTTCCGCCTTAATGGCTCCATGTCGAGGAGAGAACGCTGCACATGCACAGGCAGAGTTACATTTCGATCCGTCCGTGTAAATGGGGATTAAATTGGAGTGGTTCCACCGAAACTTAAAATACTCACGTTGGTATTCCAAGGGATTAGTGGAGGATTTTGGCCGAGAGAGTAAAGACATATTAACTTTAGGAGTGGGAGTCAACCAAGGTGCGTAAGTTGAGTACGCAACAGGGTATACGTCTGGTAGTTTAAAATCACATCCGAGAATAAAATCATTAAAACGAATACTTACAGGTCTCGTTGCCCTAGACCTTCGATTAAAAACATTTAAAATCCAAGGTTTAAAAAGTATGTCGTAGCATGGGTGACTCGTCATAGATAAAATTTTGGATACGTAACTGCAAAGCAGCCAAGTCCTACGGTAGTACAAGGGAGGTTCTCCTGCGTCAGAGTGGATGCTTGGAACTGGGCTGGTTCGAAAGGCCCCAGTGCAGAGTCGTAGCGCGGCGTTGTGCAAAGAATTTAACGCTCGTAGATACGATGGGCGGGCAGATGCATAAACAAAGGATCCGTAGTCTATTCTAGACCGCACCTTTGTGCGATATAGTAGGAGTAGGGTGGTACGGTCTGCTCCCCACGATATGTGATTCAAAAACTTTAAAATATTTATAGACTTAGAACAACTTGCCTTCAGATTATTGATGTGATCTCGCCAGTTGAGTCTTTGATCCAATGTTAGCCCCAGAAAACGGATTGACTCCGCAAATGGGAGATTTCTTCCGCTAAGACGAAGTGTAGGAGGAAGGTGGATGGAAGTGAACGCATTTGGTTTTCTCAGTTGAAAATCTAAAACCGCTACTATGGGTCCATTGGTCTAATTTGTTTAACGTGAGTTGGATCAATCTCGATATGTTGGCCACTCTAGATGACCTGCAGAATATCGCCAGGTCATCAACGAATAGAGTGGCCATTATCGGCGTCTGGATGTATTTAGCTACGTCGTTGATCGCAATAGCGAAAAGCGTCACGCTCAAGACGGACCCCTGGGGGACTCCGTTGTCGAGAGGGTAGGGACGCGTTAGGAACTGCCCCGTCCTTACTTTAAAAATACGGTTTGTTAAAAAATTTTGAATAAAAGTTGGTAAGCTACCCCTAAAACCCCAATCATGCAGAGTGCGTAAGATTTTTCTGCGCCAAACCCGATCGTAGGCCTTCTCTATGTCGAAGAATACCCCAACCACGTGTTGGCGGAGGATGAAGGCTTCTTGGATATAATTTTCGATCCTCACCAAGTGGTCCAAGGTGGAGCGTCCCCTTCTAAATCCACTTTGAATATTGCAGAGAAGGTTTCGGCGTTCCAACCACCAAATGAGCCTCCGATTAACCATTCTCTCCATGAGCTTGCATAGGCAGCTGGTGAGTGAGATCGGACGGTAAGAATTTGGGTCAGTCCTATCTTTCCCATGCTTGGATATGGGGATGATGACACTCTCCCGCCAGGATGAAGGAAAAGTGCCTGCCACCCATAGTTGATTATAGGTTCGCAGGACTTCCAGCAACGCGGATTCCGGGAGGTTACGAAGGAAGGCATTGTGGATTTCGTCTGGTCCTGGAGAGGTATCATGTGATTCATGGATGGCAATACGCAACTCCCACATAGAAAACGGAACGTTGTAATCTGCCGTCATGCACGTCTCCTTAAAACAAATAGGGATGGCTTCTAGGCGCCGCTTGAAAGAGCGAAAAGATGGGTCGTAGCTTTCGTCGCTGCTTGTTTTGGTGAGTAGCTGGCCGAAGATGTCGCCGATGACAGGGAGTGAAGTTATGGTGGTTCCGTTGACTTTCAAGTAGGAGACCCCACATTGCTGACGGCTACCCGAAATTTGCTTCACTTTACGCCATACCTGATCTAGTGGTGTCCTAATATTAATACTAGAGACGTATTTCATCCAAGAGTTCATCTTTGCCTCTTTCACAACTTGGCGGGCTTTCGCTCTTAGGCGTCGGAAAGCGGACAGGTTATTAGCCGTGGGATACTTGTTGAAAATTCTCAACGCTTTCTTACGAAGACGGATAGCCTTGGCGCATTCATCGTTCCACCATGGAACGGCAGGCCTCGACGTAATGCCCCGAGACCGTGGAACACTTATGTCCGCCGCGTTGATGATAGCTGCCGTTAAACATTTGACATTGGAGACGCTATCGCAGTTCTTATCACATATATACTTAAAATTTTCTTTAAAACTATACCAGTCGGCTTTCTGGATAACCCAGCTGCCCGGTCTGATAAAATCAGGGTTAAAATTTCGGTCCTTGGAGAGTAAAATAGGGAAATGGTCGCTTCCACTAAGGTCGTCGTGAACGCGAAATGAAATTTTGTTGACCAAACTAGTCGATAAAATACACAAGTCAATGGAGGAGAAATCGCCGCTAAAAGAGTTAAAACGGGTTTTCTCGCCGTTATTGAGTAAAAAAAGGTTAAAATCACTAATAAAACTTGATAAAATACGTCCCCTGCGGTTGCACTGTCCCGGGGTGCTTCCCCATAGACGATCGTGAGCATTAAAATCTCCGAGTAAAATAAAAGGCTGAGGTAGCTGGTGAACAAGGGATTCTAGATTAAAACGGGTGACGGGTGCACCCTCCGGCAGGTAAACGTTGCACACCGTTATCGCCTCGGGAGCGTGCACCGTCACCGCTACCGCTTGGAACGGTGTGTTAAGATTTATTCGGGAGGTGTAAAGAGCCTCCCGGACAAAAACCGAAACTCCACCATGGGCTCGTTGGCCACTAGTATCGTCCAGTCTAAAAGCGTTAAAATGTTTTAAATATCCTTTGTCTGTATCTTTAAAACGCGTTTCCTGCAAACATATACAGGAAGGGTTAAAATCTCTTATTAAAATTTCAAGTTCCTCCTTATGCTTATAAAAACCGTTGCAGTTCCACTGCACGATAAAAGCCATGATTAAAATATAAAAGAGGATTAAAACTAAAAGGAGCAGTTGAGTCACGAAGGGCGCTTGAGGCGCTTGACGTGACTCTTCTTCCCTTTGCTCTCAATTTTTAAAATTTCCGTATCGGATAGGTATTCCAACTCCATTAAATTGGTTTGGCTCTTTGGAGCCTTATCAGAGGGGCCGGGGGACTGAGAGTTCCTGCGTTTGGTTTGTGTAGCCCCGGCGTTGTTTTTATTGGGTTTCTTATTTGGAGATTTCGTTCCCACGACTTTATCCTTGTTTGCCGGATCTGTGGCCTTAGCCGGCGCGGCCGATTTTTGTTCTCCAGCCTTCTTGTTCAAATTTTCTTCCGTCTGAGTCGAGATGGTGATTTTGGCGATAGGAGCGGAAGCTATTTGGGCGAAAGATCTGGAAAAAGTAGGAGCTACTTGAGCTCTGTACTTTTTCCTCGCCTCAAAGTACGGGATCTTTTCTACCGTCTTGATCTCCATTATTTTCCGCTCTTCTATCAGCTTCGGGCATTTGCGGGAGTACACGGGATGAGCACCCTCGCAGTTGACGCAACGCTGGTCACCATTGCACTCACCCTCATGCTTGTCCAGGCCGCATCGTGGGCAGGTGGCTTTGCCTTGGCACCTCGTGGCCATATGACCGAACTGCTGGCACTGGAAACATCTCAGGGGTGCCGGTATGAATGGTCGCACTGGGACCGATTCGTATCCGATAAACACTCTGTCAGGGAGTTTGTCACACGCGAACGTGAGTACGACTGATGTCAAGTCGATTTTCTCTCCGTTGCGCCTTGTAGTGAGTCGACGAGCATCAGAGACTCCTTGGGAGGCCATCTCACGTTTGATCTCGTCGATCTCAACGTACAGCAGATCAAAGTGGCTTATAACTCCCCGACAGGTGTTTAACGATGTGCTAAACTTGTGGGAATCCAGCCCGTTAGAAGAGGTCGGGGCGGAAGTTTTGTCACCAGCGCCATATGAAAGGAACGTTGCATTCGTACCCTTCGAGTTGATAGAGTTGGGGATCGGAGACGGAGATGTAGGGCCAGCAAATGAAGAGATAACTGAGCCGAGCACAGGAGAGCCACGGGGGCAGACGGCCCACCCGCAGGTGAAGCGTCCGTATCACACATGTTTAAATGATGAAAGGGATGATGAGATTAACAATGAGGAGTCCAAGGGTGACTGCGTTTTCTCATCAATGAATAATAGTGATACCGTCGCCAAGTCAGGGATTAACGGGGGCCACGAGCCGGCCGAGAGGTCTAGCCGTGAAGCTGAGAGCGTGGGCGAAGTAGAAACAGTTATCAAAGGGCCGAAGATTGTTCTCGAAAAATCGATTAAGGTACCCCCATTCTCGATTGTATTTGATAGTGTGAAATGTAACGGGTCGAATGGAAGGGATATGGAAATACTGGGTGATGAGAGAGATTTAATGGTACTAGTAGTAGTAGTATTTGGATTTAGGGTGCGTCGACGGCAAGGTCATTTTGCACCACTACTGTGCTATTTAATTACAAAAGTTATGTATAAAGTAATCTACTGCATCTGATGTCTTCGTTGAAAGTGTACATAATTAGACTTTATTAAAAATGTTTATTTCTCTGAGAAACCGAAATGTACAGATTAAGTTGGTAGGGTGGTCTCCTAAAAGGGTTTTTAGGTCTCCCCCTAGATTATTTCGTCTTCGCGCTTCGCGGTACTTAACACAATCTAGCATGATGTGTCTAATACTTAATGGACATTTACAATCCCCACATTGGGGAGGTTCCTTCTCTTCAGTAAAGAGATACGCATGGGTCAGGGGGCTGTGCCCTATCCTCAATCGTGTAAGTACTACTTCCTCTCTCCGATTACTACGAGCTGAGGAGGGCCACGCTGCTACCATGTCCTTGATGCCACGGAGCTTGTTATTATTTAGAATCCTCCATGACTCCCTCCATTTTCCAAATACCACGTTTCTTAGAGATGCTCGTAAGTCCTCGTGGGGAACCAGCGTTGAGACAAGAACTTCGTTATTCAGAGCTTCCTTGGCCATAGCGTCTGCTATCTCATTCCCGGCTATCCCCTCATGTCCCGGTACCCACAGAAAATGGATATTCAAACCCTTTCTCGAAAGGGTCAGCAGGAGAGAGTGTATTTCTTGCACGATCGGGTGCACGGGTGAGAAGCCAGAGATGGCTTGTAGCGAGCTCCTGGAGTCAGTGCATATCACAAAGGAGCCGCCGTGGCCGTCGTCTACGGCTTCTAGAGCTGTCCTTATGGCATAAAGCTCCGCCGTGTACACACTGCACATCGGGTGAAGCTTTGCTCTGATGTTCCCGTGGATAGGGGAGAACACTGCACATGCACAAGCAGAGTTATCTTTCGAACCGTCAGTGTAAACGGGGGTAAGGTTGGGGTGATTCCATCGGAACATGGCAAACAAACGCTGGTACTCCGAGGGAGTAGTGGAAGACTTCGGTCGAGATCGTGAAAGAATATTCACCACCGGAGTGGGAGTGATCCAAGGGGGGTGTTCCGAGAATGAAACAGGATACACTTCAGGTAGCGTGAATTCGCATCCGCGAATAAAATCGTTAAAACGAACGCTGACTGGTCTGGTTGCTTTAGTCCTTCGGTTAAAAACATTAATAAAACGGGGTTTAAAAAGTAAACTATAACATGGGTGACTCGTCATTGCTAAAATTTTGGAAACGTAGCTACAAAGAAGCCAGGTCCTTCGGTAGCATAGAGGAGGCTCGCCTGCGTCAGTATATATACTGGGAATCGGGCTGGTCCTAAACGCCCCAGTGCATAGTCGCAGACCTGCGTTGTGCACTGAATTAAGTGCTTTCAAATACGTCTCGCGAGCGGACGCATACACGAATGAGCCGTAGTCTAATTTCGACCGCACCAGTGTGCGGTAAAGTAAAATTAAGGTGGTGTGGTCTGCTCCCCAAGATGCGTGGCTTAAAAACTTTAAAATGTTCAAAGACTTCAAACAGTTTACCTTGACAGAATTAATGTGCTCCTTCCAGTTGAGTTTGTGGTCGAGGGTCATCCCCAGAAAACGGACTGATTCCACAAATGGGAGGTTTCTACCACCTAGGTGTAACGTGGGATTTACATGGACGCCCCGAGTGCGAGAAAAGTGAACGCACTTTGTTTTCTCCAAAGAGAAAAGGAAGCCGTTATTTTGGGTCCATTTGTGAAGTTTATTGATGGTGAGTTGCGCCATACGCGATGCATTCACGACCCTAGATGATCTGCAGAAAATCGCGAGATCATCCACAAACAGTGACCCTAACACTGGCTCCTTGATGCAGTGAGCTATGTCGTTGATCGCAATAGCGAACAACGTCACGCTCAGAACGGAGCCTTGGGGAACTCCGTTGTCAAGAGGGTAAAAATTTGACAACAACTGTCCCGTCCTTACTTTAAAAACACGGTTGGTTAAAAAATTTTGTATAAAAATGGGCAAACAGCCTCTAAAACCCCACTCGCGTAATACGCGTAGAATCTTACGTCGCCAGACCCGGTCGTAAGCCTTCTCTAAGTCGAAAAATACACCGACTACGTGTTGGCGGAGAAGGAAGGCTTCTTGGATGAAATTTTCAATTCTAACCAAGTTGTCCATTGTGGAACGGTTCCGTCTGAATCCGCATTGTATCCTAGAGAGGAGTTTTCGACGCTCCAGCCACCAAATGAGACGTCGATTTACCATTCGCTCCATTAACTTGCACAGGCAGCTGGTGAGAGAAATCGGCCGGTAAGAATTCGGATCAGCTCGGTCTTTTCCATGTTTTGGGATGGGAACAATGACGGACTCCCGCCAGGACGGAGGAAAATCCCCATTGGCCCAGAGCTGATTAAAAGTTTCAAGGATTTCCAGCAACGCCGATTCCGATAGATTTCGGAGGAAGGCATTGTGGATCTCGTCGGGTCCTGGGGACGTGTCGTGGGAGTCATGGATGGCAGATTTCAGCTCCCAAATGGTAAATGGCATATTGTAGTCTGCCGTTGTTTTAGGCTCCATAAAGGATATAGGGACGTTCTCGAGCCTTTTCTTGAGGATCGCAAAAGAAGGTTCATAGCATTCGTTGCTGCTCACTTTGGCGAGTAATTGGGCGAATACGTTCCCTATCGCAGCTGGAGAAGTGATAACCTTTCCTTCGACTTCTAGGAAGGATATACCTAGATGCTGGCTGCTACCCGATATGCTCCTCACCTTACGCCATACCTGTGCAAGTGGAGTCCTGTGGTTGACACCGGAGACAAAATTCATCCAAGAAATCCTCTTTGCGTCCTTTATTACCTGACGCGCTTTCGCTCTTAGTCGCCGAAAAGCGGAGAGATTATTTGCTGTAGGATACTTGTTGAAAATTCGGAGAGCTTTCTTACGTTTTTTAATGGCTTCTGCGCAGGTTTCATTCCACCATGGCACCGCATTTCTTGGAAGGATGCTTCGAGATCGTGGTATGCTAATTTCGGCGGCTTGAATGATGCTGGATGTCAAAAGATTTACGTTTGTTACACAGTCGTTGTTTTTATCCCACACGTAGTTAAAATTTGAGTTAAAAAGATGCCAATCAGCTTTCCGGACAATCCAACAGCCTGGTCTAATAAAATCGGGGTTTAAATTTTGCTCCCTTTTGATTAAAAGGGGAAAGTGATCGCTCCCACTAAGATCCTTATGCACAGAGAGTTTGAGTTTATTGACCAAACTAGTCGATAAAATACTCAAGTCAATGGAGGAAGAATCGCCGCTATAAGAGTTAAAACGGGTTTTCTCGCCGTTATTGAGTAAAAAAAGGTTAAAATCACTAATAAAACTTGATAAAATACGTCCCCTGCGGTTGCACTGTTCCGGGGTGCTTCCCCATAGACGATCGTGAGCATTAAAATCTCCGAGTAAAATAAAAGGCTGAGGTAGCTGGTGAACAAGGGATTCTAGATTAAAACGGGTGACGGGTGCACCCTCCGGCAGGTAAACGTTGCACACCGTTATCGCCTCGGGAGCGTGCACCGTCACCGCTACCGCTTGGAACGGTGTGTTAAGATTTATTCGGGAGGTGTAAAGAGCCTCCCGGACAAAAACCGAAACTCCACCATGGGCTCGTTGGCCACTAGTATCGTCCAGTCTAAAAGTGTTAAAATGTTTTAAATATCCCTTGTCTGTATCTTTAAAACGCGTTTCCTGCAAACATATACAGGAAGGGTTAAAATCTCTTATTAAAATTTCAAGTTCCTCCTTATGCTTATAAAAACCGTTGCAGTTCCACTGCACGATAAAAGCCATGATTAAAATATAAAAGAAGATTAAAACTAAAAGGAGCAGTTGAGTCACGAAGGGCGCTTGAGGCGCTTGACGTGACTCTTCTTCCCTTTGCTCTCAATTTTTAAAATATCCGTATCGGATAGGTATTCCAATTCCATTAAATTGGTTTGGCTCTTTGGAGCCTTATCAGAGGGGCCGGGGGACTGAGAGTTCCTGCGTTTGGTTTGTGTAGCCCCGGCGTTGTTTTTATTGGGTTTCTTATTTGGAGATTTCGTTCCCACGACTTTATCCTTGTTTGCCGGATCTGTGGCCTTAGCCGGCGCGGCCGATTTTTGTTCTCCAGCCTTCTTGTTCTAATTTTCTTCCGTCTGAGTCGAGATGGTGATTTTGGCGATAGGAGCGGAAGCTATTTGGGCGAAAGATCTGGAAAAAGTAGGAGCTACTTGAGCTCTGTACTTTTTCCTCGCCTCAAAGTACGGGATCTTTTCTACCGTCTTGATCTCCATTATTTTCCGCTCTTCTATCAGCTTCGGGCATTTGCGGGAGTACACGGGATGAGCACCCTCGCAGTTGACGCAACGCTGGTCACCATTGCACTCACCCTCATGCTTGTCCAGGCCGCATCGTGGGCAGGTGGCTTTGCCTTGGCACCTCGTGGCCATATGACCGAACTGCTGGCACTGGAAACATCTCAGGGGTGCCGGTATGAATGGTCGCACTGGGACCGATTCGTATCCGATAAACACTCTGTCAGGGAGTTTGTCACGCGCGAACGTGAGTACGACTGATGTCGAGTCGATTTTCTCTCCGTTGCGCCTTGTAGTGAGTCGACGAGCATCAGAGACTCCTTGGGAGGCCATCTCACGTTTGATCTCGTCGATCTCAACGTACAGCAGATCAAAGTGGCTTATAACTCCCCGACAGGTGTTTAGGGTGGAGTGCACCTCGACCCTGACGGGAATATCATGCAGCTTATTAACCTTAAGTAACTTTTCGCTCTGGGCTTCATTTTCAGTTTCAATGAGCAGTGTGCCATCGCGAAGCTTTTTAGCTGATTTCAGCTCCCCGGGAACCAAACCCGACAAAACTTTACGAATAAGGAAGGGGGACACCTTTTTCAGGTTCTCCCCTTCCTTCTGGCACCTCATTACTAGGTAGCGCTGACTAGCGCCGTTAACTTTAACTCTCCCGTCGTCTGGACGGGATCTTTTTGTTGGAGGTAGAGTTTCTTCAGCCATCCAAGTATATAGAATTCATCCCCTGGGCTCCCCACCCACCACGGAGCCACACATTTGGGACGCCACCCGCAAGCCGGAATGGACGTCAGGGCTACCCAAGGGATATAGGAACCTTTGACAGGGGATCCCTTTCGGGTTAGAACCTCCAGCGCAGGGGCCCTCCGAACCCACACGCCTTCGGCCGCCCTACGGAGACCCCCATATCTCCAGCACTAACCCGTCCTGGCGTACGCTCGGAAGGAGCCGCCAAGCTCCCCAGCCGCCAGGAGCCGATTGACCGAGCTGGGCTCTTCTCGGCCGCCCGTTTTCGGGGAATCCAGGGCCGGAGTGGGGTATTGAACTCCGGCCCATACCGGGTTTCCGACGCCCAGCTGGGTGCCGGAGAACTTACCCACCAGGATCCCCTTCTCCCCCTTGTACGGGTCTCCACGCACGGCAAACACGTGGGTGATTCTGGACGCCAGATGTTACGGCTACTCAGAACAGCAGAGTCACATGCTGTCTGGACACTCTCCGAGCGAGCGACGGGGTTTTTTAACGAGCTTGTCTCCTCGGTGGGCTCGGGTCCGTGGGGGCGCGGCTCCCCAAAGGAAGAGATTACTCTCTTCCCCCCGTGCGGGGGATTTAATGGTACTTCCAGCCGTAGTATCGGTGGGTGAGGAGGGCAGAATTCCCATAGTCATTTGCAACTTGAAAGCTGATACAAAAATTCTGAAACGAAGCACTCACGTTGAAGCTGATTTTTTTCATGAGCAAAAACACGAGCGTTCTTGAGGCTCAACAAGAGGACGATAATTTCTGGCCTGACGTAATAGGAACCGGTGAACTTATGACCCTTTTTGATTTTAGCGAAGTGCCGCTCGACGCCCTCGAACCACTCCAAAATCTTGTCGCTGAGTTCAAGGAAATATTTCTACATAAAGATGTTGTGTTAGGGTGCAAGAACGTAGTCAAGCATCGGATTGAGGTAGGCGAGGCCACACCCATAAAAAAACGTCCCTATCGCGTCCCGCGTTCACAACGCCAAACTCTAAATGATGCGATTCGGGAGATGTTGACGCAGGGAATTATTTCTCCCTCTGAGAGCCCTTGGTCAGCACCAATAATCCTCGTTAGAAAGAAAGTAAGGGAGGATGGAATGGTGACGTACAGGCCTTGTATCGACTACCGAGCATTGAATAATGTTACGAAAAAGGACGTATTCCCGATCCCAAATATGGACGAAGCGTTTGATCAGCTAGCTGGCGCCGCCTTCTTTTCCTCAATGGACCTTTGTAGTGGGTACTGGCAGGTAGAGATGGAAGAAGAAAGAAGGAGTACACTGCGTTTAGCACACCGGAAGGGCACTTTCAGTGCAATCGCATAAGCTTCGGCTTAGCAAATGCTCCGTCAACATTTATGAGGTTAATGACAACCGTTCTTGAAGGAATCATAAACAACGGTTTAGTCTACCTGGACGATATTCTCAGATATGATCAGAACTGGGTTGATCATTTGAAGGGCCTTAGGAAAGTTTTTGAGAGGTTGCGTGAAGCCAATCTGAGACTGAATCCCAAGAAAACTAAATTGTTCCGTAAGCAAGTCCTTTTTCTGGGTCACTCGATCTCCGCAGAGGGCTTGCGGCCCGACGATACCAAAGTGGAAGCAATTAAACGATTTCCTCCACCTAAAGATACCAAGCAGCTCCAATCATTTTTAGGTCTGGTGGGCTACTACCGTAACTTTATACACAATTTCGCCCGTATATCCAGTCCTCTTACAAAAAACCTTTCAAAAAATGCAAACTTTGCTTGGGAAAAGGATCAACAAACTGCCTTTGAAACATTAAGGGACTGCTTGATTTCGCGACCTGTCTTAAGATACCCTGATTTCGCGAAACCGTTTATTCTAACAACAGACGCGTCCTCGCTGGCAGTAGCAGGAATTTTGTCACAGCCAGGGGAAGACGGCGAACATCCAGTAGCGTACGCTAGTAAACAATTGCATGGAGCCCAAAAGGCGTATTCCGCCACCGAGCTTGTATGCCTTGCGGTTGTGCAAATGGTCCGGAAATTTAGGGTCTATCTTTTGGGAAAACATTTCATACTGCACACGGATCATAAACCTCTCCGCTGGCTTCTGAGCCTTAAAGAGCCAATGCCAAGATTGGCGCGATGGGTCATGGAATTAAGTGAATACTCGTTTGAGATACAACATGCGGACCACGCGGACTCACTCTCCCGAGCGATTCCAGAGGTTCTTCTGTATGCGCCGAGGGAACCGCTCAACCAAGAGTCACCTCCAGGAGTCAGTTAGCTTGGCGGAAGTGGGAGTTCTGACTCCCACCATCATCTCCCCCGATCTCTTAAGGAGGGCGATAAACAATGCAGTGCTAAAATTGACACCTGACCTGGCCTTCGTTGGGTTTGAGAGAGGTCAGGTATGGCCCTTATATAAATATGCTCATGTGCGGGTGTCACGCCAAGGTGGCACTATCGCCTTGATAATTGTGCTGCCATTGACTCAAAAGGGAAGCATTTTTACCCTTTTCTCGGCACATTCCTTCCCAACTCCGACAGCAGAGGGCGGTCAGGCTGTCTTTGCGAGGCCAGACTTGCCGTACCTTGCGGCCAGTAGTAACAAAGACGAATTCGTCTTACTGCCTCTGGATTATTCTCAGCACTGCGCTAAAGGAGAGGTTGACGTCTGCCCACCTAGATACCCTATCCATTCCACCATTGCAAACTCGTGTAACATAGCCATGTTTTTTAATAATAATGAATCCATCCAGCAAAATTGTGATATTCATCTCACAAAGACCCCCTTTAAAGTATATATAAAAGGTGAGAAGTTGGGTCACTGGTTGTTCAGCGTGAGCGAGGAAATAACTTTAAACATCAACTGCCCATTTAATTATTCGAGGGTGAAAGTCCGAGGTCAAGGTAGTTTACAATTGTCATCCGGATGTTCGGCCCACGACGGTTTGCAATACCTGCCAAGGACAATGGAGCCATTTCATGATACCTTAGTCGCTTCGACAGCAATTTCAGTTGAACCTTTTAATGTTACCTTTTCAATTAATTCAACATTTATCAACATCGCCAATCATTCCGATTCACTCCGTAATATTATCACAAAATTGGATAGACTGAACACACACAATCTACCCTCTATCTCAATGAAACACATCGAAAGAGATGTAAAACTTCTTTCCTCGGTGGGAGAAGATGTGTCTAGAGTAAAAATTTCAGGATCAGTACTTGTGATAACTGTTTTTGTTGTGCTTTCCACTGCTATAAGAATATTCGTATGTCGTATTAACAAAAAATATCGACCTAACTGTGATACAGTTAAGACATTGCCAACTGTAGCCACGCCAAACGACAGGGCGGACACTCAAAATAGTGCTGTCAACATCATAAATATTAAATCACATGTGCCTCTGTTTCCAGAACTATAAGCAAGATCTCTGTAGACTGCATATTTATGTATGTGTATATATGTTTTCTATCTCTTTATTTACATTCCTATTTGAATTTATATTTATATATATTTTATAATTGTGTGTTATGCTGAAACCATTTACAATATTTTTTAGATTCAAAGGGTATTATTTTTCTGTAACCAACAATAATATGTTGCATATACTTTACCTTATTTTTGTACGAGGAAAAGAGAGAGCCTGTTCTATAGACGTTTCCCCCGACACTATTTTGCCACGCGGGTGATGTCGAGGGTATGTACTCATCATTCCCTCGTATCGAAGATAGCATCGGAGCTATGAGTTTCCCATGCATCACCCTAATTCCATGAATTTAGATATCGGGCATGACTCAAAAGGGCACGACTAATGCCGTTGGCCGGTGACGTAGGCTGGGTAATCCTGACGTCCCTGATAACGGCCCTTGCCTGCGTCACTCGGAGGACAAGAGTCACTCGCAGGAGCATGTATAAATTCGGCTGCCGGCAAGGCCTCAGGGTCAGTTGGCTACGCACGTCGTGACCGCGTCTAGCACGAAGCCGTTACGCTCGCCGTGACTTCGGCTAGACGACCAGACCAACCTCCCGCCCTTATCCTCGAGAGACGAAGGCTTCGCCAAGGGGTACGCTCGCCGTGCCCGCGCCTCTCGCTTCCCGACTTTCCCTCCGGCCGGCTCCGTTCCGCGGCTGACGAAAGGGGTACGCTCGCCGTGCCCGCGTCTGCACCGTTCTTCTGTCGCCCAGTCGCACCCTTCTCCAAGGTGATCGCATCCCGGTGTCCGGCTCTCTCTCTTCCTCACGTCGCAACACGTAAGTGATGTCACTAATGTACTGTATTGCCCTTGCTTTAGGAAAATATACATTTATCATGTCTCCGGGTAATTCGGCCTAGTAATTTCCGAACCATTCAACCTCTCGACGCTCCTTATGTCGCCACTGCGACAGCAGGATTAGTTACGGGGGTGTGTATCAGGAAAGTTCACTTTGTAGAGCAATCGCCACAAATTCCCTCAACTTCCCTCCAGACAAACCACTACCCAACAGGCAGAGGCGGGTGCCATTTGTGTTTGTTGCGGATGATGCGTTCCCTCTGTCTACCCGCATCTTAAAACCCTACCCCAACAGAGGATTGACAGAGGCACAAAGAATATTTAATTATGGACTTTCCCGGGCCAGAAGAGTAGTGGGGAACGCATTTGGAATACTCGGTAATAGATTCCGTGTGTTTCTAACTACAATTAACCTGAGCCCACATAAGGTGGAGAATATTACGCTCGCCGCAGTAGCTCTGCATAATTTTTTGTGTGTTAAAAATGGTGCTAGCTATTTACAGAATGCCCAAGATGAAGGGTGTAATTTAATTGTAATGCCTCCTCAGGCGGGTAATAGGCCTACTAACTTGGCTATTGAAGTAAGGGACGAGTTTAAAAACTATTTTCAGCACTAAATTGCTCATTTAATGTATTTTTTATTTCGTGTTTTAAATGATGAATTGTCAAATGACATTTTTTTAAATTAGGTATTTTTGACATACTTTCTCGTTTGTAGTAGAAACACCATCTCCTCAGAAGTAACAGCAAGATGCTGGCTGTGAATGTCTCTTGGGCTTCCCATCGGGTTGGGCACTCGATTTATGCTGATGTTTTAATGAAATATTTCTTCATTATCCTCTTAGCTAGTTGAATCAACTTGTAGAATACAGTTCAATCGCCTAGTTGTTGAGTCTAACATTTGTCTCAAGCACTCCTAAAGACAAAAATATTTCATTGAAACATCAACAGAAAAATGCTTATTTTTGCAGATATATTATTCCCAGGCTGCGATTTAAAAATAAGTAAGCAGGAGAAGAGTTGTGCCCTTCAGGACTGTAAGGAAAACTCAGGAAATCTGCAGAGAATCCTGCTGAAGAAGACCCTGAGGGATGAGTACATGAAGGGGCACAGAGCGTCGGGGCAAAGGAAATCCTCAAAAGGAAATCCTCAAAAGGAAATCCTGGTCCCGATAAAGATGTGTTGGCAGCCATCCAATGTAAGTTCTCCTATTTAAAAACTGCGTTGCTTGTTATATTACCTTTTCAAAAAACTTCTTCGCCAATAATCTAATTTCTGTCACAATTTCATATTGTAAATGTTGGGTAGTGTTAGAAAGGGGTCTCTAATACAAAACATAAGCATAAAAGATAGTAATTAAGATTGTCCTCAACACAACGACAATATTGCAGCATTCAAAAATTACTAGTCTAGGGGCATAGTGCTTGCAAGGTTGACACATCACACGAGTCAAGTAATTAAATTGACAGGGACGAAAATGACATAAAACTTGGTCTAAGGGGAAAGAAACCCACCTTCTGCACGCGTTCCACAACTGGGAGTCGAGGTAGCAGGAGATGACGGCGGGGACGGGGCTTATGGCACCCAACGGCCTGGACCGTATCACAGTTGACCGCTGCCAAGGTAGTAGCGTGCACGAGAAACGCAGCGACTCCGGCAATCTACATAAAAGTTGCGAAGGCTCCTCCGGGATCGGACTGCGCAGGACGGGTGGTGGTGAAGGGCCAAGATCCGACGGTTTATCCCGACGAGTACGACGCTTACCTGAAATTAGGAGAGTAAACAAGTCAGGGTAGACTTTTTTTGCTTCTGCGCATGCTCTTCAGTTTACAACGAATAAATCCCAGACGCAAGACTGAGATTGGTGAAGATGTAAAGATCGGTGACCTAGTTAAGCTAATTCAGGATATTAAGAGATCGGCGAGTGCTTCTGCTTCCCGAACGTCAATTAATAGCGTCGAGGTTGACCCGTTTCCCGAACGCGCTAGGTGCCAGCAAATACGGAGTTTAATTCACTATTTCCGGTTTCAACCGTGCTAACAACTAAATTGCCAGAGTTCAAGCTTTTGAACTTCTAAAATCATTCCATTCCGCAAGTTTGGGGAAATCCTTTGGAATTCCCCAAATGAGCCTCAGTGCAGACATGAGAGTCAGTGCAGTGGCTTCCATCTTGTCTCAAAAGGCGCTGCTGAAGAAACACGTTCTTCCTGTGCAATGGCAATTATTATAAACAATTGATCGGAACAGCGATGGGTTCCCCCGTTTCCGCTGTGATAGCTAACCTCTTCATGGAAAAGTTTGAGCCGGTCCTACCACAAGAAACCTAAGCTGTGGCTGCGGTATGTTGATGGCAGTTCATCATACGGCCAGACGGTGCACACTAATTGAACAAATTAATGACATATCTAAACAGCGAACACCGAAGATTCGGTTCACTATGGAAAAGGAAAGCGAAGGCAAGTTATCCTTATTGGACGTCATAATTAAGAGAAAAGACGATGGCAGTCTTGGACATGCTGTACGCAGAAAGACTCGCATACTGACCGATACCTATGCGAGGCATCACACCTCCATTTTGTCCAAAAGGTCGTGGTGGTAATACAGAGTATACAGAGAGGAAAGAGGGCGCCTTAAACTGTAATCGCGAAATGCGCTTCCAGCCATGTTGTAAGCGTGTCAATGATATCAAGCATTGAGTGTTCTAACGTGGTTTGAAGGGTTGAAGGCTTTAAATCCAGTATCTTCTTCGTATTACGAAGTGCGAGTCGTATAAAATTTTTATTATTTAGGGAGCACTAATTTCAATAGCGGATAATGAAAGGGGAGGAGGATACTCTTGGCGTTCTGCCATTATATGCCAAATTAATTCTGGGATGGTGAATCAGCGAACTAACTTTTTTCCGTTTTCCAAAAGATCCCACCAGATAAGGTTAAAATTATTTATGGTATTAATATTTCTCATGATTACAGGAATTAGACACTTCGGGACAGGGCAGAAGTGTATGTTACCGGATATTTAATGAGGAAATGCCTGTAACAACATTATTTAGATGCATGCCTGAAGTACTCACGGGAGAACAATTTAATGGTTGATCCATCACAATTGTATTCTTTTAATAAAGCATTTGGGGAAAATTCCTTTTCTAGGTTAGTAATGCCAAATTCAAGCTTCGTACAAATAGTGGCTCAGATGGATAGTATTTTTGAAAATGTGTTGCCCACTCTTATTTGGGAACCTGGTGTTGGATGCAAACTTCTGGATCAAATGAGGGACATCAATTGCAATATTCCATGCCCATATTTCAACATTGGGTACTGTAAAAAGCTTTTTATAAGAATGAAGCTATACCATGTTATTCCGGCTATGAATAAAGATTCACTTCAGCGACTAAGGAAAGTCAGAAAAGTTGTTAAACTAAATATTCCGATACCTGAGATTGTATACATCTTACCTGCTGTTCTATGACCTTGCTGGATGTTTCTCTTCTATGTAATTTTTTTTTCACTCAATATGTGATTTGTGTAGCAGCTTTGTACTCGGTCTTTTTTCAACCGTACATTTTATTTTTCTATCTTATTTTATCTGTGAAGGAACCACTGCAGAAGATTGTCTTGTATTGTTTGCATATTTTGCACACATATTTCATTTTGTCTTCATGCTGTTATAATGTAATTTTTATGTTCATTTTTGGCAATATTCAACTTCATGAGCCTCTGTGATTAGAACATGGCCGACGCGCGCACTCCGCATTATCAGAGGGAAAATAGTAGAAAAAGAGTCGCTACTACCCAAGGCAGATAAGGGAAGCCTTGGAAATCCACAAAACAACTTATTAACAGAGACAATGGCTACCCAATTAGCAACGTCAGGGCCGGCCTTAGGGCGGGGCGACCGCCCCGGGCCCCGCGCTTTGGGGGGCCCCGCGTTCGTGAAAAAAAAATATACGATAGTTTTGAAAACGCAATTTCAACTATTACTGCATTGTTAAGTCCGTCCTAGACAAAAAATGATATTATGAAAAAGGAATAATAATGCAGTATTTTTTATCGTGCAATTGCGTTTGTCAATACAGTACTGTGTCGTGTGAGTGATAAAAACGAGTGAGAGAACTTGACATGAGTGAGAGCGGGCGCGGCTAGGTACAGTGAAACCTCTCTTAGAACCGATTGTGATGCCCGTATAGTCAATGTATTTATTACCCCTATTCAAAGACCACCCCTCACCCCGACCAAAAACCAACACTACCACGGGAATTTCCCTCCATTAGGCGACCAGGGAATTCTACCAGCCTGCTAGGAAAGTCTACATTGTAAGCAGCACCAGTTTGTACCTGCACTTACCAGAACAATTCGGCCGTTGAGGATAATTACCCTCTTGTCACGGCAGGCGGAGTGGGTTCGTAGGCTTGACCCTCTCCGTAGGGGTTCTGTTTTGTATACAATGTATTTTCTTTTGCTCAAACATTTGTAAATTGTGAATCAGCGAGTCCTTTCGTGGGCAAAACTGCCACTTCATATTTAAGTCGTGGCAGTTTGCTTTGAATGACGATATAAGAACAATCTCCGAGTCCAAGATGTCGAAGAGAGTTTGTTTGAGTTTAGAGGAAAGGGTTCAAGTTATTGAAGAACGAGATAAGGATTCATCTGAAAGAAGGTTAGCGGATTTGCTTAAGTGTGGGAAAACCCAAATAAACGGAATTTTAAAATCTAGGGAAGAAATTTTGAAAGAGTGGCAAAACAGTGACCGGAGCCGAGGAGTGAAAAGAAAGCGGCAAGAAAAATACGAAGGAATTAACTCTTCAGTTTTTGAGTGGTTTAAAGTCACACGGTCGAAAAATATTCCCATAATTGGCTCTTTAATAAAAGAGAAGGCCTTGCAATTTGCTATAGAATTAGGAGATGAAGATTTCGTGGCTAGCAATGGCTGGCTTGAACGATTTCGTGTCAGGCATAGCATTACCTTCCGTGGGATCTCCGGTGAATCTGGAGACGTAAGTGAAGAAGTGGTCTGTGATTGGATGATGAGACTTCTAGCGATTATCAAAACCCGAAAACAGCAGCATGTGTTTAATATGGACGAAAGCGGACTTTTTTTCCGTACTCTGCCATCTAATTCCCTGACACTTAAGTCAGAGCAATGCAAGGGTGGAAAGCTGGCCAAAGAACGATTGACCGTGTGTTTCTGTGTAAGCGCTGATGGAGAAAAAGAGGAACCCTTGGTGATTGGAAAATCTCTTCGGCCAAGATGCTTCAAGAATACTGATATGACAAAGTTGGGTATATCTTGGTATGCAAACAGTAAGGCAAGGATGACTTCGAAGATTTTTGAGGATTGGCTAATGACCTTAGACAGAAAAATGAGACGGCAAAATCGAAATATTTTCCTGTTCCTGGACAATGCTATATGTAGCCGGGTGGGAATGGGTGACGAGTCGGAACACGAAGAGTCGGTGCTCATCGCGAGAGTGATGTCTGAGTGCAAGGAGGCATCGCGAGAGTACATAGTTTCAGAAAATAATATCGGCAACCAGATCAGATCCCGAGCATCATTTCAACCTCGCATTAATCATTTATATTCTTGTGACCATCGGCACTCCTTAGCATTGCAAATCGGCATTGTTTTCGAACTGAATGTCCATCTTGCTTATGACTGGTGGATGGAGAATAAGGTGTAGATCCTCGCGAAAGGAAATGGTGAAGCAAGTAGAATTCCTTCCTCGTGGGGGATAGATGTGTAAAGGGACACGGCATGAATTGTTTCCATAAGGATGTCGCTGCCGTTGGGAATGTGGGAAAAATTATGAGTGTCAAGAAAGTAATAAAAGCAATAATAAAAAAGTAATGAAAGAAGGGAGCACCATTCCATGCCCACTTACAAGGTATAATATCATATTAGTATCTGGTAAAATTCAATTTTGTATTTGTGTCTGAAATAGTTTAACTAGTCTTAATTAATTGCATATAGATAGATAGAAGAAGGTAATACTTAGTTCACCGGGTCATCTAATCACTAAAAAAACTGCCAACCTTCCCGAAAAGGGGTCCAATTGCTTCTGAGTCGTTGCGCAAGTCTAATCACGTTGCGAAGTACTCACACCAAACTTGTCAAACTTGCGTTGGAAGTGGTTGGTGGTGTTGCATCACACATCAATTACGCATTTCTTTATTGAGCGGCATGCGAAAAGGCATGTTCATGCTTTTCATTTATACTTTATATTTTCAGAATTTTAACTTTCTCTTCCTGCATTAACCTGTGGTTTTCTACCGTATCCATAGGTTGCAGGTTCATTGCACTCTCGATTGCCATGGCCCTCTATCCATTGTGGTTCTCTGTGGCTGCTTTTTTCTACCTGGGATTCCGCTTCCTTTATATCTACTACTGCAGTTCCGACCGACGTATTTACAGGTAAAGTATTACAGGAAAAATAACATCAATGCGAATAAGTAACGTTCAAAGACTCATTACTGGGGACGACCAGGCCCCAAGGAGGCAGCTGGCGAAACGCCACCTCAACCACCGCAGGAAAAACCACTTCTATTGGTCAGTAAGGGAAGCGACGCAGTTTTTTAATATAAAAACGGGAGATGGTACTTGTCCATCGAGAGTGGGATGGCCATGTAAGACCGAAACAAATTGTAATTATCGAAGTGAGATAAGTAAGTGCAACAAATTACTTCCGATTTCAAAGAGGGAGATATACACCGAAGTACTTTTCAAAAAAATGGCACGGACAACATCCAATGGCCCATGAGAGGTAGTCACACAAATGAAAAAGTACATTGGGAAGCCTTGTGGGCACCTCCAACGCTGGGGAAAGAAGCTGAGGTGGCCTGGAGGTTGGCAAACCGACGAGGCCCGCGAGCTACGCAAGGGCGGCCGGAGCAGACAGGGGTGAGGGGCAGGCAGTCGAAACGGCGAGCGGCAATACCGCGCTTGATGTACGCCAACAACATGGCCAAAACCCGCGCCAAGAAATTTAAATCTCCCGGCACGAAGAGCGACCACGTGGACCCTCCCCCTAACTCAAATCGCGTCACCGTCCACCCCCCACGCCAAGGAGAAGGGGCGGACGGGTTGACGTCACCGGGCCACGTAGCCGGGAAGCCCGAATCTCCCCTCACTTCTCCTCACTCCCCTTTCCACCCACGCCAACGACGCAGGGACTTTCTCTTTTCCCCTACCCCGGGCCCCAAGACGAACGCTCATTGGCTAGCAGCAGGGCCCAGCCTGGAATATAAGGGGGGCCCCAGGGCCCGGAAAGACAGAACGGAGGAGGGAGAGCAAGGAGACGGATGGAAGTGCGAGCAGCCTCGAGTCGTCACCTTCAACTGCTACGAGGGTGGAGCGAGCACATCCTCACCCCGACGCCGTACTCGCGCTTTTTGCGAAGCGGCACAAGTCTCCACGGTGCAGCCGAATGCCGAGACGACCCCGCCTCGCCCGGAACGCCGCCAGAGCCCGCCAGCGGCAGGAGGAAGCAGCACGCCGACCACGGACCAACCTGGAGTTTCCTGCTCGACGCCGCCACCAGCCCCAGTGACCAGAAGGCCAACGCAGTCCCCCAGTGTCGAGGACTACCAACAGTGGGCAGCAGAAGCAGCCGCCCACCCCTGGCCAATCCTGAGTCCGCTGCCGCCGCCGCCCTACGCCCGGTATCAACTCGAGCCGCTCCTGAGCCCGCTGCCGCCGCCGCCGCCCTACGCCTGGAACCAACTCGAGCTGCTCCTGAGCCCGCTGCCGCCGACGCCGCCATCATACGGACTGCGACCACTCGACTCGCCGCTCACCCCTTACGCCACGGTGACCAGACTACCCCGGAGGATCAGCGACCCGAGGGTGGTGAGGATGTTGTTTGGGCCCTCGCCTCAGAAGCAGCCGACCAGGAGACGAACGCAGAAGACTGACTAGGCCTGAAGCCCGCGGCCGGACGCCCTTCAGGCGATTTGTGTGATTTTTTTGACAACGCCTGCTCCCTACGCGGAGTAAGGCCCCATGTTCCAACCAGACGACAATAAACCTGGGTCAACTAAAATTTGTAGTTGTGTGTATATTTTTCCTGCTTGTCCTTCTCCCAGACTACCCATGAGGACCCGCTCCCAGCCAGGACCCCTCAACGACTCAGCAGCGGAGGATACGACAATTGGCGCCCAACTCATTGCGTTGGAAGTGGTTGGTGGTGTTGCATCACACATCAATTACGCATTACTTTATTGAGCGGCATGCGAAAAGGCATGTTCATGCTTTTCATTTATACTTTATATTTTCAGAATTTTAACTTTCTCTTCCTGCATTAACCTGTGGTTTTCTTCCGTATCCATAGGTTGCAGGTTCATTGCACTATCGATTGCCATGGCCCTCTATCCCTTGTGGTTCTCTGTGGCTGCTTTTTTCTACCTGGGATTCCGCTTCCTTTATATCTACTACTGCAGTTCCGACCGACGTATTTACAGGTAAAGTACTACAGGAAAAATAACATCAATGCGAATAAGTTACGTCCAAAGACTCATTACTGGGGACGACCAGGCCCCAAGGAGGCAGCTGGCGAAACGCCACCTCAACCACCGCAGGAAAAACCACGACTTCTATTGGTCAGGATGTGGTTGGTGGTGTTGCATCACACATCAATTACGCATTTCTTTATTGAGCGGCATGCGAAAAGGCATGTTCATGCTTTTCATTTATACTTTATATTTTCAGAATTTTAACTTTCTCTTCCTGCATTAACCTGTGGTTTTCTTCCGTATCCATAGGTTGCAGGTTCATTGCACTATCGATTGCCATGGCCCTCTATCCCTTGTGGTTCTCTGTGGCTGCTTTTTTCTACCTGGGATTCCGCTTCCTTTATATCTACTACTGCAGTTCCGACCGACGTATTGTCAGGTAAAGTACTACAGGAAAAATAACATCAATGCGAATAAGTTACGTCCAAAGACTCATTACTGGGGACGACCAGGCCCCAAGGAGGCAGCTGGCGAAACGCCACCTCAACCACCGCAGGAAAAACCACGACTTCTATTGGTCAGGATGTGGTTGGTGGTGTTGCATCACACATCAATTACGCATTTCTTTATTGAGCGGCATGCGAAAAGGCATGTTCATGCTTTTCATTTATACTTTATATTTTCAGAATTTTAACTTTCTCTTCCTGCATTAACCTGTGGTTTTCTTCCGTATCCATAGGTTGCAGGTTCATCGCACTATCGATTGCCATGGCCCTCTATCCATTGTGGTTCTCTGTGGCTGCTATTTTATACCTGAGATTCCGATTCCTTTATCTCTACTACTGCAGTTCCGACCGACGTATTTACAGGTAAAGTATTACAGGAAAAATAACATCAATGCGAATAAGTTACGTCCAAAGACTCATTACTGGGGACGACCAGGCCCCAAGGAGGCAGCTGGCGAAACGCCACCTCAACCACCGCAGGAAAAACCACGACTTCTATTGGTCAGGATGTGGTTGGTGGTGTTGCATCACACATCAATTACGCATTTCTTTATTGAGCGGCATGCGAAAAGGCATGTTCATGCTTTTCATTTATACTTTATATTTTCAGAATTTTAACTTTCTCTTCCTGCATTAACCTGTGGTTTTCTTCCTAATCCATAGGTTGCAGGTTCATCGCACTATCGATTGCCATGGCCCTCTATCCATTGTGGTTCTCTGTGGCTGCTATTTTATACCTGAGATTCCGATTCCTTTATCTCTACTACTGCAGTTCCGACCGACGTATTTACAGGTAAAGTATTACAGGAAAAATAACATCAATGCGAATAAGTTACGTCCAAAGACTCATTACTGGGGACGACCAGGCCCCAAGGAGGCAGCTGGCGAAACGCCACCTCAACCACCGCAGGAAAAAACACGACTTCTATTGGTCAGGATGTGGTTGGTGGTGTTGCATCACACATCAATTAAGCATTTCTTTATTGAGCGGCATGCGAAAAGGCATGTTCATGCTTTTCATTTATACTTTATATTTTCAGAATTTTAACTTTCTCTTCCTGCATTAACCTGTGGTTTTCTTCCGTATCCATAGGTTGCAGGTTCATTGCACTATCGATTGCCATGGCCCTCTATCCATTGTGGTTCTCTGTGGCTGCTATTTTATACCTGAGATTCCGATTCCTTTATCTCTACTACTGCAGTTCCGACCGACGTATTTACATGTAAAGTATTACAGGAAAAATAACATCAATGCGAATAAGTTACGTCCAAAGACTCATTACTGGGGACGATCAGGCCCCAAGGAGGCAGCTGGCGAAACGCCACCTCAACCACCGCAGGAAAAACCACGACTTCTATTGGTCAGGATGTGGTTGGTGGTGTTGCATCACACATCAATTACGCATTTCTTTATTGAGCGGCATGCGAAAAGGCATGTTCATGCTTTTCATTTATAATTTATATTTTCAGAATTTTAACTTTCTCTTCCTGCATTAACCTGTGGTTTTCTTCCGTATCCATAGGCTGCAGGTTCATTGCACTATCGATTGTCATGGCCCTCTATCCATTGTGGTTCTCTGTGGCTGCTTTTTTCTACCTGGTATTCCGATTCCTTTATCTCTACTACTGCAGTTCCGACCGACGTATTTACAGGTAAAGTATTACAGGAAAAATAACATCAATGCGAATAAGTTACGTCCAAAGACTCATTACTGGGGACGACCAGGCCCCAAGGAGGCAGCTGGCGAAACGCCACCTCAACCACCGCAGAAAAACCACGACTTCTATTGGTCATTAAGGGAAGCGACGCAGTTTTTTAACATAAAAACGGGAGATGGTACTTGTCCATCGAGAGTGGGATGGCCATGTATGACCGAAACAAATTGTAATTATCGAAGTGAGATAAGTAAGTGCAACAAATTACTTCCGATTTCAAAGAGGGAGATATACACCGAAGTACTTTTCAAAAAAATGGCACGGACAACATCCAATGGCCCATGAGAGGTAGTCACACAAATGAAAAAGTACATTGGGAAGCCTTGTGGGCACCTCCAACGCTGGGGAAAGAAGCTGAGGTGGCCTGGAGGTTGGCACACCGACGAGGCCCGCGAGCTACGCAAGGGCGGCCGGAGCAGACAGGGGTGAGGGGCAGGCAGTCGAAACGGCGAGCGGCAATACCGCGCTGCCCATGCTAAGAATCAAAACAAAACGCATTGTGCCACTAAACACAGGACCCACGAGGAGGCTCGGCATTCTAATGCGGGCTCCGCCCGACACTCCCATCGCGGATTATGTAATAGCCATATCTGACGCCACAGGGGGTCTAAACATCACACATGCGGCAAAATTGTCGAACGGCAGATTTAGTGTTTATTTTAAGAGTGAGGAAATTCTGCAAGATTTTACGTCCGATCACGGAGGAGTGACTATTCATGACCAATTCGTTTTGGCCAGTCGGATGGTCAATCGCGTCGAGAGACTTGTGATCCCCAATATTCCACCGGAATTCCCGCAGTCTGACCTCTCAGAAATACTTAGCCAGATAGGGAGAGAAGTAAGCACGGTAACTCATCTCACCATCGGCATGCGGCGACCGGACCTCGCGCATATAACCTCGTGGCGGAGGCAATGTTTGATTGTCCGGCGAGAGGTCGTTACCATCCCTGAAAGCCTGCTAGTGGAATTCGGTACGGGTTATCACCGCATATATTTTAATTTGAATGAGCCTAAATGCACAAGATGCCACTGTGAAGGCCACTTCACAAGCTCATGCACGTAATAATGTATTTCTATACCAGCTATATGGAGGTTTTCCATTAGACAAAAAGACCAATCATGAAATTAAGCTTGCAAATTATCTAGCTAGTCTAGCCAAATCTGTAATATACAAGAGAGTGACCTTGTACTTCAAAAGGAAAATCAACAACGTTGATTACTGGGAGACTTTCCTAAAAGTTATAATCTTTTTAAAGGAGCGCTTGACTCCTATACATTTTGGGATTACAAAAACATTATGTCTTATGTCACCATAATAGCCTTTTTACATTGCGGTATTTTAAATTGTATTGACCTGGCCTTGTTAACTTATTTATTTATTGATTTTATCCTTCTGTTCCATTATTTATTTATTATTATTTTATTTTACGTAATTTCATTTACCCTTGTCCCTCCAAAAAGTGCCTACCATGTGGGAATCAGGGCTCATCAACATTTCTTGTATCTCACTCAGGATTTAAGTGTGCTGCATCTGATTCGTGCGGCGTTGGTCATCGACGGAAAGCGGCCTTCTCTCTTATGGTGGATACACAAGATCATAATGGATACACAAGATCATAATGGATACACAAGATCATAATGGATACACAAGATCATAATGGATACACAAGATCATAATGGAGAGACAAGATCATAATGGATACACAAGATCATAATGGATAAGCGAGGAAGAGAAGATTGTAAGCAGGGGTAACCAACCCCCTGGGCACAAACTGTCCCTCGAACGACCGCTTTATCACGTCTTGACCAAGAATATGTAAACGTTTATCTTTTTCTGTAAACTCTTCTTGTTTTACCGACCAATAAATAATAATAATAATAAAAACACACACACACACACTGCACACCTCAACCTCGTCCGCGTCCCTGGCTGATTTGTGTACAGTCTTGTGTCAGTGTCGCGTTTGCGTCTTCAGTCTGTACGTGTTTTGGTAGATGCGTTTAGTGAATTTTGAATTTTTTCAAGTGATAATGTGTTACTGTTTTGCGCTGTTTGCTCTGCAGTACTAGTACATAGCGAAACTGTTGTATTGTGTTACGTATACACTTGCTTATAACAAACCAGAGTTTTGAAAGTGCTGATGATATGTCTCGTGAAAGAGATAAATATCGCAAATATGAATCAGGGGCTACAAAGGCAAAAAAAAGTGTCAACGTGAACAATTCTTGAGCTCACAAAAAGGTGCTTTCGAAAAATATCTTCAACTTTCATCTTCAAAAACAACACTTGAGCATGAGTACGAAAATGAAGGTCAAAGTGATACTGACATTGACAAAGTCAACAGTTCCGAAGTTCCTAACCCAAAAATTTCTTAGACTGAAAGTGGATCAAGTTCCCACACAGTTACCATTCCAAATGTAGATGAACAACATCCTCCACCTGATTTTCGTCCGGATTCGGCTATAAACCCAAGGTCAGATTTAGGTAGGCCTAGTTGTACTGAGGTAGATTAGAGCCAAATCCAGGTACTTGGCCTGATATAATAACTTCCGAAATGATTGACAAACTTGTAACTAAGGGCCCAGTAAGAGTAGTAAATTCTGATTTTCCATTAAGTGAGAACCGGAGAACATTTTCACCCGATTTTTACATAAGAACTATGCAAAATGGAGAGAGACAAGATCGAAAGTGGCTGGTATATTCTAAAAACAAATACAAAGTTTTTTGTTTTTCTTGTAAGCTTTTTGGGTCTCCTTCAACTTCACGTTTAAAAAGTGAAGGCCATGATCATTGGAAACATTTAGGCGACAGGTTAAAATCACATGAAGAATCACCTGACCACGTGATGTGTCTAAAAAAATGGTTAGTGTGTGAGATGAGGTTGAAAAAACGGTCTGGTGTTGACAAATTGGAACTAGACATGTTAGAGACAGAAAGGTAGTGCTGGCGACAGGTCCTTTAGCGAATTCTGCTTGCTATAAAGTATCTAGCGCAACACAACATGACCTTAAGAGGAACACATGACAAACTATTCCAAGAAAATAATGGAAATTTTCTAGGGTTAATCGAAATGATTTCACAGTTTGACCCCGTGTTGCAACAACATTTGAGGCGCATAAAATCTAAAGAAATTCATGACTATTATTTGGTAAGACCATTCAAAATGAGCTCATTAATTTGATGGCTGACAAAGTAAAAAGTTATATAATTAACAATGTGAAAGAAAGTAAGTACTTTTCTATTATTCTAGATTGTACTCCTGATACCAGCCACAAAGAACAGATGACAATGATACTAAGGCTATTTCTTAACTTATCAAATGAGGCAGTAAGTGTAGAAGAGCACTTTATTGACTTCCTAAACGTAACCATGAAAACAGGAGAAGTTTGACGGAAACTCTTTTAACTAAACTAGATGGACTTGGACTTGACATCGATAACTGTAGAGGCCAAAGTTACGATAACGGGGCCAATATGAAAGGTCACCGAAGTGGAGTACAAGCACGAGTCTTAAAGTGCAATCCAAGAGCATTTTATGTGCATGTGCAAGTCACAACCTTAATCTTGTCCTTTCAGATGCCGCAAAATGTACAGCGAAGGCAATTACTTTTTTTGGAATTGACCAAAGAATTTATGGTTTTTGGAGCATCCACCCAAAGATGGGATATCTTACTAAAAAAAGATACCATCTTTAACTTTGAAAAAACACTCAGACACACGATGGGAGAGTAGAGTGGAGAGTGTTAAGGCAATAAGATATCAAGCAAATGAAGTTAGAGATGCCCTTCTTGAAGTCAGCAACAGCACTGATGATCCGAAAACCAAAACTGAAGCACATACTGTTGCAGTGAACGAATTAGAAAGCTATAAGTTTGTTGTAGGACTTGTAATATGGTATGACATCCTTTTTCCTATTAATGCAGCAAGTAAGGCACTTCAAGCAGAAAACATGGATTTGAAAATAGCAATCAACTCCCTCAATGGCTTAGTCAAACACATTGAGAGGTACCGAAATGAAGGTTACATTAGTGCGCAGATAACCGCAAAAGAAATAGCGGAAAATTTGCAGATCGAACCAAAGTTTGAAGAGAAAAGAGTGGGGCGGAAGAGGAAGATGTTTGATTATGAAAGTAGTGACATGATTGTGAAGGACCAATCTCCACAAGAAAAATTCAAAATCGATTCTACCCAATTGTTGACACAGTACTAAACAGTTTTCAAGAAAGGTTTGGGCAGCTAAACAAATACTCGGAGATTTTCGGTTTTTTGTTTTCCCCAGAAGTTTGAAATCTCTCCATAATGACGAACTGAAATCAAAGTGTGAACAACTTGAACTTGAGCTTGGTGTAGGTTTGAATGAAGGGTTTTCCAAAGACATTGTTGCGTCACATCTACTCACAGAAATTGAAGTGTTCAAAGATATGATTCCCGATGATATCAAAACTCCTAAAGGCATTTTGACGTATCTAAGTGAGCTCGGAAATCCATTCCTAAATATTTACATTGCATATAGGATTTTACTGACTATACCAGTGACTGTGGCATCAGCTGAACGAAGTTTTTCACCCTTGAAGCTCACCAAGACTTATCTGACAAGTAGCATCTCACAGGAACGTCTAAGTTCTCTTGCTATGTTGTCAATTGAACATGATGTTGCATCAAAACTTAACTTGGATGAAATTATCAATGATGTACCTAGGTCCAGCAGCAGTACATATGAAGTTAAGATCCAAAGAACCGCGATCGCAGGATCTTTTCGAAGAAGAAACAGGAAGAGATACGAATACAGGCAACCTTATCAGAAATTACTGAGGACGAACCAGAGATGGAGCAACAGCTTGCGCGGATGGCCCAACAGCTCCAACAGCTTACCCAAGTTATCAACACTATCCAAGGACCTAATCCACCAGCACCGGCACCAGATACTTGGGAAGCGCTGCGACCTACACTACCAGCCCAAAACCTAGACACGCCGGAGGATGACGAGGTACTCAAATTACGCTGCTGGACTGCGTGACTTGCAGCTGCAGCGTCGTCCATAATGGGCATATACGCGGACGCGCGCGGACGCACAGGGTTCGTTCAAAGCAAAAGTTGGTGAGTTAACGAGGGTACCTAGGCCCAGCAGCAGAGTCGGAAGGCTTCTTAGCTTCCTTCAGCAAAGATCCCAAGAAATGGAGACGGTGGACGCTCATCGCACAGCTATCGCATCACGCATTCAAGAAAAAAGGTCATTCACAAAGACCAGCAGGTGGAGGATCCATATCACCCTTAGATCTTTAATTTCCTCCTCAGAGTCGTCTGCAAGGTCCCAATATGTTATGACACCGTCACATGTGTTAAGTGACCTATAGGGTTCCACTTCCACTGGTACTTGAAAAAATTCCTTAAGCTCCAAAGTCTTTTCGCTGGTCTTGATTGTTTGACCTCGATGAGGAGAGAACTTGATCGAAGTCTTCGCTGTTTTCACGTCGCCAACCAAGCACTGAATCATTTAAGCAATCAAAAAGCTCCTTCAATGCTGCTCATAACCAGAAAGGATGGATAATCTTTTTCTGAGGCGTTTTCTATACAAATTCTTTTACTGGGTTGAGGCTCCATAGAGGCCACAGGTATTTGGTTTGGGGTACCCATAGAAAGTGGCAAACGTGGGAGGGCTAAGGCAATATGGAATCGCCAAACACAGAGTCGACCCAAAAACTGTCCCGACCCAACCTTTGAGGTCCACTGTGGTTTTGTTAACGAGGTTGTTTCCTTGGTAGGCTCGGGTCCGTGGGGCGCGGCTACCCAAAGGAAGAGATTGCCCTCTTCCCCCTTTCCGAGGCTGACTTAAAGTTCGAGGTCAGACTGCCCAAAAGCAGACGAGATACGCGACGCCTCTTATTCACACACCTCTTTTCTATCCAATCTCCTTATCCTCTTCTTACCTATCTCCTAAAACTAAGCCAGGTAGCGCCAAACATTCCCATCAATACAATCAGTTGCTGAAATAGGCGAGGAAAATGCAATGGAAGTGGGAAGAGCAGATGAATAGCAGGCTGTACAACTGCCTTAGGTATATGTGAGAGAAAGAACATGTTGAGGGGTTGACTATGCGAACAAATTGACATGTATTTACCATTGAATGACGCATCCAATCATTTTATTTCAGCATAATGGTTTCCCTGATGCATTTTTTTGACAAAGCATTATATTTCAAGAGAATTGGAACCAAAGTAGTCCAATGATGTTGAGATGTTGGTGTCCACTGATTACTAAGCAGGGCGACTCTGAGTTACCTCGTAGACAGTAAAATTTGTAGTTGTGTGTATATTTTTCCTGCTTGTCCTTCTCCCAGACTACCGATGAGGACCCGCTCCCAGCCAGGACCCCTCAACGACTCAGCAGCGGAGGATACGACAATTGGCGCCCAACTCATTGCGTTGGAAGTGGTTGGTGGTGTTGCATCACACATCAATTACGCATTACTTTATTGAGCGGCATGCGAAAAGGCATGTTCATGCTTTTCATTTATACTTTATATTTTCAGAATTTTAACTTTCTCTTCCTGCATTAACCTGTGGTTTTCTTCCGTATCCATAGGTTGCAGGTTCATTGCACTATCGATTGCCATGGCCCTCTATCCCTTGTGGTTCTCTGTGGCTGCTTTTTTCTACCTGGGATTCCGCTTCCTTTATATCTACTACTGCAGTTCCGACCGACGTATTTACAGGTAAAGTACTACAGGAAAAATAACATCAATGCGAATAAGTTACGTCCAAAGACTCATTACTGGGGACGACCAGGCCCCAAGGAGGCAGCTGGCGAAACGCCACCTCAACCACCGCAGGAAAAACCACGACTTCTATTGGTCAGGATGTGGTTGGTGGTGTTGCATCACACATCAATTACGCATTTCTTTATTGAGCGGCATGCGAAAAGGCATGTTCATGCTTTTCATTTATACTTTATATTTTCAGAATTTTAACTTTCTCTTCCTGCATTAACCTGTGGTTTTCTTCCTAATCCATAGGTTGCAGGTTCATCGCACTATCGATTGCCATGGCCCTCTATCCATCGTGGTTCTCTGTGGCTGCTATTTTATACCTGAGATTCCGATTCCTTTATCTCTACTACTGCAGTTCCGACCGACGTATTTACAGGTAAAGTATTACAGGAAAAATAACATCAATGCGAATAAGTTACGTCCAAAGACTCATTACTGGGGACGACCAGGCCCCAAGGAGGCAGCTGGCGAAACGCCACCTCAACCACCGCAGGAAAAACCACGACTTCTATTGGTCAGGATGTGGTTGGTGGTGTTGCATCACACATCAATTACGCATTTCTTTATTGAGCGGCATGCGAAAAGGCATGTTCATGCTTTTCATTTATACTTTATATTTTCAGAATTTTAACTTTCTCTTCCTGCATTAACCTGTGGTTTTCTTCCTAATCCATAGGTTGCAGGTTCATCGCACTATCGATTGCCATGGCCCTCTATCCATCGTGGTTCTCTGTGGCTGCTATTTTATACCTGAGATTCCGATTCCTTTATCTCTACTACTGCAGTTCCGACCGACGTATTTACAGGTAAAGTATTACAGGAAAAATAACATCAATGCGAATAAGTTACGTTCAAAGACTCATTACTGGGGACGACCAGGCCCCAAGGATTCGGATAATTACAGCGATTACTGCATAAGAAAAATTACCAGACTTCCGTGGGTACAATTAAGGCAATGTAGCTATTCAAATTGTCTGAGACATGACAGGCATTTAAGTACCTGAAAGCAATTTGGACCCTCTGAGCAAATATGGACTTAAAGATTTCTTTCCTGCTATAGCACTGTGATAGCAGATAGGTGAAAAAATTTAAAGATCGCAATTAGGGCAAGATGGCAATTTTTTCATATGGAAATATAGATATTTAAGAGAAATCTGTCTCTTAAGTTGAATGCATGAATATGTGAAGAATAAAAGATATTACGAATGAGAATCGTTTCCCGATGATTTCCTAAGATCACTGTGGATAAGACGTCCACCCTTAAGCACTCAAATTATCTTGGCGACCCAGGACTCGGCGGACTTTAGCAGCGTCGCCAATCTAACGGATAAGATCCACGAGGGTAGTTCCCGACCGCAAGTGGCCAGCGCCTTGCTGGAAAGTGGAAGTGTCATAGAATTCTACAATAGAGACGATAAGCGAATAGACGAATAAAGCGAGATAGACGAATAAGCCGCTGTTTGCCTGGAGAGAATGATTTTTGTTTCTGTCAAGGAAAATGGTTTCAAGATTCACAAACAAAAACGACTGGTGCTAGCAAACCTGCATGAACTGTATAAGGCATTTTAGGATGAACACCCAGGACTGAACGTAGCACTATAAAATTCTGCCACAAGCGACCCAGGAACTGTGTTTTGGCTGGTGCAGCTGGTACCCAGAGTGTGTGTGTTTGTAGTATTCACCAAAATGTGAAGCTCATGTTGGAAGGTTGCAGACTGAAAGAGTTGACACGTGATGCAGACTGTCAAATTAGCACTTACAAACAGTGTCTTGCTTGGATAATTTGTAATCCTGCACAGCCAAAATGTTATATTTCCACTTGAGAAAACTGCCCAGGTATGCATTCCATCACGACACACCTGCAAGAATTATTTCATTAAAATGGAATAGTTTAAATAACATACAAACAGTGGATATCTACGGATAGAACAACTCTCCAGACATGTGTATCATTCATGGAAGACTTTTTGGAAAACCTTGGAGACAAATTAAAAAAGCTTTTGTTGCATTCCTTCATAGCTACACAACAGTCTCAATTTCTACAACATCAGAAAGAGAGACTTAGTGACAATGAATGTATTGTAATATGTGATTTTGCCGAAAATTATGCATTTGTCCTGGAAGATGAGGTGCAGGGATTTCATTGGAACAATGCTCAGGCCACAATTCATCCATTTGTTATTTATTAAAGACAACCATAAAACCATATAATAGATCACATTTCATTTGTTATTATTTCAGAATGCCGTAAACATGACACAGTGAGTGTTCATCTTTTTCAGCGTCACCTGATTAACTTCATGAGATCCCACTTCCACAGAACACCCAAATACGTGAACTACTTCTCAGATGGTGCTGCAATCCAATATAAGAATCACAAAAATTTTACCCACATAACTTTTTGTCAGGCTGATTTAAGTGTCTCTTCAGAGTGGCATGTTTTAGAACATGTTTGTCTCTGTAAGTGTCTCTTCTTTGCCACATCACATGGCAAAGGACCATGTGATGGCATTGCCTTGCTGCTCGTGCCAGTCTGCAGTGCATCTACAACTCGCAGATAATGACACCCAGACAGTTGTTTGAATGATACTCCAAGAACAATGAAGTGTGTCATTTTTGTAATACAAACAACAGCGAGTATGATGAAGAAGTATCCCTCCTTCAAGAGCGGTTTGCACAAAGTCACACAATTGCAGGTACCAACAAAATACAATGCGTTATTCCCATTGGCCATTACAATATTCAAACGAAAATTTTCTCCGATTCTCTAGACATCAGAAATGAGCCCCTAATTAGGACCCAACGAGACTTGTTCCTCTTTGACATCACAGGGTTTGCTACATGTATGTATGAAGGTCACTGGTGGCTTGGATGTGTTTTAAATGTTAATGAAGATACCAATGAGGTTTCAATTGGCTTCCTACATCCTCATAGGCCTTCACCTTCATATGTATACCCTGAGAAACCTGACATCTTAACTGTGGACAAGAAGGACATTGTTGCGAAGGTTGATGTGAGAACAGCAACAGGGAAAACTTACTTGATAGTAGAATTGGGTGTTCGTGAGCGTCGACGGCTAGGTCATTCTGCACCGCTGCTCAGCCATTTGATTCAAATAGTATATTCAAATGGTTGTTGTATTGCGTGGTTTATTAACATAAAATAAGTGGGAAATTTTATATTTTGTTTTATATATATTTTACAAGTTGCAACAAGTGCGTATGTGTTCACCTTAAACAGTAATCATTCGAAATTTAAGGATGTGGTACACATTATTCCGACCGAGACCGTGAAGGCAGAAAACCTGTGTCAATTTGTCATAAAAATAGCTTTGGGTCTTGAGGATATTGGGTTTAAAGTGATATGCATAATTATAGACAATAACGCTATCAATAAGAAGGCGGTTCCTCTTTTCAGCGCTCCACCTAAATTACCCATTGTCCACCCAAACCCTCGAGATGCCTCGAGACCTTCATTTGTCTTGTTTCATTCTGTTCATCCATTGAAATGCATGATAAATAACTGGTAAGCACAGAGAAAAAGAACAAGCATGTTACACCCATGTTTCCCATTTGATAACAATTAAAAATTTTCAGCATATCAAAAACTGTTTTTTTAGCACACAACGAAAATTTCATGACTACTGAATTTCATGAATCAAATCAGCTACTCAAGTATTCTTAGATACCAGATGGCCATATACAACTTATTTCGAAAAACAAAATGTGAAACTTGTTTTACAAATCTTTGACGAGGATGTTGTTCAGGGGTTGTTGTCTGTTGGCAAAGATAAAAAATTGCCATTTTGTGAGAGGATATTAAAAATTAAATTTCTTTCTGGAGAACTTCAGCGTATTAGATTAGGTAGACTAGGCGCAACATTAACATTTACGAAGCATTTCAAATTGAAAAATACACTTAATTACGAGGGTCAGTCAAAAAGTAATGCCTCCCATTTTTTTTCTACTTAAAAAAATTAAGTTAAGTGAAAAATTTGAATTTGGCGCCATTCCTCAAACCTTCTTCTGCAATCCACTGCAGTAGTAACTTTCTGTGTCAACAGGTGGCAGCACAGCAGAAGTTTGTAAGATGGCCGACATCGATGTTCGTTTGAGACAGCGTTGTGTGATTGAATTCTTGAATGCAGAAGGTGAAACGCCCATACGCATTCATGAAAGACTGAAGAAGGTGTATGGTGTTGTGACAGTGGATGTCAGCACTGTTAGACGATGGGTTCGTCGTTGTAAGGAAGCTGAAGGGCAAACACCGTTGACTGACGAAAAGCGGAGCGGCAGGCCGGTGAGTGCAGTGACTCCACACAACATTCAGCAAGTTGATGACATCATTCGTGGTGACCGTCGGGTGACTGCAGATGAAGTGTGTCGCATTATTTCTCTCAGTAAAGGCAGTGTGATCACGATTATTAAACAATTGGGGTACTCAAAAGTTTGTGCACGGTGGGTTCCAAGAATGTTAACCGATCAGAATAAAGAGGCAAGGAAAACAATAGCCTCCCAACACTTGCAGCGCTTCCGTTTGGAGGGAGATGAGTTTCTGAAAAAAATTGTGACCGGGAACGAAACATGGGTGCATTTTTTTGAACCCGAATCAAAGAGGCAGTCAATGGAGTGGCATCACACAAGCTCGCCGAGGAAGAAAAAATTCAAAACTGTGCGATCGGCAGGGAAAGTTATGGCAACAGTTTTCTGGGATACAGAGGGTGTGATTCTGGTTGATTTTTTGGAGCAGGGATGCACAATAAATTCTGTTCAATACGTCACAACCCTCAAAAAACTTAAAGCACGTCTTCAGCGAGTTCGCCCAACAAAATCAATGGCAGATGTTCTTCTTTTGCATGACAATGCAAGACCACACACCAGTCGTCACACCTCTGACGAGATTGTCAAAATTGGATGGGAAGTTTTGCCTCATCCCCCATACAGCCCTGACCTGGCACCATCAGACTTCCATCTGTTCGGGCCACTAAAAGAAGCTCATCGTGGGATTCATTTTGAAGATGAGGAGGCCGTCAAAACATCCGTGCGTCAATGGCTTAGCAAGCAGAGCTGTGATTTTTACCGTGCTGGGATACATGCCCTTGTTCAAAGATGGACCAAAACTGTAGAGATGGGCGGAGATTACATTGAAAAATGACAAAATGATCCTCAATGTTGTGGTTTTCAACCTATGTAATTGCATTTAAATTTCCTGACAATTAAACATAGAAAAAAAATAGGAGGCATTACTTTTTGACTGACCCTCGTATATTGTAACAACGCAAGGTCGCTGGGTGGTTGCGAGAGCGAAGGCATGAGCGGTTAAGGGTTTGTTTTAAGACGGAACCCATGCGAGAGAGAGTTTACCGGGCGCACCAGACCGGCATGAGTCAGCAACCGGCGGAGAGGGAGTCAGCTGATCAAGGCACGGGAGAAGAGGGGAAGGGAGAGGAGAGCGGTGGCCGCGAGAGGGAGACAGGCTGTCTGTCCCTCTCGAGCGCTAACTGTCAAGGAGTGCGGAAGCTGGTGTTGAGATATTATATCGGCGGCCACCCAGTTACTGCAAGACGCCCACGCCATTCCTGTAGCCATCTCCCCAGTGCCTCCAGAGAGCTCGGCCAGGGCCACCTGACCTGTAATAGACTTCCTGGCTCCTCCAAACTTCAGCCAATACCACCTGACCTGTCATCGACTTCCCGGCGGTCATCCTACGCTGGTAAACTCTCTCACACAAGATCATTACAAATTGATTGCAGAATTGTGGGTGGGCTGGGTGAAGCATGGGTTTCCCGTCCTTTTAGTTTTTTTGGGTCCCAACGGCACTTTTGCTTATGCTTCCGTGCTCTCGCTCTCGTAATCTACCGGCAACCGAGCTCAGCCCATGATTTGGTTGGTTCTGTGTAATGAATGGATTCTTTGTGTTGCATTGTTTTTTTTAACGTGTGGTATTTAATAGACCGATAAATGATTATGTTACAAACTTAGAGTCTCCGTACGTCCGCCCCTACACCTGCCACGTATTTCATGGAGAACCTATTTCACGGTCCACTGCCGGCGACGCTAGCCTGGCACATTAGTTTTATATTTCAGTGTACCGGAGGGACGGCGCCCGTACGGTTACAATATGTATTTTCTCGGAACCCGTTGTTTTCTCATTGACTGATAAATTAAGGACAAATAGGAAGCATTTCAGTCCGAAGGCGTCGGTGATAGCTGAAACGCACAACTTTCATCAGCGCGTCCAAGGAATGGCAAGCTCAGGGATAGAGTTCTCCACGCACTTCAGGAATTCAGCAAGAGTGGACAATTTCGGTGCTTTCGTGGCCCGAGCGATGCGAGACCCAGAGTCAACCAGGAAGTTATAAAGTGACCTTCTTAATAATGTGGGAGGGAACCTCCACCTACCCCCCTCATGCGCTCACCCCCTCCCTTCACCCTTTCCCAGCGACCGGCACAGAGGCACGATCCCGTTCGACGCCTTCTGCGTTTGGGCCTTTCCCGCGTGCCGGGGTCCACCCCTGAAGGATTTGGGTGAACATACCCCGACACTTTGTCGCCTTCGCCTTTTGTCCCCTTTGGTCTTTCCCCGCCCGCTCATGTGCACCTGCTCCTAGGGAATACCCCGGTCAACGAACCGCGAGTAGCGGTTTTCGGGCGACTCCCTGCGTCATTGATGCCCGGCAAAAACAATATTTAAGCGAGCATCGAAGACGCATCAGGGCCATTCCCGCCTACGCCTTTTCCTCGCTCACGGCAGAACCCCTTGCTGGGTCGTCGAGGCGCTCCCTTCGGCCAATACACCCTTGCCGGTCGCGGACTCTGCACCATTACCTTCCTCGGGAGACCTCATCGCCGGGTCACCATCCTCTTCCTCGGGAGACCTCATCGCTGGGTCACCATTACCTTCCTCGGGAGACCTCATCGCTGGGTCACCATTACCTTCCTCGGGAGACCTCCAGTTTGGTCACCACCACCCTCGCAGAGTGAGTACTTCCACCCCCCTCCTTCGCTACACCCCCCCGTTAGGCCTTACGCTTTGATTGGATTGGTATGTTCACACCCTCTATACTAATAATTTCATTGAGCAGCAATAAACTGTGTTCGCTCCCTATATATCTGTACTTATTTCTTACGTGCTCCCCAACCTAATCACGACGCGACTCGCCACCACGACAATAAATTTCAGAAACTAACGGCCATGTCTTATTAAATATTGGCAGTTGTGGCCTTCACACACTATACGGAGCCAACAAAATGGGATATGCTTGGGTTTCTGAGGGCATTATACTACCTTTTTAAAAATTCGCCGGTACGTAGAGCAGACTTCATTCACTACACCTCATCAAACATTCTCATAGAAATTTTTTGTCGTAAGATGTGTGGAGAGCTATCATGTGGCACAAAGAGCACTTCCTTCATCAATATCATCTTTTCATAATCAACATAATTTCTTCCGTCAGGAAGTATGTTGATTGTGTGGAGAGAGAGAGAAGAGAGAACCAGCTAGTAACAGTTTTTCAAAAGTTGAGGAGAAGTTGAGTTACGTGTTTTGTCGCCCAAATTAGTATTCTTTGTGTCCATGTGCGGATTATTTGAACAATTTCTCAAAGAATTTCAATGCATTGCACCTATAGCTCCTTTTCCTTATGATAAAATGAAGCCAACAGCTTTGATCCTCCTCCAAAAATATGTTACAAAGGACCATTTGAACAGAACCCGGGGTCGAATCAATAATGTCTACTATATGAAGTGGAAATGAATATTTTTTACCTAATTCTTAATGTCTTTTTATTTTTTTAATTTTTTTAATAATACTTTGTAGGTAAACTTATGACATGTCCTATGCACATGTCAGTCTAAACTCTGTGTACTGTGTCTCTTGGATGAAATAAATATTCTATTCTATTCTATTTGCAAGAAATCGACTCCAACTACTTTGATTTGGAGTTTTCTACTAAAGACGTGCGTAAAACATGTGAGATATCATCGCACATGAGAAAGTTGTACTTGCAAAAGAAGCAGTTCTCGCCACGGCGAAGTGAATCCTAGAAAAGTCACCGATCAAGTACTTGGCAAAGTCGATTTCCTGCTTTGATCCGAGCGTCATAAAAAATAATGGTGGTGAAACACATCTTACGAGATGTTCAGGGCAACTGGTCGCTAAAAAATATATTTATGGAATCACGAATGACAATGTAAAGCGGCAGTATCTGAAACTGTTCTCTAGTGATCATGTTTTTGGTCAGTACTGTAATGGTTCAAACACCATTACGGGGTGCTGTTAGAATCAGCGCAATCATTTCCCTGCCCGCTCCTTCCCGCTAACCTTTCCCACCCCCCAGACCACGGCCCGTGGAGGGAAGAGTGTATGCGTAAGTGGGGATGAATGTCTCTTATGTAAGATAAAGAGTGTTGTGTGAGTGTGTTTGGGAGGATGGGAACTCGGGTTTTTCCCGTACATAACGTGTTCCCCCTCCCTCTTGTGCATTACCCCACCCCAAGATGGGGATTATAAAAAGGTTGTGCGCGTGTAAGAAAAAAGACATTTTGTAGTGAGTGTCGGGCGCGGCCCATGCCCGAATACGGGTGCAACACGGCAGCGAAGACGAGGGGCCTATCAATCATGCAATTGATTGATTCCAGAAGAACACGGTCTGAAATAAGAGACCCCCCTGTCCGAAGGAGCAAGCAGCTTAAGATGACGCATTCCCTCCGTTCCGGATGCAGCTTCCCCCAACAAGGGAGAAAGAGGAGTGTGCAGTAAAAGGAACGAGTTTGCTGGATCCAACCAGGTCTAACCACGGACAACGGTCAAGTAAAATCGCAACTATTCCCCCCCCCCCTCCCACTCCCCCCCCCCCTCCGCCCCCCGAAAGCCCCCTTTTGTCTTCTGCCCAGTTTCAAGACGGACAGTCACGAAACGCATCAGTTACTCAGTGAAAGTGAAATTAATCACCCAAGTAAAAATAATACTCATTGGGATGGACTTTCACTTACCTCCCCTATCAAGAAATAATTTTAAAAGTGTATCATCATTTACGTGTTCACAACCGAACTATATTTTGTTGTAATCGTTTGCCATTTCAATTATTTCATCTGGAAAATCGATTTATATTGTTGTGTTTTATCATTGATGTGTCATCAATTGTTTTCACCAACTCATACATCACTAGTTTATAAGAGGGTTTGTTTTCGTTTTGTTACATGCAGTTTTATTGTTTGAATTATATTTTGTTTCGCTGAAAGCCTTGAGTAAGCGTTTTGTTTTTACTCCTTCACGGGTATTCTTCAAAAAATATCTCTCGCCATTCCTTTCGCCCCGGTCATTTTTCTTTCCGTGAATGCGTTGTGGAAGAAGGGCATAAGCGTCCGAACGTTATCCATCAGGTCGAATCGGGAACCCCCCACCTGCAATTATTTCCAAAAGAAGGGGAATATTTTTAATTTCTGTAAATTGTACGAAGAGAGTGACATAGGTTTGTCCCGTAGGCCCCATGCGGGAGGGATCCACGCGGATTTATATTTTCTTTTGTTTTTGTGAGACATCTCCCCCCGGTTCTATTTTGACATCCGGGCGAGCCAGGGGTGGGATGTCACAGTACAAAAACTAAAAGAGAAACGAAACACGCCTTGATTTTTTATTGCGGTACTGAATGTGGAAGGATCAGATGAGTATATAATCTTAAGAACTTTCTTGAACTTGTTCTTACTCTATCAAATGGTATTGCCTCTGTTGAAATGAGATTCCCGGTCAACAAGCAGTGTCTGGTTGGCAATGAGGAAGGAGGAAAGTTTAGTTGCTCCGAGAAAGGTGTACATGGTGTTACATCTGAAGGCGGAGTTAAATCCACTGAAATAACAACGGATATGATTCATGCGGCATTAATTGCCCACGCCCGTTACACCGAACACCTGTTCAAGAAAAGAGAGGAAATGAAAATCCTTGCTCAGGCTGAGATTGAAACACTTGGCTACATGTTTAACTAGAACATTATTAGAGCTTGATTTTCCTGTTCATCCATTGTTAGGACAACCAAAAACTCCGGAATGGTGAGCCCAGGAACAACCACCACACCATCTAATGGTGATAATTTGGATTTAGCTAATTGGAGTTAATACTGAAAATGTTTTGTAGATTTAATTTATGTTTTTAGATATCAGCACCATGGAACTAAAACTGGAATTCCCGAATTTTGGTGTTTTATTTTAAAGTTTTAATGTATCCTTTACAGAGAGTCTAACTTCAAATATTGGAAATGGATGGCCTATGCAATACCATAACCTTTCTGTCCGATTTGACTGTCTTCGCCTTCTTCAGAACCCGTTCACCTAAAAAACGCCTGTTTTAACTATTCCTAATTCTAGTAGTGTGTAGAAGTGTATCTATCTATGTTTTGCCCACAGCGATATATCATAGAAGATACCTCGTAAAGGGCCCTGAAAACCTCTCTGCCAACCAAGAGAAATGTTTGGATGTCCCAGTGGTAAACTTTGATGACGTGGATATTGCAGTGATTTCCCATCACGTGACACAGTTGACATTTCAATGTCTCTAATGCATGAATGAGAGGTCATGAGATGTCCCGGGGAGGTTCTGTGGGTATGCCTCCAATACGTTACACTTGAGAACATTTTGATAACCCAGAGACCTCCCGTTTTGATCAGTGGCAAATTCATTATATTCCAGGGACGTCACGATATCCTGGTAGGATATACCAGGGATGTCCGTAGGATGAAATTGTGCTGCGAGTTGACATTCGGATTTCCCTGTGACATACATGAGAAGTCATGGGATATCCCAGGGAGGTCCTGTGTGTATGACTCCTGGGGCTATTAAAAGATGGGATTGGCTCGAAACGCCTTGACAAAGGCTTCACATTGATTTGGTGGGGCCTTTCATGAAAAAGTTATTTGTGGTAGTAATCGACAGCCACACATAAGGTGGCCTGAGGTAAAAAACATTGGCAATGGCTCAACATAGGAAATAATCTCACATTTGAGGGTTTTGTTCTCCAGCTTTGGTCTCCCTGAACAAGTTGTTACTGATAATGGTTCTCCGTTTACTATCAGTTAGTTCAAATGGTCTGTGACATAAACAGCATTAAGCATACATTTTCTCTTCCGTACCACCCGGCTAGGAGCAATGCGGCTGAAAATTTGGTGAAGGTTTTCAAGGACAAGATAAGAAGACAAGACAAGATAGATAAGATCACAGGAATGTGGAGCAATTGGACATCAAGCAGAAAAGGGTCAACAGGGGGAAGTTAACCACATGGATGCGGAAGATATCTGAGAGACCTGGTTTTTGGCACATTCCTAAAAATGCACCAGGAAAACAGACAAGTGTAGTGGTCAATAAGATCCGTTTCCGGCCTCAATGGATGAGGACAGAATGGATGCTGCAGAGAGGCCTCAGAGAAGACATCCGGCAAGGCAGAGAAAGGAAGTAGGGACACTAAATTTATGAGAGTTGGAGGTGTGGACTGGTAAAAGAAGCATTATGATTAATTTGAGTGGGGGTATTTGCTAATTTTGACTCCATTTCACTGTTACGTGCATTACACCTTAATTTTCACTCAATTTTGATCGTTTTGTGTTCATCATATTTTAAGACCCAGCACTTAAGGAGGAGTGCAATGTATGTGTTCCTCGCACATGTTTTGTTCAGTGCATTCCTGTACCCAAATGTTTTTCCCACCAAGGACAATAAAGTGAGGATGCTGCAGGCGTCACTAGTTAACCAGCAGCCATCGTGTCAAATCATTACAAATGTGTACTCAACTGCAAGGTGGTGAATATAAAATAGTGCAGTATTCTTAAAAAGATTTATGTGATGCCAAAACGAGATATTCACATACCAAGAAGCTCTTACCCTAGTGTGGGCATGCAAGTGTTACTAAATTTACTTAGATAGTAACCGGTATTAGATGATATCTGACCGTAAACCTTTGGAGTCTATTTTTGGTTAAGGAGCTCAAAGCTGTGCTAAGGTTCAACCATAAGCTCATAGACTCCAAAGCACTACCTTTGATGTAAAATATGAAAAGGGTGAAACAAACATTGTGGACCCACTATCAAGATCACTAGATGATTCTCAGATGATTTTGAGCAATTGTGTTCTCCACTCAGGTCGTTGACAAAGTAATGCCTTCAGCAATGACCGTCTGAGGTTCGACTTCGACTGAAGGATCCAATAATTGTCAACACCACCAGTGCCTATATGTCTATAGAACCTAAAAATAGTGTTCCAGATGAAATTTTCCTTCGAGGTACTATACTTGTGAGCTCACCATTCCGGGGCTTTTTTCCCTGTCCATGAGGGTCACATGTCTTCTAACTCTATGAAGCATACTTTCATAACTATAGTGTGGAATGGATTCAGATGAAAGAAAGAAATTGATTCAGATGTTGAAAATTTTGTAGAGTTGCCATGTCAAATTACTCATTCCCAAGGCCGACCTGAACTTATGATCTAAACCATGGTAATGCTTGGCTGAATTTTTTGGTCCTTTACCATCAGGCCACTATACCCCAGAGATTGTTGATTACTATTGCAGATTCATTTAAATTGCAATAACTAAGAATACAACACCTGCTGTGGTCAACAACTTTCTCAAATTGCTGTTTACGGTCCAATGGTACAGTTTACGGTTTAAGGTCCAACACCTCTTATGTAATTAAGGCATCTTGAAAACAGTTAAAGTTTTAATCATAATTACATCCTCCCCATGCCAGTGGAATAATAGATCCTTTATGTTCCATATACATAAAAAGTTTTATACTTTTCATTTCAAGTCCCTTGCTTATTGGACCCACTTTTTTGCACCAACTATTATAACTTAAGGGATCTTTGAGCCAAAGTAGGCTGTTAATTAAGGCCAGAATCTTGGGCTATGTTGCCATGCAACACCCAGCTAAGCGGCTGACAAAGATGCCAGTCATACCCTTTCTCAACTTATCCAGTCCTCCTCAACTTGCTTCTCATACAATAAAAAGATGGGTCTTAGAGAAGCCATGATGTCAAACATACAGTCACCCCACCCTTTTAGTCGCCTTTTACGACAAGCAGGGATGCTGCGGGAGTATTCTTTATTCCCCTACCCGCAGGGATTGCACTCTCTAAGCATGATGCATGTTCTTCATATTAAAATTGAAAAATACTAAGTAAACCAAGGATAAAGTTTGCCATGAAAAATATTTGACATAGCCAGGATTCGAATTCATATCTCCTGATTGCCAGTCAGGCCCATTCCGAAGTTTGCACTGAGAAAATGGCTAGGTGGTGTAATTTGGCTATTTGGCTAGCATGCCTGACCAGCAATCAGGAGATCCGAGTTCAAATCCTGGCAAAGTCAAATATGTGATCTGAAAAATACTGTTAAAATGATAATAAAATCCTCAAAATAGGTAATAAGTTATTCATGACAACAACTAAAAAATAGAAATCACCACAGAACTAACAAAGAGAAATATATGAAAATTTTGATACATAAAACAAATCAATTGACCAAATGAAATTTTACATTCTGTTCTTCTCATAGATACCAGCTTTGTAAAATACCATTGTTCTTCACATCTTATCATCTTTGATCTTCTGTTAAGTTACCCAAATGAATCAACTGTTTCTTTGTGCTCAAATAGCAATAACATCACAACATAATAAGTAACAACTGAACTTCAAATCAAAGCAAAATTCAACACAAAGCAGCCTTCCCTGAAAAAATCTCTTTTCTAGAGTAAGCTCAAACTTACTCGCGTATAACCTAGAAAACACAATTCCTGCAAAAGCTGTGCCTACAGGTTATTAAAAAACACAAAATGAATATCCACATCCAATCCAAAGCCTATGCTGAGAGGTGAACTCAATTATATTCCCATTTTCATACATCACAATCTAATTCTCTTATCAACTGGTAGCCAAAAGCATACTACTCCGATACTATAGCATCATCTTTTGCACATTCATCTCCGTTGAAGATCAATCCTACATTAAAATTACAGACTTTTTCATGCAAGAAATGTAACACTGCATATTTTGTAGTAAATGATACTACATAATAGCCTTCAACAATAATGACTCACTCTCCATGCAATACTAGTGAAACAAAAAAGCCTTTGACAAGATCCTCAGCAATGAAAAGAGTGAACTGAATTTTCCTTGGTATGCTTACAATCGTGTTTCTTCTTTCCTTCCAATGCATTTCTACTTTACACAACAAGGACATCCTTTGAGGGAAATATAGGTACAACAAGGGGCAAAAAAAGCACAGAAAGAGTTCATAAATATTTCTCAGGAATAAAATATACAATATGTACAAGTTTAAATACATAAACAATGTAAGAGGTGCTGTCTTATGTACATAAAACATCTCCAGAAATCACATTTGAATGTTATCTTTCCTCATCCAATGAGAGAAAGAGTCGTGACCTATCTAGAGCCCTTTCTTCCTTCTTTCATATCTAAAAATAAAGCTTTCCCAAAGAAAAGGGACAGTTTATCAATGCAAATCTTACAAAAGATCATACACACTTATAAGCAGCTTTAGCTGATAATAATTATTTTCATGATAAAAATGTTCACCATGAGAAAATAAGCGTAATTATAGAATATGGCAATGGAAACCCACTAACAACAAGCTAATTGGGGTATTCCATTTGAATTATCCAGGTATGCCCTAACACTTCGAATCAGATTATGAAATTCAAACTTTATATTCTCATTACTCATTTAGAGCATGATCATGGAATTAAATTTTGGAACTATCAACACCCTTTCCTCTAGTTAGCAGCAACATGAAAAGCCATGCGGTTCCTATCACTCCAATAATAGTATTGCATTCACCAGCATCCAGTATATACAATAATACTGATCTTCACTTTGTGCACTTATTATCCATCATAATTTGAATGCAGCAATTAACAGCAATGAGGGTCACACACACACAGAAGTCATACATACACATGGAAACTTAGGTACTTATTTTGGAAGTGTCCCCTAATTGTTTTGAACAAGTATTTCTGAGGTTTCCGGGCAAAAGAGCACTGTACTGTTGCTAACACACAATCAACAATGGGTAGAAATCTGATGCCTCACTAGAATGTCGACAATACCATCACTAGCACACTGATGACCATAAGATAACATCAATACAATAACTGGGTCAAGCAAAGAAATATGACCAAAAATTCTGAAGTAATGAGGCTAATAAAATATAGCTTGACAAAACATGATTCAGTCAACGGAGAAACTTTAGGTTGTTCAAGAAAGACCACCACAAGCAACAAATGATGCCAGAGAATAATACACAACCCAGACAAAGATATCCAAAATATGTGTTCACTGACTTCCTCTAATGCACTGCTGTTGCTGTACCAATTTCTCTCCATCACACCCGATTAGAAGAAATTTCTTAGAAATCTTTTGCAGATTGAAATTATTAATGTGACGGAAAACTGTGGACAAGAGCTGAGACAAGTGCCTTCACTGAAACAGAAGATAAAAGAAATATAATATACATTATTTCGGAGCATATACTATCCAAAACATGCAGAATTACAACACTTAGATCCTTAACCTGCATCTCCTACTGAAGTCAAGTTCAAAAATTCACTAAATTGCAATCGCCCACAATTGACAACAGTAAAGCCACAGAGTTGGGCCACTGTAGAACGTAGTATATTTGCGCAACACTATGATCATGAGAGAGAAACATGAACACCCAAAAGGGGTAAACACACAAACATCGACAGAAAACCAAAATCATGATTCATTAAAAGAATTCTTTAGACAGATGGGAATGATAAGTTATGACAAAATATTCTCCCCATCAAGCCTTTGTCTCGTAAGTTTAAAATAAAAAAATGTAAAGTTTCCTCCTACTAGTCGTCATTTAATAATTTAAATGTAGTTTGGGTTATTTTCTTGCTAAGGGAGAACCTTTCTCTGATGCAAGGAATTACTCACATAAGTGTCACCAACAACAAACCATGTAAGTCCCCCTAAACACAATACCAAGGTGTAGCTCAGAAGCAGTGACTTGTGTGAGATGAGTTTGTGATCACCTTACAGCAAAAAGGTTCAGGCCTTAGATTATTCTGCCACAAATAGCAGGAGAAGTAGGTGACGGATCGAAATATCAAAAAATATGGGTCTGATTATTTTTCAAACTAGATTGCAGCCCCTGAGCAATAGAAGTGGAGTTTCAAGCATAATGATAGGAAGCAATAGCTGCCACTTTTACCGAACTAGGGATGAAGGTTGCCACTAGGAGAGATGTCTAATCGCATTCGCATGCATTAAAACAGGCTAGGATTCAGATGTGATGCCTCCTTGCTAGTATTACAGAATATCTCATAGATCATCAAAAGTCCATAAGGAAACCCCCAAAAATGTAATAAAACATTTACCATTCAGATAAAAATGTGATACAAAGCGACCCTAAAATATTAATGAAACCGCATGCATATTTCATAAGTGTCATGACATTATTTGTAGTAGTGTAATGTGAAACAATTTCATACGGTATAAGCACGTGTAAGAGGCACACCATTTTTCCCAGAAAATGCAGATGGGGGTGCGTCTCTTACATAAACTTCTTATCTTCCCCCTCCCCTTCACCGGTTGCAAGTCCAAGGGGAACTGAGTGGCCTTGGTTTTCAGCGTGAGTCAGTCATCTGAAACCCTAGGTCAAAAACAAGTGGCAGGTAGGGCAGTTTCTCCCTTAATGGCGCAGTTTTAAATGCCCCTGTTTGCTTTTCTTACTTTTAATCATCACGCCGTCACATCAGTACCTCAGAAGTGAACATGGAAAAGATTGCACGGGGTTTTTTGCGCCGGAGGGCACACTAAATTTAATGCCAGGAGTGGGCATCCTGTGGCATTTATAATGCAAATAGTAATCACATATCAAACATAGAGAAACGCATAGTTTTGAAGGACAATACCTGGTTAGTGGCCAACATCAGTCTTGCCGAGTAATTTGCATTACCCTAAGGACCTGATTTTTCAAAAATCATCTTCAGCCACAATTATGAGGATTATTGCAACCAAAAATTATATTGGTGTCAAAACCTGAGGTTTAAAAAATTTGAATGAGTGTGTACATTGTTGGACTAAACGGTGGACAGAAGAAGTCAGAAATGCTTATAAGTAAAGAGCGCTGAAGGAGAGGTCGAGGGGAAGGAGTGCGCTCCCTCAGTCTTTCAAGCAACGAGGCTACGAGTGAAGGAGCAAGGGAAGAACAGGTCCAATTTGCATGTGACGTCATTGCCATTGACGTCAATAAATTCGAGTTAAAAAAACTTAAATGCTGTCAGATATGCATCGCATTAGGTCTCATTCTTATTTGAACCTCGTGCATGTCATACAATCATAAAATTGCAGAAAGCTATCGAGATATCTTCGAGCTCAGTTGGTGTCTCACCTAGCATTTAGCCACCAGCAACTGGAAGAATTGAAACTGGTAGACCGAAAAAGGTCAGTTGTTCAGATGGAGTAGGGATGACACACGTTTCCACTGTTCCCATGTAACTTGATATTTTCCTTTGAGGCAAGTGTTTATGGTCTGTGGGGACTCAGAAAGGAAAAAAAGGCAGAGGCATTGGCTGATGGAGGGCCGAGTGTGGTTCCGTGAAATCTACAATGTGATTACTATCCTACGGCACTGAGATTGCCCCAATTGTTGCCCAATCTCTTGGGAAGATTCACGCTATGTGCCTGTCATGTTTTGCCTTAAAATTTTCTGCGGCTACAATTCTATTACAATACTCCTACAAGAGCATTTAAACAAAATAGTTCTTGAGTAGGACAAGCATCGTAGAGCAATGACATATACGAAGAGAGGATAGGAACTCTTTCTACTCTCTCTTATGGGAAGTTGCATTCACATAAGAATTGATTTAAATTTTCGGATTCAGATTCAATTTATTCGACAAATTTGGATCCAGAGTATAAGGTGATGGGCATTACCTGTGGATATTTGCATCCAAGGTACCCAATTCGACCATCTCGAGTAAGCATCATAAGGTTAAGAAAATAAGTGAAAACCTACATATCTTCGAGCACCAAATTTAGCTGAATCGCGCAAATTTAGCTGAATAAATGCTGCGTAAATTTTTAGTACTGAAAGAGGAAATTTTGATAACTGTCGAAAGCCCAGGCATACATCTGCAACATCACGTGATAGGATTTAAAAAAATGCCGTAGGGGCCAATACAGTAGAAATCATTCCATTAATTTGCTAAGTGATACAATTTTTTAAGTGCTTTTGTAACAATTTTTAAAATGTGCCCCTGCATATAACTGACCAAGGTCTACTACTCTCTCAACATTTGAAAATAAAGGACATTTTCAAAATAAAATAAACAATGTCCAAATATTCACCATAATTAACAGGAGGTACAATTGAAAAAGGGTCTACCCCTCTCATTAAAAAATACAAAAAGCAGACCACAAAAAACATTCATTAAAGGTAAAAAAAGGAGATGGATTGCACAATGTTGTATCTGGAGAAATGGGTAATATCCCTTAAGATAGCCAATGACTTCAAATCTGCTAGAAATGGGACTTCTTAGCAAAAAGATTCATGATACATGGGCTTGACTATTATTCCCTCAAGATTGATACCAGGGAATTTTTTTTCCATCTTCAATGGTAAGGATATATGTAATGCATTTAAAAATGTAACATTCATAAATTACAGTTTTTTTTCAGAATCGCAAGGAAGAGAAAGGTTTGCTCAAACTCTATAGTCACCACAAATCCAAAGAAATTACTTTAAAATTAAAGTAAAAACATGCAATAAAATAAAAAAATTCAACTTACAATAATCAGAAAATCCACGATTAGTAACACTTTCAAGAACACGAGCTAAGAAGACGTGATGTCTAATATATTGGCTTTCCATGTCATACAACTGCATGGGTGTTATAATGTCTGGCTGCTTCCATAATTTACAGAGGACCATGGATATGTCAAGGACCTATCAAAATATAGAGATGCACTGATTAGGCAGAGTTCAGACTCAATCAGTTTAAATGGTATGTATGAAATACGGATGAAAAGAGTAACCATCCAAAAGCATGCCATCAGAATGGCTAATAATTTTCTTGAAGGCCGATAGTGGCAGGGCAAACTTAGAGGGGATACTTTATTGCCCTATGGTATATCACAACAGGATTCAGTTCTTCCAAAACATGGCATAGATAGCTTAATCTGCCATTCTAGGCAGTAAGAAATGTATTATTAGTTGATTAGTAACTCATTGAGAAATTAAAGATAATTTTGATTAACTGATGAGATAATTAAAAAACTGATTAACTATTCTAACGAAATAAATATAATTATAAAATCAAGAATTTTACATCAACCATAAAACATTATATATAATATCTAGAAAATAAACTTGAGTCCTAATGAAAAAAATCCCTATTTTGTAAATAACTTACTGCCCTTTAATTCAAAACTTATCCAATTAATGGATTAATCCCAAATTATATGACCACAAGAATGACAGCGTAATCATACACCCAGACTACCCTGAATATCATCTACTTCATTCATTCGTTAAATTCTATATAAGGTGAAAAATACCTGCATTAATCACAACATAAACACATGATAAACTAAAGCCAAAATGTGAATTGTATATTTTTATATCTAAGAATATAGAATAATTGTTTAAGAATATATTCGCCTGATTTCCATACCCTTATGATAGCCATTTTAATGATTTCTGAATTCTTCGTTTGTAAGCACTGCTGGTACATCACCTCCACATATTTTTCATGAACTGCAAGAGAAATTTAATGTGATTATGATTGAGAAGAAAATAATAACAGTGTACAATGTTAAAACTACTAAATTATATACTCAAATATGACAATTTATAAGTTGCTTGCCTTGGATGATTGAGTCAAGGTCGCAGGCTTCTTCCAGGAAGCCATCCATTTTGACGCTAAGAACATGAAGCACCTGTCCCATAAGATACGCATGCACACTGCCCACAAAGTGAAGAAGCCACGCACGTAGAAGTTGCAAGCGGTGCAACTTGACAGATGTCGGCATACTGCTGTCACTAGCATCATCCTCATCATCCATGCTTACTCTCCCTGGTTTCAGGTCTATAGAGAAAAAAAGAAAACTTGCATCATTGCTGGCCATATCTCCAACAAACCTATTTGTCATTTTATCTGAAATTTCCCATGAGCTTCACAAAAAACTCAAGCCAAAAATGTATACCATTACTAATTATTTACTGATCTTGAACAAGGTCCAAACAATATTACTTAACACAACACTCACATTCAAGAGTATAAGTTTCACAACAAATTCACTCACCACAGAAACGAAGCTGCTGCAAAGACCATAGAGCCCACTTGACTTTGAGCAGAAACTGGAATACAGTACTATAATTCTCAAGGCTGCCAGCATTCAAGACTATATTAACAGGCCAGTTAACCTGAAAAGTAGAGTTGAGTAGAATAGCATTTTTCTCTAATACAATCATTTGATTTTTTTCCCAACACCTTACTCGAATATCGAATAGTACTGCATTACTAAATACTGTATATGCATTTTTCCACCAATTTTAAATATAAGTGACAGCTAAAAGAAAAAATTCTGACCAATTTGCATGTCATTATACTTCAATACAGTTCCTAAATCCTTAAGAAACTATTACCCACAATTACATCAAACTTTCGTGCATGGATTATCGCAATTCTTTTGTTTTTTCTATTATATGCATACTGAAGGTTATATTATTAGTAATGCTTCATTTCGTTAATGGAAAAACTTAAACTAAATCAAAATTGACAATTACTTTATAATTGGAATAACAGGGAGTCAGAAAAGGAACAGCCAATCACACATGCATTTGAACGCATACATACATCCATCTTAGTGTTGTTCTTATGGAGGCATCAGCATTTTACATATTTTAGTGCTTACTTTAAACAATAGGTTTTCGTAAAAATATAATTAACTCTTTTGATACGGGGGAGTTTTCGTCTTAGCATGACTGCTGTACTGATCCCCAAGAGACTCTTCTTTCTCATGGTACGGAGCATTTTTGGAGGACATTCGTTAAGAAGGGTCTTGCAGAACCTGTTTCGACCCCTCCCCACTAGGATTCCTCATTATCTCAGACTCCGAGAGTAGCTGTGCTCCCTCCTTTCCAGGTTTACGACCATACCTGCCGCATAAGTTCGCGGTCAACTTATGTATTGCTTATATGTATTTAGCAAATGGATAATTATGGCTTGCACGGGCAAATTGCAGACTTTAAATTGAATTCCTCATTTTTTTCTGAGCGTTGTCAAATTTTAAACTAAGTTCTAAGGTCAATATTAACGCATTTATTGCAGCAACAATTTTCATGTTGATGCTTATACAGAACTCGAGATATAAGTTAATATTTTTCATTGAATTTCGTTTAAAAATTGTAAACGCTGCTCAAACGACAAAGAATTCAATTCTTAGTTTATATTTCTTGAGAAATGAACAAATATTTGTTTCGAAAACTGACTGGATAAACAATTGCATGACCGCTTAGAGGGGTAATAAAAGACTAGGGGTCAGGGTACCTGCTCCCGGATTCCAAGGGTTACGCCTATACCCCACAGTGTTGGGTCCCGAAACAAAGACGTCTTACACCCGTGACCGTCATAAAAGAGGGAGAGGTAGAAAACGTATATACAGGCGGTCCTAGACTTTCGTACACTCGACTTTCGTACAATTCGCACTTTCGTACGTTCAAAATTGACTCCTTTTACTTGACTTCCGTACGCTAAATTCGGACTTTCAGACGTTGGTCTGTAATTTTTTTAAATTCCCGCGATGTTTACTGCCCATCCCAACATTCAATAGTTTGAAATGGCAGTATATGCGAACAATACGAACGTATACAATGAAGAGAATTGTTGGTAGTTGACTCTAATCTAGGTGATTTATTTGGTAGAGGGACTGCCTGCTATAGGCTCCTTCATCAAGAGAAGAAGAAAGCCTTCATTGGAGAGATTATTCAAAAAATTTGACTAGACATCATCATAGCTTTCAATAAAACTAGTACGATCTTCTTTCTAATTGTGTTTTTTCGTTTGAGTGCTGTTTAATTCACCTACACCTTCAGTAACCATATTGCACGAAATATCACCCGAATTCCATTTGTCTTTTTTGAATAACATGCGAAATATACGCGATCACGAACGTCACCTGCCGAATGTCGAATTTTGGTGTAAAAATTAAAAGGTATCCAGAGTGCAGGTTCAACAATGACATTTTGTTATGCTTCATGATACGTCTTTTTATTTATAGTGGACGTAATAAGTGGAATGTCAACTTAAACGCCAAGAGGAAGTTTCACTCGATAGCCAATGGAGTTCTTGTTTTTTTTAACTTTTATTTACATTTTCTGCGTATTTTCGAAAGAAATTAGATGATTTGAGGAATTGTATTAACATATTATTAAAATTTAGTGAATTGAATTAAAATCCGTGAAAAAAAAAGTTTTAGTACGCATATTCCGCTCTTTTGGAACGTAACCCGTAATTATTATGGAAGTCAATGGTTCGACTTTCATACTAGTTTTCGGGAATGCATTACGTGCGAAAGTCGGGGACCACCTGTATATGGTTTTCATTCTCTTGGTCAGGAAAATCTCAGACGGAAATATACGGCTTTCATCTCCCGGATCAAGAAACGTACACACGTATATTTAAATCTATAGTAGGGAAAAGGTTAAAGAATTGAACCAACCAAATGTGCAAACCTTCATGTAAGACCCAACCATTTTCTACAGATTTAAAGACCACAGACGATGATGCTGTGCTGTGTACTCGTCATTCAAATATGTAATTGATAACTTTGTGTCATCGAATATCAAATAGGGTAAAAGCTCATTACTCGATGTATATGGTGATTAAATTATTTGAACGTCCCATCCCTACTGAAAAGTATGTTTTTATTAGAAATTCATGATAGCTCTCTTATTAATTCCTAATATTTCGAATAGATGATTAATATATCAATTGAAAATCACCACTTCACCAGGATCTAACTTAAGTATGAATTTGCATAAACTCACATTGATCTAACATCCAAAGTAGGTACTCTACCTAACAATCAAGTATGACAGTGGTGATTTCTGAAAAATTTCCTAATAGTGACAATATGTAGGGAACCTATCAAAAAGAGCACATTATCTTAATAGCTTGTTACAAAATCTGCCTGAGATATTAAAGTCTTGACTTTGGTAGGATGGGAATCTCACGAACAACAGATTTTTGCAATGCAGTAGACTCTCGTTATTACGAAGTTCACGGGACTGAAAAGCCAGAGGTTCATAATAACGAAGTTCGTATGAAAGTTTCTTTTAGGAATCATTAAAAAAACTGTATATAGTGTACGCGATTAACTACGTGCAAATATATAGAAACAAGAAAATTCATTTCAGTTTCTCAATACAAGAATGCGGCATGACGCAATCGAGGGTTGATAACTTCCCCAATGCAGTAAGTCCTCAATATACGACCTAGATACGTCCCGAGACCTTGTTCGTAAGTTGATAAACCTACACTTCGGCCGCCGAGGGTCGTCCGATGACAGAAGGGTCTAGTTCGGGGTAGGGGGCAAGGCTGCCAGGTAAGAAAGCCAAATGCCGACGTCAACGGTAAACAAAAGGGTTCCGTGATGAAAGGAACCAGAGGGGACGCCGAGCGTTGAGGACCCGAAGGAAGAATTCATCCATGAAAACGTTTTATGACTATGCGAGGGTTTGAGATGCATTCGGGGGACATCGATTGGATGCAAACCATGCTGGCACAGGGTTTCCTGACCCTCTTTTGTGCTGTCATCGGACAACTCTTGCCGGCCGGACTATATGCAAGGCATGGAGTTGTACAGTTATCCTGCAGAACACAACACTGCATCACAATGGTAACTCACGACTGTGACGAACTGATCTTGCTGGGCGTGTGACACAGGCAGAGCCGAAAACAATCGCTCTTTGCGGTAAGGAAGTATTGGTGAAACTCTGAACAGTTCCTAACTTCGGATTCTATGATACTTTTTTTCAGATTATGCCCAAAGTGCAAGTTACTCCACACCACACCGCATCGCATTGGCAAAATCGAAAGGCGCCAAATTTGAAATTTGAAATTTTTGTATGCTCATATCTCTGAAAGTTTGTAAATCGACTGTGCATAGGAAGAGTACTACCTGTAAGTCCAATTTACGAGCGGGTATGAGAGGTCATGACTCCACAGGAATGAAGCTCATTATATGATGTTGCGTGCATGCTGAAGAAAGAACCATAACTGATGCTCTTGGGAACAGTACATGAGGAGAACTAAAACGTGGCACAATTAATAAAACTTAGTGTAGCGTACATGCACCTATGTGCCGTTGCTCATTCGTGGAACTTTGTAATAAAGTTCACTTTTAACTGCCGGGACCATGACTGAAGTTTGTAATTTCATAATAAAATTTCTTTTACCATAGATTGGATAGGCCATTTCGTCGGGACCAACGATTTGCTTCGTAATAATGAGAACTTCGTAATAATGCAGCATTTGATGTAATTCGTATTAACGAGAATCTACTGTGGATATCAATTGCTGTGATATTATTTCATAAACTGCTTAATGCAGAACACATCATCTTGTGCTGCAGCACCAATGCATACAACGATATCCCAAGGATAGCATTTTTAGTGAGCATATGTCTATTTTAAGATTTCCATTGGCTTGATTGGCTCTACCTTCAGGATTATATTCTTTACGTATCCTCAAAATCGACATACTGTATACCAAATCTCAACGGCACTTAAAAGGACCTCTGAGATACTGGACAGATGGATAAGTACCTCCGACAAGAATGCCATCACTACCACCTGCCTATCTTACACCAACACAATAATGACAAAGGTTTCAAAGATTGTTACACCTAAACATAGCCATGTTTTATATGCCTCCAATCAAAATCAGGCACCAGTTCTAGTGAAAAGAGAAAGACTTCTAAGACCCCCAGTGTTTATCAAGGGCCATGCAAATCCAGTAATGCATTCATTGGAGAAACAGTCCACAACATCACAACACTAGATAAGGATCAGAGGAAATACCTCAGATTAGGAAATTATGAAAATTCAGCCATTGCTGAGCACATGGGGACCTGATTTCACACAAATAATATGAGCTGTAGTCAATTAATTCATATGACAACCACACAGGTTATTGTCAAAAATTATTTTCTCTAGACTTAACCAATGTTGACGATTCAGGACATAAAATCATTTTACAGAAAACTGTGGGCAACTTTTGAAAAATCAGAAAATATAGCATTGCAAAACTTGAAGTCACAAGTTTCAGCCAAACTAAACTCAGTCGAAAACTTGGCGTTTGCACCACTCTAGTGTACATGGATATTGCCCATAGCATGATAAGATCATAGACTGAGTTTCTTTCCACAACACAACAAGAATATTTTTCTGACATTACTATAGAAGCACTCAATTAGGCCCACAGTGACTTACCGCATAGGTTATGTGGATATGATCAACTTGATCAAGCAGTGACTGAGAACTACCTCCACCTGAGGAAGACACTGACTCCATCTTGACCAGTTGGTTGACTGTGCCATCCAGGGAAGTGAGGACCGAGAAATTTGATGCATAATCAGGCCATCGTGTTGAAATGCACTCCAGCAGGTGATTGGTGAGAGACAATGAATCCACCCACTTCTCACCTTGCTCCACCTAAATGAAGATGGATCATGGGATCATAAACTCATCTCAGAGAAGTTATCATTAAAATCAAAGACATTCCACCTGGAGCATATTTAAAGGAAGGAATAATGAAGCCTACACCCTCCCCAAAATTAGGAAAATTTTTAACGCTTAAGCTGTCTAACACCTGCCACTTAAAGAGTTATCGTAGTACTCTCTTTTCACTGAGTAATACCAACTTACTTACATTACGTTTTTCAATTTAAAATGTATTTTAAAAATAAATTATTGTAGTGTGCCTTTTTAAAATTACAGAACCTAACCTTAAATTGGTCTTGGCCTCCCCTACAGATAAAATCTTTGTATACTACTGCATTCCACAGGTATTAATCTAACTCATTCTACTGACAAATATGATCACTTAAGCAGAAGCACAACAAGCTAGCCTCTTCGCACATTCCAACAGGTAATGATTAATTACAAGAGGATTTAGCAAGAGCCATGCCAAGATTATTTACCTACACAAATAATATAATACATATATGTATATGCTTACAAAACATTAGTATGATATACACATAAGTATTCACATTCAGCAGCTAAAGGCGCACCATCCAGCCATAAGCTGAGGCAAGACTGCTTCTGCTACTTGTGGCAGCCACTAATGGCCAACTGCATGAGCTTACTAGACCACTTACATTATATTCCAAAATACTGCTTAGTTTTGCCAATATTTTTCCCAGAGGGAAATGCATTTCTCAGCAAGATATTAACTCATATCAATATTAGCCATAATATTTTTCCTAATCGAATGAAATTTTATGACAGAATTTATTGCCCAAAGTTTGGAAATCTTGACAAAATAATAAAATTGAAAACATTTTTCTGTCTATGACACCATATTCTTCACTTTATATTACAACATGCAATCTGTATGCCCATTTTCTATGAAAAAGCTGACTGGATGCAATCCCCTGGACTCATTTTTGAAGCAGCAAACAATCTGCTACACATATTGGCCCATTTATCTTATAGACCACTGATTATCGCGATGAAGGCATTTTTTGCACCCAATCTCAAAGAAGTCATGGCAAAAACTAGTTGAGATAAGACAATAAGTTGAGGAAATTATTTGATAACTGCTTTTGATGTTTACATATACATGAAGGTAATTTGGTGAAAACTGTCAAGCTAGCCAAGGTAAGATAATGTAACTTCCCACCCTATTTGAGGTATCTCGACAACTTGCTGCCATGATTTTTACAGCATTAAGTGGAAAAAATGCCTCCGTTGTAAAACCTGCACAGTGTGATGAAAAAAATACCTACGAAAAAGCACTCACTTGCTGGAACAATTGCGTGCAGAAGTGATGCATGCAATCACCCTCTTCCATGAGGAAGACTTTCCTCACCACCAGCAGGTGGCTGGTCAGGGAAAATTCTCCCAGCAGGAGAGTCCTCACAATCACACTTGATGCACCATGGCGCTCTTCCAGTAGTCTTGAGAGCAAGCACCCAACCCTAAGGGGCACCACACCAGCCATTAAGCCCTTCCCCACATCTTCCATGTCTTTCCCATGATCCCTCCCCAGCTGTGACGTCAGTTGTTTCCTTAAGGAGAGAAATGTCTGTTTCAATTTAGGTTTTCTTTAACTAACAGTAGAGACCAAGTAATGCAACAAAGTCCTGATGTATCAAAAAACCTTGTAAATTTCGCATAAATTACTTTATGAGGGTCATTCAATGAGTCCTTAGAATTTCCTAGAAATCACTCTCGTAGTAATAAAAATGAATTTTCCTCAGCAAGCAGCACTCTAACCAGCCCATTGTTAAAGTTTCAGCGGTATCACAGTTCCATTGTTGTTGTCAACTGAAGTAAACAACTTTCAGTTGTTTGTAAAAATGGAGAAAAGTGAATTTTGAACAGTGATTGAACACTTGTTTTTTAAAGGGTTTATGCCGAAAGAAATGAAAGCTGAGTTGGATGAAATTTACGGCACATCTGCACCTGTGTTTGGAACTATTTATAACTGAGTGAATGAGTTTGAACGTGGCTGTACATCCATTAAAGATGAACATCGTTCCAGACACCCTGCGGATGTATCTACCCCTGAAATTATTGACAAAATCCATGATATGGTATTGTGTGATCGACGAATCAAAGTGCACGAAATAGTTGAAGCCACAGGCATACTGCAAGGTACAGTTGCAATAATTTTGCATGAAAAATTGGGTGATAAAAAATTCTCGGCAAGATGGGTGCCACGTTTGTTCATAGAGGAGAGTAAATGCGATCATGTGGTCAAGTCTGAGGCTCCTTTGGTGCTTTTTCATTGCAATCGTAAGGATTTTCGGCGTCACTACACAACTGTGGATGAAGCATGGATTCATTACTGCACATCTGTAACAAAAAAGTCAAAGCAGTGGACTTTTGAAGGCGAACGAGCTCCAAAGAAGGCAAAGATGGTGAAATCGGCTGGCAAGGTTATGGCTACGGTATTTTGGGATGCACGCGGAATATTTTATACCGATTACTTGGAAATGGAAGAAACAATAACAGGAGAGTACTATGCATCATTATTAGACCAATTGAGGGAAGAAATCAAGGAAAAATGACCTAATTTGAAACGGAAGAAGAAAATATTTCATCAAGACAATGCACAGGTACACACCTGTGCAGTTGTGATGGCCAAAATTGTGGAATTATTAGCTCCAATTATTAGAACACCCACCATATTCACCAGATTTGGCCCCCAGTGACTTTTTCCTATTTCCTAATTTGAAGAAATGCCTTGGTGGACAAAGATTTTTGTCCAATGAAGAGGTCATTGCCCAGACGAATGCCTATTTTGAAGAGGTTCCGAAATCCTACTTTTTGGATGGGTTAAATACTTTGGAGAAATGCACAGAGGTAAAAGGTGATTATGTTGAAAATAAAAAAAATTGACGAAAAAATATGTTTTTCTACCTTTTTCTAACGACTTATTGAACAACCCTCGTAATATTGACCAGTTTAATCGCTGTGCGATATCATCAGGTGCAAAAATACATTTTTGCCCTTAATGTATGATTTAATTTTACCTTATTATATGAGGTATGATGATTATAACCTGATTTTTGCTCAGTATATTTTTGCACCTATCGATATCGCACAGCAACAAAACTGGTCAATGTTAAAATCATTTTGTGAAATCTACAAGGTTATTTGATTGAACATGAAGCAATTTCACCAAGTCACACCTCAAACCATCAATTTCAACAAAGTCCTGTTTAATTGAAGGACCAGCTCTTACCAGTAAAAAATAACGTTCATAAAATGCAAAAAAAATCCTACATGTGAGTGATTCCATTTAAGATGGATCACTTATTTTTCATACCTACTCCGATTCCTACCTAAATTGGTACGATGAAAACAATCAACAAAGTACACAATGAACAAAATAGTGAGCCATGTTTAAATGAGGCAAAGGAATTATCTGGACTATGTCTCCTAAGTCAAGATATTTGTACATTATATGCCATTTTTATGATATTTATAGGGAATGGTTTCATCTTTGTTAAAAACTTGCCATAAGGAGTTAGCATTACATGAGTAAGTAATAAGTAGACCCAATTATATATCAGCTGCAGACTTTTTCACACTGGGCAACATTGTTCTCAAATCTTATTACCAAATAATATGTAAATAATATAGAAACATTTACTAGTGCAAAGCATCATAAGTGCATTGTTCAACAATGAACTAGAAGCTATGCACATGATAAATCATGAATGGCCCATAAGTAAGTGACCCAGAGAAAGTTGAAAGGGCAAGATCAGATAAATAGGAAACCCTTCCATAAGATCTTACATTAAAAATGCGCACAGTGAATGCATTCATTTTTGGAATTACTGACAAAACTGACCAAAGAATAAGTATGTACTACAAAGAGAAGAATGTGCTTATAATGTATTTCTCTAACTTCAAAATAAAATTTTATCCCAACACAACAGTTAACTGGACAATAAATAGACTTAATAACTAACTTTCAGATAAGCTCTCAGTCATACATCTTTACCTCATAAATTGACCAGAATCCATCCCTCCCTCCAAGTAAGAGATATCACCAAAAGCCCTTTTCAAGTAATAATTCTTGGAGTCCTCAATCCCAAGGGCCAAGGATTTCAAGAGACTGCTCTGCTCTAAATCCTCGACAGCCACACTGGCTGAAGTAGTCTCTTCCTCCATAGTAACACCTTTGAATTCTTCATTTATTTCTGTTTTCAAGGCATAAATTAACTCATGGTACAAGCTCCCTGTAGGAAAAATAGTACATACACTATTAGTACAGTAAACTCCCAATTATCCCGGCAAATGATTGGAAGAGGCAGTACCAGTGAGGTCATGGCAAAATTAGCAGTGCCGGAACGCACTTTCCTTAAATTCTTAGAGGTGAAATATTACTCTGGGTGTTTTTTATTATAAGTTGTTATTTTTATACATTTTATCACAATTTTTTTGTTTTGGTTACAAATGCACATGTTAGAAATTTTGTGCCAACAAAATTGATAAAAATGTTATTTGACTTGTGTCTTTTGTTAATCAGTGCCGGAACGAAAACATGAATAATCCTAACTTCCACTTTAATTAACACCAACCCAATAAATTAGAGGATGCCAAACATGCCAAACAAGGGCACAGCATCGATATAAACAACCCAAAAATTCTCACTCGAGAAAAAATTTCAAAACGAGCATCTTCCAGGCAGCCTTGGAAATTAAAAAGGATGGGAACAACTTCAATAGAAGCAACGGACAGAAGATTAGCAGGGCATAGCTTCCAGTCCTTTATAGATACATACAAAGACTTCCAAAAAAAACTCTCCCAGCACCCACCACCTATAAATTGATTCTCAATAAGGGCGACATGGTCATTAGCCCTGATAAGGTATCATAGAAGTGGAGACGGCCATTTTAAAATCTTGAAGTCGGCTACCTCAAAAGCCACAAATACAGTCGGATCCGGATTTAAGGTCTTCGCATTCAACGTTTTTCCGCATTTAGCGTTTATTTTTTTGGGTCCCGATTCATTCCCTATTAGGACAATGTAAAAGTTATCCATATTTAGTGTTTCCGCATTTTGCGTTTTTCCGCATTTATGGTCGTAAAAATTTGTCCCGCTCAAGATTTTTTTGTCCGATTTACCGTTTTTTCATGACGGTTCATCCAAATCTTCGAATTTATGCTCACAAACAAGAAGAGTCTCATGAAAGTTTACCAAGAGTCGATAGAATCTACCGGGGAACGCTTCTTCAACTGCATTCTTCCGCGAGCGCAGCGCTGCGACCTTCAACTCGCAAGTTGGGTGATTTGTCTTCTCATAACATTTTGCTCCCCTTCTGATCCAAACACCAGCCACTTTTTGTATGAGATCCGATCTAATGGAGCAAAGCCATCCCTTAATAACCTCAAACTACCTTATCCTTCATTTCTTGAACTTGCCTTCGATGATACGTGACGACTGATGACACGAGTTATCCTCCGAGGGCCGCTACAATAATGGTTTTCTCGTTATGTTTTCAATTGATGGCTTATGCCCCTTTCAACTCTACTCCCTACGGGCAGTCGATTATTAGCCCAATATTTTTTCAGTCGGCTTCTTTCTCTGTTCAAAAGAGGAGGCCCAATATCAATTGCGCAGTTCACTAGAAGATTCTTTCTATAATCCATTCCAAGGTCAGTTTCCACGGAGGAACAGCGAAAGAACAGAGGAAGTGTTTCCCCTGTCATGACCGTGAGTGAGAGCATTCTTTCCCTACGGAACAACATTATTTTACATCGTAATTTAGATATCCCGGAGCCAATTTATCGACATGCGGCTGGTTAATATCGCTGGGGATTCAAAAATATATATCTGGTGCTAATTAATGTCAAAAGAGAATGACAATCGGAGCTTTGACGAACTATCACGGTGCATGACTCTAAATAAATCGCTCATGCTGGAAAAAAAATCACCGCATACTCACGGTAGAATAGATTAGCGCGGAAAAATACGAAAATCCGGCAGGTATCCCTTGGTGGTTGACTTCGACATCATAACCCTGACGAAATTGCCAAACTCAAGAGGCACTGACAATTTTACGAATGAAATCCAGTTCTGTTGAAGATTAAACCTTTTCACTTAACAGAGTTTTGCTAATCGTTATTCAATATCCAACCAAATTTTATTAAAAGCTGCCGAGAAACAAGGCGAGTCGGAGTCAAGGTGATCAGCGCGCCGCGTAAGCAACTTCTCCCAGCCCCATTCGACCTGCATAAGGCCGCGGATATATGACAACGAATCTGGTGTTATCATCGAGTTGAATCACCATCGACTTGTACGCATACTAAAATAAGATTCTACTTTTTTGGATGACCTCGAAATCCAAAATGTGCGCATAGGAGGTTTTTTAAAGGCTCATAAATCCCTCGTTTCGCCGAGGCAACAGAAAACGTTAAGTTGGCAAAATTCCAGAAAACCTCACTTTTTCTAGATATTCGGTAGTTGAGAATTCGGGATTAGCGATCTTCTGCCGTCCCTTTATTTCACTCATTCCTCATGATTTTTCGAGTACCTACTTACACCTTTTCTTATTATATTAGAAATTCTATAGTCACCTACATGTCACTTTTACAGAAAAAATTCTAAATTTCATCTAGACCACTAAAATATGCATAAAAATGGAATCACTAATGTCCATAATAATAATCTGTGTGGGAATGCTTTTAAGTTGATGTTTATTAGAATTATCTTAAAATATTTCATTAAAACAATTGTTATCCTCTCATTACTTATTTTTACTACCCATTTTTTTAGCTAATTCCTGAAAAGTATTATCCAACCTTCATAGGGCAAAGAACATTTCATTAAAGAATTTTTTGCTGCATTCAGCACCTTTTAGTTACTTAAAATAATACTTTTTATTCATAAAAAGCCATTCCAATCATTACAGACCCTAAAACCTGAAAAAAATGGCAGGTCCTCATTTAGTGTTTTTCCGCATTTAGTGTTTTAAATTTTGTCCCCCCTGAAAAACCTTAAATCAGGATTCTACTGTATTGAGGAACATGGACCGCAGAAGTTTAAGTAATTTGAAGAATGTAACTTTTCTTACTCCAATAAATGTTGACAAACACTAATCTCCAAACAGGCACCTTATAAAAGGGCATTTTGTCAAACACGTTCAAACCTACTTTCAAATGATGGTTGGCTTCTTCGAACTTCAGAAAGACGATCCAGACGGTGCAGCAATTCCATATTCTTGCCCAATGGCAACACCTTGTCTCTGATGAGGTGGAGGTGGTCCAATGGTCGCAAACTGCCACCCGTGTTTGAGACTTTAGAGAGCTCCTCCTCATAAGGGCGAAGGATGAATCCCTCCTTCCACAAGTTCTCATTTTCATTACACATTAATTCATTTCTGCATGTCAAAGAGAGAAATTATATATTTATAGATACTATTAAACAACAATAAACAGTGGGGTAGCCCATAATTTTGTTCGGAGGGTCCAAAATCAGGGGGAAAATCTTTGAAGAACAGAGTGAGGAGGTGGAGGAGTAAGAAAAGAGGAGGGTTTTAAACTAATTTTAACACTTTCCATAATCAAAAAAACTTCATTTATCACAGAATTTTGTATTCATTCATGATTTGTAAATTCATGATTTATCAATATTTTGTTTTCATTTATGAAGGAAAGTAAATATTGTCATGTGCTAAACGACTCTCTTGCGCTTACTTAAACTGGGTTATGAGGTTTTATTGGTCGGGGGATAAGAAGGTATGGGGTAGGAAGTGGCGCTTGGCAGGTTGCCTCCCTCTTCTCTCCTCTCAGACGAATCTATTAAAAAAGAAAAAATGTCTACCTTGAACGGCTCAGAAGCAACTGAAGGATCCATGTCCTGCTTCCTTGGACTGGCCTGGGCGCCAGGCAGGTGAACGGCGTAAGGATGGGTTACTTACGGAATTTTTAGGTCGGAGTTGGTGGGTGGAGGGAGGAAATTTTGAAAATCTAGCTATCTCCTGGTCTACCTTCACCCAGCCTTAGGGCTGCCAGGAGGCAACACCCCCATCCCCCCAGTACGCCTCGCTGGTGTGGAGGGGACCCCCACGGCCGCCAGCTCCATAGGCTCTGGAATACACATCTTTGCGCGTAACGAGATTCAATTTTCTGTAATCCACACAATCTTGTTCCGCCATATTCTTTCTTAACTAAAACGACAGGACTTGACCACGGTGACTTGGAGGGTTTTATAATCCCTAGATCTAACATCTCTCGGACCTGGGTTCTAATTATTCCTTTTTCGGCGTGTGATACTCTGTAGGGGGGTTGATGGATAGGAAGTGCATCGCCTGTGGGGATCGAGTGCTCGACCAAGTGCGTCCTCCCCATTTCATTTGGACTCCATGCAAAAAAGTCTCTATATTGGGCTAGTAACGCATCTAAACTTTTTCTTTCTCTGCAGCTCAAATCAGGATTAATGTCTAACGGCGCTGGAAATTTTTGTTCGTAGTCTACCTCCTCTACCTCCTGAAATTCAATTTCTCCTCCTTCACTATTCTCCTGCCGAGCCCTTCTCCCTAAGGTCATGCCCTTGAATAATTTCTGGGGAGCAAAGCAGTGATTACTAATAGTAGCCGTAATAGCATCGTCTCCCTGGGGGAGTTCAACACTCAATCCCCTCCTGGTGAGCATTGATGAGGTCACCAGAACTTCACTTGACAGGCGCGTTAACAGAGAGCAATTACATTTAATTTGGGTCCTGGGAGGAACAACTATGTCATAGTCTAGGCGAAGCTTTTCATGAAAATCCTGCTCTGATGCTGTGTCGTCATCCACATCTGGAGGCAAATTTAAAACTTCACGGTTAAAGAAATTCATTGGCAAATATACTACAGTAAAACCTCTATTCTACACTTTTGAATGGACCACTTACAAAAAGTGCAAAATTGAGGATATTGTAAAATAGAGTATCATTTTCTAAAGGCGGTTTTGTTGGGGACCTGATAAAAACTGTGCAAAATCAAGGAAAATGTATAATGGGGGAATGTAAAATCGAGGTTTCACTGTATTTCATTTTGCCACTCGAGTCTGACCATGCCCAAATGTAAATCTAATAGCATTTTAGTGCGGTACAAAAAATCTATTCCCAATACTAAAGGAATAAAAGCATTTTTTATTACTATCACCTCCAAATGAAATTCTTTTCCACTGAGTTGGATTTTCACGGGAGCCTCGCGCAGAACTTGCATTTTAGATCCGTCGGCACCCCTTACACCAATAGTAGATGAACGGATGGGGGACCTAACGAGGTCTTCCCTCAGAACACATACCCCTGATCCCGTATCCAATAGAATTGTATTGTTTTCCTCATTTTCAATATTGCCCTTTATCATTAAGAGGTCTTTTGCTCCCAGCTTTTCCGCGAAAACGGGCCTCTTTTACATCCCCGGGTCAGAGTTTCCCATGACTTTCTTTTCACGGGGGGCCGGCCGTGGCCCCTGAGTCGGCGCCGTGGCCCCTGAGTCGGCCTATTTGGGCATACGGAAGCATAGTGTCGGACACCTAACTAGATTTACGGCGATGTGATAAACTGGTGCTTTCCCTGCCAATTATTTACTTCTCTTTAGTGTAGGTGATCGAAGCGTCGACGTGAATCTACCCTTATGACACAAAAGACAATTAAATACAAATCAGACGGAAACAATCTACGCGAACGCGAAAGGCCATAAAACCGAAAATAGGGAACACAAAGCACATAAAAAAAAAGCCAAAAAATTCTATACTTAAACATCACACCACAAAACACAAAATCACAATACTTCCTGAAAAGCACAACCCTGCCTAACCACTACGAAACATAATCAGAATCAACATATAACATGAAAAAGGCCGTCGCCGGCCATTCCCACGAATAGATGACCCTCGCGTTTCATGCTATTCCACGATATTCACCTTGCAGTTTTCTCCACCTTAACGCTCATTATTTTTTTGCCTTTTCTCCCTTTCCACTGCCCCTGCCGCCCATAAAACATTCTAGAAGGTTCCAAGGGTGTGGAAGGTATATAAGCCGAATTTCAGAGATACTCTCACTCACTCGCTGACTCTCACGATTCTACGATCACACTGCCTTGCTGCCCGCATCACTGTTATCAACCGACGCCCCAGGCCAATGCCCTTCGCGACGCTCACCTGACGTCCTTAGCCTTCGCAGCCCATCTTCCAATAGTCACTTCGAGATGTTCTTCGACGAGTAAGCCAAACACCTCCACTATGTATTTCTGATATTTGGCATTAAATGGACTTTACTTAAGAATGGGTGCGTATTTCTTTATGGTGACTGCCTCTGCAGTGTGAGATCCCTGACCCGTTTGAGCTACGCATCGCTACCCCTTTTTCTCAGAATCGTTTAGCACACGACAATATGTTTTTATATTTGGGGGGGTCCAGACCCCCAAGACCTCTCCCCCGGCCATGCCACTGACAACAAACAAAGCTGAAGACTTTAGACCATCTCGAGCAGAATGAAAGAATGCATTTTAGCCAAATGCCAGCAAACAATGATTTCATGTGGGCAGCAAATTATGTATCAGATCATGTCTTTTCAACACATTTTCCCACAAATTTACCCACCTGCAAATGATGAATTCTTCCCTCCAATCTTCCAATTGCCCTTCAGTCAGCCAGGTATGAATTATTTCCAAATATGGGTGGAATGCTTTCATAAACAAGTGGAAGTATAATGAAGCACTCACATCCGAAAAGGACGACAGAAGAGCACCATACAGCACAGTCAAAAGCCTGAGAATCATAACATAACTCATCACAATCATAACTCTCACTTACCTCATTTGATCTGCATGCAAGCATTATACCAAGGATTATATAATGTGAGATGAAGACAATAAATGATAAGGATTAGGAAAATGAGAGATAGAAAATCAAATGCAGTTGAGGACCTCAAATCTGGAATCCAGAAACCCAGAAAATCATAAATCCAGAACGTTTGAAAATTCCTCTGGGTAGTGTTTCGACTTGCCACCTCGTGGCACCACTCTCCGAGCCTTCTTCTGGGATGAGTAGGAAGTATGCATGTATGCTATGAACATACGCTTACAACCTAGCCAGGGAAATGTACGGATCTCAAATATCGAGCACAAGAGCCTGAATGCATTTATAAATTAATAAATTAACATAATATAGAAGCATATGCACAGATTTACTGTTTGACTAAGGAAGGTATCTATAGATATCGCAACGTCTGCTAGAGAATGCTACCAACGAAAGCTATTGAGCATGAAGATAAAGACGTATTTATTGCTCGTTCTCATCCAGTATTAAGCACACATGGTTTATGCTGCCGAAGCTAGTCGTGATTTGACATATATTGCGTAAAAATTCTCAAAAAAAAAAAAGGGGGGTACCACTTTTTCTGTGCTCTGAAGACCAGAAATTCAGAAACCCTTTGGTCCCAAGCTTTCCGGATTTGAGGTCCTCAACTGTAATTATGTATAATCTTCACATGCCTTACAAGCCTACATGGGTACACTAACTTTTAATAGCAATAACTCTATGAATTAAGAAAGACCAAATTTTGAACCGTAGTAGTTGAACATCTTTATGGTGGCATAACAATGTTTTTTTTCCATATTTATCTAAATTATATTTTTCGAAAACAATTTCATGCTCAATGAATTGATAAAATTGAAGTGCTGGCATGAATTCAGCCCCTTGAGGTTGAGATATAGTAAAGAAACAAAGATTACCCAAAACATTCCTCATGTACGTCACTGAAATTCACACTTATTATCATTAAAAAATTAATTATTGGCCACGAATTGAACCACAGGCCATTGGTTTTCTGTGACACCTGATAGAGCACTTGATTAACCAGGTTTCCAAATTCTTACAGCGATTTTACATTGGACTCTGGGTTGAACCCTTGCAGATCATCACAGATAGCATTGAAAATCTTTGATAGATTTAACACTAAAACTACCGGCATGGAGTCATTTTGACTCCTCGCGGTTTTAATTTCTCTGCCCTGACTACAATTTTGCGAATTCTGACCTGAAATTCCGTGACTTATATTCATTTTTGACACAAAATTAGGCTTTTTGATTAAAATAATTCTATAAAATAAAATAGTACACGTCTTTCAAAAAAATCGCAAGGAGTCAAAATGACTCCATCGGTAGTTCTAGTGTTAAGGAGACAAAAACATGAACCATGAATTAGGTTGTTGCTTCTTAGATGCCCCTTGCAATGAATGATGGAAAGAACCTTAAATAGTTAGGTATTTGGAGGAGGGGACCTATAGCATGGGTCATTAGCACCACAGTGAAGGGTAGGCAAGGAAGGGTTGAGGAAAACCCAGTATGGGCATCTCCTTGCTTGTTCCTATTAAAAGGTGCCAAGGGAATGATAACTAAATGTCCCATCCATCAGAGAGAGTACTGTACTTGAAGAGGAAATCAGAGATCCCAAGATGGAAACAGTCTCTGAAAAATCTTCACCACCACTAAGAGATGAACCAAAGCCCACACGGTGGAAAGCCAATAAACTAGCCACCACACGCCAAACATTCATTATACAATTTCTGGTCCAGATGGGATTGATATGGCTATGAATAATAATTCCACGAATGACCTTCCATAGGAATTAATCTATAGAGTGAGCAATTAATTTCTTCCACGATAAGGAAAACAACAGGAAATTGAAAAATTTCTAGCTTGGTACTTTTTTCTTTCAGTAATACCCACTGACTGGACAGAAAATCATTCCTAAACAAACTTATGAAACTAAATCTTCCACCTCAAAAAAATGTTTTGAAATAAGTGCTATAATTTTTTATGTGTTTAAGACAGAAATTTTAAACAAGAAAATACTAATTACCTGCATGAGTTCAGCCAATTGCTACTCACTTTCCAGCAGCTGGTAGCATCAAGGTGAGTTCTGTAAACTAACTCAAGCTCCCGAAAGACTGGCCTCAAATCTTGAGCCACTGTCAGCAGTGTGCACACACTCTCTGTGAATATCAAAACAAACCGATGTGTATCAAACAAAGTGCCGATTGATTAAACAACTTTTAGAAAAAAAAATTCACTGAAAATATATAAATAAAAAAGAGAAAATAAGAAATTAATATAATGCAAATGCAGTTCATATTTATTCATATTCCCTTATTTATGCAGTCTCCCAATGAGTATCTTGTGTTGGCACATGTTTTTGTCACACTGAAGAAATGTTTTTCTTGTTTTCCTAAAAGATCTCGTTCAGCTTTAAAAATGATAGTCACCAAGAATGGAATTTCCTATGAAAAAATTATTTGGCTTAGCAGTGACTTGGAACCAGACCTCCACATAGCCGTATCTAATCCATATGTCACATCAGGTATAGATCAGTTACACCACAAAGTATCTTCCTTCACACTTCCTACTGGCATTAGATATCCAATGTTAAAAGTTCATGGCAAAATTCTTCTCTACCCTGCATATCATTATGTACCTGATTACACTAAGTGAAGCATGTAAATGTGTTATGTACACTGTTAATGGGTTGAGTGCTAAGCTGATGATGGATTCCAGGTGAAATCGTGGGTGAAACCTTCGTTTAAGTTTAAAGTTTAAAGAATTTTATGGTTTCACAATGGGTAAGAATTATCGACAAATATTGAGTGTATGCAACTTGCATGCCACCTAAAATGTCTGCCTGGGCTGGCAAACACTCACTCTTGGTGAGATATCTCGGGAACTAAATGGCAGAAATGAAAGATATTTGAAGTGATACACTACAAATGTGTAACAAGTCGATGTAAAAAACAGACAGTAGTTAGAAAAATCCAAGAGTGACATCATCTTCAGTTATGTCCGAAAAACACCCAAAAATATAAATATAAGACACAGTCTCAGGCGTTATTTTGTGGAATTGCTTCATTATTGAATGAAATACAATAACTTTGTTTTATTCAACAAAAATTTAACAATTCAAAACTTTAAGTACGATGCAGCATGTTTCCTCTGTGTCTGATTGCAAAAATAATTTTCACGATTCATTTTCTAACCAAATGGAATGATTCTAGGGGTCATCCCAAAAGAAATTAGAAAGCTTCAAAAATAAGGACCACCCTAATGTGCTTACTATGTCACTATCTTAGAGAAAATACCTACTGTGTCCCTGTACAACAACAGACATTTTCCAAAGAGGAGGGGAAGGTTTGGTGGTGTAAATAGTAGCATAACTGTTCAGCAATTAAGAGACCAGTTTTCGAATCCTGTCTAAGCCACATGATTGATTTATTTGCAAAACTCAACCTTCGTATATATTAGTTCATATGACTGTGTACAGTTACTAGTTACATGCAGTGCCTTAGAAAAGTGATAGCCTTGAAGAATCATGCCAGTCATTCATCTCATTCCTCAAACTTGGAGTACGGATATGGATTTCTCATAAATTCATAATGTGACTCAGTCTTACATGGACATATTTTAATGATAAATAAATTAGTTGGTTTCATGCCGGGGTTTCAACAGCGTTGTTTCATGTCTGATGACGATAGTTCCACAGGCATCTTCAGGTCAAAATATACAGTGGAAGCCCCTTATAACGACAGCTGTTGGGAACAGAGAAATCTGTCGCTATAGTGAGTTGTCGTTGTTACCGAATGCAATTATATCGTCACAAAAAAATTACTCATCAGGCGTCACCACGGCTGTTTCTGCCGAGAGGCGAAAATTGCAGCATGATAGCCGTTTTAAATCATTATTTTGAACATTTAATTCACTAATGATCATATTCACTTGCAATCTATGATCAAATCATATGTAATTATGCAGGATGCTATATGCCGAGGCATTAAGAAGTCGATTTTAAAAGTCCCAGCTTCAGACTCACTCGTACTGAACTGTGCATTATGAGCTGTTATTATCCTTATTTCTTGGATGCTCCAAATATAAATGTCATAACTACCAGTTATGGCTATGCATCAGACTATTAAATGCTAAAACTTCGGAATCTGTTCAAAAATTCATACCTTCTATCTTTCCGAGTAGTAATGAAAATGATGGGTGACTGCTGCAATTGGGTGACGAAAGGAGCGTGATAAAATTTTAGGGTTCCACATGAGCATTGCAATTCTATCTTTTTCAGGTTAACGGCGGAATGAAGGTGGAAGTAATCTTCTTATGCTTCAAGTCTGCCTGTATGAATGGTTTACTATCGTGTTTCAAAACAGCCGACTCAAATGCTATCGGAATCATGAAACCGAACAGCATTACGGCATCTAAAAGCATATTAGTCATATCAATTATCTTCGGTGGAAAGGGTGAAAAACTGCTTCAAATAAATAGAAGGACAAATGATAAATGAAGTCCACTCTTTGTCTGTCTGTTAGCAAAATTTATGTTTCGTAGAGATTCACGCAATCAGACGCAATATCCGCGGACGTAGAGACCTCTAGCGACAGTAGCGCACACTTTTTGATAGGAATGCTGACTGGAACTGAAGAACGCTCGTAGTGTTAGGCGGCAATAACACAATTTTAACGTTTCTTAGTTCTATTAGTGGGTGGGCTGGGCAATTGTCAATGAATAATAGTAAATAATAGTACTTTTTTATTCCTTCCACCAATCCTGGCATCAAACGCTCGTAACCACTGCGTGAAGATAGCAGCCGTCATCCAAACATTTTTATTTGCTTCGTAAGTGCAAGGGAGAGTTTTAACTCCCTTAAAACATTGGGGATGGGCGGATTTCCCCACCACGAACGGTTTTAACTTATCTGAACCATCCATATTGGCGCATAAAAGACGGGGTCTTTACTTTTCTTCCCTCCTTTGCAGGGGTCCGTTCGAGTGGCGAGAGTTTAGCCCGGGAGAAGGTTAAAATATATGCCCGTCTCATCCGCGTTGTAAATATCGCAGGGACTGTAATTGTCCATATAGTCTTTAAGGACCGGAGCCCAGCCTTCCACAGCATTAACGTCAACACTTGATGATTCACCGGATAGTTTGACAAGGGATATCCCCTTCCTATTTTTAAATCGTGCAAACCATCCATCCGAGCACTTAAAATTGTCTTCACCAAGCCTCTCACACAAATACTCAGCTTTAGCCTTCATCATTGGGCCGGTGATAGGAATCCCTGCGGCTCTTTGCTGGCAAAACCACGAGAAAAGAGCAGTTTCTAGCTGCGGATGCTCTCCGGGCCGCAGGTGTTTTTGAGTGCTTGGACGCCCTTCTTTACGCATTGCCGAACGAATTTGTTCTTTTTTCTTTAAAATAGTGAACAATGTCGATGTATTAATTCCAAATCGCCTCGCTATTTCACTCTTTGAACACTCTCCATTTTCACAATCTGCAATAATTCTCATTTTGGTTTTTAAATCCAAGGACTTGCGTTTACCAGCCATGGTGCTAGCAGACGGGCGGAATTATTTTTAACCTCACTGCGGAGGCGCGGGAAGGCGGGAGGGAGATGACAAAAGAGCAATGAAATGTGTACTCGAGAAATTTATTAAGGAAAGAAGAATAGGAGAATACGGAACATGTAGACGTCGACGTTGGCGGAAAAAATGCCGTTTTAAAAGCATTGAATTCCAGAGATGTGGCACGTGGTCAAAAAGTCAACCTGTCGTAATTACGAATGGCGCAAGAGAGGAATCGAGCCATTATCGCTAATACGAATTTATTTTACATTTAAATCATAGGGTTTAAAATGGTTCCTTGGGTAGCTGTCGCTAATTCGAGCTTGTCGCTATATCCCGTACTCGTTATAAGGGGCTTCCACTGTACATATCTAAATACATTTGTAAACTAAATAATAGATACACTACATACACAGAAAGAATGAGAAGATAACTTGAAAAAATCTTAATAACAGGCTCACATAGAATTTTTTAAAATCGAAATATTTTAACGCAAAAGTACATAATAAGCCATGGAAGATATATCATTGAAATTCTTATTGCCCAGCAAAAGGAACAATTATACTCCCGCCAAATTCTTACCTTGGCATTTCACTTTCTCCTCCACTGCCTGAACTTTATCTTTGAAGGAAGACAGAAACTCCTTAAGGGCAGATGCGTATGCTTCATAGGTGTATGATGGCAGACAGGAGCCCTTATCCCCAGCCTGACCTGTGTCAACTGTGTTGGCTTCAACAGAGCACTGTTCCTTTATAGGTGAATCCAATATTTCTGCAATGAATTTCTCAAGTTCCCACACCATTGACATGTAATTGCCAAGCCAACGAAGATGAGACTGCAGTGAGCCCTGCAAAAATTACGATTCAATTAGACATACTAATAATGCCCAAAAAAACCGCTTTATGCACTTTAAAGGCATGCATAACCAAAACTGCAAGTGACAAATAAAGACAGGGGCAGGAAATAAATTCAACCAACAATAATGAAGGTTGAATTCAAGGGTTCACCACGTCATTGATGAGTTGACAAGTTTCTCTGGTTTCCAGCAGGCATCTGCCATTGCTTGTAGCCATATTTAGGCTTTGGCTGCATACTCTGTCCAGTGATTACCCCATTCTAATAGAGAATTCTAAAATTTTCACTCCATCCACCAGTAACAGGTGAGCTAGGTTCAAACAGGTTTTCCTGATGGCTGAGAAGTGATAGCCATATTCTTGATTGATATTTTGAGACAGCTCCATCCATACTAAGAATTTTTTAAGTCTCAAGGAAATTCTAATGAGAATTTTATAAGTCTTTTACATTTTTCATTAGATATCTTAAAGCTCAGGCTTTGATATAATAGTTAGCCACTGTTGGGATTTTGCAGGACTTTCAGAATTCTCACATGCAGCTTTTAACACATTAGATGTGCCTTGTCAGACACCAACTTATTGGGAATGAGGGTAGAAATAAATAGTGGTTGCACCACAAGGAGAGACTTTGGAGGATTGTGGTTTGAAATGAGATTGAAGCAAATGATTTTCTCAGCAATCTTCCACCTTTATTTCAATGACCAAGAGACTCTGTATAAGTAAACCATAGCAGCATTGCTACAGTCCATGCAATGCCCCATAGCCTTTCAGCCCATTAAACAAGACACATGCTTTGAAAAGTAAAACACTGTTATATCAAGAGAAGATAAATTTATAAAAATCCATGGCCATAGCCAGTTTTTTTGTAAAATATCAATCATATAATAACTAAAAATAGGGCAATGTCCTTCATCACAGAAATTGAAATCTATCGACAGCGGCTTGTGCCCCATCATCAATGTGATAATTACGTGCTTATGACTGAAAGATAGAAATTCTGGTTTACTTGGATATCAAAAGCCTAATTAACCTCATTTGAAAAAGCTCAGAATACAGCTTTCAGCCGTATGATATCACGGGTTAATACTCACTAGAGATAGCCAGTAACCTATCAACTGGACTTATAAGAGCATTTCATAAGTATTGCACTCGGAGAAGCATGCAGGTATGACCATTTATTGAAACTATAAAGGAGAAATTTCCTTTAATGTGTTAAGTACTATTTCTCATTACTAATCTCGTCCACGACCAACACAGCATATTGCTCGCTAGGCCTTTTTGAAAAAATGAATTACATAATTTGAGTGCTGATGAACCCAAGAGCTAACTTAAGGCTGATTCCTTTGAGTGCATTTCGTGCCCTCTTGCATTTACTATCATCGCATTCACCAGAGAATGGATTAAATTTTATTTTATCATCGATTGCATTTATCTACTACATGCACATACGCTTAATTCCTGTTGGGAAAATTTTATTGGTTTCTTTTCATAATCATTGCAACGAATATAGTACTGACTCTACTACTGATAACATTACAAGAAGGTTTTTAAAGAATGGGATGACTAGCTTTAGATTCTAGTTTTATGAAATAAAGTTCCAATTAAGAAAGAAAGTAGACTTTGTACGTAGAGCATCATATCCTGAGTTAATCAATATGACACAGAAACGTTTACCTTTATTACAGAAATCAAATAAACAAAAATTGCAAACATAATTGATGAGTACTCAGGATGAAAAATCAGGAGCAACAACACGTACAACCAAACACTACTATTTCCATTAAGGCCATTTTACACGGGGCACGGAATTGTGCAGGTTATAACTGCATTAATTTCTAAAATGGCGTGGAATTGCGCGAATGCATGAATAAAATTGGAACGGGCTATTTTGCCATCTCACGTCCACGCATCCTCGCACATGTTCTAGCAATTCACCGCTTTACACGATGCAATTTTGACTGCTCCTTCGTACACATGTCAGATCATGCAACTACGTACCCCTTGTAAAACGGCCTTTACAGGACTTCTTTATTTTCACATCATCGACAAGATATGTTGTCCACTATTATTTGACTCCCATTTTTTTCTGGCGACATCAAGAATTGTTGCAAAAGACTCTTAGAAGTGTGAAGCTATTCTATTAACTTTAACACTATCCGACCAAAAGTAAAATTCTTTTTGCTGAAGAATAGGATTCTAGCATTAAAAATGGCATCTACAACATCAATTAAAGCTTCATCTTTATGGCTTTCATGTAAAAATCTTTACAGTCAAATCTGCTAGTACTGTTGATATTTTGCAGATCCACACTACACCATCTATCGAGAGGGGGGTGAACCATATCATATATGTCATACGTAACATTTCCCATGATGCTCAGAGGATCAAAGCATTTTTCATGGGCATCAAATTTCCATTTTTTTTGTTATAAAACATAGAAATCTTCTATATATCAATCAAAAAGTGGTAAATATATACTCCAGGCATTACACACTTTCGATAAAGTCAAGAAACCTTCTATATTTATATCAAAAAGTGGTAAATATATACTTCAGGCATTATAGACTTTTGATAAAGACATGAAAAAAAGTAAACTATCCAATTTCATACACCAAAGGCAGAATAAAATGGGTCCCACTATGGCAACCTTACCAGGCCCCCTGAGAACATAAAAATGCTGCTGGTTAACTAATGTAACTGACAGCTGAGGTCATTTGCTCCATGAGGGAAAGGTAGGGAAGGAATACTGGAAAAAAACCAGCATAAGCTGCTCTTAACGAGAAGCACCAAGGGGATCAGTGCTATATGTCCCATTCAAATGACTTGACTGCTGTACTAGAAGTGCCCTTTACAAAGCACACAAGAAGGGACAAGCAGGGATAAGGTACCCAATAAAAAATCTGAACCACCACCAAGGTTTGAACCTGGAACCACTGGGTGGAAGGCCAACACTCTGGCCACCACAACTACCCAATCCTATGCCACTGGTTTACTGCTGGCTAGTCCGTGGTTATTTCCTAACAATTAGACACACCTATGGCGATCAGTCCACTCACCTTGGTGAGGCTTGGAATGACAACTGTGCCTTTTGGTTGATACAAGCCCCTTTGATCCAGGAAGAACAAGCCAGAGGATCGAGATGTCATTTTGGGAGGTGATGGGGCCACGAGGGCTCGCAAAGCCTCTCTCAACACTCGATGCTCACTCATGGCCACCATGGATGCTGGGGAATGCTCACCGGCATTTTCAACAGCATCACCACTGTAGAGAGAGAATATAATGTGGAACTTCATCCCATGCTTGCATTCTTCAAAAGAACTCACAAGTACTCCTCATTTAAATCAAGTTATTCTTAATGCACAAAATAAAAATCGATTTCAGATACAAGAAATTTGGCACAATTTTATCACCACACCTTCCCTAAATAAAGAGTCAGTCTCATTGAAAGACTTGGATGATTCTCCTATTGGACCAACTTGACATAAAAATAGATATGTAAACCAAAGAGGGATTCCTCTGATTCACTGACAAACAAAGCTCACCAGAATTTTGCTAGGTTGGCCGAGGGATATTTGCTGGGAACCCGACATCCTTGAGCATGAGGAAGAACAACATTTCCCTCCAGCCACAGGCGGGCAGATGCCAACGTTCCCTCAATGTGGGACCACACATGCTCCTCGGAAACGGCACTGACTGCCTCCACCACAGGGTCAACTCCACCTCTGGCATTGGCCTCTGAAGATAAGTAATAAAGAACATAAGATTGACTATTACACACTGACCAACAAAATTAAAATATACATAGTATTCATGCATCATTCCATTTTTGAAAGCTTATTGCACAGCTATAATTTTCAAGCTAGGGTAAAATAAATGTATACAAGCTGAATGAATGTTTCTAATTATTAAGTAGGATATAAATTTTTCTTACAATAATGGAAAAACAAACCAGATGTGTTTCATATTCTGATGATTTGGCAGTAGCATCTAGATACAAAAATTGTTTGAAGAGGCTTTTATCCTCATTGCAAATGAATCCAGACATCTAGGAATAAAAATGAACAAAGAGAAAACCAAATGCTTGGCAATGGCAAAAAACCTGTATAAAACTTGAGAGCCTATTATAAAAGTTATTAAATTTTTTCAATGAGTGAAGAGCTTGGATCCTTGCTAGCATCAAAAAATCAGATTTCTTACTCTTATGGAATTTAAGACAGGTAGCACATGGGCAATAAAAGCTATTATGCACTGCAACCTATTTTTTGGTACTTCAAGAGGCTCCAAAATAATCATATAATAGGCAGTAGTGCTAGGACCTACCAAGTGCCTACTAATGGCAACACAAGAAGAGAAGGTGGAAAAGATAGATTCTTAGAAGAAAGAAGATTCTCATAAGAGGTGCTGCGATGGATGCAGGAAATTGGAATAAGGACAAATGCTGAAGTACATGATATGCATGGGGAACCAAGCATCATATCGGTTATGAAACATGGAGGATTCATTGCGCAGGTCATTTACATCCCAGGGAGGAAAGTAAGGCAGTCAAAAAGATTTTTGTTGGCCGTCCAGGCGTGAGGAGAAGCAGAGGAAGACCACAAAAGCAGTGACTTGATGATTTACAGGCAGATTTAAGAAGATTGGGATCAGGAGATAAAGATGAATGGAGGCAGTTAGTTCTGAGGCCAGAGACCAAAATGAGCTTAAGTGTCACGGATGATGACGATGCATTTTTCTATATTTAATATGTTCATATTCTACAAATACATGTATGATATGAGTGAGGTCCTCATTCATACCCCAAAAGAAAAGGACCCGTGCATGCAGTGTAAGAAGGGAAAAGGGAAGAGAAAAAAGAAAAATATCCAGAACTATGAACGGAAAATGCAAAAGAGATCTTCATGTTCAATGCTTCCATAAGCATAAGTGCATCAGCTGATAAGACCATGAGTGTAGCGTCAGAAAAAATTATTTATATATCCGGCAAAAATGGATCGATCACCCAAAAAATGTACCACAAGTGAGAAAACAGAATGTGTGGTATCAAAAATTAACACATAATACTTTATTTCATTTAAATGACATATTAATCATAACGTTAAATAAACTGAGGACTTTGATTTTTTATACACAAAATAATAACTCCGTCTCTATTTTTCTTTATAAAAATTACAAACAATCCCCATATTCCATCAATGGTTCTAACCTGCAAATGTATTGGGAAAAAAATCAAGATACATGAAGAGAACATATAATCAAAAATCTTGCAAATTCCAGAAAATAGCCTAAGCAGTCTTCCCAGCCTAAGCACATCCCACCCAAAACAGGCTGACATTATAAGGGTGGACACTCATGAGCAAGGAATTAATGGCACCAATAATAATGAAATAAAAAATATTAATTACTAGAACTGCATTCATCCTCACCTGAAGCAATATCTCCTGCCAAGCTGTAGCAATCACCGGGAACTTCATCATCAAAGCTGAGGCATTCATCTTCCTACAGCAAAGTTGAATCATGAAATTATATAAATATTAATTCAATATTGACACAACCACACGTCATAAACATTCAACAACCTATTCACCACCAACTTCAAGAATTTGAAGAGGAGCACTCAAACATGAGCAGCACTTGAGCCGATACGTTGGCTGAATGCACCCAGGGAAAGAAACAATTTGATATAATTCCTGAAGCAAGTTTTCTATGTTACAATTACCTTTAGTGCTCTTGCTTTACTATTCTAGCAAATACCGATGGCAATCAGAAGGAAATTGTGCCTCCCATTGCTAAAACTATAACTGATCGCAAGGAATAAATAATCAGGGATTAAGAAGAAATTACCCAAAAAATATGATGAGGGATTTTACATTGTGAGAGATATAACCAAGAATAATTCTAAAAAGCAGTCTAAAAAGGGAAAAACTTTTGTCTCATGATATAAAATATCATTCAAAATGTCATTTTCCTTATACCTGGGATATTAAAGCAAAGGCTCTCAGTTTGCATGAAGTGCCTAAGTGATAGGTTCATCAAGTGCTCTGAGTTCCTAAGAAACATATTTCTAATATTAATTACGAGTATTCATTTAGTTTCCTTTGGAAACGTCAAAAACAATATTAATCAAAACTCTCCAAGAAATTCTTTTTTAAACATTTTAACTATAACCTTTAAGCATTATCTAAAGACTATCGTTAATTTGTAAATAAGTTTGGATTCAACTTTAACAAATTCAACTTTGATATGCATTTTAAAACAATTACAGGTAGATACACTTCCCAACACCACAGTTTTATCCACATTAGCACAAGCATTTGCGCAGAAATTCAGGTCAGTATACAGTTTCTAACAACAGTCACGTAAATGGGGATAAGGTCTCACTATATACCGTATAAGCATCTGTAAGAAGTGCACACGTGTAAGAGGCGCACCCCTATTTTGAGGATCGAAGCTATAAAGAAAAAAAATGCGGCATTTTTTTTATCCTATCGTGCGGTGTTGCAGACGTATGCCTGGAATTTCGACAGTTATCGAAATTTCCTCTTTCAGTACTATTTGAACGAGGAAATTTTGATAACTGCGGCGGTAATAGCGGCATAAGAGGGAGTAGAAAAAGTTCCGATCCTCTCTTCGCATACGTCTTCGCTCTACGTTGCTTGTCCTACTCACGAACAATTTTGTTTAAAAGCTCTCGCAGGAGTATTGCAATAGAATTGCAGCCGTGGAAAATTTTAAGGCAAAACACGACAGGCAGATAGCATGAACCTTCCCAAGAGATTGGACAACAATCGGGGCAATCTCAGCGCCTTAGGATAATAACCACGTCGTATATTTAAGGCCCCTTGCACACACACCGATTTTGGACGGCCGGTAAAATATCAGCCGTCCACATTCCAATAATGAACAATGGGAGAGCATTGGAGCTTGCTCATGTACCGAACACACGCCGGCACCGGCTAAATGCCGGTTAGCTGCCGGCCATTGTCACTGTGGATCCCCATCGCCAGCTCAAAAACATAGCAACTTATCGTTTGACTGGTAAAAATCCGGCGTGTGTGCAAGCATCGCTTCGCCGGTAAAATATCGGCCGATATTTTACCAGCCGTCCAAAATCAGTGTGTGTGCAAGGGGCCGTTTTTTTCCTTTCCGGGACTCCACAGGAAAATAGGAAATTATCAAGTTACAGGGGATCAATGTTTCATCCCTACCCCATCTCACCAACTGACCTTTTTCGGTCTACCAGGCTCAATTCTCCGAGTTTTTGGAGGTCAAATGCTAGGTGAGTCACCTTCTGAGCTCGAAAATATATCTCGATATCTTTCAGCAATTGTATGACACGCACGAGGTTCTAAAAAGAATTACGCGACCTAACGCGACGTATATCTGACAGCATTTAAGTTTTTTAAGCTCTAATTGATTGACACAAAGATTTATAGCTAAAACAAGGCTACTAATATTCAACTTATTCCTAACAGCACAATTTCGGAAGAAACAAGCGTAGCATAAGCGCATTCAAACAAGACGAGACAGACTGGAAACTTCAGGCAACGCAAACTGCGTATATCACATTGCTGCGCCTTCGCCTCTTCGCTTTCAAGGCAACCACGTCACATGCAAGATCGGACGTGTTCTTCTCTTGCTCCTTTGCTTGTAGCCTTGTAGCTTGAAATATGGAGGGGAGGGAGCGCGCTCCTTCCCCTCGACCTCTCCTTCAGCGCTAATCCAACAATGAACACACTCGTTCGAATTTTTTAAACCGCAGGTTTTGACACCAATATAATTTTCAGTTGCAAAAATCCTCATATTAGCGTCTGAAGATAATTTTTGAAAAATCAGGTGCTCAGCGCAATGGAAATTTCTCAGCAAGACAGATGTTGACTATTAACCAGATATGTCCTTCAAAACTACGCGTTTCTCTACGTTTGATAAGCGATTACTATATGCAGTATAAATGCCGCGGTATGCCCACTCGTGGCAGTAAATTTAGCTCGCGCTCCTGAGCGAATCACCCCGCGCGATCTTTTCAATGTTCACCTCTGGGGTACCGACGTGACGGCGCGATGCTTACAAGAAATTCAAACAGGAGCATTTAGAAAATACGTCCCTAAGGGAGAAACTCCCCTGCCTGCCGCTTGTTTTTGACCCAGGGTTTCCAGATGACTGACTCACGCTGAAAACCAAGGCCACTCAGTTCCCCTTGGACTTGCGACCGGGGAAGGGGAGGGGGGGTTGATAAGAAGTTTAAGTAAGAGGCGCACCCCCATTTTCGGCTGCAATGTCTGGGAAAAAAGGTGCGCCTCTTACACGCGCTTATACGGTATTAAACTTCTTGGGAATATAGCAACTACAATAGCAAGTAACTGCACTGCTCACCTATTGAACACATTTTCAGGGATGCATTATGTACATAAGCTTAGGATCCCTTTTAGTACTATCATGAAATTTGTAAGCCATGTCATAATCTAATCTATCTAAGCTCTCAACTATCATGTGCACAGGACACAATACAAATATATCAATAATACTAGTAAGAAATAAGCATATAATCAGCAATAAGGGATCCATCTGCTAGTCAAACATAAAATTTATTTGATAATTTTTCTTTGACTAACTTTTGAGAGCAACAGAGGGATATCTCTATTACTACAAAAATCTACAAGCCTACTGTAAAACTTATGAAAAATAAAAATCATTACCAGATTCATCTGATAATCAGAAAAAAAAAACTTTATACATACACCAAATTTGTTTCCAAGGTGGACAAAATTGATATGATTAAAGCCGTGTCCCAATTGGCCATTTGGCTATGCCAATTCCAGGATTTAGTCATGACGCCATCTTGGAAGGATGTCCCAACTCGTTAGCCAGCATAAGGGAGGGAATTTAGGCAGCTAACGCGGCCGCCAGATTTAGGCATCGAGGAGTGCATCCTTCGCCCCACTTTTCCCATGATTCAAAGCGTCTTCAGGAGAAAGGGCATCATGGCTGTCAACAAGGGATAGTACTTGTTTGCAAGTAGTGTTGATATTTTGAGACTTGTTCGAATAATTATTAATTTTTATTTTGTTTATAATAATGAAATTGCGTTAATGGAAGTGTAAGAATTACGGAGAAATTAGTAAAGAGAAGGCGGCGTTAATTTTAATGTTTGTTTGCTTCTTATGTATGTATATGTTATTTTATAACTTTTTATACCGATCACATGTTATCTTTTGCTACTGTTTACTTTTTTAACGTGTTAAATAATGCTTATTGATGTTTATATATGCTTCTCATATATACTTAATTATGTAACACTATGTCTAAATTCTTATATTAACACTTTTTGTTCATTAGGTTAACACCCATAAGAATAAACAATTATTATTATATCTTATTGGACAAAGTTCCGAAATTGGAATCGGAATAAGTTACAACAAATAAAATCTATAGTGATTATAAGATATGATACCGAAACCTGATTTATGTATTTACGTACGTAAACCATACTTTAAATTAATTTTGAAAATAATTCCCAAGTCAGACGGTAACCGAATAGACTAAATAGACCTGTTCTTAATAATACAAAACTAGAAATTAAATTGCTAAAATATAAGGAATTCGAATAAGTACTTGGTTGAGAGACGATTGAAATATTACAAACCAATGAAAAGGAATATACGCTAACATTTCGCCACAAACTTAGCTAAAACCTCTTTAACAAAACCATACGGAACTAAAAATACGAATTTGAAAGTATACCCCTACTTTACTATTACAAAAAGGTTGTCTAAGATACTAAAATTATGATTAAATACTCCTCTCCGGCATCTAATTATCAAATTCACTTGACACATCACATTTTAACAATTTAGGGTGGGTTTTGTTCATCATTTGTTCAAATCATTCCGATTGTCTCTTGTTTTGCATTGGCCTAGTGCCCAGTAGATGGCAGCACCTGCGTAAGGATGTCCCAATTCATGCTCCCTTGTGGTTGGCTGCCCAGAATCTGGCTGGCTAAATACATGATGCCTAATGGCTAACGAGTTGGGACACGGCTTTACTCACACCAAGGGATTTTTATGTATGATGAGAAATTGCACACAAAATAAAATTTCTCCACTCTAATCAAAATGAAAACAATGGTTCGTGAGTTCACTTTGTGGTATAAAGTCACACTATAGATAAAGCATCTTGAGAACATAGCTCTCACAAAGTTAATTGGTGACATGATAGATTCTAAAATAAACTTTGTTCTACTCCAAACAGTATTTATTAATAGAAACTCAAGCAGTTCTGACCTTTTCAGGTTGAAATTTTTTTCTGTTTCTGTTCAAGGTTTTGTCTGATAGTTTATGACAACATGTATGTTTTGATGTTCTCCCTGACAATGTTCTATGTCACATGTTTGACCCATAGAGCAATAAAGATATTATTATTATTATTATTAAATAATGATAATAATTCTTCATGGTGATAATAACCTGCAAAGGTCGAAACCAGTTGGTTTTTTTTAACGACTAATGTGAGGAAAAAAACTAAGTTTATTTTTTATTCTATCTATGTAATCAGAATGCTGAATAATCATCACAATAAGTAATAGTTTGTAAATTTCTCACATTCCTTGGCATAATTCCTAATCAAATAAAGACTATTTTGGCATGGGTATAAAAATTTAAACCTGACTTATTATGTACTTACGGTTTCACTACCGTCACTGCCAAGTGAGATGAAATCAGGCTGGTTCTCCAGCAAATATGCTGGCCAATCAAACTCATTATTTGGCTCCTCAACCACGGGCTTCACCTCCGGGAGCTCTTTCAGTGTAGAGCCAGTCGGGTGGTAGGAGAGGTGAAGGAGGAGGGACAGCAAATGCCACCGAACATCAGGCTGAAATATACATTCACAACATTAAGGGAACAGTTATCATAGAGTTAACCTGAAAATACAGTTAAGGACCTAAAAATTGTAATCCCTAAATTTGGGAAACTCAAAATCTGCCAGATTTGAAGTTAAATTTTAACTCACTTAAGGTATTTTTTTTATTTTAATGTCATGCAGCACTACTATTGCTTCCAGTCTTAGAATTAATAGAGACATTGTTGCACTAATCTTTTTCACATAATATTGTTGTGATCTTGCCAACATTAATTTATCCAACATACCATCCATTACATCTCAATTCAGTTTATTGAGTTTCCATTTAAATGAAAGGCACTAAACTTCACTTTAATCCTTAATATGCCTTTAAGAAAGGAGGAAAGAGAACACAGGGTTATCTAACTGCAATTTTATATTGTATGATCTCAAATGATATTTCCCACTCAGAAATGAGAGCAACAAGTACTGAAATTATCAACCAAATGTGAGTGATGATACAGCCGGTCTCACAGTGTTCCGTGGAAAAACACACGTTGTCATGTCACAACACATTGGAATTTAAATCTAACCAATTTCAATGATAGAAGACATTTTCACAGGTGCACAACTAGATTAAAAATGGTACAATAGGGGTAGACATGATGTTAACTTTTCCAATATGAAAATTCCCTCTCAAACATCAAACTAAAATACCCTTACCAAATTTATATCCTTATAATAATTATAAACAAAATATGTACCCTGAATCAAACTAGAATACCCTTTAGTGACTACATACATAATTTTCCATAAGGTTCCAATGGTTAATTTTACGGAAAACTCACTAACTTATTATACAATCTTTACTGACAACACTAACATTTGTGCGAACTAGTGCATTTAACCCTAAAGTGAATGAAACAGAATTATAGTATAAATTAAACACCAATGAAAAATCAGGGGCCAGTAGAAAATGGCACACTAATGAATAGAAATTTACCTTTCATACGTTAAGAGGATGTGGAAACATGACTACATCACATGCAAAGTTTTTCCAGACTTATTCATAGACAGACATTTCATGATTTTTCTGAAATTCCAAGATATTTCCCTTTGAAATCACAAGGCAGCTGCGAAAGCTTCAGTTTCTTCTTCACTTATTCATCAACGACAGCAAGATAATTTTTACCTAAATTGATTTTTGATGTATTTCCCTTCCTGTCAGGAATTCTGAATCTTCTATTACATTTATGGGGTCATTCCATGCCAAATCATCACAGCTCCCAACCCGACCGTCTCAGATTTGAATTAACAAAATATGTGTACAATGTATACTTTGTAAAACTTGTGTACAAAATTGTGTGTGAACCTGTTTAGAACATGTGTACAAATTTTTCATACGGAATATTATTTTCACTCATAATTCAATAATTTTTTTACTCCTGTTCCCATAGCCATCCCAAAATGAAATTTATGCCAAAGATAGAATGCATTTAACTGTTTAACATATTTTTTTCCCAATAAAATTTAAGATACAATTTTTTAGATAATCAAGGTCAAAGGTCACATGGTGTGACCTCGGAATAAAAAAAATCGGTATCTTAAAATCTAACATTTTTTACATAAACTATGTTCCTTTAGCTTTAAAATGAGACCAACAGGAAGTTTCTGTCACAATTATTAGCTAAGTTATGATTTATTTTTGTAGAGCATTCGAGGGAAAATTTTGCATTTTTTGTCATGTTTGCAACCCTGCTGTATGAATATCGTGTATAGCTAAGGGTTAAAAATTTGTGAATGAGTCCAATTTCAGGTGCTTTAACTTCCTACCAAATTTCAAGCAAATCTGACACGGTCGGGTTGAAAAGTCCACTTTTCTGTGATGATTTGGCATGGAATGACCCTATGGCATTATTCCCAATCCTCCTGACCAATACAACCGTACATCTAATCAAATTATGAATAAACCAGGACAGCATTGGGGTTCAAATTGGATGGGGTGCTTAAAGGAATTTGGAAAACTATGTGTTTATACATCCACTTGATTAGATGATTCATAACAAAACCAAGCTGCACAATACTTAATTACTACTAGAACGTTGAAAAAAATATAACGAGAAGAAAGGATGAGGAACATGTGACTTAACCACGTGTAAAGTACATAATTATTAAGTGAAAATAATATCAGGACCAAAAAAAACTGTACCACAGTCTATCTATCATGTACCACAGTATATCAACCATACGGTTTACACAGCAAGATGAAAGGTATTTGACGTGATACACTATGAATGGATGAATGCAGTGCCTTGAGCTTCATCTTTCTACAACAGTTGATGCCAAAACGACAACTTTTTGCAAGGGCGAGATTTTTCAGCTATATAATGACATCTTACAGCAGCCCTCACAATCGTTCAGCGGATATGTCACGCCAATGCTCGTCATTCTACCCTTTTGCATTTAGTTTAACATAACAACGCGTAGCGGATTTTTCAATGGCCACAACAGAAATAAACAAACCTTCTCAATTACTTCCCCTTAATCCAGATAAGAAAATAGCGCAGTTCGTGTAATTTTCGAATACATAGAATACACTAAATCATGATGATGGTGATCGCCATAAACAAGAACACTTGTAAGACTGGTATGATGCAATAGCAAGAAGAAACACGTATGCTACAAAAATAAGAATTTTAGAAATTGCATAGCTTACCTGGTCGGGATTCTCCCACTCCTTGTTGTTAAGGAATTGGTCCAAGAGGCTTTGAAGTCTTTCTGCTTCAAGAGATAGGCCATGAATGAAAAATTTTCTTATCACTCCATCGATTGACTTCTTGATCGAATACCGATCGACGGCATTGAACTTATCACTCCAAATATTGGAGTAAACATAATGCTCCAGCTGAGAAAATTTATCATCTCCAGGCTAAAATTGAAAAATAGCAAAATTATCATTTTCGTAATCAGGACACTGTTATGAATGTATTGGACGAAAAAAAATCGCAAAAAGACGGGAGCCCGGAAAATGCATAATTACCAAAGAAAATAAATAGGTTTAAAATCTATTTATGGCGAAAAATGTCCCATTACATAACTATGAAATGGACACGAAGAGTTCCAATGCATGTACGAATGGCTTAAACAGAGCTGAAAATACTAAACTGTATAACGAACACAAATATATCCACCTACCCTGAAGATTGGAACCATTTTATTATATTCCAATTAATAATAATAATAATAATTTATTAATTTGCCAGACGACAAGTATTGTACATACATTGTATATGGCACGTCATGAATACAAAATCAAGTTATATACAAAATGGCAGTTTAAATACAAAGGCAGTTACAAAGATAAATATTCATCAACTGAGTAGAAACAATTGGATAATAAAAAGTTTTTACACTTAGTTTTGAAGGTCGACAAACTCATGGGAGCTTTTAGGTTCTTCGGAAGCTTGTTATAAAGCCTTAGAGTCATTGTTTTAAAGCCACAGATAGCTTTCTTAGTACGTACAAATGGGATATGCAAGTCTCCCTGCTGCCTAGTACCCTGGTTATGAATATCCGAGTTTAGCGCGAAGTCCTTAAAGTTTGACTTGGCATATAATAAAACAGAAAGTATGTAGACACAGGGAATGGGTAGCACGCGGAGATATTTAAACAAAGGGCGACATGGGGTTCTACATGGTTTGTTTGCAATCAAACGTATAGCTCTTTTTTGGATTTTAAAAATGGTCACTGCATGGGGTGAAGAGCCCCAGTGTAGAATGGTGTATAGTAAATGGGGGTGGAATTCCCCATAGTAAATAATTAGAAGAACATCAATGGATACAGTGGATCTAATTGATCTGATTAGGAAACACTTAGAGCTAAGATGACCAGCTAGATTAGAGACAAGTTTTTCCCAGGAAAGATGCGCATCGATATTCATTCCCAGAAACATGGTGTCGTCAACCTGTGGAATACATGTTTCATTTAGGTCAACATTAAGCAAACTAAGGGTTTTGTTGAAATTAGAGAAGTAAATAAGTTGGGATTTTGTGACATTGAGATTAAGACAATTCAATTTACACCAAGTAAGAACCTGATCGGAGACAAAGTTGGCTGCTGTATGTAACCCTTTGACAGTTGAGGACGTTATAATAAAATTGGCATCATCAGCATATAATACTGGATGAATACCAGTTGCAGAGGATACAAAGTTGGTGAGGTCATTTATGTATAATAAAAATAGAATTGGGCCAAGAATAGATCCTTGAGGAACACCTTGGGTCAGAAATTTCGGAAGAGAATTGAACTTATGACCATTCGACACCACTGAGACAATTTGAGATCTATTGGAGAGGTATGATTCTACCCAGTGAAAGGGAATACCTCTTATGCCAAAAGAGGGTAACTTATTCAGCAAGATACGGTGGTTGACACTGTCGAAAGCCTTGGAGAAGTCATAAAATATGCCAAGTACTTCCGTTTTGCGGTCTAGTGCTGTTAAAATTTTGTCGACTACCTGGGCAATAGCATGACTGGTAGATTTGTACTTACGGAAGCCATATTGAAAAGGTGATAGGAAGTTTACGAATCCAGAATATTTACGCAACATGACATGATAAGCATTGAATAGTTCACTAAATGTACAACTTGGTTCATAATGGTTCTTCACCCAACATTCATTAAATCAAGAGTCCTTCTACCTCATGTAAATACTCATTCTTTTACATTAAAATGATACTACGTTTAAGTCAATACTCACCTCTGTGTGGGCGACACATTTCAATAGAGATCGAACATATGGCTGAATACATTCTTTGGCTTTTTCAGTCATCAGGAAGGATACATTTAAAAAATATTAAGATATTGACGTGCATAAGCTGCCTTCGCCGCCATAAATGGACATTTTGAGGATTTTGAGCAAATCGATTCTCATCTGTTTTAAATACATGTTGAGCAACTCAAGAATGATATGATCAGTGATCAGCACTGGCAGTGATGGGCAAAGTCGATCATTTTAGTGATTCAATCATTTTGACTCGAGTCACATAAGTGATTCAATCAATTGATTCAATCACTATGATCGAAAAGACTCAAATCAAGATTCAATCACTATGATCGAAAAGACTCAAAGGAGTCATGATTGAAAAGACTCAAAAGGAATCATGATCGAAAAGACTCAAAAGGAATCAAGATCGAAAAGACTCAATCAATGGATGTAATAAATCACTTTGAATAATCGAATAAATACTGCCTCATCTGCGAAGAGCATTGGTAACGCTGATTGCTATCCATATTATCATTTCGTATACTATTTTAATTGTGAATTCCTAGATGAGTAAATTAGATTGCAAAAATGAAGGAAGCAGTGTCATGAAAATATTTGGGAAGGCGAAACTGCCACAGTTTCTTAACACTAATAAAATAATTTCTAACTATAGTTGATCAAAATATAACACAAAATACACCACACACTATGCATGAATCTGATCTGCAGGATAATTTTATGAACGGCACAATAAAATATAACCAGCTTTAACTTCTACTTCTTAACGTTCTCCTACAGGAGTCATCTTAATATTTTCCAATTACGTGTATTGGTGTTATTAATACTGATAACTGCTGGAAAACATTTAAGAAAAAGATTACACAAGTATTCAGTCCTTCATAACATAGTATTTAATTTTATCACAACTATTTCTGCCCTGACGAAAAGAGATTAAGCATCGGTCGTTCCAAATTTTGAATCAAACCGGAAACCGAGATGATTGATATGAAACCGGAAGTCGGAGTGATTGATGATTGATGATCGACTTGTTTAACGAAATGAATCATGAGTCATTTGATTCACCTAGTGATTCAATCTTTTTGATCGAATCGTTCATGATCGACCCATCACTAAGCACTGCCAGTACTTGCAACCAAAAAATAACTACTGAGTATTGAATGTATGCTGTTGATTGTTCTAAAGACGAAAGATTGCATTACTTGGAGTATTATATGGCGTCATGTTTACATAAGTCATCTCCGAAACCCACCGTCTTACCCTACCCAAGTAACATTGACCGTTGGGCCTCGGTACCGTGACCGTGACTAATGAGCCAACCGTGACTACGGTTCCCCAACGTTGGGGAACCGTAGTCACGGTTGGCTCATTGTGGGTGGATATGCCTACCAAATTCCGCTGTTGGCCCAACGCAGATATTGTTCGTCGGCCCAACGAAACGGTTTATGCTGTTGGCCCAACGGAAATCCCCAACGATGGCCCTACGAAATGGATTATCATTGGGCCACCGTTGGGACATCCAAAACTTGTTTGGTTGTTAGGGATTGCTTTTATATTGCTTTATGTTAATCATTCACTATGTCTTTGTGATAGCAGTTAAATAAAATAAGTCGAGTGCTTCTAACAAAAATAAGTCATTGACCTCATTTGGTAAGTCTTACAAAACTGGCATTCCTAAAATCATGTTACCTTAAACAGATAGTTTCGTGGAATTTTAAACTTTTCATCATTAATTTAGATAGATCGATATATGTATATTTTTTTCAGATTGTGGCATATCTAGTATCAGTGGAAGTTTTAATGAAAACAGTGTTTCAATGGACAAAGTGAGTGATTATTAGACCTCTCTGAAGAGAATGAGATTGAATTTGTATGAGTAAACCTAAATAACATCTGCACAGTTATTATTTTATGGAAAATACATCAACTATTATACTCAATCAGTGTTTCTGTGATTCCTATTAATATCCCTAAATCTTGCACTTATTGTTAGCCATATTCTACATATCCTTTTCTCCAAAATGGCATCAAATTCCATTTTGCTTTGTTTATTTCTTTCATTATCTATCCAAATCTGCATGTAGAGGTCTCATCTCTCTGGTATCTTAAATAAACATTGCTCAAATGCATTTGATTTATCAAATTTTACTTTTCCTTCCCATATAATTTCTTGAAGTACCTATCCCCAGTCGAACTTGAATTTTATTTCATTTGCTTCTTTAATTTTCCAGGTTAAATCATATTCCATATTGCGATTCCTGTATCTTTCATTGCGTAGTGATTGCCAAAGTGGTATTCAATTATCAGTCCATCATTCTAGGCTATTGTTGGTTTCATTGATTTTAATTTCTTTTAGAATGTGAGGACGTTAACCCTATACAGAACCCATGCCCTGAAAGACCTCTATGGTATATCGCCTTGTCTGGCCAGTCAGGTGAACTTTGCAGAGCTTGAGTGTCCTTTTTGATGTACACCAATGATAGACATCTACATTTGGTTCATGGGAAATCATTAGGTTTGCTGTATACCAGATATAGGAGTCTACATTTGGATTGAATTAGGTATAATGCTAACTTTGTACTCTCAATAGGGATGTAAATCTTATGTAGCTTTTTATAGAAGTTTGCGCAAGTGTTTTAAGCATGTTGATATGATATTTATAATAAATATTTCCATCAGAAAATTTCTTATTAATAACATTTTGTAACTGATAGTTGTAAGAAATTTTCTTATAGAAAAATTTTATAAGAAATTTTCTTATAAGAACATTATTGGACATATTTCTTATAAGAAATATATCCAATTTCTGATAAGAAATTATCTTATAAGAATTTTCCAATAGGGGGGGGGGGTTTTAGGCGCAAGTAATACTTAGGAGTGTGGGAGTATTGCATACCCGCCAGGGAAAGCAGGAGTTGCGGGGTCGTCCTCCAGGAAAGTTTTAAGAATAATGGTTCAAAATGGTGAGTTTTGTGGCTTTCTGGGGGATATTTGATTAATCCTAACACTATGCTATAAGTAATATAGCATTGTGGTAGGATTAATTAATTTATAACTGATCCAATTAAGTAAAATGGACTAAACTTAAAAATTTCGTTACCGAAGACCAGAGAATAGGAATTTTGAAGGCAATTGAATCAAATAACTCAGGGGTGTACATCTTGCAGTGTGACAAGGAGGATTTCTTTGAATTACCTCTTAGAAGTGGTACCATTGGTATATTTGTAGTAAAAAAATTAGTACCTGGATGCAAATTGCAGTCCACCCAGATTTTATCTAAGTGTGTTTTGTTGCCCTACAAAGAAGATGGACAGTTTTTGTGTGTGCCATATTGTAATATGGAATGGTGCTGTTGAAATTTTCCTAATTTTGTCCTAATAAAAATTCTCCTAATTTGTGAAAATAAAAGTTGGGGACCTTCTGAACTGATATTGATTTTTTGTTTTCCACTTTTAACCACTGTAACCTTACTTTGTCCAATAGCATTGATTGTTTATGTATTTAATTTCATTTTCATTTATAGGGAGTTAAAGGTAAAGATTCTATCTACTGGTATCGTATCAAGTGAGAAGGTAAATTAATTTAACTTTCATTCTATAAAAATGAGAAATGCCAGTAAAATATAGCTTTTGTTGGGAAACGGATGGCAGAATGTAAAAGGGCCAACGGTATATCGTTGGAGATTTGTTGGCCTTGGGTTGGGAATACGAAGGCCCGACTGTAATGCTCTGTTGGCCCATCGTTGGGGAATCGTTGGTTGGGATACGGTTGGCGAGGTGGCCAAATCATACCATGGGCCAACCGCTGTGTCCCACCATCTGCCAACAGAGGGCCAACCAAAAATGTTACTTGGGTATATTCATTCCTTTTGCCCCCAGAATGAAAAATATTTTGAGAAGATATTTTGCGTGCTAAACGCATTTCCACGTCGATTACTTCAAATGACGAAAAGTGAGAATAATTTAAAATGAGTATTATAGAATTGGTATTTTTCCCAATTTTCCGGAGCCTAATCAAGATTTTCCTTGCAATAATTTCTGGCTTCCTTGAGGGCAAGGGATAAGGTAGTAATGTATTAATCATGAAGGTGGTATTAATACCAATAGGGAGGAATATTCCGACCAAGTTAAACGAACATTGGAGGCATTTGAAGCGTAAAATTGGATTTTTTACAATGCGTAAACAATTTTTTTCATGGACAATGGATTTAATCGAAAATAATTTTAAAGTTACCTAGGTAACTGATAAAATTGTATGAAGCTATAGCTTCATACAGTTTCAGCAGCTGCTTTTGCAGAGAGACTTCTGCAGACGGTAGCCTAATATATTAGGCTACCGTCTGCCTGCGGCCGAAATGTTCCCCTGCTATTTTGTTGACGGACCCGGACCATGGACAGAGCCAATGGTAATTAGTATTTGGCGTCATTTTCCATTCCATCGATGAAGCAGTTTACATGGGACTACTAGGCCAAAGCAGAGCCATCAAGGGGGCACGCCAATGGGACATGGCAAAAGATATCTGTCACGCAAGGATTTAGACATTTTTCTGTCACTTCTTTACCAAACTACTGTGCAGTTAAACATCAGTGAATTTACTTTCAAGCACTGCAGGAAACAAGTGACTTTATACGCAGTCACGCGCACGGGTGGTGTATTTAACTGAATTTACTTTGTTTGCAAATCAAATTTTTCTTTCTAAAGAATATGTACAAAAAACTAGCCTTACATCAGTCCGAAATATATCAAATTTAAAATTGACCCTACATTGACACCAAATACATTTATGTAAACCTTGAGGTTCCCCTTGGTTATGTCTGTACATACCTACTTCTTTCACAAATGTTTTTAAAGACAGTTCTTTTCCCTCTTCCAAGGTGTCCTACTTAATTTTCTCAATTTCAAATTTTTTTTTGCAATAAGTGCATAACCAAAAATTCGTTAGATATAAGTATAGATTTACCATTCCTTAATTACTGCCAAATATTCTATCAAAAAGGACGATACATCCCTTGCTAAGCTTGGATGAAGGCAATTACGGAAAGCGTCTACAGCGGAGTCTTCTAGCAGTGCAGTCAAATCCAGAACACCTTGTGCATGCCCATAGTGTTCTGAAGATAAAATCCACATCAAACAACTCAGTGTTAAAGCATAATTCCATGCACAAATACTACAAAAGAGGGTCCTCAAGTTGGCCTATCAATTTTTCGTCAACCACCACGTATTAAAATGGATTCACAGAAATTGCCACTTGCATCACTGACGAACAAAGTGATCCAAGTTTCGCAGGGAAATAAGGTGTGATTAGAGGTGATAATCTAAATTTATATGCATGATGAAATGATATAACAAATTCATAAAATTTCAATGCTATTCCTCGCCATTACATACAATAAGTATACTGCAAAATATTGGAAAAAAAGTAGATTTTATTGCACTCATCACCGTGCCGCGGATATTTTTGAAAACTGATTAAAATGCGACCGAAGTGGCAACAGAAATCAGTCTTCTGTGAGATGGAATTGGGCCTCCTCTATGCAGTGCCCTTGATTGCATGACTAGAATGACACATGAGGTTGAAGGGCAAAAAAATGCCCTGAAAGTAGGCAAGTGGGACTCTATCTTGGCATCCTATTTGACGGACGGGCACAGGTCCCTTCCAAAGTTTACTTCGGAGGGTGGGAGCGTAGGGCGGTTCACCAGCATCGAAGGGTTAAACTAATTGCAAGTTGGGTTCGAAATGTTATCTTTCCCCTAATTTTTCTAAAATTAATATACTAATAAAAATAGGGTTAAGTTCGATTCTCACCTTTTTGAGAGGCAATTAATCAGACTGTCCCCTCCATGATTGTTCTATGAATGCCCAAAAATCATCGAGGATAAATAATAAATACAGCAATGACTAACCACACACATACATAAAACAAGCTATCTCGTTTCTAGACAATCAGTGCTTGAATTACATATATGTAGCATGATAAGAATTAAAAAAGCAGTCGCCGTCAAGGAAACAAGTCCTGGAGTCAAGCCCCATGCACCCCAGCTGGCTATGAGCTTGATGCCCTTGAGTGCTTCAGTCGCTATCAGACAGTTATATACGCCTTCCCTTATCAAGATTCAAAACCTAAACCCAAGGGCAATAGGATATCCATTGGAAAATTTCCAACTGATGGATTTGGCCCATGATATTGTAAGTCTGGAAGTGCGATGCGTTCCTCGTCATCCTAGTACAAATGACTTTTGCAGGTCCTTTATTTATCTTGACAACGAGGAACTATTCGGACCTCTAAACGTTGGCCACCATATATCAGCTAACCTGGTTAAAAACATTATCCTGCTAATTCAGAGAGGAGGAAGGAGATCATTCTTCAAAAGAGCAAGTAATTCTGAGAATTTCTATAACCTAGATACCAAGTTATTATACGTGGAACTTTAGCAGGACTATCTAGGATTGATGTAATATTTTTCTGGATGTAAAAATGTGTTCCTCCATCAGTCATGAGGCACTATTTTATTTGAAAATTTCCTTTTTGTATCATAACTTAAATGATTCTTGGGATTCTACCCAAATAAACTGGCAAGATTTTTTATTTGAGAATTCTGAGAGATGCAAGTACCCCAGTGATTATCCTACAAATTTTCCCCAAAAATTAAAATTTTCAGGGAAAAATGCTTCTTCATTTCACAGAAATGATTATTCTACAGGTATGGGTATTTTCATCTTCAAGAGAGTTTTCTCAATGCATTTCAAGAGGTGCTCCATATCTCGGGGAAATAGGTCTCCAATGCTACCGATCCGAAAGCTGTCCGATTTCGTCACTTTTCCAGGATATATGAGTTGACCTGCAAAAAATGAAAGCAAGGTAATTAGACAAAATTTCAAAATATGCATTTCCATAAAATATTATCATTTGACATATCCTCTATCCACTTTCGATCTACTAAAAGAAAGACACCATGCTTGATTGAAATACTTTCAGTTGTGCAAGAGATATCGAGCATCGTGCGACCAAAAAATTGTTTTTAAAATAATTGAAAATCAGCGACAAGTTTGAGGCTGAGATAATGAAGAGGCTGAGATGCGAAGATAGTATACCAGTATTAGAAAGCAAACTTGACAGCTCGACAACTAGCTTTTAGGAGCCAGCAACTATCCAGTACCACACCAGTAGCGAAAATAGGTGACTCATCGAAAATCATGGATGGGTATCACTCTTGCTAGCCAACATTTTATTTCTATAGAACACAATGCTGGTAAGATATCATGCTAGGGACAACATTCCGCCTTTCCACGGAAGTATCACTTCAAATGGGCTTTAAATGACTGAGGGAAACATTCGTTGAGGACTACTCTCGTGCAGGCTTAGAATTAGCAGCATAATTTATCTTCCCGAAGAATCTGTGTTGCATTAGGATTCTAAGATTATAAAGAGCAATATCGCATGCATATCTTGTTCGCTTCTCTTTAGATTTTGGTATATCATATGCCCTAAATAAAGGACACTAATACATTTCTAGTGAAGGCTTCCACGTTGAGTAATTGGTATGATCATGTCTTTTGGGCTTCCAATGGGTTGTTTAATGTCCAACCTGAAGATGCTAGTGGGATTTCTGGCAAAACTGTCGTCATCAGACATCAAATAACGTGGTGGAAGCTCGGAAAACACAACTGCAGTACATAATGCATGTTAAAAATTAAGCTTAAATAAATATCAAGTAAAATAAATTGAATAGCTGATAGTCACAAACGAATCTTACTGACCTTGGTTACTCAGCATCTGGTAAAACTCCTCGAACTTAAAATTTGGGTGCTTGGGATAGAGGAAAGATGTGATGATGATGCTCAATTTCTGATGCGGCAGCAATGTTTTGAAGCCAAGTGCCCGCATTCCCTCCTGGATAATGACGCTGTTTTTCCTATACCTGAAATTGGAAAGCGACAAAATAATCCTGGCATAACAAAATATTACCGACTGTATTAAAATTTAGAACTATCTGGTCTAGGTAAAATTTTCTCCCCTTCGCCCAATGATTTTTTTTATAAAATCATACTGGCAATATAGATTCCAGAACTATAGAAGAAGAGATGGTATCATTTATGGCAATGATAGGTAGTGAGGCTTACTAGGCTCCACGGTAGATGGATGCTCATGAGCCAACGATTCTGAAATACATAGAGGCGTACTAGGGTGTTTTTCTGGAAAATGGCATATTTCTTTCAATTTATTCCTGCGCTATTCTTATGGTATATTTAGGTATGTGTTAGAATCATGTAGGTTGTTGTAAGGATTTCACCTTCTTAATTATGTAAACAAGTGATATGCAGTAGCACTTTTTAAGTTGGCTGGATAAAGTAATGACGCCTCTTATTCTAGAAATCGATTTCAGTCAAAAATGTTTTTAGTCAATGACAACATTTTCAATCACATGTATTTTTCTATGCTCACCACTAATGCAAAAACTAGTTATCACTGTGAACATTGGGTTAGACCATGGGGCGTTTAACGTGACTCGAATTTACTGTATATACATTTTCGACAGTACAGACTAACGGATAAATGCAAGAGTAAAATTACACAACAGAGACTTTTTGACATCACCTGAAATATATTTCACTACAAAACAGTGAAATTTATTTTAATGAGAATACCACCTAATAGATGCGTAGAGCCAAAAACCCAAAAACAGGAGTGCCATTCCCTGCTTGCATGAATTCTTTATCTAAATATGTATACTATTTTCCAATATATTGGTTAGAAAATTTATTCCCATAGCAAAATACAGCAGTACGGAAAAAAATTAATAGAATTATAATGGGAAAGGGGGTCTGCACTATTAGGAAAGAAGAGATGAGATTTTTGCAGCGCAAAAATGAAAGAAAAGTCTAGCAAAGAATCTGTAGCCAAGCATTGTGTGGGGGTGTGAAAAATGAACGATTTAGAAAGAGGATGAGATTTAGTTTGATAGCTTTGAGAGTTCGGCATGTAAGAGAAGGAGAATTGACAATGGGAACCAAGAACAATGAACTTTTAGATGAAATAAAAATGAGACCGAGGATGAATCGAGTATTTATGGGAGAGGGATGCAGGAAACTATGATGGAGAGAAGAATGATGGGTGAGTGGAGAAGAGGGAAGGAGAGAACAATTCATAGATGAGGTGAAAGGTAATCGCCTTCTTACAGAACTGAGGTAGGATATACGGTTTGGGAAAAAAGATATGATTTTAATAATTCTTACGTCACAGGCAGGAGGAATAAAGGCCCATGTTGGGCGTGAGTAGGATTTTTTCGCGTGGGTTTCCACAGAGTGCTGAAGTCGTCCCCCTATAAATTTAGTCTTCTATATGGCTGATTATGAATTGACTGAATGACCTCTGAGGTACTGTGGTCTTCTAGGCAATTTTCGTTAAGAACAGGATAATGCCGACGGTGGGTTATCTCGACCCTTTCCTCCCTCTCCTTACCTCTCTATGCAAATTACCTCTGAAGTTGATTGCCTTCTGTGAGTACCATACCATCTCAATTCACTTTTTCAAACAACAACAATGATTTTCAAGACTTATTATTTATATTCCCAGACATTCAAGATGCAATAAAATGCCCAGAGGTTCTAGAAGAGTGGCCAAGTTGTACCATCGTATTCAGAGCTAGTCTAGACCCCCACCTCTCTCTTCGTCCGCAGACGCCACCTTCGGCCGCAAGTTCCCAGAGCGCCTTCCGCAGGGCGAGCAGTGCGTGTGTGGGTGGTGTGAAGCGGAACTGCCCATTACCCTCGAGGCCCTCCAGCTGATCCACCAGGTCCAGACTCAGGCTCCGCGACCGTCCTGCCCTCACACCACAAAGTTCAACATGAGAAGTATAACCGAGAACTTCAGGCTTGACTTTGTGAAACCTCTCCATATTGGAAATAAAGGAGTAAAACTTTGTCAGGTTCACTATTAATATAGAACCTGACAAAGTTTTACTCCTTTATTTCCCATGAGAAGAGTAATTATAATTCCAAGATTTCCCAAGTTTACTTATACAAATCGGATACAATAAAAAGGTTTTTACATCGGCCGAACTAACCATGTAGGTCTTTCAATTGCATGGTCTAGAATAACATTAAAAAAGAAGAACTTTGTGCTTTCACATTAATATTTATTCACGACCATGGTTTCAACGTATTCCTGGGCTAATGACATGACGAACTCTTAGGCCTCTCTCTCACCTGAACCATCCCCCCTCCACCTGCCATGCCCTCCCTAAGGGAGCCTCCTCCCCCTAACTTCTTTCAAACCATATGACCAAGTTCTTTCCCCCTCCCTCTTCTCTGTTGACCAATCCGTTCAACCCAGCTACCTTCCTCCCTACCCCTCCTAGCCTGGTATAAAAGGAAGTGATGAACCTCTGTAGAGTTCACCTGATGATGACGCCTAACGTTGAAACCATGGTCGTGAATAAACATTAATGTGAAAGCACAAAGTTCTTCTTTTTTAATGTTAATTATGAATCGCTTTCACCAAGTTACGCCTTCAAACGATCAATTTGGTATAGAATAGTTAATTTGTACTCAATTCTCCTCTCAGTATTGACATATTGATTGGTATACATAAACTTATTGCACAACTCGGCCTTTATGGGAGAAAAATCTGTCATGTTCTCTGTCATGTTCATGAAAACTATATAGTAGCCACAGACGGATACTTGCAATAGTAAAATTACTCAACATAGACTTTTTAACGTCACCTGAAGTAGATTTCACTTAAAGAGAGTGAAACTGTCTTTATTTTATGAATCTGCCGAATAGGGAACCGGAAAACCATGTGGGAGAAAACTTTAATGCCTTAATATTTATAAAAAAAAATTATGATTTACCACAAAATTTTATTTGTGGAATAGTAATACAGATATGTACTGAGAGCAAAATTGAATTGAAAATTCACCATATAAACACCCAACTTTTGCGACTTTATGGACAGAAAATTAAAATCGTTTTCATTTGGTTCATACATTCGTAAAAGTTCCATTCTATGAAAACCATTCACTCTGATGTAATTCATACCATGAACTCGTGAGAGTCCATTTTTCATGTGTCCAGGCCTTTACAATAGGTGAAACCAAAAAACAGTGACCTTATACGCTTCACTATAGAGGTGTGATCATTTTAGCAAAATTAGTTGTTGATTTCCATTCAGACTTCTTTAAATGGTAGATTACCTGTGATGATAAGGATCTCCCTTAAGAAAAGGGGAAGTGGGACATCAGCCCAAGATACTGGAGTTAAAGTAAAATCCATATCAGCATGAGTAAATTGATCAAATGAGTTTTTGATGGGGGCTCCTTAATCATAGGCACTGCATTTCTAACGAATCAATACCTTCAATCTCCCAGGCATAGAAAATAATTTCACCGTAAACCTATGAAGATTTTACCAATTTCACTTCATTCAAAAATTCGAGTTCGAAATATTGAAAGCCGAGAACTTTTAACTCAATTATTTTTCACTGCAAATTTTTGCGTTTAATTAATTCTTATGAACTTCTGCTTCTCGAATTCTATTCATTAGGCTCTGACTTTATATTATACTGACTGCAAAATCAATACAATAAGAATTTTGTGAGAAATTAACATTTAAACAAAGCTACCGCCTCCCGAGCCTTTAATGCATTTTTTCATCAGAATCGGGATATAAATATTTTAATGCTGTAATTAATCATTGATGCTATTGTAAAACATAGAAATTAATTATTCATTTTCCAAATCCAAAGTTCATTTCATTAGAATCGATGACTTACATTAAGATATAGCATTTGAAACTAAAGTCTATTGGCTTTTTCCACAGAGGACAGCAGCAGGGCTGATCCAAGATCAAGTCTTGGAAGGGGTAATTGACAACCCTAGGGACACCGGCGACGCGCGGGTTGCCTATTGATTGCCAACAATTCTATAACAGGCAATCAACCCATTTCAAAAGTATAGATACCCAAGTTTGAAGGATTGTAGTTAAAAGTAAACAACTCATCCGTCTTTCAAGACAGTCTGCATCTCAATGTATCTTATTTTATATTAGGTGGAGTAAGAGTATTGTTTTCCGAAAGGTATTAGACAAAAAGAGAAAAAGTACCCATTTTTTGGCACGTTCTGGGCATAATATAAGTCCGCTTTCTTCGAAAACTGAAAAAAAATATTTCCAAGAGCTTTGACACTAATAGCACTTTATCATACTTTTATAAATTCAATACCAAGATTTAAATTTTCCACCTGTGCATTGCACAGTGGTTGCACAGGTGCACAGCACTCTCAACATTTTCAGCGTGATCTCATAGTGGTTATAGTAGTGGAAATAGGAGTTTGCTTTTTATTGTATTAGCATTGTTTTCAATTTTTCTTTTTGGCACTCCCAAATGGCGAAAGGGCAGCAGCCTAGCTGGTGTAGCTTTCCCTGTCATCACATCACGCAGAGGTCCTGTTTTTACCCTCCTCATCAACAATCATATTACATCCTGAATGCATTGATTGCACAGCAAATCTAACATATCTTATATCAGGTGGTCTTCTCCCCAACAATTCTTCTGTCAGGGCATGATTGGAACCAATAGTGACAACCCACTGACTTACCTTGGCACTGCATCAGGACACTTTTCTTAGCTATGACAACTCCGAATCCCGGCACTCCTTGGAGGCACTTGTTAGCAGAGGTGACCAGGAAATCCACACAGCCTGCCTCGAAGTCGATGGGGATCGCTCCGAAGCTACTCATGGCATCCACAAAGAAGGTGGCCCCTGGCAGCATTGATTTGACCAGGGCACCAACCTTCTCGATTGGGTTGATGATTCCGCTACTTGTCTCACAGTGCACCATGGCCACCAGGGGGTAGGATGGATTACATCTCAGCTCCCTCTCCACCTACACACCCACACAGCAGATAAAACTTGAAATAATCTATAAAAGAGCAATTTCTTGATAGCAGGGACCAGGGCTGGCATCAGAATTTTATAGTGAAAAGGTCAAATCCTTTTGCCTAGAGGGTCTCTTTTCATTATGCAGCTCCCATGATTTCCAAGATTAGTCACCAGTTCCCAATGATTATTGTGAATGTTTTGTTAAAATTTAAACTAGAGTACCAGCTGGGAGAATGGAATCTAGGATAAATTTCAGGGTGGATTACCAAAGCAAGGTTGCAAAAAAGAAAAGACCCATAGGAGCGAGTTTAGCTCATTTTTCAGGTGGGAATGGTTGACTTTATTTGTTGGATGACTATCCTGCAAAAACCTGAACAACTCAAAATTAAGAATATTTCCTTCAATAACGCATTGCATGAGTATGGCATATTGATTTTGAAAATGATTTCATTATTCTATAGTTTTCAGCAATTTCTATAATGAGAGACAATTTTCAAGGTGCTCTGCCCAGTAAAACTGGCTTGAGAGGCAATATTTTTGCCCCCTGTCCAAAAAGCTTCCTCAGCATTAGGCTACAGGTATTAAATTTCAACTGGTATGCATAGGAGCGCCTGCGTGATGTTTTTTATGCACTTGCTTATTGCTAGTCTATGATCTTAGGGCTTATTCCCACAATTATAACAAGTTTTATCCACCCACTCAGTTTAAGTGCATGGGGGACTTCATGACTTCAATGGCTTCTATTATCAGCTTTAGGAACAATCAAGCAGCATGAGAACCCAAAAAATGGACAAAGAAAATGCATCCTAAAATAATAAATATGCATGCTTAACATGAAATTCCTATTTTCTGGGAATAATAGAGGGTACAGGGTGGTCACTACATACCACCCCATGCCTTCATTCTGCCACTGTCCTGGCTGCAACTTTTTTCCATTGTAATTATGAGTACATTCTTTCTCAACCATTGTTAACATTTTTGCATTTTGTTCACTGACAACTCTAAAAAGAAAACTAAAATTCAATATTCTTGCAATGGTCTAGTATCAGATTATCAGGGCCATCCAAAGACATCAGTGAATCCAGGAAAGTTAAGTCTTCCCCCCAACACTACCCCACCATCATGAATCCAAAATCATCGAAACCAACCCCTGCTAAAATGATTAACTGCCAACAATTCAAAATAACTTTGTTTTCTGAGCTATTTTTCCGAAAGCTGCAATTTAGACCTGAAAACTTCCCAAAATCTCACATGTTGGCCCTTGGCTGCTGGAAGAAAAAATTCAGATTACACACAAAGATACGTCATATAATAGTTATGATATAAATGTAAGTAATGTAAGGTTCTGCCAGCAATACTTTCTTCATTATAACCACATTAGTGCTAAATCAAGTCAAGACAAGTTAGTTAAAATTTAATGGCACTATAGTTGACTTGGGTATCTTTAAAAATGTAACAATTAAAAAATATATACACAGGACAATCTATGCATTACGTAGCCAAACAATTCTTTTAATATTGAAATGTCTCATATATGAAAGCACCATTTTTAAGCCAAGATATCATGCAGGAAAAATAATGACTATGAGATCCAATCATAAACAGTGCACATGAAGGAAAAGTAAATTTATTTCCATAAAATATGCCAAAGAAATAATAAAATTGTACTCACCACTGAAAGCTGTATCTCCGACTCCTCTGAGAATTGCAATGTGACTGCAGGTATTTTGGCAATCTCACAGATCTTTTTCATTCTATTTCCATAAGATCCATTGCTGATAATTAATACCTATGAGAGATATTAAATATCTACAAGGCCAGGTACATAAATGGTGCTGATAAAACATATAACATTAGTAAAGCTACATTAAAATCATCATATAATAAAGAGAGTATACCTGAAATAACAGCCTACAAGCTCCAGTGCATGCAAGCATTTGATAAGACATCAGCACATCATGATGATCAATAAATGAAATGAATTATTATCATGGCTTATAATCCAAAATTCCTTCATGCATTCATGAAACCTCATCACTGACATTCTCACCCATTTTCATGCATGGTAACTACTTCAGTAACCTGCAACATAACAAAAACCTCAGAAAAAGGTGGCATGCCATTTGTAATTTCTTCCATTTGGTTCAACAGATGAAACTTTTCTAACTTAACTTCGACAGGCAGTTTTCTTACTTATTTCTAATATGCATAAGTACTGAATACTCACAAAAATGAAAATTCATTCCTATTCACAGAGATCTAAGCTAGGGATCAACATTTCCACATACGTACCTCACATGAGTTATGGAGTGCTCTACCTCGCATAAGTGACAACAGAGAGAGTCAGGAGCTTTAATATCCCTAAAGACTGGCACGGGCTATTTTGTCGTTAGTCAATTGGAATAAAAATTCCTAGTGTATTACAAAAAAGACAAAACCCACAGAGCAATCTATTCCAAAATGAAAAAAAATCCAAAGATTTCCCATTGCATGCAATTTAACAAGGCTATAATGTGTTTACACATGATTTACAAATTTTTACCACTTCTTCTGATTATTCTCAAGTTTTAAAAAATATATCAAGCCTGTGACCATAAAGCATGAAAGCTGAACCAATAGCATTAATGTAGGGGCTGGAAGAAAATGGTGACATAGGATAAATTTTTCACATTTTTGTAGTATGCATAGGTTTGCAAGGTATTTTCATCAAAACTTAAAACAATATTTTTTAATGCAAGCTTTTGAAAGTCTTCCAATCTTTATTGATTATTTCCCTGAAGTACAACCTCCATCAATTTTGTATGACTGAATGCCAATGACTGAATAGGTACTATTATTCTCTCCCTCTCCCATTTTTATGAATACTTTCTCCTCAAAAACCCTTTTGGTTCATATAATTCCAACCTCATGGACTAGGCAATACTATTTGCCTTGATTCTCTAGAAATATAAATTTACTTGATACACAACTTGCCCTAACCACATCTCAATGGGCCTTATATGAAGCAATCATGCAGAGCAACCGAAGCTTCATTTTTGACAGTGAGTTTAAATACTATAGAAAAAAAGCAAAACGACACCTATCAGAGGCTTGGCTAATTCTAGAGCTTCCTAAACAATTGATATACTCCCCTATGAATTTATACTGATCAACCCTGATTTGATTGTCCCAGTTAAAATACAATTATAAACTGGAATCTAAGGTACAGGAGCGGATGCAAAAGGATACCCGCATTTGGTGTTCGTACGCTTCTGCTGCAAACCAAACATCACCAATGGATAACTTACATACCTACAAGGTCTAATCCAGCTATTTTCTATGAATTTTAGAGACCAGTACTTCATATGGCTCAATAATTTCTGTTTATAGTTTTATAGTTCATGGGTGTAGACAGGGTGGAGTTGGGAGAGTGACTGTTGCCGAGGGGCTGATTAAGATCTTTGCTTGGGGAGGATGGCTCAATACTAATAGAGATACCAGGGGGTAGGCAATAACTCACAAGGAAAACTTTAAGACAGATCTCCACTTAATGCTCCAATCAGATAATCTTTTCAGTCTCATCTATTTCATCTCTTTCACATTCTTTTTTTACCCGTTCCATAAATTGGTTCTGTAACGTCACGTCTTTGATGTTGGATGATGATCCTACTGTTTTTGAGTTTTATGCATTTATTTTTTAATTGTATTTTTGTTTGTATGCATGTTTATTTTTATATTGCTGTTTAGGGAGTTGAGGGCGCTATGGTGATCGGAGTGTAAATAAGGGATTGTTATGAAGAGAGCCATATTGGAGGCTGGAGAGAGAATAAAGCTCCAGAGAGTATAGAGGTCTATTATTGTTAGAGATTAAAAAAAGGGGTTGCGACATCACAGAGGTTGAAATTTTGGTGGCAGCGGCGAGATCCAGAATCGCTGAGATCTACAACTGGCGGTGTACCAAAACAGTGGACTACAGAAACGGTGGACTACAGAAACGGACGGACGCAGATTTGGCGTGTTCCCAAGATTAGACGGGCAGCGGATTCCGGAATCATCGTGGCGAACTACTCTTCTGCGGAATATTGCGGCCAACGAGAAAGGTGAGTGCCGGGTTTTGTGTCGGTAATTCGGTGGCAAAGGTTTTTTTTTTAGCAGGTAAAAATTTAAAATGGCAATCTTAGGGAAAGCTAAGAAGGAAGTATTAAGATATTTGGCTGAAGAATTAGGGGCTACGGTGAACGCTGCAGATAAAATCATCCACTTAAAAAAGAAGATTGTGGAATCACCTGAGTATGACGAGGCCTTGGTTCAGAATATGCTGGAAGCTTACCGGGAAAGAGAAGCGGAGGAAAAACGTCTGCAAGCAGAAGGGGAGGAAAAATGACTGCAAACAGAAGCGGAACGTCTGCAAACAGAAGCGGAACGTCTGCAAGCAGAAGCGGAGGAAAGACGTCTGCAAGGAGAAGCGGAGGAAAGACGCTTGCTAGCAGAAATGGATGATAAACGATCGGAAAGGGAGATGAGGAGGCTGGAAATAGAACTAGAGATGGAAAAATTAAGAAATCCTGCTAGAATAGTAGGTTTGGAAGGAGAATCATCTACTTCCGGAAGGGTAGCGCCAAAAATTGAGTTGCATAAGGTGATGCCCAAGTTTGTGCCGCAGGACACCGATGCCCAATTGTTTTTAAATTTATTCGAGGGTCAAGCAGGAATAATTGGATTAGATCCTGAGCAGTGGGTAACTCATTTGATTGCCTTGTTACCCCGGGAAATGGTCGAAGTATTAGCTAGGGAACCGAGTGAATTGCGACATGATTATTATCATGTAAAGAAAATAATATTGGCGAAACATAAATTAGGTACGGAGAAACTTCGACAGCTTTTTATGAATAGTCAGAAGCCAGTAAATTTAACGTGGAAGGAGTTTGCGTACCGTATGAGAACATATTGCGAAGGTTGGTTAGAGGGTCACGGGGTGAAGGAATATGAAGAATTAAAGGATCTGATAATTTGCGAGCAATTAAAAAGGAGAGTTCCGTACGAAATCAAGGATCATTTCATTGATAGATGGGCCAAGCTGAAGTCTACGGACGAAGTAACCACGTTGGTAGAAGAATATATCACCGTTCATGAAGAGAGGCATGGAGATAGAGGAATTAGGCAAAATACAGGAACTAGTAAGTCGGCAAATTATAAAGTAAGTAATTCCGTCAAAGAGAATAATAGTGAACATTCAGCATCTACCCGTGGCTTAGGACCGAATTTTCCCTTCCGTCAAACTAATAATTCCCATATGCAAAACTGGGGGTCAAATAACATGAAAGATCCAATCCATAAGGAATACGAAAAACGAGCGAGGAGGACTTGTTATATATGCAATTCTCCGTATCATTTTCAGGCTAGCTGTCCGAAAGTCAGAGAAAGAAATGGGAAGACTGCTAGCGTAAATTGTGTGGAGAAAATCGCCCAAGAGGACAACTTTACGGTTGAGAAGAGAGAGGAACAAGATGAAAAGGAAGTAATGAATGGACGAGAGGATATGTGCCGTGTTGAGAATATTGACACCGTCAAAAGGGAAGATACTTCAAGCGGACTTTTCCCTTATATGTCCAATGGATATGTCAATGGGCATGGCCTAAACATTTTACGTGATACTGGCGCATCCATAGATATTGTCGCAAGTACATATGTAAAGCCTGAAATGTACACTGGAGAATACGTTAGAGTGAGGACACCGTTGCAAGAGGAATCGGTATGTTTACCTGTGGCGGAAGTAGAAGTTGTGGGAGATTTTGGGCGTGTATTCTCTAAGGCTGCAGTAGTAAGAAGTTCCTTAGATAGAGGGTACTACATTTTAGGAAACAAAACTGCAGAGCTCATTGAGCGACAGAGGACGCAAGATCCTCAGCCAGAAATATTATACGCCGTTACGACTAGAGCTACAAAAGTGAGACAAGAGATTGAAGAAGAAGAGCAATTTACGGATGAGACTGGACCAACAGAGGAAGAGGAAGATGCGATTGAAGAACAGGATACTAAAGGGCCTGAAATTTTAAGATTGATGGGTGTGGGAGCAGAAGAGTTTCGCAAAGAAATGAGACAAGATCCGGATATTCAGAAATTAAGAGAAAAAGCAGGACTTCAGACTTCAGAAGGAGAAGAGTGCGTGGTAAGATATGGCTTACTATTAGTGAAAAAGTACGATCTGTTGAAGGAGCAAAAAGAATTGATTGTGGTGCCTAGGAAATATTGACAAGATCTATTGTCAACCTGTCACGAGTGAACAGTTTCACATTTGGGAGTCTCAAAAACCAAGGAGCAATTTTTACGATATTTCTATTGGCCCGGGTGTTATAAAGACATGGAGAATTATGTGAGAACCTGTGATCTATGTCAAAGAGTTGGGAAAGGCAGGGATATGAAGAAGAGTCCGAAGAAGATAGTACCGGTAATAGAAGAAGTGTTTTCTAGGATAAACGTAGATATTTGTGGCCCTTGGCCGGAGTCAGAAAATGGACATAGATACATTTTTACAGCAATTTGTAAGGCTAGCCGATACCCCGAGGCCATACTTCTCAAGAAGATTTCATCGATAACGATCATTGATGCTTTTTTAGACTTGTTTAGTCGAATTGGATTTCCTAAAGAGATTCAGTGTGATAACGGGTCGTATTTTGTGAGTGCATTAACAAATGAATTCTTGCATAGACTTGGGATACATGTGGTTCATAGTTCTGTGTACCACCCTCAGTCTAACCCAGTAGAAAGGTTACACCGTACCATGAAGAAGATAATAAGAATACAGTGCAATAGTTGTGTTGAGAAGACACAATGGGAAAAGGCAATCCCGGCGATGCTTTTCGCCATCAGAACATCGGTAAACGAAAGCTTAGGGTTTTCTCCCGCTGAGATAGTACATGGAAGAAACTTATGAATGCCTTTGACTTTATCATATGAAAAGTGGAAAATGGGTGACACAGCGGAGACTCAAACGCCGGTAGTGGAGTACGTCTTGCGAATTATTAATCGTATCCACAATAGCATGAAGATGGCCATAGATCAACAAGGAATGGCAGGAGCGAAAAGGAAGACTTGGTATGACAAGCGCGCAGTCCAACGAAGTTTCCAGCCAGGAGATCTAGTATTAATACTGACACCGCTTAAGACAAATAAATTAGCAATGTGCTGGAATGGACCTGGGATAGTCGAAAAAAAGCTTTCGGATACGAATTATATTGTAAAACTTCCAGAGAAAGGAGATCGTATGCAGGTATTCCACATAAATCTCTTAAAGAAATATTATCAGCGTGAGGAACAAGTTAACTATCTTGATGGAAAAATGATGGAAGAACCAGAAGAGATCGGCATGGAAATATCCGCTGTAGCTTCCGGTGAAGGAAAATCCCTTAGTGAAGATATTCACATATAAGAACACCTAACGGAAGAGGAAAAGGGGAAACTTAAAAACCTGGTGCAAGAATTCTGTAATATTTTTTCCGCTACGCCAGGGGTGACGGATGTAGTAGTCCATGATATCGTGCTAGAAAACAGTGAGCCGGTGAGACAAAGGCCATATCGGACGTCCCCCCGGCAAACCCAAATATTGCAAGAAGAGGTGAGGAAAATGATGGAGCTGGGTATAGTGGAAGAAGCAGAATCAGATTATGCTTCACCTATGATTTTGGTAGAATCGCCTCAACGAGATCCAAGACCCTGCGTAGACTACTGACGCTTAAATAAAAATATTAGGACAGAATATTATCCAATTGCCAACATTGATCAAAGGATAGAGACAGTAGCAAATGCGAAATATATTACGGTGATTGACCTATCTAAAGGATACTGACAAATTAAAATGACAAAAAGGGCTCAGAGATATGCTGCTTTTGTCACTCCCTTCGGTATTTTTCGTCCTCTGCGGATGCCATTTGGACTTAAGAATTGTTTTGCCATATTGTTTCAGCCTGTTGATGTCAAAACTATTGAGAGGATACGATCGATTCGCGCTACCGTATTTGGATGATATTGCCATATTCTCAAACATGTTTGAGGAACATTTACATCATTTACGTTCAATTTTCCAGAAAATTCAAGCTGCAGGATTGACATTGAAACCAACAAAGTGTAAGTTCGCACAAAGGAAAGTTAAGTACCTTGGTCATGAAATAGGCCGAGGTGAATTAAGGCCTGCAGAAGTAAAAATCATGGCTATTAAGGAATATGCTACTCCGACGACCAAAACAGAAGTATGAGCATTTATGGGACTGTGTAACTACTACAGGAAATATATCAGATCATTTGCGGATTTAGCCGCACCTATTACAAATCTGACAAAGGGAAGAATATGTGGAAGAGTAAATAGAATGGAATGAGGAAGCAAATACGGCATTCCATAAATTGAAAGAAGCTTTAACTGCTCAGCCCGTGTTAAAAGCCCCTGATTTTGAACAAGAATTCCTCGTACAGACGGATATATCCGAGAATGGTTTAGGCATTGTTCTTTCCCAGGTGGGATCAGATGAAGAGGAGCACCCTGTTTTATTCCTTAGCAAAAAGTTAAATGAGACAGAAAAGACATAGGACCACTGAAAAGGAATGCCTAGCATTGGTTTGGGGGATCAAGAAACTGCACTGTTACTTGGATGGAAAAAGAAAGTTCCGAATTCAGACGGATCACAATCCTTTAGTGTGGCTACAGACTGCTGCACTCTCAAATCCCCGAGTGATGAGGTGGGCTCTAATATTGCAAAATTATAACTTTGAAATCGAACACCGGAAAGGCAAAATGAATGCGAATGCTGATGCGATAAGCAGAAGTATTAAATAGTTGCCACTGAGTATCCGATACGGAGCCTGGTACTCCTTGCCGACTGGGATACTAACCTGGTGAGTAAGGTCGTGACTTGTCACGTCCTATACTCGTCTAGAGGGAGGGGGCAAGACTGTAACGTCGCGTCCTTAATGTTGGATGATGATCCTACTGTTTTTTAGTTTTATGCATTTATTTTTTAATTGTATTTTTGTTTGTATGTATGTTTATGTTTATATTGCTGTTTTGGGAGTTGAGGGCACTATGGTGATCGGGGTGTACATAAGGGATTGTTATGAAGAGAGCCATATTGGAGGCTGGAGAGAGAATAAAGCTCCAGAGAGTATAGAGGTCTATTATTGTTAGAGATTAAAAAAAGGGGTTGCGACATCACAGTTCAAAACAATGGAAAATTACAAGAACACTTTTGTCATACAATTTGGATTTCTGCATACAGTAGCCTGATTGCATCAATTGTCTGACAAAAGGCACACCATATCTTCAATAACAAAATTGTGCCAAAATGATACATACTTTTCCATTGCCAGCAGGTTGGAGGGTCTGAAATACTGACTCAACAGCATAAGTGCCACTTCCTTGCAGCAGTATGGTGGTGTAAATTTCTGCTGAAGCCTCTAATAAAGATTAAATGGAACTAATTTATTAATAATGTTTGTGCTTGATTTAAACTTTTTAGTTTGGTTTTAATCTAACACAAAAAATGAGTATTTAAATGATAACCATTATATACTTAGTTTCATAGTTTTGAGAAAATGAAAGGGTATCCGCTATATTTATATTCATCAATGCTGTAAGGTAATTTCAATGATTTTACCCAATGTTTAAGTTCTTTTTCAACATTACCTGCTATTTTCAAAATTTCTTCACGTACTTCTTTCACGATTACAATGAATTCAGTGTCTCTTGAACCCAAATCTCGCTGCATTGCTTTCTTAACATCGCTGCTAACGCCCAAGGGTCCCGGTGTAAAGAGTTTTTTCTCTGTTCCAAATGAAAGACATCAATAGTGCATGAAGCTCACCCAAAAAATAATATGATCAATCACTGATACTCACCCTGGAAATTTTCCATGATGTTTGGCTCTAGAATGACAACTTTTACAAAATTCCTAGGCCATAAGAGCCTCCCTCATTCACCAGTCAAAGGTCATATTATCTTTAAATTATTTTTTTAATCGGCATTACGCAATCTAGGGTCACGCAGCCGAGCAAGTACCTCCATGGTGAATTATTCCTTCAATAATAAGATAAAATCCACCAAATAATGAAATTTTTACGTTTGAATTCCCTGTATAACAACAAAATAAAATTTTAAGGACGTTACAAGAAGAATAAAAGTGTTATTTCCACAATCAGTCGGCTACTGTCATTTAAAAAGTGAACCATTGTATCGATTATCGAAGCATCATCACAGTCGATCGCTACGTAAAGAATCGACTTTTTAGCATCGATTCTTTCGGAAAAAGTTGAAGTCTGAATATCGTCGTTTATGAAATCTAGCATCTCATTGTCGGATAGCTGTTTTCATTAACCGGGAAATATTTATAACGTCATACGATGAGTTCTATCGGCACAGGTGTACGTAAAAATATCATATTTTGTAGTTTATCCATTGCCTTTTAATCTAAATTTTGTAAAAGCTTATCTTTTCCTTTGTTGTTGATGAAATTCTAGTGTGGGTAGCGGCTTTCGTTGAATCACATTGCCTTACACCTTTGTTCAGGAAAATTATTTTTTGGTAGCAATTTTATCCTACACTTTTATACTCAAATTTGTTCGATTTGTTGTGATCTCTTCACCGTTATGATCGTAATCTGTTGCCTCTCGATCTTGGAAGGCCTAAGTCTAAGATTAATTGCATTATGTGTTATGGCAGTTTGATGTTAATTTTTTCTCTATACTTTCAGTATGACCTTTCAGCATCGCAGTTCTCCCCTGATGGACGCGTTTTTCAGGTGGAGTACGCCCAAAAGGCTGTAGAAAACAGTGGGTAAGTTAGTTAAGCTTCTTCATTTGGGAAGTTGAACCTTATAGATTATTCGCGTTAAAAATTTGGGTTTTAGTACATCTATGGAAGCATACTTGATAGTGGCATCTCCTGATCGAAATGATTTGAGTTATCCGCTTTGTTGGACCTAAAGTGGATAATATTTGAAGGAATGACATGGTTAGTTCCGTAAAGAATGCTTTTGTGTAAGAAATATCACATTTAATGCCTTTATTTCGCTAGGCAGGTTCAATTATCTGCTAAAAATGACGACTCGTTTTATTTACTTAGTCGCTGGTTCGTATGAGCTTATACTCTGTGAATGAAAGGCCCCTCATTCTTATGCCGACCCTTCCTCGCGTTAAAATAGATTGTTAAGTTATTTTCAATGCGAGTGTAAATTGTGGCTATCTTACTTTTTGTAGAATTCAAAAAAAGGCTTTTTACCATGAAATGATTCAATGTCATTTTCTTCATGTTGGTCTTATCAGGCCACAGAAAAGTGTTTCTTGTTAGTAATGAGAGCCTTAATCATATCTTTCCAAGTTGTTGAAATGCTTCTTTGGATGAGCTAATTGTTTAGAGATATGTCGTCAAAAGTAATTTAATGGGATCGAGAAGCCACTTCTCATTTGAATTGCATATTGTCATTCCAATATTGCCTTTCTTCATTATTTTTCTTGAATTCCCATGCAATTATTAATCATGTTATTTAATTCCTACTTTGAATGGGAAATTATTTGTTTTGATGGCTAAAAAATATGAGTGGCCTATTTGAGTGGGAAATGAGTTTAAAAGCCTAGTAACACAATATATCAATGTTTACAAGTATATTTTTTAAGGCATGAATGCAAGAATTATCGTTCTAATACACCATGTTACCACTTGCGTGAATGCACGAAGAAAAAATGGAACCTGTTCTATTTGGTTCATGTGCATGTTCATTCATACATGTTCCATTCCCATCTGCCAAAATCATTCATTCCTGCACCGATGAACTTGTGTGTGTCAATTTATGAGATAACCAGGCCATATAAACAGGAAAACTGTCATCGAAGTTATTCTTACAATTCCTTAACCGTTGTCCCTTGGTGGAATATGCCATTGAAGCATTTACAGGGCTGTACTTATTAAAAAATAGTTATACAATGAAGATATAAGAGATAAAATTATCATTTTACAATTTAGGTGAGACTAGCTGAGTTTTTTGTTGCATCTTGGTATATCATGTTACATTTTAACATCATAAGTGGTAAATTATCACCCAATCTAAAGCCTTAGTTTCACTATACATTCACATGTTTGAGTTAATTTCTTAATATATGAACGAGTGAATGGGCAAAAAACGCACCAACTAACCTCCCAACTTGTTACAATGCATCTATAGAAAATAGAACCTGTTCTAGTTTGGCTTATGCAATGGTACTTTTTCTGTTCTGGTCCACAAAAATAGTTCATGCATTTTGGCATTAACTCGTACTGGTTAATTTACTGTGTAACCTGACCTTACGGCTTTGTCAGAGAAGAAGTTCTTTAAAGCTTTTCTTACTATTTTCTTTCTTTTCTTACTAGTTCTTTCTTTCCTTACTATTGCATAAATAATATTTTGATGCCAGGGTTTGAAAATTTATTCAATTACACTTCAATAGCTGCTGATGAAAGAATCCCTACTAGTGCAGTATTGTGGAATGCACCAACTCTACAAACCACCTAATATAATGCTTGAACTGCCCATAAAAACTTCACAATATCCTCTTCCCCTGCTCATCTTGCTTTTTCATTTGTACAACGAAGAGGGAGAACTTATGTTTCATCAAAATGGTATTCATAGTGAACCTCTAAAACCAATTTCCATTTTAATTTATTAGCCTACAATACAGAACAGTGTCAGTCTATGTAACAATATTTTACAAATACTTTCATTATGTATTTTAATTTATTTATGTATTAATTTAATGGCCGACTAAGGTATCTTCATATTTTTCAATTCTAGAACTGTCATTGGCTTACGTGGAAAAGATGGTGTTGTGTTTGCAGTGGAGAAGTTAGTTACTTCAAAACTGTATGAGGCAGGTGCGAATAGGAGACTATTTAACATCGACAAACATGTTGGAATGGTAATTATCACAATGATTTGAATTTATTTTAGTTGTGTAGATAATCATGTTTAATTTACCCATACGAGTGATGATTTAATGCGCTTGCGTTGATTATAATACAATGCAAGGTTTTGTTGGTTTTTATCTCTCTTAGTTTTATTGAAATTAGGTGAATAAAATTCACTCTCTAGAAATACAATGCTGCGATAAATAAGGGTAAAGGCAGTTATTTTTGTTCCTTTTAAGAAATGCTGCTTGAAGTCATTTTAACTCTGTTTCCCCTCTACCGGGAGCTCTATTAAGGTAATGTAATGAAAATTAAAGAGTAATCAATTCTCTTGATAGAAATCCTAGCAGGGGGGAAACAAATGTTTAAATAAATTAATAATGAAAGTACCTTTCTTAAGAGAATTATTCCTTCTGACCAAATGCCAGGAAAAACTCAAATTCTACATTATACCTTTCTTATGTTTGGTGAACATTACCAGTTACCATTGCCAGTAACAGTTTATATCCCAATGTTCCTTAGGTAGTTTTTCCTGGCATGCAAAGGATTAATGTCATGAGCAATGTGTTTTATTGCTAGTGATCAAAAGTTTTCAAAGTGTGTAATGCTGATATTTTTGATGCATAAAATTCATGGAGATTAGAATACATTACCTCTGCTGCCAAAATTAATGGTACAAAAATCTGTAAAAAATGTTGCTGAATTTATGTATGGAGCATTCTCTTGTGCAAAGCAAGAGGATATATGCTGCTGTATAGTATTTTACTATGTATTTAATCCTCATTTTGTCTTTACTAATGGGTCATTCCATGTCAGTTCATCCAGGCATGACACCCACCGACTCGGATTTTGATGAAACTTGCCAATTTTCATCCTTCCATGCTGGAATGAAACAGTGTAAAATATTTCTTGGCTATCTCTAATAGTTTTATTTTCACGACCATTTGAAGTTTGGGTGAAACTGCAGTTTTTCAATGAATGCTGTCTCCAGAGGCACTTGCGCCTCCAGAGGGAAATAATTTGTCTCAGCCATAGTTTTCATCCGATTCTTATGAAAATTTGCAGGTTTACTATAGAAGTCATGAGGATTCCAAAATCTTATTGAAAAATATCCTAAGGAATATTGGAAATTCTCTAAACTCGTATGTTTCATAAGATTTTAGAATATTTTGCGTCAAAAACATGGTTCTATAAAACATCAAATTTTGACCTGAGGCAATATCTGAATCAAGCTAAATTATTTTTTCTAATATTCCTTAAGGTATGACCCACCACCTGTAAAAATAAAATTCATGGCTTTTTGCTTGCTTTGTTGTTAAAAAAAATTTTATGCAAAAAAAATCCCTTTTCACGACTCTGGTCGTCAGTGTTGGGTCCTCCTTCAAGTGTGATGAAATGCTTGTGTTAACTGTTTTCTATATCTAAGAAAATATTTACAACATATATCTAGTGCATAATACATCCAAAAATTAAAACATTTTTTTATGTGCAGGTTGTTTTTCTCCCGATAAGAAAAATATATTTTTGAAATAGAATATTTTAAGGAATTCATAGCTCTTACCCATCATTGCTGTGGATAACTTAATTGTTGCTTAATAAAACACATCAAAATACAGGATGCATGTCAATACAAGTCAACTTTCTCCATTTTGTATTGACAAAAAACTTCTCGAATGTGTTTTACTTCAATAATGTTGCACAACTTATGAATGAACAATCACAATATATAGTCACTTTTGTCTGTGCATCAGTTTGTAGTTAAATAGGATAGTATCCAAGGTCTTCACTGAGGCCTATCTCTGAGAAAGCTAATATTTCAGTTACACTAGAGTTACATTTTTTTCCCAGTGGTGGTAATTCCAAGTTTTCCTTTTAAATCCAAGAGCCGTCGGTTCACACGTTCAATGTCTTTCTCCGAGAAGTAATATATTTGTCCTGAGCCTCTTGTGGTAGAAGTTTCCACATAACAAATGACATTATTTACAGGAACATTGCAAATATCTTCTTTCTCTTTTGGCCACTAAAATGATAAAGAATTTCACTTTTATATCTAATGGATCAACATCCTTTGACATAAGTTGCCCAAAAAACCAGTGATTGTCATACAAGCAGGCCACAAAAGAATTAGTACAAGTTTTTGTCAAAATTTCTTCCCAACTTGGCTTTATCAAGAAATTGTGGACAGAACTGTACGTGGTATCAAAGCTAATTTTTTTTGTCGCAATAATGTATAGAAGAATGGTAGCTACGAGTACCTGGGATTGTTTTTACAAGGTACTAGTGAGTTTCTAATTGTTGCTGAATCATTGATAATTGTTCTTTTTTTAAAACGTAAAATGAAATTTTGTCCACTTTGTACTTGCAGAACTGAAACACCTTTTCAATGGAAGTCATTGTATTACCCAGATCCCGCTGAAGGCTTTCTCTTGTAAGAATGCACTTAACTGTTCCACCTATCCCATCACATGGAGATTTCCCATGACTAGTTGAAAAAAAGACCAAGAAGCATGCAAGTCAAAGTCCTGGTGATGATGGCACAGGTTTATAAAGTTTTTACAGTTCTTATATTGGCCAGCACAACCATCACTGAAATATTGCACTTCCTTTACTTCAAGGAACTTTTCCTTTAAAAACTGAGTGACTATTTTTTGCGTTTCAAATACGAAAGCTACATCATGTTCTAGATCGTCACAAAATACACACAAACTTGACACACAGAGATCTTACTTCAGCTGTCCACGAGTATAAATTACCGCTGGATGTAGGGAACAACCATCCTGATTCCAGTGATGACCCTGTACCTCATCTTGTATTACATAATGGTATTTTTCACTGAAATCCAGCAAAACAATGGCTTCATCTGGCTGTAGGTTATTTTTTAGTTCTTTTAGGTATCTCGCCTGGGATTTGTTTATGAAGGAATGTGGGAGAAGTTTTTCCAGATTGTTCACCAGACTATTGATGTATTCATCCAGAGTCACTGTTAACCTAATTTATTGGGTCCGATCTGTTGTCACCCATTGTATGTCACTTCATCTTCAGGGTCCCATTCCTCAAATTTACTTTTCAGATGCTCCTTCAGTCGTTTTTCAGACATACATTCTGAACAGTGCCGTAACATGCAATCCCTGTTATCTTTGGAACATACCAAGTAGTCAAATAGGTCGTTGTAGGTCTCCTCTATAGAGCATCCATGGAGAAGAAGTGATGCATTCTGATGGATAGCACAGATACACACAGAATGGGCTACAGTGAAGCCTGCCAACACGCACCATTTAAGTTGCAACATACAGAATTTTGAAAACCCTATTTTTACATGTGGGAATTCAAATTGAAAAGCTGCATACAGCTCATTTAGGTTAAATAAAAGTAACCACTTTTGCTTGTGGACATTTTTGGACACACTCACCTTATCATTCATTCCTGGCATAAGGCGTGAATACTCGTAATTTTGGTAGAATGACTGAACTAAGTCCACTGCAGTTTGTTCTATGTTTTTCCCCCTCCTTGGATCTGGTATGGCTATGATGCCTTTCATTCTTAGAATTCCCTAGCATGCTGAATTGTATATTCACTAACATTAGTTTCGGTGGCTACTTTTTTCCTACTCCACGAAGTCGGAGCTAGTGTTAGTAGCTGAATTATCTCTCGCTGACTGCCTGCTGTCACCAGTTTTTCTTTTAGTAACCCAACTAGCACATCCATATCACTCGCTTTATCAAGAACTTCTGAATCATGCTCTGGAAGGAAATCTTTATCCAGTACTTTGAAAACCTTTTTGTTCAAAGTAGAACAACATTAATGAGGTAAAAAACATTTGTGAAGTTTTTTGTCAATACAAAATGGAGAAAGGTGACATGCATTGACATGCATCCTGTATTTTGATGTGTTTTATTAAGCAACAATTAAGTTATCCACAGCAATGATGGGTAAGAGCTATGAATTCCTTAAAATATTCTATTTCAAAAATATATTTTTCTTATCGGGAGAAAAACAACCTGCACATAAAAAAATGTTTTAATTTTTGGATGTATTATGCACTAGATATATGTTGTAAATATTTTCTTAGATATAGAAAACAGTTAACACAAGCATTTCATCACACTTGAAGGAGGACCCAACACTGACGACCAGAGTCGTGAAAAGGGATTTTTTTTGCATAAAATTTTTTTTAACAACAAAGCAAGCAAAAAGCCATGAATTTTATTTTTACAGGTGGTGGGTCATACCTTAAGGAATATTAGAAAAAATAATTTAGCTTGATTCAGATATTGCCTCAGGTCAAAATTTGATGTTTTATAGAACCATGTTTTTGACGCAAAATATTCTAAAATCTTATGAAACATACGAGTTTAGAGAATTTCCAATATTCCTTAGGATATTTTTCAATAAGATTTTGGAATCCTCATGACTTCTATAATAAACCTGCAAATTTTCATAAGAATCGGATGAAAACTATGGCTGAGACAAATTATTTCCCTCTGGAGGCGCAAGTGCCTCTGGAGACAGCATTCATTGAAAAACTGCAGTTTCACCCAAACTTCAAATGGTCGTGAAAATAAAACTATTAGAGATAGCCAAGAAATATTTTACACTGTTTCATTCCAGCATGGAAGGATGAAAATTGGCAAGTTTCATCAAAATCCGAGTCGGTGGGTGTCATGCCTGGATGAACTGACATGGAATGACCCTAATGTTTACAAATTTGCATTGTACTTACAGGCAGTTTCTGGATTGCTGGCCGATGCTCGACAAATTGTTGAAACAGCTCGCATAGAAGCCTCAAATTATAGGGCCCAGTATGGGACTAACATTCCACTAAAGGTAATTCTTGTCCTTCATCATTTCAGTTTGATTAATAATGTTTTTAAGGTGACTGGAATCATAAAAATGCATGCCTTTTGTTTCTTCCAAAAAATGTCTCCATGTTCTTCGGGGAGTTTCAGCAGTGATAGTGCATATTTTTAAGTCACTGAAGACACCTATTGCAATATCCGGCATGGAAATATGTGTTGGAAAACTCATGAGACTTTCATCTTTATTAATTTTTTCTGCTGACATCTTCTCAAATATATGTAGCTGTTATACCTTAAAAAAATATGAATGTGCTATGATTACACCACTTAATTCATCATAATCTTTTTCTGATTCAATTTCAGTATTTAAACGAGAGGGTTTCGATGTATATGCATGCCTATACCCTGTATAGTGCCATCCGTCCGTTTGGCTGCAGCGTTATTTTAGGCACATATGAAGATGATGGCCCCGCAATGTTCATGATTGATCCATCAGGAGTGTCATATGTATGTATCCTTACCACTAAATCTTATCCTTATATTGCCAATGTATTAAGTTTTTTTCCTCATCATTGTAAACATTTTCTAGGGTTACTTTGGATGTGCTGTTGGTAAAGCAAAGCAGGCTGCAAAAACAGAAATTGAGAAGTTAAAGCTGCAAGATATGAGTTGCCGAGATCTCGTTAAGGAAGCTGCAAGGATGTATGTACTCTTCAGTGGTTATTGCTGTATAAATCTGTGCTTTTATTATTGAATGCCTAAGGGATCCCCAAAGATTTCCCTGGGTCACCTTAGTTATTCCCTTTCAGCATTTGGTGATGGACTTGAATTTATTTTATATTTCAGAATATATTTGGTTCATGATGAGCTGAAGGACAAGACGTTTGAGCTGGAGCTCAGTTGGGTAGGTGCAGTGACAAATGGACTGCATGAAAGAGTGCCGGATGCCCTCTTTGCAGAAGCTGAAAAATCTGCGAAGGCAGCAATGGAGGATGACTCCGATTCAGACACAGAAGAAATGTGAAGGAGGTAGTGTTCTGGGCACTTTAAGGCCAATTTAAGATATTTAAAGTGTGATTTTCAACTCAGAGGACTTGGGGGGGCGTGACATTTTTTTTCTGGAGAAAATCTTCTTGAAATGCTGATTACACCGACTAACCAGGATTTCTTTGCTCTAGAATGTGCATTTGTTACAAGTTCTACAGATAAAATTTTTATGGAAAGAGATCAAGTAACATTCTATTGAGACTCTATTAAAAAAAAAAGAAATATACTCTGGTGTGTGTATTATTTTCCTGCCTTTGGGAATGTGAATTTGGGGTCTTCACAATTTTTAAGGTATTGGGTAGACCTAGCTGTGTTTAGGACCATAAAAGGCTCTCTCACTCATCACCCCACGGGAGTAACTGTCTCAAAAAATACTTATATTTATTTAACTGTGACCTCTGTTAGGGCTTCTATGCTTACGATTGAGTACATTCCAAAAACAGGACTACTAAGTGATTGGAGTTTGAGACTAATTCAGTAAAGTTACTGATTTGGATGGAAATTCAGGGTGGTCACTCGATTATAAACCTGAACTGCCTTGATCTTTCCAGGCTGTTTCTGCAATTTTCCAGACTATTTGATAATATTTATTTTACAGAGTACAGACATATGTACTTATTTATCTTTATGGGGACAAGAATAAGAGTAGTATAATCATAGCTTTTAAAAATTGAGTGAATTCCTGATATAAAAATGAATCTTCAAGTAACTGAGCACTATCTGAAAGAAATGTTGGGAACAGGGTAATCTGATGCAAAGTTACATCAATACGTAAGAGGATAGCATGAAAAACCAACACTTGACTTTGACAGCAAATATAATTTTCCGATGTAATTTTATGTTTGCATCAAATTACTCCCTTTTCCTCTCGGGATAAGTATTTGATTACATAATTCTGTTTGAAGGAAAAAAAGATTTTTTTAATACTCTGAATGAAAATGGAATGTGATTTTTTTTATTTGAAATTCACATTTATCACAGGCAGGTGAGCACCACTGGTATTGTCTTACTGATGGATCATTTGGTGATTGAATGTCTACTCAGCAAGCAATCAACTGGAGCAAATCACAATTACACACTGGAATGTTTCTGTTGTATTCACTGAGTGTTTGCTTGTCTATGTAACTGCATTTTTCACTAGCTGCAAAAAGCCAGAATTCCTTCAGCATAGGCAGGAATAGGAGCTGAATAATTTCTGTAGGTGAAAATGGTCCAAATTGTGATTCAATCTTTGGAATTGAGCCATCTCACGTCAAATGCCAGAGTTTCCCCGGGGCAATCTGGCTGACAACATTGATGCCCCCCAATGGGGATGATGCTAGTCTCTCCTCCCTCAAGGCTAAACCATCTAGGTGGGCCTGCACTGCTGTTCTCATGTCAGCCTCTTCATCAGGTGTTTTCTTCTTCCCAAGATCGCCAACATATAGAATGCGAGCCAGGAAGCACAGTGCTACCATCTCTGCTATCATCATGGTGTTGTATATCACTGTAAGTTACATTAAGAGTTGCAAATTGTTACCGATTCATTAGAATAGCTGAACTGTAATTAGATTTTGGAAATGAATATGAGATCATGTCTATTTATGAATTTGGTCATATTTTATGCTTTCACTTTTAATACCAATGTAGGAATGAATTATGCAAAAGTAGTTATTTAATGATAATGAGAAAGGAGGGAGTTAAGATATTTTAACTGCCACATTAAATTGATTTTTATTGAATAATAGGCATGTTTTTATTCCTGAAATTTAAAATACACTGGAACAACACTTCTAATGCTCTTCTCATTATGCATTAACCGAGCTCTCGACTCTCATCATTAACAAGTTGTAAGCAAGGCAATAACAGTACAGAATTTGCATGTAGATTGTCTTATAATAATTTTTATTCACGGAACTGGCACTTACTACTAACAACTCTTACCTTTATATTTATTAAACATTACAGTTTACTTAATTCTATCCATTCATTTAGTGCTATGTAACATCATTATTGTTGGGCATTAGGGAAATTGTAAAGAAACTGTAAAGGGGATTATAAAATTTGGGTGTGGAGATATGAAATAAATTACGTAGGTGAATAATTTGTGAAATAATGAGGTCTTGAGTGAGGTGAGAGAGGGTATTTGGAAAAAAAATAATGGAAAGGTGAACTGATAGGTGGAAAAATGGAAAGGTGGCCTGTGAATGGAGAGGATTATTAAAACTTGAATCAGAATAAAAGGAAGAATGGAGGGAGGAAGAACTAGAATGGACCATATAATTAGGGCAAAGGTAAACCAAAATGATATTTTGATAGGAGATTATGTGTATTGTCCATTGAAGGGTATTAGAATGTGCTTGATTACGAGTTTTATTTTGTTTTTGATAGAGTTTGAAAAATAAGGAGACCTGTAATTTTACACTTTTGGATTCGTCACCCATGTCTCAAGCTAATGTGTACATATTTACCAACATATTACTTTTCATGGTATATGATGGAAGAAAATTTTTATATCGATCAAGTATAATTTAAACATACATACCATTGACATAAACTGCAGGACTGATTGGAGGCTTGCAAGGAAATACATTAGTCCAAAGAATGATTCTTGTGATAAGTCCTTGTAGCTTTGATAGAAAAAGAACCATTTGCAGGACTATGAATTTCAAATTTAATTTGTGTTGACTGAGTGGCGTGGCTAGCATTCTCACTGTCATGGTCATTCCCCATATTCCAAAAAGAATAGAAATGGCAACCAAAGGCTGAAAAAACATGTAGTTGACATGGTATAAACTCTGAAACAAAGAAAATCATCATATCAGTGATGTAGTGTGGTATCATACATCATGAATCACCAAAGACAAGAGTAACCAAACGGTTAATGCTTGTGTCTCCCAGCAGCAGGGATAATAGATATTTTCGCAGATGTACAATTACCTCTTCCTCAGCCCACATGACAAGCAAAACCATATGCACCAATGCTTGAATGACTGGAAGCTGTAGAACCAGTATCCTTAACATTCGAATGTGTCTTCTGTATTAAATAAAAAGGTAATTATTGTGGTGAGAGCTTAAAATAGATAAGGAACATCTTAAAATCTAGATATTTTGATTCCTCGGAAATTTAAGGAGTTTATACGCTCCTCATTGTCAGATCCTGTCATGCCTTCTAGGAGGATCCGGCTTCTGATGGACAGAAACCAATGAGATTTCACGCAACAGACCATATCTTTAGGGAAGGCTAAAGTCAATGGTTAGGTCAATTAGGCGAGGCATGGTTAAGCAGTTTTAAAGAAAGACAGTCAATCATAATCATGTTTTTAATGTAAAATTAAAAGGGAAGTATGTTAGTAGTAGATGGATAAGAAGAAGGTACTAGAATAGCTTTAAGCTGTGTATGATTGTAGACAGCTTAAAAGCCACTCATGTACTAAATATTTTATTTATTTTCATAATTTTAGGAGTGTCCCAGGGACACCTATCCTGTAGGCCCATGGTCACTAACTCAGGTTCATGATCTCCAAAGATCAATAGTTAACCATTTTCCTGCTGCTCACTCTCCAGAAACCTACCCGTCACGTGCAGCAAAAATTCTAAGCACACAGCAGTGATGAAGAAAAAGTATGTTCACAACAGGGTGCCATGCTGGGTATACTGCGGAATGTACTTGGTACATTCATAGCAGCGAAATGGTTAAGCAATCATTTCAGGCTTACCTTAGTGGAAGTTCATTTTATCCATTTTGAAAAACTTTTTACTTAAATCCACACATGTAATCTTTAAACTGACCTTAGTTTCAATTCAGTGATAGTGCCATCATCTGGGTAACACTTTATCAGAAGGCCCGGTACACTATACGTAAACAGTTGAATGTGGACAGGGCAGAATTAAGATGGATTAGGGTTGAAGGTTGCATCAATAGGAAAAGGATTGTGAGAGATGTTACAGACTGACAGGGTGGGAAGGTCTATTAACAGTTTTGGGTGAGTTCGTCTATCTTTATATACACCTACATATATACTGATCGATAAGGCATAGATGGGATACTAAATGACAACTGTGTTGAAACCCGCATTGGTTTATAAATTAAAAGAGTGAATTTAAGCCGTTTTTGTCTTTAAGAATCAGTGTTATAAAATTGGGGTCTGGGGCAGTTTTCTCAAGTATGCAGTTGTACATAAGGTATATTCAACCTAAACACCATCTGCCTTCATGCACAATGCCACTCACTTGGTGACCGCAAGGTCAGGGAGACAACAGCAGCAGCATGGCCAGCAGCAGCAAGGGCCCACTTGGAGGGAAAGTGAGCCATCAGACAGTAAGGCGATTATCTGCGCCTCGCCCCCTGCACATGATACGCACAGGCAGAACATCTGGTAGAGAGCAGCCGTGAATATACCTTGCGTAACAGCTTCAGCCAACAGATGGGCTCTGGGAACGACCATGGCACAATAGGTGGCAACTGCTACAACCTGTCAAACAAGCAATCAAAAATCACTTGAATGAATGCTAGATATCTCATGCTAACTCAGATTTAACTTTCTGGCTTTTAATTCATATTTCCTGAATGACGCATGAGATTGGGTTTAGATTGGGCCACCAAAAATGTCATGTTGCATTCCTTATGATTTTGGCTTAGCTTTATTGGCTATTTAAATGGATAATCAGTGAGGAATCATTTATACTCCTCCTCAGATTCAGGAGAACCACAATGAAAATAATAAGCTAGACATTACACTGGTAGGAGAGACTCTTGAGGCACTGCAATGCTTCTTATATATGAGAAACTATCTGGACTGTGGAGTGATACCAGAAACCCCCTATGTAAGTGTAAAAAACTCTGAAAAGTGTAGGTCAAAAGGAGTAATTTTTACCCCTTTTGAACTACACTTTTCACCATTTCTTTATTTCTGCATGAATCCACACAGAAATTGATGACATTCCATCAATTATGGTACATCTTGTATGATATGAGCACAATGTGGTGGAAGTTCTTAATATTTGTTAAATGAGACATTGCAATATTTCCACTAATGCTGGTTGTAACAGCAAAAGGATATGCGTCCCGTTAAAATAATCCAGTGGAGTATTGCAATAACTATTATATTAAATAAATTAAAAAATAAATAATTAATAAACTAAATATTGCAATATCTCATTTAATTAAAATTACAGAACAGTTAATTCTATTCCAATGTATTTAAGTTGTTATTTAAGCTGAGCAATAAAAGGACATTATATTCAGAGTCAATTTTGATATTTGCAGACGGTATCAGTTCCCTGCTACAAATAAGGTGATCTAAATCAGCAAGTGGTGAGTTAGTTCTATTCATATTACACATATCAAAATAAAAAATATTTTCTACAGTATGGGATGGTTGTTGTATGTTGTTTTTAATCTCAAATATGAGAAGACCTGTCAGGCCCTTGTGCCCCCCCCCCCCCTGGAAAAAAATCCTGGATCCGCCAAATGAAAAGTAAAGGATGGTGGCTCTAACTTTATGCCTTCTTCAAACAGAGATTAAGAGCTCCTCCCTACTCCTATTGCCATTATACCTCCTTCAACCCCTTACCCTCTTGACCCCTTGCTGGGCACCCCAGCAGATATTAGGGACTTCAGATTCAATTGATTGACAGCAGTGGGTGGTAATGAAGCAGAAGTAATTGACTCTGTCATTTGGATTACTTTACGGGCTGTTTGAACTGTTCCCTTTTTTGTGAAAGGTAATTTTATTGGGATGTAACCTATTCTTCAGTCTCTTTGTGTGATGGATACCATGCAAGGGCTCAGTAAATTTTAAAATTTTTTTGCATTCTTGACGATTTTTTAAAACTCAAGATGTATTGAACTCTGTATCCTCTCAGGATTCAAAAACTGGGTAATTATGAAATGTCCTATGGAGGAAGTCTATCAATTTAAATACATATGTAAGATTTAACACTTTCCCGGCGAACAACATGTAAAAACTCTTCTCGGGATACCGCGCGGGTAAGATGAGAGCACCGACTCGCCGATGAGAGCACCGATGGGTACCGACTCGCTACCCATTCTCTCGGCTTTTCTACATTCTTCTTGCTAGCCGTAAGAATGGGTAGCGAGTCGGTACCCAAAACGTCGGCGCTCTCATATAATCTTACCCGCGTGGTATCCCGAGAAGAGTTTTTACAAGTTTCAATACGTTTCTTATTCCTCCATAGAAATAATTAGCATCTAAATTTTACCATACTAAGGCTTTTCCCTGTAGTTCACCTTTTATCGTTAGTGATCCTCATATTACTGGGTAACTCTGATCCCCTCAACCCAAACCTTCTCAACCTCCACCCACTCCAGGGCCTGTCTTCAAAACAGGTTGGGCTGCCCTACCCTAACTCTGCAAGCAGTTGGGAAACTCCTACCCTCACAAGTCCCCCTCAGGTCCCCTCACGAGTTCTACAGGTTCTACGTATTTTCATTGGAAATGGCAATCCACGCAGTTATCTGAGGAGTTTCCCGTTAGGAGATGCGGCAAATCCCGAGATTCCGGTTGTTTCCGATACATACGTTCCTTCTACATCAATTTACTTTTAATTCACCAGAGTAATCGATTAATTATTTGAAAAGTCTTAAATTCTTATAGTTTTATATAATAATTTCATTCTTTCTAATGTAACTGCAATCAAGACCAACTACTTATCTGCAGGAAAAGAGAAATCGCCGTTGTTTACATGTTTTATAAGTAATGTATTGCGAAGCGAAGCGCTTGGTAGGCAAGGAAACTACCACGATCGTGACTAATAAGGTAGTTTCCTTCACCAAAGAAAACGAAAGGCATTGATTGCGATTCGTTACCCACAATTAGTGTATTCATATTATACAAATTATTTGGTTTCAGAAATACCGGTTTAGACGAATGGCAAGGGTCAATTTTATCCTCATTTGAAAAAGGCCAGATTGGCGCCCATGCGATGCCACTCCACGTGACGTCACAGGGACCTAGTTTCTACACGAGCTCGTGTCCTTATCCTCTAGAGGATAGAAGTTTTACATCGTCTGAGGTTACCAATGCATGCATGAGGCACAGAGCTCAGGGAAACATGTCTTAATAATCACCTATTAAAACTGGCTAAGGTCGGAAAGTGTTCTTCGTTTGATAAGGTATTAATAATCCTTATTTAAGGCAAGCGCTGCCAGCTAGCAGGGTACTCTTCTACCTGCTAGCATCCTCCGTCGTATCAGCGCTCACAGCCTCGCCCCAAGGTCACCTCACTTGCGGCAGCGGGAAGCAGAACAACGTCACGGGGAGTTTTTCCCGGCATTCATACTTACCCGTCGCGTTTTCGCGCGCTTGAAAATTTTCACTTTTCATTTAATCGCGAAAAATAGATATCGTCATATAAAAATCTAAAAGCGTGAAATACGTACTCCAGGAGTAATAATCTTTCGATTTAGGCAATAAAAAAATAATAGGAAACCACCATATAGGGACGGAGAAAATAAGGAAAAATTCTTATAAGACCTTCTAAGTATATGTAATCGTCCATGTATCAATAGAATTGCTTAACGACACAGGGCACCAATGATACAATCGCGATTAATCAGTAGGTACACAATGCAATCCAACTTCGCAGCAATATTGAGCCCCGTTCCACGATCTGCTTTTTTGTCATTTCTAATTTACGGTCACGGCCGACTCATTTATGTCTCTCCGAAGCGCAATAGACTACTTTCGAGCACATAGTTTTTACTCACCGAGTACACTTTTTATAATCCACTATCTTTATTTGGGGCTTCTCGGACTTCAAATGAACACAATACCTTTTCTCGGAAGTCTATCTTGCGTCAAACTTGTCGCTGTTCTTTCATTAGATATGAACCATGGGTAAGATAACGCTGTAACACCTGCACAGGCATGGACGTACCCAGCGAGGGGCAGGAGGGGGCAGCTGCCCCCCCCCCCCTCTAGAAGCAGAAATCGCAAATGTCTTTAAGGAAAATAATATTTTTTCAAGCAAATAATTGTAAAAACTGATTAAAGATTGTATAAAGAGCTGTTACAGTTCCCTTAAAATGTTGATTTCAACCATATTTTCCATGCTTAAATCTTACCTACGACTTGAACAACCATGGCTTGCCCCCCTAGTTTTGATCCTGGGTACGCCCTTGTGCACAGGCGCCAAAAACACACTAAAAATCCGTAAAAATCGGAGGAACTCCTTCTGTTAGCTAGATACATTTATATCTATCGATATCTTCTAGATACATCGATATATCGTGAAATATCGAGATTCCGATGTAAAGTTTTAAACATTGGCGATAAATGATCGTTCGATATACCAGTACCGATATTTTTATCTTCCCCGATTAAAATCGAATCCCGATAAAAATATCACGATACATTTCCCGTCTTAAGTTTCGGGCCCAAAAGCATTCACCTTTCGATAAAATATCACGATATATTCTCCGAGAAAAAAATACCGGGCCCGATTATTATAGGACTCGCTTTTTATTGTTTCCTAGTTTATTAAGCGGTCTGATTTTTCATGATGCACTATATTTAGAGTCCCAATGTTAGACATCGTTTTCGCCAATTATTGATATTAAAAAATATAGTAACTCGATGTTGAATTTTCAATATCGCCCAGACTTACCCCCAAGATTCATCCCCCTCGCTCTCTACGACCTTGGCTCCGCGAGAAAGAGGGTGAATGGGGGGATGAAAAAAAAACTCTTCGAACCCCTGAAAAGTAGGCAACTGCCTACAACTGGTCGAAGTGGCTATCCAACACTTGATGTCAAAGACTATTAGGAACATTTTGGTGCTAATACAATCACTACAAAATTCTGCTTCAAGATAAGTATTTCTTCAAGTCCGTTCTAACACAGTCAGTGGCGTAGCGAGAAAGGGGTTTCCAGTGGGTCCGGACCCCCCGAAAAATAAAAAGTTTCTTCGCTTCATAAAAGAAAACAAAATATTTAAAATAATGAATTTACAAAAGATTTCTTTGACAAAAGAAGTTTTTTCGATTATTGAAAGTGTTAAAATTAGTTTGAACCCCTCTACTTATTGTTAGTACTCTCTTTTTACCAAATTTTTCCCTCTGGTTTTGGACCCCCCCCCTCCCGAACGGAATTCTTGGCTACGCCACTGAACACAGCAGGTAGTCACATTACAACACATGTAAAAGCTCTTGAAAAAAATAGCGTTCATTGTGGGGCTACCGTTTTCCGAGCGTGAAGACCGTACTTTAAACTCTATTTCATGTAAAGGTGAATGAAACCGTACTCTAACCTCTGTTTCATATACAAACCGGTAAAAGATTGTTTATGCTGTTATGAATTACCTATGAAATTTTCGGAACAGAGACACGCAACTGATGATTTCAGGATTAGCTGTGTGAAACCTTTCCATTAGGGAAAATGAAGGAATGAACTTTGTTAGGTTAACTAATATATTTGAAAAAACACAACCCGGGAATCCTGGGTTTCATAAAATACCTGACGATGTAAATGAGTTTTGAAACCCAGCCCGTGCTTTTTCAAATATAGTATTAGTGAACACAGGGGCGCAGCTAGGAATTAAGGCTAGGGGGGAGGGGGGGTTTCAGGCGCAACTAATACTGGAGGTATGAGGGTTTGCACACCCGCCAAGGCAAGCGGGAGGTGCAGAGGCCCTTCACCAGAAAATTATAATATTAAGAGAAATGGTTCAAAATAGTGAGTTTTACGGCCTTCTGAGGGATATTTTAACTATTCTATAAGTAATATTAATCCAGTTAAGTAAAATAGATTTACCTTAAAAATATCTGTGAGCTCTGGGGGGGGGGTTTTATCCTCCAAAACGCGCCACTGAGTGAACATAACAAAGTTTATTCTTTCATTTTTCACAGAAAAAAATATTTTGAAAGGAGAAAAAAATTACATTTTCTTCTCCTTTCAAATTGATTTCTTTGCAACCGATTGATTAGTTACCGAGATTAAACATTTAAAACTCAAATGTGAAGACTCTTTGATTGGATAGAATTACCAACTCTTCATTTTTTCAAGAGCCCTGTCCCACTCATGTTTCGTTCCCACTTACCGCTTACCCAACATCTCATTACTTACCATCCAACTTACCCATCTTTCCTCCCTCTCTCTCCCTAAAACTCGTCCCATCGCACCATCTGTCTCCTTTAAACCCCTTCCACTTCAATTAATTTTCTGAATATTGTGCTCCTATCCTTTATTTATTTTTTCCTGTGGTTCTTTTTAAATGGAATGGTAGGTAATGATAATATTTGTCGTTTTCAATCAACGTAGAGCAGTGAAATAAAAAGTGATTATTGTTTCATATTGTAAAGTATCTAGTTAAATAAATCGAAGGTTTTATAATAAAATAAGGTAACGATACTCGTAAAAAATCATTCTATTACTTCCGATACGTCATATAATCATGAAATATAAATTCTTTACGAACATTACGGATGTTTTAACATAAAAAAGCACACACAACAAGAAAAAATGTTTTTAAATGTTTATATTGTTCCTCTAAATAGTGCTAAAATTATAAAAATCTGATGACAAGCTCAGCGCATGGGGTTAATCTCTATTCACCGTTCATTCAACTTCCTCGTTCCTTTCTATCTCTCGTCCATTTCTATTACACGTTTTTGATTCTTCCTCCTTTTCCTTCAGGTACAAAGGGCACTCCTTCATTTCATCGACTCCCACGCATATAGAAGATGTTCTTGACAAAATAGCGTTCAAAGTTGAGCTACCATTTTTCCGAGCGTAAAAAACCGTACCTTTTTCAACACAGCCGGATAACAATTTGTTAACGTAAGGATGAGATTCTGATAAAATTGATGAAACGTAGAATAAAATTGCCGTTCATTTACGGTTTATTTCATTGCTACCGTTCAAGTAGTAACCGAAATAAAACAGTTCAACTCGGTTCACTCGAACTTTTTAAGGATGGTAAGTGTCCACGTATTCGCCCCTTACGTTGCGCTACGATCCACATCTTAACACTGGAGACTTGCATATATTACATTTAAGAAACATGATCAATACACGATGTAATTATCCACCCTTTTACACTCATTTCTCAATTGAGTATACATTATTTGGCATAATTATTAAATGAGTAGTGGAGTAACTACCCGAATGGGTACGCGTATGAAACAACGGACATAAGAGATAAAATTGGATTAACCGCTACGAAGACTTTCTACACCGGCATACCCAGGTGTGATTCAGAACTTCAAATCTGGGCTTTTTTCCGCTCAACTTCGCGCTCGATTCGGCATGGCAGGAAACTACGATCTCATGGACTTTTGCAAAAGCAATTTTTTAAAGGCATTAAAACAAAATGGAGTGTAGGGTGGGGATGAAGACCTAAAAACATTTTTCGTCGGAAGATAAGGGATACCTTATTACACGTATCTCTGAAATCGATAGCTTCTAAAATCTAATAGGAGGAGAGAGACAAATCTAATGGCCAAGTCCTAGAAGAGAGATGGCGATGCAGCAATGATTTAAGGAATTGCTCCACGTATGCACATGGTAAGTACTTACCGGGTAAACGCTAAGGACGAATGCAGAATTTGTTTTCACTTCAGGCGGTGCTTTCCTCAATATGTGCTTCAGAGTATCTGCATACAGTAGCACTACACACAAAACAGCGACTCCACAAACGGCGAAGAGTGCAACACCGGCAACGTTTATGGCTGTGGGAAAAGAAATGGTGTTTATTAGATAGTTCCATCTCATTTACCCGCTGCGAGTTAAGAGTATTCCTTTATACAATTATATCACAATGGAAATGGTAATCATTAAGAATTTACTGATTTAATAGCCACTAATTCACTAGAAAATTTCTTCTGCACTTCTTAATCATTCACACAATGCTTCTTTGGCGTGGATAGGTGAGGATAGGGTTACCCCAGACTAAACCACGGGCATGCGAGTACCACACATTCAGGGTAGGGAGTTCCTTTCCCTGGCCACCTCGCACTACGGCGATTTTATAAGGGATCCTGAGGCGTCAAGGGGATTTGAACTTGGGACTCCAAGATTAGTGCCTGGCACTCACCTGAATCACTTAGCACTCTAGCACTTCAAAAGTCCAAAACTCTTAATTTTTTTAAACTCGCAATTTTAGAATTCTGCAATGAATTTATCCCGTCACCAGTGAAATTCGGAAGCTCCTGTGTATCAGATATCAATAAATATAAGCAATTAAATCTATACATACGTCAATGGAAAATAAAACATCATCTCCTTGATGAGGGCACGCCGTTAATTAATAATACTGTTGGCTTAACCCGCGTCTTATAGCTCAAAAGTCAGGGTTTCCTCCCCTCTGCAGGGGACCTCTTCAGGATGCCACATTAGTCCTGAAGAGGTCCCCTGCAGAGGGGAAGAAACGTTGACTTATGAGCCACAAGGCGCGGGTTAACCACAAGTCTTATTAAGTGACTACATATGGACCGCGAAACTTTTAACAACTTCATCAATATACCCTTCTCCACTCTTACTTAGCACATTTTTAAATTAATTTTTCTAATGCAATGTGGTGAGCGTATTTTTTTTAGGAAATAATCGCAGGCTAGCGGTTGGTAAGCATTTATAAAGTCACGCGCTGGTGTACTCTAATAGCAAGAGCGAACACTTTACCAGGGAAACATTATTTGCCTTGAAAGAGATATGAACCTGGATCTTGGATAGGGTCTTATCCTCTCAGGCCACCAAAAGTGCACAAGGTATCATGATAGTAAAAAGAAGCCTGGTATCAGAAACTGGAAAGAGCACTTGATTCAGATCCCATTCAGTGCAAAGTGAATATAATATTGACCTTATGATGACGCCATGCGTTGAAACGCTTCGAAGAGTAACCTTCCTCAGTGAAGAGGATGGGTAATATAAAAAAGTTTGATTCCGGACAAATAAAATAAATTTCCGCTGCGGAAGTTCTGTACTTAAGAGAAGATCGGTTACCTATGTGCTAAAATCAATGTGATCTAAACCATCAGTCACATTCCTGGTCTATCGTAATTCGTTTGTAAGATAGATAGCGGCTGTGAAATTTAGCAGTGAAGCGAAGAGGTATAACAGGCACTATATCCCAGGCAGCGGACTTACGGTTCGCCAAGACTTTCGACATGAATGAGCCGGCATAAGGGATGCAGACTATTGAGTACCGAAAATATCCATCATGATAGTAAAAGATTTCGAGGTAATCTACACCGTACTCAAACTTTCGCGACATGGCAGAAGTAATTATAAGTCTCTCCATTGTAAATACGCAGTATTTAACGTTATAAGTATTACAGAAAAGTATGCAACTAAAAGGAAGCGCTTAATGGTCTCGGCCACTCAACGCTTGCGAAATTTGAGTACTGAATCTCTGCTGTATTCTTCTTTTCCTCGGCTACCTTCGTCAATGTCTTAATTCATTTTGCGCAATCCCAGGTGTATTAAAATCCATAGCTTGAATGGGTGAGTAAAGGTTCAAAACCTCACCCCCTCCTGGATTGTTTTGGAATACGGTCTTCAATGCTCCTCCTCCAAGTGAACCCCCCCCCCCCCACACATTTACCCCTACCTCACATAAACCCCATCGGAAAGAATTTCCTGGCTACGGCCAAGGGTGTGCACTGTTCACTGGATCCCGGAAGGAAGGATGCCTAATGGATTCTTACTTCTGGGATAGTGACTATAATATTAGAGGTTATGTACTTTGTATCCTTGTATTACTAAATACTATTCCTAGATTTTTGGACAGCGGATGACTTTTTCTGACTAGGGAGCATCCGATTTGGATCCAGAAGTTCGTTAAAGCATCCATTTTGGCTGGAGAAGAGTTTGAACTTCCGCGGAGCGAAGACAGGCGAATTATGGCACTACTGTGCGGAATGCCGTGAAGCGATGCCACACGTTTCAACTTTAAGGGTCTCCTTCGTAAAATTGACATGGTTGATTGATGCATACGCATTTCAATTGTATAGCACTAATGAAATATAAATTTGCACTGGAAATATGAAAGTCTAGTTCATTATGAACCATTTTTCGATTGACACTGGAATTACTCGGAGGGGGTTGTTTAATGCCTTCGTCCACCAACGCCTATGTGCGTGGGACAATTTTTTTAATTTTATTAATTTCTTTTACGCGTATTTATTACTGTAAATAAAAACACTTATTCGCGCCACCTATTTAATTTTTTCTCTACGATTTGGGTCACTGGAATTTCCCCTTCCTTTAAAAGAATGCATCACTCTCTTCCCACCGGTCGCATCGTGTCTTTTTTGCAACAAATTACCAGCCAAAAACTTACAGAGGCACACACCGAGGACCTTTTTAAATATTTTCCTGTATCTCATGCACTTATATAAAAATTTTATATCTGAGAAAATATTTAGGTTTTTTTAATGAGAGGTACAGGAAAGTGCTGACTAGGGTCCACTACATAACCCTAGAAATTTCAAGTTGGGAGGGTATGTTAAAAACGAGAACAGCTCCGAGGGAAACCTGAGATCTTTCCTCTTATTGTTTCCCCATCTTTTGACAAGGGGCTCGTTATTCGCATTGAATTCGGGGAAGGAGGTCATTGCCTATCAACTCAAACAAGGCCCAATGTTTTGTGTGCCCCATTGCTTATAGGTGATTCATGTTCCAAAAGCAGTTATTCATTACAATTCTTTCTGGCTTCAAATATCACCCAGTAACCTATTGAACAATCACACAAGTACGGGTGAAAAGCGTCTTATCACTTGGTTTATTGGGACGTCATTAAATGCATCCGATCAAAGCGATAGTTTCTCGGAGTTAGATAGCGATGGTTTAAAATCGTATATTTTTTATAAATTGATTGTTATCCCCTGCATAAAACGATTTCTATACGTATCATGGCTGACTCGATTGTTTTTCTGAGTACCTGCGAATGACTCGTAAAGAATAACAAACGAATGCACTTCCGAGGCGCGTCTCATTGTTTCAAAAGCAGTCAATGTGCATTTTCTATATGATGACTTGGATTGAAAACGTGACGTGGTCTAAACAACTCGAGTTGCACCGCATCCCAGTTCAAGTAGTACATATACCTGACGAAATGCCATACAAAAGTCATATGGCGGCCTTTGAAGTGGTTGACTAACGTTATGCATGTCCGAGCAGGGAACGAAAATAGAGCCAAGACCGTATCGGCCAAATAACCAAACCATTAAACCGAAGCAGATACGCAGGTGATATACAGGGTGGAGAAAAATTATGGCACAAATTTTTAACCCTGGGTAACTGATACCAGCATGAATCAAAACTACCAATGATGTTTAGGTCGAAAATGCAGCATTTTAAACTACAGAAACTTTGAGTCAAGCGCTCCCTTGGCCGTGAGTTTGCTCTGTTGCCGGATGCTCTGGACAACTCATGACTTCCGATGTATCCAAAACGCGCCATTTTTAAACTACAGAAACTTTGAGCCAAGCGCTCCTATTGGCCACGAGTTTGCCCTGTTGCCGGATGATTAGGATATAGCGCGATCTCCGGCAGTCAAAGCCGGCAAAGCATTCGAAGTCATAAGTTGTCCAGAGCATCCGGCAACAGGGCAAACTCGCGGCAAATCGGAGCGCCTAGCTCAAAGTTTCTCTGGTTTAAAAATGGTGCATTTTCGATCTAAACACTATTGGTAATTTTGGTTCCTACTGGCATCAGCTATCCAGGGTAAAAATTTCGTGACACAATGTTTCTCCACCCTGCTTATGGGCAAATTTGGGTTAGCAGGTAATTTGTTTTATTAATTTGAGGCAGTCGGAATCACGGTTTAAAATCATCCACAAAAATGAATTTTCTCATTCTTTTCTGAATATGGTACAGGTAATTAGTCAAAACTCTTGAACATACAACACTCATTTTTCTCTCCAACTGTCGCAAACTTAGACAAATGTAACCAAATGAATAAAACATTCCTTAGAACGCATAGTTAGGAATTCCAATAACATAATTATAATAACAAAATTACAATAACAGAATCACATTAACATAATTTAAATAATTTTTGCGAATATTTTACGCCCGAAGGGGGTCGCACATGTATTTTGTGAGCTGGAAATCGCTTCTTATTTTAATTAATACTCATAACAAAATTAGAGTCGGCCTTAAAGGCGTTGACGCATGCATAATTTGAGTTAACGTTGATGTATGCACAAAAATTATTTCTACTGGTCCACCTCCGTTGCTATTCGGAGGGAATGCGGTGCCAAGGAATATGATAGAAGAAGCAACAAGGATATATTCGAGTATAAAATGTTATAACGATTATAGATGTAATCAGTTGATGAAAGCATATATTTACATTGATGACCGATAACTATCCAAAAATATAAATGAAGGGAATTTTCGATTTTTGCTTTGTAAGGTTTCGAAAACAATACCACGAGTTTGATGGATTCCACTCTGTTTTTACGAGATACTCAATGCTCACAAAACGTAGGAACAAGTGAACATTGTAAATCACCAGCTAATCTGATATCTAAGGGTGAAAGGCAATATTTTATGAAATAATTGAATCCATTTGAAACCTGATGCTGTTGCTATCCATCCTCATAATAACTATCACTTTATTCCCAAGTCTTCAATGACATATCTATAAAACCGTAAAAAAGTTATCGACACCTCTCCACCTGCCTGAGGCGATTTACGTTCAGATAAATTATTATCAGACATGTTAAGTGGTAATTAGTGGTATTATATGTAGGGATATCATCTTTTGTTGTAAATGACTTAGCTGATGAAAAAAACAGAAAAAACTTAAGAGACATCAACTTCTTGAGAAGCATAAAATGTTTAATGTTATAATGTTATCAAACAACGAATTTCATTTACCGCACTTCAAGAAGTCCTTAGTGATAAGTAGCAATAAAACAAGCAAGCATTTTGAATACGATTTGACGATACGTTCATGAAATGTCCCCGGTAGGTATGCAGCCTCGATGCTGATCGCGAAACTTCGGATTGGAAGTGAGATTCTCAGAATATGAAAAAATAACATCAGAAGAATTTTAACGGAATTACCTGATGTTTTTTTTCACATTCACAACAAGGGCATTATAAAAAACACTGAAATTCCGCTGAATTGTTTACAATCACACGATCTATACATCAATTTCTCATTAACTTACTTCAAATAGACGTGTATACTAAGCAGGTGTCACTGGAAAGATTCTCGCAAAGGATAAGAAAGATCGGAAAGATAGTATTCACACTCAGTAAATATTCAGTGCATTTCATTTCATTCAAGTGGCGGGTGCTCTTGAGAAATAATCGATTGGATGGAAGCATCGTTTCGAGAGATAAAATGTATATTGTTTCCGTTGTTCCGCTTCATCGCTAGAGTCTCGACCAATAAAATGAAAAACGGTTAGAAATCTTTTTCATTCATTCTCGAGCTTACCATTAATTTTCTACGAAAATAAGTAAAGCCTTTTCGTTTAGCAAATATTTTCTCTATCAACCATAATTCTGATGGAACAAGTTACTCATACGTAGCCAATGGCGTACCCAGGATCAAAACTGGGGGGGGGGCGTCCCATGGTTGTTCAAGTTATAGGTAAGATTTAAGCATGAAAAAGTTGAATGAAACCAACTGTTTGAGGAGACTGTAATAGCTCTTTATCACTTTTTAAAATTATTTGCTTGAAAAAATATCATTTTCCTTAAAAATATTGGCGATTTTTGCTTCTAGGGGGGCAGCTGCCCCCTCCTGCCCCTCGCTGGGTGCGGCCATGTACGTAGCATTTTAACTCCAATTTCTGGTAGTTTTCACGACTATCTATCTAAGGCAACCGTCATCGAGGCAAAATAAGCACTATTAATTATTGTGTACAATATCGGACGGAAATTAGGTGATAGATCTAAGAAGTGATGCATAGAAAGGGAATGGTAGTAATTTTCTGTCCGAAAATGATACAAGGAAGTTATCTCATACTTGGGAACCCTCTCACCCAGTAGCGAATACTGAAAAAATTCAAGGGGGGGACGCACAAGATATCTTGAGCTACCTTTACACTGTCGCAATGACAAATAATTAAGTCACATACAAAGTTTAAGAAAGTTTTATTTAAACCGATAATGCTAAATAGACAATGTCATCTTATGATATAAAAATGTTACAATTCTGGTTCTGCAATGTTAGGCAATGCGGGCGGCCCCGCAAGGGGTGAGAGGTCGTGCGACTCCTGCGCCCCCCCATTTGTATCCGCCACTGATTTCACGTGGTTATAAAATAGGACCGCGAACTCTATGATGAGAAATATAATTTTTGGTTGAAGAACGCGTCATTTTTAGACAAGATTACTAGTTAAACTTAATATTATCTTATAAGATAATTCCTGTTGTTAGAATCAGTTATTTGAAAATTCCAATTGATTCCAAAAACCAATAAATACCAAAAATCGACTCTCCACACTTAGAGTTAAGTATCAACCAGTCAAAAAGATTGGAAGGGATAACTGAGGGTTAAATTCATGCGAAAATATTTCTTAGGAGTCGTTTGTAAGTGGCTTTCTGTAATAAAAATAATGCAAACCAATTAATGAGCCTTAAATTGGCTTAATATTATCGAATTAGTTCGCAATACATTTATATTAATAATCAATGTAAATTCATAACTGAACACATAAAAAAAGGAACGTTCCTTCCCACCTTGTCATGCTAATCGCTGCCTTTCGTACAACTGGTACAGAAAGACGCCTTTCACCCTATTTTTGATCGCCATTTACGGACGATTATATCGGACGATTGAGGTGAAAGATGGAATCGCCAAAAGAAAGGGATGAGGGACATCAAGTTTTAGTGAATGGCAGCGACAAGGCAGCAATTGGTACATAATAAGAATAGATTTGACAAAAAAATACATTCTTTCCGCAGGCCAGTCATAACCCGATAGATCTTAGTTCTTCGTTGTTCAATGAGGCAACTCCTTACACAACAAGGGTAAACAAAATCAAATCAAAAAGAATGTTTACACTAGCAGGAGGTCCGAATCTGTTTTCTCTCTCCTCTTGAAAAATTTAGCGTAAGGATAGGTATTATTTTTTCGCCAACGATGAAAGACAACTTCGACAACACGCTCGCGCTCGATGATTTTGAAGTCATAGTCGCCGAAATACTTACAATTTTGGATGAATCGTTAAAAACGCGGCCTCATATTGGAATATCGCAGGGACATGAAAATAATTTTAAGATTTCGCAATTGGATACGTTTGTTTTGGAAACCTTATCCCTCTACGCGAGAGAGTAAATAATGCGGAAATCCGTCAAGCGCCTCACCATGCTTTATACCGCCCACCTGATCATTGCATAATCGAGAATCACAAAGTCTATTTGTTCTAAAAACTCCGTCCCTCTCTCCGTCCGTCCCTCCTCCCCTTCCGAGAGGATAGATTTTCTTTTGTTATCACAACTACGTCATTCACAGAAACAAATCTTTTGTGTCGCAAGGGGTGATTGCGCCGTTGATAAATATTCTAATTCTTTAATCAATCGCCGAGTTCCTTAGTCCCTCCACGAGACGCCTCGTTGTGCAACGATACACTGTCACCCATAGTCCAAGTTTCTCTCAGCGGCTATCCGTAAAAGTGGTCCAACTAGATGGACACTTTCGCCATCTCCGAGTTTTCTCTTATCGTACTCATGAAGGCGTCCAACGGGTAGGCGGATCGTGTATGCTTTCTTCGTTGACGAAGTGCCGTTAGAAATCCAAGGTCTCGCCTTCAAAAAACTTTACGAAAATGTGTGGGTCTAAGGAATTAAAAAACTGGGAAAGCGAATAAAGTAGTTGGCTCCATGGTGACATAGGTGAGCCAGGAGGGCCAGACACACAGGATTTATCTAGAAAAAGATCTCGAGAGAAACTAAAAGTAATGCCTCACGACGCCAATCCTATGATTAGCAGGAAGTTTTAGTAATTCTTTAACCAATCGCCGATATTATTATAACATTATAGTAACATTTAGGATAAGTGAAGCGGGGTAAGGAAGCGGTTTCGCATATAGTTTCGCAATTATGTAGGCCAAAAATGGGCTCCCCGTATAAAATTATTGAAATAATTGCTATTCTGATTAATTTTTTTCTGTTATGACTATCATTCTATTCATTTTCAAGGAATTCAATTGCAAGGAATCAAGGCTTAAGCTATCTGAGATCTAAGGGTCATGAGATTCAAGACCCAGAATTTTTGTAAAGCGCTGCTTATAGTTTTTATCTCATTAGTCTCTGTGTAGGTACCTTAGTTTTAAGGCTATATTTATGAATATAATTTTTTCAGGCAATGTTTCCATATTGCCTTTAGCTTTGGATGAGAGAAAGAAAATAAATTATCTAACGTTTTCCCGGCGCGTGGGATGAATCAAAGCCATTCCAAATTTATCTAGGTCCCCGCCACTTCTCATAGCGTTTTGGAAAGCTGCCTACGCACAAACATTATGGGCTGAGGTAGGCCTTAGTCCATAAGGATGCGCAGCTAGTCTTCTAGCCTCTTCCAGGGGTTTCACTCTTCCACACACCGACCTATCAGAACGCACCTAGCCAAAACCAAGCCCTATATAAGACGGGAAAAAACTTGCAACCGACCCTTCAAACCTGAAGACGCCAGCTGCAACTCCAGCGAAACTGCCATTTTTCTTCCTCATGGGAAAATCCTCTAAAATCGCTGGCACATTAACGGCTTTGCCTGGTTTCGCTAATTAGTAGGGCCCTCTTCGATTTTATAGCGTTGGAGTGTTTTTCCCTCTCCCGTTCCTTCCGCACCTTTCCTCTCCCAGAGGCGTCGTCCGGCTCCTATCGCGGCGGCGCCTCTTTCCTTTTTCCCTTCCCCTCCTCCCCCTCCCCGGGTGATCGGGCGTATAAGCCACTGGCTTGGTTTCCCGGCCCCGGTGCGTTGTATCCTCGGAGGGCTCCCCTGAACCCTCACACGTTGCGATAACGAAGATAAATCGACGCGGAGGACAACCCGGTAGCCTAGCTGCGCCTAATGCACCACACTGCGGAAGCCTCAATTAATATCCTTAAGGACTTGGATGTTGGAAAGCGAGCCAGGCTCCAAAGCTCTGAGAGAAACATATTAGCCCAACTGGTAACCCGAGAAGATTTACTTATTTAAGAACGAACTTCCAACGAAAAACTTTGGGTTCACGGATGGAGATTTTCTCCTCTTTTGCCAAGATAATTCGGCTTCCAGTTTTACGAAGAAAATAATCAGCAAATAAATGTGCATCAAACTGATGATCCCCGATATTAATTACTCTAGGTCAGTGGCTGCCAGCCAGTTTTCCGCGAAAGCCCTGAATGTGTACCTCAACGCACACAAAAAAATTCCAATGAAACGGGGACCTTAAATGCGTTGCGAGTTGAAAATATATGGAGCAAATATGATGTCAAAGGAATGTTTCATTCGCTGAAACACAATTTGGCTTAATCGCCTGCGAGTCTGGTTATGGGCAAGAAGCTAAAATAAGTAGTCCGAAGTGGGTTTCTTGACAAACTGAGAGGTTCACACACTTCTACGGATTGGAAAAATGTGCCCTAGATCCAGAGCGCTTCAGAAGTAGGTACTCAATAACGGGATGAATTAGCGGTAAAAAATGCGGAAGGACTACATAGGTGCATGAGGTATCGCTAACATTTAGTCCATATAAACGGTATAGGATTGTCATTTACTAATAATGATACCATCAATTGTCGTTACAAAAGTTGAGGTACATTTAAAATAAAATGGATAAGTATTTCATAATAACTAAATCCTAAATTTCAGAATAAAAGGATGCCCCAATGGCCGTAACAATTGAAGACCTATGGTTCGCACCGACTAATATGACTGCTTTGGTTTGCGGGAAAGTTAGCAGTTTACCGCCAGGACCAAGCACAGCCTCTCAACCAGAAAGCTTTAACACTCACTCACTCACCTTGCCAGGCATGGCGGTACCCAGTGGTGGGGCAACTGCCCTCCCTTAGAAGCAAACAAATTAAAATAAATTAGCTCAAACCGAAAGTTTTGAACTAATTTACTTTAAATCCAAGAAAAGTAATATTGGTATAAAACACGTAATTAAATTAAAAAAATATTTTTTCGAGCAAATAGTTTAAAAACAAACTAATAAAGCGCTGTCATAATTTTCTTGATATTTTGGTTTCCTTAACCTTTTCTGTGTTACAACTTGAACGTCCACGGCTTCCCCTCTAGTTTTGATCCTGGGAACGCCCTTGATGCCAGGGTTCCTGAAAGGGCTGACAGAACCTCGCCGAGGCTGCCGACGGTGATATTGCACACGATACGCGAATTTCAGCAATCAACTGGCCCTCTTCATCGCAAAATAAAGGAAGATGCCACCTCAAAACAGGGTTGAAGAGATGAGTGCGATATCATCCCAGGCAGCAACAATATGATACCTCTAGTCCTTTCTTACCACCCCTGGCTAGATGAGAGAGCGAGCCTGAAGGGTTTCTGGTTGAGAGGCCGCTCTTGCTCCCCGCGGTGAACTGCTCCCTTTCCCGCAAACTGAAGCAGTAATCTCATTCCGTTAGAACGACGAATGTTCAATTATTACGCCCATTGGAGCATTCTTGTATTTTAACATGTTTTGGCCGTAGATATTTTCCCGATTCAGCAATCCCTAAATGTTTACATAACAAATAAGAAAATTGGGTAAACATTATTTAACTGGATTTGAAATCAAGCCCAGGTCTCCCAATTGTAGGTTAGGTGTGCTAGACGTCTATGAGTGGAATATATTCCATCTTCATATATCATATCAGATAATATCAAACGATGTATAGCTTCCACATCCAAGCCGTCGTCACTTTATCACAGAATCACAGGAAAAAAATACGCATGCCCTCGAAAAGAAACGCTTTGGGAAATGTGAATTCAGATAATTAAGACACATGACCGGTTCGATACGAAAAAAAATCACGAGGATCTGAACAACTCGCAGCTGTTGATATACTTGACTGAGATGTTCCGATAATCACATATTTCGGTGAAACTGAGAATAGCGGTGACTTAGCAAGAATACCTCTGACGTTTTAAAGCACTGGTGATCACGAGAAAATGAATCGAGGCTTACGATGCATCGCTGCGTCAGACTGATCACATGTTGTCTTTTTTGAGACACACAAACTAGATTAAAATTTAGGCTATCATCATCAAAATCTCAGAGCATTTAGCGTGTGAACGAGGATCCACTCTTTGTACCCTGAAACTTTCAAGGTGGAAGTGTAAACAAGTAATTCGTCTCGAGAAAATATGTATGTACCAGTCAATCGGGAGTGATGAGTCCTCTCAAGGATTTTTCAATAGTTATGGGTATTCTCAAGAGTTCTATCGTGGACGGTATGAAAATTGTGAGAGCGTACTTTTTTCTAAAAGAATTTTTTCTTCCAAATTCAGTTCAGCTACCCAGTGGATTTGCATTAATTCATTTTATTGAAATTTTAGGAGCATTTTCTCAAAGTGCTAGGCCATTTGTGAGGTCATGGCAGGGGGGGGGGGGGAGAAAAGGGATGGCTTTATTCTTCGCTATGGGGATAGTGATATAAAAAAACGAAGATCGTACATTTAAAAATTTCATATATATATGGATTTCCACCGGGTCAGGTCCTCCATCACGGCCGACGCGACGTTTCGATGCACGAGTGACCCATAGTCATCATTCCCTGATGACGATGGACGACTCGAACATAGAAACGTCGGTCGTGATGGAGAACCTGACCTGATGGAAATTCCGAGTAACCTTCCACGATAAGTTTACAGTGATGGCAATTAATGTTATCTATTATCAATATATTAATAAAAAGGCTTCCTTCGAAATGTTGATTTCGCGATATGAAAACTCCTCCCAACTCCCCAGAGCCATTTTCTGCCTTTGCCACGGCTTATTTCATGTGTAAGAACTTCTACGTGCATATATTCTATTCCGATGGGAAAGTAAACCACAGAGTAAAATATTCCTTCGAGAAAATAGCATCAATCACTGAGAACAGTGGTATATAACCATAGAGTAGGTAACAAAAACTGTAATGACTATATTTTATGCAACGACTATCACGTAATGTATGAGGAAACTTAGTACAACATATGCATGCATCAAACAAGCCGCAGAAATATTTTTCTGGTTTCTAAATATACCTAGACATAAGAGAAACAAGAGATTTTATGTTAAAGTGAACGAGGTACATTGAGCGTTGCAAGCCGGCTAAGTCAAATTCGATGAAAAACGTAGGTTCACGGCGGAAAGAAAGTTTACGAAAGAAGTCAGCTGGAAAAAATAAGAGAATGATGGAATTCCGGTTCATCGTCCGGTAGCCCTATGAATAAACAACATGCAAATGTCAAGCTCCGTATATTCGTTGGAACCCGGAATAGAAAACGAATTTGTAAAAATAATACCAAGTAATGACTTCAAGGCTGAATGGAGGCTGTATGCAATTGAAAACTCTCAATTATAATGCTAAATCTTGACCTAAGCGATGGAGACTCAAGATATTGTTTTTCTTTTACAGGCTTTCCTTTTTGAGTGTAAATGTCTTCCGTACAAGTGCCGACCTCTCGGGTTTTACCCACTGAGTCGAGCCAATATTTGACCGACAACATTTCTCACTATTGACAGCACCTATTCCATCTTTTTGGACTACTCTTCCGGCCAGAAAGTGTGATCCAATACCAAAACAATCTTGAGAAAATAAGGCTTTGAATACTTGCATGCGGAAGAATATCGAACTAAATATTTTAATAAGGGGCCGTGATTTCTACATAGCACCTATTTTGTATCATGTTGGGGATCGAATAATCAATGTGGCGGTGACACCGCCGCAAATTTAGAATGGCAGTTTAAACTCAGAACGCATCCTCAACGATAATAAACATTATCAGCTTTACAGTACTTCTGCAACTGGCCACAACCGTTGCGGCAAGGCCTAAAACTATTACCGCGTGTCATGAAGTCACCTGGCAAGCGAGGAGCACATAAGAAAATGTCATGAATATTGTAAAATAAATTCGACGTCCATGATATATTTTTGTGAAATGGGATTGGAATTATCTCGACATTTCTATAGACTCATAGCGATGCATATTTATGGATGGGGAATTGTAGATTGGAACTAGAGTATGAAAGAGCTGACATTACATTACATCTTCAAGAGCTGACTATGAGTTCATCACAACTTATGTCACATCTCGAAAAGGGAACTTCACCGCCCTATTTCTGAGTGTAAAGCAAATAAATCCTACAAATGAATTCAAAATGGAAACGAGAAATGAAAATGGTTGTAATTCAGAATGCAATTTGCCATGCAAAAATTCAGAAAGCAGAGAAAGGGCCAGTGAAAAACATACACTGATTCATCCGAATTCATGGAAGCCTAAATTCCATTTTTAACGACAAAAGATGTCACTTATGTAGGGTGCATTTTTTTACGTCTGTATTGACAAATAGTTGAAAATAAATATTACTTTTGGAGAGGAAAAACCTTAAACTGCGTCAGAGAAATTCAAGTGAGCAATGATTTGAAAGCCGAAAGTGAAAACCGCGCCCTTTAAACAGCGCTCCGCATGAAAACACGTGTGTGACTTAGGGGAAGGGGTGATGGGGAGTGAGGTTAGAAGGAATGAGCAGGAACTACAAAAGAAAAGCATTAGCGATAGCTCCCTCAGCGAATAAGAGAGCGGATCCATAACGGTTAGATGCAGAATAGGCCCTGAGGCAGGACTATGGCCGTATCGACTTACTTATTCTGTTCGACACTTCCGCGATGGAATTAGTTGGGCGCTTCCTGGTCACGAAGCCGAACTAATGAACATCAAGCCGTTGAAATCACATAATCTAGAATCAGCTGCGGCGTGACATACGCAGCATTCATCAATTATTAATACATACAAGCATTAACAGAGGAAGGAGAGCGTGATGACCTATTGGATAGAGCGATCAGTAGCCACTGAGGTATTTTAAAACCAAATTGTTTTCGCGGGGCGGCAGTGGCGTAGTCAGGAGGGTGATCCGGGGGGTCCGGACCCCCCCCCCCCCCCGAAAAATAAAAACACAATTTTTTTCCTTCATAAAAGAAAACAAAATATTGAAAAATCGTGAATTAAAAAAATATTTCGTTAAGAAATGAAGTTTTTCGATTATAAAAAGGGTTAAAATTAGTTTGAAACCCATTATTTAGTACCCTGTTTTTCAAAACTTTTCCCCCCTGATTTTGGACTCCCCCCCCCCACTCCCGAACGAAATTCCTGGCTACGCCACTGCGGTGCGGTGTCACCTATGGAAAGGCAATGCCGCACTGACCTGTGGGTGAGAAATTAAGATCCTGTGACACGAATATTACATAAGAGGATCCTCAAGTCTCGCCAACCTCCTTGAGTCTCGCCACTAAATGTGTTGTCAACCATCGCGCATGTAAATGGGTTTATAAAAGTCGCCACCTGTGTCGCTGACGGACAAATTGATCCGACTTTCGTGGGGAAATAAGGTATAATTAGAGGTAGTAACCGAAATTTATATACACGGCAATGTGATCTATAAAATGTATAAATTTTCAATGCTGTTCCTCGCAATGGCAATCATTATACTGCATAATATTGGATAAAAGTGGATCGCATTGCACTCACCACCGCGCTGCGGACAATTTTGACTACCAATCAAAATGCGACCGAATTGGTAACAGAAATCAGCCTTCTGTTTCTGTGGGATGGAAATGAGTCCTATATGTTGACCCATTACCCTGTGACTTCATGTTGAGTGAAAAAAAGAACTCTTCTACCACGTGCGGCCAGAAATCAATTATTTTATTAGCCTCTGGGTAACTCTGACGTGAGCTCCACACTCACTCATCCAAAACTATGCACCAACAAGTTGAAACGCCGAAAGAGAGAAGTATTTGTATTCGTTATCCTTTCACTGTAAAAGTCCTCGGAAAAAATTAACCAATGATCTTTTATACTCGATACTTTTTTAACCTGGACATTCAAACTTATTTGCTGCATTACGTCGCAATAGATCATCGCGGTGCCGAAAAAATTCAAAAGCAGTCTTCGCAAATTATATACATTTTTGGAGGCGGATTCCGGCTTTTTTCATTTTTATCTGCTACCAAGATTACTCTTAGTTCATTCTATAAAATCATTATTTTCGAGAATTAATTTTTTAATTTGATTTATTACATGTAAGTATTCGCGAGCAATGTCTGTATTGTTTTTGTTTAATGAGCATACGCATTCGCAGCAATGAAGACGATAAGAATTCTCCCATTATTGCGACATTTGGATCTATACTGAGTGTTATCTCGCTATCTATTATATAGTACCATGTCTATTGTGAGCGTTCAAAACATCGCGATAGTGCGACCGTTCTCCGATAGCTACATAATAAATATTCGAAATCCCACTCTCCAAGTGTTTATTTTCAAATTACCTTTTTATCTAAATTCTTTTTACAAAGGAAATGCCTCCATGCACGGTCGCTTATTCAACTGCTTAGTTCTACGGAATTATACGTTCGGTATCGGGAAAGTTTACAGCGAATGGATCGTGGAAGTTATCATTTATCGAAAAGCCTGCGACCTCTTTCAAACACCTCGACGTCATTCGCATTGCCTTCAAATAGAATTTATACTTACGTATACTCATATATACCCCACTTAGGTTGATCCGTTGAATTTCCTGATGACGATGGCTGATCTTTTCAAACCCCTTCCTAATCTGTCCAACCATATTCTTGGAAACAGGGAAGAAGCCCGTAAAATATTTTTATATACTGGCCTGTTCTAGTCACTCGACAGCGTTTCGAGTTTGTATTTTAAGAGGATCGGAAAACGTCATGGAACGTCCAAAAAAATTGATTGTGATTTTACACTTTAAATGGAGTTTACATAACATTTTCTCATATTTTTAGTGAAGCCTTTTGTTTCGTAATCCATCATCTTAGCGTAATCTAACCACGAGACGTGACACATCATTTAGAGAGCGGATTCTGTGGAGAAAATTTACAGCGATTTACGTAACTTAGAATGGAATCTAGATTTCTATTCTGCGATGGAAGCCACTCGACGTACGCGGTTGCTGGGGTAGATCGCAGCCATATCAATTTGTGTTCAAATTCCCGATTAATAGTACTTATATGTATTTATATTGCAACTTTAATCTTCCCATGCTGCAACTAATCGTGTAAGTAATTAATACTAGGTTATGGTTATCATTCTGAAGACACTTCATTTTCAGGCATTTCGAAATTGCATTTTTCCTTCTTGAGGCCTTTCATAAATTGATTAATGTAGTCTATTTGCAATAATTTACATGAAATTCAATAATTATAGAAAAATATATGACTTTTTAAAAACTTCGAGGGTGGGAAGTAATGATTCCCAAATTTTTGCAAATTAAATATTGTTTACGTCCCTAGACCCACAAAACTTCATCCATCATTACCCACGAGATAAAAATATAGGTCACGGGTGCTTTTCGTTTTGGTAAATATTTATTGCAAATGGTTATTCAAGTTTCATTGTAGATCCTGTAGGTACTCCGTGTACCTGTGATAGACTTCCCACTAGCTGAGAGGGAAAATAAAATGTTTATGAAAGTACTTGATTAATCATCCACCCTTATGTTTCTCGTCGAAGCTTTGGCTAGAAAACACGTTCCATAAGCAGATTCTCCAAACAGGCGGCTTTTTCATGGAGTCTTCAAATGAAGAGATGACAAGGGACCTTCCAACTGATGTGGATTCCCCTGGAAGACATCTTCACCCTCCGAGAAGAGTCGGCCCTAATCACCCATCCATCAAGTTAAAGCTTTTGAATTTTTCAAATGATAGCATTTGTTACTTGACCAAATAATTTTCACCGTTAATAAACTTTCCGTTTTTTTTCGTCCCAATACCATCATATTCGGCCGAAAACATGGAACTACTAACTCTAAATTGATGACAGAAAATGAATTTTCGGATTTCATAATCGAAATGAAATACTCCGCAAATAATTAAAACAAAGCATGTAACTTTGGCAACATACCACTAAAAATTATAATCTCACAACCAGTAGTAAGTCCAAACATCTAGTAAGTAATCAATATTTTAATGGCATTACGTAGATAGGAACTCAGATGCAGATAGCAACTAAGCGAAAACCGCTTAATTACTATCTGCAATTCATGGGAAAGTAGGAAAAGTAAGGCCTACCAGATAGAGGAAGGCCTAATAATAGATATGTTTTCATTGGGTGATAAAAGGCGGAAAGACAAACATAAACATGAAAAGACCAGTTGATGGGGTAACTGAGTCAAGAGCTGCTCCAAACCAATCTCAGAATAATTGACCCATGATAGGGAGTAGGTATAAACAGATAAACCGTTCATTTCATGACCACGAAGTCATTTATAACGACCACGGTCACGTTGTACACAGGTCCCTGCTCTCTCAATTAGATACATATTACCGCGTGACCAAGAAAGATGGCAACATTTCGGGGCCACCCTCTGGCCAACTACTCCAATTTTTTAGTTGGTCAGCGCTGTCACCTCTCAGGCACGGTTAATGGCCTCAGGCCCAGAGGATACCAAGTACTGAGATTTTTTCCTTCCCCTCTCCACATAAAAAATATAAGTGAATTGTCGTGACATTCTACCCATCGGCTCTTAAAATAAGCTTAGAATTTTCTTTCCTCGAGAATTTTAGTTACTTGCAACTCAGTGGCGCCGACTCCATGGGGCCTGAGGGGGCCCGAGCCCCTAAAAAATTCGTTATGGGTGTGACGAATATTGTGTCAGGCTTGTTGATTTTCCCCGGAGTGTCCAGTTATCGAGATTCGGTTATAAGGGTTCTAATATTAATCATATGACCAAGGGCGTGACCAGGATCATTACTAGGGGGGAGGGCAAGCCAAGTTGTGACATTTTAGCATGGAAAAGGTAATAAAACCAGCATTTTAAGAAAATTATAATAACGCTTTATTAGTTTATGAGATTATTTCCTTGAAAAAATAGTTTCATTTTAGTTACATATCTTATACTAATACATATCATTTTTCGTGGGCTTAAAGAAAATTTGTTGTATACTTTCGTTTCAATTCAGTACTGATTTTGCTTACAGACTTTTGCAATTTCTGCTTCTAGGAGGGGGGGGGGGGTCAGCTGCCCTGCCCCTCGCTGGGTACGCCCATGCATATCTACTAAAACTCTACTAAACTGACTCTACTAAAATGCTTAAAAAACTTAAAAATCACTACTCATAAAATTTCCTGGAGCCATATCCCCGGTTTGCCCCCCCCCCCCCCCCCAATAGTTTTTTAAGTCAGCATCCCTGCTGCTACTTGTGGGAATACTTGGAGGGTCACGCGGTGAAATCCAGTGTGAAGACTCCGGTGAACCTTATACAAAAAGTGTGCTGTGGCCCAGAGGAAAAAATTGGCCCCAAATGTGAATGAGTGAAATTCAAACGCCGGGGCTTAGTTTGGAGTGAGATCTTCCCTTACCTATTTCAATCAACGTTCTAGTTAATTAAGTGAGTGAGCCCGTGTTTTTCCACATCTATCTTTCTTCCAAGGATTCAGGTTAAAGATCTTCCTGAATCGGGAGAATTCCTTGCATCCGCCACTATTCACACGCAGGGTGGTTTTCCTTTCCCTCAACCCCAAAAATCTAACATCCACCTCTCGGTCAATCCCAAGAATATAAATCTAAAATAAATCTGCAGCCAGAAAATAATTTCGGGTAGGTTCAATTCGGTTTGAATCCTCAAATTAAATATGAAAAAGAGCGATTCTCTGCAGCTGCGCACACCACAAGACCACTAAGAACACGCGTGATCCCTCACAGGGCTAAGAGGCTGAATCCGACGATAAGCGTTCATTTATAAGTAGTTACTTCGGCTGGAAAATTTATTTCCAATAGCTAAGTAATCATGGAGAAAGAGAATTCCATTTCATTAAATACCGCGAATAAGGATAAGAATCTGGATGCTTATAAAATCTCTTTATAGGTATTTCATACGCTAAAATTGTCCTGTTCCTGCAATAACATCGCGTACCAATTTTGTTCTCAGCTTTGTTTATATTTATTCTGAGTTTGAGCCCCCGCTCCCTATAGTCTAAAACAGGTGTCTCCTAATTTTTCTGCCAGAGTACCGATCAAACTATCAAACAGCTATTCGGGGACCGATTGCATGTTAGAAGTCCAAATTAAAAAGAATGAAAACATGGATGATATTTTGAATTATTTGATCGTGTTTTCAACGGGGATGGCAAGTGAAAGGAAACGTACATTTTTCTTTTAGACCCGGAGGGAAACGAAAATACGGGACCTAGGTTTAGTTTCGTTTCCGCATAAAATTAAAATCACCAAGGAGTTTAGTTTCGACTTTACTCCCAAGAACGAAACTAAATTAATCGAAACTCCGCTGCTCTTAATTAAGTTTCCATCCCAGAAGTTGAATGGAGGGGGGCAAGAGGGAATAGTTTCGACCCATTACGTTTGACATACATGTAGAGAGGTTAAAACATCGAGCTTAAAAATCGAATGGCCAGTTTGTGTTCACCGTTCTCCTGTTAATGGTAAAAATATGAGTGCCCCAAGCATCTAATGGCGGTAGGTCGAATCTCTACGTCATTCAACCATACTTCGTATTCGATGTGTGTGTCGAAACTAAACTGTTCGAAGGTAAAGCACGTGGTCCCTCTGGTGCGAAACATTATCTATAATACGTTTCGTTTCGTCCCAAAGTTTTGCTTTTGTTTCGAACCGAAGCAGTTTTGACTCCGATTTCGCTTCGACCATGAGTTTAGCTCCCCGGCTTTAAATCCATTTAGTTTCGTTTCTATATTTCGCTCCAGGGAACGAAACTATTGAAATTTTACTGGCTTTGACTCTCGTTTAGTTTCTACTGACATCCCTGGTTTTCATCAAAAGACACTTCTGCGCGACTCTACTTCAATTCCTTTAAAAACTTAGGGCCAATCGGATGATCTTAGCAGGACACATGAATATTTCAATTATCCGTAGATAAAAAGATCTCCCCGGGCCGAATCAGACCCGCTGGCTGTAGTCTAGAGACCCCAATCTAAATGGACGATGGGCGAACTCAACTCACCAGCCAAATACTCCCTCACGCCGGGAAAAGAGTTATTATTAATTATTTATTAGAAAACATAAAAAAATTCGGCGAGCCTCTATTGTAATTCGGTAAATTCGGCACGTCAACATTAATGGAGGATGATCTTAGCAATATACAAGTGAATTCCAGTATTTTTTTTCCATAAATTAACAAATTTCCACTGGCCGTTTGAGAGAGCCTCTAGAGCCCACGGGCCCGTATTTGGCCCGCGGTATGTTCTTTGTATACCCCTGATCCAAAATGAATATTGGCGTCTCAACTCACCGGCCAGGTATTCCCGCACACCGGGCAGGGAATTATCCGGGCAAGGGTCAGCCTCCACGGTGCCGCTGTCATTCTCAAAGTGAGGCGTCCACGGGCCGGCGGGCCGCACCGCGAGGGAATCATAAGCATTGGTCATCTTTCTCTCTCTCACTCTCAGTCACTCGAAAGGCGTTAGGTCGAGGCGTCCATGTCAGCGGGTCAAGCGAACCTGGGGAAAGCTATCACTGAACGGACAAACTCCCTAGAGAAAAACGCGGCGAAAGCAGTATTTCCAGTGGAAAGATGGAGGAGGCGACACTGTTACGTCTTCGCTTGTCGGTAGTGGGCGATTGAATGAATGTTAGCGCGTGCATGAGTAGCGCACGGCGTAAGATTCGAGCAGTCAACCCCTCCTCCCCCACGAAGAAAGCGTCGAGTAGACGCTCCTCTTTCTCTCGGAATGAGGAAGGCGCTGGAGCAGGTTGTGGAGGGTGGGATGGGAAGGGGGGGTGGGTTCACTGAAAAGGAAAGTGATCTGCGGGGGCAAACCACCCCACCCAGTGCGGCACAACACTCTCCATTTCACTTCCTAGAAAGAGGCAGGTCGGGAGAGAAAAACTCACGCATCTCTCTCTCCCTCCCTCCCCCTCTCGCGCTCTTTCGCCGTCCGACTCCATATGGGGGATTAAAATCCACCGCCCACTCGTCGCCGCCGCCACCGCTTCGCGTGATTTTTCGGATCTTATCATTCCCTCCTCTCCTCCCTATCTCCAAGGATAGGGAATGGCGGGAATCGGTTTCCGCGCCCCAGGGCGAGATTGGAAATCCCTAAAAACCACGGAAACCGCCTACGCCCCTGAGGGAGGCAGTGGCGGATACAAAGAGGGTTGCGGGGGGCGCGGGCCCCTCTTGAGGGACCGCCCGCATTCCCGAACATAGCAGAATCATAATTGTAACTTTTTTATATCATAAGATGGCTTTATCTAGTATATGTGTATAATCAGTTTAAGTAAAACGTTCTTAAGCTTTGCATGTGACTTGATTATTTATTTATTTATTTATATTATTAGTATAATAGTGATGATAGATCAAGATATATTTAGCGCGGGGATCGGGTTGGTGTGGTTGCTAGAGTGTTGGCTTCCCACCCGGCGGGCTCAAATCCCGGCAGAGGTAGAGAATTTTCAGAGACTGCCCGATTCCTGCTTGAGTGTTGTGTGGAGGAGATTTCAAGCGCAACACTCCGTCCATCGGATGGGACGTTAAGCCGTGGTCCCCTTGGCGCCTTTCGTTAAGAGCAGGCTAATTCCGACGCTGGGTTTCTCTCCACCCTTCCCTCCATACCCTTCCCTCGTGGCGCAAATGATCTCAGCTGTCGGTCGCCTCCTCCAAATACCATACCATATTTTGCGCCCACCCATTGAGTTTTTCTGTATCCGCCACGGGAGGGAAGACCGCAGTGTCGTTCACGTTTTTTTACATTTTAGCGAAAAAATAAGAATACCATAGGATTCTAAAAAAGACTTTAATTAATTAACCATGGTTTAGGTGATTAGACAGTCACCATCACGGAAACTTGGGACGAATTGCGATTACTGACGATTTTTGGAATTATTCGAAGCCTTTTTCTTTGGAGAAGAATCGATGAGAAAATATGAGTGAGAACTCACTTTCTATTAAAGGTATTTTTTCATTCGTAGTAATAGTTTGGCTAGTGGCATCATAATTAGCTAATTTGAGAGCAGCTATAATAACAGCCGAAACCACATCAGCCAACCACGTCCCCGACCTTTCCGGTACAGGTAAAGGCGCAGAAGTGCTGTTCCCATGAATAACAGTTCACAAGAGTAAATACAACTTTATACTATTCCTCTAAAACGGACGCATAAGTAAAGACATAAAGATGGAAATAGTTCAATCAAAGGAGTCATTCATGGACATGAAAGAGCTGATAAGAGGATTTTTACGTAAGAGTTAAAAGAAAAGGCTAGTAAAGATTCATAATTGGAGATTAGGCGCGGAGGAAGGAGGACGAGGAAAAACAGACCTGAGACGTTCGAATAATGTCTGGAAGAGAAAGGAGGTGAAGTGAATGGAGAGAAAAAGAAACGATGGAAGGCTAGGCATTGTTGGTTAAGAGAGGAAACCTTTCAATGGGATAAGATCAGTGACGTCATGGCAAAATTAGCAGTGCCGGAACGCACCGTCCTTAATTTTTTTTTAAGAAGTTTGTAACACTTAATTTTGAGTTGTTTTGGGTTGGATGTGGGTGTGACGATTGATGGGAGAAGAACAATGAAGCGGGCAATAATGAGCAGCAGAGGGGGATGGATCAATGGTTGTTGACGGCGCGGTAGGGAGAGTGTGGAGAGTATGGTTGTAAATGATGTGACGTGCGGGTGTGCCTTTGCTCCCGAGTTTTTAACTTATAAAAAGTGTTTATAAAGTGTAATAACCATATTTGTGAAGTTTGAAGAGAAAATGAAAAACGTTACAAGTGCAATATTACTCTGTATGTTTTTATTGAAAAATTATGATTTACCTACATTTTATTACAAAATGTTTTGTTTTGGTTTCGAATGTATATATTGAAATTTTGGGGCAATAAAATTGATAAAATTGTTATTTCGCTATATTGTCGTTTGTCAACCAGTACCGGAACGGCATTTCGGCACCATGACACCCCTGTATAAGATGGAGATGGAAGGTTTAGATGATTTGACTACTTTACGGGGAGGGGATGCTAAAAACCTTATTAATGGGATAGAACCGGCCTCGCCTCGGTGGCGGTGGGGTAAAGTCCTCGCCTGCCAAACCGTAGGTCGTGGGTTTGAATCCCGCCTGGGTAGGTGATCCCTATCCAGGGCATGGATGTTTGTGTTGTACTTTGTTGATATTGGGAACCCTCGTTGTAAAAGGCCGTCATGTGCTGTTTACGGGGAATGTGATAAATAAATAAATAAAAGAACACTGGGAAAGCGGTAAAGTGGGAGGATCATAATAATATTCATAGATACATTGAGAGGGAAGACACCTCACTATCTGTTCACCTGAACTGAAAATGGAAGTCCAACTTGGGACGAGAGATAGGCCTCAGTGAGTAAACCCACCTTACCAGTAGAATGTTTAATAACACTGTTTCCCAGACGTTAAATGCACTGACCCGAGTTCCGACAATTTGACTGTCACTCCTTATGATACTCCTTATTGTAGACTTACTTTTGGAATTTTTCAAAGATTTTGGATGTAAAAGAGAAGATTTACGCCACTATGAAAACGCAGGCGGATAGGATAGCGGAATGGATATCTACGTCAAACCAATCTTAGGATTGTTGACATACGGTGGTAATAAAGATTTTATTTTCTGAGTATATTCTTCGGATAGGGATGAAAGATTCATGGGAACTTATCTGCATTAAAGATATATGTTGACTCGTAGTAAGTGAGTCTGTTTATTACCTCACTCACTGATTCAACAGGAGGATTTGTTTGGATAAGTGAGAGTAGATCTCTCCCCGGAATAAGCTACAGACTAGAGAAATTCATTCATTCGGGATAGGAGCGGGGGCAGAACCTTACCTTGGTCCACCATGCAAGACGGGGATGTTATTGGGGGTTTTCAAAGGCTTCTCCCACGATTTTAATCAGAGAACTTACAGCCAGTAGCCAAACGCTTAATCCACAAACTTCCCACGTCTTCAGCCTATTACCTACAGTTGACTTTGTTCCAATAAACGTAGTATGTCAAGCGTAGAGGAATTGACATCAAGTTCCGAATAGACCCGCAGTTTTAAACTTCAAGTTTCTCAGTTACCATAACTATATATCTATTAATCCAGTTTCTCATATCTTCCACTTTGGCCTCAGCTTTCTGTGAACATTTAAGCACACACTACCGTAGTTTCTAGTCTCGTTCTGTAACTTGCGTAGTTTCCTACGGCCATGACAAATGTTTTTGTTTTATAAATACTCTACCGAGGATACCATCAAAACACGACCTCGGTTAAGTTGCCGGGGAGATGTCCGAGGGTGCTTTACGTATGAGAAAAGCTCCTTGGCACTCTTTGCTGAGATCGGACCTCTTGAAGGCATAAGCGCACTTGACCGATTGTGGTCGGGGAGGACGTGTTACGGTTGTCGGAAAGATAAACACCGCTCACCGGGCTCATCCTTGGTCTATGGCTGGCTGTAGCTAGCGTCCTCAAGTGGGTCGCTCGTCTGCGAACGGTGAAAGTCTAAAAAGAGAGTTTCCAATCGGGGAAACATCCGCGGGCGCCCTCCACACACCCTCCTGCGTGTGAGGAAACAGGACGGTTGCCCGGAGGAAACTACCTCGTTGCCATTGCGTCACTGAGCACACCACGCGGTGGATGAAAGAAAAAAAGACGGTCTGAGAGCGGCGGCTGAGGCTCCGTTCGAGTTGAGTGCACTTTCCGTCCGGCCCGTCAACGCCTCGGAGGCGACTCGGAAGTCAAAGTCAAATACCGTCGCGGACGAGTGCTCGGCCTTATTGTGCGCGGGAGGAATTTTTTTATAGGTAGTTGTTGCGGGAGAATAGGCTACTAACCTCTGTGCCTTGGACATATTTACCTAACGGTAAACATCCACGGAGGTAGGAACATCTGGAGGCGCTGCTTCCGAGTTTTTAGCGTGGTCAAAGTTCCGCCACCTTGGTTTGACAATTTTTGGACTAAATCTCTGACTGGTATTTTGAGGTGGCTAAGTTTTGTTCTGAAAATGCATTATATCAAGTGAAAAATGCCACCATAATCACTAGAATTTCGCCGGTGATCATTTACAGATTTTTCCCATCATTCGCGATACTTCATTTAATGTATAAACCCTGTGTCTGTTACCCACTTTGCTGGTGGGGATATCCTTGAAAATATACTTTATTACTGTAATTTACAGATTTCCGTTGGCTATAATAAAATTAAATTCCAGTATTATCGCAGGGAAATGCCTACTTTACACTCGTAAAATTTTATTTTCAGCTGATCTGGTTATAGAATGTAACCGTGGTGATTGATAACAAATTTCCCCTTGGAAGAGATGTTTGACACATAAATCCGCGAAGCCTACCAATGAAGTAAGAAAAAAAAGGTTTACAGTGTGGATTCCATAGTTTATTTTAATGAATTATGGAGTGATGACCAAAAATTTCACCACATAGTAAGCATTGACCCTTGGAATTGTCAATGTTTTGGTCAAAGCTGGCGTGGCTAATCATACCCAAGCACTCCCATTCCTGCCACACTGTACTCTACGCTCGGGACCAGTGATGCCCCCTCCAGTATATTTCCAACCTATTTGTAAACACCTCTCAACGGAAAGGGTGATTGGGATCTGTGGCGCAGCGAGTGGGGAGGGGGGTTGGGGGGATAAAACCCCCCCATCCAGAGCTCAGAGAAATTTTTCAGTTTAAACCGTTTTACTTACTTGGATTGATATTACTACTAGAATAGTTTAAGGATTAGCAAATATATCCCTTAGAAAGCCGTAAAACTCACCATTTTGAACCATTTATCTTTCCGCAAAATTCCAAACTTTATTAATCTCGCACCTACCGCTTATCCTGGTGTGCATTCCAAACCCCCACACGCCCCGGTATTAGTTGCCTAAACCCTCCCCCAGCATTAATTCCTAACTGCGCCCCTGATTGGGATGGTCTACCTTGGGATATCAAAAGAAATGACGAGCAGTGCCAACCTGCCTGTTCAACAGCATAGGTGATTCTGCTGCGCTACTGGTCGTTGCCTTGTCGCATATCGTTGTGGCGCTGCTGCATGTGATAGTGTTGCACCTATTGCTGGTTGCTACAATTTTGCAAAGGAGAAACCACTGCAGCGGGGAGACAGGAATTAATTGTGGCTTGCCACTGTTTGTTTTCCGTATTGTTTTTGGTCCGATTTTACCCGCAACTTTACGCAATGTCGAGCTACGGCGCTGGGACCAAATGTGTGTGAGGACATTCTGCGTCGAACACATCAAACCCTATCTCTCTAGCACTTGGTGCGACTGAGATAGACCCCAAAGAGTGACATGCGTAAAATGCAGGCATACTGTCTCGCCACAATTTTAATCTATACTGATGTGCGTAAAGCCTGAATCACACGATCATTCTTTCCGTACGTCAGCATCATGGGCATACCCAGCCGGAATCGGGGAGGGGGAACTACCTCTGCCCCCCGCTGTATAAAAATAAATTTAGATCAAAACAAAAGTTATGAACAAGTTTTCCTTTTGAAGAAAAATGAGAGATTAGTATAAGACATGGAACTAAAATTAAAAAATCATTATTTTTTCAAGCAAATAATTATAAAAATTAATAAATGCTGTCATAATTTCCTTAAAATTTTGGTTTCATTAATCTTTTCTGTGCAAAAAAAGTTACAACTTGTTAGTTTTTATTCTGCTACCACAGCTAGTTTTTCCCCTTCCCCCCCTAGTTTGGATTCTGGGTACGCCCATGCTCAGAATGATAACGCAAGCAATAGGTTTTCAGGGACCAAAAGAATGATCGCTCGGCTCATTTTCTCTCACTCGACCCATGCTCTCGGTCATTCCCAGCGTTCTTATTTCCATCGCTATTTCCACCTCATTCCGTTTAAACACCTATCATTGAATTTAAAGCCAACCGTGACGTTATCATCGCTGTTGGAGACTGTGCGTTCTGATTGGCTGAAAAACGGTGCCAGCGATTATTTCAGCGACGGAAAAAGGAACGTGGCGAGTGATGATTTAGGGATGGGATTCCCATATCGCAGGCCATCGCGGAAAATTATCGCGTGAAAGGGTCATTTGTTTACGCCATCATTGGAGCGATTGCCTAAGCTGTCCCTCGGAAGGGATGGAAAAAACGATCGTGAGATTCAGGCATTAGCGTCGCATATTGAACTGGTTAATTGAAAATTTCGTTGGGAAAATAAGTTAAATTTTTATTATCGTAGTTATCAATCGATCAGAGCTACAAGGCGATGGTTTAATTGGATATGAAAGGGTAAAGCTCAACCACGAATAAGCCACCGGCGCTTGAATATCGCCCAATCAAGGTCAGTAACCCACCCTATGTCACCGCGCTTATTGTTAGTAGACTTTCAGGATTGGAGGTTTCCGAAGACTTCACCAAGAAATTTAATCCGTTATTTTATCCTGGGTCTATAGCCCATAGTGATGTCTTGCTTTAATAATTAATCTCAGGCTTTCCACCGGATACTATCCTCAATGGAGGAATTAAACAGGTAGAAATAGGGTAGTTTCCTTCATCAAAGAAAACGAAAGGCATTGATTTCGATTCATTACCCACCATTAATGTAATCATAATATATAAAATTATTTGGTTTTAGAAATCCCAGTTTAGACGAATGGCAATGATCAATTTTAACCTCATTTGAAAAAGGCCAGATTGGCGCCCATGAGAATCCACTCCACGTGACGTCACAGGGACCTTGTTCCTATACGAGTAGATAGGAGTTTTACATTGTCTGAGATTACCAATGCATGCATGAGGCAAAGAGCTCAGGATAACATCTCTTAATAATCACCCATTAAAATTACCTAATTTCGGAAAGTTTCCTTCGTTTGATAGGGTAATAATAATCCTTATTTAAGTCAAGCGATACCTACTAGCAGGGTACTCTGCTACCTGCTAGCAGCCTGCGTCGTATCAGCGCTCAAAGCCTCGCCCCAAGGTCACCTCACATGGCAACAGCGGGAACCAGAATGACGTCACATGGGCTTTTTCCAGCATTCCTACTTAGCCGTCGCGTTTTCACGCGCTTGAAATTTTTCACTTTTCGTTTAATCGAGAAAAATAGATATCGTCATTTGAAAATCTAAGAGCGTGAAATGAATACCTCAGGAATAATAATATTTCGATTTAGGCAATAAAATAATTGGAAACCACCCGAGAACAGGCATCCCTGAAGAGATAGTATTCAACATCAAACGCTCTACTCACTAAACTACTATGGCCCTCAGATATTCTTAGTCAATATTAAACCCTCAAAAAACTTGCTTTTAATTTTTTCCCTTGGTAAATGGTTACTAACTTCCTGTACTGCCATAGAATTCTTGATAACACGGCGGGAGCAATCACCCACTTCCTCCCGCTTTCGTAACCAGACCATGAATTTCATAGAGTCGGAATAAAATTGGTATTGTGGTTGATGGGTACCTACCTGAATGAATACTTGAACACGATCAATCATGATAGAAATCACGCCAAGACGAAACTATGAAGTGGTAAGTTCAGTTTATTCGTGCGACAATTAGGCAAAAGTTTCACTGCCGCTCAATTGCCATAATAAAGTTCCGGAACTAGACAGAACTAATCATCGTCAGCCGTTGACACAATATGCAAATTGATGATAATAATGTATAAATGCACAAGCGTAGGGGGCACATGCGCTCCAAATTATGCTGAAAAAATGACGGAGCGGCTAATTGGCTGAAATGATATTTAGAATTGAACGTCCTAATCCCAATTAAAATAGATTTTTATTGCCTTAATCCTATGCCTGATACTTCAGCATATTCCGAATAAAGCGTATCAACAAAATACAGAGTTAATAACTCTCCGGGTTCCCACTGCGTAATTAAAAAATAAAGAGATATAGGCGGAACGAATTTTTTTTCTCGTCGCAACCCATATTTCCCTTCCATCCCATAAAGTTTAACATTGAATCGCAATTTCGGGCCTGATTGAACGTCTCCATTAGGTAAGGTGGGCAACTGCCGGTGGTCCCGTGTATTTATGTACCCCGAAGGGTGTTGAGCTTTGCGAGTTTTTTCCCCACTCTTCTCTCGCCTTAGGAAAAGTAGGTCAATTGTTCAACATTAAGAGGTCGCTCAAGGGCAATAGATGCAATAACTATGTTCTCATGCCGATGCGTGAGCAGATTGTCCGCTGGTAAAACAAAGAGTATTTACGATCCAAGTGTGACTCAGTCTTTATTTCCGAGAAATCGTTTTCTAAATATTACTTTCAAAGCGCGGAATACGGCTGCGCCCTCTGCCCTAAACGCGCTCTACCCTACCCTAAGCTGCGCACCTCATTACTCTACGTAATCATCACAACTTTTCTAGTTATATAAGCGAGGAAGAAATTTACCGTAGACAACACTAGCAGAATATTAATTATTCGCAAAAATATTTCATAATAGGGTAGTTTCCTTCACCAAAGAAAACGAAAGGCATTGATTGCGATTCGTTACCCACCATTAGTGTATCCATAGTATACAAATTATTTGGTTTCAGAAATACCGGTTTAGACGAATGGCAAGGCCGGTCAATTTTATCCTCATTTGAAAAAGGCTAGATTGGCGCCCATGCGATGCCACTCCACGTGACGTCACAGGGACCATGTTCCTATACGAGTAGAAAGGAGTTTTACATTGTCTGAGATTACCAATGCATGCATGAGGCAAAGAGCTCAGGACAACATCTCTTAATAATCACCCATTAAAATTACCTAATTTCGGAAAGTTTCCTTCGTTTGATAGGGTAATAATAATCCTTATTTAAGTCAAGCGCTACCGGCCAGCAAGGTACCCTTCTACCTGCTAGCATCCTGTGTCGTATCAGCGCTCAAAGACTCGCCCCAAGGTCACCTCACTTGCGGCAGCGGGAACCAGAACGACGTCACACGGGGTTTACCCAGCATTCATGCTTAGCCGTCGCGTTTTCACGCGTTTGAAGATTTTCACTTTTCATTTAATCGCGAAAAATATATATCGTCATATAAAAATCTAAAAGCGTGAAATACGTACTCCAGGAGTAATAATCTTTCGATTTAGGCAATAAAAAAATAATAGGAAACCACCCTATTTACTCATGTAATGCGCTTTCATTAATTCCCTAACACTATTAATTATGCCAATTGTGTTAATTTACCTGGGAAATTACAAATAAAACATGGGAAATTAATTGAAAACATTTATTTCTGTTATGAACAGATAATAAACGACTTCACTCTTTCGGTCTTCGGGGTATAGCCATGTCGAGTTGTCGCTGTTTACATACCTGGCCGACGTCTTGGAGGCGATGCAGAACTCCATCTAAGGACGTACCCAGGATTAATACTGGGGGGGAGGATGGCAAGCCATGGTTGTTCAAGTTGTAATTAAGATTTAAGCATGGAAAAGGTGAAAGAAATCATCATTTTAAGGAAACTGTAACAGCTCTTTATTAGTTTTTAAAAATTACTTGCTTGAAAAAATATTATTTTCCTTAAAGACATTTGCGATTTTTGCTTCTAGGGGAGGCGGCTGCCCCCACCTGCTCCTCGCTGGGTACGCCCATGACTCCATCTTCAGGGCTCACCAAGCATGACCAAGCCATCAACTGAATTGTTGAAAGGTGGTTGGAGGATTCACTTTTATGTGTACGCCTACCCAAAAAGAGTTTATCTCTCGCAACTGCCCTAACTAGAATCGATTTGCCTACTTAGCTCTTCTGACATTAGATGGGTTACAATTTTCTGACAATGACTCTGATACGCACTAATAACACTTAAAATGTTATCTCAAATTGGACACCAAAAGAAATTATGTTTTAATGGATTTTACGGTGAAATATCCTAACGTTGGCAACTAGTAAAAGTATTAACTCGAGAAAAGTATACTTTTGAAGTATGACATTCCACGGGAATGCTTGGAGGCCTCGTGAGAATAATCTTCATGGGGAGTAATCGATTCCCGCCCGCTTATATTGAAAAATTGAACTTTAAACCGCTTGGATTCCATTTTCCTCTTGTCGGTGCATGTATTACTCGGGAAAATGATGCAATGATGCGAAAAAAAAATTTCACCTTCGAAGGCAAATACCCGCCATAGGTAAAAGCCATTAGAATGGCACCGGAGCGATAGAAGGGGACGGGTGCAACTAACAGGTAGGTATACCTCATTAGGTGGGAGGGTCGCGGTTTCGCGCTCCCTTTTCCCAGTACAATTGAACTTCTTGTGTTTGGCATCGGCACCAATTAACAATTGCGGGTAGTGTACACCAAGGCCGTAGCAAGGAAATATTTTCGGGGGGGGGGGTTTATGGAATAGTAGACAAACATAAAATTATTTAAATAAGATAAATAAAATAGCGTATACGGTTAAATATACATATTTATTATAAACCCTTAAAGGAAAGTGTAAAAATATTATTATAAAATTGAATTTAGCCTTCTAGCTTTTTTTTGCAGCGACCAAATGAATTAACTCCTCGGTGTGGATGTCAATTCTGCGGTCACTCAGGAGGCTCATAAGTCACTCACCTCTCTACTATTCACAGCACTATTATTTCACACACTGCACTACAACTACACGCACTGCACCTACAAATTCGTTTAGATAATTTTTGACTTGAGTCGCATTGGACTACTCGATGTCCCTGCGCCGCTATATAATATCGTCGTGTGAGCACCAAGCGAGAATATTTATTAATCTATTATTTATAAGTATCTATTTATTTTCATTTCGGGGGGGATCAATCCCCCTTGATCCCCCCCCTGGCTACGGCCTTGGTGTACACCACGGGGAACATATAAACAAGAGCGTCCAAAGTGGCTGCGGGGTAAGCAAAAGCTGAGGCCAAAATCAAAGCCCCGTAACTCCTCATTAATACCTACGAGTTGCGAGTACCTACGAATTAATACGAGAATTGGAAAAAAGGTAGAAAATGAAATTCTTGCAAAAATGATTTGTTGAACTCCTAGAGTGCGTATTAGATTTAGTAGAAATAAAAAACATATAGATACCTAACTCCCTTTACCGCTGGAATATCAGAGAACAACCAGCAATGATGTGATCTGGAATTTTGCCATTTCAATTCTGGTCGCATGCGCGGAAGCCTAAATAACACACTTGTTTAGATTTACTCTGAAGCGTAAAAATTTGGCAACGCGATGCTAGGGCGGGAGAAAGGAGGAGGTTTCTACATTTTGGGACGGGGCGGGGCCAATCTTTGAGTTTTCAAGAGTCAGCAAGCATAAAATTAATTAATCCGGTAACCCCTCCCGTTCCTGCTAAAGAGGATTCTGGCGTAGACGTCTCTTATTCGAAGGCCGTGCGTAGACGAGAGAGCCCCCATGCCCTCATGCGGAAAAATATCAAAATTAGGGCTTAAAAAATAAAGCTATCAGTTAGCTTATGTAAAGAGATAGAGCTGCAATTTTCTATGTTTCACAAAAACCGCTAATGACGCCGCACCAAGCCGCTGCGTGGCAAGGTGAACTAGGCGTTTTCCCTTCGACAAAAAATAGCCAGAACATGTAATTTCACTGGCAACAGGGTGAACATCATGTTGAAATTCGAGGATTTGCATTTGAGGTGCCTGACGGCTTCACCCAGGATTTGAACTCGAGGTTCTTCGCTCGATATCCCAAAGCTCCATCCATTCGAGCAAAGAACGATAAACAGGGAGTACAAGATGCAAAGAATTATAGGAGGGTACACCAGATATAACCAAGAACTCAAGTCGCTGATAGTTGAAAGTCAGGGATAATTGAAGGAGGAGTAACGGTATTGCATAATAACAACGCTCCATGACTTTAAGCCGACCATTTCGTAGCGGCGACAATTCAAAGAGAAACTCTGGAATGAAATAGAATAAGTGGGCCGGGTGGAGAGGGGGCACATCTCCATGAAGGGGAGAGCTAGTGCTTGTTTGCGAAAGGGAGAAACAGAGGTGCCCAGCTGAGCCATAGTTGGCGGGATTTTGTGTAGTTTATTGACAATAGAACTGCTGGACGTGGAAGTTAATGTAAAAATAAAAGTGGCATATAAATAAAAGTGGTAAATAAATAAAAAGGTAAATATAAAATTCCGACTACTAATAAAACCCAGGTGACTGCCAGCGGCGACGTAGGTAGGGGGGCGACCAAACGGCCTGACCCTATTATTCCTATTATTTTTTATTGTCTATTATTAGTTTCCTATTATTTTTACGCGAGAGATAAAGGAGAAAAACCCAAAAAGTGACGAGTTGGCCTAACTGAATTTAGCGAATTTTCCTCACAATTACGCGCGATCGTATCTCGTCACTGTGGCTACGCTTAACATGCGAGTCAAATGAAGTTCCTACGTAATGATAGCCACTGGGTCGTATATAGAGGAGGGCACACGAACCCCCCTCCTGGAATGAGGATATTCATGCACCACTGCTTACCACGTTGTTCCCATGATTACCTCGCCTTTTGCGAAATATTGCGTAGAAAGAACCCACGCTGTCATTGCGATTTAATGGGACCAATTTTTTACGGGTAATCAAACGAGTGAGATGGTCCACTGTACGACGCGTCGCGACGAGTCGTTTCATTGAAGGAGTCGGACCTCCAGACGCATGTAGTGAATATACGAGGAAAAAGGCAACCCACCTACCAAGGCGGCTGCATAGAGGAGGCCCGATGCCTTCCCACAGAGGTCTAATATCTGTTGCAACTTCAGTCGCATTTTAATCGGTGGTCAAAAATGTCCGCGACGCGGTGATGAGCGCAAGGCGATCCACTTTTATCCGATATTATGCAGTGTAATGATAGTAATAGTATTGAGCAGTAATGAATTTTATAGAGCACATCACCATGCATATAAATTTCGGTTAATATCCTTAATTATACCTTATTTCCCCATGAAAGTCGGATCAATTCGTCCGTCAGCGACACGAATGGCGACTTTTGTAAACCCATTCAAATGCGCAGTTGATGATAACACATTTGGAGGCAAAACATTATGTAATATTCGTGCCGACTACATAAGTTTGTAAAGCCTCTATCGTATCATAGGGCAAAAAACTAATTTCTGTTTTCGTTTATGTAGCTGATCTACAGCTGAGGCGATTCGCGCCATTAGGGAGGCGTAAGGGAAGAAAGGGTGGAGAGAAACGCATCGTCGAGAATTGATTCCGAGACCGTTCCATCAGCAAAATAGGCCCTCTACCATTAGTCTGTCCATAGAGTTTACATTACTAGAGTGTTTATGAGTCTGTGTAGAGTATTTATGAGTCTGTCTAAACCCAGAAGGCGGGTAAGAGATTAGGGCACCGCTCGTGAGCCCAACACTAACCGCGTACCCGCAGTCCAAAAAACAATTGCTGGGGTCTGGTCGACCTCGTGCGCTAACATTCATCATTTGTTATTCTTATTTCAGTTCTGTCTTACACGTATAAATCCATGAGAAAGGCCCAAACACGACGGCGTTAAGCCAATTAGATATGAAACTTTAGGTGGCTTCCAAAAATTGTTTTTTGCTTTTGTAAAAAGTGTCACACTAGCAATAAGTGTTACACAATTAATTGACACAACTGTCGTGTTTATAATCTTTTTTCGCGAAAACACAAGGAGAAATCTATACTGCAATAAAAATTACAAATTGCAATTAATTTTATGCGATAATTTTTCAGAGTGGAGTGCGATTCGTGACTCATCATAGCTCCCGCGGTCGACCAAACCCCGGCTATTGGCTGGCGGAAGGGCATGCTTGCAGGGCTCTCGACTGGTGCCCATCAATGTCTTACTCACCTTCTGTGTTTGGACAGACTATAGACTCATTGTCAGAATCGCGATCTGTACGGAAAGCAAGGTGGAGCAGTTGATAATTCGCATTTAATGACTTTGAAACATACTATTTAACTATCTTTCCGAAAATTCTTCGCATTTTCCCACCACCCCCTCTATTTCCTCAATGCCCATAACCTTCTCTTGCACTTAGTGACGATCCAACGATTCTCACATATTCCAAGTCTTATTCAACGCTCTTTTAAGGAAGAAGCGATATAATACCCACCTGGTATTAAATAGAATGCCATTATAACCATCAAAACCTTATTAAGCACGTAGAAAAATATGTGAAAGCTATACAGTTTTTAATAAAGAAATAAAACACGTTCAGCACAAATTTCAGGCGTAGCAAACATTTGATATAAAAATGAATTGTTAGACCAGTTTTTAAATTCTGAAATATACAAGGGAAAGACGTGGACTTATCCAGATGGAATTTAAAAATATTTCTTTTTGAAATCTCACGTATGAATGAGGGTGCAATTTTGATTTCGCACTCGTTCATATGTCAGATTGTGCAATGAAGTGCCCCGTGTAAACCAGCCTTAACAGGGTTATTTATTCAAAATTGAAATTGCAAATCACATGAAGGATTAATCAAATGTAATGGAAAGATGGGTCACGGTGAAAAAATCTTCTTCATTCAGGCAATCTCTCAATCAAGATTAAAATACAACAATATGAAAAGCACCGCCTTTTTATGAGTATTAATGAGTGGGCGACGCCAGAAAAGTTCTGGTTCTGGCTTGTCTCAATTAGGGGGAAGCACTCATTGACGGAGGAAATCATTCAACAACATCAATCTTCAATAAAAGTGTAAAAAACAATGAACCACATGAAACCGATTCGCAAGGACGACAAGAAGCTGAGGAGCGGTCACCCAAATGGCAGAAGTGCGTTATGTCATCAACTTAAGTGTGTAAATGTAATTAGGACGTACGTCTCCCATTTTGATTTGGTGACAGATTACTCGCTTAAAACTGGTGCCATCATTAGGAATTTTCGGGATATCAAGTAAAACGTTGTCAACAAGCCTGTGTCTCAAATTGATAATTTTACCTTTTAATTATTTTTCCTAGAGTATTTTTTTCTAAATATGTATACCGAAGAAATGGTATCATTGCTGTAAGAATTCAAGAACCTGGATAGCACAGTAGTCTGTGCAGTGGCCGTAACACTTCCTATGATTTACAAGTAACATTATGGACCGATACTAGAAGGCAGGGTATATTTCTACAAATACTTCAGATGTGGATGGTGACTCAGCTAGACAGTGGCAAACACAGGGAAGTGAGTTGCCATTGAATCATTACTGGAATGGATTACGAAGAGGGCAAGCAATAGCATATTGTTGGGGGGAAAAGGTGACAGGATGAGAGTGTAACAAATGTAGATGGTCATTTGCATCATTAGATTTATCCTATCTCAAGCTGTGGCACAGCGAGGGGGGTTTTGGGGGATAAAAACCCCCCACCAGAGCTCAGAGAAATGTTTAAATTAAATCAATTTTACTTAATTAGATATATATTACTCATACAAGAGTTTAAGGATTGATAAATTATCCCTCAGGAAGCCGTAAAATTCACAATTTTGAACAATTTATATTAAAATTTTTCTGGGGGGGTATAGAATAGAATATAGTATAGAATACTCGCCTGCATGTGGCGAGTATTCTATACTATTACTACTGGGGAGGTCTAATACCCCCTAGCCTTAATTCCAAGATGTGCCCCTGGTCTCATGCACACAACTGGCAATGTAATGGTTGAATGGAAAGACAAATAAAGATAAGGCAACTGGACATTTTGGGCCATGGGGTATTTCTGGAGGCATGTGATAGTTATCCCTGATGGAGGGGTAACACGTGGATGAATATATTACATACAAACAGAGCAATTTTGATGAGCATTACAGGAGCTAACTATCTATCATCGCCACCCAAGGAATGCAGAGGGCCTCATATATAGAAACCAACAAAACACAGAGATTTGTGAACCACCTTGAAGTTTTGCTGCTGCCATCTTTTGCGGGAGTCTCTCTAACTCAATATTCTTTGCTGAAGTCTGTGTGACTACAGGTGGAGCATTAACTTCGCTCAGGGTAGTCCAAAGAGGGTAACTTAGAACAAAAATTAGAGTTGGGGCAGGAAAAGTGCCATAACAAGGGGTTTTTAACCCTCCTACACCCATCATGGCTGCCAATTTAGTGAATCAAAAGAAAGAGTAGTAACAATGTTTGGCACAACAACTTGATAACAGATATGTACATACAATGAAAAGTAAAGAAAACTTTGTAATTCTACATAAATATTACATGTATGACCTAGGTTTCGACGTAGCACGTCATCGTCTGGTATAGAGGCATAGAAGACTCCTGCGCTTCTATGCCCCATACCAGACAATGACATGCCACATTGAAACCAGGTTCCTAGTAAATCCAACATTGGAATTGAGGAATTACAAAGTTTTATTTACTTTTCATTATGTCAAGTAGATTCCATAAAGTTACCCCTGAATCAACTAATTATTGAAAACAGATCTAAGGCCTTCACATTGGGCTAATGACAATAATAAATACATTCATAAATAATGAAGAACAGTTATGAAAACCAAAAACAAAAAATCAATGGACAGAAATCAGATGAATGCGACTGAGATTTGAAACTATTAAGATAGTCACCTATGTCTAAGGCAGGACAAGTGACAGATAGGGAGTTGAAATGTGAAGGTAAGTACATACCTACTAAAATTATGACCACAGGGAAATTGAAACATGGAATTTAGGTTGGCGTTAAGATTCTATGCTGTGGGTTGCATGGAATGGAATGAGGAGACAATAAAGGAAAGCTAATCAGAACAACAGAAAGATCCATTGACAATAGAGTGAAGCAGTGGCATAGCCTGGGGGAATGTCCCGGAAATCCCCAACGTATGTATAAAAACACAATTACATATTTTCCCTCACAAAAGAAAACAAAATATTGAAAATTCATAAATTTACAAAATATTTTTTTTTAAATGAAGTTTTTTCGATAATGAAGTGTTAAAATTAGTTACTCAGTACCCTGTTTTTTAAAAAATTCCCCCCCTGGTTTTAGACCCCCTGAACAAAATTCCTGGCTATGCCACTGGAGTGAAGAAAATGAGGTCAAATGAGATGGGAGGCAGGGGGGAGAAGATAGACTAAGTGAGAGAAATATGCTAGGTATACTCTGTCACACTACACACAAAAAGAAGTTAAAGGCCTGTTTACACTGTACATTAACACGTACGGGTTAATGTCTAAATGTATGAATGCGAGAATGAATGCCAAAATGCACCCTGTAACCCAACTTGTGCGAATTCATGCACAGAAAATAGAACCTGTTCTAATTTGGTTCATGCATTCGTAAATGTTCCGTTCTGGTCCACAAAAATCATTCATGCAAACGTACATTAACTCGTACGTGTTAATTAGAGATGGGTCGAATAGCAGATTTCTCGAATTCGAATATCGAATTCGAATATTAAATCATTGCTCGAATATTCGAATACCTCGAATACTAAATGATGAATGCTGGAATGTTTGACTCGGTTGCCTATGCAGCACCACAGCAGGTACCACAAGATTTTGGGGAGTAATTTTGATTTCCTTCAAAGGATTCGAACAGGAATTTAGCTGATTAATGAATATTTTAATTTTATGGAAACAATTGGGCATATAATTAATTCAACTGACATCGCTTTACCCCCACTCCTGCTGCCAAGTGCTAGCTGACAATCTGAGGTCTTTTTGCAAAATACAGGTGCTACTCCACCGGATTTTCATCAATTATTTTCAGTCCATCTTTGGAAGTTCTCACGAGATAAGCAGATGAATTTGAATTGCTAGTGGGGAAAAACCCAATATCCTGAGAAAATATCCCTTCGACAGTGACAATAGAGATTAATAGCATAACTCATAAATTGTAACTTGATATATGTTTTCGAAAAAAATACCGCATCAACTTCCGAGAAGCTCAGTTGCGAGGATATTGAGTTTCGCCAGAATGCTAAGTCTCCGTCGTATTTTGACATTTATTTCTTTGCGTAAAATGCTTAAATAAACTCAGAAATACGTCGTGTTTGGTCTTATTCTTTTTGAAATTACGCGCACATTACTAATATTTCAATTCAATAAAGGTGTAACATCAATTGACGAAAGTCATTCTTAGACACCTTTTGTGCTAATAGATGACTCATGCAGCGGTTGAACTCCACAGAAATGGGGAACTTCGAAGCTGGTAGGAAAAAAAAGGTCAGTGGGGGAGAAAAGGGAGGGCCCGAAACACGTTTCTATTGTTCTCGTGTAACTTGGTATTTTTTCGAAGCTAAGGTCTTCGTAATATGATCCCTGCGCGAGCTGTGACCTTTTTTTTATTTCGAAGAAGAGGAAAGCCTCGGAGGGGGGGCTAGTGCTGAATGGAGAGGGATACCGGATCTTGGGAAATGCGCTAATATAAGTATCCCACGGTACTCACACAGCAGTTGACCTCCAGAAATGGGGAACTTCGAAGCAGGTAGCCAGAAAAAGGTCAGTGGGCGAGAAAAGGGGGGAGGGCGTGAAACAAGTTTTTATTGTTCTCGTAACTCGATATTTTTTTCGAAGCAGGGGTCTTCGTAATGCGATCCCTGCGCGAGCTGGGACCTTTTGTTTGATTTCGGAGAAGAGGAAAGCGTCGGAGTGGGTGAGGCGAGTGCTGAATGGAGGGGGATAGCGGATCGTGGGAAATGCCCTAAGGATGCTATCCCACGGCACTGAGGTTCTCCTGGTGGGGGGAATCGGGGATTTTCGGATTTTTTCACCCGACCATTTTCGACTCCCCTCGTCGAACTCTTTTCACTGCTAATATCCACGAATTTGGTGTAATTCGTCAACTTGCGTAAAACGGCGCTGCGAGCACTAAATGACTACACCCAGTGAGAAATGGGTGGTGGAATCCACGTGGAATCCACGTGGAGAATTAACGTGGATACCACGTGTTTTTGGTCGTGGAATCAACGTGGAACCCACGTGGAAATTTGGTGGAAAAATTAAAACAGCAGTTGGTACTGTCCTAAAACCATTAAAACCTCAACCACTCTATATCTAAACCTTCTATATATGTGTCTACGATTTTTCATGTGCTCTCATGGCTGCCTTTCCACGAATTATATAAAAATAGAATGCGCGATACATTTTCACATAACTAGCGTGGTTTCAGGATGATAAATGACGCAATGTCACCAGAGAGTTAAGTTCCACAAATTAGAAATTCTGTTTAACATTTTATGATAATCACCACAAATCCACTTGAAATCAACGTGGATTCCACGTGGGTCCAACCACTCAATATCCACCACCACCAAATATCCACCACTCAACGTGGATTCCACGTGGATTCCACCACCCATTTCTCACTGGGCAGTTCTCTACATTTTTCCGAGTCAACTACCAACGACGTGCGTGCGACAGTGTATGACGCGAAATTCAAAGTATTCGAGGCGGCAATTTTCGCATAACTATTCGAAACCTCGAATATCGAATACTTTCTAGTATTCGAGGTATTCGAGTATTCGCGGATACTATTCGCACATCTCTAGTGTTAATGTATCGTGTAAACAGGCCTTAAGAGGATGGTTGAGAATTTTAAGAGCCCTATGGGAAGTGGATGAGCAAATATGAGAGCAATACTTAAGGATGGATTAGAAATATTCAATAAAAACGGATTTAGGGCAAGCAGTTTAGAAATTTCCTTTAACCAGAATAGTATTCCAACAACCACCATTGCCCTTTCAACCATTGCTTTGATTAGCAAAAGTTAAATGCTGTTCTAAAGAGACACCTAAATTGGAGGAGGAAGTAACGTATAGAATGGGGAGATAATAAATGCAATATGATTTTTCCTTAAGGGCAAAAAAAATGCCAGTAGGCTTTTGGGGATTGAGCAGTTGCCCTTAATCAAACCAATTTTTGACCAAGAGAAGAGCAAAGGTGCCATAACAAGGTTTTTTTTAAAACCATTTTGCACTTAAAAAAGAATGCACGGTATATTTCTAGTCGTACCACTCCATTTAATGAACTATCACAAGTTCTCCAAGTAATGGTATCAACTCACCCAGTGGCATCAACACTCTGAATAAAGAATCTTTGAAAATACTATATCCTGTATTCGATAAAAACCACTAAGGTTAGAACTTAAAACTTCTTCACACCGATCACACACTTTCTTTCACTCATAAAAATTTTGAAACTTCACTTCACAACTCAAAAGTTTTCCGCCACACTTATGATGTAACAATATACAAATCAAGCATTGTATTTGAAGTTCTAATGTCTTGGGGTAAATCGAAACCATGTTCACTGGCACAAGGTAGATGATGTAGAACACAGCCAAAGTAAGATACGAACAACTGCGACTGCACTTTCTGAGGAGAGCTCAACCCAAAGCTCAGTACTGATTCAGACCAGTAATGAGCAGCATATTCTGGTGGAATAAATGATCTGTGGAAAAGATCATGGTGTTCAAACTAGAATTCATGAGCAGACAAAATGATATCCGTTACCAGCAAGTAACACAGCAGTTGCTGGGTGCACTTTTCCATGTGAAATAAACATCAATCATTAGTTTTAAGCAAAAAAAAATTTATCTACAAGGTAAAATTCATTAAAATTTGGCTCCACAAAAGGAGAAGAAACTATGTTCAGCACAAAAAAGTAATAACTATAGACACTACAATAATGACAACACCACACATATCAGTCTTCACCAAATTTCTCAGAAGTAAGAAGAGAGATTTAAACACATACAGAAAAAATACACAAACATATCTTGTGCATAAAAGGCTCACCTAAAGAGTGCCAGAGTGTGAAAGCATTACTGGAATAGGCAACTAGCCCAAAACTCCATGTAGCTTCACTTGTACCACCAACATAAAGGAGATCCGTGGCAGTGGTGAATGGAATGTAAACAACTTGAGGCTTCATAAATGTATATGTACAGAGTGCAAAGAAAACCACGACTCAAAATTGACATCCATTTCAACCCATGCTTGAAATAACTCTGAACACGTGGGCATGAAAATCAAGCAAATGGCATCCCTTGAGAGGGAGAGAGAGCAAAGCAACCACAATTCCCTCTCCAGCTGAATAATGCACCAATCACCTTCTCCTCTTCTTATTTGGTAGCATGTCAACTGAGGAGGTGGTGCCTTCTTCAGAGCCAGTTGGCACACTCGGGCTACTCCTCTCGCCATCACCCTCCATCAATCCTCCAGTTTCTGAATCTTCTGTGAGAGAGAGAAGAAAATGGACAATGTCACACTTTACGAAATAAACCAGGGAGCCCAGCACTTGGACATTTGAATATGTATTCCTAAATACAGTAAAACCCCTTATTTACACTTTTCTAGGGACCCAAGAAAAAAAGTGTAAATTGCGGGAAAATGCAGATCGTGGGAAATAGAGAATTTTCACTTTTATTCATATACTGGCTTTGGAAATGTTAATTTTTTAATTGTTCACTAAGCATTATGCCATAACACTGTTTCCCTCTGAAGCACAGTGTTTTTGCTGGCAGCAAAAATTAAAAAATAATCCTGTTTTGTCTGCAATGAAAACATCTTTTGGGCTGTAACCTTCCAGAACTCTGATATATTCAGATTCTTTCCACTGAGTTGCTGTCTCTATGTTAACATCTTTGCTTTCACCACTCACCATCTTATATACAAGACTGTACCTATTTTTGAATCTGTCCAACCAACCATTATAGATGCCATGGAATCTTCGATTCCCAATCTTGTGGGGAAATACTTTTTTCTCAAGGGCCTTTGGTCCTGTTTACATGATACATTAACATGTACGAGTTAATTTCTGCTTGCATGAATGATTTTTGTGGACAGGAACGGGATATGTATGAATGTAGACAGGGGCAGATCCAGGATTTTTTTCTGGGAGGGGCACTAGAGGGCCTGACAGGCAAAATATCTTGTCTTAATTGAGATTAAAAACAAGATATAACAAAGACTTTACAAAATTCTCTTTATTTTTATATCAAATTTATTCTTATTGAATTAAATGATTGAGCCTCCTTGAGTAATACACAAAACAAAGCGAACATAATGATGACCATCAGGGGCGGATCCAGGATTTATTTCTGGGGGGCACAAGCAATGCCGTATCCAGGATTTTGATCTGGAGTGGGGGGGGGGGGGGCACAATGATACCACGTTCTACAAAACGAACGGAATGATAACCAGACCGTATTAAAAATCTTGCATATTTTTAAGTCTGGGGGGGCACGTGCCCCCCCCCCAATATATCCTCCTATGATAACCGTATTCAAATTTTGTCTCTTTATTTAAGCATCTGGGGGGGCACGTCCCCATCCCCTAAATCCGACTATGAATGCATGAACCAAATTTGAACAGGTTCTATTTTCTGTTCGTGCATATACGCACAAGTTGGGTGAATACACGGTGCATTTTCGTGTTCATAATTTAGACATTAACTTGTACGGGTTAATGTACTATGTAAACAGGCCTTTAGATGACACCATTTGCTGGGACATTTGATGATCTTGCACCTAAAAACTACTCTTTTAAGGCCTGGTTACACGGTGCATTAACCCGTACGGGTTAATGTCTAAATGTATGAACGCGAGAATGAACGGAAAAATTCACCGTGTAACCACCCCAAAATGTACAAATGCATGAACGCGTGAACGGAAAATAGAACCTGTTCTAATTTCGTTCATGCATTCGCACAAGTTGATAACAGAGCCACCTGGTGGGAAACAACACATATAGTTGTCATCTGCAGGGCTATTCCACGGCCGTCTTGGCTATTCAGTAACTCTTTACGCGTATTTGTTCATTTGTACTGCATCGTAAGTGCTTGAATCCTACCACAAACTCACCATTTGCATCTACACTAATATTCGTATAGATTATCCCTGTATGTACGCCGGACATACCAAGTTTAGTATTATGCCGGAACAAAACAATCGATGAGGTTGTCACAGAGTTTTCAACACGACATTTGTGAAATACAACGGCTATCATACGACTTATAGAACACATTTAAACATATTTAATATCATACGAATTAACGACGATTCTACCTTTTATACGTCCGAGGTGGGAATGCGCTGGCCCACCACAAAAATATGACTCACATTACGCAAGTTCATAAATCGACAAGACCTCTAAACCAACATCTTTTCCATCAACAGCAAATATCTTCTTAACTTTATAACCGTCCCGGACAAAAGTAGAACAAAGTATTAAAAATATCTACTCTCATACATAATCTACACTCAGTGAAACAGATGACAGAAAAATGTCTAGTAAACACGGTTTAAAAACAAGATGCGTCTACAAATTTTCAGCCTAAGTATTAACTTTGATAACGGTTTGAAATAAATGGAGTACTATTGAGATATAGCATTAAGCGAGCGATAACGATAAATATTAAATATAAATAAATATTACTGGCACGAAATGAAACAACTTCGGCAACTACAATGAAAACCACTGTTTACACGGCAGCGCAAATATATTACCAGTATGTGAAATTTCCTGGTCCTACAGGAAAAAACGAAAAGGGAATTACTTTCTGGTAGGTATCGTCTGCTTCCTACCTAATGATACTGTTTTCACATTTAAATTTTGCGCACTGTAAAGGGAATAAACAAAAACTAAACGCTTCGCGTTACAAGAAAATGTGTGAAAACTTGTGCGAACGCATGTACCGTGTAACCGCTCATTCATGCTCCTCGTTCACGCAAACGTCCATGAATTCAGACATGCAAACAGACACGCATTCATACATTAACCCGTACGGGTTAATGCACCGTGTAACCAGGCCTTTAGAATTCGTTCTATTTATTCTTACCTGGAATTCTTCGCATATATTCTCTTATTTGATAAATGTCCGCACTGGTTTGCATATTTTACAATGGCATCGCGATTTTTCACCTCGGTATTGAATGTTGAGACTGGGAATCCGAACGGATTGCCAAGTCCCAACATTCGAGTCGCCAGCGTTTGAATCGATGCGGGTTCCGGTGTGGGAATCAACTATCTCTATAATTTTCATTTTCTCGTCAATTAAAAATGTCCGTTTTTCACCTCGAATTTCCATTTTCAAGCCGGATCAATTCTATTTCCCGTACGAGTTGAGGGTAACTCGAGTTGCCGATCGGCAACACACGAGTACCTATACTCCTCGGCGATCAAGTGCGTAGTACAAACTGTCATGGGACTTCATAATTTTTTAAATTTACAATAGTTTGCGGTACACTGCTATTTGAATGGGATAATTCAAGTTTAAATAAGTTTTTTAAAAGTATTTAATTAACCCATAATTGCTACGCAACTGTTGAATGAAGTCAGCGCAAATGATCCCAGATGTCGGTCAAGTTATATAGTTCCGGCATTTATCACGTCTGGTTCCCTTGCAAAATCTCGTATCAAATTATCGACTTCATGATTATTGCCAACATTCCTTCAGGAGTTCTTGCATTATAATTAATACATAGCTCGATTGCTCAATACACCTACTTTCATATCGTGAATCTTTTCGCCGCTGACAGAAAACGAGAGGACGTAGTTCAACTTTCTGACGTTAGTGGCGTTCTGTCCCGCCACATTCAAATTCTTCCCGAAAATAGTTCTCATTCGGTCTTTCTCTCTTAGATTTTTAAATAAAAATGCGCGAAAGGAAGCCAAAAGACAGTTTTAAGGGCTGATATGCGCGATTAATTGTTTTACTACGCAAAAAAATTTTTTTTAGTCGGCACGTCGTGATGCACATGGCGGGAAAACGAAAAAAACACGGCGTAAATACAGGGTTCTATTTACAAAGGAGAGATAGGAAATATGACGGGACCCAGAAAAAAACTTGCAATTTGCGGGAAAACGTAAATTCCGATAACGCAAATACGGGGTTTTACTGTATTTCCAGGTACTACGGGTACACCCATGCCCCATATGGCACAATTTCGATGTAGCGCAAATTCGCTCCTCGGGGAAACATTGCATTGCAGTGTAGCCTAATCAAAACACTTTGAAGTTTAAAAATCAAAAAAACTTTAAATTTCACGCTCTCATGATAAAATGTGAACTTGCGCTAAGTACACACGAAATTGCTACCATTTTACGCATATTAATAGTATTGCTTGCCTCAAATCTTCGTTTTTGTTTATATATTAATCGAAATGCAATGCTGTGCAAGGGCCAAAAGCAGAACTCGTCATTGGGTCCAGATAGCCGGCCTACCGAATTAATTTATCTTGTCTCCCTAAGAGAATGACAATAGTTAATTTAGATCATTAATTAAGCGTGGAGCTAGTGGAAATGAGTTTTTTTTAAGCAATGAGGTTTGAGACATAATTTTTGCCATCATAGGTTATTGGGCAATTGACTTCCAGGTAGAGGGTCTATGCTAAAGCCTTCAAGGTCATCGGTATTCACGGGGGAGAAATGGAGCGGTGGCCGAGTTGCGTATGAATAGCATCAACACATAAAAGGGCCCGCCATAGAGTCTCAAACACAATGGCTTCATTCCCTCCCAGCAGCCTTAGGCCCTCTGGGTCTCGGGAATACAGAGCAGCAGTAGAAGGTGATTTCGATAGAGCCATACACAGTAAAAACCAAGACAACAATTGCAAAAAATAGGAATGCGGGTAGAAAAATCAAGAAAAACCATAAACCTAGAAGAGAATTGAAACAGATCAATTGATTTGAAAATGAAGAGCCTCAAAGCGATATTGCTTGGAAGATTAAACTCTTGATGCCTTATTCTGAATAAAGACAAAGTTAAAACATCAGTGACTTCAGCCGCACCAACTTCAAACAAGCGGTCAACGCATACGGAAAGTTCATTGTGAATCTGTACAAAAAGACGAGGGTGGTAATCGCTCATTAGTGAGACATTTAGTGATAGCTCCGGTTGGTTCCAGAATTTTAAACGGCAAGCAGGTATTTTCAATGCGGCAATATTAGGTGAATTTGCAAGTGTTGATAGTGCAGTCGCCGCAACCTTTTCTGATGAACTCCAAGCTGTGATTGAAAGTGGCTCCTTTCCCCTTAAGTCTTAGTTTTAAGAGTTGACGAGATGATATTGTTTTGGAAAAGAATGCAATCTCGTTCATTCAATATAAGGGAAGGAAAACTGGGTCAGATTTCAAAGCAATTAAAGACAGTTTCATGTAGCTGCTAATGCCTCGGGGGACTTCAAATTAAAGCCAGTTATGATTTATCATTCACAAACTCTGCGAGCCATGAAATGGTATTCAAATTAGAACTAGCCTGTTATTTGGATGAGCGACAAAGGGGCCTGGGTGACACAATAATTGTTTTTAGGTTGATTTAAAAATTCGTAAACTGCCGGCAATGCATTACCAACCCCTGAGATATCAGATGGTAGCCCACCTGCACAACAGGAGGGAATTTCAAAAGCACGTATGAATTTTTTTTACGTGAATAATATTCTTTGAATGCCTGCTTACTATCTTTGAAGATATTTTAAACTTAAAAAGTTTATATGAATAAGGATTTTTAAGGCTATTAATATGAATATATATGGTTTAGAGGAAATTAGATACCCAACACCTATGCTACCAGCAATGCATCCCTATCTTCCCAATGATAAAATGCTCTCATATAACACAAATTCGTATAGTGCAAATACCCCAAGGAACGCATCCCTTGCACTATACGAGGCATGGGTGTATAATTTTCATTATGAATGGGCTGATTCCACTTTTTTGTCAAGACTTTGTTTTTGCCCGTGACAAGATGACCATTTTGCTGTTCTCATAGTTTTTCGAATGCTCTTCTTCACTCTTTCGACCGTAGAAGCTAAACATTTAGTATGCTCAAGGTTGATGAACAATGGAGAAGTGATATGCCTGAAATGAGTTCGTGATGTTATTAACTTACCGTAAAAAGCCATCAGAATTTGTACAGCAAATTGCATTTTGTAAAGTAGGCAATGGATCAAAAAATGGAAAAATGCAAGTCTGCTTATCCATCAAACTGTACCACAATAAAAAATAAAATAAAATTGGTTAAGGAGCCCATACCACTCAATAAATTGGTTGCCTATTTTTACATTCACCTAAGAATTGAATTGTAAGCATGTAAATAATCATTACATTTGGACTGCATACAGGAAGGCAAAAATTAACTTACAAAAAGAGGGAGAGCCAAAATTACTTCCAGCTACAGAGCTTACCTTGTGTTGGTGAGTTCTTGCCACGATTTCTCCTCCCCAAAGTTATGTTAGGCCTGGGTTTATAGAGGTCATCACTACTGTAACGCTGCTGGACACGACTTGATGACCTTGTACCTCTTATTCTTCGAGGGCCCATGGACAAAGACTCATCCTGCCTCCTATGGTCACCATCCTCACTTTGAGAACTGGGTTGGCACACAAAACAACAAAGAAGAGATTTTTTTTAACATGATGACCATTTGATAATCAGAGCTAATGCAAAACAAACGCTACACAGGATGGTCATTACCAAGAGTCCAATTGACATGAAACACGTGGTACATTAATACAGCCCATCAGTTGATACAAAAGGGCAATGCATTCCCAATAAGCAAGCAATGGTTGAAATTGATGCCATTCCATTCTCTCAATTGATTACATTGATATATAATGTTGAAATTAAATTATAACAGTTTGAAAAATATCAACTTGTGAATAACTACTAAGTTGTTATACGATTTTAAAATGTAATGCATATTCAAAATAAAAATTATTCCAGAAGGTTGACCATTGTTCTCAATAAGACAATGCATTTAATTATTTAAACATAAAAATCCATGTCACTGTATTCTCTACGGATCTACACAGCCAAATGAATTGGACAAACGAGGCCAAAATCTTATAGAATATAATCAATAAACGACCTTGAAAGTCTTCACATCACTATGAATCCAAATACATATGTTATTATCTTAATTTTTATAAAGAAAGAAAAATTTGCACTTCATTTTATAGAATATTAATGACCAATAAAATTAGTGAAAGTCACAGTTTATCATAAGAGATACACAGTATACTGTTTCTTCCTCAACCGAAAAGAAAAAAATAGGAACTTGGAAATATTCCTCACCTGCCCAACACAACACCGTCTGACCGAAGGGAATCAGTATCAGCCGCTGAATGGTGGTATCCCTCAGTTTCTGTTGTCATGAGGAGGGACCGGTTTCTACTTTCAGGCTCATAATCTTCTGGCATCAACTCTGAGTCAGCAAGGCTCTCTAAACAAATATTGAGCATAGAGATGAGAAATCATACATGATATATAGGCTTAACATAAGTGCAATTTTACAATGAGATAAGCAACAGAGACTGCTATTAGGGAATGCTATAGGCAAAATATGGCAATATGCCCTTATATGCAACTAAATTTAGATAATTTAGTAAAGTGAACAACTGGAATTGGAAGAATTACTCTTAAAAACTCTCCTCCAGTTAGACAAGAAGGCTTATTCCCACAATAATGACCAAGAGAGAGAAAAATATTTCAGCAAAAACTTTTTTCGAGCTGGTCACCAGTATGAAAGTTGACAGCAGCCAACTTTTCGAGTGCCAAATCATTGCTCATTCCCAAGGAGCCCAAAATGTTGGGTGCCTTCAATTATCATTAATGGTAGCAGGCTCGAAAAAAATGTCTTCCGTATATTATTTGCAGGGAAATTGTTAAATCAAACTAAATATATTTAATGACAAGCACACATATTTTTTAACCTGAACAATCATGCCCAGGCACAAGCTGATTGTAGTGCACAATACATACCTTTACTGATCAGCAGAGCTTTTCTTCCAGCATCACCAGATGCTGTAGAGACATCACTCTCAGGGCTCAGTGGCATTACAAATGCATCAGGGGTGGTGACTCTTCGGAGAGGGCCTCGGACACCCAGCCGACGGGCTACCATTCCCCTTCTCTTCTTTTGGCTTGCACTCTCAGCAATATCATTCAACACAACCACTGGGTTAGTGCAGTCAACAATGGAAGATGAGCAACACCCAGCTCCAAACACAACCGGTTGACGCCCAGCCCCTGACTCTTCAACACTTTCGTCCTCCTCAGACACTTGGTCCGCAGCTAACGAGTCCCGCTCTTCATCTGAATATGTACTGTACTCACCACTATTGTACCGAGGATTAGGTCGCCGGGGGCGCTTGCCACTACCTGCTACTACCTCCTCCTCTCGGGCTGCCACGCCTGAACTGGCATGGGCTGATGACGTTGGCTCAGAGGGAGCTCTGTCCCCTTCACCATCACTCCCTTTTGCATCCTGATTGCTCCTTTCCACCAGAGCCCCAAGACGCCTCAAAACCTCCTCGTCTTCCCTCGACACTTCCACATCCGATAGCTCAACAAAATCTGTGTTGGCAGGGGAGGCATTACTGTCATTCAGCAGCCGCAAGGCTTCTTCTGACTCTCCCACCAGTGGTATGTGTGAGAAATCTCCAGACTCTGCCTCTCGGCTCAGACAGTGCACAAAAGACACGAAGTCCATTGCATTGGCTGATGCCTGCTCCTCTAAAAAGAGCACATCATCCTCCACATCCACCTCTGGTTCCATGGGACTCTCTGGGGCTTCTTTCTTCACGGGTACAACAACTTCACTGGCCCTCCTTTCCATTTCCTTCCTCTCTAACCTCTTCCTCTCCTCCATGATCTTCCTTACCTCATAAATATTTGCTGCAATCTTTGGCTTCTTTACCTTTGGCAATGCAGGTGCATCAACACTGACTGGTGTTTGTAACTGTTCCTTTCCCTCAACATGTTCCTTTGCCTTCACATGCTCCTTAGCCTTAGTATGCTCCTTCTCCTGAGCCCCTTCCTTTGCTTTCCCATGATCCTTTGCCTTGACATGTTCCTTTGTCTTTACATGTTCCTTTGCCTTTACATGTTCCTTAGACTCTGGCAGTTCCTTCACCTGTACTTGTTCCTTTGTTTCTACCTTTTCATTTTTTTGCACCTTCTCTTTCTCCTTTGCCTGCACCTTTTCCTTTCCCTGCACATGCTCCTTTGCATGCACCTGTTCCTTTGCCTGCACTTGTTCCTTCAAATGCTTCTCTTCATTTGCATGCACTTGTTCCTTAGCTTGTACCGGCTCCTTCACCGGTTCCCTATCCTCAACTTGGTCATTGGCCTGCTCTCCTGAGTTTGTTGATGACTGTTCCCTCTCTTCCACACTCACAGGAGGTGTCTCCTGATGCTGCCCACTCTCACCCCCATCCTCGACACTCTCTGAGGTCCCTCCGCCCCCACTACCTTCCCCTCCCTTGGCACCACTCCCACTATGACCTCCCCCTCCATTTGCAGCACTCCCAGACTGTTTGCTGCTTCCGCCATCGCCACTTCCACCCCCTCCTCGGCCTTCCCTCGACCTCTCCCGGTCCCACCTGTGATGCCCATCCCTGCCCTTTTTCTCCCTCTCATAACGGTGGTCGTCTGTTGTTGAGGCCTTCTTCTTGTTGCTACTGCTGGCACTGCCACTCTTGTCTTTTCCACTCCCATCAACCTTCCCATCCTTGTCACCATGACGATGGCTGCTGCTACTACTACCGCTGCGATGGCTATGGTGGTGGTGGCTGCTGTGTCCGCTGCTATGATGCGAGGTCGAGGATGACTTCTCTCCACCACTGCTAGCTTTCTTGCTGCTTCCAGAACTGCTGTTGCCCTTATCCTTCTCCTTGAGTGAAGATGATGACGATGATTGCCCCTGGTGATCTTTCTTCTTTTTCCAGTCGTCCTTGCTCTCGCTGCGTCTGCTGCTACCCTCTGGCCTCTTGCTACTACCACTGCCACCACCACTGCTCCCTCCGGATCCCCCACCACTACTGTGATGATGGTGACGGTGGTGATGGGAGTCCCTCCGCTCTCCCCCTCGCCTCTTGTGATCATCATCTCGGCTCTTGTCCCTTCGTTCATTCCCACTCCCCCCCTCCTTCTTTCTCTTGCTCCTCTCCTCATCCTCCTTCTTCCTGCTTCCCCCCTCTCCCCCCTTACGCCCCTCTGATGAAGACTTTGATATCCCGTTCCTCCCACTCTCGTTCTTTCGCTCCTCGGTCCTCGAAATTTCATTCCGCTTGCTTTCACTCCTAACACTGTCGGTCCTTCCACTCTCACTCCTGGCATTGTCATTCCGCTCATGCTCGTTCCTACTTCCCTCACTCCTCCTCATATCATTCTTCCCCCCTTCATCTAATGATGCATCACCCACTGTGTCCATGGCAGACTTCCCATCTGCTTTTACTTCCCCTCCATACTGCATCAGGCTGTCTTTAACCTCCGAGGATGAAGAGGAGGATGATGACGACGTGATATTGTCCAGCATGTCCGCAGAGTGGGGCAGCATTGGGGTCTTGGGGCCAGCATCACCGCTGGGTTGCTGGGCCTCGACATCGAGACTCTCAAAGGGGGGAGAGGCCTCTTCTTCCTCCTCTTCCTCATCCTCCTCCTCGTCTTCCTCCCCTTTCCTCTCCCCTCTTGGCACCTCCTCATCTTTCACTCTTGGGGTCGATCCCGCCTCCTTAGCAGACTTGCCATCTAGCGATGTCTCATTTCGCTCCAAAACTTCATCCATATCTCCTTCATCACTGTCAAATTTCTCTGGGGATATTGGATCCAAATCAGTAGGGAGTAAGTCCTTGAGACTGACAAACTTCTTTTCTGGCTTTGAATCTCCCAGCCGTGGAATACCATAATGCACACCTATAATACATGAGATAAAAGCAATTAGTTACCACAACACAAAAAACAATTGGGGCATTTTTATGATTTTAGGGAATTCTTCTTAAGGCAAATTCCTGACATAACCTTCCATTCAAATCATAAAAACAACCAGGGATATGGATGCCTAATGTTTGGTGGATGCCATTGAAATGCCATATATATTTTACATTAAAGTAAACATAATAATTTTAGCTTAACACCAAAATACCAAGGTTGGCCATACACCAAGAAGGACCATGTTTTTTTTAAATATTCCTTAATATTTTTTTCACAAAACCACAAGTAAATTCAGGTGACATCACATAAGGCTCCGTTTCAAAGCATGAACGGTCAATTTACAATGACTAATTCTTAAATGAAATTTTTTTTCATGAAAGTGTGTCTATTGTGTGACCTTGCAATTATGCTTAAAGCCACCAAATGCGTCCAACAGATTGTGTATGGTGGGTTGACTTCTAGGTATACCAGTTATCTGTGATGTAAGCAAGTTTAATTTTAAGTTTAATAAGTTTTCAATTTCATTTTTTGCACATTTACATTTTATTTTCTTTCATCAAGGCATTTTCAGTAACTTCTGTTCAGGCTATGGTTCTAGCATGCTGTTCATACTGCTACTACTACAACAGGAGCAGCCAAAACACCTTTCTTCATATTGGAATAGTTTCCAATAAGAAACCTTGCTAAGATTTACTTGTATTGGAGAGGCAAAGTGGCCCTATGCTCAGTATTCACGCATTCATATAGCTCAGTGTATAAACAGCGTTATTAACAGCAATACCTAACATATAAAAAAATATTCGCAAGTAGACATTAATATTTGCCTCTCCGTCAATTTCTTAAATGACTTTTTTTTTTGGTCCATTAGATTGACCCTATCCATGAACTTTACATAAGCTATGATCATCTCTAGACAAAGAATTAGGATCTTTTCTGATTTTTTTGTCTCCTCCTGGACACAGCGTTCCACTGAAATCAAGAGGCCGAACTTGGTAAGTTTGATCATAATCAACCAGACTTCTTGGAAGAATTTTTTTATTATTTTCAAAACCCAAAGCGCTCCTGATGATTTCAAAATGTCTTCCAGTTATTATATTGGCAATGTATGGCACTTCCATATCAGGATCAGAGGACCAATATTCCCTAAAACTTGAAACCAAAGGAGTTGATAACTCATCACAAAATTCTTCCCCAAATACATGCAAAAGGCATTCTACTAATCGGCATTCTTTTAAGTTGGCTGACCATTGTAACGAAGCAGTTGAGAAGCATGGTAGCACCAACACTCATTCAAAAATGTATGAACTACATTGAAAATAAAGAGAATTCACACATCTTGCTGCTCTCAGTACCAAACTACAGTAAAAAGAAGAGAATCTCTCAACCAGCAGAGGCAATTGCATTACATGGAGGTCTGTACAGTACTGAATCAAAACACAACAAGGTGATGAATAAGAGTCAAGGACCCTTAACACCCCACACAAGTGGAAGGAGAGGTCTTACCTTGGAAGGAAAGGACGACCAGTGCCGGCAAAGCAATATGTTGTGCGTTTTTTTCAGAGGCTTTATTTTCCCCATTACAAACCTATTATGTTGTTTGGTCATATGTATCTTTGCCGAGCTATGTCACAGTACATCAAAGAGTGAGTGAGGAAGAAGAAATTCCAAATTCATTGCCTACCTTGTAGATGGAGACCATAGCCACAACCTCGAGGGTCTCTACCCCCTCAAATTAGCAAATTTATTTGGGGATAAGTTCAGAAAAGCTTGTGGTGTTGATGAACTGGTCACTCTTCTTGTTCAACAAAGTCAACTTAAAATGAAAGAAATGGGGGAATCTTTCCGAACTACCGCCGAAGATATTAATGTGTTTTTGGGGGTGAATTTAGTGATGAGTCATCAAGTGGTTCCAAGTTTTAGGGACTATTGGTCCTCTGATCCTGACATGCAAGTGCCGTATATTGCCAATATAATGTCTCAAAGGAGTTTAGAAATCATCGGAACGCTTTGCATTTTGAAAATAATTAAGAAATGCTTGTAGGGGTGGAGTGCTGCAGAAGGGTTGTACCACGGAGGATAGTTGGCGTCAGCGGCATCCTGTCAGTTTAGCATATGTAAATTTTCACCAGGTGCAATGTCTGGTAGATCTATCTACACCACGAAATAACACATGGCATAGAAAGCATAAGGCATTTTCCCATCTGCCAGGGAACAGAACATGTACGAATGCATGAACCAAATTAGAACAGGTTCTATTTTCTGTGCATGCATTCGCACAAGTTGGGTGGTTACACGGTGCATTTTAGCGTTCATTCTTGCTGGTTACAAGGTGCTTTTGGCATTCATTCTCGTGGTCATACATTTAGGCATTAACCTGTATGGGTTAATGTATCATGTAACCAGGCCTTAACACTGCATGCAAGCATCAGTCGGAATACTGGAAACAATACTTATAACAATAAGTTGGAACACAGCAAGCAACATATTACTTCCAACCTTCACAAATTGACATTAATTGCTAATGCATCATGAACATATCCATGCCTTTATGTGTAAATAATTTTTGAAGCAAACAAGGCTAAATACGAACCACTTGCAGCATCATTGCTTCTTTTAGGCTTTTCCAGTCCAAGGAACCCATACACAACATCTTCTACCTTGGGGAAGAAAACGGTGTACATTTTTGGATTCACCACTTGATCAACTATTCTTTCCACCCCAATATCTAAAAACCCCGACCTGGAATGGAAACATAATAATTAAAAATCACTTCCAGATGAAATTCTTCATCACTGGATAATTACACTTACTCATGAATATGTTTTCTTAAACTGTCACGCAGCTGGTTTTTATTTAAGTCAGGCTTCCATTCTTGGGTGGACAGAAAACTTGAAACTGATCCTTCCACTCTCTGCCTTAAATTCTGGTAGGCAGGCTATCATGAAAAATTACAATCACATCACAAAAACAATTCACATACAAGACAATACTGCAATATCAATGGTCTAAATCTAAACAAAGCTTCCCTTCTGACAAAATGTATAACAAATTATCAATTAATATGCCACTCACAAAAGAATAGAAGTATGCATAACCTAAAAATTAAAAACCATGAGGACATGCCTACTATTTGCACAAGTATAATAGACGCCTAAATAAATGAATCGTACTAAGTACTTATACAAGGTTGTTTTGAGTGCTATAAGTCAAAACAGAATTAAGTATTTAATAGTGATTATAATGCGCATACAGAATGGAAATTTCCCTCAAATGTACTTCCCAATATTAGTCCGTCTATCCCGAAGATACAAAATTCATCCACAGCAAAAATGAAGAAAAATCTAAAACCTACAGGATATAAACAAGTAGGGTTCAAAATCCTTGGTAAACCAATCAATATAGGAAATATAGTATTTAAAAAAATATAAATTACCATTTTCGAACAAGTTATTTAATTTATTTGCTTCATCATACTAAAACATGAAATCCACTCGGTGCCGCTACTAGGATCATAACTTGGGAGGATTTAAAACATTTACGACAGATGAGTTCATTAGTTATTTCACTCTCTTTCATCATTTAACCTTTCGAATCTTTTTTTAACTTTTAATCCTGACTAAATCGTGTTCACTTCATTATTTTGCTCAAAAAGATACTGTCGCTCAGGGAATAATGATACGTATAGCACGCATAGGGATAGGAAACTTTGCTTCTAAAATTGAGAAGCCTCAGAAATGACTTTAAACTGATTTTGTACCTACTAAATACATAGTGCCAGGTATCTATGAATTTTTTGTCCTGTAACTCCAATTACTCCCACCCTTAGAAAGGCTAGAGCAATGAAATAGTAATAAGATAGATCTTGCTTAGAGATTTAAATGAACCAAATAAATTCATACCATTATAAGTAATGAAGATGAGGAAACTATTTAGATATTTGATAATTTCCCCAACTCGGCCCATAAAGTAAGACTGGTAAGACTTTGCAAAAAGTTAATAAGGCATTGAATAATTAATCAATTGACACATTCGATGAATCCGTAACCAAAAGCTTGACCATGATCGAATCAAGTATGGGATTATTGAATTACTTTCTTCCTTGAAGTCTGCGAAAATTGGCATTTCGATAAAGGTATACTTTTACCCCAAATTCCTACATCTATGACAAAAATGAAGAATAGAATACTTAAAATTTGTTTCTTACCTTAGTATCAACATCTGCTATGCATTCCTTTCTAAACTGATCAAAAATACCATTGGATTTCAATTGGCAAACTATTTTATCAATCAGTCCCGGATCACCAGGAGGTAACTGCAGCATCGAAACATCCATATTTTTCGTGCACAGAAGCCAACAGGACTATCAATATCTGCTATAGTCCAGAGAAGATTTAAAGTATGAAGAAGAATATATCCTTAAACTACAGCGAGGGCAATTTCACGACAAGTGTGAACAATATACATTTTCCTGAACCCGAATATGACCACAACCACTTCGAAATCTCTGAAGCGACGAATAATGAGAATAACAGGAACGGAACTCAAATATCGAGGAAGCGACTGGAGTAAGAAAGGAACGGAACGACTTGAACCGACTTAGACGTATGAAACGGTCCAGTTTGTACCTGTTTTGTTCCCTGTGGCTGAAGCTTTGCTTGACTATTTCTTGGTGTCAGGGCACAATATCTTCAACCAGCCCTCAGAAACTGTATTTGAAATGTGTATTTTAAATATGATCATTTTGAAAATTTCCTGACATACTGAAATAGGCAACCATCATCATGAATCGACGAAGGACACCTAATAACTTCACCTATGTCAGCCCGTGTGTGAAGTACATGATATTTCTGCTGAATTTTATTTTCTGGGTAATTATCACTCCTTTTTTCACGCATTTATTCTAATTTCATTTATTATATTTATTGTGAGCGTATTTATGTTCGAGAATACTTGATTAGGTGACGAATCCAGGTTTCAATAATGTTGACAACGATCGGCAATTAAGTTTGTTTTTGAACAGAAATTGTCAACATGGCTAATATTAAGAAATGTTAATTTGTGAAATGATTGGAATAGCTGCAGAAGTTGGAAAAAATTGAAATTTAAGTATGCTTATTTCTTCAAGGTAATACCGCGTCCATATAGAAGCAGTGAATAGAGACATTTCTTGGAGTTAATTTACAATTTCTATCGTGACTGCACCTGTTATTCAGTACTCTCATTTAGAAAAGCTCCTCATTCCTTGGTTTAATGATTAACTCCTTTCGCGAAACACATTTCGCAAAATTTATCCTTTTCCTCCTACACAGTGATTCATCACTGCCAATATGGGGCGATTGTGAAATTAGTTTTGGAATTCGAACAATATTTTAATGGTTGTGAAGTTGTGGCATTATTATGTGACGATTAATGTTGTGTCGGGAGTAACAAGCGGGTGATGAGGTTGATTGTCGACCTTGTAATGAGTTGAACCGAAGTTGTTTACGGAGTGAAGTGGCTCTGGAGTTAGGTTCGGATCTTTGAACCGCGAGCTGTTCTTATCGACCTGAACCTCAAATGTACTCACGATTTCAATTAATTGAAAAATCACGTGAAATCTTCCAATTATTTCTTTTAGCTATTTGGAGGACTTCTAATTGGCGTCGGTCTATATGCCTTCGTTGACAAGTGGCAAGCAACGGGATGGGTGAAAGTTGAAACCGTGTACGACATCATCCTGAACATATCTCTGGTTATGATCATCAGTGGTGGAGTCATATTTGTTGTTAGCTTTGCTGGATGTGTTGGTGCCCTGAGAGAGAATACATGCTTGCTGAAATTTGTGAGTATCAAATGTTTTCAACTTACATTTATTAGATTTATTGGTTTTATGCCCTTAATTTTATTCCTCTAAGAATGTGCCATGAAAGGTTGAGCAAAATTTATCATGCTGAAATTGTAATTGCTGAGAATTTTGAGTGTAGAATACAGCGAAGAAACTCATTGAAGCTATACCTTAAGTAAGTTGCAGATTAATTAGACAGGGTGAAAGTATGAAATGGATACTTTAAATTAAAAGAACTTAAAGTTTTACCTGCATGAAACTTGGGTCAAATTTAATACAAGCCTGTTTAGAACTACTCAAGGCATGGATACATGGTACATTAATATAAATGAGTTAATGCGTGAATGCATGAACGATTTCTGTTGACCGTAATAGAACATGTGTGGTTGGAAGAACCAAATGAGAACAAGTTCTCTTTTATGGCCATGTATTGTACAAGTTGGAGGGTCACACCTTGGTTGTGTTGGTTACAAATATTTATGAAAACAAGCAGTTAAAACTGATTGCTTAGAATCAAGCATTGAGGAACGCTAAATTTCCAAATAACTGATTTAAGGTTTTATGAACTTCAAATCAATGATCTTGCAAAAAGGGAATTCATGACGTCATTGGTTGGACTTATTTGTTGAGTGCATGCTCAACTGTGTTTCCCAAAAGTTTGACCTCCCTTCATTCCCTCCCCAACCATCCCTATGAGGTTGCTGCACATCGTCACTGAAACAATAGGTAAGATAGAAAAAGTGTCACGGCTTAGTCCCCTAGGGTTAGTCCCCTAACCTGTAGTTGTTACCATTGGTTCGAGTCCCAGGGTCGGCAATATTTTTTCTCTCTTCTAATTTTTGAAATCACTGTTACATTTTATTCCCATTCATTTTATTTAGGCACTTCGCGAATTTTTTAATTTAATATCAATTTATGGATTTTAAACGAAACTCCGAAGTTTACCAAACAACGCGAATTAGAGGACGTATATAATTACTTGCACGTGAATTTCCGTGTAATGTGCTCATCACGTGCACCGATGCACACCTCTGCCTCGCATCAATTAACCGATTGTACATCTATTCATGAATCGTTCCCCGGTTTTTGACGCATGTGTCTCCACTTTCAATGTCTTTTTTCCATTTCTGAAGCACCGGTATTTTCCGGCTTCAACATTTTTTTATCAAAAATGTCATTTCCACAAGGCATTCCCTCCATTAGATTTTCTTCATAGCCCACCCACTGTCTTCCCAACAAATCTCGATCCTTACAACAGAATGTCCTTCCACTCACCATTCCTCCCTTATGACCTACCTTCTAGCGTCCTACAAAGACTTCCGTCCCAACAACCCTCCGTCCACAGCTGACCCTCGATAATCCCTGAATCAGGCTCCGAGGCCCAATTGTGTGAAAACGGGTGCGAAAGGTAAACAAAGAAGACCTCGAAAGCGGCTTGAGTAGGCTACTGGAATTGTACTGGATGGGTAGGAGGGGAAACTGGCTAGGGTCAGTAACTGAATGTGAGGATAGGCAATCGTGTTTATTTGTAGAGAAGAAAGACTTGAGATTACGAATATACGAAGAGGCTGTGGGAGCAATGGCTAGGGTGAGGATGATCAAATTCCCCGGAAATTTGCGGGTAAGTCATTATATACGTCCTCAAATCGCGTGGTAAGGCACAATTTGGAGTTTCGTTCAAAAGCCATAAATTGATATTAACTAAAAAAATTCGTGAAGTAACCAAATAAAACGAATGGGGATAAAATGTAACAGTGATTTCAAAAATTAGAAGAGAGAAAAAATATTGCCGACACTGGGACTCGATCTCGGGATATTAACTACAGGTTAGGGGACTAACACCCTAGACCGCACCGCCACGGCTGTAGATGTGTGGGCAACGCTTACTCAAGGGCTATCATGCTGCGCGAAATCTTTACATGCGAATATCTCTCGAACCCGGGCCTATGTGGAAGAAAGGCGTGACACTTTTTCTATCTTACCTATATTGTTTTAGAAAATAACATATCCAGATCCCGAACATCACTTTGGCGATGTCTCCTTGTTAGTGAATTATTAGATGACTTGAAAACCAATGTAGTAAATTATGTGTAATTTAAATGTCCCAGGATTTTTCTACTTCCTGGAAATTGCGTTTTCTGTAAATTCCTAAAAAAGAAATTGTTCAAAAAATGGAGAGCTGGATTAAATTGGTGTACTAATACATATTTTTCCTAAAACAGTTTGCTTAAGTGAATGCTGCTACCTTCAAAATTGCAATTGGCAGCAGTTTTCCTCTAATGAATGAATGCATTAATCCCTTCATGCTCGGTAATTCTGAGATATGTAAATGCACTACATCATCTTTAAATTAAATCCTTGAAAGTGTTGTCAGTCTATATCATGTTAACATAACTACTCTTTTGGTGAAAAATCTGAAATGCATATGTGAGAAGATTCAGCGGAACTTGGATTATACATCCTGATGGAAAGCTTGAATTGATAATCGAAGGAGAGATTATCACTTCAGATTCATTTTTTCTCATAAATTTTAACTATGGTTTGTGTTATGCTACCTGTACTTCTAGTGTTAAGGCCTTTTTACATGATACATTAACACGTGTGAGTTAATGTCTGTTTGCTTGAGTATTTTTGTGGACCAGAACACACAGGTTCTATTTTCTGTTCATGCATTCACACAACTTTCACACAGTGCATTCACACAACTGTTACACAGTGCATTCTCGTGTTCATTCACGCGTTCATACCTATATACATTAACTCTTATGGGTTAATGCACCGTGTAAACAGGCCTTAAGGGATTATTTAGGGAAATGACTGGATGATTATTCAGCAATCGGTTAATCTAATGATGGGCAACACAGGCTCTACTGCATTTGAAGAGAATTAGTCACCTGGAGGCACCTGGTCATAGGTGCTAATTTATTTGTAATTTTCTGCCTTCTTCCAGCAACTAAGCTAAATTCAGTTCAGTGGTTGGCTTAGGGATGCAAGAATTGGATTATGGGTTTACTTTGTCTGTGTTTAGATGTTTGCTGTTTTGATACTTTCAAATTACTTAGTTGCATTTAATTTTTGTATGTGTTTAGGTTTTTTAAATTATCTATATTTTCTATAGTGTTTGTTATATGTATCATATACATTTATATTTTCTAAGTGTTAAAAAAAAATTATATTAATTATTATTAAGAGGTATTGTATAGTTTGCCATTTCCCAAATCATTGCAAAGGCCTCAATCGACTGCATTGTGAATACATATTTCTTGTTTTCTTTGCAGTATTCCTTGTGTTTGTTGATCTTCTTTCTGCTGGAAATGGCTGTTGCCATCATTGGATTTGTTTTTCCACACACAATGCAGTCAATGCTGGAGGAATCTTTCACTGAAAAAATCATAGATAGCTACCGTGAAGATCCAGATTTACAGAATTTCATTGACTTTGCTCAACAAGAGGTAGGTTTCAGGGGTAGATGTTTAATGAATGTGAAAAATAAGTAATAGATAACAATACTGTGGTCATTTGGTAAAGATCCAGTTTTTCTTTTGAGAGAATTTAAAACTTTCATGAGAGGTGCTCAGCATTCTGTTGGGTATCAGTTATAAATGTGCAAATTTTTACCCTACAGTGTTGAGTATCTTGGCTAGCAATTAAGGTTTGGAAGTTTTTGCTGTTGCTCAAGGATCCAATCTTGTTACTTAATGAAGAAACAAGTCTATACTTTTTTGTGTTTAAGTAACTTCTCTGTCTCTTTTTTTCACTTTGTAACAACTCTGTTTGGCACTTACTGTCCCTGCAACTTTGGGGAAGCCTTGCCATCTAGGTTGCGGTTAGTCTATATGATCAGTTTTATAGGCTTTGAAATTGTGATGATGAAGGGAGAAATAATGTACTTGGTAATATTTCACTCAATTTTTATTTGCCCATCCACTTTATGGCACCTCCTTTGCCAATGTCAAGTGTATCACTATGTGCTTGTTAAGGGCTGAATAGCATAAAGTCATTATTACTCTCATAGTCATGGCAAAGTCCAGTGAGCCAGTTAGCCAAAAACTGTTGAATCACTTTGAAGTTGTTAGTCCTAATATATGGAAAATATTTACTCTCCGCAGTTTCGCTGTTGTGGCCTGAGCTCCGAGGGATTCATGGACTGGTCTAAGAATGAGTACTTCAATTGCAGTTCCCCAAGCGTTGAACGGTGTGGAGTCCCCTTCTCATGTTGCATGAATGCCACAGACATATCGGTGAGTGTGCATATTCATCTAATTCATTCCATCGATTTCGAAGATTCCAAGAAGACATAGAAGTACAAGACTTGTGATATAGCGAGGAATGTGTCCATATTGGGGTAACTTGGTGCAATTTTCCGCAAAAAAGCTTACATTTGAACTGGTTTTTGATGCTACTATGTATCAGGATGCAGGAGGGGTTAAGTGAACCTAATTTATGCATATTTTGGATAAAGTTGAGAAAGAGGGAAGTACCGGGAATTGATGGGAAAGACCAAAGAACTAAGTGGAAGGAGTGGAGGGTTTGGGATTGCAAGTTTTAGAGTGGATGGAGGGAAGGAGAGGAAAGATGATACTTGGAAAGACAGGGGAAATGACAGGGACGGGTAAGACAAGAGAACACAGAAATGGTGGATTTTCTTAATTTTAAAGAGACTAAAAATTTAAAGAAGTAAATTTTATGTACATTTTGCATGGAACATGAAGTAAACAGCAGATGAAAAAGTCACTGGCATAACTTTTTCAAGAAGGGGGTGCATAGATCTAGTAACTTGACATACCAATTTCAATTTCTGTGGTCGCAGAGCTTATGAAAGCACCATTCACATATGCCTGCAGGGTTTCTATTAGTGATGGGACATTCGAATAGTTTAATCCCCATATACCTTGAATATTGAGCTTTTTACACTATTCGATATTCAATGACATAAGTTTATCAATTCTTCGAATTTCAAATACACAGCTCAGAATCATCTGTGAATCTCTTCAAATGCGTAGAAAATGGTTGGGTCTTACATGAAAGTTGGCACATTTGGTTGGTTCAATGCTTTAATTATATTTTCAGAAAAACTTATCAAGTAAGTGCTAAAATAAATAAAATGTCAACGACTTCATGAGAGCAACACTATTAAGAATGTATGCATACGTTCAAATGTACGCTTGAGGGCTGTTCCTTTTCCCTGACTCCCTGTGTGTGATGAAATTTACGTTTTACATATTCTAATTTCAAAGTAATTTTCAATTCTTTATTTGATTGAAGTTTTGCAATGGATGCAATAAAGCATTACTAATAATAAAACCTTCAATATGCATGTAGTAAATAACAACAGAATTGCAGAGCTCCACGGGCACAAGTTTTACATAATCGTGGGTGACAGTTGCTTCAGGATTTAGGAGTCGTATTGAAGTACGTTGACTTGCTAAGTGTTCAGCATTATTTTATTTTAATATTCATTTGTTCTTAAAATTGGTGAAAAAAATTCATATTCAGCATTCAGTGATGAAGTATTTGATATTCGGAAAATTTTTAAGTACTCGAATTCGATATTTGAATTTGAGAAAAATGCTATTTGACCCATCTCTAGTTTCTGTTCCTAAAATTTGAGGGATCTTCAAAAATTTTCCCTATTAAACTATGTTTTACATGAAATCATGGCTATATGTTGACGAATCCTTGTGTCCATGAACTTAAAAGGTTTCAGTTATCTCACCCTCCACTTTTGTACAGCAAACTCTCGATTATCCGGGCTAATGATGGAATACACAGTTCAACTTGGGAGATGCATTACTATTAATTGGAAAACATAAATTATCCAAAGTTTCACATTCATTTCTTGAAATATTCGTAATTTACAACAATCAAACTATTATTTATTTATTATGTATTTTATTATTACATATACTATTTATTTATCTATTTTAAACTACTATTTATTATTTATGCACATAGTCTGTTATTTTGGATAGTTTCCCAAACTCATTGAAAGCTTACTTCATCTGACTGCAATCTTTTTAGTGGCGATAAGACTGGGAACAATATCTACTCATCTCAAAGAGCATCAAAGGCATTTCCAACATGGTCAACAGGAAAAATCAGCCGTAGCTGAGCATAGCCTGGATGAGGACCATAAAATAAGGTCGGATGACACCAGAGTTTTATGGCGATCAAATCAATTTTGGGATTGTTTAACTAAAGAGGCTATTGAAATAAGACTTGAGAATAAAAATGGCAATAGAGACAGTGGATATTCGATCAGCAGCTCTTGGAATAGAACTCTTAAAAGAATTATGATTGCCAGAGCTAAGTATATGTTGGTCCATGGTCCTCCACGACAACAATTGGGACTCAACCTATCCGGCCCCTCGTAATGCTGAGCTTCAACGGTCACTTCAAATATTCTTTCAGTAGCTGTGAGAATGGGTAACGAGTCCGTACCTGAAACGTCTGTGCTTTTACAAAATCTTACCCTCGCGGTATCCCGAGAAGAGTTTATACATATTGTTCGCTGGAAAGTGTAAAATCTTACATGCTTGCACTTGTATTCCTGCCCCTCTGTATACGACAGAAAACCATGCATCCATGGCTGCGTGATGTGCTGAAGCATGATATCAGATTTGGAAAAGTGGTTTGCACAAATGCTTCAAAATCACTGAGCTATCTTGAACACTACACTGTAAGGCACCGCACCAAGGAGTCATGCCTTGCACAAGTCGCCCGGGAGGCAACTGCTGCAGGACATGGATCCGTGATCTCTGAGCATAATCATGCACCACTATGCTTGGAACGAAGGAACACTGAGGTCCCATGAAGGCATCTGGTATGATATCATGCCATCGCGCATCAGCGGTTTTAGGAAACCAGAACCTATGGCCAACTTTCCACGCAGGCGAGTGCCTCGCTGTGAATCTTGGGGGATTTTAATGGAAATAACTAGCCCAGAGTAGGCTCACATGAAAAAGCAATAACCCTGGTGCTTTTGCATCTGATTTTATTTTTCACAAAGATCGTGTAAAACATCGAAGGAGAGTGAAACTCGTGCGTGGATAATATGCAACACAGATAAACCACACCCGAATAATCTGGAGTCTGCTGTACTTTTTTAAAAATATTTTTGATTGTGAAGTATACGATGGTGCCAAAATATATTTTTACTACTTCATGTGTTTAAAAGAATGAGAACATCAGTGGGTAATAAAATGTTAATAATAATAAGTTTTTATTTCTCTCCCATCCAGGGTGGACTAATGAACATAATGTGTGGATATGGCGTTCAAGAACTTCCAGTGAGTACTAAATCTCCAACCCCCTCAAACTTATTTTACATATGTATGATCTTAGGTTTTCCTGGCGTATCAGTTTCAGAAAAGTTTCTCGGGTTTTCCACCGATTGATGTCGTCCATATCTCTCGACATTTCGATCAGCGACTGGCTGATCATCCTCAGTGGATCCTCTGAATGCTATTCTTTGAAATTTTTTCAGTATATTCACCAACATTTGCCAAGGTGAAATTTCGAAGAACGGCATTCGGAAGATCCCCTGAGGATAATCAGCAAGTCGCGGATAGAAACGTTGGGAGACATGGATGACATCAACCGGTGGAAAACCCGAGAAACTTTTCTGCTATTTTACATATCTTTGTGGAGTAGCTGTATTCTGACATCAACAATGTCCGTATGCCAGGATTCGATTGTTAAATTCAGCTTGCACAAACTTGTGCTTATTTTCTACTAGGCACTCTGGTGTATCACCAGTCATTCAACATCATTTTAAGTCTAGGACTAGTGAATCAGAAAGTGATGGTAGTGTGCGACCTGTCACTCAACCATAATTTCGACTGGATGTGGCTGTATAGTAAGGTCAAGTTGTATCATTATGGATACTTCGGAGGTAGAATCCATGAATTTGGTTAAATTCTCAAATTCCAACTAATATTTCAATCCAATGGAAGTATAATACCAATTGCCGAAAGTCATTGTTATACACCTTTTGGGCTAATGGATGACCCATGCAGCAATTGACCTCCAGAAATGGGGAACTTTGAAGCAGGTAGGATGATTCGATCCCTGTGCGAGCTGTGACCCTTTGTTTGATTACGGAGAGGAGGAAAGCATCAGTGGGAGGGTCGAGTGCTGAATGGAGGGGGATAGCAGATATTGGGAAATACGCAAATGTTTGTGTGTTACTATCCTATTGCTCTGACAATGAGATTCTCTGTCTCTTGGGGAAGATTCAAACTATGTGCCTGTCGTCATTATCCATAAGTGACTCATTGTATATATGTATTTCGTTTCATTTTCATCAAATGATATATGTGGGAATATGTTGGGACCATGATCTTCAAACAATCAATCCAAGAAAACGATATTTTGGGGAATGATAGATGCGGGTAAAAATTACATTGTCTGTATGGAACTTTATTTGGGACCAGGAACGACAAACGATGAATGAGGGAAAACGACCAATGCGGGAATGATAGATCGAGGTTTCAATGTATGTATTTCTATATAAATAAATTACATGAAATTACAGCATGTCTGTTAATTTTATGCATTGAACGTCATTAGAAAGGGTAACTCTGCAAGCCTTATAATTTTTTTTGCTACATATGTTCATTTGTCATCATTTACTTATTGCCACCTAACAACCAAAATTATTATTGGAATCTAATTCTCAGCTTCCAACTTATTTGGATCTCTTGGAAATTCAGAAAATTTCACTCACTCAGTCAACATTGCACAGGGAAAGACCACTTTTCATTAGTTTCACACCAGTATCTCCATTAGTAGATACCTAATGTCTCGTGTAGTCTGTCTGCAACTTGCTTCAAACTAATCATCTCGCTCTTTCAGGTTGCAGAGGCTGGCAAAAAGGTATGGACGAGTGGCTGCATTGAGATGGTTCGCATATGGGCTGAACGAAACTTGTACACTATAGCTGGTGTAGCACTTGGTGTGGCCCTAGCACAGGTGAGCCTATCCATAATAACTTGCATCTGTGGAATTTATGGCTATAAGTGAATGTGTTATAAGTGGCCTTGAGTGGGGTGCCAAACTAAATATATTTTTCACTTTTTCTTGTAGCTGTTGGTTATATACCTGGCAAAAACTCTTGAGGGTCAGATTGAGCTCCAGAAGTCTAGGTGGAACACGTGAGCAGTATTTGTAGTTAACCCAAGCACCAAGGAGTTTTCATCAACTCCTCTCATATCCCTTTTTGTCCAGAATCTCATGGGCACACAAGTCTCCCGTCTATTCGCCGTTCATTTTGTTGGAATGGCTTTTTCAGGGTTGATTACCTATTATTTATGTTTTCCATTGTGGAAATGTTCCTTCCTTTGAATGAAAAATGTGATCTTGATGTGCTGTTGATTGGAAGTGGCTTTCTATATGATTCTGATGTAATTATCTCAATTTTGTATGTTAGAATTTTCTGCATTTTTATTGTACTGTGTATTATGAAGGATTACCCTATCAATATTGGTATTCTGACAACATTGTGTGTGCATATTTGATTTGATTTTATTTAAGCAATTGAGACTTATAAGGTTTTAAATTTTTTATCATCTTGTAGGATATTGATTAGTGGAAGACTGTACATGTGCCAAAATTCATACAAGTGATTGTGATGTGAAATATGTTTTTTCTTGTGAGATAGGGTTCGATGAAGTAAGTGATGTGGGTTTGGCTCAGAGTCCACAAAATTTCAAAATAAATCTGACTGGGCACTGTACACAAATGCATTTTTAAAAGATCAGTTTTATTAACTGTATTGCACAGCCATATTGATTTTATTGTCTCTGTGCACTTTGCATGTGTTGCTTTTAATGCTTAACTATCTTTTGCTTTTACAGTTTCAACATAGTGCTACCGTATATACTCATTCCATAAAATGGAAGTGGCAAAGAGCACATTCCCATTTGCTTTTTTTAATTTTTTAGAAAAATGTATTGATCATATAAATGTTTCTACTTCAAATGCCTTGGTCATAATTTTATTACCACTCGCAACAATATACCTAATATAATTTCCATGATGTTAAGTTGATATTATCATAATTTCATCGCATAATTAGCGAATAAGAAGTGTGAAGTGGAGGTAATGAGTGATACAATTTGTGACATTTGATTTTTAATAAAAAATGTACATAAATAGCTAATTAGACACAAGTTTTTACTTTAATGTAATTTTTTCATAGAGTAAATGCATGAATTCAGCAACATAACTGAAGATGTGAGTTTTTTTGAAAATCCCTAACTTAGCTTGATCCGTTTCTTCTTGACCCGAATTGGCAATGGTGCTGCTGTCTTAAAAACAGTACTGTAAGGAAAAAAAGGATGAAAAATGTTAAAGAATTTACGTTGGAGGTTGAAATTTTGCCTAACTAACAATATTTTACAAAGCAGGGCAACTTACTGGCAGGTTGTGCAGATGGGGCTGAATTTGCAGAATACTGTAAAATATAAATTATAGGGAAAGATCATTTTAATCAAACAGGCAAACACCCTATTAGTAAAACATATCTACAAATTTTTTCACCTGATAAGCAAATGGAGCAAACATAGCCGATATCTATAAGTTCTCGATGACAAAAGCAAGCAGCTCTGTAGTCAACTTTCACAGGGGGCGGAAGTACTAATTTCTTCCGTATTGGAGGCTCAGCCAGGAAAACCCACTGCAATGACGATAAATGAATGATGAGCTTGTTAAATAAAAATAAAAACAACTAGGGCTCTGACCTAAAACTACTACTGCCAGACTGAAGCAGTCTCAGCTAACTGAGCTGGACAAACTTCAAAACCTTGCTTAGGGGGATGACATTGAAATGTTTGAGACATTCCAAAATGGAATACTTTTTCCCAAAGGCTACAGTAGACTATTGTTATTACGAAGTTTACGGGACTGAAAAACCGGAGGCTTGTAATAACGAAGTTCATATGAACATTTATTTAAGGACTAATCGAAAGAAAAAAATTCTTTGTCAAGATTTATTGTCTCTTCAATCCCCCACACGTGTAATCTTCAGAGTTAAGTTTATAATAAACGCAATTAAATTATTCGCAAGTCCTCGGTATGCGAGGAAGGTGCGTTCCGAGACCTTGCTTCACAGCATCACAGTCATGCATTAACTTACAATTGTGATCTACATAGCTTGCAACGTAGCCGGAGCCGAAAAAAATCGCTGTCCGCAGGAAGAAAGAATGGGCAAAACACTGAACAGTTTCTGACTTCACACCGGATTAAATGATACTTTGTTCACTTTATGCCCAAAGTGGGAGTTCCTCTACGCCACGTCATGATGTATCGGCTTACTCCGAAGGCACCAAATTTGAAATTTCGTATGCGTTCGAATTTTTCGAATGTTAACACCTCTGAAAGTTCGTAAATCCAATGTGCGTAGGAAGGGGACTAACAGTTCGTCCAATTTACGAACGTTAATGAGTGGGTCACCATGATTTCACAGGAATGAAACTTATTATATGATGCTGTGGGTATATTGAAGTATCTCCTACCAAAGAAAGGACCAAAGTAGATGCTATTGGGCACAGTACAAGAAGAGAACTTAAACGTAGGTCAATAATGATTACGTAGTGCAGTGTATATCCACCTAAATGCCGTGACTTTTTCGCGGAACTTCGTAATAAAGTTCATTTTACAACCGATGGGAGTGGGACTGAAGTTCGTAATTTTGTAATAACATTTCTTTTACAATAGATTGGATTGGCCTTTTCGTCAGGACCAACGAATTACTTCCTAATAATGTTGTTCGTATTAACGAGAGTCTACTGTAATTACCATAATATTGGATGAGGCAAGTGATGGAACTGATGACATATAATTCTATCACACCCCATCTTGAATTGACGGTATTGTTACGTGTGAATTACTCTGGACAAAATCAGTACTTAACAAGCGATAATTAACATTATCACGGACTAATTGGCCCTTTAGATATTGATAATGAACAACAAATACCTTTACAAAAACAAAAAATACAACAAACAATCTTGAATAATGTGTACATACAGAGTACCCTAAAGATATGGGAAGGATATCTTTCATGTAATTATTTACCCAGTTAATTTTTTAACAGATACTGGTGAGGAGGGATGAAAGAAATTATTGTATAATACTTCCCCTTCACATGCTGATTGATATTTAAATTATGTTATGTACTTCCTGCAATAGAGTGGGTGTGGTGTAATTTGTTCACTCTTATGTGCACAGAGATTTCTGTCAGGGCAATGAGAGTACCTAAAGGTAATACAAGCAGATTACAATTACATAATATTAAATCACCATCATAATATAAGAAAAAACGGCTTTTGACTAAAACTGATTTACAGGGCACTGCACTCCAGTTTCACCCAAAATTGAAGACACATTCTAAATACCCCCTTCTCAGCGGTTCTCACACTCTTCGTGCACATTAATCTCACTCATTGAATGTGATAAAGCATGATTATATTTTTTAACTTCCTTGCTGTCATCACAGCAGCAGAAATTATCTGCCTTGAAATGGGGAAATTTCAATGTATTTTGTTATCTTCAGTTCTTATGTGTACATCATTCTCATATTTAAGTAGTTTCTGAGGACAATAAGCAAGGTAGGAGAGTTTGAAAGGGATTATCATACCAACAAATATTGTAGTAGTCCTTGCAACTGTGGTATCTTCAAGTACAATCCTCCAGTAATATCACAGCCCTGCTGAAGTAAACTGTGGTCTTGGTCCAGACTGCACACATCCATCACTACATTCTGGAATGGGAATTAGGAGTTCATTACAATGATTGGTAAGAAATCCTTTTGCTGCAGCTGAAAATTGAGGATTTTTTTCAAAAGTTTAACCTGAAGTTTTACACAATTTCAATATGGTAGAAAAGCATTGGAAAAAATACACTTTGAGTGCATCAAATGGACAAGTAAGTACAATCCCTTTCAGCCCATAATGACATTCAAGTTTCACAAATATAGAGAAAGGCACTGTAAACGTATTTGTATCAAAATAAAATTGCTCTAGATACTTCTCTGCAGGTTTTTACAAAAGTCGAGAAATAACTTCCTGATATATATCTCTTTCACTAATTAGATTGGTTATTTCTCAATGAACATAAATGGTTATGGTAAAACTAAGAGAAATAATTTAAGGAATTTTACCCCCTGAAGGCCATTTTACATGATACATTTAGTTGTATAGGTAATGTCTAACTTTATGAGCATGAAAATGACCATGCAACCACCCAACTTGTGCGAGCGTATGAACAGAAAATAGAACTTGCTCTAATTTGGTTCATGCATTTGTATACATTCAGTTCCATTCCAACAAAATCATTCATGAATTCACACTTTAACTCGTATGTGTAAAGGTACCGTGTAAACAGGACTTACGGAATAGTATTTCATGTTATTCCTGTGAGAGGGACTTGTACAGATACCCAATCAGCAGTCTGACTTCATGTCAAGGCACAAGGCTTGACTTGATGAAAACCCCAAGGCAAGTCATATATACCACACTAAACCTTCAGTCACCACTGATTACATTGATTATATCAAAATGATTACTTCCTGTGCTTCAAAAAAGTAAATGCTGCTACTTCACTTCTCATCGAAGTTACAATAAAGTAGCACAGTTTTTACCAAATCAATCAACAAGTTCAAGAAAAAAAATATTTTATACAGTTAAACTTACACATTTCTGAGCAGTAAAGAAAACATTCATGAAATTCATATACTGTGAGGCACTATCACCACTTGCAGTGATGACCAAGATACGGGAGTTCATCTTCTTGCTCGATGGGTTTTCTTTGTTCAACCTGAATCAGATAATTACAGGAAAGATTTTGATTATCAGAAGTTTTATTTAGTCCAGTGCTCATTAAGTATACAACCACATGAATACAGTCAGCACCAGCTCTATTACTAGTAGAAAAACAGTGAGTCTTTCCATCCAGTGGGGTTCCACTCCAGAAGTCAGGTCTAAAAGCTTACTCAGACTTTTTCACCCTGCTCTTGTGGTTCACACACAAGGAGGGAATTAGGGTAAGAGTGTCTCAATGTGATGAGCATGGTGAAGTCCATGTGCATAGGATAGGCTGGAAAGGACAGGGAAGAGAGAAAATTTCAGATTGTCACTGGGGAGGCATGAGGTAGTTGAAGTTCTTCCATGGGAGGTTGGCAGTAGTCATGCAACCTTACAAAGGTCACCATCAGGACTCGGAAGATAGAGAGTCTTCTGCAAAAGCAATCAAGTGCTTCCAATGCTTGATTATCTCCTCAATTCTCATGTTTCTTCCAAAGCTCTCCAGAAAGGATATCAACTCTAGTAGCTAAATATCGCATGTTCTTTGACACAAAGATCTAACTCTCACCCCTGCCTTAAAATGTGAAAGAGAGTTTCCTATCATACATGAAGGAATGAGAAATACAAATGGATGCCCTTGTATCGAGCAGAGTTATAGCGCATCAGGATGGATCCAACCCCCCCAAGAAGAAGAATTTCTGTAATGAGTACATGACCCATGACGCTCCTCAACACAACAGCGAAGACACAAGTGGCATCCTCACCCAGGAAAAAAAGACCCTTTTATCCACAACCCTCAATATTCCAACTCTCCACCCTTTGCATAACCTTCCCTTAGGGAATATTAAAGGGCAAACTTTGTTAAAAACATTGCACTAGAAATTGCAACAAATTATAATATCTTCTCAGGGGCGGATACATATGGGGGCACATGCCCCCCCCCCCTTTTGGGGCCGCCCGCATTGTCTAACATTGCAGAACCACCATTGTAACTTTTCTATACCATAAGATGGAATTGTCTTGTATATGTGTATAATCAGTTTCAATAAAACTTCGATAAAATTTGCAAGCCCAGCACGACTTAATTTTAATTAAGATAAAAGTGTAAGTAGCTCAAGATATATTTTATGCCCCCCATTGAGTTTTTTTCTGTAACAGATACTGTACCCACTACACAAATAAATTTTATGTATGTACAGTGCACTGCCTAATTTAATCAATATGTTAGAGTAAAGTAAATATGTTCTCAGGTTACTATGTGATTGACAACAATAATGTTTATATATGTGAAGTAAATAAATGTTTATGGATTCTTAGTGAAGTCCAGAGTCTAAGTAATTCTACCACAAAGTAAAGTAAAAACCCAAAAGGTTATGGGCCCAGGCAAGAATTACAGTAAAAAAAGGAAAATTTGAAGAATAAAAGAAGGAAAAAAAAAACGGAAAAAAGAGATGGCGATGTCAAGCGAAGATATTACGCACATACAAAAATTGAAGGACACAACAACTTACTCTGTGTGGTCTTTCCAAATTAAAATCCTGTTCCGAGCCAAGGAAATGATAGAAGTAATTGAAGGTGAAGATTTAAAGGAGAAAAAAGATATGAATCAAGAAGAGACGCGGAGATGGAACATGAAAGACGCCAAGGCCCAATATTGGATAGTCTCAACAATAGATAGATCCGTGGTCCACCACATAATGACCTGTAAAACAGCTAAAGAAATGTTCCAGAAACTTAAATTAATATACGAAAAGGACACAGAGACTCAGAAATGTCAACTCCTACAAGAATTTTACGCATACAAATATGACAGTTCGAAGGACGTCATGACAAACATGAGCAATCTGCAAAACATTGCTTATAGACTGAACGGACTAAAACAACCCGTCGACGATCTCATGATAATGACGAAGATGATGTCCATCCTGCCAGACAATTTCCGGCATTTCTCGAGCGCATGGGATTCCGTGAGAGGACCAGATAAAACAATTGAGGACCTTTGCGCACGTCTTCAAATAGAAGAGTCGAAGCTGAAGACGGAAAACGAAACAGATGTGGTATCATTCGCGGCAAATTACAAAAACGGTAAAATTAATTATAAAATAGATACAGTGTGTTTTTTATGCAAAGAAAAGGGTCATGTAAAATCCAGATGTCCTAAAAGAGGGTGTACAATATGCAAACGCACAAATCATAATGAAAAGGACTGTTTCTTTCGAGAAAAATTTTGCAAAATATGTAAGAAAACAAATCATGACGAAAAAAATTGTTTTTTTAAAAATAAGGGTCAGAATAATGAAAAAAGGTATAGACAGAGGGACTCAAGAAAAGATAAATTAGCATTTTTTGCGGATTCTGAGGCTAACCTTAATCATAATAATATCTTTGAATTTGTGATCGATAGTGGCGCAACGAAACACATGGTAAATTCCATCGAAATGGTTAAAAATTTGCGTAAGTGCAATGAAAATGTAAAGGTTGCTAAAAAAGATTCAACTATGACAGTCAAAGGAGTAGGAACTCTAGATCTAAATAAATGTAAATTAAAAGAGGTGTTGTGTGTACCGGAACTTACTAAAAATTTAATGTCTGTTTCCGAAATTACAGAGAATAATGGAACCGTATTATTTACTAAGGATAGTGTTCAAATATTAACTGGTGAAATACCTATGCCAAAACAAAATATAGTAATAGAAGGTAAGAAAAGAGCAAATGGAATGTTTGTAGTTGATCTCAATGGAACTGATGAAGCCATGTTAACACAGACAGTTAATGTAGGTATGGATTGGCACAGAAAAATGGGCCATTTAAATTTTAAAAGTCTTAAGAAAATAGCATCATTATGTGATGGTGTGCCAAAAGAAATTGCTAATATAGACGAAAATAATTTTTGTGCTGTTTGTGTGAATGCTAAACAAACCAGATTTCCTTTTAAAACAGAAAGAATGAGAGCAACTAGAATAATACAAATAATTCACACTGATGTATGCGGACCATTTGAGATTGAGACTCATGATCGTAAAAGATATTTTGTAACTATGATAGATGATTTTTCACATTTTTGTACAGTATTTCTTATTAGATATAAGAGTGAGGTGTCTGAATGTCTGAAGCAGTTTGTAAACTCTGTTGAGAATCAATTTAACAAAAAGGTCAGCGTGATACGATGTGACAATGGAAGAGAGTACTGTGCTTTAGAGTTACAGTCATGGTGTAAGAACAAGGGTATTGTGCTAGAGTATACAGTGCCTTACACTCCTCAATTAAATGGTAAAGCAGAAAGAATGAATCGTACACTTCTTGAAAAAGCTAGATCATTAATATTTGATGCAAACCTACCCAAGGAAATGTGGGGAGATGCCATTTTAACCGCAGCATACATTACAAATAGATGTCCGAGCACTACTGTGGACAGAACACCAGTGGAACTGTGGTTTGAATATAAACCGAATCTGAAAGGGGTTCAGATATTTGGTTGCAAAGCCTATGCTAAAGTTTTGAAGCCTTTGAAGAAAATGGACAATCGATCAAGAGAATGTATTTTCATTGGTTATGCCAGAAATGCATACCGATTGTGGGATCCAGAAAAAAGGCAAGTTTTTGTCTCTAGGGATGTGATTTTTGAAAAATCTCCAACTAAAAATAAAAGCCATATATGTGAAAATCAGCAAGATTTCGGGAGAGTTAGAATTTGTAATAGTATAGAAAATCTAGACAAGGAAAAAGAAGAAGTAGAGGAAAGTAAAGAAAAGAATTTAGAAGAATCTAGAGAGAGTGAAGAAGATATAGATGAAGATATGAGAAAAAATAATGAAAGGGAAGAAACAAGAAATAAAGAAAGAAATGAACCAGAAGTAAGAGATGAAGAAAGAGATTCAACCACACGAAATTTAAGACCCAGAGTAAACTTAAGAACGCCTTCAAGATACAAGAACTATGCTATGCGATGTGAGACAGATGAGGATAAAAAGCAGAAGGACAAAGAGAAACTAGAAGCAGAGAAGAAAAAGAAGGAGGAAGAAGAGAGAAATAAGAAGGAAAAGGCGGAAAAGGAAAAATTGGAAGCAGAGAAGAAGAAGAAAGAAGAGGAAGAGGAGGAGAAGAAGAAAGAAAAGGCGGAAAAAGAAAAATTAGAAGCAGAGAAAAAGAAAAAAGATGAAGAGGAAAGAGTGAAGAAGGAAAAAGAGGAGAAAGAAAGAAGAAGAAGGAAAGAGCGGAAAAGGAAAAATTGGAGGCTGATAGGAAGAAAAAAGAAGAAGAGGAAAGGATGAAAAAGGAAAAAGAGTTAACAGGCAAACCGGTGTTAATAAATTTAAACATAGATAACCAGAGTACCATCAAAATGATACAATCCGGCCAAATGAGTAAAAAAACAAAGCATATAGAGGTGAGGTACAGATTTATTAGTAGGGAATATTCGGAAGGTTTATTTAATTTACAGTTTTGTCCCTCAGAAAACCAATTGGCTGATATTCTCACAAAACCATTGTTAAGCATTAGATTTGAGAGATGCAGGAATGCTATTCTCGCATGTCATCAAACAAATATTTAATGTAAAAATTCAGTGAACATTTGAATGTTTGTTTTCATGAAGCATATTATTTTTAATTGGAAATTGTTAATGAAATAAGACTACTGATGTTTATAAATAAAAAAAAAAAAAAAAAACTGTTTGTGTTAGAGTAAAGTAAATATGTTCTCAGGTTACTATGTGATTGACAACAATAATGTTTATATATGTGAAGTAAATAAATGTTTATGGATTCTTAGTGAAGTCCAGAGTCTAAGTAATTCTACCACAAAGTAAAGTAAAAACCCAAAACAATATAAAGAACTTTCAACCACATAATCACAAATTATTCATGAAATTTGCACCACGATGGAAAATTAGGGAATAAATGCAGACAATAGCTGCCAATGAGACAATGACTCAACATCTCATTCAACTGAAAAAGAGTTCTGCACTTGAAATGTCTTACACACAACACCAAAGCAAGAATAGGGCTTCCTCTGGATGGATACAAAAATCAATTGCCAGCAAAATAACCAGAATGAGCCCCACAGAGGCATGAATTACAATGTGAAATGTTAAATCTGAATGTTAGATAAGTTATGGAATTTAAATTAACTTTCACCATTATCACTGGAGCTTTATATGACATTAATAGAAAGTAACAGACCCACCTGTGTATGTAGCAGAGGGCCATTGCAAGAGATCCAGCGAGCAGGGAGTCTTTGCTAGAGCTCGACTCTTGCCCATTGCCCTGCATGCTATTTGACTCATCCTGCTCAGAACTGACTATCAGCCTGTGAACAGCCTTGCGAACTGTCTTTTCAACGAGTGTGAAGAGCTCATATTGCCCATCCACCTGCTGCATGTTTCTGAAGTCACCGTCATCACTGATATCATCATCCCCAATACATGAAGACGGGTAGAGGTATTTACTGTGTTCATAAAAGAAATATAAACAATGAAGTCACAAAAGAGGGAATTTCATCTGATGGAAAAAATCTGAAAATGACGAATCGGTTAAGATCATGGAATTTTCTCCAACAGCTTGATAGGAATTTATTTATTCCTAGGAATTTCGACTAGGATGTCTCGGCAGGGGTATGATAGAAAATTCCATGCTCACCGAGCAAACTTTTTGTCAAGGAATCCTAAATAAATACGCTCTTACAGTATGTATCCCACATATTTCTCAGTCCCCAGGGTAGTAATGACCATGATTATTATATACAGAGAAATTACTTTATAAATTATTGATTTGTAACATATTTACAGAATCAGATATTAATTTAAAATGCAAAACAGCACGAAGTTTACCTGCTTTTCGAATGACAGGCAATTATTGCCAGTTTATTATTACACTTCATCATTAAATGAGAGTTGGAGAATGCAACCACAGATTCCAAGATTTGAGTCAACGTGTGGTTCACATCGCTGAAAATTCTTTGGCACGGGTTCGTGTCTATCACCACAACAAGTAAACTGCTTTCCACGTCTGCAAAAAGGAATAGGACGTTTAGTATCAGGGATTTAACCAACCTCAAAAATTACCAGACGTATAATTAAATACGGTGAATGCCCAATCGGCGCAACGACTAATAATTATTTTCCCTCAACACATAAGTGAAACTTATGGAAAAACCTCTGAAGCCCACATAGAAAATTACCAAGAGGCACCTTTTAGTCACGACTTGAAGCATTTTGGCCATCAATCAAAAATTGTTATATGAGTTAAACCGAAAATATTAAATGAGTGAGCTCGCAGGATCATTCACAGTTACTCTTTAATACTTGTTCATGCGCCTCGGTAAAAACTCACCGTCAGACATTGCAATTAGTTAATCCTCCTACTCCTATAGTTTCCGATTTATGGATAAAGTGCGAAAGTAAAAATTTTTATTATCCGTGAGTAGGAAAAATTATGCAAACACGGTCGTTAAACCGTTCCAATTCATACAGCCCACTTGGTTCACTCTTGTAAACAAAGGAATACAATTCGCTGAATACATCTGACGTTTGCAGTTTGCCACGATAATCAGAGAAAAGCAGAGATACCAACTACAAATATTTCAACGCGTTATCGTTGAGAGGCGGTGGATTTTTTAATTAAAAACTAAAATTAAAATTTGAGTATTTTATTGCATTGATTAGAATCCAGTGGGATGTAGCGACATAAATTGGCGTATTATTTCTTTTGTGCTTGCCCAAGAGATATGTCACCTAAAATTCGGCGGTGGTAGCAATGAGGTAGTTTCTGCAACGACCACATTCTGCGCCAGCAGTGGCCAGCAGCGTTGTTTGGTAGAGGTGGGATTTTCGGTTCATTTCCGTGATTCGATTCATTCGGTTCTATTCATGTGAATGAACTGTTCTTTCATGTCGTTCATAAAGAATCACATGAACCAAATGAACACCGCGAACCGAATGAACAACGTGAACTAAATGAACTCTGCGAACCGAATGAACAACGTGAACAAAATGAACTCTGCGAACCGAATGAACAACGTGAACTAAATGAATTCTGCGAACTAAATGAACAACGTGAACTAAAGGAACTCTGCGAGCTAAACGAACAATGTGAATCAAATGATTGCAATGAAGCGAAATAATCCAGAGTTAACCGAAAACATTGAAGGCTGTACGCATGAACTTACACAATTATGTATGTAATTATTAGTAAGAATATCTTCATGAATATATGCATATAAAAATTTAAGGTAATAATCGAGAAATACGACTAAACATGTTTCCTTCGTATTCGGTGATTCATTATTAAATTAGATTCTATTAATTGGCGTTACACCATAAAGAAATTTTCCCTAAAACAGACAGACTTATCGGGAGCAAAGTGGTCATGAAATTATTCCGGGTAACTCACGCAACACCTCTGACAGCGGTGTTAGCAATATTCAGAGATGGGCAGTATCGAAAATACTTGTATTTGAAATACGTATTTTCGATACATTTGTAGTTTGTAATTTGTATCGGAAATACATTTTCTGAGAGTATTTTGTATTTTGTAATGAAAATACATCTAAAGAGTAATTTGTATTTTTAAAATACATTCAAAATCAAAATACAAATAATTTTTTTGTGTGTAATTTGTAAGAGCGCGCGACGATATGGCAGGGATACCGAATCCAGAGTCCTCTATATTGCCATATAATAACTATGAAGTTGAGTCGTCGCAATCCGCCATTGTTGGTCAAATCATCAATGGCGGCCTGTGTTGTAGCATAGGCGTAACGTCAAGTAGGTGCAGTTTTTTCCATTTTTGTAATTGATTAATAAGAGAGATGGGTGGTTCTTCTGCACTAAGCTGTTCCATTAGTTGCAGGGATGGGTTCCGTGTTTTTGTTTTTCCTTGTAATCCTGAGGTAAGGGCGAAATGGTTACAAATTTGCGGGATGGATAAGTGGCAACCATAGCCGTCTTCCACAATTTGTGAGGTGAGTTAGAAGTTGATTTAATTCAATGTATTGGATAAGTATTCATATGAAGATCAAGTTTTTACTTAGTTGCGGCTTAAGTTGATGAAAGGCTGTGATTTATTTCAAAGTTTAATACCTTTGGTACTCAGTTTTACGTTGTACGTAATGTAAACAGAAAAGAGTGCATAATAATTCCTGCTATTGTTGAGAGTTTTTCATGTTTTTAAGGTTATTTGTGGCAATAGTGTGTTTTAAAACGTTCATTATGTCGTAAAACTAATACAAGTAACCCGAGATACATTCAAGTGATTAATTCAAACAATTAACATCAGAATACGCAACCTATTCACATGATGGAATGTGGTTAGTTGTTATTATTTCGTCGCGTGAAAGTTGTACTTGTAAGTGTCCTTGAAAGTTATACTTGTAACCATATAAGTGCTTTCACGTTTGAAATACCATGAGGAACTTTTACGTGCAATGGAATCATTGATACCAGTTTTTATGAAAGACTTACTGAAATAATGTAATATTTAAGTATGTCCCTTTTGGAACTACGTTATTGGTAACGAATGTTTGCAGATAATTGTATTCGAATTCATGCTAGATTTTACACCTTGTAATTACACGCGATTTATAAACAGCGAACCTTCCTTATTTAATATAATAGTCAACAGACAGTTTATAACTATCAAGATTAAGGTAGGTATCCATGGAGTACTAATGAAGTGATTTGGGAGACTCCTTATCCTTCCAGCGCTGCCTTCTTCAATTCACTGTAAGGCCTACTTCCTTTCAATTTTTCTAAAAACCCTATTCTTTTCCTTCCCCTACCTCGTTTCCCCAGCATTCTACCCACTAACACCATTTTAAACATCCCCTCTCCGCTAATTATTCGCTCCATCCATAAATTCTGTCTACTCCGTATCTCATCTAAAAGTTGCCTCTCCTTGCCAACTATATCCAGCTCTTCGTCGTTCCTTTTCCTCTCCGTCCATTTCACCTTCTCCATTCTTCTCCATAACCACACCTCGAATGCCTCGAATCATCTCTCGTCATCTTTCCTCAATGTCCACGTTTCCGCACCGTAAAGCGCAACACTCCGGATCAAACTCTTCACTAACCTTTTCTTTAAACTCTTATACAACAATCCTCTCAGAATTTCCTTCCTGTTCACGAACGCCTCCTTTGCTAATGCAATTCTCTTCCTAATGTCCTTACTACCGTATCCGTTTACCTCTAACGTACTGCCTAAATAGTTGAACTGCTCAACCTGCTCAAATTATTCACCACCCACCTTTATCTTAAGTCTCACATTCCTCGCTCGTGATGCTTTACAAAACCGCATAAACTTAGTTTTATTGTGATTAATCCTCATCCCATACTCCTCGCAACGCTCGTATAATGCATTCACTAGAGCCTGAAGCCTCCTCGCTGACTGGCTAATCAACGCCTGATCATCCGCGAATCTCACTTATTTGAACATCATTCCTCCCACTTTTATTCCAGCTTCTAAGTCATCCCACGCTTCTCTTACCATCTCCTCAGCGCATACGATAAAAAGTAGGCATACGCGGCGATAGAGGACAGCCTTGCCTCACACCTCGGCCAATGCTTACCCACCCAGGTTCTCCGTCCGCTACCCACACTTGCGCAGTCTGGGCCATATGCAGATTACAAATTAGCCGTCTATCCCTCCAATATACACTTATTCTCTTGAGGATTTCCATTAACTCTAACCAGTTCAAGCTATCTAACGCTTCTTCAAAATCCACGGAACAGGCATATACGTCCTGGTCATATTCTAGGTTCCTCTCCACCAGGGACCTCATTATCGCTATTGCATCACGAGTTGACTTCCCTTTCCTAAAACCAAACAGATCTTCGCCCAAATAGTCGTTTGCCCTCGCCTCCATTCGTCTGTTCAATATCCTCAGCACCACTTTCGTCGCATGCGATATTAGGGTGGTAGTCCTGTAATCTCCGCATTCCACAGCTTTCTTCTTTTTCGGTAGCGGAATTAAAACCGTCTTCACGAAATCCTGCGGCCAACATCCCTCCTCATATATCCTGCGTACTAGTTTGAAAAACCTTTTCTTACCTTCCTTCCCTAGATTCTCCAGAAGCTCACACGGGATATTGTCCACGCCCACTGCTTTACTAGCCTTCATATCACGAAGTGCTTTCTCTATTTCCGAATCTAATATCCCCGGCCCAAAATTATCCTCCCCCACTTCACTTTCATCCTCTAAAGTCAATCTCTCCGGTCTGTTCCTTCCTTCATAGAGATCCTCCACGTATTCTTTCCATCTACTCTGTACATCTTCTCGCTCGGTTAGCATCCTTCCATCTTTAGCCTTACTTTTAGACATGGCTTCTCCTGTTTTGCCGTCCGATGGCGACTTAACTTTGGCGTACAACGCGCCTACTTCTCCATCCCTCTGGAACTTTTCCATTTCCTCAAACTGTCTTTTCCACCAATCCTCCCTTGCCCTCTTAGTTTCACGTAGTAATCGATTATTTAGTTCCCTATACATTCTTTTGCCCTGATCTGTGTCCACGTTCTTCCACTTCTTCTTTCCTCCATTTCTTTTACCATTCCCTCCGTAATCCAAGGCTTCTTTATCCTTCTGATGTCAACGTAGCCAATTGACTTCTCCGCCGCATTGACTATTCCCGTTTTAATATTATCCCACTCTTCCTCTTCAGTCTGTGTACTTCCAGTCTCCCGTATACTAATGTACACTTGTTCCTGATATCCTCCCTTTCGGGTGTTCTACGTTCCATTTCTTCGCCTTTCTAACTTTAGTATTAAAGTATTTTGAATCTTACGTTACATTTTATAAGTACTAGGTTGTGGTCTTAATCTGCATCTGCTGCTGGGAAGCTACGCGAGTTTTTCACACTATTCATAAACCTCTGTCTTACCATAATGTAGTCTATTTGATATCTCCCAACATCCCTTGGACTTTTCCATCTGTACCTACGCCCTTTATGATGATTGAACCACAAGTTTGTGATGAATAACTTGTTTCTCCTGCAAAATTCTGCTGCTTTCTCTCCCCTGTCGTACCGTATTCCTAATCCAAATTCTCCTACTTCGCCATCATCCCTCCCTTCCCCGACTAAAGCGTTCCAGTCCCCCATCACTACCAAATTTTTCTTACCCGGGGTTTCTCTAATTATTTCCTCGAGCTTTTCATACACCTCATCTACTTCTTCCTCCCTATGATTGCTAGTGGGGATGTAAACTTGGACCACCACAAGGTCGGTGGGCCGCGCCTCAATTTCTATCACCAGAATCCTATCGCTTACCTGATTTATACCTACCATACGCTTAGCCATCTTCCTGTTTAATACTAATAAAGCTACCCCTCGCTGGCTTACCCCCTCACCACTATATATAACCAAATACCCATCACTCCAATAGTCCCCCCATCCCTCCACCTCACCTCGCATAATCCTAAGATATCTATCCTCCCTTTATCCAATTCCCTTTTCATATTTTCTAACTTCCATGCCCTCATGATTGTCCTCACATTCCACGTCCCTACATTTATAGCCGACTTCTTCCTCTCCATCTTCTTGGCCTTCTTCTCTCTTCATTGCTGCTGCTGCTGGTGATGATGATAAGTCTCTGCAAGGATTTCGCATGTTGACGACCCCGAGGACCTTGCCGACCTCGCTGCCGTGCCCGACACCCGCCCTTTGCGGACGGGTCCCGGGCGATGAGATTCCGAGGCTCATTTGGTTGTACTCCATGTTTTCAGGGAAGAGATAATTGGTAGGGTTTCCCACTTCCATTCCAACAGTGTTTTTCACGTGACACCATCACGTGGACTACCTTTCGTCTGGCTCCTACCCTTCGACCTATCTGGCATGGGTGGCCCTACCGGGAATAATTTAGAATTAATCCCGCCAGTGCAGCTCTAGGGGTATTGGGAACGCGCAAGCCTTTCCACCGCGACAAGGTTGTAGCCCATGGGAAAGGCAACATACAGTACATGCACGTAATTTTTTAGCCATTTAATCATTATGAAAACATTTTCGTGCTAGTTATCTTCGTTTTCCTTGCCACAGGTGCACTTATAGGAATCAAAATTTGAATCCGCTCGGAAGGAAGGCTGGAATAAATTAAAAGCCTACTGATGTTCCAATGATTTTCGACGTCGCGAATTATCCTAAGCCTATTACACCAAAGAGGAGACCTCTCATATTCTATTTATCGTATATCGTTTCATGCAAATTTTTTGCATGAAACCAAAATCATTGACGTGTGGTATCTCGATAGTGTTCCTTGGAAAAATCCCCTGTGTGTAATTCATGTTTGGCGTAATCGATGTCTGGATGATTCCAAGGTTTCGTTTCTTGGAGGGGCTGAGTGTTTTTGATGGCTACATGCAGTCTTAGGAGCTGGAGATACTGAGCATGTCTTTATTTGTGCTTTTATTCATGTCATAAGCACCTATTACCCTGAGTTATGGACTCCTAAAATCTCTTGTAGTTTGTCTTTTTCTATTATGCCTCATGATAGTGTCTTTAGGTAGTGTAAGTCATTTCTCATCTTCCATACGTGTCACCTGCGCTTGGTATTTTGCTGAGATATGACTACATATGTATATTTTTAAATGAAGTAATTGTTAGCATTATCATTCATCTATAAATGTTTTGAGAAATCAGCACAGTTGTTGAAAAATAGGCACGCAGTCTTTGTTAATGCTTATCATCTGTCAAATGAGGTAGCTTCTCAAATTGACGTGTTTGTTTGAATGTAAGATTGAACTATACATTACAAGTTCTTTTCTTTCACATTGCCTTTGTTTATATTCTGGCAATTTTTCAGTTATGCCATTTTTCAATACTTCTATAGCATTAGCCTTGCTACTTTACATTGAAAAATGGTTTTCAAAATACTTCTAGAGTAATTAAACAGAGTCACTAGTTGCTCTTGTGTTAAGCTGTTTTGATGGTCCATGATTGTCAATATACAATAGTATTTTCAGTGATTATTAAGCGCAATTGACTGTCAACCCATTAAAAGAAGGGTTCTATCAGGTCGTAATACGTTTAGTCTTTGCCGTGGTTTTATCTTTATTTTCACCGTTTCCATTGTTGTCATGCCTAGAAAATTTGTATTTATGTTACCGAAGGTTTCGGGAATTAGTATCAACTATCCGAAAATTACCAACATTCTTTGCATACCAAACAAACGAAGAAATCTGCCCACATCTCCTTATGGGTAAATGGGCTGCTAGGACTAACAATGGCGGACGTCGTCATTCCCATAGTGGAAGCCTATGCGACGACTCGACATGATGAGAGAGTAGTGTTGAGAGAGCAATCTAGAGGACTCTGACCGAATCGGTATTAGCCTGCCATCTATGGGACAATAAATTGCCCCTTAATTTACTTCTGTAAAAACCTTTTCAAATGACCCGGGACATTCCTCATTCAATGTTTTAAATAGGAACGAAATTGAAGTATTGCTATTTCTAGGTGAAAAATCGATATGTGCAAGTGCATATCAGGCTGTAAAAAAGTTGTTTGTACGTTATAACTCTGGCCTCACATCCAGTGCTCCTGTGGAAAGGTTATTTTCTTTTGCAGGATTTATTCACAATTGCAAAAGAAGTAATTTAGCAGTCTCTATGTTTGAAACATTATTGCTTTTGAAGGGAAAGGAGCATTAAGGAGGAGTAAGTGAGACTAGTGAAATAAACAAATTATCACCATATATTCCCCATATTATTTAAAAGATTTTGCCCTGGATAATGGTCTGATTGCCAGTTACTTATAAATACATTGTAAGAATGTTTGAGCCTCTCATTCTAAAAATAGTTCATATTTGAATTGATTTTAATTTTTTATTAGATAAGAACTTCGGTGAAGGCATGTATTTTGTATTTTAAGAATGTATTTTGAAATTACATTTGTATTTAGTATCGAAAATACAATTTTTAGAAGTAATTTGTATTTTGTATTTGAAATACAGATTTTAAAAGTAATTTGTATTTTGTATCTAAAATACATTTGACGTGTATTTTGCCCATCTCTGGCAATATTGTTAGGCATCATGGCGCACGAGACCCCTACAACATACGGGTAAAACGGCATAACATTTGTCATATTAACTCTAGGAAAAGTGTGATTTTATGAAAATTCAGCGACGAACCTTAAGCTGCTCAAAGAAAGAATTAAAGCCCGAGCCACCTGACATTATGCGTCAGTCTCTCAGAGGGCTTTTAACCTTTTAGCATCAAAAGAGAATGATCATGATGCTACCGCAATGAAATCAATTATGCTACAAAAAATTAGTCAATGAAACCATAGTGACATAGAAAATAAAATAAATGTTTCACGAAGTAATTCAAGAAGAGGCAATTAAGATTTAACCTCCCAAGCGAGTATATATACGTCCTAGATATTCCGTTCTTATACAAAACATTTAATAAGGAATATTGCTATTCTTGTCTTATTGAATTTAAGTAATTCCTATTTTTCAGTATATTCCTATTGATATGTTTTCTTATGTATCAACTGTCGGAGGATGAAGAACGTTAAGTTCCATAGGTTCCATATAATAAGCGAGTAATTCATGGAATATTCACTCTCAACCAGTGCAGGTGGATTCAAGATTGTGACAAGAAGGGGGCTAGGTACCTGGGGTAACCTAGGTAACGTGGGGGGATTGGGAGTAAACCTTCCCCGACAACTGAACAAAATTAATATTTTCTTTAACTCTAAATATAATGGTGTATTAAAAAACTCAAGATATAATGGTAATATTTAGAGGCTCTCTGGATCCGCCACTGCTCTTAAATGACTAGAAAGGCCTACTGTCATCCGCGGCTCGCGAAGTAATTCAAGACCTTTATACTTCTACTACTCCGACGATTGTTCAAATGATTCTTCGATTCTTACATGATTCTTCAATTCTTATGATTCTTCGGTTCTTAAACGAATCTGCGATTCTTAAATGATTCTTCGATTCTAAATGATTCTTCGATTCTAAATGATTCTTCGATTCTAAATGATTCTTCGATTCTAAATGATTCTTTGATTCTTCATGAACCACACGATTCTTTATGAACCCTTTGAACGAGGAGCGTATTTCGATTCATTCGGTTCATGCCAATGAACCGTTCAAAATGAACGATTCATTCATGAACGACACAGCTCTATTGTTTGGATTTCAAGTTTGGGCTGGTGTTGGGAAATTAGGTGCTTTCGGGGGTTTTAAAGAAAATAACCGGCGTATTGGAATTGTTTAAGCAAGGATGGAAAATTATCTCAATTGTTTCTTCCGTCACTGAATTTATTATCAAGCATTTCATGCTGTCTCAGATAACACAAGTCTATATTTATAAGTTGAAAACATGTTTGTTCTTTCTGAGATGAAACACGTGGTGCGAATACCGCCGCACAAGTTTCACATGAATTTAAACGATGCTATCTATGAAGAGTTGAACAAAAAATTGGCAAATAAGGTGAGAATGGTATTGAATGTGCAATTTAATCTGTATAGTAAGTCGAATGGTTGAATGAAACTTTCCTTCAGGTTGTCCTCGGAGTTGGGCTGGTGGTTGCATTGCGGGATTTGAAGAAATTGGAGGATTCCTATGTATTCCCTGGTGATGGTGCATCACATACTAAAGTGAATTTCCGTTGTGTAGTCTTTCGACCTTTTATGGAGGAAATATTGGTGGGGAAGATACGAAGTTCCAGTCGTGAGGGAGTAATGGGTAGGTTGTTTTTATCAAATGTCGTGACAGCAAATCTCATAGATGTTTGTGTAATTCCTTGTCATTTTAATGATTTATTCTTTTCCAGTCACCTTAGGGTTCTTTGAAGACATTCTCATTCCTCCTCTTAGTTTGCAGTATCCATCTAGGTTTGATGAGGTGGAGCAAGTGTGGGTGTGGGAGTATCAGCCTGATGGAGAGCAGGATGATTCCGAGAAACACAATCTGTTCATGGACCCGGGTAAGTACGCTATAGATGATGATATATCTTGTCCGCATCTTTTATATCCGTCCATATTCTGCTATATTATTCATTTTCCATGCCTTTAGCCATCAGAATTGGTCACCGCAGGACAAAATTATCGAAACTATAATCAAATTCAATACGAGCTTAAACGGATTTCACGAAATCATGTAGTCGTCAATGTAACATTAACCACAAATGTTCCTGTTGGACTGGTTCTGGTGATGTTTTACCTTGGTTACTGCCGAAAAATAACCTTAAGGCTATACCATCTCAGCGTGACTTTAGCCGACTCATTCCTTGCTAATGAACGGTTGACATCGCTAGAAATACGACGACTACATTAGCAAGGGTGGTGTGAGCCAAAATGTTAATTTTTTCATTGCTTATACTGATCAACTTCCACATTAAAAATGAAAACCACTCTTGCGAGAGCACATGCCATTAAAGGCTTGGTATTAAAGGTTGTGTAGAAATAACAGTCGTGCCTGCCAGAGGATTAAAAGCAACAACTACACCAAATGTGTCTTGTGCTCGCCGCTTCCCAAAATCTTCCGTAGCCCTACCATTATAATAACAAGATGCACACCAACAAATGTAATTTCTTCGAAAAAAAAGCCACTATTTTAGCCCCCTGTTAATCTTTCGGTATGTTTTTGAGGAGAGTAGAAAGTGGAGCCTTCACTTCTCCGCATTGGAAATGGCACTGCTTGAATACCTAAACGCCATTATGATGACAAAAAAATGGCCTCATGTCTATGCTTGTCGCAATTAAAATTAATGAAAAAGTTGATGACGTGTGATCACAATGAAGACAACAAAATGTAAAGCCACCACCAAGCCTCGAACCCTGGTCCCCCGGGCAGTAGTCGTAAACGCAACCACTAGCCCACCTACCCATCTGAGGTGTGATGCGATATCATGAGACTATAAGCGGCTTGCATTAAAAATATACAGCCATCACCGAGCCCCGAACCCTGGCCCCCTGGGTGGTAGCTGTTAACGCTTCCACTACTCCATCTGACCAGCCAGATGAGTGGGGCGATATCATGGAACTATATGCAGCTTGTGAAAAGTACCACATGAAAATTAATTAATTACAGACAAACTAAGGCCCATTCAACGGAACCACTACTAGTTCAGGGATGTGTTCACCATTCCGAAGGCCATAAAAAATACGGCATTGAAAAAGGCGGAGCAAGTTTCGTGGTCTCCCCTTGTAAGTTACAAAACTATAGTTAAATAAGCACTGTTTTACTGAGTTTCAGACGCATAGCACAGCAGAGGGCAAGATAAGGAAGAATAATCGTTACTATAAACTTGGCTGCTATATTATAATTCCCAGAAACTCCTTCAACCTCATGTTTACTGAACGAAATAATACATAAAATACAGCAAAAATACAAGAATTTCCTATTGAATTGTCGCTTCTATATTTAAATCGCCACTTTTAGTACTGTCAACATCCCCAAGCCACATCTAGCTAGAAATTACATCCAAATAATTACAGCGAGAAAGGGTACATACCTTACTGTTTTTCGTGGAAGTGAAATTGTCTCTTCTCATCCCTCAAATACACTCCTTCTTCAACTCAGGATCTTTTGGAAAGCTAAAAACTTGAACTTCGGGTCCACTCCTGAAGTTTTCTTTGCATCCCGGCGCTACACACGCGAAAGGAACTTTTAACAAAAATGCCTAACAAATACGTTTCTTAAGCCCAGCGAATGAAATTCAAGAATAAAGGAAACTTCACTATCCTCAGAAACTTCAATTTCCACCAACTAACACCACAAAAATCCCTAAAATTTGGTAGAACATAACGTAAATACACTCGTAAACAAAGTGGTCTCCAACAGCAGCCGAAACAACAGAGCACTTCTCGTGGTGTCGTCAGAGCCTCAGCCGTCGCTTATGATCGGGCCTTCTCTCTAAGTGGCTATGGCTCTGCCCCGCCCAGACCCCACGCAAAGGGCCTACGGCCTGTTACTATGGAAGGTTTACACTTCTTGTTTGTTACTTAGGGATTGTGTACTTTTCAATTGGCTAGATTTTCCACTTTCAAGTAAAACGAGCGCATGTTATGCAGGTTACAATATGAAAATAATTTTTATAGAAGAGCAACGTTTTTCTTAGGGACTAAAAAGATATATTTTTCTACTAGTCTGACGAAGTCTTTAAATTATTCTATTTAAACAAAATATGTTTGAGAGCATGTTCCACCGTAACACTCAATTTATTTTAAAATCATAATACAGTAGATTCCGGTTAGTTGGGACATATCGGGACTTGTGCACTTTGCCCCAATTAAGCGGCTGCCCCAATTAGGCGAACTATCCTGTATATGGGCATATAAACAAACGTTGAAATGATAGAAAGAAGACTAAAGAATGTTCATAATGCAACATAAGTTTATTAAACTAATAATTTGATTAATAAATCAGCGAGTTTAGTTAATTTATTATGATTTAAGAATTATAACAATTTAGTGAAAAATATATTTCACAGCCTCGGGCGACGCTGAATGAATGCCTTTTAGTAAGTCCTATTAAAGAAAAGTCCTATCCCCTTGCGGATAGTGTAACAACAAGAGCTTTCAAAAAAGGGCAAGAATAGGAGCATTTGTGAAAATGAGAGTCAATCAAAGGAGGAAAATATAAAAAAATAGTATTCTGAAAACAAAAAAAATTTAATTTGGTTGTGAGTATAGAGTGTATGTCGCCGACTCATGGCCCAATAAAGCGGCATGCTGTCCCAATTAAGCGGAGAGACTCGGGGATATTCCTCTATTGGGTTCTGTTCTTCAAGATCTGCCCCAATTAAGCGGCTGCCCCAAGTAACCGGTGGACCCATTAAACGGAATCTACTGTATAACAAATTTATGGAATACGGTGAACTACAGTTGACTACATTTTAATTGATAAAGCTTTGCATAAAGTGAGTAAGCACTGCAAAGAGTATAGTTATATTTAAAAGTTTGAGCTCATCAAAATTTGGATTTTTGTAGCATAGAATATTTCTGTTACTTTGACCTAATAAAGTTTCATAAATACTATTAACATGGCACCCATAAACTCAATAAAACAACTAAGATCAAACGCATAATAAACCTGACGTAGTCGCCTAGACGTAGACGCTTTCCACAATCATTCGCAGCTATCTTATCCTGATCGCGATCTTTTTACCGGCAGTAATGTAATTGTACTCGTACTCCCACTGCTTCATGTAACTGATTTCTGAAAACCACATACCCGTGCCTGAGATTCAGAAAATTCAGTGTGTCACAGATTCAGAAAATGGGTTTGCATGAATGATAAAAACCGCTGGGCGGCGTCGGAAACTACCGCTGCCTAGTCGTGCCTCGTGCAAGTGCCCAGTATGCTACTGCTGAGTCACGCGGATCCGTGATCCCTGAACACTATCATGTACCGAGATGTTTATATAACATGAACACGGAGCTTCTGTGAGAAGGCAATGGGAGTGCAATCATCCCAATGTGCAGCAGCGGCTATAGGAAGCCAGGACTGCTGGCAATTTGTCTACGCAGGCGTGTGCCTGGCTATGACACATGCTACCTCTACTTCCACTTACCCGCTGCCTTCACTTCTACTCTTCACTTCCTCTCCAGTTTAACCTTGAGTAGTCATGGTGCAAATATGTCAGATTGCAACAAAATTCCCAGTTCCTTTGGCCTGTATTCAATCGCTTGCGAGTCCACGGCAATAATTGCGCATTTGCGATATGAAGTATAAAAATACAGATCAAAGACAACATTTCCTTTAATTTGTGATCAGTTAACCATTGAAAAATATTCTAGAACAAATCAAGATATTTTTTTTCCCGCCGCTGATCGTCGTCTGCATGCTGGAGCAGACGTCCAAGTAGACTTGAAACAATCCTTGTGAAAAAGTAAATAAAATAACTGCTCTTAATGAAGGGGATTCTAATGCCAATAATAAGGCCAGTGTAGCCTTTCTTTAAATGCAAAAACCTGGCACTTTTACGTCCAATTAATTTTTTTATAAAGATCACGGAAAAATTCAAAAATGTAAAACTCATGCACAGATAAGCCGCAACATGGGTAAACTGCAGCCGGATAATGCTGTACTTGCATTTTAAACCAACTGGGTATTAAATTTACCAATGGTACAAAGATTTACAAATTCTGGTACCAAGACTTGTGTCATATTGGAGGTGAACAAAAAGAGGAGAGTGGCTGTTAGATAAGTATATTTTAGAGTTGGCAAGAATGAAGGAGGGGTTGAAAAAAATGAGAACTTCAATGAACTGTTTTCTTTTAATAGTATTGCACCACTCAATTTACAGTTGGTTACACTGACAAAGTAATTGGTGGAATTTATTTCTGGTAAAACTCAATTCTTTTGTGCTATTATTATTCATGTATTCGTAGACTTGAAGAGAGAGGGCCGATTGAGGCTTAATTTGTTGTAATTCAAACCTATTTTAAATAAAAAGTTACTAGCAATTTTTCACAAACACTTTTAGCCACACAACTGGTTTGAATGCATTCCTTATTATTGTCAGGTGTAATATCACTGATTGTTATCACAAAGTGTGTTGAAACTAGATATTTGAATTGAAGTGTTTGTGGAAAATTGCTAGTAATTTTTAATTTACTGAGGTTTGTAGTTGTTTATTTTGAATTGTCAGGCTTTGTTAAGGAATATCTTCAAAATGTCTTATAGTATGTAGGTTGGTACAACTGTGCCTTTTAGACAACGAGCAACCAATGGTATATACCATTTAAGCTGTTAGCACCTCTGTAATTTTACCCTCTCTGTTACTTTCACCATGCAGTCAGAATAACATGTTTTTGGAAAATTCATGCATGTATTTGTTGAAAGCTAGAATTTTATTTTTGTTTTGTTTGTCTCAGGTGAATCCATTAGGTTTCGAGTTACATCAGAGGCATTTGCTGATACAACTCCAGGACTTCCAGATATAACTGCGGATGGTACTGCAGCTTCAGTTGTTCCAACTACCCAGGCATCCACATCATCTGAAACAGCTGAGCCAGAGCCAAAAGTTCCCTATTCTTTAACTGTAAGTATCCATTTCAAAAGAGTTCTTTTATTTTCGGCATGGATAAATCTCTGGAAAAGCTGTCAAGTAAGGGAGTTAAATTGCTTCTGAAAAGTTATGAAATGTCAGGAAAATGAAGAATCAATATAGTGCTTAAAATAAGCAATAGAAATGAGTGGCGTTTAAGACAAATTATTCTGGATTAATGTGTAGCTGAGTGAGCAGAATACGGGTGATTGGAACCTGCCTGCATAATTCTGATGTTACCCATACCTCCACTGTCCATAGTCATGTGATTTTATTATGGTTTTACATCCATCCTGCTTTTGTTTCACCTAACTCTAAACCTATATTGGGGAATGCATGAGATGGAATACAAATAGGCAAGTATAATTATACATTATCACTATATGAAATTGCTAGTTTTGGTCCCATGAACTCCATTATATTGAGGTTCCACTGATGCAAGTATACCGTAAACGTGGGCTACTTTGGCCCTAGGGTCCTTCTTTGGCCCAAAAATAAAATAAAACGAAACGTACTCTACAGCGGCATACGTGGCAGTTTTTGAAATAGTTCCGGTTAGTTTCGTTAGGGAGTAGTATCGTTCAAGGTTTCTGATGGTTCAAGTGATTCCACTGTTAGCCACTAAGTAGTAGCGCCACGAGTTGTGTGACTAGTGAAACCACGTGCAATTTCATCCTCCCAAACTTCATCGTGCACAACACGCATATCTTGTCGAACGAGCAATGTAAGTATATTTTTTATAACACTTTTTCATGCTTTATATCATTCTGTAGTTGAGACTCTGTGAAACACGACGTGTGTTTTAATTTTCATATCTATTTAAATAACTTCCGGTAACCTATCAAGTACGACCTACTTTGGCCCAGATTTTTTTGGGCCAAAGTAGGTCGTACTTTTACAAACCCAATACTTTTAGGCCCTAGGTATCTGCTAATAGCTTTCAAAATGTGTGGTGAGCATATTTCTATCGTATGCGTTTGTTTTCAGCTTGTTCAGGATGCCCTACAACTACAAACGTCTTCCTGGGAGCCGAAAATATGCTGACTACAGTAGCGAGCACCTTCAAAGGTGTTTAGAAACCATCAGATCCGGTGACATGACACAAAGGAAGGCTGCCGATCATTTCAAAATACCCAGAAGCACTCTTAAAAACAAGTTGAAGAATGAATTTTCAAGTTCCCCAGGCCACCCTAAAGTTTTTTCGCAAGATGAAGAATTGGCTTTTGCCAGTCATATCGACAAAATGTGCGAGTATGGTTTTCCGCTTGATGAACTTGATTTGAGATTCATCGTTAAATCCTACCTCACTAGGCAAGGAAAGACTGTGCAATGTTTTTGTAACAATGTTCCGGGCCGTGACTGGGTGAAGTCATTCTTAAAGAGGCACCCACATCTGACAGTCAAGTTGTCATCAAATATAAAACGATATCGTGCTCAGATTGATGAAAAAGTAATAACAGACTACATTGACAATCTTAAAGAGGCGGTCAAGGATGTATCGCCGGATAACGGATGCTTCCTGATTTTATGTTACCACCCGACATTATGGTCGACTTGTAACAATTTATGTAATAATAATAATAATAATAATAACATTTATAACTTTGACGAAACTTGCATGTCGGATGATCCTGGAAGGAAAAAAGTAATTTGTCGGAGAGGCTGCAAGTACCCCGAACGTATTATGAATTCGACCAAATCTAACATTAGTGTCATGTTCTGTGGCAATGCCAATGGCTACTCGTTGCCTCCTTATATCATATATAAAGGAGAGCATTTATGGACCACATGGACTGAAAATGGCCCAGAAGGGGCGCGATACAATAGGACGAAGCACGGGTGGATTGATGGCGCAACCTTTGAGGATTGGTTTTCAACTCAACTCCTTCCTGTCCTCAAGAAACAAGAAGGTAAAAAAGTAGTGATCGGCGACAATCTCAGTTCGCATATTAGCGTTAACGTTCTTAAACCTTGTGAAGATAACAATATCCAGTTTATCTGCCTACCCCCGAATTCCTCACATTTGACACAGCCACTTGATTTGGATTACTTTAGGCCTCTCAAAATGAAATGGAAACAAGTTCTTGCAGAGTGGAAACAATCAGACAGTGGCAAAGCTGCATCCACACTATCAAAGGACATTTTTCCAAGATTGCTGAAAAAGGCTTTGGACAGCATAGAGCCAAAGGTACTGAATAATCTTATCGCTGGATTTAAAAAGGCTGGAATCCACCCGATAAACAAGGAAGAGATCATCAAGCAATTGCCATCAAACAATGCGACTGTTAACCTTGATTTAATAGGAGAAACATTTATTCAGCACCTTAAGGAAAAAAGACAAGAAGTTGTTCAGCCGCGCGCAACAAAACGGCGAAAACTAGAAGTCCCTGCAGGAAAAAGTATTTCTTCATATGACCTTCTTCAGTACCAACAGATGAAAACAGCAGGTGATCCAAGAGCCAGTTCAAACTTCCCCGCTGAAAATACTGAAGATGCAAGGGAGAGCAATGAAGAATTGAATAAATCTGTAGAAGAGGGAAAATTTGTCATTGTTCATTGGAATGGACTACGATATCCAGGTTTGGTGCTCTCTGTGACAGAGGAGGGAGCAATGGTGGATTGTATGGCGCCGACCAAAAAACTTTGGAAGTGGCCGAAAGAAAAAGACTTGTTATTTTATAAGTGGAATGATATTGAAAAAGTTATTCAACCACCAAAGCTTGTAAAAAGAGGGTTTTTTAAGGTTGATTCATTTTAAAATGATAAATCATTTTTTTTCTAAACATGTCTTTTGCCTTATATATGTATAATATATATGTTTAAATTTAAAAAAATATGATTATTTTCATTCAAAAACATGTGTATTTAAATATCCAAGTCCTTCTTTGTCCCTAGCCTTTTAACATGTCTTTCCTAATGAAAACATATCTTGGGCCAAAGTTACCCTATCCTTAGGGTAACATTGGCCCAAAATTAAAAAAATATTTACATAGATAACAAAAAATATTTTAGCCAAAAAGTGTGCGTCAGCTAAAATATAAGATGTTATAGTAGTATAAAAAGGTTGCCATAACTTAAATTTAGTAAAAACTATCTTCAAAAGGAGAAATATATATGAAATTGATGAAAAGTGGGCCAAAGTAGCCCACGTTTACGGTACTTAAAAATGATTTTTCTCCTTGAAGTAAAAAGTCAGAAAGAAAAAATAACATAAGTATGGCTCTTCAAATGGAGGAGCTTCATCCTTCACCTTTAAATATACAGAGGGCTTGATGTGGCAAATTAATTCCCATTCATTGAAAGTACTTATTTAGCTGTGCATTATCTGTATCTTCAGTGCAACCATCCTCTTTTGGAAAATCACTTGATATTAGATTCTTTAACCACGTTTTAATTTTTGTGTTTTTTGCATCAGTAACATATTTTGTATGCTCCTTCTCTTGCAGGGAACCATAAATGAGCCAGGCTTGGGACTGCTTTCATGGTGGTCCAGTTGAATTTTCATCCAAGAATGGAACAGTGTGGTGGCCCTTGTGCTTTTACTGCTGTGTTCAAACCCAGTATTCCACGTGCCAAATGTCAAAGACCACGTCTGCCCTCCTAGCTAGTGCTTGTTGTGTGGAACTTCTGTTTAACTAGTTACACCAGCACCTGAGAAGATGTGCAAGTGGCTTGCCTTGGTTGTATGAAAGTGTTGTCTCTGCATCACTCCCCTTCTATGTAAATAGCTTCTCCTGAGAGACTATTGAGGAATGAATATGGAAGTAATAATCAAATGTTTTTATTTAATGTCTTTGGTGGGAATGCTTCGGGATGAAGAACATCTGGATGAATCACAGAATACAAAATACCTATATTGAGTGTCTATGGGGAGAAAATGTTTTTCCTTGCGATTGTGGCAATATTGGGGAACAGTTTTATAACTTTGTCTTTTATCAGAATTTTCATCTTCAACTAGCCTATTTGCAGTTAGCATTGTAACTCTGACTGCTTGTAAGTGGTTTATTTCCTGTTCTTGTAAACATCCTCATTTCCTTGTTCTTGAAAGTATTTATTCAATGCTGGTATTTTCATTGCGAATGGAGTTGTGCATTATTTGTATTTACGTTAATATTGTTTCAAATCATTGGTCATATCCGGCACTCTGTTGCATGTTATTGGAATGCATCTTGAAAGTGTGTGCAATTTTGATATGAAGCAATTTATTTATATTTTTTAAATTTATTAGCAGCATATTTATTTAATTTTTATTTTATTCTCAAACCACCGTATACAGCTCTAATTGGCCATTTTATACCTGGGTATTTAACAAATGTAACATTTAAACGCACACGAACAACCATGCACTGGACTGGGGAAATCTACCCAGGCGGGACTGGAACCCGCAGCCTCTTGTTTAGTAGGCGAGGACGTAAGCCTGCTATCGTTGCCGGCAAATGCTATTGAATATCAAAAGCGATTTTCTCCTTTATTCATTACAGAAATATTGGTTAGTGGCAGCTGATTAAAGCTGAATACAATGTAAATTTACCCTGTGGAAAGTTAACGATGGTCAATCCAGTGAGAAGAGTTTCCAGCTATGGGAAGCCCTTAAAAGTAACATATGGATGACATACCTCCTTTTGACTTTCAGAACTGTATAATTCTCACTAGGGTTGTTAAGAAACATTGTGCGGAGGACTCAGGTGATGGTAACTGTAACAGTGCAGTATGTGTAGCCAATGTAAGTGTTCATTGGTGAAATACTACCTATTTTTTCTGATGAGGGAATACTTATTTCAAGCTCATGATTTGATTTATTCCAAAATAAAAGCTAATTTGACTGTTTGTAGGTTCAAGGATGACATGCATGTGAGCAATTTTTATCATTTGGTCATGTCACCTCTTTTCTGGCTTCGAATTTTTTTTTTATTAATGTCCATGAAATATTTAGCTTTAAATTGGGTTGGCTAGCCATGATTATTACCAAATATTTCTTTGATATCAAGTTGCTGCCAATTCCATATACCTTGTATTTATCCTCAGTGACTCTATCCTTACTTAGCCAAAATTTTCAATAGTGATCCGTAACACATTGCTTATCGGGGTAAGCTATGTTTAGAATATAACTTAACCCAATCTTACGTTATGATGCATCAATTCATTATGAACAACGAACAACAACTGAAAATGTACTAACGAATACGTATTGTACGCTTTAAAATTGTTTAGATTGACGTGCCTAAATGACGAGAATCTTCGTCATCCGTCTGGAACGTTCGCGAAAAAAATGACGAGAATTCTCGCCATCCGTACGCAAAGTGTCAAAATGTTTTTTAGATATAACCCTTATGCTAGACGTTTTTCCACTTGTGAAAGTAAGTAACACTCCCCCTCCCTTCATTCTTGAGAATTACTTGGCTTTCAACCTATGGCTGAACTTAAACATGGTGTATTCTTGAAATTACTTACAATAACTTAAAAATTTACTTACAATGCACTTGTTTGTCAAATAACAAGTAGTGATCTATTGAATCTAAGTTTTGGAGATTGGTCTCTTCCATATCTATCCATGGTATTTGGATTACAATGTCTTCTAAAATTATGTTCACAATTTCATAGTAATTACAGCAAGTAGTTTCATGAATTCTCCTAATAGGTAATTGTTAAAAGATGATTTGTGGTGCGAAAGTCTGGTAATTTGATGCCCCTGCGGATAGGGGGCCAAGAATACTTCCGCAGCATCCCTGCTTGTCGTAAGAGGCGACTGATAGGGGAAGGAAAGCCAGGAAACAATGCCAATGTCAAGGTTGTATCCAGAAAATGATGTGGATCGATTGTTGAGTGTATGCTAGTGGACCCACTGCATGCATGCTAATATTAGGCAAATGTGAAGTAGGGCTCTTGATTTGAGAATTCTTCTGCACCATTCATGTTAGATATTTGATACGGGCAAGTTGTTGTGACTCTGCTTTTTGATACATATGGTGTTGAGAAGGATATGCATCGTGGATGACCACATTAATTAACAGTTACTGGTATTGTTAAATAGTAAAAGTTGAGTACTCATAGGCAAAAAAATATTCTTACCTTGGTAATGATAGGAATTCCACATGAAAATGATCATCCAAACTCTGAGTCTATTGAAACACGTTAATGAAAGTTACTAGGGTTAAAAATAGGAGAACCATTAAAAAATGGAAACAAATGAATATGTAGTCATGTGTTATTTTCATTATTTCTTATATTTTCCAAAATATCTTTCATTCCATTGGAAACCTCATAGAATTTTAGAAGTTCTCTTATCGACCTTTGCCCGACACTGTCATGGGACACAACTCTGGTTTTCATCAAGAGCCTCTTCCAAAGCTACAACAGCTTCAGTTATTAGGGAAGGTGGTGATAATTTAGTGTCTCCATTGTGTGACACAAGTTCTAATACAACCTTCTGGAATGAAGTTCAAGGTGCCGAGGCTCATCCTACTCCAGAATAATTCAGGAGGAAACATAATTGTACATCCTTTGGGCCTGTCAAGCATCCTGTAAGTTGTAAGGCCAAAACCATACGTTGGAAGGATATCTTCTATTAGATCCGTTAAATTTCTGTGGGATAAAGAGAAGATGAGGGCCTGAGAAACTCTGAAACGAGATCATCTACTGGAAAATTTATTTGGCAGCATCAGGTTTCATAGTGGATGCAGTTGTAACCCTGTCACTCGGGATGAATTGAGGATAAGAATTGCCACCATGTTGCTGGAAAAGTGGAAAAATCTCAACATGATTATGATACTGGTCAGATTTAGAGGAGCTAATTCTGCAGAAGTTTCACAGAATAGAACTTTGACACATGCTTAAATGTGGAAAATGCAGACACCCCGGATACCATTGACCCAATATACATTGTTTACTTAATATATTGTCATGGTTCACCGTCGGTCGCCCGGATGAAGACTGCGACAACCACCCATAAATGTTAAATAATGTCAATTTATGCGGCCTGGCTGCCCCCGGAGTCTTCATGGCGACAACTTAAGGATCTAATTGTAAGTAAGAGTTGATTGTCCGGCTTGCGGCGTCTTCCTGCTTACGCCGACTGCTCTCGTGTCTTTGAGGCTCTTAGTTGCTCGTTAGTCTTTTCGAGCAACCGCACTCTTAATAATCAGCACAACTAAAGGGGGATCTTCCTTACGGTTCCATCCAGCTTCTATATGCGCCGAGATGGAAGAGGGGGTATTGATGCACACACGAAAAAAGGGTGGGGAACACTTATCGATCGCGCGTCACATAAATGCTTAGCCATCGAGCAAAATTCACATATTCACACAATCGCTCTTCCTTGCATTCTTTCCTCCACGCTTGTGGTTGGGGGTGGGGGATGGAGAGGGGGTCAAGGACTGGGACAGGCCGAGACTGACACAATGTACTACTACAAGAACTATGGTCCTCCAGTTTTAAGACTAGATGGCCGATACCCTCTGTACGTTGAGACGGCTCGGTTCCTCGGTATGACCTTGGACCACCAATTATATTGGCGGGAACGTATTCAGTCTTTAAAAAACAGTTGTCTTCGGACCCTAAATATTTTGAAATTTTTAACCCCATGGGGCCCCCGCACGGGGGGAAGAGGGTCATCTCTTCCTTAGGGGGGGCCGCGCCCCCACGGACGCGAGATCACCGAGGAGACAACCTCGTTAATGAACCCCATCGCTCGCTCAGATAGTGTCCAGACGTGACTCTGCTGTTCTGAGTAGCCGTAACATCTGGCGTCCAGATTCACCCACTTGTTTGCCGTGCGTGGAGACCCGTACGTGGGGGAGAAAGGGATCCTGGAAATCATAACAGCAAAAATGCATAAGTGAAATGTGTTCATAACCAACGAAATCAGCTGCGTTTATACTATACAAAAATAGACACTAATAAAAGAATGTTCTTTACCACTTAGTACCATTGGTATTCACGCTGTATAATCAGTTAAATGCTGTGGAAATCGCACTCGTCTCCCAGAACGTCGGAGAGGAACTTGTGGCACTATTGTGCCACTCACAGATTCACTATGGGAGGGACTGCTGACAGGGGGAACACTTGGAGGTACACTACATGGCAAAGATATGTGGGTGTCACTAGAGGGTGTATCTGCAACTGTGTCATTTTCTACAAATGCAGGTTTCAGTCGATCCACAGAAACTACCACTTCACGCCCGTGCACGCTGATTCTAAAGGTTTTTCTACCACGATTGACTACACGAAATGGGCCGTCGTAAGGTAAAGTCAAAGATGCATGCACCCTGTCATTTCTCAAGAAAACATGGGAGGATGTCTCCAAATCTTTAAAAACAAAAACATTGTGTGACCGTGGCGAGTGGCTTGCTGAGGACGGAACTTGCTTAGATACCCACGTAGGGAAGTAACATAGTCTGCATCAGCGATTACCTCATTACGTGATTGAGAAAGGAATTCTCCAGGCAGTCTTAAGGGCTGACCATACAGCACCTCAGCAGGTGTGCCATGTAGTTCCTCTTTCCAGGTTGCTCGCAGGCCCAGAAGTACCGCAGGTAGAGCCTCATACCATTGCTTATCAGAGTGGCAGCATAGGGCGGCCTTCAGCTGACGATGGAACCGTTCCACCATCCCATTAGCGGCAGGATGATAAGCCGTAGTCCTCAGGTGGTTAGTGCCAGTGAGTTTCATCAACCCATGCAACAGGCTGCTCTGAAATTGCCTCCCCTGGTCGGTTGTGATGCGGAGAGGCGTACCAAACCGAGATATCCACTCCTGAAAGAAAACTCTGGCCGTTGTGTCAGCAGAGGCATCCACTAGAGGATAGGCTTCAGGCCAACGGCTGAAACGATCCACACAAGTCAACAAATAACGAAACCCTCGGCTGCTAGGGAGAGGACCAACAATATCAATATGAACATGCTGAAACTTTGCACTTGTCGGAGGGAAATCACCCAAGGGGGAAAGGACATGTCTCGTCACCTTGTTTCTCTGACACTGTAGGCACGAACGGACCCAATTACGACAATCTTTTCTCATGGAGGGCCACACAAAACGTTCTGCAACCATCTGCGTTGTTTATCGAACTCCAGGATGAGAAAGGCTGTGGAAGGATGCAAAAACTTGCCTCCGGAAAGGTGATGTGACAAATGGGCGAGGGTTTTTAGTGGAAAAGTGGTGACATCATTGACTGGACTCCCGAGTTAGATAGCTGTTTCAACGCCTGCAAGGCAGCGCTTTACCGTTGCACCCTTCTCGCCCACCCCAATCCTGCTTGGCTTCTGGCGCTGGCTTCTCTGATCCTGGAAGTAGAATTTCCTTTAACATAAGCGAGGAGTGTAGGAAAGAATCGGACAGCTCTTTGTCATGCAACTGTGAATCAGCCAACGATGCAAAATTAACGGGACCAGATTTCCTCCACTCGAGACATCGCGTCAGCAACGACATTGTCCTTCCCAGGAACATAGACATTATCAGTGGTGAATTGCCCAATAAAATCCAGATGCCGGAATTGTCTAGGGGAGCACTTGTCTCGCTTCTGCCGGAAAGCAAAAGTGAGCGGCTTATGATCCGTAAAAATGGTGAAGGCTCGTCCTTCCACCATGTGTCTGAACTGCAATACCGCTTTATATGCCGCCAAAAGCTCATGATTATAGGCGCTGTACCGCTGCTCGGCATCATTGAGCTTCTTGCTCCAGAAAGCGAGGGGCTGCCAACCGGCAGGAGTCTGCTGCTGGAGTGCCGCGCCGATAGTTTTATCCGAGGCATCTGTGAAAAGACCAAGCTGGAAAGACGGATTGGGGTGGGCGAGAAGGGTGCAACGGTAAAGCGCTGCCTTGCAGGCGTTGAAACAGCTATCTAACTCGGGAGTCCAGTCAATGATGTCACCACTTTTCACGTTACCCGCGAGGAGGTCGCTGAGGGGAGCCTGGAGTTTTGCGGCTTCTTTGATGAACCGACGGTAGTAGTTAAGCATCCCAAAAAATTGTCGCAACCCCCGAATGGTAGTTGGACGAGGGAACTTTTCAATGGCCTCCACCTTGTCTGTTAGGGGCTTCATCCCATCCTTGGACACGGATGACAACAATTTTCATTCTCAAAAAGGTCCCAAAATCATGCTCTTCAATCAGAAAAACTAATGAAGAGATACATGACAATTTACCATCACTAAAAACAAACTTTAAACCCAATTTCATGAGGTCTACTTCACAACGTTCCAAATTAATAACAAGGAAATAGTAGAAAGACATATGTGATCAGCTGAAAAGCAAGGATAATGAAATTTCATTATGTGCGATGGCACATGACAGTCCGACATTGTGTTCATGATGTTAATAGTATCATATCGTATGTTTCCAATCTCCGCACACATCAAAAAATTGTTTTCTTGGTATTGTTATCTGAAATAATAAAAATAAATAATTGCAAAAAGTAAACAAGTTGGACATTCCTTCATAAGAGCTGTATGGAAGGGCAACTACCTCAGTCTAATGTTGATTCTTCAGTAAACTCTTTATTCTTCCATTTTGGTGGATTTATCGAAGTTATCGCATATCCCTTCAGGAAAGAGTTGGCTTCAAACAGATGAGTGGCTATGAATCCATTGGCTGATACAAATTCCTTTTGAACAAAGTCTACCATTGTGTTCATGATCATACAAGCATATTTCTGTACTTTTCCATTCTCTTTTCTCCTATGTTAATCTGAAATAATGATAAGCAAGGATTAATTAATGAGAAAAGGCAAGGCATTACTTCATGAGAGCTGTATGGAAGTGAAACTACCTCAGTCTCATGTTCATTCTTCAGTAAACTCTATATTCTTCTATGTTGGTGGATTTATCGAAGTTATTGCACACCCCTTCAGGAAAGAGTTGGCTTCAAACAGATGTGTGGCTATGAATCCATTGGCTGATACAAATTCCTTTCGAGCAAAGTCCTCAAAGTAACGGATTCCTTAGGTTATTAAGGTTGAGCCAGTTATTATCACAACCAATATTACGCATAAGACATCTCTCGTACTGAAATCTCTCTTGTAGTAGCTGCAGAAGGTGTAGGAGGCACTAACTATATGGGTGTTAGGTTTAGATGTCTTTATCGCGAACACGACACACAAATATTGTAAAACACAATCGCATAAATACCCTACACAATCGCTAGAATTATCACTCACGTGGTCCTAATACGATCACGTCGGGGTCACCACTTTAGATGTCTTTAAGGGTTATCTCGGCAGGCGGCGAAATAACTACGACCTCTATAGTTTAGGAATTAACCCGTTTATTTTCGGGATAAAATTACATGCGCAAGTGCGATTGTTGTGCACGGATGCTCGCGGATTGAAAATCACGGTCGCGGGATCGGCAGGTCTCTCTCCTCAAGCTGTCGGGACGCTACTCTGTGTGCAAGGGCGCCAAATCCTCAGGGTCCCGTTACCCTGCCGGCGCCAAGGGCCTTCCGCCTGTCTCCCTCCAGGCGGTGCTGCCTTCCGGCAGTGGCGCGCTGCGATTCGAACGCCCGCCACATTAGGTTATACCTCCACACACTAATGTGAATCTGAAATAAAGGTAAGCAATAATTAAACAAAGAAAAAGGCAAGACATTCCTTCATAAGAGCTTTATAGAAGTGCTAATCACATAGTAAAGCACAGATCAACATTGATCAGAGCATGATTATTAAACACTTGTTGAAGTTAACATAACTTGAACTTACTTTTCTCCATACTCATGTCCATCCATCCAATCAAATAATTATTACTTCATTCCCAAATTTGGTGGTGTTTTCAATTTTACTGCACTCAGACTCATTTGCAGCTGATGGAGTATCTGATTAGCAGTTGTTTAGAGGCTGATGATGAGAGAAGACACATCAATTTGTATCTTTTAACTCAAATCTATCAACACAATGACACTCAATTTGAACAGGCTGCAAGTTTGAGTAGCATTGAATATATTGATTGTTGATGAGAAGTTCCTTCTTGAAAGTTAGGGAAACATAAATTAAAATTTGGAGATTAACAGTACTCTTCCAATTTCCACATAATATTTTATAGAAATACTAAAATCGTACTTACCCATTCATCAAATGTTAGTTGCACCAATCTTGTCATCTTTTTCTACTTCTTCATATTGTTGGTGATCTTAACATCATTTTTTCCCCCAATTGTATTGTGAGGGAGAGGTTTATTCACAGAGGTAGCAAGGATTATTACAGCACTCGAGTGGTACTCCCTTAACAAAACTCGCACCGTCTCTCTACACACATTCCGCGCGACTGACTGCGCGTCACCCTCCTTACTGGCTCGACCGTCCGAGTTCCTCGGCGTCCCCCAGAGGGGCAGCACCTGCCGGACCATTTCGAACAGCCAGTTGATGACAGTCGGCCTTTCCTGATTTCAGGGCCGTCCTCGGCCCGCTCTTGCGGTTGGCTGACCTCTTCTTCTACAGCATCGGATTCCTCTTGAATCGGCTCGTTGGCTCCCTGGTCTCCGAGGCTGCATGGGGGTGGGTTGTCATCTTCTTCTACAGCATCGGGGTCCTCTTGGATCTGCTCGTGGGCTCCCTGGTCTCCGGGGCTGCATGGGGGTGGGTTGTCATCTTCTTCTACAGCATCGGGGTCGTAGTCTGGTGGGGGTTGGCACCATGGTTTCATTCGATCTGCACAAAAGACCGAATGAAACCTCCTCTGGGTTCTGGCTGCTCCTGGGATGTCTGTCAGCAAATATCTATCCCTGGGGAATACCTTCTCCACCCTGTATGGTCCCTTAAATTTGGGTGCTAGCTTTCGAGACGTTCCCGTCGCCTGGGCTTCTCGCTCGACTAACACTAACTCTCCCCGCACGTATTTTCTTGGCTCCTTGTGAGCTTCGTCAAACCTTTTCTTCTGCCTCTCCTGACATGTTACCATCCTGCCTAAAGCTTCCTTCCTAACCTCCTCTATCACTTCTTTGCTCACTTCATGTTCATCTTCCTGCAATGTCACTACAACTCGGTTCCTTAACGCATTCCGCGGGCGGTACGCGAACAACAGTTCATGTGGACTGGCTCCCACCGTCTTGTTCTTCATCGAGTTCCTGGCAAATTGAATGTCTTTCAAGCGCCCATCCCAATCACTTCCATCCTCCGTTGAATTCATCGTAGTGATAGCTCGAGTAATTATGGCGTTTGATCTCTCTACTTGTCCATTTGCCCTAGGCGTTGCAGTGGCGTTCTTGATGTGTTTTATCTGATGCCCCTCGCAAAATTCCTCAAATTCTCTCGACGTATATGCCGTTCCTCTATCCGAGATGATACGGTCCGGACAACCAAACGAGCTAACTATCTCACTCAAGGCCTCACAGACTGGTTTTGACCTCGTGTTTTTCACAGCTCGTAGTACTATGAACTTCGTAAAATTGTCTTGGTACGCGAGGACGTATTCACTGCCTCTTTTGCTACGAGGGAATGGTCCTAGGTGATCTATGTTAACGGTATGAAAAGGCGTACCCTCGCGCTTAGTTGGGTACAGTATTCCTTCCCTTTTCCCGCCTGGTCTCTTGTGGTACGCGCATTCGATACAGGCTGCGATATATCTCTTTATCCTTTGTCTCATCCTCGGGAACCAGAAATATCTTCTCAGGTGTTCCAGAGTCTTTTCTTCTCCGTTATGTCCCATGTCATCATGGCTCCCCTTTATGATTCTCCAAATCGCATCTCTTGGGACCACCCAACGACTTCCCCCCTCCACTCTTCGACATATTCGATGGTCTCTTACTACATAATCAGTGTGCACTTGCTTATCCTCGTTTGTCTGTGCTGGCTTTTTCAATGTCGCATGTATTTTCTGGAGACTCGGATCTTGCAGCTGCATGGTCAACAGCCAATCCTCCTGCTGAATTCTGGTGGTGAATATTTTTGAGTCCACCATCTCAGGTTCTACCGCCTTTCCCACCGGGTTTCTGCTGAGGGCGTCTACGTGGCTCATGCTCCTGCCTGGTCGGTATTCGATTTCGAAGTCGTACTCCTGTAGTCTCAACCACCACCTGGCGATTCTTGGCAACAGCTCCCTCTTAGTCATCGCCGTCTTTAATGCATTACAGTCCGTTACTACCTTGAACATTCGATCCAACAAGTACATCCTGAATTTGTCAACTGACTCTACTACCGCTAAGGCTTCGAGTTCGTAGCTGTGATAGGATTTCTCTGCATCCGTTGTTTGTCGGCTGTAGTACGCCACAGGTCTCAATGGTCCCTCATTTTGCGATTGCATAAGAATGCCTGCTAATCCATGTTTGCTGGCGTCTGTGTGAACCTCATGCTTTGCACTCACATCAAAAAGCGTCAGCATAGGTCTTTCGACCAGTCTTGCCTTGAGTTCTTGGAATGCCACCTCTTGTTCCTCATTCCACTTGAACTCCACTCCATTCTTCGTCAATTTTGTCAACGGTTGGCTAATCGCAGCAAATCTTGGCACAAACCTTCTAAAGAACCCGGCCAATCCAATGAATTGCCTGATTTCGTGGACATTTTCCGGTCGCTTGAACTCTCTCACGGCTCGAATCTTTCGTTCGCCTGGTTTTATTCCATCTGCGTTTATCTCGAACCCCAAATAGTCTACGCGCTCCTTGAAGAATTCGCATTTCGCCAACTTCAATGTTAGTCCTGTCTCTTTGAGTGCTTCTAGAAATCTTTCAAGCTTCTCAAGTCCTTCCTTCACGGTTCTGCTCGGTATCAGAACATCATCCATATATATCAACACATCCCCTGGTTTTGTGTTCCTGATAACTTGTCTCATCGCCCGATTAAACACGGCTGGTGCGTTTACCAGACCAAAGGGCATACTGTTGAACTCGAACAACCCTCCCGGCGTCACAAACGCTGTAAGATGCCTTGACTGAGGCGCCACTGGTATCTGATGGTAACCCGACGCGAAGTCTAAAGTGGAAAAATAACGGTTTCCCGCGAGGCTATCCAACTGCTCATCAATCGCCGGCATGGGAAACTTCTCCTTCCGGGTCTTCTGGTTCAGCCCTCTGTAGTCGATGGTCACAGGAGGTCGATTGTGAAAGTTTGCCCTATCTCCCAATTTGGCCCTATCAGTGACACTCTCGTATCGTCTTATCTTGCGTAATAGTCCTTCTACATCTTCAAAGTCACACATAGTCAGCAGCTTCACTAGTTCCTTATCCCACATGCCATTTAGAATGTACTTGATAAGGGAGGCTTCATTTACTTCACCACGCCTAGCGATAGTCTTCATCGCGTAAACATATGACTCATGCGTCTCGCCACGCTGCATTCTTCTCTTTGTAAGACTCAAGTGCACGTCGGCTTGGTCCTCCACTGATGGGAAACAATATAATAGTCCTTTTTTTGAACGCCTCCCAAGAGTGTACTTCCTCGGCTACGCTATTCAGCCATAGTTTCGCCGCTCCGCGTAACTTACTAACGGATTGGGCTAACAACATCGACTCGTCCCATCCGTAGGCTGATGCAATGCTCTCTACTCGCCTGACCCACTGTACCGCCGTGAACCCCAGGGTTAGCGAAGGTTCAAACTCCGGCAATAATTGCTCTGCTATTTCTCGATAACCCACCATACTTTTCTCAAGAACTAACGATTGCCCATTTAAAAGCTCTCGTTCACGTTCTAGAAGTTTCCTTTCTCTCTCTAGCAATTCTCTCTCGTGTTGCAAGAGCGCTTGTTCCCTCTCCGCTGCGCTTCTAAGGACGCTACTCTCTCCGACAGGATACCGCCAATTTCCCAACGACGGTTCTCTGCCCTTAGTAGGCCACACGACAGTAGCCTCGCGCGGTTGCTCACCGGGTCCTCTTGCCTGTATATCCTCCTTAGCCTTGTCTCTCGCGGCAAACGGCGTCGACGCAGGCAGAACCCACTTGGCGGTAGCCTCTCGGTGCATCTCACTACGCTCCCTGGCCACGCCAGCCTCGCTCTCCTGCTCTCGACATGTTCCCGCCAATTCAGTCGCGTCCCTTCCTTCCGCAGAATGGACCCCGTTGAAGCTACCTACGCGACACTCGCCATCCCACGACGCATTCGTCGGACTGGTCATTGCTACAACTAGAACCACACTCTCTCACCTTACTCAGTCCGCACTGGGGTTTTTGATGTTCTATCTATTGATGGCTGGATGTGCACGAACAACTCCATAGCAGCTCGCTGGTCAATCCCACTTCTGAACTGTGAGGGAGAGGTTTATTCACAGAGGTAGCAAGGATTATTACAGCACTCGAGTGGTACTCCCTTAACAAAACTCGCACCGTCTCTCTACACACATTCCGCGCGACTGACTGCGCGTCACCCTCCTTACTGGCTCGACCGTCCGAGTTCCTCGGCGTCCCCCAGAGGGGCAGCACCTGCCGGACCATTTCGAACAGCCAGTTGATGACAGTATTTTATCTTTCCTTGGACACTCTTAGTCATGCTTCCACTTCGATGACCTCTACCTCCTAATGAGCAAATCTTAACTTTTATGGTTTTATCATCTGTGGAGCACTCAATCCCCCTCACCGCGAAAAGGTGGTGTCCTCCGAGGGGGGGCACCCACCAACAATATTTACATACAAAATATACAATAGGGAATATATATACATAAGAATAACATAGAAATATGCTGTGATATTTACACGGAATGCCTACATTAAAGTGCTAAGCTTCCTTTTGGAAGAATGACAACCCTTGCGCTAAGTTTTTGTGTCATTAACAACCTTGGCATAATTATTAATTAAGATATTGGCAATACACATCACCAATATTCTAAATATCTGACTGGCTGATGTCCCACAAGGGCAACTGTCTATTAGTAAATGTCTTACTATCCTTCTACGCATTGCCCTTTCAGCCACCCTGGTGAAAATAAAGTGTGCAGAAAACCGTGCATAAAGTGTGCGCACAGTTCTTTTCACACTTTTTGCACGCTCTTTGCACACTTTTAGCAACCTTCTTCACCGAACGCTTTATGCACACTCTTGCACCCTCTTTTCACAGTTTTAGCACACTTCTTCACCAAATGCTTTCTGCACACTTATGATTCCAACTTTGTGCATGCTCCTTTCATACAATGCGCACAATTCTTTTTTTTCTTTCTGCACACTTTTTTTAATTTGCGCATGTTTGATTTTGTATGCACCCATTCTTCTTATGCATGTTAACATCTTTCGTTCAACAATTAATTGTTCATAATAATGTTCTCTTGGCCATATTTCCTTTTATCTTATGTTGAGGTGCTCAAATAATTTACAAATTAGATGGAATAATGCATGATAATGATACCATTAAGAGCTTTAACACAATGAACATGGTAAGGAGTAATTTGTATATATTAATCATATGCATTTGTGCGAAAAGGGATTATTTCTTTTTCGAGCTATTTGATGCCAACCAGTAGTAGTTCATTATTTGCAAAAAAAGTAATAAAGGGAAAAATACCCAGTCAACACACATGAGTCCTATGTGAAGTCTTAAAGAGCTCATACAAATTTGTATGAGTCTTATGACACGGTCTCAAATGCCTCATGAGGAGGTCTTTATGAGGTCTTATGCAATCATACAAGAGTCATGAAGGATGTCACGTAAGACTCCTAAAGACCTCCTGCATGAGGTCCCGTAAGACTCCTATAAGACCGTAGCTGCGAAGGGGGCGCCATCTGTTGATTGATGGTAGAACTACGATCTATCATCGCTTAATTATACCGAAAGATGGCGCTAAAATCGATTCATAATACGCCGGGTTGCCTATATAACCCCCGGGAGACCACAGTACCGTCTGTTAATAATATAGTAATTCCGTTGTTCTAAAACTTACTGACCATGAATATTACTGGAAAAAAGCAGTGAAAGAAACCAATCTTCTTTGTTATTAAAAAGGAAATAGAGTAGCTACACATTCAAACACACTAGGGAGAGGTATAAAAATACCAAAACATTAACCTACTCAATAGAAATAACCATTTAGAGAAAAGTTTCCAGTTAAAAAAGTAGACAGCCATCAACCAATCTCCCAAGGTTTTGGTTCCTTGGCAAATAGTATCAATTACCTAGATGTTAAGCTGGCAGAGGCTGGATTAACAAATGCATTCCTCATCCTGTTAATAAATCACCTGAAATTATAAAACGAACTGACAATAAAGGCAACTAAACCACTAATGGAAGGAAGCATGGGAAGTCATAAGTAGACATATAATTCACTTTACAGGCATGAACAATTTTTTATTGGACACGAAATGGGAACAATATCAACAACTAAACAGCAGGAACATTTTTTTTTCGGCATACTTCAAACGGTCTCCTGCATGCTGCAGCCACTGCTTGGCTACTCTCTCCAAGCTGGCAATGTTGCTTGAACAATGGGACTCCATTACAGCAGCTGGAAAATATATTCATCATAAGGGTGATAGAAAATAACTATAAGGCTGAGGAAATGATTAAGTAGACTTCATAAGCCACCTAAATACCATTCAGGAGGAAAACTTATTCATACCAATCAATGTATCTGCAAACTTAGTAGTTCTTAAAGACATGGTATCTTGGGAGCACCCTCCTTTCTTGCTCCCATGCTGTGGACCAGTCCACGTCAGTTGATATGCTAACTCATTAGTCAGGAGGGTCGACAACACCCTCCTCAGGTGGGCATCTCCACTTGCTCCTCCAATGAGTTTTACTTTCAGCTTCTGCGAAGTGCAAGAAAGATCTCAATTAGAATGTTTTGGATCATCATACCCAGTTCCTAAGGAATTCACAATGCTTATTATTTCAGGAAAATGTTTAAAATTCATAATGCTTATTATTTCAGGAAAATGTTTAAAATTCATGGCTCATTACTACAATGAAAACCTTGCATAGAAACAATATATTTCACATCTTAAGAAATATGAATCAATTGAAGATATGGCTCACCAACTGTTTCCGGGCTTGCTCATCACTCAGTAGTTTTCCCTCAAAAGTTGTAATTTCTCTGACTGACTTTAATGGAAAAGTTGGCAGAGCATCTAATGTGCTCGACATTTGGGCACCAGAATAACTCTCTAATCCTTCATTTTGAAGGAATGCCAGCACAAAGTCAAGCTTATTACTTAGCGTCTCATTCTTCCTTTCCATATTATCTAATCTGGCATGCAAATTTGCAAATTCTCTTTTCATTAGAGCTGCAATGTTATATTCTGAAATATAGTATGCAATGCAGGGATTAAACTGATTGATAAAGACATATTAAAACCAAGATTTGAAGTAAAAATACCTCCTCCAACGTCATCTGTCTCTATAGGAGAAGGCAGAGGTCCTTCTTGATTGTCACCACCAAGACCTGAAAACAAAAATAGCAATTCAATGCCAAATATAACCTCTTTCTTCAAATCACCTTCTGAATGACAAATTACATAATCCATTATCATCCATCATTAATATATTTCCTACCATTCGTTTCCACATTAATTTTTACCGAACTTGGTCCACTTTTAGATGCACAATTTTCATGAACTTCTGGAAGGCAAAGGTAAGGCATCATTATTGGGACTATTTAAATTCCTTCAACACAAACTTTGTCCATACATTATTGAGAAAACCAACCATTTTCAATGATGCCCGACTTCATAGTATTTGATGATTTTTTAATGCTTCCACTGCACTGAGGCCTTTGAATGCCTTTAGTGTGTTCTCCACGAGACAATCCCACAGGTGGAGGGGGCAACTTATCTAAAAGATCATCACCTAGAATAAAAGAACATATTTGGAGAACAATTACTCTTTCGTCAGGCTTTTAAGAACAACAAACAACTTTTGTTGTTCTTGAAAGCCTGACGAAACCAGCAGCTTAGCACGGCGAAACTGTTGCCTAATACTATGAAATTAATTGATTGCAAAACCAAAAGCCTGAATACCATAAACAATGAGCTACAAAAATCGACAAATAAAAGATAACTCCTATTGAGGCTGAGGAGCAGTAGATCCTTATCCACCAAGAATATCCAATCCTCAGTGGATGAGGAACCATCCAGTATTCATGATGGAACATATTCCTACCTTCACTTCCAAGTTCCACCATATCATCAAAATGTTTCCTTTTTCTCTGCCTCTTTCCTTTGTTCCCTTGGGTTGCCCAGAGTATATGATCCTCATCCTCAGTGCTAACCTGAGCCATTCTGCTCTCCACTTTTCGTGCTTGCTCCTCGGTATCTGGAGTGAAAGAATGAATTTAGTTTCATTTCCTCTCAAATCTGTCCACCATTAGAAAACATTTTGTATTATCATACCATAAGGCCCTAGTATTCTATCATAGGTATCTTTATGCCAGGTAGCATCAGGCTCAAGCTGACGAGAAACAGCAGTCCTCGATGACACATTTCTTGGCCACCTGTAGACTCCTTCTACTTCATTAATCCAGCTGCTGGGAATAGATGCACACCAGTCTTCAGCTAACACAACATAGTAGTACATATGCAATTGAAGTAAGAAGCATAATAATATAATATCAAACTTTTGGTATACCAATACATCCGTGGATATAGTATAGAACTACAAACCAGAAGACCAAGGTTTAACATTTCCAAATGTACAGGAACACCTCTTTTCTTCAAATAATTTTTCTTTCATGCTGTATGAGTATGCAGCAAGGGAAAATAGCAGACTTTTTCACTGCTATATGGTAGGCGAATAGCCTTGGAAAGAATCTGGTCAACATTGATAATTTTTTCTGTACTCCACTTCCCTCCGACATGAATATCCAAGGAACGAGAATCCAATGGATAAAATGGCATGCTTTCCGATTCCTCTAGCACATTGCCAATCACAACAGGAGTGTCATTCTTTACTCCTATCACTGCTATTTTTACAAGCTCCTTAGTTCTCAAGAAGCAGCAATTGTTTGCAGTACTTTTACTAGATAACACAAAATGGTTGAACTCTAATTTTTCATATGCTGCACACAACCCAGCAATCTTTTTATTTAGTGGCTTCAACATAATTGGGTACTTCTTGATTGGATGACCCTCGGGCTTTTTAAGCATTGACTTTTCATGCAGGCGGTTATGCAACTGTGAAAGAGGTTTTACCTGTTTCCTAAGAGCCCTTTTCATGACTCCCAAGTGATTTTCAAATGGAAATGCACTAAATGCATCCAAAGGACAACCTAGTCCTTTCACATCATTGGCCAAATGAATTAGGTTGTGAACATTATATGTGAGTGCTTCTTTGCCATATAACTTGCTAAAAGACTTCACAAAATACATAAGCAAACTTCTGGCATATTCATTGTACACAATGCAGTTTACTTCATCACAGAGAATTGAAATAGCTACGTGAAGACAAAGAAAATGCCTTAAATACTTCTCTGGCAGATAGTTATGCAGAAGAGAGGGTCCCACATAAAGAAGAAAGAGCCGGAATTCTGTTGCCTTGTATCGGCAGACATCATCAAAGTTTCTGGTTTTTCGTGCAAATTCAACACCAATCCATGAGGCAACTGAGATTAATCGCCTGGAAAGGCACTCCCTTCTACGAGGTGGTAGTTTCAACTCGGCATTCCCCTTTCTCCAAAGCAGTAGCAGCTTCTTCATAACACCTAAACAAACTAAATGCATGTAATCTAGGGGAAATTGGCTGACCATTCCCAACTCTGCAATTTCTTCAAACGGGGAAACACCCACATGATGTCCAATGTCTGCCCGGCAACGGAATGACTCATCAGTTCTAAGCTGACAGTTCAAGTCACTGAGGATGATACGATGGTTGCTCTCATACCCTTTCTGAATGCATTTTCCACAACAGTTAAAACCCATGTGACCCTTAGTGGCTGTAACAAATGAGCGGGCAGGAGTGTCACAAATGATAGCTCTTATTTTTATTCCAAATGACTTTTTGTCATTTTGAAATCCACTTTCCTGCAACATTTTGAACTCTTCTACCAATTCTTTAAGCAATTCTTGTGGCGTTAAAGTTAATTTTCCATAGCTGTGATGTACTCCTATTACAAATGGGGATAGCTGTACTTTTTTACAATATATCCGTCCTAAAATAGCCCAAAACACACTTCTACTGCTTTTTGCTAAAGGGAGGCCATCAATGTTTAAATCTATTTCAATAACGTCACTGAAGCAATCACTATCCACTTTCTGCAATTGTTCACCCAATGCCTTTTTTAGGCCATAATGCAAATATTCGCCACAACTAGTTTTTTTTAAGTTGTTGCTTCTTGGTGTGCATAACAATGCTCTAGCAGTGGTAGGAAGACCCTCCAGCTTACCTTCTGAGACCAATATTTTTAACAGCTTGTCCACAGTACTATGAGCTACATTGTTTTCAATGCTCCAATGGGCAAGGGCGTTCTTTAATTGACTTTCATTGGCATGAAACTGTGGTTCTAATGTTCCACGGGCAATATCCCTTTCAGGTGACTGATCATTATCAACAACTGGAGTTGAGGGCAAGTCTGTGACTGAAGGTAAGATATCAGTGTGTTCTGAAGGTGAATGCAGATGAGCAACGTCTATTTCATCAAAGTGATTAGGCAATGCATCCACGTCACCAGTAGAGTGATTAGGCAATGCATCCACAACACCAGTAGAGTGATTAGGCAATGCATCCAGTTCACCGGCAGTACTACCAGAGCTGTTGAATTGTAGTCGTATTTTCTTAAGCCTTCTATATTTTTGACTCTCCGAGAGATCAAGGAATGATTTCTGCTTCCTCATATCAATTTCAACCTGCAGGAGGAATAGCAAATTCAAAGGGATAGAGTATGTTTTAAAGGCCAGATATTTAAATGTCACAATAAAATTATATTATTCATATCCCAGGCAGATAAACATTAATGTTAGCATTAAATACACATTTAAAATGTACAGTCCTGTTCAAAAAAATCTTAACACCTCGGGGCCGAAAAATTCTAATGTAATCTTATGCTAAAATTTCAGGCTGATATTGTGATAGCCGGCAGCCACTATTTTCCACCGTAGAATTATGTTTGGTATGTTTGATAAAAAGAGTCATGGTCAATAACCATAATTTCTATTTATATGTCGATAAACAGATTCAACACATAATTTCCCCTCATGACTGTCGTACCGTGTCATATTTTTGTTTATCAATTGTGCTAATGGTTTCTACATATTATTATATTATTCTAGTTCCTCAAAATAGATTAAACTGGAATTTTCATCATGGTACACCCTTACGCACATGTAGAGCAAGATCAGGGTGAATATAATAAACAATTCATGAACACATCTCACCCGCCGCAATTAATTATATTTAATAAGGGTGTTTGTGCGATAAAGTCCAGTCTGGGAGAATTTTCTCCCAGACGACCCTATCGCTCATTTGCCGATATTAGTATTGTATGAACGTTACTCACCTCGATTTTCAGCACGATGTACACTTTCTGCGAACCAGACGAGGTGCAAGATGCACACGAGGGTCCGATAAAACAAGCCGATCCCAGGAAAAACGGGTCGAAACAAAGCCGGATCAGTAGAGCGGTCCAAAGAAGGTATGGTGATAATATTTTTTTAGGAATCCAAAGGAAGAGCAAAGAAGGATGATCCAAAACATGTCCCGATTCCGTGAAGGGTTCAACAGCAGGGCGAGAAAAAAATTAGTCACGTAAATATATTTCATTGCGAACTCATTATTATAAATTGTGCAAAAGGAATGCATACGAACCAAACTGACCTCGGAAATTCAAGACGATGTCCGGGCACGCACGCGTCCTACGACGACACTCAAGTCCACCAAATGTCAAAACAGACCCAGAAAAATCGGGCAAGTAAAACGATGCAATAGTCCGATTCAGGCAGGGTGAAAATCAAAGAAAGTCCGAAGGAGGCAGGGTCAAAATAGATTCACTGAGCGGAATGTCCAAAGCGGTGCGAGGGTCGAAAACGGGAGAGAGAGGTCCAAATTACGCGCGAAGTCAATAAAGGTTCCGTTAGGGTAGTTCAATCAGGTGCGGAGGTCAAAACAGGAGAGCAAAGTCCAAACGAAGCAGAGGTCAAATAATACAAGAAGCCGAGTCGCAAAACAAACACACCGAATCACAAGGAAACCCACGCGCCCACGCCAACTAACAACTGAATGTGTCGTTTCTGTGGTCTACCACAAGGGGGCCGATTGTGTAACTATGGTGTAACTTTCCGTTCGTATTTTCGCAATACCGCCATTTTAAATTTATTCCGCGCGGAATTACGAAGTTACAGGGGAAATAAGAATACAGGAGAAATATACCCACACCGTTGGAATGGTGGAGAATTAAGAAAAAAATGTACTTTATAATCCATTGGTCCAATCTTTGGTCTATAAATGTCTCCTCAATTTAGTATATCTCAAAGACATTATACGTCCTCTATTTTTTTTAATGTCTTACGTTCAGAGGCAAGTTCACCCTCATTATTTGGGAAATGCACTCGTACATTAACTTGTACGTGTAAATATCCGTGTAACCAGACCTTTAGACCTACTACTAGTCGAGTCGAACAAGAGTCACACAGCATGAGCCGTGAAGACCTCTTTAAGACCTCCTAGAGTCGAGTCTAAAAGAGGTCTCACGTACGACCTCTTATATGACCTCATCACGACTCCTGTGTTGACTGGGTATAAGCATGCTTCAGTCAAGTTTTGATGTTTTTACAGGACGTTTTTCCGGGCATGGAACGTAAATATTTAAATAGTAGACAGAGTAAATCATTTCTGAAAGTACTAATACTACCCTCATGGCTATTTAGTTGCAATGCTTAATATGGAGCAATTTGAACTTAATTAAAATATCAGCTGAGAAACAATATCGAAGGGTTTGTGCACATAATTTCCATGTAAACTTCCATTAAGATAGTGTAATGAACATAATTCGAGGAATTTGAAGACAGATTTGTGATAAAAAAAATATTTGTTTCGGTAACCAGTGGACGAAATCTTCGTGCCACTATGAAAGCTTCGACAGTTAGTCCGGAGAAAAAACAGGATCAACTATCTACTTCAAGTTTTATTCTTCAACCATTTTTCAAATACTTCTGACTTCTTTTTCAATAAGTAGACCATAGAATACCTTGTAAAATCATCAATAAATGTGACGAAGTACTTAGCTCCATTTAAAGTCTTGGGTGTAAATGGACCTGCCACATCAGAATGGATTCTATCCAAGACCTTGCATGTATCTTCTCCACCTATGTTAGGAAATTTTAACCTTTTCATTTTCCCAGCATTACAAGTGTCACAATCAAAATGGTTAATTCCACATTTTTTATCCAAAGGAATTCTCTTCATATCGTCTTCATTTAGATGCCCCAGTCTATCATGCCATATTATGGTAGATACTATGGATGCTTTCTTTGTCTCAGAAATAATCTTGACATCTTCAATGCTGACTCCTCCTTCTGTAGTGATGTAATATAAATTATTTACGAGAAATGCCTTTAAGAAAACTTCTCCTTCATCTGATATCTCGTTCACCCCTTGATAACATGAGAACTTCATTCCCTTCTTGTCCAATACTCCTTGTGAAAGCAAATTATCTTTCAAATCAGGGATGTACAGTACATCTGAGAAGTCTATAGTAAAGCCACCACATTCAGTGGAGATCTCCAATTTTATGGTGCCAATTCCTTTGACTTCCAAAGCATATCCATCACCCACAACAACTTGACCAGTTATGGGACAAAGATTTATGAATAAATCTTTTCTATTGGTCATGTGGTCTGATGCTCCACCGTCCAGTATCCATAATCCCCCACCTCCTATACTTTTCTCTTGGTGAGTACACAATGCTTTATATCCTCTTGTGATGACAGAAGCTCGCCCCTTCTTCACAGATTCAAAATTCTGATTCTTCTCTATAGAATTTTGTTTCTTATCGGGGCACTGGAAAGATAGATGTCCCTCTGTTCCACATACATAACAGATGGGAGGATGGCTTTTTCTTCCACCTTTACCTTTGTTCTTTCCTTTCCCTTTAAATCTATTCACTCCATGCTCAGAAAACTCTGATTCCTTTGTGACCTTGTAAACTTGATGTGCATCGCTATTATCTTCAGATTTGAGCTCTTTCTTTTCTCTTGACATGCATAGCATCTTCTGCTCTTCCACAAGCATGTCACCCAATACTTCTCTTGAGACTAATTTCCCTTTCCGATAACTCTGGACAAAAAACTTCCAGTCAGATGGAAGGCCGTTTAGATATACATTAGCTAGCATATCATCATCAATTTCCATACCACATTTCTTGATTTTCCTGCGATAATCGTTTATTATGGCAACATATTGATGAATACTCATCTCCTTAGTCTTCTGTGTGTTCCACATAGCTCGATTGAAGCTGCATAGCTCAGAGCGGCCGTAACTCGTGCACATGGTCTCCAACGCTTCCCACGCTGCCTTAGCATTATCGCAGGCGTCCACATGCTCCAGAAAAGTCTTCTGAACGTTACAATAGATGAGTCCCAGACATGTGTTGTCCAGCCTTTTCCTCCGTTTCACCTCATAATCCGGCGGATCTGCCGCGACTAACACACCGTTCTCTTCTATCGTCCACTCTTCAAAACCTTTGATAGCTTCAATGCATTGAGCTTTTAAGAATAACCCCTTCATTCCTAGTGTCCACTCGTAATAGTTCGGCCCTTCAAGTTTATCAGCCACAGGTAACTGCCCCTGGGCTGACTCGCTATCCATCATTTGATTTTGCCGCCGTCCGGACATCGTTCCTCTCTATTTCTTTTTACGAGTTCGACGAGTTATTCCAAGCCAGACTCTGGTTGATTTGTACTCGAAGTTTATCACCGTTTGCTCAAACGATAGTCTTCTTCACCAACACGTTTAATTCTCCGCACTTATGCCTGCTGGGCCCATAACCTGATAAAAAAATATTTGTTTCGGTAACCAGTGGACGAAATCTTCGTGCCACTATGAAAGCTTCGACAGTTAGTCCGGAGAAAAAACAGGATCAACTATCTACTTCAAGTTTTATTCTTCAACCATTTTTAAAGAGTCACAACAAAGTAACCACCAACAAACCCTTGGCTACAAAAAAGTACATAGATACTTTTTTCTGTTGATAAAAAAAATGGCATTGTCCGCGAATATACAAAATATACATTTCATGGAAATCTTAACAATTTGGTCAATATTAAAGGCTGACTAATATTATATCATTCCCCAAACTAAGACAAGAACAGGTATGAAAACCACAACCTGATATGCAGTATAAGTGCTTTACATGAGATTGGCGGCATGGATAACAGCTGCATCAAATGAAATCACAGACGGAGGTTTTATAAAGTAAAAAAATTCAAAATTTTCAAATTTATATGATGAACACGTTAAATTTTACATTCCCAGATTTCCTGAATGATTTTGATACAACAGACATTTCTCGAAAGAAACAAAATTTACAAAATTATTGAAACTTCACACCACGATGATAACCACCTCTGAATCTCAATGTACACCAGCATGGATCGCGACATAAACATGCCTGACTTCATTCAACATAGTACAATACAAAGCGGGATGAAGTGATCATCAACCCTGGAAAGAAAAGGAATTGACAAAAAGGATCCTAAACAGGGCCGTGATTTTATCTTTGTCAAAGGAATACTTACCTATATAAAGAAACATTCCCAATTATGCAAAAGTGAATTCAATCTCATACTGCAGTTCCCCAAAGAGACCAAGTCAGTACAAATGGCAGCCTCAAATGACTGAAACTTCACACCATGATGAAAACCGCCTTTGAATCTCTAGACAGGAACACAGAAACACACAGAAATAGATCTAGTTCTACAGGGTGGCACACAGAAATAGTTCTTCCAAAAAATAACTGCTACATCCTCTAATCACCGTAACAACCGTACGGTATCCTAGAAATGTAACTTTTGTCATTGAATTGCATACATATGCACTGCCCAGCAATCATTTTCGGCTTTACAGCCATGAAAAAGCCCTCTCCTTTCTAGGACAGTACATGCTTATTGTGCAGAAATATATCATCTACATCATGAAAACCATCCACTTCTAAAACTCTAATGAAAAGCAACACAGACTTCTCATTACTCGACCCAATTTTACAAATTGTCACTATTCTTCCATAAACTCCCTGTGCTAGCCAAACAACAGAGTCATTGTTGAGATTATTAAATCGGCAGTGGATTAATTTGGACTTATCGTGGAGGAAAAAAAGAACACACCAACTTAGGAAACCATCACCGGAAGACGACGCTCATTTATTACAGCATAACGGTACAATGTTAGCAAGTGCGCCAAAATTCAAAAAACTTATTCAATCTCGATTACACTCAGAAATAACAGTCATTAGTCTTCTTTGCTCTCCTGTAGCTGCTACTGGTGTAGCGAACACCCCCAAGAATTATTTTGGAGAATGACAGGACTTCAGTTTCGATGATATCAAACTCCATCAAACAATCCTTCTCCTCATCATTGAGGCAATAAGGAGAACCTTTCCCCAGTAAAACAGTTCCGTCACTCCTGCAAAAATGTTTTAATGATCTGCTGCTCAACCCTTCGCAAAAGTCCATCACATCATCTGAAACATTGTATTTTTTACAGAGAGAAGGTAAGGCCTTAAAAAGTCTTGAACTTGGTCACCACTTGTTGGGAAACATTAGCAGGGCTCTTGTGGAGTTGCAATAGCTTTCTATTTTGCCCCTCAAAACAGAATTCATTGTGGGTCCACAAGGGGCCCCAATTTGCAACACCATTGTATAAATGGGTCAGAAGGTGGATGTTATACACCATTTCTGTTTTCCAAAGTACTGTTGAAACAGAAAGACATAGCGTAACAGTAAGTCATGGGCATGGGTCAAATTACTTAATGAAATACTTTTTTGAAGCAGTATGAAAATGGCAGAAGACAGCATAGAGAAATGTTGGATGTATTTTTTGGGGATAACACCTTCAAGGCAAAATGAGCCATGACCTCCACTCGGATGCTTTCCAAAGGCTCATTTCTGTTAGTCCTCGTGGGGTTCTGGTGATGGACGAAGGTGGCTGAATAGATTTCAGCCGACTCTATCACTGCAATTTTGTGCTCCACCCCAATATAGTAGTCTTTCCCAAATGTCTTGATTAATAACTCAGTGTGATGCTTCACATTTCTTAAAAGGACAGAGTGCATGTAATCCGGTACCATTCCACGTGCTAAATTGAAATAAAGCATGTTGTGCAATGGAGTTGGGCCTTTCACTCCCTTTTCAATGAACTTTTCCTTGCCATCTCGTCTCCTTTCATGTGCGATGGCAGCATCCTTCAGGATGCTGTCATGAGTACGATCCAAAACTTTATCGGCAATGACCGGGTACCTCATGCCACGACTGGTGTGCTCAGATTTTTGATAGCACAATGTGCACCCATAGTGGCCATTGAACTGGCTCATATTCAACATTTGGCAACGAGCCACAGAGTCAACACTGGCACTTAGTGGAATTACTGTACTATTCATTTCCATTCCGTTGAGAAACCAAGTTACTCCTGATGTAGAAATCGCATTTGCCTCTTCTACAAAAGGATGGAGAAAAATGTTCATGTTGGGATGCTTCTTACCCACATAAATACCTGCAAGAAGCATGTATTTTGATCGCATGTTACGAGGTAGTTCATTGATAGTAACGTAAATTGGCCACATCGTCTGTTTAGATGACCTACCAAGTGGTACCCCATCTGTATTAAACGTATATGACATGTTATACCGCTCCCACAGCAATTCACCAGGCTTGAAATATTCACTGTACCCTGCACCATCATAGATATCTTCCAAAGAATCCTCATCACACTTCTTCCTTTCAAACCTCCAGTTCAACCCAGCCAAAACTTTTGAATCCCCTAACAAGTTTTTCAGTTGGGCTTCCAACCCTAAAGACATAAAAAATGTACGAGGCTCATTATCCTCTATCTCATGCCCACATCTACATGCTTCATGTGGAGTGAAGTCCTCTTTCTTGCCTAGATAGCGCTTACAATATTGACAATACAAATGATTGGAGGTATTATTACTCGGGACACTCATAAACTTCTTAAAGAAGTACTTCGACGAAGGAAGCACATGATTACCAAAAAGCACATTAATCATTGAAGTCATGTCTACCATGGCAGTCCATGGCAGGGAATGGCGGAACCCCAAAGCCAAGCACATAACAAGGGCTTCTCCTTCAGTGGTAGGTGTGCATCCACACAAGGTCTCATTCAAGAAAGGCCTTTGACTTTCTTCTTCCTCATGCTCCTGAATTATTTCCACGCTGTCCTCCCAAACTTCCTGATTTCGAAACATGAGATGCTCCTCCTCTTGAGGATGTGAGGAGAAAGGAAATATTTCACCATCTCCATCATTTGAGGAACTCTCCAGCTGAAAAAAATTACATATATGTCAATACTTTCATCCCCATTCCATGGCAATGTCAAGTTCCACTGTAACAAGGATTATATTATTTTCATTATATATTAATATCCATGCATGATGCAAATTGTAGAGTACAATGTCAACAATGCAATTGATACCCTCTCTACTTCTGGCTCTACCTCAATAAGCAATTTCTGCGTCTTATGTACTTTGATGTATTTGTGGCATACAGAAGGAAAAAAAATACACTGCAACCACATGCTCTTATTTTAGCCCAACATATACATGCATTCATCAAGGCGTTTGAAAAGGATTTGTGACATGACATGGTACAATGTAAGAGGTGAGGAACCTAACTGCGAGCATCATAAACCTTTCGAATGGGGGATCCATGTTTTAACTATCTTCTGAGTGTTAAGAGCACATGAATACACTGCGAATGAGGTTGCGAGTGAATGAGGTTGGATCTTCAGGCTAATATTTTGCTCATTATAACATTCGCTTACCTCCTCTGCCTCGCTTCCTTCATCACCATCTTCATGATTCCCTTGAGATATTGCCTCGATGTCTCCCCAATCGTCCTGGTCTCTTGATGAGACAAACTCCTCTTGAGGATAAGAGGGCAAAAACTGTGTTTCATTTTCTTCAACACTTGAGGAACTCTCAGATATATCTATCTGTAAAAATTAACGGTTGCAATCCTATTTTCCTATTGGAGGAGAAATCGTGAATAACAACACCACAATTTCCACAATAACAAATGTAACCCCAACCATAAATTAGCCAACACTTGAAAATTTCGATACTGCTATTATTAAGCATCACGATAACCTTATTACAATTTTCAAGAGATACTATAAGCCGCGCAGAAGACGAAAACTCACCATCACCATGACTTTGTATTTAATAGAAAAAATAAAAACAAATTCCTTACACGTACGTAGGAACCAAAATTAAACGAATCCCACCAATTGCGTACGATTAAATTCGATATAATGTACCGCTCCTTCATACGTGACAAGAAATTAACTAGTTTGGCAAGTATTTTTCCTGAAGGACTAAATGAGCCCCCGCACGGGGGGAGGAGAGTTATCTCTTCCTTTGGGGAGTCGCGCCCCCACGGACCCGAGCCCACCGAGGAGACAAGCTCGTAAAAAAAACCCCGTCGCTCGCTCGGATAGTGTCCAGACAGCATGTGACTCTGCTGCTCTGAGTAGCCGTAAGATCTGGCGTCCAGAATCACCCACGTGTTTGCCGTGCGTGGAGACCCGTACGTGGGGGAGAAGGGGATCCTGGTGGGTGAGCTCTCCGGCACCCAGCTGGGCGTCGGATACCCGGTATGGGCCGGAGTTCAACACCCCACTTCGGCCCTGGATTCCCCGCAAAACGGGCGGCCGAGAAGAGCCCAGCTCGGTCAATCGGCTCCTGGCGGCTGGGGAGCTTGGCGGCTCCTTCCGAGCGTACGCCAGGACGGGTTAGTGCTGGAGATATGGGGGTCTCCGTAGGGCGGCTGAAGGCGTGTGGGTTCGGAGGGCCCCCGCGCTGGAGGTTCTAACCCGAAAGAGACCCCCTTTCGAAGGTTCCTATGTCCCTTGGGTAGCCCTGGCGACCACACCGAAATTCGGTGTGGCGTCCCGAATGTGTGGCTCCGTGGTGGGTGGGGATCCCAGGGGATGAAATATAACGTAGTATGGAGTCTGAAATTCTTCCTCCACCAAAGAGATCCCGCCCGGACACGGGCGGAGGAGAACAGTTATTCGAAAGAGCAAAACGGTTTCTGTCATTGAAATGCTCCAAGGACGGCGAAAATTAGAAAAAGGTTTCTCCCTTCTTCATTAAAAAAGCACTTCAAGCCATCATTCCAGGAGAGCCAAACTCAGTAAAGAAACTTAGAGATGGTTCCCTATTAATCGAAACAGCCAATAACGTACAAGCCGAAAAATTGTTAAAAGTAGAAAAGTTGCACGATATACCAATCAATGTCGAGATCCACCGTACTCTAAATACATCTAGGGGTGTGATCAGCCACTACGACCTACTATATGTCGAACCAGACGAAATTAAGAAGGAGATGGCTTCCCAGGGTGTCATTGATTGTCGACGACTTACAACGAAGCGTAACGGTGAAGTGATTAATACTACCTCGGTAATCCTCACGTTCGGTTTGGATAAAATCCCGAGCAAAGTCTACCTAGGCTATGAATCGGTACCTGTGAGACCTTTCTTTCCCAACCCGATGCGTTGCTTTCAATGCCAAAAATTCGGCCACATCGCACCGCGATGTGAGGGCAAGAACACCTGCCCGCGCTGTGGCAAGGACAAGCACGACGGTGAGAAATGTTCATCGGAGCCTTTCTGCGTCAACTGCGAGGGCACGCATCCATCGTACTCCCGAGATTGTCCCGTCATGAAAGATGAAAGGAGGATAATGGAAATAAAGACCCTGGAAAGAATCCCCTATTCCGAGGCACGAATGAAATACCGGTCACAGATGGCCCCAACATTTTCAAAATCGTATTCGCAAATAGTCGCAACCACCACTAAAAAAACTACATGTACCATCTCTACTCAGACTTATAATGATTTTCGCATTGAGAGCACGAAGATGCCCATACGAGAACAAAAAAAAACAGAAAAGCAAATTAATAAAGTCACAGACAGGAAAAGTCATTCTAAGGCGGTTTCCCCTAAGAAAAACCCAAAATCTACTTCTGAGGATGCTGGGAATAAGCGGGATAAAACACCCCCACCCACATCCTCTAAAGATGCACAATATGATGCCATGGAAGAAGACCTCTGTGTCTCGGACACAGAAGTGTTCCAGGCCAGGATAAAGCAGAGGAAACAGCGGTTAAAACGTTGATCCTCCGCTCACTGTGTACATATGTACATTTCCAGTTTTTAACCTATTTATTTATTTATTTTAACAATTTAAACCATGTATTTTATTCTACAATGGAATATGAATGGTTTTTATAGGCACAAGGAGGAGCTGGTTGTTTTAATTAGAGACTATAACCCCGTCTGCATATGCCTGCAAGAGACGCATTTTAAGCTGACAGACAAGACCGTTTTAAAAGGTTTTAAATTTTTTAGACTTGACGACACCAGTGGTCAGCGAGCCCAGGGTGGAGTGGCAATTGCTATTCGGGAGGCCCTATACACCTCACGAGTGCAATTGGACACTCCGCTGCAGGCAATTGCAGTGACAGTACACGCACCCGAGGCAATTACTCTCTGCAACGTATATCTGCCGGAAGGTGCACCTGTGAGTCGAGTTAATTTAGAATCCCTCGTTCGTCAATTACCTCGGCCCTATGTTTTAATGGGTGACTTCAACGCACACGACACCCTATGGGGTAGCACAAGAACTCAGTGCAATCAAAGGGGACACATAGTCACAAATTTTATCAATGACCTTAACTTGTTTTTACTAAACACCGGTGAAAAAACTCGATTCAACAGCTTCAACGGTACCTTCTCGTGTATCGACTTAAGTATTTCGACAGGTGGCCTAATGCGTAGGCTTGAGTGGTCCGTACATAAAGATTTATGCGGTAGCGACCACTACCCTATTTTAATTACTAAAGGTGGCGGTTTTATCCACCGTCCGACTCAACCAAGCAATTGGGTTGTCCGCAAGGCCAATTGGTCTCTTTTTAAAAGAAATTTTTATTTTAACCACGACGACAATGTGAATGGTGTGGGGAACATAAAAGTACTCACAGATAACATTCTAGAAGCCGCAAATTCCACCGTACCCCGTTCTAAATGCAAATCTCACAGGCCCACAGTTCCTTGGTGGAACGAGGAGTGCGCAAAAGCTATACAGGTGCGAAAGAGGGCACTCCGAATCTTTAGCAAATATCCTACGGCGACAAATCTCACCGCCTTCCGGCGCCTCAGAGCGAAAGCTCGGCAAGTGGTTAAGGAGGCCAAGAAAGCTTCATGGGAGGAGTTTGTGTGTTCTATAAACCACAGGACTCCCATATCCAACATCTGGAGGAAGATTAAAAGCATCTCTGGCTCTAACCACAACCCTGCAATTTCATCCCTGAAGGAGACTGACCGAGTTCTGACAACACCTCCCGAAATAAGCGAGTGCTTTGGACGTCGACTTGCGGAGACAAGTCGTAACGGCAGCTACGACGAACCATTTAGAACACTGAAAGAGCAGAATGAGACTATACCTCTTACCTTTAACCCGAGAGACTCTGGCGAGGTTTACAACGACCCCTTTTCTCTGTGGGAGTTGACCTCCGCCATCCTCGAATCCCGTGACGGCTCACCAGGAATAGATAAGGTGCATAACGCTTTTCTAAGAAATCTTCCCAAAGAAGCACTCCCCCATATGCTGCGATCCCTTAACCAAATTTGGTCAGAGGGTAGTTTTCCAGACCCTTGGAGGGAGTCCATAGTCGTACCCATCCTTAAACAAGGAAAAGATGGATCGGACCCAAACAACTATAGACCGATATCTCTCACCAGCTGCGTATGCAAGGTGATGGAAAGAATGGTCAACCGTCGTCTCGTTTGGTGGTTGGAGCGGCGGAACCTTCTTTCGGATATCCAGTGCGGCTTTCGACGGGGTAGGTCAACCTCCGACCATCTCGTCAGGACCGACAGTTTCATTCAGGAAGCATTTCTCTTGCGGCAAAACGTAATTGGCGTGTTCTTCGACTTAGAGAAAGCGTATGACCGTGTTTGGCGGTACAAGATTCTGAAGACACTTGATAAATGGGGGTTTAAAGGAAATCTACCTATTTTCATTAAAAACTTTCTGTATGCCCGAGTTTTTAAAGTTAGAATAGGTGAATATCTATCTACCTTATATCCACAAGAAAATGGAGTACCCCAGGGGTCCGTACTGAGCGTGACCCTATTTGCCATTGCGATAAACGATGTGACCGAGTGTATCCGCTCCCCAGTTATGGGCTCCTTGTTTGTTGATGACCTCGCTATTTTCTGCAGGTCATCAAAATTAACGAATGCCTCTAGGCTGATCCAGCTGACTCTGAATAAGCTCTCCGTTTGGTCTCAGAGGAATGGATTCCGTTTCTCTACTGAGAAAACGAAATGCATTCACTTTTTCCGAGGACGGGGTGTACAAGCCCCACCGTCCCTATATCTCAATGATAATGAGCTTCCTTACGTTGAGAACGCCCGATTTCTGGGTATGACATTGGACCGGCGCCTGAATTGGCGCGAACATTTCCGAGCTCTAAGAGACAAATGCTTCAAAGTTCTGAACATTTTACGGTTTCTGTCACATTCGACATGGGGCGCGGATCGTACCTCAATGCTTATGCTGTATCGAGCATTAGTACGTTCAAGGCTAGACTACGGATCGATTGTGTACTCATCCGCCCGTGAGACCTACATGAAACCGCTCTCGACGGTTCATAATACGGGACTGCGTTTAGCAACCGGTGCCTTCAGGACCTCCCCTGTCTTGAGCATTTACGCCGATACAGGAGAGCCTCCCCTAGTCAATCGCAGAGAGACGTTGATGTGCAATTATGCCACAAAAATTTTATCCGCGCCGAACCACCCCTGTTTTAACATTATTTCTCACCCACTGCTTTTAGACCTTTTTAACCGAAAGACAAGATCCACTAAACCTCTAAGTGTTCGCTTCAGAAACCTAATCGCAGAACGCAATTTTACCTTGCCCGCCACGTACCCCACTGGGTACAGCAACGTGCCGCCGTGGTTAATTCCCCGGCCAGCTTTGAGACTTGATCTTACTCGCTGCTCTAAATCTACTACTATGCCGGGAGAATACCAACAACTTTTCAAGGAATTCCGCGCCGAAAACTCCGAATCTACGTTCGTATACACTGACGGTTCGAAATCGGATACCGCCTGTGGGTGCGCTGTGGTATCCCCATATCATGGAGTCCTTAAGGCAAAATTGCATCCGTACTGTTCCATTTTTACGGCTGAGCTCACTGCCATTAGGATTGCTCTCCGATCCATTAAAAACAGTGTTGCGTCATTTATGATCTGTACAGATTCTTACAGTGCTCTCCAATCCATATCCCTTTATTCTCCTTGTCACCCCATTGTTCAGGACATACAAAGCACTCTGTTATCCCTGAGTAAAAAAGGGACCACTATAAGCTTCGCTTGGGTCCCTGGACATGCGGGCATACCAGGGAATGAGAAAGCAGACTCTGCAGCCAAAGATGCGCTCAGGTCTCCGGATACAGATTTTCAGTTAATGCCAGCGGAAGATTTAGGGAATGCCATGAGGGGTATGATTAGACAAAATTGGAAGACGCAATGGCTCGAAATCCAAAATAACAAACTTCGGGAAATAAAGCCCGTAATAACTGCGTGGCAGACCTCTATAAGAAATGTCCGCAGGGAGGAAGTGGTTTTAACACGCTTAAGAATTGGTCACTGCTCATTAACCCATTCATACCTCTTCACCGAAGAGAGAATACAGCCCCAATGCTTAAATTGCGATTGTCCACTAACAGTGCGACATATCCTGACGGACTGTGCAAGATATCGTACTGCACGGGTGAATCACAACCTCGGAGTCAACCTAGCTGAGGTACTAGGAGACACTCCCGAAAACATTTCCCGACTGATAGCATTCCTACACTCAACTCGACTTTTCAATAAAATATAAATGATACCTATTGTAAATTATTGACACGTTAATTTCAGAACGGGCCTAATCCCCTTTATCAATACCAGTCAGTGAGTGGTGCAAAATGGCCTCAGCCGCCGACGCACCCTATAAAATAAACACTACTACTACTAAATGAGCATACCTCGCGATCCTGTGCTGCCCAACGATACCGCGTTGATTTCGGTGGAGGCTCTTCCGTATACAGGTACCGTTTATACTCCCTTCTCGACATTTTGCACTTGAATCACTATTAACGTCGACAAGTAGAGAACTTAAACATGAGTAATCAGCATTCGCCTAATAACACGAACGTATCCGTGAAATAGGTATTTCGAATATCAATGCGTAGCTGTTTTCGTCAATCAATTGTCTTTCCCGCTCTTTCTGAATACCGTGATACCGTATCGCCATTGTTAGTGGCACATGTGCAGTGGTGATCAGATTTGGAATCCGTGAACCGATCAGTTTCAGAATCTGAATAAGTGTAGCAAATATGTGCGCAAACAATATGTGCAACGAATGGTGGGCGGCCGTGGTATACAACGACGGTAAAGGCGAGAATGTGCCAATAACGCACATCAAGAAGTTTACGCCGACAAATTTGAAGGACTTTAATCCCAAAAAAACATACAAAATAAAATCAGTGAAGTGGAGCGACGGGGAAAATCTACGATATCTAGGTTTTATTCAACGTTTGGCAGGTAAGTTGAATATTATTGAACGTTTGCTGTGTAATAAACAGAATGATTATTAGAGGTGGCGTGTTATTTACACCGATGTGATTATGTACGGTATATTTTGTAATGATTTTGAATATTTATAGAAGGTAAGAGCACAGAAGGTTTTACTGATTGAGTTACAACTCAATTAGTAAAACCTTCTGTGCTCCGCTTGCAAGAAAGAGAGCTTCATATTCCTCTGAAATGAGTCACTGCATAATAGCGTGCATGTGCCTAACTAGGTCCACTACAAATGTAGCAGGAACTGTCAAGCCACCTCTGTTGATCTCATCAACATATGCACTGGCCCTTTCATCGGGGTCACATAATGCACTGGCACAGAGTTCACACTTAATTTTGGACACTGCTTTAAATGAACAGTACCCAGCTATGTACATTAGTACATCTCTGTCTACATCAATAGCACTGTCATAGTCACTCACAATTTGGTAGAAATGTGTAAAATCACTACCTTCAGTGTCTTCAGGATGCACATCTTCTTGCAACATTTGGCCATGCAGGTCTATCTGACCATACCTAGCGGAACGTAGTCCAAGAAGACCTTTCACTCTAATTTTCTTTTCAGCCTCCAGCAACTGAACAACAGAAACATTGTAGTTACCCCCAGAAAGCTGCCGGTAAGTGCCAAAACGCTTTTCCAAATTGTCCGTTTGGAACTTGCCTGTCAACACATAATCCACCTTGAGGTCATTAATAGAGAACTTAATGATCTGTAATAATGCCTTGGTGGAATGATGAAGTGAAGCCATGGTGTCCTTAGTCAGCCCAAATTTCACATAGCTTGAAATATTCCACAGCTCAAGCCACTGGAGAAATTGCTGCAAAAAATTTAGGCGAGCATCGTTCAAGTCTTTGAAAGGGTACTTATCCGAATGCCGCTGATGCACTCCTTGCAATGGAGATTTGGTATTCACAATACTCCACAATTTAGAAATCATTTACATGAATTGGAAAGTACCCTGGTTGCACCCAGAGAGCTTCAAGGCAGCCAAGATTGCACACAAAATTCACTTTTTGTCTCTCAAATCTGGAGGGGTACACAGATTTATAATTTAATTTAGGTGCACATTTAACTAGCTTTCCTTGTTCCATCTTGTAGAGGGAACGCAAGTCACTAAAGAAGGCCTTTGATGGAGTGCCATTCTTAAAATCAGGAAACACCAGTGTCTCCTCGAACTGGTTCAGCCAATTATTCCTGATATTCTTGAAAATATATACTGTGTCGTACATGAAGAATAATGGCACATTTGGATCACACGGGTTTTCAATGAAAACAGAGTTACTATCCCCTAACATGGAGGTGAACATACTCCTGTTAATCCTGTTATTGTCCGATATAACTGAGATGACTTTCAGCCCACTGTCATGGATCAGCTGCATTGCTGTCCCAGTCAACTCGGGGAGAGATCTACCGGTCTGATTTAAAACAGGAACAAAAGCGACTATCTCTTTGAAACTCCCAAAGGCAGAGCTCACCATGAAAGCTTGTACAATCTTAGCAGCTTCGCAAGGGTTGTTCACAGCATAGCCAGTAAGAGTCCCTGCCTTGTAATTAATGCCTGGATTGACATATATTTCGTCAATTTGCAAAATTACATACCTCTCCTTCTCACTTAAATGCCTTGAGAACACTGTCAAGAAATGTTTGTTAAGAGCCTGATTATGGGGAGACACTTTCAACGCAGACTGCACTCGCAGCAGGTGTCTAGGATGAGGCAATATAATCAGACGACTCTCTCTCAGAGCAGAGTAGCATGCTGAGGAAATAGTAAACACGATAAATGAAAATATAATGGTGCTGGTAGAGTACACACTCTCTTTTCCTAATACGAAATGGAACTGCTCCATTAAAAACTGCAATGCATCTGCATTGGGGCAATGGCTTCCACTCTCAATCATGGCATTCAACATTTGAAATTGCTTGGAGATATTTTCCAACATCCCCCGCACGGGGGGAAGAGAGTAATCTCTTCCTTTGGGGAGCCGCGCCCCCACGGACCCGAGCCCACCGAGGAGACAAGCTCGTTAAAAAACCCCGTCGCTCGCTCGGAGAGTGTCCAGACAGCATGTGACTCTGCTGTTCTGAGTAGCCGTAACATCTGGCGTCCAGAATCACCCACGTGTTTGCCGTGCGTGGAGACCCGTACAAGGGGGAGAAGGGGATCCTGGTGGGTGAGTTCTCCGGCACCCAGCTGGGCGTCGGAAACCCGGTATGGGCCGGAGTTCAATACCCCACTTCGGCCCTGGATTCCCCGAAAAACGGGCGGCCGAGAAGAGCCCAGCTCGGTCAATCGGCTCCTGGCGGCTGGGGAGCTTGGCGGCTCCTTCCGAGCGTACGCCAGGACGGGTTAGTGCTGGAGATATGGGGGTCTCCGTAGGGCGGCCGAAGGCGTGTGGGTTCGGAGGGCCCCTGCGCTGGAGGTTCTAACCCGAAAGGGATCCCCTGTCAAAGGTTCCTATATCCCTTGGGTAGCCCTGACGTCCATTCCGGCTTGCGGGTGGCGTCCCAAATGTGTGGCTCCGTGGTGGGTGGGGAGCCCAGGGGATGAATTCTATATACTTGGATGGCTGAAGAAACTCTACCTCCAACCAAAAGATCCCGTCCAGACGACGGGAGAGTTAAAGTTAACGGCGCTAGTCAGCGCTACCTAGTAATGAGGTGCCAGAAGGAAGGGGAGAACCTGAAAAAGGTGTCCCCCTTCCTTATTCGTAAAGTTTTGTCGGGTTTGGTTCCCGGGGAGCTGAAATCAGCTAAAAAGCTTCGCGATGGCACACTGCTCATTGAAACTGAAAATGAAGCCCAGAGCGAAAAGTTACTTAAGGTTAATAAGCTGCATGATATTCCCGTCAGGGTCGAGGTGCACTCCACCCTAAACACCTGTCGGGGAGTTATAAGCCACTTTGATCTGCTGTACGTTGAGATCGACGAGATCAAACGTGAGATGGCCTCCCAAGGAGTCTCTGATGCTCGTCGACTCACTACAAGGCGCAACGGAGAGAAAATCGACTCGACATCAGTCGTACTCACGTTCGCGCGTGACAAACTCCCTGACAGAGTGTTTATCGGATACGAATCGGTCCCAGTGCGACCATTCATACCGGCACCCCTGAGATGTTTCCAGTGCCAGCAGTTCGGTCATATGGCCACGAGGTGCCAAGGCAAAGCCACCTGCCCACGATGCGGCCTGGACAAGCATGAGGGTGAGTGCAATGGTGACCAGCGTTGCGTCAACTGCGAGGGTGCTCATCCCGTGTACTCCCGCAAATGCCCGAAGCTGATAGAAGAGCGGAAAATAATGGAGATCAAGACGGTAGAAAAGATCCCGTACTTTGAGGCGAGGAAAAAGTACAGAGCTCAAGTAGCTCCTACTTTTTCCAGATCTTTCGCCCAAATAGCTTCCGCTCCTATCGCCAAAATCACCATCTCGACTCAGACGGAAGAAAATTTGAGCAAGAAGGCTGGAGAACAAAAATCGGCCGCGCCGGCTAAGGCCACAGATCCGGCAAACAAGGATAAAGTCGTGGGAACGAAATCTCCAAATAAGAAACCCAACAAAAACAACGCCGGGGCTACACAAACCAAACGCGGGAACTCTCAGTCCCCCGGCCCCTCTGATAAGGCTCCAAAGAGCCAAACCAATTTAATGGAGTTGGAATACCTATCCGATACGGATATTTTAAAAATTGAGAGCAAAGGGAAGAAGAGTCACGTCAAGCGCCTCAAGCGCCCTTCGTGACTCAACTGCTCCTTTTAGTTTTAATCCTCTTTTATATTTTAATCATGGCTTTTATCGTGCAGTGGAACTGCAACGGTTTTTATAAGCAAAAGGAGGAACTTGAAATTTTAATAAGAGATTTTAACCCTTCCTGTATAAGTTTGCAGGAAACGCGTTTTAAAGATACAGACAAGGGATATTTAAAACATTTTAACGCTTTTAGACTGGACGATACTAGTGGCCAACGAGCCCATGGTGGAGTTTCGGTTTTTGTCCGGGAGGCTCTTTACACCTCCCGAATAAATCTTAACACACCGTTCCAAGCGGTAGCGGTGACGGTGCACGCTCCCGAGGCGATAACGGTGTGCAACGTTTACCTGCCGGAGGGTGCACCCGTCACACGTTTTAATCTAGAATCCCTTGTTCACCAGCTACCTCAGCCTTTTATTTTACTCGGAGATTTTAATGCTCACGATCGTCTATGGGGAAGCACCCCGGAACAGTGCAACCGCAGGGGACGTATTTTATCAAGTTTTATTAGTGATTTTAACCTTTTTTTACTCAATAACGGCGAGAAAACACGTTTTAACTCTTATAGCGGCGATTCTTCCTCCATTGACTTGAGTATTTTATCGACTAGTTTGGTCAATAAACTCAAACTCTCTGTGCATAAGGATCTTAGTGGGAGCGATCACTTTCCCCTTTTAATCAAAAGGGAGCAAAAATTAAACCCCGATTTTATTAGACCAGGCTGTTGGATTGTCCGGAAAGCTGATTGGCATCTTTTTAACTCAAATTTTAACTACGTGTGGGATAAAAACAACTACTGTGTAACAAACGTAAATCTTTTGACATCCAGCATCATTCAAGCCGCCGAAATTAGCATACCACGATCTCGAAGCATCCTTCCAAGAAATGCTGTGCCATGGTGGAATGAAACCTGCGCAGAAGCCATTAAAAAACGTAAGAAAGCTCTCCGAATTTTCAACAAGTATCCTACAGCAAATAATCTCTCCGCTTTTCGGCGACTAAGAGCGAAAGCGCGTCAGGTAATAAAGGACGCAAAGAGGATTTCTTGGATGAATTTTGTCTCCGGTGTCAACCACAGGACTCCACTTGCACAGGTATGGCGTAAGGTGAGGAGCATATCGGGTAGCAGCCAGCATCTAGGTATATCCTTCCTAGAAGTCGAAGGAAAGGTTATCACTTCTCCAGCTGCGATAGGGAACGTATTCGCCCAATTACTCGCCAAAGTGAGCAGCGACGAATGCTATGAACCTTCTTTTGCGATCCTCAAGAAAAGGCTCGAGAACGTCCCTATATCCTTTATGGAGCCTAAAACAACGGCAGACTACAATATGCCATTTACCAATTGGGAGCTGAAATCTGCCATCCATGACTCCCACGACACGTCCCCAGGACCCGACGAGATCCACAATGCCTTCCTCCGAAATCTATCGGAATCGGCGTTGCTGGAAATCCTTGAAACTTTTAATCAGCTCTGGGCCAATGGGGATTTTCCTCCGTCCTGGCGGGAGTCCGTCATTGTTCCCATCCCAAAACATGGAAAAGACCGAGCTGATCCGAATTCTTACCGGCCGATTTCTCTCACCAGCTGCCTGTGCAAGTTAATGGAGCGAATGGTAAATCGACGTCTCATTTGGTGGCCATCTCGGTGTGGCGTCCCGAATGTGTGGCTCCGTGGTGGGTGGGGAGCCCAGGGGATGAATTTCTGTTTTGAGTCCATGGACAACAACTTTCTTCCTCCAACGAAAAGATCCCGTCCGGAAGTGGGCGGGGGAGAAAGTAAGTCTACCGCATGTCGGAAATTCCTTGTTATGAGATGTGCTAATGATGGTGAGACCCTGACAAAGGTATCTCCCTTTCTAATACGACGAGTTCTGTCGGCAGCGATACCCGGTGACTTAGAATCGGCCAAAAAATTAAGGGATGGATCACTGTTAATTAAAACCAGCAACGAAACACAAAGCGAAAAGTTATTGAAAATGACAAAATTTAACGAAATACCGGTTAAGGTCCAGGTGCACCAAACACTCAACACATGTCGGGGAGTCATTTCGCATTACGACCTACTCTACGTCTCTGAAGATGAGATAAAGACCCCGCACGGGGGGAAGAGAGTAATCTCTTCCTTTGGGGAGCCGCGCCCCCACGGACCCGAGCCCACCGGGGAGACAACCTCGTCAAAAAACCCTTCGCACGCTAGGATAGCGTCCAGACAGCATGTGACTCTGCTGTGCTGAGTAGCCGATACATCTGGCGTCCAGATTCACCCACGTGTTTGCCGTGCGTGGAGACCCGTACAAGGGGGAGAAGGGGATCCTGGTGGGTGAGTTCTCCGGCTCCCAGCTGGGCGTCGGAAACCCGGTATGGGCCGGAGTTCAATACCCCACTTCGGCCCTGGATTCCCCGAAAAACGGGCGGCCGAGAAGAGCCCAGCTCGGTCAATCGGCTCCTGGCGGCTGGGGAGCTTGGCGGCTCCTTCCGAGCGTACGCCAGGACGGGTTAGTGCTGGAGATATGGGGGTCTCCGTAGGGCGGCCGAAGGTGCGTGGGTTCGGAGGGCCCCCGCGCTGGAGGTTCTAACCCAAAAGAGACCCCCTATCAAAGGTTCCTATATCCCTTGGGTAGCCCTGGCGACCACACCGGATCTCGGTGTGGCGTCCCGAATGTGTGGCTCCGTGGTGGGTGGGGAGCCCAGGGGATGAATTATGTTCTTACATTCATGGAGACGATTACTCTTCCTCCACCAAAAAGATCCCGCCCGGACACGGGCGGAGGAGAAAAGTCTTTTGAAAGCTCGAAGCGTTTTTTGTCTATGAAATGCGCCAAAGAAGGTGACACTCTGAAAAAGGTGTCTCCCCTTTTCATAAAAAAAGCTATGCAATCGATAATTACTGGAGAGCCAAATTCGGTGAAAAAACTAAGAGATGGTACCCTACTAATAGAGACTGCGAACAACATCCAAGCTGAAAAATTGCTTAAAACTGAAAAATTACACGACATCCCAGTTAAAGTCGAGATCCACCGCACTCTAAATACCTCTAAGGGAGTAATAAGTCACTACGAACTTCTTTACGTGGAACCAGAAGAGATCAAGAGAGAGATGGCCCCCCAGGGCGTCATCGACTGCCGCAGACTGACTACGAAGCGAAACGGTGAAGTGATAAATACCACGTCAGTAATTCTCACGTTCGCTCTAGACAAACTGCCCGTTAAAGTCTTCTTAGGATACGAATCTGTAACTGTGCGACCATTCTTCCCTCAACCGATGCGCTGCTTCCAATGCCAAAAATTCGGCCACATCGCACCGCGATGTGAGGGCAAGGCCACCTGCCCGCGCTGCGGCAAGGACAAGCACGATGGGGACAAATGTGCGGAAGCGGCCTGCTGCGTGAATTGCGAGGGTACCCACGCGGCTTACTCTCGCGATTGCCCGAAAATGAAAGAGGAACGGAAGATTATGGAAATAAAAACTATGGAAAAAATATCTTACCTGGAGGCAAGGAAAAAGTTCAAAGCCCTTAGTGCCCCCTCTTTCTCCCGTTCCTTTGCCGCAATCGCCTCTGCTCCAGTTAAGAAGTGCACCATTTCTACACAGACGGAACCTGAAAAGCAGATAGATTTATTAAAAAAAACAAATGCGAGTAACAATAGCAATACTAAAAAAACACCCCTAACTCCTCCGTAGTGTCTCCCAAAAATACAACAAAGAAAACCACCAGAAAACCTGACCAGCGAGAGAAAACTCCCTCTCCTGGTCCCTCCGGCAAAGGTATGGAACCGATGCAGGAGGACATAGACGAAGATCTCTGTATTTCGGACACAGAGATCGAAAAAGTCAGGAACAAGGGAAGGAAAAGTCGCTTAAAGCGATGATTCCACAGACTTCCGGGCTAATGCTGCTCCAAGTTTCAATATTGACATCCTTTTTTTTCTGTTTTTATTTATCTTTTACCCTTTTTAAACCCTTTTTATGAATTTTATATTACAATGGAATTGTAATGGATTTTATCGGCATAAGGAGGAGCTGGCTGTTTTAATAAATGATTTTAACCCTTTCTGTATATGTTTGCAGGAAACGCGTTTTAAAGATACAGACAAGGGATATTTAAAACATTTTAACACTTTTAGACTGGACGATACTAGTGGCCAACGAGCCCATGGTGGAGTTTCGGTTTTTGTCCGGGAGGCTCTTTACACCTCCCGAATAAATCTTAACACACCGTTCCAAGCGGTAGCGGTGACGGTGCACGCTCCCGAGGCGATAACGGTGTGCAACGTTTACCTGCCGGAGGGTGCACCCGTCACCCGTTTTAATCTAGAATCCCTTGTTCACCAGCTACCTCAGCCTTTTATTTTACTCGGAGATTTTAATGCTCACGATCGTCTATGGGGAAGCACCCCGGAACAGTGCAACCGCAGGGGACGTATTTTATCAAGTTTTATTAGTGATTTTAACCTTTTTTTACTCAATAACGGCGAGAAAACCCGTTTTAACTCTTATAGCGGCGATTCTTCCTCCATTGACTTGAGTATTTTATCGACTAGTTTGGTCAATAAACTCAAACTCTCTGTGCATAAGGATCTTAGTGGGAGCGATCACTTTCCCCTTTTAATCAAAAGGGAGCAAAATATAAACCCCGATTTTATTAGACCAGGCTGTTGGATTGTCCGGAAAGCTGATTGGCATCTTTTTAACTCAAATTTTAACTACGTGTGGGATAAAAACAACGACTGTGTAACAAACGTAAATCTTTTGACATCCAGCATCATTCAAGCCGCCGAAATTAGCATACCACGATCTCGAAGCATCCTTCCAAGAAATGCGGTGCCATGGTGGAATGAAACCTGCGCAGAAGCCATTAAAAAACGTAAGAAAGCTCTCCGAATTTTCAACAAGTATCCTACAGCAAATAATCTCTCCGCTTTTCGGCGACTAAGAGCGAAAGCGCGTCAGGTAATAAAGGACGCAAAGAGGATTTCTTGGATGAATTTTGTCTCCGGTGTCAACCACAGGACTCCACTTGCACAGGTATGGCGTAAGGTGAGGAGCATATCGGGTAGCAGCCAGCATCTAGGTATATCCTTCCTAGAAGTCGAAGGAAAGGTTATCACTTCTCCAGCTGCGATAGGGAACGTATTCGCCCAATTACTCGCCAAAGTGAGCAGCGACGAATGCTATGAACCTTCTTTTGCGATCCTCAAGAAAAGGCTCGAGAACGTCCCTATATCCTTTATGGAGCCTAAAACAACGGCAGACTACAATATGCCATTTACCAATTGGGAGCTGAAATCTGCCATCCATGACTCCCACGACACGTCCCCAGGACCCGACGAGATCCACAATGCCTTCCTCCGAAATCTATCGGAATCGGCGTTGCTGGAAATCCTTGAAACTTTTAATCAGCTCTGGGCCAATGGGGATTTTCCTCCGTCCTGGCGGGAGTCCGTCATTGTCCCCATCCCAAAACATAGAAAAGACCGAGCTGACCCGAATTCTTACCGGCCGATTTCTCTCACCAGCTGCCTGTGCAAGTTAATGGAGCGAATGGTAAATCGACGTCTCATTTGGTGGCTGGAGCGTCGAAAACTCCTCTCTAGGATACAATGCGGATTCAGACGGAACCGTTCCACAATGGACCACTTGGTCAGAATTGAAAATTTCATCCAAGAAGCCTTCCTTCTCCGCCAACACGTAGTCGGTGTATTTTTCGACTTAGAGAAGGCTTACGACCGGGTCTGGCGACGTAAGATTCTACGCGTATTACGCGAGTGGGGTTTTAGAGGCTGTTTGCCCATTTTTATACAAAATTTTTTAACCAACCGTGTTTTTAAAGTAAGGACGGGACAGTTGTTGTCAAATTTTTACCCTCTTGACAACGGAGTTCCCCAAGGCTCGGTTCTGAGCGTGACGTTGTTCGCTATTGCGATCAACGACATAGCTCACTGCATCAAGGAGCCAGTGTTAGGGTCACTGTTTGTGGATGATCTCGCGATTTTCTGCAGATCATCTAGGGTCGTGAATGCATCGCGTATGGCGCAACTCACCATCAATAAACTTCACAAATGGACCCAAAATAACGGCTTCCTTTTCTCTTTGGAGAAAACAAAGTGCGTTCACTTTTCTCGCACTCGGGGCGTCCATGTAAATCCCACGTTACACCTAGGTGGTAGAAACCTCCCATTTGTGGAATCAGTCCGTTTTCTGGGGATGACCCTCGACCACGAACTCAACTGGAAGGAGCACATTACCCCGCACGGGGGGAGGAGAGTTATCTCTTCCTTTGGGGAGCCGCGCCCCCACGGACCCGAGCCCACCGAGGAGAAAAGCTCGTTAAAAAACCCCGTCGCTCGCTTGGATAGTGTCCAGACAGCATGTGACTCTGCTGCTCTGAGTAGCCGTAAGATCTGGCGTCCAGAATCACCCACGTGTTTGCCGTGCGTGGAGACCCGTACGTGGGGGAGAAGGGGATCCTGGTGGGTGAGCTCTCCGGCACCCAGCTGGGCGTCGGATACCCGGTATGGGCCGGAGTTCAACACCCCACTTCGGCCCTGGATTCCCCGCAAAACGGGCGGCCGAGAAGAGCCCAGCTCGGTCAATCGGCTCCTGGCGGCTGGGGAGCTTGGCGGCTCCTTCCGAGCGTACGCCAGGACGGGTTAGTGCTGGAGATATGGGGGTCTCCGTAGGGCGGCTGAAGGCGTGTGGGTTCGGAGGGCCCCCGCGCTGGAGGTTCTAACCCGAAAGAGACCCCCTTTCGAAGGTTCCTATATCCCTTGGGTAGCCCTGGCGACCACACCGAATCTCGGTGTGGCGTCCCGAATGTGTGGCTCCGTGGTGGGTGGGGAGCCCAGGGGATGAAATATAACGTAGCATGGAGTCTGAAATTCTTCCTCCACCAAAGAGATCCCGCCCGGACACGGGCGGAGGAGAACAGTTATTCGAAAGAGCAAAACGGTTTCTGTCATTGAAATGCTCCAAGGACGGCGAAAATTTGAAAAAGGTTTCTCCCTTCTTCATTAAAAAAGCACTTCAAGCCATCATTCCAGGAGAGCCAAACTCAGTAAAGAAACTTAGAGATGGTTCCCTATTAATCGAAACAGCCAATAACGTACAAGCCGAAAAATTGTTAAAAGTAGAAAAGTTGCACGATATACCAATCAATGTCGAGATCCACCGTACTCTAAATACATCTAGGGGTGTGATAAGCCACTACGACCTACTATATGTCGAACCAGACGAAATTAAGAAGGAGATGGCTTCCCAGGGTGTCATTGATTGTCGACGACTTACAACGAAGCGTAACGGTGAAGTGATTAATACTACCTCGGTAATCCTCACGTTCGGTTTGGATAAAATCCCGAGCAAAGTCTACCTAGGCTATGAATCGGTACCTGTGAGACCTTTCTTTCCCAACCCGATGCGTTGCTTTCAATGCCAAAAATTCGGCCACATCGCACCGCGATGTGAGGGCAAGAACACCTGCCCGCGCTGTGGCAAGGACAAGCATGACGGTGAGAAATGTTCATCGGAGCCTTACTGCGTCAACTGCGAGGGCACGCATCCATCGTACTCCCGAGATTGTCACGTCATGAAAGATGAAAGGAGGATAATGGAAATAAAGACCCTGGAAAGAATCCCCTACTCCGAGGCACGAATGAAATACCGGTCACAGATGGCCCCAACATTTTCAAAATCGTATTCGCAAATAGTCGCAACCACCACTAAAAAAACTACATGTACCATCTCTACTCAGACTTATAATGATTTTCGCATTGAGAGCACGAAGATGCCCACACGAGAACAAAAAAAAACAGAAAAGCAAATTAATAAAGTCACAGACAGGAAAAGTCATTCTAAGGCGGTTTCCCCTAAGAAAAACCCAAAATCTACTTCTGAGGATGCTGGGAATAAGCGGGATAAAACACCCCCACCCACATCCTCTAAAGATGCACAATATGATGCCATGGAAGAAGACCTCTGTGTCTCGGACACAGAAGTGTTCCAGGCCAGGATAAAGCAGAGGAAACAGCGGTTAAAACGTTGATCCTCCGCTCACTGTGTACATACGTACATTTCCAGATTTTAACCTATTTATTTATTTATTTTAACAATTTAAACCATGAATTTTATTCTACAATGGAATATGAATGGTTTTTATAGGCACAAGGAGGAGCTGGTTGTTTTAATTAGAGACTATAACCCCGTCTGCATATGCCTGCAAGAGACGCATTTTAAGCTGACAGACAAGACCGTTTTAAAAGGTTTTAAATTTTTTAGACTTGACGACACCAGTGGTCAGCGAGCCCAGGGTGGAGTGGCAATTGCTATTCGGGAGGCCCTATACACCTCACGAGTGCAATTGGACACTCCGCTGCAGGCAATTGCAGTGACAGTACACGCACCCGAGGCAATTACTCTCTGCAACGTATATCTGCCGGAAGGTGCACCTGTGAGTCGAGTTAATTTAGAATCCCTCGTTCGTCAGTTACCTCGGCCCTATGTTTTAATGGGTGACTTCAACGCACACGACACCCTATGGGGTAGCTCAAGAACTCAGTGCAATCAAAGGGGACACATAGTCACAAATTTTATCAATGACCTTAACTTGTTTTTACTAAACACCGGTGAAAAAACTCGATTCAACAGCTTCAACGGTACCTTCTCGTGTATCGACTTAAGTATTACGACAGGTGGCCTAATGCCTAGGCTTGAGTGGTCCGTACATAAAGATTTATGCGGTAGCGACTACTACCCTATTTTAATAACTAAAGGTGGCGGTTTTATCCACCGTCCGACTCAACCAAGCAATTGGGTTGTCCGCAAGGCCAATTGGTCTCTTTTTAAAAGAAATTTTTATTTTAACCACGACGACAATGTGAATGGTGTGGGGAACATAAAAGTACTCACAGATAACATTCTAGAAGCCGCAAATTCCACCGTACCCCGTTCTAAATGCAAATCTCACAGGCCCACAGTTCCTTGGTGGAACGAGGAGTGCGCAAAAGCTATACAGGTGCGAAAGAGGGCACTCCGAATCTTTAGCAAATATCCTACGGCGACAAATCTCACCGCCTTCCGGCGCCTCAGAGCGAAAGCTCGGCAAGTGGTTAAGGAGGCCAAGAAAGCTTCGTGGGAGGAGTTTGTGTGTTCTATAAACCACAGGACTCCCATATCCAACATCTGGAGGAAGATTAAAAGCATCTCTGGCTCTAACCACAACCCTGCAATTTCATCCCTGAAGGAGACTGACAGAGTTCTGACGACACCTCCCGAAATAAGCGAGTGCTTTGGACGTCGACTTGCGGAGACGAGTCGTAACGGCAGCTACGACGAACCATTTAGAACACTGAAAGAGCAGAATGAGACGATACCTCTTACCTTTAACCCGAGAGACTCTGGCGAGGTTTACAACGACCCCTTTTCTCTGTGGGAGTTGACCTCCGCCATCCTCGAATCCCGTGACGGCTCACCAGGAATAGATATGGTGCATAACGCTTTTCTAAGAAATCTGCCCAAAGAAGCACTCCCCCATATGCTGCGATCCCTTAACCAAATTTGGTCAGAGGGTAGTTTTCCAGACCCTTGGAGGGAGTCCATAGTCGTACCCATCCTTAAACAAGGAAAAGATGGATCGGACCCAAACAACTATAGACCGATATCTCTCACCAGCTGCGTATGCAAGGTGATGGAAAGAATGGTCAACCGTCGTCTCGTTTGGTGGTTGGAGCGGCGGAACCTTCTTTCGGATATCCAGTGCGGGTTTCGACGGGGTAGGTCAACCTCCGACCATCTCGTCAGGACAGACAGTTTCATTCAGGAAGCATTTCTCTTGCGGCAAAACGTAATTGGCGTGTTCTTCGACTTAGAGAAAGCGTATGACCGTGTTTGGCGGTACAAAATTCTGAAGACACTTGATAAATGGGGGTTTAAAGGAAATCTACCTATTTTCATTAAAAATTTTCTGTATGCCCGAGTTTATAAAGTTAGAATAGGTGAATATCTATCTACCTTATATCCACAAGAAAATGGAGTACCCCAGGGGTCCGTACTGAGCGTGACCCTATTTGCCATTGCGATAAACGATGTGACCGAGTGTATCCGCTCCCCAGTTATGGGCTCCTTGTTTGTTGATGACCTCGCTATTTTCTGCAGGTCATCAAAATTAACGAATGCCTCTAGGCTGATCCAGCTGACTCTGAATAAGCTCTCCGTTTGGTCTCAGAGGAATGGATTCCGTTTCTCTACTGAGAAAACGAAATGCATTCACTTTTACCGAGGACGGGGTGTACAAGCCCCACCGTCCCTATATCTCAATGGTAATGAGCTTCCTTACGTTGAGAACGCCCGATTTCTGGGTATGACATTGGACCGGCGCCTGAATTGGCGCGAACATTTCCGAGCTCTAAGAGACAAATGCTTCAAAGTTCTGAACATTTTACGGTTTCTGTCACATTCGACATGGGGCGCGGATCGTACCTCAATGCTTATGCTGTATCGAGCATTAGTACGTTCAAGGCTAGACTACGGATCGATTGTGTACTCATCCGCCCGTGAGACCTACATGAAACCGCTCTCGACGGTTCATAATACGGGACTGCGTTTAGCAACCGGTGCCTTCAGGACCTCCCCTGTCTTGAGCATTTACGCCGATACAGGAGAGCCTCCCCTAGTCAATCGCAGAGAGACGTTGATGTGCAATTATGCCACAAAAATTTTATCCGCGCCGAACCACCCCTGTTTTAACATTATTTCTCACCCACTGCTTTTAGACCTTTTTAACCGAAAGACAAGATCCACTAAACCTCTAAGTGTTCGCTTCAGAAACCTAATCGCAGAACGCAATTTTACCTTGCCCGCCACGTACCCCACTGGGTACAGCAACGTGCCGCCGTGGTTAATTCCCCGGCCAGCTTTGAGACTTGATCTTACTCGCTGCTCTAAATCTACTACTATGCCGGGAGAATACCAACAACTTTTCAAGAAATTCCGCGCCGAAAACTCCGAATCTACGTTCGTATACACTGACGGTTCGAAATCGGATACCGCCTGTGGGTGCGCTGTGGTATCCCCATATCATGGAGTCCTCAAGGCAAAATTGCATCCGTACTGTTCCATTTTTACGGCTGAGCTCACTGCCATTAGGATTGCTCTCCGATCCATTAAAAACAGTGTTGCGTCATTTATGATCTGTACAGATTCTTACAGTGCTCTCCAATCCATATCTCTTTATTCTCCTTGTCACCCCATTGTTCAGGACATACAAAGCACTCTGTTATCCCTGAGTAAAAAAGGGACCACTATAAGCTTCGCTTGGGTCCCTGGACATGTGGGCATACCAGGGAATGAGAAAGCAGACTCTGCAGCCAAAGATGCGCTCAGGTCTCCGGATACAGATTTTCAGTTAATGCCAGCGGAAGATTTAGGGAATGCCATGAGGGGTATGATTAGACAAAATTGGAAGACGCAATGGCTCGAAATCCAAAATAACAAACTTCGGGAAATAAAGCCCGTAATAACTGCGTGGCAGACCTCTATAAGAAATGTCCGCAGGGAGGAAGTGGTTTTAACACGCTTAAGAATTGGTCACTGCTTATTAACCCATTCATACCTCTTCACCGAAGAGAGAATACAGCCCCAATGCTTAAATTGCGATTGTCCACTAACAGTGCGACATATCCTGACGGACTGTGCAAGATATCGTACTGCACGGGTGAATCACAACCTCGGAGTCAACCTAGCTGAGGTACTAGGAGACACTCCCGAAAACATTTCCCGACTGATAGCATTCCTACACTCAACTCGACTTTTCAATAAAATATAAATGATACCTCTTGTAAATTATTGACACGTTAATTTCAGAACGGGCCTAATCCCCTTTATCAATATCAATACCAGTCAGTGAGTGGTGCAAAATGGCCTTAGCCGCCGACGCACCCTATAAAATAAACACTACTACTAGGAGCACATTAATTCTGTCAAGGTAAACTGTTTGAAGTCTTTAAACATTTTAAAGTTTTTAAGTCACGCATCTTGGGGAGCAGACCGCACCACCTTAATTTTACTTTACCGCACACTGGTGCGGTCGAAATTAGACTACGGCTCATTCGTGTAATCTTCCGCACGCGAGACGTATTTGAAAGCACTTAATTCAGTGCACAACGCAGGTCTGCGACTATGCACTGGGGCGTTTAGGACCAGCCCGATTCCCAGTATATATACCGACGCAGGCGAGCCTCCTCTATGTTACCGAAGGACCTGGCTTCTTTGTAGCTACGTTTCCAAAATTTTAGCAATGACGAGTCACCCATGTTATAGTTTACTTTTTAAACCCCGTTTTATTAATGTTTTTAACCGAAGGACTAAAGCAACCAGACCAGTAAGCGTTCGTTTTAACGATTTTATTCGCGGATGCGAATTCACGCTACCTGAAGTGTATCCTGTTTCATTCTCGGAACACCCCCCTTGGATCACTCCCACTCCGGTGGTGAATATTCTTTCACGATATCGACCGAAGTCTTCCACAACTCCCTCGGAGTACCAGCGTTTGTTTGCCATGTTCCGATGGAATCACCCCAACCTTACCCCCGTTTACACTGACGGTTCGAAAGATAACTCTGCTTGTGCATGTGCAGTGGTCTCCCCTATCCACGGGAACATCAGAGCAAAGCTTCACCCGATGTGCAGTGTGTACACGGCGGAGCTTTATGCCATAAGGACAGCTCTAGAAGCCCTAGATGACCACGGCGGCTCCTTTGTGATATGCACTGACTCCAGGAGCTCGCTACAAGCCATCTCTGGCTTCTCACCCGTGCACCCGATCGTGCAAGAAATACACTCTCTCCTGCTGACCCTTTCGAGAAAGGGTTTGAATATCCATTTTCTGTGGGTACCGGGACATGAGGGGATAGCCGGGAATGAGATAGCAGACGCTATGGCCAAGGAAGCTCTGAATAACGAAGTTCTAGTCTCAACGCTGGTTCCCCAAGAGGACTTACGAGCATCTCTAAGAAACGTGGTATTTGGAAAATGGAGGGAGTCATGGAGGATTCTAAATAATAACAAGCTCCGTGGCATCAAGGACACGGTAGCAGCGTGGCCCTCCTCAGCTCGTAGTAATCGGAGAGAGGAAGTAGTACTTACACGATTGAGGATAGGGCACAGCCCCCTGACCCATGCGTATCTCTTTACTGAAGAGAAGGAACCTCCCCAATGTGGGGATTGTAAATGTCCATTAAGTATTAGACACATCATGCTAGATTGTGTTAAGTACCGCGAAGCGCGAAGGCGAAATAATCTAGGGGGAGACCTAAAAACCCTTTTAGGAGACCACCCTACCAACTTAATCTGTACATTTCGGTTTCTCAGAGAAATAAACATTTTTAATAAAGTCTAATTATGTACACTTTCAACGAAGACATCAGATGCATTAGATTACTTTATACATAACAATTGTAATTAAATAGCACAGTAGTGGTGCAAAATGACCTTGCCGTCGACGCACCCTAAATCCAAACACTACTACTTTATTAGACCAGGCTGTTGGATTGTCCGGAAAGCTGATTGGCATCTTTTTAACTCAAATTTTAACTACGTGTGGGATAAAAACAACTACTGTGTAACAAACGTAAATCTTTTGACATCCAGCATCATTCAAGCCGCCGAAATTAGCATACCACGATCTCGAAGCATCCTTCCAAGAAATGCTGTGCCATGGTGGAATGAAACCTGCGCAGAAGCCATTAAAAAACGTAAGAAAGCTCTCCGAATTTTCAACAAGTATCCTACAGCAAATAATCTCTCCGCTTTTCGGCGACTAAGAGCGAAAGCGCGTCAGGTAATAAAGGACGCAAAGAGGATTTCTTGGATGAATTTTGTCTCCGGTGTCAACCACAGGACTCCACTTGCACAGGTATGGCGTAAGGTGAGGAGCATATCGGGTAGCAGCCAGCATCTAGGTATATCCTTCCTAGAAGTCGAAGGAAAGGTTATCACTTCTCCAGCTGCGATAGGGAACGTATTCGCCCAATTACTCGCCAAAGTGAGCAGCGACGAATGCTATGAACCTTCTTTTGCGATCCTCAAGAAAAGGCTCGAGAACGTCCCTATATCCTTCATGGAGCCTAAAACAACGGCAGACTACAATATGCCATTTACCAATTGGGAGCTGAAATCTGCCATCCATGACTCCCACGACACGTCCCCAGGACCCGACGAGATCCACAATGCCTTCCTCCGAAATCTATCGGAATCGGCGTTGCTGGAAATCCTTGAAACTTTTAATCAGCTCTGGGCCAATGGGGATTTTCCTCCGTCCTGGCGGGAGTCCGTCATTGTTCCCATCCCAAAACATGGAAAAGACCGAGCTGATCCGAATTCTTACCGGCCGATTTCTCTCACCAGCTGCCTGTGCAAGTTAATGGAGCGAATGGTAAATCGACGTCTCATTTGGTGGCCATCTCGGTGTGGCGTCCCGAATGTGTGGCTCCGTGGTGGGTGGGGAGCCCAGGGGATGAATTTCTGTTTTGAGTCCATGGACAACAACTTTCTTCCTCCAACGAAAAGATCCCGTCCGGAAGTGGGCGGGGGAGAAAGTAAGTCTACCGCATGTCGGAAATTCCTTGTTATGAGATGTGCTAATGATGGTGAGACCCTGACAAAGGTATCTCCCTTTCTAATACGACGAGTTCTGTCGGCAGCGATACCCGGTGACTTAGAATCGGCCAAAAAATTAAGGGATGGATCACTGTTAATTAAAACCAGCAACGAAACACAAAGCGAAAAGTTATTGAAAATGACAAAATTTAACGAAATACCGGTTAAGGTCCAGGTGCACCAAACACTCAACACATGTCGGGGAGTCATTTCGCATTACGACCTACTCTACGTCTCTGAAGATGAGATAAAGAGTGAGATGGCGTTTCAGGGTGTAATAGACTGCCGCCGTCTAAAGACAAAGAGGAACGGTGAGCTGACCAACAGCACGTCCGTCATCCTCACTTTCTGTCGTGACAAACTTCCTGACAAGGTCTATGTGGGATACGAATCTTTTTCCGTAAGGCCATTCATTCCTAGCCCCATGCGGTGTTTTCAATGCCAGCGTTTCGGCCACATCGCTACCAGATGTGAGGGCAAGGCCACCTGCCCGCGCTGTGGCAAAGATAAACACGAAGGTGACGCGTGCACCTCTGCACCAACCTGTGTGAATTGCGAGGGATCACATCCGGTTTATTCTCGAGATTGCCCCAAGATGAGAGAAGAGAAAAAAATAATGGAGATAAAGACCGTGGAAAAGCTGCCATGTCAAGAAGCACGAAAGAAATACAGAACACTCATCGCGCCTACGTTCTCCCGTTCGTATGCTGCCGTAGTAGATAGTGAGAGAAATAACAATACTGACACGCAAGAGAAAAATAAGGACGAACATACTATTAAGAATGCAAAGCAAGCCAAGCCGGATAAGGCTAAAAAGCCGGCAACGAAGAAGGGCACACCGCCGGAAAAAAACGATGCTAGTCAGGGCTCTTCAAAGAAGAACCCAAACACAACACCCACCGTTGCCACGCAAAGCAGGCGTGGAAAATCTCAGCCCCCGGGTCCATCTGGTTCGCCTACGCGTAGCCAACCAGAGTCTATGGAAGAAGACGAATATATATCCGAGTCAGAAATCATCCGGGCGAAGGCTAAGGAGAGAAGACGCATTAAGCGTTGACTCTCCCTTTGGCAGTTTTAAATTAATTTATCTATTTATTTATTTATTTATTTATTTATTTAATTTTTATCAATTTTTAATGGCTTTTATCATACAGTGGAACTGTAACGGTTTTTATCGGCATAAGGAGGAGCTAGACATTTTAATCAGAGATTTTAACCCGTCCTGTATATGTTTGCAGGAAACACATTTTAAGGACACGGACAAGGGATATTTAAAACATTTTAACGCTTTTAGATTGGACGATACCAGCGGCCAACGAGCCCATGGTGGAGTGGCGGTTTTTGTTCGGGAGGCACTTTACACCTCCAGAATAAATCGTAACACACCGTTCCAAGCGGTAGCGGTGACGGTGCACGCTCCCGAGGCGATAACGGTGTGCAACGTTTACCTGCCGGAGGGTGCACCCGTCACACGTTTTAATCTAGAATCCCTTGTTCACCAGCTACCTCAGCCTTTTATTTTACTCGGAGATTTTAATGCTCACGATCGTCTATGGGGAAGCACCCCGGAACAGTGCAACCGCAGGGGACGTATTTTATCAAGTTTTATTAGTGATTTTAACCTAATTTTCTCAATAACGGCGAGAAAACCCGTTTTAACTCTTATAGCGGCGATTCTTCCTCCATTGACTTGGGTATTGTATCGACTAGTTTGGTCAATAAACTCAAACTCTCTGTGCATAAGGATCTTAGTGGGAGCGATCACTTTCCCCTTTTAATCAAAAGGGAGCAAAATTTAAACCCCGATTTTATTAGACCAGGCTGTTGGATTGTCCGGAAAGCTGATTGGCATCTTTTTAACTCAAATTTTAACTACGTGTGGGATAAAAACAACGACTGTGTAACAAACGTAAATCTTTTGACATCCAGCATCATTCAAGCCGCCGAAATTAGCATACCACGATCTCGAAGCATCCTTCCAAGAAATGCTGTGCCATGGTGGAATGAAACCTGCGCAGAAGCCATTAGAAAACGTAAGAAAGCTCTCCGAATTTTCAACAAGTATCCTACAGCAAATAATCTCTCCGCTTTTCGGCGACTAAGAGCGAAAGCGCGTCAGGTAATAAAGGACGCAAAGAGGATTTCTTGGATGAATTTTGTCTCCGGTGTCAACCACAGGACACCACTTGCACAGGTATGGCGTAAGGTGAGGAGCATATCGGGTAGCAGCCAGCATCTAGGTATATCCTTCCTAGAAGTCGAAGGAAAGGTTATCACTTCTCCAGCTGCGATAGGGAACGTATTCGCCCAATTACTCGCCAAAGTGAGCAGCGACGAATGCTATGAACCTTCTTTTGCGATCCTCAAGAAAAGGCTCGAGAACGTCCCTATATCCTTTATGGAGCCTAAAACAACGGCAGACTACAATATGCCATTTACCAATTGGGAGCTGAAATCTGCCATCCATGACTCCCACGACACGTCCCCAGGACCCGACGAGATCCACAATGCCTTCCTCCGAAATCTATCGGAATCGGCGTTGCTGGAAATCCTTGAAACTTTTAATCAGCTCTGGGCCAATGGGGATTATCCTCCGTCCTGGCGGGAGTCCGTCATTGTTCCCATCCCAAAACATGGAAAAGACCGAGCTGATCCGAATTCTTACCGGCCGATTTCTCTCACCAGCTGCCTGTGCAAGTTAATGGAGCGAATGGTAAATCGACGTCTCATTTGGTGGCTGGAGCGTCGAAAACTCCTCTCTAGGATACAATGCGGATTCAGACGGAACCGTTCCACTTGGTTAGAATTGAAAATTTCATCCAAGAAGCCTTCCTTCTCCGCCAACACGTAGTCGGTGTATTTTTCGACTTAGAGAAGGCTTACGACCGGGTCTGGCGACGTAAGATTCTACGCGTATTACGCGAGTGGGGTTTTAGAGGCTGTTTGCCCATTTTTATACAAAATTTTTTAACCAACCGTGTTTTTAAAGTAAGGACGGGACAGTTGTTGTCAAATTTTTACCCTCTTGACAACGGAGTTCCCCAAGGCTCCGTTCTGAGCGTGACGTTGTTCGCTATTGCGATCAACGACATAGCTCACTGTATCAAGGAGCCAGTGTTAGGGTCACTGTTTGTGGATGATCTTGCGATTTTCTGCAGATCATCTAGGGTCGTGAATGCATCGCGTATGGCGCAACTCACCATCAATAAACTTCACAAATGGACCCAAAATAACGGCCTCCTTTTCTCTTTGGAGAAAACAAAGTGCGTTCACTTTTCTCGCACTCGGGGCGTCCATGTAAATCCCACGTTACACCTAGGTGGTAGAAACCTCCCATTTGTGGAATCAGTCCGTTTTCTGGGGATGACCCTCGACCACAAACTCAACTGGAAGGAGCACCTTAATTCTGTCAAGGTAAACTGTTTGAAGTCTTTGAACATTTTAAAGTTTTTAAGCCACGCATCTTGGGGAGCAGACCGCACCACCTTAAGTTTACTTTACCGCACACTGGTGCGGTCGAAATTAGACTACGGCTCATTCGTGTATGCGTCCGCTCGCGAGACGTATTTGAAAGTACTTAATTCAGTGCACAACGCAGGTCTGCGACTATTAGCACTGAGGCGTTTAGGACCAGCCCGATTCCCAGTATATATACCGACGCAGGCGAGCCTCCTTTATGCTACCGAAGGACCTGGCTTCTTTGTAGCTACGTTTCCAAAATTTTAGCAATGACGAGTCACCCATGTTATAGTTTACTTTTTAAACCCCGTTTTATTAATGTTTTTAACCGAAGGACTAAAGCAACCAGACCAGTAAGCGTTCGTTTTAACGATTTTATTCGCGGATGCGAATTCACGCTACCTGAAGTGTATCCTGTTTCATTCTCGGAACACACCCCTTGGATCACTCCCACTCCGGTGGTGAATATTCTTTCACGATATCGACCGAAGTCTTCCACAACTCCCTCGGAGTACCAGCGTTTGTTTGCCATGTTCCGATGGAATCACCCCAACCTTACCCCCGTTTACACTGACGGTTCGAAAGATAACTCTGCTTGTGCATGTGCAGTGTTCTCCCCTATCCACGGAAACATCAGAGCAAAGCTTCACCCGATGTGCAGTGTGTACACGGCGGAGCTTTATGCCATAAGGACAGCTCTAGAAGCCCTAGGTTGACCACGGCGGCTCCTTTGTCATATGCACTGACTCCAGGAGCTCGCTACAAGCCATCTCTGGCTTCTCACCCGTGCAGCCGATCGTGCAAGAAATACACTCTCTCCTGCTGACCCTTTCGAGAAAGGGTTTGAATATCCATTTTCTGTGGGTACCGGGATATGAGGGGATAGCCGGGAATGAGATAGCAGACGCTATGGCCAAGGAAGCTCTGAATAACGAAGTTCTTGTCTCAACGCTGGTTCCCCACGAGGACTTACGAGCATCTCTAAGAAACGTGGTTTTTGGAAAATGGAGGGAGTCATGGAGGATTCTAAATAATAACAAGCTCCGTGGCATCAAGGACATGGTAGCAGCGTGGCCCTCCTCAGCTCGTAGTAATCGGAGAGAGGAAGTAGTACTTACACGATTGAGGATAGGGCACAGCCCCCTGACCCATGCGTATCTCTTTACTGAAGAGAAGGAACCTCCCCAATGTGGGGATTGTAAATGTCCATTAAGTATTAGACACATCATGCTAGATTGTGTTATGTACCGCGAAGCGCGAAGACGAAATAATCTAGGGGGAGACCTAAAAACCCTTTTAGGAGACTACCCTACCAACTTAATCTGTACATTTCGGTTTCTCAGAGAAATAAACATTTTTAATAAAGTCTAATTATGTACACTTTCAACGAAGACATCAGATGCAGTAGATTACTTTATACATAACTTTTGTAATTAAATAGCACAGTAGTGGTGCAAAATGACCTTGCCGTCGACGCACCCTAAATCCAAATACTAACTAACTAAAAAGAAAGGTTTTCACCGGATGGTACTTACTAGTCTCAGCAGAAGTGCTAGTCAAATACTGACGCACGGTGTCAGGGAAGTTCATCGACTCCATGAGCCATGCGTTATTTCGCTTAAAAAATGTTTTTTTATTCCGAGAACTTCTAATCCATCTTTTGCAAGTAGGGCAACAAAAATCTTATTCTGACAAATTCACGAAGACTTCTAATAGCGTCATCAAATTGATCTAAATCAAATCTTCGCACAAGAAAATCCACCAAATATTCCATTTTTTCAGTTGGTGATTTGAACTTTATGCCCATCAATGTATTATGGAGATCAAGCCGTGTGATAAAATTGGAAGACATATCCAATCAGGACTGAAAAACTTGTCTAAGGTCTGAAAAACTTGTCTAAGGTCTGAAAATTAATGTAATAGAATGAATCTACCCATTCCACAAATTGTTCAACAACGATAGGCTACATAACACCAGAAAGTAGGGGCGAAAAATCGGTATTGAAGAAAGTTTGTAAAAAATAGTTCAAGGGACGTAAGAAAACTGGGACGAAAAAGCACGAATGACTAACACCAGGCGAAAACACATGGAAATATATCTTACCTCGAATAAGGTGTGGATTGCTGAGGAAAAAAACACCGATGTAAACCTTAGAAAAAAACTCGGTAAGGATTCCTATCACTCACACTCAATATCGCGAGTAAAAAAATATTTTTTCAGAACAGATTTCTCCCAATTCACTTAACCACAAATGCCAAGATAGAACTACTGCTCAACATGCATTTTCTTTAAAGGATAGGGAAGGTCCACCCAGCGAAACCCCATCATAACTGTTAGAGGTTGCGCGGTGTCATAAAAACTCCCTCAGGGACCGAGTCGCATGGTGCTGTGAAGGCGGAGGGATTTGGCGGCTTGCAGTTTGAAAATGCAAAGAGAGTGGAAAGGGAAAACAGCCAACCCAACACCCTTCCACAAAAGAGTGTATGAGGAACAAAACACCCTCATGTGCACTCAGGAATTGAAGGAGTTCATAATTACTCGGAAAATTCCGTAGAGTAACCGAAGAAAAGCATATTCATCACAGTTAGGCATCACAGTCTACAAACACATGCGCTGGATATAGTATCTATCCATGATAATAAATATATGACATTTGGTTATCATTGACGGCATGGATGCCTTGAGTAAGGCGAATACAGGACATTAAGGTCCTCAGAAATTCGTCAGTGCGGGGAGTCGGAGCTTCGAGGCCGCGCTGAGCCGAGCCGGGCCGCGAAACGAGATCGAAAATAGGAATTTTTTCTTAGGGTCGCAAACTTTTTCCGCAGATTTTTGCAGAATACTTTAAAATTATGTTAACTTAATACCCTGACAAAAAATCATGATATACATTTTCCTAAAACCAGAGATAATGACTACTTTATGTTAACTTTTGCCTAACAAAATGTCCGCCATTTTATGACCTAATGACCAAAAATATCTTCGATATAGAACCTTAGGAAATCCACAAAAGTGTTTTTGCTTGAAAAAGGCAAATTTGAGGAATTTAGGTGCAAACAACTTACACCATCACACTTAATCGATATTACCAGGGTCCGCCGCGTGGAGCCGGACCGCGACGCGCGGTCGAAAATTCGAATTTTCTCTCAGGGCCGCAAACTTTTTCCCAAACCTTTTGCAGACAAACGTTTAAATATGTTTTCTTAGTATTATTACGAAATATATCGACATACATATTTTTTATAAAAGGGAAAATGACTACTTTAAGTGAAATTTTGCTTGAAAAAAGCTTCCGCCATTTTGATACATTACAGCACACAAATATCAACAAAAATGTCTGAAACTTATGCAAAGTACAGGCAAGAAACTATAATGACAGATGAACATGTTAAAACTTTCATGAAAATCCATCCACTGCTCTACCATCTGCGTAACTTTTTACATTTTCGAAGAAAAATGATGAATGTCGTGTTTTTCGAAATTTCGTCATGTTTAAGCCTCCGTAACTCCGTAACGGCTGAGACTTAATAAAAATTACTTGCTATTTCAAAATCAGCAAAGATTTCCCCGTATTTGTGCCAAATTTCAATTGTCTACCTAAAAAAAAAACCATTTTGGACTTTTGTCCGGCGTTTTTCGATTTCCGACCACTGTGCGCCGTGGTTAATTCCACGGCCAGCTTTGAGACTTGGTCTTACTCGTTGCTCTAAATCTACTACTATGCCGGGAGAATACCAACAACTTTTCAAGGAGTTCCGCGCTGAAAACTCCGAATTTACGTTCGTATACACTGACGGTTACAAATCGGATACCGCCTGTGGGTGCGCTGTGGTATCCCCATATCATGGAGTCCTTAAGGCAAAATTGCATCCGTACTGTTCCATTTTTACGGCTGAGCTCACTGCCATTAGGATTGCTCTCCGATCCATTAAAAACAGTGTTGCGTCATTTATGATCTGCACACATTCATACAGTGCTCTCCAATCCATATCTCTTTATTCTCCTTGTCACTCCATTGTTCAGGACATACAAAGCACTCTGTCATCCCTGAGTAAAAAAGGGACCACTATAAGCTTCGCTTGGGTCCCTGGACATGAGGGCATACCAGGGAATGAGAAAGGAGATTCTGCAGCCAAAGATGCGCTCGGGTCTCCGGATACAGATTTTCAATTAATGCCAGCGGAAGATTTAGGGAATGCCATGAGGGGTATAATTAGACAAAATTGGAAGACGCAATGGCTTTAAATACAAACTAACAAACTTCGGGAAATTAAGCCCGTAATAACTGCGTGGCAGACCTCTGTAAGAAATGTCCGCAGGGAGGAAGTGGTTTTAGCACGCTTAAGAATTGGTCACTGCTTATTAACCCATTCATACCTCTTCACCGAAGAGAGAATACAGCCCCAATGCTTAAATTGCGATTGTTCACTAACAGTGCGACATATCCTGACGGACTTTGCAAGATATCGGACTGCACGGACGAATCATAAGCTCGGAGATAACCTAGCTGAGGTACTAGGAGACACTCCCGTAAACATTTCCCGACTGATAGCATTCCTACACTCAACTCGACTTTTCAATAAAATATAAATGATACGTCTTGTAAATTATTGACACGTTAATTTCAGAACGAGCCTAATCCCCTTTATCAATTCCAGTCAGTGAGTGGTGCAAAATGGCCTTAGCCGCCGACGCACCCTATAAAAGAAACACTACTACTACTACACTACTACTACTACTACCACCACACTCATCTGACATCTGGACCAGAACACTTCCCATGCCCTCGATCTTCAAAGGTGAACCATCACCTATTTGCACGGTGCCAGAGTAGGGAATTAATGTCTCAAATAGCGCTTTATTACTCGTTATATGGTCAGAAGCTCCTCCATCTAGTATCCACATTCCTACGCTGAACTGAATTTTCTTCTTGGCACATAATACTATGTGTTCCCTAGTGGTTATTGCCGCCTTTTTAAGTTCGTTATTACCATTTCCTAGAACTTCTTTCTTCTTTGGGCAGCTATGCGCACAGTGACCTTCGCCTCCGCAAGCATAACACCAAAACTTGAAGTTGGGTTTCTCAACATCGGAATTCCCGACTTCCCCTTTGGTTGACGATTCATCCTTCTTCCTCCAAACATTCCGTGATTTCTTCTTATTTTGACTATGACCCTTAGATATTTTATAAGCTTGATGTAGAGCGGGCATACCTTGTTTGGCTAACTTTTCTTCTTCAACCTCTAATAAGGTATGCTTCACATCCGCAACCGATATCTTGTTAGGCGCTACCAGTGTCATCACCGTAATTTCGTACTCATCCGGTAGACCCGTTAAAATCAGGGATGCTAGTTTCTTGTCGTCCAGTTTGAGTTGATTTTGCTCCAATGCATTGTTCATATTAATCAAACTATTAATGTACTCAGTCATGGACATTTCAAAGGATTTAATCACACTGTTTAACTCACGGAATTTCACCATAGCACCGTATTCGGTATTCCTATTGCATAGTCGATCCAATTCCTCCCAGGCATCCTTGGCTTGGTTAAATCCGATGATATCATTTATTAAATCATCAGACACGGATCTTACAATGATGGACATGGCTACATTATTGGCACGGGCATGTCTTCTAAGCTCTGCTTGGGTTAAAGTTGTTCCCTCTGCATCATCATAACCCGTGACCGCCTCGTAACCTTCTCTCGATAGCAATTCCATCTTTACCCTGCACATCCGTGCTGTGTAATTCTTCTTCGAAAGTTTAGGAATCGAAAATGATTTGTCAAAAGATTCTTCTCCGTAACTTGCCATATTGGATACGCCGGTCACCTTGACTCGAAATCCAAACACGGAATATTCAAATCGCTTGAATACCGGGAGTTTCTCATAACACGTTACTGACTGGGCCCATAACCTGTTGTTTATTCACACTTTAGTGATAACATAGAAGCACGCGATATGAGAAATCACTTTATTTGGCAGGAATTACGCCATTACACACAAGAACACGAGCACATGTGCGGGGGAGAAAAAACTACTACCAGAGGGTACCACCATACGGGCTCATACCAAAAACAAGAAAATGGTGTGGGGGACGAATGTGACGAATAATAAACTGCGAGTTATCAAACAGGTTAAGGCAATGTGGTCCTCGTGTATCAGGAGGAGTCGCAGGTAGGAGGTCATTGCAAGATTGAGAATCGGGCATTGCGCCCTGACCCACTGCTATTTCTTCACTAAAGAGAAGATCCCACCTCGACGTGGCTTTTGTGAGTGCCCTCTCACGGTGAGACACCTGACGGAGTGTGATCAGTTTCTCCTTACGCGCGACAGGCTTAGCGTGGGGGGCAACCTAGAATACATTCTGGGCGATGACCCTGACCGTCTACGCCGTTTTGCAATTACTTGAAAAAACTTGCATTAAAGGTGCAATTTGATTTATAAAACTTATTTTCATTATAATCAGCTGCGCTGTAGTAAATTGGGAATGTAATAATTTGTTATGATGCAATTAGATTGCGCGCGGTGTAAATGGCCTTAGTTGTCGACTTACCCGTAACCCCAAACCTAGTAAAACAGCGAAATTAATATTTCGCGACACCTGGTACTCAAACGCTTTTCATTCATTTAACCAGCCTGATTATTACGGCATGATTTTTTTATTAACAAACCATACTTAAGTTTAAGTTAAGAAAATTTAGATTTTGTAGGAAAATCTCTACAATGTATTTTACTATAAGACCTTAGTACGGTGACTTATGCATTGTTTCTGTGTGCCAACAGAGCAACCAAAAACAGAAAATTCTTATGCAGAGTAACCCCGGAAACGATTCAGGAGCAATTTGAAGACATGAAAACTCTTGCAGAACACGAAGTAAATGAACACCGCCACGTAATGCAAGCTAGGTCAATGAACGATGTACTTCCTGTAGGAAAGAGTTTCTCAGTCATCATCCCTGCGACCCAAACAGCGGAACAACCTAAGCGTCATCGTAATGATTCCATAGCTGAGCTAAATCAAAAATGATACGACGCAGCAGGAATGATACGTAAGACCGTTGACCGAGGTCTCAGCATGAAACCTCCCAACAACAAGAACAGTAGTAGCTGCTCAAGTGAATCACTGGATGGTGTAGTATTTCGCCTCTTAAACGTGGAAAATTCATTTCTAATCTTCCTCGAGCACATTGCGGGGTTACAGTTAATACAGTGAAACCTGTATTAAGCGACCACTGACGGTTCCACTGAAAAATGGTCGTTAAGAGGGGTGGTCGTTCAAAGGGGGTGCGGGTGTGTTTCTGACTGCATAATTTCAAGGGAGCAGATTTAAAAAAGATAGGTAACTACTGAGTTCACGCTTTACTTTAAGCAACATAAATCGCGTTTTATTCAGTGATAGTTTTTAATTGCTGATAAATTTTACACAGTTAGTAATTTAATTAATATTAAATATTTTCTCTCTACAAAGTAATGTAGTATATCGCACAGGAACATTTGCACTAACAGCAATCTACAGTAGAGATGATTACCTCTTTATTTTTTATAATGTGTACCATATAAATTTAAATATTATACGCATATACCATAACATATATAGCTGTATTAAGCTGAATTTTGAGAAAAATATTTGTCACTCTGGCCAAGGAAGTTAAATCTCACTTTGGAGCCTATGAGAAGTAAAACAAAGTGTCAAAGCCGCAGGAACTATAGCATAAATCAAATACATATTTATTAATAACGTCCACTCTTATGAATAATGACTTTAAACATACATCTCAGTATTGAGGAGAAAACATCACTTTGAGACGAAAAAAAACTGTCGCATAGAAGTTTGCTTTAGGTCCTTGCACTTTTTTTCGCGATTTCAGTTTCCAACACATATTTTAGTTCTGTAAACAGTTCATTGATTTTCTCGCTGTTGAAATCTGCACTTTTCATTGAATTGTGACACTTTTCTATTATTAATACTTAAGCTTAAACATGTACTCTGCCAGATACCCAATGAAGGGTAACTTCCGCACACCGAATCGTGGAATGGTGCTCCTCACCTCACGCCACTATCTTTCAAATGTATTGGTATGGGCAACACTTTCTGGGTCTATAAAATTATAGGAAATGTTTACATTCCCCGCACGGGGGGAGGAGAGTTATCTCTTCCTTTGGGGAGTCGCGCCCCCACGGACCCGAGCCCACCGAGGAGACAAGCTCGTAAAAAAACCCCGTCGCTCGCTCGGATAGTGTCCAGACAGCATGTGACTCTGCTGCTCTGAGTAGCCGTAACATCTGGCGTCCAGAATCACCCACGTGTTTGCCGTGCGTGGAGACCCGTACGTGGGGGAGAAGGGGATCCTGGTGGGTGAGCTCTCCGGCACCCAGCTGGGCGTCGGATACCCGGTATGGGCCGGAGTTCAACACCCCACTTCGGCCCTGGATTCCCCGCAAAACGGGCGGCCGAGAAGAGCCCTGCTCGGTCAATCGGCTCCTGGCGGCTGGGGAGCTCGGCGGCTCCTTCCGAGCGTACGCCAGGACGGGTTAGTGCTGGAGATATGGGGGTCTCCGTAGGGCGGCTGAAGGCGTGTGGGTTCGGAGGGCCCCCGCGCTGGAGGTTCTAACCCGAAAGAGACCCCCTTTCGAAGGTTCCTATGTCCCTTGGGTAGCCCTGGCGACCACACCGAATCTCGGGTTGTTAAAAAATGGGCCTTTAAGGGCAGATTTTTTTAATCCGCACCTTTTTGCTGCCTTCTTGGAAAGGGACACTTTTCTATTGCACCTAAAGTGGAGGTGTTGGAAATCTAATTCGCACTCGTGTCCGCACCGATTACAAGATATCGATGATTTTAACTCACCGTGGTCGATGCTAAACTTGATAATGTGTTTTCTTCCACGACGTGCTCTCAAACAATTTAACTTTGCAACCAGTGCAGCGCTCGGTCAAATTGGTTCTCGAAGTCGACGCCGTAATTGAAACTGAGCTCACCTTGGCATATTCGTATTTTGCGGTGTAAGCGAGGAATCGCTGCGCGCGGTGCATTATCAGAAAGTAGTTCCGGCTTGTAATACGTGATAATGAGGTTTTTTTTACATTAATTTCAAAAACGTTTGCATGACTACGTTTGGCATAATATTAATATCATTTTGAGTGCCGAAATGATCACTTTTCATAGAATTTTATTCCCCCGATTTTTTCACTTTTTAGGTAAATTTCCGCCTTTTCCGCCACAAAAATTATCATTTTCGTAATCAGGACAGTTATTGACTGTATTGGACGAAAAAATCACAAAAAGACGCGTCTCCGGAAAGTACATAAATACCCATATCGATAACAACTACACCAACACATATCTCACAATAAGAAAGACTTCTTTAAATTACTAATGAATATAACTGGTAGTGCATGAAGCCAACTGGTGCCGGCACTATACCCATTATCTTTTTATAGAAGTAAGGATTCATGAAAGTGGTGATAGTATTTTTAAAATATGTGATCACTTCATTAGCCCTCATCGTTGGTTTGTGATAATCGTGACTATGAATTCTAACGGAGACCTTGTGGCTGAAATTTTCAATTGATTTGGCATAATTTTTCCAACATCCAATATTCCACCAATAGTTTAACTACATTACCTATGTGCAATATGGGAATTCCTCGGGCCTTTGAGGTCCCTTGCCCTCCGCGACAAATATACCGGCAGTTTTTCTAATTCCTTTTCAACATCCCCGGGGAAGTTGTCGGCCTCCATCCACTTTCTGGCAAGATCTGGAATCCAATGACAGCGTTTAAGGACAGAAAATCAGCATCATTCAAATTCCACTTAACAACTTTGAGCAATGAGGATCAGAGAAATTCAATAGTTAACTCTTGGATAAACATCGACAAAATTACAATTGAACATTTAGGGCAAGCGTCACTGCCACAGTAGAAAACAAAATAGACCGTAGCCCACTTAGGCAGACCACTGACATAAATAACTTTCCTACCAGAGGAATCAAATAGAAACAGACAAGAATGCATAATAAAATGACTTACCACTTCAGAAATCAAATTTTCCCTCATCATACTCTTACATTGGCTGAAAATTCAAATAATTTGCCGACTCATTTGCAAAGAAAATTGTCTCTCTAACCATCTATTTCAGCACCAGACCATCAATGGAATACCTTTCTTTATATATACATAACATGTATCACAAGTACTTTTAGCTGCAGAGAGGAAGCCCCGGGGAAATGGCTTCAGCGACTCTGTCCGAGGGTACTGCCGCATCAGGTTTACATCATAACCAAAAACTCGTAAAAGTAGGCAAGTTACCCAATCTGATATTTGTTTTGCTCCCATCATCGATGCATGAAGCCCTTGGTCCATCTGGACTCCATGACTATTATAGATCTGGAAGGGATGAGCATTGAACTATGGGTTATTAGTGAGTATTCAAAACCCATTTAGACAAAATACCCCCTATATTAATGAGGATATTACACATTGATGTATTCATAATAGAAGCACCTACTCCATTGCCTTACCTTGTGGGGAGTGGCGTTATGGGCAGTAAGCACCCCACTTTTGGATACTCGACCTCCAGCCTCGCTGCCGCGTTACTGGATGATAGAGGCTAAGGACATAAAGGCAATTTGTCTGAAACAACAGAATGTAAAATGTAGGTAACGTACATAAGTTGTGGCATCTTAAATAGAAGAGAAGAGGCGTTCTTAATTGATCAATCATGTATACAATACCAGTTCACCACATTCTCAGCAATAATGTAACAGTTGTCAATATCAACAAAGTGCTAGGAAAGGTACAACTATTTCACACTTTTATAATTCTGGACTTACGAGTTATTCCCTCCAGCTTTGACAATATTTCATCTAAATGGGAGGAGAGACACTCCTCGACGATAACCTTTATCATACTCTCCACCTGCTCCTTCCTTTCATCTAAAATGCTATTAATATTCTCCTTCAACATTAAGGGGACCTCCCCCTGGCATGGAAGACTTGCTGTAGTGGACTGTATTTGTGTCGAAGACGGAATGGTGTTGAGTTTGGTGATAGATTGGTCGCTGAGGTGTGGCTTGAATGGTGAAGCAAGCTGTTGTGCCCTTCACCGCAATGCCTGCAATTGCCTGATGAGCAGTTACCTTTTGAATGCCCACCCCTTAGGCAGTTAAAACATACTCCAAGTTTTTGCGCGTCGCTTATTCTCTCAGGAACGGATTTCTTCAAGAATATACTGCATTGATACAGTTGGTGGGATCCTTTGCATACCTTGCATTTTGAAGAAATGGCTACGTTTCCCACCATTGACCTGCTGGTCTTGGTGAAAGGTCCCTTCTCTTGATGGCGTGACGTAATAGTGGTGCGAACAGCGCGATGAGCGTCTACTGTCTCCATCACTTCGGATTTTTCCTGAAGGAAACCAAGAAGCCTTGCGACTCTTGGCATCTCATCCCGTGGCAACGACGCTTCCCATTTCTGATGAAGCTTCAGGCCTATCCTGCTGGTAATTAAGTGGACAAGAAGCGTATCCCAGGAGTCAGTAGGCTGCCCCATGGCTTGGAGAGCCCTCAGGTGTTTATTAAAGTGATCCACGAGGTTTCTCACTTCCGTGGATGACTCCTTCACGAGCTGATGGAATTCGAATATGGCCTTCACATGCATGTTTACTATATAGCGCTTGTTCTCGAAGCGCTGCCTTAATAGACCCCACGCGATGCTGTAATTCTGCTCGGAGGTGGCGAGAGAGGCTATTACTTGCAGCGCTTCTCCACGGAGGGTTGATCTCAAATAATCGAATTTTTGAATTCCTGATAATGACACATTCTCATGAATGAGGCCGTTGAAAGTGTCGTGGAATGTCACCCATTCATCATAAGCCCCATGAAAAATGGGTAGATTTATTTGCGGGAGCTTCACGGGAGTAACATCGTGGGCATTTTCTGTTGAATTACTAGTGTGATTGGTGGGTGATTGAATTATTTGTACGGCCTTTGAGACGGTATCAAAATACGCGTCTTCGAATTCCTCCAGCTCTCCGTCGCCTTCCGCATTCAATAATTCGATCTCCGATTGCAGATCTTCGAAGGCCTGCCAACAATCCTTAAATTTCTCCTGGCGGAGACGCAATTGATGGATTCCATCAGGAATCTTAACACTTTCCACAGCATTCTTAAATCTAGTGACCGTAGCCTTGATTTTCCCGCGTTTTGCAATTAATTCTTTAATTTTCTCTGCCATCGCTGAGAAACGTGCCTTAATGGGTTAATTAGTAGTGGGGAAATGACAGGAAAGGATATGCACTCACTGCCTACCTTGTGCTGCGCTGCTGGTGCGCCGACCGCTGTGGTGATTGATGTGCCCTCCGCTGGTTGGATGGCACCTCTCTGGAGATGCTGATTGATGAATAGTGCTGATGGTCCTCTGCTTGAAGACCCCGATTTGAGTGTTTGCCGGGTTATGCCTCGCGATGAAATAATCTTGCGCCGATGCACAAAAATTCCAATATGATTTGCCAGTCGCTGGTTTAATCCGGCCCGAAGGACCAAAAATGTTCGCGCAAACCGGCCCGAAGGTGGCTCAGAAGAAGTGCGCGCGGGGACGTGTGCCCCGGGTTATGATAAAATGAAAGGCGAGGACACCTTCAATCGAATTTGGTTTATTTCGCGCGCAACTTGCGGAGAAGCGCACGCCAAAACTCCGCGTCCACACGCTCCCGGCTTTCGGAAAACACTGACTTGAAGTAGAATCTGAGCTTTTCCCGGCGTATGCTCTGCATGAATATTTCTCGGGTTTCCCACCGGGTTTCGTATCGGGTCGTAGTTCCCAACGTTTCCATGACAGTCCGTCATCGTCATCAGGGGTTAATGTTGAGCCAAGTTTTTTCTCCGGTATTTATACTCATGAGGGCCATTCAAGTGGGCCCTGATTGATCCTTTCTGAATTGGGGTGATTTATAGTGATTGATCACTGACTTCCACGTATTACTTAACTGGAAGCCTTTGTCTCTGTTTAGGTTCTTTTGGTGTATGTTGATTTGTATGGCTTCTTTGACAATTCGATCCCAGTAGTTGTCTGTGCGGCATAGCACTTTGGTACTTTTAAAATCTACTCGGTGACCGAGGTCCAGGCAATGCTCTGCCATCGCTGATTTCAGTGGGTGGAACAAGCGTATGCATCGTTTGTGTTCCGTCAGCCTTTTTTCTATGGTGCGGCCTGTTTCCCCAATGTAAACGTGGCCACATTCACATGGGATGCTGTATACTCCCGACGTCTTGAGGCCCAGGTCATCTTTCGGTGTTCCGATGCAGGTCTTTATCTTGCTGGACGGTTTGTGTATCGCTTCTATGTTATGTCTCTTGAGTATTCGGGATATTTTGTTGCTGACACTGGAGATGTAGGGGAGACACGCTCTGGCTATCGGTTTCTCCTTTTCTTCTCTGTTGTTCCTTTCTAGAGAGGTCCTTTTTATGGCCGCCTGGATTTCACGATGGTTGTAGCCATTCTTTCTGAAGGTGGATTTTAGATGTGAAATTTCCTGGATTAGGTGGGCGTCATCCGATATGGCTTTGGCTCGATGGAAGAGGGTGGTCAGGACGCCTTTCTTCTGTGCCGGATGATGATGGCTGGAGGCATTTAGGTACAGCTCCGTGTGCGTTGGCTTCCTGTATACGCTGTGTCCAATATTTCCGTTTTCCTTGCGTTCTATTAGGATGTCCAGGAAAGGAAGTCGTCGATTATTCTCCACCTCCATTGTAATTTTAATGCTGGGGTTTACGCCGTTCATGTGCTCCAGGAATGTTGGCAAAGTCTCTATTCCATGTGGCCACACTATGAGTGTGTCATCCACATACCGGAAGAAATATTTCGGGCGGAGCGGGGCTGTTTCCAACGCCTTCTCCTCGAAGTCCTCCATGAATAGGTTCGCGATGCCAGGCGAGAGGGGGAGCCCATTGGAACTCCTTCGGTCTGCTCGTAGAATTGCCCGTTGCACAGGAAGTATGTTGATCTCAGTACGTGTTGGAATAGCTCAACTGTCTTCCGATCAAACCGGGTTTCCAGGAGTCTGGTGGTTTCTTCGACCGGAACCCGTGTGAAAAGGGATACCACGTCAAAACTGGCCAGTATGTCAGTTTCTTCAAGTCTTATGGATTTCAGCGTCTGCACAACCACCCTCTCGCCTCTCGCCTTTCCACTAAAATTGAGATATTTCTCGATTGTCGTTGAACAAATTTCATTGATGAGCACGAAAATGTTAGAAGTCATTTAAGCAATACTTCTCTTTTGAAATCAAGAATTTTCATTATATCGCGCTTCAAAAATTTCACTTAACATAGAACCTTGGCACGAGAACACGAAATTTTCACGAGGGACGAGCTCTGTAAATTATAATTACAAACCAAGTGAATGACGATGACCACGTAATATAAGTCAGAAGTTATTCAAACGTCTACATACACGAGGTATCGTACAAGCGCCAACGTGGTATGTAGCACGGGGTGATTTCACACCTTGCATGGGCGCTCATCCTAGACTTAATCAGAAATGCGTTCGCTTGCGAGACAGACCCCGCACACTGGACAACGACATGGGGTCAGACTAGAAACTAGTAGGGAGCTAGTGGGCCGAACATTCTACCATGCAGATAAAACTACTAGTTAGTAATAGGAATAATTGACATGGTGAGTAACAATAATCATATACGTCTCGTAATATAAATCCCTGTTAAAAAAAGAAAAGGAAAACCTCATCAGGCTTTGAAATTATTGGGATTCTGAGTGTTAAACAGATTCTGTTTTACGTCGCACAAAATGTGCATTAATAAAAACTTCGCTGTAGCCGGGCCATATCCTTAACTAAATTTTTGATGCTGATAGTACGCTTTGATGTCTTTCGAACTCAAGCCAATCTACTTCGTCATTTGCTGAATTCTGGAAATACTAGATAGAAATGTGCGCTCAAGCGATTTCAATTAATTTATGATGTGTTCATCCCATGAAAACTTAATATGAAAGGGTGCTTACTTTGCACCTTACTTATGAGTTCTTTCAGTTACAAACTGCTGGACGCCAGCGAAACCATCATTCGCCGGTGAAGTGATGGAAATAAAAAGTTCTTCTTGCCCGTTACCGTGTCATAATGCAGATTTTTGGGGTCATAATAAGGTAATCGAATTCATAATTTGTGAATACACGTTACACTTCGACCTCATAACTCTACGGGAACTATTGCGCTGGGATAATATTGTAGAGTCTGAGTAAAATAGCCTAGGGATAGGGATGGGGGAGGGGCGAGGGGTTTTAAGAAGTGCTCTCCCGAGAAAAAAGCACGGGGAAAATCCTCAAACTATTCGCTGAGGGAGTAAAAGAGAGCAGCGATGGGGAAGCGACGTCAATGGCGACTGGCGCCCCTGTAATATGCCTCTATGACATGCCAGGTCTCCGACATCACTGATGCTTAAAGTGCTAGAGTAGTCAATACGTCAAGAGTCGGCAACTTAGGGTTATGCCCTTAAGTGTTGTCGAAATAACGACTAATATAGGCCCCGCACGGGGGGAAGAGAGTAATCTCTTCCTTTGGGGAGCCGCGCCCCCACGGACCCGACCCCGCACGGGGGGAGGAGAGTTATCTCTTCCTTTGGGGAGTCGCGCCCCCACGGACCCGAGCCCACCGAGGAGACAAGCTCGTAAAAAAAACCCCGTCGCTCGCTCGGATAGTGTCCAGACAGCATGTGACTCTGCTGCTCTGAGTAGCCGTAAGATCTGGCGTCCAGAATCACCCACGTGTTTGCCGTGCGTGGAGACCCGTACGTGGGGGAGAAGGGGATCCTGGTGGGTGAGCTCTCCGGCACCCAGCTGGGCGTCGGATACCCGGTATGGGCCGGAGTTCAACACCCCACTTCGGCCCTGGATTCCCCGCAAAACGGGCGGCCGAGAAGAGCCCAGCTCGGTCAATCGGCTCCTGGCGGCTGGGGAGCTTGGCGGCTCCTTCCTAGCGTACGCCAGGACGGGTTAGTGCTGGAGATATGGGGGTCTCCGTAGGGCGGCTGAAGGCGTGTGGGTTCGGAGGGCCCCCGCGCTGGAGGTTCTAACCCGAAAGAGACCCCCTTTCGAAGGTTCCTATGTCCCTTGGGTAGCCCTGGCGACCACACCGAAATTCGGTGTGGCGTCCCGAATGTGTGGCTCCGTGGTGGGTGGGGAGCCCAGGGGATGAAATATAACGTAGTATGGAGTCTGAAATTCTTCCTCCACCAAAGAGATCCCGCCCGGACACGGGCGGAGGAGAACAGTTATTCGAAAGAGCAAAACGGTTTCTGTCATTGAAATGCTCCAAGTACGGCGAAAATTTGAAAAAGGTTTCTCCCTTCTTCATTAAAAAAGCACTTCAAGCCATCATTCCAGGAGAGCCAAACTCAGTAAAGAAACTTAGAGATGGTTCCCTATTAATCGAAACAGCCAATAACTTACAAGCCGAAAAATTGTTAAAAGTAGAAAAGTTGCACGATATACCAATCAATGTCGAGATCCACCGTACTCTAAATACATCTAGGGGTGTGATCAGCCACTACGACCTACTATATGTCGAACCAGACGAAATTAAGAAGGAGATGGCTTCCCAGGGTGTCATTGATTGTCGACGACTTACAACGAAGCGTAACGGTGAAGTGATTAATACTACCTCGGTAATCCTCACGTTCGGTTTGGATAAAATCCCGAGCAAAGTCTACCTAGGCTATGAATCGGTACCTGTGAGACCTTTCTTTCCCAACCCGATGCGTTGCTTTCAATGCCAAAAATTCGGCCACATCGCACCGCGATGTGAGGGCAAGAACACCTGCCCGCGCTGTGGCAAGGACAAGCACGACGGTGAGAAATGTTCATCGGAGCCTTTCTGCGTCAACTGCGAGGGCACGCATCCATCGTACTCCCGAGATTGTCCCGTCATGAAAGATGAAAGGAGGATAATGGAAATAAAGACCCTGGAAAGAATCCCCTATTCCGAGGCACGAATGAAATACCGGTCACAGATGGCCCCAACATTTTCAAAATCGTATTCGCAAATAGTCGCAACCACCACTAAAAAAACTACATGTACCATCTCTACTCAGACTTATAATGATTTTCGCATTGAGAGCACGAAGATGCCCATACGAGAACAAAAAAAAACAGAAAAGCAAATTAATAAAGTCACAGACAGGAAAAGTCATTCTAAGGCGGTTTCCCCTAAGAAAAACCCAAAATCTACTTCTGAGGATGCTGGGAATAAGCGGGATAAAACACCCCCACCCACATCCTCTAAAGATGCACAATATGATGCCATGGAAGAAGACCTCTGTGTCTCGGACACAGAAGTGTTCCAGGCCAGGATAAAGCAGAGGAAACAGCGGTTAAAACGTTGATCCTCCGCTCACTGTGTACATATGTACATTTCCAGTTTTTAACCTATTTATTTATTTATTTTAACAATTTAAACCATGTATTTTATTCTACAATGGAATATGAATGGTTTTTATAGGCACAAGGAGGAGCTGGTTGTTTTAATTAGAGACTATAACCCCGTCTGCATATGCCTGCAAGAGACGCATTTTAAGCTGACAGACAAGACCGTTTTAAAAGGTTTTAAATTTTTTAGACTTGACGACACCAGTGGTCAGCGAGCCCAGGGTGGAGTGGCAATTGCTATTCGGGAGGCCCTATACACCTCACGAGTGCAATTGGACACTCCGCTGCAGGCAATTGCAGTGACAGTACACGCACCCGAGGCAATTACTCTCTGCAACGTATATCTGCCGGAAGGTGCACCTGTGAGTCGAGTTAATTTAGAATCCCTCGTTCGTCAATTACCTCGGCCCTATGTTTTAATGGGTGACTTCAACGCACACGACACCCTATGGGGTAGCACAAGAACTCAGTGCAATCAAAGGGGACACATAGTCACAAATTTTATCAATGACCTTAACTTGTTTTTACTAAACACCGGTGAAAAAACTCGATTCAACAGCTTCAACGGTACCTTCTCGTGTATCGACTTAAGTATTTCGACAGGTGGCCTAATGCGTAGGCTTGAGTGGTCCGTACATAAAGATTTATGCGGTAGCGACCACTACCCTATTTTAATTACTAAAGGTGGCGGTTTTATCCACCGTCCGACTCAACCAAGCAATTGGGTTGTCCGCAAGGCCAATTGGTCTCTTTTTAAAAGAAATTTTTATTTTAACCACGACGACAATGTGAATGGTGTGGGGAACATAAAAGTACTCACAGATAACATTCTAGAAGCCGCAAATTCCACCGTACCCCGTTCTAAATGCAAATCTCACAGGCCCACAGTTCCTTGGTGGAACGAGGAGTGCGCAAAAGCTATACAGGTGCGAAAGAGGGCACTCCGAATCTTTAGCAAATATCCTACGGCGACAAATCTCACCGCCTTCCGGCGCCTCAGAGCGAAAGCTCGGCAAGTGGTTAAGGAGGCCAAGAAAGCTTCATGGGAGGAGTTTGTGTGTTCTATAAACCACAGGACTCCCATATCCAACATCTGGAGGAAGATTAAAAGCATCTCTGGCTCTAACCACAACCCTGCAATTTCATCCCTGAAGGAGACTGACCGAGTTCTGACAACACCTCCCGAAATAAGCGAGTGCTTTGGACGTCGACTTGCGGAGACAAGTCGTAACGGCAGCTACGACGAACCATTTAGAACACTGAAAGAGCAGAATGAGACTATACCTCTTACCTTTAACCCGAGAGACTCTGGCGAGGTTTACAACGACCCCTTTTCTCTGTGGGAGTTGACCTCCGCCATCCTCGAATCCCGTGACGGCTCACCAGGAATAGATAAGGTGCATAACGCTTTTCTAAGAAATCTTCCCAAAGAAGCACTCCCCCATATGCTGCGATCCCTTAACCAAATTTGGTCAGAGGGTAGTTTTCCAGACCCTTGGAGGGAGTCCATAGTCGTACCCATCCTTAAACAAGGAAAAGATGGATCGGACCCAAACAACTATAGACCGATATCTCTCACCAGCTGCGTATGCAAGGTGATGGAAAGAATGGTCAACCGTCGTCTCGTTTGGTGGTTGGAGCGGCGGAACCTTCTTTCGGATATCCAGTGCGGCTTTCGACGGGGTAGGTCAACCTCCGACCATCTCGTCAGGACCGACAGTTTCATTCAGGAAGCATTTCTCTTGCGGCAAAACGTAATTGGCGTGTTCTTCGACTTAGAGAAAGCGTATGACCGTGTTTGGCGGTACAAGATTCTGAAGACACTTGATAAATGGGGGTTTAAAGGAAATCTACCTATTTTCATTAAAAACTTTCTGTATGCCCGAGTTTTTAAAGTTAGAATAGGTGAATATCTATCTACCTTATATCCACAAGAAAATGGAGTACCCCAGGGGTCCGTACTGAGCGTGACCCTATTTGCCATTGCGATAAACGATGTGACCGAGTGTATCCGCTCCCCAGTTATGGGCTCCTTGTTTGTTGATGACCTCGCTATTTTCTGCAGGTCATCAAAATTAACGAATGCCTCTAGGCTGATCCAGCTGACTCTGAATAAGCTCTCCGTTTGGTCTCAGAGGAATGGATTCCGTTTCTCTACTGAGAAAACGAAATGCATTCACTTTTTCCGAGGACGGGGTGTACAAGCCCCACCGTCCCTATATCTCAATGATAATGAGCTTCCTTACGTTGAGAACGCCCGATTTCTGGGTATGACATTGGACCGGCGCCTGAATTGGCGCGAACATTTCCGAGCTCTAAGAGACAAATGCTTCAAAGTTCTGAACATTTTACGGTTTCTGTCACATTCGACATGGGGCGCGGATCGTACCTCAATGCTTATGCTGTATCGAGCATTAGTACGTTCAAGGCTAGACTACGGATCGATTGTGTACTCATCCGCCCGTGAGACCTACATGAAACCGCTCTCGACGGTTCATAATACGGGACTGCGTTTAGCAACCGGTGCCTTCAGGACCTCCCCTGTCTTGAGCATTTACGCCGATACAGGAGAGCCTCCCCTAGTCAATCGCAGAGAGACGTTGATGTGCAATTATGCCACAAAAATTTTATCCGCGCCGAACCACCCCTGTTTTAACATTATTTCTCACCCACTGCTTTTAGACCTTTTTAACCGAAAGACAAGATCCACTAAACCTCTAAGTGTTCGCTTCAGAAACCTAATCGCAGAACGCAATTTTACCTTGCCCGCCACGTACCCCACTGGGTACAGCAACGTGCCGCCGTGGTTAATTCCCCGGCCAGCTTTGAGACTTGATCTTACTCGCTGCTCTAAATCTACTACTATGCCGGGAGAATACCAACAACTTTTCAAGGAATTCCGCGCCGAAAACTCCGAATCTACGTTCGTATACACTGACGGTTCGAAATCGGATACCGCCTGTGGGTGCGCTGTGGTATCCCCATATCATGGAGTCCTTAAGGCAAAATTGCATCCGTACTGTTCCATTTTTACGGCTGAGCTCACTGCCATTAGGATTGCTCTCCGATCCATTAAAAACAGTGTTGCGTCATTTATGATCTGTACAGATTCTTACAGTGCTCTCCAATCCATATCCCTTTATTCTCCTTGTCACCCCATTGTTCAGGACATACAAAGCACTCTGTTATCCCTGAGTAAAAAAGGGACCACTATAAGCTTCGCTTGGGTCCCTGGACATGCGGGCATACCAGGGAATGAGAAAGCAGACTCTGCAGCCAAAGATGCGCTCAGGTCTCCGGATACAGATTTTCAGTTAATGCCAGCGGAAGATTTAGGGAATGCCATGAGGGGTATGATTAGACAAAATTGGAAGACGCAATGGCTCGAAATCCAAAATAACAAACTTCGGGAAATAAAGCCCGTAATAACTGCGTGGCAGACCTCTATAAGAAATGTCCGCAGGGAGGAAGTGGTTTTAACACGCTTAAGAATTGGTCACTGCTCATTAACCCATTCATACCTCTTCACCGAAGAGAGAATACAGCCCCAATGCTTAAATTGCGATTGTCCACTAACAGTGCGACATATCCTGACGGACTGTGCAAGATATCGTACTGCACGGGTGAATCACAACCTCGGAGTCAACCTAGCTGAGGTACTAGGAGACACTCCCGAAAACATTTCCCGACTGATAGCATTCCTACACTCAACTCGACTTTTCAATAAAATATAAATGATACCTATTGTAAATTATTGACACGTTAATTTCAGAACTGGCCTAATCCCCTTTATCAATACCAGTCAGTGAGTGGTGCAAAATGGCCTCAGCCGCCGACGCACCCTATAAAATAAACACTACTACACGGACCCGAGCCCACCGGGGAGACAACCTCGTCAAAAAAACCCTTCGCACGCTAGGATAGCGTCCAGACAGCATGTGACTCTGCTGTGCTGAGTAGCCGATACATCTGGCGTCCAGATTCACCCACGTGTTTGCCGTGCGTGGAGACCCGTACGTGGGGGAGAAGGGGATCCTGGTGGGTGAGTTCTCCGGCTCCCAGCTGGGCGTCGGAAACCCGGTATGGGCCGGAGTTCAATACCCCACTTCGGCCCTGGATTCCCCGAAAAACGGGCGGCCGAGAAGAACCCAGCTCGGTCAATCGGCTCCTGGCGGCTGGGGAGCTTGGCGGCTCCTTCCGAGCGTACGCCAGGACGGGTTAGTGCTGGAGATATGGGGGTCTCCGTAGGGCGGCCGAAGGTGCGTGGGTTCGGAGGGCCCCCGCGCTGGAGGTTCTAACCCAAAAGAGACCCCCTATCAAAGGTTCCTATATCCCTTGGGTAGCCCTGGCGACCACACCGGATCTCGGTGTGGCGTCCCGAATGTGTGGCTCCGTGGTGGGTGGGGAGCCCAGGGGATGAATTTCTGTTTTGAGTCCATGGATAACAACTTTCTTCCTCCAACGAAAAGATCCCGTCCGGAAGTGGGCGGGGGAGAAAGTAAGTCTACCGCATGTCGGAAATTCCTTGTTATGAGATGTGCTAATGATGGTGAGACCCTGACAAAGGTATCTCCCTTTCTAATACGACGAGTTCTGTCGGCAGCGATACCCGGTGACTTAGAATCGGCCAAAAAATTAAGGGATGGATCACTGTTAATTAAAACCAGCAACGAAACACAAAGCGAAAAGTTATTGAAAATGACAAAATTTAACGAAATACCGGTTAAGGTCCAGGTGCACCAAACACTCAACACATGTCGGGGAGTCATTTCGCATTACGACCTACTCTACGTCTCTGAAGATGAGATAAAGAGTGAGATGGCGTCTCAGGGTGTAATAGACTGCCGCCGTCTAAAGACAAAGAGGAACGGTGAGCTGACCAACAGCACGTCCGTCATCCTCACTTTCTGTCGTGACAAACTTCCTGACAAGGTGTATGTGGGATACGAATCTGTCTCCGTAAGGCCATTCATTCCTAGCCCCATGCGGTGTTTTCAATGCCAGCGTTTCGGCCACATCGCTACCAGATGTGAGGGCAAGGCCACCTGCCCGCGCTATGGCAAAGATAAACACGAAGGTGACGCGTGCACCTCTGCACCAACCTGTGTGAATTGCGAGGGATCACATCCGGTTTATTCTCGGGATTGCCCCAAGATGAGAGAAGAGAAAAAAATAATGGAGATAAAGACCGTGGAAAAGCTGCCATATCAAGAAGCACGAAAGAAATACAGAACACTCATCGCGCCTACGTTCTCCCGTTCGTATGCTGCCGTAGTAGATAGTGAGAAAAATAACAATACAGACTCCCAAGAGAAAAATAAGGAAGAAAATACTATTAAGAATGCAAAGCAAGCCAAGCCGGATAAGGCTACCAAGCCGGCAACGAAGAAGGGCACACCGCCGGAAAAAAAAGATGCTAGTCAGGGCTCTTCAAAGAAGAACCCAACCACAACACCCACCGTGGCCACGCAAAGCAGGCGTGGAAAATCTCAGTCCCCGGGTCCATCTGGTTCGCCTACGCGTAGCCAACCAGAGTCTATGGAAGAAGACGAATATATTTCCGAGTCAGAAATCATCCGGGCGAAGGCTAAGGAGAGAAGACGCATTAAGCGTTGACTCTCCCTTTGGCAGTTTTAAATTAATTTATCTATTTATTTATTTATTTAATTTTTATCAATTTTTAATGGCTTTTATCATACAGTGGAACTGTAACGGTTTTTATCGGCATAAGGAGGAGCTAGACATTTTAATCAGAGATTTTAACCCGTCCTGTATATGTTTGCAGGAAACACATTTTAAGGACACGGACAAGGGATATTTAAAACATTTTAACGCTTTTAGATTGGACGATACCAGCGGCCAACGAGCCCATGGTGGAGTGGCGGTTTTTGTTCGGGAGGCACTTTACACCTCCAGAATAAATCTTAACACACCGTTCCAAGCAGTAGCGGTGACGGTGCACGCTCCCGAGGCGATAACGGTGTGCAACGTTTACCTGCCGGAGGGTGCACCCGTCACACGTTTTAATCTAGAATCCCTTGTTCACCAGCTACCTCAGCCTTTTATTTTACTCGGAGATTTTAATGCTCACGATCGTCTATGGGGAAGCACCCCGGGACAGTGCAACCGCAGGGGACGTATTTTATCAAGTTTTATTAGTGATTTTAACCTATTTTTACTCAATAACGGCGAGAAAACCCGTTTTAATTCTTATGGCGGCGATTCTTCCTCCATTGACTTGGGTATTGTATCGACTAGTTTGGTCAATAAACTCAAACTCTCTGTGCATAAGGATCTTAGTGGGAGCGATCACTTTCCCCTTTTAATCAAAAGGGAGCAAAATTTAAACCCCGATTTTATTAGACCAGGCTGTTGGATTGTCCGGAAAGCTGATTGGCATCTTTTTAACTCAAATTTTAACTACGTGTGGGATAAAAACAACGACTGTGTAACAAACGTAAATCTTTTGACATCCAGCATCATTCAAGCCGCCGAAATTAGCATACCACGATCTCGAAGCATCCTTCCAAGAAATGCTGTGCCATGGTGGAATGAAACCTGCGCAGAAGCCATTAGAAAACGTAAGAAAGCTCTCCGAATTTTCAACAAGTATCCTACAGCAAATAATCTCTCCGCTTTTCGGCGACTAAGAGCGAAAGCGCGTCAGGTAATAAAGGACGCAAAGAGGATTTCTTGGATGAATTTTGTCTCCGGTGTCAACCACAGGACACCACTTGCACAGGTATGGCGTAAGGTGAGGAGCATATCGGGTAGCAGCCAGCATCTAGGTATATCCTTCCTAGAAGTCGAAGGAAAGGTTATCACTTCTCCAGCTGCGATAGGGAACGTATTCGCCCAATTACTCGCCAAAGTGAGCAGCGACGAATGCTATGAACCTTCTTTTGCGATCCTCAAGAAAAGGCTCGAGAACGTCCCTATATCCTTTATGGAGCCTAAAACAACGGCAGACTACAATATTCCATTTACCAATTGGGAGCTGAAATCTGCCATCCATGACTCCCACGACACGTCCCCAGGACCCGACGAGATCCACAATGCCTTCCTCCGAAATCTATCGGAATCGGCGTTGCTGGAAATCCTTGAAACTTTTAATCAGCTCTGGGCCAATGGGGATTATCCTCCGTCCTGGCGGGAGTCCGTCATTGTTCCCATCCCAAAACATGGAAAAGACCGAGCTGATCCGAATTCTTACCGGCCGATTTTTCTCACCAGCTGCCTGTGCAAGTTAATGGAGCGAATGGTAAATCGACGTCTCATTTGGTGGCTGGAGCGTCGAAAACTCCTCTCTAGGATACAATGCGGATTCAGACAGAACCGTTCCACAATGGACCACTTGGTTAGAATTGAAAATTTCATCCAAGAAGCCTTCCTTCTCCGCCAACACGTAGTCGGTGTATTTTTCGACTTAGAGAAGGCTTACGACCGGGTCTGGCGACGTAAGATTCTACGCGTATTACGCGAGTGGGGTTTTAGAGGCTGTTTGCCCATTTTTATACAAAATTTTTTAACCAACCGTGTTTTTAAAGTAAGGACGGGACAGTTGTTGTCAAATTTTTACCCTCTTGACAACGGAGTTCCCCAAGGCTCCGTTCTGAGCGTGACGTTGTTCGCTATTGCGATCAACGACATAGCTCACTGCATCAAGGAGCCAGTGTTAGGGTCACTGTTTGTGGATGATCTCGCGATTTTCTGCAGATCATCTAGGGTCGTGAATGCATCGCGTATGGCGCAACTTACCATCAATAAACTTCACAAATGGACCCAAAATAACGGCCTCCTTTTCTCTTTGGAGGAAACAAGGTGCGTTCACTTTTCTCGCACTCGGGGCGTCCATGTAAATCCCACGTTACACCTAGATGGTAGAAACCTCCCATTTGTGGAATCAGTCCGTTTTCTGGGGATGACCCTCGACCACCAACTCAACTGGAAGGAGCACATTAATTCTGTCAAGGTAAACTGTTTGAAGTCTTTGAACATTTTAAAGTTTTTAAGCCACGCATCTTGGGGAGCAGACCGCACCACCTTAATTTTACTTTACCGCACACTGGTGCGGTCGAAATTAGACTACGGCTCATTCGTGTATGCGTCCGCTCGCGAGACGTATTTGAAAGCACTTAATTCAGTGCACAACGCAGGTCTGCGACTATGCACTGGGGCGTTTAGGACCAGCCCGATTCCCAGCATATATACCGACGCAGGCGAGCCTCCTCTATGCTACCGAAGGACCTGGCTTCTTTGTAGCTACGTTTCCAAAATTTTAGCAATGACGAGTCACCCATGTTATAGTTAACTTTTTAAACCCCGTTTTATGAATTTTAACCGAAGGACTAAAGTAACCAGACCAGTAAGCGTTAGTTTTAACGATTTTATTCGCGGATGCGAATTCACGCTACCTGAAGTGTATCCTGTTTCATTCTCGGAACACACCCCTTGGATCACTCCCACTCCGGTGGTGAATATTCTTTCACGATCTCGACCGAAGTCTTCCACAACTCCCTCGGAGTACCAGCGTTTGTTTGCCATGTTCCGATGGAATCACCCCAACCTTACCCCCGTTTACACTGACGGTTCGAAAGATAACTCTGCTTGTGCATGTGCAGTGTTCTCCCCTATCCACGGAAACATCAGAGCAAAGCTTCACCCGATGTGCAGTGTGTACACGGCGGAGCTTTATGCCATAAGGACAGCTCTAGAAGCCCTAGGTGACCACGGCGGCTCCTTTGTCATATGCACTGACTCCAGGAGCTCGCTACAAGCCATCTCTGGCTTCTCACCCGTGCAGCCGATCGTGCAAGAAATACACTCTCTCCTGCTGACCCTTTCGAGAAAGGGTTTGAATATCCATTTTCTGTGGGTACCGGGACATGAGGGGATAGCCGGGAATGAGATAGCAGACGCTATGGCCAAGGAAGCTCTGAATAACGAAGTTCTTGTCTCAACGCTGGTTCCCCACGAGGACTTGCGAGCATCTCTAAGAAACGTGGTTTTTGGAAAATGGAGGGAGTCATGGAGGATTCTAAATAATAACAAGCTCCGTGGCATCAAGGACATGGTAGCAGCGTGGCCCTCCTCAGCTCGTAGTAATCGGAGAGAGGAAGTAGTACTTACACGATTGAGGATAGGGCACAGCCCCCTGACCCATGCGTATCTCTTTACTGAAGAGAAGGAACCTCCCCAATGTGGGGATTGTAAATGTCCATTAAGTATTAGACACATCATGCTAGATTGTGTTAAGTACCGCGAAGCGCGAAGACGAAATAATCTAGGGGGAGACCTAAAAACCCTTTTAGGAGACCACCCTACCAACTTAATCTGTACATTTCGGTTTCTCAGAGAAATAAACATTTTTAATAAAGTCTAATTATGTACACTTTCAACGAAGACATCAGATGCAGTAGATTACTTTATACATAACTTTTGTAATTAAATCGCACAGTAGTGGTGCAAAATGACCTTGCCGTCGATGCACCCTAAATCCAAATACTACTACTACTACGACTAATATAGGCCTCCCCCACCCCCTCCTCGCCTCCCCCGCCCCCTCCTCGCCTCCCCCGCCCCCTCCTCGCCTCCCCCGCCCCCTCCTCGCCTCCCCCGCCCCCTCCTCGCCTCCCCCACCCCCTCCTCGCCTCAACCACCCCCTCCTCGCCTACCACACCCCCTCCTCGCCTACCACACCCCCTCCTCGCCTCCCCCACCCCCTCCTCGCCTCCCCACCCCCTCCTCGCCTCCCCACCCCCTCCTCGCCTCCCCACCCCCTCCTCGCCTCCCCACCCCCTCCTCGCCTCCCCACCCCCTCCTCGCCTCCCCCACCTTGCCTCCCCCCACCTCGCCTCCCCCACCTCGCCTCCCCCACCTCGCCTCCCCCACCTCGCCTCCCCCACCTCGCTATGAAGAGTTAAATGAATTATATGAAGATCCCGTAAGTTCGCTCATTTCTCATTTACTTCAACTTCAAACTACCACCGTGAATTTCATATATCATGTACCATGGCATTGCTTGTATTTTCTAGGAGCTGTGGTATAACCCGTCTAGGACAAGTGATGGTAAAACATCTCTTCCATCAGGGAAATTGTATGACCAGTACACCAATATTTGTAAGGAGTTGCGAAAGTTTGGCTTAAGGGACGAGGGGTTAAGAGACCTGGGGAAGATGCAGCCTGTGATGGTAGTGAGGATTTGGCAAGACTCCTTCCATGCATCCTTAGTAATGAAAGTATTTATGATTACAATTTTTGTACCACATTAAGAGATTGAAATTTCTTGGTAGTGAATTCATTCTCAGTAATATGTACTTTTTCATGTTTTAGATGCTGAAGAAAGATTACAGTTCCTGCAGACTGAATTGAACGATTGGGAAACGATCAACAAATACTGGCAGGAAACAGTGAGACACCGGCAGGCCAAATTAAGGTCTGACACTGCATATGAGGCCACATATGAATACATAAACACATATCCGGTGCTGAAACAACCAGAAGGCTACAAATTGTTGGTACCATCCATGACCTTTACCCCATGAAAAATAAACTGAAAATGCTTTCAATTTTCATTATCTTTCAAAAATATGCTAGCTCCAGCATCTGCCTCAATCTCATAATATCAATGCCATAATGTTTATTTTTCCAGCTCCATAGTGATTTTAGACAGTTGTTCCCTTAGGCATATGGTAGAATTGCTACCCACTGGGAGCCATTTGCTGAGAAGGTTAAAGAGCAGCTTGGCATCGAAAACATTTCTATACCAGGTAAGCTAACAGGAAGAGCTTCTCACACTAGTAGTTCCTTATACAATGTTTGCATGATTATTTGTGATTGAAATGAATTATGTATTGCAGCTCGGTGCTCTGATGCTGAACTTCTGCATTTATTTTCTCGGTTGGTGACGACAGTTCCATTAAAAGTCCCTAAGGGAAAAATGTGTAAGCCTTCACGGAAGGATATTTTGGATGGCTTTCTGTTCATTAGAGCGGCTGCAGGGATCCGTTAAACATGGAGCATTCACCGTAAAAATGACAGTTGCGTGAAATCGGTCGATTTTGAAGAAGTTAAGCGTCATGCAGAACAATCTTTACGCGATACATTGAGCCAAAAAACATTTTTAAATAAAAATATAAACATTATTACATAGTGGGACATAAATTTGATTCAAATTTTACTATGTTTACTATTTAATAACAATTTTTTTAACTTTTAGTGTTTTTACCCGAATTTTCAAATAAAATGTACAATATCGTTTAGAGCGCCACGTTCCGACGCGGTGTCTTTTGCACCAATACAAAGGGAAAAGTATATGCAACGCAGTAGTAAAGAAAATTTTTGCTACTAATTGCTACTCCGACCTCCGCATTGATTTAACTACAATGATGCAATGCGCGGCGGCCTGGATGGCGCGTGGTAGGGCTCAAGGAAATCCAGTATTTATGGGCATAATTCAATATTATTGGATATTTTATTTCTATGACAACTATTTAATGCGCCCACCGGGAAAACCCAACCACCACTCTCTGTACAGTTGTAATGAAATGCACTTTGGCCACCGGTATTGAACGGAATAAGCCTTTTCACCCTTTAAATGGGAATTTTCCTAGAAAATGGAGATAATAGCATTGCAAACCTTACTCTCTAGGAAACCCAAATTACTTATAGACATCGCTTGCCCGAAATTTTCTCGCTAAAACTCAGTTTTACTCCGATTTTGCCAAACGAAAGACTTGAAAGTGAGTTTTCTCAAGCGTGAAGATCGAGTCTTGAAAAAGTCGAGTATCCTCAAACTTTTGTAAAGAAGACTTGTAGGGCTGAATAAGAGCGCCCATTGTGTTTTAGTGTTGTTCGATAACCCATAACGAACAATTCTGTTATTACTTTTGGGCAATTAGTGTATTTCATTTAGCTGTCTTTGTTACTGCCTTCGGCTAAGACCTCAGTGGATATGAGAAATTTCACGCGTCTTTGGATGCATGAAGTATTTCTTGAAAGTGGAAAAGGGTCCGTATCGTTGAAAAACCAATACTAATTGGACTACTTGAGCAACAAGTTAGAGTTAGATGAGGACGTTAAATCGAAAGTTATCCCGAAACAATTTGCAGATAAGTATTTTTTTCTCACATTATCTTCGCCGGTGGAAGGAAAGCAAAAGAAGTGACAGGTTTTTTAGAAGAAAGTTCGCTGACTGGCTAAATGAGAGGTTGAAATTTCCTCCGCCTTCATTTAAACGTCTACCCAGTACATCCGGTAAGTAATTAATGCGGAATTTGTGATGAGTTTAGAGTGATATTCATTCCACTTAATTCAATGTGTTAATCAAAATAGCTACTTTCGAAGGTTCATCAGAGTTAGCTGAAATTGGTCGACCAAAAAAACAATTTGAGAAGTCCAGTGAAAGGGCCAAGAGAAGGAAAATCTTAGAGCCAGCACATCCCCAGCAGAGCATCCGTGCGTAATCGAAGCAAAGGTGATCTTGGCGAAAATAATAAAAGAGGTGACAACAACCACTCCCTCAAGAGCGCGGCGAGTGTTATCGAAATGGAGAGCCAAGGAGGTGAGGCACAGTCAACTCTCTCCCGAAGAAGCCCTTTCCATGATCGTTTCTGGTAATTTCACGAAACATTAGTACTTGCTCCTCCGACGGACATCTAAAGAGGCTACCCTTCCTATCGGCCACTTTTTCGAGGAGGCAATGGAGGCGAGGAATAAGGGCATAAGAAGATTCACAGAGCACCATGCAAGGAAATTTTCCAGGATTGCAACGAATGAAGACCTGTTTAAAAGATTACTCCTAACTTCAGATCCAATGATATCAAGTATTTCTACGGTTCAAAGAAGGAAATTACTTCAATTACCAGCCGAGGTAGAGTTTTATAATCCTGGAAGAATTGAGTGAGCAGAGTAATGACGACAGTGATGAGGATTTGTCGGATAGTGATTATTAATGTATTTAAATTTATTTCGTAACAATGACTGAGAAAGATAAGGAAGAATATTAACTTATTTTTTGATCATTAAAAAAACCCAAATGAATCGAAAATCTCATTTAATTTTTCGCATCAAATCTTGTGCTCGTTAAATTGATACCCCACAAATTTTGGCTTTTAACTTGAGTTATAGGAGTTATGAAATATTTTTTATGACATTTCAATGATTGTAATAATGCCTCCATTGAAGCTTTTGAAATAAGTAACCCCGTTTAAAACTGCTTCCAAATCCATTGGCACTTATCAAGGAACTATGAATTGTCTTCTTAATTAGAATTAGATGTTATAATTTTTAAAACAATGAATGAGGTACAATAATGTTAATAATAGACTTATAATATAAATTTCCGATTAATATTAACTTATTGTTTGCATCAAATACGATCAAACATATGAGAGAGTAGAAAATGTTCTCTTGGTTTATTCAAAATAAGTTGTTCAAAGATTGTCCAAAAATAAACAATGCAGTTCATTTTATATGCATACATGTATATGTCTTAAATAAATTATTCAGCTTTATGAGATGTATAATTTGTATTTACTATCGGGTGGATAATCTCAAATTCCAATGTTAAAAATTGTTTACACAAAATGTGAAATAAAAATAAAAGTATTGCAAATACATAAAAAATAGTTATAAATTCAGAATAAGCGGATCAAAAACAACGCGAATAGACCTTTAGGTCAAATATATACATGATAACAACGATGTTATTAATTTGGGCCAGCTTTTTTCGATTTGGGACCATTGTGCGCCGTCTGAAAACAAAGAGGAACGGTGAGCTGATCAACAGCACGTCCGTCATCCTCACTTTCTGTTGTGACATTCTCCCTGACAAGGCCTATGTGGGATACGAATCTTTTTCCTTACGGCCATTCATCCCTAGCCCCTTCCGGTGCTTTCAATGCCAGCGTTTCGGCCACATCGCTACTAGATGTAAGGGCAAGGCCACCTGCCCGCGCCTTGGCAAAGAAAAGCATGAAGGCGACGCGTGCACCTCTGAACGAACCTGCGTCAATTGCGAAGGATCACATCCGGTATACTCTCGAGATTGCCCCAAGATGCGAGAAGAGAAAAAATAATGGAGATTAAGACTGTGGAAAAGCTGCCATATCATAAAGCCCGAAAAAAGTACAGAACTCTAATCGCTCCTACGTTCTCCCGCTCGTATGATGCCGTAGTGGATAGTGAGAAAAATAATAATACTGACACGGAAGAGAAAGGTATTTACTAAATTTTTGACCTATTTTTAATGGCCTTTATCATACAGTGGAACTGTAACGGTTTTAATCGGCATAAGGAGGAGCTTGACATTTTAATTCGTGATTTTAATCCCGGTTGTGTTTGTCTCCAAGAGACGCATTTTAAAACCTCAGACAAGGGAATTTTAAAAGGTTTAAACGTTTTTAGACTCGACGACACCAGTGGCCAACGAGCCCGAGGCGGAGTGGCGATTGCTATTCGGGAGGCACTTTAACTTCACGATTGCAATTGAATACTCCATGCTGCGGATGCCATAACGATGTGTAACGTCTATCTTCCGGAGGATGCGCCGCCGGTCTCACTATGTAGCCTGGAGGCACTAATCCGTTAACTACCCAGACCCTTCGTCTTGCTCGGAGATTTTAATGTACATGACGCCCTTTGGGGTAGCGCAAGAGGCCCACGTAACAGACGATGGAAGATATTATCCGATTTTATTTTATATTCTAATCATATTTTATTAAATAGCGGAGAGAAGACACGGTTTAACAGTTTTAATGGCCAGTAGTCCTCCACAAACCTTTGTATTTTATCAAGTAGTCTTATGACAAAAATGAGGATGTCTGTCCACAACGACCTCGCCTCACATACAGATAAAACATCTCCTAAAAACCGTAAAAGATAGAACTCCACCACAAGAGGAAGGGGTCTACCGAATTCCTTGCCAGACCTGCGGGAAGAACTACATCGGCGAAACAGGCAGATCAGCCAAAACACTCCTAGAGGAGCACGAGAGAGCGATTCGACTGGGGCAGTAAACAAAGTCCGCGGTAGTCGAACACGCAGCGCTTGCCCACACAATTGACCTCAAGGAAGCCAAAATCCTTGCCAAAGTGAAGGGTTTAAAACGAGACTCGTCAGAGAAGCCATTGAAATATCCAAGAACAAAAGAACATTTCAACAGGGACACCGGCATGAAAATTAGCCGTACTTGGCAACCCGTTTTGAGAAAAAACTATCAGCAACCCTCTCCACCAACCTCCCGCTCCCCTCCCCCACCACCTGACACAGATACCTATATAAAAGAATTTAAATTCCCAACTCCTCAGAATCCCTTGAAAAAGCGACCAGCATCGGTCGGGAAACGTTGGGGCCACCCAATAATTGACGCGGCGACACAGCCCAAAAGTTTTTATTAATATTATGTCATGTTTTGTTTATTGCGTGAGACTGTCAAATTGCTACGTAAAGTATCGTTTCACAATATTGCTTATTCATTAGTTGTTTTCCATAGTTGAACATAAAACCGATCTCTTTGTTTTTCATCTTTTCCGTAGATGTAAACGATGAGTCCAAAAGTCACTCCGGTGAAACTTATGGGTTAATATTTTCAATTTTAACATAACCAAGATGGCATAAAATAAGAGAGAGATTGGTGATGGTTTTCCGGGTTTACACCGCGTTGATAACGCGGTGTAACGCCGGAAAACCATCACCAAATAACTAACCGCGGAAGCCTCCGTAATAAGAGTGAGATTGTTTCTTATGGTTTTCCTACGGAAGAAAATGATAAGCACATTTTCGTACGCTAAGGAACTTATATAAGGCAAGGATAAGATTTTAGGGAAGAATAGTTAAGGAATACAGTCAAATATTCTCTTATTCACGTAATTTGCTGATGTTGGATGAGCACCAAAGGCGGCATAACAGCGTACTACACATCCTATGCTGCCTAGAGCTCTGCCGGACATAAATGTAAAGCCTAATAGTGAAATTCAGTGAGTCTTTATAAGAGCTGAAAAAGTTACGAAAGATATTCCTGTGCATAGAAAATATTTTTGAAACTTCAAGTGACTTGCCAACTTGACAATTAAAATAATTGGGGTCAAAATTATAACTTAATAATGGTATATAGCTGAAATTAAATCAAGAGTCGTTCTCTCATCAATTCTTTCGCCAAGTCGCTGGAGCGACTTCACTGTCGTCGCTAGCGAAATTCGCTCTTGGCGAATGTTTACATTCGCTATATGCTCGCCAGACCAAACGAGGATAAATTTTTCGTCAACGAAGGACGAAGCGAAGCTTTTCTGGCGAAATAGCTAGTGAATGAAAATGAGAATAAGAATTCAGTCATCGTTCGGCAATGTTTTCGACAAATCGCGTTGGCTATAGCCAGAAAGAACCAGAATCAGGCACCAGGCCTTATGTTCCACTTGTCACTTGCCTGTGGCCGATTGCTCTGTAAATATATCCACTTAGTGCGTAAAATGAAAAATAAGTCATGTTAAGGCAATTTTCGTTTTTATTGTAAAAAATGATAGTTGAATTATATACATAGGATATAACATATAACAAAAAAATAATTGATGGCGATGGGAACATGCATGGAGTCTTTTCTGCACATGAATGAAGTAATTGAGCGTTCATTGTCTGCTCCATGGTGTGTTTCAACGTGACTTTCAGCTCACATGGAGTCGTCATTGTGATCACTGGTCGTGAAACTTTTCTTTCGTTGAAAGAAGAATCAGTCTTTAGATTGCGTGCATCCACACGCGATGCCAGTGGTCTTCTAGCTTACAATTGCTCCTTGTTTCCCGTGAAATAAAACCTCCAATTTCCCAGGAAAACTTGCTTCCATGCCCTCCTCACATCTCGTGGATAAAGCCTGGAAAATGTAGGATAATACAGGGGTGAGTATAAGTTTCGATAGTCGGGTGAATAGGGAGTAGGTTACCGGAGGGTCAAATTCGCGAAATTTGAACGAAAATTTTATGTGTACCAAGAAAAATAAGGTATTGAGAAGGGTTTATCTTGTAATTTAATTATTTTTGTGTGACCTTATCAAATCGATGTATTTTTTACGTAATTTATTTTTTCCAATTGCAATTACACTAAATTCATGGTATTTGAGTGCGCATGTTTTCATACCTGTGTGGAACTATCAATGAATTGCATCTATTTCTGGTCGCTTCTATACCTACAGTAGCGTACTACATGTGATGTGGTTGATCGAAATCCTTACAGCCTCCGCTAAAAGGTGGAATAAGTGAGTCCAGTGACCTCATTGTCCGCTCTGCCCTTAATTTATCAATACCAGTTTATTTGGGGATCATAGTATGTTGAAAATTACACACATTGGTATTTAATTTACTCTATTAAGTACTTGAAGGCCACCCGGCGTTGCTCGCGAAGGATAGTACCCAGAGATGAGGGAAACTTGGAACTTAGATTTCATGATCATAAAGGATTTTCATGTTTCCTCTTTGAGCGTGTCAAGAGGTATGCCTACCCGGTAGGATGTCCAACCGCAGAAGTTGTACTACGAGACGTGACAAACGATAATGAGAAAACGACACATGGACACAACCGAAAGAAGCACTGCGGTCTTTTGAAGCATTAGATGCTCCTATGTATTAACTTTGGTTACAATCCGTGTAGCCGCATGGAAGCGCATAGCGGACAGACGGACACCCTCTTTTATGCATGTAGATTATGAACATGACGAAAGTGCTTGAGAACAGAATAAGAGTATTAAAACATTCGCGTGAGCAGTGGCACTCAACGGATCAGAATTACGGACCATCGTAAAACCTGACCCGTGACCTGACGTCTCCGACACCTGGCGCTGGCGCGGAGTTGTGCAGGTAAATTTGACGGAAAGAGTGAATAAATCAAGATTGGAGAAGAAAGGTTACCGTAAAGTACTGTACAAAGAGATGGAACTGGTATACTCAGTATATTAGAATACACAATAAATATGTGGGAAGTACAATGGAGGGAAAAATTCAAGAAACATTCCCTAAGGAAGACCAAAATATGGGTAAAGATAGACACTCGGAAGAAGAATATCTAGCAAGTAAAGCAACTAGCTTGGGAAAGGGAGAAATTGTGGGTTGATGTATGCCAATCTCAGGATTGTAGTACTGCGAATGAATGAATATTCTATGATGATTTATAGAACCCTGAAAGGCACTCACACTGTGAACCACAATTTTTGACTGAAGAGGGAGAAGTAAGGGGAAATAACCGTATTACCCTTAATATCCTTACTTCCCACACTCCAGTTAAAAATTGTATAAATTGAATGCACTACACACCATTTGTAACATGAAGATGATGTAGTAACATTGTAACCTAGGTCGTTGTACATTTTTATAATATTGGAAAGTAGGGAGCAATTACTTCAAGATTTAGGGTGAGAAACCATTAATGGGAATAGGTTTATACACTTTCGGGTAAGGTAAATGAAGCAGTAGAGGTAATGGAAGCAAAGCATGCAAGTTGAGGATGGGTTGAAGCTTATTTAGAGGAGAGGCAATAAGAAGGAAATTTGTGAAACAGAGTCAGGTTACTTTGAAATTAGTTGTTGAGATAATTAGAGTTAAGAAAACGTATTATGAAATTCGTAATAGGTAGTATGTATTTTGAGCCCGAATGGTTTTTAACCGCTTAAGATATTACATCGGGTGCACATCAGTAATTGTATCTTGTTAAGTGCATATCATATTATTTCCTATTGGTTTGGTTATTAATGGTTATTTTATATAGCCAAAGTAACATAGTTCAAACCAAATAAAGCCTTAAGTTACTGGTTATTTTATGATAGGTACCGCATCCAAGCTACTGGAGGGAATATTTTATGTATCCCTTTAATTTCCGATAAAAAATCATAACATTGAAATATATTTACCCAAGTTCTCTTGTATTTTCGTAAAGTTTGGAAGATTGAGGCGATAGCGCTTTTTGTTAAATTGGAAGCTTCAGCAAAATGTAATATCTGTTAGTCTTTGAAGATTGCCTTGGTGTCACCACTCCGCTACTTTATATTAGATCGCGCGATGGTAGCTTAACCGAGGTTTATGTTTCCTCAGAGGTGCGTACAAGCCCCATTTTAAATGACTACACCCTCGCATAAATTTTGTGCAAACAAAATTAAGATAGATGTTTTACTTACTAATTTGGTTGTGCGTAGTCGGCTGCTATGTTGAAGTTAATAGCGTAGCCAGAAAACGACTTTTTCAATAAGTTCTTCTGTATAGGTCGCTGATCCACCGAAGAAGCTTATTATTAATAAAACTATTACACATGATATATGATATTAATTAGTTAAAGCAATAATTCTTGTAGTAATTCTACGTGACATTTTCGGCGTTTTAATGACCCAAGACTCAGTTTATTGAGACATTGGGTAATCATCCATTTTGGCTCTGGAAGGATTTAACTCTCAGAACTCCGCGTGGCTGCGCCAGTGTTGATAATGAACCTTATTTTGCTGAAAGTAAAAATTTTGAGGAAAGGGAATACCTGAAATTGAATTTTTAAGGAAGTAAAATCTATGATCCCATATTTTGATCAGTTTATTGATTACTTAGAGCAGGAAGATTCGGAAAGTTTCAATTCTGAGGGGACATTCCGTAATTGCATACTAATCGTTACCCATACCTCTCTTTGGTTGGCTGGCCAGTCTACGGGGGAAGAATTGCGTGGTGTTTCCTCTGAAATGGTAGACTGGCGAGCTGGCTAGTTGCTAGTACCGTACTAGTAATACGAATACGTGACATCGGGGACCTCAAAAAAAGGCTTTATGATTGGCTATTCTGCGTGGGATTCAAAATGGCTCCGTGGGACGCAATTTTTCTCGCGTGATATATTAGCACGTTGCGTACGGATGGCGAGAATTCTCGCAATTCTTTTCCCGAACGTTCCGGACGGATGACGAATATTCTCGTCTTTTAGGCGCGTCAGCCTAAACAATTTTAAAGCGTACAATACGTATTCGTTACTACGTTTTCAGTTGTTGTTCGTTATTCATAATGAATTGATGCATCATAACGTTTGATTGGGTAAAGTTATATTCTAAACATTAGCTTTTTAATCATGTTTAAACCAAAGGCATTACGCCCTAATAGGCACATATTTCCAATATCAACGCCTCCAGCCAGAATTCCTAGCACTTTATATACCCCGGTACGCAACGTGTTAAGAATCGGCATGCCACAGGTGTTTCATTTAAAAATTTTTTTGGGAAGATGGCATGATCATCATAAAGAGTCATCGGTCCTGAGATTGGTTTGACCAGCTCTCCTATCAATTCTGTCGGCAAATATTTTAACACCTGCATTAATCTTCTGCGTTACATGAGCTGTATGGATCACCTCTGCCATTCATCCCTCCCACCTGTCCTTCAACGGTAATTTTCGTGATAACCTCGTGTCTCATGCTATGGGCTATCAAATTGCTTTTCTATTATTAATTTTAAATGGAATCAAATTGAAAATTCTTCATAAAGTTTACAAAATACTTTTCTTTTACATTTGAACTTCTGCTTTACTCTCACGATCTATTAATTTGATTTTTCATCTTTCTTCTATAGCACTACATTTCGTAGGCTTCAAACCTTGTTTCCTCCGATTGTCATCGTCCATGGCTCACTACCGTACAGAAGCATGCTCCTAAAGTCCTAAACAATTGCTTCCTGACTTCAACGCGTATATTTTCAGGTGTAAGTAGACTTTTTGAGGAATGCCATCATAGCTTGGGTTGTTTTACGAACCATTTCCTTCTTAGTCTATTGTCGGTTACCCGTCTACCCAAGTAGAAGAACTCCTTCACCTCGAGTTTATGGTTTCCTAATTTCAGGCTGGTCTTCACCTCTTTTCTTGTCTCCTGTAAGTATTTACTAAGCTCTACGAAACCATCTACAAAATCTTTCTCCCTGAATTTTTATGATCCCTGCAGGGATATTGTCATATCCAGATGTTTTATTCATCCGTAGGTCCTTTATATCGGCATCAAATTTGACTGCACTTTCTTCTTCTTTTTTTTTGATGGACAAGATTATTTCCGTTGTATAGCTCTTCCAGATACTCCTTCCATATATTCAGCTTGTCTTAATTTTAAATCAGGATATCATTGCGTTTTGCACTCTGCTCCTTGATGTGGTTGGTGACATGGTACAAATATTAAATTCTTTAGTTGGTAGGCCTTGCACCGGATCACGTGTTCAACGGTTAACCGAAGAAGAAAGGTTGATTGCGAAATTTAAAAAAAATGTATAATTTATGATGCGTTTGCAAAATCTGTTAACTTGCGTTAAAGTTAAAGGTAAAACTGCAATTGAAAATGTGCAGACGTGTTGGGAACACATGAAGTTATAAAAACTCGTTTACGTAACTGTTTGTGTGATTATTTTCTGATAAGGAGAAAACTTTCTCGGCCTTCCATGAGCCAAATGTCATGTTTATTACATTTTGTTGCTCCGCATGAGATTATAGTCACTTTTCTTTGGATTTCGCATTAAAAATGTTTGGAAGTGAAGCATGCTAGGATTTGTAGAAAAGTTCTAATATTTCTCAGGAAGCTCTTGTATCCATGAAAGCTCAGTTTTTAATTATAGATTTTTGTTCGGTACGATGCTGAAAAAGGTGCGGTGAATAAAAGGTATAATTCTGGACAATTCCTCTTTTGCCAATGCTCTTGGTTGCTTATCTAAATTTCGTACCAGAGAGCCAGAAATGTACCATAGATTTTATTTTCATATGCTAGTCGAGGTTAAAGATTTTCAATTCCTCAGTATTTTATTCTACTGGGCTAAGATTCTTGGGAATGCATATCAAACTCAAACTTTAAGTCTAGATTTAAACTCAAAATTATAATTTACATGTTCATCGGCGTTCATTTACTTACTAGAAGAAAATCGTGTGAAATTAGTAAGTATAAAATGTAATTTTAATCCACTTCCGTGGTGACTTCGAAATTATTACCTTTAGGTTATTTTGAAATAACTGTTAAGCAATGTGTCCGTGTCAATTTGTAGAAAAAATCTTATATTGAAATTGTCATGCACGCAACACATATATTAAGAGTACGTAACCCATTTTTTTCGTAATTTGTACGAGATAAAATTGCTCCGTTATCCTTCGGGCTCCTCCTTTGTCAGCGGCGTTATAAGGACAAAAAACCACTGTAAATACTCACTTGAGGATTTGCGTGCCTGCTAGCAGATAGCCAGGAACGGTGAACTCCCTCTTCTTCATCACCACGCTGCCGACAATATCTTTGACTACTTGGGAAGTCTCCATAGCTTCCATTCTAGGAAAAAAGAAAATAAAATGTTTTAATAACGCAGAGTTTACACTAGGATACTAGTATTAAAAGTATCCGAGGGAACCATATGGATGCATTTCTTTGTTTAGTTCGTTGATTGTGCCTTCGTTTTTAATGTGAGTTAGGCGTGATCAATCTAGAGATGGTAGGGAACTAAATAATTGAAAATGTTGCATACTCCTCGGGAATTATTGAATGAAAGATATTATGACAGCCGCTTGAGACATATTTGTGTTTTTAAATACCTTCACTATAAGAAGTTACTAAGTCAATCATGCGTGGAAACCTACACTTATTACTAACCTATTTCATATTAGATATAATGATGTAAGGAAATACTAATAATAATAATAGAACATTTTGCTCACGCCTTGGTAGTCATTGAATGGAAGGCATACACGCCGTATGTAACCTTTTAGTAACGGTAGTTAAAACACAAATACGCCTAAAGAGGCTGTCATTTTATCGCCGAACCGAGTGCGAGCATTAAAGTTTTTCCTGGTAAAACTAAAAATAATCAGGCAGATAGTGAATATTTAAGATGTAATCATTTAAAAAATGGCCGCGTAATGAATTTTCGTGGTCAAATCTCCACAATCTTATTTAAGTTTGGCAATACACGAGTGAACGATGAAATAAAATACGGGAAAAGTAAAGGTGAGAGAGACATGCGGTGCGAAATTACTGATTGTCTCCAATTACCCTTAAAATAAATTCTGCTGCAGCTTCAAAATATCGCAATGATATATGGAAGAATTCTAATGTCTCCCTGCGTACATTCATGACTTCAGTCCATGTACTCATCGCACAAGTGCAAATGAAAAGACTGCTTCTCATGTCTCTCGTAGTTCAAATATTGAGACTTTCTTACGTGGTCTAGAGCGTTACGAATCATTTTGAGATTTGTGTATACTCTCATAATCGTAGTAATTTCGTCAACATATCATTTTTTAGAACAAAAGCTGCTTCTTTAATGAACGAAACCTTGAGCCAGGATAAAATGTGAACCTCATTTCTGGTAGTAAATGTTTATGATTCCAACATTCCCTCCAAGTTAGAAAAAACGTGTTCTCCTTCCATATTTCTGGGATATTTCCTATATACTTGAATGAAAACCTATGTAAGTTCTAGTCGACGCTAGGCATCGATTTCCCTTTCACATTAAAAAAAAAACTATTTATAATGATGAATGGCATGTATTGCTATTGTAAAACCTTTAAGCGTTTAAAACATGGCACATTATAAATTATAAAAACTTGAAAGTTGCATTGTAATATTTAGCTGCCAAGATTTTAGTTTGGTTACATAATTTAATAAAGGTTATACTAAGAGGCATATTTGTTTTTAAAAAACCATGGCACTGAGAGGTTACCGATTCAATGATGCATGGATACCAATATCTCATTGTACCTACCTTTCCGAATTTTTCTCTGGCTGTGATTTCTTTAATTGCTGCTGAAGTCCGGATGTCGCCGTGAAGAAAGGAAGTACCGTCGTCAATTTTATATTTTTGTATCCCAAGCTTATTAGCTCCTCATCCAGTGCATCCATTAGCCCTATTGGTGTTAGATAAGAAGCGTTAGTCAAGCTATTATCACATTTCGTGTGAAAGGATTTCTAAGACCCTGTAAGAGACCATGAAAAACTCTCGTACTCGGAATTATTGAGCTTAAGATTTAATCCAATAGTGATTTTATGAGATTAGTTTAATCCTTACAGGAAGTTTTATTAGTTCAATCATTTTTGATGAAAGACATTTCTGCTGAAACATATCGTTATCTTAATACTGTGTAGACAACCAGTGTCATTATGTTTTGATTCTATTTAACATTTCTTTTTCTACATAAGTTAATCATTGACTATTACGCATTGCTTTGTTACCCTCACTTATTTTCTTCTTTCCCTTTACAGACTGTTGGAGAAGATCTATTACTCACCTGATACAGCGCACTTCGTGGATGCATAAGGAACTAGGTATTCCGGTGGGGTTAGTGAAGACATCGATGATATGCAAACTATCTGCCCGCGGTCAACTGCTTTCATATGCGGCAGGAAGGCTTCAATTGTCTGCAAGAAAGATAGAATGCGAATTGAAAATCAGTGTTAGATGAACAGTTCTTTGATTTGATAAATTTAAGCTCTTGATTCTATGTTTTGTAGTTGACTTATAGCCATTTTTCATAAAGCCATTTTTATGTTTTTAGAATGGAATAATTGTGATGGATTGGAAATTATTACTGAAAGTCAATGATGTTTGGTATGCGTGGCCAAACCTTTTTAAATTTCCTCTATTCATATTTGGTCAACTATCATAACATTTTGTGAAAATTTGATGGTTATTTCCGGTAACCGTAGAAAAATGCCATTCCGTTTCATCATTTTCCTTAGCAAATTAAAGTATTGATTTTTGTCGCTCATGGAATAACATCACGGCGTTGATGCCAAATCAAATGAAATGTGTATAATAGTATTCATAAAAGCTACCTGCCAGGAAATCATTTAAAATTCTTACCCAAAAGTGTGACGTGTAGTTTGTGGCCACCACGCGGGAAATTGTTTCGGGTTGATACGAGTCCAGTCTCCCTGCGGTGACGATTCCAGCATTGTTGACCAGTATACTCACTTCGCCGACCTCGGTTTGGACTTGGCGTGCGACTGCAGCGACTTCGTCCCTTTTGCTAATGTCGCAGACGTACGAAAACGCGGGTGCCTTGCCGTTGGAAACCTTCTTAGCTAGCTCCGCAGTCTCTTGGCAGCCATGTTCGTTTATATCCCAGCACACCACCGTCGCACCCAATTTGGCAAACTCCAAAGCCATTCCTCGGCCCATTCCCTGTGCTGCACCGGTTACCTTTGGGGAAAGAACGGGTTTCGTTGTATATTTTGTCCTTTCAAATATCTTATAAATACGTGAAGCATCGATTAAATACTCTAGGAATGGAGATTCACTGATGAGATTGTGCTTACGTTCGTTTGATTTAGTGAACAAATGTTAAAATTTTGAGTGAGTGAAGTTGTTAAAACTTTCGCGGTCAATGCTGTCGTTTGATTTTTATTGATTTTGGTTAACCCACTTCTTGTGTCTTAAAAGTCGTCAACATTTCTTCCCCTGTGTCGGGGAGTCCTGGAAAGGTCCTTGGTAGAGGGGCGAAACGTTGATGACTTTTAAGACACAAGACGCGGGTTAACCCCTAAGTTTTACCAGTTTTGAACGAGAGTGTGTCTCAAGGAATGTTAATAGGTTGTAACTCCTTGAGGGACTTGGTACACTCGGCTACGTGAGGACGAATTTCACTCCCTCTAATATGTATGGATTTTATTTTAAATATAGGAATGAACATTATTATGTTGGTACCTATTTTTTATTGGCCGCTGACAAATTTTCGCACGGTTGATTAGTGAAACAAGTTTTCTCTGCATTTTTAAATTAGTTTCATATTATTATTCAAATTGAGTATTAAATCACCGATTAACTTATAAAGTTATCCTTGCTTGCGGTCTATTATTTCCATTTTGTCATCTTGAGATAATAGTGAGTATAACCATTGGCTTCACTTCAGCAATCCTCTCTCTCTCTCTCTACTTCCATATGATGTATGTAGTGGAACGGGCTCAGATGGGGTTGGGCGAAACACGGATACGATTCTTCGAAGGACAAAGGGATATTCTGTTATCAGGCTGAAAGTGAAAACCTGAATATCGCTAATAATGGAACAGCGGAAATTTTTTCACCATTACTAATTGCTATTTAAAAGGTTTTAATACGAGAAGTTATGCGGCAGAAATACGAAAGGCGAAACGTGATGGAAATTGAATTTAAAGACCGAACCCAAAATGATAATCGTATGGGCATTATCTTTGAAGTTGAATAGAATGAACGGGGCCAAAATACAATTAAGCATGACGTCGAAATCTCACACATTGCATGATCAAAGCATGATTGCATGGCGCAAAGGAACGAAAACCTAATCCGAAATAACCAGGTCACACCATAAGAAACCTTTTTTACTCTCCTCATTGAAATGAACTCACTCCTTTCGAAAATGAAATCCAGCGCAGTAAAAGTCGATCCAACCTAATGTATTTGAATGCGGCAATTACAAAAGGAACAATGTGAAGACCTACCAGTGAGCTTTGTATATGATCCGTTGTCGGACCCAAGGCCTTTATTCGAGAACACGATTTTGGTCGTTTCTCTTCTGGAAAATTCATTTTGCGGGTCCTCGTGTAATGAACCATTGCTAATATGTAGATTATCAATTCTACGCAGGTATCCGAGGATGAGTGGGCTTTTAAATGCATGTTTGGTGGATAGTTGAGTGCAGAAACGCAGTCTCTAATTTTAGCGAGGCTTGGAAGAGTGTGAGGTGAATGGGGTCATATTATATTTTACCTTTAAATATTAGGAGTGAAAGTAAGTGTTCTTTACATTGTCTCCATGATCGTTTGTTTTTACTTACCAGTACAATTTCATTTTCCATGCTCCTTTGTGGCTGGCAAATGAATGGCTTGCAAACTGCTCGAAGGATACCTCGGAACGGCGCAATGATCAGCAGGAACGATGCCCACAGGAGGTCTGCAATTTTGTTGCTCTTCATCTGAAAATGTAAGGGTAAGCAATTAATATTGATTTGGGTGACTAGAGAAAACCCTGGATTATTTTGAACTAATTGTGGTATCCACGTGATACAAGTATTTTCGAATTAGCAAAATTATTACACATTAAATGATTTTTTTTGTGGGGCGATTTTGAGATTCATTAGATTTTGATGCAATTTTTTAAAAACTGTCAGAATCATGGAATACCCTTTGTAGCATTAAAATGATGTTAATGGCGGTATGCTTTTAGTCCTCATCAGCTCCCACTCTAATCATCGTAGTACTCGTGTGCTTAAGTTTTCGGCAAATACAGTGAAACCTGTCTTAAGCGGAATCTCTCGGGCCCTTCACTTTTTTCCGGATAAGACAGTATTCCGCTTAACTCAGGGTCTGACAATTCAAAAAAGACAATACAAAGTCATATCACGTCTATTGCATGCGTTGCCTAAAAGGTTGGTTTGACTCAAATTCTACACGTAGACGAAATTATAATGAAATAATAAAAGAACAGCATCGCATTATTTTTAAATTGTTTATTTGAAGTAATCAGTCATTTTTGTCTGTCTTTCCTTTTTTCCTGTAGAATACAATTTTCTGCGTTGCCAATGGTCCCATGCAAGATGTTATACAAATCAGTGTTACCTTAGGTGAGACTGCATTCTTCGAATTCTTTTAATGAGACCAACATTTCTATGTACGATTTTGTATTTTCTTCACATATTCTTGTTTTTGGAATCTTCTTTGCTTTTGGAATTTTTTTTGCAATTCCGCTTTACCGAGAAACGCGTGCCCGGGAATCGATTCCGTTTCCGCGTTTGACAGTTTCCGTTTAACAGAGGGCACCAACGCACGTAAAACCCCATTATGACCGCCAGGACCATCAAAATTTTCCGGACAATACAGGTTTCCGCTTAGCTCAGGTTCCGCTAAAGGCAGGTTTCACTGTATATGACATCTCCGTACTGTTAGCATCATTTGACTAGGAAAATAAAATTTGCCAAACGAACAATTTAATTATTTACCTAGTTCCATTAAGCAGATAATGAGTATAATAATTATTGTAAAAAGGCTAAAAATTGGTTGTTATCCCATCATGATATAAATGCTCATGTTTTGTGTGTTTATAAATACATTAAAATCTCTCTTTAGCGGAATCTCTCGGACCCTTATTTTTTTCCGGATAAGACAGTTTTCCGCTTAACTCAAGGCATGACAATAGGGTGGTTTCCTATTATTTTTTTATAGTTTAAATTGAAAGATTATTACCCCTGGAGTACGCATCTCACGCGTTTAGATTTTTAAATGACGATATCTATTTTTCGCGATTAAATGAAAAGTGAAAAATTTCAAGCGCGCGAAAACGTTACGGCTAAGTATGAATGCTGGGAAAAACCCGTGTGACGTCATTCTGGTTCCCGCTGCCGCCGCGCGCCGTTCGATGGGAGGTGACCTTGGGGCGAGGGTATGTGCGCTGCTGCGATGCAGGCTGCTAGCAAGTAGCAGAGTTCCCTGCTAGCAGGTAGCGCTTGGCTTAAATAAGGATTGTTAATACTCTATCAAGCGAAGGAAACTTTTCGACCACAGGCAGATTTAATAGGCGATTATTAAGAGATGTTTCCCTGTGCTCTGTGCCACATGCATGCATTGGTTATCTCAGACGATGTAAAACTCCTATCTACTCGTACAGCAACTATGTCCCTGTGACGTCACGTGGAGTGGCATCGCATGGGCGCCAATTTGGCCTTTTTCAAATGCGGTTAAAATTGACCATTGCAATTCGTCTCGACTGGGATTTCTAAAATCAAATAATTTGTATATTATGAATACACTAATGATGGGAAACGAATCGCAATCAATACCGTTCATTTTCTTTGATGAAGGAAACTACCCTATTCAAAAAAGACCGTGAAAGTCGTATCACGTCCATTGCATACGTCCCCTAAAAGATTTCTATGACTCAAATTCTACATTTGGACGAAATTATTATTAAATGATGAAAGAACAGTATCGCATTATGGTTATTTTGTTTCTTTGAAGAAATTAACATAAAATGCAATTATGAAATAAACATATAATACTTACGTAATTTTTGTCTGTTTTTCCTTTTTTCTATATAATACAATTCTCTTCGTTTCCCGTAGCCCCATGAAAGATGTTAAATAAATCAGTGTTACTCTTGGCGAGACTGCATTCGACTAATTTTTTTATGAAACCATCTTTTCACTATAGGATTTTTTCTTTTCTTCACATATTACGGTTATATTTACTTCGTCGGATTCACAGGTTTCGTGTTCTTAAATACTGTCTATCAGAGAACTATCTTCATCGTCCGTGAGAAGATCGTTGTCGAAGTGTACAAATCTCTCGGCATTCATGTCATTACCTATTACCTGCTATAATTCGCTTAGATCCGCCATTGGCTCTGAAATAGCAAAGGTCCTGTAAGAGCGTGAATATGGATTTAAAGAGGCGATACGATTGGATATAAATTGTTTTCCTTACTGAAATAAAATGAATTTGCTCTTTTCCACCATAATTTCATTCATACCATGCGTTTCGGCTCACGGAGCCATCCTCGGGTACAAGACCTATTTTGATTTCCTTACCTTCCTCGAGGAACTGTTCTGGGAAAAATTCCAGCTTTTGCGAAACATTGTTTAACAGTTGATGGTTTACTATCTTCCTCTGCCAAATTAATTTAATTAATGGCATCAAGCACCAATAGTTTTGTGATAACCTTCGACACTATTCACAGTACCTGCAGCAGCTAATAATGATCGCAAGTGTATGCATGTTTATGAGTTCACTATTACATTTTTTGTGTTAATAATTTATATGTTTGGTGTAAAAGTTATACTATTGTTTTTTCTTTTGTGCTCTCATTTTTTCTCTTAATTTTATTGGCATTATCTTCGTATGATATCTTTTATTTTCCACGTGTCATATTTAATGATATATTTATAATGCATTAACAAATAATACATTTTATGACTAGCATTGCATTTTAATGTAAGAATGGTAGCTTCCACACTAGTGTTAATCATTGAAGCTACCGAAAGATCTTTCATTTTTTTCTAAAGTTGTCAATTTTAGACATTTGGGGCTATAAATTTATTATTATTATATTGGAACGAAAGTTAGAAAGTCAATTGGTATTTTTAACTCCTTTTATTCCCCCTACCGAGTACTGTCTGTTAAAGAACTTCATTTTTAAACTCGCCTTTTTCTTGACGCAGATTTAATTTCACTGCATCTTCCGCGATCCTATTCCCGCTTCAACGCATGGTAATCGACCTTGAGCCGCCGACGAGTTGCACGGGGATGAGAGCGAGGTTGTAGTCGTCCTGTAACACACGCTCCGCGAAGAAAAGGCGATAGTTTATGTATCATAATGTGTTGAATTATTTTTGGCGATTTAAATTATTGTCGAGGAAAATTTCTCTCTAGTTTTTCAACGTGTATAGAAATCCATAGTGTCCGACGTTTTGGTGGTTCTGTTTTATATTATCCACATTCTTAAACCGTGCCAACACTTGATATTATTTAATCAGGTCTATGTTACGCAGATAGTGGCAGGATAAATATTGGAAGTAACCATCGAATATTTTGTTGCGAAACCTACTCCCAGCGTTCCACACCCATTCGCTGCTTGCGTCTCGCTGGCTCTAAAGATGAAACCTCAACTGCTCGCTATCACTAAGGTTCTTAATTAATGTATGTTCGGTGCGACATGAATTTTCACCAAGATTCACTGCTCTTCAAGCTTTATTATGTTGTACTTCAGGTATCCGAGAGGTGCGATCTTATATCGTATGCTCGGCTCTTAGTGTAGCACAAAGCGCTGTAAACGTGAAAGTTATTTACAGTTATCAAACCTACATGCTGATGGCGATTCTGACAGTAACGCATGTTGCCCTTCTATTGTATTGCCGCTGGCATTGAAGTCTCTGGAGGAGAGTAGAAGCTAGCAGGCGGTCAGTAGTTATCCACGCGGATGATTTATGACAATGCTATGATATAGTATGAACAGTCATAGTATAGGCGAAATCATGGAATCATCGTGGAGGAATAATTAGCTAAAACCGATTCATTATGAGCAGTTACAGTCGGAGTAAAGCGTATCAAAAGTTAACGTATACCTCTGTTAGCATATGGTCCCAACGAGAGCCCCTTATCACGACTATCTATCGCATTAACATACTTTTGTCCAGTCAGTCCGGCCGTTCCGACCACTGTGCGACGGCGGAAACATCTACCTCACCGCGGGCTGACCCGGGAAACTAGAGGGGTGGGAGACGGAAGGGGCCAACGACTAGCACCCGATCGGCGGGCCCAAGGAGAAACGTGAGGCGAGAGTCAGGAGGGACTGGTGTCCAGAAGTCGAAGTGGAGATGCACGGAAGAAAGTTGAAGGCGTTGATTGACACGGGAGGCAATATTAATGCCGTGTCAGGCGACGTAACTGTGGGGATGCAAGCTACCGGATTAAAAGTACACATGTTACCAATCACACGTTCATGGATCTGGAGATTCAACCGTCGTCATGTGCCCGATACTCGCCGAAAAGATAAGAGTAAAGTTAGAAAGCATGACTAATCTGGCAGAAGGGGAGGGAGTATAGTTTCCGCGTACCTACGGAGGCATGAGAAAGTGTTCGAGCGAACGATGGTTGAGGATGATGGATGAGGTAAAAGGTTATGTCCCCCGAATACGTTTATATGATGAAACCTCTTTTAACCAGAGGTCATACCCCATACCATTCGCCTAAATCATCACGTCGAGACCTCCATCGCCCTAGTTATTGCCTAAATAAAACCGAAAATTCCACCAAGGAATAATCATTTTATCTTACATCTGAAATTAATCTTTCCCAAAATGAAACTCCATCGTGAATTCCAAAGATAAAAGCCGGGAAAACTCGTAAGTCCTTGCTCCTGAAATTTAATACCTAAATGTTGTTCGAAATAATTTCGATTCCGCTGAAGCACTCAGTGTATTAGGGATTACTTTTCCCTGGGGTTAATGCAGAGGCGTTGTGTTGACATGTACGGATGACGTACTAACATTGGCTGTCTTCGGAAACTCGTGGTAAATTCCGGAGTCTGAAATATAAACCCGAAAGTCCGAAACACTTCCGATTTCGCTGAAGCACTGAGGGGGTAAGGGATAAATTTTCCCTGGGGTAATGTCTCCATGCGTCTGGGTTTCACCGCGTGGATTTTCTTTGCAACGACAGTTTCTCCGGTATTCCAACCGGCGTCTTCAGGTCGATGTCGGGATTTAATTTTTGGTGACTTATATAGTGCATTCTTGGCGCCAATTTTTTCATGCTGGATGCTGATTGTTTCCACCTCCATTTTTCTCGCATGACCCTCTTCCACGAGTTGTGGAGAGGGTTGCCGTCTTCTCTATTCATGACACCTGAAAACATGAATAGAGAAGACAGCTACCCTCTCCACAACTCGTGGAAGAGGGTCATACGAGAAAAAAGGAGGTGGAACAATCAGCATCCAGCATGAAAAAATTGGCGCCAAAAATGCACTATGTAAGTCACCAATAATGGAATCCCGACATCGACCTGAAGACGCCGGTTGGAATGCCGGAGAAACTCGTCGCAAAGAAAAATCCACGCGGTGAAACCCAGAAGCATGGAGACATCATCTAGACAGCGCCGCGGAAAACTACGCATCAACTTTTCCCTGGGGTTACTGCAGATGAGTTGAGGTGACATGTGCGAAAGGCGTACTCACATTGGCTGTCTTCGGAGACAATCGGTGTGACTATGCGGTCGGCAGGAAGGGTCTCTCCGTCTGTATCTCTCGCCTCGTGGATGCTGACGGTGTGGAGTGTGCGGGTGTCTGAGTTGCTGGCTGCCGCACGTGAGCGTGGTCGCACTTGGAGGTCTCCGTGGGGACTGATCACTCGGTGCGCGACGTGCCCGACGTCAATGGGTTATGTCTCCACGGTGCAGCGGAATGAGGGGTATATTGAGGCAGGCTGTGCACCGTTCGTCACTCGGCCTGCCGACATTCGCTATGACCTTCGTCCCCGCCTGGGATCGGGAAATAGTTGGCAGCGGGTTCCCCTCTCTCCATTTTGAATGTAGTCGGCGAATCGACGTCTACCCGACAGATGAGTGTCGAAAGAGAACGGTCGGGGATTCGCCGGATGACATAGTAAATATGTATCGCTAATATATTTGTTAACTTATCCCACCAAATCGCCGCGAAGCAAATGTAAACCTCTCTTTTTCTTGCGAGAGAATAGGAAATAGGTGAAGTGTCATAAGATTACAGGGGTGTTACCGGAATGACGTAGAAAATAGATCATCTCTATTGTCTTTGTATTTATGTAGCTATTTCCACTCTGGCCTAATGAAGAATCGGTGTCCTTGTTTAGGATTTAACTACTGAAACTAAGCCCGGGCAGTAAATATGTTTTGGAAGATGACAATCTGACATTAACGGGATGACGGAGCATCAATATCATCATTATTTATTTCGTTACATTTATAACTTTCCTCACCAATGCTTCGGTTAACCCTTTAAGGTCCAAGGGTAACTTATATGTCCCAAATTTTTGAAATTTTCTCAAAATAAATGAGAAGTTGTATGATTGTAAGAATTGGTTCTGTTGAATAATATGCTATTGGCTTCTAATTTTAAGTTCTTTTAGTTACATCCTTTGGATATCGTTATTCCCACGTTGGTAAGAACTTTCACTTGAAATGGTGTTTACGAGGTGGAAATTTGATAGGTTATAACAAATCCATTAGGTGGTCGATAATAACAGGACTTTCAGTTTATCCTTTATGTGTACCCATTTTGTGAAGTTAGTACGATAAACTCAGCATTTATTTTTTGAATTTCACGGAATTAGCGTTTTTATGTCATACTAGCTGACCCGGCGAACTTCGTACCGCCTAACATTTAATGAACTTATAGTTTAGTTGCACCATTTATAAATAAAGAGCGGCTGTATCGTTTTAATCATATTTGATTTATTATAAATTAAATGAGAAAATATTGATGAAATAAAAATTATACGCATTCAGTTGTTGGCTATTTGGGTTATTAACTGTAAAAAACTGTTTTTAGGTCTAAGTCCGTAGCGTAAACTTGGCTCGTTCACGGGACAGGTTAACGCAACGCTAGACCGACGCTTGACTGATGCTCAAAATAGTGTAAGAAAAGTCCCTATGAAGCAGTATTCGTATCAAATGACTTTAAGCGCGCCAGTTATAGTATCTCTGTTTGGAAAAAATGCACTGCGTAAACGTGCTGCGTAAACGTGGGTTTAATGTCTTGCGTCAAGCGCCTCCTGATAAACAACAGTTTTTGTTTTGTTATCAGGCGCAAGATAAAGCAAATGAAGCTAAATAAAAATAGCGAAGCGAAGCAGGGAAGCAGCGAGGGGGGTTTTTGGGGGGTTAAACCCCTCCCCCAAAAGCTCAGAGAATCTTTTTATAAAACATTTGGTTATTAATATTAGGGGGACGGATGAGTCACAAAATATTTAACTGTTCACACAGCCGCAAAACCTACCATTTTGAACCTTTTATCCTAAAAAATGTCTGGGGAGGGCCCCCACACCTCTCGCTTACCTTGGCGAGTTTTCTATACCCTACAGACCCGCCAGTATTAGCTGCGCTTATCCTTAATTCCTAGCTGCGCCCTTGAAGCGAAGGAAGAAATGCAGCGGATGGTTTACCGACTCGTAAACATACCACATATTATTTACCATGAGAAAATCATGGGTTTTCAGTGACACATGAGAACAAACATCACAAAAACTGAAAGACTGACCATGCGATTTGTTAATCGTTATCACGAATGCAACACGAATTGGAAATTGAATACGTTTAAGCTCAAAAGGGCATATAAGTTAGGATCATGGAATCTTCCTCATCTTTGAATTTTCCTTTGAGTATAGTGGCGTGTTTCACTTTCATTATCAGTTTTTTTTAATAACCAAACACGTTCCGTTGGATAGTTTTGGTTGGTTTAGGTTTCGAAAGATCATGAACACAGAGCCTACCTTTAGCTGTAAATCGTGCCGTGGTAAGCCAGGTGCGTCCAAGGACTTTAAATATTCAGATAGATAGTTGGTGACTTCGTCTTCGTTTATTACAAAGTTAAAAGATTTGAATTCATGCAGAGTACACGGATATTACTGATAATCAACAATAGGTCTCTGAACACCTATTTAGGTAAACACATTTCTGAAAAGCAGGTGTAATCATTAGCCTAAAAATTGTAACAATATGGCTGTAAAACGATCTATTTTTTTATTACGAGCATTTAAAATACCTCTTACAAGTCATCAAACAAAAACGTAATTCGCACCACAGCCATCTTGAATGACGTCAGCTCATGCAATGGTGTCGTTTTGAACCATCTGTATCGTACATTATTGAAGTTTTCAGTCGAGATATTGTTGTTATTACGCCGTATTTTTCGTGCCGTAGTTGTTCGCTGATATGTCGAAGCGTAGCTTCAAGTATTGTATATAGATGTAATATATGTAAGGGAAAATTATTATTTAGAAACCTAGTGCTAAATATATATATATATAGATTGCTAAACAAGTCTTCCATTGAAGACTTTCTGATAATAGGGTAGTTTCCTTCATCAAAGAAAACGAAAGGCATTGATTGCGATTCGTTACCCATCATTATTGTATTTATAATATACAAATTATTTGGTTTTAGAAAACCCAGTTTAGGCAAGTGTAAATGGTCAATTTTAACCTCATTTGAAAAAGGCCAGATTGGCGCCCATGCGATGCCACTCCACGTGACGTCGCAGGGACCTAGATTCTACACGAGTAGATAGGAGTTTCACATCGTCTGAGATTACCAATGCATGCTTGAGTCACAGAGCTCAGGGAAACATACCTTAATAATTACTTATTAAAAATGCCTATGGTAGGAAAGTTTCCTTCGTTTGAAAAGGTATTAATAATCACGGGCGTCGCCGCCACAGGGGACGCGTCTACCTCAATATTTAAAATTTTCCGGGGTGGACCCTCGGACCCCCGTCCTGTCCCCGGGGGATACCCCCGAACCCCCATTTGTCCGCCCCAAAGTGTTGATGCTGACGACGCCAATGTCAATAATCCTCATTTAAGCCAAGCCCTACCTGCTTGCAGGGTAGTCTGCTACCTACTAGTAACCTGCATCGCAGCGGCGCGCATGTCTTCGCCCCAAGGTCACCTCACACGGCGGCAGCGGGAACCAGAATGACGTCACACGGGCTTTTCCCAGCAGTCATACTTAGCCGTCGCGTTTGCGCGCGTTTGAAAATTTTCACTTTGTACTCAATCGCGAAAAATAGATATCGTCATTTAAAAACCTAAAAGCGTGAAATGCGTACTCCAGGAGTAATAATCTTTCGATTTGGGCAATAAAAATAATAGAGATCCACCCTTTAGTTATTACATACTGCTACTTTATTGCGTGAAAAAGCTTCTTTGCGTACGTAATCTAAAAAAAAGTTTCCTTCTTTATGAATCCTCGTCTTAAAGTTTCTCTTTTTTTTAAGTATTTCTTTTATAGTAATGATCGTAATTTTTTATATCTGGACCTAGTGTAACTGATGATGGTTTGTTGTTAATTGAAAAAATTATTATTGCATGGTGTAGTACAAAGAAGATCTTGAAAATTATTACGAATGGACCCTCACGCAAGCAAGACCACGGCTGAAGAAAAGTGCTGTGCCTTCAAAATTTGTTTGCCAAGGATTAGGATTACCACGACCTGGCAGAAAAAAGTACGCTGAAGAGACAGCAAAAGGAAATTTTGAGCAAGTTAGTGCAAGGTAATGGTTACTGTAGATACTTACAATAATTGCCATGTTATATACTTGTGAATATTTCCCCTGACAATGAGTTCATCGAATATTATATAGTTGATTTATTTTGGCGTTATCGGCCATAAGACGAAAAAGTCAAAAGTACCTTTGCATTTAAACACGAATTCCAATGAACATCTTTTAGTATGACCAATTATTAAAAATATTTATGACAGTTTGTCAGTGCAATTCATATCAATGTGTTTATTCTTTCAGAAAATGTTGCTACTGAAGAACAGCAGTCAGATGATGCTGCACAGCCTTTAGATTTAGGTGATTATATTTTATTTCTTATTGTATTTCAAAATTTTGTGCTAATCATAGCAATAGGGCCAAGCTCTGGGTGTTTACATGCATTTGATTCTATAAAAGTATTTAGTATTGAACTTGAATGAGTAAATAGAATTTTTTTGCCACCCTGAAGTATTGCCTCTAAGGAATGCAGCACCAGATTCTGTTGTTTACATGATAAAAAGCAAAGACTATGAAAATGATATAATTTTTATTGTTGTAATTTATGGTGCAATCTTCAAACTAGCAAGTGAGAAAATAAAAGGTGGCGTTTTTAGATAATATTATGATTAAAGATAATTGTAATTATTTAAAAGACCAACACAGTGATTAATGGCCAAAATATTGTTCGAGCGGATCATAACAAAAAGTAAAAATTAAATTTGTTTTGTTTCAGCTGATACCCAGCCTGCCCCTGCACCTGCCCCCATGATACCCAGCGTTGAGGTTGATACCAACAAGTCACCTGTTTCTGCTGAATTAAGGAGAGGGCGGAAGACCAAAGGGTCACCTTACTACCGAAGTAAAGGTGTCCAGACCAGCATTGATCAGGGAGTAAAACCAAAAGTGGCGGATGCATGCATCTCACCAATGAAAAACTTGCGTACGTGTGTGAAAAAGGCTAGGCTAAATGTGGAAGAAATTTATTCTTCTGATTCTTCTGTCAGCTCATCTGAAGGCCAGTCTGTGGCAGTTTATATGAGCCAGAATCAGGTTCGGATGGTGAATTTCACACTTTTGGCGAACAGGAACTAAAGCTTACTAGATATCATAATGAACATGATGGTATGCACTACATGGGTGTACCAAGTGAATTCTCATTTCTGCTAGGCATATTGAAAAATAGGATATCATATAGTGGTAAATGCCTAGAGAATATGGATGTTCTCACTCTTATTTTGAGAAAGATAAGGTGAAATTTCCCTTTCAAGACATTGGGACATCAGTACGGTGTGTCTGAGTCATATGCAGCCAGGTTATTAAACCTGAATATAAAAGCTGTTGCCTCTGCTATGAGACAGCTAATTAGATGGTTACCTCCCCAGACAGTCGCTGAGAATTTAACTCTGGCGTTTTGGGCTCGATTTAAATCAACATATGTGATTATTGACACATTCGAAATACAAATTGAAAAACCTACTAATGCTTTCGATCAGTCAGAAACTTATTCTGAATACAAAAAATGCAATACATTAAAATATTTAATTGGGGCATCACCTGATGGGACCATAATGTTCATATCTAATGGTTTCTTAGGGAGATTATCAGATATCCAGGTGACGAAAGAGAGTGGCTTCCTGTCAGAACTTGAAAAAGGTGTACATGTCATGGCTGATCGGGGATTTAAAGGACTGGAGTGTCTGTTGATGGAGCAGGGAAGTAAATTGATTAGGACTCCTAGTGTGATTAATGGGGAAGTATTGAATAAAACAGTATCTATGTTTGGGAAAAAGTAGCGAGTTTGAGAATCCACATTGAAAGGTGCATTGGGAGGTTAAGGGCATACAAATTTTTAGATCCCCATTCCACAATTGTGCATCAGCTTCATGACTGTTGTGATGATGCTGCCATTATTGCTTGTGCTTTGGTGAATTTCTCTTCACCCTTGGTCCGCATATAAGAAATCCTTATATGTAACTTTATAAGGGTTAGTGGAAGAGTAGTAAAATAAAATAATCTACTCAAATAAAGATAGCATTTATTTAAACCAGTCCCCATCCTTAAATGTTCTTTTTTATAATTTATACTGGGGCGTAAACAAAATTGAAGAATTGATTGAAAAAATTGAGTTACGTGTTCTGGTATAACACAGGAAAAATATAATCACACCAAAATTGCGTGCATTTAGAAATAAGAGAAACGGTGAAATCATGATCATAATTTACTTTGAACCCTTCAACCATCTTGTTCTTTTCAAACAAAGGACTGGCCAAACAAAGATACCCATTTCTCTTTCCGGCAAACCACATTTCCATTTGTATTTGTGCATACACTTTCGGCCTTATACAATTGTCTTGCCCAAGATAATTGTCACGAGATGACACTTTACTTGGGCACTTCACCTCAAAAACTGCATCATCTGTAATGCCATCAGGTGAACACCCACCCTCAGGCACATCCTTGTTAATTAAAATACCACAAGCATTAATTTTTAATCCCAGCATCTTACCCACCACATTGAGGACATCAACTTCAATGGTGAGTCCTCTCTGCATTTGTGTGGTAACAAAATGCCGGGCTCCTAAAATCCTCTCTACAAGTGACCCCTCTTCTGTTCTGCAGTGTGCACACTCATGAGCTGTGCTACCTGACCATCTGCTATATTTCATATGGTGCCAGGATGGGTTATGTGACTGACCCATTGTTAATTCCCCTATTTCCTTGGTTGAAACCTCAGACAACCTTTCCCTACAAAGAAGTAAAAATTCATCTGCAGATCCTCCTCCAATTATTTTGAAATCTCGCATCAACAGGTGAATTGAGAGAGATTTTGTCAATAGTAATGATAAGTAATGCAGCATCATTTGCGATGTTGCACTCCTTTTCCTGGCTTCCTCAACTACCTCATCAAAGAAGCTGATTCTATTTATTTGAACTTTTCCTATTTTTTAATGTCCTATATGTTATCCGGGGCTGAGACGAATCCAAAGAGCCTAATGTCACTAAAATCGGTGCAGCCGTTCTCGAGTTATAAGTGTTCTAACTAACACGATTTTCGATTTTCTTTTATATATATAAGATATATATAGATATAGATATATAGATTTAGAGATATAGATATAGAAGACACATATGTCCCTATGGACCATGAGGGAGCGAGAATTGGTATTATTTCACGTCCCGGACTGTATCTCAGAAAATATTAGAGATATCGCCTTCATATGAATATTTTTGGAATCTGCGCATTAATAAAGTAAGATTGACTCGGAAGTGTGATTAAATTCCTTAATCCAAAATAGAGGGTGTAAGTGTCCGCACCACAATACTCGTCACTCCTTGCTGAGATTTTTATAAAGCTTTTTCCAAGCCTATTATGATTGATTATTGCTAGCGGCTTTTATGCTTGTGCATTTCATTTACTAGCGTTCTAACTGCTGTCCCCACCCTCCAACTTTCACTTGCGTCGTAAGATCGTAGTCCTGCTTTGTTGGACCTAGAAAATGTATTGACCGGTTTTGTTGCGGTGCATTTCAATTCCGTTTCTCTTACATTGCTCCGTTTCTCCATTATTGATGCTGGTTGGGCAAATGAGCGGCTTAAGAGTGGCGAACAAGTGCGTCATTAATTTAATATTCGATTGCATACTTGCAATATATGGTCGAGGTAATCATCGAAGTTCGGCTAGCTTGTTTTATGATCCGCATTAGCTGTTCCCTTGATGCTTATTTATGGAATTTATTACTTGGTGTCCCACGGAAAGTATGGGAAATTCGCTCGTTTTGCTATTGTTACTGTTGCTTTCAAAATTTCCATGCCCTGTCTTCTGAAAAATTATTTCACCATGCTATTAAGTTGATTGATTTTGAATATTGTCGAAAGCCTGTAATTGTTCTGTGAATTATTTGAGCTTACTAATTAAATCAGTTCTAAGTATAAATACTCGTGAATAAATTGTAACAACAATAGTGTATTTTTAATTAGAATATTTTTATCTACTAGCCACTATAATTCGGCCAGCGAGCTTACCACATACTAAATAATTAAATCATTATATTTTCTCGGGATACCGCGCGGGTAAGATTATATGAGAGCGCCAAGTTTGGCGCTCTCATATAATCTTATCCGCGCGGTATCCCGTGAAGAGTTTTTACATGTTGTTCGCCGGGAAAGTGTTAAATCTTACATTATATTTTCCATGAACACTTTTTGTCAATCCAGAGCTTTGCTTGTATCATTTAATAGTATTTTTAAGTAGGAATTAGCGTTTTGTAAAAACGTGCCCTAAATAAGAAAAATTGACCTTTTGTTACCCATATCTGTTTTTGAAGCCAAGCATTGATAAATTCTTGCATTAATCTTGACCTTTCCCGGTTATTGTTCCCCGTGGGCTTTCATTGCTCAATAACTAATGCAGCGATATCGTGAAACGCGTTTTTATTATTCATAGAAGGGGGAATTTAGCTTCACCCGATGTGCATCGGGGAGACGGAGCGAGCATCAACTTCCAAGGTCGTATGTTTTTGGATGACACGCTGTATTGTGAGATTCGAAGATAATTAGCCGAGGAGGTGTGACAGATTACGTGACCTTGAGCTGGTGAGGCATTGAACCACATTTCTCGTTGTGGCTATATTAAGAAACACGAATCAAGCGTAACGTATCAAAGCGATTTAACACAAGGAAAATATCATTTGACACACTGTATTTTTATACTTTTCTTAATATACATTCACTTCAAGATGGCTTTCTAACTAACAATCACTTATTTATATCTTATCACCATAGCATCCAATCTGCAAAAAGAAACCAAAATAAAAACAAACATGCTTACAAACAAATAAAACACAACAAATTAACTCAAAAACAGAAAACAAACCAAGCACATACAAAAGTGATTTCATTCATAAATACACATACATCAAGCGTCATGCGCAGAAGTTTTGACACTCCAAATGGAATACGTTGAGAAGCTCATTGAAATATATCAGTTCTGTTTTCCCTAGAAGAAATTATTCCATAGAGTAGAATTGCTACCTTGAATTTTTTCGTAGGTGGCTTTTGTAATTTGACTGATTACTATGTTTTTTCAATCAAAGTTTCTTTTTTTGAAATGGATGGAAAGTTTTCGCGAAATAATATGATTCAATGCAAGTTTTCGATTATTTGGGTTAAAATATCGATGATTATTAATTCTACATTTATTGTGTACATTAGATTGCCTTGATTATGAACTCGTATGATCCAGTTATCCCAATTATTTACTTGAGAAGGACATATTAAAAAACAACATAGCGAAATATATTTCCTACGAATTTTAGTTTATCCGCGTATAAATTGCCGTCGACTTTTAACCTGGAGAGAACGGGTTACAAGGGACAAGTCATTATAGTGGTAATAAGGTTCCCTTACATTTGCAACCCTCATAATAAAAGGATATATATATGCCCATTTGTATGGAAATATCTGAAGTGAAAACGTATTGACACGATTGCGTTTCAAAAGTATAAATGTGCAATTATGTGCAGGAGTTAATCTTGCTGTCTCGGTTGGCCATCATAGAGTGGAGGCTACTTGTTGGTAAAATGTTACTCACATAAATTTTTTTACCTATTCTCTCAACAAAATATGGCTTTCGATTTTGGACGACTCATTGGCACTCAAATTTAATAGAAAAATGATGCGTCTGGCGTAAGCCGTCATATGTGGTCTTGTGAAAAGCTGACGGATATGCTGTCAGAAAGCCAGTATTGATATAATAAGTGTTTAAAAGAGAATTCAATAAAAAACGTAAAATATTACCTCGTCGCAATTGTAAATGAGAAATTTTGTTTTCGTGAATCAAGTGCTTTCTGGCGCTTCTCGTTTTTGATGTTTTCACATTTCCCCCTTCAATACCCACTGCTAACAAGCCTTTTTTTTTAATTAATCCCAATTTTTCTAATGGCGTCCACGGAGTGTATTTTACTTTTTATCTGCTACGTTAACCAAATCATGTGTTATTATGGAATGAGTTTTCTTACCTTTTTTAGCCTGGGTTTGTGATTTTTATTACCGCTTCATAACGCCGTAAAATTGAGAATTGAATACCTGTTTCCTAAGGATATATTTCTTCAAGTATGGATGGAATCCCACAAAATGGACTTATTAACGTTCAGATTCTCACTTATATACAGGAAGTAAACGATTGCCATGTAAATATTGCGAGCAGCATTGGATAATTAGCCTTTATTCATCTCTATCACATTACTGTGATTAAGAAACGGTTGTAGTTCCGAAGGAGATTGTGTATCGCGATAGCGTAGTTCAATTATTTCGCAAGAAGGAAATTACCGGTATATATTTGAGGAAATCATTAACAACCTTCGCAACGTTCCGAGAAACGTAGGACAAAGTGCTTAAAACACGATTTTTGGGAATATTGAACAAGGAATTAAAATTTTTCGGTGAATAATGTCAGCTACGAGTGAATCAGCATAGCTGACTGTCCTTTTAACTGGTGAAGTTGACAGATTTAATGAGTGTTACTGATATAGTAAGGCTATGAAACACTAATGTACCCATCATGTTTTAAAATGTAGATGTCTATTAACTTAGTTCGGAGCATAATATACATTTTACTAGACCTGAGTAACATTTGTAGATTGGATTGGGAGCATGAAGTTTGAAAATTTGATTCTAGACGAGCGTGCTGCGCCCACTCCCAGCGGGCTTCCCCGGTCTTTTCAATGCAGGTCCACAGAGGGATAGGCGCGTTTCTAATTTTAAAATGTATAAAAAAAGGCAGGGTCTTATGTACAAATTTAATTGGAATGTTCATGTACAAATTGAGGTCAGAGGACCTCTTTAAACACAACATTGGAAGTAATTACACTATCCTCTGTTAAACGCACATGATGACTCATACTTATGCATCAACAGGAGACTTGAATGTGGAATCAGCTGCATTTTGATAAAAGTTATTAAAAGAATGCGAGATATTGTTGCAAATGAACAAATGTATCAGTTTGTGCGCCGTTAACGTCAGGAATATTTACCGGTTTTTGTTTTTGTTTGTTTTTGTTTTTTTTAATTACGTAAAAACCAATTTTATGAAACAATAGCAATATTTATGGAGTAAGATATGCCGTCGCATGTATTCTGATAAATGCTGCGCATTTTGGTATATCATTTGTAGAGTTTGGTTGCGTATAAGTCGAGAAAAAGGTATCTATACAGTAGAAATAATATAGAAGATTGGTTTTAAAATCCAGTTAAAAGTAAAGTTTCCAGTTAGCATGAAGACCATCATATTCATTGTACAAAATATGCATTTGTCCTTACAGATTTATTTTTCTTGATTAGTTAAAGTAAAATACACAGCAGACTTTTCGGGCCATTGATGTTTACATTATAGCTTAGCATGAACAGCGATACTCGTTAGACTCTTGGCAACGTCTTGTAAACTCAATGGACTTCTTTTTTCCCCATTATATATCATTACGTTTTCGAGGTGTGGTTAATAAGTAGCCCGCAGAGTTCTATCGAGTACGCTTTTTCTTCGCTTCCAATTGTCAGAGGGAAACGCCCGCGCCGCGCCTCTTTTGCTCTGATCTATAGGTTTATCACCGCTGAAATATAATAACTATTATATTGGTAAGAAAGATTGTTTTTGCGTCTAATAATCTTTTTTATGATGAATTTTGAAGGAAATTTTACTTTTCAATGCTGAATACACATGAATTACATCTATTTGTGTGGGAACTTAGAAAAAAAATGGATCGTATGAAAGAGGATGTGTAGCGGTTCGTTTGACTATACAATGGTGAAAACATTTCCGATGATCCTATCGAGGACATGAAACTCATAACATGACATTTAAAATTCAGAAATCATTTGGAAAAGGTCGGAGTATTGAAAACATTTTACGAGGCACGGTCGTACACAGTATTCAAATACGCTAAAAGACACTACTGTGACGTCTGACACCGGGGAATCCGGCATTGTCCACTAAAACTTAAAAGTTGCTAATTTTTCATAGAAATCTTAACAAATTTTATGTATTTTCTCGGTGTTTGAGTAAAGAAAGTAGGGCGCAAAATAATCGCATAACAAAATATGCATGAATGAAGCAGCGGCCCACTCCGAATACTCCGCTGGGTCGGAAGACGATACGCGACCGCGGCTGACCATCTCGGCGCCAGGGTCGACTACGATAGTGGTTGGCAGCTACGCATGCAGCAAGGCGGAACTCCCACGCCGAGGCATTAGAAAGATTTATCTACTTTCAAACCGATATCATCACATGAATTTCTTGATAGCGCCTCTTTTCGACAGTTTTAGCCGCTAGTCTGTCCTCGACAGCTCTGTAAGCGAAACTACTCGACTCGACATTCGTAATGCTACTCGAAACACTCGAGTCGAGTACCATCTACTCGGCTGGTACAAGTTTCCTCTCACATCATGTACGAAAACGTCTAAAACGACCATTGAGTTTAATACCGCCGCTTTTCTGCTTCTACTCGGAGTTCTTTACTTAATGCGCTATAGTAGGAAAGCAGCCATCGGTCAGCGAAGATAGGATCCGAGTTACCTTCGATTTTTTAAGGTTTACTTAGCCAATTAGCAAATAAACGATCGTGGTAAAGGTTAGTTTCCGATGCGAAGGAGTCCTTAAACTAGGACAAGCGAAGTTCGCCTTTAACGAGTCTCTTGGTATGGTACGAAATCACCAAATTCCAAGACGTACGAGGAAAGTGAAACAGTTAAGAAGAGAATGGTGAAAAAAGGCTGGAAAAATTGTCATTAGTCCAACCACACAGTTCACTTTATATTTCTGTACTTTTAAATGACGGATTCGATTGAAAATGTTCGCCACTGACCCAATTTATTTCACATTTTGTTTGTCATTGGCCAAAATTTGACCAATTCATTTTTTTAAAGGGCCCCTTCACGCCTTCAAAAACTTCTCCATTAACCTGCCCCGCCCAAAATGCCATTAAATTTCCTCGTAAATCTGTAATGTTTTCAGTTTGATTATCACGCCGTTCCAGTCCCCATTTCACATTTTTATCCCTTCCCTTTCTAATTCCACAACTACCCTAGCCCTTCCCCACCCAGTGCAGCATGATTGATCTCCGTAATTCGAAAACCCCTTAAAAATTGATCCTAACGCGCAGAAATATATTGTGACATATGTAAATCTAATGGATTACTACGAAGTGGGCTTATGTGATTGACATTTAAACCTTTCTTGTTCACGGCGGAAAACATAAAGCCTGGCCTCAATTGCCACTCCAGATAAATCTTGGTCACAAATTTAAAGGTCCATTAATTTTCCACATTTCCCGAGTCAGAAGAATCCTCCCCTTCATTGATTCGTTAGCATTATCAGAGTAAGGTGAGAGACAGCCGACTCTTATTAACTAATTCTGAAGTTCGCGAGCTTACAAACGTCTCAAGTGTGCGTAAATATTTCATTATCCGAGAAATTATGGCTTAGTGAGACGATCTCGGAAGTGTGATAGTGGGTAGAGCGCCTGTCTACTAATCGTAGGTCTCTGGATTCAAATCTCGTGCGTGACTCTTGGACATGCCCAAACTAGAATCCCCGGTGTGAAAAATGACCCAAAGAAAAGAACTGGCTCCCTTACTTTGAACTTTTTTTCACCTCCTCTAGTTTAGGAAATTTACTCTCCTCTAGTTAAGTCTGAGTTGAGCTCTACCCTTACCTATTCAAATCAAATCAATGGAATTGGGTTGAATCACTGAGAGTGAGTGAGTTTGCTCAGGTAGTAAATTCTTCTCGGGATTTCATCCGGGTAATCTCCTCAATTTCAACCGCTGCCGACGTTTCGATGAAATACTTTTCCATCGTCATCATCGAACATGATTTTTACATAGAGGGATGTGCGAAACTAAAAAACTTGAGTCGAGTAGTTTCGCTTACAGAGCTCTCGAGGCTAGATTACCGGCTAACACTGCCGAAAAGAGGCGCTATTATGAAATTCATGTGATGGTATCGTTTTGAAAGTAGAAAAGTCGTTCAGATGCCTTGGCGTGGGAGTTCCACCTTGCTGCATGCTTACCTCTCAATCACTTAAGTAGTCGATCTTGGCGCCGAGATGGTCAGCCGCGATCGCCGATCGTCTTCCGATACGGCGGCGTATTCGAATTGGGCCCCTGCTTCATTCATGCATATTTTCTTATGCGATTTATACCCTTCAAACGCTGAGAGAATATGTACAAAGTATTTAGATTTCTATGAAAAATATGCAACTTTTAGGATTTATTGGACAATACCAGATTTCCCGGTGTCAGACGTCACAAGTAGTGTCTTTTAGCGTATTTGAATTCTGCGTACGTCTGATTTCAATTTTAGTTTGTTCGTTTGTGCGTTTATTTTCCTTCTTGAACTTACATAAAAGAGTTTCTTAGGTTAACAAAAGGAAGCTGGGAGTAATGATTTTTTTGTCAAAGCTAAAGCTAAGTTCTATAGTTTGTTCGATTCGTCCACTTAAATTCCATGTAGATTCAAGATCCATAAAACTTTTTTTTAATGTAAATATTAATTGACGGGCATGCTGCCCTTTAACATGGAATACATGGACACAGAAAGATAATACATAAGGAAATGAAGGATACATAAGGAAAAATTGCCTTACAGAAAAAATCATTTATCAGTAAAAATATAAAATAAGTAATCATAAAAAATCAAAATAGGTAATCATTGAAAAATCAAAATAGGAAATCCTTGAACAATAAAAATAGGTAAGTATTAAAATCAGATGATACATAAAGTCTTTGTGGATATTTCAATATATACATTAATCTTAATACATAAATTATTCAAATAAATGTTTCACCCGTCCATTAGGTGACTGATATAATTTCTAATTTGTGTAGTTGACAACCTAAAAAAATCAATATCTCTGCAGGTACCATTGGCATCCCGCATTAGTCTTGAGAGTGATGTAAAATACGAGTTGTGTCTAGCGTGGTAAGGAATACTGAAAAAGCATTGTACCGAACACCACATGTGGAACTCGACAGTTTATTGCCCCAAGTAATTCAGGTACATCAGTAGTTGCCATGACTAGCTTGTGGAGGAGGAGGATGCCCAGGTTTGTTATAAGAACATGGAGTGGCTCCAAATTTAGTGCCAAAAGAATGCTATTATAATCTAGATGTTTAAGACCAAACTTGTATTTTACAAAATTAATGAACTTTTGTTGCACTCTTTCAATGGTATTTATATGTACATTGTAGTGAGGAGACCAGATACAACAACCATATTCAATAATGGGCCTAACAAGGGATACATAAAACATCCTTAGACCATAAATATTATTAAGGTCACGACCAAATCTTAAAACACACCCAAGCGTCTTAAGTGCCTAAGTCTGAGATAATAATGAGATAACTTGCTAAGATAATTTTTAATAAAGATTCTCAAAGTTCCCAAATCTTATAATTTTGGCAAGAAAGTACTTTCCCAGCTACACAAGTGTCTAGTGTAGGACAATTTTCTGCCGGTAGTGATACTGTAACATGGAGAAGTCAAAACCTTCTACCTGAACATGTAGACCAATTGGTTTTTCTGCATGAGAATTTGAAAGGATCAAATACTAAATGATTCATTTACGCATACATTCTTTATTAAAATTGTGCAAATGAATTTACTCAAGGCTCTACCAGGCAGTTTAGATAAATATATTGATTTAATTGTCGACATACTATCAGAGGTCAATTCATTTCAATAGTGCTTATGGGACTGTTTATGACACATTAATTTTCATCCATATCCTAATTCTGACACAATTACCGTCATCCTTCCTCGTTATCTTATCCTTTTTACTTCAGGCTAAGTATTTAAAATAGAAGATCTACAAGGGTATTGGAAAAATGAGAATATATTGGAGCATGGATTGTTGTATCGCCTGGTCCAGAAATAACCACTCTAGACTCGACTCGACTCGATACTCGCGAGTAGTTTTCAACTGGACTCGAGATCAAAAGAGTACTACTCGCACATCCCTAAATAATTATACTCTAACGTTAATATTCAAAAGATGCTTTTGCGTATGAATTTAAGAATTTGGAGCATCTCTTTGCTGCATAATTTTGTCGTGGTTATAAATAAATTTATTTCTATTATTTTATCACATCATGTGGAGCAAGGAGTTACCTAATTTTTTTCTCAAGTGTTTGACAGGTGGAGTTGAAAGTTATCTACTCCTATCAAGTACTGATGGATTTATGATGGAATCCTTTTCCATCGTCATCATTGGTGACGGCGAAATTGGATTTCATCGAAACGTCGGCAGCGGTGGAGATTCAGAAGATTACCCGGATGAAATCCCGAGAAGAATTGACTTCCTCCATTCGCCGTGAAAAAGTGATTTTTGATTATTTTCGAGCAAATTCTTTTTTGCGCAACAGGGTGGTTTCCTATTATTTTTTTATTGCCTATATCGAAATATCATTACTCCTGGAGTACGTATTTCACGCATTTAGATTTTTAAATGACGATATCTATTTTTCGCGATTAAATGAAAAGTGAAATATTTCAAGCGCGCGAAAACTCGACGGCTAAGTATGAATGCCGGGAAAACTCCGTGTGACGTCGTTCTGGTTCCCGCTGCCGCAAGTGAGGTGACCTTGGGGCGGGATTTTGAGCGCTGATACGACGCAGGATGCTAGCAGGTAGCAGAGTACCCTGCTAGCTGGTAGTTCTTGGCTTAAATAAGGATTATTGAAACCTTATAAAACGAAGAAAACTTTCCGACCTTAGCCAGTTTTAATAAGTGATTATTAAGACATGCTTCCCTGAGCTCTGTGCCTCATGCATGCATTGGTAATCTCAGACGCTGTAAAACTCCTATCTACTCGTGTAGAAACTAGGTCCCTGTGACGTCACGTGGAGTGGCATCGCTTGGGCGCCAATCTGGCCTTTTTCAAATGCAGTTAAAAATGACCATTGCCATTCGTCTAAACCGGTATTTCTAAAACCAAATAATTTGTATATTATGAATACACTAATGGTGGGTATCGAATCGCAATCAATGCCTTTCGTTTTCTTTGCTAAAGGAAACTGCCCTATAACGGGGCCCGTTTTGTATTTTCATAATTACCTATGCACTCCGCTAAAGGGGCCGCCCTCCGCATGTGCGGGCGAAAGTGTTGCGTAAACAACGAAAGTGCCGGGGAGCGAACGGTAGCGTAGGGCGAGACTTGCGCACGGGAGACCGGTCGGGCGAGTTGCATTCCCATCGCTTCGTGGAGTGGGAGTGATCTCGCGTGACGTCGCCGGCGCCCCGCGAAGTCAAGGTGTCGCCCTGTTTGCACTCGCGTAGGTATCTCTCCACGTCACGGTGGGATAGCGTCTCTAGGTCGAGAGAGCCGTTGGCCTGGCAGGCTAGCCATGGCGAGTCCTGCGCGGCGCGAATCCTAGTCAATGTTACCCTTAATGCGGAATAATCCATGTCACTGAATTCATCTCACGCTGATTAAGGGTCTCGCAAAAGAAATGAAAAACTATTAGAATGTTACACATTTATAAACGCTAAGGAAAACTTAGTTATTCAAATTTCAATTATTTATGTTTTACTTGGAAAGGTGATGATAATTTTTTTTTAATTTTGGTGTAATGTTTTTATGTCACATTGCCCGACTAAATAATTTTTTGCTGCTCTTAGTTTGAAAAAATCACAACAAAAATGTATTTCGTGAAGTTATGATGCATTTTTTTCACAGGGTTTCATCGATATTCAGAACTAGCTTTTGCTGATGAGTTTAAGAATTTGGGGTATCTCTTAACTTAAATGGGGGTTTTGCCCTTGTTATAAATAAATTTATCTCTATTTTTTTAATCACATTTCGTGGAGCAGAGGTAATAAATGAATTTTTCTTCAAGCGTTAGGAACCTTTATACTCCTGTCAATCACTGGTGGATACATCATGAACTTTATATAGATAAGGGTTGACTAAATTTGTCTTCTCAGTGGTTAATTGGAGGACAACGGTCACTGAAGAAAATGAACTCGGAAGAGAATAGGGTCATCGGAGGAGATCTTTATTGGTAATAGAGAGAAATTCCCAGGCGAGCGGAGGGCGCAATCCTGTCACCATTACTGTTCGATATATTCATTATTGACACCCCTTCTCCGCTCACCCAGTTATTCCTATATGCCGTCAACACAACGATATTACCTAGGGCTCCGACCCAGAAAGAACAACCGAGCACATGCAAAACCATATTGACAATTAGGAAGACTGGGCTGCTGACTGGAAGCTGAGCGTGAATGAAACAAAATACGTTCAAGTTGTCTTTTCCCGACGACCAAAGGTTGGTGAAGATCCTCGTCTCGACTTCGGTAAGCAGAGGATACCAAAAGCAGCCAACGAAGTTCGTGGGAGTTCACATGGACAAGCGACTAACTTGGTGCACCCATGTTCAATAAACGCTTGCTGCTAAAATCGACCTCCCCTCTGAATCGGAAAACAAAACTAATGGTTGACAACAGCTGCATAAAACCGAACCTATTATTCGCCTTCCCCGCTTGGCTCCACGCTGTGGCAAGCCACCTCGAACAACTTCAATCCTCGGAAAATGTGATCGTCGGAAGAATTCTCGGCGCCCCGTGGTTTATAAGCAACAAAAATATTGGAGAGGACCTTAATTTAACTCCACTATTAGTTAACTTAAAATCTCTTCTTTTAAAATTTCAAATTCTCATCACTCGACGAGCAATTAATTGCTGAATTCCCTTTGGTACTACATCCCATAACCTTCAGATAAACATAAAATTCCTAAAATTGCCATTAACTCTTCCCACTTCTATCTAATTGAATTTAATACTATGCCATGACTTCACCTTAATTTTAATTATTTTTAAACCAACTTTTACTGATATACTCAGTGGACAGCTAAAAGTTGGGAACTTGAGTTTCTATGAAACAACAGTGATATTTCAGCGTAGCGTAGCGTCCCAAGCGTACATGGAAGACATGTGTATAGGCCGCTATACACGGTGAATGATCATGAAATTCGTGCGTAGGTTTCCGCGGCGTTGTTCACGATGACTGCTGATTTTCGGTTTCTCCAGCCGCGTCTGTCGTCTATGGTTGAAAACAATTTCAACGGAGAACCCGAAAATTAGCAGTCATCGGTGAATGATCATGCTGAATGATCACGTGATCATTCACAGGATCATGCGGGCAAAATAGAACATGTTCTAATTTTCACTGAATGGTCATGCACATGAAGGTTCATTCGCGAGTTTTTCCGTCATACACGGCGAATGATTTCATTCGCATGATCATTCGCAAGATCATTCACCGTGAATAGCGGCCTTAAGACCTAGAAGTATCGCGTTATTTGTTGCATAAACGTTGACCCTGAGGATATTTTAATACCTGAAGACGTTCGGAATGTGGATAAGGGAGGAGGATGGGATGGTTGTGATGGGCGGAGAGCGGAACGAACGAGGAAGTGCCTGACAAGGTTAACGCGGAAAGAAGGCTTGTGAGATAAGGGCGTGACGGAGTATGTGGTGGTGTGAAGGGCCACGGAATATTGGAACGCGTAACAGAGACAGAATTATTGAGTAAGCGAGGTGGGGATAAGATTAATGGACTTGACTGCGACAGATAAATATTTTCCATGGTAGAGAATGAAATTGTGTACGTTGATGTCCTTCTCAGAGCGTCTACTACACCCACGAAAACCTGCTATCACTGGTAGATAGCCTTCAAAGATTCAACTTGTGACGCATGATTCAGATTTACTTCATTATTTATTGGGATTTCAAACGAAGATTAATTTGCATTTGCTTACACGTGCTGCATTGTGATACCCGTTAACTCCGAAACGTCACGTACTTCGCAATTTCCTCTCGTACCTAGGAACGGTAATTATTAGCCTCAGAAAAATAGTTTTGCTATAATTTTTCAATTTCCTTATGTAAGCCAGGCGGCTTTTCCGCTGGTCAAAAACCCATTCTTGGGAGAGCCTTGTGTGCCTTTTGACATTAGTTACTTAACTTCCATTTTCCTTTGCAGATAAGATCAGTTCGATTTCTAATCAGTTTATCAACGAATTACCGCTTTGAGTAAAAAATGAGCTCGATCCTTCAACCTCAGCAAAAATAATTTGGTGCTCTATTTTTACTTCCATGGTAAATTTTAATGTGGCAATGAATACAGTTAAGATTAATACAGTTTCGTCCAATTCTCTATGCTAACGGATGTTTACTTGAGACGCGTATTATTTGATGATTTGATTGATATGGGTGAATTTTATGCCGAATCTAATTTTGATGTTAATTTTTTTACGGGAACGAGTTACGTCGATGCCTTCGAAAATATTTGGACGGATATGATAGAAAGTAAAACCAATTATTCTCAGTAAGGATGTCTGTACGTTGTTACTCAACACATCGGCGTTGGTAAGTGATGGACGACAGCGAAGATAGTTCTACTCCCCGAATTGGTCCTTCTATCTGAATATATTGTTACGTTTCCAAAGGAGTCGTAAGAATCGGCGAGAGAGTGTGAAAAGAATTAAAAGCAGGTACACTTAAAACGGTCACCAATGTCCTTTATTGGGTTGGTATTATACAAAAAATCTTGAAGCTCAATCGCCGGGATACTCCCGATCTAGCCGACCATTTTATACATGCGTCGCTTAGTTCCCAAATGATTTTTTATCACCGGGGAGCTCCTTCTCGCACATTCCTCTAAGGACTGGTGAAATTGGTCCGTTTTTGTGCCCCATTCTCTATACGCAAACTCGACGCTGCGACCTTGATTGCTTGTCGCCGCCTCGGGAACTCGCGCTATTTCTTGGTCACAATATTTACTTCGGATTCGGCTGTTTCGTTTGATGTAGGAAAAATTGATCACAACACAAATCAACAATAAAAGGTGGTATAACTCTATGTGCTCTTGCTAGCCATAGCATAAACAATGGCCATATTTTTGATTTTGAGAACGCCGAAATTTTGGATCATGAAATTATATTGAAAAAAAGTCTTTTTAAAGAAATGGTTTATATTTCAAAAACAAAAAATTGTTGTAATAAAAAAACAGACATCGATAACCTCAGCAAAATTTATTTTTATTTAATACATCAAAATTAATGGTAACCTAGGTTGTGGCAATACCGTAGAAACCAAATATCAATAAATGTATTCAAAGTTTAGAGGTATGTCAAATTTTTTTGTATAATCCATTCTGTTCATATATATATATATGTTTATATATATATATATATTTCTATAAATTATATTGTTTATAAAAAAACCCGATTGCTCCTTTTTTATGTATATATATATTGTATATTGCCTAATTCTCTGCATTTTATATTGTTTCACAATTTTTTTTCTAACATAGCCCTGAAGATGTTTTTAAAATAAAACGAAACGTTGGCTGCTAACTTTTAATTTATTGACCTAAACTCCAGGAAACATCATTTTATATATTAAAATAAGGTCAAGGAAAAAAAAATGGAAAAATTGATGAAACCAGATGGAAATAGTGGGTGATATGTGGGTAAATGTGTCTTTAATTTAGTTTTCCTGCGAAGATGTTTTTTTCTTGAAGAACATTCATGCAAACGTGTACTTTGCTCACATCATAAGTGGTGCTTCTCTATCAAAAGATCCGTGGTTCCTATCTAGGTTGTGGCTTTGAGCACACTGCCGCCATTTGCATCCCTCTCGTGTACGAGGTGACCGAGGGAAATGAAATGGCATATCTACTCTGAATTTGTGACATTCGTATGCCTGTGGCTTATTCTGGGGTGAGCTTTATCCTTATCAATCCAAACCAATCTTTGGGTTGAAGTATCGATCGAGAGAATCTCTATGCTAAAGTATTTTACTCGTAGTCCTCCTTTACGTGATTTTGAGAAGGGGTGTTAAGTCAATGCTTTTTTCACTGTTGTTGTATTTTTTAATTGTGAAACGATTAAAAAAAAAGGAATCTTATGAATAATTTTGGTATATTAATACAATAGGGTTGTTCAAGCCTATCAGAACGGTCTAAAAAAACGAATGTATATCAATTCTGATGTAATTTCATTTCGATTGGGATGAATGACAGATGCGTTGAAAAAGTAATGATGGAATTATTAGCGATCAAAATTCGAACAATTTTAAACGCCGCCAAAAACGGTCGGTCATCTTGAAATAGAGGTGATGACGACACAAGCCTGTACGGCTGGCCTGTACCCTCGATCGCTCGATGCCAAGCTGAGTACTCTGCATGCCGACTGGACATTTGCCAAGGTTATTCCTTATTTTGAAATGGCCTATGTTGTGCATGAAGCTTCCGGATGGATCAAGGCGACATGAAATCCATTCTTCAAGTTAGGCAGGCAACGTATGTAGCGTTGACAGAAATTGAAAGTTTTGTATAGCTGCATTTGCTAGGAAACTACGTGCAGTGAACTTTCATTGTGCCTCTAGTGCAAGTGAACACAATTTGTGCCCTTAACGTACCCCTAAGTGAATGATTGCATATAGACGATGAAGTAAAGAGTGAAGTGAGCTGTGAATGTAACTGCTTCGACGAAATTATTTCTTCCATGCTAGTTCAATCAACCCTATACATTTCGATCTAAGGTATCTAACTATTGCCAAGGGGATGTGTTTCATATTTGAGCTAGTTGTGCTTTAGGGATACATCGAACGCATATTAATTTTCAATCGTTTGTTCGCTTCCGTTAGATTTTATTACCTATTCATTTTGAGCATTCACGAGTGTGTACATTTCACGAATTTCGTTGCGCTGTTGTTTGTTTTTGTTTTGGTCATATTTTGGTTACGGTAAGAGTACGGGTAAGAGTAATAGTGAAATTCGAAGTTTTTTGATGTTACAATAACCGGTTTAGCAATTTGTATCAGCTTATTCATTTCATTGTCCTCGAAATGTCAATGTGAAATAACGTAAACTGATTCTAAGTCGTTAGTGATGAGTGAGAAGTGAGGTGTGGAGAATCTTTCGAACTTCAAGGAGTGCAAATTCTTTTAGCGTGTGCAGAGTGATTGGAAAACCGATTATCATGTTTTATATTTATTGTGAGTCAAGTTTTTCATTGAATCAGTTGATTCGGAATAAACTTATTATATGTATCAAAAAGACAACTCGTGAAATGTGTACGTTGTAGTGCTATTTATGATATGATGAGCAATAAATATGTACAAGTAAGGGTAATTTTGCTTATTATTACTCTTATTAAAGGATAAATTTGGATTTTCTTTAAACACTGATCTGGCGGCAGACGCTGGAGATCTTGAAAAAAAAGTGGAATAACCCTGTTGAGCTACTTAAACAACACTGCAGTAGGGCATCTACAGGCTTGTGACGTCACACATCAATTCAAGATGGAAGTAGGGCTTTTTGGCGTAACGTAAAATTTGTCACTGTTTAAAGCCTTCTCTAAACATGTACAATGAAGAAAATAGCATAATATTATTGTCATTGCTCCTTCTGAAGCACGATCTTTCGATTTCTTAAATAAAAAAAATATGGTGAACAACCCTATTACTGAATTCTTATGTTCACATTTATTTGATTGCAGAGATCAATAAATAAACATGCAGTAGAAAATACAACGGGAACGAAAACCGGTTTCTGTTCAACGAATTAAAATACTTTTCAGGTTTGAAGACATAGATTCATTGCTTCTCATTCCGTATTTCGAAGTTGCAGCAAGACAAGCAGGTAAGTTGTGGATGCCTGGGCGACCTGAAACGGAAGGAAAGAGACAAAACTTAAAAATTTTTTATAACTTTTTTTCTTCAAATTATTCTTTCGTTGCCGCTCCACAAATAGTTTTTAAATATATCATCAAATTTGCAATTCCCAATATCACGACTTTTCTGCTATACTATGTAAAGTATGTTCTTCATATACGAATACATTAATAGGCAGTAGTAAATAGATACAGTGAGTCCTTAAAAGGAGCAAAATAGTATTTTAAACTGTACATACGAGGCATGTTTTTAAAGTAAGTACCGTTTTGACATAAAAAAACAAGTAAATTTTTTTCAAAAATAATTTATTCACTTGAAAGGCCATACTTTACTTTTCTACATAATTCCCATTGCTATTGAGGCATTTATCGTATCTAGGGACCAGCTTTTGTATGCCATCGTCAAAGAAGCTTGCCGCCTGATTAGACAACCACTGCTTCACGGTCGTTTTCACTTCGTCATCATCGGAATGGCGCTGTCCCGCCATTAAGGGTGTGTTGCTGGTCGATTTTTTGACTTGCGGCGACACAATCAATGCAACAGCGTACTGTACGACTTAACAAAAACTGCGCCGCGCTATTCAAAACAAAAGGCGTGGCATGCTGAGTGCAGGTGTCGTTTTGCTCCACGATAATGCCCGTCCACACATAGCAAATCGAAGACAAGACCTTATCACTTCTTTTGGCTAAGAACAATTAAACAATTAAATTGTTTATGAACTTGAAGAAGCATCTGGCGGGTAGGCGCCATTCCGATGATGACGAAGTGAAAACGACCGTGAAGCAGTGGTTGTCTAATCAGGCGGCAAGCTTCTTTGACGATGGCATACAAAAGCTGGTCCCCAGATACGATAAATGCCTCAATAGTAATGGGAACTATGTAGAAAAGTAGAGTAAAGTATGGCCTTTCAAGTGAATAAATTATTTTTGAAAAAAATTTACTTGTTGTTTTTTTATGTCAAAACGGTACTTACTTAAAAAACATGCCTCGTATTTCGATCGGTGAAAGGTGAATAGTTTCAACATTGGCTGAAAAAAATGTTGTACGTACTTATACATTGTAGCACATAATCCCATTAAATAATTACAATGATTTGTAAATGTAGTCTACCTTTTCACGGAACTTATTTGTTTTTAATTTGTGGCTCAGAAGGTAATTTTCAATCAGCACTACATCTGGGTCGAGGGCACCAGTGTTAGCGCTGCTTCCATTAATTTAACGGTTTTTTCTCACTAATGCATTGCGTAAAGAATGCTCGGGATTTTTTCAAGCATGCCCTTATTTTGAAGTGTCTGCTTAAGTAAACGAAATTCTGAGCAATGTCTTGCAGTTAATTGCCTTCGAACTATTTTCCGCTGGACGAAAGTTAGATGGTGCGCAAAAATGTGTAAAAACTGCAATTCAAATTTCGAAATGATTAAAAAAAATGTAGGTGGTGCTATAACCGTGTACGATGTCATTGACTGCTTACTATTGTATGAGGAATTCTATGTTTTGGGAGGCAGGATGCTAAGGGATTGGAAAAGTAAGAAAGAAATTATTAATCGAATGGTCCAGGCGAAGAGAGCATTCATCGCATGAAAGATCTATTTACAGACGGAAATTTAAGCATAGTGGTAAAGAAACGCTGTATCAGAATTTACATCTGGAGTATGCTTCTCTACGGAAGTGCGGCATGGACAATAAAAACAGCGGATAAGTCAAGGGTGAGGGCTTACGAAATGTGGTGTTTTAGAAGAATGATCAGGATCAAATGGATCGACCGAGTAAGGGGTGAGAAAGTCCTAAAGGAATAGGTGGGAAGAGAATCCTCTTAAGAAGACGAAGCAACCTAATCGGCCGTATATTGAGGCATGAAAGCCTGAGGAAGACAACTGTGGCAATAATGGAAAAGAAAGGCTGCGAATGATGTATCTGCGGAACAGATAAAGGATGTGAAAGAAAAAATTATTTGGATAGGAAGAGGAAAATTACATAGGTGTGAAAAGATTAGCTATCAATGAATTGGGGTGGATAGGTGGTTCAAATCAGTTTTAAGATTTTGACCTTCGGTGGTGGTGATGAAGTTTCATCAGATCCACCTTTTTCAAGTACGCGGAAATTATCTCCGGAAAAATAAAAGTTGTAATAGCCATTTACTGAGACATAGATAATACCGCCTTCCGAATATGCTTCCGCAAATATTAATAAGTCAAAAAATGTAGTCTGTTCCTACATAGGGAACTTGTTTAATATACAGGGTGTCCCATTTATCTTGACCACCCGAAATAACCTTTTGTCCAGATACAAATTCAAAAATGTGTCAAGCAAATGTTCATTAGCCGTCAGGGGGACTTTAATCAGCATGATTGCCTTCCTTGTAGCTTTGTTATTTACAAAGATATGAACAGCGGTATGTCTTTTTTAAATGGCACCCTATATATTTTATTCGGCAATTAATTTCCTCTCCTGTAACTCCTCCTGTTCATATCTTTGTAAATAACAAAGCTACAAGGAAGACAATCGTGCTGATTAATGTCCCCCTGACGGCTAATGAACATTTGCTTGACACATTTTTGAATTTGCATCTGGACAAAAAGTTATCTCGGGTGGTCAAGATAAATGGGACACCCTGTATAATAACGTTCCAGTAGTGAAAAAATAGTTTAATCAGAAACTAAAAACATTTTTGCGCGCCAACAAATTCTTTGACAGAGCTCCATCATTGCTACATAAATTGGAAATGATTTTTGAATTTATTCTACAATTTCAGAGTCTCTCTTATTTAATTTTAGAATGCTATCATAATTAGCAACAAAAAACCCTGCATCTCTCTACCTGCAGGCCACCGATAAACTTTTCGATATTTTGTCCGCCTTGGGAAATTTTTCCCCGCTGTGAGTCATGGCAAGAAGTATTTTCTTATTTTACGCTGGAGTAAAATTGAAGTAGTAGCTGCCTAATTACATCGCAGAATCTCCATCTTGATGCTATTATTCGCGGTAACAAAAGGCGCTGACATTACTGTGAATGATTTGCAGCCCCCAATTTTGCGTTGGAAATCAAGAGTTCAGGCGATTGCAGAAGGTGTAAGTTGCAGGGGCGCTAAATGCTCAAGCGCTTGATGTTTTGGTCTGAGCGTAGATCGGCGAGCGATTCAGTGCGAAAGAATGAAAGTGAGAACAACACGAAAGGCTCTGGTCAGTCCCTGCTACGGGTGGCACAGACACATGACGCCGAGGGTTTTTTCTCCACCCTCGGAGAGTTGACCTTGGTCGATTTCATTACCTCTGATATTGTCGAAGATTGAAATGAAAGGGATGACGTTGCATTCATTTGGCCACTTGAAATGACTGGGCAGCGAAAAAAAGATGATGGATGACAAGTGAAGTATTATCTCATGAAGGTTAAAGTGAGATAAACAGTTGTACGTTGATGCCTGTTCGTTTTTGCTCGGACAAAATCAACTTTTAGGAGCTTGATATTGTCAGATTTACATTTGAATCATCATATAGTGGCGGAATAACCTATCCCTGGTCTTAACGAGTAGATTCTGAATGTAAGTCATCAACAAATTCTGGTTTAAGGAGCACAGATTTCTCCTCCCAAACTAACTAACTCTTTTCTCCTCGGAAATGCACTGTGAAGCGAAATGGACAATTAAATGGGAAATTCAACTTTCCGATAGGAGTTATTGAATAATGGAGACCTATTGCCGTAGACAGATACTTACATCTTAGTTATTAGATCAACTTGACGAATGGGGTGGGGTGAAACCATGACGACGAAATACGAAAACGATGGGGTATTTCAAATTATGGGAATTCTAGAGAACCTGAAGTATGAGAATGGCCGAAGAAGGACCCAGCGGAGCCATATAATGAGCTGACTGTAGTGTGGAGTCAAGTGTTAAGCAAGTTCCAAGAGAAAGACCTAGGGAGAAGTTCATAGTAGCTAGAAAGATTCACCATCTTACCCTATTTATCGTTGATAGAATGCACCTTTTTTACTTAGTCTTGTATTTCATCCGTCCTCTTCATCATGAGATTTTTCTCCTCTTCATCAGGAGTTTGCACCTACAGGACCTTATCGTTATCAATCCCGTCAATCCTTACTTGAAGGATCGCTGGTTCCAGAGCATCATTTATTTCATTAGTTCTTCCTAGTAAGGGAATGCCCTCGTGTATTTGCTTTCATGCCACTAGTAACAAATTACTTTGGTTTTCCAGAGTAGCTTCTTTGCTGAATGTTCCTCTCAACAAATATTTTTATGGCTTAAAATGAGCTCAATGAGTGCTGTTTTCCTTTGGGTTTCCAACAGTGTAAATTATATCCAGAATTATGAGTTGTAATAAATAATTGAAAATATAATTAATAGGAATAAATGACCCAAAAGATTGCCCATTGCATAAATCCTTATTATATGCGCCTGTACATCACGATACGGGTAATTTACGGTTTTGTCACTAGCATTACGGGCTTCGCCTTAGTATATCAATTGGGCCACTTCCTTTAAATGGATTTTCTGTGTATCGTGAGTTCGTTCATTTCAACGCTCATAAAAAGTTGTTGATGTGTCCGAAGAAGTTTAAACTAAAATGATAAGGCGAACTAATTAACCGAGTAATTTCCTTTCGCCAATGCTTACCGCTTGAGCCATTGCCATATCCAATCCTATGAGACCACAAAGGTTGAATTGGATCTTCCCTTGTAGCAGGTAATCAAGGAATTTCTTTAGCTTCGGGTCATGAAAAAGAAGAGGAAAAATCATTGACTGCTAGTCATTTGAATATGGGAAATGTGAAGCCTCAAATTACGAGTTCCGAACTCATTGTGATCAAGCAGGCCGAAATAGTAAATTGAGGTTTCAGTTCGGTGAAGCATGGTGCTAGGGGGGTTAAAGGGAGCCTTCTTTCAATAATAGCATATTTTTGAATCCATTGAAAATACAATGGTGTTTCTGTGAGACTTAATTACCTTGAAAAGTCTTTTAGTCCAGAAGGTTTAGTTTTTTTGTTGGACTTACATTTTGGTTCTTTTAAAATGACATATCGTATCATTGTGCTTAGTATCAATCGTGCTACTGATATAAAAATGGTGTTACTGTATGGTGACGGAAACGAACGTGTAACAAAGAGAGCGAGAATACGTTTGGCGAAATTGCATATTTTTTCAGTATCATCACTATTCTTTTTCTAAATAAATTATGCAGATGAAAAGTATGAGCTTCAGTATATGCACGGAAAAATATCGGTTTGGCTGAGGGAATTAAAAGTATTAAAATTTTTATGTATTTAGTTTTACATTAAGAGTAGACTCATGAAATATTATGGCATTCAGACTAGTATGAGAACAGTTAAATAATCCTGGAAAAATTGGTCTCATCAACTTATTAAATATTGTTGTCATATTGATATAAAGAGAAGTCGAGCTTTGGCAGAAGTAATTGAGTAGGATTTGTTGGATATATTATTTTGGTCGTAATGGTAGTACTCTCTTGTAATATGGGTTAAATTTACTTAAAAATTGGATACTACTAGGTAGGGAAAATAATAATGTAAATGGTAGTAACATTATAAAATGATCTAATCGTTATTATTAAAAGAATAATACCGAATTTTTATTAGAGTACATTCTAAAGGGTTAGCCGAAAAAAGTATTAGTAAAAATTTTAAAAGACGGTCTATTCCAAGTATTAGTCATTAACGCAATTAGATAAAATGCAGTTGAGTTTTAGGCGGTCATTAAACGCGAAGAAGGTAAAATCCATACAAAGCCTCATAAGTATACCTCTGCAATGTGTAACAGCCGTATGAATACAATCAAGCTCAATGGATATGACCAGTTGTAGCTTACCTCTTCTTCCACTGCTGGCGCCATCTCGATTTCTCTCATCTTGAGGATGTACCTCTTTGCTCTCATGGCCTGAAGAAAAAGAAAAATATTTATTGAAATTGAAAATTCACTGAGGCTGACGTTCAAATCATTCATTTACTTTGATATAACTTTTTGTATGAATTATTCATGTACAGAAAACTTATCAACTGGTATTTATTTTTTCATTATGGGTAGGGAATTGGAAAATCACTGACTTATTTAATTCATGGCTCATGTCAGTGTTCGAAATTAATTGAACGCGGTTCCGCCTAATAAATGAGCGTATTGTTGATTCCTCTCCTTAATTTTGCCACTAGAGAAAATAGTTTGCGTTTGAATGTGCATAATGCTTAGAGTTGGTAGTTACCATGTGCCACTCGAATAGTTTGTCAGTTGGCCGTAAAAAATTGTTTGCTAATTACACCAGCTAACCTTGGCAGTAGTAAAAAATAGCTTATGAAACATAATAATGAATTTGATTAAGTACTTATTTGAATACTCTTTTTTATTTATACTCATGATTATAAGCGTTGCCTTATCTACTTTCTAAATCCTAAAAAGCATCAGTTGAATATATTTTAAGCCAAATTTATGGCACCACAATTATTTTTGCCAATTTATTTTGTCATTTTTATTACTCATCATACCGTTTTTGGTCTCATCTAACCTCTTGTGACACCAAATAATTCTAGGAATACTGACTTTTAACCTCAAAAGAATAGAACCTAGGAATTTATTCCTACAAGTTGAAATTAGATTCCGGAGTATTTTTATATTTATTCATTCAGTCACTTACCGTTTCCGAAGTATTCCAAGCTACCCAGGAGAGACAGCCAATCCTCAGGGATCCTTGGGTGACCCAAAAAATGGAAGATATAAACGAGGTGACTTTCTTGGAATTGGTTAGCACATCATCGACCAAAAAGTAACCACCTGATATGATATCGAAAAACAAGGCCAATATGGTGGCCAGCAATGGCAGCTGGTATACTTCGTTCACGATTTTGGCCTCCTCGCAGAGCCAGAAGTGTGAAAGTCTTATTTCCTTCAGCTTCACGGCCGAAAGGTTGATGTGGGACCCTCTTCTGGGCCTGTTCCCGATCTTCAGCTTACCGGCCCACTTCTTTCCCAATTCCACATCCAGGTGGTGCCTTTGTTTGTTCGTGGTAGAGGATCCGAGGACGTCAGGGAATTCGGGACGCGTCAGGATGCTTTTTAAGGTCTCGTTCACCAGCTGTAGCCTGTCCCTGAGAATGAGCACGACATGAACGAACTGCTGCTCTAAAGTGAAGCTGGCGAGGCGAATGACGTAGAACGCTATAAGGTACTCGTACGACTTTTGATCCGCGCTGCCCCCTTCGTAGTCGACCAAGAAACGCAGAAGGATGATTGGAGGAACGGCGACCATCTGCGCAAAGGCCAACCTCCGGAGACGTGAGTGTCTGGGCCCGGAGTCTTGCGGCACCGTCGGGTACGTCAGCCGCCCGTCCACCCTGGCCACCCTCGCGAAGATCCTGCGGATACGCTTGCTGGAGACGGCCGTGAAGTGCAGGTCCATGAGGCCACAGAAAGCGGCCAGGCTCAGTAATGTAGCGCTCACGAACTCACTTTGTGTGGCGTTCACGGCTTCGTTTCCGAAAACGGAGAACGCACCTATTGCTCCCGGAATCGTGATGGCGAAGTAAGACAGCACCACCAAGAAAAATAAATAGCTGTATATCTTCGCCACGCGAGATGTTTCGAAGTAAGGGCCTTTACTCCTTCCTTCTCGCCCGTTGTCTGATTCTTTAATTGTCTTCATAGGTATACACGACAGAGGCAAAATTCCTAATACCCTAGACATGTATAATACTGGAAGGAACGCTCTGTACACGTTTAGTGTTTGCTTAGTGGACTTCTCTCGTGGTATGGCTTTTGCCATCGGTGACTCATAAGCGTTTCGAGAGAGAACCGAATCCAAACTCATCTGGTTGTCCTAAGATACTGATATTTTGGAAACCATGTATCCTACCATATTGTAGAGATTGCTTGCTTTTCATCCATCGGTCCACCTCATTCGTGCGTAAATGTAGGTCGTATGCTTTGTGATGCCTTTTGTGCAACATTTACTTTCAAGGGCACTTTTTGTCGAAAGATATTCAAAAGGCCATGCTATTCAGTCACTGTCTTGTTCACCGCGTTTATCATTCCCGTTTTTCCGGTGTCGTCTAGAAAACCATTGAAAATGTAAATGGGATCGAGCGATCGTATCGTCTCGTCTCTTTATTCCGTGTTTATCCACGATTGATGGCGTGTTATCACGAAAGGTTTCTGATGAGAGAAATCCTTACACTCATTAATAAACACCTTGACCACTTAGACCTTGGAATGAATTTGCGACCTGACCCAAGAAACATTCTCAAATACCATTTGTCCCTCAAGACGCTTTGAAATGCGCAACTTAGCTCACATTCTTTGATAAGCAGGTTGGAGATAAGTACTGCAGCTATTACAAATCAACTACTAGACCCCGTATTCGGAGGGACTGAATTATATTACCTGCTTCTAGTTTCTATCTCCATCAATAAAGTTGCATCTTTGTTCCACGCCCTCTTAATACTAAAAATACTACAACTAAATGATGGAGAATACATGCCTAAAATATAGTTTCAAGTACTTAAATCCTGACACTTAAATTCCAAGGTGAGCTCAATGTTGAATATAGATCAAATATTCACTTGGAGGAATGGAATCATCCAATAAATGTACCTCTCTGTCGTGCAGACGTGTTGGGATGCGGGTAAGACATGAGTTTTGCTTTGTCAACATTGGCCGCTGGCGGGGAAACCAAAACTTCCTCATGCCTCGCCTTGCTGTGAGGGTGTAATTATTGAACGCTGGATCTGCTATCTGGTCAGCGGACTGACACAAGGACGGGAATAGCCTTACTCTGAGGGGAATAGCCACATGTTGCCCGCTTCCCACGCGCTCATTGTCAATGCACGGCCGCGACGAACGATATCCAGTGGCGTCGCGCTATTTCGACAAACGGGCACGGGAGAGTGGGCACGCGAGCGCGGTTGTAACGACGGAATGAATGGATACACCTTGGGGCTCATACATATCCCTCTCATGTGAGCGGGGATACTTTCGTGCTCACTAAACGAAATTTCTTGAATGGTCTCTATTAGTTTCCATGTGGGTACGTGCAGACGTCGCAATAAAAAAAAGATCATCCCCAACTTTTCGGTGACATTAGAAGTAATTATATTTCGAGGTCTCTCCAGCGTTTTTTTTTGCCATTGACGACGTATTTACTGATAGGCAACGCGAGGAAGAACCCAACTACTAACTGCTTCCGAGTCACTTCGCAGATGCCTGCTTTCTTTCGCATGAATACTTAAATATACTAATTTTAGGGATGGAAGATGTGCGGTGAACGCTGAGGTACGGAAGGTGTAGCCAATTCGGAATACAGGCATTCTTTTCCTTCTAGGCCTTGACTTCCCTAAAAACTGTCCTTATGAATGAAGTAGCATACCCGTTTCATTTTAAAATTGAAAATAAATGTTGCAATTAATTTTCCATACTATCTTCATCAGATACGATAAGGGCTCTATGTTTTAAGGGCTTGATTACGCAGGACTTCTGACGCGGGTGATGGTGTGATACTGTGTCTGTGTGGGTCTTCTTCCGCAGACACCCGGAAATAGAATTAGTAGTGCAGAGGGAAATGTTGAAGAAATAAATATAATATCCTAAAAATAAGTAGGCCTATTGTAATTTAAAGTGACTTCTATAATTTTAGCGTACGCAATATTCAGCAATAATTAATAATAGTATTTTATTTTTAACTGTGATAGATATAATGATAACTTGGCCTAACCTATGTCTGCACAGTACTGGACCAATTGGTTTTAACAAGATGCTTAGTCATTTATGTATACAGAAATAAAAAGATCCCGGAATTCTGTTTGAAAGTATGGGAAAATCGCTCAAAAACAAACCTTCTATCTTAAAATATCCCATGTAAAGAAATTAAAGTGAAATTTCAGTAAGTTCTGCGTGTGATTTTAATACAAGCATACCTTAAAATTTGCAAATGATACGAGAAGCTGAACTTTTAGTGTATGAAAGTTTTCATTGACGTTTTGAAAATTCTAATTTCATTTTTCCAATTTTAAAATGTTTACATTTTCCACTTGGAGCACATTGGATACTTTTTAGGCTTTTCACTTGTACTAGGTTTTGTTTTGTGACCGACCAGCAAATCTCATGTGTCTTTATGACACCGTTAAATGTGGGTGTATTGAGAGGAATAGAGTCGCTTTCTAGAATGAAATGAGAAGGCGACTTCAATAAATTCCAGGACAGTGTGTGCTCATTTGCTCAACTGAAACCTCTATATTGGGTATGCCCATTATCCACTCCTCTCACTACCAAGCTATCTGCAGTCCTTTTCAGGCATCCTCCAGCCCCTTCTGCTGCTCCTTTTCCCCGACTGGCTTCGACTATATGCCAATGAATAGTCTATGCTTCCAACAAAGACGAAAGGTATTGGCCATGAAGAACAAACATTCTTCTGTTTCGGTACTGACTTAAGGGTCCATCGCTCACAAAATGGATTTTGGTCAAGTCAGGAATGACTCATATTTCTGAAATAATTACCTTAAGATGTCCGCAAACTGCAGTCGCACCATAAAAATAAACTGATCTTAACTCTACGTCATTTTTGTGATATAAAACAGACGTATGACATGCTACTTGATTTCGTGAATCACCGAAGAAACTTTGGATTTCTTTACTAAACTTTTGTAATTCTCTAAATAATCCATTTGCAATACATGTTCATTGGCTTTCAGGTTCTCCTTTATATGGCGTGTTGCTGAGTATTGACGTTTAATGTTAGGTTCACGGGTAATAAATTGATTGAATAAACTCTGAAAAAAAGGTTTACTAGGCTTTCTTTGGTGCTGACAATTTCTTCTTTCACTGCCCTTTTCTTGTTTTTTCCCCTCTAACTTCAATTTCTACCTCCCAGCGTTTTCCAAAAGGAATAATTAATGGTGTCATTTCTGTGATCATCCCCCAAATTTTGACTTATTGCGGTTGATACATTTTCTCTGAAGGCATATTTCTTTAGTTTTGCCACCACATGAAAAGCTCCACGAAACAGCATTAGGGTTTTTTTTTCATTTATAATTCCTACATTATTCTGCTTACTTACTAAGAGTTCCATGCTTGCGTGCATTTTACATTTACCTGTCTCTCTGTATTTACAATCAGGAATTGTAACCCAAAACGGCCTCAGTCTTCAGAATTGTGCATAGCTCATATTCTTATATTTTTGGTTAGTAGTCACAATATTCAGATCAATATTTTTAATGAATACGCCAAGAGCCGCTTTTGCATTTTAACATTTTACGTATGATTGTCTCTTTTTACCAGCACACTGCTTCCTCTGTTCTTCTTGTCAGAGGAAATCTTGCTCATCTATTTTTTTTATTTAATAGTTTCTTGTTTTAAACTAGAACACAAAATTCATCGAATGAAGGCCTACGCCAAAAAAGTATTCACACTTTTTGCGAGGAAAATATAAACATTTTACGTTTTACATTAAAGCAGTTGTCTAACCGCCCTTATTTATTTAGAAATTACGTTAGGTTCATTTATTGTCACTAGCTAAACTTAATAGCGGTGTAGTGTAACGTCAAAAATCCGAAATTATTGTAGAATTTCAGCAACATAGTCATATGCATTTTTAATTTCAATGTTTATAATTATTTACATTTATGTGACATTAAAGTGATTCATCTAATTTCATTCCATTCACCATACTCATTTTTTTTGAAATGTTCATTGTAATGTTTTGGCATTTAATAAAATTTAAATCAAGTAAATAACTCACGAACAGGAATTATCATGCCCGTTACAATCTGTCATTTCCGTGGACTGCTGAGTCCATGTCCACGGACATTAGGCCGGCCCTTATTTTTCAGAATTGCGATAAGTAATTTTTCCCAGTCTCAAAATGATCCAAATGAGGTTAATATTCACGTGTTAAAATTTGGTTACTTTAAAATAATGGCAACCCGTCCCTCAAGAGCCCTAAGCACTGAGGACTCTCAATTGAGTTTTTTGGGGCTGAAAAAGTGCTATCCCTATGTAAAACGTAAGTAAAGGACTTAAGGGACGATTTTATGTTTGTTTTGACCTAGCGTTTAGGAGATATCGTCCTGTCTTAAAGGGCGCTACCCCGCACCGGGGCGCCGCTGAGGTACGGCCCGCACCACTTACTAGAGACTTCCCCTCTACCCCCTCCCCTCCCTCCACAGTCTCTGCTCCCACTGGCAAGATCTAGCCTCTGAAGAAATGTGCTTCCGTTAGAATGAATTTAATTGCAATGACAATATATCCAATCCAAGTGATCAATTTATTTTCACTCTGTCCATGAATTTCAGTACATATTAACCAAAATAAAATAAATTTTCAGTGCATTTCTAATCTTTCACTGACTCCCCAAATTTGGCAATTATAGTGTCTTTGCGCACGTTAGGGGTTGTGCTACGATGAAAATTCACACTTATAAATACATTTTGAAAGATCTCTTCCTTCTACGTGACTGACTTAACATCTTGAATCAGTTTCACCCCTCTCTCTGCGCAATCATTTACCACCTGAACACCCCGAATAATTTTCAAACCGTTCTCGTAGTCAGGATGTTCATTCCATTCTCGCGTGAGCACATCAAAGAATGCAGTGCATATTTCCATTGTATTAAATAGCTTTCTCGAATTAGTGACGACAACATTTGATATAGATACCTTAGTCAGGTCTTTATGTTTATAGGAAGCCTTCTTCAGTAGATCATATTTTCATTCACATGTCCTCATACGGCGTATCACGTTTTCTTTTTACACCTAGAAAAGGGTCAGTCAAGGAATAGGCCTACCAACTCCTCACTCAGGTACCACAAGTGGTTTGAAAACCTCTTTTGTACTGCTTTCTCTATGTCCAGGTTAACACTTTCGTATTTATCAAGTCTTTTTAGGAACTGCAGGTCACTGTTGGGAGAAGATGTAGCACAAGGAGCGAAGAGCCACATATTTTTCTTTCTTCTTGAGTATATTGAAATCTATTCCACCAATAACTGTATTTCGTGCTCCTCTTTGATTGCGTAAGAATTTTACTTCTTCAGCCCAAGTATATTTATCCGAGAGATTAACTGCACTTTCCTCCTCGTGCGTCAAAAATTCAATGGTACCGTTTCTTGCTATGTCAAACAAATCTTCAAGTTTTGTCACGAAAGATTCTCTTCTCTTCATCTCTACGGTAGTTCCCACTCTCTCTTTCTGTCGTCGCACGTTCATCCATTCGTTGTGTAATTTTATAACTTTTCAATCGTCTTATTTTCCGTAATAATAGGAATTCTCGTTTTTCCATGGGTAAAACGCATTTCTTACGGTTTTTCTCGCACTAAGTCTAATACATTTGGAACCTATTAGGTGATAGAAAAAACACACAGTACTTCTCTCGCTGTAGGCAACGTTTATCCAAGTATTTCATCACTTTCTCTTCCAACCAGATCAATGTCTGACTTAAGTCACTATTTCATGCCTTTCTTTGTTGACCTATTCTTAAAATGAACGTCACGTCTATTCGTGAAAAACTAGTTATTTCACCACTTTTCTCCTTAAATCCTAAGACTTAGCACTTCTTATCCTTTGCACACTACACACAAGAACTAACTCTCTCTCCACATTGACCTACATCCGTGAACTAACTGCCTTGTTTCTTCTTCCTTGATTATTTCTTTGTGCTGTCGGAGCCCTGGAAGCCCTGCTCATTCCCTACATTCCTTTATAATTCACAGACACAATTTTATCACATGCTTATAATATTTTATACATAAGGAGCACTTTGCATCAAAGCATGCTGGTATGGTGCGCGGCCGTATGGCGGCAACAAATTGAGGTTCAAGGGGTCGGTACCCAGGACATAGGACGGCGTTGAAGGGTTAAAATTGAAATTGTAGGCTTTAAATTTGTAGGCCCTTGTGTCATTATTACATTAATCATAACACAAGAGGAACAACCCGTTCAATTCTGTACCAGTAGCATGTATATATCTAGCCATCTGGAGCAAAGTATTTGCCGAGGAAGGGGAGGGGGTGGAGGGTAAGTCTGGTAAGTCTCTAGCAAGTGGTTCGGGGTAGCGCCCTGGGGCAGTGGATTGCATTACGACGGACGATATCTCTTAAATGCCTAGAGATAGGTCTAAACAGACATCAAATCGGATCTTAAGGGCTTAACTTTCACGTTTTACATAGGGATAGCACTTTTTCAGCCCCAAAAAACTCAATTGAGAGTCCTCAGTACTTAGGGCCCTTGGGGCACGGGTTGCCATTATTTTAAAGTAACTAAATTTTAACACGTGAATACTATTACTAAAAATTACTACAAAATGACTATTTCGGAATGTTTCAATTGTTGTTACTTGTTTATGAATAGATTTTAAAATATATTTATTAAAGGTTCTTTATTCAATAAACGCCTCTTAGAAAACCTTTTTGGGACTGTCCAGGGATATGACCAATCATAGTCTGTGTGCACTGAATTTGGAATATATAATTTTTCTTTTTTAATTTATCATTATAATTAGTGAAAGGGAACATAAATCAATAAAACAGCTTAATTGTGTTTTAATATTATTGTTATTTTTTATGGCCGTCCGTGGACATAACTTTGTGCGATTATGGGAGAATAACCCACATTCATTGAGCTAGTAGTCTTCTTGCTCAGGTATGGAGCGGAATTTGCGCAATGGTATGGACATGAGCCATTCAAGGAGGTGATCATAGAGAAAGTACCAATAGCATGGTGCATTAAATACCCTGAAGTAATGGAACGATGTAAAATTGTTATAAATTAAAATTTTATCAAAAATTTGACAAAAAAAAACATGCGAAATTAGGTAATTTATTTTGTGACACCCTGTATCACGAAAGTAATTACTTGTATAATGTAGCGTAGCCACCTCACTGCTCTACATTTAAGAGGTCTGCAACCGCACACTTCAATTTGAGTAAATACTCGTTAATTTCATGTCTATTTAAATGAGAAAAAAATGTTAATATGATGGCATGGCTTTATTTGATTAGCAATTTAAATTAGCTGAAAAATTAAGTTTGAATGTGTTGAATTACTCACATTTTACATTTATAAAGGCTCTAATATAAATCCATAATTTGTGTCGATAGAACTATGTTTTAATCAACCTTAGTTTTGTCGAAAAAGGAAGAGCATTTATATTTTTTTAGAGAAATGATGTATACCTTTTGTCTCATTGGAACCACGTAGAAAGGAGTAAATGAAATTTTTTTGACGAATCACCGGGTTTACAGGTAGTGGGTTGGAAGTTTTCATGAGAAGGAGAGGCGGGAAGCGCACGAGGTCGAGCTGCGGTGGTTTTATTGTAATTGAAAACAAGAGACCTCGTAATGACCTTGATATGCGCCGCGTGTGGCAGAGAAAATAATTCTCTCGCGAGCAATATCAGATGTCCGGCTTAGCGGAATGTAGATTGATAGGAGATGAAAAAAGATTAACTCTGAATATGGTCACCTGATTAATTCTGAAGATCTACCGTCACTTCGCGGTGAAGCCATTTTTGTTGCTGGTGTTGAGGATTTTTTTTTATCATGGCAGTTGTGGACTACGGAAGTGATACCTGGAACTGTCATGTTGGAGGCTGGAGATCATTCATAAGGTCACTCTCACCCTCCTTTTCTCCATCCATTTCTCTATATCTTTCACCTCTCTCGAGTGTATGACCTAGTTTCTGCTTCCCGACTTTACCACAACTTTTGCCCGACTGTGCTCTTTCCTATCTTCGTCATGTTACGCGATCGACGAACTTCCCCGTAAATTCGATCCGATGATCCATTTCACTTTTGGATGAGTAAGAGTGACGGTCATAATTGGTGGTTACATAGATTCGAATCCCCGTCCTGAGATGATGACGACTGGTGATAGATTGGAAGCAATCTTTGATTTAATGTCCACCTTATCTCCAAAACCGCTAAATATTTTAGCCTCAAAGATTTTATCGTTGAGGCTTGAAAATTTTCGGAGAATACTTGCATAAAAGTTGAGTTCCGTAGAGGTACAGAATCAATTCTCACATAAAGTAGGTAGCTCCGTCACGTCAGTACCTTGTTGAATACGGTCTCTTGGAGGAACTGTCCCTAAAACCCGGGGAAATGTTATTATTTAGTGTTAAGGAGATTCCCCGAGTAAAAGTGCAATATTATCTAGTTACGTTCATTGAATCGTTGTTCAAAACAGCGGCGTACTTTTACGGAGTCACTCGCAAGTGCACTTATGGTGCGAATATTCCACATAGGAAAAATAATTTGCCTTGACCGGTATTTTTACCTTAATCAATCTGATACCAAAGTAATTACAGCGGCATAATAATTATTTATATGATAAATCTGACTTTTATGACCAGCATCTCTTTAGCAACAATAAGTACAGCTATTTGTGCTAGGGATGTGCGAGTACCCGAAAATTCGAGTCGAGTCGAGTAGTTGTTACTCGTCTCGAGTATTTTAAGTAGTATTACGAATGCAGAGTCGAGTAGTTTCGGTAACAGAGCTGTCGAGGCCAGTAAGCTCAGGAATCTGCTGACAGGAGGCGATATCATGAAACGCATGTAACAATATCGTTTTTAAAGTCGATAAGTCGTTCTAATGCATTAGCATTAAAGTTTCAGCTTTTGTTTACGTAACAGTCAACCGCTGTAGTAGTCGACGTGAGCACCGAATACCTTTTCGTCATCAGCGGCGTCCGACCGTCTTCCGACCCGGCGCGGCGGCGTAATCAGAGTGGACCGCTGCATCGCTCATGCTTTCTTTTTTATTAATTTATTTACTCATGCGCCGAGAGAATACGCAAATATTGTGAGGATCTGTATGTAAAAAATGAAATTTTTAGGTTTAAGAAGACAATGAAAGTTTTTCCCGGAATTTGGCGACACAAGTGTACCTTTTTCCTTTGTTTTAACCTTTTTGAGTCTTTGGAAATCTTTTAGTCTTTTTGAGTACCACGCACGTCCGATGTTAATTTTCGTTTATTCCTTTGTTGCGTTTAGTTTCCTTCTCGGACTAACATAAAATAGTTGCTATGGTTGATTAAACAAAGTGAGAAATAAAGAAAATATAAATGTTCTTGGTCTACAAAGAAATGGATTCAAGTTCATGGGACCTTAACGCTAGTATAGGTATATTTGTGGAACGTCTTTAACTCTAATGAAGCCTCTGTTCTTATGCGTGCTTTTTAACGCCCAGAAGACGTTATTATAGAGATACTAACTGACGTAGGTAGGGAGTAAAAAGATGGTGTGCGTAATAGAGGAAATAGAAAAGAGCAGAGCGCTCGCAGTAAGAATAACACGTTGAGAAGAAACCCGGCTGAAGTCGTTTCGAAATCTTTTCCAGGTATCTCAATGTGCGCCCACTTTTTGCCGGGAGACCACTACCTATTTAATCATCCCGTTGGGCCGGTTTCGCGCACGAAGGCATCTATGCTGTATGCGTGCATCTACGATCCAACACGTGCCAATACGCAGAAGGCGAGCGGTCGTTTTCCATCTCCATCATGTATTGCTGCTTTCCTACGTAGCAATGTACGAGCTTCGTTCATGACTAACGCGACAGGTTTTAATAGTATTCACTTGAACGAGGATCTAAAATTGCTACGACATCAATCGACACAAAACAAGAAGGGAGTAGACTTTATGCGCAGTAAATTTTGTACTCGTATATTAATAATATATAAGTATTGGAACTGAGCATGGTATTTATAGAACTTTTTTATTGCTCCTGAATCTCGTAACGCTGAGGCCCGCATTGTTTTTGTTATTGTCCTCGAGCCAGCACCTTTGGAGATTTGTCTTCTTCAATTGATGACCGCGAAAACAAAATACTTAATGGGTCTCCGAGTGGTATTCCCGTGATCCTCGGACAGCAGAGGACCAGTTGCTTTCGCAGTGAACGTCATCTTGGCAGACCAGTTTCCGCGCGGCATTCCTTCGCGTACAAACGGCACAGCCTTCACCCACTGCCCCCCCCCCCCCCCCCCGACGTCTCCGCTGTCGTCATCGCTGCCGTCACGGAACGATATCACTTTTGCATTCGACCGGTGCCCCATTCACCATGGCAACGGTTTTTATTTGATGCGAACTTCCGCGATGCTGGGGACGCAATCTCTGCAACGGGGTGACGCCACCTAAAGTAAAAGGCCTGTGGACCTCAAAGCTTCTGTCGTGTGACGTTACTGAGCGGAGGCCAATATTTACTTGTAGTCAAGGGGACTCCGTGTTATATTCGTGCTTGAAGTAACGTGAGTAATGGGTGAAATTGATCTAGTTGCGTCTTGATTGAAGTTAATCGAAGTCGCTAATTGCCGTGTGGTCCGAAATTTTCTTTTAAATTCGCCGGAAGTTAATATCTAAAATGGCGAATAAGTGTTGTAAGCCTAATTGCCGAGGAAACTATGTGGGCGGTGAAAAAGTTTCGGTGCTTCGCTCTCCAGATGGTAGAAGGTGCGATACCATCCGTATTCCCCGAATGCCCATTATACTTATCCACTTCCGTGAAAGCTCGTTTGGAGCCTGATGAGCAGAGGAGGAAGAAGGAGATGGAGCAACTGGAGAAGTGCATTAAAGACAACTTAGAAGAAAGAAGGCTGCGCGAGGAGGCAAGGAGCTTCAAAACCTTGGATGAATGTATTGAAAAGCTCATTTGGGGGCTTCTCCATCATTATGAAAAGTGACAAATTGCTTTAGGTGGCGTTGAACGGGGCCGTCTCCAGGAGGAGAGTATGATGCAATCTGCGACGTTAAGTTTTTTCGGGGAGCTATTCATTTGGCGCGATTTGAAAAATAAGTCAAATGTTCGCGGAATTTAAAAAAAATAAATATTCTCGGAGTATAAAAATTTTTATTCTTTTACAAAAGTTCAAACATATTTTCATCAAAAGTTGATACCAATGATTGTCTAACGTTATGTGTATAGGAAAGCAGCAATCCGGCAGAATTTCCCGGTTGGAATTAACTAACATAAGCGACGTTATTATTACTTCTAAGTGAAGAAAATTTACTTTTATTCTTTCACTATCTGTTTTTGTGTGTTCTTCAATGCTATCATAAGTTTTTACTACGATTATTTACGACATATTACTATGCGGGCAATACTGTTTCTCTAAAATTCTCTAGTTGAAATTTCTTTTTCTTATTTCTTGGCTGCCCACGAGAGCAGGTTATATCTGGAATAGGAAAAAAACTGTCTCAAGTCCAGTAATGCTGCTGAAACTCATATTGTATCACATAACTTTCGCTGAAATCCAGTAGAACATCAGTTTCATCTGGCCGGAGTTTATCTTTCTAGGCCTTTCAGGTTTTTCGACTGAGATTTGATCCTCTAAGAATGTGGTAAACATTTTTACAGATTATATACTGCAGCACTTCAGTATTCATACAAAGTTGACGTTATCAGTTGTGTAGGTTCTGTGGTCAAGCATATATTTCTTCATTTTCAGTGCCCCGTTCCTCGATTTGCTTATTAGGTTTTTCGTAACGCTTTAGTCTGATAAGCGTTATAAAAAGTGTCGTAACATGCAGTCCCTGCTATCTTTGAAACATCGCCATTAATAATTAACTTAAAATTATAAAAAATAGGGGTCATGGTTATAATCAGATAGATAGTTGCAAGGGTCTCCAATGGAGAAGAAGAGATACATTCTGATGAATAGCACAAATGAGTTTCCGAGGAGTGCGAAGTATACTCTGTTGCTAGCTGTGATTTTATATATTTATGCAAGCGCTGATTGGGTTATATAAGTCACCAATGCTCCAGGATGATACACCCTCAAATTTATCACCGTCGGTACGTAGTATCTGAGGTCGTTTGCGAGCTAAAATGTAGACGTACTCATTAATTTTGTTTTGTCACAATTAAGCTACATTAATGGCGGTGAGACCCGAATTTTTATATTTTAAAACCATGGAGCTTGTATTCCTCAATGAAGAGTAAACCTACCATCCGATTCTTCTTGCGCTAACCTTTATTGAGAAAAATATTTCAATCAAATTCCTTGCAGATCGAGCTACAATGACTACATCATCTGCTGACGCCACTATTTTGACTGCTCCGATTGTTTATTGTTCCACCATGGTCTAATCCCCTCAATGCCCAGTGCAAGGCCATTATGAACGGTGTTGCACACTAACCATCTCCTGTATTTTATCCCAAATTCAATAGAAAATAACTATCCATTTTATTGCCAACTTTAACCTTAACAACGGTATCCTGCATGGTCATTCGTACCAGTGTGATTAACTTCTTAGGCAAGCCTAATTTGTTCAAATGTTTGGCGTGTTGTGCCTCTTATCTGGTCGAAATACACCATGATATTCGGTGATGATGCTTTACGCTCTTTTGCTCTCTCTCATTTGAATGATTCTCGAAAGAGCACTTTATTTAACAACGATCAGCTGTGTAATTCCTTTGTAATTGTTGCAAAGCATATTGTTGCCTTTCTTGTAAATGGGACATATAATGCCAGTTCCATTTACAGGCATCTCTTGAGTGTATTTCCAGCTTATTCGAAGTGCCTGTTCACTGGTATTAGGTATCTAAATGATATTTTATCACTTGCGTGGGAACTCAAAAAAACTGTACATGTGGTGCAATCGTATTTGACTATTTGTTACTCCTATATGGCCTAGACTGCGGAGCCATAGGCCGCCGCACTCTCTCATCGGTGGCAAACCTGCGCCACTAGTTTGAACTTCAGCTATAAATCCAGGCGTACGATCAAGGTCGAACGCGTTTCTGTTGGAAACCTTGTTCTATGAGTTAACTAGGAAGTTTAAAAAGGCGCGGCAGGTAGTGCTCGCGTGTGCGTGGAGGCAAAATAACGTCCAATTAACGCGTGGCGCCGCGATTACCGTGCACGAATAGTTGGGACGGGGTTATCTATTGGAATCAAACTAGTGCAGAGGTGAACAAATTATTGTGAAAACCAATTGATGCTCGTTACTTACCAAAAAAAAATTGGACTGGGTTTGGCAGAGAATCTTGCCGCAAGCGTTTGAAGTGGTTTACCTCGTGAAGTGCATAACTATTATGAGAGGCAACAGAAATGGCTAGAGCAAGTTGTTGAATAAGTGTTACTAGCAACGAGCCATAAAATTGGCTGTGTACATCATATATTTATTTTTACGATCTGTAAACACCATTTTTTACTTTTTGTGCATAATGTACAGCTCAGTGTCAGCTGTGCTACCCTTTGTTTTTGTATTCATTTAAATTTAAGGAAGCCTCCATTAATTTAAAAAAAATAATTGGTATTAATTAGTCTAAAAACCTGTATCAGGCTGCGATGGGACCCAATGGTTGGTTACAGCTGTGTTTCATTCTGTCCAGTGTGACCCTCAGAAGGGTCATGCCTAGGTTCATATTCTAGCCACTGCCTAGAAGTGGTGTGGTGATGCTGCACTCAGTGGTCTTCCTACCAATGGTAGAAAGTGGGGAAGAAGTAGTGGAGCATAAGAAATTCACACTGGGCCCTCTTCAGCCAAGGAGTATGATTGAGGCCCTTTGTGGGGTGCGGCATGGGCCCGCTGCCGGGATCCAGGGCTTCCAATATCTGGGCTCAGGCAACCTGGTTGTTAGACTGAGGCTAGTGACAGATGGAGCCATGTAGAAGTGCCACTGAGGTGGTGGCGGCGATCCCATTTTTTTCAACCTTAGTTGTCAAGCTCCATTCCTACGTAACATTAGGAGGGGGTAATGTTCACATTCTGAATGTATGCGTTTCACTCAGAATAGCACCCTGAAGGGTTTTCTCTGACCAAAAGTGATGGGCTATGCTGTGAATGATCAACAGCACATCGTGCCACCCAGTCTGGCTAGAGTGTGACCCACCGGTGGATCACACTCACAGTCGGTCCTTTAGTTAAATGAGTTCCATTCTAAGAGGCGTGACCCACTGGTTAGCCACTCTAAACTTCCCATTGCTCACCCTTTAATGGAATGAATTACAAGTGATTCAATGGGAGTGGGTAGGTATGGCTAATTTTAGTTAGGATGAAATTTATGATTTAAAATTACAGGTTTAGAAAACATTATTGTACATAGTATTTAGGACAACTACCTACATATTTTCAAGGGAATATTGAGTTGTGCAGTTACAACAATATGGAAAAAATTCCATGAACAAATTTTTCTGAGTGGATTAGAAAATTTTAGGTGCTCAATAACTATGGTAGAATTTTAAAAAGTCAATACCAAAATTTTTATTACACGCTGGTTGGCTTTACAAATTTTTTTCCACCATTTTGGAAATGAATATATTTGTACATACAATAGATAACACCTTGACATTGAATAATTCTTCTACAATGGTGCTTATTCAAACTTTTTATAAGCTGATAAAGCTGTCTATAATGGAAATATTGATCGTGTGATTCAAAGACTGAGTTTTAAGGCCTTACAGTTGTCTTTTTAAATATATGTATGTATATTTATATATATCATTTGGCTATGCTTTAGTCATGTTAATAAGCTCCCAATAATTACTGAATATGAACCTTCTTAAATGTGCATGAAATAAGTTAATTATAGCTTTAGGATATATATATGTTGCTTGTAAAATTAGTTATCTGAGTTTTTATCACAATTTCTTTCTAAGCACAGGTAGTTTAATATTCAATATTTGCCTCCTTCAAGAGACATATCTTGAATGAAAGAATTTGAACCACATTAATACTGTCAGTACACAACAAATTATTCTCTTATGAAATTAGGCAAATAAGGCATCACCAAAGCCTTTACTTGGAAAGTTAGTAGCAAAGATAAGTACAAGAATATGCCATAGACTTGGCAAGGAAATTGTACATGTGTTGGCACCTCCACCATATTTTACACATCGATTTCATTTTACAGTGAGTGAGGTGCAGGTATGATCAGAAGGAAGTTTTTAATTTTTTCTCAAAATATGCTTTGCTCTAGGTAGCCAAAATTGCTTATAAAAAGTAAAAATATATCTTCCTCGACACTTTGAAAACTTCATTTGTTTCAAATTTTTGATAACATCATCTGATTTGTCAATGAATCCAAATGAACACCTAATTGACTGTTTCAGTCATTCACATTTGCACAAAAAAAAACACCGAAAACACTGTGATATGCTATCCCTTGAACAGTAGGGTTTGAGCTTCCATCACCACTTCCTTCACAGGAGAATGTTTACTCAGGTATTTTTTTTTTTAACATCGAGTCCAACAACAACACCATTTATTACATACATTTGTCGTGAGTCTCACAACGGAATCACAAACAATGCGTTACGAAGATAATGACGACAACAAATATATTTGGGGGCCTCCAATGCAGACCACTGTGAACACTCAGCTGCAGCTAGACTCCTGTGTCTAAAACGCTGCGCTGATTACAGTGATCAAACTCAGTCTGCACCGGGGGCGATTAACATCAGACAGACGTCTCAAAGGTCACCTCCCTGCGATTGCCCTTCTTCCTCCGCCCCCCGACCCTCTTGACCCCTCCCTTCGAGTCCCTCTTGGGCCCGTCGCCCATCAGCCCTTGCCTCTCCCCCTCCGTCTCGCCCAGCTCCTCATCTTCCCCCTCCTCCTCCTCGTCATAATCCTCGCCCACCTCCCGCCTCGTGCCCTTCGACAGGATGAACTGACGAGCCTTGTGCTGCTGAGCAGTCAGCTGTTTCTTGAACTGTAACGACAGGGGGTTCGACTTTGACCTCAGTTCCTCACTACTCACACCTTTGTCTTTGAATATTTGTCTCTTTTGGCCTGCTGAGGCCGAGAAGAATGAAAACCCAGACTGACTGCTTAGCTGGTACGGGATCTGACGCTGCTGTACGCCCTGGTATCCTCCTTGGTAGAATACCATGCCGGGTGCTGCCTGAGGTATGGGTTGGTATCCATTATGGCATTGCACCCCAGGTATGGGGCCAGACACCAGCCGTACAAGCAGAGGGGAGGAAGAGGAAGCGCGGTCGTCCTCTTCTTCGTCTTCTTCTTCTTCGTCCTGGTTTGTTGGAAATGGGGAATACATGCGGAGATTAAAATGATATTCTGATTTCATCAAACATTGCTCAATATATATTCCTCACTGATTACCAAGAAGGTCATTCGTTATATTTTTGAACTTGAATTACCACACATTTCTGAATTTCCTCGAGAATATATATGCAAATTCTAAATTTAATGGAGTCTATAATGCATATATGACTTGAAAACACTAGAAGTATTATTATATTGTAGTGATTTCAAATGTTACAACTTCTGTACTACTTTTCATTGTCAATTTTGTCAGCAATGGAAAAACATTTTGTATGGTGGTGGGAACATAGTACATCATAAAGCATGATTCCAAATTTTTTCAACTTTGATAAACTATTCTGAAAATATTGGACCTCATACATGCAAAACTATTTTGCACTAATAATCAAAACATTTAACATTTGGTTGTGCCACTTGCATGCTATCGGTCATCTTCCTGCTATCTTATGAGTAAACATTCAATATCTTCTAAAATTAATTGTTTGAGGCGTAACTATGTGAAAGCGATTCATAATTAAATTAAGAAAGAAGAACTTTGTACTTTCACATTAATATTTAATCACGACCATGGTTTCAACGTTAGACGTCATCATCACCTGATGATGACGTCTAACGTTGAAACCATGGTCGTGATTAAATATTAATGTGAAAGTACAAAGTTCTTCTTTCTTAATTCAATATCTTCTAGAAAACATTAACATTCTAACTGGGTATTTGTAAAACTGAAGTACAATATGTATTCTCCATCATTAAAATCAATTTTCTCGAGAAGGTGGTAACCATCTTAAAAGAAATGGCTCAGTTTCTTTGAAGATTTTTAGATTTTTTAAGTGTGTAAGATTTTGGTCCCTCTTATATTTATTAGTGTTTAAACAATTTATAATTTAAAAAAATCAGGGCCATGGTAATTAAATTCTGTTTCCTTGATTGAAATAAAGGTTGGTTGGACTTTGGATTTTTCTTTGTAGAACCTCCTTTAATTTTTTTTTAATTCTTGAATTATCTATTATGTAATGAAACCAGAAAGTAATCAAATGCAGGAATGAGGAGTGCTGGCCTAGAAGAAAATGATTATTACAGTTCAAAATATCATTTTAGATATGATTTCAATTTTTGATTTTTTCACATAAATTTACCTCAATTCAGGTTCATCTTTATTAATCTTATTTATTGATTAGGCATTTGTTTATCTAAATTTTAATTGGTGAAGTGAAGTTTTTTTTAATTATTTGCATTATCAGATTATTTAAATATTTATCATCAATAATGGTTTCAGTAATTGTTTATTATTAGTTATTTGTATCTGTCAGTTTGTTTTTCAATATTTTCTTGACCATAAAAAAACTAATGAGTAAAAGACTACTAGTATTTTACAGGGTGATGAGTAGTTAAAAACAAGCAGTTCAAGCAAACAAATTTTAACTACTCTACCTTGTGAATGTGCTTCAAATAGTACATAAAATGTGCTACCGTTCTCAATATTGCAATGCAAGCATAAGTGATGGAACTTGGTTCAACTCTATGAATATCTACAGCTACGAAAAAACCTAATACATATGTACACTTCTCTTCTGAAAAGTGAAAGTTTATTTTACAGTGATTACGTCAACACAAATCACCATTAACACTATGTTTTCATCCTCTAGGGTCTTCCCTCTCAGGCAAACTATAGTGGATTCTGCTAAAATAAGTATCAATCGATCTTAAATATTAATCATTCACCTGGTATCCTCTCACCCAACTGGCATCAGCCCACGCCCCTCCTTCAGTGTCAGTGTGGTGGTGCTGCAGCCGTCGAACATACTGCCGTCCGCTCATAGATACCGAATACGGCACCGTACCAAAGGGCACATATGGGGTTAGAGTAGTGGAGGGAAGCAAATAGGTGCCTCTACTTGGAATGGGGGTGGTCAGGGAGTTTGTTGTCGTGGGAATCAATTGGTTAGCTGGTTGCGAGCCATCGGTGATGGCCAATGGCTGCTGGAATTGGTGGCGGGCTAATGGAGGGGATATGGGGTATTGGAGGCTTGCAGTGGGAGGTGACACAGGTGGGGAAGCGGAATACTGTTGCTGACCATCTTGTCCCCTCACAGGCTCTGGCAGCCATCCACTATGGATTGGGGACCACATGGAGCCTAAATGCAACAGAATGTGTGTTTTTTCGTGGGGTGCTAGCAGGGAAACTTGAGAAGTGCATGGCAAAAGCAGTTAAGCCCTTGAATGTGGTATAAATACAGAGGTGATTAGTTGTAAGAGTTGAAAGCAAATCAGGCTTGCGGAATACACACTGATTTAGTGCAAATCAATAAAATTATTCAGAGGTGAAACAATAGAAATAGATATGATGGTTCAAATTTGCTGATACATATTTAAAATTGAAAGCTTTTTATTACAATATTCTATTTCTGGTAACATGCAGTGGAATCTTGATTTTGAAGGTTAACACCATAGCATAGCTAATAATTAGGCTTATTATTTTATGATTAAATCATTCCCACTTTAAAAAAATCAAACTCTACAGAAAGGACTTTGTCATATCTGATCTTTGCTCTAATAATAGATATTCTATTATGAAAATTGCTCCAAATTTGACCTTAATCCTCTTCTATCACAGATACATATCTCTATTTCCCTGTTCTTCCCCAATAGCACAAAATATCTTTTAGATGTCTAGAAAATATCTTCAATGTTTTGGATATTTTAAATATCTACTAGAAGTCTAGAAAATGTCTTCAATTTGGTGGATATTATAAAAATCTACTAGATGTCTAGCATAAGTCTTTTTGAGCGGGGACTCATTTTGTATATGTCCAGTGAAATCAAAATTGATAGGTACTAACTATGAACTGTCTCAGCTTAGTTACCATCAATAAACAAATCCAATTCAATGGAATAAAAGGTATGTCAAAATTCTAGTCTCTGCTTCATATAATTAATTTACCACTAATTTTTTTACTATCGTAACAAATATTGCCATGACCTTTTACGTATCACAGCCATAGGCGGATCCAGGGGGGGACACGGGGGCATGTGCCCCCCCCCCCAGACCCTCAAAAATATGCAAGATTTTTAATACGGTCCCATTATCATTGTGTTTGTTTTGTATTACGAGATATCCTTGTGCCCCCCCTCGAACAAAATCATGGATACGGCCTTGCTTGTGCCCCCCCCAGAAAGAAATCCTGGATCCGCCCCTGATCACAGCTATGTACTCATTCATATAAATATCATTCATTCATAGCCCTGATGAAGGGGTTTAAATACGTTGGCAAAAACTTGTATTAAACATTCTTCAAGACCTATATTGCAAGACAATGAATCAACATTCATTGATAATGTTGCAGACTCCTTTGAGAAATCTAAAAGGAAATTAAAAGCTGCTTTGGTAACTTCAAATTTAGACTAGGAGGAGGAAGCCCCTATTAGAAACAAGTGAATGCCAGAGAGGTTCCAATAATCAGGAAGAATCCCCGGAAGGCACCCTACCATCACCTCCTGCTCCACCAGTAGGTTGTCAGTTGAATATAAACTATTGTTATACCGAAAAATATTATATTTTACTCTTTTATCCTGAAATTTTCCAATGGATTGAATTTGAATATGAATGTCTAGAAAATATCTTCTCAAAGATATCTTGTAGAAATCAGAAAAGCGGGCATTCAGATATCTAGAAGATATAGAAGATATTACAAGATATTTTCTAGACATCTAGAAGATATTTTGTGCTATGTGGGCAATTTGAATATGAATGCCTAGAAAATATCCTCTCGAAGATATCTTGTAGATATCAGAAAAGCAGACATTCAGATATCTACAAAATATTTCAAAGATGTTAAGAAGATATTACAAGATATTTTCTAGACATTAGCTGAAGACATTCTAGACATTTTGTAGACATCTAGAAGATATTTTGTGCTTTGTGGGTTCTTTGTACCCACAGTATAGTTCCTCTCACCATATTGAAATATCAACTTCATTTCTTTATTTTAATTGTAATTTTTACTTTGACTTATTAAAGGAGAATCTTCCATCTATATGACTATTTTCATTGCATGGAGTTAAGCAAGATTTTCTTGAAACCTAGGCTTTCTCGGTGAGATTCATTGCAATGAATGTTGTGACCTCCTGTTGAAATGGTCGCAAAACCTCACATGACAGTGCTCCCAAAAACTGTTGATAGCTGCTTCTCTCGAAAGCCATTAATATCAAGCAAGATTTTTGAATAAAATAGAATAAAGAATGACTACATGAAATAGGTTGTCAATTTCTCATTTATGTGATTAATTTTATGCAGAACTTAGAAATTCCTATCAAGATTCCAAAGCATTGAGAAGAGCTTGTGAATAATTATTTACTCTATGCAAATGTACATAGCTACACTTACCAAGCGAAGATACTCAAGGAATCATGGGTGCTACTGTAGGCGTTTTTCTCTGGAATATTCTTACCATGTGCTCATATGTATGTACTTTTATGTAGTTATAATTTTAGAGTTGACTCTTTAATGGCTTTGCTCTCTCCATGAAATAATTTTATTGTATGAGCCTTTTATGTTAACATGTCTACATGTATGTGTTGTGCATACCAATGATGAGGAGTATTTCTTTTCATCATTTGTGAGCACATTCTTTCTCTCATTGAACTGGAGAATAAAATGTGTAGTCAAAGGGTTAAATCAGCTACCTTCTGTATTTGCTACTTATGGGTGTCTTTATCATGGTATCATGTCACTAAGAACATACAACACCATCAATTCAACCTCTTCTAATCTTAGATCCATTAATTTGAAGTTCATTTTATTGAAAGTTTTATCTCCTGTATCTCAAATGCTGCAGCTACTTTAAAAGTACCCTCCATCAAACAACCTGTTTCAAAATTCAATGTTAGACATATGTAAAAATGTAGCCCAAGATAACAAATGAACGGAGAAAAAATTTTGTTCCTGTAGGTTGACATCTAGCTGTCACGACAAGGTCATTTATGGTGAGCGTAGGCAACCCGCAACATAAACCCTCTTTTTACGCTATTTCGGCTGTAAATGCCATGATGTAAATAGTTTTTTCAGCTGATTCTGCACCATTCATGTCTGATATTGTTGAGGTAAACCACAAAGATCAAATAGTCACGTTTTAATACAATAACCAGTCTTGAAATGCAAAGAAACATAAAAAACTTTGAAAATTTCTCAATTAATGGCGTGTATTTTAATTTTCTGTACTCATATGGGCATGATCGCACTAATGACTTCCTTCCACTTGTATGAAACAACACCTTTCCCTTCTCCCAGCCTAAAGTAAGGATCTCCTCATCTCCCTATGGGCTGCCTATGAACTAATATCAACGCACTGCTCCCTTCCCCAACTCAAAATGCTGAACCTATCGTCCTGTGCAGACATGACCAAGATTTTACTAAGGATATGAAAATCCGTAAAATGTAGCTTTATTTTGCTTCTTAACTGCTATTGCTGTTACAGTATAGCACATGCCAGAACCTATGTGTCAGTTGTAGTTGACCTTATTTCCCATTCACTTCATAGAAAGAAAATATCACAGAGTAATAAATCTATGATTATTTAAGACAAAAATAAAAGTATGAAGTAACAGAAGGACGTATTGAGTTTGTCAATCTCTTACATTGTGGTATAACTTATTTTTTGTTTTTTGGACAAGTTATGAGTTTGAATATGAATATGAATGTCTGTATGAGTATGTATGATTTTACGGTAGAATCAAGTCGTCAAGGTGAACTGCCAACAGATAAAACCATACCACCCATGGAAAATGGGGCAAATTATGTTAGTCTAATTATGTACCTATTTTCCTATGATCTCAAAAATTTCGTTTAGAAAATAGTTGTTTATCTGGATTAATTTTGTTGAATATTTGTATGTGCCTTATTTAACCCTCAAAAATCTTTCTGCTCTGGTATGTACAAAGTTATTTACACATTGTGGCAAATTAAAAGTCAGTTATATGAGAGACACATAAATTCATGAAGTTTTTTGATCGAGTTGCTGTGCATTTACATGAATACAAGGGAAATGGTGGAATACTACGATTTAATTACAGCATTTAACCAGAATAAATAGTAGTTTAATGCAGGATATTGAGGCTTGGAGATTCATTTCCTCCAGAATCCCTTTTATGGCCGTTCATAATTTGGGGGCTGCAGGTTTGGAACATTTTCTGACTCAAACTGTCCTCCAAACAATATTGAACTAATTTGAAGAAATTCACCATCTGATCTAAGGGTGAATTTGCCCTCTGAATAAGTATTGGTTAATGATTTGAAGATTTACCTATGTTGATTAATTCCATCTACAAACTTTGTAATATAAAATAGCGTAGTGTATCTCGAGTCTTCATTTCCATTTTTGGGGTATAATACCATAAGAAAAATTAGGAATGCGGAGCTTATTATTCAAGGACATATTCTTTAACACCATTATTATCATCCTGTACTCATGTAAATTGTAGACTTTGCTGAGGATACAGCATGTGAGCAATTAAAAATGTGCTTATTATTAGGAAGATAATGTGAGAGTAAATTCAGTTTGATATTGGTGTAATGGTGATCAAAAAGTGCTGTATTTTTAGCCTTCAGCTGTGTAAATCCTTTGAGCCATTCGCAGTAGTTGAGTGGTGTCATGGAGGAACTGTAGTTCTCCTGTACTTACATTCTGATGCGTTGGAAGGAAATGGTCTGCCCAGCTTCCAGGCCATGGAACGCACTCGACCCTTGCTTCCAGTGTTCACAGCATCTACGCTCATGCTTCGCTTGAAGAACCTTGCTTCACTCTCAGCACATCGCCACTTGTCACCACTATCACCTCTTCTTCCAGAGTTACCAGGAGGGTGTGGATTCAGATGTTCATTCAGCGAGTAGAGCTTTTGAGTGATATCTTTGCCTAAAAAAAATGAATACATATAAGAAATTTATTCAGTGAATCAACTTTCCTTGTAAACAGCCAGCATGACCTGAGCATGAACACATTATATACGGACATAGTGATAGGGGCATTAACCCTTTTGCGCCGAATGCCTCACCTGTGCGGCGAGGATTTTCTTCCTTAAACAACGAATGCCACACCAGTGAGTCCTGAATGTTCTTACCCTAACCAACGAATGCCGTGCCTGTGTGGCACAGGTCGAAAAAAGTGACCGCCGCGGACACAATAGACCCACGGATGCGGTCGCCCCTCACGATCCGCCTTAGCTCGAGCCCAGTCCCATCTTCGGCCGCTCAGGTTGACCCTTTCTTATCCTCTCCACGCGGTCAACTACTGTTATTTGCAGTGTGTTTTCCAAAAAAATATTTGTTGCTTACTTTTGAAATTCAATGCTAGAAATGAATTCATCTTTTTTTGCTGACCACATGGAAATTTCAAACAAAATTCTAACGTTAATCTCAACGGAGTTATAGAACAACTAGTAAATACATTAAATCCGTCTAAATCAACGTTAGAACTTCGTTTAAAATTTCTGCACGCTCAATCGGTGCGAGCAACAAATATTTTCATATATTTTGCATTAATATTTTAGCCAGTTGACCGCGAACTCGTGCTAGGAAGGGGCTTTTAATCCTTCTAGGGTCTGGGACAGAGGCCGAGGAAAGGGATCGGCGCCCTCTGAGTTGGGTCCAAAAATGGTTAGGGAGGGAACCACTGCCTTCAGTTGACGCGAAAACGCTTCGTACGAGGGAGTAAAGAAAACTTTCAAGAGACTCGTATTGAGGAAGAATTTCCCTGAACCAAGGTCCGGCGCGAAAGGGTTAAGGAGCTCAAAATCCACTGAAATCATTGAGACTTTTTTTGTGCACCCCCTCTAAATGAGCCTATGCAAAAACATTTTCAGCCTATGGCCTTGCACTTTCTTGCAAACCAAGAGTGTCATTATGATCATGAAAAAAATATTTTTATGGATTTTACATTTTTATTTAACCTTGACCAAAAGGGGAGCATGTACAATTATAAAACACTTTGCCTTCATTGCTAATTAGTGATGGATAGTAAGCATTTAAACTCATTGAATATAATTTTTATGGTCAAAATATGTAAAGAGATAAAATATTTGGGCTAAAATATATTAATGTGGCATATGCTTTTCTATCTCCAAAGGAAATTATGAATAGTTGATCAAAGAATTGCTTAGGAGGTAAATTTTTAAAGAATGAGTTAGGACCAGTAGTCAGTTATGGCTAGTACAGATACTGACTGTACATGTGTCATGCCTAATTAAAACTGCTGAGTGCTATGCTAAAGGTTAAAAAAGATTAGTAAGTATGAATTGTGATTTAAGGTATATTCTGTATTAATATCGGAAGCTACAAAAAAGATGATGCTTACTCTGTTTTCCAGCTGGGTATAAATGACTACCAATGGCAAGCAATTTAAACTTTTTTCATTTCATTCTAGCCTGTGTGAAGTATTGGTTAAAAGAAAAAAAAATTACCAATCAGATTGTGAATTACTGCTCCCAGAAGTGGTCTCATGGCCAATAGCTTTTCCAACTTATTCCTTGACCAGCACAGAAAAACACTATCTTCCTCTGCAGTTATGGTGACCTGAAAAAGATATTTTTTGAAAATAAAGATATATTCATCAATCACTTCTGAAATACCATGTATCTTAAAACACTAATGGTTTCAAACACTACAGATAATGTAATGGTTTTCAAATGAGACCAATGGAAATTCACCATGAAGCTCAGCAGGAAAACTAAACAGTGGTAGAACAAAGAATTTTTCCAAGTATCCATCATCACATGGATACATATGGTTCTGGCTAAACCAGATGATTTTAAACCTTAGGACAAGTATTTAGATGCATCAAGAAGAGATATTTTAAAAATTATTTAAATGAATTTTGATGCTGAAGAATTCAAAATTTGTCTAATGAGAAAGCCTGAATCATTGTTTAGGTAAGCTCAAATGATCTCATGAAAATGATTGTTTCACACAACCATTTTCTGAGATAGCTCCTGGTTGATTGATAAGATTCATAACTTTTTTTCCACCTCTAAGCATGTTTAGTTGGGTGAATCGGAAAAGTATCACCTTTAAAGTTAAAGCCTTCATTATTAGTGTAATCGAATACTTACATGATGTCTTTCATGCTATGCGTATATGTATCTGTTTACATACCGTCATACGGCCCCGGGCGGATCCAGCAAGGTGCAATTTAACATACTCTTTAGGCTGTTAAGTATTATTATATGTAATGTATTTTAGCATATGAATTCTATAATATCAGTGTTTTTTATTTCCTTGTCTTATTTATCTAATAAAGCTTTTATATCGCTTCATTGTGCCATTATTTTGCTTAATTATGCTTAATAATCCGCCACTTGTCAGTCGGCATAAATGCGAAAAGTAAAAGGTTGCATAGAACGTGTCAAAACAAAAAGCTACTATAAGCGTCAAGGATCTATGACGCCGAGTGGCACGAAGGAATGAAAAAAAACTTGCCCTGTGCCTGTCAGATCCATTGCACGCGATGGAAGGTTAAACTTCCCAAATTGGTTACTGGGGAAATATCAGTGAATATTTCTAACTCTAAAATGGTAAATTATAACTTTATACACAAAAAATTATAACTTTATTGCTCTTAAAAAAAAAAACAAAAATCTGAAAAATATCAGGGTTCCTAATGATTGCTGTCTCATCTGAGAAGGATTTGAATTTTGGACATTAGCCACCTTGTATAAAAAAAAACAGACCTTACCCATATGGTAAAAACTGATATGGTTGTGATAGCTGTTATACTCCCTAATAATAATGATTTTTGTTTATAGTGAAAGCTATCCATGTAAATGAAAGCAGCTTTTATAGGGAGGCAGCTTGGCTGATTCCTTAGAAAATTTTTTAATGCAATAGTAACCTATTCTAACTCTCAGGGCCTTATTTGAATAGATTATGCAAATCAGTCATTTCTCCCAGAATGTAACTGTAATAGTGACTAGAGGTCATCAAGGAAACACGTTGGCAGTCATGAGTTACTGGCATAGAGGCTACTGGTGAGGCATTTCCACCCACCCAATATTTTGTTTTACCCTGGTTGAAGCAGAAATACTCAGGTTCTTTTGGTGAATATCTGTACCAAAAGTCGAGCATGCATTCAGAATACTTTGGCTGCCTTGTATTACTGTAATGTAGATAATTTATTGTACTCTTGCCTTTGAGAAATGCAGAAAATGGTCAATATGGCTTCTGCTGGCTTCAAGTTGAAGTGCTGATACACCCTACTACCCAGTTATGCACCTCTATAGTTTCAGGTAATTGTGTACAACAAGTACAATTGTGTACAAGCAGTATACATAAGAGCAGGCAGCCTCAGCATCCCGGGATGTATATGTGGATCTTCTACCATATACACATGTTATACACTATTTTTATGTGTATTTAATGTATACAGTAGGATGTGTGCTGTCTGGGCCTGTTCTTTGTGTGTGGCATGTATCTGTATTTTCTGGGTAGTGATGTCACTAGCCATCTCTGTTACTAATATTTGTTTTTGTAAATGCAGTAGACCCTCATTCTATGATATTCATGTTCTGCTGGAGCAATTGCTATGTGAATTCTATCATAAAAGTGAATTATCATTACTGCCAGATATTATTGGTTATAGAATACCAATGCCAGTGCACAAAAAGAAATTCAATAGAGTCTGGAAAATGCAGGAATACAATAATTTAAAATATTAATATTTTAATATTTAAAGTAAACTTAGCATAGCTTAATGTGCCTACTAATAACATTTCACTCTATGAAAACTAAAGGGAAATGCACCTCCTAGGTCTATACTCAATGTCCTAATTGGACTCAGCCCCTGCAATTTTATTATTAGCCACTTTTTGTAGAAATTAGGAGATGACTACTGCTGCCAATTACCACTGCATTGGCAATTACATGTCTCTCTAATCAGTGGCGTAACGAGGAATATGCTTTGGGGGGATTGAGAGGATTGGGGGGTGACTCCACCCCCGACCTGCCCAGGCAGCGGGTAAATTTTTGAAAACTGACATGCCTGGAAATAAATTTTACACTATTTTGGCACTTCAAATTTGGATTTCACTCGTAATTCTGCAGTAAATCATCACAGCAGGGAAGTATACTATAAATTTTTCTGAGGCTTTGGGGGGGATCTATCCCCCCAGAGTTACGCCACTGCATTTAATGTTCCATTGCAATTATCTTCTACTCATCGCTAATACCTAACGATATCTATATAGTTATTTAGATAAAAAGTGATGCTGCTAACTTTTTATTTTTCCATAGTTATTTGTACATGAAGAGGTCCTGCGATATGATGGAAACATGCCGCTCTAATGTAGAGGGAGTAGTAATTATTTGATGGAAGATGTACAAATAGCCTGTAGCCCGTGAAAGTTAGTTGGTAGGTTTCCACAAAAAATATTTTTTTTGTTTTTGCACTATTTTCACATATTTTGAATGTTTAAAATTCATAATATCTATTTTATTCTATGTCATCAGCAGCATTACTTTTGATGCAAATATTTATAGAAAAGGTGTGGTAGGAAGTGCCTCCTATTCACCAAGTTGAGGTTTTATTTGTCCCATGTGATTGGCATTTAATCTTAACCCCTTGGTTGGGGGCAGTAATTTCCTTATCTTTCACCTGGTGGGGAGCAAATCCACCGATTTTCGGAGATGCCGTTTTCGAAAAAAAATTTATAGTAAAGCTATTGCACAAAAATGGCAATATACTTCAAATATATTGGTATAGAACCTCTGACAAAGCAAAAAACATGCAATGATGCATAAAGAATGAATATTCACGCCTTCTCCGCTTAACATTGCGACGCGACAGCACGCGCGACTATAGTCGCGCTCCCCACATGGGGAGCGGAGTCCGCTTGCGACTATAGTCGCTCTCCCCAGTTAAGGGGTTAAAAATTGTTCCTATTCTGTCAAGTGGTTAACAGAAAATTCCTGCCGTAATAATGAATAAACCCATTTCTATAGTATCACTGACATGGTGTAGGCAAATTTTTTAATTTTGGAGAGCATAGTGTACCATAAATCAAAGTGATAAAACTCATGCTGAAAATGGATGATTTACTGTACCTATAGTAAAAAAGTATGATCCTGACCAGAGCAGGAAAATTATTAGCATAAAGTGAAGAACTGATGTGAAGAAATTAGAGAGAACACAACAAATTGTTCAATTATTCAGGAAATTGGAAACTATTGTGATTTTTATGTTAACTACTACCTGTAGGTTATAAAATACTGAATATAAAATTTTGAAAAGGAAATATATATAGATCCTACAATTTACAGTGAAACCTAATGAAGAATCAACTAAGGATCACAAACAATGACTTTATGGCAGAGACTTTCAGTTATGTATAAAGAGGTAACATGCAGGTTGCATTTTAACTGGAGCAGTCAAGATTGTCCCATGAGAAATTTAGTTACATAGTTCAGTGATCATAAAAGCCATTGCTTTGATGGGGTGTATGAACTCTAAGCCATAGTAATTTTTGATGCAGCTTAATTTGGTAATATAATATTTTTTAATGTAACAATTTACGTGGACTTATGTTGGAATTTTGTTTGTTTTTGTGAGGGCCAGAAGTTTATACATATATTAATCCAGCATCAAAGCAGTGAAGTAGGTGAAGGCAGTGTTAAGTAGTAAGAGTATTTTTCAGCCTAAGTGATAAATGTGATCCAAGAGAGAATGAAATTGAACGCATGCTAATAGGGTAGTTTCCTTCATCAAAGAAAACGAAAGGCATTGATTGCGATTCATTACCCACCATTAGTGCATTTATAATATTAAAATTATTTGGTTTTATAAATCCCAGTTTAAACGAATGGCAATGGTCAATTTTAACTGCTTTAGAAAAAGGCCAGATTGGCACCCATGCGATGCCACTCCACGTGACGTCACAGGGACCTAGTTTCTATACGAGTAGATAGGAGTTTTATATCGTCTGAGATAACCAATGCATGCATGAGGCACAGAGCTCAGGGAAACATCTCTTAACCCTTTGAGTGCGGATGGCATAGCATTGATGCCCAGCGTAGGTCCTGCCAACGGGCGGGTGGCATCACATTGATGCCACGCCGGCCTATGTCCTTCAATCGCTCCTCACGCTCCTCCGCTCCGTTCTGTCTACTCTTATGATGGTTTCCCGCCCACGCAATGGATTAGGCCACCTGGGTATGCCTTCCGTTTTTGAAAAAAAGTTCATATTTGTTGAGTAATTTTTTAAACATTTATGGAGTACTTTTTAATTTGTAACATTTTTCGCCTTTACAAAAAAATTTAAATGTGATATTTTCTTTACACTTCTGAATATTTATACTAAATGTTGTCACATTTGAAGGTTGTTATTCTCGTTTTAATCCTATTAAAATTTTTGTAAACAATATTTAGACATAATCTTCCTTCCATCTCATCGACGAAAAATATTTTCAAAATTTCAAAATACGGTCACTTTACACACGCTAAACACAGTTGAATAATCTGTTGCTGTCTTTATTATTGTTTAAACTTAATATTTAGATAATGTCGTTATAACTCATAACATTTTTCCATAGTATATTTGCAACTAATTTTCTGAACGATCCTTTCAATAGGGGTTTCATTACATTGGTTACGGAAAAAGAAATAGATTTTTTCGACTTTTTCTCATTTATTTCATATGGGTTTGTTAAAGTTATTGGGTGGGAATAATTACGACCACTAGGCCGGCCCTTATTTTTCAGAATTGAGAAAAGTTATGTTTTCCTAGTCTCAAAATGATCCAAATGAGGCTTATATTCACGTGTTAAAATTTGGTTACTATAAAATAACGGGAACCCGTGCCCCAAGGGCCCTAAGTACTGAGGACCCTCAACTGAGTTATTTTGGGCCAAAAAAGTGCTATCCCTATGTAAAACGTAAATGTAAAGCCCTCAAGGGCCGATTTTTTGTTTGTTTTGACCTATCTCTAATCGTTTACGAGATATTGTGCGTCGTAATGTAATCCACCCTCTAGGGCGCTACCCCGCACCGCGGCGCCGCTGAGGTACGGCCCGCACCACTTACTAGAGACTTCCCCTCCACCCCCTCCCCTCCCTCGGCAAAGACTGCTCCTGATGGCAAGATTTATATGCCAAAGGTACGGCTTTGATCAGACTGTTCCTCTTTTGTCATGATTAATGTTGTTAAATCCCGCAATGTCAATTTTAACCCTTCAACGCCGCCTTGTGTACTAGGTACCGACCCCTTCAATCTTAATTTGTTGCCACCATACGACCGTGCACCATTCCAGCATGCTTTGTTCCAAAGTGCTCTTTATGTACACAATATTATAAGTATGTCATACAATTGCGTTCGTGAATTATCAAGGAATTAAAGAAATGAGCAGGGCTTCCAGGGCTCCAACAGTAGATAGAAATATTTAAGGTAAAAGAAATGACGCAGTCAGTTCACTGATGTAGATCAATGTGGAGAGATAGTTCTTGTATATAGTGTGCAAAGGATAGGGAGTGCTAATTCTTCAGGATTTAAGGAGAAAAGTAGTGAAATAACTAGTTTACCATGAATACACCTGACGTTCGTTTTAAGAATAGGCCAACAACGAAAGGCATGAATTCAAGACTAAATTCAGACATTGAACTGGTAGAAAAAGAAAGTGGAGAAATACTTGGCTCAAAGTTACCTACAGTGAAAGAAGTACTGAGTGTTTTCTCTATCACCTAATGGGTTCGAAATGTATTTGACTTGGTGCGCGAAAAAACATCATGAATGCGTTTACCCATGGAAAAAACGAGAATTCCTGATATTACAGAGAATGAGGCGATTGAAAAGTTGGAAAAAGTACACAAGGAATGGATAAAAGTGCGACGACATTAGAAGAGAACGGGAATTACCGTAGAGATGAAGAGAAGAGAATCCTTCGTGACAAAACTTGATGATTTGTTTGACATTGCAAGGAGCGGTGCCATTGAATTTTTGACACACGAGGAGGAATGTGCAGTTGATCTCTCGGAAAAATGAGCTTGGGCTGAAGAAATAAAATTCTTACGCAATCAAAGAGGAGCACGGAATGCAGTTATTGGAGGGATATATTTCAATATGTTCAAGAAGAAAGAAATAGATGATGTTCTCCGCTCCTTGTGCTACATCTGCTGCAAAAGTGACCTGCAGTTCCTAAAAAGACTTGTTAATTACGAAAGTGTAAACCTGGACTTAGCGAAAGCAGTAAAAAAGAGGTTTTCAAACCACTAGTGGTACCTGAGTGAGGAGTTGGTAGGCCTGTCTTTCATTGACGGATCCTTTTCTAGTATTGAAAAGGAAAACGTGATACGCTGTACGAGGACATGTGAGGGATAATATGATCCACCGAAGAACGCATTCTATAAACACAAAGACCTGACTTAGGTATCTATATAAAATTTTGTCACAACTAATTCTACAAAGCTATTTAATACATTGGAAATATGCATGGCATTCTTTGATGTGCCCACGTGAGAATGGGATGAACATACTGATTACAAGAACGATTTGTAAATTATTCGGGGTCTTCAAGTGGTAAATGATCGTGCAGGGAAATGGGTGAAACTAATTCAAGATTTTAAGTCAGTTACGTAGGAGAAAGAGTGAATTACTGAGTGTGAATTTTCATCGTAACACGACCCCAACGTGCGCAAGGACACTTTAATTGTCAAATATGGGGTGTCAATGAAAGATTAGAAATACACTGAAAATGTATTTTATTTTGGTTAATATGTACCGAAAATCATGGACAGAGTGAAAATAAATTGATCACTCGCATTGGAAATACTGTCATGGCAATTAAATTATTTCTAACGGAAGCACATTTCTTCAGAGGCTAAATCTTGCCAATAGGAGCAAAGACTTTGCTGACGGAGGGGAGGGGGTGGAGGGGAAGTCTCTAGTAAGTGGTGCGGGCCGTACCTCAGCGGCGCCGCGGTGCGGGGTAGCGCCCTAGAGGGTGGATTACATTACGACGCACAATATCTCGTAAGCGATTAGAGATAGGTCAAAACAAACAAAAAATCGGCCCTTATGGGCTTTACATTTACGTTTTACATAGGGATAGCACTTTTTTGGCCCAAAATAACTCAGTTGAGGGTCCTCAGTACTTAGGGCCCTTGGGGCACGGGTTCCCGTTATTTTATAGTAACCAAATTTTAACACGTGAATATAAGCCTCATTTGGATCATTTTGAGACTAGGAAAACATAACTTTTCTCAATTCTGAAAAATAAGGGCCGGCCTAACGACCACCAATTCGTTATTCACGGGAAATAATGAAGGTTCTAGGAAAGCTTTTATATATTTTTTTTCATTTTGAATGAGAAATTGGAATTGGGGAAATCCTCGGGGAAAAATGATCGAATTTCTGGGCTCAAATAAAAGAGTCGTTTTACGTCACCGCGGAATAGACTACTAGTCGCTCTGCATCGCCTGTTATCTCTATTTTTAGAAGCATTTTTTCCATTCTTAATAGAAATGCATGCAAGTATTCTGTTGTGTGCATGTCGTGGAGAAGGTCAGCTCTTCCTTCTCAGTTTTTGTGACTCTCGCCATTAGTACAGTCTCTCTTTCGGACATCTTTCGATTGCGTGCATTTTCACTCCTGTATAGAGATTTTATTTTTTCTAATATTACCGTATAACCTTTTTCTATTGGACATTTCAGTATTTACATAAGCCACTTAGTGGAATATGGGAGAAACCTTTATTTTTAATTTTATTCCTATTTTCAAACCCCAAGGACCGTTTATGTATCAGCCTTTGGTGAACTTGGCTTAGAATATCTCCTCGCAATAAAACTACCTCTGGCACAATTTACTCACGTGTATACATACCCCGGAGGGTGCGGGGGCCAATTTAGCCGTTTTTGGCGCCTCAACGGGGGTTGTAATCCATAACCCCCTCCCGTGGCTACCCTACTGAGTTTATACATGGATAATTATAATAATCTGTTCAAATATCTATTGAGTTACTCAAAAAAGACACTTACACAACTGAAACTCTAAGGAAAAACAGAAGATATAATCCTCCTCACGTCCTAAGAACTACTAAAATGTGGCGAACTAGTATACCTCTGATGGTGTACGATGTGCAGAAGTTCCAGGGCTGTGTTTGAACCCTTTCAGAATTATTAGTTAATTTTTGCAGCATTAACGCAATAGAAAATGCCAAAAAGATAAAATAACTTTCATATGTTTGCATGCAAATCTAAGTTACTAGTAAATTTAAAAATTTAGAAATGTAAAAATTAAAATTCGAAAACTTTTATTTACGCAAAATATGATGCAGGGGTAGTGGATGACATCTGAAAAAATATTAACTTTATGTTATGATTCAATTCCGCCATCATTTCAGAAATTATTTCAAGCTTCTTAGTTGCTATGAAAAAATATGTTGTCCCTCGTTCCTTATGTTTGTGTAACGGGTTGCATAAATATCCGGAGCATATATCACATGGGTGCAGATGGCATCACTGTGATGCCATTAACAAATTGTTTAATAAATAGTCAAATGAATATGAAAATCCTTTTTTTATTGAAATTGTTTTCATATTTTCGAAAAACAAAGTGAATGCAGTGAAAAAAAATTCTCCGCCAACGTGAAACAACTCTGAGAAAATGCTACGCAATGAAAGGGTTAATAATCACCTATTAAAACTGCCTATGGTCGGAGAGTTTCCTTTGTTTGATAAGGTATTAATAATCTGTATTTAAGCCAAGTGCTACCTGCTAGCAGGGTACTTACTACCTGCTAGCAGCCTGCATCGTAGCGGCACACATATCCACGCCCCAAGGTCACCTCCCACGGCACGGCGAGCGGCATCACATGGGGTTTTCCCAGCATTCATAATTAGCCATCGCATTTTTGCACATTTGAAAATTTTCACTTTTCTAATAGATATCATCATTTAAAAATCTAAAAGCGTGAAATTTGTACTCCAAGAGTAATAATCTTTCGATTTAGGCCATAAAAAAATAATAGGAAACTACCCTATTTTATGGAAAGGATTATTCTATGGTGTTTACACCATTATTGTTAAATTAAACAAATAAAACATTGTTATAAACCTGAAACATGGCTGATGGGTCATCAGAAGCTGCCTCCCATTCTGGTGAATCTATGAACTGATGTGGTGTTATATGATGCAGGAGTGTTCCATTACAAGTCACTTTCAACCTAAATGAAAGATGGAATGAAGAAGCATTTTAGTCCATTGTAGCAATCACTCTCCTTTGCAAGAAAATTTGGTTAAGTAGAGGAAAGCTGACTTTCATAAAGAGTAGTTTTAAGTGTAAATATTATTCATCAGTACTTACTTTCCATGCAGCAAAATAGACAGCCTATGGTGAGCATTTGTAACATCTTCTGTGGCATATGTATCCCCCGCAGCCACTGCTTCAAGCCGTGCTTCCTTGGCCAATTCTCGAAATTGTGACCTTGATATCCGCAATGGTTGAAATACTTTGGTGAATACATCACGCACACTTTGTCCTGCAGACTGCAAAGAAAATTTGTTGAATTAAGAAATCAGTTTAGGGAATAGCTGAAGTGAACTTATGACTTGTATTTTGGAATAAAATTTGCATTGTCTCTTTTAAAGAATTCGTAAATTTTCTACCCAACTGCACAATAAACTGTCCTTGATAATGAGGCTTAAAGTTCAAGTCATTTTATTGATGCAACTTCCAATTAACTGATTAGAATTTTTAAAGTACTTCATTCAACTCTCAATGGATCTTTGCTGTAAATATTTTTTCAATATAATAATCCATTACAGGAACAAATTTGCAAGTGAACCTGATAAGTCATGACTGTATTAAGTGATTACTGTGAAAATTCCTCGTAGGATTCATAATTAACATGCCTTAACTAAGTTTCAAACCAGGATTTAATTATCCTAATAAGCTATTCAGAAATCCATCCTTCAATGGGATTTTGGAAGATTTGGAGGATAAGATGATGGATTGTTGGCATATAAGAAGGCTGGTATTTTTCCTCCAATAGGTATAGGTAGATATAGAAGACAAAATGAACATTTTAAAATTATTCAGTTTTAAAATTAGATTGTGAAAATGGCAGAGCCTGTGGTATGGAGGAGGCACAGTTGGTTGCTGCACTTACTACCTGCCCATTATTTCTATGGCATTTTAACTTGCAGTTTTGCTGTTGCAGGCTGAAAAACTACCCTTGTGCAATAGCTGATTAATTGGTGTAAAAATTTGTCACAGTCAATAAACTGGATTTTTTTCTGGTTGGTAAAAGTAATGCAGATTTTTTGATGATTTTTTTCTACCTCCGACAACAAAATATAGTTCATCCTTATTTTCATTTTACATGATTACTGAGCAAGTGAATGAAATCTAGTAGTACTGACAAGGCCCTACCATGCAGGGCCTTGATGATTTCCATTGTTGGACGAAGCCAGTCAACTCCTATCTACATACATATTTTAAAGAAAACCATACACAAAGCTTATTTTTTAAATCATTTAAGTATTTATTCTTATACATTTTTATGCATCTAGATTAAAGTTATACATGAGTGTACTATAGAAAATATAGCAATTCATGAGCTTTTCTTACCATTGGTGCTGCCTTGCCATTCTTTCCTTTCCCACTGCCCAAAGTATTAGCATTCAGGAAGTACGATGCCACCGAGGAGGAAGTTGGAGGGGAAGTAGGGTTTGGTGGTAACAAAAGGCTCCTAGCTAAAAGGCCACCTCGAAATGCGTTTGCCAGGGAGAGGGCCAGAGACCAGGCTAGAGCATCGCCTGAGCAGACCACTGTGCTGGCCCAAATTGCAGACAGAGCAAATCCTGTGGCTAGAAAAATATGAAAGCCATGTTTTATACAATCATCATGTGAAAATTCCACAATGCAGTATTGAGTTACTGAAAGAATAACTTCACTCAAACCCACATTTTGGTAAAAGAGATTTAATTTTTATTGCTGATAAATCCTATCTTGTGTATCATTTAATTGATATGTTTTTGTGTCACGCCAAATGATCCTTGGGAACATTTTCTTTCTTTAAAGTAACATTTTTCAAATTACCTTATTGCTTTGACACTTTCCATTTTTGATTGAAATTGACACTCTATTATACTAGTTTCCGAATATAAACCAATATCTTTCCAGGGCCTCAAAGGATAGCGGGTCGCCAGGAAGACAAAAATAATTGAATTTCATTTATATTTTAAAATCACAAAGAAATGTATAGTGTAACCTGTAAGTTATTTCATAATTTAAAGGTCATGAAAGGAGTGGCATTCACTGCAGGCCTCACCAATATGCCCCTGGGCACCTGAGAATATGGCAATGTACCTTTCTCAAACAGCTATTTTAACTTTCAATAATTTCCTGAAGGGGGTTGAACAAAGAAATTATTGAAAAAAGCTTATATGTATAGGCATGAAAATACAAATTCTGATAGAAGCACCTATAACTTTTTTCAATGCTAACTTGTTCAATATATATGTGGAAGTGTGGCATCAGGAATCTCCAACAGAAAGAGTAAATTTTGTTTTGAACTTGGTGGTCCATTAACCCCCTCAATAAAAAACCAACTACCTTGACTGGTGGTCATACTCAAGCCTGTTGTTCTTGTTCCCATTCTTGTGTCCATTAGTATTTTTAATAAATTACCAAGCAATAATCATATCTTTTCAAAAATAGAAGAAAGCATCTGGGTGGCGACAATTCTGAAGATTAGGGAAAATTCTTGGAAAAAAGAACCCCTAGAGAAATGGGGAAGACTTAGGGAAAATAAAAATTCTGAAAAGTGTGGTGCTGGGATAACTAGTTGCCTGTAGCAATAAAGATTGAACAATACTCTATATTTAAAATTTGACCTTTAGCATTAGTGTAGAATTAACTACTAGAAAATGGACTATAATCTAGTGAAGTTGATATAGATTGTAATACTTGAGTACCATATATATGTTATTGTTATGTGTTATGCATTTTCCTCCACTAAACTACATATGTATATCTGTTTAAGCAAGCACCACCTAATGAGCCATGTGGCTCAGGCAGACTCATATTCTAATCATGTTGTAATAATCTCTATGTAATTGAATTGCTCAATTCATGTGTAGGTTTCACGGTGTTGTTCATGATGACTTCCAAGTTCCGGGTTCTCCTGCCCCATCTGTTGTTTATAGTTGACTACAGTTTCGAAAGCCATCCTGCTTTCGTCTTCAGGTTGAAGATGAGAATTGTTGATTTTTTGCCGCCTTATATGTATGTATAGCACTGGCCGTCCTCCATCCTCCCCCCGTGCGCTGATTGGGAGGATGGCCAGTGCTTTATAAGGCAGCAAAAAATCAACACTTCTCATCTTCAACCTGAAGACGAAAGCAGGATGGCTTTCGAAACTGTTGTCAATTATAAACAACAGATGCAGCAGGAGAACCTGGAACTTGGCAGTCATCATGAATTGCTCAATTTACCTCATTTGTTACAATGTAAAATTTACATAAAAATTGTGTTTAAAGAGGTTTGTTAAGATTGTTATGATTTTTTTATGCAATTGTTTAAAAAAATATGTTTGAATTAAAAAAACACCATTGCTTACCAAGCAGGATGGCCCTGAGGAGTAAGAGGAGTAGAGGAGGCACATGAGGTGGTGACGATGTGGCCAGGGATGCTGTGGTCCAGCTAGATCCACCCCCACCACTGCTCCCACTGCATGATGGGATGAGGAAGGCGGAGGCGAGGAACATGTGAGCAGCCTGTGATGGGAAATATTTTGATGTTTCATTATTTCTGCTTCAAAATGAAACTTCAGTTTTACATTTAGAGATATGCCAGTTTCATCTCCCTAAAGCTGTGGTGGAAATGTGTTGCCTATTTATGTAGCAATTTGGTTTGTTTTGCTTTAATTCAAACATAAATCATGAGGCACATGCAAAAGAGGGGAAACATGGAATTGCATCATATATTTTTAATATTTAAGTTTCATGAGAATGATGTCTTAAGTGACTGGATAAGTTTAGAAAAGCGTAGAAGTTCTTTAATCATAGAAATTTGAGGGTATTAAATTACAGTTACTCGTATTTTTAATTGGCATTTATTGGCCAATATAATTCTATAACCATGAGTTGGATGCCCCAAAGGGCTTTTATTATAATGCAAATGAAATTAATAAAGTAATTCTATCTGTAAGATGGAAGTTTCTGAAAGTAAGTTATGTTAAAAAAGTAATGTTTCATTCATTGTTATTTGCTTCTAAATTTTATATTCTTATTTCCTCCTTTTATGCGACCTCATGATGGTGTGTAGTTATGAAATCCAAGCACAAGGTAAATGCTAATGATGCCTTGAACATAATTAGATCTAAGAAATCCAAAACCGATGACCAACAAATTTACAATCTCACTTGGAAGAGGCCATGCTGGGAAACGTTCCACTCTGCACAAAATGTCAGACTTGGATCCTCTTCCAGGCCGTCCAACCCCCCAGATGTTGTGTTTTGCGTAACGTTGGCAATCGTGGCACCAGGGGGGCCATCGCCACTGCCCTCAGATGGAGCCAGCAGGAAGTCAGCATCTGACCACGACAGAAGTGTTCCAATACCAAATGTGGTGGACGATGAAGTGGGTGATGGGGGACTACTAGGATCCGAAGACGAAGGTGAAGAATTTGTAGTTTCATTGTATGCTATTGCTGCCCAGGAAGCCAAAGATGATGCCGGATCTCCAATATCTATCAAAGATGGAAAAATTATGGCCATGAAATGAGTTTCTCAAGCTAAAACTTAAAACCTCAATTGTACGTAGCTTTATCGATTATTTTCATGGCAAACATAACTGTAGATAGAGGTCATTGATATATCTCTAATGTGCCATTGATGACAAGCCAGATGAAGATGGTAGAATATTACCATAATCCCATTATCTATTGCCACTTTTTATCCCTTTATTCTTTTATTATCTCTTTTAATGCTAGCCAATGTTGCCTGGAATAATGAAGAATGCGAGGGTTTTTTTGCAAATTTGTAGATTTGCTCTTAAAAATTTTTATAAAGCCTGAGATGCATTTTCTGAAGCTAATTTTTTTCATGAGCTCTCAATACTTATGGGTATGTTAAAGGATGACAGACACTAAAAACAGTTACAAAAGCAACACGAAGCATAAAAAATAAAAGGTGCGAGTGTAAAAAAACTGGCTGATAGATTGGCCCATGGCACTCTTCGCACATATCCCTGGACCAAGAGATCAGCCCATTGGCACTTTAGGGGTTTGGCTCATATATTGTGAGTTTCATAAGTCACATAAGAAGCTTCAAAATATCATTAATTTTATAGGTATGATGAGTAGGGTTCAATTAGTCACTCATTCGATATAATTTGCTGAAATAAATCTTTTAAATACGTAATACAAGGCAGAACCGGAGGCACTACATTAATTTCTGCCACTTTACCAAATATAATTCCCTCTGCCCTGAAAATGTGATCCAGAGTTCACAATTCGTGAAGCAATTTTTTTCCTCCGTGAATAGCTGTCTTATTGAAATGTATGGTTTTCCGGTGTGTTAAAATTGACCAAAAATATACGTGTAGGCAGTGGCATAGCCAGGGGGGGGCGGGGGTTCTGCACTCCCCCCGAAATATAAAAACACAATTATTTTCCTTCATAAAAGTAAACAAAATATTGAAAAATTGAAGTGAAAATGAATGTACCGAAAAAATTAACAAATGAAGTTTTTCGATTATGAAAAGAGTTAAAATTAGTTAAAAACCCATTACTTAGTACCCTGTTTTTCAAAAATTCTCCCCCCTGGCTTTGGACCACCCTCCCTGAACGAAAGTACTGACTACGCCGATGAGTGTAGGCAACCCGAATACCTCTCAAGCACCCCGCTTTCCCCCTATTTCTAGCTACATACATGCTACATGGAGAAAAACGCCACTTACCGCTGGCGGCATTCTTGGCCGAGTTGTATGTGGATGTGAGTAGCGTGGCGAGGGTGGTGAGAGCGCTTCCTTTGGTGCCGTACGAGGCGGAGGTGTACGTTGGGGCGGCCGGGGGCAGGTGTGCCGTGGCCTTGGAGGCTGGGGGCCATCCGCTGGGGGCGGGGCGGGTCGACGTGAAAGGCGGCGCGGGTGTCGTCGAGTTGACCGACGGCGGCGTCGTCGGAGCAGGCACAGCAGTGGAAGAAGGTGAAGGAGATGACGACGACGAAACGAAGGGTGAAGGCGACGTTGATGGCGGGAGAGACGATGAGTGCCCGCCTCCGGGGGGCGTTGTGGAAGTGGCAGCTATTGGGGGCAGCTTGGGGTGGAGCGGGGGCGGGCTCGCGAGGGCCGTCTCCGCAGGGGGTCCGGGCGTCGTGAGGGCGGCGGCTGTGGTTACGTTGGCCGCCGCTGTCGTGTTGGCCGCGTGCATCGGGCTCACCGTGGTCCCCATGCTCTCCCCAGAGATGCGCCTTCCAGGTTGCGTTCTTGGAGAGCTATCCTGCTGGGAAGAAGAAGTCATTGTTGGTTAAACACTCCAAAATAAGGGTATCGGTTGACGGGTAACTAGAATTAACAACACCCATTTTTGGACATTTCCGGTTCCACCAAAAACAAATGAATTACTTAATTGAAATCAATAAATTCGACGACCAGTGGTATAACTAAGAAAATGCTTTGCATGGGATGTTCTGGGGTGGCTCCGCCCGACCTTCGACCTTAAGTCCAGTTTCCGCATGCTCTTATCTTAATTGTCTCATCCTTCGATTTTTTTGGTGAAGTTTGAATATTTTATACCTTTGCGTTTTCATGGAATACAATAGCTTTGCGTCAAAAATTATGGGTGAAAAGTAACTTTAAAACTTTTGGGCATTTACAAGGTTTAGAAAACGTTGGAGATGCGGTTCGCTGTAGCACTCTCATTAGACTTATAGATAACTCTCATTGGCCCCTCTCGTACTTACTTTTCTATGAGGCTTTTTTAATTAGGTTTACAAACAGGGGCGATCTGGCCAAGTTGGCTGGTCGGCGATCGCCGAGGGCCCCGAGATTATGGGCCCTCCACAAGATTCGATCTAACTTTGAGTTAAAATTTAATACCGAATGAAAATCTTAGACTGGCTATTAATTTTTACTTGCCTTAAAGCCAATTACGTATTAATGGATCGGTTGTTTTCACGTAATTACAAGCGCGGTTTATACGTGTCCGTGAAATGGGAAGCTAACAATATCTTCTCAACTGGACGCGGGCGTACGACGTGAGAATGGGAATACTCGTAATTCGCGGGCTCACATCACTATCATAACGACCAAGCGATTAAAATAAGTATTGATTAAATATGACACTAAAATCTACGAAGTATTTTCTATTACAGTCAACCTGTTTATGATCAGCATTAATTTCTTGTTTATTTGAGCAAAAGTGAAGTTTTTGCCAATATCTTTTGCGCATACCGTCATTGATGCATGGCCACAGCTTGACTGGATTTTGCATTGAGTTACTCTTGATGCAAGAGAATCTTATCGCAGCGTTTTATTTTTGCATAGAAAGCTGAAGTCTGCATCCGTTCAGATTTTACTAAGGATCTCAAAAAACTTCTCTTAGCTCTGAAGGACTGAATATGCAAATTTCAGTTTAAAATGGATGAGCCACTATCTGTGAAAAGAAGCACGACGCCCGAGTTTGAGGAGCTCTAGCGTAAAAGCGAAGCAATCCATTTCAATGCAACAAAAAGCGTACAAAAGACAATTTACACCTCATTGGATCGTATACTTTTAAAAATCTTGGGCCTTATAGTATTTTCTGTACTTAATTTTTTTCTGAAAAAAGTACCCGTTTTTTGCGCGTAAAATCAAGTTGTTCAAATTTTAACACTTTTAGTCCCGTAATTTTCGTTCCAGTAACTTCCATTTTTGACATAAGACAGCCTGATCTAGTATTAACAGTTAATAGAAAAGAAATTGTGTGTTCCATAAATATTGATTGATTTATTATTGCAAACAATGCAAATCTCCTCTAACTTCGAAACCAATGGGTCAATTGAAAATTGATCGGTACTGATGTATGCTGTACAATGAATGCAATGCAGGTACATATAAACTTTACGTTAGCTATCGCTAATAAGGTCAATATCGCTTATTATTTATATAGATGTTTCTGTGCACATACCGGCAGCTCCGTCTTGGGAGAGGGAGGAGAAAAGAGACGTATGGTTGCCACCGACTCAGCAGTCGGCCCACTTACTTAAAATGAGCGGCTCTGTACCGTGCGTCACTACGGTTCCATATAAATCCGAGAGCTAAATAACGAGCGAGTAGACCTCGATAGTTTCCACAGAAAATGTATCAGTAAGGCCTCATTTCTATTTTTATAGCCAAGTTATGTCTTTGCAATCCTTATCTTGTTTTAACATTATTTATCCTCAGATGGGGACTGAAATTACATAAAAAGATAAAAAATAGCACTCCTAGTAGTGCATATTCCTCTTTCTACTGCTTGAGGCCAGAATTTCAAGGCCCTGAGGAAGTGAAATAACTACAAAAAAATCAATCGCATGATACTTATGTACATGATAAACTTTATCTGCTTCGTGGAATTTCCTGCCCAACAGGTTTATAGAAGCAATAATGAGCCCTGTTTCCACAAACAACAGAAGATTTATTCGCTGTTATTCTTGCTAACGAGATTTATTCTCATATTTCGTGTGCAGTCGACGCAAAATTCGTTGAATACTTAATTAATCGAGTTACCTCTTCGGATTTATCTGAAATCAGTGCTACCACAAAGAATATCAGTCTTCCCTTTAAAATGACAGTAATCATGGACTCACCTTACTACTGTCATTATTTCGTGCGCCTGAGGATTAGGGCATTCATTCACTGCTTTAATGATTATGGCTCATTAAGCAGATAGGATCTACTGTTTTGGTGGAGAGCAGCTCCTCATCATATATTTCCGTCTGCATGCTACATCGCAGATGGGACTGCGGAGTCTCTTGGTTTTGCATTTTGAGACTATATTTAGCTAGCATTTCATTTACCCTGGCAGAACACGTGCACTAATTTTTGTTCCGAAATTCACCATCACTGACAGATTTTCAATGTTACTTGATGGGGAATATACAAGCACCAATAAATGCTTGAGCAGTTCATATGGCGAAGGAAAATAAATCAATTATTATATCTTGCAAGCGTTTCAACTTCCATTTTTCCCAAACTATATTAGTATCATAGCATACGCTACAAAACACTTAAGAGTAAAATCACGGGAAACGCTGGAAAGGTGCGTAGGGAATTAGGAAAGCATATTTCAGTTTTTTAGTTATTGATACGGTATTTAACGCTGAAACTCCTTTTGATAGACACATCAAGTTATATGGTCATAAGTGGAATTCAAGTCATCCTAGAATCGTTTTTAATAGATGAATTTCGTCCCATACAATATCAAAATTGCAATGGCATCACGAATTAACATAATAACTCAATTTAGTGATAGTTGGCATAGCAACGGCATATTGAAGTTTGTAGGGGCCGAAGGTCGAAGGAAGTAATCAATCCGGAGAAATGCCGAGAACGGTAAAATTTTAACCGTCAGATGGGCTCGCCGTTGCATGTTAATTAACTCTAGATCCAGGCAAACTTCGACGTTCAAATTCCTTACGGCTAAATTTGTCCGATTCAATATATCTGATCCAGATATTGGAATAGGTATTTCATAATGCAAGATTCCTCACAGATACGACATTAATGATCGGCATGGAAGTAGATTAAACAGTCCCTAGAACTCTGATGGGATAGGAATCTATCAAATTCCAAGCAGATAGTAGCTTACATCACATACCATTTGGAAACTATTCTGCCGCATATAGGCAATTTAGTCGGATATCAATAAATAATAATAAAAATACCGTTAAATTAGACATTATTTTTTAAAGCAGTGTATTAAAAAACATATGTGTGAATTTCAAATATTCAGGTGAGTTTCCTACCACGGAACCAACTCTCACGGTCAGGATTTTTGCCGGTCTGTCCAAAGAATTGCAGCATGCGAACCCGGAACTCTTCAGTAAAACGCTCTGCTCACTAGACCACCACGCTTTTCCCTCATAAAACGAATAAAAACGCGGAAGTAGTCATAAAATTTCAGTTAAATTTTAATTAATCAGATCATGAGTAGTTACTGGATATTGATAGTGAACTTTTTCTGGATAATTGAGGAAGAGGGGCAACTGTCTCAATTGTTCCCTCTTTGATTTCTTTGAGTTACGTTACGTCGAAGAACTGTACGTGCCTTTTTAAATATTTTATCATGAAATCTGTTATGTAAAGGAAGGTATCCTGACCGATTCACTAACTCATCTACGAAGCCCAAACAAGTGGTCGGTAGTGCCATGAAACTTATAGGTTATATTCTTTGTGAAATTTTTTTGATCACTAAGAAAAGATTCTTGTAGGAAAAAATTATGAGGTTGTATTTAACCCAATAATTTGAACGTTTTGACTGCATTGAGAAAGGGATTGGAATTTGTGGACTTTTTTCGTCTGATATTTTAAGTTTCTTTGTTTGATTTGTATCATTGCGCGCAAAAAGGAATGACGTAAATTATTTTTTGTTCAATGTTTCGTTACGCTTTGTTCTCTTTAGATTATTGCTTTCTTGGATCCCAAGGAATTCATTCATTTTCGATTTACAGTAGAAATTAACCGTGACAGTCAGGCGTGAACATGCATTAATAACATGTGAAACTGCTTTTACCTACAACTAATGTAAATATATAACCACTGCTTTAATTATTTTAAACTATATTGTACTCTTCCTTACCTTTTAAAATTAAACTGTTACTTTTTGCTAGTTTTTCTATACGTGATTTGGCAATGACCTTAATTTAAGTATGGGTAAGAGAAAATTTCGGCTTCTGTGCTTGAGTTCAAGATCGAAATAGTAAAATATGATATCACATAATGGGTGTGATGGGTCTGTTTACATATTGTTCATTTTGATTAGTATCATTTGATGTTGATATTCATATGGAGGGAGTATAATTGGGGTTTTAAGATAATCAATTGATGAGTATTTCACCGGCTAACTTTTTTAGATTTCTTATAGTAATATTGTAGTTTAGAGTTACAATTTTGACCTCAGATTTTGGTTACAACCCGGCCACTTTGAGCGGTTTTGTGTATACACTCTGAAGCATTGAAACGTGACCCATTTCGTCAATCTCTCTTCTGTCACGTCGTGTTCGCCGTACGTTCGTTGCGATGGCGACTATGCTGTCCCACGCAATCCCCGCCAGGCTCATTGTTTAGGATGGGAGCAGAGTTTACGTGGTACGAGAGTGGAAATATGTCACTTTGACGGATTACGCGCCCGGCGACTGCTTTTGGCCGCTTTGACCGCTCGCTGATTAAGGGGCCGACGGGTGATAAGCTGCGCAGCGGGGGTGGACTTCATAGCCCTTCACTACGACTGACGGGACGGCGAATAGTAGTGACTTCACTCTCGATCCGTGTCGTTCGGGGTGAAGCGCTGCCCTGCGTTCCATTCCCCGAAATTCGTGTATAGCGACCACCTCACATAGCGACCACCAGGGCAAGTATGCTATGGAGGAATATGATTTATGATCTCATGTCAGACTCTTAATTTGTGCGGAAATTGGTTCAGAGGCCAAGGGAACACGTTATGAGAACATTAGTTCGGACGGAAAAATGAACGTGGACAACAAAAATTCGATGGCAGCGGAATCCGACCGCTTTTATAGTGGAGTGCCACGCGCGCCGGAGTCTGTGGTGGCTACGGCGCGAATTATGTAGTCACTACAATTGAAAATTGTGCTCTAAGGATTAAGAAGTACAAAAATAAGATCAAATATTGTGTATTTATTCTGGAATCGAGTGTGTTATAGAAGATACAATTCTTACTCTCAGCCGAGTCGCCACGGCTCTAATCCACGATGTCCTCTAAAGTGGCAACTCCCGCAAAGGAAATTTTAAGTAAGAATTTCTGTAAGAATAAAGTAGATTGTATAAATAATTGATTGAATAAAGAAGATTTTGAGAGAAAGTGAATTAAATTGTTCTAAATTTTTTATTTGATTCGTCATTGGTCGTTCAACCCGGGGATTGGTTGAAAAAAATGATGATCATGTCATGCGTAATCATTTTTCCACCTCCACTGATATTTCAATGGGATACGAACAACATGCCAAGAATTTCAATGCTTGACTTCGGCAGAAAAATATCGAGTTCTTACTTTAGAATGAATAAAACACAGGGTTAAAAATTAAGTTAAAGATTAATCAGAAAATAAGCGCAAATAAGTGGAGATACCAGGGGGGGTGGGTGGGATCTATGCTCGAAATTTCAGCCACATGCCCCTCCCTAGTCGTGTGAAAGCCGTGTTAATTTTCCGAGCGCTCAGGCCATTTGTATGTTACGTGGGACCGAATACCACGGCCCCAAGTGCAACTTCGACCGAACGCGCGCAGACGAGCGGGAGCTCTTACCTTTTTCCCCGCAGAACGACCCATCAAACGGACTGAAAAATAGAAGTCCCTCGTGGGTACGCTGTTGGTTTTTCCGTTGCCGTAGATAACTTTAAATCCGCAGTACAAAGGCGGGGCAGTCACAAGTAAGCTGTTGTGTGGAGCGGTGGTGACCTGTGTTTTCCTCCATGAACGCGACGCCAACCCTGGTTGGAGTGTTCTCGACCCGACTACTACCCAGCCGGTGAGTGGCAATTCTCCACCGGTCTATTGTTCGTTTTTGGTCTGTATCTTATTGTTTGTTTAGTACTATACCTATCATCTTAAAATCATCATAAGTTAGTTAGAGATTGGTTGATTGGTTTGACGCAGCTTTCCTCGTAGAGAACGAGATCCCAGGGTGGGTCCTTAAGAGGTTACAACCACCGGGACCAGGACTCAGTACCAAAAACTGATTCGCCCAGTCACCCGGGGAGGGGTTTGGAGGGGAAGGAAAAAGGAAAGAGGCGCCGCCGCGATTAGGAGCCCGCCCATGCCTCTGGGATCAGGATAGGGAGAGGAGGGAATAGGGAAATCCCAGCGTCGTCATTAGGGCGACGTGGATCACTAATAGCGAAACGATAATTTGATGTATCTACGGTAGGGGCGGATTTTTCTATGGAAAAAGGAAAATATTTCAGCGTTAGTTTCAGTGTTCAATTTTTTCTACGGAAGAGAGAAAGCTTTCCCGAAAATTCTCCAATCATTTATCCTATAAACCTCATCATAACTCCCATGTTTAAAATCTTTCATCGCCTCCTCCGAGTATGTGATCTGAGGGCTTCCTCTGCCGTTTCTCTCATCCACCTTTCGTCCAAAGGTTTCTTCGTAGAACTATCATGTGGCTGATTAAGTTGTTCCGTCTTTTTCCCTAGATCAAAGGGGCTGCATAGTGTAGGCCCAATTCCATTTCATACAAGGGTGATTTATGTTGCCACTTCGATTGCATTTCAATCAGGTTTCAAAAATGTCCGCGGCGCTGTGATGAGTGCAATTCGATCCACTTTCTTTCCAATATTTTGCACTATAATGTTTTTCATTGTGAGGAATAACATTGAAAAGTAACGTATGTTAGTGATAGATCACATCATCAAGTGCATACATTTCGGACACCTAATGTTACCTTACTTCCCCTAGAAGTTCGGATCAATTTGTCCGTAAGCGACACTAGTGGCGACTTTTGTGAACACATTTAAATCCGCGGTCGGTGACAGCACTATTAGAGGCCGACTAGAAGGTCCTCTTTTGTAATATTCGTGCCGTAGGTTTAAAAAAAATCTTCTCTTTCACTCTTCTTGGAACTTTCAAATTACCTACACGATGTATCCGTTTGATCTTCAACATTCATATGCAGCACCACATAGGAAGCGACAAGAGAAAGACGAAAAGTTCGTGAAGCTCCCTTCGCTCTATTTTTTTATCATGGATTTGTCCAAGCAAGGAGGAATATGGGAGTAAGAAAAATTATTCGTTAAATACACGTTGAACACAGTAATATCTTGACCCTGCATACCTCAACAGCTTTGTTAACCGGCAATTTCTCGTTCACTTTAGATGTCAGCACATGTTTTAACCATTGTTGTGTGAATGCACGATAGTTCCAACGATTGCTGGAACAATCGTAATCTGAACGAGGCATTACTCAGCTGTACAGTCAATAGTTGCTCAATGTCATTAAGCCGAAGTTTTCCGCGAGTCAGAGGGGAAACTTCGGTTAGTTTGACGTGAAAGCGAAGCTTTCGACGCAATTGAACACGAAGGGCATTATCTCTCTATACTCGCAAGTTTGCAGACTCCGGGCGCGTAGTCTGTTAGCTCTGACGTATGATCACTTCGCTCGCTACAGTCTTAATATCATTTACACGTCGCTACCTAACCAATTCTATCTCATCTTTGAGTGAGTTTGGCGTATCAGAAAGTCGAAAATTACAAGGTTAGAGGAAGAAATTTTCTACCACCTCTCTCTACCCGCTCACTATTAAAAACTTTCCCGTCTCAAAATATACTAGTCGGGGTATCATTCCTTGGATGCTAATAAATTCTTTCGGTTGTTAATAAACGAGCTGCGTCAGGTCTTTGTATTCAAGTGAATCTGTTAATGTGTTAATTTTATGTATTTTTAAGTTATAAAATTGCGAAATTTACTCTTACCGAGTAATTATTGATTCAAACTTCATCTATTCCCTTGGTGGGTATAAATCTCGTATTCTCATTTTTGGTTTGTAATGGTAGTTGGAAATAGTCAAACAGATAAAATAAAGTTATCAGTGAATTGTTGATAACTTTTGCTAGTAATTGGTTGGTACTATTATTTTTGGAAAATAAATTTACTCTTAAAAGCTACTAAATCAGTGTGTGTCCGTTACATGTAAGTAATATTTGCTTTGTTTATTTGTAAAGTTACTGATGATTATAAACTAATTACTGGTAACTCTTTCCTTTTGAAGGTAAATTTCAGATTATAAATTTCAGAAGGTCAATTTCAGATTACCTTCATTTCGACTGCCGTAGACAAGTAATTCAACCATATATTGGCAATACCTATCTGTCCTTGAAACAGCCGAGACTTAGGAAAAAACTCTATAATCATAATACTGGAAAGAATGAGGCAGTTTATTACCGAGTTCGACCATTGCGAAAACATCAGGCCTTAGTTCTACAGAACTATTCTTTTTACGGATACAATAAAATCTGGACGGGAGTCTGTTCTTGCCTCCTAGATTCACTGTTGGGGTATCCTCTTTTTAACGCAAGGAATGCATAATTACTCTAATGGCAAGTGTGTTATATTTGGTAATTATATGGCTCCCAACCGGTGGCCTGCGAACCACTGGAGGTGCGAAAAAACCTCGGAACAGATTTGCCGGGAAAACAGAAAAGTTGAAATTAAATAAAAATATTGAAAGCGAAGGCGGAGCGTGTTAGCCTGGTGGTTAAAGCCATTGGGTATGCACCAAATGTCCCGAGCGTGAAGCTACTGAATAACCTTGGCATAAATCGTCGAAGTTGTTATTACCGGCCTCGGTGACGGCGGGATACAGTCCTTGCTTGCAAAACTGTAGGTCGTTGGTTCCAGTACCGCCTGGGTAGTGTACTGCTAACCAGGGCATGGATGAATGAGGTAGTCCATTGTTATTTTTTTTAGCCCCCCGATGTAAAAGAAAAATAAGGCTATTTTCGGGTTGATGAATATAAATAAATAGGAGCGAATTGGCTCATGGAAAGGAATTTAACAATACCGGGACTATTCACGGTGATATCTTCACGGAGTCACCTACAACGCACAAATTGTGCAAAAAAATCCACAGAAAAAAAATCATTCGTCTTGATTAAGATTCGAACCCGGATCCCCCGATTCCGGTCGAGTGCTGTAGCCAATTAATCTACCAAGGCGTCATTCTTCCCTGGCTTAAGCACTCTACCGGAAATCGGGGGATCCGGGTTCGAATCCTGGTCAAGGCGAATGATTTTTTCACATAATCATGGAAAGGAATTGCCACCCTTACCATGAATGTGTAAAATATTCCCACCTCTGGTTAAGTCTGTGGTGAGCTCTACCTATCCCAATCAACCCTCGGCTTTAATCACTGAGTGAGTGCAAGCGATGTGCTTTGGACGAGACTAATAAGTATGATTCCTTAACTTCTAATATTTTTTCTGGCATTGTTAATTAAATCTCCTTTAAATTAGGCCATACGTAAGGTACTATGTAAGGTTTGTAACTGGTAGCGAGGATTTTGGCGGTAGGGGTGAGTTTGCTGAAAAAATGATGTAATCTCAGACTGAGTGGTCCGCTGCTTTGATTGGTTAGGAGCTAGTGTTCTATGAAGAAACGCCGTTGTGCCTTTGACACTAACTACGATTAGTTACTCTTATTTGTGAGAAAAATGGCCTAAAAAGAGCTAGAGACAGTTTAAAGTGCCGAAAAAGCATTGTTCTTGCAGTCCACAGCCAGCGAAGAACTTCATAACCCTATTTGCGAAGTTCATAATTCATTTTGAATTTTGTTTGTTTTTTAAAGCTTACTGTGTCTTTTGTTATAATTTGACTGCATTTAATTTCACAGTAACTTGATAATTTATTCCTCGGCAAATATTTAGTGTATGGCGAGGAGTTAGATGGATTATGGGATTTTCTTGTCCCAATCTCGCTCAATAAAGACGATTTAATATAATTATTATTTTGCTTTTCAGGGCTGATATACCTCATCTTGATGTTTTCGGTTACCTCCCCTATCGCCAATGATTTTGTGTATTGAGTATCGTGTTCTTTCGACTGGAGACGATTTCGGTTCCGCGCCGTCGCGACCGGGCACGTAGCCAGAAATTTGCTGGAAGGTGGGGGGGGTATTCTGGTGGTACGCAAGGATGTTGTGAATATTTGGAGGCGCTGTTTCCGAGTTTTTAGCCTGGTCAAAGTTCCACCATCTTGGTTTGACAATTCTTTGACTTATTGTTAGTCTCCGACTGATAGATACTTTGAGAAGGCTGACTTTTGTTCTGAAAATGAACTACATTAAGTGAAAAATGCTACCATAATCATTAGTATTTCGCCGACGATTGTCATAGGATTTTTCTCATCATTCGCGATACTTCTATTAATGTATAAACCCTGTGTCTGATAGCCACTTTACTGATGGGGGCATCCTTGAAAATATACTTGATTACTGTAATTGTTAGATTTCCGTTGACTACAATAAAATTAAATACCAGTATAAGTGCAGGTAAATGACTAGTGTACTCTCGTAAAATTTTATTTTCAGCTTAGCTGGTTGTAGAACGTAACTGTGGTGATTGATAATCATATTTCCCTGGAAAAAGATGTTTGAGTCATAAATTCGCAAAGACTACCTCTGAAGTAAGAAAAAAAGAGTTTCATTGTGCGTTCCATAGTTTATTTTAATGAGTATTAACGAGTTATGACCAAAAATTTCACCAAATAGTATGCATTGACCCATATTGGATTGTCAATGTTTTGGTCAAAGTGGGCGTGGCTTGTCCTACCCAAGCACCCCCATTCCCTAGGTACGTATAATAGGTGCTGGTGCTGATTTAGCTCAGATTACGGTCTTCAATTAACAGAGGATATTTATTTTTAGCCAACATAATAGTTGTGATACATATTTACATTGCATGTAAATGTTTTATCTTGATAGCAATAGAATTCCATTTGCAATTTTGAAGTGGCTACGAATCTGCAGTCGTGGTTTTCAGTTTAAATTTTAAAGCTGGAAAGACTTAAATAAAATGCGTGTTTACCTATTTTTTACAGTGGCTTATTCCTCTTATGAGTTTATAATTTCAAATAGCATGATACATTGCGAAATTTTACGGATGAAACTATAGGATGTAGAATACGATAATTCTGCTTACTTTGCTAGTCTTATGATGCGATTGAAAAGGAAACAGGGTCATTCCGGAAGAGTATACAACGTAATCTGATGGCTAATAACGATATTTTTGTTGTAATTCATGAGAATTCTATGCGGAAAGGCGATATCACGACTCGGTTCCTGCCTGTTATTCCCTGGCATACGTTTACGTTTGGAACTCCGTGACGACACGCCCGCACGGCAGTTTCAGCTGAGACCACCTCCTATTATACGCACCTTGCCCATTCCGGCCACACTTCGCTCCACGCTCGAAACCAGTGGTGCCCCCTCCAGGTACATATTTACAAGCTCCTTGGGTGGTATGCGACTAATCCCCTGGCCGCGCCGAAAGGGAACGTGCAAGAGGATGTAGGGCCGCTCGCTTTTCGGTTTTCGTTTGGTCGCCCAATCCATCGATCTTTCTGAACGCTTTTTACGAGCCGATGCATTATTCATTTCACACAGTATCGATGGTATATTTTTTTTAATTCTGCTCGTAGCGGGTGATTTTTCTCGCGTGGCGACTAAATGGAATCCAACCACTCGAAGGGAACGAAAGCATTCCATTGCTCTCGGAACCCATGATTAATTGAGACCAAAGCACCAAAATAGATTACCCTCTCGTGAAATTGATGTTCGCGAGCAATTCTTCCTGTTTTGAGGCTTTTCACAGGTTGTAAAAGCGGAGGTGTTTCAATTTTCAAGAGTTCCTGATCCAGCTACGACGGCTGTGCTTCAAGTATTGATTTCAAGTGGTGGCTTCGGGAGGAACTGCGCTGCAATTCAATTCACGGGTTGGTAATGGAGAGTGCATTTTTTTGTAATTAAATGAGGAAAAAATCTAAAAATATGGCTACCAATTTTGGCAATGGGCCAATTTAATCTCATCCAAGGTATGTTGGGTTTCTTTCTGTGGATTTAGAAAGAGTTGAGTGCGGGTCTGAATAAATGATTGGTTAATTTCAAATTTTCGTCCATAGAACGTGAATTGAGGTGATACCTGAATAGAATATAGCGTGGCAGTACATAACAATAGAATTTCATTATACGCAATTAAATATCAAAGCTCTGCATGAAAAAATTGAGTTCAATCGCAGTCACATGCACGGGTGCAAAGTTACATATACTCTCCGTATACCAAGTTCGCCATTTAAAAAATGGCTTAACCGGGATTCGAACCCTGATCTCCCGATTTTCGCTCAGGCGTGTCACCCAGTTATCCGGGTTGGAAGCTGGCTTGGTGGTGTAATTGGCCAACACGCCTGCCCGGAAATTGGGGGATCAGGGTTCGAATTCCGGTAAAGCCAAACATTTCTTTTTCACGGCGAACTTTATCCCTGGCGTATATGCAATGAAATATGTTCCAAACTTTGGAAATGCGTCTTCCTTATTTCCACCGTGATTTCATTTCTTTGAGAAATTAGGTGGGAGAGTCGTAATAAAGTCATAAAAAAGTTTTTTGTAATTTAGAAGTTTGTATTTAGTTAACGAATTGCTAGATAATTAGCCCAGGCTGAATTTCAATGAAAATAAGATTTAGCGTTTACGTAGACATGCCACCCAATCGAAATTTTTAATTTTTTTTTGTTGCAAAAATTCTTAATTTTTATTCTCTTTACACGTATCAATTTTTTTCACTATGTGCTCGCGTATAGTATGTAAAGTAACTATTGATAATTTATTTTATCCTTTCATTGCGAATACATTTCCTTGCCAGGATACTCTTTAAACATTTTTTCTTCTTCATTTCTTCATCTCGCAGGTCTTTTCTTCCCTATTTTTTTCGTTAAAATCCGTCCTCTTTATGTAACAAAACTGAGCAAAAGCTTTCTCGCTCGATAAAACAAGTTAAACTTAGGTATTCTATTAATTAGATTCATGGAGGAAATTTGAATTCCTATTGTACAATCTCCGTGTTGCCTTTGCTGTTCAGCGTTTAAACATTCGGCATAGATAAAATTATTTACTCACTTTGCAGAAGTATATCTAGTAATATACCAACATTCAATTTAGGTAACAAAATCAAGTCTAGCAAAAAACTCATGCTATTTATTTATTTATTCCTCTAGAAACGTATTTTGCAGCTTGAGAATAGCGTATTTTGACCAAATTTTCACCCTACTTGGGTTCATATTCTGCCCTTTGCAATTCTAATAATTTTTGAAGCATCAAATTAGAATATCTTGCTGAATTTAAGTAGGTTTGATAAAATTTGATAATGCTTTTTAGAAATGCAACGTTTTTATTATATTTTTTTTACCTATCCTTCTAGGCAAGGGTAGCATTTTGGTTGAAAAAGCGTCACTTGTTGAGTAGCAATGAGGGGATCGATTAAAGATTTTTTTAGTCAACAGAGGAAGGAAGCAAGCCTAGAAAATAATACTCGATGGGCATTCCTGCCAAAATGCACGTAGGTAATTGGCCTTGGCGTATAAAGCCACATGCAGAAAACTACACTACGATTGTCGTATAATTGCCCTTAGCATGATGCCAAACCTTACAGAAGCATCGTTTCACCTTTAATGGGATTCAACCCCCGACTCTCCGTGTACAAATGAAACACGTAAACCATCGCACGCAAAATGTATCGAGCATTTCATTATTTTTTTTAACCGTCACGGAAATTTTAATACCAAAAATCAGGGAAAAAGTGATTTTTTTCCTCCTGTAATAATATAAAATGCAATTTAATTTTTTATCGACCGACACATAAGCTTTTTAATTCCACGAATCACGAGGAGCATTTGATACAAATATTAGGTCTATGGGGTCATATATCTATATGTAATTGAAGGAGAAAAGCGAGTACAAGATTTTCTTGACGTTTCCGCGTTATGATTATTTCTGCGTCTCAAATGTTGTCCAACGTCTTCTGATTTCAACGCTTAAATTTATAACATTATTATACTTTGCAATGCCTTTTCGTTTCAGCGCTTGCGATATACAATACTTCTTGCGATTCACTACGGAAATGTTTTCAACTGAATGACCAATACCTTTCTTATGCTCAAGTTATAGCGTTATATAAGTATTTACCTATTATGATATGCCAATTAAAAACAACCACTATCCATAAGAGCACAAGTTAAATCATGAGTGGCTCTACATTTATTATCTTGAGACGGTCTATAAGCATCTAAAACAAATTTAGCATTTTACCCTACTCTCACACCTCCAGCAGTGGATACACCTCCATCTAGATACCAAGTGGTATTAATAGAAAGCGTTACTTCGCACTTGAATACCAAATACGTTCCTTGAACGTATAGAGCACTTATACGTTGACCCTTTTACTTCGCAACGGGCAAATATTGACTTGCTACCTTGCTGCCTGCATGATAACGTCACGAGAGTGAAAACTTAACACGCAAAGAGAGCAGACACATAGCCAGTACCCCGGGTAATTAGACAAGATATAAAATTGAGGGTAAAGCAAATAAGCGTGACTCCATGCGTGAGGTCTAAAGTGCATTGTTTTTCTCCTGTATTTTTCATTTCATAATTTTTCCCACTGTACTAGAAGACCATCGAGGTGAAATTTTGTGCATTGATCCGCTTTAGTACATCACGCTTGGCTGGTCTAGACCCTGATAAAATGAAATATACGTCGTTTTCACTGAATCAAAAGCCGTAGAAAAATATCGGTTTAATGGTGCGCTGATTAAGAACGGTATATTCTGGATATTCATGGAGGTCAATGGTTACGGCGACTTCATTTCCGAACTTGAATCAGTTAACTACGAAATTCAGCTCATTTTTGCTCGCCTATCATTATTTTTAAGTATTTTTTAGTTATAATCTCTGAGGGAAAAATTCCTTTTGGAGATGTTTCATTGGCATTATTATAGAGTATATTTTATTCAGCGTCTATTCAAAATTCAAAAGATGAAGGCTTGGAGTTTCAATGGAAGGTTTTTTCCAAGTTGCTTAGGTTCCGCTGCGACTCTGACTAAATTATATTACTCTTTACCTCTTTTATTATATACTCTTTACCATTGATTTCTATGAAAGTTTCTCCAATCGTTTATAGAATGCTGCTTTCACTAATAAAATCTTAGCTACTGAAAGACAGAATCAATCCCAAAAATCATGCAGCTTCATGGAGGGTAATAGTTAAGTATGGGTGATTTATCCATACGGATGAACCCACTGCTACACCAATACATAAATTTTGAAACTTATGACTTTCATAAATCTCAATAGGGATGTCACTATATTTCCTCGAGCTTATATCGCTATTAAAAATAATTAGATAGTTAGCTTCTAAAAGACATCCATTATCCAGCGTACTATTTACTCTATATTTGAATAATTCTTCTTTAATTGACCCAATTTAACTTCCAGACCAGTTTTTAAAGGGAAAACGTAATGGTAAATAGTTACCTCAGTAAGTATTGAAGAGGTGAAATACTGTTCTACAGCTAACCTAAGTAGGATGAAAATGAGTTTTAGCGCCTACTCTTTACTACGAAACCCAGGATGGATAAGGATTGAGTTGCAATACGCTTAGATGTAGCATAAGAAATGGGAAGAACCGGAAAAAAATCTTGCCGACTGTAGTTATAACTTTTCATTCATTCATTTTTTTATCAGCATATATTAATGAGGTATGAGAAAGATGGAGTAGCCTCAGTTAGGTACTCCTTAAGAATTGATTTCAACATCGTTATCACCATTCTTTACATCATAGAGGGCACAGCAACTATTGCCCCAAACAATAATAGATTTTTGCTAATTATATGGTTAAAAATGTTAGTTATCAACAAAAAACAATAACTACCGTTTTAATCCACTTTACTGTAAATGTAGTTTGATATTAATAAGTAGCGTAAGAGTGTACATGGAAAAAAACTATAACATTAAGTGAACATGCGTTTTACTATTTGCAAATAAATCGAGCTACATATTCCTGTAAATATTCAGCTATCGATCACAACGATGTATTTATGAACATTTCATCGCCTGTTGCCTCAAATATTCATTTTCGTTCACAGGGGAAGATACAACTTTTGATCTTTTGAGTAAATTAGGTACCGCGGAAAAGGTTGTCAAAGGGAAATTTCATCAGTTTCTTTTTAATTTCACAGCATGAAACGAAGCGCATTGCAGTGAAAGTTCAAAGACAGCGAACGTGAGGCGTGAACATTCCAGCTGTTCGGTAAATCTCATTACACGAGATTCCATTTTCCTCCTTCGAGTTCGGGTTTCCCGGCTTCGCAAGTATGAGGGACGGGCGCGTGCCGAGATGGAAAGAAGTCCACCCAGAGCGAAAGGTGTCAGCTGCGAGGAAGAAGCTGCCGGCTGCGAAGTTTGCCCAACTATCGATTGACCTTGTGCGTATATACATTTTCGAGAAGCAGTGGAACCTGGGAAGAGTGGTGTAGTGACAATACGTCAGCTGGTGAGAGGCGATGATTTTGGAATGAAAATGGGGACGATGTGTGCCACTCGACTCAGCCAATGCGTCAACAATTTGACTCCCTCGTGGCTTTTCTAGTTTACGTTTCACGTCCATAAACTTCAGTGTCTCTTTGGTGCTGTAGTGTGTTGGTCAGTAAGATTCATAACGATCGTCGAAAAAAGTTTTCAGTGCAAACGGTACGTCATGGAGAGGTCCCCAATGGGGAATGATATAGAAGGGAACATATAGATATAAAAATTTATTATTGGATGAACGTTTTTGGTAAAAATATCTCTTCTTACCATAACTTGTAAATTTATTCATGCTTGGGTGGATATAATTATTAAAATTGTATTGGAAAATAGCCATGCATATGCCAACACAGCTATATTAATATAATTTCAGATTGGCAAAATGTTCTTCACAAAAGGCCTTCGTTTGTGGTGTAAAACTTAAAAAGGAGAAAAATGAAAAAAGCGTGGAAAATCAAAGAAACAGACTGTTGCACGCAGCGTTTGATTGAAAAGGAAGGGCAGGCAGGCTTTTGGAGGTAGTCGACCACGCTAGCTCGCTTTGCATATCGCTACGTCGCCCGGAGCAGTTTGACAAGTGACTGAAATATCGAGTTATCTGTTTTTTTTCCTCTCTCCAAAGGCAAACACCCTGGCGTGACAGGGAAATCAAACGTATCAATTTTGTTTCTCAACCGATCGATCATATAATTCATTCGATGACTAAACGATTTATATGTATGTATTATTACCATTTTCTACCTGATGCACGCTATAAAACGTTTTCGCGTGATTCAACTGTGTTTGTTTTGTAAACATTATCGGTTGTGATTTTCTGATTGCCAAGTTTACTTCCTTAATTTACAGCTCGTTCTTCTGGCCATTTAAGAAATAAATCGAATCAAACTGTCTTTTTATATCTTTTGATTCATTCTTTTTTAATTTTCGTACAGAGGAGTGACATACAGGTCTTCTAATGTAGTTGAAAAAAAGTTATTTTCTGCAGATCACATATTATTCTCGGCGTTAAGTAAGGCCCGATTTTCCTATTCAGTCCCCAGCCTATTTTTATTTTCAATTTTCGAGTTTTTTGACGTTAAACTCCAATTAGATGAGAAATTGGTACGTTCGTTATTTTTAACTAGGATCTCCGGGAATAGTAGAGGATTGGATCGTTGATGGTACTAAGATGGTATGGTATTTGGAGGAGGCGACCGACAGCTGAGGTCATTCGCGCCATGAGGGAAGGGTATGGAAGGAAGGGTGGAGAGAAACCCGGCGTCGGCATCACCCTGCTCTAAAGGCGCCAAGGGGACCACGACTTTACGTCCCATCCGACGGACGGAGTGTTGTGCTTGAAATGTCCTGCACACAACATTCAAGCAGGGATCGGGCAGTCTCTGAAAATTCTGTACCACTGCCGGGATTTGAACCCGAGCCCGCCGGGTGGGAACCCGACACTCTAGCCACCGCACCAATCCGGTTCCCTGGTACAAGGGAGTGGTTAATGGTTTATGGGAATCGTCAAGTTATTGCAGAAACTCTTGCTACCCATCGGTTCACTCGCTAGTCTGTCCTTCCCAAGCCGTTCAACAGATTAATTAGATGCCTCTCCAAAAGGAAAAAATACATTCTTAAAAATGCATTGATCTGCCGGGGCTTATTGATTAGGTCAAGTGTGCCCTGCCTGCATCTCGGCGTCTCTCGGACTTCACAATTTTTAAAGTTATGATAATGTTGCCGATTAAGTTTTCATAGAATTGTTGACTCCCAAGGACCATAATTCTGGAAAAATAAGTTAATTCTGTGATTTACCATGGGGCTACTTTTTCTACAAGTAGTACCTTTTTTCTTGTGATTTTTTTCTGCTGTTAGAATCTTTGCTTCCTCAAACAGCAGGACGAATGATAATAATGAAAAAAATGGATGTACTGCTTCGGATCCATTTCGTGGAAAAATAATTAATATGGAGTGGAATATCGTAATTGCCGTACCCATTCATTAACATGGCACTAAACCGCTAACTTTTGATTATATTTAGTAATTTTATTGTTTTTTTTTATTTGGGTGGCGGTGGTTAAAGCGCTTGACTAATTATTTAAGTTTCCCTAGTTCAAATCTCGGGTAAAACCTTCGGGCGCCTTGAAACATAAACAATCATAAATTTACGAGGTGGTCAAGGAGAAGGAACAGCCCCCTACACTAAATATGTAAAATTATGCGCTGTGGCTTGGTCTGATGAGCTGCACCCTTAGTTACTAATCTTCGGGTTGAAGCGCTATGTCATTGAATCTCTTAAGATTTTCATGGAATCCGAGACCCCTATTTAAGTTCCCGGAAATACAAGCTCTAAATTCAACTTTGTTTTCATTTCCGAGTTCCTTTCGAGGTAGACCTACAAATACTTATGTTTCACTCTTCTTTGCCTGTTCGTGAAATCTACGAGGGTTGAAACCAATGAAATCATTGCAAGAATTTTGAGATTAGTAATATACCAAGGTAGTAATACTTCACGTAAGCTTGTGTTTGATGCTACGTATGGATTACCCAAGTAGTTATCTCGTCTTATTCTATTAGATTTGGCCCAATGTGGCCTCAAATATCAACGCTTAGCGAATAATAGTGGAACAAGTATAATCGGCTTTAATAAAGGTTTTAAAAATCTGCCCGCCTTTACTTTACTTATGGTGTTTTCGATATTTTTCGTAAATGCCACTCGATATTCGTCTCTTGGAGCCAGAAAAGGAATTAAAGCATCCATGAAACGAATTTTATAATTGGATTATATATTTTCTATGGCAATATTAACGATATATAGTGGATAATGGACAATAATGTGACAGTGAGAAGCATTTCCATTTTACTTGTAGTTTTATCTCAGAGAATTAATTTGCTGCACTGTCAGCAATACAGAAGATTGAAATTTTATGAAATGAAATGACTGTTAAATATAATGGGTTGTATGCACCAAGAACGAAATTCGCGATGAAAAAAATCATTTTTCTCAAGCGGGAATCGAACCCGGAACTCACGACTGCTGGTCAGGTGTGATACCAGTTACAACATCAAGCCATCTGATTCAAAGGCGAATCTTAGGCTGGAATTGCCGAACAAACAGAGTCGTACGTACTCTGGGTTTACGACTCTCTTTGCTCGGCAAACTCGGTACTCGATTCGCCTTGGAAGATGACGACTTGGAGGTGTAGCCGGTTGCATACCCGACCGGCATCCGGGTTAGAATCCCTGCTAAGCCATATGATTTATCCAATACGAATTTCATCCGTGTGTTCATAAATTTTCACCCGTGAGCGTGACTACGTACAAAGTTACTTGTTTCTTGCAGTACTTAGGATGTTGGGTTGGTTTCGATAAATTTCTAGCGTGTTTAGCCGGCCGAAAATAGACTACTTTCGCTAAATTAATTGTAATAAAGTACAAGCTTGATCAACTTGATCCGCAATTTCAAATTTCACGGGAAAAATAAAATATTTATAAAGTTTATATATAGTGAATTTCAAAGGTTTTCCTGCTAATTCACGCAAAAAAAGTTTATAAATTGATTTTTGGGAAAATGAAACAAAAGTTGTGGAATGAATATTCTGATTCAAAGTAGCTGGTCATACCAATGGTGAAGCTTAAGGAGCCTGTGAATTCCACTCTTTTTGTGAAGCTCGTGTCATCTTATATTTGTATCAGCGTCCATTTCGAAGCATATTTCAAGCTATTCAATCAATTCTTCGGGAACTCTTCGGGCGATGAGCTGAAAAGGCTTAATAGGAGTGAGAGCCTAGTTGAAATTAATCGCTTGCCTCGCGATCACCCGGCATGTCGAGAAATCACCCCGTAATTCAAGGTAAAAGCATGCAAATGGTTTCCCTAAGTGAGGTAAAGTATACTCTCTCATGCGTGCTCCGGGACTATAAAACCCAATTGATTATCGTTGTGGTTCGGTGGTGCCTGTCACTATTTCTCCCGCAGATTTTTTTCTCTTTTGAGTTGTTGTGCGAGAAATTGCGTCAGTTTCTTGAAGAAGGTAACCTTTCAACCTCTACCCTTTTATGTAGGTAGCGTAGGTATATGAGGGCGATTTGTAACGAGGATAATTACGCAATGAACCTAGTTATCATGCTGTGCGCATCTACACAAGGGCATGTGAGAAGCACTGCATTATTGACTGATTATTGCAGAAGAATATTTGTTGGATTTGCACTTAATGATAGTTAACTACGGATTATAGCGCATATTCACATTAATATATCTATTTTTGGAATTTAAGAGAGAAGGTTTTGCAAACAAATTTACCCCGAAGGTGATGGATTTGGAAATGTGTAATTCGACTTTATGAAGTAAAAATAAATGTTTTGATATGGAATTGAAGCTAGTTACCTATTAATTTAATCTTTATTAATTTACATACAACAAAGGTAAAATTCACCGCGAAAAAATCATTTACTGTATTCGGGATTCAAAAGCCGATGTCTAGTCAGGAAGGCTACCAATTACGCTGTCAAGCTATCTTCTTTGAAGGTGAATATCAGACTGGGTTAATGTCGAACAAGATTTTGACGCCTGTATTTCACACTAGAGCACAGGAGATAGAACCACTTTAGGAGAAATAAATAGCTATTCCGCCGCGTAAATGTTTCCAAAACGCTCTATGAAACATGTAAATTAGTACTCCGTCACTCGCACGGGTGCAAAGATATGTAGACCAAGGATAAAATTCGTGTTTTGAACCCATTCGAGTGACTGCGTACAAAGTCAATCGTTTCATGTATGATTTATTTATTTGTTTAATATATTATCAAGGTTCATGAAAGGTGATGAAGAAATAGATTTATTTCCTTACGAATATTTCAAGTAAAGTTATCGTTGAAGAGAATGCGAACACTATTCTGACTACAGCAATATTCAAAATAAGCAGAACATATTAATGACCTGTAATATCTATAAAAATGCACCTACTTCCAAATAAAAGCTTAAAGGAAGCTATAAGGAAATTATTTCGATTTTATAGCTGTTGTGCCTTTGTTGATTGAATTGACCATGCATGAAAATTGAGGACTCGTCCCATTTCCCTCGAAATATTTTACTCTCAGCAGAGGAAAAATATAAATTTAGCGTTTCCTACGTGCAGTGACGAAAACCGCCCCAATTTCCTCGCAATTTCTCGAAGGAAAAGGTAAATCGCATGCACTGAATCACGAATCACGGACGTCATGAAGCAGTCTGCTACTCCACCTGTCGTTCGCCATGCCTCCCGTGTTTGCATTCGTGTTTTGACAACGCTCCTTCGGCCATCAAACCTTCGTGAGGGCTTCCCCTCTGCTTCGGCGAGTGAAGTGAGCCCCTTTTCAGATATAAATTGGGACTCGGGAGAAAATCATTGAGTGATTAGTAAACAAGAATCTTACTTTTCAGTATGTCTCGCTCTTGGACACTTCAACAGTTTTTCTCAGTTGGAGATTGTTAAATATTGAAACCATTTGTGTGAGTTTACGTGTTGACCAGCGGCTCCCAACCCGTTCTATTAACCCTTTCTAACCCAGAGCTACTTCTGGGATAAATTAAATTTCAAGATTTTTTATTTCGGGAACTTTAAAATTTTGCACTCGATCATAGTTATTGTGGCAGCCAAATATTTCGTCATAGAAATGTATACCACAAAATAATACGTAGTTTAGATATTTCCTAAATAGAGCTGAAAATGTACATATTTTTGATGTTGCTTAGAAGCAACATTGGGTTATAATGGGTTAAGCGCGTTGTACGTGAAGTACTGCGTGGAGTTCTAAGGGCATCACAGCTGACACAGTTCAGGTTTCTACGGCCAAGGACCATTTACAAATATGTTGTTCCTAGCCAATAAAATATTTGACATTTCTGCGCAAAGTTATCGGCAATGAGATATTAAACCGTACCAGACATTTTAAAATAATTATCAATTTCTACAGAGTAGGATTTAAATAAGAAAACCTTTGTGAATTAAAGCAATAATTATCACGTAAAGGCTCTTCTATTCTAAGATCATTTGATTTAGAGAGGAAATAGCTACGGCATTTCAAAAGTAAGCGAAAGTTGCCATGAGGCAAAAAAGTTACCACATGCCTCTATCATAATTGAATAACAATAAAAATTTTCGTCTTCCGGGGCGGACTGTAATCTACCACCTCCGTCCGAAAGCCTCGGCATGGCTGACTTAAGCAAGAGTATAGAAGTCGAGTATCTAAGGTGTGGAAAATCGCAACGATCAGTTGCATTGAGAGGATCAGGGCATTTAAGAGGTGCTCAAGATTTATGAAATATTATGAGTGGTGAAGGCAGTTTAAAGTATGCTATAAAGGAAGGGTAGCGTCCCCATGGCAAAAATTTTGGTCCATTAAAATTTACCAGCTGTTCTATTCGCAAATGATGAGAGTGGGCTGAATTTGAAACTTTCAAAGTAGAAAATTATATCTGGATTTGGCGGATTTTCTTGGAAAATCAATTGGTATTGGTAAAAAGGCAGACAAATAACATTAGTATTAGGAAAGTTTGGGGTGAAACCGCATGCTGTACTAAGTTAAAAAAAACCTTATCAAGTAAGTTGCTTCATTGTTTCTAGTGATAGTGGAAGAGACGGAAAAGGGTGGTTCTCTCCAGGCACCCTACCTCTCCAAAATGAAATTTCGTAATGCCTCCATCTTTTTGCAAAGGGAACACTATTTTCAACTTCTCTCTGTAATTCAAATATTGAAAAATTTTCATCCGAGAAAGTATTGAGGTAAAATTATCTTATTAAATGTACAGGTAAATGTTAAATGTTCAAAAGGTTCGACCGTATGCATCCAGAAAATGGCGACATGGCAATTAGATGGGTTTTCACGGCAAAGTAGTTACACGATGGAACAACTGGCTACGTTGCCGGTGGCTAGGATGAGGAGGAAGAAGCTAACAGATTTAAGGAGACAACGTCGCGATTGTGAGATTTAATGAAGTAAATGCTTAGTATCAAATATTCGGTGACTTTGTTTGCTAAAATTCTGCCTTATAAAATGAAATCCTTCTCTTAATAAATAAAAATAGGTCGATTTCTTTTTCATGATCTCAATTTATATAGTAATTTATATAATCTTGGAGTAAAGGTCAAAATGTTCAATTTTTATTTTGTCAATTGTCAAATATGTCAAAATTATTGTATTTTATTTTTCATGTATGCACAATGGAATTATTTTATGAATGTTGTAAGAAAATATAGATAATGAAGATATTAGAAAATATCCAAACGTTGGCAAACTTTTTTGCATTTAATTTTCCTGATCTAAACTCCTAGACTTTATTAATTATCAATAAAAATAAGTACACTTTTCGAGAGTTTTTAATAAATGCTTGTTAAACTTTAGGTGCTAAACTTGCAATATGTAAGGGAAAAGACTGGACGGTAGGAAGTTTTGCGTCCTCTTAAGCTACGAAAAGGGGTATTATGACGGTCTTCACTACGCTTTCTGGCGGGGTGGTTAGTGCCCTTATTATGAAATGGTCGTTGAGTGCGACCTTACCTTTACTCCGCTCACCAGGATCAGGGTCGGTGTAGGCACGGCGCGGCTTGAAGAGCGAGGCCTTCGGCAGCGGCGGTGACTAGCGAGGCTAGACTGTGCCTCGTCGGTAATAGAAAGGAGACGAAGAAGGGCTTAAACTCCTCCTCGTGGGGAATAGGGGAGAGGCGCTCTCCATTGGACGGCGCGCGCGAAGGAGGAATTAACCCATGAGGAGTCCGCTTTAAGGGCGAGGGTGAGGGTGGCGTAGGAGGCGGACACTTAAAGGTCGGGGCGAGCCTTGGGAAACAAAAGGGTGGTGAGATCACCCGTGGAATGGGTTTTCTCGGCTGGGAAGTTACACAAGGGAACAACTGGCTACGCTACCGGTGAATGGGATGAGGAGGGAGAGGCTGACGGGTTTAAGGAGATTACGCCGCAACTAAGAGATTTAAAGCAAATGCTTACTTCCATATAAAATCTTTCAGGCTTAACTTGGTGGAGGTGTGATGTACCTATCCATGATAAAAACTACAAATGGTAATTTCCAAACTTAAATACAAAACTCAAATACCGACCATGGTTTCGACATGTTAAGGGCAACTTGAAAATGGCACAACATATCATAACAAATTGACAAAACCATGGTCACTAGTTGACTTTTGTATTTAAGTGGGTAATTACCCACGATTATTACAAAAGGGTATCCTCAAGTCTGCCTCTAAATGTGTTGTGACCGCACATTTACATGTGTTTACGAAAGTCGCCACTCGCGTCGCTTACGGACTAAGTGAACATTGTTTCACGGGGAAATAAGGTAAAATTACGGGTGTTAACCGAAATTTATATACATGATGATGTGATCTATGAAATAATTGACTTTTCATTGCTTTTCCACTCAATTACAAACATTGCGTATAGTGCAAAATATTGGGAAAAAGTGAGGAAAGGAAAAGATCGATTTGAACCCATTGCCGCGCCGCGGACATTTTTTGAAATCCGATTAAAATGCGACCGAAGAGGCAATAGAAATCAGTCTTCAGTGGAATGGAATTGGGCCTCCGCTATGCAGTTCCCTTGGTTGGCTCGGTCGGTTGACTTTTGTATTAAAGTGTGGAAATTACCATTTGTAGTTTTAATCATGCTTACTTCCAAATAATAGTAGGTACATCTTTCACTCAAATAATGAAAATTTAGACTTCATTTATTGCATTTTTTCGTTAGTAACTATTGGATATAATAACACAGCATAAAAATAAATTTTTATAAAAAGCTATTTATTATTATTTATCTATCCAGATGTTTAATTTAGATAATACTCGGCGAAATGTATACGCGAGCATAGTTTCAGTAAATAATAATTGCGAAACAAAAGGAATATCGGCTTATTGGTTAGATATTTTTTGCCAAGACAATGGCAAGATTCTACCGATCACTAGTATGTATATATTTAATTTTTATTTTTCTGTTTATGAAGTGTTACTTTGTCCTCAGACACTTTGCATGATCCTGACAATTAACTATGCTATTTCTTTTATTCCGGACAACTGAATTATTTACTTTTATCGCTCAAAAAATAATTAAAGTATTAAAAGATTTCTGCTGTAGGTACTTATGAAGTCCAAATGAGTCATAAAAAACGTTAAGTAAAAAGGACATTCAGCTCACTGTATTTTTTTTTGGAAAAAATTTCATTTATGCCAAATTATGTCTTTCAAATGTTTAAAGAATAATAAAAATACAGAGAAATATTGTCAATTAGATCAGCTTTGAACAATTTGAAATTCTCCACTCTAGTATTTTTGAATTTTTAAAATTTCTAGGCATTTAAAAAATTTGATTTTTTCTGAACGTCTTCCTCGAAATTGTATGTACTGAGCCGAGAGTTTACGCTTTTGGTGGCCCCTTCGTTGTATTCTGACAACATTTTTTTGTTATTTTATTATCGCTCAAGCTTTGTGGACAACAAGAACGCTTACTTTTGGAGACGAAGCTATGGGCGTCCGTGTAATGGACACCTGAAGAAAGGTGCTCAGAAGATGCCACGAAATAAGAAAAGCTACGGCGAATTTTTAATGGAGAATGGAAGATAGAAGATATCAAGCCTGAAGGTAGTAGTATCTTATTTTTGTATATATGGATTGACCGTGTGAGTAACGAGGAAGTGCTAAGGAGAGTAGGAGAAAAGAGAAGCCTCCTAAAAACCTTATGCAGAAGAAGGGACAACTTAGTTGGCCACATTTTGAGGCACGATGGTCTGATGAAGACAATCGTTGAAGGACAAGTGGAAGGGAAAAAGGGCAAGGGACGGCCCCGAATGAGTTATATAGGACAGGTTATAAAGGATGTAAAAGAGAATAAATATGTAGCTATGAAGAGATTAGCGGATAGGAGAGAGAAATGGAGAGCTGCGTCAAACCAATCTTAGGATTGTTGACTAATGATGATGATATTATTGTACAGGGTCTGTTTGATAATAATTTTTACTAATGCATGCATTTTTTCCAGCTTTAATTTAGATTTGGGACAGGAGAGTAGGGAATTAATATTGCGTCTTAACGTCGATTAGAAATGACTCAGATTAAGCAGGTATTCAGAAAATCGTGGCCACGAATCTGTATATTGGCGTTAGATAAATGCTGGCGTATATATTGAACTATTTAGGTAGTATGGATGGATGAATGTGATTTTATGAATGAGTGAATGATATTAGTAGTAGTGGTGCTTGCTAATAATATTTTATGTAGTTTTTATTTTTATTAATTTTGATTGAGCGCTTGGCTCAAAGTTTCTGTAGTTTCAAAATGGCGCGTTGTCGACTTAAATGTCATTGGTAATTTTGGTTCCTGCTGGCATCTGCTATCCAGGGTGTAAATATCGCGACAATTTATTCTCCACCCTGTATATTGAAACTTTCATAAATTTGGAATTTACTTCGTCAATCGGTTGGACGTGATGAGGATTTCGTTAGAAAGGCTAAGGCAGCAGAGGAATTGCGTACTATACGGTAACTGCGACCCTTTGAGAAGAAAAGGAATAGTGAAATCGCCCTTAGGATGGGTTTTCTCAGCTTAGAAGGCACACAAAGGAACAACCCCCAGCGCCGCCCGCCGTTTGACATGAGGAGGGGCAGAGGGTTTAAAAGAGTTCCAAGGACGGCGAAGGATGTTCAAGGGTGCCGACAGGGTTACCATGTCGATAGGAGGAGTCGGGCAACGGGGGAAGGGAGAGAGAACTGCGTAATGAGTCGAGATTAAAATAACTCCAGAGTAACGGTGAGAGGCCACTTAGGAAAGCAGTGAGCGGGGATTTTCCGAGAAATGGGTTAACCGAGACAGATTGTCTAAATTTTGAATTCCGGTACTTATTTCCATCATACCTTTTAATTTTCATTGCTTTTGAGTTTATTTTACCGTAAAACGGCCTGACTTTACCCCAAGCGGCCTGACTTTTCCCCACCCCGTCAACAATGTTTCATTTCATAGAAATGGATACTATGTTGTCGATTGGGAGGGGTTTTTTATTTTTCTTGGATTCTTTGGCAACACTGCAAGACATTAAAAGGTTTTTCCAGTAGTCTTGCATGTTCTAGTGAATGGTGCTGTTGATTTTGTGAGGAGGTGACAAAAAGAAAATATTTTGAATACTTTACTGATCTAAAAAGGTGGTTTTCAGTGACTGTTAAATATCAACTATCTAACCTGAAAGAAATAAAAAAAATTTAAAAAATATTTCAAGCAATTTAAACAAAAAATAAAGTGAGTAGTCAAAATATTTGGGGAAAAGTCAGGCCGTTTTACGGTATGTAAATTTCTGATGGAGTGTTATATCCATATGCGTGGAAAATAAATCCTGCCACATAACATGAACTAATTTTTATCTCATCGGGAGGTGAATAAGGGTGCAAGTACTCTTTACAGCGAACACAAGCCTCCAATGAACTGTGATACATTCACGTTGATTTTTTTTATTTTAAATGCTACTGAATCATCATGTGGAAAACTTTTACAGTTTTCAATTTTCTATAAAATTTTATATTTTGGTGCGATTAATGTCCTAACCAATTGAAAACGCTTTAGGACTTTTTACTAATTATAAAAAATTCATGGAGTATAGGTCATATAATGCAAAAAGTTTTTTTTCCAACGTTTCGGTTTATCTTTAAACCTTCCTCAGGGCTATGAATGAAAAAATGAGAGTACAACAATATACAATATTGATCCATAAATAAACAGTTTTTTTACAATAATATTAATTAAAATAATGAGAAGGAAATACACAAGAATTTTGACATACCTTAGTTTTTCACTTATTTATTGATACTAGGTTACTAAGCTATTACCAAACTAAGTTAACATTAATTTAGATTAATCAAATAAAAATAAACTTAACAGTTTACTTTACTGTTTGGAATTTTTACTGTTTTCGATTTGCTCAAAAAGTGAATATTTTGGTAATATTCATTTCCTAACTAGCTTAAGACGATCACAAGCTTTTGAGTTTTGAATTTGCTGCGGAGTAAGAAAGAGAGGGTTATTTTCAATTGCTTGATTGAATGAGCATTTTCAAGAAATGAGTTGAAACAGAATATTAACATTTTGAATGCCGATCCATATTTCCACGGGCTGTTTCTTACGCTATTTTTTGTGAAATTCTAAGTTTTTGGCATCTATAAAACCATGGCATTGTTTTTAATTAATTCTAAACAGGGCAAATTTTATTTACATTTTTTGTATTTTTGGTCATTATTCATGTCAAATTTGTGAGCCAATCATGTTACTAATACCCCTGTTTTTACATTAATAGTGTGAAGTATATTTATAATGGAGTGTTATATGCACTTGAATAGATAATAAATCTTGATGCATAATGCGAGTTAAAGCACCATCTCATAGGGAGTTCAAAGGGGGCAAAAATACTATTAACAGCGAACTCGAGTCTCCAATGGACTGTAACGATTTAACGTTGGTTTTTTTTATTTCTTTAGCTCCTACATCATGGGCTGTGCGGGCGTCAAGTGCTCAACAGCGACTGGCTCTCAGCTCTTAGGCATGGAACACTTACACCATTCGCATCACTCTCGTACCCTAAGCAGTAATTCTTCGAGTCCTGATCAGCAATTTAAGTGGACCTCAGTGGTGTAACTGGCTAACACACCTGACCGGCAATCGGGAGATCCGGGTTCGAATCCTAGCTAATTCAAATATTTTTCATGGCGAACTTCATCTGTTGGTGTATTCATCTATTCTTCTAGGCGATTGAAAAACTTGATGACCTGATGTTCCCCAGTTTGCTGGGGTAAGTGCCTTCCTCTACGTGTTATGCGGGCAGTTTTTATGTACACTAGATTCCCGCAACATGGATATATCATTTATGAATTTATATCAGATTCGTATATGATATATAACATATATCATATGCGAATGAATCCGTGCAGGAAGTATTTTAGTATCCCATGTTGTTACTAGGAATCTCTCCTCAATTCAATTATATATTTACTTATTTCCAATAACCCCTGAAAAAAATCACAAACACTCGGGAAGTGGATTGAGGTAATGTATGCTGGCAAGACTTGAACCCACGACCTTTGTTGGCTAATTAAAGGATACATTTCGTGTGCTTTTAGAACACTAGCTAATGCATCGCAAAGCCTTAGATAACATTTAACAGTGTTAGAAATCTAGAGTATAATAAGAACACTATGAAAATTTAGCTAATCAAAGAATTTTTTGTTGTTTGGACATTGCGTTTATTAAAATTTTAAGAATTTTTACGTAATGAGAGATTAACAACAGTAATGGCGTGAACTTTGGCCCAATATTAAAATAACAACAAAAGGGTAAAATATTAATACCAAATTTTTTTCATTCAAGTCAATGCATCAATGCTCAATGCATCGTAAAAATCATAAATAAAGTAGAAAAAACTGTCAAATTGTTAATACGCTGAAAAATTGTTTACTGAACAGGGATAAAATACAACGAGAAATAAGCTGACATAACTCTCAGACATAATTCTTCTTCCCGTATGTCTGTGGTTTTCATGAAGTTAAGCTTGAAGGTAGAGTTGGAGAATGCGGAGATATCGTCGATTGTTCTCTATTCTTCTAGCTGATTGAAAAACTAAATGACCTGAAGTTCCTCCTTGAATCGCTCCCATCCATGCAGCATCCGATGCATGAACGTTGGAAAATAAGGAATATGTCATTTTAAATGCTCTATCGTTTCCATACGGCAACGCAAACAAATATTCTCGGTGCAATCCTCTTTAAAGATTATCTGCATGAAAATTTTCTTTCCCCCCTTTCTTGTTCCGATAATGCTTACCTTCTTCCGCAATGAAAACTTGTTTCCCCCGAATGCGCGTTTTTTTGTTTTAAATTGGAATTGATAATCGCTTTACGTATCGAGGAATCGAGAACGATTTGAAGAAACGAAAAAATAGGCTGATTATCTATTAAATATCCATGAAGTAAGAACTTATTTGGAATTTAAACGGTTGTCTTAAAGTTAGGGTAAGAATATTTCCATTTTTTTGGAAAAAATACAATTAAAAGTTCGGTACTCGTGGAAACCGGAGTGAGAAAGTAGGGGAGGGGGTAAAACTTAAGCTAAAGCAGGAGATCAAATGAAACTCTTGAGGAAGAACTTGTTATTTTTCCCGCAGACGCTATTGCTTTAAAACTGGGGCGAACCGTGTCTAGCGACCATTTGGTAATGATTTGAGCTCAAAGCTTTCCAGATATTGATAAGGTCTGTTCACTGCAACAACTCTCCGGCGCATATTTTTTTTGATGAAGACAAAATGAGCAAATCCGATCAAAAACGGTGCATAAATTTTGCGTAACCTGTGATGTATCATATATCATTGCTATCCTTCTCTCGTGAATCTTAGAGCTAGACCAGGGTGAACAAAGTACAAGGGGGAATTAATAATACTTTGTGTCCTACTGAGGCTAATGGACAAAGTGGAGTGCTGGGGTTTGTTAATTTTAAGTGGAATTCTCACGCAACGTACACTGGGAAGCCAGACAAGAACACCTTTTTCCGCACAAGAGCATGGAGCACCATAGCAGAGGCTTTAGAAATGCCCTTGAAATAAAAGGGAAGAAAAGGGAAACAAATGGGTTTCTTTTGCTTATGTGTATATTGTTGGGCATTGACGTGACGCAACGTATCAGTCACTGTTGCAGAAAATTTGGTAGTTGTGTTTTTACGTAACATCAAATTATGGCCTCAATAATAGCTATGGAGACACGTGCTGTGAAGTTGAGGCCTAAGACATGGTAAAAAAGAAAATTCCAATTTTTGTATATAATCTACATTATTTCATCAAATCGCGACCCAAGAAAACGAATATCTTCCTTCACGAATATTACAAAGAGGCTCCATGCAGTAACTACATGTTTTGTCGCCCACCGCGCAGTTAAATGGATTTATACACTTGCGTCGCTGACGGCAGACATATCCGAATTTTATGGGGAAATATGCTATCATTAGGGCTATTAACTGAATTATATTCATGATTCATGGAGCGAATACAAAACTTTTAAATGCTATTCTACGCGAGTACAAACACTTCATTGCAAATATTGATCATAATTTTATCCCTGTGCACAGCAACATTAATCAAACTTCTACGGAACGGACCGGGGCCTTCTCAATGTAATTGCCTTGGCTGGCTCAAACAAATTTTTACTCGTGCTTAGTTTCAGCGAAGCCTGCATGCTAATCCTAACATTGTGGGTTCGGCTACGTCTGCTTAGAAAGTATGCATAGCCAGCATGACTATAAATTTAAACTTGGCGGGTAGATTTTTTATATTGCGTGAATAAATACTGCATCTGTAAGTGTCGAGCTGACTTGCATTCCCACACTTGGGAACTCGAGCAAGTAGATACCTAACGCCTTCCTCTCACCTCCTGCATCCGGTGAGGACGAGCTGGGAACAGAAAACTATTAAGGCCGTTTTACACAGGGCACGGAATTGCGGAGGTTAGAGCTGCATTAATTTCTAAAATGGCGTGGAATTGCGCGAATGCATGAACGAAATTAAAACAGGGGCTATTTTGCCGTCTCGTATCCACGCATTCTCGCATGTGTTCTAGAAATTCACCGCTTTACACGACGCAATTTCGATTGCGCCTTCGCACGTACGTCAGATTGCGCAATTCCGTGTACCGTGTAAAACGGCCTTTAGAGGCGTCGGTGGGAAAGAACGCACGCAGTTGGTTTGGGGACGGCTAAAGGGGTTGTACCTAAAAGCTAATAAAGTGGAGGTATGCAAAAGACCGGGAATTGTTACTAAGTCCGTAATTCCCTTCCTCGCGTTCCCTCTGCATTCTCCGGCGGACCCAAGAGAGTTAGACATCTATTATTTTCTTAATAAAAAGGTTCCACGAAGTGATTTCTGAATCAACTAAATCGATCAATTTTTTCAGAGAGATGATGATGAATCAGTTGAGACGGAAGCTGCGTGTACCACTTTTGAACTCATTTAGGAGAGAGCAATTTAACATTTTAATGGAGTCATTTTAGGATCGACGAGCTGTTGGCTTCTGCTTGCCAAATGGAATTAGCTCGCCCCCGAAATGGGTTTGGAACCGGTGGCTGGTCATTAAAGTGAGACCATTACCCAGGTTGTTGGCCCGCCCCTGAAGAGAATTTGGTTTTCAGCCAACTTCTTTGGAATCAGAACGGCTGACATTCTGAGAATAGCCGTCGTCAACGTCTTTCCCATCAAAGATTTATGCCTGAAGAATCGTCCAATAACACTGTTCTGCAAAAAAATAGTTCAAAAAATGCCCCGCTACAATTTAGGGTGTTTCTGGCTAATTTTGGGTCGCTGAATCCGAAAATGACCTCCGTTTTTTTCTATCACCCTCCATTTTTACGCAACCCCTAAATTGGGAAAAACAACCCCTTATCTAAACTTATCGCTTTTCAAGGGACTTTTACTAATGTTATCAGCTTCTGATTGAAAAAAACTGACGTTTTAAGGCTATCAGGGTCAAGAGAGAAACATACTTCACTGGGGTTGAAAAGATTTAGGGGGTGAAAATTGAAAAAAAAAACTTAAAAAAACATTAAAATAACAATTGTTCTTGTTTTTTTTAATGACATATGGTAGCTAATGGTAAGGTTTTTAAGGGATGAATGCTTACAATTGACTCACCTGGTCATCTTTAAGTTTAGCTTTATAATTTTTAGTGTAGGAATCATCAATGGTATGATCGTATTATGTTGTGGAGTTATCCTTACGTAAAACACGTTACGTGAACATTGAGGAAACGCTGGGAGTCTGAACGCGTTTATGAGTACATTGCGACAGTAGGACTGTTTTCCTGTTGTAATCTTTTGCGCTAACATTTTGACTTTCATGATGTGATTCCTTTTTTTGAAAATATTTTTCTTGCATATTATTGTGACTCAATAAAAAATATATGCAATAGTGTAAGCGAAATTGTTGAAAATCATAAGCGTTGTTCAGTAAATTACGAAGAATACTGTCGAGAGCTTGCATCGAAGGTCGATATACCGAAGCATTTTAATTTCTTTATCAATGTAATTTGTAATTTTTATTTTTTTGTAACATAGAGTACTGGATGGGGCGGATTCGCGAAGTCCGCTATTTTGGCGGAGGGGGTTTGCCATTTTCCGCGGCGCCTCGGTGATATGCGATCCCTCTGGGCGAAAATACGTCTTATGAGACATATTCTCCAATTATCTTTGGATATCGTATCGTCGGCGAAATAATAAATAAGCAACGGAGAGACATTTTATGATTGTTATCCTTTCTTTCTATCTAGGAATCATGGGGGGCGGACTCCTCTCTCAGGTCCCTGCGCGTCCCCCTACATCCACCACTGAATATAAGTATGATGCAGTTCTTGCGGTTATTGAATAGTTCCTCGGCAGTGAAATGTAGGCACCCAGTATACATACCGTCACGCATAGTTGACGTCACGCTGATATGAAATGCTCATTAAATCATGAGTTTTTAAAAAAGAATCCCGGGTCATCCATGTTCAGCTATTCAGTTCTTTGTGTTAATTGCTGTAACTATCAAAGTTTCTACTCTCTAGCGACACTCATTAAAAATATAATCTGAAACAACTGAATTGGTCTCTAGAATGTCTTGTGAGAGGGGCGAAACACTAGCACAATTTCGATGAAAGTGGAATGCTCATCACTCTATTAACATTATTACTGCCCAATAATTTTAACATGTAAACAGTTTTGCTTAGATCTATTGATCAGTAAACGAAATATTCTAATAGACCCATTCATATGTAACTTCATTCAAATCGTTTCCTCGTTATTAATCATGGCGTTTTGATAATAAAAATATATCCTCTACCTAAGCTTGATTCGCAAGCTCTCTTTCATTAACTCGTTTAACCCCGTTTAAGTGCCTTAATAATATCTCAATAAAAACTATGCAAAAAAGCGTGGTGATGTAGCTGTAAGAGCGAATTTCATTTTGCCTTAATAGTCGCGGTTGGATGTTCCCGTTCACGTAGTTTATTTGACGGTTTACAAGAAACGAGGCTCTATTTCTATGTGCTTAGGGATAAAGGGTGGAATTTTGGGGGCTTTAATAAATTTAAAATGGCTTTTAGAACATCTACGTGTTTTTAGAAGGATAAAAATTGCAAGTATCACTCTTCGAGCTTAGCAATAATTGTAATTGGATATAAATGTAACGCTAAGAGAGGAGAAAGGGTAGTTGAAATCCTGCTTTGGCATCGTTCCAAGCGAAACTGCGGGAGCTCTGGGCCTGGGCCGGTAAGCTTATGACCCGATGAAAAGAGTTAGGTCCTCAATGCCACATTCAATGACTGCGTCCCTTGAGCAACACACTGAGGTAAATTTTAAAATCATCGCTACAACCAGGGTTGTGCGAAGTACCACAGGATATTTTTACTGATTTTCACGAAAATTGCATTGATCTAGCATGTGTGTTACCCAGCATTTTTTTCATAAATCGATGATTTGGGTTAAAATTAAACTCAAGGGTTAAAAATGCACTCGGAACTTAATGCTTATTCGTTTGGAAAACGGAAAATAAATACTAAAATTACGATAGCCTTTAAATAATGCGTCATTGGGAGGGAATCCCTTGGCAGCAGTGATGAAGAGGAAAGACCGATATCTACCGCCTACTCACGACCTTTAATTTTCTAAAATAGAAAAAAATTGTGATTATTAGCACGATTCTCAAATGCAAAACATCATTTCGCCGGTTCAGCATGTTTAGAATGTATATTCGATTCGCCAATACACTTCACGTGGTTTTTTCCATCCCTCACCCGATTAGTAGGGAGGATTTGCTCACCTTCCTGAAGTCTCTAGTCTGGGAACCCATCACAACATATTTAATACTTCCCTGTTCCGAATTCTATATATAGATCGCGCGAAGACTATGTAAATATTTATCTAATAATTCCATTTGTGGTTTAAATATTGTCCATAAAATATATTTAGATAAAAGAAATCGTACACATTCTTTCCCGGAAGGTTTAAAAAGATAGCTATTACACTATGTGACGAAGTATTGTTTTCGTGCGATTTATGGTCTCACTTCAATTGCTACTAGAACAGCCCTCCCCGTTTATTTTTTTGAAAAATAATCGGCTTCCAGATGCACTTTTAATATACGCGTTCATACGGTCCGGCGTCATTATTATCGATATCGTAAGTCAGGAAATCGTTCTTAGCCTTGTGTGCTCTCCTTATTTCCTTAACAAAGGCTCTTCGTTTAAAGCGAGGTATCAACAAAGCACGCTATGTTATTGTCAAAGTAGCTAATTTAATTTTGTCTTCACGGTCGCAGTTGTATGCTACTATTTAGCGTTGGCTATTCAGGCTCTGTTTCTAGATGCTAAAGGATAAAATGTAGGATTTTGGAGGATTTAAGAAATTTGAAAAGCTTTTTTAAAACTGTATACACTTTAGAGGAGTTAAATTACGATTAATGCTCTTCCAGCTTAATAGTTGTAAATGGATATTGATGAAATACTAAAGAGAGAAGGATAAGTTGAAATAACGCTTTAGCAATGTTCCAAGTGAAGTATTATTCCAATTCCAATATTATAGCATTGTTTCAAGTATTATTACCTCTCGAACGCATTCATCCATTTATTTTAAAAATATGAACCTTTCTTATGAAGATTTAAAGATTTACTAAATGGTATGCCAAAGATTTACCAAATGGTATGCCCAATCAATAGGGGTTCAAGTGATTCAATCCAAGTGTACCCAAAAGATTTATTTTTTTCTTTCATCTTACTTAGTCTATCTTTTGAAACTTTTGCCGTTTATCAGCATCAAGTCATCTGCAATAAAAATCGGATGACTTAGTACCTGCCATATTTCAACCTGCTGGCGAGCTTTATGGCCGGGAAAGTTTTGCTTCATAATAACATTCCGAGCAGACATTTGGGATTTCTAACAAGAAAAATCATTTTGTAAGCACTTTAATACATATACCACGACTTATTTTATAGTAATTTTCTTGAAAATCTAATCCTCTCCCAAAAGATTTTGGCCATGCTTGTCTTTGCTAAGAAAGTAAGCGGATCGAAAATAGAATATAAATGACTTGTAACAAAGAACTTCAACATGGTGCCTCATGAAATTATAGGCACATTAATTTTTTTGACATAAGCATCTTGATTGTAATGCCTGAATTGTTTGCAAATTGTAAGAAGCAAAGGCAATTGACGGCGGTTGAAAATAATGACCGTATAATCGACTAATACGACAAGAAACTTTATTTTTTCAAAATTATTGATTAACATGCATAAGATGTAGCCTGTTTTTTATAAGGGTACCGATATTTTATTTAATGTGAAATCGGCATTTGTCAACCAATAATAGCCAAGATACGTAATTAAATGTTTATCCTTACTTGCGTATTCGCAGGGGAAACTTCTTAAGGCCGCTATACATGGCGAATGATTTCATTCGCATGATCATTCAGCATGATCATGCGCATTATCATTCACCGTGTATGACGGAACAATTCGCGAATGAACCTTCATGCGCATGATCATTCAGTGAAAATTAGAACATGTTCTATTTTGCTCGCATGATCCTGTGAATGATCACGTGATCATTCAGCATGATCATTCACCGTGTAAAGCTGCCTTTAAACATTAGTGTGTTTCAGTAGAACATCACGCATATGGATCACAATCACTGCGGAGTGCCCAGGTAGGAAAATAAGGGGGATATTCTGGATGCCCCTGGAGAATTCTCCTCCCCGGAAACAAACGGTTAAATCAATGTACCTATCTATCCACCCGTCCACAACAGATCTGCGATGGAGTGGCTGATTTAGGAGGGCGGGGATATAAGGGGAAGGAAGGTGATGGGGGGAGATAGGGGAAGGAGAAACGGCGTCGCTCTTGGAAACCCTCGTAAACGTGGAATGGAAAGTCTTGCGTCTCCCTGTGAAGGTGGAGGGAACAAGGAAGAGGATGACGGAGCACTGGAGGATCATCTGGTGCTCTGGGCATGCATGCTTGGATACGCCAATTTGGCATCATTCATTCATGGGATGCAGAAATTACATCAGCCAATGAATATTGAAGGAAAAGAAGGCCAAAAGCCATCGTTGTAACGAGGTTCGGTTCTCTCTTCGGTTTTTGTGGCAAATTCACTTATATTTTGAGATTCTAAATCGACTAATATCATTAGGTTGGATATGCCAATTTGAGCTTCAACTCAAACGTTGGTCTGGTGGGTGGGGAAGATGCAATCGTCGTAATAAATAACTTCAGACTTATGGATCAGATAATTTCTCTCCGACACCAGTGATTTTAGCCGCTGAGTACTGATTAATAGAGCAGGGTTGTTACGACATTACGTGATTCGCAATGAATAAAGGAGTAGATTATAAAAATTAAGAAGTTTGAAAGTGAGATTCCTACGGTAAAAAGTGAGATCAGCTTAGAATTTAGATATCTTGTTTTATTGAATATGCTTAGTTTAATGTCGCAGTTGTTTTTGCTCAGCATTGCATCGGTGTCATTATAATGTCTCAAGGATGTTGAAAACGATAGGAAATATATGAAAGCCGAGAAAATTTATCTAGCAAATTTATTTCAACGCACAATTAAGGCCTGCCACAAAATTAAGGCCGAAATTGTTTGTTTGGCTAGCTTAATCACGAAAGCTATGCGACCATCGCAACATTGGTGCAAATATCGCGAGTGGAAAACCTTCGCCATGAGGGCTTGGATGGGAAATCTTCGCCATGGGAGCGAGAGTGAAGTGGTGGAGGAAATTTAATTTAATCATCATGGAATTCAGCAAAGTTTAGTCCGAAGTTGTTGACATAGCTCGTGCTATCCTGAAGCTATGCCACCCTCTCAACTTTGTTGCCAGATTTGCGAGTGGAATTGATAACGTTTCGCTTCCACCGCGTGGATACTGCTGTGGGCGGAAGGGTGAAGTGAGGAGTGAGGTGGGGGTCCCTGTTTGGGAAGCGCTCGTCCCCCGTGACCTCTCTCACGGGCGCTGGCATGGAGGGGTATGAGGGGACGGAGGAGGATGGGCTCAACTCTTCTCGCTGCTGAGCCACGGGAGGCGTGCAATTCTCACGCTGCGAAGAGCCACTCAACACTCGGCACAGCCAATCGCGAAACGCAGCAACGCTGAATAAGCCGTAATGTGTTACGCCTTGGTGGAGAATTCACAAGGTATTCCCTGGGTCGATTTTATGATGCCCAATCAGCGTTTAACTTCCTCGTTCCCGGGATGTATGCCGTTATTTTTGGTCTGAATTACATTTTACTTTTGAATTAGATGTTAAAAAACGAAATGAATAATTAATATGCTTCAAATGATGCTTTCATTTGTCAGGAAGCACTGAACAAGTTGCAATGACGATATTTCACCTAGCCAAGCGGGAAAAAATTGAAACATCGATGTATGGTATACAATACGCCTGCACCGTTGGACCAGGATGAGGCTGTTGTAACATTATAATATATTTTCACTAGCCTAGGAGTGAAAAGTTTCGGATCAAATCATCTTCTGTTTAAATAAACGATAACAGACGGGAAAATATTGACTTCGGTTTCTACGGCACCTTCAATTATATTTTGACATTCAAAATCGACTGCGAAAATTGGGCTGGAATTGGCAATTTGTGTTTCAATTCAGCGGTTGGTTTGACGTGAGGGAACGGTGCATTGTTGCGTAAAAAACAAATTTATACTCGTGTGTCAGTGAATTTTTTCCGACAACAGTGATAAAACGCGAGGTATTATAAAAAAGGTTCCGCGACAAGCGTTGTGGAGGAAAAATAATAATGCTTCCACGGCACTTGAGCTCTAAAATTTACACTCTGCAATCTAGGGGTTTTCCCTCAAGTCCCATACTACGCTTGGTTCTGGCAACCTGATTCCATCTAAAACTTTTCCTGAGGAAAAATCACTCTGACCGGAATTCGGACCATGAACCTTTCTGTGTAAATAAGACTACGAAGATGAACTGAGCTATCCAGATTCATTAAATCTTGCGTGCATAGGCAACGGCTATCGATGAGTTCTCTTGATTGACATATTTTTTTGTTCAATTCATTAGATACTTAAATGTTCGGAGACTAAGCAACGGCTCACTTGAAGTTTCTTTAGATGGATATCATTGCAGTCATAACTATAGAATCTAAATTAGTAGGATATCATATCAGCGTTATGTGGGAAAGTTATGGGAGCTTTTGAGAAATGTGTGCTGCTTCGAATTCGATCGTAGACTTTTTTAAAGTTTTTGTTGGAGGAAGTGTGAAAATCTAAGGATGAAGAGAAACCTAAAACTAAACTAAAGTTCTGCTTTGAAAAGGAGTGAAAGTCATGGTAATGCTAGGGAAATTATTTTATGGTCAGCGAAAAATTCTAGAACCTCAGAAAAGAATGAAAATCGTGGTTGAACGCACGTGGAGTTGGTGGGTTTCCGAGGAAAGGTGAGCTTTTTGTGGTTATCCTGGCTGGGCAACACTGGATAGCAACTACTTAGCGCGGCTTGGCTTAATTTCTGCTAATACTACTGCTAATTGACGTAATTTTTCAATATACCTTGCGGCATTTTCCCACGGCATCCTAATGTATGATTGCAATTGATATGGAGTCAGAGGAATTAAAAATAAACTTCAACTGGAAATCAGGGAAAAGTTAGGGAAATTGAAAATGGAATATTTTTCTGAATCCTGCAGCACGTTAAACCACCCTAAGATGGAGGATAGGCGTGATCAAATGGTTGGAACCGATCACTTCAAAATAAATACGAGTGGAATAGGGTAGTTTCCTTCATCAAAGAAAACGAAAGTCATTGATCGCGATTCGTTACCCATCATTACTGAATTCATAATATACAAATTATTTCGTTTTAGAAATACCGGTTTAGACGAATCGCAATGGTCCATTTTTATCCTCATTTGAAAAGGGCCAGATTGGCGCCCATGCGATGCCACTCCACGTGACGTCACAGGGACCTAGTTTCTATACGAGAAGATAGGAGTTATACATCGTCTGAGATTACCAATGCATGCATGAGGCGCAGAGCTCAGGGAAACATGTCTTAATAATCACCTATTAAAACTGGCCAAGGTCGGAAAGTTTTCTTCGTTTGATAAGGTATTAATAATCCTTATTTAAGCCAAGCGCTACCAGCCAGCAGGGTACTCAGCTACCCGCTAACAGCCTGCGTCGTATCAGCGCTCAACTCGCCTCAAGGTCACCTCACAAGGCGGCAGCTGGAACCAGAAATACGTCGCACGGAGAGATTTCTCGACATTCATACTTACGCGTCGCGTTTTCGCGCGCTAGAAAATTTTCACTTTTCATTTAATCGCGAAAAATAGATATCGTCATTTAAAAATCTGAAAGCGTGAAATACGTACTCCAGGAGTAATAATCTTTCGATTTAGGCAATAAAAAAATAATAGGAAACCACCCTATTCTAGCGCCTGATTGGAGTGGCTGGAAAAATATGAGACGTAGAGAAGAATGATACTGTATAAATAAGTAAAGGAGAGGAAAATAAACACAAAATCCCGACCTTTTATTTGAGACTTCTAGTTGGTAAATGATCACATTTTCCCTGCCAATATTCTATCTTCTATCTACGCAATCTCTGCTACAAGGGCACCCTATAGAGGCAAAACATTTTGATTTTTATTGCCCCTTTTGCTGCATTTTAATCGGTTTAAAAACAAAGTCCGTTGCGCGGTGAAGAGTGTAGAATTATGCATTCATTATTCATATTCAATTTTAATCCATAACACTGGCGTAGCCAGGGGGGTTCGGAACCCCGGACCTCCCCTCGAAATATAAAAACACAATTATTTTCCTTCTTAAAAGAAAAAAATATTGAAAAATCATGAATTTACCAAATATTTCTTGAACAAATAAAGTTTTTTCGATTATAAAAAGTATTAAAATTAATTTTAAACCCTTTACCTATTGTTAGTACTCTGTTTTTCAAAAAATTTCCACCCTGGTTTTGGACCTCCCCCCCCCCGAACGAAATTCCTGGCTACTCCACTGATATGTAATATTTAATATCATGTGGAATAGTGTTGAAAAGTTATGAGTTTGAATTGCCACAATATTACAAATATTACTTCAGTTGAAATCCTTAATTATAGCTTATTATTCTGCAAAGTTTTGATCGCTCTACCCTTCAGCGACATGAGGTGCGAATTTGGTTCGCCCTTTTAAATGCGCGGTGAGCGGCAACAATACTGTTGATAGGAGAATCCTTAATTGAAACATTCACGCTCTGCTGTTTGGCGACGCAGCGTCACTCTATGACGTGAATTTACGCGTGAAGTTGGCCCGAGACGCGTGCATGGACTCCTGGAGTGCGTGGAGAAAGAGGGGGAGGCCAGAGTGGGGGGAGTGGGAAGGTAAGACGGGGCGGCGCGTGCGATCGATGTGGCGCGCAGATGGCGCTGCACCAACCGGGGCCATTGTCACCTTTCGCCGTGGCGTGATTGCATGTCCCGTAGCCAGCACATACCGTCCGCTGACGGACTGCCTCCTGATTGATTCAACCTCTCGCCTCTAATGAGTGTCCTGAAGAGCGTCGTCGGGGCGAATAATGTAACCTCTCCACCTTCCACGGATTGTCCGAGTCGCAAGCTTTCAGCCGTGGTAATCATAAAGGAAACGGCACCCTTTCCTCGTTACTCAACTCACATGTTCGCAAGGGTAGCTCTCACTAGACTACCACGCTCCTCTCCTGCTTTGTGCAATGGTTCCCCTTTGGGATCCAGTGGCGCCGACTCCATGCGGCCTTAGGGGGCTGGAGCCCCCTCAAAAATTCGTTATGGGTGAGAGGAAAAAATGTGTCAGGCCTGTTGATTATCCCCGGAGTGTCCAGATATCGAGATTCGACCTATCAGGGTTCTAATGTTGATCATACGAATCTTCTAAAATGCTTAAAAAACTTAAAACTCACGTCTTATAAAATTTCCCGGGGTAAGATCCCCGGTTTGGGCCCCCCAATATTTTTTGTGAGTCGGCATCGCTGTTGGGATCCCCTCCCAAATTTGTGTGAAGGCCTGTTTACACGGTACATTAACACGTATGGGTTTATGTCTAAATGTATGAGTGCGAGAATGAATGCCAAAATGCACCGTGTAACCACCCAGCTTGTGCAAATGCATGCACAGAAAATAGAACCTGTTCTAATTTGGTACATGCAATCGTTCATGTTCCGTTCCGGTCCACAAAAATCATTCATGCAAACAGACATTAACTCGTACGTGTTAATGTATCGTGTAAACAGACCTTAAGACCATTTTGTTTGAAATAACCTCGGTTCTGGGTATGGGTCCAACCTCCAAACCTACCCCACCTAACTGCGCCCTAGTTTTAGGGCACCAACACTTCTTGTACAGTTGTACACTTCCATTGAAGTAATTCATTTGCATTAACTACTCCTGCATCGGATGTGAACTTTGGTCAACGTTATCATTATTTCCGTAGTTGTATGGAACAGCAGTGGACTTTGCCCCGGACAACTCCAACGTCGCCTCCGCCAAACTCGAAGCCGACGGGATAAAGTCGCGTGTATGATCAATCTCAGTAATTCAGCTACTATGGCTATGAGAGAATCAGAGATTTTCTCGTGTTATTTGTTTTCCTTGTCGTGACAAGCCAAGAGGCGGATAAGCTCCATTTTCTCCTTTTCTTCTGTGTTAATCTCAATTAAAAACTTTTACTTCCTACTGCTGTTCATCCTAAGTAAGACAAAGGACGTTACCAAGGCAACCGCGTAGAGGAGGCCCAATTCCATCCCATGGGATATTGATTTCTGCTGCACTTCCGTCGCATTTTATTCGGTTTTCAAAAATGTCCGCGGGGCAGTGATGAGTGCAGTGCGATCCAATTTTTTCTATTATTTTGCATTTTAATGTTTGTAATTCCGAGGAATAGCATTGAAAAGGTATGAATTTAATAGATACCATCATCGTGCATATAAATTCCGATTAACATCCCTAATTAAAAATTGTTTCCCCGTGAAGCTAGGATAATTTTGTCCGTCAGCGACACGTGTGGCGACTTTTGCTAATCCATTTAAATGTGCAGTGGGAGACAACACATTTGGAAACCGACTTGTGGATCCTCTTTTGCAATATTCGTCGACGTGACGCTAGTGATACGTTAGTCTCGATTATTTTCAGTAAAGCAGGTGAATGAATACCTTTTGAGACGGTAGTGTATCTAAGAAACGACTTTCGGTGAGTTCCAATTTTCCGTCACTTATATTTCCTTCAGAGCCAATGTTTTTTTCTCAAGTTAGTCAATGGAAAATTGTAATGAAATTTCATTGCATTTTTAAAAAAGAAAAATGAAGATAAAAATATTCAAACATCGATACATTTAATACTATTGCTTCCTTTGATGTGTTCAAGTCGAATTTTCGTCGCATTAATGAAATGTTTTACTCTTTATTTAATATATCTTGGTGCGTAAATAAACTAATTTGTTTCCTCATTGTTATATTTGGGAGTACAGTCATTGACGTGTTTCGATTGATACACAACAATTACTACACAATCAGTTCCTGCTAATGATTGTAAAACGCGTTGTAAGCTGTTAAAATAAAATTAGTGGGCATTATAATATCTTTGTTTGTCATTATATTTGGGAGAACAGGATGGATGTTTTGAATTTTGAAATTGGAATCAGCTTCAGGTACCATTTCATTCGAGCCGTTTACGTCGCCGCAGCCGCCTCGCATAATCGGGAAAGGGTCGCCCGCCGCCGCGCCGGGGAAAACGTCGTCGGCGCCCTTGTCTGGCGTTAAATCTCTCGGATCTGCGGTTGATTGGGGCTTCCGATATAATCTCAGCCGTTAAATCTAGCCAGCGTGCACGATACGTATGAGCGGGATATGAGTGCGAGATCACGTTCCCATTTACGCCTCCCTTCTGTCCTAAACCAAGTGATGTGGAGTATAGTCCGTATGATGTGGACGCATGACCGTGCATTGAGCGCGTAATGGCCGAATTTGGATCCAATGCCTGATTATGAGCCCCGGGAATTCTGCGATATATCAAAGTTTATTGACACTCCCGATAAACTCTATCTTGTATACTGCTAATATTCAATATTAGTCTGTTATTACCACACACGAGAAATGATAGAAGATAATAGGTGTTCATATTACTTTCTGATACATCTAATATTAGATACAATAATCAATTCCATATCTTTATCCATAATCACATGGAGATTTGCAGTGGATAATCTTAATTAAGATTCATTAAATTTTACTGAAAACACCATTGTTTTCCAAGAGTATTCAGACATTAAAATTATTTTTATTGTCCATTTATTCTAAACAGAGATTAATTTATCTTTAAAAAAAATCAAAATATTTATATGAGTTTGTTCATAGCTATTGCTTTCATAGGAAATTGCAACATGTCTCCTCTGGACGGAAATATTTTTCAGTATGTTTATTTCATTACCTTTCAGCATAGTCACCGAAGAGATCTAATTCAGAGTTAAGATTGAGAGAAATAGTCCAAGTTGTACCGCAGAGTGGGAGCTTTCGAGGATTTGAGAAACATAAGAGCAATGCCTTGTGAATTGTTTTGCTGTAAATTTTATTTAACGGCCATATTTGCATCAAGTAGAATTCATTATTTACCCTGTTTCTGGTTTTATTTGGGTGGGAGTCAGTATTATACATTTTATTTTCTGAAAATATGTTAATATTAACCATTATATCAATGATACTTAAACACGTAAACGATAAACACGTTGCATAAATTCCTTTGCCATGAAATTATAGGATTTCAATACACCCTGTGAATCAGTAAAACAATTAAGACAAATTCTGAATATGTTGTTTGTATTCAGTTTTACAGCAGACTAGACCGAAGCTATTTGAAGGAATTCTGTTGAGGAATGAAGGATATTTTCTTTATTGTCATTCGCGGATTCTTAAAGCAATAAAACATCGGAGTTCTCCCGCAGTTCTCAGTGCCCCGGCTCTTAATGGCTGGTCCATGCGATCGCGAGAAACGCAATATTTAATGGGAACCGCGGCCGGAGGAGAGAGACAAAGAGTATGAGAATGTATATTTTGACGCGAGCGCACGTATTTTACAACCGAAAAGCACTCAAGCGCATTAAGAGACGAGGAAATGATTTAGTGCGCAGAAAACGTATCCTATCTCGCTTATGGAGTCTCGTTCGATCGGTCCGATGATGCGTCCTCAATCAGGATAAACCGTAAGATGATATAAAAAAAATCGGATATCCATGCATGAATACCCTTGCCATATATTCTGGTATCTCGCGGATGCCAAATATGTGCTGTTACTAGGATTGAATTTAAATTAAAGCGATTGCAAGCCCATATTGTTTTTAGAAAATTTTTACGCGTCAGCTGGAAGAATAAAGATTCGAATAATTTTTTTGTGAAACATGAAAAATTTGTGTAAAAAATTAATTTCTTTTTACCAAAATCCAATTAAAATCATTCAGTGATTCGACCCGAAGGTTAGTTTCGATAGGTGAGGCTGGAGCTTACCTTGAACCAGGCCGCAGGCCCTTCTACCCTGGCTTTCAAGCATTCAGGATAGAAGGGCCTGTTCCTTTCCCAAAGCCATATGGAATTTAGAGGACTTTGTTTGACACCGCGTGAAATCTCCATTAAATGCTAAACGACAAAGTGACATTTTTTTATCAGAGGGATTAACGTAGATACTCGGATAGAAGTACGTTATACTTTGTGGAAGTTCGCATTTTATTTTTTATATTGTATTCACCCGATTCCAGGAGAAACCTTGTATTTTTAAATCTCTAATAACATGCTTTAATGAGGAATCCCCTTGATCCGGCATTAACCCATTTTAAACTACAAAAAAATATATTTTTTATCTGATCTCGTTTTTATTTTCTTCATCTCTTTGGATTCCTTTTCTTTATTTTCTGCTTATATTATTTCCATACTTTAAAAACTAAATGGGATTAATCGCGCCAGTTTAATTTCGGAGCACTGTAGACTTGGAATGATATTATAGCCACTGTTGACTTTTGTAGGGAATTTGCAATATTTTTGAGTTTACTTTCTTTTTATTTATGACAAAACCTTTCCTTTAATAACCTTTAATCATGCTCATACTGCAATAAGTTGCATGGCGGTATGTCTGTTAATTCATTGGTTTAAGGGAAAGGATAAGGAAAATTTGAATTCAAATTAAGGTAATGATTTCTCAAGTATAGTTTTTAGTTGGTAATAATGGTTATTGCTCAATATCCATAAATGCGGACGATATTAGCTCTATGTAAGCCCATTTTAATGCAATTATCGATTCAGCTATCAATTCTAGATTCACTCTACCTTTTATCACTTAATTAAGATAATGAGTCAAATAGAGAAGTTAAAGTAAAGCATAATCTTGGCGAATTATCTTTTCTAGAATTCTAAAAATGTTCATCAACCGGTATGCTTGCAGCCAAGTCGTAATCAAAATTATTGACCATGTAATATTGCTGATAATGTCAAAGTGTAGAAGTATGAAAATCTGCATATTTTTTGATAAGTGAACGATTAGCGTTATCCAAGAAACGTGAATCCAACGTGCTCATAATTTTTTTTTTACTTTTTGCATTATATGGCATATACTCCAGGAATTTTTGATCATTAATTAAAAGAGGTCAAGATAAGAGAAAAAAGAAAATCTAACTTTTTACCCAATTTGCTCATACCTCTTTGAAAAATATCCAGAGTAGAAAATAAAATTCTGTAGTTGTTAGTCCAAGCCCCAAAGTTAATCAACGAAAGACTGAGGGAAAAGAGAACTGATAACATTTAATGATGACGGCCTGTGTATACCTTTGCCTTTGTCCAGAATATCCGGCAACGGGACAAACTCGCGGGCAATTGGAGCGCTTGGATAAAATTTTATTTACTTTAAAATATAAAAAAAACATTTAAAAATTACTTACTTTTTCGACCTTCTCATCATTATTCATTTTTGTTTCCAATGGAATCAGCTATCCAGTGTCAAAATTTCGTGACACAATTTTTTTACCCTGTATAATAGCATCCGAATGAAAACTTTTTTATGGTTTGGGCATAAACTTGCCAGTCTTGTGGTAAGAAAACTCGACTGCTGGCCGTGGGTTTCAAATCCCGGGTGAGCCAGCTTTCAGTGACCCCCCAATTAAAATTGATTGATTTATAAATCTTTGAAGACCGAGGTGTCTTAGTGAAAGGAACTGACCCTCCTATCTCGAACGTATGAATTTTATACGGGGTTAGCTCTATCCTCACCTATATGAAGCAATTTTCAGTTTGAATTAAGTAATTTGTGTGATCCGTCAATTATTTTAGTAAAACTAACAATATATTATTCCATGCTTACACAAGAGTAGATTATACTTCGAGGGGAAATTTCGCAGAGAATTAATCAGTTACCTTGTCCGGAATTTGAACACGGATTTCCCGATTTGATGGTTAGTGCAATAGCCAGTTAGGCTACAGAGAAAATTTGTGGATATCTGTGGAAATTTGTGGACTGAGGCTGATAAGATGGGCTTAACTGGCTAAAGCACTCGACCGGATATCGGGAGATCCGGGCTTGAATTCCGGTCAATGATTTTTCCTTTGCGGATCTTTCTCCCATTTTGTGCATTACGAGTGACTCCATAGAGTTTTCACCGTGGCTAGCTCCAGTATACTTAAATATACTTCGAGGGTTTTATAACTCCCCGCTTATATCCTCGTGACTTGACGTCGAACGCGGGACTTTGGTGTAAGGTTGGAAGTTACCTTCCCATCGATAAGAGATCTGCACTTCGAGGTCTTTTAGAGATTTATGTTTGGCGTGGTGGAGCGAGTTGTCTCCTCGATTCGCCGCCGTTGCCAAGAAGCACGCCCATAAATCTCACCCCTCTCCCCCATTTCCTGCATTTTTATCTCCTTACGACGAGCACCTCCATCCATCACTTTGCTCTTTCGTCCCGTGATAAAAACATGCCTCGCCCATTTTTAATCATAGAACCCATCTGCTCCTTGTAAGGTGGATAATACCGCGGTGTTATTCTTTATGTCTGGGTTTGTGTAAATCCTAAGAATTGCTCGTTGGAAGTGTCGTAGACTGGTTTGCAGAGCGCGTGGCGTCTGATCCAAAGGTACCTAGTTCAAATGAGGTCCAAGGCTTCGGAAATCGAGTCCGCACGGTTAGAGTTGGCACAAGGAGGGAAATTATACGAAAATGTGCCTTAGATGAAGGAGAAAGCTCTGCTAACCCACGTGTCTAAGCTAATCGGCGACATGCCCTCCACCGTTATATCTAAAAAATGAAAATGGTGATTATAAAAGAGATTATTCCAAAGTTAACTTTATTTTCCTATTAAATATATTTGTTTTCCTCAGGATTACGCTTATCGGTATCATGCTAATCATGTGAATAGCATAGATGAAAGTGGTTAATAAGGAAAACTTCTACTAAAACATGCAAATTTGCGTTAACTGCATAAAATAAGAGGAAATTTGCTCGTGAAACGCAAACCATAGGGAGGGAAGTTGATGCATAAATGTTGTTGAACATGGCACAATGCTTAAGACTCATCAGTACTATTATTTTAAAATTGATTTATGTCTGTCTGAATATGCGTCTGCCTGCCTGTTACTCAATCACTCAAAGATTTCTCAACCGATTGAAACGAAATTTGGCTATTATGATAAATTGTTTATTAGACGGCCCTTGGTATAGCATATTTATATTTAGTCTGTATAGCATCGTTCTAAGGGCCTAAAAAGCCCTCGAATAGGTCCTGTTACAGGAAAAACGTGATGGCCTTGGAAGAGAATATGAGGTCGTTCAAAGGTTTCTTTATTCCCTTTTTAATGAGGTTGAGGGTTGTGATTTTCACATGTAAGTGAATGAAAAAATGGAGTTCCTCATACTTTCACTCAATTCGCTTCTATGTTTATTATTTTCTGATTGATTGTATTTAAAATATTAGAATCGCTATACTTTTTCTCTTTTCAATAGTAGTGTCTTTGAATAGTAACCATTTATGAGGGATATACTTTCGTGAATTTAAGCTTGCACTTGATAATCGATAAACTAACTGATCATATTATTTTTGACTCCTAAAATATACATTCAAATGTATTATCTGCTGGTGAGGGATTTTTTTATTTTAATATGCAATGTCTTTCTTTCCTTCCCCGTAGAATTTCAACAGGTACCCACGCTTGCAGGCCAATGTATGCGGCTCATGAGTTTTACGTGTTTGTTTCATACCTATGAATTTTTATACGATCATTGCCTGTTCCTGTCCTAATCATCCTTCTTGTTGGTGCACCCAGAGAGTTCCAGGATTACTACCCAGACAACATCATCTTATTTACTGTGTTAATGAAATTCCCTGATTTTTTTACGGTAGATTTAAATATTGAGAACGACCGTTGCTCGATTGATGTCGACTGATTTTCTTTATCATGCAAAAACAAGATGTGTTAGAACACGCCTGCTAAATCATATGAAATGAACACCTACATGAAACCTCATGCAACAGAGGAATTTTGCACATGACTTGAAGACAATAAGGTGCTGCGTTCTACATGGCGAGACATTGAAACAGGATTGGTATCGAAAATATGGCACACTTGCTCTAAAAATATTTAAACGCAGAAAAATGCCGCGTCCTTTGTGACAATAGGTACTTACAATTAGGTAGTTTTAGGGAAGTACCTACCTAATTTGAAAAATTCCTATTCAAAGATGTATATTGCAGCACAATGAATGCCATAACGTGCATGAGGAAGCCATTAACTACATTTGGGGGAAAATAACAGGTAATCAAGTTTTGCTTCACACGTTCGCATAAAAATATCTTCGGGTATATGAGGCGCTTTCATAAATTAAAATAGCAAAGCTGAAGGCCAAAGCTCTCTAAGAGAAGGATGGAGGTGGAAAGATGAGGAATCAGTGTACGTGGCTTTTACAAATAGGGGGCAGCGCAAACAATTACACTCTACGCTTTGAGGTCAAGAATTTTATTCTGAACATGTGGTCGCGTGGAAACCGAGGAAAGATATCGCAGCAAGCATGAATATGTACTGAGCGAGTCCAATTGGTTTCGCGAGTAGCGTGCTGGCGAGATAATGGAATTGAAGTACTGTAAGAGATTTTGTCACGAACCCTAAGACTCCCTTAGTTTTCCTAATGAGGTAGTGCATAGAAATCCCTCACCAACGTAAGACCGAGGGAATGGCTAGGAGGCATTAAAAAAGTTTAAAATACAACGACACACACTCGTGTCTTATGATAACCGCGGGCGAAAACCATGAAAGCACGTAGTATTCACAATGCCCGGCCGCATTTCATAGAGATTGCGGGGAGCAAGACAATGTAACTGGCCTTGAGCCATCCCCGGGGCCCACTTGGAGAATTAGCCGCGGCCAGCACGCAGCAACGGCGCTATCTCGGGAAGAATCCTCATTCTTATCGCTCCATATTTGCACCATCCATCACAGGCCCATCGCTGAAATCTTCCTCATGCTAATCTCGCCTCCCTTGTTTTCACCAAACCCAGCTGAAATTCCGCTTCCTCTGTTCTTCCTGCTCCTTACTCTGAGGGCGTATCCGAGGGAAGTGGTGAGTAGGGGTAATTAACCCCCTTTATTAATATTAAAATGCAAAATTACTTGTAATAATAACAGTTTTTTAATTTAATGTAACGTGGGTATTCCTCATTTTAATTCGTGTTGTCCTTCCTTTTTTTTTCTTTTGTGAACATTACCTTGCCTAAATATAATATTTCTGAGAATTTTCTATTATGAGCAATAATTTTTTTCTTGTATACATTCTTATGTAACATAATTTTTTGAACAACGGGTTAACACCCGTGACAATAAACATTATTATTATTTATTGTTATTATAAGCAGAGATTGTTAACGAAATTTTTTTGAAAAAAATAATAGTCAGGTTTTTTTTAATACATTCAATGGCGAGCGTGTTCAAAGTTAGCAAAAATATAAATAAAAAACTCATGAAAACATTAATTGTCAAGTAATTATTTATTGAATTGAGTTTACCTGTTATCTTATGTTACTGCAAACCACTCCATGTCCCGAAAGAATTCATAATGTAAATACCACTCCCCATCTTGCACTGAAGTTTCTCTCAGTTCAGCAATTAGACAAAAACAGCTCAATTACTGTTAGCAACTACGAGTATTCTGATAACTAGGTCCGCAAACTGTGACTTCAGCAGAAAATTAACATAATACAAAATCCGTTTACTTTCCAAAAACAATCGATCATTAGCTGAGTATCATTTTAATTATTGAAATATGTAAGTATGGAAATTTCCGAAATAAGCAGCGAATTTCACATGTACTCTATCATCTTAAGGCTGAATATTTTGTAGAAAAATTCTCCAAATTTTCCGAAATCATAAAATTCATGCCTCCGGTGATTAAATTTTAATGTTCACCAAAACAACCCCTTTCTGAGACATTTCCCCTTTCTTCTTTTGCCTTATGAAGAGTCAACCGAAATTATTGCCCCGAATAGGTAAAGAAGTTATAATCAAGTGCCGTATTTGGAGGGTATTCATTAAAACGGATTCCTCTATTAATGAGTTTCGGCGCAACAATGGAAGTTAATTTCCATGAAATCATGTATCTGTTACCGCCTGAGAAATCATGCTTTTAATTTGCTTGTAAGTCGTGGAACTTTACCTCCTGTTCTTTCACTAGGAGTAATATATATTTGCCTCGGGGAACGGGTGCTTTCCTGGTGAAATAAATTATAATTAAAAGAAAGATACCAAAATGAACTCAATTTAACATGGATGCAAATTCGCTGAAAGCTTGTTCGCTCACGCGAGGAAATTCGCCGTATTCATTCGCTTCAGGGGAACCTTCTCCGAGAAAGCCCCCCTCTACACGTAATACTTTCCTTGGTGACCGAGAGAAATTAGAGGGAAGCGGTCGCGTGCACTATCTTTTAGCGGCTTCAGCCAAGATCCAAGTATTGTAGCGATAAGAAGTGCATTTGGGGCTTGGTGAGTGGTAGGGGTGTGTCGCTTGAATAAAATATACCAGTATATTAGAATGCGATATTTTTCAAAGCATACCAATTTGCTGGTAGGTATGTTTTTCCCAGAGGTTCTGGGTTCCATTCCCAGTGAAAAAGCATTTTTTTCACTCGATTTCTGTCTTTTTGCATCTGTCATATCAACGTTTTCCTTTTCCATTTTCTGTTTTGTGTTCCTATCCTTTTCTTTCCCTTTTTCATGAATTTATATTGGATTTTTACGCTAATGGATTTGTGTGAATGTATAAAGTAGCAAAAATGTATTGATATACCTGTAATGAGGCACAAATGAGATAATTTGGTTCGAATTATAGCCACCATAAGGCCTTTTAAACGCTTTTCCTTTTGAAAAAAATTCGTTGTAAAATTGGTGAAACCCACGTAAATTTCATCTCTCTTTCCGTCGATAAAGGGAATTTCCAACAACCTAACTCTCTTAAAATCATTTCCATAACTTAACTACTAAATATTTTCGGCTTATTAATTTCAATTAGAGAAATATCGATTTCCTAATTCCATTAAATTGCAGCGAAAATAAAAGCGTATTAGCTTAAAAATATGCCGTAAGGTATCGATGTGTTGAGGGGTAAAACTTTAGGATGCCTGATATGAAAATCCGATATTTTAAATTAATCGAATCAAAAAATTTTTATTCGACGTACATTTATTTGCAAACACTTGTTGTCAATAGATTTTGGTTGTCTGTTAATATAAATTTATTTAATTTTCTTTGTCGCGAATAAATTTGTGTTCTATGAAAAAGTATTTGCTCTAATTAAAAAAAATATGTTTAGCGAATTCCATCGAGTGTTGTATGGCATAGCCAATTCGATCAAGTATACTGATACTGTCTGTGCAAGTCATTAGTGGAAAGGGGCGTGGTTACAAAAGACATTGCGCCACCATTGCAAACCACACGTGGGGGTGATGGATGCCGCTTGCCGAAAGTCTGAGTGGGAGGAATGGGATAGGACGACTCTCCACTGCCCCAGTGACGCGAGCACTCATGCAACCCACCCGTGTTGTCTCCTTGAGATATCTCCAAAACTCCCGAACACGCTCAATGACACACCTTAGAAGTACCGTCGGCGAAGCGAAAATTTCTGACGGCTCGGTATTTCTCCCTCTCTTATCTTTTCTCCTTCCTCCTCCCCACCCCTCAGTTACGAACCCATGCTAAAATCCTCACCTACACAATGAGATGAACTCCGTCCCTTCCAAGAATAATGCTGAGGAAGAGGAATTCCCCATTCACATCACTATTTTGAATTATTGGCTGATATTTGAGAGGGAAATTCGTCATCTTCCAGGAATCATAAGGAAAAAAAGGTTCTTGCTAAAGCTAAATGTAGTTTAGCTCTAATAAAATGGAGCGTCGACTCACACCGTTGCGCTGACATGATTTCAACCGATGTATTCACTGAAAATGAGATTTTATGGTAAAATTAAAACTTGAATTGAGGTATACAAGGAAAGACGAATTTCGCTGGCGTCTTCTAGTGGAACATGTAGGCGCATATAATTCCAGGGGTGAAAATGATTACGTACTAGTATGATGATGTAAAGATGTAAAATGCAATAAAAATGTAAAGATTTAAAATGATTACGTATGAAATATAATGCATCAAACAGATGAATACGATAAATAAATGTTTTATACACGTCTAGGTAATGGCTGTGTGAGCCGAAACGTGTCGCATGCATTAAGCTGATCGTGGAAAAGTTTAACTAAAGTTTACTCTTATATGTCGAACTTCTACTGTATCACGCGAATCAATTGAATTTACAAGAATAATTCCAAATTTCATGCTATGATTATATTGATAAAAATTCGATAAGGAATTGACTCCTATACTTATAAATTAGACTTTAGAATATTTTTTCCTAAGGAAAAGTTTATAATGTCACTAAATATATAAATTATGCATCCTAGTGGACATAAAATTATAGAGAACGAGCAAGCTAGTTCCTCCGGAGACGCATCACTCATCTCTCCTCGACAACTTTCCGCTCCCGATCTCTCTATCCCTATGCTCGCCTCCTTTTTCTCTTCGGCTATATATTTTTCTTTTCGGGGGCTGACACCCCGCCCTCGCAACCCTTTCTCTGCGGAATTCATACCCTCAATACTAAATCTTCTATTAAACTAGGGAACAACTATTTTTTGTCTAGGATCTGCGACTTCTTTTCGACAACTTTTTGCCATGAATGAGAAAATTATCTCAATTTTTGTCTATCATGTCAACTTTTTAAACTTATTGTGTAACTGCCATTCACCAATATATCTATCAATTCACAAATAGTACTTAATATTGCAGTAAGATGTTGCGATTACGTGGAGAGTAATAGATTGTTTGTGACAAAGAATGCGCAGCCACGATCCTTGAGATCAGCTCGTGGTCGTCTGACGAAGGAAATTATGCCTTGAAATGAAAATACACAACCTTGGTAACTTTTCACTGGAAAATTATATATAAGTACGACGCGTTTCGACGCTGAGGCGTCATTCTCAAGTTCACCATCGCCTCATAGTAAATTCATGTGACGCCTCAGCGTCGAAAGGCATCGTACCAATAAATAATTTTCCAGTGAAAAGTTACCAAGGTTGTGTATTTTCATTTCAACATGGATTTTCACAAAGTAAAAGCCGAATCAATTGAATTCAAATTATGCCGTTTTTCCCATCTGATATTCGATGCACCACTATTATAAGCTGAATGTGGTCCTATGGAGTATAAAATTATTCATCGTCTCATAGTAAATTCATGTACAACTTGTATTATAGTATTTTCATTGATGTACTATTATTACCTAAAGTTTTATGGTATTATTATACAGTACGAGTATGTATTAAAGACATTGTACCATATTTTTTTACTTAAATGCTATAATTATCGTATAAGGAAGGATACATTTATTTGGGGTTACATTTTTTCGGTGCGTGCACGGGATCAACTTCGGAAAGAGTGAATTCGTTTATTTTTTAACACCCAATAATATTAATGTCCTTTATAATGTAAATTAATCAATTTTTATTGTTAAATACAGTTCAAAATTCTTTTAGAATATTAGTATAAAGCTGGTTTCCTCTATTTTAAGTCTGTAAATGTTGTTATAATACAATGCAATATTCTTTGACGTGTGGAACTGTGAGATTTATTTAAGATTATTCATGTTCTTCAGGTTTGTCTTCAGAGCAAGCTTTCTGCTCTTCACCGTCACGGAAAGTCGCTTGTAAAATGTTACGCATTTGGAATTGGTTATTTGATGTATAAAGCTTTTCTATAAAATCTGAAAATATTTATCGTAAGGTATTGAGACGTAGCTCTAACGGCATTTTTCTGCACTAACTGCACTGCTCTGCTCTGCTATTGAATCCTAAACGTAAGCCATCATCTTGAAAATTTCAGGGAAAAGTGTTGGCCTATTTCAGAATATTTACCTTTTTCTCATATTTGGAAGCTTGAACTCGGTGTTATCAATGCAAATTCTCCGTATTAGAAGACCAAGTAAGTGTTTAAGTCCTACTGTATACACCTAGAAAACTTCCAGATGATGGCTTGAATTTTAAACAAGTTATGCGGCACGAAAGAGAAAAATACGACCAACGCACCGGGAGTGATGCGTCTTCTTAAACCTTTCTCACATTTAGCTACAACGCATTTAGCCTCGAATCATTTTAAACTGCGCACACACGTCAAGATAGGTACCGATTCTGGGGCAGTCCTATTCCTTGCCTCTTACTTCAACATTCCATTTCCGGCCGGCCCTTTCACTTTAGAAAACCCTTCCCTGACCTCCATCATTTGCCCTCCCTCAGACGCTGAATGCTAATTCCTTCCCTCCCGATTCCCATCGGCCTCCCTCCGTATCAAAAAGGAAGCGGGTGCCGGGCGCTCAAACGACTTCGCTTGTTTTCGCGTGACCCAATTACAAGGACGTTTTGTCTGCAAAAGCGTATATATATACGAGACGTCGACGTATGAGTGAGACTCGGCGAGAGCGGGACCCTTACTATCGCGGGGAACCTTTTCCGTTTCATACGCCGTAGCAAGATCTCAGTCAACGTCGAATGCTGTTCGTAAACGTGGAAAGACAGAAAGAGAGCCATAAGTGACACGAGATTCCACCTCTCATTTCTCTTTCCCGCTCTAAAAAGGAGTCTAGGAAGACGGGGAAATAACATTTCGATAAGCCGCATTCTCGAAAAGATTGAAACACGGAATAGTTTCGCTTTGCACTCGATCTTCCAAGATAGGTAATTGAACACTGGAAGAGTTTACTTTGAGAATCTATCGAGAAAAACCGGAGCAGATCATTTCCATAGATGTACTTTTCGTGCTTCCTCTTTTTCGTTCAAATAAATTGAGAATAACCTCCAGTACTACACTGTACACTATTTTTAAGCATACTAAATCTCTCACTTTATGATATTGTCAACTTCAAATATATTTCTTGATAACTGCAGTACAATATATAACAATATTAATACATGCGTTCATGTATCATTTTTTCTCTATATTAATATTAAATACTAGAGTATGGCATCAATGTAAAATATTAATAATAGCAATCCAATCTTTGAAGTAGCTTACTTAAACGTTTCTTTGATTTGGAATGCCGTCAGGAGCTGTGAATGCCATAGGCTTTATTAATTTAACCTTTTGGTATTATCCCTTCGCACTCCACGTTACTATTTTTCCGGAGCACTAAACTATAATTTTAAATAACCTTTTAACCTAGGTCTAGGGACTAATTTTTCTTGATATTTCACTTGTGGAACTTCAAACATACATTACCAGCGTCAGGCTATTTTGGCCATAATATTTAATCTAGGAGCAATATTTTCTTTTACACATTTGGCATTTGGAGATGAAACTATTTGCAACTTTTTCTATTTAGTTAGAACGAAGATTATTTTCTTTGATAATAGTCCAGAAATAATACTACAATAATCTCTCATATAAATTTTAAGCCAGTAAAATCCAACTGCGGTATTTACGGATGTTTTGTACATGTGAATAACTAAGGTTTAAAAGTATGAAATAGCAATTCGCAGTTTTTATAAATTGAGATTAAAAATGAAAGACACTTTTTGTGATCTTATGGTTAAAAAAAGGGATAAAATCTTTCTTTTCCCTTGCGTGGAAAATACTCGCGCTCATTCGCTATTCGGAGGTGGTATTGAGGGAGGAAAGTGTGTTCCATTTCTTATGGCCGGGCGATTTCTATAAATTTGGGAAAAAGGGGGAAGGCTTCCCCAGGCTCTGCTTTTCCGCCTTGCCTTTCCTCCCTCGGCCCTGTTCCCATCCTCGTCCTCCTTCCTTTCGAGAATAACACACCTATTGATCTCTTCGTAACTCCGGAGCGATTTTTCATCGGAGTTGTTGATTCAGCCAAGGAATTTTCCCCGTGCCCTCGGAGCGTATCTCACTTTCGGCGGCCCTTAGTTTGCCAGAATTTTAAACAAGTTCTCCGAAGGTGCATTGAATCATTTCACTCATTCAATCGACGTCAGCAGAAACTTTATGATTATGTATACATTTATCAACAGTGCTTGTCTTTTTTTTTTTAGCTGAAAATTTCAAATTCTTATGCTGCTATATTTATTAATATACATTTATATCTGCTAATTTCTCCGTAGAAAAACACATTTATATCGTTAATTATTTCAAATTTCTCTATTTGATGTATGAAAAAACTCATTTTTGGATAAATTGCAACGTTATATCATCACGGACTTTGCCAGAGCATAATTAGTTGTAGTTTGAAATCTACAGTACCTGGCGTATGTTAAGGCCTCTGGGTTTTTGTAACTGGACCGAAAAACGTATGGTCCAGGGGTCCCAGTATGATCAGCTTCAGATGTTCAGGTTCACTTTAGTCGGAATCCAGCTAGAAAAGAAGAAAAATTCCATTAATTACTTTTGGTTTAAATGGCGATTTTATACATATATTGCAAAATTAGCAAGGAATTTTAAGGCAGTACTTTAGTGGACTGGGAATACTTATACATTGTATTTTATACATTTATTGATAAAAAATATATTTATTATAGCCATTGGTGGTGAAAATTTTGCATGTTTAATTTTTTCATAATTTATTCAAACGGAAAGAAAACGTTAAAGATACAAGTGGGGAAATGGAGTAAAATAATCGTGATATGGAAAATGGCAAAATCCGAAAAACATTTGGTAAAATTATTTCTGACGGGGACACGAACGAGGAACATCGTGCTATCACGCCCGTTGTTCCACCAATTGAGCTATAAGGACAGATGTTAATCGTCTTATTTTTCTTTAAGAGTCTGATCCATGACTGCAGGATTAAGAACAATTTATTTTTAACTTGGTTCTAAAGAAAATCTTCGCCATCAAGGACAACATATATCAAGGTTAAAAAGCAACATTAGTGCATAGCATGTATATATGCAGTTGAATTTTGAGTTTTATTTTTAAGTTATCAGTTGTTCTAGCTCTTCGAGCCGACTGTGGCGCCAACTTCGTGTAATTAACTTTTATTCTCAATTAGGTGTTAACCAATGATTCAATGTTCAAACAGTAGTCCGATTACGGCATTATGGTTGAATATACGCTACATTAGTTTTAAGCCTACCCGACGCTCGAGATATTCGAGCATTTGCCTGCATTTTATGCAAGCCTGAATGAGTATCGTTCTGGGAGATAACAAAAAATCCGGATATAAAAACGCGATTTCCACAAAATATCGCGCGATAGTAATATTTTTAGACCAATAGTCGCTGAATTACCACCAACAAATTTTTTAACTTACATGAAAATTCCTCGTATTTCATATCTCTGACTGACTTACTTGCATGCATTTAATTGGTCGATCGTAACGGATTGAAATCTGAATAGTGTTGGTATTATGTGTCGGCTGATAGTTTCAGGATACCGTATACTTTATTTGTTTATCCACGTGCTCTCGAATTATGTGATTGCGTCCGTGAAGTAATCTCCAACTAGCTAAATATATAATTTAAAAAAATGGATCCGATTTCCTGCCAGATATGTTGACACTTTCTTGTCATTTTGACGATCAAAGGCAGCAGTATTGTGTTTGGCGAGTTATCCTCATCAGTGACTGAGGTTGAGGGGTTCGTAAAAAAGGGGAAAGCGAAGAGAAACGGTAGTATGATTGGCGAAGGTAGAACGGCGAAGGGCAGTGGCAATGACAACAAAGGAATGAGCTGATCCGGAAGAAATTGAAAAATTCGTCAAATAAACGCGTCCAGTTTATGAAACCTTTTTTCATGTACTTATGTGTTCTTTCACCGTCATAATGGCGCTCACCTTCTAGATCCTAAAATTCCCAACCCCTTGGGGGTACGCGACGAAACAGTCGGGAAATCATCGGTGATGGTGGACGCCAGGAACTATGCATATCTTAACCAGGAAATATGAATACATATCATATCGGGTATTTAAAAAAAAGTTTCTGTTTATACAATTATTCATAACTAAAAGCGTCACCTACCCGTAGTGAAATTATGTAATAAAATGTGCACGTTACATTTCTGTGGGTACAATATTAGTTATGCATATACATATAGAGGGATACGGGTGGGAAAAAAGGCTGGGAAGCGCTGTTTTATATGATTCTTCAAATGAAAAAAACGTGGTTGTCACATGGTTCTAGGCCGGGATTGATGAAGGATGATTAAATTGTTCCCCACTAAATGATGCAACGAGATATTGAGTTCGATTGGCTGAACGTGAACGAGCTTTGTCATGCAGCAAAACGATCCCTTCACTCAGCATTCCTCGTCTTTTGTTCTGAATTGCGCGTCGAAATCTATTCAAGGTCTCACAATATGTCACAGAATTTACTGTGTAGTCACGAGGCAAAAATCGGCTTACAAAACCACTTTCCTTTCCCGAAACACGGTTCCACAATAATTTTGCAGTGGCTTTCAACTCAGGCAGCAATTTTCTATGAAGACGGTTTATAAAAAAATTGTTGTTCGATTTGATAAGTGCCTTTATATTTACGGAAACTACATATGAAAGTGCGGGCATTTATATAAAATAAACTCAATGCAAAACGTTTAACGGTTTGCTTTATATTTCAAAACGGCGCTTATTAAAAAGCGCGCATATTATAACATTTTCGCAGTAATGTTGCCCCTTGGTCATGATTGATACGCTTGCGAAAATGTATATTTAAATATTCGAATTCATGTATATTAATAATAGAATTAAAGAACTTTGTTTTATGCCAACAATTTTTTTTAAGTTTAGACGCAGCGGCGTCATAATCAGATACCTGTATTGCGTAACCTAAGATTTTTCATTTTATTATTAACATGAAATTCCACAAAGTTGAGCCTGAGAGGATAGAAATAATTCATGTATACATTTTACCGTATAGGGCTCGATTTTATTATTTATAACTATATTAGAGTCAGTTTGCTTACAACTTGACTCCATACAATCTCCAACCACTCGAGTTCCTGGCACACTTGAGAGGAATTCCACACAAGCTAGGAATCTATTCGTAATATAGATAAACACGCAAGTAATTTATACATCAAAAGCGTCCGTGGGAGACTTGGAGCAGAGCTCGTGGGAGAGCGGCACGACATCGCAGGGGGTCTTGCCTTATTCACGGCCATCCACGCTAGTGAGAGGGAGGGCAGGGCGCGCTAATCAACTCCACTGAATCATAGACGTGATCTAATCCCCAGTGAAATCCCTCCTCTCCCCAAACTAAACCCACAACCGCGACATTCTTGACCTACCTCAAGATCGTGGATTCCTGAGAGTCCCCTCCTCGCCATTATTAAGTCTAGAATGCTCGAAGCAGTATCGGGAGCCATCACACAATACTTCAGTAAGTAATAATGTGTTACTGACAATAAATAGGTAGCTAAAATTTCCCCAAAGGTGAGAAACTGTGGTAAGTAACCAATTATTTCGACTACTCACCCTTCCTGGGATCTTTCAAAGCCCATCAGATCATTCAAGAGGCAGCTTCGAAAAGCCATCTTCTGAATATTTTTTTTCTTTTTATATACTTTTATAGTTTTTTTATAGTTTATACTTGTTAAAGCTGCAGATTTTAAGTTGTCTTTTCAATGTAAAGGCCGTTTTGGCTGTTTTTGAATGACTCAATAAATAAATAAATACAGAAATACGTAGAATAATTATACAATACTCACAAATAAACATTTGTTTGAACAATAGCCAGGACAAACGTTTTTACTCACTGACCAAGTACAGACCCTTGAAGGACACAGGTATTTATAATTTTGCCTTCGCTATCGCTAATATCCAAACGAACGCATAGTCTGTGCATTTGGATAACCTTATGAGTGGATTGTTATATTGTATCTATGGAAACCTCTTTTTATGAGAAGGATGTTAAGTTTCTTGCACCAACGATTTCATTGCAAGGAAAGAAAAAAAGAAAAGTTGATCAGTTTGTGGATGCTGCGTTCAAATGGTGGAATCTGTCAAGCCGTACTGTGCTTAGTGCGTTGCACCGCTTGGGATGATAGCGCTAGTGCAGGATTTACAACATGATAGCTTCAAATCACACTACACTGAAGTTTGCACAAGTCCATGGCTTGATAAGTATTGGCTTGATCGCTTAACGTCTCTGGAATCGAACAAAGGCAATTATCTTGTGATTCAGTCTTAAGAGGAATTCTCTAGTGTGTTGAAAATTGCTATTACAATAAAGTGTCAATTGATTCTATTTCTTGTTTTCTTTTCTTTATATTTCAAATATTTCCTGTAGTAACCTCAAAACAACCGTTCTCTGTCGCAATCAAAGGTGTGTAAATGACGACACGTAACTATAACATTTTCATGGTATTTGAAGTCAATCTGTAAATATTCGTTGCATGAGATATATACATCAATAAATTTTACGCTGAATTAGAGCCGAAGCATTCGTATCACCAAGTACTGAGCCGTGGAGATGAGAAATATAAGGAAACGAATTAAAAGCTCAAATATTTTTTTTCCTCTTTGATATTTTGAATTGTGATATTTCTAAGTCATAAAAGTAACAAAAGGATAATGGCCCTAAATATAGATTGCTTAGCTGGTATTAAGCTCCAGAGGTCCACTCCAATGCATTAGGGTACGAAAATCTAAACCTGCAAGACATACATCAGATCGGCCGTGAAGTACGGAGTGGAAATGCAAAATCAGAAAAATATATAGATAGCAGAAGAGGTGAGAGGGTTTATCTCATTCAATACTGTGAGATTTGTGAAGGACCAATGGTGAGCTTTACGTGGTTACGTGGAAAGAATGATTGTGGAAATGATGCCCTACTTGCTATACTGAATTGCGTACGATGGAAAGGAATAAGAGGGAAGATCAAGGGAAAGACATAAGAGCATAACGAGTAATAGGATTCATATTGCAGGTTTCCACTGAGTCTCTTGCCTGAAGCCTTCTTCCTAGCATACCGTCGCGACGCGTGGGTTGACTTTGAGTGACAACTGCTTCGTCTCCTATCCTGGAGACTTCCCATCTGTAGGAAGACGTCGTGTATGATATGTCGTAAATGTCGTATGGGAATGACTTATAAGGAAATGCAATGTGGTCACCAGATTCCCCACGTGTAATGGTCTATATAGAGGACATGAGATCGTCCCCAAAAGAGTAATAGCCAAGATGTTTTAGGTGGGTAGATCTTATTCGTTGCTCCAGAGAAAGAAGAATTTGGATTCCTAGATCGACCCAACCATGGGAAAAAGTCCCATCCGGCGTTTGAAAGTTAATCACAGTCATGGAGCGTTTTTGCGCTACTAGAGGGTGAAAAAGTGGTCACACAGAAAATTTCATGGAATAAAATGTGTGCAGAATGTTCCTTTAAAGGAGAGAAAATATGAACAAAGTTCGTATCTAAAAACAAAGTAACAATTAAGGCATAAAAAAGCGAAACCCATTGCCTACTTTACTGATGCAAAAAATCTTCCCTCGTTATTTAATGCAAAAAAATGACCAAAGTTCATTTAATCTCCTATCATTGGTAACTGTCGAGAGGAGCAAATGATTTTGCTCTCCATATATAGACAAGTTAATCCCCAAAAGATTTTTGTTGCTAATTGCACAGGTCTCTTCACTGCAACAGCAGCAACTCCATAGAGGTGATCCTCATCAAGCCTCCACAGTTTCAAGTTTCTCTCTGTTAATCTCGGTGACATTCCAGACAAGATGAGAAAGTATTTGTATCGCTTTTTTGGTGAATTTCTTTCCGCGAAATTTCCATCAATGAAGTTGAACATTTAGCCAAAGACAAGGGCTGATTTCGGAAACTGATTAGGGAAACAATTAAAATTACGAACTATAGTATGAAGATTAATATAGAAGATGAATGCTACCTGCTACTTGCTAATGAAGTGTGAAAGTGAGTCCCAATACGAAAAAGGGAGGGAAAAACATCATGCGGTCGGCACCAAGCATGCTGGCCATAGTGCCACTAGGCATAAGGCAACGCCTGCAAACTCGATCTGTGGTAATCTCCCGGGCAGGGGACGAAACGTTTCATACTCAAAGTAAACCTATGTGACAGGATACCCGGAAGTGAAGATTTCTTGGGTCTCACACTGAGTAAGGTCCTACATATATCCTTTGGACGATTTAATGTGCAACTGACCCATCATCCTCAGCGATTCAGGAGGATTCCTATGAGTCTGGATTGGATTCCTGTATCCTTGAGGACGATGGGCGAGGTGCACATCGAAAAGTCGTGATGAGATATGGAGGACCTTACCCGTCGTGAGACCCGAGAAATAATCACTGCTATTGTTCGCCGGGGAAAGACAGACATTATATGATACTCGGAAGATGAAATCTGATTATCAGGGTAGAAAAATGGTGGGAAAGTAAAGAACAGAAGAGCAGGCATAGGCGTCTGGAGGAAGGTTAAAACCCATCACGGAGCAAGGAATTCTGCATCTCTACATAAACATAGTCATATATTTCTAGAATCAGCGCACCAAGATGCTGCTCTTGCGAGGTTGTGGCTCTGTGCTCTCCTCAGGGAAGAGAAAGGAGAAATTATTCATTCGCCGCCTGACCGACCAAGGCGAATATTTCATCGAGACATTTATTTCACCGCGCGCTCTCCTGGGTTTGCGGTCCCAATTCCTTGAGAGCGCTTATCTTGTTGTCTCGCTGCGATATTTTTTCGCCTTGGTCTGTGACCTCATTCCACCTAACCCAATTGATTGAGCCATTCTCTTCTTTGTAGCACCTTCGACATTTTCTGTAGCTTTAAAATTATCGTATCAATACATTGGTACCATTGATGTTAGGGGGAAATTAGCTGTGCCGGAACGTATTCTACTTAACTTTCTTAGAAGTGAAATATTAATCTCCGTATTTTTATTAGAACTTATTATTTAAATTTTATTTCAATTTTTTTGTTTTGGTTACGAATGTATATATTAGAAATTTGAGGCAAAAAATTGAGAAAAATTTTATTTGACTATTATGCCTTTTTCTTTGTTAAAAATTGTTACCAAAGTGAAAGGTTGTTAACAGTGACTCGTCGGAGAAGCCGTAGAAATATCTGAAGAGGAGAAGAATAATTTCAACAGGGACACCGTCCTTAAAATTAGCCATACTTGGCAACCCGTAATCCCGAAAAACTATCAACAACATAATCCTCCAAACTTGCGCTCCACTCCCCCCACCACATGACACGGATACCTATAAATTGAATATATATGAATTTAAATTCCCACCTCTTCAGATTACGTTGAGAAAGTGACCAGCATCGGTCGGGAAACGTTGAGGCCACCCAAAAATTGACGCGGCGACATAGCCCAAAAGTTTTTATCCAACACTGTGTCTTTCGCTTACCAGTGCCGGAACGGTGTTCCGGCGCATTCCGGCACCACGACACCACTGGTAGGTACCAATAAGTTGCCTTTGCACGCAAAATTTTGAGAATCGTATTCAAGCTAATAAATTCTGATATGTATGATAAATTTGCAAAACTTAATAAATCTAGACATTATTTTTAGAGTTGGATGACGCTCATGATATCTATTTCATATGTAACTCATTCTTAAGCTTAACTTTACAGAATCTAATTACGATATTTTTAAATAATGTCGCAAATAGATGATTCATGAGACTTTCCGTGTTATTTATTTATTATCAACTTCCCCGTAAACAGCACATAACGACCTTTTTACAACGAGGGTTTACAACATTAACAAAGTACAACACAAATATCCATGCCCTGGATAAGGATCACCTACCCAGGCGGAATCCGGGCGAGGACTTTACCCCGCCGCCACCGAGGCCGGCGGCGGTTATTAATTAAATAATTATTTACCCGATAAATAAATTCAAATCTTCAATCCCTGTATACCCTTATCTAAGATTATTAAATTAAATTAACGTTCCATTAATATTTGCCACCCTCCTCTTAATGATGTAATATCGTATATTCGCGATTGATCTAAATATACCATTTTAATACGCAATAATGCTGTCCAAAGATATTTTTAGTCCAGTATAAAAGTTTCCAGTGATATCGATTGCGATGGGAAGAATCAATTTAAACTGCAATAAGCAGCCCAATTTTAATGCTAAGGTCATCAACAAGTTAGGGATGAAGTGCTGAAGTTAATTTCGAGAATTTCGCTTTCATGAATCGACAATGAGGGCAGCACTAGCGGGCACATGCACGGCGCATAGCGCACGCCGTCCAATGGCATTCGTGATCGTCCTTGAATAATGGATCGCGAAAACCTCTCTCCCTGCGCCGTAAAACCTTTTATCTACAATCCCCCCGCTCTCTTCATATATGCGTTCCGAAGTCCCTTTTTGCCCCAATTCACTGAGTTTTCCCGACTAGAACGACTTGCCGCCGTGGAAATTCGGGCCCGAATATACTTGGGAATACGTATATATATATATCGCCTCGCGGCACGCTCGTGTAGTTTACGACCGGGTAAGGTCCCCCCCCCCCCGTGAGAAACGCGAGTGCTTTTGGGTCGGCCATAATAATGCCGTGGTGCTGGTGGTCGCATGAAAGAAGTATAAGGGCGCCCTCCTTATCGCCGTTCAAGGCACGAGCCGCTAAACAATTAGATTTACTCTGGAATATCGTGTTCTAGGGGAAAAGAGGGAGGGAGTGTACGTCGCATAAGGAATTGCACGGAAAGGGTGGACGACGGAGAACTCCCCGTAGAAGTGAAATAAAGAGAGGAAATGCATAGTTATGTAGTTTGAGTAGGAATTCGCCACTAGTGAAAGGTAATGGTCGAGTTTAAACTGGGAGTAAACTTTCAAATATGGCATTCAAATTATTTAATTAGTGGTTTTATGTTTACAGTATGTTTAGACAAAAGCAGTTTATCTTTTTTTATTTATTGCCAAACCACTGAAAAAACGCTACTTGGCCGTTACAACGGGGTGTTTCATAACATTTACCAATTAAACGTACTGCACTGGATAGGGGCAACCTACCCAGGCGAGACTCGAACCCGAGATTCAATTTGGCAGACTTTACCTCGCCACTACCGGTTTGGAAAAAGCAGTTTCGAATGCCAGGTTGTCCCGGTAAATTCTATTGCTCATATGGAAGGTTCATGGATGGATTGTGACCTAATAAATCAATAATCGAAAGAAAAAAACCGCGTATAAAAATTGAATATTAGAATATACAGCAAAATTCTTTCACCCGCACAGTGGTAGCTTCTCACTCGAATATGACGAATGGAATAATTTGAAAAAGTGAAAGGCAATGGGTCTTCAACGTATTTAATACTTTTTTATGAGAGTCAAGCATTTAACATTTAGTGAGATACAAACAACCCAGAATTTTTTCCTAGCAAAAATCCTTTTTTAGCGCTTTTACATGACAATAAATATGTGCTCAAAATTTCGTAGCTGCATCTACAGTAGTTTGCTCTGTGCGTTGTTGACTAAGTAAATCAATCATTCACGACACGTTTCTTCATATATTTGTAAAGAAGGAACCCTTAACACGAAGTAAATGATGTACGTATTTGAAAGATAAGCATACTTTGCTGTATTAGGTTAATTCAGTTGTTGTGTCGTCTTTAGCTCTACAAAATAAATAAAAACCACCCAGAGGATAAAGAAATGAGTCAAAATTTTTGGAATATATCATTTTTCGTATACCTGAAAAAACTTTGCATTAACTTCACTCCTACCACCGCTGTTTCAGCAGAGATATATTTATTTAAAAATAACTAAGAACAAAGATAAAAAAGAGTTATTTTCAGGTAGAACTATTTATAAGGTTGGTGCAAGAATCTTTGTGTCTTCAAATTCAAAGAATTCTTCAAAATCATTTAAGTACGTACCTTTAATCTATAAACAGCAGATTATTCAGACCTAAGTACAAATTTTTGTGCTTTGCCTTGGATTTTTTTTATAGTTATTTTATTTCCTGTAATATTTGTTTCGGAAACATTTTCTTAGGTGTTAAAGATTATTTTGTAAGATAAACACTCATTTTTGAAAGAATTGAAATCAATTTCCTTATTCCTAACTTCAATATGTATAGTGAACCGGTTTAAATATTTGCTCCATTTTCCTCGTGAATATGTTCGCGCTCTCTATGCTCTACAGTAGATAGGGCAAATTTAAGACAAATTTTAGAAAAATATGAGCGAAACTTACTCTTATGCCTCGGTCAAAATCAAAGCAGAAGTTCGGAGTGAGTGGTCTGAGGAAAACTTAACCATCTTTTTCTCTTGACTCAGAGTTCTTAAAGTCACACGAGTGCATCAAATTTTACTCGCGCTACCTATTTAATACACTAAAGCCCATTTTAAAGGGAATAAAAACTGAATTTAATGACTTCTTTTTGGTATAAATGGTCATTCTTCTGGAATGATAATTCTCTGCTGTTTGCATGTACTGTATTCCTTTGTGTATAAATTCGGGGACAATGAGTAGAGAGCGATGCCATTAGCTTGAATATTAAATTATAGGATTATCCAGCCGCTCGCAAAATTTGTCACTCAGCGCGAATTTAAATGAGTTAACAAATGTTGCCACTAGCGACGCTGTCGTCGAAGTCATCCGATTCTCACGAGGGAATCAACTACAGTTAGTGCTGTTAACCGAAGTGCACATACAAGATAATATGATTTAATGACTTCATAACTTCGCAATGCTGTTACTCGCGAGTGAAAACGTTCTATTGCGAACGTTGCGAATAAATTGATCACTTAGCGCTCATCACCGCGCAGCGTACATTTTTGAAACCGTTTAGAAAGCGATCGGAGAGCTACCTCAAATCAAGCTTTTATGGAATGATTTGCGGCCTCCCCCACGTTGTCCCCTTGACCAATCGAGTCAGCGACTGCTCAGCAGCGCAATCGATGTTTCAACCAAAGCATACTGATTTTAATCATGCTGTCGTTCTGTGTTTAAATTTTGAAGAAAGTAGTTTTAAAGTTCGTAGGAAGAATGTTGTTTTCACACTTGTCTGGCAATATTTCTAATGTGCCACCATCATTTAAAGAAATTTTTTAAAACCAGGTAGGCAAGATCATGTCATTGGTCAGATACTTTATATTGCATTTAATCGAAACTTAAAGCGACGTTCGTATAACTTAATGTGTGCTTTTGCCATTCGTTTCTTGGTTGGCCATAAACGGTCGTATCCTTAACATGCATGAGTAGGCTGAGCCATTATTAGCCCAATATTTGAAGAATATCACCTGGCCTAACTCTGAACCCTTGGGCGTAAAACTGCCCTGCAACATTTTCAAATTGAGACATTCGTGGCGTTACCTTCCCGTTCCTCTCAACTCCACCTATAATCCATCGGCGTGTTTTAAAATTTGCGCCTGTCACCTACATTAACTGTCCTCAATTTTTAGGTATACTCTAATGGAATTAATGTAGATCTTACTGTGACCACAAAATAGATTTATTAAGAAATAGAATTGTAGACTAGATCGTGGATTCCAAGTACAGAGCACATTTCATTATTACTTTTACTCGTATCTCAATTTAAATCTGCGTTTTCAAGCCGCAAAAATAGGCATTGAAATTTATATTTTTAACTGGCCACAAGGTGAAATGAAAGAGAATATTATTCAAATATGCTTACAAGGTCATAGTATAAGCAATATAGTTCATGTTGGGCGATTTTTAGACGAATAATTTAAGAATACGACAAACTAATGAGAGGGCCTTGGGTATGTACACGCTTTTTTTGTAAATTTAGTTAGTTTTGTAATTTTCACACTTATGTGATTAATTGTTTAACGTGTATCTTATTTTAGTATGCGTACTAAAGCCGCGACTACAGTTTATCACATTTACTTTCAATTACGGTTTTTAGACTAAATAAAATAGGGCACTCACTCCGCTATTCTTTACCTCCGGAAATAACTCTGCCGCTCAATAGGCATAAGGTATATGGTATCCTATTTAGTAAGGTCAGGAGGAGCTCAGCAATTTCAGCCACATTTTCTAAAAGTATGTCTTGTGCTAGCTTTAATACCTTTAGCAAATAACAGCCCAATAACCTTTCCGAATTGAAATTTTTGCTGCACCCTACTTAGTATTCATCATTATTTTTTATGAGGTGCAGAATTGCACGCTTTGAGAATTCATATTTTACTTCGGAGGTGCAATAGTATTAGAATTAGAACTACGGTTATTCTACCTCCTTGCGTTCGTACATTGGCATCTGTTTCCATGCAGTTTTTGGCTTTACAATGGAGTTTTCAATGCACTTCAGTTATTGTTTAAGGTTTTGCGATTACGTGCCCCGTGTAAAAATGGATTTGGACCCAGCGATCAACCGACGAGCTTCAAATTTCGTGCGTTTTAGGTCTTTTGCCCAAGACGTCCATTTTAAAGTATGCTTACGCTGCATAAGAAATTATCTATAGGAATAAGTAACATTTTCATAGATATTTTAAGTTATTACAGCATCCCAATGGAATTTTTACCGAAGACGATTTTCTACACAAGGTTGTATTTTGTTCAGATAGATTTATACTATATTCGCGCATGTATTCGGTATTTAACGAGTACCTATATTTATTTGAACAATAAACCCAAATAGATAGGTGTGCGCATTTACTTTTTAATGCAGATAGTACACGAGGAAATAAACTTCTCGGTTCTGAATAGGTCAAGGGCAAATAAAGTCGTATTCTGTTCATCCGAGAGGATTTTCAGCGACTTCTAAGAATATGACCCGCGCTAACTCTAATGCCTCTAGCACGTAATACCCCTTCCAGCGCCGCGAACGAAGACGTTCGCCTAGCTTCCTCACGGCTCTTCTAGTCCGCGATCCATCGGCGTGCTTCAATTTAGAATCTGTCGCCTCAATTAACTAAGTATTATATTTTAAAGTGCATCCTCAATGAAATTCAAAACAGCTTTGCCGTGGCAATAATTTGGCTCTCTTTTGGAATTTTATGTGCAGGCAAGGAGTTGGATTACATGAGTAGAGACTATGGTATTACTACTATCACTCGTGACTTCATTTCATCGGAAAAACACCTGGCCACATTGACTCACCGGTTCGTGTAAGATCACCGGAGTTAAGCTACGTTGGGCCCGCATAAATTTTGGATGGACGGGTGCCTAAGAAAACCGTAATCGAAGTTCTTTCGTTTGCTGTCTGCTAGTGGCAGGTAGGGTAAACATGGGGACGGCGCTATTGACCATATATGTCTAATGACCTCGAAACTTCACCAAGCCCGCCCCCCAATCATGCAATGTAATCTTATCTGGTGTCATTCCAATTTACGTATTAAAGCGGAATTGATAGCCATTGAGATTTAGATTTTAATGCTGCTGTTAGACGAAATGATAGAGGTCAGGCACTATTAATTCCTATATTGAATGTTCCGAGGGAATATTAGGTCCTATTCTGCCCATCTAAGTTTAGGGTTGGCGGTTTTTAGCCCCATTCCATAAGAATATGACCCGGGCTAACTCTAATGCCTCGAGCTCATAAAAGACCCACTAGCGTTCGGAATTGAGACATTCGCGCTGCTCCCCTCCCTTCACATATCCTCTCCGGCCCTTAAACTCCGCGATCTATCGGCGCGCTGCGAGTTTCGCCCGATCATAAAAAAACTTTCCGCCCTACCCCCACTTTCTAGAACACTCTGGGAGGTAACCCGCGCTAGTGGGTGGTGGAGGAATCCTCTACTGCTTGCATGTAGCCCTTCCCCGCTGGGGGCAGTCTGATCGCTTATCCTTAGCTCCCGGCTACGTCAAGGCATTTCTCTTCCACAAAAAATATTTTTTTTTTTAACTTTTTTTTTAACGAGGGCGTGCGGACTCGGGGCCTCTAGTCACGAGCACGAGAAGTCAAGCGCTCGCGGTGCCCCTTCCGGCAGCACGCCCGAACTACTCCGAACCTCTCCCCAACCCTTCATCCCCCCCCCGCCGTCACTTATTGTCTAAACACCATCTCCCACAGGAAATCGCCCGCAAAGTGCACATAAATTTGTGAGCATGGACATGAACTAGCTCGCATACTTTAACTCAAGAGTTAGCGAGGACAGCTAGTTTTTTTCAAACTAACATCATTTAGGAAAGGTAATGAGTAACGGTAAACCTAGCGTAGGGGTCTGCGTAGTGGCCCGGAAAGTCGAAGGTTCGTGGTTCGATTCCCGGCCCAGGGGAATTTTTTCTCATGGCAATTCTTGTATAAACGGTAAACCTATTTTACCAGGGTACAACACGATTGCTGCTAAAAACCTTTTTTTTGCTTGTTATGTTCGTATTCATTAACAGCGTAAAGAATGCTGAATACAAGAGATTTTAGAATGCAAATTGCTCATTAATCGGTGTTTATAGACGTGGACTAGATATAAAATTCAAAGGACAAGAGTCAGCGGTGGCATGTGCTTCCTCGTACATTTTATCGCATCTTCAGAGAATACATCAATGCTTTTTCAAGCTAATTATTTTTTTTCATCGAAATCATCTCAAGTGATTTAATACGAAATATTTTGAAAGTTAAAAATATTTTTCCCTCTTGATTGCTACATATAATTCGTGGATTCAAAGATAAATAAAATGCCCGGATAGCGGAAAATTATGACACCGTATTGGAATTGTCGAAGGAAAACTTTTCTTAGGTTTTTACGTTAGTCAATCTTCCCTCTAGGAATTTTATCGACACAATTTGAGAACACAATGTATTCAAAATGGTATTTTTTCCTTCTTTACTCCTGAATGTTGAGTGAAAGTATATTGAAGGCGAACAAGGCCCTTTGTGTGTCAAGAGTATGACAAGGAAAAGGTGCCCGCGCTTAGAAAGATTTGATTCGTGTCGATTTAGATTATTTCGAGCTGTCGAACCTTTGAGCGAGGGTTTTCACGGGAATTGATAGATTGTAAGGATGCATTGAAAGGATGAAATGTATAGATGAAGGAGAAGAGAGTGAAAGCCACTGCCTTGTCACCTCAAAATCCTAAGGTAACTTTACGAAAGCCATGAAAAGGAAGGGAAAGAGTTCATGGCCATGTTATTATGAAATCACGTGGAATCGTGTTTGGAACCGTGAATTGCCCTTGGATTAATTTAAGAGATAGACGTAGTTCTATTATTTAATGGCTGTGATGTTTCTATGCACATAAAAATTTTGGCACGCAAACTGTTCATGAATAGGAGTTACCTGCTGAGGAAATCCAAATAGAGATGTCGCTTACAAATTTAATCTTTCTAGCTAATATTTGAAAATTAATTTATCCCTACTCTAAAAACTACACGTTTAGTTAAATCTACCACTAAGGCTTCATTTTTCATTGAAAATATCCAATGAACAGCATTATATCGATATTGTAAGCTTAGAAAGCATGTGAATTACGTAAATTCTCTGCATTACCGATAATTAATGAATGCATGCAAGCTATATTCGGCGCTAATTTTACGGAGGCAGGGTACATACGTCTCAAAAATTGTTTAGGTTTCATATTGATCATGAGTGAACGTGAATTGGTTTCTTCTTCAAATATGGCTCACTGGCTGAGTGTCTATTAGGGTAGAAGCCCTAAACTGAATTATTATAAGTAACTGTTATTATTACTGAATGTCACCACCAGAAAAACAAGTTGAAGAAGTCCTCTCTTTTGGTTTGGACGGTATAATAACGCAAAAGATCATTACACTGACATTTTCTCCCAAAATAAAAGCTTATGAAGTCAAACTTTCATTCTCAAAATTGTTCTAGCTTGATTAGCTTGCACTCTTGCACAAAAATGGGTGGAATCTACCAACTCTATGCCCTTTGAGTCAAATTAATGGTACCCTTAAATAAAAGCTTCGATTTCTCACTTGAGTAGCCACTCGCAATCCTTAGGGGTGGGAAGGTTCTTCCCGCGAAGGTAGTTGGTATCGAATGACTTACATGACAAAGCTATCCGTTTCCTTTTCCAGGTCTTCAGCGACGAAGAACTCTTTCCTAAGCTCATATCTCTTTTTGTGGGCTGGAATATTTCTGGGCCTCTCCCGCCATAAAAGAGAAAGGGAAATGCCCTTCATGGCTGACAAAGGGGTTCCCTCCTCCGACCCATCAGACACCCTTTCTAACCTCCTTCCGCCTCCCACGCCTCTTCCTCACCCCAACTTCCTCAAAGGGCTGTTTCCAATGGGAGAGATCCCCACTCGCGTCTCCTAACACAACCATCGGCAGCACTGCTTTCCATCGCCTTCCTGCATGGTTTATCGTTAGATCGCCTCCGACAGTGGCGTAGCCAAGGAGAGGGGTTTTCGGGCTACAACCCCCTTGATCCTTTAAAAGAGGCACCAAAAACGAGTAAGACGACCTCAATAAATAAAAAATACTTTATTTTAGTATATAATCTTACTAAATTACTGTTTTGGAGTCCTAAAAATCACAATTTTTAAACATCAAAAATCCCCGGACTTCCTTTTGCCCTGGGGCCGTGGCGTAACTCGGAATATGCTTCGGGGGGGGGTGGGGGAGCTTGGGGAGATGACTCCACCCCACCAGGCAGGGGGTCCGGGATATTTTTTGAAAAATGACATGCCTGGAAATATATTTTATAAAATGTTGGCACTTTAAAATTTAACATTAAGAAGATGCAGTTATTATATGTCAAATCTGGACAATAATTTCAAATATTTTTGGCTTTGGGGGGGGGGTCCACCCCCTCAACCCCCCAATCCCCCCCATAGTTACGCCACTGCCCTAAGGTATTTCCACACACCCTGGAAGGACACCCAAATATCCGTTAAAACACCCCTTAAAAACCCTGGCAACGCTATTGGCCTCCGATCGTCCTTCCCCCGTCTTCCTGACCCACACCTCTCCTCGCGCCGCTAAAAACACCCGCAGGCCGTGTTTCCGTGTGGTGGCTGGCGTGAGGTTGGGGATTTGCAGGGAAGAGGAAATGGGGGTTCAGTGGGCCTTCCGTGCTGCTCTGCTATTCCTGTCTTCGTTGTTAAGGGTCGTCCCGTCCTCCAACCCTTCCGCCTTCCTTCCTCTACCCTCCTCATCCCCACCCTGAATATCACCCTAACGATACACCTCTAAATGATTGGCCCTCTGCCCACTATAGATCGAGTTATTGCTCCTCAATCTCGCCAATCTCCCGAACTTCGTCCCTTTAATTCGAGTTTTCGGCCACAATAGCTTCTTAGCTTAAACCTGCCTTTTCTAATTTTCCAAATGTACAAGATCCACGGAGGATAATTTTAATATAATGATACCTTCACTGCAAAAATCGCCCACCGAATCAAATCCGCTCATCTAGTAGCCCTAGTATTACTTGATGAGCGGATTTGATTCGATGGGCGATTGTTAAGCGTTTTTTCAGTGAAGGTAAATCGATAAGTAAAGCTTTGTTTCATTAAAATCAGACAATTAATGATAAATCCTAAGGATTGTTGCAAAATAGATATAATAAATCTGTATTTTTTGTATCGATAAAATTTTTTTACCACAATAACGAACTAATCTACGGGTGAAGAAAATTAAGGTTCACCTCGCGCTCAGTGCTGCCACACCATTCTTCTCTTCGCTTTCAAGGCCTCATCCTATCCGTCACCTTTTCCCTTCCCCTCTCTTTCGCTTCGATTCAATTGCCCCTATCAACCCCAACCCCCACTTCTCACACATTCCAACCCCTGAAATACACTTTAAATGATTGACCTCCATTCGTACTTATAACACGAATTTAATTTTTATTTAGGGGAGTGAGTCTTAAGAAAAGATCTGCAGAAGTATTGTAAAAAAGGCGAGGGCAACAGCTGAGAATTTTTATATTTAACGGGTGGTGGAACATTATCTGGATGCTGAGAAAAGTATCACAGCCTTTTTTTATAATTTTACGATAAACTAAGATATGTAAAGCCTAATATACCTTTTTATTGAATTAATAAGCTGTTTTTATTAAACTGTGAGAATTGTTTTATATACCAGGACAGAGGGAATGCCTCTTGCTATCAAGTTAATGTAAAATTTATCGCTATAGATAGTATCATTGAAATGTTTCATTCGAAATAACCAATTTATTTCAGGATTGAGGGAATGAAGGATCACTAGGCCTTTCGTTCAGCTTCTCTATTCTTGTCGCTCGCCTGATTCTCCACCCACACACCCCTTCCTCCCTATCCTTTCTCACCTAGCTGACCTCAGTATGTCTTAAGCCTCAACTATAAACCTTGTCATTGACATCTACCGACCTTCGATTGAGCTATTGCTTCTTATTCACGCCCAAATATATTATTATTAACTATAATTGCATTTTTACACAACAATTTCATCGATTTATTGCTTGACTGATAGTTATCTTCTACTCAAATGTATCCAGCCTTCTTAATCATTTCTCTTCGGCCACAATATTAAAAAAAGCGTTGGAACGCAACGTGAATATGTCGTGGAACTAAATCATTTCTACTTAACTTACGCATTTTATACATTGAAAATCTGATACGATTCATGAGTACTTCGATATACATTTTTCGAAATAGCCAATTCATTGCAAATAGATGGGCAAAATTAATCTACATCGACATAGTACCCCACAAGCCGCCTAAAAGACGTGTGGCAAGGGGTGTTGGGACACCAGCCGTTTACAAATTAAAAGGAAGTGCTCTAAGGAAAGTATGACTAGCATTTATTGAAATTCTTCATGGGAACACATCTTTAATGGGAACATTTGCGCTGCTTAAGTATTCTGGGCTTCCTTTTCAATGGTTCTTGCTTTTGTTCCACCTTCAATCTTCGTTTTCCTCCTTTATTCAACTCCCACTCTTAACTCAACCTATATGATCTCACGGTTTCCCATCCCTCTATAGATACACCTCTGAATGATTGACCTCCGCCGATCCGTGTTCAAGTTATCGCTTCTTCATATCTCCCAATCCCTTCCTCTCAATTTATTATTGGCCGATTTCGGAACCATTTCGCCTTTTCCTCTTCTATCATCTCAACCCCTAATCTTGAAGATTCTCCTCTCCTGCCCTTTCTGCATATTCAACGACAAGCAACGTTTCCTTTCTGATTTTACTTGCAGAATAACTATCTATGAAAGATAATGAGCCTCTGTATAAATTTACCATCTTCTTATGGTGAAATTGGATCTCATAAGCTATGACTATCTCTCCTAATTACAGGAAGATATTAGAGAGGGATGAGGCCAAATATTGTGTTGTTTAAAAATCAAAATGTTATCGCCAGCATTTATTCTTGACTTGGATTTCGAAGGTTGAGATATCGAGAAAATTAGGAAAGTCTCGGGAAAAAAATATGTAATTTTCATCCAACTTTCTCAAAACTCCCCTTTTGTCTGGATCGTATCAGTTTGTAAATGATACCGATTCAACTCTCTATGTTATAAATATTTAAAAATACTCCTCCCAACTTTCACTGAATTATCGACGCTTGATCACGAGTTTTAAGAAGGTGTTAGCGAAATAGTGAATTCTGTTTATTTAATTCCTTTACAATTTTTCTAAATAATATAGTAATAAAAATAACCATATCTAGTTTTTAGTGTTTTTAATGGGTACATATTTTTTAACTGTTCAAGTCAGCTTTTATCAATTATAAATAAAAAAAATTATGGCAGTGATATTTTCAATATTCCATGTAGTGCCATGCATTGGAAGGTATATGACTCCAATTAGCTAATACATCTAAACAGTCACATACATAGCATATTTTCCAGATTCATATACAAATACAGTTGGTTTCTAATGACCATTTGACGATCAATTAAATCATAATTCTCGTATTCTTCTCTGAATGGTCTTTATTCCCAGAGAATCCTGTCATGAGTACTTGCGACAAATAGCTATAAACAGCGTAAGTTATATAATGAAGGAGTTACGGTATTGCAACGAATGTTGAGGAATCGAAAATAAATCCTTTACATGCAATGTGGTTGTATGCCCTCTTATGAGAGCATTTTACGGAAAATGAAAAAGAAATAATTGAATAAATAGCTACCTACATTTAATTTTTTATTTTCATTCATTATATAACATTTTTAATATGTTTTTCTTGTAATAAGGGCTGTTTCTATGGAATTTAACAATTATGCAGCCTTTACTACGATATTTAATGATTTGATTTAATCGCTGATGTTAATACAATGAGTCTTAGTTAAGGAACGACTTCATTTTGGATAGTAAAGACGTGTGATGAATGGGAAAAGTTATCTTCGATCGCCACTCATTATGTGCCCCAAAATCATGCACGTGCTTCTAACCATTCATTTTCATGACCTCTGGGAGAAACTTTTGGAAACTCCTGACCCGTTTATCTGCTCGATCTTGAGGATATTTCCAGTGAGCGACACCAACTCAAGTTCCTTCGCGCTATCTTATCTCTCCGTCTCCGTTCCATGAAAAGCCCATCTCCTAGCCTAAATTTTCGCGACTGCGGCCAGCCCGAAAACTGCTCTCTACTCTTGCTCTATCAAGTTATGGTCTTCCTTCCGAAAGGCCTCGAAAGATTCGCACCTTTCCTTTTCACCGGGGTCAAGCATCGCCCTGTCAGCCACCGCGCTAAATCGAATGCTTTATGGAGCGGCGGGGATTACGGTGTTCCCATCCGGTGATGGCCTTTTACCACGGACGGTGGTCTGCTACCGGCGGCGCACCTGGCAGACAACGGGGGGCGTTTATTGCACCGCCCTCACCAAGTGGCACGTAGGTACATGGGTCAAGGTGGCTTACGTTGGAGATTTATGCGCGCATCCCAAAATGCACTGCATCCCCTGCTCTCAGAGCCGTCACGAGGGATCACCAAAGGTTATAGCTTGCTTCTGGCATCGAAATGAGGGCATAGATGGCATAAATATAACTTCCATCAACTGGGAAGCAGAGCATGTAATATCGCGAGTGCAGGCTTTTATTTAGGCTATGCTGTCTCTTCATGGTGATGTCATTGAATGATAAGGAGTGGCATGTTAGCCTACGAGGTGGAGCGCTGGCCTCCCAAGCGAAGACCACAAAGATGGAAACCCAGGTGAAGGCTTGGGAAACCTTGCTCATATCCACACGAGGTGAACCAGAGAAAGGAAATGCCCTGACCTCCCCTTTTTAGAATTTGTAAAATTCTCACGCCTGCGGTGTAGTGCGGGGTGAGCTCTATTTTCTAAATAATTTGATGAAAGTGATATTACTTTTTTATAAGCTTCATAGAAGGTATTGTTGCTTTCAAAGGGAACTTTTAGGCATTCTCTCCATTCAAATGAATGCATTTTTGGTATTTAGCGAAAAACTACTCATTTATATGTCGTAATTTGGCTTGAATATTTATGGCTGTGCAATATCTGACACAACTTTGGAGCGAACTACGCAAAGCAAAATCACTTCAGTCGTGATAAGAGAAGGTAAGCACTGATTTTGTGTGCCTCGGATTTTGACCTCGACTTCATTATTCGTTTTATCTTTTAAGAAGCCACAACTTAGGACAACTTTTTAATTCCTTATAGTAGAATAAGACGTGGAAAAAGGATTTACTGCATATTACCTTCGTTAAAAGTTACTCCTCGTCTTACTTTAATGAGAGGTTTCTATACTTCTCCGAAGAGCAGCTTCCTTTAATTACCAACTCTGGACGTGGTTCTTGCCATGGATTGTTAGAAGAACGAAGTAAATTATGAGTTACCAAGAAAACTTACAGTATTTATCGTACATTATTCTATTGATTAAAACAATTACGTTATACTGAGAATTTAGCTCTCAAGGTAGTCAAGTACCGGGTCTTTAAACCGTTTGGCACGAATATCTAGGAACTCCTTCTGCCTTGAGTTTCTTATTACGTGGAGCAAAATCTTTCATCTAATTTTAAGGGCTGAGTGGTTTTCTCTCATTCAATGGACAACCACCTCTTCTAGCATTTAGAGATTGTAGCACGGGTAATTAGACTTTGACCCAATTTTGAACAATGAATATTTTACAATTGCATTTTTGTGCAATTTTTTGGTTTATAAGCTGTGGGAAATTTTTTTTTAATAAAGGATGAATCATTTTATTTTAACTTACTCGTGCTTGAATTACTCGAAATTTCCTTCTGGTTAATTTTTATCCTATTTTTATAGATAAATTTGATGGTATCGCGCTTTAAGCGACGTTTTACTCTTAAAGTCAATTATTCCTCGTCCGAGCCCAACTTTTATCCACCCTCCGTTTTTGTTTTTAGCTTCTTCTCAATCCTTTCGGTATATATGCTTGACGTAAGTACTTTTATAACTTTGGAAGTATCTATTTAAATTAAAACTTGGAGATGAGTAATATTTTTACAAATGTGATATTGAGATCGCAGTAATAATTTCATCATAGCTTTAAAATATTTACCAGTAGAAGTTAATACAAAGACATCCCAGGGGGGGAGGGTTAAAAGTTAATAAACATCGTCCTCATACGCCCCTATCGACCTGCTAGGTGCTTTGAGCAAAATGACCTTTTTGCAAATAGTTCTGGGAAATGGTCGTAGATTACGTTTCATAGATGAAGCATATTTTCCTCCTTGCTTAGTTTCTATGCCGTGCATATTAATGTGATTCTCATTTGGCAATTCACCGTATATATTCCTCATCATTTGTCTGCGTTGGACAAAACATCATGCCTTAACAAGTTCATTCAATTTTTTGCCCTGAATAGACTGAATTCTTCACATATTGCTAAGCAATTAGTGATTTATATTTCTATCCTCCTCATTGTTGATGGGTGCGGCATTAAAACATTACTTCAAGGACGATGGAACATCCTTAATTGCCTAATTTTTTTCTATTCTTGCTGCGTTTGTTTGAGTAGCTTACGGATGAAGTTGAAATTTGAGAGTCTAGGAAAAATTCAGCATTGTATGATCGCTTGCCTTGATTCATACATTTCTAGATGGAGGTACCAATATGCTTCCCATCATGATTCTAAATTGAACATCTCCTCTTCTTCGTGGAAATGATGCCTCTTTGTCTGTCTCGCGAATTTCTCTCGCAGCAGCGTTCAATATTTCTCAATTTCCTTCTCGGGGGATACTTCTACTCCAAATTGAGCGTGCTATTTCTCATTCTTATGTTCCCTTTCTCGGCTTGTGAGTCGCCATATTTCCCCAGCGACTGAGCAATATCTTTCCCTCTCTTCCCCTAGTGCTTCCTAGATGAAAGGCAAGAAGGACCCATCGGCAATTTGCCTCTTCCACTCCTTACCCCCCTCCCCCCCCCCCATTTCGCCTATATCCCCACATCGATCGGGTTTTTACAAGGCCCTCCTCCGCCCGCCGCCCCATTCGACTTCCCGGTTGCTGGCCCATTTTCCTCTCTCGACCAACGACGGCAGGGTGACTGCTGCAGTTGCGGGTCTAGCCCAATCCCCAACCCCTCTCTCCCCCCCCCCCCACACCCTCACACGCCCCCATCACCGTGCTGGGTGCTTTGCCCGCCTCTCTTCCCTACCCCCTCCCCAGTTCCATATCTGCCGCTCAGTCACTCTCTTTTCGTCCAACTACACACACACACACACAATGTCAGTGTTCCGACCCATTTGCTTTGCTTATATCCGTTCATTTTCAAATGCGCCGAGAAGAACGTTCTATTCCCAATCCGTGCGTACGGCCGCGTCGGTAACATCCGTGAAATCGCTAATTAGGGCACCAAAAACCTGCATGGAATGCCCTATTTAGATTTAAACCTATTTTTACTTATTTAGGGTGACCCACTCTTTCAGGTGCGTTTACACTGTGTAACATGTTATATGAACATGTTATATGTAACGAGTTACTTGTAACATTTGTTTTAATAACAAGAGTCCAGCGGAGACAAAAATGCACAATTAACATGTTACAGATTCAGTCCCAGCCCACAACCCGTCAACTGGCTATCCCCACCATGCGCCTCACCTCTTTTCTGTCACATGTTACACATTTTTCCACTTCGCGCGGGAAACCAAAAACTTGTTATATAACACGAATTTTCGTTTTGTAACACAGTATTGCATGTAACTTGTTACACGGATTTGTAACTTTTTCGTAATACATGTTATATGTAACTGTTTATATAACATGTTACATAGTGAAAACGCATCATTCTGTTCCACGTCAAAGAGGTCGTTTTAATGGATGTGAATGTGTTTTAATTAATACGTGCACAAATTAAATGAGAATGAAATGAAATTATAATGCAATCACATGCAGTGACGGCTGAGAGTTAGGTTGCCACTTTATATACATCTCATGAGGTACATAATTTCAATATTCTGTTTAAAAAGTGCGCTTTAGAAGCAGAAGAACCAAAAATACAGGAGACGCAGGGGCATGCCCCATCATATCCGGAAGTATTGGCATCCTTGAGTATATGCAACATTCTAGTCAATTGTAAAGAGATGAGTTGCAGATGTATCAGGATATGATGGCCGAGTCATCCGATTCGAATAGCTTGTATTTTATAATACCTACATATTTCTTAAATCGTCTGCCTTCCCTCGTCTGAAGATTTTAGAGCACGTATTTATTCTAATTATAATCCATAGATTTGTACTTCATGGTATATGTGCATGCATACAATCAATACACTTTGAAAGATTGCCCCAAAAACCTAATTATCATGGGTTGTAACAGTCGTCAGGTGATAAACGTAACAGGCCAGAAAATTTTCGTGCATTTAAAAAAAGATTTGAATACAAGATTGGTTATTATTATACGATATTTTATATTTTAGATGATATTTTCCTATAAAAACGATTTTAATTTCGAAATAAAGTAGCTATTGAAGTGAAATCGGTCCGACCTGTTCATTGCTCGATGATTGTACCACTTGACTACTAGTAGCAATTCAACGCAACTAGCCAAAACCATTCATCTAGTAAATACACCAAGGATAAAAATGTACCACTATGCGCTGCTGGTCACACTTTTAAAACATCATAGTAGAAGAAAAGTAGAGATGCTGGCCCATTCAGTAATTTTTATGATCCTTGATGGGAATGAGTAATATTTCTTCTTTTGCCTAAATTTTTTTATTCTCATTGGTACCAAACTGTGTTGTTAGTTTCTAAGAGTGTTTTATATCTAAATAACTAGTGATTCAATAATTATTTATCTCTCATAACTATATTTTGATGACTGATGTCGTTTTTTTATCCGCCGCTGATGTATTTCCAGTCAAACTCTAGAATAACTCGTATCTCTTTTTTATATGGAGAAGAATGTTAGCACAAATTAATTATCCGTTCAATAAAATGATTATTCGTTCTCACTAAAAATGAAAAATTTTAGTGAAAATTCACAGTTATATTTTCAGATGTGGGTTTCGAATATTTTATCTTGTTTATCAAGACTCAGTGAAAAGATAAAATTATCGAAACTAAGGTTTGGAGAACAAAAAAGTGTGATTTTGGCTAAAATTATTTTTTAGAGAATGGATCAATCGAAATTTCACAAAGTGACCGCGTCAGTTCCTTCTAAATAAGGTTATTGACACAACTGTTGGCAAAGATAAAATATGAAGGTACACCATTTGACTCACATTTCATGGTATCTATTGCCCTTCATTTCGTTCAAAGTAACATTTGCTACCATCATTCTTTGCTAGACAGTTGGCTATTGTGATAGCTTGACTTCATGATTAGATCATAAAACTTAACAGCATCGTATATTATGCGCTCATTCTGTGAATAGGGCCAATAAACTTTTATAATGTACCGTTCCAGCCCATATCTGAGAGTGAGGCCAAATTAATTTGCATTGCGACCGATTATAATCGAGCATGTGATAATGAAGTAAATATGCTTCACGTAACCTGCTTTACGTTCGGATATTTCTGGAAAGTGGCCGATAGCAGTTTAAAGCATTCTTATCTACCACTAAATTTTCAGATTGGCCACGCTAATAAATCCTAACTTATGACCGATACTTTACATTACTCATTGACTGAGGCAGAGATATTTAGCTCAATTAAATTTCGTCAAATACTAAATCTGGCTGAGAAATTAAATTTTCGCTCTCTAAAATTGTTCGTGGATATTGATCATCTCCTTCAAAAACTATTAAGGTACACAAATTGTAGGAATAATTTTCTTAAAGATAATACTATTGATTAATTTGCATTTAAATACTCCTTTTATCGGTGACTTTTTATTTTAAGATTTTCCTCATTATTGGCGATTTTAAAATACCCCATTTTTACCTCTGAAATTTTAATTTTTTTTTCAAATTTTGCAATTTTTGAGACTTTTATTCGTGAATAATTGCATTTACATTCTGATCAATTGAAGAAATCTAGGATAAATAAGTAGAATAGCCTTAATATGAGTTCTGCAGTTGAATTTCTTAGGAGGCTATTTTCACTCAGAGTATAATTTTACACATTTTAACATTTAATACATTAAAGCTAGTGGGAACTAATGTTCTATTTAACTTTAGGGAAACTATCCGAAATCTCCCAAATTGATGCATATTTGTATTTTATTGCGATTGGAAAGCAAATACTTGTTAACTTTAAGTTTATATTTAGAGAAGATTTATTTTTTCCTTGAATTGCTTATAATTATGTCTTTTGATTTCGGTTCAAGTTCTGTCGACTATTTTATTCTTCCAATAAATATGATCTTATTTCTAGAGAAAAAGAGATTTGAAGAATTTATAATGGCATCTTTTCTCGATCGAGAACATTATTATATACTATGGAAAACATTTTACATGCCACTCCGATGTCTAATTGGTAGGTTTTTGAATTTCTGATCAAAGGATTAACGGTAGTGCAAGTATGGTATTATTTATCTAATAACTATTGACGCGGAAGAGTTAGTTCGAGATTGTCTGTCTTCTGTTCATGAGGCCCCTCATATGTAAACATTTGGCCAAGTAATTTTTTTGCATTACTATGACTTATATGCTGAGTTAGTGAAAATTATAATTCAACCAATTTTTCAATGCAATTGCTAATGATTTCCAAAGGTTTTACTGGTAAATAAAATTAATTTCAGTTGCATTCATCTAAAATAATTATTTATGCGGAAAAATTTTTATTTCTATTCATTGGGCCATTCATTGTCTTCGAAGGAAAATTTGGAGGACAGATTTTGTGCTGGATTAAATCGAATTGGATACAACCCCAATCCTCTAATTACTAACTTGTTGAGTGTGCATCCATCTTCTTTTATGGGAATATATAAGGGATTTTATCTCGACGCTTCCAAGTTCTCAATGATATGTATGTCTGCAGTAACATGAGTTTCTAACTTTCTTTCTGGTCATGCTTGCTGATATGGATGCAAATGGTGCAATAAATACATTCTTGTTCACATTGAAGCAATTCGAGTGAAAACATATGCTAAAAGTTTTCACATGCTCATGTAAAAATAAATTAAACTAATTCAACAGTTTGACAATATATACGAATGTTTACAAATTTATACCCTATTCTTCGCAGTGTTTTCTAATTATTTTCATTTTTACACAAAAATGTAGCCAATTTTGTTTGCAAATTCTTTTTTAATCGCCGGTCTTGCTCCCATGGTTTGCGGGAAATTACTAGCGCCACCTCCTTACGAAATATTATCTACTCTGCGGTGATCGATTTCCGATTACTTCATCGGCTAATCATTGCGAGAAGCAGCGCGAGATAAGTTTGGCCATCGCCCGGAACGATTTCAATCTGCCGTGCCGCGACTGTGATAACGGCAGTGGATGGGACGTGAGCTTGTAATAATTATTCTTTGGATCGGTGCCTGAGGTTCAGCGATGAGGGTCGTGTCCGTAGGTGACCTTATATTACCAACTTCGGTAGGGCCGATTCTCTGCGGTAATCACCACGAAATAAATAGGAAATGCTAAGATAAATGTGGAATAAGTAAAACTTGAACGAAATTTTAGGGCACGATTGGTATTTTAAATCGTCTGTAATTCCCTCTAGATATTTTTTCATCAATAACAGTTTAATAATAATGCTAATAATTATAAAAAAATGAAATCTAAATCAAAAGAATTGCTGAGGTTGCCATTCCATGTAGATACATGGGGAATATTTTAAATTTAATGTTGAGCAAAAATTATATTATCATGAGAAAGAGCCATATTTTAGGTAAAAATTATGAATTTTAAAATCGCATTTTTTGCTTTGCAGTCTATTCCTCCTTTCAAGGTCAATTTTTGTTGAACGTTTCCAGTTTCTGACCTCACAAATTTTTTAAATTTTATACCCTTCAATGATCGTTTTTTTTATCATTTCAAAATTTGGATTAGGACCATTGAGTATTTTTTCAAGTAACCGATTTGCTTATGAACTCCAATTCGGATTATTTTCTTTTTCTTAGCTAAGGATGCCAAATATGAAAGCAGCAGGGTTTTTAGTACTTGGAAAAGGAATTGATCAAGTAAACATGTTATGAATCGCGTTGTGGTAATGGAAAAGGTAAGTATCATGACGTAGATAAAGGATTGGAAGCTAAAATATACTGTGGATCGTTATCGATTTCTGGGAGTGCCGTAGATGATTTTGAATGCGTGCTGTAGCCTTTGCATTGGAAGGCGTGCGCCACAGATAGAGCAAAGGGAGAAAGCCCCAAGACGCGGGAACCATACGCTTTCCCTCTTCCCAACCACTCAACGCATATAAACGCACGCTGCGCGCACTGAAGGACGAGAATTCCTCTCATCGCGACGTGTGCTGAATTCAAACCAATCCCGCTTCTCTTCCATTTCGATAGAGTGTGTGTCTCAGTCGGTGACAGGAGAGCACTTCGCCTCGAAGGACTGGGAGTGGATTCATGGCCGTTGTTTGGTGTACACGCCAGTTACTTCTTGGCACATCAAAGAGTTGTTCCGCTGGAAAAACTTTTCAAAAAATGATTGCAAACGTACAGCCTAGAGGTGAAGGAGAATGTTCAGATTTAATACTAGACTAGATTTAGTAGTCTTTATGCATACTTTTTAGTAGGATAGTAAAGGTCATAGTGTTAAGAAACCTTTTTAAATTTTAGTAACCTTAACTAACTCTTATGTTGAGAATACAATAAGGAAAATTTGTAAGAGGTATTATCCCATGATGAGCCAAGAGATACTAACCACGAGAAAGTGAAGGAGGATACGTAAGTAAGAAATATAACGGAATTAAAGGAACTGACATGTGATAGCTGCCATTCTATATCAACGCTATAAGTGTTTGTTGCACTTCTCAACGAGACAGTAGTTATGAATATCTCACTTTGAAAATATGAAGAAGAAAAGGCAAGCAGGGAAGGCATAAGAATCGCATATATATTGATCAGGTAATACACCACTTCCTCTGAAGTTGGACGTTTATTTGTATAATTTTGCAAAATTATGAACAGTCGGGAAGGGATCGCTCGTCTCCCACTTCTCGGTTTGTTTGGGGTAAGGTAGAAAAAGGTGAAATCGAATTGGTGGATCGGGATGTAGGAAAGCGAAAAAAGGTTAAATGAAATTACCTGAGATGAAAAAGTTCAGGTGCTGGGAAAGTAAATGAATAGCGAATACGTAGGACATGTTTGCCGAGGATGATGCCGCCCTGTTAAGTGACACGCGTGGTTAGCTAAAAGGGTTCGCGGCGAACTTCTGTCCCAGTTTATGAATATATACGATCCTACTAAAAGTTTAAGTAAGTCTCAAAAGTCGTTGACTCTAATATTCAAATTTATGCCTAATAAATTAATGTATTTTCCCGGAAAATTCATATGAAGTAAGTTTATTGAGATTTCCTCCGAGTCGAGGGCTTTGCTACAGCCCCTATATTTGGTATGCTGATATGAACCGCCTAACTCATTGGGAGACTCAAGAAAATTACGTTCTAGTTTTAATGCAAATTCAAATCTAATCATGAGTTTTCCTGGAGATCCCACAAGGTAAAGCAGTTTTTCTCAATCAACCAGTTTGAAAACTAATGGGGAATTTACATACTTAGCACTCTAGTAAAATAGTAAACTATTATTTAGTTTCACTGGCCGAGGGTTCACCAACAAAGGTTCACCAAGGCAATGATAGCAGTAAATAAATACATGAGTTGCATTTGTTTGCTGCCTGATTTCGCCCTAATAACCCACCAAAAGTAACCTGAAATATAAAAAAATTACTCAGGCGGATAAAACTTCTTCTAGTGGTCTAACGTAAGTCCAAAAAATTTTCTCCTTGTTGATATAATGAAAGTCCTGAGATGGCGTGAGTTAATTGCTTTACGTATGAAAATCTCGTTTCGTATATGTGTTCCTTTATCACGACTCATGACGATAGACAATGGCAATGAAGCAAAAGTCGCCTAGTTATCAAGTATAGTATGGTGAAATATATGAGCTTCCACGATCAATGATACTGACTCGGCGCATTGTCGATCTCCCATGCGTACTCGTGATATACGCTAAAATACTGGTGGAGTCTGATACGAGCCTATTGTACGACTTCAAAAAATGTAAAATAAATATGCATTTTTTTTTAGAGAAAAAGAGCGATCTCGGGAGAGATATATTGGGACATCATTATTAAAGTGCCGCAGTTTTCAGCGAAATTGTATTTTCACAAATTTTCGCTCTTCTTTCTTTCCTATTTCGTTTAGTTTTATCATGAATACGACTGTATTTGCTTGAATTTCCGGGTAATTGTTATTTTAAATGACATAAATATTTTTTTTGCAATTCCATATTTCCTCGACTAATGATGGTGATTAATACCCCTAATGTCTACGGAAATGTCAGGTACTCCATAAGCGCATCCAAAGTTTCGAAATCAAACTTCCTATGAAACGGATGGAGTGCCTTATCCTCATGGAAAAGTTCAACTCCACAAAAAAAAAGCTTTGCGAGAAAAACTCAGGGTTAAAGCAGCTGTACTAAAAATTATATATTATACTAAATATTTACTAGTTTCTAGTGTTTCTTAATTCAGTATATCACGGGTTTTCCATGCATTGGCGCAGTAAAGTTTAAAAAGCATTATGGGCCTCACCTGTCTGGTTTTGGAAATGGATTCTTTTCATACATATATTCAGTGGATCAGATTCTGGGATGCCAAATGAAAATAATGATTTGTCAGGATCCTATTTTCAGTGAACATGAGCATTGTTCACTTTAAGCATACTGGGCGAGATCATATAAAATATATCAAAAGTTAAAATTTCAAATGTGCTCCTAATGAAATGGCTAGGGAAAGGATATTATATTATTAAAAAATGTTATAAAATAGTGAAAAATACGTTTCGTCAAAAAGTCCTCAGAAAAAATTTCCTCGTATACGTTTTTTCCAAATTTACCTATATTAATATTTATTAAATTATTTTATTATTATTATATTATAAGTTATTTAATAGAATTCATTAACTATTCACTGATAAACTTCGACGATGAAAATTTTTATAGCGGTGGACTAGTGCAGATATTTTGGAGATAAACTGGAACGAGGGAATTGGGTTATCTCGCGCTTCGCTGAATGTGATAATGGCTTTTTGGTTTCCACGGGGCGGGCGCGAGGGCCATTTTGATTAACGACCCTCAACCCTGGGCGCGACATTCCTCAAATTATTTCGACCCATCGCCCACCTGCCACTGTCGACACAAGCGGTCTTTTACCAAGACGCGGGCGTAGCCATCTCCATACTAATGACACTAGTGAAATAGGCATCAGTATGATAGTTATGTACTCATATTTTTGTCATATGTATTTTTTAATTTGGAGAGTTTTCAGCACTGTAAAAAAGAGAAATTAAAATGGGAAATATTTGTGATGTGCTAGGTTCAGAACGACAAGAAGACGGAATTATATGTGAAAAATAAATGAATTGTGACGTGAAGTAGAATAATAAACTGTATACCAGAGGGTGATTCACGTGGGGCTGATACAAAGACCATATGGAGGATTATTTGACTTCCACTGATTTATTTTATTGGCACGACATGTTTCGATTGATGTTTAGATTCCATAGAGGTAATCTACGAAGTCGTATTTTCATTTGTGAATATCAACTTCCACATAGTTGAGCCTGATGCCATTGAACCCTATGGAAGGGTGAATATAGACAACCCTACCACAAAATGAATTGAGACGCAGCCACGCTGATTGTAAAGTAACTTAACTTAAAATACCACTGCTAACTTAACGTGTTAGACATTCTTGCTTTGTTAGGACGCTTCACCCTTGTCGTCATCTCAAGTGCTGATTTTCAAGATCATTATCATAATCATTACCACTTATTTTTCAACCACCATCTGCTATCTTGGATCGAGAGATACGTTTTAATAAATGATTTCTGCCGAAATTCATAGCAGTGAAAAATGTAAAATCAATCATTAATAATTTTTATAGTTGACGCGATTGAACCCAGCTCTACAAAGGATATAGAATTATATTATTATTGCCTCCCATACTCTTTTTAGTTGGGCTTTATACGTAATTACATTATTTGGAGACAGTACACAAATAGCCATTAGCAAGAGAGCAATCCGAGTTTGGAAATAAGTATCATTTAATGTTTCGCACCAATGACGCCGCTGCCTCCAGGTGAGAAAAGGGTCGACCGAGGGCGGGCGAAAATGCCGCCCGTTCCTCTCCGTCTTGGTCACTGGCCGCTTGACATTCTTGATGCGGTTTTGGAGTGGACGTGGCCCCCGCCACCGAACTAGGCGCCGGAAGCAGAAATGGGCGCTTCAGCGTTACGCCTTCGACGCGATATATTACCTCTTCGTTTCCTTACTTGAACAATGGATTTCCGAACCTTCTTATCACATTGCGTGAAATTGGTGCTGGTGAAATTGTGCCAACTAAGGTCATAAGAGTTGGTATAAAATTATTTTCAGACGTCGTTTTGTCGTCATAAAGCTTTATCTGAATACGGCGTTTTGATGAAATCTTATAGTGAGTATATAGTATGTATGGGTCAAGTTTAGTGGTGTTAATTGATAAGTTTCTAATGTTTTCAATCCAGTATTTCAACGTTGTCTTAGAGTGTACTTGCAAATGCAAAATAGGCTTGGTTTTGGAAATACGCAAACGCGTGTATTCAATCAATTGGCTCTGGGGCTGCAAATGGAAAGCCTCGTCCCAGGATCCCATGTTCAAGGGAAGGAATTGTTCACAAGGTTTCTTGTGCGTTTTTTTTGCTGTCATTTGCCAAATTCATTGGTGTTGGCACGGTTCAGTCCTCACATGCCATACCGAAGGTCGCAGGTTCGATTCCCGCATATTTAGGTTACCTTTATATGTATAATATGTGATTATGAACATTTAGTCTTTAATTTTTAGATCGTCGCTTGCCCCGGTGGCAAAGGGTTAAAGTTCACGGTTGTCAAAAAAGAGGTCGTGGGTTCGAGTTCCAGCAGGTTAGGTTATCTCTATGCTGGCCACGATTGTTCATATGCGTATAATTGATGACTTAATGGAAGACCCTGATGTAAAAGGCCAATAGTTGCTGTTTTTGGTGGTATGGGAATAAATAAAAAAGTAAATATAAATTTCCACAAGCATTGTCCGATTTCTACTATTTTTCGCGCAGTATATAAAAAATTGATAGATATAAATAAATTAACTTATAGTAAAAAAATAATAAGCCTGATATTTGTGTTCAAATCGAGATAAATCATAACCTAATTTTTGAAGCAATGGTGCTTTCGTAAATGATACTCACTTCACAATATTCAAGCAACCGCTGCAAATGGGAAATTAGAATTCACTCCTGAATACTAGTACCATTTGATGGCATAACGCAGCCTAAGTCGGGCCCGCGCCTTGCCATTTGTCCGCTGCCGCCGTGGGTAAGGGTCGATCGCCGACGGAAACGTCGGCGCGGTGCCCGCGATCCGCAAGAGAGCCCGCTACCGAGGCCGGCGAACGAACTGCTTTCTGTCCCCGACGACTGACCTCCAACCCCTTCACCCTCCACGTCCCCTACCCCCACACTCTTCCCCTCCCTCGTGACCTTCCCCCTCCCCTCCTCCGAAATAACGTTTAGGTTTCCGTGCAGAGCAGTCATCCCCTCTTGCCTCTCTTTGACCTTTAACCTCCCTTCCCCTCCCCCCGCAAAAATCTCGATCGCAGGTCGAAACTGTGGTGACCGTCCCCTCCCCACCCTCACACCCGCTAAGGCCTCTCCACGCCCAAAGCGCACACCGCGTTACATTCTCCCCTCTCTTCCCCCACGATTTCAATCCTTTGATAAATCATCCCCTAAACTTTAACGGGCAAGATATATAGAGTTCGAACATGTGCTAAATTCAATCGGATTCATTAGTATCATCTTCATTCATGGAATTGTTTTGATTTTTATTAACATACTCATACTGTATTATTATTTCTTTGGTTTTTAATGGAAATTACTCAGTTTTTTTCCATATATCGTGTAATAATTTTTTTTCTGATATTCAATTGTATTTTATCGAGTAATTCATTTTACCAATGTTGTAGCCATTGCTTTGATTTTTCTTCTAGTTTTTATCTCTATGTTATATATTTTTAGTGCTTAAGTAACACTGTCCAACTAAAATGCTTGTGTTCTCATGTTTTTCGTTGATATTAGAATTGATATTAGAATTATTTTAACGAGTTGAGTTTTTTTTCGTCAAATCACGAAATCGTCTTGGTAATTATTTTTGCACTTGTTTTGGAGGCGTATTATTATCATTTGATTTTCTTTCGCTTTTATATGTTATACTGCCGTGGAGCTCCTCATTTTAATTTTCGAAAAATTGGACGGTGGAAACTAGTTTTATTATTAATTAATCACTTAAGCTAATAGTTGAGAAATTTAACGATCAAATAAAACTTGAGACATCACCAAATTTTATCAAATTATTAATTTAATCAATTTTTACTACCCCCATTTGTCCACAGAAACAAAGTTCTCTATCTTCCTCTCCCTCCTTCTTCGCTTATTGCAAAAGTACGACGTGGTGCATGTTTTACCGCGAGACCATAAACTTGCTATCAAGGCGTTGAAATTCGCGGTTTAAATCTTCGCCCCCATTTCAAAACTTTCCATCTTTTTCGTCGTTAAAATGTAAATCGTCGGTCCTGAGAAATAGCTTTCGTTAGCTTTTCCCCTTTTATTAAGTGAGGGAAGAGAAAGATGCCGCGAAAACGCCTGGGCTATGATAATTTTCTGACTTTAAGGTCAAAGAACGCAACGTGGAAGTATATTTTTGGAATCTTTTTTTCTATGACATTTTTTCAAATTGGTTGAACTCACACTGACTTGATGCCTGGTAGCTATAAATTTCAAAGACGTGTATAACCTCGATATGCGTAATGAAAATATTTTATCTTCCTTCTAGGAACCCATACCCGGATAGCACCTCACATCCTTTATGATGTCGTTTTTATTTATCAGTCACCTAGCAACCGACCTCAAAAACATCCTCGTCAATCTTATGCCACGTTGTAAAAGAAAACCAATAACGGCACACAGTACATACTCCTCGAAACATCAAACTTAACACTAAGAATATGATTTCTCAGTTTCATTCTTCATTCCCAACGTTTGCTAATCTTAAGTTCTCTTAGGAATTACAATGAGTACTTTCGACCTCAATAATCGTTAGCATAGCGATTTTTTATTCACGGGAAATGTTGAAAGGCGATAAACTGTGTAAACAGTGTAAACACTACACTCTGTGAAGCTCGGAGGTATTTCATTTCGAACTTTTCAAGCCTTATATTATTTAAGTGGTCATTCAATCAATATTCTTGCATTCGTTAGATACTACAACATTTTTCGAATGCCCAAGACTCTACATTCCTACAGTCCATAAGCTTGATGATATGCTTTCATCCACCTTCTTGATTTCCACTTCTACATAGTGTCCCGTATATTCTGACATTTTTCTCGCCCCGCGCAGAAAAACATACATTACTAACGTGATTAAAGAAAACATAACTTGCTACGGGATCTGCGAGTGCAAAATATTAATTAAATGTTGAAACTTGAAGTTAATCCTTCACCTTCATGGTTTTCCAGCATTAAATTTCCATCATTACAATAGAAATATTAAACTAGCTTAAATGCATTTCGTTAAAAATATACTGCCGGCCCTTGAAATACCTAACCCAATTTTTTCTTTATTTACCCGAAATCTGTGAAATATTCTTGCGGTGTAATGAGGTGCTCTTCTTAAGGTTTCATAGTCTGTTAAAGAAATCCTATTCGTAAATCCAATTCAACATTAATAAAACTGCTGATCCCCTCAGATATCCTGCCTTAATTTGTTTTCTATTTACGATGTTTTTTTCGTATATACTCGAGACACGATATAAAATGTTATTTCCTCACTCTCTATATTCTCATCTTAATTCTAGCGCCTTTCCGTTTCTCCTCCCTTCCCTTCACACGACCGTAAAATCAGCTAAATCCAGCGTCTAAATACAAGCGGGACGAAGTATGTTTTTCGCGCCATCGCAAACTTAATATCAATGTGCTGAAACTCCGTTTCATTCTTTAGCTCTATCTTAAAACTTCCCATTTTTACTCGCCGTTAAAGAAGATTTTATCGGTCCTTTCTCTTGAACGTGTTCTTTTTCCTTGACTTGATGAAACATATCGAAGATGAATATCTCAATGTGTAGCCTTGAAGTAATATTTTTAAATGGGCTAAATTTAGGTATTTTAAGGCATTTATGTAAAATTTGCTTCGATATTATTTGCATTGGAATATCTTTCAGATACACTTTATATATATCCTCGCTCATTTTCTGGTATTTATATATTTTCAAGGCTCTTGGGCCTTCTCTCTCAATTTCCATTTCCAATTCATAAAATAAATCATCATAAAATTCTGTAAATTTACCACCTCTTTGTTCCATCTGACCGCAAGGAAACAAAAGATCCATCTATAAAGTGTGTTTTACATGCACGCCGACCTCCGCTTCTTTTCAAGACCGCATAATTAACCGGCGTTAATATTTTCTGCTTTTGTCTTCACCTTTCATTTCCAAAATTTCAATTTTCCTCCCGTCAAAGTGAATATTTCGCCATTCTCTACATTAGTTTTGTTCTTTAATTCAGTGAGAGACATGAAATATATGCCGATAAGTTTTTATCTTTTAAGTCATAGAATGGAGTAAAAAATTGTAGGGGAGTCGAGTTTTGGTTCAATAGGATTCATAGATAAAACAGCAGTTTTTTTTGTAAGCATCATACAACTCAAGCCTAATATTTTGGCTGGTGAGGAAGATTTTCGGTTGGTCCCTCCTCTAAAACGTGTTCGTTTTCCTTGATTTGATGAAAAATGTAGAAGATGAATATCCCAATATTTAGCATGAAGTGTGCACCGTAGTGTAGCATGAATTTAGCGTTGAGTGGCGAATGAATGCGAAGCATGAATTTCATAGCGTAGAATGGCGAATTTATGGATCAATTTCTCATGGCTTTGAATTTTAGACGGTAAAACATTTCATTTCCTAGTTTTCTTAGACCTTCTGGTCTATTTAATTCATCTGAGGCAACTCATTTCGCATCCTAAAGGCTTAAAACTGCTTGCTTGATTTTATTAACAGCTTGCTTTCAGGATTTCTTAAATTTCATGATCGATTTACCATTTCTCCTGAGGTAAAATATAATTTTATGTTGATTTTTCCCTGAGTAAGAAATTCTTAATATTAAAGCGTGGATCTATTCAAGTTGTTGAATAGAAACTAAATAGATGCTTTGCGCAGAATGGTGTGGAAGTGAGACTGCTGGTCGAGTAATGGCAGTAAAAAATTCAACCTAACATGTAGCCATAAAAATCACTGTTACTAATTTAAACTACCGACATTCTGTTGTCCTCTTCATTTGTTTCGCTATAAAAGTGAAAATGCATTATCATTGTTTAAATATTCATCTTCTTCTTTGATTATTTATATATCGTTCATCTTAAATGAATGTAATTAATATATTCAATTTTAAATCAAATTATTTATTCATCTTGCATACCACTACCAGTATCAATATACCTCTCCCAGTTATTTGAGGAGGTCATCCACAAATAACCCGAATGAAAAATGTTTACATTCGTAAGTATTAGTCGTCCACTACCATACAAAAGTTTCATTCATTTAAAATAATTTATTTTTGGTGAGAAAGCGAGGAAAAGTGTATCTTGTATAACCGCACCTTTTAATACTTTGATGCCGGGAGAAACCAAAAACCTTTAAATAAATGATCATTCTGTACAATATTTAAAGAAAATGATACTAGATATATAATGCCGTAATGTCTGAGAACAGTAAATGATGTTACAGTAGTATATTTCCCCCAGCAATACTTCTAATCTGCAACGTGTTCCCTAATAATACTTCCTGCAGTATTATTAATACAAGAGAAAATTACAAGAACAATTTCTAGATGCCTGGGCATCCTTGGAAAAGTTCTTCAAATATGTCTCAGAATGATAATAGGGTAGATGTCAAGTTTAACGCACTTTTCATTTAATTACCCCTGATGAGTGAAATCGTTAGGTGTTTAAGTGGCTACATCATTTTTATTTCATTTTTAATTTTTGATCGCATTTAACGTTTTCACTTTTTCACACACAAATCAAAGTTATATTACTTTTCCATGCTGTGTGAGGCATTGGTCTTATATATTTCCCTCATTTAAAATGAAATATCCTTAATATTCATTCATTTTCGATAGTATTTTTCGCTTTCCTTTTTTCAAACTCAGTTTAGATTGACCGCAAATAGTAATTTGAAATCTCCTCCAACATATTGTTTCATTATGTACCCGTATTCCTTTCACCTTTTGCATTTTTATATAAGAGATGGCGTCTGCACGACCATCTGTCTTTTAGCATCTCATCAATTAGCTGGAGGACAGATTCGCTTCATAAAATTTGACCTTTCCTGAACGCCCATAGTAACTCAATGTCTTTGTTAACGACCGAGACCAATTTAGCCGACAATAATAAAACTGTCCTATAATGCTTTTCACTAATTTTATGTGGCAATCCGCAGTGATTTAATGGCTATTTACTCACAAAATGTTATATATTAATTAATGGAATGCATATTAAATTATAAATGAATTATCAGAATCATATGAATAAAGTGGAGGCATAACTATATTTTATCGCTAAAAACGGTGTCATATAATTCTCAAGGATGGAAACTTTGGAAATAGGGAGTATTTTGATCTCCGTACGGATCGCAAACCTGAACACCATCAATTTGATTTGGAATTTGATTTTAATAGCCATTTGTTATGTAACTAGGTTTCCCAACTGCTCAAGTGTTTTATATATATTACTAGCTTATAAAGGTTAATATAAAGTTTAATTAGTTTTCTTATTCGTATGTCCCATTTAAATGTGCGGATTCATTCTTGACGCTTATCAAAAAGGAAGATATGCTGGATTATTTGTAGGTATTCAAATCTACCAGGGTCGACGATTCCAAACTTTCGAAGAAATTGGAATTGGAGCGAATAATATGCACTTGAGAAGAAGTATTGGCTGAACGCCCAAAACATTTATTCGTATATCAATGCACTGAAAACCATAAGTATTTTTTCCAAGTGCAACGGTGCAACAATATTTGATGGGATAATAATAAATGCAGGATAATTTACTGTTAATATTCATTATAGGAAGCAGGAACAATGCACGTATTTGCACATTCGGGGAAAGCAGAGATGTATTCATTCTTGATCTCAATATCATAGCATTGACTATTCCGAAAAAAAATTGAGATTCTATTCTCTTGGACGCGTAGAGATCCAAAGCGATTTACGCCTTGAAATTTGTATCTAAAAAGGCTAGTGGGAAGATTAGCGTGGTCTTTTGTATTCCTATGCTCCTATCATAGGGTCTACGCCACTATCCTCCATATTATTTCTACTGTATATATACCTTTTTCTCAACTTATACGCAACCAAACTCTACAAATGAGGTACCAAAATGCACAAATTTATCAGAGAACATGCGACGGCATATTTTACTTCCTAAATATTGCTATTGTTTCCTAAAATTGGTTTAAAAAAAATAATCGATTACGTCAAGATTGTCCTCACCCCAAGGATACAGTTAACGCCGTCGGATCCCACCATGCCTTTTAATTTGACTTGCAGAGAATTTACCATTAAGGTTTCCATTGCGATGAATATTAACAAGGCTCAGGGTCAGACTTTGCAAAGAGCTGACTTATTCCTGCCTGACCCTGTATTCTCTCATGGCCAACTTTATGTAGCATTCTCTAGGATAAGATTTTTTCAAAATACATATTTTTGCAAATATTAAGGAAAACGCTAAACAAGTATTAACAGAGGATAGTGTAATTACTTCCAATGTTGTGTTTAAAGAGGCCCTCTGACCTCAATCTGTACATGAACATTCCAATTAAATTTGTACATAAGACCCTGCCTTTTTTTCTACATTTTAAAATTAGAAACGCGCCTATCTCTCTGTGGACCTGCATTGAAAAGAGCGGGGGAAGCCCGCTGGGAGCGGGCGCGCTTGTTGAAATAAATCATAGCATATATTAACCAAGGTGATTCCTATGTGCAGGATTAAAATTTACCGCCGGGCATCTGAGAGCTTATTTAAATTATCGTAACCAATTAATTACCCCGTGTGACATTATGTACTGCGATGCTCCTATCACAGGTTCAATGGTACACCAGAGGTAGGTCACTGTAGATATCGATCATCTGAGCGGGTGGAGGCAAAATGGGGACTTCAAAGGAACGGGAAAGTGAGAAAAGATATCGCATTAGGGTAGATTTCCGGGTTCTGTCCGCGTTGTCATTTTGATGGCGATGTTTCACCTGCTGTAATGTAGGCGTCCTCAGGACAGGTTGAAGTGGAATGCGCTTCTAGAGATATTTATACGTTAACGCTATACTGAGAGCGAAAATTACAGAATTTCAAAGAAATTGGAGTCAGAGCGAATAATCTCTGCTTGAGAAGACAGCAGTGCTACAGAACGCACATAACATTTATTCTTATATCCATGCACTTAATTACCTATGTACTTTTTCCAAAATTCTATTCGATATTTATACGGTAACGCCTCGCGCTCTCAGTCTGGTCTGAGGACAGAATCAGTCTCAGACGGCATAGAGTGTAGACTCAGAAGTACTAACTTAATTCAGTCACTACTGCTGTATTCTCATATACAGATTATTCGCTTCAACTCCAATTTTTTTACAATTTTAAATCTTCGCTCGCAGTATGGTGATGCCGTATTACTATCGGAGACCCTAGAAGTGCTCTCCACATCAGCCTGGTCTGAGGTGGCCCACAGCACATTAGGTGAAACGTCGCCATCAAATTGACAACGCGGATGGAATCCAGAAATCTTCCCTATAGGCGAACCTGAACGCCACGAAAACTTACATAAAGAGAATTGAGATGATTCAGGTCTCTTCATCGCTCCCTTATGAAAACGCACACATCCTTCTCCGCAAGCTATTTATCCCCGCTTCCTTTTTATTTCTGCCACTCCAAGCCCATCATTTCACCCCATCCTTCTCTGCCCCCACTTCCTCGGGACAGCGAGGGTGGTAACGCCCCCTCCAACGGCGGTTGAAAGCGGTCGCTCGCCCCCGGGTTGAATTATTAGCGCCCGACCAAAACTGCCGCAGTTTTTTATTTCGAACGGACCGGGCCGAAAATAAACGACTGGCTTTCCATATTTATTTTTTTTAATTGCGCGATCTTTATCTCGGGGCGATCTCGTTTCTTCCATCTTTCCGTTCGTGGGAACCTTAATCCTTTTTTTCTCTCTCGGAAGAATCACTCGCTCCGAACGGCCTCAATGAAATAAATATATATGTGTGGAATGCATAATGGAGTGGCTGGGATTCCAAATTCCAGACTTGACGAAAAATTAGCGGCAATTTCACACTTCATTTCCACAAGCGGTCCATTTCAGATCACGGGGCAAAGAGCCGCGCCGCGCCGACTCAATAAATCCGTGAAACGAACCCGTGTTTTTCTCTCGCCAGAAATCACTTGTTCTTCAAGAGACAAATTATTTGTTTCCATGATTGCCAAAAGTAGCTCTATCTTCACTTGGTTAATTGAAAGGGAGTGGCGGTTATCACGCCATAAGTACGTTTTTTATGTATAATAATATAACGTAAATAACACGTCAGGTTCCTTTAGTATGATTCCTGCTTTTTGAGTGAACATGGTGGGTAAAAGAGGAACTATTTTTCTCTGCATAGATAGTGATTCAGTCTGATGGTCATTTGAGATTGGTGAGGGTAGATCCCACCTCAGACAACCCTTTGGTGTGTGATACCACTCCTTTAGGTTATGGGGCCTATTATTTTCCTTGGCCGATCTCACTAATTAAGTATAGTCATTGCGCGTGATACATAAACGAAAAATTTTACGAGACTAAGGAGACTTCAATAAATTGAAATATTGGAATAAATTTAAACTTTGAATATTTAATATAAAAACTTTTTTGAAATTACGACTAAGCCACGGCTTTAAAACTCTTAAAATGCGAAAAAAATATCGCATCAAATATCGCATATCGAATTACGAAAGCATTGTAATTCAATCTTTTTCCCAATCATCACCTTAATTCTATGAGGGGATATTAAAACTTAGAAATCTTCATACACGGTATTGGCGTATTTAGGATTCAATGGGATTATATAACTCACTTTTTTTGAAACACTACATAAAAACTTACACATGATGAAATAGGCACATCGCAAAAACCATATATATTTTTTTGTATTAAGTTTTTCACGCCTCTACATTTTGTGCTATTTCGTCCTTTTTATAGCTATTTTCCTATTTTTCAATGATTCCATTGAATGATTGTTGAATTGAGAATGAAAAAGTTTATCTAATTACTTTAAATCACTCACGTTATTAAACAGTAGAGCTTAGGTAAAGAGACTTTTTAAGAATTGATGTAAGTTCATTTTCTTAAGATTAGTTTTGATTTTTCTTGGGAATTTCAATCCTTCCTCTTCCCGTTTCATAACTTTTCGTGAAAATACAGCATTTATATGCTCTTCCATGACCAATTTATTTTGAACCATTTTACCTTCATCTTTTATTTATATTTTCGAAATCAATTTCATTGCTCACCCGACTTATTGAAGAGCTTTCTCTGCGCTATAAATTAGATCGTTTACTTAATCATCTTTTCTGAGAATTTTAGAAGAATGACAACAATTTTTAGGTAGTAGTTTCTACTTTTACATTGAAGATCCATCTCCGATACATAGAGCTTTTGGAAGAGATTAAAATTTTAAATGACAGCATTTTTACAAATGTTTGTTACACTGGTGGAGTTATTTTTGAGAAAGATATGGACGCAGTGGAAAGTGAAAAGATATAATTTTACATCATGTTGGTGGAAATTGGTTCAAATTTATATGTATATCCGTATTTTTTTAGACCTGAGTTTTACCGAAATTTATTTTTAGCTTCACGGCTAGTAAACTTCTAGTGGATCCCCAATATTAGCCTCAACAATGGCTCAACCGCGACACGATAAATTTAATAGGAAATCCAAATATTGTCTTCGGACCTAACTCTGGTGATTGATTCAGAAATATCGAAGCGCTGAAAGTGCCTATTAAAATTATAATCCACTTTAAGTGGATAAAATAGAGTTTTAATGCCCATCGAAGACACGGAAAATAAAACAGAAGTATTGATTAATACTCGGAAGAAAAGCAAGTAGAGATATATGTCATTCGAAGTCCTGAGGCACTGACCTACGACTATACTATGAATGGAAGGAGAGAGTAGGTACCTACTGAGATTGAGACGAGCGAAATCTTTCCGCGTCCGCCAATAAAATGGCGGGAATAAAATTGAGATAGGATGAACTTGCACTTTTTCACCAGACTAATAGCAGCAATGCCTCGTTGAGATGACGGGCTGAAGATTGTCCGCGAGCAGAAAGATTAACGAGCCCATAGCGTGCTTAGCCTCCGTTTGAGACCGTCACCCGACATTCTTTCCCCCGCCCTTTCCATTTTGACGTTACCTTCTTTCGGAGAAAAAAGAAATAAAAAGTAGAGAGAATGAGACCCACGGAAGTTATCGGTGGAGGAGCGTTCTACATAAGAATAACTTGGAAACTGGGTTATCCCTCGAATTGAAGGCTTGCATTGCAATCGCGAGTGGAGCCTTCAGCCGTTGTGACTCCCATCTCTCCCGCCCGCGGCGCTCCTCTCCTCAAGTATTTCCTATTTATTCCCTTTGCAACAACCGCACTTTAAATTTTTTTGGTGCATACCGCATCGCAGAATGAGTTTTTCTAGAGAAGATGAGGGATTTCAGGACATTCCTCTTCAAGCAAACTCAGCAAACTGTTTCCCAAGCTGCAATACTCAGTAGGAACATTCTGTTTCCTTATACATATGCAATTTCATGTAACTGAATTATAAAGAGTTGTAGATTAGATGACAAATAATATGGCTTATTACGAAAATAATTGCTTTGTTTAATGGATTTATGTTCACTCATTTATATTGATTTAAATATCCAATTAATTTAATAGTTTTGTAGTGATGTGAATAATCTAAACAACGGGATTTTTTTTGCAAAGACCTAAGCGCACCTCATTACAGGCGAAACAAATTGTGAAAATATAAAATATTTTTAATAAAATATTCACGCACGATTCTAACACGAAAAGGTATTAGGTACTTCTGCAAAACGTTTTAACCTGCAAAGTAGACCTCTTGAAATTCTCAACCCCAGGGTAATAATCTTAACTTTCAATTTTTTCGACCATAAAAACCAAAGGTACTGCTACATCACTTACCATCTCTAATATAGTTATTTTTCCTCAGAGAAAGAAACTTACAGACTTTAATGAGTAACGATTAATTTTGTATCATCTTGTGGATAATATTTACTTGTTTGTTATGACCAAATTTTGGATCTATTGTGAAAAATATTTTTTGTATTTTGGAACTGAAGTTAGGTTAAAAATATGTTAAATATTTTCAAAGCCATTTACGTCAAATCTTTTGGTTTTTATACTTTTCTAAAACTTTTAGTCAATGCGAGAAGCTTCATTCATACACTAACACGTCCCAGACTTCTAAATTGATTGTCAATTATTGCAATCAGCTTACTGTCACGGAGATTTGTGACCAAGTACCGGGTAGGTGATATTAATTACTAATCAATGGCAAAATTATCTCATTGCTGTTTACCATATATGTTATCATTAATAATTAAATCAAAAGTAATATTTATCATCACAAAATATTTGGCGCATTTCAAAATCTGTTGATAAAATCTGATATGTTTCGTTTTAATTATGAGCTTGGTAGTCACAAGTAAAACCGTGGAAATCTTTACGAACTCTATCGGCAATAATAGAGGCAATAATAGATCATTTTATATTTCAAAACTAGTTTCACTTGTAGATTTTTTTCAGTTTTCTCTTACGATTTTAAGATCTTTCAGGGCGCATACTGAATTTAATTATTATTAAAATATTGTTTTGTAAATTATAAGACATAATCATATGGTCAATTAGGCCAGAATTATTATAGTGATAAGTTTCAGGTCATACTATTCATTTTCCGGCGATAAAAATAACTGAATTGTTTGTGGCAATAGCTTTCCTGTCATGAATTATTTATAACAAGCAACAGTGACCATTGATTTTCACCTTTTCCAATTCGGTTTCTTAAGGGAAGTAGAAATTGAACTATGGACAAGGTCCTCCTTACATTTATCTCAGGAACTTTTGTTTGAACAGGAAAAAGTTTTGTGTGATTCTTATGAATTAGATTTATTCTCAGGAAAATCGATTTTGAATACATTGCTACCTCGATATTATCTATACGCAACTGGTGCTGCTTGAATGTTTTTTATCGAGATATCTTGTCAATATTTGGAACTCGAAGGGTCAGTAATACATATACAGCACAAGAACGTATCGTAACTTATTTAGCGTTTAAATATTCTGGTCCATTTGGTAGGAAAATGGCCACTTTTATTAATTTTTACTTCATATCCATTCCATCGAAAAACGACAATTTTTATTTATCATTGTCAATTTTTCTGACTGTTATGCATTTCCGATTTCGGTAAATATTATTCGAATATCAAAATCTTTTATTTATTTTTAAATTTTTGATTGATCATAGAATTATCGTTGAATATCGTATTTTAGTTCATATGAATTCCTTGCGAGGATTAAAAACCAAATTGTCATACAGACATTACAAATAAGTTACTACAAAGATGAGGATGCCATCGCAAGTAGAAAGCTACGAATTCATCTTCAATTTTGTTGCAAAAATGATATGAGATATAAAGTGCAAATTCAAAATTTCCTCTGATTTTTCGATTTTACAGCCGACCGCTCCCTTTGCAACTGTCCATTACCTAAACTCCTAAAATCAGTCAAATAGTTCATACTTACGCCAAAATCAGCATAACGAGGTTAAATCATAAAAGTATTTCTGTGTTGGTCATAATTTTCATTCAGTAGTACCTTTTTATTCCCTCTTATTTTTATGCAATTTTTGGCCTATTTGTGCTCTTAACGGTAAAAAAATGATTTTAGTCCCTTCGAAAATATTTAAGCAAATATCCTACAGTAAACGATATTTTTTGCTCAGTGCTCTTTTTCACTGTTGATTTTATTGCGTATTACAAAGAGCATCACGTGAAACTCCGCATTTGAAGCTTAAATATCTCATGAAGGAAGAATTTTAAAGTTACCCCTAATGCTAGCTCATGGAGTATCTTAGGTGAGAGAAGTTCATTCAGCTGCTATCCGCGAAATCATAGATTGAGAACACTATCTGTCGTAATGCTCGAGCCAATCCAACGTCTTCCCTGAACGAGGGCGTAGAAGGGAAAGACGCGCCTTCGGGAAATTCGCGGGGAGTTGCGCTAGAGGAAGTAAGCAGCGCATCCGAGGTGATGGCCGACTGCAATTTTCGTCTCAGATTAAACTAGGTGATGTTCACCTTGACGTGTCGGGAAAACGAACGACGTCATTAACCTCAAAAGCCCATTAATGGATTCACTGAGAGATAGATATTTTACTTGACTCTCATAAAAGTATTGAAGGACAAAGTCAATGGTATCAGTGGCGGAAAATCTTTCAATTTTGTACAAATAAGATAAAGTTTACGGCCACCGCTGTCACAAGGAGGATGATGTACATCACGATATTAAAATAAGGTTTTCGTGCATAAATAATAATTTTACACAATTTAACTGAACTTTGCAGCCGTATCTGTGTAAAATAATACACACTATGCCAGGTGGACACGTCATTGGAATCAGTTGTTAAATTTATTTAAAAAAATGCATAATGTAATATACTATAATTTTGTCTTCCAGATGGTATGAAACTAATATTCTAGCAATAGGTCATTCCACCTCAATTCAACAAACGCTTGTACCTTAGGGTCTCACATTTCGATGAAAATTTATATTCTAATCTATACAGCCTCAAATATGCCACGCGACCGTTTTGTAAACAAATGTGAGTTTTATGCACATTTTAATTTTTTCGAATTATTGCCAAAAATAGGTGCCTTGAATAATGTAATTCCTTCTATTTCACCATTAAATTGTCGTAAAGTCATCATTTATGGATGATTTTAAACGTATGCAACATTATTATTACAATAAGAGTCGAAGAGCAATAACAACGCATTATGTGGAGGATTGAGTGGCTGTGACTTCTTGTCAGTGTGCTCAGATTATTTCTGTTCCCCTTTTATTCCCGTTTCCTCGCCACAGATCTGGTCGTTCCATTTTATCTTCAGCATTATTCAATAGCACCATATACTATGCCCCTGCTATACACTCCTATCTATTCTGCTACTGTCAGCGTCTTTGTCTCCTTGTTACTACGAATCAGTCTCCAGATATATCACCGAATGAATTTTATCCTTACTTTTATGCTTTTATTCTCGGATGTAGAATTTGTCTTTCGTAGGAAATCCTATTTTCCTGTGCTTTTCTTCTGACTATTTAATATTAATATTTTAAATTCATTTATTGTACTCTTGAATTATATCTGTGTAGTTAAAATACCTTTTAAAATTATCATGGAATAATATCGCCTTAGATCAAAGATTTCCTCAGAGTTGGTTAGAATTTCAGTGCATATTACAATTAGTAGGGTGTGTACAAACGATAACAGTTTCAAACGTCTGTAAAAAATCCCTGTCGAGCCATTATATCCGAAGGAATACTCACAGAGATGCATTAAAATATTTTCCTCCTTTCGTGCATTACATATTAGTTTCATACATTTATTCATGTCAAGTTAACATTTGTTTATCATTATATGTATATAGACGAGTGTTAATGAAGTATATGTTCTTAGATGATTATGCTACACGTATTCCAAGGTAAGTTGTTAAATCATAGGCCTCTGTGTAAATTAATGAAGTATAAACGTGTCTCAAATGAACATCCTTCCCATATTCCTGTCTCCCCTCATGAGAATGTACATTATAATAAAAAGCTAACACATTTATAAAGTTATAATGAGGTTCTCTCATGGATTGAAAATATTTTCCTTCGAATTCTTTCGGAGCAGGGAAAACCCGGGTCAGTTGATTAAATTTGAGAATATTTAGTGTTAGACGTATTTCTTTTATTACACTTGGTTAAATTTTACGGATTAAAATCCATATTTAGGATAATTTTGGCGTCATTTGCATATCTGAAAAAAATTTAAGTTAAATGAGTGGGCTGAACACTTTTCAAAATGAATAATTAGAATTTAAATCTATCAAGCGCTTTTTTTTTAAACCCCATGATGAATTATTCAGTTTCTTTTAATCGATGTACATGTTTTCCAAACAAGACGTCCAAAAATTACATTTTGATAAGAGATGCAAAACAGATTTTCCGGTGATTGCGCGAGGACAAGTTCCGAATCGATAAACGTTGTTTTTTTTGTAAGAAAAAGGCCACGCAGCGGCCGCCACGTTCTTACGCCACATTGAGCACCACCGCGGTGGCCTATTCCCGTGCAGCTGTGCGGCGGGCGGGAATAGAGAAGGGGTGATGGGGGAGGGGGAGTGGTCGAGTCGTGCATCGATTTTCAGCGTCCACGGAGGCTGGAGGAGTGTGTCTCCTCACGGGGCGAGAGCACGCGTGCCGCGGACCAGCCGGTCACGCGCCTCCCGGAGTATTGGCGGGGGCGTGTGGGAAAAGGGAGGATTCCACATATGGACACCGAGAGGCATAAAACATCGGACGACCCGTGCCGGGACGATGATAGAACGAGGGGCGACCATCAAATTATCCCTTTCTTACCCAGAGCTGCTTTAGAGAGAAATCAAATTTCAAGATTTTTCATTTTGAAAAATTGAAAATTTAGCTTTAAATCATAATTATCGTGACAGCTAAAATGTTCTTCATTACAGTTTACACCACAAAATAATGCGTGGTTTAGATATTTCCTAAATAGAACAGAAAATTTACACTTTTTTGATGCTGCTTAGAAGCAAAATTGGGTCATAATGGGTTAAGGATAGGAAAGTACAATTACACTGAAGTTTGAATTCTTAACAAATTTTTTGTTGACTTCAATTTTTGAGCTGATTTAGGGTAAAATAGGCATGTCGGTTTCAAAAATGTAGTTATTTTTCTCCTATCGCGTCAAGTTTTTTCACTACACCTCGTGGATTGTCACCACACACTGCTAGATTAAGCATCAATCACAAGAGAGATCATTGCTCTCCAATTGGTTGACGTTAAACTCATGCGACTGTTGCCGGGTGGCTGACGCCGTAGGAGGCCAGCGACAGGTGCACACTAGTATTAGTCCAGTTATGCAGGAGATACTTTAGACGCAGGCACGTAATCCAAAATTTTCTTCGTGAAGAAGCTTTAGAGTTGATACATACAGTGTTGCATACACTGCTATTTTGTTATCAATTCACACGCATCGGTAAACCATTTATTCATCGGTACCAAACCATTCAACGGTAATCATTCTGTATGGGTATCATTATCATGTATATCCTAATCATTCTGTACGTGAGGTATGATTTCTCATTAAATTCATTCATATGCAAATTTTGTATGACAAATGATTCAAAAAGAGGGTATCCTGGAACTTAAAAATTTGACCTAATAGATAAAAACAGGTTATTTTCTTATCCAGAGGTCAAAAGTTGGTATAAAATATAAGTCTCAGATTTGAGACAACAAAGAGGTTGTTCCCCAGATTTATCGGCTCTTTCGCATACGGTAAATATTGAAATGAGGCTCCCGAAATTCGTTTCAATACAATAAATACTTGAATACTGTTTGATACAAAGTGCAGCTATAAATTATTGGAGCGCCATTAGCGTGGAGGCTAATGTGCCCTGTTATCCCTAGGGGACGCATTTTCGTAGAGCGGCCAACATGATAATTATTAGTACTCTGAACGATACTCGAATCGTATTGGATAAACGGTTACAGTGAAATATGTCGTTCGCAGGAAGATACACAAAGCCTTTGTGGCTTTTAGACTACTACATGCGTTGGATATTTTTTCGGCTCGTTTTTTTCCCTTCAAATAACCTTTTCCCGTCTCTGAATTTCTTATTTTTTCCCTGTTACCGAGCCTATCACTAATTCTCGTTCAAAGCTTTTCTTTCCTGTTTTTCCCGTCCACTATTCATTTGATGTTTGTCCTCATCCGGTTATCACGCCTCATGATGTGAACGATTTGGTTATCCTGTCTTCACCACAGAAAACTCGCACATGGTGTATAATTATCCAATTATATGCCAATTGAATTTGAAAAAAAATTACCTCCAATATTTTCCCCATTTTAAATTGTCTATCGTCATGGAGAGGAGAATAGGTGTTGATCTGCCAAAGGTGAGGCTAAGATGGGAATTTATCGGGAGGGGGCTCTTAGCCTAGCACTTGGAGGGTAAACATCTATTTTCCCTTAAATTATTGGCAAGTCAGTAGAAAAGTCTGTTTCGAAGGTATTTTATTTTTCCAACCATAATTAGCATACTTTTTCTGTAGTTGGATATTTCCTCTTTATCCAATAGTGGCTCAACTAAATTAGTATTCTTGTTTCATTTTTCAATTCCATTTTTCAATTCCATTGGGCTATTTTGTGCCTGGGAATTTCTACGAACTAGCGTATTCCATCTATATCATTCTTTGACTTAGAAGACTTGACTTTGACTTGACACAGAAATTATTTGCGAGGTTTGTATTTCGATTAAATATTTTATTTTCCTTAAATTATACACTCATGGAGGAGAGATAGCAGGACATAAATATGGTATATTTTTTAAAGAATAAATCCACTTTCAACTTTTTCTAGTTCACATTATAATAAGATTTTCATTCGCATAATAGGACCTTCAGAAGGCGCGTTGCTACATTTCGTGCGAGTCCTTTGATAAAGCCCTTGTCGCACTAAGATCTGAAATGAAGGGATAGTTTGCATCATTTCGTGGATTGAAGCATTTAGCAATGTTGACTAGCCGAAAAATTCTAATCCTCCCATTCCTTCTGCGATCTTGCTTCACGCAAGCCAAAGTCGATTGCAAATATTCCTTTGTAATGCGGGTATTCTCTCAAAAATATCGAAGGATCCAAGAGAAAGAATAATTCCAGAATAAAACGAAAAAACGCCGAAGAAAAAATATGGAACCCAAGTACGAGTGCTCATGGACGAATGTCGAAAAGCGTGCCCACGTGAGTCAAGACCGGACTGAATGCCGGAGGACGTCAAAAGAAAGCTAATGGTGATTGCAGCAGGCATTGAAGGCTCAAACGTAGAATGCACTCGTGTCGAGCCATCAGTTGTCCGTAAAAGGCAAAGTGTTTCCATGGAGGAATCTTTCCAACGGGTAGTCATGCTGCATAATTAACACCATTGTTTTCCTGATTCGACCTTCTCTTTCATATATAAGTGCCAAATATACTCATGGATTATTCGGTTTTAAGGGTTCTGTCGAGAATAATTAAGCTTCAGTATTCCATTAGATTACGGGAGAGATTTAGCTAAATTGAAAATGCAAAGTTCATTTATTTCCCTCGGCCAAATGTATAATTTATGTATTACATGTAGCTTTTTACCAAAGTCTCGAGGCACTCTTTGATCAGAAATTTTTAAGCTAATTATAAATTGTTAATTAAATTCTTGCATAATTTACCATAATAACTTTTTTCACCACACAATTAAATATCATAATTTTAAAGAAACAAATTCCGTTAAGAGGAATTTCTTGCATCTGTATGTGATGTTAAAGTTGGGGGACGATATCATTTGGGAAAAAGGAGAAAATTTTGAGTCGATGGGACTGCTAAAGACACCCTCCATAAATTCGACCCCTTTCCCGTACCTCGGAGGAAGGTACTATCTCCGACCTCTGTCGGAGGGATGTGGAAGGGTGACAACAGCCCTTTAGTGTACGACGTAATACTCTCCGCCCTTTCTCCTCAATTTTCCATATCCAATCTCGCGGATTGGTTTTCGTGGGTTCCCAAACCACTTGCTAGAGCCCTTAACCTCCAGCTACATCCTCGCTACGTATTTCGTACTACGTATTTCTTTATAGGTATCTCTAGTTTCCCGCCGCTTTGTTGGTGACATTGCTTCCGACGTTTCGGCAACCGAGTCGGATCCCATCTTCGAGGCTGATTTCAGGTCCGTACCTGTTCTTCCCCTATTCATTTCTACTCCTGGACCTCCTCGCGAGGGCTCCTTTGATTGGCCGGCTTGTGACTTTCGACTGACACACTTCCTAAGTAACTCTTTGAGTTTATTGACATGGCCACCCCATCGTATTTTTCTCTTGCCTAAAGTGCCCTTCTTCCCTCTTCTTCTACTCTCCCGCATACCTCCTCAATTCTTAATGTTGTTAGATGCCCGGCATCCAGCTCCATGGCTTATGCACCATGTCTTCAAGGCTTCTGTTCTTATACAGTAAAATTTTCCGATTTTTCATGATTTACTGATTACTTGAATGTATGCATAAATATTGTTTTCTTGTCTATATTTTTTATTTTCCAGTCTTATAATAGCACATACTGTTCGGAAGTACAGCATCCACCGATTTCGTTGATGATACAAAACAAAGTGTAATTTAAATGGTTTAAACAAAACTAATTGTTTGAGTAATTATTTTATCAAGACCCAGTATGCTAACTTACACTGCACGATCCCTTGTTTGCGCTGCAGTAGCGTGTTAAGTGGTTGCATTTTTATTGAACTTTACTGATCCACTACTCCAAATGTAGTAGCGTCTCAGTAATAATTTTTTGTGAGATATTTATAAGTGTACAAAGAACATTCTGTAAAATTTTCACATTAGTGAGTCTAGTGAGTAAAATTTATGGCGTTAAAAAGTTAGTATTGACAAATTTTTCCCGAGTTTTTACGGAAAGATTTTGACCGATTGTCTTTTACGATAGCAAAATTAAAAATATTTTCAAATTTTTTTTCATGATAAAGCCACTGGTTTTTAAATTATTCTGATATCTTTCTAAATAGCTTCGACATTAAAATTTTTGCATAACACGTTTTAGATCTAAATTTGCCCAGCCGCCCTTTTATAAATGGCTGCCAAAAAAAGTATGGCTTCTAAATTTTTTTCAAATGGTGTTTTGTGATTTCTACTTCTAGGGAACCATTGATAAAAAAATCAGGATAATTAAAAATATAGAGCAACATTGTCTTGGCGATTTGTAATGGATGGACCCGTGGTGAGTACTTATTAGTTCAATCTTACATTCTTTGTGCTTTATAGCCTAATGTAACGCCATTGGCTTTTATCAGAGTATTTTCACTTCAACGATGACGCGAAAGTGTTGATAGCTCAAACCATAATAGATTGAGTTCCACTTACTCCAATACTAATCTAGTATGGCACACCTCTATTCTTTGTCAAAAAGAAAAAATTATTTTAATGGCAATCTAAATTTCTTCCTATCACAGGTTAAAACTATCTTAAGAGAAAGCGGCAAAATGAGATTTCAAATGGAAATGCACAAAAATATATTGCTTAAACCCCACGTTTTTAAAATTGATTGTTTGAGGCGTAACTTGGTGAAAGCGATTCATTATTGAAATTAAAAAGAAGAACTTTGTGCTTTCACATTAATATTTATTCACAAATTTACCATGGTTTCAAGGTGATGACGTCCCACGTTTTTAGTTACGACAGTCGGTGGATAATGATGAGAGGGGTATGCTTTTAAATTTTCGATTCCGTGGTATTTACTAAGTTTTTCGGTGGAACATTCTTCAGCATACGTCGACCCTTCTCACTCAAGAATTTAATTCTTCGAAGGTTACGACGCTTGGTAAGGTTGAGCACGGACCAGAGGGTTGGGACTCGTGGCTGTCTTCTAATTTTCCCGGCGAGAAGTCGTCATTTCATCATTGTTGCCTCCGCTCTTCCTCCCTCCCTCCCTCTTCACCTTCCGCACTAATACTCCCGACCAAATTGTTCACCTTGGAGAGAATAATCGGGGTCGTAAGAGGGAGGGATGGTGAGACCGACTTTCCATGATGTTGGGGAGGAGAGAGGGAGAGGTAGCAACCCCTCTACAATGAGGGAAGGCGCCCTATGGAACCGCCACTTCGACTTCTCTTGGCATGAGAAAGACGTCCAGATGTTCCTCGAGAAACGTTCTGAGACGGTAAACTCTCGGAGTTTGCGCATTTCTCCGCTTAAGCGCCGAAGAATCATTCTTGCGAAAGTTAAAAAAAATCTTACCATTATTCATTTTCTAACCAATCATCAAAATAACTACATCTATAACTGTATACTACCAGTGAATATGGACTAGTTGAGTTCTCATATAATTTGCTTTAAAAATAATTTGTACTATACTACGTATAAGTAACATTGTTAAATTTTAGCAATATCCTCGTTAAAATTTGATGCTTAAACTTTTCGTATTTTCATCTACCCTTTAATACCCTAATTAAATATCAAGTGGTTGAATTTTTGAAAAATATGCTGGAGAATCAAATATTCTCGGAATGCATGAGATAGGAACAGAGAAATTGTGAAAATACCCTATCCAAGGAGAAATTTTATGATATTTTCATGTAACAGGGAAATATTACGGAATTAAGATACTCATATAAATTCACATATATGCATATATTCCTGTTAGTTTTTGTATCACTTTACTTTGGATGACTGTCAAATTTTACGCTTAACCTTAATTATACGCTACAAATTTTTTCGGGCAATGTGGACATCGGCTTCGCAGAAAAAAATTTATGGTAAATAAATTTTATTGAAAGAGTAATCTTATCAATAATAAAAAACTTGTTGTGGCATTGGTAGTATTATGTTTCACTAAAGACTGTGATACTGTCTTGGAGCATTCATATGATGAATCAACTAGAGTTACCGCGTATGTGTTTACGAACAAGCCTATATATCAGTAAGAGTAGTGAACATCATGACGTCAATTTACGCGATTTTCTAGTGGTAAAAAATATTCATATTACCTCATCATGTAAATTGAAAAAATCTCCGTCAAAAATTCATTGCAAGTTCCAAATTGCCAAGAATTACATCTGAGGACTAAACTCGATAAAATTGAAACCAGGATAATGAAGAGCGAATTTTTATGATTCAAGAAGTCGACTCAATTCCAACTCAATTCGGCCCAGAGTGAGTGCGGCCAATTTTCTTCAGTGCCTTGAGACTCTTCGTCCGTAATTTGGGCTAAAACCACTCTTATGATGATGATGAAACCCTTCTTCATAAACTCAAATCTCTTTCAATAACCATAACTGCCATTTTTTATTTTTAACAAGCAATCCTAGCAACTTCAAAAACCTATTCCAACAATTTTCCTTCTTTTTAAAGAGAGGGAAAGAAAAAAATTGGTAAACTATAATCTCTCTTACACGCAATTTTTGAGGCAAACTTACATGAGCTAGCCTTTTGCTCAAAGCAAGCAGTACCTATCTATTTCAAGTCTCATATTTTATGAATTTAAGCTTTATGATTAGTTAGTCGGTTTTGATGAATTTGTTGGAGTAATTTTGCCGTAAAAATAACTACTAATAAGTATATCAGTGTGATAAAGTAACGTTCAGCCCCTAGTAATAAGTAAATACCACACATTTCATAGTTTTATAATATTGAATGATCAATTAAGGTGAATTAAATATTATTATTGTTTTTTCCATTCTTAAAGACATTAATATACTTATTAAAAATATAATGTCCAAATTTGGTGTATTTTGGTGTGCAATTTGATGATTTGATAGTGATACCAGAAGCAATAAAATTAACGCACCAGGGAGATTTCTGGAATAAAAAAGAATAAAAAGAATCTTTTTAGCTTTCTCAAATATTATTTTGATCAATGTAAATTATATAATGCACGTACAGCATTGCCGGTTCGAAGATCGATCGTATGGTAATGACAACGGCAAGATAAAATTTGTCACGCTATCAGAGATGTGAGAGGAAGGTAGGTTTTTACTCCATCGATAATCAATTTGAAAAACAAACTCAACAAAATGTAGCCCTCACTATTCACATTATTTAGAATAAAGGCATGGAGATGGAATTATGACTTCATATTTACCTTGAGTACTGTAGAAACATAGTTATTAACTTTTAGGTGTCACAAATTTCATACACAACTTTTTAGAGAGCCGGTATCTCTTACATTAATAAATGTATTTAATTTTTCTTGGCGAAGAAGTTGACCATGGGTGAGGGAACGTGGTACCTTCATGTTTTCATAGTACCCAACCTTTTCTCGCGATTTTAATATTATAGAGACATAGTTTTATCGCCGTAAATGCACTACATGCAAAAATGATAACGAACCATAAAATATGCATACCTCATATTCATCGCAAATCAGGAATAGCAACTTCGAAATATCACTCAAGTACTCACTTTTGAAAATTAAGGGTAAGGTATAGGAGGCTATTGAAGTAACGGAAGTAACTGGAGCGTTCAGTGCAGTTGCAGAAGTTTCGAAGTAAAGCGATTGATTGACGAAGTTGGTTTCGGCTTTTAGTCCAAAGTTCTATTTTTACCGGGCGAGGTTCGAGCCGTGACTCGCTATGCATCGCCGGACCGATTGAATTCTAGAGCCGAGAGTTGGAGCAGCAATTACCAAATTAGTTTCCATCCACCTCCCACCTACCCACTCCAAGTCTCTCCTTTCCGTTTGGGAAACGATCGGCTCCCATTCTTTTCCTCATCACTGCGGGAAGAAGACAGAAGAGCAGCCATTGACGTCATCTCACGTCGTTGCGACCGTCTCTCGGCGACGGAACAGAGCAATTTGACGGCTGAGTGAGGAGAGACGCGCGGTGACGTCTGCTTCCCTTTCGCGTCCCAGGGGGATAGGGTCTATAGCACCAGGGGCGCAGCCAGGAATGAAGGATATGTGGGGTTTCAGGCACAACCAATACTGGGGTGTCTGGGGTGTGGCATACCTGCCAGGGTAAGCGGGAGTTGTGAGGTCCCTCCGCCACAAAAAAATTAAGATAAATGGTTAAAAATTGTGACTTTTACGGCCTTCTGAGGGATATTGTATTAATCCTTACACTATTCTCTAAGTATTATCAATTCAAATAAATAAAACACATTAAACTAAAAAAATTGTTTGATCTCTGGGGGGGTTTTATCCCCCAAAACCCCCCCTCGCTGCGCCACTATATAGCACTATGCAAGGTAGTAGCCAGGGCGATTGTATCGGGGGGGCACAACCCGAGGGGTCACGGCGGTGGAACCCCTCTCTGAGGAAAAGGTGAATATTTTCATCACTAGAAATCACATTTTATGCTATTTTGGCTCTTAAAATTACGCAATTTATGGATTGTCGGGAATCTGCCTTTATAAATGATATTTAATGTTTGAATAAATTCGTTTTGTAGGTTGATATTTTTCTGCTGAAATTTCCTGGCTTTGGGCGGCAACGTGCCTCCTGTGACTCCTCCTGGCTACACTATTCGCACTGCTGTGACTTGTTTTATCCCTTTTTTAACGAAGCACATTTTAATAACTAAAAAAAGTTTTCAGTGCGTATATATTTCCGACTTAGTGTGGAAAAATTCATCATATAAAACAGGAGTGCCTCGTTTTGGCACTATTTTTATCGGAACGAGTAGTGATGCTTGCTCGGAAAAAGTTGTCTACCGCTATCGATATATCTGGAATGCAGTTTAACCCGATTCGACCATTATCTCCTGTGAAAAATTTTCCCGCTGAGTTAAGGGATTTTCTACAAGTATTTATTTTTTTCAGAATGAGTGACCATGGTTTTAAGTAAATAAATAAATATCAGTTATAATGAGTATTGGTTTTAATGTCAAATTAAAATAAATACTTAAATTAATTTATATACCATATGCTGTTTAATTTTTCCTCCATATTTGTCATATTTTCTCCGTGAAAATATTCCCTGTGAGCTAATGAACAACTTTGCCCATATTTTTCCTTTAACTACCCGCTAATACCTGTAATATATGTGATATAATATGTGGGAATAGCATTCGTGGGAATACTTTATTATTTTATTATTATTATCTGGGTGGATTAAAAAATATATAGGTAAATGCGAACCTGTGTCGGCTTGTGGCAATACCATGCGTCCTCCAGTCCTATAAAATATAACCTAATATAGCAAAAATAACTATCGATAGGAATTAATGTTATCCATTTGCTCATTCCCACACAAAATAAGCGAGGTCCTCGAAACTGGGACTCCAGCGCTCGATGACGGTGGGCCTGGAGAAGAGAATTCGCTTCAATCTTTCGTCCTTTACATAGAGAGATAGGCTCGCTAGATAATCATACCAGCATCCATTAACCTCCCTTTGGACCTGCAAATGGAGATTCGACCGTTCATTAGCGTTCCATTGATCCAGAGATACGATATATATATACGAATGATGTGTATCGCTGATAAGGAGGCGGGCGCATAATGAATGAGTGCGTGTGAAAGGGCCTCGAAAAACCAGTCAGCAACCGCACGGCGTTGCTCATTTTCTGCCCTAGACTCTACATTTACGTTTATTAGCGCGTCCCGTCCATTATCTTCCGATTCCAGCAGTATGCTAGTACAGGAATCAAATAAGTATGTAGGAAATTTCGCTTAGGTCGAAGATTTTTTAACTTGAATTGGATGCGAACTCGCTCGTAAAAATGTCCGCCTGAATGACGCTTGTGCCCGTTTGCGTGGGCCAATAGTAAGTTTAATGAAAAATGAAAAAGCAGGAACAACTTCCACAATTTTTAAATTTAATAGTCCTACCGGTTTCGCAGATGACCTGATGATGCTGTAAAGCGAAACCGGTAGTACTATTAAATTTTAAAATTGTGGAAATTGCTCCTGCTTTTTCATTTTGTCACGTTTACACTCCATCTCGCCTGAAACCTCAGATTATAATAGTAAGTATAATTGATCAGTCTCTCAATGCATTCAAATCTTTATGTGTACTCTTCATGGCCTTTTTCCAGCGTATGAACACATGAATATCTGCGCCAAAGAATCAGTCTCGCGTTGAAAAACAAAGTGCTGCAAACAGCGTGACACACAGAACCCTCTAGGAGTAAAATAGCAACAGTTCTTCGGAATATCGTGCCGATCTACACCTTTTTAAGGTTTATAATCACCTATGTTTTTCTATGAACATAATTATCTTCTTCAGTGACACATGCTGTCATGCAATAAGGTGGAGGCAGTTCTGAGCGTACCTACTCTACTGAAATGAATTTTAAGCTCTTCTCCAAATGCGTAAATGAGACTGGTGAAAACTAGCAATCCGTGCAGATGCCCATTAAGAGACAACATATAGAAGTAAGGATAAATTCACATGGCAATCATTGGCTCCGAATTTATGTAAATTAATGCGTCCTCTCTACTTTTTTTGATTTGAATTATATTTCATAGGATATACTTTCGAGCATGAATTGGGCAAATATGAAATTTTACTGTTGCCAAAGCAATTCAAACTGGGCTAAATTGAATGCGAATTCGTGCAAAAAATGCTCACCAACCGAATGTGAGCGAAATTTTTAAAAACCAATTAATTTTTACTCATACCACTTAATTTTTGTGACCCTCTCCATCCGAGTTTCAATGGATACGAGTATTATTACAAATATTCTTTACTTCATATTGTATTAGCCGTATTACAATCACATTATGACATTTGAAAATATTAAATGAATACATATTATAGAAATATTTCAAATAAAAATTATATCAATATGAGTTCTTGGTCTCCGAATTCATCCCCGATTCCAGGAGATATTTGTAAAAGGGGGAAAAAATAAAAATTCTCGAAACTTGACTAGCGTCGAACAAAATCTTGCCTTCATTTGCATGGCATGGCAAACAAAATTAATAGTTGACCTATTGTAAATCCTTTCTCATAAATGATGATTTTCGGCAAGCAGCACATCATTACGGACCCACTCCGTAGCAGTCAGACGGTGGAGTTCTCCAACGGCCTTTGGGTCCTGATTTGAAACTAAATATGCACTTTCATTTTCCGATTTCAAGAATTTCATATTAAAATTTCCTTAAACATGCATGGGTAAAATTAAATCGAATATCCATCATTGCGAAGTATGAAGAGAAAAATAAATTAATTCTCAAGGGAAAGGAAAGAAAAAAATTGACTTCCTCAAATATTTACCACTTATGTATTATAAATTTAATTTTAATTCTAATATTTATCGCCCTTTAACTGAGATCTTTTTAAGTTCGTAATAAATTTAAATAAAGAAATCAGTGGTGCGTTATCCTATTGATTCGTTCAGTTAGCGGAGCAAGTAGTTATTCACTGCGTCTGAATCGCTCTTTATGTATATTTTTTGTCCGAGTGTGAGTGATCTGGCAAAAGACATTAATTTCTCTCCACGGAGAACAATAAACTTGAAGGTATAATGGAGGGTATTGAAAGGAAAACTCCATTTATCCTAATTGGATATTTATTAGCACTCTCGTATATGACCCTGAAATGGATAGGGAAAATTAACAGTGGAAACTTTAAACCAGTAGTACGATAAATTAAAGAAGCATTGAAAGACGGTTACCTTCGAAAATCAAAGACACTGGCTATTTTATGTTATTGTCTATAACATTTTACATATAATGAGCAAAACAACTATTTAAAATAAATGCTGATTATCATTTTACATATAACGAACAAAACAACATTTTAAAGTAAATGCTGATTATCATAATATATCCTCGATACCCCAAAAATTCATGAGAAATCCCACAAATTCCTTTTTAATGCAAACGCGATATATCTACTAAATTATTATATTAATGCGATAGCAAGGTTTCTGGCATACCCCTTATTGGTATGGTATTTTGTCGGCATAATATTTTCACTGTTTCCTATCCCTGGATGTTCCACTGGAGCACTCTATGAGGCGTTTGAACAAAGGTTGGAGCATTAGCGGCCCCCGCTAGCTCGAAGCATCTCTGCTTTTTGGCCTTCCAAGCTCTTAACCCCCCTCGGCGTTAAATTGTGCGCATCGAACCATCCCTTTTTTCCCTACCACTCTTCTCCTTCCACTCTCTCTGTATCCTTCGAATCGTTTGAATTCGCTCTTTCACCCTCATTTATTTTTGTTCCTCCCCGAATGAAGGGAGGGGTGGATGCCCCCGTAACACTTCCATTCCAACCTTTCCAAAGTCCTTTTACCAAAATAATCTTGACTTGTCATCATGTACCTTATGTACCATGTGTTAGCATTTCTGTGAATTTTTTCATAAGAGTTATCAAGTTATGTGCTATTTTCGTATTTTTTTCTAATTTTCACCGTTTGCATCAGTCATCGGCAACATTTTCATGCCTTCGGGCCGTAAGTTTTGACTTAACTTTTTCCTGCGGGCCATATTTTCAAATTGTCCTAAATAGGTGACTTGATAATATGGTATTTTCTCAAGATACTTTTTGATGGCTTTATTTTTGTAATGAGCACTTTCGTTGCCTAAGTAATCTCGTTAACGTAATCATAGAAGAAGAGACAGATATCAGATAAGCGGGCCGCATGAAACGCAAAAATATTTCTTGAGCTACCTTTATTTTTATCGCAATGAAAAATAAGTCGCTTGCAAAGTTTAAGAAAGTTTTGTTTAAACTGATTATACACATGTACAAGACAATGCTATCCGAAGGCCGCGAGTAACCGACTAGGATGTCATGCTTTGCTGCTCTTGGAGCGAATATACAGCAAACGTTGCCGACCCATGTCGGAATTAAATATATGATTTTAATGCTAATATTCATCACTTTTTGAATGTGACCTTTTTAAAATAAATTTGCACAGAGGCATACATATGGGGCCGCTCGCATTGCCTAACATTGCAGAACCACAATGTTAAATTTTTACATCATAAGCTCGCATTGTCTTGTACATGTGTATAATCAGTTTAAGTAAAACTTGCTTAAACTTTGCATGCGACTTATTTTTCATTACGATAAAAATAAAGGTACTTAGCTCAAGAAATATTTTGCGTCCCCTCCATGAGTTTTTTTCTGTATACGCAACTGAATTTTTTTTAACAATTACTGAATCAACTGCTACCTTTTCGCTGTAAATAACTATCTAAAGGCTATTTTTATTCATTCTCGAATATTTAATGAGGAAAATTCTTTTATAAAATCTATACATGATCTTTATGCTCCTCTCGATGATAAATTCAATAATTTATAAATAATTTTCATGGAAGGTAGTAACTTAGCATAGTATATGCTGAAAAAATTATTGACATAAATTTAAATAAAAGATAAGTACGTGACAAATAACCAAACTTTGCAGTTCCTCAATTAAAAATGGTACTTTGCGTATCATGATGGCGACATTACTTTAATAACTGACAATGTTTGAGTTACGCAAGAAGATAAAATTAATTCATTCAAGTTAAGAACAAATCAGAGATATATATCTTCAAAAAATATCCCTGAGGGCGATGCATTCAAATCTTTGAAATTGAATTTTTAGCCAATATGCCAGATGTTTAAATGAAATGGGGAGGAATAATCAGCCACTACATTTAGAGATGTTGCAATCTCGAGTTCTGTAATAACGATGCAAAGTTCATAGTTTGCTCAATCTCAGAAACATTGGCCCAGCTATTAATCAAGACTCCCAGAGGAGTGAGTAGCGCCGAGGCTAATTAGCTCTAATTTCCGGTTTGATAACATTCTGAATCATGGGACGTTTCCGTGAGGGTGGGAATTTCAGTGTGACGCCGTGGAAGTTCGCCGCTAGCGAACAAGGTTGATACATATATCTGACTTAGCAAGTGAGTGCCGTAAGCACCCTTGTCGCCTCGTCCACAAATTTGAATTATTCGGTCCTAAAAATTGCGGAGTGTAAAGCTAGGAGCCTTGCTGCAATCCGTCTTTAAAACGTTGACAGACTGCACTGCAGAATTATTCATATTTTCGCCATTATAGCTGTCGTATGATGTAAAATATGAGAATGTAAGTGTGCATTAAGGTTGTATGGTGTCTGTTACTGATTCATGTTTCATCATTAAGCGAAGTATATGTAAATCTCTCTGCCTGAGTTTATCTTTATTTGCAAAAAAATGTTTTTCTCACTTTAGAGCTCCAATGAAGAGAATATAGCCGCAAATCCTACCCGTCCACATTGAGGCAACTGTAATGGGGTTTTCAAATTTATAGCCCTTATTTTCACTTAAATATGTTTTTAGCTCTCAAAATTAAATTCATAAAAACAGCTCCATACATTATTACTGAAGTATTCTTTTCAAATATACTAGTGCCGTAATAATTATTTCCCCGCTAGTCATTAAACAACATTTAATGGCCAATAAATTAAATATTATCTCACATAGGCTAATAAAGTGGTAAACCTTCTCAATTTTAAAAGGAAAATAGGTTTTCACTTTAATTCTAATTTTTTTGGCGCTTGCATTACATCAAAAGTGTTAAAACTTATTTTTAAATCAGCAGTGTTAGGGAATAAGTCCAGCTTAAGCCACACAGAATTGAAAGGATATTTATGATTCTTCTCAGCTGATAATGTATATTACGAGTAAAATGCAAGCGAAATGAATTTAAGTGAAAAAAACAAATTCATCCTAGAAGTCCAATCTGAACCTAAGTGTAACGCAATATTATTGAAAAATACAGCAGTTTCCAAGAACATTTTTAATGGGGATATAGAAAAGAAGTTTTTTTTGTGTTCGAATGTTTATTAGTGTCGTCAACGGCTAAATTTTCCAACATTCTGGATGTCAGACTTAGAAATGCAAATTTTTCAAAAAATATACTTTTATAACTAAGGCGCTATGAGGTCCCTTTTTGGATTTGTATTCCTCAATAATGAAGTTTATCAATTGAATGAATAATTCTCGGGTTTTTCACGGAGTAGGCTTTGAGTAATTGATCAGAAAACCACAATCAGGGCAACCAAGGACAAAAATAAATAAATAAATAAACAACATACCGAAAAGAATTGACTCCAGATTCTACCCCTGAAGACGGTGACAGACTCAGCCGTTGAAACGTTGGGGCCAATTTAAACCCAAAACCACACCCGGTAGCAAACCCGAGAATTATTCGTCCAAAATATGCGCTGGGAAAAACTAGAATTCTATTTAAGTTTATCATTGATAAAACCACGCAAGCGAATATCATTGGGATAAATGACAAACCAGTAAAGAGTGAGAAACCTCCCGCACTTCGTGGAAAACTCGTTCTTGATGACGCCGTAAAACTTCGTCTAAAATGTTTCCCATCCGAGCTGTTGCCGGGGCACTGTTAACCGAGAAATCGAAGTAGGAATCCCAATTTAATGGATCCCTATAAAACATGCACGAAGGAAGCCATAACGCGTGCGCTTGGAACGCAATAGCCACACTAGCAGCTCCGGAGGCATAAATGTTGCGGGAGTCGCAATTTGACCATACGGGGCTAAAAGTAAGTCGGTCACTCGGACATTTTGAAATCGTAATGAAGTTGCTGAGACAATACTTACTCACGGAACGAAATGCGATGATGGCTGCCATGGTGCATATTAATAGATGAAAACAGCAGAAGCTGTGCGATTTAATTTCACTCCAAAGAGGAGACCATAAGACATAACGCTTGAGCGTTTAATAAAACATAAATTCGTGTAACTTGAGTGGCTGTAGAGAATGTGGTAGTTGAGAGATTCCCGGAAAATACATCAGAAGTCAATGCATTTTACATAGGTAGCAATCTTATCGAAAACGGCTGCTAGAATGGTTATACTTACATCACCTATGGCTCATAGAAATTTTTCCCTATGTGAATAGCCATCTAAACTGCCCGTTTACTCCAAAGTAACGTTTTGAAAATGTAACCCAATGAATCTAGAGTCATAAAACTTCAGCAACGTTTTTAGCTTTATTGGTATCCATTTTACCTGCCTCATCCCCCAATTTCCAATCAGCGCCTTCACCGTCTGCTATTGTATTCTGTACCAAATTTTTAGCGTCGCTCGCGATGCAGGACTCTCCTCGTCTCGTAACAACTCTACGGTTCATTAACTCCTCTGTTATTTTCCTCCTGTAATGCAGTTTTTCCTACAGCCCATTCCCATCAACTCCTGCGTAAATGTTTACTCATCGTTAGTTCTTATAGATCAATTAATTCGGCCACTGACGTGCCTCCAGAATCAATGTGTTATCAAAGTGAAATTTAAAGGGTTGTTATTAAGTTGACATCAATTCAATCCATTTCAGAAAATTGACTGCTTCTTCAATATTCATTTGCTTTAAGGGATCATTTTTTATCGACTAATGCAAAGGTAATAAAATGAGAATCCCGAGAAATGACACGATATTAAGTTGATGACGGTGCAAGCTTATTTAATGACTCCTTTTAATAATTGATTCGAGGTAAAGCTCTTCAATGATTGATTTATTGATTCAATGTAAATGCAAAGTGAAATTTTGAAATTTTGTTCACAATGGCAACTCCATAAAATGAGGATTCTGGAAATTGACACCAAGTTAGAGATATATATGCTCATCACTGCGCCAAAGTGATTGATGGTAAGTTACTGAATGGTTTTATAGCGAGTGGGCGGGAACGGGTGCAACTAAAGTGCAGAGATATGCCTATAGGGCTTCATAAATATAGGTTAGTGCGTAAATGTTTGCAAATGAGCACTTCTTTAGGCGTGGGCGAGTGATCGGGGGACACGTTGGTTGGATCGGGGGAGGGGTGAGGAGGAACTGGGATGCTGACGGCTAATTAGTCACGAGGGGCGTGGCAGGAGGGCAATGCGACTCCAGCGCCACTCTGCGCTTTCGTCCGGAGAATCGGGTCCACCCACCACACAGAGAGAGACATGGGTAAGCAAGCCTTCAGAGACGTTCCAATTATCGTGATTCTGCTTTAATGGGTAAAGTAAATAAGATCTTTCCATGATCGCTTCATGGATCGGCAGTCTCTCTTCCTCATTCACTGCAAGGATTGTGAAGGTTTTTGCTTTTTTCTGATGCTGAACTCATGATAACTTGGTATTTTTTAAAAGGCTTTTTCAATTTTTTTTCTTACCGTCGATTCAGATAGAAACACGTATTTTTCGGTTTCTCAAATTTTCGCCTAAATTTCGATCTATTCGTTGCGAAAAAGCGATGGCCTCAAACCTTTCGCTGATAAGTTGATGACGCTACGCGCGCCTGTGGATCGGGTTGCCATTTCTTAGGTGCTTCTTCTCTCTGCACAACGGCGCCACGTGTTTCGCAGTTGTTCACGCTAAAGAGAGCGATTTCCTCTCTTAATGATTGGTTCACTCAGAGCGAATCAATAAACTGGAACTTAAATGACGTAAAATAAATTTATAAAAAATTGGGGAGCAACTTCCGTGTTCTCTTTATTTTCAAGCTTATGAAACTTTTTTCTCGTCCCATCTCTTCTTCCCCATCCATATTCCTAATTATTTTAAAGCATTGCAATTCTGCGTCTCAACGAACGAGACCAATAAGTGAATTGATCCACCATTTACAGCTAAGACCGCTTATGAAACGTGAAATCAATTTAAGAGACCTATAATAGCTTTAAAGGCTATCAGTAAACAACATAAATCCTGAAAGGAACATTAATTTTGCACAACTTAAGGCTGCACACAGGCCTTTAAGGCACCCAGACCGTCGCTTTAAGCTGCTTTGGACATGCGAAGAGATATTCTCGTCAAGTCTTCCTTGCCAAGTTACGTTAAGAAGTGCATCTGATGTGCAGGTAAATAAAACTAATTATATTACTTTTGAACTTTCGGTCAAATATTCTTATTATTTTCATAGAAACCAGTTTAATGACTTAGTAAAGAGTTCTCGGGATCGCTACCGGTCAGGAATTGCATAACTGCCGACGTTTCGATGCCCGACTCTGCCATCGTCCTCAGGGATGTGAGTGTCGAGTGAGAAATTTAACTTGCTTATATACAGTCATTCTGGTACACTTGCTTATATGCAATCAACTGACCACCAAAGTGGCTGTATATAAGCAAGTTATATTTCTCACTCGACACTCACATCCCTATGGACGATGGCCGAGTCGGACATCGAAACGTCGGCAGTTATGCAGTTCCTGACCCGGTGGAGATCCCGAGAACATTTCACGAAGTCTATTCGCCGGGAAATCACGAAATCTTTCTTCAGTTCAATGACCTTTGTGATAAAATGTCAGCAGTGAGCCGATATGGCTGCAGAGGCCATACTGACTTAATACAAAATTAAGGTCTATCATGAAGAACACAAATGGTAATTTCCACACTTTTTAATTCAGCACTCAACAACCGACCATGGTTTCAACACATTGTGCCATTTACCCTGAAAATGACACAATGTGTTGAAACCATGGTCGGCGTTTGATTGTTGAATTAAAAAGTGTGGAAATTATCATCTGCGTTCTTCATCATAGATATAGCGAACTTCCACAAAATCAAGCCTGAAACGATTTTATACGCAAAATTAAGGGTTTGTATACGTCTTAATTCAAAATTATATCAGCACTTTTTTTCAAAACGTAAATACAGTACAGTAATATACACGGAATCCTCTATATCCAAGGGCGTACCCAGGATCAAAACTAAGTTGTAGGTAATATTTAAGCATGGAAAAGGTGAATGAAATTAATATTTTAAGGAAACTGTAACAGCTCTTTATTAGTTTTTAAAATTGTTTGCTTGAAAAAATATTATTTTCCTAAAAATAATTGGCGATTTTTGCTTCCTGGGGGGGGGGGGGTAGCTGCCCCCTCCTGCCCCTCGCTGGGTACGCCCATGTGTATATCATGCTGTGGTTTTTACATGTGTTTATGCATTCCCCATAATTATATAAGAGAATTGCGGGTGTAGGTCACACAAGTATCACCTCAAAGAGGCCAGAGTCTGGAGCCGGCCCTCGTCGCCCTCTCTCCCCCCTTCTGCCACCGGTGGCGCTGGCGCCAATCGATGGGCGACTGCCGACTCATTTCGACGTCTCGGAGCGCACACACCTGGATGAATTCCCGCTCTAGTTGATTTGCGACCACTCTCCGCTTGCCCACTCCACTGCATTAGACGCTTAATCCCCGCGCGACGATTCCGCCTATGATGTATTTGAGAGCAATGAGATGTCACAAAAGATATATCAATCTCACGAATGTAGCCAGTGCACAAAGAACATAGTACGAAAGATAAGGAAAGAGATAGTAAAAGAAATCGTGTTTGTCGTGGCATTCAACGGGTCATGAATTCCAGGAGAACATAATTAGGAAAAAATGGAAGTCATTACATAGTATATAATAATTTAATCCTTTATATTTATACTACTTATTATGAGTATTAAGTAGCATTATTATATGCTTCTTAATGGCTTCCATTGGTTACAAAACCTCGTAAAATAAATACGGACTTTAATGCTTAGGGCGTCAAGTTTGTGATTCGTACATTAGCTTGTGCGTTTCAATGGTCCGGCGTATCAAATTATTTTGGTCTTTCAAAAGAGGTCATTTCCGCAACATATGATTCTCCAAGATTTAATGGTCTCGGTACTGGAGGATGACGCTGAAGAAGAAATGGGGAATAAAGTGAGAAGCCGGGAGATACACAGTAGATGATGCGAAGAATGAGCATTGCCTTTTTCTTTAATATTGTCTTTTTTTAACTATCAAAATTACGTTTGTGAAGTACTCTCTTCCAGGCCCGTGCTGGACCCCTTCTTGCGGACCCCGGCTTGCAGAGGGCGAGCCATTGCCAGCACTATGCAGGGGGAGCACTACCTGGAGGTTATTTTATTCCACCTCGGTGGAATAAAATATTTTTATTTTATTATAAGTTCATATAAGTTATTTTATTCTAGGATTTATTATATTCCACCTGGAGGGGTGGAATGTAATAAATAAATATTAAAATTTTAATCCTTACCCTCTTGAGATTGAATTGAATCTTATCAAATTGAATTATATTAATTTAAAATTTTATTTTGTTTACTCACTGTTTGTTTGACGTTTCAAATTATTTTGGCCCATCGAAAAAGGTCATTTCCGTAACATATGAGTGTCTCAGAAAGTATTTTGTTTTCCTTGGACAACAAGCAGTAGTTATTTATTCTCCATAACTTACACCCACGCTGAGCCTACGGCTAAAAATGAAAAATAAATCACCAACGACGTATCCAAAAATGGAAAAATGTAGGCGAACATTTTCATCGAAATGCGAGGTTTGCTTTGTTTGTCTTAGGCTGTTAAATAATACATCATTGAAATCGAGTCAACTGCTCAATGCCGGTATTCTTACTGCAAAATTTGTCAGTTTCGGAACAGGAAGACGCAAAAGATTTCCAGGTTGGAGGGCGCACCGGGATACGTCCCGGTGCCCCGGTGGCCCAGCCAACGCTCAGCACGGGCCTGCTCCCTTGCATTAAATTAGTTTGGAGATGCACGCACAATCAAGCCCTAGATGTTAGATAATTCGTAGAGGCGGGACTCGAACTCGCGACTTTCGGATGATCAGGCGAGGGCTTCACCCTGCATTCAGCGTGACCTGCGAGTATTTAGGAGCACCACGCGCCCAAGGGAAGTGAGGTGAGATGTCTGCGTCATGTGACAGAGGCATTAAATGAGAGTGCAACGCGAGATAGCAGTGCGGGGAAAGGTCACTTATTTTCATCATATAACTATACTATAAAGACAAAAAATTAACTTTTTACAGCACTCATTTGTTGAATACCCTGGAATCAGGTTCTTAGCTTTTCAAAAGAAATATTGTGTAAGATCGATACCATAAAATGCATTAATTCTTCGGTGAACGTAACTGGTATATTGAATTTTATTCAACAACTAGCTATGCCATTATATAAATTTTATGCTATGCAGGATTTCGAGAGTTACTGTCAAAGGGATTAATATCTGCTATTCATTACAACTCTTCGTAAATGTATATAATTTAATCTTTTAAGCGCAAATTTTGTATTAAGTGCTGTGGCTTGCGCGTTTCAATTGTATGGCGTTTCAAATTATTTTGGCCCATGGAAAAAGGTCATTTCCGTAACGCATGAGATTCCCAGAAAGTATTTTTTTCCTTGGACAACAAGCAGTAGTTTTTCATTTTCCATAATTTACACCCACGCTGGACCTACGGCTGAAAATGAAATATAAATCACCAACGACGTATCCAAAAATGGAAAAATGTAGGCGAACATTTTCATCGAAATACGTCAGACGCATGCCAGTCAATTTATTCTCGAGGCCATCTGAGCGTTCCGTGTATAACTTTCTCATTCGCTCTTCCACAAATCTGGGAGAAGGGACATCATATCTCACCTGTTGTAAAAGCGTGGCGTGCAAAGGATATAACTTTCTCGATGGATCATGTCCTGTCGAATCAGGGGAAGCACCCCACCGTCGTCAGCCGAGCGCACTCGGAACTATCATGCTATTGCTTTACCTTGCTATTCAGCCGTGCGTGCTTGGCTCAGAATTGGGTGCCGACGCACTAAGCCCTCAGAGTACATGTAAAGAAGAGCGCTCTAGCTGACTATGTCTGAGGAGGCAAATTAATCCTTCAACTTCAATATTATTGTGGAAAAGCATGTAATTTTGGCTCAAAGTTAACTCATACAGGTTTTTTTAAAGTCTCAAATACCTCCTTTTATTTGAGAGAGATACATTCGATAGATTTAATACTTTCAATCTAAACCATAGAGATTCCTATAACAAAATCTGATGCATCCTCTCTTTAGAGTGCGTTCAATTTGATAGAAATAAAATTTTCAACCTAAATTAATTACGTGTAAACTAACCCAATCGTTGGTCAATTAGCGAATTTTCTAGGCTCGGAAAGGGGCGGAGGATCACGTTATCTAGGATTTTTACTCTTAAATCTTGGCTACATGCGCAGATGCTGAAAATCGGTCTTGTGTTTAGTTAGGAATGAAATTGGATCTCCTTATACAGTCGAAAGGACACAGCTTGAAAATTGTTTTGTGGGGGAAATGCTTCATTGGGAGGGCTAGTGCGTATGAGATGAGTCAATTGAAAGGAGTTTTATTAACGAAAGTACGACCGAACTGTGTATTAAAAAAATACATATCACTTGCAATAATTACAATTCATGTGAAAAGTAGTCGACAGATAATTTATTCATCATAAATCTAAGAAGGGTAGAAATTTTTAATTAAAAAATATAGAATATCATTGAAACATGATTCCTATCGAATACATAATGACTGTGATCAAACTTGAATCCATTGTCCCTTCTAAAGGATAAAGTCAACTTTTTCCGGAGAGATATCGTGGAACAGCATATCAAATGATGAACAAATATAGCGTACTGACCACTAATTTTATTTAGCAGATCTACTATACGTGTTTCGAATACCTTGAAATCATCACTGAGAGACTGATGATGATGGGCAGTCAATCCAAACACGTGTAGTAGAGCTGTGAAATAGCATTAAGCGGGCTGCATGATATCTTTGTTTGTAAATTCTTTTTATGGGATGGTGAAATCTTGGTTCTCGGCCGATATGAAGTATTTGGAATTTTCTCCAAGAAATTTATTTATTCATTATCAACTTCCCCTTAAACAGCACTTGACGGCCTTTTACAAAGAGAGTTTCCAATATTAACAAAGTAGGTACAACACAAACATCCATGCCCTGGATAGGGATCACCTACCCAGGCGGGATTCGAACCCACGACCTTCGGTTTGGCAGGCGAGGACTTTACCCCACCGCCACCGAGGCCGGCATGTTATGCACCTATTACCGTCCGCAGTTATGCACTTATTTCCGTCCGCATCGATTAAGAAGAGGGTGGAAACCGACATACCCAATTTTGTATGTGTCGATTAGAAAAGGGTCACCGCCGCGGTCGTCAACGGCGAAGGTTCATATCCAGCCTGGCTTACCGGGTCCCCGAGATTTTCAGCTGGGTCTTTTTGCGGGGGGAGGGGTGGTTTAGGAGAGAAAGGGCAGGTGAACCAGTGGCTTGCGTTTCGGCAAATCCGGTCCCGCTCTCCGAGACAAAATTTCCACGGACACGATTCTGATCACGTATCCGCCATCGATTTATCCCTTTCGGGGCTTCCGAAACTTTTGACCTTCTCCCCTCCCACGCCTCCTCCGACCACCCCTCTCCCTTACCCATGAACAAGACTACTACACGACTACTCTCGCGGGTTGAAATCTCTTTCATAAATTCCCTCGTCCGAAAAAAATATTAAATTCATCCAGCGGTAGTGAAATGACTTGTGCCGTCACTGTAACACGAAGGTTCATCCATCAGGGTGAGCGATGGATTTGTTCGCATCCATAACACCCTAATCTAATGTAGGTCAGACTGTTGTGAACCGAATTTTGCTAAGTGGAGCCATGCTATTCCATGCATGAACGTGATTCTAAATTTGATTTTTTAAACTGTGGAAATTTTCATGACTGCTGGAAGTCAAGCAGATGTATACGGTAATATAACAATTGAGGTAACTGGAACATTGCAGAAAGAAGTATAGTTTTGTCAAATTTTAAAACATGTAGTGTTGTACAATAAAACATGAATTCAATTAAAGTAAATTATATTTGTAAATTGTTTTTACTAATAGGTACGCGCAGGAAGAAACATAGGCTACAAAGGAAAAAGAATAGAATATAATCGTAGTAAAAGAAATTAACTTACGAAGCAATCAAAGGGAACACAATTGAAGACCTGGTAAAAAAAACAAATATTTAATGAGAGTATTGTAACATGAAAGTATAAAAGATAAATTGTAAATGGGATGGTATAGATGGTCCAGACATTTTAAAATATCGGAAGTGGTGAGCCGAATGCTAAGAATAATGTAGCGACGATTGTTGAACTGAAAAAGTCCTAGAGAAGGATGGGAGGAAGTTGTGCAGAAGAGCGAGGAGAATAAGGGTCGCAAATACAAAGGAGGGAAGATAAATCGTAGAAAGGTAGAAGTAAATGAAGACGTATCGTCAGCATCCTGACCCTGTAGTAGCTGGAACGAGATCCGCATATGTTCGCTTTTATGTAATGCGAATCTTTGTCCTGTTCGAAGTTCAGTTTTGTCCACAGGTTGTTAATGAATACTCTGTAGTGAAAGAAACGTTTTTAATCCTCAAATCAATTTATATATGTACATGCTTATGTAAAGAGGTGTTTTAGTACACCTACTGTCATTCGATATAGCTTTATTATTATTTTCAAGTAATGTAATATTTAAGCTACATGTGCTGAGGGTAATAAACAAAGGATCTATCGCTCAAGTTAAAATCTCTAATCGGATTTGCTTGAGTTATTACGAACATTACTCATACTCTGTTGCAGTCTTTGACATCATTCAATTACACCAATTTGATGCGTTGGGATCGCAAATTTAATAAATCATCGCATGTTGACGTATCCAACTCTAAACTAGAGCCAGCAGTTCCCCTCTGCCGGTAAATATAATTTTATTTAATCTAAATAAGATAAACATATTTTTTTAAGAAATGGATCAATTGGAGTTCTTATGTGGTTCATATCCGAAGGAATGGTTACAAATATGAGCAAATAGTTTTCTCGAATATCAGTTCAACACTCTTTCGTCTTCAATCAAAATTCTAAAATCTTCTGTCAGACAAATTCGGTAATGTATCATTTATTTTTTCAATTACTTTTTGAGCCATTGTTTATTATATCGTTTGAAGATAGTTTTAAATGTTTGAAAATTAGTAAAAATAAAATAAATTTAAAGCCTGTCACAAATATATAACATATATTTCTGAAAAGACAAAGGTGGTATTTTCCTTTACATTCAGTCTTCTTCCTGGATAAATTCGTTAAATATTGTTTATCTTTTACCGCTGGTGTTTGCCAAAATTACTATTTGAATTTAACAAGTATGCCTGAGAAAATAAATGTGAGAAAAAATTCTCACGAAAAATGTACTGAATGGTCATGCTATAATTTTGAATATAAACATGATTTTTAATTTGGGGAAGTTTTCGAGTGGAGTGTAACCTTGGAGCACACTTATGCTCCACATGTGTTCCGCTATTCCGGATTAGCGAATACTTGACGATCATGATTCGTAACAATAATATGCTTGTTGTTATTTAGCATGTGTGAGTTAAGTTGCACTGAGATGGGAATGGTAGAGTCGGAGAGCATTAATGAAAAGCTAGCGCGTTGTACCCAATGACATGAGTCTAAAAGGTCAGATGAGGTAGTGTCCTAATTTGCATGGGAAAGTGGTGGTCTGGTGGGTCCAAGTTAAAGAATTTCGGGATCAAATCCGTGGGAAGCCTTTGATTCCCGACAAATTCTTTGAGTTGTGAGCCAAGGGATAAAGAAATGACCGCTTGGACTCTGAACGTAAAAAATCACGCCTATGACTTAGCTCCACTCCCACTTGTCTTATCACACCATCGCATCGGTTACATGGGATAATTGCTAGTGCTGGGTGCATTTTTATAGAAGTCAAAATAGCAACACAAGTAAAACCATTGTAATGGAGTAGAGTATAATAGTGTTCTGAATATCCTTTGGAATTTCATGAATGTCTCCAAGATAAGAGTAATCAAAAAAAGTTTCTACTATCTCTGTGGTATTGGATCGGGCCATCATCTAGAGAGGATTATAATCCATGAAATCCATAATTATCGAGAGTAGCGCGCCGAAATCCTCATTTTGGGATGGGACGCACCCTTTACTTTCTCTTGTATTTTCCATTGAAGGGACTACAATTAATTTATTATAAATATTTGTTTACTCAGTGTGCCGAGAGTAACCGCAGGGATGAGAGGAAATCGCGCCTGCCACGAATCTTCAAGAATATTCGTAAAATGCAATATGTCGATTTCGGCCGATCGAGTGTGTATCTCTGTATCTGTCATACGTATCTGATCAGCAATAACTTAAGATGATGGGTTGATCATATTTAGGAGGCAAGACTAACGTAAGGTCGGTTTAACTCATTGTAAATTAGGGCAACTCGTGATAATTTGTATTTAAATACATAATTAAAATAATAAATACGGCATAGTATCACTGCAAGCCGCGGCACATGACTCATTAAACTAATTTAGACAAAGATATGTATCTTTTCCTTTATTTTCCTCATTTCGTGAGGGGCAGATCCTCTCAGTCCCCTTCATGTGACCCTGATTATCAGCAATGTCCCCAATGTTGGAAACCGAGTCCTGATACCCGAATACCAGTTATAACTCAGTAAACTGAGACCAGCTTCCATCCCAACGCATTGTATCCATCAGTGCGTCACCGACCCCGAGAAAGCAAAGCGGGAAATAAGCTGCTCAATTAGGGCTCAATTATTCGGGGAAGTGTCAGCGCTAGGGTCCTCTGATCCGAGCGGATGTTGATAGCGGTCGCGCCCGTGGACTGCCCTCCTGTGGCAGAGCGAAATGGCGATGGCAGCCAAGTCGAGCAGAATGAACCATTGCGATGGAACAGGAGTTACGTCCCTCAGTGCGGGAGCAATATCTTATGCCATTTTGGAATAAATGGCTTCAGGCATTACTCTGTGGAAGACAATGATGATTTCGCTTCTTCAAAGCATCAATAATGTAAGGTTTTTTACGTTATATTTTAATGTCAACCACACGTCTAGGTTGGAGTTGATAGAAATACTCAAACTTCCCTCTCCTTTAGATGTTAATGGTATATCAGTCTGAAAATGTTTTATGTCAGATAGTGTACCTTTTGATGGCACAACTTGGCGAAACACGTACGCTCAGTAAAAACATTCTTGCGGGGTTGTTAAGTTATAATTGATTGCTAATAAATGCCTTTTCGTCACGTGTCTCAAACAAGGCCGTAACTGGAAATAATTGCCTTTAGAGATTAGAAATAGTATGCGTTTCGAGTAGGATTAGTACGGTGATTGACATTTCAGTGCGTATTTCCATTACATTTCGGGTTGGGTTGGGTAAACTCATTGACGTCCCGCGCCTGCTGCGTTAAGTGAAATCCTGTCAAGACGTATTCCCTCATGACCTTAACTGAGAGAGCGAATCGCTGCTACTCGATCGGTCATAATTTCATTTCATCTCGAAATATTTTGGGCGTATAGAGTACGTTTCTGCCAGCATTTTTCTGCATTTAGAATTCACAACTTTATATTCAAAAATATATCGAGGTAAATGTATAAAATTCGATATACAGGAAAATTATAAAAAGTGTCCAGTGTTTTCTAAATTGCACTTTCAACACTACCTCCACTCTGAAGAAGGGCTCTGCAAGTGTCCACGCTACCTCCTTTTCAATTTTTAAGGTGATATGGTGAGTTTTAAACGAGCTAAGCGTCACAAAAAACGCCGGTCACAGTTATCTTCTTTACCACTTAGATCGACGTGGTGAATTATACAATGCTAATTAGTTACTCAAAACAGCAAATAGGTTTTATGTATTTAGAATTTAGCATCTTATTTTCTTCTGAATTCGTTGACCAAATTTACTTCTTAATAAATACCAAATACAATGAGAGGATAAACTATTTTATTAATTAACTTAGTGAAGTGGATTTTATTTGAGGTATTTCTCTACTTAGTCAGTAGTCAGGGCGCCTTCGTAGTGGAGTTGTCTGCGCTCGCGAAATGATCTCTCCTCTACGACAGGACTCGCTGGGAGCGGAGTGGAGCAGATCGAATATGAATCTCTCCACGGAGCATCTCTCTCCCCGCCTAGCAACAAGTGCGCCTCCGGAGGCAGGTCGCGGACGCCGCGCGCCGCCGCTATCGTCTCACAGACACACAGACAGACACGGGGACGGCTGGCCGAATGGAACAGCGCTTTTCCGGTCGTTCGGGACATAATTCCGGCCAGTCGTCAACCTCCGCCAAATTCCGTGTTTTTTTTTAACTCGCGGATGCTCTACCCCCCCAAGAAGAGCCTCGCGCAATGATTAGCATTTCCTCCCCATTTATACTGGTGGTTACGGCGGCGATGGAAAATTGCCCCGTGTGAGCCTCGGGATTTATGTTTCAATTTACGGCCAACTGCTTTTCGCATGAGGAAATGCTTCATTTCCTATATCTCCATGATGTTTTTTCGGTATTTTTTTAATGAAAATCCAATTTCAATCGCTGTATAAATCGAAGTTGAGAGAAGGAGAAGGATCTCAAGTATAGGGCGAAAAAAGAGAAATTAAGTTATCTAAGAATAAAGTTGTAATGGTTTTGAGCTAGTTTAAAGGAATTTTAAAGCGTCTTCCTTGCTACGATTTTTTATTCTGGCGCATATTTTTTATCCAAATCGTTCCTAAAACTAATTCAAATATTTACCACTGAGTTCGTATTGATCAGAAATTTCAAAGGGTATGCAGTATGTAATTAAATGTACGGGTAAAATGTATGGCAATGCATTTGGTTAAAATTACCAAGATATCCTTGAGGCACGATACATTGAGTGTTTACATTTTATGAAATAAACTTTTTTCAAAATAAATCTAATTAATTTCCTCCGCGATTTTTTACCCTTGCGCAGATTTTTGTTTCACTCCGTTCCCAAAAGTAATTCCAATATTTACCACTGACGGCGGAAGTAATAGCGTTCTCCGTTAGAGAATATGTTTCAATGGCAGACAGCGGCCAAGACGAAAAATTGATTCATATGAGCCTCCGAATTTATATTTTAACCAAAGTGCACTTATCACGGAGAAGTACTTTTTTTACCTATATCTTCAATATATTTTAGTTTCTTTTTTTAGTGAAAATCCTATTTCAAATAAAGTGTAAACTGAAGTTGAGAAATGAAATATAAAATTCTAGATAAAAAACAGAGTATTTTGTAAAGGAAAGAGACAGGATGAACCCCACCGTGGCGCGCCGTTGACCTTGGCCGTACGAGGATTCCCGCCCGTTAATTTTTAACGCACACAAAAATAAAATTGTGAACATGATTGCTTGGACATACACTGTTAATTTAATACAATACAATGAATAAAATTAGATGTGGAAGCTAGTAACAAATAAAATTAATTCATTTCAGCGCACTTTACAGCGTAGTATGGTGCTGTGATTGACTCTGTCATATGTAGTCAAAGATAGATAGCATAAAAATAGACGTCTTCGTCGTTTTTGTGCCAAAATTGGTGCTTCAAAAATACAAATACCCCATTTATTAGACAAGTTTTACCAACGACATCATTTATTTGGACTAACGTTGCCAACCAAACCATTCAGATAGGTATATAAAATTTTGGGGTATACATCCAGATGACGGCAACTTCCTTTTAAATTGCATTCCCTCACACTGTTCAGTATTCTTTGTCGAGATACGAATATATAATTGCTCTATGATTAAAATTCAGAGGTTGACAGTGCAAATTATTTCTTTCGCATGCCAGCGAAAATTACCATACATAGCGAGCGCTCATAAAATCTAAATTCCCGGGTTTCCTATCTTTCAAATCATTATTCTGTTCTATGTTTTTATATAAAGGCTTCAAAATTAATTCCTCTGAATTTTGTTATGTATAGGCTCCAATTAATGGAGTGTGTTCATGAAAATATAGCCATTCCGCAATTTTGTCATTTAGTTTTAGGGTACTATAAACTATCAAATTTTTGCATAGTTAAACGTTTAATTTTGGTAAATTGATGGAGTTCGTAATTCAGAAATGAATTTTTCACTGTATGGCCTGTTAGCCTTGCTCTAAAATAAATCTTATGCATAAATAAAATTAAATAAAAGATAACCGATGAAGCCTCACTCTTCTCACTAAGTGGGCATTCACCGAAACCATAAACTTCCGGGCCATTTGCATATGGTGCAAAATGAATCCTTTTAGCAAATTTATGACCACATAATTTGCGTAATTCACGAGTCAATTTTTGGTCCTCACATTGTCAACGCTTTCATTCTTTATTATTAGAATTTAGTTTCGAAAGTGTTTCACGATGAAAAATAATGCAAATTTATGCAAACAGAGATAGGTGTGCGGGAAATAAATATACACTGGACTAATGGAAAGCTGACGCTTATTATTATTTACACAGGGGCCGGTACTGAGTGCAATAAAAATAATGAAAGGTCTAAATCACGGAGAAGTGGGCACATATATAAGCCGTGGTAACGAAAATTAGTGCACTTGATTACGCTGAATATATTCTATTTTATTATTCAAAGGTTGAAATACAAAGGCCAAATTGCAGCTTCTGTGCCGAGTATGTGTATTTTTATTTTAGATATATCAGTTTATGTTAACATTTCCTCACATTTATGAACACCATTTACCCGATGGCATGTGTCTCGCGATATTAAATAGAAGGAAGTGGTTGACCACTTATAAGTATTAAGAAGTCAAAAAGTTCACTAATTTTACGCATTTCTTTTCACTTTTGCTATGTATTACCCTAATATGTTTCAATTAGGATAAGCTAACGTAGCAGAATCAAGTTCAAAGTACTCAAGCATCCAAGACTAAATATTTTAGTACAAGGGGGTAGTTTGATACCTCTTATCATATGCATTTCTTGATTCCCACTCTTTGGCGATGTGCATCAATCAATTGAACAAACTTCTTTACTGCCACTAACTGAGTTATTTGAGAAGAATAAGTAAAAATGGTAGCTAAGATTAGGTATTCAAATGCATGAATGATTAGAATTTTTGGAACTTTGGAAAACCTCTAAGAAGTTAGAAGAAAAGAAATTTGCCTACTCAAAATAATGGGCGTATACAACGAAACCTAATTTAACTCCGAAAGCATCGAAGTCGTGGTTTTTTATGGTCTTAAAACATCACTATCCTACACGTAGCTTACCATGAGAATAATTTCCCCTCAAGCTGATAATCGAATCACTTAACTCTGAATCTAATTACTAGCGTGTTGGTGCATAGTACTATCGAGGATTTCCTTTTTTGCGCTGGTAAGTATCCTCATGGGTAAAGCCCCGAAAGATGCAGATTTGTGCTTTGGTTTTCGACTCTAGAGTATTTTTGTCATTAAATTTTATGTAAATTATACCTCTTGTTAATGTGGCAGGCTGGAAATTGCACCCAATTTTAATTAGCACAAGAAAATGAATGCCTGAAATGGATGCATTAATTAAATCTCATGACGAATTTTTCTCTTTTGGGTGTGCTTCTACTTGACTCAGTGACGTCGAATGAATGATGAAAACCCCACACCAAACGAGATTTAAGGCACCAAACCAAATGGGTAAACTAAAATTCTGGATTTTCTCACGAATATTTTTTATGGATTAAAGTCTCATGCACGTGGCACGTAATATAAATAGTTCAAGTCAATATCGATAAACACAGAGACACAAAAAAGAAACACTCACATTGGATAAATAAACTCGAAGCTATCGAAGCACTTCAGGCTTCTTCCTCAGCTGAAGTATGAATCTTCAGCTGAGGAAGAAGCCTGAAGTGCTTCGATAGCTTCGAGTTTATTTATCCAATGTGAGTGTTTCTTTTTTGTGTCTCTGTGTTTATCGATATTGACTTGAACTATTTATATATATATATATTTATTTAAATTATATTGTATAAAAAAACCGATTGCACTGAAGATGATTTAAAAAATAAATCGAAACGTTGACTGAAACTTATTTTATAAATGACCTAAACTCCAAGAAATACTATATTATATTTTGAGTTCCTATTATCGCGCTCGAGCTCGTATTTTTCAAAGATTCGTGATCAAGGCAACGTTGTCTTTAATCCGAGGATCACATTTGAAAGGAGAGAGAAGTTCCAAAATGATATAACGCGTTACCTCTCCAAATAAACTCCGGGATGTGATCCTACCCAACCTTCTCAAGGAGACCACCACGTTTTCGGCGGCGCAGCTTCCATGCTTACGTTTACATTCGCCAAGGATTGAGCAGGAAAGGCAACACGGCGTCCGCGCGATAAATCAACACTCGCGCGCACGAAAGGTCCCTCATATTCCAAAAACAGAGGGAGAGAGAGAGAGAGAAGTAGATGTGGCCCAGGACTCCCGTTTATCCCGACGCGAGCGTGCGAGATCCCGTTTTATTGAAACCCCTACGGGGACTTGGCCGCCTGGATTGGAGAAAAGCGCGATAAAGCAATAAAAAAAAGGAACTGCGTGCGATTTCGTCCGGATTATACGGGCCTCTCCATCCTCTAATTACACCCACTAGAAGCGCCACAAGTTCTGGAATGAATGAATGAACGAAAAAGAAAAGGAAAAACGAAATTTTCGAAAGCGGTAGAATTTCTGAAACCCCGTTTTATTTACATCAGGGAAGAGATTTCTTTTATAAAAAAATTAATTTTTCGCATGGAAGGGCCCCTTTGAAAGAGTTTTAGCCGGTACGGTGCCTGAATTCCTTGACATTTCCATCAAATGCTATGAAACGAGGGGCACAGAATGTTTCTAAAGGGCGGGCCCCGACGCGGTCGTTGGTATTTCATCCCTTGATGGCCTGAATCAAGCCATTAATCAGTTATTTTTGGCTGCCCTTTTTGAGCAATAGAACCATCTCTTTCATTAAGCGGAAAATAATTTATTTCCAGCAAAGAGCCTATTCAGTAGAAACAGGTTTGGGTACAATTATCGATCATATTTGGCATATGATAATATTTAAATGTTAATGTAACGTTTTCATACATTTATCTAAGCTTTTACGGATTTCATAGGTGGCAGAACACATAAATTAAGTAAAATAAGGCGGATATTTTTCGATGAATTCCCACCATCTGAATAGATCAGCGTTATCAATATAGTATTCACCTATTCACGTCTTAGGCATTTTTATTTGCATATTTCCCATTTTAAATTGTCGTATCACTGGCCATTTTTATTGCAAATCATCAAGCGTAATTTTTTATCAACATTAATTTGTTCTACCTTTCTAAAGAATTCCAGATTCCAGAATTATGATTTTTTATCATTTCCAACGTGGCCACTCATTCAACTAATATCAAGAAATTGACGTGGATAAAACTAACTGAGCCTCGTAAGTGCTAATTCACATATTTTGCAAAAAGGCAGAAATTACTTTTTATTTCTAACATATTTTATCCACAGCTTTACAGAATTTTCCAAGCTCTAAGAAATGAGGTTGATTCATTTAAAATTACCGTAGTGAATGCATGAAATTTGCAGTGTACCGCAATTAAAATCCGCAATGTTGCGAATTTCATGTTGTCATTTAAATCAATTTTCAATAAAATCATAGCAATGTATCATTTTTAATACGCTTATGCCGTGAAAAAGTTTTACTGTTGAAACAACATCTACTGGAAAATTAATTCGCATGAGATCGAAAGCATTCAATGCGCGTAAGTAATCCCATCCAGCGAGGGTGGTGTTTAAAGCCAAGATGAATACATGTTCGTATTCAGATATCATAGCATTGGACTTTCTCCTGTGCCATCGCGTCCCGCTACCGATTGTACTAAGGGGTTAACACGAAAACGAAGGATACACAAGTCTTCTGACTCGACAAGATGTTTTGGCTTAAGCCCCAGCCAAGGAGACAATAACTCATGGGGAATCGCTGTCTCCTGCTGCTGTTTACAATTTCAATCCTCCGTCACCACATGCCTTAAAATATACTATGTTGTAATTTATGCTGTACTTATTATTTTATTTTCTTATTAAGCCTTCAGGTTCGCAATACAATAACTCAATCAATTAACAACTTTTATATTATTTCAGTCACTTAGATGCCAATAACATTTTTATTTTGTTTATCACACATGAGAAATTGCGCATTCTAACATACTAGACTACTGTTTTATCACTTAATCTAATAAGATTCCTTTCATTCTACTATTTCGCATGATATAACTGCAGATAATTGTCTGGTATTAATAAAAACTGATTCCTACCTCGCTGAATTAAAATTCCAAAGTGTTTCCGAGCACTTTTGTGTCGCATTTTTGTTGCTTATGACACCACAATTACGAAATTATTTTAGAAGACGCTCCGTGTAAAATTCTCTAAGACTCTTAGCAGCATTTATTTTTCAAGGATTTACAACGGCCACGTTTATAGTGCTTCTTCTATTTGAACCTTAAAGATATTTGGACTTTATATCAAATTTAATTGAATTTTTAGCAAACTCAAATTCTATAATAGGTAGATAAATTGTGGATATTCATTTATCCAATCAGTATAACCGAAAACAAACTAATAAATATGAATGTTTGATTAAAAGGAATGAGGATTTTTAATTTGGGTTGATAAATATGATTCGCATCTCAGAGGCTTGATGCCGTGAACTAAAGTTCAGCGAAATATGAAAGAAAATCCCCTGAATCGAAGTGCAAGCACGTATAGCGGTTCAGTTCTTGGGCAACGTTGAGTATTCATCCCGAATCCTCCGATCTTAAGACCTTAATCCAGGGATTCGGATTCAAGCCTTGCACGCTAGCTTCCTAGGCGTATCAGCGGAAGAGACCATCAGTTACGTGGCTAAGAGAGACAGATACGACACCGTATCTTTCCAGAACACGAAATAGTACACAAAACTGTTAAGTTAAATTACATGAACCTTCTATAATATTGAAAACAGGATATTCATACAAATTTAGTCATTTAAAAAAATCAAAGGCGAGCGTTTAAATATATTCTTGCTGATTGAATTATAATAATTTGATATTAGTTTGTCCCATATCGGTGTTTATTTTCATCTCAGGACTTAATTTTTCTGTGTTTTGATGTTGTTCTTGAAAAGTATCCAAGTTCATTTTCATATTAAATGGCATTCCATATCCTCAGACGATAGATACTTTAAAGAAGTAGTTTATGTGTTCAAGGACCAAGCTACGGCCATAACGCTTTCTACGGAAAATCATATGATGAGAAAATCTTTATAAATTAACTTGAAAGTTCTTTTTATTTTTTCGGAATCGTTTACATAGCTTTCTGCAGCATTATTTCCACTTTGTTCATTTTCACTATACTAAGGCAAATTTTTTTTCTTTAGAAGCAGGTGTTGAAAAATATAAAAGTGAGAAGCCAATATTCCTCCATTGATTTTAAAATTTCGATCTGGACGTGGACATTTTTAATCCTTAAAACCGCAAAACCATTCTTCTTCTTAACCCTTTATAACCCAATGTCGCTTCTAAGCAACATCAAAAATGTTTTAACTTTTAGCTCTATTTAGGAGATATCTAAACTAAATATTATTTTGTAATGTAGACTTTAATGGCGAAATATTTTGCTGCTAGGAAAATTATCATTGAGTGTAAAATTTTCAAGTTTTCAGAATTAAAAATCTTTAAATTCTTTAATTTAAAATTAAAAATCTTTGATTTCTCCCAGAAACAACTCTGGGTTAGAAAGGGTTAAGATATTTTCAGTGGCAGTCGTATTTGTTTACTTCCATGATCAGAATGCGAAAGGTTTCTTTCCATTCTAGTGATTAGGTTGTAATTGAAAATTGTAATTACTTACTTACCTATTTGCTCCAATATATTTTTCAAATAAACTGTTCAAATGCTAGCTATTAGAAAAAGGTGTACACCTTGAAGCAAAATCGGTTGGAAAATATTCTATCGGGGAGCTAAATTAATCAGGATGTTCACGTATGACTTGATTTGCAGATCCCGGGGCGGGCGCAGATTAATTCTCTGGCGGAGTTCCAAGCCCAGTTTGTTCGCCAGAAATCCTTATTTATGATCAACTTACATTTAGCATGACGAGGGGGCTTGAGGGCGTGTTTCACGGGAATTAAAAACCATAGCGGCGAAAACGGATTCCTCAGTCTTCTTACCATTGGCAAGCATTTGTTTTTTTAATCCTTGAAAATACAAATATTTCATAGAATCATGAAAACAAGAGAGACTTAATATTTTACAGTGATGAATTTTATCCTTTTAACATGGCCAACAAAATAAAGCACACATGAGTGCGAACAATGTGAAAAAAATCTTATCACATTTTTTACAGTTTTTTTATTGATATGAGCTTTTAAACATTTGTTTCCATTACATTTTTGCCAATTTCTTACAAAAGCGTTTCACTTGGTAATCAGCCCTTTCCCTGATGACTATGCATGAGTCAACCGTCGAAACGTTGGGCTATAAAAGACCAATCAATGACTTTCGAGGTTGCATGATTTCAGCCTTATTCAAATGATACTAAAATTCTCAAGGCTCATATTTTCTTCTTATTTGCATACACTTGGGAATGAGTATAAAATATAATTAAGTATTTGTGTACTTATTGTGTAGCATTAAAATTTCCAGACTTCATAATTGCCTAAATTTAACTTGGGTCCGTACTACGTTTATTACTTTTTAGATTAGGATTGTAAACAGTCAATTCCTGTAATCTAAAGGAAAATGGAGAGCTTTCCTTCCTCTTGCTTTCAATACTCTGTGCATCTTTCTGATTGAAGATACCAATAGTATTCGCGCTTGCAAAATCCATGCTCAAAGCATTATTTAGAATGAAAAATATCAATGATACGGGAAAATTATGAGAGAACTTCGGAGACACAGATTATTTATTTCAAATGAAGCACAGTTTCTATTGATGAAATACAATCCCTTGTTCAGATAGGTTTTAAAACCCAAAAAACCGATCAAAATCTTTAAAAATAATTTTTAATTTATTTATTGAGGCGAAATAGTGTATTACATGTATGAAATCCTATGTGAAATTGAGCGCTGTTTTGTAAAATAGCATCACATTTCAATAGTAAAAATAGAATATTAATATAATCCTACCTATTATATTTGTACTTTTATCTAATGAGCTGATCTAACTGCTCGGTGAAACCTGTGACCCGATAATATTTATATTAGTCTAAAAAAAGATCGACTGTCGCAAAGAATTGCGGGCTTTCTTGCTTCCTCTTGTTTATTTCTCTCTCTCATTTTGATACAAGATCCTCTCCAAATGGCTAGAACGCCTTGAGAGCCAATTTTCTCTCCATTTCTTTCTTCTCGGCTGAAAAAAAGCAGCGGACACGATATCCTTCAAAGAGACAAACGAGGACTCCGTTGATTGCCTGGTGGCATTACTCTCATCTCTCTACCCCACCGAAGCCATTGAGTTAAGCAAAAAGTCTTAAGAGACAAGAGGAAGGCCTTCAAGATGCACACTGTGCTGATTATACTGGTTCGATACCAGGTTGACCCACTAAGGATAACATTTTGGTTTACTCCGCTTTTTCCTCAGCGTATTTAGTTACTAGTTAAGTAGTCATTCCTTCAGCTAAGTTATTATTAGTAAAGTAACTATTCAGTGAAGTAGTTATTCCGTTGTGTTAAAATGTTAACGCTATCATATTTCTTATTTGTGCAAATTTATAGCTGTATACTTGATTCCGAGCATGAGCGGTACATTATTAATGTTCTCCAATCTTTTTTTCAACTTATGTTCATCTCAACTCTCTACCCCCACCGAAGCCATAAGAGTTTAACAAAAACTCCTGAGAGACAGGAAGAAGCCCATAAAGACCCATACAGTGCTGATTAGACTCGTTAGAAACCAGGTTGACTCAATAAGGATAAAATTTTGGTCAAAATAAGGGGAAAATTACGCTATTTCAACTCTTTTAGTCATTACGTCCATTAACATGCACTAACTGTAAGGGGCTTCTTAGGAAAGTTGTCCGTGATAATGGAGATTGGGTAAAAATACTGCACGAACAAGCAAATGTAAAACATTCTTTTTTATTTAAATAACTTTTAAAAGGATAGGATTTGTCGAATCACCTTAAAAACGTGATGAATCTTGAAAAACCATGCTCACCAGTATTAATTGGAAATATGAAGAATCAACTTATACATATTTACACAATCGTTGCGCTAAAATGCCAATGCCAGTTTCCCTCCTTTGCGCGAATTTATATGTTCACAAATGTTTTCGAGAGTGAGTGGTAAATTATTAATGTTTTCAAATATCAAATTTATTTTTATTTAAACTTACATTCAATATTTATAGCACTATTATGAAACCCAAATGTGAAAAAATATGTCTTCGAAAGAAACAAATTATAGCCTTGTAAAAATCTTCATATAGCGATTTTGTAGTTAAGAATAAAACTGTAGAAAGAAAGTAATTATTTTACCGTTACTTTTTTATCATCTCGTGGCTAATGAAAAACACTTATACAGCTGATAGCCATTATACTACTTCAATGGCATCCGCGGTGGTTTTTAATGAGGTATTTTTGTGGTTAGTTGATATAATTTCACAGTAAGGTCTAAGTAATTTAGTGTTGGAGAAGAATCTCGTTCTTTTCCGGCGTGTTATGTTGGTAAATCCTCCTTAGCTTTTCACGTGTTCGATTTGAAACTCTCATCCTCTGAATTTAATAATGATAAATCGACTTTATTGAGCGATATTAGGACTAGAAAGTCCCTCTTCTATCTAAAGCCTCGTCTTACATTAAAATTTTGCTGTTAAATACATTGTCAAGTTGCTCTTAAAATTACATGTGGTCAATAACGGCAAAAGAGACATAGAAATACGCTTTGAAGAATCTACAAACAAAATTATAGTTAACAAAGAAGTTAGGCCTACGAAGACCCTTGGCTGATAACTTGTTTTGTGAAAGTTACTCGTATCATTGCGAAGTAAGCTCAGAATTTGTACTGTGAATTAATTACTTTATAACATAGTTCTTTCGACACTACGTTGACCCACTAAGCATTAAAGGATAGTCAAAATCAGATTTTAATATCAATAAGGGTAAAAGATCACGAATCCGAGGTTGAAGTGGGCAAAAAATGTTGTAAAATAAGCCGTGAATAATTCGACTTCTCAAAGAACATTAGAATGTGATGAGAAAATAATTGGAATGTGTTCTCTTTTGTTATCTTAAATACAAATCTTATATAGGCGATTGGAGATTTGAAAATAAGCTAAGATTAGGCAACGGTACATTAAAAGTGGTAAAACGCGGAATTTTGTTCCTTAAAGCAAATCTGCTTGGTGAGTGAGTGAGCTGGCGCCATTGTTTGTTTCATTGTGTTTCAGTTTAATTTTTGTATCTCCCCACTGTCATCCTTCTAACTTCCCATACTCCCCACCATTTTTTCTCAGCAAAGAGTATGACCTTGGGGAATTTATTTTCTTTCAACAGTACATTAATTTTCAATTGAAATTGGAGGATGGAATAACACCGAAGTACCAATCCCTACACTTACTATAAAACGCGCCTGATAACTCATTTATTTCGACTTTTCAAGAATTTTCATGAAAATATTTATTAAATCCATAAATGTAATTTATTTTTTCTGTAAAGGATGATATTCTGTGTTTTTATGGCCTTAAAGAGCTTAAAATATTTGGAAAACTCTTTTCTCTTTGTAATTTTGAAGTAAACGGCTTATGAGGCTCGTCAGCGAGGAAGCCTATTTCGCTTGGCGTTATATCTCAAATTGTATAGTTATAGACGAGAAAAATGTGAAAATGGAGAAATGCAATGCGTTCGCGTACGTCAATAGTTGCACCATCACATTTGGGTGCAGGTTGTCCCAATAAGAGCGCGTTTACACTGGCAGTGAAAGTAAAAGTGAGAATAGCGGAAGAGAAAACATATGATATTATAGATTTCTGTGAGCATGTGCATATTTTTAGAATAATATATTCACATTAGAGCCAAGGAAAACAGAGCAAAATGTAGCAAGAAAAAATGAATTACTCCTAGTGTCTTTCTATCTTTATTTTTTTACACTTCAATTTTTGCTCCTTTTTTGCATTATGACAGGGAGTAGTTCTATTTAATCGCTTGGATAGTGTTCCTGCGGAAGGTCGGAATCATATTTATAGAAATGTTTTGCCAAGTTATATTGATAATTTATCGTTATTATATCTTTCTAAGTTATTTCCTAGTTCGACTATTTCGCAGTGTGCCACTGATAAAACTTTCTTACCCACCCAAAAAATATTCATGGCGGTGCGATGACACCTTTAGTTTTGCCCCCGTATATTTTTCTTCCGCATCGAGACGCCCATCCGTCTTTCTCTTGTTCCCCTCGGGAGGTGGGGTGGGGGTGGGGTGTGGTGTATATGGGGCCAACCTCCGGGAAAATGGAAAGAGGGAAATTACCCTTCACTCTCGCAGTTGCCGGACAGCATCAAGCTCTTCCTCCTCCCTCCCAAGCCTCGTTTACCACTCTAGATACTCAAAAACAGCCACCACACCCTCCCCTACCCCTCCCCTATATTTCCCTTGCAAAAACTTTCCTCACGACGTATTAGATTTTTATTAATGCCCTTGTTCATTATAATTAATTTAGGGTAAGAACTTCATCTTATTCGGTTTCAAGTAATTTTTTAATCTAGAGGAAATACAGCCGAAAACATTGCTGTCATTGTTAATGCTATTTTTATGTTTCTGAGCTCAAAATGTGACGAATTTTGGAGAAGGAATTTTGAATGCTTATTTAATTTATTTTTATTAAAATTTAAATATGTCTAAAATTGGTGTTTTGTGTACTATAATATTTTAACTAAATAAAATTTGTATACGTGAATAATTTCGTTGGAGGTAACCCAGAATAAAGAAAACTAAAGAGACTGGATTGGTCTGTGACTAGAGAGTTGGCTTCCCACCCAGCAGGTCTAGGTTCAAATCCCGGCGCTAGCAGAGATTTTTCAGAGACTGTGATAATTATATGAGATCCATAGATAAGTGCTGTGTGGCGGGCTGTTCAAGAAAGTTATTACGTCCGTCTGTTGGGACATTATGCTGTGGCATCTTCCGATTAAGCAGGCTAATGCCGACGTTGGGTTTCTTTCCATCCTCCCGTTACGGGGCAAATGACCTCAGCTGTCGGTCGCCTTCTCTAAACACCACAACCACCACGATTTTCCTCTTAATTAATTCCACCACATTTTTCCGTAAAATTAAGTCAAATCAATGAAGCCGTACCCCTTTCTTTGCCCACCCCCGTCTAAATGCATCCACTCACCTCTTCCTAGCCACATCGCGTCGCTACGGAAACTCGTCGTCTTCGTCCCACGCCTGCTGAACGACTGCTTCCGTCAATCCAACGAAATAGTCGCGACACGCATTCCCATTAATGTCCTCCAGGAAAGACGCCTAGACATGTCGAGAGGAGGGTGCAGTGAGCGTGGTGGCTAGACAAGGGGTGTCTTCCCGCGGGGGCCTCTCGGATGGAAATCCCCCATTACGGTTGGTCACAGTTTGAGGACTACCCTAGCCAGTGACAGAGTCGTGACCTCCGTCGAAACAGGAAGACATTGAAATCGTGGTAGAAAGAGCTCCGCGTTTGTCAAATATATTTGTTAACACTTTGAGAGGAACCTGTTTTAAAGAGCTCGCTTCGCTCATAGTAGGGGATTTTTCGATAAGTTCGAAAATATTTAATTTACTAATGCAATTGGGTTGATTTTTATTTTATCTACATTTGAATTCTTCTAATTTTTGTTTTTTTTTATGATGAAATAAATTTAAATTCATACATTTTACTTATTCAGAAAAAAAAAATAATTTTAAACGGGTGATAGTCATAATATTAGGACCAAAGTTGCAGTTAAAATGCGTATTGACGTAATATTACGTCTTTAATCATCTGATTTCCGGTTTTATAACGTCTGGTTAGCGGAAACCATCTAGCGGAGGCTGAAAGTTATGGTTAGCGTGATGTCTGATCTTATACAGATGCTAATCGGAACTTTCAACCACCTCTTGGTACAGTTGAAGGCTGTACCATGTTATGGTTAGCGTTAACCAGACGTTATAAAAGTGTCAATTGCTCTCCCTTGCAAGACACACTTCCCAGCACTCCGCCTAAATGCACCCACTCACTTCTACCTATCCACGTTGTATTCCTTCCACGACGTACGACCGCTTCCGTCCATTCAACGGAACGGCCACGAGACCCATTCCCATTTATGTCCTGTACACAATACGCCCAGACAGGTCAGGAATGGGTGGTCTCGTGAGCGTGGTGGCTAGACAAGGGAATGTCTTCCCCACGGGGACCTCAATTCGTTTACCGATGGAAAACCCCCATTACGGGTGGCCGAAGTTTGAGGGCTATCCTACAGTAAGCGGCGGATATAGGAGGGAGTCGTGACACCACCCATCGGGACTTCAAGCTAGAAATGTCGCTAGAAAGAGTTCCTTGTATGTTATGCGGGCGTTAACCGTAATTCTTCGGTAAAGCATTTGCTACTCCAATTCTAATGGCGTTCACGCAACATAGCTCTACCCAAAATGTATGTTATCTAATTATTTCACGTTGGGCAAGGGAAACTGAACAAGATATGGTGCGCCCCCTCCAATCGTAATTCCTTCGTCTGAATCTGTGCCTGATGCTGGCAGTGACAAAAATTTCCTATACATATAAGCTATTCATTGGTTATTAGTTGTTGGATATTCATTGGCAATTTGCTGCAGTTTGGAAAGCTAATGGAGGCTAATGAGTAACCAATGATATAAATAAGCTGTTAATATGGGTCCACAATAGGCTTTTCTATTGGAGCCACTCTGGTTATCTCATAAAGATCCATTTTATTTGCTTCTGTATAATATATTGTAAGTGCATGTTCTTTGAGTACAAAAATAATTGTTCTCCCTGGTTTGAAATATATGGCTCTTGGGAATGAGTATATGAAAAATTATATTCTGTGATGTAAAGGTGCATAAATACTATAATAATGGCATGTCATAATAAAGGTGAATATTAAGAGGCTTAACGCAAACTGAGTTTCTCTTTATTTAACATGTAGTGACTCATATTGGCTTTTACAGGTACCCAATGGCTGAGGAAGGCCAGCATTTATCCAAAGTCATGATGATGTCTTCGGCTACCGCGGGTTTGTTTTGTTTCAAAGGACACTTCTCCCGGTTTCCGCCTTTCTTATGGCGGGTGAGGCGTATGGCGATGAGATGTATGAGCGTTTATGGAAGATGTGATTCAGATCTCGTAAAAAAAGATGTAGCGTCAATACTTGTCCAAACGACGGATTTTGGTATCCAACCGTTGAGAAAGAGTATTCACTGAAATATACTGCCATTCGTGTAGGAAATCGACTTTTTTCGTTTAGACCTTCCTCTGAAGGAACTAAACATTTCCGATGTCTAACCATTTTCCTATCCAGCAAAAACTTTTTGCGCCTGCCTCAAAAACCATCTTGCCATCTAAAGTGCAAATTAGCGGGGAAAAATGTGGAGAAGGAGACGTAGGCTAGGAGATGAAGGCAGGTTTATATTCCATACGGGCCGCACATGTGCTTTCATCGCGACACAACCCGTGTGGCGAGATTAAATTTCAATTCTCATACCAACTATAGTTAGATCACTCATTGAGCTGTTGAATGGATTCTCAAAGGTACTTGCAGTGTTTTAACTGCTATTAAGCTAGTTGCACCATTTTTTAGGATTAAGTAGTTGAAAATCACATTACTTACATGTAATTCCATTTTAATTTATCAGTGAGGATATACTAATTAGAAATAACTGGAAAATAAGATCAATCAAACTTTCAATGCCGTGAAAATATCTCCATTATTTCGCTATGAAAGTGGAACCGATTGAACATATAACTTGTCACTGGAATTAATTATATTGGCATTTGATCTGAAAATGAATAAGTGCTTTTGCTTTGGAAAGCAAGATAATATAAAAATATTTTTCTGTTTATTAACGAAGAGTGCTCCCGTACGTTTTGTGGTATTAACAGCATAATAATTGACCAATCCTAAACTTGATTTAAAGTAATTACGACAGCAGCAAACGCGAATTTTGAGAGAGTATTCAAAAGAGTGTATCAAAGAATCCTGTTTACGAAAATTCAGTGAAAGCCGTTATATTACGGGTATAAGAGTGGACCAAAAAATAACAAGGACGTTCTTCAGATAGTGGAATGGTAGTTTCACAGGGTCTTATTCAAGCTTTCATGGCACATATAGGTTCAAAGGGTCATCATAGGTTGCAATTATTATTTGATGCACCATTAAATCCACTGCCAAGGTGCAAAAAATTTGGTAGAAAAAAACCATTCCGTTTGATTAGAAGTTGAATCTGAATCTTTCTCGAAATTCAACTCCAGGTACAAGCAATTTCTTTCACCCCAGTGGAATTTTCGCGCTTGATTGCACGCCAAAATGATTTCAAAAGGTCGTTCGGTACCAATCCCGCAAAGATTTCCCAATATTTTATTTTTCTAAGCCATCAGAAGCGCATATCTGGAGGACTATGGTCTAAGTCTGGAGAAGACAAAAAGTAATCATTCGGGAGTGGGAAAACGATTTCAAATTACGTTTACTTCCCCGATATCGTTGTACTTACGCAAGACTAGTGATTATTTGGGAATCATATCGCTATTTTCTTAGCATTATCCGGTCCTCCGAATGGGTGTTATTGCGTTGTAAATCTTCAAAAGGTTTTATAGAGTCCGCTGAGGCTGAATAACTATAGACGCCTTGTTTGAAAATTCTACATATGACTTTATCGATGAATGAAGATATTTTCTAGAAATTTTGTGTATTGCTCATTTTTTAACCTCTTAATGACCTTCTTCTTTTAATAAAAACTTCAAAAATGGTGCAACGGACATTGACACTTCCTTTTACAATCTAGAAGAAGCAAAATACACTAGATTTCGTTCCTAAACGGTATTATTACATAAGATTCGATGTCAATCCGCTAAGAAACTTTGTCATTTAAGTGAAACTTACCAAAGATTTCATTTCATCGTGCCAAAACATGGAATTTTAGTTCTTGGTTATTGATAGCGGTAACGTGAGAGAAATTTTCAACAATGTTCAGCGAGATATCGCGGAACAGCAACTTAAATAATAAAAATACTTTCCATGAATTTTACTAGTGGTTTCGAGCTTTTCAGCTCTTCGGTGTCATATTCATAACAATACAGTTTGCCCTTTGAACAAAAATTACTAACTTGAGAAAAAAACAGTCGTAAGGAAGGAAATTTTTACCTATATAACAAAAAAATTTATATTGGGCAAAATAATTTTACCCCACACCGCAACTACGAACACCAGTTTTTCCTGTGAGAAAACTGTTCTGCGAACAAAACAGTTTATCTCAAGAGGAAAACATTTTGTCATTATTGTGCATCTGAGGCGTTGAAGTGCACAGTGACAGGAAAAATTGTTGGTAGTGCAACATTTTTATTTTTATTGCTACGAGAGAAAGACCAAAGAAATGATTCGCGAGTTCACTCCGTGGTGAGTTCACTTAGTGGTGACATGATGGAATAAAAAAAAACTTTGTCACATTTCACAGTCTATCGCCTCAGGCACAACTTTATGGAAGTTTAATTTAGCGTTAATGAAAGAAAAAAATTTTTTTTCATTAACGTTTGCCACTCTGCTTTTATTAAAAACTCGACCGGTTCGACATTGTCAGGTCATTATCAAGAGGTAACAGAACTTTGTTCTGTTGTACAGATCTTTGTTTTGTTGTAACAGATCTTTGTTTTGTTACCTTTTGATAAAGACCTGAAAAGGTCGAAACCGATAGAGTTTTTTAAGAATACAGCGTGGAATATAGCAAAGCTAATTTTTTTATTTTATCGCAAGAGACAGAGCCTTAATTGTGCTCATGTTTTAGCGATCACAGGACACAGTGTGTGGCTGAAAAGGCATTATGCCCAGGTCATTATCAAGAGGTAAAAGAACTTTGTTTACAACAGGAAGAAACAAAGCGAACAAAATAAAGTTCTGTTAAAGTAGATCTTTGCACGGTTATAACCGAAATTTTTTTGTTTCCTTTCGATAATGACCTGAAATGGTCGAAACTGGTAGAGTTTTTAATAAATATTATGTGGAATATAACAAAGTTTATTTTTGATTCTATCACGAGAGCCGTGGTCTCTCTACTGTTTTAGTGATAACGGGACAAGGTGCGCGGTGTGACAAGGCGGTGTGCCCTCGTCGGAGGCGCCGAGTGGCGCAGTGCCGCGCCTCCAATCACCCACCTCTGTCGGCTGGGCCCGGGGAGCGGTCGGCCGCGTGGGGTCGCCCGGGCGAGAGACACAGGCCTCTGCAACACCATCCACGCCGCCACCTCACCGCTCCTCGCTCCTCCTTCTGGTAAAAACAGTCGAAGATCAGCCGGCGACCCACGGAAGCTAGCCACCTTCCTGCGACGGGGGCGGACGCATCGCTCCCCCGCCCGGGGCGAAGGAGGCCAAGGGGCCGCCCCGAACACTCTCCCTTCACGATGCTCTGTCCGTCTGCACGGGAACTTGCCCACGGGGCTGGGGGGTATGTACCACGATAAAAACCCTCGGAGAAAACCAGCGCAGCACTCACTCACTTTACTATGTAGAGCCCGATCGCTCTCTCGTCTCGACACCGCCCTCTCCGTCTGCCTCCCGTTTTCGACTTCGCGTCGTCACCGTACAGAAGGGGGAGGGTGATTCCGGAGGAGGGGTGAGTTGAGTGTCAGCGGCGGCGGCAGATGGAGCTGAGGTCGGGAGCGGAGGACGCCGCTCCCACAGTCGGCACTCGGTCGCTCGGGTGCGCGGGACGCTTCTCTGCTCCCCGCCGCTCCGTCTACACTCTCGTCAGCTGGGGGAGAGTGGGGGGTGGGGTATTTTTCCTCACGGAGGACCCTCAGCGCATGCCCAGGTTCGGGAGGGGAGTTGGAGTGAGGAGACAACCCATTTCGCCCATGCCTCTTTTACGGGGGGATATCACATCGATATAGACGTATCGAACTAACCGATGTATCAAAAAAATGAGGCGAGGTGCGATATCGTTATGTTTTACTCGAAGAGCCATCTCAGAAGTATAATAAAAAGGAATATTGAGAGAAGGTGCACTCTCTCGAGGCTGGCTACCCAGAGGGCTATTCGATTACATTGACGCACCTGCCGCAAAAAGAAGATGAAATATCCATAACCTGCACTTGTAATACATCAAAAAAATTACATATTACCAATGTCACTTATTTCATTGCAATATGGCTTCATTGGAATGAAAAAATGCGTCGATTTTCCAGTTTGTAAAGATGCCTTGTCCTCGGAGCAACGGAAAAATCTATGAATTAATAACTTCATGCAGAAAGCAAAATTTAGTTTTTCTGGCAGTGAATTAACGAAATCTATATTTTCAGTTGTATAAAAAACATTTCAGAAACATTGTGCCAACAGTCTTATTCGATAATTTCTATTTCAATCCCGATTTGGAATTTACTGGTGTTGATATTTTTTTCAATTCGCGCATATTCATTACTTAAATGATTTTTATTGTTATAATCGTAAGGTACCAAAGATTTTCATTTCCGTGTCTAGCCAGTTCATTTTTTCTTCTTCTCTGATTATGATCCTAGGATTGGTCTGCAACAGTCTTTCACATCCTGCCTTGAGCCAATCCTTTCACTTCTGTGCATGACTAGCATCAAAGGTCCTACATAAACTGTCTCATGTATTCTAGTTTAGACGTGCCTTTATTTCCGCACACTGTACCTTTCAGTATGGTTTTGACAGAGCTTCTATTCGAAGTATATAGCCGATGCAGCTTTTCGTTCGTGGTTCTTGCAACCCATGCTATTTTCAGTATTTTCCTGTCACACTATCTTTCATATACCTCTCTTATTTTCTTATCTCTTACCTAGCGTTAAATTTGACTAGTGTAGAGGAGTATGATCCATTTCAAAGTCCTCAGTAGTAATTTTCTCATCCCTAAATCAATTATGCTAGCGGTGAATTATTTTTTTGAAACCTGGCCTGGCTGATTCGGCTTAATACTTCCTTATTGCTCCTCCTCTGATGTCCATCTGACGTCCTTATACTTCCCATTTAAACAAAATATTCGACCGACCGTCTACAATATTTCATTTGCGATCTACCATCATGTAAGTCTTGTTCTTGTTTATTTTCATATTATACTGAGAGACAAAAATTCTTCACGTGACTCAAACAGCTCATCCTCTCTCTCTGCTCAGAGAACGATGATACTTTACTTTGTCAATCATCTCTCTTTTTATATCACAGTTATTCTAGTGGTCAATCTTTCTCTCATTTCCTATACTCCATCATGTATCTAAATTATTAAAAGTTGGGTAATAAAGAGCACCCTTGTTACACCTCTTGACGTATTCTTACTTTCCATGGAGTTCAAATGAAGAGAAATCCTTATCTCAAAAACTTTGCTCGTCTACATCTTTTAAACCCATGCTATATCGCGACTTCTCCCTATATTACTTTTTTTTACAAAATTCATTCATGAAAGGCAATATCACCTCAATAATGTGGCACACTTTCAATACCACTTCCTGATACTTCCTAATAATTTCTCGTATACTAATTATTTTAATGGGATACAACCTAAATGGAATGAGAAAATCGTTGAGTTTCCCAGATTTGGGAAAATAACCAATCGTGATAGTTTAAATAGAAATTTTTGATCTTTTGTATCTTAATGGTAATTTTTGTCAGTAATTGTTGAGTAGTTAAAAAAAAAAAACTTCGACACCTCATTGTTAATAAGAAAATGTTCGGTTGTTCATTTTATTTTCATATGATTCACCAACTTCTCGATGTTTTCGAAACTATTCAGCAATCGAACATCCATTTCTCGATGTCATCGGCCACAAAACATCGATATCTCGATGTAACGTGGCTGGTCTCACTTCGTCCATCGTCTCGCCTCTTCCGTAAACTTCGCCCTCTCCTCCCACTCTCCTCTCTTTCTGTATCTTTCTCTCTATCGCTATCCTCTCCCTCTCTCTCTTCTTCCCTTTCTCTTTAATCCCTCCCGCCGGACTCCTCGCGACCCGGGCCTCGTATGCGTGACCCTTTGGGAAGAGATGAGGATGGGTGCGTGTAACAGAGCTTGCGCGGAGGGCGATATCATGGAGGAAAGTACGGAGGAGTAGTGAGAGTTTGTGTTTTGATCCGTGGAGATGATGGGAGGAGGAGGAGGTGGGAGGGGTAGGATAAGGGGATGGGGAGGTAGGGGGAGGATTACGAGAGAGAGAGAAAGGGCGATGATAACGAGGGAGAGAAGGGGATGCTGGAGCATAGAAGCATCTTCACACTAATTGGAATGGAGGCGTAAAAAGAAATTAAAGCTCGGCATTAATTTTTAAAGATGAAAAATTAAATGATATATTGCTCATAAATTTGATTTATAACATTTTATACAACACTCAAAAAATTTGTTTGTTTGCGAAATGCTTTTATTCAAAGTTCTTGTGATATTTTCAAAATTATTACACCATTACTTTTTCACTTTTTTTATCTGTCTCTAGTCCTCGATTTAGCGATATAGTATCAACGAATTTCTAATCTCTATGATTGAATGAGGCGAGAAGTGTTGTCAGGAATATCTGCTACTTTCCAATTACTTTGCTGCATTCAGGGGGTAATTACGGAAGAGTTGGGTGCAATCATCCTCTTAAACCGTAATTTCTGAGAAAATAATTCCTCTGTGGAATTTTCTCAGAGCTATGGAGAGAGAACTGTAAGTGAACTTGCGAGTGACTCCGTAAAGGTTCGCAGATTGCTAGTCTGCGGATACTTCCTGAAATGTTATTTATTATAGTAACTAAATTATTATTATACTAACTAAAATATAATTTTTCACCGGCTCAATATAAAATTCGCATGTTTCAAATTTTCTGTGGGAGTTGAGAGGTGTTGTGTGCGCTTTAGAAACCAGAATAGTTGTTAAAAACCCCAAAACAAAAATATTCCGAGTCCTACTATGGGAGGCTTTATTTTCTCTTTTATCGTTTTCAAGAAAGAAAATTAGAAACAGACTCATATTCTTCTTACGTTTATCAATCTGTCACGTAGATAGCAACGTTTGAAGTTCCTGTAATTCGTGAGTAAACGGCTGAACGCATTGATTTTTCTCCGAAAAACATTTTTTTCATTATTTATCGAATCTATGAATGAATAAGTGGCATTGCATCAGAGCAGGGACGGATCCAGGATTTCTGGGGGGGGGGCACAAGCAAGGCCGTTTCCAGGATTTTGTTCTGGGGGGGACACAAGGAAACCTCGTAATACAAAACAAACGCATTTATAATGGGACCGTATTAAAAATCTTGCATATTTATTTAGTGCCTAGGGGGGGAACGTACCCCGGTTACCATCAGCAGCTGTGAATAATCAGGTCAATACTTTTAATATAGTGAAATTGTTCCACTCCGGTCAAACCTTTAGGGAGCTAGGAGTATTTAAGCCGTCCATGACTCTTGTAAACGATGTAAGGACAAATATTTAAGTTTATAATAAGAAATACGTGAAATAATTCGTAATATATTTATATACGATACATGCTTGAGTCGCTAACAACGGCTCTGTTAATATTGTTTTTCTTGATTTGTAATATTGATTTAACAAAAAAATTATTCTGCTGAAAATAAAATAAAACTTATTTATTAAATCTTTGATATAAAACTTTTCGTATTTTTGTTTGCCCAAACTGTGATCAGACGGGTTAGGGAGGTAAGGCAGGAAAGGGATAAGAGCACAGCATGGAAGGAGGAGAATATGAGGGTGGAGGAGAGATAAGACGCCACACGCGAGGGGGAAATAGGATGTGTGAGATGTGTGGAAAATTTGAGAGAGGGTAATGCAGGATAAGAAATGAAAGGGCGATGAAAAAGATAGCGGTGCAGAGATTACGCTTGCATTGAAGCGTTCAACACGTCCATTGCTCTTTCCATGGCTATGGGCTCTTTATTCGGCTAACTTTTACCGTAGCAATAAGAATCCTACAGTTTTCAAAGCCTCATAATGCACTTCCGTAAACAAAAATATTTCTGTTCGCATGACGCAGCAATGGAATGGTACGTAGTTTTAGCTTTTTATGTAAAAAAATAAGCTGTGCTAGAGCATAAACATTTCCGATCAGGGAATAAGCAATTAAGCCTGTTTTAATAACCTCTAAGATTCTCTTTTTTCACATTTTCACATTACTCATTTTTTAAAGCCTTACGCTGAGGTAAATCGCGGACTTACAAGGGAACTCCGAAAGTATTTCCAACAGATCTCGTTCAAATTTTGCTAGGTGAAAGGAAATCGATACTCATTAGGGGTGGTTTTTGTTTCAGCCGCCTAAGTTCAATGTTTTACGAGATATTAGCGACGGAAAGTAACAAGAAAACGCTCAAAACTATGCAAACAGCATCAAAATTATAGCCCCTTACGCTCCGTTGCTAGGATGAGCTCCGGGGTTGTATTGTTCTGTGGATTGCATAAATTTTTCCTTGTATCTTTCGTCACTAATATCTCGGAAGTATTAGGCGCTGGCGAATGTAACAAAAAGTATACCTAATGGGTATCCATTTCATATCGCATAGAAAAATTTGAACGAGATCTGATGCTGGCACTTGAAGGACTCTCCTTGTTAGATTGGAACGGTCATTTAAAAAGAAGGAGAAATATATTTTGAATGATTTTTCATGATGGATTTGGAGTGAATAACAGATAAATAAACTATCATAATGCTTATAATAGTAAATATGACGAAATCTTAATGATGACACAGTGCAGAACACAATTTAACTTTAATTTAAACAACTTTGATATCGTGGGAAGATTAAAGGCGAAAGGATGAAGGCGGGCGCAGGTGAATAAAATTCATGAGCAGGTGGAGGGTTGTGTTTTATGAAGTAGCACGAAGAAAAAGGGTTAAGCGGGAAATTGCTTTAATTAGAGTCAAGGAGGAAAGATTTGAAGGTGGGCGTCGTTGGACTGCTTGCATAGGTGGGTAAGGGAAGTGAAATGTACACGGTTTCAGGTGAGTCATGACAAACGGAGGTAAGTAATAAATATACGGTGCGGTAATCTATAGCAGGAGTACGGGAGGAAGTAGGTTGAAATATAAGGAATTAGAATGATTCTGGTCAGTTGAATTAATAAAATTGTGCCAGGTAATTACAATGATAAATTTAAGCATACGCGCATCGCACCAAAAAATTAAAAACAAAAGCGTGCGCAATGGCTACGCAGTGATTAGAAGTCGAAGCCGGCATATGAACCCTAACTCTAAGATAAATTGTTCCAGAAAAATATAATAGCACATTTTCATCCAACCTTAATTATTTAATTTACTTAATTACAGGGTACTAAATAATATGTATAAAAGGCTAGATACCCAAGAAAACCGTTATCATGGTTACTGCAATGTGCATCCAAAACATTTTGCGTTGCCATAGCTCAGTGACTAAGGAGTTGTGAACCCATGTTTAGAATAGAATAGAATAGATATTTATTCATGCTCTGGGTAAACCCTTGGAGCAAAAACACAATTTACAATAATTGGCTCATCAAAGCACACATTTCATGAAAATATCAAGGTATATGTTTATGGGACAAAAAAAATCAATATGTTTATGGGGCATCAATAGGGGATAGGGGATATCAATATGTTTATGGGACAAAAAAAACTAAAACTTGTTTCCTCAACCATCTCCTGAAGTAGCTATTGCAGATTCCTTCTGAAACACCCTTTATATTTCCCCTGAGGTTAATCATTGGTCTCCATCACTAAATTAGTATTTTTTTTTTCCTTTCTCTTGACCTCAATTTTTAACGTTTATTAGTGTCTTGGAGTGGAGGTCATTAAGAATTTAATGCAAAATTTTTGGCCAACTTATCAGTATATTTTTGTGCCTTCACCAGGGTTTTTTTTCAGTGAATATGATTTGCGTATTATCACAAATAATACTCATTGCAAATAATAGCCCTGGTGAAGGTATAAAAACATTCCTAAACTTTGACCAAAAATTCTTGCATTTGATTTTTAAAGACCTAAACTCCAAGAAAATAATCAAAATTAGTTTTGTTATATTTCGGAAGATTGGTGATCGAATACGTCCCACGCTCCTTTTCCTTAGAGATTTTGACTCCTCTTCGATCGCCTTGGAAAAATATCCATCATCTCAGGCCAGCTCCTCCGGGTATAAGTCCGTCAAGTCGGGCGAGAATGATACGGTTTCCTGGCGTGGCACTTTTGGTCTGCACCCATACCCTCGTCTTGAAAACCTTCCCTCACCCTTTTATCTATCTATCTGCGACGACGTTGGAGTACGGGCGAGATTGGGTCGGTGTGAAGGGGGCGGAAATAAATAAGGGTGGCGGCGACGTGTGATTGGCGTCCTGTGGGGGTGTTCCGGCGTCGGTGTGCGTGGCCACGGGGTGGATATATGGTTGGGGGTGTTCTCTTTTCACTGCGGTCAGGGAGTGTGCACCGATTGGGGTGGATGGAAGGATTTGGGTCAGAGAAGGGGTGGGTGGCGGTGAGGGTGGCCTCTTTGCCACCACACCATGTCGCGGGGCATCCTCGGAACCCACTTCGCAACCTTCGAATTCATTTGTTTCCCGCCGTCATTGCTTCCAATCTTCCCACCCACTTGAAACCATTGATCGCAAGGAAGTGTCCGGGGAAGGATGGCCTGATTTCAATTTTTTTAAATTTTGAAATATATAGAATGCAATTCTTTTCATCATCGTCATTAGTCAACAATCCTAGTATTGGTTTGACGCACCTCTCTATTCCTCTCTCCTGTCCACTAGCCGTTTCATAGCTACGTATACTGAATGATTTTTCCACGTATTTTTAAGATCTTCAGGGAGGGAATCCCTAATTATATCCGGGAAATCTTAATGAATAGATCAGTAACCACTCACATGTCATCTCGCAAAAAGGACTATTTATGTTATCCTACTCCACGTACAACTACCTACCAGAGATCATTTCTAGTAACGGCATCTAAATTTTGGAATTCTCTCCCTGAGGATTTAAAACAGAAGGGCTCCAACTATGCATTTAAATATAAATAATACATGGCTTTACTCAATGGAGAGCGAAAATAAACTCCTACATAAAATACAGTCAACATATTCCGTGTGTTGTCAAATTTCAATCCTTGTTTACGTGTCATTTCTTTCATTTCATTACTTGATACTTTCATGAAATGTGTGCTTTTGATGAGCCAATTGTTGTAAATTGTGTTTTGCTCCAAGGGTATACCCAGAACGTGAATAAATATATGTTCTATTTTGTTCTTCTCTGCAATGCGTGAAGGAGACAACGGTGATCAGTACAGCGACACTTATTTAACTACAGGCGTGGTAACATTTACCTTAACAGCTGCAGTACTGCGATTTGGGAGGCAAGGGGACGCCACTACATTATTATCTCGAGGAGCCGCAGCTACTCCAACTTCAAAAAAATCGGACATGATGGAATTCCCTCGGGTAAAAAATTCTGGAGGTACCTAATCTATTCCCCAATTCGGATCTCTGGGCGGGCACTAGTGATGAGCGATATATCGCTAACTGTGATTGAATCACCGTTACTGAAAAGTAGCAGTTACTGTCGATGATTTAATACAAGAAATCACTGTGATTGGATCACTGGATTCGGCGACGATAGCACAAGCTGCTACCAAGTGATAAGCGAAATATGGCTACATGTGATTGAAGTGAAGTAGCCGATCACTGCCGGTGACTAAATCACTAAATACTCAAAATCACTGCGACTGTGAATACGTTGAAGATAGCTTCGGCTGGTACCCATAGTATAATAAAGGAAGTCTTATTCATATTTTATGATGAATTCTTCACGAAATATACAGCTAACGGTTTAAATCATGATGGTTTGAATATAAAATATTTTTCAAATATGCCGACGGGATTATAATAAGTGCTGAATCAATTCCTTTACCATATCATATTTACTTAATTATCGTTACATAAACTTCAGAATCATAACTATTCCCTAAAAAAATATTTTGCCTAATTTTCCAATTTTCAATAAGTTTATTTGTTCCTTTTGCGGAGAGCTCATTCATTGGCATTGGAATTGGACAATGTAGCAGGAATAGCAGCGCCACAAACCACCGCTGACTTTTAAGAGTGATTCTCCTCGGCGATCGCAATCACAGTTACACCGTCACTGATGAGTAGCAGTCACAGGTAACGAAGTGATTGGAAAATCACAGTTTCGCTCTTCACTAGCTGCGACTAATCGAGAGGGTACATCGGTCAATTGTGATAAAGGTATGGCATTAGGTACATGGAACGTGAGATCACTTAGCACCTATTATAAACGAGTTTTTTGTTTATGGTGCCTGTGTCTCTACTAATGGCGGCAAAATATTTCGTTTTATTTATATTTAAATAAGTAAGTATAAGTTTTAAAATATAAATTTGATGCTAAACATTGTTCAATTGGGATAAATTGTTTTGCCTATGCTACACTAAACAGTTGCAGTGGTAAAAATACATTTATCTAAGTATCTAAGCAAGTAAACTAAGTATTAATCCCAGTTTCCCATTCAAAATGCATTCAAATTCGTTTGTTGTGCTTGCCCCGCGCTCTAGCGGGCGTTCACTCACCGGCCGCCTCCAAAACTTTAGGTGGTGAATTAACAGGTTTATGAAATTAAATAACCACCAGTAACGAAAGAAACCTGTTAAACAGAAATTAGAGAAAATATAAAACTCGCTTATACGAAAGTGCTTCTGCGAAAGGGATTTTTACAAACTGGTTGTACATCCATATTCTTATCATCGACAAAAATATTTTATGAGGTCTATTGGCCCCTTTTTTCCGTTTTAGGAATGCATTTTAACATTAAGAGACACACACGCAGATTGAAAATATCGTATAATATTTTACCGAAGGTTTAAAGTATAAAAAAGTAATGAGATTAAGTGATTTACAAAGCTTTTTCACACATATTTCATATTTTCATGCATTTTTTGGTCAAACTTGGATCGCCCATTAAGAACTTCTATTAACAGTAGAGGCGAATGCAGGCTGGTGCCTTACATACATGAGAAGGCTGGATGTTATGGAATACTCCTCCAACGGGATGGAAATTACAACTTTCTATCATCAGGAGGTAATTTCCTCTTTACTTGTCTCCTTGGGTTCACCCCTATCATTGACTCATCTCCTAGTGAGATGACATGCCAATTGCCAAAAGTGCTTTGTGAGGGAACATATAACAGTACCTACTTGAATGGATATTTTCCACTATAAAAACAGTATGGATATAAAATTTTCGTTTTCATTTTATTTCGTTACCACAATTTCATGTTTGCATTTTAACGATTCACATTGCATCAATATATTATTAATTAGAGTTAGAGAACAAAAAATATTTTTAAATTGTTGGACAACGTAATTTCTCATTGTGATACTTAAAATATGACATCCTTGATTTGATTCCCTGTGCATAGTAACAAAGTATTTCATTCACGTTGAGGTCCTTATATGTGATGCATACACTCAATAATACCGGAGGATATGTGTTGTTAACTTATTCCGGAACAGTAAGCAGTAAATAGAAAATAGATGGGAAAGATGATTATTCCGTTTTTGTTTGTAATCCGTCGGAAAGAGATATATTCCTCACGACAAAAATGTGGATACTTCAAATAATTAGGCCGTACCGTTGGTAAACCTGTTTCATCCTATCCATAAAATACATTGCCTCAAATTTCCATCCGAATTTAGTGCGCTCAAAAGAACTTCCTATTAACAAAAAAACAATGAATGTGATTTAGCTTACGCCGCACATCGAAAAACCCGAGGCTGAATTGATTTCTATTTTTGGCGATGGAAATTCACGTGCTAGCTAAAATTTGAAACCCTTGGGAAAAGAATTGCTTGGGAATTTGACCACTCCTGAGGTCACAACTTCCGTTTAGAGCTATCTGGGCCAGCGTTTTTCAGTCCATGCTATTTTTCTGGGAATGCGTTGACGTGCACGGGAAATTGAATGATAAAAAATATAGATGGAAATAAGACCTATCCAGTTGGTTTTTTCATTAACCGATTCGGAAAACTACTATTTTATAAGACGAATTCTTGGAGAATGGTAGGGGTCCAAATCTCTGAATTGAAATGCATTATAGATATCGTCATAGATGTTCCTCCCACGAAATTATACTTCCCTCCCCCCCAATCCCTGGATTTTTTCTGGGTTAGATCACAGCAGCTAGCTTCATTTAATAGGTCACCACACTCCCTCACTTTTTCATGTTGAAAATTCCTTGATAAAAACCCTCGTTGAGCGAGGTTTTCAACACAACACCTACTTATTATGAACGAGAAGGAAGGTGTTTTGCGATTGAAATAAATAAAAGGAGAGTTGATACTATATTACCGCATTTTATCTTTGTTGGCATACCTGATTGTATCCAATGAAGGTGAGACCGAGAATTTTATGGGTAGGATATGAGATGTTTGACTTTTAGATAGGAATGAATAAGACCAGAAGATATTTACTTTGTAATTATAAAATCAATATGAATTCGTTCTATGAGAATGTAACAAATAACACAAATGCTTGAATTCAAGCTAATTTTACACTGAATAAGATTTTGAAAAAGCTAAAAATAATTTTTATACCACCAAAAATGGTTCACAAAGAATCATCGTAGTGATAGAAAATCACTGAAGAGGTATTATAAATGGACATTTTCTTTTAAGTTAAATGTAGATGTGATAGCGATAATATTCTAGTTGATCCCGGGAACTACTAAAAAGTTGGTCTTTTCATACACTGAGTCGATGGAGCATGAGCCAAATCACTGCGACTACAAACTCATATAACTATATCAATCAAATATGAAAGGCTGTGCATTAGTATACGACACTATCAAATTTTCCGCTAATAGATTTAGCCCAGGAAATGAAACATTTTGGCTTGCAATTTTTTCAAACTGAATCGATTTTCTTGAAATTTTCACAATAAGTGGGGTATATACCAAGAATCAAAATCTATATCATGCCGACGGGCGCTTTTACCCTGGGGGTGGTTCCCGCCCCATCTCGGGGGTGGAAATTTTTAATTATATTTTGACCACAGGAATCGATAGAAAAATAAATTTTAAGAATAAAATGTTCTTTCCATTTTTTGCGTAAAATTAATATTTTTCGAGTTATTTGCGATTGAAAGTAACAGTTTTTTAAGAAAAAATCAACGATTTTAATCGATTATAGGCAAATAACTTGAAAAGTATTAATGTTATTAGGAAATTGTGGGTTACAAAACTGTAGCTTATAAAAAATTAAATAAAAATCTTATTTTATATTTTCTTTATGACCAATTCGGACCGAGCTACAACTTGTTTATGGTTATCTATTGTTTGTCATACGCTAAATTTGAAAGATTCAATACCAAATAGCGGGAATAATGTAATTTTCGAGGAAAAATTATGCAATCTGTTTAAAAGTGTTTTTAAAAAACTTTCTTATAATGAGAAAAAATATTTTTTATCATGAAATTTGAGCGAGCTATGATTAAAAATAAGATCAGTCCCTACTTTTTTGTACGAAAAAATCAGTGAAAACAACTCCTTATTACCACACTAGACAAAATTGATCAATGCCCTTCAGTATTTCTCTTTATTTAAGTATTGTTAATTGATCCTAGAAGTTTTTCTAATTTACAACTCTAAATTTTGAAAACAATGGAGGAAAAAGTGAAAAGTCATTTTCTACAATTTCGTTAAAAATGCTCTTTTTTTCAAAATAACTCCAAAAAAACTGGAGATAAGAAAAAAATGCAAGAGTAATAAATTATACCTTCTTTATTTTCAAATATTTTGGTGTGATTTAATTTTCTATACAATAAATATTTGGTGAGATATTGATAATTAAAACCTCTATTTCCAAGGGAGCTCCACCTTATTTAAACCCTTAAATCCCTCCCCTTTCAAAATTAATGACTCGAAAAAATTTTTATTCACATGACCTTTTAGTCAGTAAAAACCCTACAAAATAAAATTTAAATGAACTTTCTATCATAAAAAATATAGGAGCTTTGTTTGAAATACCAAACAAATTTATTATCGAAAAATTCGAAATCCACAATTCAGAGCATAATATTCCTCATAATCAGCATATACTTTGTGTACTTTACGTTAGAAGCTAACGATACACACAAATTTGCTACAAAATAAACACACATACCCATAAGATGATACACATATGTGAGTATGTGTGCTCTCGCTCACAGTGACCTGTGAGCATGCATGTGGTGGGAAGACTGAAAGGTATACAGTCTCCGTTTGATTGTGTTTCATGTAATGTCTACATAAATGTACATTTGTTTGTTTATGTTACCATGACGAAGTTTGTTCTGTTTATCATATTGTTATATCTTTTCTGTGCTGTGATTAAAATCATGAGAGAAAAAAGTGAATACATAATAAAAAGAGTAAGAAAGTGAATAAGAAGATACAATGTGAAAAATAATTTTTATTTTTAGGGTAAATTATTTTTTTACATTAACCCCCAATAAGGGTTGATTATTATGGGTTGAAACACCTTAAAATTATTTTCCAAACAAAAAAAATAATTATACATATAATTTAAACTAAATTTTACTCGTATTTAGCTTTAAAAAATAATTTTTTAAGTTTTAGCTTTTAGGGGTAGTTTTCACCCCTAAAAAATAAAAGGCACCCTTCGGCATAGTATAGATTTTGAAGAAGGGGGAATGATTAGTCTAATCCCAAATATTTATGCAAATCGATTCGGTTTGAAAAAAAAATTTTAAAGGAGGTATGATTAGTATAAACACAAATTTTTATGCCAATCGATTCAGTTTGAAAATTCTTTTTTACATTAACCCCCAATAAGGGTTGTTTATTATGGGTTGAAACACCATAAAATTATTTTCCAAACATAAAAAAATAATTATACATATAATTTAAACTAAATTTTACTCGTATTTAGCTTTAAAAAATAATTTTTTAAGTTCCAGCTTTTAGGGGTAGTTTTCACCCCTAAAAAATAAAAAGCGCCCTTCGGCATAATATAGATTTTGAAGTAGGGGCTATAATTAGTCTAATCCCAAATTTTGGTGCAAATCGATTCAGTTTGAAAAAATTGCAAGGTTTTACACTTTTTTGAGCTTCATTTCCTGGACTAATTGTGTGGTTTACAGAACCGTTTAGGGCTCCTTCATGTGGAGAACTAAATGCTTTTCAACGCCATGGTTAGTAAATTTTGTTGGAATTTATGTGAGCCTTTCATTCGTGTCATAAAAGATAGCAATATATAAAATGTTTTTTCAAGCACGAAGGCCCTTATGGTTTTATTCTAAGTTTTTCTACCGCTGACATAGCGCTTAAAATAAAGTATTTCAGCATATGTCTCGCATGAAATACATTCATTAAATGTTTTCCCATATACTCGATAATGAAAGGAATTGTAAATTAAAGTTAATTCGCTCTCAAAAATGTTACAAAGACCGTTTGTCTGGTGTAGAATTAATGACTTGGAGACCATTAAAATTCAAATGAAATGCAATACTTGGATATAACGTATTATGTGATGCGCAATTATTTTGAAAAAAAATCATGACTTATCTCCAATAACTCCCATAAATGCTGTGATACTTGAATTACGCTTATTTCCCTATGGGATCCTTCTGTTTTTACTATGCATCCTGGATATACAGCACCTGGACTCAGTTAAATGACGATAAATTATGGGATCATCCCAGTTACGACGCTGAGATAGTACAGGTAAGTGACATTGAGAGCCAGAAACATTCATGAAATAGGAATATACCTGACCCTTTTTTACCTTGCATGATAAACAAGCACTGGGGCTGTGCGAAATGTGAATGGTAGATTCATCCTAAAAAGACATGAGGACGAGAAGAAGAGATGGATCGGGCCGAGATCCAGCTATGAGGCGCGGTTTTTTGGCTGTTTTCAGTAACAGTTTCAAACTGATCAAAGTTCCACCATTACTCACGTGTATTGTGAGACAGACTAAACGCTGCAGCGGTATCTGGGTCAGGGACACTCACCCGTGGAATCTTGTGCACTAGCTGGAGAGCCTCTAGAGGGCTCTCCTAACTGGTGCGCTTTGAAGATCTGTGCGACAAAATATTCGGTGCACTCTTTGCCGCAAAAACATTTAGCGTTCCACAAAGGTTTTGTCATTTGATTCAGTCCAATCAAATAACAATATCCCTATTTTTTTGTGCATAGAAGAACTCCAAAAAGAAACTCACTGAGATCGATTATACGGAGGAAAAACCACCACATTAACCTTTTATTTTCAATTTTTAGTATCTTCGTGAAGTTGTGCCACTTGAATAATACTAAAAAGCATATATAATTATTATAGATATTATAATTGATTTTTTATTTGTGATGGCGGTAGTTCAACAAATTTTATACTTGAAACTTACTTATCATAATAGTGTAGATCTGTACACCAGTGCGGGCCATTTTCAATACTTTTGTGTTATTTTTTTAAGAACTAACCTTTAATGTGGGTAACAGGTGTTTGCTACCATTTTAAAGAATGAATTTGATTTTTGTTTTTTATTTGTTTATTTAGAAGTTAGTTCTAATTCGTTAAAAAAATGGGAAACTAAGATTTTTCAAAATATTACCCCCGAAGCAAAAATCGAAGGATTTCACGTGGCGTAATGTTACACCCACAGCATGTAAAGTGTAAATTTTCGGCGAAATCATAAAATAAAAATACGCTTAAAATATTGAAAAAAGAAAATGTCACAACTCAGCCCATTGTATGGATTTTAATGAGATTTTATTGTTATGCTGAATTTTTTTACCATGTCTTAGGCTAAAATGGCCATAATTTGTTGCTTTGAAAAGTTACGGCAGAAAATTATGAATCTAATCCACCTAATAAATGTGGCTGATAAGTTACAATCAAAGTTGATAAAAATGGCTTATCCTAATGCCCAATAAGAGCGCTACACAATTGTTGTTTTTACTATAGGTCTCTAATAAATAGAGATTGCTGAATTAACTAATGAATACGGCAATTTCCAACATTCCTAAAAAATAATCCCATTAAATGAAAGATGCTCCCTAACTGAGGCGCACATAGTAAGAGATTATGATTAATGCTATATTTAGCGAATATTTCTATTTTCGCAAGGTCAAAATTACATAGAAAATTCGTTGATTGAAGAGTGCGAGATTCAGGATTTTTAAGTCCATTTAGTGAATTGGTGGTAAAAAAATCATTAAGCATTATAATAAGAAGGAAAATATTCGCAGTTGATAATATTTAACAACATTTTCATCATTCTTTGTTCACAATACCATTAATGTAATTATTAAGTTATTGTTTATGTGGCTTAGACACGAAGGTAATCAAATGGCTTGAGGCCTTCACCGTTAAAACGGTGCTAATATAAAAGTAATTTTTACGGATGTAATAAAAAACATTGTGAAATTTGTTCTGGGACTAAACTTTTTTGTCTTTTGCCAGTGTTTGATTACGAACGGGTGAGAATTGGTGAGAACATCCTATTCACGCTCAGGTATTTGTGAAAATCTTTTTTCACGCTAATCCCAGCCGTATTGCTTAATGGATCTCAAGAGGAAAGAAAAAGGAAGAGGGGACGACAAAAAATTCCCAGGAGGCGAAGATTCTTCCCCAGAGCTGGAGGGACTGCGAACGTCAGGAAAGGGACAATTGTTGGCATAGAGGTACCCGTTCGCAGGCGAGCACCATATCGTGCTAGCTACACATTTTTGCGTCTCTTTAGGACCTCTCCGAGGGAGAGGGATGAGAACGGGCAGCGATGTAGAAAGAGAAGAATAAGATCCAAGAGATGAAAAAGGGATTTGGGAAGAAGACCCAACTTTAAGATAGCAACAGACTGATTAAAGTGAGGCATTTTCTTCAGAGTATATGCCATACACAAACGTGACTCCTTTTTCCACTGTTTTTCGAAAGTATTAGTAATACTTTACTATTAATTATTTTTACTACGAGGACGCATTACTGCTACTCAATTGAACTTTATAGCGATACATAACAAGTTTAAATTTTTCACTGTCATCTGGATATTTTAAGTCATATGGACTCACGCCGGTATTTGCCTGTTTCACAGATTTGAAAAATTTTCTTCGTTATTTCCTCAGCATTCCTTCGTTATTTTAAGCATTTAAGATTTGGGGAGGGGCTTCTTCTATATACCATGAAATTCTTAAGGAGATAACTAAATTTTTATGCGTGTGATACGCTAACCAAAAAGGCTAAGTATAGACGGAGGAGACACAGTGAGCCCCCTCTTAAAATTGACCCCATCGGGGAAGGAGTTTGAGTCTGCTTGAGAGCGCTTCCTCCCCCACCATGTGGTTGTTAATCGCATAAAATATTAATCATTTACATTATTTTTCTAAAGTAATTGTGATACCTGGAAATACCGAGGTATATATTCCTTGAAAGCAGCCGAGAGTCATTTTTTATTAAGATGATGCACCTACCGGCAACAAGTAATGATATAATGTTGACAAATGTATTAATTGATGGAGGTTAAGATTGGGACATATCTTTAATGTGGAGTGAGGTTTTAATGATCCGGAAATGACAACCAAGCACAAAGTAAACCCGTTAATATTTTGCTAACTCGACTAATACAAAAAAGGAAATCTACAAGCGATGATGTTATAATAAGGAGAAAGCAAATAAATGTCAAAGACGATTTTATGAATAATGCTTAGTCTAAAACATAACATATCTCTTTTCAAAACTCTCAGTCGCTTTTTCATCATTTATTTCTTTGATAATTGTTTAAAGACCATTTTTCTATGAAAAAATCAATTCTTATTCGACAAGTTAGCCACTCATATTCCCAAAAAATCGCCTGAGGTTAGAATAATTTTGTACTCCAGATAACTGAGATGCACCATTGTGGCGGGGGGATGAAAAAAGCTGCCCTTCTAAGGGCGACTGGTATTCTTAAGCTAGCCCTTACGAAAAGTTTGAAAAAGGGAGAGAGCCTGGAGAGTGGAGAGTATCCGATAAGAGCTTCTTCTTCCATTTCTTTTCTCTTGCAACAACACATCTATTTACTCCCGAAGGATGTGGTCTCAGGGGAACTTCAGGAAACGCGGTCTTAGATGGATGGGAGTGGGATGGAAGAGAGTAAATGGAAGATGGTGGATGGGAAAAAACCTCGCAATAAACAAGAACAAGTACACAAGGTGGTGGGGCGGTAATCAAAACCTGAGATCGAATTTGAAGCCCTAAATTGAATATGGGTAATGGAAAAGTTAGCTAATTAAGTACATTATAATTCATTGTATTCAATTATGATACTTTTCTCTCTCTTTAAGTATTAAATCAAAATAAATAAAAGTAAAATGATCACTATCGTAGGAATCTAATAATTGATAATCGCTAACTAAGGAATTTGCCAATCAGAGTCATCAACGGTATCGAGATCTAGAATTTTAGCAATTCTTTCTTGGAAAAATTCCATGCCTGAATCGCTGCTAAAATCTAAATCTTTGATCTATGTATACTTTTTCTAGAAAGTACAAGAGTATACCATCGGGGTACACTCATACAGAATTTAATATTTGCAGAAAATAAACACGGGGAAAATTTATATCCACTTTTATATACAACTTCAATTTATCATAGATTTTTTGATATCTCTATGGTTGATCGCCTTCACATCAGTTTATGCCAGCGTAGAGATTTTTAAATAAATCTCCACATCTATCATATTTGAATTCATGGCTGAAGACTTAGGTTAAAACACCTCATGTTTTGTGTTGAAGTGCATAGTGTCCATTCGTACTGTTGTGGATATTTATGATTCACCTAAAAATGAAATAAAATTATACTGGAGAGTGCATATATATGTACCTACAAAGGCGCAGTGGAGTCAGGGACGCCATTCCCTGGCACGCCAGCCACTAAAAGGAACTCGGAGAGAGCGTAAGAGGTCTCCGGAGAGAGTGGTTGGAGAAGATACTGCGCGGCACATTTTCCAGAGAAATTGTGCGTGAGGAGAGGAAGCGGCGGAAGTAGGGGAAGTGGAGGAGGTTGATATGGGGTAAAGTTCGGCTCTGATGGGAGTGTCGTCGAGGAACGTGAATCGGGGAGGGGATAGGTCGGGATGGGTTGGAGAATATGAATTTGGAGGGAAGGGGAACGGGGCGAAGCGTATTTGAAATTCCGTATGGCAGATGGTGCAGACCGGGAGTTACATTTCTATCATAGAAACATGTAACCCACATAACACATATATTGAGACCTCAATACTATTCCTATTGCTGCAAATAAACGATCTTGACCAAGAATTCTTGCCATCATTATAAATTACATTTTCTTTCTTTTTTTATTATTTGAATGAAAATCTTTCATTTTCTATCGAAATCGTTATTCTTTTGTCTATTCCACTTTTTTCTTACGCTTATCCTAGGAACTTTCCCCATGAAAAAATTGCAATGGCAATGTATAAGAATGTATAAAATTTTGAAACAGGTTTATACAATTTACAATTTTTTCATAGAGGTTGTAACTTTCATAACACGTAAATCTCGTTAAAACGCCGTTGGATTTGTAAGCAAAGGGCTACTACTTTGATCCTACCCATTGCCTAATGGAATCAATAACGAAAACGCCTAGATAAATGGTACTACATTTTGAATTTTAGATCTTAACTTCAGTGCCCAGTAAGCGATGCCTCTCAGTGTTGTACCAAATGATAACTCAGCAAATTGAAAAGCGTTTATTTGTTATTGAAGTATTGGAAGGAGTGGAGCGAATGTATCATCAAGTGACTAAAAGTGTCTTAATTCGTTCAGAAAGTACAACTAAGCTAAAATTTATGCTCAAGGGATATCTTTTAAAGTAAAAACTTGCAATTTTTGCTATGTTATCTAAACTATGGATTTTTTTAGTTCCGATAAAATTAATTTTCCTGTGAACTATATCATTAACCTATTTTTTATCAGTGAATGTTATATGTAATATTGAAAATTCCTTTTCTCTATTCCTGAAAGTAATAATAACAATTCCAAATAATTTTATCAAAGATTAATAATTTAGTATAACAAATTTTGTATAATATAAGTTTTTCGGCAAAACTATCTATGTCTTCATATTTTTCTTGTTCTAAATACTCTTTCACGTCTTAAAATTCCCTCAGGCTTGCAACACGGCAAGAAATTCAAAGCCGAACCATTTTATTTTTTATCCTCTTGCCAGCCAAGACGTTGAAAAAAGATTATTCATTGGGAAAGAATAAATTCATGCATAAAGAACTTTTACGTAGCTTTCGCATCAAGAATTAATATCTCCATAAATATGTGAGAGTAAATCTCTTTAAAATTTAGTATAAGCTCGCTTTATAATCCTTCATTTTCTTGTTGAAACCCCACGTATAATATCCTACACAATATAAATGAAACCAACGGTGTAAGTGGAGTTGTTGTAGAACATAATGTTGTCTATGAAATGCGTGAAGGATGTTGTGCTTAGAAAGTAGGAGTACACAAACTACTCGAAGATACATTTCTACTTGTGAATTTAGAATTAGTGAGCTTATGTACTTAAATATTTTCGTGCGTAAAGTGTCTTTGTCCATTTAAATGTGAAAACATTAAAGTAGGCATACAGCGCATACTTTAAGTACTCCATTTATACTAAATTTTAAGATAATTTCTATTTTTCGGAGGGGTTGGGCTGGAATATATTTAGTCTCCGTCCTCGCTGCTCCCAGTCAGTGGGTGTTGGGATGAAGAAGAGGGGGAGGGCGAGTTGGTGTATCACTGCTTCGGAATGTCCCTCATCATCGCGTTCGAGTGGGTGCGGAGAAGAAACGCCGTGAAATTGTGGAGAAGAGGGATTCCACGCAGGCCCCGTGGCCCAGAGCATTAGAAACACCCACAATCTTGGGTCTCATAGAAATTCAGACTCAATACGAGTATTTGGTGACGCTTGGTCCATATTAGCCTGGATCGAGGTTGATGTGCGTACTCGTTGCTTCTATTTCTCCTGCCGCTTACAATTAGTGAAACCAGTGGTCATATTCAGACAGAATTTACGCAAACAAAAACATCTAATTTTTAAAAATGTGAGCATATATTTTAATAGCAAACGGTCAAATTATAAAGGTGCGATTGTATCTATTATCAATTTCCATCGTCATAACACTTCAAAATAAAGCCATCTAGGCAAGCAAATTTATTTCGCCGCACTAGGAGACTTTCAATATTATTTTTAAATATGCAAGACAACATTTTATTTCGATGCTATTTTTACGGTTTTCATATTGCCGCATTACAATTTGGAAAGTTTGAGCAAGTACTTGAATAAATATATTTATGCTGTATATAAATAATATTATTAACAGAGACTCTATAAATGGCATAGTATCTTAACAGCACTTTATTTCTTTCTGGGAGAAAGAATTGTGACCTATGTGGTAATAATATTATAATTTTGTCTCCTGTCTTCCGTTTGAAAATCCATGTAAATTTATTCTTTAGATAGTTATTTGGTAAAAGACATTTCGAATTCCATGAAAAACTTCTCTCAGGTGTAATATTTTATCAATACGGACGATTGGTTGCCATATACGTTTCTTTACTTTATTTTCTCGAGTCAGAGTGATTTTTATTTTAAATCCCATCCAACGAAATATGAGAGGTTCCCAAGAGAAAAACTCTGCGTGTACTCATGTTCAAGAACTGGTCGCTTGTACTTATTGTAGACATTAAAATAGGCTAGAATCATCGGCTGTTTTTTTTATTCCAAGGTTATTAGCGGGTTTGCTCTCTAGAGAAAGAATTAAGGGCATTAATGGAAACAATGCGTGCTTGGTTCTTTTGAATATTCATTCTATTTAATTTATCACCACCGGCAAGGTTCCAGTACTTCGCTGCGAGCGAAATTCACTTTTTTTACAAATTTTAAGCATAAATTTTAATTCTGTCTGCTGCAGTCGCTGCATTCAAAACAATTATTAAACTTAATAGCAGAAGTATATTTAGATTTTGTTTATTTATCCTAAATTGCCGCTAGTCTCTCGAAATGAAAGTAAACTGTTTTTAAAATTAGTGTGAATAATGTTCATCGACAATGGCGAATAGATGAGAAATAAATTTTAAATTAAACTCATAATGTAAATATTAAAATGGCATAAATAAATATGATGAAGAATTAATTACTTTCGGAAAATAATGCCACTGATATTAATTTACTGTTTGAGAGTAATTTTAGAATAGAATTAGAGTTTAATGTCAATTTTGCAATGGCCTGACATGGTATTTGACCGTATCAGGCTTATTCCAAGTTTAAACATCACCTAAATAAAGCCGCTCCAAAATTGTATTATTCATGTGGAAAGTTATTACTAAGCAAGTTAGGCTCCATCGATTTCTAGATCAGTATTAAGGAACTTAGCAAATTTTTTATTATTCCATTTATCTTTTTGATGATGTAATCAATAAAATATTGTTTAAATAACATATTCCATATTTATAATTTTTATTGTAAAACTCGTAAATTTATTCATTGAAAACTACCATTTTTGGCTGTTCTTCAAATTAAGAAGTCCATCTGATAAATTTAATGGTCAATACCTGTAGTGCTTATATAAAATCGAGACCTCTTCATATAACTTATTAAATATAACATATAGATTTGTACTTTTTAATAATTTTACTGCTGTAATTTGAGATTGTCCAATGGCTCTAACTGTTTGTATATATCCAGGAAATATATTTGGCGGATTTTGTGAAGCACTTAACAAGCCAACCACAACTTAAGCTCTAACATTCGATGCTATCAGGGGCGGATCCAGGATTTCTTTCTTGGGGGGCTCAAGCAAGGCCGTATCCAGGATTTTGTTCTGGGGGGGCACAAGGATACCTCGCAATACAAAACGAACGCAATGATAATGGGACGGTATTAAAAATCTTGAATATTTTTTAAGGGCCTGGAGGGGGGGGGGCACGTACCCCCGTGCCCCCCCCCTTAGATCCGCCTATAGATGCTATTTATTGTGCTATTGAAATTTACATTTGTGATATAAGTTCGAGTCGGCATTGTGATGATAACAATAATTCATCTTTAATTGAGCGAGATTAGAACTAGAAAGTCCCATCTTTCATTTAACCCCTAAGATAAATAAGATAAGGTATTAATTGGAGTCTCTTTCCTATGATTGAAGGGATTGCAATTAGTTAAATAAAATGCCGTGCGTATTCACTCCTTGCCATTCAAGATGTAGTATAAGGATACTATGGAGAGAAATTTCAAAGAGGATACACCTCTCCATCTCGAATAGCCGTATTTTATATTTTTTTCTGGTGACGTATTGATTATTTGATTCTTACGCTATCGTCATTTAAGCCCTAACACCCATAGAATTGACCTTTGTAAAAATTTGCAGTTTCCGAATTATGAGTAATTGAAGTTTGAGAAAATACTGAGGTTAAATTTTTAAATGTTACATGCCGGCAAATATTAATCAATTCTATTCAATGCACAGTAGAAATTTCAAGATTTCAAGACTTCATTAATTTATGTTGTCGAAAATATCGATGGTAGTATTTGCGAGAACTAACGCCTACAATTATAATGGTAACGATTAAGGTAGGCATTCAACGTAAGAAATGGAATTATGAACAGTAAAAAGTAAGTAGATTTTTCTTTTACTGTTGATGAGAGCATTCCTACTGAAACAATATTAACCACCATTTCCCAAAATTAAGATTCGAACATGCATTATTCGTTTAATGAGTGCATTATTATGCAACGGTAGTCATTATTCGTCGGCATTCCCGGGCGGTTGGAATGCTCTTTGCCGCAAATCTCGTCGGATGAATTCCAAGGGAGCGGGTATTCTTCATGAATTAACTATAATAGGCACATTAGGGCCGGCCCGTACGTTGAATCGATTTTGATGACCCAAGACCATTGTTCTGGCCCTTGGGGACGGGTTTTCTCGCTAATCCACCCCTCGTCGACAGGGGCACTGAAGGTCGAGGCCGAGGAGGATTCGCCTCGTGAAAGCTTATCAGGTGTCTGAGTGTGCCGTTTCTCCACTGCATTTTACTACTTCTTCGTTTCATATTTGTTTGACAATAGGTGAGATTAGATACTCAACCCTTGACATTAATTAGTTCCTAATTTATATCAATGCCATCACAATTAGCAAGCAAGCATTGGAATGGAATTTATTCAAATTGCAAAGGAATGAATTCAAACATTATCGGTGATTATTAAGTTAAATTTTCTAACTTCATGGCTATCCCGGGAAAACTTCATTCATATAGCCTTAGTATTCTAATTCTGTCAGTCCTTACGCATAAATACATGAAGTTGATGACCATTAATTTTTTGTTTCCTGACATTTTTTAAAATTGCACTCATGCATTTTCATACACTCCAAAGCTCGTTCTGTAGAATCGCTTTCCAGTCGTTTCGAGTTCATCATCATTGTATTTTGTCGTCTCTCCACCAGGGATTACGTTAAGAAGAAAATTTAGCTAATTTGCCAAAAAAAGGGAGAAACAGCAGTAGTTTATAGCCGAAATAAAAATGATAGCTACATGCCGCTGAATGGTCTGGTAAGCTAGGATGCATTTGAAGAAGCCAGCTTTGCATTGTTTTTTGCAGATGAGTGGTGCTTAAGGAAATCTACGAAAACAAAGCCGCCAGTGAAATAATATTTTCTGTCTTTAGTTTCTATTTCATTTTTCATTTTTTACAATCTTATATCATAATAAATACATATTAGAAAAACCTGTAAGCAAGTAATTTTCGTGTAGTTTGAACTTATATCTTAGATTTTGTTAAAAATATTAAATACTTGTAACAGTTGATTTAAATAGGATTCTCAATTGATTTCCACCAGTTAAGAGGTTCCATTTTTTTGCGGATTTTAATTTATTCTTCAAAGATTTCAGTTTATTCATCATACGGGAGAGGTCGTTTTTGGAAATATTTTTTTCAGTGAACTTAAACAACGCTGAATTTTCCTGACGAATGCTCTTAATGAACGCTCCATTAACCGACAATAATTTATCATTTGTAAGTTTACAGACGTGTTCGTCTTCATGTTTGCTGGCTCAATTCAATTTGCAGTTCAGTTCACTTCTTGCTGTTAACTGATGTTTACTGTAGACTCGAGCACAGTGGGGAGGCACTCCTGGAACACTTGATAGTAGGGTAAATTTCATCATTGACTGCTAACATGGTATCTCATGGCGTGTAATGATGAAAATTTTGAACCGTTATAGCAAATTTAGGCATGTGAAAGAGTGAATTACATTATTTTCCATTTCACATTTTAAGTATTGACCGATAATTTTCTACGCAGGATTTAATCGCACAACATTTTTTAGTACGTAATTATGAGGTGGGATCATACAATACACGATAATACATCTCACGATGATGATAGGGCACGTATTGAAACCGGTTGCGTGATAAACTCATTTGTAGACATTGAGGGTTAGTTATTTATTTCTTGTATACTTTTAGGTTTATTTGACACGAAAACACAGTAAAAGGGTAATTATTTTCACAATTGATCATAATTAAAATCATAATACAAAAATAACTTTATACACTAATAGTAAAATTAATCACCAACACATTCAGGGCTGGATGAATGTCGCATACAAAATTCTGTACAAATTTATATCGCTATATTACATGCCGCTAACATAGACGATAGCTGTCCACGAAATTTTTCCTTTAGTGATTTTGCATTTAATTGACTTTAAATTGCAAAAAATGAGATAAATATTCTACTGGTATTCTGTTGCGTTCACGCAATAATTTTTATTCACATGTCTTATCTATAAAGTCCATTTTAGTCGTATTTATTGTTGGTACTTAAAGATCATTTTCTCAACCAATTTTATATAATTACCTTCATTAATTTCATCGTGCCAATTTTTCCTGTATGGTAGGCTTCCACCAATTAAATCCTAAAATTATACTCTTTAGCTTCCATCTCATTCAACTGTGATTAAGTTTGAAAATTTCACAAAACATATACCGTGCGTAGTTAAGTATGATTTAATGCTTTCCCGGCGAATAATGTGGGTAAACTTTTCTCGGGATTCCCACCGGGTTAATGTTTTTATATCGGCCAACGTTTCAAGTACCGTCTCGGCACTCATCTTCAGGGCTGAATATTGATTTATTTAAATAATTTAAATAAATCAATATTCCCACCGGGTTAATGTTTTTATATCGGCCAACGTTTCAAGTAACGTCTCGGTACTCATCTTCAGGGCTGAATACCCTGGTGGGAATCCCGAGAAAAGTTTGCCCACATATACGTAGTTGATTGAAATCCGCTTGTTCACATTGATTTTCCAGTTTCACTGGTCTATTCTAGTGAGCATTCATCTCACATGAGGATTGGATGGAGGCATTCAGTTCCTCATGTGTCCTTATCGCGATCACTGTGCAAATATTTTCCCGCCGTCGATCTCTCCTCGCCGGAACTTGACCTGACGTCAAGAATACCGAATGAAGGAGCTTCGAGCAGAGGAGCACTCGAGAGGGAATAATTGACTGCCCCTCAATCTCTGTTTCCCCCTGATGCCTGAAGATGGAGCCTGTGCGCACACACGGGGTCGAGAGAAATTCAAGAGTAGCGGCGCCAAGGGAGAGAGAGGCCACGCCTGAATTAGGGCCTGGATGAGCGGAGGAAGCTGCCCTACGGCGCTAATTGACCTTTACTCGATAATTAAGGGCGGATCGGATAGAGAAAAAGGAAGGAAGTGGGGTCTCACCCCGTGGAAAAGCTGGAGTTAGGTGTCTCTATGCTTCCAAGGGCCCGTGTAAAGGGTAATTAAGAATTTGATGATAATAAATTAATAATTGGATTGGTTTGGTGGTTGACAAGGTACTTTCTCGTGATGGGAACCCCAATCCCAGCAATGGAGGAGGTTTTTTAAGGGCACCTTATTTATACTTCAAATACAATTTATTTCCTTTTACAATTTGAGATTTTGATAAAATCTACCATTTCATCAAAAACTCAAGTCGGTTTGGTGGCTAAAAGAGTTCCTCCTCGTGGTGAGAGCCCCAAGTCCAGTAATGGACGAGGTTTTTCACGTGGCCTTATATAAACTTAAATTACAATCTATTAGCTTTTACAATTTGTTTTTTTTTTAAAAGAAATGTTACATTTCTATTTCATCCCGTTACTGGCGTTAAAGATCGGTGTCAAACATCAACAGCAACGGTTAAAATCAAGATAAAACTTCAAGTTTCAATATATTAGTTTGCCCTTTCACAAAAATAAGCCCACATTGTTCGTGACGTCCATGGATTTATTGTTACCGCTGCCTATGATTCCAGCTCTAGTTCAAGCTAGAAAAGTGCAATAGGTGACTTAAGAGATACTTATTCGTGGGTTTCCTGTCCATAAATCTTGGTTTGATACATGAGCTTTGCAGTTTCGTGATTAAAATAGGTCCATCACTCTATACTTCTGTGCTCATATGGATTTTTGACGGCTCTATATAGGGTAGCAAAAAACTAAGGAAATTATCACTAGAATTATCATTAGATGTTACTGTAGTCAAAGCTAGTTCATCAAAGAATACTAAAATCTAAAAAAAAGTGGAACAGAAAGGAAGCTAAATTAAATTATAGAGAATTGAAATGGCCAAATATAATGTTTCTATTGCATTAACTACATTTTGAAACGCTTTAAAGGTTTTAGGAATTGTCTTGAAAACCTAACGAAGCAAATTTATCCAGTCGCAAATAGTTCCCACCTTGACGTTGTTAGTTCTTTTTTTATTTTACAGGGATCTACTGCGCGTGTTTGTATCCGGTCTCCTATTTCAATAAGTTCAAAAAGTTTGAGCAGCGAGTAAATTGGCGATTACATACCTGCGCTGTAGTTTATTCAATGGGCGTTTTCCAGTGGTGTTTTTATGCATTCGAATATTGATATAACCATGTCGATTCGCAAATAAAGGTGCAAAATATTAAAAAGAAAAAATGCAGTTTAATTGGTTACTAATAAAAATATTTTAAAAATTCACTATCCCAAAATATTCCTTTTGATTAATCGTTGTAAGATGTGGAAATCGACGTACAGTATCTCTCAGTGGCGCCGACTTCTCGGGGACCGAGCCCCCTCACAAAATTCGTTATGGGTGTGAGGAAAACATGTGTCAGGCTTGCCGATTTTCCCCGGAGTGTCCAGATATCGAGATTCGAGCGATCATGGTTCAAATGTTGATCATATGACTATTATAAAATGCTTAAAAAACTTAAAACTCACTACTTATAAAATTTCCCGCGGCAAGATCCCAAGTTTGGGCCCCTCCAATATTTTTTGTAAGTCGGCATCCCTGGCCTCTGGTCTGAAATTCCGTCACGTCTAAATGTGTCGATTTGCCTCGCTTCCAAATAGTACACGGAGCATTTGCATTGGATCCTTTGGACGGTTGTCGGTGCCTTTGAGGGAGTAGGAATGGCGATAGATCTGCGTCGCAGGTGCGCACGGAACCCAGCCAGCGATCAATTCTTTCCCCAACGCCTCGTCCTCCGCTCTGGGGTGCGGGCTCAGCCTCCGACGCAGCCGTGCCTTTGAAGTGACTCCACCTTACAGCTTTGCCCCTCCTCAACTGTTACCATCACGCTTTACCAAAAAAACTGGGACATTTTCAAATTTACCAGAGAAATCGAAGAGAAAACGAGGCAGTTAAAAAAATATACGACCTAAATTGCTGGAAAACGGTCAAAAAGTTTTTTTAAATTTTGGATTAAGAGGCTTTTGTAATTTTACTTATGGTAATATTGTCAGTGCAATAGAAACATAAAATTTTTCCGTTTTAATTCTCTGTTATTTAATTTGGATTACACTAGTTCCTAAGGAAAAATTGTAAGCACGTGCCTTCGTTTTGCTTTGAGTGCGTTTTTGTGCCCACTTGCCTATTTTGAAAAATTTATGTCAGCGGTGAGTAAATTGGCAATTGCACACCACTACAGTAGATCATTCACTATTAGTTTCAAAATCAGTATAAACTGCGGAAAGTACCTAACCGCGATTAGGCAACAATCAAGAAGGAAAAATGACCATTCACAAATCCATTGAATGTTGGGAAACTCAAATACATCGATCATAATGTATTGGTTAACCAAATAATATCATTTATAGTACCATAGGTGTTATTAATTCAAAATTTCAAATGAATTCGGCTGTTAGAGTTGCATAAAATTAAATTTAACGTTCGAGATATTGAGTTCAAAATTATTTTTAAAATATGAACTAATCAAGTTGCTTCTGGTTGGAACTTCCGCGATAGTTATTGGATTTATAGTTATTCATGATGGTTATAATACCTTTAATTCCACATTTATATTGAAATACACTGACCGAAATTTTAGAATTCGCACCGATATCAAAATACCAGTGGAAAGGAAATACTCAAATGGCCGTATAACTGCCGCACTGGTTGAGTACTTCCTTTCCACAATTCCGAGGCCGTAGAAGCTCAACCCCCATTTTTGCATCAAAATACTAATTTATAAGAGTCTTGCCTACCGTAACCTGGATCGATACCTTTCATAAAGATATTTAGATTTGCGAGAAGTTCTATATTTTCATTCCTCAAAGGCGTACAATTATGGGAGCAATTGGATACTTTTGTGCGAAATGAGACTTTCCCAGAAGAAAAACGGTTTTCTCGTGAGCTCTACACTTCCCTTTTACAGAGGGAGATGGAAGTAGTGTGGATATAAAGGGCGCAACACAAACAAACCCCGAGGGGACTTTATAATGACGCAGGTACACACACACACTCCCCGCCCACTATTAGAAGATGCCCGGCCTCTGACCGCGGCGGTCGTGTGTGGGCTGTTGTCCTTTTTGCGTTCCGCGACCTCTCTCCCGCCGTGCAGTGGGATCACGGGCAGCCGGGCGTCACTGAAGGTCACGCGCGGGGTGATACCCGAGTGGTCACCGGGGCGTGGTGTTTGGGGAGGTGGGGAAAAGGACAAATAGGAGGGTGGGTTGGGTGGGGGAGGCTCTCTCCCGGACGGTAAAAGGTTAACGCCGGACACGAGGAAGAGGGGAGAGGCCGTTGTGTTTTTTTTGAAACTTTAATGGGAGTCGGAATGGGGAGTGTCCGGGGGTCGGGGGTATTCTTGATGGGTGGGCGTTGAAGGGGGAGGTTGAAGGTGTACAAGGGGTCAGGATGAGTTAGAGAAGGCCTGCAGCCTCCGGGTGAAGCTTCCGACCATGTACACTCCCGTTACATACGAGACGTGGCCCCGCTGGAGAGGTCTTTGTCGAGAAAAGAGGGGAAAAAATATCCTCTTATTTTCTTGAATATTTCAAATAAAAATAAGGAATTTATTAGAATATGCTAAAAGTTTTGGATTAAGATAGTAATAATGGCATTAATAATTATAAAAATAACTAGCAAGGACCATACTAGTGCCAGTTTAGCACCGGCCGGGAATAATAAAGATAATAACATATAAACGTAATAATAAAGGTAATTGTTAAGATGAAACAAGTCATAGTTGCAAGGTTTATCCTCATTCGCGTTAAAATTCTTAAACACTCGCAAGAAAACCGTAATAATATTAATATTAATTACTCTGGCTAACAAATAAATCTTTACAACTCCCGATAGAATCAACACAATCATGATAATAATCATGCATGCAGCCATGGTGAAAGAAAAAATGGCATTGAATAATTCATTTGACCAATAAGATATTTTCGCATGCAAATTCAGCTCCGCGGACAAATGGTATTTAATTATGAAAATATGTCCTTTGTTACCAATGCACCTTTTGTGTACTAATGAGACTACATTGACATTGTAAAAGAAATGATAATGCAAAATGATGAAATACTAGATCCTATAATAAGAAGATTTAAATTTTTAAATGTAAATACCTGCAAAGGTTTATTATTCAAGGCTTTGGATGTTAATTATTATTTTACAATTTATTTGCTTTTTTACAACATTTTTGCTATTACAACCTGGTTTGAAGGTTTTTTTTATTTTACAAATTTAATTGGCTATTTAATTTCCTGCCTTCGGAGCTTAAGCCAATTAGTAGTTCGACTTAAGCCTCGTTCTCAGCAACTAAACTTTTCGTAACTTGCCTTGGCTAAAAAGGTATTCTGACAATTAGAGCTTAATCCGCGAATTAATCGTGAAATCGATTTCATAGGCCTTACGGTATAAGTTATGTCCCTAGATAGGCAAAACTACTTACCTTATTATTATTTATTGTCACGAGAAATTCAAGCTTTTTTCTGCTAATGAATATTCTTAGTCAATTTACGCTATTTTAATTTGTTGTGAATAGTAAGTTCTTTTTATTTGCAGCTTTTTTAATCCTTAGTTACGCTAAGTAAAGTCGAATGAATTTTTTAGAAACAAGGCATAATTATTCTCGAGTATACTTGGCAGACCCTAGAGAGAATGGATAACAGTCGCTTTGAAAAGGAAATTAAATAGTGGAAAGTGGATCTGTAGAATTTGTTGTCCGTGGAGATCCCATGGGGGTCAATTGCAACTAGAGGGTGGTGCACAGCGGAGTGAATGCAAGGGTGAAGGGACACATGAAGGCATCAGAAACCCCCCTGGTCGAAGTGTGTCCTTCGCCCCTCTTGGAACACCATCTGGGAGAGGTATAAAACTGCCATTTGATGCAAGGGAATGCTACCCGAGGCCATACATTATTCATCCATCGGCTCCTTGTTTATTTTCCCGACAAACGGTATCATTTGACACCATCCATGTGGAGGTCAATGGCCAATTATTCACGCTTTACGTCCACGGTAAAGACCATATGGTATTTCCGCAGAGGGTCCAGATAAATTATTTGTGTGCATTAATGCATGTAGCGCGCTCTTTGTATTCATCGGGTCGTATTCTTAGGTTTAGATAATTTTGCATTGAACATTTTAACACGTAGCGTACCGGGGTATTTAAATTCCTTGGAACGCCGATTCTGGAAATATGTGCCTATTAGTGCGTAATGCCTTTGGTTTAAACATGGTTAAAAAGCTAATGTTTAGAATATAACTTTGCCCAATCAAACGTTATCATGTATCAATTCATTATGAATAACGAACAACAACTGAAAACGTACTAACGAATACGTATTGTACGCTTTAAAATTGTTTAGGTTGACGCGCCTAAATGACGAGAATCTTCGTCATCCGTCCAACTATATAATTATTTTTAAATTTTCCTGATTAAAGCATATCATATCGATTTTTATCATTAATGTACGAACTGATTTTACATTTTATGGAAGAATGTTTTTACTTTATTTATAAGAAGTCTGAAATTTCTCGTACAAGAGGTTTTATATAGCGCATTTGTTCAGATGGATTATATGAAATTGACAATCCATTATCCTGTTCGCGGGACACTTATGTATGATAATATTTTAATATTATTTAGATAGATACATGAGGGAAATGTTAATGTAGGATTATCCTACCTTCCCGAAATAGTCAGGTTGAACAGTTCACGGGAAGCAATGAAGGTTTGGTAGCTGATTTTCATTGTGATTGGTCGAAACATTTGGAACCAGTGTGACTTGCTTTTTAGGTAACGCCCACTTTTATTTCATAATTTGATTGCCAATAGCATGGACTTGAATAAAATTTGGCCAGAATGCCACGTTTTTACATCTATATTGGCAATAAAACAATTGGCAAACTATCCCATCGCGGCAGAGTTCGAATTGAACGGAAAAGTGAGGAAACCAGTCTTCTTTCCTATTCGTGACGGCAGTGCGGTGATTTACATCCGATGTGCTTTTCTCCGGTCCATTAGAGCCCAGTGGTCCTGAAGACCAGCGTTGAGGAAGAATGCGAACTTGAATGAAGTGCTTTCCAAAGGTTGGAAGTTCAGATGCTTGAAGATCGAGAGTCCTCTTTGGGAAGGCTGAGGCAACGAGGGGCGGGGGGTAAAATATTGCGGCACCGCTTTATCCTCGAGCTATTTTACTTTAAAAGAAACGTGAATATGGTGATTAACTCTAACTTTTAGATAAAATAGCTGATGCCATGGTTTTATTCGATGGTGCCTACATTAATTTAGCAAACGTCGCGAGCAAGATTCATAATAAAGGCAGAAGAGAAAGCTAGAACAAGATTAATGTTTGCCCTTTCGCAGATGCCTGCCATTTCTCACGTAAATGTGTTTCACTGCACTTATTTAACGAATTAAACTGTTTTTCATTATTAATTTTTATTGTATTTTTTAATAGAATGTAAGTTTCCTTACCATTATTCGTAGACAAAATTGAACAACAGTTTGATTTGTGAGCTAAAATATTTACCTTCAAAGAGAAACACATCAAATTCAATGCAATAAATTTCATTTTATGGATTTTGTGGAAGTAGACGTTTTACGTTAAAAGTCGTAAAATGAATATGTTAGTCATGTAGGTATACATTCAATGAATGCTAAGAAAAAATACTTTGGATACGCCCTATTTTTATCATGCTTAAGTCCCAAAAATGATTTTCCCTTGCTAAATGTTTAATGTTTCCCAATTGCCAAAACATTTAAAATACGTTATAACTCTTAAAAAAATTCTGGCGATGCTACATTTTAAGCATAAATTTTCAAGTTCTTACTCCAACTCAATTAATGCCGTTGAACATTTTTATTTCATATTCATGCACTCGCGTTTTAATGCCAATTTTCATGAATTTCATGTTAATTATACCGAATGTATAATAATTCATGAAAAATTTATCAAGTTCTAAGAAAAGAATGTTTCGAAAATTTACGCACTTAATTAAACAATTTATTTTTAATCAATTCCTTTCCTAAGTATTTTGTGCCTTTTTCAAGTAACCTATTTTTATGTTGCTTTTTCTCGCATTCATTATTGTGTATCCTAAGATCGTAAATCCTCGATTGACCCCGACCTTCCTTATACCTTCATTATTGCATATTATAAAAGCACGCTAGCAATATAAAAGGCATCATTATTTTTTCCAAACGGAAAAATAAGGGGATTGTTTAACTTGCCGTTTGATTTCTATTCGCTCTGCTATTTTGGACCATTCTCGCACGTGTTTTTCAACATTGATAAATCTAAAAGTATTCAGTAGCAGGATTTTATTGTGAAATGCCCTTTGCTGATTTTTCTAAAAAGACTATTGCTCCTTATTGGACTCGTAGAAAATCCTGAACTCAAGGGAACGTAATTCATTTGGTTAAGTGGACCGCCCACGTCCCAGCATCCCATGCGGTCTCCGCGCTATCGCATTTCAGCAAATTAATTAATTCCAAGACGATATGTGAGCTAGATCAGATGACATAGATACAGGGGAAATTATATGAAATATGGATAGGTAGAGTAGCGTTTTTTGTTCAGGTATTCAAGATGAAATCGAATGGCTTCAAACACGCTAGATAACACGAAGTTTCTACTATTAGAAAGTGAACATATCTGTGAAATACTTGTAAAGATAATAAATTGAATGTGAAGAAAATAAGTGGGAAGATAGCGCGCTTACTTTTTATACTATCGCGTACTTAATTACGGTTTATAAGCCGAAAGAGTGAGGAAGTAACCTAATGTTGTCATAACAAGTAGTCAAATACGTATGTGAACCAAAATCCAACATATAATATGTACCCATGCAAATTACATTTTATAATTACGTATCCTAAGATGTTATCATCGTAAATCAGGTCCCCCATGAGGCGTTTCAGTAGAAAAACTACCATAATGGGCTTGGCCCGGTTATTAATCCTTGCAGTTATACATAATTTCATATTAATACTGTCTATATTTTGGCTTTTTCATTGTTATTTTTTGTGTAGAGTGCATAGAATTTTTAATTGAATTTTCAAATCGTTATGAAATATATTAGTTGAGCTGTTACCAAGTTTAAATTTTCTGCTTTGAATCCATACGTTTCATAATCACATGTTAGCGGGCGAGTGGGTACATAATTCATTCAGTAAAACCACAGGATGTAACCTCGCTCGGAGATAAAAACAAACTATTTTAAAATGTTCAAAAAAAATTAAACATTTTTTGTTATATATCCTCGAAAATGAGATATGGTAATGATATAACATTGGTTGGTCAATTTTGTATGATAGGTAATATTTTTTGAGAAACAGTAACGATTTCATATAATTTGATCTCTTACTTAACTGTTTATATTTTGTTTACGATGATGGTGATGTTGCTGCTCCAAAATTTAGAAAATTAAGATTGATACGGGAATAGGAGTATTTTTATATTAAAATGCTCGCTCCACTATTATATATTGAACTGAATGGGATATCCTTTCGGACAGCGGGTTTTTGATTTAGAGTGCTCGAGTTTTGGGTAAGCATGGTGCTGACTAGAAAATATTTTATGGCGAAGTAACAAACTATGGCCACATCTTGTACAGTGTGCACTAAACTACTTCACTTAAAACGCCCTCTTTTAATTGAGAATACGATTTTAGTGTGAAGATTATGCTAGCGCTGATTTTTACTTCGTTCTACTCCATGAATTCTTCCGTTCTCACCAAATCTCAATAAATTTTTTCAGTAATTTTGACCATTTTCAATTAAAAACCCAATGCTATTAGTCCTGAGACTGAAGTAATATTGATTGACGCCCTTTGATGCTCTTTGGAAAAAAGTATTTCCAGGAAAAATTTTTTGTCATTTCAACTAATTTTACAGGTACATTTCAACATTTTTATGTCCCCGAATAAGGTGGAATAATTATAAAACGTATGGATTGCTATTCTGCAGTTGGCATAATAAGAAAAATGTGCTTTTTTAACAGTGTCGCTATCGCATTAAGTGAATTTAAAAGTTTTGATTCTCCGAATGAGGTGGTATAATTACAAAAAATTATGAGATTCTATTCTGTAGCTAGCGTAATGAAAGGTATTTTTCAATCTTAGGTGAGGAAGGAACGAGGATGTTTCACCCATCAAATCTACCTAATGAGCGCTATAATTATGACGCAGAAAATTGGGGCGATGAAAATGAGAAAAAATAGAGCATGGAGAGCATCATCCCTTATACGGTTGACGCAGAAGGGATTATATTGATTGGTCCAAGTCTCGCCAATTACACGCTGGATTCCTTTAAGTGGCGAGGGTTGGGCGGAGGAGGGGGCGGTTGCTAGGAGGCGGGAAGGAGATGGATTCGAGTCCCCGGCAACCTCGATTCGTGGGACGCTGAATGTGATGAATGGCTTTCGCAGGGCCGGAAGCAGGGATTGGGGGCGTCTCCAGGGGCCGTGGCGATTCGGGGAGGAAGCGGGTTGTGGTGGACCAAGGGACCGTGCTTTGACGGTCTGTGCTTTGTGTTGTCCCGGGGGAGGGGCAAGTGCACAGAGGATGGGCTACTCTCGGAGGCATCATTTGAAGCGTGATTCCTTTTGCACGGAATTTAAGAAACCATTCTGTGGATAGGAAAAATCAGAGCATGGATAGGAAAGCTGTATAAAGTTCTTAGATATTAGATAAATATTACGAATTAAAGTTGGTGCGAAAGCTGCCAAGGTGTTGCGTAATGAATGGTAGCATCTTTGGGGTTTCCACCGTGTTCAATTTCAATTCAATTCAATTAATTTATTATCGTGGGCCATTTGGCCCATGAGATAATTTACAAGTGCACAACAATTAAGTAAAAATCATTTGACAAAGGTTCAAAGAAAAAAAACACTACAGTAAGACTCAGTAAATGCAAAAAAATAGAGAAAAAAAACAAAAAACAAAAACAAAATATAAATCTATACAAGCATACCTATACGTAAAATTGCATCCCGAATGCGGATACCCGGTTATCTAGCCACACAAAATTTTCTGTCATATTCGTTGTTTATAGTGATAATAGTTTCGTCTGCGTTCCAGCGTGCGTCTTCAGATTGAAGTGACGACGTGAAGACGCATGCTGAAACGTAGGTGACACTATCATTATGTAAAAAGAACTCTGTGGAAACCCCGGAAGATGCTGCCAATCAATTAATACGTGTGATTCCCCGCTAGGAGAACCGAAATATAAACTTATGTGCAAGTACTGAATGAAGTCCATGCAGATGAAAATCTATTGAAAAAATAAAACTTAGTTAAGGAAAACTCATCGGACACCGACTCAGTCTCGGCAACTTCATATAAAATATTTTGGAAGGAAAAAATTCCAATCAAACGGTAGAGAGGACGACCAAGAATTTCGTAACTACCTAGAAGTATTGGCGATAAAACTGGAATGCACCTTGCACAAATTTACTTTGACTAACCATGGCAGATGTGTTTACATATCCCTTATTTAGCCTCAAATAATTTACTCACCCACTAATCCACTTGGAAAGCCAAGCTGAACTTTTAGCGAAGCATATAAAGTTTCAGCTTTTTTTAACGATAGCATGCATGTATTTTTCGTGATGTATAAAATGTTTAAGTTAAGTAAGTTTAAATCAATTCCCGACCGCAAAATATGGACTGATATTGATTTAAACCATGTTTTATCTCCAGGGTTTCAAAATATATTACTTCTCACCCCTTGATTCCCAGTAATATTCACAAAAATGATGTGAGCAGAAATTCTGAATGTTTATATTTTCCAATAGAACGTCAAAACTACTTTAGCTAGGAAAAATGATATTATAAACTGAGTGAAAGTTAACACCAGCCTCACTTTACTAGTTGGAAATTTTACTCTAATAGTTGGAAACTAAATTTTTTATCACTGATTAGTGTACATTGGTAACGGGTGAGTAGTCGGTTCCTCTGTACAGCAAAGTGATGGGAGGAATAGATGAGGTGAGAATCGTGGTGAGCAAAAGAACCATGATGTACCGTGTCCTCCTAGGAGTACACTCGCTAGGAATAGTGACTGGAATGTCATTTGGGGCGTAACACCTCAGGAGCGGTATTGCAGGCACCACCTTAGGGAGGAAAGAAATCAATGGATGGGGAGAATATATTTAATACCGTCGGAATATTTTTTTCATAGAAATAACACTTGGCACCTCATCTCAGAACTCTTTCATGAGGTAAAGAAAACTGTGAATTTTAAAATCCAATAAGAGTCCACATTCTCAAAAAGGACTGACTATGTGTGAAATTTTAAATTCCTTCAAGGCTCTTGATAATAACATGCTAAATTTTTCATAACCAAGACCGGAAAATAAATTAGCGTGGAATTGATTAAAAGTATTATTTTTTCGTCAAAATGTAATTAATGAGACTCCATATCTCGCCAATGATTTTTTTGTTATCGTTGACGGTTCATTGCCAGCCCTTAAAAAAGGAAACCTTAAAATCTAATAAAACGTTTACTCTTGCGGTATTGTAAAATTTCCATTAGTCTTTACCTCAATTTGTCAATAAGTATGAGCTGTGGAACAAGTACTGTTTTTATGACAAAAATATTCCAATTAGGTTATTTTGCTTGATGAGAGATATTGTAGTTGAACACAGAAAAAGACTAGTACATATTTGGAATAGAGCAATATTATTACATTGCTTATGTCAGATAGAGGTAAAGAGGAGATGTCTCTCTCAAAGCCATTAGGGTGCGGATGTGGCGAGTCGGAATTATAGTAGAACAAAGGGATGGTGCTCTGTTAGAATTGTGTTAGTGCTTTGTATCGTCTCCTGGGGAGAACGCGGAAGGTCACAGTGCAAGGAATAGTCACGGAGGCGACATTTGTGGCGCGATTCCTTTGGACGTAATTAGAGGCACCGTTCAAGGAAGGAGAGAGGTCGTGGATAGAAAATTAAATTAGCTCTCCTGATGGAGTATATTACCCTCAGCGTTACAGCATGGAACTCGCTCTTGATATCATATTAAATTTAAGCTTGTCCAGGTGTTATTAAACTATAACGAACTATATAACCAATTAGATATTAAGTATTTTGGTCAGGACTGGCGGGCGGGAATCTCCTCCGGGTATCTGCGAGGGCCCAGGGTCTGTACTTGTACAATTGATTTTTGCTGACCGTCCAGTGGGCCCAAGTGTCTTGTTTGCGAATTTTCTTTTAATTCAATATGCCAAATTCTGGGTTGCAAAGCCCTTTGCTTCAAGAAAACTTTTACGCGTTGAAATACTGTTGGCTGTTAAGATAGGAGTGAATAAAATTGTGGGCATGTTTATTTCATCTACATACTACCCCGCTAGCCGAATAAAAAGACGTGTGGCAGGGGATGTTAGAACACCAGCCGTTTACACATAAAAATCTAATGCTCAAACAAAATTATGACTTGTATTTATTGAGACCCTTTATGGTTCGGGGGAAAAACGAATTCCCATATCTATCCGTTCGGCAAAATATCTCTCTCGATTTATCGCTTCTGTCGCACCTGGAAATATAGTGGGACTTTAATATGATGTTCTTCGTGCCACTCGTAAAGATATATATACTAAATTACTCAAGTAATCCAAGTATAGCGCGCAGCCTCCGAGTCTCTTGATGCTGCCTGTACGCCCGTAGCATTTTTTGACGAATCCAACAGCTCTCCTTTGTATTTTATTCAGTTCACGGATCAAGGTTTTCTCCGCTGGATCCCATGTGCTAGCTGCATATTCAAGTTGCGGCCGGACGAGTGCAAAATAGCTCCGTTCATTTACTTTCTCATCCAAAAATTTTCCCAAAATACGCTTGACGAATCCCAACTTCTTCAGGGCTCTACTTGGCCATCATAAGAACTGAAATAGCTGTTTCTTTAAATTTTAAATTAAAATAAATAGTATCAATCATTAAAAACGCTCTCGTAAATATTTTCTATCACATTTGAGGGGGAAGTTTGCAAATTGTGCCCCTTCACTCGTCAACATTGAGGGCCTTGGATATCGCAATCAAACTTCCCCCCCCCCCCCTCATCCATCCCCGAGTTTCTAATTTATACCAGGTTCTCCAATCTTGCTACTTAGTTAACTTATGAGATTTGATTAGATTAGGATTAGATTTGAAACCCGTCTTTAAATGAATCATAATGTAACGCAGCCATGTATTTGAAATTAAGTACTCGTCCCAAGTTTGTGCCTTTTATTTGGAGTCCAATACAGGAAAGGACCTCGTCAGGGATCAGCTAAACTATGTCTTGCGTCGGACTGGTTCATTAGTCCTCCCCACAGTACATACACGTAACGTCCATTCGCAGCGTCAAATTTTTCTGCATTGAGAAGGTAATTTCTCGACGTAAGCACGGAAATCAAACCGTTGAACTCTCATCACCGACAACATAAGTCATGCCAAAATTCACTTAAGTGAAAGAAATTCGTGGTTCTTCAGATGCCCAGCAGATCCCACAAAATGATGCAATCGGAGATACAACTTCTTCATACTTGCGAACTGTACGTAAACGTAATTTTTTTCGTTTTAGTGGTAGAAGAAGTAATAGCGCGTACACTCAGCATAAACTACTCCCTACGCGCAGGTGATATTGTAGTTCTGCTCAAAAGAGTGTGGTGCTCTGTAGTGTATCGCATGTCGGTAAGAGGTGGGGAGTCGGTGTCCAGGGGCCATATCAGTGGGAGAAGGGAGATAATCGACAGGAGCATGGGGGCGATGCTAATATGATGCTTTGTGACGTCCTGGGGAGAGGGCAGAGGAAGGATTGATCACAGAGGATACACTTGGAATCCGATTTCCATGAGACAGAATTAGAGGTTTCCGCCTAAGGGTGAAGCAATGGTTAGGGAAGAAACCATAGTAACAATTTCGGTATAGGAGAAAACTTAGCCATAGTTCTTTGATCTCATTAATGACGAAAAGATAATCAATACCTATTTTTGTAATAGCAAGAGCTGATTTTCTATTGGAAATGATTATTAATAGAATTTTTGGCTGAATCACGACTAATAATTCACTATAGAAGCATTGATCACGTGTTTTCTGTGCAGACCGTGTGAGCTTTATGTATCTCACCATTCGTTATACATCTAACTAATTAATTAACATTTGAAATGTCAAGTTATACTATTAAACCTACGAACATGATAATACTCCTATTTCGTATACAAAATCTCTGACATTTTCGCTTTGAAATACGTTTATTTTTACGATTTAACTATTTTTTGTAGATAACTTAATTTTTAATTCTTGGTGTACTAGGCCTATGTAATAGAGTGGATCGAAAAAGCTTTAATGTCGCAAATTGTTTCCGAATTTCCTAATCTTATGGTATGACTAGATAGTATGCAAACTATTTTTGTCATAGTGTAGAAAACCTCTACCCAGGGCGAAGATATTTTGCAGACGATGAAAAAATATCAAATCAACATTCACAGCAAACGATTAAGAATGGCATTTCTCGTGAAATGGTTTGCGGCATTAGCCCTTTTTAAATCCACCCTATAATGCAAGTTACAGCGTGCTAACGAGTGATAAGTATAGTAGTTTCTGAAAAAAATTAATTTGTATTGTTCATTACCATAAATTTAGTAGTCCTGGTATCCATGATATAAATACTTGGCGTTAATATGCGAAGTTCATTCATTATGTAAAGGCAATTGATAATTTTCATTCCTACTCAACAGGGATCCTTTGAATTAAGGTCAGGAAGGAAGGGGCCAGGCCAGATTGCCGTGGACCAAATGTCAGTGTGACGTCGCGACGGTGCTTCATCTCTTCCTGGGAAGAGTAGACCACGAGTCCATAGAGTAGGGGAGATTGATCACGGAGTATCTGGATATACCATTTGGGGTTTGATTCCATTGGAGCGAAATGTGTGGTGCCTTAATAGGGAAAAGTGAGATCAATTCGCAGAGGGAAATTTTTTTAAATTATTGGGAATAAAATCGCGAGCCATATTTGAGGAGTAATAGTAAGTCTGAAAAACTGTCGGGTTTTCAATCAAACGCAGATATTTTGGTAACTTTTAAATCTTCCATGAAAACGTCAACACATTAGCTTCTATTTGCTGGTTATAGATGGCCTTTGTACGGTAAATTCTACTAACTAAAGGACATGGGGAAATCGATAATGTGTGCTAAAAATGAAGGAAAGCAAATGATAAAATTTTTCGTAAAACTAAGTCTTCCATGATTGGAGGACATGAGGATTGCACCCGTTGAAACATATTCTGAGGCATTTAAAAGTTCAAATTTGCAAGAATAGTTCAATTACTATGAATTCGGTTGGCAGAAGGCATGTGATGGTAATGTAAGAAGGATCCAAACGTTATTGTAGTATGAAGATGGCCGTAATCAGAATTAATCAATTCAAAATATCGTTGATGTGATACAGAAATTTAATGATAGATTGCATATTATATGTTATTCCACACCGCTCGAAACCCAACGGTGCTCACATTACGATGAAATCACTAGAATTTCTCTCGCCACTTGTTTTCACCAATCCTTAAATTTTGTTAAAAAATTTTCCTTGGTCTCCTTTTTATTGTTATCTGTTTCATTGTTATTCCAGAAGGTGAGCTCCAGCTTGTCTCATTTCGATTTCCCCTTATTAATAAGTTAAAATAGCAGGCAACCCCAGCCCATCAATGGAGTCGGGGAAGTTTCCCCGGCCCCCATGGAGAGATGCGAAGAGCTCCGTTGCGAGCATATATCTCCCACTTTATGTCTCTGTGTATTTGCGAAAATTGGATTCAGGGGCGAAGTGGGAGGAGAAGAAGGGAAGGTGAAGTTTTGATATCCGAGGCTAACCGCAGAGGGGGAAATGAGATTCGGCCTCTGGTCGCTTTCGGATCTTCAAATCTTTGTATTTACGCACACATCGGGGAATTGAGGCCCAAAATGGTTAACCGCGCGCATCTTATTTTGGCGCTGTCTGGCGAAAAAAAATGCTTTAAATCGTGTTATAGCAGAATGAGGAGGAAATCGAGTAAGCCCGGAGAAATTGACTTCTTAGAGTCTGGTGGGGATCATGTCGGTTCGGCTTTTACCTAGTTGCGTGCCAATCTGAGTAAGGGATGTTTCATGTGCATAAACCAATAGATTATGTTCACTTCTTTGCCGTATTTTTTTTCAAACCAAACTTTTAGTGAAAATTGGAAAATTTTGAGGAAAAATCTAGAGTTTTAGTAGTATTTTTATCCCATTTTTGTGCTTGATTTACATTAGCTCTGAACGAATACGGGGTGGTATAGCGGCGCATTTATACAGCGAAATAGGGACTTCTTGATGGAATTGAATAAAGCTGATTTCATGGCACAAATTTGGACGCCGATATCCAGTCACGAATATGAGAGAGGAGTAAAATCAACTGACTGTGGCATTACTTGTTGGAACGAAGATGGAAGAAAGAAAGCAAAGACAAATTCCTGTTCCACAAACATTGCTAAAGCTTTTTAACGCTGTAAAAAAGGTATTTCTAAGTTATTAAAAAGTTAAATTAGGTATTATTACAATTTTAAAAAAATTGTGGATGAATACTCTGTGTTTTCTTATGTTTTAGCATCAGATAAGAGCTTAGAGGGAAGACTTCACCTCGCACCATCGAACAAATCACCGGGAAAACTGATTTCAATTGTAAATGAAACAAAGATAAATTACTTGATAGTCAATTTTTTGGCAGGTTTTTTCATATGCCTACTTATTTCCTACGATTTTGATTACTCATAGACAATAGTTAACCGGGGAAAACGATGGGAATGGGATGGATTTTCTTGCATATATGGCCAGTACTTCATATTACATAATTTTTATTCAAGCAGTACTATTTTTGAGGTTAGAATACCATTCTCATTACTATTACGGAAATAGGAAATATGAATGAGGAAATAAATTATGTTTTTAGTACCTGAGAGAAAAATCCTCTAAGTGCGGAGTGGCCAGGAGAAAGGAGCTGCCTCCCCACACTGAACCTATGGTAACAAACGCCTGTAGTCATAGGCGGATCTAGGGGGGGGGGGCACGTGACCCCCCCCCCTAAACCATTAAAAACTGCAAGATTATGCAAGATTTTTAATACGGTCCCGTTATCATGGCGCTCAATTTTTATTTCGGGGTATCCTTGTGCCCCCCAGAACAAAATCCTGGATAAGGCCTTGCTTGTGCCCCCCCCCCCAGAAAGAGATCCTGGATCCGCCCCTGCCTATAGCGGAGTCTGGGTATAATTGATACCCTCACCTATCCAAGATGCCCTTTGGGCCACATCACTGAGTGAGTGTGCTAGAAAAGTGATAATGAATGTTTTAATAAATGTTCCACCGATGAGATTTTTCATGCCACTTCATAGAAATTCAAAATTCGTATTAATTAGGTCCCCATAGAATAAATTGTGAGATGTACAAGAGCTTTAGCAAGTTCAATAATTTTTTTTTAATAATTATATTTTCAAAAAATTTAAATGAAAAAACTATGTACGATTTAAAATGTTTTCTTCCAGTTCAGCATTGTAGATATCTTTCTTAGGAGTGCATATTTTCCCCTACAGTTTTTCATTTCCCTTAAACTTTAATCATAATTTTGGTAAAGATTTTTCGTACTGTTCGTGATATATCTGTGGAAGGTTGCTCTTTGCTACGAGCTATCTCATCTTCATTCATGGCATACCTCTGAGCGTCTCAACAGATTTTACGTATCTCGGCGATGCGGGAGCATATAGCGGGGCATTTACAGCGTTAAATGGGGATTTCGCGGTGGAATTGAATAAAGTTGATTGCATTTTGCAAAAATGGACGCCTAGATCCAGTCATGAACGTGAGGTAAGAGTTAAGGACGACGATTTCACCAAGCACCATCAAAGTAATCACCGGGGAAATTCCTCCTTTCAGTTGTAATCAAAACAAAACTTTGAGGAGTCGTGTAGGCGTTAAGGGATGATAAACCTACCTAGGACTCCGAACTTTGAGGCCATCTAAAGCATTTTAGGGTCGGCCGGGAGAACCAAGACTGGAAAATGATAATAATAGTAATCCGATAAAGAGTGGCCCCAATGTGTGAACTTTTGACTCAGGATTCGCAGAGGGCGGAATATTTGCTTGGCAACCTCTCCCGCGCACGCTGAATAAAAACAAAGACGTGAAATAAATAAAGGCCTCGGAAAAAGGAAAGGGAAAATTTTGGAGTGGAGGGAGGAGTTCACGGTAGAAACAAAACAAGAGCGAAAAAGGAAACGCGCAGGGAATTATTTATAAAGGGAAGGAGACTGAAGAGGGTAAGATTGGAGTGGGGGGAAAAGGGAATGGAATATAAAGAGGTGGTGTAGGTGGAAGACTCAAGAAGATGTGGAGAATGGAGGAGAGTCAGCGCTTTGGGATATGGGTCGGTGGAGGAATAAAAAAGCGATTTGAAAAGTTTGATGGGAAACACGGAAGGTTGGACTGAATGGAGACAGGAAGGTGTTCCGCCTTGGACTACTCGGGACTAAATGCATAGCTAAGATATAGTATTAATCTTCACTCCATTTCGTAAAGTACTTGGCCAAATCATAGGAAACATACCTCAAGGATGTCCCAAATATAAAATATCTGCCAAATACCCGCGGCACCTACCCATATACCGACACCATACCTCAAATATCTACCAAAAACCCTCCGGTAAAAAAATTAGGCGTCGATTAGAAACACGTAATAAAATAGTTATTTTAAATTTTGGATTCATCATCATTGGAAAATATTCCTTTTGGTAGCTTTGACGCTATCACCGCTCAATTTTCCGAGCAGCTCTTTATTCCAAATTTAAATCGAATTTTTTTCTTTACCACATCTTTTATAATTTCTTTCTGTGTAACTGGCTGCGGGTGAATAACATCATTTCCTCTGTTCCTTTCCACTTGCCTTAATTGATTTTCTTCAACAGGCTATCACGTATCAGGCTTTCTCAGCCATAACTAAATTCACTGACCATAAAATTTATGATAAATTGTTTTCTCTCCGCTTTAGAGTTGAATTCTCAGCTAACGGTACATTTTCTCTCTCAGTATGCCCATTTTTGAAGTGTTTGCCGCCTCTTACCTATTATGGTCTCTCAGCAATGCAAACCGAAGATTTGTGTGGTTTTATTGGGAGTTGCAATTAGTGAATAATGGTTCGTATTAGTGAAATTAATTGCCTTAAGACGAGAATAATGATTTCTTTTCGGAAATATATATGATTTTAGGAAACAAAAAGCTGTACTGAAGAGTAGAAGAAGAAAGGGCAACTATTGGACACCATTGAAGGACCAGGTAGTAAGGCCATGTCAGGACTTGGCAATTATGCGAGGAAAAACTTTTAAAAAATTAAGGAAAAATCTTCTGAGGAAGACTCGGTGACTTGGGATGGATAAAGTAGAGCACAAGGCAAGAGAAGCTAAAGAATTATGTAAGGCAGGGTAACAAAGAACTCAAAGAACTAGCTAACTACTGGGTAAGGGAGAAATAGATGGCCGAAGTAAAGCAATCACAGGATTTTGTTACGTTCTATCCAAGAATGAATATTTTTGGGGACTTTAACTGAAGTGTTCACAGTATTACAGCGAAAGGAAACCTTCATGAGTAAATTTCAATCGAGTTTTAGGCTCAAGAAAGAAATAATTTTCAAATATCTTGATAAATTATGATACATTTGGTTAAGAAAAAAGTTTGTTCAGCATCATTACGGAACAGGTTCATAATAGGTGCCAAAAACTTCCCGCCTCCGGTCAAAAGTCAGAATTCTGCTCTTAAAGAGGGGGGGTCAGACAGCAATGGGAGGAGGGGTACATTTGGAGGTATCGCACTCGAGAGATGACGAGTCGCGTACTTTTGAAAGATGAAAGTCGTCGCTTGGCCGCGGGGGGGCGTGGCAATCCATTGCCGCAGCAGACGCCCCGGGGGAACTCTTGAGGACGGCACGCTCTTCATAGATATGAGAATGGGAAACTGTGCCGGGAAGAGGACGTTGAGGAATGAGCAGAACCGTAACATTTCTTTCTCCCACATAATTTTCCCATCTGTACGCTTCTCTTCATGGAATCTCAGGAGGATGGAATGAAAGTTTTGACAGTGAGGCACAGCGTCACATATCCGTTCTTAAAAAGGTAGACATTCACACATGTATTTCTTTTCGAGTAACAACTTTTGATTAAGTGCCGAAAGTACTTGGATTTTTGGAATAAGAGTTCTTAGATTAAAACAAAAACATTATGCGCTAAATTATTAATGTATCTGGCACTAAAAACCTGAAATCAAAACTAAAGATAACTTTAATAATATATCAAGTAACTAATTTTTGAAGCTTAAAACCTTTGGTTACAGTTAAATCAACAGTGTAAAAATCTTTAATTATCGACTATTTTGAAGTATTGGATGGAAATTTTTAAACTACACACACTCATGTCATCGAGAAATAGAAATTAGACTATTGCTTTCCATTCTTTCGGACTATCTCTGTAAAATATGAAACAAAGATAAAACAGATAGATTGCTGTAGGAAGAAGCAGGTAATTATATATTTATTAATTACAAAGGTTATTTTGACCCTTTTAATGGTGCATTTTGGATCAGTTATTTTTTGAGAATTTTCAAAATATAGGTTTAGTTCATTGATCTGACATTCTCCTTATTCTCTGTATCCAAGGGTGGTTCCAGGATTTTTTCTGGGAGGGCACAAGTGTCTGAAAGGCAAACGATCTTCTCATACTTGAGATTATAAACAAGATATGTACAAGAATTACTGTATGAAATATTCTCTTTATTAAGAGTTAATCACTTGTAATTAATTGATTGAGGCTCCGTAATAAACAAAACAAAACAAATGAAATGAGAACCGTTTTAAAAACTTTGTCTATTTTTTAAGCGTCTGTGGGGTCCATTTCATGTCCCCATGCACACCCCTAAATCCGCCTATATCTTTTTCTTTCATTCCACCACGATTATCAGTATTTCCTGTTCGTGTGCTTTTGGGAGTTGTTCTTCAGAAGTCGAATAAAAAGGAATATATTTTCAGCATTTAGAATAGGGAGCAAAACCATTTCAATGCATGAATAAATGGTGTGCGCTGATTTGGAAAAACTAACTACCATAGGAAAGTTCGTTCACATTTTTTTCGTATGGTCGTTTAAGACAGAGATTGAATAATAAAGGAACTCTTATTGTTCCTATTTTCGATACGCCACCTACTTCTCGAGCAATTGGCGACGAAATATCGATAGTCTTAACCCTTTCGCAAGCAACCCGATGACGTCACGTGGTGAAGCTGAGTAGGAAAGCGCTTCTCAGCTTCTCCCCGGCCTTGTGAAAGGGCTTCACATGGTTTGTTGTTGCCTACGCTCTTGAGAGCGATTCCTTCTTTCAAGCTCACTGAACAATTAAATGAGCAAGAAGCCCTTCAACTTCCGCATTTTCTTACTTTAAACTTACGTGAAGATGGCTCATGAGAGAACTTTTTTATACAATCAAAAATCAATATTTAGGCTCATACTAGCCGATGATTCCAGTCTCAAAGGAGTTTTAGAATTTCTCAATAAATGAATGGTCAGTGGAAGTCGGGCACAATAAGTAATTTTTATTTTTATTTATACAAGATATGTTCAAAAAAAGGGGGAATTTCACTTCTTCCAAGCCTCAAAACACTTTTAAAACTCGATCATTGAGATAGCTTTTAACTCTGTCAGCGATTTCTTTTAATATCATCTCTGCTTATATAAAACGGCCCTTTGAGGTTCTCTTTATTTTTTGATATAAGGAAAAGTACATGGTTATACGGAGCATGTATACGGAGTTATGTCTGGCAAATATGGAGGCTGGGGTATCGTTGCATTACAGTTCGTGTTTGTGACCAAAAATTAATGAACAAGCAATGAAGAGTGAGCCGAAAATCGCCAAGCTCATAAAAGCTCACAAGTCTAATCTTAGCGGCTGTGACAGACAAACAATGAATACAGCTGAAAAGTTTATCATAATTAAAGAGAATGTATACCAACATGATAAAAAAATTTACCTTCGAGCTCTCCAAACTCGAGAGAAATTAAAAAATTTAGTTCCCGTTAATATCTGAACACACATAGTAAATCCAAGTTTAAAAGACAGGTCAAGTACAAAAACATTTGGGTATGGTTTGTATTTGTAAAAAAGTTTGAAGAACAGCCGAATCGCATTTTAGTTTTTAAAAAGTCCCATATAAAAATATTTTATTAATTATTCTTTTACATGATGTTATAACCTTTTATCTCTTTAGAATTTGCGCTTCAGGCCTTACTGAACAAAAAATGTCTCCGCCTGAAAATAAATATTTGAGTCCGTGAGAGGGCCAGGGGCAATGACATTGAAGCTGGAAACGAAAATGGAGATTCGTGAGAGAAAGTATGAGCATATTTTGCATGAAGAGCACGACGAGTTGTGGAAGACAATGACGCGCGCGAGTGTAGATGGGAACAAAGCAATTAAATTTCAACTCAAAATCCAGCGCAGAGAGAGAGAGGTCGTCTCATTTCTGGAGAAGGGACTCCCGATGTTGGGAGGAGGCTAGAATATTGAAATGAAAGGAGATGATATGAGTAAGTAGAAAAAGCTTCTACCAGCGGTATTCCACGGTACGTAGGAACGATATTTAGAGGAGGCGACCGATAGTTTATGTAAGTGGAGTCATATGAATGGTTTAGAAAAGATGGTTATTAAGAAACCCGGCATCGCGATTATCCTGGTCTTAAAAATGGGCGTCTCACAAGATATCACGGCTTAATTTTCGGAATAGAGTTCTGTTATTCCATACGTCGGGAACCCAATACCCACAATATGATACCACCACACCAAACACGATATCCCTTTCGTGCGAAAACGATATCCCGTATTTTTTTACGATATCCCGTGTTCCTTGGGCGCACTACCATAACTGATCAACGAGAAAATGTTATCAATACATAACTGCGGCCTTTCATGGCATTGAAAACGGACATGGCGCTTCATAAATCTATATATATAAAAGAAAGTCGAAAATCGTGTTAGTTAGAACACTTATAACTCGAGAACGGCTGCACCGATTTCAATGAGATTTGGTTCTTTGGATTCGTCACAGGTGGGGTTAACATATAGGCTATTAAAAAAGGATAATTTCACAAAAAAATTCATCTCTTTCCTATGGACATGCATTTAGGAGTTATAGTAACACAACAATTGATAAGTTGGTCAAAACTACAAATTAAATAATTTGTTTTGTTTTTACCACTTTAATAACTGAAGTTAGTAACAATATAACATTTTAATTACTAAATATATTCAAAATATTAATTAAATTGAAATTACATTTTAAAAATTTAATTCGAGCTAATTGTAAGCCCAGCCGTGGCCAAGCTCGAGTTGACACTTCACTACCGTGTTTGTAAACAAATCTCCAAGCAATTGTTGACAAACGGTAATGTCCGTGTTCCTGTCGAGGAATCGAGTAGTTTGCTCATCAACAAAGAGTTCCAGAATATGATTGATCACCAAAAGAATCAAAGATGGTTGATTTAGCGAGCAAGAACGAAGATGTGGATGACTAAAACGAGGTGAATTCAAATAGTTCGTACTCTGCATGGATTCGAATCTTTTAAATGTGTAACAAACGAAGACGAAATCACCAACTATCTATCTGAATATTTTAAGTCCTTGGACGTACCTGGCTTACCAAGGCACGATTTACAGAAAAATGTAGTTTCTGTGCTCATGATCTTTCGAAGCCTAAACCAACCATAACTATCCAACGGAACGTGTTTGATCATTAAAAAAATTGGTGATGAATGTGATTCACGCAGCTTTACTCAAAGGAAAATTCAAAGGTTAGGAAGTCCTCATTCCGTAGATTCCATGATCTCAACTCATATGCCCTTTTGAGCTAAAACGTATTCAATTTACAATTCGTGTTGCATTCGTGATAACGATTAAAAAATCGCATGGTCATTCTTTCAGTTTTTGTGTTGTTTGTGCTCATGTGCTAATGAAAACCCATGATTTTCTCATGGTCAATTTAGCGTGCTATGTTCACGAGTCGATAAACCATCCTCTGTATTTCATCCTACGCTTCAAGTGCGTAGCTAGGATAGGGGGTTTTGGGCGCAGCTAATACCACGGGTCTGTAGGGTATAGAAAACTCGCTAAGGTAAGCGGGAAGTGTGGGGGCACTTCCCTCAGACATTTTTTGAGATAAATGGTTCAAAATAGTGGGTTTTGCGGCTGTGTGAATAGTTAAATATGTTTTGTTTGTTAGTCATCCGTCCCCCTAATATTAATAACAAAATCTTTCATTAAAAAAATCTCTAAGCTCTTGGGGGGGGGTTATCCCCCAAAACCTCCCCTCGCTGCGTCACTGCTTTGCTTCGTTATATTTATTTAGCTTCATCCGCTTCATCTTGCGCCTGATAACAAAAAAAAAACTGTTGTTTCTCAGAAGGTGCTTGACGCAAGACATTAAACCCGAATGTGTAGGGCTCACCGTGGTGCGTTTACGCATGCAGTACGTTTACGCAGTGCATTTTTTCCAAACAGAGATACTAAAACTGGCGCGCCTTAAGTCATTTAATGCGAATGCTGCTTCATAGGGGCTTTTCTTGCACGATTTTGAGCATCAGTCAAGCGTCGGTCTGGGGTCGTGTCAACCTGCCCCCTGAATGGGCCAAGTGTATGCAACAGACTTGGACCTAAAAACATTTTTTTACAGCTAATAACGCAAATAGCTAACAACTGAATGCGTATAATTTTTATTTCATGAACTGCTTTATTAAACCACAATGCCCAAAATTTCTTAAGCTAAAACGTAAGAAAATTTGTTGAAAAAATCCGCGTAAACGTGCTCCGATTCACCCTATGTAGATTCGATAAAGAAAATGTCTTTCTGACAAGCAATTTTGGTACTCATTTACGTAGTTTTATTGAATTTGTACCCTTATTTTATTATAATAAATTAAACATGATTAAAAACGATACAGCCGCTCCTGATTTATAAATGGTGTAAGTAAACTGTAAGTTCATTGATTGTTAGGCGGTACGAAGTTCGCCGGGTCAGCTAGTTACACATAAACGGAATTTTAGTCATCACTTCCATTGGAGATGAAGATGTGGTTTCTCCGGGACCCTGCTAATCAATGGCTAAATGCCATCAAATACCTGCGGTGGTTTGACAGGGGTGATCGATAATTCACAGTGAAGAATGGGCCATTTCAATTTTAAGAGACAGTTTCAAAAATATAACAAACTATTTAATAAGAATATCATGGAATTGAGCGACGTGAGAATTGGCGAAGATAATCACTAGATATTAATAAGCTTTGATTAAATTTCTTCTTCTTCTTCCTTCCAGGATTAGGCTACTAAGCCTGTTCCGGCTCCACATCACCATCTTTTCCTTGGTCTTCCGATACTTCTCTTGCCAAATGGTTGATATTCCATTGCTTGCTTTGGAATTCTTTCATTTGGCATTCGAAGTAAATGTTCTTTCCATCTATGTTTGTATTCTTTTAATTTGTCAGTGACTGCTTGGACACCCAGTTCATCTCTTATTTGAGTGTTTCTTATTTTATCCAATATTGTGCAACCTTTAACTGATCTTAAAAATTTCATTTCAGACGATTCTATCTGCCTTAATTCCTTCTTTTTTGTTACCCAACATTCTGATCCGTAGAGTACAGTAGGGACTGCCATCACTTTGTAAAATTTTATTTGTGTTTCTTTTCTTGTTTTGTTCTTTAGAGTTCTTCTGATAGTGCCACATATTCTCTGGAAAGTGTCAACCTTATTTATAATATCTTTTTCCTCGTCATATGTTATGTCGCATCCTAAGTACTGGAAGTGCGACACTTGCTCCAGGACTTGATCCTCAATAACAATTTTTGTTCTTATCGGGTTGCTTCCTAAAAATGCCATAGTCTTTGTTTTGTTTTTTGAAATTCTCAGGTTGTATAGCTTGCTCAACTCGTGTAGTCTGTGTACTGCCATCTGGAGTTTGTCCTCTTTATCTTGTATTATAACCTGATCGTCAGCAAACAGCATCGTATTTAAGTATTGAGATGGTCCTATTTCTATGCCTGGTGATACATTATTCTCTTTCCACATTCTTAGAACGTCATCTATGTATAGATTAAACAAGGTTGGGGATAGGCTGCAACCCTGTCTAACTCCACGGTTAATGATAATTTCTTGGGTGATCTGTTTCCCTGTGTCAATTACAATTCTGGTGTCTCTGTATAGACTCTGGGAAGCTTTTATCAGATGTCTAGGAAACCCTCTTTTCTGCATAACTGACCATAACATTTCTCTATTTATTAAATTTTAAATTAATTTGATTAAATTTTCCTAATACATTTACCATGTTGAGTGATTTCCGATTAGTCTCATCTAAAAGTTAGTGACGAGGGAAGGTAATATTTATCTGTGGACCTCCTGGATTTGTGGAACAAGAAAGAAAGGAGAGCACAAGTAACTATCCTTCAGAAAAGTAACTATTCACGGAACTTACTGTCGCTTAATATTGACGTATATGAAGGCGCGGCCTTTTTGTGTGAAACTTTGGTGAAGAAGAACAAAATCTGCAAAGTTATTGCTTAAATGGAGAAACTGTTCTTGATTTTAATCTCCTATGAATATAAATCTGTTTATTATGCTCTGGGTCATTAAAAATATTTTATACCTGGAGTTTAGGTTGAATTTGATGAAAAAAAGTATCTACTGCCAAAGTTTTGGAGTCTATCTCTTCTTCCATCTAAATAGAGGGTGAGAAAAATTACAGCGTAATTTAGAAAAAGACTTATTTTTAAAAAAAATTAAAACTTTAAGACTAAATTTTTTTTATTTTTTTATAAATTTAAAACTTTTTCGGATTCTATTTTATAATGCCTATATTAATTTGTAATCTTTGCAAGTCTTTATCGAGTATCGACAATCTTATCCAAATACAAAATTTATTTGAATATTTGATCAAACATTTTATTATTCTGCCTTGAATTGGTGAGAAATTTTTCTGAATCAATAGTGAATAGAAAAAACATGCTCAGTATTGGTCTATGCCTATGTACCAGCTCCATGTTTGTCATAAATTAGTTCTATCGTGGGGCACAGTTTGAGACCTCAGTATGTTTTTCTTGAGTTCTTTGAGGAAAATTTAGGTTATCTATGAAAAAGAACAAAGCTGTTGTTCTGTTATCATCAAAAGAACAATAACACAATCTTCACTTTGAATTTCATAAAAATGCAGCGGTATTTTTATTGGATCTATGAGGTATTAATCCCATAGTGCCATTAATCGTGGACCAAAATATGGTGAACTTTGTAAAAGTGTTGCTTTGATAACAATTTAAATGGTATCTTCATCACATACCTAAATGCCATTAGGAATGATACACGATCGTTTAAACGTCCTTTTTGCATGTTTTTTTAATTTTGATAAAAATGCAAATTTTATGCGTATGAGCTCTCATTTCATGAGTATCTATGGCGGTGTTCTGCTCAGTGACCCCTCTTCAATATCTTGAGCGGTCTTTGTCGCTGGAGTTTGGAGAAGTGGCGCTTCATTTTTTTCCGTTTTCAACAGAGTTTGGAGTTGGCTCATTAAAACTATTTCATTATTTTTATCCCTCCTTAAAGAGAAGGGTTTTCTTTTACGGATATTTTCTCTTCACTTGGAAATTAATTATTTGAAACGGAAATTAAAAAACTAAGGTTTCATTTCTTCTATTTTCGATACATCACGCGTTTTGTGGAATAGTGAAATTATATTTGCAGGATAAGAGACCTAGGATATTAATACTTCACCAGTGACGTCACGGCAAAATAAGCTGTGCCGTAACGCACTTTCCGAGGCTTTTTTAAGAAGTGAAATATTACTCTGTGTTCTTTGTTTATAACAAGTTATTATTTTCATTTTATTACAATATTTTGATTTTAGGAATGTATATATTAGAAATTTTGAGAAACAAAATTGATGAAAGTGTTATTTGGCTACTATCTCTTTTGTTAGCCAGTGCCGCAATGGTGCTCCGGCGCGTTCCGGCACCATGACACCGCTGCATTTCACTAATTATTTTAACACTTTTCGTGCATTTTTGATATTCAGGATTATTTTCTCGCCAAAAGTTTTAGTGCGGCCTTAAATTGACTTATCTGAGGAATGTGTGGACGGCATTGATCTACGTCAAAGTAATAGCCAGGTGAAGTTGCATTATGCCTTTCTTTTATAAGACACCTCATAATAATCTGTTTCGACTTATCTATTTTTATCGTCTTTATAATGAGTTTTCGAAAAGTCGGTAGTCCCTTTTCCAGTTTCCAGACTTTGGCTCCGATAGTTAATTGACTTTGAGGACTTTCTCATCTTTTTTCATTAGCTCCGTCATTAACAGAGCCATATGGCACCCTCCTACGAGTCCCTTTATCACTCGTGTCCTCATCAGCCTTCAAACCTTTCTATCGTGAGCCGTATACTTTCTCCACTTCTCCAAAAATTTACCTAAAGGTCTTCGTTGAACTGCTCGCTCTCTTTTAAATACATGACGAATTTTATTTTCAATAGTTATCTTCTTTTTGCTCTTATGTTCACTTTTCAGCCTTTTGTGTACCACTTGCCTCATCACCTTAATAATTTTAAATTCTACTGTACCATCTTAATCCAGGTGTGTAACACTTACTGTCTCCGATATCTGTCTCGCCACTGCTTTGTTTGTAACCTCATTCCAATTCTTTGATTGCATATTTCGTTTTTCTTTCAATAATAAACGTACTCGCTCATCTAAGAAGTTACTCTCCAGATTAAACGCAAATAAAACGCATCAAAATAATGTAATTCTGAGGTTCGAACCCAGTTTTTTCATTTTTATGTTACCATGCTATCATTTTCGAAATTACAACTCAATTATTATTAATACCTCCTCTTAATCCCTGATGATTACCATTAAGTTGACTCCGATGTTTTTCACATCGCGGTGTAATTCATTTTTGATACGAAATAGCCATTTTTTATTACCTGACAATCTTTTTCTCTTCTCCAATTTTAGAAACCTGTTTAAGTAAATGTGAAAATAATTTAGGATCTAAGAAGAAAGAGTATCGTCTAAATAATTTGATTTTAAGCCATAATTCATAAAAAGTTGCTTATTTTTGTCTATTTTTCTCCCTCAGTTATAAAAAATTCATAGGATATTAGAAACAAAAAGGTGCCAAGGAGACAGAATTTTCATCACCTTAAATCAAGGATAAAATTAAGCACTACATGGTCTTCTTAACAAAATCCGTTAGGGCCTCCTTTGTGTAACTTGAAGAGGTTGTTATTTGGTGTAAAACCTCCAACCCTGTAGGTAATTCCGTATTATCTCTTAGAATTTACTAATGCGGAAATATACTCGTAGATGCCGTTTAGTATGGTAACGTTATTTAAACTCTGCCTCGTGCCTGTGCGTTTGGAAAAAGCTAATGGATTGATTCTTTTCAATCTCACAGCTTCCCTCTTTTCACGATTCCCATCTCCCACACTCATGCTCTCGAATAAATGTATTCTCTCCATTCGATGCGTGGGATGCGCCTTATGCTCCAACCAAATATATAAACACAAGGCCCGCTGCCTCTTTCAACCCACATCACTCCAGACCCTGATATCTCCCTCACACCTGACGCGCAGTTTCCCTTTAAACAAGGGGCGCCCAGGTGTTTCTCAGGGGAGGCAACGCGTAGTGGAATAGTGTGTGAGTGGAGTTCGCTTGGGCGTTCTATGGTCTTTATTTCGCGCGCTCCAGTTGATGAAATATTTTGACATGCCTCGTACTTAAGGGTGGTATTGATCCCGAATTTTTACTTGATTTTTTTTCTATTCATCTCATCGCGTTCACAGAAATATTTCCATGCTGCTTTGATTCCCACAGTTCCCGAGACCCCACTGCGACCAAGCAGTTAAAAGCAAATACGTGATTCCGATCTTTTTCCTAAATTTAGTTAAAAGTTTTTTTTCTTTTCCTCATGTGACATGCTTCTGTTATAAAAATAAAAATTAGACTGAATAGCATGCAGATAATGAAATGAATATTTCTATCATTTTTTCGTGCTCTTTGAGTCGACTGTGGCGCCATTTTTAACTTACTTGGGTACGCCTTTCTACACTATTTTTATTGTGATTTCCCTAACATGACAATGCAAATATTAGTTTGATCAGTTAAAAGAAGGCTTTATTATATTTTTAATAAAAACCAGTGAGTTTGTTACCAATTTTAGTATTTAAATTGTGAAATGTGAAGAATTACAAAGCTGTAGATTAATTCATGCATGCGTAAATTCACATCTGAGACAAAGGAAATAGTATTATAAATCTGAATTATTTATCTTTCCTCAAAGACGATCAGTAACATCGGAGATAAAAATTACACTGGTAGATGGAATTATTTGGAGTAATTTATGTTTTACGAATAAGTAATTATTTTGCTTTCTTCCATCCGTTAATCTTCGTTGAATAGGATGCTAAGATATTCTCAGTTTTTCCATTGTTGCTCCGGTAATGGAGATTATATCTCACTCCAAAACTACCATGTGATTAATTCGAGTTGCTCCATCCAGTCCATGCGATCTCCTGCCCTTGTCTTTCGTCATATTTCGCCAAAAAAAATCAGGAAAGTAGAAAAAAATAATAAGATTTTGATCTCGGTCGGGGGCTTTAAACAATCCGATGTAGTGGTGAAGAGCGATGGTATAGCGGGATAGGGATAGAGAGGCAGAGGATAGGGAGGGAAGGGTTGGGGAAGTTACATGGAGGGGGAGAATCGTGCTCCCTCTTACTTGTTGTCGCTGTGGCAGGAAAACCTTCGGAGCTGAAGAGGAGTCTGCCTTTCTCCATCTCTCATCCGCCCACGCTCACAGCACGTGTTTCATGGACCCTTAGGGCGGATCTGGGAGAAAGAAATAAGAACGAGGATGCTGGGAGGTTTTCCGGGAGAGGGGTGCAGTTTAAACGGTAAGCAAAGAGTTGTCCGATGCGAAAGGATGGGCCTTAGCTGTTAGCCGTGTTCTGGAAGGAGATATGTCGCTTGCAGAAAGGAGAATACTTGGAGAGCATTCTCAAGGCCGCTATACACGGTGAACGATCATGTGAATGAAATTATTCACCGTGCATAACGGAAATATTCGCGAATGAACCGTCATGCTCATGATTATTCAATGAAAATTAGAACATGTTCTATTTTTGCTCGCATGATTCCGTGAATAGTAGCGTAGCCAGGATTTTGAAATGGGGGATTTCGGAGATTTTGGAGCCCTTTCGGGGTGTGTGGAAAATCCAAAGGTCAAAGAGGGGCCCTCCCACGGGAAATTTTGGGATTTTTGATGTTGTAACGTGATTTTTGGGACTAAAAAATAGTAATTTTGTACTATTATTTATTAAAATAAAGTATATAACATGTAAAAAATAATGATTTACAACTACAAAAGAAAATTAAAATCCAATATAGTTACATAAAAAGATAGGAGGCTAAGACAAGCATAAGCCTAAGAAAGCATAATCTTGAAGAGGCGAAAGAGTTTTGTTACCTGGGAAGCCAAATTACCAACGATGGACGAAGAAAAAAGGAAATAGCAGAATAGCGCTAGCGAAGAGGGCTTTCTACAAAAAGAAGAATCTTCTTACAGCTGAGAATGCAAGCATAGAAGTATGGAAATTATTCATCAGATGCTACATGTGGAGTATGTTTCTCTATGGAAACGTTTGGCTTGGACGTTGACAGCAGCAGAGAAGTCAAGAGTGGAAGAATTCGTAATGTGGTGCTACCAAAGAATGATTAAGATAAAATGGATTGACCGTGTAAGCAAGGAGGAAGTGCTAAGGAGAGTAGGAGAAAAGAGAAGCCTCCTAGAAACATTAGGCAGAAGAAGGGACAACTTAGTTGGCCACATTTTGAGGCACGATGGTCTGATGAAGACAATCATTGAAGGACAAGTGGAAGGGAAAAAGGGCAAGGAATGGCCCAAAATGAGTTACACAGGACAGGTAATAAAGGATGTGAAAGAGAAAAAATACGTCGCTTTGAAAGTGTTAGCGGATAGTAGAGAGGAATGGAGAGCTGCGTCAAACCAATCTTAGGATTGTTGACTAATGATGATGATGATAGTTACATGTTGCCTTCATATGCTCCCAGAGTTCTTTGAATTTCCCTAATTTTAACTGAAAACATGGCTTAAAAACACGTTTCATTTCCACAAAATTAATTGTTACGTAGCATAAATTTAGTGCTGGTAATGAGGTTATTAGGTCACAGAATGTCATTGCACAAAGAATCTCCTGATTATTTTTTTAAGGCTGATTCCAAAGAAATTTGAGTTATTAAGGAGAATATCCATTTTCCTCGATTCACACTTGAGAATTGTGATAGGTTATGTTAAAAGAAAAATGGGTGTTCAAGGTGTGGTGATATGACATGTTTCCTTCCCACTTACTAATCTTCAAATACGAGGGTCTTTCAATTAGTCCTTAACATATCCTATAAAAAAGTGTGAATCTAATTCTAACTTTTTAACGCTTATGGAAAAACTCTGTCGTTTCATGAGTCATTTTGTCCAAAATACTTCAGCTATATTTCGATACCTGTTTTTTTCATTAATTCAAGTTTTCAGAAAAAAACATTTGGTAGATAAATCCAAGCAGCATGTCTAGGGACGAAGAGCCTGCTTCGCCTAATGCGGAGATTTCAATCCTTGCTTTTAGTCGTAATCTGTGATTAATAGAAATGAGGTCTAGATGTGATTTTGAAAAAGACTCAGGTATAAGGACGAAATATGACGGACGTTTTCACCGGTACAAGCGGAGGAATGTTTGATTCAATCTTTCCAGCTAAGAGATGTAATACTTGATGTCAGTCTAGGGATAATGGATGGATTTAGAACGGTTTTAAGCTCAATTCATATGAGAAATTACGACTCTTGGCGCAAGAATAATCACGGTCTTGCCTAAGAGAAAGATGGGAGGGAAAATTTTAAGTCGGAAATTTAAAGCACGAAGAGATTGTGACCCTCGCTTGCAAGCTAAAACTATCAGCCCGGAGGGCATATGAGGAAATTCAAATTTGAATCACGAAGACAAATGAAGCTTTCTCTCTGACATGTGATTGAGAAATAAATGGAAATTTTTAAAATATCTCTCGAAAATCTTCTCCGTGGTATACATTAAGATCATATCTTCACGGAGATTTCGGTATGAGATTTGTAATATAACATCTCTCAAAATAAATCAGGACGAGAAGTTTTATCCTAAAAATAGGAATAAGGTAATTCATTCAGGTCTTTTAAGCGAGGTAATTTGTTTAGTGTTGATGGACTGTGCCAAACATCACTTTAGCCTACTATTTTAAGTCCTCATACGATGGTGATTCAATTAATAGAAACGTAGTATACTTAATATGTTGTTTATTTTCATATTCATTGATAGGATCATTTTTCATTTGTTTCATGAGGTCCGATCTTTAATTTCATTACAATTACTGCTGTCATCCATTTTGCGGCAACTCTGTAGACCCGAGGCAGATGCAGTTCCCTATGCATGTCAGAAGAAAGTTCATTTTTAAAAAATTTAAGACTAAGTCCATCTTTTTTGTTTTGCTTTTACACAGCTCTCCATAGATTTTTCCTAGAAGGTCCACAGATCACTCTCAATGCTTTGGACTCATGTTTGTATAATAATTCATCTTCAAAGCTTCCCTTAATATCTCTCACATTCGCTTCAATACTATTCGTACTAATATAATAGAATAATTTATTTCGAGTGAATATTTAATAACCAAGTTTTAGGATTCCAACATATTCTGATGATTTCACTGAATGCCTATATCATTATTGACATATTATCCGGTAATTATCGTATAATGGCCCTTTTTTCTAATCCCTATATGCGGACAGTAGGGAAGGAATGTGACGGTAATTGCATGAAAAACTTTCAATAACATTAAAACTGCGAATATTTTGATTTTAATTTTCAAATTGGAAGATACGCCTAAGGGTAGTGTTCTTCGTGTAGTCGTGAAATAGATAAACATTGCGTGAAGTAATGTCTTCAGTAATATATAAAACGCTGCAAACATTTGCTTCAACATTGCTCCTGTCTTCCTCCTCCTTGGTTGGAAGTGCTTGCAAAAAGTTTATTTCGCAGAAACAAGCATATAATCGAGAAGAAAAGGAGAAAGAAAAATATTAGACGAGAAAGACAGGATGAGAAAAATCTTAAGTTGGGCGCCTTGTAAAAACCCGTTGCCGGGAAACATCTTTTATGTGGGTAAGGGTGGTGGTGGAATGGGATGTAGATGGGGAAAGCCCCCTCGGGAGGGAAAAAATTTTGAGTGACGTGGGGATTTGGGAAGGGGACCTCCGTCTCTCCCTCGCTATAAATATATAAATGTCGTGCGAGACGGATGGAATGGGGGGATAATAAAAGAAGACGGATGAGGAGAAAGGGGCGAGGAAGTGATGTCGCATCCGGGTGAGGAGTGATAGAGAGGAGAAATGGGAAGGAGAAATGGAGGTGAATAAAAAGAGAAAGAGGAAAGGCGTGGGGAAGCTGGAGATGGCGGTCCGTTGCCGGAAATGGGGATACGGAAGAAAAGAAGCGGTTTCTTTATATATGCATTGAAAAATAGTCATAAGTTTCAATGTAAAATGCTATTTCTTCCCTTTCTGCAAAGCAGTGACAATTAAAAATTGTGAATGCTAACAGAGATGAGTTTGGCGTACATGGCTATTTACAGTTTTTACTCAATAGTTTGTCATAATGAAAGCTAACATTTAGATTGATAAATTTATGTATTAAATAAACTAAAAGAATTAATGAAGAGCTAAAATTTAAAGTAAAAAATATTATCCTAGTCTTCTGTAACATTCACACTACCCCGAATATAAAGCTAAGTACAGCAAGCGATGGGTGTGTAGTATTCTCAATTTTTTAAAATGAATTCGTAAAATTTACTTAAGAAATATTCCGTAATGAAATATTAATTTGACAGCTAATCAATTTAGTTCTGAGAAAGATCCTTACTGGCAACTAATAAACAGCTTTGATAAAGGAGGTTTTCTTCATAATTAAAACGCAGTTGCGTGAAGATGAATATTAATTGTAATGCAGTGTAATGCAATGTTGGTGTGTTAGCATGAGAATTTGTTTGCTCCAGCTTTAGTTGAAAATTTAGTTAATTTATAATATATAATATGACACTTTGATATATCCTCTTTAAATATGAATCGAAGAGTAATTTACCTTCCATTCAATTATTAGTATTTGAACTATTTTCTAAATTAAAATGAAAGCTTTTCTCAAATGTTTTAAAAATTTTAAAACGTTAATTCGAGCCTCAAAAGTCTATTATCACATTCCACCAATATTATGGAGTGAGATTATTAATTTGTTAGGCATCAAGTTCCTCATCTTCAAAAACTCTCGCCTTCTGAGAATGCCCATGAAGTTTCTTAAACATAGAAATCTAAAAATCACTTTACACTAGTGAGTAATCTTCACATAAATCTACGATACTAGACTACTTCGTACTTAGGGAGGATCATATAAGGTTTTTTTGCTCAAAGTATTTGAATCAGAGGCAGTTTCTCCATCTCTCAACAGAGATTAAAGGTCATGTGATTTTTTTAAAGGTTATATTTGATTAATTAGCGAGATAAAAGATGCTACTCAGTTTTAGCGAAAGGAATTCACCAAGCGCATTTTTCTCGAAATCTGCATCACATAATGACTCACTATCATTATTACTTCAATTTGCAGCTACTTTACTTTCATTTTCGTTTAAAATTGATTTCACGAGTACAATACTACATGGTTGAAATTTAAAAAAATGTTTTGAAACTTTAATTAACAGAATACGTTTGTTATTTTAAATACAAGATTCTCTGAGCAGCCTTATTTTAACCGGGTAACAAATATCATTACAAAGTAGGCGTAAAACTGGCCCATAGGCCTTTCCAGCAGCATTTGTAATGGATCAATGGGTCTATGAAAAAGAGGGAGGAAACAGAAATAAGGATACAATAATATTTTATCTCTTATATCTTCAACAGAAAGATAGTATCCTTTCATCCATATCATCGCACAAATGTCATTTGATTCTTCTTAAGTCGTGCAAAAGTTTGAATTGCTCTAATGAATCAATTTTTGGACGATATTAACGAAATACTACTCTATCGATGTCACGATTGTCACGTACATGCCTGTGAATGGGCCAGTGGCGCCGACTCCATGCCTGAGGGGACCCGAGCCCCCTCAAAAATTCGTTATGGGTTGAGGGAAAAATGTGTCAGGCATGTCAATTTTCTCCGCAGTGTCCAGATATCGAGATTCGAGTTATCAGGGTTCTAATGTTGATCATATGACTCTTCTAAAGTGCGTAAAAAAGTTAAAACTTACAGCTTATAAAATTTCCCGTGGCAAGATACCCGGTTTGGGCCTCCCAAATATTTTTTGTAAGTCGGCATCCCTGGAATGTGCAATCCTGGAAATATGATTTCTAAGAAAAACAGGTTGTTACACCCATTTTGAAAGGAAATGTGGACAAAAGCAACAATTATCGATTGGTTCTACAAACAGTACGTAAATCCTGCACAGTATATCTTACGGTATGCAAGGTAAGGTTACGTCTGTTTTTCTAGCCGAACATTCTTCCATCAATTATGTGTATTATGAGGAATTCCAAAACTACAAAGTCAGTTAATGGTATAAATGCTATCCAGAATTGATAGATATACTCTTTAAACCCGAGAGCGATATAAATTATTACGAGGGATGTTTTTTTTAACCTCCGATGGGCCATGAACAGAAGATAAAATGATTGATTAAAAATTATTTCATAGGTAAATCTTAAGTATACTTGTGGTGTCCTTTCGACATAATCGCCTCGGCGATTGAGGATTTGGTCCTGCCTGTGGACAAGCTTTACTATACCTTCTTCATATGATGTTGCCGCCAAAACGTTGCCTTTGTCCTGAAGCTCATCGACCGTTTGAAAACGCTTCCATACAAGCCACGTCTTCATTTTGGCGTAAAGATGGAAGTCACACGGTACTAGGCCGGCAGTGATCGAAAATGTCCCATTGAAATTGCTCAAGGAGCAGTTGGGCAGCATCGGCACTAAGATGACGGGCGTTTTCACTGATCAGAACACTACAAGAACTCAGCATGTCTCTTCTTTTGTTTTGAATGGGAATGGGCATAATGTTTCACTCTGTTTTACACTCTAGCCACAGTGCATTAAAAAATTCTCTTTTATCGGTATAAAGGCGAAATAGAAGAAAATAGAATGCATGTCAATGCTGAAGACGTTGGGCGAGTTTTCTGGCAGTCGCTCCGCACAGTGCGCACTTGGCGGGAAAATCAATTGAGGCAGTGCTGTTGATGAGATTGCCACTAACCTTAAACTAACAAATTACGGTCAGAAACGGCTTGAGCGTGTAGTGCGGAGGACGCGCAGTCTCCCTATGCGCGCATTACCCGCCTGCTGCTGGTATGGGGTATTTTTATGAGCTATCGGAGGTTGAAAAAATGTCCCTCGTATTTTATGCAACAGTGTCTGGAATTTTTTCTTCTATCATGAGCAATGTGTGAAGAATTAATTAGGGTTGCTAAGAATTCGTTCATAGAATAAAGTTTTCCCGCACAAGAAAAGTTTTCATGCCCAATCGACTTAATTAACAAAGAGCAAATATAGATAGGTATAAACTATAGGGATTTTTATCATGTAGAGACATTCATTGCTTATATATGATTTTACACTTTCCCGGCGAACAACTTTAGAAAAATCTTCTCGGGATACCGCGCGGGTTAGAATTGCTTACTTCAAGAATTTTGAATGTTATTTTTATCATCCTAGCGGTATGAATGGCTCTGAATCAAATTAATTTAATTTTACTATTCAATAAATGTTTGAAAGGAATACCCATTTAACTCGATTTCATCGTTGAAAGTAGTGAAAAATCATGTTTTAAGAAAAGAGCGTGCTTAAAATATGGTGTAATGCCATTTTTACCATACCTATCCTAATGATCTCCGAATATTAGTTCAGAATTTTATATTTAATAAGTTTTCCTGATCAAATATCTCTGATGATATGGTCCCTTGGTGGTATGTATAGAGCGATGAATCAAATTGTTATATTACTCACTATTCTACGAAATTTATTCATCAATACAGTACATGGGGAATATTCTATCACGTTGATTTACTATACTAATTCTACTTTTCTCATCACATCTGTCACTATTGGAAGTAATAGTTTTACGTTGTTTGCATTGCAGATGAAAGCGTTCTAGCTAGTTAAATGAGCACACAGAGCAAGAAGAAAAAAGGGCGAAAAAATAAATAAAGTACTTGCAGTGCCTGCTCTAAAAAATATAGTTTGCCTTCAGTCCTAAGTTTCGATTTTACGCTAGACCATTTAAACTCTTTGTTCCTTTTCGTTCCGCACGCGGAGAAGTAAAACAGGAACGGGTTCCATTTAATTGAATTTCAAATAAGCCTTAATTGAGTGAATTAATGGAACCGGTGCTCGACTGCCGTAATCCGACTTTTTCGTGGAAGCGACCCCTACCTCGAGACAATTTGGGCTGTGAAGAGATACGGATAATCACCGGTTTTTCGTTTTTTGGGTTTTTCATGGGGCGTCATGTTTCAGGGTTTCGATCCTAATCGTGCGGGAGAACGAAACGCTTATACATTTTGGGAGCGTGGATTTAATGAATGGTTTACACCAAATTGCACCTATTATTCCACGAAGTGATTGATAGAAAGAATAACAGTTTAAAGTTGTCATCCAGCGTTTAAATTGTTTGCGTAGTCTTAGGATTGATGCCGATATGAAATCATTATTTTCCGCCCACGGCACTTTGAATGACATTTTTATTCTTCTCGGTGGAGACTTTGCTACGAAAGATGCAACAATTATACTTCACCATTCTAGAAAATAATATGAAAACTATTTCTTAAGTTTGTAATATTAACTAAGATCCCCCTTTTCTCAATTTTTATGAGTTATTTTCAAGAAATTTTAACTCGGATTTTTTTTGGAATTCACTCAGTTAATGTGACTGGTTATTTTCTTTATATATGTATATATCCGAAAACGCAAAATACCTGCTGATACAAATGATTTTACTTAGGACTGGTAAAATTTGGATAGAGAAAATAAGGCGAGTATTTTAGGGGTGGCGTTATAAAAATAGTTAACTATTAACACACACCGTATATAATAAGCTAAAACTGGCTTGGTACTCCACCCTGCATTTATTTTCAAATTAAACGATAAGCGTTACCATTCATGGATGGGCGCGGAGATGATTGGATGGCACAGTCGCATTCCGGTCGCCGCGTCACTTAAGTTACGCTTGAAAGAATCACAACGGCAGCTAACTCAAACAGTCTCACTTTTTTGTTTTGACAACGAATAGAAAAGTTCAGGATGTTGTTATTTTTTGCTTTTACGAGGATATGTTTCATTTCAATAGGAATTGACGATCAGAAGTGGGGAAGAGGGATTAAAAATGGAAGGGTTTTGGAAGAGGAATGAGGAAGGGCCACCTACATAATGCACAAGACTGCCCAAAATTTAATTATTTGTCTGTTAGAAACTAGTAGTCCTTTTTATTCTGTTTTTATGAGGAAGGATTGATTCTCCCATTAATTGTACTAGTAGCTTTTAATTGGTTAGTCAATAAGTCTTCAAGCATTTATCTCCCTAGTTGAGAAAAAGTCACGAGTGTTTTAATTTCCCTTTAATCCTCGCAGCTGGTTTTGATTTTATATTGAGCGTGTGGAGAACGCTTGAAGCATGGACGACCTATTGGTGAAGGTATTACGGATTCCTAAGATAAAATTACAACATTTTGGATGAAAAATAATGAAAATTAATTTCATAAATAGATGATGAAAAAAAATTTGGAAAAATAGAGCCAATAAAATTAACTTTTGGAATCAAAATTAGCCTGCAGAAAGGTTTCTCGGGTTTTCCACCGGTTGATGTCGTCCATGTCTCCCGACGTTTCGATCTGCGACTTGCTGATCATCCTCAGGGGATCTTCGGAAGATCCCCTGAGGATGATCAGCAAGTCGCAGATCGAAACGTCGGGAGACATGGACGACATCAACCGGTGGAAAACCCGAGAAACCTTTCTGCAACTGATACGCCGGGAAAATCTAAGATCATACAAAATTAGCCTGATTTAACACCGTCATGCCTTTCCACTCATTTTTCTCTTGCTCCATACGAATTCGTCTATCCCGACCAAAGCAATTAAAAAATAGAGTAACTGGATTTTGGCTGTGAGTTTATTTGTTTTATTTTATTCTTCCTCGGTAGGCTTTGGAAATCAACAGATTTTTAAACTACATGCATCATAATATTGGAAATATAATAAATTTGAAAATAAATAAAATTACTCATATCACCCAACTTTTTTCCCAAGATATCATTTTCTCGTGTACATGGTTCATCATAAGAAAATGATGGGCATGGGCAAACTTCAGGTCCATTGTTTATGTTTGAAACCTTTCCATAAATGACATTTACTCTTTACCCATTATAGAAGTATTTTAGTGGAAAGCTGCATGACCCAAAAAATATGGTACACGACTATGCATTAATTTTTACATCACCGAGGTCTAAATATTCTACGCGGACCTACCATAATAGGTAGAATACGTAGATAGTCAAGGTCAAGCAAAGAATACCAAATGAGGCCTATTTCCAGATCCGTAAAAAGGTATTGCTACTGCGTGTAATTGGGAGTCTCTTACCTTCGCTAGCGTGAAGAGGTTTATTGCCCTCCCTCTTCGTAATTTATGCTCGTTTATTTAAAAATTTCTTAGTTATTGCAATTAGATGTGAAAAAATTATCGACAAAAACTGAATGTAAATATAATCACAATGCAATGGTCTGTCTATTATTTAGTCTCGACATAGTTCAGCTATTTGAATGACAATCCGCAGATAATTACTTGAAAATTTCTAAAAGCCGTTCTTGGACATCACCTTAAGCTGTATTCGTCAAGTGTATCGTCGTCGAGCATTATTTCTTGTTCTTGATTTCAATCAACGAAGTCAATATGAATTTGTTGACATGTAATTGGATTTGGCACCGGAGCCTTTAATTTAGCTAATGACTAATGGAAATATTCAAAAATGCTTGTTGTTAACTATTACAAGCTTGTAAATACAATGACGAGTAATTTCCAATCCATATCTAATCCCATACTGCTACTTTGAATTAACCACCGAAAAATAAATGCCTTCGTACTGCAAGTGGGCAGGCAATTTCAGTTCGTAAAATTTACTTAAGGCGAGAGTTGCAGAGTTTTCACTTTTATCACATGATTTTTTCCGTAAGAATAACAGAATTTTGTAGTCGTTCCGGGTGCTCTGGCCCGGGACAAGAGGGGGTGAAGAGGAAAGAATTGGCACGGTTGAAGCGATTGGGGATCAGTTTTCGGAGGGGGTGGGATGGGGAAGCAGTTGTTTGACACTCGACGAATGGGAAGGGGTCGGACGATGTTCTTTTGTTGTAGGGATGGGTGGGATTTGGGGGAAGGTGGCGGGAGGGAGGCGCCTATTCGCCCCGGGGACACCCACAGTGGCGCCACCGTCTGCGGGGCCGACCGACTGTCCACCCCCACCCCCTTTACGACCCAACCCAACCCACGACAGGCGTAATTCGCTTCCCAGTCACCTCCCCCGCTTACTCTTTTTTTCCCCCCCATCTTTCTCCAAGGGTCTCCCTTCCTCAGGGCCACCAGGGTTCCATGCAATTCCGGGTTACTGTTACGAGGGTACGTGGCCGTAGAAAGGGTCAGCACTTCTTGAATCTCCGGCCCAGACGGGAGTGTTTTGCGAAATAAACTCCACCCTCGCCGCATTTGTATGCATGCAATCTCATCTGGTCCTCTAATGCGATTGCCACTATGCACAGAATTTACGGCGAGCACCCCATACTCCGGTCGAAATTTATTAGGGGTGAAGCTCCGCTTGGATGGACATGGCGAATGCCTGTGCGCGTCAAGCGCATGGAGTAATTAAAATGCTGTATCGATGTTTCGGCGTAAAGTAGTCTGAGAAGTTATGTATGGTTGCTCGACTAGTTTTTAAACTTTTTTATCGAAGAGTACCTTTATGCCCATCAAAATTTATCGGCACTTAACTATATTTCAGATGTGAATTTTTTTTAAATCAATCGATACCTTCAGTGAGAATTTCGTCCCCAAACATTTTCTACTTCTTATAAGGCTGGCTGACTTCTTATACTCTGTAAGGCTGGCAGAAAATTGTTGGGCAAAGCCAAAGCGATAGAGAAGTCATTTCATGGCATTATATTTGGCCCTAAAATTTATGCAAGTATTAAATTCCGTGAAAATTCGTGTTTATGAAAAATTAATTTCCTAAAACCGCTGAAATGTCCCCATCTCTGTATTTGACTTATCTCTGTAGTTTTTTTACCTTGATTTACGGAATTAATACTAAAAATTATGTCCTCGGTTCATTGACAGTAAAATTATGATTTGAAAATTTGCTCATTTTTATGCAAAGATAACGTCAGCGGGCTCCTCAAAATGTCATCTAATCAATTGAGATACGGATTAGAACATGCAAATTAAATTTTAGTGGTATTTCCATTGACACATGAGGCTCTTTATCTAAAAATATCGTCACGCTAACTGAAGAAAAACTGAGGATAGAGTGAATATTTTGCAAAATCCTAGTTATTTGATCATACGATTTGAAGAATATTTTAAAAGTAGTGATAATATGGAGTACCAAATTTTTCAGGGATTAAATTCGCTTCTTTAAATAATGTAAGTGTAGTAGCTTGCATGAAACGTGATTTTTCGAGGATGATCAACGAATCAAATGTTTTTTGATACGCACGGAAAATATTTGTGAGGATTGGCCATGCTTCAATTGGTTTTAAATGTTATGTGTTCTGGGATCATTCCAAATCGGGATGAGCTGGAACGTAGCCTGGCTAACTATTATGGGTTTGTTTTTCATCATGAGTAGATGTATCAGTTTATCTCACTCATGATTGACTATGATTGTGTCCCTCAGTCACGTATGGCAGTATAATTTTATTTTTCCACTCCCGACACAATTTGAAAATACATACAATCTATGCCATGAAGAAAAAGGGTGGATTGTAGAAACAAGTTCGAACGCAGCATCAACACCCGTTTCTGGTCATTTTAAGCGAGGAATTTTTCTTTGCTGCTCCCTATTCACAAATATTCGGGAATAAATGTAATTCTCTCATAAATTATTAATTATGCTTTTTAAATTTATTAACATTGGGTGTAGTAAAACTTTAGAAGGCAAAATTCTCTAGCATATTTTTAACTATATGGGATTCCATTTTAAGGTTTCTCTGATGAATAGCTAGTAGTATACCACTTCTTTTTTTTTTTTAATAAAGTGACCGGGGTTTCAATGAATAATCATCATCATCAGTCATGAGTTATTATTAATTAAACTAATAATTTACGCATGACGATGATGATTATTCATCGAAACCCGGGTCACTTTATTTGAAAAAAAAAAGAAGTGGTGTAAGTAGTAGATATTCATCTAGGATAGCCAAAATTCTATTTAAAATTTATCATTTTGCATTTTTGTGGTGTATGTACGAATAAAATTCTCACAAATTTTCATTTATCAATGCATTGCTTTCACATTTTCTGGAGTCAAAAACCAGCTCAGCCTCATAGTCAGTGTGCCATGTCAGTGGAGCATGTCACTGGGCATACATCTACAGTCCCTGGCGCTGCCCAAGCGAGTTACGCGAATTGAGCAATGATGCCGCTATCAATTCACTGATTGCAGATAATACTCCTTCCAATGTATCTAGTGGTCTCTTTATACAGTGCTGCCGGGTGTTGCATAAAAAATTAGGGCTCTGCCTTACATGGGGTGATTTTCAAAACCCAAACCCAATTAATCTCATACATGACAGGATATTATGAACACTTCACTCTGTCCCTGCGAAATTTAATGCTCCGTAGGAGGCTTAGACAAATATGATTTTTTTATTAATTTTAATTTATTTGTTCAACCCAGGTTTGGACAGAAATTCTGCCGTTATCAAGATTTTTACACTATGTCAAATTCCAAACTTAGGTCAGCCGAGTAAAAATAAGCATGGAATATTGACATTCCTTTTTATGAATAGTTATTCCTGTCAACCATTTTTTTGCGAGATTGTCAAGTGCACTGAAGTATGTGATTTGAGACATCATGTTAGATAGTGCCGAAGTGATGCCTGATTGCGCTTGAAAAAATATTGGCAACTGCCGCTTATTAAGATGTTTAACATAACCCATTTCGATTTTTAAATACTTGACAATACTGTATTAAGGGAAATCAGTAGTATTAAATATTTATTCCGTGGAAGTCACCAATATTTTTATATTCAGTCAGACGCTAAAATAACTATTAATTAATCTCTAAATTCATTCAAAATTTTTGATGAATTTAACAATTTCTTTGCCATTAATATTATTATTACAGTATTCTATGAATTAAGTTAGATTTCCATGAAGTACTTAAGAAACATTTTGGCAGCCTCCTCATCCTTCCAGTAGTTCTCTCTTCATTTCACACTAAGGCCTACTGAGTAGGGCCTTATTTAAAATAAAATGAAAGGAAGTAGGGTCTAATCCGTAGTCCCTATTCCCTCCCATTCTACTGGAAAATCCTATTCTATTCATTCCTCTCCCTCGTTTACCCTACATTCTATCCTCCAACACTGTTTTCAACATCCCCTCCCACTAAGTAAGCTTCCGTCTCCCCCGTATCTAATCTACAAGCTGCCTCTCATCACTCACCATGTCCAAAAACTACGTCGTTCCTCCTCCTCTCCGTCCATTTCACCTTCTCCATTCTTCTCCACGCCCACATCTTGAAGTCCTCTAGTCCTCTCTAGTCTGTGGCTCCTTCCTAAGTGTCCATGTTTGCCGTGAATATACAGTCATAATGCTCAAATCCTTCATGCAATCCTTTCTCCTTTAGCCTGGCGTTTTCTTTAATAAAGATTGGCGGGTTATTCTGATTCTCTCTCGTTAAGGGTGAAATTCAAATACTTTATCTAGCATCGTATCTGATGCATGATGGGAAATTATGAGCAGCAGTTGCTTCTCTCTCTCTGTCAAATATCCTCGAGACGTGGAGCTCCGGAAGATAAGGCCTATTCCCGCGCCTTTTGTTGTGGCTGTGCCTCTTTCACTATATATTCACTGCAATGCACATTTACGGTAGATACCGCCAAGTACACATACTTAAGTTAAATACTACGAACACGTGTATCAAATTTTCTCTTTAATTTAAATTGCTTAAAATATATACAGCTAATTTAGACATACCCAAAGTATTTGTATCGTAATACGGCCGATTTCATCCTCGGTAAAACCCTGACATTCTTAAGTCAGTAATACTTACTCACAAGGTTGCAACACTTGTTTTCACTATGATGTCATATGAAACCTTTTTTTGAGTCCGTTGATGCACAGCTAGCAAGAGATTTCGAATCTCCCTGGATTTCTATTGGTTTAAAATTGGCGGGTTTTAAGAGTTCCATCATGGAGAAAAGATTCAAATCCTTTATCCGACGCATGATGGGAAATAATTGCATTTAACTCTGTTTGCAGGATGTGCTGCTCCAGAGGAGGCTTTGGCAATCAAAACTTTCAAGTATGGAAGCATTATCATATTTAACATATTTTCATTCGGCCAACGCAGGTAAGGGCACAAACTATTTCTTCTTGCATCAACTTACAAATGATTTCCCTGTATTAAATTTCGTTCGGCTAAATATAAATAATTAGAGACTTCTGAGTGTGTCCTTTTTGCGACTACGTTACCCGTTACCTATTTCTGCATTAAATCGCCAAGAATTCTCAAGTAATAAGAGAGTACGCACAGACGTACCATCAAATCCTTTTCATCATTCAAGACGCTGGCTGAATTGTCCCATTTCGTTGCCATCAACCGGCGGAGAAATCTCCTCGAAGTCTCCAAGGTCTTCTCTCTATTTAAGATTGGCAGATTATTAGGGTTCTCTCACAATGGGATGGGATTCAAATCCTTTATCCGATGCATGACGGGAAATTATGAGCAGCATCCACTTCGCTCTCTCTTAGAGTGAGATGTGATGCTTCGGAGGGGGCTTAGGCCGTCACCACTGGCGAGCGGAGATGGATGGTTGGAGCTAAGAGGGAGAAGAGCCTTATATTTCATCCGTTTATGCGTGAGGGCCGTTTGAGAGGCTTTCAAAGCTGGATGTGTTAATGCGATGCTCTTTCCTGCCTCGCTGGGAGAGATTGCCGAGTGAGTGGCATCCCCTCTCTCTTCACTCTCTCCTATTTCAACGACTGTTGCTCAACTTCAACCCCCCTGCCGCGTGGAAATAGGACTGCTTCCAAAACGATGATTTGTTATTCTCTAATATTTTTATTATTTCTAATATTGATTAGTTTCTTGGGGTATAGGTCTCAAAGGATTTAAATACACATTCTTTCCAACGTTTTGGTGTATGTATAAACCTTTATAAGGGCTTTATTTGTATTTTTGGACACAGGGTTTCTCTCCACCCTTACCCTTCCCTCAATACACAAATGACCTCAGACGCCGGTCACCTCCTTCAAATATCATAGTATGACAATTTATTTTACCGAATATGGTTTCTAGATGGAGCGTCATTACCAGGGACTAACATAGGAGCCAACACGCAGTAATACCTCAATATTCGTTAGGGTTATTGATAACTCATTTGAGCGCTCAAGTAATCATTGGAGAGTCCAAATGATCTCCGAGCACTCGATCAACAATGGATAACTTAAATCACACCCCAGCCTGGAAGGAGAATGTGTGCACTTTCATTTATTTTTCTGGCGAGTTTATCTAATTTCAGACTTATCGAAAGATGTTTACAGCCTAGCTACAATTCATCAAAATACATACTCTAATCTGTATATTTGGCTGTGTTAGAGATGTAACATTAGGAAGTGAAACCGAAAACGTTGTTCTAAGAAATTTACCTCAAGTCGATCTCTTCAGACAAGGTTGATTTAATGTCCCTAAATGTGATCCGTATGTCCTGCAGTTTAGTTTGAGGGATTTAATTCAGGCCAATATCTAATATTTATCTGCGGTCATATTTATTAAGGTATGTTTCAAGCAAAAAAAAACTCCCTTAATTGATCAGGGTTATTATTAACGAGAGGGTTTGTCGTAAGTTTTAAAAGGGAACTACTTTAGTAATTGTCAAGGTTTTCAGTTTTATTGATATTTCTGATAGATCTCAATTTTTAAATGGAAGAAATATTCTCGTGGACCTAGCGTCAAATCGACAGCATTTTTGTGTATCACAAATAACGTGATGATTCTGAAGCGAAACAGGGGGTTTAAGTTCCTATTTCTGTCTATGCTCAATAGTAAAAATTCATTTTATATTAACCTGCATTTTTTAATATTTCTTTTTATTTCACCGTATCCCTACATGCTTAGATAGATACTTGGCTTTATGGGGTACCGATCATGGTTACTTCCAATAGGGAAGCCAATAATCATATATGGTATTCATCGCGAAAGCTCTCAGAATAGATAGCTAATGTGTATGGGAGGGGTTAGGGAAAGAATCTTAAACTGCAATTATTCTCCCAATGTTAAACTGAAGATGGCGGATCTGGCTACATATTTGTCATGTCTTTCACCTTTTTTCAACGTCTTTTCCTTCACCCCTTATCACTTATTTTCATTTTTTTCCTGAAAAGAATCACTCTTATGAAATGCGTTTCGTATCTCCTAGAGGGAAAATAGACATCCGTCGAGTGAGTATGTTAACATTGCAACTTCGTCATAAGAGATCGATATGTATGAGGAGCAGATTAATTGGCATTCCACTTTTCGTATGAGGAATCTCCTCGGGAGATACTTTATGGAAGTTGTTAATTTTCATTCTAAAAGAAAATTGTGAACTCCACTCTTAATTTAATAAGTATCGACCCAGGTTTCGGCAGCTCCGTGCCAGTCTGTAAGAAATTATTTGCATAAACTAGAAAATGACACGCACCAGCCTAAATCCGACTCGGTAAACTTTAAATGAAGAGTGGATTTTACAATTGTGTCTTGTAATGAAGATTCTCACATCCTTTCGACCAAAGGTTCACTATTCAGGGCATGGATATTCGTTTATGCACAATTGTTAAGTTAAAAACCCTGATTTAAAAGGCAAATGGTGCTATGTTCGATGGTACAGGAACAATTAAAACTAATTGAAGTCTAAAGAGTAAAAGTTTTTAATTGTACTAAAATTTCAATTCCATTTTCATTGTGGATTAAGAATCTTTTACGGCATTAGTTCTAGTTGTAATCCGAGTCACAGAAGAATTCACCATCCAAACAGAAAACGGGAAGTTGGACTCCGGAAAAACGTTGAAAGAAAACTAGCGCCAGAAGCTGTGATGCCGCAAAACTGCCAAGGTCAGTGAAAGGATCATAGGGATTGACGTCGAGTCCTTGATTTTTTCAAGACTTTAGGCTTGAAGTCCACTTTCCCCATGTCGTAAATAATGCGGATAAGGAAGCAGAACTTGGCGATAGCGTCTCAAACTGATGCATTTATGCGGAGCTGCAAATAAGAAAGCAATTTCCAAGGAGGAAAATGCTGACTTAGCGCGTCGTTATTCCAGAATCTGTCTTAATATTTAAAGGGCATAAAAATTTTCATTCTATTTCACTTTCATGTCAGTGTATTAGCATGAAATAAATGAGCTAGCTGTGATTACTTGAGTCTTGTCTTATAAACTTATTTAAATGACGAAATTATCTATGCTTTTTCACTATGCTATGTGTGTTTTCTTAGACACAACTGCAAAGTTGGAAGAATTTTCGAGGAAGTATGAGATCGTTGCTATTAGGTAATTTAAGTCCTAACTATAAGGGAATGAAAACATAGAAGTGATGACACAATTAATCAGAACTTTCATTTGGAGTATGCTTATGTACCTACGGAAGCGAGGTATGCACATTGACAGCAGCGGAGAAATCAAGAGCGGAGGCTATAGAAATAAGTCGCTACAGAAGAATGATGAGAATCAATGGATAGACGGAGTTAGTTATGAGGAATTCCTAAGAAGAGTAGGAGAGAAGCCTCATGATAGCATTGATTGTTTGAGGCGTAACTTGGTGAAAGCGATTCATTATTAAAATTAAAAAGAATAACTTTGTGCTTTCACATTAATATTTATTCACAATTTTACGACCATGGTTTCAACGTTAGACGTCATCATCAGGTGATGATGATGATTAAGTCTAACGTTTAAACCATGGTCGTAAATTTGTGAATAAATATTGATGTAAAAGCACAAAGTTCATCTTTTTTAATATTATTACCTCATGATAACCTTGATGAGAAGATGGAATAACCATATTGGCCATAACCTGAGATATAATGGCCTAATGAAGACAGTCATCGAGGTACAAAGAGATTCCAAGAACTGAAAAAGATGTCGTGTAAAATACATGTATGTATATGGAAGAGGTAAAGAAGGATGTGAAAGAAAATAAATACGTAGGTGTGAAAAGATTAGCTGATAGGAGAATTGAGTGAAGAACCGAGTCAAACCAATCTTAAGATTGTTGGCCGGTAGTTACAATAAAAGATAACTAATTTAATTATTTCCTTCATCTAAAGTTTAACAAATTTCCCGTAATGTCTTCTCATATGTGAAATTTTCATACTTATCTGAGATGCACGCAATCTTTGAAACAGTTTTATTGTAGTAATAGAACAAACAGCTGTAGTAATTTTCCACACTTTTTATTTCCTCATCCGGTTTCAGTGTTTTCACATCATTATCAAGAGCTGTCTCCTTGTCAAGTAGTCAAGAGACAGCTCTTGATAATGATGTGAAAATATTGAAACCGGCTGAGCAAATAAAAAAGTGTGGAAAATTACTACAGCTGTTTGTATAATTACTATCGATGAATTTCCACAAAGTGAACTCGTCGACAATCAACCTGAGTTTTACCCTGCATGCCTGAAGGTTTCAAGATGATAATCAAAGTTTTAAATGAGTAGTTCATCGCGAAAAAAGACAAAATGCAGCCGGTCAAGCGAGAGTGATGCATCCTCTCAACCAATTCGTGTGACGTCCTGGTAATATGCTGCCCGCGGGTTCCTGAGCCATCATCTAAGGTTATTTTTCGCATCTCCTCCATATCTCTCTCCTTATCACTTCTTTCCTTTCGTAGTTTTGCCTCTTTTTTATCAGACGCGCCTCATCATTCTGAAGGCATCTACTGAGTGGCGATATCGGTAAAGGGTATATCTTAAAAAGAAACTACAATGCGAAAATGAGACCAACATCATCAACCAAGGGCGGACCCAGGATTTTTTTCTGAGGGGGGCACAGGGGTCTAACAGTCAAACGGGTTTTCATATTTGACATTATAAACAATATACAACAATCAATGTACGAAATATTCTCTTTATTTAAATATGAAAATATTAATATGTTGCATATGCAATTAGGACAATTTTCGAGCCCCTTTCCCGCTTGGACGATGCTTTTCTTTTCAATCGCTGACTAGCGAATGACCAATGACCGGCAAATCTGTCTTCTTGACTTGGGCTCAAGGCTAATATGATTGCGTCACCGTAATACACAAAAAACGATCGTAATGACAATCGAATTAAATTATTTTCAAGCGTCTGGGGGGGGGGGGGCCTAAATCCGCCTATACTATCAACCACATGACTCTGTGGATAGTGTGGTCGTCTAGTCATAACTCAACTATAAGTTCCTCTAAATTGCACGTAGGTAATATCGAGAGAAAGAATATCCGTCATAAATACAGATACATTTTTATTTTTAAAATTTAAACTTCATCATTTATTAGCAGAACCCGATAGCCATTGTCCTATTCAAGAGTAACCTGGCATGCATGAATAGCATTAGATGAAATGGTAATAAATTTCAAGCTCACTTGCCAATATTATTAGTTGTGGATACAATCTCGATTTATTATTATCAATGTCTGTCAAATAAATATGCTATGGATGATGTCAGAGAAAAATGTCATTTTATTCAGCTGAAAATGATTCCATTCAAAAAAGGAGTAATATATACTTTATTGGAATAAATAGATAATTAAAGTATTCAGTCATTCAATAAGATGAATCCCAGCCGTCTATCATCTATGAAAGTTCTTTCGAAAAGCAAAATAGAAGTTCTTTACTTTTTTCGTTTCGCTTCTACGCTCCTTCCGGACTACTCCCACCGTTCATCATATCCCCTAATAGTTATGACTCTTACTAAGTGACTTCCCCGTAGCCAAATTAAACTCCTCTAAAGTAAGGTAGGGTACAGAGCATGTTTGTGACGCATTGCTCCTTTAAAATTTATCTTATCACATTGACATTTTCAGGGAGTATAAATTAAAGCCTCGTAAATATTTATTTATACTTGAATTTTTTTTAATTTGCTTCAATAATTTTTGGATGCAAAACGTACATAGTTAAGTTACGTTTAAAAGTGTTAAATGTCTGCTCCATATACCCTAGACAGCTCTTGATAATGATGTGAAAACATTGATACTGGCCGAGCAAATTAAAAAGTGTGGAAATTACCACATCTGTTTGTATTATTACTATCGATGAATTTCCACAAAATGAGCTCGTCGACAATCAACCTGAGTTTCAGGGGCGCAGCTAGGAATTAAGGCTGGGGGGGGGGGGGTTTAAGTGCAACTAATACCGGGGTGTGTGGGGGTATGGAATACCAACCACGAAAAGCGGTAGGTGCAAGACTAATAAATTGCGGAATTTTAAGATAAATGGTTCAAAATGGTGAGTTTTACGGCTTTCTGAGGGATATTTTATTAATCCTTACACTATTCTATTAGTAATATCAATCCAATTAAGTAAAATGGATTAAACTTAAAAATTTCTCTAAGCTCTGGGGGGGTTTTATCCCCCAAAACCCCTTCCCTCGCTGCGCCACTAGTGAGTTTTACTCTACATGCCAGAAAGTTTTTAACAAGTAATGTGTCGAGAGAAAAGACATAATACTACCCGAGGAGCGATAGTGATGCGTCCTTTTAAAAGCTACATCATCTCCATTCTGTAAAAAACCAACATCTATAGAATGTTTTTGTCTCTAGAACCACTACCGAGACAGGTGGCCACCAACCCGTGGTCCGCTCGACATCGCTTTGAAACAGCCGTTGGGAAGGAAAGCCGGCGACAACTCGGACGATGGCTTGAACGCCGCCGCTCGACCTCAACACTGGATGTACGCTTTGCGCAGCGCACTTTAGAGCCGTGCGTGAAGGAGGGGAAAGGAGGGAGGAGAAGTGGAGGAGAGGAGGAGGAGGAGGAAGAGGGGTGGTTGAGGAGATCGATAGCGTCGTGGCACCCTCGTGACGTCACCGCCGACCCACACGAAGGCGCCCGGAGCCACACGAACTTCGTAGGACACGATTTTTCCCGACGTCTCCCCAAAATTAAATCGTTCCACACAGGGCATACATCAACTGGGTTACCAACCGAGTGCTCTTCGGGTTTTCCACCGGGTCTAATGTGAAATAAATGCCAGCTTTTTAGGTACCATGCATTTTGGACGATGAAATCGAAATTGTTGTGGTTTCGACCTTCGGAATATCTGCCTAAAATCGTCACTTGGAATTAGCTGAATTGGGCCAACAGACTCGGTGGAAAACCCGAATATCTTTCCCTGTTAGGATACGCCAAGAAAGTAGTAGTTCTTATGTCAAACTAAGTAAACGGTTTTCATTAATTACCTTTTGTTTTTACTCCTCTTCCTCTATTTTCAAATGCAGTATTTTCCCTACTCTCTAATTCCCATCCGCTCTGCAACGTTTTCTCAAAAAAATTCAAAATTATTAACTTACTAAGTGAGTTTAATTTTTTGTGAGCCAATAATTTTAGGAGGGAATTAAGAATAAGAAGGGGTATGTAGTTTTAGGGCTAGCCGAAAGACAGACGTAAGTTAAGTAGATATAATAGAACTGTAATATTTCATTGGCAACAAGTTATGTTAATATTTATGGTGAAGGCGGTCGGTAATAGGTATGTTGCTCTGAGTGGACATCTATATATCTGCGGTGGACTATTCGAACACCCACTCTCCCTCTATGGCCATGACGTAGATTAACTATCAACTCATACAGACTTTGTTCCACGGTAGCAAAACCACCGCCAAACCTCTACTTTCCTCCTCTATACTTGTTATCATCATCGTTATCAATGGCCAGCAATCTGACGATTGGTTGGACGCAGCTCTCCACTGTAAATTTCCATGAGCTTATCCTCCGACAACAACTTAATAGGGTAGTTTCCTTCATCAAAGAAAACGAAAGGCATTGATTGCGATTCGTTACCCACCATTAGTGTATCCATAGTATACAAATTATTTGGTTTTAGAAATACCGGTTTAGACGAATGGCAAGGGTCAATTTTATCCTCATTTGAAAAAGACCAGATTGGCGCCCATTCGATGCCACTCCACGTGACGTCACAGGGACCTAGTTTCTATACGAGTAGATAGGAGTTTTACATCGTCTGAGGTTACCAATGCATGCATGAGGCACAGAGCTCAAGGAAAACATCTCTTGATAATCACCTATTAAAATTGCCTATGGTCGGAAAGTTTCCTTCGTTTGATAGCGTATTAACAATCTTTATTTAGGCCAAGCGCTACCTGCTAGCAGGGTACTCTACCCTACCGCCATGCTCGGCAGCAAGCAGCCTTCATCGTAGCGGCGTTCATAGCCTCGCATCCAGGTGGCCTCACACAGCAGTAACCAGAGGTCAAACGGGCTTTTCCCAGCATTCATACTTAGCCGTCGCGTTTTCGCGCGCTTAAAAATTTTCACTTTTCATTGAATCGATAAAAATAAATATTGTCATTTAAAAATCTATAAGCGTGAAATAAGTACTCCAGGAGTAATAATCTTTCGATTTAGGCAATAAAAAATTAGGAAACCACACTATTGTTCTGGATTGTACCCTTGATCACTTGTTCTGTATGTATCACCCTAAGCTTTTATTTGCCGTTCATCCCTTCCATTTGATCGTAAGCGATAGCCTTCATGACACTTATATGTCTCATGATTGACCGATTAAATCAATCAGTCTTCCTCTCAATGTTTTCAAAGGATATATCATCCCTCCTTCTCCTCTTAAGACTTTCACATTGCTCACACGATCGATCCATTTGATTTCCATCATCCTCTCCACTCCCATCGCTCGAAATGTTGACGTAACAAGTCGCCGCCGGGACAGAGAGAGAGTGGTACAGGTGATCCCGAGTGCATTAGGGTTGATGCCCTACTTCCTCCGGCTGAGCCATGTTGGGTCGAGGGAACACGACGAGGGGGCTTCCCATGAAACGCTATACATTCATACGGCTCAACCTTTTCGCGCTCTCTGCCAGATGTCTCAGAATTTATGTCGCCGTCCTTTCACGGAATCCTTCGTGAAACCCTTGGGTCACCACAGAAGCATCAGCACGAGTGCAGACGCATGTCACAGTGAATTTAGGGCGTTAGGGCGTCGGCAGGAGAACCTGAAAGCTTACTTACGCTCTTCAATCCGTAACTAAGCCATTTAATTTTTTACGCTTCCTTTTACCTTAAAGGCCGTTTTACGCGGTACACGGAATTGCGCAATCTGATGTACGTGCGAAGGCGCAATCAAAATTGCATCGCTTAAAGCGGTGAATTGCTAGAACACATGCGAGAATGCGTGGATGCGAAATGGCAAAATAGCCCCTGTTCTAATTTCGTACATGCATTCGCGCAATTCCACGCCATTTTAGAAATTAATGCAGCTCTAACCTGCGCAATTCCGTGCCCCGTGAAAAACGGCCTTAACGCATGCTTTTAATGCATTTTCTGTTTAGGATATAACCGTGGACTAACCAATAGTAAACCTCTACGGAGTCAGCCGTAAGTGCTCTCCAAGTTAGAAAAGTTCATTGGAAAACATAAATTTGCATTGACCTTGCATTCAAGCTCCACATCCCTCCGTACGTGTGCTGTAACCAGTAAATGTACCAAAAAGCATACTCGCGCTCGGTCGATATAGCACATGGTGCGACGTTAGGCGGGTTACACACTGGTGTCGCAAGACACGTATCGTGTCTGATCAAATTTCATGAGACATGCATGTCTTTTGTACTTGTCTCTGTCGTTTGTTGCATGACCGTATTTGTCGGTTGTTGTTGTCATTCGAGTGCAAAATGTCATCCGAGGAGGATGAAGTGATGTTATTTCTTGGAGTTGTGAGACGAAGACGTCGTCGGCGTAGGTTTTACACACCCCGTCGATATTGGACCCACCCCTACTGGACTGCCAATGTTGAGGGTTGAAGCCAGTTTTTTACCACTCAACAGTTAAACGATCATCTAATCGACAACATCTACAATGAGCTAAATTCACGTTGTACTGCTGCTAAGGCGTCGCCACAGACTGAGCGGGGAGTGCTGGCTGTGGCAGGGGCGTATGCGCGGGGTGAGGTCTCGCGCGACATGTCTTACCAAACACCGGCAAACCGGTTCCGTGCGACACCTGTCCGATACACAGATGATGCTTCGAACATCTGTCGCAAGCAGTTCGTAAGCTCTGATTTGACAACACAGGTTGGTTTCACGTGCGACGTGCTTCGGACACGAGATTTGTCGTAGACATGATGTCTACGACATCAGTGTGTAACCCGCCTTAGGGTAAAAACTAAAAAGAAGAAGATATCAGCATAGCCGCCGGTAACTTTCAGCGTTTAAGTTCTTTTTTCAAGTATATACCAATTATACCATTCAGGTACTCGTAAAAGTAAAGAAACAATAAAATTACATTTTCATCAGTAATTTCGATGGTTTGAGTAGCTTTATTGATGTGAGAAAGTTACTCTGGAAAAGTACTTTCTTTATCCTGTCAAAAATATTCCTCAAATGTATACTACCTATTGAAATTTTCATTATTACTGTTCGTTAACATTACACCAGCCTCATTTTTATTAAATTATCACCCAATTCTCTAAGATTTTCCATAACATCTCCCCAACAGCAAAACTATCAGTTACCTATATAACAAAGTGCTACGGTAAATAATTGGGGAATGAAATTTACCTAACGCTAAATAAAGATGAAAGGCAGTTACAGACACAACAGATGTCATGCATCTTTATTCAAATCAACAGTTAATCAATTTTTTCCATTTTACTAACTCCACTTCCCACCAAAAAAGAACTATTTTTGCATATTACATGGAAGCATTCTCTCAGCGAATTGACCGTGCGTGAAAATTCAAATAAAATAAAATAAACGAATGGTTAAGTGCGAGGAGCACTCTTTTAAAGAGCGACTACCTTTCAATATCAGTGAGTTTTGCTAAATTTTACACTTTGGGAATGGCATGAAACACACCTACTCCCCTTTGGCTTTATAGGATATATTGGACCAAAATTGGTGGAGAGGCATGAAAGAATTCTAAGAGGATTATTTACTACACTAATTTCCTCATGCGTATTATTTCGAGAAATTCGAGAAGGGGTTTCGAATTGCGAAACGCTTCATTCTTTTTATTTCTAGGAAAGAAAGATGCAGATGAGCTGCTTAGCTATATATAATCATTCCAGCAAAATTGTTGGGCAAAGAAGGCGAGTATAAATAGAATACTGAATGAGGTAGTTTATTTGCTTCCTCCTCGAGCATAGTCGAGTATGCAGTCTTTCTGAATGCAATCTCAGCGGAACCATTGAAGTGCACGTCTGTCGCTCCGCAATGCTTTTGACGTCCAAAGGAAAGGCGCTATCTTAATCGCCTTGTCTTCCCTCGCCCATCAAATCTCCTGCGACGACGTCCCTTTCAGCCGTCGCAAATTAACCACTTCCCGAGATGCACCTCGACGCCGACCGCCCCCACCCACTCCCCCTGTATCCTCCTACCTTCTCCCCTCCCCCCACACTCCCGCCGCCGCCTCACCCCCCACCGCCCTCCTCCCTTCCTACCTGGAAAGAGCCCTCTAGTTGCTGGAGGTTGAGTTTTCGATTCATTCAGATGTTCCGGTTCATGTGGTTTGACTCATCCCGATGAATAGCTCACTCGAATCTTGATAGATTAAGCAAATTATCGCGGACTCAGTGTAAACATAAATAAGAGCGCTCAAGTTTGCAGCGCAATAACAAATGCTGACACTCTTAAATAGACTACAGTTCAGTCCTGCATTTCTCTCTGTTCGTAAGTGTTCAATTCAATGGACATAAAATTTACAAACGAAATAAGAAGTGTGTACACAAACGCTGCCCTCGGAATCATTCGGTCTGATCCATCAAAGATCAACGTGATTTGACGTAAAATAATTTTAATTTAGGTTCCATGCGCAGAAACGAAAAATATGATGGAAAATCCGAAGGCTTTTGTTTATATTGAAACTGATATCATTTAAAAAATTACTTAAACTAATTATTACGTGAATTTGAAACACACCAGTACAAATTTTCTAATTAATAACATTGATAACACATTTGTACATCCACACTCGATTTAACATACCAGGAAGATAAGATCGCCGCAGAAAGGGTTAAAATCGAAATAACCTGGCTTTGACCTCTAAAACCGGTTATCTTTACGAATACTACCTATTTTGACGCAAGATACATCTTAAACAATTCACAATAATTTTTTGTGTTATGTAGGGTATAACATAACAATGGATTACAATGAAAGCTAAAAATAAGAACAGGAACGTTTTGTATTGCTGAGTGACCCGCGACTGAAACCGAACCGAGAATATCGGCTGAACGTAAATATTGACTCAAGATAAATAGAAATTTCCATTGTCCGTCACCATTCACTTCATTAAATGTGCAAAATATTTGGAAAATATCAATTCATTTTCTTTCATAAAATGGACATAGCATTAAATTTATATTCGAAGGTTATATGGAAAGCCTCGTCTAAATTGACGGACATAATACATTCGAATATTCAAAGTTAGGTGATGTTTGAAGACGTAAACGTGTAGCACACATTATTCGAAGCAAGCTCCTCGTAAAGCTTCTGAGTAGGTAGGCGTGATTTCCAAAGAACGTTGAAACAAAAATTTTGTCTTGACAACCCACATTACTATGAGCTAAAGACTTGTCGAAGAACGTGACTAGTCTTGTTCATTAATTTTCTCATATTTTCGGTAAAGCTAGAATTTTCAAAATTGAGAGACGCGTATTTTTATATACTTTGATCCGTCTCATCGCCTAATTTTTAAGGGAACAGTGGCAAAAAATTGACGACCGTCTCAACCCTTTCCGCATGTAAATTGATGACGCCACGAGGTCATGCCGGGCGGGTCACAACTCCTCAACTTCCCTCGGACTCACGCATTGAGCTTACATGGTTTGTTCTTGTTTTAATGGTTGTATTCGATTCCTTTCCTCAATAATAGGTTCTTCCCGGACGAGTAAATGAACGAAAATTCTAATAACGTAACTAACTAATTCAATGCGAGCGGCAACTTATGTTTTTTTATTTTGAGGTTACCGGAGAGAACGGTTGAATGACGAAGATTTCTTTTTGTCGTATATTATCTTCCCTTCCATCTATCCAATTCTTTTAATGAGTGGTGAACAATTTCTAGTCTGATTGAGCGACCCCATTATGCCCTTTGCTTGCCGGCAATGACTCGTTCATTCGGACTTATTCCCTCACGAACGACTCAGAGTCTGCCTAGTGACGCCGCCGGCTGAAGCGCAAGAGACGAGTGGTTTAGAGAAACGAGCGCTGCAAATTCTTTACGTCCCTAGTTTCATTTATGCCTCAACAAGTGCTTTTCATTTTTCCTTTCGCCCCGGCGACAGGAAAAATACCAGGCAGGCGAGCGTCTGGATGACGTCACGGCCTTCACTGCTGGAAAAAGAGACTCTTATCATTATTTTTTATTTACATCCTCCCGCTAAAGACGGCTCTTGAATGACGACGTTCTTTTTGTAACGCTCGCACGGGCCAAAGGAATCCACTGCGGCAGTTTGTCGGCTGAAGCAGCTCATCTTCCCAAATTTCATCCGGTAATAGACTGAATGCCCGTTTCGTGGAGATGAGTAGCACGGCTTTTGAAACGAGATGTCGCCATAGAGCGTTAAAGGGTTTCTAAACATGAAAGACATCGCAAAGCAATTATAATGAGACAGAAAAAGTGTATGAAATATATATTCATAAATACACAATTACAGCGCAAGCCGATGACATTTGAGACTTCTTTTTGTAATATACTTAGGGTTAAAATGATTAAAAATTATATCAAAATGTTCTAACAAAATAAATAATAGAATGGGTCTCCCAAAATGCAAACATGTGATGAGCTCTTATAAATCGGAACTTTATAATGTAATTCAAATATATTTACACACATTTTAATCTAGTCTTGAATGCTTCTACTGAATGCTATGTCTAAAATAATCAGTTAAAGTTTCTACATGTGGAAACAGAGTCACTTTAGGTGATATATTAATCTCTATATAATTAAAGCAAAAGATTATAACTTGAGAAAAGTATTTCAATAATTATCGGAACTTACCATATAATTGATAGATATAAAATCATGTAAAACAAATTTTAAACGACCAAAAGGGAAAGTTCATTTTTATTCATTTCAGATTATACATGCAGATTTTTGTAAATTAATCTAATAATTAAAAATAAAATTTTAATGCATCTTTGTCCTAAATGTGTCTCTACCATTAATTCAATCGCAATAAAATTCGCAAATGTATGTAGTTTCAGAAGGAAAAGATAAACCATTTTATTGGTTTTAGCTGACCTTCAAGGCTCCTAAGGGCTTAAAGCCCTTCATCGGCTTCAGTGCAGAGATTCTTTTTTTTTCTTTTTAAAATAAATTTCAATAAACATAATGGCCGAATATGTAAATTTTATCAGCTTTTGATCAATTTTCTCTTGCGATTCGAGTTTCAGTGACCACACAGTAACCTTTGTGGAAACAACTGCCTAGCCCAAGAAGATTTGCGAATACCATCCAACACAGCCCTTGTTGTTTCATCTCTCCTCTTCTATCCTCACTTTTTCTCCCTTTTTATATTAAAAAGGATGAAATAGTTTGTCACGCAATTTCAAAGAATCCAATTCCCCATTGGCAGTGATGTTTATTCAGCAGATAATGTAACGATATAATCCCGTCAATTGTTCCTTCAAATCTCATCATTAATTCCATCGACACTAAGATTCACATGGCATGTAAATTAATTTGCATGGTGAATGAGGGGTAAGAAATGATTGCTTAGATTATGAGTTGGATTATTATGTCCTGGGAACTTTTTCAGATCCAATAAGTAAAGGAAACTAAAATTTGCTGGATGTTATTCCTGGGAAACATTTTCGCAAACCAACAGGTGCTCTTTTCATGCTTAGTGGGCCAGTGAAAACTGATTGTGAATTTCCATATCAAAATAGAGGCTAGGCACCCTTTTACCTCTGCATTCATGATGTTTTCCCTTTTTTGTGGTAATAGTCATCTTGAGGGTAGCAGGGATGTGTATTGGTGTGTGTAATGATAAGTTTCCATGGCAAAATTATTAAAAATCGACTAATAAAAAAAGTAAGAATTAAGAAAGTGGTGGAGATTGGGATGGGGACATGTCTGGGCTCTGTCACTTTGTTGAATCTTTAGCATGCTGGAAAAAAAATTCCTCTAGCGATGTTACTTTCCTCCAAAATTTGGCCACTTCAATCTCATGATCTAAAGACTCAATGAGATTTGATCTATATCTAGCTCATAAGAGCCATTGCCATTTTCCAGAAAATCAGATGTGTAAATTCAAATGAAGTTGTTTGAATACCACTTTTAAATGGAAACAAAGAATGTCAAAGGAGAAAAAAATATGAACTTATGACAGTGAAGGAGCATGAACTGACCATCCTCATTCTACTTATACCTTTAAATCACCGCCTATTCTTAAGAAAATATTTTCTGGCTTGATGTTCCAATAGATGACTTCATTTTCATAGCAATATTTCAATGCATTGGCAACTTGATACAAATAATTAGCTGATCTGAAACTTAATTTTAACTGAACATAAAGCATAAATAATTAAAGATTTACACTTTTATAAATATAAACAAAGATTTACACTTTTTTCCTACTGCCTTTTATTCTGGGCAAGGGTAAAAGCTCCTCATTTTACAGAAAACTATTTCCATCTCGAGCTTCTCTTGTGCTACCTGGGTAATACATGTGCATTGTAGTATCAAACCTGAGGGTTCCTTATGTCTATTCTCTACCTGTTTCTCTACCATTTCAATGTGTCCCATACCCCAGTTTCATTTGTTCCATACCAGTTACATATTTGTACTAATTCCATGTTGGTTCCTTACTATTCTAATCATTTTTCCGATGGTTCCATATGTTGCATATTGGCCCAGAACTGGTTCTATAACATTTCCATATCGGTTCTGAACTTACCAATTTCAGATCTGGAACATGGTATTCCATATTTGAAGATGTTACACCAGTACATTTTGATAAGGTATGCGTCAGAAAATAGAACCCATATCAGCTCCTCAAGGTTGTCTGTGGTTTATTTATAAACAATTTCGATTATTTACTTTCTTTTCATTCAAAGTATATATGTATTTTAGAGAGCAAAGAAAAACTGTTTAAATCCACTCTCTGTGAATCAAGAAATATTCATGGTGGTCGAGTCTTTACAATAGAGGATATAAATAATACAAGTAAGGAAAAAAGGATTCTTGGAAATAACAATGATAGCGGAATTACATGCAATTAAATTAATAAAATAAATTGTACCACTCGAAAAATTTGCCATGCTGCTAAGGAAATTTTAAAATGGTGTTATGCCATTTTAAAAGTTTCACTAATTCAATAGATGCTACGCTTCATTTCAACACTATTATCAGATTCCGATATCATCCACCCAATTTTTTTTTAATTATGAAATATTTTGTGCAAAAATTCATTTATCAACATCAGTGCATAATAGCTAGCTTTGTTAATCACAACAATTTTTTGGCATAATCATTGACTTCCGCAGCGGGGTACGGTTCCTTCCCACCAAACTAAAGGTCATTCCACCTGGGTAGGTTATCCTTTTCCAGTGCATGGTTGTTTGTGTTCATCTGCTGTAGTAGGTCTCTGACACTTTTTATGCTAACTGTGGAAAAACGTTTTTAAACGTTTGACCATTGCTTGACTACCGCTTCTTCAGATTCCCAAAATTTTTGTTGCTACCCGGGTAGAGCCCAAATGCACTTTCCCTCACTGTAGGGATCTTAATGCGGCTTAACTCTCCCCGGACATCCCAGAAAAACAAAGAATTTAAAAACGTTCCCACAGTCTAAGGGTTAAAGAATTGATGAATATAAATAACCCAGTCAGCACAACAGTAATGGCCACCCTGTGGCCAAATTGTGGTTTACCTGTGGCAACTATGGCTATGGCTAGCCACAGCTTGACTGTGGTTGCCATGCGGCCAGCCATAGTGATGGTTTGCCAAACATGTACCACTATGGCTACACTGTGGATTGTCTCAGGAAGGCCACAGATTGGCAAACCAAACATTTGTAAACATAAGTATATTACGTTAGAGCGTAGGTTTCCGCGGCGATGGTTTGATCTCTGCATTTCTCCAGGGTTTTCTTCCGCGTCAGATTGTTGGTTGACAACAGTTGACCTTCGACCTGAAGACTCTGGCAGGATAGCCAGCGAAACTGTTGTCAACCAACAATCTGACGCGGAAGAAAACCCTGGAGAAATGCAGAGATCATAAGTATACGTATTACGATTGCTATTGATACAGATTTGTTGGTAAGTTATTAAATTGGGAGTTGGTTGATTCAATTGATATCAAGAAAGTGTATTATCCACACTTAAGCCACATTATGGCGGGCCACACTTTAGCCACACTATGGCCGGGGGTCAAAACCATTATGGGGCCATAACGGCAATTGTAGCCCACTATGGCTACTTTGTGTTGACTGGGAAATAATTAGAATCCGTAGCATCATCTGTATGGTGCTAGTAGCTTTGAACAGACAACAAATATTGTATTTAAAATACACCTAGTGTAAACATTTATTCTAAAACTACTAAAATGTTACTATGATACAGTTAGTGCGAAACTATAAGAAAAATGTAAAATGATATCCCTTAATTAGTTTGAATTCTTTGAACCACATTCGATAAAAATACAATAGCATATTAGAATATTTAAATTTGATGCAAAATGAAGAAAATATAGCATTTTATTGCATTTTTAACATTTACAAGACTGATTTACGACCAGAGGGGAGGTCCGAACCCCCCCCCCCCCCCCCCCCCCCCCCCGAAATTTAAAACAAAATATTGAAAAAAACATGAATTTACAAAATATTTATTTAACAAATGAAGTTTTTTCGATAGTGAAAAGTGTTCAAATTAGTTTAAATCCCTCAATTTAGTACCCTGTTTTTCAAAAATTTTCCGTCCTGCTCCCCAACAGAAATTCCTGGCTGTAGACCACTGTAGACCCGTACCGATACTATGATGAAATTGGTTGCAGAACTTTCTTCTAATATGATATAATAATTAGAGTCAACCAACTAGGTTTAGGAACATGGTTACTGCATTATTGCATGCTTAAAAGAAAACCGACACAAGTCACGTAATCGAAATTCGAATCATCACAGCGGCTTCCGCTGCGCCACCAGCCCGACAGTGGCGTCTAGTCGGATCTGTGAGTGTGTGACTTGAACCACGGCGAGTAGACTTGTTGGTGAGGGGGGGAGAAATTCGCGGCGAAGCGGGGTTGCGCCGCTACCCCGGCCACCGTGGCGTGGCAATCGCGTGACGTCAGGATAACAGCCAATCGGCAACGACTAGCAGACAACAGCAAACCGTTTGTAATCGTTTGAATCTAAACTGATTGCCTTCGTCTCACCGTTGTCATGCCTTTGGATACGGCGCGCGGAAAACTCCTGATAACCCTATCAAATTGCATTCATTTCCTCGGAATGAACGTCTGTAAGTACAAAGTGAAAGAATCTTGTAGTATAAGTTGGCCATTAATGCACTGTACGATATGTCACATAAAAACAATCTGTTTTTATGTGACATATCGTACTTAGCGTATAATATTCTTATGTTCTTGGAGTATCTGTGGATTTTTTTCATTAGTGTCATGCTATATATGTGCTGTAAATGGTGTTATGACGGGGTAAATGCTAGTGCAAAGGGTGGGGACTTAAGTACTATTAGGGCATTATTTTCTTCCATGCGAGAGACAGTCATTCACTATAAGATAATTTTCCACGGGAGTACCCTTATATTAGGGAAGCTGGCGTGATGAGTAATCCCTTTGAAGATCGTCCTTTCTACTCCTCCAACACTTTGGCAAAGATATCCTATCTTTATTTCAGATTTGCGGGTGAAAAAATGTTCACCATCGATGACCCTCCACATCTCCTGAAGTGCCCACGAAACATGTTCATGGAATATGACAATAAAGAAGAGGTATAAACATTAGCAAATCCTTAAAAATTGTCAGTATTATGTAAATAACCATAATTAATTATAAATTTTGTTGTAGATGACAGTTGGTGGTGTAGCTATTACAAGGGTTGGAAAATAGACCCACAATGAGGAGACTAAAGAATCTGAGTGGAAGACACTGGGAATATCGTTCACTTCCCCAAGATATCCACCTCTACTCTTAATCCTAGGTGAAGAGAGAAAATGAAAGGGAGCCTTGCCGCCCATGCATTCTGTCGATTACTGTCTTCTCCATTTGGACATTTTTGTTCGGTTAGGTGAGTATGATTTCATACAGATTTGAGAAACTGTAAATAGATAAATTTAGTAAGGGAGACATCCATGTTATTTTTACTGTCTATTGCAGGGTGGATTGATTAAGGTGTGAGTGTGACTGCAGAAATCGTTCAATTCATAAAGCAGTTTTGCAGCTTTAATGGAAGTGCCCAACAGAAGAACTCGAATGGAAATCTTGTGGCCTCTTGCATGATAAATGTCAGCATCTGGAATTTTAGGAAGAAGGTATTGAAAAAGTTTATATATTTGTGATTCGCCAATTCTGTGCAGTCTCTATAGTGGGTATTTCTATATTATGTTGTATATTTTATTTATCAAATTGCATTTCTCTAACAATTTGCATTTCTCTGACCAAGCATTAGCCTGTACCTCTCCTGATGTTTTCACAAAGTTGTATGGTATGGTTTTTTGGAAAGTATCTTTCCCTGTTACTCATTTAGTCTGTTTAATTACTCATGCACCAAGATTCAATAGAACACATCAGTCAGATTACACAACATAGCCAACATTCTTAGCACACCTTACAAAATTATTCGGTACATATAATGGCCTGACTTATTTCAACAATCAACGATGGGAATACCATTCAAGATATGTATAAACATACTGTTTCCTGTGTAAGATGAAGGAGATATTATTTCTTTGTATCTTATGAGATATTCTTTTCTCTGTCTTTTAGGGAAGTGTAATGAAACTTTGTCTTAAGGCCTCACCCTTAGTGAGCAAGATATGAGAAATATTAGTGAAAACAGTAGTTACAGTTTTTGCTACCAACTTTAATAAAATAACCATTACTTAAAGACAACGAGTACCAAAGCCTCTAATTTTTGCATGGCAGTGGTAATACAGCCAACTTTTTGAACAGAGGACAGTAAAGGGCATCATGTTTTTTTAAAATTCATAGCCTAAATGCCTCTTTTTTTTTGATCTATAAAAATGGCCATTGTCTGAGACGAGGAACTCCAATGTATTCAATGAGATAGGTAGAGAAAGTATGACTCACTTTTTGCATTTTTCTTTCAATTCTCCAAAATTATTGTTGCTGTGAGAACAATATTGGTGTCAACAGCATAGGGAATGGATTGGAACCATTTATTTGTAGAAAACTATTTATATGATCATTTATGTCTGAAAGTGATAGGATAGGCACAGGGAAGGAGCTTAATGGAACTCCTTGCTTCAGGCCTGTACCCAGGCAAATGAAAGTTACACCATTTCCTGAGGTAATGACAAATTGAATATGGTCCGACAAGTAGGTTTCAATCAAAATTAGCTATGACACAAAAACCATCAAGTCAAGTTTATTGAGTATCAATTGGTGGTCCACAGTGTTAAAAACTTTTGAGAAATCAAAAAATATTGTAGCAACTTCCATTTTATTATCTAGTGCATTGATAATCTGGTTTTCTAAGTGATGGATTTCAGAAGATGAGATTACTGTTTCCTGCCCTTGGTATTTATGGTTAGGAAGTAAATATCTATGTCCTTATTGATGTTGGGGGAATATGAATTATTTAATCAGTATAACTGCATTTATCAAGGGAGATATTATCGTGGGAAGAAACGGATTGCTAGACAAGTGAATCTCATCTATTTGTCAGCATAAATGTGAAAATTATAACTTCATATCTCAAATGAAACTTGCCTAAAGGAGGTAGTAAAGAAATGCTGCCTTCGATTTTTGGTAACCAAAACGGTTGTTCCATAAGAAATGCACAAGGATAAATGTTTTACCACCCTAAACACTTAAGGTCACTCAAAAAAATTTTTCAAACAAAGGAGTGGATACTGCTTTGGCAAATCTGGACAGCTTTTAATGGAAATTTTGAAGCATGTAGTAGGGCATTTGCAATTTTCTGACATTTTCCGACCTTGAGTTTTACATGATTTCAATGTGGATTGTACGCCCCTAAAATTGATTAATTTGGAAATTCCTAGTAAGTTTACATGGAGACTACTGTTCATTATTCCAGACTTAGGATTCTTTTGAATGCAAAAGTGTATTTTTTCCATCCTTTGAAATAAATAAATAAATATTTAAGGCTGGGTAAATTAATCAAATTTCAAAGTAAGACAGAGAGTTGGGTTTTTCTGTAATCAGAAAAATCTTTCCCGTTCCCACCTCATTGTTTTGTTTGCTTTTATTTAATAGTTCAGTCAGACTGTTGAAAAGTTACTGCAGTCAAAATTTTTAAATACACGAGTGTTCCTACTGCTAATTTGCTTTGAGTTGTATTCTCACGTGTAAAGATTTTTTAGATTAATTCATTTAGTCATTCATTTTACATAACAAATGAGGACCATAGAAGCCTATAGGGGGACTAGTGCAATTTTTTTACATAATAGCTGATAATTCTTGGTAATTAATTGCACTTATCTTTCTTGGTTTCTAAGATCCTCAATTATTCAGTAAAACCTCTTTACATCGCAATGGAGGGGACCAAAATTTGGGCAATTTGATGTTTGGAGGTAGTTAGGCTGTCTCGGGAGTATCTCCTTGGTATGATAAGTATTTTATGAGATAAAGAGGTTCACTACAAAGAGGTTTGATCTCTGCATTTCTCCAGGGTTTTCTTCCGCGTCAGATTGTTGGTTGACAACAGTTTCAACAATCTGACGCGGAAGAAAACCCTGGAGAAATGCAGAGATCAAACCATCGCCACGGAAACCTATGCTCTAACATTACAGAGAGGTTTGCCTATAAATTTACATGTAAAACTGACCGCAGGGGTGGTATGAAGTGTGGAGGTTTATGATGTAAAGAGGTTCACTACATAGAGGTTTTACTGCATATGTACATAATCCTAACAGCAAAACACATTTGAATTTTTAAGGGAGTCTTAAATCATGTGACATTATTGACAATGGTAAGATATTTTCATAATAATATGTTTTGTACCTTGGCTTTACTTCAACTTCAAAAGTCACCTCAATTCATGTGATATGTAATAACATCCCTTTCACTACAGTAATTTCTCCTGTGTTTAGAAATTTTGATTTGATTACTAATTTTGTGCAATATGGATTAAAAACTGGAATGAGATACCATGGATTAGTAGTGGTTTTCTGTTCATCGTACTCTACACTGTACAGTGCAGTATAATCTCCTAAGTTTGATATATGATAAGTACATTTGAGAGATTCAGCCATAATAGTGTGTGTGGAAACCAAATTGGAAATAGGAAAGATTCACTTTGTTACTTTTCATTGATACGAATGCACTTTGAGATATGAATGGATAACTGCAGCTGAAAATTTTTCCAACCGGTTACAGTAGGCTATATGCTTTTTGAAACATCCTACTATGTTTGTTAGGTAGGCAACTAAAAATCGTCAGTAACAATCCCGATTTGGTTGACAACCGAACATCATCTGTAGCCGACCGGGTTCAGTAGGCTACCGAGAATCATCTGCCTGAGTGAATTCTTCCCATTTCCAATTTGATTTCCACCCTTACCAAAATGTCTGAAGCCTTCTCATTTAAACTCAACTGATTTGGGCGTTACTTAGTAGAATGATGAAATATTCATGGTGAAACAAAAACAAAGTACTGTTCCAAAAACTTTTTATTTGGTATCAACTATCTTGTATGATGTTGGGCACGATATGGTGGAAGTTTTAATATTAGTAAAATAAGACATTGCAATATTTCCACTGACTTTTATTATGACACTAACATTTCGTCATTACAAACAACATTATCAGGTGTTGCTTGGCCATACTTGATAACGTTGTTTGTAACGACGGAACACGTAGTGTCATAATAAAACTCAGTGGAAATATTGCAATGTCTTATTTTACTAATGCTATCAACTAGTTTCAACATCATTACCAAGACAATTTGTCTTGATAGCATATAAAAAGTTTGTGAAACAGTATTTGGTTTTCGTTTCAACTTCTAATTTAATTATATTGCATCAAACGTAGGACATTATACTGTAGTACACATTACGGTATATAGCCTGATATTTACAATAAAATTTTGTACATTAATTGTTATGATGGAAGCTTATTTGTTAATATAATGACTACATTTTCAATGTATAAATATTATTTTAATGTGTGTTGGTTGTAACCCATGTTTATTGATTTGAGCTTTCCTAACTTTTTACAATGTTAGTTTAGACTGGTAGAACGTACGAGTGGTACATAGGAGTTTCGTTCCAATTAATTCTTACAAACTAATCCTTATCCGCTTTACGTGTGAATTTTGTGGACTCCTGTCCTGCTTGTTAAAGAATAATTTCTGTTGTAATAACGATTTTTCATGTACAGACACCAGCTCAAAATAAAGGCTTTTGAAGCGTAATCGGATTTTTTACTTATTTGAAGCAGTAATACCCCTATCCTTATAAGATCCCTACAAAATCCTGTCCCTAAATTCGCGCTGGTTAAAGGGAATAAGAAAAAATAATAAGTAATACGTAAATACAGCAATATATGCAGACGACATTGGCAGTCAATTCCGATTGGCTGTTATCCTGACGTCACGCGATTGCCACGCCACGGTGGCCGGGGTAGCGGCGCAACCCCGCTTCGCCGCGAATTTCTCCCCCCCTCACCTACAAGTCTACTCGCCGTGCTTGAACAGACTTGAAGAAGCGCGGGCAAGGAGCTGAAAAGGTCCACCAGAAGGAGTCAAGTATATCAGTTTGAAGGTGAGAATACAGGTAAAATTCTCGATTGACTGATATTAAGCTTAGAAATTGCTTTGCACTCAATTATGCTTCTGCCTAATGATACAAAATATTGAGATGATTGTTTCTGAGCAAGATTGTTGCTTCGCATGCACGTGCACGAAGATTAAAATTACTCGTGTGCACGTCAAGAAATCATATAATTTCGGAAGAAAATACTCTTAGATATTGCTGCGAGCATTCGTCAGCTAAAGTGTTCCTTTACGAAGCAAGCCTAGGTATAGGTTCTTGACGACGCACCAATACGTGATCCGTTCGTTTCGCACAATGACGACTCGCGAGATAATGTTAAGAATGAAGGACAGAAACCCTCGCAAAATATTAAACGTTTGCCGAGTAGAAGTTGGGTCCATGATGTAGCTTTATAAGGAATTATTTATCTAAGGATGTCAATGGGCGTCACGTGTATTTCAACAATCCTCTCGCGAAAGTTAAAGAAATTCGTAAGGTTTATGAACTAGTATTTTTAGTAAATGGCAAACCTTTCACTATTGCTATCAAGGACTATTAATCTAAAATTGACTTTCATTATGATAATCCAGCTCGTATAATTACTCCATCACATTGAGTGAAGCAGATGCTCATTAGAAAATTTAATGACTTTCATATTATAAATATACTTATATATCACTGCTAGTATACGTATAATTTGTTATAATAGTATTATGATATGAGCATTATTTAATTTTCTTGTTGTTTGTTTTTAACTCTTCTCTCAAGCTTAAATGACACAAAACCCCTTGCGTTAGCGTTGACTCCCTTCGTGGACTAGGGACTAGACTCTCTACATGAACAAATTTCTTCGAAGCCCAATAAAAAAAACAACATTGACTACCGGCGCTGAAATTATAAGCGTATGTACGACCGTAGACAAGCAAATGAAAACGTAATGATACCATAAACACATCGATTTATTAGGTTAGGAAGCATTTGATATTTCATGTAATATCCCAGCAAAGAAAAACTGATTTCCATCAGATTTGACACTGATTGCCAACAGGTTTGATGCACTGATTTCCTCTTCCTTGGAATCTTTTTTGAAAATTGGAACAGCTGGAAATCAGTTGGAAAGCAGTTGTGAAGGTCCAATATGGTGGCTGTTTTTCCTACTCATTTCCATGAATGTGGTTTGACTCTGGTTTCCACCGTTCAACAGATTTGAATCTGGTTTCCCCATTCTAGCTATTTCGAATCTGTCTTCCACCTTCATACTGATCTGAACTCTAATCTGAATCTTGTTAGTGACTATTCTCACCTCCTTCAACCCACTGATATGAGCTATTTCCGTCAATCCGAAGTTTCGTAGATTATCTTACAATTAGCTGTACTCACCCAACGTTTCTAACTTCACATATCTATCAACAATCTATGTACACGCGGCAGAAAAATAAGTTTACAAAATGCAACCCAACAAAATGAACTTCATGCAAGTCTCCCATCACAATAAAATAACATAGGATCTTTTAACGTATTTATTAAGAATGCACAACCCCTATTGGAAGTACATATTCAATTGAAAATACATAGTCAATAAATTTGGTAAATTTCTGAGGCAGAATATACTTGAAATCTCATTTTCATGCATTCTAACTTCTAAATAAAAAATTCAGCGATGCATATAATTTACAAATGAAATCTCATTTGTTTTGCCAAGATTAACAGAACAACAACTTTCATCAGATTTCACAATCATGAATAGCTATCGAAGACAAGTTTTCCCGTGATTAAAGAAAAACCACAAGACCAGAAAATATTTCAGATGCCTTTATCAAAGAAAGACTTCTTTACATGCTTATGAAGATAATTTACTCTGCATTAAGCCAACGATATCTGTATGTTTCACTGCAGAAACTTGCCATTAATGTTTATACATAAACACTGTCATTTCACTTAGCACAAACAAACCTGCAAGATACACAATACTCTGAAAATCCTGGTAGGTTCTCGTCAGCGACATAGCGCAAGTACATGTTTTACATATTATATGCAAAAATATTAGTAATCGCTCAAAAACTGTAGACACAAGATAAATTATTCAATGAAAACACAAAATAACCAAATTCCATCAAGACTTTCACTATCACTTAAAAACTGAAGAGATGCACGAATGGCAATAAATTCAACGCTGCGGGGATTTAGCACTGGTTAAATAATACTCCTACACCTAATTAAATTTTTCTCCACACCCAATAACTTCAAAACAAACAACTACAATCACGTAAACATTCAGAACGGAACCGGGGTATCGGCGTTGCTACTTTGGATTGCTATCTTTCGTAGTTAGGTGGCAGCACTATGCCGGTTATATTTTTTTAAAAGGCGGAGTAGGTTTTAACGTGCTTAAGCCGTGTTAGCTATTTAAACTGCATCTTTATGTCATTTGCCGTTATTGGTTATAATGAGTTCCAGCGGGTGAAATGATGTACAATACATAATGTGGATGATGCACAGTAAATTTTTTTTCATCACTTGTGAATTTTTGCAAGACGGATAAGTACATATTTCCTCCTGTACGTCATCATTTTATTTCTGACCAAGATTTTGAACAAAATATTCATTGAAACCTCAGAAAAAGTAATTTTCCAATCAATGCAATAGTAAAGCCTGTGTGAGAAAGGTTTCTACATGACACTCATTTCAGGAGAATTTCTAATTCATTTTACAATTCAACTCTGTTGGAAAGCACTTGTTGGGCATTTCCCCTCCTCCCCTTCGGCGAGTGTCGTCGCCCTTGGGGCTTTCCAAGGTCCAGCCGAGCCCCTTTCTCATGGTTTCCGCCAAGGGGACTTGACTCACACCCTTTTGGAGTGAGGGGGTGCCGTTACTTAACCCTCATACCCTAGCATCCATGCCCTTGCCGATGGCGTGGGTTTCAAGTCAGTGTAGGACAAAAGCCGGGAGCATGTGGACGCGGAGTTTTGGCGTGCGCTTCTCTGCTATTTGCGCGTGAAATAAACCTAATTCGATTAAAGGTGTCCTCGCCTTTCATTTTATCATAACCCCAGTCCCCGCGCGCACTTCTGAGCCACCTTCGGGCCGGATTGCGCGAACAGCACTTGTGGAAAACACTTTCAACTCAATTAATAAGGAAAAGTGTTTCAAATGACATTCAATTCAGTGTCAATACAGTCCATGTGGAAGACAGCTGGAAACCTGTTACAATGGAAATGAGAATCAAATCACTTCCTACCATTCCCTGTCTGCTGGAAAACCGTGAAAATCAGTGTCAAGACAGAGTCCAATCAGATTTTAAGGATTCAGATCAGATTCAAATGAGGTTCAAAACAGTTGGAAATCAGTTTTTCTTTCCTGGGACCTAATACATTACAGTAGAACCCTTACTAATATCAATCTCTCTGTTGGTCTATATACGAGTGTATATGAATGAATGCAACACACACAATCACTTCACAACCAAGTTCACCTAATGAAGACCATTGTAGAAAGTGGAAGGAAAAGAGTTACATGACTATTGACATTAAAGGGAAATCCATCAATATTAAAAATCGTTTAACAAAAAAATTGAACGACTGTCTCTGGAAACAACATAATAGATCACTGAATCACAGTCTTGTCGTCTTTCATCTCTCATGATCACTACTTTGTGAAAGATTTCAAGAATTTAGGGTATTAAATAGTTTACGTAGCCTACATATAGGTTATAGCCTTATCAAAGAAAATAATGCTGTGGAGTACAACAAAATGTTTGACTGCCGAGTCATCCCATGTAAAGTACTGACATGGTAGAACGGAATGAATGATTTGTGCCACTGGGTGCATGTGAGTTTTCTCAGATTTCCCTGTATTTTTATGGCAGCTAGCTGAAGAGCAGGGTCCCAGGGGTGCGCTTCATGATGCTACCAAAGTAGTTTTGGAAGAGTTAAGGAATGCCGATAAGCTACTGGTTTCCTCAGGTGGCTCCTGCTACTGATGCTTTGGCAGTAGAGGTATGGTTGGTAGCTAGTAGCTAACAATTTGGCGAGAAAGCTCTTCAAGTGCAACTCCATAATACCCTGAAAGTTGCCTCAAATGGTGCGAAGCGGGGGGTGTTTGGAGATTACCAGCCATTTACATACAAAAAGAAAATGCTTTAATAATAATAACCTTGCATTTATTAATGTCCTTTATCGTGCAGGGGAAAAACAAATTCCTGGTACCTATCTATTCGGAAAAATATCTCTCTTGATTTATCGTTTCTGTGGGAGCTGGAAATGTGGTAGGGTTCTAATATGATGTCCTCCGTGCTGCTCTTTTAATCAAGCAATCTAAACCTAGCACGCATCCTCCAAGTCTGTATCAGCTCTCAACCTAACTTGTTTTGTATCCGTATTACGCCATCTCTATGGCTGTAACAGTTTTGATGGCTTATTCAAGGTGTAGCCAGACGATTGTGAAATCCTCTTGTACTTTCTTAACGGAAAACCCTCGTAACACGGAAGCCATTGCATACCAGCTGAATTCTAGCTGCGTTCCTGTTTTCCAAGCCTTGCAGTATGCAACCACGGAAACACGTCCCGCAGCAGTTGCAACCCCGGCAACTTGTGCGAGACACGACTGCGTGGTGTGGTGTCTGACAGTGTAATTTCCAACGTCGAGCAGTGGTTTTGAAGCATTCTTGCAAACCACTTTTCAGTATCCGTGATCACTCAGCCATGTATATGTGGTTTTTGAAACCTGGCCTTACATGGAGCATTAATAATATGAGTACAACCATGTTATCACCGCTAAAAAGATCGCGAACTGATGAAGAAAGCAGTCAATGAGTCTGGGGAGCACTCTAAAATAACAGAATAACTGATTGGATAATAATATATTGTTTGTTTAAATTAAATTATGAAAATTACAAGACATTAAAGTGAAAGTTTGGGTTATCCGTGTTTTCCGAATATTCGTGCTGTCTCTCCCCATCAATAGCCCAGATAATTGGGACTATGCTGTAGCTTAATTCCTGTGGAATCATGGTGTCCGACTGATTATCGGTTGTAAATTTGACGTACAGTTAGTCCTCTTCCTACACACATTCGATTTATGAACTTTCAGAGGTATGAATGCTGAAAAAATTGTGCCCGAAATATCAGTTAGCCAATGTGAGGTGAGGTGGCTTATAGGAACTCACACTTATGGGTATATTCTGCACAAAGTAACATTAAGTTCAGTTTAAAGTCGGGAACTGTTCAGCGTTTTGCCCGATCTTCCTTCCCATGGACATCGATTTCCCCCCCCCCCCCTTTCCCACCGTCTCTGGCTGCATCGCACGCCCAGCTAGATCAGTTCGTCACAGTCGTGATTTAACGCACAATAGTGTTGTATTCTGCAGGATAACTGCACTCTTCAATGCCTTGCATAGGTTTATCAATTTACGATCAAAGTCTCAAAGAATGCATCATGTTGATATATTGAGGACTTACTGTATTCGGGAAGGTATCAACCCTCAATTGCCTCATGCCACATTCTTCTTTTGAGAAAATGAAATGAATGTACTTGTTTTTTTTATATATTTCAGCGTAATTTAATTGCATATATTATACTCTTTACTCTGAAGGTATTTTGCATATTAAGTATGGTATATTGATAAAGACTAGAAATTTGACACGCCATGCTTTTTTTTCGACGATTCCTAGAAGAAACGTTCATGTGAACTTCGTTATTATGAACCCTCTACTTTTTTTGTTTCATAAACTTCGTGATAATGAGAGTCTACTGTAATGCTTTTTATGGGAAGGTACAACTTCTCAGGTGCTAATGGCGTGCTTCACTTCTAAACTTGATGCATTGCAGTTTTCAATAGCAATATTTTTTATTTCTTGTGTTTGATATTTGCTACAATGCAGGTAAATTATTAAGGCAGTGTCCCACGGTCAAATTTGAATCAAAGTTTTTGAACCAAAACTTTTGATCCAAACGCATTTGGTCCAAAAATTTGTATGCAATGAAATGAGGTGTCCCACAATGCATCTTAATTGGTCCAAAAGATGGCAAACAAACAAAAGACGATATAAATATAAACAAATGTTGAATCTTGTGAAGTGAATGATTCTGTCTTTTGTAGCAGTCAAAATTGCCAGAGCAGGCCTCTTGGAAATTAAAGAAGCGAAAAAAAGAGGCGTATTGGACTAGGCATTTGCCAGAAAGAGGAAGTGAAAGCATTGGAATGGGTGTTCCAACCATGTTGGAGAAGGAGTTGGTTGCCGATGTTCCTGTAAATTATGTATTGACATTACTTGACGATGAGTGAAAATATTTTCATGTCCCTTATCAACAAGGTTGAGGGCAGAATAAAATGCCAGGAGATAAACAGAGTTCCCTCCAGGAAAATGTTAATAAATGATGGACATTGTATTTGAGATGATGTCATGAATAGTGCCGTAAACCTACATTGAAATCACATTTTTTCTATCCTAATCGAGCAGTTGCTAAAAGGTACTTAGCTAATACTCAATGTGATCAAAACTGATGGCTCTAGTGTTTCATAGGTAATCATTTCTCCAGCTGCTTGCTCGCTCAGAATCGCATGTCCTCCACGAAGCTAACCTGTGGAATTTGGCCTTGATGCCTCATGTAAATCTTTTATTCTTTCCAAAACACCTCTTCTTGTATTGCGATTCTAATAAATCGCATCCTTATTATTTAGCATGAACTCATTATGGGTTATGCAGTTGAGTATTTTCATCGCCTCTCAAGACCAATTTTTGCAAATTTTTACTTTTAAGACCACACCAGGGGATGAAATAGGGGATCATGAAAAAAATAAATACATATATTTATATAACTTCATTCATTAAGGCCACATTTTTACCCTCTGATTTCTGGCTTTTTTTTCATCTACCACAGCACCGTTGTCCTCGTCCTTTTCCCATTATATGTTCCTATCCCTTGCTTTCCTTACCTGTCAATTTATTTGTCGGGACACTGGGTCTAGATTGCCAAAATTAGATTTTTATTACTTGCTAGGCAAGATTAACTTCCTCATCAACTTCATCCTTCAACCACCGAAAAATTTTAGAACATAAAAAGGATGACTAATGACTTCTTTTGTAATGTGTATATTTTGGCAAAAAAATAAATGATAATATAAGTACGTTGGCATTAAGAATGAATATCCTTTGCCATTTATTTCAGTGATTACTTAACGCACCCCGACATCTACATCCACCCTGCTGTAATCAAAGTCATGGCAACTGGATCATCTAGTGCATCAGCCTCCGGGCAGAGCGTAGAGGATAAGCTCTTTACCGGGGTGGTTGAAAGCCCATTCGACCAGTTTGAGGAGATGCTGGCAGCCTTAAACGATGTGGACATAAAACGTGGTGATCAGAAAACCACCCTCCTGCTTATAGCTGTGAAACTGGGTAAGGTTGACTGGGTGGAGGGACTCCTGGCAATGGGGGCAGATCCTCATACCAAGAGCGAGGATGGCCTCTATCCATTGAAACGAGCTGAAGAAATGGCACAGGATGAACCTGGGAATGCTGATCGCCAACTCATTTGGAGGTTTATCCGTATGGTGGAGAGAAGAGACAGAGTCAAGCGTGGTCAGCCCTCAAGGAGTAATGCTGCTGCTGACTCTGGTGATTTGCAGGATGTGATAACTGCTGTGAAAGAGTCTGTTACAGCCTTGAAAGCAGAGATGCCCACCTTTGTCAGTCAAATGACTGGAATGACCGCGACAGTAGGTGAAATGAAAGAGACTGTGACCTCCAGAGATGGGAAGCTCGAGGGATTGCAGGATATCATTATGTCCTCTGCACAAGAGATAAAGGCATTGAAGGAGAAATTGCTGCAGAGTAAGGTGATTTCCACCTGAGAATATTATTCATGATGCTGGTGACTCCTTGGATTTAGGAGTTAGAGGTTTTATGTTAAAGTTTTCAATGTTCCAATTTACCTCCATGAATTGATGTTTTATACAATTTTATGAGATCGTTTTGGATCAGAATATGATGCTTCAATTTTTCCTAAGAAAGGTTTTGAGGCTAAGTTTCAAGTGTTCCATTATGTGATCCATGTTGTATCTTGGATTTAGGAGTTGAAAAGTTTTACAAGATTTTAATGTTCCTGTTTACCACCATGTATTGTGGTTTTATACGATCTTTTTAAGATCATTTTGAATCAGGAGATGATGATTCAATTTTTCCTAAGAAAGGTTTTGAGGCTAAGTTTCAAGTGTGCCATTATGTTATCCATGTTGTATCTTAGATTTAGGAGTTGAAAAGTTTTACAAGATTTTAATGTTCCTGTTTACCACCATGTATTGTGGTTTTATACGATCTTTTTAAGATCATTTTGAATCAGGAGATGGTGATTCTATTTTTCTTAATGAAGGTTTTGAGGTTAAATTTCAAGTATATCATCATGTTATCCATGTTGTATCTTTGATATTGTCAATTTTTTCTAATAAAAAGAGTTGCTCATATTTTATTAATAACTAATGGATATTGTAAGATTAGGGTGTTAGATAATTTGGCTGTTGAAAAGTCAGGCAAGAGGTGGAGACCTTATATACTGATTGGATAAAATGGGGTGAGGTATGATGATCCCTTAAGAAACAAATATGGTGACTTTCATTTACGTTAGGTGATTGGATCAACATTAATCAGTTTTCATTCCTTATATGAGTGTGAGAAGATTTGGTCAACATTTTGTTGATGCATGCTGGGGAAATAAAATTTGTATACTTCTGGTACTGCTATTACATTCTAATTAACATCTCTTGTACACACCAGCGTTAGAAATGAGATGATATTTGCATTGTGATTGCACAAATTTTTTCTCTGTACCAACTTCCTTTGAAATCCTAATGAAAACATGATTATCGCATGATTGTAGGTTTTATTCTTTGTTGTTGTTCTCATCAATGCACTCGCTTCAGATGGAATATGTCTCATAAGTTCTTTCAGGGATTAACATAATGTGTTCTTTGGGTTTTGTCGACATTGTACGAAATCCAAGCCCCCATAATATTTATACCAACTTGGCATCATTGTGTGACCTGGTGGGATTACTGAAGTAAGTGAAACTAATTGGAAGTGCAACTACCCAATTTTCATTTAGTTGGGATCATCTCTGTATGAATAACTTTCAAATTTGATATTTAAATTACTTTAATAATTGCCGCACAATGCTGCCACTGTTGAAGGGCTTCCAAAACCAAGAATCACTGGATTAACAAAGTTACAACCAGAGTGGACTTCCTGAATCATGATTTTTGAATGCTACTAACTTTCATTGAACATGACTTCTACACAATTTTGGCCTCTTGTACCTTCTTGGTAATCAGAGGGAAGTGCTTTATGTTCTCATGGTGTTCTTGAGCTGAACCAATAAGGCAACTTTGATTTGAAATTAGTGTCAGTTTTTCACGTATGTTCCTACTCTTAGTTATCCTCAAGTCAAGAAAGGTAGGACGTGAGAAAACTGACAGCAGGTTCACTGAGAACCATCAAGTTAAGCAACTGCAGAAGGCATGTATAAGGCCTTCTATACTTATGAGTGGAAGTGACTGAATTGATGATGTAGAGTTTACTTCACGTAATGTTTTCTTTGTGGGCTATTCTAGATATGAGATCAGGAAGCAATGCAAAGACAAAAATACATAGGACAGAAAAGATGTCAATTGAGAAATGAATTGAAAGAAAACTTACATAAGGAGCAAATGCATAGACAATGTTTTCATGTACTGTCGCAAATAATCGCAGGACTGGAGGTAGAGCACACTACATACATTAATAAAATTTTAAATGAAAGCATGCGCATTTTTAAGAGCTGATTTTTTAGGTCTGACTTCAATATCAAAATTGTAAAGCCTTTTGTGATGGTTTGCTACAAACGCGAATTGTCAAACGATGGCTGCAGATCTGAGAGTTTGTTTAACGTGAACTGAACATAAATTTATACTTTTCTTCCATGGTTAATCTTGCAGCCATATATTGTGGGAAAAGGGTAAAATTTCATATTACCCTTAATATTTCTGTCTAGAGCCTCCCTTGTGCCAGCTGGGTAATTTACCTTTTATTCTAAATACGATGACTGATAGCATTACTAATGTCTGTTCCCTACCTCAGTTTAATTTGTACCAATTCATTTCCATAAGAGTTGGATTACGAATTTCCCTGATGCGCAGAATGAAGAAAATATAAAATTCTACTTTGTTTAAAATTGATGATAATGACAGTGAGACACGTCCTGTACCGTTAGTGTATTAAATTTTTTCAAGACTTTCGTAAAACATGCAGCTATGTAATAGTAATTATAATCATAGCAAAATGAAGAATCTATCTACCGCATTTCAACCTCAGATATTTCAACCACCATAACAAGCTAACAGCTGCACAGCGGACTCCGATGCGTCATTCCTGCCTTGTGACGTCGTTTCAAATTGATAATTTTGATAGAGGTGGGATTTTCGGTTCATTTCCGTGATTCGATTCATTCGGTTCTATTCATGTGAATGAACTGTTCTTTCATGTCGTTCATAAAGAATCACATGAACCAAATGAACACCGCGAACCGAATGAACAACGTGAACTAAATGAACTCTGCGAACCGAATGAACAACGTGAACAAAATGAACTCTGCGAACTAAATGAACAACGTGAACTAAATGAACTCTGCGAACTAAATGAACAACGTGAACTAAATGAACTCTGCGAACCGAATGAACAACGTGAACTAAATGAATTCTGCGAACTAAATGAACAACGTGAACTAAAGGAACCCTGCGAGCTAAACGAACAATGTGAATCAAATGATTGCAATGAAGCGAAATAATCCAGAGTTAACCGAAAACATTGAAGGCTGTACGCATGAACTTACATAATTATGTATGTAATTATTAGTAAGAATATCTTCATGAGTATATGCATATAAAAATTTAAGGTAATAATCGAGAAATACGACTAAACATGTTTCCTTCGTATTCGGTGATTCATTATTAAATTAGATTCTATTAATTGGCGTTACACCATAAAGAAATTTTCCCTAAAACAGACAGACTTATCGGGAGCAAAGTGGTCATGAAATTATTCCGGGTAACTCACGCAACACCTCTGACAGCGGTGTTAGCAATATTGTTAGGCATCATGGCGCACGAGACCCCTACAACATACGGGTAAAACGGCATAACATTTGTCATATTAACTCTAGGAAAAGTGTGATTTTATGAAAATTCAGCGACGAACCTTAAGCTGCTCAAAGAAAGAATTAAAGCCCGAGCCACCTGACATTATGCGTCAGTCTCTCAGAGGGCTTTTAACCTTTTAGCATCAAAAGAGAATGATCATGATGCTACCGCAATGAAATCAATTATGCTACAAAAAATTAGCTAATGAAACCATAGTGACATAGAAAATAAAATAAATGCTTCACGAAGTAATTCAAGAAGAGGCAATTAAGATTTAACCTCTCAAGCGAGTATATATACGTCCTAGATATTCCGTTCTTATACAAAACATTTATAAGGAATATTGCTATTCTTGTCTCATTGAATTTAAGTAATTCCTTTTTTTCAGTATATTCCTATTGATATGTTTTCTTATGTATCAACTGTCGGAGGATGAAGAACGTTAAGTTCCATAGGTTCCATATAATAAGCGAGTAATTCATGGAATATTCACTCTCAACCAGTGCAGGTGGATTCAAGATTGTGACAAGAAGGGGGCTAGGTACCTGGGGTAACTTAGGTAACGTGGGGGGATTGGGAGTAAACCTTCCCCGACAACTGAACAAAATTATTATTTTCTTAAACTCTAAATATAATGGTGTATTAAAAAACTCAAGATATAATGGTAATATTTAGAGGCTCTCTGGATCCGCCACTGCTCTTAAATGACTAGAAAGGCCTACTGTCATCCGCGGCTCGCGAAGTAATTCAAGACCTTTATACTTCTACTACTCCGACGATTGTTCAAATGATTCTTCGATTCTTACATGATTCTTCAATTCTTATGATTCTTCGGTTCTTAAACGAATCTGCGATTCTTAAATGATTCTTCGATTCTAAATGATTCTTCGATTCTAAATGATTCTTCGATTCTAAATGATTCTTCGATTCTAAATGATTCTTCGATTCTAAATGATTCTTCATGAACCACACGATTCTTTATGAACCCTTTGAACGAGGAGCGTATTTCGATTCATTCGGTTCATGCCAATGAACCGTTCAAAATGAACGATTCATTCATGAACGACACAGCTCTAATCTTTGATGATAGCCCACTGAGTTTGATGAGCTGGTCAGGAGAAGCCATTGATATTGGTATAAAAGTGATAATACAGGTAAAATTTTCGATTTTATTGTAATTAGCATAGTTTATTTATCGTGTATATATCGCATGGTGATACAAAAATTAAGATTATCTGAGCGGGAATTGTTCCTTCGTGCTTCGTTCAAAATAATCGGAGCATGCGTTAAGTACTATAATTTCGGAAGTACTGTAAGCTATTTTTGCGAGCATTCGGTGTCTTAAATAGTGTGGGCCTATGTGATGTATGCCTACGTATGGGTTTGTACGCACTAACGGATATGTGACCGGTTTGTTACGCACAACTATTGACTTGTCAGATAATTTTCAGAATCAGGGGCCGGTAATCTCTAGTGAAATTAAACATTTACCGAGTGGCAGTTGTAAAGTAAGTGAAGAAATAATTTAAGGCTCACAAAGTGGTTCACGAGCTATTGTGATAATTCTCAAAAGCCTTGCTTTATCCGGGACGATTTAAGTAATATACAATTAAGTGAATGATGAAGAATTATCAGCGAACGGTAAACCTCTCACTGATGTAGGCGAGGAGGAATAATGAAAACTTGGACAATGACATACCAGCCCACATAGTTCCTCCGCCACATGTCCGAGTAAAAAAGATGCTCTTAATATGATCGTGATTTTATGTTCTTGAGCTCTAAACAAACACACAACCTCTATCTACAACCGGCGCGGTAATAATATGAGTGCCTATAAGGTGTTTCAGGTGGAATCTGCAATTCTTCATAAGGTAGTAGGGTAGACAATTTTAAGCATGTTAATCCATAAACATGGGGTCGCCGGAGATTAGATTAGGAATAAGACGATAAGGAATATGGCAGAAGTCGTCGAGATCTCAAGAAAGGTACTACAGGGAAGGATGCGATGGTTCGCACATAGTTTTAGAATGGGTGATAAGTATGTGGGGAACATAATTCCAAATTTGCCAGTAGAAGGAAAGAACTAGCGCAAGACCGAAGAAAAGATGGAGGGACTATGTTGAGAATGATTTGAGGGAGAGGGGTTAAACTGAAAGGGATGCCTATGATCGACTGTCTTGGAGGAGACCAGGTTAGAACAGTGACCCCTAATGGGAATGAAGCTGCGTTAAAGAAGAAGCATGAGGTCACAGCACCTTAAGTACTGAGCTATTGCTATATAAATATTTTTTTTAGATGTCCTTAAACAGTTACCTTGAAGAGTGTTTTTCTTGGATATCCAGCCTTTTCAACATTTTATATAATAATTGTGATTTTTAAGGATATTGAACAATTAAGGTGGTGATGTAAAAAAAATGAATATGGAGAATCTTTCAAACGGCGTGAAAAGGTGAGCAGTGGGCTACCCACGAAAAGTGCCATGTGCTCCCTTTGACCCGCCAAACATGCGATGAGCCTCACACGGAAAATGTTTGTGGAAGGAGTCGTGTGTGCATGAAGTCCGACTTCCACCGCTCAGGACTCCAACACGCACAGTGTGCGCAAAAGGAGTCGTGTGCCCATGGAGTCCAACTCCCACCGCACACGACTCCAACCCGCACAATATGCGCTGAGGGAGTCGTGAGCTCTGGGAGTCTTGACTTCACCTTGCACAATTCCAGTGCACTTTGTGCGGGTAGGGAGTTGTGCTTGGAGCCAACTTTTACGAAAAATTTTACTGTTCACGACTCCAACATGCACAGTGTGCATGGAGGGAGTCGTGTGCAGAGGGTAGAGAGTCACGACTCACCAAATAAGACACTCTCACCTCATAGCTCTATGTATTGGCTCTTAGGCTGAATCCTGAGTTGTAAGAACTGTTGCTGATGATTTGGAGTTTTAAAACAGATCATATTCTTATAAGGCCCTTTTTTATTTATTCCTCCTTATGCAGTACATGAATCAGTATTAACGAGCCTATGAGAAAGAATTGAAATCTGATAATGAAGTAGTTTTTTTTACTTGAAACGATATCTTTCATATCATCCTTCTTTTTTCTATACTCATGCCATTGTATTAGACCACTTGGTTTAGGAAATGTTATCCTATCAGTGAGGACATAAGATGTCAGCTCAGGCAATTTGATTTCAGGTTTGCTGGAATAATTCAATTGCAGAAATTCCTTTTTATTTATCACATGCTGGAGAACATTTATTATCCTATTAACTGAATCCGTCAGCCACCTGAAAAATATAAGAACAACAAATAATGATTAATGACTACTTATGTAATGTGTATATTTTGGCAAAAAAAATAAATGATAATGTATGTACATTGCCATTAAGAAAGAATATTCTTTGCCATTTATTTCAGTGATTAATTAACTCACCGCTACATCTGCATCCACGCTACTGTAATCAAAGCAATGGCAACTGGATCATCTAGTGCATCAGCCTCCGGGCAGAGCGTAGAGGATAAGCTCTTCACTGGGGTGGTTGAAAGCCCATTCGACCAGTTTGAGGAGATGCTGGCAGCCTTAAACGATGTGAACATAAAGCGTGGTGATCAGAAAACCACCCTCCTGCTTATGGCTGTGAAACTGGGTAAGGTTGACTGGGTGGAGGGACTCCTGGCTATGGGGGCAGATCCTCATACCAAGAGCGAGGATGGCCTGTATCCATTGAAACGAGCTGAAGAAATGGCAGGGGATGAACCTGGGAATGCTGATCGCCAACTCATTTGGAGGTTTATCCGTATGGTGGAGAGAAGAGACAGAGTCAAGCGTGGTCAGCCCTCAAGGAGTAATGCTGCTGCTGACTCTGGTGATTTGCAGGATGTGATAGCTGCTGTGAAAGAGTCTGTTACAGCCTTGAAAGCAGAAATGCCCACCTTTGTCAGTCAAATGACCGGAATGACCACAACAGTAGGTGAAATGAAAGAGACTGTGACCTCCAGAGATGGGAAGCTCGAGGGATTGCAGGATATCATTATGTCCTCTGCACAAGAGATAAAGGCATTGAAGGAGAAACTGGAGCAGAGAAAGGTGATTTCCACCTGAGAATATTATTCATGATGCTGGTGACTCCTCCTTGGATTTAGGAGTTAATGTATAAGTTTTTAATGTTCCTGTTTACCTCCATGTATTGAGGTTTTATACGATTTTATGAGAGTTGAAAAGTTTTATAAGATTCTACTGTTCTACAATTTTATGGGATCATTTTGGATCAGAAGATGATGATTCAATTTTTCCTAAGAAAGGTTTTGAGGTTAAGGTTCAAGTATTCCATTATATTATCCATATTGTATGTTTGATATTGTCAATTTTTTCTAATAAAATGAGTTGCTCATATCTTTTTTTGTACCTGAATTTCTAATATAAAACTAGGGAGTTAGATCATTTGGCTGTTGAAAAGTCAGGCAAGTGCTGAAGACCTTTGATGCTGGTTGGAGGAAGTGGAGTAAGGTACTGGAGGGATCACTTGCATAACTAATATGCCGGCTTTTGCTATCATCAGGTGATTGGATCAATATCAATAAGTTTTCATTCCTTATATAGTGAGTGTGAGAAGATTTGGTCAGGATTTCATTTTTGTATTCGGAGGAAATGAAATTTGCATGCTTCACTACCTTTAAATGACTGTAATGAAATTCCCATTAACATCTACTGCAGACTTGGGCCTTAGGAATGAGATATGTACGTATTTGATTTATGATTGTGGAAAATAATTTTTTCTTTCTACCAACTTTCATGAAAATGCTAATGATTAGTGTAAATATCTCTTGCCCATGAGTTTAATGCTTTTTATTTTTGTAAGTATCAATGCACTCACTTCTGATGCAAAAGGTATCATCATAAGTTCTCTCATGGATAAATACTACATCCTCGATGGTATTTGTTGATATGCTAGAAATTGGAATGTTCATAACCCATACATTTATGCCTTTACCTTATATGCCTAGTTGGTGTCATTCAATCATTGCAACTTGATATGACAACAGCACATGGAATGCATTTCACACAAGAAAACGGAAATATGTAGTGCTTCCTGTATGTATGCAACTTATGTTGTAATCAAACTGAGCTACGTGGTTAATAGATTTGTCATCACTTGGAAAATTATGATGAATTGGTAATACTAACTAAATTTCAGTTTACGAAGGATGAGAACCTTCTCCGCAGTGAAATATTAATATCAAGCCAAGAATTCATTTCAATCACAAATTTAAGATGGTTGATTTTTAATGCATTCATAGCTAGAACCGTATGACCTCATGGTTAAACTTTTTAACTGTGCCATTTATTACTAAATCATTAAAAACACACCATTGCAGTTCCTAAGAACCGTAAATATCTTTGCATTTTTCAAAAATGCCATGTCATTCATCAGTATTTAATGCATGCCATCATACGTAAGGTAAATTAAAGATCCATGTGGTAGCGCTCTATCTGTAGAGCAATAAATAGTTGTACGAGTGCAAATGCTAATACGAGGAAATGAAATGTAAATTCTGGAATTCATATCACAAGACGCCAGTGGTCCAGAATATTGCTCTCCCCTGATCATCTCTTAGTGGTTGACAATCCATGGTGTCACGTATGGTTTCCAACCTGATGATGCAACAAAAAAACTTCAAAGAAGTTACTAGAATGGTGGGTATATACACAGTACTGTGTACAGTATACAGTACTACATTGTGTAATGATTTTACGTAAAATCATTACACAATGCTTACAAAACCATTTATCTCATAATACAATCTCTATATCCCTAATCATTTCCAAGCTGCTTCCATATCACTTCAATATGTTCCATATTGGCTCCCCTTTGGTTCTATACTGGTTCCTATAACTTATCAATCCCAGCCCTGGAACATGTGGCATCTGAAGATGTCAGACAAGAAAATTTTGATGAGGTATTCATAGGAAATTTGACTACCTGTCAGCTGGAAAAGGATTAGGCCAGTGATAATTACTCTTCTCAAGTATTTTCTTTGATCTCTTTTTCCATTCTCATAATATTGAAGTGAGATTTTTTAATGCTGGTCTTTGGCTTGGTTATGGCGGAGCAACCTTGCTTGTATTGACTTACTGTGAGCTCTCAGGAGTCACATCAGTGTAACTTTCTCAATGGTACAATAAAGAACTCTTTTTCACTTAAATCTAGTGGAGGTCTAGGTATTTAATCTTCCGTCAGGTGCAATATTTGAATTCCCGAGTTCAGGTGCAATGTGCCTGATGGGCACATATACAAAATGGCATTGTGAAGTCAAAGCATGGCTCAGAGCTGTGACTTGAAACGCACTATTATCAGTGTAGTCTAGCACTTAAACGATGTCTTATGTGTAGTAAATACACCCCTTCATTCGGCTCCAAACCGATCCAGCAAGGTGTGATTTCACCTTGCTGGAGGTAATTAAGTTTCACTAAATGTATTCAAGCATCGAGTAGCCAACACCGTCGAAGCATCAAGCGAAAATGCCTTAAAAAATATTCTGCCTATCAAAAATACATGCCTTTAAAATTGTGATGAGTTGGGGTACAATGAGCTTCTATGATCCAAACTTACACAACCTCCCATGGGGATGGCCTAAGTCAAACTAAGTGAGAAGGCTGCGTAGAGTGTTTGAAAACAAACAGCTACTATCAAGGGTCCATGCCGCCTAATAGTGCAAAAAAATGAAAAAGCACTCTTGCTGTGCCTGTCAGATCTATTGTGCCTGACAGAGGGTTAACACGTTGCATACCGGGGTAAGCTAATGTTTTGAATATAACTTTACCCAATCAAACGTTATGATGCATCAATTCATTATGAATAACGAACAACAACAAAACGTACAAACGAATATGTATTGTACAATTTAAAATTGTTTAGGTTGACACGCCTAAATGACAAGAATCTTCGTCATCCGTCCGGAGTGTTCAGGAAAAAAATGACAAGAATTCTCGCCATCCGTACGCAACGAGTTAAGATAGGTGCAGGGGCACAGCTAGGAATTAAGGCTAGGGGGGGTTTCAGGCGCAACTAATACTGGGGTGCTTGGGGTATTGCATACCCTCCAGGGTTAGCGGGAGTTGTGGAGGCCTTCCGCCAAAAAAAAAAAAAAAAAAAAATAAGATGAACGGTTCAAAATGGTGATTTTTACGGCCTTCTAAGGGACATTTTATTAATCCTCACACTATTCTACAAGCAATATTAATCATATTAAGTAAAATAGATTTAACTTAAAAATTTCTGTGAGTTCTGGGGGGGGGGGTTTTATCCCCCAAAACCCCCCCTTGCTGCGCCACTGGATAGGTGAATAATGGAAGATCCTACAAGAGATGACAATCCAAATTCTGTTTATCCCATTGGAAGAGGCAATCCCTATTTTGTTAGCACATATTGAATGGACTATTTAATTGAGGTAGATTTAAGCTTGAGGCACCTGATACCACTCACTGGTCCAGCCTCCCTTATGACCTATCGCTCGAATTATCTTGGCATAAAGTGTGTAGTTGGGTATTACCGTTGCTGTTGGTGAGGAGGCAAACTTTTCTCTGCACTGGGCTGCATGCCAAAGGGCGCAGTACTTCCTGGAAAATTTATTTAATCCAGACTCGCATGGTATGCCTTTCACTTTGGCAGCAGATTGAGTTTTGGTATTGAAAGATACTCCCTATTACCATTTTAGCACTGGGGGATGAAGTACACTGATGTAGTTTGTGCCTTCACTAGACTATTTGTTTCATTTATAATGACTCGTCATTTTCAGGAAAAATATGGATGAAAGAAATGCGTAGTCCAATCCCTTCTCTCTCTTTAAGTCTGGGTTGCAGAGTGAAATGTTTGACATTAGCAGAGCATCACCTACTCTGCAGTTGAATTTTGAAAGCCAACCACTGCTATAATTGTGTGAAAAATCCACAGAGAAAAAATCATTCCCCTTGACCAGGATTTAAACCTGGATCCCCAGATTTCTAGTCAAGTGCTTTAGCCAGTTAAGCTACTGAGGCATCATTCTTCCCTGTGGAAATTTGTGGACTAAACCGGACAAGGTGGTATGGACTGCTGAGCATATGATGCCACGAGCAGTACAAATCGTGTGCACAGTGACACAGCCGGAGAGCAAAGCCCAAACTTTGACCACATAAAGGTGGTCGCTCTTGACTAATTTAAGAATACAGGGACTAGCCATGATAATAACTTTACGGGAGTCACCCGCAATGCACAAATTGTGAAAAAAATCCACAGAAAAAATCATTCGCCTTGACCAGGATTCGAACCTGGATCCCCTCATTTCCAGTTGAGTGCTTTAGCCAGTTATCATAGTTTAGCTAGGCATACTTGCTAAAGCAACTCAACTGGCTAAAGCATTCGGGTTCGAATCCTGGTCAAGGCGAATGAATTTTTCTCTGTGGATTTTTCACACAATTTGTGCATTGCGAATGACTCCCGTACAGTTGTAACCGAGGCTAGTCCCGGTATTGTTGAATTAGTCACTGCTATAATGCTCATCCCAAGTTACATTTTTCAATTGCTTCACAGAACTTTACATACTTACTTCAACACCATCAACTCACTGAAGATCTGCTCTTAGCATAGCCATGACTTGCCTGTGTGGTGCTGCTGCAGCATACTTAACCGCTGGTATGCATTTGGGCTTAAATGAGGACGACTATGAGGGATCTGATCTTGGCATTGCTTATAGCTAATTAATATAATCTTTTTTTTAACTCACTATGTATGTACTACACATACAGGTTTTTTTAAACAAAATAGATAACTTTCCATAAAACCTTTATTACATAAGTTTACATAAAAATTGGATCAGACCATATGTTGAAAGTGGACTTTCAATGAGGTAACAATTACTGATTTACAGGAGCTCAATGATGACTATGATGTACACAAAAATTCAGACAACTCCAGTCCCCGAAGTTATATCATTGCTCCAGCTTACTTTTTTACAAAAAGAGTTATTTTAACTCTTCCATTAAATGTAACTAACATTTTTTCCTCTCTTCATTCATTCACTACCTTGCATCACCATTATTTTCCAGATGCTCTACTTACATACTTTATATATATTACATGAAAGATAATTATCTTGTGGGTTTACTATCAACTTCAGCAATAGACCATGATGATGTCTTGCCATGATCCTAGATCAAAAGAAAAGAAAATATAAAATTTAGTTCATTTGATTTATGAATGATAATCTCCATTCCATATGACTCAAATATTCTCCCATTTACTGATAGTTCAATCAAAATGTAATAAGTCACTTGGTTTAGGATAAAAATGAAATTACACAAAAAGATAACCATTCTGGGTTTCATAAAAATAATTAAGAAGCAGTAATATTTCAAACAGTAAAACTTCATACAAAGGACAGACGGAAAACTTACATACCTACTTTAAGAGAGAAAAAATACACTCAATGACTTGAGACTTTACTTACATTATTGTGCAACATTTTGCAAGTAAATTTGTTCAAATTTTTTTCTCAAACTGATACCTTAGAAAATAATATCAGCACGACCACACTTGTACCAATAAAATTATTCAAAATACATGAAAAAGAGTTTTAAGGTGAAAAATTAGGGGTTTCTCTTCAAGATTGCACTGTATATTTCTAGATACAGCAAGTTCAAATGAAAAAAAACTCTGATTAATGATAGTGTTATGGTGTTCAAGTAAGCTGAAACATACACATACACTGCTAAATATTCTTACTTTCACTGCTATTCCCTTGGAAGCCATGTTTTTCCTATAACCATCACAGGCTTGCAAAATTTTATTCACATATTCACGGCTAACGTCATCTTTGGAGAGCTTCAGTTCATTTATGGTCAAACAGCGTATCTCATTCCTAAACTCAACAGACATGTCTAATAGATTGCTCCAGTCCATGGCAGAACCCATTTCATTGGGTGAATCATGACTCCTGGAAATTTCATAATATTTTAAGTCAATTCCTAACTTTTCCAATGTTCTCGCAATCATAATGGCAACTGCTGCTATTGGAGCAGTGGAATTGCTTTCAAGGTTTAGATTGGCTTTGGATAGTTTCTGAAAAAGAAAAATAAATATAAATTATTTTTATTAGTAACACCATAAAAGACAAAACACTGAAAATCAATGCATATAAAACTCACACTACTTGGATTGAGTATCTTGTTACAGTAAGAAATCAATTCTATCAGAGCATTCATTGCAGATGGAGTATTAAAGTCATCCGCAAAAGAACTCAGCATTTTCTCCTCAAACTGATTGACAGCCTACAAAAATAACAAAAACGAGTAAGCCCAAGACCAACATGTGCATTTGTGTCTCAAATTTGCAACAAATAAGCACCTTATCAAGTTCATTTATATCCAAGTAAACTGGTTGCTTTTTCCCATGAATATAGGCACTTGCATCAGCTAAAAAGCTCTCTATTTTGGACATGGTTGCAACTGCATTTCCCATAGTTTCTTCTGTATAAGCCACACCTTGAACGAGAAAAAATTTATTCAGTACCTAGTCTAAAATAAATTATATATAGCTTTAAATAGTGTTCAAATATAATTTTTCCCCATGCTTGCAAACTTGCTCATGCCCATTATTGATACAGTCTCTGTGTAACATAACAAGGACAATAGATACAACAAAATCAAGTTATCAAAGTGCGATTGATTTAAGATAAAAATGCACACCTCAATTCAACAAATCTTTTTCCCTAAGGATCTCAGATTTTGATAGAAATTTCTCTATGGGTATATATGAATATTAAAATAAATATCCCAAGGCCGTTTTGCAGAAGAAAACTTTGTGCATTTAAGGGGTGTTTAAATATTTTTGCCAAAAAATGTGACTTTAATCACATCATTTATTCTTTTTCGCCACTTAATTGTCACAAAACCATGATTTATGGTTTATTTTAAAGCTAAAACTTTGCACGATACACTCAATGTGCAAAAAATTCATGAAATGGTCTTTTACATAATTGCAAGAATGTTTAAAACAATGTTCATTAACTTTTCCCAAATACCGTATAAGCGCGTGTAAGAGGCGCACCTTTTTCCCCAGAAATTGCAGCCGAAAATGAGGGTGCGCCTCTTACACAAACTTCTTATCTTCCCCCCCCTCCCCTTCACCGGTCGCAAGTCTAAGGGGAACTGAGTGTCCTTGGTTTTCAGTGTGAGTCAGTCATCTGTAATCCTAGGTAAAAACAAGCGGTAGGCAGGGGAGTTTCTCCCTTAGTGACGTATTTTTAAAATGCTCCTGTTTGCTTTTCTTGTAAGCATCGCGCCGTCACGTCGGTACCCCGGAGGTGAACATGGAAAAGATCGCGCGGGGGTTTTTCGCTCCGGAGGGCGCGCTAAATTTACTGCCACGAGTGGGCATCCCGCGGCATTTATACTGCATATAGTAATCGGCTATCAAACGTAGAGAAACGCGTATTTTTGGATGACATACCTGGTCAATAGTCAATATCTATCTTGCCGAGTGATTTCCATTACGCTGAGGACCTGATTTTCCAAAAATCATCTTCAGACGCTAATATGAGGATTATTGCAACTAAAAATTATATTGGTGTCAAAACCTGCGCTTTAAATAATTCGAACGAGTGTGTTCATTGTTGGACTTAATTGTGGATGGAAGAAATGCTTGTAAGTGAAGAGCGCGGAAGGAGATGTCCAGGGGAAGGAGCGCTATCCCTCCGTCTTCGAAGCAAGCAACGAAATACGGAGGGGAAGGAGCGCGCTCCTTCCCCTCCCTATTTCAAGTTACGAGGCTATGAGCGAAGGAGCACGGGAAGAACACGTCCGATCTTGCATGTGACGTCGTTGCCTTCAAAGCGAAGGGGCGAAGGCGCAGCAATGTGATATACGCAGTTCGCGTTGCCTAAAGTTTCCAGTCCGTCTCGTCTTGTATGAATGCGCTTATGCTACGCTTGTTTCTTCCGAAATTGTCCTGTTTGGACTATTTTGAATATTAGTAGCCTTGTTGTAACTATAAATCTTTGTGTCAAACAATTAGAGCTCAAAAAACTTAAATTCTGTCATATATGCGTCGCGTTAGATCTCTTTCTTTTTTTTGAACCTCGTGCGTGTCATACAATTATTGAAAGCTATCGAGATATCTTCGGGCTCAGTAGTTGACTCACCTAGCATTTGGCCCCCATAAAATGGGAAATCGATCAAGGCCAGTTGGTGAGACGGGGTAGGGATGAGACACGTTTCCATTGTTCCCCTATAACTTGATGTTTTCCTATTTCCTGTGGGGTCTCGGAAAGGAAAAAAAAACGGCAGAGGCATTGGCTGATGGAGGGCCGAGTGTGGTTCCGTTAATTCTACGACGTGGTTATTATCCCACGGCGCTGAGATTGTTGTCCAAGCTCTTGGGAAGGTTCATGCTATTTGCCTGTCGTGTTTTGCCTTAAAATTTTCCACGGCTGCAATTCTATTGCAATACTCCTGCGAGAGCATCTAAACAAAATTCTTCGTGAATAGGACAAGCATCGTAGAGCAACGGCGTATGCGAAGAGAGGATCGGAACTCTTTCTACTCCCTCTTATGCCGCTATTACCGCCGCAGTTATCAAAATTTCCCCTTTCAATTAATATTGAAAGAGGAAAGTTCGATAACTGTCGAAATTCCAGGCGTACGTCTGCAACTCCGCGCGATAGTATAAAAAAAATGCCGCAAAATTTTTTTCTTCATAGCTCCGATGCTCAAAATAGGGGTGCGCCTCTTACACACGCTTATACGGTATTCCATCTCAGAACTGAACTAAATTTTTATTTTATACTCTAAACACATTTATCTTACTCATAAAAAATATTTTGTGGCCACTGATAAATAGATTTTTAGAATATATTTAAATAATTATCTTTTTCTCCCACAACGTAGATATGATAACCACATCAAACCATAGTAATGTGACATACAGCTTTAATTACGAACTATAAAAGGTGCTAATATCAGTATGTACCTATATTATCAAAAATATGCTTTTGATGAACCTAATGCAACAGCTGCACTGAAGATTTGAATCAAACAAGCATCTAACATGACTTAATTTTCAAGTTTATTCTTGCATAAATGGTTCTGCATGATGCTACTTCTTGTTTTGAAATGACGAGACATTATTTAAACAAATTGTTTAATCATTGTCTGAAGTCGTATCTGAATGACAAATACTTGTTTTATAACTAAGTTGCTCCATGTTGCTTTGGTTTGAAGTTAATGTTTAGATTTTAGGGTGGATTAAAGGATTCTCCAGTGGAACATGTTGACTTAAAGAGGAAACAGTTTAGAATTCCACCTTAATTTCATCTTTTGGTTAACAGTGTGAAGCATGGTTAGTTAGCTGCCTTCCACAGTAATGGAAATCCTTTTGCTGACTGCTGATAGGTTAGAATTATCTTCCATGTACTACTGACTGGCTGGCACCTGTCCACAAACTACCACTGATTAAGGGACAATGGCTACCCAATCAGTGAGGTACAAAAGAGAACACTAGCCAGGGTTCGGCAGAAGGATGGCTTGCACCATCAAAGGCAATGAACTAACCAGGGTAAACATGTTTGGAAATCGTGGAAAATTGGAAGTACATATATGTTTCAATATGGAAAAATTCCACTCCATCATGCTTGAATCTTTTGATTTCATTAACGTGTTTGACCAAATGATGAAAGCAGGATGGCTTTTGAGACTGTTACTCTCTTAAGTCAACCTAAATGGCTACAGAACCCAGAATCATATCATGATTACAATTTGTAGGAGTTCACTTTCCCATTAAGGAAGCCTTACAGTAATTAAGACTACCTATTTATTTATTTTCTTGTCGCTGCACCTGACACAATAGCAGTAGTTAGCTCAATTTCAAGATTAAAATTTCATTAGTTGAGCCCACCTGTGTTGGACAGCAAACACTGACAAATAATTTATTGGTAACAGTACATATGAAAGATTTGTCAACAAAACAGACTATCATGTTACACCGGTATACCCACCTGATCTGTAATGCGACATGAGGCAAAATATCCGGAACTGATTAGCTGTATGGTTTGATAAAAACTCCCTGATACTCATAGTATTCTTCAAGGACTTGGACATTTTTTGCTGCCCTTTGAGATGTAGATGCCCTGAAACACATTAAAAACTGGCAGATAATGCAGAAAAATGCCATATGATAATAATAATTTTTATGACCCATGATTACGGTTACGAGTGATATCTACCATTAAGTATTAAAGTAAATTTTGTATCCATAAGAGGATGATAAAATTAGGGTAAATACAGAAAACAATTTCATATTCAAATGCCTATTCACAAAAAGGATGTTTTAAAAACATATATGTAACTTCAAATAACCTTAAAATAGATTACAGTAGACGCTCGTTATTACGAACAACCTTATTACGAAGTCCTTGTTATTACAAAGCAAATACAGTGGAACTTGGTTAGTACGTTCCTCCTTAGTACGTTTTCCTCCTTAGTACGACGATTTCTCTCCGTCCCGGTACCATCAGAACAAAATACAGGCAAAAGTATTTGGTTAGTACGTTTGAAAAAATTGCGATTTCCTGGTTAGTACGCTTAATTGCTAGCTGTGACGCAACCCGCAATTCGTTCTCCAGTATCTTCTTAAGGGTCGTAAAGCTCCGAATTCATGATTTAATTTATTATTACTAGCCATTAACATTCTTGCATTCATTCCACACATCTTTCTTCGCCCGTGATTTATTCAAATGCATTTCTCAATTCTTATGACGTGATAAATAATCAAACATGGCCATTTATCAGGAATCAGTCTGACTATGCAAAACTGCAGCCAATAAGAAGCCCCAATTTTCCCCACCCCGAGCTCCTCACCTTCTGTTGCCTCTAGAGTGCCCACTGCGCACAAATTTCACGAGTGGGCAATTGTTGCTATTGCACGAGTTATCATGATGAAGAAATGAGTCTTATCCAATTCCCACTTTATCTAAAGCAGTACTGCACGACGTCAATGCTACGGAATACGTGCATATTTGACTACTGCTGCGGGAGCAGACGATGCTCTGGATCTCCACACGAAGCTTAGCTTAAAAATACTTGGTCTCGGCACGAAAGCAGACGACATTAAACAAATTTTTAAAGTAAATTTCAACTGTATAATATAAAATCTTCTTGTAATTACGTCGTATTCTAATAATCTTGCGTGTTATTATTCGATATATCGATCAATATGGCTTTATTCCAGAAGCGAATGTGTACGGCTGTTGCCTTAATTTAAGGTTAATATAATTTTGTCCAATTTTTATGAAGTTTAAAAACAACCCGTTGACATACTCAGGGTTGTTGTTATATTCTCCGAGTATGCTGTGACAAAAAAGAAATGACTTAGCTTTACTTGTCCTCTTTCTATAAATACATATAGGATAAATCACGGGAGAAAGACGCCGTATTTCGTCTTCGGGAAATCTATGAAACATTGTGATTTTTATTCACATGGTATTGTTTTTCAATGTAGCGCCCATTTTCTTTATTTTAAAGGTTAAAAGAGTTCAGGAAGGCGATCCTACGAGAACTACCGATAGTAATTGTTATTATAACAACTTTTCCACAGATTGCAATTACCCCATCTACTATTTTTTACTTTCCTCGTTAGCACGTTTTCCTGGTTAGTACGTTCATTTTTTGTGGTCCCTTCAGAATCGTACTAAACAAGTTCCACTGTAGTTGGTCCTGACGAAACAGCCTATCCAATGTATGGCAAAAAGAAACGTTATTAACAAATTACGAATAACAATCCCAGCCCTGCCGGCTACAAAAAGAACATTATTACAAAGTTCCACGAATAAGCAACGGCATTTAGGTGGATATACACTACGCTACGTTAAAACCAATGTGCTACGATTACAGTATCCTCTTGCACTGGGCGCAAGACCGTCAATTATGGTTATTTCTTCAGTAGGAGATACTTCAGTATGTAAGCAACCTCATATAATAAGCTTCATTTCTGCGGAATCATGGTGACCCACTCACTACCGCTCGTAAATAGGACGCACAGTCAGTCCTCTTCCTACGCACATTCGATTAATGAACTTTCAGAGATATTATTATTATAGTATTCTACCGATTAAGGTAGGTTTCCAAGGAGTATTCGAGAAGCGAACTGGGATCCTCCCTTTCCTTCCAGCACTGCCTTCTTTAATTCACTGTAAGGCCTACTCTCTTTCAATCTATCTAAAAAACCTATTCTTTTCCTTCCCCTCCCTCGTTTACCTAACATTCTACCCTCCAACACTATTTTCAGCATCCCCTCACCACTAGGCACTAACTCCATCCATACCTTCTGTTTCCTGCGTATCTCATCTAAAAGCTGCCTCTCCTCGCCAACCATATCCAGCACTTCGTCGTTCCTTTTCCTCTCCGTCCATTTCACCCTCTCCATTCTTCTCCATACCCACATCTCGAATGCCTCCAATCTTCTCTCGTCTTCTTTCCTCAGTGTCCACATTTCCGCACCGTAGAGAGCTACACTCCAAATCAAACTCTTCACCAGCCTTTTCTTTAAACTCTTACACAACGATCCTCTCAGAAGCTCCTTCCTGTTCATGAACGCCTCCTTTGCTAATGCTATTCTCTTCCTGATGTTCTTACTACTGTATCCATTTTCCTCTAACGTACTGCCTAAATAGTTGAATTGCTCAACCTGCTCAAGTTTTTCACCACCCACCTTTATCTTGAGTCTCACATTCCTCGCTCGTGATGCTTTACAAAACCGCATAACCTTAGTTTTCTTGTGATTAATCCTCATCCCATACTCCTCGCAATGTTCGTATAACGCATCCACTAGAGCCTGAAGCCCCCTCGCTGACTGGCTGATCAACGCTTGGTCATCCGCGAATCTCACTGATTTGAACATCATTCCTCCCACTTTTATCCCAGCTTCTAACTCATCCCACGCTTCCCTTACCATCTCTTCAGCGTACACGTTAAAGAGCAGCGGCGATAGAGGACAGCCTTGCCTCACACCTCGGCCAATGCTTGCCCACCCAGATTCTCCGTCCGCTATCCTCACTAGTGCAATCTGGGCCATATACAGATTACGAATCAGTCGTCTATCCCTCCAATCTACACCCATTCTCTTGAGAATATCCATAAGCTTCACCCAGTTCACCCTATCAAACGCTTTCTCAAAATCCATGAAACACACACATACGTCCTGGTCATATTCTAGCCTCCTCTCCACGAGGGACCTCATTATTGCTATTGCATCACGAGTTGACTTCCCTTTTCTGAAACCAAACTGATCTTCGCCCAAATATTCGTTTGCCCTCGCCTCCATTCGTCTGTTCAATATCCTCAGTACCACTTTCGCCGCATGCGATATTAGGCTGATAGTCCTATAATCTCCGCATTCCACAGCTTTCTTCTTCTTCGGAAGTGGAATTAAAACCGTCTTCACGAAATCTTCCGGCCAACATCCCTCCACGTAGATCCTGCGCACTAGTTCGAAAAACCTTTTCTTACCTTCCTTCCCTAGATTCTTCAGAAGCTCACACGGGATATTGTCCACGCCTACTGCTTTCCTAGCCTTCATATCACGGAGTGCTCTCTCTATTTCCGAATCTAATATCCCCGGCCCAAGATTGTCCTCCTCCACTGCACTTTCCTCCTCTAGAGTCAATCTCTCTGGTCTGTTATTTCCGTCATACAGGTCCTCCACGTATTCCTTCCACCTACCCTGTACCTCTGCTCGCTCGGTTAGCATCCTCCCATCCTTAGCCTTAATTTTAGACATGGTTTGTCCTCTTTTGCCGCCCGATAGCGACTTAACTTTGGCGTACAACGCGCCTACTTCTCCATCCTTCTGGAACTTTTCCATTTCCTCACATTGTGTTTTCCACCAAGCCTCCCTTGCCCTCTTAGTTTCACGTCGTAATCGATTATTCAATTCCCTATACATTCTTTTGCCCTGTTCTGTGTCCACGTTCTTCCACTTCCTTCTCTCCTCCATTTCTTTTACCATTGCCTCCGTTATCCACGGCTTCTTTATCCTTCTACTGTCCACGTAGCCAATTGACTTCTCCGCCGCTTTGACTATTCCCGTTTTAATATTATCCCATCTTTCCTCAACAGTCTTGGTGCTGTCAATGTCCCGCATACTAATGTCCACTAGTTCCTGATATTCTCTCCTCATGCTCCCTTTCAGGGCTTCTACGTTCCATTTCTTCGTCTTCCTAACTCTTATAAGTCTTTTGAATCTTACGTTGCATTTCATGAGCACTAGATTGTGGTCCAAATCCTCATCCGCTGCAGGGAAGCTGCGCAAGTTTTTCACACTATTCCTAAACCTCTGTCTTACCATAATGTAGTCTATTTGATATCTCCCCACATCCCCTGGACTTTTCCACGTGTACCTTCGCCCTTTATGATGATTGAACCACGTGTTTGTGATGAATAATTTGTTTCTCCTACAAAATTCTGCTGCTTTCTCTCCCCTGTCGTTCCGTTTTCCTAGACCAAAATATCCTATTTCGTTTCCATCCCTGCCTTCCCCGACTGAGGCGTTCCAGTCCCCCATTACTACCAGATTTTTCGTACCTGGTGTGTCTCTAATTATTTCCTCGAGCTGTTCATACACCTCATCTACTTCTTCCTCCCTATGATTGCTAGTGGGCATGTAAACCTGGACCACCACAAGGTTGGTGGGCCGCGCCTCAATTTCTACCGCCAGAATCCTTTCGCTTACCTGGTCTATATCTACCACACGCTTACCCATCTTCCCGTTTAGTACTAAAGCTACCCCCCGCTGGCTTTCTTCCCCTCCACTATACATAACCCTATACCCATCACTCCAATAGTCCCCCCCATCCCTCCACCTCACCTCGCATAATCCTAAGATGTCTATCCTCCCTTTATCCATTTCCCTTTTGATATTTTCTAATTTCCCCGCCCTCATCATAGTCCTCACATTCCACGTCCCTACATTTAAAGCCGACTTCTTCTTCTCCATCTTCTTGGACTTCTTTTCTTCTTTCTTCATTGCTGCTGCTGATGGTGATGATGATAAGTCTCTGCAAGGATTTCGCATGTTGGCGACCCCGAGGACCTTGCCGACCTCGCTGCCGTGCCCGACACCCGCCCTTTGCGGACGGGTCCCGGGCGATGAGATTCCGAGGCTCATTTGGTTGTACTCCATGTGTTCAGGGAAGAGATAGTTGGTAGGGTTTCCCACTTCCATTCCAACAGTGTTTTTCACGTGACACCATCACGTGGACTACCTTTCGTCTGGCTCCTACCCTTCGACCTATCTGGCATGGGTGGCCCTACCGGGAATAATTTAGAATTAATCCCGTCAGTGCAGCTCTAGGGGTCATAGGAACGTGCAAGCCTTTCCACCGCGACAAGGTTGTAGCCCAAGGGAAAGGTTCAGAGATATGAATATATGAAAAATTCAAGCGTACCCGAAATTTCAAATTTGGCGCCTTTCGAGTTGGCCGACCCTACGCGGTGTGGCGTAAAGGAACTCCCACTTTAGGCATAATCTGAACAAAGTATCACTTAATGTGATATGAAGTCAGGAACTGCTCAGCGTTTCGCCTGTTTTTCCTTCCCGCGGACGACAATTTTTTTCGGCTCCGGCTGCGTCGCACTCCCAGCTAGATTAGTTCGTCACAATAGAGTTCACGCACGATTGTAATGCAGTGTTGCATTCTGCAGGATAACCGCACTTGTCAATACCTAGAGTAGCTTTATGAAGTAAAGATTCTTAAAAGAAACGTTCACACGAACTTCGTTATTACGAACCTCCGGGTTTTCCGTCCCGTCAACCTCGTTATAACGAGGGTATACTGTATTTAATTTTTATATAATTGATCATTTTGATTGATGCAAGAGGTCATTTCACTACCAACACAAGACGTTCTTAAATATTTTCTGGACCAAATATTTCCTTATGCGCATCAATTGTGAATCCCAGCCAATGAGAAGCCATTATTTCAAACACAGGCGTTTTGCATTTAAAGGCTGATGCAAAACCAACTAGTAACACTCTCAAGTTACATTAAAATTCTCAAAGAAACACTTGGTGTAGATTCATATACCATTCATAAGAATATATACTTTAATTATGCAATCAGGGGTGGGATCCAAATGTTAAACATGGTTAAAAGTTAACACAGTCACTCAACAAATATGTAATTCATTATTAATTTATAATCACGTGTAAATTAAGCTTTGCACTGTATTTAAAATCTGTGAAAGTGCAACCAGACCACTCACAAGCAAGGACAATATTAAGTTTGCTTTTCCCCTGGTAAATCTTGAAATAATATTGAGGTATATCAACAGATTCCAAAAATATCATTAATGCCCCAACCATTCTTGTCTGAACCAGTGCTACTTGTCCAGAATTAAGCAACTCCATTACATATCCCTGCTAAGCTAGAAATAAAGTTTCACAAGACAATGGCCTTGTGGCTAAAAGGGAAGAATTTACCAGACTCCTTGCAGAGCATGAAGAGTAATGGGGAAAGTAAGTCATGCCGCAATCAGAAGTTGGCCAAAAACACAACAGATTTTAAAACACCATAATAACTGGGTGAAGGAGTTTGCAATTACATTGTCCGGAAGAACCAAACAAGTGACCTTCAGCACTGTTTTTTTTCCAAGGAATAACATGGCACACCCTACATAAGTCTGCCTCAACCTTGTAAGTCCCCACAGTTGAGTGTTTCAACCAATAAATGAGCACATAGCAGGTTTAAGTTACTATGTATTAGTTTCAGGAATCCTAGGCATCAAAGCGAGTTGTTCATTACTGTAAATAGCATGAAGCTTAATTTCTAGTACATTTTTATCCATGAGAACTCTTCATGATTTTCATTAATGTTTTTAACATTACACAATAACATTTTTAAAAGCCATGTACATATTTCAGTAAAAGCTATCCTGAGAAAAGAGCTAAACTAAATCTTCCTTGAATTATAAACTCTTTCCGTTTACCTTGTCTATAAATTGTCATCATCCATGTGGTATCCCAAGAATTTTCATACTTCTTAATGATCAACTGCACATTTTATTTGCTTCATAATTCTTCAAACATGCAATATTGATTTGGGGACTGCTATGGTAAATTAAACAATTTAAATATAAATATCAATAAATATTATCTGTACTTAAGAAATTAGGAAAGAAAGTAAATTGCAAATGCTAAAAATACCTTTTTATGCACAGCATTCCCTTACAGCTATTCATCTTTTTTCAAATGATCAACAAGAGGGAGATTCTATTGCACTGCCTCATCCTTATCTCCTAAACCTAGCAATTCAATCCCAAAGAAAACCACAGGCTCATGAGGCAAACTCTTACAAATTGGGCATTTTTTCCTCACTGGTTACTTTTTTTGAGGTGTGAGCCAGCCCAAGCTAAACGTTAGAGCAACCATGCAATGATGAACTAATTATATGACATCAATCCTTTGAGGATGTCCAAGCATTATGAAAGCACTCTTAGGGTAGATTACGGGTTACAAGTTTGTTTACTTTTTCCTGAAAAAGGGGTAGGGGCAATAATGGATACGGAAACAACTCAAAGGGGGGAGGGGGAGGCAAGCAAACAAAAATTGATACAAGCAACAGCCACAATGAAAAATGTGAGCATAAATTAAATCCTTCACCGTATGCAAAATATAGTCCTACATAACTAATAAAATATTTTTCCATAAAAACACTGCACTAAGGACATTTATAAATCATGTTATGATAGAAAGATTGGTAATTACTTTGGCTACAATGTTAACTTTTGAGCACAAAGTAGATAACTGATATCCTTTGATATTCTTGGTATATCCCCATGGTACTCAAAATTCCATATCCCTTGTGCTGGCTCCGTTGCTGCACATCCGATATTGATACATTAATACATACTTCAATACATATAAATTATCAATAATTACTACTTAAGTGCTTTAACATAATTTACTTTCTCACAGTACTCTTGTGACATTGCTTTAGAAATAAAAACAGTATTAAATATTAGTTTTTTTACTTAAAGCATTTTAAAAAAATCAAAAGACCTTACGTAAGCTAGAAAGTGTGGGGGTTTGCCAAATGCATATTTTTATTAGAAGAGTAGGGGATCAAAATTGGGGAAAAAATGCTTAAATAATCCTTGAACTCACAAGGAGACTTTGCCTTCCTGATGTCAAGAAGGAAGATGAAACCTTTTTTTTATTTGAAATTAGACACTTAGATGGGAATACTGTTGAATGGTTTTGTCCATATACGCCTGGGTTTGAAAGAAAAAATCATTTAAAAATTTAAAAATATGGTTACGTTGAATTTAATTTTAAAAATTTCGCTTATTGTTAAACGCCAATTTGGCCGAGTGGTAGCGTGCTGCGCTTCTGTTGTGAAAGACCAGGGTTCGAGACTCGGAAAGAGAAAATTTTTTCCAATCTGCCACCTCCTCCATTTTTTTGTAATTTGTTCCATCTTCTTCAGATTTGTTCATTTAGGGCGCTTTACATTTTTTTTTACTTGACTGCTTTTTGAGAATAAGCCCTAAACTGACATTTATGCCGCTAGCTAACCCTTGCTTCGAATTATTCTTTCCGAGCCAAGATTCCGATTCCGAGCGAAGAAACTGCAGAATAGATTTTTAAATATTTCTGTTGTGTATTCTAAATCTGGAAAACTTACGACTGGGTTGTATTTCAAGTTTAAAAAAAATGTTCTCCAGTTTCTTCGCTCACTCGCGGACCAAAATCACCTCCAGGCTCTGACATGCACAATAAAAACTTTAGGAAGCAGCTTTCCTGAGGCCGTAATAGCATACTGCGCTGTATATGAGTGTATTACTTTTATCACGCTCCCAAGAGCCACCTGAAAATAATTCTCTTCTGTCTTGGAGAGCATTCTCTTTATATCCACCTCTACTGACACCCGGTCTGATCTGTATTAATTACGAAATCTATTACATTTGGAGATTGAGCTTTTTGTTTGCTTCTGAAACGTCATTTCTGATTGCAATATTTCTTCAGCACACACTTGCTCGCCCGCTGACACGTATTTTGTTATTTTACCTTGCGCGATTCGGTGTCTCATCTTGAAAGATGCAACCCATGAAGCACTGGCAGAGAATTCAAATCCTGGAGATATGTGCTGAAATCACGCTGAAATAGCATATTCTTGTAAAGTCCGAATCATCACTGGCTCATTCCTGTTCCTGGCTTCAACAAAGCGATCGTATACCCATCTGTCGATCATTTCAAGCTTGTCGAGTTTCCTTCCCCCTGATTGTATATCTTTCTCCTGTATGGAACCTGGGAAACTCTCCGGAGACAGTGATTTAAACTCTTTTGCTTTGGAAATGAGTTCCCTTCACTTTGATGCCAGCACCACAGTTTTATCACTCCTGATTTGATGAATCTTGGCACGGAAAGAATAATTCGAAGCAAGGGTTAGCTAGCGACATAAATGTCAGTTTAGGGCTTATTCTCAAAAAGCAGTCAAGTAAAAAAAAATGTAAAGCGCCCTAAATGAACAAATCTGAAGAAGATGGAACAAATTACAAAAAAATGGAGGAGGTGGCAGACTGGAAAAAATTTTCTCTCCCCAAGTCTAAAACCCTGGTCATTCGCTATAAAAGCGCAGCACGCTACCACTGGGCCAAATCGGCGTTAAAGAATAAGCGAAATTTTTAAAATTAAATTCAACGTAACCATATTTTTAAATTTTAAAATGCTTTTTTCTCTCAAACCCAGGCGTATATGGACAAAACCCTTCGACAGTATTCCCATCTAAGTGTCTACTTTCTCACAAAAAAGGTTTCATCTTCTTTCTTGACATCAGTAAGGCATAGTCTCCTTGTCAGTTACTTTCCCAAGAGCAGTACATTTCTTGTTACTGAAGTGTATAAAATCATACATGTACATATTGTGACATACCGACCATATGTCACGTATTTTCTTTCGCTGTGTAATGACCCGAGTAGGGGATGATCACATATGTGTGGGTGAGCCTGCGTATGTCTGAGTGTGTGCGTGGATAGTTTGTCATGCCCCGGGCATGAGGTACAAGTGACTCACAAGTGTTTAGTGTTTGGTCAGCACGGACCGGTGGTTGCCCCACTCAACAGTGAGGCCCAAGTGTAACCCCTCTTGTCCCAAAAAGACCCATCCCCTGTGTATCATCCCCCTCCACATCACTATAAATCCGCGGATGGAGAGAGCCTCGTGGCGAGAAATGCTAGTTTGGTCGACGGGGCGAGAAACACTATCCTGATCGACAGAGAACGGGATTGGTGACGTGCCAGATTGGTCGTCATTTTTCTGGGTGTAACCAGAGAGTGCTGTTTAGCGGGACGAGATTGTCTACGGAGGTAGCCAGCAGCGGAAAGCAACATTGCAGACGAGCGACAGACAGGACCAACGCCCAGAGGTCGGGAGGAAGACAGCCCTCGATCCCACGGACATTTGGGGTCCAACGTGTCGCATCATCGACGGCTCCTACTGCTCAAGGCTCCGACGAAACCGTAAGAACGTCGCAGTTAGCGACCCGTCCCCGTGCTCGTTTGCCCAGACCCGATTTAATCCCCAAACTGTGTAGCCAAAATATTTGGGTTCTTTCTCTCTATCCCGGTGCGCCGTATCTAATCACCAAAATGTTGACTCCTTGTCAGAAATCTGATTCAGTGTTACCACGAAAGCAGCCTAAAAACTTAATTTGGGCAAATTGTAAACTCGGCCCATGAATTCTACAAATCACAAATTGTTTCTTTTTGTATTCTTTTGGAGGGGGGGCAATTGAATCCTATCATCTTGTGCATTTTTCGTTCACCTCATTTTCATCAGGTTATTTAAGTTCGATAAATGTGTGTATATGCTATGTCTGAAGTGGAAAATATATTTTTTTGTGTCTCAAAGTACTCGATAATTGTTCGATCATTCCGTACTCGGGACCATTGATGCCCTCCCCACTAAATAAAATATGTGGCGTTTTCATGCTCCGTCACAATAAATAATTTAAAAGTACCAAGAACTAAAATATATTTTAGCACACCTAGCAATACACCATTAACCTATAAATTTTTACATGGATATTTATGGATATGGATTCAGGATTTTAATATGACTTGATAATTAATGGTTGCAAATCTATTCGTGCCGACAATTAAGAATATCCAGAAATTAAGTTCTACAGTTTTAACTAAAAGACAATGAAGACATGCTGAATCATTAGATACCTGAATGAATCCAGTAGTTCACCCACTGAGAAACACCATGGTGTGCACAACTTTGAGCTTCTTCATTCTCATGGTGAGGAAATATCAAATCAACACCACCAGAGTGCAGGTCAACTGTAGGGCCAAAAAGTTTGCTGTAAGAAATGAGAGACAAAGAAGTCCTATCAATAAGAGATTACTATTCTAACTATAAAGTTTATTCACATAACCCACAATCACTAAAAAATATTTTTTAAATCTCTTAATTTTTCTCAGCTCACTGTTTAATTGAATTATTATCTGGAATAACTACAATCATGTGCAAACTACATTTCACGACCACAACTGCTGGTAAACCCAATCTACAATGATTACTTTAATGTTCAGACACAAGAACCACTTAGTTATCCCTTAATGAAGCAATACTTCCTCTTCGAAAGCATTCAGGCAATAATTACAGTACTACACCAATAAATGACAGATTGATGGTAAAGAGAGTTAAAAAAAAAGAAGAAAACAAACCCAAAACAGCAGAGAAATGTGTTATGCATTGATAATTAGAATCAGGATGAAGGTGCAACAAATTTCCTACACATTTCATTTTGTAGTCACAAGGACTTAAAGGACACCAGGAGATTGATTTGATATGCCAAGGTAGAACTCACCCTCCATAGATTCTAGATGACAACATGTGAATTGCATATTAATAACATTAAGGGCCATGCACTTAGACCAGAAAATGCAGTTCATTGTAAGAATTCTGTGAGTGGAACGGAAAGATATGTTATGACAAAATTTTATCTTCCCCACTCAGCTATTCTCTTGTAAGTTTAAATTGAAAATATGCTTAAGGTGCCTCTTACTTTAAATGACTAGGTGACATCATTAGAGTTCTGGTTCATTAATTCATTAATGGAGATCATTACATAGAGGAAATTAATCACTAACAAGAGTGTAAACTAAAAGGAACCACATGAGGCCAATATCTCAGGAAGATGAGTAGCTGAGACCCACTCAGCAGGAGCCTGCGACACTATCAGCTTGTCTGTGAATGGTTGAGTCAATTTTATCATAAATAGTTCTAGAATCAACCAATCGATAAAAAAAATGGGACATACAGGCATCTATTTTTCTAATTACATATATCACAATCAACCATACAAGAAAACTGGTCAATGAGTCCATTTTTTCCCCCAGGGAATTTGAAATTCCTCTCAATGATTAAAAAACAATGTGTTCTGTGTTTTACGAGACAGAGTTAAATCTATCAGAGCATAGGACCATTTATGTAGTTTCCTCAGCAGTATAGCTCAATTTCAGGCTTCTTGTGACCTCAAATATCCACTGAACAGCTGTTAAGAAGCAGCAATAAAACACGACAAAGAAGCCAGCCAGGTAACAAAGACCCTCTGATCAGTAACCTGAAGCTTAACTCATTGGCCCTTCTTAGTCCAACTTCGCTCAAGATATGAAAATAGATATAATAACTCAAGCGATATCATACATACACATTTACAATCCAAAAATGACCCAAATTACCTGGCCATTGCAGAGCATTCTATGTGCCACCCAGGCCGTCCTCTTCCCCAGGGACTGGGCCAGCCAGGTTCATCTGCATTGGGACTAGCCTTCCATAATGCAAAATCTACTGGTGATCTTTTATATCTGACGCTCTGATCAACATTTCTTGATTCACTATAATTCTCTGCCTCCTCCGGTAGAAATGACATAAATTTTCCATAGTTGCCATAGGAACAAGTATCAAAATAAACAGATCCTTAAAAATAAAAAGAAAAAAAATGTAGAAAAGGGGGCATACTTATTTCATCTTAACACTCAAGCAATTGAGCTGGTGCACTGAGTGTGCCAGTGGTTACATTTTTTTAAGTAACAATTTTATCCATTCATTTCAAACCATTCAGCACTCCTCAAGTCAACTACATAATAACTTTAAACAGACTTGATATCTTAATCTTACTCATCTGCTGACATATATTGAGTTTCATTCCCACTGTGGCCATCACAGATATCTTAACCTACATTTAAGCTAAAAGAGTGAAAATTTTTGCTTACCATCTCCAGCAGTATATGCTTTTCCTACTTCAATTAACCTAGATGTAAAAGAAATGATCTCTTCAATATGTCTGGTCACTTTCAGAGGTGTATTAGGGGGGATAACATTTAACACCCTCATATCCTCCCAGAATTCAGCTTCATATTGATGGGATATGCTACTGAAATCTTCATTCCTCTATAAATAGAAGATTCAAACATTAAGAATGGCAGGTTCATATAATTCATATAATAAAAAACTATTAGACATGATTCAATAGGGATCTTAAATCAATGGAGAGAATGTTAGGAAAAACTGTCAAGGCTAGTACCAGTATAAGCCCCCTTGAATGTTTTTCTACTGACAATTAATGTATAGAGTAGGAAAATATTACATGAGGGAAAAAGCAATAAAATGACAGAAGCCAAAAAGAAAAATACATAGCAAAAATTAAAAGTAAAAGGAAAAAAGAGAGTGGGTCCCCCCAAAAAGAGTATTATTCCTTTGAAGATAACTAAACCAATATGAATGAAAATTTTTCCTAATTCAGGTAAATATTTTGCAGAGGAATAAATAATTTTCCTCGACCTTGAATCAAACAAGGGTCCTATAAATCCATTCAGGGAGATTTAAACTTTTTTTTAGGGAGTATGACGCAAATATTACACAAATTAAAGTATACAAATGGCTCACTTCTTGTGTTTTTAGGCACCCAATTGATTCGCACCATTTTTAATGAATGCCATACATTTCTGGTTTGATGAGTGTCTATAAAAATTTTTTATCTTTCCAGCCCAGGAATCTTAAGAAGATTATTTTTTCATAAGTTTTAATTGTTTTATAGAAATTACTAGAGGTATCATTTTGATGAGAAAATATTTTTACTAGCCCGAATATATTGTTCTTAAATACACCAACGGATAAAGTTCGCCATGAAAAATATTTCACTTATTGTTAGCTTGGATTCGAACCTGGATCTCCCAATTGCCAGTCAGGTGTGTCAGCCAGTTACACCACCAAGCCATTTTCTTAGAGCAAACTTCGGGATGGGTTTTACCAAACAAGATGTTGAGGTCACAAGTCCACACTGTGGCACATGTGGTGGGGGTCATCGGGCTTAGTAAGAACATGTGCCACAGTGTGGACTTATGACGTCAACATCTTGTTTGGTAGATTTGGGTTTGAATCCCGGTTAAGTCAAATAGTTTTTCATGGCGAACTTCATCCGTTGTTGTATTTAACTTTGCACCCAAGCGTGTGACTGTGTACAAAGTCACTTGTTCCCACAGTTCCTTGATATTTTTCTCAGCCAATTAATCACAGTTTTAAAGGTATGTTCCATCTTTATTGTGAAAAACACTTTTTACTTTTTTCACTTGTGAGACATTCATGTCACATTGGGATTTAAATGATTCAAAACACACAGCACTCAGCCACTTCCATTCACTGACTTTCGATTTGCAAGTCATATGAAATTTTCTCATCCAAACGCTTCTGTATGGGATTTTATTTGTAATGTACATGGTTTTTTTTGGTCTTGCTTGTATTATTTATAATGAGTGTGCAAAGTGCTTGTGTCCAATATTTTTCTGAAATAATCTCGTTCTCTAGACACCCGAGTTGCTTTGTACAGGAAGTTTGCACAAGAAGACACACAGTTTCTGCCAGTAGTCTCTTAGTTGGCGTGCTCCTATAAAAGAGGAATAGTATAGTAGATTTTGTGCTAAAAGTGCACTTATTATGGATGCATCAAACTAAGTATTTCAGTATAAAACAACTCGCAGTGATACAGGCCACTGATAGTTGTCCAATGACAGACAGATTGGTCCACTTCAGGGTAGGGTGCAAGTTTGCCAGGTAAGAAAGCAAAACGCCTACATCACCCGTAAACAAAAGGGTTCCGTGAAGCAAGGAGCCAGAAGAGAAAATGAGCATGAAGGACCCAAAGGAAAAATCCCATGTTTTGGTGATTCGAAGAAAGGGATTGTTTTGGTGGTTCAGGCTTATTTCGGTGCTCCACATGCATGTGACAATGTCATATGACTAGGCAAAGGTGCATTTGGGGGACAGTGATTGGCTGCAAACTGTGCTGGTGCAGGGTTTTCTGTCCCTCCTTTTGACCTGTCATTGGACAACTCTCGCCGGGCGGACTGTATGCAAGGTATCGAGGAGTACAGTTATCCTGCAAAATGCAACACTGCATTACAATTGTGTGCTAACTCACAATTGTGAAGAACTGATCTAGCTGGGTGTGCAACGCAGGCAGAGCCAAAAAAAATCACTCTCTGCGGGAAGGAAGAATGGACAAAACGCTGAAAAGTTCCTAACTTCACCCCGGATTCAATGATACTTAGTTCAGATTATGCCCAAAGTGCGAGTTCCTCTATGCAACACAACGTCACATCAGCCAAATCGAAAGGTGCCGAATTCAAAATTTTTGGATGCTCGTATATCTGAAAGATTGTGCATCTCAAAGTCTGCAGATGTAATGCTGGTAGTGTTCTGAATTTCATATTCACAGAGTGTTAGTTTTTATACATAATTAAAAAAAAACAAAAAATTGTGTAAGATTTAACACTTTTCTGGCGAACAACATGTAAAAACTCTTCTCGGGATACCGTGCGGGTAAGATTATACTCATTCTCACGGCAAGCGAGTCGGTACCCGAAACGTCGGCGCTCTCATATAATCTTACCCACGCGATATCCCGAGAATTTTTTACAAACAAAAAATTGATTTCACAAGGAAGATGATTCTGCAGAAAATGAGTGTACATCTACCGAAATCGACAAAGCTGTGATAAGGAATGCTACTGCTTCATAAATAACATCAAGATTGCAACTAGTTCTTTGAGGACCCCAGCCATGACTGCATTGGAAACCTCTTCAATGACTAGGAAATAAAACAACCAGTGGAAATTTGAGAAGTCAATTGTTGACCTTCCAAATAGTCACTGGATGGGATCATTACCTAACAAACCTATAGAACTACTGCCTCCTTTGGAACTATTTCATTTTTTATTGATTTGATGGACATGCTTTAAAAGCTGCACCAAATAAATGAAAGATCAATTACATGAAATATGAGATAAGTTTTACAGTACATTACTATAGCTCTTGTCAAGGGATGAATACTCTACTTGCAGCACATTTTATAACAAAGAGGATAAAAAGATAAGCTTTCTCTTACTCTTTTGTAATTCAACCACATAAGAACTGGAAAATTAGAACATTCATGAATGAGTGCCAAGGCCTACAGCCGATTCTCCATGTTGGAGCACATCCAAAAGTTTTCACCAAAGCATAACACTCAATCCAATTGCAGAAACAAGGTTCTGAGATTTATACCATGTGTCATATATCATTGTGAAAAGAGGTATAAGTAGAGTAAGCAAACAATTTGATCCTCATATGATACCAAGTGCACCTATGCTAGACAGTTAATTTTTTTCCAAGAGTTTCATTAAAAATAAATATTTTTTGAACTTTCTGTCCATAAATCTTTCTGTTTGTAGCAATATTATTCTATAGCAAAGGCCATGCGTCAAAGGTAAAAATGTGTATATCAACAATGGAATATAATTAAAATTAAATTTCTCTAAATGCCATAATTTTTGACTCCTTACAGGGCCAATGTGACATGTACATCACATATCTATTTCTCTATTGTCCATGAGAGAGATCTAATGAAAAAAGCTGTGGCTTAAGGGAGGTAATAGAAGACAAATTTAACAATAAAATATTTTCTCTGACATAAATAATAATTTGGACGAGAAAGACTCAACCATTTGAGTTAACCTCGTTGATTAGCCTCTTTATCTTCACAGGTCAAATATTTTTTTTCCATTTTGAGCACACTTGCAATTGACTTTATGCACTAGGTAGTGGGTAATACTACCACAAAAAGTTACCTCAAGTCTTGATGTGCTTATTATCATCATATTTTTGTAGAGGACAGTATGATCATATAAAATAATCATCCAGATTTGAATCATGTTGCAATTTGAGTGTCACCTCTCTAAGCAGACAGTCCAACACTATGTTTGCTGAATGGGAATAACCTCCGCCTATCAGATGAAACAATCAATGCGAACCAAAATGTACTGATATGAACATGCTGGCAAAAGTCAATCAAATCAATGCGAAAATGGGAAAATTTTTGGCTATGAGACAAATAACTTTAAGTTATACATTTTTTCATTATTTGATTTTTCCAAGCTCAATTAAACATTTAGAATTTGTATTCCTTCTAAAGATTATAGCACTGATAGAATTAATGTTACTGCGGAACTGAAGAGAAATATGTAAGAGTTAAGATGAATGGTTGATTAAAAAAGCTTCCTTATGCTGCAGATTAACTGTGGATGAATCCTTTAAAAAATTAAGCACCAAAATATTTCTAGGAACTGTTAAAAAACTGAAGATAAATATAGGCGTTAAGGTATACATACTCAAATCAAATACCCCTAAAGTGATAATAACTCAGAATATAGGTAAAAATGGATTGAGGCGTCTCTTGGGAATTTTTATGTAGGCAAAATATGTTAAGGGAATGAAAATTACGATACATCGAAATGTATCATAAAGATACAAATGAATCTTTACAGACAAGCTCTCACCTGCTTTGCTTTGTTAATGATCTTGTCGTCTACGTCTGTTACGCTCATAGCCATCACTACATTGATACCGAAAAATTGTTCCAATATTCTTCGGACAACGTCGAATCTCACGTAACAACTGTCAAATGAAATGAAATGGCCTTTTTTTAAATTGGAAATTCGAGAAAAAAATATAAAAATAAAAAGCTTAAAAACTCACCAGGCATGCCCTAAATGAGCTGAGTCGTACACAGTTGGCCCACACATGTACCAAGTAGCAAAAGACTTATTTTTTAAAACCAGAGGAACTTTATGCTTAGTTATGGGATTGTGGATCATAATGTTCGTTTTGTATCCTGAAGGCAACTTCCACTTGCGACTACCATTACCATGATTGTCACCATTTCTTCGAGTCAGAATCAGTGCTCCCACAGGGGGATGTTTAAGAAGATTATTCACCCCACTACTGACCAAAAAGGATCGAAATCTATCAAGAGTGAAACCAGGAACCAAATGTTTTCGTAGTTGAAACTGCTTACACGTTTGCGTTAAATGCATTCCCACGAAATTGAACCACAATCAATTGGCATACGTCATTAAAACAAAAGGTACTGAAGCATCTACTCGTAATAAGCACACATTATACACCATAGCGGTACAAATATGACTTATATCATAATATCATTTCACCCGCTACACTTTGATGCGCATAACGTCATTGCTTTGTTTACAAACAATTGAGAGGTGTTTTTTCATGTAACGAAAACACAAGAAAATTCTTTGGCTATTGTTCACTCTATTTCGTAATTGTTCATTTTAATATAAAAATCAATATTGATTATCCAAGATGATGAGATACGAGGGTGACACACCTCAGGAGTTGAAAGATCATAGTCCTTGCAGCGGCATTCGAGCAGATTTAAAAATGTGTCTGCTAGAGAGTGAATGCGTTAAGAAACGCGCATTATTTTGACCCATGAAAGGTCAACCCACGCCCCGGGAAATAGCGACAAAATTATGCTAACACATAATGCTTAATATTTCTGGTATAAAGACGGCTTTTTTAATTAAACTTATAATTACACCTTAAAATTGGTTAATTTTATTATTTTCAGCAAGAAAAGTATTCTTTCTTATCACATATTGGCAGGAAAAACACTCTAAAACATAAGTACAGGCAATGTTCCACTCGGTCATTTAATAAGTCATAAAACAAAATATAACAAAAAAAAATACCTTAAAAGAATAGAGCAGTAAACAAAATTGATGTAACTTAACATTTCAACCAGCATAAAGGATAAATATGTAAAAAAAAGGTACGTTAAATACTAGGGCGCTATCCTGATGTGTCCCGTGGAGAGCGCTAGTAAAGGCAACTTTTGACACTGACTTTAACGAAAAATTACAGCGAAAAACCGACTGAATCCACCTTAATTTAACGATAAACTTCAGTATCACTGAAAAAGACATTAAAAGGGACCTTAATATATCCGTTAATAAACCTCATAACATGAAATACTTAGGCGCTATCGAGAGGTGGCCAAGTCGATATAAGAGATTGCAGTGCATATGTAACCTGGTCATTTATTATTTCACCTATGCGACATATCTACAACAGGGAATTGTAAATGAATCACAAAGAATCAAACATATGGTAACATATCATTCCCAACCCCGACAATATATACAGCATAAACTACGCATGTTCAAAAACTAAGGCGCTATACTACGCATGTTCAAAAACTAAGGCGCTATCCGGACACCAAAAAAAAATCTGGAAAAGTTAAACATTTTTAAAATTTTTATTTTCGGTAAATATGAAAAGAAATTTACCACAATCATAGATGAAACGAAAGCACGACGATACCACCGTTTTAAAATTCAACTGAAAAATTTACGGCACTAGAGGAAAATACTGGACCCACAAAAAACTGAAAGTAAAAATGTAAATGTGACATTTTAAAAAGACTCCTTCAGAATTTCGGATCGAAACTCATCTACATTAGGAGGTAACACATCAAAGATTATGTAACACACATAGCCCATAAAGATTTACGTTACGTAGAGATACCACGAGTCGACAAATACAAGGTCGCCCACCCCGAATCACCCGCATGGAAGGTAAGTGGTATGAATGGTAAAATATTTTTTCCCGACTATCGAGCCCGGCCTAAAGCTGTGATGTCACTCTAATCGTAGAAAAACATGTTCAACCAAGGAATGAAAATGAAAAACGACACAGTAAGTACTTTTCTCCTCTGAAATCTAGGTATTGGATTGCCTAACTCACTGCCTACGACACCATCAAAAAAATCTGTAAAAGTTAAACATTTTTAAAATTTTTTTTCGGTAAATATGAAAAGAAATTTAACACAATCATAGATGAAACGAAAGCACGACGATATCACCGTTTTAAAATTCAACTGAAAAATTTACGTCACTAGAGGAAAATACTGGACCCACAAAAAACTGGAAGTAAAAATGTAAATGTGACATTTTAAAAAGACTCCTTCAGAATTTCGGATCGAAACTCATCTACATTAGGAGGTAACACATCAAAGATTATGTAACACACATAGCCCATAAAGATTTACGTTACGTAGAAATACCACGAGTCGACAAATACAAGGTCGCCCACCCCGAATCACCTGCGTGTAAGGTAAGTGGCACGAATGGTAAAATATTTTTTCCCGAAGATGGAACCCGGCCTAAAGCTGTGATGTCAGCCTAATCGTAGAAAAACATGTTCAACCAAGGAATGAAAATGAAAAACGACACAGTAAGTACTTTTCTCCTCTGAAATCTAGGTATTGGGATGCCTAACCCACTGCCTACGACACCATCAACAAAATCCGGAAAAGGTAAACATTTAAAAAAATTTTTTTTCGGTAAATATGAAAAGAAATTTACCGCAATCCCAGAGGAAACGAAAGCACGACGATACCACAGTTTTAAAATTCAACTGAAATATTTACGACTCTAGAGGAAAATACTTGACCCAAAAAAAACTGGAAGTAAAAATGAAAATGTGACATTTTAAAAAGACTCCATCAGAATTTCGGATCGAAAATCGTCTACATTAGGAGGTAACACATCAAAGATTATGTAACACACATAGCCCATAAAGATTTACGTTACGTAGAGATACCACGAGTCGACAAATACAAGGTCACCCACCCCGAATCACCCGCATGGAAGGTAAGGGGTATGAATGGTAAAATATTTTTTCCCGACTATCGAGCCCGGCCTAAAGCTGTGATGTCACCCTAATCGTAGAAAAACATGTTCAACCAAGGAATGAAAATGAAAAACGACACAGTAAGTACTTTTTTCCTCTGAAATCTAGGTATTGGATTGCCTAACGCACTGCCTACGACACCATCAACAAAATCCGGAAAAGGTAAACATTTTTAAAAATTTTTTTTTCGGTAAATATCAAAAGAAATTTACCACAATCATAGCTGAAACGAAAGAACGACGATACCACTGTTTTAAAATTCAACTGAAAAATTTACGTCACTAGAGGAAAATACTGGACCCACAAAAAACTGGAAGTAAAAATGTAAATGTGACATTTTAAAAAGACTCTTTAGGAATTTCGGATCGAAACTCATCTACATTAGGAGGTAACACATCAAAGATTATGTAACACACATAGCCCATAAAGATTTACGTTACGTAGAAATACCACGAGTCGACAAATACAAGGTCGCCCACCCCGAATCACCTGCGTGTAAGGTAAGGGGTATGAATGGTAAAATATTTTTTCCCGAAGATGGAACCCGGCCTAAAGCTGTGATGTCAGCCTAATCGTAGAAAAACATGTTCAACCAAGGAATGAAAATGAAAAACGACACAGTAAGTACTTTTCTCCTCTGAAATCTAGGTATTGGATTGCCTAACCCACTGCCTACGACACCATCAAAAAAATCTGGAAAAGGTAAACATTTTTAAAATTTTTTTTTCGGTAAATATGAAAAGAAATTTACCGCAATCCCAGAGGAAACGAAAGCACGACGATACCACAGTTTTAAAATTCAACTGAAATATTTACGACTCTAGAGGAAAATACTTGACCCAAAAAAAACTGGAAGTAAAAATGTTAATGTGACATTTTAAAAAGACTCCATCAGAATTTCGGATCGAAAATCGTCTACATCACGAGGTAACACATCAAAGATTACGTAACACACATAGCCCATACAGATTTACGTTACATAGAGATACCACGAATCGACAAATACGAGGTCGCCCACCCCAAATCACCCGCATGGAAGGTAAGTGGTATGAATGGCAAAATATTTTTTTTCGTAGATCGTGCCCGGCCTACAGCTGTGATGTCAGCCTAATCGTAGATAAACATGGTCAACCAAGGGATTAAAATAAAAAACGACAGCGTAATTACTTTCCCCTTTGAAATCTAGGCCTGGATGGCCCAACCCACAGCCCTGGACACAATCAACAAAATCTGGAAAAGTTAAACATTTTTAAAATTTTTATTTTCGGTAAAAATGAAAAGAAATTTACCACAATACCAAAGGAAACGAAAGCACGACGAAACCTCCGCTTAAAAATGCATTTGAAAATTTAAAAAAACTAGATGAATATAATTGACCCAAAAAAAAAATCGAATTAAACATTTAAATCTCTCATTTTCAAAACTCTCCTTCAGAATTTCGGATCGAAACTCATCTACATTATGAGGTAACACATCAAATATTATGTAACACCCATAGCCCATACAGATTTTCATTACATAGAGATACCACGAGTCCACAAATACTTGCTCGCCCACCCCAAATCAAGCGCATGGAAAAATAGGTGATGTGAATGGGAATATATTTTTTCCCGAAGACTGTGCCCGGCCTTCCGCTGTGATAACACCCCAATCGTAGAAAAAAATGTTCAAATAAGGGATGAAAATGAAAATCGACAACGTAAGTACTTTTCCCCTTTGAAATCTAGGCCCGGGGTAGCCCACACCACAGCCTGCGGCACCAACTAAAAATCTTTAAAAAAATTTAAATTATTAATTTTCGGTGATAATTAAAAGAAGTTTACCATAATTATTATTATTATTATTATTATTATTATTATTATTATTATAGAAGAAGTAAAAACACGACGATATCACCGTTTTAATATTTAACCGAAACAATTACGGCACTACAGGAAAATAAAGAACTAAGCCAAAAAAAATCGAAGTTAATTTTAAATGTGACATTTTCTAAGTTTTCCATCAGAAATTCAGATCAAAACTTATATACATTACGAGGTAAGACACCAAAGATTACGTAATACCCGTAGCCCATACCAATTTACATTGCACAGGGATACCACGAGTCGACAAATACTAGGTCGCCCACCCCGAATCACCCGCATGGAAGCGAAAAGACATGAATTGGAAAATTATGTTTTTCCGACAACTGTCACTACAGCTGTGTTACCACATGGATCACATAAAAGCGTGTTGAACGACGCGGTAAAAATCAGAAACACTCATTTAACACTTTTAATCTTTAAGAAATAGGCTTGGGCTGGCATAACCCACAGTCTCCGCCACCAATTCAAAACAGGGAAAGGTAAAAATTTTATATCTTCCTTATTTTCTGAAGATTTTTAAGGAAACTTTCCACACAACTAGATGGCAGAACGACACGTCACCGATGTTAGAAATTGGATATAACCAACGGAGGATACTGAAGGAAAATATTTTACTGACAAAAAAAATCGAAGTAATGTTTTTAACGCGTTATTTAAAAAAAATTGGAATCGAATTTCAAAGCGTAACTCTTCTATATTACAAGATAAAACATCAAATATTGCGGGAGAACGCCATCCCAAACTTTAACTATGTATAATGTAACTGCGAATCAATAAATATTAATAGGGCGCCTGCACGAAATCGTCCCGGCGCGGCGGATGAGAAATGGCATGTACTGGATTATATTTTTCCCGTCGACTCTTTTTGTGCCGATTGCTGATATTATTCCAGGATGTTTTAAATAGTAAAAGTATGTTATTCCATAACGTAATAGTACATCAGAATCATTTCAATACTTTTCCGCTTTGATAAATAGCCACTGATTGGCAGTGGCGGATCCAGGATAGGGAAAAGGGAATGGGGCTAAGTGGGGTCAAAAATACCAGCAGTATATTGGGGGTCGGAAATAATTACCATGCTATCTAACGTAAATTGGATTCCCAAGGAGGTTAACGTTTGCTATAGCCCCAGTAGCCCCCCATAGATCCGCCACTGCTGGTTGGCCCACCTTAAAATTAATTTTATCGTTTTTTTCGGAGAATAAGGAAAGAAATTTACCACACACTTATATTTAATAATGACACATGGTAAGAAATGTTTGCAATTTTATCTACTCTTTGTTTGAAAAATAAGAAAAGAAAAGATACACGAAATAATCGAAATATAATTTTCACTGGGTCATTTACAAATAATATAAAAGGAAATTTCGAATAATCCTTTTGTCAAGATATAAAATCAAAATTGATGTAACAGGCCATCCCGAGACCAATAAATAATATTCAGAGCACATGCAAGTCGCGAAGTACTACAACCCATTTCATTGATTTTTCTTCCTGAAATTATGCTTGAATCTATCTTGAAATATCTTGATATCTATGCCCACCTCATTTGCCCAGCTAGAAAATCACGATTAGGAAAAGTAAAAATTTTATAATTTTGTTATTTTATGGAAAGTAATAAATGAAATTATTCATGATCTTAGATGCAAGAATGACGCAACGAGTGAAAAATTTCATTTGGAATTTAAGACAATTATGACAATATTTAAGACAAATGTATGGAAAATATTTAACCTTCAAAATTTTAAATGATATTTTCTCCGGGTAATCACGGAACAATTGAAGAAAATTTTAAATGAAATTCAGATGGATTGATATAAAATGAAATAATAAAATGAAAGAAAGAGAATTTCCTTAAAACCGTAATCGATGTACATACAGGGTACTCCTGGGTCACCAAATACTAGTGCGCCAACCGGTAATCGGCCCTATGGAAAGAGAAATCATACGCATCGGAACTTATTTTGTCCCAACGAATTTGACGCGCCTAAAATTGTTATTAAATCTACATCAGCGTATAATCATCTTATCTCTAGCGTTAAAAAAACGCAAGACCCATTTTATTGCTTCTCCGCTTAAAAAACCGTTGGGCCACTCCATCCCAATTTCATAACAGGTACTTCAGACTCAGGAAAATTAATTATAATTTAATCATGTCGTTATTTCTGGGAAATAAAATATGCAATTTTTCATAAACTTAGATAGAAGCGTGGCACAGTAAAAAAATTTTAAAACGGGATTTCAACAAAATACGACGCTAAAACAAAATAATTAGCCTGGAAAAAAATGAAAATATATCTTTCACTATGTCATTCATAAAAAATAAAGAGAATTTCCATTGTAAATGCACCTCAATATAAATATTACACATGAATAGAAGGATCAACAACTTTGCTATTTACACATTGTAATTTATTGAGGCCGACCATGGTTTCGTTACACAGTAACATTATCAAGGTGAAAAATGCAAGTAAATTGACAGTGTTGGGTAGGGAAATCTTGTAATGTATTTCCACACCCAACCCTCTGCTATACATACTATCAATTTACCTGCATTTTTCACCTTGTTACGAAACCATGGTCGATGTCAATAAACTGCTACGTGGAAATAGCAAAGTTGTAGATCCTTCTATTCCTGCGATTATGTATTTCCACCAAGTTACGCCCGCTACTACTAATAATATTACACATCATTATTTGTGAGGCAGAACATCCCCAAACCAATAAACTATATGCAGAATCTTCCGGAAATCGGCCCAGTGGAAGACTGGCATCGAAAAATGTTTTTACGGCGACTTTAACGCGCTAAAAACTGTTATTGCTCTAAGATCATCGCAAAAACATGTAATCGCGTACGTTTCAAATTCACAAGACTCATTGCAATACTTTTAAACTAGCCTTGGGCCTGCCCACCCCAATTTTCGGGCCAGATAGATATGGGAATTCGTTTTTCCCCGAACCATATAGGACTTTAATAAACGCTAGTCCGAACTTCGTTTGAGCACTTCATTTTTTTTAGCTGTAAACGGCTGGTGTCCTAACACCCTCTGCCACACGCCTTTTAGGCGGCTGCGGGGTATTATGTAGATGTAGATGAATTTCAAATCAAGGATTTCACACTCAGTACAATTGAAAATTTTATGACTCCGTGTTAACGGAAAATATTTACGAAAATTTTATGAACGTATATACAACGGAGCTGCGGTGAAACAAACATTTGACGAAAAGGCACGAAAAGATCCAAAAGATCCGACTCATTTCGGACCAGGCCGGCATGAAGCTTTTCACTTTTGAAAGTTAAGGATCCCATACACTTTATTTTCCGCGTCGCATAGTTTCATGCCGTGTGGCACGAAATTATCCGAAAAAGTGGCCGTGCGTGTGCACCGCGCGGGGGTTAGGAAAGGGACCGCCGAGGACACAAATGACCAGCTTATTGGATGTCCCTCGAGCCCATGCCCTTCATAGAACTGAATGACCCTTTTCTATCCCCTCCGCGCGGTCTTCCACTGCTATTTGTGGTCTTTTTTCCGAAAATATATTCGTAGCTTATATCTGAAGTTAGTCATGAATTCTTCGGTTTTCGCTTATCACATGGAAATTTCAATCGGAGTTCTAGCGTTAACATCAGTGGAGTTCATTTCAGTTCCAAATCAGCCAATATGGAATAAAAATATGTAGTCTAAATCCGTCAATATGATCGTTAGGAGTTCGCTTAAAACTTCTTAACGCTCAGACAAACACAAGGAATTCATTTTATATATTATTAATCCATGGGAACAACAAATATTTGATTATATATAACAACCGGTAAATTTCACGGCCCAGACCTAAATTACATAGGGAAAAAGTAATTACGTGATCGCTTTTTATTTTAATCCCTTGGTTGACCATGTTTTTCTATGATTATGGTGTTATCACAGCTGTAGCCCGGGCTCGATCTTCGGAAAAAAATATTTTACCATTCATACGACGTACCTTCCATGCGGGTGATTCGGGGTGGGCGACCTCGTATTTGTCGACTCCTGGTATCTCTATGTAACGTAAATCTGTATGGGCTATGTGTGTTACGGAATCTTTGATGTGTTACCTCGTAATGTAGATGAGTTTCGATCCGAAATTCTGATGGAGTCTTTTTAAAATGTCACATTTACATTCTAACTTCCAGTTTTCTGTGGGTCCAGTATTTTCCTCTAGTGTCGTACATTTTTCAGTTGAATTTTAAAACGGTGGTATCGTCGTGCTTTCGTTTCATCTATGATTGTGGTAAATTTCTTTTCATATTTACCGAAAATAAAAATTTTAAAAATGTTTCACTTTTCCAGATTTTGTTGATGGTGTCGTAGGCAGTGGGTTGGGCCATCCAATACCTAGATTTCAAGGGGGAAAAGTAAATACGTAGTCCATTTTTATTTTAATCCCTTGGTTGAACATGTTTATCTACGATTAGGGTGACATCACAGCTTTAGGCCGGGCTCGATAGTCGGAAAAAAATATTTTACCATTCATACCACTTACCTTCCATGCGGGTGATTCGGGGTGGGCGACCTTGTATTTGTCGACTCGTGGTATCTATATGTAATGTAAATCTGTATGGGCTATGTGTGTTACGTAATCTTTGATGTGCTACCTCGTAAGGTGGATGACTTTCGATCCGAAATTCTGAACGAGAGTTTTGAAAATGAAAGGTTTAAATGTTTACCTCGATTTTTTTTCGGTCAATTATTTTCCTTTGGTTTTTTAAATTTTTCAAATGCATTTTTAAGCGGAGGTTTCGTCGTGCTTTCGTTTCCTTTGGGATTGTGGTAAATTTCTTTTTATTTTCACCGAAAATAAAAATTTTTAAAATATTTCACTTTTTCAGATTTTGTTGATGGCGTCGAGGGCTGTGGGTTGGGCCATCCAAGACCTAGATTTCAAAGCTGAGAAGTACTTACGTTGTTGTTTTTCTTTTTAATCCTTTGGTTAAACATGTTTTTCTATAATTAAGGTGTTATCAAACTTGTAGGCCGGGAACAGTCTTCGGAAAAATGTTTTCCCATTCATATCACTTACCTTCCGTGCGGGTGATTTGGGGTGGATGACGTAGTATTTGTCGACTCGTGGTATCCCTATGCAATGTAAATTGGTATGGGCTACAGTCGTTACGTAATCTTTTATGTATTACCTCGTAATATATATAAGTTTCTTACTGAGTTTCTTATGGAGTATTTAGACAATGTCAAATGTAAAATTAACTTAGATTTTTTGGTGGGTCAATTATTTTTCTGTAGTGCCGTTTTATGATTCCTTTAAATTTTTAAACGGTTATATGGTCGTGATTTATTTCTGCTATGATTGTGATAAATTTCTTTTAATTTTTACCCGAAATGAAGAATTTAAAATTTTTTTACTTTCTCAGATTTTCTTGTTGGCATCGCAGGCTGTGTGTTGGGTCATCCCATGCCTTGATTTCAAAGAGGAAAAGTTAATGGATGACGTTTTTAAATTTTCGTCCCTTGGTGGAATATGTTCTTCTGTGATTAAGCTCTTATCTAAGGAGAAGACCTGGCACAGTCTTCGGGAAAAAATATTTTTCCGTTAATATCACATATCTTCCACGGGCATGATTCGGGATGGGCGACCTAGTATTTGTCGACTCGTGGTATCCCTATGCAATGTAAATTGGTATGGGCTACGGGTGTTACGTAATCTTTGGTGTCTTACATCGTAATGTATATAAGTTTTGATCTGAATTTCTCATGGAAAACTTAGAAAATGTCACATTTAAAATTAACTTCGATTTCTTTTGGCTTAGTTCTATATTTTCCTGCAGTGCCGTAAATGTTTCGGTTAAATGTTAAAACGGTGATATCGTCGTGTTTGTACTTCTTTTATACATTTAATAATAATAATTATGGTAAACTTCTTTTTATTTTCACCGAAAATAAAGAATTTAAATTTTTTTTAGATTTTTAGTTGGTGCCGCAGGCTGTGGTGTGAGCTACCCCGGGCCTAGATTTCAAAGGGGAAAAGTAATTACGTAGTCGTTTTTCATTTTAATCCCTTGTTTGAACATTTTTTTTCTACGATTGGGGTGTTATCACAGCGGAAGGCCGGGCACAGTCTTCGGGAAAAAATATATTCCCAATCGCATCACCTATTTTTCCATGCGCTTGATTTGGGGTGGGCGAGCAAGTATTTGTGGACTCGTGGTATCTCTTTGTAATGAAAATCTGTATGGGCTATGGGTGTTACATAATATTTGATGTGTTACCTCATAATGTAGATGAGTTTCGATCCGAAATTCTGAAGGAGAGTTTTGAAAATGAGAGATTGAGAGATTTAAAGGTTTACTTCGATTTTTTTGGGTCTATTATTTTCCTCTAGTGTCGTATATTTTTCAGTTGAATTGTGAAACGGTGGTATCGTCGTGCTTTCGTTTCCTCTGGGATTGCGGTAAATTTCTTTTCATTTTTACCGAAAATAAAATTTTTAACAATGTTTAACTTTTCCAGATTTTGTTGATGGTGTCCAGGGCTATGGGTTGGGTCATCCAGGCCTAGATTTCAAAGGGGAAAAGTAATTACGTAGTTGTGTTTTATTTTACTCCCTTCGTTGACCATGTTTTTCTACGATTAGGCTGACATCACAGCTTTAGGCCGGGCTCCATCTTCGGAAAAAAATATTTTACCATTACCTCTTACCTTCCGTGCGGGTGATTCGGGGTGGGCGACCTCGTATTTGTCGACTCGTGGTATCTATATGTAACGTAAATCTGTATGGGCTATGTGTGTTACGTAATCTTTGATGTGTTATCTCGTAGTGTAGATGAGTTTTGATCCGAAATTCCTAAGGCGTCTTTTTAAAATGTCACATTTACATTTTTACTTCCAGTTTTTTGTTGGTCAAGTATTTTCCTCTAGTGTCGTAAATTTTTCAAATGCATTTGTAAACGGAGGTTTCGTCATGCTTTCGTTTCCTTTTGGATTGTAGTAAATTTCTTTTCATTTTTACCGAAAATAAAAATTTTAAAAATGTTTAACTTTTACAGATTTTTTTGATGGTGTCGTAGGCAGTGAGTTAGGCAATCCAATACCTAGATTTCAGAGGAGAAAAGTACTTACTGTGTCGTTTTTCATTTTCATTCCTTGGTTGAACATGTTTTTCTACGATTAGGGTGACATCACAGCTTTAGGCCGGGCTCGATAGTCGGGAAAAAATATTTTACCATTCATACCCCTTACCTTCCATGCGGGTGATTCGGGGTGGGTGACCTTGTATTTGTCGACTCGTGGTATCTCTACGTAACGTAAATCTTTATGGGCTATGTGTATTACATAATCTTTGATGTGTTACCTCCTAATGTAGATGAGTTTCGATCCGAAATTCTGAAGGAGTCTTTTTAAAATGTCACATTTACATTAAATGGGTTTAAAATGACGAATGGGTTTAAAATGACGAATTTAAACCCATTTCTCGAATATTTTTCTGGCAAATTATTTTATTTCTCCGTCTTTTATGTGTGAAAGTTATTTCAAACCCTCAAGTCCTATTAAATTGATTTTATTAAAGTGTCTATACTTTTTCCTTTCATCGCAGCTGCAAATTAATCAGACATAAAAATTTTTACTGTTCCTGAATTTGATTTGGTGCGGAAACTGTGGGTTGTGCAAGCCCAAGTTTAGTTTTTAAAGAGGCTAAGTGATGTTATATGATTGTTTTTCATTTTTTCCATTTGGTCTCGTATGTCTTTTCTGTTATGTATGCTTTATCTCAGCTCTAGGTACGTCACAGTCGTTAGAAAAAAATGACTTCCAAGCCTGTTCAATCCTTTTTCATGGGCGTGATTTCGTGTGGGCGCCACAGGCGGATCCAGGGGGGGGGGGGGGGGGGCACGGGGGCACGTGCCCCCCCAGACCCTCAAAAATATGCAAGATTTTTAATACGGTCCCATTATCATTGCATTCGTTTTGTATTGCGAGGTATCCCTGTGCCCCTCCCAGGAAAAAATCCTGGATCCGCCCCTGGTGGGCGCCCTAGTATTTGTTGACTCCAGGTTACTGTATTTATTATTAAACGATTTGGTCTATGGACGCTTTGTAATCTTCGATGTTTTTTTATCGTATTTTAGAGGAGTTCGGACAAAGAAATTCCCTGCAATTTAAAAAAAATTACCCATTGAAACTTTACTTCGATTTGTTGGTAGGTCAATTATTATTATTTAATTTCCTACTTCGTTAATTCCAATTTTAGAAACTGCTCCGGCTGTGTCTTTATTTCGTCATTGCATATCACAATTAGGTTTGCGTTTTGAATAAAATTCGCTTTTTACCTTTTTGAATGTGTCAGTGTAAATGTTAACCCCTACTGAGGATTTCTTCGGTGTCGAAATGTAATAGCGCCCTATTTAAAAAAAAATTTGGTTTTTCTATGTGAGCTGAATGGTTATGGGGATCCTATGTTTAATAAATTTTGTTATTTCTTCTTTCTTATGAAGTTCGTTGTTTTAAATTATTCGTATAGGTGTTCAAATGAATGACCCAGTGACATATGGCCTGCAATCACTTTTTTCGACGAGGCGTCATTCCGATAGCGCTCCAGTTTATATAATGTCTTCTGTTTCTTTATCGTTATACTACGATGTTTTTAATGATCCCCTTCACAGATTATAATATTTCCCATTTCATTAAGGAATAATTTCATTCGTGCCTTGTCTTTATGCTATGTAACATCCAATGTCAAAGTTTACCTGATTTCTCGTTTCCCAAGGGGTCTGTTTTTGGAATAGCGCCCTAGTAATTACAGTGTTATTGTTAACATACATTTGCTGTAAACGGGTTGCAATGGTACGTTACATATATATTGATTGCTTACCTCTACTTGTACGCTTGTTTTCAAAGCATTGTCGCTTTTATGTATTTATGAATAACCCAATAAAGCTTTGTCTACACTAATATGATAAAGTCTTATTTTCACCCATTATATCAAAAATACATTATTTTCATATTGTTAAATTAATTCATTAACGTTACTTTAACTATTCCACCTCGTTTCATTAACAAATTCGCTTAAATAACAATAATACAAACCATTCCTTCTTTACATATTCACTGTCGCTATTTCCCAGGGCGTGGGATGACCTTACGTGGGTCAAGATAATGGACCCCGTTAAGAAGGTATTTCTCTCCTCATAAATTAGTAAATTCTTAATTTTTACTTATAGTCGTAGTTCAATTTCTCCTTAATTTACTGTATTAATGATGCAATGATGGTTTTTAAATAATTATAAGAGGATGGACTATACAGGGAATCGAATTGTTTTTGCATATCTCGACAGACCGGAAAAACTCCCAGAGAATGCCTGAAAACCAATGATGGTTCGGTACCTGATGAATGTTTTGCTCTAAGGAATACGTTTTTTGAGTGTAAAAGGTCTTTGGTATGTCGGAGCACACATTTAATCTTTTATTATAAGTTGAACCTTAGTAATGATTTTACAACTTAGTCCAAGTGTTTTTTACATAAATGCATACTATGCTTCTGTCCGTATTCCAATTTGATCAGAGAATATTTCTCTATTACTCTTACAGTTAGATGCTCGACAGAGGTTCAGGGGGCGTAAAGGTTATTAGCATATTAACTTGTGACTACAATTATCCATCACAGTGCCATCTCTGAATGCCCGAGGTTTGGTGGTGTTTTTCATTCCTCGTGTTTGTTACTAAAGACTGAAGGATAGCTCGTACACCGTTTTGATTCTTATGTGAATTATTGTATTGAGTGAGTTATGTATTATCTCAAGGATTCTAAAGTTAAATGTATATGACTTTCTTACTAAAATATAAAAATTATTAGTTTTATTTATCATTATACCTACTTCCCATGGTTTTTTATTTTATTTAGGAAGTTGGTTGAGTTTAGGATTTAGTTACCTATTCTCAAATGCATTTAAGGTATCTGAAAAAAACAACAAATAATTGAAGGAAAGACAAAAGCAATTTCATCATCTAATATTGGGTATACCTGATGGGCTTGATTCTTTCATGAGGTTCAACATTTTGTTTTTTCTCTCTGTAGATAAATGCAAACAATTAATTTCTTGAAATTTTTAATTTCCTCTTTGCTGACCTCAATGCTATCAGTGTCAATGTAGAACATCGTGCATCAAAACTGATACCAAAAGTTTACACTTGAGCAGGGAGGCTTTCGGGGATTCAGCCCTCCTTCCCCTCGATTTTTTTAATAAGGCAACTTTATACGGGGCATTTCATAGCACAAGTTAGCACTGAAAACATTTTTTAGAATGCAAGCTCTGAATTAGAGCAGAGGCTAACCTGCCTTCTCACATGCATTTTAGCAATTCACTGCTTTACATGATGAAATTTTGACTGCACTTTTGTGCATACATCAGATTACATAATGATGTGCCCCATTTAAAATGGCCTTAAGCTCTGTGGCTGCTATGAACGTATCTGCTGCATTCACCTGGTAGACCGGCAAATGTAGGTCTACGTTTGCCATGGTCATCCCTCTCCACGTTTCCAGACTTTCTCTTCGTCTTTTCCTGGGATTTTATTGCCATCCTTTTCATGGTTGCTTGAACTCGGCCAAACCTAATGGCAGAGAGCGCAAAGGCATCTTTCGAGGACTGGGTACCCTCACCACAGGGAACACTACCCGGATTATCCCTTCTCCACGAGAGAGAGCTCCCTTCTCTCCACGGTGCATTCATGATGAAAACAATTCCAAATGGTTCTCGAAGTTCAAATTGGCTGAAATATGTTGAAATGTTAGGGAATATGGTTAAAAATCAGTGGATTTAATTGCCGTTTTATATCAAATCACTCGTAAAAATATAATGCTGGCCAAATTTGAGGAAAAAAATCCATTTACATTCGATTTACAATAAGTAACGTTGAAATATTTTAATTTCAATTATGATTCTTAAAAAGGGCTGAATTGCATTCATGGTCTGTCGTCGGGGGGTAGAGTGGGCAGTCCCAGATTATGATGGGTCCACTACCTGCTAGACACATGCCCAGGGTCGACGGAAAAATATCTTCCCCGCCCTAGTCCTGCACACAGTGGCATAAATATTTTGATGCTCCCGCAGCTTAAGGGTTAACGGCGACTGCCTGCAATACATTCCCTTAGGAGATAGGCAACTAACTGGAGGGTTCTTTCCCTTTGGCTGAAAGTGATGGAATGATATCAGGGTCTCAGATATAAAATTTTATCAAAGTGGGATACTAAAAAGTACCTACTATTGCCTATAGTTAATATTTTTGAAAAATCAGGGGGATTTTGTAAAAAAATGCCGATGGAGACTGAGACAATAACTGTGGCCATTTAGGTGAAAACCATTGATAATTTTAAACTTCAGCACTATTCAAACAAAATATATACATAGTTTAATTTGTGGTTTTCTGATGTGTGTAAGCCAAATCACATTTCTGGCTACAGAACTGCACCTGACACAAGCAATCCCATACCACTGGTCATTGGGCTCTCCCAACCCTTCCTTTGCTATCTTAGTGCTTGAAAAATTTGTATTTGCCCATATCTCAACCTAGATGGAAAGTACTCTTCCAATATGTAACCTTCTGTTATGATGGTACCTTCAGTAGGATTGGGCTGCATCATTGTAGCCATTAGAAAGCTAAAAAATTAACCCTTCTTGCGATCATAAATTTGAAGCTTCTCATATATTTTCTTATTGCTACCCCTCTGACTAATGTTCATCAATGAGTTTCTCAGTGATAAATATTCTGAAACCCCTTACCGCCATCATCATTCTCAGAAACCAGGTGCATGTCCACCATGACTGACTTCACAACTTGACCTATCTCCTGAGCAGGTGATGGACAGGGTTATACATTTTTAGGAAGGTGCCCAGGGTACTAGTTCTGAGGTGGGCCAGGGGATGGTAGGTTTTGGGTAACAGATGTCTATGAACGGAGGTAATGTAACCTGAGGAAGCCTCATTATTACTCATATTTTCAGTATACTATTGCATAATTCTGTTTTTATAGCTTCCCAATCATAGTTTTATGAGCCCCTCAACATATCAATAGCTTGCAATGCACCACCAATTCGTCCTACAGGTAACCCTGCCCTCTGAAGCCCAGGTATCTTCATCTATGTAGACACCCATGTTCAACTCCAATTCATTTTGCGATTCTCTTCCACCTCATGCCTGTGCTGCTCTCAGTGCTGTGACAAAGTAGTTCATTAAATACCAATATTTGAAACTGACTGTATATCCATTTAAGGAAAGTTAACTAGGTCTCACCCTAGCCACAACAGCCTGTGCCTTAAAAAGAAGGCTTTAGGCCACATTGATGAAGTTGCTTGCAAGCCCATGGGCTATTGACGAAATTTCTAAACTATGCAGTCTTGAGTCGTATTTGGATATGGGTTCCAACATTTTAATCATTGGCAGGGCAGCAGCTAGGAATTAAGGCTAGGGAGGGTTTTAGGTGCAAAACACTGGATGTCTGTTAGCGGGAGGTGCGGGGACCCTCCCCTAGAAACATTTTCATACAAATGGTTCAAAATGGTGAGTTTTACCGCCCCCTCAGGGATATTTTATGAATATTTACACTATTCTATAAGTAATATTAATCCAATTAAGTGAAATGGATTAACTTCAAAATTTCTCTGAGCCAGGGGCGGATCCAGGATTTCTTTCTGGGAGGGGCACAAGCAAGGTCGTATCCAGGATTTTGTTCAGGGGGGGGCACAAGGATACCTTGTTATACAAAACGAACGAAATTATAATGGGACCGTATTAAAAATCTATCATATTTTTAAGGGTCTGGGGGGGGCACGTGCCCCCGTGCCCCCCCCCTGGATCCGCCTATGCTCTGAGCTCTGGGGATTTTTATCCCCCAAAACCACCACTCTCTGCACCACTGATCATTGCCATACCCTAATTTTAATCTCATTATATTTAGTGTGTATAGGTGTTGCAAATTTAATTTCTCTCCAAGTAATACCTGCCCGTGGTCCTTCTCCCAGCATGTGCGACACACTGTCTGCATCCTCTGAATGCCATGCCTCAAGGTTGCTCGACAACACCATAAGCATCTGAATGTTTATCGTTTACCCTTCCCCTACAGGGCAGGCTGCTGTGAACGTTATACCCTTACATCCTCCCTGCCGTGCAATCGCAGCGCTTTCACTGCATGTGACGGTTAGTTTTCCATAGGGTGTGCTGCAGTAAAAGTATAAATGTATAAATAATTGTGCAAAAGTATCAAGTTCAAACAATTTTTTAGAGAATAATATGTTTTGAATTTTTTTTCGTTGAGCAATTATGACGCTAAAAATATTTTACACTATGTCTGCACAAAGTCTTTATTCCCTCCAAAGTAAAACACCCTTGGTGATTTAAATGCCTTCGATTAAAGCATCATATAGGAATGGAATAGCGAGTATGCACATGCTGCATCACACACTCTTGAGAGTTTAATATAAGATATTTTGTGGCATACAAACCCCTGCATTCTGGAAAGAAGTTTGATGGTGAGTTGATTGTCAAAAAACTAGCAGAACTTCCTTGTTGGAAGTGTAATCACTATTAATATTGCCTGTAAGCAAATTTCACATTGAAATCACAGTACCTGAGAAACGTGGCGACTGTATTCCTCCACGGTTTTTGAATTTTAAACAAAAGATGTATGGAAATGGTAAATTTTCCGTGTTTGTATGTTCTTTACAGACGAGTTACTTTGGGACACCAAATATTCATCACCACTGTCTTGGACTTGCCTTCTAGTAAAATAAATGGCAATGCCGTGTTTTCATTGTTATGTACTTCTATGTGTTGCGTTGTATTCAAGTTGCAACTAAAATCAATTAATATACTTAAATATTTATAAAAATGACGACTTATACTTAGGTTTACTCTGACTGTAATATGTGTACCTAGTACCATATTTTGCGATTGAATAAGGCGCGTAACAACGATTGCGCTTTGCGAGTTTGGGCTTAACAGTTGAGCGTGGGTAGCCGCCACTCCCTTCATGGATTTAAAATGATTTTGTGATACAAATATTATTAGCTTGGTTTCAAAGCTTGTCTGAAATGAGAGAAAGAATATTGAAGTTGACTCAGCCTTACTTTAAAACAGTGTTGATCAGGTCTTACTACATTAGCACTCCAATATTCTACGTAAATGCATGTAAGTTGCTTTAATGATAATGTCTTGTATGGTGGATCTATTGTTTACGTGCCCAGTAATATTGGATCAGTTCTAGCGTTTACAATTTTTATGGAAGTACTTAGTTTATTGCGATTTTTTATCCACAAGGTTTTGGTGTGTATGTGCGATGTACATGATATATTTTAGAATTTGAGAAAAATTAGTTTGTTTTGGATCACGTGAACAGTGAACCGGGATTGAATTAATTGCAGCTCCTCACATTGGTCATCTTTACTCTGTCGTTATTGCCGACGCTACCCATAGATTTCAGTGTTTAACCGGTGCGAAAAACGTCTTACTCTCTACTGGAACGGATGAGCATGGTCTTAAAGTCGAACTTGCATCCAGAAAGGTAAGTTATATTCCACTTTCGACACTTAGAGTTACAATATGAATCGTGTCTTTACTTGCTTTTTCTTCACGGCCAGGATGAACGTTCGCCGACTGAATTCAAGGCAGATGATGTCCTTCAATACTGTAGTGTAATTTCATCCCAGTTTTCATCTCTCTTTTCAAAGTGCAGTGTTAATTTCTCAGATTTTATTCGGACTACTGATACCCGCCACAAGTTAACGGTGGAAAAATTCTGGAATAGCCTTAAGAATAACGGTCAAATTTACGAAGGCTCTTACAGTGGATGGTATTGTGTATCAGATGAGGCATTTCTGAAGGACTCTCAACTGCAAGAGGTGACTGTGGAGAAATTAGGTGGGGGCAGCAAAACCCATATGGTGTCCATTGAATCTGGACAGGCAGCTGAATGGACTGAGGAGAAGAACTACATGTTTCGACTGAGTTCCTTCAAGGATGATCTACTGCACTGGTTGAAAGATGGTGGGTTTACTTGTAAGGAAAATGGGAAGGTGTTGAAAATTAATGCAAAAAAATAACAGGCTGAAACTTTTCAAATGGCAGTTTGAAGCTGTCATTTCTGTATATTATTTAATCATGGTTCCAACTATATATCTAAATTCCCTTGCAATTTTGAGGTGTTGGAAGTATTAAAATATATGTAGTTCTTAAGTTGTTTAATAACAATTTTTCTATTAAACTCAATTTCAAGAGAGAATGTTGTAATGCACAATTTTATGCCTTTTGTGCTTGAAGAGAATTGAACAAATTTCAAGCTAATCTAAAACCAGCCCATGTTAAATGATGTATAAAAATGATGTACTTGCGTTGGAATCATATGTCACATTTTGATGTGGGAAGAACCTGATTCGTGGCAGACATTTTGAAATCTTTACTGTTGTGATTGATGGCTGGTATATAAAAAAGATACATATATCTCTCGCATCGATCACAATTTTATACTACTGAATTTATTAGCAAGATCAACAACAACAACAATACTCATCTCCATGTAAATATAGGTATTGAATCATCCATAACATAAACATTAATATACATATTTAATAATATTACTATTTACATTGACCAGTTCCCTGAGTCCATGGGTATTTTGTGAAAAATTGTTAATGATTATGACCAGTGGCAGTTCTGGGATTGGAACTAGGGGAGGCTAGGTCGGGGGGCTGGGGATAAACTCCCATCAGTTGTTGGGGTTCAAGCAAAATTATCATTTTATCTAGTGTATATTGGATACCCCAATTAGGAGGAAGGGGGTAAAAGCTCCCCTGGATCCGCCACGGAATACGACTATTCCATTTTATTGTAGTCCACTTGATTGGAATCGATTCCAGTAAAACTTTGTGGGGGATGGGCTTCTGAGAGGTATGGATGGTATGGAATACCTCCAGCGGAGAAGGGTCCCAGGTGCCCTAACCCTTAATTTACTTTTTTTACTTTGGTGAACAACTTTTGGCTATATGTATGTACCTGCTTTCTCTCCTCGTGCATGTCTTGGTTTTGAATTGATTAAAAATAGTATAATGCATAACAATCTTGATTCTCATAGAACTGAGTCACAAGTACATAGTCACTATTCCCTCCATGTTCAATATTAGCAAGTACATACATATAATCTTCAGGATGGATGATTCTAAAATGATTAAAGCAAGTATGGTTTCTGTCTAGATAGATGTCCTATTAGGCAGGGCAATTAGCAATATTTGTGTGTTTCATGATATTTATAACCTCAAAAAATGAGCTTACCTTTCAAGATGAGACCACTTCTCAGGATCCATTGACAAAAGGCTTTGTTATGGTCTGCATTATCAGAAAGGAATGCTTGAGTCGTACTGGTCGAAAATTGCAGAGGAAAGGGAAAAAAATATCTTCTCAAGGGATTGGGCACCACCTGTATAATGTAGGCAACTGGTCGTACTGTGAATGACCCAATGCTTCAAAAATCATTTGTTGGAAATTGGCTGTAAAGTTTTTTTCCCACCTAACTGGTTAGTTTTGTAATAACATTGAGATAATTTGTTTACATGCAAGAAGCTTTATATATACACTGATTAATGTGCTCAATGGGACTTAATTTTCCTGCATTGAAGCTGCTAATGCATGTGTTAGAATTATGATATTACTTTTTGTGTTTGTGGTCCAAATTGCTCATCTACAGAATAGGTAACCGTCACTACCTTGGGACAGTATGAAAGTGCATCAGTATGAAATTTAATAGCAAAACTAAATACAAAAAAATATTCAACTGCACTACCAACTTTAAAAAAAAAAATTTGGGCCTTCCTCCAGTCATGTAGCTTGGGGTTCATATTTTCATGTGTCAATCTGAGCCCAATTCAGAGAAGTCAAATAAACTCTCTCCTGTATTTTCAGCAGAGAGTTTGACTGCAGGGAGAAAGTTATGTTTTATGGTCTACATATTTATATTTTAACGCATTATTTTAGAATTATCTTTGCATTTCCTCTATCTCTCTTGTTTACTTTATTACAGAGAGAGTCATTCAGCCAGCTAAATTTCATCATATTTTGAAAGCAATGATAGAAGATGTTTCTTTGGGAGATCTCTCAGTGTCTCGTCCATCTGACAGAATTCGTTGGGGCATACCTGTCCCTGGAGATGCCACTCAAAGCATTTATGTGTGGGTTGATGCTTTAGCTAACTACTTGACGGCTGCTAAAGTTTTTGATGAAAGTTCTGATAATCTTGAGCCAAATTTGAGGAATTGGCCACCTAATCTTCAAGTTATTGGCAAGGATATCCTGAAGTAAGATATAAGTTCTTGAAAAAATGTGGAAATGATTTATCATTTAAGCATGTAAAGCAATAGTCTTACAAATTATTTACATTTAATTTATTTTATTGATAGATTTCATGGAATTTACTGGCCTTCCTTGCTTATGGCCGTTGGTCTGGAACCACCCAGAAGAATGTTAGTGCACTCTCACTGGACTGTTGAAGGAGTGAAAATGTCCAAGAGCTTGGGGAATGTTGTCAACCCTTTTGATCTTGCTGATTTTTATACTCCTGATGGATTGCGGTACTTTCTCTTGAGAGAGGGTGTGGCCCACAGTGATGGAAGTGAGTATGATGAAGTTGCCTTGTTAGTGCATACAAGGGGTGGACTAAGGTCATTGGTTTGTTGTGGCAGGGTTGACTACCTACTTTTCTTCGGTGCCTAAGTGTTATGCTATAGCTCTCATAACTCTTTAACTCTTATCGATAACTCTTTTACGTGCAGACAATTGGCTTTAAGATACTCTCCAATTATCTTTAGCACTTTCATTGCTGACCATGTTAAACTCAAAATCGACCCCCTGTGTGGCTTCCGTTTTTAATGCAAAACGGAATGCATGGATGCCAAAAGAGCTGGGAAAAATAATGAAAAAATTTTCTTGGCTCTAGTTTGTTAGCTTTGAATTTTTTTATTTATGACGTGATATCACGTCAGCCGCACAGTGGGATAGACATGTGATGCTGGTTGCATAAGGGTTGCATTTTTCCCCGTGCCACCGTTTTCTTTCAATTTTTTTCTGCGTGATATATCCAAAATAATACGAGGAAAATGTATTTGTTATATTCTGCTGGTATTACCATTGTTATTTTGCCACTGCCATAGGAAATTTTTACTTTAGATGGATGTAATTCAAGTTATAAGTACAAGGAATTGCTGTGAACAGCTGTTTGATTGGGATGGTAATTCCGCGCAAGATATTTTAGTATATTCCTTGTACTATTAATCCTAAGTATCGGGGTAGGGTTCTAGAATTTTGAATAATTTCTACATTTTCTTCTCAAGCTACTATTCTCGTCACAAATTCCTTTACTCATTTCTAGTTTTCAGCTCCAATTCCTTTCTTCCCATACGACCACCAGTAAGCATCAGATATTTAACAAAAATGGTTTTCACAAATCATTATGTATTCCCTTCGCTGCAGGTGCTTGAGAAGGGTGTTACTCCACTTTCGAGATTATTTTCCGACGGTGTATTAGTGTGTCTTTTGTCGTGCACCACTCCTGCCGGCTGTTCTAAGGTTGAAGGGGGTACGGAGATGAAGCGAGGGGTGATAGAAAGATTTAGTCGGTCCGCTTGTAAGAACTAGGAATAGCTTTCTTGGGAGTGCCATGGGCACATCAAAAAGATGGGGAAGGCATGAGGAAAGATTTTACTGACACGTGTCCTTTTTGGGTCATTGGGGTAGAGACTCCAGTGCTGAAACAAAAATGGATGTGGAAACAGCAATAATCAACCCATAACTTCCTCATTACTATCTTCTGAACTCAAGCCAATAACATATTTTTGCAATATGATGTACCCAAGTTAAAAATTAGTACATAAAAACTGGAAATAATTATGTTTGCAAGCAAACATCTTACGAAAAATTAAAAAAAAAAAACTCTTCATAAGTCAATTGTTTCCAATTCCTAACCTTTCCTTTCGGAGATTATAAAAAATTATGTCTGCATACGAAAGAGGGTGTCTGGGAAAAGGAGATGCAAAAAACAAATGGGTCGTTGGAAGGGGGTGGAGTGGTGAGAGCTGGGTTTTCTATGAAAGTGATATTTTGAGGGGTCACTGAACTTCGGACTTCACCGCAAAGGACATTCGGATGGAGAAGGACTGACGGTATAGTTAGAGGGTTTGGGGAAAGAATAGGACAAAGGGGATGGGCCAGGGATCCAAGGATCGGGCATAGAAGTGTTAAGATTTCCATGAAATGTATATTTCGTATATTCGCGGACAATGCCATTTTTTATCAACAGAAAAAAGTATCTATGTACTTTTTTGTAGTCAAGGGTTTGTTGTTTTACTTTGTTGTGACTCTTTAAAAATGGTTGAAGAATAAAACTTGAAGTAGATAGTTGATCCTGTTTTTTCTCCGGACTAACTGTCGAAGCTTTTCTAGTGGCACGAAGATTTCGTCCACTGGTTACCGAAACAAATAATTTTTTTTATCAGGTTATGGACCCAGCAGGCATAAGTGCGGAGAATTAAACGTGTTGGTGAAGAAGACTATCGTTTGAGCAAACGGTGATAAACTTCGAGTACAAATCAACCAGAGTCTGGCTTGGAATAACTCGTCGAACTCGTAAAAAGAAAAAGAGAGGAACGATGTCCGGACGGCGGCAAAATCAAATGATGGATAGCGAGTCAGCCCAGGGGCAGTTACCTGTGGCTGATAAACTTGAAGGGCCGAACTATTACGAGTGGACACTAGGAATGAAGGGGTTATTCTTAAAAGCTCAATGTATTGAAGCTATCAAAGGTTTTGAAGAGTGGACGATAGAAGAGAACGGTGTGTTAGTCGCGGCAGATCCGCCGGATTATGAGGTGAAACGGAGGAAAAGGCTGGACAACACATGTCTGGGACTCATCTATTGTAACGTTCAGAAGACTTTTCTGGAGCATGTGGACGCCTGCGATAATGCTAAGGCAGCGTGGGAAGCGTTGGAGACCATGTGCACGAGTTACGGCCGCTCTGAGCTATGCAGCTTCAATCGAGCTATGTGGAACACACAGAAGACTAAGGAGATGAGTATTCATCAATATGTTGCCATAATAAACGATTATCGCAGGAAAATCAAGAAATGTGGTATGGAAATTGATGATGATATGCTAGCTAATGTATATCTAAACGGCCTTCCATCTGACTGGAAGTTTTTTGTCCAGAGTTATCGGAAAGGGAAATTAGTCTCAAGAGAAGTATTGGGTGACATGCTTGTGGAAGAGCAGAAGATGCTATGCATGTCAAGAGAAAAGAAAGAGCTCAAATCTGAAGATAATAGCGATGCACATCAAGTTTACAAGGTCACAAAGGAATCAGAGTTTTCTGAGCATGGAGTGAATAGATTTAAAGGGAAAGGAAAGAACAAAGGTAAAGGTGGAAGAAAAAGCCATCCTCCCATCTGTTATGTATGTGGAACAGAGGGACATCTATCTTTCCAGTGCCCCGATAAGAAACAAAATGCTATAGAGAAGAATCAGAATTTTGAATCTGTGAAGAAGGGGCGAGCTTCTGTCATCACAAGAGGATATAAAGCATTGTGTACTCACCAAGAGAAAAGTATAGGAGGTGGGGGATTATGGATACTGGACGGTGGAGCATCAGACCACATGACCAATAGAAAAGATTTATTCATAAATCTTTGTCCCATAACTGGTCAAGTTGTTGTGGGTGATGGATATGCTTTGGAAGTCAAAGGAATTGGCACCATAAAATTGGAGAGCTCCACTGAATGTGGTGGCTTTACTATAGACTTCTCAGATGTACTGTACATCCCTGATTTGAAAGATAATTTGCTTTCACAAGGAGTATTGGACAAGAAGGGAATGAAGTTCTCATGTTATCAAGGGGTGAACGAGATATCAGATGAAGGAGAAGTTTTCTTAAAGGCATTTCTCGTAAATAATTTATATTACATCACTACAGTAGGAGGAGTCAGCATTGAAGATGTCAAGATTATTTCTGAGACAAAGAAAGCATCCATAGTATCTACCATAATATGGCATGATAGACTGGGGCATCTAAATGAAGACGATATGAAGAGAATTCCTTTGGATAAAAAATGTGGAATTAACCATTTTGATTGTGACACTTGTAATGCTGGGAAAATGAAAAGGTTAAAATTTCCTAACATAGGTGGAGAAGATACATGCAAGGTCTTGGATAGAATCCATTCTGATGTGGCAGGTCCATTTACACCCAAGACTTTAAATGGAGCTAAGTACTTTGTCACATTTATTGATGATTTTACAAGGTATTCTATGGTCTACTTATTGAAAAAGAAGTCAGAAGTATTTGAAAATTTCAAGAAATTTCAACGTAGAGTGGAGTGCCTGCACGATAGGAAAATTAAGGAATTCCAGAGTGACAATGGTGGAGAATACACAGATAAAAAATTCTCAGTACACCTGGAAGAATGTGGAATCTTACATCGTTTCTCAGTGGCATATACTCCACAGCAAAATGGGCTATCTGAGAGGTACAACGAAACTATTCTGAATAGAACGAGATGTTTACTGATAAAATCTGGTCTTCATAAAAGATTTTGGGGAGAAGCTCTCATGACTGCTGTACATCTCAGAAATTTGTCTCCTACTTCTGCACGAAATAGCAATATTCCAATGAGTTTGTGGAAAGGACGGGAACTAAAAGAGATAGATTATAACTATCTAAGAGTATTTGGATGCCAGGCATGGGCATGGCAGCCAAGAGAGACAAGAGATGGAAAATTGAGTCCCAGAGGAGAAGAAAGCATCATGTTAGGATATGAAGAGGGCATCAAAGGATATCGACTTTGGAGTCTGAAAAAGAAGAAAGTAATAATCAGCAGAGATGTCAGGTTCAACGAATCAAAATTTCCTTTCAAGATGAGCCTAGATGATATCAAGATTCCCGATCTAGACAGCGATGGCGAACCTGATCCAGGAGAAGACATTGTGGAACAAGGCTATGTTTTCACAGGCGATGGAAAAGCTGAGGAGACTAAATCAAACCAAATTTCATCACACCCGGTGGTGATCCCAGGTCTGACTCCAGTGGTCCCAGATTCAGTTTCAGGGGGAGCAGTGCCTGAGATACCAGAGGAGGCAGTGCCTCGTGTTGCAGTTTTGGAGGATGACGTTGAACAGCCTGTCTTGGCGGTCTACCCCACAGTTACTAATTTAGAGGTACCAGTGACAAACCTTGACCCTGGTGAGGTTGCAGGTGAGGTACCAAGCCAGTCCATTCCAAGGAGGTCAAAGCGTGTTAGGAAGCCAACATCTTGTCAAAGCTGCAACTATGCTCATGCAAGTATTGAGTGTACTTCCATTCCAGGGACAGTAACAGAGGCTTTAAATAGTAAAGATTCTGAGTTTTGGAAACAGGCAATGCAAGAAGAAGTAAAAGTTTTGTCAGACCAAGGGACATGGGAAATAGTGCCAAGGCCAGAGGGATTAAATATTGTAGGTTCAAAATGGGTGTTTGCTTTGAAACGTAATGATAAAGGGGAAATTATAAAGTTCAAGGCAAGGTTAGTTGCTCAGGGATATGGTCAAATTCATGGAGTTGATTACCATGACACATTTAGTCCTGTTATTCAAAAGAAAAGTCTGAGGCTTCTTATAGCTATTGCTGTTGAGACAGATTTAGAAATGGATCAGTTGGATATTGTAGGGGCATATTTAAACAGTAAATTAGAAGAGGATGTGTACATGGAGATACCAAAATATCTCGGAGAGAATATAACGGTTGATAGAAAGTTTTATGTATGTAAGTTAAACAAGAGTATATACGGTTTAAAGCAATCAGGTAGAAATTGGTATTTGCATCTAAGCTCAATTTTGTCTGTGTATGGATTAAAACAGTGTTTAAGTGATCCATGTATTTTTAGCATGTCTGACCTTAAAGTAGGGGTTTATGTTGATGATATGTTGCTTGTCGGAACGAAGGACAAGATATCACAGTTTAAGAGTTATCTAGGTAAGCATGTAGGAGTCAAGGATCTTGGTTCAGCCCATAATATTTTGTCCATAAGAATACAGAGACCTGAAAGAAGTGTGATATATATTGATCAGGAGAATTATATAAAATATATGTTGGAAGAATTCGAGATGCAAGATTGTCATGGGGTGAATACTCCTTTACCAGTAGATTTTCAAGAGAGAGATGTCGAAAACCAAATAAGCAATTATTTGTATCGAAAAGCAATAGGCTGTTTGTTGCATTTGTCTGGAAATACAAGACCAGACATTTCCTATGCAGTGTGTATTTTAAGTCAGTATATGGAGGAGCCATGTCAAACTGATTAGAAAAATGTCAAGCATATGTTTAGATTTTTGTCTAAGACTAGAGGTTATGCTTTATGTTATCAAAAATGTCAAAGTAAAATTAATGCACACTCTGATGCAGACTGGGCAGGCAGTAAAGGTTATTGTAAGTCCATTACAGGATATCATATTTCTTTAGCAGGGGCTCCATTTATCTGGCGAGCAAGGAAGCAAAAATGCATGGCAACCTCATCAACTCATGCAGAGTTTATTGCATTGTATGAGTGTGTAACTGAAATAGTATGGTTATCAGAGTTGTTAATAGAAATTAATCAAGGATGTTTAATGCCTAAACCTTGTGTTATTTATTGTGATAATGAGAGTTCCATTGCCATTGCCAAAAATGATGTTATAACTGAAGGAAACAAACATTTCTTTGTTAAATACCATTTCATCATGGAACAAGTCAAAGAAAAAATGGTGTATTTTATATATGTACCATCAGACAAGAATACTGCGGATATATTTACTAAAAGACTGCCAGGGACAAGAATCAAAGTGCTATCAAAGATGATAGGACTTAAGGATCTGTACAATAGAATTTAAGATGTTTGAATATTTTATAATTATAATGTCTTGTGTTGTTTGGTACTCATTCAGAGATTGAAGGTGAAATGATTATTGCATTTTCAAAACAGGTATTGTCCGAGGGGGAGTGTTAAGATTTCCATGAAATGTATATTTCGTATATTCGCGGACAATGCCATTTTTTATCAACAGAAAAAAGTATCTATGTACTTTTTTGTAGTCAAGGGTTTGTTGTTTTACTTTGTTGTGACTCTTTAAAAATGGTTGAAGAATAAAACTTGAAGTAGATAGTTGATCCTGTTTTTTCTCCGGACTAACTGTCGAAGCTTTTCTAGTGGCACGAAGATTTCGTCCACTGGTTACCGAAACAAATAATTTTTTTTATCAAGAAGGAGGCAACGGAGTACCTGACTGTGAGGGTTCATCCTCCTCCCCACCCTCCCCCTCGCTAATTTCTAACTCGAAGTCTTCAGAGAATGCCTGATCCAGCTCTCTTCAAGGAGCTCCCACTATTCCTCTAATTCTGCTAATTAGTAAATCAATGAAATTGGTTAGGTGCATTTGAATGTGTTTAGTTTAGGTAGGCTGTTGTCATGAAGCTCAAGTTATAAGAATTAGCAAACAATATCAATACTTCTTCTTGTTGAATTTTTAATGATAGGTGATATCATGGGTGCCAGAATATCATTGCTTATATTGCTATATTAAAGATGTCATGCCATGTTTAATAACATGGTACTGTTGGCTGTCCCAAAAAAAAAACATTTTTTTTGAAATTTCAAAATCATCAATCGGATTTCGATGACCCTCGGGTGTAAAAGGATAGGCAAAAAAAGATTTTCGAAAATTTTTAAATAGTTAGTTAAAGAGAGGCACCTAAATACTAACACCCTTAATTTGTTATACGATTTTGCAAAAGAATTTCGCAAATGAGCATGGTGGGCGACCGTGGGTGAGGAGGAGAGGGAGGGGAGGGGAAGGAGATGGCCTTAGCCGTCTGTTGCGTCGGGTCGTGCGAGCCGCATTGCTTAGCACCACTCTTGGCGCCAGGCTGCGCGGGCTGCAAAGCCTAAACGTTGAAAGATATGCAAAAACCGACAAAATTTTTGTTCTGTGGGTCATTACTACCCTGATTACCCTTAATTTTACATTTTTTTTGCGAAATCGTATGACAAATTAAGGGTGATGGTACCTATTTAGGCGCCTTTCGCTAATTATTTAAAAGTTTTGAAAATCTTTTTTTGCCAATCCTTGTATACTCTAGGGTCATCGAAATCTGATTGACGATTTTGAAATTTCAAATAAAATGTTTTTTTGGGACAGCCTAATGGTACTATCTTTGCATCTCATTATAGACATTCATTTGCTATGTTTTGATCAAATTATATGAATGCATTTTTTGTTCCAGATTATAGTAATGAAAAAGCTATAAAAATTTTGAATGCTGAACTTGCCGACACATATGGAAATCTTTTGAACAGATGTACTGGAGTATCTATCAATAAAAAAAGAGAATTTCCATCATTAAATCAAAATGATATTGACACCTTGTGTTCATCATCCTGTGCTGAAGTTAAAAAGGAAACTGCGATTGCTTTGGTGGAGAGTTTATTGTCATTGCCAGGTAGAGTTCTTCTATTTTTTCATCTTTGAAACAATCTTTCTAATACATATTATATTATTTGTTAACAATCTTAAGATTGTGAAGAAATAGTATATGTAATTGGTCCTGCTTAACCCCAAATGAAGAATCCAGGGTATTTTTCCTGGTTATTATTATTGAAGACATTTGTGACTCTCTCTAGGATTGCTGTGTCATATGCATTCTTATGGTTTGCTAAGGTTAGCTGTAGCTCACCTTTGGCAATGGATGAAACAGATTAAATCCCCAGAACTTATTATATGGTTATTCATTAAAGAAAAATAAAGTATTTCAGACAATTGCTTTACCTTAAATCTTTTACAATGCCAGAATAAGTATGCTGTCATTGTCACACACATTGTCACAAAAGAAAATAGGTATTGGTAAAATTTATTAGGCCATCAACTTACCTCAAATTTTGTATGATACTTAGCCTTCTGTAATTATTAGCAAACAAGGCATTAGAAATCATTGCGCAGCATGCATTCATTTCTTATTTGTTTTCTATTACAGATAAAACCAAAGAATATTATGAGCACTATGAGTTTAATAGGGTTGTAGATGCAGTGATGAATGTCCTACGAAATACGAACAGGTTTTTTGAAGCACATCGCCCTTGGGATGCAGCAAAACAACTGCGGAAGATGACAGGGTCTTCATCCCTTTCGGATGAGCCTGATATATCCAGCGTCCAGTTTGTGTTGAGGGCAACCCTTGCTCTTTCATTGGAGTCACTTCGCATTAGCAGTATCATATTGCAGCCTATCATTCCTCAGCTTACTTCTACACTTTTGGGTGAGTTGAATAACATGTGAGACAGAAATTGGCATATTTATGTTATAATAGGTATTTAACTGTGATTATCTTTCATTTGATTAAATGCTTGTCGGATCATCCTTTTATTATTTTCCCAGCCAATCCCTACAAATCCTCTACCCTACCTATTTTACTCTATATTCTCTCTTTCTTTTCCCTACCTCCAAACAACTAGGTAGTTTTTCATTGGATCAGGTGCCAAAGTCTCAGACAAAGCATGACATGGAATTCAAAAGAAAAAAATTGTTGAGAAAATGATCATGAATTTTTCCTATTATTGGTATCATTCACTAGACTCAAAATCACAACTCCTTGAAACAATTCCGTAGATCGAAAGGGAAGATGAGTTGCTTGAGAACACTTTTCATAAGGTGGTAATGTCATTAGACTTTTGGTTCATTTACTCATTCAGGAGAACAGCTCATTGAGGGAATGAATTGCTCCCATGAATGTAAACAACAGCAAACCACAAGAGGGCAATGTGCAATGTCAGGGATTAGTAGAAAAGCAGTGACCCATTCAGCAGGAGTTTGGGACATCATCAGCTTATCTGCAAAAGGGTTAAAGCATTAAATTTTATGCTGTGAATTGTTTGAGAAGTAGACGACAGATGGAAAAATGGGGAAATGTGGGTCTCATTATTTTTCAAACTCTATATCAATCAGCAGTAAAAATAGTGGGTGAGCTAGTACAATTTCTTTTTGGGACCTTGTAATTAGTGTGGATAATGGAATCTCTTTTGCATTTATTTTTCTGCCTAAAACTTATGGTGTTACAAAGTAGTCTGGGGGGGGGGGGGGGGAGGTTGCGGTTGCCCAGTGGGTGGAGTGCTTGGCTACTGATCGAAGGTTTTGGGGTGAAGCCAGCAGTGGGTCTAGGGCTCCTCTTTAGAAGGCTCAAGGGAGGGATTGTAGCCCAAAAACACCCCCTCCCCCCCTGGTTGCTATGCCACTGGACGAAGCCTGTGAAGTGTAGGTACCTCAAGGAGAGGAACTGACGCATCTACCCTGGATGTGTGAAATTCACATGCCAATGACATAATCAGAGTGAGTTCTACCCTCATCTATCCGAACCTTTGGATTGAATCAATGAGTGAGTTAGTTAACAGACTTACTGTATTATCATTGGGAAAAAATTATCTATAATCTTCATGTATAGGTGTGTTTTCATTGAACATGGCATATTTCCCAGTTTTTCCCTTTTTTCAAATTGTATTTCTTTTTTTATTTTAGTATGAGGTATAGATCTTTCAGCTTTGCGAGAATCCAGTACCCTTCTCCTCTCTCCCTCGATCACCCTACATCCTTCCTTCTGTCATAGTTTTCAGCATTCCGTACCCTGTTACGTGCTCGATCCGCATTCTGTCTCCTTATTAATGCCCCTGGTAAATATCTCACGTATCCCGAATGCCTCCAGCCTATTTTTATTCTCCTACTTCCTCACCCCTGTTTTGGCCATTTAAAATGCTCTGTATAATACGCATTGTCAGCATTTTTTTAACGCTACTAATCAAAATAGTCCTCCTCCTCCAATCTTAGCAGATAATCTGGAGAAACAACTTTTTACTTCTGAAGACCCCCTTCTCAAAAATGTTTTTACCACAACCGGCATGTAGATGACATCATTTGTCTTTGAATGGGAAGTGTTAAACAGCTATATAATTTGTGGTAAAGCTCAACTGTTTACATCCTCAGTAGTATTTACTGTAGAGGTGGGAATGAAGACTCTGTGCTTTCAAGATCTGATAATAGAAATTAGAAACCACTCACATTGGTTTTCAATTTTTCGGAAAAGTACTTTTACGGATGTTGTTATTCCAAAATATTATAATCACCATCACTCGCTTAAATTGGCCACTTCTCATGTGTTAATACATACATCATCTACTTTCCATACCCCTTACTCAAATAGATTTTGAAAAGGAGGATAACAGAATTTAACTTATAGTGTCCTGAAATGGGTATGGGGAAAGAATGGTAGACTCACTGTTGGAGTGTAAACTAAAGAAGAAGGCTCTGTTGTCACCGACAAACCTCTCCCCTACAACATGGTCGTATGAACAATGGAAAAAATTACCATTTTTAAGTCGTCTATCCTATGAAATAGGAAAATTGTTCCCTAAGGATAATTTTAAGTAATGTTTTTAAAATCCTATCCTAAGAATTGATGAGCATAAAAAGTCTTTTTTAAATTGTGATGAAAATTCTATGTTTGCAAAGCATTTGTATACTCGTGACGATTTATCTGATTTTATCTTAAAAATTTTACATGTATGTATGTATTTGACAAAGGTAAAAAACTGGATTTTGTAGAAAATTTTGAAAAAGGATAGTATTCCAAGTTGTTTGGAGAATGTGTGGTCAATGAGGTGGTACCAACGATGACCTGACCTTTCCTTAAGGTGGGAGTCCCTCCTCCCTTGAAAACCTTGTCCGATAACCCTGAATAGACATCCCGCAAATGAGTACCCAACCTCAAACCCCCATTCCTACTTCTGTACTTATACCAGGCTTGCTACTCATAGGCTAGACAGCTCTTGAAAATCATGTGTAAGTATTGAAACCAGTTGAAAAAATTAAAAAAGTGTGGAAAATTACTACAGCTGTTTGATTTATTACTATCTGTGAACTTCCATAACTTGTCGACAATGAATCTGATCTGAGTTTACTCAATATTTCAGTGGTCTGTGTACTTATAAACTCATAATTTGTTGCTTTGAATTTCTCTATGAATTTAGTGTTTTGTGTTCCTTCATTATTTAGTTCTAATGACTGAGCTTACTCAAAATGTGGTTGTTTGAGGCAATGTTTCTGGATCTAGCTTTATGATGTAGTCATTTTATTAATCTTTGGTGAAAATAATTGCTAGTGCATCATATGGTGGAATGATTGAACAGGAATGGGCTATGTAAATACTGTGGCAAACGTGAATAATTCTCTTGCGTTTCCATTCTACCTAGTTGTCTACAGTGAAACCTCGATATAACGACACCCCACGGTGCACTAATAAACACTCGCGATAGCGAATTTTCGCTTTACCGGAGGTGGAGCAAATAATAGCCAATATACCTGTTGCGAACAGATATACAGGAACAGGAGTGGTGCGGCGACAGATAAACATCTATCCGATAAACGTAAGCATAAATCCAGAAGAAAGGCGATGTTTTTTTGCATCACTAAATTTCCTTACTCAAATAACGACCAACTATTCAAACAATTTATAAGCGCCGCACTGAATAAAAATCATACAAAGCATTGTTTTGTCATCATTATATTTATCGAACGACAGTTTACCACATAAATTTGAGACTGAGCACTCCATTAACTTCATTTCTAACAGATCGCTAGCAATTACAGAGGTTAAGGAGTCTTCATGAAAGTCTTCCGGCGGTGAAACCCTCGCTATGGCGAGAGCCAACACCGAAAGGGTCTCGTAAAAACGAATTTTTTAACAGGCTTATTATAGGGTCAATCGACGGTGCATCGGCTATCTCTCGTAATAGCGGGGGTGTTGCTATAGCCCGTACTCGCTTTAACGAGGTTCCACTGTACTTCTTTAAACTTGGACATGTTTTGGTAGCAATACATAAAGAATTTCTGAAGACTGCAGCTGAATGAGGGACCCATGCAACACAAGGATCTTTTTGTTTTGAATATGTCAAATCTATTGATATTTCTCGCTGTTTTGAAGGATGGAGAATCCTTAAAGACACCAGCAGAGTAAGTCATCTAAATATGTTAGACTTAACCCTAGGAAGACTGAAAAAAAATTATCGCGTAGTAGCCTGACTGGGTCCAATGGACCCTGAAACATTTTTTCCACAATATTACCAGTTTATGATGAATTTAGACTGAGTTAAGTGATGGTTTCCATCTTATTTACATCCTCAACATATTTCTTCGTCTTTATTATTATTAAATTATTTTGTTTTAAGCTATTACTGCAGCGGAGAATAATATTAGCCCCTCTACCAGAAATATCACTCCACCTTTCCCATTTTTATGAATGTTCATTTTCTGAATAACATTAACACAAATTACAAAATGGATTTTTTGTCAATGATTATTATTTTTATGTCAATTTTTTGTCAAGTTATGAAAAACTGTTATGCTACTACAGGCACTGATTGCATAAAATTTCTGAATGATCTTGACATATAATTTGCGCACATTGTGAAGAGGATGTTCGTGTCTTTCTATCCCTTTTGTAGTTGCACTTACGACACTAGGTTGCTAAGGTTTTCAAGGAGTGTGCCACATTTTCTTTTTCGCGATGTAAATTCTTCCGATAGTTGAATTTCTCTTGGATTCCATGATATTCATGAGATACCACTTTGTTAGGAAATCCTGTTGGCTGTATGGCATTTACAGACGTGAGCTCGGGTGGAATCCCTCGTTTATTTTACCTCATGATCTCTACAATCGCTAAACCTTTGGAAAGTATTGGGCTACCTACTTATGTTTCTGGCTGATTGATCCCTCAACCATACGTGTAACTAATCTTTTCCCTTGATTGACCTCTCGACTTTTATGAGATTCTCTACCTGTGTATACTTGGACATTCCACTTGTATGAATCACTACTACGACTTGCAGCCAAAATTTTAATTCCATACTTTCCTCGTTTTGATGATACAAACTCTCTAAAGGTACAGCGCCCGCGGAACATCAATAACTGCTCGTCAACTGTCATGCAGGATCCTGGCACGATTGCATATTTCAAATATTCATTCCGCCCATCAAATATCCCTCTAATAATCTGCAACTTGTCTTCGCCTCTGCTTTTCTGTCGCATTATCAAATCAAATAACCCGCAGTATTACTTTTGACTCCATAAACTGTTGCATGTTTGTCGCCCGTCTAGTTTACTCCAAAGTTGTGAAAAATTTTCATTTTTGACTAGTAAAAATGATATGTATTAGCAATGCCAGAACCTTATTTATTTCAGTCATCTTCTTCATTCTACAAAGTTTGAAAAACTATATGCCTTTCAATGGTAATCCATTTTCTAACAACATCAAAGATGTTAGGACGCAAAATTAGCAAAAAAGCAGAAGACAGAATAAAAATTCCGCATGGTGCACGGGATATGACGCAAAATATTACGCCTTCGCATTCTACCCTTTTTAGTGGCATGAGGTTTTGTTTACCACTCCTCTTTCAGATTGCGTGAAATAAAAATTTCTCCCGTTAGGAATTCCCTATTTTCGCATTTCTATCATCTTCTCAGAAAGGTGAAGAAAAATCGCGCAAGGTTCAGTTCTTCTCCATCCTTATTCAACATTTTAGGCTTCATCTCCACCGGAGTCACTACTACCCTCCTCCTGTTAGCGCTGTATATTTAGATGCTGAACACGTCGTTCTGCAATCTTTAGATGAATGCACTCCAAATGTGTGTCACTATTAGCAAGCCTGTGAATAAAGTGACAATGAAATTGATCAATTTTTCATTCCAAACTTTACTTAGATATAAATGGAAGATAACATTGTTCGTGCTACTCCTTAGTTTTAAATTCAGGTAAAAATTAGAAAAGCACTGTCTCGTATTATGTTTCTGATATCATCAAGCAATTCAAAGAGTTCAATAGTTTTGCTAGAACAGCTAATTTTTTCAATAACTATAAACAATCCTTTTTTCTTATTACCTCAAAAATATCTTGATAGTTATTTTGACTGTAATATCCAAATGGCGACGCCGACTTCTTAGCTCCTCAACTACACAGTCTATCAATAGCCACTCTATGAATTCAGTCACATCAATACCTCACTACACAAAATTTGGTACCACCAAGCATCCTGTAAAGATAGGAATAATGACATTGCTGTATATCATAGTAGTTGAAAATCAATACACCACTTCATCCTACTAATCCATCTGAGGAGTAAACGATTTGGTAAATGAGGTAAATACTGAAGAAGTACATTAGATTGAAGGAATATAGTCTTTTATATAATCCATAAAGTTTTGTACCTACCATGCATGGTATCAAAATGTAATGATGGAATTCAAATTCTTCGAGGTCTTCAATTAGATAGTTGGAATAACAGCAAATGTCGGCAGGCAGTGAAACCTTTCCAGCTTGCGAGCGTAACTTCTGACTGTCCACCACGAAAGCACCGCAGACGCTATATGAACAGTCTCACATTTAAAAGTAACAGATTATGGGGCTGAATGTAGATAATTCACACTGTGTGTGCGTCCAACCAGAGAAAGTTGCAAAAACTACCCATTACGAAACGATGTGGATACATGTTTCTGACTGTGTCACTCTAAATGTGACATTAGAAGAGTATATGAAAGGCATCAAGCCAATCCATAAAAAATGCCCACTAATTGGTAATAACTATTGCCTACGACCTTGTATATATCTCCATAAACATTGAATCTCCCAAAAATACAAAGTAAATAAGAAAATTGCTGATAAGTTGAAATGAATTACCCATAGCATTGAAAATAGTCGACTGGGTCCAATGGACCCAGTCAGTCCACTATGTAACTTTGTAGTATACTATAAAATATAATGAGCCCATTCTCGTTATTTCTTGCTATGTTTTAGAGGACATATATTTAGGAAAAGCCACGGCATCAAAATCAGTTTCGTGCACTTTTGACATAATTATAAACTTTCAAAACTACCAACTGGGTCCATTGGACCCAGCCCGTCGTTCTAGGGTTAAAAGAACTTTACCTGCACAGAAATTGAAGTAATTACTTGCTGATGATACAGTCAGGAAAACCTCAGATTTTTTTACCCTGTGACTCATTGTTTATGCCATATTTAATATTAAATACCCAGCAGTGACATGATGCCAAGTTTTAGTTTGGTGGGTCCATTGGTTGAATATTCTGTATATTTATAATCTTGCTTTGTATTTTCTCTTTGAATAACTCTAAGCATTCTAATCCTGCTAGGATCATTTCACTCTGGTTGTATATGAATAATATATGCAATTATTTTCTCCGTATTTCAGACACATTAAATGTACCCAAAGAGGAAAGGATGTGGAGTAATGCCAACCAATTTTGTTGGCAGGGTCAAGGGAAGAGCACTAGTCAGCTAGCCGTGAGCCAAGGATCTCCTCTTTTCAAGCGTATTGTTAAAGGTATGCTATCTCCTGACTAATAACTACATTTAGGGACTGATCTCGTCCTGGTCTGAGATCAGGCCAAACTGAAATTATAAATTGAGCTGACTTTGAGTAAGCTTATGCAACATTTGGATATTCTTGTATCATATCTCTCAGCACTATTCATCTTTTTTCATGTTGTTGTTTATACTGCCATATGCATTTCCATTGAGTATTTATAAATGCATAGATTTTCAATGAATTATGGAGTTAGCCAAGATGTCTACTAAGAAAACTTAATAAGCATGCTTTTGAGGCTGAGCTGGCTGGCCATTTGTTTATCAATAAGACATGCATTAAAAGTAAAAAGTGAATTAGCCACACAACTGGGACTAGCAGCCAACAATAAGCCAGCACTGGCGGAACAAAAGTAGTTGGGCTATCAAAAACCATTGCTGTGATGAAGAAACAATAAAAAACAAACGCATGTGTATATAGCCGTCCAGTTAAATATGAATTTCAGAACTTCAGCGAAGATAGTACATATTATCGGTTGTGATAGAGTTTGAAAAATAAAGAGCCTCATGTATTTTTTCATTTTTCGATTTGCCACCAAATTCTCGAGCTGTTTGCAACAAGAAGATAAGTTGATCACGTCAATAACTCCTCAGCTTCACTCATGGACATCGAGTGGTTCTTGTTGCTTACATTCCATCTCTTAATGAAGAGTTATCTCAGAACAAGTGAACAAGAACATAATTGATGTCAACAACTCATGAACAGTGGGTAGCACCTTTCCTGTTTTATTTTATATCAAACTTATGGGATAGTGGATGGATGAGGAAGACTTTACTGGTGTACCATACATACCTTTCTTTCCATCTACCTTTCATCTTTGTGGTTTTGGGACTTAGTGAATGACTCCATTATCATGGGGATTGACCTAGTGTCTATCCAAGGACAATGTTAGCAGCAATCAACTTATGTCTACTTCCATATGTAGAATGCACTATCAAGTATTGCAATGAAAAGGCTGCAAAATGGGTTCCTTATGGACGAACTTTCACTTTGTGGCCTATCAAATGAACTCACTCAAGACTCAAGTTATGTAAGTCTTTTTACTCTCATTATACATAATAAGGAAGTTTGGGCTTTAGAGGAAATGGCAGGAATTTTGATTTTATGTTTGCATAACTGAATCCAGGTGTGACTTCTTTGGAGATTACAATATTTATTGAAGTTCTCTTTTTCATATTTATCTGTGAGCCTTTTTATTTTGCCAATGCTGACTTACTGTTGGCTGTTAGTTCCAATCTGATGGGTAATTCATTATCTTTTATTCTTTATTCCTGTCTTTTTGAAATTCCCGGTTCCCTTTTGTGTTTATTTGCTCAGAATGTTGCATTATTTTTTGTGTTACATCACGTATCGACTTATTTTTGCAAACAGCTTGAGAATTTGGTGGCAAATCGAAAAATGAAAAAATACATGAGCCTCTTTATTTTTCACTCTATTACAACCGATAATATTGTCTTACATCATCTCACAGATTTAATAGATTTAGATGAACTGAGAAATTCATTGAGTACTTCCTTTAAGGGAATAAAAAATCTGTTGAGTCATTAGTCTTATCTGAGTAAGATAAATGATGATTACATCTTAAGTTGTGACTCTCAAGGGAATGACTACCTGAAGGAAATCCCTTGGTTGAAAGTTCCTGGATGGTTTTGGTTTTGGCATTCAGCTAAGGTTATGAGATAAAAATATCATTATTTCTTTATCATTATCTTTATTTTGAATCCATTAAGAAAACTCCCAAAGTTTACAGCAGGCAAATGTAATGGATTTCTCCTCTATATTGGAAACTTTGTCATGTTTCATTTTACATTGCTAATTTTCTGTGTGGTTTTCTTATACTAGTTTTACGCTGAAGTATAGAGCACTAGGAGAAATATGAAATACTAAAGTCAACAAAGAATAATGGTGTATTATGTGTGTTAGTGGATTGTATTAGAAGGTATTCTCTTAAAAATTATGTGAGCTACTTTTCCACTTTGTGCATGATAATGGAAAGTTCAGTTGTATGCTCTCCTTGTCTCATACTCTCTCCTCTTCCTATCCTTGTTTTCAGATGATAGCTGATGCACCAGTTTGCCTCCGGTTACTATATTTTCAAAGTGGAAACATTGTTATGTTTTTAATATGTAATGAGGATCAAAGAATTTGTTAGTCAAAGTTCTATGCTTGGGCAATGGCAGTCAAGTTGTTTTACTGCTATGATATCACTGTTTTATTTGTGGATTTTTGTACAAACTGATTTTATAAATATTAGTTTTCCTATATAAATGGCATGCATTTTATTGGAATGATCTACATGAAAGTTAATAGCCTGAGAATCACTTAGACCTCAGTCAATGGTATTACAAGATGGAAAACTATCAATTGCATCATGAGACATGTTTGTCTTATGTATATAATTTTTGAAGTATCAGTGGTTTGGAAAAATCATTAAGTTATTAAGGCCTAAAATGACATTTTACATATGTTGGAAGATTGATGAGGGGTGTGAAACACAAAACATATGTTGATATGCATATAAGATAATTGTGTGAAAGTATTGTTGCCCAATGATAAAAATCATAATGAATGGGACTTGATTGACAAAAAATATTTGTGTTTCGGTAACCAGTGGACGAAATCTTCGTGCCACTATGAAAGCTTCGACAGTTAGTCCGGAGAAAAAACAGGATCAACTATCTACTTCAAGTTTTATTCTTCAACCATTTTTAAAGAGTCCCAACAAAGTAACCATAAACAAACCCTTGGCTACAAAAAAGTACATAGATACTTTTTTCTGTTGATAAAAAATGGCATTGTCCGCGAATATACAAAATATACATTTCATGGAAATCTTAACACTCCCCCTCGGACAATACCTGTTTTTTTTGAAAATGCAATAATCATTTCACCTTCAATCTCTGAATGAGTACCAAACAACACAAGACATTATAATTATAAAATATTCAAACATCTTAAATTCTATTGTACAGATCCTTAAGTCCTATCATCTTTGATAACACTTTGATTCTTGTCCCTGGCAGTCTTTTAGTAAATATATCCGCAGTATTCTTGTCTGATGGTACATATATAAAATACACCATTTTTTCTTTGACTTGTTCCATGATGAAATGGTATTTAACAAAGAAATGTTTGTTTCCTTCAGTTATAACATCATTTTTGGCAATGGCAATGGAACTCTCATTATCACAATAAATAACACAAGGTTTAGGCATTAAACATCCTTGATTAATTTCTATTAACAACTCTGATAACCATACTATTTCAGTTACACACTCATACAATGCAATAAACTCTGCATGAGTTGATGAGGTTGCCATGCATTTTTGCTTCCTTGCTCGCCAGATAAATGGAGCTCCTGCTAAAGAAATATGATATCCTGTAATGGACTTACAATAACCTTTACTGCCTGCCCAGTCTGCATCAGAGTATGCGTTAATTTTACTTTGACATTTTTGATAACATAAAGCATAACCTCTAGTCTTAGACAAAAATCTAAACATATGCTTGACATTTTTCCAATCAGTTTGACATGGCTCCTCCATATACTGACTTAAAATACACACTGCATAGGAAATATCTGGTCTTGTATTTCCAGACAAATGCAACAAACAGCCTATTGCTTTTCGATACAAATAATTGCTTATTTGGTTTTCGACATCTCTCTCTTGAAAATCTACTGGTAAAGGAGTATTCACCCCATGACAATCTTGCATCTCGAATTCTTCCAACATATATTTTATATAATTCTCCTGATCAATATATACCACACTTCTTTCAGGTCTCTGTATTCTTATGGACAAAATATTATGGGCTGAACCAAGATCCTTGACTCCTACATGCTTACCTAGATAACTCTTAAACTGTGATATCTTGTCCTTCGTTCCGACAAGCAACATATCATCAACATAAACCCCTACTTTAAGGTCAGACATGCTAAAAATACATGGATCACTTAAACACTGTTTTAATCCATACACAGACAAAATTGAGCTTAGATGCAAATACCAATTTCTACCTGATTTCTTTAAACCGTATATACTCTTGTTTAACTTACATACATAAAACTTTCTATCAACCGTTATATTCTCTCCGAGATATTTTGGTATCTCCATGTACACATCCTCTTCTAATTTACTGTTTAAATATGCCCCTACAATATCCAACTGATCCATTTCTAAATCTGTCTCAACAGCAATAGCTATAAGAAGCCTCAGACTTTTCTTTTGAATAACAGGACTAAATGTGTCATGGTAATCAACTCCATGAATTTGACCATATCCCTGAGCAACTAACCTTGCCTTGAACTTTATAATTTCCCCTTTATCATTACGTTTCAAAGCAAACACCCATTTTGAACCTACAATATTTAATCCCTCTGGTCTTGGCACTATTTCCCATGTTCCTTGGTCTGACAAAACTTTTACTTCTTCTTGCATTGCCTGTTTCCAAAACTCAGAATCTTTACTATTTAAAGCCTCTGTTACTGTCCCTGGAATGGAAGTACACTCAATACTTGCATGAGCATAGTTGCAGCTTTGACAAGATGTTGGCTTCCTAACACGCTTTGACCTCCTTGGAATGGACTGGCTTGGTACCTCACCTGCGACCTCACCAGGGTCAAGGTTTGTCACTGGTACCTCTAAATTAGTAACTGTGGGGTAGACCACCAAGACAGGCTGTTCAACGTCATCCTCCAAAACTGCAACACGAGGCGCTGCCTCCTCTGGTATCTCAGGCACTGCTCCCCATGAAACTGAATCTGGGACCACTGGAGTCAGACCTGGGATCACCACCGGGTGTGATGAAATTTGGTTTGATTTAGTCTCCTCAGCTTTTCCATCGCCTGTGAAAACATAGCCTTGTTCCACAATGTCTTCTCCTGGATCAGGTTCGCCATCGCTGTCTAGATCGGGAATCTTGATATCATCTCGGCTCATCTTGAAAGGAAATTTTGATTCGTTGAACCTGACATCTCTGCTGATTATTACTTTCTTCTTTTTCAGACTCCAAAGTCGATATCCTTTGATGCCCTCTTCATATCCTAACATGATGCTTTCTTCTCCTCTGGGACTCAATTTTCCATCTCTTGTCTCTCTTGGCTGCCATGCCCATGCCTGGCATCCAAATACTCTTAGATAGTTATAATCTATCTCTTTTAGTTCCCGTCCTTTCCACAAACTCATTGGAATATTGCTATTTCGTGCAGAAGTAGGAGACAAATTTCTGAGATGTACAGCAGTCATGAGAGCTTCTCCCCAAAATCAAAACCGGCATGTAGATGACATCATTTGTCTTTGAATGGGAAGTGTTAAACAGCTATATAATTTGTGGTAAAGCTCAACTGTTTACATCCTCAGTAGTATTTACTGTAGAGGTGGGAATGAAGACTCTGTGCTTTCAAGATCTGATAATAGAAATTAGAAACCACTCACATTGGTTTTCAATTTTTCGGAAAAGTACTTTTACGGATGTTGTTATTCCAAAATATTATAATCACCATCACTCGCTTAAATTGGCCACTTCTCATGTGTTAATACATACATCATCTACTTTCCATACCCCTTACTCAAATAGATTTTGAAAAGGAGGATAACAGAATTTAACTTATAGTGTCCTGAAATGGGTATGGGGAAAGAATGGTAGACTCACTGTTGGAGTGTAAACTAAAGAAGAAGGCTCTGTTGTCACCGACAAACCTCTCCCCTACAACATGGTCGTATGAACAATGGAAAAAATTACCATTTTTAAGTCGTCTATCCTATGAAATAGGAAAATTGTTCCCTAAGGATAATTTTAAGTAATGTTTTTAAAATCCTATCCTAAGAATTGATGAGCATAAAAAGTCTTTTTTAAATTGTGATGAAAATTCTATGTTTGCAAAGCATTTGTATACTCGTGACGATTTATCTGATTTTATCTTAAAAATTTTACATGTATGTATGTATTTGACAAAGGTAAAAAACTGGATTTTGTAGAAAATTTTGAAAAAGGATAGTATTCCAAGTTGTTTGGAGAATGTGTGGTCAATGAGGTGGTACCAACGATGACCTGACCTTTCCTTAAGGTGGGAGTCCCTCCTCCCTTGAAAACCTTGTCCGATAACCCTGAATAGACATCCCGCAAATGAGTACCCAACCTCAAACCCCCATTCCTACTTCTGTACTTATACCAGGCTTGCTACTCATAGGCTAGACAGCTCTTGAAAATCATGTGTAAGTATTGAAACCAGTTGAAAAAATTAAAAAAGTGTGGAAAATTACTACAGCTGTTTGATTTATTACTATCTGTGAACTTCCATAACTTGTCGACAATGAATCTGATCTGAGTTTACTCAATATTTCAGTGGTCTGTGTACTTATAAACTCATAATTTGTTGCTTTGAATTTCTCTATGAATTTAGTGTTTTGTGTTCCTTCATTATTTAGTTCTAATGACTGAGCTTACTCAAAATGTGGTTGTTTGAGGCAATGTTTCTGGATCTAGCTTTATGATGTAGTCATTTTATTAATCTTTGGTGAAAATAATTGCTAGTGCATCATATGGTGGAATGATTGAACAGGAATGGGCTATGTAAATACTGTGGCAAACGTGAATAATTCTCTTGCGTTTCCATTCTACCTAGTTGTCTACAGTGAAACCTCGATATAACGACACCCCACGGTGCACTAATAAACACTCGCGATAGCGAATTTTCGCTTTACCGGAGGTGGAGCAAATAATAGCCAATATACCTGTTGCGAACAGATATACAGGAACAGGAGTGGTGCGGCGACAGATAAACATCTATCCGATAAACGTAAGCATAAATCCAGAAGAAAGGCGATGTTTTTTTGCATCACTAAATTTCCTTACTCAAATAACGACCAACTATTCAAACAATTTATAAGCGCCGCACTGAATAAAAATCATACAAAGCATTGTTTTGTCATCATTATATTTATCGAACGACAGTTTACCACATAAATTTGAGACTGAGCACTCCATTAACTTCATTTCTAACAGATCGCTAGCAATTACAGAGGTTAAGGAGTCTTCATGAAAGTCTTCCGGCGGTGAAACCCTCGCTATGGCGAGAGCCAACACCGAAAGGGTCTCGTAAAAACGAATTTTTTAACAGGCTTATTATAGGGTCAATCGACGGTGCATCGGCTATCTCTCGTAATAGCGGGGGTGTTGCTATAGCCCGTACTCGCTTTAACGAGGTTCCACTGTACTTCTTTAAACTTGGACATGTTTTGGTAGCAATACATAAAGAATTTCTGAAGACTGCAGCTGAATGAGGGACCCATGCAACACAAGGATCTTTTTGTTTTGAATATGTCAAATCTATTGATATTTCTCGCTGTTTTGAAGGATGGAGAATCCTTAAAGACACCAGCAGAGTAAGTCATCTAAATATGTTAGACTTAACCCTAGGAAGACTGAAAAAAAATTATCGCGTAGTAGCCTGACTGGGTCCAATGGACCCTGAAACATTTTTTCCACAATATTACCAGTTTATGATGAATTTAGACTGAGTTAAGTGATGGTTTCCATCTTATTTACATCCTCAACATATTTCTTCGTCTTTATTATTATTAAATTATTTTGTTTTAAGCTATTACTGCAGCGGAGAATAATATTAGCCCCTCTACCAGAAATATCACTCCACCTTTCCCATTTTTATGAATGTTCATTTTCTGAATAACATTAACACAAATTACAAAATGGATTTTTTGTCAATGATTGAAGGGTATTTGGGTAATGATACACACTTCAATAATTAGCGCCGAAGTAATTAGGACCACGTTTATTAAAGCGTGTGACGCAGATACAAGTAGAGTACGTAAGCGTTTACAAGTGCACAATATGGCGGTTCACGGCGGACTCCCGGCTGACTCCGGTGTGCTTCCGGTCCGGTCCCCGTTCGCACCTCTGGTGGCCAAGTTTGGAACTCCATCAACTCTACAGGGTCCAGCCGGTGGCGCCCAATGTGGCGAGCCGCAGCACTGATAGCTCCGCCACATCACTCCCCTGGCAGTGGTTTACCCTAACGTTGAGATGGGAAAAAAAAGAAAAATACAATGATATTAGTTGTCAAGCTGATAATCTTGCAGATATGCAGGGAAACGAACGTGTCTCCTAGGTCGGGCAAGCGGCTGCTCATTGTTTGCTGCCACTGGTGTGCGAAAATCATCAGTTACACCGGGCGTGGTAGAGGGTGGCACCTCTATGAAGACAGCTGGGTGCTCAGTAGCCAGGGGCTCGGTAGCTGGAGGTGGTGGAGACGGCGGTCGTACCAGCAGAGTGGAGGGATTATGGGCCAAAGGTACATCTGTTGTGACGTACGCTGGCTTGAGGCGGTCGATGGAGATGTTGGAATCCCTGCTAGGTAGTTGGACTTTGTAGGTCTTACCATTTCTCTGCAGGACTCGGAATGGTCCATCGTATGGTGCTTGAAGGGACCCATGTGAGGCGTCATTGCGCACAAAAACATGAGAGGATGACGGCAAGTCTTTAAAGATGAAAACATCTCGGCTGCCATGGCGAGCTGCTGCTTTAGGGGTCAGCTTCCGGAAATGCTCTCGCAGCTGAGAGACAAAGGCCGTGCCGCTGGGTGCTGGGACGCTAGAGGGAGTGAGAAACTCTCCAGGTAAACGGAGTGGTGCACCGTAGACGAGGTCTGCAGAGGTTGCTTGGAGGTCCTCCTTCCATGCTGCACGGAACCCGAGGAGAATGGCAGGAAGCATATCGGCCCACTGCTCCGCTTCATGGCAGCGGATGGCCGACTTCAGTTGCCTATGCAGCCGTTCAACCATTCCGTTAGCGGCCGGGTGGTACGCAGACGTACGGAGGTGAGAAATTCCACAAATTTTATTGAGCTGCTGAAACAGATCGCTCTCGAACTGTCGGCCCTGGTCCGTAGTAATGCGTTGCGGTGTGCCGAATCGTGCGATCCATTCTTGAAACAATGCCCGTGAAACAGTCTCTGCCGAGATGTTGTCCAAGGGTATGGCCTCTGGCCAACGCGTGAAGCGATCGACGCACGTAAGACAGTAACGGTAACCGCGGGACATAGGAAGAGGACCGACCAGATCAATATGGATGTGCTCGAACCTCAGGTTGGGGATCTGAAAGTCGCCCACAGGTGAGTTGACGTGGCGTGAGACCTTGGACCGTTGGCAAGGGATGCAAGAACGGGCCCACTGTCGGCAATCCTTTTTAATGGAAGGCCATACAAAACGGGAGGTCATTAACTTTACAGTGGCGTTTGCCCCAGGGTGAGCGAGGCTGTGGATGGAGTCGAACACCTGTCGGCGGAAAGTAGCAGTTACAAATGGTCGCGCCGTTGCCAAAGAAGTATCACACGTCAAATCTAACTGCGTACCTGGGATCTTAACTTTCTTCAAGGCAAGAGAAGATCCTAAACGAAGGAGGGATGCCAGTTCCTTGTCATTTTCTTGAGCCTGCGCCAGCGCTTCGTAAGAAATGGCTGGAGTGATCTCTTCGACGCGGGATAAGGCATCGGCGACGACGTTATCGGCACCTGCGACGTGTTTAATGTCGGTGGTGAACTGCCCGATTAAGTCCAAATACCGAAATTGTCGTGGAGAGCATTTATCTGGTTTTTGAAGGAAAGCGAAAGTGATGGGTTTATGATCTGTGAATATTGTAAAGTGGCGACCTTCAATCATATGGCGAAAGTGTCGCACTGCACGATAAATGGCCAAAAGTTCTCTATCGTACGGGCTGTAATTCATTTCAGTCGCACCAAGTTTTTTTGAAAAGAAGGCCAATGGTTGCCATCCTGACGCCGTTCTTTGCTGTAGCACGGCACCCATTGTGAAATCTGAGGCGTCCGTGAAAAGTCCTAATGGCAAGGATGGGTCAGGGTGCACGAGGAGGGTGAAAGTCGAAAGTGCATCCTTACACTCCTGAAAAGACCGGCGCAGTTCTGGCGTCCAAACCACTTTGTCATTTTTCTTCGCGCCACCACGTAGCACTTCACAAAGGGGAGCTTGGAGGGCCGCAGCGTTGGGAAGGAAACGCCGATAAAAGTTTATCATCCCCAAAAATTGTCGCAACTGCTTTACGGTGACAGGCTGGGGGAAATCTTTGATGGCACTCACTTTCTCACTTAACGGCTTGGTGCCGTCGGCGTTCACTGTGTAACCCAGAAAAGTCACCTCCGGAACACCAAAAACGCACTTTGCAGGGTTGATAAGCACCCCGTATTCACTGAGTCTGGCAAAGAGTTTATTTAAATGTTCCTCATGCTCCTCTTCACTGCGGGAGGCGACGAGAATGTCGTCCAAGTATGCGTAACAAAATGAGAGTCCGCGCAACGCCTCATCGATGAACCTCTGGAATGTTTGCGCGGCATTGCGAAGGCCGAAGGACATGAACGGGAACTCGAATAAGCCGAACGGGGTCGTGATAGCCGTCTTTGGAATGTCGTCCGGGTGGACAGGGATCTGATTATAAGCGCGCACTAAATCAATAGTAGAGAATACGGTATTACCACTGAGACAGGCTGCGAAATCCTCTATATGGGGCACTGGGTATTTATCGGGAATGGTGCGGTCGTTTAGGGCGCGGTAATCACCACACGGCCTCCACTCGTCTCCTTTCTTCGGGACAAGGTGTAGGGGCGACGACCAACAGCTATCCGAGCGTCTAGCGGTACCCATGTGCATCATCAGCTCAAATTCGCGCTTAGCTGCTGCGAGTTTGTCCGGAGCCAACCTGCGGGGTTTGCAGGAAACGGGCTGGCCCGGCGTTGTGCGGATGTAATGCACTGTAGAGTGCATAGTCTGCTGAGGGGTCCCAGCGGGGCGGGTGATGTCGGGGTAGCGGGAAAGGAGTGTGTGAAAACGCGTAGTGCCCACCACTGCCTTAATTTGGCCCATCGGGTAACGCGAAACACTACCGACGACAGATAGCGACGTAGCGCTGTCAATTAGGCGAGAGTTTTTAATGTCAACGAGCAGCCCGAAATGTCTTAAAAAATCTGCGCCGATAATGGGTTTAGGAATGTCTGCTACCACGAACCTCCAAGAAAACTGGCGGCGTAGACCAAGGTTTAAATTTAACACTTGCCACCCGTATGTGTGGATAACTGAGTTGTTAGCGGCATATAGGGTGTAATTTGTCTTTGGGCGTCGGCCCTTGACGAGTGAGCGGGGGTACACAGAAAGGTCAGCACCAGTATCAACAAGGAATGTTACCTGCGTAACTGCGTCCATCACGAATAAGCGGCTCGGCAAGGGGCTGTAGTCGGCGGCCGCGTCTACCGACTGCCTTCCTCGTTTCCCGGCGAGTATGAGCATGGTTGGATACATTTTCGCGCCCGGTCACCAAAGTTCCAGTGGTACCAACACATATTCGGATCTCGACGGCTGAGGGAGTGGCCGCGGGAGCGGCTACGCTGCCGGGTGTGGGTATTCGAGTGGTCTCCTCGCGACGGCCGTGACACCGATAGAGCCGCAACTTGCCGAGAGAGGTCGTCCATCCGACTCAGGAGAGAGGCAATCGTCCCAGAGGCGCCGCCAGAGCAAGAGCAAGGTTCAGGGGATACCACGCTCACCTGCGGGGGAAAAGGAGTGGTGTCTTGCTGTCGGGCGAAGGCTTCATGGATTTTGTCTGCCAAGGATGCCATTGTGTCGAGGTCAGCGCCCTCGTTGGCGGCCAAGATGGCGCGGAAGTGCTGTGGAATCCGCGTCAGCCAAAGTGACCGCATGAACTCATCAGGCACTGAATCGCCCGCCAAATTTTTTAGATGGCGTAGAAATTGTGAAGGCTTCCTTTCACCCATCTCCTCGCGTTGCAAAAGCTGCCGGATTTTCTGCTCCCGAGAAGCAGACAGCCGGCGAATGAGTTCCTCCTTTAACTTGCTGTATTTGTTCTCACTCGGAGGATTGGAAATTATGTCCTTCACCTCCTGCGCGTAACGGGCCTCCAACTGGGTAGCCACAACCCAAAATTTTGATTCGTCCTCGGTGATTCCGCAAAGAAAAAATTGTCCTTCCAACTGTGAAAACCACAGCGATGGCTCTTCCGGCCAAAATGGAGGAGCGCGTATTGACATTCGCTCCATTGCGTTGGGCATAGTGGAGAAAATAAGTATTTCACAATTGTCCAATAACAAAATAAACACACAAAAGCAGTCAAATTACGGCAGAGCACACAACACGACGCGGATGGTGAGAGATTTTGAAATCGTCACGAGCACATGTGGTCCGAAAGCTTCTCGCGATAACTGTTGCCGGATCACGTCGGGGTCACCAATGAAGGGTATTTGGGTAATGATACACACTTCAATAATTAGCGCCGAAGTAATTAGGACCACGTTTATTAAAGCGTGTGACGCAGATACAAGTAGAGTACGTAAGCGTTTACAAGTGCAATGGCATTTACAGACGTGAGCTCGGGTGGAATCCCTCGTTTATTTTACCTCATGATCTCTACAATCGCTAAACCTTTGGAAAGTATTGGGCTACCTACTTATGTTTCTGGCTGATTGATCCCTCAACCATACGTGTAACTAATCTTTTCCCTTGATTGACCTCTCGACTTTTATGAGATTCTCTACCTGTGTATACTTGGACATTCCACTTGTATGAATCACTACTACGACTTGCAGCCAAAATTTTAATTCCATACTTTCCTCGTTTTGATGATACAAACTCTCTAAAGGTACAGCGCCCGCGGAACATCAATAACTGCTCGTCAACTGTCATGCAGGATCCTGGCACGATTGCATATTTCAAATATTCATTCCGCCCATCAAATATCCCTCTAATAATCTGCAACTTGTCTTCGCCTCTGCTTTTCTGTCGCATTATCAAATCAAATAACCCGCAGTATTACTTTTGACTCCATAAACTGTTGCATGTTTGTCGCCCGTCTAGTTTACTCCAAAGTTGTGAAAAATTTTCATTTTTGACTAGTAAAAATGATATGTATTAGCAATGCCAGAACCTTATTTATTTCAGTCATCTTCTTCATTCTACAAAGTTTGAAAAACTATATGCCTTTCAATGGTAATCCATTTTCTAACAACATCAAAGATGTTAGGACGCAAAATTAGCAAAAAAGCAGAAGACAGAATAAAAATTCCGCATGGTGCACGGGATATGACGCAAAATATTACGCCTTCGCATTCTACCCTTTTTAGTGGCATGAGGTTTTGTTTACCACTCCTCTTTCAGATTGCGTGAAATAAAAATTTCTCCCGTTAGGAATTCCCTATTTTCGCATTTCTATCATCTTCTCAGAAAGGTGAAGAAAAATCGCGCAAGGTTCAGTTCTTCTCCATCCTTATTCAACATTTTAGGCTTCATCTCCACCGGAGTCACTACTACCCTCCTCCTGTTAGCGCTGTATATTTAGATGCTGAACACGTCGTTCTGCAATCTTTAGATGAATGCACTCCAAATGTGTGTCACTATTAGCAAGCCTGTGAATAAAGTGACAATGAAATTGATCAATTTTTCATTCCAAACTTTACTTAGATATAAATGGAAGATAACATTGTTCGTGCTACTCCTTAGTTTTAAATTCAGGTAAAAATTAGAAAAGCACTGTCTCGTATTATGTTTCTGATATCATCAAGCAATTCAAAGAGTTCAATAGTTTTGCTAGAACAGCTAATTTTTTCAATAACTATAAACAATCCTTTTTTCTTATTACCTCAAAAATATCTTGATAGTTATTTTGACTGTAATATCCAAATGGCGACGCCGACTTCTTAGCTCCTCAACTACACAGTCTATCAATAGCCACTCTATGAATTCAGTCACATCAATACCTCACTACACAAAATTTGGTACCACCAAGCATCCTGTAAAGATAGGAATAATGACATTGCTGTATATCATAGTAGTTGAAAATCAATACACCACTTCATCCTACTAATCCATCTGAGGAGTAAACGATTTGGTAAATGAGGTAAATACTGAAGAAGTACATTAGATTGAAGGAATATAGTCTTTTATATAATCCATAAAGTTTTGTACCTACCATGCATGGTATCAAAATGTAATGATGGAATTCAAATTCTTCGAGGTCTTCAATTAGATAGTTGGAATAACAGCAAATGTCGGCAGGCAGTGAAACCTTTCCAGCTTGCGAGCGTAACTTCTGACTGTCCACCACGAAAGCACCGCAGACGCTATATGAACAGTCTCACATTTAAAAGTAACAGATTATGGGGCTGAATGTAGATAATTCACACTGTGTGTGCGTCCAACCAGAGAAAGTTGCAAAAACTACCCATTACGAAACGATGTGGATACATGTTTCTGACTGTGTCACTCTAAATGTGACATTAGAAGAGTATATGAAAGGCATCAAGCCAATCCATAAAAAATGCCCACTAATTGGTAATAACTATTGCCTACGACCTTGTATATATCTCCATAAACATTGAATCTCCCAAAAATACAAAGTAAATAAGAAAATTGCTGATAAGTTGAAATGAATTACCCATAGCATTGAAAATAGTCGACTGGGTCCAATGGACCCAGTCAGTCCACTATGTAACTTTGTAGTATACTATAAAATATAATGAGCCCATTCTCGTTATTTCTTGCTATGTTTTAGAGGACATATATTTAGGAAAAGCCACGGCATCAAAATCAGTTTCGTGCACTTTTGACATAATTATAAACTTTCAAAACTACCAACTGGGTCCATTGGACCCAGCCCGTCGTTCTAGGGTTAAAAGAACTTTACCTGCACAGAAATTGAAGTAATTACTTGCTGATGATACAGTCAGGAAAACCTCAGATTTTTTTACCCTGTGACTCATTGTTTATGCCATATTTAATATTAAATACCCAGCAGTGACATGATGCCAAGTTTTAGTTTGGTGGGTCCATTGGTTGAATATTCTGTATATTTATAATCTTGCTTTGTATTTTCTCTTTGAATAACTCTAAGCATTCTAATCCTGCTAGGATCATTTCACTCTGGTTGTATATGAATAATATATGCAATTATTTTCTCCGTATTTCAGACACATTAAATGTACCCAAAGAGGAAAGGATGTGGAGTAATGCCAACCAATTTTGTTGGCAGGGTCAAGGGAAGAGCACTAGTCAGCTAGCCGTGAGCCAAGGATCTCCTCTTTTCAAGCGTATTGTTAAAGGTATGCTATCTCCTGACTAATAACTACATTTAGGGACTGATCTCGTCCTGGTCTGAGATCAGGCCAAACTGAAATTATAAATTGAGCTGACTTTGAGTAAGCTTATGCAACATTTGGATATTCTTGTATCATATCTCTCAGCACTATTCATCTTTTTTCATGTTGTTGTTTATACTGCCATATGCATTTCCATTGAGTATTTATAAATGCATAGATTTTCAATGAATTATGGAGTTAGCCAAGATGTCTACTAAGAAAACTTAATAAGCATGCTTTTGAGGCTGAGCTGGCTGGCCATTTGTTTATCAATAAGACATGCATTAAAAGTAAAAAGTGAATTAGCCACACAACTGGGACTAGCAGCCAACAATAAGCCAGCACTGGCGGAACAAAAGTAGTTGGGCTATCAAAAACCATTGCTGTGATGAAGAAACAATAAAAAACAAACGCATGTGTATATAGCCGTCCAGTTAAATATGAATTTCAGAACTTCAGCGAAGATAGTACATATTATCGGTTGTGATAGAGTTTGAAAAATAAAGAGCCTCATGTATTTTTTCATTTTTCGATTTGCCACCAAATTCTCGAGCTGTTTGCAACAAGAAGATAAGTTGATCACGTCAATAACTCCTCAGCTTCACTCATGGACATCGAGTGGTTCTTGTTGCTTACATTCCATCTCTTAATGAAGAGTTATCTCAGAACAAGTGAACAAGAACATAATTGATGTCAACAACTCATGAACAGTGGGTAGCACCTTTCCTGTTTTATTTTATATCAAACTTATGGGATAGTGGATGGATGAGGAAGACTTTACTGGTGTACCATACATACCTTTCTTTCCATCTACCTTTCATCTTTGTGGTTTTGGGACTTAGTGAATGACTCCATTATCATGGGGATTGACCTAGTGTCTATCCAAGGACAATGTTAGCAGCAATCAACTTATGTCTACTTCCATATGTAGAATGCACTATCAAGTATTGCAATGAAAAGGCTGCAAAATGGGTTCCTTATGGACGAACTTTCACTTTGTGGCCTATCAAATGAACTCACTCAAGACTCAAGTTATGTAAGTCTTTTTACTCTCATTATACATAATAAGGAAGTTTGGGCTTTAGAGGAAATGGCAGGAATTTTGATTTTATGTTTGCATAACTGAATCCAGGTGTGACTTCTTTGGAGATTACAATATTTATTGAAGTTCTCTTTTTCATATTTATCTGTGAGCCTTTTTATTTTGCCAATGCTGACTTACTGTTGGCTGTTAGTTCCAATCTGATGGGTAATTCATTATCTTTTATTCTTTATTCCTGTCTTTTTGAAATTCCCGGTTCCCTTTTGTGTTTATTTGCTCAGAATGTTGCATTATTTTTTGTGTTACATCACGTATCGACTTATTTTTGCAAACAGCTTGAGAATTTGGTGGCAAATCGAAAAATGAAAAAATACATGAGCCTCTTTATTTTTCACTCTATTACAACCGATAATATTGTCTTACATCATCTCACAGATTTAATAGATTTAGATGAACTGAGAAATTCATTGAGTACTTCCTTTAAGGGAATAAAAAATCTGTTGAGTCATTAGTCTTATCTGAGTAAGATAAATGATGATTACATCTTAAGTTGTGACTCTCAAGGGAATGACTACCTGAAGGAAATCCCTTGGTTGAAAGTTCCTGGATGGTTTTGGTTTTGGCATTCAGCTAAGGTTATGAGATAAAAATATCATTATTTCTTTATCATTATCTTTATTTTGAATCCATTAAGAAAACTCCCAAAGTTTACAGCAGGCAAATGTAATGGATTTCTCCTCTATATTGGAAACTTTGTCATGTTTCATTTTACATTGCTAATTTTCTGTGTGGTTTTCTTATACTAGTTTTACGCTGAAGTATAGAGCACTAGGAGAAATATGAAATACTAAAGTCAACAAAGAATAATGGTGTATTATGTGTGTTAGTGGATTGTATTAGAAGGTATTCTCTTAAAAATTATGTGAGCTACTTTTCCACTTTGTGCATGATAATGGAAAGTTCAGTTGTATGCTCTCCTTGTCTCATACTCTCTCCTCTTCCTATCCTTGTTTTCAGATGATAGCTGATGCACCAGTTTGCCTCCGGTTACTATATTTTCAAAGTGGAAACATTGTTATGTTTTTAATATGTAATGAGGATCAAAGAATTTGTTAGTCAAAGTTCTATGCTTGGGCAATGGCAGTCAAGTTGTTTTACTGCTATGATATCACTGTTTTATTTGTGGATTTTTGTACAAACTGATTTTATAAATATTAGTTTTCCTATATAAATGGCATGCATTTTATTGGAATGATCTACATGAAAGTTAATAGCCTGAGAATCACTTAGACCTCAGTCAATGGTATTACAAGATGGAAAACTATCAATTGCATCATGAGACATGTTTGTCTTATGTATATAATTTTTGAAGTATCAGTGGTTTGGAAAAATCATTAAGTTATTAAGGCCTAAAATGACATTTTACATATGTTGGAAGATTGATGAGGGGTGTGAAACACAAAACATATGTTGATATGCATATAAGATAATTGTGTGAAAGTATTGTTGCCCAATGATAAAAATCATAATGAATGGGACTTGATTGACAAAAAATATTTGTGTTTCGGTAACCAGTGGACGAAATCTTCGTGCCACTATGAAAGCTTCGACAGTTAGTCCGGAGAAAAAACAGGATCAACTATCTACTTCAAGTTTTATTCTTCAACCATTTTTAAAGAGTCCCAACAAAGTAACCATAAACAAACCCTTGGCTACAAAAAAGTACATAGATACTTTTTTCTGTTGATAAAAAATGGCATTGTCCGCGAATATACAAAATATACATTTCATGGAAATCTTAACACTCCCCCTCGGACAATACCTGTTTTTTTTGAAAATGCAATAATCATTTCACCTTCAATCTCTGAATGAGTACCAAACAACACAAGACATTATAATTATAAAATATTCAAACATCTTAAATTCTATTGTACAGATCCTTAAGTCCTATCATCTTTGATAACACTTTGATTCTTGTCCCTGGCAGTCTTTTAGTAAATATATCCGCAGTATTCTTGTCTGATGGTACATATATAAAATACACCATTTTTTCTTTGACTTGTTCCATGATGAAATGGTATTTAACAAAGAAATGTTTGTTTCCTTCAGTTATAACATCATTTTTGGCAATGGCAATGGAACTCTCATTATCACAATAAATAACACAAGGTTTAGGCATTAAACATCCTTGATTAATTTCTATTAACAACTCTGATAACCATACTATTTCAGTTACACACTCATACAATGCAATAAACTCTGCATGAGTTGATGAGGTTGCCATGCATTTTTGCTTCCTTGCTCGCCAGATAAATGGAGCTCCTGCTAAAGAAATATGATATCCTGTAATGGACTTACAATAACCTTTACTGCCTGCCCAGTCTGCATCAGAGTATGCGTTAATTTTACTTTGACATTTTTGATAACATAAAGCATAACCTCTAGTCTTAGACAAAAATCTAAACATATGCTTGACATTTTTCCAATCAGTTTGACATGGCTCCTCCATATACTGACTTAAAATACACACTGCATAGGAAATATCTGGTCTTGTATTTCCAGACAAATGCAACAAACAGCCTATTGCTTTTCGATACAAATAATTGCTTATTTGGTTTTCGACATCTCTCTCTTGAAAATCTACTGGTAAAGGAGTATTCACCCCATGACAATCTTGCATCTCGAATTCTTCCAACATATATTTTATATAATTCTCCTGATCAATATATACCACACTTCTTTCAGGTCTCTGTATTCTTATGGACAAAATATTATGGGCTGAACCAAGATCCTTGACTCCTACATGCTTACCTAGATAACTCTTAAACTGTGATATCTTGTCCTTCGTTCCGACAAGCAACATATCATCAACATAAACCCCTACTTTAAGGTCAGACATGCTAAAAATACATGGATCACTTAAACACTGTTTTAATCCATACACAGACAAAATTGAGCTTAGATGCAAATACCAATTTCTACCTGATTTCTTTAAACCGTATATACTCTTGTTTAACTTACATACATAAAACTTTCTATCAACCGTTATATTCTCTCCGAGATATTTTGGTATCTCCATGTACACATCCTCTTCTAATTTACTGTTTAAATATGCCCCTACAATATCCAACTGATCCATTTCTAAATCTGTCTCAACAGCAATAGCTATAAGAAGCCTCAGACTTTTCTTTTGAATAACAGGACTAAATGTGTCATGGTAATCAACTCCATGAATTTGACCATATCCCTGAGCAACTAACCTTGCCTTGAACTTTATAATTTCCCCTTTATCATTACGTTTCAAAGCAAACACCCATTTTGAACCTACAATATTTAATCCCTCTGGTCTTGGCACTATTTCCCATGTTCCTTGGTCTGACAAAACTTTTACTTCTTCTTGCATTGCCTGTTTCCAAAACTCAGAATCTTTACTATTTAAAGCCTCTGTTACTGTCCCTGGAATGGAAGTACACTCAATACTTGCATGAGCATAGTTGCAGCTTTGACAAGATGTTGGCTTCCTAACACGCTTTGACCTCCTTGGAATGGACTGGCTTGGTACCTCACCTGCGACCTCACCAGGGTCAAGGTTTGTCACTGGTACCTCTAAATTAGTAACTGTGGGGTAGACCACCAAGACAGGCTGTTCAACGTCATCCTCCAAAACTGCAACACGAGGCGCTGCCTCCTCTGGTATCTCAGGCACTGCTCCCCATGAAACTGAATCTGGGACCACTGGAGTCAGACCTGGGATCACCACCGGGTGTGATGAAATTTGGTTTGATTTAGTCTCCTCAGCTTTTCCATCGCCTGTGAAAACATAGCCTTGTTCCACAATGTCTTCTCCTGGATCAGGTTCGCCATCGCTGTCTAGATCGGGAATCTTGATATCATCTCGGCTCATCTTGAAAGGAAATTTTGATTCGTTGAACCTGACATCTCTGCTGATTATTACTTTCTTCTTTTTCAGACTCCAAAGTCGATATCCTTTGATGCCCTCTTCATATCCTAACATGATGCTTTCTTCTCCTCTGGGACTCAATTTTCCATCTCTTGTCTCTCTTGGCTGCCATGCCCATGCCTGGCATCCAAATACTCTTAGATAGTTATAATCTATCTCTTTTAGTTCCCGTCCTTTCCACAAACTCATTGGAATATTGCTATTTCGTGCAGAAGTAGGAGACAAATTTCTGAGATGTACAGCAGTCATGAGAGCTTCTCCCCAAAATCTTTTATGAAGACCAGATTTTATCAGTAAACATCTCGTTGTATTCAGAATAGTTTCGTTGTACCTCTCAGATAGCCCATTTTGCTGTGGAGTATATGCCACTGAGAAACGATGTAAGATTCCACATTCTTCCAGGTGTACTGAGAATTTTTTATCTGTGTATTCTCCACCATTGTCACTCTGGAATTCCTTAATTTTCCTATCGTGCAGGCACTCCACTCTACGTTGAAATTTCTTGAAATTTTCAAATACTTCTGACTTCTTTTTCAATAAGTAGACCATAGAATACCTTGTAAAATCATCAATAAATGTGACAAAGTACTTAGCTCCGTTTAAAGTCTTGGGTGTAAATGGACCTGCCACATCAGAATGGATTCTATCCAAGACCTTGCATGTATCTTCTCCACCTATGTTAGGAAATTTTAACCTTTTCATTTTCCCAGCATTACAAGTATCACAATCAAAATGGTTAATTCCACATTTTTTATCCAAAGGAATTCTCTTCATATCGTCTTCATTGAGATGCCCCAGTCTATCATGCCATATTATGGTAGATACTATGGATGCTTTCTTTGTCTCAGAAATAATCTTGACATCTTCAATGCTGACTCCTCCTACTGTAGTGATGTAATATAAATTATTTACGAGAAATGCCTTTAAGAAAACTTCTCCTTCATCTGATATCTCGTTCACCCCTTGATAACATGAGAACTTCATTCCCTTCTTGTCCAATACTCCTTGTGAAAGCAAATTATCTTTCAAATCAGGGATGTACAGTACATCTGAGAAGTCTATAGTAAAGCCACCACATTCAGTGGAGATCTCCAATTTTATGGTGCCAATTCCTTTGACTTCCAAAGCATATCCATCACCCACAACAACTTGACCAGTTATGGGACAAAGATTTATGAATAAATCTTTTCTATTGGTCATGTGGTCTGATGCTCCACCGTCCAGTATCCATAATCCCCCACCTCCTATACTTTTCTCTTGGTGAGTACACAATGCTTTATATCCTCTTGTGATGACAGAAGCTCGCCCCTTCTTCACAGATTCAAAATTCTGATTCTTCTCAATAGGATTTTGTTTCTTATCAGGGCACTGGAAAGATAGATGTCCCTCTGTTCCACATACATAACAGATGGGAGGATGGCTTTTCCTTCCACCTTTACCTTTGTTCTTTCCTTTCCCTTTAAACCTATTCACTCCATGCTCAGAAAACTCTGATTCCTTTGTGACCTTGTAAATTTGATGTGCATCGCTATTATCTTCAGATTTGAGCTCTTTCTTTTCTCTTGACATGCATAGCATCTTCTGCTCTTCCACAAGCATGTCACCCAATACTTCTCTTGAGACTAATTTCCCTTTCCGATAACTCTGGACAAAAAACTTCCAGTCAGATGGAAGGCCGTTTAGATATACATTAGCTAGCATATCATCATCAATTTCCATACCACATTTCTTGATTTTCCTGCGATAATCGTTTATTATGGCAACATATTGATGAATACTCATCTCCTTAGTCTTTTGTGTGTTCCACATAGCTCGATTGAAGCTGCATAGCTCAGAGCGGCCGTAACTCGTGCACATGGTCTCCAACGCTTCCCACGCTGCCTTAGCATTATCGCAGACGTCCACATGCTCCAGAAAAGTCTTCTGAACGTTACAATAGATGAGTCCCAGACATGTGTTGTCCAGCCTTTTCCTCCGTTTCACCTCATAATCCGGCGGATCTGCCGCGACTAACACACCGTTCTCTTCTATCGTCCACTCTTCAAAACCTTTGATAGCTTCAATGCATTGAGCTTTTAAGAATAACCCCTTCATACCTAGTGTCCACTCGTAATAGTTCGGCCCCTCAAGTTTATCCGCCACAGGTAACTGCCCCTGGGCTGACTCGCTATCCATCATTTGATTTTGCCGCCGTGCGGACATCGTTCCTCTCTTTTTCTTTTTACGAGTTCGACGAGTTATTCCAAGCCAGACTCTGGTTGATTTGTACTCGAAGTGTATCACCGTTTGCTCAAACGATAGTCTTCTTCACCAACACGTTTAATTCTCCGCACTTATGCCTGCTGGGCCCATAACCTGACAAAAAATATTTGTGTTTCGGTAACCAGTGGACGAAATCTTCGTGCCACTATGAAAGCTTCGACAGTTAGTCCGGAGAAAAAACAGGATCAACTATCTACTTCAAGTTTTATTCTTCAACCATTTTTAAAGAGTCCCAACAAAGTAACCATAAACAAACCCTTGGCTACAAAAAAGTACATAGATACTTTTTTCTGTTGATAAAAAATGGCATTGTCCGCGAATATACAAAATATACATTTCATGGAAATCTTAACATTGATAGCATAAAATATCTTATTTTTACTTGATCTTTTATTCTTTAATATGGCTACTTCTCTCATATTCAGATCATTTTTTTCTTACAAATTAACAGTAACTAACAATGCAATTCCTCTCCAAGATGGGCATTGGTTCAACATCTGTTTGCCTGAACATTTTTAAAACACATTTTCTCTTTGAGCTGATAGCCTGTTGCACTTCCCTGGTACTTTGGAATATTCCTAACATTTTGTTTAACTGTTTTGTCTTTGGTATTGAAAGGGTTTTAGTGAACGTGTTAACTATATTATCACTTGATCTTAGATGTTTAAAATTAATAATGCATACCTTCTTTCTTTTTCTCTCTAATAGTATGAAATATAATATCTATCTACTCAGATAGTACCAGTCTTATTTTGGCTTGTATACAAACTTCACATTGCTTATTAGTACATTTTATTTCTTCTTGATTGCTATCTTCAAACCTTTTTTTGACTCTATACTTCTCATTTAAATTTATGGCAGCTATTTTCTTTATGTTGTGAATATAAGAGTGTCCCAGTCTTCTCTGCCATACTTCAGCTACTGTTCTGTTTACTTGCATTTCTGACAAAGGGATCTCTGAATTCATTTTGTTGCAGGAACTATTCATTGTCATATAAAACCAACCTCCATGTCTTATTCCGCAAAATGGCACCTTTTCCCTTTCTTTATCAATTCTTTCTGCCTTTCCATTAAGTCTTAAGACTATATTTCTCCAGTTGATTTACTGATAATAAATAAGAGTGAATGTACAGGGTCATATGATGGGTGGCCCCACTATCAATCTACATTCATCTCCCTTTTAAACATTGTTTTCTTGCCTCGTCAAGCACAATGCCTTGAATTCTTTTACTACACATAACGTTTTCAGCCTGCCTTACATCATTTGTGATCTATTATTTTCTATCTACTGCTTTTGATGTGTAATCATTTAGTTTATTTGGGGTTTCTTCCAATACTTTGCTGCATAATTTCTTTTGCCACAGTTATAACACCTGTATTTATTCCATTGTTTTTTTCTGGGGCTTCTGAGTTTTTATCCCTGTTTTTAAAAATTCATACGCACTTATGCTTTCCTTGTAATGTTGAATGTGGTGGTTACTTTTTTTTAATGGCTATAGCTTTAGCTGAATCATCAAGTCTAGCCATCTGTTTCACTTCTTGGAGTAACTTTGCTTCCACCTTCCATGATGTCAGGATTTCTTCATCTCCGAGGGATCGAACTACTCCACATTTTTTAGTTATAATTCCAAAAAAAAAACATGGTGATATGTTTCTCAGAAAAATGTCTCTCTCTTATATTGTTTTCTATTCAAGCCTTGAATATTTGCTGTGTATTCTGTCATTGTTACATCGTCCTTTTGTTCTGTGTTCACCAGTTCACCATATCCCTTAGGTTCATTATTATTATTATTAAACAAATGATAATAAGTCGATCATGTGGTCTGGTGGTAACATCAGCACAAAACTATTCATGAGTCCAGAAACAAATAGGTAAAATAGTTGAAGTGCAAAAAGTATAATGAAGTGAAAGAAAGTAAATAGAAAGTGAGGAACAGCATAATAATACAGTGTGTTAAGACAAATTTCAGGACAAAGCAGGTTGGTTAAATTTTTTTATTTTGATCGTGTTATTGTTCTCAGCAGTTTTAATTAGTTTTAACGCAACAGATGGAGCGCATGATTTTTTTAACGGAATATCCATAATAACACTCTTGATTGCTCTTGATGGTAGTGTTGCATTTGCTCGTTATTTCTCCTGTCTATTTAAAATAATGGAAATCATAAAAAATACTTCTAATTTTAAAGTCAGATTAATGATGAATGAAAGTGAATAGAAATGTATCCATTTTTAAAGGTAAATGGAAACAAATATTCTTTTACATTATTCAAAAAATGAAGTGAACAAAAGCAAAAGAGCATTATGACAATAATAATTTTCCTACTTGGTTTAATGTACCTGTATCACTTAAAGATCATCCTTTCCCGACAAACAAGTAGGCTCTGGCATTTTGTTTTCAATAGATTAGAAAACATTTCTTGCTGCTTGAAATTATAATAATTGTCATCGCTGTCTGGTATAAATGAAAATATTTGAGACAACCACTTGGTGGTTGCACTTAATATTTAAATCGATTGAAAAATTCCTGTCTAACAAAGCTTAAAAGTCTAAAATAATATTAAAGTATAAAAATAACATTTTTATAAAAACCACGTTTTGTTAAAAAGAGGGAAATAACTGCCTCCGGCCCATTTAATTATTGAAAATTTCAAATGTGATTGATGAGAAAGTATAAGAAGTTTTAGAAGAAAATGTTAGATATCAAAAACGAAAAACGTGGTGCACATGAAGATTACATTCGCCCTCGCTAGGAGACTAATCTGATAGAATTTGACCGGCAATTATTAATTTTATAATCTCACATGCCTATCATATTTTTCGTTTTTGATATCTGACATGTTCTTCCAAAACTTATTGTATTTTCTCATCAATCACATTTAAAATTTTAATAATTTAAGGGGCCGTAGGCATTTATTTTCTTCTTTTTAACAAAACGTGGTTTATATAAAAATGTTATTTTTATACTTTAATATTATCACTTAGTATGTTCTCTCCAATTCCTCTATTTGCATTATTCTTTTCTCACTTTTTACGGCAACTTTCTTCCTGCAAGCGAATCTCAGCATTAATTTTTCCGTATTTATATATTTCTCTTTTATTCTATTTTACGTATGGCTTGCGGATTGATGTGCTTGCACGCTGGATGTACCTCATGAATATTTTCCTGTTGTGATCGCGTGAAATACATTTTAAGCCGAACCAATTTGAATATGACGCACGTTCCTGGTGCGTCATTTTTGGAAGACCCCTCTCGAGTTTATTTAGCGAAAAATCGGATTTTAGAGAGGCCTTGTCGTGGAATTTCTGTTGACTTTCCCTAAAATCCACGGAGCGGGCGTAATTCCAAAGTGGGCATCGGGGCGCGAGACGCCTCGTTCCCCCATCCGCCGTTTCCCTGATTGTCAAAGCGAGCCGAAAAAGCTGAATTCACCTTTGCCGCCGCATTAGATCGCGAATTTTAGTCGCCTCCAGGTGAAACGTCGGGGTGATAGTAAACAGCGCAACTCGGAAGAATAAACAAAACGGGGAGCGGAATGTTCGCTGGTGTCGCGCTACCTCTTTCCTTTATCACTCTCTTTACGTCTCCCCCCTGCTTTTTGCCTTTGAATTGTTAAAACATCTCCAATCCGCGTCTTTGGAGTGAAAATCTTTTCCTCGTACGGCTGGAATTGAAACAGTAAGATTGACGACATTCGAAGAAAATCAGTCACTCTTTACACACTGTGGAAGGGTGCAAAATGAAGAGGACTTTCGGTTAATATTCAGTCGTACGATTCATTTTCAAATACCGCTTCATGATGGATAATATTTTAATGAATTCATGTTTAACAATTGGTGCTTTCGTTGCTTATTTAGTCCCATCCCTCGCTGTCTTAGAAATGACCATTTGCTCCTCAGTTCCAAGGGGTGCGACGTCTTTCATTCTTTGCTTTGGTACAGAAAAAGAGACAGTGCCGTTAGCGTGTTGCTGGATTTTTGCTGGAGTGCGAAGGTGACCTCTACGGTTACGTGGAGGGTCATATAAGGAATGGAGAATGTGCATATTACGAGGCGATTATTAAGGTGAAAATCGCATTTCTTACCCCCACAAAATAGTACTAGACGCGTTTTTTTTAAATAGTAAGTAACGTTTTGAAATGTGTAAAAAAATTCAATTTTTTGTTACAATTTTATTTTTGCATAAAAGCTTACACTTTAAACTAACTTTTCACATATTTTCGTTAATATTAAGGCACTTGTTATATTGCACAACAAACGTTTGTATACTGTAGTCACAAAAAACTGCCACCTGAGTTGACAGCCTCTCCAAAACTTGTTTCTACGTTTTTATCGTCATCATGGCGCTGACCTCCAAGGTGTTTCTTCAGATGAAAAATAAAGTGGTAGTCACTTGGCGCCAGGTCCGGACTGTATGGAGGATAATTAATTTTTTCCCAACCAAATGATGCAATGAGATCTGGAGTTCGATCGGCTGCATGTGAACGAGTATTGTTATGGAGCAAAACGACCCCTTTACTCAGCATTCCTCGTCTTTTATTCTCAATTGCGTAGCGAAATTTGTTTAAGATCTCACAATATCTCACAGCATTTATTGAGTCATCACGAGGCAAAAAATCGACAAGCATATCCTCTTTGCTGTCTCAAAACACGGATCCACATGCACCCAATCGAACGCAATTGGCTGTCAATTCAGGCGGCAATTTTCTATGACGACGGTAAGCAAAATCTTGTCGTTCAATACCATGAAGTACCTTATATTATTGAAAATTATGTGGAAAGGTAGTTTAAAGTGTGGAATTTTATGTGAAAATAAAATTGTTACAAAAAGTTGACTTTTTTAATATTACAAAACGGTAGCTACTTAAAAAAACGAGCGTAGTGCTCGTATGTGGAGTTAAGAAATGCTATTTTCACCTTAAGTTTTGATTTTTTGATAAAAATTATTCGTACTCCGACCGAATATAAGAAATTAGTAATTTTTATGTGAATAAAATTGAAAACTTGAGGAAATGATTCTCACTGAATTTTTCAACCGATTTGGAAAAAATCTTATTTGTAATAAAATGTTGTTTGTAAACTTCAGCTGGGTATTACAGTTCGCTTCAAAAGTGAATTTTTTGTTATATCTTTTTGTATTTGATTGTTATTCTTTATATTTTGTATTAAATATAAACGTAATTGTGTCATCGCATCATAAAATTATTAATTTGGAATTATAGCTAATTTAAATTTTGAGCACTTTTGGCTTGTAACTCTATTCGAGGTCAACTTTTTAGTATCATTCTGTAGGTTATCTCATCTACTTATCTATTCTATTTAGTTTATTCTATTTAGTTTACTATTTAGTTTACACATTTATGTCGGTATCGACGATTCGAATTCGACAAATCGGTCGAATTCGACTGATTTGTCGAATCCGACCGAAACGAATCCGACAAATGTGACGGCAAACTTAACAGAAAAACAGACCAATAATACCAAAAACATCCGAATTTTTGTATTTATTAATTAATTTTTATACCGTTGGATGTACTAAACCGATTCTATTCTAAAGAGATGCTACGGAACATACTCAAACGATTGTAATCCACCTGCGGATGAAATGGAGATAGCAGAGGGATGTGTTCAGCATTGAGGAGTTTGGAGCAGATCAACCCTGGAGGGCATTGACCTGTGCCGCATGTTTACTCGCCATGAGCGGAACGGAGAACAGTGCACGGCGTGACTCGAGCTTACACCTCTCTCTCACTCGTACCTTTGACTCCGTCGGTGAATGTCCAACGTTGCCATTCAGAGCCGAAGGTGCACGGCGCAATCCCTTTTGTCCGCCGACTGCTGGGTCTTTGATAAACTCAGCGCGCCAGAAAACTCAGTCACAATCGAGTTAGGATGGAAGAGCAGAAATTTTAGTTCCTGCTGGGCTTCAATTTGAAAGGAACGACTCCACACCATCGCTTTGTGAAAATGAGTTGCGTTCATTTAGAGTAAAATCCCTCTTGACGGATTCAAACTTAAATTTACTGTGACTTCATGTGCTTTTAAACTCAAGAGTCCATTCCATTGAATGAATGTGGTGTGTACAAATAAAGTCATTTCACTTTTTTGTGCATCAGTGAGTAAATTGTGAACTTGAAGTGAATTTATTAAGTCAATTCTGGAGAAGGAGAGATAATTTAAAAATGTTTTTTTCAGAGTATTTTGCTTTGTACGCTCATAAAATTTAAGTTCAGAAAATATTTAATTGGAGCCTTTTATCATTTCTGAATTCTGAATCAGAATAAAATTTTCAGGAAAACTTATGTCATTCATTCAAAATATTGATGTTTAGCGGCAGGGCAGAATGTATGACTTTTAGAGAGCATTCTGATTTTCGACGAAAAGAATTGGGGATTATTAACAGATGCGTGAGGAAGCATGAATTAGAAGGCGGTTCAGTAGAGATAGTCCAATTTAATGTTAATACAATATTTTATTGACAATTTAAATACTTCTGTTAGGGTGATATAAGACGATGAAATAATGGGGACTAGCTTCCTCTCTGCAGCGATTATTTCAACTAGTTCACATGTTCGTCGCTCGAATGGAAGGTTGTCGTTTTAATGTAAATAACTTAGTTATAACTTATAATGTTCACTTGAGATAAAATTAAGTGTTTTTTTGCTGCAAATGACGAATCATTGGTCAATTATTAAGTACACTGGTTACTAAATTTGTCTATTGAAATTCATCCCTAAGTGAATTACATTATCCTATGATATATGCAGCACAAATACAAATATGCAAGCTTGGAGGCTTACTTTAAGGGTACTATTGAGTATGGAATGCTGTAAATCAATGGAGACAATTTTTCACAATCTTCCATGTTATTCCCTTATGATGCATTTCGTGATGTGAATGTTATTAAAATATTTTGATTAAGATGTGGCTATAGAAAAAGATTTCTGAAATTTTGTTCTTAGTGATAACTTAGTATATTTCGAGGTTCGTTGAAGGCTAAAATGATTAAAATAAAATGTGCTAACATTAAGTATAAATGAGCACTAATGAGAAAGTGCTAAACAAGAGTGGTAGTAAAGATGAGTCTTCATTGTATTCTAAGATGGAGACGAGTCAATCTAATTGATCACATGATGTTACATCATCGAATAAGGAAGAAATTCTTCAGTCGAAAGTCAAGTGAACAGGAAGATTAGCTAAGGAAGGCCTTAAGAGGCATATAGTGCAGGAGATTAAAGTTATAGAAGTGAAGACGAACATAAAATCAAAAAGAATAGTTCATTGAAAAATCGGGTGGAGGGCTGCATCAAATCTGATCAAGGATTGCTGAACAATAGCAATGACGATGATATACGATGTCATGTAAAATAAGTTCTTAAGTATGATAATTTTCATATTTACCGAAAATAATATAAATTTAAAATCTGCGGAGAGTTAAAATTGGGTGCTTTTTCATTGTCAACGAATAAGTGTCATACTTTCTATAAAAAAAACCTATTTTTACTGTGGGTGACTTTTAATTAAAAATTGAAGAATGGTCTGTTTTGCCAGAGCGCTCGAATAAGTCCATTGAACTGGCATTCTCCTTTCAAGCGGCATACGACTGTCTTTTGCATTTAGAAACGTAATGTACGCAATTTGATAAGCAAATTTACATTCAATGCAATACAGAGTGAACGTAGCCCTCAACCCAGGATTCAAGGCTACTAGGATAAGCTTACACGACTGACCTTCACAAACTGTCCGTTGTCGAGTTAGGTGTTGCGTGGAATAGAAGACGCCAGCGGGGGTTTTCTCAGTAGTGTTCTATCAGCAGCCAAAGGTTGTTTGACGCCTCTACATAAAGCTTGATCAATCTCTGACAGCACATGAATCGTTAAATGGTCCATTAGCTCTAGGCAATATCGCTCTGCCTCTCCGAAAACTGATTTTAACGTCGCTGGTGAGAAAGTTCTGGCTCCTAATGCTAGCACCTTTCGTATCCCGAGCATGTTAGAAGGTGCCTTTGTTATTAAATATATTATTTTAATGCTAGGTTTTAATAAGTATCCTAAGGGAGAGTTTACCATTGTATTTCGCTCATTAACTAACTATTTACTAAAACAATTCTCTTGACCCCATTTGTAATTACGTCCTGCGTAGCCATATAAAATTTAACATTCTTCAATTCTGGCATTATATTCTTATTTATTATATTTTTAACTATCTTAAAGCTCCTATTGCGCGGGAATTATCTAAATTTAATAATTTGTTCAACCAACATTTCAATAGAGTTTATTGAGCCAATTCAGACTGCGGTTGCCATGTTTGTTGTCTTCTGTATTTTCGCTGCGCCTTCGTTTTACGTCGAATACCTCTTTGGTTAAACCAAAGTGTGATCTCCATATTTTTTAATGGACACAAACATCTCAGTAATTGCAAAAAATGGTCTGCATAGTTGCGATGTAATTATAAAAGAATCGGTGTTCCTTTTTACGCTTTAGTGATAATGCATGTGGTAACTTTATTTTTTTTTACTGAGAATTATCTTTTTCAGTGCCTGAGTAAATTGCCTTCTGCTATCACTTGATACTATATTCATCGCATAAAGCATGATTCGCTTGGAAGTGGAGGGATTTGCCTCGAATAAAATCCCATTTAGTCTAAGGCCTTCGTCTAGGAGACAAAGATGTCCTCCGCCTTGCTTGCTTCTCCGCAACACCTGCCGCAGAACGACTTAAATCCGTTTTTAAAAAGGAGTTTTTTTCTGGTTAGTTCTTTCTCCAAAATGAAGATTATCAACAAATTTACGTTCATACAAGGGAGTATCGTAATATGCCCAAAATAAGGTTGTTATAATATTTACAGCAGTAAATGTTTTGCATGTCAGGAACGGCTAACGATTAGTTAAAGTTAATAATTATTCAGAACAATTTAAATGAGATTTCTACCGAAACATATTTTTGCTTTTATTTTGGTAGCATAATTGATGAATATTTATTTATTCGTATTTATGTATCAATAAGTTATTCATTCAAGTAGTTTTGATAGGTAATCTTTACTATTTTACAAAAAGGCGAGATATACTGATGATTAGCAAAATAATCATCTCTATTACTAAGTAAATAGGTCGTTATGAACGTATAAGTAAGGGAAACGTAAGCCTCTACAAAATACAGAATTTGATTAATTAGCTGTTAAAGACTTATTAAGCGGAAGCACATCACAAGAGTTTCATAGATACGTCATCGTCGGATATTCAATGATAGTTAGTTCTTAGAGACGCCTTGAATAAAATTTATACTTCCATATTAATTTTCGATTAATTAATCTGATATATTTTATATAAAAATTTTTGAGGGTTCTCTTTGATCTCTAATATACATAATCAAATTGAAAAAAAACTAAACCTTTCATTAATAACGAATGAAGACAGCGGTTGGACCTTTGTGGGTGAATATCAAAATTTTTGGTAAAAAAATGCGTACCTTTAATTACGATCTCTTTACCATAGAAATTAAAAAATGCCAAACCGCTTGTTTATGCTTGTTGAGTGATTACGTGGAACATTATACTCGCCTGATTTCACAATATCAAATCAGGTGTACTTAACGGTCGAGGATGTTATTATGTTTATTTTGTATTAATATTGTAAATATACGTGAAAAAAAATATTGCAAAAATCAAATTCTACATGAATATTTGTAAATTTTAATTTTCCATATTTTTATTCGATATGAATGAAAGCCTATCTGGAAAATATTTTAAATTGTAGTAGTTATAGTTCAAAGATACTTTTTGGAGTTGAAAGGAGTTGCAACTTTGTCGTGTGTGTATAACCTTTCAGAGCCCTTGAGTCTTTGATCTGTGCTGCGGCGGCTTGTTGTGCTGATAGCTGACGGATATATCACTCGCTTATACTTGGGGGGAACAGTAATTTAAGACTTTTTCAGTTTGGATGGCATGTATGCCGCATAATATATTTATTATGTTGATGACAGTATTTATTTTACACTTCATGGGAGAGTTTTTCATTCAATCCACCATGAAAACTCACATAAAAATATGTTCTCTAATGAAATAAAAATATCACGATTGTCAAAACCCCTTACAATTCATAAAAATATCATGTATTCAGGTTACTCATTAAAGTAATCTATTCGATACCAGGGCTACTAGATGAGCAGATTTGATTCGGTGGGCGATTGTTGAGCGTTTGTGCAGTGGAAGTATCGTTTTCTTAATGCACTGAATTTTTTAGGCTTTAACCTTATAGAATTCCATTTTAAGTCAGGAAAAAAGCAATATTTACTGTCTACAACTTACAGTTATTTTGTTACTTTTTTCCTAACTTGATTGTTATTTGCGTTTATGTTGGAAGGAGATTGTCGTACTTTCATTTAAGATGAGAATTTTTAGTTTTCGTAGACTCATCATTTCGTAGAATCATTAGAGGCTGTGTGATCTACTTCACAAGAGGTAAAACAATATGGTGGACACCTAGCTTAGCCTGCCAACGGCAGGAGGCAAGGCTGACGCCCGCTCCAGCAGCCGCTATGGTGAATACGTACCGACGGGGCTTGGAGTGTGCACTGCGACGTGCATTCCATGGGGAAAATAGAGGAGGCTCACCACTACACTGTGCAGTGCAGGGGTTACCTCTCCTCCCCGTTTAATCCTTGTCCTGCGAGAGGGCGTCTCTCAGACGAGGCGGCATTCCCTCACGCTCCCCTGAACTCCCCTCCCTTACACCCTCCCGGCCCTCTTAATAGACCTCCCCCTTGTCTTCCCTCAAGGGGTGCACCAATGAAGGGTTGCGCCTAATCTCTCGCCTTACTTACTCGCGCTCACCATCCGCACGGCCCTTCGAGTCGGCGAGGAATTCACCAGAGGCCTCGGAGAATTGGAGGAATCGGGGATCGAACTGTTATCGCGCTTATCCGACGCCAAGCTGCGCGTTGTATCTAGCGGAATACCTTTTCAATGGTGCATGTTCGTTAATTCCTAATTATTGTGTCACAAATTGTGTCAAAAACACATGCTAAAAATACACATTTGTGTTATTTTTAGCATGTGTTTATATGGTTGGTTTACTTTACCTTTTCATTGTGATAACTGTTATCTCAAAGATGATAAATTGTACCTATTGCAAAATGAATAGTTTTTGGCGTGACTTTCTACGCTACTTTAGCTAATGTGGAATTGTTTCATGATGAAGATATGTCGCATTAGCGTAAGGATAGATATTTTAGTCGGCTCCCATATCCCTTTAATTTCAATGAATAAAAATGCCGCATTCGCGAATTGCTGTGCTGTAAAAATTTCAATTGAAGGAAAAAGACAGGCTTTGGTCCTACTCTTGGATTTTTATTATTCTTGGGCCAACTATATTGCACCCTTAAAAATGAATTTTCGCGTCTTCTATAGTCTGAGTCTTCGTTTGTTTTTTAAATAAAACTACGAGTTGCGCAAAAAAACAACGTAAATTTTACCTGCAGTGCTTACTACAGATGAAGAGTTATATAATTTTTCCTATATTTTGTACAATACTCATAATACCTGGAATAAAGAAAAATGGAATCCTGTGGTTAAACGCAATGATTATTTATTTGTTACTTATTATGTTTTTTAGCATAATTTCACCTACTTTAACGTACTGTTTTTTACCGCATAACATATGTTAAGTACCTATGGTTTCAATATAATGAAGGAGTTATTATATAGCAGGACAAATATATTAAATATAAACTCCCAAAATGTATCAAGAAAGAGATTGGGGACAATTCATACTATTTATTTGTGGGTTTGAAAAAACGGGATGATTTTAATTGATGCCTTAGCTGAGAAAATTTATTTCTTAACAGTTATTAAAAGTTTTCTTTTGAGTATATAATGCGCAAAAAGTAAATCACTTCCAGCGAGCAAGGGACCAAGCGATAACGTCGTTGATAAAGATAAATAATTTCCCATTTAAAGGTAAATATATTTAAATACGAGACATTGGGCAGGATTAGAAAGAATAAAGACGACATTGCGTGTGCCACTTAATCTGGAATTGCATGCTGGAAAAGAGCAGAAGTGCTAGCGGGAGAAAAGTTTGTCGGAATGGCGCCTTTGGCGATCGTGCCCCAAAGGGACCTAACTCTTAGCGGTGGTTCCACCGAGGCCATCAACATCCACGACCCTCCCCTCTCTTAAAGGACCACCCCACCCCCCACGAAAGGGGCCCTTACCCCCCGCACCATTATTAGGGCACCCCCCGCCCTTTCCCTTATCTCAATTTTCGCCCTCTCTCTCCTATCTCCGTGCCACCCTTTATACGTGGAGGAGCCCTTCTCCTTTATGTGTTAGTGGTGGTGGAAGGGGGGGGGGGGAGGATACCAGGCTCTTCTCGTGTTCCGTTACCATTAGCATTTGAGTGGATTCACTTCCACGGGAGAGTCTTACGCTCGCATCAGATTCTGATTACTCCAGGCAGCATCTCGCTGCTTCCCCCGCCCCTCTCCGCCCGTTCCCCAATTTACCCCCCCTCCTCTCTCTTCTTCGCTTCGCATTCCGACGGTGATACTCTTCGCCGGCCCTACGCCCCCCCCCCCCCTCCCATACCTCTCTCGCCCGCCTCGAAGCATTTCTGTGTCTACACAACGGCGTGTCCTCTTCTCCACACGATTCCTAGTCCTCTCTGCACCACTTTACTCGGCTAAAATACTGCCGCCCGCCGTGTGGCGAAGGTCTTCTCTCTCTCTCTCTCCACAGTTTTCCTACCCTTAAACTTTGGAGAGCTCCTCGTTGAAATCACCACCTGGGGCTTCTCTTAGCGCTCGCAAAAGCGCGCGCGGCAAATAAAATAAGGGAGGGAGACGTGGGAAATTCGTGCATTCCGCCCTGCGTTTGCTGTGAGTGTACTCGAAATGTGTTTCAGTTTCTACAAGTCTCTTTTCACCGCCTGGGGAGCATGAAAAAAGGAGCTTCTCGCAGGTTTTGATGCCTAATTAAGAAATAAATTTTTCTTCATATATTTTGCTCTCTCAGTTATTCATTTCAGGAGCATAAGAAGGCCTAATTGTAACAATTACACATCAAACTTCTAAAAATATCCCATTGTATAATTGATAAATATTTTCATTCGATGATAATTCGATATCAAATAACTGTGCATTGAAATTCTAAAATATTCAATTTTTAAATCGATGTGTATTTTCATTTGATGTATGCAAAACAGTAAGGTCAAAAATTCCTAAAGAAAGCCCAATTTCTCATCCCTGCGGTATTAGTGTGTCATGTTGGTAAGGAGCACAATACATATGACAAATTTCGAACGTGGAGTTACTCTTTTATACGGATTTACCTAATGCATAAGGATTGGTGATGGAAGTGAAAGCCAGGTATTGCATCGGGTCGCTGAACTGTGATGAACAAAGTTACGCTGACGTTCCTTTTAGTTTGAGCACAAATAATAACGAAGGAGACCAATAAAACGACCCTAATTTAAAATACGTCCAGCAGAAATTGGTTGTTTACGGTTTATTATTTGGTCGCGGTGATATAGGAATGAATTAGTAATTAAAAGTTCTTCTTTGTACGTCCCACTGTCAGTATTATAGTTAAGGTCTTCAAATTAAAATTGGGGGTTCTAACGACAACTTTCTCTAGTTCTTCCTTATTGGTTGAAGACAGAAATAAAGAAATCCCATATCTAATTCCTCATTGATTGAAGGCAAAAACAAATAAAACCCATATCTGATTCTAACTGTTAAATTCAGGAAGTGCTGACAACTCTAATGCACCAGAAAATCAAATTTCACCAATGTCGCTATGATTTTTCTTATCCAGTGCAGCCAAAGGCCGTTGTTTTCAAACATCACTTCCCGAGAACAAGAGTAATTCTCTGCCTTCAGATGACGGAATCGTTTAAATTAGTTGAAAATTAATGATGTTGTAATCCATTATTTTTCGATATAAGATTTTCTGATAAGCCTAGTGCCTTTGAGGTCTTATAATCGGGGCTGAGAATTCATGATTTAGAAATACCCGCCATCCAGGTGATGCTACAACTCCTACGCGACGTGGTACGCAGTCCATTGGCCACGTATCCATGCCTGTTCTTTAAAACATGCAGTTTCTGATCAAGTTTTTTCCTGTAATTTACGATTTTATTCATTTTCAATGCATGAATCATGCTAGCACGTTATTTATTTAATTTCTGAGTTAGATCCTTAGTTTGGCGATAACATATTACACTTCATTAGAAAAGTGGATGAAAGTGGGCTACAACGACACAAAATCCTAATCTAATATAAAGGAAGTGAGGGTACTTTCAGAAAGGTATACCTAGAAGCTAATGACGACCCACGTATTACAAAAATATTTTTTTTTCCGTCAAAATCATTAAGTATTTTTCAAATGTCCTTTTTCTCGGTAAATGGAGTATTATAAGGGCATATACTCATCCTTTCACTCGAGTTCTGACATTAAGTTTCATTTCTTTCATATTGTGTGATCGTTTTTGTATTTAAATGCATACAGATAAATATGGAATGACACCTCCCTTAGAATTTAGACTCACCATCGTTAAATTTGGACGGAATCGGGCTATAGTTAGCCAAACAGTAAATTGACAAAATATAACTCGAACGTGTTTTCACATTTATTTAAAACACCTAACCCTTCCGGTTCCGACACTTTCACGTCGATTTCAAGGGTTATCTGGAAAACAAACTGAGTGCATGGATATCCGTCCACTGTTACATTCGAATTCGGTAAAAAAATAATTTTTGGGATCAAATGTTGAAATGTTTGGGTATCATTTCGGCTCATATTTATTTTAAGTATATAATACCAAGTGCGACTGGAATGGATTATTTTAAAAACTTTACTTCTGAAGCGAATGCAATGCTGCCCACAATCAAGGTACCACGTCGCTTTAATGACATAATTAAGAGGGTTTTCTGGTGTTACTCCACCCTTTTAGGATCCCATGATGTGGAATGAGCATTCCTGCTGCCTAAGCTTCACCCCCTGCCACTTCTCTCTCTTGCGGTCGCTCATGGCGACGGGCGCCATTTAAATATCTTGTCACTCAACCTCTTTACCTCTTAACCTCACCGACCCCCTCGGAAGCCCTTTGTGCGAGGGCAGATTCCTCTTCTTCATCTCGCGGTGGCGGCGTAAACGGGCTGCTCCTGGAATGGAAGGAATGGGAAGTTGCTGTGAGGTTGCAAGGGTCCCCCCTAGAGGGGAACGCCAGGACCGTAGAATGTGAAATATACAGGCCGCTGCAGCACCACCTCCACTTTTCTGTAGACGCTTCATACGCAAAACGCTGTATAAAATAGCATTATATACCATCCCTTTTACAGATTTTAAAACATTATTATTAATCTGTCGCAATGAATGCATTGCGTGATATGAATTTCGGAGGAAAAATGTATAAGAATGCGAAAAATGGGTCAATAAAATACTTATGCATAGATTTTATGAAAAATAGTTATGATTCTCCTTCACAACGAGTTTAACTTTAAGGAAATAGAAATAACATTTTTAATTGAAATAAAAAGCATGATAAAAAACACCAAAGTCGTAGTTAGCCAATCAAAACTATCAGACCTATCACGTGATCTCGGATTTTGTCGTTTTGATTTGGTCCAATTCGCAACAGTCGAAAATCGGCTTTGTACGAATGTGCTCTGAGATATGAACTGGTCGGGTCATGTGAACTTAAGTAAAAGGAATTCAGGTTTTCTGGATATCAGACAATTACTTATACCACTTATTTTTTATCAGAGCGTGACCCGGGTTTCAATGAATTATCATCATCTTCAGGCGTAAATTGATTTGTTTATATTTTTATAAAATAATAGATAAACAAATAAATTTTGCGCCTGAAGATGATGATAATTCATTGAAACCCGGGTCGCGCTCTGATAAAAAATAAGTGGTATAAGTAATGGTCTGATATCCAGGAAAACTTATACCGAAAAGCCACAAAGTATATCAAGAATTTGTGAATTTTGAAAAGGACTTCACTCGATCACCGCACCGAAGTGTTGAAAGGGGGTTAATCACTTTGGTGTACTCTACGGGTTAAAATTCAAAGAGTGCACAGAAGTATATTTTGAGGCGAAAGACTGAAAGAAAACGTAAATAATGAAATTCATGTAAGGCAAGAAGTTTTTGGACTCTGTCTTGATGGAATAAATCTTAGTAAATCACTTATTACGTCTTGATAATGTAAATCACACCATAATAAAATATGATGATTAAATAAATAATGCTGGAAACACCTACGTTTAGGGAGACTTATGATTTGAAATATATAATGAAAATGAATAACGAAAATGAAAAAGCTATAGACCGTTGAATTTTGGTGCTGAAAAAGATTCATGATAGGCCATTCATCACCATAGATTCATCGCACGAATCTGAAATTCGAGGCTCGGCAGAGAAGGGGGCAGGTCAAATGCTGGAAGTACTCGAGAGAGATTATGATGGGAGTTATTCGGTCAGAAAACACATTTAGCGTTGGATATTGAATTCTTGGGTTTCCACTTTTAATGGATCTATCCGTTATTATTTACAACAATTGCTTAGGATATAGTAAGGGTCACCAAAACTTTAAGTCTCAGGGTCGAATTTATAACCAAACGGCAGTTTTGGGGCCCACTAAACTCTCGGGGTCCAAATAAAAAACATAAATTATTTAACCGGATTATTTTTTTGAATTGGTGAAATTTTCTTTTCATATTCAAAATGGAAAGCCAGGACTACCCAATTCCACATTAAGTTATGAAACCAACCTGGGTTCCGATTGAAGGAATCAAGATATGACTAAACGGTTGAAGTTTTTGCCCAAAGGGCTTTAAAATATCATGTTTACCTAAGAAAACGTTTTATCCGGGTCGAAGAACTCAGCACTCAAAATAACTTCAAGGCCCTATTAGCGCCTTTAGGCGCCTCATGCAGAGCTATCCGACGTCGCACGAACCTGAAACTTTTTAATGTTTTTTTTTAAAACTTTTTGCACATTTTGAGACTACGAATTTTTAAATCGGACCATTTTTAAAAAGTGATCGCCGGCCTACTACGGTTTGCACCATTGTGTGAGTATCCCTGATGATGACGTGCTGTGTCAAAACCTAGGTTGGTTTTATAAATTTATGTGGAATTACGAAGTCCTGGCTTTTCATTTTCAATTTAGAAATAGTTTTCTACCTATTAATTTAATACTATTTTCTTCAGTAAAAACGCTAAGGCCACGTAAGTGGGGGCTTATTTTGGCAGGATACATGTAAACTTCCATAATTTTTTCAATAGATAAAATTGCCTTTATTGTGCGAATGAGGGGGTTCTCGCGGTCCATATGTGGCTTGTGGGTTTTATTTAAGAAAACCCTGTTCCAGAAGAAAGCCTTAGCATTATTTTAGGCAAATATTCTGAATATAAAGCTAAGACGTATCAGAGGTCTGATAGTCTGCTTGCCTCCGCAAAATTCAGCTCGCACGAATACTTGCGGCTACAGAATGCGAAGTAAGCACCATTAAGCGCTGCTCATCAGTCGGCCGCCATGGCTCTCAAAGACGCGCCCTCATTGGCTGATCCTCGCTGCTGGATCTCTGCCGCCGTGCTATAAGGGCACCCAAGTCGTTTCTCCCTCCCTCTCTCTTCCCCTCCAATTGCGCTCGCTTGCACTGTCTTTCCTCCATCTTACATTCATTCCGCATTCCTCATGCGCTCATCATTCTTGATAGCGAAGTTTCCTAATTTCGGGAGTCCCCCGCTGAAAGACCTCCCCAAACAAAATGCAGGAGCATAAACATTTTGCTCTCCCAAAATATTCTGGTCAGGAGCGAAATTTAATCAAAGTTGTGGGGATTTAAATAAAATGAGGAAAATTTCGGGGAAGCGCTGTCTCAGAGCCTGGGGAAATAAAACGTCGGGGTGAAACGCTGTTGCCTCTTGTGTTGCTCCTCAATTGTTCTCCTTCTTCATCGTGCCAAGAGAATGATTGATGGACGTTTCATGATTATTAAACATTTTTCGCCATTTACTGCGTATGAAAATTTCCATTTTTCCTATTGTTTAGGTTATAAAGTTTCAAAATGGATGGAAAAAGATGCGTCGCAATAAAGTACTGCGAAATAAAAGGAATCCGATTCAAAAAACATATGTATGGTAAAATGGTCCTTTAAGTTATACTAGGTGCTCGCTTCGAAAAGAATGGATCCTTGAGAGCCTGTATGCTCTTCCTTAGGAAGATAAACGATCGAATTTCAAATTTTGAAGTAAGAAAGTTGTTTATGGGCTGAATAAACTTACGTCTTCAGTGTATTTCTTTAAGCGCATTAACGTCGATTTTGTGCTTGCTTGTTCAGTTAAGATTTTTTTGCTCTCTCTCTCTCCCCCTCTCTTAATATTCCATTTTAAATGGCCTTTATGCTTTTCCTTTCTTGATTGCGTGAGAATCTTTCAATAGTTATGTTTGTTGCAGATTCTACTTGTCCCAAAAATGAAATGGTGCAATTTTTCAAACCCCACAGTTATTTTCTGGTTTTTAATAGCAAATAGGTCATAGATAAACTGCCTTTTTTGGCTGAGTTACATTTTTTCAGCACTCCACAAGAATTTTGTATGTGTTCAGGCCAAGAAGCTGTGTCACAGCTTAAGGTAATAAAGGACTTTAATTAAAAATGCTCTAACTCTAACGTCATCAACCATATAAAAAATTGGACACATATGAATAACTTATAATCATATTAATTTTGTTAAAATTTATTTTGTATGCTTGTGGAAAAGAGTTTAGTTTGAAATTGGTTAATTATACGATAGCGTTTAAAATAATGATAAATTAATCGATACTTGGAATTTTGAATCGTCTATTTACGATGGTAACGTTCCGTTTCCTTTCTATAAGAATAATAAAATTCATCAAATGCGGTTTTAGCTGTTAAAAAATAAGAGTACATACAAGAAGTGATGCTCGACCAAACGATGTGGGCTAAAATGAAGTCATTAAGAACACTAACTTGGGGGCTCATCGGTTTCAAAGACGCGTGGGCGTGTTCCCTGACATCAAAGTTTCCCTTCCAAATCATATTTTGAAGGCGAATTTTTATTCCGAAATTAATCTAGCTCGATGATGCAAATCCTTTCATCGCTGATGGACCCTCAATCCGACGAGATCTGGAAAGTGATTGCCCCCCCACCGCTTAATCCACTCTCTCCCTATCATTGGCTGTCAGCCACAGTCACTGTTTCGTCTCGTCACCACTCACCACCATTCGCTGTCTCCTTCTTGGTCATCCGTGTCACTTTCAAGTCTTATAGGTTGAGAAGGAGCTATTTCAAGGTGATGAACATTTTTACATTTACGACGTCTATTAAGGTATATAAAAATATCAGGGGCGTTGGCGTGGTCAAGGGGTCCGAAAAGGGAAATTTCTCCCCAAAAAATGAAATTAAACATTTATGTCAGCGTATTTGTCTGATTTGAACAAAATAATTCCACTTAGTATCAGTTATTATCTTGAATGCAAGAAAAAGCTCGCTTACAAGATAATCGGGTGCAAAGAACGGTCAATACAGATGCATTACACAGATACAAGCCCTGGGACCTCGTAGGGCCGGGGCCCCGTAAGGGAATTCCAGCCCACTCTCCCTGGCCGGTCCGCACCTGACAAGTATTGCTAATTATGCAAGGGACAAATAACTAAGGAGACATATTTTTGCAAGTATTTCATCAATGGGCTTAGAAGCTGTACTATGAAATGAGCCATATCTCCTCCTCTGGCCATTCTCTCTAACCTTTTTTTCTTGTCGTTTTCAACGTATAACAATCCACGTTCCTTTATCATGGCACGCATCTTCTATCATAATTTTCTAAATGGAATGTGGATTCCAATTTTTAACCGTCTTATGCGTGATCGCGACGAAATGAGAAAAAACAGTAAGGCATTTTATCTTTTAAGTATTGTGGAAAATAGCTTCGATCGATTTTCACTCCTAATATGAAGATCGTCTTAATCATATTTTTGGCTCAAATTGTTTTACTTTTCAATAGTGATTAAAAATTTGTGAGATTTATAATTTACTCTCTTCATTCAATCCATTGTCTTCAAATTGATGAAAAATTATGCGCTGCGGTTTTTTGAAGCGACTTTTGTAATTATTTGTTAACCGTCTTGACACATCACTATGTTTTCCCCAATATAATTAGCCGTCGTCCAATTTTAATTGCATTATATCGATTCATCAACGACGAAAGATTCAAGCGTAGGACTTCCCATCAACTCTCTTCAGTGTGGAAATAAGTCACAAAATTAAAGAAAACCCTAGGGCGAAACAACTCTTAATGTGAAATTTGTAGACTACTGAAACCCTTTGACTTTTTCTCGACCCAACTACCGTTTTGAAATACGACTGTGGGCAAAACTGTTGTTCATCAGATTTTTAACTTGTGCTCAATGCTGTATTCATCGCATTTTTTCTCTTGTATATAACCGTCACGGTCGGCCAAAAAAGAATTTCTTGCCCCACCGCCGATGAGAAAAGAGGAACTTCTTTTCTTCTCGCAAAAATTATTCTAGAATCGGCATTTAGAAGGCGAGTTGAAAACATACCCTTACTGCGGAACGAACTCCTTTCACGGCGCAGAAGGAACGGAAATAAAAGGAGAAGAGGGGTTGGGGGACCGGTGGCACGAAGCCAGGGCGAAAGCTTCAGCGAAGTAATAAAAATTTGAGCAACATCGCGACGACCTAACCTTCGAGCACTTTTTCTCGCAGGAGGAGGACTCCGAGAGGAGACTTTTTATTGTTCGACACAGTCACCGGGCATGCTGAGCTTTTGAATAAGTTATGGAAATCACGGAGAACAAGCGGAAACAGGAATGACAAAAGATGGGACACCAGGGTGGGACGGTCTGGAGTCCTCGAACTTCGCGATATGCCAGCCCAGTGGAGTATATATACATGTATATTATTATTATTATTATAACTCTCAAAGTATGGGAATTTTTAGTTTCCAGGCATCAAATCAAGTAAAGTAATGATATGCCTCCAATTACTTAACATCCCATCTTAAAGAGCAATTTTTTGCCTTCTTTTACTATAAGTAATCTAAATTAAGGAGCATTTTTTTGTTATTCTCACCAGTAATTGCATTTGTTAGATAATCCTTATGCCCCCAAAAGGCTAGATATTCTGTCATTGAATCATTATCCCGGTGGTAGCTTTCTTCAGATTTTAGTCTTCTCAATAATTTCTTCTTGACAGAAGGAAAGTAATTTACAAAACTTTTTCTCTAAAATGCAGTGTAACATCGTGATACACATGCATATTACCTATGTATATTATTTTTGGATGTATCTGTATACCTAAAAGTGCTTTCGTACATGATGAATGTAGGTATGCTACCGAAAAACGTAGAGGCAGGCAGGAACGGGTTCGAAGAAATACAAAGGCCTGCGACGAAATGTCATTGGGCAAATGGAGCGATCGCTGGGAGTTACTCAGCGTGAGGGGGCGCTTCAATCAATGCCAGGGGAAAGGAGGTAAAGGGGGTGAGGGTGGTAGACAGAGAGGAAGGTGGGGTAAAGGAAGTAGGAGGGGGGGGGGGGAAGGAAGGCATAGCCACACACTGCGTCCGCCTCATTTCGGCGAACCGAAACTCGCTCCATTTTCTGCAACCGCTTTGCACTGCGTGGGTCCCCATTGCGTTTGGAAAGCGGAGAGGCTTCACGCTGCGAAGCTCTTGGACCCCTTCCGTCGTGTTTGGCCCTGAAATAAAGAGAGTGCCCTTCACTTCCACGACACGACACGATTGTGGACCTTGGAATCTCGATGCCGACGTCTCACAAAATTATGGCGATCGCAACACCACCAATGCCGAACTAAAAGCTTACGTTGTCGAAATTATACCAATTATAACCCAATGTTGCTTCTAAGTAACATCAGAAATGTAACCTTTACAAATGTAACATCAATCCTAAGCACATTAAATCCTTAATTATGACATGATTGCTGTCTCATGATCATGAAAAAAATAGATTTTTGGCAAGGGTGACTAAGTCCTCAATCTTGTGTCCAAATACGTAGGCTTTTCATCCAATACTGCATCTAATTATCATAAAAAAGGCACAAATTTTCAGCAATTTTTAGGAAATATTTAAACTACGTGTTCTTATGCGCTGTAAAGTTTAATGGCAAAATATGTAACTGCCACAATAATTATGAAAGAGTAATAAATTGTAACATTTTTAAAATGAGAAGTCATGAAATTTAATTTCTCCCAGAAGCAGCTTCGGGTTAGAACGGGTTAAGAGGACTCATCACTCTCGCTCGACCGGTATTGTTTTAGTGACTTATCACTTGTTTAAAACTTGATCTACCACCTCGAAATGCTCCGAATGTGTAGTGCAAATCTGTGTAAATATATGATGTTAACCCTTGAACGGCTAGCGTGCCCATATGGGCACAGCTGCTGTGGTCTATATATTTTCGTATAAATTCCGACCCAAACATTATAGAGCATGCTGTTTTCTCCAAAAATGATTACAATGTATCGCTTTATTCGGTACGTGTGCTTATGGCCAGCATTTGTACCAGCAATTGACTGCGGCATGATGGGTATTCTTACTCACTTCGTTCGAGGTGGCAAAAGAGGAAAAATGGTGAAGTGTCTTCAGTAAATGCGATTTTTTTCCTTTTTATTTTTTATACTCGGCTAAGTATTTAATCTTATCCTCATAATGAATGATGTCAACGTCGGTTTCTTTTGCCAGCATTGTGATATCTTTCGTATGAAACAAGGAATTTGAATTTATTTTTGGGTGATCCCATATGGGCACGCTAGCCGGTACCCGGGGGTGTCTTTTTTGGCTGGTGTCCTTCGCTACAAACGTCATTATTGGGTCTGTTATCAAATAATTTCGATGTAAAACGCTAATTTTTTGTCAATCTTTCATTTTTTTCTTATATCACTCGATTTTAACGGCTTCAGTATTTTTTGCTGTATTTTTTTGGTAATATTTCCATTAATTTTTAGTACAAAAATACATTTTATACTATTCAACACTTTTATTCATGGTGCTTGCGTTATACTTTGCTCAACTATCCAGTATGAAGAATGATAGGGCCATTTTCTACCACTGGTATACATACCCAACAATCAAGTGCATGGTGGAAGGGTTAAGGATGAGAAAGCTAAAACATGATGAATCCATGATAAAATATTTTGGCAATCATGGCTACAAACAGTTCATACGGGGTGAAACTATAAGTTTCGGCTTTGAAATATAGTGCTTGAATGCTCCTCAAGATTACTTGGTGGACTTTAGCATATAGCAGGGACTGAATGCTGAAGAAAAAAATAACTAGGTACCATAAATTCGTAGGTAAATGCTCTTCGTATTTGCTTATCATGTTGGACAATTTACTAGAGCAAGCGATAAATCTTTTCCATTTATTTTGACAATAGGTTTACTAGCTTTCCTCTTATAAGTCAGTTAAAATCTCAAGGATGTGAGGCTACTGGAACAGTTGTGAGAGAAAGGATACTCAAAGGTCGAAAAAACAGCTAGCTAAGCGGCCCCGCTCCTCCCATGCTTTCGCACGGGAGAAAAAAGGGAATATTGTTGTTGTTAGATAGAATGATTTTTCGGTAGTGACTGTCAAGTCACCTTGCCAATGTATACACCCACTCACAAAGGTCACGAGATTCCCGCGTGTTACCTCAAAATTGTACAAGTTAGGCAGCCAGCAGTGGCAGAGCAGCTCTATATACAATATTTAGATAGGCGGAACTGATCTCACGGATCAAAATATCAACAGGTACAGGAATGCTATCAGAGGAAAAAATGGTGATGGTCCACATGAAGCTATTTCCTTGATGCTGTCATTGTAAATGCCTGGATCGATATGGAAAATTCTGGTTCAAATATACCGCAGTAAACCTTTAGGCGAGAGATTGCTCAAGTGTTTTTGTAACGAAAATGTACCTTTTCCAGAGCTGGTGGTCGTAATTAATATTCCCTATAAAGTGCAACTAATCATAGAAAGTCTGATGATATAAGGTATGATGGCAGGGATAACCAATTTGTCCTGTTTCATAGACGCCGATGTTCATATGAAGAATATTCTTCCCGCGCGCGCTCAGACTGTGCTAAGTGCCCAGGTGTTTGCCTTCAATGAAATTCTAACTATAATACTCGGCAATTGAAAACCCAATATATAGTATTCAAAAACTCTACCAGCAATAAAGGACTAATTTTGTTAATAAACTCATCGATAACGTGTTTTTTTATTCAATAACTGTTTTCGAATCTGTGTTATACACTGTTAAGATCTTTGGACAGCCAAAAAAAAGTTTAAACCGAAAAAAATATAGTATAATGATTTGAAATTACTTCAAATTGCCAAAGAAAAGAAGTACTATATGTAAATGCGAAAATATATGGCGTATCACGCAGTAAAAATAAGAATTATGATGGTTCGAGCGATTCTTCTGCAGAATGATGACCGGTGGCCGGAACGGCTAGCGTGCCCATATGGGCACACCCCCTCTAGCAAGAACGAATCAACAGAAATTTTAAACTAAGTGTTTATCTGAAGGATTAGGAGAAAATCAATCGGATTTTAACGGAAAAACAAAATAAAACTCTGAAAAAAAAACTCCGCTGTTTAAGGGTTAATAAATTAAAAAAATAGAGTTGGAAGCAAGAAGTGCCCTCTTCCGATGAATATCCAGTACATATTTATGGAAGATAAAGATATTAGACTACTTAACCCTTTCTAATCCAGATCTACTTTTGGGAGTATTCAAATTTCATGATTTTTCAATGTGAAAACTTGAAAAATTTTTCAATCAATCATAAATATCGTGGCAGCTCAATATTTCGTCATTACAATTAACAACACAAAATAATGCGTAGTTTAGATATTTCATAAGTAGAGTATATAATATATACATTTTTGATGTTGCTTAGATGCAAAATTGGGTTATAATGGGTTAAGATTCATTACTAATGGGCACCTAACCAAGTGTCGGACATTTATTTTCCTTAATGGAAAGATATCGCCTTTCCAACGTTAGACTGCATTTGTAAAGGGGAAATATCGCCCCAGAATTTTTCTTTCAGAAGTCAAATGTTTATATTTGAGATGGTTGTACATTGAAATGTGTCTACTCTGAACTTACTTGCTTTACCTGATCAGGCCCAGTGGACCGCGCGGCGTGAGAAAAAAAGCTCTCCACTCATTCTCCTTCTGGCCACTTCCCTCAAATCATCCATTCGTTGCAGACCTTCTACTATGTCTTCCATCCACGTTTTCTCCCGTCTTCCTCTTGGACATCATTCCTCCGGGACCATATAATTTGCTAACTTAGGATATTTATTTTTTTCTTTATCTTGACCTCGTTTAATTCATGTTAAAATATTTCTTGGAGTGTAGGTCAACGAAATGGAGTAGGAGTGTAGGTAGGTATTTTAAATTATATTATTGTAAAAAAACGCTATCGTAACATTTATTTATGTAAAAATGTTGTATGTCTTTGTATTTTATATTATTATTATGTTTTTTTCTTTCATAGCCCTGATGATGGTTTAAAATAAAAAGAAACGTTGGCTATAACTATTTTGCATAACATACGTTGACCTACACTCCAAGAAATATTTTAACATAACTTAGGATATCTTTCTTTATTCATCCGTTCCACATGTCCCATCCAATACAATCTCCTGCCTTTTAATAATTCGACTATTTATTATCTCTTCTGAACAGCCTGATTATTTCACGATAATAGTTTAAGACATTAAAAGAGTTATGCGTAGCGAAACAAGACAGAACACAACCAGTCGAGAGTCCTCTCAAGCCTTTTTTTAAGACGATGCTTCATTTCAAAAGCACGGAAGTAATTTTTTTTACTGTTGGAGTCTTTTTTCTTTATGCTGACTCAGCAGCGTCTGTTTTAGCTGGTGTCGTAAAGACGCGAGAAGGTCGGAATTGGCCAATTGTGGCACCCACAAAACGTACCTACAAAAATAAAAAAATGGAGTTGGGATCACGATAGGCATTTATATGAAGTGCCCTCTTCCGACAAATTTCCAGAACATACTTACAAGAATAAAAGAAAGGCATTACACTTTTTAAGATTCACTATTAATGTTCGATGGGCATCTAACGAAGTGTCGTCATACGTTTATTTTCCATTGTGTCGCAGGTGAATCCCGAGGTTATGGGTAATATTTATGCTCGTAAAATTCGGAATCGCAAAAGCATTCACTCACCTTAAAAATGCTTTAATGAAGCTTACCACCGTAATAGTTCACCATTATGATACAAGTATTCATATACATGTATATAGAACGTCAGGAATCAGTGCTAGAATGGTTGAAGTACTTGTTTGCATCGTTATATTGCGTTAATGAGGTAGGAATCAGTTTCATACTATTCTCCCGTCAACGAATGTTTTTACCAGGGGGACTGCAAAGAGGAGGCTCAATTTCGTCCCTCAAGGCCGTTTTACACGGGGCACGGAATAGTGCAGGTTAAAACTGCATTGATTTCTGAAATGTCGTGGAATTGCGCGAATGCACGAACGAAATTAGAAAACGGGCTATTTTGCCATCTCACGTCCACGCATTCTCGCATGTGTTCTAGCAATCCGCCGCTTTACACGACCTAATTTTGATCTCGCCTTCGTACACACGTCTGATTGTGCAAGTACATGCTCCGCGTAAAACGGCATTTACAAGGCTGATTTCTGTTGCCACTTCGATTGCATTTCTATTGGTTTTCAAAGATGTCCGCGGCACGGTGATGAGTGCAATGTGATACACTCTTTTCCAATATTTTGCAGAATAATTGTGGCAATATTTGTTGTTTATTGCGAGGAATAGCTTAGAAAAGGTATAAATTTGATAGATCACATAATCATGAACATAGATTTCGGTCTACACTCCTAATTATACTGTGTTTCCTCTAGAAACTCGGATCACTTTGTCCGTTAGCGACGCAAGTGGCGACTTTCGTGAACCCATTTAAACGCTCGGTGGTTGACAACAAATTCAGAGGACGACTTGAGGATCCTTTTTCGTTATATTTTTGGTTTTAATACTGACTTAATTAATATATTTTGCGTTCTTCATCAATTGTTCCATCCATCTTATCCCGGGCCTTATCTTCCTTTCTATCTTTCAAATGTTGTGCTTGCTTCAATTCAAATGTTTATATGTCAGCATGACCCTATGCAAATGATGGTAGCCAAAAAACAGGTTGTCCTTAATGGCTACCTAAAGTTACTCCGTTTTATGTAATTAATTCTATTCTGTACTTTTATTTGGAGTAATAAACAATTATTATTCCTTATTATTCCTTATTCCTATTCCTATCTTTCAAATTGTCCTTTGAATAGCCTACCCTGGATAAATTACTAAAATTGCTGTACTTATAAGCGTCATAAGTTTCATTTAAATCATTTGGTAATGTTTATAGTCATTTCTATTTATTTTACCCTCTCTAGCGTTCAATTACTTTTAAAAGCCTCGATGAGTGTTCAATTACTACGATGTTAAAAGATTCTGTGTAAGGAAGAAACTGGCTCTGAAAACTGAACTGAAAAAACTGAAAAAGAAAGAAGATGAAATAGCACAATTGTTATTTAACGGAAAAAATTGTGATAATTTGTCCTACTTTTCCTAGAAAAACTTATTTAGTTAGAAGAATTTCCCTTCAAAAAATCTCTTTTTTTTGACTCATGCATGCCTTCGAGAACTTTACTAGCTTTTTTACGCTGGTGGAAAGTCGTGACCGCCGTAAAACAGAAAGAAATGAATGAAGCTGGTGAGTGGTAATTTGCAAAATGAGTGCAGCCGTAGGTCGTTGGAAAGAATAGGATGCGAGAATATGGCGAACGCGCGCATTGCTTACGGAACGAAATGCACGAAGCGGAGCGGGCGGTGTTCCTGGGATTAGTTGCTAGTTGAGTCCTTCCGGAGTATGTATGTACTTCTGTCTTTGACTGCCGGACAAGTTTTACTGCTCAGTGAATGACAGCAGAACTTCAAAGAAGGACGAAATTCTCTCTGATCCTCCAACATTTATCATCACGAAATTTCCTCATTTTAGAGGCCCTCTGGGGTAGGTATTACTTATTTTTACTTTGTAGAGTTTACAATTTCAGTTTCATTTCTCTTGGGAACCATGTCACCTGAAGGGGCTTGGGGAATTTTTTTATTAGCTACTAAAACTTGCATGGTTGAATTTCGTTTGATCCGTGTGTTTTTCGTCAATCTGGTGAACTTTTATTTTCCTCCCGTTCCGAGCCTGTAACCATTATTCCTTTTGCAAATATACCAATAAAATAGTCGTTACTCTTGGGCATAAAAAGTTTTTCTCGACAATTAATTTTTCCGAAGTAAAAGCCATCGAAGTAAATTCCTCTGAGTGAAAAGTTTTGTGATAAAAGTTAAAAGTTTTATTCCTGCTCATGGAAGGAAATTCTTTCGGAAATCAGGCGGAAGCACTTGAAAGAATACTCACCAAACTTTTGCAAAGTACCTTTCTTATATCTTTTCTGGTATCTGTTTTCAAGAATTTAACTTGCGTAAAACCTAACTCCTGATTCTCTAAACTGAGCGAAAATTTGGAACTTTCAAAACTTGTCGCTGACTGAGAATCTGAAACACGAAACTTAAATCGTGAAAAGTAGTGGTGGAAGAGATACATTGTAGCAGGATTATTTTTTTTTAAGTTTGAGAGGTTAAATAAAAGACTGATGTCGAAAATGATCAGGAATAGGGGCTTTATAGATAGATTATGGATGACATCGTGAAGATGTATCCATGGAGGAAGTATTCACTGGAATAAGGGAAAGATCTACGAGTAGGAAAGAAAGAAACGATATAGATAACGTATATTTTGACTAAACGATTGGAAAGTAGCAAACTATAATGCATATAATTTTTTACTTTCCCGTCGTACCTATGTATTTTTCTTTAAATTCATGGATCAGGCTGCCTAGTATCACCTGGAATCCATCTTAGCCTCGCGAGATCAACAATTGATATTCAACAAAATAATGATTGAGGGCATAATAAGAAGATAATCAGTTTCATTTTTCTTTATTGATCGCACCATTTTTATTTAAATGAAGCTCTTTTTCCTTCAGGGTACAGGATACATTCAGTGGATACATTCAAATGTTCTTAATTAGTTTAGTGATGTGAGTCGGGAGAATTCATAGATTATCCTAAAAGGAGTTTTTTTTAACGAATCAATGAAATGAAGCTCTAACTTGTATTTTTATTTAGAGTTCAAATTATACTGGTGTCAATAAAGCATTAAAATGGAGTAGGCATTGCATTGATTGATCGACTTGGAGTATTTTCTAATACAGCCCAATTCAATAAAGGATATCATTTCATTAAATCCTGACGAATGAATAAAGGTGAAATTATCAATTACTTCTAATCCCTTACATTAACCCATTTCCGCCCACCGTGGACATATGGCTAGACCGTACTATTATAAGCACACGAGGATTCTGAACATTCTTGAAGGAAACCCGCACTCCTTTTTGATGTCGATTTGTCACAAATATGTTATTGAAGCTAGCAACAACTTAATCCTTTGATTAGTTTATATTTGAAGACAGTCGAAGTAAGCCCATTGACGGTAAGAGATAGGTGCGAAACGGAAATTCAGTATGGACGCCTACTTTCTGTAAATTACATGAAAATATCATTTCATCAATGAACGGATGGTATGGTAGGTATGGTATTTGGAGGAGGCGACCGACAGCTGAGGTCATTTGCGCCATGAGGGAAGGGGTAGGTAAGGAAGGGTGGAGAGAAACCTGGCGTCGGTATTAGCCTGCTCTTAACGCCAAGGGGACCGCGGCTTAACGTCCTATCCAACGGACGGAGTGTTGCGCTTGAAAATGTCCTCCACACAACACCCAAGCAGGGATAGGGAAGTCTCTGAAAATTCTCTGCCGCTGCCGGGATTTGAACCCGGGCCCGTCGGATGGGAAGCCAACACTAGCAACCACCCCAATCCGATCCCCTCAATAAACGGAAAATGGCACCGAATAGATTAATTTAACTTTACTTCATCCATAAATATGCTTGCTCTGAACTTTCATCCTTTATATCAAGGTCACTTGAAGAAATTGAATAACATTATATTCATACTTCATTACTGCTCAGTGTAGCTGCTTGGTTATGCGTCATCCTGAAGAAACCAGTCGATATGCCCACAAAATATCTAACTAGATAACTAAAGACCATGGGAGCAAGGCACGCATATACTGTCAATCGTTAACCCAGGAGAGGGCGCGCGGCGAAATGTAGCATTGGAAGAGGCGTGGGGTGTCATCGAAACCCCAATGAACATATTTTTTTCTCTTTCCTTGGAATTATATACTTAGCTGTGTTCTTTTTTGAATAGGTCCACCGAATTAAATTGGTTCTAATAATTATTATTATTAAATAAAGAAGAATCATGGAGTGATATACACACCACGCGCCCTTTCCCGGGTTAATTACGTATTTTTTTTAGCGCGTGCAACTTTAAATTACTTTTATGAACCTCACATCGTCCCACCCGATATTTTTGTCTCGTTTCTGAGTAAACTTGGTTCACTTTTTCGTTCACGGTTCTCGAAAAATTGGGCTGGTCCCTCGAGGCCATCTTCGATGCCCTGCCAACGCACGTTGCTTTCAGGGAGCGGAGTCGTTATCGGTCGCCACGAAAGGTGGAGCTATCGAGAGAGAGAGAGAGAGAGGCCTTCTCTCTCTCTGCAGGGCGGACGAGATGGAATCGGCGCAGATAAGACGGGAGAAAGGCCAGGAGAGACCCTGGGAGAGCCCCGCCGAGAAGTGATTCGGTTTTCCCCAAAAGGGAAGGAGGTGGTTGGAGTCCGCAACAATGATGGTTTGCCATGCCACCGAGGCGATGGGAAACAGCGGCAGGTCGAAAGTATCCCAACGGGAACGATTCTGCAGATAGCAAGACTGGTATTTCCACTCCAACTCCAAGCAAAAGAAGATAGGTAGAGAATGGCGATAGGGGTGAGGGACTGACTTGAGAGGACCTAACGCTCTCGATCTGTCTGTTTTTGGTGACCGACTCTTCGCTTGCAAGAGTCGGTCACCAAATGCAATGCAATAAGGCAGTAATAATAATGCAATCCAGGAGCGCAACTACGAATTAAGGCTAGGGGGGGTTTTAGGCACAACTAATACTAAAGGGTATCGAGGTATTGCGTACCCGCCAGGGTAATCGGAATTTGCGGGGCCCTCCTGCAGAAAATTTTTAAGATTAATGGTTCAAAATGGCGAGTTTTACGGCTTTCTGAGGGATATTTGATTAGTCCTAGCACTATTCTATAAGTAAGCCTAATCCAATTAAGTAAAATTGATTGAACTTAAATATTTCTCTGAGCTCTGGGGGGGGATTTGTCTCCCAAAGCCCCCCCCCTCGCTGGGCCACTGATACAATCAACCTGAAACCTCTAGGTTAAGCAGAGTAAATCTTGTTAAAAATATACCTGTAACTGAAATATTACAAAAATTACGCCTGAGAAAATAATTAAACGGCAAAATTAACCGATTTGAGACACAGAAAAATTTCGACACCGGCCTATTTAATACCCTAACAATTTCAGACTTATAGCGTTAGTTTTAAGCGATTAATTCGTCGTCAAAGAAGACCGGTCCAACAGAAGCTATGCGTTCTCTTACTGCTTTTTGCCTCAATAGAACGTGTTTCAAGAAAGATTAATTTGGTCTTGAAACATTCTTAAATTGCACTTCATGAAAGAAATAGTGTTCTAAAATTGTGTGGAATGTTTAACGTCAAAGTTGCCAAGTATGGTCGTTATATTATTGTGTCCAGTCTTGCCTATAGGTAATGAGACTCATTGAAACTTGATTCGGCATTAAAACAAAAGCTTAAATACTATCAAGTTTTGTTATAATAACCACATTAATATTGAAATTTTCTCGAAAAGTACTTCGGGAAGTACAAAATGTATCAATCAAAGGCAGGATACTGGTGGGAATTACTATGGGAAAAATTAATTTGTAATTACTATAAATTAATTAGAAACAAATATTACGTACGGCAATAGGTGGGGGGAGATTCGTGCCCAAACAATTTTGGTTTGCGATGCCAGTAAAGAGATGGGAAATACCATCAGTTCGAAAGTAGTCAATGGGAACTATTCTACGGGTAGCACTTGAGTATTCGTAGTGCAACTCCAAGCTAAAGAAGATAGAGGCACACAATTTTCGCACAATTTGTGCATGACTGCGTAAAGTTATCACGGTGGTTAGTCCCGATATACTTAAATTAGTCAAAAGCGACCGCTTCTTTGTGGTAAAAGTTTCAAACACAAAATTTATACATCTAAACAGTACCCTGTGAGCCACCTCTAGGTTGTTTGGTAGGGGCGACCAATCACCAACATGCAGCATTCAAGAGGACCGCCACATGCACACCGCATGGTCATAGAAATATTGCGCATATGAGCAAAATATGTATACATGAATATTCATGCAAAGACAAATCTTGCCAATGGTTAGTAATTCCTATTGCAAATCCATGCAGGGTTAGAACTATGGCAATTTATTTTATTGTAACTTATGGAGATTTATTCATTTTAAGTGAAAAATGGCGAAAATATCCTTCATTTTTCGCTATTTGTGTCACAATGTTATGCCCAATTAGAAGAGGCTTGCTACGCCTTCAGCCCAACATTTGGGCCTGCAGAAGGAAGGAGGTTTATTTTTTGTTTTGCGTCTTTGATCATCGGGTGAGGCACTTGCACGAAAAACACGCTGGGATCCAGAGCTCCCCTTCCCCAATACACTTCTCAGTTTCCCTCCCCGGCCTCAGTGCCGTCCTGAGGGCTGAGTGCAAAGGAGAGTCACACGCACTCGTAAAAGCAGTGACCGCCGACGGAACTCCACCGCACTCGTCGATCCTAACTCATTCCCCCCTAGTCCACTCCCCCGTGTCCATGGGAATCCACTTCCCCGCTCTCCACGTTCTTCATCTTATCCACATCAGCCCATCTTCATCCGGTTCTTCATCTTAGCTTCATCATCATCTTCGGCCGTCTCGCGATGGCTTTTCTCTGTTTTGAATACGTTCGAAATGAACGAGAATGTTTGTTATTCCTAGACAAAAGAATAACTATAAATCATCAATTTGAATCTTTATTTTATATTCATGTTATCTTTATCTTATGTTATCTATATGAAATCTGTTAGAGGATATGTTTTTTAAAACAATTATGTGGGTTCATTATTAAAAAAAAACCCTATTAGTTCGTGATTTAATATGACTTTTCTTTAATTTTTTTTAACAATGTCTTACTTCAGCACTATGTCGTACATTTGAATGACATCACCCAAAATATTTTACCAATTGAAAAAAAATATAAGAGCCATTATATAGCAATTTTAAGGGGAAAAGTATTGTCATAAAATAAAAATACTTTGTTCTATTCCACACTTTATTTCAAAAAGTACGACCCGGGCTTCTGCATATCATGCTATCATTAGGTGATGATAGCATGATATGCAGAAACCCGGGTCGCACTATTTAAAATAAAGTGTGGAACACAACAAAGTAATGTATTTTATGATGAAGCAGTTCTACGAAGTAACGCCGGAGACCGTGTCTTATAGGAAAAGTATTAAATTATTCATCATAGCTAATTGATTTCTTGATTTTGCGCGTGACAAACGTCGAATGGATTAGTAGTACGAGCAGTTTCTCGTATTTGCATACATTTGCATTCGCGGATGTGACCATGAAGTTCCAGGTTTCCCACTTCTCTGGGTATTATCCTTCCCGAGCAACTTCGGGTGTCCTGCTAGTAACCAATAAATTTCATATTTCCTATGCATAAATTTTCTTTGAGTATAAAATATCCTTGAGAGATATTATACTATGTCCCGCACACGGTAATAAACTATGAGGCATTTTTCCGTCGGATCTTTTACTTTACGATAGCCTCTCTTGCTTGCTGCCTGGCACCCGATCCATCCCTTTCCAAACCTCTTTATCCTTTTCACCCATCTCTTTCTGTCACCCATTCGCCCCGATGGTTCACTTTTCCTCCGACACACTTCTTCCATCCTTCTTCGCTCCATAAACCACCACCACATTCGTCCAGGCTTTCAAATTCTTTCTTCCCCTTCTCCAAATCCGTTCTCCGTACCCTCCCTCCCCCGCCAGCGAAGTGAAGAGTGTGAAGTGGCGACGGAGGGAGAGCATTGTCTTCGCTCTGGACGACTGGAGAGATGCGCGTGTGGAGCGAGATGCGTTGAAAGGGAAGTGTGTTTTAGAGCGATGGGAGGTGGAATAGAGGGAGGGGGTGTATGAGATTTGAGGAGAAATATAAGGGTGGAAAAATGAAGGGGACTAACCGTGCAGTCACTCAGATGTGAAACGTATAACCCTTTCTAAACCAGCTTTGCTTCTAAGTAACATCAAATTTGAAGGTCCGTAGTTTAAAAATGGATGCCTTTTCTAAAAAGTAGCCGCGTCGGATCTGTGTGGCCTGAAAGGTTTTTTATGTGAATAAAAATTACATTCACTTAAATATTTTAGCAACTTGTATCCCATGAAATCCCATAGCGTATATTTCTGTCCCTCTCCTCGCCATTTTTAGGTTTCATTGCCAAGAAACATCGAATTAGAAAGCAAAAATGTGAGATTCACTCTTTCAGTGACCCGATCCGTGGGTTGGTTTGGGTAGAACTCAACCTGAAATTAACCACAGGTTTGCAAATTTCACACATCCGGACAAGCTCATTTCCCTTGAGTCCTTTAGCATTTCGAGGATTTATTAGGAGGTGTCCGAATGATTCACCTGGAATTTAAACACGGGACCTTTTTCAGCAGTTTTGAGCTATACCCTCTAGTTTACCGCACTCAGTGTAAGATACGAGAAATACGCAAAATATGAGAAATGAGATATTTGAAATGAGTGGAACTATCAATCTTTTTTTAAATTTTGTTTATTTTTTCGATCAGTTGCTTCTGTTGCAATAGTGTCATATTTTAGACAAATTACAAGTTGTACCTATTGCTGTATTACAGCCTGGGATATTAGAAATAGGTAAAGCAAAGGGTCTTTGCTGAAAAGTTTTGGTTCTAGTTGATCAGCTATCTCTGTTTCAGTAGTGTCATAGCGCGAGAAGATTTAATGTTCTGCTTTAAAATTAAAGCATGAGATTTAGGTAGTTTTATTAAGTTGAATAAATCGACCCCGTTGAATATTTTATTCGATACCAGATCAGATTCCCGATTCCTGTTTCATTGGTTCTATATTACATGAAAGTTATGTAAGGTCTATGGTATCTAAAATATGTGACGAACTTAGTGAACAATTGCATTTAACAAGATACGCTGCATCGATAGTGGTTTTTTAGCTCGTTGGTCATCCAATACCTGGTTACTCAATTTAATCTTCTTCTCTATCAACCACGTGTTAGAATGCCTTGCATGACAGGCACCTGCATAAGTTTACGCCACAACCATACGTATTGTTTATTATATTTGAGAAATATTGATAAACTTTTCGGCAGATTTTGACTATTGAAAATGACAAAATAATCGAAAATGCTTAAATCTATTCATTTATTTCAAGGGAGCCTGGTTGTAATCTATCGATTATTGAATGATTATTTTCGGTTTGTATTTATGCTTGTCACACCTTTTAACTGAAGTACCTGCTGTCGAATCAACATAAGTTTTTAAACAATCAAACCTTAACTGGATATTTTCCCAGAAAAAAGGTTTTGTGGGTAAAGAATGAATATCACAAAACGAAATCATTCGAGGGAGATAAAAGTGTCAAGCTCAGGATTCTTTTCTTCGACAGTAAATAGACATATATAACAAAGCTCTTGTCCGGCCGATACAAATTGCATCCGTATATGTAAGCGTCCGATACAAAATGACATTGTTTATGGGAAGGCTCGTGTGTTTGATTGCATTCGATTCCCTCAGTTGCAGTGCATCAGCTACCTCTTTTTGAGTTTACCCACAAAATAAAAAATTCGGTGAAACTGAAACGCATTTTTACGACACATTTTGAAGACTCCAACTGAGGGGTGCATTGTTACTGAAATAAAACGTATTTGTAGGACGAAGTCTATCCAATTTTATTATCGTTGCAGAATGGCGACTGCTGTGGGCGTCATGATCAGAAGCCAACCCGTTGAATCTTGTCATGAGAACCATAAGTACGGGGAGTGTCATTGATAGCCGTCTCTGAGTTCTACCACAGTCGGATACAAAAGACCGAAACCCAATGGGAAAGCTACTGCGCCTTTTTTACCCCCCGAGAATATCTCTTTTCTGCTAGATGACAACATCGTTTCTCCTTGTCACTCAACGACTGTCGGCTGCTCGTACGATTGAGGCGCCGGCCGGAGGGGTGCTCAAGAGGGGTGAAGTTAGCGGGGCTTCGTGCCAGGGTGGGTTACAGGGTTTAGGCGAGTCTATTTACGCCAGAATGCTACAGAAATGAGGTTGGCATTGCTTCCTCCTCATGGGTTGGCTGTTTAAAACATGACGTTCTATTTTTATTTTCTAGAACCTGCCCACGTACACACACTACGTATTCCATACGTGTATCTTTGTTAGTTTGGTGTTGTTGGTTTAATTATTATTTTTGGATTAGTATGGATCTGTGAAATTAAAGCCTTTTAATCTTGTTATTTACTGAAAGAAATATCCAACATACGGGTAATGTACTACTCACTGTACTATGATTTCTTAACTACAGTCAGAGCCTAATTAAGGACCATAGCGTATTTGTCCATTCCCAAAGAAATCATTGCGAAAGGCATTGCGGAGTAGGCGATTATTCGACTGAAAGGGGCTTTTTTCTAGAAGTCGCTAGCCGCAGGTGGAAGAGTGGCACTGGTGGGCTAATTTTTGTGATTTTCATCTCCAACTTAGGCACATTTTATGTGATTTTGATAGATGTGTATGTAGTTATTTGCTGCAGTATGGTACGGCCTGGATTTTGGGCATTCTTTGCCGATAGGCGGCTGTATATTATTGGTTATGCGTGAAGTCGAATAGTTCCTTTATGCCCAGCCTTCCATTTCACGCTGAGACTCTATACTGGCTATTCTGCCTACTGAACCTGGTTAGGAAAGTAACTCTTGTAATTATTTATCGTAAATTTGATGTGTAAGTGAACACAGCAAGGTAAGGTTATGTATTTTTACGACTGCCTATGCTCGGTTGGGTAGAATTTTGGGCGTGAAATATTCTGTATATCAATTATTTGTACTATTACTGATACATTCATATTATTTAAGTAGCGTCAAAGACGGCCAGGTATGAGATTTCAGCTGACATGTATACAGCAGCCCTTGAGGTTTTCTATGAGCAATAATAGTCTATATTTTTGACATTAGGCAGCGTCAACGTAGGTATATTCCGAAGTTGTCCATACCTCCTTTTGGAACAACTCATTCTACCTGCCATGTACTCCTTTTTCCCCTCCTTTTCTTTCCCGTAACATTTCCTCATTATTTAATTTCGAAATTAAAGGCGTGAGCTATCTCGAGTACTGTATCCATAAATAAAAATAGTCGTAGGGGATTGAAGGGTGGGGAGAATAGGAGCCTATAAATGGCTCGTACTCTTTACCCTATTTGGAAATAACGTCCCGTTGTGTTCATTATTCAGAAACTCTCCCTAATCAATTTAGTATCGCAAAATAAGAGTTTGAATAGTGTAATTAATTCGAATGAATCCTATTTTCATGAGCGGATTGTTGTTGAAAGCTGTGAGCCCTTTTCATTTTCTTGAAATGTAATTGAATAGCACACCCACGTCTGTAGTGTGGGAAACTATAAAACAATACAACAATAAAAACTTCGTGCTCTGAAGATCTGAAAATGGGGTGGTTTGAGGAGGAGATAAGCTTATTAGGTGCACCTCCTTTAGTATGATTCAAGTATCGATGGAAGCTTCTAAGATATTAAGCAGAGCTTCCTTTTGAGACCTAGCCGTAGTAGTGTTCCGATTGCTATAATGAACGTCGTTTGTATTCACCACATAAATGTGTTTACGAATTCAACCTGTAGAAGAACGATGGAATCTCGGAGACAGCATACCATAAAGATTCATTTATCGTATGTAATTGTAAGATATCATGGGTACGTGCTCGCTTCACAAATTCAGTTTTTTCGAGCCGGTCACGTGCGGGTCTTCATTTCCCGACGTATAACGTCTTTAAACTTACTCTATCAGCTTAAAATCTTCAGGATGTGCAAGAATAGACTCTTGTTAAAAAATACTCGTAACAATAACATAAAAGTGCTATATCAGCATTTTCTCTGAGATAAAATTTTGTATTCAAGGTACCGGATCTTATTTATAATGCTTAATTGTGTATTTTCCGAAAGTTTTTATGAAAAGAAGAACGTTGTGATGTCAAAGATAAAGTTGAGAAAAAAACCGCGGACTTGCGGTAAACCTTTACGGAGTCAGTGCAGATATATTCATGCAAAATTAAATTATATCTAAATTCCATGGCGAAAAAAATCTTTTGCCTTGGCCAAAATATCTTGGATTTCGCTTGCATGTCAGGTAATGATTTCATGGGTAAGAATTTTACCTGTACTGATCGAGGATTCTTGGGAGACAAAGTTTTAATTCTCTCTCCTCATTCATCATCAACGGTTAGTTGACGCATTATTTCTCGATTTTAAGAAAGCTTTCGACACGGGACCTTACAATATACTTTTATACAAATTATAGTCATGCGAAACAGTGGAAAACTGGTTCGTCGACTTTTTGAATGATCGTAAACAAAAAGTAGTTCTTGACGGAATTAGCTCTGATGTAGTTAAAGTGACATCAGGTGTTCCACAAGGAAGCGTACTCGGCCCCCCTTTGTTCGTTGTATACATTAATGACCCCTGCTCCCGAATTACCAGTAAAATACGATTTGCTAATGACGCTGTTATTTATCGCGAAATTAGTGATCACTCCGACTGTAATCATCGGATTTAAACGTTAAACTGTGGAGGCAAGAGTGGGGACTCAAACTTAATCTGAATAAATGCACGGTGGTATATTTTTTGCACAATTCGTTCAACTATAGCCATGTTTCTGCTGTGGATGGTATCAAAGGTAAAATACGAAATGAAGTACCTGGGAGTTACGATGACCTCGAAACACACGTGGGGAACACATAGGGAATATTTGCGGCATAGCCCTGAAGAAATTAGGACTCGTCAAGCGTATTGTGAGAAGATTTTCGGACGAGAAGGTAAAGGTGCTATTACGCACTCGTCCGAACGCCTCTTGAATATGCAGCGAGCATATGGGATCCCGTGCAGAAAGACTTATTCCGTGAACTGAATAAAATACATAGGAAAGGCTGTGCGGTTCGTCAAAAACTGCTATGGCCGTACAGACAGCGTTACCCAGATGTTAAGCGAATTAGGCTAGGAGCCGCTGGAGACTGGGAGGCAGCGCGATAGGCTCAGATTGCTTGAACAATTGAGAATGGATATCTTTAAGAGCGACACGTTGAGCATAATATTAGAGCCCCACTATATTTACAGGTCCGACCAAAGTGATAAATTAAGAGAGATATTTTGGCGAACAGATAGATATGGGAATTCGTTTTTCTCCCGAGTCTTAAAGGACTTAAATAAATGCTAATCGTAATTTAGCATTTGGATTGGCCACCCCCTGCCACACGCCTTTTAGGCAGCTTGCGGGTTAGTATGTAGATGTAGATGAACTGTGAGGAATAAATTTATATGCATTTCACGGATAAGAACGAGGTTGGCCAATCAGGCGTATTTTTACCAGAGGGATAATTTTTCAATTTTGATAAATATCCTTGCGATAAAATGTAATTACTTAGCTGCGAATATTGTGCATCTATCCAAAACAGTATTCAACCGTATTTATTTTGTATTTAGATACAACTTTCCTTTATTTAATTGTTTCACGGCCTTTGAAGGAGATCTCGCCCGAAAAAATGTCCATTAAAAATTCGTCTTAATGTTCAGAAAATAATGTACACCAAGGATGAAATTCGGCGTGAAGAAATGATTTGGTTCGATTTGAACCTGGATCACCCGACTGCCGGTCAGTTATGCTACCAGTTACGCCACCAAGCCACTTATTTAAAGACGAATCTCAGAGATCCGGGTTAGAATCCCTACTAAGTCAAATGATTTTTTCATGCTGAATTTCATCCTCGGTGCATGATAACTTTACACCCCTGCGCGTGATTGCGTGATAAGGAGTGCTTTCAGAATACTTAATATAAATCTGCATCCTATGAAATGGAAGAAATTAGGGTACAGATATACTCTGATTTCATACAATTGTTAGACATGTACGACTTTCAGGAGATTTCTGGGCAGGACAGAGAGATTTCAAAGCATTAGGAAATTTTCGTGGAATAAGCGATTTTTAGACATGGATAGGGAATTGATTCACTCCAAAAAGGAGAGAAAACCATGAATTATGAATTTAAAATGATAAATGAAATGGAAAAGTGGATTAGGATACCTTTAGTGAAAGATAAATCAATAACGACCAATGAGAAGAGAATAATTTTTGCGTAATAATGAAAATATTTTATCTGATGCACAAAAAACCTTCTGCGCCACAATTTAATGAATGAATGTGCTAAAGCACTGCAAGCTCTCCACACCTCCGAAAACAGCACTATTTGGCCTCTACATCGGGGTTTTTGATAAATTTTAACAATTAGGCGTGCACAAATACCCATGCCCTCGATAATGGTAACTTATCTATGTTGGACTTGAACTCGCGACCTTCGATTTGGTAGGCCAGGACTTATACCGCCGTTATATAGGCCGGCAAAAATGTAAGACTTTTATACCGATCTTTCTCTAAGCCAAAAGTCAGATACAATCGGAAGATTTGGGTGCTAATCCCAGCTCAGCCAAATTAATTTTTTCAGAGTAAAGTTCGCTCATGGTGCAAATAAATTTGCAAATAAATCACAGAAATGAGCTTGCAGGACATAAACAGAATGGAAACTGCTCGTAACACTCAATGGAGATTCATAACGAAGGGAATTCTAGTTCAAAGATATAAATTTATTGCTTGAGTTCTAACTGCGCACGGAAAGGATAGATTAGCAAAGAACTTGACGGCTGTGTGGTTTTACGATGCCCCGATATCCATCGAAGCCTGTGATCTCAGCATAGAGGAAAGTCGAACGAGGTTCATGAGATAAAACAGTATAGGAGATTACTGCAAGCCTGGTCGGAAAAATAGACCTTGAAACGGAAAAATGGTAGTTTTGGCCAAAAAAATCGGTGATCAAGTCAAGGGAGAGGAAATGTAAAGGAAGTAGTTAAAATTCTGACTGTCGGTGGTTGTTTCTTGCATTTTTGAATTGGATATTTTACCAGGAATTCTCATTTATTCGTAGAGTTGGCGTGATTTCAAAGCATGAGAAGTTATATAGATATTTATTTTACGAAGCCATTATGTTAAACTGACTGAGTACACTATCTTTTTACAATCCTTACCCTTATCACTTTAGCGGGTGAAATAGGGAGGAATAGTTTCTTAACGACGCGTCGTGTCGCATCACACATATAAGTACTATATTTCAGAGTAGAGTGTAGCTCTAACTTTATACACTACGAAGGAAAATGCTGCACCAAACGCTGGGATAGTTTATGTTTAGCATGCGAGTTTTGTTCTCAGTTTATCCAATCGATCGGCATCCATTGATCAAGTGTAGAATAATCCTGTACATAAAGGTAAAAACCAGCGTATATTATGCATGGAATTAGCATTGGTTGGTTTATTTTATGAAAATGTCTATCAGTGATGAATAAGTTGTTTGATTTGCCTTGATTACTGGAACACTCATTTTTGGTGTTTAAAAAAATGGTTCAAATTTCATGAAATATTGTCTTAGGAAGTGGAAAGTGACAATATGGCAAATTGGTCGTATAGTCAGTCCTACTATGCATCAATTAATTTACTTCCATGGTTATGACCCCGCACCTTTCAAAGGGGACGGCATTATTTAGAAAAACAACACTCGAGGGTCAAGTAAAATATCAAGACTTGAATAATGTTCCCAAAAAAAAAAAAAAAAAAACAAATGAGAACGAACTTATAATGAGCCGAATAAGCTCTCCACTACCCATAGTACATACCCATACCTCTTACCTCTACATACCCATACATACCCATACCTCTAAAAATAGCCGAGTCATTATACAAAGCCGCTCATAGATTACCATTTCAGTTTGTATTTCATTTCTATCCAATTTTTGGTGTTCTCTGTAGCGTTTTACCGTGTAGGAAGGCAGTTTTAAAATAAGTACAATCGCGCCACCAATCTACCTTGAAAAGAGTTGAGTGATTTTAGAAGCAGCAGTTTACTATGACTAGGGGCGTGGAAGAAGGGATTATTTTATTTTTATTATACATGAGCCCTAAAATGGATGTAATGAATTACCTAATTTATACCGCTGAAAACACTCGGGTGCTGCTAAATATAATTAAATACGAATACTAGAAATGAGTATACCGGTGAGTACTCGTTATCCACTTGGATCATACTTAAGTATTCATTCGAATTATAATGTGTGAATAGTCTTTAAATGTTATCCAGGATGGTACTTAATTATTCATTAGAGCACTAGCATATTTATTGGTGCCCTCAAGTATTCATCTAAGTAAGTTTTTTTTAGGGTTCTGGAGTGAATAAATATTTCTGGTGCCCCACTACACTTGAGTGTTCCAGAGGGAAATTCTTCCCCTTCCGCGACTAGTCCTAATGCTCGACTGAGTGCCACTCTCGCAATTCCGGCTCCTCAGCGTGGAACTTGCAATTAACGTGCCCTGCTTGGAATCCCTTCACTGCTCACGGCCAGTGATCCGTTAAGGTCTTCTTGGAACGAAGCAGCATCGAATTTTCGCATTCGTCTACGGCTTTTTGTTCGTTAGCTAGATTGACTATTGGGCATTCCATTCCTTCAATGCAGAGGAACTGAGAGAAAATTCACCTTCACATCAGTCATGGGTGAATGGCTAAGTTCTGTATCCAGCATACGTAAAAGTCAGCAACTATTATTGGTTTGGCCTTTTTTTATTTGAAACGGTTTATTCGTGACAATAATGTTGAATTTTAGCGTGAAAAGTGAAATGGGTATGTAAAATAATTAAAAAATTTAGATGTATTTCTCCTAAAATTCATGATGCACGAAGTATTTGGCTCTATGTCACTGGCTTGCCCCTGAAAACTGGTAAATATAAAAAATAATCCATAAAAATTTGATTTTATAAATTTTTTCACTCTTATTATGTAATTATTTGCCTTTATGGCGCACAATAAATCATTACGACAAAGTAGATTAGTCAAAATCGTTTCTAACTTTTGGACACCTTTTCTGCTCACGCGGTGCTTGGGAACATTAAAATTATATCTTGGGATATAACTTTAATATAACTTTAATGTTCCACAAAAATATGTTCTTTAGAGTCAGTTGGACTACATCCCTATTGTTGTGGTTGCCTAGTGATATCCCTAATGATCCTAATGGAATGTTGGCGAAGGTAAGGTTTTCCATCAATCCGAACTGATATGCAGATTTGTTGACGTAAATTTACTCGCCTGTTGTAGTAATTTTACTTAAAACAGCTAAAAAATGAACGTAGATTTAAAACAAAATTCAATCGTTTTCTATCGTATTTTATTGAACTACGTATTTATTGCAAGCATATAAAAGTGTAATTGTGAAGAACTGAAGATAGTTAAACTCTGTTGTTGTTTACATGTATATATCATGCACTTATTCATTCCGTTAAACACACAATGGTCATCCATTTCGTAAATGAGTCTCATGTCTCTTAGCCTTCTGAGGGATATCCAAATTCTATTTCGTGGAGAGACAGTGCTAACATCCCTGGCGTCCAGTTAAGCGGTGAGCTCTAGTAATGACCTTAATCCGTCCATGCTATTACCCCAGGGAGAAAGTTAGCCTTTAGAGGGTTAAGTGGTCGAAACGAGAAAAAGTTTATCTTGATTCTGTATCCACTCCAAGTAGTGTAAATCGTGAAGCATCTCTGTTTCTGTTTGCTGGTGACTATCAAAATAAAGGCTCACATTCTCTGTAATGAACCTGGATATGACTTGGAGGTGGGCGTGGCCGAAAGGAAGTGCTTCAGTCTATATCAGAAAACGGGGAAATTGTAAAGAAAGTGCGCATGATGGCTGTGTTTATGCACAACGAAACGCACAATGTGCACTTCGCGATAGATAAGTTTTTGGAGAAAGTAAGATTTGAGGGTCTAATGCAGGAAGTATGGGTATCCTGGGCTCGGAGTAAGGACGATTTATTAAGATAGATGTTTGTTTATATAAAAAAATCAAATTATTTATTTTGCGAAGTGGCAGTTCTTCAGCAATTTCTGCAAACAAGCATTGCTATAAGTTACGTATGAATCATAGTTTTTTAATTCCTAAGCCCAATATTTGAACCTCTGTCAAATGATATGTACTGAATTGTTGTGCTCTTATAAAATTGGCCAAACGGGCCAAAACGGCCCACGATAATAAATCAATCAATTAATCAATAATCTTTATTCCTTTAAAAGATCATTTCTTTATTTAGAGCCCAAAAGTTTAAATAATTTGCCAAGTTCCATCGAATGGATAAAGGGTATAAATAATTTTTGAAGAGGCTTAAGATTTGTTATTTTTCCATTATGATATTAATGTTATTTTTTGATGAGTTTGTGTGAATGTTAGTTTCTAATATTAAAAAAGCCCACATTTTATTAGCGGATGAAAAAGTTATTTTGGACTAATATCACGAATGAAAAGCGTGCGGAGAGAGCTCTTGTCCAGTAATTGCTAAACAAAAAACAATTAATCAGAAATGACTCTAAAAAATTAAAGTTGCTATTGTAAATGGTTAATGAAAACACCAAATTAATATTTGGAAACCATATTGTACTGGTAATGAGTTTGTAAATAGCAAAAAGGTCCGTGAGAAATGTGATAACAATGCCAATTGTATTCGGAAAGCTAAACGATTATTAATTAATAAAAAAGTTATGTTTTTTTAATCAGAAAAAAATCGTTCATCATCATCACTGGTCAGCAATCCTAGGATTGGTTTGACGCAGCTCTCCACTCAGATCTCCCATCAGCTAATCTTTTCACACCTACGTATTTCTTCTCTTTCACATCCTTCTTTACTTGTTCCCAGTGGCGCCGACTCCATGGGGCCTGAGGGGGCCCGAGCCCCCTCAAAACTTCGTTATGGGCGTGAGTAAAAATGTGTCAGGCTTGTCGATTTTCCCCGGAGTGTCCAGATATCGAGATTCGAGTTATAAGGGTTCTAATGTTGACCATATGACTCTTCTAAAATGTTTAAAAAACTTAAAACTCACTAATTATAAAATTACCCGGGGCAAGATCCCAGTTTGGCCCCCCCCAATATTTTTTGTAAGTCGGCGTCCCTGCTTGTTCCTTATTTTTTGTTCAAGGTCTTTCTTTTCCGTTCTTGCCTACCACTTATCCCTCTACCATTGTCTTCACCAGGCCATCATGTCTCAAAATGTGGCCTATAAGGTTGTTCCGTCTTCTTGTTAAAGTTTTCATGGGGCTTTTCTTCTCTCCTACTATTAGGACTTACTCGTTACTAACTCGGTCGATCCATTTGATCTTCATCATTCTTCTGCAGCACCACATTTCGAAGGCCTCTAGCCTTGCTTTCTCCGCTGCGGTCATTGCCCATGCCTCACTTCCGTATAGGAACATACTCCAAATGTAGGTTCTTAAAAAATCGTTAGTAAACGATGAAGCTCTATGGTTAGAGTTATTAGTAGTTCATGACATGGGGGTATTCTCGTTTGCCGCGTTTTTATTCTACGGAATTGCCCTTGAAATTGCCTCTTTTGTGGCATTCGTGTGGCATTTCATTTTAGCTAGAAAAATAATTTTCGCTAGAGAATATCTTGTAATCAGTGCAGTGCAATAATTTGGGTAGAATTGGTGTTCATAGTAAATATACCTCGAGGTTTGAGGTATATTCACTATGATTGGGTAAAGATAAAAACAATTGTCTGTAGAGGCATTGATTCCATATGAGTTCCACGGAAACCTTAAGGGGTGTTCATTAATTACGTGAGGTGATTTTGACAATTTTTGGACCCCCTTCCCCCTTAGATATCACGAGATATAGCTCGCCCCCCTCCCTCTATTCTGTGAGGTAAACTCTATTGTCTCCGGCTCAACTTTGTGGAAGCTCATTTTGAGCAAATAAAAAGAAAAAAATTGTACTTTTCCTCCAATTAATTTTCACGGCACCCATTTATTTTCACGTGAGGTTGTTCAAAATGCGTATTTTCAGTGTTAAAACGTTAATATAGGTATACTTCATTGCGTTGGATTTATTAAAATAATCCTTTAATTAGTTTTAATTAATAGTAGTTAAGATTACGATATCTCCACTGCACAAACGCTCAATAATCGTCCACCGAATCAAATACGGTTATCTAATAGCCCTAGTAGTTGTAAATGATTTGATTCGGTGGGCGATTGTTGAGCGCTTGTGCAGTGGAGGTAACGTAGTATTTAATATTACTAATGTCGCAATTTTACTGTTTTTGGGTAAATAAAATAACGTGATACTTGCCAGGACCCCCTTACTCCTCCAGGTGAGATAGAGTGAGAATCGGGTTGACCCCCCCCTCTAAACGCCTCACGTAATTAATGGATGTCCTCTAACATTAAAGATCTTTTCAAGCATTTTACTCATTTCTTATGACAATTGTAATGATATAAATTCATGACTCCGGGCACACATTGGAGGCACTAAACGCACGCTATCAATTCAAGAGGAAGAGCTATGCATAATTTTCTGTATCGTACAGTCACCCATCCTTTTTTAAGCAAATCTCTTTAAAAGATGAATGGAACAGTGAGATGGAGTTGGTTAAGCAACAATTAATGATCAAAGTACGAAGTTAAACTTGCAAATTTACTTTTAAACGGTTTCGGATACTTTTCAGGACATTAAGCCACTCCGAGGGAGAACAATATATTTCCAGAGGGGCCCAAGCGGCGCAACTGACTTGTAACCCTAGGGCCGCGTTGCGCTGGAATCCGCTTTGAGGCGGAGAATTGGAGGTCGAGCAGCCGATGGCCGCGAAAGATTTACTCCGCGCCGGGAACAGCGGCAATACACGTGCAAGCAAAGCACAACGGCGGCGGCGGTGCCGGCGCACCTGCCTCCGAGTTGTAAGGCTATTGATTTAAGGGGGGATGGCTTGTTTGGTGGACGGCAATGGGAATTGCATGGCGGGGGAGTGCAACACGCCTTCACGGTAGTATTGGGTTGGGGACGAGGAAAAACACACAAACCTTGCCCGGTTAATTATTGACTGAGGGGGTGCGTGCTGATTGCGACGAGGTGGTCGGGGAGATTAATTCGTTGCGTTAACATTTGGCTGTAAACGCAATCGGTTAGAACGCAAAAATGAATGACGTGCGATTTTACCTCTCCAATTCCCTTCTCTAAGTAGGAAATAAATTTTATCGAAAGAACCCATTCATGAGTTCAAAATGTAACTGGTAGTTGGAAGTATAGAGTAAAAAAGTGCAAATTTGAATAGATTTAGCATGTTTAAGACAACCTAACTTCATTGCCATACTTCATGATGTAGTGAAGAAACAAAAAATATTTTACTTATCGATTTTTTAAGTGAATATGAATTAAAATGAGGGGAATTTGTATCCTAGTAGTTATAGTGCTTTTTTAGTTCTCTATGTATCTCGGGTTCAAATCCCGTTTGATGTCTTCGAATACCTTCAAGAAAAGTACTCGAAGCGCCAGGAGGCACAGGGAACGGAACTAGCCTCCCCACCCTAAGTTTATGAAATATATATACCCTCACGTAATTTAATCAACATTAGGGTTGATTCACACAGTTAGGGAATAAAGAGAAAACGCTATTAATAACCTATCCTTATGAGGCCAGGATAGTTTGTGGATAAATTTATTTCCTCACGATTTTTTGGAAGAAAAAGCACCTAGAATAAGCATTTATTTTTCAAAAGGGTGTAGCTACAATAACAGATAACAATCCAGTCCACGTACAAAACAAATAGATGAACTTTCTAAGAAGATTTCTTTTCAATTAAAGATTTGAAAGTTCATTGAGAAAACCCTTAGCATGAGCTTCTGTTTAGTGAAGGCAAGTATCTGATAACGCTTGAGATTGACACCACATTTCAAGCATCTCACAATCATTCTGAGACTGCATAGAAATTCATACCGAGGTAAAAGTCTATCTCGAGAAATCCTTCAAGTTCGTTTTGTTTTTTCTTCTCTTATCCAATGAAAATTAGCCATATCTGTACTCAATTAGCAATTAGAAATCTCCACATATATTGAAAATATTAAAGTAATCAATGAACATATACATTGCAAAAATTAGCAGGTAGTAATTAAAAACCTCGCATAAAAGTGTTCCCTGAATTCTATTATAGTAGGTACTTAACAACTATCTTTACCGTTGAAGTATCTGAATTTGAGAGCACGAAAATGTTTAAAACCAGCATCAACCAGGTAAATGATTTAAAGGTACTAAAAAAGGTAAAAATGAATTGACGGTTGACTAATAAGATATTTGAAAGTAAATAGAATTGTTTATAGCAGCGTTATTGCATGAAAATCATGGAAAATTGCCGTATTCAGCATATATTAAAAAGGGCATCAAGTAACCTTTTCCCCCTTTCAAGAACAAGGAGGTAACGGATAGAGATTAATATCAGCTTAAAGCGGTTCCCTTTTACGCACAGCTCTAGTGAGAGGCAGTCAAGGAATGTTCCACATTTGTGTGCATTTCTTCCGCAAAATCGATTCAAAGGCTCTCTACCGAGTAAGCAAACATTGCGAAGGAAAGGGAAATAAGAGAAAAGAAGGGTGCATTGACGTGAGAGCAGCTGAACTGCAGAGCGACGGCAAGACCGCGTGTAACGAGCTTCTATAATGTACCTTTGTCTTCAACTGGCAGCAAACTGCCGTTTAGCCCCGAGGAAGAGGTTGTCAGGCATCCATCCAGCACAATCTGCGGCGCACGTATGAGGAGGACCCTTAAGCCCCAATTGTAGCTCCGAGCATGAGGATAGCGAAAATGAGAATAGAATATTGTCATCTGAAGGAACACGAAGGTAGGAAGAGTTTACCCCATCTCAATGTGTCTCCCATCAAAGGGCTTCCGAGAAAGTTCCGTAAATATTACGGCGAAGAAGAAAGAAAGGAGTTGAAAGAGAGGAAAAAAAATTGAGTCGTTAATTAACCTTTTTGCGTTGCCCCCATGTCTGGCCTGCCGCAGAGGAAGCGTGTTCTTGGAAAAAAAACAGTCTTCCATTCCCTCATACCGGTTCAGGCAACATCCCTGGGCACCTCTCGCATGGAGAAGAGGGAAAAAGGCTACATAGTTCAGATGGAAATCTCTTTTAAAAACACCTTGGAAAGCATGACCTGAATTTTAATTAGTTAACGAGCAAAATGTTTCCTCATGTCGGTCAATGCTGGCGAAAAAAATAATGGAAGGCCGTCCACCAGATTAGAAGAAACTTGATTTTGATGAGAACACTTTTAAATGCACCATTTGCGCAATTAAGTGCACTACCAACGACTTGAACACCCCATTTTTCGAGGGATTGTATTAATATATATTTTTTAAAGTGATAGGGAAGAATTTTGTCAGACATACATTGAAAAAAGCAGTATTTTATAGATTTAATCGTAATAAAATAAATTAATTGTATAGAAATCAGTGAACGGGAAAGGAAGATCTCGGATAAGTAATGAAATAAATGAATAAGTACGTAAAAGAAAAGCAATACGTGTGTACTAAAAGACTAGCTGTTGGGAGATTTTAGTGGAGAGCTGCGTCAATCGAATGTTAGGATTTTTGATCAGTGAAGATGAAAATTAACTTGTTTTAAATTTTTGATGGTTAAATGACTTGAAGTAATCATGGATAGGGATTACCATTATTGCCACGGGCCGATATTTCGGCTTTTGCTCCACGGAAGAAAAGTGCCACGAGCCGATATATCGGCTCGAGCGTAGCTCGGATTTTCAAACTAATATTGTTGTAATGATTTAATTTATCCTTTATCCAATGTATTAGAATATTATAATCAACAAATAATTCCTATTAATTAAAATAAAAAAACATTACATTGATGTATAAAAAAGTACTATACATTGTACTATATAAAGTCTATAATAATATATATAAAGTCTATAAAGTACTATATAATATTGTGTTTTTTCATTAAGTGCTACAAAACTCTTAAATATGTATAGGTTGGCACTTTCCGCTAGTACCACCAAATTTCAGTGGCATTAAGACGGTTAAGTTCGATTACGCTGCGGTATCACCAAATTAAATTCTGTTAGAAATTATGTATAGCAAAATTCAAATGTTGTGAATGTTGGGGGTAAGATTTAAGCCTTTTCAAACGGGCGATGAGCTTCAGGATAGAGGCATACTTCATTGGAAGTCATTGGCGGCAACATTCCATGAAGAATGCATAGTAAAGCTTGTCCCAAGCACAACCAATTCCTCAATCGTCGAGGCGATTTTGTTGAAAGGACACCACAAGCGTGCTCAACATTTAGCTGTCAAATAATTTTTTAATCAATCACATAGTCTTCTGATCATGACCCATCGGATGTTGAAAAAAAAACGGTCCTCGTACCACATGTTCAATCCGAAATGTTCATAATAATTACTCTTAGCCCTATTCAACGGAAATATGATTCTTGAGATAAGACTCAATCGGAATTATCTGTTTTCACTCAACACCATTTCAATTCAGAAGGAAGAGAAATCGTCGTCTTGATGACCCGGACCCCTCACGATACCTTTTCCGGCCACAGTAAATGCTTCGCCATGCGACGCAGACAGACCGCCTTTCCGAGGACATATCGTTCGCCGTGTTTTCCCTTGCATGCCCTACTCCCCCTTCTTGTCAGTACCTCTGCCCTCTCCTAATGCTCGCCGTGTCATTTGTCAAACGCTATGTTGTCCTGGGGTTTGTGGCGAGTAAAAGCCTCCATCTCAGCGGTCCTTTTTCGTTTTATTGCATCGGTCCGGCATATCCCAGTGATTGATAGTAATGATGATGTCGCTGGGTACGATGCGATTCGTCAAATGGAATACTAATACTTTTTTTCCACTCGGTATAATAGTTTCCCATATTTCCAAGTCAGGTCTGATGTTTACAAACAGCATTATTCATAGTACATGTCATTCTTCTCAGTGGTTTGGATACTTATCGGGCTGATCTGTTCCGAATTGGATGCTGAACCAATGCTGTCATCACTTTTCAGGTCGCTCTTTCCGGAAACATTTTGCACTTAATACTATTAATATTGCAACTTTATTAAAAAAATCACTAGCAATTTTGAGGATTGTAAGAATGTGATGATAAAACATAATAAATATATAAGGTTACAAATAATGATTTTGAATACATTTTGGATAGAAATTTTTAAACAATGATTCAATGAATGACGACAGGATTCAATTAATTATGATCTCTGTTAACCGTGACTGATTTTAATGAAAACAATATTTTTAATTACGCACATAATTACAAATTTTGAAGTTAACAAATCAATTTTAAGACTTCAATATGCAACTATCAAGTACTATCCACTATGTCGTACCTTACAACTCAAATTCGGAAAATAACACGAGGAAAACAGGAATTTTGTTGTAGTGGGAGGGAAGGCAAGTTTTACAAGCAAGGCTATACATGGTGGATTTTTTTGGTTTGTTAGATCATACTCTCTAATATTCGATCCCTCAATTTGAAATTTTAAACTTACAGGGAAAAAGTACATAGAAATTGCAGTGAATATCTACCAATAGTAGGTAGATATTTATTAAAAAAATTAAGTTCTGAATGGGTATTAATTTTATTTTCAAAATCAATCGCAATATCTCCATGAGTGTACCATGTGTCTCCCTTTCATCGTCTGCTGAGATCAAATTGCCATTCGTTTTTAAAGTTTATAGAAGTTATCCATAACGTAGACATATGTTCATAAGCCGACGAAATTTATATTTATGACGAGTCGTAAATACGGAAAATGGGGCATGTGGTCGAGTTACCAACATTGGCTTTTGTATAGTCAGACGTTTGCATTGTTCCAAATCCTCTTTATTTTCTCGAAGTCTTTCTAAACTTCGAACCACTTTTTCTTTTTTCTCTCTCCTCAAAAACTCCCCCTCTCCTTTCATCAACAACTCTCGAACAACCTCAATATCCGCATCAATAATTAAATATCAAACGTTACAATAGTAACTAGAATTTACCTCGCTGGATACTGAGCCCGTGTACTACTACTGCGTAGTACTTCTTCAAGTTTGATATGCACTAGAGGACTAACGGCTTCCGTGACATGCTAACGTCGATTGTTTCCCAGTTTGTAAAACGAAGCAAAAGGTGGATGTATTGCATTTGAACTATGTTTCTTCATGAGTAGAGAATGGGTATTCCTTGAGTACAGAATGAGAGCGATCTTTCTTCTACGGCCGAGAGACAAATGCGCGGCCATTGGTCGGCGAAAGCGAATCGGACGACGGATGGGGTGGATGGGGGTGCGTGGATTGGACAGCGGGGTCTGCGTGACAGACATGGCAATCGCCCCTAACTGACACCCACTGCCATTTTTCTCTTTCCGAGAATTGCGGATTCCGTAAGACACTTTTTACTTTGCGACAGGGTCTCTTTCACCGTTGCCAGTGAAATGAACCGAACCACGAATCTGCCTGGGAAAGAGACGTGTCAGTATTATGTCGATATTAGAAATTATAGGGATTAGAAGAGGGAGTGAGTGGTCATTCGCGAATAATTTAAGTATACCTGTACAGGCCACGGTGATAACTTTTACGGAGTCACCCAGCTATGTACAAACTGCGCGAAAATTCTCCTGAGAAAAAAAATCTCCTGTACTGGGATTCGCATGTACGTCAGATTGCGCAATTCCGTGTACCGTGCAAAGCGGCCTTAAAGATTTAGTTGGTCTAGGGAATGGAACTAGCACCGACGACGTTAAAAAGTCCCCTGATTTGAATATACGAAATTCAAATTCCTGTTAGGCGAGCTCTAAACTCACATATCCAGAGCAACATTCAGATTGAATTTATTGGCGAGGGATTATAGAATCTGAATCCTTTTAATATCAACCTGTTGACGCATAAACAAAAACAGCAGTAACTTGCAGACACAAGGGTGCTTACGGCATTTATATGACTTCTTAGTTTTCACCATGTGAGAAATTGTGAAAACATTGGTGACATATTTTAACGTCTGTTTCGCTGACGAATGAGTTGGAATACCTCGATAACCTCCTTCCACGACCAAGAGAAAAGTGCGTGGCCATTGTGCGGCGAGAGTGATTCTTCAGTATTTACCAGGATATAACAACTGGCTTTCGTTTGACTGAATTTCGGATTGGCATTTTGGCCTCAATAGGACATTTTGGGGCCACTGTCTGCGTAGAGTGTTTTGGCGCCATCGATCTCTCTCGTCCCCGTGCTATGGAGACGGTATTTGTCCTCCCTATTCGTGTTATTCGACATCTTTGCGACTTCGTTCACTTACTCATACGACTCGGATTTATTTTTAGCGATGACTATTGCTTCGCCGGCTTGTATTTCATGGGTGAGCCTACTCCAGGCATATTCCAAAGTAGCAGAAAGGCGTTAAAGCTCTTTCACTGTACCTTTTATATTTCCTTGAAGATAGAAAATCTCCTAGTTTTGTACACATACGCATACTTTGTATTTCCATTAAAGCACGGAAATGACGCGCACGAAAGATCAGAGCGCTGGAGCACGGAAAAATCCTTAATTTTGGGGAAAAAGTCACTATAAGTTCAACAAAAAGTCTTAAAAGTCTTTTAAAAAGTCCCAGATATTTCATCTACATGTGCATAATACCCGGCGAGCCACCTCAAGAGTGTTTGGCTGGGAGTGATCAATCACTAACATGCAGCATGCAAGAGGATTCCCACATGCCCACACGGGTATAAAAATGCTACGCTTACTAACACATTATACTTCCACATCCATGCGAAGGCAAAAGTCGCCTACTACTCATGAAGGCAATCTATCTTCTATATAATAAAAATGATTTGGTCTGCGTTAGTCTCGCTAAAACTCGAAAACGGCTGGACCGATTTAACTAATTCTGGTTTTAAAATGTTCCTGAAAGTCCCAGGAAGGTTTAAACGGTGAGAATATCATTCCGCAGGGCCCATGAGGCCCTAAAATGGGCCCTGACCAATTTACATAAGAAATAAATGTTAAGTTCGTTATTAATGCTAGCAGACCTTTTTTTCTGTTGCACATTAGTGATAATGGACACATCTATACGAAGTGATTGGAGTGGACCATTGCGTCGCTCATAATTCTCAATACTTTTGTACCCTTTGGGAATTTTGGCAATAAAGTACTTGTCCAGCCACGCAAGTGTATAGTGAATGACAATTTTCTGCAAGCAGTAGTACTGTAACATGGAGACGTCAAAACCTACTGCCTGAGCTTTTAGAATAATTGGTTTTTAATTTTTTTTCTTTAATTTTCACCCCTAAATATTTTCAACTCCAGTGGAGTTTGTTTCTCTCTTGACCCAGATAGCCTTAAAACTTCAGTTTTTTTCAATGAGAAGCAGAATACATTATTAAAGTTCCCTCGAAAGCGATAAGTTTAGATAAGGGATTGTTTTCCCCAATTTAGGAGTTGCTCGTAAAAATGGTGGGTGATAGAAAAAAACGGAGGTTATTTCGAAATCAGCGACCCAAAATTAGCCAGAAACACCCTAAATTGTGGCCAGGCATTTTTGAACTATTTTTTTGCAGAACAGTGCTATTTATAATTCTAAGGAGATGAAGACCAAACTTACGTCTTTGAATTCAATCAAATTTGCGACGATCTACCTTATGTGCTAACCATACTTATGAACAGAGACAGATAATAGTAATAATAGTCGTATAGGTATGTCAGAATTACGTTATAGAGTGACTGATAATGAAGCAAATAGGCTTAGAATGTAACGAGATCGTGAACATCAAACAATAACTGCGAGCTCTACAGAATGAAATTAATCGATTAAGACGCAGTGCTACTGTAATCCTAGAACGAGTAGCATTCAACTGCGATCGGGTTGTAGACTATCGTGCCGACAAATCAGTGGCAGTTAGGGAAATTAAAATCATTTGTCAATGTTGTAAGGCGTAAAGATACAGCTGTGAATCTACTGGATTATGTCGTGCTGGTGGAAAAGTAAAATTTCCGCAGTTGGTGCCACCACAAGATCCATTACATTCCTTAGTTTCCGAAATGGGAAATGATTCTAAACACTTATTGGCCAACATTAAAAAATATGACATTTTTTGCTAAAGACTTCGTCATCTATGTATCTTTAAACACCGAAAAAAGAAAAAAAAATTATCAGAAATCATAAAATTGATGAACTCTATTGTGACTGTTTTTTTTTATGTAGATGAAGACATTATATATTTTTTAATTTTAAGGCAGTTTTATTTAATAACAGCTTTTATTCCACCAACGGTAATGGCCGAAAGAGTTGTAGGTTGGTACTTATTTTTTGACATAATTATCTGTAACACAATGATTAGATAAACGTGGTCGAAAGATAGGAGCATACAATTTTTTTGACTTTCACAGGTATTTTATAACCAAAATTATCCATTTCGGTTTAGCCGTTTTATTAGGCCTTTTATCTAAAGGAACTAACTACAATTGAGTTATGTATGCATAGATGATAACGAAGGAAATACGAAGTTCACCGGGCCAATAAAAGTAGACCACTGAAAAAATGCAGTTTCATATACTAAGAAAATTCAGAAATACGCATTGAGGATAATTAAGTTAAAGATAATTTAGTCTATTTTTCAATCCACGGCCCGACAGGGATTCCCATTCGATCTAAGAGGTCAGTAACACAAATCTTCTGTGAATCTATCGAAGGGTCAGTAAATCAATATTCCTGTGATTCTTCGAATAATCGTTTGAAATCCGAGTTTTTACCTTTTTGAGTTGTCGTATGGTCTTCCACAGAAGAATCTCGGAAACATTATTTATTAGGATGAACTGTGGAAAATGGTCAAAAGACAGAATCGAGTATTTGGATCTAACGTCAAAGAATTAAGTTTTCCCTCATGCCACTTGATCGGCATCCAATGATTTTGTTTTCATGGGGGGAATTAACGTTTTGCCAAAGTTGAAACGTGAAACTTCTGTTCCTTTCTCGAAAATAACAGAACAATGGAGTGAAGCGAAGTTTGAAATTTCTAATGAGCGTCAGATTTGACGTCAATTAAACACTATAGGAAGAATTAACAATGCCGTGATATCTTGCCCTCGGGGTGGTTTCAATGAAGAAAAAAGTAATGTGATAACCGATAAAAAATTATTAAATCAGGTAGAAATCTAATAATGACTGAGAAATCTGAGCCTCAGTTTTAAAAATTCCTCTTGAAAGTTTTGGGCATGTCTGAAGAGAATAATTATATCATATTACGGTTTTTTTCAGAGACCGTTTGAAGGTACGTCCTGTATAAGCACCGAAGAAATTGAAATGAATACCATGATATCGAGATATGAAAGTTTTATGTTACCTCACAGTTTCATGATATTAAATGACGATTGGGTATCCATTTATGAATATGTCATCCGTTAAAGCTCAATTGTTATCAGAATCTTCGTGGTTCTACTGTAATATTGGTTAAAATTTAGGATTTATTGCATGCTTTGAAAAATATTCACGAATTGAGCAAGACTAGGATGCTGAATGATATGAAAACCGAAATAAAATAATCGAATCGTAAAAATTTAATGAGAATTACGTTTTTTCACTATTTTTGCATCTGATTTAGAAATAGAGAGAACAATAATGTTCTAATATTTTAATTTATGATAAATTTCACGACATAACCTTTCAAAATTATGATACTTTTTCAGCATAAGAATTAAAAGCCCCGAACAAAAAAATAAGCGAGAAAAACTATTGTTCCCTGTACTTATTTCTAGATTAATACTGTAAAATAATGAATCCATTGCAATGTTTATATTTCCATCTCGCTCGAGGGGTTTTTGCATCAATAGTGTTCCGCCATATTAGCTACTCCATCTTCATCGCAAATACAAAGCGGACATTCTTTTGTGAAGTTGAACTTGCATGGAAAAGGGCCATTATTCTGTGGTTTCATACGTTACTATGATCCCTGGTTTATTTTTTGTAGTTTGTTGGGTTGTTTTTAGTCCGTGAATATCAAAATTTGAGCAACGGCCTGAATAAAAAAAAATATATATCAATGCATGAAAAATTTTTGGTACCAATTATTAAAATCTAATAGACTCCTGATCCGCAAAGTAAACGATAAATATTTGTGAATGATCAGCAGACTATACGGGAAGTTTTATATGCCAGATTAAAACTTTTTGATTTTGGTCCCGAGCACTATACATTGTTGATTAACGAGGGACTTTTCCTGCATTGATGCTATGATTCTCACAGACTAATATAAGAAGTAATGATAAGTCTCAATTTATCATCATTCTTGAGTTTTTACTCGTAAAAATAACGAATGGAAGTATACGGATATTAGAATTTATCCTAGAAACCTGACGATGGACACATTAGGAGCATTTATGTGTTACAACACCATTTTTAGAGGTATAAAACGAACCATTTATGCAGGGTTTTTCAGAAGGAATCTGCAATACTTCAGGATGTTGTAGGGGAGACAATTTTAAGCATTTTCCGTCCATAAACATGGGGTCGCAAGTCCTTAGTTATTGAGCTATGGCAACGCAAACATATTTTTGGATGCACTTTCCAGTTACCATGGAAACGGTTTTTCTGTGATATCCAGCCTTTTCGACATTTTATTCTATGCTCTGTATTTTTAAGGACAAAATAATCAAGGTGTACGAAAATTTGCGATTATAATTACCTGAAACAATTAATCTATAAGGTAAATTAAACGACAACTTTTAGCGAGTACCAACGCTACGATTACGCTATCTCACCCATTTTGAGATTAAGTCAGCCACGTGCCAACCTCTATCTGTTCCTGATCTATACTCCTGCATGATCTGAATAGCAAATTATTTCAGAGCTTTTCAGAGCAGAATCATTTTGCAGAGTTTGATAGTTTTCCTTGTCCGCGATGACCTTATGGCAGGCGATATCTAAAATCTGGCTCGTTGGCCGCAGCCAACCACTAAATGGTCACTAAACGAGGGAACGAGAAGTACTTGCCGATATAAAGCGGTGTTATCACTATCTTAATACCTCAGTTTTGACGTTGAAATCAAAATATGGCATCTTTGCAATTTGATCACGAAAATCTAGTCCAAAGATTTAGTGATCACTCAACTGATGTATAATATCAAAGCCTTTAAACCTTCTTTTTACTTGGCGATTTTATTAAGAATCAATATCGTATCTAGCCTTCGAGTTCATGATGTAGGTAAACACTTCAAAGACTCCTGGAAAAAGGAGTATTTTTATAAATATCGATGGTGAAAACGGCGTATTTTTTTCTGCGAGAGCCACATTTCAGGTACCTCGGCGAAAGCCATGATTAATATAATATAAGGAACTCGTTGGTAACATATGGATTCAAAACAAACGAATACCGAAATTATTATGCATAATTATTTTGTAGAGTAGTATTTAGTCACAAAATTATCAAAAAATTACATTTTCAAAACAAAATTATGAATTTTGGCCTCATGAATTTTTCCTTTGATTCAGAATTAATTTCACGTGTTTGCAATAAAACCTCGTCGTTTTCTTTAGGCTTAGTTTTTAAATTTTTTTAGCCAATCTTTGGAAGGGTTTAAATTAAAAAATTATATGCATAAAAGTAGGTAAATATAGCATACATGATTTTTTATTAAATCATGCTCATTTACTTCTTATAATCTCTTTTGCTTCTAATCTTATAATGCAGAATTTGATTGCTTTTTCCTTTACCTTGGTCGAAAAAACTAAAGTTGTCCTCATTTGAAAAAAAATTAATATGAATATAACTATATATTAATATTATTAAGTTTATTTTGAATTAATTTAATGAGATTAAATGTTGCCAATGGTTTTTCTAAGTTCTAAGTCGGGTTTTCTAACATGATTTTACACGTAAAATAAATAACTTATTGATCACCAATGTAATTTGCCAGAACAAAACAACATCGATTGAAGGGGTACCTTATTGGTCTCAGGAGTTGGCGGTTCGGTCGCAGTGATTGTGAAATAGATGATATATAGTTCATTGTTTCGTGGATACGTTAATATTTATGATAATAATAGGTTATTAAAACATACCTAAATTACCGCTAAGGAAAATAGTGTTCATGTTATCAAGGTCACTGTCATTCGAATAGGTTGTTAATAAGTCACAATAAAGGAGAGGAAACTTAGGAAATCAAATGGGGTAGACTGAGTACGGAAGTGACAGTCATCCTATTAGCAAAACTATTGGGAATAGCGGACTATGCAAGGGGATAGAGAGAGGAGAGCTTGCACATCTGAACCTAAGGCACAGTATTGCGTCAGCCATCGCGGGCAAACGCTAGCAGGGGCCCATAATGGTTTTCAACAGTCAATAGCAGGGGCGGATCCAGGATAGGGACAAGGGGGGGCTAAGTGGGAGTAATCTCCAAGCAGTAGTGGGGGAACGGAGAAAATGTCCATTATATCTAGTGTAAATTGGATACCTAAGGCTATAGTTCCCTAAGCCCCCCTCCATAGATCCGCCACTGGTCAAAAGTAAATATTTTTGTTCGATTTCTTTTGATGATTTTTGTTACATCAATATTAAAGGAAAGTTGAGTATATTTCCTCGATGTAAAATTGATATTATTGATTCTATCGTTGCAATTACTTAGTGTTTTTGTATAGTATATATATGGAGTTTTTTTTTTTTGCGAAAGAGGGTGATGGGTACGGTTGTGAAATGTTTCTTTGGCACGGTTGTGAACAAGTAAAGGTTATTTTTTCTTGTTTTAAATGCTTATAATATGTGAGAGAAAGACTAAAAGAGGACAGTGCGGAACATTGCACTATGAATACGGTTACAAAGAAGTGAAACGAGAGACTTCATTACGGAGAGCTGAGGCAATGCGCAGAGATAATTACATGTCTTTGCTAAGAAGTGTTCGTTAACGCGATAGCCCTCGTGCGGGCGAAAATGAAAGCAATATCAGCATGGGGTATGTTGCTCTCAGCGGAGTGTGTTCGCCTTTCGGCAGAACAACAGCGGCAGCTATCAAAATACTTAACGCATAGTGCGGACAATTATTTTGGACTATCTCCTTATTGACTTTACATTTCGATATAATTCCTAGGATAACTAGAAATGTTCACTCAACTTCTCAGCTAATTATTAATGAAGACTGATGTAATAACTATTGAGTATATGTGAAGACTTGCATAATAATTTAAGATGATGTACCGCCTTCTTATTTGTAAATGATTGAAGTGTTCCCAGGTTTTATTTCTTTTTTATTAATTTGCAATGTTTTCAGAAAGAGGATTATGCAGTATTATCCCAAAAATTTATTGCAATTAAAACGATTTCAGCCTATTTTAGAGTATTTTAGAAAGCTGTCACTATCGATCCGAAGTACTGTCACAACCGCCCTTAGTGTGTTGTCGGTTGTGAAACAAAAAAAAAATGTTCCGATTAGCTAACAATTGTTTTCAGGGATACAAATTTAATATTTAAATGTGTATTAATGTACAAATCACATAAAGACACACTCTTTTTTCAGCTTTGTAGCCTAATTACAGAACCCAAAGGCCAACCAATGAAAGTTGTCACAGCCGTACCTAGTCTTCCCTGCATCATTATCATTAATGAGGTATGAATTTGACAGAATATGTCTACATGCTGATTTTTATTCTGTTAAATGGATTTGGAAAATATTTTTAAGTGCCACCTTTATAGCGGATGTATTTTTGCAAATCACCTAGCCGAAATGAAGAATTCTGGAAACGTGTCACTTATTTGAAACTTATTTTAGTGAAAAATTATTTTAAAAAGTCATAAATACATAATATCTATTCGGTCAGTAATCCCCTTGAAATGTAGAACCCGATAAGAAATATTCCTACATGATAGAAAAATGCCGTTTATTGAAATTAATTATGCCCAATTTCTATACCAATAAATACATTTAGTTTTGATAGTGAAACGAATTGATACATCCATGTGAACTTTGAAGAAAAGTTTTTTCTCTGCATAGACATATGCGTAAATGTGCAGGGTATCTTTAATTTAAATTCAAGGCCGAGAGTGTATTAAACAATTTTAATTATCTAAATATTACTAAATGAAATTAAAAGTTATATGAGATAAATAATTTTTGAGAAATTCTTAGGATTTACATTGCGGACATATTATATAACGTTCATGCATTAATGATTAACTACCGGCTACATGACTTTGAAAAATTGAGGGTGTGCTATGCCGAATTTGAAGTTTAAATTGGATGGCCAGTCATTAATCAGGAAAATTCTTTCCGTATTCAGCAATTTTTAGCACCATACTAATTTCATACGTTAGATAGGGGCCAAATATGGCGCGTCATTCCAATATCAGTCTCACGGTCGTAAATAATGCCGCTGTTGCCGTAATACAAGTAAAGTGAGAGCACTAAAAAACTGTCCTCATCCCTGGAGCAGAATTCTGATTGTCTCAAAATTTGTCCGACTCTACCCACCACAGGAATCTTAGAGTAAATTTTCTAGCAGTAATGTAAACGAATAACGGCTCGTGGATTTACCGCAAATTTGAAAAAATGTGGAAAAATTAAAAACTTTTTGTAGAGATTTTTGTAAATTTGTATTTGAAAATTCAATGAAGTTATGCAGATAGAAGGGATGAAGAAATTAGCTGTTCGGAAATTAATTTCTCGTCTCTGCACCATAAACAGACAATCCTTATATAGATACAGCACAATACTGGAAATATGATTATATGATTGTCAGTCCGAATTATTAGATGCCTTTACTATATGATATTTTTTTATTATGAGATTTATTATGAGATATTTATTATGTGATATTTTTTTATAATGAGACAGCAAAATAATGTTAAAGAAAAATAGACGCTAAAAGCTGTTGATTGTTAAGAACAAAAAACTAATATTTTAAGAACACGTCTTTTTGAATAATATGAAGCGTAGTATTTTGGTATTGATTATTTCTTGTTGTGCTACCATGAGATGCCATTTTTCAACGATGCTATCACTCGAGGACCACTTAAGCTGACCCGAAGGGCATCTTTGCTTTGTTCCCGTAAAATCAATACATTTTCATCGACAGCAGCGAAAATACGGGCTCATGGGGCTTACCGTTAAGGGCTCATCCCATTAGGGCTGTTTTGTTTACCCGCTTCTTGGCAGGCGGGCCTTTATCTTTCGCTCGACAAAAGGGCAACAGGGTATTCGACCCCTCTGCTTTCTTACAAGCCGCATTCACCCTGGATGGCAGAAACTGTGAGGTAGAGGATATCCTATGTGGCAAATACGTGCCAATAATCTAGTGCGAGGACGAATTAGCACTATTGGATAAATTAGAGTAAGTAATCGGTGGACCTGTATGAGTGAGAACTGCTATGATATAAATTTAATATCTATTAATTCATGATACTGCAATCCTAATTTCCCCCCTTTACTTGCTTCAAGCGTCGATAAATGTCATAATATGCACCTGATTGAGATACAGAATGTTTTTCCAGCATCCCATCGCAAAAATAATTTTCACGATTTATTTTATGACCAAATGGAACAAAACTGGGGGGAATGTCCCAAAAGAAATTCGAAAACTTTAGAGATAAAGACCACCCTGATGTCATACATACATTTACATATTGCGAATACGAGTCAATCAGAATATTGTTAATTTCACACTTATTCCTGTTTAGAGAAAAATGAGTGAAGGCGATGCCAGAGTCGGGAGCCGAAACGTCTGACTCTAAGTAGACATTCACCAGACTGAAAATCTGAGAACTGTTCGTGAATATTATTATATTGTTATTAGTCTGATTTCTGTACACTGTATGAAATATTTCTATCTATTATGGTAATTAATGTATTTGTCTTCATTTATTTTTATGTTTCAATTTTTCATAATTTTTCTCAAAGGAACAGACGCTAAAGAAAAGCGTACTTTGACTCATTACTTACGGTATATTCTTTTGTTTTTGGCCGCACCAGCCAGCTGTATGTTTAATTTAAGAGATGGCAACCTCAACACTGGTTCTTACCACAGGGGTGCCTATATTCCACCTTTGTAAAAAACTCATGCTTGAGTAACCTATTACAATTTCATGTACCATAATGTGGAATAAATATATATTTTTATTATTATTATTATATATATTTCGTCGGGAAAGTGCCACGCGCGCTGTTTTTAATATCGTAAAAATCATGTTAAAAATAAAATCCGGGTCGTCATTACATTATTCTTTGTATTATTAGCGAATAATCGGTTCAATTAAAGTCAGGTAAAATACTCGCAGTTATACAAAATGGCGTTTCAGTTGGCTGGAAAAAGCGTCAATTTGAAAATATAAAGGTTGAATTATTTACATACTATGTGCCCTTACTTTAATGTTTAGCTCGTTGTAAGTCATTTACGGTGGAAAAGCATTTTTATAACACACGCTAATAACTGTTTCTAGCATTTTTTTATAAATTGAGAGGTCGCGAATATGCCATCCTAATTTTGACTTCTGCTGATTGCATGCATATGTATACAATATCGTGTCTGGTGTATTTTCTAGCGGAGATCCCTTCTCTTTCCTCTAGCGTGAGCTCCGCTTTCTCCAATTTACTCCGTCCCCGAGGCGCGCGCATTTTTATGGGCTGCGGTAAGCGAGACGACTTTGGCCGAAAATTTGAATGGCAAGAAAATGGGGAGCAGCGGAGGGGGGTTGAAGAGAGGGGGTGGAAGGTGGCTGAAATGCGAAGGGTGAGGAGGGAGACAGTAGATGGATCCAGCGAGAGATGCGACGCTTCGCTGTTCTAGTCACGTGGCTTTTTTTTTACCTGATCACATCCCTCTAGACTTCAGTTTTTGCTGAGAGATAGTCGCCTATGACTAAGCGCATGGAATAATAACTGTGTGACCACAAAAAATAGGCTCCTTATGTTGCTTCTTTTTGGTACATTTCAAGGAAAAGTGCTCTTTTGAAATCCATTAATAATCTCTTGCATGTTACGTTTGAAGCTAGGTACTAATCAGAAATTACCAGTTGCCGGTAAGTATATATACTTATAACAAACAAGTGATCAGCTGTTGTCGAGTTTTTTTTTTAAGGTGAATTTATCCGATATTTTTGGAAGCATTAATCGGTCACTGTTATAAAATGACCTATCCTCTTAATGTAACAACTGTAACTGATGGAATATTTCCAATAAGCAATGGATATTATTAGTATTTTTCACAAGGTGCGAGGTAGTAAATTTTACTTGACGGTTATCGAGGTGAGATTGCTTGTTTGACTTTAAGAAAATTCATTTCATTTTTCACATTTAGTCATTAAGATGTTTTATGCTTTGTCTTAGTCTTATTGATGATACCTTAAGTGGTGCATACCTCGCTAATTACGGTGTTCCTGTCACTAATAACGGGTATTTGAGAGACCAATACAAAATTATTTAGATGTTCTGAGAAAGAAAGGTAAAAATTAGTGAAAAAAATTAATAGATATCGAATGCAGTGTATTTTATATATTTACATTTTTTTCAGAATTGGAACCGTAATATTACAAATTAAAAGGATAATTATTGGAAAAAGTTTTTTCAAATCCAGAATTCATTGAGGAAGACCGAGCTCTCTGTATTTCGTTTTAAAGATATGAACATGTCCATTGTAACTCCTATTAAAATATCAATTATATTTTTACATTCCGAAGGACTGATTTTGGAAAGTTATCTCATTTTTCACGAGCTGCAATTTCAAAAGATGTAATTTATTTAAAGAATCTCTTCCCAAGTAATGAAACATTTTATATAGCAAATGAAAAACTCTTTTATGTAACTAAGATACAGACAAGAGAAATATTCCATATTATAGAGATTGGTACGCTAACAGGTAAATCCTCTGCAACAGGTTCTCCATAAAATTTTCATGAAGAGTAACTCAAAGTGAAGAAGCGGAATAGCAGATTCATATGGCGATTAAATCTTACTTGATGATAGCTAACTTTAAGTGAACCCCGAATCAAAAATTTAAATCAAAAATTAAAAAACCCTGGAATCGTTTCGTCACTATATCGACGAAGTATTTTCCGATATTTATTCTCTTACGCCCATTGCTTTTAAGTTTTGAGCGAAAACGTTATTGCTTGGTTGAAGCAATTAGATATTTAACAAATTTTCAACGCCCAATGAAAACTAGATGCTATTTTAGATGATTTTAGTACAACTTATTTCATTTTAATGTGGGTAAAATTATTTTTACAGAAATATGGAGATATGTTTGACTAATTTCACTCGTCTTCTTTAGGTTGTAAGGAGAAAAAGAGATATTACAATTAAACACAGTCGTAAAATTTATGATACACAGAAAATGGTCATCAGGTCCAAATAACACTTGGAAATTGATAAATTTATTGGTTTTCAAGCACAATTATCCTGGACATGAATGTTGCACTTATTACGGTAAAAGGAGAAAATATATCATTAGATATTCAACCCGAAACAAAGGATTCTGACGATAGAAAGATGGACCGCCGATGGCTCAGGTATTTTACACAGAAATAGATTAGAAAATATATACTTCTACCCATTGTTCTACATGTCTGTGTGTGGTTACCGTGAAACATTTACAACTACTCTTGATTTAATCTAAGATACGATTCCACCGAGTAAAAATCGGTTTTACCATAACAGAGTAGACCTGCATCTTCCATAATGAAAGTTATGCATTTTTCAACGGTTCAGGTATTATTCAAAGAAATTTTTGAATCATCAAAATATTTTCGCGAGGAAATTTTTCACAGGTATTTAAGTGCGTAGGTGAAGGAATTGGATGGCAATGCTATGTCGATTACGCAACGCATTTACGTGCTCTGTGGGTAGTCTGGTAGCACTCCAGTGGATGATGACGCAAGATGTCCTCTGGAAATAAAAACATGGGAGCCCAAGCTGTCCCAGGTTGGAATTGCTATGACGGCAACAAAGCAATAATTGAAACCATCACCAGACGGCCACTTTGAGGGGGCCCGCAATTTTCCTGCACCTTGAACACCCCTCCAGCTCTTTTGACCCTAGGCTTCTCATCAACTCTCACGCCCCTCGACCCCGAGCGCACAATCCTCCTCTATCTCGCTTCTTTTCGCCATTCGCTCCACAGCAGCAGGGTCGTCCCTATTCCACCAACACCATCGCCGCCGTAAGCACCCCTTTTCTTACCTCGCCTCTTCTCCATTCACACTGCATTAATTACTCGCTCTTTCACCGCTCTTACCGCTCCGTAGTGTGGCGCTAGTTGTACTGCGAGGCAGGACACCTCATTCGTATACAGAGGAATGGAGGATGAGGAGGAGAGGGTTACATCTATATAGGTCCATGTAGTGGCGCGGCGAGGGAGGGTTTTGGGGGTTAAACCCCCCCCCCCAGAGCTCAGAGAAATTTTTAAATTTAATCCATTTTACTTAATTGATTAGTGTTACTTATATAAAAGTCTTAGGATTAATCAAATATGCCTCAGAAAGCCGTAAAACTCGCCATTTGGAACCATTAATCTTAAAAATTTTCTGGAGGAGGGCCCCCCCCGCAACTACCATTTACCCTGGCGGGTATGCAATACCACAACACCCCAAAGTATTAGTTGCGCCTAATACCTAATATTTGGCTGCGTCCGTGGCCCCATGCGATGCCGACACTCACAACTGGTCCACGCCGCGATGCCGAGTGTACTTTGAATAATGCACGGGGTAAATACTAGTACAGGGTTATCATAAAAGAACTGTGCGGTTTTCAACATGGTTTAAGTGAAACACAGCATTATTTATAGCGTATGTTTTTTATTTTTCATCTCAAACAGTTTTTTGCATAATACATTTCAGTTCGTGAGCCCTTAGTCACTCGACAAGCGGGAAACCCGACGTCGACATGTGACTCACCAGGGTTATCATAAAAGAATGGCGCGGTTTCAGTAATTCGAAGGAAGATAGTTGGAATAGGGTGGCATAGGGGCGGATCCAGGATTTCCTTCTGGAGAGGCAAAAGCAAGGCCGTATCCAGGATTTTGTCCTGGGGGGGGGGGCACAAGGATACCCCGTAATAACATACGAACGCAATGATAATGGGAACGTATTAAAAATCTTGCATATTTTTTAAGGGTCTGGGGAGGGCACGACACCTCCCTAGATCCCTCTTGGGGTGGCATAGATTTTTCACAGGCTGCCCGATCCGTGCTTGTGTGCCTTTAGGGAGGCACTTCAAGTGCAGCACATCGTCCGTCGGATGGGACGTTAAGCCAAGGTCCTCTTGGAGCCTTTCGTTAGGAGTAGGCTAATGGTGACGCCTGGCTTTTCACTTGTCGAGCGATCAAGGGCATACTTATTGAAATTTTTTATTATGTAAAAAACTGTTTGAGACGACAAATTCTAAAAATAAAATTGTAATTCTGTTTTAATTTTAACTAAAATCAAACCGCACCGTTCTTTTATGATAAAAATATCATGAAATTTCTAAAATATACTGAAATATTGACAAATCATCCTTACTCGGTATTAAATCTTAATTCGAATAGTAATAATTACTGGAACTAAATTTTTCGTCGTAATTCACCAGTTCGCACTGTGGAGACTAACGTGAAACCAGCGCGTTGCCACACGCCGAAAAAAGTCCTCCGGATGCAGACACCTTCGAATTCTAATTTACATAGGACTGGAGAGGTTTTTCATCATTACTTAGGTTTAGGTAGGGAATTGGTGGGGGCAACAGGGTCTTGTCCACGATTTTCGTTTTCACATTTCATTTTTGTTATTGGCTCTCAGTGTATTTAAGTGCCTCCACCTAATCGCCACAATATGCTATGGAGAGGGCGTGATTCCTTGATCGACGTAACAGGCGGAGAGTCGGCGTGTGTAAGTCGGCTACATCCTCAAAAAAGAGTGGAATCTTCCTGGGATTCTCTATTTTTCGGGACATTATTTCCTCGCTTTTGCGCCATGTTCACCATTCTGCTTTCCATGCGGTTACTATTCCCTTAATTTCCTTTCCCTTACCCGTCGCTCATTATTTGTCCACCTTAATCTGCGCATCTAGAGGACGTAGGCTTATGTGAGAATTGTATCTCCCTGCGTTCAAGAGTACCAAAATATAACCAGATGTTACCAGATAAGCAACCTCAATTAGCGTATGACGTTGGGTATAAGGGCATCTGTTTATGGGCAAGGACGTTTATTTTAGAGATTTATTATAAATTTAAGCTTTTTGTGGATTTGAAATACTTATATAATTGTTGAATGTTTATTATGCCATTCGATAGAAAGGGTAAGTCCCCCTGGTTAGGACCATCGCACAGTGGTCGGAAATCGAAAAACGCCGGACAAAAGTCCGAAATGGCTTTTTTTGAGGTAGACAATTGAAATTTGGCACAAATACGGGGAAATAGTTGCTGATTTTGAAATAGCAAGTCATTTTTATTAAGTCTCAGCCGTTACGGAGTTACGGAGGCTTAAACATGACGAAATTTCGAAAAGCACGCCATTTATCATTTTTCTTCGAAAATGTAAAAAGTTTCGCAGATGGTAGAGCAGTGGATGGATTTTCATAAAATTTTTAACATGTTCATCTGTCATTATAGTTTCTTGCCTGTACTTTGCATAAGTTTCAGACATTTTTGTTGATATTTGTGTGCTGTAATGTATCAAAATGGCGGGAGCTTTTTTCAAGCAAAATTTCACTTAAAGCAGTCATTATCTTTTTTATAAGAAATATGTATGTCGAGATATTTCGTAATAATACTAAGAAAACATATTTAAACGTTTGTCTGCAAAAGGTTTGGGAAAAAGTTTGCGGCCCGGAGAGAAAATTCGAATTTTCGACCGCGCGTCGCGGTCCGGCTCCACGCGGCGGACCCCGGTAATATGGATTGCGTGTGATGGTTTAAGTTGTTTGCACCAAAATTCCTCAAATTTGCCTTTTTCAAGCAAAAAGCACTTTTGTGGATTTCCTAAGGTTCTATATCGAAGATATTTTGAAATCAGTATTGGTCATTAGGTCATAAAATGGCGGACATTTTGTTAGGCAAAAGTTAACATAAAGTAGTCATTATCTCTGGTTTTAGAAAAATGTATATCATGATTTTTTGTCAGGGTATTAAGTAAACATAATTTTAAAGTATTCTACAAAAATCTGCGGAAAAAGTTTGCGACCCTGAGAAAAAATTCCAATTTTCGATCGCGTTTCGCGGCCCGGCTCGGCTCTGCGCGACCTCGAAACTCCGACTCCCCGCACCGACGAATTTCTGAGGACCTTAATGTCCTGTATTCGCCTTACTCAAGACTTCCATGCTGTCAATGATAACCAAATGTCATATATTTATTATCATGGAGGGATACTATATCCAGCGCATGTGTTTGTAGACTGTGATGCCTAACTGTGATGAATATGCTTTTCTTCGGTTACTCCACGGAATATTCCGAGTAATTATGAACTCCTTCAATTCCTGAGTGCACATGAGGGTGTTTTGTTCCTCATACACTTTTTAGTGGAACGGTGTTGGGTTGGCTGTTTTCCCTTTCCACTCTCTTTGCATTTTCAAACTGCAAGCCGCCAAATACCACCGCCTTCACAGCACCATGCGACTCGGTCCCTGAGGGTGTTTTAATGACACCGCGCACCCTTTAACAGTTATGATGGGTTTTCCCTGGGTGGACCTTCCCTATCCTTTAAAGAAAATGCATGTTGAGCAGTAGTTCTATCTTGGCATTTGTGGTGAAGTGATGTGGTGAAGTGAATTGGGAGAAATCTGTTCTGAAAAAATATTTTTTTACTCGCGATATTGAGTGTGAGTGATAGGAATCCCTACCGATTTTTTTTTCTAATGTTTACATCGGTGTTTTTTTCCTCAGCAATCCACACCTTATTCGAGGTAAGATATATTTCCATGTGTTTTTGCCTGGTGTTAGTCATTCGTGCTTTTTCGTCCCAGGTTTCTTACGTCCCTTGAACTATTTTTTACAAACTTTCTTCAATACCGATTTTTCGCCCCTACTTTCTGGTGTTATGTAGCCTATCGTTGTTGAACAATTTTTGGATTGGGTAGATTCATTCTATTACATTAATTTTCAGACCTTAGACAAGTTTTTCAGTCCTTATTGGATATGTCTTCCAATTTTATCACACGGCTTGAGCTCCATAATAGATTGATGGGCATAAAGTTCAAATCACCAACTGAAAAAATCGAATATTTGGTGGATTTTCTTGTGCGAAGATTTGATTTAGGTCAATTTGATGACGCTATTAGAAGTCTTCGTGAATTTGTCAGAATAAGCTTTTTGTTGCCCTACTTGCAAAGGTGGAATGGAAGTTCTCGGGATAAAAAAACATTTTTAAAGCGTAATAACGCATGGCTCATGGAGTCGATGAACTTTCCTGACACCGTGCGTCAGTATTTGACTAGCACTTCTGCTGAGACTAGTAAGTACCATTCGGTGAAAACCTTTCCTTTTCATTGAACGACATAATATTTTTATTCTTGGGTTATTTACTTTGAAATAATTACTTCCTAGGTTCACTGGGAAGGCCGGAAATAGATTTTAGTGTTTCCTCGGAGAGATCAAAAAGACGTAAGGTCCAAAATATTAAAATGTCTTCCTCTGCTGCGGAGCTCGCATTGGCAACCTGGAGTTGGAGTTTGAGGGAGGAAGGAGATATTGCGGCCGCCGAACTAATTTCCGAAGTAACGACAACCTCTCCTAGTAGGGCGAGAAGAGTTTTGTCTAAATGGAGAAAAAGGGATAATCCCCAGAGGGAAATGACCCCTGAAGAAGCTGTGTCTTTCGTTATTACAACTGAGCTAACGAAGAGTCAGTACAATACACTGAGACGCTCGGCTCAAAATTATGGACACAAGCTTTATCCAAGCTACGATAGAGTCTTATGGCATACCCCGAAGGAATCAGGGTAACTGAAAACATGTGCGAAGTGAGTCTTCAAACTCTTAAATCACACAGCTTCGCGAATTCTGTCATACATTTCAACTGCTGAAACCTCATATGATGAAGTAGATTGCACATTAGTGTGCAAATATGGATTTGATGGCAGTTCGGGCCATGCCCAATATAAGCAGTTGTGGGAACTATCTGACTCATCAGATGAGTATTTAATTATGAGCTCCCTGGTGCCACTTAGGTTACTAAATGACAATACAGGTATGAGATTTACGTGTCTATTCTATCTGTAATTTATCTAATTGGAATCATTACGGGAATTTTTAGTACTTTTAATATTCCAGGTGAGATATTATGGGCGAATCCTCGGCCATCTTCCACGAGATTTTGCCGGCCTATTCGCCTTCAGTGGCTAAAAGAGACTAGAGACGTTGCGAAAGCAGAGAGAGATTACATAAAAGAACAGATTATTGGATTGGATAAATTGAATTTTAGGGGTTATTCAGTAGCATTCAGTATGCTATTAACAATGATAAACGGAAAAGTAAGGCCAATTCCAATCTCAAATGCAGTAAAATAATATATGGCTTAAATTATTAACCTTAAAAAATATTCCCTTAGGCCTTATTCTTCTTCCTCACAACCCCGGCTAATCCGCACTTCGAACCTTCTCACTTCGGTCGGGGACAGGAAATACGCCGCGGGACACCATTCTTTCCTCGAAACCCCATGAAAGTACAAAGCAGGCATGTAGAACCCAGCTGCTTTGGAGTCGCACAGCAAAATACCAAATCTTAACCCGGAGGTTTACCATGTTTATTTTGTAATATTTCGTACCTTAGCATCTAAATATAGTATCCCTCCATGATAATAAATATATGACATTTGGTTATCATTGACAGCATGGAAGTCTTGAGTAAGGCGAATACAGGACATTAAGGTCCTCAGAAATTCGTCAGTGCGAGGAGTCGGAGTTTCGAGGCCGCGCTGAGCCGAGCCGGGCCGCGAAACGCGATCGAAAATTGGAATTTTTTCTCAGGGTCGCAAACTTTTTCCGCAGATTTTTGCAGAATACTTTAAAATTATGTTTACTTAATACCCTGACAAAAAATCATGATATACATTTTTCTAAAACCAGAGATAATGACTACTTTATGTTAACTTTTGCCTAACAAAATGTCCGCCATTTTATGACCTAATGACCAATACTGATTTCAAAATATCTTCGATATAGAACCTTAGGAAATCCACAAAAGTGCTTTTTGCTTGAAAAAGGCAAATTTGAGGAATTTTGGTGCAAACAACTTAAACCATCACACGCAATCCATATTACCGGGGTCCGCCGCGTGGAGCCGGACCGCGACGCGCGGTCGAAAATTCGAATTTTCTCTCCGGGCCGCAAACTTTTTCCCAAACCTTTTGCAGACAAACGTTTAAATATGTTTTCTTAGTATTATTACGAAATATCTCGACATACATATTTCTTATAAAAAAGATAATGACTGCTTTAAGTGAAATTTTGCTTGAAAAAAGCTCCCGCCATTTTGATACATTACAGCACACAAATATCAACAAAAATGTCTGAAACTTATGCAAAGTACAGGCAAGAAACTATAATGACAGATGAACATGTTAAAAATTTTATGAAAATCCATCCACTGCTCTACCATCTGCGTAACTTTTTACATTTTCGAAGAAAAATGATAAATGGCGTGCTTTTCGAAATTTCGTCATGTTTAAGCCTCCGTAACTCCGTAACGGCTGAGACTTAATAAAAATGACTTGCTATTTCAAAATCAGCAACTATTTCCCCGTATTTGTGCCAAATTTCAATTGTCTACCTCAAAAAAAGCCATTTCGGACTTTTGTCCGGCGTTTTTCGATTTCCGTCCACTGTGCATCGCATCAGATCTCGTTCACTAAAGCTAAATTTGAATTATATTGATTAATGGGACAATTATGCCGTGATCAAAGTCAAGATTCGTTTGTCAAATACCAAATAGTGGCACAGTTTACTCAAATTGAAAAGTATAGATTGAATTTCTCACGTTTTACGCACACATAATTTGGGATATAAGTGCAATGAGTGTAACTCTCTTGCTAGGATTTTTTGTATGAAAACAGTTTCGACATTTCAGAGGTCACTGCTTTAATGTCCTCTTTTGTGAAAGTTACTTACGATTTCCCTAAACGTTGTAGATGTAAATATATTTTCTGAAAAATTTGTTTAGTTAAAAATAGCATTTGAACTATCGGAAGAAAGTGCTTGTTTACCGTTGAGTAGCAGTCGAGTCATAGAATTCTTAATCTTGAGAGAGTCTGCGAGAGAACCTCCACAACTCCTAGGCGCACGTTTTTATCCCTCGAAAAAGTTATCACTCAGTCGCTCCGCTCGGCTCACGGGTGTTGCATATCAAAATACTCACCTTCTTCTTCGCTTAAGCATGGGAGCCGTGAGATAGAGGGATAGAGACAGGTGGGTTTGCGTTTTTTATCGCTACCGGAAAAGCCTCCCTCCCGTCTCAAAAGCAGTTTAATCTATTTGCCTCGGCCGCTCTCTCACAATGGGTCGGTTACTGAAAAGTGAATTAGCCTTGATAACGTCTTTCATTGAGATCAAATTGGCGAATGAAGGATGCAATGGCTCCTCTCTTTAACACTCTCCGTTTATTCGATTCCGAGAGCGTCGCATCATTTCAGGCATCGCCTGTTTGGAAGGATATGCAAATGAGAGAAAGATGGCGTTAAAGTGGACGTGACCTAAATAACAGGAGGGCAGTTATGACTGTGCTCTCAACTGGGAATAAATTCAATTTCACAAATCTCTCGTAAATAACAAGGATTTGGAGGGTAATGGATATCTATAGCAAATACTTTTGTATTTAGGACAAACAAGAAAGCAAGTAAAATGAACGTGGTAAAAATGAGCTCGTTTCGTACCTTGTTTTCTTAATTTATTTTAACAAAAAATTCGAATAATGAGATCGTCTAGTAAAATTAGACCTATACAGTGTTTACTCCTATTTTTCCAATTAACCAAATAGTATTACCTTAAGATGTCGATAGGCAATTAGTAGAACGTCATGCTGAGTGTTTATGTAGTATATTTTAATAGTAAAAAAATGACATTGCTTCAAATAATTTTCTACATTCCTTTTGAGTTATTAGAAACACGGAGTGACGCATTAATACATGCAATAGCAATCAATTTGTTGGCATTGGATTGCAGATTACTATCAAATTAATCATTTAAATTTTTTTAGCTCCGCCTTTATTCATATCTGTGCTGTTTCCTATTGTACACAATATCTTTTCACCCAATAAAATAAAGCTTTTCAAATTAAACAAAATGATCTGGGGTTTCCAGTGTTAATTTTTAATTGAAAGAGTTGATTATCTTGAGATGAAACCGAATTAATGATCCACAAAATAAACCTTAGAGGAAAGAAAGGGTATCTCGAGAATGCCGTACCAAGAAATGTATTCATTGCGTCCTCAAGCAAAAAAAAAAAAATTGACGATATTCTAATTCATCCGCTTTTGTTTTTTTCTGAACTTATTAAATCTTCCAAAGCCTTTGTTTTCTACTCTGAGCCGGATTGGAAATAGTTTGGTAGCGGAAGGCTGAAGACTGCGCAGGAGAGATTGAAATGAGTATTTTGCGAGAGTCCGGTGGGATTTAAGCTATAGCGACGGAGTGGGTAGGGAAAGAGGAGGGTGATGTGAAGAAGGAGGAGGAGGACGAAAAGAAGGAAAAGAAATGGGAAGAGGATGGAAGAAAAAAGGAGAGGGAGAGAAAAAGGATTGCGGAACCCAAAGAGATACTGAAGCAAAAACCCTTCCCACTATCGGAAGTAATCTCATTTCCTCGGCTTTCTGTGTCATCCCCAAAGCTGGATCCTTTTCTCAAGTTATCCGTCCATCATCCCCGACTGGCATTCCTACTCTCACCCCTTCCACACACCCCACCATCATCCATGCCGGTCACCCCACTCTTGAAAAATTGGGATAAATCCGGGAATTAGAAGCCGCCGGGGAAAAAAATAGGAAATAACAGAATATAATCTCTAGTTAACGTGAGTAATTGATGGGTAATGGAGGAAAGGTTTGCAACCTGAAGAGGAATTGGAAATGAAGTAACTATGCTAACATTTTATGATTTAATGAATACTACCTTTTATGTTTATTGGGTTGAAAATATTGAAACATACAGAAATTGATCTAAGATGCTGAAATTTTGCAGTTGTGTTTTACAGTTTCGTGAACAACCGTTATTTATAATGGTTTGTATCCAGAAGGTTGATACAGGCTTAATCTGGTCGAATTCTAATGTAGTAATGTAAAAATTAAAAGTTAAAAGTAATTTTCAGTTGACGATAATACGAAATATAGGGAAACATGTCATGTGAATAATATTTTAGGTGGGAAAGTGATGGAAAGCTTTCATTTGCAATTTATTTTGTGCACCTACTTGCTCCTCTAGACATAACATTATAAACATCATGATGTAATACTGCCGGTAATGCGTAGCGTAGAAATTATAATGCTCACATATACCTTTGGAGGTTATTGAATTCAGTTAAGTTAATATTACTTTTTATTAACATTTAGGAAAAAAATACTATAACGGGTACATTAGGTTTCGATGGAGTATTTTGCGGATGACTCCGGCCTATCCCCTCTTCAAAATTGAACTTTTCTCATCTAATAACTTTAACGTCCATTCGCTTTTAAATAACCTTTAACTCCTATTGCCTACATTACCTTCCCCGCCTATCATCCTTCCCTGCAGTTCTGCTTTTACTATCTCCGTACTGCTAGGTACTCCATCCAGGCCCTCTGTCTTCTTCGTATGTACTATTGAAGCCGTCTCTTCTTGCCCGCCAATTCCTGTTCTTCCTCTATCCCTTTTGTCTCATTCCTGTATGTATAACATCTGATCCATCTATTTCCATGAATTATAAGATAAATTGAGATATATATTTTGGGCTTTTTAGATTGATTTAACATTTAATTTTGTGCAGAAAATAATAATCAATGTGCTAATCAGAAATTAATAATCAATTTTGTGCAGTAGAATATAATCAATGGGATATGCTAGGGAAGAAATGAAAATGAACTCGGGAAAAGCGGGAAAAAGTCGGGACCTTTAATTCTGCAATTGTCTCCTCCCTGCTCACCCCACCTCCCCTCCAATCCCAGCAACACTCAACCCCCACCCCCTGACTAGGATGACTCCCCTACTTCCTTTCTCTCCCTCTCCCGACCAACCCCGGGCGGGTGGGTGGAGCAGATGGAGGAATTCCTGTTCACCCTTCCTCCCCGTGCTTCCCATCCGTCTAATCCGATTTTTATTTCCGAGGCAAGAAAATACGTGATTCGCGTGAGGGAAGGGAAGAGAAGGCGAAGCGGTTGATGGCTGTCAGGGCGGTTTCGGAGGCAATGGGTTTCCAGAGGGAGGTTTTCGCTAATTTTCGGAAAGGGGGATGGAGATGGGAAGGGATGGACCTTTAGAGCGAGGATGGGGAAGAAGATTCGATGGAGAGAGGTATGAAAGGGAGGGCGAATGAATGAGATTGAGGAGGAGTTGGTGAATAGAGGATTTTGAAGCAAAGGGTGAAAGCAAAACGGCCAATGAGGGCGGATGTCTGAAAGGAGAAGTTGCGGAGAGGTATAAATAGAAGTCGAGGATGGGATGCGCCTCACACTTAACCTATTAACTCTAGAAAATTGTGTACATGCTACTCTCAACTGAAAGGTAGCCTGCTTCCTAATACTCATCTGCAAGGGCCGATGGCACAAGTGACGTTTGAAATTTAAAAACTGTTATTAACCTTGTTGTCAGGCAGTGGTTGATGAAAAAGGATTGGGGGATTGTTGGGAAGATAACCAAGGGAAAAAGTTGCTTGAAGGAGTGAGACAGTTAAATTACTGGAAATAAAAATACTGGAAACTGTAAAAATAGCCATGAAATTTGCCAAAGAAAATTCATTGGACGACTGGCGACTTATTTCGATTTAAAGTGCACGAACCTGGTTCACCCAATTCTCCGTCAGGTACTACTTAAACCACATGCGCCTCACACTTAACTTATTAACTCTAGAACATTATATTAATATTATCATATTAATATTAATTAGAACATATTAATTGTAACGGAAAACGTTACCACATGAAACGTTTGAAATTAAAAAACTGTTATTTACTGTTGTCAGGCAGATGTTGATGAAAAAAGATAGGGGAATTGTTGGGAGGATAAGCAAAGGAAAAAGTTACTTGAAGACGATACGAGAAGTTGTGAGAAGTGAGACGATGAAAAACTGTAATTTGAAGAAAATTAAGAGGTTTTGAGGAAAAATAATCGTCTGACGTTACACATACCTTTGGTCTGCTCTCTTTCGTGTGGCAGTTGATCACAGTAGAGGAAAAGGTGGTAGGAATTGGGTGATTGTTAGACAATCTACGTCACAGAAATTATATTATGTCATTTGCGAAGTCCAATTCAATGCAACATTGTTAAAGCCGGAGGATTATGTCAGGAAAGGGAGACCTGATTGAAAAAAAGATATATTGGATGATAAGGCTTACATTTTATATTGCTTAATAGAGGGAAATTTAGAGGATGTATGTTAATTAATTTCGAGAAAGCGCGCTCCTGTTTTCTCTTAAGTTATTCTCCAGGATGTTACCATATGATTTGAAATTACGCTTTGATTAAATTTCTCCTCCGGCCACCGATGATTTGATCTTTCCGAATGTGAATATTATGTTTATACTAATTTAAGCTGCAAGATTCGTGAATAAATTGTTCAAATTTCGATCAATTTGTCTTGCTTTTAATATAAAAATATTTCACATACATTTTTCAACTCTCGACTTTCGACTCTCTTTTCTCGACTCGATTGCCAGTTTTCAGCGAAAGCCAATGCCATAGATGCGATAGAAATAGGATGAAGTAGAGGCTATTTTCACAGGTTCGTTAGCAAGCCGTTTTATTCAAAACTTGAATATCAATTTTAAAGAGATTGTCGTACTTTTTAGATTTTGAATCATATAATTCAGGATTGCAGGATTACTCCATTAACTAAAGAAAATTATCACAGCAGGCTAGTAGCTGAAAGGAGAACATCGATGAACATAATGGGGAACTACTTTATGTAAAGGGAAATCACTCTTACTATTAAGTTTTTTAATGTACTAAGTATTGCAAAAAAGTTCAAATTTACCATTCAACCATTTCCCATGAATTACCTGAAAATTTACCACGACATTAGCCATGAAAAAGTAATTTGACCTTTTCATGGCGTTATTTTCCATTTGAGATGCAAGAACCTGGATAACCGAATTATCAGTCGCGTACCAGTTACATCTATCATCAAATTTTCTGCAAAGGCAAATTTCAATCTGGATTAACTGTGTTTCAAACTGGATCTCCCAATTGCTGTACAAGTAGCATTAGCTGATCCGGGGCCGAATCGAGGCTTTAAACTCATGATTTTTGCACCGCGAATTTCACCCTTGGTGTGAATAAACTTTGCATCCATGAGCGGGAATGCGTATATTGTCTCTCGCTACATGTAATTCTTTCCTCTTGACTGTTAGATAGCCTGCTTTTCAAGAGTTATTTTCAGTTATTTGCGAATGTCAAAAAAACGTAACACTGTGGAAGTGGACGGCCGGGCAAAGAGGATCCTATCCTATAAAAAAATATAATTTGGATGATAAACCATGCATCCATCTCAAATGTAAAAGAAAAATATACAGACAGGGTTGGTATTCTAATACGATAAATGGGATGCTGGATTTTAATGTGCCCACTATTTTCAATTTCCCGCGGAGAAAAGTTCAAGGTCGGTGCAAATCCTGGCCGTCGTAGAGAGAGACCAAAATCTCCTACGCATTTTAAGCTCCACCTAAAATTTTATAAAATGTTCAGTTTATTTAAAAAAATTATAAAAAGTCATATAAATGATGCGATTCAAATTACGACTTCCATTTTAATTTAATGTAATGCTAAGGGGTTATGGAGTTGAGAGATTAATTTTATTTACAAATTACTAATTGATTATATTTTTGACTTAAATAAAAGGCATTCCGGCGTAAAGGAAGAATGACTTCGGGTTCAAAGTATATGGTTAAACATTTTAATGCTGACATCGTCTGAAAATCAGTAGGATTAATAAATACCCTTTGCCTTGTAAATTCGCATTATAAAGAAGGGTCAGTATAGAACCTGAAATTTACAGTAATGCAAGCAATTTTCTGAATAGTTTCAAAAACACAATGAAGTTTTTAGCACCTTATGTAAATTTCTGCAATACCTGGGACTTTCACCAAAAATTCCCGTAAAATGACTACTGTGCACTTTTGACAAAATATCCTGTTGATGCTTAAAACATTCTCGGAATCCATTGGCCAAGTAATTCCAGGAAAGAATTAATTCGTCAGCGGATTAGTCATATAGCGTTATCTTTCTTTTCGAAAAAATTCAATCTATCAGATTATCTCAATCATGTATTCAACGCAGTTAAGCCCACTTAAATCGCAATCTTAGGAATATATACTTGAATATATTGATCGGAAGAGCGCACCCATTTATTTAGAAAGAAATCCTCTTGAAATCACCCTGAGCTGCTTATTATACTTTTATTCATATCTTCTTAGGATAGAATGATATTATAAGAGATTTATTCCATTTTTACCAAGTACCAGGAATCTGGAATATTGTATTGTCACGGTTTTTTTTTACTACGAATTTGCATGATTGTTTCTTGCACCGATGGCTACACACTCGATTACTAGGTATCTATTTATATGGAAAATATTTTCTAATTCTTGCCTTATGCATAAAGGCATGGAAAAGCAGAAAGTTACGTTGCATTGGAACTGAGAGAAAAAAAAATCCAGGAAAAATTACGTTTTCTTTGAGCTTGAAGGAACAGTTATCCGGAATATGTATTCAAATGGGAAAAAATTAATAACTATTAAAAACGGAATGTGTTGGGGATTACATTTGGGAATTGCCATTCTTTCCCACTTTCTAACGCAAAATATCAATCTTACACGCATTTTTTCCGTAAAAGAATATGCTTGACACTATCATTTGTTGGGGAACAAGTAAAGGACAATGCTGAAACATAAAATATTGGAAAGGGTTTTGGGAGGAAATGATATTACCTTCCCCGTAACGCGCACCCAAGAAACTTTCATAGTGGGAAAGAAAACTTCGGTGAGGGAGAAATAAGCCGAGGGAAGGGGACGTTGTCATGGGACTTCGCTGTGCGACTCAAGAGGGAGACACTGAGGGCTCGGGTGGGCGGATGTGACAGGTGGGAGGAAACTAATGATATGCCCGCGAAAAGAATTCGGGAGAGTTCGAAAAAAATTGTTTGCCCTCCTGTTTTCTGGATATACGGCGCAAGTCAAATATGCCTTTTTCTTCGTAATCCTACTTCTGCAAGGTTGAAACGACAACTAGGAAATCCTTATCAAAGCACCCATGATTACGAAATGTACGCAAAAATGTGAGAAAAAATTACAAACTATGATTTGAATTTTTTTTAAATTATCAGATCAATATTGCTTTCTCCACACACACTCTCCTGGGTGAAGCATTCTGTTACATCGTAATAAATACAGGTAATTGAAGTGAAAATTGGTCCAGGGTAAGGAATTTAACACGTATCGCTCAACCATCCAAACCAGCGTTACGTTTGATGTGAATGGAGTCTTGCTCTGAAAGTACGGATGTAATTCCGTCGTGCTATCATGATTGAAAAAATATCTTATGCATCTGTTTTGCGAACTATGGTTTTGGTTTTATATCTAACTTTGGTTTTCACTATTGAGGGCAGAGTAAATGAATTCAGTTTTCATTAGTTTTATATTGCCCTGATTATGAATTGAAAAAAATCTGAATTTGAATGGTTTTAAGAGTCTTGGGCTCCTTTAATGCTGGGATTGATATTATGTTTAGTATGATTCAGCGGGATACTTATAAACTAGTACATTTTAATGCAATTTAGTGAATGGGTTTGAATTATATGTGTTTTTATGTGTGATACAGATTCTAATTTTAATTACATGGTGTCGTGAAAGAGACCGAGGTTAAGCAGCATTATATAATGCACATAAATTTATTTGAGGTAGTTTTTAAGGTAGAGACAACGAAGTTGTCAACCGTTAGCAAATGAAGGTACTGTGAGATATAATTACGCTTATACAGTGTGATATATGATGACTCTTCACTATGATAACGTTATCTTTACACGCATCGCCAGGGAAATGTGTGGAGAATTTCATTCCTGAAAATGCTTTGACAAAAGCTTAGAAGAACGTCTGCTGTAGTTGGGTGTTTAAGTCTGACTGTCAGTGATGAGGGACCACTTTGGACCAGCTGCGTTCCAGAAAAAAATCTCCGGTAATAAAGTGGCCACGGTTTCTCACACTCCTTTTTTACTTCTCAACGGCGGACCCTATGGTGGAGGCAGTTGGCCTTAAGGAGAAGTAAGCGGGCCAACAGGGAGCATCTAGAAGGTGCCGTCTTATCGCGTTCCACGACGCTCTATACTTTTTCCTCTCATTTCATAATTCAAAGGACCGAAAGCGCCTCGAGTCGTCTCGGACTTGACATTCTCCTCTCCGTCTGCGAGCCTTAGCTTTGTCGTGGCATGCGCAAGATATGTAACGCCCGCCTCGGAATTGACCTAGTTAAGTCTTATAAATGATACATGCGGTCTAAAACTACCTTAATGAGGCAAGTATTTATGGCCGTGAAAACTCCTCCCTGCAGAACTCCTCGCTCGCGCCAACTGGTGGTGGCCCTGAGAAACGAAAGCGACCCTTTACGTTCGTCTCATCTCATTAGGGTTCGCCTTAGCCGCGCGAATATTGCGCCAACAGCACAAGAGAGGCGTCCATCCGGCCTAATTTCCAGACTCCACTCTCTACCACACCGCTCGTGCTTTTTCTCTCTCTCTCTCTCCCTCCACATAATGTTTTTAGAGCCGCAAAAAATAATAGTAATAATAAAATCCGCTCGAGCTCTGCTGTGCTGCGCTGGTGACACTTTTAGGGCCTAGCGCGGTTTCCTTAAAAATGACTTTCGGATTGCGGCAACAGTGTTTTTTGTTTATTTTTTTCTCCTACGCCCGACACAAATAGGATCCTCGGGGATACCCGGGGAGCAAAGTGATTTACAAGGATTTTGGTGCAGCAGATTTTTAGCCTACTTAAAAAATTCTGCAAAACAATTACCATTGCTTACGATTTAAATTTTAGCCCTAAAACGGCAGACGGAGTACCACGATTACTCAGGCAGGTAGAGATGAATGGATATGTACAGAGGCGGATCTGGGGGGGGGGGGCACGAGGGCACGTGCCCCCCCTAGACCCTTAAAAAATATGCAAGATTTTTAATACGGTCCCTTTATCATTGCGTTCGTTTTTTATTACGGGGTATCCCCCCCCCCAGAACAAAATCCTGGATACGGCTATGCTTGTGACCCCCCCAGAAAGAAATCCTGGATCCGCCCGTGGATATGGAGTGTTTAAACTCCTTTGCAATAAGTTAACCCAATTCCGCCCACCGTACCCTTATGACCACATCCTAGCATTCTGAGGATATGTTGCTCTTGAAGAAAACCCGCACTGTTTTTTGCTGTGGAGTTGTCACAAATATGTTGCTGAAGCTTGAAATTACTTTATCAAGTTATAAGTTTATTTTTTAAGCTGGTAGAAATAATCCCAAAGTTGTAAAGAGAATACGATTGAGATCATGTCTATTTTAACTAAGTGATCGGAAAGCGGCAAAATTTAATTAATGCATTAAATTTTGTACTTTTTCCGACGCATATATTTTTTCTTTAAATGCATAGATCAGACTGCCTAGTATTTCCTGGAATCCATCTTAGCCTTACTAGACCAACAAGAGATACCCAACAAACTAATACTTGAGGGCATACCGAGAAGAAAAATCAGTGCCTTTCTTCCTTATCGATTTCACCAATTTCCTTTGAATAAAGCATTTTCTCATTCAAGATTGGATGATTTCCAATTTCTTGATGACTTTGGTGATGTAAGTCGGGAATATATACATATATCCATTATCCTAAAAGGAGTTAAAAAATGAATCTATGAACTTGATCTGTAATTAGTATTTTTATGTAGTTTCCAAATTATTGTGGTGTTAATTAGGCATTCAATAGACAATAGAGTGGACTTCATTGATTGATCGATTGACTTCGAGTATTTTCTTCTAAATTCAAGTTAATGGAAGCAAAACATATTTTTACATCCCTAAGTATGAATAAAAGTTAAATAATCATTTCTAATCCCAAAAATTTACCCTCTCCGCCCACCGTAAACATGTGGCTATACCCTACTATTCTGAGCACAGGAGGCTCTTTAAGAAAAACTGCGCTACTTTTGGACGTCGATTTGTCACAAATATGTCATTGAAGCTGGCAATAACTTAATACACTGATTTGTTTATAATTGAAGACGGTCGAAATAAGCCCACTGCCGGGAAAAGACGGGTGCGTAACGGAATTTTTGACAAGGTCGCCTACTTTTTGTAAATTTGGTGCAAGTATCATAAAATTTAAACAGTGAATGGAATTACACATATTATTTTAATTTTCCTTAATTTAGAAATGAAAATGGTTGCCCTGAAGATTCTTCCTTTCTGTCATGGCCACTTGTAGAAATTGAGCAACATTAGATTCCTACCTCGTTACCACCTATTGTAGCTATATGACTATGGGTTATTCTGAAGAAACAAGTTGATGTATCACCAAAATATTTCAGTAGGTTACCTAGGGATTTATAGGTTAATTTTGATTTGATTTCATTGCATTACATCATTTAAATGCATTGTGTACTGTAGCTTTCTGTATAGTCTTGCAGAAGAATGATTGATGGGGTCAAGTCCACGCTAATTTGGTAGTGAAGTCCTCATTTATATCTATTACTATTTTTTATACAACGGATTTATTCACAGGATCAACGCGTTTTTATATCTCCACAATTCCAAGTTTCAAGTTTTTTGAGCGGAAATGGGTTAACTTGGACTAACTTGACTAACGTTACCATCCACGCCGAGAACTGATTTATATTTCAACAAGAACTGATCTGACCATTCATTAAATCGCTCTTAGAGACTTTTATTTAGTTCATAAGTGCCCCAAGAGACGTAAATATCTCCCCCACTACTGGATAATGTATATAGAGATTTAACAATTTAAAAAAATAATAACTAAGATTAGACTTTACGCCAGCATAAATTGATGTGGACCAAACTCTCTCCTCAAGATTTTAATCCCACAGTTACACCAAATATAGGTGTTGCGCGCAGAGCTGTGTGTTCTGAAGAAATCGGTAAACTTAAGTTCTTTTAAAGGCTCTAAAACTATGAGTAAGGAGTAGGATTCACTTACTTGAATTATTTTTATTTTCTTTAATCATCAAAACAGAGCTTCTACCGTCCGGCAACATAGTTTCACTGGAATGTGTAGCAAAAAATCTTTATATGAACGTTTTTTTGCTGGCTTTCTCATTTTATTCTGCCGCTTTTTTACTATCTTGGACGGATTTATCCACGGGACTGCTTGAGGCCTTAAAAAATTCTGTTTTTAAATGTCCGGAATATATGGTTATGGATATTTTTCCATCTCGGTAACATATGGCTGACCCAATGGTAATCATGTCTTTTCACGTAAAAAATCGCCGATTAATTCATAATAAATACAATTTAATAGCATTAAATTCTTCTTTAATTCTCACTTAATCAGCGTTTTCCGCATATTTTACCCTGAATACAGAGATGTATTAAAATTAGAAATTATGGTCGAAATGGTCCAATTTCGTAAAAACATGCAAAGAATACATATTTAAGTAGGTTAAGTCGCTAAAATAAAATTTTATAAGGTAATTAATAAATTAGTCTACGATAGTAGAAAATCTATGTGAATGATAAATATCAGGAAGCTAAAACATCCTAAGTGACAAAATAGTAATGTGGCTTGCTAGGAACACTACTGCTCAGGTTTAGGGACATGACGCAATTAGCAAGGAATGCATGTGCCTGAAATCCAGTATAAAGTAGTCGAAAAAGAAGTACGATGACAGCTATTTAGAATGATCTAATGAGTCAATATCAAACTAGTCTGTATGTTAGAAAACTGGTACAGCGAGTTATACTTATGATTTGGATTAAAAATATAAGCCTCATAAAAAATCAAAGTATCTTAATAAACATGGAAAACTGGCCCTGAGTATTTGAAAATTATGAAAATTGGATACAATCCAGTTCCTCCTATTTATGTGATAAAGCTGAGGGGATTTGAACCAGCATTAAAAAGTTAATATTCTTCCTTATTTTTCCCTTTTCATAGTTTGTTGTAAAACGCCAAAGCATCTCATGCATTTTTCATTGAACTGATTATTTTTTTCAACCTAAGGATTCGTGCCGAATACGTAATGTGTCATAGGCGACTACAATCTTGACCTCAGTGATTGGTCGTAATCTTAATCCTATATTAAAATTATAAATTATGATCGAAACGCCCTGAATAGTGATTTTCTCAAAGGCAAAGACCTTACCATGTTTCTGTATGTTCCATGCAAATATTGGGTGTCTTCAACGGAAATCAACGCTTTGTCCCGCAGTATGTGCTAGAATCACAAGTTCCAATGGGCAAGGTTGAATCCCTAAGGGGCTATAGAGCGATTCTCTCCCTTTGTATCTCACCCCATAACGATAATTGGCCTATCCTCCTATCCTTCTATCGCTCATATATATTTAGAACCTATGGTAAGCCTCTCATCGATCGATGTGATGTTCCAACTATTACCGACAAAAATAATTCACAACAGCCACTCATTTGATTCATAGAATCTGAGTATAAGGTTGATATGAAATTTTTTTCAAGGTTTCCCTTTGCTTTTCCACGTATATTTTACGGTAGCTAAACATGACTTCATCACAGAGTAGGAATATCAAGTAGTATTGAAGGTTGAGTGTCAGATTAAATAAAAAATCTATATTTTAGGAAAATAAAGAATAAAATTTGTCCACGTTACTGCGATAAAAAATTTCCCTCAATTCACGACTATTTCTCTGTTATCTCTTCTATATTGTCTACTTTAATGAGAAAATTGTCTGAAAATATTTTCTCATATTTTATCGTTTTATTAACACTTAATAAGAATCGGAAATGCTCCGCAGACGCACAGTGCAAGAGGAAAAAATTAATGTGCGTTTTTTTCTCGGTAGAATATATTTAAATAATTCCAGACTAGTTTACCGGTCGCCTTAGCGTCGAAATTGATGTCGAAACGGCTCAGTTTTTGTAGCTGCTGATATAATTAAAGATAAATAAAAAAACTATCGCTAGAGAACGATTTCGCTCATACCCCTAACTTCATGAGTTAATCGTAAATTCACACTTTATAAGCACGTACAAGAATCGGAAACGATCAACAGACGCGACAAAATAGGGAAATGGAAGTCGACATGGCTCGCGTCGTAAATACGGGAATTTCTCGTGCCGCTTCGAGATTAAGTAAATCACAGTGTCGGATCGTCATAAGTCAACTGTAAATGTATACATCCATCGTTCAAAAAGCTGCTCGCAAAATTTTTGAGCCAGCCTTTTTAAAAGGGGAGCATAAATCTGTGTTCCATACCTTATCCCCGTGTAGTAGTGGTAGTTAAAGGAGAGATTCGTTCGGCGTTCCGAGTGAGATTTCGCACTCGCTCGAGCACGCGAGTGCTTCGCTACTTACAGCTCGATCCGGTATTCCATCTATCGTGCGCCCACTGAAATCCCCTTCGGAATAAATAAAAAGAACCCTTCCCCTTTCCCTCACACGTGTGCCCTGAGAACCGACCTATCCCTCCACCCTACCTTGCTCCTTCGGGCGGAAAAAAAAGTTATTCCGTGTACACGCCATTTCCTTGGCCTCCTCCTAACCCCCACTAAAATATCCTAGCGCCCCCACTGCCTACTACAACCTCCGCGCCGCTCCAACGTGTTGCGTGGTACGAAATGTCTTAAAAGGCAGAAAATAGGAACGCTATCTGATGGCGATGGATGGAGATAAAAACAGTTGGGGTTGAGCGCGGTGTAATTGAGGCCGCTTTCGGCGGGAGATATGATAAGGGAGGAAGGGATTGGTTCGTTGCCATTGACACGCAGGCCATTCCGATTGTTGTGCTCGCGTGTGCCAACTCATCCTTCGCGCGACCGGAACGAATTTGAAATTCGAGAGAAAATGAAGCGTTGGAAATCGTCCTAATATGTCGGGAAAGGATTCGGCGAATTTTCAAAGGTATTCTCGCGGAATGGAGTGAAAGCTCAGGGTATGGGAATTAAGGTTTAGAAGAGTGGTTCAATTGGTGAAATCTTTTGCGATGTATTTCCCAATCGTTTCTGAGAAATATTCGTGCTTCATATAAGAGGGAGGCAAATGTAGCAATTTAAGAACAAAATAGTCATTCCTAGCTCTGCAACTAACAAATAATGCATTCTTTAGCCATTTATTATTTGGCTCTCTTGGTTTATGTTCAGCTCTAAAGTTTTTATAAAGAAAGAGATTTTCAATGAGTTGCAAAAACATGAATGTTATTCTATAAAAATACCCCAATAACGCAACATTCGCCATATGCATCTATTCGCTGCGACTCTGTGTATCAAAAAATGCTAGGATATTGGTATATATCATTTATGATATTTTGCATTTGATTTAAACGGTGACGTTAATTGTATATATGTGCACAACTATTTGCTTAAATTATTTTGATTTTCATTTCTTATACGATTAGTATTGGATACTTTTACAGTACATACTATAATTGTTATCTCTACCAAAGATATTTGGCTATATAATAGTTTGAATGAAGAATCTCATGATTCCTTTCGTGTCGTTTCCAACAAAAGTAGTTATATGTACTCGAAAGTATTTACGCATTCCAAAGATTTTACTTAGATCTTGGTAGGATTAATTTTCAACAAAGAGAAATATTATAATATTTCTACAATTTATTTCATTTATTTTATCTGGTATTAGTGATAATAGTCTCTAATATGTTTTCTCAGACATTTTGAGTACTTAGGAACAGGTTTGAGTTTTTATTAGAAAAATATCTAAAATGCGCAGGTATGCACCCAAAAATAAATATGTATTATGTTTTTATGGTCCAGGGATGCTCCAATCAATAAAGTGTCTTTCACCATTTGGGTCGGGTTGCATGATTGGAAGTCGTTGATATTAAATCATACGAGCCAGCGCTTCGTTCTGATTGCATAACCAATAGGCTCGGCTGACTGCTGCATATCACAAACGAAATTGAATCCAAGATAATGGTATCAAAAGATAGCCAACACCCCACAAAACTTCCAACTATGGTCGTTAGCAAACTGCGATTCTCAGACACGGAGCGATCCAAAACAGCGTTCAAGTCACGGATAACGTGACTGATGTGGAAATACCGATTTGGTGGCGATTGGCAGGCTTGATCGCCATTTCCCCATAAATTTTTGCAATTTTTATTTCAGTACTTTCAGGCGAAATACGATTCGAATTTTGTGGTGTGTACATTTGACCTCGTAAGGAGAACCCAGAACGCTAGAAATGGATACAGGGTTAAAAATAAAAGTGGAATGCGGAAATTGATGACGATAATAGAGAAACAACCACATTGTTTTATCGGTGTCAAAGTCTCCACGTTATCAATATAGCGCGACCAGTAAGGCCTGCGACTTATGTTAGGGCTCTATAGCTTTGACAAGATAGTCAGATGAGGTGGCTTTACTAGTTTTAGCGGTTTCGTACCAATTGAAATTCTATATTAAGTTGCCTTATCAAGAGGTCCTGGAACATGATCGACTCTCAAATACAGCTACGCTTATCTTTAGGTATTTATTAATCACGGATACCATTAGCCATTAAGCCGAATAAAAGAAAGAAAATATTTTTTATTATGATTTACTTCAAATCCAACTTTTTTAAAACTACATTTTGTTAAGGAGTTCGTGAAACACGGTTGACTCTTTATAATAGCATACATGCTCGTCTCACTGGTAGACAGGCAATGCATAACGGATTTAGATACTTTGCTATCTATACCCCTGTATTAATTGTAGATACTATCTATCTAAAAGTTTACAAGTTTACTGAATTTAGGCAGAAGGAGAAATATTGGATGATTAATACTCGCTAGAGACTAGAGAGTAGAGAGTATTTCAGTAAAGTATCAGAAGATGCATTCTGAAAAATGAATTCATATTAACGAACAATATGAAAAATGTACGGTAAAAACCTGTCCTATTTCATACCTTTACAAGTTGTTTATTGATTCTCAACATCTATATAAAAATTAAAAAAAACCTTTAAAATCAATCTTAAACACTAACTGATAAATGAGGTACACCCAAAATTGCATTTAATTTTTAGCCATAATTGAGGGAGGCATGTAAACTAAAAAATAATGTTTTATGCTTTACACGGCAGAGCTCGAGGTTAAGATAAAAATTTATCATGAAGAAAAGATTAGAATTCTACAACTAAGAAAAAGCCCCACACCAGGGAAAACCCAACACGATATTGCAACTGATGCTTATGTATTTCGATGCCCCACGTCCCTAAGCGTTGTTCTAAGAATAACAGACATGCTCCCAGGATTTTGAGAAATGAACGATAATGCGTTCTTGGTTGTTAAGCACGGGTGAAAAACAGTTTTCCGTGACGATTCTTGGAAATTCATGTTTTAAATGGAAAAGATATCATCGAGCAACAAAAAAATGCAATCTAAAACACACCTGGGGTGAACAAAAATGTTTCCCATAATTCCCATAAGTCTTTCAGGGGTGTTTCTATCCTTTATAAAGGTAGTTTGAACCCGCAATTGGATGTTAAAGTTGTAAAACATTTACCTCATTCCGTTCCGTTGTTACATTCGTTTTGTTCACCATGTTGCTCCATCGCCTCAAAACATATTTTTCTTATATCACAATACAAAAAATAGTAAGAGTGATTTTTGATAAAATTAAGCTTAGAGTGGGTAAAATAAATTCTACTCACAAAGTAAATGCGTGAATTTAATGTTCTTCTTCTTTAAACTGCATCTAAAACCCCAAAAACCCTCATTCTGCACAGCAAAAAATCTTGTTCAGAAATTTCTTTACGTGTTCATAGGCACTAATCAGTAATCACTAACATAGCCAGGTTTATATATGATTTCAGTTTCAAGAATTAAAAAATACTATAAATACGTATTTAACATTTTCAACCACTATATATTTATTTAACTAATACAATTTGTTCTTCGCATGGTTGTATATTTTATGTCATACCAGCATGATATTTTTTAGACATGATATCTATAGAGTTTTAAATATTATGAAAAGGTGGTGGGATTTAATTCGGAAATTATGCCAAGTGTTTGAAACAAAAGGTTTAAAAACTCCTTTTTCACACGGACCGAGCTCCAGGCTTGAGCGCTGAAAACTTGTAACGCTTAAAATGTGTTTACTCGGCCCATTATTGGTGACTTGAATAATTCACCATTCACAGCATTGCACTATTTTTTACAGCTCTCCGCGAACTCAGGAATAAATTAATTGTGATAATAATAGTTTGAATAGATGGAATAAATATATTAAAGTGTGGTGTCATTAATTCTAGTTTTCCTTGTGCTCTTTTCTGAAACATTCTTGAACAACCACGGTTTTCATTCCGTTAAAAATCATCTGCGTAACGCTGGATCGATGCATATCAATTTTAATTTAAAAAAGGTGAATTGATCTCCCTTTCCGAGTTTTTAGCCTCTCGCTATGTTATTGGTACTTAAAGAAATGTTTCACTGTAACTGCTTTTTGTATCATGATTATTGACATTATTTTCTATAGCTACTTCACACCAAATCCTTTTCAATTCATCCTCACTCACTTTTAATGACTTCCTTACTCTAAAACTTTTACTTTTTTCTTTACTTATTCATGCATTTATTTAGCAATTTGTTTAAGCTGAACTATGAGCAGCTGATGGAACTATGAAATTTCAATAGATTCGTATTCATTTACTGAGGAAATTTTGAAAAAAGAATTTATTTTTCAGTTAAAATCGAACAATAGTCTCAAATATTGCAGCCTAGCTAGGTTTATCTCACATTTTATCATTTTTCTGTTATTATTGCACTCAATAATACGCATTTGGAAGAATAATATTGTTATGATTAAAAATTTTACTTGAGAAATATAATTTCTTTATTCTAGGTGATGGGAAAACTTCTAGATATCTACCGGGTTGCAATTATTGTCAGAATATAGAAAATGATCATAATCTTTAGAGATTTTCAAATTTTAGTCATAATAAATATTTATTATTCCACTTTTTTAACAAGTTTTTCAAACCTTTGCTCTAATGTGACATTAAGTTGTTTTCATTTCACTTATTGTATTATCATATAATTTCCTCCATCTTAGATAAGTTAAAATACAAAATCTATCCATGTTTTTCATCTTGGACAAAAACTAAAAAAAAACACATGCACCACTCATTTCTTGGTATTCAATCATTCAAAATAGATTCAACATTAAGAGTAAGAAACAAATTAACATCTTTAGAGTTCTGAGTGCATAATCGAATCGAATTCTGTATGAAATAAAACGAGTTTTGATAAAAACGTTTCTCGTTTATCCCTTAATATACAATAGAGTTCGGCACAAATACAATCACTTAAAAGAGGTGAAAAAGATTTTATCGAAAGAAAACTTTCAGGTGATACGCAAGAGCAGGTTGAGAAAGTAAGTGAAACTCAATTGCGAACATTATCGCGACGCTTTGACAACATCGTGTTCTTTGCTTAAAAGTTAGCCTTTGTTTCATTCGACGCAGCGAGCACTGCTGGCCATGGGGAAAGAATATTCTCGAAGACTTAAGAAAGTGGAGGGGGAGCAAGACGAAAGGTGGCAAGCGAGATTAAGAGGAGAGAGAGAGAGAGAGGGAATTTAGGGTCGTGTCTGGAACTTAGCGGGCAAAAAAAGTGGAAACGTCTCAGGAAAGGACGTCTGCGAGTTCCCTAACCTTTCTCCCTTAAATCTAATCCAATAGCCGATTAAAGTGGGCTTAACTGCGTTGCAGAGATGAATTGAGATAATCTGATGGGTGAAATTACTTCAAAAGGAAAGATAACGCTATATGATTAAGCCGTTGACGAATTAATTCTTTCCTGGAATTATTTGTCCAATGAATTCCGAGAATGATTCCAGCATCAATCGGATATTTTGCTGGAAGTGCACAATATTCATTTCACGGGAAGTTTTGGTGAACGTCTTCATTGTGTTTTTGAAATTATTCAGAAAAATTGCTTTCATGATTGTAAATTTCACCTTCTTTACTGACCCTTCTCACAAATACACACTTACAAGGCAAAGAGTATTAAAATAATCCTACTGATTAAAATATACCCTCAACATGACAAAAATCTGGTTTTCATGCACAAAAAATTCACCATAAACGCTTCATAACATATAAATGACTCACAATAATGGTTCATTTTTGTGCACATATATATTTATTAATTCTTTGATAATGGTTCGAAGAGTTTGATGAAGTGAAAAAACATCCTATTGGGTTAATGTATATTTCATAATCCATTAAATTAATCTATGCATTGAAAATTTTTGTTTATATTATTTTAGTATCACATTAAAATAATTTTATAAATACAAAAATCAAATCGACTTACTTAGCTATTTTCACTATTGTGAGTTGTTAACCTTTATCTAAATACTACCCTAGATAATTTTGTAAAGCATAGCATACCTTACGGTAAATACTGTACCTCCCGGGTAAATGCAACCATTTAAGAATGTGGTTGTATCTACCGTGGAGGCGATTTTAAAAGTGAATATTAATTATATATGCCCTACCAACTTGCTGGTCACTCAGTTACCTCAAAACAACTCCCTAGTACCGTATTGCTGCAATGACGTTATTTTTTAAATGTAAAGTGCTGGATATGATTATTTCCAAGAGAATTAGGTAGTTTGAATTAGGTTTTTGAGTTAAGACATAAACGCAGCACTGTAATAAACGAATATCAATTCCTTAAAGTATGCGAAAAAATGAAATGAAAAAAAAAACCGTAATTGCATTTCCATATATTCGAAATAATTGAGGTCAGTGACGGAGAGCATAATGATGGCCTTCAATTTATCATGTTCCTAGGTGTTGGGATTTCCAACTATAAAATAATGAAAAATATGACTTAAAAGGCATCTTAAAAAATTCTTGTGATACTTTTTTAGAAGGCAAATTCTACATTCAGGAGGATCATTGATTGTTCTGAAGAGGCAGTTCTTGAAATTAATTGGAAATGATATGAACCAAACGATAATTATCCTAATGATAAATCAAATTATCCCGACCCCTTGATGCTCTTCACTTTGGGAATGGGAAGATTCCCTTATGTTCTCGCCCCGCGGAAACTGTGGGTAACTCCCAGCGGGGATAATCCTCCCACTTGACCTGTCCCTTGATTGTGGGGACGTACATTGGCCGAAGAGGGCGTCGAGAGCGAAGGGAAACAAGGAAAGGGACGAACGGAAAAGATAAAAGGGTTTGGAAGGAAGCTGGGGACACAAACGGAGGATTTAGGCGTCAAACGGATGAATGGGAATCGCCGGCGTGGGAGAAAGCAGGATTAAATGAGAACAAGCAATTGGGTAAAATGTAGAACGAAGAAGATACGGAGGAAGAAAAAGTATTTTTGGTGGTAGAACATGTAAAATTTGAGTACGGAAGATGTGGTGTTACATTGAAGGGCATTGCACTTTGACAATGTCATAAGAAATATCAATCTCCATCTTCTCGTAAGTATTTAAAAAAATACTAGGTACTTTCAAATTTACAATTCTTCGATTGTAAGGAATTTCAAGTGTCACATTTATCAAATTTATAAAAAGAGTAGCATTACACGTAAAATTAGGGAAATCGTGAAGAAACAATTATCTGCTGCTTAAGTATGCTGTAATAGTATATCTATAAAGACTTTTGCTATTGACATACAGCAATGCATATTGCTTAGTGGTGACTTTATTTATTCAAACCCTCATTCCGGACCCCTGAGTGCCAAAAATCTTCAGACTATTTATTCTATCATGCTTTTGAGTATTTAAAAAGTGAACGTGCAAAAATAACACGCGTCGAATCGCAGCATTCCTTATTACTCTAGTCGTTTAGAACGTAGCCATTTGTTAAATTTTGGGTAGTAAGATAGGAGGGATTTAATTCCTGAGGGAAATTAATTAAGTCAAGACGTTTAATCTCGGATTAAGACTTCCTAAATAGGAGCCACCATTGCAGCAATGGCCACTACGATGTAAGAGTCGCATAAGAAAAGCTCTTCTACGGCAACGGAGTGACTCCATCTCATTTGAATTCGTTTCATTGTGGATGAATATATATTCTCATTCAATTTCTGAGTTTCGATAGTTAACCTGAGGAAATAAACTATATGAAAATGAAAAACATGAAATTCAGAATGTAATTCAGAGACAATCAGAGACATGCAGTCAGCTACATTAAAGAATCTAATCTCTAAGACATTTTTGTGATTTTCAGATTATAATTCTCTTTACACGCTATCACTAAAAGTCTCTATTACATTTATAACAATAGTCATCGATACAATAATGGTATAGCAAGAAAAGGAGAGTGAAGGGTAGGCAATGAATATTTCTCTCAGATACCCCAATTATATTTTGGAATTATCGAGGGAAATAATGTTTTACCATAGTGTGTAGCCGTTGCATAACTAAAAACAGTAAATATGTATATTTGATACAATTGTTTGCGAGATTTTTGCGAAATTTTCTGAATTCTCCATGAACTTCATTTATAGCAGCATTTAAATACTAACCAGATTTTTAAATTAATTTCGAAAAGCCAGAGATTCTAATTAAAATACCAGGTGACTTATATTAAGAATTCTTTTGTGAATATTTCTAACCTTTCTACTCTGATTTGAAATATCCATGAATATTTGTATGTAACCAGTGGCATTGCTTTTCCGTCGGTTTACAGTATCTTTCTATACAAGAAAAGAGAATGCCAAAAATTTCCTCAAACTCTCTTGTTTCTCCTCAGGAAGTCTTAAAAAGCAAAATGTCTCTCAGGATAAGCTGTCGTACATTTTTCTAATTGAAATTCATGCAAAATTCGGGAAATCCGTGACCGGAGAGCGAGTTGTATCAGAGGAGGAATGCCTCGATTAGATACACTATCAGAGCAAACTGGCTTTAAGGCCCTATTATTGAGGGTAAGGGGTAGGGAGAAAAGTACATATTAAGTTATTCATGCACATTGCATAATACTGCCAGCCATCCGTTTTTGATATCGTACCCGCAACAAATCCTCCACATCATTTGCTCAGACTATCAATTTCAAATTCTAACACTAATAAAATTCGTGCGTAGGTTTCCGCGGCGTCGTTCAAGATGACTGCTAATTTTCGGGTCGGGCCGCGTCTGTCGTTTATGGTTGACATCAGTTTCAAAAGCCATCCTGCTTTCATCCGTCTTCAGGTCGAAGGTCAATACCTTTGATATTTAAGGAAATATTAGCAAACTTTACCTAGGTTGTTGATGTAATGATGTTATGTATCATTTATCATGAAATTATCTGATTTTGGCGTGACTTGGTGGAACGATGAGATATTCATGGTTTTCATTCATTTTTATTTTTTATATTATTTATATATAAATATAAATATATATATTTTATATTATTATGATTCATGGTTTTCATTCATACTCATGCAAGCGTTTATGTCTCACCTTCGACCTGGAGACGAAAGCAGGATGGCTTTCGAAACTGTTGTCAGCCATAAACGACAGACGCGGTTGGAGAACCCGAAAATTAGCAGTCATCCTAACCCTAATAGTTCCATGAAAAAAATGACAAATCATATTCATGGTGAAGCAAAAACCCAGTACTCTTCCACAAAATTTTATTTGCTGCCGACTAGTTTTGACAGCTATAATGTCGAACATTGTTTGTATTGATAATGACGCTATAGACGTCGAAACGAGTCAACAGTAAACCAAAGCTTGTGGAACAGTACTTGGTTTTTGCTTCGCCATGAATTTTTTTAATATATTTTTTTTTAATTCTCAACCCACCGGATACAGCTCTTGTTGGCCATTTTACACCGGGGTGTTCAACAAATGTAACAAGTAAACGTACACAAACGACCATGCCCTGGACCGGGTAAACCTACCCAGGTGGGACTCGAACCCGCGACCTCTTGTTTGGCAGGCGAGAACATTACCCCGCCGACCGGCAATCGTTCCACCAAGTCACGCCGAAATCAGATGATTTCGTGATCAATGATATATAACATATTTACATGAACATTCTAGGTAACGTTTGCTAATATTTCCTTAAATATCAGAGATATTGACTTAAAACTCCCTCGGAATGCAAACCAGAACGTGAGGAGAGTAATGGAAATGAAGTACATGCGGATCTCTATTCCAGCAGTTAACCTATTACAACCCAATGTTGCTTTTAAGCAACATCAAAAATCTATAGGTTTTCTGATCTATTTACGAAATACCTAACTTACGCATTATTTTTTGGCGTTAAATGTAATAACGAAATGTTTAGCTCCAACGATAATTGTGATCGATAGAAAAATTTTCATATTTTCAAATTGAAAAATCTTGAAATTTAAAATCTTCCAGATGCAGCTCTGGGTTAGAAAGGGTTAAAATGAAGATGCATATGATTGAAAGTGGTCCAATAATTAAGGCAAAAGACCGGAAATTCGGAGTGGGCACCGTGGGACTCAACTTTTCATGCGTGGATACTAACCCCATCGAGCGCGAGGGAAAACCTGGTCCACGGCCACTTTCACCGTTCTGCGGTTGATAAGCGTCTCGGGGTCTTACTACGAGGAAGCAATCAGAGGATTATATTAAAATCCCGTGGGGCTCTGCGGGTCATTAGAAGCCATTGCAATAAAATAGATGGTGTGGAATGAACCCCATTTTGCGCTCTGAATGTCTTCTCTGCTTCAACAAACCAGTCCTTAAAACGAAAAACTCAAATTTCATTTGCTTAAAAAACCAGCAGCGACCCAGTTTCATTTTGCACTTGGATTTTCATAACGACTTAAACCGTAACGATTCCTCTTTTATATTTGATGCCTGAGTGAGATAGTGAAATTCTCAATTCTACTACCATTAAAACACTAACTCGTAGCCCTACCATAATGTTTAACTTCCATAATTTACAAAGCTAGTCCCGTAGATCGTTCAATTCACCACCCTCCAATATTACGAATGACATGAGTTATAGCGGTGTATATTTTCCATAAAAAATAAAGATTAAGTTCGCAAAATATGAGAGTGCATGATCTTGAGGGTAATATATTTACATATGCTTGAATCATCAGCGGTGATTTAAATTCTTTTGATGAGGTAATGCTAAATTTTATTCTTTGATAGTCACACAAAGCTTTCTGTGTGAGTAATTACTGAAAATAAAATAACGTATGTAGTACGAAAAAAAATTTCATACAAATGTCGACTCAAGTAATAACCCTTATTTGAAGCCAGAAAAAATAGCATCATAATATGCACAAAATTTGGCTACTCTTGTAGTATATTTGGCAGAGTTAAATGTTAAAGGCGTAATAAAAGAAGAGTATGACACTTTTAAAAGATTCGTCAAAGATAAAGTTTTCAGAGAACATAATGTTTCAAGCAAGGAAAGGATTATATTTTCCTACGTAATTCACTACAAACGTTAAGATATAATGATAGGGATGTGCGAGTACTCGAAAATTCTAGTCGAGTCGAGTAGTATTACGAATGTCCATTCGAGTATCTAGTTTCGGTTACAGAGCTGTCGAGGCTAGTAAGTTCAGAAATCTGCCGATAGGAAGCGCTATCACGAAACATCATTGCAATGATGCAAATGATTTGACTCCATGCTATTTCTAGCAGTTTGGATACATATATATTAATTAAATTTTCCACTTATCGCTAGAGGTTAATTCATTTCAATAATGCTTAAGGAACTGTTCAGGACACGCTAATTTTATTTCATCTCCAAATTCTAACACAATTACTACCAAAATTCCTCATTATCTTTTCCTTTTTACATTAAGATAAGCATCGAGAATAGAAAATTCACAAGGGGATTTGAAAAATGGGAATAAGTTGTTGTATGCATTTTCATATTGCCAGATCCAGAAATGATCAAACTCGACTCGACTCGATACTCGCGAGTAGTTTTCAACTCGACTCGAGGTAAAAATTCACTACTTGCACATTCCTATGTGATGACAACCTTTTGGAAAATATTTGGTGGAAATATTAAGTTTCTAATCTTGAAAAACTGTTGTGGAATGAATTACAATTTTGCTCCCGAATAAATAGTAAAAATAGTCGGGGGAATAGCCAAAATTTGAAAATAATGAGAGAGAATCTGTTTGTTATCATCGATAAATAATTCGTGAAAATAATAAATGAAAAAATATATTGAATATTAATAAAAATTGAATGCTTGCAGAAGTTTAGCGTTGAGCACCTATGCATCACTTGAGAACATTATGGAGATAAAGTTCTGTAGGATGATGAAGGGCGTAAAATACCGAGTCTTTGGTTAGATTTATGATAGAGATTTGAGCAGTAAACATATCCCTACTCAGTTCAATAAATTTTAGACATGTAAATCCCTTATAGCAAAGAGATATAGGACGTACGATTAGTATTTTCCCAATGCTTTCCCTCATTGGTGATGGTTTTCCGGGTTTACACCGCGTTGATACAAAAAAACCGGTAAAACCCGGAAAACCATCACCAATCAACTAACCGCGGAAGCCTCCGTAATAGCTTTCCCTCATTGTTTTTTTAGCATAATATTCCAGTTGTCATTTACCTCTTTTCCGAACTTACTTTTAGAATAGCAAATAAGTTACGGAACCGCATCTAATCCACATAAGAGAATATACATTCCCTCTGGCCCCCTCCCTGATCCACTGACCAAGGATTAAGCCTCATGTGGTGATAGAATAAAAAAGTCGAAATTGCTGTCGCCGTCAAAATGATGTTTTGCTGTATTTTAAAGAATTATATGCTTTCCAACTAGCAAAAGAGCATCTTAACATGAACAAAATATTAGTACATACTCAAAGATGGAGCACTCCAATTACGAATTTTGCGCACCCTCAAATGAGCAATTCTTAACTTCGTCAACTTTGAAAATCATTTTAAGCGACAACTCGGTAAAATAGAACATTTTATCAGTGATGAAAAGAGTGAATACATGCATTAAAGTAAAATTCGAACAATGCACTGCGTGATTTTTCGTTATATAGTAAAAAAAGGCAAAATGTTAGAGTCTCATATTTCAATAAATGAATAACATCCAAAGTAATATTTCACTCATAATCCGAATGGGTTACTACTTATTATTTTAATGATTTAATCACACTAAACCACAATAACTCTCGAGGGAGTATTTATTGCGTTGCTGATGCAATAGAATAATTATGAAGGAGGGACGTGTTATAGTTTCTGTCAATTTTTTATGCTAACTGAAACTACGAAAAGATAATGTTATATAAGTTTTGATTATTTAAGGCAAAGGACTCAATTTTTGTTCTGATTTTTACATAGATTTGCGTATAATTTAACTTTTGAAGCTTTAGTAAAAGGTTTTCGAATTCACTCTGAAAATGAGTTTCAAAGTCGGCGAAGTTGAGAAAACGGCTAATTTTCAGATAGGGGAATTGAATATCCAAATGCTGCATCAATATATTTCAATTTGTCGAGCATAAGAAAATACTTTCAATACAGAAATAATAATAATAATAATAATTTGAAATATTGGCATATAATGATGATAGAGGGCTAAGAGATCAAGATAAAAATCTTTAAAGTACAGCGACACATCATTTTATCGGGAATAGTGAAAATATTATTTATTTTTATGTACTTCTTAGGCAATTTTAGTTAGGAAGAAAGCTAAATAAAGCAAATTTTATAGCCTTTATTTGAGCGGTATGGTCAATATTCCCTAAAAGTGACTTCATTTGAAATTGCTGGCAACCTGCCCTAAGGGAGAGGAATCGCTGATCTTGGGTTAGTCGGCGGACATACAGTTGTTGGGGAAGTCGGTGAGTGGCCTCGCGGGTACCTCGCTTAGCTGCGGCGGAAGTGGTGGGGGGATGGAGGGAAGGGAGTTAAGCCTTTTAGGAGGAAGGGAGGGGAGGGAGCAAATGGCAAGGCAGCTCCATTTCTTAGAAGGAGGAGGATTAATTCCGAAACTAGAAGGAAAGGAGAATTTGGGAGCCGAGGCAGTTAAAGAGATTTACCTCAAGCACTTCTGAATATCTTCCTTTATTTCCCCATTCTGCGCCATTTTCTGCCTCACTGATCATTTTTTTAACTGTGCGATTGGTTTTCGGGTAATGCTAAAGTATGAGTGAGTATGCGCTGCTCATGAAAACCTAAAGGTACCGAGTTCGTCTACTTGATTGCGGTTGGTGGTTCGACTCCTAGATATAGAAGTTAGCGAGTTTACTCGTCGAATACGCAATCGTGGACCAAAATTGAGGCAATTTCGAGGTGGCTTTGTTATATCCATAGGGGAGTTGAGGCACATACTAAATGATTCAAAGCCTGTAAAAATGCCGCCATGAATTGCCTGCTGGAGGCCACAAAAAATTATGCCTCCCATGATTCGGGGAATTGGGCAGCTTCTCCATATGAATTTAGGTGGACTAGTGACTCATGCAGTGATACTTATTTCGCTGCCGGCGTTGTAATATTTCCTTACATTGCTTGGCATCAATTCTGCGATGTAGGGAAGGGAAAAATGGAACATTATTATTCCGTGGAGTAGCAACTATTTCATACATCATTTACACAATAACGATGGGTTTATTTGGAACACAACATTTTGTAAGGCTAAGATTGCTTGAACTACTAATAAATATCATTCAGAACGGCATAAAGAACTTTAGCTTAGAGACTCAAATGTTTCCAGGCTCGGCAGAAGCGATTAAATTAGAGAGATTTTTTCTGAATGGATTGGTATGGGATTTCGTTTTCTCCCTGAAATATAGGATTTAAATAAATGTTATGCCGGACTCAGTAGTGAAAACTAACCAATGAGCTCTTTCTCTTCTTTTTTCATGACTTGCTGCTGTCGTAACACCAATGCTCTATGCTTATTAAAGAGGCTTGCGGGGAAGTATCTAAAATATAAAATGATAATTCTCCATAAAATTTCTCCACTTCTCCAGTGTATAAGTGTATGATTCCGTAAAATTGGAGGACTTAATCTCCGTCACATTGGGCAGTGTTTTGATTGCAGATATTTATTATTTACAAATAAAAGTTAATTGGTGAGACTCATCCGAAATTCCATGATAGTCCTTCAGAACTCTGTTAAGGTTCTGAAGGACTAGTGACTCTATGTAACGTTATGTACCTTAAATTTTGTCTTCTATTGCCTACAAAAAGCTAGTACTCTGACTTCTCTTACCTCCATTGAAGAATATAACAATTTAATCACGCGCTTATTTCTCGTAACTTATGGATACCCTAAACAGTATCTCATTCCATCAGCCTCTCATCCTCCTACTGTCTTTCATGGCAGCAATTAGACTTAGGGTTTTGTTTTGTAGGTTAGTGTACACGTACGTTAATCATTGTGTTTAAATTACCGATTTAAATGGAGTTTATGAAATGAAAGTGATTTTTCCAAATTTTTCCATTTCTTGATCATCACGCCTGATTCTCGAAATATTCGCGGCAATATCGTCAAAGATAAATAGAAATAAGACATCAGGAACTCTTGCCAAGCAGTTCATTGCTTCTCTACTGCTCCATGGCACCATGCATTGGTATCGCATGGTCTGTTGTTTATTATGCTTTTGACAGAAACTCCTTCCGTCCATGAGCGGTTCTCACTATAATGATGTCACCAACTTATGAAAAATGGGGGTAACGTTCTATTTTTTATTTGAAATTTATGAGGAAGCGATAGACTGAGGAATATCTGTTTTTCACCGTAACTATTTTTTCTCTTTAATTTAACGAATCGCACGAATCGCAAGCGAAAAACTCTATTGTTTTTGAAAACAAAAGGAAAATCCGTTTCGGTACGGAAGCTAGGGCTGTGAAAAGGTTATACGTATGAAAGAGTTGAAGGCATGAGTGAGCTCACGGAATGTGAAGGGCAAGCATGCATGATGGATATGGCTAACGGGCGACCGCATATGCTGTAGGCATCTCCTGGTCTCCTTTCTTTGTATGGCTGATTTTATTGTGCGATGGACTTGTAAGATTAAATTCTGATAAACCAAAAACATTGCTGCAAATGAAATATTTTTTGGAAGAAATCTCACCTGAATCATTAATTAACGAGGTGAGAGTGGACCAATAACAGAATTATTGCAAGCAAAAAAAAACTAAATTTGAATTGATAAAGTGCAAATTACGGGATTTTTTTCTGAAGGATCTGTTTCATGGAAATCTAATTGAAATGTAAAGCAAGGAGTCTCATCCGAGAAACGTAGCAAAAGCAATTTTAGCCATTTTTCATAAACTTTTTGAGCTTGAGCAGTTAATAATCTTACGCCAAAAAAGCAAAATATTTATCATTAGGTGTAGGCCTACTCAAAAATACTTATATATTTATTTAATTATTCAAAAACAGCCGAATTGGCCTTTTAAATTGGATAGAAAACTTAAAATACGCAGCATAAACAAATATAAACTCTAAAAAAATAATAGAAATTTAAGGTCTGGGGAAGAAGACTTATTGAAAGGTTTTTGTGAACATGACTTCACAAATCCTTGGGGATATACCTTCTAAGCAAGACTAAATGCAACTGGAGGGCGCACTTCTTTCAAATCCGGATATTGTTGGTGTGCTTCGCAGATTGGGGAGGGAGGGTAATGAGAGAGAGAAAAGGAGCAAAATTGAAGTTATATATGCGCAGTCGCATCTAATATGCATGCTCGCATCTAATATACATACTCGAATCTAATTTCCTAGGGGAAAAATGAATTTACGAAGGTCCTCATTTTCATAGAATCCTCAGTCCTCATTTGAAAAAACCTAAATAAAGTAAAAGAACAGAGAAATATAGGAAGCCCTATTTAAGTCCTAGATGTTTTATTTTAGAGACATTAAAGCCGAAAAGTCCCTTTTACAATGCCTGATGATCTCCAACGATTTTTTGTTTAACGTTTCCGCACATGAGTGCGTGCGGAAAAATCTCAGCGTTTCAACAAGCATTTTCCAGGAGCAAGTTATTCAAAGTATAAGAATAATCCGTTGGTAATGAAGGGTTATCCCTACGCAGTAGCCAAGGAAAGAGTTGGCCACCCCGCTGAAACTGGTCCCTGAGTTAAAGGGCTTACACGGAAAAACGACAAAGATGAGGCCCCGATGGGAAATATTTACTTCGGTAACACAGCTAGTTGACTCACTAAGTTAACGCGACGTTATCTGAGAGTGACTGGATTTTCATCACCGTAGGCCACACATGTTTTTATCTAGTCAATGATGGGAAAGTCACGTGTCGGGAAACTTTAAGCCTGCTCACATAGCTCAATAACATGTACAAGTAAATTTTTGAATTCATTAACGATATCGGTGATCTCTAACGGAGCATGAAAGAATATAAAAATGGAAATAAGAAGAACAGGTTCTATATTACGTTCAGGCATCCGCAAAATTTCAGTGATTACATGCTGATTTTGCGTTAATTCTCACGTTCATACATTTTACTTTATCTCGTACGTAATAATCGTGTAAACTAACCTTCTCCCACGGCTCACCCCTTCATCCACAAAGATATTTTGAACGGAGAATTATAAATCCGATACATCGTTTTATTCATCAAAACGTTCGACTTTTGCTAACAGACTAATACCCTTTGAAAAAACTTGAGGTATATTTTAGCGAATTTTGCCCGGAAGTAGCCATTTTATGTAAATGTGAAAATAACGCATTAATTAACTGATAGTTTGTTGGAAAATATTGTGATAGTATAGTCTTATTATTAATAACAAGTTAAATCTGATCGGATGTGTATACTGAATTAAACAATGAAGGTAACATTTACAATTGTATTGAATCAATAAAAAATATAAACCTTTCATGCAACTTAAAAGCATTACAGAAATGAAATCTTTCTCGCTATTTTCAGTGAATTACCGCTTGGCTATTCTCAGAATTGTAGTCTTTTATGCCGAAGGTTCTCTTTCAAGTTACCTTTCTATGCAATTGCTGCGAACATTTGATGCTGCACCTACAATAGGAGGAGTACGGCAGCTTGGAATCTCGGTATTCGCAGCTCACATTCACTGAACAGCAGCTTTAGGAATTACAAAAAACGTTGATTTTCTCTATAGTGATGTAATGAAGTGATACAGCATCTCAGCAAATTGAAGAATGGAACAATATAGTCTCGAAAATATAACTCTACATTTCTTTTTGACCGATTAAAATTTTTGCAATAAAAAATATTCTTTTCCATCCACTGATTTTTCACTGAAACTACAAGACTTATGGACAAAATATTATAAAATATCGTTTATTCATGCTCGTACAACAATTCTGTTTTTCTCATCTTTTAAAAAATTAACAGTGTGAATGAGTGGCTTACTAAACATTTTCGGTACATTTTTTTTTCGCATTTTAGGCGTTTGATCACAGTCTGGAAAAAAGACGTCATATTTATGATTTCAAAAATTATCTTTTGAATTGCAAGGGTACTCTAAGAAAAAAGTTCAGAAGCAAATCAATTAATATCATGTCTTTTATATGCGCCACGGATAGGGGAAGATTTTTTTCTTCAAACCAATGTTGTGTTAAAAACGTTAATTCTTCAGTTAAACCATGTTGGAAATAATTTTCTAATTAAAAAAAAGAGGTCTCCGATTTTTGTCATCCGATCTCTTAAAAAATTTTGAGATTTGAAATCCTCCGTTTCATGCCGGATGAATGTAACTTTGAGAACAAGTTTCCGGGCGAGGCGAAACAATGGGCACTCGACGAGCGACAGATTTCCGCAACGTTCCAATTATGCGAGCACATCCGAAGTAGTTCCACACGAGAAAGGAGAGAGAAAATAAAGAGTGGGCGTGGGGAGGAGCAAAGTGAATGGGATGGATAAAAGAGTGAGTGGACAGACGGCGAGACGGGGCCAGAAATTGGCGGGAACGGAGTTATTGGCGACTCAGCTGCTGCCACCTACCGCCGACGCCGAAAGTTAACGAGTTTTGGGGGGAAGACGAGTCCGATAACATCGACACCTCAATATGCCCGGAATCTTAGGAGACGCAGTTCCCTCCTCCGGGCGTCGTCCGACGCAAGATGTGGCGAAGTAAAGTTTATTAGCGACGCCGAGTGTGTACGAGATTACAAGACGAAGACTCGAGTCGTCTCGTTGCATTCTCAGGTCTCAGTGCCAACTTTTAATTGCCGATCCGCTCGTTTAGAGGGCGCATCCATCCCTCTCGACCGGTAGTATTTTGTCTTCTTTCATGACGCACTCCTCTGTTAAAACTTACGCTATCGCGTACGAAGAGTTTTTTTTCCCAGCGTATAACAATGGAAAATGTTCTCAGGCTCCTGCTTGGGTGGTTCAGAAAATCCATGCCGCCTACGTTACGGAGAAATAGTTATTCTAAAGAAAATTGCAATATTGAGAATAGAGATATTTTATGAAATAAAATTGTTATCCTTAAATTACGGATAACTTTGTCAATGGTGACCATACCAAAAATAAATAAACCAGTGGTAAGTGGACGATGAACTGAAAATTTGGACAAAATCTTATAAATAATTATGCATGGGGTGAAATTCTGCGGGAAAGCCTTAAATTATTCTGAAAAATTATGAGAACATTTAGGAGAGATATAATTATTATTTCTCTGAGAAATCTTAGTAATGAACCACGATGATGGCGGTGACTCTTTACTAGTCTTACCTATATCAAGCAACAAATCTTACACCAAATTAATAATTAATTTATTATTTTCATCTAGACCAAACAAATTCAAAACACATGATAAAGTTATAAATGTGTAACTAGGTAACCTGGGCGAAAATTTCGCACTTTCACGATATCATGGAATAAGCATGTTAAGAAAACAGTGCAATTGGGCTTTAAATAGAGAAGAAGGTGTATTAGAGAAATTTATTTAAACTTGTTTTCTAGCAAAAGGATACAGAACATATGAGTACAATACATGTAAGAGAGTTTGATACCAGTTGGAACATCCATGGTTTCTGTTACTGAATGGTATGTTACTGTCTTTTACATACGTAATCTTTTAAGTTTCTTACGCACGATGTCTCTTTTAGACAGCCTTTAACATCCTTCACACTTCTTCTATTTTATTTTTAATATTATTTCCTGTTTATTTTACTTGTCTTTGGTTTAGTTACGGATTTTAACAGGTTTTTAAACCATTATTTGAAGTTAAGAATTAAAAAATGTGTGGAGTCGATGTACCTCGAGCAAGTAATCAACACGGAATAATCAAAACTTTTTAGCCAAATTAATGGGTAAATAGTGATATTGGATGATTGCATTTTTTCGTATAGAGCCGGTGAGTCAAAGTTTAAAATGATACCTCATATATCACTGTGGGTGCAGTATTAACGGAGCACGGAGCAGCAAAATTATATCACGGAGCATATACGGAATGACAGAAAAACACCTTTCTGTATTAATTTTTAGGATTTTCATTATACTGAGTTCTAGAATTATACTTTTCTTAATTTTTTGGCAAGTGTTGGACCAAATTTCACTGACTTTACCGCTGCCCTCGGCAATCGATGAATTTCCCGCATATATTAATGCTTTATTGTACTGGCTTTCACTACCTTTGCAATGTCTAATTTCTTTCTTACGACTGACCTCAGCAATTTCTACGTCCGCATCTTCGCATAGCAATGGTCACGCCCCTTCACCTCTCCCCCAAATGCCTCAAAACGGTTTGCTATTAAGGCCACATTACCAAAAACATTCCATTCTTTCCACCTCCTCCTCAAACCTTTACTCCGTAGCACGGATACCATCACCCGTGGCGGCGCCTCTATCGCTCCCGAGGCATCCCCTTAACGCGAGGCGAGAGGGCGCCTTCTCTTCCCGGCCGATGGGCGGATACGACCTCGCAAAAGGTGCTCTCGGCCGGAGAAAAGAAGACGCACTTTTGGGAGGTCGAAAATGGGAAGAGAAGGTGAAGGAGAAGGGGCGATGGGTTTTCCGAAGAAAGGTTTCGCGTCCCGGGCGCCCTGCCCTGTTGAGTCTCGGGTGGAACGATGGCTATCGCCCCATGGGAAACAATGAGGAAGGGAATGGAAATCGCCTCGGCAAAATGAATTCCCTTTTATCTCCTGTTGGATCCTCAGAAGGGATCTTTCTCCTTTATCCACGGCTGCAGCTACCTTGAGCTTTAGTCACAGGAACCCATCTTTGTATAAATTGGCTATTTCTCACAAACGCAAGTATGTGAACATTTTATGCGATCACAGCTATAATTAATACATTAATTGATTTATCATAAAGCTACCAAAATGAATGCGGCCATTTTATTTTACCGCGTTTTATTATACTCGCTCTCTTGTTTGTCCTTCCGGGCAAAATCTTGCAACTCAAATTTCGACCAATTCCTGATTTACTTGAGCGCTGAAAATTTCAGGATGACTCAGAACTGGATGACAATGCAATGCTCTTGGGTCAATCTCCAAAAAACGGAGGTAAAACTAAAAAAATTAATTTTTGTTTATTGAGAAACAAAATTGTGTAATTACAGTTTGTCAATCATACAATCTAAAGACGTAGGTGGCAGAGATCGTTAGTAATATTTACACTTATTTTTATTTTTAGTTTTGTACTATCTACGGACATGATATAGTGTATGTCCACGGACATAGAGGAAGAGGAAAATGCGTTTACCCATAAGAGTAGGTATCATCATGTCCGTCACCATCTGTCATTTCCACGGACTGCAGATTTCACGAACATGATGTCCACGGACAAGAATCATGAGGGTTCAAGGCGAACCCTCTTAAGGATACAACACACCGGGGCCGGGACCCAAGCCCGAGGCTTATACGCCCGATCACCCGGGGAGGGGCTGGAGAGGAAGGAAAAAGAATAGAGGCGCCGCCGCGATGGGAGCCCGCCGACGCCTCTGGGAAAGGATAGGAGTGGAAGGGAGGGACGGGGAAAAACACCTTAACGCTACAGAGCGAAAAGGGCCCACTAAATAGCGAAACCAAGCATACGCAATTAATTTTCTACCAATTCTAGTAGATTTTCCTATGAGGAAGAAAAATCTATCGATCGAATCGGTAGATAATGTCCACGGACATGACGATTTCCTCTTAATTAAGTTATTGTTGGTTCTAAAAATAAGTTAGGGCACTGTCCTTACTACATTGAACTTGCATTTTATAGCTGCACAAGATATCTCAATTGTGATTGGTAAAAGCTTTTTCTTTCACCAATTTTTACCTGTCCACGGACATGACTGATGATCTTGGCTCTTTCAAAAACCTGAACTAAAATTTTTCTTCCTGCATTAAAACATTCACTAAAGCAAGTATATACTCAAAAAACCCAATATAACAGGCAATATCTTTCTCTATATACTGGTTGTTCAGGTCTGCCACCATATCCTATGAATAATTCCCCCTTTTCTGTATGTCCACGGACACAGCTTTTTTCAGTAGGACAAATGTTTTTTATATTATAATAAATATTATGAAATAAAAGCAACCCAAAAAGACTATTTTGGAGTGCTTATATTGTTTTAACTTGTTTAATCATACATTTTATAATAAATTATTTATTATAGGTTGTTAATACAATAAACACCTCCTCGAAAATGTATGTGGGACTGTCCACGGACATGACGAATCATAGTCTGTGGATATTAAATTTGGGGAATATATTTTTTCTTTGCTAATTAATCACTAAAAATTGTAAAAGGCTACATAAAATAATATGCCTCTTTATTTTTGATTTACCAGTTTTGGTTTTTTTAAGGCAGTCCATGGACTTAATTTTGTACGATTATGGAAGAATGACCCTCTTGCACTTTTACCGCGATTGAAAGGACACCTTGAGTAATATTCAGAAGTACAAATTAAATATAGAGTTCTAAAAATTGCCACTTAAATCCAATGGAGGCGCAAAGTACGTGCATATATTTTTTCTGTTGTTTATCTTCGAGAGAAGGGTGCAATTTACCATTCCTTTTCAGGGCTGACATTGAAAATTGTACATTGCTACGAGGAATTTTCGACTTCGCACATAACTTCTGCCGTCTCTGTGTTCCAATCAACAATTGAATAAACTAACGTTTGCGACGAGATCATTTAAAATTGAAGGAGGAAGTTAACAAATTGAATTTAGAGATGAAAAGATTTCAAGAAAAAGGGGAAGAGACGGACTGCATAATAATACAATGTGAGTTGAAGTACAGAAAATACAGTGAAGTGAAAGAAAGTGATGAGAAAGTGAGGATCATCATAACTCATACCGTGTGTTAAGATAGGACAGGATATCACAGGACAAGGCAGGTTGGCAAGATGAACAGTTTAATTTTGAATATTTTATCAGATTAGCACTCTCACGCCGATATGTTTTAATTAATTTTATCATTACAAATAATACGAAAGATGATTTTTTAAAGGAATATCCATTACAAAACCCTTGATTGCTCTTGATGAAACTGTTGCATTAGCTCTTTATTTCCTTTTGTCAATTTAAAATAATAGAAGTTATAAAAGATACTTCTAATTTTACAGCCAGATAAATGACTGAATGAGATATTTAAAAGTAAATAGAAATCTATCAATTTTTTAATTATAATAGAAAAAAAATGTTGATTTACTTGATTACAAAAAGTGAATGGAAGTAAATACAGTAATTATGGCAATAATAATGATCGTACTTGTTTTAAATTGATTTTATCATTTAAAGATCATCCTTTCTTGCCAACGAAGTAGGCTCTGGCATTTTTTGTTTTAAATAGATTAGAAAACTTTTCTTTGCCGCTTGAAATTATAATAATCGTTATCGCTTTCGGGTATCAAAGATAATATTTGGAACATCCACTTATTGGTTGTCCTCAGAATTTATATCGATTGCAAAATTCCTCTCTAACAAAATAAAAAGTCTTAAATAATATTAAAGAAAAAATAACATTTTTATAAATACCATGTTTTGTTAAAAAGAAGAAAATAACTGCCTACGGGCCCTTAAATTATTCAAAATTTTAAATATGATTGATAAGGAAGTAAAATAAGTTTTAGAAGAACACTTCAAGTGTCAAAAACGAAACACGTGCGGCACGTAACGAAACACGTAATATTATAAAATTAATAATTGCTGGTCTATATATATCAGATTTGTCTCCTAGAGAAAGGGAATGTAGTCTTACGTACGCACCACGTTTTTCGCGTTTGAAATGTGACTTGCTCCTCTAAAACTTATTTTACTTTCTCATCAATCATATTTGAAAATTTCAATAATTTAAAGGGCCGTAGGCTGTTATTTTCTTCTTTTTAATTTTTGTAATGATAGGTTCATCACATCCCGTATAGTCCGTAGCACTGAACATACGTTAAATACTATAAATATTTTTTTTCAAAGTTAAATAATACCCAACATTGGACCGGACGTGACACAAGCTTTTTAATGAGACTATTCAATAGGCAACACATCCAAGCTTTCCGTATTATTTCTCACGCTGTCATATGATGTGAAGATATTTTTCTATCAAAGATGCAGTAGTAATGCTACTCATATATTGTGCATTGCAGTATGCATTGTACATGAGTACTGGAGTGGCAAGGGTAACTCGATAGTGATGGTAAATGTTTAGTTGGAATAGGGTAGTTTCCTTCATCAAAGAAAACGAAAGGCATTGATTGCGATTCACTACCCACCATTAGTGTATTATTAATATACAAATTATTTGGTTTTAGAAATACCGGTTTAGACGAATGGCAAGGGTCAATTTTATCCTCATTTGAAAAAGGCCAGATTGGCGCCCATGCGTTGCCACTCCACGTGACGTCACAGGGACCTAGTTTCTATACGAGTAGATAGGAATTTTACATCGTCTGAGATTACCAATGCATGCATGAGGCACAGATCTCAGGGAAACATGTCCTAATAATCACCTATTAAAACTGGCAAAGTTCGGAAAGTTGTCTTCGTTTGATAAGGTATAAATAATTATTATTTAAGCCAAGCGTTACCAGCTAGCAGGGTACTCTGCTATCTGCTAGCATCCTGTGTCCTATCTGTGCTCAAAGTCTCGCCCCAAGGTCACCTCACTTGCAGCAGCGGGAACCAGAACGACGTCACACGGAGATTTCCCGGCATTCATACTTAGCCGTCGCGTTTTCGCGCGCTTGAAAATTTCCACTTTTCATTTAATCGCGAAAAATAGGTATCGTCATTTAAAAATCTATAAGCGTGAAATACGTACTCCAGGAGTAATAATCTTTCGATTTAGGCAATAAAAAATAATAGGAAACCACCCTATTGATGAGGGTTTGGAGGAATTACGGCTCTAGTGAGTAGTTTTATACTATCTCTTAAGAAATAATTAACTCGATCGACCCATGTGATTCCTGAGCGTATCTGACTTAGCAGTTCTTTTTCTGAGAAGAGGCGGCCGGCGTCGAAGCAACGAACACCAAACGGTAACAATAAACCTGAGGACGGGGCAGGATGGGTTAAGCGATGCTCAGCAAGGACGAGAATGGCCCCAAAACCAAAATACCCGGTCTTTCTCATGGCAACATCCTCGACGGCAAATTCCCTTCGTGGTACTACGTGATCTCCAATCTCCTTTGTAGAGCGCTGGAGGCAATTACTTGCACCTGCCCTCCGGGAAATGGAAGGAAGGCCTCTTAGTGAATTAACTTTACATAGCGTAACGCTTAACTAGGCAGCAGAAACACGAAGGCTGTGTGTAAGATTTGATTTTTAGGTATGAAAAGAAACGAGATGTCATACAGTATTTTCAAACTATTTGCATGGTAAAAATTCCTCTTTCCACTTAAAGTGTACTTATTATTCATTTTTATTGAAAAATAAATAATATTGTCCCCGGCTTGTGATTATTACTCACTCTAGATCCAATCAGCCAGCATGTAAGGGAAAGGAGGCAAGATCAGCAGATGAATCCGTGGCGCTAAATCTTTCTAACCTAGTGTTCCTTTTGAGTAACAAGAAGAAATATCATTTACTGATGCGTGCACTGTGCATTACCAACTATAATAAAGATAGATATAAATTAGTGGTAATTTTAAGTTGTAAAATGATCAAATATTATAGAGCTGCTTTTAATAATTGTGATTGACCTGAAAATATTCATATTTTCTATTTGAAAAAAACTTCAAGTCTGATTTTCCCAGAAATAACGGTGACAGTAATCTATCGAAATAAGGTTAGTAACCATTCTACAGAAAGGCAGGAATGAAACAGTATTGTCATAATTGTTATGGAGCCTGTTTTCGCCGTTTTTCCTGTGCGTATTAGGGATATGATTTCGGACCTACATCAAACGTGATTGAGAAACCGCACATTTCTATTGTAGCTGTTGTTTGTCATTAAGAGTAAAATTATTGTAGCGAAGACAAGGAATATATCTGATGTATAACCTGGAATAGTCCCCGAATCATTAATTTTCTATCAATGAGAATCTTTTTCTCTCTATTTTTTCCTGAAATTCAAATTTTTAAATCATGCATTTTTATTTGATGATATTAATATTTCCTTAAATTCATGTGTAATGCATTTATTTGCTCACGATGCATGGAATTTTTGAGTTAATTATGTATTATCCTTAAGACTGGTAAAAAGTGCGTAAAGATGTTGCAGAAAAATATTCACTGTTATTCTTTATTTATTTTTTTCATTATAAACTACACATTTTTTGTATCATGCTTTTGATTGATGATATCGTTTGATTGGATTAAGAATTTAACGCAAGGTTTAATTCCGGTATGACTACCATTGACTTATAATTCCCTGAAAGTTCATTCAATTTAGGAGCCCGGCGATGCTGAGACGAGTGCTATAAAATTTTCATCTAATGGTAAGTAAAGTTATAAGTATATCTTTCCTTCAAAAAGACTCCATATTCATGTTCTACACTCAATTTTAATATAAAATGAATTTAAAAGTAAGTTGAGACTTTCCAATAATAAACATTGATTATTTGTTTGTGATTATTGAGCAGTTGAGCCCTATCCCTATCCCAATCCCTAGGTCCCACGCGCAGGCCACAACTTTCCACTAAGTTTCCTGACTTCTGTAGTATTATCTGCTGCTTAAAGATGGGATAATTGAATCGGGACGATTCATAGTTAGATTTTCCATTAATGTTCATTTTATTTCCGTCGTGATTTTATAATTTAACATTATAAATATTGATTTATGCTATCGATCTATTAAATCCCTGATCTGCCTTTTAATTTATAAAAATCCTCCAACAGGACTATTAGTACGTCCTTGGTATGTTGGTTTGATTAATTTGGCTATATCAATGTATAATAGAAGTTTTCGGGGAGAGGCAACACAAAGCCTCGTTTCATCGAGCGTTGAAATTACTTTTGGTATTGTGAAGTGAGCTTCAGATTACAAAAAGATCAGTTTTTCACTTAGTTTATCCTTGATTGGATTAGTGACTCAAAGTATATTTTAAAAGAAATCGCGACACATGAAACTACTTTTGGCTTAGTTGAGAATTATGAAATTATCGATTAAAGCTTGGATAAAAATCGGACGATTTTGGTGAATGGTAAACATTTTCAAACGAAATTAATTTGCTACATCTTATTGTTCTACTTATATATCATAAATGATTGGAGGGTAGCGTTAGAAGGGTAAAATTTATTTGGCGCTAGAAGTTAGTTTTTGGAGCCATAGTTTGCGTGTTATAGAGGATATAAAATTGGCAATTGTTGAAAAATTTGTTACTTTATCAAAGGTATCGCTTCCACATTTCAATTTCAATTAACCAAGAAAAAAACCAGGATAATTCCATTAATTCATTGAAGGGAATCTACTGTAAATATTTGAAATACTCCTTGCGAATTTGGGGTAACCCAATTTGATACCAGGAGAAGGCTAGTGGTTTTTTCCCAGTTAAATTTTCTACTTCGTATTCCATTGCGAGTGAGTCTGTAAGGGTTTTACTCTGGATAGTTCGCGCTTATTTAGTCTTCACCAAACATCACCTAAATCCAAACATACAAACCTTTAGTGCAACTCTTCACTGAAAAACACAGTCTTCACAGCAGGTTGTTAGAAAGTTGGATTAAGGTAATAGGAGTAATGCTAAGTCGGCCACAAAAGTAAATGTTCGCCTCCGACGAGCTAATTTTCAGAGGTGAAGCAAATCACTTTAAGATGTCCTTGAGTCAGTGCCATCAAATACCGTACTTTCTTCTCGGTACTTTCTTACCGTACTTATCTTTCGGTACTCCATCAGCGGCACTGCAAGCACCATTGTTAAGTATTCCCAGTAAATGAACGGATCATTGAAGTCTTGGGACTTGAGTCTTACAGTTTTCCGGTATAAATTTTATTTAGGTAATACATTAAACATCACTGTGGATACATTCAACTGATTTTTCGATTATTTGTTGCTTTCTCCCTTTCATTTTTATTTATTCTATAATTTTGTCGTTTCACTCTTTTACTTATTTCTACAATCTATTGATCTCGCATCAATTAACAGATTTATGTCTATGACGCATTCGTAGCATCCATCACTGCGTATATTGGTGAGTTGGTTTTTATCAATTATTATGACTGTTAAGCCAAATAATTTTGAAAAAGTAGGTACGTGAAATTCTCTTCGCCAAAAGACTGGAATCCTGGCCGACTCACCCGCTGATTCTGCAGCCAATCCATTCACGCACATCACGAAAGAGAGATATTTTACACGGCCATGTTGAGGGATTTCTTTTGCACAGACGTTCTTTTGAGAAAGAATAGTCCTTATTTATGCATATCAGAAACGAGGAGACATTCCTAAAAATCAAATGGGGTAGTCAATTACCTTTGCGGATCGTTCCAATATAATGCGCAGAAAACAATTGGATTCAATGTATTCTGTTAATTAATGAAGTGACACCCGAATCGGATGTTTGACTTGCACTACCATTATGTGAGTGCTTGGCAATGATCTGTTTGCCTAAATAGATTGACGTGAGGTAAAGTAAACAGGGAGGAATACACCACAAAATGCTTTCTGTTATGAAAATTTGAAAATTGCCCGCACTGAAACGCTAGCAATGGTAAGAGAACAGTAAATTCTTTTTAGAACGCCCTAAATTATTATTCACCGCTGTCCACCCATTAAAGTGGCGCGGAAGAGGGATGATGGAGCCCCACACACATCATTTTTATGAATAATTTCTATCTTATTTTTCTTAATGTACGCAACCTGTTCACCATATTGGTCACCCTAAAACTTTCATATTTTTAGCGATGATCATATTTCTTTGCATGATGATTTACTGAATGAATTCAATAGGAATAATATCAATGAACGCTCTCATTAGAATACCAATTTAGAAAAAAAAATACATTAGGAATATCGATAGGTAATGGAAGAGCATCAGTGTATACGTAAGGAGTACTGCAGGGTAGTATTTCTCCTGAATCCTAGCAGGAATAGCCTTGGAACACTAGGAAAACGGAATGCTGATAATTACCATAGAAATACTGTTGCAGTATGCTTTGGGAAACTGGTATATTACTCGCTTAAACCTCCTGAATCTAGAGCTTAAATAGAAAATGAGGTTTAAGCTCTTCCCCGGCATTACTTTTTTGAATTATTAGCATGAGTGCCGTATTTGGAATCTTAGATGCTGTAAAGTACAGTGTATACATAAAAATATAGTCTAGTCAAATGACTGGAGAATTCACATCTTAAAAATATTTGGACTTAATTATCCTCTTTCCTTGTGCTCTAATTTTGCTACAGTACTATGCTACCCATAACCTAATGACGCATAGTTGGATCCTACCCCCAGAATAGCTGACAAACCGACTATGTTTGCCTTTTATGGGGGATATTTTAGATTGCTATATATGGCTACTGAAACTAATACATCGACCGAGCGAGTGATGAATAAGCGCCACGAAGAGTGGGGAAATTAAAAGGGGGATATAAATGTGGAAGACGAAACAACTGATCTGTACCGTCATGAAAGATGATACCGATCAGTTGTTTAAAGCATGATGCTGATCAGTTGCCAGTTTCACTCCTGAGAGTAGTAAAGAAAATCTTCGTAGGGCGAGTGGATGGTCAAAAGGATGAAAGAAACCTGAAGAGAGAAGAAAAAGGAAGTGTAAAATTATATAGATGATGCTGAGGATGAGAAGACCTACGTTAGAATAGAAAGATAAGCTCATAGATTCACTGAGTTAAGAGGTTTGTTGAACCAATATTTTGAAATTTTCCCAGTGATGATGATTATGGAAGCCAAATATGATCGGATCACTATATGAAATTAAGCTTGAAATTGTAAAAGAATATTTCTGTACCTCGGAGGTAAGGAACTCTAATTCCGTTTTCCTAATTTTTTCAGGAGAGCAGTATTAGTATTTTTTTTATATTCAAACAGTAATTACTAGAAGGTTAGGTTACAATGTTACAACATTTTTAAACCGCAATGTTATGTATAGTAGCTTAAGCCAGCGTAATGTTTCTTTATAAAAATCTAGAATATTTTCATAACCTATTTAAAACTAAGCCTAAAAATACTACTATGACTGCAAGATCAGATGCTAACTTCATCTATTATCCCACTCATCGCACAACTTCTTTCCAGAAGTCATTCGAGGTTGTAGTATCAAATATCTGGAATAATCAACCAGATCATGTTAAAAATTCTCGGTTTTTGAAATCGTTCAAGTCAAAAGTTTATAGCTTATTACTTACTGCCCCATAATAACGTATTGGTAAATTGAATAAAAATGTGTATCTCTTGGTCTTCTTTGGTTGTTTGTTCTTTTCATCGTGTTACTTATTGCTATTCCTAAAACTTCTTCCTCGTTGGTTCTGTGATTTGTCGCTGGAACATTGTATATCATATGTTTTTATTTGTATAATGTTGTTGTTGTTGTAGTGTAATGATGAAATGATTTTTTTGTAAAATGGAACTTTTTTGGTATATTTTCCTGGCAGTTTATCGCTCACAATGAGTAAATTTAGTTGATTTCATGATTTTATGTTTCATTAATTATGTGTTGAAATTTACTCTATGATTTTGTATAAGTAAATTGTATTTGCTCTTAGAGGACAAGAGTCCTAGAGCAATAAATATCTTGTCTAAATCTTTCTTTCCAACCTTCTAGTAATTACTGGTTAAAGAAAAAAATGTTATAACTACTCCTCATGAAAATTATAAAAACTGACATAGTGCCCTTTACCTCCGAGGTACAGAATTATTTAACGGTGTTTTTGAATTGGAATGCATATCATGAGAAGATTAAGAATTAAATTTGATCATAATTGATACATGCTGATAAAATGCGTTATGAAACGGGGCGTGACTAAATTCAGTATAGATAAAAACTTTGAAATAGATTGAAAGTTAATTACCTCCATGGCAAGGGCAGCAAGATAATTGATGATCCATCGTGAAATTCCCTGGAAAAACAAGGCAAGACGCCTTAAATTTCGGGGAGAGTTCCATTTTTCCGAGATCGCCTATTGGGAGGGCCCGACTTGAGTCCCAACTTCTCAACCGCGTCCCCCCTCGATAACTCTTTCTTAACCTTAATCCCTCTCCACTGCCAGCGGGAGTGAAGAGGATTGGTGCGATTCCACTGCCGAGGACTTCTTCTTCCCTCCAATTCCCCGAGCCTGCCTCCCCCACTCCTATAATCCGTGTCCTACGGTTGCCGCAGTCTGTTGTCGCCAAGAACCATATATCTCTCCGCTCTCTTTCCCTAGAGGAGGACCTCAAACAAAAACTAACCGGTATCTCCTCTCAGTGAGATGGAGAGGCAGACTGTTACTCCCTCGTCCTTCTTCCAAGAGAGGAACCACCAACCATTTTCGGGAATCCGTTATCTCCATAAGGGTTTCCCGAAGAGTTTGCGATGTATCCTCAAATCCCCAACGCCGCATCGTACGCAAGAGGAGGGGAATGAGACAAGACAGTTCCCTGTCCCACCCCTAAAAGTGTATGTGTGTCACATGTCCCGCGGAATGGGGTCAGGGCAGTGGAGTAAAGTAGGAGGGAGGAAAGATACCCGCCTACGGCGGTGAAGTCCCAATAAAAATACCTTATTATCATTTGTGTTGTCGCATTTTCGAAAAATCCGGCTGACATTGCAAAGCTTTTTTACATTTATTTACCTCACAATTTACATGAAAAAAAATTGTCTCAAGAGGAAAAATCATTTCGCGAGAGCCGAAAGCAAACTTTTAGCTCTCAACAAAATTGAAATAAAAATGTTTTTGCATTAGATAAATTTGAACGGGCTATGCCTTTCGGTAAAATTTCACCCCATTTTTATGTACACGCAAAATAATTAGGATAGTTTGGGCTAAGAAACTTACACCTTAAACAAACATAGTGGCATTTATTGACTAAATAAAGAACTCATCACTTTTAGGTTTAAAATTTCCAAGTGTGCAATAACATTGGCAGTATGTGTCAAATTATTGTTTAAAATTGGCAAAATACAAGTTGGGTTTTCTGCAGATGATTTTGGAGTCCCATAATTTCCTCAGTACAAACTGTAAAAAATAGCGCCATTCCACTTACTGAATGTACTGAGGAAATCATGGGACCCCCCCAGTTTTGATCCTGGGTACGCCCTTGGGCAGGAAGTGCAGTTTCTGCCTCCCTGTCGTCTTCGTCATTTTACTAAGTAAAAGGGAGTGACAGACAGCCACTATCAGAAGTATGTCACCTCAGTTTAACTTATCTCACAGTCGTGTGTGTGTTCACAGATAATTTATGGGTTTTTATCATTTGATATCCTTTATCCTTCATGATTTTATATAATATAATCAGAGTATCGTCGAAATGTTTGACAATACTACTATTACGCCTCAGGTAAAAATCATATTAACTGACAAAGAAAAGGAACTTAGTAATTTAGTGAATGCATTGAGTGATGTGGGGAGACGACTAGTGATGGCATAAACGACTCTTTTTGTGGAACTGCCTCACCGCTCATTGCACACTCCTGAGAGCCACTCGCGCAGTGCGACTCCGCATAGCGCTACTAGGTTGAGGGTAGTGGGGAAGAGGGGAGTGGAAGAAAGTGGAAGAGGGGAAGGTGGAGAGGGGAGATTTCTGAATGAGCATTTAAAACGCAACATTTTCTAGATTAAATTTTGAAAAATTGTTTTAAAATCAATCACGTACTGCATAGTTCCAATGTTTAACAGGTGATATAACCGAGGAACCATTTCTGCCGATACGTTATGTCTTTCATGGAAGACGAAAAATGTATTCCGTCTCCCGTGCTTGAAGATGACGGCAATTTAAAAAAATCTGTTCTAACAAAATATTCTCGCCGAAAGTACATGATCATGTTTACGATTCATTATTAATTCCATCGATTAATCTTAATTGTTTGTGTTAGAAAAAATTTTTTTGTCCCGTATTATATTAATTAATTTACCGATGCCAAAAACTTTTACAAGAGCATCTTCTACCATTTTTTTCGCAATGAATGAAACATGCAGGACAGAGAATTACCATAAATGTCATGTTTATAGTAATACCCAGAAAATGAATCAGGAGAATGTTTCAAGCGGCGTGAAAAGGTGAGCAGTGGGCTACCTACGAAAGTGCCATGTGCTCCCTTTGACCCGCCAAACGTGCGATGAGCCTCACACGGAAAATGTTTGTGGAAGGAGTCGTGTGCGTATGGTGTCCGACATTCACCGATCACGACTCCAACACGCGCAGTGTGCGCGAAAGAAGTCATGTGCGGTCTGCGGAGGGGAGGAAGTCGCGACTCATAGTCCAGGAAATGAAGCTCATAAAAGTGAAAAACCTTGCAATTTTTTCAAACTGAATCGATTTGCACCCAAATTTGGGATTAGACTAATTATACCCCCTACTTCAAAATCTATATTATGCCGAAGGGCGCTTTTTATTTTTTAGGGGTGAAAACTACCCCTAAAAGCTGGAACTTAAAAACTTATTTTTTAATGCTAAATACGTGTCAAATTTAGTTTAAATTATATGTATAATTATTTTTTTATGTTTGGAAAATAATTTTAAGGTGTTTCAACCCATAATAATCAACCCTTATTGGGGGTTAATGTAAAAAAGAATTTTCAAACTGAATCGATTTGCATAACAACTTGTGTTTATACTGATCATATCTCCTATAAAAATGTTTTTCAAACCGAATCGATTTGCATACATAGTTGGGATTAGACTAATCATACCCCCTTCTTCAATATCTATATTATGCCGAAGGGAGCCTTTTATTTTTTAGGGGTAAAAACTACCCCTAAAAGCTGAAACTTAAAATATTATATTTTAAAGCTAAATACGGGTAAAATTTAGTTTAAATTATTTGTATAATTATTTTTTTTTGTTTGGAAAATAATTTTGAGGCGTTTCAACCCATAATAATCAACCCTTATTGGGGGTTAATGTAAAAAAAAAATATTTACCCTAAAAATAAAAATTATTTATCAAATTGTATCTTCTTATTCACTTTCTAACTCCTTTTATTATGTATTCACTTTTTTCTCTCATGATGTTAATCACAGCACAGAAAAGATATAACAATAGGATAAACAGAACAAACTTCGTCATGGTAACATAAACAAATAAATGTACATTTATGTAGACATTACATGAAACACAATCAAACGGAGACTATATGGCTTCGGACAGTCTTCCCACCACATGCATGCTCACAGGTCACTGTAAGCGAGAGCACACATACTCACATATGTGTACGTATATAATGGGTATACGTGTTCATTTTGTAGCAAATTTGAGTGTATCGTTAACTTCTAACGTAAAGTACACAAAGTATATGCTGATTATGAGGAATATTATGCTCTGAATTGTGGATTTCGAATTTTTCGAAAATAAATTTGATTGATATTTCAAACATAGCTCCTTTATTTTTTATGATAGAAAGTTCATTTAAATTGTATTTTGTAGGGTTTTTACTGACTACAAGGTCATGTGAATTAAATTTTTTTCGAGTCATTTATTTTTAAAGGGGAGGGATTTAAGGGTTTAAATAAGGTGGAGCTCCCTTGGAAATAGAGGTTTTAATTATCAATATCTCACCAAATATTTATTGTATAGAAAATTAAAGCACACCAAAATATTTGAAAATAAAGAAGCTACAATTTGTTACACTAGCATTTTTTTCATATCTCCAGTTTTTTTGGAGTTATTTTGAAAAAAAGAGCATTTTTAACGAAATTGTAGAAAATGACTTTTCACTTTTTCCTCCATTTTTTTCAAAATTTAGAGCTATAAATTAAAACAACTTCTAGGATCAATTAACAATACTTAAATAAAGAGAAATACTGAAGGGCATTGATCAATTTTGTCTATTGTGGTAATAAGGAGTTGTTTTCACTGATTTTTTCGTACAAAAAAGTAGGGACTGATCTTATTTTTAATCATAACTCGCTCAAATTTCATGATAAAAAATATTTTTTTCTCCTTTTAAGAAAGCTTTTTAAAAACACTTTTAAACAGATCACATACTTTTCCTCGAAAATTACATTTTTCCCGCTATTTGACATTGAATCTTTCAAATTTAGCATATGACAAACAATAGATAACCATCAACAAGTTGTAGCTCGGTCCGAATTGGTCATAAAGGAAATATAAAATAAGATTTGTTTAAAAATTTTTACAAGCTACAGTTTTGTAATTCACAATTTTCTAATAAAATTAATACTTTTCAAGTTATTTGCCTATAATCGATTGAAATCATTGATTTTTTCGTGAAAAAACTGTTACTTTCAATCGCAAATAACTCGAAAAATATTAATTTTACGCAAAAAATGGAAAGAACATTTTATTCATAAAATTTATTTTTCTATCGATTCCTGTAGTCAAAATATAATTAATATTTTCCACCCCCGAGATGGGGTGGAAACCACCCCCAGGGTAAAAGCGCCCGTCGGCATGATATAGATTTTGATTCTTGGTATATTCCCTACCTATAGTGAAAATTTCAAGAAAATCGATTCAGTTTGAAAAAATTGCGAGCCAAAATGCTTCATTTCCTGGACTATCACCAAATAAGACACTCTCGCCTCACAGCTCTATCAGCTGACAATGAGTCGCACATTTGAACCGACTTCACGTCTCGATTCCCGATTTTTTTACGTATCTCGTTGTAAAGAATTCTTGCTGATGATTTGGAATTTTAAAACAAATCTTATTCTTATAAGTGTAAATAAGTCCGGCACTAACCATTTCCATCATTCGCCCTGAAGACGATGCCAGAGAAGGCCATTGAAAAGTTGGCAGCAATGTCAATCTTGACCCGGCTGTTTTCCCGAGAATACTTCATCAACAAGATTCGCCGGGAAAATACCAGATCCTTCATCACCAAATAAGACTCTCTCGCCTCACAGCTCTATCGGCTGAGTCGTACATTTGAACTGACTCACTCGCACAGTGCGCATCACTAGACATGACTTTGCAGAGGAAGCGATTTGACCAGCAGTCGACCATTGGTCCACTCCGTAGAACAAGTATCTGGCAATAATTAAAGTTCTCTTCTCGCCAGAGGCCTTTGCGAGTGCCACGAGAGATCTCCAACAACTTCGGGGCTCCATCTCTTTCTTTCCCTCTCTCTCTCTCGGCGACAACGAGATGCCCTTAGCGCGCAACGAGCCGGAGAGTGCTGCCCCACATCACCCCCGCCCCTTTACTCCTGTGTCCTCCCTTTTTATATTCCTTCCCTGTCCGCTCTCCTCGGGCGGAGTGCACTCTCTGACGCAGCCGCCTTTAAATGCAGCCGACGACGACAGGAGCCTGACGCGTCGAACTTGACCGGGCAAGTTCAACGCTACGGAAGTAGGTCAAGGGATAAAGGACTAAAGGAGTCCCAAGAAGAGGAGGAGGCAGGGGGCCTGCCAACCTCAAAAGAGTGGTAATTTGGTGGGCCGCACTCTCTTGAAATAGTTCGTGACATCGCCACCCTTCTTTGTGCCGGCCTTCGCACGTTTTAGGAAGTTCCTACGAGACTGCGAGGCACATAAGAAATGCCAAAACGATTTGGAATTTTCGTAAAAATAGGAATCTTCTTAGAAACTTAAAATCGGATTTAAAAATCAAAATCAGTTTTTAGATTATGAAAAAACTATGTAAATATACTTAAAACTTTGGTTTCTACCAGTTTTAACCAATTTTATAGCGTCACTTTCATTCGAGCGGCTAACTCGCCATAAATCATCGATTTATAAGTTACTAATTTAAATAGTATATGTTAGAGTAATTTATTTCTATATTTTTAACCTCGCTTCTGCTACCACGCATCTAATGCGTATACGCTGGCGATTTTCGTCGAAATATTCAATATTTACACGCGAAGACAGGCATCTTACAACATAACTCTGTAAAAAAAACAGCGATTTTCTAAAAACAGACACAAAAAATATATAGCGTGATAAGGCGTTTAAATTTCAGTGGAATGAACACAATGAAGAGGGATTGAAATTTTCAAGGAAATTATATTTAAAGCTCCTCTTAAGACTTTTTTCTCTCTCGTAAATGCTGAGGAATCCGTAGTTGGTTAGGAAAACATTTAAATATTCATCAGGTGTATGCACGGTTTCCTTAGTGCATGTTTACGACCTCTACACAACCAGTGTATTTATCTACACCATCAGACAGATTCACAAGATTTTTTTTTTCAAAAACGAATGTCATATTTCAGAACCTTGTGTGGAAAGGGAACATATTCCATCATTCCCAAACTACCTACTTCTCATGGTTTGAATGATTTACCCTGTAAGTTAGCTCGGTATAAACGAGGAAAAAGAGCATATTAAAGATATATATTAAGCCAACTTTAAAAATTGATTTCAGCTTTATATTTTAATAAGGTATCAAAAAAGAGACATAAAAGATGTCGGTTAAACTACTGCAGAACAATTTCATACGTAATCTCTTGATACAATAATTCGAAATCGGAAAATAATTACTGATACCTTCCCAAATATTCCAGAATCCACACATCCTCGGCAGCGTTTTTTAGCCCTGGCACATCATGATCCTATTTTAGCTTGTGAAATATACTTTGAAGGTGTATGTGGATGCATAAGATACCAGGAAATCGGATTATCATGTCTAAAGAATAAAAATTAGGAGATTTCTCTCAGTTTTCAGCTGCTTTGCAGCTCTCTCAGCTGCTTTTCAGCTCTCTTTAATCTCACATTAAAATTAAAAGCAAATATAAATGAAATTATGTAATTTTACCTGTCAACTTGAAAAAATATTACCGACCACCGTCGTACTTGGAGCGAGTACAACGGTGGTTGGTGTAAAGCAATTAGGTACTTCTATTTACATACTAATAATAAGGACTTTTAGCTAAGAATACTGAAGTAAAAGATGGTACTTATCCTTCACGCCATGATGAATAATCAAGTCCAGCAATCAGATTGTTTTTCTGGCTGGCCACTCCTACGTTGCGTCCACAACTTTGGGAATCAGTTAAAATTCAGATTGTAAGAATGCAAAAAGCAGAAAGAAATGAGATGAAACCTATGTAGTGTAAATTGTCTCCCAGATAGGAATAAATGGAGTAAGGGGATGAAAAGTTAAGATCAAGACTTAAGATAATAGTTTTAAGCAATGGTAAGGGTCTCTGATTCCGTTATAACGAGATTGGTGAACAAAATATAAAACAGGAAATATAGTCACTTTATTGTTAGTTTTCAAATAGCAATACATTCAATATTTCCTTACCTATTGATAGATTTTTACATTATAAGTATACTTTGTTACACACGTACTTGCATAGAAACGGTTCACAAATAATTGCACGTAACTCAATAAGAGTTTCTCCATGTACATATACTTCAAAAGACGTGGGTTATAAACTCCTTGGTATCTTTCACTTCATCAAGTGGGGATTTATCTGTCTTAAGGAGTTTGTTGGTGTGTTTCTTGAACGACAAAAATGAATAACAACGACGAAACACTCACACTTTCACACACAACATTATTTTTGGGAATAAACTTGGAGATGCTGAAGCAACTACTGCATTGTTACAAAAACTTTCTTCTCATAACCTAAACATACTTGTCTATGTACATGTATTTATATGTATATTTTTATTTTCACATATTTTACAGATTCGCATTTATGACACAGATAAACTTTGCGAACAAATGTTGGTACTTAAACACTTTTAAGAAACCATAATGAATGCCCAATGTTTTTTTCAAGAAGTGGCTTTTTTTTAAGGTTTACTCATTTATGGACAGTGACACATCTCCTTGTCTCCTCTTCATTTGTTTAATGATCGGCACATTATATGTGCGATCATGTTGACACATCTTGTTACCTTGTTGGTCATTTTTTTTACCTATTTCTAAGGGTGATAGACTTGATGATGATGATGATAACAACAATACTCGTATAGGATATTACTTTGATCATCTAGGATAAAGGGAATACCGCAGTACATCCATGATTTAGACTGGAGTTTCATCTCAACAGCTACTGAAATTTGATTTTTTTGTCCTGTTTAGCACATCCACTCAAACGATGCAATGTTTTTGTATAAGAAAATATAGAACCTGATTAATTTATAATAATAATTAGACTGCATACCATACGAATACGAGAAAGGGATGTCATCGGTGGATTTACAAAAATTCTTTGGCTGAGTGTACGGGCGATTTTGTATCAATCGTCTGCAGAGAGAACGAAATGTGATCCTTAATTTTCCACAGCTATGGGAGACGTTCCCGGGGCTCAGCGGGACTCGGCTCTCAACGCTAGCGGAACGCACATTTTGCTCTTCGATGGAGTGAACCAGATAACACACATACATGCATACACTATGGATAACTCGACTTAAAAAGTAAGTTCTGCCGTCGGGTCGAGGTTTCGTATTTTTGCCGTGGGATATGGGGAAAAACGGATTCGGGTATTTTTCTTCACTCATCCTATCATGGGAAAGATCATGGGAAACTCTAAATAAGGATCTAAACTAAACATCGTCCGGAAGTTCATCCCTCTAAAAAAACTTCCGGACGATCCCTCACTGAACACTTTCTGAAGGAAAGCGTTCACAGACTCACAGAAAGGGGTAGATGGGTGAAGAAAAGGCTTTGGCATTGACTGCAGTGAAGGCGTTCTGACCCATGAATAGGGATAGAACATTGCCCACATGAGATTAAACTTATATTTTCTATCCTCACATTTTGTCTTTCTCACGATAGATTGCGTGCGCGTGCAACTAGCGGCTATCATTTGTCTTTTTAATATTAACCTAAATAGAATCTCTCCCGGAAAGGATAATAATTCAACACATCAACTTATTTTTTCTCTCGCTCTGTCACTATTTTATTAATTTTCATCGTTTTCTGCGTTTCCTCGCACAATGATTTCCCCGCTCGGAAACGAACAGCTTCGATAGAAGTTTATGTATACGACACGTACTGTCACCTAATACAACGGTCTCTGATTTTTTAAAGATTTGATTGATGACGGTTTGTTTTGTTATCTCCTCCTAAATTTCGAAACGTAGGTATATACTTTTTGACGCATGCTCGTAAATAGCATTGAATCTATCTATAGGGTTTCAGGGCCAGCCTTACTATGGTACTCGAAGTAACATTCGGCTTGGAGGGGAGAAGTTTTGACAGACGTTTTACGACGAGAGCAGGACGTAATCATTTTCCTCGAAAAATCAAATCCTTAATGACATTTACGAACGATATTTTTTACACTTGTCTACACACAGAGTCGATACATCGATAATAATGGTCATTTGGCCAATTATGCTACAAAATCTTTACTTGTAACGTGAAATAGCGATGAGAGCTTTTTTGTTTTTTAATCATTTTTTTGCATATTTTTGTTAAATTACACAATCGAGGAATACAAGTTTTTGTGAAGAGATAAAAAGAATATAGACTTTTCACTGAATGCACACCAAATATATTCATATACTTTTTTTTTAAATATTATACTTCATACAATATTAATCAATCGAACGACGAAGGGGATTGTCAAATATTCAATTTGCTCAATACCCGTTTTGACCTTATCATCGACCACGAAATAGGCCCTAATGCGCATGCGCAGACATTCGTGTTCCAAACACTCACGAAAGGGGGCCCTCGGTCTATTATCCACTCCCGTCCGTCGTTATTAAGCGCTTTCGAAGAGAAGGCCCCCACCCTAACATTAAAATCTAACACACGCGAATCATCCATTAAATAGAGTTCAACCTATCTGACGACGTTCTCTTTTAATTTCATTCGCCCGTTCAAAACTGTCACACATTCTCACGCATGCAAACAAACGCATATACACACGCGCAATTTCACGCTACACAGTCACGCGTCAACGAACACTTTATACTACTCGCGAGAAATTCACTAAAATTCGTACGAATAGTGTGCCGTGGCCGTCGGGAAATATTCATGATGAACTCCTCTCTTCAATGATGAACTATTGGTAGAAAACGGCTTATTTAACTTTTTTTTTCATTTAATATCTCAGCGCGCCAAAATGATGAGCATCTGGCGAAATTCGCACACAAACACTAGAACCTCACAAAATAACACTATCGGGGTAGCACCACATGTTTTCGTTGCAAAAATACTTTTATGCTAATACAGAACAGGTGAAAAGCTTCCTTATGAATTTTGAAATGCTGATGAAAGAGTCAAAAGGAAGAGTTGATAAGTATATCAGTATGCATTTCAAGTGTTGAAAGGATGTATTTTCCTGGGTTAGAGCCCTAATTGGAGATGATTTGCTGTTAAATAAGTATTCTGTGTCCGCAATTAAAAAAATAACAAAATCGTTATCAAATGGCATAGAGAAACAAAAAATATCAAAATACATCACTAAACTGTGAAGGGTAGGGTCTTAAAACATTTTGCTGAATCGATGGCGATATCTTAAGAAAATTTCATAGGTGCAACGTTCGTTCTTGTACTGTGATTATTAAATAGTCCGAGTCATAAGATTTTGGAACGAAATTCATCATGTATGTTAAATAATTGAATACAGAATGCATTGGTCTTCTCATGTCACTACGGTAAAGAATATATTTTGGAGAGACTTTAAGTACGAGTAAGATTTTTTTAGCACGCAAATGGATTGCGATTGGATGTACCTAACTGTAGACGATTAACAAATTGATAATCTATCGTAAAGACTAAAAATCGATGGCTTTAACCCAAGAAATACAACTGATGAATTTATCAATGAAGTGATTTAAATTATACTGTCTGCGAATTAAACCAATAGTAAATATAGGTTTCAAAGTAGTGAAAATCAACAGGATTGGAGGTCCAACTAAAAATAAATAGACCATGTCAGCAAATGGTTCATTTCTTATCTGCACAATAAATGGCTGTTTCGAAAACAGGAATAGAACTCTAAACCGTGTGTAAATGAATTAGATTATTCCCCTTGAGGCAACTTGATTTTTGTATAAATAAAAATTAATGAGATTTTGATGTCATATTTGAAGAAGTTTGGCTGATTAATATTATATTATGAGAGAACTTAAGCTCTTTATGATAAGGGGCAATGAAAGTAAAACATTGTGTAATTTCTGCCAAAATAACAGATATTTGGAACTTTAGCCTAGTATACACCAAGATACACATTTTGAAACACACAAAGTAGAACATAAGAGGACAGTAAATTTTATGAACTGAGAAGAAAACTTGCAACATGGCGTTCATGGATGTGGAGTAGAAAAGAGAGGAAGAAAATTTAAACATTTCGGTGTCATAAGCGTTTTGATATCACAGTTTTAATATAATACTTTGCAAATATCCAGAGATACAACCAAACATGTCGTTCTCTGCCTGATTTTATTATTCTTCCGGTCTTCAAAAGGTCACTGGATTGTAACTACAAATGGATTTGGGAAATTCGGTAGTGTTTTCAACAACCTCGTATTATTATTAATAATTTTATGTTTAACGGTAGAGTGCCACTTGAAAAGTAAGCCTTCTTAAATCTCAAGAAATATTGGTGTTAGCATGTTTTACCTGATACATAAAACCTAATACTCGCCGCCATTCACTCATCAAATAATTTTCCCACGCACGCTTTACAGTTTAATGCCATTTCAATGGTAATCCGGACATTATGTTAATTAAATTCCTGAATACTTGTGTGGCAACACTTCATTGAAGCATTCCGGCATTTTATAAAGCTCAAGCTATTTTGACTGTTTACTGAGGTTTTGCTATGGATGACTTTGATTTATTTACGATTCGTATTATACCAAAAACATATTTTGACGGTGAATATCGCGAATAATATATTTCATTAAAAAAACAAAACGTGTCTTTAGATTGGGAATAAACTCCATATCAATCTTTAATGTTACACCCAAAGCTATAGCAGAAGCATACTAAAATTCTCATGATACAACTGCTTGTGTTCATGGCGGAATGAAAGCGAAAGTTTTCTTGTGTTCGAATAGATAGTGCACCACGGAAATATCTCACAGCATTTATCTGCGCGGAGACCGCTATCGAAAGCAGCAGCGTTCCAAAGGTGAACAAAAGGATGGGAAAATATGGATGTTACATTTTATGGTGCACTGCGTTTTGTGAATGGAACTCCATCAGCATCTCAGAATAAATAAGACTGTTTTTTTTCCTCCTTTTCCCGGACGAGATGTGAGCGGTAAAGTTTCCTTCGCGACCTTCGCTCCCCCAGCTCCTCTTCCCTCCCCCCCACCCATCCCTTCCATCAGCACGATTGTGTCTCCGACCAAAGAACTCATTTCGCACGCCCACCCTTCAACTTTCATCCCCCATATATATGTACTCGACGGTTGACGCCCGTTTATTTTCCCCAGCAAACCCCTCCCCCCCTTTTCCTTCCCCTCCTTCTCCTCTGCTCACCTACTACCTCCCCTATTTTCTACCCCTATTTTTCCACCCCCCTACCCTGTTCTCTTCCCACCCCTATGGTCCTCTATCCCATCAAAAGCTTCTTCCGCCACATCAGGAACCTATCAACCGCCGCGGCTCCCCCCTCAAACCTCTTTTATTGGATACTTTATCAGTGACATTACAATTTTTTGCTTCATCTATTTTCCTCCCGTCTCTCTCTTTTTCTTTCCCACCCTCCTTTATCATTCTCCTTTCTTCCCCTTCCCTCAGCCCCTTGTTCCATTCCGATGCCTTGAGGTTCTTCGGGGGGATATGGACAGAATGAAGAATTCCTATACTCACGACGAAACCGAACTTTTTTTTCCCACATACAGATTATTGGGAATGCTTTTGCCGAGATGAGATAAAACTTCAGGGATAGCGACAGCTCAAGGCTCACGAAGCTGTTTAAAGTGCTCAGGGAGGCCGAATTAATTGATTTCTCTCCAAAGAAATAAAGAAAACGTCTTTACATGACATGCTAAATTTAGGGTCCTTCGGAGATACAAAGCGTTGATTCCAGGTTCGAAATTGAAGGCTTTCGATTCCGGCTTCACTCAAAATCGTAACTCCAAAGGTGTTTAAAAGAATTTATTCAATTATAATTGTCGCCCGTCAATTTTCGATACGAATGAAAATTCAATTTTGCATTTTCAATGGGGAACCGGCCCTAAACCAGTTCTTTCAAACGTCACACTAATTCGTAAGATTGGTGTTATTGTTGAAACAGGAATCAATCACAGGAATGTAAATTGGTGGAGCTACAAAAGGTCCTCATTACACGGCTTCAATTATGATTATGTGTGCTTACCGGCCGTAGGAGGTACTGTGGGTAACGGAATTGTTTATTTCGTGCCTTATTTATAAACTTATTTATAACTTGCTCTCAAATATGCAATGGACAACACAACTGACATATTTAATAATGATATAGTTCTCAATCCTTTGTTATGAGTATTACTTGGTCCAATCAAATTTTATTGAGATAAAAAACCCGACTAAATTGCTTGGATAATGGCTTACGTAACTCGGAAGGCTGGAATGGAAAACTGAAAAAAAAGTTTGATCTGGATATGGCGTACTTGTTATTGAAAGTATCCTTACTCTTACATTTAGCTGTAAGTTAAACCTCAGGGTGACGGGAGAGACGAGATTTTTTTTACCGTAAGGCTAATACTCCTATCGCATTACCAACGTCAAATTTTAGTCAAGGTGGCTAAATTTTTTTAGGCAGAAAAATTATGAGTAGGATTTCCAAATTGTTTTGAAAATTGTAAGAGACAATTCAAGATTTCAGCGGAGAGCATAACACTTTTGTGCAGTAAAGGAAACTTAAATCATTCTGAACCCGAAAAAGGCATAAGAAGTACATAATAACTTACCAAAGTTTAAATTGATTGCATGAAAGACATTCATGCCGTTAGTACCGAGGACCAAGGTGAGGTACTGGGTTATACCACAGGATTGACATACCTACTTAATCATAAATATAATTCTATAGGTTTAAGTTTCTTTGGAGGAATTATGAATCCCTTCTTTTACAAATGAAACGAATTTTGAAGGGTGAAATGTATGTGATGAAAGGTGTTAATTTACTGCGATACTTAATAGCTAAGAAGACCATTCGTTTTTTTGAAGAGACGAGTACAGCCTAACATCCTCCAGGGGAAATACAGATCCAACTGGTGCTCACTCGACGAAACTTGAGGAATGCGAATTCTGAGATTCTTGTACGCTTTTATCAATTTTAACTTCTTCTTGGAGCCATATCTAAGCGAAGCACCATAATAAACTTGACAGAGCATAATGGAGAAACTGAAAAAAAACTGTCGGAAACACAAATGGCACTGCGGCGCTCTACCACGAATGTTCGACCCGGAGCGCACCGAAGCACCGGGCCGGGACTCGAACACCGCCCTCCTCTGTATTGGTCCACTGACCGGAGCACAAGGAGCATGTCTCTCGCTCAAGGCGCGCTCATTTCTTTCATCACGGCAAAAACATTGGCATCATATCGCAGAATTTACCAAAGCGTGTTAGTTAAGACAACACACAGACCGCAATTTAACCGCAAGCCATTACTCACTGCCGCAGAGTTCTAAAAAGTTGTATAATTTCCTGGTGGAGCGTAAGTAACAAAGACCGAAATGGTTAGAAATTGATTTCTTCCACAGAAAGTGAGCATAGCTGAAGAGTGGCGTTATCCTGATACCAATGCGGTATTTCAGAATAGTGCAAACAAACAGCATGGTAGTCAAGCCAACACAGAGACCACATTTTTGCCGCAAGACATTACTCACTGCCACAAGGTTTAGACTGAATGGTGTATTATCCTGGTGGAGCGTGAGTAACAAAGATCGCGATGTTTTCTTCCCCAGAATGTGAGAATAACTAAAGAGTGGAGTTATTCTTAAAATCAATGCGGTAATACAGAATAGTACTAGCAGATTTTTAGCGGTAAGCCATAGCTAGAAAGTTTCTCGAAATGGTATACTACCCCGTTGGAGTTTGGGCAACCATGACCGAGATGTTTCAGAGCGTAATTTATCCCGCAGAAAGTGAGGATGGCTGAACAGTAGCGGTATGCTGAAGTCATGCGACGCATATGATGCCAAGATAGCCGCTCGAAATGGGTGAACACCGCGACTTGGGCATTAGAGAAGGACCCACCGTGCTCCGGTATATCGTTTCGGTTCGCGACAGAGGTAGAGAAAGAGCTCTCTCACTTGAAGAGTATCCTACGGAAAGCACGACGGAAGTCCTTGTTGAAGATAGTGTAGATGACGGGATTGAGCGCGGAGTTCATGTATCCGAGCCAGAAGGCGGTGGAGAAGGCGCTGCCGGGTATGTGGCACACGGGACACATGGGCGTCAGGATGTAGAGGAAGAAGAAGGGAAGCCAGCAGGCGATGAAGGAGCCCATGATGAGACCCAGGATCAGCGTGGCCCGCTTCTCCTTCTTGCGGGCGATCCTCCGCTTCTCGCGCTCAGGGTCCCGAGGCTTGGGCGCGGGCGCCGCGTGGTGGTGGCCGCCGCCGGGCCTGTTCCTGCCGCCCCTGCCGCTACCGCCGCCCACCTCCTCCACGCCGTCCGCCGACGCCGTCGAGATGGCGTCCGTCGATGCCATCACAGACTTGGGCGTCAGGCCGCCCTAGGAGAGGGGAACAGATATGTAAGAGTTAGAAGTAAAGAAAATAAGACTACAAAGGGCCATACAAGAGGTGTAAAACAAATAATTGTGTAAATGCACCTATTAATAGAATGTGTATCTCATTCAATGGGCTTTAAATTGAATTAAATATAAAATTGCCCGAAGAAATGTTTTGCGGACAGATATCGTCGGTGTTAGCGACATTTTAAATTTGTACAGAATCTTTACACGGCATTCAGCTGGCCTGGGCTATTTTAGTAGTTGACTGTGATGTTAGTGAATAAAGTTCTTTTTGCGTTTTGATTGTAATTATGATTAATTGTGAAATTGGTGTACTCAATTTTTGTGTTTTCAAGTTGGGTGAACTTGAATTATGAATAAATAAAGAAATAAAAAGAGGGCTGTGCGGGGACGATATAAGCAGGGACGATGCCGAGAATTTGTTTCGGAGAGGGGTTGAATGGTTGTGAGGTGTAATGTAGAATCAACACTCAAATGGGGTCAAAAGTTACGAAACCTTTTGGTTCAGAATATATCACTTCATTTCGAGCGTCATCACCAGATTTCTTATGAAGGCCATCGGAGGCAAAGATTTATCTTCTATGAGCTGATAGTCTTTCAAATTTATAATGTGAAACTGTAGTTTTTTCGTCCTTTATTGATGAAAAATATTAATAATTCTTTTATTAACACTTTGAGTCGCCAGTCGCTAATTTAAAAGCCTTTCTGAAAAATCCGGCCATTTGACTATGTTTGCATAATTTTCTCAGACATCAGCAGAAAATTTGTATTTATTAAGAGGAGTATTTGAATAAAAAGGAACTTTGGTTTTAATTTATGAATGAATTATGAATAAAATTATTTGCTGATTTTTAACATTTCTATATCATGTAACTATGAAAACATACTGCTTTAGAAAAATAAAAGAAGTTGAAACAATTGACCTACAGCCATTAAATGCATTGGATTTTTTTAATGTGTTCAATATAAAAAATGTTGTTTCACATTCAATATTACGTACTACGCAATCTTCAATGATATTACTAAGACGTAATATTACGTCCTTGGCACGCAAAGTGTTAAGGACTTTTATTTATCTTTATTTTCATTCATAACTTATCCTTGATGTAGCAAGAAATATAAGCTTGATAATAATCATAATTATGACCCTTTCATATGATCCAAGTTCTGCAACTCATATATGATCACATATCAGCACCATTCAATTATGAATTGTATACCACCTAAAATACCACCTAAATTGTTTGCCTTTTGCATGCTCTATGACTCAGTTTTATTTCCTGCTCAGTCTTTGTTTCCATCATCAGCTTACAGGTTAACGTCTAACAAAAATATTGTCAAAAATCTTACGACAAGTGTAATTTTCGTGACTTAGATTGATTGCCATTAATATTCATCGTCTCATTTGATTTCTCTAATTTGGTCTTGGAAATCCTTTCCAAAATCTTTAGCATGCCCAATGCTAGACGAATAACCAGAACCTCCAGTTTGTTTCTTCTTCTATTACGAATTCTCGAATCTCATTTTGTCATGATACGGTTTTTTCCTCTGATAGATTTTTCTTTCATCTCTCGGCATCTTTAGGTATTTTTAGGAATCCTATTCCCAGGAATCATTAGGAACCTTTATTTTCTTCCTTCCATGCAATGCATGTAATTATTGGAGCTCGTTTCATCAAAATTTGTTTAGTTTTTACATAATAAAATCAAAGTAAATAAAATTTCTCACGATTTAATTATTTTCTAAATTTTATGCTAGACATTGAAATTTTTTGGCAACCGTATTTTTAGTTAATCTAATATGAATTTTTCATGTACTTTTCCTCCATTTGTGTCGCAGTATTGTCCTTGAATCGGCAGTGGAGCTGCCAATTAACAAGTATGCTTTTTCTTTCTGTAAGTGCGTTCCCAAGCCAAAAACCGAAACATGAAAGGCCAACGGACTTGTATTTATGATGTCCTCACTCACAAAAATGTAGGATGCGGCAATAGTGCTCATCAGAATGACTTGCCGGTGCTTAAAATAGCTGATTTTACAATGAAATCAGGTGTCTTTCGATTCCTCGAGGTAACGATCTTGAAGCTCGGTCTAAAATTAAACTGCCTTTCTAATGGGAACGGGTTTGGAAAACGGAAATGAATTAGAGAGCTTGGTATAGACGTGATATATGTTTGATAATATTAATATTTGAGCGCCTTTCACATGTTCCCTATTAGTATTTTGCAACTCTGAATTTATGGAGCACGACAAATTCGCCACGGTTGGGATACGTTCAGAGAGGTGGGGAAAGGATATTCTGGTGCCGTAATTAAGTGGCACGAGATATCGTCAGCAAAACCTGAAATTACCAGTTTCGAGACATATGAAACCCATTGCAATAGAATAGATGAGGGTCGATGTTTCTTTCATTGGTTGAATGTGGAGTGGTACAAATAATTCACTCATTGCTAAGCGAGAACTGGAATTGTAATTTAGATAATTGAACTGTTCTTGATTACCCACATGTTGAGTACTGTTGATGATTTTTAATATTAAGTGATTGTTATGAATACCCAAGCGTAATAAATAATAGCCGAGGATTCGGGTTCAGCAGTGAATACCCCAGAATGCCATACTTCGGGCTACTTTGGATATATATATATTTAAAGTTCTATGAATTTTCTCGGCCAAATTGTATGTGAAATAAGGTATCCACGCCAGATGGAAATTCTGAATTCAGAAAATTTCCCGATACTTGATCCCGCTACCACTAAAATTTTGCTTTCCCTCTCTCATGAGTTGCTAGGGTTAATTGATGTGCAAAATTTATAGAGGCAACCGTGAAGGTCGGGTGAAAATGTTACTGCATGGCATTGAGGTGAGGAAGAATGAGTATCGGAGCAACCAAGTAATCATGCGGTTGTTCAATCCACAAGGAGTGATTACTTTTGGCACACTCCAAAATGAAGATCCTGTGCTTTTCTGGAATATCATTGGGAGGACGCTTGACAAGAATTTGTTTTCGTAAGTTATTACTCGCAAAAGAAAATTCTGTCTACCTGAAAGTTTCTCAGAAGCTAATAGATATTATATTGAAAGCATTTGAATACCTCTCATATTTTACAATAACCCATCATCATGTTTTACAAATGCTTTCATTTGAATGAAATATTTGAGAACCAAGCAAATTCTGGAAAAAGGTCCTCTCAATGTAGTGCCCTGGAAATTTTAAAATAAATATGCACGATTTAACAATGAATGAATTGCATTACTTTATCTCATAATTGAACTATGGAAAGAAAGACTTAAATGGCCGTGTAGTCATTATTGATTGATAAAATTGACAATAATTCTGCCGATTGACACCAATTTTACGGGTTATTATAATCATATTAATAATAATTGATAAAATTCATAGTCTTACGGCCATTTGAGTCTAATCTTTCCATATAATCTTTGAGGTCGTATACCACAACTCCCCGTTTTCAATATTATAGTCGTGGGCGACTATAAGGGAGGGGATCAGGAGGGTTGCTCCCCAAACCCCCAAATGCTAAAAATAATAACTATAATAATATAAATAAATATAAACATAATTCTCATGAGTAAATAGTGGTACAAATTCCCATTAATTCCTTTTTAAACAATAGCATTTTATGAATGGACCTACGAATATTTTTATTTACTTCTTGAATTTAGGAACCAAAAAATAATGTAGAAATATATTGTGATTACTAATTTATTATTATTGGTATTGCTCCCCCAAATACTCCTATATTCGCTGCTGAATTGTTGCTAAAGAGGCTTTAAACATTCTCACCTTGAGCGAGTCCTTTCTGCCCCGGTTGGCGGGGTCTCCGTCGGCGGGGCCCTGAGTGGACAACCGCCGTCCCGTGTCCACCACTTCGCGCTTCGCCTTTGACGAGGCGGCGCCGCCGAGCGCGGCGGCGGACCGTCTCCCGAAGATGGGCTGGCAGAGGCGCAGCTTGAGCGGCTTGACGACGGCGCAGCGGCTGACGACGCCCGAGTCGGAGGACGAAGGGTCGAATTCGCTCACCATGTCCGTCTCGATGACGGCGGGGACGCAGAGCGCGGCCGTCGTCGACGAAGAGCCCTTGGCTGAGGAGGACGAGGTTGAGGAGACCGCCGCCGTGGCGCCACCGTTACTCTCCTCGCCCTTGGCACGACGACCCTGCACGTCGCCGTTGACGGAGAGGGTCGAATCGCGGAACGGGCTCGCCATCGGATGGTCCTGGTCCGGCCTGAAGTTCGTGGTGGGCGAAAATTTTTATTAGCACCAAAAATATCAAGCATAAAAGGGGGTACATTCCTGGGAGTTCATTTGCAATAATATTAAAAAACATTGTTTTTTGGGAAATTCCTCGTTTTCAATGTTATAGTTGTTGCAGGGGCATTTATAAGGGTGGGACTCAGGGGGGCTGTCCCCCAAACCCCCAAATGGAACAAAATAATAACTATAATAATATCAATAAATATAAACATAATGCTCCTAAGAGAATAGTGATACAAATTGTGGCTGTTATTTCGAAGCTGCAAACTCTCAGTATATTTCTTCATTGAGCAAAAATGATAAATTGTTATGATTTCAGATGAAAGAGCAGCAATAAAATCGTTTATTCTTTAATGAATTATTTGAAGTAGAATAAAATTTATGTGCTTAATGCAACTTATATTTATTTAAGGGACCAGAACTGTGGATGCAACAAGCTGTTTTAATACGCCCGGACGTTAATGAAAGTTTATTCGAAGTTGTACCACACGACATTAATACCAATTACTTTTTTTTAATATGTTTTCACTATCACTCCACCATTTATGTATTCTCTAATCACCTTGATATGTACCCGAAAGAAAAATATGATAGTAATTGATATTTGGTAAAAATTTTGTGAAGAAAACAATAGAAAGAACAGATGGGTAGATCAAATTATGCTATATGAAACAACGCGAACAGAAATTAACGCATTGGAAATTCTGGACCCACAGTTTGCATTGGTTAAAAAAATCAGGAGTTCAATTAAAATGGTTTATTATTGAAGATATTGCACGACATTTTCTTGTTTTTTTTCCTGAGTTACGGCACAAAGCTGAGAGCTAGGGTTGTGCGTGGAATTTTGAGCATTAGCTGTGTAATGTATTCGCCCTAAGCTCACTGCTAACGAAGGATCTCTGAAGAGTAGAATTTATCAAGCTAAATGAACACCGAGGTACTGCGCAGAGATCTTCCATCGCAAAGATTCCATATACGATTCGCATTTTTGTGAAGATCTAAGATGAGAAAGGCTGATAAAAAATCTAATTAATTAGAAATTTTGATGTGTAGTTTATATTCATTGACCATGAAATGAAAAGACTTTCATCCAAGCCAACATTGACCACGATATGCTATTGTAAATAACTACTTCTGCCTTCACCACCTCTGTAAGAAATGTTTCGTTTCTGCAGTATATTCTATAACATGGCATCCGAACAATGAGGATGACTTCACTCACTCGTTTTGCTGTCATATCAATAGTCAGTGAACAATACCAATTCTATGCATGGTGGAAAATTTCATGCTTTCCTGAATATATCGAATAATTATTGCCCGAAATCGTAAAAAAATTTCTCTCCAAGTTAGTTTCGAAAAAATAGTAAAAGAAAGGAAATTTTCAGTAAATTAGGAAGTATTATGTGAAGTATGCAGAAACCCGAAGATAAAAATTGATAAATTAGTATTTAAAATTGAATATTTAAAATCGAATTTTTGGCATTATGTGTATATATTATTTGTAATTTAACATTTTCACATCGGAATTTTCTCGAAATAAGTTGAATTTTTATTTCAGTGGTGTAACAGAGTTTCTTGTCCTTGGGGAATATTTATACCAGTGCTATACTCATTTTAATCACTTTGTATTTTTACCTCCTTACTCATCCATTCAAACACCTGAAATTACTCATGAATTTTTTTCATTATTGTTAAATAATTCATGTCACTCTGGATATAACGAGAAAATATCTGTATTATCCGGAATTCATTAAAAAAAAACGTTTATTCCTAGATGATTTCGAAAAAATGGGCAAGATTGCCCGCAAACTGATCCACTGTGCGGTTTTCAGTGTTCCTAGAGGGTAGTTTGTTGGATTTTCCTCACCTGGACGCTTTGATGCTGCCCTGCGTGAGGACGGTCCCGGAGGCGGGGGCCTCCAGGTAGAGGCCGTTGCCTGCGTCTCCACCGCCGCCTCCGCCCTGGTCGCTCGTGCTCATGTCGGATGCGTAGTCGCACGTGACGACGGGGATGGAGATGATGACGGGGGGCGGGTTGTTGGGGGCGGAGAGTGACGTGGAGAGGCGGACGTGCTTGCCCCCCGCCCCCGGAGGCCCGTCCCCGCCCCCGGGGGCCCGATGCGCCACGATGGTCGCCATCTCCATCGTGTTCTTCTGCTGCTGCGCCGTCGGAGCCGTCGGCTTGGGCCGCTTCCGGATGCCGCGCCGCGCCCGCGCCTTCGCCGCGAAGTAGATGCGGATGTAGACGAAGACCATGATGCAGCTCGGGATGTAGAAGGAGCCGAGGGCGGAGTAAAGGACGTAGCCGATGTCTTCACTTAACTGCGTTCCCAAAAGAAAGAGAGAAAAATGCGTCAGTTGATGGGTTGAAGTTGCAGTTATATGTACCAAAAAAGCTATCTTAAGCGCTGAGGGAAATACTCCAATCAAAAACACTCTGTATGTTTGAAATCTAATTGCATGGTTAACCGGTAAATGACTCGAACCAGTTAATGCGTGAATTCATGGACTATTGGGGTGGATCGGTACATGTATGAATGCAAGAACGAAATTGGATCAGGTTATATTTTCTGCCCATGCATTCGCACAAGTTGTGTGTGCATACAGTGCATATTTGCATTCATCTACTTTCTCATGCATTTACAAATAAACTCGAGCGCGATAATACACCGTCTAGCCTGGCCTTAAGAGAAGATTTCTTGCGAGGATATTCTTCTCTTGGTCAGAAAAAATTCCATGTAGCTTACTCGGCCTGAAACTTGCTCACTTTCAAAGATATTATAAAAATTAGTGTAAATTATAGTTATCAATCAATTGGAGACTCTTAATCTAACGAAGTCATTCAATATCAGATAATATAATTGATGCAAGGTTGAGTATTTTCAAAGATGAGTTTGAAGTCAGTAAGCACCGAGGAAATCGATTCACTCCTTTCATATTCAGTCTTCCGGGGGCCCGATGCGCCACGATGGTCGCCATCTCCATCGTGTTCTTCTGCTGCTGCGCCGTCGGCAAGCAGCAGAAGAACACGATGGAGATGGCTTCCCTTGCAGCTGAAAATGGCTTTGCGTTCACAATGAGAGCCAAGTGACGAAAAGGATCTCTTATTGAAAATTTTTAAGGAAATAGTAATTTCTGAAGCCTATTGCTCTAATTAGTGTACCATTCGTACCAAAGAATGAAATGGACATTCATTGGATCATTTAAAGCGCATTGAGGGGAAAGCCGCATCTTGCCCTGACAGTATTGTTTATGACAGCAGTTCGTTGGAGGGTTTTCATGAGATTCATACAATGCTGCTGTTGAGGAAATGACAGCAGATAATTTAGTAATTTCTTCCTCTTTGTTCGACCATTAAGTGATTTCCAAAGTATAGCACTCCTCCTTATGATGAGATGTGCATGAAACATAATTGAGACGATGGTTGTAAAAATATTGTTTTCTTCTCTGAAGTAGGGCACATTTTGCAAAGCGAGGCAGCAAAATTAAAATCCTGTAGGAAGTCTAAAATGGATCGGGAGGAATGGATTTTGATTAACTTTTCAAACAAAAATTCGACTTTGATTTACCGAAAATCGAAGTGAAATAATCGATTTTCGATTAAAATCGTAATAGATTTTCCAATCCTTACGCGGAACTTGTTACAGGCTGGTCTGTATGAGGGTATTTGAGGGATGATGATTGCTTTAAGAGTCGATGAAATCCTCGAAAAAATTATAAAATATAATCGAATAACTGAAAAAAATTTCAATTTATCTCAAAGATTTACTGAAATGATATGGTGGACCAAGATCTGCTACACCGTCTCGAACTAAAGGGTGCTTTCCGGGGAACATGCAACAGGCGACAGGGTGGGTGGAGGGACGGTAGCGGGTAAAGGATGGGAAGAACACAGGGTGAAGGGAGATAAAAGGGTAAGTAAAGGCAGGGCGTGGAGGCGTGGCTGAAAATCCCGCAACGGAGACAGTTAAGCAGCAGCAAGGCGTCCTCGCAAAAACACCCGAGTCTCTTCTTTTCAACCCGGATTCGCGAGTCCGGCGATCCATGTCCCGTCTCCGCGCGCCTTTGTGTCCCCATCTACCGGGAAGACGGCTGGGCTGCTGCTTGTGTGTGTCCCTCACAGTGGCGACGGAGGACAAGGGCCGGCCGATGGCAAACGGGGAGTCCGCTTTGTCCGCGGGTTGCGACGAGTAAACCCGGCGTGCCTTTTGTGCGGCGGGAGCAGCAGCAGCAGCAGCATTTGAGAGCCCGTTTGATGCGCGGTTTTTAAAGGAAGCGAAATTGGGTTTTAATCGGACTCGGAAAAAATGGAAAAGAGGACATGGGAATCCTTTCGAGGCGGGACGCGAGACAGCCGCTTTTGGACGGATTGGAGGATGTGCTTGGAGATTCCCTCTGCCTTTCACTGCCTTGCAATTCATACCATTTGATGATTTTTGTGCTATCACCGCAATTAAGGTTGTGTTGTATAATTTTCTTCAAAGAATGTTTCATGTATCTGGGATAAAATATATTTTTTAACAGTATTTACCACGATACATTTAATCGCTAAAGTTCCTTATTTGTCTTTAGATCTATACCAATTATAATTTTCTAATTATATGTTACTTAGAAGACGATTTGTTCGTCCATATGTTGCGAAGAAATTTTACACTTTTCAATTTAACTTCTTGATACCACCTAGTCTTCAGCGATACTTGAAGTTAAAGAGAAGTACCTATTTAATATTCCATATTTTCAACAGTCAGTGCAGAATATCCGGAGTATAGGCGACAATAATTCAGACTAAAGAGAAGTGATTCCATGGGTAACAATATTTTCATCACAGTACCTACGCACAGTTATACCCCCCTGTTCAAAGGCCGTCAAAAATACGCTTGAAATCAGAAAATAGAATTTGAATTATAGGCATCAATGAATAAGTGACTCATAGCTCAGTCTTTCACAGGAATATACACCGAGTAGGGATTCCAAAGAAATTAAGTGATATCGGGCTAAATATCATAATCAATAGTTCATTGATACCTTCGCGTTGAATAGCATTTCCGTCTATCTTTTTTCCTCGTCCAATCTACTCAGAGCAATTAAGTAAGACTCACAATAAAAGACTCATTGATCTAGTAGTAGTAGAAGCAAATAAAGAAGTGGCCCCTGGCATCAGCAAAAGTAACAAAAAACATATATTTACGATACCTTTAATCGGTAAAGTTCCTTGATTATCTATAGATCTTTAAAAATTACAATTTTCTAATTATATGGTACTTAGACGAATACTTGTTCGTTCATATTTGAAAAATTGGTTAACGTAAGCTACAAGTGGATGCATGTTAAATATGCAGTATATAGAAATTAAAAGTAACACGGTGAATCATAATTAATTTAAATTTTATCCCGAGAAAACACAAAGTTGCACGTTTGCGAAGTATCACGCAAAAGTGAATGCCATCGAAATACTCTCCCTCCACCTCGTAGAAATGCGTCGAAAATGTCCGTCGGTTGCATTGGGTGGATGGAGGTCTGGTGAGAGGTTATTCAAGGCTACGGGGCGTGTGCAGCGAGCGGGGGTGTGGCGGAGGGGCCTTCGCGAGCCCTCGGGCCCTGGCCATTCCCCGCCATCGATCCTGCGGAGAGTGGCAGCGGGTGCGACGCGGCTGCACAGCCCTTCTCCTCCCACTCAGGCAGCAGGGCTGGGCTGCAGCGAACGGCGGATCCCGAACCGAATGTCCAACCCGTAACTCTCGGGGCCGGTTTACGGAAAAAAATTGCAATAAATTATCTTAGCGTGAGATTAGCGTGAGAGTTCCCAGACGTCAACGGCGGTGTTAATAGAAAAAAATTGAACAAAACCTGTTGAAATTAGCGTATGGTTTTGTCGTTTTTGAATTGACGCGAAAAGTAGCTTGAAACGTTGGGAGACGCAATGTCGTAGTCATTTTTTTTCATGCGTTTTGCATCCGTGTTTTCTCAATTCGAATTGTGAATCGCAGAAGAAGACACCTCGACATGAAAAACAACGTGGAGGTGATTGCGGAATAAGGAAATAAACTCCGGAAAAGACATCGATGCAGCTAAGGAACAACTCAATTTCAATGCCATAAGACAACGATGTCCTCCAAATTTCTTCCCGGTATTTATGCGGAGGACAGAGCTACCTGGTGACGCGTATAATACCACCTCTCCAGCAAGAATGGCCGTGCGTATGAAACTCACTAAGAGGACAAATGGCACAAAAAGTATACGGGCCTAGTGTTACCTTCACATTGTGCATAATTAAATAACATATGCGAGGTAATTTGCTGTTATACTGTAGTTCTGAAAAGAAATGATTGATAGCGTTCAGTCCACGTTAATTTCATCTATAAACCCCTACATTTTTCGTTTAACCTCATTTATATTTCTTGCATTTATATTTTTGCTACCAAGCGTCCTTCAATTTATCCATTTTAAGCACTCATTAATACCCAATTACTCGCCTATGACAACTAAAAAATTTCATCCAATGATATGAAGATCAGGAATTTATTATCCGATTGCCGGAGCCTTAATCCGGAACCTCGACAGATGGGACGGGAATAAATTGCTGTGCATTCTGCTTGCTTTGCACATCAGAGTATCTAGACTCCTTCGAATATTTTTAACCACACTTCGAACATTTGGACATGTACCACATGCAGTAGATGTATTGCAATTTAGCTACGTTAGGCTTATACATGGCTAAACAATAGGCACGGCTTACGGGTGTCCGAATTATACGCCCAAGTTAAAACCTTTGCCACTGAGGCCATCTTTTTTCCTCGAAACATCTACGCTCAAGATTTGAACTGCTACGATCTGGCCAATTGGCGCACCCACCTCCACAACTGGCAGCTCCTAATCCTGACAATTCAATTAAATACTCATGATATCCTCTGTTTTTTGTGAGAAATGATGGAAATTTCATAAGGGAAAACGGGAATTCTTTGGCCCGATGGATAATTTTGCAAACACTCAATACCGCCCTTTAACAACCTGGAAACAGGTATATTTTTACTCACATTTATTTATCCGATGAGCTTTAACCTTACCACATCGTAAGTTTTAACAATAATGTCATCTTTCGGATAAATACCTACGTTTTTTTCAGCATTGGTTTAGTGCTTGATATGCTTTGACGTCATAAATTTTAATGGCGCTAATTACATTGTCAAATAAAAAACTCAAATGAGCAGGGTGCTGTGATATATTATAGCAATTGATAATGGATTATGTGGCTCACCCAATACATATTAAAGATAGAGATTTATAGTGGAAAAAAATGGATAAATAAAATATGAGCTTAATCAGAATTTGAAAAATAAAGGATATATTATGGAGTCCCTCCCCAAAATTTGGACAGCAGAGATGTATCGAGGTTATTCAAAATGGATTAGATATCGGATTTCGAAAAGAATTCCCTAATCGGTTCCATGAAATAAATTTACAACCGCCTAACTTGGTGGAAAAAAATGACCCAATGTGATATTTATAAATGACATTAGCTCTTTCAGGGGACGTGGTAGCTTAGTTGGTGGAGCACTTGGCTGCTGACCAAATGCTTCTGGGTTCATATCCTGGGTGAATCCTTCGGACACCCCCAATTGAAATCATCGAAGTACGAGGTGGCTCACTAGCCATTTACCCGGAATGCGTAATGTTCACATGGCTTAAGCTGAGTCTGGGTTGAACTTTACCCTCACCCACTAAATGTCCAAACCAACCTTTGGGTTTAATCACTGGTTGAGTCACATCAACTCTTTCAACGCGAAATGGAATTGAAAGCTTAAGTCGTCACTAGTAATGAATTTTCTACAATCAATTAGCTTGTAATATTTCCGAGAATAGTAGTGATAACATTAATTAAAAAGAAATTTAAAATACACTGAAAACGGATAAAACGTATCATTACTGTGAATTGGACTTTCATTAACGAACAAATTTTATTTCATTTAGCATATATTTTTAAGCATTTTCTTATTCTGTCGGAGAATGAAGGTTTAATCTGAACGGAATGATAAAAATCTTGTCGAGATCCAGAATACCAATGGGATTTCGATTTGAGCGAGTGAATTCACCATGCATGATTGATCGATAAAAATTTCACAAATTCCCTTCCTGATTTCTCCGCTTTCAATTTCTGCATCCCTGCTTATCGACCAGATAGCATGCGCTCGGTGAAAGGGCGACCGCAGACAAAGGCAAAAACAAGTTCGGGGGAAAAAAGGAAATAATCAGTCGGTGAGCTATTCCGAAGACACAGGCCACCGAGCACGGCTCATTTCCCACCAGTTCAATCCAAATGCACCTACGCGATGAGGCGATGAATACTAATTTGAATGATGAATACTATTCATTGCGATCGCTGCCATTCATGGTATGCATCTACTAACCTATCTTAATTGTTGTTTTTTATTAAAAATAAAATGTGTTTTGTATGGAAGGTATAGAGCTCTGCAGTTTTTTTTTTAAGATATGATGTACTCCCTAGCAGATGATGCAAGAAATGTTTTTGACGCTAATACGATTGAGGATGGTAACCTTACTTGACGGTTTGGTATATTTTCAATTTCGTGCCATATGAAAAGAGGGTTATCATAATGTATGCTTGAATTTTATGCCAGGTAGGTACTCGACTACTGCCATTTTTTTTGAATATTGGATTAAAATTTGGAATATTAAAACAAGCATCCAATTTATAATGCAATATATTTAATAAAATCTTATTTCACTATCTTACTGGGGATTTCATTACCATCAAGTCGAGAAATCACGATGGTTTCAAACTTTTCAGGAAAAAAACATTTCTTATTCTGGATATCTTGGTTTTAGCCAAATGAGGTAATAATGACCTTGATGAAAGAGCACAAATGGTAATTTATACACTTTTTTATTCCAAAACTCAACAACCGACCCAGGTTTCAACTCATTGCTTCATTTTCAAGGACCATGACTTTATTTGGAATAATTCTATCGTTGAAATAATGAAGGTCGAGTAATTAGTGTTTACTATTTGCTCGATCTACTATGCCGTCATTAAACTTTTTCTATTCTTTAGTTATAATCGCACATTATAATTAAACCAGTCACTTCTTGCAGCAGCTTTACAAAAGTGGAAGCCAGCTTAGCCCAGTGATTTTGTAATTCATACCCATAGGACACGGCATCGACCAGTTTATCAAATGGTATGCCTTTCTAATGTTCATGTTTAGTATTTTACGATTACGATTGGCAGCGTTTACATACTGTTGATTACTATTCACGTCTGTTACCAACCTCATTTCTAATGCTATTGCTAAAACGGCATATACAATGGTAATGATTATGGGTGTAATTATTTTACTATAAGGTGAAACAAACAACGCAGTCTCATAAATTTTGTTATCTTAATGGAAATTCAAAATATATCAACTATATTAAGCACCATATTAAAATTGACTACTGTAACTATTTGTACCGGTTGGATATAAATTTTATCACGATACCTCGAATAATGAAATTGGAAAATGATATCGGGATCTGTGTGTTCAGTTTGAATGAAAACTTGCCTTTTGCCACATAGTTAGGATTTTCAGTTCACGCTTCAGCGATCAATGATTTCACTCAACAGCATTTTTCCTGTGAAGAGATTGCAAGTTTCTTGCCGAACGACGATTAAAGAAATCCTTCACGTGTCAAACCTGAGAAGAAGTTATTTAATTAACCTTCTAGCACGCATTTAAAACGCAATGAACGGTGTCTGTTGAAATAATACATCACAGTTTCAGAAACGCCATGTAATGGATTCCCTGTCATAAAAGTGAAAGGGAATCCTCTTGAGCTGCCTGCCACGTTGACGATCTGAAACATGACTGACAATGAGCGGTGTGGCAATTGGTATATCACACAAATGCAAAGAAAGATCTCAAGGAGAAGGGGCGCCATCTTTCCGACAAGTGACAGACGCCGCGCCGTCGCGGCGAAATGAGCATCTGTCAATCTGGACGGTTGAACCCCAATCGAACCCCGAATTGTGTGTGCCCTTCGCTTTCTCTCCAGGAAGAGGACGAATTTCCACTCTAAAATCTCATCTATCGACTTGTCCCTTCTCTTTGATATTTCTCCTCAATTAATTTTATCCTCCCCTTACCCATTCATTTGCATTGATGTCCATAAAACAGTGGAATTCCCAAATTAGTATTTGGTTGACTAGAAAGATGGATTTGAAGATAACGTAGTGCATTGAAACTGGTCGATTATCATGATTCCTCCTTCAACATCCATCCAAAATTAATTTAAGTTTCCTTTTTCCTATTCATTTGCACTCATGTTTATGAAATGGTAGTATTCCCAAATTAGTATTTGGTCAGCTAGTAATATGGATTTGAAGATTTGAAGAAATTGTAAATTTAAACTGGTCGATTAAATTTTTCTTTTAGAAAATAGCCAGTTTATTTAATTATAATATATTCAAAATAATTATAGTTGAAGCGATTAGTTTTATTTACTAATACCTATGGTGTAATACAAATCCAACATTCAGCCACAATTTCTGCTTTACAAAATTGAATTTTTCTCAAATAAACCGTATGTATATATTTTAGAAAGCATGGATGATCCGAAAGGCATTCGAAATGGTAAATAAAACAGAAAAACAGACGTTATCATTTTCTATTCCCGTCCTGAATCAATCTGCAATATTTTTGTTCCAAATTAAAATCTATAACATAATCATTGTTAAAGCCATAATAATGTATACCAATAATAAACTTTGCTTCTGTGGTATTATCTTGGTCCATACTGGATGATATGAGTGGTTTGGAAGCTAAGGGGTACAAGTGGTTTCTTTTTTCAATGCACAGTTAGGTACAGAAATTAGTACGAGTATTAGTTAGTTAGTAGTGAGAGTAATTAGTACAGTTGGTATAGAAAACAAACGAGATGATTTAGATATTTGATGAAGTGCATTTTATTTTCCACTAGTTGTCAGCACAGAACCGAGACTCATTCGTATCCCTAGTCGATCAATTTTGGTGTATTTCTTCTAGCAATTGACTTTACCTCACTCTGTTGAGAAAAATATCACTTGTATCCCTTGGCTCCTCAAACCCCTCATATATTATCTGACAAAAACTTCCTCCTTTCACTAGTATTTTTTAAATTTCACTTGTTTTAATCACCTCCCCATTTTCTACCTATACAAAATTCGACAACTTCTCCACAGATATGAAAATGTCACCATGAAGAATAACATTAGTATATATTTGGCTACCTCATCCAGGTACTGTGAATTAAATTTATTGCTTCCTCATATAAAGATATAACTCTCACATCTTTACTTCAGACACCCAGTTTATACGATTTTGTAATTATATCTCTCTTTCAACATATTATGTATAATAGTATCTTCCTTTTATCTATCTTTGTAATAATCTCCCTTTTCAACTCCGTGCTTACGGTTTAGTTATGATTAAAAAGAAGGTACAGGTGAAGCCAAAGAAAAGATTTTAAGATTCATGGTTCAATCTTAAAAAGGCTCCTCATAACTCTCACCACTAACTACAGATAATAGTTTTATTATAATAGTTTTATTTCTGACGCTTGTTTTTTTGATGTTTTCTCTTTTGATGATGTCTCATTTTTCTTTTGCGAAATTGAGTTAGACCCTATCTTTACCTATTCTGCCAATAATGATGGAAAATTTCTGACGCAGGCCCTTATTAGCATCAATATCCTCCTCGAAGGGTAGTAATTTTCAACCATTTTTTATTTATTTCTTCCAGATAGCGTGAATTAACTCTTTTCCTTCCTTATGTGAAGACTGAGATCACTCACTTCTTTACTTAAGTCTTCCAGCTGATGCAATTTTGTCATTGCATCAAAATCTACCTTTTCAACTCTTGTTGCTTACGGTTTAATTATGTAATAAATAGCAGCGTACGTAACTTGGTGGAAATGCTTAATCGTAGGAGCAGAAGGAACAATAACTTTACTATTTCCTTATTATCCTTTGTTATTTGCTATTTTCCTTTTTTATTATAACTTTATTATAAATAACTAATAGTGAAGTTATTATTCCTAGGTTTAATTATGCTTAAAAAGAAAGCAGAGGTGAAGCCAAAGGAAAAAGTTTTAAGATTGATTACTGCATCTTAATAGTCTCCACACAACGCTCCAAAATCATTGCCCACTAAAGTCAGCAAATAGTTTTATTTTAATAGTTTTTTTCTGATGCTTGTTTTGAAATGTTATCATTTTCTGTCCGAGAATTTTTTACTACCCGACTTTTACCGATTCCACCAATAAATGATGGAAGTTTCCCGACACAGGGCCTTATTAGCATCACTACCCTCTTCGAAGGGTAGGAATGTTCGACCATTTTGGCCTCTCGATGGATCAGCCCCGTGACGTAACATCTGCCGGTGGTGGCCACACCCTAAAAGGCGAGAAAGGCGAGCTTATGGTGCGAGAGAGAGAGAGAGGGAGAGAGTTGGGGGCGACTGTGGAAAGGGTTGGGAGAGATTTTTCCGTGATGGAGTGAGGTGGGTGCAGAAGAAAGGAATTCGAAAAGGGATCTCTTCTGAGGGGGAGAGGGAGGTATCCTGGACGGCTGGAAAGGGTTTGGGGGGGGGGTGTTGTGGATAGGGATAGGAATAGGGGTTGGGGTTGGACTTTTTGGGGGTGAAATAGGAATGCAATAAGAGGATGGGAGTGGAGGCTGGACGAGGCGAAATATATCGGGGAGAGGGAAAAAGTAAGGCCCGGTCAATATATCGCCCTATGGTATTCGGGAATTCTTTCAAAGTACCTACGCACTGAAAATTCATTTTATGGAGGAGAAAAAAAGTCTATATTAGAATATGGAAGAATTTCATTCTCGCAACCGATGTCAGATATTGAACACTATCTAATAGATGCTAGGATAGGCTATGTGCTGCTATCTGAAGCGAACAGTAGGTATTCTTATTTGACCGTACATTTATTCTCAATTTCAAAAGTTATTTTACCAATTTTCTGAATAACTTAAGGATAATATTAATTTGTGCATTTCAATACATTCAGCATAGTTATAATTTTGTAGAATATATATTACTGAATATGTTAATCACCATTGTAAGTTATTGTGCTGCTTGTCTTCGGATTTTTCTACGGCTTTTGCTGAGATTTCTTTTATGCATAACCAAACTGAATCCAATAGAGTTAAAGAGTTGAATGTGGTTCACCGCGTTGCTAGGGAATTAAGTTGTGAAAGCTTCTAGTGGAAACCGCCGGTTATATTTTATATCATATTTATATTTAACGGATGAAGGTTACAGCAGATTTGGATTTTGTAAGAACAGTAAAGAGGATATTACTTGTGGGTATAGAGTTTTATCCCTCTATACTTTCTTAGAAAGGGGCGTGGGATATTGGAAATGCAGGTTGGTCACAGAAAAGAATCAACTATTTTCGCCGTGAACTGATTTTAACTGAGCTCGGCATTCATAGTAGAGATAAAATATGTCTATTTGCTCGAAAGCTCATCTACGATGAAATAAAAAAATCACTTTCATCTACTACGCATGAGTTATGGGTTCTTAGATTCGGTTCAGGCCAAAAATCCGTGAATAGGCATGATTTAGCTCAAAATAAACGATTTGAAGAAACAAATCAATGTGATGAATCAAGTCACGTGAACCGAATCCACAAAATAAATTGAAACTCCCACGTCTAGTAGTCAGAGATAGGAAATCCACTTGGTATGTTCCCCAGACATACCTTACTTGAATACTACCTTAAATCATAATACAGGGTTATTATATAAGAACGGTGAAGGTTACAGCAGATTTGGATTTTATAAGAACAGTAAAGAGGATATTACTTGTGGGTATAGAGTTTTATCCTTCTATACTTTCTTAGAAAGGGGCGTAGTATATTGCAAATGCAGATTGGTCACAGAAAAGAATCAACTATTTTCGCCGTGAACTGATTTTAACTGAGCTCGGCATTCATAGTAGAGATAAAATATGTCTATTTGCTCGAAAGCTCATCTATGATGAAATAAAAAAATCATTTTCATCTACTACGCATGATTTAAGCTATAGTTAGCGGTGCGGTTTTGGTTTTTAACGGAAACAAAATGTTCAATTAGTTTCCGTTAAAATTTCATATTTCAGTCCATATTTTTCAAACTTTTCCTCTAAAAACATTTTTTACATAATTAATACATTTAAATATATTTTCCCTTAGTTGCTCGACAAATGTCTAAATGATGCTCAATTACTGCCCAAAAATTATTTAACATTTCTTCGTTAATGGTAGCTCTATTTTGTTGTTGCTTTGTTTCGTTGTTGTTGCAAGTTGTGAAACCGAAATTTCTCAACTGCTGAAACAGCCTTTTTCTTTTATGATAATCATGCATAATCAGTGTGGAGCGTACAAGGTGAAATTCCTATTTCGTGGTTACAAAAAGTAAATCCACGAACGTGAAGCCGTCACAGCTTCAAGGTAAAATTTCATACTTGAGATACAGGTATATGTTAACCCGGTAACGCCTGAATTAAAAAGTTTCTGCGATTTTTTGTGGCCATCATCATTTATCTAAATGTCAATGAAACTCTGAGTCATTAGGTGCAAAATTGATTCTTGTACCACCAAGAGTTACGCCTTGCGGTACCATATGGTACCACCTACACATTTTGCATCATAACATCCCAAATATTAGGCTCACATCAAATAATCATACTTTATACGAGATATACAGGCTTGAAAGAAAATGAAATGCTTGCTCTAAAAAATTCCGTTTCTTTGGGCTGGTTGATAATTCTCAAAATTCAAACGCCTCTTAATTCGTTAAATACAGCTTTAAAATACCAACATTTCCAGAAAATGTCATTAAATATGTTCTCAGCAATTTAAATTTCTCAAAAAACCCTAATAAATTATCAAAAATAATAAAAAAAAGTTACGCTTATCACTGCACTACCAACTGGTACCATTTGGTACCGCTAGGCGTTAACAGGTTAATGAAAGCCTATTCGACATTTCGTGAATTTGCTGAGAGGAAAGCTCAAGTTGTGGCGTGAGAAGTAAAAAAAAAAAATACGGGGGAGGGTGATGCTTTAGTTTAGGGGGAGTAATGTCCCGCCCGGGACGGAACCCTCAGACACTTTTCTTGCTAACACGTACCAATAATTCTCGGAAGTTGTTTGCACATACAACGGTAGCGTCATCCCTATAGAGTCGACCCTAGCACGTGCGGAGGCGTCTTCAGAAGGGTTCAGCCCTAAAAACCTTTAATGTTAGGGTTATAGCAAGGCTACAAGGGTTATTGTCGGGGCAAGGTTTCATTTGAACCCATACGCGGTCCACTGAGACCCGCTTCGGAGGTAGAGCGGCGGGAATTTATGGCGAAAAACATTCCCTTTGCAACGATAACGATACGATATCGGCTCAGCGCATTTAACACGCTTTGTCTACAAACTTTAATGACCGAGAGATAACGTGCACTGAAGGAATGGCGAAGTTTGAGGGACGTGGGTGACAGGAATAGCAGTGGCAGCGCACATACTAAATGCAAATGGATTGGATAACAATTACAGTCTGGACAGTGAAAAAGTTATCAGAAAATATTAAATACAATAACTTATGGTAGAAATTAATCAAATTTTTTTATCATTTATAGCTATCGAAGGTGATTTGACAAAAATTGCCAAATTGAGAAATGTGTATTTTTCTCGACCATATTTGATTAAACAAGAAATTGGATTTGTAAGATGAGTAAACATGAAAATGATGAATACAGCGACAAATAAATGTAATTATAGTGGCCCTAAATTACTTTTTTATAGCGTTTGTCAAAATAAATAGCTTAACTAGGATTGGTCTTCCGATGCATGATACACGCTTCTAATTCATATCTTTTGATCATATAAAATTTTTGTCTTAATTATATGAACTCACAGTTTAAAAAAGTCATTGACTATGATTTTTGAGATATTAGTTCTGTGCCTTGCGATGAAATTTAATCACGTGATATACAAGTGTGAAAAGAACTTTCACTTTATTTTTTGCTTTGCCTTAGATTTTTGTTTTCATGGAAACTCACCAAATTTATAGGTTTAGGTAACAATAAATGCATCAAGTATTTAGGGCTTAAGGTGAATTTAATAAGGAACTAAGTATTTTAGAGTACTTACATTGAAATTGAAAAATCCCAACTGAATTGATTACTTGAAAGGATTTATCGGAGGAATTTGCTCCTTGCAAAACTTCGCTGCATAGATTGCAATTTGAACGTGGGCTCTCATCATAGAAGCCAGCCTTTAAGCTAAGATAAGACATATCTCGTGGTATAGTAAAGAAAATAGCTTCGTTGTATTGTAGTCAAGCGCTTGCCTAGTGAGCTAATGTGCACAATATCAAAACTCTGGTAAAGCCTGCAAAAACCCGTCAAATAAAATTCCTCGCAGAAGAAGGTGACCCAGAAATACGAACAATCCCTCTGTATCCAGAAGTTTTTGATAGTATTTTAGCTCCTACGGCTTAGTTTAGCTCTAGTTTTCCCTTGCCGATCCATAACTTAGGTTGAATTAGTGATTTGCGTGATTATGGATGCTATTTTAGGCCTACCTTGTATTCTTTATTTTTTATTCTCTACCCTAATATCTGTGCCATTTGCAGCTTTCTCTCTTCAAAAGTCATCTCGCAAGGTTAAATTGGAAGTAATATCTATGAGCGACGGAATTGACGGAAAATAAAAAATAAAACGAGGATGAAGGGGCCCTTGATACAAAGGAGGGAGGCTGGTACCTAAAATAAAAATATGAGTGACTCCCGGAATGTAGCACGCATTATTAAAAAAAAATAAAAAATTGCGGAAGTTGTGCCCGGGACAGTCGTTGATGGAGACGGGGAAGGCCGTAAGGGATTCCCGCCACCCACGAGAACGATCGTGCGGGCTCATCATCGCGATGCTTTTGATTTCTGGCCGTCTCGTCGAGGTTCTTTCCCATTTGGGAACGGCGGGAAATGCCGCGGGGGACCAGGTGAACGAGGAAACACGCGGAACGAAATTGGAACGAATGAGGATGGGAGTGGAGAGAGAAAAAAAGAGCGCCTTTTTATGAATGAACGTAAGTGATTGAGGAGTTTGGAGAATGTTCGTGTGATGGCGGCAGATTGGGCGCAGATGGGAAACGCGGATTGGAGGCGAACAAACAAAAGAAGAGGTATGCCATGCGCTGAACAGTTCCTGGATTCTGTAATGAACAGACATTCCCTTACGCACCCTCAATTTTGCGCGATAAATTTATTTACAAAAACAAAAAGAGGTCTCTAGCTCCTTGATCAAAATTAAATCTGGCCTTTTCATTTCATGGCTGTACATGAACCCATTTTTTCATGATTGCACATGAGTTATTTTTGCATCTCGTGGTTACCAAACAAATATTTATTTTCTAAATAAATTGAATTTCTTGAATTCACATTGGCATTAAATTTTTGAAATTGGATTTTCACTGAAGGGCGTGAAAATAGCTAGTGTGAAATTAGGTACTACAGCTGAAGTTGCCGCATGGCGGAGGAGGTGTGTATGAAATATTGTTAGCAGAATAGTATGAAAATTATTCGCTTTTACAATCAAAATTAAGCTGCGAAAGAGAGAGAAAAAATCCATGAGGGAAGTATATGCGATAGAAGTGTAAATAGACTAATCATGTTCTTAGTGATGGTGAAAAAGGTTTATGAATCATTCGTGAATATTCGCTGAAATTCTTCAACTGAGTGTTAATATTTGCATATATTTGAGCTGACAGTTCTGAGAAAAAAAATGATAAGAAGTTCATTCTATTGATAAAAATATTAAGAATAGGTTTACAAATAATGCTGTTTTGAGGCTAGAACTTACCAAACGCTTAATATTATTTATTTCGATAAATAATAGAACCATGGTCTGGGAATGTGTAAAGAAAGGAATGGAGTGGGAAGGAAAAAAGTGGCATTGTAGATTAACTCACACAGGTTTACCTATTTGAAATCTTAATCCAAGTATTCCACGTTTCGCCATGGACTCTTCAATAGTTCTCTAGCGGAGCCATTCTATTTTTAGCTGTAAATTTATCGAAATGGACGCGTGAACATTTCCAAGTAATAGGAAATATCTCTCAAGCCTCCTTTATTTCCCTTATTTCTTTTTCGAAAGGCTATTTTTATGCGGAAACCACAATTAAGGTCTCCCGTTGTAATGCCACACCCAAATTACCATTCCAATTTCGCGCCGGAGACGATCGGAAAATAGTCGACTCACTCCTGCCAATTACGGCACCTTTTAGTCGTCTTACACTGTACCCACTCCTAGCAAGTCTCTTTCGCTTTCACTTGACCCCTGAATTTTGACCACATATTAGTCACATTATATCCTTTTCGCATGTGTACAGGACACTGGATGGCCAGAAAAAAGTGCTCATCACTAATTATTACTAGCATACACCTCAACCCTTTGAAACGAAATAAAATTTTACGGTCTGTGCGTTATGTGTGTTACATGAGATACATGGAAATACATTTACGTGTTTATTTTTAAAATTTAATCCCTTTCAGGAAGAAGAATTTTAAATCCTATGTCATTTCATATTAAAAAATATATATTACTTGGTGTACACTTCTTGCGGTTTTTCAATGACGGAAAAGAAATTGAAAATTATTAATCTTACTGGCTTTGTAATGCTGGCTGTTTGGTAAAAAAGTCATCATCTAATCGGTCATTTCCTTTTTTTCGCTACCAGATTGCCCACGTCTTTCTTGTCACTAGGTGTTCCTTAATCATGAATGAAAGCAATGAAATTTAATCTCCTTGTATGCATCCAATAATCGTTTGACGGCGGTGTCCAGCTGTGCATCAATTAAGTTTGAGTAGAATACATAAATTTTATTTTCTTTCCCTGTTGACACATCTTTGAATGTGTCAGTTATTGACTCTTAGCAAAATATTTCAAGCTGTTTATCATAAAAAAGTCATATTATTCAGTTTCAGGGGAATGATATATTAGAGTGGATCACATAGGTTTCCAAAGGGATTGCTGAATCTAACAGATTTAAAGCGAACATTTCACCCGCTAATAGCAGTTGACGTATCTTTAGCCGTGGGAGCTATGGCATCAGAAGTAAAAGAGTTATTCAGCTACAAACAAAAGTGTAATTATGTGATCCATGGCATTGGAATTGGTAAATAATAGTAACTACTTCTCAAATTGGAGTCAAAGTGTCTATTTGTATAGAATTTTTCTTTTCACTTTATCAATATGAGTATTTTTCTGGAGATGAACTTCAAATGACAAAGTACCTACGAAGTGTTATTTCAAGAATTATGGGCTGAATGGAGTATTATCGATGATATATTTTACATGGCAAATAAACTGTGCACTTTCCATGCCCTTTTCTTGGTACAAAAACCCCCACATCATCGAAGGACGACTATGGGTATAAAATTATTTGATAGTTAGGTGAATTCCCACTCAACCATACGTGCAAATTACTCAGCAAATTGGAACGAAACTAAAATCATGAAATCGAGAGGTTTAAGCGGGCTCTTAGGACAGAATTGAATACTGATTTTGGGAATTTCACGTATTTTTTCTAAAGTCATAGCATTGATTTTTACCCGTATATCACGCGATAATAGAATATTTTCTCCTGGTATCATTTTAGCTTTCATGTCCCGGTCCATTTTAGCTTTCATTGCACTGTGTTCGTCCCGGTGGGCCTACTATTGACGCGTAGATTTTATTCGGGGACTTCTCTCGGGTACTCAGTTGGATCAATTTTTCCATGGCATGCTACGTTTTGGCTCCCAACTTCCACACTGTACGGCGTACATAGGGAAGTGAGAACTTCAATTTGAAAAGTACTATTTTTTTGCTAATTCCACAGTCATGGCTCACGCTGTTGAACCGGCTAAACTAACCTAAACCAAACTAAAATACAATGCCCTGAGGCATTACTTGATGGTACTCCCTCATGGCTGTCAGAAAAGAATAAGGCTTGGCTAGTTCCTCATAATTTATTCCCTTGCGGTCGGTTTCAATTCAATCTTCTGGCAAAGTTTTAAAAATTCATACATTAAATAGTGGTATGCTCAGGGGAAAAAGGGGAGGGGATAGGAGAGGGGGGCCATGGGGAAGAAGAAGGAGAAATGGGGTGGGCAGAATGCTGGGTTGTAAACTATAATATTTATTTCGCTTCTTATGCTTTTCCTCCCACGGTTAAAGCCTCCTTTCAACTGATATTAGCAGCTGAAATTTACATTTTAGATTTTTCTGGTTCACCGCAGACCTAGGAAATCTTTTCAATTTACTCACATGATTGCTAATGTTACCGTTGAAACCTGGATAAGAATACGATATTTATAGCGAAAATTGAGGAGGTAGGGAGACAATATTTTGGAGGCCATGGAGACATTGACCCAGCTGAAAACATGAGAGAAGTTCTGGCTTAAAACCTGAATATCACTCGCCAGGAACGAGACAAATCATATTTGACGTAGCTTTTATATTCCCGAGACTGAGTCAGCGGAAGTTTGGTCATTAGAACTTCTTGATTTGGAACCCAGATAGTGTCCAATATCGCAGTATATATTTTACAATTCGGGCACCGTCGTACGAGCAATTGGAATTCCAATTCGATAAATACTAATATTTAGCTTATTACATATCCGTGATTCACAGTCTTACATTGCTATTGATAATAATAAAATGGTTATTTAAATTCTTATGCTATTCCTCCCACGATAAAAGCATGAATATTACTCGCCGGGAGAGCAGCAAATCATATTTCGCGTAGTTTTTATATTCCGGAGACTGAATCAGCGGAAACATGGGAATCGGGCCTTCTCGATTCGGACCAGGATCGGGTACACTACCAAACTATATGTATTCCAGTTCGGGAAACGTCGATAGAGAAAGTAGATTTCTAATTTGAGAAGTATTACTATTTTTTAACTCCACACCGATAGTTCACACTGATAAAATTACTGTTTATAATAATAAAATATTTATTTCACTTCTAGGTGTTTCTGGTTCAGCGCAGCCCTTGGAAATCCATGCCATCCCCTCAAATGATTGGCCTTGAAACTTGGGTAAGGATAAGATATTTCTGGTGAAAACCGAGAAAAAGATTCGGGCGCCGAAAATAAGGAGGCCATGGCCCGGCTGAAAACCACGGAGAAGTTCCTGAATATAACTCGCTGGGAAAGAACCAAAACATATTTCACGAGGCTGAGTCAGCGGAAATTTGGTCATTGGGACTCCTTGATTCAGAATCCAGCGGCAAGTAGAATCCCCAGTCTATCTGTATATTCCTCCCCCTGCTTTTTCTCCCTTCACTCCCATCCCACACCATTGTCGCCATATTGTTTCCCTTTACTTTTCTTCTACCGCTCCAGCACCGCACTCTCCACAGAATCCGGGATCTACACACACCGCACGGCTTTTGATTAAAATTCCGCGCTCACAAATCGGAATTCCATCCTCTCTCTCTCTGATTTGAATTACTCCGCCGTGGTTTTCAGGTGCTTTCAAGCTCCGTCGCGAAGAGAAAGGTGCTCTTAAATGGTATCGTCCTTGCGTCAGCTGAAATTCGCCGTCACTTCCATTTCGGATGCGATTTGGATATTGTCGCGGTGAGGACGAAAACTGACTCCGGATATGTTTTGCAAATAAATACATGCCAAGGTCGGGTGTGAACGGAATAAAATGCCATTCCTAGCCCAAGTGGAAAAGGTACACGTATTGCGTTGAATTTTATTTTTCGACGGCTGTATAACAAGTGACGAGCCAGAAATTTTTGAAATGGTATCTCTGGGTGAAATATTCGACTCAGTTGCTCGGTATACAACATGAAGATCTATATTTGAACTTATTTTATCTGGAAATTAAACATAAATTTAATGAGTAAAAGGTTCATGCTTTGATCTGTTTTTGAGTAATGCTCATAATTTGGTGGGAAAACTTTGTCAGGTTATGCAAATCACGTAAAGATTCTGTGCTACAGAAAAATCACTGGACATTTTTATAACTATTTTGTTTAAAGGCTAATACCAGTATATTTCCAGCATAAATCACATTTTTTTGTTCAAGACGCAATAAAAAATGAGCCAACTTCAAACAGTGTAGGGAAGAGTGGAAAATTGAACTAAATTAGTTTTTGAGTTGATCGCTACCGCTAGGCTTCCTTGCCTATTTTAATTTCTCTTCAGGAATTTGATTTCACGTTTTTTACTTGATTGGGTATCTGTTCACGAGTTTTTTTCACGGCAATGATTAGCATTGTGCAAAATTTGGAATTATAGTTATTCATATGTTAGATGGATATTATAAATTATTATACAACTTAAGTATTGCGATTTGGCCGTGACCTGCTTTTCATCTATTTTGAACATTCGAATAGAGGTTCGATAATCCTGAAAATTTTAAATTACAACCACAATTTTTGCAATCTCATCTTCGTCCACTACTTAACGTGACGCCTGCTCATGAACTCGGAAAACAGAAATGGTAAAAAAAACGAAAAAAAAGATAGGAGGTGTTGTGTACGCGGAACGTTACTCGATAATTTAAACTCTTGGCACGTAGTTTTAGGAATTCAAGCGATCATATTTTTCGATCTCCGCGCCGCGCGAGAGGTGTAATATTAAAAGCGGGAATCCCTATATTTTCCTCACGCTCGAGAGTTTTCATTTCATTATATTTTCACCGTCCCCAAGGGCGGCGTTTCCCACCCCCCAACATTTCTGACCCAACGCGAAAATCAAACTTTATGTTACGCGGTGGTTATCGATTCTCCCAAGCGAGAGCGAACCAACACTCGCTTATCCCTTACGTCACCTCACTCCACCTCTTACCCCTTATCCAACATCCTCTTGAATACCCACTCCTCACTGTGACGTCACTGTGAGTGCCTGTCGATGTCAATCCCCCTTCCCGCGCCTCATTATCTTAATTAAAACAAGGGGACAGGGGTGATCACAACCTCTTTACCACGTGGTGCACTTTATCACGCACCCACTGCCTTCATGTTCCATGTTCCCCGCGTACACGGGAGGGGAAGTGCAGTCGACCAAGACTGCTTAAGCGTACGCTCCAATATCCCGGAGGATCTTCCCGCCGGCGACCAACGTGGATAGTGCGTTAACGAGGTTACGCCAAGACCGTAGACTTAAAAGCAAATTTGATAAATTTTCGTAAAAATCAAGAAAAAAATAATTTACCTGAACGTGATCTCGAGCAGTTGCTCAGGCATTTTTTTTGGAAATTAAATATTTATATTCTGTGCTAATATTTTGCATCTTTTCGCAGGCTTCGCCAGGGCTTCACAAGATTAGTTGAGTATATCTATAGTGCACACACTTAATAAGGAACGACACACTGTAATATATATCACTATGAGTACCGTTATAATCATACGTGAAAGGAATATGCATTCATTCTTCTGTTATCGTTTAGCATAAAAAATATGTAGCGAAAAATATTTTGAAGCTGTTATGGTACCTACATTAATAAAAGCGTTGGCTACATAAAAAATCAAATTAAGTCACTTGAAATCGTAGAGATTGTGTCCGGGTAGATTATAGCTTAATGGTCAAGTAAATAAATATCTCATTTACTTAAGGTACCTGCTGCTTTCGTGGTTAATTGTTTCTACGTTCAAGTATGAGTTTAGGATGTTAAAAAGCCAGGATCAACCCATTTATCGAGAGAAATAAGGGCTGCAAATTGATTTATCAATTAACAGCTAATTAAGACCTGATGATATCGATAGTAAATGGCAGATAAGGGCCCTGGTTTTTGGAGGGGATGCGTTCTTGAAAATTGATTTAACATATAGCTTACTATTACATAACACTACACTACTATCGGCGCAAAAAAAGGTAGAAGGCTGAACTTTAAGCATTTGTGTGAAATTCTGCCGGTGCTCCATAGGGTCGTGTCAAATATTTATTGACTCATTGTTTAATCGAATACAACAATAAATCATTAAACATTATTAAAACGTAAACGTTTAGCTTCTACGATCGAAAGAGTGAAGAAGACCACGCCAAAAACTATGAGAACGGCGGAACTATCGTGTTCTTCATCTCGTCACGGTCAAAATATTTAATTTGTGCTCTTCATTGTAATTTTTGTAGAGATGATAACATCTTCTCACTAAAATAGCTTAAAAATTAAATTTAACCCATTATTTTATTTTTTAAATCGCCGACAGGTAGATTTCAATTTCCGAGGTGTAGAAAAGGAAATGAATATTAAAGTTGAGAATGCTATGTGTAAAAAAATAATTCTAAACTTTTCAAATAAAGAAATGTTTACATTGTTCCTCTCACTAAGCATAAACAAAAAAGACGAAAATCGTCGTTTTGGCGTGGTGCATTTCCGCTGGGCATTTTCGTCTTTTTGGTTTATTTTGAATTATTAATGTTTATATCGTTCCTCTTAATCAAAGTGAACCAAAAAGACGAAAATCCCCAGCGGCAACGCACCACGCCAAAATGACGTTTATCGTTTTTTTTGTTTATTTTGAGTGAGAGGAACAATATAAACATTTTCTTGCATGAAAAGTTTAGAAATAATTTTTCATATTCTTTTTTTTACTAGCATACCTTACTTCGATATTCATTTCCTCTTCCACACTTCGGATATCGAAATCTACCTTCCGGAAATTAAAAAAATAAAATAATGGATAAAATTTAATTTTAAGATGCTACTTAAAATGCGAAGATGTTGTTATCTCCACAAAAATTACAATGAAGTGCACAAATAAAATATTTTGCCAGACACAAGACGAAGAAGACGACCGTTTTGCTATTCTCATAGTTTTTCAAGCGTTCTTCTTCACTCTTTTGGCCGTAGAAGCTACACTTTTACGTCTTAATAATGTTTAATGATTTATTATTGTAAACAATGAGTAAAATGACATATGACACCACCCTATGGAACTGCGGTAGGAGTTTATACAAATGCTTAAATTAAGCATTCTACCCTTTTCGCGCCGATTGTAAGTAATATGGAACTTCATACCATGTAATATATCCAAAGAGGTGGACGGTATATCTAAAGAGGTATTCATAGGGTATATATCTACCTTAAAATGTGGTGTTGAGATGGCATTATATCAACAAAATATATTACCACAAAATCATAATAGGGCATAGAAAAATATCAAATATCGTGGAATAAATTCGAAAAAATTATAAATATTAAATTTTAGTCTACTACAGTTATTTACTTGCAATGTACACGGAAATGCAGGAGTAAATTTTACGTCGATTGGAATTTTACGTGGACTCCAATGTAAATTACTTTAAAAAAATGGAAAGTTTACATGTAAAAACCAGGTAAAAAGTAAGGAAAAAATAAGTCAAGCTAACGGAACAGGAATACAATCATGTGACATAAGCAGTTACGCCCTATCTTTTTAGTCGAATGCACTACGATTTTCATTGGCATCAAAATATTTTGCAGCTTTTATGTGTAATAAGTCAGGTGTAGCAAGTAGCAAAATTTCCTTCCTATTTTTTTCATTACCAAGACTTCTATGAAAAAGCTTATCTAATTGAAATTTTATGGAAAAACGATAGTCACATTTTAATTGTGATCTGCGTTTTTCAATCCTTAAAAAATCAAAATAATAGTGAACAGCATTTTTCGCATCTTTTAAATATAGTATCCAAAGCATTTGTAGCAGACAGTTCAATTAGTCTGAAGAGCGAGACTGTCAATGAATACAGTTAGAATAGAGTTTTAGCAGTTTGAAAATTTCTCATTGGTGACAGCACTACATCCCATTCCGTTCCTCCTATACTGGTTAAATAAATAAATACCAATAAATTTGCATATGCTTACTTGTTCGATGGATTTTCAAAACAATCATCAAAAATCGTTTCAGAAGCAACTGCTGGGGACAGTTTTTCAATCACCGAACCTTACCACTTTTCCCTTAAAGTACCTACTCGACCATTTTCGCTGTAAACTCAGGTTCTTGATATGTTTACCCTATCCTTTAAATGCTCCTTAGTCAAGAATTTTACGAAAAAAATGTGCCTAGATAATTCAATATGAATTTATAATTAAGTATTTGTTTTTCATCTATTTAAAAAAATGGGCTGAGGGAAAAATTTTCATAGTTATAATGCACTAAACAGTTAAAGGACAGTATTCTTATACCAAACTCTCAACGCAAATTTCACTTCTAAGAGTGTTAGAAAAAGGCATCGGAATAATAACTTCTGAACCAGTGAGGATATTAACACGATTTTGATAACAGTTTGGACGCTTTTAATAATGATGATTAGTTGGCTCTTTTAAACAGGAGAATAAATGACCTCTTTCAACATCTCGATGTTTTGAACGAGAAGAAAAAAAGATGTATTTACGAAACGTATTCCAAGCAATGGGCGCGCTTCCACGCACAAAAATGAACTGGGTAATTGATAATTTACAAATATTCCTTTTCTAGGCAGTCTAAGATCACGAAAGTTTACTGTTCAAAATGAAATAATTTGCTTGGACGGACTCAATTCCGGGAGTGTGCATTACATCCAGAATTTATGTGTCAACAGCTATCAATTGATTTGAATTTTTGAATGACATATTTGTTTATTGAGAGCAGCGTACATCAGTATGTTTTGCGAATTAATGTTTGCTGTCTTTTGAAATGAAGAAGCTTGGATTCATATTGATGGATGACAAGCACGAGTTAATTGAATCGGACATATTTCCAACATTATCTCTCAAAAACTTAATTTGACACGTGCCTCATTTCAATAAATTCAAAATTTCCAGTGGTTTCAAAATATTTTAGATCCAAAAATCATGGAATATTTTCCGCTGACGATAAGCAAGAGCAATTTTGAACATAAATTAAGGACTCAATAGAGCCCCCTTTTGTAATTGTAAATATAATTGTAATGTAGCCCTAAATGTAATTACTTGGTCACAGGCTGCATTTTTCTTACCACAATTATGATATTCACATCAACGCCTAACTATTGGCGATTTAAAAAGGTTATCACTTACTAATGGGGGTTCTAACGAAAAAAGTAATTAATTTATGGCTTTTATACTGATTGTGAGTAAAACTTAGTTCTTTAGAAGTGACTTAGACGGAAAAGAAGAAAAACATGGAAAACAGTCATGCGTATTACTATTTTGCGATCTTACTTATATTCAGAAAATGGCGAGAATCTTCCAAATGGCAGAAAATATTTTCATCTTCGTCCACTCATCATAAGGTATCATAATTTGGCAATAATCTAAAAAGTGTTTTTCAATTAAATTTTTAAGATAAATACGCCTTATTCTAGGGTGTACTAGGAAAGACAAAATTTGATGAAAGTTATTAATTATTTTGGATTGTCTTAGCCGAACGTTTGATGAAGAAATTATTTGATTGAATGTATACATTTTGGCTTGATTTTTTCCCAAACATCGCTAATTGATGCAGAAAATATGCTAACCATTCCGTGAATTTCATTTACCGGTATGGTGAGCAATTCGATTTTCTAATTTTACAAAATATCTTGCGCATAACACACACGAATTCCTTTCTCCTAATGCTGTCAAACTAGATACTAGTTTTTGTAAGTAAAATATTTTCCACTGAAGTATTCCTGAAAGTCTTCCGCCTGAATTTCTACGTCTAACGTCTAGGTTCAAGAGGGCGCGAGTCGAGCAGAGGTCCAGCCTTCCTAAGAGAAATATGGGTTTGTATAGGCCTCCAATGCCTTCATTCCAACCGTCCGGCCCCATTTTTCTCCATTCGGGATACGAATTCCTTCCCCTAGAGAGCGTCGAGAAGAGAACGAAACCTCCTCCTTCAGAGCAGTTCCCCAGTTTGCACAGTCTTCCTCTGCCGAGGTGACTGAGTACTTGCCATTCTTCCTCGCTGACCTGGACGACGACAGCGACGCATGGCGTGTATCCATCTCGATCGCCTCCTCACTTACCTCATCCGTCTCGGATGCTCATCCGACTCTCTTGTCCAAACGAATGCTACAAATCAACGTAAAACCACTGACTATTCAGATCAATTGCTGACATATTCACTTTGTGGAAATACATGGGAATAAGACTCAAACAGCAGTCGTGATTTTCTACACTATTTTATTAAAAAAAAACCGGTTTCAACGTTTAAACGTTATTATCAAGAGCTGTCTGAATAAAGCGAAACCGGTTGAGCCAATAATGTTGTGTGGAAAACTACTTCAGCTGTTGTTATGACTATTGACAAAGATTAATTGTAAGATACTCCTGCGGAGTTTAAGTAGGTACCTTGCTTCATGCTGTGAGCTGGAGAATTTAGACAATTTTAATCCTTTCTGATCTTGTACTAGCTACACAAAATAACACATCAAATAACTTTTAATCCTGTGTTTAATTACTAATTGCTTACTTTTAGTAATAAGGTGCCTTGGAATTAATTAAGTTCGGGCGTTTGACGCCTCAGCGCTGAAATTAGCTGCGAAAATCTGATTTCAAAGTTTCTACATTCATTTATAAGCATCGCATTTCACGAAATCATGCTAGTCGTAATGAAATGCAATTTGACTAAATCAGCCATTTTAAGGCATTTCCGACCATAAATTTGTAGCAACGGGCTATACATCACATATATATTCGTGGAAAATAGTGACCAAGTTTTCAGCTAGTTACAGTTTCTCATCCATTTCAAGCCTATGGAAGACAATTTCAATAAGGTCTCATTTTAAATGAAAACTTTTGGGCTATGCCACCACTTCAATTTTAGGGTGGCCTCAACGTTTCCCGACCGATGCTGGTGGCTTTCTCAAGGATATCTGATGACGTAGATTCAGATTCCCTTGAGAAAGCGACCAGCATCGGTCGGGAAATGTTGGCGCTACCAAAAAAATGTCGCGGTGATATAGCCCAAAAGTTTTTAGTTAACATGACGAGTACCCGCGAAAGTTTTAACGAAGAATTAAAGTCTCATTCGATTGACTGGATTCGATTCGAGGATTTTTTTTTCCTTATTAATTTGGTCTCCTCCATTATAGATTTCCCATTTCTTAATTGAGAGGTGGTTTCACAACAATGATTTTATTACTGGGAGTGACCTCAATGCCTCCTTAAAAATAATGGCGTAGCAGCCATGGAAATGGTAAATTATGTTTGATTTCTTACAAATTATGGAATGTTACCCTGTGATGCTACCACGAATACTACAACAGCAAATTTTTCAGTCGTCCAGTGGATTATTAGATGAAATCGTCAAAAACTTATGCACACTGTGCAATGTGAAAAAGTGCAATAAAATGACACGTCTCAGGCTTAAAATTTATTGGGCACCTTTGAACATAGTAGTCCATTACAAAGAATAATTTAAGATAAAATGAGTCCTCTTCGTTGTTTCACCATGGAATCATCCCTGCGAGATGAGGAGAAGCCCTGAGCCCACCGAGGCGTACAGCCCACATGGATAGGGCGAAATCAAGACATCCTCCTTCGACCCCGACGGACTTCCCTTTTATTCAAGCAAGACGTCAAGGGCGGCAGTAATTATTTCTTCTTCCTGTCCGCCACTCCGGTGTAGGGAAGCGAGTTTTCCATTGGTCTCCAGCCACTCGCTTCTCTCTCATACGGCGTCCACTGCATAACATCCCTTCACTTTTTCCTTTCAATTGTCCTTCCGCCCTCTACTTTTTCATCTCTTTGTGTGAAATGTCAATAAGGGGCCTCATCTTTTCTCCTCTTCCTCTCTCACTCTTTTTATCTGTCCATATCTCTCCTTATCCTCCCTCCCTTCGCTCAGCATCACATCCTCCGATGAAAGGATGCAGACGAACCTCGCCATTATGTGCCCATCCTTATTTGGAATCCGCCCAGCATTCAACATGCCATTGTGGTTCCAATTACAACTGCGGGTTGTTTTCACCAATCGTAACATGCATTGTGAAATTACATTACATGTTTTGGTTTCAAGGTTTCCGCAGCGATTAGATGCACTATTACAGTCTAATTTCGGCTTTACGTCTGCGTACTTAATATTTAAACTCGACGTTTCGTTCCTCATTCTGGGAACGTCGTCAGGAGACTGAAGATGTAAACATTTTTCTCTCGTACCGTTGGAATACTGGTGCATTGTTGTCAAGGGTTTTGAACAGAAAATAAAAATAAAATTAAATAAAAACAATTTCTTTAAAACGTCAACTATAAAAATGGGGGGGAGAGTATTAGAATGTTGTTATTCAATTTTTTGAAAGAGAGATATCTCTTCCACATATGGCTTAAATTATATCCATCATCCCTATAAAAATTCATAGCCCGTTTAGAAATTCCTATCACCTTTCTAATTAGCCTTGGATAATATGCAGATGTTCTTGCATCATCATCAAAATATTTAAATCTTCAGTCTACTGATTGTGGCATTTTTTAGTGTCCCCCCCCCCCCCAAAAATTTCTGGTACCCCCCCCCCCAGAAATTCCTCGAACTTCCTCCGAACTTATCCGCAGAACTTCTCCCGCCAAGAACTTTTCGCGCAAAGGATTTTTCGCGCAAAAGGCCTGTAGCAAAATCCTGTCTCTGCAAAATCCTGTCTCTGGAAAATCCTGTCTCTGAAAACCCTGCCTCTGGAAACTCAGCCTCTGAAACAGCCCCGAAACAACCCCGAACCAACCTACCTGCAATGCAAGACTTATATAGGACTACTGCGGAGAAATACTTCTCCTTGGCAAGCAAGGGGAAATCGGTGCTAAGGCCTTAGTATTGCACTTGGAGTGAGAAGTTTTACCATTGTCCTATCACAAACTCTCTCTCCCTCCAACACCTCACCCCAGTATCTCCTTCCCCTCCATGTGTTCCAATGAACGATTCCTCTGATGTCTCAACCCAGAAGTTGAGGGGAAAATTCTGGGTGCTGGCTGTTGTCTCAAAACCAGGGAATGGTGTTTTGTGGAGCGGCCGTTTCTGCAGGGGCAGTGACGCATCAGTGGGCGGTTGTTGAATTCGCCTGGCTACCCCTCCACTCCCTGGAAGAAGCCCTCCCCTCAAATGCTGTCTCGCCTTGCATAGGCAAGCCCTCTTTCTGGTCGAGACCTGCTGGGAGTCACATGTCTTGTGAGCCATGAGATTTTTAGAGCAATTTTCTGCTGGTAATGTTTCCTTTGGGATCATGAATTTACTATCATTGTTTTCTGTAATACTTCTGATTTTTTGAATACTCTACTTTGAATAGATATCGTACGGTAATAACTCGTAAATTGTTTTTGGCTACCTTTTTCTTGTGAGCTGTTTTTTCTGTTTGTGGAGTCTTACCCTGATCCAGCATGTGACCGACGGTTGGAGTATTTCCCTTGTCTGGACTTACGTGAAAAATCAACCAGATTTTACGACGTAACGTCACATTTTGGTAGCAGAGTTGAGGTTCGATTTCCTGTCCTTTCGTCGAGGTCTCCCGAGTGCTGGACAATGGTGACATTTCTCCACTATTTCTCCACTTTTTGCAGTTTCTGGTTGTTTCTCCTCTTAAAAGTGAGTTATTTTATGTTCCATTAAGTGCTTTTTGGTTCGTGTGGGATTACGTGACTAGTGTTGCCGACTTTTCCTCGTGGTCATATGCCATTTGACATTAATGTTCGTAATGCTCGTAATGTTCTTGATAATTTGGATAGCAGCTCGTTATTCTCGCACTATTTTTGGTGATTGGACTCTTCCAGCAGAGATAGATAGTTTTAAATCTCGCTCTTTCTCTCTCTTTTTCTCGTTGTCGTCACTTCACTTCTCAAAATGCCTGGAGGTAATACTGACAACCCGTACGAAAAAACTTATTTAACCACGGGCGAGGATCGTAAGGCCAGGGGTACGGCTAATGTGTCCGTAGGAAGTGAAGTTTCTAATAATGAACGGGAATCTTCTTTAGAAGTTGTTCCACCTCGCCCAACGCACGAGGAAAGCTGTGATGTTCACGTCTCTCACGAAATGTCTGCTTCTCAGACATTGCCAGTTTCTGAAGGGTTAGTGATTGTCAAACAATTACTCAGTGATTTTCCGCCATTTGAAGTGTCAAACAGTGAGAATTGGTTTAATTTCATGTTAAAAGTTAATGAAATCGTTTCTTTGTCTTTGGTTCCTCTGTCAACGTTATTGTACCTTGTAGTATCTAAACTTCCTGCCAGCTCTCGTCATTTTTGGTTGTCTATGTTAAACTTGAATCTCGCATGGTCTCAAATCACAGAAAAAGTTTGGGCTAGAATTGTTAGTGACAGAGAGTTTGATCGCTTGATTACTACGAAAGTTAAGAGATTTCAGTTCCCTCGCGAAACGCCCCACGATTTCGTGTGTTCTGTGCGTAATGCCACTCAGGTGCTGGGTTTGCAGTATTCCGAGTCTTCTATTGTGCGACTCATTATTCAAGGGTTAAATCCTTTAACAAAATCTGCAATTATGTTCTCAAATCAGCCTAACACATTTGTAGAATTGGACTCTGTTATCACGCAGGCTTCTAAACATTTAATGGACTGTGCTGAATATTCCAACACTTTCCATCGTATCTCTAGGAATCCGTCTTCTGTTGCCTCTTCCAGTGCGCCTAGGGAAGTTTCTTTTCCTATTAATTGTTCTTACTGTCATAAACCTGGCCACAAAGTGAACGAGTGTCGCAAAAGACGACGATTTACTCAGCCTGCCGTGAGTTTGATGAGCGTCCGTGACAAGTGTTCGACTCGATTGCCAATATTATCTATTAATCTTCATTCTATGCCATGCCAGGCTTTAATTGACACTGGGTGTTCAGTTTCACTGTGTGATGAAGATTTCTTTGATTCTCTGAAATGTTGCCGGAGAAAGGTTATTCGTAAGAATGTTGACGTCGATTTAATCACTGTGTCGGGGCAGCCTTTTCATATTAATTCCTCTGTCTCACTCAAGGTTCAAATAGGCAAGTTTTCTTGGAACCACGTGTTTTATCTAGCTAAAATCCCGTTTCCCGTGTTACTGGGTGTGGATTTCATTTGTAATTCAAAGATGATTATTCGTCCGGCGAACGTCAGTTTTGAAATTGCCCCGAATTCTCTTTTTTCTTTTACGGACAATTGCGAAGCGTTTAAATCGGCGCCAGTTAGTAACTCATCCGAATCACATGTTCTGTCGTCCACTGAATTCACGCTGTGTGATAAGTTGAAGGGTTTATTGTCAAAGTATCCTGATGTGATTTCTCAAGAATTGGGGGTCACATCTGTTATGACCTACGAAATTGAACTGCTAGATTCTACTCCGATTCGATCCCATCCTTATTCATTGTCACCTCCAAAGGCAAATTTAATGAAGAAGCACATCCAATCTTTACTTGATAAGAAAGTGATTGAGGTTTCCAATTCAAACTGGTGTTCGCCAGCTTTTCTAGTGCCTAAAAAGGATGGATCTGAAAGATTAGTGGTTGATTACCGTAAGTTGAACAAAGTTGTTAAATCGGACGGTTATCCTACACCTTCTGTTGAACATGCATTCCAATATCTTGCTGATGCAAAATATTTTACTGTTCTTGATCTCAATTCTGCCTTTCATCAAATACCATTATCTGAGAATTCTAAGAAATTAACTGCTTTTGTGACGCCGTTCGGAGTGTACCAGTATAATAGATTGCCATTTGGTTTTGTAAATTCTCCTCAAATATTCACTCGTCTCATTAATGAAGTATTGGGCGATTTGAAATATTCATGTGTTTACCCATATATTGATGACTTGTGTATCTATTCCAAGTCTGCTGAAGACCATGTATCTCATGTTAATGCTGTCCTCAACAAACTACGCAGTGCCGGTTTGACGGTGTGCGAGGACAAGGTTAAGCTTGGTGTGGAATCACTCACTTTTCTGGGCCATCTCATCACAAATGGAACCTTGCAAGTTGATCCTGAGAGAGTGAGACCAATTGAACAATTCCCAGTTCCCAGAAATGTGAAGGAAGTGGCCAGATTCATTGGACTTTGTGGGTTTTACTGCAAGTTTATTCCAAGGTATTCTGAAATCTCTATGCCACTGAATCGCTTGAAACGTAAAAATGTTCCTTTTCAATGGACAGCCGTTGAAAATGAGGCTTTCTGCCAGTTGAAGAAAGCTCTCACCAATCCACCAGTGTTATCTTTCCCTCGATTTGACGAGGAATTTCATTTATTTGTCGATGCCAGTAATTTGGCGGTTGGTGCCGTTTTGAATCACAAAGTAAATGGTGATTTTGTCCCTGTGGCTTTCGCTAGTAAGGCACTCTTGGAACATGAACGTAAATTTTCTTCTTATGAATTGGAGTGTCACGCAATTCATTTTGGAATTCAAAAATTCAGTGTTTACTTACAAGTAAAACCATTTCACTTGTACACTGATAATGGTGCCTTGACATGGCTTTTCTCTCATCCTAAGCAGTTGGGCAAACTAGGCAGGATGGTTCTTAAATTATCCTCTTATAAATTCACTGTGCATCATGTTCGAGGAGCATCTAATTCTGTCGCAGATTGTCTTTCTCGCATTGAGCCATCCTCATCTACAAATAGTCATTTAGATGTGGAATCTAACACTCATAAGGAGTCAGCTGTTCCTTATTCTTGTGTGTTACATAAATTGCCTTTGTCATTTGTCGACATTCGAAAACACCAAGAAACTGATCTCGTTCTAAAGGATATTTTCAATCAGATTAATAATAATTCCTTGAACGACAAAAACTATTTTCTGAAGGGACAGCTATTATGTTATGGGAATTCTAAAATTAAGCGAGGAAGAGCTGTTTTGCCTACGGTCTTGAGGCCTATGATTTTTCAATATTTTCACTGCTCTAGTATGTCTGCTCACTTGGGCATGGCTAAAACTTATGATAAGATTAGCAGACACTTTTGGTGGAAGGATATGAAAAGAGAGGTTTATGACATGGTCAGAAAATGCCATCTGTGTCAAACTTGTAAACCCAGAAATGCTCCACCTCCTGGCATGCTATCGTCGCACAATCCTTCTGATGTTTGGGAAAGACTTTATATTGACTTTGTGGGTCCTTTACCTCTGACTAAAGGTGGACACCAATATGTACTTTCTCTTATTGATGGATTTTCTAAGTTTTGTTTTCTTGAGCCAGTTCGCAAGGCTACGGCCGGTTCGGTTGTTTCAATACTCACTCAAAGAGTGTTTCCAAAATTCGGTTTTCCAAAATATTTGGTTTCTGATAATGCACAAGTTTTCAAATCTCATGCCGTTAAGGAGATGTGTTTGCAACTGGGGGTTAAGCAAATTTTTGTTTCTCCATACTATCCCTGTTCTAATCAGGTAGAGAGATTGCATAGAAATCTAAAATCTGCACTTGCTATTTTGTGCAATAATGCTCACCATATGTGGGACTCTATGCTTGCTGACTTAAATTTTGCCTTGAACACTGCCTCTCATGAGAGCAGTGGTTATTCTCCTGCCAAAATAATTTTCGGCAGAGAACTTAAGCATCCTTTAATTAATCAGTGGGACATTCCAAAATCTTTATTCGAGAATGATCTCAGCGATAATGACAGACAAGCCTGCCTGAATCATGTTATTGCTAATTTAAAAAAGGCCAGAAACAGGTATAAAGAATCCTATAATAAATCTCACTCCCAAATCACTTTCTGTGTGGGAGATCTTGTTCTCTGCAAAAACCATCCTATCAGTTCTAAAGGTGAACAGAAAATGGCAAAACTGGAACCTCTGTGGAATGGACCTTTCGTCCTTAAAAAGTATCTCTCTCCTGTAACAGTTATTCTGGAAGTTTCTCCTGGGAAAGAGAAAATTTGTCATGTTTCTCATTTAAAGGCATATCATGATGGCATTGGTAATTCCAGTAATTAAAAGGAGAGAAATATCATTGATTTTTTTTTTATTCTTTTTTTTTTTTCAATGAATGCTAATGTTTGCTTTCTCAAATACTATTTGATGCTTGATTTCGGTGTTGAATTTCTCTTGATTCCTAATAATATTGTTTTGATTAATGAATAATAAGTCTATTTCTATGCTTGTAATTGAAATTGTTCTGAAATATTGTATTGTACTTGCTTATTCTCATCTGCTTAATTCACTCATGTAATTTAGTGTTGGTCTACTGTGATTGTGAGATGGGGTAAGGTGGAGGAATTATGGGTGCTTGGAGGGAGAGGACGGGAGATTAACTTGGGGGGAAATCCCCGAGATGGCTCGTTTCCAGATAAGCTGTGGAGGTGGCCCCAGTTATTAAGATTCAATTGTGTTTTGTGTCACCTTTCCTCCACCAAGACTTTATGGACATTCTCACAATTCTGGACAGTGATAAGTGTCGTGATTTTGCAGTGTTCAATATTCTATCGATGGCTGAGTGATTGAATTGATCAGCTGATCTTAAGACTGCCTACTGTGTTTTAGTGTGGTTTTGGCGTTGAGTTGCGACCTTCATCGCCCGACAAGTATGAACTTTCATCTTGTCGCAACCAGCATGTAGCTCTCATTTCTATTGTTAATTGAAGAGTGAAATTTAGTGATTTCTTTTGTTGATGCAATATGCAGTTCTCATTTTGTTAGCATCGCCTATGATTCTTTTTTGACTTGTTTAATTAATACTGAGAGATATATATACACATCTTGATTAAATTTAGTCAGTACTTGTTCAATAGCTGACATGAATACCTTATGCCTTATAAATTGTTAATAATTATTGGAAAATCGAGGAATTTAGTGCAATCTATTTGTCATTTACGTAATCTTGTTGAATTTTGGAGGATTCTTTATTGATAATTAATTATGGACTGATAATATTTACAAACATGGAGGGTTTAAATGGGAGAAATACTAATGCCAATGTATATTAATTAAGTGAGACACATATTATGCTGAATATTTTTGCTGGTATTTTGATAACTAATAATTATTTAGTGAATAACCGTATTTTTGAATAAACTTGTACTTAATGATTATATAATATGGGGCATATATTTTGTTGGTCGACCCTAACTTTCTCTTGGGTTGCAATATGAATTTTGGGTAGAAGTTAAAACCCATTTTTGTCAATCGTTGATTTTTGATAAGGTGGTTGAACCCAACTAATGGGACAACCCAGGGTTCTGATGAACCCAACTGCTTCACCAACCCAATCTTGCCCATTTACTAAGTGGTTGGTTATTGTATTGCTTTACTTGGTTTTAAAAAAAACCACAAAATATCTCTGATGAGAAAAGGAACATTTGAGTTTGGTAAAGATATCCTGGTGTTATACCAATAAAAATCTTCCCAGTTCCTTCTGGTCGCTGATGATAATTATTTGTAATTTTGATTCACTGTTCACCGAAACAAGCATCACATTATGACATATTGATTATTAATTTCATTTTCTTGCTATGTAATACTAATTAATCTACTCTATATCAATTCAGCAATATTTCTTGTCTCACTCTTGTAATTATGTCATGTTACTCACTTAAGAATTCTGTTGAATTCCAAACATCACTTCTGAGGTTATTATTTACAGAGTGATAAAAATGTATGTTCTTGTCAAAACTATTTTTGAGTGATATTTCTTGAATACTATTGTCTCAATCAATAAACTTTTTATATTCAGTTCAATTCTAACCACTGAATAATGGTTTTTGTGAAATTCATGGGGGTTAAACAGTGGGGGTTCATCCAGTGAAAACCAGTGGACCTGTGATGCCTCGATAAGTTTTCTAGGCATTAATCAGTTCTTGGTGGACGTGTCTTTGTCCACAAGTTCAAGCAATTTTTGTGGTCATTTTCCCACAGAGGATGTGGCATTTTTTAGTGTCCCCCCCCCCCAAAAATTTCTGGTACCCCCCCCCCCCAGAAATTCCTCGAACTTCCTCCGAACTTATCCGCAGAACTTCTCCCGCCAAGAACTTTTCGCGCTAAGGTTTTTTCGCGCAAAGGATTTTTCGCGCAAAAGGCCTGTAGCAAAATCCTGTCTCTGCAAAATCCTGTCTCTGGAAAATCCTGTCTCTGAAAACCCTGCCTCTGGAAACTCAGCCTCTGGAATCAGCCTCTGAAACAGCCCCGAAACAACCCCGAACCAACCCCGAACCAACCTACCTGCAATGCAAGACTTATATAGGACTACTGCGGAGAAATACTTCTCCTTGGCAAGCAAGGGGAAATCGGTGCTAAGGCCTTAGTATTGCACTTGGAGTGAGAAGTTTTACCATTGTCCTATCACAAACTCTCTCTCCCTCCAACACCTCACCCCAGTATCTCCTTCCCCTCCATGTGTTCCAATGAACGATTCCTCTGATGTCTCAACCCAGAAGTTGAGGGGAAAATTCTGGGTGCTGGCTGTTGTCTCAAAACCAGGGAATGGTGTTTTGTGGAGCGGCCGTTTCTGCAGGGGCAGTGACGCATCAGTGGGCGGTTGTTGAATTCGCCTGGCTACCCCTCCACTCCCTGGAAGAAGCCCTCCCCTCAAATGCTGTCTCGCCTTGCATAGGCAAGCCCTCTTTCTGGTCGAGACCTGCTGGGAGTCACATGTCTTGTGAGCCATGAGATTTTTAGAGCAATTTTCTGCTGGTAATGTTTCCTTTGGGATCATGAATTTACTATCATTGTTTTCTGTAATACTTCTGATTTTTTGAATACTCTACTTTGAATAGATATCGTACGGTAATAACTCGTAAATTGTTTTTGGCTACCTTTTTCTTGTGAGCTGTTTTTTCTGTTTGTGGAGTCTTACCCTGATCCAGCATGTGACCGACGGTTGGAGTATTTCCCTTGTCTGGACTTACGTGAAAAATCAACCAGATTTTACGACGTAACGTCACATGGTGACGTCACATGGTAACGTCACATGGTAACGTCCCGCAGGTGGAACGATACGTCGACTTCAAAAATATTAAGCACGCAGATGTACACCCGAAAATGGATTGTAATTTCATTAAATGTGTTTATGAGTTATTCAGTCATACTCTTTGCACCATTATACAGGACACTTTGACCAGTATATTTTCATCTTCATTTAATATAGCTTATCATATAGAGAAAACAACTTTAGCCTACTTATTATACTATTTTTTAGTTTTCAAGATCACAGTTTGGATTTTAAAGGTATGGTATGCCCATAATTTCAATTTTGTGAGGCCCGAGTATCTAGTGTACCGTTTGTCATTATAAAAGTTCATGTGAATAAAAAGTAATGGCTAAAATTATTTCTAAACTTATTAGCTATAATAATTTCACAAAATTAAAATAATCCATTGTCACCTGCGGATAAATTATCTGGAAATTAATGAATTTAGCTGGCAATATCATAAAGCCATTGCCTTGCTTTGTTCTCATTTGCAGGGGTGCAGTGAGCCTCTTTTTTCCACCGCTATCAATTTCATGGTTGCAGAATGCCATGCATAAATTACTAGGTAGAAAATGAAAGGTTTATGTCCTGTTCCAAGCTAGTAACAGCACGCTTTTTATAATTAATATACCTCGTATTTTATGACTTTTAAATCTACTCCAATATGTTTCTATTCTTTATTTACTGGGGCTTCTTTTGACAAAATCTCTCCATTAGATTTTAATTGATTACTTGGCGCTCTCATCCATCAAACTACCTCGCTGCTCTTATTGGAAGAAATCTATTTGTTGCTCCATGCGACCCTTTTCTACCTTCTTTCGGCTCTGATGAGATCTCTAGGCACGCAGTCAAACAAAATTAAGCCACACAATGCACCCAATTTTAACGTGAGACTTTTTCTTAACCCACGCCTTGGATGAGTTTCCCGAGAGAAATTTACTCGATGCCTTGAGGACGATTACGTCTCATCAAGTGCACTGTGTGCTTCCCAATTTGGGGCTGAGTAGTTGGGTTTATCGCCGCGCTTGGGTGACCGGACGAGGTCACAAAGTGGAGGACACAGCCAACTAGAGCTAAGGAATTGGGGGTAAAGGAGCTTCTGGAACCCTCATCCGAGGGAAATTTTCCCTCGACTGGCTACTCATTCAAAGTTACCATATAGAGACGGAGACATAGCGCGTGACTCAGTAGCCGAAACGTATGACCTATACTTAAACCATCCTAATAATGCCGATATTAGTAGGAAGAATGGAATGGTAAAGTATATGTTAAAAAATGGAAATAAATTCTATTAAATACCGAATATTCGACAAATAATTCTTGATAAGGGCAAACTCTATATATTCTAAAACTTTGAAATGATAATTTAGTACTTAAACTCTTAAGACTTCGAGAAGGAGAGACCGGTAGAACGACAATTGCATTCTCTTAATTAATGGATCATGTACAATGAGCGCTAATTAGTAATGATTAAAAACGAGAATGAAGCGAAAGAGGCGGGTTCAGAAGCAGAAATGCAGGTAGTGCAGGTGGTGGTATCTTACATTTAGTGGCGTAATTACGAAGAATTGAGTCTCTCTCCACAGCTAAGATGAAGGGGGGGAGGGTGGAGGAGGGTTGTCTCACGCTGACCGCTGCTCACTTGGCTACGAGTGGAGACACTCGCTTCTCCGCCGTCTTTTTTTCTTCTCTCTCCTCTTCGGTGGTTGACTAACCGTGTATGTGACTTGAGGGCAAGGGGAGTGTTCAGGTGGATAGACGCAGCTGAGGTGGATAACGAGTGGGAATTGGGACGAGGGCTAAGGAGGTCAGCTTGGGCTCTTTTGGGCCGTGTAAGTGCCTCCCCCTCTTGAAAATCCACTTAACTTGTTTCTTCTCACCTTATTCCCACCACTCAACCGTAGTTCAATTCACGGCTTACAGCCAGGAAGGGGATGAAATCCCATTATTTGTTATCCAAGGGAGAATTCCATTCAATTCAACTGTATTTCAGGTAAAGAATTTTACTTGGCCATTATAAACTTATTATCACATGTTAAATTTCTCATTACACTGATAAAATGAGCTATTAAACCATGGAATTGATGCACATCTAAATATCAATCCGAATTTAGTGGAGTGGATAACATTTTAAATATTTTTTCTTTTACCTAACTTGTTCCTTCTAACCATATTTCAACCACTCAACCGTTGTTTGATTCACGGCTTACAGCCAAGACGATTAAACCCCATTATTTGTTATTCAAGGGAGAATTCCATTCCAATCTACTTCCAGTAAAGAAGTTCACTCGGTCATTCTAAACTTGTTATCACATGAAAAATAGGTAATTTTTCAAAAAAATTAGAACATTAGCATTATTATACGGTTAAATATTAATCCGGATTAAATGGAGAGGTTAAATTAAAAAAAAATAAGTAAAGTAAATATTTAATAAAGTTATCTTTTACTTATTCCTTCCCACCTTACTTACACCACTAAATCGCAGTTCAATTTACGGCTTGCAGCCAGGACAGGGAATAAATCCCATTATTTGTTATCCATGGGAGAATTCAATTCTATGAAACTCTATTTCTAAAAATAATTTTAATAGATCATTCCAAACTTATTATCGTACATACATTAAATAGCTCATTTTACGCGAAAAAATGAGAGCATTGGTACGCGTTCAAATATAAATCCAGATTAAGTGAGGTATTAAGGTACCAAAATTATATACTTTTGAAATTATCTGTTTCTTAAATTGTTAGTTTTTCTCTAATTTTCATCACTCAGCCGTCGTTCAAACCCAAGAGTGCTATGAAGCCCCATCACCGAGCATCCATGGAAAAATTCCATATTATTCAGCTAAATTTTTTCTATAAGTTTAGTGAGTTATTCAGAAAAATATTATCACAGGAAAAATAGCCACTTTTATTCATAAAAATGAGCAAAAATACGTCGGTATTCGTTTGAAGAAAAGCTAATTCTCTTCTCAGTCATTTAGCTCATCAGGGGTCATTGAGAGTACTATTACTTCAAGGGGCGAGGGCTTAATAAATTTTATATAGTCTGTGGTGGATGAGGCCAAACAGAGCCCCCTAAACACCCCCACCCTTAGGGCTATCAAATTTACAGATGGTAGTGTATTAATAACTGCCTTGCAAACGTTTTACAACTGTTTCAGCCACTGTCATTGCCCATACATAATTTTCTCTCAAGAATATTTGATAAATTGATAGAAAGCATTAGGCCAGCTTTTCATTTAGAATCATATTAATGGCAAACAGTTAAAACTTCACCTAAAAGCTCCCGATTAGATCAGCGTCTTTTCAACATTATAACAGGAAGGATATAAAAAAACATATCAAGAGAAATGGATTTTGACGAGAGGAGTCGTGATCATTACGGGCAGAGTGTGAGATAATTAATGAGAGAGGGCTCTGCGCGGTAAAATCTCGTGCATATTTTAATGAATACAAAACTTCACAGTCAGGTACGAATGACAGCCGAAGAATTGTGAAATCATTAATTTAGCTGTTAACTCAATATTTTAATGTCAAATTGATTTAGACCGCGGTAATCGGAAGCGTCATCTATAATCACGTCCCTTCTTGCTCAATACTGGTTGTGATGGAATACATCAAGCGTGCAATTAATTATAAAAATTACAAGGAAGCTGAATTTTAGGGATACATTGCTGTTAAGCAAATATGTCCTTTCAAGTTATAGTTATAACGTCATAGTCATATCTTTGATAAATAGGAATGCAAATGAATGTTTCATTGTCAATTCATTACAACGTATTGTGACCAATTGATTAGCAGCTCTGAGATTACTTGGCGGATATTTTCATACTATACCTTACAATGCGTTCTCGCTCACCCGCAAAGCATTGAAAAAGTTAGGACTAAAAATTTAAAAAACCACGACATATGGCAAGGAATAGATCTACACTAAAAATAAATGTCTTTAATATTTTTAATTAAGACGTAATTATACCTTGAGTAATGTATGAATAATTTTAGAATACAAATCTCTATCTAAAGCTTGCAAAATATTAATTAGGACGTAAGTTTGCTTTATTTTCGATATTAATTCATTTAAGCGCAGTCATGAACTTCCGGAAGGAAATTTACTGTCGCCAGCACAGAAAACGTAAGTAACCATGCATTTATGTTTTTGTTTTAAAAGTTTATTATGGAATATTGATGAGGATTTAAAACTGCGGGAAAAACTCCTCGACAATTCTTTACTCTTGCAATGAAATATTTAAATTCATTTTCAAAATTTACCTATGTTATAATGAAGCATTAAAGGTTGAATGCATTAAATTACTATTACGTATTCATTGATGTCTTCACTTATGGTGTAAATGAGTCATTATGGAGCGTATTACATCATAAAGCATGATGTCACATGTTTTTTATTGTCTTTAATGAACAGAAAATATATTTTCATCCACAAATAATAAGAATTTACCAGAAAAGTAACATTTCCTTAGATTCTTACAGAATGATTACCCTTAAAAACATGTTACCTATACACTGGCCAAGCTATGTCAATAATATTAATTTAATGAATCCTGCAGTAATTTCGTTTCCATATAGATCTATTCCCACGTGATTCTTTGCTTGAAAATTAGCGACAAGCATCTTCATAAGGTACACCAATGGGCGAAGCGTCAATTTATGAGCGCAACTGTATGAAAAGTTGCAATGTCATTCATTAGGAAATGTTTCATCCATGACATTATATTCACACCACACAACGCAGGGACATTTCCTTGCCGTATAATTTTCCACGAATACATAACCACCAACGGCTGGGTTGATACTTTCCGGCGAACATTCATAAGCCTTTTAATGCGGAGATCGCTCGCCGACGAGGATTTTGAACGAGGGAAGGTAATTCCTGTTTGACGTCGCTTAACATTTTGTGAACTCGAGCGCGTCAAATGATCGCGTAGAACACGGGGAAACGTGGGTTTCACGTACCCATTGACTCCTCGATGGGATTGTAGCTCCCACTCTGTTGTGCACGGGAGTACACGCTCTTCACAATGCTCTCGCAGTGCAAGCCCTCTGAATTCGCGAACCGAATGTCGGCGAAAGTGCATTCGAACTGCTTTCGCGCAGCTATTATTTTCTAAAATCACAATAACAGCAACGGAATATCATTACCACTTTTTCAACAGCACACGGTACCTTTCTGTAGAGATGGCAAGAGATATCATTAACTACGTAGCCGTTGTAATGTAGTTTCTAACCAGCAAGTGAGAGAAAATCTCCATCACATAGAGTGTAATACTAGTTTGGGAATATTTGTCTGCGGAATGAGTGGTAAAACTTGCACAGGCATTTAAAAAATAGAGAGTTTTTGACGAGTTATAGCACTTCAAACACTAACAAAAATCCCTAAATTTTCCTTATGGGACCACAAGACTCCGGATCATTTGTCTGTATTTTTTTTGTCGTGACGTGTTTCTTTACGTGTCCAAAACGTTAGTTGACTTCAATGTCTATTCGCATAAATCTAAAAAAAAAAAATGAATAAATCATGCCTGGAAAAACTTGCCTGGAACTTCGAATTATAATTTTAAAATTCAGCTTAAGTAGATGTTGAACTCCAAGAAAAAAGCCTACCTGAACGAGTTCTAATGGGCCTTTTTAAGGGGTAGAAAGTACGGTGCTATTTCTAGGAATCCCAGCTTGAGTCCATTTGAAGTCAAATGATTGTCACCGATAGAATTTTCAACATCACTGCTACTAATTAGGACATTAACTACATTGGCTTATGTGTGCAATTTCTATTTTTATTTTTCTTGGACAGAAGTATTATTATATTTTACGTTTTTCTTCCTTCTCTTTTATGAACTACTATATGCTTTGTTGGTTGTTGATTTTAACATCCGAGATTGACATGAATCTGTTAAAACTGAGAATAAATTTTTTTTGAGGTTGAAGTTATTTTTTTTAGCCTGAAGACCAAATTCGGACAACATTAACTTTACTTTTACTACATCTTCATTGGCGATAGGTAAAGAAGCGGGTAACTATTTATAGTTTACCAGGAAAAATACATGTACATCAAGCATTTTAATGTAATCATCGTTGCTGAGACCTTCATGCTGAGGTCACACTTGGAGAGTCTTAACTCCGCAATCCAGAGAGTTACAGTCTTCTTAAGTTAAATATGAATTCGAATGTCGGAAAGTTCGTGCCGCTCTAAGTTTACTCAAGCCCGTCAAGTCACTTTGACTTTGCAGAATAAAAGCTCACACGCCCAAACTGGTTGGAAAGTTACGAGGGCGATGCGCCTCGCTTAAACGGAATATTAGAGGGCGAATGTTGGGAAGGGATGCCACGTCGTCACCTTGCAACTCCTTCCACTGTAACTTGTTCGGAAGAGTCTTCCTCTTCAGCGCCACTTTCCGTACCTTCGTTTTTAGAGAGAGGATCCTCACATCTTCCACATTCAGAACCGGATTCAGCTATCTTTAGAGCCTTTGGTGCGGGTTCACCAGGTCTAACTCAAAAAAGGCCCGGAGTTGAAGTAAAACCATTCACCTCGGAGATATTAAGGGACCGAGGAAACTAAAAAAAACCTTAAGAATCAAATCAAATTTTCAATCTACCCTCTATTTAATAATCACTTCCTTGAAAAGCAATGCCTTTCTTACTTGATAAGGGATTGGTTTATGATAAAAGTGATTAAAACTTATGAAAGCAATTTTTAGAGGAAATTGGTTAACTTTTAAACGGAAGAGAAACTCATTAAATTTTATGTCCGGTTAGTTTTTAAGAAAACGAAAGTGACTCGAATCATTAGCGTGAATTTCTCAATTCAGGAAAGTCTTTTTTTGGTATACTTTGATGATACTCATAAAATGTCTTCATTTTTAATTTTTAAAGGTTTGACAAGCTGACGAAGAAGATGAATCTTAATGGCAGGAAATTCTCTGCCATAAATTTGGTTATCTGTGGTGAACGCAGTATAATTCGTTTCTTACTTGTCACTATCGTGTTCAATGTTACTATTCTCCCAACTTTTCAGAGAAGCTTGCTTTAGTTTATTCTGAAAATAAAATGATTTTATTTTAAACGTATCAACCTGTCAAACTATGTGGACATATATTCAAGTTCGATCGTGAACAGATTACATACCGCAGTGACTTTAATAATTACAAAATCATGCGCTTTCATTCTTTCAAACGTATTCATTGCTTATTATACGTGAGCATCGTCTATTATAATTTAAGGAATCAGCGTGTAAAACGGTCAGTCTTCTTCTAACGCCAGCTGTTTTTTTGAGGTATTCGTTGCTCTTTTAGGGGTTCGAATGAAATTCTACAGTTCGTTACTGTTTCAAATACATTACTTAATTTCCTAAAACCATGGATTTTCCCCTGAATAAATATTAAATAGAGGAAATTTATTCTCTGCTCGTGCGACCAAGATAGTAATGGCAAAGTCTGGCCAGATGACCTTCTCTCTGATAAAGACTGATTACTGATTAGCTAATTCGAACATTATAGTTTGTTTATGTATTGAAACTTTCAACTAAAAATATTAATTACATAATATTTAACGCTAAAAGAGGAAGAGAAATATCAGGAATTTAATAATACCAATTATTACGTATTTCGCGTACTAACTTATTTCCATTCACCATGCTTGTACTAAGATTGGGGGACTTAAATATCGGACTTTAAACGTATGCTTCAACGTATTTTTCGCTACTGCCCAGCTATCTTGATCGCTTTCCTTCATATTTACCCTGATAATACTCCCGCATTACCTTACTAGCTTACGGCTTTATCCGGGTCTGCACATGTGCCACCCTTGATCCATCCTTTCCGTTCCCCAACCCTGACCCGAAAGCCATCTCCACCGCCGTTCAAACCTCACCTGCCCCCTAAAGCCCAGTTCCTGCTTGCTTCCGCCTCCAGCGCCCCTCCCGCCCTTCATAACTTCGATGCCAACTCGCCTTTCCATTATGGATCACCCATCCGACATCGAGGTTGGGCGCCCGAACCTTAACCCCAAAAGCCTACGTTCTCCCTTCCTGAAACTTTCACTGGCGGCTGGGAGGCATGGGAGAGTTATCTGTACAGGAAGGGTGGGAGGAGTATCTGTGGGTGTGTGCAGGCCTAGCTTCAAGCAGTATGCGAGCGAGTCAGTCACCTTGGGGGGGTTCAATCATTTGGGTAGCCTAGTGGAAATCGTCATCAAGATGCCACTTTGACTGATAGTAAGAACTGAAAAACTTTGTCATACCCGTGTGCGAAAAACAACTTAGAGCAAAAAATTTCTGTTCTTTTGGGCTTATTTAATAGTTATTGTAACTTGTAGAAGAAATGGAAATATTCTTCTTGCTAAAAATTTCAATTTCCGGTGGTCATTTTTGATACACTAAAACGTGGTAAATATTTGTCGAAAAAGCCATGAAATTGTCATGGATCTTACCAAGTGCGGAGATCGTGGGACGGCTAAAACTCTTCAACCAACACATCTCGTTTTAAAACTGTCAAAATTAACTGCTTTTATTCAATGATGATGTATATAGCGCATAATTGTAGTGCAAAAACTTGATAATTACAAGATCTCAACCCCCTTAGACGCAATGCTGCCAGCCCAAAATATAATTTCAGGCCAATCGTAAACAACTGGGTAACCCATGTATAATGAATTGTAAATAAATGTTCGAGGATATGTAGTAAGAAAAATAAACGACGGCTTTTGAACTTCATTTCAACTATAAGTTTAAAAAAAATAGCATCATCTCCTACGCATAATTACCTTAACGTTATTACCACATTAAAAATAAGACGAATACTGGTACAACATTAGACATCGTGCCGCTCCGATCTTTTGTCCCTTAAAAAAAAATTCGGTGTAGTAGTTTATTTCAGTAGGTATAAATTCATAATGTAAATCCCACTGTTATACTTCCCTCTTTACTTCAGCTATTCATTCCCGCAACAATTAAGGCAATTGTTTAGCTTTTAGTGCCCCTCTATCTGTTAATATGTTCTAGCTCACCCTAATAAGTTTACATGCATCCTTTGAATAGATAATTCTTAGATATTTCGATTAAATTATCAATTATTACGACTACAAATATTTTCGGCCAGGTTTTTATTTCCATATCGGCCCACTATGCGGCGGTGGGTGAAAATCCTGAACCAGCCAATGGTGCGAGTGCCGAAGCGGTCGAAGGGTTCTTTCTCCTTAAGCTTCATCCGGCGGATCATAGATCTCCCCTATCCTTGCAGAGCACGTTCTCTTTCCAACCCAGTCTCCCTGGTCAGCAGAGAAACCACCACATATTTTACGCCCTCGCAATCCAGTGTGACCTTTGGATTTTCTTTGGGATCCAAATGAAAGTCTAAACAAGGACGAATCGACTTTGTGCTCGCAGGTGGCGCCCAACGGGCCGCAACTTCGCCGGTACCTGAGGATTCCCGGGAGCCAGCGTGTCGAAGACTGATATTGATAAGACTGGTGGCCAAATTCGTGAAATTCAAAAAACAAAGCGGAATGAATTACACTATGGAGAGCTACTTGGAGTTGGAACACCAGCTTTGGAATTATTTTTCCAATTGTTATGTGTATCAGCATGTAATAATATATCCACAATCTTAGTTATTGCAGCATTATAGTCTTGGGTTGCATTTTGATGCAATGCATCATAAGTCTTATGATTGTATGCGTTGGAGAGCTAATGGAAGTAAGAAAAGTATTAAAAAGTAAAAGTAATGATGCCGTACCTCGTGGCTGTATGGTCTTTGAGGCTAATATGTTGTAACTAGACTGAAAACATTCAGAGAAGTTACTGTTGCTGAAAAACCTCAAACAATAAATTAGCAATTAAATTACCAGCCACGAGTATCTGCCTTATTTATTCTTGTTAGAAGGTAAGGTTCCTTAAATTCACACTATGCAGTGTGTATTTTCTCAACCATTACGTGAAAATGGAAAAGACTGTGACTATAAAGTGTTTCCAGCTAATATGTGAGAAATAGTTGAGGAATATATTTAAAAAGAAAACAATTCTGATGTAACTCATGAAGAGGCGTGCAAGAATTTGCTCACGCTGTACTGTATTCATGTGTAAGAGGCACGCCAGGAACGCCAGCCGCGAACGATGATGTCTGATGAGAGGTTGGTGAAACGAAGGAAAATTGAATGACCCTGATATCTATCCATCACAATGGGAACCATTTAAAGTGCACACTGTACACAGCTGTACAGTGAAAATGGACGTGAATTTACTGCTATTATTACACGAAGAGTAGAAATAGTGAGTGATGGAATCTTCTGAATAATCGATTTTTTAAATCCTCTAACGGAACTCAGTATTGATGAAAAAGTGACCTTTAAAATTAGATATGGCAAAATCATAGCCGATTCCTCAATCGAAGTCAATGTCTTATCACTAACGTGGTTTAGGGTATATGTCAAGTGCGACGCGTCGTCATGGTGCATAAAATCACGAAATAAAATGTTTCATTCACTAATAATCCTACTTTATTATGAATTCTTCAAGTTTTCACAACATTTCAATGTCAACCTGTTTTTCAATGAATATTTTATTTTATTTAATAACAACCTACACACAAAAAATTTCCAAATTTTCAATTTTAAATACTAATATTCCCTCTCATTTATCTTTTATAATACTTCTAAAGTAAAAGTAGCTTGCATCAAATTTTCTCTCCGGCCAATATTTTTATAGAACATTTCAAATTACGACAAACATAGGGAGTGTACGGATTTTCCATACTAACGATTTCTATTTTGATGATGTAAACACTTAAAAATATATCTTGAACTGATACCTTAAAATGGTGTCTTGATGTTTATTTTCCCTTTTTTATCAGTAGGTGTCTTCCAGTCTTGGGAACTGACTAGAATGTTTTCATGCAAGCAAGGATTTTTCGATTTAAATATTCGCAGAAAGAGAATAAAGACTGAGATATCCACTTAACGCGATGCAGATGACAGGATGTTAATGTTTTCATATCTCACTGTGGAGAGCTATTCAGACAAGCAATAACGCTCATTAATACTTAATCGAAGAGAAAATAAACCCTCTCCCAATGTTGCAACAAAAGCATTCAAAATATTTAAAACCCAAAATGAGGTGGAAAGTTCGCATTTTTTGAAAGGCCAATTTCGATCGAATTAAGTTAAAAAGAACGATAAAAATGTTTGGAAGAGATTGGGTGCACTAACATGGACAACAACCCCAACTTTAGATGAAAATTTTTGAGCAATTTCTATATTAGAATTAATAAAACGTTTCTTCTTAAAGATATAAAGGTCAAAAATAGGGTTATATGAGCTATAAATATGCTCAGCTAAAATTCTGTTCAGGAAAAAGATGGAAAGTTTTAAAAGTGAAAGTTTTAAAGTTTCAAAAAGGAGAAATTGACTGCCAAAAATAGTCGTGTGTGTACCAATGAAGTCACTGTACTAAATTTCCAGTGTTCGAAAACACAGGAAAACGGACTGAAACTGACTTTTTTGTGTTTTTATTCTCCGTGACCTATTAAAACTTGTGGAATAACTCCTCAAAGGATAATGCATTATCCTTTGGAATGAAATGCATCAAATAGCACACAACATTGAAAAAAAGTATAATGCGATAGTTTTAGGGAAATTTCAGCTCATACAGCTTCACTTGAACAAAGTTAACATGAAAAAGGTATATAGATAAGAAAAACAATTGCATAGATTTTGTGCAGATTTTAGTCTAAAGCGGGGTTAAAAATTTATCCCAACGTTTCGATTGATGGTATTCAAAAGAATTTGCAAGGTAATTTTCAATATGCATGTGCTTGTACGTTTTATAATTTTAAACTATGAGAATTTTACGAATTTGAAAGTGAGTAAAGAAAAGAGTATTCACTGATAGCAACGTGGTTATTTCAATATCAGAAGGTATTAGAACTTCAATGTGCAACCACAGCTGATCACAATTTTTCTTGTAATTCAACCTTTTCAAATTTTGTCTCTTCGTAAGCACTGAATGGTCCTGTTCAAGTGCCAGGCAATAGAGTAATGAAAGCAATTCTAGTACGCTGAAATTAACTGTTTTGAGACACATGAGGCTTAGTACTCATGTTTTAGTTATACGGCTGTATTTACTATATTGGTTCATATGACAAGAGGAATCGTTTCACCTGTTATATCTCACCTAATTGCAAGTACTCGGATTTATATCTGTGAAGGCAAAGAATTCTTGGTTTTCAATTTTTACTACGACTTCATATAGATAACGCGGTATAGGAAAATCAACGGCCTTAAGGCCTGAAAAGTAAATTGTTTTTTTTTTTTTAAGTAGACTACGCTATTGATTCCTGCTAAACGTTCACCCAGGGGAGTAAATTATGCCCCTATCAAAAGGCCTCTCTAGGATATCTTGCAGCTATTTTCAGGCTTTTGATATCACAAATGTTATCAGCGGCGCATGCCTAGAGATAAACTTTATTTGAGCATGAAAGCAGCGACGGATAAACTCTAAAAAAAACGAGCAGCGATCCCGCATGAGGAACACACTAAAGTACCTTATCCGCACTGGGACTTGACCTGGAGAATAAAGAGGCCTCCAGCACACACAAACAGGCTTAGCAGTGGCATAATCTACGGGTGCACCAGTTTGCCCACAGTGCACCTGGCCACGTGCCGCCAGACCTCTTGAGCTTTTCTTTCGTATCTGCTTTTTTCAGTATCTACTAGCTCACATCACATACTAGATTTAAAAAGTATACTTAGACTTATAACTGTAATTTTATACAAAAATATGAGTAATGATTGATAAATAAACTATGTCACTGAATTGTGCGTTTGCTGATAATATTTTCTTTCGTTTTTTTTCTTTAATTTTAAAGTTTTATCCATTTTCCTGCCATTTATCGGAATAGGTTGCATATTATTTATGCTGAATAGATAGAAATATATTCTAGGAAATAAGAACGGGGCATCCAATGGTTAAACTTTACATGAACTATAACATAAAGCAGTGGACATAAAAAGAATTTTATTGAACTTTTTTGTCAATACTGCGTAATCTTTGCTATACTTTCTTATCCGTATTTTTATTCTTTCATTCCGCCATGCTTTTCTAATACTTGTATACCATTTTTTCATATTTTAATGCTAATTATTGCTTATTTAGTAGATGAAGCTTTAACTATTGCATTACTTACGAAAAAATCGAATTCCAATTCGATTTTTACTACTAAAGTAATTACCGTGAGAGAGCGTATCCCTCAAAAGGCCATTTGGCTAAGAACATTAAACGTTAATTATTTCATCATCATAATTATCCTTCATTTTCGTCTATCAGCCTGTGGTATGTCTTCCCCTCCAACTTACCACCCCCACCTCCACCAGAATCGACCCTCCCTCATTTCCCCTCCCTCCTCTTTTCCATTCTTCAACCCCCCACTTCATCCCTTACGGATCTCGGAGGGGGAGAAAAAACATGAAAATTTAATGCAATTTTTTTAAGTTCAATTCCGAGAAAAAAAACTTTTTCCTCCCCCCCCCGCTTTATTCCCTTTTTCCTTCTCCCAACAGAAAGAGATAGAGAGAGAGAGGGAGAGAGAGGCGTGCCTTTGTTTTTACACCGAATCCATCAAATATTCAGCGGGCCCCATTATTGTTTTCCGTCATTTTAGATGGTCCTGCCAGATCCGAGATTAAGTTTGATTTCGGATAGCGGAAGAGAGTGGGAGGAGGGGATGTAGGAAGAGCTGTGGGCTGCAGAATTAATCATCATGGCGGGATTGCACGGATCCGTCGGACGGACCGATTTATAGAGGGGCCGAATTCATTTATTTGCACGAACAGGGTTGATCCGGGGGTGTCCCACGTTAAATTCTAATACCGCAATGTCGGATGAGATTGGCATAGTGAGCTGTCAAACAGAACCAGAAATATCCATTAAAACCTAGCGGTAGCAACGGCGGGCGAATAATAAGGAAAGTTTTCCGCAGCGGTGGAGAGCTATTTGGATCAAGGGCGTTGCAGAGATTTTAAAAACTATTTTCGCAATGCCTTGCGGGAGAATTCCGAGTATCAAAATCTATTTTCATGAAAACTTGATTCTTATGCGTTCATGTGGGAAATTTTCAGTGGCATTTATGCTGAATTTAATTCCCTATACGATGTTTCAGACTGTGAAATACATCGAAATGATTGAAAGTTTTCTATGGTTATAATTAGAACCAGTCAAACAATTAGAGGCAATTTTTATTCTGTTATGATCTGAAAACTTATTTAGAGCTCACAAAAATAAAAAAAATCATCTTACCAATAAATATTATGTGTAAAACAATAAATTAGTTCATAATCTGGTTATGTTGAAATTATAGTGATGGTTACCTATACTATAAAATTTGGTCAGGAAATTCTTAAGAAAATCATGCAAAAATGTCCTGGATTCTTAATAGTCTGAACGAATGCCCTCTTGCCAGTCTGACCTTTAGTTTATACATGAATTTATGAATTTTAGAACTGCTGGGACAAGATCGAGTGATATTATTAAACTGTGTAGCTTATTTCAAGGAATACGTGGTTTTTAACCACTTATATGGCGAAGCTAGCGAAAGAATGGGAGAGTTTCAAATAGATATGAATAAATTATTATAAATTATTGAAATATTTAGGCGAAAATCATATGAGTGGATGTGAAGCCAAGGGGTATGAGTGCTTTTTTCCCTAAGCAGAGTTAGGTACAAATATTACGTAAAGAGAACGAACGAGATAAACTATATGTTTAGTAGTGCATTTGATTTTTCACTCGATGTCAGCACTGCACAGAGGCTCACTCGTATCCCTTGGATACCAAGTTCTAAAAATATTCATTCCATCAATTTGTGTACCTAACGCTTTTAGAAAAAAAATGTACCCCTCATCTCATTCCCTAATATATGAAGAGCCTAAAACCGAAATTATTTTACTTCATTTACTCGCTGGTGACTAAAAATTGTTTAGGTCTTCACATAGTTTGTGTGCTTATTATTATATCTATTAGAAAAACATTATTAATATAAGAGTGATTGTATACCATTATGAACTACGTCTAATAATATTCGATCAGAATATATCCTTATTCATGCTGCTTATATTAAAATTCTGCGCCAGTTTTCCCCCTCAATAACCTTATCTTTTGAACCAGTAATCTAGCATGAAGGACCAAGGTAAATTGAATAGCTAAGCAACCAAGAATGTCTACGGCCACCTGGTGCATCGAAGCATGTAAGGAATCACGAATGAACTGAAGGTACGCAGTATCTTCTAAAATAGAGTATGTTCGTCGAGAGGCACCAGCTTTGTAAAAATTCAGATAATGCGCTGTTAAAGAATTTAATAGAAGAATAACCATGCTCCTAGCACCTGCGATCTTGAGTAATGCAAGTTTTCTTCTCCTAATTGAACCAAAACAAACTTTTCAAAAAGCATAGTCCAAACTTACCTTCGAAAGAACTTTTTTTTTCAATTGAGCGCAGCATGCACAGTAATGAGTATCTCTCTTAAAACTTGAAAACAAAATTAACAATGACATACACTTAATGCAATAATAATTTTTTAATGATTATGTCCTTCTCATAATCTTTTATGTTTTATCTCATTCATAAAAAGATTTGTTAATCTCAATGATGTTCTCCTTCCAGTAGAGTCCACTATGCGCCGGATCAGACGAAAGCTTAGTTAATTTCAATGGTTTATGTTTATCTAAAAGATCAAAATTTGCAAATTAAATACACATATACCCTTGTAAAATGATATATTAAATAATGTGGTTAATTAATTTTCCTGTAAAGATAATTAATAATTATGGTCTAATTTCGTATAAAATAGAGTATCTTTACACATCCTCGAAAATTTAAAAGGTAATCCAACACTTTCCCTTGCAGTAAACCGATGTCATTTGCAGTAAACCGAAATATTGTATTTATCCTTATTTAAAAATGATTTTAGTCGTTTTTCTGTTTTTGTGAAATTCTACTCTAAGAAGGGTTACCTCTACTCAAATCCTTCAAAAACAAGTACCTACCGACAGCATCATAATCTCTGACTTTACAGTATTATAGCAATAAGTCGAAAGCAATTCTTATTAATTTTGGTAGTTTCTTTTATTGACATGAAAAAATAAATACAGAGAAAATAAAATAGCGAATGATATCGACATTTTCCAGAATTGAGTAAACTGCCGATTTGTTAGACATCTGCTGCCCAATATCCGGAAGTAAATACGAGGAAAATTTGAGCCATGCCACGGCTTAAAATAGGGTCTTATTATTTAATCAATGCAATAGTAAAGAGTATATAAATCTGATTTTGTAATTTATAATGTAAAGGTGAGTTATTAGTTCATCCCATTGAATTTCAGTAGTAAGTTTGCTTTCCGCGGGTAGAACTTCATGAAAGAAAGGTCGTGTATACCAGAAAAACTCTAATTACATTCAAATATTTTTTCAGAGAAATATCACATTTTATTCACTCATTTGTTTTTACATCCTACGTTGCTTTTTGAAGTCAGGTGGTATGGCAATGGTTTAACGCGTTCATCAAAACGTTCCGATGCTCCTTGAAAGCCTTCCCCATCAAGATTACCATGACATCCCCCTCTTCCTTTTCCCGCTGCCTAAGACATCTGTTACTTTCTAAGCTTACACGATATCCATTTCAATACGCTCTATTTGATACACCTACTTGCTTATGGCTTCTTCGGTCCAACCTTCCTTCAACCATATCCAATTACTTATAACTTTTCCGCCCAGTTCCTCTGTCTCTCCTTCTCTCCGGAAATTATCCTTAAAACTAACACCACTCAGTTGAAGGCACCCGGTCACCGTGGCCCGAAGTATTTATATAATCCGCGTATGCATTTGGTTCTCCCCGCTAATATTTGTTTGAAGTATAACTATGCACAGTAATTTATAAATACTGTAGCAAAGAATGTGCGAAGTGAAATAAAAAGAAATGCAAATTTTCTTTCCCACCGCTTGAAAATTCCTAGAATTGAGTTTACATCCTGTCCATTCTTTTTTTAATTATATTTTTTACTCTTGCAAACCATTGATATGACAAAAATATAATTCCCTTGAACATCTATCTGCATTACCTTTCCACAGACAGTTGATGAAATAATTCGATTCCCATACATACATTGCTTCCTCTTGAATGACCACGTCATAATTCATTAATTTCAGATCAGTTATTCATTGTACTATCATAAAATTGAGAACAAGGGTCTCATTAGAGTTAAAATTCTTGTTATTATCATTCTTCTTCTCATTATATTTTCAAAATTCTCGGAAAAATACGTTTTTCAGCACAAACGTTGGCAGATAATATATTGAACTGTTTCTGCAAAATAAACATGATTGATCATGGAACTCATGAGATTTTTAAAACTCATAGCTTTGATTCAAATTTATTATCTATTGGTTTTTGATGGATTGTAACTTTCATGTTATTTTAACTGAATGAGATATTTTGAAAATAATTTATCGCAAGACTGCTGAAGTAAAATTCATATCACCTTAAAATTTTGATTAAAAAATAATTTTCAATGCGAAAATTTTCCATTGACCAATATTAAATATTATATTTATAATTTTAAATTAATTATCTAGCACTGATGACCTTGAGAATTCAAACACGTTGTTGTTAGTTAATAATTATTTCCCTGGAATTCTTATAAACCCTCAAATGACGAGTTTCTATCTTTCCAAAAATGACACAAGACTTCACGAATTTGAAAAATTCAGTTTTTCTTAAAATAAATGCCATTTTTATTTTTCGTGACCTTTCGACATTAATTGTAGAATATTCCGAACCTCACCTTACTAAACTAGGTTTCAATGTTTTTCCGATAAGTATCCCTGACAAAAATGTATTTTCCTCGATGAAATAAGGTGTTTCATGCAAATATTTTCATATATGGAGCAGCTGAGGGCGCGGAATCGTGTCTGCCCTCACTTGGTCCGATATTTGACCTCGGCTGGAGGAGCGAATTCAGACTAGCCGTTGATTACAGGGTCCGCGGCAGTTGGGGTTTAGCTCTGATGACTTTGAGAATTCAAACGTGATGTTTGGTATAATTAATAATTATTTCACGGGTAAAAAATTCATAAATTGACATTATTCTTCCGATGAGTAAGTATCCTCAAATAACGCGTAGTTAGCTTTCTAAAAATATCAAAAGACAGCATGAATGTGAAAAATATCGTTTTTTTTTTTAAAAAAATGTATTTTTTTTTGGCCATAGCCTTTGCGTCACTGATTGTGGATTGTTCCGGGCATCATCTTACTACACTAACTTTCTCTATTTCAAAGATTTTCATGATATAAATGACTTTCCACGCAGTCACACGTATAGGCACAAAGTTAAACACAGCAAAGGATGAAGTACGCCAGAATATTTTACTTAGCCGGGATTCGAACCCGAATATCCCAATTGCCGGTAAGGCGTTATACGAACATTTCTTTCATGGCGAACTTTCTTTCTTTATATCTAGGCATCCTTTGGTGTTAATAATGAAAAACACTTTGTTACTTCCACAAGATTCACAGAGTTTCTATTTTATTACCGGTTTCGGCTCTTACACCATTTTCAAATCTTTTTAAAATGGTGTAAGAGCCAAATAGGTCATAAAATGGAAACTCTGTGAATTTTGTGGAAGTAACAAAGTGTTTTTCATTATTAATATGGAGCCCTTCCGCCCCGTAAAAGCTTCAAGTTACGATTTAATCCTTTGGTGTATTTATTCGGTTCTTTGTTTCGCATACGAGTCATAACTAGATATTCCTGGAGGAAACGAGATGTTCCGTGCAAAGATTTCATATGTGGAACAACTTATGGAGCCGGCACTGCCCTCACTTGGTCCAATATGTGACCTCGGCTGGCGGAGGAGCAAATTCAGGCGAGCTGCTGATTACAGGGTCCGTGGTGTCTTCCCGAAGACGCTCTATCAAAGTGCTGCTGCAAGGCGCGAGGTTCCGATGGCATGCGGTGCGGGCACATACACGCCTAATTGAATCCCTCTGTCCGACCATCCGTCTCCGTCCCTCTTCACCCCGATATCCACCCATCCCTCCCGCGATCTCAACTCGAGCTTCAGCTCAGAATCCTCTACATCTCTCCTCGCCTAAAATTGTCTATTCAGTGCCCCAACCATTCCGTCGTCTTTTCCAACGTCCTTCCCAACTTAGCATTTTAACTTCTCTCTCCAGGATTCCTCGCATTAACTGCGGCGAAACTCGCGAGCAGCCCCGCGCGCACTCTAATTACGCCGGAGGTCAGCAGCTCTGCATTAGACGTCGGCCCACTCCAAAATTATCCGCCCCGTAACCTCCTTGTACCTCTTCTTACCCCCACCTTCTTTATCTCTCTCTCTCTATCGCTATTAATTGACTCCATAGTGCGCCGGCTAACTGGAAAATTCTACGCGCCCATATTCGCAGGCGTTAATTTAATCACGGTTTTATGCTTCGTAAATGTTCACGATTCGGATTTTAGACCTTAATTGATTGCGTGTATTTATGATTTTAATTTGATATTTTTTTGGAAAATTCCTCCCTATCGCCGGCAATTGTGCAGTGAGAAACGCATTCCTTAATCGTTTAGCCGCAGAATATTTCTTTTCACGTAGGATTAAAAACCTGACGAAACCATTTTATCTGTTTTTTTTTCTATTGAAGGGACTAAAGTTAATTAGCGGCATAATAATTTGTTTTCGTATTCCTCCGTACAAAAGCATTCGTTTTGGTTGATGGGCCGGCTAAGTTTTATTGCATATTTAACAGTTTCCGAGCTTTACCATAAGCTAGTTTTTCTAATCTGGGCGCATAAAATCAACATTGAATCATTTCACTGCTAATTCTTCAAGAATTTTAACCTTAGCAACATTGCTAGCCATGCTTGGTGTCAGTCATTATTAAATAAGTAGATAATAATTTCTTCCCCTATTTTATCAATAAAATATATGAAAAGTACACTAAAATTCCGGCATCACATTGACGAAAAATGTGAGTCAATAAATGATAAATGAATTTATATACCTTTTGAAAGAAAGTGTCGTCGGATAAGCATACATACTGGTAATATAAAAAGGAAACAGTAATAAACCATTACTCACGTTAAGAAGTACTTACAATGGTTACAAAAGATTTCGAGGATAAAGCACATACAAATACTGCGCTAAATAAAAAAATAATGAAGTCAACTTATTTTTTAATTGAGGAAAAAACTGTGGAAATAATTGTAGGATACTTTTTGCGCTATTAAAATAAAAGTTACCAAGATATTTTTATTTTCTTTTTGATGTTGAATATCCAGTACATAACGCCTTATATTCCTGTCTTGATTTTTATTTTCTAGCTCTTGGGGTGTCACATGGCAATAAAGTGGTCAGAGTCCTTGGTCGCTGATCGGAGGTTCCTGGATTCCAATCCATCATCAGTAAAACCACCAACACCCCCATACAAAATCCTAGAAACGCAAGTTTGCCTAAGGAAAGGAACTGTGACTCCGGTCGAAACCCTTTCTATCCCTGCTAATCTAATTTCTTAATACCTATTTCTTTATATCTCTAGCCCCTAGCTATGAGAGAGTTGAAAAATAAATTAACCTGTTATTTCTCATCTTCTGCAGCCAAGTTGGTTTGGTTAATTAAGTGTTATCATGTGGACTGCGAGTTGTGTGAATTTTTTCTGTTGTTTCCTAACTTCGGAAGATTTTTCATCGATGTTAAGTCATATTTAAATGCCTAAATGAAAGCAATTCTTGGCATGTGTTTGAAATACATCTAACTATCCGTAGTTTCGTATAATTGAACACCTGACTAAACGTTGTTTTCGGGTGTCAGTTCCTAGGTAAGCGTTAATGTATTCTTGGGGCGAAACGGGGAAGTATGAAAAAATGGAAAAAAGAATATTGGAATGAAGAAACAATTCTATGATTATACTGCGGCGATTTTAATTCAAAATCAGTTTAGGACTGGGTCGTTTGTTCTTTTTGCAACTAATTTGCTCACAATTCGTGTGCAGGAGTGGAAAGTGAAGTAGATGATTCTAATGTTCCGAGTGAATGTTTCAATTAGGTTTTAAATAAGACTAAGTAAAAGTGCGCTACACCTAAAAAATTATTAAAATTGAAAAAAAATGAACATTAAAGTTGAGTTTTTCTTTTGATTCACATATTAAATTAATAAAAAAAATCATTTTCACACTAACCCATTCCTGGAGCATAACGGGGCAAATGACATAACTGTTTGCTTTTGGGGAAAAAAATATAATGAAGATTTTTTCTACTATATTACTGTATTTTTTTGTTCAATACAATTCAAAAGGTATATTAAAAATGTGAGGTAATTTGATGGAATCGTTGTGTGCTTGTTTGTTAATGTTTTCAGCTTGATAAACATTCTGCCCCGGGTTCCCCTGCATCCAAAGTGCCATGCGAATCTAGTGGAATTGAAACGAGCTTTTCTCCCCTGCAGTCTCCCAGATAACCACGAACACAATATTCCGAGTTATTAGCTTGATTTTACTCATCCAAGCGTTTATACGTCACTTCTGTTACCTATGACACGGGATAGTCTTTATTTCAATGCCATCTTCAATAATGTTGTTCGTTCATCCTTTGCCATTTTCAATTAACACATTGACATTATTCACTTAATCCATGAGATTTTTTGTAAAAAATAACGTCACGCAAGTATTGGTTGATTGGGCTAGGGATTCAGTATAATCCTTTGCTGTCATAGCTAACTATCATCCTCCCGCAAAGCTTTCTACTGAATGCGTCAATAAATTTTACGCAGCAATGACTCCAATTACGCTAAGGCGCTTAGCCGTGAGCCCATGGTAACCGCTACTTTTCCTTTATCAGCACTAATACCTCTAAACGTCCTCAAGCGCAAGATCAAACAGTTTAAGCGTGGCAAGATGATCTATAGACTTCAATGAGTTTGGAGGCTGGGTGGTTGCGTGTGTGTGCTCCCTTTTCATATCAGAGAATATTATATCTTCAGATCCCCCCGTTTGTTGCGAGGCGTGTAAAAAATCAGTCCATAAATTTTATCTCTTTAAGAATGGTTATACATTTCTAAAGAGGAAATGGCTTAAGAAGCTGACTTCTAGAGATTACGAGATTACGTAAGACCACTCTATTGCATTGGTGAGAAAGATATAGTATAAAAACCAGTAATGGTATGCAATATATCGCCAGCCATTCAGGGCATAATCCTCTCATTTAATGTAAGGAAATGACTATTCTCCATAAAAAAGGTTTACTCAAATATAATAATGGAAAAGGCATTTCAGAAAATGCTCTCGATTACTTGATATGAAGTAACTTAACAGTTAAGTTAGTCACATCCAAAGGACTTCATTTTTAAAAATCAGTTCAGAAAAGCATAAGTTCAATAGTTTCCTTTCATTACGAATTTCGGCAATCCCTGCTCAGAATTTCGCACGCGTGACAATATTTATTTTCTATCAACTGCCCCAGTCGATAGTAGATTGTTATTTCATATTATTATTATAACGGTGACAAGTATACTACTTCCTTACTCTTGAATGCTGAAAAATTTGAGGTGTTTGATGGCTTTCTCCATCTGTTAATTGCTTGTTTTCGTGGAACAATTTACAAATTTGATTAAAATCCATTATTTTAAAATTCAATTCAGATTCTAAAAATTAATTACCTGCACAAGTTACCGCTCATGAATTTCTTGAGCAGTAACTTGTACATTTAATTAATTATCTATCCTTTTGAGAGTGTTTCGGGCAAGAAATGTTTGTGACGTAATTTTACAAGTTTTCCGATTTAACAGTGATCGGGTGATTAACCATGTTTTCTGGATATAAACAGTTACTTATACCACTTATTTTATAAGAGCGCGACCCGGGTTTCAATGAGTAATCATCATCATCAGGCGCTAATTATAATTATAATTAGCGCCTGATGATGATGATTACTCATTGAAACCCGGGTCGCGCTCTTATAAAATAAGTGGTATAAGTAACTGTTTATATCCAGGAAATAATGGAATACCACATAGTTAACCAAGAGTTAGTGAATTTTGATTAACCATGGTCAAATACTTTAGAGCCTTGAGGACTAAAGCGTAAATGTTTCTGCGCATGAAATGCTAGCAGGTCTTTGGGTGTAAAATTGTGAAGTTATGGATGTTCCATCAACTTTTTTAAATAGGCTGTCCAAGTGACAATTCCGATGGTTTCGTCAATGAAATTTTTAGAATGAAGCTCGTTCTTCCATGCAGCCCCATTATATCGATGAAGGTATGTGGGCATCAAACTATTTGATTATCAAATTAACTATCAATTTGGGTAGCATAATCAATTTATATAGGATCAATTTATAATAATTATTTCATTGGACGTGCGTACTATTATCGTAGTTAGTTAGCGGTAGGCAACTATGACCGTAGTGTTGAATGCAAGATTAATTATTAAAATATTATATTGTTCAGATCCATATAAACAGCATTTCGTGAATTCGCCCATGCACCTAACCACATTCTACCGAGATGAGTTTGGAGAAAGTTTCTAGGCAGAAGAAAAGTACACGAATCAGTAGATCATCTGGTGGTTTCCATTCCCCTGAAAAACGATGCGGCTGCATGCATAGCTTGGAAAATGATAGTTTAAATTATTAACGATAGAAATCCAACAAATGCGGAGGAGACTCTTGCAAAATATCGCAGTCTAGTCACCGATGGGGGTACTGTGATACTCTGAAACGCCTTTTACAATCCAGTGGAGGCAAATGGATTTTAAAAATTAAAGCGCGAGAAATATTCGACAGCCAATCTCAGGTCGATCGCATGGAAATGCGTTACCAGGGCAGCCGTGGGAGGTGCAACGCATGAATTCTTGATCTCCCAAGTAGTCACGGGGACAAATGACCAATCCATGAGGTGCATAAGCGGGTATTGTGTGGAGATATTTTTATCTTTTTTTGCTGCGTATCCCACAGTGGGCGTAAAATTAATGTGATTTGGGTGGAACCTTATTGATCTCATTTGAAAGTGTCTTTAACGTTGTGCCGGAAAAATCATTTTGTATTTTCCATAGGAAATTACCCGCGTGGAATGATGCGATCATTTTGAGAGCTCATAATGGCTGCGTGTATGCATGAGTCGCTTCATTGTTGTTTATTACGCACGTGTACAAAATAAGGAAAACTCGTTTTCTAGCTCTATCTAGGAAACTCTCATAGTTGGCACCATGTGTCATACGGACAATTGATTATACCCCTTTGAAATCTCCACGACTATCGTGTTTAACGTTAATTATTTTTGTATCATCTGAAATTTACATAAAACCGCATGAAAGTTGAGTAATAGATATCCTTTCAATTAGGAATTCAAAATGTCTGGCTTTTGTACTAATCGATTTTTCAAATAACTAAATTGATCAAATCGAAAGTAAGTGCCTCGAGTAATGATGCTTTTCGGAAAACTTCTATAGAAAGTAAGTTAATTAGTGTGACAGGTTACTGAAAGCAGTTGTTTGAAAGTCATCGAATGCTGGCATGTAATCAGTTTCCTAGATACCCCAGTATTTTTTCACTTCATCATTTTCTTTATAAAAATTAAATTATAATTTGGATGTATTTCTCGCTTTAATACTTATTATTTTTGACTTGCACTACACCGAGTATATTCATACATTGTTTAACTCATTAAACTAATTGCTCCGAAGCCTTCTTAAAATATTAGAAGAATTTCGTTACGTTCCTAATGAATTTCCTTCTTAATTGAAGTGCTTGTTGGTCGATTGGACGATTGCAAATTAAAATGTTCTCCTGATGTTAACTACCATTAATTTAAAAAGTTGAACATCTGTTTATTTCCTTTTAAATGTACTTATAAAAAGCCTCGATAATGGTACCGTAATCGCAAAATGAAATCCAACATCCAAATCCGAATTTTACAACTGTGCAGTACCATGTAATTAAGGGAATATTTTGCAACTTTGGATGGGAATAATGTTAAATATAAATAAAAATGATTATTGTTTACAAAGTATTTATCAGAAAGACCGTGGATTATAGCGTGATGATTGTATAATAAAAGGAAATATCCAAGCCCGCCTTTTACACCCGTAGAAGTATGCAATGTGATAGAAAAATTGCAACTTTGGATGGTCATTATTGAGAGAAGGTGATCAAACGAGCATTAAGGGAAAATTTATCCGCTTCGGGAAATGTTTTTCTTCGCCGCCGCTGTGAAAAGATCCTTGCACTAGAGAGAGCCTAAAGAGAGAGAGAAACCAAATCCAGACGAGAGTCTGGCTCCTTTGTTCCCGGGGTGTACTCCGATCGATTCAATAACAGACACTGCAGCAGGTGGTGCCGAGGCCACTCCAACAAAGACACGGCCTCGAGAAAAGAACTCTGGAAGGAGCTGAGCAGAACGGAATGGGTCCGAGAGAGAGGGCTCCTTACGAGAGGGAAAGGGTTCTCAGGGTCCGCCTAAGAGAGAATATATATATGGAATGGGTGGGAATAGGAAAAGGGGGCCGAAGAGAGGAAATAAAAAGAGTTCAATTTGAATATGAATTCTTTTGGGATTGCGGCAGCGCGGACGGGCGGCCGTGGTGGCTCTTATCGGGAAGAGTAAAAGGGCCGACCAGGGAAGTACGAATCCCTCCGCCAGTTAATGAAATCTGCGAGCTTCCTTCTCTTTCTTTCTCGTCTCTGTATAACGTAGATCGGGCGAATATGTCCAGCCGAGAGGGAACGCACACACTGATTTGGTAAATAAAAAAAGACTTGTTTTTATTTATTTTAAAAATGAGAACGCGGGAAAAGAATAAAAATAAAGCTATTTTAAGAAATGCACATTTGAAGCCAAAAATGAAAGTAACGCGCAGTATTCAACGTATTGGCTATGACAATCACGGGAGCCAGAATTGTGAGGCATGTATTCGTTTCGTGCCAATTAAAGTTGAGTATCATATACAAAAACTTTTTACAAAAAATTTTTACAAAAATTTTTTTTTTACATTTTACAAAAATTGATGCTGTTGATTTTAGATTTGGATTTGCAAAGTCTTTTTTTCATGACAAAGACATATCTTCAACATGTGAAGCTGGACTTATACTTCGATCGCTCACGCTTTTTTGCTCACCTTTCTCCTTGATTTAGTCACCTTGACATCCATGTCGTGAATTACTGAAAATTCAAGCTTGAAATATATTAAAATTGTGAACTTCTCGTGCTGGCTATGTCAACCACAGAATGTCGACGTAAAATTGATTTTCGCATAACAGTGTGAACCACGAGTCATAACATTTTCATTTTTATTATACGAAGCCATATAATAACAACAATTTTATTCCATTCGTTCGGCAAACACGACTGCTAATTTGAAAGAGAAGAATTTTCTTAACGTGAAAAAGACAGGCGTGAATGAATCCAAAACTAATAAAAAGAAAATGCACGACTAAATCACAGAATAAACGCTGGCTACGTATTGCATATGACGACCGCAGTTAATCAAATGAAATGGAGTGGGAATATGAATAATGTATCATAATTGTTCACTGTGTAAAATATTATTCCAAAATGAAGGTAGAGAGGGAGATAGAGGTGAAATATTCAACCACAGCATGCATTAAAGAAAAAATATTCATGCGAAAGGGCGACAGAAATGAAAAAATAACGTGAAGTATGTCTGTCAACACATTTATTATGACGACCGCAGGGTCCCAAAACAAAATTACAATCGGATCAAGAACGTGAATTATGAAGCAATTTCTCGTGATGCTCCTTAAATCTTAATTATTTTAGTGTTATGTTATTGCACACGCGGAACATATTTTGGCAGTTTTCACATTCTGGTATTTTAGTTTTCCATTTATGTGATAGCAATCGTAATTAAATTCCTAAATGCTGCATCATATATTATTATCCATGCAAGAATTCCGAAAATTAGCCAACCAGTTAACTTAATTTCCTTTAGTGAACTTCAGTGTTATTTTTCAATGAAAAAACGCAACGCTCTTCACCACTGTTATATGTATGAATAAAATATTTATCACAGATATGAATAGAAATTTACTTCGTTATAGAAACTGTCTTAAATGGAAGAGAAATACTAATAGATCATTAGATTTCCGTGGATTTCATTCTCCTTGTAACAGTCTCCAATTTTTGCTTTGAATCAACAATGACATGGAAAAATATATGATGATTTCTAGGTACTCATTTACTTATAAATGATCACTCAGGCTTATATCATGCTTACCAAGCAAGAGATAATCTTATTCTTATTCTCAGTTTGTAAATACACGATTAAAATAAGCTTAAGTGTTCCTCATAATAAGAAAATGGAATTCATATAAAAAAATTGCATGTTTTTGACGATTTTATTTTTTTTTTGCATTCATGTACTGCCACGTTTGCATCTAAGGAATGGTTATATAAATCCTGCTTCTATATGCAGTATTTGCGTTTTTACGAGGCGATGTATTTGGGAGTCCATGGCATCCAAGATGGATTTTCTACGTGCTCATACATTCAACACAGTCGAGAATTCATGTGGATGAAAATGCTAACAATTTACTAAATTAATTGCATATCTCAATTTCTTTCGATCGTGAAAATAAAATAAAACCAATAAGGTATAACTTTCCTTCCCATTGCATTCCACTCCAGAAGAACTGCGGTGGAATTACTCTTCAAGACGGATAATAATAACAATGATAATCACATCGCAATGTTTCACTGAAGACAATGGTCCAGAAAGTATAATTTTCCGTGGGAGATGAGGCTGAAGAAGGAGACGTCATTGGAGGAATGTTACGGGGCAGCGGAAATTACAATTTACGGAGAAAGGCATTAAATACCTACATTCCGGAAAAAGTAATTACGGGAGATGACTCGGGAGCTTGGAGTTCTTGAGCCATGAAGAAAATGGCAGTGCACATTTGCGTCGAGAGAGGGTGTGACGGAGGCGAGGGGTTTGGCGGAACGGGGTCAGACCCTCCCCGGTTGCTTTGCGGAGGGGAGGGGGTGAAAAATTCCTTTCACCCCCAACGCCTCCTCCTCCGCCTCCGAATATTATTTCCAAGATGCTCATTTTTCGATTTTTGCGGGTGCCGTAATTGCTAAAAAGTCATTTTTTCTCGATCCAAAAAAAATGTAAGGGTCAAAATGTTAACCTTTGATGCACAAAAATCTTTAAATTTCAAACATATAGTACTAAAGAACATTATTATACCAGTGTTACCATAGACCAATCTTTTATTCTCTATTTCTTCAAAGTTATGAGCAGAATTCCACAGAGGTTCATGGTCTATATATATTATTTAGTATACCTTATAATGTTTTGTTTTATAGCTCATGATCAATTGCGTGACGACAATTTATAAATGTGCATCATGAGTAATTTTGATACAAATTAGCACCCATCCTAATTTCGCTGCGAGGCTTTACGGTTTCAAATAAACCTGGATAACAGTCCACCTCATTGGGCAGGCAGTGGTATGTGCTAGAACACCTGAAGCTAAACTGTAGGTGTTAAACAATAATCATGATGGAGAAAATTGTGTCGTGGAACCTCATTGTCGCAGTTTTTCCGAAATAGCAGGTCTAGATAGTGACAGGAAGAAGAGCGCACCACCAATTCGAATAACACGGGCTTGAGCGCAGTCTGGAATAGGTGTGATGAAATTGATATAATTAATTGGATTAAGTTTACATATTTTATAGGTTGAATACGTTGATATTTTCTGCACACATGCTTATATTTGTGTTATAACTTTGCTTGACACCTTTACAGCAAACGTATCGTGGTATTGCTTTTTATCATACCTCCACCTCTATTCAGCCACAGGATTGAAAGCTCTCGAAGGACGGTGGAAAACATTCACGCCGGCATCTTTCTAAAATTTCCCTCGGGCGACAAGTCCCTCGAGAATTCTGAGGTCGCGATATATTTTCAGTTCTAGCAATTCCCCCTTGCAAGCTTCCGCTAAGTATTGACTTCTTTTCATTCATCTTTGAAAACCTGCGCAATATTTAAATGTCAACGTCATACTGCGTTTCGTATGATAAGAGAGAAAATATGTCACAAGCCGACATGAGAAAACAATGCTACTTAAGTTGCGTAAGGTGCTATCTTCTCACAACTCAGAGTGAATTGGATTGTTGGGTTCATGTTGGTGACTTCGCACTTTGTAATGCATCAGTACTACTCTTCTTGTGAGAATGATCCCATTCTATTTATAGTTCTCCAAAATGATGCATCATTAAACTGCATTTGAAATATACTATTGCCCAAAGCAAATATATCTGTAAATTTGGACAAATATGCTCGTATCTCTTTCTATTATACTCCTCCTCGTTTGCGAATGCATGAACAAATGCGTGTAAAAATGCTAAAATCTTGCAATAATGCATCCTGAAGTTCATCACCTAAAACCCGTATAAATGTTTGTGAAGATGAGAATGTTCCTAAGAAAAGATTGAGAAGTAGAATTTTCCTTAGTAGAATTAGAAGATGCCACGCTAGAATGAACATTTTGCCATGTAACTTTTTGGTGACGAATTTCCTCACTAAATTGCTCACGTAACAGAGTAATAAGTAGCAAATTTCATATGCATATTTTGATATAAATCCCATTCAATGGAACATGGTTAACAAATGAAAATGTGGGGCCAATGTGAATAAAGATATTTTGTAAAAAAGCAGTGATATCCAAAAAATTGCATCCATCTGCATCTTTATAGCAGATCAGTTGAGATTCAAAAGTTTGTAATTCTTGTTCTGCGATCCTGCTCCCATATAACACGTCATAACAAGGCTCTTTAAATTTCTCGCTTTCCCTGTGTAATTGTGAACTGCTAAACAGCTTGTGACCCATCTCTCATTTATTTTCATGGCACAAGACACCGACTACTCGCATTCAAGGTCCATGGGTAGGCAAATCCTCACTCAAATTCAACACATAGGTAAATGGCTTGCTGATGAGAACACTATCACACTTAAATGGCTATTTCGTAATCATGGATCATTCAAATACTTTTTTTATTGTGCTAATCAGTATTGAAAGTTCCAGCTTAAATATTGGTTGATCTTAAGTCTTATCATCAAAGTCCTTGAATCTTTAGACTCGCAGTCGATATACTGCAGTATCACACGGCCCTGACCTTTCGGAAAATATTCACTTCGCTACCCGCGACATTTTCCTTTCTTGTTCGAGGGACCTTTGCGAGCACGCCTCTGGTGTTTCTCGCCACGGCGCCCGTTGAAGCGGACAGACGTGTGGAATACTCGGGAAGGCGCGTCGCTCGAGGGCCTCCGTGCGAGCCCTTCCCCTTCCACCTCAAGATGCCTTGTACTGCAAGAGGCGAAGTAGGCATATCGGAAGGGGGAGCACTGAAAGCAAAGTTAACTTATCACTCCAGAAATACTTTATCGAAACAAAACTTAAAATTTTTACACACATGACGGAGCCGTTCAATACCACCGCGATGGAGTTCTACAAAGTTCTGTGCATGGCCATCATTTCTTCAAATTTATAAATTGCTACAATACTTAATAATATGCCTTGTATCGTTAGAGGCAAAGTAAATTTAATAGGAAGGGAAAAAATAAATGCAAAGTTAACTTATCAATCCAGAAGAACTTTTTCGAAAAACACTTAAAAGGGCAAAGCTGAATAAGAGGGTGAAAAGACCCCCATCCAGGATTTTTTCCGAACTAAGGCTTTTCGGCGCCAGTTTCCACAAAAATCTGTCCCCGTGGTGGGTATTACAATCAGTTTGAGCGTTTGTATTCGTGAGAGGACGAAATGTTTGTAAAATGGCCTGTAAAGAGTGTAATGAGGGCCATAGATAAAAAAGGAAAAATTGGCCAAAATCGCATACTCCTCTTTTTTTTGCAATATTCCACCTCCTAAAAACATTCTTCCGATACACTAGCCGAAAGGTATTTAAAAATGCCCCCGGAAAATGATTTTTTTCTTCGTGGCCCTCTCAAAAATATTTTATGAAAACATGCGTTAGAAATTTTCAAATCAACGCCATTTCCCCTTTTCCCGCTGAAATTTTTAAAAACAATTGGACATTTGATGCATTAAACAATCTTTCAAATGCCGCAAACCGCTAAAAATATAAAAAATAAGCTTTTTTGACCGAGATATATCAAAAAGAGAGAAAATCTTATTTTCGAGCTAGGTGGGCCTCTAGCGAGCTGGAAGTGTGAGGAAGTTGGTCCTATTTGATCCCAAATCGCATGACCTAAGTTCGGAAAAAATCCTGGTGGGGGAATTTTCACCCTCTTATTCAGCTATGTCCTTTGTATACATTTTGTGGGGCTGCACAGTATCACTGAAATGGTGTTCGACAAGGTTCTGTGCTTGCCATAATTACTTAAAATTTATTAATCTAAACTATACTGATTTATAAAAAAATATTGTGAAGTATATCATACGCATAAAATGAAACTAATTCCTTCAGGTAAGAGATTAGGACCCTTCAAACAGTAGGCAAACGCCTTACCACACTTAAAAAATATATATACTCAAGAGTAATAGGACGGTATTATGAAAAGGTTTCAAATTGTAACTGGCGTTCTCAATTGAGAAAAAGTTAATTTCATCTCATTATATAATATGAAGTAAAAATATCATCAGCCCTAGTTTAAATAAATAGAGCCATATCATTAAAATAGCATAAATCAGATTGTAACTTATAACGCTGCCTACTTTCCGATACGTACAAAATCTTGACAGAAATTTTTATACTCATTTACTATGAAAAAATCACATTAATCAATATTTTTCATTAAAATATAAATTACTTAAGCCTTAAGGAACCCTGGAAATATACTCAACCGCCGTAAGCGTGATATTTTCCTTCCTATTTTAGAGCCCACCGTGTACGCAAAACCAATTCTATTACATTTATGAAAATCGCAGAGTAATTTCTGATAGTTGACTTATTAGATGGCATAATTTGGTATCCAAATGAGTTGAAAATTTCGATCTCCTCAAGATAAGATGGATGAGCTTAGCTTCAGTAACAGCGAACTCACTCGATAAATAATGTATGTTGCTAGCTGAAGTTCTTAACTGGGTCTCCCTTAGATCCGACATAGGTTTACTGGCGTCGCAATTGCCCTGTTACCCTTCTTAGTGACCCAATGAAGCTTTCGAGAATTTGGCGTGGATGAGGTTTAAACGTGGGTATCGCATAACCTGACATGGTGAGATTCAGGGAACACTTTACCAAACAGCATTAAGAATTTACAAGCCTTTCAAAGTTGTACCCTGAAAAGATAAAATGTTCCTAATAGCCTTGGTATTGCTCAGTTCCCTATGTGCACATTAATAGGCTTATACATTAGAAAATACACTTTTATCTATTAATATTAACTAATTTATGATTTTCACCAGCTATCTATTCTCTTTAGAATAAAAAAAAACGAAATTTCCTATCCTATACTCTAGCTATCTGCGGATTTTTGGAACCCTGATTAGTACCTGTGAAAATAGACAAATCAACGCAAATTCGGTTCCAATTCTTACTTCATGTGGCTACTTATTTTCTGCACAAATTCATCAATGATGTCAATTATTACCTACTATTGTCTATGTGTTTTCAAATTTTGTACTACTCACGTATGTGGCTAATTTATTTCACGCTGATGGTAAAAATTTTGGATCCTAAGTTAATTGGCTATGATCGGTAATAAAACTTCGCAATCCATTCTGAAATATAGTGCACAGTTCGTAGAGTGGTTGCTGAGCAATAACTTGTTTACCAATATTTCGATTTCACAACGTGTTTGCTGTCTATAATCGGTCAGAATACTGTGATTAGTTTCAAGCGCACTCCAATTTAACTCACATCTTTTTCACATGGTACACTGCTCCTCTCGAGTAACTCATACAGTATCCATATTTCTACCCAATTACTTTTTCCGGAGTTCCATCACTTTTCACACCTAAAGATTACAGCTATTTCATTTCTTTATCATAGATTTCTTAGAAGAATACTCCTTCCTCCCGCTCCTCATAGGGGTAGTAATACTCACTCAGTTGATCCGTTGATTTTTATTATTCCTTTGCAACTCAACTTTTCGGATGCTAACCCGCTTGATTTTTCTAGTATAAAAAGCTTACTGCCATTGAAAATACGCTGAAGGCGTAATGTCCGATGAATTATATCGTGACGTATACACTTGTAGTCTAAGCTTTGAGCATCTTCGATCTGCACTGGGGTTAGTATTGATATGATGCGTATTATTAAATAATAAATGTTGTTTTAAACGCTATATAGATTGGTTAAAAATCACGCTGTTAACCATGTACGCAAGAAATATATGCTGTCACATAAAATCCTTTGCAGGGAAATTTAGGCGCCCGAATTACATTTAGGAAAGTATACAACACGCTAATGCAATTTTTGGAACCATTAACTTTCTTATACGTAGGATTATATCGTAGTTATTTATCTTGTGCACTTTCAAATTTATTACATTCCAGCTTAGAGTTCGACTTACCTTCTCCTAATAGACACACTCTATTTCAACTTGATCTCCCCCTCCAAGGTCTGAAGTGCTAATGACCGTTACAGGAACCTCCTCTTAAATCTTCCCTAGAAACAATGCTCTTTAGTATTAAATTTCGCCAAATCACAAAACTCTTTTTGCCCTTCCTCATGAATAAACTCTGCCGAATTCAACCTCCCTTGCTAAGCCCTCGAATCACACTCTGGAAGTTGGTATAAACTTTCCACCCAACACTTTCACAGCCGGGAATTATGGAATTTAAATATTTCGGCTCGCGAGGAGAAAAAAATGAAGAGAGTGGTTAAATTAGTTCGCAACGGCTTCATTTTATTCTCGTTCCCTTCTTAATATGACTTCAAAACAACGGCAACCGTCCGTGTCTCCGTGTAACAGGATCGCTACCGTTGTTTCTCCCAATTTTTCGCGTTGCTCGCTGAATTCCGCTTCCCCAATTACATTCACCGCTCGTTCCAACCGGACCCCTTGTTTCCTGAGTATCTGAACTCCCTTTACACAACAACAGCAACAACAACAACAACAGAAAATTGGGAGCGGTGTCGGTACTGGTAAGGGGTAGTCCCTCATTCCCCATAAATAATCCCCTTGTACACATGGTGGAATCCCCTACACGTTCACGTATGCTTGAATAATCCCCCCAATCCTTCCTATTCCCTACCTCTTACTAATTACGCGTCTGAAAAGAACACAAAACGGTTCTGTCCTTGTTTTTCTCGATAAGGCCTTCATTTTTCTCTCTCGTTAAGGGAATTTTTACCATCCATTTCCTTGAGCTCTTTGTTTTCACTCCTTCCCGCCACTTGTTCCAGTGCGTCGCCTATCAAACGATGCGAGCGTTGTATTCACTTCCCGCGTCAGTTTCCTCGCTAAATATTTTTAGTCACCTTCCGCCCATGCTCCAGTTGGGGTCTTCCTTTTCTCGTACCCTTGTCTCGTATTATTCCTTTCCCCACCTGAGCCTGCAGCTCCTCACTCACTAATAGCCATTGCTTTAATAAGAAGGTAGGTATAGACAAGTGAGGCTACAATTCCTCCAGGCAAAGCTAAATGTATGTGTTTCAATCTCCAAGAATTCACTCATATGGGGAAGGAAATCATGTCATTAATTTGGAAAATTGTCATAAGGCTGCACTGAAACATTGACTTAACTCAAAATTTAAAACTTAGCATATCGAATCATTAGCACATCCCTTTGCTTCGAAAATTCCCATCACATAAGGTAACTATATGTTAATAGTGTATTTAGGGAAAGCATTTGGGGTAGATATGTGTGAAACATTGATGCGGGTTAGGCTAATTTTTAACTTTTTGAAAATGCCATCATTCCGTGTCCACCCAGGAGGTCGGTTAGGAATTGAGGGAAAGAAGTATGGCTAAATTTCGGCATGATATACAACGAATACTTAAGGATTTGATAAGCCCAGAATACTAAGAGAGAAGTGTCCTTGTCAGAAGGCGGCTAAAGAGAGAGCTAGCGAACAAGCACTCGGAGAAGCTACTGGCCCTGCGCGAACAAGTTGCACAGTAGAGTTTCCCTAGCGGAAAGAGCTGGAACTAGAAAACACGCAAGGGAGCACATTTGACCGGTGAAAAATTCGCAACCATTATAAAGTGATCTACTTCGCGCTGTAGGCATGTGGTACCATCAAGTTAAGCCTGAACACTTGGTATATATTTAATTTTAGTGTCAGTGTGGGCGGAATGTGGCATTTGAAGTTTGCGTTTTCTACGCCGTAGGCTCTCATCAGGACTGCCTCTCTTACCTATTTCCGTTCTCCTCCTCAACATGCGTTACCTCAAACGTGCTTCCATTAGGGGCACTCGGGGCCTCGCGTGCGAGCAGACACAAGTGGCTCCATCCATCCATCTGCTCTCTCTTCGCACAAATCCACTCCCTCCATCCCCTTTTTTTATGCTTTCCTCTCAATCCCAACGACATGATATTTAACCCAACCATCTCACACGCAATCCCATCCCTGGCGGCGGGTTCATGTTAGAAAACCAGGGATTGTCTCACCTCATACGCAATCGGAATAAGACCGCGAGTGGACCGTAATGTGTGCTGCAACACCGTCAAACACTAATCACACCATATGGAACATTTCGTGTTTCCGCTGAAAATTATTCTCATTTTTGTATCACCTGAGAAACTTGATGCATGTAAGACCAAATTCGTCATATAAAAGGAAGATAGGAATCATATTTTTTTGTTTCAAAATTCTAAGCACATACGACAGTTGCAAGAATTGGCAGTGCAGTGAAATTTTCATTTGACAGTGAAAATTAATTCATACATTGGTATTTCCGTGGCGTTATTTAAAAAAATAACAATTTTAAATGAAGAGATAATTAATAAATGTGGACTATCGTAAATTTTTGAGCTTTAAGTATGCTACTTTTTTCGATTTCAAAATGAGCAAATACTAAGGTTGACTGGGTAACATTGATCCAAAGCTGAGAACATTAATGAGAGCATATGATATCCATGAGATTTTCGAATTATGATGGAAACTCGATAAAATTATAGCAAATGAAGCTAAGAAATTTAGCTTAGTTCAAATCCTGGTAGGTACACATTCGAAATAAAACAGTCTTGAGTAAGGCAACAGTCCATCTCTCTAGATGCAAAAATAACCACGACTAAAATTCAAGCAGTGATTGACAGAATTGGCGAATCAATGACTTTATATTTTATGGAGTAGTAGAGGAGAGTAATGAGTACATGTGATTTCAATCCTACGATCAATGAGGAGCCAAAAAATGCGCATTGAGGCCTATAACTATTACTGACTCCACTTTAAAGTCGTAACTATCGTTATAGCCATGTAACATTACGGGATTATCAATAATACTTTGATATACTACCCATCAGAATGGTAATTATGAAAATAAAGGTAATTATAAAAAATAAAATGAAGAAAAGTTTTGTTGCGCCCCCTTCCTACGTGCCGACCAGAAGTGTCCCTTTGCTCCTGTAGAACACGTGTAAAGTTTCACTAATTTTTTATTTACTTTAATGCATAAAGTAATGATTGTTTATTGATACAAATACTAATTTTTGTAATGCAGGTAGGACTGACAGGTTTTGCTAGTGCATTCAGTTTGGAGTTAAATGCTTAAGAAAGTTGCTGTTCTTCCACGATTACGGCTTAAAATTGAAAGAAATAAGTGATTGAAAGAGAGTAAAACGTTACCGACGTGGCAAAGGCTCTGAATTGAAGGACCGCTTTGAAGGGTATGGAGGATAGGGAAAAGGTTTCGGAGTGGTGCCGGTTCGATGGTCCCTGCTCAGATGAGAACGCGGCACGCAGGTTCAATACGTGATGCCATCCGTGGAGAAAAAAGGGTCCAAGGGTCGCCCCTAACTCGGTCCGCACCACGACCTTGAGCGGCACTTTCTCCAGTAATCCAGCGGAAGAGAGAAGGGGTTGGGCATCGTGTGCACCCTCATCACGGCCATTCAGCATCTTCCGCCCACGTCTCGCAAACGCATCCCTAATTTCACCCGAAACTGTTTCCGTTAATTCGGGTCGCGGGGAGGGAGAAAATGAAAGGGATCTGGCGGAGGAGGGAGGTGGATTGCCTTCTAGTGGTGAATGGTTGGAGGGAGGGTCAAAGGTGGGGTTGTTGCCAATCTTCTTCAACGCAACATATAGAGGAAATAGGGTGGAACGGGGTAAGGGGTTTTTAATTGCGATAAAAAACCGGCAATAACTATAACTAGTCCAGATTGGTGTGGCTTAGCTTGTAAGCAACACCAATACTATTATCGGCGCAGAAAAGATAGAACGCTGAACTTGAGGTGTTTGAATGAAATCCTGCCGAAGCTCCATAGAGTCATATCATACATCGTTTCACTCATCGTTTACTCGACTATAACAATGAATAATACAATTTAATATTGTTTAGACGTAACCGTTTAGCTTCTACGGTCGAATGAGTGAAGAAGGAAACACGAAAAACAAAGAGAACGGCGAAACCGTCGTATTCTTAATCTCGTCACGCGTAAATTATTTAGTAGGGTAGTTTCCTCTTATTTTTTTATTGCCTAAATCGAAAGATTATTACTCCTGGAGTACGTATTTCACGCTTTTAGATTTTGATATGACGATATCTATTTTTCGCAATTAAATGGAAAGTGAAAATTTTCAAGCGCGCGAAAACGCGAGGGGTAAGTATGAATGCCGGGAAAAGCTCCGCGTGACGTCGTTCTGCTTCCCGCTGCCGCAAGTGAGGTGACCTTGGGGCGAGGCTCTGAGCGCTGATACAACGCAGGATGGTAGCAGGTAGCAGAGTACCATGCTAGCTGGTAGCGCTTGGCTTAAATAAGGATTATTAATACCTTATCAAACGAAGAAAACTTTCCGACCTTAGCCAGTTTAAATAGGTGATTATTAAGACATGTTTCCCTGAGGTCCTTGCCTCATTCATGCATTGGTAACCTCAGACGATGTAAAAATCCTATCCTCTCGTGTAGAAACTAGGTCCCTGTGACGTCACGTGGAGTGGCATCGTATGGGCGCCAATCTTGCCTTTTTCGAATGAGGATATAATTGACCCTTGCCATTCGTCCAAACCGATATTTCTAAAACCAAATAATTTGTATATTATAAGTACACTAATGGTGGGTAACGAATCGCAATCAATGCCTTTCGTTTTCTTTTATGAAGGAAACTACCCTATTGGTGCATTCTATTGTATTTTTATAGAGAGAACGACATATTGGCATTAAATAGCTTTTTAAAATTAAATTTCATACATTCTTTTATTTTTTAAATGGCCGAAACACAGATGTTATTTTATGAGGTGCTAAAAAGATAATAAATATCGAAGTTACGCATATTTTTGAAAAGTATATTTCTAAACTTTTCATGCAAGGAAATGTTTATATTATTACTCTTACTTAAAATAAACCAAAAAGACGAAAATCGTGTTTTGGTAGAGAGTATTGCCGCGGAGATATAGTTTATAGCATTTTCGCACTTTAAAAAATCGCCTACCCCGTTCCGCCCTGGGTTCCCATATATTTCTTTATTCTTTTTTTTTAATATTACAGTGGTAAAACATACTCCATCATTCTTTGTGTATCTATAGTTAGTATCAAATTAAAATAAAATCAGTTCAATTTAAACTACATATTTATTGTCAGCGCGTTGGAGCGTGAAGAAATCGGGAAAGGTATGCAGAATTCATTTGAAAATTTTCATGAGAAGATTCAACTTCCTGTCCAAAAATAAAAGAGGGTTTGGCCAGTTATTTCGATTGCAACCTGCTGTGTGACATAGATATCTTCATAGCAAAACATAATAATATCAAACTTGGTCAGAAAATTTATTTGATTTTTTAAAACTTGCATGGTTTTAGCTCTATCATGAGAGAGATTATGAATCTGAAGACTTTTTTACTCATACTTGCATAGAATACTCACATATACTTGTGATTCAGGATCTGTTCTCGTTGATTGCCTCTTATAGTCTTGGAATCAAGAAAATACTACAGGCGGGTATTTTATTAAAGGAGGAATATAAACAGCAGTTTTTAGACTACTGGAATCAAGAATGAATGGAAAATAAAGATAATAATAGCGAGCATGATTTCACTGAACGAGACACTTGCGTCGCATCAACGTTGCCCTACACTCGGAGACTCTTTGATTCAATTATCCCTCCCAGGAGAGAAAGCTTTTGCTGAAAAGTTTTCCCTAAAAACTTTGTTGCCGGCGGGAATCACCGAATTACCATTGTGAGCAAACAAATACGCACCTTCGCTCCTCCCTATGGATGTGTATACATATATTGGCCTGGCCCGTTGGGGTCCATTCCCGTGTAATAACTTTATTTCATCAACGAGGAAGGTCTTCATCCGCACGATATCCCAAAAAAACGTTCCAACAGAGAAATTACATTATAATTAGTTTCAATATAACTCCATTTTCTCTCTCTCAGACTGGACAAAGGAAAAGAGTCGCACTCTTCAATTACGGCGCAATATCCCTCCTTTCCTTCACTCAACCCCTTCCCTAGGCCCCTTTCGCTCCTCCCCCCCAAAAAAACCCGGACCCGACAATGCCCCCCGGTGTGGACTCTAATCCCCATTTTCCCTTGTTATTCCGTCCGTATTTTCTTCCCTTATATTTTTCCTCTCTTTCCCTTTCTACTTCACTTCTCCATCCCTATACACCGAACCGCTGTTTCCAACCCCTGTCACTACCCATGATATTTCTCCATTTTTATTCCTCCACACCCTCCACCCCTAGCCATCGATTTCGTTCCATTCGTCCGTCTTTTTCTCATAAAGATAGAGAGAGGGAGAAAGGGTGAGAGAGAAGGGGGGGGGGGAAACCCAGGTATTATTTCATCGGACCGCGATATCAATTTATTTTCGGAGCCCCACCTTAACCGCTCCATGGAGTCGCAGCAGACTTATTTGATGGCGGTAATGGATTTTCTCAAAAGGATTCCTTTAGGGGTCGGATTCTCGCCGTATTCTCGCTCTTAAAATTTTCGCCCGCTCACTGATCTGTGAGTTGCCCTTTTGCGACATCGGTCAGGGAAGAAGACGTCCGTATTCATTCTGTGGTGGGTGATTCATATTTTTCCATCCTTGACGGAATGAAATTATTTTAATTTAGATTTCACATATAGTGAAAATGCAAACGTCAAACTTAAAATTGGCAAAATAAGCGTCATTGTGGAATTTCGAAGGTTAATAAAACTGTTGTATCAAATAATGCTCGAACATATTAAATAATTTTTTGATAAAATGGATAGATGCGAAAATAAAATTAAAGAATTCCTATTTTGCCAATATAACGGTTCGATATAATTGCAGTTAAGGCTAAATTAAAAAAATGGTGAGTAACAGCATTTATTTTCACTGTATACTTTCAGAATTGGCAATATTCCCTTTGCTTATTGGTCCTGTTTTAACACATTTTAATTCAAACCATTGGCAAGAGAAAAAGTACGTCAAGAGAGATTGAAGCAGGAGGTAAACGTGTTCCTATTCTTATTCATGGAACAAAGTAAGATAAAAACTAGTGAAGCTGATCGCCTATTTTGATTTATCAAGAAAAAAAATTTAAAACAACATACATTAAATGTTGAAATTTCATGACTAAAATGGTGTAAATCTATAATTTCATCACATTTTTGCTTTGCTGTAAAACACATTTATTTCTATGTTTTATCCACGCTCAAATTCAGAGCAATTTAAAGCCGTAAATATACATAGAAGCATCTCCAATAGGATCATTTAACTTGATATAAGAAAAAATATCTTTTCTGAATCTATATTTGCGCCGAAAGTAAAACGTGAACTGCGCGAAAACAACCTCAATTGAATCAATGGATCTCTTGGTTAGACCATGTTTCAATTTAGAACATTTCTAGCCGTAATAACACTCATAGACCTCGCCAATAGGCTCCTTTAACATGATTCAAGGAAAAGATAAATCCACTGAATCTATGATTGTGCCGAAAGTAATGTTAATTGTGTGAAAATAACAAGCTGGTAGCACTTTTTCACAATATTTTAACGCGTACAACGCGTTTCGGCTCACAGAGCCATCTTCTGGTACAAGACACTGTATTACATATGAACATCTGTTGATTCTATGTTGATATATTCTATTCTGTTCATCGATTACATATGAACATTGATGTTCATATGTAATACAGTGTCTTGTACCAGAAGATGGCTCTGTGAGCCGAAACGTGTCGTACGCATTAAACTATTTTGGAAAAATGCTACCAGCTGTTATTAAAATATGTAGGACTTCCACCATATACCGCCTGAATCTGTTAAAGTTATAAATTGAATTGGTGGATCGCATAGTTAGTCTAAGAGCCCAAGTAAAACTAATTTTGTGGCGTAATTTGGTCAAATCAAGGCCGAATAAACTGGGTCAATTTCACCTTCCGTGGCAATTATCCACGCAGACTCTGCTACCTCGGGGGGTAGACAGATGACGAGTCGCCCCAGCGTGCTCAGATTCAGACGGCCCGAGGCATTTTGGGTAGGACGAGACGTCCCCGATGCTCCCCGAGTCCCTTCTGCCGGAAAGAGGAGTCAGCCATGCGTCTCCTTACGCCCAAGGCCCTCTTCTCCTGCATACTCCCTCTCACTCTTTCTCAAAGCCTTTCACTCGGACCCGTCGAATGACTGCGTCGAAAAACCTCCCATCTCTTCTTTTCCCGAACGCACTCTGCATCCAAATAAACCTTTTCAACCCTTCCATCGTTTCGTCTCTAATCTTCGAGCGGCGATGAGTTTTAAAATCAAAGGGGGATTAACATTTTTTTAAAAAGGTATTTAGCACTTTGACTGCAGTTTTTTATGATGATGAACATCCCAAAATCGAGGAATTTTTCCGTGTCACTGGCTTTAAAATTACGTTTCAAATAGGTAGGGAAAGTAAATCCTATTGTACATTTTCAATAAATTGTATGTATTATATATTTGAATCCGATTTACGAAGAAAGTGAATCAGCACGTACTGGAATATTTTAAAATGTATCTTACACTTTGATTGTAGTTTTTGTGGTGGTGAACATCGCGACATAGGGGAATTTTCTGTATCACTGGCTTTAAAATGGCATTTAAAATAGGTAAAGTAAATGGCAGATTTCATATTCAATAAATTATTCCAAATGCATTTTTGCAGGATCCCATTTACGAGAAAAGTGACCTAGAACGTACTGATGTGATTTTCTGGGGGAAAGTCATGACCATTTCAATAAATATGCTCCAAACGAAACGTATTAAGAAATTAATTCCTGCAAATTCTACTGCAAATATTGAAGAATTTTCACCGCCAAATAGTTATTAACATTTTCAACTCTTCCACGGCTAAAAGTTTAGACGTAAACCTGCTGATAGAAGAATTATATAAGGCATTATAAGGAAACTCGTTACAAGTTTCAAGAATTTTCGGTAAATTTAAAGCATTCATTGGCTGCAAGAGAATACGTAGAAATTTGATTTTTCGGAAAAATTAATTTCTGGCTGATGTAGGCATGGATTAACAACACACAAGTTGATTGTCCTTCAATGTTCAAAGGCAGAGAGAACGGAGGATGTCGCTTGGTGATCCATCAATCACATGTCAATCAAGTATGTCCTTGTCTCAAGGCCTCATTGTGAATATTTTGATGAACTCCTGTTCTAAATCAGCCAATATAAATCTAGATGAACACGATAAGCCCTAAGATTAATGGGGAACATCCAAATAAATTATTGCAGAACTGAAAAACTGTGTGGCATATGTATTTTCACTGAAGCAATTTACTAAACCAAAACATTTCTCTTAAAAATAGATATAAAGTGATTATCTGACCAAATAATTGGTAAAATTGTGCCACTAAGTATTCAAATATGGACTTCAAAGGAAGTATAAAAGCTCATTTCTATCATAAAATCTAATTCTTCTTACCTTATCTAATCTTATCCTTCTTAAAAATGACCGAAGAAAACTTAAAAGCATAATCTGTTAACTATGATCTGTCAACTATAATCTATTAACATGATATGTGGCTGCGTCTTGAGTGAACACTAACCTCGCCAAACCATAAAAACCTCCGTGTTTAAGCACCGAGCGCGTGAAGTGAAGTATAGCAATTGTCTTGGCTTATCGAATGACGGATACTCCTGATATAGATAAAAGTACCTTAACAGGCGATTCAAGGACCATTTTTTGGTGGTAGGGATGCATTACAGTATCTCTGACATTGCAGATGCCAGGCCTTTCATTCAACTGAATTCCGGGCATATGTTGGCAATGCCATTTCCCACTCAACCCTCTCTCTGCTTTCACTCAGCTTTCCATCGATACGCCATTCACTACCCCCACCACATTTCCCCTCATTCCCCTCCCCTCCAGCCTTGGATAGCCAACCGTGCCTTAATCCCCGTAATCACGACCCCCACCACCCCAGTTACCGTGTTCCACTCCTTTCCTCGTGACCTCCCCTACCCTCCACTCCATTTCTCCGTCCACATTCCTCTCCTCTCCAACCCCTTATTACCTCCATAGATCTCTTTGTTTCCCACCCAGAGTCCCTTTAAACCCCTCCGTTATCCGTTAGCCTATTTCCCAAGATTTATTTGGGTATCTATCCATCCTATTACATTTATTAAAACTCGTTCCGTGCGGATCATAACCGACCGGATATTCATATATTTTCGTTGCGACTGAATCAAAAACACATGCGGAAACATTATTTTTGACTTATACCATTTATCTTCCATTCATTCCTGAACATAAGGTAGTTTCATGAAAGGTTTCACGATTAAACATTGTGTTAGATGCACAAAAATAATGATATTCATTTTAATTTATTATCTCTGAAATGAAAAGAAGGTCGAATTTTACTGCACATAAAAAATAGAGGGTAAATTAAACAAAATGACAGCTATTATTTTAATCGAAGGGATTCCAGATACCTGTGTCTTCTCTCATATTTCTATGAAAGCGACTACAACGATTTTGATACGGGTCGTTGCGTTTCTACTTGTCATTCAATACTTCATGTTAAAACAAAATTTTCCGTGAGGTGGAGATAAACTATAAGACAGGATTGCATGGTTAAAATTTTCATGAAAATCAATAAGAAAACCTCATTAAGAAGCTAATTCTTCTCTTCTGTTCATAAGGAGTAAAGACCTTTAATTATTTGCGCCTTTTTTGACCAGTTGACCATCAAGTATATTAGGTTTGCGTCCGTTTTTTACTGCGTAGCATAAATATGCCTTACAAAATTGGCAGCAAAGCTTGTTTCATGAGGATTATAAAAAATATCCGTTTTTTTTTATTTAACAAGAAAGCAGTTTAGGACTAAGCGGTGCTCCTGAAATTATTAATGAGTGTTTTGAAGATGTGTGCTAGGAGTAATGGAAAATTGAATTAATTAAATCACCAACATTTTTAATCTTCAGTGAAAATCACAAGAAAATTTGCAGCGATAAGAATGGGAAAAAAGATAACTCTCATTCTTTTTTCACCAAACTGCTGGGAACGTAATGCGGGCGATTACGAAAACCTATGCTTGCCGTATATCAAAGAGTCTCTAGCCTCACATGACCTGAAAACGTAATTGCAGGTGGCACAGACGGGGTGCAGGTATGTACTTGCGAGCTTTGATAGCCACGATGGCCATTTACCTCCCACCTCCGTGTCCAATTAACCTTTGAAGGCTCTTCCGGACACTTGAACCGTTTTCGGTGCGTGTACTCATTAAGGAAGGTAAAAAAAATAAAACCTTCCTTTCACTTTTCCCGATTCCACCTTTTAATCTCAACATGAACGCTACCTTCACAAATTAAAAAAGAGATAAGCTTTCCCTATTTTTACAAGCACACGCTGACGCTCCGCATTTGCGCGAACAATTTTCCCTGTCATCCACTCTCACGATACTTGAAACTGTGGCGTGAGGTAATGACAGCGGGCGTCAAGACAGTAGTGATAAGAGCCCTCCTCTCCTCGTTCCGGCGGCTATTCGGATGAATTCCGCTTGAATGGCGACAGCCATGATGTTGTGTAAGCCTCGTCTTCCATCCCTCCAGGCAGGCCCGAGGAAAAAAAATAGGCGGTCAATGATTTGGATATCATGTCTCCCATTCCTCCTGCCGGGATAATGCAATACCACCCACCCTCTTTCTCTCCCTTGCTAACAATAGGGAGTTTCAAATCTTCCCTCTAATCCGGCCCAAAACCCTTTCTCTACCCCCAACGCTTACACATCCCCGAACAGAACCCAACTCAACCGTCCCTTCCATGGCATCCCTCAACGTACCCCCTTCTTCCTACTTCTAAAATCAATTCTCCCCTGTAGTGTAGTCGTTCCATGGTGGATAGGAGACATTTTTTTGCGATGCTATATAAAAGAAACAGATCAGGGCAGTTTTATTACAATAGTTTCCAGCAGTAAACCAGAGCAGAAGAGTGCTAAGTTAACTGGAGTGCATGAGGAGAGAACCTATGAAATTCACCCAAATAACCGCGTTGTATTCATCGAGGAAATCGTAGAAGTTTAAGTATCAACCTCCAGTCAAGACGTATTCGTTAACTCTCATGGTCATTGCTGTATTTTTCTGGTACATACGTGGGCATATAATAATAAGATTATTACTGGTACACCGGTAGTATTTAGGTGAGGCGACCTTCGACCTGAAGACGCTGGCAGGATAGCCAGCAAAACTGTTGTCTACAAACAAGCTGACGCGGAAGAAAACCATGAAGAAATGCAGGGATCAAACCATCGCCGCGGACACCTACGTTCTAACATTTAGGTGAGTATTTACCCATTACTCATCTACATACTACCGTCAATCACCATAATTGGTACACATATTCTCGCACTCAGTCTGTCAGAGGCACGGATAAAAAACTCACTGAATAACGAGTGTACCAAAATAAATATAATATTACAATGAAGTAGGTAACAGGAAATGCGGGAATACTCCAGTGCGGAAATGGAGTTCCCACCAGTTGCCGCTCCTTCATAAACCTAACCTCCCACTATACCACCGAATCCGTTGCAGGATATTAACGAAAAGTGGCCGCCCAGTCTGAGGCTGAAATTGACATCTTATAGCTTCAGAAAAATCTCAATACTAGACAGAAAGATGGGAAAAAAGTAGAGCAGGAAAACCTTATAAAAGCTAAAAGAGGAATATAAAAACTATGGCCTGATATTGCTTCTCTTTACCGATTCGTACATTCAAATGGAAATTTTCAATTAATTAATTATCCGCTGTGGCGGTCGCCATTACTCCTCATGTCCGGCAATTTCCGAAGACTTCGGGACACCCGAAAAAACCCTCGAAGTGCGAGGTGGACTACGGAAAGGAAATAGCCCCCAATACCCTGAATGTGCGGATTTAACACGCATGTGACTTAATATGGGTTGAGCTCTATCCTTACCTATCCCATCCAACCTACATGTTTAATTACTAAGTGAGTGAGATTTATTTAAAAATTGGCTACCAATTTCTGGCTGTTAGGGAGAGCACAGTAAACTGATGAATACCCATGTTCCTATCCACCTCCCCATTTCCTTGCCCTCTACCTACCCCCACCTATTTACTTTCCCATCCCTATTTCAGCCCTATCCAACCTATTAATTCTACTTGTCTCTTTCCTGAACATTATTCTCATTCCCTCAATTCTGAGTCCTATTTTCCCCTTCCCTCATCCTTCTCTCTCTCTCTCGCTTTCAGCCCCTTCTTTTGTTTCCCTTTTTCCGTTTCCTACGTAACGGAAACAATGGCGAGCTAAAAAGGAACGTCGAAACTATAGCATCCGACCACTGCTGAACCGAGAGAGAGTAACCGATATTTTTTTTGAGCCGGAATCGAAAAAACGAACCGTACAAGCAAAAAAAAATATTAATCCACACACACTAATATGCAGTGAGAGGAGCGGCTGATATGCTACTCGTTATTCTTTCACCGCTCGGATCACTTTGCGTAATTTTCAGGAAAAAGAGAGGCATTGTGAATCCTCGTCACGGTGTTCTGAGCTCTAATGGGCTCACACGTGAGATAATTACATTATTTGCCCGAAAAATCACGGCCATTTCAATTAACATGGATGAATGTTTAGTTCGTTATAAAAAAATATAACGAGAGATATTTCAAGCTTCCGGCAGTGTGGCATTTTCGGCGTTGCTGAATTCCACGTTATCAGTGATTTACGGCCGACATTTAGACCATTCAACTGACTTCCTTAATCGTTATTCGTTGTAGAGAAAACCCTTCCAACAAACAATTAAAACTTATCAAATTTTAAATATACAGTGCATAAATTCTTAGCGAAGATTTTGAACATAAAACAATCTGATTTGGAAAAACTATTTACAAAATCATATCTGAACTGTTAGGGTTCAAACAAAAACGACTGCATTTTATTTCTTATCGTGGGCTGAGTTTCTAGGTAAGTAAAAATATAATTAGCGTCTAATAACAAAAAAAATACTTTTTAACAAAAAAGACTATTTTTTTTGTTTTAGTGGGAAGTCAATTTACCTCTTGGTCGAGGTAATTCTTGATTACTATTCAATCTGATATAATTTACATCTAATGCTATAAACAATGCAACGGATATTGAAAAGATGATAAAGATTCCATTCGGTTCTGTTTTTAGCCGTGAAACGATGATAACGTACGATGATGCTAGTTTTAAAGGCCCAAATTGCTCTTAAGAGTAGACATGAGTGAACTAACGACTGGGTCTACTATACTTATCAACTTGACCACGCAATTGGAATAGTTAGTTGAATAAGGACAATATGAATACAACCATGCAGAAAGTAAGTTTCCTAAATTTAAATTTTTGCTACCTAATTGCGAATAAAAAAAATGTGTTGATCGTTTGTATGGGTCATTGTGCAAGTATATTCTATTGAATGTATTCAGGTCACTATATAATAGCAATATCTCGTTATATTGTAGCAGTAATCGCATATAAAACATTCAAAAGCCTCTAATCTTATAAAACTAAGTGACAGTTGATCCCATGATTTTCAGTCCCATACCTAAGCATAGCCAGTTTAGAGATCAGTTTCTTCAGAAATTTAACCGAAGTGAGAGAGAGATAATAGCTATGTCCTGAGTAACTACATCAGTTTTTTTCGTCTCATGAAAATTACAATAAAAAAATATTTGATGCTTATTTGGGTCGAAAAATATCGCAAACTTTGGGTGACAGTGGACCAAAAAGCAATTAGAAGAGAAGTATTGATTTAAAAAATAGTCAAAAAAGAACTTCATGTACGTTTACAGTCCATATTTTCCTGAAAAAAATCACCATCGAACTCCTAAAGCATATAAAATTATTTTACAAAATTAAAAATAATTCAATTCCTATGAATGCCAACTACAGGAGGCAATTATAATATAATTTCAGCAAAAATAATTACCCATAGCCTTAGAGGAACAATTTATTTCCATCATAACATTTCCTCTGATCGTAATGAAGCTCGGAGAGGTTGATATCATATCAATAAAATCATAATAACACGGGATATTGCAATGCATGACATGGAAAAAGGCTGCTTGTATATCAAAGGTTACGTTGTATCACAAAAATTATCATATGTGTATTAGGTACATGTATCGGATATGGAATCCTTTATGTTGCCAGAATAAAAATAAATCACAATACTTCGACCAATTTTGGGAGCTCAAAATCAGCTAAATGATAAAGATTTGTAGCGTGAATGGAAAATTTTTGCGCACTTCCTGATAGCTGTAGCAACTATAGCTAACTGTTGGATTAAATATGCTGGACAGCAGTAAAAATATCCCAGTTTAAACCGTTTGATGGCAAATAGATGATGTAAAGGACTATAATCAATATCAAGATGCATTCACGGATTAACGTAAATGTATTGAAATCAATGGATAATTTGAATATAAACTTTAAGACAAAAAAATTTAAAAAAAAGAAACCACATTACATATTTTAGCATTCTGGTGTAAGAGGCAGAAATTTCTTACCATTGAGAAAAAAATACAGAAATGCGATGCATGTTTTCCCTTGATTATTGTGGAGGGTCTCAATGAAATCAGTTGCGGATAAATATGTTGTTTATAATGGCTCCCATGAAAGTTTATTCATATTATATTAAGGATGTGGTAATGGCACTATATGGTGTAATGCTATCCGAACTAGGTGTATAGAAGGACAAGCAAGGAATCGAAGATGATGATATCTTGTAAGAAAGACGCCGGTGTAAGTGACATACGGGCTGGGAAGAGGTAGAGAATTAAATAACTTCCGATGCACTTAAATCCAAATAACAATTAAGGTGTGATTCAATTGTCAATTAAGACCATACATTTCATTTAGTATCCTGATTTTTTAAAAACATTGGAAATGCATGTAAATTGTCATTCCTTCATCTCTCACTATGTGAAATCGATATAGATATGACATGATAATGTAATATAATATCAGAGAATCAATAGCGTTTCATTTTCTGCATAAAACAGTGAAATCAGTGACAGTGCCGACTTTTCTAATGCCTAATAGTCCAATTGACTATTTTAGACAGTGGACAGATAAGCCATTATCAATTCTTCCAATAAATGCGCGAGGAGATGATAGCAAGAATCAATTATTATTAAAAATAATTTTATAATAGTACCTTTTTGATTGATGATAGGCTGCTTTTCTTATAAAGTATCAGGGCTTGCTTTGCATCATAAACCTTTTTTTAATTTCTATTTTTTCAGTGTTCTAACGGTTATTTTCTGAAACGCTGGCAGAATATAAAGCCTACCATCTCAGCATCATAACATGATAAAAATGGTTATGTATCCATCATGCGTAATGTCACTAAGAAATAAATATGGGATAATAGAACGAAAAAAAAATGCAAACGCTCCTCATGATATTTCCTTCCGGCTGAGAGAGCCCTAGTGGGTCATTCAGTGCAGTCGAGACTCTCTTGGATAAAACAAGATCAAATTCTAGAGAGATTTCCGGCAGGCTTTGTGGAGGAGCAGGTCGGGATTAGAGATAGTTCGGGAAATAAAGGGAAGCCATCCGAATTTTCCCCGAGCACAAACTGCGGTAGAGGATCATCCGGCCGCTACAGAATCAAACGAACACACATACCCGCGCGGAGCTGCAATGGAGGCCATTAATGGAGACGGAAAGAGGTCAGTGTCTCTCTCTTTCGATGGAGAGCAATCTCGTTCCTTCCGGATGACCCACATTTCGTCCACGTTCCTCCGCTGACGCCGCGAGATGGCGCATCTTATGCTGTCCGCACTGTTGAATCTCCCCGGGAGATAGCAACGGCGTCTTATAACGTCTTATATTCTTTTTGTGCGTCGAAAGATTTGAGATATGAGAGGGGGAAGGAGCCCAATGGCCGGGAGAAGGGGTACTTGACAGATCTGATCAAAGATAGCAAGCAGATACAGTGCGCTTAAGGCGCTAATTTCGTGGTGACATCTTGACAACGAACAAGAGTTGGTTGCAGCAATTTTAGGACCTGATGATTCCAAGAGGTGGCCGGAGGCAAGGTATCAGCAAGCCCAACGACCGAATTTCTACATTTTGTCAAACCTTAATGTAAAAATAATTAATTGGTGAATTACTCAGTGGGTTGTGATCCACGTTCGTTTGCTGACGGGTCTAGAATATCTATGTTGTTCGCGCTGGAGATCTCCCAAGGAGACGGCAACGTCTTACGATGAGGTGGGCATCTTATTTTTGTTGCGCGACTAGCAGGCTGACTCTGCTGCGCTACCAGCCGTTGCAATGCCACCTATCGTTGTGGCACTTCAGGCAAGCAAGGGGTGGGAATGGAAGGTGTAGGTGTGGGAAACAACACACTGCTCCCTTCCCAATCGCGAGAATCACAGGCCAAATACTAGAAATGGCCAGAGAAGATTTGAGGGCTGTGAAATAAAAGTGATAATGCCTAACACCAGTATCATCCTCGAGAAGAATTAATTCGTCAATTAATTAGTTTACTTTCTGTGGTGAGTTCATTTATTTGGAGCCAAACATTTATTTCCCACTGAATTTAAAGCTACGAAAAGATTCACCACATGGATCATTATTTGGCTGAGACCAGTTGCTTTGTATTAAAATAACCAAACTTTTGTAGTCTGCATTATGCAACCAAACAAATTATTAAATCACGTAGTATGATAGTTAGCCCCGGTTTTCGATTACTAATCAGGAACTATCAATCACTATAATTTTTACATACCTATTTAATCACAGACTGTATCCGGAAGCCAGGCAACCCTCCAAAGAAAACGAATTGAATTTGACGCAAAGAAAAGAGCACACCACGTGGTAATGGGATCGTCTCCCTGTGATAAGGTCCCCCGAAAGAAGCGTATTACGACTTTCTTTCAGCTGTGTCTCTTTTTTTTTGCCTCGGTCTGATTCAAGATACCGGTGCAAATGGATGCTCGGCATGAGAGGGGCTGTGCAGTCTCTTCGGTGGAGATGGGTCGGTAAGGGGAGTAGGTGGAGGATATGGACGTGTGTCCGAAGGGGATGATAGCCGAGTACTTCCTGGATCTTCTCCGCGGACGTGGATCGAGAACGGATAAAACATCCGGAATGGCCGCTGCAATGCGTGCAGCCCGGAACTGCCGTATTCAGGAATGGATTGGCTTCATGACGCTGCGGGGATAGTAGTGGTAGGGTATATAAATAAGTTATACACAGCCCATAGACATGGGCGTACCCAGCTAGGGGCAGGGGGGGCAGCTGCCTCCTCCTCCCAGAAGCAAAATTCGCAAAAGTCTGTAAGAAAAATCAGTACTGCATTGAAACGAAAGTATTCAACAAATTTTCTTTAAGCCCACGAAAAATGATAAATATTAGTATAAGACATGTATATAAAATAAAACTATTTTTTCAAGGAAATAATCTCATAAATCCCATGTCTTGCCTCCCCCATAGTTATGATCCTGGGTACGCCCTTGTCCATAGAGGCAGAGTTAAATCCTTCGACCAACTGCGAGACAATCTCACGGCTAATCTGCGAATGATAAGAAAAGATATCGTTACTGCTCACTTTTATTTCACAACTCTGCAACATATGTTTTTATTGACTTGCCAACATCATCGGCTACTCCAATGCAAACCAATCGAAATTCATACAGGGAAATCAAGTGGAATTGCAAGCCAATTGAAACATGTGTCGTGGAGTTGTTAAATAAAAGCAAGTGAGCAGTGAGGTATCTTTGTTTATCATTTGATATGCTGTTCCACGGTATCTCTCCGTAAAAAGGTTGGCTTTATTGAGAGCATGGTAAGCAATCACACTACTACCTTGTACTTTTAGAGGATCGTGTCACTTTACTTTCTCGATCGAGGATTTTCATTGCCATTTTTCTCGGGGAAAAGATTATTGATTTGCGAATAATATTTAGAGCACAAATAAATTATGGTTTATTCCAGCTCGTTATTACCTTGCTTAACTAGTCTCAATTAGCCTTTTCTATCACCATGGGTGTAAATGCTGACAGTTACAATTATACTGCTACTGTCTAACTTTAAAAAAGAAGGGAATAAAAATACGCCCTAAAATAATTTTTAGTATTTTTCATTTGAAATTAAAGATTATCCTAATTAAACAAATTTTGTTTTAACATATCAACAGAATTTTTATGAAGCTCTATGCCAAAATTTCCTCTTCATGTTTTTACTAGTGCCAGTTATTCTCGTACACTGCATAGATTAAAAATATGCAAAATTGATCTCTGTATCCGAAATATGGACCTAGTTTTCAATATAAATTTCCAGAACCGAAGCTGATGAGAAACTAATACCGAATACCAGCCCCTAATGATCGGATTATGGTTAGATTCATTTAGCATTCAGCTTGCCTCATAGGCATTTCTATTTTCCAGATTCTTCTTCATCTTGCATTTTTTAGCCAGATATACATGCATTAATATAATGCATAATTTATTTGTTCTAACAAAAGTGTTATATAGTTCTTTCACGTGAAAACACAAACTTAAGACTACCATTATACGCGTTTATTTACTTTCCCGCCATTAAAACATTTTACTGTTACGTATGTATTTTTATTTCTTAAAACAGCCATTATTTAATTTATAGTTTTTAGTTACCTATGAGACATACTGAGAATTCAAAAATACACTGCTGTATGGAAATAAGGATCTTTTAACTTGAAATTTATGGTTAATATATAAAATTTCTATAAAATTTGATTGCACTTCTCAGTGCTTCAATAAGGTTGGTAGACATAGGCTGGTGCAAAGTACTTGAATCCACTTCTGACTTAGCCACAAGGGTTTAAGTTTCAGATACTCGGAGAAGAAGAGTTCAATTATCAGAGAAATGCCTTTTATCTGAATTTGGGAATCCTAAAAAAATCTTACCGAGGATTTAAACTTGAAACCCTTCGGTCAATAGGTAGCCATACTATATTCTCAATAGGCCGATAAATTCCCAAATTTTTGAGTTTTAAAGTCTTGATAGCATATAATTCGTCAATATTGTATCCTTAAATAAATTATTTAATGGCTAGAAACCATTAGTCGTTAAATAATATGAGAATTGGCGGCATAAGAATGGCAAGAGTAAAAGTAATAGCATTTAGATTTCTAAAGAGCACAAAATTGCTTTCCAGCATAGCCTTTGAGCGGGGTAACACTTCGGCTAAGTCCTTTTTCGGCAAAGAGCTCTTCTTTCTCGCTTCGTGATATCCGCTTCAAGATTCTCTCATCCTTGGATCTCTATTTTTAACCCTTTCTTTTAAACCAAGGCTCACAGGAATGCTCACACTTTTACACCCAATGGACATTAAAAGGCTCCAAATGAGTGCGTCCCCCATTGAAGTAGTCTCCGTCTCACACCCTCGAGTAGTCCTCTTTCTACACTCACGTCCTTTGAGGCAAAGAAACACGTCAACATCCAACTCCACTGTCCGGCCGCAGCAGCAATGCCCACAATCCACACACACACACACGTGTGACACTTTCTTAGAACTCCCACACCCTCGTTCTTCCAAGGACTGCCAGGTTTTATATTTATAGCTGTAAACGAGGTGTTATCCGGTCCTCAGTAGACCCCTTGCAGTAGAAATTAGTGCTACATTCTCATATGAACCGAAATGAAACCTTCATCGTTAAAAAAAATGGTCTCAAGGACAACAAGGCCCATATTTTTTAGCTGTTGACGACGTGTTATCCGGCCCTTAGAGCAAAAATGAGTGCTCTACTCTCAGATGAACCAAATAAAACAATCATCTATCTTCCTAAAATTCATTCAAGACATAAGATTTACATTATTTACCAGTTTAGTACTCTTTTTTCGTTGTTATTTTAGCTTTCTAAGACAAATATACTATGTCATTGCGGCATTTGATGTTTTATTTAATTAATAAAATCTTCTTGCTGAAAAATTTAGTCCATGGGCACACATGAACCAAATGAAATTCATGTTGAGTGCCTGAAGATGTGGGAATTTCGAGCTTAAATCTTGGCTTGCCCATATTTAAACCGGACGGGGCGGTTTCACAAGTGTTACAATCGGCTTCTTCATGTCATTGGTGATTTCAGTGACAGGAAAAAGTTACTTCAGAGACCTGAAGGAGCCGACTTCAATGCCGACGAGAACTACGTTTACGGTATAAAAACGATTTCAGTGACTTGAAGAAATTCAATTCAATTCAATGAATTTATTATCGTGGGCCATTTGGCCCATGAGATAATTTAAAATTGCAAAATAATTACGTAAAAATCATTTGACAAAGGTTCAAAGAAAAAAAGAAATGACTTCATTGACCTGAAAAAGCCGACTTTTATGCCGGCGAAACTTACGTATACAATATTTAGGTTAACTTTTCATCTATTGCTCACCTTTTTTTCAACTCTTCAAGTGAAATGAGTATAGGTATATTATGGGTGCCCTGGAACCAATACACTCGTCATACATGCCGCCCTTGAATATAAAGTCTACATAACGCTTCCCCTTCTAAGCCCCCTTCACCAGCCCTGAAGAGGGTGGGCGCCTGCGGGAAGGGGAAAATCCCTATTCCGTGGCCGTCCGAACCGAATTCGTTCCTCTCGACTCGCTATTGTCCTCAACCACAAACTCGATTATTTCCGGATTAAAACAAAAGAGAGAGAGAAAGGAATATAAATAACTGTTCGCTCAGTATTATGGATAAAAAAGTATCACAGCTAATATTTCACCTCTCGTCCCCTATTATTTAATTTTTGACTCGTCCGTGGCCGGAAAACGGAAGCGTATTGAAAAATGAAAAGGGCCTCTGAAGCTCATGAATAAACATGCAATTATTTCAGCCGAACTTGTATTTTACATTGTATTTATTTATAGAATATTTCCAGGAAATATATATGGGGAAATATGATTTTCATTTTACAAATAAGGTGTTACTAACAATTTGCAGGAGAAGAAAAGATAATCTAAATTGAGTCAATATTCACTGAAGGAATTTTCCATGTAAAATAACTTGAATGCTCATCAAGATAAAAAATCGTGCATTCTACTAATAAAATAGCGATTTCAGGAAATTTTGAATCGCCATATAATATGAAGCTTTTGTTTGCAAATTCAAATCGGATTATTGTTTTTTGCATTCGTCGATTTCGGTGAAAAACAGCTGCTTGTTGAAAAACAGTTGCTGCATTTCATTGTGCTTATCTATATGCTCAGAAAAATTAAAGCCAATTGCCAGGCTATAGACTACAAAAAAATTATGCATTGTTTTTTTCCAATGCATGAGTACATTCGTGAAATATATATTACCAGTTTAAGGTTTAGAATAGACAAATTCATATTCATTTGCCCACATTTCAAGCAGTAACTTTTAACTATTAACTTTTCATCGTTGGATAAGCACAAACTGCTTTCCTAATACCTACTTGTTTGACACAGAAATTTTATTTCAACGACGAATGCTGGCGTGGAGGAGCCATTAATAATTTATAATATACCTTTCGAATTTGCTTTGATTTGCCAGGTTAGCTCACAAAGAATTGCAACATAATGAGTATTAAAGAGTAAATATTCATGTATCGGTGACCTTACTCCGAAATAAAATTTGGCTACCATAACTAAGATTTTTGCTTTAAAACTTAAAAATATTTTACCTATTGTAAGTATAACTGAATGATATATTTTTCTGCATCCGTCTTTCCACATATATTGTTATTTACATCGCGAATTTCATTCAGTATTCCTCATTGATAGTAAATATTTTGTTAATACTAAATTTTGGGCAAGAGCTATGAAACAATTTGTAGGATGTTAAAATATCAATGTTGGCAATATTCATTGTCACCATATTTTATCTATGCCAGCCTCCATATCAATTATTTTCTGCTCGAAATGACTGTTTCTACTTATCGTTTTTTCAATATTTTCGATTTTAACAGCATATTCAAAATGGAAGAATTTTCAACCCATTTTCGATCAATTTTAATGTCTAATTATGGTTATAAGCATGGGTAAAATGATTTATGTAAGATGACTATCAATTTCTCAAATGTATGACCAAAAACATAATTTGTGAAGCACTGGCCTTGAACGAAATATAATCATAAAAGAATGACGTATCCTCAATATTTATTTTTATATTAATTATAACACCAAGTTTTCCTTCATTTTTACTATACACACTCCATCAGATGATTTACGGATACAGCCACGTCAGTTTATCTTCGCCAAATGCATCCTAAATACCTAGAGGAACTCATCAAATGCCTCACCCTGAGCTACCTAACTTGGTCGTCATAGCATCAGAGGAGTCGCAAAGTGCGCTTCTCATCAAGGCAATGCAAAATTAAGCACTAAAACCTACCACAACTTTTAGCATCATTAGTATTCTCTCTCGTTAATTTACTAAGAGATCACGCTCTGCACGTATTAAAGTTTTTATGTTGTAACCAATTTGAAGTGCTCTTATCTTTTACTCACTGTTTATTACGTTTGCCTTCACTATAGTAAAAATAAAGTTGAGGTATACATGTAGTCAACCTTAAGATTTACAATTCCGTGCTTTTGAAACAATACATGTTCTTCGTCTTACATCGACTTTCCTCTTTATTTCTTCGATTACTTATTTCAAATAAAACAGCTCTCACGTATCAAATAAAAATATTCTTGGACATTTCATTCTACTTCCTGTAAGACTAATTGAGGTTTATTGCGTTTTTTTTACAGCTAAGATTCCAACTTTCATCATTTCCACCCTAGTTGTATTTTTCATGTCCAAGATGCTTTGTAGAGCAATTTAATGCATGCGGTACACTTTTATATGGAGGTTATTATCACCACATATATGAATTACTAACTCAATCAGTAATTTATATTGAAACTTGATTTTTATAGGTGAAGGATAGACTTCACTTCAGCTTGAGCCTCTGGGGTTTGAATTTTTTACATTCAGGAAAGGGAGCCAGATCCTTTCCTTTTGCTTCTTTGTACTTCGAGGATTTTTGTTTGGGGTACTGGAAGGCTTCGTCCGAGGTTTGATCCAATGGGACTTATATTTGGCAAAAAGTGAATCCATCTGAAATCATTAAGTGTCAGAATTTCAAATTATGATTTACTACCTGACTTAATTAAAAAACGAAAAATATTTTACAGATTTAAAGGAGAGAGCGCTCTGAAATAGAAGGACATATATCAGAAACTGTAAAGTGAATGTAACTGAAAATACGAAGGTATTAGGCGAACCATTTTTCTCATTTTTTCGACAAATGTTATACAGCTCCATCTACTAACATCACCCCTCAGAATCGTTCACCTGACCACAAGCACTGCGATGAAGATACGTAACAAAAACGTCTCCAAAACCATCTTTAACGCACATCTTGGTGTTTTCTTAAAGAATCCTCTTCCGCTATCTGCAAACGAAACTTCCTCCCGTCTTTTTGACCTGTCGGCCTTAGCATTCCTTTACAAAATCCTCCCAATTCAATGAAATGTCTGCTATCCATTACTTAAAAGATATGAAATCACAGATGCCATTAGGCTTTAGAATAAAGTCATGAGCTACTGGATATCCTGTCTTTTTCCCTTCCTAAAGCCACAATTTAATTTAGGGATTTATTTTATGTAACATAGTTATCCCGCGTAAACTATAGTAATCGAGAAAAAATAGGATTAAAATTAAAACTCATTAAATAATTTAATGCTGGTTTCTATTTTTACAAAGCAATGCCAATTATCAAATAAGTAGAAACATCATAGTGGTTTGCACTATTGAATTGAATTCCTTCGTGAAAAAGATTTGGATATGAGAGAAAATTTGGTATGTCATCGAAATGAATATTTTGGAGGGAATGCTTAAAATGGGAGGGACTACACATTTGAACATCACACGGTACCTCAAATTATTCAATATACTGCACAAGGTGCCGCTATTCGCTTCAATATTACACTTTTATAAGATTTACAGCTTATTTAATGTCCTCGAGTTGCCTATTTCTATATATTTTCCACGAAATCGATGTTTCTTTTCAGTCTCCACCAGATGCTCTTCCCTTTGCTCCATAGGCGTGATCTATAGAGAGATGGATGTTTATCGTTCACACGCATTATAAATAGAAATGGATAGAATTACTCCGCTGGCTTCCAGCATCTCCCGAGGGAGGTAATCCACAAAGTCGAGGCAATCCGAGACGCTATAACCTCCCTCCTCCCAACAGCGACCCTCGGAGGCCCTTTCCCTTCCCTCATAATCCCCATTCCGCCCTGCCCTCTGAGCGTCAGGTATCTCCTCCCTCCATAATCTCCCTTTTTTCCTCCTTTCCCGACCGTTTTTCTTCATTTTATTCCAACCCACTCTTCCTCTCTCTCCCTTCTGGGGTCTCGTCTTTCCCTTAGATTTCTTTTAATCACGCTACTCGTCAGCGATTTAGCCAGCTCCACCCTAAACCCTTGCCAACCTTAAACCTCCATTCCGTCCTTCAGCCCCTCCACCCCTTAGCCTTAGCGATCAACTCGCCCAGCTCCAGCTTTTTTCCCTTTCTTGTGGCTAATATCTCTCACTTCTCCCTTTCGTTCCAATGCCCCCTGCCAGCCATTTCGTTTAAAAGGTTGTTGAAGCACTAATTATTGTTGGTTGCCGGGAGAGCCCATAGTGATAATTTTTATGGTTACGACGAGTGATACCATAGGCATAAGCTTTAGAACACATAATTTATAATAAACAGCGCAAACACAGCAATGGACGCCCCATAATAATTGTTTGTTTAGTTTGTGTCTCCATCAAAACTTATTTTGCCTTACTATTTCAATACATGCAGCCATTAAAGTTTCCCTATTTTCATTGTGAAGTTTAGTGAATTTATTTAACGGATTATACATGAAGGCACGAAAACATTTTGTTCGTAATTGCAATGTAAAATAATTTTTATCTCTTTCAAGTAGACTGAGTGATATGTTTTAGTAAATGTATATTAAATGAAATCTTATTCCATTTATAGCTTAGAGATAATTGAATGAGATCAGGTGCGCGAAGTTTCCCACAAATAAGCACACTGAAAAGAAGCTTCAGTCACCTTTTATAAAAGATAATAATTTAAATAATGTGATGATGGCAGTAATTTCAAACTAAGCTTAGCCAGGCCTAATGGATCTTAAAATATCTTGCCTCAATACGAAGTCATCACCACGTTTCATCAAAAAGTTACACTTAATGAAAAAGAGAGCGTATTTTACAATCAACTATAACGCAACTTCTAAATATATATCGATATGAAAACGAAATATTTGATTATTTTATAGCGAGAAAGATAAGCTATTGGAAGCTCTTCCATTGGATCTAAGTTTTTACCATTAAATTTAGTTATAATATTGGACTTTGAAGCTATTCAAAGGAATCACAAGGAAAGTTTTCAAGTTAACAAGTATAATGAGTGAAATTCTTTCTATCCACACCTGTACTGTATTTTTTTCCAAATAGGTGCTAGTTTATTTAAAGTATGCGGAAAGATGAATGAAATCAATGGTTTGAGGCTAGATATGGGAATTCGTTTTCCCCGTACCATAAAGAGCATTAATAAATGCTAGTCGTCATTTTCTTTTACCATTGCTTTTTGAATGTAAACGGCTGGTGTCCTAACCTACCCTAGCGCACGCCTTTTATGCGTCTTGCGGGGTTTTGAATTGATCTAGATGTTGTGGAACGTAATGCTGTGGAAAATATTTCTGGAGTACCCGGAGACGACGCATGAATGCGTCGAAACTAGTTGCGCGTGAAAACATTAAAGTGGACATATACTACTAACATGACTTAGGTATTTCATTAACTTGCATACACGGATTTAGGGAGGTACATGGGGTCACGCACCCCTCCCCAGACGCTTAAAAAATAGACAAGAGATTTAATACGGTAATTATTACATTCATTTTGTTTGCCGCCTTAATAATTCAATTTCATATTAATAACTATTATATAATATAGAATATTGGATAAAGAGATTATTTCGTACAGTTTTTGTTGCATCTTGTTTTTAATCTCATATAAGGGGAGACAGTCTACCTGTCAGGCCCTTGTGCCCCCCAGAAAAGAATTCTGGATTCGCCCTTGTTTAGCTGCATACAGAATTTGGAAATAACTTACTTTCATGGCTCTAAAACATTCGAAACTTTGATTGAAGCATTGGATGAAGAAAATTAACAATTGAAACTCACTAGTATCCGTAAAAAATTCGTTTCAGGCTCGATTTTGTGGAAGTTTGATTAATCCATTATAAAATAACACAAATAGTAAGTTCCTGGAATTTACCATTTGTGTTATTTTATCATGGATAACCCTTAGAAAAGATGAAATACATAGTCCCAAATAGAAAATAATAAGCTCTTATAAAATTTTTTTTTAAAAAACCAGCCTTTATATTTAGATTACAGGGGATGAGCAACGTTTATATATGACACAAAGCAAAAAAACTCAGTGACCCCGAAAAACCAAAAGTGACGTATTAAAAAAGTCACTATATTTATTAAATTTTCAGTGAATGGTAAGCCCCCTATGTTTCAAAATGCCACCCCTATGCTTTTAAATGCCTACTATGTGGATATGCCTAAAGTGGATAACTTTTACTGTGGTCGCAAAACACGAAAATCGACCATTTGGAACTTCTTAGATCAAAAACATGTTTTGGGGGGCTATAGGTTCACTGGGGGGTGGTTAAAGGGGGGTTGGAGAGAAAAAGTTATATTTTCATGTATTGTCATCGGAAATGAAATTGTGTGTGAAGTGAAACCGTGTGCAAAATTTCAGCGTTTTTGCTTCACAGGAAGTGAGTCAAATTTGAGTTACAAGATGTGTACCAGACAAACAGACAAACAAACAGACAGGTTGGTGAGTTGATATAAAGGCTGGAAAAATAGATCGACCCGAGACTATGCCCCATAGCCCCTAGCGCCCTCTCCGATTCAAGACACCGTTTCCTCACCTTTTTTCCTCATTATTCCCTCCTCAAATTTCCCGTCCCTCCTCCCTTAGGTAGCCATTGGTTGCCAAGAAATTGGCCCGATTTCTCGGAAAAATATTACCTCACCGAGCGCCTCAGTGTTAATTTCTCCGAGCACCCCTCCTTTCTTTTCTTCCCTCATCCACTTTTTTCTCTTAAGGTTTGTTTTTAATTGGCTCGGCAGAAATATGTTCTGAGAGATTTCAAGAGAGCAAACAAAAGGGAGTTCCCCTCCATCGCGAAGTGCTCACTTTTTTATATCCGCTCTTCCTTGCATGCTTCCAAAATTACACGGTTAACGCCTTGCTTGAAGGCTTCCATTCCATTTCCCGGCGGAAAAAATCTCGAATGAACCAAGTTTACTTGACCGATTCTATTCATCAGGACTCGCAGAGGATATTGGAAATAAACAGACTAGTCCCTGTGGTTTCGATCCGTGTTTTACACAAGAGAAGTTAAACATACATACTCGCTAATGTACTCAATTTTGGAATAACCTGGACCCTTGAACGATTAAAAAATATCTATTTTCATAATTTAATTTCATCATTTAGGAATTGATACTGAAGATACGTCGACGGTCTTCCATCGCAGTGAAACAAAACGCAATCGTAATAAATTTTAAATCATCCTGATATAAATTTTCATTATATTAAATTCTTCAAGAGGAAAATCAATGTGGATTAATAAAGAGTTGAAAGCATCCATAGTATTTATAATTATTATTAGAATATGAGGTTATTAATTAATTCCATTGTTAATTCTAAAAAGTTGCTATAATCATATTATCGAAGAAGGGCTTCAATTGTGGAAACAATAGCTAATAAACCTCAAACTTCAACACATTTTCAAAAGAAAGCATGGTATGACTCACATATTCAGATTCAGAGATTAAAATTCCCATTTAAATTTAATATGACTATAAAATTCAAAGTTATTTTACTATAGAAAGAAAAATTGGGATGTAATTGAGAAAATTTGAAAAATTGAGATGTAACCTAAATATTCTCTAGCAAAAAATTGATAATGGTGTTACTGAATAGCATAGTCGATCATAAAAAGAGCCATCTCTGCATAGTCCTTAAACAAATTGGGTATTTAAGATTTATCAACGAATAATGACACCGATCTCACAGAAGCACTTATACTTTTTCAAATTTTAATTAATGTAAATTTTAACGCAATTCATTATTCAGAATAAGTATCCCCTTTTTATGCTATCGCTCTCAATAATTCATTTACTAGTTATCTAAATTTGTCAGAAGCGTATTTCTCTCTGTTCTAATTGAGCCTTTTAATGAGATTTCGCTGTCACACCTTCCACCAAAGATTGCAACGTTTGTTTTTATCAGACAGTCGTGTGAGTGCTCTGCATTCTGTTTAGTAGATAGAGCATAGAATTTAATAACAGGAATAAAACGGTCTCCAACAAAGCTGAGAAATATTTCTTGTGTTGCCAAAAATGGATAATTGTAGCAAAAAATTAAATAAGTTCAAAGCTTTATAAGTTTATCAGGCTACATGACTCAATGACTGAGGTTACTATTGGTTGGGAAGTACTCGAGCAACAAATTGGAGCGAGAGATGGATTAGATAACATACATGATATCTTTATTTTGAGCTTAATTCAGCTCGAGTAGTAAGGTTAGGCTATGAATTGCATATTTAATACGTAAAAATCGCTTTAGCCGAAAACATCTTACGATTTACTTAAGAAACTATTTTACACCGTAATAGCTGCTTGAACACATTTCACCCATTGCTTCTGGTTCGAAAGAAAACGACGAAGATTCAAAAGAAAAAAATCAGTATTCTGAGTTTTATCCATGAGTATGCCAGCATTTTACTGGGTTTTTATGCAAGGCATTTCTACTGTGGATGAAATCTTTCCCGCCCTCTCCGACTATTTGTGAAGTAGTACGATAATTTAAAGGAAGATTCCAATTCCACGGACGCTGTCACCTCATTGATTGTTAAAACAAATATGCTGGCATTAGCAGTTGTAAACATTATGGGTTCATTATGATCACCATACTTTGCAGAGAAAAAATTGTCCTTAACTCTTTGTCGAGGTCTTATTCCAGTAAGGGAACGGAAATCAAGTTTATTCATAAGACCTACAAGTCGTGTTTACGCGTAATGAAAAAAATAATGAATAAAATTTATTTAAAAACCTGCAACTAAAAACTCTTTGATTTGAGAATATATAGCTCTAAATAATTCAGTGAAGCAAAATATAGAAATAGGGTACTTATCGACCAAGTTTTGTCTGCACTATCGAATCAGTATATTTCAAAAATATCTTAGTCGGTAAACTGTTTAGTTTTTTTTTTCCTTTGTCAAGGTAACAGATAACTATATTTTAAAATCTATATAGTAGTTTACCCAACTGAAACATCTGGAAAAAAATTTTGAGTATCCTTTTTTCACTTTTTTCTGTCTCTATGTTAGAAAATTATTTATCTAATTATGACATCGTTAGATGAGTTTTCCTTATCTTTTGCACTTTCCTCAAACCCTTTAACCAGGGAATGGATGGGGAGGATTAAGGGTAGATAGACTCTTTCAAGATAGAAGGATTGGGATGAAGAAACGGAACGGAGTCATGATGACCACAGTGTAGAGTGCAGAGCGAACGGCATCAAGAGATGAGAACGGGAGAAAGAGATAAAAAAAGACGAGCGAAACAAAAAAAGAGAAGCATTCCCGACCGCATCGACCCCGGGACAAGAATAAAAGTATGCTATACAGGACGGACATTAATGGAACCTCCGGAAGGAAAAGGATTTTTTATATTCACCCCTTTGTGGAGGAAAAGTTTGGAGGCTGCGCTCGAGGAAACGGGGGGGGGGGGGGGTGAGAGAGAGATTTGGGGAATCCAAGCGGGGGTTGGTGGTCAGGGAACATTAATGGAGGGGTTGGCCATTGGTGGAGAGTGGGTTAGGGAACATGAAACACAAACGACGAAGCCATAACGCCATAAAGACGAGAGGACTGGAGACCCGTCCTATCTCGGTGATGAAGGCCTCCTTTGCCCACTCAGAGCTGAGGGATGGCCACCTTATTAGCTGATTGACTGCCTCGACGCTCATAAGGGGGGGGAGGGCTCGGCTGTTCCTGCTTCTCACACTATTGAGACCTCTCTCGTTTGTATTCGTCTTTTTTTGTTGCGCCCAAAGCCGTTCAATTGGACCTCATCTGTTGTTTTCGGATTCTCCGCGTCCCCGTTTCAAATCATTTCGGGTCCCTCGGAGTTCCGATCCCTCGTTTGCATTATATATTTTTTTTATCCGTCCGAATTCCAGAGTCTCGATCGCCTCTTCTTGCCGCTTACCCACTCGCTCTGATCTGCCGTCCCCTATTCCGGAAGGACCGCGTTTCTCCTGAGGACGCGTTAATGAGCGAGCTCTTACGGACGGCAAACAATGGTAAGGAATTGAGGCTCTGGTATTAGCCAAAATGCCCATTCATCTCTGATTTTTTTCATAAAAATTACGTTTTTTTTTTGCTTACAAAATAGAGATTCATTATGAAATTAATTTTTTCAAAATGTAATCAAAACAGCTTATTCTGGTTGAAAATGCGATTAAGACGCTACAAAATGTTATAGAAAAATCTTGAATATATCTAACATTTTACAATGCATACATCTGCAAAATTATTCCCAAATGCACTCCTGGTCTAAATATGGAGATTATGAATTAAATTTCAAAATTCAATCAATTTTACTAGTCCGATAGCGTGGACTGCGAGTAGAATCAAAAGTATAGATACAGAATCACCTTATTTTGCGTATAAAGTTACGGCTTCGCATCGTAATTACCATGAGTTTAATCTTTTACTTCGATCGTAAAGTGTACGATGAGCCTAGAGAAATTTCCACGTCTAGAAGTAGGTACCCTTTGAAAGCGGATGGGTAGTTCAATCCATTAATTTATTTCTTCTGAGTACAAGATTTGTAATAATTGCGTGCTACAACAATACTCCATTAATTCTTTTCCCAAGCTAGTTCCATTAATTCTTTGATTCTTCTCTATTTTGAGTCCTTTATTTCTCCTAATATCTCTTGATATTCCTAAGAAGACTTTTCAATCGTCTTTTCCCTCCATTGCATTTCCTACGCATTCAATGTTTCTTATGACATTGTCCACTCACCGATTTTTTTCCATAGCTCTCTTTCCTGTCCTATTCTTTGGAATACTTTTTCGATTTTCACTAAATCCGTCCATTTGATGTTTAGAAGACCAAAGTCAGGAATGCTTTTACTCTAATAAATGAATTGTTAAAACTATTTCTGTTTCTGATCCTGGAATGCCACTTCTGACCACGATGATTTCACATTGTGTCTGTTAGCCTCTTGTTTCATCAATTTGGAGCAGAGTAGCCGCCTTTCCGCAATATGTGTCGTCTTAGCTTGGACTATAATTCCCTTATTCAATAAACGAAGCATTGCAATATTTCCACGAGATGAATTCGATCACGCTACGTTTCGTTGTTACAATAACAGTATCAAGTGATAATCCACTAATATCACTTGATAATGTTGTTTATGTTAGTGACATTATCACATGATAATCTCATCGTAACAACGTGGTGTGTTCGAATTAATCTTGTGGAAATATTAAAAATTTTCATTTATCACATAAGGGAAGTATAGTCCAAGCTAAGATAATTATATTGTAATATCGCAAATGTCAATTGATAAAGTTGCTCATATTAGTGACATTATCTCTTGATAGTGTTGTTGTAATGTCACTAATGCCACTTGATACAAGAAGGTACCCAGGATCAAAACTACGGGGGGGGGGGGGGGGGGGGGGGGGGCAAACCATGGTTGTTCAATTCGCAGCTAAGATTTAAGCATGGAAAAGGTGAATGAAATCAACATTTTAAGAAAACTGTAACAGCTTTATATTAGTTTTTTAAATTATTAACTTGAAAAATATAATTTTCCTTAAATACATTTGCCATTTTCGTTTCTAGGGGGGGCTGCTGCCCCCTCCTGCCCCTCGCTGAGTACACCCATGACTTGATAATGTAGTTGTAACAATAAAACACGTTGTGTTCGAATATAACCTGTGGAAATATTGTAGTGTTTCATTAAAATAATAATAGGAACTTCCACCGCATCGTGCCACATATCATACAAGATATCTTATTCCGGAGCATCGAATTCGGAGCAATGGCGGACAGAGCCATAGCTGGTCGCGGGGGAATTCAGGACTCGACCGAAATTGGTACGAAAATGCGGGTGGAGGAAAGCGAGAAGCCGGACGGCGCGGCTGAGGAGAGAACAGACCACTTGTACATCATTGCGGTGCAGTGGGGAAAACGGCGCAGCTCGGCCGGGGAAGTGGTGGCCTCGAACCTATCAGTGGTGCGAGTCTTTGGAGTCACGTCCTATAGTACCGGGAGCCGCCGATGCACGGGAGCGGAAATATGTGGGAGCTCTAGCAATATCCTCGCTATCTGCGCCGTCGCGCGGCTATGTAGCGGCTTGGTTCCCAAGGGGAAGCCGCTGCATCATCGTACAACTTGCTCGCATTCACGATCTCTCAGGATACGGCTTAACGAGTTGTGTGCGCGAAAGCGGAGGCACATCCCCGCCAACTATGTGTAAGCACGGCTCTGATCTGATAACTTGCGGCAGATGATAGCAGTTGAAAGGAACTTGTCCTCGCCGGAAACATAAAGAGCCGGCTTCTCTTTGATGGCTTTGCCTCGGAAAGAATTATCGAAGGTCATCCACCCTCTCAATCGTTACTAGCAACTCTCTATTTTCTCTACCGCAACATCCGCCGGAATCTCTTTCATTGCATTTTTTTCTTTTCTAGGACTCATTTACTGTTGTAACAAGTTGGAAATCTAACTAACATCCGTGGGTTTACACTTATAACTTTGGATTTAAGGAATTGTTCCATGCTGTTTATTTCCCACGTCGAAAAAATATTCCAATACATCGCCATCGGAAACAAGAGCTAATAAAGTTCTATACATCTATAATAGCATTGATTTTTCTTGGAGTCTAGGTATTAATAGAATGATTCTAGAGAACTTATGGGGCTCAGTAAATGTTTTGTAAAACATAATTTTGTCATTTATGGCTTAGAAACTTTTGTAGACATTGTTCTGCACATTTTTACAGAGCAAATGATAGTTCTAAGAAAGGAAAAAAAATTAATGCGCAACGCCAGCTGGATAAAATGACTTTATTACACCTTACGTGTTACCTCAAAATCTATATTTTCTAGACCTATAAATATTTAAGCGAACCAATATCTCATAAAAAATTGGCAATTTCATCCTCGATGCATGAAAAAGTGCTGTTAAGGGGTACTAGACTATTGCATCTCAGAACATGATGACTTCTTGTTTTCCCGTATTTGTTCAAAAATACTCTTTCCTAATGAATTGAAGACAAGTTCAACGATCTGTTGACGTAATTTACAGTTTTGCTATCGATAGTATTGTTTTTCTTTGTCTCCAGCCAAAAAATACTTATGCATCAAACCTGTAATCGCATCTATTATGGACTAGGCCTCTTGCTGGTGCATCTTCGTACATATTTTAATTTTCTTGGCAAAAATAACATTTTATTATTTTAATATTATTACATAAATTGTTACAAAAAGTCGACCATAAAGTCAGGTGGTTGTTCTGTTGTTTTTTGTTTTTGTCTCATAGATTAAAAAAAGAAGGAATAATACACTACCAGATGAAATATCGGACAAATTAAAGGTTTCTATATCCATACATATCAGACCCCACAAATCATTGCATGGATTACTAGACTATTACCGGAAATTGAGATTATTTTTCACTCCACAATATGATATCTCCTGATATTATATCCATGTATTACTAGTCTCAAATAAAAATGTAACGTAGTAATGTCTGTTAAATGTAAATGCTAATTTTCATGTTAAAATGTAAGTTTACAGCGAAATGTAAAAAATTCACTTCTCACGTAAATTTTCATATTTTGTAAAAATGTACCATAACATAAACATAAATTAGACTAGAGAATATAATTTTCTGAGGCTTCAAAATCTTTTATTTAGCATAGCTTTCAATGCCATAAATTGTTGATTTGTATGGGATTCAAAGATTTTCTCTGAGTGCCTCCGGGATATGCTTCCAATGGAAGGAAATGGAAGGCTGGGTGACCGAAATATTTCAAAAGCAAAATTTTACAGGAACTAGATCATTTCACCGTTGATGTTCGGACGAATTTTTTCGGAGCTAACAAAGACAAACATCTTAGGCAATTAGGAACTTAAAAACTCGGTAAAAGCATGGTCCTCCGTCTTGTTTTTAAATTCCTTTTTCTAACCTAAAGACACTCTTTTATTCTCTCGCTGTCCGGGATCACTGGATATGCCTCCCCAGTATTCGAGTAGCGCGTCCTATATGGGAGTGGGTAAGAAAGAAAGTATTCTTTTATTTTTCTAACAATCCTTCGCTAGCACCTGATGCTAAGTAAAAGTTGACGAGGAAGAACTGGGTGACAAGGTTATCACAACGAACACATGTGAGCCATATTTTACTCTTTTGAAAACTTCGGTTGGCTTGCTTGTTTGAAGGAATTGGTCGATAATAGACTTAAAGATGATCGACCAAGATTCTTGTACTTTTTATTCCTGAAAGCGAGAAATGTAAAAACCATGGTGTATCTACTTTGAACAATTGAAATTTCAGCATTATTTGCGAAGTATTTTTATTTGAATATTCACCACCAATTAAATTTTATCGTATGAGATTAATATTTTCACAACAAGAACGAAAACTCTTACAAGTTATATTTTATTACTTAATTTACAAAGTTTTTTTCCAAATATTGAATCGAGACTTTAATCAAACATTATTTTTTAGGAAAAAAGTGACCACTTCAATAAAATGCCACCAGTGCGCGTACAATGAAGATAAAATTTCAAGTGGCAAAGTTATTTTATACTAAAGCATTAAAATAATATTTTTTTTCTTGTTCCCAGCAGCATGCAGTGATCATCCCGTAGATCAGCAAATTTATCCTGAGGGATGTATAGGCATGAGTGGAAGATCATTTTATGAGCATCTATAGGTTCACAGTACAGGAATTACCCCATAAATACCTCCTGATCTATTGAAATTATTTAATTCCACTCTTTCATCTCTAAGAATGCAGAACTCGGAGGCGGCGGGATAAAGTCCTCGCCTGCCAAACAGAACGTCACGGGTTCGAGTCCCGCCTGGGTAAGTTACCCCTACCTAGGGTATGGTTGTTTGTGTAAGTTAAACTGTTAACATGTTTATAACCCCGATGTAAAAGGCCGTATAGAGCTATTTGTTGAATCCTAACCTATTCCGAGGCTCTCTGTGAAGCTTATGAGTTAAAGAAGGTTTTACATGGGCAGGTTACCGGCCTGTCGCACAACCCCCAACCTGGAGGACCAGTGGGCTACACTTAGTCAGTCCCCTACCCTTCGACCTGTCTGGCTTGGGTGGCCCTACTGCATTGATTTGAAAGAAAAATATCACAGGGTCAGAAACCGCACGAAAGCAATAATAAGGAATGCACATATGATATCATGGGATAGATTTATAAGTGGAGTAGAGGATGATATTCATGGTAGGCAAGAAATAGCATATAAACTGATGAAACAACACAACAAATCAGAGAAAGATACTGCCCAACTAAATGTTATACCGAAGGAAGAATGGATAGAACACTATAGGAGATTATGGTATGATCCAACATTAGATGATACGATCAACACTCCAGAGGAAACAATAGGAGTAGACCCTATTGATTTGAAAGAACTAGAATGTGCTCTGAATAAGACAAAAAATAGGAAAGCTGCTGGCATAGATGGAATTGAATCAGAGCTGATAAAATATGGAGGTACATCCCTACAAATAAGAATCCTCCATCTATACAACATGTGTTGGAAAAAGCTTGAAATCCCAAAGGATTGGAATGTGGCGAAGGTTGTTTCATTGTTTAAAAAAGGAAAAAGAAATAATCCAGAGAATTACAGAGGTATAAGCCTACTAAATACTGCATACAAAATTTACAGTAGAATAATAAATACCAGACTACAAGCTATCTCTGATACCATTTTATTAGAAGAACAGGCTGGATTTAGGAAAGGAAGATCTTGCATCGACGATGTTTTTACTTTAAAACAAATAATTCAAAAACGAAGAGAGTTCAATCTGGAAACGCATCTGGCATTCATAGATTTTGAAAAAGCATTCGATCGTGTAAATAGAGAAACGCTATGGTCAGTTATGCAGAAAAGAGGGTTTCCTAGACATCTGATAAAAGCTTCCCAGAGTCTATACAGAGACACCAGAATTGTAATTGACACAGGGAAACAGATCACCCAAGAAATTATCATTAACCGAGGAGTTAGACAGGGTTGCAGCCTATCCCCAACCTTGTTTAATCTATACATAGATGACGTTCTAAGAATGTGGAAAGAGAATAATGTATCACCAGGCATAGAAATAGGACCATCTCAATACTTAAATACGATGCTGTTTGCTGACGATCAGGTTATAATACAAGATAAAGAGGACAAACTCCAGATGGCAGTACACAGACTACACGAGTTGAGCAAGCTATACAACCTGAGAATTTCAAAAAACAAAACAAAGACTATGGCATTTTTAGGAAGCAACCCGATAAGAACAAAAATTGTTATTGAGGATCAAGTCCTGGAGCAAGTGTCGCACTTCCAGTACTTAGGATGCGACATAACATATGACGAGGAAAAAGATATTATGAATAAGGTTAACACTTTCCAGAGAATATGTGGCACTATCAGAAGAACTCTGAAGAACAAAACAAGAAAAGAAACACAAATAAAATTTTACAAAGTGATGGCAGTCCCTACTGTACTCTACGGATCAGAATGTTGGGTAACAAAAAAGAAGGAATTAAGGCAGATAGAATCGTCTGAAATGAAATTTTTAAGATCAGTTAAAGGTTGCACAATATTGGATAAAATAAGAAACACTCAAATAAGAGATGAACTGGGTGTCCAAGCGGTCACTGACAAATTAAAAGAATACAAACATAGATGGAAAGAACATTTACTTCGAATGCCAAATGAAAGAATTCCAAAGCAAGCAATGGAATATCAACCATTTGGCAAGAGAAGTATAGGAAGACCAAGGAAAAGATGGTGATGTGGAGCCGGAACAGGCTTAGTAGCCTAATCCTGGAAGGAAGAAGAAGAAGAAGAAGATAGAGCTATTTTAGGTGGTATGGAAAAAAAATAAATAAACAAGCCCACGGCAGGGCGCCATTCCAAAGTCACTCGTGATGTCGGATTTAATTGACGTAAAAAAATGAGGAAACCTTCTTCTACGTTGGAAATACTTTAATCTTTATGCAACATCTAGCCACCATCGGAAAGATTATGAGGGAAGAAGTATGAGAATAGCCAGGCATAGTGTGCGGTAAAAAGTAGCACCTGCCGTGCTTCCTACTTTCTCACACCATTCTATTACGAAGATGGTAATTCGCTGGGGGGAAAAATGTCTAGGAAAAAAAATTGACGGAGGAAAGCTGCGTAAGAGCCAATACTACTCCAGACCGAAAACATATTCAGAAATTTCCCCACCTAGATTCACATTCCTATCCTAAAACAAATTAGGTGAAATAAAGGAAACGACGATGAATTTCTTATAAATTGGGCAAAATGCGGAGGTAAAAAATTGAAGCGGTATAAATCCTCTCATTTGTCGAAGGTAAATGTTATACATCTTGAAATAATATTGAGCTTCCCCCACTGGAATGGAAATATTAACGAGAGAATTGCGCGAGACGAGTGTTTTTATCCATTTAAAACGGACGGAACGACGATGATTATTCAGTTTGGAGAATAGCGCGGCGGCAACGACGGATTCCGCTCGAAGATGATTCGACCGAATCGCTGCTCGATAATTAAATTCCTGTTCGTTTACATTCCGTCCCGTGAGGTCTGGATACGCTCGCTAAAATACCGATAAAGCTGTTCTGCGACTCCGGCGATGGGATGGAATAATAAAAAAAAGAGCGCTCAGAATTAATTCTCGGGCGATGTACGCGAAGGGTGAATGTGATTATAGAGCGGGCGAATGTGGCGCGAAGGGCGGGAAAATGAAGAAACATGAAGCCGATCATCTCTCTATACCCATTATTCCAACGAAGAACTTGCGCTCCTGAGTACTGTATTCAAAAGAAATATAATAATTGAGAGAATTTGGTAATTAATAATAATATTTAGTCATGCCTCTCGAAAGTAAAAATATACGTAAGAAATATAAATGGTTTGTAGATAAATAGAAAGAAGGTGAGACGTAACTTACGCTCCTGAGTTATGCATTCAAAAGATATTTAGCAATTGAGGTAAGGCGGTAATTAATGATAATAATTAGTAATGCCACACAAAAAGAAAAAAAACGCAGGAATATGATTGGTATGTAACACAAAAAGTGTGAAGGTAAATTAATATTGCTCCTAGAATTCTGGAAATTGCTCTGAAATGAAGAGGCATGCAGCCCACTGTTTTTCTATTCCAAGGAAGAACTTTCGCTCATGAGTACTGTATTAAAAAGTATAATAATTGGAATAAGGTGGTAATTAATAATAATACTTAGTCTCACCCGACGAAAGGAAAAATATGTGCAAGGAATATGATTGGTATGGAATATAAAAAAAGAGTGTGAAAGTAAATTTTAATTGCACTAAGAATTGGGAAAAATATACTGAAATGAAGAGGGATGCGACCCGCTGCTTCTCAATACCAATTATTCCCAGGAAGAACTTACCTTTGCCAAAATATTGAATGCATTAAAAAAAAAATGTGGAGGTAAATTTTAATTCCAGAAAAAGTTCTAAAAATTGAACTGAAATGAAGAGACTCCTGACTGACGGTTTCATTTCCGATTAATCCATGAAAGAACTTGCGCCATTGAATACTAATTTAATGTTAATATTTTGTAATTCCTCATGCGGAAGTAAAAATTCATGAAATCAATATAATTGTAGATGCTATGCTGAGAAAATGTGGGGGTAACTTTTTCACTGTCGCCAGAATTATAAATATAATTGTAGATGCTATGCTGAGAAAATGTGGGGGTAACTTTTTCACTGTCGCAAGAATTATAAAAACCATTTCTCACTGTTACTTTTATGACCACTCTATGCACATTACTAAAATAGTTATTATGAAAGAAGGAGGTAGGCAAAGATACTTACACCAGGGGAAATATATTACGCTATATTCATATCTTGGAATATTTTATTGTGCAAATATTGTACGAAAGTAATTCGATAAACATTACAAATTCAGTGTTGGATAAGATGCCTAATAAGTAAAGCCTTAAAAAGTTCACAATACAATAAAATAAGGAAAAAAATCTTCTATGCAGGAACTAAGCTTTGACTTCGAAAATTTGACGCGGAATAAGTGGACTTCCTGTGCAGAAAGTAGCATTTTTGAAATGCAATATACAGATTAAGTTTTGAATCCTGGCGAAGTGAAATGATTTATTTTCCAACTAAAAGTCATCTTCACATATATTATGCACACAAGATGCACACCCATTAGTAAGTAAACGGAGCACCATTCTCGGTACTTTCTATGAAAGAGTTATAATGATTACATTTATTGAATTTATATATTGGTGCTACGTTTCCACTTACTAATGGGTGTGCATCTTTCCTGTGGGGAGATAACGCCGTTAAAGATATCATTTGAATATGTTCTACGCATTTTATTTCTTTCTCCAAGGTGTTTATCAATTATTTTCTACATCAAATTGTTCTTTTCTTCCTTTCCAAGACAGGCACACTCAGCAATTACCTCAGAAGCGCAGATGTACTCCGAATAAAAACCTCTCCACAAAATTCGAACCCTGGCATCTCAATCATTGAAACCATTTACGAATACAATACACGGTTTCCGTTTCTCAATGTTTTGGCTTTTATCAGATGGAATCCATTGGCTTGATTGATTTAACTTCGCTCTTGACGTGATAAAATACAGATTGGATAGTAGTATACTGGTAATTCGAAACATTCAACATCAAACGGCGAAATCATATTATTCACTTTCATTTCTCATCTTGTTAAATGGTTCAACTAAGATAACTTCTAAATTTCCATTATAATAATTTTTACCACTAAGTATTAATTTCGCCATGGAAAATTAAACTAATTTTGGAAGAGAATATCCAGAGAAAACTTAAATTAATATTAGTTACATTCCTGTACACGTTAAAAAAAAAAATCAGGATCACCGGGAATCAAGTGTGAAAATATACGACAATATCACGAAGTGTAATTTTGTAAATAACTTTGCGCCGGTGCGCATGCTTGCGTTAAAAGGTACTTTAATGCAGTCATTTAAATAAAAAAACTAAAATACCTCAACTTACAAAAAATCTGCCTTTTAACAAGTAAATAGCTTTTGAATAACCTGTTGGTTTGCGTGTGCAATGCGGAGCAGAGAATATGAAATAGCTCGAATATATTTTGATGAAAGAGGAACATGATATCTAATTGCTTAAAAACTTCATCAAATATAATGATATTTTAAAACCATGCTTAATAAATAAAAGAAGAAAAGAGGTAACAGCCAAAAAATTACCTGTAAATATGCATCGGATTTAATAATTTCTAAATTAGTTAAGGGGCTGCTGTGTTACCAGGTGTAATATCCTGGTATCTCATTTACATTTACATTCACAAAACGCTTAAGTGGACGATTATGCATGATTATACTCAATCCAACATTACCATAAATTCAAACTCTCTCCCCAACTCTGCCTAATTAATAGCCGTCACTTTCATCATATCAGTGTACCGGCAGAGCAGTCGAAATGCTCATTGGCCAGCTTTGGCGTCAACTGTGGCTTCCGGTGGCGTTCTCCTATAAAAAATATTTTCCCCGTGTAGAGATTGTACATTCTGTGCTCATCTATACATATATAATAGAAAGTCGAAAATTGTGTTTGTTACACCATTTATAACTCGAGAAGGCTGTTCTGATTTTAATGATATTTGTTTTTTTGGTTTCGTCTCAGCCCCGGATAACAGAATAAACATAAAAAGACTGTAAAAGTTCACAAAAAATAAATATTTTTCTTAGGGGTGTTTTTTTTTAGGATTTTAGGCGTCCACACTACAAAAGCTAAGAAGTCAGTAAAAAATAGAAGATTTGTTTTGTTTTTACCAATGTATTGACCGAGCTCATTAATAATGTTAAAAACATTTTATTTGTAAAAACATATTAAAATTGTATTTAAAAAATTTAATTCCAGTTAAATCCAGCTCGAATTTGTAACCAAATCTCCAAGCAATTGTTTATTTCCGGTAATGATCGTGCTCCTGACGAAAGATTGAGCAAATTGATTTTATTTCCTCACTGTAGAACACATCAGTGGGCAGCGATGAGGGGTTTTGGGGGATAAAATCCCCCCCACAGCTCAGAGAAATTTTTAAGTTTAATCCATTTTACTAAATTGGATTGATATTACTAATAGAATAGTGTAAGGATTAATAACATATCCCTTAGAAAGTCGTAAAACTCACCGTTTTCAGCCATTTGTCTTAAAATTCCTCAATTTATTAATCTTGCTCCTATCACCTATCCTGGTGGGTATATCATACCCCCACACACCCCGGTATTAGTTGCACCTAAACCCCCCCAGCCTTAATTCCTAGATGCGCCCCTGGAACACATACTATTGCATGGTCTTCTTGTTGGGATCAGAGTTCCCCGAAACGCATGTGCTATGTGTATCGTACTGTTTGTGTGACTGTGACCATCTTCAATTCCATTTCTTCTTCTGTGTGCGTTGAATTCGTGGCGGGACCTACGCCCAGTGCACTATCTTGGACGACTCATTGGGCTACATCTTGGGGGAATTGGTTGCATAAACCCCCGCCGAAAATACTGGAGATAAGACAAGCCTGGATAGCTCGGTGGTCTGAACATTTGCTCGGAAAGCAGAAGGTACGTGGTTCGATTACCGGTCCAGGTGAAATTTTTCCATGTGTTTTCGGCCTTCATTCCATCTCCACGCCGCACTGTGTCATCGTCCTGTATTTATGTTTCTGTCTCTTTGTTTCAATTTCTACCCTGGAGGGATGGGTTAGCGAAGAGAGGAGTCAAATTTAGCAAATAAATATTTCTGTTGATATGTTGAATATCACGTTTTAACTATACTGGCAATATAATTTAGTTTTTAAAGGGAAATCCTAAAAACTATGCTATTAATCATTTTATATGCGCTTATAACAATGCTTACCACGCTGTTGATTTCACACTTTACCGCATTTAATTTGCTTCTTATGCGATAAGGAATAAAAATTTGCTAAAAACATGGAAAGATAATGATAAACAAAGATATCGTTCAGTCCAATAATTTTATTTTACTTTAAAAGCTTACAATACGTGTTTCGATTGCCACCCAACCATCATTATGTGCTGAAAATATAGTCATTATATTACGCATGCTACCTATTAAGATTTTATTATCTTTTTTTGCCTCAATCTATAATCTCCTTAGAAGTACCTGATGATGATTGTGTAGCAATCGAAACACGTGTTGCAAGCTGGTAAAATAAAGTAAAAGTAGTCGAGTAGTAATTTAAAATTAGAGTTCTTTCTCTTCTTTGAATTGACTTGAAAAAAGAGAGACTTCTTTGTTAACAATTCGATATGTTGTTCATCGATATCTCTCCGTAAAAAGTTGACTTTGTGCAAAGATAAACAATCAAAGCAGAAGCAAGCAGACTACAGACGGGGCTGATGACCTATGGTAAGGCCCTCCTCTTTCTGAAACTGAACAATCCCAACTTCCCTTCCCCGAAAAGCAAGGCTTGTGTATATTTCACCGCGTTGCCTGGGTGAATGGGAAAGAGGATGAGGAGTCAAATGAAAGCGGTGACGCGTCCATTTTGTGCGTGCCCGAGTTATCTGGCGCTAATTTACAGACTAAACATCCCTTTCTCTCCGTCTCTCGCGAGCGAATTTGTGGGGCAAATCCGAGCCTCGAATAATGGGCTTCATTTTTCTCGGAGACCGCCATGCCTTCGCAGAATTTCGGGGAGAGAAAAACTCATCCTGCTAATTAGCTCGGGATGCTGAGAGGTGGATGGGATGAGACCCGAAGACTTTTAGCCTTTAAGCGAAAAATAAAAATCCATTCATAAACCTAATCTCGTTGAAGGGTGAACTACTATGCGAAGTTTTGGAAATTCTGGAGATTTTTGGAAGGTGTTCGTACAGGTTCGTGGAAGAAACTAATGACTATTTCAAAATTTCTAGCGCATGAGAACATTTACCCGGCCTGAATTTAAGACGGTGAGAAATTTTGGCCTCCACAGGAGAAAAGTAAATGTGCTTTATTAAGCTGTAGCACGAACTAGAAGCATGATTTCAAAGATTTTTCATCACGTGCAGCCTGATGAAATTAACGATCAAGAATATATTGAGAACGAGGCTTTGAAAATTTCTGTAATGTTATTTCATCCCGAAACATGGCAAGTATTGCAATGAATGCATTAATCGCAAATACCTATAGCTAGCAGTTATCAGTGAGTAAGTAGGTAACTCTAGAACGTCTCCTTTAGAATATTGTGTTACGACGATGCATAGAAGCCATGAAATTAAATTCAAATAGTCTTAGACACATTTGTAACATTATTTTGCTGAAAGTTATAATTTCTAGCAAAAACCTTAAGAAATTATTTTCCAGCGCATATTAATTCTTAAACTGGCTTATTTCACAACCATGGGGAAAAAAGTGATAAATGACTTCGTTACGAAAGCTCTATGGGATGGGATGATAGAGCCACTAAATATGTCTTTATAAAACTCTTACTGTACTCAAATCTTTCGATGTACCATGCAATTCATGTGTTTCGTCCAAAAACATTTTTCACATTTCGATGGCAAAGTTCTGACAATACGTATCCCAAAAATAGCAACTTTTCAGGAGAGCAAAAAACGATTAATATTTTCTAATTTTACGCTAAAATTTAAAACAGAAAAGTCATAAATCTGAATGAGAAGCATACATTTTCCAACAAGGAGTTGTTTTTTGCTTGAACTTTATTTTTTAATGTTATTACACTTTGTTTAAGATACCTGTGTTAAGCCGGCCAAATTTTGAGCTACGTGTTATTAGAACATAGCCATCGATTTGCTTTAAAAACACGTCGGGGTACACAAAGGAGTTTGAATTTAAAGGAGCAAGATAAATTTTTAGCGTAACTCATCGGTATACAATGCTTTGAGGTGTAAAACCGTTTATACCATCGTTACCAGAGAAATTGCCAAATCACCATGGAACTTTTTTTACAAACCTTAACTCAAAATTACACTTTTGTAAAAAGTCGGAGGTTTAGCCCACGAATGTTGAAAACAGTGATGCATTAAATATTTTAACTATACGATAGGTCATTATTATTCTAATGGATTTACATGATGTAATAAATGTTGACTAGTATCAAAATTGAATGTAACAAAATATCATTGGCATAGGCAGGAAAACTATAAAGCAATGATATTTATTAAAAATGGCTTCATATACCTACCCAGCCAACGCCGGCATTTCTTCTGCAAAATCAATATTAAAGTTTTGGGGAATAAAATTGACTACGCCTGCAACCAACTAAACCTTTTCTCTTTCATTCACCTTAGTCATAATCATAAATGATGCGATAATGGCAATGAACTTTGCTCAAGAGAGTGGAATGCTCATTTCATAAAATAAGATACATAATTTAGAAAAATGTGTTAATCAAATCCTTGTTTTCTTATCCTCTTTTATTTGGGCCGATTTCAGCTCCCCATTTCCTCCAAGCTGTGGACTTAGGCTGATAAGATCATAAAAACTGGCGATAACTACTGACTGTGTTTGATTAGCGTTATATATGTAATATTTGGAATATATATGTATTTTTTCCTCAAATGTTTGCTACGCCGGGTCGAGTTCAAAGTTCAATTTGGGCAAACTCCGCTAAATTAGCTGATCTGCTACTTTGCCTCTCCTCTTTTCTCATTTTGACTGTCTTTCCTCTCTCAGCGTTCCTTCAGGGGATGCTCTAAACCTCATTTACAATGGCTGCTTTTCAGACTTCGGCCGCCCCAGAGGTGGTACATTCTTCGACCCTGCTGCATTTTTCTTTACCTTTGGTATTTATTATAGCTATTCACAAGAGTTAAAATTACTGCCGTGATTACCAAAATTCAAATAAAAAGTCGCACCTAAGAGCCATTTAAAATCTTTATTGCAAGATCTACAAAAATTTGGACTAAATTTAAGAAAATATGTGTACCAAATGCATTTTGCGCACCCATGGCTTGGCCTAAAGTGGGCTCCATCTTCGAATAAATGAATCCAACTTCATATTAAAGCCATGAATAAATGAGAAATATTTTAATTGAACTCATTCCAACGCCGTTCTTTAATCCTGTGAGAAATAAAGGATCAGTTGCATAATTATTAAAGAAATTATGGAGGAATTATGATGCTAAAGATATCTTAGGTAATTTAAAGTGCTCTCTATCCTCGTAAATTAAACAGTAGAAATCGAAATGGAAATAATGGTGAAGTACTGAAGTTAGCTTTGCTATATACAGCAATTATGGTGCAAGTTAAAGTATTAAATTTCTACTCCATTCTTTTCCTACACTTCCTTCCCTTTACTGATCTCATTACCACTTCCATTGCGAGGATGCAAGTGTCATGCGATCGTTTCACAAAGCCCAAGATTGCTATACACGCTGTCCCTTTCGGTTTTTCATTTTCTCCTCCTTCTAACTCACCTCATACCTCTCTCACATCTTTTTTCCCTCCCTACTCTTTCGTATAATGTCAGAATTTTTCGATTTAGTGCTCCCTTCTCGGAAGGAACGTGTTGTGGATCAGCTTATATGTGTGGTTGCCCTCGAGCCCGCGTCCTGAGACGCTGTATATCAAAAGGCACTGGTTTTGTCTTGTTTAGCGTCTTGTCAAGGGTAGAGCAAGCGTGATGATGCAGAAAAAATCTCATTCAGATGCTTCCAAACTCCTCAGCTTGCCGTATGGCCTTCACGTGCAAACTACACTAGTCACATCTTCCACGGCCGAATCCACGGCAATTTGAGAAGTCTAAAAGCGCACATAGTAAGTATGAGCCTTAGCCAACTCAGGCTCAGAAGCGGGTTTTAAATTCTATTATGCGAAAGAGAAAATTTTTATTAAAAAATTTAAAATTAAAATTTTCTCGGTATGTATTTGCAGCAGGAGCTATCTTGCACTCTGATCAACATTTTCATTTACCACACCGGCAGTGGAAAGTTTTCGCTTTATTTTCTTTCAGGTTTGGGTAAAAGAGCTCCAAAGTAATAAATTAAAATCCAAATAGGATAATGCGAATTATATTTTTCAATTTTCAATTCATGCTGATTCATCTTAGCACTAGTAATGGTTATCGTCACCCAAATTTTAGCTTCAATTGCACGTACAATTATGGCGACAATAAACGTTAAAAAAATGGATCTATAACTAATCGTCCATGAAAAGACGACCATGAAATCGTCCATAAAAATATCCTATTCCATGGAAAGCATTGCTCATTAGAGCATATTATTTGAAATGTAAAACCTTCTTTTGCTGATGCCCTGGGCTTGCACATTAATTTGCTCATATTTTGGAAAAATCAAAAAGTCTTGTGACTTACATTCTCCGGTGACAGCGATTGCGACAGCTGAAATATTATTCGACAAACGCATGATGATAGTTACATTAAAGAATTCACAGGTACCTTATGCTTAGATAATATAAATTACATCTACAACATTAAATATGTATTATTTCACATTAATTTAGAAAATTAACAAATTATTCCACTAAATCTATGAACCTAATGGATCCCACAATGCTCCTCATTCAACTATAGTGCAGAGAAGTGTTTGGTGGAAATATAATAAAAAATCAAAGCAATCAATGCCCTGGTAGCATTTGATCTGGCAATGTATGGCAAGTTTTACGTAGATAAATTTAAATATTATATCATCCATAACTAATAAATTATCTTTCAGGATGATTGAATTCGAACGTGGGTGAATATAATTAAGCTACCGAGGGAGGCGAGAGTAACTAGATGGAAATACAATTAAAAATTTATTTGAACGGACGATAGTGATCAGCTTCTCACGAATAGATTTTGAAATCAATATTTTTCTCGAAGATATCTTTCTGCATAGCCCCTTTTGCAAGAACTAATCTTTCTCCATTGCAACTAAATAAATCATCATTTATCGGTGGAGGCCACAAACCGCATTGGGGCACGGCGTAGAATCCTCCGATAAATTGTTTGCGCTGGACCAAATCAATAAAGGACGAGAAAATACTCGTTATTAGGATATATGTAGGTATTAATCGGGAAGTAGCCCGGAGCGGAGGAAGCGCGAATCCGTGGTGGAACCAACCTACGCGGAGTTCCTTATTCTTCGCACAAGACTCCACCGGAAAGCTCATCCTTCTTTATATCCCCCTGCTTCCCCAGCCGTCTACTTCCCGGCCATTCCTCACAATTTCCTTTGACGCTAACTAGCCGCGGGGGAACACTTTTCAGCCATGAGAACTGGCAGTGCAGGAAGCGCAGGTCGCAGGGAGAAAGAAACGTACCCTTTCATCTCGTCCGCCTTTCGGCAAAAGGCGCGGGAAAGAAATACCCACCTTAGACTTTTACATACATACATATATATGTATACGTCCACACTTATTTATTTAGGTGGCCGTTATTCTCTTTCCTACCCACCTTCCTTCTTCCCAGAGGCAATTTGCCTGGGGCAACGCGACTGTTTTCGGTCGGTGGTTCCCTGGCGGAGGCGTGGGGAACTACGCGAGGGCTGTCTGGGGGTAAGACAGAGGGGACAAAGGTGGGGTCCCGCGGTTTAAGCTCTAATCTCGGGGCGGAATAAAGGAAAAAAAAAAGAAAACGAAGATCTACCGCGTCCGAAGGCTTAGCGACTCTCCGAAGGCGGATACTTGTGGGGTGTGGAAGGAAGGGGTAAGGTGGCGTATGTCAGAGGGCGCGGAGCAAATAGCGTCGTCTCGGAGAGAAAAAATAAAAAAACTGGAGCGAGTAATTTCAAGGTAGAGTTAAGGTGCGGATTCTAGGTGAGGTACTTTTTGGAAGATGTGGTGGAGTAATTGGGCGAGTCTTACAACTGGAGCAATGCTCCCAATCAAGTACTGCGTCTAAAATACGGCGGGCTGTATCTTGACGATTTCTTTAGCCGTATGAAGCATAAAAAGAGGCCAATTGTGATTTTATTTCCACCATTATTAATATGGGAAGGAGTAATAAATAAATAAAAGAAAGGAATAAACAAATATAATTACTCATGAATTCGATCATATGTAGACATCCAATGCTAATTTCATTGTAATATGTATCATCAGCATTTTTAGATTATATGTACAACCTAGTCACGCTAAACGTAACAAAAAAGTGACCCCTCATCAGATTCTGCGTAATAAAATTTGTAAAAAGTAAGAAGGGTGTTTTATAAATTCAGAATGCCAGTTTCAAAACGAAAGGAAAACTCATTGCCAATGGTTCGATATTTTACGGATAGTGAATAAAGAATTTGCAAGTCAGAAACTCGCATTCGATAGGAGCAATTAAATCCGACCAAAAAAATACTTTCATGCACTGAAATGACTTTAGTAACTATAATGAAAATTAATAGGAAATTTATAACTTTATGAGACTGTAAAATGGTTAAAATTTTAACGTGAATAAGTAATATTTCACGGCGTTGTAAATGTGATAATATTTGATAGAAAAATCAGCTAACCTACTGGTGCCCGTCTTTTCAAGTTTTATAGAATTCGTTTCTAGGCATGACGGTTAAGGATATAAAATTAAGCCATCATATGGTAGTGCGGTTGAAAACAAATACGTATTTTGATTGACTTTGATTCCCAATTTTACGTCATGTATCAGCCACTACGATTACGTAAGATACTAGAAACGAAATCGAAAGAGGGAACGACTGCCTGACTTCCTACAATCATTTTACACAGATAGCAACTAATGACGATAACATTACATCTATCAGTCCTTGAGAAATAGGAAAATATTAACCATCAACTTGGCCTTCCGTGCAGAATAATAATATTTATGAACCAGTTTAATATAGGACGCTAATTCGTTTCATGCTTGCACATGGAGAATGCATTTCCGAAGGGTAATCTTTGCGATCCATCTGGGTAATAATATAATTTCTTTCCCTCAAAAAATAAGAACAAAAATCTACCATTAATACGCATTTTGAGCCCAAGAATGGCCACTAGCACACCATTCTTTGGCTCATTTCAAGGAGGCCAAGGTCATCTGAAGTTGCGAATTGGTGAAAGGCTGGACATGACCGCAGTCCAATGTCAAGATACACCCGATGAAATTCCTACTGAGGCTTACCTGAAAATGACAGATACAGATGTGGCCGGCCGATAACAAAGTTCCCTCACAATAGGGCCTTTTTTAGCCTCAGTGATTCCAGCTGAATCAGAAGTGCCTGGCAAGGAGACCCAAACGTCAAGCCAACGCGAATTATATTTTCTTAACCTCAACTGCATAGTACCTATTCGAAGACCTTGATACAAATAAAAATGTTGGAAAAAGTCGATACGCTGAAAACCTATTTCATAAATATTTCCGCATATGAAATGATCAGTAAGCAATGGAAATTTGCAAAAATCATGTCAGAAGAAAAAATTTAAAATACCTAAATTTTGTTACAGATCACCTCAAGCGGGAAATTCTATCAATTGTGAAGGGTTTCAAGCGAGTCATGAAAACGTTAAACTCATAGAAGGAAAAGAATAGACACCAATGCAGGGTCAGTTTAATTTCATCCACAGCCATGTATGACCAACTTTGCAAAAGTTACTGAAGATTTGTTACACGCACCGAAGCTGCTCTGTTTATTCCTTTCATCACTGTCACTCGATTGGTATTTTTAAGTGGGATTTTGTTTTTTAGAAGTAAACGCTTTCATATTTACTTTTACAGGTAATAAAGGAAATACCCTTGTTTGCATTAGCCTGAATATTGAAAAATGACTTGTATCTCAATAATTTCGTGAAGAAAAAAATTTCAGGAGTCACGCAAATATTTCCCAGGGTTTATTCTATGCACCCTGAATATTTTATGACTATATCGTAAGTTTTAAATGTGTGCTATTCAAAAAGAGAAAAATAAGACCGACATAGAGGAAATGAAGCGTCCTCTTATGAAAATTTACGGTATAAACGTATAAAGATGAAATGGCAAACTTCTTCATGATTATGAAGGCTTCCAAAGATGTTAAATGTGGTTTCCAGAGGATAGAAATCTTCTAGAAGAGTACGAAAAGATAGAAACATGATGGCAGGTACGGGAATTCCTTTCTCTGGTTTCTCTCCTCGAGATAAGATAATGCAACAGTAAAGACCAAAAAAAGCGAGAACGCGGAAGATAAAGGTACGAGAGAGAAAAGGAAAAAAATCAAGTCCTATATATATTGGAATTAATTTCACGTCAGCGGCCATAAGTCTTGGGAGATTTTTCTGGAACTGAAGGGAGTGAAGGGGGTCTAGAGGTTTTTCCGAGAAGAAGAAAGGAGAAATCTGTTGTATTTCGTGCCGCATAATAGGAAAAGGGCCTCGGAAGTCGATGCTGGGAGAAGTTGAATAACTTTTGTTGTTACTTTAATCCGAAAGGGGAGAAATTGAGTTTTCCGCATTTTATTAGCCTTAAACAATTCCTCTTTCCCCAATCTCGCAACACGATCCCGATGTTTTAAATTAGCGCCATTATTATATCCACCCCTGATAGAGCTCCAGCTTATCCCAAAGCACACTCAACAATTTTAAGTTCGCCCGCGCAGCCAACCATTCAGTCACCTTGGGGCGGTTACGCAAGTAATTCGATTTCGCGATCCGTCAAACGAAGCCTTTAACTCATCCGGCTACGACGCCGATGCCGATGAAAGGGGGGAATTTTAAAATAAATGAGAATCATGGGACTGTTTTGGATGAATACATTTACATGTTTTGTAGCTAATTGCAATTCGGCTCCGACCTTTTCGCTCCTTTGCCCGTGTTCAGCCAATTCGGAGGCATATCCGTCCAATCAATGCAGTTTACCCAATTTTCCAAAAAGTATAATTTAAACGGGCTGAAGGGATTTTTTTGGAAAATAAGATTTTCTTTAAACCTCTGCTCCTTTTCATGTATTATTTTATCCTCTTCCAAAGTAGATACCTACCTAGTAAATCTTAATTTACAGTTCATAGACCAATCATTGGCTCTCTGAAACTAGACCAAGAGTAACGATAATTTATAGTTATCATCAGTATTATTAACCTTAGAGAGGACGGCACCTCTAGCCTCTGAGTTACATTTTTATGTAGCCAGGATCATTCATAATTACGTTGTCAATTTCTATTAGCAATACTTAACTCTACATTGTAATGAATTTGAAAGCCTTCGTTAACTTTATGCTATGGTATGATATAAAATCGTGAATATTTTTGGCCATGAAAAATTTTTGTAAATTATAATTTTATGAAAACTTCATCCTAATACATATTCAAAGGCGAAATTCAAGGCACCTTAATTAATAAGATTTTCTTCCCGTCTTACTTGGTTGATTACTTCCGTTATATCTTGATAGACGTGTATTACTTCTTCATAATCTAATGTGGACATGTAAACCTACATCAAAATAGTAACTAAGGACTTGGTTTCTATCTGAACAATTAATCTGCTTTCATTAAACTTCAGGTAGATTTTTACGCGAATCCCGGTGCTCTTTCTAAGCATTATACCAACTCCAGCATTATCGTATGCATTATTATGTAGCTACCACTCCAAAAATCCCATTCTTGGGGAAATGTCTATTATGGTTTCTAATACGTAGAGATTCATTCTTGGCATGTCTGCCTTCAAGTTCTCTAGCGTACAGCTGGCGCAAAGCGAACTAACTTTCCACATTCCTATCCTTAACATTCTATCACATTTGACCGCTGTACCCTTTCAAGTAGTCCTTGCCCCGAGATCCGATTGGTTCACCCTCGGAATTTCTTATTCGAGATAATCACATCATGTCATGATATAACAATAAGTGGAGTAGTTGTGAATCCTCGCGTTGCGTAGTGCTGGTTTCGCCTTTACCACTACAACCCTTTATTGCATTAGTTGTATTGCTGATACTAAATTTAACGTTCCTTTCGTTACAAATTTCTGTTTTATACCATAGTTATTATGTGCATATCCATATTCTTCGCTTATCTAATGAAATATTTGGTCTTTGATTCGCATCTTTAAGTATTTAGCAGTATTTACGTCTTTGAAACAAGTCGGAGTCCACTGAACTAGAGTAAAAGATACAAAATTAGTGTTTTATTCATTAATCTAAAAGAGAATAAGAATTATAGTGAGAATTGGAAACCACTTAAAAGTGCTAATAGAAGAACATATGGGTTAATTTCTAATAAACTATATCAAAAATAAATTGTTAACTAGAATAGTAAGTTAATGTTCCGCAAAGTATGGCCCGACACACTTTAATTTAAGCAAGCGGTACAGCGCCACAACGCGGACAAACCTCTATACATCGAAGGTATCGAATTTCTTTGTCAAGGAATCGAAAATAAGGATGGCATGAGGCACTAGGTTTTGCCACCTGACGATGAGCTCCGGTGCGAACAGCTCAGGAGAGGAAATATTTGCATTTCGGAGCGCGAGGGGATGATAATACGGTCCCACTACACGCCACCGACAGCAGGAGCGTGATATTTTCGCGACGCACCCAATAATGTCGCGGGATGATCGAAGAGACGCGGCACCTCCGCCACGGAAACGCTCAAGGCTCCCCACACCCAACCTCCACGCTGCGCATACATTCGATCCTCCTTCCTGTCACCCCTCAAATCTCTCGCGACTCCACCAAATACAGAGCAGCAGATTTGGAATGCGTAGAACGGTTTAGATGGCTTTCTTAAGGAGACTCTACCATAACTGTACTTCTCAAAGTAACAACTAAATTTCACTATTTAATATACAAAAATTATTATTATTACTTCCTATATACTATATTAATTCATTTATATTTTATTTTACTGTTTTTTTTCTGAATTTTCTACGTTGTACTTGACATTATTACAGCACTTGTTATTGGGAGTGCTGCCAGATTGAAATAAATTTCTATTATATTTATTATAATACTTAACTTTAGATTGTTTTTTTATAACCCATAACAAGTGTTGTAATAATGTCAAGTACAAAAAAATAATGGTACACAGCATGCAGTAATTCATAAGAATGATTTAAAAAAATATTTTAAACGCTCCATTAACCTCAATCCGCGGCAGTTTTTAACCAACATTCATTTCATTCATTCAATTATTTATAGCTAAGAATGTACCATAACGGACCCAGATTTTATGTTATCAGGATCTTCATGTTTTAATGAACATCATACAAGTTATTTGTCACAAATGCCATCACTAACAAACCACTAAAGTTGTAAACAACGTTTTCCTTGCACTAAGACCAATATTGACGTTAGGGAAATGATAAAAATTATCATTTGAAATTCAAATTCCATTAACTAAGGCATGGGAAACGCTAACGAAGTGGAGATTGAAACAAACGCATAAAATTACATCTTAATAAAACAAAAGCTAGAATGCCACCGTAAAGAAACTGAAAATTGTTCTAAACATCAGCCTTGTAAGCCAAATAAACACTTTGTCACCATTCCACAGACTTGACGGAATTGGGATGGCGACAATTGGCATCAGCGGTTGGTCGGCCGTAGTATTTCCTCGTACGAGGTAGGGAGAGGCGGGCACAAACTAGTGTTGGATCGATAACTCATGAATAGTTCAAAAGATCGAGTCACTAAGGTGAGGAGAATTATTCGAGTCGACAGGTTTAGCAAGTGAAACTCTTTGCTGAACGGTTCAGCAAGGAGTAGTGCAAGTTTGGAGTCGTGGAGAGAATATCAAACTTCCAGTAAGTGATTAAAACATCGTTCCCAGGAATACTCTATGAATTGATTGTAAACTGCTAAAGGAAATATGTTTTGGCACAATCATTTATAAAAAATGAAATTATTTATAAAGATATCTAAAACACGGCCAACGAAAACATTTCACCGAAACTAAATTCTTCTCTGTTATGCAAGATAGATATGATATGGGGGAAAATAAAATACTTTGAACTGGTGGTTTAGTGCTTCTACTGATTTAGTAGGAGAAATAAGAGCATTGATGAGTAAACCAATACCAGAAGTTTGTGAACTTTAGCTTAGGCATTGTCTTGCTTTAGTAAATTACTTCAGAATTCCAATTATTGTTTTTTTTAAATCCATTTCTCAACGATTACGGATTTCCGTGCGGTATAAAAGTTATTTCTTATTATCGCCGAGCATAAACATATTTTTTCTCCTTGTAATTGCCATAACCGTAAATATTTATGGATACTAAGTCGACTTGCTTCATAACTTTTTTGAATATTTCAAGCATTGAAGCTCCAGATTAAAAGCTTTATATTCAATTTAAGGGCCATATCGGCTTTTTTTGAATAATTAAATCAATAAATAAATTATATCGATTCATTTCTCCGGGTTACCTTTCTCTTTCATTATACTCCTAAGGAGCAATTGAAGGCCATTAAAAAACAAACTCAAATGAACGAATCATTGACGTAACGAGATCTAAATGATTGGAGTCAATAAAAAGAGTGGTTCGGCCCGCCTCTAGTCCTCCTAAACAATCGGCGGTTGGTCGCAGGGCGGGTTATAGGGATCGCGGAGGACGGAGAGGGGGTCTTGCGGTGGCGTTGGCTTCCATTGGGTGGAGTCGCGTCGATTCGAGAGATTCCCGACAGATATCCTGTTGAAAATAAAGAAAAGGACCGAGGAAAATAAAGAGTCCTACCGACTGCTAGATCCCTCTCAACGCTCGGAGTTTTCCTCTCGATTTCCATCGAATGAAAGGACGCTGCCCCAGGGAAGGGAGACAAAAAAATATACTCGCATAAGTGGCTTTCGTACACAAAAGGAAAAAGGGAGCGGACTCGAGAAGATTTATTATTTCGGGCACTTCGGTGCTTGAACAATGCGAGAAAATCCGGATGACATGCTATTTTTAACCGTATGGCACTCCGCGCATCTCAAGAACATCACCAGAGCTGGATATATCCGACCATGCTTTCACCCGGAAGTCGAAGATTTACTATATTATAGGCAAAAACGTCAGCCAGAAGGCCTTCGATTCTAGAAATGAGCAAAATAAACTTGTCAGTACCACAGAAATTGAGTGCTGGGTTAGACCAACATATAAGCCGATCTTAAAAACTTATCCGTTTCGGAGGGAAGACTCCTACTTAGTTTTAAACACGAATATTAAAAGATGTAAATGTTGAGTAATCCATAGTACATATATACAAAGGAGTTAATTTAATTACATCTGAGTGTTTGGCATTAGGAAATTAGGACTTCATGCATCAAAAAAGCGCACCAGCATATGGTGTCTCTTTACGATTACAACTATTTTTGCAGAAATATAAAAGGCATACATGAAAAAATAAATTAGAAAGAGTTGCATCATCTTATATCCAACCGAAGATGATCACTGACTCGATCCGACAAAAAAATTCATTCCTCAGAAGAAGTATCTCAAAAAAATGAAAAAATCAGGAATGGGAATAAAATATCAATTTCCTATTTAATTATACCAGCACAAGCTACGTTGAAAACTTTACGGAGTAACCCGCAATGCACAAATTGAATGAAAATTTCACAGAGAATAAATATTTTTCCTCGATCGGGCTTCGAACCCGGATCCTCTGATTTCTGGTCGAGTCCTTTATCCAGTAAGGCTACCGAGGTGTCAAATTTTCTCTTAAATTGTAGTCATAACTAATTTAATGCCATTGTTGCACAGAATATCTGCTTAAAATATTTTGCAAATCTACAAGGCGCAATATAGTTATAAAAAAAAATTCTTCTAGTTTTCGCATCACGGAGAGAAACCTTAAAATTAGCATTGCCAATAAGAAGGGTGAAAACAATTTACAAGAGGATTAAAAATCATCTCAGCTGCAGGGAGTATAACCATTTTGTGTAATAAGACATAACATCTAGTACATAAATCATCGCAAAGAGGTTTAAACTCACCAATACTGTTCGAAATAACTTCATTTGATGCTCACCTGAAATAAAGAAAACGAAATTTAGAAAAAAATTATTTGAACATCCACTAAACATTTGTGCACAAAATGATTATTGAAACTGAATGTAATCATAATCAAATGTCAGCTACAAATACCCAGGAAACTTTAAATGCGTCTGGTCTTCTTTTCAAAAACACTTTCTTAATTGCCAACGTAATGATTGCATGCGTTATATCTAAGATTTCCAAGCAGTCTGCTTGATTCCAAAGTTCTCCGATTCGAACCAAAGTTTTTGCATGTGTTCAATCAGTGATTACATGCGGAAGCATCTTGCGCTGAAGGTTTTTTCCTTTTTGCTGCACCTTCTAAAAACGAAAATAGGAAGATAAATGTTTACAACTCCTTTTATTTGTAATCTAATAACAAAAACATATTAAAACAAGTTTCTACAAATATTTAAAATTTATTGGAATTTTTATTTAAAAATTTTAAATTTTAATAACAGAAATACCACTTTTTCTAACTTGAGTTTAAGAGATATGGCATAAAGAAAAAGATCTCAGTGCAAAATGCTTGACTGTTTGACTGTCTCCTAAACCATTTTTTAATTACTTTAAGATATCCACATGTTATCACTCGTTGAGCCCATACAAAATGTTTGGTTCAATGCGAAGAACGCACTCCTGATCGGACGTAGAGCGACCCATGTACATATATATCTTTACAAGATGGAGGAGATAATTCCGTCATTGAATAGCCATCACATATTCATTTCATTTTCCCACACTCATGGTGCATAATTCATGCTAATTGCAATAATAAATTAGCAGGTTTTTAGCCTTCGATATAAAAATATTTCGAACCATAATCGTAAAAATAAAATACATATGAACAAAGAAACAGTGTTTGCTTCTTATATTTATTAATGATATTATATTTTTATAGGGTCAAAATAATCATGTGCAACGATTTTATTCGAATGTCAGGATCGAATGATAGCCTGCCCTAATCAAACCAACCCTCTGTAGTGATGCGCGCAATGCTATTAACATTAGGAACATTGCAATACCTTAGACGGTTTTTTCAAGACCTTTCTAACTTGTCCAGTATTTATTTAGGTAGCGTAGCAATGTAACTTATTATGTGAAAACTACCGTGTACGTAACTGTACCCTACGGGAAAAATAGTCTACCTATAATCTGAATCTCTTCCTATTTTACAAAGATATAAGTAGGAAATCACGTAATCTTTAAAGTAAAGTGGGACTGTAGAGTAAGATTATGTCCTCCATGCAACGATTAACAATCATGAATGTGCAAATAAAAATCATATGGATTATACTGAGCTGATAGAGAGATAAATAGCACATCAAGAAAACCACCCAAGCAAGGGGCGATATTAGAAACATTAGTTAAATGGAAGGGATTTATTGATGCGTGAACAATTCCTCATTCTATCGGGGAGAGAATCGTCAAAGGGAGGGTCGTTAGCGAAGAAAGGGATCAGTCAAAGCGACAAGAGAGCCCGAAACACAAAGAGATGGCACTATGCTGAAGGGAAAGCGAGCCCTTTTGGTTTGAAGTGAATGGGAGATAGGCGAGAGTCGTCGTCTTCAGTGGAATCGTACAGGAAGGAGGTGGAAGTGAAGGAGAAGAGGAAGGGGTGGCCGTAGAGAGCAGACAGGGGTGGCTAAGGAGGAGGAGGAAGGTGTGCTTCAGAACGACTCTAATAGGATTACCCATGAGGCAGTAGCTCCGAGAGAAGGAGTCCCTTTTGGGCAGGATAATGTCATTAGCATTGTACCTAATTCAAATATTATGCCTAATGCATTACAAATACGCGCAAGTGGGCATAAATCATTAGAATTCGGAAAGAAAAAAATACTCAAATTAGCCGCTCAGGGAATTTAACAATAGGCGCTGTACTTATGAATACTGAAGATTGTCCTTCGCTCATGCACGTGTTTGCAACTCAAACTTTTGGCTTCAATGTTATCAATCGCGTGATACAGCTAATTAGTTACGCATGAATGAGATATGGTGATGAAACGGGATTTAAAATACCCGAGTGTATTTGAGAGTGGCTCTTATTAGTAAGACATAATAAAGAACGTTACACAGTAACTAATATAACCTCAACGTAACCGAAGGAAATATCTAATGAGCATTCATAAGGAGGATTTACAATTAACCAATGAAACGTTAGTGCTTGTGAAGTGATATTGAAATTCCTAATGAATAGAATAAAGATAAATAAGAAAAATATTTGGGGAAAGCAGTAACCTAACTAGCGCTGCTTTCTTACTAATTGGCATAATTCAGAAATGAAACAGTAACGCTTATTTTTTAAACATGATTGAGAAATCGTGCCGTGTCTGCGGTAAATACCCAGAATTAAGAGTTGTTCAATGGTCTTCCTCATATGCATCGACAGACAACAGGATTTTGAGAGATGGTAACTGCTGGTAATCAATATTATTTTTGTTGTACGATTTTAGCTTCAGGTGGTAAGATATGGTGACACGAAGTTAAGCGCCCGATGTCTTTGCAGTGGAAAAGAATTTTGTGCGTGCTATAACAATGAGAAGGGGGAAAATATTGTGCGTCGATAATTCCCAAAATCCGCTGGAAATGCAGAAATATGGCTATGGCTCTTACATAGTGGGAGTGGCATTGTTTCTCAAGCACGGGTAAAGAGATACAATGAACTTCATGCAACGTGATCGCGATAATCATAAAAATTTACAAACTTTTATTTCAACTATACACACATGAGCCAATTTCTCCTCCTCTGTAAGAAGTAATTGTCTTAGAAAGTAGAAAATGTGGGTCACATGGTTCAACTTAGTATTATAGGCCTTCCTCAGTGGTACAAGAACGGTGATTGATCAGCGGAATAAATAACAGATGATAACGTTACCCTAGGACGACAATCCAGCGTTCAAGGCGGCATCCGCCCGACCTTGTAACACCTTATAATCTTTCATAGCCGGTAAAATTTCAATTAAATTGCGTAATTTCACATTTGTTGTTTTAAATTTGAAAACCTCTTGTAGAGAGAAAAGGCATTTGTTCACTAATATCCTAAGGAATACCTTCCTCTTCATTCAATATTGATTGCAGGGGCAATATTTCCTTGATTGCACAAAAACATTGCGCGGAAAAAAAGGAGAGAGAAAGAGTAAGAATCGAATTTTTAAGTACATACTTACAAAATGTTTGTTATCAGTTCGGAGGCGTGTAAAGCTGACGCGAAGGAAATTGATACCTTAGTGAAGGCAGTAGAGCTTAGGAACCACTAAACTAATTTTTCTCAAATCGCGTCGCACTAAATTTCAGTTACGGAGGCAGGCAGGCAGGGGAAAAAATATTGCAAAATTTCGATGTAAGCGAAAAGCAACCAGCTACCTACATTCCATTCCTGATGCATCTGGGTATAATCCGGCTCCAGATGTAGGTTAAAGCGCAAGGATATGCATTTAGGGCGGAGCGGAGCACGCGGAGCCGAGATATTTGACTGCGATTTCATTTCTGCGTTCGGGGATTCGTTTCATTTCGCGCCGCAGTGTCGCGGGAACGAGCCATTCTTCACTGCGCGACATCATTTGCTTTGACATTTCATTTATCTCCCCCACCTCCGTCTGTTTGGCCGTTTAATATGGCAGAGAGGCATTTCTTTAGAACCTACGAAATGACATTTTAGGCCATCCGAGTGATAAATGGGCGAACAGCAGGCATTGGTGACTTCGACCAAGAAAATCATCCCTGGGATCGTCCAAAGCATTTTTCATTTTCTTGCTTCTCGGAAAAGTAAAAAAATATACCGAAAGGTGTTTTACTATTTGAAATAGAAAATGATTTTCAAATTCCTTCTGACATAGAAAAAAAAACGATGCCGGAAATTCTGGAAGAATTTCAACCTATCGCGGGGGAGTTGACTTTTTTTATAGAATTATTTCAATGTCGCTTTATTGAACCTGGAGAGAGTAAAAAAAACACCAAAATATATTAATCAATTCTTGGATTGACATTCGACGAAGCAATATTTTTATGGCGCATTGGATATCGCTTCCATATTAATGCTGAGATCCATTAGAGGCACAGTAATCATTTTGTCAATCATATCGTGAATAATTCTAAAAATTAAATTTCCATATTTTTTCATTTACATATTAGGAAGCTAGAAAGGAAGTATTTACAAGTTCAATTCATTTTTTAATATCATCAGTTCTTCAGATATCATTTGATATGATGCTTGCTTTCATAGCACTTTGACATTTTGTGACAAATATGAGCCATATCTACTAACATGAATACGACTTTATTACAGTGCTGCCATTTTTCTGTAATACTTATATGCAAGAATTACTATTTTGTGTGATTCTGCTGATAAAATATGGAACAGAAAATTATTTGATGAAATTTATGCTTCCCTTTCTTGGGTCAGGTGTTAAATTATATTGCATAATTCATTCGGGCCGAAAGTTAATAGTGGTGTGCGTAAAAATCATTCACTTACGATATCAGGTCATTTTCAACCCCTGCATACCGACACAAAGTCTCAAAATATTTCTTCTAGTAAGCTCCAATTCAACCCACGTCATTTCGTCCATTCAAAATTATTTTCCGAGGTGCTTCCTCATGCGAGAATTCAGAGACCGCTCACGAAAATGCTATGCAAAAAAATTCATACAGGAAACGGGGTTGTGAACACTTAAAGGGAAACCAATTTGAAAACACCGCAATTCAATGACGATGGTAAGGAAAAAAAGAGAGTGAAGTTCCCATTAAAAAAAGAACAAAAATGAAAAAAAAGCAGCACGCCACCCACTTTGTCATTACCACTCACGTTTCGCGAGCTTTATTCTCTCTCTCTTTCCCTCGTAAAGTGGCCGAGAGATGAAGTTTGAAATTCACTTTCATGGATAAAGTTTCGCTCGGGAAACTCTGAATAGGCGGAGGGGGATGGTGGAGGGGTAGGGGAATCCTCCAATCGATTATGCCCGCTCCTCTGGCTTTTCTTTTCTCCCCATCCGACGGAAATGCCACTTGCGACGAGAAAAAAAAGCAGCATAAGCACTCCCGGAGGGTGGAAGAGCCCCAGAGTCTCAACTCAACCCGCGCGCCCAGCCCGCGCATCGCTGCGCTCTTACGACTCGTGAGCCATTCATTACGTCGATTATGCTCGCGATGAGCAAAGAGAGCTCGACATGTGCGATGACCGAATGATATAAAAAATGAAGCCCGATGACATGCATCGAGGGTTCCACCTTTGTGGGGCATCACAAGTATTCATGTAACCATCGGGTATCATTTAAACGCAGCTGAAGAAAACAAAAATATTTATTTAAGCTCGTTCTTGGGGAATTCTTGAAAATACATCGAATTTTCAATTTTTTTCACCGCCTTGCTAAGAGAAATGTCGTTATTGCAACTTGTTAACTGCGTCCCGATGGATGATAGCAACATTCGTAATTACAGAAATCGCTAACGTTGTTTGTAAAAATCTAATAAACTATAAATATGTACACATACCCTGGGACTAAGGAGGTTATCCCGAAGCTCGATGTAGATTTCTACTGAGAGATGTATCTCGTTTTTCGGGTTAACTTCCCAGAAGATGCATTTATTTCTTGCCCCTGTACTCCCCCGCTCCTGATCGTATGTACATGAATAGAATTCATCTACCTCCGCCGGCATCACAAGTATTGATATCGCCATTCAGTACCACTTTTACGAACTTGAAGACAGGAAAGCTAGAAATTTCGACCAAAAATTCGATTTAAGTTTTTACGGAGTGACCGAAGAGGCGGAGCTATATCCCCAGCATATTGCAGACACCAAATTCATCTCATATTTATATACACATATGGATGCAATGAGATAATAGAGCGTGTAAGAATAATGCATTAAAAATATATTAAGGAAACACTCGGTAGGAAAATATCGCTACCAAGTTTCAGATTCCACGTGAACTGATTCGAAATAAAGATATATTCAAGAAAAATATGGTTACATACATAAACTGCTGGTGAATTTATTTTTAAGCTGTGACGCAGATTTAACTAGTTGCACAACGTTAGGTATAGTGGACCAGAAAAACTTTAGACCATTGATGGTCATTTATAATATCTATATAAAATACAATTTTCCAAGTAAAAAACTCTTAATTTGAGCAGATTCCGATTATTTTACAAAATCACGAGCAGTTTAACTTCTGTAGTCTTTAGCATTAAGTAGTCTACATCAAAACTGAGAAATACCGATTATAAGTACGTAATATTTACAGCATGGAATGATAATAATGCCTGGCAGGCTGACTTCTCCTCTATGCACCGTTAAATTATTAACCTGGGTACTTTACCAGAAACTCGGAATACTATAACAACATAAATTCAGCAATGGATTAAAATTCTGTATTAATGAATTGTACCATCGTTATCAAATGTTATCTGGATTTCGATTTAATATTGGGGAACCAGCGGTCAACGCTCTCAGCGCAGCGATAAAGAAAATCAACTGCAACAGTCACTTTTAGTACTAAAGGATATGGTTCAATAGTAATGAACTGGAGCTTTAATGTTATAAAATATCCTCAATTTAAGAGGAGTATAGTTATAATAAACTGTCTGTATAAACGCCCTATCAGCAGCCCAAACGGCAAACGACTTTTTTCGAAAGCTATATTATAGAGATAAACGGATGACCATAAAAGGACCCTTGATGGTTACTGAGATTGCGCCTCATAAAAGTTTTATGGCATATAATGGGTTTAACCTTATACGCCTTATACCTTGGTGATGTCACATGTGGTGTAGATAGAGGTCATTGTCTTCCAGGTCTCAAGTTAATTAACAGAGGAGAGCATTTGGGAAAAGTTCACCCGAATCCTTAATTCATTTACAACTCATGGGGACAGAAAACATAATTTGATGAGTAATTGCCGCTTTAGATTAGATGGCAATTTGCAAAAATCAGAAATTAAAACTTTGAGTAGAAATTGTACTTGAAATATTTCATAATCAAGCAATTGAGAAAGCTACTTATTTTATAGATTAAATAAACTAATTTCCTGAGCATTAATAACTAATAAAATATTAATATTTGAATGTTTCTATGCAAAAAGAGGTGAATGATCCCATATTTTACGGTGAAACTTCAAAGGGAATGAGTAAAATTTCAAATAAAGTGACGAAAAATCATCACCTACATCAATGGTTGCCTCTTTTTTATCAATCTTTATGTACCTGAATAAAAAGAATGCATGCTATTTAGTGCTTCATTTAGTTGATATAAAGAGAGAAATATCTTTCTTTTATCAATGGAAAAAAATTATTCTTTACGACTGAATAACTGTTAAATCAGTCAAACTAATTTTTATCACGGTCTGATGAATGCGTATCACTCCCTGTTGACTGGTATTTTTTCTTTAGGAATTAATACTTAAAAATTTAAGCTATCATCCTTATATGTGGAGTAAATCTTCTTATAACTATTTACCGGTTATAAATTAGAAAATTTTTCCCGAAACTCAAGCAATCACCATTACATGAGTGTGTAGCAGATCTTATTAAATCTTTTTATACAATATGGACTAGAAATGTTTCACAAGCCTTTTTTTGGAACGAAATATTTTTGCATTTCAGATAAGGGAATGATTATCCGGTAATACGTCACGAAAACAGGCCAATCGAGCGGGAATGATGCGTTCCTTCCCTTAAGTGAAGCATTGCACGCGGCGGCCCATCCCTGGGGTCGGCCACCGCAGCAGTGAGCACGGGAGAGGATACCTTATCTTCCCGGGACCACAGATTCCTTTCAAGGGGAAGGGTTGCGTCTTATGTGGGAGGGGAGTTAGGTGGGCGACGGGTGGTGGTGGTGCCATGGATCGTGATGGGGTCGGAGGAACGGATGAAAGGGTATACGCGAGCAGGGTATGGAAGGATCCCGGGGGTTTGGGGAGTATGTGGGGGAGAAAGGGCTGGGAAAGTGGAGGAAGCAGCTGTTTGATCCCACCGCTTAAGTCAATTCAGAAATCACTTCTGTCGGGGAATGGATAGAGGAGACGGCAGCAGGAGGGTTCTATGGAGAGTCCGGAAGGAGGTTGTCTCCTCGAAGATGGGCGGCTCGAGGAGTGGATATATATATGTGTGTATATATAAGGAGTGGGATCATCGTTGTTGCTGGAGAACCCTTGGCAGGCATCCGCGCCGTCTCTCGGCGGGCGTTGCTATGGAGGCGACAGTGGTGGCAGCGAGGGAACGAGGGTAAAAAACGAAAGGGTAAAATGCACCATACTGCAATAGCTTTCAGGGTTTGGCACCGTTTTCAGTATTTCTCTCGAAGAAAATTGAATTTTCATCAGTAACCAAAACATTCACACTTATTTTAGCCTATCCAATAGGCTGGCAACTGAGTTCCCGCAGTTCTAAAAATGTTGTTTATTTTTCGATGAAATTAACCAATAAATGATGAATAATGTTTTCTCCTTGTTGTATATAATTTTTTTCCTACTTTAGACTGGGGCCCACCATACACACAACATATTTTAATGCAGATGGAGATGTTATTTTTACACGCCGGGTGTATTTGGACTCCAGGCTGTAAAATGAAATGTATTCCGGGCGTAGGTGTGTACCGGGATAGCCGTTTATTTTTTATTGTTATAATGAGATCAATGATAAAAAATGAGGCGATAGTCGGAATCTCCTCTTTCTATACCCAGGAATGCAACTAGATTTTCTGCGAAGAAAATGCAAAATCCCCTTATTATTAAGGTGTTTGTATTAATTATGTCTCTTTTTGAATGCATATTTTTGATTAACATTTATACTCAAGTACGGTCAGCATGATTCAAAATATTGGAATGAATAATTTGATATTCACATTGCCGTATGTGAGCTTGACATTTACTATCATTGACAACAAATGTGTCAAAGATGAACAAATAGTAACTGAGCATATATATTTTAATTGCACGTCTTGATACAGTGTTAAAAAAGTTACCAAGAAGAAGGTGATATTCGCATTATTCATGAAAACCAGTGTTTACATTATGATATTCCTCATTAATAACGTTTATGTTCTAGGAGTATGCAAATTACATGGTGTTGAATATTGTCAATTGATTAATCAGGCAAGAAAATTCGAAAAAATGATGTAAAAATTCAATTTTATCGGGAAAATAAAAATCAACTTCCACCTGCAACTTTGATTCTTTGATTTTTCATGAGGAATTAATTTTTTTCTGCGCAAGTTCGGCTGATGTAAAAACGGGCTCTGTTAAATCATTGAGTATATTTGTTGCAAAATTGTTAATTATTTACAGATATTATTAATTTTAAATCAATCATAGAATCAATTTCCAATAAATATCCTCAGATTAATTTATAAATTTTGACTACGACGATTTTTATTCTAAACTCGAGTTTTACTTTTAGAAGGTGAAGTCATTCGACACAAAACGTCATGATCTCCACAAAAATAATGGATAACTTTATCGGAGTAAGAAGTAAGTATGAAAAGAGGTGTAAAAGATTTAAATAAATAATGAAAGTATTTGAAAAAGTCATGACCAAACTTTTACATTTTGAATATCTTGGAAAATCAAGCTAGCCTTATGGTTTTAGAACAGAGTGAGTGGGAATGAGAAAATTAGCTGGAATTTGAGAAAAGGGAGGAATACTTAAACTTTTCGTGTTTTTATTGCAATAAAATGACGGGGTTTTTCCGTATGGATGATACTCAGGCTAAATGTGTTGAAGTTTTAGCGCATTAACGTGATCCTCTTGTTTTTTTGACTTTCAAGGTCCCTTTCTTTTTGGCGTCAGGAGCCCTTTAGGCCACATTTGTTATTCCCTTTCATTTTTCCAAGGACGAGATCCCCTTTCTCATACACTTCGCCGCTTGAACTATATATCCCAAGTTTTCCCTTCTCCTCTTTCCACGGAGGAAAATATTATTTCCGAATTCTGATGCGGCATTGGATTGAGATGAGACCTACAAAGGACTCTCGATATAAAAAAATACTCCCTCAATCGGTCTACCCCTGTCTCTCTATGGAATTCACCAGCGAAATACTGTTCCTGCAAAAAATTCTACATTTCCATCCTCAAAAAAATTTCGAAAGCTAGGAGGAAAATAAGTTCCACCAGAGAGATATTGCAGAAAGAATGTCTTAGTACCTTATAATGGATTTACTGAGGAAGCTGCTCGCAAGTGGACAGGTATTTTTTGTTTCGGGCTTTGATTGATTCTCCCAACGCTTCACTTAGATAAAAAAGCGTATCGTCAAATATTGAATATTTTTTTTGGGGACATAGAACTTCTAAGGAAAATTGATTTTAAAGACAGGATAGTAAACACTATTAAATTCCAAATATGATTTTTAGTAAGTAATTGAAATTCAAAAGGGGTATTAATAAAAAGAAAAAAAGTCGGTACATGATCAAGGTCATATTGCAGGCGAGACATTAAAATAGTCATATCTGCCTAAGGATATAATTGTAATATAATTTTATACCAAGAAAAATTAAAAATTATTTGAATAGGCAAAATTTGCAAAAGAACTTTTCTATGCTGAAGTCCTTCACTTAGAAACTCATGCCTAGGTATTATAGAATATTTTCATTATTATTGTATTCAAATTTTCAGCTCTAATTAAAGCCTGAAAGCTAGGGGGCATGAGCTTTCAGACCAAATGTCTGTTGCAAAGAAATTACTACATCTTATCCAGAAAGTAAATGTACAGGAGATGAGGTATCAGCAAATATGTTTTCTTCATCTCTATATCACCGTTAATAACCTTTAATAGATGAAATTTCTGTGACATATTATACCGGTTTAGGTAAAATTTAATTTCCACATTTGATTTATTTATATGTCACTGTACGAGGCTTCCATAAATTTTATATTAAACTTATAAACTGAAATAGAATTAAAACATATATTTGTATAATGTACTTAGTATGGGAGGATAGGTTCATCTTAACCAACACTTGTCTAAATAATCACTCTTCTGGAGGCACTAAGAGAGAAGTATGTAATTCATCGCTCTATAATTTATCATATTGGATGTAATTATAACATGATACATGCATGTGCTCGCTAACTAATGCACTTTAAATATGACTAATTTACCTTCGAATTGAATCGGAATTCAGATTTGTAGCAGTGCCCTCGAACAAAATTACCCTAAGTCACAACGAATGATCATATAGCAAAGAAAACGACTTTAAATGAAAGAAAAAGATCCATTTAGCTCATAAATTGCATTTCATATAAACAACTCTCTCAGAGAGGAATGAGTTGATTCGTGGAACAAAAGGGAGGAAGCTATTTTTTCAAAAAAGATAAATAATTTTAAATCCTCTTTCGAGCTCACCATCCGTTTACTAAGGCTTCTTCAACGCCAATTAATACTACATGTGCTGGCAGATTATAGCACCACGAGCCTACTACTAAGGCTTCCCCTTTTTCCCACAGGAGCGAGGCTACCATTTCAGACAATTTATATTTCCGTTGAATGCCATGGTGATCAATGGGGTGTATAATCGAGAAGCCAGAGAAGACTACGATATATCTGTTGTACTCTGCGCTGCTTCTGGTGAGGCGAATCCCACACAGATAATCACCTTAGAAATTCTCTCTGCGTGTTACCCCTTAATCTTGACACCTTTCCTTTCTACCTTTGTTTTAGCAAATTTTCCAAGAAGTAGGGTGGCGTCTCAAATTTAATTTCCCTGCCGCGGCCAACGTTACAACGCCATGATTAAAAGCATAATCAGTTGGTTTCTTTAAAAAAAGAGGGAGTGGGAGGAGAGATACTAAATTGGCGCGAATCCTTGTACCCTTTCCTCGAATGGGTGGAGCGGGGAATGAAAAGAAAAAAATGTGCCACCGAGCTTTGATCAAACTTAGAGAAAAAATATTTGCGAGAAAAATCTTTGCATATTAAAGCCCTGAAAACCTTTGGTCTTGCTTATTTCACGATAGCTCTCTTATTTGCAAGGTAGACAAGGATCCTGATTTAATTTCCCTATTCCCGAATAAAGAAGAAAATAATTTTCATATGAATATGCATTAATGAATTCTACGCATCGTAAATTAGAAGTGTTAAATCATTACTGTAGATGTGGGAAGTTATGTCAGTAAAGGAATAGATTATTAAGGTTAGTGCGAGGACAGTCCTTGGATTTCAACCTATGTACAACGAATATCAATTATAACTATTTTCCTTATCTTGCTAGCTTATCATTGCATTTGGTATATTAATGGTTGCATAGTATTAGAGTATGCACAGTCTAACTTGAAAACATGATAAATTAGGAATAGTCCTCAATAAATACATATGTGTTAGGATTATTACATTAAGCATGATTTAGATATGAACTGTATGAGTGAATTGAATTGTATATCCCAAAAAAATTATTGCAAAACAATACACTGGGAAGGTTATGATTAATTTCAGAGCTAACCATGGTTGCGGTAGATAGCGACAGGTATGGCTAAAGAGAAGGGCATTACAAATAAAATTTCGGGAAGGTCTGAAGAGATATATTCATACATGCATTTTGATTTAAATGCTTACATCTATTGATGCAGTACACAATGCACTTAACCCTTAAGGAAAATGCACTTAACCCTTAAGGACACTTTTCCTGCATTTTCCTTTTTATTATGCATTAACACACGAAAAGAAAGCAGACAAGGAATTAAAACAAACGATCGTCAGAGGAATGGCCTTTGATTTCAATGTCATCATTATTTTGGAAGCATATTGACAGGCTATGAAAATATCAAAGAAATAACTCGTATAAAATTAAACGATAGGGTAGAAAAGGAGACTTAAACTTTAATTAATGTTAGTCGTAGGACCAGCAGTTGATTCCAAGGTACGTGAAAAGATCATAATGAGCGCCTTTTCCTCAAAAAGAAATATTAATATATTGTAAGCACTTCACTGGAGGGATAGGGACACGAATGTATTTAAGAAGAGGAGGCAAGGTAGTAGAGGAAGATATAATAAAGGTCAGCCCAGAGAAATCAATTTCTAGTGACACAGTAGGCTGATTAAGAACGTGTTTCCCATATGATTATCTATTAATATACTCCATGATTTCTACCGATGGAACGCTGTGTGACTAGTACCCTCGTTAGATATGGGGAGTTAGGGTAGGAGAAGAAAGCATAATGAAGGGTAGTGCGAGACTCGGCCTCCAGCTGTACGGGGGCCATATTACCATCCTCTCCGAATGGCTGGCTGGCCTCCAATCTCCTAGCGCCACCTTAATTAGAAAGCAGGCCTCACTTACTGCCTGCAGTTTTCTCACTATTCACTCCTCTGCTCCCCTTGCGACCACCGCCAATTTCCTCCCCGACCACCCAACGCTACGCATCTCGATGTACATAGAGACCAAACCCAATAACGTCGGCTCACTTGGAAATCAATTTCCCATATATTTTGTCATATGCCGGCGGGAGCAAAATAGAGAGGAATTCAAAAAATATATGCATAGACTAAAATTGCTTCCTACCTAACCTCATTATTCTATGATAAAAATAGTAAGCTATATTATGCTAAGAATGTTTAACTTTTCTGGCATATGCGAAATATGAGGCAATATCATTTTGATAACTTTTGCGATTTTTCTTCAGTAGGGAATATAGAGAAAACGCTGAAGATATGCAATGTAAAGGGAATGTAAATGTGATGAGGGCTGTAGTTTTGCATCGAATTTTTTAATAGATTTTATCACTGGTAAATATTTCCACTCAATTTCCGTACTGGGAATTGTAAATTGCGCAAATAGACCTCTTTGAAAAGAGTAAAAAGCCTTGGAGGATGCTAATAGTCGTTGTAATTTACATATGTTATTTTTTATCAATGTAAAATAGAGCCCCATACGTTCTCAGAAAAGTAATGATTATTTTTCTAAGATCAAATGGCCTCTTAATAATGAGACATAATCGTATTAAGATTTTACATTTAAGTCACTTAATCACTATTACGAGACCATAATTATAAGACGCACTTGTTGCTGCAATGTTAGTGATGCGCACCTAATAAGTAATAAGGCTATCTGGAATGCTGCTGTGAAGTTTTTTAAATTATGAGTCACGGAAACTGATGATTTTTTCATACTCCAAAATCCCGTAACTACACAAAGCGTACGAATTAAACATATTATTCTCAAAAAATTTTGACAATTGGTGACTCAATTTTAATATTTTTAAGAAAAATATTTTTTTCTGTTTTTCCTAAGAATCAGTGCCGATTGAATTGCGTTTAATTCAAATTAACTTCTTTTGATTTGCATTGAATTCCAATAATGATATGTTAAAATTTACCCCTAGGTTAAAACTCAGGCATCCTACTAGAAAGCGAGTTGGATCCGCCATTCAGATTCATCCAGTACGTTTCCAATCGCCATCATGACTGTGGAAATCGTTGTTTCTACGGCAGGGAACGCGATACGACGGAAGGAAGTTAGCCATGGAAACGCTGAGTCGTCCATAGGTACTTGGGCGCGTGGATTAAAGGGGTTGATTGACGTTTATCTAGAATTGACCGCGCCCCCCTCCGCCGAAGTAGCGTTCGGCCATCGAAGGGATAATAAGGAAAAGGGCCTTCAACCTATAGTGGCGGGAAGGGATGAGGCGGCCCCCTGAAGGGAATCGGGTGAAATGGCTGGGAAGCACCGATGTCGGCCGAGGGGTGGGTGAGTGACTAAGTGGCCTGGATAGCGGCGGCGGACTGAGGCATTGAAGGCGACCGCCATTGTTTGAAATGTTCCACGGGCTGGAAAGCGCTGGGATTTGGGAGGGGCCGAGAGTCTCCTCCAGATTGAGACTCAAAAGGCTCGTATGTGTACATAACGCTGGGCGACCTGAGAGAGAGGGGAAAGGTCAGAGAGATGCTGGGCGGACCATTCTCCAGCATGGCCCACACCAGAAACCACGGAGGCGACCCCTCCTCGCCCATTCAGGCCCCTGGAAATGGGATTGGCGTCTACGTGACGAGGTGGGAGGAGGGGTTTGTTCAACTCACCCCATTCTACCCTTTTGGTCCAACCCAAACCTACTCTCTCTCTCAACCCCTCCCCCCCAACTTGCCGAATCAAAATCTTCACCAAATCGGACGGTCCCAGCGCGTGTTTTTTCTCAGCGCCACTGTCGCGTCTAGTCTGCGTCTCACTCCCTTCCCTAGGGAAGCCAACAGGGTGTTTTTGTTAGCCTACTAGTACAATAGAAATCATCACGAACTTTTATGTAAACAAACGTCGGTACACTGCTGTTCATCTAAATATGAACGTAGTCTTGATATACATGCTGAAAGTTTAATACCCCTATTCATTTGCTAATAAACAAAATTGAAATCTGGCGGCCCATACACGCATTCCAGGAAAATATACGTGCAGAGACGAAAAATATCGTGTTAACGCATACCGTAACAAAAAGGCTTGCACTTCGAGGATAATTGTAGTTATATGTAGAATCCTTACAGTTATGTTTTTACTTTTAACTTGCCAAGAGGTGTGTCTACCTGGCAGGATGTCCAATCACAGATGTTGTATGACGTGACGTAGCAATTGGTAATGAGAAAACGACTCGAAGGACGAGTCGGATGAAACTGAAAGCTAAGGGCTTTGAGTATAGGATATGCACATATACAAAAACTTTGTTTGAGGTCCGTACAGACGTATGGAAAAATATATATTTTTATATATATTGTTACATACATAAAAATAACCTGAGTTTTGGTATAGTTAAAAACTATTTTATGTATACCAAAACTCAGGTTCATAAATCCATGCATGTCGAAAGCCTTTTCCTCAAATTGCGAATATAATTAAAATACATAAAATTGGATTGGCATCGAAGGGGCAAAGATCGGTCTAGATCACTCCATCCATCTCCACCCGGTGCACCAAAAGAAACCCTTCTCCCACCCTGCTGAATCCAAATGTTCGCCCAAGAAGGTAATGTTTTGACCAAAAGCGAGTCATAAAACCTTTTTTATATCATCCCTTATTATTTTATTTCCCGAATTCTCATATATTATTCCCAAAAACTAGTTCTTCAGAGGCATAGAAATAAAGATTTAACCCCATGATCTTCGCTATATTGCGCAAATCTATCGCTCAAAAGAAATTAAAATTGCGAGTGGGCAAAAAGGTTTTTCCCGTTGCTTCAATGCTTCCTTAAAATTGGTGCCATTGAAACATTTATATATTTATGCGTATCATATATTAATGTATTTAAAAAATGGAAATATAACTTTGCAAATGAACGCATTATAATCTACGCTATAAATTCCGCCTACTCTTAATTAAACCAAAAAAAATCTGACTTTAAAAGCTGCTCTCTGGTCATGGGACCTAAAATATGCAATTTAATACCAGTTAATATTAATTTCAATATCAATATTAAAATTTAATTAAGTAGTTCAAATGGCAGTGGAATTTCTAGGTATTCAGGCGAGCGTACAATTTTTGTATATCATTATATAGTAAAGGTCTTCAATTTATTGTATTCGTCCTATTTGTGTCATTGAAATTGTTTGCACAATTTATTATTTAAATTATGAATTTTTCATGTTCTTAAAAAAATGCGAATATGTGCCTTCTGAGTGGGTTTAGTGGGAGTCTCTTAGAATCCTCTGGTGTTCTCCATGGAATCGATCTAAAATAGTAAATAAAATATCCTAAATTCCACGTAAAAGTATACTTTCTTTACAATCCCTCTCCTTAACACTTTGGGTGCTGGGTGAATATCACCAGGTCTTTACCCCAGTGCTGGCTATTTTTTGCACTTTTCAAAGTGATGTTACAAAAAGAATTTTTAAGATATGCATGAGTGAATAGCATTAGTTTTAAGACCATACTTTTATCTTTTGAATTCATATTGAAATATTTTGTATATCATAATGCATAAAGAAACTGCAGAAGCTAAAAAAAAGCCCATATTTGAATTTTCAAAAAGTTGAAAAAATCATTGTTTTTCATAAATTTATTTATAAAATAATCACAACACCCTAATTTGAAATAGTAATTACCAATATTTGTAATTATCATAGTAATCAACATTTAAAATGATCATAATCAATATTTGAACAATAATAAAAATCCAATTATAATAGCTAAATCGCGAAGTTCTTCCTTGTGTGGAAAAACTGGAAGCATGGCTCTATGCAGAGACCAATGTTACATGCATTACACTGCTAGGAAGTACATTTTCTGGCAGCTTTCCCAGTTGTTTTTCGCCCTTTTTCGGAGCACACCCTACACCTCTTTTGAGCCTTCTTTTGTACTGATGGTATGGGAATTTTTTCAATGAAATGCTTTTCAGATATTCTAGTTATCTCGGCTCTGGCGTTTTCGAGGGGCGATTCGTCTTCCAATGTAACTAACTCTGAACAAATTTTTTGCGTAAAATAGGTGACTGCAACAGATTTTTGGCTTAACTGATTGTACATGATTATGTGTTATTTGTCACTGCCATAACTATTAGGTGGACTGCCAGCTTACGCCACCACTTCACTGATCGATGATCCAGGGCACCGTAACGAATTAGTTGATCACTTAGGTCTACACCAAATTATTTCTTGTAATAGTCTATTACTATCGCAGGTTTAGTTTTCTCCCTTTCTCTGCGATCTTTGAAAGTGATCATGTCACTTTTATGTCAAGTGGAGAGCAGAAACACATCACGTTTGTCTTTCCAACGCTGGACTAATATATTTTCCTGTCGCGCGAAAACATGCTCTCCACGAGATAGGCGAGTATTTTTTATCACCATTAGAATCCCCGCCCTATTTTTCATGATAGTACCTACTAATCCCGTTTGAAGGCTTTCCAATTCACGGGCCAGGGCAATGCTTGTGTAAAATCGGTCTGTATATAATGTGTGACCCTTATTAGCAAGCGTAGCCAAAAGTCTCTTGACTATAGCCAATCCAGAGTTTTCCTGGCAATGAAAAACATCCACATTCCAAACAAAACCACTGCTTGCTTCTGAGAGCATGTAGAGTTTTATTCCATATTTGCTTGGCTTCTGAGGCATGTACACTTTGCAGCAAAACCTACCACGAAAGGGACAAATTCCTTCATCTACAGTTATATCCTCCGCAGGTTGGTAGGATTTTTGAAATTTATTTCGAACATCCTTTAGTAATGGACGCACTTTGAATAGGGCGTCGTGACCGTCTACGCCTTTTTCAATGAATAATTGGTTGTCCGCAAGATGGAAATTTCCTAAGATTGAAAGAAATCTATCTCTAGAGAAAACACCAGACAGAAGCCACACGCCAAGACGGGATCAGTACTCCAATGATCAGGGATACGAGGACGTTTGCTAAATCTCATGTGCATTATAACGGCAAGAAACCTTTTTACGTCACCTCGAGTCACTGTTTTCCAGGATTGCAATCTGCCATTTGCGGATAGTAAGTTCCCTCTCCTCAGTTTTGCAATTCTTTGCCTTGCATATAAGTTCGTATGTTCCTTGATACGATTTATCAAATCGATGTCAAAAAATGTTCAAAAAATCCATCATCTCACTTGAACTATTTAGCCCAGAATTTGATTTTACATCATAGTCACCAGTGAAGATTACATACTTCAATAATGGAAAGGTTATCGTTAGAATAGAGGATCGAAAAGTAGCTAAGTTCCATATCCCAAATAAAAACCTTGGGAACTGCGTCATTATCACTCCAAATACCCGGCCCGCTCGTCTGTTAGTTGACCGTCTGCCTCTAGGTGCACATCATTTTTTGAACTTCTCCTCGCTTACTTAGTTGTTGCACCATTTCTGGTTCGTTCAAACCTTCAGACTCTAAAATAAATATCATATAAACAATGAAAACAGTAATTGTACGAATAAATATTGCGCAAAAAAATATATAAAAGAAGTCAAAAAAAGGTCACGCGGGTTGCGTTACTAAACGCAAGAAATGGAAATTACCTATTGAACTATCTTTGCTGGGCATATAATCAGCATCGCATTCTGAGTCCTCAAAATCACTTTCACTATCATCGCTGTCGAAACGGATTGGCAATGTCTTCGTCGGCGAGATTTCGCTCCGTGATCACTGGCGAAAGGACACACAAATGACGAACGAGGTAGGGATTTTCGAGCCTTCGGACACATTTTGTCTTGACGGAAAAAAATATGACGAAATATATGACTTTGTGGCATTAACTTCACCTATAAGAGCAAATGCATGAATCCGAGTAATACCAGCGGTGTAACTTTGAGGCGGGAGCCGCTACAATGTAAGCAAAATGCCCGTCGTAATATTACGCCGGCCGCAAATTCTGCAACACCTCGCGCGGCGTAATATTACGCCGTTAGCACTCAAAGTGATGTATTTATGAGTCTCAACGTACGGCAAAACTCTTTCAGTATCATCTCCATGTGTTTTCTTCCTAGAATTCACTTTATCCAATAATGCATTTCAAATATTTCCTGAATAAATACTTTGGTACTCATAAAAGTGTCTCTTCCTCTTCCAATAACAAATAACCCACGGTCGTGAAGATAAACAGGTAACTCACTGAGTGTACTTCGCCGTAGCGGATTTTGTGGGAAGTTGCGACCAGATGATGTCACATGTCTTCTATCAATACACGGACGCTATTTATGTATAACATTCCGCTTTAAAAAAATATTCCTTGTTTCAACTCGGTAAATATTACTAAAATAACGCTTTATCCCCTTCATTCCTTAAATGTGTATCGTAAATATTTATTATGCATGGGAATCTATAAGAAGCTATTTACTCGCTCTAAGAAAAAACGATATTTTGCCAACGGACGCAATTGGTTCTCATTGAATATGCTATATTATTTTTGTGATATTGGGACTAATATTTGTCCTAAGCAACACATTTATTTATCATTCTCTCACATGTAATGGTAAAGTTCTAAACAAGTAACTAACGTATTGCAGCATCCATGAGTGCACTCTCAAATCTTTCGGTGAACAAGGAAATTCGGTGTTTGGAACACCTACGTTAGCTTAAATTATCCACCCAAATAAATTTCGTGCTTTGATTAATAGTTACTATTGGACATTTCTATACAGAAATCATAAAATATGTATAAAAACATGGAATTGAATATTAAATAAAGATCGATAGCAAGATGACAAGAAATTATTTCAAACATGAAGACAAATATAAAATAGCACTAAAATTTATTTCCAGTGATATCGTGATTTTACAATTAAAAGTAAAACCTATTTAAACTTTCGGTACTCGATAGGATCACAGTTTTTTGCGTTGTTTAATATAAAAAATCATTCACAATATGAAAATCGAGAAACGCATGGTAGTTTTTGATTTTGTCTTAATTATCTATTGTGTTCAGTTGACCGTGTTGAGTATAGAAAGACTTATGAAAAGAAAAAAATAGGTTTACTCAAGAAGCAGGGTGACAAACTAATAAAATTGGCCAAGCCAAAAATATGTAGAAGTAAATGGTGCAACAAAATGATTCTTGTATTATCAGGGTACCAATGACGTTAAGGAAAATTGATTAAATAAAACTCAGGTAAAAGTCATAACCCAAAATGGAAAAAATATGAGTGAATAAACTTAAAAAATCTAATTTGCGAACTTTTCCTCGATAGATGAACAGAAATAACCATTTTATGCATAAGCAATTAAGTCCATTTCAATGGCTACCTATTGCGCGGAAGAATAAATAGTCAAATATTCTAGGATATATGCATACCTGGAGGTTTAAGGATTAATATTTAAAGTTCTAAACAAACCAACCGAATAGCACCTCATGGGCTGAGTGCTTGGTATACTTCTTCGATAGGCTTCCTTTATTTTCTTTATTTAATCACGATACTTTTAACCTTATTTCTTTTTTCTCAGATATCTTCTGGCAACTCTGTACTTCGGCGCAAACGATTTTTTCTTTCGAATAACCTCTCAGCCAGAAGGCACCTTTCTCCTTAGCGTAGGACGGCGCGCCTATCAAAGGGGTTTTGTGTTTCAATACGAATATCGTGTGTCTATAAGTACGTATCTCGTGATAAAAAATTTTTTAAACCATAGAAAATAATACAAAATTTCTCTTGAACGACAACGGATGGAACCGGACTGTTATCAAAACTTTGACAACTCCAAATCACGCTCGAAGTAACACCAATAATTTACCCAGTAATTTTAAAATTTCACCTTGATAAAAAGCATTATTTCAGTAGGAACCGACTATGAATAGTTTCATGAGATTAGGGCTTATAAATTTAACTATAAATATGTAAAATATAAAAAAATAAGAAAATACAGTCAATCTTTTACTTGATGATATTTATAATAGAAGAATCTCACAAAGTAGCCTTGTGAAGCATGAAGTGATACTAGGACATAAGCTACCTTAAGCTGAGCCTTAGAAAAAAAGGCATAACCTTTGCGAGAGCCTAAGTGAGCAAGCAATATATCGGATTCACGTCTCTGACCTTACCCATTTATCACACAGTGAATCTAGTCAATACCTGTAGGTATAACTTTCTCCTTTGATAGGACATCTATTGCATGAATAAAGAAATTCCAAGACATTTTGTTACACCAACAAGTTTAGAGATATGCAATGATAAGTTTCAACGGAACTGCACTTGCCGCGTAGAAAGGCTGACTTCTCAATCCCCTTATTCAAATTTGATCCTTATTCTTTTTTCCCTCGTTCCATTCTCTCCGTTCTCTCCCTGGAAACACACCCCTATTCGCCGGCCACTCTTCTTCACCCCCTGCCATCGCTACCCTCTCAGCCATAGAAGGCTGCCTTTTGGGTCGATGCCCCTTATCAAAGGGGTTTTGCCTTTCAAAGCGGTGACACCGACGGACGGGGACCTATAACTGCTGCTCCTTTCCATCCTCGATAACGCCGCACCCCCACTTTCCCCACTCACCTCCCTCCCACACCTCTTTGTCGCCCATTCCCTTGGTCTTGCTATCCTTCTTCTCCTTCCCCTCTCATTCAACTCCACGAAATCTCTCTCCATCCCGGTAGGAGCGTCTCACCAAAACATTTGAGGGTAGACTTCTTAAGCCTTTTAAGATCTGAGGGACATACAAGTCCCATATTTTTGAAATTCTCTCAAAATTAAATGAGAAGGTGTATGATTGTAAGAATTGGTTTTATTGAATAATAGGCTATTGGCTTCTAGTTTTAAATTCTTTTTGTGTTATCCTTTTGTTATTGAAGTTTACACATTGCTAATAACTTTCACTTGAAAAGTTGTTTACGAAGTGAGAAGTTGATTTTTTATGATAAATCAATAAGGAAGTCAATTATAATAGGACTTAACGTTTATCCTTTATGTGTACCTAGCATGTGGAGTTAGTACGAAAAATCCCTCTTTTGTGTTTTAATTTTCACAAAATTAGTGCTTTTATGTCATGGGACACATACATCCCTATGGACTATAAGGGAGCGAGAATTGGTATTATTTCACATCTCAGACTGTATCTCAGAAACTATTAAAGATATCGCTTTCATATAAAGTTTTTACATCTTAAGTTTTAAAGTGTAATGTTTTTGGAATCTACGCATCAGTATTAGCCTAAAAACGTATTTTTCTGCAATCTAATGGCCGCAACCCTTATGGAGGATTAACAGGTGCCATTCTTTTTAACCATAAAAGCCAAAGGCAATTTTTTTTACCATTTTTAACGCTCTCGTGCGTATCAATAAGTTTTCGAACACAAAACAAAATTCTTATATGAAAAGAAAATTTAAAAATAGCCATACGTACGTTTTTATTGAAATGTCAGCGTTTTTCCACTATGCTGTGACAAAATATTTTGAACTTGATATGATACTATCCATCGGAATTAACGTAGGTACACATTTTAGCATAGCAGGTCTTGGGGGCGCTGCAGCTGTGTCGTGGGTAGATTACTTACTGAATGATGTGTTCCCAGTTCAAATCCCGGGTGAAAGACTGCGGACAGCCGTAGATAAAATCCTCGAAGTGCAACGTGGCCCACGGAAAAGTAATACCCACCCACTCTAGGCGTTCGTATTCCACACGCCTGCAGCTTAGTTTAGGGTGAGCTCTACCCCACATATTAAAACTAACCATCGCTTTCAATCATAGAGTGAATGAATGAGTCTTTGCATGACCCTTAAACGGATTCTTTCACAAAGAATTAAATAACATCGATGTATAAGTATAAATATATACATTGTTTCGAATCAATGCATAGCTTGTACAAGATATGGTGCATTTACGGCTGTAAATGAAAAATTTAAGATAAAATTTGTGTGCCAATTCCCGCTTCTTAATTCTCTTTTTCATCACGAGGAAATTGTATAAGTTATTTGTTTAAAAATTTGAAATAAATATTTATATCCTCCATTTGAAGAAGTTGAGGATTTACTGGTCAATACTGTCAACGAATGTCAGTCCTGATGACTTTCTTTGGGCGAAGTCGGTGATGCTAGGATCAGATCTAGAAGTGCTCTGCCCTAGTTTTTGTGGATTTAAGAACGAGTGTTTCATATTTTTTCCGTACTCTTTATTCTTATTCTTACTCTATTCGTACTCTTCTATTTAAAATGCTGGAACGTTATATTTCTAAATAAATTTCGAAACTGACGAATCTATCACACTGAATTATCTACTCTATTACTGATAGGTGCGAAAGGCACACCCTTATTTGCACTGTAGGTATGTGCCTAAGCGTAGTGAATTTTGTATCTTTTAACCAATTATTTCCAAATAGAAGCTCTACATGCGTATAAATATGCTTCAGTAGTGCCGAAATAACCAATGTAGCTAAAAACAGGATTCCTCGGGTGTATATCGTCTGTTTTCTCCAACTAAAAGTAAATTGCTTCATTAATAAGACTTAAATTATTAATACTAATTCAGATTGTTTATCAACCAGGTTATTACGCTTGGGATACCTTTATAGTCAGATAGAAGAGTTATGGAATAAGAAGTTACTTTTTTCATACCTTTTCCATAATTTTATGATGATCGATTTTTAATTTTTCTAAGAACAATCTATTATAATTTTAATTCCTAATATTTATCAATTATAATCATTTGGGGATGGGAAATGATGAATATAATTGGCACATTAGGGGTGTTCAAATTACTCGCACTTGGTTTGCGTTGATGAGGCTGTAAACAAGAATGAAAATACATTGCCATAGTTATATCCTTGCCAGCGAACCGATACATTGAGCTGATACAGAAAATGAAATTTTGAATTCTATATATAAAATGGTGCCTTAGCATTTTAAAATAATTCAACTGATCATAAGGTTGGTGCTACTTAAATTGTTCCTAAAATTTATTCAAGTGGTGCCAAATAGCAGGAGTTTTAATCATCTCTAGTCAACAATCCTCAGACTGGCTTGATGCAGCTCTCCACTCAATTCTCCCATCAGCTACTCTTTTCACACCTACGTATTTCTTTTCTTTCACATCTTTCTTTACCTGTCCCATAAATTTAATTTGAGGTCTTCATTTTCTGTTCTTGCCATCCACTTGTCCCTCGATGATTGTCTTCATCAGGCCTTCATGTCTTAGGATGTGCCCTATATGGTTGTTCCGTCTTCTTCCGTTTTCATGAGGCTTTACTTCCCTCCTACTTTTCGTAGGACTTCATCATTGCTAACTCGGTCGATCCATTTGATGTTCATCATTCTTCTGTGGCAGCACATTTCGAAGGCCTCTATCCTTGCTTACTCCGTTGCTGTAATTGTTCATGCCTCACTTCCATATAGGTGCATAATCCAAATATAGGCTCTTATAAATTGTTTCCTTCGCCGCAGATTTAATTCTTAAAAAGGTAAGTTTTATTTAAAAGGCTTGTCGTAAAAATAAAATTATCTTTGCAATATATGACACAGGTGGTAAGAATAGAAGTGAATTATTCGTTTCCCCAAAATTTCAAGTCCTCTTTCGATGAGATATTTAAGCATACCTCCTTAATTGACGTGATTATGGAAAGTTAGCTATGTGATTTGATTGAATACAACCTGAGTCATAATTCAAAAATGAAAGTTCTAATTTACTGCACCATTTCGGTGCTTAAGATTGAAAAAAATTGAAAATGTTAATTTGAAACCCGATTGGCATGTCAATACTGACTGAGTGTTGCTATTTCACTGAGTAATCAGTTCATAACAAACATTCGTTCAGGATAAATTCACTCTGTCACTATATTTTTTCCTGAGGCACATTTAAGACCCCTCCAGTCCTAAACTGAAGCAATCGCTATGGTCAGAAATCCGATTTTGCAACACAAGCTCGACGTATTTCATGACGGGGAATGCGAACCAGCGGTCATAAATACGGATAGTGACCCCAATAAACGGGTTGATTAAGAATGGTAGCCATACCACTCATCTGCTTAAACAAGTACTATGGCTGGATCCGTTCTGTGATTCCCGGGAGAATCGTGCAACACTCATTTGGCCGTTTGATAATTAAGCCCATGTTTGCGATACCTTCGGTCGATGGGTCATATTTTCATGTATTATTCGGAGCTAGTGCATGAAGGGAACATTGTTAAAGAGATTTAGAATTTTGGATAGCCACTATATTTCACGATGATAACAAATTGATGCTTAGTGGAGCACGTCAATTTGTTATGGTGCCAATTTTTCAAAGATAGAAAATACTAAAAATCGTAACAAAAAAAAAAAATTTTCATGGCATAAAGTGATATAAAATAATTATAAATCTAAAAAAAATATAAGGAACTACAAAATTGATGCCCAAAAAAGGATATTATTAGAAAATAAATGTTTCTTAAGGCATAAATTGGTAGGAAAAAATGACAAATTTACAAAAATAAATGCAAGCACAAAAATAATACCCACACGAAGAATATAACGAGAAAATTATAGCCATCATTTCAGTTGTCAGACTTAACTGAAATTCGCTCCTTTAATAATATGTCTTCACGGTATGCTGACAAGAAGAGTGAGTAAAATTGAAGAAAAACCTGTGCCGGAGAGTTTTAATTGCGAAAATGCTCGCCCTCAACTCCCAGAATGCGCCAAGTTTACTTTCCCTTACTCGCCCGCTCTTCTCCTAAACTCTCCGCCTTCTTCCCGGGTGAGAACTCCGCGATATTAGCGCATACATGTCCCTCAAAGGAATAAGGGCGCGTGGAAAGTGACGTGTGCCAAGGTCGAGGCACTCACGGCGGGGGATGGAATGCAGCCACAACAACGAGGCCTCCTTGAGAAAGCGTGGTGAGAGATATGAAAAGCGCAGAAATACTGGAAAAACCGCACGAGGCATGATAAACGAGGGGCACAGGAAGAAATAGAATGCTACAGGGTCGGTGAGATTGCAGGCGGTGAGGTGCTGGTGGGCTCCCCTCCATGGGAGAGTCCAGGGGGAAACATGAAAAGCGAGGAGCTGGGAAGGAAACCATGCATGGATGATATATGAGTGGGAGAAAAACGAAAATAAAACTTGTATAATATTACAATGAGAAAAAGTTATTTTTCAAAACAAGATGATAATAAATGTAGATTCTCTGCTGGTGCTAAAGAAAGTACACAACATTTCAGTGAATTCACAGGGTTTAAAACATGACCATTATCAAATAAAAATATCGTTGGCTTATTCATGTTAAAAGTTAAATCTCAAACTCAATTTACTCAATTAACAATCAGTAACGGCATTATAATTTGCAAATCAGAAATAGACATGAAGTAAATATATACTATTGTAAAATTCACACTTGCAGTTTCATGTAAAAATGAGGATTCTAATAGTTTTCAATCACTTGGCGCACGCCAAGTTGAATACGTTTCACTTTCCGACTGTCGCAATTTCGGGTATTCTATCCAAAATATTTTTAAAAGCCTCTAAAAATTCCCATTTATTAGGCATTTTATGGCTATGGTTCCTGGTATTACAACCACTCCAATTGGGAAATGACAATCAGCCATGTATTAGCAGCTGAATCCATTTCGCGTAACTGTTAGCGATTATAAGTTTCTACATTGCTTCATGTTCAGTTCAGTTTAAAAAAATATTCAGCTGTATTCGCCAGTTTCATGCGGACGGCCGGATTGTTTGTTATGAGATTATTTGCGGCTGTAAAGACTAAAAAGAGCAAGGTAAATTATTTTAAAAAGAGAAAAAACGAATAAATAACTTTTTCTATCCTTGATAATAGAAAAAAAACACACGAACACCGAGGAAAATCATAAGAGCAATTTAATGTAGCCCGTACGTTATTGAATAAAAATACAACTATCCCATGAAAATTTAAGCTATCAAATGAAATAAATCCAAACTTTTTCAGGGGATAAATTTGAGGAATGGTGGAGTAATAATGTATATTGACGGATGGAAAATTATTGTCAATGACTCCTTTTTAATATCACCATTAACTAATTGCAACAAACAGTACAATTCTTGGCCCATGCGTGGCACAGGGGAATTAAAGCGCTTATCATGGAGTGGAACCTCGTGTAATAATCCGAATTGATACGGCATTGTTTTCTGCGACGGGAGCAATGTCGCGTCGACGGCGTTGACGGAGGGCGAGGCAGCTATGGCGGGCGCGAGTCGCAGGAGGTGGAATGAGGGGAAGGCTTTTGGGTGAATGGGAATTTTTTGTTAATACTGAAGGGAAAAGGATGGGTGAAGAGGAAAACAGGTATAGATATAGAGTTGCGCCGGGTTAGTGAAGATTCTGATCTGAAGTGTAGCGCTTTAAGGTGCGGACACGTAGACTCTCAGGAAGGAGGACGAGGGGAGACTGGAGGTGTTTGAGATTTGGGTGAGGAGAAGAATGGAGAAAGTTAAGGGGACGGAAAGGAGGAGGAAAGACGAAGTGCTGAATATGGTGGGTGAGGAGAGGCAGCTTCTAGATGAGATAAGAAGGAGATCGAAGGTATGGATGGAGCGAGGACTTAGCTGGGAGAAGATTGCAAAAAGAGTGTTAGAGGGTGGAATGCTAGATAAAAGAGGTAGAGGACGGAAGATAATAGGATGATTCGATAGGATGAAATGGGGTAAACCTCATTGTGAGTTGAAGGAGAGAGTCCATGAAGGAAGAGGAGACTGCCAGAATGCTTTAGCTATAAGTTCTCCATGGAAACCTAAACCGGTAGAATACTTAAATAGGGAAAGTGGAAGGGGGGGAGGTAATCGGAGGCAGTGATGTAGCGTAGAATTCTGCCACCCAGGGCAGATACCCGCTAGATCATTTGAATATATTTAAACAGTCAGTGTCCATCGTTTCATTTTGAATTCAGAAATTTTTGTTCAGCATCTCTAAGGCTTTGCGAAAGAACTTGACAAAATTTCACAGTTTTCAAAGTAATTCTGGATTTAGGAAGCTAATCTCACGACGTTATAACTATAAGTAACTGTTAAAAATTACAGATTACATTACTGCCGAATTTGGAAAAAAATATTTTGTAACGTAATTAACACCCTCAAAATTTCATTCTCATTATGCTAAATATTGAAGGAAGGTGAAACAAATATAGAGCATGGATTGTATAATGATGTGAATTATTAGATACATTTAACCCTAATAGCAATGATTTATTTAAAAAAATGCATTTCCACGTAATTGGTAGTATTGAACAGAAATAATGACAAACTTTACCATGTAAACCTTGACTTCCTCAATGCGCTGGGAATATTTCAGAAACATGATATTTTAAATCTATAAGTAAGAAGTTACACTTCCATCCATGTTATGCATGGATTTTTGTAGATATTAAGTATTCATGGTACTATTTTTTACTTTTATACAAAAAATTGAAATGGTCGCACAAATTTCACCGTTCTCGTTATAACTGCTTCACCACCTTCCTGCATCTTGGGGTGCAAAATTGGACAACTGGATCGGAAGATACTGCTATGCGGTGAAACCAGATGTACGACCAATGAATCTTCACGTGGAAGAGCACAAAATAATGCGATGAATAGAAATATGCACACTTTCGTCTGAGAGATAATGTGGAATGCAGTCATAATAGGGTGGTTTCATATTTTTTTAATTGCCTAAATCGAAAGATTATTACTGCTGGAACACGTATGTCACGCTTTTAGATTTTCAAATATTTATTTCTATATCTATTTTTTGCGATTAAGTGAAAAGTAAAAATTTTGAAGCGCGCGAAAACGCGACGGCTAAGTATGAATTCTGGGAAAAGCCCGTTTGACGTCATTCTGGTTCTAGCTGCCGCCGTGTGAAGCCACCTTGGTGCGACACTATGAGCGCCGATACGATGCAGGCTGTTAGCAGGTAGCAAAGTACCCTTCTAGCAGGTAGCGCTTGGCTTAAATAAGGATTATTAATACCCTATCAAACGAAGGAAACTTTCCGACCATAGGCAATTTTATTAGGTGATCATTAAGAAATGTTTCCTTGAACTCTGTGTCTCATGTATGCATTGGTAATCTCAGAAGACGTAAAACACCTGGCTACTCGTATAGCATCTGGGTCTCTGTGACGTCATGTGGAGTGGCATCGCATGGGAGCCAATCTGGCCCTTTGCAAATGAGGTTAAAATTGATCATTGGCATTCGTCTAAACTGGGATTTCTAAAACAAAATAATTTGTATATTATAAATACACTAATGGTGGGTAACGAATCGCAATAAATGCCTTTCGTTTTCCTTGATGAAGGAAACTACCCTATTATGCCACCACTAAAGAACAGTACTGCCAAGGGCGGGTGTTCTCTCAGCCCTTTCCACCGTAAGCTAAGTCTCTGGGGAGGAGGTTGGGAAGAGGGAGTGAGAGGGAGGGATGGGGAAAGAAGTTGGAATGATTATGGAGAGATGGTGGTGGGGGAAATGAAGGCAACCTCAACTCGCGGGTAATTTAGCAGAGTACCACGTATGCTACACATTCAAAGCAGCAAAACCCTTTCACTACCTTGCCGAAAAAGGAAGAGAAAGGGTTTACTTTGAACAGAATGGAAGGAAGAGAGAAGCGAAGCTTGAATATCAAGGGTGGGGGAGAGATGGGCACGAAAAAGATAAGATAATTTACAGCGAAAATAAATTAGAAAAAATTAAGAATTCGCTAAAAAAAACATTGTTAATATTAATGGCTGATTGCATTTATGGTAACTCTAGGTCTTGCTCTTAATTTTTCCTTCATATGCAACTCTCTTATCCAGATTTTTGAGTTATCATTTTGCCTTCCAAATACTGCAGAAATATTTGTTTGCGTCTATGATATTACTGATATGATGAATAGCGGCCGTAAATTTTATTCGTGAGGATATGAAGTATATTTGGCGAATTGATAACTTCTTTCCGTACGCAATGCTTGCCATTAATATATTCCTTGTTAACAGCAAAAACTGTCCCTACGAGTTTAACCCCTCAGTTATCATGAATGAAGTTCAATTTTTCTTATATAAACCGTATATTCTTCAATTTGATTATATAAATTGTTATGAAAAATCCTCGTTTGGCGATTTTCATTGGCTCTACCAAAGAAAACATGTAAATGCTCTTCCCCGCGCCTCGCATCGTCAAATTTCCTCTATTCATCCATATTTCCAATCAACCCTGTAGTATTTTGGCACATGTACAGAAGGGAAATAAACCATAAATTTCTCGAGGCCTGGCCTCCGCATGATGGACTTAGGGAAAATCATACCAATACTACATTCAAAGACTGGAGAAAATTTAGTAGTTTTCACTTAAAAAACTACAGGTGGTATCATGATGGACACGGCGAGCATACTGGGTGGATCGGTTGGATTCTTATTAAAGGTCCCTGGGTATATCTGATAAAGCCTTAAAAAATATGCTTGGAAAGCAAGACAGCAAAATGGAAATGAACAGAGTGTGAATGCGTTGAATTCACACGACTTCAACTAAACACCGACAGAGTGCGGTCTGTGCTACCACTGGTTTCTAAGTATACCAAATATATTGATATTAAATGATACGCCTGCCGAATTTTTAAAACTTTTTCTAAATATTTATCATTAAACTGCTAGTTATGCAGCTACGTTTAGCAAATTTTGATTTGTTAATCAAATTCCTTTCATATTTTATGTCAAAGTGTTATAATGCCCAAAAATATCGAAATAAATTAATTGCATACCATTTCAGGGTAATTGGTTTTGTCAGGCCAAATTCGAATAAAGATATTTATTCCATTTTCAAATATATAAAAAACATTCTTGGCAAAAAGAAACCAAGTATTTCCCGCGGTATGTTGCAAATATTTTAGGTTATTGTTCACAATAATATGGAATTACAATGTAAAACAAATTCAAACCTCAAATAACACATTGGATTGTGGATTTTAACATAAAAGTTTTAAATATAATTTTACTGCGCTCGCATTCCACTAGTATTAGAGATTATCTGAAGAAAAAAAAAAATCGGATTTAAATCCAAGCGTTCGATGCACGTTACCGTCCGGATTAATCTGACAAATACGGTTTTAAGTGAAGAGGAATTGTTTTGACGAAGAGAAAATTTCCGCGCTATAGTTTTTGTAAAAATAAACAAGGAAAGGTTTTTTTTTAACAATCTCATGTCAACTCCACTTCACATCTCTCACAACTCCACTTAGCATCACAGAATTTATTTAGCAGCATATTAATTCTTATGAGGTTGTGATCTCTGTGAAATTCAATGGCTGTTTTCGATTAAAACAGCATATTAATCTGATGTGCCAAGAGATATCAATGGAATTAGTAATAGTAAATCATATCATAAGGAGTATTTTAGGATATTTTGTCCCTTCAAAGTCAACTTAAGTAAAATATTAGCTCGAGACTGTTTACTAAAGCTCAATATTGCAATCAGTAATTAAATATTTCACGAAATAATATCAGAAAAAAAACTTTAAAAAATGATCAAAGCCAATGCAAGGATAATATTGATTCCATAAGCATTTGATTCATGCAGAATTTTATTTAGGATCTTTTTCATAAATGATACCATTTTTAAAACTTTTCAGAAATTTATAATAGCAACTAGTCTACTAATTTCGTTTCAAAACTATTGGAACCAACGTCATTTTTAATGATTGTGCAAAAAATTATAGCAACATATGTTTGGAATACTTCTCTAAGACTGTGCAAATATCATTGAAAAATCTCGAAATACCCGAGAGCAGTCTAAATAATGTAGCCACATTCACGAGTACATGAATCAAGTAATGCATTATGTTCACATTCGACGATAAAGGGCCAATCTTCACAGCGAAAACGTGGTATTTTCAGTTTTAGGGCTAAATTGCTATAGTTCTTAAAACAGGGATAAAATAGAATCAGAAGAACTAAACGTGTTGGAGTGGAATTTTTCCATATTTAAAGAAAGAATTGAAATTTTCCTCGATCATAAACTTTTATTCCCAACCTAGGGTTCGAAATTACTACATCATCTTCAAGGTACAAAATGGTTCCAATTTCCAAGTGTTTCTTTCAACAGTTATAAAATGTTAATACATGTGAGTCTATTTTCTTCAACTTCGACACAAAAATAAAGTCCCGAACTAAATGCACATATTAATCCATTATCTTGGAATACAGTGAAAAAATTCAGTGATAAATGGAGTCCGTTATGCAGTGAAATGGCAAATTGTGATGGCTCGCAATGATGCTTTTTGTCGAGGTAGCGGGCCACCGAAATCGGAAGTATTCATGCGAACGCTAGAAAATGCTTTAGTCAAGATACGCTAGTATAGACGGTGTAAGCCTCTTACTCTTCGGAGCATCAGTCTCAGCATGTGCTGGCTGAAAAATTAAATGGTGTTCGCTTGGGGAGCATGGGAGCTTCACGCGGAGTATTCTGCAATGCGCGACCGGAGTTGTGTCAGTCGGAGTACAGCTTCGTGTTGGTAGGAAGAGAAGACAGTTCCCATGGGCGCGAACTGGATTGGCATTTAAACAGCACACTGTCTTTGTTGTTGATTTCTCAATGACCTTTCCCTCAAAACGAATTCCAGAACAGGGATGACTTTTGCTCTCTATTTCATCGTGACATTCTGTTACTATATATTCGGTGATTGAAATGTAGTGTGCTCAGTTTATTTAGCCTTGAACTTAAAATATTTCTCGACATGTTCTCTAAATGACGCATAATCTTCCACTTCTTTCTATTTATCCCTTCATGATGATGAGACACGCCTCAGATAGTGTACAATTGTGATTTATTTTAGCCTAAAGATGGTTATTTTACTCTGTATAGCAGTACAGCCTTTAAAAAATTCATACGCGTTATCAAGCAAGAAATAAGTGAATTAATAGCTGACATTGAATAACAGGATAAGTACCTTAGCCTCCATTACAAATGCACAACTAGCCACGAGGTGAGAGAAAAGGAATGATCAGTGTATTATATATTGATGGATTATTTGCAGCGGACACATTTCAAGTGGTGGTGAAGGTTAAAGAGTTCACACTTACCGGGCTTTCGAAACTGAATTTTGAAGACAAAATTGCCAAGTTTTCAAAAGATGGTAAAAAATAACTGCATTGAATAAAGGTGATCATTTTTAATCATAAATATGCAATTAACTAAATATAAAACCATTCTCCATGCCAAAAACGGTTAGAAATGAGACAGCACTTTGCTTAATTACGTAAAATTGGAGGAGAAAATTGATCTCATATGCAAGTGCTATAAATCTTTTCATCGTTTTCTAGAGGAAGCTGGAAGATATATTGGGATTAAGTGGATTCATGGACATTCCATAAATAAATCCCCATCGGAAAATTGATTTCTTTTCGGTAATTGCTTTTTTCTGAAGTGTCTCAGGAAGTATACCGCCGTTTTCATCGATTTATCTGGGATTTACGTATGTATGTTTCCGTTGGGAATATCGCCTACACATTTCAACTAACCAGGTTTGATGAGAGTCTTGTAGAGTATTAATACACCAACTAGGATAATGCTATTTGAAAGCTAATTCATGCCTGTATGGGAAAGAGTGACTCATTTAAACATGAAAAAAGCAATATATTTCATAATAGTAGTTTACATACGAAAATCTTACGAAGTCACAAGCATGTTTTCAACATCCTTTGAGGTAAGCTATTATGCCGTACACATGCCGAAGGCTGTGTTAATAATTTTTCAAGTAGTGAATAACTTCCAAAGAGTATGTGACTTCATGCGACATCGTCACAGTGAATATAGTAACACGCATCTGTTTCTGAGTTTTCATAAATGAGTTCTTCTTATGGGACAAAAAACCAATAACTACCAGAATATTATATTTTAATGACGCTATCCTTTATATTCCCAACAATGATGTGAAAAATGGTCCATTTATATCCAAATTCGAAGAAGAACAACTCGAAAATTAAATTAGCATGATGGTCACCAGATCCAATCCACGGCTGATTTTTGAACGCAGAGCTTTGCGCGTATTATCGTTTTAATATTATTGAATTAATTTCACTTTATTGATGTCTCCAGACATTTCCTTATTAATTCATCTGCATAAAAGTATGTGATTTTAACTTTTTAAACTGATGTCGGGCTAATTGTATCCCTGATTGTGAAGCATATCATCGAGAAAAATGAATCTCTATCTATTAGTTGCTATAATATTGTGTAAATTTTGTAAACATATTGTAGTGTTGTAATTAAAATTTTATTATGCAAAATTATCTTGATAATAAGCTGCTAACTCCGAATTCTAGCAAATTTTCAGTAAGATTTAATGAAGATGAAGAAAATGATTATGAAAAGAAAGATGTAAAACATCATTCATCTGAGTTCAAGACATCAATAAATAATTATAGTGTTGTGAGTGAGAATTATACGGGCAATACTGGGCGGAAAAGTGAATAAGAAAAGAACGTGTAAGAGGTCAAAATGCGTTCCTTAAGACTAATAAGGTTTTTATGTTCTCCTTAAGCTTTCCACTTGGATGAGAAAGAAGGTTGGCTTAGTGCGTGCATCCACCGCCGGCTTCCACTGCTGGCTTGAATCACAGTATGACGACACCGAAGAACTACTGAATGTTTACGGAGCGGAACTTAGAAACGCGAGCGGTGAATGAGGCGGTGATAACGGAAGAGGGTGTCTGTTGAGGGGAACGGAATAAAAAATATAATCACCATGGGAACGGAGAAACGGTACGCTTATCCGGGGAAATTAGTTGGGAGTACGAAAAATGTAAGCGATCTCGTTACACGCAAGGATAGCATAGGTGGATTTAGGAGGGGTAAGGGGGCACGTCCCCTCCCCAAACGCTTAAAAAATGAACAAGATTTTTAATACGGTTATGGTTACGTTCGTTTCATTTTGAGTATTACGGAGCCTCAATAATTTAATTTAATAATGATTACTCTCACGTCAAAATAAAGAGAATATTTTCTACAATAATTGTTGTATTTTGCTTTTAATCTCAAATATGAGAAGACCTGTCAGACCTTTGTGCCCCATGAGCCGCTGTAATAGGCGTATGGCGTAGGATTTCTGGATACCATATGTTTGCAAAAGGAAAAGAGGGTTCGCGGAGGAGGTAAATGACTACTGACTCCTACCTTTAATTTATTTAAGCCCTGTATTGCTTGAGGAAAAACAAATTCCCATGCGTAACCGAATTGCATGAATTTGTGACGTCATCATTTGATCAGGAAATGGATGATGGCTGATGATTTGTCGTCGCGAATGCATCGAGAATTAGGTAGTGGAACATAAAACGGAAAAATGGGCATCGTAGCTTTTAAACTCCCTCACGAACTACAGTCAAATACAATCGGCGAACGAAAAGGAAATATTCTGAATTAGGAAATTCCGTTAAAACAGCAAAAGCAACCAGCCGTATTGTAAACCACATGAAACTCTTCCAACACATCACCATCCAGAGCGATACAAATTTTAAGTATAGGAGCTGAATGGCTATTCGGAAATCAAATAGAGATAAAGTTAAATCAATAGTTTCTCGAAAAATGTAATCCTAGGTGTCCAGAACCTTTGCACCAATGTGTTATTTTGTACATTTTTTATTGCAATTCCTTGTCACATCTCGCATATTTTCGAATTTATTCAATAAACTATTACTATTTTACACTATTTCAGCACCAGTATCAAGTATTTGAATGTAATTAACATACGAAAACCGTCGATATCTATTAGTTCATCGCATGCTCAAGCAACTGGAAATAACCTAGCGACTCATCGAGATTTAATCTTTTTCGAGGGTAATGTGGAAATTTACGTGAAATTTAACTTATAAACCACATTTTTCATTCAATATCAACTGAATTTTGGCTGAGGAAGTTTATCATTAAGGATATTAATCAGCGATGGAATTATACTCATAATTTTTTCAAAGGAAATACATTTTTAAAGCTTAAAAAAAAAACTTCCAGAAGAAATTTTGTCATCAATTAATATTGCACCAGAAAATTTAATTGAAATTGACCCCAAAAACCAGAAACATTATTAAATAATCCATTTTATGTATACAAAAATCGTACGAAAAATAAATTTTATACATGATATTCGAGGTTAATTAATAACTTTTATTGAATGAAAATTTATCCTCCTTTTGCATTCTAACTTTTAAAAGCCATTAAAAAGCAAACCAGAAGGAGCATTATGAATAATGAATTTATTTTAGAGCAAGAAACATCAAATTAGTCTTGAAAAGAAAAAATAAGTTTTCCGTCGTCTGGTGTTGACAATGGCCCATGAGCCAATGGTCCTGAGATACGCGAGGCCTGCCTAATCCTGAAATATCGGGCTCAATGATTGCCGACGGTGCCCCGAGAAAATATGAAGAATTTGGAGGGAAAATTCCGAATGAAACCACTACTAAAGGGAAGCGGGTGACGAAGAATGAGATTAAAAGCTACGTATCACAAAAAAATTTCATAATCATTTCCATAAAGTATATTAAATATTTTACCCTGTTATGCAGGGAATATGTTCAAGTACCATATAAAAATAATCAAACTTTTAATATAAGACACGGTCTCCGGCGTTACTTTGGATGAGTGGATGTTCCTGATGATAGCATGATATGCAGAAACCCGGGTCGCACTATTTGAAATAAAGTGTGGAATAGAACAAAGTATTTTTATTTTATGATAATCAAACTTACATCTTAGAGATATATCGAATGCCCAATCACCTTTTAGCTTAGAGATGTATTCCCTTAGAAAATGGGCATCGTAAAAATATTATTCGTTCATCAAATATTCCTATTCAAATTCAAATATTACTAAAATCTTATATAATCTAATATTTGAAGTGTCGGAAGGGGCGATTCAAATGGTAGCGTTTGTTTACAAGTGATAAAATAAGATTGGAAATGTTATTTTCATGATTTCCACTGCTCATAGAGGTGGAGAAGTACTGGGATTTTATCTAAATCCGTCTTTAAGAATTTACCTAGTGAAATGGTGATACATAATAATCACGGTATAGCAGTCGCTGAATAGAAATAGATTAGATACCACTAGAATATCACCACTGCTTTTGTAAAGAAACCAATAGTGTAAATAGAGAACCTTAAGCTATAATTAGTATCGTTATTTTAAAACTACAGTTCAAAAGTGGGAAGTATGAAATGATTCGTGTTCTTATTTGAAATCATTACGAAAATGCATGTTTTTAATTCACGAGAAAATGTTACTTTTAATAAATTTACATCATTTTCTCCCCTTGAATAGTTACTGTACCAAAATAACCATTCAATTCGATCCCACTTTGGAGCCTTTTTCTATCAAGAATAGACTAAAAATCCATGCAAACGATCAAAATATCCAATGTACACATGCCGGTGTCCTTTCCCACAACATTCGCAGAAACCCGCTCCGTCCAATTTTGCTGATTCGGTCTGCGGTGGGCAGTGAAGGTTTCGGAATCGACCGGCCCTCTTTGTTCCGCTTGGAATCGAGTGTCAGGGCGGGAGGACTGGAAATGACCGAGGGACAGCGAGGGGAGGGATGTAAAGGGGGCGAGACGGTGAAAAGGAAGTATTTTCACGGTGCTGGGTGGGAGAGGGCAGCTCAGATGGTGGTCATGGGTGCAGGGGCGGAATAGTGACCAAGAGCCCTGGTGACAACGTGGTCCAAGGGCTCCAGCGGGGAAAAGGGTGAGAGTAACAATATAGGTGAAGACGTTTTTATGATAACAAAGTGTAGAAAACAATTTAAAACATGATAATTAAACCGAAATGGGGTAGGAAAGGGCCCCCATCCACAATTTCTATGCAAGAGAGTTGACAAGTACAAGAAGGAAGATAGGAAACGTTTTGGGAATATCGCGTGATCTTTCATTTCAAAGTTCATATACTTGTCAAAGAAAATTAAAGGTGCTGAAACAGCTCAGGGCACCCCGAGGACGTCCAGCTCTAGGGCTCCATATAGCTTGAGGCCCCGGTGGGGATTCTCAACCAACTGCCATGACCATTCCACCCCTGCACGGTGATATGAGGGCTCACGGTGCATGTTATAGAAGACAATAAAAACGTACCTAAGATTCATTCTACACGCATTTGTGATCCCTATAAATATTACGATGAGGCCACCACAACACTGCCGCAAATATCGCATTGCTGAGAGGCACGGATTAAATTCGTATGAAAGCTTATTCATACACTTTCACCGGAATAAAATATTGGTAAGGTATCATGACTCATGAGTAGAGATACATGAAAATCGCATCTGCGATAAATTCGATATTGATGCGATACACGTGAATAAATGCGACATAGGCGCGATGACTGAACTTTAATGATATTCAAACCGCAAATTTGCCTTTTCGTTAGCAAAGTTCGTAAATTTAGTGCCGAGGCCGCTTATCGCTACGCCTCTAGACGTTGGGCCTTACTGCTTCATATAGAGTTACATGTATTTTCAAGCTACCAGAGAGGTTGAGAAAGAACCCTGGTAGCTTCTGCGATATTAAGCAAATATTTCTTGCCATCTGCCCAGAAAAACTGATTACACTGCAGTCCACACAATCTGGACACAAGTTAGAATCGTAGATGCAGAGAGGTTTTTCAGCCAGTGCAGTCAAGTTGTTACTGACAGACGCAACCGGTTGAAGGAAGTAAGTGTTTAAACTTGTTCAATGTTGATGTTGAACTAGAGTGAATGATGTTCAGGCTTCTAATATCATTTATAATTATTTAATTTATGTATTGTTCCTTTATTAATAATTGTTACACAACACAATTATTTAAACTATTCCGCATTTTTTCAAATAGATGTGTTTCATCATACTTAGCAGCCAAAGACTAGTGATACATTATGAAAATAAAGAAAAAAATGCATGCTACAAAATGCTATAAACTAGAGAGTGCTACAAAATTAAAATGAAAGTGCTATTCTCACGTATCTCTACTCATGAGCATAGGATTATTCAACTCAGAGGAAAAACTTACAAAAGCAACGCAGTGGAAAAAAGAAAAGAACACATCCCCGATATAAATCATAGAATTTTAAGAATTTTCCACTCGCGGTCAGTTGAAAGGACTTAGCATTCGCGAGATCATCTTCCCATCTAAACTCTGCACACTCACCGTTTGAATAAACGCCATAGTGTTATATGTAACATCAACGTGTACCGGACCGTATATCGGATGAGAATCGAACGCTTCACTTTCAGCACATCCCTCATTTTATAAGTTAATACGCCGGTTATCGGTGGGTGACTTTAAACAGATCTCACTTTACCCCTATTGGCGTATGTAGGTTGTAAATATAGGGATCCATTCCTTCCTGAGTCACCGATATGCCCGTTTGTTTTATGCTAAGCCCTCCGTTCATCTAGCTGCAAACATCTCATTCGGGACATTTTAGGCACACTTGTCTGCAGTGTACTCGTGGCTATGTATTTGCGGCGTTGACCGTTGAGCGGCGGAAAGATGAGGGATGATTTATAATGGACCAAAGATGCTGTGGCCTCGAGATGAAAAATAACCATCTCAACCCACGCTACGATCCTGGACCGGGCCACGCCCAACGTTGTAATCCTGCGTTGGCATTAATTTTCGTTACGGTATAATCATTCCAGGCTTAATTAACACCAATTTAAATGAAATATGAGCAAGGTCTTAGGTCTCTAAAATTTGCATATCCCCAATTGCCACCGCAAAAGATGGCATATATTGGTAGCGTTGGATTTGCCTTCTGACTAAGTCGAAGGATAAACTTTAAGGCATCTGTAATCACATTAATATTGTACCTTGATTCAAAGGAAGTGACCGTAAAGTGTATGCATTGAACATTTAGATTAATAATTATGCTCAAGAATAATACTGCTCAAGTCTTATTTAAACGTGAAAAAAAACTTAAGACTGATTCTGTGCTCAGACTATGATCGTTATTCGTATGTTTAGTTGATCTCTGCATTCTCTTCGGGTTTTCACCGCGTCCGTTGTGTTTTGGCGACAACAGTTTCCCGAAAACCCGAAGAGAATGCAGAGATTATCTTATCAACGCCGCGAAAATCTTTGAACAGTGTTTAGTGTATAATACTTCTTTTTTCCTTATTTGTTTTTTCAAATATATTATAGCTTCCTGTAGTGATGGGTCGGTCATGAACGATCGAATCATGTGACCAGGGTCATCTCCGAGATTGATCGGTGAACGGGATCATTCAGATGACCGAGAGGGTCATTTCTTCACGTCGCACAGTGGTCCCAATCGCTAATCTAGCGGGACAAAAGTCACTTTTGCAACTTTTAAAAATAAAGTCGCCGTAGGTGTAGCGATATCCACAATTAAGTGCTTCATCATGATTGGTAACTTTTACAACGTTTATATAAGTTATAACAATGTTATGCAGCTGCAAAGTCACGCGTTGAGATTGCCTACACCCAGACGGTGGCTGACTCGCTAGCATTAACACGTACCTGCTAGATAGCAATAACGCAAGGAACGACAATTTCTAACGGGATTTTTCTTATAGCCATCGGTATATAGCATTATTTAGAGTGATTTTTCTTCAAATATAATTGCTTTCAAATACTATATTTTAAATGGCAATCTCTCAATCTTTAAAACCTCGTTTTTTATCGACTTCAATTGTTTAAATTGACTTATAAAAAATATATGTTGAGGTAGGATTGCGAAACCTTCAAAGACATGTGGAAACGTCCTTATAGTTATAGATATTTTTATCACACTTTGCGCCTACTTGCTCTTTTTGACAATTATGCCCTTTTTATTCCATGAAGTTAACAAACGAGAGCCGCTGAGACGCGGGCCGGGGGGCATTTCCTCAGACGACGCGTCGCGACGCCTGGAATATCGGGATAAATTACGCTAGAGAATTTAACTATTGCATTTTGTATGGTATACATTTTTATTAATATTTATGGTATACTTATTACATGGCTTACAATTTTTTACATTTTTATATCGATAGGGAAATCATGTCGCATTCAGAGAGATTCAAGGTACCGGCGGTAAATCGCATGATTTTGTAATAATTGCTGCGGAAGAAAATGACTAGATGATTTATTAAATGCGTAAAGCATAAATTAGGATTTGGAAGTTGTAATGAAGATACCTGAAAGGACATCAGGAAAATTGTGATGCTATTTATAAGTAATTTTGATAAAAAGTGGAAACAGTGCTCCAGAAAATACGACAGAATTTGTTAGATGTGTACTGTCTCTTTTGAAGGATATATCGAAAGTAGAACTTTGTTTTGCAAGCCATATTTCATTTCATGCCGGCCTCGGTGGCGGCGGGGTAACGTTCTCGCCTGCCAAACAAGAGGTCGCGGGTTCGGGTCCTGCCTGGATAGGTTTCCCCGATCAAGAGCATGGTCGTTTGTGTACGTTTAATTGTTACATTTGTTGAACACCCCGGTGTAAAATGGCCAATACGAGCTGTATCCGGTGGTTTGAGAGTAGAATAAAAACAAATAAAAATAAATTGCCAAGCTCTGGGAAAAAAGATGCGGCTGCAAATATAAAAGACATAACTAAAAACATACCAAAGAAAGCTACCAACTATAAGAAAGCTTAATTGTCTTCACCTTTGATTCCAATACCATATTCATCATTTGTCTTTTCCATGGAGAAAACCTACTAAGCAAAAGTGCGTAAACATCAGAAGAGAGGCCAACCAGAGACGGTGCAATATTTATCCCTCATACAAGATAAATAAATATCAACTCAAAGTTGTCTAGCTATCCCCCATCACAAGAACTGACCATTACTGATACCTCGGCCGAGGTCAAATTACTAGCTCTAGTGAATAACACTATCTCGGCTCAGAAAATTTTTATCTCCGCTTTCCTTCGGCCTGGTAATGAATTCAAACTAACGTTGATATGTAAGTGGGGTTAAGATGGGAGTTGTGGGCACAAGCAATATAAGCAAAGATTTATATTTCGGAAGGAATCAGGTCCAGTGGACGATTCCTATATGTTTTCCATTTCTATGTTGCCTCTTCAGCTAAAATCAAATGATAAAAACAACATCTTATGGCAGAATACCAGGCCATCTTCAATCAGGTATTGTAGACCCATTAAATTATTTCTGGAAGATGAAAGTTAGGGGATAACTGTGAAAGAATTGCAAAAGATAGAGGCGAATGTTTCTCTCGAGTGATGCGCTTGGTTACGAAATAAACGGGAGGAAATTGTACATAGTATCAGAATTTTGACGTTAAAAAAATCTTGACATTTCATCAGGCATTACTGGAGTAGAGGTGGAATTATTTCAATGGTTTGGAGCAATTATTAGGGAACTTTCCTGTGGTTTCTCCATAAGTACAAGTGAATTTGAGAAATATGCTCAAAAAACAGAAAAAATATACATGCGTCATACTCATGGTATTATATGCCTTTCACGGTACACGAAATCTAATTCATGAGACAAAAGTGATTGATTGCCCCCATTGCATTGCATTGCATTAGTTCACATTGGAATGCTTTCCGCAGAGGCCCAAGAAGTAAGCATATTCGGAAATTCAAAGAAAATCTCGCGCTAAAATACTCAAGAAAGGACATAATGAGAGATGTTCTTAACCTACTAATAGTCACATCTGATCCTTATGTTTCCAGTATTAGTTCGTTGCACCCAAGGCATTGTTATTCCCTCTTGATGTATGTCAGACAACTTCTCAGGGAACCAATATTACCTGTACCTAATGAAATAAGTAATGTTAAAGAGATGGAGGATGTAGAGTCGGTAAATTTCGGAGATGAAGAGAATTGGGAGAGTAATAATGATGGAGGTGACTAATATTCCGCAGTTCACATTCGGTGAAAAACGATTTTATATGTAAATCCTGTGTTAAGGAGTATATTTTTAACGTAATTAGTTCATTAAATTAAGAAAAGCGCATAACTATAGATTTTTTAATGATTTTCTGCATATTTTTCTAAGTGTTGAGTAACACGAAATTATTTTGTAAATTAAATTTTAAATTTTTTTCATAAAAAACCACCTTGAAAAAAACCTATGATAGCGTTATTTTGTATTTTTGTCTATAATTAGGCAATTCTGAATTTTTCACAAAAAAAGCTCTAAGTTTTTTGGGAAAAATAATTTTGTCCCGCTAGATTCGCAATTGGGACCACTATGTGTCGGTCGTTCGTGACCGTGGTCGTTTTCCATCAGTCGCGATCGTCGGTCATTCACGATTGTTCTAGACGCAGGTCATTCGTGATCGTGGTCGTTCTCCGTCAATCGCCAGCCATTAGGTCATTCGTGATTGCTCATTTCATAGGTCATTTTCAAACACAGTCCAATCGCTATCATTCTTCGAAGATGTCGCGGTTGATGATCGTCACTCGCGACCTGAATTGACTCTTTTGACTGAAAGTTTTTGACTGCTCTTTCACTCGTGGTGATGAATGGCATGGTATTGCAATCACTTTTAGGGGCAATGTTCGTAATAATTCTAAAGTTTTCTATAATCGACATTTCAGGGTACCTATGGCCTTCATATCTCAGGTGATATGCCGAAAATCTTGAGAGAGCCCAGTTTTCTCTCATGACTTTCAATCAGTTCCATTATTTATATTGACTTTCCATAGTAAAATATTGATCACTAACCCTATGCCCCACGAATGATTGGAAATTATCGTTGATTCTGTATCATGAAAAACAACAAAATGAGTGTAATAAACAACATTTAAGGCACATTCTGTATTTGTAAATGTTTTGGAAGTAATTAAGTTAAAAATTAACTAGTTTCTGGTTTTATCAAATGAAAAAACTTTATAGATTAATGATAATAATAACAACTCATCTCTCGTTTAACAAGCTACATAGGTATTGCCCTTAAGTAGAGAGCGATCAGTGGGTCATGATTGACAACAGGGTAGTGATTGCCCCCTCGGTCGTGATTGCCGTCCACTTTCCACAATCATGACCTCCCGTTCATGACAGAGTCACTCAAATGAATGGTCACCGTGATTGGGATCACGAGAATGACCGACTAAGTCCACCTCTAGCTTCCTGACTTCATTTGTTTAGGTCTAATGCGATAAAACTGGATTTTTAAATATTTTTCTCACGACATTAGTGGCTGCATCTACATCTTGAGGAGGCACGAAAGCCAGTGACGGAATCATTTCGGCCCTAAGAGCAGGGTCTGAGTCATTGCAATAGCTGCTGATCAGATGTAGTTCTCCAAGTTTTTTCCTCATATTTTGACACACGAAAAAAGCATATTTGGACCTAGACGCCACAATTAACCTTTTAGGGATGTAAGTCAGGCTGCGACTGCGAAATCCTAAGCGTGTCTATACTCATTGCATCGAGTTGCCAGTTTGTTGGCATTCCAACCCAGCGGGTGAGGTTTAGAACCCAGTGGTGGCGGAGATTTTTCAGCGGTTCCACGATTCCTGCTTGAGTATTTTGCGCACAGCACATGAGTCAAGTCCTCCGTATACATTACATAGCACTCCCTCCGTTGAATAGGAACGTTGAGCCATGAGCCCATCCATCCATCCATACCCTAATTAAAGCAAAATAACTCAACTGCTAGTCGTCTCCTCAGAATACCATACCAATACCAAAACGATGCGATATGCAGGGTGGTGTCTCGTTGGCTTGGATCTTAATACCATCTCATTCTCTCACAGTGCCTGAATTTTTATGAAATTGGACAAGGGCGTCGCTAGGAATATACTTTGGGAGGGATGGGATGCCCTGGGGTGGCGACCCTCCCCCCTAGGTTCGGGAAAATTTTTGAAAAGTTACATGTCTGGAAATACACTTTAAATCCCTTTGGCTCTGAAGTATTGCTTTAAGCAGATGCAGTTATTATATGTCAAAACTAGACAATAGTTATAAATAACTTTTTTATTTCTGTGAGGCTGTGGGGGGGGGGGGGGGGGGGGAGAGCTATCGCCTCATCCCCTCCCATAGTTACGCCACTGATGGTGAATGTGGAGGTGATTACCGGCGGGGGAGGTCCATGAGACAAAGTAACGGAGGAAAAATTGAACCCGGCGCCGGAATTAATTATTCTGTTCTTAATCCATCCCTAACCTTTCCTTTTGTGTAAACGAAGTGGGCTTTCGGTCGCCATACACATACTTATACACCCCGATTTGCTATATTGTTTGAAGGTGGCCTCCGACTGTTGAGGTCATTTGCGCCATGAGGAAAGGGTGGGTAAGGAAGGGTGGAGAGAAAACCGGAGTCGGCATTAGTCTGCTCCTAACGGAAGGCGCCGAGGGGACTGCGACTTAACGTCCCAGCCGACGGAGGTAGTGTTGCACTGGAAATCATGCAACCACGCAACATTCAAGCAGGGATCTGGCAGTCTAAAAATGCTCTGCCATTGCCGGGATTCGAACCCGAGCCAAAAAGTTTTTGGGAAGTCAACATTCTAGCCACGGCACCAACCCGATCCCCTTTCTATACTCCGGGATGACCACACCGGGAGTCCGGACCCTAGCGTATTTTGAAATGGAGTGGATTTTTACCGGAGATTTCGGTTCCCTTCCGGGTTATATGGGAAACACTCCAGGGCGAAGGGGTCCCGCGAAAATTTTGATGCTGAAAACGTGATTTTTAGGTCTCAAAAACATTAATATAGTACGAATATTTATTAAAATATGTTTTTGAGGGCTCTTTTAAAGGCTAAATGGGGGTTGTAATCCGGAAAACCCCCCCTGTAGCTACGCCACTGCCGATAGTGAAGTACGAAGAGCGGATAGAGATGAAGAGGGTGGGAATAGGGTGAAAAGGGGTGTAAGGGAAGTAAGGGAAGAAGAAGAAGAACGGAAGAAATTGAAGCGCACTCTCGGGACGAGAAAGAGTAATTTTTAAATGGTCCGACACCGCACGAATCCAGCCGGGAGTTTTGTTCCGCTCGGCCATTGTAATTTATGCGTCGGCGTTTTGCGTGAGAGTTCAGCGCTGCGTGCTTTCATAGGAACGCGCGAGGAGGAGCGATAATGACCGGACCAGGTGGCGTGCCATTATAGACGAGGAAATGGGAGATTTTTTTGCGAATCGCACGTTTGGAACGAAAAGGCTTAAATTTATGTGACTCGCAAATGTTTGCGTTTGTACCTTTCCACAATGATGCCCCTGCTCTTTTTTTGCTTTTCCACTATTGTCTCGTCAAACAAATGAAATTGATCTGAAAGCTCGGCACCTTTGCAAGAAATCTGAGGCTTTAATCACACGATACTTGACCAGACTTAAAGAGAATGAGGCTAAAAGCGAGGTTGGGATTACGAAAAAAATTCTCAAAAACCATCCTTGCCTGAATAATACGATTAATTTGGACTTGCCATTGAATTTAGGTTTGCTGCTGAGTTTCTATGAAATGATTTTGTTTTTCTCGCAGAGTAAGTGTGTTGGTACTAACAATATTAAATAGTAATAAAAAATGAGCGGCAAGTTCTGGGTTGCGTAATTTTATATGTTTGGTATAAAAAATTGACAATAGTAAACTTTAAGAAGAGGAAACTAGATAACTCACAGGTCTTACTAGGTAGAGGGATGACAACACTACCAAATCAAAAATTGACAAGATGGATATGTTTAATTCACCACTGTCTTGGGCAACCTCAAAACCCTTACGGTTGGCAGGTTGATGGCCTGGATACTTCAACGGACACCTCGGTGAACTTTGACCACCTTATGACCTCAAAGGTTAACGATTTAACAAAAAAGATATGTGTGCTACGCCACTCACTACGTTACCCTTTAAAACCTTTGATTGGGGGCGTTAATTTTCCTGATATTTAAAACAATACCTAGAAGACATCCCCAATATGACCTTCGGAGGTCAAAAAATCAACAATACGGATCTATGAACTGCAAAAATGACTCCAAAAGCTTTGGTTCCACTCGCTTGCTTTCATGATGGCATGACGTTTGATTAAATGACCTTTGACCCCCGCATTAGCCTTAGCTTAGTCACTCAGCGCATAAGACGGGTATTTGGAAAATACCAATTACATAGGCACCCTTTAAAACCTATTGATCGACACCTTTGTTGGTATGCTATTCTTTTTGCCACTCCTTTTACCTTGATTGTGACCTTACTAGGGCAATGGTTGAATCTTTGTAAATAAAAGTGTTATTTTTGGTTTTCTTGTGTCCAAAAATCTAAGAATGTACATCTTGGTCAATAAATTTCATACTTTTTTCTATCTCGAATTTTTTCATATTGTAACCCCAAAAGGAAAATGAAAAATTTTGGGTTGGACCCAAATTGTGAGGCCAAAAAATGAAAATTGTAAAATTTTGCTTACACTCATAAAACATATGACCTTTTCCCATTGGTATGCCAATTTTCATGAATGGAAAAGTGACCAAAAATAGAGGTCAAAAATGACTCACGGCAGTCTCTGTTCTCGGGCTTATGCAATGCCAAATATTATGTATTTAAATCTTTAGAAAGATTACTTAATTTCTTGGATGAGACACTTTCGATTAACAGTGACTTATTCGCTATGCATATGTAATGGCATTCACGCCTCACAAATCCCGAAGGTAACTAGTTGCAATCATGGACCAAGCAAACTTTGAATTGAGAACGGCAATGAATGAGTCTCAACAGACACGGTAATAAATTATTGCACTATAACTGAATAAATGGTATGCTTTTTTGAATGTCCTTAATTTTTTGGGTCATTTTAAGGAAAATACATTTAAAAGGCATATTTTATTCATTTACCCGTATGCATATCATATTTTTGTGGAGCTGTGGGGGGATTTGAGCGAAAAATTAACGTTTTAACCAAGTTTTCCCGTCATATATTTCTACAGTAAAAACGAAGGTGAGTCAACTCATACTAAACATCTCGTACCTATTCGGAATGTAATTCATTCAATTTCAGCATTGAAAGTTTGCCATCAATACCTCATTTTGCTGAGGCAAAACAGAATTTATGCGCAAAATATAACGTGGCCAGGGTCATTTACCTCCGTATCTTTTCCTAAAAGTGTTGGACACTAGTTCTAATTTAGCATTCTCTTGAGGCAGGCAGTGATGATTTGATTTTCAAATGTATTCAAATTCGCCCCTTCGGATGGAGATAGCAATCTTTCACACCTGGAGTAATATTTCAAGACACGACTCGAGGTGTTTTCTTTTTTGAGTAAAGAATTAAACTTTCAGGGGTGCGAGGCCCACGGGTGGGGAATGAAATGCATTGAATTAAGCGAGAATTGGACGAAAGTTGGGGGAAGTAAGCACAACCCTTTATAGTTCGCCGATTCCGGGTACTAAAAGTGACTCGTAAAGATAACTTTGGGTAACTGCAGCAAGAATGTGACAAGCGGAAAATTCTCCAGCCACGAGGGAACAAATGGAAGGTAATACAACAATACGTAAGTAATACAATAAACAACACATAAATGAATAAAAAATACAATGTATAAAACGAACTAGCTCACTCAGTGACTCAACCCTTGGCTTTCTTTGGATATTTAAAGATAGAGCTCGCCCCCGACTTAGCCAGAGACGTGTGAAGTTTTCACGTTCTGAGAGTCAGTTCATCTTCGCGAACAACCTCGCACTTCGATCTTTTATCCATAGGGTGTCCATCGATTTCTTTCGGGGTTTAAACCCAATTTTTTTCATTTAGTGGCCTGACGCTTCTTTTACAAGTCTACCACGATCCAAAAATCAAAAATAAACACCTATTAAAATCGATTTTTCTGCATCATTAGATAGGAATACAGAAGCACCTCATCAGATATTTTCTAAATGGGCTATGGTATTAAAAAAAATAAGCATTGAAAGTGGAAAGAAATGAGGAAGAAATGTCACAATATACGGGTAAAAATGCGACTAAATTAAGTCACAAAAATCACATAGAGAATAGTTTTACGATAATTAAGCCTAATGAAAACTCTCCGGTGAGATATGCCGCATAAATTACCCGAAAAAGTTTGATTATGTAAGTTATTACTTTTTGGCACGGGGTGACGGTATTTTTTCCCCTGTTTCAGCTTGAAGAAATGCATCTTTCATATCATTTAGCACGAGAATTTAAAATACAACCATGCATAAATTGTGCATCTTGTTAAAATGTTAAACAAGTCTTTCTAACTTTTAATCCATGTATTCCTGAAGTAACAAAACTATTCTATTATATATTGCAAAACATAACATTATGCCGGCTCATGGGAAATAATTTTACTTACCAACCATAACATAATGTTAAAGATGTAACCGAAGATTAAAAAGATAATAAATACAATGGGAAAGATCACCGGATTACAATGGTGAAAGATTATTTAATAATAAAAACTTTAGAGATAACCATAATTATTTTTTTATTATTTACGCTATGAATTTTACCAGAATATCTCAAATCTCCACTGAAAACACCAAACCACGTGCACCGAAAAATTAGCAACAAAGGAATTACTCACTTTAAGATGGCTTGCAAAAGTAATTCAACTGGTCCCTTACCTGAGAAGAGAGATAGAAAATAGATATTAGAAATCATCATGAATAATTGAACAACCCAGTAATTACCTTCGAAACTGCTAAATTCCTTAGCCATTTAATTGGTCACTTCTAATTTCATAGGCATGAACTAGACTGTCATTCAGTCATTAATAATTTGTAAAAGACAGTAAATTTATTTGATGATTAATATGAACTCATATAATATAGTTTACGATTCTATTGGAGAACATCTATCTGAAGAGAAATTCTATCTGAAGAGAAATTCTATCTGAAGGGAAAATTGATGAAGCCATTTTACACTTCTTTCTACACTTTTTTTGGATCATAGGTACAGTAGCTTCCTTTCCATAAGTTATCCATGTTTTTTGAACTATGGCACGTATGAAAAATTAGGTTAACCATTCTTGTAACCAGTAGTAGAATAACCTTGTTATTCGCGTAGTTTTCCCTGCCAAACTTGTTTAAATACATCCCGTTGCCAATGGAGTAAATATCAATCCCAGTCTTGATGGTGGCTGAGTTAGAGGCCCCTCCTGCTATTTCAGAATTACTGGAGACCTTAAAAACATTATTGTACCGCCTTAAGAATTCGTTAATATTTCACTTATTCTGACTGGGATTTATTTCCAGCAAGACTGCCAGTAATCACGAGGACACGTTCGATGCACGTGGATAAAAATCATAAATCTTCTTCGCAGAAAAACTGAAGCTATTTACTCGGGCAATCTGGTCTGTCGTCAACGGAAAAATTCATCCAACGTTACTGCTGAAAGATAACAGACAAGGTCACTTAAGAAATGAAAACGCCCTCCACTACACGGAGTGCGCAAAATGCAGATATGGTCCTAGCCCCGTTTTAGAACACAAAAAAAACTGGAAATGGCGTGTCACATATTTATGAACTCTATAATACACGAACGCTATGCATGAGACACGCATTCTAAAAAGGAGACTGGGATGAGAAGGGAAAAAAGAAGTCTTTAAGGAGGAGCGTTCCTGAGAACAGTGAGTACATTCTACGCTCTCTTTCGCCCCTCCTAAGTGCACTTCCGCCGTGAATTCGTAACATCTGCAGCAAGGAAAAAGGGACCATCTTCCATAAAATTGCCTGGAGACGGTATTATATTAAAACATTTTCCCGGTTTCCGGAGGAAGAAGGTGCAAATGCTGTCCGCGTCGCACACCAGAGTACAATTTTTTTTCCTCCGCTTCGGTCCCTAAAAACTCTTGCGAGCACTCTCTCGAGCCAAATCCACGTGGATTCTCTTTCACACCTCATCTTCTCTCATTGCCATTTCCGAGAGTATTTATTTTTTCTTTGCGCGGGGCAAAGATCATATGTAGAAAGCATTTGGACTGGTATAAGAGGGAAAGGGGAATGAAAGTAGTAGAGGGGCAAGGTATTAAGAAAAGTGGCATGGCAATGAAACACGAGGGAAGAGGAAAAGGATTATGGATTGAGTACGAGCGAGTCAATGCATACTTTGAATGGAGGAGATATTTGCTTAGAGAAAAATATCATCAGCATGCGACTTTTTTTCCTCAGTCTGCATGCGCACACATGGTTTTAAACCTCAAAGAAGAGCTCACGTGTGAAACGTGGGTATTTTATAATTATTATTATTATTTATATGCGTTCGCATATTTATGTTGACATCTCCATTTTCTGCTGCCTTTTGCTTCCTTGCTACATCCAGTATGGAGGCATGGAGAAGAAGAACGCGTAAAAGGGATTGCGTGAAGATGATTATGTGAATGCACGAGATATTTAAGTGAAAGTATTATGCTGGGTGAACTACGAGAAAAGGGAATGGCAGAGGAATGTTATTGAAGAAAATTCTAACTGAAGTAAGTTAAAAGAAGGGAAAGATAAATAAATCACGGGAAAAAGATGAAGAAATATAAAAGCAGGAGATAATATTGAAGGGAAAATAGGAGCTCTTTTAATTTCTATTGGTAAAAATTGGTACAATTCACCATGAAAAAATGCGAAGAAGATAGGGGGTGTAGAATTTTTGGGCTAGTGAAAAGTCCCTAGCCTTGGGTACGGTTAATTTTTACATCACCATAGGATTGTATGACCTTTTTTTCCTTTCGCGAATGGAAGTGGTGATAGAAAGAACTTAGCAATAAAGCTGCACAGATTGCTAACAGTAAACTTGATTGACCTAATGTTACCAAGTATTAATGCCGTGTTGTACATATATCGAGAAAATAACCAACTATTATACTTGAAAAAAGGCGAGACATTTCAGTTTGTGCTCAATGGCGGTAACAATTTTATCGAAAATTAACTGCCAATAAAACTAAATTTATTTCTACATCTCGCTGAATCAGAATCATTTCATAATAGCGTTAGCTATTTCTATTTACCTTATTTACAACACGCAAGAGCTATTGTATTTATGTATTTGATTAGAATGAGATATGCAAAATTGCTTAAACAAAATAAAGCGATATTTTGTTCATGTAATCCTGAAAGCTGAGTGGCTACACGTTCCAATTTCTCATTAATTCTGCATTCATGCATTTACATATTAACTCGTGCGTTTTTATGCACCGTAAGATCACGCCTTCACATTCAAATATTAACACGACCTCAAGTTTAATGCTTAGAGATAGATAAAAACTACTCTGCAGGGATGCGAACCCGCAAACTTGGGTTTTGCAGACAGAGAAGTAACTGCATCTAATACAGAGAGTCCTCCCTAATAACAGAGGAGTTGATTGAATGATAAAAGAAAAGGAAGGAGATGAAAAACAGGGACGGAAAAGACGATAAGAGTGATGAGTCCCTCCAATTGCGAGCGGCGAAAATAAGACCAAAGGGAAAAATTGGGAAAGGTCGAAATGCGAGAGTGTGGGGACACTATGTACTTCTGCGCTGCGTCCATTCCCTTTAAACAACGGCGGAGCGGATAACAAAGAAGGACATTGATCCAGAGTAAGGGGGGGGGGAAGGGAGGGAAGTTGGAGGGGGGAGAGGGTGTCTTCCATTGCTATGGGATGGAATGAGATGTGTAGAGCAAGAATGAGGAGCGAGGAATAGCAGATAGGGGTTGGGGGGGTTTGTTTTTTGAGGTCGCCTGGCGTGTATAGGAACGGAGAGGTGGAGAGGAGGGCTGATAGGGCGAGGAGGGTGGAAGAGAGAGAAATTAGGACGTGAGAAGCGGGGGAAGGGGGCGGTGTCCTGTGCGACGCAGTCGGGAGAATAAACAACAATGGAAGCGGCGGCGACTGGGGTTCCATCTCAGCCAGCAAAGCCCCATCCCCTCTCCCCTTAGCCTATCCACCTTCACCACCACTACCACATTTTCACCACCTTCCCCAACACAAGTCCCTCATTTCCCACCGCCAGTGATACCCAATATCCCTTTTCTGGGAATGGAGGGAAAAAAATCCTCCCTCCAGGGGTACATTCTCCGTACTGATAAGCGTTTCCTGACCTCCATTGTTGCCCTTTGAGCGGGCGATCCTCCCTTTAAACCGCATTTTTCATTCCGCGGTCCCTCAGAGCTTATATTGTACCCACTAATGAAAAAAATGAATATATGTATGAGTCGCATAAATTCCACATTGGAGTTAAGTTGTTGGTTTTACATACGTGGCATGAATTTCAACAAAAATTTAACCCATCAATGGCATACGTCGAGCGATATTCTTAAAGTGAAGTTTGAGTTTGTTATAGAATGTATCATCTTCGAAAATAATATCATCGTTAATGCTTTGATTTCGTTAAATCTTCTTGTTATTATATTATGCACATGGTATTCTCCTGTGGTCTTAAGTTGCTCTATAAAAAAATATTTACTGCTCCCATCGCAGAATTTACACCAGAAAGAGTTTTATTTAGTACCCATACTAAGTGCAAATAACTCATTTACCACCGCCAATGAAACCCAATATCTCTTTTCTGGGAATGGAGGAATTAATCCCTCCCCAACTCTCAAAATAATTATACAAAGCATGTTATCCTGTAGAGCCGAGTAGAAGGGTTCCCCTATCAGTCATTTATTTAATCATGAATTGAAACAGGAAGTCGATAATCGATACGCATGAGTAAATATAAAAGTGATAATATTCATTTTCAAAAATAAAAAAGTAAATATTCTTCATTACGTTAATTTTGTAAAACATTAAGTAATATTGGAAACATATCTGAGAAATATTATCATACCTTAATTGGTCCTGCTATTAGGCGAGGATATTTATTTTACCTGTCGACGATCGTTTAGAAGCTAAAATCTCAACGGTATATTATATCGCCAGATCTTCCATCAACCGAAAACAAACTAGAGATTTCAGAGAATATTTCACCCGCACAGCTGTCTGGAACGCGGATTTCAATTCATGCCGTTTCAAAATCGATACCAAGGTTCGCCGAACGCAATAATGAATCAATCTTGAGTGGATGTTTCATATCTTAGACTCCAATTGAGATTGAACTAGAGTTCTTTCTTTCGAAACTGCCTTCAACTCATCACACCCGAGTTAGCGTAATTGTGGCAAGCTTCAGCGGCATCATTTACAAAAAAATCTAATTTGGTTGTCGGACGGACGGAAACCGGACGAGAGTGAGTGAACTAGCAAAGTTTTAATCTTTCCTTATAGTAAAGAAGTAGTTTCATAGAGAAATGCCGCAAACTATTGCAAATTCTAAGTCATTTTCCTAAATTCTAGTTACTTATAGCCACTCACTCATCCTAGAATACCATTACTGGAGTACAATATGCGCACGTGGAAGTAATTTTACGAGAGATATTACATTTCAAAAACGTGGCGACGTCGGCGGGCATCACGGTACTAGGCGGCTACATTTAGGTTGGAACTCAACTTAAAAGCTTTACAGTTTAGTCTCAGCGAGCTCTGGGCATCAGATATCAACGTAGAACTCGATTCAAGTTTGAGCCAGGATCAAGACTAGTGTAACGCTCCGGAATACGACCCATCGCTTTGCATTTAGGGCAGCAATTAGCCACAAAACTCCGAAAGGTATAAATATTCGCAACGCAGCATTATTGTGAAAACACAACCCCAGAATGATGAAAGGCTTCACCGTCTTCTAAATGGGCCTCATCTGTGATCTCACCACACTGATACCTTACGAATCGACCATCCTTGCCCTGCCTCCAAATATTCAACGCCCATATATGCAGGCCCTGTTCGTACAACGTTTCGATTCACGTTCGGGCATTTCCGTTCGTCCCATGATCACCTCTCGGGGCGTGCTATCTCCCCATGATATCTGCTCCAACCCAGACCATAGACGCACACATGCCTACTCCATATTCTCTCTCCCCTACCAGATTTCGCCGCGTTCTGTCGAAAGAGATGGATGTAATCGTCGCAGAGACGGAAATGGGTGTGCGGTATGCGTGGTGTGGACGGTCGGTGAAGGCGCGGAACCTTTAGGTTGCCATTGGAAGAGACGAAACTAAAGTTGAAGAACGTGCGATGAATGAGGTGGGCCGGACTTAAAATGACAGAAAAATGGTAAGCCAAATAAATACATATATCTATCTGAAAACGAAGTCTTCCATGGCGAGTTTTAGCTCAATAAGCCATGTTTATTCTAACTTTGACCGTTTTCTAAAATAAATGATCCATTCAATGACTAAAAGAAAGAAAATTAAACATTCAATGAATATTTTTTAAATAATATTATTTGTAACATAGTATTTTATCTTTCAATAAATTTGTGGTTGATGCCTGAAAAGTCTCTGAAACTGATTGGTCCAGTGGTCGCTTGGAAATGATCGTCGAAATCAAAACATTTTCGTAGATGGCTACGATGACACTACAGTAGCTTTTTAAATATTTAGCATGTCCCTTTTTCGATTCTTGAGTTAGAGAAAACCTCCTTTAGCCTGCGGTAAGGCATGATAAAAACTATAGGACGTCACTTTCGTTGTGGAAAAAGGATTTAAATTGAAATGAAAAAATGGGATAGACATTCATAATCCTTTAATTTTCATAATTTCAAGGACAAAAAACGGCTTGAAGGACACAGCTCAAAAAAAATTATCACGCTTGAAAGTTCGTTATGTTAATGCCATGCAGTGAAAAGCGTCATCCTGAACGCCTAATCAGCAATAATTTTATTGTTGAGTAATGCCACAAATAGTTTGTTGATATTTCTACCAATAATCATCTGGAGATGCAGTGGTAAATTCAATAAAATAGTAGGCGCCTCCAATTTAAGTCACCGCAACCAAAAAGGAGTGCAAAAAGTTAAAAGAATAAAGGCTTATAAAATTAGCGTCTTTGTCTGCACATTTTGCATTATTCACAACGCAAATTCAAATGAATTTACGACTTTTGAAAGACACTATACAGAAATACCATCATTCAGTACACAGCCTATATGGGCAAACGATAGGTAAATTGCGTTATTTCGGAAATAATAGAACAATAATTTATAAAATTATTACAATAGTAGATGGTAAATGCATGTTTTTAATTTTTTTTTCATGTGCGTAGGCACACTAACAATTTTTTCCATTTTGCAACTCAATTGATTCTTTTAACGAGAGGGAACTATATAACTCGCAAACAAGAACTTCGCTTGAGAATTGAAGATAAATAAAAGAATGAGCTTCCATGAGATTTATTCACGCACTATGAATGGTAGAACGATCCTATATCCTCTCTTCAATGTCTCACTCAATAGAAGAAAAGAAAATTATCGAGAGGAACTTTGTTTAAACGAAGAGCGACAGAGGAGCGTTCAAACATTTTGAGACGATCCCCAGGAGAGAAACGAGTTGGATAGATACGAAATGATTTAGCGCACGCGGCAACGAGCAAGAAAATGCATTTCCATCTCGACGATCACCAGTTTATGCACTCTCCTCCATTCCATCGCATTGGAGCGGCGCGTCACGTCTCGGGCGACGGTTAGGAATTCTCCACAGTCATTGAGAGGAGAAAGAAAAAACAAAAATACGGCGGAGGTTGAGGAGAGATGCAGGGTAGAGATGGGTGGGGGTGTTTGTCGGGAGTGGTTGATAAGAAGAAAGGCAGGCGGGAGGGAATCTAACGGTGAGAATGGCTCCCCGCTCAAATCGGGCTCTGCCGTCTGGGTTGATGAGGCCAGGACACTCGGCGCTGTTCCCTACAGCGCACGAAATTTTCAAAATATCCATTAAAATATCGCCAATGTTTTTACTCATATTGCATAGATAAATAAGTCCGTATTTTTGAAAACTCGTGAAGTGGGCACCGATATTTTTCGAAACAAATAAAATGAATGTATTTATCAACCAGAGGTGATGAGTTTTAGTTTTTCAATAAAAAATGGTAAAGTAACAAATCATTACTGATTTATAATAAATACAGTTTTTAGGCCTCTGGCGAACTATTCAATATTTTCCATTTTGAACGCTGCAAAGCTTGAAATATTTAAAAAATATCCAGTGTCCTTAATTCTCTTGTACGATGGAATTGGATTTAATCATTTAAATTTATTAGTCTCCTTTTTTTGGAAAAACTTGAGCTGTTTTTCTACCTCAGAATTGCAAGTCAGCCCCGGCCTTTTTCCAGAGAAAATATATTTTTTGCTAAATAATAAGAGGAGAATAGCTTTTTAATGGAACAAATTGAAGTATTGTGGCAGCGCTATGAAAAAGTCATACCTACCTGATTTGTACTATTGGAAGCTTCGAGATGCCTGGCTAAGGATTCTAACATTTCGTAGACACTTGAAATGATGAAGTGTAGCAGACATTGGTGCGATTTAGGAAAGGCAACATGAGCAATGGGCGGAGTGTACCACTACATTCAAGTACTGGGAGGTATTATAGCAAACACACTCTCTAATTATATTACTTCCTCTACTCATGCACACAAGTTTACTTACTTTTCTTCTATTAAAGTGTGAATATTACGGATCAAAACACGTTTACTTAGAAGTACTGAGGCTCTATCAGAGTACAGTACTATTGTTTCTAACGGCTTTTAGAGTATTTTATCCGGCACTACTGATATTTTTCAAGGAGTAGGTGTAGATACTGGAGTACTTCCCCCGGTTTCAGAGTGTAATACTCGTACATTTAGATAGCCGAGTACGTAGACGAATACAATGACACTCAAAGACGATATGGGCACACGAATACACATACCCGAGTACATTTGACTCGTTCCTAAGTGTTAATCGACACGAGGTACCTGCTGAGTGGAGGAAGGAGTCCAGTCACCGGATGCGTCTAAGTTTGTCCAACCATTTGAGTCCTGGAGGGTTTGAGGGTGTAAGCAAGCGGAGGAGACGAAGCGAACGATTGGATAGTGCAGAGAGATAGAGAAAGACGCCTTCGACCCGAGGGGCGCTGAGAAATGAGAGGGTTCCCGAGGAGCGTGGAGGACCGGAGTGTCGCTCTCGTAAATCTCCGCGCGGCTCCATTCGTGCGGCGGTAATGCACATGTCTCTCACGGCGACGGAGACGTGAGGACCATCGCGATCACAACGACGCGTCCCAACCTTTCCGCCGGAGATTCGATTGCGGGCCCCACGTGGAATTGATGAACACAGAAGCAAGATACAAAAGAATTCACGGCGAATAAATGCTAAATATAAATGCTAAGAGGAAAATTACCTGGTTTTAGAGTAATCAAAAGCACTTGATTACTCTAAAATATGTTACGGACAAAGGGAATATTGAAAAAGTTCCAGTGCCTTAACATTTACGAAGTATTTTATTTTTCAGCAAGAATAAGGGCTACAAGCAGTATTTATCTCAACAGTAAATTTTACTGACTATTGGCTGTTACTATTGAGAGAATACTTTTAATTGTAATAGAGACCCGACTTTGGATATGAAAAGTAATTGAAGTGATTGTATTTTCAGAATTTTGGCGAAAATTCTGAAAATACAATCTTATTTGGCGACAATAATGGTGACTTAGGAGCAGGAAAACTTTGACAATTATAAGGGAACATGGAGAATTATTCAATTGAATTAATAAATCTACCATGAATAATGATATTGACTTCAACACGAAAAAATGAATTATATCCCTCAACCAAATTTTCTTAATTGTAATGGTTAGCACTGGACAAATTTGGGATGACGAGAAGGTAGGTGTGGTGTTGGATCAAAATTTCTGATGAATACCTCTCTTGGGATTTTGAATTAGAAAAATTTCATTCAATTATCGCTTAATACCAGGGAAATCTTATCAAATACTTTAGCAGATATTAGCAGATACTTCAGCGACTCGAAAAACATTCGAAGCCCATCGGTACGACAGCGCCCGCTGTTTTTTTATGACCTCTACGTCTCCCATGATTTCCAAAGCAATATCTAGTGGAGGTGTCGACGTTCAAAACAAACTTGAATACTTAAGCTTTTATGCAATATCGTACATTCTCATTTACGAAGCACGCTGGTGTAAGATGTGCCATTTGAGTTTTGAGAGATGAATTCTTGAAATTCATGTATCATTAGTTGGAGAAAAGAATATTTTACATTATCATAATGAAACAGAATTCTGCTATTTCAAAAGAAACAGCAATTTTGGTTTTAAAATTGGTGGCGAAGAGCCGAATAATAGAAATTTGTTTGCACCCTATGCCAACGCGATAAACAGTGACAATTGCTGTTTCGGTGTGTTGATCCACCAACGCAATTTACAGGAAAGATAAAATAAACAAAGCAATAGCACGGCCGTAGCTTATTGATTCTATCACCGTTACATGTCCCTCAGATGGACATCATTAGGAATCACTCGGGTGACCTTTGGGGTGTCTTGTTCTGGCACTTTTTTTTAGGAACAAATTGTAATACCCGGAAAAAGTTGCGTACCTGGACTTCCATTTTTCTCTTCAAGATTTTCCGTACATAATTGTATTCATCATGCCGCGTGAGATGGGTAGAATTACTCTGGCTTGCATAACTACTAGAATAGACAATATTTTCCAAATGGCTACGATACCTTGACTAAAACTTCAGTGGTATCTTCTTATGCGAAAATCAAGTCAATATTGACGGCGTAGGCATAAAAGAGCGTTCTCCCATCTTAGTGACTACCCTTGACCTTTTCAGATAATATTTACGTTTTTGATTGAAAATGTCTCTGTATGGCGTCATTTATCGCATGAGAAGAGCAAAATGAGGTGGTGTGTTTCGGGTTGCCCACCCCAAAAACTGCTTTCGAGGGCACGATAAGATGCCATTTTCTCGATAATTAAAAGCAATATAGCTGACATATTTGGTCTAAAATATCAAGTGAAGTCTAGAGTAGCACCGCATTGAAAAAATGAGTGACTCCTCAACCTAAATTTAAATTATTTACATTTTTCGTCAAAAATTTCGAAATTTTAAGTCTACCTGGAACAGAAAATATTAACCGATTTTGAAAAAAAATCATAATTGTAATACCCATCCGGATACGGAACTTTTTTCGGGGTGTAAAATTCGCTCATAAAAAATTGGCAAAACGAGGCGCCCAACTGACCCTCGCATCCTCGTGTATGACGCAAATCCTGTATTTGACGTCGCTAAAAAAAAAGGTTCAGGTAACAAATGAGAAATTTTGGTAAATGTGAAAGTTCTTTAGCAAAAAAAAAAATACTTGTAAAACTTACTCTATACATGAGTCAAGCCTCTTTCGATTTCAAAAAAGACTCTCCCCCCAATGAATTGCAAATTCAGGAGTAGCTAAACTCATATGTGACACCTTTACACATTTTTAGCCCGAGGATTTCCATGGCCCAACCACAAGCCAAACTTGCTCCGCAAAACCACAAGTTGACTCCCAACTTTTTTCCTCTCTCTCTCTCCCTCTATCTCTCTTCGAGGATATTCCGTGGGATTCGGCGGCAGATTGTTGCTGCTCTTCCAGAAAAAGAAAAGGTAGAAGTTTCCGTTTCGAGTCGGGGAGACACGAAGACTGACGCCAATGGCAACAGCAGGAGAGGAGAGCCGAAAGGATGCAATGACGAACTTTGGGGTGGATAGCGAGGGGGAAGGGAGCATGGATGGGAGCTTCTTTCATTGGCTGCGGGATCAGCGGAGATAACAGGTGGAGGGAATGACTTCAAGATGACAGCCCGAGGAGGAAAGGGAAAGAAAGAGTTGAGAGGTGCGGAGAAGAGAAAGTTCTTGCCCGCTCTCCCTCGGTAGGGTTCCTCCTCGTAGTCCTTGCTATGCGCCATTTACAGCCGCGTCAACAGTTAGCGGGGGCCGACGGTGTCATTACCGCCATTTCTGAGGAGCGGATGAGGAAGGCTTGGTGGAGGCGAATGGCAGTCTTGGCTGGCTTAGAAGAATAGGGGAGAACGGAGTGGAATGGGGTGGGGTCAGGTAAAAAAAGAGAAAACGTCGAGATTTGAAGGGTTAGTTAAAGATAACAATGATATGATTGCATTCTGATCATGGACTAATGAAGATAGATGGAGTAGATGCAATTTGTCTACGAAAATCATTAGCAATTTAAAATCATTCACCTCCGAAACTATCGATGCGATTATCTTTTTGGTGCCCATATTGATGTTTAAAAATATTACTAAAATGCATACAATGAGAAATAGACATATACACCGAAGAAAGAACAAGTTTACTCATACAGTTGTAGGCATACAAAAGTAGAAATTCATTTGGGAAAATGGAAGGAAAAATAATAATAAAACTTGCATTGTGATGCATGGAATTAGAAAAGATATGATAAAAGAAAACAAAGGTAAACATGAAGGCTTCTGGTAGAGTTTGTTCATTTTATCTTCAATTGAACTGTGCGGCATATTGATGACACCTTGAAGCGATAATGTTGAAATTTTATAATTGAGACATAATAATGGAGGCAATTAGATAAAGTTGAGATTTTATTGCTGCCATCGCTGCTCTCTGCTGGATACTCCTCAACTTGAGGAATATCCAGCAGAGCGCACACACAGAGTCATTCGTCATCGCCCTTGAGTTCAAAACTACTCAATGTTTACATCTACCATGATTACCACCCCAAAAATGGAGTCTCCTCATCTGTAAGTAATAATTTTTGATTGACCCTTACCTCCTAGTGAAATGACGTGAGGAGCATCGCTTCTCTTAAAAACTTGGAATGAAATTTAGTCTTAATATCACGTTTTTACTGCCCGTATTTTTAACTCCGTTCAGGGAAAAATTAAATGAAAAGTTGCAATGATCATAAAATTTTCTTTGACAACTATAATAGATTAATTTTCTTGGCTCCTCGAACCTAATCTATGATTCTAAGTAGTGCTAAGTTTTCAATATCTGTATTCAGTTAGACTTGTGTATTTCTGGGGCGCCAGTGAACTTGGTTAACTTTGGGTTGAAGAGTGCGAGACAGCTTTTGTGATATGCAATTAGGTGAGACGCCAACCATGTCTATTGGTTACCACTCCGCGTCAATGACACTGATGCTGCCTGCCAGCCACCAGTGCAATACTCGATGAGAGGAGATCTCCGAGGCAGCCAAACACTCTCATCTCACTCGAACTCAAACCCCTCCCCGAGTGATCTCGGAAAGTAACAGCTTCGGAGGCCTGAAACGAGAGGCGCTGAATTTTCCCGTGAAGGAATTTCAGCGGAGAAGGTACGTTGAGGGAATCAACGCTTCCTCGTCTCTCTGACGGATGCTCGCAGTTCCAAAGCAATTTACCATCCAGCCCACTCCCCCACCCGCCAACCTCAACACCGCAGGCCTTGACTCACCCAGCACAAAATGCACGTGCACCTACTTCTCTGTGCGATAGAATGAGTCAAACTGCCCTATTTAGCTTTAAGCCTCTGGTTACCTACCTGATGTTTTTACGATAGTCATCGGGTGGCCTATTTAATCGGATGATGTGTTTTTATGCAATGTAGAAACCAAATCATTTTCACAAGACTATGTAAATATTGTGAATCATGCGTTATGGTTGGACTCTTGTATAAAATATTAATAAAAACACGATTAAAGAGAGACATACAGGTGTGTATGCCCCTTGATGTATCGGACTTGCCCCGACGTTTCGAGACTGACTGCTGGCCACTTCTTCAAGGGAAGGGTGATGGAGTTTTTCATGCCGATAAAATAAATAGCTAAAATTTGATAGAAAATTCAATAAAATTTTCGGTCAAAATAGCAGTATTTATGAAATATACCCTTTCATAAAATTATGATTTGGCAGGAATGAAGTTGCAACTATACCATGGTCTAGTATCAATATACGACCTCAGCGAATGCATTAAAGTGCTAAATGAAAGCGTCTAGAAATGGCTGCCTAGTACCCACGGAAGGTTATGGTGTATGACTTTATGATGTGCTAACTTTGAATATGACATTGAAATGATTGATATTGAAATATGTATTTGCTGATTGTTAATTTAAAGGTGATTATGGTAATTGGCAAACCGGTATGGCAGTGGAATTTATGCAGCGAGACACTGCTCGAAGCAACAAAAGTGCAAAAATGTACGGTCTATCTGATGAGTGAGTAACTAAGATCAGCATCTCTTAGAGTGATATTTTTCCCTCACAAATCGGGAGTATCTGAGGCCTGAATAATGCTAAAAATATATTCCATTGATATAAAAATGTCCTATCAAAGTGGAAACTCTACGAATGTAATCCGAGAATGGAAGTTACGATCTCTGCACTGTAGAGATTTACATTCCCTTCCCTGATTCAGTGAGATTCACATGCCTATGGCTTCCTCCGGTGTGAGATATTTCTCATTCTAGACAATCTTCGTGTACAAAATCTAACTGATCACCGCTAAAAATATATTTTACTTCGAGATTCATTTAGGGATATATTTGGTGAGGTAGTAAATCTGTTATCACTCAATCCTGAAGGCCTTGGACTTGATGCGGGCCGGTATATGGAAAATTTTCGTAGAATCACTATACTTGTTTCTGAGCGGTGCGGAGGGAAAGTCAACTACAGTATTTTTTCCATCGGATAGAGCGTTTAGTTTGGGTAACTTTGACTTCATATATAACAGCTTACTTGGTTAAATTCTCTTCCAGTGTAGTGAAGAAATATATTAATCAAATTCAAAGTTATGAAAAATATTAGTATGAAAGGATTAACTAATATGTTGTGGGTATTATGTTCCATGGAAATGAAAATATGGGGAGATAGAAGTAATTATATGTGTCAACAGTACAAGCTATTTTACAATGTAACGCTTCCATTACACACGTCAAGACAAAGTTAACCGGCATGAGGTATTGTTGGTAAAAAATTAAAGAATTAATTTTAAACTAAAAAGAAAATTAGAGACAAAGGCATCACCTTAAGCTTTAATTTGTAGTGGATTTGATATTCGTAAGGAAAATTTAGTTGCTTCCAATATACTCATATTCTAATTTGTTTATTGCATGCCAAAAATATTTTTAACATGAGCGTCTGAATCATTACACACAATTGTTTTTACTCAGTGAGCGTGAATTGTAACCTAGTAACGTTTTCATATGAATAGAGGGAGAGCGAGAACGCTCAGGAGAGAGAGAGGGAGGGGAGAAAGAGACTCCGGTAGATATAATACACAAAGGAAACAAATTGAGCTCGCCAACATAGAATACCCTTTTCTCTCTCTTGCAGGTAATGTATGATTAACTTAATGAAAATGACAGCATTTCAGAGACCTCGAACCTATGATGCTTTCCTAAAACCAGCGAAAAGAGGTAAGACTTGTTTACACCCTTAAAATTCGTTTCATGCATCCATTTTCTTGGCTTTACGTAAATGATAATCCTGGAGTGACATTTGCTGACCCATAGGTTTTTTTTACAAAATGTAATGAATGATATAGTAGAAAAGAAGTGTTCAAATGTAGATACTTAGCTTTTAGAGGTGAGAGTGGGTATTGTAATTAGCCTAATGAGAACGTCAATATCAACACTAAAAAAAAGGTCTCAGTAATGTTAACATGTATCCCTAGTTGAATGCTGTTTCCCCTTTTTATCTCAATATAAAAACGTTTTCAACAAGTTAAATAATAATTACTGAAATGTATTTAAAAGCTATTCAAAGTACTTGGTAACAGTATTACCATCTAATCTTATGATTACCCGCATTAACTTCATTGCATAATGAGAGGTAGGCTGAATACACCCATTTAATTTGGTGTCACACGAATGATACCGACTAGCACTTTAAAATTCCCATCGTGTAAGTAGGTGCGTCAAGAAATTTCAATTCCTGGATTGAAGAGGCGGAACAAAAGCACGTGCACGCCGAGTAAACAGCGCGAAACTGGAATGGAATTAAATAGCACGCCCCAGCCTAGATCCTGACTTCACGTGAGAACGCCCTATTTGACCAGAGTTCAGCCTTTCCGCTCGCTGCTCCAACGGCGCTAGGGCACGCATCGGTAACAGATGTCGTGACGCCTTCGCTAAATTGTATTCGCACGAGGATATATTATCACTCTTTCTCCATTGTTGCGTGGTGGCGCCGCCCGTCACCTGCACACCTCGGAGTAAATATAAACAAGTGCAATTTTCGGCCTGTGCGTTGTGCGACCAAGATTGAAATGGTAAAATCTCAGACCGCGTCATCTTGATTGATTAAGATTGGTTGATTCCAAAGGTAGCGTTTTTTTTGTTAATTTCGATTAAAAGCTATATTATTCCAGGACGTAACCGCGGAATTACAAACGGCATAGACTTTACGGAGTCAAGATTGAAATGGTAAAATCTCAGACCGCGTCATCTTGATTGATTAAGATTGGTTGATTCCAAAGGTAGCGTTTTTTTTTGTTAATTTCGATTAAAAGCTATATTATACCAGGACGTAACCGCGGAATTACAAACGGCATAGACTTTACGGAGTCACCTTCACATGTAGATAAGGTGCGAAAATTGCATAACAAAAGTTATTTGTCTAAATACAGACCAAAATTAGTGACTAGGATTGTGGAAAAGAAAAATAGTTTCCATATTAAAATGTAATGCTCATAATGGAAGAAGAGTGCCAGGACTTTTATAAAATCAATTTGTAATATCAGTTTCATTAGAAACCTTTATCCATTCCTCATAACGATACTGAAACTTGGGGTTTCCATGCTGTATCTGCTTTAGGGTACTGCATATACACCCTGTGTGCTCTCGTTTATACTTCCTTTGAGTCTACGCCTCGCTAAAAGGAGGTTGGCAGGGAAGTATTGAAAACATTAACTGCAACATAATTGTGAATACTTGAAAAATATCGTAAATTAAATGCCTACAAAAATCCTTTCACCAATCAAAATTCATGAGCCTTTAATTTAAATAGCAAAAGAATCTCCAATCCGAATGACCAACAATGAAACCGACGCTATCGTTGGAGCAAGCTTCCCATTCACGGAATTCTAGAAATGGGAGGGTAGGTACATATTTGGCGGGGGTGTTTCTTTTTTAATCTTGGCAGCATTCACAGAACTTGAAAGTTTTCCATTTAGTCTAAGGTACCTAATAAAACTCTAATAGCCGGGCAATTCCAACTGTGACGGAATTACCTTCAGAGAAAATTATGCAATAGGATATTTCGATTGATTTGTAAAATACAAAGAAAATGAAAAACTTGTAACTGTGCATGATCAAGAAATATTTACGAAGGTGATTTCAATGTACACAAACAAAATTAATTAACGAAATACCTTCTAAACAAGCCCATAATTAACATGTGACGGAAATGCTGCGAGGTTAACCTCCGAAGTGCAACGATTTTAAACATCTTCAAAGCTCTGTGAATCGAAGTATAGTTTGAACACTTTTAGCAAGGCTGTAAATAATATTTCAAGCATTGATTTCTTGAAATTCAATCAATTAGCTGTTGATTTAAAAAGATAAAATATTTCCAGCCTAAATTTTAATTTGTGAGAAAAAGTTGACATTTTCATGGAAATGCCCAATCATCACCATGACTATTAGCATTATCAGCCATAGGTGAATAGAAGAATTATCCGAATTTGTACTCAAGAGAGAAAAATGCTACACATTTGAATTATCCAAATGACACTATTCAATTGTAGTTGAAAAGTAGAACTTCTATGGCAGCGTAGCAGAGTATATTCTTGGTATCCTCATATGACATCGGTAAAATTATGGTAGGTCACCACTTTCATTGAAGCACGCGGTACAAATACTTGAAACGCTGGAAATATTGGTGACTCACGATAAATTCTCTATGGTACAATTTTATCTAACATTTTGTTCTAAAAACACTCACCTCATACCGTTGAATTAACTCTTGAGCCCATCACTACCCTTTCCCTCCCCTCTACCTACCCCTCCCCCCTGCCTCCTCCCACTCCTCGCACCTCACCCTATTCCCGCACCCGCGTGCACCGTATCCCGCTCTCCAACGCATCACATTAATGACGACAATAATAATGCCTCCTGCCGAGATGTAGGCGCTACTCCACCGCCGATCCCATGGCGCAGTGACGATGACGCATCCACTACCTACTGAGAGTCACTCTCAATCATCAGGAAACGCAAGAGCCCCCTCAACTCCCTGCCCTCTCCTCTTATTCATATCCTCGCCTCCAGGGAAACCATGCTTCCACACCTAAAACCTTTCACCGCCGCACCAGGCTATATATTTGTGGTTTGCGTCCCCTTATGAATCGTGGAAATTATAAATATTACACGCGGACGAAACAATTGGCACTCAGCAGGTATTGCAAATGGGCTGTATGATGGCGCAAGCCCAACTGTGTAAAATACCTTCTGCGACTACCCTTCAATGTGTAGACGAAGTTTTTTTTGTCAGCTTGAATAACTAGTCATCATTGTAATCATTTTTATATCCATAAATGCCGCAACATATGGAATGCCTGCTGGAAAATCTTCCTGATGCGTGAACAGAAAGAATAAGACAATGACACTAAAACGATATAAACAAAACTTTCATTTACAGCTGAAAAATAAAACCTCCATTCCTGCACTACGGATTATATTCGTTCCGAAAATTAATTCATAATAAAACATAATAATTAATGTGGACTGCAAAAAGGGATTCTACTTGAAAAGCACTGTTTTAAATATTAACGTGTAATGTATATTTAGCAATTATGAATTATACGCAGGTTAATAATGAGTCAGTGATGAAAGATAAACTTTATTCTAAAAAAAATGAGAAATAAAATCGCTGTAAACATCATAGAGAAATATGGTCAACATTAAACGTAATGCATTCATGCAAATATTGGTATTTACCACGCATTACAGTTGGGTGATGTTTCTTCAGTTTAACGTAACATATAGTAGGTAATCTACATGAACACGAAAACAGATGGCCAGGTTAGCCAAATAATAAGTTAGAGATATTTACCGATCATAGATGAGAACCATGGACATAATCATTTGATGAACATAAATAGGACCCCAAAAATGCTTCAAATGGGTCATGCGTTGCTGGCGAGTAAGAGGATCCAACTATCTATGATGCTGTATTGTGTATTATTCTACACATATAACACTATGATGGCTGCGTGCAATGCCTAGGATATTTTTGGTTCTCATCTAAATGATAACCTTGCAAGGTAAAGATACTGCTATTTCTCATGAGAGATACGTAGTTACATGCTTTAAAGAAATAGGCGCCATGTTGGTGGCAAATGATTCGATATTTAAAAACAAAACTCTCATGAGGTACGTCGCAGGATACTCTGTTTTTTACGTCACTTTAACAACCGAGTGAATTTATCAGTAATCATACGTAAATAATAGTATTCAGCTCTGATTCTAAATGAGCAATGAGTTTTAAAGATGTCACTGAAGTGTTAAACACGGTCATCCAGCGCTGGGCAGGGAATTAAAAACTCTGAATTATTTGTCACCGGCGTTCCGTTATTCCGTTCCTCTTTGTCGACGCAAATTGATTCGAATCAACTGACAAACAGTGTGATAGGCTCAACAGATATGAAAAGTTAACGATACAAAGTAAAATTTCGAATTCGTAATGTGTTGCTGCATGGTTTTCACAGCCAACTGGTGGGTATATTGGCGAATTATTTCATGCAAAAACAATTCTCCATTTTGTCATTTAACGTAACGTCGCTTTTAATATTTGTGTTTTGCGTCACGATGAAATGCGCGGGAGTTAGTATTGTATTAAAACAAATGGTACTCCGAATTTTAAAAGAGCAATGCGTTGATGTATGTTAAAAAAGTGATTAAGGAAATTTTGATGACCACTGATACTGTGGTGAATAATAAATCTTTCATCGATACGAACCGCTGGATAATCATAGCTTGCATCAAAGTGAAAATCATGGGAAAATGCATCCTGCTACATAACAATGAGGTACTCAGCAGCTGATACTAATACGTAATGTATTTATTCTTGGATAGCAGATTTAGTGGTTATTTTCGTGAAAACTGTTTGTGGGCTTAAATAAAAAAAAAATGAAACATTTTAATAAAATTCGAACCAAAATTCATGAGTAAATAAACGTCAACATGTGGGTAGGTATACCATTTTTCCCAACACAAATACTTTTATTTAACCGAGAAAAATATTTATTTCAGGAATCTTTAGTGACCTCTAAATGCTGGTTCGATTTTTCATATTTACACTGAATCGAAATACCTTGAGGGCTTGAGTGCAGTGGAAATCCAATTTTTCACAAACTAAGAGGTTTTTCATTTTTTAATAACAAATGGATAATACTAATTTCAACACCATTCAATTCATCACTCAACACAATGGAACATCTTCGTTTCCCTTACAGGCAAAATTATAGATATTTGTGCCGTTAAGTTCATAAGTTATATAAGTAATTCGATTTTCGATATGCTGTTTTGTCCAAATACTTTAAATCAGGTGAAGTGAGACCAAAAAACCGTGATCAAAAAGTCGTGGGTTTAACATGTTACTTTTACATCATTCCTCATTACTTTATCTATGAATAACATAGAGAGCATTCCCATGGCATTTTCCCATTATTAAATAATATCTTCACAAAAAGTAATCAATATTCTGCTTTTTTGCTGTTAGTCTTGTACGTGTTCTTTGAATAAATAGTGGCGCTATTACCAATGTATTTCATATGTGTGGAAATTTTGTGCGACTGAATTCCCGGGTATCCGCGTCTGGGAGTAAAGTGCATGTATGTTTTTATAGGTTTATATTTAGTTTATTTTCATTTTTTTGTATTTGCTCTTACTGATCCTTATTTTCGTGTTTTTTTTAATCCGCTGGCAATTGATTATTTCAGAATTGTTGTGCAGTTGTAAAGTATATCATAAGCCAGGACGGGTTACCATAATAAACGAATTGAATTGAACATCCTGAGTATAGAGTCAAAAATAGTGCTGGGATATCCTCAACAACCACCGTGTCATCTCTCTCAAAGTTCATATTTTTCTCCCTCCCTTTAATTCCAAACTGAGGTCTACTGGGAGTGAGGTGGGAACGGGTAAGAAAATGAAGAATACCACAACCTCCCCTACTTTCCCTTCTTTTACCCCCTCTCACCTCCCCCCATCAGCTACTCCTACGCGGTGTCGGAATGGGAAGACTCGTTTTCTTTCGGAATGAATAAAAAATGTTCATCCTTCTTTCTTTCCTCTTCCCTTCCTACAAAACGGTGTGTGTGTGGGCGGGTATAAGGTGGACTTAAGGATGGTTTTTCGAGAGAGGTGGGGGGGGGGGTTTGGAGAGGTTGGAGGGGAAGGTTCTCTCGCAACTCGCGAGAAGAGACGTGACGTCGCTGTGACGGTGAAATGATGGGAGGACGCTAAGTGAGGCTGGCACGGAGGGGGATTCTGGGTAGGACTCGCTCTCCATTCGTCTCCAAGGGTTGGTGGGGATATGAGGGAAGGTCTGGAGCAACTAAAAGAGGAAAGGATCCTGCGAAATTCGTGATGATGACGATACAGAGAGCATGCAAGATTTTCAAATGTTTCATCCGTCTAAGGTTAAAAACACATCATGATTTAAAAGACAACACACTATTTCTTTTTTGAACAAACTGAAACTCTTATCTCTTTAATTTTTATCGCTTCTTTACTTAAGATTATCATATGCTTCAACTGTATAAGCTTAAGAACACACTACAATGATATAAATGGCAATATATCATGTATTTTTTAGATAAATTAAACGTTTTATGTTCCAGTTTTGATCGCTCCTTTACTTTTGATAATATAGAGCCAACTATTTGAATTACACCCTACAGCTATAAATATTAAAACTTCAATTAAACAGACGAACTATAGGGATGGAAAGAAGTTTTATAATTTGTTGGATGGTTACGAATTATTTCAAAACACTACGCTTAGTACCGGCAAATGCAAGAGAAAACATGTGATTAACTTTAACCCATGACATCTGATGCATGTCTTAGAGCACAATCGATTGTGCCTACGGTAGAGTTCTATACGCAAGTGAAACTTATAACGTCGGATCGTTCCCTTGATTTGAATTCGCCGTACAATTTGCTTTGGTATTTTACTACCCTCCAGCATATGATAACAACAAAGATGAATGAAAGATCCATGGAAATATATTAATGGAAGAAAGCGGTACTCATCGTCTGTTCGCCAAAATAGAATCCCATATAGCGCAGTCTGGAGATATTTTACCTATAAGTTTAAATTGAATGAGTAATCAGTGTAATAGCTTTCTGCCACGAACAGAGTGATGTTTCAAAGATTTACTTTAAAAATATGTAAGTAACAAAGGAATTCAATAACTACAACAACGAGCGAGAGGTGAAAATGACCTATCATCCAAGCCAAAACGATAGGAATCGGGTAGGTAGTGTAGCTAGAGCATTGGCTCCGCACCCAGATGGTTCGAATTCTATGCCGGTGGTGGCAAAGCATTTTCAGAGAATACACAATTCAATAAAGCACTCCGTCCGTCGGATGGAATGTTAAGCTGTGGTCCCCTTGGCTACTTTAGTTAAAAGCCCGCTAATGCCGACGCCGAGTTTCTGTCCACCCTTCTCTCCCTAACCTTCCATCATGGCGCAAATTACCTTAGCTGTCGATCGCCTCTTCCAAACACAATACCAAATCGATAATATCTTGATTAAAATTTTAATTAGAGCCGATGGTCTTCATCACAGTCTCTTAAAGTTGAATCAAACGTTTACAAATCTAATACACTTCAGAAATCCATGGAGAACCATAACGAATATTTGCATTTGTAAATTTTGGCATATTTATATTTTACAATTAACCTGATGCATTTAAAAAGTTGCATCTCTTGCTAGGTTAATCACAAGGCATAACATTAAACAAGATGGGTGTGGTTAACCCAAAAGAAGCAAATTACCTTAAACTGTGCTAAAAGAACCAAATTCTCATAGCTCGAAATTCGTATCTATGATATTGTAGCACCTGTTACAGAAACCACCTTAAAACGGAATATTGTTACCATCAATTAAATGCAACGGACGGAGAGGTCTCATTGACCAACTTCCCGACAATTACTGCTGATTAAAGTGAGAGCTATTTAGCTCAAGAAGAGAATGATACCGTAGAAAAATCCTGCACCGCTTTCGCCCTGTGCTCAAGCAGCGAAACACGGAATTAAATGAGGGAGCGAGGGGCGGAGACTCCCATTATGGCGTCGTTGCATGAGGCTTTAATGCATATAATTTAATGGGTTAGCGTGCACTTGATTCAGGTTTACACGCGCCTTAATTTAATTTGCAAGAGTTAGTCCATCAACTACCTACCTATCCACCTAAACACCACAGAGACTCCGTTCTATGTCTCCGCTTCACTCACCAAATGAACGGTTATATGTACCTGCACTCGGAACGACGTAGAGGAACGTAGTCGAGAATAGGAACAGCATGAAATTCCTCGTTCCCTTCGCCCACCTTTCGCTGCTCCAATTGCACCTTCCACCTCGGTCAACATTCATTTCTCCCTCTCCATCAGCGTCCATCTTCCAACATTCAAAACGTCCGTCCGCCCACACTTTCCCTTTTCAGTCTCTTCTCACTTCACCTCTTTCTCTTCTCTAACTCATCCACTATCTCCGCAATTTGTCCCGTGTCCTCACTTGCCTTCCCTATTGCAATCTCACTCACTTTGCTCACCAGCAATTAATACTCTAGTTTAGACTATGATCAGCATTTCTGGTTATTTAGGGATTTGTTCCTCCTTACGAGAATAACTTAAAGAGACCAGGCTATAACGACACAATCATAAAAAAATTTGATGAATTTATTCTACAAGGAAAATTAATGGTGAACTAAACATGTACTTGCTCAATCACAACTAATAGCTCAATTCTAAGCATTGAAGCTGATAATTCCATAGATACTGTGATGTGCACGACATTACATGCCCTTTCCCATGCCCAAATCCTGTGAAAATGAATTAATTTCCCTCACGGCTTCAGCTAAAAAGTCAGAATTTAATGTACATTAAATAAATCCTCTTCTTTACGAAAAAATGTAAATATTTGCAGCTTCATTTCATTGCGGGCATGATAGGCTTTAATAGAAATTTAAATTTTTGTAGATGCACATTTTCACCAGAAATGAATTACTTTGGTTAGACCTTTTTCATGGAAGAAAAGTATTTGAGGGGGAAAAAGTGTCAATGAAAAGTCGAATTTAATAGCATAATACCTCCAAAAGAATATTAAGGATCTAACATCTGAGGAAATTTCCACGGATGGCTGATAAGAATCGTATAGAAGGATCAAGTGAGAATATCACGTAAATAAATGTTGATGAGAAATTATTATTTCAAAATTTTCCTACTGGCTAAAAAACCCAAATAATATATAAAGATGTAACAATATCATTTGCTAAACAGTAATTATTACTCTCATTTATACTACGATAAGTTTTCATGAATGTGAAAAGATTTGTTCTTATTTACGTAAAGAGATCAGATTTGGCAAAATTTGACCAATCAAAAAAATTTCGTCTAAAAGTCAAATGAATTCATTATGCATCAAAAAAATGTGAGTATATATTTTCATTAGTTTCTTTAATCGCAACAAGGCGACTGTCTCCTGAGAAAAAGCTCAAATATGACCAAGTTTTTTCATCATACCCATTAAAAATTTAATAGGAATGTTGATCTATCCAAATTAAATGTAGCGGAAAAAAAGTTTCAGAGTTAAAAACATCGCCTTCAAGATTTTCTGATTTTAACGCTGGAAAATTATTCTGACGATAACCTGTAATCTAGAAAAACTAAGTCCAATATAAAAAAGAAGAATAAACACTGAATCTCCGAAGAAAATTCACTCACTCATTCATCGTGTCAATCCAAAGATGGATGAGGATAGTTGAGAGTACAGGTCACCCCTGACTAAGCTGCTGGAATATGACTAACAAGGAGAAGCATAGGGGGCAGTGTCTTTCCCAGGGCCACCTCGCAATTCGAGGCTTCCGTTTGAGGGCGTATAGCCTGTCTGACCTGTCGCACCCATGGACGCACTATCACCACATCCAAAACTCCATCACCACACGTAACCTTTAACTGTCGATGAATTTTAAATGATTTCACACCATGAAAATTCAGAAAGCGAATGATTGCTCGATGTTTGTGCAAGAAAAACGTCGTCGTTTTAAGTATTGAACAGTTCTCATTCTAGACGCTGCCAAAAGAGTTCTATCTGTCCTACAGTTTAGCCATCTTTATCACGTATTGTAAAAGAGTGCGCGCTCATTTTAAAACTGTGTTGTTGTTGTGTTCATATTTGTTTCCAGCCTGCGGAACAAAATCGGAAGCCTTAGAAATAGAATGCTCTTCGTATTTAATCGCTGCAAAAGCTTAGTTGTAATCAAAAAGCCATCAACTTGTGCGAAAAATCCACTGCGAAAAAATCATTCAACTTGACCGAAATTTACGAACTATACTTGAAAAGGTGGGATCGGGGGATCCGGGCTCGAATCCCAATCGAGGCAAATGATTTTTTGCTCTGTGAATATTTCGCACAATTTGTGAATTGCGTGTGACTCCGAAAAGTTATCACCGTGACTAGTCACGGTATACTTAAATTAGGCATCAACTTTCTTTGACCAGAATTTTCTACTCTCGTACTAGGCTGGAAATCGATGTAATCCGTGCGATTCACTTTGTCCCCTACACTACCCACCCCCTCATTTTATTAATCCCCTCCCTTTCCCTCTCGTATCTAGCCTCTTACATCCCCCCGCGCAGAAATACCCGCCTTTACTCCCCAGGTTGTGTGCGTGGCCGGTGCTGGAGGCACCTCATTAGCCGGCGCTCTTATACCTTGCCGAGGCTCACCTTTCCTCCCCCTTTCCCCTGCCTTCGTCCCACCAATCAGCTCGTTAGAGTCCCCTCTGCCCTCCCTGACCCCTTCACCCCCCCTTGCCCTATTCATTCCCATAACCCACTTGTCCCTTGCCCGCACACTTCTTATCCCTTCAGTCCAACTCCCGTTTGCCCTCGTATTACACGACTTGCCTTTTCGTGCCGTCTAAATAACTTTTCATCGGTGCAAAAATAAAATGAAACCGTTGGGCGCGAAAAAAATTGTGTTGAAACAGCGTGGGAGAAATTTTAATGAATAAAAATCAACAGAAAATCGTGAAAAAATGGTGCTGCGTAGATTGAGGACATGAAAGATTTTATTCATTTTATATATGATAAGAAGTGGTGAGTTATGCCTTAACATGAATGTGGATGTGTGATTTGCTAGTATGCGTAACATTTTTATGACCGAGTTGTGTGCATGTGCTAATCCTCTTGCATGCTGGTGATTGATTTACCTTACACACTACCTACCCTGCCCTACCTTAGACACCATAGAGGTTTTTCTTAGGGTATTATATAGGTGTACTTATAGATGAATGATGATTTAATATACATTATTCGATTAAAACAATATTTTATTCCTTTCATGATTGATTGCAAACATTTAATTAGCGTTCATTAATTCCGCCGTAGATTGAGAATTTATAACAGGAATAAATCCATGCATTTTTATGCCTAAAAATACAATAATTATCATTTGAAGCCTCAGGTAGATCTTTTACGCGGATATTATGACTGGACATAATATACTTCGAAACCGATTCTAATGATAATACTTTTAACAAAAACATACAAAATCAAGAGGGGTATAATGCGGAAGCTGGCAAAAAATACGTTTATGAAATTAATATGAAAATGGAGAATAAGTGTATGGAAATTGATTTTTTACCACATTCAAAGTTGGTGTAGCGTAAATATTTAGAAGATATGATAAGCTACCATTGGTACTAATAGACTGACAAAAGCAGTCCATGGTAACATTTTCACATCGACGTTTCCTTTAAAATATTGACACTACTCTGAAGTATCCGGAGTCGCTAATGATGTAGAGTAATATCAGTAGAAATTTTAATTAAACAGTCAAATTCAACGGTATACGTTTTCTGCGAGCAGGCAAATGGTTGCGAGAGTAGCGAAATTTATTTCATTCCCCCGAAAAAAAAATATTCTCCAAAATCATCGCCTTACTAAGGAAGCCCAATGCTGTCCTTGCAGTCTTGGGGCACGTTTGAATTAATATGTGTTTTTCATTAAATTTCCTCTCCAACGGATTTACACTTTTTTCCGTCGGCCCCACACTTCCAGGGATGTACCGATCCACCCCGCTCCACCCCTGTTAAGGATTTAATGACGTTGGCCCCGAAACAGGGGAATAGCTTAATTGGATGGCCCTCTTCCCGATGGAGCAGAGCTACCCCTTTACCCCTCCTTGCACATCGGACCCCAAACACTGCACGCGACCTCCGAAACCCTCCTACCCCTCCCCTTCCAGGGAAAAACTGCACCCTGACTCATTTCTTTACATTACGCTCCCTCCGTGCACAGCCCACCAGAGGTACACATGAGGACGGTTATTTTTTTTCACAACGTCCCTACATAAACGTACACCTCTCGTTCCCTAAAAGTGTGACCCCGATTTTACTCCTCACAATAATACTCCTCCCCACACCGCTAGGCAGGCATGGAAATAGAAACTAAGCGAAAGACAAAACCAATAACATTTAAATAGTTTCGTTCCCAGGAGTGAAATGTGGAAACGAAACTAGATGGGCTTAAACCTGGGTAGCTAAACTCAGAATCAAGCTTTATCCCTGGACCACCTCGCAGTTTTCGAATTCATGTTGGGAGTGTGCAAATAAGTTAATCAGAACATAGGACTCTGAAATTTCAAAGCTGGACCCTTAGGTCGGTATCAAAGTGCTATACTTAGTTCACCGTTGCGCTTTCATTTTCAAACTTATTTCAGCCTTTCAGCATAGCACCATCGCGGTTGAAAAGCGAAAGCGTCCTCGTTTTATCTGGCATCAGCTATCCTGGGTTAAAATTTGGGATGGCAAGAGAAACTCAACGAAAGTCAAAACCAGTAAAATTTCAATACTTTCGTTCCCAGGAGCGAAATGTGGAAACGAAACGAGATGGGTTTAAACCCGGGTAGCTAAACTCAGGGCTGAAACGAAATCGGAGTCAAAACTACTTCGGGTCGAAAGTAACTAAAACACTGGGACAAAACGAAAGGTAGACAATGTTTCGCACCGGAGAGACCACGTGCTTCACCTTCCGACAATTTAGTTTCGACCCACACACCGTGTACGAAGTATGGTTGAATGAAGTAGAGGCTCGGCCTGCCGCGATGAGATGCATGGGGCACTCATATTTTACCACTAACAGGAGAACGGTGAGCACAAACTGGCCATTCGATTTTTAAGCTCGATGTTTTAACCTCTCTACACGCATGTCAAACGCAATGGATCGAAACTATTCCCCCTTTTCCCCCTCAACTCAACTTCTGGGATCGAAACATAACTATGAGTAGCGGAGTTTCGATTAATTTAGTTTCGCCCCTAGGAGTAAATTTTCGTCCCGGATCGAAACTAAACTCCTTGGTGATTTTAATTTCGTGCGGGAACGAAACTAAACCTAGGCCTCGTATTTTAGTTTCCATCCGGGTCGAAACGAAACATTTTCGTCTTGCTTGCCATCTTGCCATCCCTGCCGCTTGGATAAACCGTCCCCTACCGCCATCGTCACATATCTATCACCCCTCTTACAATACAGATATTTAGGAATCCTATTTGATTAAAGATACCCTGCATCCCCACACAGGGAAGCTAAAGAATGGTCATTGTGGGCTTCCCTGCCCTTTCCATGCATTATTATAATTATGATTGGAATAAATGAAATGAGTAAATGTAATATCTGATCAAAGTAATCTGAAGATAAACGATTACTCTCTCCCATAGTACTACATACTTACGGCTATGTAATTCTGATCATTTTTGACTGACTAGGGTGATTTTTTACTTTTGTCTAAGGATTATCTTTGTGAGGGTGTGCGGTCGAATATTACGATGAAAATGAGATAATTGTTTTTACTGAGTAAAACTATAGTAATGGGTAGTACAGCATCGAGGGACAATATTTGAAGAATTCAGCTACATTATGATATTTTTAGGTAGCCAGGATAATAAAGTTAATTTTGGAATTCTATCTGATATTCTAAATTTATTCCAAGAGGTATAAAATAAAGTATGATTTCACAATTAAGCTGCTGGACAAGACGATGTTTGGAGAAAACCGACAGTTAAAAATGAAATAATGACGCTATTAGGAACACTGGGCCGCTGAGAAGCATAATTATAAAATGAAAAGCATTCACGATTTTTGCAGTTTCGCTGCATTTGGTGCCCTTATTTCAAGACAAGAAATTTTTCACCGTGGAAATATTTTGTGCAGAGGTTATGCTTTTCATAAAAGCTAAAGGGACCCGTTGCTAATGTGATCCCATTCGCGCTGCCTAAGTCTCAAGCAATGGCGACGAAAAATTCTGCGGAAATTTTGCCTTTGCGCCGGGTAAATTTCGATGCTTTGCGAGGGACTTCATACCAGAGAAATCAAGGGATTTAAAGAAACAGGAAATTACTCGACACTCGAGATTTGTTAGCAGCATGGGTGTTGGAATATTCTCCAAATAGGTACTTCTATTTTAATGAAGGAACAAGTGGTACTTTTCGCACGATGTGAAAATAATTTAAATGAATAAATAATTGAAAACATACTTAACTTTGGGTATTATATACTCACCAAAATATTTATTAGATAATTCTATAGAAAAACTTTCAAAATGTATGTATTTCTACATTTAAATCCAATTTCAATGACTTTAATGCCGATGAATTATGAAAATAGCTAACTAAATTCTCTAGTTAAATCTGCGTGATAAACTCAGTCTAAAAGAAAAATAATATGTTACCTGATGCCTGTAATTTTTTATATTGTTAGTAGTTTTACCTTTCTTCTCGAAAAATCGAAATACCGTAATTTCAAGAGCAAATATTGCTGCAGATTGATACCCTTACAACAGTTTGGAAGAATGTCCAATAAATAATTAAATGTAAATTTAAAAAAATGAGAATTACAAATATGTTTTAAGTCCGAGAAAGTGGCTCTCATGCAAAAAATTCAAAGTTTGCTAAATAGACCAAATTATCTGGATGACTTTAATTCTGAATGAGATAGATTGATTAGATAAATAAGTATTATGATACACATTTATTTGTTCATAAAATTAATGAATTTGTATAATAATGCCGTTGAATGAAATCATTCATTCGTATAACAGCAACTTCAAAACGTAATGTCTCAGGATCTCTTCAACTAGATGGTGATGCTGACTCAGGTGTAACTACAAGGACCGCGGTGGTTTCAAGACGAGGATAGTTAGAGAAATCAGTATTAATGCGGCTATACGATCTCAGAACAATGTATAAATCTTCCATATTTTCGCTTGAGGTGGTGAATTCACTTTAACCACCTTGTACACTTGCTACTTTCAATCTCTTGCCTCGAATTAGTGAGCTGTTCTTTACTCAGGACATCATATTTTTTTGAGAGCGCAGTCCATTTATGCCACAAACTGCTGGGGTAATGCCTCGCTCCATGTTCAGCTGCAGAACACGATTCCTACTCAGGTGTAAGCGTACCTCGCTCCATCCGCCGCGCCAAACGACTCTCCTCACAATCGCAAACACACGCCACCTCGCCGCTGTTTCCATATCTGCGGGCCATTCGGAGTTTTCACTGCTCATTTGTAACCTCGCACCCTTGCCCGAATTATAATCGCGGGAACGACGCCCCATCCCTTCTATTTTACGACCCGGCGGCGGATTCCGCGAAAGCCGGTGAGATTTCACCTGCGGAAATGCTGTTTGCAAGCTCACACAGGCAAGGACTCGAATATTTAGTACGCAGATAAATAGATAGTGGGAGGAATAATGTTCCATTATGTTTGAATTCCAAAAAAGAGGACGAAGGCAATGTAGCTTTACAAATTGAGACATGGAAAAGGCAATCAGAAGCATATTACCACTCTAGAACTGACAGGAGAGGGAAGCTTACGGTCAGTGGGTCAAGTATTGAACAAGGAGTAATTCTACTTCATCTCAAATAGTCAGGAGGCGGATTTTCGGGCATCAGATACAGAATACAAAGATGTCATATCCCCCCGGACACCTGAAAGCAGCAGCAGACTGCGAAACTTATCTCTGAAGCTGTTACATGTAGCGTACAAAGTCATGAGAATTGAAACATTTGTAAACTAAAATTGAGATTACTATTCAAAGGACTCATAATTAGTAATGAAAAACGTTTAAAAAGTTAGGCCAGCCATTTTCTTACTGTTAAATATGGCCATCCAGGATCATTATCAACGGTTTCTCAAAGCATTCTGCCCCAATTGGCAAAGTCACTCCATTCAAGCGAGTCAATATTCACACATTGGCACCGAATTCCATGGCACTACTATTTATTCTTCCTCCTCACTCACCCGACTCTCCATTTAACTTTGCTTAGACAATAATCAAGATTCAGTCCAGAATGACATGATTTATTATATCTCGGACACGCCGTAATAGGAACGTTGCAGAAGATATTGTTGTTGCAATGTCTAAGGTTAGCAGACATCAAGCTTCGCTTAGCCCAAGTTAGGACGGAATTAGTTAAAAAATAACCGAAAATCTTCTCCCAGAGGATTAAACTGGAGACAAGGAAACTCCACATGAAAAAACTTGAGTTGACAGTGGAACTCTGCATATATTAGAAACATGCACCGTTGACACTCTGACCATAAATAATAGAAGCTATTGATACAAGGAATTTTTTCTGATTATATTAAGCGGTCGCTTACTCAATTCAGCAAATAAATTAGCCACTGAGTGAAAAAGCATTGAGTTTTGGACGCCTCAGCAGTGGATATGATGGAAATTTCGGGATAACTACCACGCTAGAATTAATATCATTAACTAGTATGCCCCTTATTATTCGGGAATACTTAAATTTATACTCCTAGCAATCAAACTCCAATATCTTAACCTTATTTTTATGCTATTGCATTTCTTCATAATATTGAGTAGCACAACACAAAATTACGATATAAAATTTTAACAATCGTAAATATCAAAACTCTCATTGGATAGATGAACCAAAAAATAAGGACTAGAAAATTTATATGCAGGCCATTCATAATTTTTAACGTTATTTTTACGGAAAAAAATTCACCTTATGGGCGAAAACATTGAGTCAAAATGTTCAAATCTTCAAATTTCCGGCCGTAAAAGTTAAAAAAGGTGACATTTCTCCACTTTGATAATTGTTGTTTTAAATTTCCGGCACGATCTCATACATAAGCGCTCAGTTTCTCCATTCACAGATTCAGTCGGTGCTTCGCTCGTAAAAAGAGGCAACTGCGTGGGGCAACAGGTTTAACATTGGAGAGGAACACGGCTTAGTCGCGTGAACACGCGTCTTAACGCGTGTACCATTTTTTTTTCTTTCACCGTGATTGAGCCGTCAACACAATTTATTCGAGTATCCATTACTTTCTCGAGAGCACGCAAATATACGCCTTCTCATCAAAAGGACGTTCTCGGGCTGGAAATTTCACCAACTTGGCGGAAAGCGCGAATCCCCGCCTTTTCGTGTCGGATGAAAAATTCGCAGCCCGCAGGAAAATAATACCAAAAGAGAGAAAGACATGAAGGTTATACAAGGAGGGAGGTAACCATTTCCCTCCTCTGCTTATGTCAGTGGAAATGGCAGCAAAACGTCCTCCGGTGTTGTTGAACACGCGGCCTCAAATGAAACGCTGTAGCAGCAGTTCTCGGGAAACTGAGGGACAGCGAGCAATAGAGTGGTGGCATACTCGCACGGATCTTTTTAAAGGCAAATGCGTAGCCATGAGTTCCCGTAAGGGAACAAAACGGTCCTTTCAGCCGATCATCACGCACGCATGTAGAGCCACATATGCTGTCCACAGTTTCCACTTGGGGAATGGGGTAAGGCAAACGGATACGCAGGCCGGATCTAGGAAGGGGCAGGGGGAAACGTGCCCCGGGGATTTCAAGGGGGGGGGCGAAAATTTTGGAAAAGTTTAATTTAAAAGATTATTTAATATTTATCATTAAATTATTTAACAATAATTGTTAAATTATAAATTATTAAACGATAACATTAATAAAAGTTTTTAGTACCAATAGCTATTTTATCCTTATCCAAAACATTAGAAACATAATGGATTTTTTACTCTATTATGTTTTCCACGTGATTATTGCGCATCTTCACCGCATTTTTTGCAATTCTCATTTCTATTATTTCCTCTATTATCCTGTATTCCTAATTTCTCACAACATTTGTGTATAGTTTTCACTATTATTTCAAATTATTTAGCTATAAAGGATGAGCATGCCACTGTAGGGATGCCCTGTGCTATGCCTTAAATTAAAAAAAAGTGTAGTGTGTTGAGTGCGACTCTAATGAGCTTTTTCAAATCAATTAATTTTATCAAACCTGATCAAAAATATCGCTTTAGGCACTTAGCATGAAATCTATACTACGAAATAATCTGCTTTCGACTGAATTACATAAAAAAGTACCTATGCATCCAAATGCATGCAATCTATTTCCGGTAGGTCTTCATTAAAATTTGGATTCAAAGGATCGTGGGAACTTTATAAAAATTACGTAGGTGTTAAACTTCCTAAAATCACAAAAAAATATCAGATGAACAATTTTATACTTAATGTAAATTAATCACTTAGTTTAAACACCTGCGTTAAACATGTGACGTAAGTGTGTAAGTGATAAACTGCAAAAATGAGACAAGATAGAAAAACGAGAGGAAACATCTGGAAAGTGAGAAAAGATCAATATAATGGCATAAAAGCATTGTTGCCCAATGATTAGGGGTAATTAAAAAAAATAGATAACTATTTTTATACTTGTTATTTTAAGAGTGTATGGAGACAGTACTTATTGTTAGGACACAGTGAATAATGAAAGTGTGTGTGTTAATTGGATGAAGCATAATAGAGGTAATCACAAATCTCAAATCTGCTAAGTTCAACCGTAAGTATATCGATAATCTCAATGAAAGTACTACTCTAAATCTCTACCAACCAAGTGCCGACCATGCCAATGCGATTCATGTCGTCTACGAGTGCCCACGATCATTGACAACAGTGCAAGCAATATCGTATAGTGGACACGCGTAAGGAGCTTATTCATTCTCGGAAAGAGGGACAATGCATTGGTTTGGCGGCAAAGTGAGCAAATTCGGCCGCACCGCTCGCTGCCTGGAAATAAGCGGAGCCGTGGGGCGGGAGAGAGAGAGAGGTCCGGCTGTTGACAGTGAGCTCCCCGTTGCGATTTCTGCCTCGTATTTCAAACGGGCTCTCTCGAGGGGATAAGCGCGCACGAGGGTTCGGACGTGGGCGAGGATTTGGCGAATATCGCGTGGCTGCCTCGAACGTGCATACATCCCGTGGATCATTCGGCTAAGTCCAATCCTTAGGGTTACACGAAGGGTTCGAATCACTCCACTAATCAAACAGATTGATTGAAAATTAATTACGACCCTTTCTTTACCTCTTTTAAAAGAATGTTGAAAATAATTTGAGTAAACTGATCAGCAAGTTACTTGAAAATTGATTCAAATCTAGGTTGAATATTTTACGTCTCATTAAATGTAATGTAGAATAATTGCAAATATTGATCAATGTGGTATTTTTTATGTCTAGAGATTATTTTATATAAAGTGTACACAAATATTTTAGGCCAAGTGGTAGTCGTAACATAGAATTTATTAGGCAATAATATTAGTTAATGTAATTTAGCGGTGAATTCTTCTCGGGTTTCCATCCGGGTGAGCTCCATCTCCATCGCTGCCGACGTTTCGATAGAATCCTTTTCTATCGTCATCAGGGCCGATGGTGAATTCTTCTCGGGTTTCTATCCGGGTGAGCTCCATCTCCATCGCTGCCGACGTTTCAATAGAATCCTTTTCTATCGTCATCAGGGCCGATGAGGTGAATTCTTCTCGGGTTTCTATCCGGGGGAGCTCCATCTCCATCGCTGCCGACGTTTCGATAGAATCCTTTTCTATCGTCATCAGGGCCGATCACCGCCATCATACGCCGGGAAAAAGTGAAATCTTACATTTATGTAATTTACTTTATTCTTCAAAAATAGGTTGTGAGTCCAGTAAGCATGTGAAAGTAAAGGTTATGACCCTCAGCCTTCACGTAATAGCTTCAAGGCCTCTCTGAAACTTATTTTTTTAAGTAGCTGTCTAAATTAAAATAGTCTTTTAACAAAATTAAAGGGGTTGTGTATGTATTTTATGCTGAAGAACCAAGAAGGTTAATCTATTTACTCCGTGGGTATGGGGATATTAGACTTCAACAGCTTTAACGAAAAACTCTTTATTTCTACAGGCCTATAAGTAATTCTATTGACAAAAATCGAGGGGAAATTGTACTTTGTTACATTTATACTAAATGTTTGGAACCTATTTGCGATCTGCAACAGTGCAGCAGTATTTGATGCACACACAAAATTAAAGGAAACGCAAGGAAATGGAGGAATAATTAATTTAGGGTCAGTGCCACATCCGAGAGACAATTCAGAAAGTTCTACCTCACGTTCCTCCACCAATCATCGCGAACTATGATAGTTCCCCGAATAATGACATTCTAATTCGCACACACGATTTGTAACTCCCCGGCTCGATCCAGCCACCATTACAGTTTCAGAACTGGTAGACGAGTTGAATTTGGATTCGCATTTGCGGAGGAAGAGAGGAAATGGAAAGTTAAGATACGACTGGGGGATGATCGCTGGAATCTGGGGGGTGAAGGAAAAGGTGTTGGAGGTGAGCGCTGCGTGACGGCGGCGCCGCCAGGAGGCGGGCCTATCGTTATCGGGCGAACATCTGCTCATCCCAACTCATCGGCGGATTAAGGAAACTCGCTAAGCCTAACTTCGTCCTTCTAGTTCAAACTCTTTCTCTCCTTTCCGTTGCTTCTGGCGCGTTTCCATCACGTCCTCTCACCCTAGTCTTTCCCTCAATTCAATCTGTCTGCTAAGCCTCCTGAGGGAGGGCTCAAGTTTATTTGCAACGGGATGAAAAAGAAGTCTTCATTTGGACAATTGCGGCACTTGCCTCGGCGTGTGAGTGCTCCGGCACCCAAGTCAGCTTTTTAAAACTCCTAATTCCCTTAGAAAAGAGTTTATTTGAGAAAATCTCATGCCCTTGGCTCTAAAGTAAAGGTTCCGAGATAACTTTCAAAAAAAAGGGCAACATAGATGTAGTGGCAATCGTGGCAGCTAAATTGAAAGGCTTTCCTTCACTTATCTCGTGTAAAGTTCCTGGATAAGAAAGCAAAGCACGTTCGACGCGGATAGCACTTTGAGAAATACATCAAAAAGCCGATATTTTATTTCAATGCCTTTAATTTCAACGTAATGATCACTAACTTGACCTTGGGAGACAACTAAGTTACAACAAACTTTAAAGTTAAATTGAGTTGATATGATGGAAAAAATGATCACACCAGAGCTGGATTATATTTGAAGATCAATAGTACAATAACGCATGATAAAGAATAAGGTAACAAAGCTGGTGAATTTGAATAATATTTAGTAAATAGTCTAGTTAAATAACTCTCCAACTTAGACTGCATGCCCGCATTTGTGCTCGATATATCATCCTAAATACAAGAAAAATAAATAATGTAATAGGAAATATTTAGTTTTTATCACAAATGATACTGGATGATATTTATTTGGCTGGATTGTACAATAACTACAATTTTTATCAAAATTATCGAAAAGTTTTAAATAGTCATGCCAATTATATTAAAATTTGCAATGGCTCGTAGAATTATTTTTTCTATATTCTGAACTGCTCAGGCTAAAAGCAGGTGATGATTGTAAGAAAAACAGTAAAAGAAGAGGGAAGCCTTTGATCCATATACAGAGATCTGGAAGCGTCAGAAAGGTACAAAAATGCGATTCTATAATGCATTCAAGGAATATGAATCACAAGCAAAAGCCGACTATAACTCGTAATTTAAACGCATGCCCATAATATTGCATAAGCTGTGGCATAATATTCACTTTTTTACACACACTCAGATTTTGTACACATTCAGAAAATAAATCCTACTACAATTCAAAGTGCTCCTAATCGTAATTAAAATTCAGACTACCCTACAACAGAAACACGAGGAGATATGATGCAAAATTGCCATGGCTAGAGGTGCCGCATGTAAGGTACAAAACGGGTTCAAAGCAGGCAGGACCTTTGCGTTCAACTTGGAGCTCTGAGAGCGACCAACCTCAACTGACCACGTGACCTAAAGTTCGAATGGGGGCCACTCGCGGCCAAAATGTCGTTCCACGTTGCGGCCGTAGTTATTGGCGACGTTCACCGCAGCTAGGAGAGTCACGGCCCGCCCAAAGGCCACCAAAGGGACGATCACGGACGGTTTTCCTACTTTGAGGAGCCGCACGATCCAGCGGTCGCGCAGAAAGGGAATAGTATACAGAGGTCAGAATATTAGGTCTTTTTTCTCGTTGAAGGTGGATGGGGAGGCATGCATGTGAGGATGGAATGCGGAGAGAGACACTGGAGAATGTATGACGTGTACTTGTGCTTCGATACTGTGTCACGTGTGGAATTGTATGACGCAAATATCAGTAGCTCCATTGAAATCTTTTACAGAAAATTTATAATTCAAAATGCATATAAAAGTACCATACATAACCAGGATTGAGTAAAATACGCACTTTAGAAAGAACACTGGTTGTGCTTGGTATTTCAGTAGATCCGCTACGTTTTTTAACTCAATTTGATAGGACACCTTAAATTCGAGTGTTAGAAATTATAATCAGATATTTGAAATCAAGAAATCGATGAATAAAATAATAATGCACAAGAGAAGACTAAGAAAAAGTACCTGTGAGAAAACAGTGGACAAAATAGAGTTTACTGAAAATATTAAAAAATGCGTGAATGATTAAGAATTCGAACCTTCAGAATATTGTAAGCTCAGAGATGTAAAATCATAGGGCAGAGGGAAGGATGGTAGCAAGTTGAAAAACTATTATTTGGTACTACATGGGCAGTAGTACCAAGGAAGATAATATGGATAGAGTTATGACTAAACGTTCATTTCTTGGAGATACATCCTCATAGATTGGAACAACTATCATCGTTATTATTATCAAATATCATTTTTAATTTTCAATTTAACATACTAATCTTTAAGCTATTGTAAAGGGCCGAACTGTAAGAATATTGACTCTGAAATTGTTATGAATAAACAAACTCAGTGAAGTGTATCTCAACAATTAGAGCTTTGCTACGACATGAACAAATTGCCATTCATTAAACTCAAGATGAAGAAAGAGTGGATACGGCAATAACTGTATATTTTTATTGGTGCACTCGTGACCAGATTAGTCAGACTCACGGTACCTTGATAAATGTAACAACGAGCTAACTCAATCAATGTTATTTATGATGATCAAAATTATGCCCCAGGTGAGAAATAATGCTGGTGATTATCGATTTCCACGTCGCCAATCTAAATGCTGAGCTTAACAGTCTGCAGGTTTTGGAAAAATGAAATTTTAATTAATTTCAGCACATTAGATAAGAGGTTAACTACACAATGATATTAAAAATTAATCCGTATTGATCTATCAAGAAGCACTAATTGTTTATCAATTGTAACAATTCTAAAGGAAGTAATGACAAGTAGTCAATAAATATTCCTGCACGGGAAAACATCGTTGATTATGATTTACTCGTTGACTTTATTAAATTAAATCCGCTGTGTTTGCATTACAAAGAAATCCTTTTTCCATGCAATTTTAATGAAAAAACTGAGTGCAAGATAGGATTGAGTGCATTTATTCAACAAACCACCGTGGCGCTTCCATTTACATGATTAATTTTGATTTTGGCAAAAGAATTTACTAGGCAATAGCTGAGAATATGGTATGACGAAACCTATATTTATATTATATCTTATTTTAACATCGAAACCTTTCATATCATGGGGTGAGAAGCCAAGGGATACAAGCGACATTTTTCCAAAACTTAGTTAGGTACAGAAATCGGTAGAATAAATATACAAAAACTTGTTTGCCAAGGTAATCGAGTGAGTCTCTATTCAATGCTGACATCAAGTGGAAAATCAAGTGCTCTACTAAATATCTAGTTAATGTCGTTTGCTTTCTTTACCTGTAACTATTTTTAGAAAAAAATCATTTGTACCCCTAGACTTCCCATCTCCTCACATGCTTAGTAATATTTTATGCAAAGAGCGAGCGAACTAGCATCAACATAGCATATTTCGAAATGATCGTTAATAAAAACTCATTTTGGATCCCTCTGACACCTCCAGAAACTACAATATCCGGTCCTTTGACAGAGGTAAGAAGAGAATAATAAATGGAGCCCACAATGTCGGTGTTTTTTCACTTAGAATGTCAGGCATAGAGAGCGCATGCATGGGATTGGATGGAATGCGAAAAAGACACACGAGGTTATAGTAGGTGCAGTTGTGCCCCACTCTTGGGAACGCACAATATGAGTGAGGACTAACTTATAAGTGATAAAAAGTACGTCGTGGCTCGAATGCAAAAGTAGGGATGACCAGAAAGGTTGCATCACATGCCCTGGGTCAAAAGAAAAGGGCCACCAACGCACGAGAATCATTTTTTTGCCCAAAAACTGCGCCTTGATCTGGCGGAATTCCAAATGGCAAAAAAGCGAGCGGCCCCTTTTCCTACGAAAAAAAATGAAATTACTATTTCCGAAATATAGCACAGCCCAGAAATGCGGAAAAACCAGGAAATTTTTATACTCACTCAGTGAGCAATAAAAAATCAAAACTTTTCAAACTTTTTTTTCCTAATAAAAGAGATTGTTTCGCGTACCGGAAAAACCCTCCGTCGGAAATGAGAATATCAGAAAATTCCATTGAAAAGTATCCCAAAAACATTGTAAACTTTGTATAGGAGAGTATTCCGCGGGATTTTTTTCTATGAGGTTATAATTTATTGGGTTGCTCGCTTGGAAGTTAATTCTTGAACTTCACCTACAATAGCGCATGACCGAAAGTTAGGAGTGGGCCTTAGATGGGTATTTTCATGCTGCTATAATAAATTATATTCACTAATATCAATCCGCAAATTTTCGACTTCCATGGAACAAAAATTAGCAAGTGGAATTAATAGCAAGTTGACTTTTGTAACAATTAATTTCGAGGTTTATTTGAGTTGAGTCGGAGAATGTTGATATGGCAATTGGTGGGAGAGGAACAATGAGGCAAGTGACGGTGGACGGAGATTGTTGTGAACAGCAGGCAGAGAGTTGCTCCCGAGTTTTAAATTATAAAACTTGTTTATTAAGTGTAATAAAATTATTTGTTAAGTTAGAAGTAGAAAAATAATAAAACGTTGCACATTATTGCTTTCTATGAGAGCATGAAATTATGCGATTTCTCTCTGATGGGTAATACGCTGGTGGGTGTTTCACTCCAGTGCTTTTTTGGTTTGTATCATCAATTGGTTCCATTGAGGAAGTCATTGAGAGACTATGGAAAACAGTAAATTATTTTAAGCTCAATGATATATTTGTAGCAATATGGAGTTACCTAGTAAAGCTTTCGTAGATAGAAATGGATCTTACCACAAATCCGACGGCTATAACTTTTATTACTTCTGACGGGTAATGGTGTTCATTCTCACATTTCAAAATGCATGGGATTGTTGCAAGAGGGAACTCAAGTTTTTAGAATTGAAAATGTGTACTTGAGAGAATATGTACTGGAAGTAATTATAACACTTACACTCGAGAGTAAAAGTGTTGTAATTATTTCCAGTGTTCATAGTAAATGTATCTCAAACGTTCAAAAAAAATGCTGGAACCCTCTCCATTCGATTGTACCAGGAAAACGCAAGTATAAATAAGCATATAAGATCAGTTCATCTTCAACACGAATCACGTGCGATGAAATAGACAAATAGATGGAGTAGCATATCCAAGAGCATGATATTGCAAAGTGGTGAAAAGACGGGAGTCCACTTCTTGACAAACAAATATTAGGGATCAATGGACAACAAATCACGAGTTTGTTTTCTGCTTGGCGTAAAAACGGCAAGGGTCCAGTGCCATCAACCAAATTAGCTCGTTCCGAATGCAAATACTTGGGATACGTTTCAATTCTCAGTGAAAGTAACGCAAAGGGATCAATCAACATTGTAATATACTTTTAACCAAAAATCACCATAATTTTCTGTGTTCAATATTTAAATGAGAAAAAAATTCAATGGAGAAAGCCTTTCGCTTAAGTAAACGTTTATTCATTATCTTTAAAAAGCTGAAAAAATCAAAAGAGCTAAAATAAAATGAAGTTCTGTGGCTGATAATTGGGCTTAAGTAAATGATTATCCCATCAGTAATGATGTTATTTCAATTCCCATTACTAATCAATCATAATTATCTATTCTCCTGAATGATTTCATTACTTCGTCACTGACATCGTTCTATCATTTACGAATGAGCACGGTCATTTATAAATGATCGAACGATCCGCATTATCTATCGATCTCTGTCTTTAATTCTAGCTAAAAACCTTCAAAGTTGGAAAGGTTAACGCACTAATTTTGGTAAATATACGTGCATGGCACGAACTGGGTTGGAAAGGTAATCAAAGGATAGTACAAATGATGGAGGAAAAAAAGGCAGCGGTGAAAAATTGAGTTAAATTGCTGCACAAGAACGATGCGAGGAAAATAAGGTCGTAATGACTACGAGATGCCATTCTCCAGCAGTTCTTTTTTGAGCAATAAGGAGTGCATATATGAATTCCAACCAAGAAACAATGTCGATAAAATTACTCAAACATTTTGAAAAATATTTTCAGCGTGACCTATGGCTCTACGCTCTAAAGAGCAGATTACAGGTAGGTACTTGGGGGGAATCTCTTACAGGTAAACCAAGACAAAAAGGTATGTTAGAAAACACAAATTATGAAATGTATTTCAAATCATCGTTATAAGAACTCTCACAGCTTATAACATATTATTGACATTAGGGATGTTCATTTTTCTTATGATAAGCGATCAAGGCCCATGTATATTCTAAGCATGAACTTCGTTGAAGTGGACATTCCATCAGTCCACATTAATCGAAAATGAATCTGTAACTTCGTTTTAGCCTTTTTCATCTGATCGTGATACTTTTTGTCTAAATAATTACTACTTGTTAGCCTAGCAATAATCTCAATTATGCCATATTATTGTCAAATTTTTTTTTTATTAAGAGTAAAACATTTTATGTATTTCCTATTATTTTGCTTTTATAGGGTTTATCTAGAGAATAATAAAATATTCTTTCATTCATCCCTCCATCAAAAAATCCCTAATAATATTAAATAACAGCATTCGTTGAAAATCAGTATCAAACGACACTCTACTTTACTGCAAATTTGAGGGTATTGTCTTACTATATAACCCACTCCCACCTAGGGTAAGGATTGGAAGCAGCATTTAAAAAAGTGATAGTAAGTGTAGTGAGGTGTGAGAAGAGAAGGAGACTGTGCAGGTAGGGAAAGATGAGCATGGGAAGAGTGGGAGAGAGGGAAATCCTCAGAACCCTAGTTGGCGGCGCCTTTGTGCTCCCGCGACCCTTTTGCATTGCACGCGGAGGTGTCGGGGTGTGCACTGAAAAGGTTTCTCGTCGGCGGCGGCACCAAGGGCAAGAGGGCGCAGTAGGGCAAGTGCGGGAGGAGGCCTCCCTGTGACGCAGGGCAAGTTCTTGATCCTGCAACGGATCCCGAAGCGGGTGTCGACGAGGAAGGAGATGCAAAGAGGAACGCAAGCGCTATATCTGGGGTCTCGCCTGCGAAAGGAAGCGGGCACAATTTCGCAAAGAGAATTCACAGGCTTACTCATCCTTTTTGTTTAATAAAAATGCATTTTTTAGCAAATATTTAATGTAAACATTTCGTAACGATATCTCATGCAATAACTCATATCGGACATATTGATGAAAATCAAAATCAGACTGATATAATTGAATGATTTTTTTACACATATGGCTAATATATTAGCTGCACTTAATAGGCTAGCGAAAACATACCTAGTTATCAGGTGTCATACTCTCTCAATTAGAAATAAATTTCCCATAACTACGTTTTTATATTGAAAGATTTTTAAATTATTAATTTAACTGGTCTATAAAAGTTTATATTGGCATTTGAGAATATTACTACAAAATAAATATAGAAAAAGGTTACAGTAAAAAATAAAAAATCGTGAAGAAAATCATATTTAAATAATGCCCAATATTCTTGATAAAGATGCATGATTTTACTAAGGTGGAAAAGTGATGCCAGAAGGTGAGGGATAGAAAAAACGTAGCAAGCGGAATACTTGTGGGTGAAAGAGATACCTTAATTGGAGAATTATTTCGGAGAATCATTTCCTTTCTTTTAGCCATCGAAAACGCAGGGAAAAGACTAACACGGATAATTGCAAAAAGGGAAACACGGGATTCCAATATTACGTGAATATTACATTTTTTATAGTTGTTCAATCAACGTCTACATGTAACCATATTATTAGTATCCTTATTCAGCACATTTTACCATTCTTACAATCATGATATTCGAATCATAAAAGTGTATTCACATTATTGAAAAATTATGGTGCACCATAATAAAATGAAATGCATATTTTCTGAATTTCTTGGGCGGTAGGTAAATATTTTATGAACATGCGCCAAAATGTCCGTAAGAGTAGAAGATGGCTACCAATAAAAAGCATTAACGAAATATTTAAGAAATCTATTTGAGAGGCTCAGAAATTTAAATATAAACAACAACCTGCTCAAAAATATTATTTCAAGGAAACCCATGACTTCAGGATTAACAAGAAGGTAAAGAAATGTAGAAGAATATCCACAGTGGAAAGGGAAGGAAATAAATTGTTGACGAAGAGAAGACCACCTCTTTCCGAGAGTCATTTCAGAATATCCGTCCCTCTTTTTATCCGTTTGAGGGAGCGGGAAGTGACAAACTCGGATCAAAGTGAAGAAGAAAAAAGGGATTCTAACGTTACCCAAAATATAAAATTTATAATATTTACGCAAACAATTTTTAAATACAGCCAGGTAATCCTTCTGTGAATATAAAGCATTTTTATTCTACACAATACATTATCCGATAATCCAAGACAAAATTATTTACGACTAAAAACTCGCATTAATGAAAATTGTTCTGTGTGCTAATAATTAATATGGTTTTAGAAAATACCAAATTTTTATAATGCGTGGTGAAAATGATTTAAATTGCGGAGGCATTATCTCGAACGTGGGGAGATGACCAATAATAAAAAACGATTAACCGGCACTATGGTATGACTTACGATGAAAACAGGATGCGAGTGAAGAGCATTACGGATATTTGTAGATATTTAAATATGTCCACAGCATAAAGAATGATGAAGGTTATCCATTGCTCTGGGTTACAAATGATGGTTAAAAAAAAACAAAGAAATTAAAAAGGGCATCCACAAAGGAAATGGCTAGGAGGGACGGTATGAACGAAGGAAATATCCCTTTCAAAGAAATTTCCATCCTTTCGCTAACCGTCAAAAAAGGGAGAACTTACTCGGATAAAGTGAAAAGGGAAACACATAATTCTAAGGTTTTTTCAAATTATAACTTATTAAAGCGTTGAAATTTGAAGAAATTGCAGAGAATATGTCGTTAAGAAAATATTTAACACTTCTTTCAATATCACTAGAAGAGCAGACGTTGAAACTACTTTATAGATTTGTATTTTAATTCCTCTTTCAAATATTCCTCGAAAAACGCGGAATGTGAAGCAGTTACCAGGAGTCGGGAAGTAATTCCACATCGTCTATCAATAAAAAACTCTAAACGGTTTACGAGTGAAAACAATATGAAAGGATTACAAGTATTAAAAAAATTGGAGAACTGTAACATAAGGCTACTTAAAGATTCTGGATCGTCAGGGTAGATTTATTAGGAGGTAACGAAATGCACAACTGTTTCCACACGGAAAATGGAGAGTAGAGGACGTATAACTATTTCGGGAAATGCTTTCGGAATATCCGTCCCTTCTTCCTAACTGTCGAGGGGAGCTGAGAAGGGACATACGTGTATCAAAGTGGAGAGATAAACACGGAATCCTAATCTATATATATAAAAGAAAGTCGAAAATCGTGTTAGTTAGAACACTTATAACTCGAGAACGGCTGCACCGATTTCAATGAGATTTGGTTCTTTGGATTCGTCTCAGGCGGGGTTAACATATAGGCCATTAAAAAAAGGATAATTTCACAAAAAAAATTCATCTCTTTCCTATGGGCATGCTTTTAGGAGTTATAGTAACACAACAATTGATAAGTCGGTCAAAACTACAAATTAAATTATTTGTTTTGTTTTTACCATTTTATTAACTAAACTTCGTGGCAATATAATATTTTAACTACTAAAAATACTAAATATATTCAAAATATTGAAATTGTATTTAAAAAATTAAATTCCAGCTAATTGTAATCCCAGCTCGAGTTGACTCTTCACTACCGTGTTTGTAAACAAATCTCCAAGCAATTGTTGACAAACGGAAATGTCCGTGTTCCTGTCGAGGACCTTTGAAAATTATTTTAATCGGAAGGTGAGCTCATCAACAAAGTGTTCCAGAATATGATTGATCACCACAAAAATCAAAAATGGTTGATTGAGCGAACAATTTTGACGGCCTAGAACGAAGATGTGGATGACTCAAACGAGGTATATCAGGATAAGATAGTTGGTACTCTGCATGAATTTGAATCTTTTAACTGTGTAACAAACGAAGACAAAATCACCAAATATCTATCTGAATATTTTAAGTCCTTGGACGTACCTGGCTTACCAAGGCACGATTTACAGCTAAATGTTGGCTCTGCGTTCATGATCTCTCGAAACCTAAACCAACCATAACTATCCAACGGAACGCGTTTGGTGATTTAAAAAAATTGATAATGAATGTGATTCACGCGACTTTACTCAATGGAAAATTAAAAAACGAGGAAGTTCTCATTCCGAAGATTCCATGATCCCAACTTATATGCCCTTTTGAGCTTAAAGGTATTCAATTTCCAATTCGTGTTGCATTCGTGATAACGATTAACAAATCGCATGGTCAGTCTTTCAGTTTTTGTGATATTTGTGCTCATGTGCCAATGAAAACCCATAATTTTCTCTTGGGCAATTAAACGTGGTATGTTTACGAGTCGGTAAACCATCCGCTGTATTTCTTCCTTCGCTTCAAGAGCGCAGCTAGGAATTAAGGATAGCGGGGTTTAAGGCGCAGCTAATACTACGGGTCTGTAGGGTATAGAAAACACACTGATGTAAGCGAGAGGTGTGGGGGCCCTCCCCCAGACATTTTTAAGATAAATGGTTCAAAATAGTGGGTTTTGCGGCTGTGTGAATAGTTAAATATGTTTTGTTTGTTACTCTTCCGTACCCCTAATATTAGTAACAAAGTTTTTTATAAAAAAATTCTCTAAGCTCTTTGGGGGGTTTTGACCCCGAAAACCCCCCTCGCTCCATCACTGCTTTGCTTCACTATATTTATTTAGCTTCATCGGCTTTGTCTTGCGCCTAATAACAAAACAAAAACTGTTGTTTATCAGTAGGTGCTTGACACAAGACATTAAACCCGAATGTATATGGCACACCTTGGTGCGTTTACGCAGTGTATTTTTTCCAAACAGAGATACTATGACTGGCGCGCCTAAAGTAATTTGATACGAATGCTTCTTATTAGGGGCTATTCTTACACGATTTTGAGCATCAGTCAAGCTTCGGTCTGGCGTTGTGTTAACTTGCCCCGTGAAAATGCCAATTTTACGCAATAGACTTGGACCTAAAAACATTTTTTTGTGGTTAATAACACATATAGCCAACCCCTGAATGCGTATATTTTAATTTCATTAACTGCTTTATAATACCACAATGCCCAAAATTTCTTAAGCTAAAACGTAAGAAAATTCATTGAAAAAAATCCGCGTAAACGTGCTCCGATTCACCCTATGTGCCGCCAAAGGGTTTTGAACGCCCAAGTATCCGCGTTCAGCGCGAATTCCATGGCTTTTGTCGAGCCCATGTGCGGTCGTGCCTATGTGCTAAGTTACCGATTCTCAGATGCAGATTCAATGAAGAAAATTTCTTTCTGACAAGCAATTTTGATCCTCATTCACGTAGTTTTATTGAATTTGTATCATTATTTTATTATAATAAATTAAATATGATTAAAAGTTATGCAGCCGCTCTTGATTTATAAATGGTGTAACTAAACTAAACTAAGTTCATTGAATTTTAAGCGGTACGAAGTTCGTCGGGTCAGCTAGTCTTCTATATAAAAGAAAGTCGAAAATCGTGTTAGTTAGAACACTTATAACTCGAGAACGGCTGCACCGATTTCAATGAGATTTGGTTCTTTGGATTCGTCTCAGGCGGGGTTAACATATAGGCCATTAAAAAAGGATAATTTCACCAAAAAAAATTCATCTCTTTCCTATGGACATGCTTTTAGGAGTTATAGTAACACAGCAATTGATAAGTCGGTCAAAACTACAAATTAAATAATTTGTTTTGTTTTAACCACTTTAATAACTGAATTTAGTAACAATATAACATTTTAATTACTAAATATATTCAAAATATTAATTAAATTGAAATTACATTTAAAAAAATTTAATTCGAGCTAATTGTAAGCCCAGCCGTGGCCCAGCTCGAGTTGACACTTCACTACCGTGTTTGTAAGCAAATCTCCAAGCAATTGTTGACAAACGGTAATGTCCGTGTTCTGGTCGAGGAATCGAGTAGTTTTAACTCATTTCCTTCGATGATTGCAAATTAGTTTCAGCGGAAGGTAGGCTCATCAACAAAGAGTTCCAGAATATGATTGATCACCAAAAGAATCAAAGATGGTTGATTTAGCGAGCAAGAACGAAGATGTGGATGACTAAAACGAGGTAAATTCAAATAGTTCGTACTCTGCATGGATTCGAATCTTTTAAATGTGTAACAAACGAAGACGAAATCACCAACTATCCTTATGAATATTTTAAGTCCTTGGACGTACCTGGCTTACCAAGGCACGATTTACAGAAAAATGTAGTTTCTGTGCTCATGATCTTTCGAAGCCTAAACCAACCATAACTATCCAACGGAACGTGTTTGATCATTTAAAAAATTGGCGATGAATGTGATTCACGCAACTTTACTCAAAGGAAAATTCAAAGGTTAGGAAGTCCTCATTCTGTAGATTCCATGATCTCAACTCATATGCCCTTTTGAGCTGAAACGTATTCAATTTACAATTCGTGTTGCATTCGTGATAACGATTAAAAAATCGCATGGTCAGTCTTTCAGTTTTTGTGTTGTTTGTGCTCATGTGCTAATGAAAACCCATGATTTTCTCATGGTCAATTTAGCGTGCTATGTTCACGAGTCAATAAACCATCCTCTGTATTTCTTCCTTCGCTTCAAGTGCGTAGCTAGGATAGGGGGTTTTGGGCGCAGCTAATACCACGGGTCTGTAGGGTATAGAAAACTCGCTAAGGTAAGCGGGAAGTGTGGGGGCACTTCCCCCAGACATTTTTTAAGATAAATGGTTCAAAATAGTGGGTTTTGTGGCTGTGTGAATAGTTAAATATGTTTTGTTTGTTAGTCATCCGTCCCTCTAATATTAATAACAAAATCTTTCATAAAAAATTCTCTAAGCTCTTGGGGGGGGTTTATCCCCCAAAACCTCCCCTCTCTGCGTCACTGCTTTGCTTCGCTATATTTATTTAGCTTCATCCGCTTCATCTTGCGCCTGATAACAAAACAAAAACTGTTGTTTATCAGAAGGTGCTTGACGCAAGACATTAAACCCGAATGCGTAGGGCTCACCGTGGTGCGTTTACGCATGCAGTACGTTTACGCAGTGCATTTTTTCCAAACAGAGATACTAAAACTGGCGCGCCTTAAGTCATTTAATGCGAATGCTGCTTCATAGGGGCTTTTCTTGCACGATTTTGAGCATCAGTCAAGCGTCGGTCTGGGGTCGTGTCAACCTGCCCCCTGAATGGGCCAAGTGTATGCAACAGACTTGGACCTAAAAACATTTTTTTACAGCTAATAACGCAAATAGCCAACAACTGAATGCGTATAATTTTTATTTCATGAACTGCTTTATTAAACCACAGTGCCCAAAATTTCTTAAGCTAAAACGTAAAAAAATTTGTTGAAAAAAACCCGCGTAAACGTGCTCCGATTCACCCTATGTAGATTCAATAAAGAAAATGTCTTTCTGACAAGCAATTTTGGTACTCATTTACGTAGTTTTATTGAATTTGTATCCTTATTTTATTATAATAAATTAAACATGATTAAAAACGATACAGCCGCTCTTGATTTATAAATGGTGTAAGTAAACTGTAAGTTCATTGATTGTTAGGCGGTACGAAGTTCGCCGGGTAAGCTAGTCTTCAATAAATACTACTTTTTTAATGGTTATTTAACGCATGCTGACATGACCACATATCATTACTTTTCTCGCACAATGCATTTCATCAATCTTGCACCCGCACCGGTGACAGTAAAAATACACCTAACTTCCACTCTGTACATTTAGATATCCTAGGACATCCTTGGAGAAAAACTGTCGTGCACTTGTAATAAAAAGATTGAAAATTAAGTGATTTTCTTTCAGCTTTAAAATTTGATAAACCTGCAAAAATTTGCCGTAATGACAGAGAAAAAGATGTCGATGAATTAAAAACTAATATCAGGATACAATTAAAACTCTATGGAAGAATTTCAGGCATTAACAAAGGACTAAATGTATCACAAAACATATATAAATACTCTGGATCGAAGTTGACATCGCGTTTTTTAGCGTCAGAATTTGATAAACTTGCAAAAATTTGTCGTAATGAAATAAAGGTGTCTATCAATAAAAAGCTATTACCAGGATACAACGAAGATTTTCAGGCATTAAAATGTGAACTACTGGTAAAGAGAGGATATTTACAGACCCTAGATCGACAACGAGGAGTTATAAGGAAGCGACGAAATGCAGTACTGTGTCCACACGGAAAATGGAGAGGAAAGGCGCTATGGACGCATACCCCTTTAGGGGAATCCTTTCGGAATATCCGTCCCTTCTTTCTAACCGTCGAAAGGGAGCTGGGAAGAGACTAACGTGGATCAAAGTGAAGAGGGAGGCCGGGAGAGATGGGTTTTTGGAGAGGAGAGGGACTACGGACGGACGGGGGAGGCTTATATGTGCGTGGGGATGGTCGGCCTATTTGGACAGCGGCCGTGGGGATTCTGGGCTTTTGGGACGGCGGCGGAGGAAGTTTGGGACGTCGGTGGATGGAGCGAAAGGATCGGTCGACCGGGCGATGGGAGGTTCGTCGTCGACGGAATCATGCATACTGCGTGGTGGTCCTCGTGGAGAGGGTTTTCCGGGAGGGAATCGATTCCGTTCTCGAGGTCTCGTTCAAAGACGAGAGACTAGGAGTGAGGACTGGAGAGGATATGGGAAGAGGATTGAGGGGATCGCGCCAGCTATATGCTCAAGTCTATGCGCCCACACGCGAATAGATATTTCGCGGAGCGGGAAATAGTTTCCGCACCTCTGAGTATTATCCATGAATTGAATTCGTAAGATGGATCACGACTCGAATCATAAAGCCTTGTGCATAAAATTCTTTGGCATTATATCTAAAAGCCATTCCTACAGAATTCGTAAATTGTCTTCTGATTCCGGAGTATAGCTCTTAACCCCGTCATTAACTTAAAGCAATATGTAGATACTATCTTGATACATCGTGCATATGATATTCTTTATCTTTTTAGCATTTATTAAAAGAAACATCGTTACATAATACGGAATTGAATTCGTAAGATCTCCATCAATCACGACTGGAATAATAAACCTTTATGCATCAAATTATATGGTGTGATATCTTAAATGCACTCCTATAGAAAGAATAAATTGTCTTTTGCTTGCGGAGTATTGTTCTAAATTCCGTCATTAATTAAAAAAAAAGTAGATTCCATCTTGTTACGTCGTATAGATAATAATCTTTACCTGCTTAATAAGTTTTCAGAAAAAATAGTCATATAATTCAGAATTGAATTCTTAAGTTGGTATCACGACTAGTATCAAGTACCTTTATGCATAAAATTATTTCATAGAATATTTAGAATGATATCTGAAAGACATTCCTACATAATATTACGTTAATTGTCTTCTGCTTCCGGAGTAGTATAGTTCTCAAATTCGTGATTAATTAACACATGCTGCATATACTATCTTGATATATCGTTTAGATGATATTTTATATCGGTTTACTAAGTCTTAAGAAACATCGCAATATACAAATGAATAAAACACGTTTTTGGATCAACATCAACAAATTCAGACTTAATTCAAATCATCGAGTTTTTAAGGTAAATGAATCGTTTTGACCCACCAAAAAGTCATCACAAATTACTAAGGAATTTAGGTTGTTTTTAAAAATACTTTTGTTTGTGTAACCACAAAGCAAATTTAGTCAGTTACAAGATAAACAAGTTCTAATAGGTGACGCTTAGGACCGTAAATTACATAAATATTATTTGAGACAAAAGTTATGTACCTTAGAATATAATGAAAAAGTTTGCTGTTCTCGTAGTTTTGCAAATTTCGCCTCAGTAAACCGATAAAATATGCTTAATATTGAAAGACTTGTAGCATGGTAATATTTTGGCCAGGGATTTCTATTCCCGAGGTTTTTTTCATTGGTGTTATTAACAACCTCTATATTCTATAACTATGGGTGAATATTGCTGATAGTTGCTGACCTGTTACTACAAAAAAGGAATACGATTGTGGGATGAAAACTAACTTTCTACAAGATTAAGAGACGATTTAAGACCAGAATATTTAACCCAAAATACAGTTAGGATACTATTCATGCTATTCCCCATGTTAATGAAACCATGATGGTATACTTCAGTCAAAACAGTATTAACCACGTACTCGAACATATGCCAGGAGGATCACATAACTCCTAGGATAGTAAATAACATCGTGTCAGACGGGTGACGAAATGGAAATGCTTAAAGTTGACTTCCGAAAGAAGTTCGATCAGAAAAATAACGAACGTGGGAGTTCATAAATTAATCCTCATATGATTCTGTTGTTCTATCAATAGCGAAATAGAAAGAAATTAATAAACGCTGCGAAAAATTGAATAAAAAAACAACAAAAACTTGATACCCTAATTGAGCCTCGGGCTCAAGATATGAGAAAATAATTACCCTTCCTTGAGTCTTTGAAAAAAACGGACGTGAAATAGGAGTCTTTGAAGAAAGGGAAAGTTTATCAAAGAGAGGGATCAAAAAAAGTTTCTTCCGCCATCAATGAACGTAAAAAATAAACTCTCTGAAGGTTGTCGTAGCCATGGAAGAATGGTATTAGGTAGACGGCCGCCGGTATAAAGAGTCGAAGGCAAGAAGACGGAGGTGGGCACATAATGTGCAGAGGCGAGACGAATAAGAGAACTCGATCCTTTTTGTTCTGAATTCCCTGGAAACAATGCAAGCTTCGTCGCCGCATTCCCTTAATTACCTTGAGATTGTGATATTGAAATCGAAGGAAACTGGAGAGCAAAAGAAATTTAAATTTCACGAGAAGAGAGGTTTTGGAAACCATCGGTGTACTCAAATAACAATTCTCCAGTTTTCATCCTACTGAAGTTTGTGACAGGATCGTCGTAGATTAGTGATTAGAGTAGAGTTGCTTCAGATCACAGAACCCCGGGTTCACTTCCTATGAGAAGCAATTGGAAAACCCTACACAACTTCTCACAAAAGCAAGTCATCTGAAATAATGAAAACAGTATTTAATCTGCACCAATTTTAACCTAATGAAATCCTGTTCAAAATATGGCTCTTTCATCTCATGGCACTAAAAACCACTATAGCCATAATAGATATAATGCAGAAAATTGCTGATACAAGTTTTGAATTTTACACAGCCTAAAAAATCCATAAGTCAAATGAAAACATGAGTCACTAAGAATAAGATATATAGTGGATTATACAGAGTTAATAATTTAAGGGGTTATATAATAATATCACTCTTCCAAATCTACCTTTAAATTAAGTAATTGAGCTGATAATTGAGCAGTATTAGCTGATCTGATCAGCAGGAAATATTAAAATTCCAAAATTCAATATGTATGGCATTAAATTAGAGAGCTATCATTCAACCCTCTAAACGTTTAGAAAAAGAGTCTAGCCGATTCTTAAATAATGTCAAATCATTTTTGATCTACTCGTTTCCGTCAGCGTTAACAAAAACAATAAGAGTACTCGTAAATGACTTTTGATCAGCCCAGAAGATGCATTAGTGAGAGCAACTCCTGTCGTTAGAAAATGTGTAACACAAAATGATAAGATTTTATGAGCGTTGGAACAGAAAAAAATCACTTTTGCTTTTCCTCAAATAAAAATCTACTTTAAAGATGTTGTGGCTTATATAATATGAAATTCAAAATCTTAATCTTATACTGCACAATTTAGTAGTAAAATAATAATCAATCAATAAAATGCATTCGGAGTACAGTAAAGACTTTCATTTATGCTGACCCGGGGTTCACAATATTTTGACCATTATAATGACTTTATGCGTCGAAACCTACGCCAGTAATACTGATAATTTTCGAGCGTTATGTTCGTAGTAGTTCATGTTGGTTCATCAGGGGTGATATATATCTTTGCCTATCATACCCGATCTTAATGTACAGATTTAGTTTTTACCAAAATCATTTAATTTTAAAGATGAACAAGTTATGTTAAGTCCAAAAATTACGGAGTCGACTAAAAAATATCCACCAATTAATCCATCTTTTATATCTACAGAAAGATGATAGAGTAGCCGCCACTCTAATTCGGTAATTATAACATAATCGATTGTGAAATACATGCAGCTCAAAGGTTTTCAAGGACTTTGCATGATATAAGCTTCCCACTTCTGAAATTCAGAACGTATGCAATAACCAATCCCTCAATCTATCTCTTATATTTTCGGAAAGAGTTCAGTTTATTCAAACATGATATACTTGCTTCTTTAAATCGAACAGTTTTCTTCACCAGCGCCTTCACCACTTCTTTAGCGTGAAAACCAACCATCTAGATAAAGACAATTATTAGATAATTTACATTAATCGATTCAACGTAAAAGTTCTGTTATGCCTCCGAATTTTAAAATGGACTTTACAAAATGCATACATCCATCAATCAGCCTTCGGAAAGTGAGTCCAATCAATTCAAACATGATATAGTCTCCTTTTGATCCGCTGGTTTTCTTCGGAATTTCTGCGCGACCCTCAAGTGTGCTCGTAAATGGCTTTCGACCAGCCCGAGAGGATGCGTCCTGGGAGGGAGACTGCGGCCATCGGAAAGGGGACACACACCTTTTCCATGAAAAGCACGGCCGAAGGTTTCAAAAGGAGAGATGAGAGATGTGTCCCATGGATATGAAAGGGTATGGGGTAGCTGTTTGGAGAACCGGTCGATCGGGACGCAACCTAGTGAGCAAGGGCGGAAGCAGACCCTTCGGCAGTAGAGGCGACCGAGGAAGGAAGAGAGAAAGGGAGGCGGAGGATTTTTTTATAGAGGAGATGGAGGAAGGACTGCTGGATTTTGCCTACTCACCCTGTCTGTCCATTCCAGGGGTGGACGGAGAATAAATAACGCAAGAGGCATCTTCTATACTGGGTGTACGGGTGTCTTTGGGCATAGACCCTGGAAGCTATCCCCGAGTGACCCAGTGACTTTGATCTTTAAGTGCGCGGAGTGTCCTGGCGAGAAATCTTACCGAATTTTAAAAAGAGTGCCGATGGATTCAGCGGCAGAGTGTTTGTGATCGTGTAATCCAGGCACATAGCCAATATCATGACCTAACACGATTTACAGATAGCAAAAGGAAATATTCAAAGATATCAAAAGTTGAGGCTCTATGCCTAGATCCCTACTCAGCTCTAGTCGATGATGGACGAAGAAAGAAGGCGAATTGAATTTTGCTACTGCTATGCAAAGAGTTGGAAATTTAGGACATGAAATGGATTTCGGTGCGACAAGATAACAGACTGAAAATACATATACCTATAGGAGTAAACCCAAAATAAGTAGGAGTTTGGAAAACACAAAGGTGAAAAATATCATGATTATGAAAAGCTCTAATAAAAATATAAGGGATAACTTCATTATTTTGAATTTTTAAGAAAATATTTTAGCGAGGGAATCTGTTGATTGATTAGCACCCAAAGCAAACATATTGAAGCTCTGAAAAGCATTTTTATTCCACTTTGTGTTTAAATGTTGCAGCTAAGATGGAACTAAACAAATATTCTATGTCAGGATAATATACTAACAGTTAAGCAGATCTATTGTATTAACAATTGCTTACACTATGGTCACAGAGTAGATATATACAGAGGGGACATTAGGTTGGAATACCATAGGTTTCTCTGTAATGAAAAATGCGCACGCGGCCATCTTGAAAATAAGTAAAATTATGCGGTAAATTCAAACCAAATAGTGCTAACGACTTACCATGCACCGAAAAAAGAGGGTTTAAAATTCAAAGTAGCCTAATTATTTCTTTGCTAGTAAAGGTAGAGCAAGGAACGCTGAATCGCACGCACTAATCCGGCAGTTATTATGTAAATAACTGACAGTCTTGTTTTCTGAATCCGACCGAAGACATCGAATCACCCATTCCTTGGACCTGCGCCAACACCACAAGTTCTTATTAAACTTTTTCGACAATTTCATTTCGCATGCAAAATAATACTCGAGTATAAGTTTAGTTTCTTCTATCAGCAATGTAACTCAGAAAAAATATGAAATTACTAACCTCACAGGGTCTTTAGGGAAACTGAAGAAACTCAACTTTGCTTCCGTCATGCCCGCATTGTTTTTGCAGTTAATGGCTGAACACCAAGCAAAACCTTTTCTTCTCGTCTTATTTTCCACGTTTCTTTAAAACACTAGCACACTACGTGAAAGCATTGAAGAGTGGAGGAATAAAAAAAATTGTGCGACAACACTCCACGCCAAGCGAATGATAGCAACCAAATAGCAACTCAAGCCACGTTTCCTTATTTAGAACATGGTGAAATGCGCAATGAGCTGATTACCGCCTTCAGCCGTTTTGTCCTCTCTGTATATCCCTACTCTGTGCTATGGTGCTTACTTCCGCGTGACAAATAAAACAAGCAAAGTGCGATATTTCACCAGAGTTTTATGAATTTGGTGCCATCAATTTTGGTGTTATATTGCTTGTTGATTAATATGGTTGAAACACTTTTACCCTACTAGAAAAATATTGATACTAGAGCATAACCGAAAAAGTTCCGTTTTTTTAAGCGTTTCCGAGTGAACCTCAAATTTAAACATTAAACTCGCATTACTAACTCTACCAAATGTATATATTATATTTAGTAAGGCTCCTTAAGCATAAATCTAAAGTTTTAAACGTCTCTCACTACTAGAGTAATAACTTGTAATTATGTTTTTTATAAAACAACATTTTCTAAGCAAGAGTTGCCCGAACGGGGTGAATTTTGACATTAAGGTCATTGGAAAGTTTTCCATATCTATGCATACTTTATCAATTGCTTTTAATTATGCGCGGATTTTATCACGATTTTTCTCTTCTTTCTCGGCTACCAGATTTTTAGAGAAATTGCACTTTGAAGCCTACATTGATATTAACACGTTCGCTGCCGGGCCCGAATTTTGCTGTCATTCCGCGTGTGCCAGGCGCATGTTTTCGAACCTATTACCAAACGGCAGTAACGATATTGAGCCTATCTCCGGGTTTCACTAATATTTCTCGGTATATTTACACTTATTACGTGATGCGCTATCGCTTGTAACTATAGTCTTGTGCGACGCCATAGGGCGTCTCCCCACTTTTGACAATGTCTAAAATTTGATGAGACGCCATTTGGCGGCTCAGGCAGTTGGATCTGCGTTCCAACTTTTTAGTGTACACTCGAAAGCTATGATTGAAAAAAATGTTTAAAGAAATTTTAATTGTTGATTATGCTTTTAATAATATTTGCTATCGTATCCGGAGATGATTAGTGCAATGATTTAAATTTGCGAGGCTTAGGTACGGCTGATCTGGACAGATCATAAATTTTGTAGAAACACATTTGCCTTTACTGGGGGCAACTTTGCGTCTCATCGTCTGCAAAAATTCTTTGTTACATCCGCAACAGCCTACACGAGTTTGTCTAAAATGAAGAAACAGCGCTAAAAATAGTGCGAAAAATACTAATTCTCGATTTAATGTAATGATAATTTAATCCTCTAAATTACCAGACTTCGAAGACTTCCTTCAGTGTTATTTGCATTTACCGGGTAGTGCGTCGATTTTTTTAGACGCTATCAACGGAATCCCGCAGAATATGTAGTCATTCTTCTATAATTTAACGTCTTAACTGCTGGAGAGAGATCATGTGGGCACCTAGATTCCGTGTTTCATTCCAAAGTATAAAAGCATTAACAGTGCAAGTCCGAAAAAGAGCATCATCGGCCACCTTGTGGTACCACCTCACTGTTTTTCGATGAGTGCAGTGATACAACGGAAGGGCAATGTCAATTCCTCCCTTAATTTTATTGTACTTAATCACCATCTTTGGCTTAGTAACCACTTTCCCTCTTCGATTTCTTTCCCCGGAGGATTATCTCCTATCTGATGGTGGTGGAGATCATGAATACGTCGCGCTGATCTTTCCATTTCTTTATCGTTGCTCCACAAGTTTTTCATAGCACTGAAATGCCTTTCTTTAATTTAGCAGTCGTTATTTCTCTTAACAGCAACTTATCTCCCAAGATTTCTCTCCATAAGCGTGGGATGAATCACCTCACTAGAAGTATCTAAGCATTAGAGCAGGAGCAGGGGTTGCCGACTTACAAAAAATATTGGGGGGCCCAAACCGGGGACCTTGTCTCTGTAAATTTTGTAAGTAAATAGTGAATTTTAAGTTTTTTTTAAGCATTTTAGAAGAGTCATATGATCGAAATTAGAACCCTGATCACTCGAATCTCGATATCTGGACACTCCGGGGAAAATCGACAAGCATGACACATTTTTTCCTCACATCTGTAACGAATTTTTGGGGGGGCTCGGGCCCCCTCAGGCCCCGTGGAGTCGGCGACACTGAGCAGGAGTTATTAGAAGGTGAATAAAAAGAATGGAATCATACCTGTATTAGAAGAAGAAAGATTACCTGACTCTGAGGATTCATACGACTCCTCAGACACCCTGAATTAGCGGTGTCTCCTTCAGAAAATCCTTCAAGGTCGTTGGTGGAAGCCGAATTGTCAGAATGAAACATATGCTCGATTTCTTCTTCGTTAAAACGTTTCTTTCCCCTAATAATGCGTGACGGAGTACACATGATATATTCACTAGACTGGTTATCACTTCCGTATCGAAGGCACAGACAGAGAATAATTTTGGTATACCGATGCGCTCCTCACTCGGTTAGGTATGAGCGACAACTCAGGGAAGGAAATAAACGAAAAAGAGCTCTGCAAATGTAATTTGAAACATTGTGTGGAGACATAATACCTCAAGCTTCCACTTGAAACATAGAATGATATAGCCATTGAAATATGCCACTCCCGAAAAAAACACGAGAAACCGAAGTCGAAAAAAAATGAAATTCGAGCTGAAATGTGTTACCAATACCCTCCCTTCACAGAAGATAACATTGTCTCGTCAGTGCATTAGGAAATGTAGCTTAAATTTCAAGTTCTATACCTCGCTTGATGATTCAACGAAAACGCTACTTTGACGCCCATTGGCGTCTCACTAGTTGCGTCCAGCAGCAATGCGAGACGCCATATGGCGGCTCACTAACTCGAATTTGAAGTTATGTGAGACGCCCTATGGCGGCGCGTGGCAGGGAACGTGTTAAAAGATACAATTAGAGAACTTGCATTTTGGAAAGATAAGTCGATTGATGAGATTTTTATTTGAACCAGTAATCAGTAAGAATATGATACTATCAATCAATTTCGACATTGACAAATATTTATCCGGAAAATTAGCATTAAGTAAGAAATTAGAAAAAAATATATTTCAGCTGAATTGAACTGAGGCTGTCCGAAATAATAATTACCTTTTTTACTAATTTTGTGCTTTGGAAAAATGTTAGAAAAACCTACGTCTTTCGTAACAGCATAACACTACAACGTACGTTGCGATTGTTCTATAGAGCACAATACTTTTCCTTTTGAAAAATAAAAGAGATTCGAAGAACATTTTTTGTTTCCCGTTTTCTTGTATTTTTGAAAGGAAAATTTCTGATGCTGAAGAGCGCTTAAGGCATTTTATCGACGTAAATACCTGCAAACGAACGTTATTCGATTTCGTCATTTTTACTGGCTATCTTGGCGTGGGATAAAGAACGATAAGTAGCAGACAGAATAAAAGTTATGAGAGCTAGATATCTCATAACAGAGCTTCAATTCTGCCTCCGGGGTAGATGTCTCACAATCCGTTCCTCCAAATAATTATTCATAAATGAATTGATTAAATTTGAATTTTATGCGTTTAAAAAGGAAATTTAGATCCAAAAAGATATTTTCCAAAACTCACGATTATTTCTAGGAGTGTAGCAAACCTGTATAAAAATGAAATGGGCGAAGAATTAAACGTCTTCATGCAATAAAACCCTTATTCATTAAAAATCGAACTTCATCATTATTATTTAGCGATAGCCTTAAATGAAAAAAATGGAAAATTTTAAAAACAGAAAATAATTCGAAGTAATTATAAAAAATGTGATTTTGTTATTACAAAACAGTCGAGCTTAGTTAAGAATATATTTACATAATAAATAAATTAGAGGGACACTGTACTCGACTATTGCAAATTACACCTCTAAAAAGTATAGAGGATGATACATCGTTGTTATTTGGACTCGAGAGCGGCGACGAGGGAATACAGTGGCTTATACCTCCTTAATACGTGAGTGGCTAGAGGAATGGAACAGAGAAGGAAAGTCAAATAGCAGTGAAAAAATAGCACATACTTCTAACATGTCATGTCATAAAGAAGCAATGGAATTCCAACGCATGTTAAATAATTCACCTAGACGCAGCCGAACCTGCCCTTGCCCCATTTACCCTCTTCATTATCGCCAAGGAAGGGAAAAAAACCCATCCGCGAATACCGCGGTAAATGTCGGGGACCATTAAAATCCATTGAAGGCATATCACAAATTTCAAAGTTGGTGACAAATATCTAAAATTTTCCCAGCCAATATAATCCATCAGCACAAAACAACCTTCACTTAGAGGTTAGACTCCTAGTCTAAAAATTGTATACAGCGCAAAACGTGAGAACAGTATTGGCAGAGACACTTGAAGTATGAGTGTTATAAATCACTAGCAGTTGATTTGACATTCAAAACGCTCGGAGGGATAAAGTTTGAAGGAATTGTTGGAAGAAATGCAGAAGTAGACTCGGTATCGAGATGAAATATGATAAAAAATTAAATCATAGAACGCATTCTTCCAGTTTGTGGAATTAACCCATTGAATCCCAAGTATGTTAATAACTTAAAAATACCAAATATTTTGATGAATTAGCAATAAAAAAGACTCAAATAAGGAAAATTATCGATTTATATATTTTTATTGCTTTTAGTTTGTCGTTGGTGAAACGTTGCGTATACGCAACATTGGGAGTTCCCCGGGTCAAATGAGCCGTTTTGTTTTTTTTGGAGCTCTTTTATTTTTTGCAAATAATTCTTTTTTTAAATAACCAAAATCTATAATTAACCCAAAGTATTGATTAAAAGTTGTATTGTTCATGAAATTTAGAAGAAAAATCAGTATAGAAATGAATATTGCACTTTTGGCAATCACTAATCGTCTGGCTGCTACGAACTCAGCATCTTCGTCGTAAAGTTTCTCGTCACGAACAATATTATGGCCAACCTTGTATTTCCTAACTAACATTATTTATAATTGGTCATCAACAATTAGAAAGTGCTGATGTTAGCAATTGGATCTCACGTTCGCCTTTCTATCTGCTTTAGTTTGTGATACATAAGTATCATTGGTATCTAATGTACGATTATTCAATAACGGATTACTCTTACAAGATTATCCTTGCTCATTTTCTAAACATGGCATTTACAAGACTCACTGTCAGTGGTCACTTTATTGGATTTATTCTCATTCCTCACGTTATATAAAACGTTGGCTTTTGGGACTAGTGGACATTTTACCCTTACGTTTTTAAACGCTAACACTTTACGTTTCACCTAAATCGTAAAAGCTTTTTTAATAGCCCATTTGCTATTGATCTCGCGTTCAAATATATATTCTATGTCGTCAGTGATCGTAAACTGGGATAAAAGTCAAAATAACGCCATTTAATGGTCCATATAAAACGCAGTAGTACAGCCAAATAAAAGTTTCAGACTCTTAAACATAGAAGTCCGGTAAGTAAATAAATGTCTGCATAAATTTTAGACCAATGAATTTTATGAAATGAAAAAAATTAAACTTAAATTCTAGAACTGATTTAACATGTATCATGATTTATTATCATAAAAAAGTTATTGATTAATTGTACTATAAAAATTGCTAGATATAATTTATAATCCCAATTATTTACTAGTAGTCAATGTACTACTAAAAGGTCTTCCACACATTGATTTTGAAAAAAAATTTTACTATCCATTCGGCGACAGAATTCAATGTCAATTTCGTAATAGCTTGTAAGTATCAAATACTAAGAATGGAATAAATAAAAGGGCTACAACGTAAATTGCATTTTAGATTTATGCCTGAATAATGAAGGCCGGTAAATCTTCCGTGATGCCTTTTGTCGAAGTGCTATGACCATAAAATACTTAAAGAGTGAACAAATTATTGTCATATGGAGTGAGTTTATTGAAAATTTAGAATAATAATTGTCAGTATGCGTTGTGCTGATATTTATCCGTAGATTTAAATGTCTACGTTATATATTTAGACTTAATGAAAAAGCCATTTTAAAAGACTGACATTTTTTGCATGAAATGGACTTGAGTTAAACAAGATTAACTTAAAGTCGAAAACCTAAACGGTACTTAAATAACGCAGTACAAATAGTTATATATACATAAACAGCATACATGGATATGATAGGGGAGTAGGATCATTTAGTTATTAGAAAATACAAATTTTATAGCTGATATTAGCTTTTAGCAATAATTTGAACAAATAATTTTGAATTTTCAATACTTTTTGACGAAAGAAGCAAGTGAATAGCTAACAATAATTCTAAAATAACTTAGGTAGCACATCTTAGTGTGATTAAAATACAGATATGAGCGGAAAATCTTTACAAATATTGTGAAACGAGCGTGCTGCGCCCACTCCCAGCGGGCTTCCCCCGCTCTTTTCAATACAGGTCCACAGAGGGATAGACGCGTTTCTAATTTTAAAATGTAGAAAAAAAGGCAGGGTCTTAAGTACATATTTAATTGGAATGTTCATGAACAAATTGAGGTCAGAGGACCTCTTTAAACACAACATTGGAAGTAATTACACTATCCTCTGTTAAACGCACATGATGACTCATACTTACGTATCAACAGGAGACTTGAATGTGGAATCAGTCGCATTTTGATAAAAGTTATTTAAAGAATGCGAGATATTGTTGAAAATGAACAAATGTATCAGTTTGTGCGCCGTTAACGTCAGGAATATTTACCGGTTTTTGTTTTTTTTTGCATTTGTTTTTGTTTTTTTTGTTTTTTTTTTAAATTATTTAAAAACCAATTTTATTACAAAATAGCAATATTTAGGAAGTAAGATATGCCGTAGCATGCTCTAAATTCTGTGCATTTTGGTACCTAATTTGTAGAGTTTGGTTGCGTATAGGTTGAGAAAAAAGTATCTATACAGTAGAAATAATATAGAAGATAGGAACAGCTGGAGAGAAAAAGTGTCACATGCTGTGAACTAATATTGAAAGTAATTCACTCGGAATATAGTAATTGATGATAATGTGCATAATACATATAAATGATATTCAGGTATAACGTTGGAAGTTTATGTGCTCATACTACTACCTCGTTAAAACTCTTCCTAAGGCAGCTAGGAGGCTAAAAAGCTCTGGAAAAATCTAAACAAAGAAGGTACGGAAATCGACAAGGATACAACTCACAGGTATATAAGCCAAGAAGCTTTTCAAATAATGTGAGAAAGGAAGTTTGCTTGAGAGAGCAAAAAGTTGTACTTGTGTGTGTGATAGAGAGAAAGCGGGGACTTGTGGCTGGAGTTACGGCGGTTAGAGTGGAGGAGACGGCGGTAAGAAAAGAGGAACGACGACCCTTAAAATAAAGAAGAGAAGGGAGGGAACCTGTGGCGGGTTGGCCGTGAGGGGATAAACTGCGGCCGGAGGAGGAGCGGGCCCACGATCGAACCGATCCCCCAAATTGTATTTAGAGGCGCCGAAAGAAATTCCGCCCGCGTATACTGGGGCGCCCTGGGGGGATGGAGGAAACTGGAATGTGTTGGAGTGGAGGGTTTCGTGAGACGTTTAAAAGGGAGGCTGACTATAGGGATAGGATATGGGTGGATATAGCGAACAGTGGTGGATATATATGTTTTTAAGGGTTGGGCCCAGCGAAATATTCTCTTTCTCTTGAGAGAGAGAGAGAGAGAGGGAGAGAGAGAGAAGCCCTACTCGAAACCACGTTCGAAAAGGTATGGACTCGCGAAGGGTTGACCCCAGCGATAAAAATATCCCCGTTCGACACACTCGCGGACATAATTCTCACGAAGAAAATTCGGCGAAGTCCCGGCGGATTCTCCCCTGGGACTCGAAGACCTGAAGAGGCATATAATGGAGAGGAAGAGGGCATAATTTATTCGGATCCCATTTGAAACTTTTAGGATACGTATGATTCAAAACCTGGAGAGGTATAGTCAGCACATTTATACAATATGTTGATTATAGATGTATGCATAGAGGTTTTTAGTACTTTTAGATAACATAGACCTATTTTAAATTCGCATAAAGGGGAGGCCCGGTTAAGACGCATATGTTATGGGAAAGTGTAGACAAAAAAGTAAAAATATATGATCAACAGAACTTTCTTTATTATTAATCAGTATTTTGTTTCACAAAATTTTGACTGAGCTACTTAATAAAAATGAGAACTTAAACGGTAACTTCTCCTAAAATCAATTAAATAAAACGTAATAATTATCCGTTTTTCCCGTAGTATCCGGGAAAAACGGATACACCGTAAGGGAAAAAAGGATAAGTTGAAAAATTAAAATGTAAGTGTTGACAATCTTTTCAAAAGTAGCAGCCAATCCTGCATATGATGTGTAATAACGTGTTCCCATCTTTGGCTCTGGCAGCACTATATCGAGTATTCGTTAATCGGCTCAGTGTATTTTTCAGTTCTTACCAAGCAAAAGAAATCTGATGTTGTATTTTTATTCTTAGATTTCTCTGTCTTTTTCCAACTTCTGGGTCCTAGAGATTCAGTTATCGTTTTCTTTTTGTTTTTTATTTTATCATATCTTTAGCCTGCTAAGCTTTAACAGATGTGGACGTCAATATCTCTGATTGTTGCCTTAATTGTTTACGGCTTGTTTTAGGAGCGACCATAGCTGGTATGGATCTGATTTGTAGGGGTATGAATATCACCGAACGCGCTGTAGTTGATCGTCCTCCTGTTTGCCCAAGAGACAATTGATGCAAAAAATTTGTAAAAACCTTTGCGAAAATCGTAAGAAAACAGCAACCTGTGGCATTGCAAAAGCTAATAACAGTGTTAGTTAGTGGACCCCTTTCTGCATTGCTCAATACTCAGGATTAGCTTTTGCTTTTGATTGATAAAACTATTGATGGTGGTTGTTGTGCTACTCTTCACACCTGTTTGTCCATGTTATAGACGGTTGTCACATCAAAGTTGTGTTTCTTCCCCGAAACGAGTACCTACCAATCCCTTCTGCCCATATCCGCCTTGCCCGAAGGCACAATACCTATTAGAAAGATTCATAAAAATTTCAGATATCTTTGACGGTCATGGAAAGACTGCAGTCACAAATTAAACTTAAAGAAAACTGCCACCACAAAAATAGAAAGTATGATTGATCAGTAGACAATTAGTGCAAAAATACGTAAAAACCTTATGGAAATTCGTAATAAAACAGTAAAAATAGTTCTAATTCACTTTAATAACAAACTCTCGTTTGTATTGTTTTGCTTTAACTGTTATGGCGTCCCCAAACTGATCAGCTGACCCGGCCAACGCGTATCGTGACGCCATCTATTAACAATTTGTGAAAAGACCGCTTATTCTTCTTTACCCGCACTAAGCTTCTTGCCCGTGCCTCCCCTATGATTAAAATAGGATGCCTGTTTGTCTGTCCACTGTACGTTTCCATGGGCTACACGGATTTCAACTACATTTAGTACATATGTGCATCTCATGTTGCAATCTGTGTGTAAGCCGAGTATTCCGTGAAACGTTTAAAAGGGAGGATGATTATGGGATGGGATATTGGTGGGTATAGGGAGCAGCAGTGGATGTATATGTTTCTAAGGGTTGGGCGCAGCGACATATTCTCTTTCTCTTGAGATAGAGAGGTCTTCTTCGAAACCGCGTTCGAAAAGATACCGACTTGCTAAGGGTTAACCCTGGCGATAAAAATATCCCAGTTCGACGCACACGCGGACATAATTCTCCCAAAGAAAATTCGGTGCAGACGGGTCATCCCCCTGAGACTCGAAGACCTGAAGCGGCAAATAATGGGGTGGAATAGGACACACTTTATTCGAAAGTATCTTATTTCACGCCAGAAGGCAATAATATGCAACGTGGAATTGCGTTGTAGGGTTTCACATTCGATAAATTTTTTCAAGCGGTTAAATATTGATTAAGTGCAAATATTTAATTTATATAATTATTTTTCTCCCAAATTATTCGACAAAATCAATTTAATGAGTGGAAAAACCTAAGAACCACGAGTTCTAGTGCTGGAGCCTTCTTAATTATTTGTCTACGAATTATAATGAATAATTTTGATTACTTTTTGTATAAGTAAAAAATTACTATTAGCATTAATAAATGAAAAGTAACCTTATTCATGGGTAGAAATCAATGTAAAATTTACTGTGAATTGCAGTAAGACCACAAATTTGATGATTTAACCAGCATATCAGCCGAAAGGTAGAAATTAGTCTTAAAGTCAATAATGCTAAAAAGTATAGGTGTGTGTTTATTAGCATAAAAAGGCTATGCAACAATGCATGCAGCATGCATAAAAATAAATCCGCTCTTTTATCAAAAATAGGATTTATTGTCGCAGCTGATTGCAGTATTAAGTCCTAGATTTTTAGCTAAATTTGCACCCTCAAGCACTTAACCTGTTGTTCCAAAACTAAATTTAATTAAGAAAGAGGTAGCCTGTGTCTGAATTATGAATAAATAGATTCCTTTGTCAGCTAAATGCCTAAATTCGTCCGAGAAATCAACACAATTTCCCGGCATCGTAAGATTTTACTTCACTACACCTCTAGTAATCCACCACGTACAAGTAGATAGATCTTCTTACGATTGTGCATGTATTCCAATAAAAATGTTCCCATACATAAGGTTTCGCCTCACATAAAAATGACGCCATCCGGGCACAGTAATATTTTTTCAGCTAAGAAAAACAATAAACTGATGAGAATACCTTTGAACTAAGTATTTCCTCAATTAGTAGGTACATTTTCACATTTAAGAGAAGTTGGACAAATTATTAGATTTTTAAATTTCCCAATGGCAGATATTCGTTTAAAAAGGTCATTATATTACCATATAAATCTTACAGAATACTAAAATAATTACATAGTGATATGAATTATATTTAAAAGGTAAAACGTGGGATAGAGTAGCCAATATAAACGCCTGGTTAGAGCAGGAAAAAATTTCCAGGTGCGAATTCTGTTGACGCATTTCAGAAATGAATGGCGTCACCACTAGCCATGATGAAGAATACGGCTCCGTCGAGTTTTAAGACCCTCGCCTCAGATTTAATTAAAAAGGATTCTCTTTGAAAATTTAACTGTAGCACAAAGCCTTGAATTCACGCGGGAGAAAATAATAAGAGATGAAATACGACCTTTGTATACCAATGCCGTACGATATTAAAAGATCTGCTCTGCTAAAACTACCAACCCCCTTTACTTATGCATATCACCCTTCCATATCCTGATGACCTATGAAGTGACTGTGCATCATTTAATTTAAAAGCGCGTAAATTCAACCTTACCCCCCGTTATGAAGTGAATTAGAAACATGATTTGAAGTATAATGAAAAAGTAAAACGTAATATCGATATTTTCTCTACAACGGCCTGAGTTATAATCGAGAGTAAATATTAAATTGTCTAATTATCCATTAAAGAAAAAAGCATTGGTAAAAATTCTTAAACATATCACATAATATAAGTATTAACAGGATGTAAGTCAAATTTACCGCGACACGAAAGAGTAAATGTTATTAAAATATCTCTTGTCATCATAATAAAAAATATTGAGAAACGAGAAAATTAAGGCGTTTCACGTCAATTTTTTTAAAACGCTTTTAAAATAGTAAAAGTTCGTTCAACTTTCATGGCAGCATTTACCTTAACCGAAATATAGATAGTCATTGAAATATGAAAAGAGGTTAAAGAAAACTTATTCATATTTGTATAAATAATTATATCTAAAAATAAATAACACTCTTCGAAAAACAGAAATAAACACACCTCTCTAAAAATATTAAAAAAATATAATTAATGTTAACCACACATTAACTTTGGCGTAATAGGTAAATTTATGATGAAAAAAGCCAAATTTCGTTGATGTACTCAAAGAGAAAGGCATTTGCTTGACTGGCAATGCATACAGGGTTTATCCTGGAGATATTTCAATATAATAACCCACTTGAATATGTATACATATTTATATTACCTTTAATTAATAGCTTGTTGCATTTAAAGTATGTCTTTCAGAGTATTTTTCATTTAATTTATGAAAACTGAGATCTATTCATTGTTTCACAGTTACTATTTACATATATTTGAATTGCATTAAGCGAAGCTATAAGAAGCGAAACGAATACATAACGGAAAAAGCAATCTTTTCCATACAAAATTGTGCTAGACACTCATGTAGTTCTAAGAGCCAACTGGAAGTGATATCTGACGTCTTAGGGTCGGCTTGAAGAGGAGGTCAGCTTGAAGGTCCAAGAGGCGGCGGAGAGAATATTCAGGGGAGGGGGAGTGAAGGGAGTATTGAAGGGCGAAGAAGGTCGAGAGGGGTGTGAGGAGGGCGAGGGAAGGCGTCAGAATTACCGATCATTCCTTGAGTTATGTGCAGCCTCGCATTTACCGGTCGACCCCAGATCTTAAGCCGCCCTCCCACGGAGAGCAAAGAAACTCCCCTCCCAACCCAATACACACTCGCCAGCGGAAGGAAGATTGCGCACGGGCAGTCCGAGACACAGGTAAGCAGACTCGTGTGGCCATCCGCCACAGACCACCACATCCATCCCCGTTCTTCCTCATAAGCCTTTCCTTAAAATTGTCTCTCTTCTCCTTGACCACCTTGCATTATTTCTTGATCAGCAAGAGAAAAATATTGTAGTTATAAAATGTGTGGTGAAAAAATTAGAATCAATGCATTGCACACAAAACATTTTGAGGCCTATTTTTCAAACATCATTCTAGACCGAGCAATAGTGACTGAGAACTACCTATGGGGAAGCAGAAGTAAGGCAATAAACAAGACAATATTTAACAGTGAGCCCTTTTCACTCTTTCTGATATTTTTCAACAGTTTTGCATAGAAAGCCATAACAAAAAGAAGTCGCCGAGAGAAGACACTCCCGAGGAAAATTGCATACTGCACCAAGTTGATGATGTAAACACTTATAAAAGAGATAGAAAGGGGTATGGAGAATAATGTAGCTGGAATGGAAAGGGAAATGGTTACGTGCGTTGAAAAGCTTTAAAGACAAAAATTGAGAGCATTAAAAAGTATGTAGGTAGTAGAAGAACACCATAATTAAACTGGAAAACCAATATCGTGAGAAAGTAAATGAGTACTCTGGCTAGCCAATGCTAACATTAAATCGACGTGTGTACATAGAAAAACGCAATAAAATTGACCAACGAATGAAGACAACCAAGAAAAGGAATACTCTACTTTGAGATGAAAATCGTAGAAGCGTAAAATAAGCAAAAGTTTACCTCAGGAGCTCAAAGAGTTGGTCTTTGTAGGGAAGAGAAAAAAGAACGGTGAAAGCAAAAGAGAACTCAATGGAAGGGGTATTCAAAATAATATTAAACAGAGGAAAAATGAAGATCAAATCAATCGACCAAGCAAATAATGGAGTACTTAGAAGATTCGGAGAAGAGAAATATCTCTTGAAATTTCACAGATGAAGACGGGACAACTAAATTGTTAACAAAATGTGATTTAGCAGATTTAAGAATAGTAGAATCGATATCAGATGAAGTAAAATGATGAAAAAAATCTGTATCTTATGACGTTTGTGTGTAAAATTTTACTGGTAAATAGGGCTAAAAAATCAGTTAACACTTTACTTGCTTCTGCGCAGTCTGCGTACACTGCTGTTGTGAACTGTTTATACATAAATGGAACGTGCTACCAATAAAGAGAATGGCTTCTTAACAATTTCATCCAGTCAAACTTATTTCAGAATTTTTATGGCTCTGGAAGAATAATATCACAACATTGCGGCAAAATAAAATTAGAATGTGAATATAAACGTCTTTCCATAATAAATGACAAATAAGTATAGAGGCATATGATTTCACGCGTGCCTTTAGGGGTAGAATTAATATTTGGAAAGAAAGCATTCCATACTATGACATCGTTAGGCATATATTGAAAAAATTAAACTTCCTGCAGTAACGAAGAGGTTTTACCGGATGTACACGTTCACCTTCTTTACTTCCACTTCTTATAACGGCGCTTATACCAAAATGATAATGCTTTTCGACGGTAAAGTTTTGCTACGAAAGCAAAAGTTAAATAAATCCATTACCTGATACATGATCACTCAGCATATGATATCTATCTTGTTTGAAAGCTTCACCACGACCCAAAAAATATTACCGATAATGTCCTTGTTTTAAAGCTATAAAGAAATAAACAATTGAATTTATATGAAATGATTATATATCAATACAATTAAAACAGAGCGTTATTAAAAAAATAAATTCAAAGTAAATGGACACCTTCGGCCATCACTTTTTGGAACCTCAGAGCACTATAAAAATAAACTTTGCATCCATTGCTCAAAGTTTATGAGTTGTGGTATAGCCTCAAATTTTCAGATTAATTGAATATAATGGTTATTAAATGGGTGATTTCAGGAGAATCGTAGCGCAAATTACTTGAAATCTTGTCTTCTCTGACAATAGGTTATAATAATTTGAAAATGAATATAATTCAGATTTTCAGTAAATTATCATCCAATAATAGTGATAAGGATGACCATTCACCTGTGAATAAAAATGGAATTGTAAAAAATGTCAGCGGAGGCTGTCATATCTTTTGAAATCATATTTGATGAAATATACGAAGAAAAAAATACACTTCTTTTGATTATGAGCAAGATTTAGAAATAACGCGGTTGTCATTAAAACTGTTTTATTTGTATTTTTGTGAAAAAATAAATCTCGGTAGATAGATTCGGTTGATGTTAAACGGTAGAACAAAATAATACTCTGAAGTTGAATTGAAATATATTCTATAAGAAAACAAATAACAAAAGAATAACATTAAATGTTATCTTCCCCAGACGCTTCAATTGAGTTTATCTATAAATGAAGATTTCCATTGTCAACACAATTTATATTATTTTCTTTTTAACGAAAGAAGAAATGAAAGCAAATTCAATAAATCCACAGGTACAGAATGGGAAATTTCTCAAAGCGTTCGCAGAATCCAGAAATGATACACTGTCCAAATCTTAAATCCTTTATTCGGAATGTTATCTTTAGAATAAAGAATGAACAATGAATAAATATGTATTAACGACGAGAATATGAATTTCGGCGAAAACGATAGGTAGAAGGGGGAAAAAAAGGGACTCGCAGGTTTTTATTTATTTCTCCCGAAGAAAAGGAAAGAGAAGATGGATAATACGAGACGGACAGAAGGAAAGGCTCAGCAGGAGATGGGGAAAGGAGAAGGGAAGCCTTTTTCATTCTTCCCAAACTCCACAGGAGTCCATACACTCCATCTCTGCCTGCCTCAGGTGAAGGAAGAGGAGGATTCCTCCATTATGATGGAGGGTGGTCAAAGCCATCAAAAACTAGAGCTATCTGGAACGGTGGGCAATGGGAGGCAAAAGTACGCGTGGGGAAAACGAACGAAGGGTGTTACTGACATGAACGGTTGGTTTACGACAGAAAGTAGAGGTAGGAGGAGAAAGGCCACAAGATCGTAGCAATTGAGGAAGGATTACGGCGTTCAAACTCTTACACTAAATGAAGAATTTGAGTTTTTCCCGGTGACTGACTTGACTGAATTCTTCTACTGGTTTTCAAATAAGTGACGATCTGATAGACTGACGTTTCGTTGGGAGACATTTCCAGCATCGTCAGACTGATGAAGCATCATTGTAGCACCCCCTATCACCTCCCATTATTTCTGGTTACCAGGCTGAGAAAGGTGTGGGGAACAGAATTTGGGGACGGATGACTCAAGATCCCCTCACAAAATATTTAGGATACACGGTATTAAAGGTATCACCTAACCAAATTATCCCCTCCAAAATATTTAGCCCCGAAATTTACCCCATTCGAAATGATTTTGGCTACAGCCCTGAGAAACGGATGGAAAACAGGAGGCGGGCAAAAACACCTTCTCAGAAAATCTTTGGAAATTACGATACTAAAAATACCCCCTTCAAATGCATAACCCCCAAAAATACGTCCACACTCCAATAGAATTCTTCTTTGGGTACTGCTCGGAAAAATATCAGGGGAACAGGGAAATAGGAGGAAGACTAGCACACGCCAATCAGCTCGTTTTCCGGACGAGACGGGGCCCCACCCCGTACCTTCCTCTAACCCAGGTTTTATTCCTGCAGCGAAAATTAATTAGCCGCACTCATTTCCCTTTTCCGCCGATGTTCCGGAAGAGCTATTTCAGCTTCCACGGATTGATAAATCAAATGAAAAGCAAAAAGAAAACCTCTTGTGATGGAATGAACTTTGGGATTGGAAATCCATTTATCTTCGCTCGCTAGTCTCCTCTGTTCGATGTTTTTGGTGAACTGGACTCCTTTATTACTTCATTATTTTCATGATTGCGTATAACTAGGATTTTTTAATGCGGCACGTGCTGGTAGCTGGTTTATTTATACATACCCAGGTATCATAGTGAGCGTGCTTGTTAATTTGGAGATTTTTCATGAAAGCACTCCTAACTAAACAAGCTCAACAAAACGAAGAAAAACATTGTTAAATAAATTTACTACGATATACACTATTGGCTACAACTATTCCTACGATTCAAACATTCCTAATATCTGTACCGTGAAACAGTGCAGATATTAGGAACGTGTTTTACAGCGTAGAACGGAGCGTGTAAATTTGTGTATTTGGATGGAGATGACTAAATATAATTGGAAATGCACTGAATGGATAAGATAGAACAAAATGGGTGGTGGTGAATAAAATTGATTGACAATTCGATACTAACCAATTTTACTCGGTGATGTAATGTGAATGTTGGGTGGTCGTTTAAGTAGGAAGACCAACAATTCAGACAAATAATGGAGTTAAAGTTTACATATTCATGGAATTACATCATTTTACCAGAATCTTACCCCAGAAGTAATGGTTTAAGTAGTTTTTCGCGGACAAATTCCGTAAAAACAAATTCTAATAATGAATGTACGGGAATGAGTCATTAGACATTATAGACATGATATAAAACCTTAATTCCATTTTAATTGATGATTACAACTTAATGAAACACTATTTAATCGAACAGATAGACATAAAATAATTTATTACAAATTGAAGGGAAATGCCTTAATTCAGGTTAACTACAAAGTAATGAGTAATAAATAAATTAGCAAGCTTACATGGGAAGAGTAGAGGTGACGAGAATTAATGAGAGCTATTTTTAAAGAGGCGGTGTAAAAACAGAGTGGTTCTCCCTCGGTGCTGCATAAAAAACCAGGTTTATCACTTGCTTACTGGGTTGGAAGAGAGTAGGGAAGAATGACGTGACCTGTAGTAGAAAATAGAAGTTAGACGGCTGGAGAGGAAATGGGAGTCATTAGATGTGAGAGGGTGAAGATTGCCCCTCCCCTTTGATATGATTGTGTCTCGTCCTATTGTATGAAGTACCCACGGGTCTAAGACTTCCGTCGCAAAAATGGGATAGAAGGGAAAAAATTATTTTAATTATTTTGAAAACTTGGAAAGTAAAATCTAAAAAAGAACACTCGGGGTGAATATATTCCTCATTTATAAATCTATAATTCAACCTACAAGCATCATTTAAAGCCTGCAAAATGAAACAGCAGTTTGATGATAAATGATAAAAAGTAAGAGGCATGATCATAAAGTAATGAAAGAGGCCTGTAATCCTTCAGATAAAGCTTTCTTTAATTTTAACACGTTTAATAATTATGAATCATTATTGTGAACGCTTCTATTTCATAAAATGCTAAATAAACTTTTGTTTGCTCTTCTGTCGTAAATTTTGGCAAAATACTATTATTATACTGTATTGCTTTGAGAATTGAATTGGAAATCTATGCTTTAAAGAGAGAAAGAATCAATAAAAAAGGGCAAGTGTACACTGTTAATGTACTAATCGATCATTTTTTTGTATAATATATCAATTTTTAAATATATCACATCGTTTCGTCTCCATTCACGCATCTATCATCAATAATATAATTTGAAAAAGGCAACAAAACCTAACATTTTGAGCTTAAAGGAGAGGACTATAATTATTTCTCCACTGATTGCTGTGAATAAGCCAGATCTAAATTAAAATAAAGTTCTACACGGAAATTAAGCCATATTTGCATTGCTTATCAGGTTTTAGTTCCAATAATAATGAATTAACAATCAATTCGTTTTATCATCCCGCAGTTAAATATGCCATCTCATCAATTCAGTGTAGTCTCAACTATTTTCACTCATCTCCATTCAAATACACTCACAGTAAATTATCAATCTCTAGTAAATAACCTTACCCTGGCATTTATTTCACTCGTAGACTGGACTCTTTTCATTGAGATGCATGTTATTCATAAAATATGGCCTATCTTAGATCAGAAACTCATAATTCATAGCCGAGCGGAAAGCAAATATATCTTTAATGAATGTGCCATAAATATTCTATACTTGATAAAAATGGAAATAGTAGAGATTATTATCGCAAATTCCTGACTTGAACGTAAGGTAATTAAAAGGAAACGTGCAAAGTCATCCAGAATTACTACGGGTAATGGGCGCGATGGACCAAACATACGATGCTGAGAAGTAACGGAATTTGGGGGGGGGGATGGAAATCGGGGCCCACGACGTGTGACAAGTTGAAGAGGAAGACAAGATCGCACGAGAAGTATAAGGACCATTAAACGAGAAAGAGGGTCAAAATTTGGGGCAACCGTCGCATCTCCAAAAGGTGCCGCCCAAAAGAGGCGCAACGGGGCATCGTGGGCGAGGGGGAAATACATTAATGCCCGAAGCGGCGCCGAGGGCCGGGAGAGAAAGAAGGAAAATCGGATGAATCCTGTAAAGGGGCCTTCCCCTACACATCCATGCAGTTATTAAGGATAAAATCCGTTTGAAATGAATTTTATAGCCGTATTTACGTATACAGTCAATTCATTTACTACATTCTAAGTATTCACTTTTAATTGGGTTTTCTTGCGCACCACCACTACTAAATGCACAAAATATGATACCAAAGAAATTACCACATTATTGCCAGCTTAACCGATAAGAATTGCATTGTGGAGTCAGGGACTGTATTCGCTACATTGTAACTTCGGTTGCGTACACGCAACCGTGGGCGCTCGAGGGTTAATTTGCTCAGAAAGAGCATTGAGAAAATAAAGCATTGAAATAACATTCTTTTCTTTCACGTGTGGTAAATTTGACAATTTATTTTTACTGGGAAAACTCCATAAAAATATAAGATTTGAACATGAAAATATGGAAAGCATAAATTAAGAAAAAAGCAACTACCCTCGCTAATATTCAATGAGAGGGGGTCTAAATGTAGGGCAACCACCGCATCTCCAAAAGGTGTCTCCCAAAAGAGGCACAGCGGAGTGTTGTGTGCGAGGGGGCAAGACATTAATGCCTGAGGAGAAGAGGCACCGAGGACCGGAGGTGGCAGAGGGAAAATCACCCATCCTTAAAAGGACCTTCCCCATGCGGTTATTAAGGACAGGGGGAGCATGCAGACCTTACCGCTGGGAGCGGTGGGGAGCATTTCAAAGAAAGAAGTCCGCGAAGAATGGAAATTGATGCGCGCGGAGATCAAACGCTTTCGCTCCCACAGGAACGGGAGGAGATGAGGGGAGTTTTGGAATTCTGATGATTTGCTCGCAGTCGCCCGCAATCATGTCGCCGGTTTTCGTTCGTCTCCAATCTGCATTGGAAATTTGTGTATGCAAACGGCGAGAGCATATTTTAGCCACTCCTCTGCCCACTCTGCGAAAATAAAAATGTCCAACTTCTGGAAGTAGTCAGTGTTTTTCCAGGCGGTGTGAATGTGGTTTTTTACTGGGACCTTTTCAGTGCAGCACTTCCTCCATTGTTGGACTGAAAACCATCGTCATTCAATTTTTTTGCAGCATATGCATATATAAATATTTAGAATCCTATATCTTAAAATGTAGCATATATTTTCAAAGATAACTCCATCATTGCCTAACATCTACTTGCCAAGAATAACGATGACTAAAACTTTATAAATATCTTGTTTCTTTCTTTGCTATTAATATTTATCATACAAACATATGCATTCCAATAGAGTGATCCATAGGATAGTAGCACGTGTGATTCTTTGGAATTCCAACTATGGTTGCATGAAATAAAGGGCTCATTAAAATAAAATTTAAATAAAATTAAATATTTTTTGTCCATAAGCATTCTACTTTTTTATTCACAAATATCACTTTCACAAAAGTTAAAAAATATCCAATTTGAACCCTCCTATTTCCTTTTCCAGGAAAAGTTCCTGCCATTAGCATATAATTTGAAGATATAATTAATGAGGTATTTTAATTCCACGCAATATAAAGACATTCATCGAGTATTTAAAAATTTTTCCGGGATACATTATCCAGCTCTACTGTGATTATAGTAAGTACATATCTGCTCATAAGTTGAAAAATGTCAGGTATTATTAATTTGAGCCATGCCACAGTTTGTTTTACATAATATCAACGACAGACGCAGATGGCAGAAATCTTTTTCATTCTATAGGTGCCTACTTGCTCATTTTCATTTTCTTCCAACTGACAATGAGACTTGCACGTCTCCTTCAACATATGGAGTGTGCACGGCAAATGGGGTCAATTATTGTACTGCGGTTAGTCTACTCACACGGCGTACAGCTAGCCGACTGCTCATCAACGCGTGGTCTGGTTTTGTCGCAGTGATATGCACACGTAAGGAGAAAATATTAAGACGTATTGCATAATGAACTCTCTATCAAGCTCCAAAGGAATATGAACAGAAAAAAGATTGATTAAGATTTTATTTCAATATTGAATGTGAAGGGAGGCTTTTGGAGGCTTCGACATAATCGCCTTGGTGATTGTTGTATTCGTTGTGCCTGTGGACAAGCTGAACAATCCCTCCCTCTTACAAATTTACCACCAATTGACTTAAATAAATTTTACCGTTGTTTTGGAGCTGATGGCTCATCAGTCGAGCTAAAAGATGGAATTCATACGGGACAAGTCCAGGATTGCACGTTTGGGCTGGATACTAAATTTTCCCATTGAAATTTCTCAAGGAGCAGCTGGGCTGCTGTTTCTCACTGTCACACTGTTTTACACTGAGCTACTAAATTCCCTGGGTTCATGAAATCCGCAAGAAACACATATTCTTGATCCCAAAACTTGGTAACTTAATCTTTCAATTGGTGAAGAAATATACGACTTTTCTTGGAGTGCTAGCTGATTTTTGGACCAAAAATTGTTGCTACTGTTTCTTTATTTTAGGTAGCCACATTGAATCCCTCTCACATATAACCACAGTAAATTTAAAATGCTTTCTCTTTTATTGGCATAAAGGACATGTCGGTGCTGAAGCCATTCGGCAAGTTTTGTGATTGCGGCTACGCAGTCAACTCTTGGCGGGAGAGTCAATTAAGGAGACCCTGTTAATGAGACTGCAACTCTCCATAAACTGACAACTTATATTTGCAAATAAATGAACACGTGGTGCGGATGACACGAAGTTAAATTATGTGCGCAGCTCTCGTCTGTCGCTTGTATAGCGATTTTATTCAGCGATTGGCGGTTGAAAAAAAACAGCCCTCGATTAATGGAGAGGCGTCATGTTCCTTACTTGAACATTATTAAATATAATTTTTTCCCGAAATACCATTTTTGCCCTCTTGAGACTGAATATCTAAATGATAGAGCATCTTTTATTATTTTCATCATTTTTTGAATCGATGAAGTAGTCCTTGTTCCCTCAAAAGGGATAATATGCTTCTAATGAATCATTATTACGAAGTTAGCTCTTTTTGTGCTTAAGCCCCTTTAGAAATTTCTTTTTCAGTGATGGGGAGTAATTTACGAAATCAATTTTTTGTTTGAATTGAGACGATAAGGTAAGTAATACCTCTGTCCTGAGTACCAAAATTTAATGCGAGAAAAAGTTTGGAAGTCCTACGGTATAGAAAACAAAATATTTAACATACGGTCAAGTGTTTGGTGTACACGCTCGTAGCGTAGTTGCTATTCTTAAAGAAGTTTCAAGATATGTCAATCTTAAATACTAATTATTATATGATAAAACATTTTTATCGTAGAATACAAGAACTTAGCGCAGACGGTATTTCTGAAGGCTCTCTATAAATGGTAAGGAATGCAAGCACAAAGGTATAAACTGGACATAGCTTTCAACAGATAATTAAAGTCATAAAGTTTTATGCATACAACTTCGATTTTTCATGCAAAATAGAACAGAATAGAACAAAATAGAACAATCACGAACACTCATAATCCACTTTTAAATTTTAGCCATCATATATTCCACCTGCACATATCAAGGCACATCGTAGGGGATTGTAGTTACCGCCAGCAGTCATGACAAAGCGGCATAAATGTGTAAGTATATCTGCATAACTCTGCCTATCAAAGCGTAAAATCATCTGGCATTAATCTCGATAATAAGTGTAGAAACCCGACAATAATACTTCTGCATCCGTATCACTAAACTGCGTGACTTTTGCATTATAGGTTTCACGAATGTGCTTCGGCCTACTTTCTTATCTCTCGTTAAGATCGAAATAATGATTTTTTTTACGGGTTATATCAACAAAAAACGCGCCCTTTTCACAGACATAGCGTACCTCGATTTCAAAATTACCTCTTTAAAAATTGGCAGAAAAGATAAAAAAATTCATTGTCTTTCTCGCCGTATGGCCTGCGTGACGGTAAAATTCGCAGGGGCCTTTTGGCTGCGCGCTCCAACCATCAGAAGTTCTCCTGCACATAACTCCGCATTTGACGGCATACTATGCACGGAGAGGGTTGTTGTGAGCGGTGACAGGGGAGTAAAAAGGATTTGGCGGGAGAGGTGGGGGAGAGACTGCACCCTTGACTTCAATGCCACCACCCCTGACGGTGCATATTTGTACCGACTTACCTCGTTCCACCCCGCCATCCATCCACATATACCCTACACTCCTCGTATACCACCCCTCGTCATGCATTGCATCGTGACGGCTTGCGCCCTCAAACAGCGCGCGCGGGCACTATCGCACACGCGAAAACAAAAGAGACACGATATTCGTCGGAAAGGGAGAGAGAGAGAGAGCGTCGGGCGCTCGTTATTAGTTGGTCTGGCTGCATTCAATATGGCGGGCAATTTAAGTTCCTGTGCTGCTTCTGAAGCACCACTCTCCCGCCATCCATATTGCATCCACAGCAGGCATTTCCTCGCGTATATTTTTTTTATTTTTACAACCACCACCGTTAGACTCTGAGGGTAAAAAAAGAATGAAATGCCCCCGATTCGCTATTCAGCCATTAAGAAAGAGGGCCGCTACAAAGTTTTCAACGCACTGTACTAGCGCACACGATTGATGTCACTGAAGATTGACCTGCTTTGTACCGCGGCGGTTCGCTTTTTCCCCTCAATGCTCCGAATTGCTCTGTTTCCGCAGCCACTCCATAGGCCTTTTTTTTATTTCCACACCAAAGAACTGGATCGGAATTTCCTGAGAGCTCATTTCCGATGCATTGGAAAAAGTTCAGCAATGCCGATTTGCATTATTAAAAAGTAATATTCACCGAGCGGTACTTTAAGAAAAAAAAGTCTTAGGACCATTTGCAAGTGACAGCTCACTTTTCTTCTTGTGCTCAGCAAGTTCAAAAGTAAAAGAGCATATGTGGATGGCATGGGAAACCTAACTTACTAAAGATATTTTACGCATTAATGACCATGAAATTAACCATGGGCTTTCATTTCTTAAAATAAAAAGACCAAATAAAATAAAACCAACCACAGTTAATAACTTGCGACATTTTTACGAGGTGGCTCACAAATGTGCCATTGCATTATGCAGTAAATAAAGGGAATGACAGAAGCTTTTCTTTCGTCGATTTAATTATATGATAAAATTGTATTTGGTGAAGTATCTTCTTAAATTAAAAATGCTCCTAGCTATTTATGAAATTTACAACTACGCATGAGATGTCCATTTGCATCTATTCTACGACAAATAATAAACGATAAACAAAAATAAATGATGAATAATAGAGTGATTAAATCAGGATGAGCTAATCAAGGCTAAATCAAAAGCGATTATATGAATCTTGCTGTCAGCAAAAGTTGATGCACGAATCACTCAATGGAATGAAATGATAATTGGGCTTCCTGATATGCCATTTACAGTTGTTTTTACGCATACAGTCAATTACTTTACTTCATTCTAAGTCATTATTTTTAATTGTATGTGTTCTTCCTCAAAATTGTCGAAAGTATAATACCGAAGAAATTAACTCATTATTGCCAGTTTTACTTACTTATTACGAGCATTGAGAAGAAAAGGCATCGAAATACCATTTTCATTCAAATGTGCCTAATAAATTTCGCAAAGTATTTCAGTGGAATAACTCGATTAACAGATAAAAGAATTGAATATAATAATATAGATGGAAAAAATGGAGATAAGATATTAAAATGAGAAAACATGAAATGAAAACCGGATTGTTACGAAATCAACTGTGGGAGATTATACCGCATTTCATAAAGATGCATAAAAACTCGGTGATGCTTCTGAAAAATTTTTTGATCATGTTATGATAGAGGAATACGGCCAGGTAAATGAAGAATATTTATATTTTTTGGAGGAAAGAATGATAAAACAGCATTTGCTTATAAAATATGAAATTATAAATTACCAAACCATGACCTGGAGTATAGCTCTTTAAAGTTCCCACGATTGGTACATGGATAAATTTACAGACCTGTGAGTTGGACAGCAGAAGTTGAGCCAAAAAATATTCTTCGACGGGTACATACCTGAAATGAAAATAAATATTTCATTAGTAGTTGAAACATATATTAATGCGACAACCTCAAAACACTTCAGCCTCAAAACACTCAGTCTCCGACAAGGAGAAAACATAACTTACTACACCTTGTAGTGTCTATAATTTGAGAAATGTAGAATTTCACACCAAAAATAATAAACCCGATAATTTCCCCTTAGTGCTGCAAATGTTTGATTTAATAAATTATAATTTCACCAATGCAAACTCTTGTGGTGATTAATTCTCTTTTGCTCCCTCAATTTCTTTTAATTATATTGGAGAATATTGAATATTTAGGAATAAGCTCAGTAAAAGTTTAATTCAGTTCTTACTAAATGTTCAGTACAAAAAAAGTTCACAAAATAAAAAAAATATATTTTTCCTTATGTTAATTATAGCATAATATCCAAAATTGCATTTATGGATCGGTACTCCATTAATAATTGCAATTTATGTTTTACCCTTCGTCTTTTTTGGTGTCTACTTCATTATAGCGTTTAAGCAGGAGAAAATTCTCAATATTTCCTTTGCATAACATTGCAATATTTCCACTGAGTTTTATTATCACACTTCGAGATCGGTACTCCATTAATAATTGCAATTTATGTTTTACCCTTCGTCTTTTTTGGTGTCTACGTCATTATAGCGTTTAAGCAGGAGAAAATTCTCAATATTTCCTTTGCATAACATTGCAATATTTCCACTGAGTTTTATTATCACACTACGAGATTCGTCGTAACAACAAATTCAAAATGTTGTTTGCAGGGACAAAACGCGTGGTGTCATAATAAAACTGTGTCGAAATATTGCAATGTCTAATTTTACTAATCTGTTATCAAACTACATATTTTTTTCAAGAAAAGTACCTGTAAAACTGCCATAAACTTGTTTTCACCGGCACCAATTCTACGTGAATTAACAGTTTTAAAACTCACTTCATGACACTGCTTAGCTCAAGGCACAATATCCAACTCTAGAATGAGAATTTAAGATTATTTCGGAAGTATCTTCTTTGCCACTAGCTCTTGTGGGTTACAGTAGGGATGTGCAAACAGTGGCCATAAAAAAGCGATCTCTTCTCTCTCTACCTCTCTCTCTTTCTTTCTCCCTCTTTCCAGGGATAGAAGGACGTGCTCAGGGTTGCGGAGGAGGGAAACCGTGCAAAGGAAGCATGCATATACGCTGTAGAGGGCGCCGCACGCTTGGATGTCACCAGATGACTGCTTGGGATTCATGGCTTTGGGCTTTTTAGAGGGTGGGCTCAAGGGAGGGTGGGACGGAGGTATTCAAATGGTGGAAAAATGTATGTGGAAATAACTCAGAAAACAGAACATGGAGTTCCATTCAAACCTAACAGCTTGTTAAAATTTAGAAAAGTCATTCAAAAGCAATGTAAAATTATTGGCTCTATATTTATATGGTTTGATGGAACAAACCAATTTCTTTCATTTCTATCACGTTACATCTCATGAAAATCCGAAATAAATATTTAAAGATAGACCGAAGAATTGCTTAGTGTTAAGTGATTTCATTAATGCCTGTTTAAATGTCTCAGAGTTAAGTGCAACTGCATTATTGGGATTAAACATTACGGCGTATGTATGAGTCAAGGGGCATGAGTGCCAGAGACTAGGAAAAAAAGTGGACTTTCATTTTGTGATTTAGTGAAAGATGCAAATACAATGACCTAAAAAATGAGTATATTGAAAAAATTCAAATTTATAAAATAGAAATGAAATTATTATTTTATATTATAGCGTCAATTCCTTTTCTATTATATCAACGACAATGTTGACATACGAATTAACATTTGACATTTAATGATATACGATTAATAATACAGATTTCACGTGTAAATAAAATAATGAATTTGTTGTAAACTTTTGTCCATTTGAATCATTTTTTGATTATGAAGTAGTAAAAATTATCAGTGAAAAGATTTAAATGGAATGAATGGACTTTTTGGGGTAAGAATTTGAGTATTCGACTCTTTTTTTATTAAATTTTATTGACTGATGCAGAAGTAAATAATTTTTGTAAGACTATTTTGGAAATCTCACGATAAAAACAGTCACATTCTCGGAGTGGATTCCGTATCAGACATCTTCTCACCTACCTCATAAAAATATGTATTGAATAATGTTGATTCAGATTAACCGCAAGTCAAAAAAACTCGATTCTGAGCAATCTGTATTCCAATCAAATGCCTATTGTGTTAACTCATGGAAAATACGATGCAGTCGTCGCTGGACTTGTTTTGTGGAATATGTTCATGGTATTAGGAGCAATAATGACTGGTAATTTTACACACAACGTTTTCTTAGCCTGTAAAATAAAACGTGGAAAATTGTTGCCTACGAATTACTTCATATAAACTCCATTACTTAGAAAAATACTTCTTCGAATTAATACTTTTCACTCCATACAATTCCGACGAAGCGAAACTGCTGGAAAAAGGGTCTCAAAAAGTTTTATGGTTCGCATTACAACTCAAGAAATAGACATTGCCAAGCAGCATGGAAACAACAATCTTATACAATGGCTGAGTATGATACCTCAGACTGCATGTTTTTTATGTGGATCAAAGTGAGGGTTGGCACCTAGCAAAAAATATGCGAGGGTTGGTAAAGGTGGGGGTGACAGATGTGCGGTGGAGCGTATGGTGTAAGAGAATCGGGGAAGAGGGTGGGATGGGAGATCTGGGCGTAGAGATCTCAGCTCCCACCGTCGCAGCATAATCAACCACTGTCTCAGACCTCGTTTATCCTGTCGACCCCTTTTGGAGTAGTACTCAGGACGGGCGCCAGGGGCGTAGGTGAGGTTGAGCAGAAGAAGTGTTCTCGCAAGGGCAAGAAGACGAGAGGGGGTTGGGCAACTTCAGAGAAACAAAAGCAAGGGGAGTAGCGTGGAATTGGGAGTTTGAGAGATATTTAATATTATATAATAATAATAATATATTTTATTCCATACATATGCACATACAGTAAATTATTCCCATCCAGGGGTGTAAGGTAATTAGCCTGTAAATAGGCTAACTTTAAAAATTCTTAGATGCGGAAATATAAGAAACAAAAAACCAAAAATACTAATAACCTGAAGAAAAATAATGAAGGAATTTTTTACGTTAAAAATTTAATACTACAATGACTGTAAAATGAATAGCAATGCGAAATGAACAACACACATGAATTAAAACATAATGCGTTGCACTTTAAAGCCTATTTTTACTCTTTACAGAAACATTCACAAAATATCCATTTTTAATCCTCATCGGTTCCATAATGGTTTTCATGAACCTTTGAAAATGGTAGTTACCAATCATATAATATAATACTCCAACACTCCAATCCATAGATATTTTGGATGAATGAGTGAGGAGATCAATTTAAAATATGTCCTTGCGCGAATGATACATATTCATGAATATATTCATTAGTTGGATGAGAATTAAGTAATTATTAAAACAAGTATTAAAAATTGTTCATGCCCAAAATGGATGTAATCCTCAATGGAGAAATGATTCTGCATTGAAAAGATTCAAAACAAGAACTCAAGCTAGCTCAAGTAGGGGCTTTTTAATTTTTTTTTTGCATTTAGTATTTTGTTTTGTACTTCGGTTTATGTATACTTTTGTGTGATGTAACCTATCAACCAAGCTGGTACTTTGCATTTTATATTTTTGTCTAAATGCACTTCCTAACCTAATGTTACCACCCGGCTTCATGGTCGACTTGTAACAATTTATTTAATAATAATAATAAAGACTGACGTGGGATACACACCATTGAATTTAGGAGAGAACCAAGATCGGATTCAAATACCAGACCTAAACCAACAAAAGCAGGAATGGAAGTCTAAAATCTTGCATGGAAAATTCCCAACAGTCATACGGGAGGATTGGGTTGACAGAAGTGCATCTCTGAAATGGCTCCAAGATGGTTATTTATACCCGGAGACTGAAGGGTTTGTGATGGCAATACAAGACAGAGTTATACGAACTAACAAGTATGAAAAACACATTAAAACTTGAAATTGCAGATAAATGTAGAAAATGTGGGAAAACGGGTGAATCCATTGAACACATAACTTCGGGGTGCTCAGCTCTTGCTGGTAATTGCTATCTCAATAGGCACAACCAGTTGGCCAAAATTATCCACCAAAACCTAGCAACTACCTATGGACTTTAAAAATATACTCCACCATATTATAAATACCATCCACCCGCCGTACTAGAGACAGATACACACATTTTTTACTGGGACAGACCGATACTTACAGATAAAACCATAGATTACAATAGGCCTGATATTTTATTGATCCACAAATTACAGCTAAGAGCAAACATAGTCGATGTAGCAGTGCCACTGAATCACAATGTTGAGTCTACGGAAAGAGAGAAAACACAAAAATATACGAATTTGACCGGTGAAATAAAAAATGTTCTGAAGTTGAAAGACGTCAGCATACACCCACTGATAATCTCTGCGGAAGGAGTCTTGTCTAAAAGATTCATATAGAAGTCGAAGACCTGGGAATTAAAAAAACAACTGATTAACCTCGGGCAAAAAGCTGTTTTACTACAGGCCTGCTAGATCGTGAGAAGATTCCTGGGTCGGGCATGATCGGACAGTGTAGGATTGGGTGAATTCTCTTCCTTAACATCCGAGCCTAATCCTAAATTGTCCTTGGGATAGGTGAATATTTCCAACTGGTTTTAATCAGCTGAGAAAGTGCATAAACTCAAACAATAATAATAATAACAATAAATAATAATAATAGCAATAATAAAGTTATTCAAACATGTGGCCCCCTGGTAAGTCTTTTGATAATTATCATAATTATAAAGAATTATTTTCAGAAATGGGTTGATATTCCAATTGCTATAACCTTATCATATTAACTACGCCATGTTTTATGGTATTGATTGTTTTTAAAATTAAGTTTAAGAAAGCCTATCAAAAACGGTAGGGATTGAAGGAATATAAACTTTGCCTTTTCCATATGGTGATTTATTTTATCGTAAAATGCTTTCGTACACTTTTTTATGATTTAGAAATCAAACTGAAAACGTTACGTCGCCTTGAAAATGGTACGCTGTAATGACACCATGGTCGGACAGAATAAATTAACATGTGGAAAAAGCGAATTTTTTACTCCTTCAAATCCTACGATAAAGGACTGTCACCAAGTCATGCCCACTACTATTACTTATATGCATAATATTAAGTTATCGTTATTTAAAAATTATTAAATTACCGCACATGATGTTGAATTCATCTACTATTCATTATGCCCTCAAGTAAAGTTTTGAAGCGTTCCAAGTAAATATATTCTGAGGAACTATAGGCCGTTTTACACGTTACACAGAATTGCGCAATCTGACGTACGTGCGAAGGCGCAATCAAAATTGCGTCGTGTAAAGCGGTGAATTGCTAGAACACATACGAGAATGCGTGGATGCGAGACGGAAAAATAGCCCCTGTTCTAATTTCGTTCATGCACTCGCGCAATTCCACGCTATTTCAGAAAGAAATGCAGCTCTAACCTGCGCTGTTTCGTGCCCCGTGTAAAACGGCCTTGAAAACTGAATAGAATAAAAGCATCCATTCCTCCAAATTGGCTCGAGAAAAATTTTAAACTCACTGACTGACAACTGACCGAAAAAAACTACCCTAGGGGTTGCATTGGGTGGATTTTCGGTGGGCGGACAAGAGTTCTGTTCGAATCTCGAGTGAGTGTGAGTGGGATTAAATCGGCACCGGTTTCCTCCAACCACTCAAGAGGAGTGATAGGAGGTTGAGCGAGAAGGGGGCGTGACACGTCGTGGAAGGGATGTGTGCAGGATATAAGGGAAGGAAAGAGATGGGATAGGGTAGGGATAAGAGAGAGAGATAGGGGAGGGATATGGAAAGGATATGGTAGGGATAAGACGAGCATGGAGTATGGGTAGGAGAGAGAAGCACCGCAGGGACACTGGAATAAATGGGACCCCAAGGACGTCCAGTGGCACTCGGACTCTGGGTCGGAGTGATTTCCCCACTGCGGTCTAGAGGGCGGATGGGAGATCAGGAAGGGGCGGGGGTGATGGGGGGTGAGTGGGGGGAGGGAGTCACACCCCTTCCGGAAGGCACGGGGAGATGCGGAAGTTTGGTGTGGCCGGGGGATGTGGAGTGGAGGAAGGGGTTGGGTGAGTTGTGCGATAAGGGAATTCTGATGCTGCACCTCCTGGCTCGGAATTGGGTCCCTTTTTGCTCTTGACTTGCCTGGTTTTCAGTTTACAAAGGGTTTTAGAAAAAAAAGGTATGTTTATAAATGGCAAGAGGTGGTTCAGTCCATATTATGAGAAAAGATAGGGTTTTGCACGTGTGTTTGCGAATTATTCCCATTGGACAACGCAGCCGGCCTCGGCGGGTCCTCACCTATCAAGCAAGGTTCGACTCCCACCTGGAAAAGTAGTCCCTATGCTGGGTAGGTGTTGCGTATACGTGTAATTGTTAACTTTGCTGAGCACCCAGATGCAAAATGACCGATATTTATTGTATTCGGTGGTATGGGAATGAAAAAATACATTTTTATGCCAACGTAAAATGGGTCTAAATATTAACGCATACACAACAGTAAGGCAACAAGTCATCAGATGCTACATATGGAGCATGTTTCTCTATGGAAGCGAGGCCTTGACGTTCGCGCAGATATGCCAAATTGGAAGCATTCTAAATGCGGTGCCACCAAAGAATGATAAAGATAAAATGAATCGACTGTGTAAGTAATGAGGAAGTGCTAAGAAGAGTGGGAGAACAGAGTCTTTTAAAAAGCTTAAGCAAAAGACGGAACGAATTAGTTGGCCGCATTCTGAGACATGATGGCCTAACGAAAAGAATTGTAGAAGGACAGGTGGAAGGGAAGAAGGGCAGTGGATGGCCCCAAATGAGTAGCATGGGAAATTTATAAAGGATGTCAAAGAGAATAAATACGTAGCTATGAAAAGGCTAGCGGATAGGAGAGAGGAATGGAGAGCTTAGTCCAACCAATCTCAGGATTGTTGACAAATGATGATGAACACATTCCATGAAGAAGGAAATTAGATTATCAGAGTTGATAAAATAATCAGATTTATTCCATATTAGCTGTATTTAACTGGAAAATAGGGTTACTTTAGTCTACCACCATACTTTAACATCATTATAACTAGGGGAGTTTAACCAACGTGGTGCAGAATTTCTTAAAAATTACATTCCAAGATGGAAAAACTATAAATACATCTTCTGAATCTTGTAGTGGCGTAGAAAATATTTTTATGCTATTTAAAGTGAAATAAAATAACTCTACAGCCTCAACAAAATTTACTGAACGATCATATTTACGATGAAAATTACTAATGTTGGACCCATCGTGCAATAATTTCATATATTACCGCTAGCATTCTTTGAAAAATCTCTTTCATTCAATGGGATCCCAGAGAAAATTTCTAGATTCCCCGAAGAATCACCTGAAAATTACACTCAGAAGTTCCATGTCGCTCTTATTTTCGAGGGAGCTCGGTTCTTTCCTCCTTTTTTTTCACATCCAGCCGTTCCACGGTAATCTAATGGCGCTCTCAAGCCGCAGTAGTAAAGGGAGCAAAAATTTCTTGCGACGATAGCGACAAAGATGCATTCCTCCTCCTCTCAGAATTACCTCCGCCGTTGGAGAGGCATATAAACTCAATTACGTCCATTATTGCATCTGGAGTCCCTTGGTAGAGAATTCTGTAGCGCTGCTTCAATTACCGCGCATAATAGGTACTTGTATTTGGAGACCTGCTTGAAATACCAAGGGAAATAGGGAATGTAAAGTAAAAATGTTTTATTTGCTTATTAAATCGAAGCATATCAGCTAGTAATCACTTATACCTATTGTTACTCTTGAATTATCTCTCAAGATTTGACAGTCAATGCAGCTGTACGCTGCTTCAAATAAATCGAAACAAAAGCTTAAATGATTCGAAGTAGGAAATGGATAATAAATAGATGGCTAATTCGATTCTCGCAATAAAAATAGTGGTTCAGCAGATAATTTTTGGATCGATATGTTTGTAAATGAAGGACTAAGTAATTTCCCACATATATGCAATTTATCTCATTGAAATACTGTGGCCGATAACAGAGTACTTTTGTAATGATGATTATAGATTTTCCCCGTGAACTGAATACAAAAATGTGTGCATGGAATCGCACCGGATGATGATTAAGGCTTCAGGCCTCGAAACATATTGAATGACAGTAATTTTGAATCAGAGTGAATCCTAAATGAGCGGGGAAAACACGTCCAGCGAATGAAAAACGTGGTTTTTTTTTAAACATTGGTGATATTAAAAACATCACCCTATGCGAAGCCCAGGAAACATTTTTACTAATTTCACAACATAATTTCCTCTAAAACTCTATTCATCCATATTTTTTTATCGATAAATAAATAAACACAAGTACCCTAACGAAAATATAAAGGAATCTAAATGGAATATAATCAATGCGAAAAGAAACGAACAGGTTCATCAGCGCTTGAGCTTAAAATGTTTATCTATCAAACCAAAGATCGATATTGAAATAACTGTGTGACTATCGGTTTTTGTTTTCAAATTCTTTTCAAACTTGCGCGATAACACTTAGCGAGACAAATTTTCACTGCAGTGTAAATATGGACTGATTATGAATCGAAATTTTCACGGTTTAAGATCATGTGGTCATAGCAATGAAATAATTAAGGAAAGCATGATAAAAACAGCATTTGCTGTGAAAATATGAAATTATAAATTATAAAATAAAGATCAGGAGTGTAGGTCTTAACAGTTCCCATAAAAAATAATAATCTTCTACGGGTACATAGATGAATAAGTATTAAGTAAAATAATAATTGGCACTTTTCTTGTTTTCAAATGATGGCTCTTTTATTTCAGATTGTGAGCAAAATTTTCAATTACATCCGCCCTCATTTTCCCGGGTGCTATTTAGGTGTTTCCACTCCCGCTATCTGGTTCCCTAGCTTGAATTTCAACCCACGGCACACTTTATGCTTCTTCCCATCTTCCCTCTTTGCCCCCGACGCGCAATCTAATTCCTGTTCTGTAGCCCACTATTTTCCACCCAAACATCCTTTTCCTCTCTTCCCGTTTTGCGGGATTTTAAGCCGGACGGCGTGAAAGTTTGTCCGCATCCTCAAGCCCGCAAATTCCCTCCTCATTTATTTATATTCACCTCTCTTTCTTACTCTCCTCCATCGGCGCAGAGACTCCCTTACTCTCCTCCGAAATAAAAATAAACACTACCTACCTCCATTCTTCATGATGCCTCTCCTCATTTCGCCAACTATAAGCGTCACCTCAGCTCGCAAACGAGCCTGGAGAGAGGGAAGTTGAATATTTCAAAAAGCAGGAAGATGCTGGATTTAATTATATATTTTTGCCTTTTCCCGTCCGCCCGTTTCGCGGGACTATATCGTTACTTTTTCGACGAGGATGAGTCTTAATAAGAGAGTTAAAGGAGAAATGTCACTGTTTTTTTACGGTATTCACTCCTCTTTCCGTAATTATCTCCAATCTAGGAATGTCATAGGAAAAATATAATGAATTTTCTAGAGACAATGGTTGAAAATAAACCTCAGATCTCTAAATTTACTTTTTTCGAGTTTAGCAAGTAAAAGAAACTTAGGCCATAATGAAGCTTTTTTTAGCCAGGAAATAATAGAGACAAATATTCCACGCCAATTGTAATCATTGACGACAACAAAGTGAGGAGAATTATATTCATCGTTAATATTTTGTAATTGATGTATTTTTCTGCCATTTAAGTATAAATCATTTAATAAATATATTATAAAATATTGCTTCCATTAATTAAGGTGAGATCTATAAAGACATTAATGATTTAAACCATATTTTGGCACAATTTGTTTTGGCATTAACTGGAAATATGAATTTTTGCAGATAAAAAATCCATCCGTAAGCCTACTTGATCATTGATTATCTCCGAATTATCCCATTCGCGGTTAAATAAACTACTTTACATTTTTAGTGGGTGGGACAAAAGAAACTATTCTACTTAAAAAGACAATAATAAAATTCCTCCTATTTGTTCTTATTTTGTAAATCATTTTATAACTCTAATAATATGATTATTAGGTTGATTGATGAACGCTTAGCATAACTCCCACACTATCTCAAATGTTATGAGAGTGCAATTCCAATGAAATACGAAAACCATAAATTTAAGTGCTCTTTGAGCCCGAAAAAAATTCTTTCGAATCATACTTAACTTCACCTTCAAACTTTCACAACGATTTAAGTGATGAATTAATTGCTAAAAATAATATTGGGAGCTATGAATCAATTATATAATGGGGAATAATTATAAGTTTTGTATTGAAATGGCAACATATTATCAATTTTAATTCCTAAAGTGAAGACAGACACGAGAAGACTTCAGGAGAAGTGATACAAGAAATTGCAAAATCTGTTACTTTCCTCAACAATATCGACTTAGCTAGATGCTTCAAAAAGTGGAAGTGCAACTTCAGTGGTTTGGAAATGGCGAGTTTAATTTTCAGCTTCAAAATATGCACATGTATGTTAGAATATGGTCATGCGATGAACTTGACCCTTGGACTAAGTTTGAATAGAAATCATTAAGACACTTTATTGTTAAGCATTGATTAAAAGGTCACCTGGCGTTGCTCGGGAAAGATAGTACCCATAGGAGTGGGAAACTTGGAACTAGGAATTCATCGTCCCAAGGCAGGATTTTAAGGTACGCTGAGCAACAAACAATGGAAAAAAACGATTCCCACATAAAAGGCACAGGATCAGCTTGTACCCCGCTCCACAACATTGCTCGCTATGTGTGTAGACCAAAAACGCATTTTTAACTCGTACCCAAGTGAAAATATTTGTACCGAGAAGATTAATAAATAAGTATAGTGTTATTTGAGTTAATTTATCCCTTAGGACAAGTAAAGAGGTGTGCCTACCCAGCAGGATATCTAACCACAGACGCGACGTGACGCAGCATATGGTAATGAGAAAATGACGCGAAGGACTCGTCCAACGCAACCAAGAGTAGCACTATGGGGTTTGGGAGCATATGCTCCTGTAACTAACTTTAATAGCAATCCCCGCAGCCATATGGGAATTTATGGCGGACAGTTAAACAGAAATCCTCTTATATTATAGAGATTTGTGCGCAAACTTCCGATAATTTGGACACGACTTATAATAAGTCACCATGTCGTAGTAACGTAGAGTTTATATATGGAGTGAAATACGATTTTGGCTATTGGTAATGGATAGAGATGAGGCGGGAGGAGGGGAACGCTGTATTGCCAATGAATGGAAGGGAGAGTATACGGTGTAAATAACTGAAGCACTCTTATATACGTAACATAAAACTACAGTAAACTACAAAATATATATTTGAGGAAAGTTGATTATAGTAAAAATTACAAAAATTGTTATGCTATTTCCTTTCGGATATATGGCGATAAAAACTTTGAATATAAGTCCAGATTTCTTGAGTCACGTAGCGGGTAAGGTCCACCATATCACCTTCCTACATTCCGAAAAGCAACTCGCCCATTATCTTGGATTCCTGAATCCCTGATATGATGGGCGACTTGCTTGTCGGAATATTGGAAGGAGATATGGAAGACCTTTCCTGGTGCACGACCCGAGAAATCATCACTGCCCTTGTTCTCCGTGAAAGAACAATACAATGAGCTTTGAATACTATTTCCCTTTATTAGTATAGTAATGGAAAAGTGACAGTTGTACTTCGGTATAGTTAAACAATTCAATACATAATTCTCAACATTCAAAGGAATCAATTTACCTGGGAGGTACCTCTGCGTAGACGAGTTGTGAAAAGTGTTAGGCACTTCTTGTATTGAGTTTTAAGCTTGTGAAATGAAAGCTCAGGAAAACTACCGTTGCTAATCGCATGCATTAATTAAAATATTCGTATATTTATATGTATACGATTTGAGGATAGTTTTGACCACGGCCTGACATAAAAAAATACTTGTCAAGTAAACAATGAGTACTGATTAAAAACGTATAACTTAGTATTTATTTTGTAATTCAAAGTGTACAAACATTTACAATTCTGGGCCCGACTTTAAATACGTAAAACCGGGTAAAGTACAAGCAGAGACAAACTACATATACTAATCGCAAGAGTTACCATATCTTTTTGCCCGCGTTTACGTACTAAGAGTAGTTTCACGCGTGACATGAAATGAGTCAGCATCGTGTGGAGTTTATGACCAGGAGGAAAGTCAGCGTCGATGGCTGATAGTGGTGGGAAAGGAGGAGGGGCTAACGGAAGAGGCAGAGGAGTAGGGAAGTAGAGGATATGGGTGTCAAGGTGCTACATCCCGGGCGGAGCTGGGCTCACAAAAAGCCTGGATCCCCGAGGGACCTCCGAATTTATCTCCAGGGACCATTACGTCTCCTCCCTCGTCTCTTTTTGACGAGCGGAACTGGAGGGACGGAGGGTGGGAAGGAAAAGAGGCGAGCCCGTGGTTTATGCGTCTGGAGCCCGTGACCCTAGAAGGGGTTAGCGAGGTTGTGTAGGCACTGCCCGCGCGCGGCTTGGAGGCGGAGTTTCCTACATTCTAAATTTTAAAGCACACCATGGTTCATCAACGTCTACGGGGTGGCTGGTGTATAGGTAGGTATTGGAAAAGACAAATAAATTCTATATCAACAGCACTATTTTATTGAATTTGATGTCATAAATACAGCATTACATAAGAATCTGGATGCATACCTTAAAATTTAATGCAAGTGCCTATGGCACCGGTCAATCGTCTCAAGCGGCCAGGTATGGAGTCCAAGGTCTTCTGGAGCAAGTCGTGTCCTACATGTCCACAATTTTTTTCATTATGACTATTTCAATATTAAAAAATCTGCAGCTATTTAATGATACCTAGTTATATACCAGTCGCCTTGCACATGAAGATACCTCCTAGTAAGCCATCTATATGCGTGTGTAACGGAATATGTTAGGGAACCATTTGAAAACAAACACATTAATAAAAATTAAGAAACGCATTGCGAGAAATCGATTAATAATTATGGCCTGGAATTTATTAGAGTGGCACAAGTGCCTGTCAAATCGGTCACTAAAGTTAAATACTAGCAGATTACCCAAACACAAGTAATGCGAATTACCACGTAGCTTCTGGGTTCAGTGGATACGAGCATAGTTCGAGGAAAATCTATTTAACTCCCTCCGATTATTCTTAGTGGTTTCTTATCATCCGACGAACAGGCAACACACATGATGAATTCTATTTCTGACCGAGCTCTACGAAAAACATTTTTTATCTTGACTTTCTAACGGTACGTTTAAAGTTATCGCAGCTTTGACTGATACATCATTATCAAGAGACGACACCACTGGCAGTATGTATCGTATCCAAAGCATAATAGTTAGGGTTGCCAATGTTTAGCTAAAATCACTCGATATAAATCGGAAATTTAATACACGGAAAAAAGAGCACTCATTAGTTTATTTGTACAGAAACATACCAGCATCACAATAGCATTTTTGGTGGAAAATCCAAATGAAGTAAATTATTTTACAGAAGAGTTTCCTAATGACATAAAACTATGCCCTTTCCATAACACGACATACGACTTCATCACTTAAGTTGGAATGCATCCTTAATGCAAATGGGATATCCATGCAGCAGAGGATGATGAGAATGAATTAAACTACATATTAACTTGGGTAGAAATGCATTCGATGTTGCGATGTGGATTTGGAGATATTGCCTCCATAAATTCCTTTCATTGCTTTCTTTCGATCCAGGAGAAATAGATCTTCTAGTAAAACTATTTCCAGCGATATATTGAAGCTGACTTACTGAAATCACGTCGGGATTCAACACGTCAGTGTCTCTTTCATCAAGTAGAGGGAAATGAGTTTCCCTCACCTTTTAAAGTGCTGGTGCACCAAATTTTCCTGAAAGCAAATGATTTTTACCATAGCCTAAAATACGAAAAATGTCTGTTTGTGCATAATATTATGCCAATGCAACAAGAAATATTTTTTTAAATATACAAGTAGTAAATATTCAGGCAAAAGGCTAGGAGCTCACTCAACTACTGATTAGACGTATGAATAAAAACGAACAAAACTTTGTTTTAATCCACCAACTTATTTATTTTTATTGGATAACGATTTTTAATTGGATTTTTATTGGATTTTTAAAATAAATTGGTGGATTAAAACAAAGTTTTGTTCGTTTTTGTTAATGAAAATGAACTTCCACAAAGTTGAACCTGTAAATATAAAGATTACTGATTAGGCCTTAAGATAGGATTTGATAAGTCACGGTAGAGCTCACCTCGAGCTAATCCACACGGCAAATTGAATACACAAATTCGGAGTAGGAGAGACTTACTATCAAGAATTTTTGACCGAAAGTTATCGAGAGCTTCAATCATGCTTTGAACCCGGAACTCTTCGGTAAAAAGCCTAACCCTCTATTATCCCTAATTCTATTACCGTTATCATTACTATTGAACAGCAATGAAGAAAATAACACTAAGTGAGTTTTTTTCTTTTATCCTTAACCCATCATAGTTCCACGAAATTCCGCTCTATCCATCTTCAAACCCTCGAACAATATTGATTGGAAAAAATTACAAGGGAAGGCAAAGGAAAACGATTCCCCTAAGGTTTAAATTTTACGCTTCTGCCAGAGTACACTCGTGGTCTCTTAAGATTTTCCAAGATTCGCTTCGGTGATACGGGGGTGCCTTCCTTGAAGAAACCTTGCAAAGGAGAATGTGTACTATCGAACCGGCATTCTGTACTCCCTTTAGAAGCGGTGGGCGTCGCTCGGAAGCGAAGAAATGGATCCCGTTTTGTAGCAGTCCCATGCACATAGCATCTTTGTTTTGTGTGCCTTTCACTTTCCTACTGTTGTCGTTACCCACGGAGACCGTCGACGTGGACCCTTTTGTCCCGGCGACGCTCCCGCTATTGTTTACATTTTCCCTTTTCACGGTCGGCCAGTTTGCGGAGACCCAACCGCTCCCGTGGCCTATTCAATCCTAGAGAGAGGGAAGTGCACTCACGCGTGGGTGTACTCAGGTGATGACGGCGGCGTCTGGGTCGTTCCGGATGCGATTGTGCGCGAAATAGCGGCATTTAGAATGAAGCCATCAGCAGGCAAATACGATAATGCTAAAGCATCACGCTTGAAAGACGTGACGTATTTTGTGGTTTGCTTCTATTTTTTTGCCACAAATACGAGCTCGAATTAATTTGCTGCACTTAGTAAAGTGCCCAATTACTGCAAGAAAAATCTTGCAACTTATCATAAATAATATAAAAAAAGCTTTGGCTTTTAAACCCTCTTCCCTTTATGGTAGAGTCCATTAATTTCATGAATCCAATTATTAATGAAAAGAAAAAGTTTCAAACACCAAAATTTTTCACTGTTGAGTAAAAACCTAATTCAGACAAATATCAATCAAATGAAGATGGCTTGAGTTCTGAAACCAGTTAAAAATATTATTTTTTTAAATTCTTAACATGGACACAACAATGAAAATTTGTAAGATGTACTTTATAGTACTTCTGAAGTTCATAATCAACGGGAAACTTTTTACTCAAATTTCATTCCTGAATAACTGGAAGTAGAAAGAAAAAAGTACACCAGAGCTATCCGAATCACCTTAGCCATCATTACAAAAATAATGCCTATAAGGTCGGTTTTGTTGCCTCTACTTAAACAAGATTTTACGCAAAAGCGGAGGAAGATTTTTCTCACATAAATTCAAGCAGGACTGATAATCAGAGATACTTTCAGTTTCAGTCCATTAAGGAATTTGACAGAAATCTAATATTAAAATCATAGCTTAGAATTGACGAAAATGAGTCCAATAAATGACTTGTGTTTCACTTGGACTACTCCATGAAACTCCTCTACATGGTCCGCATTTCTTTGGCATTTTCTTGAAACATAGCACGGAATCCATAGTTATATTTATCAACGGCCAGGAGAGAACAGTAAAAAGGTTCCAATTTGTATATTTAAAAAAATTATATTTGCTCGGAGCTACCCACCTTGTAGGTATTTCTGTGGTATATTATTGAAGCATAACGCGAAAAGCAAAGTTGCTTTTATCATCAGCAAGTAGGGAAAAATAAAAACCCTGAAGTTTCTATATTTACAAAAATAACATTAGCTCGGAGCTAGGATGGAACCCACCTTGTTTAAACAAGTGATGCTCATTACGCATATGATATTTGCTCATACCTACGTTGTAACCGACCTTATAGGTACAAGTGATGATTTTGACACTGCTGCTTATACTGTGGGGTACAGAGGGATGAGGAGGTGGGCGTGTACAAGGGGAAGGCCACTCTTCGAAGGCGTGGGGGACGACGATTCCCAAAGTTGTGAGCTTCGGGGCGAGGAGGGTTAGAGGTGGTTAGCCATGGATAGGGGTTATTATTGGGGGCATAGAGTTGCTCACGGGCGATACAGGTGCCGCTGCCGCCGGCGTGGCGCCTCTGGTTCCCCATTAAGCGCCACTAATGAGCTTCCTGTTCTAAGCGATCCCGCTCCTCCCTCGCTTCCTCGGGTTTCCTCCTCCCAACCCTCTCCATCCTCAACCTCCTTCCTCTTTCACCATCTCCAGCTCGGGATCCGCGCTCGCAAATACGCCCTGCGACCTTCTATGACGCTTTCCTTCCAATTCCTGCTTTCCGTTTTCGTCATCTAGCTCCTTCTAGGACTAGCTCCTCTTTTCAGTTGCTCCCCTGAATGGCGTCACTCGCGATTACACATATGTACATCTCCAGCGTCCCCGCTCCGCTGGTATTAAGTGCGCTACGTGACACAATGGTCGGTGCGCGCTTACGTCGCCGCGCTTTCTGAAGGGCTCTATCTCTCTCTTCCCTTCCATCCGCCTGAATGCGAGTTGAGTGAGTGAGTGCTGGGTGCGGATGCGAGATGCCAAAACAAACTCCAGGAGGAGCGGAAACCATTTTGAACGTCTCCAAAACGGGAACGAGTCATCTGGAGAGGCTTTTATAATCCCATGAAGGACCTCTCGAAGCAAATCATGGTTAATAAGTCTCTTTCTGCTGCCTTTCCAGCTAAAAATATTTTAACTCACTCCATCGTTGAAAGCTCAAAGGATAAATGAAGTTACCATGGTGGCTCATGAAGTACGTTTACCAGAAATGAAAATTTTATATCCAAATGATGGTAGAAAGAAGTGCTTCAAAAACTTCATAAGCAATTAAGGCTTTGAGTGGGATTGTATCTCGCTATTTAAGACATATTTACCGAAAAATACAATCGTTATAATGAATTTACCATATTCTGCTCTCATTTAGTTTTTTATTACAATTATATTGAAAATAATTTCGCAGCATTTTATACCTCTACCTACTAAACCACGAAAAACCTAAATTGGAATGAGACACCTGTAGAGGCTTTTATAATACAATGAACGGCCTTTTGAAGCAAATTACGGTTAATGAGTCCTTTTTAACTGCCTTTAGGGATAAAATATGATAAGTCACTCCATCATCTAAAGCTAAAAAGAAAAAATGATGGCTCGTGAAGTCAGTTAACCTGAAATGAAATTTTAAATTCTATTGATGATGGACACACGTAGGTACTTCAAAAAATCCATAAGCAAATGAGGTATTGAATTTGATAACACCTCCATATTTAAGACATGGTGGCCGAAAGATATAATCTTTAAAATTAATGACTCATATTCTGAACCCCTTTAGTTTTTCATAACAATAATGATGACAATAAATTCTAAGCATCTTATATTTAGGAAATCTACTTTTAATCCGAGCCATTCTTTCTCGTCCGTTTACCTATTAAATCATGAAAATTGATCTCGTAAAGGAGTTACCTTATCAAATCCATACTTATTAAAAATTTATAACGTATAAAAATCAAAGTTTGACAGACATTTCAGAAAGAATCATGATTATCTTCCAGAAATTACGTGACTAAGATATATCCCATTGCAATACAACCTTAAAATGCTGACAACGGGAAAGCTATGAAAGCGGTTTATAGCAACATAATGAAGTGACCCTGAACTATTTCCTACTTTATAGCTGATAGCGAAAACAATAAATATTCCCACGCCAGAAAAAATTCCATTATCTGTTTAAATTTTTTTGAGGTTAATAATAGCAATGATATTTTAAGATGTAAAAGTCAACGAGCTTTTGACAAAATTATTGAACAATTCTCGCACAAATTAGACAATAGCACAATGATAAGTGATAAAATATAGAATTATAATGAAGTAGAAAAATAAAGGCTAAGTTTATGGATTATCCAAAGCACACGTAAAACACGAGCGTCCACCGTACTGGAAAAAGTCGACAGATTCCCAAATTGATAGACGCTCGGAATAAATGCAATTTGTATCACCTCCCTCGTCGGATACTCTAGCTGATGGCTTCAAGAGTTCGTAAAATGAACTACACAAGAAGAAAATATAAGATACAGAACTGGGTTCCGAAAAGGATGAAATCCAATGTTGATGCTGGCGAATAGCTCTGGACGGCAGCGTGTTTGCCTCACGGCTATTCGATCTTTCTCCAGCTTTATTTCATCAGTCTGTCTTCACTTCACCTCCAGCGGACAATAACAAGCCAGCAGGGATTTTCTGCTCCTTTTAACGTACTTCACGCTCAAATCTTGCTGGAATAGACCGAATTCTGACTTTTGGATGTTATATTAAATTCAGTGGCGTATGTATCGAATTCCTACCGATGAAACCAAGCACCTTCACCTGAAAATATATTTCAAATATCGAGACATTTCACCTTAATAAACTGCTGCCTCATTTGTGAAGTACAAAAACAGTGCTAAAATACTAGGCTCAAGCCTTGATAACCGTGTTGTAATTTTCATAAAAAATATAAAATGGAGTTACAAAAATGTCATTTCGGCTGAAAAAATGAAGGTGAAAAATATAGGAAATTGTGGAATTATAAATAAGAGTATTGTGTAACTGGAAGAATACGTATTCCTATTTTGTAAAGGATTTAATTCTTTAGTCATGCAATACACCTTCCATTCTGCCATGTCCAAAATCAAGTCGAGACTATGCTGAGGGTACTCGGAGTACAACATTTTTAAGTACTTATACTTAGTACATATAGTATAGTACTTAGTACATATAGTACATATAGTATAGTACATATAGTATAGTACTTAGTACATATAGTACTTAGTATATATACTACGCTAGGCCTAGAGGCAATTCTCATTAAACATAGAAATTGAATGCTTCGGTGAGGAGTGGCAGTGATTGCAGATTCAAATTATAAAACACGTCTCGAATAATATCTGTAGAAATTTTTAACACGAAGACACGAAATTAAATTTATTCACAAAAAAATTGAGTTATTCGCTTAAAATTATAAAATCCTCCGCTGTCTCGGGCGTGACATCATTAAATCGACTTAACATAACGGAATGTAATAAAACTGTACTCTCACGCAAATTTGATACTACCGGATGATGACATGCCACGACGAAACCTAGGTCAAACAGCATTAAATTTATGTGGAATTGTAAAGATTTTTACATTTCATTATTTTGATATCCTTCGTCAATTATTATTTTCATGGAAATTATTTCTACTAGCATCATCATATAATGAAGGATGTGGGTGAATCAGCCGAAAAAAATAAGCCACGGGAATTCGTTTCGCATGACCTTTGGAAGAGGAAAATTGAAGATTCGTAAAGTAATTACGACAAAAATGCAATGGCACCTAGGAGATTTGGTCCACCCACTACGATTCCGGTAAATTCTCGGAAAATTTCATATTTGATCCTCCGTTCTCTCTTTCGTGGGGAGAGGATCTTTGGTTTCACGGATTTCTCTTTCCAATTATGAATCAGCCCTTTCTCATTCTCTTTCAAAAATCCCTCCTCTTACTCCTCGGATCAGGAAAACCTCTTCAACAAACCTCCCACGGTTAGTGCTTAACCCCCATACCCTCACCCATTCTTTCCCGACTGCTCTACTAATTGACTCTGATCCTCCATTTTCCATCCTTTGGTGCCTTAGAGTGGCACCAACGGTCGCGCATCATCTGATGAGGCAATCCAACACACAACGCTTTTCATTCATTTGGTAGCAAACAGAGATGGTTCCCTAACAACCAATCCTTTTCCATCTACCAACGCCCAGATGATTCACTTGGATTCATGATAAAATTATATTTTCTGTCCAGGATACCACTTTACCCATCCCAACCCGCCTTGTGTATTGGGTAAAGGTAAAGTTTAGTCACATTCTTCCAGATGATTTCAGCAGTCTTATTTGGCTCAGTCTATGAGCTATTACTATGATAGATAATGCCGTAGGAGTGAGTCATGAAGACAGTGGTGATTTGCAATGTCTGCAATTACTAAACCATCATTCACGCACTGTTCAGCGGTGAAAGCTAAGCGAGAAATCTTTTATCATTTCACACCAGTTGCGCTATGTAGGCCCTTTCCGATGAATTACGTTAGCATCACAACACGAATGGTTCGAATTTCGATGCCTTAAATAATTCAACATTCTGATTTGTTAGAGAATTTCCCATTTTCCTATTTTCTCTCTTCATTTCGGAAATCGTTCGGCACAAAATCACTCGAAAATCGAGTTTCAATCCTCATACTGGTCCTTGCTTTTCCGAAATCAACTCATGATACCGAATCTCCAAAATCTCACCTTTCCTCTCAATAAATTCACCCTTCGGATAGAAAGGAAAAAGAATAAAACACGTTCCCAAAATCATTTTCTTCAATTTTCATTATAGTTTCCTCAGCCAGTGAGGTTACGATCGCGCGAGTGAAAAAATTTCTTTCATCCTTTTGCTCATCCTCACCTCGTATTTCCTTCACCAGTTACACTTCCTACATCCATCCACCAAAACCCTTCTCTGCCTCCAAGGCCCACGCGTTTTCCAATTCTTCGCGGAGTCCGCAAATATTGGCTCGTTCCCCTTCCTCTAACTCCGCCTTCCAACCTTCCAAAGCGTCGTCTGGAGCTTCTTCCCTCCACCTGCGACCCCTGTACCACTCCATCCGACGCATCTGCATATATATACCTCTTTTCCGACCCCTTCGTCACACATCTACTCCCGTTTCCTCCCTTCCTCTCTAGCGCCTCATAGATTCACCCACCCCCCTCGCCCATCTCCAACCCGGGAATTTTTTTTTCTTCCCCTGCCTTCAATCCCCACCACTAATCCCACTGTTCCTCGGGACGTGTACTCACCCATTTAAGGATTACTTCCTCCTCGGCCCGGAAAAGGGTTCTGCCTAGTTAAACATTTTCTAGGGGATTACACGAAGGAGTGGAGGTGAAGTTGCCTCGGAGTTTTTTCCCTATTTATACGCCATTAAACGTTTTACCCGAAAGCATTGCTCCCAGCCCATAACTAGAGCAATTGGTGCAAATTATTTCAGAAAAATGTTCATCTTCATAAAAAAAGAGAAAAGAGAAGAACCTACCTGCTATTCAAGAGGAATCTCCATAAATATATCAAAGGTATTATAAATTTAACAAATCTTATTTCATTCTTCACTGTCAAATAGACTGGTAGTAAGATCATCGGTTGCGGAATCGAGAATCCAATGCGGAAAAGAGAGTGAATGAAAGAAGCTCTTCGTTAGGAGATGATATCTAAAGAAGTGATGGCATATTTACTTCAAATAGATCTACATTGAACTAAATATAAAAAATATTTGTATGGGATGTATTAACTATGCCAATGACAGTGATGATATGATTTCCTCACATTGACGTAAATCCCATAATATTATAAATGGACAGAAATTGAAGGAGCAGAATCAATTAGCTTTGATATCAATCAATTTGAAGACGCATTTAGCACACCTGCACTTATGAAAAAAAATTCACTACCTTCTATGTAGTATTACATTGCATTCAATTATTTCTGTTGCTGAAAATTGAGCAAAATGTAAGCCACGTAAAATGATTAGCATTTATCGCCCTCCAATAGCTTACATTTTAAGACTGAATAGCTATTCCGTTATTTTCCTACTGTTGTCAAAACAATTGAAAGCTGAATTGCTGATATAAATAAACTCTATGGAAGTTTTTTGAAAAATTTACAGTGTCTGGCTAGTGGAAAAATAAAGTGCTGCTAACGAATTAGCAAAGAAATATTAAGTGATTCCAGAATAAAAATGAATCGGAGCGGAGAGGACTGCCGAATAAATTAAAAATGCCTTTATGCATACAAATTTTATTGCTAAATTCCCATTTTGAAATAACCATAGTGTTACTAAGTGATAGCAGGTATGTAGGTAAATTTCATTTCGATTTCATACGTGACAGCGGAGAAATAATATAAGAAATAGGAGAAAGGATAAGACGGAGAATCGTTAGATATACAGAAGAAGTGGGAAGGGATATGGAAGGGGAAGGAATGCAGCAGCTGATGCCAGCGTGGACTGGGTCTGGAGAGATAGAGGGAAAGGAGAGGGGTGGAGCAGATTGGGGATGACAATCAAGCCGTAAATAACCCAGAGGCAATACTCATGCAAGATACGAATATCCGAGCATTGGTAAAATTTCCACGTAACGCCCGAGCTTGGCCCTAAATTACTTACCATTTGAAGGGGTTAAGACTAGGGTGCATGTGTGTGAGAAGGTCTTGGTATTGGCAGCGGCACGTTAAACCCTTTGGTTTGCCTTCAAAATCCTTTTCAGACTAGGTTCTTTAGTTATTCCTCGACTACGTGCACTAAAATGGTTACTGCTTTCAGCGTTCAAAGATAGTTAGTTAGATACCAATATGAAGAGCTGCATTGCCTACTAAAATTTAGGAAATGTTCCATACTTCCTACTTGTGATACATATATTTCAAAATTGCATTTAAAATTACGACTATTTGACTCATTTTGATTCCAGCTGCATCCGTAAGGAGTCTACAGTAACAGAAAAAATATACTTTATCCAGCTAATTTCGTTGTATTTTCATCGATGCATATTAAATTGAAGAACAAGTAATTACAATTGAAGTTAAAATGGAATCTTCGTAATTATAGCTTATATTTAAGTTTTACTAATTCTTCTCCGTGAAAAACATAGGCATGTCGATCAACGGTTACGGAACGAAAAACACAAATCGTGAAAACAAATGCAAAAAAGAAACTCTCACTTAGGAGATGATGTCTTTAGAGACTATAATAATCGTAAATACCAATTTTCAATCTCTATCCACGTATACTCGAAAGAAACTGGTTTTTCAACGAATCCCGTAGAACGTATTTTATTAATGACATCGAAAAAGTAAAAAAATGTAGCATTTAATATTGAGGACTCTGTTTTCCATTTTATTCTACAGTCATTAAACAACAAGAACATTTCGTATGCATTTGCTCTCGATCAATTGAAAGCCCACGTATTCGATGGTGGCGGAAGATATCAAAGCGAAGATCACTTCAAGCTGTCCCTATTCCTTCCGACACTTCATTAGCATTCGCAACCGGTATGCGTAACTGGGATCACGCAACAGGCTCGGATGATCGCCGCCCTTCTCATTCAACGCACGTACCTCAGCTAAGCCCTTTCTAGATCAGGTGCGGACGAGCCATTTTTCCCCCGTAATCTCCTCTGGGTGAAATCATAATTAAATATGCGAGAGGAATTTCTCTGATTTGAAGAGCGATCACTGGCCGTCGAGATGGGTGGCCCCTGTATCATATTTTCTACGGAGGAGCACTCGTACGGTTATAGATCCCCACCCACTCACACCCTGGGGCTCCAAAACACCTCGACTAATATATATATACTTACCCGGCGCCTCCACCAATATATATTTCAACCTTCTCTATCTTTCTCGATCCCTGCCTTTCCAATTCCGACGCCGCGTTGCCTAGAAACTTTGCCACCCCTCTCCACTCCCCTACCCTACAAACTCCTCTCTCTCTTAGTCATACCCTTCCCATCCTACCCTTCTCGCTTACACGTCTCTTTGTGACCTTTAGGGTCGCCCTCCGCTTGCCCTCAATCCCTTTCCTCTCAACCACATCTCCTTCAAAATATATTTTTACTTCGGGCCGCTATCTTGACCTCCTGTACCAGACCCACCCGTCCCCTCCAACTTTCCCTGTTTCCCAACTTCTTGCGCCTCTTGCGCCCAGATCTTAGCCTCCTCCGTGTTCTCTTCCTCACGCATACCACCTCACACACAGACCGGCGCCACCTCTTGCAGGCAAACTCCAAGATTTCCGTCCGCTCCTCCCTCCTACTCTCACATCTCTTTTTCTTAGGCAGCTTTTCTCTATATCCAGCATCTACCCCGCTTATCTTTTCCGAGTCCTTTTTTCACTTCTGTCACCTTCTATCTTTGCCCTTGACCTTTATCTGTCACGTCAACCCCGCTTATTGATTGAATGCTTCCAAGCAGTAAACATAAACTGTTTGGTTGAAAAATTGGGAACTCATGGATATCATAAGGTAACATTTATAACCTCTTCCTTTGCAAAATCAAGAGAATAGACACTGGCTATAAAAACGATTTTATCATTTACGAATGCATTTTTAACTTCCAAACGTCTATCAGTCTTTGAGACAATAGAGTGATGCAAAATTTATTAAAATAACGCAAATTTTGAAATTAAGAAAATAAAATAATATTTTAAGTTCTATCAATAAAAAATCCTCTTTCATTCACTTAACCCAATCGTGCCAATACCAATAATACTGCTGCTGCAGCAAAACCTCATGAGTTCGATTAGCTGATAATTCCCTCTTATCCTTAATTTTAAGGTGATCTATATATCTTTCCTCCCTCAATACCCTCTGCTTGCGCTGCGCTGGTAATCCGCACGCAAGTTGTTATTTTCCGTTCATTCCCGTATTCTCCCTATCCCAGACCTCCATCCGCCCCATCGTCTCCGTTCAAAATTTGATTTTTTGACCCAGTAAATGTAATTTGTCTTGTAAAAGCATGAAGAAATCAGATTCGAGCAATTAAACTTTTTTCTTTTTCCCAAATCAAAGGAGCAAAATCTGCTCATGAATCATAATCTATACGTTTTTACAACTCTCTATCCAATATCTATTTTCGTGTAGATGCCATGGGTATAGATGGTGTGAAATTTGTACAATATTTCACTTAAATTGGGAATAAAAATGAAGGGAATTTAGTCCCATAAATTTAAGCGTTTAATACCAGCATATGTGTAAAAAAGAAACGATTTTTCGATAAATTGGAATTTATAAGAAATAATAAATTTCTCATACCTCCTGTTTCCAGCAATATTTGAGTATGAAATGAAGGAGATTTCGTCACATGAATATTTCAATTTTTCGAGAAAAGGTGGTAAATCTAATAGCCTTAGCATTTAAAAAATTCCAATCGCTTGAAGTGATTGAAAATGCAGGTAATCCCTACACAGCACAGACACTCAGTCCACCTACCGAGATAAAATCAAGAGTCACATTAATTCCTGTTCAATCAAACGCGTGGCTTCTAGCAATCCTGGTTCAAAATTGTTATTTCGTTATGTTGTTATAATCGTTAATACTTTAAGTAAAGAATCATTATGAATGAAATCATGTATTTTAAGCGGTATGAAAGTACTGCAACGTCGAGCCTACGATTTTACCAAGATAATAAAAAAAACCTGAATAGAAGAAGAAATAATGGTTGCGGTTGAGTGAAAGTGAGTTATGTGGTACATTCTGAATGGGACTCCCCAATTTAATAAAAAAAAACGTTGCATGAGTGCTAAACTTTACCTTCTCTCTTCAAATCGTGAAAATAGCAATTTAATTTTATACGACGTCTATCAAAATGCACAACATATCATCAAATTGACAAGTACAGAAGGCATAAAACTTCAGACACAAAGCTTAAAGCCCCAAGAAAATGATTTATCACCCTCCAAAGGGGAATTCCACGGTGACCATTCGCAGCTCGGCATGGTCGTAAAAAACGTCGTAGCAAATTTACCTTGCTGAGCTCGGCACAATAAAACTTCGTCTGCTTAAGGCTCTTTTCGAAATACTCTGGGATTTGCGCAGTTCACGAAGGGCCTTAAACCTTAAAGTGGATTACTATGCGATTTTAATGGATTTTATTGTATCTAATGATAAGGACAGTGGGTAGTAACTACGCACACAATGTAGCTCTCAAGCGTTTGCGTTAACAATTCATAGAAATTTCCGTCGTAGTTTACCGCCGGGGATTAAACAGAAACACTGCCTATTTCGCTGCCTCGGCAGAAGGCGGGGAAGCGCGTGGAGCGAGGGAACGCTGAATCGGGGATTAAGGCTGGAGGATCGAGGGAGGCAGGCTGACTGCATGAGGAATCACTGGCTGCTGCCGGGGTAGTGGGCATTTGTATGCACACCCTGGAATACGGGAGCGACGGTGTAGTCCTGTGGAGCGAGGACAGGGGAGAGGCAAGGAGAATGTCGGTGCTGTAGCGAGATGGGCGTTTCACTGCGCAGTCGACTCCTATGCTAAGCTGCCATGAGAGCCATGCTTTACGTAATAATATGGGTGGTTTCCCTCGAAATGCGTTGTTCAATCCAAAACATCACATTATACACGTGTATTGCGCTATAAATCACGTTTAAAACAGAAATATTGTTGGGTAATTGCTTTTGGTTTACCAAATTTAAACTTCGACTTAAAATTGCACCACTAGACTTTAAAAACAATTATATGTAATTAAAATAAACTTTTTTGATCTATAAAAGCAGTTACCCTTCATAACATAGAATTGAGTTGATAAAATTTAAAATTGCAAAAACTTTATAAAGCATAAACGTAAACTTCCCTTTCTACCGAGTAAATTTAGGATATGTATGCGGCATGAGTGAGCTATATTAAATTGTCAATTTTTATTCCTTGATATTGCATATGAAGTAAGAAAACAGTTTTTGGTTCTCTTAGACCGCTAAAATTATCAGTATTTTTTACAATACAAGTATTATTTGATAATAAGACAACAAAAAGCATAAAAATTATGAGAACAATTTACAAATTTCCGAGATAAATAATGAGACGAATTATGAAGACACATATTGTAATGGAGCGTAGCCATTTCAGCAAGTTGGTAAAACCTAAAGCCCCAAGATATTACTTAAGATACACAATAAAAAACCACATAAACTCTACAGCCATTTTTAGTGAAGGAAAATACCTATATCGATAACAAGCAAACGTGTAGTGGGCGGTGTATCAATAGATGTGATTGGCTCTTTAAAGCTTATATTTGAGTAAAGTAACAAGACATATTAATTTCTAATATAATAGTTAAATCGTTTCTTAGTACTACTATCTTTGTATTCTTCCTACGCGGCAAGAATAATCGAAGATATAATTTACTAGAAAAAGGAAAAAAAAATATGCACCTATTTTACCATTATATTTACATATTTTTCATTTATAAGGCTACTATTATCTTTGATCGAACGAAGAATTAATATAATCTCGAATTAAAATATTATGGACGTATTTGAGGGTTGAGGTTCGAAAATAAAATTCTCCCTCAACCCTCAATTTTTTTTAAAATGACAACACCAGTGAAATTAAAATAGCTGGGAAGTGTTAATCGAGCCATAAATTCTGGCAAATATTGCAAGAATAACGTGTATTTATTCCTTTACGTATTTTAACTGCATGTGCCTAAAAACAATCATCATATAAACTTCGTTCGAAAGAGAGATGTCGCAAACATGTATGGACATGGTTTCGCCTCAGTGGACCTGCGCTACGGAGCGAATGCTTTCGAACGAGGGAGAATTGGTAAGGTTAAGGGACTCCTTTTACGACCGCGCCGAGGCCTTTCTTTGGACTTTGAAAGCGTTCCTGTTTCTTTTGCAAATCTCCTGAGAGTGAGCGAGAGAAAAAAAAAGGACGAGTAAGCGGAGGCATGGGCTATATATGCGGGACTAAGATTCAAGAAGGAATAGATAGGACATGGAACAAGAGGAAGACGACTCGCGGAAACTCTGCGACCAAAAACAAGCTGCATTTGGTGCTAGTGTCAGTCCTGAATTCAAGCACGATATTTTAAATAGGAATCGTGGCAAACGGTAAGGTATAATATAAAGAGGTGCAATAGGCAATATTTTCAATAATACCTATCCGTCACCGGAATAGGTCAAAGATACCGCAATGAGATGCACAGTTAACGCTAAAATATTGATGGTTATTATTAAAAAAACATTATAACTAATTATTTGAATGATAATTAATTCTAAGTTTGTAAAAATCTATCAACTATTTTTCCACAAAATATTTCGCAAAACGTGAGTATTGAAATGCATACATTTCCTCACAATGTAATTCAACCTACACTACGCACTAAGCTATTGCGTATCAAAGCAGAACGGTGGTATAAATATTTGATTATTCTAAGTGCTGAAACTACTATATTAGCAAAGGAATCTCCCATTTTGACAGCGTTAGTATAAATATTTTTATAAATATTTTAATCCGATGTAAATATTTGTTCGCACTAGTGAAAAGTTTTACTTTTTCTCTAATTATATTTTTTACCAGCTAACCATGTTTACCTTTCTTTTCTTACTATCCATGCACAGGTAATAGGTTGCGTTCACGTAATAAGTTGACAAGAATCGTATAGAATAAAGATTTACCTCCAAATCTCTTGCTTCTTAACTATTTTAATTGTTGGTATGATGTGGAAATGACCAATTTCCCCCAATCATTGACTCCGGTTTTCACAATGGCTGCGTATGAAACATTAGTAGAAATAATCTTATATTTTCATCCTAACATTGCTTGAACGAGCCATTACCTAACAAGTTTGACGCACTGAGAATAATGTGACATTCGGGTCGTTGCGTTTCAAATATGCGAGAATGAGGCGCTTTATTTTCATTACTGGGCCAGAAGATTTTTTGTGTTGTACACTGAAAATATTGTTTATATAATGTTTTGCTAAAATGAAAATGGTTCAACAAAGATAAGATGAATAACTATGATTAGAGGCTGGAGACGCGAACCTAAGAGAACTGTTCAATCTGGGCCTCGAAACATTTCCATTCCCGAACAAATTTGAAAAAATTAGAATAATATGCCGTACAGGTGGTTGCATTTCAAATATGTAAGAGTGATGCTCTATTTTTTTAATTATTACGTATTGTGGTACCCTGTTTATGCATTTATAAAATATTATGCTAAGATAAGAATGGTGTATCAAAGACAAGACAAGGTACTAAGATGAGGAGAGGCTGGAGAGGGAAAGATAGAGGGAAAGAGGACAGTATTGGTGGATCGGGCCTCGAGACATTTCCACCGAAACCGCTTCAAACTCTTGGGTGGAATCGGAATAGTCTTGCACGGATTTAAGTGGGGAGCGTTTCTGCTAAGCCCTGGCCCTGCTAAGAAGTGGAGTGAAGTCTTCGGGGAAACTGCTGGGAGCTCTCTTGGTAGCTCGGGCACAGCATACAAAGGAGACGACAGAAAACTCGGAGGAAAATTATTTCATCCCTATGTGAATACTGGTTCTCTCTCCTCATCCTATCCAAGTTTCAGCAGCATTACCAAATGATGTGAATAGTATTTATCTGATATTCTCATCCTTTTAGACGCCTAGCGTGAGATTAACTCACATAGATAAATAGCTGAAGTATAATGTACCCGAGAAGCATATGCAGTAGTAATATAGCAAGGATAAATAACAAATAATAAGTAATAAAGCAAGTATAATTAATACGCCGGTTTGAATTTTTCTTTGAGTTACCAGGATTACTGCTACATACTATCTCGATGATGAGTATTATAGATGGTATGAGAGTGAAGACAAAAGGAGGCAAAATAGAGAATGTGAGAACCTACTGCTACTTGGGAAATATTACATCAGAGGACTGGAAAAGTATAGGAGAAATAAAAAGAATGATAGAAATGGTGAAAGAAAGAGTGTGGTGTAACAACAGACTGGACTTAAAATTAAGGAAGAAATAGGTGAATTGTTATGTGTGGAGCGTGTTTATGTATGAATATGAGACTTGGACGATGGGGAAGAGAGACAGGGACAGGATTGGGATGTTCGAGATGTGGGTTTGGAGGAGTACGGTGGACGGATCGAGAAAGGAATGAGGAAGTGTTGAACAGGGTAGATGAGGAAAGAACATTGATGGCTAAAATAAATAAAAGGAATAGTAACTGGCTGGAACATGCGATGAGAAGTGATGCCATTTTGAAGGTAGCCTTGGAGGGTACGGTGGAAGGGAGGGTAGGGAAGAAGGGGAAGGAGAAGGCTAAAGATAATTGGCAATTTTAAGATGGGAAAATATAGAGACTTCTGAGAAATGACTAGGAAAAGGAAAAAATGGAGACAGCGTTGGCGTAAGGGACAGATGACATTGCTTTCAGCTAGATATTCCTTTTCTTAAGAAAAATTGGAAAAATAAACTTTAATGCTAACAACACCTTAATTTGTTTTCCTGTTTTATGAGGACTACATAAGATAAAAAATAAAAAGAGAATTCTAGAAATCAATAGGAAATACTGGCGATTAGAGTAGCTACACTAACTACAGAGTGCCAATATTATAGTCATCTCGTCACATACCGCTGAATCTATCAGATACACCGGTACATTTTTTTTAGCAATATTGCTAACTTTCAGTCTGCTAAATCTTTAAATATTGGTTTCCAATAAATCAGTACATTTTATATGCAATGCTTCCATTTAGCAGTGATCACCTTCGACTAGAGTGCTCATCCACTCGATATGCACTCATTAACATTCCGTTCCCTGACATGTATAGACATTTGAACGAGCATATACATCAAACCAAAGGAAATTCTATTATTTCTCGAGCGTTTTAAGACCTGCCCTATTTTATTATTACATACTGGTTTGCTTTAAGAGAACTTAGCTTTCCACGAGTTTTTCTTTTGGAAATCGGTACCAGCATTAAAAATTCCCTAAAAACGCTTATGGCGATATTTCTCTGTACAGAAATTATTTTTACTACGATGAAATACAAATATCATTTGGGCATAAAAATTAATATAAGGTGCAATATTGCACTATAATTATGATATATAGAAAGCGTATGTATCTACAGTACTATCTAGAAGTTCAAAATCCGGAGCAATAACCATATCACTGAGTTAATCTCAGAGCAACAGGAGGAATAAAAGAGAGCAAGTCGGCTACTGCCCGTCACTATGGCTATTACGCCCGAATTCAAGAAAACATTATGGGTATGTTTAGCCTGATTATGAAATTTCTAATTCTATAAGGAAATAAGGTTAAGAATAATGCCTGGAAATTACTACGAAAATATCGTTAATTTTCATCGTCCTAATTTTAATTGGAATTGTGATTTCTATGAGATTCAAAACTCGCGAAAAAGGAGTTGCATTAGGATGTCAACACAATATATTTTAGGTTCCTATTTCATTCGGTACTGTTTTATACTGAAGTTGGGGTTTAAATATTGACCTTAATCCCTAACAATGAAACAGATGGGATTTCAAGCGCCGCCTTACTCTTTCATGCACATTTTATCAGAGGTTTTAACTGCAGTCGAAGTTGGTAACTAAGTGGGTGAAAACTATGCATATGCCAAAGGAAAATGAGAGAAAATGGTTGATTCACAAAATTATTCATAGAATTATCCGCATGATCCGCGGATTAACTTAATTTTCTATAATAGAGTACAACACTACAGAGAACAATCTTCCAAGCAGTAACAAAGAAATCAGAAAAAAATATATTTGCTTAGAATCGCAACAATCACAAGATCTCCTTAATTTTTTTTTGTTCATCACAGTGACTTAGTTATTAGAACTCTAATATCTATTTCTTATCTGGTATCTAGTTATTTTTTATTATATTTATAATTATTTTATGATATTAGAGCACGTCACTTTGGAGAAAAGCCTCCCAAGCATCATTTAAAAGATCGCAAAAATATATTATCTTAGAATAACGCAGTCGCTCTTATTAACCATTGTTTGTTCATCACAGTGACTTAGTTATAAGAATACTGACATCCTTTTCTTATCTCGTAACTAGTTATGCATGATTATATTCATTATTTAATATAATTTATGGTTAATTTATATTATTAAACGAGGGAATAATTTAGAACAGCCTTTTAAATAGCATTGACGAAATCGAAAAAAAATATATTTGCATGGAATCGCACGTTCACGGCTGCAGGATCGCCTTAGCACGCGAATCGTCCACTCAATATGCTCTCCTCCTTCAATGCCTCCGTGCACCAGGGTGTTCCTCGAAGCGCAAAGGAGACTTAAGCGATTTGCTTGGCTCTCTCTCTCTCTCCCGCTGTCTGAGGAAGCCTCTCCTCTCGTGCTTTGACCGCTCGCACAGGCGGAAGCGAAGAGGCGCTTCGTGGCTCTGCAATCGCCCCCCACGTCACTTCCGCCGCCACCGCCTCGCATCCGATGTGCAGCGCTCTGCCGTCTCCACCCGCTGCTGCCTTTGGATTTCGAAGAGGATCCGCCGACGACTCCCTCCCATTGGCAACATTTCCACTTCCTCTCGGATTCCCATCGAAGCGTCTCCCAAGTGAGGCCGCAGACTACGCGACCGTAATGCCAAGTGATTGTTTCGTGAGTGGCTAATGGGTGTTGTTTACGGTGGACAAGTATGTCTTGAATACTCTGAAATAAGTTTGGTTCGGTGCCAACATGAATTGACTACGAATAAATACAAATTTTGAATAAAATGTGCAATATAACACAATAATTATTATTCAAAGAAAACGTGTTTATAATAGTACCTATCAGTACTAAATCCAGAACCATAACCACATCAGCGGGTAAACTGCAATGAATCTAATACATAATTCGTATGTGATGTATGTTAACTTAAATATGCATATAGGTTCATTTCTAGCGTAATTTCTCCAGCCAATCCACTGAAAAAATATCATCTCTTATATTTGAAGAAATAATAAATGAAGAATTATTATTTAAGACAAAAAATCTCTCATAAAAGGTATAATGAACAATCAATATTCAAAGAATTCGGTTAATTTATTTAGTGCATAATGTCTGGATTGAAGTAAAAATTTATAAATTTAATTCTTACACCTGATTGAAGGCTAAGTTTGAGAGTATAGCATGGAAGGAGAAGAAAATTTCATTCAATGACGGACCATAGGCGCGATTGTAACAATGTTCTTGAATAATATTACTTCCTTCCAGCGAATATAAGTTTTTGAAAAGGAAAATGAAATATTTACGGTTAGTCACAATTAAATCCTAGTAATCAAAAGTTGGTTCTAAGAAGTTGCTTACTATTCTATTCTTACTCTGTCCGTATACAAATCTCATTAGTCTTAACCCCTATCATATTTTAATCCATAAAATTTAATCTTCAAACTTTCTTCTTTATCAAATCTAGGGATCTAATTGCATGCCTCCTTCAATGAGCACATCAAATTCTCAGTTGTTTCTCAGGTATTTTGCGAAATAGTTCATTTTAAGTAACTACTCTATATAAAGAAAACAAAAAATTTACTTAACCCTAAAATTTCATAACTTTAACCTCAACTTTCATGAGAGCTGATTTTAGAAAAAAAAACTATCATTAGTTGACATTCATCCTTTTGATAGATAATACAAATTATTTTTGAGCGACAACTTCAATACTTTTGAATGGGATTAAATAAAACTAAGGATTAAAATTCAAGGAGTAATTCAAGAATGTTAGTTCCAGTAGCAAGAATGAGATAACCCTACGCAAGAAGCTCTAAGTTGGTTGGATGTGGTGCCAAGACGAAGCGGTGGATCAAGTGCGGGAGACAAGCGGAATGGGATTAAGAGAGGAACAGGGAAGGAGAGAGAGAGAGGATGGGCAATGTAAGCTGCTGGAAGAGAGAAAGGCCTTCTGCGTAAAAGGGAAGGAGCGACAGTGACGATAACGATCAAGGGAAGAAACGGAAGACTTTGGAGACTGGGGAAAAAAACAGCGGCACATAATAAAAAACGGCTTAGCTCCACTTTCACGAAAGGAGAGAAAGAAGAAAAGACTGAAAACTAGAAAAGATTGCCTCAGGAACTTGAGCATTTTGAAAGCCAGCAGGTAGTGTTCACTGAAAAATATATTGGAGAAATATGCCATCTTAAAAAATTTACCAGCAGATATTTGATCAATAGCTGCTCTGGTAAAAAAAAACCATGCAATAACAGTAGCAAATAGATTTTCGACATATCCTCAAGGTTATTCTATAAATACACAAAAATATACTTTTATTTCCGTGGTCTAACGAAATGAGACACTTAGAGCTTGACTGACATTACTATTTTTAGATGAATTATCTGATCTATTAAGAGTATGAATTATAAAGCGAATTTCTTGGCATTCTACAGCGATCTCGAGTAGGCAGAAACATGCTTATAGCCATTTCTGAGGGTGTGAAAGTAAATTGTTAATTCATGCACTTACTGCACTACAACAAATACTTATGACTTGCGGAACTGAAATATCTTTATTTAGCGAAGAAAAAAGACTACTAGAGTTATTCAACCACCCACCACAGTCAAAGTTTTTAAAATAATCTTCCAGTCCCAATATTATCCTTATCCAACGACGTGACGCGTCGTGGGCTTGCCCAATGACTACAAAATGAGCACATGCTCCCTTTACTTCCCTCGGTGTACTAGAATGACTGTTCTTATTTAAGTATACCGGGACTAGCCGCGGTGATAACTTTTACGGAGTTACCCGCGGTGACTAATGGTCTAGGCGAATGATTTTTCCACTGTGGGGTTTTTGCATGACTGTTCTTGTATAAATTTGGCATTGAGACCTGGTTACACGACACATTACCCGTAGGAATTAATGTTCAAATGCATGAAAGATTATTGTGGACCATAACGGAGCATGTATGAATGCATGCATCATTTTAAACCGGTTCTGTTCACGACTTCATACTTAAAGACTTATCTTGTATGGATTTAGGTACCCTTCAGTATAAGGCGTGTAATTTGAACATAGCCCTCAACCATATTGCAATAGCATGAGCATTGTCACATTCTATCATGCATTATTTCGTATCGAGTACGACACAAGCTCTCGGAAAACTCAATATAACGGGCACTTATAAGGAGCAGTGGAGTGGAGGAGACACGGTTCTGTCGGAGGAGGAAGAGACGGGCTCCCATATATGTGTACTGGGCGGGGAGATGGAGAACGGCTGGGTATGAGCCGTGGATCGATATCGGATCAGAATGGTTAAGGATTAAGGCTCAAGAGAGGAGTGGGAAGAATGTAAACGTCCAAGTGAGAGATCGAAAGGAATATGGAGAGAGGCGGGGGGAGGGAAAGGGATGGGAATAAGATGAATGGGACCGGAAGAGCAAATGCAGGGAATTGATCCGTGGAGATATGACATTTCTTCATTATTTCATATTTCGAGAGTCTCTTTTTTTCTTAGTCCGTCCGCCGGGAGAGGAAAAAGATGGAGGAAAGGGTAAGAGTGGGGATGTAGTAGTAGGTGAGACGTATGTGCCCCTGGGATCCCAGGGTTTCTACGAGGGGTGGTGGGGGTTGGAGGAATGTGTGCTATAAAAAAGGAGAAGAAAAGGTCTGGCTGGCTGAAAGTGCGCGCTGGAGGAAGTAGTCTATATGTATAAAGCGTGTGGAAGTGGAAGGGTGGAGGCAAAGTAGCCGAGAGACAGGCGGAAGGGGGGGGAGACTTACAACGTAGGAGGAGTATTTGAATTTCAATTACCGAGAAATCCTAACCCGCGCGCACTGTCCTCAAAAGAACTTGCTTCATGGGAGGAATGAATAGAATTAGCCCATCTCGAAGCTCATTACATTTTTACTCATTTTCTCCCTCCAGTGCAGACACATAGCAGACCTTAAAAAAGCGCTGCGCCTCCTTCTACGCTATCCATTAATTCCATGGACTGCACGGCTGCGAGATATGTTACGAGGACCATAAAGTTTAGAGAATATTCTCCGTAAGGATTTGCACAAGGCCAAGGCTATACTCCAAATCCAGGCTGAGATGACAAAGAAAATTAACTGATGATGATATGCTTGAAAATTATGCGTGAATTAACAATTATGTAGAGGTAAGAGTAGGCAAAATAGGTGTTTGGAGTCATTAATGGAAAATTACTCATAGAGAATGAAATATTCTATGTGACAAATGGAATTGAAGTGAGTTATAAATTTTAAATTTTTCGAATATCAAAACTACTTCAATTGAATATCAGTTCTCGTCGTAAAAGTATTTTTGAAAGCCCAAATTTAATTATGAAACAAAATTTTAAACCTTGCATTACAATTGTATTTTATGCATTCCACGTTTCTAATTGTCATCCTTAGGTAAAAAATGAGAATGTTCCTAATTTGGGACATAGTACGAGTACGTGCAACTTTGTATTCTACATTGTGTCATGTAATTATTAAATTAAATACAACATGAATTTGTCACAAATACAATAGAATAAAAAGTTAATTAGAAAATGTTCTAAAATTTATAAATTCATATTTAATGTTTTGCATGATATATTAATTAAATGTCCCCGAGAACGCTTCAACTTACAACAACGCGTATTAATTAACTTTAATTAGCATCTAAGTGATGAATAAATTGAATCCAATAATTGTAGGATCGATGACAAGAGTTAGAAAATATATTTTTTAACTATGACAAGTAATTGCCTTTTTAGAATTAATTGTAGAGATGTATGATCAATACCATTTTCCCTTCATAGAATGACCTCGTTCACTGCATACTGGAATGACCTAATACATTTCCGTGTCATAAGAGCGTTTAAATGCTGTATCGTTACTCCAAGTTAAACCAAATCAAGAAAAAAAAGAATGAATGAAGATTACTTTTAATTATCAATGTGATAAATTGCGCATATTAAATTGATTTTACTACTTAATTTGCTCCTTATAATTGATAAAAATATGAAGATTTTTAATATTTATACTAGGTATAGACGGATCCAAGATTTTTTTCGGATCCGGATTCGGATTGGATACTTAATTTTCGAAGCCGGATCTTTCGGATCGGATATTTTCGGATCTATATGCATTTTCAAATTCCTGACGCTGAGATTCCCCCGATAATTGTTCAATCTCTTGGGAAGAGTCGCACTATGTGCCAGTCTTATTTTGCCTTTTTTATTTTCCACGGCTGAAATTCTCCTACGTAACCTCTGCGAGAGCTTTCAAGCAAAACGGGTCATGAGTAGGACAAGAATCGCATGCGACGGCGCATTCGACGATAGAATCGGAACACTTTCCACCCTTATGGGGTTGCATTCACTGAAGCTATTATTTAAAATTTCGGATCCAGATCCGATGTCTTACGCGACTTTGGATCCGATGTATCAGATGAAGGGCAATATCCGCGGATATTTGGATCCGAGGTATCCGATCTGACCATCCCTAATTTGTACGCATAGTTACATTTATAATTAATTTATAACGTCATTTCTTAACAGCACGTTCTTATCGAACTGCATAGTAAATATATTTTCTATTTTACCAGGCTTTGGTAACGAAAGTGTGTTTATATCTACCGCTTGTGAGATTTTATTCTGTGAAATTATGTTTGCATTTTCTGTCGGAGGATAGAATATCGCAAACTCTAGGTCATGGAGATAAAAATGGAGAAGTTTATAGAAGGATAACTGAGCTTTGTGGAATGGGAAACACAATGTAAAACTTTCACGATGAAACACTTAGCATAACTGAAAAAATATTTAAACGAAAATTACAAGATATTTTATATCCTTTTTGCAGAACTAAGTATGAGTTCCCGTGGGCAATGGCAGTTGAAAATTGGTCCGTGTGTCCTTGCGCACGATTTGCTGAATCAGGCCTCCTCACGAGGAGGCCCGCATGTTTGTAAGTTTGATATTATGTTCAAAAAAATATTATGCAAGTATTAATAGTTAATATTAATATTAATAGTAGTTAGTAATAATATGTAAGTATTACGCTAAAAATAATAATTATGTGGAATGTATTTAAAAAACTCATAAAAATGTGAAATTTTCAATATTTTAGTAAATTTAGGCCCTATGCGCGGCGGAAAGATATCAGCTGATCTAAACCAAATTAAAATATATATTTTTTAAGATTCAATTTAAAGACCTTACAAACTATTGCATCGAATGCACTAAAACTTTGAATTCAAAAAATAAAAAATGACCGTAAAAATGAAGTTCTTTCGTATTTTGTCAAGAATTATTGCCTCTGCGCGACCTGAAAATATCGATCAATTTTAATATTTTTTCTTTCGTTTAGTCTAAACAATTCACAAATTTTCGGCGATATTACAAATTCGAACTAAAAAATGAGTTTTTTTTCGACCCACTCCAATGTACTGTCCAATGTACGGTCAGAATTCAAAAAGAATACATGAAACATCTCAATCGAACAAGGTTAAATTCATTTGGTCCCGTGGGGAAGGATGTATTTCTACCTTATAGTATTTGTGAAGGAAAGAAATTTCTCTCCCAATAATCCGAAAAATCCATCGCGCGTGATCGATTCTTCGGGAACTCCTCCCTGATGCACCCGAAATCAGAAACGCCCGCATTAGGACGTAAATCACTTCAAATCCAGCGTCTTCCTTATGGTGTAGTGGGAGTGAGAGAACTCAGTGGATGGATTTAAGATGGAAGGGAACGGTTCGACCGAAAAGAAATGATGTAGAGTGGATGCGGTGGAGGAAGACAGGTGCGGTCCAGGCGAGATGGCTCCGGGGGAGGGCGGAGATATTTGAATTGCAAAACGACCGCAAAGGGAGGTGTAGGGGGGAACAGGCGAAGGACTGATTGAGTGACTGATTAGGCGTTGCTTTGCATTCGAGGGAGTACCGCGAGGAACCGCACTGCTCTTCTCTCCGTCGGAATTCGGATACAACGGAATGGGCTGGATCCAGTTACCGCACATCGCACATCTAGAAAGGTTTCATCGGCTGAGTCCTTGGCCTTGCAGCATGTGAGTGGGTTGTTACTAGATCGTGTTTTTTTGTTGTAATCGCATTGTACGTTTCACCCGTCCACTGATTAAAGCTGCTAGATTTTAAGTTGTAGATGTTTTTCGCTCAGTTCATAGTGTTTGAGTTTTCCTTTTCTCCATATTAATCAACATATATTGATACAAAATGAGTGGGTTTCCCTAGTTTGTTTTTTTACGCAAATCCCGTTGTACCTTTTACCAAGGATGATGTTAACTGATGAATGAACCTCGATTTCAAATCGTTCGCTGTTCGCTCAGTTTATAATGCTTAGCTTTTATTTTTTTCCCTTTTTATTCAACATAAACTAATAGAATTATTAGAGCACCAATTATATCGTAGACAGTGAAGTAAAAATATGAAAATGCAATAGCAAAAAATCAATTTTTTTTAACGAAATTTTGGGTGCCTAAAAGTGGAATCGGAAAATGATTTATTTTAAAAATTTGAGAAAGATCCACTGTGATAGCCTTTGATACGACAGAGGTGTCCATATTAGGAGAATTTTATAAATGTAATTGTGCCAGTGGGCAGGATCCAGTTACTTTGTGCTTCAAAATTTATTAACTTCAAAATATTTAGTGCCTCAGTATGAAATAGGGACGTGATTACTCTTGTAATTTTAAGAAAAAAAAAACACTGTGCAAGCCTTTGATTCTATTAAGGCGCTCCTTTTAGCAGAATTGGAAAAAGGTAGTTGTATCAGACGTGAGTTGGGGGACTTTGCTAATCAATATAAGTGAAAAGCGAGGATACGTAATTCCACATAATTTATTTGACTGACCATATTTTTTATTTAGAACTTTATTACCACGTACAAACGATACAGACTCAAGGTTACAAACATGCCTGTGTGTTTTTTATTCTGCGTTTGTACATCATGAAGACGTGCTATGTCCAAAACATGATCTGTTAAATGGATTGTTTGGAATTAAGAAGCCTCAGCGTTTTATCGGGAAATTTATCAGCATCTTCATGAAAATATTGTGAAAAGGGATGCACGGGTGGTTGTAAATACATCGGGTTATACGGGTGTTTATATAGGAATGGAATTGGCTTGTTTCTTGGAGCGAATGATGTGCTCCGATAAAAACATAATGAAAATCTTCTACCCAATTTTTATAAAAAGTGTTTTACAGACAAGTTAAGATTAAAAAATTAGGCTGTATTATTTATGTATAGACGTATTGCTTCATCATATTCAATGATTCATTCAAATTTAAAAATTCTACGATCAAATTATAATAACTCTACCTTAACAGAGTTAGATTATAACATCGACGAGATACGAGATATATTTGGTCATATATACGTTGCTAAGAATCACCTCCTCGTAAAATAACAGCCACATAGTTATGATAACGAATAAAAGACTGTTTGTAAAGTAGTAATCTTATCCCCTTTGTAAATAATTTTGTCTCAAAAAATCATTTTTTGTTACCCTGTTGTAAGGAAAACTTGAAAGCATTTATCATCAAATGGTGTCTGAAGGTGTGTGAAGCCACCATAGATTGAAAAAATTTACGCAACAGTAATTCACAGGAACCGCATAATATTTCAGCGATTTGCTAAGAAGGAAATCATATCCAGATGCAAATGGCTCCACCACACATTGCTAAGAATCATGTGCTTCTAGAATCCATTCGGGTGGCTGCAACGTAGGGCTCAAATTTCACTCATGTCAGCCCGAAAGCATTTGAAGCGAGTGGAATAAGAGCTGAATCACGTAATCGGGTTAGCTTCTGGTGGGAAGAGGAAATCATGCCACCGATCGAGATGGTATGATTGGAAGTGATTTGAAAACAGGTTTCCAGCAGCTATTTCCTCATAGCTGCACCAAGGTTTCCTCTTGTCGTTTCATGTGCCTTGGATATACCTGCATCCAAATTAGGGTATACTGGATTCATAGCACGAAAATCTCAGAGTTCGAGGATATTATACCTATTCATTTAACCTCATCTCAATAAAACTGCTTCCTACAAAAAAGGCAGAATTTATGTTCAATGATTATCACAGATATATATTATATTAAGGCACCATTCCTAAATTGACAGTGATTTTAAGTCGTATACGTTGCGTACTCAGTTTATAATTCTTTCTTTTTTATGGCTTTTTTATACGGTATACATTGCACATTTCTGAGAGCACCAATTGTTTCGGAAATAGTGTAGAAAAATTTAAGCATATAGTATTGTGAACACAACCATAAATTTTTCTCGTGCCCATGCAGAAGATCGGATCAATATGACGAAGTATTAACGGATATATTACATCCGATAATAATTTACGTGACCATTCTCACCTTAATCTTTAAAACAGGCTGGCTGAGCAAGAGAGTATTAGAAAATCCTCTTGATCTCGATCCTGATGATTATAGATAACGATTACTTAAGGAAAATTCATGAGGCCGAGCTCAGGCAAAGTATGAGAATGGTTGTTTTTCCACAGTAGTATTCCCGTCCGGAGCGCTGATTCACTCACTGTAATCTTTAGACGGAAAGCGAGGTTTATGAATTTTATTAATTTTTAATAACGAGTGCAAGCACTTGAGGAAAATTCAGGGGATTGATTCCATAAATAAATAAGGGAATGGGTTTTTTATTTATCATAGATTATAGTGCTTTATTTTTTTGGAATTTAAATGCTATATAAAATAACACATGAGTCCACTAATTATTTCCGCAATAGTAAAGCAAATAATTTTTAAAATTAACCATAAGATACTTTTGTCACACTATAGTAGAAGATGAAGATCAATAATGGATACCAAATGACGAAATATTCATAGTTTAAATGTATGTATGAAAAAGTTATTTTTATTTTGGAAACATGGCAGCAGGGCAAAAGAGGATAAGCATAATATTTTGATTTATTAAGATTAGAGTTCAGTTGAGATCAGAGCAATCAGTAGATGAAATTATTAGGAGTGTACTCAGACCAAGCATGATAATTTTTTCATAGTTTTTTTTCCACGGTACTATTCCCGTTCGGTGCTCCAATTTGCTCACTGTAATTTTAAAAAAATCCATAGAGAGCGAGGTTTATGAGTTTTATAAATTTTTAATAACGAGTACGAGCGCATGAGTGAAATCCAGAGGGCAGATTCCAGACGTAAGTAAGGGAATGAGTTTTTTCTTCCGCAGGATTATCGCACTAAATGAACGCGGTGGGCAGGGAAAGGCGATGGTGCGAAGACGGTTGAGGGCATCTGCCCTTTAGGGGGGCGTGGCTGGTTGGGGAGGGCTGGAGGGAAGGGACGAGGGAGAGAGTTATGGGCGAAAATTGAGTGCGGAGAGAGAGAGAGGAAGGCAGGAGGGCGGGGAATTTTTCATCGTGCTCCGCCGTTGGACGGATCCCCGCTGTCCCTCACGAACCCGCCTATTAGTCCCACGCACTCTCCCTCCCTCTCCCCACCCCCGAGCCGGGTTTCCCTCCCACCAATAGCCTTTCACCCGAGGAATCTCCGCACCATCATTTGGTGCCGTCTTAAAATCTTTTCCAATCACCCGCCTCTCATAGTCCTCCTTTACCCTCGAGCCGGCGCGCCTGATATTTTTACATGTACGGGCGCGTGGAGTACTTAGTCCACCTTATATAATTTTATATGATAGGGCTCGACTTTTGTTAAAATTTATCTTTATTTGTAGAAATAATTTTAGGTTTATACATTTATATACGTGACACGGACATGAAGGTACACAGGTGGTACACGGTTACCCCACGGGAGACGGGTTCCTCTTGCCGATCTAAAAGATGCTTCAGTACATTGTGCATGAAAAATTTACGCTATAAACAGTGAAAATGGCATTGTCAGAATACACGAGGCATTTCAAGAAAAGCAAAGCACGAGGTACATATCCGGTAGCGTGGCGTACATTAATTAGCTACAAAACTTAGAGATTTAAAAACTCGCACTATAGACCGTTAAAGTACAGCGTAACAATACACGAGGCCATTCTAGATCAGAACGTACGTACAATGTCGAAAATATTTGGTTTTCGAAGTGTGTGGTACTTTATACGCCAGCCCACCCGTACTACGGTTAATCTTTTCAGCCAGATATTATTATTTTACGTTGATGAAAATTATTATATTAGCTATGGTGACATGAAAACATTGCCAAAAATATTGGATATTTTTTGCATACCAAATTTTATGGTCCATGCGCATAATTATGGATAAATATGCTCGAGGGGAAGATAAAATCCCCTATAAATCATATCCATTTCAATGGACACTTTGACTGAAAGGGTGAAGTAGCATTCTTCGTGCCAGCCACCCGAAGTGAAGTGACCGATGTGGGAACATCAAAACTACCCAAGCTTATCATGAGTGAACTTTTCAGGGGTAACCTACCATCCAAGCAAGTCCTTCTAAGCCGAGTGCCGTTTTGAAATCATTTCCATTCGCCCACCTTACGGTCCTCTTTAAGAAACATTCTCCATGCCAAACACTCGAAGTGAAAGGTGAAGTAAGAAAATTAAAATTACATGAGTGAAACTTTTCGGGATTCTTGACAAGCAATAACACCTCTACCAAGTGCCGTTTTAAACTTCTCTCCGATCACGAACTCATGGTCTCCGTAACTATCATTCTCAGTGCCAAGTACTCGAAGTGATGAGAATTAATGAAGACAATCAAAGCAATATGAGCGTATAGTGAGTAAACTATTCTGGGGTATCTAACTCGCTGAGAAACTCTATGCTCGTCGAGTTACTAACCCGGTGGAAGACCCGAGAAAAGCTCACGCCATTGATTCTTCGGGAAGGAATAATCATATAATATAGTAAACACAACCTAAATTACTTTTCTCATCCCAATGTAGAAGATATGGATGAGTAATGGGTGACGAAATATTAATAATGTGCGCATCCATTAATTGCGACTTTAAATTTAAAAACAAGCCGGCCAAGCTGGATGAGTTTGGCAAATCCTCATGATTTATTACATCTTTTCATAGAAAATCCATCTTTCAAGTGCATCCAGATTTGATTTTGAGGAAAATATATACTTCTACTAATAATAAAAAGAAAAACTCGTTTCTTTCTTGATGAAAATACATGTACACAAAATAGTCTCGGCCGAACTATCATAGGCGAAGAAAATTATACGGCAGAGCAGTAATTTTTTTTACGAATTTTCCGTCATCGACGTTTAGGTGGAACCTTTTTAAATATAGAAATGATTTACTCTTCCAGAATCTCAAGAATGCTACGGTGGAAGTGACCGGGAAAAAGCTTCCTGGGACAGAGCTGTCCATTTTTTTCAGTCTACTTATCCAAGCACTATTTTTTCTTTCGTCGTTGCTCGATCGCTTTCCCGTTTCCAGATTCTCCTGGTCACATCACCCCGACCGAGGCCCTTTTCCACTCTCTTTCCCTCTTTCTCCTGATGGCCGAGAACCCTTTGCCCTCCACTCCCCTCCCTCCCCTTCACGACCCCGCCCCCCTGACTCCGCATACTTGGTGGAGCCCTACCACTCCCGAGAACGCCCTCGCGTTCCCATAATCCCCAGCTGTCTTCCCCTTTCTCGTCCCGCTTGCCGCTGCTCTCCCACTGCCCAACACCACGAGCGGAATGTGTATAATTAAAATTCCTTCCAGTTCTGTTCCAGTCACCAGACTCCATCTCTCCTCCAGCCCACTGGAGCCTCCACCACCGTCAGATCAAGCTCTATCGCTCCTCTTCCCTTTTTATCCTCCTTTTAACTCTCGATACAGATCCATAGGACTCATGGCACCATTGTGCACAACCATTTTCATGGATTGTAAGTCACACGTTTATCATGTAGGTTCAATTTTCATTTAGGCAAGTTAACGGCTGGGTTACCGCTCGAAAAGAAGAAAAAATATTTACGAGTCGCAATATAATCTTTAATTTTGTAGTGTATGTATGTCATGTTCTTGAAAACATTGGCCTACATTAAAAATTTAACCTCAGCGTTGTCTTACATTTAAAATATACATAGCTGAGATGATGCAAAATGTAATTACGGCTCTACAGCGTGAAAATTTAAAAATGAAAGCTCACCTTTTTAAGCTAGTAATCCGTCATTGAAATTGTGGTTATAAGAGGAGCGGGGAAAAGGTGCTGCTTAAATGATGAAACTACTAGTCTGTGTATAGGGAAAATTAATAATATCTGCTTTAAATATCAGTAAATCCACATATTTTCTGTACTTGTACGACTTGGAGGCAGAAGCAGCAGAATATGCATTTAAAAATTAACAAAATACTCACTATTTTAAAATTTCGAACTTATTACAAACCTAGATTTAAAACTTGGAATCTATTTATGACATCATTTTACCATCTTCCTTGTAAAATTGCAGCGTACACATGCATACTTTGATGATTACGTTAACTTGTGATGCGACCACGTGAGGTCAATGCTCACTGACGCTCAAAAAAATATTTAATAAGCATCAGAAAATATTTCTCCGGTGCCTTCTGTTTATGCCAAGAAAATAAATATCATCAGCTTGTGGATACCTGACTACTTTTTACATATCTTATGCTCAAAATAGCAACCAGATTATCTCATCTATAGGACATATTGGTTTATAGTATCTGTGATACAAATGAAACACCAGGAGATGGCCTGGCAGTTAAAATCGGCCATCAACAAAATTGAGTCCGTGGAAGTAACCAATTTGCATATTAATGCCAACTTGGAAGTTTTTGTAACACGTTTCACCACCTCAAGTTTCCTCTCCCCATCTTACTAAAACCGGCACGAACTAATTCCCTCCACCCATAGCATGACCTTTGACCCATCAGTTCCACCCTGGTCGCACTCTCCCGGGTGGAGGGTTCATCAAAGCGCTCCGTCTCACTTCCACTCCGTTGACGAGGAGGAGACTTGGAAAACCACCGCCGCGCCGCCCTGGTCGCCGCGGGGACCGCGTCATCGGAACACCACCGTCTCCGCCCCCACGCTGCCCCCTCCCTGCCCCCGGCCTGCTCCTCACGCCCTCTGTATGCAGTACCACTCCCTCAACTCGGCACTCGGCCCATCTTCAAGCACTACTTGTCTTCTCCTCGGAAAGAAAAATCCCTCTACACCATTGGAAAAGCAAGGATCTCTGACGATAGGGAGAAACTAACCTTATACGTTGCCCTTCCGAAATTTAGTAATGTAATATGGTTCAAATTCAAATGCAAAGTAATTCAAATTTGAAATTTTCACTCAATATATTACTAATAAATCAAACTGTATTATAACTAAATACAGCTCATACCTCATCCGACCCGTCAGTACACATATTACCCGTACCATCCCTGAGACCCTCTTTATTACTTGCAAAGTGTTCTTGCAAAATTACTTTTCTACTACGATGGAGTTTCGCCATGTTATTGGTCGCCATAATGATTGCTTGCATTGTTTTCATAGCTCTAATTTTCTTGATTGGTGAAGATAAAAAATTGTGGGAAATGTGTTTTCAATTAAAAGAAAAATTATCTACAGAGTGCTTACACGGCGATGCTCTCAATTATAATGATTTCGTTTAAAAACTGAAATTTTAAACTGAGGGCACAGTATAATACTTAACATTGATTTGATCAATGAAAAAATTAATAAATATATTCATAAAAAATTTGATTTGTCGCAAATACACATATCTTTAATGAATCACTGACAAGTAGAGAGATAATGTTGGTCAAAAAAAAAATAAAAAGGTTTAAAAACAGTGGATGCGGAGAGCGATTAAAAAGTAAGGGAATAGATGATGCAAGGGAAATGGGCAATCAATTGGATTTTGCATGCAAAATTTCGATGCATCTAACAGAAAGCTATTCCATGCGGTACGCGTACGATCATGCACGACAGAGAAAGGAAGAATATTGGAAGTAAGTGTTGACTTAGTATTATTTGAATATTGTTTACTACTTTATAAAATCAATAATAATTACTAATATAAATCTTTTAATTTCAAATAAATTCTTGGCTTAAAAGTTTGAGAGTATTTTGATACATTTCAGTATATACTTTAGCGCTCTAATAGTTCTTTTCACACTCAATTAAGTACTACACAGGGCCGTAGCGTCACTTCCATTCCCCCAGCTCCCTATTTTATACCACAGCCTCTGCCTCCACATCCTCCTCAGCATATATATTCCCTCGTCCGCATCCGAAATCCCCTTTAAACGGTAATGTCTGGGGGACCTCTCGGCAACCCGGCTCCGAAGTTGGGCGAAGTCTGTTGTCTCATCTCATTACCTCGCTGCAAGACATCCTTCTCCACTCAGACTCACCACTCTCATCTTCCTCGAGTTCCCTTTTGACCCTCACCACGGCTTGCCTCATCCGCATCAACCACCAAAACATCTCCGGCGAATCTTCCAACCTCCCTCCCCTGCTGTTTTCAACACATCACGGCAAACTTCAAAAACTGACGCGAATCCTTTAATTATCTCCCACGACCGTCTAATAGAGTTCCATCTTGATAGAATGTTGAAGGTATCATTTAGTTGTAAATATCCATTTTAAAACGAATTATTCAAAACGCACATGCTTTTTAAAACTAAATATTTGTTATCGTTTTTCTTAAAAAGAAGTTAAGGCATTCTGATTTGCATGACATCTATCCTTTGTATGCCAGCCTCGGTATAGGTGGTGGTCGTAATGTCTACGTCAGCCAACCAAAAGATCGCGGGCTAGGATCCCACCGGGATGGATTTACTATCATACAGGGCGTGGATTTATTTTATTGCCAAACGAGTAAATGGTAAGAAAGGAATTTCTAGTCCTTAATTCGCTCGTAATTATTATTTGCTAATTAGTGCAAGGGGCTGCTGTCAAACTTAAATACTTGCACGGAAGTTTGTGACCAGGACCACAAGGATGGGAAAAAGGTGTAAAAACCAATGGCCTCGCTTATGAGCATCGCTTCTTTCGTCACAGCATCTTCAGAGTTTCCTATCCTCCCCTGCCGTTTACAACATGTGCGCCGCTCTCCTACCGCAATGCCTACTTCTTATTTCACAAAGAGTTAAGTTATAACTAGACATCTCCTTAAAATGTCCTCGATTTCACGGATACATTTTACTAAGAGAAAACAAGTACGGAAAGTAGCAAAGAATTTTTATTTGCGTTAAATATCTGCACTATCATTGCCTACCCTGAATTATTATTTTATATATCTTGCATACGAAAATTGTTTCATTGTGAAATGAAAGATATGTGGCTTTTAAACATATTTTAGAATTACTTATATGATCTGAAATGACTGTGCGTCACCGTAATGGAAATCATTTAAAATTTTAAATCATTGCTTTACACGATATAGCGGGGTTTTTATAATCAATAAATTCTGGAGATACCGAATGGAAGATAATGTAGTATTTCCAGAGTCATGGTAGTCCAAGGACTGGCCAACAGAAGTGAGACCTCACCAGTTGAAATATACAAAGTGTCTTTCATAATTAATACGGAGCCTTTCCACCACGTACATGCTTCAAGTTTTGATTTAGTTTGTAGACACATTGTTTGATTCATAAGGCTAAATTAGTTTACTGGGATAGTGAAAAATAATTAATTACTTTCTAACTTAGTTGAAACCAACATATCTTATTCTGATACTCTTAATAGTTCATTATGAATGGCTCGTGCCCTTTTGAGCAAAACAGTTGGGTAAACGTCCGGGAAGATAGAAATAATAGGTTAATTTGTTTCTCTTCGAATAGGAATTTGGTATATTTTGCGTGATGGAAAAATCATTTGGGGGTCCTAAAAGGATTTCTCTTCAATGATCCGTTTCTTGAGGCTTTAGATAATAGTAGAAAGATAAGTTCATCAGGCGCAAGGTGTAAAAAATTATCGACAAGAAATAAAGCATGTGTGATAAAGAATTTTTGCAAAGTAGGGAATGCACGAAGGTTCTGCCGAATGCTACACGATGTTTCCCTGCATAGTTGACTAGCGGAAGAGGGTTCACGAAGGGACATGCCTGTCTGGTAATCAAGGCGGAGGATGACTGTGGATGTCGAGGGAAAGGGACAAGGCCGTGACGAGGGCTACTCTCTCGCCGCTCCTGCCGCTCGTTTTATCGTCTAAACTCGCGCTCCTCACTTGCGTGCAATCAGCAGTTTTACGACGCTTTTTTTTCCTTTCCACCGTTTTGGAGCATTCGCTAGTGTGACGCACCCTCCCCCCATAATTTAGCTGCCACTCTAGGTACGCTACCAAGGGGATGGGTCCACGCATTTAACTTTCACGTCCGACATCTTCTTTACGTTCTCTTCACGCTTTCCCTCCCTTCACTACTACAAGGTAGTAGCCGAACTTTCACGGTATTTTGCAGAGTAATGAACCATTGTACATCACGATTCATGTGACCATTTTCAATGTATATTTTTCACTTAAAATTTAATTGAAATATTTAGTATACCTAGAAAAATATATTTCCTTTTGCTCGGTTTCCGTGCATGCAAACTTTCACCATATTTGCGAAACCTTTTGTTACAATCTCTCCTGCGGAATTCTATTCCCTGGGAGCTCTTTACCCTTAATAAGAATTATAACTAATGCTTCTATGTAGATATTTTCTTACCTATCCGTGCCCAGTGTTCATTTTCCATTTACCAAAATTATATTCGAATTATTATTTAGGGTATATGTTTATGGATACAATTTCAAAGTAACGTACACCATCACTCCCAAGAATTACTATACGAAACTTTAAAAACTATTTGACCAACTGGTAAATATCCAAGAAAATAAATTATAACAATTAATCAAAAATATTCAAATAATATTTAAAAATGAAAAATCAGGTTAATGGAAACGAAATTCTTAAGAGGAAAAATCGAAATAATTCAAATAGTTGGCTGCATTATGGTTATAGGTAAAATATTACAGGTCCAGGGACTTGCTCACTGAATTTAAAGAGAAAAGCTAGTTAAGATAAGTAGATATCACCTCACACTTGGCCAAAGGCATGTTAGCCGGGAGCCCTTTTTCTTTCGACAAGCAGAAATTTCTTCAAATTATGCAGAAATTAAGCAGAAGAAAGCATTCATTTCCTAGAAATGCTTATTTAGGGGTGTTCGATAGGTTCATTCGGAATGGGAAAACAATAATTTGACCTACCAAATGCGAAGTCATCTCGATGACACAGTTACGCAAGGCTTGCTCTTATTATAATTTTTTCAGTCACGTCAATGACAAAAATTCATCTTTTATTCGAAACTGCTTATGATTCTATGTAGATATTTTCTTATCTATCTTCGCATATTCTTTTCATTGTTCATTTCTATCTACCAAAAATATAATCGAAGTAATATTAAGGGTTTATGTTTAAGGATATGTTGTTCAGCGAGATGACTTCGCAGGTCAAATTATTGTTTTCCCGTTTCAATTCATTAATATTTTTTGATGGCAGAGCCGTGTTTGCCGGGAGAAATAAAATGCACGCTGTTTATGAGTTAGTGGCTACTTATTTCGTCATCATAACTACCGTTGTGCATGTACATCATAACTACCGTTATTCACTGCCTCGTTGAACGATCACGAAGGAAGAGTTTGAATTTCTCTTTGCTTGGTCTAACTAGCTTTCACCCAAAACTTTCACAATAAGACCCCTGCTGCTAACACCGGAAACCTTTAGAACGCCAGGCCAGCGGGTTATCAGCCCAGCATCCTTCCTCCGGCGTTTTCATAAACTCCAACCCTCGCTTTGAGGAGACAAATATCTACTAGGATGATCCTTACCCTCTCCGCTCTCCTCATTGTTCTTTCTTCTCAGTTACGCGACTCACCCCTGGTTCATAATACATTGTTTTCTTCGCCTTCCTTTTTCTTTTGTTTCATCAGAATTTCCATTTCACCTGAGCTCCTGAAATGCGAATCCCTCCATGTCTGTTTTTTCTGGAAATTTTATTCCTCTCAACTTCTCATTGAAGAGCTGCGAGAGATAAATAAGGCCAGGAGCTTTGGCTATTTTAACTCAAATATATGAAATGACGTTTCACAAATAAACTAAAAGTGAGGTCGGTGTATGATTACCAGACCAAAGAGAAACGATCTCGTATCTATGGTGCTCAGTTGTAGGAGTTTCTTAAAGCCATCTTGGCAGCGAATGATTAGGGTTGAGGCATTGAAAAGAAAAAAAGAATTCTACAGATAAGGTCTATATGATGCCTCTTCAAAGCCAAACTCCTCCGATAACAGCAATAAAACGTAACAAAAATTGCACACAAGTTTTGGAGCGTGACAGTGAGTTTTCAAAGAGAGATTTTTCCAGTAGAAAGCATGAATGGCTCATGAAGCCAAGAAAACAGAAACAGAAAAAAAAAACACTGAGAAACTTGAAAAGAAATCCTACAGTTTATGCAGTGAATCAAGCGAGCGATAAGAGAGTCTTAAGTTGAACCGCTTTCGAAACCATGGAATAAAATACGGTTCTTGGCATATATTTTATACATTTACGCTTTGGACAGAAAGAATCGTCAAAACTTCTTTTGGACAGTTTTTAGCTGTTTATTGCCAAATCAGCAGAACTAAATGAGCCTCGCATTTTCGAGCAATCAAAATAGTACAGAGCTTTACTCGTTTATATTGATTCTGATTGTGCATTTATTTCTTATCATGGCACAAAAACTTAATTTGTTTGGATCCCTGAAATTAACTATCTAACTCAAATCACTTTAGACACACCTAGTGCTTCAATCGGAACGTTGGCTTTGAGTGGCCTAGTGGGCCTAAGCATTTATTTAATTATTTCAATAAAATTATTTAGATGTAGATTGTACGTATCTCAAACATAAAATTTATGAACTACAAATTCTACCAAGTAGGTACTAAATGGTATTAATGACGCAAAGATTTACCAAAACGTATTGCACAACAATCGCTTTCTAACGAACCGTCACCAAGCTCCAAAAATGATTAATCTGCTACGATGGTGGCCATTTCTTCCTCCGCAGAATCTCTTTGGTCCATTTTTCACGCGGCACGTAATAGCGCAGGTTAGAACTCCATAAATTTCTCTTAATGGCGTGGAATTGCGCAAATGCATTAACAATATAAGAACAGAGGCTATTTTGCCATCTCACGTACACGCATGCGTTCTCGCAATTGAACACATTACACGCCCCAATTTTGACTACGTCTTCGCATATATGTCAGAGTGCGCAAGGACGTGCCCCGTGTAAAACGGCCTTTAGTCTTTTGTGTACCTTGAGGTGCCGAAAAACGTACAATACACTCTCTCCCCGCTCCCTTCCTCATTTTCACAGCCCAGCTGCCATTGTCGGTATGTGGCCACTCGAACTGTAGCAAACTCCAGGGCGCAGATTTAATAAGATAGCCACCCTTTTTTCCCCTGACATATCTCAGCTCCTCAATTTTAAGGACGGGAGCGTATTGCGTCAAGTGCCACGACTCTTCCTGGCTCATTTGACGGTCGGTCGTAATCTAATCAGACAAAAACCGCGCCTCTCCCGACCGACCTCGCCGCACTCGCGGCATGCGCGGTCCCTACCCGCACCCAATGCTATCCGGGATCAGCGCCGACCGCGCTTCGGCTCGCTTTTTTTTCCACGCGCTGTCGAGGTGACACGCCACGCGTGATAGAAGCATTAAAATTGCATGAGATGGGGAGGGGGATGCACATCCAATCTTTTCCCACTGACACCCTGGCCCCTTTCTGGACACTAACGCGGTAGGAAACTGAGTGGCGTCTGCCGCGAGATATTGCGAAGGAATTTCGAGTCAATGCGTGTCAAAGACGCAAAAACTAAGGTTGAATGGTTTTTTTTAAAGCTCGGGCTTTTCTTGTGCGATTAAGGTAATATGAGGTATTTATGAAGGTACCTAGGTGCCACTGTGAAAGGTCGTAATCACATGCGTCAAAAGATTTCAAAACGATTTGCTCTTATTTTAGCGCAAAAAAGTCATTGGAATATTTGAAATTCGAAAGCAGTTTCCTCGTAACTGTAACCGTAAGGTCTACTGTTGGCTGGAATGCGGAATATCCTACATTTTTCTGGAGGACACACTTATAAAGGATTGACGACTCAGGTGAATTCATTCGATAAGATTATTAAAATATTTAATCCTTCAATTGATTTAATGTTCATGAATAAGTAAAGCCTATCGGGTGGATTGTTTGTCATATGATTCAGAGATAATAAAATAGGATTTGAAGTCCCAGTTGCAGGAACGTTTTACCGTAATATCGGAACACTTGTGCTACCATCTCTTATCGTCAGGGTAAGGGAGACATAATGTGTACCTACATGAAATAGGAGTGCCTTAAAAGGTACAGGATTAGATGTGTTGGTACTCAAACTGGTACCGGGATACTCAAGAACCTATATGAGTTCTGGTGTACTCTCTGTACAAACATTTATTCATTTATCGCCATACCAACGAATATTACGCTATTTATCCTTTTTATCGAAGTTTTCACAATATTTAACAATTAAGCTCACACAAACATCTATACCCTAGATAGGCACAACCTACCCCGGACTCGAACCCGCGACCTTCGGCTTGGCATGCAATGACTTTACCCGCCAACAAGAACAGCAAAAAATGACGACACCGGACTCGAACCCAAGTCACCCGTGGCAATAGTTAGTGACCGGGCGCCTTAACTTACTCGGCCACGCCGTACTTGCCATATTATTTTCGTAATTTCTCACACTATAATGAAATATCCACTGACCCAGTTTCAACTTAAGTGTGAAAAGTACTAAAGACGTGCGTTTTACAGCCATCACCTCTATGGAAAAATTACGCAAGGCAAAACGTGAGCCAAGTGTTTTTATCCGATTATATTTCTCCTATGGCACATATTGTGCACTCCTACACTGAAAGTATGGAAGTGTACAATATACAATACACCTATGGCTGAGCCAAGGACGAGCTCGACACTTCTCTGTTCGACATGGCGTACCTCAGCATTTCAATCCCTGCCCGGCCTCATGCCTTATTCCGATGCGGGGGCGCACGTGGATCCCGTCACTCTGAAATTTAGATCCGCCGGCGATTCTGCGCCGACCATATTGTGCGCAAAACAGGAGCTGCTTCACCTCACCCCAACTCCCAGGAGAATAACCTGCTGCCCTCTTTCCCCTCCACATACCCAAACCCAAAACCCCCACTCTTTTCTCCACTCCATCCGCCTAGTGAGTGCCCTTCCTCCGGACCGTTTACCCTCGCCGTGTTTAGAATTTTATCGGGAGAGCGCGCACTAATGGGTTTTCTCGCCACCTGAGCGGCTCGCCGCGGTGGTCGAGTGCCCGGAGCCGAGTTCATGGATATCGTGAACGAGTGGGATACAGCGAAAAGGAATGGGATCCAGCAATGGAAAGGAGCATTGCAAGCAGAGTAAGGTGCGCTACTCTCTATAAAGAGTAGCTCTATCGGGAATGACCCTAGGGAGAATGGCCCTAAAGAAGGATACGACACGTAGGATAGCCATTCTGTTTTTATATTGATGGTGCATACTTTAAAGTTCAGACACTCCCTAACTCGGAAAATATGACAGTCAGTGACTTAAAAGCCGTACATAGCGGCCTCTATTACTGTAGTTGCGAGGCAAGGTTGATAGGGCTGCATACTCATACAATTTAATATCTTAATAAATCCAGAGAGAATACAGGAAATAGTTATGAATAAAAAAACTTAAAAACACGCATCCTTCACCTACTCAATTCCCTTTCATTAGTAATAATATATGAAACAGACTAACTTAGGAAATATTCAAGTTTTAACAAATATAAAATATTTATTATAGAAAGTAAGTATACTGTTTAGAGCAGATCACCTTGAGCTTTTTTTTATCACCACCACCATGGAAAGACAGGGAAGAAAAGATGAAAGGGCAGGTAACACTGACAATTCATTGTGATTACGTTAGTCTAAAAAACTCACTGCCTCATGTCCCATCCAAATGACGGACTACTGACCTTGACGGCACCTGCACTTGGCATCGATCAAACTGATGCGGTTGTTAAATATTTTATTTACATTAATGAAATTCGTTAATAAATTTCTTTCTCTTTCATTTTACTAGTCAATTATTGCCTTTCAATTTATTATGAATATGTAATGGCACAGAGGCTTACGAAAATTTACTGCTGAATGGGAGGTACTACATAGAACACTCCTTTATTTCCTAATTCAAGATGCTTTGCTTTACATCGTTTACTCTGCATTGATATATTCTAAATGAATCATTAAAATAAATTCTGGAATAGCTGCCAGCCACATCTGTTAAAACTGTGTCAAACACGTAAAACTGAGCGTTTTTGCAATTCCATTTTTTAGATGAGAAATACACATGCCCAAAGTTAAAGCAATGTTTCTCAAGGGCATTCTTCAAATAAAAGTTTCAAGCCTCTGAGAGCCAACCTTGCTGTTGCTATTTTCTTTTTCATTACGAGACTCTCACCAGTAACAGAGGGTGGCTCGCACAAAAAATGAGATATGTTCTGTCGGGAAATGAAGCAGACGGCCCACAGATGGAAACTTTACAAAGCCCGTGGGCACTGAGTATGATAGACGGGACACGCTAGTTCAAGACATCCATCTAAGCCTTCCAATGTAAAAGTTTCCACAATTTATCCCCGACAGAGTTCTTGACTCATCTCAGAATACGCACTGAAACACCTGCAAGGGATTCGTGAAATCCCCGAACACCACGGTTGGCAGAATTGGCTTTCTGAAGGATATTTCAGCGAAATTACTGCCAATGGCGACCGAGGCTCCGTATCTATTCCAAGTTTTGAGCTAGTTTTTGCGAAGAGACATCACCAGATATTTCTGAAAAAGTTCATTAGAAGGGTATAGTTTTTCAAGTGCGGAACTCCAATGAATTCTTTTGTCAATTATATAAAATAAAACCTGGTTAAGTTCAATATTGGTGATGGTGAATGCTTTCTGAAAGTGTAAAAGTGCTTTCTTGCAAGAGAACTAATGATACATGCAGAAAGCGTTTCATTTTTAAGGGTCGTAGTACATTATATAGGTACTTTCATGGAATAATGGAATGAATACGCAAGCTAATGCGGATCGTGCCCATTGGAAATATATGCGGTTAATGAAATGTTCTTCCCTATAAAGGGGATAGAAATATCAAGCTAATTATATAGCATAATTTTTATCGTATGGGAACGAATGATTAACTTGAAATATCATATTGTTATTAAGGATATTAATTTTTTCCAAACTTCAAAAGAAAGTTCTTTGCTCTTATGCGCGGAGCTAAAACTGCATAACAACATAGCTATACATATATAGCTTGAATGGAAAACTGAGCTTCGTTTTGCCTTAGCGGGTTAAGTTTCCTTGGGGCCTCTTACGTTTAATTGTAAGTATTTCTTTCCTTGCTTCGGAAAAAAGCTAAGCTATTTCATATTGAACTATTACAAGATACTTTTTCACCACTGCTTGAATAGTGTTAGGGGAGTAGTAAGACTCTTGCAGTTCACAAATTAATCGATTTAAATGACTTCTGATACTTTCACTGTATGTATAGTGGTTTCCGACGAATCACATATTTGTATTTAGTTAAAACTACAAGCAAGTAAAATAATAGGTAAATATAGTGATACACCTTACCTGTTAAAACAAAGCACAATATTTTGCAGCGCGTAATGAAGGCCAGACGTAAAATATATTCGAAAAAGTAAAGTAATTCTCGAATATCACTGCAAAATACTCTATTGAAAAGTGAATTACAATTACAATTAATGAGGAACTGCTCAAGAAAGAGGCTTATGATTCGAAATTTGAAATACTTATTAATTACCCGCACTTGTCATTGTCTATGATACAGCAAAACCATTGAATTTACCACCAGATTTATACAAGGTTCAATGCTTACATTCATAAATGAGACATCCTATTGAAGAATGATATATAAATCCGTAACGTGTGGCTAATTAGGACCAACGCAGTTAATATTATAGAGCGAACGAGTCACAGGGTAGGCATATAATATAAATGCATTTGGCAGCATTAAAGTTCATGCTACAACAATGCATCGAAAGCAATGTGGCTCAAAACTAAGCTATATAAAACCTCTTAAAATAAAATACGATAATTACGTCATTCATTTTACACATATGTCCGTATGACGTTGAATATCAATACATGAAAATTGGTAACATGCAAGAAAGAATAATCCGAAAATCTCTATTTTCAATACCGTAACAAAAAAAGCTTATATCAGGAAGTGATGCACAATGTAAAATGAACGAGTTCATAGAAAACAGGCCTACGGCAGACATGAGCGATAGGTTCACCGCTATATAAGCTAACGTAATCCTTTAAAACAACGGAACCGAATAATTCAGCACCCAGTTTTTAAAGGCTCAATAGATTATAGCGTGGATCACCTCCAAGTCCATTTCCTTTTGGATCTCCTCCGTAGTTTTTTTTTTATCTCTCCCTTAAAAATTTCCGGCAGAGTAACGGGATTAATCTTCCGATGCGATATGTCCGGGCACTTTAATGGAGGGCGAGCGTGCTCAATCGGCGAACGAACCCATTCCCCTTTCCACGGTCTCCGGAGGGATGTGCATCGGGCAATTCCACTCGCCGACGCCGCCGCGGTCGGCCGTGCTCCGAATCGGGAGATGAGGCTTAAGGGAGGATGTAATTCCATCGACATTCTCGAGAAGAAGCGATCACTCGACCTGGGTCAACAACGCCGAGCAGATGGAAAATATATATTTTTGGAATTAAAAATGGGTCCATCTCAAATTGTGAACGTTTGAATGGCGACTCTGTAGTTATTCCTCCAGGTGTGCCTACATTTTGTTGCAGCAAAGCCCATAGATGCATGAAAATCTTTCTGATTGTCCATTTTGATGCTGTGTGGAATGGAAAAGGAAAGTGACTAGGGTAGCATGTTTAAAGCAATCGCTGCAGAAGATCCATAATGTTTCTATAAGATATGCAAAGACCAAAATCGATTTAAAGTAAACTCTATTTTGATTCTTAAGTCAGGTTTACACGCTCAAAGAGACTGCAATAACAATGGCTTAAGAACGACATGTCGCGACATCTCTTTACTATGGCCTACATAGAAGCACCCGTAGAATACTAGTAATGCGTTGAATGATACATGGGCAGAAAAAAGGTTAAGTTGCGAAGGAAATTCGATTTTTATTGAGAAATCAGTGAGAAAATGAAATCGATTATTGGCTTGCACAAACGTGCATACGTTGATTTGTGATTACGGTAATATGAATACTGAAACTCAATTTTTCAAGAAAAAATTTCAAGATTCGACAGGGAGTAATTGAGCGGCAAAAATTCTCGCAAATTATTATCGAAAAAGTAAGAAAAATAAAAATGCCTAGCGATCACGTATTTTTAATTTACAAACTCCAACGAATTTAACCTCACTCTCATCTCCCTCTTTACCCTATTTAATCTTCCCTGAGCCTTGAAATCAGGTTACATCTTCACATGAGTTTCCCAATGTTGAATACGTCTGAACTTGAAAGAGCATGGCAATAAATAAATATCAACCTTTCCATCCTTAATGCCGCTAGTCATACTTTTCTCAAGCATTGAACTATTCCTATCACGCAAATAGTTTTTATACTTGCAAATATCTGGTTGATTGAAATAATATTCCTCCTAAAAATAATTAAATGTTCACTCAGGTAGACTACGGACACAGATACACGAATTTTTGATTTCATAAATAGCGCCGCTTCCTAACAAATCCAATGTCGATTATTGGCACCCGCTTCATTTCATTTTTAAGGTTAGGTTAAATTTTTGACTTAAATATTACTTGAACTCATTTCTCTCTCACAAGGGGAGACCACGAAACTTGCTCCGCCTTTTTCAATGCCGTATTTCTTATGGCCTTCGGAATGGTGAACACATCCCTGAACTAGTAATGGTTCCGTTGAATGGGCCTTAGTTTGGCTGTAATTAATTAATTTTCCTGTGGTACTTTTCACAAGCCGCGTATAGTTCCATGCTATCGCATCACTCATCAGACGGGTCGGGTGGGGTAGTGGTTAGCGTTTACAGATACCACCTTGGGGACCAGGGTTCGAGGCTTTGAGGCAGGGTATATTTTGTTGTATACATTGTGATCATTCGGCGGCAACTTTTTCATCAGTTTTAATTGCGACAAGCATACACATGAGACTATATTTTTATCATCATAATGGCGTTTAGGTTTTTAAGCAGTGAAAGTAACCCAAGGAGGCAATATCTTCATAATACTCAAACCAAATGACGCGTATGTTCATTTAAGATCAGTGGCGTAAATACAGGGGGGATGAGGGGATTGATACACCCCCTCCGATGCTACTTAGAAAAAAAATATTTTAAACTATCGTGTAGTTTTGATACATAATAACTGTATCTACGTGAAGTAAAATTTTAAGTGACTAAATGATGCAAACTGTATTTCCAGGCATGTCATTTTTCCAAAATTTTCCTGTACTCGTTGCCTGGAGTGAAGGGTTGCCCCCCCCCCCCCCGAAGCCACTTATTCCCCCCCAAAGCATATTCCTAGCTACGCTACGGCCTAAGATACTAGCCAAAACAGGAATAACTGCAATAAAATAGAAAATTAAAGGTAGCAATAACCCAATAACCGTTATTTGCTGAAACCTAATTCCTTGATTTTTTCTATTTCAGTGAAGGTTAAAAAACAAATAAGGACATTACAGTAGGGGCGATTCAAGGATTAGTTAAAATCAAGTGGAAAGGGTGTCCTCTATCAATGGCTTCGCCTTTCACGCGGGACCAACGCTGCGAATCCCCATGAATCACCCCTTGCCCTTCGTCCTCTCCCATCGCTATCACTGTCCAGTCCGACCAACCACCTAATCCCTTCCTCCCTTTCTCTTTTCTCCCTTCTCCTGGACCGCCCTAAAACAAAAAAATGTGCAGAGAGAGAGAGAGAGAGAGAGAGAGAGAGGGACGTCACCGCTCCACAGCGCTGACTCTAAAACTTCTTCAATTCCCATATCCCGCCACACGGATGCGTGCTTCTCACACCAAACTCTCCCCACACCAATATTTATTCCCTCTCCTGCCGACCGCTTTTTACTACCTTCTTTTCTTGCCGTCTCCACGCTCTTTCCTCACCCTTACTCTTCAGTTTTAGTTCTAGTTTTTACTTTAGATGAATTCAAAATGTCATGTAAATATACTTTTGCTGTTTGTAACTGGACTGGACTATGGAATCCTCAAGTAGAAATGTTACAGTTACCTGTTAAAGCCGTAATGAAACCATTCATTTTTTACCTACATATTTCAGCTATTTTTGAGAATGTATTTATTTTTGCTTCTATGCTAGTTTTATCTTACGTTTCCACTTTGCTTTTATTTAATAGCTACTCAAAAATGTCATGTACGTCATGCATTTGCTAGCTTATAGCTGGAGTATGTATATATAGCCCAGTGCGTAACAGTGGTAGCACCCCCATACAATGTACCCCAAGCATGGAATAAATCTCTTTTTCTTATGGCCATGCGCAATCTGAAAAATAGGTAAAACCAGTACCTGAAAAATAGATACATAAATTGAAAGAATAATACGAAAGCTCAGTCTTCAATAACGTGATAGTTAAAGCATGTATCGTGGGGTGATGGACAATGTAAAGTGAATGAGTGCGTAACAATGGAAGCAAACTAAGAAAGTTTAATGACAACAAGTTCAGGTTAGACAACTTGCAGCCAGTATGACTGACTACCCCTCCTCCGCACCGAAGCAAAGGTAGTTTTTTCCCGAATCAACTCCCCCCTCCCTCTTTCCTTTCCTCTCCCTATCAGCTCCACCTACCAATTCAATCCCTCTCTCTTTCCCAGCCCCGGCCACTTATTTCAGAAAAGAGCGTTAACAACGTCACAGCGCCACTTCAAGTTTCAGCGTCTGTGACAGCCGTTAGCACTCTGTCGCCGATCCTTGTCCCGGGGCGAGACCAAGTTTTCGCACCCTCGCGTCCAATCCCCCTTTCCGCCTCATCTCTCCACTCTTCCCTTCTTACTCTCTCTCTATCTCTTTTTCCCTTCCTCCTTCTCCCTCATTCGCTGGCGGGGCGATCTGAGGGTCAGTCGCTCTGGTTGGCGGCAAATACCATCATACCTATTACGCTGCCAGCCCACCCCATCGATTCCTTGCTCTTTCATACCAACAATCACCTGAGCGACACTGCAGAGGTGGTGCCAATTTTTTTGCTATATCTCACGTAAACATTTATAGCAATAATATTGACAACAGATTTGAGGAACACTAGAAATCATCAAGCTTATGAAAACCTTTAAGGCTTGACTTAGAGGAATTGCGATGTGTGCATGATATACTATTAACTAAAAATGGTGATTTACACACTATAATATAAAACTCCACTACCGACCGTGGTTGCGACCTTGAAAATGACAGAATTTCGAAGCCATGGTCAGTAGTGGATTTTTACTTTTTTTAAAGTGGAAATTGCCATTTGTAATTAATATTTATTATGAATCATCAAGATTTCTATGAGATAGTTTTTCTCAATAGCATATTATGAGAAAAATGATTCAAAATGCTAAAAATCGCGAGACATTTTTGAAAATAAAATTTAATAGAAAATTAGACAATAGTTCATAATAGATATCAAGTAATTCCCAGGTGTAAATAGTGGTGTCTGTAAATATACAGTATTATTATTACTATCAACAAAACAATACAAATACCTAATTTATTGCAATTAAAAAATAAGAAATCTGGGTTGTCTCGAAGGAGAACCTAAGTAACCTTAAATATAACATCATAGTATTCATATCATTAAATAAATATAAAAAAGGAAATTAAGATAAAGGTAGGCTTAGATTTTATCCCTACCTATTCCCGTGAAACGTGCTGCTAGGTAACTTAGGTAAGAATTATAATTTTTTTCTGCCCGATGTTCCTCCTTTTCTCGATTCTTCGGTCACTCTAGCTGATAAAATGAGTATCAACATTGAAATCGGCTAACATTTTGGAGAGGTTTACCTTTCGCTGAACGTGAGTGGCTGAGAGATTAAGTGCCTCGAAGGTTTTTTATAATTATTTTATCCGTTGCGAAAAAAATTAAAACGCCTCTGGGTTCCGAAAGGCTTTGGAGCAACATTTGGGTACCATGCTCCCCTGGCATAAAAAAGAGAAAGTCAGAGTGTGACCGTTTTGGGGTGAAAGTAAGTAACACGATTAAGCACTCCACGATTGATAAAAAGATTTCTAAACTCTACACTCAACTTTTTGTTCCACTCTTAAGCTCCTTTTCCTTTTAGAATCAAATTTAATGACCCTATATGTGAATGTATTCGGAGGAGAAGTTAATTTAATTTCGATCGTATCATGAAAGAACTTAATTTGTGAGTTCATTAGTATCCTGGATTAAAAAGCCCACGATTTCCTCAATAATTTTTATTCTGAGGAGATCGAAGATTTTTTAGAAGATGACCTATCCTTCCTTGCGTGTTTCGTGGACGGCAATTCAAAGGCAAGCTCTTTGTCCGGCGAATGAACGTATAACCATGTCCCCCTTGGCGCTTTTAGTTAGCAGCAGGTCAACTCATACACCGGGTTTCTCTCCACCCTTCTATCTTTTCACTTTCTTCAAGGCGCATATAACATATGCTTTTGGTCTTGTCTGCCAAATATACTTTTCCGCAGAACTAAAATTAATCATTTGAACATGTTACAAGTAGATTTTTTAATCTTTCTTAAATTAATATCTCAATAAATGCTAAAAAAAAAGTTACTACGTGCTATATTTCTGCTTTCAAATAATGATTAATATGAATTTAAAATAATGAATTACAGTTGTCCATTAATTAGATTTACACGTATTTTATTCTCTCCGTAAATAACAATAATGAAAAGCATTATATTTCCCTATTGATAGAATCAATAGAGCATGTAATTTCCAGCTCAGATAAATTCTAGAACGCTGGCGAATGCAACAAGTTAGACATTAAATGACAAAATACATGACACAGCAGAAACTTTGAATGTTACCACACATCAAAAAATAATGGCGTTATCCAATCTCTCAAAGTTAAAATAAATACCCTTCAACAATACCTGTGTCAAATAAAATTAAAAGTAACATGTTTTATCCATTCTCTAACATACACGTGGGCATATGAGTTCACAATGCCGGAGTGCACTGCGTTTTGGGGCTTAAACGAGTCGGATGCAAGTTGGAGAGACCTTGAAATGAGCTCCATTAATCGCAAAGCCGCGAATACCCTAAGCTTTTAATTATCCTCTGTTTAAGGACTTGGCTTCTCGGACCGTTTCGATGTCGCATATGGGGTCGTTTGGGATGGACCACGCCACAATCTCCTTATCCAGTCTCCCAATTCGGCTTCAGCCGCCCCTCTTCTTCCATAACCAAGCAGTGCTCGGTATTCCCGTAATCTAGAATCAAAATACCAACACAAACCCTTCCAAATTAATCCCTTACGCTGAAATACCCATCCGCAAACATATCATCTCCGTAAGTCATTCGCACTACTCCAGTAAATGAACGGAAATGTACCCCAAACCTTTTGAAGGAATTTTTGCATAAAAATATCAAGTAATTGAAAAATATGCATCAATGTCCACAATGAAGTTTTAAAACTTCTCCAATCGGTCAATTTCCTTGGTTAGTGTTCCTACGCAATCATCATCATAAATGCATCGCTGTTGGTGAAAAGAGCTATGATTACTAATCAACTATATAAATGAAAGTGCAATTAGGTCAATTACGGTGTGAAAAGTAGTATGTATTCATATAACTTGCTAAAATTGATTACCGAGGGATTTTAACAGATATTTCTTAAATTTCAATATTGAACTAAAATTTTTCTTATTTTGCATATTCAGTTGAAGGAATATCACAGGTAATTATGGTAAGGTGAACAAATGTAACGCATCACTGTGTCAATGTGCCTATGCAGTGGTGGGTAGTAGTAATAGATATACTGCCCAAAAGTTTCCTAAAACATCAAAAAACTTGAGAAATATATACTGGCGATTGCCATGTTTCTCCTGCTCTAACATATAGGGCAAAGGTATGAACAATCATTTATAAGTTGCTTAAATCATTTTCATCTAATGACCAATACATCGTAGAGATGAGGAAAAAATGACAAAGAATTTCCCAAAATATTTAGCCTGTAGGTAAAAATATAGGATAAAACAATAACTCAGCCTCTGGCGGAAGTAAAATAATTATAATTTTTGCAGTACTCTAAGGTGCCTCAGCATAAAGAAATAGTGAAAAGAGTAACAATAATTTCGGAGCGATATTAAAAATTTAATCTCTTACATATAATAGCTACAAAATATATCTATATTTTTAATATGGCTTTCACTTCTCCAGCACCAAATATCAAGGTAAAATTATCAAGGGTAAAATGCAGGTCGTTTATATTTTCTCAAAAATTTCAATCGCAACAGTGATTTATAACCCAAAAGATCAATTTTAATATCGGGAACCTTGGTTATATAGTCTAACGTAGTGAAAAAAAAATCGTAGATTTATTGTGCACATTTCAAGCGTAGTTCAAATTTGTCTGCAATTCAAAAGGCTGTGCCAGAGCCTCAAAATCTTCGGCCCATTTGACCTTCAGGCTGAAAAGTCCCATCCATAATCACACCGTTCTAAAGCTGAAGACGTAAAATCCACAGCAAGCAACTTCTAGTATTTTTTCTAAGCATCACTTTTACGACCTCTCAAGGGAAGTATTTTTTTGTCTTTCTCCCAGACAGCGAGTCATCCAGGAACATTCTTCCGTCTCCCACGTTAGTTAAGGTTAGGAAGTTTTCTTCCACTGCACGCTGTGGTTTATGGTTTTCGGGTCATTAGATGCAAGGCTGGAAATGGCTGCTATTAAGTGCACCCCATACACGTGCGCTTGCGTAACGTCCACCACGGACGATATCTGAACTCAATCCTTCGTAGAAAACACGCTGGGTGCATAAGCACAGAGTTTTGAGCACTCACAGCTCATATGGACGACCGTAAAACCGAATGCGACCAGCAAATTGAGGGGCTTATAAGGTTCTTACGGCATTTCTGTAGAGAAAAAACGTTTGGTAATTACGCATTACATAACAGCATATTTGACTCGTTAGAGATGTAATGAGCCAGTCCAGTAAAACGTACGGTGTTTTTTGGAGAGAGGTGACCATGATGTTTTCATTTTTTCCTGCGTAGGAGAGAGCTAAAATATATTTCGCAAGATAAATGTTCGTGGTTGGACTGCAACAAAACTCTTTTTTGAAACGAAAACTAGTCATAAGAAGGAGCACTAAATTCGTAATGACTTATCTTTTTAAGTTCTACCGCATCTACAAGCTCTTCCGTCGTAACTTAATATACTACTACGTTAACTCCAACTTCAGTAAATAATTGGAAGAAATATTTATCACTATAATAACCCACATGACTGTAGCTTTTTAATTTTTGAATAGTATTTCATAGCAGTGACAGCAATAGCAAATTGAACAGCAAAGCAAAGCTGACAGTGGAAATTTAGGGGAAGGAAGACGCAAAAAGTTGCATGTTGAGTGAGATCATCAAAATATGACGCGTACTTACTTGGGCGGGTCGAAATATAACAAAACTATTCCCACTAACAAGTTGAATTGTACCGAGGAATAAGGGTTTGTGTAGTATCTGACGCTATTCCGGCATATTGGGGAGTGAAATTCTATTTAGACTCGGTGGGACACCTGAACTGCTTCCAACCACAAAAAATACGTGTTCTCTAAGGATTGAGAATTATTGTACTCTGAAAAGCTGGCGAAGATGTAAGTCATAACAAAACCCCTCCAACCAATGCTTCTTCCCGGATGTTTGTTTCTATAGGTAGGGTAGAATTTAACCCAGCCTAGACCAAGTATTGTCAGCTACAATGTATCCAGCTATGCATCCAATAAAGAATTGCTACGATGCTCAGCCTTTAGTGGCTGATTATTTTTCCTTGTAAGCCACCTGTCCCCAACGTGATTTTTGGGAGAGCCTTCACCCGGGTTTTGAACCTGGGATTCTTCGGTGAGCAGCCGAACAATCTTTCCAAAACACCTCCACGTACTTCAGGAATCCCACCGGGGGAAAGGAATGGCATTTGAAGCAAGTTAAGATGCCTCATCCGTCTCCTTTTCTTCAACACTTCCCCCTGCCTCTCTCTCTTTTATATTATATATCTCTTTAAATTTTTAGAGGAACCCGAAACAGAAAAGTTCTCTCGCCCGGTCCCAAAAACTTCTCGCCTCTCATCTTGGTCCCTCCCGTCTCTCTGTCTTCGGTCTCCTTGAACTTCCCAGCGGACGAGGGGAGGTGGGAGGTATGTGAAAAAATGGGCCAAATTTTCTCTTTCCCCCCTCCCCCTCTCCCTTCAAACCCTTCTCTCTCCCCACCCCCTCTTTCTGTCACCCCCCCCCCTCACTCCCCCTTCCGCCCCTTTGTATCCCTATCTCGAGAATAATCCGCCAACGCACAAAACATCATCGGGAAAACAGCGCCGCTCGGATGCCCAGCGACAAAAAAGTTTTCCGTGTATATTGCCTTACCCCCAACTCTCCCCACTCTCTCCTCTTGAACTCTGCCTCACTACCCCCCTCCTCCCTTTAATCCGACCCCCCCCCCATTTCTCCTCCCCCAGAAAACAACAATCCTTAAGAAAGCTCCACCCCATATCGTTGCTTTCTTTCTCTCTGTAGCATCTTTCTGGTCCATCGCTACCATCCCTCTCTTGACCCTCCTTCTTTTCTCCCCCCCATCCCCCCCCCCCCCTACTCCTGATGTCACTCCTCGCTTGAACGTAGTTTGCATCCAACTCTCACACGCACAAGAATAGATAAGCAGGATATGACAGAACAAAGATAAAAACTGGATGTGTAGGGTGTAAAAGAAAAGGATGTTTTACCATCTTCTATATTATTTCTACTGTATAGATACCTTTTTCTCAACTTATACGCAACCAAACTCTACAAATGAGGTACCAAAATGCACAGAATTTATCAAAAAACATGTGACGGCATATCTTACTTCTTAAATATTGCTATTGTTTCCTAAAATTTGTTTTTAAATAATTAGAAAAACGGTAAATATTCCTGACGTTAACGGCGCACAAACTGATAAATTTGTTCATTTGCAACAATATCTCGGATTCTTTAGATAACTTTTACCAAAATGCGGCTGATTCCACATTCAAGTCTCCTGTTGATACGATAGAATATATTTAGAGTTGGTTTTTATAATGCAGAATTTGGAACAAGGTAATGATTATAGTTTCTACGCTCATACGTCTTGATAGCGTTTGAATTCAATAATTTGATAGAAAATCGTAAATTACAAGTTCAGCCCTAAATTTCCGCGAGCTACCTACAACAAATATCCACATTGTCTCAGTGACAATATTTTGTTAGGTTAGTTGGGGAAGCACTGGAGTAAGTACTGCATGAGGATTGATTAATTCCTATCTGAAATGTGTTAAAAATAGATTACACTACCTCTTACCAACAACTTCGTTTTGCGCGTTTTGTTATTTCTTGTTTTCAATAAATAACTACACATTTACGGTTGATGAGAAATCATTTCGGGAGTTTAATATGCAAAATTTAAGTGATAAAATGTAAATTTATTGAAATATACGGAAAATAAAAACGGAACGAAGAATCATTTGTAATTAATTAGGCTGTAGGCACTGAAAAGAACAAGACTCAAGAGAATGAACGGATACAGACTGAAATGCGTGCCCTGAAAAAGTCAGGAAGCGATAATTAGCAAAGCGATGGACACATCAATGAGATTCAGAAAGCCCCTTTTCAATCTCAAAAGAAATGGTCCTTGGAAAGATTTAACTGTTCTGAGAATTTTGAGGCATTTGAGACACTCATTTGCAGAGCTTTCTGAGAAATGAATATGCCATTATTTCAAGAGACTATCATAAAACAGAGCGAGGTCATGAAATAAATGAAAATACCATATAATATAATTTTACTACTGGCATTTCAATTATGAAATTTTTTGAATATTTACGCACGGAATGATTTTTTTCTGATCTGTAATATGAGTGAACTCAAGATCATTTGGGTATTAGTTGCTGGGAGGTGCGTTCATTGTTGAGGTCATTAGGGACAGGAAGTGATAAAAATATCATCGGATGACCGAACGAGCGACTTAATTCGAAGGTTGAGACCAATGGCATAACTTGGAATATGCTTTGGGGGGATGGGATGGCAAGGGGTGGCGACCCCCTCCCCCCCCAAACAACAGGGGATCCCGAGGAAAAAATCACATGCCTGGATATACATTTTACATTATCTTGATATTGAAAATTTAACTTTAAGCAGATGGATAGATATATCAACTGAGAAAAAATATTTGTTTTAATGCGTAGAAAAATTTCTAGTATATAATACCGAGGTAAAAGCAATCATCAACTATTTTCTAAAAGAAATGATGTGGATCCATAGATGTCCAAGGCGTTCAACCGCAAAGTTATACATATATTAATTAATTACCCTCTATATATTTGGTAGAAAATTTCTTGTAGATAATAAAATGAGTCCTTCCCATATAAAACTGCTCTTTTAAAACATATTCGTTTGCGACTTATTATTCCAGTATTATACAATACTTAATGCGGCAACGCTGTGTTGTATGACGCGTAGCAGTTCCCATCCAAATTATTATTATATTATAAAATATTATACTTTGATTGAGTCGAATTCTTTTCTCTGTTCGATAACTATCAAAACCATGACGTTGTTTAAAGTCTTTGCAAAGCTGAAATCCCGAAAACACACAACATTACTTACATATGGCAAAAAAGGATGTTAAAGGAAAGGATTTGGATTGGAAATACAAAAAAAAATCTTCATCCGAAATCCACAGCCGGAGTTGTCGTAAGAAAAGGACTCGAAAAGGACAGTAGGGGGCGCACGGAAGGATGCAGAGGGTGAAAGGGGGGTGGGACGGGTCAGGAGTGTTCTGCCGAGAATGGAGAATCGAGTGCCACTTGAATTATTTATTTCCGTCCCTGCCCTCCAGCATCCTTTTGCCAGCCAACAAATTTCACAGTCCTCTGGCGACCACTCCACATTTCCATTTTTCTTTGTTACGCCACTGTGTATAAGCTCCCCCGACGAAAATATCACAATGCCCAAATCTATCCTCCATTGTGTAGGAGGTTCCTCATGTTACGGTTCGTTTGCATCGACGCTGATCTCTCAATAACTGCTGTATAGGCTAGAGCTTAAACATGGATAACTATAAAAAACCATTCACCAAGAAATAAATAACCCCATAGCTTCCTGGTTAACTGGGTGGAAGAAATAAGAATGTGCAAATCACCGTCACTGCGCGACGAGTAAAAATAAGAATCTCCCACATGAAAAATAAGCCAAATAATTCGAATTCATTGACATTGAAGTTCATTGACATACGTTATCCACTTTTGCTGAGAGTGTTGTTTAAATATATCAACTGAGTTATAAAGAAGAGCTAGAAGTAAAATTTTATGCAAAGTTAGTAATAATCTCCAACCTTGTGATAAAAAATGAGCATACACTATCACATCAATGAAGTAACTAGAGTGTAAAAAATTAATGGGTTTAAAAACAGGGAAATACCTGGACACTAGCATACTCTAGACATCTGCAGTATAAATGTTTACGTAAGGGATGCAGTACAGCATTATATGAATTTGACTCAATCATCTAACCCTAGAAGGAACTAAGATGGTAAAGTGAAGTGAAGTTGTAATTCCATTTTCACCTGCCTGTACCTCAGAGGTGCCTTTAGGATTCCGACAAGAAAATTATTTACTCACGTGATCAATAATACTCGGTCACTACTAGCAATGTTTTCGTTTTTTAAAAACTGTCTCGAGCAAACGGATGACAAAACCTTTTACTAAAATTGGTTTGAGGTCACTGTAGCTTCAGTACATTCAGCAAAAGCAGAGTAGGCGAATAGTATGGTAAATTACTGTAAACTAAACTCCCTTTAAGTCGACGAATGGTTTACGATAAAGAGTGGAATGTTTAAGGAATTCATAGGAAAATGCAAGAAAAAAATTGGCTATTTTAAATTGACCGTGGATCCAAGGTAAATTGCAATTAAGAGCAACACGTAAGAGCGTCAAACCCTATCCCACTAGAAATTTCTGGAACAAAATAACCTCATTGATGCTGATGGGAATTTTTTCTCGCAAAATTTTATGTGCCTTGTGGCCGGACTCTTGTGACGCCGGTGAAGAAACGGAAATGGTGCTTACTATGAAGTGAACGTTCGAAGCCTAAGCATTGTGATCATAAATACATAAAGGAAGACCGTAAAATCGATAATGCAGTCTATTTTCTGCGCTGTTTATCTAAGAGTCGAGATGTTTTATGACGAAGTGAAGTCTTCTTTCTCGTCGGGAAGAGTTTGCTTCTCCCCAATCAAATCTTCGCAATGACTTTGAAGGCGACACTTAAGAGGTTTATCGAAAATGGGACGACTTGGAAATATGAAAGCACACGAAAAATCACCCTTCGCTTGTTTTTTCGCAAAATCATTGCCATGAGACTCATTTACCACTATGAATGCGATAAATTCATATATGAAAGCATGAAGAATTATCACCACGGGTAACGTAGGGATTTCACCGATCAATTGACGGACAATATGAGATTGCAGGGAAGAAAAAATAATCAAATGAAACTTGTCTGTGATATTAATTGTGAACAAATGGACCTAAGTTTTTAAAAATTATGAAGAAAATGAACAAATTAAAGAAGAAAATGAATAAATAGGCAAGCACGAGATTCAACTATCAAGATCCAAGTATACATACTATTGTCGGGTTTGTCTCCAGAGTATACCATAAGAATGTGGATCATAAGTATAAAAAAATCCTTAAAACTTCAGTAAAAACATGTAGAAGCAACTAAAAATGCAACCGTGACGAAATGGCGTAACTGGAGTAAGCAAACACCACTTTATAAATTCATTCTTCTTGTATTCAGTCAATTTGAAAAGCAGTTTCCAATTGAAAAGTATATATCATTCCATATCCAAGATAGTATGAGCAGAATAAAAAAACGCTACATGTTGTTGATTAATTATTGACCCTTGGTAAATACGACTGGTATTTTACAACCGATTATATGAATACGAAAATCATATAAACAGCAGGGAAAATATTTTATTTTTGCCGAAATCTTTGAATTATGTCGATATGAAAGTTGAAGCTGAATCTTATGACATCAAACAAAAACAGTACTACATTATGCCAATTAACGTTCAACTCCTCAGGCAAATTCCATGAATACTAAAAATATACGAAAATAGTAATTTTTTCAAAACAGAAAAACAATTATCACAACATATTTTACTTACTATGCATTTTTAAGGTCAATTATTAGACGTTAGAAAGAGTCTGAGGTCACCATAATCGGGATGCAGATCTAAGTAGCACATGACGAACTCACCTGTAAAAGAATAAGAAAGAGAGTTAAACATACACAAATTTTTTAAAATATTCATAATAATGCTTAGCCAAAGATAAGCTCAGAGTGTTTCCCTCAAAGATCACAAAGTCTCGCGGCTTCAAATCCATTTTTATCGATAGACTTATGCAATAATAGATTCGATCTTATAGAAATTACGATAAATTTAAAAATAAACGATTTGATGCTACCAAATCATTTATGTAAAATAATATAAAAGTTTCTTTATGTAGTTATTGATTACTGGTAATTTTTCTGGGATTTCCTTGTGCCATTTATGCATCTCTATTTTAGCCAGGGCTTTAATTAACAAGTATAAAAGACGTAACTAGTATATAGCTAAGCTAAAAAAATGTTAAACTTGTTTTTTAACTAAAAAAATGAAGGGAATTTCTTTGGTTGGCCATTGATTTCAATCTGTCGTGGTCCCTCGCATCCACGTACTCTATATCAAATAGGCAAAAAGGACGTAAGCATGCAACAGAACGGGTGTAAATTTCCCGAATACAAGTTTTACAGGGTGAAATATTTCTCCTTCCGAGTATAACGGAACGCTTTTGTGGAGAGATGCCAAAAAAGGATTTCTTGGAACCTCAGCAACAAAACTTGCCCCGAAGGAACGTCCTCCATATTAGGAAGCAGCTTTCTGCTATATTCTTCGGGTCTTAAGGCAGGCAGCGGATCTCTTTTCCCGAGTTTAATTGATAACACTTTGGAGCCTAAGCAAGAAGTCTTAGAAAGTGAAATAAAAGATAAAGGGGGAGTGTTAGACGTGGTAAAGCGGGGAGTTAGAGGCCGAAATAAGGAATCCACAAAGGGCTGCGCTCTTAAGATCCCTCCGGCATAATCGATATACATGCTTCCCTTTTTTTCTGGCGATTCCCTCGAATTCAGAGATGGAGATGAGACGAAGGCGTGAGAGAAAGAGAAGGATAAAAGAAGAGAAATGAGGCGAAAGATTAGGGAGTGCGTGGGAATATCACGGCCCCTCCTATCTTTCCATCGGGCACAGAGGGCGCTGGTGTTATGGGCGCCATTGGTCGGACTTCCTTCATCGGCGTGGAGTACGTTTCTGTTTCTCTGGGAGGTTGCCAAATATGTTTCCCTTTAACCACGAGAAATACTTACAGCTATAAAGATCAAATTTACTTCGCTGAGGACAATTATTTTTTTCAATAGATATTTTCAAAAGTTTACGTAACAATAATGCATAATAATAGTTCATGTAATAATAATATTTTATAGTTTATTAAATAATTTATATAATTATTAAAACTTTTATACCACTGGAGTTCTAGTAGAGCATCATTGTAACTTTTGCCTAAATCGAGCCTTCCCCTAGCAGGATAAATTCGAGTCAACTACAACCAAGGTTCGAGTGAGTATAGTTACAAACAATGAAGTAATCGGCAAGTATTCATTTATCAGATAGCGAGGTATTAGGTAAAATATGCCCATTCTCGGTTAGATACATAACTATGGAAAACTAACTATTACAAAAATAACAACGGACCTGACATCCGTTTCTTTAGAATCACTGACCTTCATGAGGAGCAAAACAAAGCAATTTGGAGATTCCTCTTTAACACTTTGCGTGCTATGGGCGTAATATTATGTCTATCTATTTTATTGACTTTGTTTGCGTGAAGCTGTAATATTTCGCCAATGGTACTTTTCCAGTTTACTGTTAAGTGGTTCTTTTATTTCAAAAGTGGATTTTCAATTCAATTTTCGAATGAAAAAGGGTTCTTTTAATGTCTTGAGGACGAAAAGTCCTCTGTAGCTACCGGCACCATTATCTCAGCCTACTTTTTGTGAAAATTCTTTGGAGGAAAGAACCGTTCGTTGAGGGTGCAGTGACCCTTTTTGTCATCCAGGATTTTGAATGATTTGCTTGGAACAATGCTTTTGTATGATTTCCATGGTTTGAATAGTTCAAATTGAGCGTAATAAAAAATTTAATGCACTTCATGGCGGTTCATCATTTGTTGTAACTTTTTATTTTTCAAAAACAGTAGGTTTTCATTATTGAAATATGTGAGGTAGTGGTTTATTAACAGCGGTAGCAAGGATTATTACAGCACTCGAGTGGTACTCCCTTAACAAAACTCGCACCGTCTCTCTACACACATTCCGCGCGACTCCGTCTCTCTACACACATTCCGCGCGACTGACTGCGCGTCACCCTCCTTACTGGCTCTACCGTCCGAGTTCCTCGGCGTCCCCCAGAGGGGCAGCACCTGCCGGACCATTTCGAACAGCCCGTTGATGACAGTCGGCCTTTCCTGATTTCAGGGCCGTCCTCGGCCCGCTCTTGCGGTTGGCTGACCTCTTCTTCTACAGCATCGGATTCCTCTTGAATCTGCTCGTGGGCTCCCTGGTCTCCGGGGCTGCATGGGGGTGGGTTGTCATCTTCTTCTACAGCATCGGGGTCCTCTTGGATCTGCTCGTGGGCTCCCTGGTCTCCGGGGCTGCATGGGGGTGGGTTGTCATCTTCTTCTACAGCATCGGGGTCGTAGTCTGGTGGGGGTTGGCACCATGGTTTCATTCGATCTGCACAAAAGACCGAATGAAACCTCCTCTGGGTTCTGGCTGCTCCTGGGATGTCTGTCAGCAAATATCTATCCCTGGGGAATACCTTCTCCACCCTGTATGGTCCCTTAAATTTGGGTGCTAGCTTTCGAGACATTCCCGTAGCCTGGGCTTCTCGCTCGACTAACACAAACTCTCCCCGCACGTATTTTCTTGGCTCCTTGTGAGCTTCGTCAAACCTTTTCTTCTGCCTCTCCTGACATGTTACCATCCTGCCTAAAGCTTCCTTCCTAACCTCCTCTATCACTTCTTTGCTCAATTCAGGTTCATCTTCCTGCAATGTCACTACAACTCGGTTCCTTAACGCATTCCGCGGGCGGTACGCGAACAACAGTTCATGTGGACTGGCTCCCACCGTCTTGTTCTTCATCGAGTTCATGGCAAATTGAATGTCTTTCAAGCGCCCATCCCAATCACTTCCCTCCTCCGTTGAATTCATCGTAGTGATAGCTCGAGTAATTATGGCGTTTGATCTCTCTACTTGTCCATTTGCCCTAGGCGTCGCAGTGGCGTTCTTGATGTGTTTTATCTGATGCCCCTCGCAAAATTCCTCAAATTCTCTCGACGTATATGCCGTTCCTCTATCCGAGATGATACGGTCCGGACAACCAAACAAGCTAACTATCTCACTCAAGGCCTCACAGACTGGTTTTGACCTCGTGTTTTTCACAGCTCGTAGTACTATGAACTTCGTAAAATTGTCTTGGTACGCGAGGACGTATTCACTGCCTCTTTTGCTACGAGGGAACGGTCCTAGGTGATCTATGTTAACGGTATGAAAAGGCGTACCCTCGCGCTTAGTTGGGTACAGTATTCCTTCCCTTTTCCCGCCTGGTCTCTTGTGGTACGCGCATTCGATACAGGCTGCGATATATCTCTTTATCCTTTGTCTCATCCTCGGGAACCAGAAATATCTTCTCAGGTGTTCCAGAGTCTTTTCTTCTCCGTAATGTCCCATGTCATCATGGCTCCCCTTTATGATTCTCCAAATCGCATCTCTTGGGACCACCCAACGACTTCCCCCCTCCACTCTTCGACATATTCGATGGTCTCTTACTACATAATCAGTGTGCACTTGCTTATCCTCGTTTGTCTGTGCTGGCTTTTTCAATGTCGCATGTATTTTCTGGAGACTCGGATCTTGCAGCTGCATGGTCAACAGCCAATCCTCCTGCTGAATTCTGGTGGTGAATATTTTTGAGTCCACCATCTCAGGTTCTACCGCCTTTTGCATGCTCTCTCTTTTTGCGTAAGGCAGACGATACGGACGTGACGTCACGGGTTTGTCGTCATTCAAGTCAATGCTGATGCTGGTGAAGTTCGCCTTGCCTAACTCGCTTAAGTTTTTAGCAAAACATCCCCTGAATTTATTTACGAGGTCGCATAGTGCCCCTTCGTCTTGCGTCGTCAGGTTCTCGTTCATGTGTATCTCGTCTTTCTGGATCCGTGACTCCTCTTCCACCTTCCGCACTTGAGAATTCTTTCTTTCACTAAGGTCGGCGTTTTCTCTGGAAATGGTGAGTCTCCCAAACTCCTTTTCGACCCGAATTCCTGGTTGATCTAAGGCACTCCGCCCTACAATGATAGCATCCTCCTGAGAATTTTCTGGGACAATTAAAACCTCTACTTCCACATTCACATCGTCTACTTTCAAGATCATTCGTTTCGTGCCAATAGCTTCACAACCCCTTGATCCAAACCCAACTAAACGCTTTTGGCTCGCCTCATATTCGACTCCTAGTTCTTGTGCAACGTCTCTTCTCAGGGTGACAACATCGCTTCCTAAATCAACGAAGCCAACCACCCTGTCGTCGTTTATCTCTATCCACTTGTGGTACTCGTCCTTTATGATGCAATTGGGTCGTGTGATTTTCCTAACGTTCCACTTTTTCTCATTCTGGGTCGTTCTCGGTGTTGCCTGCAAACAATCTTTCTGCATATGTCCCGTCTGCTTGCATCGGTAACAAATTCTCTCACGGGCAGCTTCTCGGCACTCCCTAGCGAGGTGCCCCTCTTTTCCACAATTGAAACAAACGCCCTGGGTAGGCGTCCTTTCGCCCCTCACTTCCTTGACTTCAGCCCTTTTGCCAATGGTCACAGGAGGTCGATTGTGAAAGTTTGCCCTATCTCCCCATTTGACCCTATCAGTGACACTCTCGTATCGTCTTATCTTGCGTAATAGTCCTTCTACATCTTCAAAGTCACACATAGTCAGCAGCTTCACTAGTTCCTTATCCCACATGCCATTTAGAATGTACTTGATAAGGGAGGCTTCATTTACTTCACCACGCCTAGCGATAGTCTTCATCGCGTAAACATATGACTCATGCGTCTCGCCACGCTGCATTCTTCTCTTTGTAAGACTCAAGTGCACGTCGGCTTGGTCCTCCACTGATGGGAAACAATATAATAGTCCTTTTTTGAACGCCTCCCAAGAGTGTACTTCCTCGGCTACGCTATTCAGCCATAGTTTCGCCGCTCCGCGTAACTTACTAACGGATTGGGCTAACAACATCGACTCGTCCCATCCGTAGGCTGATGCAATGCTCTCTACTCGCCTGACCCACTGTACCGCCGTGAACCCCAGGGTTAGCGAAGGTTCAAACTCCGGCAATAATTGCTCTGCTATTTCTCGATAACCCACCATACTTTTATCAAGAACTAACGATTGCCCATTTAAAAGCTCTCGTTCACGTTCTAGAAGTTTCCTTTCTCTCTCTAGCAATTCTCTCTCGTGTTGCAAGAGCGCTTGTTCCCTCTCCGCTGCGCTTCTAAGGACGCTACTCTCTCCGACAGGATACCGCCAATTTCCCAACGACGGTTCTCTGCCCTTAGTAGGCCACACGACAGTAGCCTCGCGCGGTTGCTCACCGGGTCCTCTTGCCTGTATATCCTCCTTAGCCTTGTCTCTCGCGGCAAACGGCGTCGACGCAGGCAGAACCCACTTGGCGGTAGCCTCTCGGTGCATCTCACTATGCTCCCTGGCCACGCCGGCCTCGCTCTCCTGCTCTCGACATGTTCCCGCCAATTCAGTCGCGTCCCTTCCTTCCGCAGAATGGACCCCGTTGAAGCTACCTACGCGACACTCGCCATCCCACGACGCATTCGTCGGACTGGTCATTGCTACAACTAGAACCACACTCTCTCACCTTACTCAGTCCGCACTGGGGTTTTTGATGTTCTATCTATTGATGGCTGGATGTGCACGAACAACTCCACCGCAGCTCGCTGGTCAATCCCACTTCTGAACTGTGAGGTAGTGGTTTATTAACAGAGGTAGCAAGGATTATTACAGCACTCGAGTGGTACTCCCTTAACAAAACTCGCACCGTCTCTCTACACACATTCCGCGCGACTCCGTCTCTCTACACACATTCCGCGCGACTGACTGCGCGTCACCCTCCTTACTGGCTCTACCGTCCGAGTTCCTCGGCGTCCCCCAGAGGGGCAGCACCTGCCGGACCATTTCGAACAGCCCGTTGATGACAAATATATATTTAAAAGTTAGCAATAAATGTTATTAAACTCATTCATAAAGAAGAGCAAGGTCCGTTTTCATCGAAATACACATCGATAAAAATACATTTTTGATGCCAGCGTTTAAAAAAAATTTGCGAATTTAGTAAAAATGGCTGGATTTTTCAGCAGGGCTTCAAAATTAGTGGCCGGCACTCAAGATGTTAAGGAAATCCCTCTATACTTGTGCTTTTCTACAGAATATTGTTATCTTGCTTCGCCCATCGCTACTTCTTTGGCTACCAAAGTAGAAGAACTACTTCACCTCCACAAGATTATGGTTATTATGTTTCAGGTTGGCCTCGCCTCTTCTCTACTTGTGCTTTATCTGCGATGATCTTCAGCTTTCATATTTTTAATTTGAAATAGAATTTTCTTGAGTTCTTTGTCATTGCTGCAACGTAATTACCATCTTCATTTTGCAGCATGCTTTTTTTCACCGGGGATTTGCATTCTTGGCGCTTTCTGATGGATAAAATGGGTATGTTTCCCAATGAACGCATTTAAACTTTATTGGGTACAGAGCACAAGCCCTTTTCTCGTTACGCATTTATGCCTTCATCCTCGTAGCTGGGTCCAGATTTAATTGCAGCTGCTCGGTGTTTATGCAAATTGTGAATGATTCTCCTATCATGATGAAAAATTCTTATTTCTTTAAGAATTACTAGCATTTTATTCCAATATTCTTTACCGAAAGCCTTTTCTATTCTCACAAACGCTCATGCACAGGTATAATTACTGAGAAGATATATTCTTTTTAAGTAAATATTTGATTACGCTCTACCCCGATGGCTTAAAATGCACCACCGTGATGTTCTTTATTTTTGCTGAATTTCAACCTTCACACAATCTTATACCTTCTGAGGAGCCTAATTATACTCTTTTCATGAATGTTTGCAAAACTTATGGAGATGAATACATTTTTTCTGCTGATATTTATATCTCTTACACTGTGACTCAACCCTTACGTTAATTTGGGTAGGTGAGGGTGGAGGTCATCTCAGAATTAGTCAGAAGCGTATGAACACCACACATTCAAGTGGCCAATTCCCTTCCCTCGGCCATCTCGCACTTTTGAGATTATAATTTAAGGGTGTCCGAATGTTTATTCCGGGGTTTGCATTTGGGACACTTCGCTCAACAGCCTTCGGCTCTACCTACAAGGCTACCAATTTCCCTACAGTTTAATTAATTTCGATAACCATATACACTTTGCCACCCATTCCTGGATAACAGCCTGTATTTATCGTAAAACCCGTGAGAATGGTAGAACCTCTTAAATTGCCGCGAGCATACGAAGTTCGAAGCATACAAAAACTCGGAGGGGTGCAGTGAACTTTATTACTCTTTTCCCAAGTTATATAAATACGAGAAGTTATCATTATAAGGCACGCGATATACATGGTTACTTTGCAAAGTTTTCGGAATTATTTGATGTGCGTTAAATGTAAGATGAACGAGTGCACGTTATTTGTAAGAATAACTTGGTAAGTACGGCCTGACGATAGGTGAACTACACCTTGTGCACAATCACTGACTAGCAAATTGAACTCCTGCACTTTGCTATATGTTTTAAATTTTCATAGCACAATTACACAAAACTGAATAACCTTTGCATTGAATATCAGCGCAGTGTTTGAGTGAGATGAACAGAGAAGGAAAGTAGAAAAAAGGGAAAAAGAGGTAAAGAAAAGGCGCTAGACGTGGTTTCCTTGCAAAGTTATCGAAATTATTTCATGTGCGATATGCGTAAGATGAACGATTGCAGAATCAACTGCACCTTGTGCACAAGCAATAGCTACTATTGAATTCCTGTACTTTTCTACGTCTTCTATTTTAAATACAGAATTGCAGTGAACTGAAGCACCTCTGAATTGAATATCAGTGAACCAGAGCTCCGCTGAATTGAATATGAAAGCAGGGTTTGCTAAAATTGAATTCCTGTACTTGGCTATGTTTTCCACTTTCAGCGAACTAGTGCAGTTAACTAAAGCACCTTTGAATTGAATATCAGCGCAAGGTATTAGTCAGTTGATCAGAGGAGGAAAGAGGAAAGAAAAGGATTGTCTCCTCCTTCTCACTTTCACAGTGGGCGCATAAGCGTTTCTCACCACGGCTCTTCCCTTTTTCCATCACTCCTCCGTTCTTGTGTGTGAAGGAGAGAAAGTCAGCGAGGGAAGGGTGTTTGAGACGGAATGGCCGCGAGGCGGAATGTCAAGGAAACGGTCGGGAAATTCGGAGCGAGGGGGAGGAAAAAAATGTGGTCGCTATGGATGATGTGCTTAGGGGGGATGGGAGGGTTGGGAGAGGAAGAGTGGAAGGCGTTAAAGGCGGTCTGTCGCTTGATTGGATTGCCGCAGTAATTATTCGTCGAGTGCGCCACGGTGGTGGCGTTCGCTTCATTACATGAAGGGAATCGCCGCGAGGCTAGGAGCATACGAAGCTGAAAAAACTCGGAGGGGTTCAATAGGTCATACAGGGCACCTTTAATGCTCGTTTCCTAAGATAAGATAAAATCTCAAAAATAAAGCACGCGCTACGCATGGTTTCTTTTCGAAGCTGAAAAAACTCGGAGGGGTTCAATAGGTCATACAGGGCACCTTTAATGCTCGTTTCCTAAGATAAGATAAAATCTCAAAAATAAAGCACGCGCTACGCATGGTTTCTTTTCAAAGTTATTATATGTTCTTGATACGTAAAATGAATGAGTACACGTTATATGCAAGGATTACTTCGCAATTACTTCATAAAAACATCCATAAGCCTTCAAATTTAAGGATAAAATAAGTAAATATTTATGTTTCCGATAATATTAGATTCTATGGGGCCCTGCGGGTGATGTAGTACCAATGCCCGTTGCGTATAACATTTAGGAAACATTTGGATAGAAGCAAAACGTTTTACCCTCGCTCTGTTTAGAAAAGAAAATCACTTGTGCCAATTGACTTCTTACCCTCATATAGACAACAACTGAAGCAAGTACAAATTATCGCGAAACACACCGTAGCAATTGATGCGAGTAAAACGAATTAAAATATATTTTTGACCTGCAGAAAGGGAATAAGGAGTGTACCCTTTACTACTTTGGTGGTGAATGCTTCACACGTCAATGAAATGCATAGGTATTTGAATCAGTTTTTTTCCTAGAAAAATAAAGGTCTTTAAAAATAAATGCGAGGTGAAACTTTGTACGTGCATGCCTTATTTTTTGTCAACGGATGGTGTCCTCACACTTCACAACTCGCCTATTGAGGTGTCTGACGAGGAATAATGTATATTCAGAAGCAGTCGACTAAAAAAGTTTTCTGTGCCACTTTTGTAGCCCTAATTGATATTAACACCAACTATTAGCGACTGTATCATATCTGAACCCCGGATTTGAGTCTTAATTTTATAACTTTGTTTTTCACCATATGTGCGGATTCATCTCAACACTTATATTTCCCTGAAGGAGGGATTATAAAATACTGCAAATTATGTCATTATTTCTGGACACTTTAAAATGCGAAATAAAAAAAATTAAAAGTAACCAAATCCTGAACGTTTCCCGAGATATAGGAGATTAATGCTAGTTTGTTGTGAAAATTTTGTAAATAACTCTTACAAACAACGAATGTAGATCATAAAATGAATTTAAAAAGCAAAGGCTGGAATAGCTTTCTGATAAGGTAGTTGAAATGTTGTGAATATACCAAGGATAAAATTGGAATCCATGGCAAATGAAATGAGTAATCTACCTCTTGGCTAATACTCAGCTGCTCACCATAGTTGAGCTGCTCACCATAGCTCACCACCTGAGTTGCATATTGTTCTAAATTAAATAATTTTATTTTTATTTTATTCTCAAACCACCGAAAACAGCTCAAATTGGCCATTTTACATCGGGGTATTCAACAAATGTAACAAGTAAAAGTTCACGAACAACCATGCCCTGGACAGTGGAAACCTATCCAGGCGGGACTGGAACCCGCGACCTCTTGATTGGCAGGCGAGGACGTTACTCCGCCGCCACCGCATAACACATAAATCTTAAACATTTAAAGCAAAAAAGCATTAAAAAAATATTATCATTTGTACCGAAATCACTCAGTTGCTAGTCTTTTGCTGTCTCCAAGTAGTCTGTCCTACTATTTATGGTGAAATTTGAGTGGGAGGAAGTTAAGGAAAATTTTGGAGAATGCGAAGGTTGGAGGAGATCAATTGGATGTAGAATGGAGAGAAAGTACCCACTTGGGTGGAATGGGATGGTGACGAAAAGAGGGAAAGAGGGACTGCAAGTCTTCAATGGGTCGAACGAAACACAGATAGAGATGGGAGAATGGAACATCAAAGGTAATTCGCTAAACCAATACAAACACGACCCTCTTACACTTCTATCAACTCAGTCTTCCTTTCAGCAAAGAAGTCTCGGATTTATACCAATACATATATATTTATTTCTGCTGAGAGGGTTGAGATCGAATGAGAAGAAGGCAAGATGAGAAAGAGGAGATGAAGAAAGCTCGCTTCCAAGAATTCGGACGTTACGTCCCTTCCTCGTGATGGACTGGATGGAAAGAGGGGGAATCTACCACGGCAAGCGGATGGTCTTCGTGACTCGGGATCACGAATATTGTAGAAGAAGATCCTTAAGTCGGCCCATAAATATGTTGCCAACCACCGCGCATTTAAATGGGTCTACAAAAGTCGTCACTCGCCTCGCTGACGAACAAATTGATCCGAGTTTCACGGGAAAGTAAGGTATATTTAAGAGTTTTAATGGAAATTTATCCAAATTACCTAAAGAAGATTGATTGGCAAGAGAAGTGTAGGAAGACCAAGAAAAAGAGAGAGACCAGAGAGAAAAAGAGAGAGAAAGACCACGATAAACTGGTAATTTGGAGCCGGAACAGGCTTAGTAGCCTAATCCGGGAAGGAAGAAGAAGAAGAACCGAAACTTATATGCATGATGATTTAACTTATCAAATTTGTAAAAGCTCAATGCCTCGAATAAAAGCTATTCCTTGCAAATGCAAGCATTATGCTGCAAAATATTGGAAAAAAGTGGGGGTTAGAATATCCCTTTTTTCACGTTTGAAGCTCTATCGAGTCATTGTAGCTGTTGTTGATGTTTTTTTGGGTTGTGCCCCGCGTACTTATTCGGTTTGTGCTCGACGTTTCGTGGCCGTTGCTGGTTACTTTTATTTTTTAGGGAAGAAGGATAGTTTATTGTGGAGGGTGTTTCGGATTATTTAAGAATAAAGGTTCGTTAGCTCCTGTGAAAGTAAGTTTAATCCGGTAAAAAATAAGCGAAGCGGACGAGAATGTCACTGAGTACAAGTGCGCTAGTCAAAGGACATTACGAGAGAGAGAGACAGAGATTGAACAAGCCAAGGGAAATCCATAGAGGAGGCCCTGTTCCATTCCATAGAAGGCTGATTTCTGTCACCACCACATTCTTCTCATTATTCAAAAATGTCCGCGGCGTGGTGATGAGTGAAATCCGATCCACTTTTTCCAATATTTTGTTGTAAAATGAATCGTAGTTGCATTGAAAAGTTATGAATTTGTTAAATCGCATCGTCAGGAAGATAAATTCCGGTGTTGATCCCTTGTTTTACCTTATTTCCGCGTGAAACTTGGATCATTTTGTTTGTTAGCGACGCGAGTGGCGAATTTTGTAACACATTGAAATTCGCTATCGGTAACAACACATTTAGAGGCTGCTTGGAGGACCCTGTTTTGTAATATTCGTCTAATAAGCGCTCAGAGAGGTCGCTTGGTAGGTGCGCGATAGAGAGTTTCTCTAGTGGCAAGAGCTGGGACTAGAATTTACGCTAGGGCGCACATTTGAACCGTAAAAATTCGCGGGGAGTGATGGGGAGTGAAAAATTAGACATTTTATTTTTGCATTAAACATTTTGGACCCTGCTCTGAAATTACGCAAAAATAAAACGGCAACTCCGTCACCCCATGCCCTTTCAACCTCCTTCCCTTCCTTCAAACCTTATTTTAATACCCTCTTTGGATAAACTATCCTTATCCCCTTAAAAATAAAAGTGACCATCTGCGGTCACCAAACGTTTGGTACAAACCGAATAACCACGCGGAACACACCCGAAAAAAACTTCACCAACAGTGAGAATATCCTTGCCCTGCTCCGATGGTTAAGTACATGACATGGCAGAAAAAATTGGACTCCTCGAAGCACGAGTCCCTTAAGCCAAAAAAACGGGGAAACACATCCTCGAGCGCGAGATAAATCATGGCCTATCGAGTTGAGGGGAATCCACTCCCCACCCCCATGCTCCATCTGTTTTCCCCAATCTCTCATCCCCCTCCCCAGTCCTCTCTTTTAACGCCCCACCCCTCTCTTTCTCCTCCTCGCAGCTTTTTAATGGGGGACTCTGGTAAGATGGGGATGACGGTTTCCAAAGCCTGAGAGGAGAGCCGAGGAGCACGAAGCCGATTTATTCGCCGATGCGCGATAAGGCAGAAAGAAAATGCTCTTTAAAAACTAATGCCGTTCTCGAAATGTAAATAGAGCGGGGCAATATTTTCTCTGCTTCCGAAAAGCTTCAAAGGAGATGCATCCAACACTTTATTTCTTTCTTTTGAATTCCAACCATGCGCGAAAATCATGTTATTATTCGTTATTTGTCTATTATTATGATATTACGTTATTAATAATACCTGAAAGTAAAGCCAAAATATTTAAGAAGACATCATATTAGCAATTCCCAATAAAAAAGCTAAAAATTGATGTGAAACTATTTTGTTTCGACTAAGTTCATCACATTGATGCTAATATGGCCCAATGATATCATCTATGAGAGAAAAACCCTTACGGAATTCAAAATTGGATTAGTAAATCAAAAGAATTTATTACCGGAATGAATAAACGAATTTTTTGCTACAGAAATATTCGGAACAAAAGACTGCAATATTTATATCATTAATTTTAAAATGATTCATTCATCTAACTGCCTTGAAATGCAACTATACAGATAAATAGATAAGAACAAATAGATATATAAATAAGTAACATTTCTGGGCCTCTTCTTTTGCAATGTAGATACTATTTTGACTTTTGATTTGTCAAGGAGGAGTTTTGTTAATCTATTCCCTTTATTGCACTAAAGGAGGGCATTCAATGCACTCATATAAGCATAATGAAATTGAGTCAATTACTAGAGGATCGTTTCCTTGTTAAAAAAAGTTTTTCCTCGGCTCATACCAGCTTCAAAACATTGTCCCTGAAGTAATACCGTATAGCTTCATTAAATTAATTGTTACATATTTTAACGTGCTTTATTTCGTGCTCAGTGGAATAAACTTTTATTCTTGACAATAAAGCCGCGAGTCGTAGAAAAAATGAGGTAATAATGTTTTCCGATATGAAGTTCGATTGAATTCAAGTAGCGCGTTGCATTCATCTTTTTACTTCCTTTCACAGCTTGAGAAGGATGAAAAAATGCCTTAACGATCTACCTTTACGATTTCCGAGGGAAAATGCATGATTTACCGCAACTCATTTCCTTCCAATTACACCCTAAATTCCTCATTCCCTTTCCTCGGCGATTTTAATCTTATTCCCTCATTATTTCCGTTCTCCTCTCTCCGTTCCTCTAAACATCCCCCCTTCCACACGACAGCAGTCCGCTCCTTCCCTACACTCGAAGACTATCCGCGAGCAAACGTTGAGACCTCTTCAGCAGAACTTGGTCGATCACGGCCTAAAGCTTGCGTCCATATAATTCTCTACTGCTAAATCGACTCCTATATCATTCATAAAAATTGAATGTGCACTAATGTTCTCCTTTGCTAGACAAGAATACGATAAAAGTGTGCATTAGGGAATATTGTTTACGCTCTGGATCAAAGAAATTCGTTTACCTCTGCTATTAATCTCAATGAAAATAATCAGTGGAATACAGTCGTTCTGAAACATCATTTATAGATTAACATGTAATCTTTTAAGCTTCTTTATTTTTACCTATGCTATTCCATTATCTAGGGGAAGAGTGGACTATCTTTCCTATAACCGTGCATGCATAAGCATAAAACATAACCATGAAAATAAATGCTCGGAAAAATCATTTTGAATTATAGGGTTGAACTGACAGATTAATTCAATTGTTCGCGCAAACTGTAAATATAAACAGGTGATAGACGGGCGACATACCAACAAGGAAAAGATGTAGGTATATCTTCATAAATCTAGCTAAATACGCTGAGAGAATGAGTTTTAAATGCCTGTAGGTCTTTAGCCTCAGGGTCTAGTAGTACTTATATAGTGATCCTTGAGTTGTACCTAAAAGAGCTTATATAAAAATACATAAATTAGAAATTGTATGCATGCTTCTTTGAAAAACACTCGACGATTAAAATTGTAATATCACCGTTTGATCAACCTTAAGACTAAATTAAATGGAAAAAAACGGTAATACTTTAGACTTAATGTAATGCTAACTAATTACGTAATTGGGAGAATTATATTTGCTATTTTCTACTGTTTTACATGGCTAAATTTCCCATTGATGACCTTTATTGTGGTGATGGTGCAAGGCATTAGCAATATTGATGGACGGAACAATAGGATCGTACCTATCGTCCAAGTTAATAGGAAAGGCAAACCTATATGCATAATTTCTTAACCATAACCCTTTGATTCAAACGAAACACGATAACGCAATTTTGGTTCCATATTTCTGAATCATGATATAAATAAATAAATTTCGCTGAAACGAGAAAAGCGAAGCACGAGGTACACGGCCGGTCGCGCGGCGTACTTCGTACGCCACGGTTGTCGGTTCCTCTTGCCGATCTAAAAATATATTAGCTACAGTACTTCGAGATTTGAAAACTCGCACTATGAACAGTCAAAGTACAACATTGTAAGAATGCAAGAGGCCATCCTAGATCAGAACGTACGTAAAATGTTGAAATTCTTGGTTTTCGAAGGTCGGCGTACATTATTGGCCAGCGCGCTCGCTCGGGGGTTAAATTTTAAACTTCGCCGCTTTTTCTATTAAAATCATATAGTTATTTAATTTTCCACATGCATACGCTTGTGATTCGCATGGGAAATCAAAAGCGGAAAACGGGGGATCGAAAACGCAAATCTCACGTATAACATGAATCAAATCATTGCGAGCGAAGCCGTCTCCGTCATAACGTGCAATTCCCATTCGAAATTATTCATGCCCAATTCCTAATTTTGCGAGATCCCCACAGGTATTTATCAATCAAAATTCGTGCCAGCATCAGGACGCTCGTTAATTTTAAAAGGCGAGGAAAAATTCGGGCGGACGTTAGTCAAACCGGGATGCGATGAAGTTGGTAGGGTGGCCCAAAATTAAAAACTGGGGGGGGGGGGTGGTGGTTTGTTCTCAGAGGATGAGGTACCAGCGCATTAAAGTTTAAGGAGGGATGATCGTAGTGGCTAGCTCCGCCCCGTCACTTGCCTCACGGCCAATTTCACTCGCTCTCTCTCGCGTGGATTTTCCCGGAGGTGTTGGGTAACTGATGTCATTATTAACCTCTAGGAAAGGCAGGGATGAGGAGTTTGGTCGGTAAATTAAAAACAATGTGATTAGAAAGTTCAGTATGGCACTAATATGAAACAAATCATGGCTCTTAAACAGATACTTGGCCCTCTAAAATCATATTTTACCACGACCTTCAGCTTAGTACTACCTAAGTTCAAGATAAAATCTTCATTTCAATTCCTGCACTGTTACTCGCCTTGGCAGAAACAAGCGAATTAGATGATATCTATTTGAGACACTCCTCAATTTTACTCATCCTGATGCAAGTTCCCACAGAATGTAGTGACTACCTATCAAAAGACTATCGCTGTTCAAAACCAAACATTTAATCACCAAAGGTTTCACGCATTCTGTCTACATAGCAAATCATAATTGTATAATGTGATGGGAAAAGAGCATTTCCTATTTTTATTCAACAATTTGGGAATAATAATTTTTATGTATGTTTCCATTACTTTACAAATTATCTCAATCCTGCATGCACTTTCAAATATTGATTTTGAAGAAATATATTATATTAAGGATAAATGAAATCCTGTACATCAGCGGGAGTTCAAGTGTTTAGAAAGTCAAACCTAGCGAATTTTTTCTCGTGTGACAGTTAAAAGATCATAGAGTTTCAATATTGCCTGCTATGTGATGGAAAATCTTAGTGAAAAGTTGATTTGGATCGTGAATATGGTTGCGTGGGATTCATCAATACGGACTCACGGACTTTGTTTACATATATATCAATTAAAATAACCACATATTAATAGAGGTTAATTCATTTCATTAGTGCTTACGGGACTTTCCAAAACACGTGAACTTCCATTCATCTCCTAATACAGAGACAATTACCATCAACATTCCTCAATATCTTTTCCTTTTTACATCAAGCTAAGCATTCAGAAAAGAAAATTCACAGAGGGATCTGAAAATGAGAATAAATTGTGTCATATATATATTATCATATTGCCAGATCCAGAAATAACCAAACTCGACTCGACTCGATACACGTGAGTAGTCTACAACTCGACTTGATACTCGACTCGAGATCAAAAAGTACTATTCGCACATCCCTAGCCCTGAATTTCTCAAAAGGGCGCCACCATCGATCCAATTGCCCCAGGGCTCCACTGCTCTTGAGGACTGGTCGCCGGGAACAACCAAGGACACATCGTGCACGGGCGTGAAGGACGCCAGCCTTCTTTCCAAAGCCCACCTTATTCTGCCCTTTCTTCTCCATGAAAATCCCTGGGTTCTTCAGCGCGGAGCAATAATTTATCAACTAGCGAATTAAGGGTTTTTCGGAGGACGGGGAAATTTGGGCAACGCGTCATCACCGTTCTCTCTCCAATTCCAGCAGCCAGGGAGCTTTCCATCCCCCCCTCTCCATTTCCCGCCCTCCTAGCCTACTTTCCATTCCTTCTCTTTACCACCACCACCGCCACCCCCTCTCCTGTGTTTCCAGTCCACCCCACCCATCCTTTATATGCGTACTCCTCCATTTCATCGAAAAAGAGGAAAGGCAATTAACTCCTGGAGGCGTAGATCTCTCTCTCCCTCTCTCTGTCTCTCTTTGCCTCAATTATATCCCCTTCCTCTCTCTCTCTCGCTCTCTCTCACACACTCTTAATCATTTACCTCATTTCCCTTTGGAGAATTTCGCCCATTTATCCAGCCGCCCAGATATCGTCAGCTCCTTTTTCCATCCCCACCTACCACCAGCTCAGTGAGTGCCAACAATCCATTGCATCAAATGCTGCTTATATCATTCTTCCAAGCCCTTCCCAACTCCCCCTTCCACTGTCCCTTCCCCTATCACTCCTCCCTCCTCCCCTCTTATTAAATTTCGTGTTCCCGAGGAAATTAGAAATGCTAATTTTTGACTTGCCTAAGTGTTTTTCGATAGCCATTTGCATTTTCGCCCCCCCCTCCCCCTACCTTCCACGGGTTAGCGGAGGAGAAGCAGCAATGAGCCCCAGTAGCTCTCTCGATATGCTCTTGCCTTAGGTAACGCCGGCGTCGGCGCCTCTCCCCCTTTGTAGGAGTTTCATTATTCCAACCTTCCGAGAGCTTCCAATATTTCTGTCATCCGCCAAACATGTCCTGAGTGCATGACATGAATACATATTCTAAGTCATTCATCACCTAATTGATCGAATATGCATGGGGTTATCCTTGCTGAAATGTATATACACTGTTAACTACCATACAGAATATTAAAATACTCCACCGACTATCATTTATGTACCAGGTACCATTAACGAGTTCAAAATTGAAAATGGCATTAGGTACTATGGTCTCTTGAGAGATACACATGGTTTGCGTTTAATTTATCATCGTTTTTAGCTATTGACATGGATTCAGGTGACGTAAATGAAAAAAATGAGTGCAATATTCAATATTTGTTATTTAATTTAAGTAATACTACAGGACCTCTAAGTTACGCTTAAAGCCGTTCACTCGATAAGGAACCAGACACGCTAATTGTACAATAATTAGTTTGATGCGAGAACTGAAATAATTGCATTCTTATATTAGCCAATTTATTTTGTCATGTCTAAGGCTACTCACCATGAGAAATATTCAATAAGCAAAAAGGTAAATGTTAATAAGATAATATCGTATTTTACCCTTATTTTACGGCTAAATATTCACCGAGGTTAATTGTCATTACTTTGCCAAAATTAAGAAAAAGCATTACGAATGCAGGTGTTTTTTAGAATTTAGTAGATATATATTGGGTTAATATTCAATACAGCTCTTTCTAATTGGAATAAAAAAACGTAAAACACGTTAAATAATAAAATAAAACATCCGAAAAACTATAAAAAGCAGGTTGATGGTAAAACTGATAAATTATTTCATCTTATCTTTAAACATCTCACGTAAATTTCACTTATTGGTATGACTTGCCACCAACCGGCTCTTAATCACATGCTCGAATCTTGCTCCGTTCTTAGCAGCTCTCAAAATTTATGAACTCATAAACGGCGAAATAACTCTTTGAAAATGCAAGTAATGCTTTTCAAGTAGTAACGATGCCATTACTGAGGTACCTACCTACACTCAGATGCCACATTTCTCATCGCATAAAAATCTTGAAAGGTTAGAATTTTTTGTCAGTGGTTTTCATTGAAATAAGAAGTTTTGATAAGGTAGGAAATGGTTGGCTTATAACTTCTATTCATTTAGTTACATGTGAGGAAAGTTTCATTTTAGGAAATTACACTGAGTTATTTAACAGTTAATCAAGTGAAAGTCAAATTTTCCCTCTGACGGAAAATAATATTCAAAATTATATCATGGCATAAACCGTAGAGTATAGACGTCCATGAGAGTGCTGATTATTACATTTAATATATGATTTGACAAAGATAAAATACCTCTCCATTCATAGAAAAAAATCGATATTTAACTACAATACAAGTATGAATATTATACTCCCACTGACTCAGGCTACTGAAAAGCTGAAGGAATCTATTTATAGCGAATAGAGAGAACTACTTATCTTGAATGAGCCGCTACACAGGACTTTCCGTTGAAGATAAGCGAGCATAAAAGCATCATCCTAAACAACACATCAAAATATGTCTCAGTCTCTCTCCACTTATACGGCCAGAAAAGACGTTTACGCCCACTCATAAAAAAGATATCCATCGCCTTCATCTCATTCTACATGCTCAAAGAGGCCATCCACTGAAATTTCAATTCCAAAGTTAAAGAAATCCTCTTTTCTCGTCAAAGCAATTCCAAGAGCACCCACCATCCATTGTCGCGGTGCCTTGCTTGATGCCGTGCCGCACGCTTATATCCCTTATCGCGGAGACTATTCCAAGAACCGAAAGGATTCATGGAGGGAAAGAAAAGGAAGACACGTTTTGAGTGGAAAAAGATACTCTCTCTCTCCTCCTGGCATATGAATATTACTATTGCTATTATCACGACCACTCTAATTCCCCGAAGGCATGCCGTTGCTACTAACGCGCTCACATATTAAACGCTTTCGGTGAAAGGGAGTATCTGTAGGAAGATGTTTTCCTCAATGCCCGACAGGGGACGAAAGCGTCGTTCTTAGAAGTGCCGGCTGAAAGGGAGCAGAAGGATGGAAGGTGAGCTGCTTTTCCCATGCGCCGCGCGCCGTCCGTCGTCTGCCTTTTCAAATGCCTCCCGGTCCCTTTCATCCCGCTGACGACGTCACTTCCCTTTCGTTTCTTTCTCACAATTCCGCGCGTGGAAGGCGCAACTGAGGACCAGGAGCAAGGAGACTGCATAGGAGAGGCCCAATTCCACCCCGTAGAAGGGTGATTTCGGTCGCATTTTAATCGGTTTTCAAAAATAAGAATAAAAACAAGTGTTTATTGTCGTAGACCTTCAGGGTTCTGCAGAATTTATATAAATATAAAGTTCACTTGCTGCTAAAAATGAGAAAGTGTACGAAATAATAATAATAATTCCCAAGGACCTTCAACAAAAACAATAAATTCATAATAAAATTAACGGTATCTCGCATATTTCAGCAATATTGCAACAATAACTTCCACTCAATTTATAAACTCAAAACTATGTAACTCAGAAATAATAAATGACTTCAAAAATGCAATACCCAAAATAACACATACTTCAACAGTAACTCCCCTCAATAGATGACTACTGAAATATGTCCGCGGCGCGGTGATGAGTGCAATGCGAACCACTTTTTTCCAACATTTTTCGGAACAATAACTGTAATTTCGTGGGATAGCATTTAGCTTTTTTGCGTTTTATAGGTCATATCATTCTGCATATAAATTTTGATTAAAACCGGAAATTGTATCTTATTTCTCCGAAAAACTTGGATCAATTTGTCCGACGCGATGCGTGTGGCGACCTTATTTTCACATTAAAAAAACTTACGCACAAAATTATAGTAAAAACGAACAGGCATCGGCAAATATTGCTAAAATTTTCAACTCATATTACTTTCAATAATAAAAGTTTTTCCAAAATTTATACTGCTGAATGCGTGAAATTAAATTATACAAATTACTTAATAACAATAAATGCGGCAAAATTTAGGTGACTTCTATTTATTACTAATAATTTAAGCTCATGCTATCTTGACCGCTTTTTTTGGATATTGCTATTTTTCATTATGCACTTTTCAATGTTCGTGCGCATTATAATTTAATTTAATTTATAGTCAGTTTCTAAAAAGATGAGATGGCTGAACCGCTTTCCCATTTGGGAACTGGAATTACAGGTTGACATTGCCCATCCTATGCATGCAAGCTTAAAGAAACAAAAAGGAAAATTATACTCTTTCAATACGTTTCAAAATCTTCACAGGCGAAAACGGATAAGAATTGCGGATCTTAAACTGACTGAGGACAAATAAGTAGCATAAAATAATTTCCACATAAAACCAATATAATTTCTGGTATCCATTTTATTAGTCAGAAACGGCAGTCATTTGAAATATTTGCGTGTACCATCACTAAGGCTCCTTGGCACTCTCAAAGCCTGCAACGTCACAGAAAAAAATTTTGCCTTCCCTGACAAAGAAAATGGGGATTGTGACCCCAATCCTCGTATCTGTGCGTCAACGCAGCTCTTGATGTGACATGTAGGGGGCGGTGCGGCATATGTGATTCATTCCAAAGCAAGTCAGGAACGCAACAGAAGGAGAAGATATCAGGCCCAAACCACTCTTATCACTTAATCTCACTTAAGCTTTAAGTATTCTCTTCCTATAGAAGACGCAACACTGCCGTTATCTGTTATTTTCATGCAAATCATAGAAAAATAATTTAAATATGGTTGTAATTTTTATCATTTTTTTTCATTTAGATGGATTCACTTACAGAATTGGAGGTAAAATAAATTTAAAAAATATTTCGAGGGAAATTTTAGCAAAAATTACCAAAAATATTTGCTATATAGTTAAAGTTTTGGATGTACAATAAATTTAAAAAGATTTTTCGGTCATTCAGAGGGAAATTTCAGCACAAATTACCAAAAACAATTTGCTATATAGTTTCAGTTTTTAAATTATAAATGCCAAAAAACATTTATCATGCATCTTTCCTGAAAAAATTCTCCAATCTTGAATACTTAGTTTACAGAGAAACAAAATAATAATAATAATAATAATAAGAATAATGAGTACAACTGATAATTACAGGCTTTACTTGTGAATTCTTTCCATATATGGATAATAAAAGAACCTTAACAAAATTGTTTTTTCCGTAAAAAGAATGAAGCTTAATGACTTCTCTACTTTGAATTTCGAGTTAATTGCAAATCTATAATTTGCAAATTATTTATTTGCTTTGGGTATTCGATTCATTAGAATTTATTAGATTCAAAGGTGACGGATGAGTATTTTTGGTGAGGCTTCAGTAGGTGTGCTGGCTCTATTTGCTGTCCTTCGAGTCCACATGTATTTACTTCTTGGAAACGGAAGGGTGAAAAATTCTGCGAGGCATATATCAAAGGAAATATGATGTCAGGCAGACACGACGGTGGTGAAAGGATTCGGAGAAGTGGAGGCGAGGGGAATGATAAGTGACAAGATAGCAACGACGACGCGCTCCCATCCATTCGTCTTTGCGCATTCCGCTCCAACGGAAAAAAAGACACACAAGAATAACACCGCTCTTTCCACTTGAACACTTTCAGATTTGATACGGGATCTCTTGTGATGCGAAAAGTGAAAATAGTGTGTCGCCGTAGATTTAGAAACAAACTTCCCCGCTATCGGTGCTCCCCAGAAACGATGGCTGAAGGTTTACACGAACCTCCAATTCTCAAGCTTTATATATACCCACGATCCCCTAACGCAGCTAAAGTCAGGCTAATCAGAGGTTAGGAGTCGGAATACTGTAGAATTTGACATGAACTCCGAAAATTTCTAGCATAAAATAGTCAGTCACCTGAATTAACACTTCCGCTATCTTTTACTTTTCATACAAATCATAGAAAAATAATTAAAATATGGTTATAATATTTATCAATGTTTTTCATTTAGATGGATTCACTTCCAGAATTGGAGGTAAAATAAATTTAAAAAATATTTCGAGGGAAATTTCAGCAAAAATTACCAAAATTTATTGCTGTATAATTTAAGTTTTTAAATTTTAAATGCTGAAAAACATTTATCATGCAACTTTCCTAAAAAAATATCCAATTTTGAATTCTTAGGTTACAGAGAAACAAAATGGTTAGGGGTCAGAATACTATAGAATTTGACAAGAACTTCGGATATTTCTAGCATAAAAGAAACAGTATTACCTAGAAATAAATTACCTGCATTTTAACGGCTATGATTATTATGAGCAAATATTTACAAAAATCATTTCGAAATTAAGTCTCGTAATAGGATGTTAACATGCGTATACCGTGACCAGCATAAATAGTCGATATTTTTGTCACTGTTAATAAAATATGTGTGAAATATTTAAAATCATTTAATACAGATTTTTTATCGATGCAAGTCTCTACAAATAAAAATTTATTCAACAACTAGACGTCAGTATGATGTGTAAATACGGCCAATGCCTTTTTTCCACGAGCAGTGCCGTAGCCAGGAATTTCGTTCGGGGGAAGTCCAAAACCAAGGGGAAACATTTTTGAAAAAATGAAGTGCTAATTATAGGGTTTTAAACTACTTTTAACACTTTTTATAATCAAAAACCTTAATTTGATAAGAAATATTCTGTAAATTCATGTTCTTTTTCAATATTTTGTTTTCTGTTATGGGGAAAATAATTGTGTTTTTATATTTAGGGCGGGGGGGGGGATGCCCGTACCCCCCGGCCTTCCCCCGCGGCTACGCCACTGTCCACGAGAAAATAAGGTTAATGTTCCACTAAAGTACTATTTACATTTGTTTACGATTTAATAGTAATCTCATCAGAATGATAAATATTATACTTCCATTTTAATATCTCACGGCGTAGTAACAAAATAAGTGTGTCAAATATCCTTTACTTGTATTAACCCATTGGCGTATGGGATCTTAAAATTCAATTCATGATTTTCACTCGCTGACAGCTCTCTGTTTCCAAATGATCCTGCTACTAAAAACATTCATTTCATCATCTGTTTGTCGATAAATTGATCATGATATAAAATAACCCAATAGATAAAAAAAATTAAAAATGATGTAGCACATTTAATCTTTCTCCCGAGGTGGCAAACACTCATGAATCATTACTCAAGCGAATGAAAACTCGCATACAAGCAGAGATTAATATTCTCAGCCAAATGGGGATCGCGCATTGTTTACGGTTTTCGTTTCCATGCGCAATCCATTTAAACTGTCTGAACCGGTTATCGTCTATATGCTCTTCATCTTCCACGGCCTGTTCGCGGGCGTACCCCCCCGGCCCTCATTGCCAACGTAAATCTCCCCCGCCTTCCCTCATTTCCGTTCCTTTGCAATCAAACCCTTTTTACCCTCTACCCCTCCGCACCCTTCCTCCAATCCCCGCAGAGCATCGATCAGACTTTCACTCGCTGACAGCTTTCCGTTTCGACCGCTGAGCACCGCATTCCCGCGTTTCGGAGAGGAGGACAGAAGGGGGGGGGGGGACGGGGCAGGGAGGCGGCAACAGAATGCTTACGTAGAGATGGCGCACTCCCTCATTCATCTGTCGGCTCTTTCGCGTTCGCCGCGACTTCGGGCGAGATGAACGCGATCATAAAAAGCCATCAAGAATGCCGTGAATGCGAATTTATTACTTTTATTTTTTTTTTGCTGGGGATATTCGAATCATTTGCCAAACGTTGCTAATCCTTCGAGGGAGAAGATATAATACGAAGAAAGAAGAAGTGAAAATTTTTTGAAACGAAATCGGTAATCTAGAGTCTCAATTAATCTATGTATCTATAATCTATATATCAATCTTTACCTCGCCGGCCTCGGTGGCGGCGTATTATATTCCTCGCTTTATAAATAAGAGGCCGCGGGTTCAAGTCCCGCCTGGGTAGGTTTCCCCTATGCAGGGCATGGTTGTTCGTGTACGTTCAATCGTTACATTTGTTGAATACCCCGATATAAAATAGCCAGCTAAATATTCTGTAGTCGGTAGCTTTTTAATAAAATAAATAAATGAATTTAAATATATGTACCTTGGAGGCAATGAACACTGTCCGTTTTCCTCATTTTTCAGGAGAGCAGTTTTGAGATTTGAAAAAAAATTAAGCAGCAATTACCAGAAGGTGAGGTTAAATGTTTTCAAAATTTTATGTCACAATTTTATTTGTATAATAAGCTAACCTTCTAGTAATTATTGGTTAAATTAAATTGGGACATAATTTCCTTTATCTCCAAGGTACAGCTATATAAAGGAGGATGTCTGTTTGTTTGTCCGCTATGCCTTTTCATATGGCTGCAAGGATTGCAGCCAAAATTAGTACGTAGGTGCATGGTCTGGAACGTGGTAGTGCTCGCTACTTTCGGTCGATTCTGTACGCATTCTTTGCTTCCAATGCTAAAACGTCTGTGGTTTGGAATTCTGCCGGGTAGACACACCTCTTGACACCTCAAAAATAAAACAAAACTCAAAGTATTCTACAATTTACTATTAATTCCCTCGGTACAAACCTTTTTGCTGAGGTATTCGTTCACACGCAGTTTTTGGTCTACGTACGCAAGGACACACATTATGATCAATGTTGTAAAGTGGGGCATAAGCTGATCCCGTCGCGGTGTGTGGAAATCATTTTTTCCATTATTTGCTATTACATATATATATCATTATCAGTGGGGTTGAGTCACATGTTTTTATTCCTCCTTCCCAGCCTTCAACGACGAATAAAGTATACCTAGAGGGAATAAAAAAAAATATTATTATACCTAATGATAAGGATGGCGAAAGTAGAGGACTTTATTGGAATAAAAGATAGTAGCATTTTTCCACTACTATTTAATACTTCGTACGCATTAAATTAAGGTATTTTTTGTTAGATAAATAATAGTGTTATATAATTTTGGAACGTTAATAACAGTGGAAAAGTGTGATTCCTTTTATTTCAATACGTTGGATTTCAAATTTATCACTCCTGAATCGGTCGAAGTTATAGGAGGACTTAAGTCTGACTCTAACCTGATTGGAACTCCTTCTAATGAGACCTTTCTCCAATGGACTTAAAATCCAATGCCCATAGGTTCTTGGACCTTGTACAAACTACGAAGCCATGCGCTAGAATTTTCACCGAGGCGCAGCGTGCGTTGACGCACTTGGCTGGTGAGAATCAGCGCGCTGCATGAATGTCAGCGGATTAACTCCTTCCCCATGTCGTCTCCTCCACGCTGCGTGCGTCCTCGCGGCCGCCATCTGTCACTCACAAGCTCCCGGAGGCCATTCAAGCCTCGGGCGACTCGGCGTGTGAAGCGCGAAATGCAGCAGGCGACCAGTTTGCATTTATGCTCGTGAATAGCGAACTCAAGTGCCGCGAGCCACGGCCGATGTAGATGAGATAGGAGATCACAACGGGGAGGCCAGCCCCATGATATTATGTCCGCGCTGAAGGACCGTCGAAGCAGGAGGTGACAAGGTCTGCTCTGCTCATGAATCGCATAAAAAATCGTCAGCATATTCAGTGAGTTGCTCATGAAACCAGGAAACTTGCAGCAATTATTAAAAGGGGTATACCACTACCTTACAGCCAGAGTTTAATCATGAAGTGTAATCATGTATAAAAAATGCTATAAAATTGAAATATTTTTCAGGGCATGTACACACGTCTAAAATATAAATATTTCACCTGAATATTTTTCGTAGGAGAGTCTTGGCATGATTATGATTGATGGAAATTTTTTAATAAAGGTTTGTGCTCTAATATTACCTAAAAACGATGATTGCGTTAGAATTACGATAGTGAAGCATTGCGAAAAAGGAAAAAAATATGATCCGTCGGGCGAAAGTATTAAATCCAGTCAACAAGTTTTTAATGTCTTACAAAAATAATGTGGAAATAATAAAGGAATACCCACATGAAACATGACACACGTAACATAATTTACTTCCTCTCCATTTAGAAAGAATATCTTGCTAACACCTACACTGTCACGAAGATTGATTGTTTATTAAAATTTGAAAGAATCTATTAATACCGATAATTCACTCATTTGACTTCCATTGATGAAATTTAAATATGGCCACATTAATTCCAACCCGTTTTCTTACTTGGATCCGCATTCAAATCCACCGAAAAACAAACACTTCACTAATTTTGTACATGTAAAAAGCAAAAATTGAATACTTCTTCACTATTCATGGGTACATGAGAATGTACGCATCGCATATGGCACACTATTTACCATTGGGCCATATTCAAAGTATTCATAACACAGCATTTTTTCAAGTTATTTTTTTAGGACTGCGATTAGTAGCGAAACATTCCATCAACGAATCCAACACGCTCTACATACACAATTATACAAAATATTAGCAATAAATTGAATACCTTTAGCACCTTATTTGTCTTAAGCATTTACTTAGTCAATATAAAGTTACAATAAAAAACGTAATACTTGTTTTACTTAGCGCGAAATATTATTTTACAAGCAAACTTCTTATTCTTCCTCCGATCATGCCGGAAGAATAAGATAGTCTTGACTTAGAATGTGACGCCATAATTGAAACTGAGGCGTAGTAAGTAGGATATTAATTATCGAAAACTTTATTTTTTACTCTAACGTATTTTATATGATGTTTAAATTCAGCTAAAATGATTGATTAATTCTGCAATTTCCGGCTCTTCCCTCTTATTCAATAAAAGTAGAAATATCAATTACATTTTCCGCTGTGCAAAATAACTGGGTAAAATGTAAAATAGTTGTTTAGTGTACTAAAATAGAAAAATAATGAGGATGTGCAAAGCAAAATGTAGTTTTATTCTCCGGACGACCTCGTAGATCTTTCATTGTGGCCATGAAAACTTGCATAAAAGGTCCCTGAGTTACAAAACTGTCCCATCCCTCGGACTGCTGTTTGGGGTTGTAAATGTGTGGCTACCTTTTCATCATTTGAAATTTATATTTTAGACAAGAGACATCGTAAGAATGAGACTAAATGCCTTCAAAGTGAAGTAAAATATTCTTTTGGCAGGAGAGGAAGCCACCTTAGAGGAAATCTAGAGATATAACTTCCTCATGAAGTTTAGAGAAGATCAATACTTGCATCTGCCGTACTCTCAATGGCCTATTTAAAAGCTACTGTGGCATGGGTGAACGATAAGTGAGAGAGATAACATAGATGTTTTACTATAAAGGAACTTACACTTCAGAAACAACTGAAGAGTGTGTTTTTCGAGGCGACATGACGTAATACATATTTAACATATTTAAATATAAAATTAATGTAGGCTACAACCAATTAATGCGCTTCAATGATAATGAACTAGAACTATAATATTTAATGATGAAAAAAATGATAAAGAACAGCAACCATCAAAAGAGAACGTACCAAAAGAGGACATCACTGTTTTTTTTTACGGGTTTAAAAACTTATCACATTTCCGTGAGATTGGTAAAATAATGTCTTCGGCTTCATTAAAAACGGTAACGATGCAAATCTAAGCGGTAATTTGTTTAAACATAAACTTTTATCCTCCTTTAACGTGTATCAATAGTTGTTTTCATATTAATTGAGGACCTTAGAAACCAAGGTGAATATGAGCATTTTTTATTTTTGGAGACAACAGATAACGGTTGGTTGGGAAACACAATATTGTTGTCACAGGCGGATACATGTAAATCACTGAATCTATATGCATATGTAATTATTATTACTATTTTTTTTTCTTTTCTTGACCTTGTTCAATATGCCATATAATATTTCTTGGAGTTTAGGTCAATTTTAAAAAAAGTTTCAGCCAACGTTTCGATTTATTTTTAAATCATCATCAGGGCTATGTAAGAAAAAAGTGTGAACAATATAAAATACAAAGGTTAAAACAATATACAATATTTATACATAAAAAAGGTACTTACATAGCCCTGATGATGAATTAAAAATAAATCGAAACGTTGGCTGAAACTTGTTTTAAAATTGACCTAAACTCCAAGAAATATTATATCGTATATGCATATGCTTATCGGTGATTCACTTGTATCCCTTTGCCATAACAGTTTTGTGTACCCCACTAACCATTGTATGTACTTATAACCAAAAATAAATAATATGCAATCAGACCCCTTTGCCTCAATGGTCCTCAATTATTCCGTTATTCCTGGGGCTCTAAGATATCTGGCAAAAATATTGGAGAGATAAGTAACTGCAGTGGAGTAAGAGTAATATTTCACTGACTTTTGAACTGAATTTACATTCGTCTAGCCCCTCTTTAGAATTTTTTCTCCAGTTTTTGAGTCAACTAGCGGGATTTCTCATTCACAGAGCCTGTCCGTTTGGCTGGAAAAATAACTCGTCGCTAGGAGAACTCTGGTAAATAGGTCAAATTGAAGTCATCCCCATCATCCGGTACCTATATAATTAACCCGGGAGTTAGTGATGATCTTCTCCTTTTTTTTCCTGAAGACGTAAAATTCGCTCCTTTTGGTGTTTTTTTTTCTAGATTCTCCTTGACTCCTCGTCGTATTTTATTTGCTTCAGCCATGTTTGTGTCTAAATCTCTTCCTTGAAATGTTGACTTCCAGCCAACGCTTAACTATCTTTCCATTCCTCAGTCTGCTCACGTGGCCCAATTAAATTAGTTTAGGGAGGAAATGGGGATAAGATACGTTGAATAACAACTCCCCAAGAAAATCTCTCCCAGCCTCTTTCGTCCGAACTCGAGCACTTAACCTGTTAGGGGTTCTCTATCTAAGCTTGTGTGATGAGGGTTGGGTATAAAACTTCAGACGGAAACTGGGTCAGCGAGCTGATTTTTGTTCCCGGACTGAAGATTCATTTTCTGTCAGAAGATACGTGAGGTCTAACTAAACCGGTAATGGCCACGATTAGCCATTAAACAAAAAAACATAAAATTTCCATCAAACGTTCTTCAAAATTGTAAAGTAATGACTGATTGGAGCCAACAGTTGACAATTTGAAATAAATTGAAACATTGAGCATCGAAATCTTTAAGCATGTAAAAATGGACACATCATTTACATTTTAAAAATTTCATCTTCAAATCAAATGACAACTAACATTCAAGTGCCTCTTTTCTTGAGCTCATAATTAATTCAACTTCATTAATTTTAATATTTTTAATTTTTTCCACTAATGAATAACTAAATTTTGCATTCATTTTACACTTTCGAAACGAATTACCGTGATAAACCCTTCTCGGGCTATGCACCGCATGAGTGACTTAAGTGCTGCTGACGTTTCAGGTAACGAATCGCTACTGAAAACGTCGGTCGCACTGAAGTCATTAACCCTCTGAAAACCCATAAAGAGAGTTCATTAATCCCTTTTTAGCCGATTTTTTCTTAGATTAAACCGCGAAACCCCATATTGCGAACTTCTTTTGCAGATTTTTAGTCAGGAAGCTTTAGTGAGACCCATTTGTGGCTTATTAACGAAGAAAAACTAATCTCCATGAAAACATGGATCGAGTATTGTTGCTACGAATGTAAAGGATAGTGAAAACACAATGTTCTTCAAAACTCTGCTAGTAAATGGTACTTTCATTCGAAAATTGTCTGTAGCTTTGAAAAATGATCATCGATGCTTAAAGTCGATTAGGTTGTCGTAATAACTAAGCGTGATCAATGATTCATCCACATTTTACGAACTATGCTGTAACTGAAAATAATTAATCAAAATGAGAAATGGTTATTAAATAGGTTGAAAGTGTTGACTTTTTTACTTACACATGAATAAATTATGCGGCATTCTTCATCATTCAATCTACTCAATTTGATGCAATACCATTTTTATTTCTGAATTTTTAGCTTTTAGAGGTTTTACCACTTTAAACTAATAGGGCGATTCTTAGGATTTTCACGTAAATTAATAATGCACACAAATTTTATTTACAACTTCCCCGTAAACAGCCCATACAGGCCTTTTTAACGGAGAATTAATGAAGTACGGCACAGACATGCATGTCCTGGATAGGGACCACCTACCCAGACGGGATTCGAACCCGCAACCTACGGTTTGGCAGGCGAGAACTTAACCCACCGAGGCCGGCAATGGCACACATTTATTTAAATCATATATTATATTTATTTATTTTACATTATATTTATTTATTATATATTATATTTATATTATTATATATGTTATATTCTATAAATAAAATATTATATTTATATTGTAGGTACTTGTCTGTATGTTTTTTCTGTCTTAGCCCTGATGATGGTTTAAAATAAACAAAAAATTGGCAATAACTTTTTTGCGTAACATACGTTGACCTACACTCCAAGAAATATTTTAACATGAATTAAACGAGGTCAAGATAAGGAAAAAAATAATAATTATTAAATCATTTAAAATTTATATTTTACGATATTTCAATTCGATGCATTGCGGATCAGAATTTGCGAAGAAATAAATAACCTGATCTATTTCCCATGACGGTCGACGCTGGAAGCTCTTTCCATTGAAGAGAAAAGTCTTTTGCGGCATTGGAATTCCTGCTCCCGCCTCCGCGACCGTTCCCATTAACGCCTGTGTCTTGCCCCTTTGTCCAACAGCACCCCACGACTCCCGTACCCTCTCGCCTCGCTCCACTCCACGCTTTTTCTTCCAGTGCCAGCGCAGCACCATCGAAAGCATTTTCCCCCTCATTTCCTTCCCCTCCCCCACCGCCCACGCTAAGACCGTCACTTCGTTCGAAAGCCCTTGCAAAGCCTACACACGTTTTAAAGGCTTCGAAAAAAAAGGGGAGAAAACATGGGTTCCTCGCCTCAATATGTTTAATGTCCTCATTCCTCGTCACGCGACTTAAGACGAATGCCGAAATCATTTAATGTCTTCTTAAAAGTCGTCTTTCACTCTCAAAAACGAGATTTTCCACGGGAAAAGTAAGACATATGAGATATGCATTGCGTAATGTGAACGAAATTAAGTTTATAGAGTGTTAAAAGAATACTTGTTGTCTCTAAATTATGCCTGAAGGCAATAAAATAATGGAAATAGAATTAGGGTTGAATTGATCCTATGAGGAATGTCAATTCAAAAAGATTCAATCGTATCTTGTCCAACTTTGCGTAATATCGTCATTATATGAGAACAGTAATGAATTAGAAACTTTCCACCCGACGCATTTATTTAACTCAACCATCTAACCTGTTTCGACACTTACTGTGTCAATTTCAAGAGTGCAATCCGAGGTCGAAACGGTTTGGGTTAATACAGACATTTTGTGGGAAATTACTAGGCTGCTATTATTTCCATTCGTATTACACTATAGCCAAAATAGCAATAACTACCGCAATTGAATGTTTGTAATTAAACATTCGGTCATTTAAGGGTACATTTCGGTTAGAATGCAGTTTACTGATTGCTACACGCGATTGAAAATTTAAGGAGTGCCCCACTGAAAATAGAGGGATAAGTGCATATGCTGCATCAAGGACATAAAAGGAAACATTAAAATCAGAAGAAAATTGCTTTTAAATGGGAGGAAAGAAACACTGATTGCAAATTTTAAGATACGATAATATTAGTGAATGAAAAAAGATATTAATTCTTAATAATCAGCTCAACGAACTTTAAACATATTAAAATTGTTTCTGCAAAAAATACATGAACACATAAAATGAATTTATTGAGCCATGAACTTTTTAGCATTGTTTTCACGTTCAAAAAATGACCTATGACGGCGAGATGAAAATATCAGTGTTAAATTTGCGATTGAGATTTTACGCAGCGTGTGCAAAAATGATGTACCCGAAAGGATACAGGTATCTACTGGATTTATTAACGGAGGAAATGATTGTTTAACAGACTTAAGGTCACCTGAGATTACCTCACTAGTCCTTACTAATGGTGACAGGTGAAAAATAACATCAACCAATTCTGCACTCTCGCCACTCTACCAAACTATGGCGTGTTTAACTGTTTTAAAATATTTTTCCAGCCTTTATATCAACTCACCAACCTGTCTGTTTGTTTGTCTGTCTGTCTGGTACAAATCTTGTAACTCAAATTTGACTCACTTCCTGTGAAGCTAAAACGCTGAAATTTTGCACACTTCTTCATTTCCGATGACAATACATGAAAATATAACTTTTTCTCTCCAACCCCCCTTTAACCACCCCCCAGTCAACCTATAGCCCCCCAAAACATGTTTTTGATCTAAGAAGTTCCAAATGGTCGATTTTCGTGTTTTGCGACTTCACATATACATTTAATTTGTGAAAACTGTACAACAGCTAATTATGATCTTCATATATTTATTAACAATTGTAAGGATTTGTAAATGTTTGAATATTGTTTTACCGTTACATAAAACGTACGGGGTGGCATTTTTAACATAGGGGGGTGGCATTTTTAACATAGGGGTAGGCATTTAAAAGCATAGGAGTGGCATTTTGAAACATAGGGGGCTTACCATTCACTGAAAATTTAATAAATATAGTGACTTTTTTAATACGTCACTTTTGGTTTTTCGGGGTCACTGAGTTTTTTTGCTTTGTGTCATATATAAACGTTGCTGATCCCCTGTAATCTAAATATAAAGGCTGGTTTAAAAAAAAAAATTTTTTTATAAGAGCTTATTATGCATTACTCACCACCATCACGGAAAATTCAGTGGATCAGTGGGGCCAATTGGGGAATTGTTTTGCAAAATGCTTCAGGCCAGCACCTAAAATGTTTGAAGAAAATACATCCCGCTTTTCCTTCTGCAGTTGCCGAAAAACAGCGAACCGAGAACATCAAGCTGCATGATTCATTCAGGACACTATCCAGTTTATTCATCCATTCTTTTTTGGAGAAAGCCCTATCGCGGAGAAATGAAAAGGGCCGTATATTCTTTTAGACAAAATTTATGGCCATATAAGACTCCTTATTTTCAAGAGTGCAGGCCTTGACTGAAAAAGAGCAATCCAATTCTTAGTAGAGCTAGTTTTGACGGTAAAATAAATAGTAGGGGATACGTACGTGACCTAGCATGGAATAAGCAAAATATCGCGCGCACAAAGTTTTCGCGAAGGCGTAGAAACGCTTTTTCATCTCGAGAGGAGTTTCGAGTTACCTAAGTTCTTCAGAAATGTCTACACCCTGCGAAATTAGTAGGTAAATGCAATAGCCAAATACGTAATATTTATAATATATTTTAATATGAACAAAGTGGATAGAACGTGTTTATGTGAAGATCAAAGGTTTCATAACTTAAAATAATGATTTCCTACTTCTATAAACTCCTATAAATACCACCTAAAAATACTACGACTGCACGAAAAATTATGCCTATTTTGGTTCATAAAGACAAATTCATGAAGACATTTATATAAATGTTGAGGTAATTACAGTGGTAAAACATGATCAGCTTGTTGCCAAGAAAACATTTGCCTCCATACTACTTGAAAAGTACCAAGTTTTTAAACAATGAAATATTTTTGTGAATTGGGTAACTCCCCCGAATTAGAGTCTCCTCTGGGAAATGAAAAGATATTTTTTTTACTATTGAAATATCAATCAAAAATTAAAAATTCCATTCAGAGTTATCTCATGTTGAATCAAAGATCTGTTCTAAAGAAGTTTTCATTGCCATAAAAACTTCAGGGATACTGTAGTGCATGGATTTATCCACTCACACACACATAGAAAAAAAACTCATTCCTCATTTATTCACGATATTTTCACATTGGGTGACATTCATGGCAAAACTTAAAATATCTTCGCAGAGCAACTTGAAAACGGAAGTAAATTACCGCTATTATGGAGTATATTAATTTTATTTATTCATTCTTGGCTATTAAAAATAAAGGAGCGTTATATTACTTCCAGCGGAAAAATAACTTATTAATTATATATGCATCTAAATATCCCTATCATTTATATTCATTCAAATAAAAAATCATACAGTTGCACCTTTTACCGGAATAAAAATTTCTGAGTAGCCAACAATATTTGGATCAAATGTGAAAGGCTAAGTGATTGGGTACGGACGCCTTTGTATTCGAATGATTTATTAAGATCATATCAATCTAAATCTCCCTTCAATTTATATTAATCAAAATTTAACATTATAGAGTTGCAATTTTTGCCAGAAAAAAATTTGCAAGTTGTTTGAAAATCAAAGTTTAATAGAAACCAAATTTGAAAGGCTTGTGTACAAAGGATTACACCACTGTATTCCGATAATTGGAAAATGTACGATTCCTGTACCTATTGAAATGAGGGAGTCTTGCGTGTTGACCATTTTTGTGGGTGTGGCGACTACAACTCGCGCCTCGCTGGAATGAAATTGTCGTGGAGATTTGAAAGCGTTGAGTGTAGAGCGAAGGAGAGGGTTGCGTGTTAATTAAGCCCCGCAGTCAGTTGATCGGCTATTCGCAGATATCCGGATGGGAAATGAAGCGTGGTTCGGTTCCTGTTTCGTGGATGGACATCCGTCACTCGCCGCAGCCCTTTGACTCAGGGGCGTCGCGCAATATTATCTCGCTGCCTCTCGCATTCCTCCGTTGCCCAGCCGGCCCTCGCTAATGGCCACCCCTGACGCTCATTCCATAAATTCACTCACTCCCGACCAAACCCTCGTTCCTAATTCACCACGCATCATGGGACGAGTTGTGAGGTCCAAATATTCAATTGCGTGTACGAGCTAAGCGATATTTTATGGCATTTCGCAGTGGACGATTTTGGGTAACTCGAGTAAAAAAAAAACCGCAGCAAAACTGATTTTCTCATTTAACATGAGAAGAAAAATTAGAAATTTTCTCAATCATTCATTTCTCAATCAAAGTTCGATTCTGAGTCATTTGGCGTTGAATCAAAAAAGCTTCCGACCTGAAGATGTTTGCATTTTTGTGAAAGCTGCAGGGAAACTATAGTGCAGTGTAAATATTCAATTTTTTTGTGCGATCTACGGGAAATTTTACGACATTTCGCATTGGACGGTTTTTGGAATATAAGAAGTTTTATTCCACGAAAACCGGTGGTTGTGGGTGGGTCCGGTGGGATTTTTTTACGATTTTCGTTTCAAAGTTTTAAATATGTCATATGCCTCCAGTGAATTTGGGTGATGTAATGCCTGTTTTTTTCCGGTGAACAATGGCAGTTAAGATTTCTTGGCTCTCACACCGGGTAAGGTTCTCCATATCTCCTTCCGAAACGTTTTGGTGGCCTTCATTGCGTCATTCTAGGATGGTGATTTTCATTGAATTCCTGAATCCCTGAGGACGAAGGACGAGCAGCACATTGGAACGTCGGACGAAGGTATGGACGATCTTACTTGGTGTGAGATTCGAGAATTCTTCTCTATCAAGGAATGGTTCTTCTCTCTCTCAAATTGACCGCGTTGGAGAAGGGACAGCGGGTAAAGTTGCTCGAAATCGCGACATATTTTCTGTATCACCTCGGAATTATATTTATGCGATAAAACGCTATACTGGCTGTGCGCTGTGCCACGCGCTCACTACCCTCTCCATTCTTTTCTCTTGCCTCTCATACACATTACACCTCCCATGTTCTTTACTCGAGAGCATAAGCTGACGCCATTACTGTACCCTTACATCTACATACTATCCCACAGCCACCTAGAAGGCGTGTGGCAGGGGGTGCTAGGTTATAAGCCATTTACGTATGAAAAGAATGTGCTCAAAGAAAATTACGACAAGCGTTTGTCAAATTCCGTAATGGCTCGGGGGAAAAATTCCCAACATCTATCTGTTCGACAAAATATCTCTCTTAATTTATCGCCTCTGTTGGACTTGGAAGTATAGTGAGTTTATAATATGATGTTCTATGCGTCGGCCTTAGAAATATCTAGTCTCATTTCTCGGGACTAGCCACGGTGATAACTTTTACGGGAATCACCCGCAATGCACAAATTGTGCGGAAAATCCACAGAGACAAAATCACTCGTCAAGCTCAATCCTGGTCAAGGCGAATGATTTTTTCTCAGTTTATTTTTCGCACATATCCATAATCAATTGTCAAACCAATCTAAGATCTGTTTTCTCTTCGCTTTCCGTTTTGTCTCTTGCCTAATTCGCTTAATTGCATTGCGGGCTATATTCTTTCGGTTCCCCACGCTCAAACAGGAAATATATGGCTTTCTGCATTGAGGTCAATCGCCCGGATTTTTTCCTGGAAATTTTCGCGTAAGATCAGCAAAAAAAAACTTATTAAATGTAAGATACCTCACGCTAAGATTTTAATGCCATGCAGTGAAAAGGTTAGCCTAGGGTAAAATAACATAATGAATAAATTAGAGTATATTTGAGCTCATATAACCTTTCACCCAGACATTACTATTTAAATGAACTGTGACGTGCTATGTAGTTAACCCTATATTGATTGTAATTTAAGTAGGTATTAAAATGGAATTCTGCGTAAGTGCTTCTGTGGATTTACATATTTTGTTTAATGATTTTCATAGGTTTTAAACATGTTTTTAATATATTAATTTATCATAATGGTGGAATGTTCCCGAAAGTTTCCACATGACTGCTGAATAGCAACAATAGATTTAAATGATTCGGTAAATACCTTCCACGTGAGCAGGAAATAGCAAAAATCCCTTTAGAAACTTCCGGACAACGGTACACGTGGCAAGGCCAATTATTGCTGAGTTGGTATACAAAGAAATCGTACTGCCTACTATTATTACTAAACAGCTTACAACACGTTTTACCATTGCTACACAATCATCGTAATTTTTATTCGAAGTGTTGTTCCATGATACATTGTTCCAGGTACTGATGATGATTGTGCAGCAATCAAAACACATATTGTTAACAGTTAAAATAAAATTAGTGGGCAGTACGATAGCTTTGTTTATCGTTCGATATTTTTTTTCACGTAATGCTTTTCCAGGTACCGATGATGATTGTGTAGCAGTTGAAAAACGTGTTGTGAGCTGTTAAAATAATATTAGTGGGGAGTAAGATATCTTTGTTTGTCATTCGATACGTTGTTCCACAGTTTCTCTCCGCAATGAAGTCAACTTTTTGCTCCGGGAGAAGGTCCCCGGATATCGTGGAAAGTTCTAGAACAATAACGATAATATCTCTTTTACTATAAAAGGCAGTGATCACTCGTCACTAGTCAGTCATTCGGAATCAGTCAGGGAGAGTCGCGAGTGATCAGTCGGACACTTTGGAAAGAAAGGTTGTCCGCACTTTTTCGCAATGATTTGATTCGTGCGTTGAGTATCTGGTAGGTACAAGACAAATGAGGGCTCAGAGAGCCGGAACGCGTCGTACGTTTTGTGTCAAGTTATGTGGTACGTCTCGGGCTGACAGCAGCAGGACCTTTAAGCATCAACCGGAATAAGTGAAGACGGAGGGATCCTAGCTACAGCACCCCCAATGTCTAGCATCAAACCAAAGATACACTTGAGCACTCAAGGACTATTTACCCTATGTTGTGGTATACTTTTTGATAATTTTATGGATTATTTTTTGCAAAGGTAATGTCTTTTGGTATAAGTAAATATTAAGAAATTATTATTACGGAGGCTTCCGTGGTGAGTTCATTGGTGATTGTTTTTCGGGTTCATTCAGCGTTGACTCATATTTTACGGACGACAGTTTCGGGCGCGTTCCAGCTCCCGTCTTCGGATCCAAACATTTTGGGTTCTTCATGTGGACCCGACGACGGGAGCTGGAACGCGCCCGAAACTGTCGTCCGCAAAATATGAGTCAACGCGGAATGAACCCGCAAAACAATCACCAATTAACAAATTATTGTTTTGAAAGTGTATTTATTATGATATAAGAAGAGACAAAAGATTATATAAATAATATAGTCAGTGAATATTCATTGATGATTTGTGAAAGTGTATATCTACTAAAATATTTTTTACATGTTTTGTATGTTTTTCTGGTGAAGTGAATTGTAGTGATCAATTAATTATACATTCAGAAAATATTCGGGTGTGATTTGTGAAAAGTGTATAAAAAAGTATATTGTCAATAAATTATACATGCAAGTGCATTTTGGCGCCCGACAACAACAAATATCTTTCAATTGTGACATCCTTAGCGGTAATCCATCGGTTTATGCTAGTAGTGAGGCAAATTGAGAGTTATATCGGTTGAAATATTTGATTCAGAACCTGTACAACATATGAAGTCGCGACCTCATCTACTTACTGTCCGAGGACTAAAATTATGCTTCTTCAAACCTTCCTGAGAAATAACTCTGTGGGCAAATATATTATATCCCGCATGGTGTTCCGATCCATCCGATAAAAATAACGTAATGCGGAAGGATGAAATTTTATAAAGGTAAGGGAGATAATATTGGTGAGAAATATCTCATACCTTATCACAATAAGTACAGATTATGATCCCATAAAAATGGGATAATATAGAATCCGCTCCATTGACTGAAAAAAAGAAAGTTACAGCTTTTCTTGTGACATTTACATATGAAAATACGATTTAAATAAAAAAATTGCAGTCAAACTAGGTCTAGATGGCACATTGGACACTCCAGGAGTTATACTAATGGTTTTGTATGCTTAAACACCTCAATTCATTTCCTTCTTTACATTTAATTCCACAATAAGACTTAGCATTTTAACATGGAAAGAATGGAAGAGGAAAATCTCGAATAGAAGGACGAAGATTATGAATCATCTGCCGAGATGAGGAAAGACGGACGAGAAAGAGAAGAAATAGATAGGCTTGGTAAGATTAGCAGATGGGAGAACTAACGGGAGAGCTGCGTAAAACCAATCTTGGGATTGTTGACTAGTGATGATGAACATAGATACGTGGTTGAAGAGGGGATAGATATAAACTGAAAGAGCGGAAACTAGGAAAAAATACCATAGGTGATTTCTGGATAAAAAACAGCATTTATTTCCGAGGAATTCCTCAATTGTAATTTTAAAAGAAACATGAATATCCTGCCTGTATCACAGAATATTCTCTTCAACGCCTTTTCATTATTAACTGTTCGGGAATAGGTTGATGATTGATCGCAAATGATTTCAGTGCGTCAAATCTGATATGAATTTGCATCAAACTGTTTCAAACTTTACAAAAAATATTTAAAGATGCGCTAGGTTATATTCATTGAAACATATATATGAATTAAAAACTCAAAATCAGGCGTTTTTCTAAATTTATTCAAATCCTTTTTAGCACCAAATGAAAGAAGAATGTATTTCGCAAGCAAAAAATGGATAAACTGGAAAAAGTTAGAGAAGAGAATTTTTTAATCAACTTCACAAATTACGCTCAGTAAAAAAATAGAGCTTAGCAAATGCTTCCGATGCCATGTCGAGAGCTTTTTTTTCTACCGTCACGAAGGATATGAATCATCTGCCTAGCTATTTCTGGGTCTACTGTGGAAAGCTGGAGTGGTAGCCATTTGTTTTTAATTCCACCCTCGTATTTATCAAATTTCCTATTTCCTCGTTTGTGATTCATTTTAATGCAGGCGATAAATTATTCTTTAAGAGACTTCTCCCCACTCATAGCCAGTCGCATTTATTCTCGCCCGAGCGGCAGCGCTCCATATTTCCTCTCTAGAGTGTGTTACCCGGCGCTTCGGAGAGTTCTTCCGCTGCGACATTCATCGAGCCATTTCCCCAGAGCGCGGCAAAAAACTTTTTCCCCGCACTCCACAAATATATTTCCGATTTTCTCGCGTTCATTTCTCTCCAGTAATCCCATTCTTGGCCATTCCCAAGTTCCCAGTGCACCTGTTTCTCTTCACTGCCGCAAGCACGGAGCTACTATCGCCTCCTTGTCCCCTCTCACACTGTTATTCTCGTTCCATTCCCTTTCTCACAGTCACCTCGTGTCTCTGGACCGTCCAACCACAATTCCGAGGGTGAGGAGAGACACCTGTGACCCCTTTTGGCGAAGGAGGAGAACATGCAACCTCCCTTTCTTTTCCGTTCTCTCCCACTCGACTACGAGATGCCCCGAAATCCTCGACACTTGAGACCGCACCTCAACGTTACGTGACCCGAGTGCTCGCACCGCACCTCTTGTTTCGCCGCGTGACATTGCTCGACAAGCAAACCTCCTTCTGGATGCAATTCTCCCGACCTCGCCTCGCGTGCGCACCTGTTAACCGGCCGCACCTGCTCCAAAACTGCATACTTACTCATTGTTTCATGTCAGTCAAATGAAATATTCATCAATTTTGATAGTTTGAGGCGGTACTTTATAGAATTTATTCATATTGGATGAAAATTACTGGCCTGAGGAGGCCTGAGGATGACGCAGTGCGTTGAAACCATGGTAGTGATCTAATAAATATTTTATGTGGAATAACATACTTTAATTTTCATTCAAAGCGAAATATTTACGGAATAAATTCACCAACTCATGCTTAACTGTCTAGTAATCCATTATAAAGCTTCTTGGATAGTTACCTTTTAATACCACAACTACTATTTTACAAAAAAGTTATCTGGGTTTAGGTGATAACTCTTCTTCAGTAGGCGTGAACTTTAGTTAAATATTAATGAAACCTTATTTATCGACTACCGAATTTCAGGAAATTCGAAATAATTTTCTTTAACCTACAAAAATATGTGCAGAGAGTACTTGAGCTCCGCCATGTGCATAAAAAAATCCAAACCTTAAATTAAAACTAAAACCACGTGGTTTTGATTTTAAGACTTCATCATCATCATTGGTAAACAATTATCAGTTTGGTTTGACGCAGCTCTTCTACTAAATTCTTCTATTAGCTACTCTTTTCACACCTAGTTCTTTCTTCTCTTTCACATCCTTCTTTACCTGTTCCCTATATATTGTTCGAGCCCTTCTTTTTCCGTTTTTACCATCAACTTCTCCCTCGATGGTTGTCTTCATCAGGCCATCATGTCTCATGATGTGGCCTATTGTTTCCTCTTCTTATTAAGGTGTTCATGAGGCTTCTATTCTCTCCTACTCTTCTTAGGATTTCCTCATTACTAACTCGGTCGAACCACAATATCCTCATCTTTTTTCTATAGAACCACATTTCGAAGGCCTCTATCCTTGCTTTCTTCGCTGCTGTCATTGTCTGTGACACACTCCCGTAGAGAAGCTTACCCCGAATGTATGTACTGATAAGTTGTTTCCTTACCCCTTAGTTGAAATTTTCCGCTGCAATTAAATCTTTCTCTTGATGAAATGCTCTTTTCGCCTAGATTATTCGGTTGATTGCATCTCTTATGACTAATTATCCTGCTTCCCAAATAGCAGAGTTCTTTCACCTCTTCCAGTTTATGTCTCCTAATTTTTATACAGCTCTTGACTTCGTTCTCCCTCTGCATGCATAATGTCCTCACTTTCTTTGTGCTTATTTTCAGCTGATGTAAACCCATTACACATTGCATTAAAGCATATTACATTCAAATGCTTTGAATTCAAAATATTATATTGCATTCAAATAAGTAACCATTTTCAAAACAGCTATATGTGACATCATTTTGTGTATAAAAAAATTGAGAGAACGATAAAAGGAAGAGCATACTATACTATATACATACTATAAGTAAATACTTAAGATATTTATCTACTCTTAAAATTCAAGAGCTGCAACATTATTTACGTCGTTCCAGAAGGATACGCAAGCAGGGGGAAACACTGAGTACACAAAACGCACTTATTTACAGCTATAAACGTTGTTGATTTATCCAGGATGGAAACCCTGAAATTCCAAATACAAGGCACATGATCTGTTTTATTTTATATCTAAAGTTCAACTATCGAGAAGCTTATATCTGCTATTTCTGACACTAGTTTTGCATCTTAGCATGTGAAAGCATAATAAGTTAGGTAAATTATAAATATACTTGAGTGTTTTTTATATGTAAATGCTAACATTAGGTAAATCCTGCATGATGATGACATACGCTTTCGAATTTAAATTCTATAAAAGATGAATCAACAGAAATTTTTTTGGATAGACTCCAACGAATTTATTGACTAAGCTGTTAGAGCAGCCAGTATAATCTAAACACTACATTTATAGCAAATTAATTTATTTTATATGGATTGATATATTTGTAGATGAAATTTTTTAAACTATTCGTCGTATTTTCTGGTTATCATACATGTAATTCTCTGCTTAGATTTTTTGTTGGGGGACTAGGAGGAGGATAATTTCCATGAAATATAATGGATATGGTATTATTAGGATTTTAATTATAAAATCTGTACTTACTCTTGCACAGAGGTACATATATTTCCTTATCTTATTCTCCTTTAGCCCTTGCTCAACGAATACTCAGCTATTAAATATCAAATGTGGTTTGAAATAAATGTTATCACAATATGAACATCAAATAGCACGTTCTTACTGGAACTCGCATGCACAAGAGAAGTAAACAGAAACAAAGAGGGGAGAAAATAAAAAAGGCCTGCGTTTGAGCACCATATCTAGGCAAGCACTCATATTAGTACTATCTGAGGCCAAAACTACTTGGCAAAAAACCAGAATCGTCCATTTAAATTTAGGTGGCTTGGCCAAACACAACTTGGGAATCACACACGCCCTCGGAATTCCCACTCTGGCGGATAAAAGCTTTCATTTTACTCCGCGCAGCACATAGTGTTCGTTGTTTCTGAAACTGGCTCACTATTCAAATCATAATGGGCTAGAGAACATGCGATAATGCCACCCTCCGCTCGCATGCCAGTTTCCCATATTCAGGAGATAACGAACGGGACCCTGAACGAAGGTTGTGCAGTCAGAGTGCTTGCCAAAGAGAGGCGACCGAACGGGCGAGCCTTGGTGTTTGAGCGGCACGATAACGTCCAGCTCTGTTCTTCAAGATATAGGGATCTGATGCGCATATGTCACGGCTGCGTTTTTCTTTATGTAACGTGGCCTCATTATGCAACGAGTTCGATAGCCATGGCTCCGCCAGGAAAAACAAATTAAAATAATAAAACTATTTGGGATGACAAAGCAAACTCATTTTCAAACTCCAAAGAAAAAAACTTGGAGGAATACCAACTAATCAACAAAATGAAATAAGATGTTTCACAAGATCTAAACAATGTGCACCATCTAATGGTGCTCAGCCATAAAATTTCAGTGCATTGTCGACTTGCTAGAGACCATAGTATTTTTCCTTCTCTACTTCTTGTGAGAAAGAACTGCCTACTTTGCCTATGCATGTGCTGAATTCGAAAATAAAGGTTTTAGTGGAGTCAAAAAAATAGAAAGGTGTAACCCAACGCATCTGATAGCAGGTGTGACATCAGAATCGCAGACATGGCTACAACAATTTTTCCAGTAGTTCCAAATTTTATATTTTCCGTGCGTAATAATTATAAAATATCTGTTATACTAATTACACTTCTAAATCCTTGAGATGTCACATATGCAACCATCTTATTGCGCAATTTTATAATTAAAATCTCTTCGTCCATTGTGATAATTTTAACAACAGGAACGAAGTTTTTCTTTGGCCTGTGGAATCAACTGAAGTAATATCAGAATCATTCTCTTTCCTGGTTATTCTAATCGCCGTTTGGAGTTCGGTGCACCAATAGTAATTTTGTCCATTCCATTCCCTGAATTAAGTTCCTTATTTTATAAAACTTTTCGAACCCAAAGTCATTTCCTCCCAAAGCCACACCTATGGAATGTAGTATTTATTTAATGTAGTAGAGTTCTGCCCTGAAACTCCCTTCCGCAACAAATATTACGTTGAAGGTTTTCCAAATTATATTTTGTGCGCCGTTAGATGATCAAATCGTATTAAAACCAACTAATGCCAAAACAGACGTTGACAAAACCCACGTAGGAGGAAAGGAAAATTGGTCATTTTAATTTTCAGGTAGCTGACATAGTTTAAAAAAATTCAAATATCGATAGTTAATTGAATTGGAAACTACGCAAAAATTCTCATGTAGGTATCACATAGGCAGACAAAAACTTGTGGAACTGTATCCTCATTGATGGAAATTAGAATTTTGCCTTTGGTGATATCCTCTAATAACTATAAGTCTGGATATGATACTAGCTCTAATGTGCTAAAACATTACGTTATTTCTATATTATCGTATTATCTCCATGATATCAATCCTTCATTGTATTCCACGAATATTAAAGGACATACAGAGGCATAATCAATAAATAAATATGCATTGATTACATATTTTTTAATTTATTGCTTAATATATATTTCTCATTTTTAACCTTCAAGATCTGATAGTAGTAGCTTATGTGACAGCTTTGATGTCAATCTATAAAAACCGTGAAAGCCTGTCTAGAACGATATTAGAGGTGAATGGGAAATAATAAGGAATTTTAGGTATGAAAAGATGTAAAATTTGGGTATTACAATGAAAAAAAGAAAGTGTTGGAATACCAAGTGATGCTGGCGTGAATCAATTTAAGTTTCGTACATTTATCAACAGTTAATTTCCAAGAAAATGATGCTGAAATAAATGACTGTAAAATGGAAATCCATTCCTTAAGTCTTAGCCATTGATGAAGAATTATGCACGAGCATGGATGTGGTCTTCGAAAGCCATTACGCGGGCCCTTGTTATTCGTACTTCCAGATAAAAAAGGAAATTTTTCATAATTACTCCACCCTTGAGGGGGAATTTCAAGCCGGTTTTATCTCGAAACGGCTTAAGCAGGCGTTTCGGGACCGTGCTTCTAGGACTTTCCTCCTCCGTCCTCCCTTCCGGACCGCCATCTCTTTTTATTCGCGAAGCGCCGAGACGAACCTTTCACGAATTTCGGCGACACTTTCTCTTGCTCAATAGAAATTTTTAACGAGCTTTGATGCTCAAATCTTTCTTTTTTTCCTACTTTTATTTTCCCTGCGTGTGTTTGGGAGGCCACCAGGGCCGCAGCAGCGCCCGTGCAGCCTCCAGTTCCAGCTCCAGACCTTCCTCTCGCTTCCATCCACCCTTTTTCCTCTCTTCCAGCGATCGAATTGTTGTTCCACTCCCTCCAGGGAGGAAACACCTGCGACGCCGCTCGAAACCTGAGCGGAGGACGCGCGAACTAACGGTAACCCTTCATTCCCTCCGTACACTGGGCGTCTATGCCCCCCTCTTCACCCTTCAGACGACGGACCTGTCTCCCGCCTTCACCCCTGTCCCCTCTCTTTCCATCCTCGCTCCCGGCCAAAGTACATGGCCCCGGCTCCCACCTGTTCATTCCCCTCCTGCACCCATGCAGCGGGGTTCTACGGGGAAGCGGGGACTCGTATATAAGCGAGCGCCGGATGGGAAGGGTGCAGGAGCACCTTTATTTGAGGAAGAGAACGGTTGGGAACCACGCTGGAATGAAGAGATGGGGTACTGCTAAGTTGGAACGAAAAACATGTAGAAAGAATGGACGAGAGTGGATGCAGACATGGAACCTTGCGTACGATGAAAACCCACTCACTATGAGGAAAAAGAGTAAAAGTTCATAGACTCCAAATTAACCAGAGTCCAAAAGTAGTATGTATGAACCTGTGAAATTATGCATTAAGAAAAGGTGAGTAGGTATAAGTTGATAAAAGTTAGAGAAATACATAAGTCCTTATTTTAAATAACCTGATGTACGTACTAGAATATATTCTGAAACTAAACTGTATGCTTTAAAGCACGGTGCTTACCGAGACATATTTTTACAAATTAGCATGTAATTGAGACTGCATAAACCCTCCATCAAACTTGAGCTCACAATCAACAAATTGTAAACTATTATAAGTAAATACATAATATATCCAAACTCTTTCTAAGAATTACTATATACTAAAAGAGTCACTACTGTCCTATAAGATATACGTCTTGTTAAGCACATGATCATGGTCAGACGGAAATCTTGCTACACTTATATCAATTTTCTTGTCTTATTGCTTGTTAGCTGTACTTAGGTTCTTCTAAACAAATAAGCTAGCCGAGCCGTTATAATAAGTTAGTACGGATAACTGAGAAAAAATTATCAAAGAGATTACCACATCTGTCTACCTATCCCACATTACTTATCCATTTAATTGATTTTTTGGACAACAGAAAGAAATGTGGTCTAAGAGAGATAGAAATCGGGGATGTAGGGAATCATGTTTACGCTTAGGCCGGAAGGGAGGGGTATGGGTGAGCTTGCAGCTACCATTAAGTACGGGGCAAGCGGAACAGTTAGTGACTGCTTCGGAATAAAGCATTGAGAGACTGCTGCGTCAGTTGCTGGTTAATTGGAAAGTAAATTTGAAAAGGGCAAAGTATAGGATCGTAGAAACTTTGAAATTTGATGAAAATTACAAACAACCTGTAAAAAATTAATTTCAGAAGAACAGAGTCAATAATTAGGAGTATTCATATTTAACAGTAATAAACCTATAATAAATAATGAATTGGGCATGTTCCCCATTGAGAAAACTTATGAAAACGGTTTAACAGACAAAGGTTTTTAATCGTCAATATGTATACGATCCTTTATCTATGGTTAAAAATAAGTTGTGAAAATAAATAACTTAAGGGGATAAATTTATGGCAGAGGTTTTGATGTTAACCATTCAAGATTGCTGTAGGACTGGAATTTTTAAGAATAATAAATATGTTAGGTTGTAATTTAAGAACAATTCCTTATTTGGTCTATCTATCGAGGGGTAGGATCTCAGAAAAGGTGATATAAAACAGGTGTAACCCTTTTCCTACTAACGAAGGATACATCCGTCAACTGATTTCCTTGCAAGGAGACAAACTACTTGTATATGTGTCGAAGGTTTTCCTAAACAGGTGAACGGACGACTGATACATCCGCCGCTTCGTTCCCCCCTCACAAGTGTGGCATTTCTAGGTTTTGGGATCCAAAACAGCGGGGGTGCGGCTTTTCATTCGGAAGCAGGGCACAGGTACCACACCTCTTCTTTGTTTTGGCATGCTCTTGGAAACAAATTCCAAGGAGCCGCACATTTTTCATTCCGTTATGTTGCTAGAAACCTATTTGTGGCGTTTTTACAAAAATTTGAAATCAAAATTGACTCTTTGTCTTTCGGCGAACGTTTGCACATTTTGAACTAGTTTCTAGCGCCAATGGTAACCGATATTCTTAGCTGAGGGAGAGCATTATGGCAATAACTTTATAATTTACCTCCGGAATGCATTTTTCAATGTTTGACTAGAATTTTTTATCTATTTATTATCAACTTCCTCGTTAACAGTACATAACGGGCTTTTACAACGAGGGTTTCCAACATTAACAAATTACAACACAAACATCCATGCCCTGGATAAGGATCGCCTACCCAGGCGGGATTCGAACCCACGACCTACGGTTTGGCAGGCTAGGGCTTACCCCACCCCCACCGAGGCCGGCTGGCCGGAATTTTATCAAAAATTCCCTTGCGTATATAATTTAGATTGGTTAAATTTTATTTAATTAAACATTTTTTGGCCAAAAAATAATATTCCCCATCCTTCTTCCACATCCGGGCCTTTGACTAGCATTTCCAAAGGTAAAAATACTTTGTGCTTAATGTTTTATGTTTTTTACTTTTTTAGAATTTTCAAGATTTACGAAATTTTTTCCTCAGCTTATGTTATTTATTTTCTTGCTAATAGCGTTCTTGAGTTTGAAACCCCTTGAAGCACGGCACAACACAAAAAATAACGTCACACACATCACGCATTTTTCCGATTTCAGTGGTATCCAACTTTTTTCTCAAAACTTAGGAAGAGGTATTTAGGCGCATAATGACATCCAAACCGAACGCTCGAACTAATAGGACTGAACTGAAGAGCAATTAAATTTTAGATAGTATTATTGGAATTTTAACGAAATTGGGAATGTAGATTTTCCGAGAAGAAATTGATGGAACAAACAGGCTGATGAAATTCCTGAGAAGACCCAAGTAATTTGTGCTTGTGGTGGAACGTATGTTTTGAATTATAGCAAGGAGCTCATAGTTGTGATGGATAATGAACTTTTCCAAGAAGATATTTTTTATCTCAGCAAATTCCTTTCAAGGAAATTTGGTTTTCTGAGGACGTACGTGGAATCAAAGCGCATTTCATGGTCACATACTATTGAATATGCAAATATTGTGTAAATTAAATTAGGTTATATTGATGATAGAGTTCCTCTTAAAATTTGAAAATGCTCAGTTCGAGCTACGATTTAATTTCGGGATGAAAAGTTTATGCATGATCAATAAAGACCAATTTAGTCAAACTAGTGTATTAACAATATCTTGACCAGGCAAGCCCATGCCACTAGTAATGACGTATACTTGCAAAGGGTACAGTCCGAGATAATGCCGAGGTCCACGGGAATAGGGGTACAAAATATTGGCAATAGGTGTGAGTGCCTGCGGTATAATTCTCCTCTGATTCCTTGAAAAATGATCCGTTCAATGAGACATCAAGAGGCTCTTTACAACCCGTAAAGCAAGCAGGCACTGGAGAAATTTCCCCCTAAGGCCTAAGGAGGGTAAGGTAAACAGAGGCTGAAAGATGCAGAGAAAGTGAAGGCATTGCGAGCTTTGTCAGTAGCTGGGATGCGTATGAGGTTGTATGGGTGACGATACAAGGGGTTGGAGCGGAGAAGCAATAAAGGGCGAACATGGAGAGGTGGAATGTGACAAGCAGAATTGGATATTGCAAGCGCATGTTAAAGACGATGAAGATTGTGGGATGAAAAGAGGCGGAAGGAGAGGTGGCGCTACAATGACGGGGCTAAAACAAAGACGAAGGAGGGAATGCGTAACAAAGATGCTGAAAACAGTTCGAAGACTTCTCAGCATTTACCTCCGTACTTAATGCCTTGGGTACTTTGATTGAGTCAATAACATCTACATACGGCCCCGCAAGCCACCTTAAAGCGGTGTTGCCGGGGGTGTTAGGACACCAGCCGTTAACACATAAAGAGGAATTGCGAAATTACGATCAGCATTTATTAGAGTCATTTATGGTTCGGGAGAAAAACGAATTCTCATATCTCTCCGTTCGGCAAAATATAACTCCTAGTTTATCGCTTCTGTTGGACCTTGAAATATAGTGGGGCTCTAATAGATTGTTCTCCGTTTTGCTGTTAAATATATCTAATCTCAATTGTTCAAGCAATCTAAGCCTAGCGCGCAGTCTCCGAGTCTGCAGCGGTTCCCAGCCTAATTCGCTTAACATCTGGGTAATGCTGTCTGCACGCCCGAAGCAGCTTCTGATGAGCCGTGCCGTTTTCCTTTGTATTTTATTCAGTTCACGGATTAAGTCCTTCTGCATTGGATCCCATATGCTCGCTGCATATTCAAGGTGTGGTTAGACGAGTGTGAAATAGTACCTTTCTTTTACTATCTCATCCGAAAATCTTTCCACAATACGCTTGATGAATCCTTATTTCTTAAGGGCGATACCGCAAATATTCCTTACATGTGTTCCCCACGAGAGGTTCGAGGTTATCGTAACTCCCAGCTTCTTAAATTCGTCTGTTGCCTTTATTTTAATACCATCCATGGCATAAGTATGGTTATATTTGGAGAAACTCTGAAAAAAACGTACCGCCGTGCATTTTCTCAGATTTAGTTCGAGTCCTCTCTTGGATCCACAGATGAACGTTGTTTAAATCTTATGATAGTATTACATTGTTAGAGTGATCACTAATTTCACGATATATGACATCTTCCTCAGCAAATAAACATATTTTACTGCTAATTCGGGAGCAGAGGCCATTAATGTATATGATGAACAAAAGGGAACCGATTACACTTTCTTGTGGAACACCATATGTCACTTTAACTACATCATAGGTAATTCCGTCAAGGACTACTTTTTGTTGACGATCACTCAGAAAGTCAAGTATCCAGTTTACCACTGTTTCATCCGCATGACTGTAATTTGTATGAAAGATTGTTGTGAGGTGCCGTGTCGAAAGCTTTATTAGCATCTAGAAATAAAGGGTCAACTTGTATTTTCAATTCATCAGTTTTGAGAACGTTGTGAATGAAGAGCGCGAGCTATGTTTCGCATGATTTAACTTTTCGGAAGCCGTGCTGACAGCCATGGAGGAAGTTTCGACGTGACAGAATAAAGCAGTACAATGAGTATATCACTAGAGAGTGTGTGACGCCACTCCGATCGAGACCAAAATTACCTTTTTTCTTCCAATAGCAACAAAAACAGGTTTTTTATACCCAGTTTTCAGTAAATATTTAGCATTAGTTTGGTCTAAGTTCTCGAAAATCGCTATAAATTCCTGAAAGCTGAGAAGATAAATTAGCGTGAAATATTTCCAATCTTTTTTGTGATAAGCAAAAAGTTTTCATTTAGATTACTTTAAGGCTTCATCTGGATTTTATCCCAGAAGCCTTTGAATAGTAGGCGAAATGGCCAACAAACACCATTAATAACATAATAAAGTATAATAATACATAATGACACATTATCTTGTGGTAGTCTCCAGGATCTTTTGATAGATATAAAACAATGACGCTGGTACACCCTAAAAAATCTTTATCATATTTGGGCTTGAATACATATAATACTTTGTGATGGTCCATTAAAATTTTGTCATTATGGCATTAAAATTTTTCATTTCACCGACAATTTTGAAGAATATTGAAGGGAGTCAAGGTCATTGCTCCCGTGAAAGCATTTTGGTGGACACTCGATCCCGTAGGGTCTCAATATTGGGCTCACTTTCCCCTTGGGGCTTTTGTCCTCTTTCGATATTCCTACCCAGAGGAACAGAGGCGAAGGGAGGTTAAAAGGACGCAGATGATAGTGGGGTCAGCAAGCGTGTGGACATAGAAAGTCGGCCGGGGGGGGGGGGGGGGGTCTCAAATGGTGACACGTCATTGAAACGAGACCTGCTGTCCGCTCAAGTTCTATTTCACACTCGTGGGTATATTTTGAGCTTTGGAACTGTTCGCTGTCCCAACCGGCAGGGCTAATTCATCTCATATTGCTTCCAACATTCCTTTCATAATTTTACCAAGTTCTCTCGACCTTAAGTCCTTCTATACACGCATCCAAAATGGATTATTACCTTTCATATAAAGCTACCATAAAATAAATCAATTAAATGGAATTATAACACACAAAAAAATTATCTACTAAGTCTCCCTATAGTTCTGAATCTTACAACATATTTGAAAATTTTATGGATACCCCAGTGTTTATTTTAGTGGTTTTCTTGAATGTTATAAAATTATAAACGAAGTGCCGCTGTCTCGCAATTTGATTTTTTAGGTAAACACCTAAACCAACTCCGAAATTCCTTGGTAATTAAAGGTACGGTAATAAATTGGTAATGTGTGCATTGCAGAGCAATTTAACCAGTGACGAATAAAATATTTTTCTTATTAAAACATTTTCAAAGCTCATTCCCTCCTTTTTGATTGAGTGATGATTGAAATGCATCAAAAACCATGATATTATATATTTTATGAACATTTTGAGTCTGGCATTATGATCAGCTCCTAATTTAATAATTGATTCGAGGAAAAAATAAAATCCTTAGTCCTTCTGAAATCCCCATAATTTTAAATAAAACGCGTATGTAGTGCGCAGACTGCCCGATCGAATGCCCAATTGTTTATAACCTAACCTGTGATGAGTATAACGATTATTATACTCATCACAGATCTTATATTCACAGTCAAAAATCAAACGACTACCTTCCGTGTCTTCAAAAAATCAATGACCTCAGCTGCATGGTGGCATATCCTCAACGATGATCAAATATTATCACGGATACGTATCATAGATTTCATCAGAAAAAAATCATCGGTGTGCTATACCACCGATTCTCCACAAAGGTCATTTTACGCATCAACCGATTCTCAAAATAAGCATATGACTAGTCAAACGAATTTCCAAAATAGAATCATACAAATAGTTAACTTATTCTACTAAAAGCAATCAAACAGTAAATGAACTCCTATTAATCACTAGTGATGGCTAATAATTAATTGGTAATCGATACCTTACTTGCCTATTAAGGTGCAAACACAGAGCTAAAGTTTTCTTCACTGATAATTCCGATAATTTTACAGCCGCCATTTGGAATTTCAATGCATTTTTGGTCAAGTTTCAGCGTTCTGGGGAAAAGTTTTGTTTCATCAAGAAGGAACGCTTTCAAGCAGCGCCAGAGCTCAAGACGTCTTTGGGAAGGGAGGGAAATCCTTTTAAAGCTAATGGTTCCATCAAAAACAGGCACTGTATCCCTTGGAAAGGATATGTAAGTGGAGTGGATTTGTTTTTTTGCGGAACGAAGAACGCGAAGCGAAGGAGAAGTGGACCCAAAGGCTTAAAATGGCGTGATTTTGAGCGTCAAAAAGAAGTACAGAAGGGGTTAAAATAAAGAAAGTCGTTCAAGAGGTGAGGAGAGAGAAGGAGATGGAGAATTTTGAGAGGTTGAAGAGCTATTTTGTGCTCTTTGGGAAGGGCAAATGGTAATGATAGCAGCAATAATAATAATACACCTTTATTGGGACCAGATTCAGACGGTAAAGTCTATCCAAGTCCTAGGCATTACATTAATACCAAGTATTTACAGCAATTTGCATTGTCAATCGAACTTGTATATGAAAAGTTTTAATCACAGTCACAGGTAAAAATGGTTAACAGCACTCAAGAAAATGGTGGGACAGATATATACGAACAAATGGAATATGACTATACAGTGATATATGTCTCCATGCTTCTGGGTTTCACCGCGTGAATTTTTCTTTGCAACGACAGTTTCTCCGGTATTCTAACCGGGGTCTTCAGGTCGATCTGAAGACGCCGGTTGATATCGATTGATATCGATCGATAGATCATCGACCTGAAGACGCCGGTTGGAATGCCGGAGGAACTGTCGTCGCAAAGAAAATCCACGCGGTGAAACCCAGAAGTATGGAGACATCATCTAGACAACGCCTTGGAAAACTACGTATCAACGTACAGTGATATAGCTCAAAATGGCAATGTAATGTACCAACGTACCTTCTTGGGGAAAACTTATTGAAATATATATACGAATAAGATTTATCAAACAAAACGAAAAATTTCGTTTTGTTTGATATATCTTTTTCGGAATAAACTCTCTGTATTAAATCGGAACTTGAAGTTTTACGTGGTGGAAGGGCTCCATATTAATAATGAAAAACACTTTGTTACTTCCACAAAATTCACAGAGTTTCTATTTATAGCTAAAGATCACACCCAACTCACTTGAACAACATACGCACAACCTTTGTATCATTTACCACAACCTCAACCACAACTTCACGAGCCATTAGTGTCACTATCACATTCCATACATCAAAATATGTCAAAGTTGCCAAATTGCCAAAGAAACTTTGTGAATTTTGTGGAAGTAACTAAGTCTTTTTCATTATTAAACTCTCTGCAGTTAAACTCCCATACGGTAATGGGGGCGTGAAAACCATGCGAAAACCCACTAAGAAGATTATAAAAGTACCAACCTTAAGATCTGTAGTGAATAGCACACGTGGGGAAGACGAAGACGGCGAATCGTTGGGGACAAGAAATTTACGATGGACGAGGCGAGAATGTGGGGCGAAGGGAAAAAACCATTTGGGGGAGGCTCGGGGGAGAGATAAGGGTTGCGGCCTAAATGGACAGTGGAAAGAGGAAAATAAACGTAGGGTTGGGGTGGAACATAAAGAAGATAATAGAAAAAGAGACCGAGAATCGCTGAATCAGCACACACATATCATTCTAAGTGTTAAACATTTCATCTTCTTGAACCAGCGATATTTAATGCTTTGTTTACCATTTTTATGCCCCTGGGCCCAGAGACTGTGGATGTTTTTCAACATGAATCCAATATTTTCCTCAAAAATGCTGGCTCCTCATAAAATCTGCAGGAATGGTGTCCCCATATTCTTCAGTTCTCCTTTTGAGCCACAAAATAAATAGCATTAAAATAGTATCCCTATCATTCTCAGCCTAAAATCAACTTCGCTTTTGACGATCAATATCCAGTCCAGATGTTCTCAAGAATCCCACATCGGCTACCGCTGAGAAGATATCATCGCGATGAAATTCACATGGGGTCGTCAAATGATGTCAAGAAAAGCAGGGCACCCTGGCTGTAATCTTATCAGCATTTGTTTTCTACTTCTGCAGTTGACGTGGAAGAAAGAGAAGGGTGAGAGAGTATGGAATCAGGACGAAAAATACTTATTCCTTCCTCTAATCAATGGTCATAATTCATCTCGGTGCATTTTTTCGAACAGTATTTGATGCTTCACTCAAAAATGATTTGTGGATATATTAAGATATGACGAGGTTTCTAGATTTCTATTTCAAGCATAATACTACACTGGATAATAATATTCCCTAATATACCATCATAACTAAAGAAGTACCTCTTTCGATAACGAATCGCCAGTTCAGGTACTACAATGATACTTTAACATTGATTACTACTGAAAAGGTTTAGATAATTACTGTGTCATCATCCGACGGGATATGATTCCTTTAAAGCGTAAGCTGAATGGGACGCCCTTTATTAATACTTAAATGGCGTCATAAGTAACTTAGTTTTCGGGTATTCGAAGAAAAATATTTTGAGGAGAATTTAAAGAAATGGTACGGAAATTATATTCCATCTTAGTCAGCTTGGCTGGTCACTTCAATGATTCAATGTGACCACGGTATAATTCACCGTGAAATATTTAAATTTCATTGCTATTTTATCCGTACCAGCTTCTAACTTAAATTTTAAACTCTATTGCCACCAATATCCATCCCCCCAAAAACCCTTTGTACTAACAATTTAATATTAACGTTAATCAAAATTTATAATAAAAATTTTCATTTCTATTCCAAGATACCCTAAAATGCAGCATACTCAAAAATGCACACGAAAAACATTATAGTTTCAGCAAAAATTCTAGTAAAATTCTCGAATCATGGAATGCGAAAATATTACGAGAACATGATGGAAAGAGGGTACCAACTCAATTTTATAATGCCAATCAAACAATTATGACCTTAAATGAAAGGAAATTTTATAAAAAACTTAAGATTTAATTTTAGCTTTAGAAACGAAAGTAGGAGCATCACAAAAATATCTATATGGATATAAAGTGTCTATAGGGGTAATTTCCTGTAATTCACGTCTATGGAAGTCAGTCTTTTTATATAGACAAAGATGAGTTGATGTCTCTCATCCGTCCAAAGTAAGGTGTACACCAAGGTCTGGTAAGTTGTGCACCAAGTAAAAAACTTGATGGAGAATTACAAAATCAAATTGATACAACAAAAACAAAATCGCAGAGAGATGTGGAGCACGTGAAAGATGGGAGCCACAGTAGCGGAGGAAATACGGCTTCAAACAACAATAAGATGGTAGAGGAGGGATGGAAGGGGAGATAGAGGGGAAGTAGGCAAGAGGATAGGCGGGGGAGAAGAGAAGGTGAGAAGGGAAGAAGCCATAACGGAGGAATATAGGGTTTCGGGTCGCGATATGTGCGGCAAATAAAAAGACGGAGAAGGTTGGATCGAGAGAGAGTGAGGAGTTGGGGCGATAAAAGCCCTTGGATCGAACGCGGAACGAGGTTGGAGCGATGGCGCTCGTGTTATCACGCGCGGACGGTGCTGAGAATAACATCAAAAGGCAGTTGGCGGATTGTAATGAGGCTCTACGGCACCTGGCATGGGAGAGGAATTCAGACGGATTAAAGGGACACTTGATTGGTAATGAGTGACTAATGAACGCCAGAGTATTCTGGAATTCTCGATAAAACGAGTCGAATGATATAATTAAGGCCACCTTTGATCGTAAGCGTGCCGAATATCACATAAAGATTTGGAATATTTGATTGGATAAGAGAAATCATTTCATTCGAGGATATAAAATGATGCCAGATCTATAATTTGGACGGAGGAGAGAGTAGGTCTGGCTTAAAGTTAAAGGGAACTAAAACTGGTGGAACACGGCATAAATGAATAGTGACGCCTCAGAGCAATTTTTATTTCAAGCTGAATTTCTCAGCTGTAGGACGTGTTTTACTTGGAGACTAGTGTGTCACAGGAAAACCGAAGCATAATGGAGTCACCTAAAGATATTGACCATAACAAAAAACGCAGCAATTCAGTGACAGAAAAATGTAATAAATATGGTGAGAAATAATTAATTGCTTCTAAGTTGCTCGATAAAATCTTGACGTCAATTTCATTTATAGAATGCCATCAGCTACTAGTATATTGAATTTTAATCCAAATGCCTCTAACAGAGAAACCAATAAAGTTACCTCTCGCGTACTAAACTCCGTTTTATTGACGAAGAAGAGGAACGGTAATGCAAAATTAATAAAAGATTGGATTAGGGTAAAGTTAGAATAAAATTAATATGGTGAAAATACCTCCAAAAACATTTATAAGATTCTCAAACAATCATGAAGTCAAATTCGAGTAAACCAATGGACCACAAAGTTTACGACACTTAACATACAACGATGCAAAATTTCCATTAAGTCGTGAGACCACTGTTTGAACTGAGGGGAATTCAATTCCGGAGATCCACACGATTTTGACGAGTTCCCCGAAGGCAGATGGCGTCTGCTCTCTCGAGAGAAAGGTGATGCACCCATGTCCCCGCTCTCTTCCATTGAGTACACCTCTGGGCTGCGACGAAATGTGCGCGGCCAAATACGGAGGCGGCAATTGGGACGACGGGCTCCGAAAGGCGCGGAGGGGAGGAAGAATATTTGCCTTGGCGCCAGGGGGCGCGCGATGACATGGATGAGCGGAAAAGGTGAGGTGTTGGGGAGCGGGAGAGATAGAAGAGCATTATGGAACGGGTTGGTACGCAGAAACACATTACGGCAACGGGAAACAAGGGTTTTAACCCTAGAACCGCTGAACTTTTCAACCCCACCGAAACCGCGGCATGGGACTTTTTTGCCCCATTGACAAAATACGTTGATCCTGTCATGTTTAAGTATAATTGACGGTTTTTTTGTGGTTTGTGTGAACAAAAAACGTGTTTAGGTAATGTTTAAAACGTTTTATTAAGTATAACTTGGAATAAAGTAAACTTATTTGAAGCGTGTTGGTTGTATGCTCAGACCTGCAGACGCGCCGGGCAGAGGTGACGCGGCCGGCGCTGCGTGAGTAGGCGGCCGGCGCAGTGCATCGATCCCCTTCGTAATAAACTGTCATTATGCTAAACACAAAAACAGTGTAAAAAAACTGAAATTGTATGTTTTCTCCATATGGGACAAAAAAGTCCCATCCCGCGGTTCTAGGTAAATCGTCGTTTTTCTCGTGAACCAAACATCGTACAATATAACCACTCAAAAGAGCATAAAAAATGAGTGAAAGTCAGTAAATTTTGAAGGGATCAAACCACTAGCACATGAATGGCAAACATTTGCAAAGGGCGATGAGCCAAAAAGACCCGTCCGTGGTTCTGTGTTAAAGGAGAGGAGGAACGTGCATGAGTAGAGTAAGGGTAGAAGGGATAAATAAATCATCATTATCACTGGTCAACAATCTACCCACCCAATAGGCTACCACGCTCCTCCGCAATAGTTATGGACCAATAGATAAAAGCTGTTCAACAACACAAATAGGAGGTTAGTAACGCCATTAAAAACGACAATTGAGTCTGCGAGAACAGGTTGGATCCCTGATTGATTGCGATTCTGAAAATATTTTAGAGTTGAAAACATATTTCATTCTTAGAGGGATTGAGTTAATTTTTCATCATCACTGGTCAGCAATCCTCAGATTGGCTTGACGCAGCTCTTTACTTAATTCTCCCATCAGCTACTCTTTTCACATCTACGTATTTCTCCTCTTTCGCATCCTTCTTCACCTGTTTCATATTTTTTGCTCAAGGTCTTGTTTTTCCGTTCTTGCCATCCACTTGTCCCTCGACGATTGTCTTCATCAGGCCATCATGTCTCAAGATGAGGCCTATAAAGTTGTTTCCTCTTCTCATTAAGGTTTTCATGAGGCTTCCATTCTCTCCTACTCTTCATAGGATTTCCTCATCACTAAATCGGCCGATCTATTTGATCCTCATCATTCTTCAATAGCACCACATTATTTCGAAGACCTCTATCCTTGCTTTCTCCGCAGTTGTCATTGTCCATGCCTCACTTCCGTATAGCAGTACACTCCAAATATAGGTTCTTATAAATTGTTTCTTTACATCCATTTTTTAGTCTCCCGCCGTGAGCAGGTCTTTCTTTTGATGGAATGCTCTCTTCATCTGGGCTGTTCTGCTGATAAATTCTTTCTTGCTTCTCCAGTCGCTAATTATCCTCCTTCCCAAAATACAGAATTCATCCATCTCTAACAGTTTTTGCTTCTTTATTTTAATGTAAGTCTTGGCATCCTCTCTTCTGATAAAAATAATAATTTAAAATTGATTATCGTTGTCTTCTTAATCCTTTAGACTTTGATAGATGTACAACAAAAATAATACATTTAAATAAACAAAAAATGAAAAAAATTATGGAAAAAATGCAACTAAAAACCCTGAATTATGTATACACATAGATTGAATGGATAATACAACAATCAGTAGTGTGAATCAAAATACAACGATACAGAGAATACACTAATCAATTTTTATTTTCATTTTATCACTTTGGAGTTTATGGCATTGAAAAATTTTCTAATGAAACATGCCTAGGATTTACATGTTTTCACCTCATTCGGTAGTGAATGACATCCACGGGATGAGGAAACAACGAAAGTTCTATGGCATGGGTCTTCAACCTTTTTAAATGCAAGGGCCAAAATTCGACATCTTCCGTAGGGCCACAATGTTCCACGTCACTTTACCATCATATCAATGAAAAAAAACATATAATTTTAAAGTGCAATAATATTTATTCATTAAAAAGTTCGATCAATCAATGCGTTTTTTAACATTGTATATGTTTGAAGAGTGTGTCGGTATTTGGTTTTATTTTTTTTTGCGACACAATATACTCTTAAGCCTCTAGGCACCGCAATAACTAAGCCGAGGGGCCGCGGGGTTAAAGACATATGTCTGACCTTAAAAGTTAGTTAAGATCTATGGTACACTTCTTTTCGGTGGTGTGGGAAAAAATGTTCCCTCGGATACGTTCGAACCACCACATTCGTATAACCATGGTTGTTAAATCCGCTGCTTTACCTCTATGCCAACTCCCTCACTATTCTAACCCCCTCACAGGGATGGCAATTAAAGGAACGGTCGGAGCAATGCGAAATTAAAGGGCCCTTCTTGGGGATGATGAGAAACTGGTTGAAACGGGTTTTTGGGAGGGTAGAGGGAATGGGCGAATCCGTTGAGGGGAGAGAGAGAGAGTTAGGGACAGTGAATGAGTGGCCACTCAATCTCACTCCCCCTCTCTCATTCTCCGTTCGTTTATCTATCAGTCCCCCGTGCTCGGCTCTCCACTGCGCCATTTCCTTTCTCCCTGTCCCCCCTCCGACCGAGTGCTGAAAATGTGGGAAGGTAAATTGAAATAGTAATTCTCAAAAGCGACTCCTGATTCATGAAAGAGGGTCAGCCGTCCTTACATATTTCACTTGCTCGCTTTAATCTGATCTGTATTCTAAAGGGAGACGGTCCGAAATGAGGGCAACGGTTCACTACGGTGGGAATGGAGAATTCCCGCTGCAAAAATATGCGGCCACTGTGATGGCACAAACTGCAATCTATGCTATAAATTTTGTTAATTTACTTAGGCTTAAGATTTACACAACACAATAGGAAAAGCGATAATTTAAATCTTGAAATAATGCAACCATACGAAAAAATTACGATAGCACTCAGTGCCTATTCTTAGCTATTCATTATTTACCACAAGGTTAAATGTACCAAATATAGACAATGAAATATATTCAACGGCTTCTTCAATCATGATGGTGATCGCCACTGGCTAACTATCCGCAAATATAGGGATTCTCGATTTTCTCTTGGATTCCATCTCAATGTAAAAAGGGAAATGCGTTGAGTGAATAGTGACCGATATTTCATGACTAATTGCGCAGGTACATTTCGATATATGTTCCTATTTTAATGAAAATTCGGCCGTAATATGCAGAAATCAATCTAGACGCCGCATAATTGCAGGTTTATACTGCATATACTTAACAAAGATTGCCAAACCAAAAAGATAATTGATGCTCAACAGGAAGAAATAATAGTATTTCCTGAGACATCGCCATTATTTAGGTTACTTCATTTACATCAAATGGGTACAATGATATTAAATATTCGCGCTATTGCGACGTCTAAGTAGTGGGAGAATACATTTCTACTTATAGATTTTTTAAAGCAGCCTTTCTGTCGATTTATTTCTTATAGCATATCACCTTTAGTAAAACTGAAATAGTCTTTAACCCTTCCGTGTGTTTCCATTCAGTTTTGACAGAGATCAATGAGTTGAGGGATTTTGGCAGATCGCCAACTGAAATAATTAAAGCGTAACATTTTCGCGACTTATAATCTCATCTGAAAGGAATCGGGTTGCACTGGTGGTTTAAGTGTTATTTTCCCATCCATTGGGCTAAAGTTCAAATCCCGCAAACTAGTGGAGGCACTTCAAGTAGAACATAACGTCTTTTCGCGAAGAAAATAACCTGTAGTTCACAAGAAGTTCTCATTATGAGTAATCGACTCCACATTGAAACCCGAGTCTTATCTATTGATATTCGTAAAGTGAGCCTTTCAAAGTGTTCTTTTTTGGTATTCAATAATGAAAAAGTTTTACACAATAAGCCTGAAGCTATCTATAATGCAGCAGGTGAAAATATAAAAATAGTATGGTTAGCCACTCAACTTTACCATTACCTGGTCAACTTTCACCTCGGAGAAATATTGGAGATTTTGGAATAGTTCATCCGCCTCGAGAGTCACATTACCTGTTATTGAAGAAGTCAAACAGACATCGATCTCCGAATTGCAAAATAAATGACTCCACTCGTGACAAAACGTCACTACTTTGCTATTAGGGCTATAAGCTAGAGACAAGGAAAGAGTATGGGACAACATTCGTGTGAGCAATAGCACTCCACGCATCAGAGAAATGGACCGAGACCTGGTGTTGAAGGCAGATCCTAAAGATCGAATAGGTAGATAGGAAGAGCAAGAAGTTTACTGAAATAAAGTAGAAGAAAAAAAAACGTGGGACGCCACTATACGCTAGAGATGGATCCAATGCATTGGGGTTTGGTTGAGACTGAAATAGGCGCACATTTTATGAGTTCGTTTACTAAATGCTGAAATATGCTTATGGCGCCGTGTGATCATTCATAGCATAGTCATTGAATATTAAAAAATTAACATTTAAAAATGTTTTTTACTTTTTCAGAGAGAATTTAGAGTAGATACAATCATATTTTTATGAAAGGGAGTGATGACTTTCGGTTCAAAGATATCGTTTATCTCCCTTAAAATAATATGCATGTAATAAAATTCTTCCTTAAAATAATATGTAAGCTCACGGTTATCATTCCAATTTTTCATTTTCAGACCCCTTTGTGGTCCGGAGTTATTCGTATGGTAAATGCTATCCTTTCATAAAGAGGCGCAGATTGAAAGTGACATAACATAGAATGAGACCTGATTGGAATAAAACGCAGCAGAGCTTCTCCAAAGAAACCTTGCCACAACTTCAATGGCGATCTTGGCAATTTGAAAGTGGTATCGTTCCATCTGTTTCTGCCGGCTACGCCATACTTTTATGGACGCCATTCCATGCTGGAACAATTTTGACTCTCGCCCGAGCTGCCGCCCGTCAAAGCAGCAGTGTCGGCCCCAGAGGAGCAGTTGCGATTGAAGGTGAGATTGTGACGACAGGGGTCGGATACACCCGTCTACTTCTCCAGCACCCGCGTGTCAGGAACTACCTAGGTCCATTCAATTGCCGTAGATAGTTTCGTATGAACCTTCCACAAGGATTACGATTGTAATTATTATAAATGGTAAATTATAATTGGGGTAACCAGCGGGGAGCATGAGGGGGGAGATGCCCCTTAGAAGAAGAAGAAGATCCTTAGTAGCAAAAATCGCAAATCTAAAAAGGAAAAATCAGGACTGGATTGAAATGAAAGTTATCAGCACATTTTCTAAATACCCACCAAAAATGGTATTATAAGAGATTTAACTAAAATAAATCTATTTTTCAAGCAAATTATTTTATAAGCTAATAAAGCGCTGTAATAATTTTCTTAAAATGTTGGCTTTATTCACCTTTTTCATGCAGAGCTGTTAAAACTTGAACGGTCATGGCTTGTCCTCCCCCCTAGTTTAGATCTCGGGTACGACCTTGTAAAGCATACTCACATGGATGGCTCGAAATTATCCATTTTCAATAGGTTTATACAAACGTATTTCAAGGATCATATTATTGATGGATAAGAGATGAGTTCAAAATAAATTTTTGGTTTATAACGCTGAGCTTGAAACTACGCAAAATTGCATTCTCTCTGAAAGGATTTCTTGAAATACGAATGTGTATTTTAAAAGGCTAAACGCGATTTTTCGACAAAATGGGAAACTCACTTCTTCACTGCATTAAAAAATTGAAACAATGTGTAATTAGCCCCTGTTAAAAGGAATAAACGCTGCCTCTATATTCTCAGCAGGGAGCGTGGTAGCCTAGATGGTAAAGCGCTTGGTTGCTCATCGAGAGGTCCCAAGTTCATATCCCGAGTGAAGCCTTCGGACATCCTAAACAAAATCCTCGAAGAGCAAGGCCCATAGAAAGGCTCTCATCCCCCGCAATGTTTAAGTTTTACAAGCCTAAGGCACAGTTCGAGGTGAGCTCTACCCTCATTATCAAAACCACGTTTGGATTGAATCACTAAGTGAATGGTTATGTTAGCGGAAATATAAAATTATCGTTTATTGAGTTAATCTTTAAGCTGACGGTTAGCCTCCAAGAGACTATTTTCATAATCATTTTTGTTGATATGCATGGAAATGTGTTACTTATGAGGTCTTTTCCAGTTCAATACTAGATATATAATATTTTTACCCACCCTTTACTCACCATCACTGTAAAGCCTGTACAGTGAAGTCAGAATACGATCGTTAAAAATATCTATTGAAATAAAAATGCTCCAAGGCCAACGCTGAAAAGAGATATTCTGGTGGTTTGCAGTTGCGTACACTTTCCTTCTTGTAGTAGAAGCCCTGTAGGTTAGATACAAAATGCTTCACAACACTTCAATGTTATTTATTACCCCTACTGCTGTCGTTACATCTATACAGAATTTCCTTCTTTAGTTATAGATGGGATTATATTTTTTCATTCAATTTGTAGTCTCCCCCCACTTTAACCCGCCCGCTGAGCGGCGCTCACCCGTCATCACAGGCAATATCGTACTTTTAGCTTATGTTATGTGGAGGTAATATCCACACTTTTGTAACCTCTCAATATTCTAGAGCAGAGACTTCTCCTTACCCGTCATGCTACTTATTCTCTCGTATATTCTTTTACCTTCTCATTTTCCTGAATTTTCGCTCTTCGAATGCCTGGAGCGTATTCCAGAATAATTGACGCAAAACTAAGGACGCCGACGGCAAATTCCCTTCCTCCCATACACCACGTTGTTTTCCCTGCTGCCTCATGCAAGCCTCGCGGCAATCAGGTCCGTATTTGATGCAGTGGTCTCATTGGTGGAGCAGGAATTGTCGCCAACCACCGTGCCGGCTGAATGGACACCTGTGAGTTTGGCGCTGGGGGCAAGGGAGCAGTCACCCCTGGCCGTCCACGGTGCCCTGCTAATGAAATTATGCGGATGACGGACGGGTGAAGGGGTGGGTTGGATGGTGCAGTAGAGGGGTTGATGCGTCCTACCAGAGGTGGTTTAAGGTAATTGTATTCCATATCTAAATTCAGCACCGAAAGCGGACGTAATGAGTACGTGGTCAAAGATGATAAGACCCCAGCTGTTGGTTTGAGTAGGAAAAGGAAATATTAAAAAGTTTATATCAGATTGCGTTTTAAATTTTGTCATTAAAGCATACAATAATGATGGAAATGCATCTTCTCTGCTACTTCGTCTCAATCGGAAATGAAAAGGCAGTGCAGATCCAAAATGATATGCTTTTATGGAATTGAAGTCGTCCTTTCTTCACTGTTAACATGGTTTAATGCAATTTTTGGAATAATTCTTTGATTTCCTAAATTTTAGGGAAGAAAATACTCACAAAGAGACAAATTTGGAGGAGTTTTCCTCCAAGAATTAATAAATGAACCACGCGAGTATTTTATTTTTAACTGAAGCAGTAAGAACTAACGTCAGATCGCTACCCAATTATTATCGGAGTTTTGTTACCGTTCAGAATTGTGAGGTTTGAGTTCAATTTTAGCTTGTGCCGAACTACATTATGATGAAATAAGTGAATTCTGAATGCTGTCACACATGGGTACGGTATCACATAAAATACGCACCATGCAGTGTAGTACATGACGGCTAAAAGTACTCTCTCCAACAGGCACTGCATACATCCAAACCAAATTTAAAACGAGAACTAATACACTATTGAATAAAACCTTAAGAGTTTCATTATTATTATAACAAAAATTGTTACAAGTCAACCATAAAGTCGGGTGATTATATAAAATCAGAAAGTATATAAAGACAAAAATATAAAATACAAAGTACTAGCTTGGTCGATAGGTTTCATTACACACAAAAATATCTAAAAACCAAAATACAAAACATAAATACTAAATACAAAAAAAAATTTGAAAAAGCCCTCAAAATCCATTTTTACACAATACATAACACACAAGATTATATGAAGACCAAAGCAAAAAACATGAAACACCAAATTCAAAAAAATAAACGTTTGGAAAAGCCCTGAGAATTCAAATTTATTTAACCTAGTCATTAATATCTTGCCGTTTGTATGGTTTAAAGATAAATTCATCCAAACCATAACTTGTTCCCGCAATATTGGTTGTGGATTACCGGAAATCGCCTAAATATATAATGAGGAAGGCATACATTTCCCGGAATTACGGATTCTTGGCATAAGTGGTGACCTCTACCCTCATTCTAACTCTATAAGCGAGGGTTTGGCCGATGCGAGTAGGGGACGAAAGCGGGGGCGTACTCTCCTCAACGAGAAGGAGAGGTTTTCAACGATTCGGACGCATTCGGCCGTCGGGGAGCTAAAATTAAACCTTGCTTGCACAGGGAGCACCCACGGTTTCAGGGGCGGGCTCTGGGATTTGTCAAGGCCGGGCTAATGGAGGGTGCTAAAACGGAGTGCACACGAGAATTCATGGAGGCGGGTTTCGCCATACGGACGGCAGAAGAAGAAAAAGCATGGAAGGTGAAACAACGGTCGATAAATAATTAGAAATCAAAGCAGTAGCCCGAAAGAAAAAGAAAATTATCGACGTGATTAATAGCCCAAGATGTCAATCATAATGAAAAGAATTTAGATGGAAGTTTGTAAACCACGATAAGCGATACCTGATGGGACTACAGGCGCACACTAGTGATCAGAGGTTTAGAGAAAATCTCGACAGTGGCGAAAAAATAACGATGGATCATGAGACAATTTAAATGCATAACACGATGCTAGTAATCATGTCTCAGCTCCCACGAGTACGGAAACGTAGTTAAACTGTCATCTTTGGAATAAATGGGGCGCATGTCTCTGGAAAATACGTTTGATAGTAATCGAAAAATATTCCATTCATGTGATTCCTGTATCTCGGTGTATTATATGAGTCTCTAAATCATCCTACCCTTTTGTTGGGTGTCAGGACACATTTAAAAAATATTTACTTCTTAGGCAACGCCACTGAAAAAGAGATTTTTTCAACAACCTTTTGAACAGAGGATACTAAAAGATTGAAGTAAGGTTAGCGTTGTTTGAAAATTCATGGGTTTCCTCTCAAGTGTGGGGAACAATAGAAAACAAGATGAATACAGCTAAAATAACAATTTGATTTACAGTACCACATAAAAGTGTTAACCATTATTGTGTGTGTTAACTGAGCAAGGTTGCTCGAGCTATTCCTTTGCTTGGAGGAATGGTGCTGTGTTAGTGGGTGGACACTCGGCTAGCAAGGGAATATATAGCCGGCCATATATCACAAAGGGTCACTACGGAGGAAGAATATCGGGGGAGGGGTTAGCGAGAGGAAAGAAGGGAGATATAGGACAGGGGAAAGAGTGATTCACAATCCACAATGGACATATTTCTATTGCAGATGTTTCTTGGTTTAAAAAATACAAAAAATACCCTCTTCAAGACGCACCGTTTTCTTTTCGCGCGTACCGTTTCTGAAGAGGTCGTTCGACCAGTCTTTTTCCGAGGATTGTTGCTTCTTGAACAATTAAGGGTCATCTTGAACTTGTCGATATTAGAACTGGACGCTTGTCAAAAATTGCCTGTATTTTATATTTAAACTCTTCTTCACCCCTGCATTTCTATTCAGTGGATTTTAATGCTAAGTCAAGATAACGATGAGTATTAAAAAAAAGGTTTACTCTATTTATCCTTAGAACTGAAAGAGGATAGCGCTAGTTATAAAGGAGTAATACGCCACGATAAAAGATAAAACAGTTGAGCGTCGATGATACGTCCTCATTTTTTTCTAGAAATGTCGAAGGAAATTTTATAAATCTAGCCGTAATACTGTGGGTCTAATACCAAGTAGTTCTTCGCTCTTTTTCATTTGAATTATGAATTTTATTACTTAATTACTATTTTAATAGTTCAATTCTTCAATTCGGAAATTTAAGAAAATATTAAATTATTTTTACGACTGATTTGGGAATAATCCAACAAAATCGGACAGATATGAACCTTAAGATATATTTTGAACGTAATTTGCAATAAAATAATATTGGTAACAGAAACAGGTGAAATATAGTCGAATAACATCCTGTAAGTATTAAAAGAACAGAGAAATTGCACTTTTTCACAGATTTATTGAAAGTATAGCGCGTTTCCACCGTTAGGTCATTATCAAGTACAATGAGGATTAGTTGGTCACGGAGATGTATTTATACAGAACGGATGAATAATATGAGCCCGTCTATTAATGTAACATGGATAATAATTTTATTTTTGAGCTCAAGATATTATAAATTATGTTAATGGGGCTCAAGATACTCATTTTATATTTTAACAAGAGGAATATCCTCCAGTAAATGATATGTTTTGGTCAGATAGAACAAACTATCAAAGGAAAAGTAACGGGAATAACGACAAAAGAAGGCCTCAAAATAGTTTTACAGGACAAGGTATCAAGGATGTAAAAAAAGAAGGTAAGAAAATGTAAAAAAAGGTATTAAGGATGTAAATGTACATAAGTGAAAAAAATGCTATCGAGTAGAGAGAGGATTGGGGATCAGCATCAAACCAATCTCACGGTGCCTGACCGATAAATATCTATTTTCCCATAAAGCACTAAGAATTTAATTCTGATTTTAGGTCAGATTGAAGGATATTCTATTGTAGTAGGTGGTTAGAGCGTAGACAAGAACGAGGAGAGGAGATAAAACCTTTCCAAAAGGGTAGTTTGAATGGCGTAGTCGTGAGTGGGACGTTGCAATTACCAAGTCCTTCACACACATAAGTCCTCCGCAGCCACTACACTCATCGCTTCCTCTTGAAAGAGTTTGGGAACTCTAAAAGCGAGCACTTGCTCACCCGTCATCACGAGAGCAGCTACTTGGCCCCTTTTCCCGCCTTGCAGATGTGCTAAGTAACGGCTCCCGCGCCCCCTGCCCAGCTGGGTACAAGCTCACTTATGCATTGAGAGCGGTGCGAACGAGTGAGTGGACCTGCAGTCTCTCCATCTGAAACTGAATTGCTGAATCGAACTGAAGGACTCACGGCCAAATTCACAAAAAGTGATCTCATCGGTCTATTTTTAATGGATCGAACTAAGGCTCATTAAGTCCTCAACAACCTCGCGCTGAATTCCGGTGCCACATAGGAATGCGGAGCGGAATAACTCATAATAATCAGTCATTCAACCCGAAGATTGGTAGGGAGAGGTTAGGTTAGAGAAAGGGGAAGGAAGGGGGATCGGGTTGGTGTGGTGGCTAAAGTGTTGGCTTCCCACCCGGCGGGCTAGGGTTCAAATCACGGCATGCCGCGGCAGTGGCAGAGAATTTTCAGAGACTGCCCGATCCCTGCTTGAATGTAGTGTGGAGGAAATTTGAAGCGCAACACTCCGTCCGTCTGATGGGACGTTAAGCCGTGTTTCCCTTTGCGCCTTTCGTTAAGAACAGACTAATGCCGACGCCGGGTTTCTCTCCACCCTTCCTTCCATACCCTTCCCTCATGGCGCAAATGACCTCAGCTGTCGGTCGCCTCCTCCAAATACCATATCATACCAGGAGAAGGAAGATGCGACAAATCACACTCAAGGTAACTAACCGGTGATTATTATGATCTATTTTACCATAAAAATCGAATTTAATAATTGTGATTTCAGGCCAGGTTGAAATACATTGAAGGGTTGGTTGGGATAGGTAAGGGTAGAGAAAGGAGAGAGGAGCTGCGGCACATTCATCTCAAGATGATTTAGCGACGATTATGATGATCTTTGTTTTCCATAAAACTGACGAATTTAATTTTGATTACAGGTACACTTTAAAGATATTGAAATATGGGTTGGGATAAGTAAGGATGGAGCTCACCGCAGCTTGGCCGCAGACGCTTAAAGGGGGTTCGGGTTGGTGTGGTGGCTAAAGTGTTGGCTTCCCACCCGGTGGTCTCGGGTTCAAATCCCGACAGTGGCAAAGAATTTTCAGAGACTGCCCGATCCCTGTTTGAGTATTGTGTGGCGGACTTTTCAAGCGCAATACTCCGTCCGACGGATGGGACGTTAAGCCGTGGTCCCCTTGGCGCCTTTTGTTAAGGGCAGGCTAATTCCGACGTTGGGTTTCTCTCCACCCTTTCCTCCATACACTTCCCTCATGGTGCAAATGACCCAAGCTGCCGGTCGCCTCTCCAAAATACCATACCATACCGCGTTTGAATATCAGTCAATCAGGATGAGGGGCCAGTTCCTTTCCATTGGCCACCTCCCGCTTCGAGGATTTTATTAGGGAATGTCCGACGCCTTCACCTTGGATTCGAACACGGGACCAATCGGTCAGCAGCCATGCACCACTAGGCTACCAGGCTCCTAAATTACTGCCGAAAGTTCCCGATATTTATTACGTCCTGCTCATATGGTGCGGCGTCAAACAATTAGCTTCATTCACGAAAAATCAATGGCTGGTACATTAAAGTCCTCAGTGCAAAATGTGCTCTATGTATAATAAAAACATTTATTGAAATTGCAGATACTCGCACTAAACAAAATCTTGAATCCTGAGAAGTTGAGAGAAGATAGGCGATAGAAATAAATAACGCTACGAAGTCGGCCACACAATTCGTGAATATAAATCTTTCAATAATTATTGGTTATAAACTGTTAATATTGCATACCGTTCAATTCATTGCATGACGTATTTCCAGATTTAAAAAAATGAATAGTAATGAATTCATATAGATCAAGGTGTCTTTTTTTTTCTTCTCTTACATCATGATGATAATAATAAGAAAAATTTGACAGCAGAGCAACGGTATTCATCGTCTCATTAAATTTAAGGATCAAAGAATACATTGGAGCGCACTTTTGAGGTACGGATATGAAAAATGGAAAGGCAACGTTTTCCACGATGCATTGAATTCACTCTCGGGAAGCAGCCAGAAAACGAGTAAAAGTGAGAAGGATATGCAGAGAAGAGTTTCAAAGGCGACAAAAGGTTGGAAGCGAGATGCGAAAATGGAAAATGAATGAAGAAGGGGTGAAGATAGAAATGCGGATAAGTCGGAGGATGAAAGGCGAAGGTGTGGCGTGTGAAGGAGGGTGTGAAGTGAAAGTAGCGACGCCACACGGAAGAGAGAGAAAGACAGGGACTCCTCCTTGTTTATTCTCCCTGTGAGGGACGGGGTGAGATAGGGTAAGAATGAAGGGATACAAGGGATGCATTCTCATTCGAAGGATATGGGGGACACGCCGCTGGCAGGGAATCTGGGGGATAAAATAGCGCGAGGGAAGAGAAAAAGATCAAGGGTGAGGCCTAGCGTATAGAAAGAGAATGCCTACGCATGCGGCGATAAGAAGGGGAAAGATTATGGTGCACTGGTGTTGGATATAGTGAGGCGTAGGCTTCACCCACCAGGGAAAAGTCAACAATGACATCCCCTCCTCCGTCACAAAATATGATATAGAATTTACTATAACCTTTACTTGTTCAAAGATGATACACAGTATGGTTTGGTTCTCCAAAATGTACAGTTACTCAAAGATGGAAAATAAATTTGAATAAAAATATTGGGAGGCTTACATTGTGCGTTTAAGGGGAAATTTGCAATGCATCAGTGACTGTGTGTGATTTTTTTTCCAATTTACAGTCAAAGATTAATTTCAAAAAAATTATTTGAAATGATTAATTGAAAAATCAAAGATTAATTTCAAGAAAAAATATTAGGGGTGTTGTTTAGGGTTTCCATGGGGGGGCATTTGCGTAGTTACTGAGCAATTGAGCGATGGAAATGCAAACATTCTTTGGTAAAACCGTTTTCATGGTAACTGCAAAGTGCATCCAAAAAGTGTTTCATTGCCATAGCTTATTAAGTAAAGAGTAATGATCCCATGCTTATGGATAAAAAATGCTTAATCTTTTCGTGGATTTGCCTAGAAAACTTAGGTAATCGGCTGTGTGGAGTATCTGAGTTACCCCATTTTTAATTCATAAATTATACATTGTATTTTAGTTTTCTCTGTAATTCAACACCATAGGTATTTTTTTAATGAAATAATATCTTGTTTTAAATGATTTATACATACATTGTATGCTATATTTAGGTTTTTACATTGATTTTGTGCGAATTGGCAGGAATCTTTCAGATTTTGCTATTGTAACTGTACATTGCCTGACATGCTATGAAAAAACAAGTACAAAAGGTGCCATCATGCAGAATTATGCCGTTATTGAAGTTATAATGCAATAAAATTTATTGCATTCAACTTTTATCCCTGCACTCATATAACAAACAAGTTTTTTTTTCTTCCCGCCAGCAGCTGTGCGGGGTAACTCAGTTACCCATCCAGTAAAAATTGAATTTTTCAAAAACAATTCAAATGTAAAAAAGAATCATTCGTCACATAAATAACGACAAGTAGTTGAGCTCAAATAAAAAAATATAGAAGGGATACAATAAAAAAGTATACAGCGTTAATATAATTTAGTTACCCCACACAGTCACGGAAGGGTTAAAATTGTATCCTGTACTACCTCCTGAAGTCTTGCAGACTCCTTCTGAAACACTGTTTATTTCTAATCATTAGACAAAAATAAAATCATTACCTAAAGGTTTAAAATTAATGTTGATTGAAGATTCTAATAACTTTTTCAAAAAATACTAACTTAATTATATCATCAAGTAACCTTGTTGGTTCGCCTAGAAAAGCCAACCAGTTGGTTTTTCTAGAAAAACCAACTGGTTGGCTTTGGCGTATGATAGACCACGCTTTAAAATCCGGTTCACAATCATTCTGATGACGAGGAAGTATCAGGATGATTGAAATTCGTGAGTCAGTGATTTAAAAAATCCTATTTAACTCCCAGGAATAAATAATACACCCATTTAATTAAATTTGGGCCGGATATTTTACTAATGTTCACTATTGAAATGATGTATTAAATATAAGTCCTCCCCGGACTGTCGACGAGGAAGCTAATCTGTTAGACTCTCTCTCGATTTTCTTTATAATAAATGACGATTGATGACGGAAAAGTAACATTTTTCAAATGCATCTTTTTTAATTAAACTTCAAATGTAAGGGAAAGAACCGCAACATTTTTAAGCAAGCCGAAAGTCTACTGTGTACAGAAATTAAGTATTAAAAAAATATTTTAACTGCACACAAAAATAATGGGAGGTTGCGATAATAATCACGAACACATTTGTTGAAAAATACAGCACAACATCATGTATATCTCTATGGTATAGAAAAAATACACCAAGATGAATAAGATATATCCACATGAACATGGGATATAAACAGAATCTCATATTCACATAGGATATAAAGTTTTTTGACACTTGTTTTTTAGCCAACAGCCAAGTCTCGCCCGGGGATGGGGTTAATCTTTTATCCCCCACTTCCGTTTCACACCAACGGGCGCTTGTGTTTTGAATACGAGGAGATAGAGAGAGAGGGTGGAGAGGAAAGAAATGTTGGTAGGGTCGCTTTTTCGCTTGGAGGTTCCATCGCCGTCGTTCCGGGTCCCTTGATCCATCCGTTGTTCCTCCAGCATCGGATCGGAGCGAAAGATGCCGAGGATCGACGAAAATATGTCCGGGGAGTCTATATCTGCTGTGGAGGAATGCGGTTCCGTGCGGATGAACCTCACGCATGCACAGCATTCGGGAAAGAGGGTCGACTTCAATGCCAAATGGGAAGTTCGCTGGGGCGCGAAACAACGGAATATCTGACAGGCTGACTGGCGGCTTCCCCATAGGGGGACCACAACAACTGCCCATAGCTTTACCAGCAAAAGAGCGCACACTGGCGCGGCATTTGGGCCAACTCCTCGAGGAGCCCGCTCGCGTTGATTGGGCAGTATTACTTCCATGATAAAATGTGAACAAAAATTGGTAATGTCCACACTTTAATATATAACTCCAACAACTTACCATGATTTTGACACTATGCTAATTTCAAGGTGACATTGAAACATTGGTGAATAGCAGTGGCGGATCCAGGATAGGGCCTAGGTAGTGGGCAACCTCCCAGCAGTAGTGGTGATACAAAAAAAATTATCATTTTATCTAGTGTAAATTGGATACTCCAGGGGGAATGGGCTATAGCCCCTTCTCTGGATCCGCCAATCCGCCATTGTACGGTAGTGGAGTTATATGTTAAAGAGTAGAAATTACCATTTGTTGCACATATATTATTATGATGGATACATAGCATTTCCACCACGTCAAGCCTGATAAGATTTCAGTCCTATGTTCTGTAATATTTTCGCTGACTTATGTGTGGGGCAATTACCGAATCCTTCATTTTAACATGTGAAGATGATAAATTGCATGACGAAACTTTCCCTAATACGGGAATGTAACCTCGGACCTTACTGCGCAGATCGCTATGCTGTCAAGATTCTATTTATAACCATGAAAATGGTACTTAAATTGATGGTTCATGTTGGAAATTCATGCTTCTTATATGAGGGAAATGTGCCACCCTAGTGGACAGATCCCTTGACTGTGAGGACGCCCCAGGCGCACATTACAAGTGAACTTTTCGGTGAAACCCAGAAAAAAAACCTAATGGTATATCTAGTACCTTAAGTCTCGGTAAAACTGCCATGGTAATAAGGAACCTGAATAGTGTTTTGGTCTGCGTGGTGGAAATTACAATTTTTTTACATATAGTATTATCATGGATATATCGCATCTTATGTTCGTCATCGCCGAGAAAGGTAGTACGGACCGCACGTCTGGAAAGAAATCAAGAACTCGAAGAAAGAGCGCAGTTGTTATTATAACTTAATAAACAGAGTTTATGTTCGATTCCCGGTTCAGGGAAATTTTTATTATGGAATTTATTGTTAATTTCACCGCAGTTCACGCGTCAGGACTGAAATATTGCACTTGCAGAAATGATGTTAGTGAAGCAATACTTCAATGTAAACATGGAATTATAGAGGATGATCCGGGAAAATTAGCGCATTGTGTATGAACAAATGTTTAAATATTTGCTCTTATTTACTTCACCATTGAAAGCGCAAGTCTGAACAACAAGTCGGGAAAGAAACGAAGAACTCGACAAAATGGTGTAATTGAGCTGATAGCATTAAGTAATGGAGGCTTACAATTTCAATAAAGATTTACACTTTAAACATTTTCACTCTCCCTTCCCCATTGGATAGTGCTTTTGACTGTAAGGAGGCATCGAGTTAAAACCTCAAGTGAATTTTTGAAAAAGCAAACAAAAAATCGCGGTATGAGATTATCCAGGAAAAAATAACCATATCTAATTAAAGTATACCGGGACTAGCCACGGTGATAACTTCACGGAGTCACCCGCAATGCACAAATTGTGCGAAAAATCATTCCACTTCACCGGGATTCGAACCCAGATCCCTCAATTCCTGGCCGAATGTTTTTGCCAGTTAAGCTGCCGAGGTTGAAATTTGGCCTTGGCTAGTCCCGGTATACTTAAATTAGTCAAGAGCGAACGCCTCTTCGTGTTCAAAGTTCCGGCTTTGCTCTCCGGCAGTGGCGCTGTGTGCACGATTTGGACTGCTTGTCACATCATATGCTCAGCAGTTTATACCACCTTGTCCGGTCTAGTCCTCAAATTTCCACAGGAATGACGTCTCGTTAGCTAACCTGGCTGAAGCACTCGGCCAGAAATCTAGGGATCCGGGTCCGAAACCCGGTCAAGGTGAATCCGTTTTATCTCTCTGGATTTTTCGCGCAAAAATAGCCTTCTTTACGAGAATGTGTAAATTTTACACGTCTATCGCTTATCATACTGGGAAAAGCTGATTAAGCTGGGAAAAGCTTGTGCAATGCAAACCAACCTCTTGGTTCAATCGTTGAGATGAGATTCCTGAGATATTACTTAGCAAATTGCATTTTAAAATTAAAATCGGCGATTGGGGTTAGTAGCTTCTGTATTTGTAGTAGATTAGTGACCAAATTTAGATTAAAATGCTATATGAATGCCTGTTGGCAAAAACTGAGCCAAATTGTGTTATGGCATGGTGAATAATGTGTCAAGGTATCCCATTCACCATTCTTAGATACCATTTGTTCGTGTGATTCAGCGATATATGTTCCAAAAAGCTATTGATGTCCTTTACGTCTAGGAATTGCAATTAATTATCCGTTATTTTATGAATTCGGTTATCCCAAGATTTATCTAACAGCTTTTCTCTACCTAACAGCTAAGTTTTTGATTTTTTGTAGCATTCAGGTAATTCTATTCTTTTCACAAATAAATGATGTAATATTCGCTTTGCCATGTGAGCCATTATAAAATGCTATAAAAAGAAATTTAAGCTCCTCACCGGATCACCTTCTGACTCAACAGCAAATGAGTACTCTCAATAACATCAAATCACTCATTTAATTTGAAAATGGCTCCGTAGTGGCCTAAAATACTAAAAGAAAAGTGGTAGCTTGAGAATATTTATGGATGCTGTTCATGAAGGCAAAGTATTTCTTAAGAACAAAGGTATGTCTGAAATAGTTGTTCTGAATTACGTGTCGTGTATCTTTTGTATATATTTCAAATCATATTTATTCAGCAGAACCTCCGGAAAAATGTTATTTTTAAAATGATACGTATAGATGATAACATGAGATGTACAGTTTTCTGGATCGAATTTTACTCTAATTCATCACGGTTATCATATCGTTTTATGCTTTTGGACCTTTCTTACATGCCTCTCGAATTTACAAAACGTCCGGATGGCACCCATACTCGAGGGTATTTCAGAAAGGAATACTTAGTATTGGCTCGCTTCCAAAATGCAAATTAAACGGCAAGTCCGACCAGTTCTCCGAGATACTAAACTATTCACAAGTTTGCCTAAAACATGCTTGCATGATAGCCACCACAGGCATCTACAAATAAGACGATGAAATCTTGAATGCTAAATACTGAACGTTTGCGAAAATATGAATTTATTCCTTGACACACTGCCCAAAACTTCTAAATATATAGGGTACGGTAAGAGCAAAACGATAAAATGCCATTATTTCACAAGGATCGGGAAAGGAAATTAAAAATAAACTTAATTAGTATCCCGCAAATAAGGAAACGGTTGTTTTCGCCATCATTTATAATAAGCGACGCTTTAAGGATGAAATTTTTTAGACTTGATTCTCAGCATAAAGAAGTTATTTTAAATAAATTAAACAACGTTTACCACCGTGTGGCACCACTTTGTTTAATTGAAATATTTTAATAAAAATATAAGATATTCTACCCCATTATCATCGACTGAAAAAGGCATACCATTTAAAATGTCCTGTGGCGCATCGTCCGCCACAATGTAGAGTTGGACCAGTGGATAAGTGTCCGCCTATTAATCGGACGGCGCGCGTTCGAGTCCTGGCGCCGGCCGGTATTTTTTCCTATATCTTTTCAGGAATTCTAGAAGGTTCGAGGAAGATCCGGCGCGGCGTTCCAGAATATTCGCCGCATGTATATAAGCTAGCCATCTGGGCTACCCAAGTTCAGTTCTGTATTGTCAAGTCACAATAAACGCCTCTCCGCAGATAACCGAAGTGTGTTATTTAGCGTAGCCATCGCTACAGTCCTGATACGTTACGCTGACTGCTTAGCAAGGTAAGACAAGAATCGCTTGAGAAAAAAAATTCACGTAAATTTTGTAAATAATTTCGTTTGATAACGCGTGAATCTATCCGACCAAAATATTTTATAACCATGGAAATAAAAATTACTTTCCTGAATTGTCATCCTATTTAAATGGGATGATAAGGAATCTTAATCATTTAGCTGCAAACAAATAAAATATTCATTAAGATATTTTTACACAAAAAGTCGATAGGCACTCCTAAAATCGTAGATTAACTTTTTAGAATATTGCCATTTTCAAATTTTTTTTGCAAATATTTTCAGCAATAATGCCAGTCGGAAGTAAAAATAATTTCCTGAAAAACTTTCGCACAATACCGTCAGGCTCTTTGAAGTATCTTCAGACTCTTGGTAAGCTTATATGCATACTCGTATGATCCCATGGTCTTACCTGAAAGGAAGAAAAGTAAAATGAATAAACATGAGCCACAAAATGTAATGAGCATTAATTTACAATAGAATTTTACCAATTACATTCATGTCACCTGACCACAAGGTTGACTTGTTACAATTTGCGTAATTGTAGCAAACAAAGACAAATTGGATTGAATCAATCATTTATTCATATAGCAAACCTAAAATTACAGGTATAATTACTTGTAATATGATAAGAAAAACAAAGCGGAATGTAATATGTTCAGGCATAAGATAATTAGCCGTATAGTAGATATGCAATGATTAATATGTTTAATTCCAACAACATATTCGGAATCCTGCATCCTAAAGTTCACTTTTCGCACTGAATGAAATCATTCAAGTTCACAAATATTCTTAGAGAGAAAAGAAGATACATACTTCATTACTTTATTTCTTTCTTAAAGAAATGATAACAACTCACTGACCCGGATCACAGGCTATTTATCGAAAAAAACGATGAAAACATACAGTCCTAGAGGAGGAACCAGGTGACAATACAGCCCACACCCCACCAGGTCAGTAATGGTTAATAAGGAAATAAAATCGTAAATGAATAAAACTCTGGCACTACGATTATTATACTCTTAAAACTAATGCGAGGCAATGATGAGGAAATACTAGGTTCTTTGCACACCGTAACAGTAGATTGCAATGCATGTGCCACTTTTGATAAACAATGAGTTTTCATAGGTCTTTCATTTAAAGAGATGTTTAAGATGGGAACACAACTATAAGGGTTGACATTTTTAATTCGTCATAACGGTTGATATATCTGGGTTATAATTAGCCATCATTACATAGTACCTCGATTGTTTTTTACTTTACCTTTATTGTAGTCATAGATACAGACTACTCCTTGGAATGCGACGAAAATAGTAAAACATAAATACAGTAAAAACATGAAAATAAAATAAATATTATTTATCTAGTGAGTGTGATATGGGATTCAGATATGCGATAAACTCTTTGTTTGCATTGTGGGAAGTCATTTCAGTGGAAAACATTTTTAGGTCTTCAGTATCAACAGCTATAATAGAAGAGTGCATTGTTTTTATTCATGCATTGTATGCGTTCACTTTTGAGAATACCTCTATCATAATATATTTAGTTTATGTTTAGCGCATAATTTTCCCATTTCATGTACTTCCGCGAGCATACCCCGTAAATTTGAGAAGTGTATGACTGGAGTAGGATCAAGTATGTAAACATACAGTGACACGGAACAAGGGATACATAAGAATGTAGACTCCAACTCCATACTTGACGTTCAAGAGAAACTCGACATGCGGTCACCTAAATATTACAATAGAGGCCTTTATTCTCTTAAATTTAGGTAAAGGCCTGTCCGAGGTTCCATCCATTCGCCGAAATGTGATGAAATGTCAGGCGAACGTAGCGACGAATCCGAGTACCTCGAGGATGGTAGACGCGCGAAAGGGTGGAAGTTTCGGCATATCTCTCTTTCAGCAAATGAAAGCACGCGCGCCAGGAAATTCATTCCATTAGCGACAGCAAGGCGAACGCCTGCGAGAATGGGGTTTATCCATAATGGAGGCTATAACCTCCGATTACTTTACGAGTAGAACTCGCGATCTGCGCCGGAGAATAAGGTTTCAAGAGATTTTTTTTTTCTTTTCCCTTCCTTGATGGAGGAGGTTAGACGGGGGAAAGGTGGGGTACCTGCCGTGAACGAGAGAGGGAGTGGTAGGTAAGATGGGAAATGGAGTCGTTTCCGGACTCATCCAAAGAAAAGGAATTGAGAAATCAACGGTGGGAATCCGGGCTAACGCTCTCTTTTCTTCGCGGGGCCTTCCGGTTCTACACGGCGGGAGAGGGAACACCATACGCGCCGGGCATATCTAAAGGGGATTCTTCCCTACCTTCACCGCATTCCCCACTAAAACCCTCCAAAGTCGGAACGATTCTCCAATCCACATCTCCTCGTACATCTGCGACCCGGTCGGTAGGTACCTACCTACCTGGCGGGGGGGGGGGGGGGGTTAAACTAACTGAGCACACTCATCTTCCTGTCCGGGACCCCATTACGCCTAATAATATCAAACGCTATCTGCCCACTCCCCTCCACCTTAGTCAACCCCATCCAGCCCTCTTAAAAAAAAGAATAAAATCCTACCCCCCCCAAAAAAAACCTCGGTCCTCTCAGTCACCCATACCTCCACCACTCTTACCTCTTTGGAGACCACAAACCCTCTCTGAGTCAGTGGCAACCGATTCGTACTACCCAGACCAAAACCCTCTCCATCCCTTTTGCAACACACCCTTTTCCTCATTCCCTCCTGCGATTTATTTGACCCCTTGTCTCGAGAAATGAGATCGGCGACCCTTTGTCCTCGGACCCGATGAAAAACGGCTCTTCCGTGCTTTAAATTCAGAACCTCTTCCCGCCTCTGTCCCTCTATCCTTTCTCCACACTCTTCTTCCTACCTTCTGACGCTATTCTCCCCAGTCTTAGTCCCACCATCTTCGTCACACACTTCCTTTCTCTACCCTCGCCGCTTTGTCATTCCCTCCACCACCTCCTGACCGCTTTTCCTTCCTTCTCATGCGACAATCCTTCATTCTGCATCCGTCTAAGTCACCTCACATTCTCTTCTCCATTTATCTCCACACCATTTTCTCTCCACCTTTCTTCAGGATTATTTCACACATGACACTTTTGCATATGCAAAAATACAGGGTAGAGAAAAATTGAGTCACAAAGTGTTACATGTTAGCTGATACCATTAGGAATCAAAGTTCCTAATGATGTATAGATAGAAAACATACATCGTGATCTCCGGCAGGCAAAGCATTCGAAGTCATGAGTTGTCCAGAGCATCCGACAATGGGAAAAAATTGCGGCCAATCAGAGCGCTTGGCTACTAGTTTCTGTTGTTTAAAAATGGTGCGTTTCTGACCTAAAAATCATAAGTAATTTTGGTTCCTACTGGCATTAGCTACTTAGGGCTAAAATGTTTGACACAATTTTTCTCCACTCTATATAAGTAAGTTTTCTAAGTTTTTTTCTAAGTTTTCTTTTCTTTTATGATTATTTTCGATTAAGTAGCATAATTCCGTATTTTCTTCATGATTCGATCTATTAAAGTGACAAAATTTTTCCTGGGTCAACGCAGGCATAATTAGGTCTAGGGTATAGCCAAAAAGAGTTTAGAAGACATTTAAAGATACTCCATCTGACTACTTAAACAATATAATGGAGGACGTCTCTAAAATCATCCCGTTGAGTCCAATGCATCTCGCATTACTTCTCCCTCCTTCCATTAATATTCCCACAAAATTCCTTTAAGTAAGTCTTCCTCCATTCTTTGTCTCACGCTTCTCTTCCTCAGCCACACAACTTTGTCAATCACTTCACTCTGTCTTTGTCATGCACTATCGCCTAACTGCTTTTCCTTCCTTCTCATGCGACAATCCTTCATTCTGCCACCGTCTAAGTCACCTCGCATTCCCTTCACCATTTATTTCCACACAATTTCCTCTCCGCATTTCTTCATGAGTTTGTCACACGTGACACCCACACCTTTGCATATACAAACATATATATGCAATGTTTATTATGGTTACTTGCTCACAAAGTTAAGCGACATATTTTCGGATTTTCTTCATTGTATAGACTTTAAAAATGGCAAAACTTCTCTTGGGTGACAACAGGCGTTCATAGATCTTCAATTTTACCAAAGGAAGCTTGAGCAAATTTAACCGCTTAGTGCCGCGGGCTGATATGTCAGCTTTTGCTTCTAGGTCGAAAAATGCTACGCGCCGAAATATCGGCCTTGAGGTAGTTGGTTAATTGTTTAAATTAATAATTATGTAGCACCAAATTTTGAATAAGACATCAGTATTAATTATATAGTTAAAAATTAATGTAATGAGGGTTAAATTGAAAAGGCATGTTGATATGTCGCTAAATTGCATGACAGATATTTTTTCTCGTATATGTTACATTTTATTTGAAAACCTATTAACATTTGTCACCAGTGCCTCTCTAAGAAGGTGGCACATTAGAGAGTTGAGGGATGATACTCCTTCGAATCAAATAAAAATACAATGGAGGGCATTTCTAACACAGCCCATTGCATCCGATGCATCTTCTACTACTTCTCTCCTCCTTTCTTTAATATTCCCACAAAATTCCCTTAATTAAGTCTTCCCTCATTCTTTGTCTCCCGCTTTCCTTCCTCAGACGCACAACTTTGTCATTCACTTCGCCACCTCCTGCGCGATTTCCCTTCCTTCTCACGCGGCCATTCTTCATTTTGCATCCGTCCAAAGTCACCTCGTTTTCTTTCCTTTTCTGCTTCAGAAGGCCTAAACATCCATCACGACTTGAAACCTTCAGAAGGAGAACAAGCACACCTCTAATATTAAAGTCCATTCCTTTCCCTTAAACCATTACAACACAATGTTGCTTCTAAGCAACATTAAAAATGTATAAATTTTCGGCTATATTTAGGAAATATGTAAACTATGTTTTATTTTGTGGTGTAAATTGTAATGACAAAATATTTAGCTGCCGCATTACATTATGATTGATTGAAAAAATTTCAAGTTTTCAAGATGAAAAATCTTGAAATTTGATTTCTCCCAGAAACAGCTCTGGGTTAGAAAGGGTTAAAGAGTGAATTCTACCCGACTGGAAACTATAATCGTAGTAATTGATTTTTCATTTGGTACAGGGCTGGTTTGGGGATCTGCATTCTTTCAGATTTTACCCTTAAAAATAACTGGCATATATTTCGTGGGTAACTGAGGACATTTATTGTGTTTTTAGAAAGTTTTCTTCCATTTGTCTCGGGTTTTTATATTTAAAAATGAAAAAGTTTCTTCCTCTAAACTGTTTCCATTGCTACTCCTATAGAAATACAAACATCATCTAAGCAAGCTAAATTCGCCGGAGTACCTACTCAAGGGTAGTGTTTAAGAAGTATTTATTCATGAATCACTCGGTAATCGGCCCAGCAAATGCATTCTCTCTCACAGGCAACCTCAGGTCCACAGCCTGAAAAATGGACATCTAGCTCATAGCTGGAAAATCCCGCCACCTTATGCACAAAGCCAAGGAAGACGTCGAAAAACAGCTCCATAGTATATAACGTGATTTAATGTAAAAATCTCACCACTGTTATTATTTATTTCGTTTTCCTCCAATTCCCTCCTTTTCTTTTCTACGTTGCTTCGTCATTTCCTCAAACACCACTTGAAGGCTTAGCCTCTCTTCTCCGGAGACAATCCTTCATTTTGAAAACGTTCGAAGACAGCTCACTCTTTCCCTTCTCTATTTGAGGGCGTTTCCGCATTCGTCATACCGTGAAAACATTTAGAAAAGAACCACTCCTGACCTTATTTTTCTTCCTCTCTTTATTTCCTTAGAGACGGCCCCGCTATAGGTATTCGTAGTGGAAAACGCGCACCCATTAGCTTAGAAGGGTTGATTAGGGATTCACTCGTTTTCTCAGATGGCAAAGCATGCATATCTACAGCACATATTTTGCGATATTTCGGGGAATTAATAAGAACTGCATTGTTTATTCCAACTTTTTCTATGGTTTTATATTTTTAACCATTTTTTGTAGATAACTATTGGCTCGAAAGGCATAGAGTATTTGGTCCAACATCGAGTTGATCTCGACATCATAACTTACTTTAAACTATGAAATAAGAACTATTGACAATATCAGCAGTCAAACCAATCAATTAATATGGACCAGACTACTTGTATAAAATATTACAGAGTTGAATAGCAAATTTTCCCAAAATGTCATTATGATATACGCATCGTTATATCATGCTAATATTCGCAAGGGAATGATTATCTCTGATCAGGAATCGAACCGTCCTAATATTATTTGGGCTACTGCACTGCCCATTTCACTGCTCAGATTCCTTTATTCCAATGGTTCTTTAATTGAAGAGCAAAGAACACCTATCACTACAAAACTTGCTAGACATGAAATTGGAATAATGGAATTTGGATAGGATAGCGGTGTGCGCCGTGGAAGCCAATGGAAGCCAATGCTCCATGGCTCCATTTTCGTTCCATGTGATTTTTTTCCCCGTAGCAAATAATGAATATTTCAAAACTGTTTCATAACGTGGCAGGTTTTAACCTATTTCCGCGCTGAAAACTTTCTGCTAGTGATTGTGAAGATGTTTGGATACATTGCTTATATTTGTCGCCTTTACTAATGCAATAAAATATTTTGTTGATAATTCAACTTGTCTTTTCAGAGTGAACCGTAGTCATACAGCTACACTGGGTCAGGTGGGTGATACTGATAAGTGTTCGATGCACTTCGATTAGACTACCATTGGAATTAAGGAATCTGAATAGTGAAACGGGCAGTACAGTAGCTTGGATGTCCTATGATGGGTTCAATTTATGATCAGAGATAATCTTTCCCTTGCGAATTTTATAACGATGACTGCAGAATGACATTTTGGGGAAATTTGCTAGAGGTCAGACTCTAGTGTTGCTCAGTTCTTACTAGGGAGGAATATTCAGGGAAAGCATATATTTGGATCAAGGAAAGTTGAAATAATCTATGCAATGCCGTATCCTGTTTACTTTTATCATAATTGCCTGCAATTTACAGACAGTCGGCGTCAATATTGAATTTCCATTTTGCACCCGTCTCTCTCCGTCCGTGGGATTTCGTTTATATCACCTTCGAAAATAAACTCATATGTTCGATAACCGTATTTGTGAGAATTCTACAGCAAAAAGGAGTGCAGGTTTTCTTAAAGAGCCTCATATTCTCAGAATGGTAGTATGTAGCCGTATGGCTACTTTCTGGGCGGATATTGGAGATTATACTTGTCACGGACGAAAATCATCATGACGGCGAGAGAGCGCCAAAAACAAAGAATAAGAAACTCGGTCACTCAGAAAACAGAGCCTGGGAAAAGCAAAAAAAATTAACCGGTTAACAAAACGTAAACCTTTGTTCACATTTATAGCTTCCGGTACTCTCTCCAATCATCTACTTGCCCCCCTCCACCCTCTTATTATTCCCTTCCATCCCCATATTAGTGTGCATTCTTTCCACCACCTACTCACCCCCGTCCCTTATTTCTCCAGTCTTCATTCTCCGTCCCATTCAAACTCACCTCGCTTTCTCCATTCTTTGAAAAGAGACCGAATCTACTCCCTGAGTTCGTTTTGCTTTCCTTCCTCGCTCCGATTCTGCTCCATTCTAGACAATTGCTTTGACAAACGCGCGCGCATTAGAGGCCATGGGTTGATTCTGGGCCGCCTCACGATTCCGAGTCGGCCCTGGGCGATAATGCATGTGAGCTAAAAGGACTGCCAGAGTTCGGCCACCGAAGACGTGGTCGCAAAGTCACTCTTTGTCTCGGGTCTGATTCACTGCGGTGACTTTCAGGATCCACGGATATTGAGACAGCACTCACCACCGCAACGGTCATTCCGAGGAAAGGTATTGTTAAATCTGAAAATTTTAAATGCATAATGTGCACGCATTATTTATGTTAGGATACTCATAATTTAATATTCTGCTTCTACATTAGCACTGCGATTCGTAGCATCTGACAGAGTCCGCAACCCGTAGATAAGAATATGAGTAAAACAAGCACGAAATTAAAAAGAAATAGAATTGTATAATGTGGTAAGTATGGAAAATAAATATATTTTTAAACTGAAGTTTTTCTCATTCTTCATTGTGCATTTGACATTTGACATTTGGTAAGTAAATTTTAGAACGACGACGCAACGTAACAATCAGGTCTAATGCTCTGACTAAAATGTTATTCTACTACTACTTATTTTAATAGATATATTTAAAGATGTAGATTAAAGAGTATGGAATAACTGTAAAACATAAGTAAACTAAAGAAATCGCCAAAATTACTTTATTGGGAAGCTTGATTCTGAGGAGCACTGTGAGAGATATTAAATTAAACTAATCAAATTGAATTAAACATATAGAGTACAAAAAAAAGGAGGCACAGTGATATTAACCACAGTATTGATAAGTTTGGTAAGAATAAATCAACTCGTAAGGATCATAAATGAGTTAGATAATCCTACTTGCATAAAATTACAAGTGGATTTATACTGTGGAAATTTGACGTGTCTATGTCCAAAGTTGAAATCACCGCAAACTTCCTACATAATATATGTTTTAGCTACTAAATCACACAGCCAACCTTGGTATCAGGACCAATTTCCTTATCCAGAACTCGTCAAATATGCCATGCCTTGACAATGCCATAAGCAGCTAAAACTGTGGACAGTCGAGTAATTAAATTTGTGTTTGGAAAAAGGTGTTTTTAGGTTATTTGTTTGTAATATTGATTTTTGTAAAATTCATTCAAATGTGAGGTATGATTTATGATACGACTAAAAGGGTGAGTATGTTAAAACCTATTAAAAAATCAAACCTAACATTCACCAAACATTCGTAAATAATCTCGATTGAATTCCGAGTATTTTCACAAATTCCTCATTTGAACCTAAAAATGTGGTTTCGAAATTTCAAAGGATGGGCCGTCACTGCGTGTTCCATCATATAGAAAAAGTAAAACAAACTCGGAGTGACCGGCGATGTAATGTAAATTAAAACGCTCTGGTAGGAGCCGTCATTAATAGCAGCAATTTCAAAAGAATAAAAAAAAGAACGGGGACGAACAGATTTTTACGACGACATTAATGTCCATCAATTACGTTCCCGTGAAAAATTCGGGAGGAGTAAAAAAAAAAAATTCACTCGCTCACGGTGGAATCCCAAAATACGCGAGGTTAACATGTTTCCCCGTGAACTAATGAGAGATTAAGACCCCTCAGACAGTTTTCCAGAGAGATATCGATCGACTAAAGGAGAACGGCAAATGCGATGACGTCGCACACAATTACGAAAGGGAACAAAAGTGACTCGGGCTCGGGATTATTCGCTTAGCAGATTCACGACGGAGACAGCGTGAGCCACCTCGACGTGATTGAGTGCAGATCGACCCGGCAAAAGCGTCTTCTCTATATATTATTCCTTTTCTACAACAAACCTTAGACATGAGCTACACGGATTCGCTAAAAGCAGATTTTCATGTAAATAGGATACTCCTTATTGAATACTTCACCATTTCGATATTGGTTTCGATCTCATGAGAATAAAATGAGTACAAACAAGAATAACTTTTAGCTCCGGCACATTTGAGCAGGTAAAAAAAATCGAAAACCTCTGCCACGTGATCCATGCTGTGTTTGATTGGCAAATTCCTAAATTATCAGTTTAGATTTATGTATTTTATGTGTCAATTGGAAATTATATAGACATTCACTTTAAGGAAAAATTCGCTCTTTCATGTGAAAAAGAAAAAGCATCAGGATTTGAATAAATATACTTGCATTCTTTTCATTTTCTCACTTTTTTCATTTCATAGTGTAATGTTGAAGTTGGGGGTTCCAATTCTAGTCTCAGCTTTTGGTCAATGCTTAGCCACCTCGAGCGCTGTTTTACATTTTTACTCTGAGGCCTCAACATTGACCCTGGTGTTTGAAGTTTAGCGGCTACAATGTCTGCGTAACGATTTCCACGATTTTTTACTTACGCTTTTTATGTTGTCAAAGCTTAACATATTATTTTCATAGTCAAATTTTGTATTTTTCAATTTCTAATCACGTAATAGGAAATGGTATGAATCAATATGCTTTTAACAAAGCTTCACATAACACATTCTAGGCGGTTTTAGCAAGAAAAAACGTGTCACGAGGCTGGTCACGAGCAGATTATGAGAGATTTTAGGTAAACTCGATGATTTTAGGCTTTAATTTGTTAAAACCCATAGTTAAGGATTAAAAAGGCATGGTACTTTGTAATTCTTTAGAGATGAGGGCTCAAATTTTACCTTATCAATGTATTCGATACTAATCCAGCTTCTATACGATCTATTGTCACGGCTGGCCACGGTGGCTGTGGGGTAGTGTTCTAACCTATCCAACTGGAGGTCACTTGTCCCTTTTGGATCGGTGGACCTTATTCATAACATGGGTGATTGTATTCTCCAATGATAAAGTCGGAATCCGCGTTGCAAATGCCGATGTATTTTGTTTACGGGGAAGTTGGAAATACATCAACGTAACGGACACAACGGGAAAAAGATCCAGAATTAGCATTCAATCAATGATGAAAATCAAATCTAAAGTTTTAGACAATGATGTAAATAAATCCATCTTGGAATCTTATCCTAGTACAACCAGCTCTTTAAATACGAACGGAGGCTATAAAAAATTACCGATATAGTTTATTATCTAAAAACCAATAGTTTTCAATGCAGCTCGAAATGAAGTCCCCATCTGCTTTCATAGCACATCGCTAATAATTGGAGATTTATACCAATCTATAGTACACAATTTCAATAATACTATCTCTAAAATTGGATGTACGTGAGAGAGAACTAAGTATCTTAATGTTCCATACCGGATAAAATGCCTGCTATGGTCAATTGCTTTTCTACGCCATTCAAAGACGCATCTGAAATGGGAAATTGCAAAGACACTGGTTATGTTCAGTGTAATTGACTAGCCTTTTCTACCCGTAATGTGGAGCCCAGATTAACTGGAAATGAAATAAATATCGCATTAGGTTCCATCATGACTTCGCCTACACCATTTTTCACACCTAATTGCCTTTAAATGGAATATTTTGTACAGAACTTGATAGGTACTTTCATCTTTCATTGCCTAGAATTACGAGGTAGTTGAACTACCCTCACATAATAGCACCGAAACATCGAGTTACGCAATCAAAAGTTATTTTAAAAGAGCACACATTCATTTGAAGATCACAACTTCTTATTCTGAACAACAATCGCTAAATCTATTTGTATGCGTTATGTATTCATTTGAGAAATTCGACAACTATCAATAGACATTTATATCTTCCCTTTCTTATGGCTTATATGAAGAGAATGTTGAGCTAGGCTCAACAAGTTGCTATAGTACGTCGCTTTGTCACTACACCTAAAATTGTATGGCATACCTCCATTTCTAGACAGTTAACCAGTCTCGCCAATTTATACACACATAACTACGTCTTGTTATTAGTAATATATGTGGACGAGATGATTGTTGTATTTCTGCATTCATTCATGATATCTATTTCCATATATTTACATTTGAGAAATTCAACCACTATCAATAGGTATTTCTATCTTCCTTTTTTTGTGGCTGATTTGAAGAGAAAGTTTAACTATGTTCAACTAGCTGCTACAATACTTTACTTTGTGACACCGAAAAAACTATAAAACACCTCCATTTCAAGACATTAATTCAAAATACTGCCAATTTATGTAAAGTTGAGTTTCTATGGAAGAGGCTTGATTCTTGCGTCTTGAGCTGTAATGTAAAGCGGACTTTAGGCGAAACGGAACTTCCATGCATACAAATTTTACTGATATAACAGCTATCATTTTACATTACCATCTCTTTTTATTGAGGCTGGTATGAAGATAAAATTTTACTATACTCAACTAATTGATACAGTACGTCGCTTTGTGATAGCAAAATTCTGTAGCACACCTCCGATTCAAAACAATTATCCAAAATTTCGCCAATTTACGTCAATTTGAGTTTCTTTGGAAGGGGCTTATAGTTCTTGCGTTTAATGTTCATAATTTAAAGCGGCTTTTAAACGGTACGGAAATTCCATGCATACACATTTAATACATTTAACAGTCTTTTAACATTTAACATTTTTATCTTTCTTTTCTTGTGGCTAACATGAAGGGAAATTATAACGATGATTAACTACTTGCCAAGCTGCATCGCTTTGCAACGGTAAAAAGTTTGTATCACACCTCCATTTCAAGGCATTTATCCAAAATTTTGCCAATATGCGTCAAGTTGAGTTTCTGTGGAAGAGGCTTAGTTCTTGCGTCTTAATCTGTAATGTGTAGCTGCCTTTAGAAGGGACGTAACCTGCATGGATGAGAGTGCAAGGGACTCGTTTCAGCAAAGGACCGTGGCCGCTGCCGCCGCATCAAATCTTCCTCTTTAACCCCCAAAAGTATGCTCGATCGATAGAGCTGCTGGAAGCGTAACGATTGCCGGCAAGCAGACACACACACCGACTCACTCACACACAAGGCATGTACATACATCCATAAGTATTTAGCCTTCCTCTCTACGTTTCAAGAATCAGACATGCAAGAGATGGGGCGGAAGCCGGGTATGAAAAGGTAGGGGTGGTCTAGCCCACAACGTAGGGAAAGAATCGTGGGTAGTCATGCAGCACGAGAGAAAAAAAGGGGGAAAAGGGTTGCAAAGAAGTGACAAAACGAATGATTTTATTTTTTTCGTCTCCTTATATATAGAAACATTCAGGATAAAAAGGAAAATATATGTGATTGGTATACAGCTATAAACACATTCTTCATGCATACAGTAAAAGCGAAAAAGAGGTAGAAGCTGTAGTCCTTGACGGGAATGTAGGATAAAGGATACGTGAATGTTAAAAAATATTGACTTTTAGTTCTCAAGGAAAGAGTGGAATAAATAATATACATTACAAAGCAAAACTATGACTTTATAATGGTTCTGTTTTCGGTGTAACAGGAATAGGTATATTAACAAAATATAGAGAAATATGGCATAATTATTTGAAATTGAAGTTGCATAGTGTATTCGAATATTGTAAGAGTAGGAATTTGTGGTCCTTAAAGAAATATTAGGACAAAAAACTGCTGAATACTAGTAAAAACGTTCAATTTTAAAACCTCTTAACATGTTTTTAGCAAGCCATACTAATAATAATACCCATTGAAGTTGGCATTTATTGATTAGAAGAGAATTAAAAAAATGAGAGACAAGAGAAATGTCAATTTTTAAAATGAAGCGAATTTTGGGAGATCCTGGCGCACCGCATGACCACGAGAATGCAAACTAATGCGGTTGTCCCTGAAGTAAAAGTACAATGCTAAATAAAAATATGCATACACAGTTTATCGTAAAAATAGTTAATTTAAATGAGTATATTTATAAGAAAATTCATTGAAGAATGACTTTAGTGGTATTGAAAATGAGGAAGTTAAAAAAAGCGTTGATATCAAAAAGCCAGTCTTATCAAATGAAGAGAAAATCTAGCTTTACTGCATAATAGAGCCGATGGAAGTTGTAGTCCTTGAGGAAAAAGTGGGGTAAAGGATACGAGCATGTTGAAAAAATATTGATTTTAAATTTCTAGTGGCTGGAACAGGTTTCTCCATCTCCTGAAAATTGTACTCAGTTCTTCGTCATATTTTAAGCATCGGCTCACGGACACGATAAGTCCTATTGACACACTAAAAAGAAATCGTATTCCCGTTGGAAAACTCTCGCAAAGAGTCGGTGGGTTTAGTTCATAGGGAGTACTTCGCTTCTCTCAGAAACTGCTTCCGAGAGGTTCTCGATGAAGAAAAGAAATGAAAGGAAGCCTTTTTTTATTCGAAAAAATGGGGAAATGGCAGATGGAAAAAAAGGAGTGACACCAGGTTACCCCCGTTCCGTGGTCTCGCATAATATCCTCGGGCGGCGATAAAAATGAAAAAGCGTTTTCCGCCGATGCAACAAAAGGCGACCAAGGGAGGCGGCAACTGGGGAAAACACTCGTGACAGGGGAAATCAAAACTGTCTCTTTCTGCCAGTCTCAAGCGAAAACCATAAATCTTGCGCCCCTTTTTTAGTTTTATCAATTTTAAGGCTAGAAGAGGATGGGAACGTGGTTTAAAATTATATTTACTACCCAGCAAGCGATTACCAACTTATTTGCCGGCCTCAGTGGCAGCGAGGTTAAGTCCTGACACACAAGAGATCGTGGATTCAAGTCCCGCCTGCGTAAGTTGCCCCTATCCAGGGCACATATGCTCGGGTACATTTGATTATTAAGTTAAAAACCCGATGTAAAAGGCGATTGATGCTTTTTTTGGTGGTACAAGTATAAATAAATAAATAAATAAATAACACAAATAAATGACCCTTGTAAAAGCTTAGTACAGAAGTTTTACGCATCACATCACTTTCATTTGATTCTTGCTAAATTCACGCATTGAATATTTCTACACTCACTTCCTCATACTTGCCTTGTTAGATTTATTAGAGCACCTATCTTGCAATTTTTCGCACGAGGACCTCACCACAACACGCGTGATCAATCCTAACTTTTTTTACTACTCTCTCACGAAATATATCATCCATGTGTTCCTCGCGATAACAATTTCCACGTATTTCACTCATTTTAAGGAAAGGGATAGATAAACAGAGTTCATGGATAGAATAAGGAATAATAGCTCTCACGAAGCAAAGAGATTTAAATTTAATGTTGGCTGTTGGAAAGACTGGTGATTAACGAAATTTACCTAGAATTCCGATATTTGGGGGTAGAATACCGAATATAAAGACAATAATTATGTGACTGTAAATTTAAAATAAGGAGCTAGTTTGACAGCAGAAAGTGACTCTCCATCACTTGATTTGACGAAAAGTAAAATAGTACTTCGCATGCTCCATAAATTTGAATTTAATATACCGATTAAAACCTTGAAAATGCCCTCGTAGGTGGCAAACTTCGGTTCGGAATATTAAATTGAATCATGTAAAACATAAGAAGCGTTTTTATTTATTTTACTCAAGGATGCAGTACCATCAAGTTAAGCCAGAATCCATTTAGTTTATTATATACGGCGTTTATTATTACGACGCTTTGTCTCCATGCAATCCTTTCCCAGAGTATTCGGCGCTTCCAAAAGGATCCCAGGCCCAGGGCTCGCTCCACGCACGGAGCAGAATTAAGAACGACGAGTCCCAGGAATGTTTCGTCATGAGAGTCGAAGCCTTTTCCACAGCCGTCGCCCTTCGGACCTTCGGAGACAAATGAGGGCCGCGTAATGAGGTCGGGGCTCGTAATTTCTGAGAGCGATCACTTCGCGTAGACTTTCGTGCCCAGCTATTGAGATAAATGCCTGCTTTGAATGAGAAATTGCCAAACACGAGACGATAAATATGATCGTGGGCAAATTCGTTCGCCAGACGAGGGACGCATCGAGGCAAACAAATGAACCGAGTGAAAGGCATTTATCTCCTAACGACGTGATGGCATTAATAATAATGGCTTGGAAGTACACTACGGCTATGATGGTGATATTTTCCTGAATGATACATGCATCATAAAGTAGATTTTTATTTACTCTGAAATTTCCAGTAAAATGTGGAGAAATTTTACTTAGCAAAAGAATCATTCTAAAATAAAATAAATACCAAAAAATAGGAAACACCGTCATGAGCCATCAAAGTAGTGCGTAAATTTTTTAAATAAAAAAGAATTTTATAAAATGTTATTAGACTATAAGATACCAATTGAAGATGTCACTTGTGTTTGAATATGATTTATCTATATAAATATTTTGAAATTATGTTTACATGTATAAAAAACTAATTTATTCGCCAATTTTGTATAAATCTATCATTAATATTCCCGGGAATCAGAAAGCCCGTGGTTCGATTCCCGGTCGATGTGAAATTTTTCCATGTGTTAACGGCCGTCATTCCATCTCAACGCCACCGCCGAGTCAGACACTATGTGTTTGTGTTGCTATCGTTTTGTTTCACCTTTTCTTAGTATCAATGTTTGTATGTAAGCTTATGGTTAGCTGTGACAACAGAACGTTCCAACCAATGGCCTTTTTAACTATCAAGACTGGTAAGGTTACTGGGAATTTTTTTTTTGTAGAGGAAAGATGAAGATGCTTTAATCATTTTCGCTGCACCGTCTCATAATGATATTTAACCCCTTTTAATTTCAATCACCCACAATAGATCGTATTTATCCATTCCCTTTCCACTCATAAAAGGTAATGTGATTCACATTATCAGGAATTGGATATTAGTGAGCGATTGCCCAAGTAAATTAAAAATCCTTGATTTGAAGTTATATCTGAAGATGATTAAAACGTTTTCCATCGAAAAAGGTTACCATATTGAGCGATTAATCCCAGCAGAATTTTCGCAAATCACCCATGGTGGGAATTCTGAATGGCATTACTCAGCTCCATTATCGACTAACTTTCCCGCCCACCTGAGAGTGACAGGCCATTTCCCGAATTAAAACGTTGATTTTGAATCGTTCCAATGGTAACCGATCACATCCCTTTGCACAACTGCTCCATCGTGTATATCCTTGGTTATGTTGCAACGGTATGCCATAGATTAATTTACTCATGCAAAAAGTTAGTTTTAAAACGATTCCATACAATACTAAGACATATTTTGTCCAGATATCCAATGCGGTATCCAATTATATAAACGTAATAGCATCCAATAACTGATTAGTGAAGTAATGGTCTCAAAAAAGAATAAAAATGACGGAATAACTTTCTAATGGTTCACTGGTACTTTCGAGTCTATGAAAAAATTTGAGACGCTGAGCACAAAATTGACTTGAGTAATCTAGCACGATTCATTGTCCGAAATATGTTGAAAGATTTTTCATGTTGTCAACCAGATGTTTTGAGGTGCTGAAGCTCGGGTTACTAAGTTCTTTTCTATTCATCAATACACATATACTTTAACTATATAATTAACCGAGAAAATTCCGTTATCGCAGTTTTTTTTATTTGAACACGTACCCTGCTTTAAAACGAAAGTACAAATGAAATGTGATTCTACTAGAAATTTCCAAATAATGAAAATATTACTAACAAAAAAATGTCGAGCCACTGAAGCTGGTGTTTGCAAGGCGTTATTCTATTATTAAATACTATCTGCATTAAATATAAATAATTATTTAACTAAAATTAACATTAATTAGGTTAAATTAAAACGCGCATTGTCTCTTAAAAAGAATGCACAGATCAAAATTAATTATGTCTTTCCAATATAAGTCCAAACGTTGAAAATATTTCTGAGGAAAATATATCAAAAATATTCATTCATAAATCTATTTCAGAATCGCAGAATTGCTCTGGATATTCGTAAAGGATGAAGGAAATGATTGACTACGGAACGAGACGACTAAAAAAGTTAATAGAGAAGGAAGAGGAGGAATGAATTCTGATATTTTTTTTCAGTCTATTTGAGGGGAGTCGGAACGGACGTCGTGGATCTCGCGGTTTATTGCTTCCGCCGTACATGCATTCATTATGCGCCCTTCGACTCGGGGGTCTAAGCCATTACTTGTCGAGGACTGCATTGTACCCCGCCTCAACTTCCCTCCATCAATGCGAATGCCTCCGCGATACCAACGGTGGGGATGGAGGGTGCGCCTCCCTACCGACACGCGACAGAAAACGACTTCGCTGACTCCGGATGCCAACGTCCCCCCATTCGGACTCTCTGCGGTGAAAGGCATATCCTCGTTTGTATCATCAGCCTTAGAAATCAATCGACTGCGGCTTATTCTCGATAACGTCATGATGGCGGGACGGAGAAGAAAAAAAGTAATACACGAATGAGCGTCGCTATTCGTTCCCTATGCCAAGGATACAAATGAGATTGGATAGAAATGGACCGAATTATCGGGAGTCAAAGATGGAATTGCGAATGCGGTGGGAAAAGTTTTCAAGGCTGACCTTAATTTGTATTTCGAGCGCCAGCGCTGTTCGGAGGAGGAAAAGAAGATGGAGAAATAGAGGGGTAATAACGATGTCACAAGAAGCATGAAACGGAGTGGGTTTTCTGACTCTTATCCTCTGTTTTAGTCTCGCGAAGGATTCAGAATAAGGTACTCAGTAATTAAGGTATTAACGGTAAAGATGCATTTATTTTGCTTAATTATTAAGTAGGTATATTGTATATTCAATTTTTTGGACCCAGTTGAAGACTATAGAGAAACAAATTTACAGTAATATTTTTACGTGGCAAGTACATCTAATATCAAGGTATGATTTTCTTGAGAGGAATATTACGTAGCTACTTTTAAATAGCAGAAAAGATTTCTAAGAATAGAAATACAGTACTGACAAGTGAAAATAAAATTTCAATTTATAATAAGGCATTCACAAAAACACATGATGACTATGTATACACAAAGAAGACCGGAGAAATTATGGTTGTTTCTAGTGCAAATCTGAGGCATGAGCTGTTGGAGAAGGCGAACGACAACTTAGGTCACTTGAGTCTTGAAAGAAGGGTGGAAACATAGTGAGCGTTGAATTAGCATGCAGTTAATGAAAGGTGACAATGGGACCACAAAGATTACGGTCTCCTCCGACGGAGAGAGAGCTGCAGTGAGGTGCCCCCCACCAGACTCAATGAAATATCTCCTCCGGGTTTTGAAGACACGTCTACTAAGTGAGATAATCAAAACTTTGGACACCACAACGACCCAATATCCGGACATTAATTTTAGTGTTACCACTAAATAATAGGGTTTCCTATTATTTTTTTATTGCTTAAATGGAAACATTATTACTCCTGGAGTACGCATTTCACGCTCTTAGATTTTTGAATGACGATATCTATTTTTCACGATTAAAGAAAAAGTGAACATTTTTAAGCGCGCGAAAACACGACGGCTAAGTAGGAATTCTGGGAAAAGCCCGTGTGACGTATTTCTGGTTCCAGCTGCCACCGTGTGAGGTGACATTGGGGCGAGGCTTTGAGCGCTGATACGACGCAGGCTGCTAGCAGGTAGCGCTTGGCTTAAATATGGATTATTATTACCCTATCAAACGAAGGAAACTTTCCTAACTTAGGTAATTTTAATGGGTGATCATTAAGGCATGTTTCCTCGAAATCTGTGCCTTATGCATGCATTGATAATCTCAGAAGATGTAAAACTCCTATCTATTCGTATAGAAACTAGGTCCCTCTGACGTCACGTGGAGTGGAATCGCATGGGCGCCAATCTGGCCTTTTTCTGATGAGGTTAAAATTGACCATTCGTCTAAACTGGGATTTCGAAAACCAAATTATTTGTATATTATTAAAGCACTAATGGAGGTAAAGAATCGCAATCAATGCATTTCGTTTTCTTTGATAAAGGAAACTACCCTATTCTGAATTCCGTGCAAAAAGCGTACCTAAAAATTGAATTAAAGTACGGCGACGAATTCGTTCGTGCTGCAGGGGAATGAAACGATAAGGTGAATATTTAAGAGAAAGTGTGAACAATTGCCATAAATGAATAAAATACTATAAGCTCATATGAATTAAAATAGGAATAACTGTTGCATCACACACGAAGGGGATGAAGAACAAAAGGAGATGAACTCTCACTGCTACATGGAAAGGAAGATTGATGGCAGTCCACAATGCCGCAATTCTTGTGATGCCCACGTAATTTTCATCCCCATTATCGCATGAAACTCTCCTTCAACACGCAACGGCGCGCCTCGGCGTGGTGTAGACATATATCTAATTTCGTACTTGCTTCACCATATCGTTTTATAATCGTATGAACTGCAGTTTCAGAGCTGCAAAAATGTACTCGAAATTGAAATATTTTACTGGTGTTTCTTAAATCATCACATAATCCTCCATGATGGTATAATTAGTGAGGACTAAAAAGTTATAAGGTATTCGTCATTATTGCAAAAAAAATAGATATCGGACTGAAAATAAGCATTTTCAAGTGAAATATTGGTTGTTTGAGTCTTCTGAGGCAAATTATATTGCCTTGGGATGGCGATGTGAAGCAAACGTAGCGTTTGATTTTCAAAAACTATTATTAAAAGTTGTCAGGGAGCTGCTGATAGAAAGAGAAGAGGAGGATTGTAATGAAGAAAAGGAATAGAGAAAGACGCTTCTAGGAATAAGATAATATAGAGCTGTAATTTGGCGAAAAAGAAGAGGATATTTGAAAAAAACAGATTTCCAGGAAATAGCGGAAGCAAACCCCTGGAGCAGTGGCGTAACTAGGAGCATGCTTTGGGGGAGAATGAAGGGACCGGGGGCGGCGATTCCCCTCCCCCCAGTCAACGGGGGTCCGGAAAAATTGTTGAAAAATGACAAGTCTGGAAATACATTTTAGATAATTTTGACACTTGAAATTTAACTTTAAGCAGATGTTGTTACATTACGTCAAAACTAGACAATAGTTTGAAATATTTTTTTTTAATTTCTATGAGGCTTTGGGGGGAATCTATCCCTCATCCCCCCATAATTACGCCACTGCCCTGGAGCATACTCTTCATTGCTTTAAAGAAGAATGAGAGGTTACATGTTAGTGAAGAGTTTCCAAAAATGCGTAATGATATTATGCCTGATTAGATATCCAGGCTGCATATACCTTTAAAGCGTTATTTAGTATGTCAAGGCAAAGCACTGCAGTGGTGTGGTGACGACGCGACATTGTATGCCTCGCAGAGTGGCATTGGACCCTTCATGTCACAGAATCAACCCCGCCTCCCAGCATTGCGTCGCTTTGACATGGCTGTTAATCAACGTCACTGCTCGACCGAGGAATGCTCACGATTCACGACGCAATAAGCTAAAAGGTATTAACAGGTATCTGTTTTGGAAAGCCTGGGATAACAAATGGGAAATATGTGCTTGGTATTGATGTACATTGTGGTAGGGATGATTTAATTAGAGTAAACTGATTCATACCACTCAGTGAATTTTCCTAATAGAAGGAATAAATATAAAAATACCTCTTTAACCATAACTTCTAATTATACGTATTATTCCAACAAAATGGCTACAAGAAAATTATATTTTACCAACAACATATCCGTTTTAACGAAGTATTAAATGCAAACATTAGTCAACTCTTGGCTGATGTTCAACCTCAGTTCTAAACAAGAAAATGTAGTCAGCCAAATCCGACGGTCAGTTTCTACGTCAAAAGGAATGTAACAGCACTGGTAAAAATTCATCGTGTAAGCAGAGGTTTAAGGTTCTTCAGTAATATTTCTTTTATTAAAAAATTATACCTTTTCAGCTAAATGATAAGTGGCTAACATCACACCATGTGCCATCTTCATATTATTATCTTCACACCGCTGTAGACTCTCAGAATGCGAGTTTTATACGACAATCCTTAATTATACTCCTCATTCCGTACACAGCAATCATCAAACAATGAAACTTCTCTGAGGTTACATCCATGAATGGAGATGACACCAAAATTCAAATAGGATCTTATTCACCTCCTACCAAAAAAACAAAACACAATCCAGTAAGACCCCAGCTCTCACAGCATCCGTAAACAAAGGGAAGCACTGGCGAAAAACGAAGTACCTCGATTTTTTTCTTCGAGCAATTCTTTCTGCAGTGAGCCTACCTGCAGCATTTCCTTCTTCCTTTTTTTCACTCACGTGCACGCTCGTAAGAGTATTATCTCTTCTTTTTATCTCTGTCCCTCGCGTGGAGGATATTTGAAGCGCAGGAAACTCACCCCTCTCGGATATATTTCATGCATTTCCCTTTTGCCAAAACAACTGACCCCCGTGTGCCATTTCCCAGGGTGGGACTCGCTCGCGCCAAAGGCCTCCTCGACGCAATCCCCTCCCCTCTTCGCCGCGCGTCCTATACTGTCGTCTCTTCTACTTCCCTACCCTCTACCCTCGTGACACTACCTCCTCCTCCTCCTCCATTCGAGGTTCCCAGCATTCAAGCTCTCATCTCACTCCATTCTCTAGTCAGCTCAGCTCAGAGGGACACCATTCTATTGTTCTAAATTATTCTAAATGACATACTTTTGCATTTTAATTATAGTTTGAGGTAATAGTTTTTGTAAAATCCAAAATACATTTGACTTTTTATCCTTATATCGACTTTTGACAATTAAAATTTAACTCCTTTACACTATTTGTTTTTAGTACTAGCGAGATAAAATAGATTAAGGACTTCTGGAACGAAATTAAATTCGTTGGGAGGCTTCTAATTAGTGTTGGCATGATTTTTGGAGTGTCATTTATAAGGTTTTCTCTAGAAAGACAGTATTCCCCTTACATTTGGGGAATTAAAACCATCACCAGATTCCGCGAGTTTTGGAGATATGTTCCAGCGTCAAAAAAACATTGTATGTGTTCTACACCCGAATATCCCGTTTTTTGATGTGGTATAAATTCTACCCGAGGGCGAATTTTTTCCACTCGGTCTTTTTCCACGATAAATCATTACGTCAGAGTTTAAGCTGTGGTATTGAAAGATCCAGAAGAGATTAAGTAGACTCTTATCATCTATCTACCGTACATAAAAATGAGAGTTTTCCTCATATTTTTCTCAGAAGTAAAATTCGATGCTTAAATTTTAGATATCGATGAATGTACACAAGGGCATACGCAATAAGGCCTGAAATTTTTTAGATTTGCCACAGCATAAACAATTAATATGCCAAATATAACGGAAAATGGCACATTATTGTGCTAAGCGGCATGTCAAGGATTTCGAGAGACATCTGACCAAATAAAGAAATAATGCCCTTATTATTTCACTTCGTTGCATAGTGATGAAGTTATGGGATATTCTTCCTACATTTTCCGACGGCATCATTGATAAGTCCGAATTTTCATTTAGGCTCTTATGTTGATTCGTTCCGTAATAATAGAAAAAAAATTGTTTACATTACGAATGCATATGCATTGAGAAAAAATATGTCGAGTCTGTAGAATATTACATTTATGAAAAATCAGGAATTTTCGAACAAAAATTAGTAAATAATAAGACACCAATAAGCGTGGGATAATAGCTGAGCTGAAAAGTGAGATGGGGTAGCGAAGAAGTCAAACGAATCAAATTTTACTATAACCCATTAAAACCCAATGCTGCTTCTAAGAAAATGCAGTATATATTTTCAGCTCTACTCAGGAAAGAATTAAACCACGTGCTCGCTTGTGTTGCAAAGCTAAATGGCGAAATATGTATCTCTACAATAATTATGATTGAGTAGAACATTTACAGATTTAAAAAATTGAGAAGTCTTGAAATTAAAATTCTACAGAAGCAGCTCTGGGTTAGAAAGGGTTAGGCCAAATAATTCCATTGGGCAAATAACTACGCACATAAAATACTACTGTGAATTTTGATGCTACGGATTTTCGTATCTTCTTATTCTTTTCTCCTTCCCTTCTTTCTTTCAGGCACCTTCCCTTTTTCCCCTCCTTCCAGCGGACGACCACTCTCCCCCCTCCCGTCCTCTCCCCACTCCAAACCCGCCCTGAGGCACCAACTCCCTTCGCACTTATAAACGTCCTCCTCCAAAACTCACAGCCCCCTCTCTTCTCTTCCCTAGCGCATCCCTCCGCGCCCTCCCTTGCCCACGAGACGCACCACTCTACCCACCCCTCCATGTCCACTTTATTTTTTCCATCCAACTCCAACATTCGTCCGCACGGTACAACACTCCAAAAGGGCCGAGATGGAAGGACTGACGACGGACGAGTAGTTTTCCGAAGAAATAAGAAATTCTCCCTCCCTTCTTTTCGGGTCTTGACAACACCGAGCACAGAAAGGCCTTGTAAAGGGAATGAGTCTTTTAAAAATAAAGGAAACAAATAAAGTGAGCTCGCAAACAGGATGATTCCACATTCAAAGGAACTCATAATAAAACAGAATTTACTTCCATCGGATATTTACGTTGCTATTTTTTTTAGCTAGTATGATACTTTTAACACATAAATATATTTAAATAAAAGAGGGGTATGAATAATTAAAATAGAGATAAAAATAATGTTTTTATTAAATAATAAATTTATTAAATAAAGGAACAATATAAAATAAAATTATCACGTTAATGCTCCATGCATATATAAAATATCCTATCATGCCAATCCTAGTTGAGACCAGGCAAAATTTCATACATGCTTGCGCTGATTATCAAGTACACCCAATTTCTGTAAAATAATACTGTAAAATTGTAGGAGTGTAAAAAAATTTACAGTAAAATTAATAGTGAAATTTAATTTTCATTTATTATATTCCGGAATAAAAAATGTTTTATGGTCTCATTTTGGGGATATATGAATAGTTATCAAATAGACGTCATATATTTTAATTTTAGGCGTCTCAATTATTCTGAAAGTTTTAGAGTAGGGGAATGAAAACCAGCTGACGATTTGCAAACGATAGTCCGTTTGAAATAAAATCCGACTGTTTTGTGGTAAATAATGATTCCAGGAAGTAAAGACACATGTTTAATGTCTATTAGAAATTTAACAAAATTCAATTTATTCCTAATATTTCTTAAATGCTCAAACTAGTTAGGCTAATGTAAACTATGCAATCTTTTTAGACCGTAGAGCACACAAATTTGAAGAAAATGCGTTACCGGAATTCACGGAAACTTGGAATTGTTTTATTTGAAATAAATTTAAATTATCAGATAAATCTAATAAGAAACCGATTCTACGTTCAAGCTAAGGACATATGTATTTTTCGATTTTAAAAGGATCGCGTCACCATTTTACTTGGGCTTAAAATTTGAGAGAACGGCCGATAAATAACTAATCAGAATTTGTAGAGATCTTAAATCTTCATGTTATTCAACGGCTTAGCAAATAAAAAAAGGAATTTCATCACACAGTACGCAAGTTCTTTCATGAAAAGGTATGAATAATTACTTAGTTTAATTTTATAATAACCAAAGTCTTTACCTATTATTGAGTATACTAGCTTAATTTGAGCTTGAAAACAAATCTTAAAACAATGACTTTCGGGAGAGTAGTGAAATGGCAATAATTAATTACACAAAAACTTCCTTATGTTCTCCACCATACCCATGAGAAAAGAAAAGAAATTAATAAATGGCTCAAGAGGAACTGGAATTTGACAAACCAATATGGAAGTCCAAAAAAATTAATTGAGACACGAAAAATCTTCAAACGAAAATGAACTGGCATTTACAAGAGGCACGAAAACCGCAAGAGTACCACTTGAATAAGAAGGAGGGGAAGAAGCAGGGGGAAGAAGACACTGGCGAGGGAGTGGGCGTTCCCGCGGTGGAGGTCAGGAAGTAAGGTGAAGGGAGGGAGTGGAGGAAAGAGGAAGAGCAGCCTGTAAGGGAATGGGAGGGTGAGTTAGGAAAAGTTTGGGTTTTGGCTACCCTTGATGTATGCCCATACAATGCCGCACACCCCGAAAAGCAAACATTTTTGGCAAACCGAAGGTATCTCAGTAGGAAGCGGGCAGGGGAGGAGGATTCAAAGGCAAGAGGCAAAGGAAGAGATGCGCGGTGGAACAGGCAAGAATGTTGGATGCGAGGAACGTGGAAGGAAAGAGCAAATGCGAGCAAAAGAGGGAATGTTCTTCGGAGAGACGCGTGGGGTGTCTTTGAATGCCTGAATCAAATTCATTCGACCCTGAAAGAAAAGCAAATGTCACCACATCATTTTCACTGCTGCTAATCAATGAAATAACGTTAAAAAAATCCTCCAAAGAGCTGAGAAGGATGTATTCTCGATTTAATCAAATTATACGAATTAATTTTACACTCAAAGAAAATTGAATCCAAAGTTTTTCTACTTCTTTTCTTTAATCGAAGAAAATAATCATTCGATAAAATATTAATGAGCAATACCAGAGAAATGGAGGTGTGTGTGTGTGTGCTTGGAAATCTGCCATTTTTTATTTAATTTAAAAAACATTTTTGTAGCAAACGAAGAGAAAATTTAATAATTAAAATTGTAAGTTTTTGAAATACAATATGGGAAGAATAAATATTTCTGCAACGAACAAAACAGCTCAAAGCGCGCAGAGACAAATTATAATACACCGTAGTGATTTTTAATGGCGAATATGTCTAAATTCAGGAGCATAACAGAAAATTCGTTGATATGGTTTTCCATTGTTGGAAACAAATTTTCAGATCTCTTCTTTAGCGTAATGAGTTTCATTCTGCTAACTTGAATTACGAAATATACCTCACTTGCCTTCTTTATCCGAAAGAGCAAGGAGCAGTGTTCATGGAAGAATAACTTGGTTAATTTTCACTTGATACAGAGTGGATCGAAAACAAGGAATTCCTCAACATTAATGCTGTGAACTAAATTGAGCCTGAGAAAATTACTGATACGATGAAAGCATTATTAGATTAGCCTTTAAAAATAATGCATGTGAAGGACTCTATATTTAAACCCACATGGCACTTCAATTGGAGTGTGGCGTGGTGTGTAACGAAAAAAGAAAACAGCCATCAACAAAAAAGGAGAAGAAAGAAGAAGCGGGTTCACTATTGATTCCTACTTATGATGCAGTGAAAACAGATATTTTTGGGGGTAAAAAAATACCTACACTATGCGATCAGCAAAATATTTCTCTTATTCTTTCGCACCAATGGCTGACCTATGGCTGAAAGATCACTTTTGAAGCCACGGGAAAAGTAAATAGAGCAATGAAGCGCAGCAGGACCTCTTGCAATCTTTAAAATTTGGTGAAAATATGCAATGACATGTCATGCAAGTGGATGGTGACGTTTAAGTTTCAGCCACTTTTCACCCAAGAGCATCAGAGACCATAAAATTAAATTTAAAATATTTTTTTCAATGCAGGAGAAACCCGCAGATAGAGTTGCCGTCTTGAAATTCAAAGAAAAAAATCTAGCATAAAACGAGTTTATTCCACAGGAAGCTGAAAAAAGCATTGAATTTTACCTTAAGTTAGCATGAACAATTTTTTGTTGGTTTCGCTATAAGTTATATTCTAGAGGCTTACTCAGATGGTATTATGAGATTCAGCAATAACAATATTTATTACAGATGCCACAATATTTAAGGATTCCAAGACAAGTGAATTGGGCATAACTTTAAGAACTACGTATTGAGGGACTCTACGACGGAAACGGACGCTTAAATTCAAAAATTTACCGACCAGAGACCATCGGAAGCTTAAAGGTGGCGCATAAAAATGTTTCGGCAATGCACGTAACACTTTGAAACAGATCAGGAGATATGAATTCCAATGGGACTTCATCGAGGCTCAAAAAAGTGTCTATTTCAGCAGTGGTGGGGAGATGGTAGGGAGTCAAGGAGTGCAGGGGGTGGGGGAAACAAGAATCGTGACGCACGTGGGAGGAGGGGGGGGAAGGGGGACGACTCAGCCGCTGGGTTTATTTGTTGAGGGAAGCCTTTTTTTCCTGCGACGCTTTTGGTCTTGTGGCGATGTATACCGCGGGGAGAGTGGAGTATCCCGGGGGTTTTGGCTGAGAGGACCAACTTTAAGTAGGAATCTCAATTTTTCGTGGCTTTTAAGCTTGGCTCGGGGTACGCGTCGGATTAAAGAAAAACACTTCAGCTGTAAATTTCTTTCCCTTCAAAAATAGCGCGCTGTTTTTCCTCTTCAAACTCCTCTCCAATCCAAAGTACTAAACCTTCTAGTTCTATTCCAACGTACCAAGATATTAGACGGGGAAAACGTTTGGGTGGGTATGGCTAAATGAGGAAAATTTCTACATTGAATTAGCTCTATTAAAATTTAATAAATTCATTTCATTTGATAATGCCCTTAAAAGTTTTTCCAAATATTGCTTTCCCAGAAATTTTACAGGGCAAAATATTTCAAAGATAATATTCAAGCAAATGAACATTCCCTGAAGAGAAATGCGTACATTGAAAGGCTCAGGAAAATTAGTAATGGGTAAAGCTACTGATTGCATCCATACCGTTACACGTAAAATATAGCATTAAGCCATAAGACACAGTTTAAAATCAAAACGACATTTAAAAAAATCAGGTTAAAGGAAGAAAATCAGACAGACTTCAACCTAGTAGGTGCTGAAATGAGTTTTTCCTCTCTCTTGAAATTGCAGCATATCTTGAAAGAAAAATCATATCCTTAAATAAAATATCCACGAAAATCCTGCGTCATAATAGTTTAATTTTTGGCATTATGGGACGAATAATCTGCAAACACATGCCGTGCCTGATCTGCACGAAAGCCTACTTAAAGGATAGTCAAATTATCGATTCCTTCGCATGTCATGTTGGATTCACGTGTAATACGATTACGAAGATGAGAAATTGCTAACCTCAATTGGAAATTTGAGGCTACCTTTTCTTTCTGAAGTACCTCTTTTAGCATGCTCTAACGTCTAATAGACATTTGATCATAAGGGTACACAATGTAGCTTCAACTGCGTATTTTCTCAAGTAAAGTATTAACAGAGCATGAGGAATTCAAGTTGATTAGAAATAACAGGGTATCCATGGAAATACCCCTGAATATTCATCGCTATTTTAAAGGATAAATAAATATTTCATACGTCATGAGAATGTAGTAAAGTCGTTCTAATTGTACCCGGCCGTACACAGCTTGTTGTTTCCATGTGCGGATGAGGCCAGGACAATAATTCCAATGCGGCCACTGTCGTCGTGTTGGAGGTAGGTTAATATCCAGGGCATTAGGTATGTATAAAATCGGATTATATCCACATTACCACCTAAAGGAAGAAATAGAAGAATTAGAAGTATACTGAAGTACGGATTTCGTCTAATTAATCATTCTTAAACGAAACATTATATCTAAAAATGCGAGGAAAAATACCTGAAGAGTAGTTGTACAACCCGAGATGGCTTGCGTTAGAGAGGATACCTTATGTCTCAATCCAGGCATAATTCTATATTTTCCTTGAATCGGAGGTACAGAATCAAATGATTATGTAACAATAGAGTACCTAAGGCGTATTGTTTTTGGATTGCTTGGCTCATGAAAAAATTTGAATTTTCGAGATTTAAACATGATTTTACATCATTTTGAAAACAAAAATGGGGTAAGATATTTCTACAAAGGAGACATGCTGAAAAATAACCTCTTTCGTAATTTACAAATAGAGATGTAGATAGGTTACGTACAGTTAACATGATGCACCACTCCCGTGACGTCGATCGTATTTTAGAATTTTTTGTTTAAAATCTAAGCCATTAAGTTGATATCAAGGTCACATAAAAATTGACCTACAACAGCATTTTTCTAATTCTTGAGACAATATATTTTAAGTATAATTTATAATAATAGGAAGGATAAATATAGCACATTTGGGATTTAGGGAATGCAGAATATGTTAAAACCGATCTATTCTATAAGTTTTGAAAATTTCCAGATAAGATTTAAATTTTAAACAAGCATTGAGTATTAAAAACTGACCGTTCGTACGCGAATGATGCGTCCCCTTATGGCTGATGTCATTAAGTACTTATAACTAAATCCAGGTCAAACTTAGCGTTTATAAAGAAGGAGATGCTTGTAATAAGGTTATTCGCTGGGATAATCATTTGCATCCTCCGCCGAGTATAACATAAATTTCTCCAGCATCACTAATTAATTCTTCCTCGCTCCACTCGTCACCAGCCGCCACTCACCTTTATCTAGGATATCTGCGAGAGAGGGCAGCGGCAGTGACCCCTAACGGGACTCTAAACATTGATTGACCCGCCATGTCCCCCTGGGCATTGATACGCGTGGCATGGCGTGCTCCAGTTGGGTGGCGAGCCAGGGGAAGGAGAGGAATGGGGAGGTGGTGAGGCCTCGGAGTGCTGAACACGAGCTTAACTCTCCCAAAGCCCTCGACCCGTGACTGGAGCACGCGTATTTTTGTAGTGGTCACCTCGCAAAACACGAGACGGTCAAGTGCTGCCTGAGCCTCCAGCGTCCGTTCGCCACCCTGGGTGCACGAATACCTACGGCGTCACCTCCTCGCTCTCCGTGAGACGAGAGGAAGGAGAAATTGAAGTATCTAAGTGTGCACAGGTGTAGATAACGCTTTCATTTGTCTGGTTCAAAATTTAATGCAATAAAATGTAATAATTAAACACAGTGTTAGTGCAATATACACAGGTTTTTTTTTCGGAGATAAATTTGTGTTTTTTTTAATTGTTGTTAAACTAATAATGTATAATTAATTTTATTTTATCATTCAAGTGAATATACTACGAGTCTAATTGATTTTAAAGGTTATTGCATCATGTGAAAAGGAGGAAGCTCTCGCCACATAACTGACGCATTCAGTCCTGGAGTAAAAATAAAAGGTTCTTCCTTCTTTCTTCCAGCGATATTTCTGATTAAAATCGCTAAAAAAATTGATGGTAGAAGGTATCCTGCATAATGAGTAAGTTTTCTGCAGATGCGTGTTTTTTCTTCCTGAAATCATTCATTTCTGAAGCATTAGATTTTACACTGCAGGGGTTTTAATTTGGTGACGAACTGTACGGGTGTTTGGTTGGAGCAACGCAAAAAATATGCTTTCAAGGATTTTGAAACGTACGTGTCGTGCTAATTTTATTAGCGCTTTGATGTAGCGTTTTGTTACTCAAGAACGATGTATTCCGATATCCGGATGACTAAAATAGAGAAATAACTTCGGGGGATAGGATTACAAACATTATCACAGTTGCAGAAGTATGATTAAACAAAGCATTAAATGAAAATACACAAATCAAAGTAAAGAATTCAGAGTTCCTTAAACCGGAAGAGAAAGTAGTTATTCTCAACTGTATAGCGCGATGAATAAAAAATATTTGATGTTCTGCAGTGAATAAAATTGACTTCAACAAATTATAAGCTATTTTTGACAAAACATGAATCTATCCACTGCTCATTTTAAGTCACTATGGCAGTCCATCCTGTGGGTATTCCCAATTTATGTGCATTAGCATTGCCACGGAATATTAAATTGGCTGTTTATTATCGTAATGGATTAGAAAAATTCTACTTTAAATCTATCAAATCTATTTTAAAAAGTTCAGTTTAACATGTTGAGTTTTGGTGATGTAACAAGTATCAGGTATTTTTTTTTATATCTGAAGCTTATTACTTCTTGTAAAATAAGTGCCTAATACTATTTCAACAATTGCATAATGTGTCAATTCTAACAATATTATTCTTAAATTTCTCCAATCACCGAAACTTACGAAGTGCAATAAATAGTTCCACCAATAGAATAAGCTCGATTTAAAATTAGCATTTTGCAACTCAAAATTCACTCACACATTTTTAACTGTGCGGTAAACCATTTATTGGTTTCTTGGTCGTTCTTGGTTGGAACTATTCCTGGTACCATTTCCTTGTTTTTAAATAAGGCGACCCGGGTTTTGATGAGTAACCACCATCACCAAGTGAAAATTATTATCTATTTAAATTATTAATATAGCCTATTTACCTAACGGAAGAGGAAATGAATTTTGAAACGGACGCCATTACGAGAGAAAAGAATGGGAAAATATATTCGTTTATGAGAGTGTTGTGAAAAGATCAGCTGTTAGGAGAATTGAGTGGAGAGCTGGGTAAAACTATTCTTATGATTGTTGTCCAGTGATGATGATGAGTTGTCGTGGTTATTAAAAAAAATAAATTTCAACTGCCAAACTTTGGTCAGGAGGCAATGAGTCTAGCTAGCTCTCGATGGCTCGAAGGGTTGGAATATCTCTGATATTCTATTTACCTCATGGATAAAATGAGAGGAATATCTACAATTCAAATATTAGTAATGAATATAAAACTTTTAAAATTTCTAGCAACCGCACAACTATGGTCAGGAGGGGATAAGGTTCCATAACTCTCAATAGCTGAAGGCTAGGATTCCTCTAGTTTTTTCTACTTATACCATGGAGGAAATTCCAGGAAATACTGCGATTCAAATGTTAATGAAAATAAAATTTTTATAATTTCTAACTAACGCACAACTCTGGTCCGGAGGCGATGATTCTCGATAACTCTCGATAGCTCAAAGGGTTGGGATTTCTCTGATATATCCTACTTATATCATGGAGAAATTCCAGGAAATACTACGATTGAAATGTTCATAATGAATCTAAAATTTTTCAAATTTCTAACTACCTCACAACTATGGTCAGAAGGTGGTGAGTCCCGCTAGCTCTCGACAGCTCGAAGGGTTGGGGTATATGTCCGATGTTCTATTTACCTCATGGAGGAAATTCCAGGAAATATCACGATTCAAATGTTAATAACGAATCAAAAATCAACCCTCGCAATAGTGTCAAGGCGGATGCGCTGTGAGTGATGATTAAAGCCTCCCATTTCATTCACTCGACGAACCCAACGCCCACATTCTCCCAACCCGTCTAATCTGCCATTGGCGGGAGAAAAGCGGAACTGGACTAATCCTCAACAACCGGGCGCTATTCATCTGCACCCGTGAAATAATAAATTGCAGGCGGGGCGTATCTTCGATGCCGCGAGGTTGGCCCATGTTCCGGCAGAGTCCCCTTGTGGTCTCGACGTCCCTGTTGCTTTGTGCCCGTTGTGTTTTCGCGAGCGAGTGAAGTCAGTTGATGGAAATTGCATCGGAGCGCAGAGTCGGAGAGTGTGCCTGAGCAGTCGGACGGGCTCCCACCTCCGTCATTCAAAGCCACGAAGTTGATCGGGACGCATGCGGGAGGTGGGTTAATCCTCCGAACCGGTGTTTGGGCCACCCGAGATGCATTAACATCACGGGTCTGTCAGGTTGCTCTCCTCACCGTAATACGTTCTGTAGAATATTGTAGTACGAGAAGTGTGGGAACGAAGTTTAAATCTGCATACTCCTATTGATGAAACAGTTTCGCAATTTCTAAACGTCCGACGGTGTTTATTCTCTACCAAATGCTGGAAAAAGCGGCTTACTATTTTGTACCATTCGGGAAACTCTACTTTAGAAATGTTCTTAAGTTCGTCATCCTTCATGCCCTCACAAATAAAGAGAGTTTAGGCTTAAGATTGGTAAGAATCAATGACATTTCTACCAATTATATTTTTAATGGCCATTAATTCAATTGAGGTACTAGGTAGAAAAATGATATTCTGGGAAGAAATATGATACAAGAATATTGCTACCAAAACCTGCTAACGGAATCGAAACAAAATTAAACAACATCTTTCTTGTATTTCCCATTTAAATAATATTTAAAATATGCTATTCATACTATTTCACAAAAAGTATAACTATCCATGTGTAAGTAAGCAAGGAAGAGTGACCGGGGAGTTTTTACAGCAATATTCAAAACTTGACTTCATGTATAATAAAAATACATGTAGTATATCTGTCTTCAGCGAGCTTCAGAAGCTCAATATTTAATTTTGATATAAAATATGCTTGAAATAACTCCTTTGATTGCTAAATTTTGTTATATTCTCCGCAAACTATCCCATCCTCTCTTGGTTAGAAAAACCAATTTGTAGACTCGATATTGATGCGGCCTAGCACGGTAACTCCATCAAATCCATACATATCTGAATCTTTGAATAGCTCAAGTTCACATGACGCTGGTTCGGAGCGATATCGGCAAAAAGGGGGTGCGAGAGGTGATCGTATTTTCTTTCCATTATCAAGAGGCGAAAGTAAGGTTTACGGTCCCATCATATACCCACGATCAATAGATTTCACCTCGCACATGATAAGAAGGTCTCTCCTGCAGATTTTTCCAAGAAATGGGAAAGGTCAGCTATTTGGCAGGTAAATAAAAACAAAATTTCGTTTTCCCCAGGGAGAAAACTTTTTAGATGCCACCGCAATTCTCAGTAAGCTTTCCGCTAAGAATAGACGCCAAAAACTTTTAACTTTTAAAGGCTGGTGGGGTGGAAAATAAATAAAAGTTGTTTTTGCCAGTAAGACACGTATCCGAATTAGCATGCATACCTTCTTGAGAAGAAGCACAAGTGCATTTTTACAACAAAAAGACAACATTTTGGGATGGAATGACAACGCTTGGACGCCCTAAAGCATTTACGGATTGTCAGAAGGAGGGTAAATAAAACATAGTTGGGTTTAATATGCAATTCCATACATATTCTCTCATAAAATCTCTCACGATGTGGAATCTAAACTTTCCTCACTCTTTACACCTTCGCCCATGTCTGCTTACTCCCTACCTACCATCACACCGCCACAGATGCTCTTCAGATGAAGATAGGAGGTAATTCACCATTCCAGTACCTATGAAGAAGCATAGGCGTTTCCACAAGTGATTTCAAATTTCACTACAGCATTAGGTATAACCATTATGATCACAGTTCGATAACCCTAGGATTTTTAAAGAATATATTGGAGCCTACGTATTTTTATCTATCACGTCTTCATCACATGTTACATTTTTTTCATTCAAAAAAAATTCCCCGTCCACTCGTCTTCCAATGATTTTTCGCATTATACCATTATGCCTCATTTTTAATCTATTAAGTCGTTTCCTCTTCTTCAAGTTTTAATAGGGTGTCTATTTTCTCCCACTCTCCTATGGCCATACTCCTCTCTTACTGGGTCAGTTATATTTGAATGTCCTCAATACAATATCTACTTTGCAATATTCCGAAGGCCATTGCTTACCTTGGTAATCTATTGTATTTACACTAAATAACGAAATACAGACTATTCAATTCCACTAATAACATTGTCATATATGACTCTGCTAACATATATTTTATTTGTATGCATGAGTATGTTGAATAACAAATTTAATAATAACCATAAGCCTATAAATATTGTGTTCGTGGCTCATTTTAATTAATCATAGATACTTGATGAATACTTATAATGAAATTATGTGCACCAGTGCTACAAAAAAACTTTTTTTTCATGTTATCTATCAGTTAAGTCTTCCCTATTTCATTTCTATCAATAAGAAATTTATTTTCTCATACTATTCCCCAACCTCCTTCAACGCCACCTCCAGAAGCACACCTCATCGATTAACTGGCTGTCATTAAACTCATCGTTGAATCGAAGCAACAGCGTATGTAGACCGAAGGGTTTTTATTTTTTACATAGGTTGATAAATAGGTTGGAGAAATAAATGACGACGTTGCGGAGTATTTTGGAGTGGTGTTAGTTTTCATAGTTTTACATTCCATTTTATTTATTTATAAGTCTCCATGAAACAAAATTTTCATTTATCACATAATGGAAAACAAAATCTTACGCCAAAATCTAACCTTTGACCTTTACCCCTAACTGAAGCATTCGTTGCGAATCAACGTTTCGATGGTGGTCCACCCTGTCAACTCCTGAGCATGATCACCCTTCCACCAGTCCACTTCCCGCGAATATCTCTTCTACCTCCCATCTCTCGACCTCGTTTCTCAACGGAGACGATGGCAACTCAACTCAGCGGAAGGAGAAGAGGGTAAAATTTCGAGGAAAAAAAAAAGAGGAATGAGACCCAATTCGGTCGTTGGAATCGAAAACGTAGTTTCTTCTTTCCTGTGAGGGGATATTCTCTCACTTCCGACCGAGAAAAAGACACAAACTCTCTCATAGTGAGGAGAGAGAAGTGTGCGCTCCGCGCAAGAGAGATTCCACCCTCCCGCCATGGAAGAGACTCGCGATATATTTTGATTTTTGTCGAAATCCTCTCCCGCCAGTGCACTGAAAAATTCTACGGACCGTTTCACTTCCTCTCTCACTGAACAAGCCTCGTGGATGCGGTCGAGGACAGAGCTGTTTGCATCTCTCTCCTTGTCCACCCTCCCTCAACCTCCACTGCTTCCTGCCTTCAATACGAGTGGAGTTTGCTCACAATCTCTCTTGCCCACAATCTTTCCTCCCACGCTGCACTGCACACGGCATATTATTGCAAGGATTCGCCTGGATTGAGCAAAAATGCAGAGAAAAACCTGGAAATAGGCCGCAAAGAGAGGTGAGCGAGTATCTCAAAATAAATTAACGATAAAATAGGAATGACTCGGATTTTATTTGAGGTTTCCTCATTTTTAAGAAGCACTAATGTTTCTCAAAAATTTAAATCGCAAGTCAAATGCAAATTTCGTTAATTATAAAGATTGTAATTTACCCAATGATTAATGAAGTAAAAAATATTCCCTCTCAAACGCTTCACATATTTTGATTATTTCCATGCCATGGTGACATATATTCTCAGATATAGTTTGAGAATATGATTCGGTACAGAACTGCTCGATAAGTTTACTATATTCATGAAAGGTTAAAATATTTTTGCGCATTTCATCAAAATATAAGTGGCGAGAAAGTTAAAATCGAAATGCGAAAATTCATACATAATTTCAGTTAATTTCTAGAATTATTCCGTTGGATTATAAAATTTTAATTGAGTGCCCGGGTACCACACTCTTACTTATAACTAATTCTCAAAATAAAGAAAACTCAGGCACCAAAACTATCTTCTTGGTTAAAACACTGACTCAGTAGCGTTGATATTAAAGTCTGAAATTATGTGAAAGTACAGTGAAATTTTGACACTCATTAAGTGATGTGTTTGATTTTAAAATAACAACCATGACGTGTAAAAGGATATAATTTTGGACGAAACGCTACATGGCTCTAATGCAACAGTATTCAAAACAACCAAAATAATGGTGCACTCGATGGTTAGTATGTACAATAATTTATTATACGAGGGCGAAATCATTTGCTCTCTCCAAACGATACTAATCCATTACAAATCGTCTTGTCCGGCAATCAAAAGGGTAAATATTAAGACTGTTCCAGTAAAGACGATGTAGAGTGATGCGGATAAAAGAAACCACAAGGAGATGACCTGAGAAGTAAAAGCAGCAGATATCATAAGGAAGGAGTGGTAGCACTGGATCACATGGGATACAAGGTGACGGTACGTGAGAAACTCCATGAGAGGCCGTAGCTATGCAAAGGAGTTTCAAGTAGGAGTTCATGTGCAGCGTCAAGTGCCCCTTTGAGTTGGAAATAATAGTATGACCCTTGCCTAGGCTTCGGCAGGCATCGGTGGTGGGAAAAAAAATTTATCTCCGCTTCCTTACTGCAGGATAAAAACTTCCGTTCTACATTAGGGTAAAGCTATATGAAATTACCATAAACGAATGCTTCATTTTGAAAAAAAAATATTTTTATTGAGAGGAAAAAGATGGTGAAGAGATACCGAAGAGCATCATTATCCAAAGAAAAGCACTAAGGATCGGCCATTGAGAGGATACAGAAATTTCTAAGAAAAAAATTCTAGGGTACATGTCCCGATGAAGAAAAGGAGATCAGTATGGGAGATATGTTACGAATATGTACTAGTCTTCAATTCATCGTGCAGCATACATCGGTACCAATCAATTTTCAATTGGTTTCAAAGTTAGCAAAGATTTGCGTTATTTACAGCAAATCTATCAATTTTTGTGATATAAAAATTTCTTTTCTGCAAATTTTTACTAATATATCTGGTTTTCTTATATTAATTTTCCAAGTTATTGATTTGAAAACTACGGTAATACCAAGACAAAAAGTTTTCAGTATTGTCAGTTTGCAGCGTTTCCAGTATGTTAGAGGAGGGGAATCTTTACAGGAGCGTAGATCTAAGTATAGGCTTAACTTACTTAGGAATTTCGAAGAAGATATTTTCTCAGACGACGTGAATCATATCCTTCGTTTACCATCGTACTATAGTCGACGTGAACATGAGAATAAAATAAAAGAAGTAGACTGCAAAACAGAGAGATTAAAAATGCCATTCTTCCCTCGTACTATTAAGGATAGCAACGTTGTCTCAATTGATAGGATTAATGGCGTCGCTCGCTAGGATCACTCATTGCATGCTTTATTATAGTTCTAACCTTTCATGTATTTGCTCTAGGAATTACTAACCATTAGCAAATGTTTTATGAATAAGCATGTATATTTTTCTAGTGTGCGTAATATTTCTATGACCGTGCGGTGTGCATGTGGCGGTCCTTTTGCATGCTGCACGCCGGTGATTGGTCACCCCCTGACAAACATCCTAGAGGTGGCTCGCAGGGTATTATGTAGATGTAAATGTAGAAGCGAGAAAAAATGAGCAACTTGAATTTGCGCGCAAAAAACGGGTACATTTTTTTATAAATAATTAAGTACAGGAAATACTATGGCGTGGAAATTTTTTTAAGCTATTGATCAAACGTAGACATAAATTGTCTTTTGTACGCTTTTTGTTGCATTGAAATTGATTTACCCATTTAGACGATAGAGCCCCTCAAACTCGGGTGTCTTGCTTGTTTTTGCAGACAGTAGATTCTCAAGATTCTCAAGCTTATGCCCCTTGCATTGTGTGAAGAGGACTTTTACCTTGAAGACACTGTGGTTGTTTGCCTCACTTATAAGGTATTCAAACTGGTGGTTGAAATTAGCTTTGATTAAGCTCCAACACGGATCGCGCATCCTGCTTGGCTGACAAATATTTTTTAGACCACTGAAAATTTAGTGTCATTGACCGTGAAAAGGAAGATGCCTGACCAAATTTGAATTTGAAATTATAATAATAATACTAAACCTAAAAAAACACGTTCTGAAGTAATTTTATAATTTTGAGTTTAACTAAAGTACCTGCCAAACAATCGAAACTACCTTATTCCTGTAGTAGTATACGTTCCTGAAAGTTTTGATGGATAACTTACGTATCATTCAAATAAATGAGGCGAAATTTGTCCTAAAATAGAGATCTTATATTAGTGACTCATGCCATTTATGCATCATCTCATACAAAAGGTACAATTAGTAATTTATTTCATGCATGAAATTGCAGCTAAAACAGCAATTTATCATTCATTCCATAAAAAAGTATATTCAGCGTTTTACAGAGTCAAAGAGTTTTGACAAATTTGTGGATGAATACACTAGGAATTCTGGTAGCTTTTAACTATGAATCAGTCTCTATTATGTTGAAGTCCTATTCGAGAAAATCCCTTGCATGCCATTAACCTATGACTGCGAGCTTTTGAAAGGCCTGAAACTTTAATGGCAAGGAAAGAGGGCGATTAAGGCCGTTTGAAGAGAATTTCTAACTGCAAACCGTTTGAGATCATAAAAAAAATCTGTCGTAAAATCGCATAACAAAAATTTCCTCGGCATCCTCGCGGACTTTTTATGAATACGTTCCAGCGCCGTTAAATGAGAGCCGCTGAAAACACAGACGCTTTATTTCTCTCAGATAAACTGAATTTATTTATCTCGAGACCCGGCTGGGGTCCGCGCGCCGAAGGGAGGAGAAAAATGAAAGAATAGAGGGGTAGCTGCAGACGAGAGAGAGGAGAGAAGGGAGGGGATGGAATGATTTTAATTGCTTCGTGCACAGTAGGGTAATGTGAGGGCAAAATAGGGCGTCCCTGTCATACAGTGAGACCTAAGAGTCAGTATGCACCTTGAATCACAACAGAAAAGTAATTAAACACTGCAAATTCCACTCAATATAATACACATTTATTCGAGTCAAAATGTTTCACTACAGTCAATCGTCATCAGGAGCGATGATATAGTTTCCGCCGCTAGGATGGTCTGTTTTGAATTATCCGCGGTATAATTATAGCACCTCGATAGCCAAATATTCGGATAATACACGTATAACCGAAGAGTTCTCTAGAAACTGAAATACCTTACCGGTACCCGAGTACTCATATGAGCCCTCAAATGGTTTAAAGAGTTAATTCAATAGCTGTTGACGTGTTAGCGAAAATTATCTGCATGTGACTAGCAGGTAAGCTAAAATAGAAGTTCAATTTCCCGAGAGAAATTGTATAAAAAGTATTTTCTGCTGCTATTTTCATCTTATTCACGTGATAATACTATTGAATTGAAATAGAAAAAAAGGTAGCATAGGCGTATAAAATGCTATTTTTCGTCTGTTTTCCCTTTATAGACTGATGTATTTCATTTGCCTGTGAATAAAAATGCGGTAATTTTTTAATCAAGGCAAAAAAAATATTGAAATCAAATCCGAAAAAAACCACAGGCAAATAATATTCATTCTTTATTTCTAACCACAAGATTGCTTTGATGATGCTCTCCTCTCAATTCTCTTCATAAAATCAATTCAATTCTCTTAGTAATATTACTACTTGAACACAATAAGCACTCTCCTAATTCATACCTCGTGTTTCGTCACAACGAAGACCACAATGAACCCAAACAACGACCGCAAGATGAATCAAGAAACGTGATACACCGTCAAAGGAAACTACAGTGATGAGAAACGGGAGATAACGCAGCCTAGTGCAGCAAGTAACAAGAGAGTTTCACGCAGCGAACATTCAGAGAGTATTTTAATTTGTATAATGAGGGCGGGACGCCGAGGTACTCGTCAAAGAGCGGTCGAAAGATAAGGCATGTATGCTTCCATTAAAAATGGAGGGACTGGAATCCGAGGCTCGTATAGTTCAAATGATCAATCAGTTGCTTTTACTGCGCAGCTGAAATTTTATAACTACGGCTATGTAATTAAGAGTGTGGTTTTACGTCATACGGCACGAGTTATCTTCGTCTCTGAACGGTGTAACGACTCCATAGTAGTAACCAGATTATGGAAGAGTCAGTGAATCGCGCGTGTGGTGCTTAATTATATACACTTGCGGCGGGCGCACTAATAAACGATTAGGCAATATCGTTGAGTTAATAGAATAAATAAAAGAAATTTATGCTCTTTTCAGTTATCTCCTTTAGAACTTCATTTGAAATACCTGAATAAATGTAGATCCAGATGAATATGATAAAGTTGTGTTTTCTTATGATTCGATTACCTGTCCATGGGAATTTTTCCCATGGCAATTTATGAGTATGGAAAGTGGTAAATATAATGTAAGAAAAGATAAATCTGATGAAAACCTTAAGTAGAAGACGGCACTAATAAATCAGACACTTCGTGACACAACTGCCCAGTGGTATGACTGGGGCTTACCTCGGAAGGATTGAATAGCATAGCGCTCCGTGTGAAAATACTAGAAAATTTCCTTAATATTGGGTTAAATAAACTATAGAAAACCAGCTTGAATACGTAGTTTTTGCAAATAAACTACTTATTTGAATAAATTAACGAATCCAGATAAAAGATTTAAGCATTTGATATCTTCATTTAATAAAAAGTAGGATTGCTGCGATAAGAATATTTTTCTTTCATTTTTAAGGCTCCGGGGAGAGTGTATTTCCTAATCTTGTGAAGGGTCAAGTGGGGAAAGCTCAGGTGAATGGTAAAAACTACAGAAGTAGATGAAGAATAGATAACCTATAATTGGAGCATGTAATAAGGAATGTGAAAGAAAAAGACTTAAATGGTAGGAAAATAGTTGGTCTTAGGGGAGTGTTGAATGATCGAATAAGAATTCAATTTCAATTGTTTTTAGAGCTGAGTAACAAGAGAAAAATCATACTCATTTCTTTTTAAAGGGATGAGTTCTATTCCTGTAGGAACAGACACTTCGAGGCACTACCAAAACTGGGATGTAGGGTAAAAAATCCATGATTTGTAGACCTGGTCACTAGAGCGTAGCCCCAAAAAGTCCAAAGACGTAGATTTAAACGCCAGTATATCAGCTTCAAACCTATTTAATTTTTTCAGAGGATAATTATCTGCAAATTACTAAGTAAATTTTCATAGGCCATAGGCTACCATCATTAAACCGTCAAATTTTGGAATTATTCCATCAAATAATAGCCGAAATGTAATACTCTCCAACCTGGGCTTTGAAACCTCGCTGATGTATCCTGCAAAAAGATTGTGCTTGTCTGAGCAGATAGCTATTGATCGAAACTGACGATTTGAGTGGTAAGATGCCATTTTAAATTGCAAAGCTAATAAAAGTATAAACAAATACAGGAACAAAGCTTATTATATATTAAAGCATAATATTATTTCCCCTATATTAGGATTTTTTTCTCACAGGAATATTGGGTATCAACATAGTATTCCTAAAATATTAAATTCATTATCAAATCGTGAAATTGAATGAATTGATCGGTCTTTTTAAATTTAATATCATGTAAAAATGCATTATACGACTAAATAACCATGCTCGTCGTGAAACGTGTAGAAGTCCAACTGAAACGTGGCTCCTAAATTGGACTGTTATCGTATTAGTCAAACTTAATATATTAGTATATAAAATATTCTCTTACTATAGATATTCAAATGATGAGTGTCATCATGAAAATGGCAATTACATAGGAATTCCCTTAAAATGTTTCGGTTTTTCTCTACTAAAGGTCAATTTAAAAAGAAAATCTTGTGAATCCTCGTATGGTAGTCAGCTTGGCTGCTAGAATTCATCTCTGTGAAGTCGGAGAGGGACTTTAGAGTAGTAAGCGGTGATTCAGTATGGTGGAATCGTTGGCAGTGATTTTTTTTGGAGGATTCAAGAGTCAAAAGTGTATCGCAACAAATCAAAATTACATAAAATAATTATTTACGTTTAGAATCCGAAAGAATCAATGAACATATTTGAAAAATACTAAGTTGTTACTACAGTCATCATGGAAAGATTCAATGAAGTTGAGATAGCAACAGGTGAATAATTTAGAATCTAGTTCGATTCTCTTTTAACCGATATTTATACTCGTTGTTGCCCTAAATGCCACTATTGTAGTCCTAAAATATTGCTTAATGCATACATAATTTTCTGTTTTTCTTTTACTATATTATTATAAGTTACATCTATGATAATTGTTTTAAACATTTCATTCCAACTGAAGATAAATTCAGTTTCAAAATTTGTAGTGTAAATCCCAGAAATCATACTCTTTATCTATACAAATTGCATTCATTTCCACGCCTGAATTATTTTCATGTGGGCAGAATACTGGAAGGTTTTTATCCAAGCATAATATACCCATATTTTCTTTTGTCTAAGCCATTTCATTGACCTAGCCCTCTGAGCGACTCTTGCATGACTTTTCCCCCAGCAGATGCGTGTGGCGGAGGTACCAGGTATTTATAATTTTGAGAGATTTCAGTCAGAGCATCCTAAAATATTCCCCATAATTCCTTTCGTCCAAGTCATTTCAATCATGTAGCCTACGGTGCAACTATGTTAATCTCTCTTATGACATATCTCATAGCTGCTGTCTTCCAGGAGTCGAGGCCGGTAAGTCAGAGGTCGACAATAGAATGGAGAAGACAGCAGTCTTAAGTGTAGTGGAGGAGCCGGGTCTTCTAAGGCGCGGAAGGAAGCAAGGCTCCTCCAGCGGGAACGAGCGAGGAGTGTCTGCGGGGAAGAATGGATGGGCGTCTCTCCGGGGCACAAAGCGGCGACACACGTCCCGTCGTCCACTTTTTCCTCGCCCGCTCTTAATTAAGATGGATGGCCCGACAAAGACGCAGTGTACGCTGGGAAGACGATGCTCTTCTCTCTCTCTTTATCTCTCTCCGTCTCTCGGGTGTTAACAGCAGGTGAGAGCGAGGAGCAATGCCTTCCTAAAATGCCCGGGAACAACCCCAAGACTCCGCCCTTTATGGCCTTACACCGAAAGTTTCTCTGGGTTCAATCACACGAATTGCTTTCTCGAGGTTCCTTCCTCCATAAATTTTAGGTTTGAATTTAACAGATGTTGAAAAAAAAACGAAATTTGGGACTTTAATCATGGAAAGGATCATCAACTAAAGCGTGCGTTGCGCAACCTATTAAGATTAAAAATTCTGGAAAACAAAGCTTAGTAAGTAATCTTCAGGGCTTAATTTCGGCCGGAACGGCGTTCTGACACCTCTCGCAGAAAATCGGGTCGTTTCGAAAATTTCATCTGTTTTCTTTAAATTTGAATATGGGAGAACGAATTCCTTAAATCTATCCGCTAGGAAAAATATCTCTCATATATATCGTCTTTGTCGGACTTAGAAATACAGCCAGGTTCCAAGAAAAAGCTCTCTGTATCATGTAGAAGGTTATCTATTCTTCATTGCTCAAGAATGTAGTCTCGAAGACTCAAGTGGCTCCCAGTCTAATTTTTGTGAATTCTCTGAAAGACGTTCTGCTTGCATGTTCATTTTTTACAAATTGGGCAGCATTATTTTGTAGTTTGAGATTTGGATTGCCTTTCTGAATCTGATTCCGTACAGCCACTACGCATTCAAGGTGTGGTTTGACGAGACATTCACTCATTCAATGATACAGAAATATCCTAACATAAAATAATCAAAACGGTTGGCTTATATTATATAATCTATTAGATGCCAATTATTTACCTAAATATGACGTGATTTTACTTACATGCATTACAATGTAATGATCTTATAAACAGCACCGGATCCCGAAAGAACAATTGCTATTCATAATCCTGCTCCACCATTGTGGCCAGGCATCTCGATCTTTCTCTTATGGTCGAGTACTGTCATGTTTCTCTTAAAGAGAGGACCATGATAAGAAAACAAGGAAAGGTATTATTTTGAAAAATATTCTTAAATTATTCATAACAACAATTGGATAATTTCGCCTTTCATGTATAATTGTATAACGCCTCTGGTTTCTTGTCCAATATAGACTTACACATTGATTGTTAGTTTTTATAGAGGCATACGAATGTGTTGTTTACAAAATTTCTATACTAAATAAATCCCAACCTTATAAGTTTCCAGAAAAGGCTACAGATTACACGTTTTTTCGTGGAAAGAGGTAAATCCAAACGAAATATTGGTTTAATATGGAAATAATCGCTGAATATTGGTGACTCAGTGGACGTCTTTCACGTGTCAAATCTTTTGATCACGGATTTTGAATAAATATACTGTTTCATTCGAACATCAGTAGTAGTTGGTGGGAGGTCGAACGTTTTTGGGAGATGGCAATAGAGTGTATTCGAATTTTGCGACCAGAAAGTAGCATTAGGTCGAAGTGACAGCTTCTGCAGGGTTGCAGATGAGAGAAGAGGGGCTGTAAGACAGAAGATGAGGGAAGGATCCTTTCGGGTTGAGATGGAGAAGACGAGGCGATTACAGGCTGGAAGAACAAGACTGTGAAAGTAGCAAGGGTCTGGAAGACAAAGATTAAGTAGAAAGAGGTATTCGGACAGCTTTGAAAGGAGCCAAGTTCGACGGGTGTCGGGGACGGGTTTGGTGTGAGTATGGATCTTCGGCGCGTACAGCCAGACCCTTGTGAATGGGCCATGGTCGGGGGAGGGGTGAAGTTTTCCGAACAATTGAAAACTTTAAAAACTCGTGGAGGAGAAAATGAAGTGGGGTTTTCGACGGAATATGTCTCTCCGTCTGGTGCCAATAATGAAATGAGTCAAGATTTTCAAATCGGAGAGGAATGCAAACTTTTTTGGAGTTGCTCATTTCCATTTAGACTCAATCGGAAGTAGCACAATCTTGCGTAGAAACTCAGAAGTTAGTTGGATATTTACCCTTAGAACTTACCTTATTCCGTGTACAAAAGGAATTTGTTTTATTGCCAGAGATAGCTTTATTAAATGTACTATTGTATTAGTTATTTTTTCTCATTCTTTAGAGTTTAATCTTTAAGACCAGATATTTATGATGAAATACTCTTGCCAATGGAGAAGCATGAGAGCAATACCAGATGTACTCTATATAAAATGCAAAATTTTAAGCAAAATGGTTTTTAAACAATTGTGCTGTTGTGAAAAATAATTTAACGAAAGACTTTATGGAATCCGGTTTAAAGGCAATAGAGCATAACATTTTATCGGGAATTACATTTTCATTTCAGTGGTTGGCACAAGATGATTAAATAGGTACAGTTGTCTCAAAAAAATCTCAAGCAATAGTGATCTTCATGAATTAATTCTCTTTCAGATTGAAATTGGAAACCAGGGCTCTATTTAAGTGAAACCAGCATTGGATCCATGCCAAACAGCAATGATCGCTTTTGTTGATTTAGTGTTCCCTATTAAAAAATAAACCTTCTAACAGATTTTACCACCCAGCCAAGTCTATTATATGCATCGACGTAAATTTCGTTGACCTTCCGTCGTTCCAAGCAAAAAAACATAAGTGAAAGAGTTGCACGCGAGCCTTTAATCAACAGGGAAATAGAATCTCAATAGGATCAAATCGCAATTTTTAGAAAGGCAATGGATTTCATGGCAATGGATTTCGGAAACGGAAAAGTTTTCACTTATTTTTTTTCCAACCAACCCTCGACCCTTTAGGCCGGGTGGAAATTGAAATTTGGACTGCTTTCCTGTTTACAGAGCCATTTATTCCCATGCCCGAGGGATATGAGGTCACAAAAAACGGTATGCCACACAGTATAATACTGGTTCTTAATAGCAAATGTTTACTAAACATTGAAAAGGGTCATGTTTGATATTTCTTGATGATGTATTAAATACCTTCAGCAGAATTTTTGTAGATCAAATACTTAATTTTTGGCTGTATCTATTATTATGAAGGAGTTACGGCTAATGGAAAAGATATATTGTAAGGGGAAGTCTAGAAATATCTAGGCCACACCAATTTCCAAGGGAAAATATTTCTGAATCCAAATTAACATTGAAATCATCATACCATGCAACTTAAAATTCACTGTAGTTGAAATGCTCAAAATTCATCTATCTATGATTACAATATTATATTAGCCGTAACTTTAATGCTGATTGCTCTAAAAATATTAAAATGATGCCGTTACGTTGTTATTCTCATTTATGTGGTCTTACACTGGAATTTCCAAATGTAGATGAAGTACGAGTGCAAAATGATGTATAAAAAGCTTATTTTTTCAAGATGATGGTGAAATATCATTCATGCTGAAGTAAAAACGCAGTAATCTATCTGAAAAATGACATGGAGTGAAAATGTTCCTAAAGAATTAATGCATTGGTTGTTTCATAGCATACTAATTTAAGGAATTAGCTATTTTAACAAATATTTTGAGGAAAAAATACTGATGTAAAGAAACATTTGGCGTCAAGAGTAACAGGAAATGAGACACCGGGATATTTCTTTTATTTTAGCTAAGAAATCTCAACAGCAATTTTATCAACCAAAATAATTCCAATGAAATCAGTGGCTACTTCATCACAAAATGTTCCGTGATAGGTCTCATTTATCACCTCTGTAGACAAATATTACACGAGGAAATATTGGAAACAGATTCGAATTTTATGTCTCTTAGGGCTTGGTTGACTCATGCCAAATTAAATGCTATTACATATAGATACATACATGGTCAACATGCAAAGACACTAGACGTAGATATTCCGTGCTTGGAAATATGTATAGTTTGCCATTTGCACCCCTTGGCACGCTGCAAATAGAAAAGGCATACCGTAATAGACATCATTCGTCAAATACGTTCCAAATAGGTTGCAAATAACGAAAATCTTGTTATTTAGGCTTTTCCAGGGGATTTCCCGACTGATACTGAATTTTTTAAAAGAAGTTCATCCATTAACAGCCTAGAATTAACCTTCCAGAAGGTTGTTCCTTATGGTGAAAGAGGTTGGAAAAAGTAAGGAAATATATGAACTCTTTCGGCTTTTTAAATCTATATTATTCATTCAGTTACTTTTATTTAAATGTATAGTGGGTTCAATAGAAGTGTTCAGCATGCATCCACAGATATATGTATTTTGGAAGGGAACGATTTTATTAAAAAAAAATATTCTTTTTGCCTCTATTTACCATTTTTGAAGGAAGCAATGCGTTTTGCATTGACTTTCATAACTATATTACATTAGTTTAAAATAAACATGAAGATTTTTTCAAAGAAAAACTTTTCAAACACACCGGTGGTTGTGTTCTATTGGATAAACGCTGAAGGACATTTCTGACCACGTATTTTAATCACGGGTACCCACAATGATATTTGCAGGTGGGAGTATAACTCATAAGGATACAGCCAGACAAGGCTCATCGAAACTGTTTAATCCACCACCATGAAAAGATTCAATCCAGCAACGTGATAATAGCTGTAATCTCTTTTGTGATGAAAGTATAACGATGCAGTGAATGAAAATGTGCTGTGCGTGCATCTTTAGTGGTTCAAGAATTCCTTCCGATTGTCGCAGCAAATATTTTATTGCATCCCGTTGAGTCTTATCTGCCATCGCAAGCTCACTCGGACGGCCGCTCAATCCCTGGGTGCATACTTTTCCAGCATTCATCTAAAGAGAGCAGGCACATGCATAGCTAGCAGCAGATTTGATAAAAAGTCGCCCGCGAGGAATCGGGGGAAAACGAGGCTAGTCAAAGTCCCCTACGAGAGCAAACAAAGGACAAGGCCATCCGAGAGAAAAATGAGTATTGTCGGCCGGAGCAACTAATTAGGGCACGGAGAACAATGGATGGCGGATGTTGGCTTGGAAACGGGGGGCATCGCGAGGAAGGAGAAGATGAAGGGAGGATTGGAGCTATGAGGCAAGTAGTTGGCCCTCGGGTGGCTGCGATGGTTGCGACGATGCTTGCTCCAAGGCGGAAGGAAGATGGCTCGTGGGTAGAAAAAAGGAAAAACCGCTCCTGGGTGGCTTGTGAACCAAGGACGAACCAATACATTTCAGTGCGCAAAGATCACACATTTTTAGTTCGTGTATTAAGCTGAAGTAACCGACGCGAGAGTATGACAGCAATTCATGACAACAAACATCCATTCATATCACTGGCTTCGATCCTGTGGGGCACCCCCCCAATCACTTGATATGTAGGGCATTTCCGCAGAGAATGTAAGGAGGTTATTGTGAATTATTGAAAATGGGATAAAAATGCTTTAAAATCACAATTTCCATGATTTATTTCATTTTCTTTCGTGAAAAGGCGGTGGGCCCTCCGTTCCATTGGGGTATGGAATAAGTTTGAAAACAATGGATGTCCCCTGAATATCGGGAAAAGTCTGTCCCACAAAGTTTTACTGCGATCAATGCCAATGATTCATAAGAATGCAAATATAATTACAGCAACGCCTAAAGAATTGACGACAAACATGCCCTATATGCCATCCATTGACGACAGACGCACCTACCTCAACTTGGCGCACAATACTCTCTCTTGGCTCCTTAGCATATCCTGTGACCGGGACGTTTCCTAAAGGAAGAGTATACTGATATTTATACATGGCATTCTTATGTATGTACGAAAGATGTAAAGATCCACAAAAGCATTACGTCAAATTATTTGATAAAGAACTTCGATGAACTTAAATAAGATTTAAGGAATTATGTAATGTTATAACGAGTGAGTCAGCGAAACCTCGAGAAGAGGTACTTAGCGTATTAAAACCGTGAAAATAAAAATACGAGAATATAAGCATGAAGTCAAAGAGCGTGCGAAAAATGAGATACATGTAAGTTTAAAATGATTAGAGGGTCGGACCCGCCTTCTCATGAGGGATAGTAGCAGACGTAAATGTTGCGGTATCTGTGCAACTTACGAGACCAACTGTGGAACCGAAAAACAATATCTAAGAGGTCCTTAGTACGAAATACTACCATAGCAACATCTCCACCTTCTCATTCCCAGCCACCGGAATCCTAAAAGCAAAATAACCCTCTTAAACACTCACCAAGTCTCGCTTTATTCCCAAATTCCCACCTTCTCTTTCCCAAATCCTTTCTTTCCGTGCGGACTTATCTAAGTTTTGAATTCTCACAACCATCAGGATGAATGAGGCGTTCTTTTTTAAAACTTTCGATATTTTTTTCCTGCCTCTCGCTCGCTTGGGGTTTGATTCCTCTTTCCTTCTTCGAAAAAAGTCTACCCACTTCTAACTACCCTCAAATTCCATCTTTCTTTTTCTCCCTGGCTTTACAAAATTTCAACCTCCCCCTCGTCTGCCGCTGATAAGAGGATTTTTCTGTTATTTTTTTCTTTTTCAACAAATTGAGAAATACGCTGTTTCAGTATCACCTCCCTCTGCTCCTTTTAAACTGAAAAATCTCCTCACCCCCTCTCTCTCCCTACCTCAACCCAGTCCTTTAGCTCATACTCTGCTTTTTACACGACAAGAGACCTGTTCCTCAAGTGTACGGAAAAGTTTTTCCTTTTGATCATGGGCGTGATGGGTGGACCCTCTTCAGCAAAAATATGAGTTCAGCGTCGTGGAGTCCTGATTAACAATTCAAAATATGTCATCGAACCATAAAGTTTTGCTTATTCATGAATTAACAGGGATGAGTACTGTAAAAAAACATGTAATTAAGAGCAATTGATTAAGCGACAGCTACGTTGAGAGCGTTGCGTAGTTCACTACAGAAAGAGAGACAACCACCTATTCTGAGAAATAATAACGGGTTCAAACTTCAATACCAAAAATCACAGATTAAAATAATGTATAAAGTAGCACGAGACTACGAATGCCCTATACCTGGGTTGTTTCATTAATTTCACAATAAAATATGGCCTTAAATTAGAAATAGTTGTAGTCCCATTTGTGAATAAAAAACCGTCATAGTTACTTAATTTAGTATGAGGACTTTAAAGTCGGTATTCATGTTTTCATTATAAGGCAGTAATTGGACATAAAGTCAACTTTAAACCTTTAATGAATGTAGAAAGCAGAACTGGGTGATAGGTTTTCTATAAAATACTTCATCTGCCCAACTATGGAATAAAATGTCTAATGCGTTTTTAATAAAAAGGGATGGAATCTTAAAAACCATATTTAAATGAAAGGCAGTTGCACTTTTCCACAATAATTTAATGCGTGCGATGCGTCTCGGCTCACAGAGCCATCATCTTCTGCCTTTTGCCAATGCCGAAACGCGTCCTACGCATTAAATTCTTGTGCAAAAGTTCTACTATCTCTCATTTCAATAGGTCGAACTACCACTGTAATACGCCTGAATCGGTTGGACATCTTCATAATCACGCCCTTCAAAGGCATTTATTGACTAAACCTGCCGAAATCTATCATCATTAAGAATCATTTACATTGGTTGATACATTATGTCTCCTTCATTTTGTTCTAAGGAATACTTACGGAATCTATTTCCACCGATTACAATACATGTGACAACATTTTCAAGTTGAGAATATTAAGTTGAGAGCAGCTACATTTCGCATGCAGCACGAGCCTTAGCACTAAATCCGGATGAACCAGGCAGCTTCAGAAACCAGTTATATTTCAGCATCTTCGGCAAAGTCCATCAATCAATACGCATTTAATGCAGGCAGGTTTATTTATACTCTGTCGATATTTTATAAGTCTTATATTCTTCCCTTTGAGGCAGCCATACAACTCTCCTGTCGGAGGAACAAGTCATAAATCCTCTAAGAGGCATTCTTCGTAAGGGATTATGACTCCAAACTTGCAAGAATTATGGACCTTTTAATCCCTAGAAGCGAGCGAGAGCGTGGGTATATAGCAGGGCGAAGAGGGCAATAAAGACTTGAAGGGGAAGTGGGCGAAAGGAGAAACAGAACGGTTGCTGTACTGGTAGTGGTGGAGGGGGGCACTCGGTTCGCCCGTAACCTGGCAACCCAGCCGTGCATCATCCCTCCTCGTACGTACACACACAAACGAGACAATGGGATCGCGGGATGAAACACATTGCGGGGGGACAAACAGGGGAGGGGGAGTTTAGGGGGATGCACAAACACTAAATGCCACCCGCAGGGGCTAATGCCACCGCCGCGTGTAGAGGTGCCAGAAAACCACCTGTAAGGAGTCAGCCACCCCTGTTCCCAATGATATCCACCCCTCTCCTTCCAAGCTTCGAATGGACTGCCGTGGTGGTAAGAAGGGATGGAGGGATATCAGAGGTGGGGGTGGGTAAAGGAAACGGAATTGTAGGTGTATGTGTAGGTCCGGGTCCATTTGTGTGCTAGAAGGACGGAGGGAATTAATAGGGGGTGGAGGTTGGCTGCCGATGAGACTAAAGGGATGTGAACGAGTGCCAAAAAGTTCTTTGTCTCTCTCTCTTGCGACCTTGGCCGTGCGAATGGAGCGCCAGCGCCAGGAAAAGTGGATATGAAAGAGTATCTTTGTTTTCGCTGGTTAAACAGATAAATTCAACTCAATTTAATGATGTTTTAATCTAAGTTATTTATTAAAAAGGGGAGTGGTTGCCAAGTGGGTAGAGTACTTGGCTGCTGATCGAGAGATCCCGGTTTGAAATCCCGGATGATACCAGAGGAGAACCCATATAAAAAATTCTCGAAAAGCGAGGTGGCCCAGGGAAAGGAACTAACCCCCCTACCTTGAATGTGTGAAGTTAACACCCTGGTGGCCTAGTCAAGGGTGAGCACTACCCTTGCCTAATCAAACCAACCTTGAGGCTGAATCATTAATTGTGAGTGGGCGGTTTATTGAATAAGTAATATAAATACAAACTTTCCTGTGTCTTATGGATGGTATGGTATTTGTAGTTGGCGACCGAGGGATACGGTCATTTGCGTCGTAAGGAAGGGTCGAGAGAAACCCTGGGCTAGAATAACCTTGCTCTTAACGAAAGGAGTCAAAGGGACCACGGCTAAACGCTGTATTCGACGGAGAGATGTTCTATGTCCTCTACACAACACTTGAGCAGGAATCTCGGATGGTAATCTATGAAAACTCTCGACAACCGCCGGGATTTGAACCTGGATCCACATGGGGGAAAAAGGCACTCTAGCCATAACATCAACCCGATTCTGTGTCTTCTCAAACCTCGGTTCAGGAATGAAATTTCACTAGCGATGGAATCGTTATGGTATTTATTATGATAATAACTTTAAAAGAGGACAAAATAATCCCAGATGTTTGGAAATAAATTTGCCTAAACGTTGTTTTCAAAATAAACCTTAGCCCTCGGCCAAAAACACCGTAAGAGACACAATAATTATTTACTTAAGGATACAATGAGAAATTGGTGGAAATGAGAAATGAATAGGTTCTGATATTCTATTTCAGAATAGCCGACTGAGGACTAGAGAGGACTTTGTAGCTGTACCAAACTCATTGATGAATTTTTGACCAGTTATAAGGATTAAGCATACTAGATCTGAGTTGTTCACTCCTTACTGAAGCTTCAATATGAGATATGCCAGTGTATACAGTACTTGAATTTGGAAAATTAATCGACACAAGATAATTAATGAGTTTAATAAATGAATAAAGTTGATGCTAAAATGAACCCGTGAACAAATCCCGTTGAAATTTAAAAGGAATATTCTTTTTAAGTTTTTAGCTAAGTTTAAAAGATTCTCAGAATATCGATTTCTTCATTCGCTCTTAATCATTTTCCCAAACAACGGTGCAAACAGAGGGTACTGGTTCTTTTACCAAGCTCTGACTTCGAAAAAAACAATAAAATTGCTCATAATTCGGGATGGCCAGTTTTTAGCCAGTCAATAATTGCCGTTTTTCTATTTCTTAAGGAAACAGCTACCCCCGTCTTAATCCGACCTTGACCTTGGTTAGAGGAACATTTTCTGACGTGCAATTTATATTTCTCGTATGTGAGCGAGAGGGTAAAGTCAGAGGCGCTCTACATACAAGACGGCAGGAAAACGAGAGAAGCCGTGGGCCTGTCCCTCTCTTCTGCCAGCGACGTCTACCAGCACTCTCCTATACTTACTCTCCGGTCCTCTCCCTCTGGAGTTAACCTCGTCACTTACTCACCCCTAGAGCAGCGCCCTTGATCTGTACGGTGGTGCAGCGTGGAAAAGGAAAGGAAATAATTTTCTGGGAGTGCTAAAATATCTTAGCCTTAAAAAAGTATTTTGAAGAGCAAAAATTATTTAACTTTAGCGGTAATCGTGAGGGTAGCGCAATAAACTGATTTTTGTTGATACATTTTCGAGGTATGCCCCACGCATTTACTGTGATTTTTGATCACTTTTCCTGGGCGTTGCTGTTCTTTTCTTAGCGAATAAGGATAATTATTCTTAGAGTGTATTTATAAGGGTTCATGGAGGGAAAGATGGATGAATGCATATTTGCTCAAAATACTCTAAAGGAGGGTGGGTAAAAGACTTGTTTTCTCCTTGTAAATCTCCTTCCCTCCATGAACTATTATTAATGCCCTCAACGAAAAACTATCCTTACTTCCTCAGATAAAAGACTAACATGGACCATGACGGGTCTATGTTAGTCTTTTTTCATTTAAGTCTTTTGACTATACAAGGTCGAGTAACAAACCCTATAAGTATGCGTTGGAAACCCGAAAAAAATCAACAACTATAATTACCTGCGAAAACTTGAACGAAGAACTGGCATAATTGACTATGTTGACAATACTTCTTTAAATGTTTAACTTATTTTGCATATTTGCGGACTCCATGGAGGTCCGCGGTATCTTCCAATGTCTTCGTTTTCGTCAGCACACATTATAAAAACTTAATGCTGAAACTATTCTCAACAGTATGTTTATATATGCATTTTACTATCGCTGCGATTCTTCATTTTCAGAGGAAAAAATGTATATGCAACCGTAATGATATAATGAATAATTTTTCGACGGAATCACTTGGAGCGAAAAAATACAAAAAATATCCCCATACATTTCGTGGGTGGTTGAATCAAAAGAGCTTTTCACTAACAAAGACCTTGAAATAGAGTTTGCTTAGTGTTCTAAGGACTTTTTATCCAAAGTAATTCACATAAAAATAGTTTATTTTGTTGTTTACCTGAACAAAAAACGTTTCCATAAATTTCTAGAATTTAGTTTTGAAGATTTTTAACTAACGGAGAAAATAGGTGTGATACTTTACTATGAATTATATTCGAAAACGAAGATATTATTTTCAAACCAGTGCAAAATTTATTGTCAGTAAAAATCAAACGACAAATGCCCACAGATAATGCAATCGCATGACCCATTTAAAACAAATTTTGTATTGTTTTCAGATCGAAAGATAAAAAAAAATTACCCAAACTGGTCGCTGTCGTCTACTAAAATTATATTTAGGGAAACTTCGGTAATTTTTTGTAACTTTTACTAAGTTGTAATTCCACGAGATTTAGCCTTTAAAAATCTCTAACACTTACATTGAGGTTGAGTATTTGTAATCTCCCCCTGGCGGTAGACGATTCCCACGCTTCAGGCCTGCAGGGCCCCCCGGAGACTAACACAAACACGCGCAGTTGGCGCCAATCGGTGGCGCACGGTGGAGGGGTTGAGATGACACCAGAGATACGGCGCTGGAAGCTGGAGGGGTGAAAGAAAAGATCGAGATCTTTCCACGAGGCGCCTATTTTCTCGGCCGGGGACTCCCCAAGGAATTCGCTCGAGAGGTGTGACTGCTACTCGGATACCGGTTTTCTTTTCCACAGCAAATGGCGAGAATATTGCTTAAGAAACTCGTGGATTCAGACATTGCGTGATCGCGATGCAGCAGCCTAATGTTACATACATGGGAGTATGGGTAGGTTATACTCGTATGAAAGCGAAGGTGCTTATCTCCCATATAAAATGCACTTGAAAGGACTTTTCACCCACTCCATCAGGTTAATGCAAGTGATAGCAGGACCATTAGCTAAATTGGGAATCCGCTTCAATGCAACATAAATTTATAAATATTCGAAAGCCGCCGGAAATAATTCGTGGAGTTTTAACTTATCAAGAGGAGAGTGAAATATGTGTATTAGGTATTTAAATTTCAATTCTACCTTAGTCACAACCTAGTTTTAAATTTAAAGCTTAAAAAGCATTATGTGTTAATTATAACTTAGCTGAAATATATTTAAAGTCATAATTATAACTTGAAATTTTGTGCAACACTATATTTTAATTTATTTCAAGAATTATTTGTTGCTTCCTCTATAAATAATTAAGTCACAATTTACAAAAAATAAGATATAAATGCGGGCAGTAATATAAGCTATTCATTATATTTAGAAGGCATATGTGGTTCCGTAGTTAAGGATAGAATTAGTCTCAATTAGTTTACTATATCCCATCAAAATAGCAATGAATAACCCGTGATTGAAAACCTTTGAGCGAAAACATTCTCTTACGCCTACTAAAGCTAAGGAAGGGCTCGAGAGTGTGAGTGAGAGGAAGGGCGTGGAAAATTACAGGGAGCCAGCCAGCCATTCGTCGAAGATGACGCTTGAAGCGGAGATGAGATGGTACTCGGACAAAGGGCAAAGATGGAATACGCGAGTCGAGTCGAATGAAAGGAGAGGCGCGAATCCAAAGGCAAAGGGCAGCAGCAAGGAAAACGGGGATCGGGATGAAAGGGGCAAGGGTAAGAGGAAGCCTTCAGAAAGGAGGAAGAGTTTAGGGAGGTAACGCGGGTAATGGGGTTGTTGAATAAAGAAGGCTAGGAAGGATCCCGGCAGATGGAGGAGGAAAGGAAAAGGGGCAGTTTTGGCATTGAGGGGGTGAGGTTTTGGATGCTCTGAGAGAGGGTGCTGGGAGGAAAATAGCAAAAAGGGTAGAGGTTTAAGGGGAGCTACTCTGGGGGTTGGGCGCCAAAAGGGGGCAAGAATGCTCGAAATGAATGAAATTTCGCACCAATATCCTCGGCCGGTTCGGCATTTTTCACCCAGCCGGGGCCTCAGCCTCTCAACTCGAGTGTTTATGGGGTCGGAAGGGATGATTTGGAAGGAGGGGAAGGGTAGCGATGACCACGGGAGAGAAAAAGGGAATTGAGGAGGAAAATGAAATTTGGACTTTGACATGAGGACTCCAATGCCCGAGGAATATGAGAAGTAAACTAGGAATGAAATTGTGCCTCGAAAGAGAGCAGTTGTAGATAAGTAAAGCTTGATCAAATATGTCATGTTTTTGTTGGAAAAACAATTCCTTAAATTGTTAAATGTTATCAATAGATTTGATTAGTAATGATTTATTATCAGTTGCGCCTGTTAATTTTTACTAATATTACTTATTTATCATCTATAGTTGACGAAGGTTCATCTTATTGTTAAAAATTTTATGAGTGTTAAACATTTCAATATACTAGCTATGTTTAATAAATCTCTAGCATCTATTGTGAGTGTTAAACCAGAATAGAACCATGCCTGCAAGCACATTTCAATAGTTTTTACGGATATGACTCTTTCAACACTTGTCATTTATTTTAGATTACATGTCATATGCGTGGACGCGTGGAAAAGCGTGGATGATTAAAAAAAACCAATGTGAGAACGGCGGTCGAATTCACATCAACTGTAATAAGAAGAAATTCTCCCATTCCAGGAATTACACCACAAAACTTTAGTTTTCTGGACCATAGCGTACACCACTACGCTATCTTGGTTCCTTAATTATTAATGTAATTTTACCGAGGTTCAACAGTGTTAGGTATCCCTGCGGTCCAGCAGCGCATGGGCTTCAAAGAATCCGCTACCGAAAAGTGAGCCCCATTCGAGTGTCAACGCCACGCCTGGCGGTAAATGTGATTTATTTCAAACCTGCTGCGTGAACGGTGGCTAATTAACATTAATTACCATGAGAAAATATCAACACCAATACATATAACAATCGTTAAACTAAAGTATTTTATTATAGCTTCCTCATTGCTAACTCAAACCAACCAAGTCAGTAATAAAAAAGTCTTGAGGAGAAGGAAGAAGTCCTAGGAAAGAAAAGAATCCTCACGAAAACTTTAATTAGAAGGCGAAACAACCTTATAGGCCATATCTTGAGATATGATGGCATGATGAAGACAATCGTTGAGGGAGAAGTAAACGGTAAGAACGGAAAAAGAAAGACCTCGGACAAAATATATGGAACAAATAAAGAATGATATGAAGGACAAAAATACATAGTCTTTAAAAAAATTACCTGATAGGAGATACGAGTAGAGAGCTGCGTCAACCTAATCTTAGGATTGTTGACCAGTGATAACGATGAATTAAAACAAACACCTAGCACCTTTCAAGCTCGAAAAAAATTGGTATGAGAATTAATGGACCTTGGTTCACGGTTCGATTCTCAGCACAATAGAGTTTTTTCTCGTGGCAGTTGTTGTGAAGAGAAAAAGCGTTTACCGATACGTAGCAGAGTAGGATTAAAGGGGATAAAAGTATCTTAGTGCTGCTCCCGTGCAGTGCGCAGAAAATGAATGAGCAGAGAAAATGGAGGCAAGGAGTGTAAAGATAAGGAGAGCGAACGGCCGTCAGATTTCAGGCGAGAAGGATTAAAAAAAGGAAGCCGGAGGAAAGGAAAGGATGAGGCGGCAAATGAATGAAGTGAATGAATGCAGTGAATGGATTCAATGATGAAAGGAACTTTCAGCGATAGGCAGGGATAAAATATTACCGAGAAAGAGAATTTTTGTAAGGAAGCGAAGAAGGCGAAAGCGAGAGAGAGGTAGAGTGGGGATACAAGAGAGAAAGTATCGGCAGGTGGGAGAGAATTCCACTGGAAGGAAGAGGAAAGAGGGTTATGGATGCGATCTGGACCCAAAAATGGAAATGAAAGGAGCATTAGAACGGGAGAAGAGAAAAAAGACGTTTCGCTGCACCGCTGAAGCCGACTACTGAATGGGTTATAAATATGACATTCTCGAGGTTTTCGTTCGGCCACGAAAGAAATTTCATACCACGATATTTGCGAACGAAATTATATAGAGAGGCCCTGAGTAATTCATGTAGCTTGGCGAGGAATATCTAAAGGCTTTTTAGTTTTTATTTGATTTTACGCCAAGATATTAACTCTTGATAAAAATTTGAAAAATCCTCGATGGATTGTTTCGTCTCTCTTCCGACCAGAATAGCTTCATTTATTTATTTCTACATAACTTCCCCGAAAACATCTCGCAATGGCATTCACATTGTAGATTACAAAAATAAACAACTGTACAAGCACAAACACCATACCTTGAATTAAGGTAATTAAGCAAGGCGGGACTTGAACCCACGACCTTCGGATTAGAAGACGATAATTTTACTCCGCCTCTAATTTAAGACATAACAGTATAAAAAAGTTAAAACGGAGAAAAGATATTCTGACAAGACTAAATAACCCTTTTGACAATAACTAATGTCTACTTCATATGAAATTTAGCTTTTGAAAAATGATAATAAGTGTTAATAGTTAAATATATTATTTACCTTCCCCATTACTGGGGAAAAATTGTCAGAGAAATGTTTACAACCAGTTTCGAACCAATTTGTTCTCCCGCAAGTCCTTTATAACACAGTACTACACAATGGGCCTCCATATAACTACTCTGTGGCTAATATTGCATGCATCTTGAATTGAAAAATATATACTCAATTCTTTCTACTCTATTGACCATCCCATATATATCCTTATGGCTATGCAACGTAACGATACATAAGAGTGCTGCATAAAATATAAACTAACGGCGAGTTGCACGCTTCGCTGCAAGCTGGGTTTGATTACAGCTCTATTGAGACCTCGTTTTATTACACCGGATGAAACAGTATATATGAGCTAGTTGGTCTATTAAATGCAGTCCCCTGTTTATATCATTAAAATAATCTTTACAACATAAGTTAAGGAAATGACAACCAATCTTTCGCTTCGACTGCGAGTAACTAGGCCAGGGCCCGCGGTGTACGAATGAGGGTCATCCATTTGTTTTGTATATCATAATTGAAAGGGGAAGGGAAGATAGGCTCATAATGCCAGAATCAGGTGCAGAGGTAGGAGTGGAATTGGTAAAGCGGTGGATCTTGGTTAGCAGACCAGTCGGAGATAAGAAAGGGCTGTAAAGGAAAGAGCTATGGCCCCATTACTTGTAACTTTCAGCGCTGCGAGGAAAATTCCGAGGTAGGACTAGTGCCACTCACTTTATCGCGAACAAATCATACGAGTTTCATAAGCGTCTCTGACGATGGCTGGAGGAAGCATTAACTGTAGTGGAGGTAGTTTACCGTCAAAGAGGCTGTCTTACCCCAGCCATCCCTCCATTTATTTCGGCGAACGAGATTAATGGCGCTGTATATTGAGAAAGGCTTATCTCCTTCATTTTTTTCCCTCCGAGATGGGAGACGGCAATGTTAAATTTTATAAGGGGCCGTAAAAGCATCGCCGCCGCGCCGTTTGTAACTTCGAGCGCCCATTATAACACCAAGGAAAATTTGTATCTATTCATAGCTAAGCTGTGGAGCCGACGAAAATAAAACTGAATAGCCATTTTGAGATAAATTTATGGATATGAACATTAAAAATTCTCGAAAAAAAACCTCAAGCTCTCGTATATATGGAGGTATAGAAAATAGCAATTCTTTTAGGTTGATCGTTGAAAATTGAAAATCCATTAATTAGCATACTTAAGTCTGGACCGTTCGAAAGCATTGGAGTTATTATTGAAGAGAATTACTTTAATTAAATCCCAATTTTATAATATAAAACGTGCTTCTTTTATTCATGAAATAAGGACCAAAATACGCATGAATGTTGAAAATACTCGTTTCAATGAGTGAAGAATAATGGAAAATATAACCTTTAATTAGATACTGTTAGGATACACATAATGCAATCCGTATTCTCTCAAAATGAGAATCATAAAGCAGGTGGTAATAGAAAAAATTATTGTAAAAGTAAAATTCTGCCGCCCTTTCATATTTATACCTTCATTTTAGGTTGACTATAATTTTCGATAAAATCGGTTGATTTGCCCTCTGCAAACTTCTTCCTAAAACGACTCCACTAAGGGCTGAGTAACGTTTTCGTGAAGGAACAAATGCATTAAAAGTGGATACAACCAATATTCATCTTTCGGGGGCTTTGCTTACGAATAAAGAAATTTTTCATAAACGAAAGCGAATAAAGAAATTGTTTTGTAAACTGCTTCAAACTAGCCATTGATAAGAAGTTATCGTTGCGACTCCTTGTACACACTAAGTGCTGAAACATACCAGATGAATCATCATCAAAATAATATAAATCCTCAAAGCTTAGAAATTAATCCGAAAAAGAAAATTTAGTCTGGGATATTTTACTTATTTTTATCGAGAAATGTTTTTCTGTTATAGTGTTATATTAGATACTGCTACGTAAAAGTATTGCCTTTTATGATTCAGCGTCAATGACAGTGAAGTCATTGATGCAAATGCCACCAATACGTAGATAAAAGTTATCTTATACCTTATTAGTTAATGGTATTTAAGAAGGGCAAATAAAGTAAACTATTCATTCCTTTGAAAAGAATTATTTAATAATCCTCCTTGGAGTTAAGTTATAAGAGCGATAGCGAAATTGGGAATTATAACACCAAATGGCATACTTTCATGCCTCTCACCAAATGAAAATCTCTAACCAAGAAAGTATTTATCTGATCTTTTCATTATAAGGTCTTTATTAATTAAGATACCAAAAAGTATGGAACCTTCATGGTAATTTGTCAACGTCTAATCTTTTTTGGGTTGATAGTAAGGAACAATATTGCTCGTAATATTCTCTATAGATAAAATAAAAGGCATATTATCGCTATCACTCTAGCGTTCTTATGGTCGCTCATGTAGAGGATGATGGGATTGGCTATTGAAGATGCTTTTCAATGAGGGACTAACGAGAAGTAATGAAGATAACTGCGAAGTAACTATTAGTATCCCTCTTGAATGCCATCCCTATTGAGCTTGAAGGGCTGAAATTTCACTGAGAAACTGTTTTTAAATATAATCATACACCTGTCCTTAACCTAGCGTAGTAATCCATGGATTTATCTGAAAGCTTATTCATAGGAATGGCTACCCAATTAGGAGTTCTAAAACGAAATTAAGTCTCGATTTAGCTTACATTGAATGGAAGATTAGATACTTTACATAGATAAGATAGATTACTTTTGTATGGAAGACTTAAAGAATATGGCCCTTCTATTAAAAATTCTCTCTTATCTGAGATACCTGTGAAAAAATTGAGCAGAAAAATATCATTATTTTACTGCAATTGATCTTATAATATAAAAATAATATGGCCAATTTATTCATCATCATCATCAGCATCACTGATCAACAATCCTAGGATTGGTTTGACGCAGCTCTCCACTCAGTTCTCCTATCAGCTAATCTTTTCACACCTACGTATTTCTTCTCTTTCACATCCTTCTTCACTTGTTACATATAATTTGTTCGAGGTCCTCCTTTTCCGTTCTTGCCTTCCACTTGTCCTTCGACGAATGTCTTCATCAGGCCATCATGTCTCAAGATGTTGCCTATACGGTTGTTCCGTCTTCTTGTTAAGGTTTTCATGAGGCTTCTCTTCTCTCCCACTCTTCTTAGGACTTCCTCGTTACTAACTCGGTCGATCCATTTGATTTTTATCATTCTTCTGTAGCACCACATTTCGAAGGCCTCTATCCTTGCAATTTATTCGTATGATATGTGATATAAATATGGTCATTAGCAAGATAAATTTTAATCGCATTGTTATACTGAGGTCAAAAACAGTATTTTTTTCTGTTACGCGTCCGTATAGCAGCTCACCAAGGGAATTAAGTTAAAGATATGAATATATCTTTAACTTAAAGCTAACTTAAAAAACTTTGATATGATAAAATAACGTTCAGATTCTTCTATTTAGGTGAAAATAGGTCAATATTTCGTTTTCACCCACGCGGTCTTACGTAGCTCACCGAAAAGATGAAGTGAATAGCAGTTGGATGTGGATATCAATGAGGGGTTTACGTGGGATAATGGGGATCGCCCGTCAAAGGTGCCGCATGGAATGTGGCAGGGGACAGGGGTGGGCAGGGATAGGCCTCAGTCCCTTAGCAAGTCGAAGTTTGGTGCGCAGAGCGTATGTGTAGGGAGGAAAGGAAGGCAATTTTGTTTAAAACTTGAGTGGTCCTTTCATGAAAGTTGGGAAATGACTGCCATCATCTGGATTTCGTCTTCTAAGAACCTACTGGCTTGATATTTTTGCCGCACCTCTGCCCGACAGAGATTGGCAATTCGTCCTTTATTTTTAGTCGTGGCATCTTTGTAGATGTTAATAAAGTGTTAAGTTTTCACTGAATAGACAAAATCTACATTTACATCAATCAAAATAGCAAATGTTACAAAACGCTAAGAAAACGTTTTGTAAAATCGATTATCTTGAATATTCTTCTTAAATTACCATCTACGATAATTTATCGGAAAATTTTACTTATTAACTCAAATTTTCTTTATCTTAACTATTGATTCGCTTTCTGATCTCCGAACTCTATACTTTTCATTTTAACGTAAGCAGTTGTGGCTCGCACATGTGTCAGGTTCAAGTTAATCGAAGGTTTATGTATCAGTTGCAGGGATCATGATTTGGTCTGTTCATTTTGATCCTAAGTATTTTCAGTCTTTTATTTCAGAAGATGAGATATTTAAATCCAGGAGGCCAGTATCTAACATATATGCATTTAGAATGCGTCTTACTTCTTTTAATTTTTTAAAGAACGACTGAAGATTCCTGGAAGTTTGATGGACTGCTTGCATTCTGGTGTTATATTTGTTCTTTCGTTTCAATGGTTTCAGTACTATCAAACGAAAATGCAAACTTTTTGCAAAAAAAGGTTAGTTTGAATTCGCTACACTTTTTTGAAAAGCTACTATTTGGTATAAAATTCTGCAATATTATTTTGATTAAAATAAAAGTGAGTAAAAAATAGTGGCATAGCACCTTTGTCGCAGCTAGGTTAGCAGTTTCACGCTTACAAGCGATAAAATTATATGAGCTTCCAAATTTTAATTAGCATAATATAAATTTATCAAAAACTTAATGCGAAAAATTTCATTTGATATACAATGTAAATGAGTCATTAAATTTTATGAAGGATAATTTGAATTTACAGTTGTTTTTAAAATTATACATAAAGCTTGCTTCAGTAATTCAAATTCTGCATCTATGATACAATAGCTGAGAGTAATTTTCATGTTGTATGTAAAATAAGATTTAAATATAATTTCCCATATCTGTTATAAATTCCATCAGCAAAATAGAGCCCCTCTTGAGTGTCCATCGTGACAGACTCCTACATTTCCGGATTCGCTCTCAAATTCGGATGATGTCACAGTGTTACGGCCAAATACGGAACTGGTTTGGTTGCGTTCGCTAAGTTCCTCTACCACGCATTAGCCATCGCCTCCGTTCTCGTATTTCCCTCTCCTTAACATTTAAATTACAAGGTGTAGCTATGCTAAAGTATCTGTACCCCACCTGCCGATGTAACGTCATTTACGTACACATAACAGCTAATTTATTTCGAAAACTTAAGTTCCACCCCACCATAATTTAAAGCAAAACTCCCAATTATCACCTCTAAAAGCCACTATGAAAATCAAATAACTCAGGGAGGATTTAATTGAAGAGCATCGTACGCTGTATTCAACAGTTTCATGGAAAATATACTTTACGAGAGATCCAAGCAAATATTTCGGCGAAATATTTTTTGAAATTGCGTTACAGCCTTAAGGTAGGTTTATAACATCACCATTATCTTTCAATATATATAGCTATTAACCTTTAGAAACTTAAAATACGCATGGGTATAACTACAAAAATGAGGCGATTGAACGTGTTCAAAATTATATTGAGGGCAAATTCACGGTTAAATATTAAAAACCTACAATTTTACGATAAATCTATCATCGATAAAACCTTTTGGAGGGTGTTTGGCATGAAACTTCCGAAAATATTAATTTTCGTACGTCCTTAAACTTACTGTAATTCTCACTTTGAGTAATCTAATTCTGTATCCAAGATCCCAAAGTTTGCGGTGTTGGACCACGTGGCACGAAAAAGCCCGCTTTGGCCCCAGGAGAGACCCGATTAATGGCGCGGGCCCTGGCCCCGAGGCACCAATGGCGATGGGGACCACGCCCCCTTCTTCGGCACACACATACCCGAGAAAGCTCTCAAACAAGAAGTTTCGCCTCGGTTGCTGCTTTGGATCACCCCGGGGGACGCTGGGAAGGTCGCTTTAAGAGGGTAGGGGGAGTCGAAGGCGGTGGAATGAGAGGCGAGACCAGTTTTTGGCCCCGGGGGTATTTGCGACGGAGCTCAAAGGGCATTTTTAGAGTGATCGATCTTCGGGAGCGGAGAATGATTTTTAGTAGGGAGCGGAAATTCATGAATTTATGAATTAATCATGCACAGCGAAAAAAATGGCTTCTACAAAGAGTGGAGGCATTTTATAGTGACAGACAAGTGAGAAACTGGGAAATTTTCCATACCTTTTCATGGCTAACAAGTGGAGATGTAGACGTTTATCCTTTCGGACGGTTTCAGAGGCGTATTAGTATTATATAATATCAAGAAATATTAATGGAAACAAGAATTGAAAATTGAAAACAGATTTTTTGGTTGGTTAGTTCAAAAATCCATATACTCCGATCAACATGATGGCAAGGTATCACGCAGAAAACAGTGAGTACTAGGCGTAACAGATATGGGTACAACCATAAAATAATAAGATAAAAGGAATATGAGTTTCCTAAATATGAAAGTGAGATGTGGGCAAAGAAAGGAAAATGGCCCGGCGTCTGGTAGACGCCACGCGACCAACGCGGAGGGATGAGTAGGTTTGGATCCAGTGAATAAAAATATGGTTGTCTATTGTGGGCAAAATGCAATAATTGAATGGAATAAAGCCTTTTATCTTAATGGAAGTAAATATTTCATCATTATATTTTAATAATAACAAAATAATTCACATATTACCTTCGCCATCAGTAGAGTAAACAAAAGACAGAAATCCTCCATCTAGTTTAAAACAGTGGAGCTCGGTCATCATTTTGGAGTATCCTGTGTTAAATTTCAAATACTAATGGATACATTTAATAGCGTTATTAAGCAATAAAAACCACCACAAGCAAAATATTTCAATAAAAATAGCGGAAAATAAATAAAAATATCTTTTCTATCACATATATCTCGGGATTGAGCTACTGGAAGGATATCAAGAAGAATGAAACTGGCGATATATCAACGCCCTCTCCGAAGTGTACTAACATCAATTGCAATTCATGGTTCAAAGCAATTGTTCAGGCATTAATAACAACTTTTATCGAGGATTTAGGAGGTTTTTAAATCAATGCGATGTCTCAATGCGCAAAGGTTATAGTATCTCTCTCTAACTGCTTACCATCACTCAACTGGTGGATACATTAACTAACTAACAATGTAAACTGACTCAATAATTGAAATCAATTCACCTCAATAATTTGTTTAGTGCCTATGTGCCGCACGCAGAGCATCTCATTAGAATTCTATTTTGCCTCTTCGGTGTCAGGAATATAAAACGCATTTCGGGAAATATTCCTTTTATAAATCGAATTCAGACCACATGTTCCTTTTTAACAGCCATTGGTATGCTCAAAACAATACGGAACCGTACAACTAGATCTACATCCTACAGAAATGACTCATTAAAGAACTAATCAAATGATTCCACTAATGGAAAATAATATCGGAGGATGAAATTACACGGGGGATGAACTCCTATTTAAACCTAATTCACTTAGGCTTCAATTTGGCTGAGGTACAAATAATTAGATTTCGATAACTAGAATGCAATCACGGGAAGCTATTTGTACCCTTCTATCTAAAATAATTTTAGAATATTTGTAAAAGTCCTCGCCACTTACAGGGAGTCGTTTTCATACGACGTTAGCGGGAGGTAGTGATTGCTCTGTACGCCAAAACACCCTACGCTAACTGACTCAAATTACAGCTGTTAACCAAATCCGGAATCCCGAACGGGCATATTTAATTCTATCAGCCGTTAACAGGAAAATTTCGCCGTATAATTACTAAGTCATCGTAACTAATCACTCATCACTATATTCCACAAGGTGGGCTTTCTGAAACCTTCTGATATTGATTTTTTCTCTCACGCCGATAAATTCCTATCTATAAAAAATAATTTCGTGGCTTGTTATAATTTTTAGAGTACTTTTACCCAAACAAGTTAATCTCATTATCAGCTGAATTATTTATCTCATATCGTTTAAATTTCATTGATAAAACGCACTGAAAGTACCTACTAAATTTAAACAAAAATGGCCAATGAAAGCCCTTCACTAGCTAATGTATTGTCGTAATAAAATTAATTTGGTGTAAATAGCTAAGTAACATTTATAAAGAAGTGGTAAATTTTCACTTCAGTGGAAGAAATGCAATTCATTCAAATAATCCATCCTGATTATGTATCTCTGAGCTATCACAACTTTGCAATGCCATTCAAAGGCATTTGCCAAATCCAGAAATTTGAACTCCGAAGAATGGGTAAACTCTAATTACCATTTTACATGTCTCTCTCTCAACATTACGCATCACAATGGTGGAAATGATTTTCCCACTATCCACCAATAATTTTAGCTTTTACTTGTGATTGGAAATAGAATTAATGGATTAGAAACGCATTCATGGCTGGGATATGAAGGTATAACTATCAACTATGAATAACGTACAAATTTAGACCAACACGAGATTTGCAAGTAAATTCTCTCTGCCAAGGAATACTGCAAATCCCTTGGATTTTTGCCACTTTGGTTATCACATGGAAAAAAATCGATTAGTTAAAGATAATGCCTTAACCATCCAAATAACCAGGAAAATAACCAAGTAAGCAGTTGGAATTGCACTAATTAACATGATTGACACAAGAATTTTACCTGAAGATTGGATGATTCTCAGGCCATCGTTTCGATGAACTTGGGACATTTTCAGTGTAACTTACCTGCAAAAAAGAGAAAAAACAATCAATTTCAATTTTAAACACATAATTCAAGGGAAAAATTAAAATATTACGCAAAAACATCCATCATTTTACCTTAAAAAATCTGTAATCACTTTCAGTAAATCACAAAGTAGATAAAAATGCGTTCACCGAAAAGAAATCTGAATAGGATTTCCTTAATGTAAAAAAACGAAAAACGGTTAATTAGCCACCTGAAAATCTGCCTATAGCTACAAAACTACCCAAAAATGCAAATACACGCAAGAGGAAGAAAACTCTGAGATTTTTTGGTCATTAAGCAATGCATGGAATAATATTTTCTTAGGGATCCAAATTATGTGCTGAAAATATAAGCTAATCAACAGGAATGACACATATCAATATGAAAAATAAGGAAATAATATTTGACTGCAGTCTTCCTCCACATATTCGCCCTGCTTTCCTTGAAATTTTAAGAATGAGGGAAAATTATGACGGTGAGCATTACTCTTTGAAGTCAAAATCACCCTCAAGTTAGTATTTTACTCGTGGATGGCTAGAAAATGTCTTTAACGTACAATGGAAAATTCGCAGCTTGACATTTCTTGATTACACATGGAACGACACATTATAAGCAAAAAAACGGGCTACTTCAAGCACTGCGTAAGCCATGGAACGATGAAAATAATTTGGCGTACCTAATATAATAACCATCACTTACGATTACATATCATACTATTGTTTAAGATTAGGGGAGACTGATGGAAATTTAGCAGTTAAATATATGGCTGTAAATTATTTTACTCAAAAATTGTCTGAGGTGATTTGACTAGAAATATATTTTGGGTGCTTTAACATTTTGATACCTAAATTTAAAAAAATACCTACTATAGACACATTAGGCATTACACCTTTTGCATATTTTGGTATGGTATTTTGAGAAGATAAACAACAGGTTAGATCATTTGTGCTATGACGGAAGGGTAGGGAATGTTGGGTGGAGAAAAACCAGCCGCTAGCATTATCCTGCTTCTACAGAATGAAGGTCAAACCGCCATGGCGTAACGCCTACGCAAAAGATTGGCCGCTATTATTACAGTGTCCTCCACGAACCACTTAAGAAGGGATAGGGTAGTCTATTATAAATATCTGCCATCACTGGTATTCGAACCTTAACTTTCAGGGTGGGAAGCTGACTCTCTAGCCACCACACCAACCCGATCCCCAGATACACCGCATCGATTTCGGAGTATACCTCTTAGAGAAGAAGCTATCACGATGTATCAGTTTTCAACCAGCGTTTTTAACGCTATCCGACATCACAAATTTCCTCTATTTGAAGTTACGACAACAACTCTCTCAGGAACAAAAAGGGAATTCCGTCGCATAAAATATAACTCCTATGCGCAAAGGTAAAGTTTCTCCAACACCAGAAGTTGGCTGTAGAAAAGTTTTGAACTTCGTGTAGCTCTAGAATTTTTTTCCGCTCTAGTTTCCTTCACATAAAATTCTGTTAAAAATAATTGTTTACGGAAAATACCCTACGAATCTCATATGTCTATTTCATCCATTAAAATATCTTCCTCCATTACAATTTACCTTATATGATTATTAAAAAATGAAGAAGGCGTTTCTTGTTTGTACTTAACAAGGAAAATAATTCCGATTAAGTCAGCATTAGTATGGTGTATAATGCTATATGAGTTGTACTTAGTAGTCAAAAAGCATTAAATCAGGCAGATGACAACTGACTCAGCAATATGCAATTCAAAAACGATTGCATAGCAAGATGTTGGGAATGAATGGATACATTGTAATTAAGATATAATGTTCCGCGATTCATATTTAAGAAATAAGACGGGCTTAAGCAACGCTTATGAGAGCAAAGAGGAATTAAATTAACCACTACAGCAAAACTAAATTGTATCACAAAGTTTATAAGACTTATAGGCTAAGTCTAAAATATAACTTCATTATGAAATTTTCACATCGATTGTCGCAGGATATAAGGAATGATCTAGGCCTGATAATGGAATTTATTAATTTGTGCTCTTAAGAAAATAATTTTTCATCATATATAATGCTATAGTATTCTCGATTTCAATGAGCAGATATCTCTATTTCACTAGGCAATCGCAGAAATGTTCATTTTGAAATGCTGCCAAGTTTTCGTCTATCGCAATAATGACATCTCAAAGGCTCAGGAAGTATTAAATCATGATGTAAGTCTTCAGTGATCGGAGGAGATTGGAGTCAAAGGAAGCTAAATATGGAGAAAAGAGTATGTTCCAGCAAGCCATGAAGCACATCACTCCGTTTTCAATTCCATAGGCAGATTTATAGGCAGGCGCATGTGAATGACTGTATGAGTCTTCTTATTCTGCTCTCGGTGCCAACTATCATAAATGTCTGCATCCATTTCAATGATAAGTACAGAATAGCATTTGCTCACCTCACTTTTCTTAAGATAATCGATCTAAAAAAATAGCTTCTAAATATAAATAAAGACACCAGAAATTTTCTAATAATCATAACTCTGCCATATTCCAAGTTGAAAAACCGACTCCCGATCCATAAACGATTTTTCCATTTCGGTATGTCATATCGTAATTTATATAGTTCGTTCCATTCCAGGTAACCACCACATTCCCAGTAATCTCTATCACATTAAAAATAGTTGTAAGTATAAGCGTTGACGTAGATTAAACTCGCACTAAATCATTGTTCTGGCTGACAAAAACCATACTATGATACTCACACAGGTAATATAATCAATTAATAGCTCTTTATTACAAAGTTATTGCATATTATTATCGTCAACTTTGTTGAACATTTCCAATATCGTTACCTGTGTGGACATTATTTACGCAAATCATTCTTGATGTCAATCATGCTTGATCCCTGCCGGTAATTTATCCATACAGGAAATTAAGGGAAACTCTCTAAAATGCAGAATGAAAATCGTCAAAATCATTAAATTTGGCATGAAAATTTTTCACCTATTTTTCCATGCTTGTCTGACGGATGCTCTATACCTTATACATAAAAGGTATCCAAGTGATCAAAAGGACTGCTAATATAAGTTAATTAACTGGAATAAATGCCCTTGCTATATTTTGTGTTTGTTTCTGGCCCAAAGGAGTGATAGAATGCTACAAAATCGGACAAAAATGCTACACGAGTGATGCTGCTGTTTATGAACATAAAAATATTCATAATAGTTTTGGGTAGACCATATTGAGGATATTATTTTTACATGGCAGGAGACTAGAGAAATATGAAATATACGAAAATAAAAAGGATGCATAAATGTATTTCATTATTTTTCTCATTCAATAATTATTCACTTAACATAAAATTTGTCAGCACGATTTTCTCTTCAAATAAATATTGTGGTCATTTTATTATTTTTAAGGAATTTTCAAATGAGAAGATCGAATTGAATCGAACATAAAATTTCGAATTATCTACTATGCCTGGAATTTACACAAAAAAGAGGAAGATGAATAAAAACGTAGTTTGGTATTGCTTGATGGGAATTTAATTTAAAAAATGGCGTAGTGAAACAAGCTGACAAAATTAGCTAAGTGCTTTAGTTTTTGATAAACTTAGAACATAGCGAAAATTAAGATTTTATGAGAAAATAAGTGTATTTAAATGATGATAAATGGAATGAATTAAGTCTTCAAGACACATTTATTTTTTTTACTCAAATATGTGCAATGAAGTTCTCTCACTTCTCTGATACATGGCGAACATGAAGAGAACAGGTCAGTAGGGTTGCCGAATTCGGCTTTCAGACCAACGATACGAAAGATTTTAATGCTTGTTTAAAAGCAGACCGAATTTATCATCAATCAATCAAGAAATAACAAGCTTACCTGAAAATCAAAACAGGAAATCAGCTGTATAGATATAATAATTGTGAAATCAATTTATATAATCCCAACATTTTTTATTAAACAACTGGTAGTAAAAAAAGAGGGAGAGGTTTTGGTGGCCTGCAAAGTCATAAGACCAGGATTGAGCCATAACGTGTGCCACAAAATAATCGCATTTACTATCACATGAGTGTTCTTATAATGAATTAACATCAAAATAAATGTTCAATCTTTTCTTGAGAAAAAAGCCAGTCTTTAGCAAGTTTCGAAATTTTATTTGAGAATTTATTTTTTTATTTCAGCGGGCATGTGATGTATTTTAATCGAATGGTAACTATGAAAACGTACTTAGCTCGCAAATCGTCAATCATTGCGAGCAAAGGAGCCATTGATAAAATTAGCAATATATAAGGTAGCATATCATGAATGGGAATGGCATCACTCACATTAAATCTGAAGAATCCCATCAGTTCTACGTGATTTAAATCCCAGATGAGGAAGTCAAAAATAGCACGACGGACCCATCATCCGTCCGCCCACTCGTCTGTCACCTAGACAAAACCGGCCGACTATCCTCTTCCGCCCACGCGGAAAGGTATTCATCATCTAGTTCCTGGACGCCGGTGCCAAATTCTTCCTCACTCCCCACCCAATGCGCCTTAATTTGACCTTTTCAAACATCATATGCTGGAGGGCGCGTTACCCACTTGACGGAGATTTCCTCCTTTTGCCTTTCCTGGTTCCCTTAGCCCTCCCTCCTCGTCATCTTATCCGCGTTTGGAGAGTTTTCACTTCCAGAGATGGGTCGAATAACACAGAAAAGTAACTTGGCTTCATACTTACTTATTAAAGTTCATCATTGGTGACAATTCCCAATTAAGATTTTGAAAGAAAATATTCTGCATTTATGGCCGGTTTAATGCTTTTCAAGTGTTAAACAGAATATGAAACTCGTAACCTTCACTTGAGAATAAGTGACGGATAAAGTAAAGCAAAAATGTTGTGATTAAGGTTACGGTGACCTTACTTAAAAAATGTAATTGAGCATGATTTTTATGATTGAAAAAAAAACTTACCACGGCATCGGTGAAGTAACATTTAATTTTCTTGAAACACTCATAATCATCTTTCAGGGTAACATATAGCATGCTTTTTAAGCTACTATGCAAGCGCAAAACATTTCTTTCTCTTATTGCCAGCGTTTCCAGATGAAAGTTGGTCTGGACAGTTAAGGGTAGAGTTCACCCTTGACTAATTCATAGGCGCACGAAAATCACATATTTAGGGTACATGGGCCACCAAATACTTCAAAGATTTTTGGCTTGGGGTTTTCGAACGCTTCACCTGGGATTTGAAAAAAGGACCCTCCGGCCAGAAGTAAAGTGCTCTGCTAACCAAAGCTACCAGGATCCCCAAAAATATATTTAGAATTGGTAAATATTTTTGCTTCGAAATTATAAATTACATTTTAGCTCAGATGCTTTACCAGTTAAGCACTTGAACAGGAAATTGAGAAATTTTACTCGATTACTATAAAATTAGGGGACTTAGATCACAATAGTTGATGCCATTTTTCAAAGGGTGGCCTTATTTAAAAGACATAAATAACTACAATTTTCAAGCTCACAAAAACTTATGTAGGCATCACGAAACCGGGCCTTATAATTGCAGTAACATTTACTTTCCAAAAAATTTCAGAAATCACCGTCCAGGGTAATAAATTGCATGCTTTTTTAAGACGCATACTTACAGTAAGATTGCGAGAATTAGATCACAATAATCAATGTCATTATTCATCCAGTGGTCTTAATTAAAAGACTGCCTTTTCGAACATGTGGTGAGCAGTAAGCATCCGGTATAGCATGTGAACAGATATTTTAGAGCTTTTAAGATTGTGGGAATTGGAGCGCAGAAATTAATGTAATTTTTTTGGAAATGCATCAATCACAAGCAGAATTTACTTAAACTGTGACCGTTACCAGCAACTCTGTTGACTCCCATCCCTAGTTGTCTTCTTCTCTGAATACCCGAGCAGATAATCCTTCCCCTTCTCCCAACAGCTCGCCCCATTTTAGAGCCGTCTTCCTTTTCCTCCCACGGCGACAACAGACACTTGAGTGTGAAATCGAACGGCAGTAAAAGCACTCTCCCGAAGTTTTCTCACAGCCAACGGCAAATTCGTTTACTACTCATTTTTTTCTCTCCCTCTGGGCGTCTTTCTTGCCAAAATAATTACGTTTTCCTAAAGCTGAGGTTATTTTTGGCCAAAAGCCGTTTTACGGATTCCATTTTTGTCGCAAGGAACGCTATGGGTGGTATTTGACCTCCGACGAGTATGAATCTAAAGTGAGGATGACTAAAGTGGATAGTAGGTAAGCCCCTCATTCTCTTTCAGTGCACGTGAAAAATCTTTAAGTTTGACATCAATACTCGGCCAAGTTATGCATGCGCTTCAAGAAAAGTAGCCAGATATACCTTTGGTTCATTTCAAATCCATTTTTCGTAAGGGCTATGAGAACATGTATAAATTGACCACGCAAATTTGCCAAGTGACATACATAAAATGCTGATATTTGTTTGATTGTATACTTCTCATTCCATGCCTGTTGCTTAATTTATAATTAGCCAGATATTTCACTTCATTTGAAACAGCAGTTATTTAGGAATTACAACGCAAATAATTACACCTTAAACGTAAAATGCTGTACCGCCTTTGTAATACCGTCTTAGAGACATAACTTCGCATTCACTAATACTTTTGAAGACCGTTTTTATTTTAATTCCGCTTATATTTCAACCATTTTAACTTGAATAAATTTTCCTTAAAGTCATGAATGACATTTTAAAGAAATTTTTAAATAAAGCACATTTATTTTTCTCTTCACAATAATCAACATCAACTCTCATATTCTTGAATGGCTATGTCGTCTTGAACAGAGTTACCACCAATGCAATGATTTCATTCATTACTTTTGCCCAACTTATCGAAAAAACCTATATGTAGAAATTTCGCTTAGCCATCTGTGGTGGACCTCCTTCTCCGGGAATATTACAATACTCCCTCGGCAATCCGCATTCCTCTTTCCATGTGAGAGGGCGTTGCTATTGGCCGTCCGAAACCTTCCATTCGTCTCCGTCACTTGCCAACGCATCCTCATCCACTTAGCCCAACCCCACCCCTCTGGACCATTCCGTCAAAACTCCCGCTTCCTTCCCTCTTTAAACTCCTACCCCAATCCCCTCGGCCAGTGGGCGAAAAACGTCAGCTTTTTCCGATGCGTAGGGAGAAAGATGTTCAAGGTAGACAGAGAGGGAAGGTTCTCTTCTACTACTGAAAAGCCGAAGAATGGGTTATACGACCGCCCACTAATATTGGTAATGTTAACCGTGTATAATTTTCGCGAAATTTAATCGGTGTTGCATCTGTTCTATGACTTTTTTTTACCCCTACGTGAAAGGAAATACTCCATGGAAAATCAATTTAATCGTTAAGTGTAACCTAGAGTACTTAGAAGAAGTCTATCATGGATAAATCCAAGAAAACGATTCTCAGATCAACTGAATTTTTTAGGTGTGCTGCTGGTCTCAAAGCGTACGAGTCTTAAATAGTTGAATAGAAAGTAAATCTAGATTTAAAAAATTCTTCACAATTTTATTATTTTTACATGGCAGGAGACTAGAGAATTATGAAATACACGAAAATAAAAAGGATACATAAATGTATTTCATTATTTTTCGTATTCAATAATTATTCACTTAACATAAAATTTGTCAGCACGATTTTCTCTTCAAATAAATATTGATGTTTATTTAACTAAAAATTGGGTTTCTCTGTTAAAAAAAAGGGATCACAATAAAATTTTGTTTCAATTCTTAATTTGAACTTTTCTACCGACTTCAGTTTCAACAAAGCTTAAGAACAATATTTACTACTCGAAAAACAATATTATTTTAAGTAAAAAAAGGGTAATTTAATTAAAATATATTGCCAATAGATACAAAATTATCCTTCAGCAACGCATATTGTTGCCTAGTTTGTTAATACTCCATAAAGAGAAACAATAAGGGGAAATATGCATCGCTCCTGCATTTCGGTAACAATATCAGTACAATTTTTTGAGAAGAAAAGGCCTTTTGTCATTTTTCTTGGTTAGTGGAAACCTGCTCTAACTCACAACTCGCTATTTAGGGACGAGAAGCAAGCGAAGAATGTGAAGGAATACACTCTCGATAGTCAAGGTAGAAGTAAAGGTCGACTAACGCTTCCGTGATTGCGCCTAGAAAACTTAAATAAACGAAGGTGTGGGGTATCTCAGGTACCCGTTTCATAATTCATAAATTATATGCTGTATTTTAGTTTTTCCTGCAATTCAACACCATGGCTCTCTTTAATGATATCATATCTTGTTTTCTATAATTTATAAATACTTTGTAGGTTCCATTCAAATTTTTACATTTATTTTATGCGAAATAGCAGGAATCATTCATATCTTGCTATTGTAACAGTAAATTGACTTACATGCTTTGAACAAACAAGTACAAAAGGTGCCATCACATAGAATATTGCCGTTATTGAAGTATTATATATAAAAAAATTGTTGCATTCAGCTTTTATCCCTGCACTCAAATAGCAGGCTAGGTGTATTCCCGCCAACAGCTGTGCGGGGTAACTCAGTTACTCCACCAATAGAACTTGAAGTTTTCAATAACAATTGAAACGTAAAAAACCATTAATTGCCTAAATAACAACAAAGTGGTTGAGCTCAAATACAAAAAATATCAAAGAGGCAAAATAAAAAAATTATACAGCATTAACATAATATGTGGTAACTTTGTTCCCCGCACAGTCAAGGAGGGGGTAAACGAAAAGGAAGGGATAGCAAACTTGATGTGATCCTCGATGTAAGGCAAAAAGAAGACAAGTCAGCGCTCTCTAAAATGGCCTGCCCATGTTTTACGTATTCCTTTAAGAGATGTCAAGTTACGCTCCTGCATTAGAAGCCCCACACACAATGTTTCTAATCAGGTGGACGGGAGGATAACGAGTGGCACTAATTCCTACAAAGCCGAAGCTGAACAATATAAAATGGCCATATGGATATAATCTTAATATACGATGAAATAACTCCACTGTTTCCATTGCCACTGGCAATATCTATTATAGAACCCTAACGGATAACGCTGTTTTTCAATTTACAGTCCATGGTGTATTAAAGTCCATTTGAAAGAGGAAATGCCAAAAATGCAGGGGCTATGTTGGACTGTAAATATTGCTAAGTAGTGATGAAAAGACTGGAAATTACAAATGATGGAGAATTCACTATACAAGGACTTATTGATGATCCAGACATCGACAATTCAAACCATCTTTAGGCGTTGAAAACTTTTCCAATTGCGAATCAATGAATCTCTGATACTCGGATCCGTTTTCATGTCCGTATACAGTAAATTAAATGGCCCACATTAATGGAGAAATGGGAAGGCTGGATAGTTACATATGTAAAGCAGGCAAAGCAGTAGATATGATCATCCTGGAATCTGGATCATTTGAAAAGGAATGTGGAACCAAACTTATATAAAGGATAACATAACCAATTAAAAGAGAAACTATTATAATATAGACAAACATGGTACTACACTTCAAATGCCACTAAAAAAAGACATTTCATCAAATTGCAAAGGTTTCAGAATATTTTTTTTCTTAATTGCTACGATGGAGGAGAAATACATGGTTACACCGCTCAAATTTGGTCTCTTCTGGTCTAAAAATTCAGCAAGAGCTTATTAACACAATGTGAGATTTTCTCACGGCCACTTCCAGAGGAGCATTAGGTAATTGCTACCATGGTCATTAGTGTTACCACCCACGCCTCTTTCTCACGCTGCACTCTGCCCGGCACTTCAGGACGAAATACATCCCGTCGAAAGAGGGTGATACGAGTACTATTAAATTACCGAGTTCAATAAACTCTACACATCATGTGCTAAGGGACTATGGAAAAATTAACAGTAAAGAGCAACAATTCGGGTTTCCTTTGGCTTCCGAACTAGTAAAATATCTACAAAAGAGTGTAATATTCTCTTTTTAGGCCATTTAAAATGAAAGGTAGTCCACTGGTTTGTAAAGAAAAAAGCAATATTCCAATAGGCAAAACATAATTGAAAATATGTTAAATGGCACACACGACAGCACTTGGCCAGCTTTTGAGCTAGAAGCAACAACAGCGCAGCTGAGAGCGAAATTATCGAGATAGGGGGCAGTCGCCTCCAGATGACACCAACACTTTAGACGCGTAAATCATTAAATATAGGCATTAGACAAATAGTGACACTAATGACACGAAAAAGTAACGACCTAAATCAAGCAAAAAAGGTTTTAGAGCATCTTTATACTTATTTTTACGCTACTTAAGCGTGGAATAGCAGAAAACGCGCTCAGTTTTCGGCTCTGAATATCGCAAAATTGAGAAAAAATGGGGTTACACAACGATGTGAGAGCTTTCCTTAAAACAACTTCCAAGAGACTATTAGGCAATGGCTACAATCATCCGTATGGATGCCATCAACCTCCAATCTTTCTCAGGCTGCAATCCGTCCGGCACTTTAGGCTGCAATCCAACCCGTTCGAGGGCGCAGATGTTTTGAAGGCGCTCGACGCGAGAGCAGCGCCACCTGACGAGAGGAAGTGCACCTCCCTCATCCTTCTCCATCTCGTGAGTTGTCTACCGGAGCACAATACGTTCGCGCGGGAGGAGAAGCGGGGACGCGGGGCAAACACTCGGCCCCGTTTGCGGGTCGCAAGGGTTGGAGGGTTCGGTTGCAATGGAGAACGCTGGCTTCTGTGTCACCCGAGGAATAAAGCCGTCGCTTGCAACAGCAAACAATGGCTGGGATCTTGGCTCGGAGGAAAATTATGGCCAGCAATTGTAGCACTAGGTCTTTGATCCGGGTAAACCACGGAGTAATCTACAATCTGCTTTTTGAATGGGTTCATTGCTCTTCGAAGCTCCACAGCTAGAGAATACGAACCTATCAATTCGAAGCCTGGTGATTTTACTTTATTTCATAATGAAGAAATAGCAATCAACTTAATAAAAACTTATCGACGAAATTAAGAATTCCTATTAACAGAAAATATTGTTTCTTCATTTATTATAGAGTTGTCAGTGTTTGACATATGTTAATAAAATTATTTCGTAAACATAAGGTTTATAATTGTTTGTTATTGAGCATAATATACGCATATTACATGTGATTTTTCTAACAGTTGCATAAAAAAGCAAATGATGCACGAGGAAAATTATACCTAGTTTTAAACTTTAAAATGTCCAGGGAGAAAAATTCATTTAGGGAATACATTTATGATAAAAAGGAGGTTTCTTTCGTTGTGGATTTTTAAAATGCTGATGTGATAAAAGGCATATCAGATTTTATAAGATGAAAGTCCAGGTTAATGTTAATTGAAAAATATGGTCTAATATCCTGTGAAAACAGAACTTTTTCACAGTTTTGACGATTTTTCCTTGAGTGTGTCCGATGAAGACGAGAATTTCCAGAAAACATACGAGGGGTTGAGAAGCCAAGGGGTACAAGTGATTCTCTTCTCAAAAAAGTTAGGTAAAGTTAATTGTTATAAATAATGCATAAAAACTTGGTTGCCTAGGGATGCGAAAGAGAATCAGTTCTGTGCTGACATCGAGTGGAAGATCAAATGCACTACTAAACATCTAATTGATTTCGTTTTTTTTTTCTATACCTAATTTCTGTACCTAACTCTTTGTAGAAAAAAGAAATCAGTTGTACCCCTTGGCTACTCACCCACTCATATGAATTAATGACCCATGAATTCTTGTCAGCATCCCTCCATCCTCATGACCTCAATTCGCATCCATCTCTATGCAAGATTTCTCACTCAAATCCGTCATCATGCCACCATTCGCCCGCAATACTTTGAACTCAATGGGAGTACAGAGTTACGGCCCAGAGAATGTTGCGCCGCTAAATATCTCGGAAGGAACCAAGAGTGAAGAGAGCTCCGCATAACAGCACCACCACAAACACAATCCACCCATGCGAAAGTAAGATGTAAATCTGCATTGATTACTTTTTCAGCTTATTTTTTGGCATCGCACAAGTCAGATTCACGCTAAATATTCAAATTCATGCATTCACATTGATGGCAGTATAAATAACATAAGGGTTGAATACAAAAAATGCTATTTTTTACTATCTATTTTAAGCATTCAATGTTATCCTAATTTTAAAATGAAAGCATGAATAATTAATTCTAATAAATTTGCATATATTGCTTGAATTGCATTTTGAAAACTGATTCTTTATACTTTACGTAAATATGCTCTTCTCAATAACTGTGTTTTTAACACTTATACGGAAAACTTTAAATTTTATCGCCCACAACTGTAGTACTAATTAGAAAATAACAGATTCAACCCTTATTTTAGCAATGCAACACAATTATATTTCATGTATCAGGACACTATGCCATTTCGTTGGATATCAAATGTGAGTGCCCATCAATCCCCAGGAGAACTAAACAGAAGGAAAACGAAATAAATGGTAGAACGGTATTTTGGGGAAGGCATCCGGCAGCTTATGTCATTTGCGCCGGTTTGGAAGACTCTATGAAGGGAAAACCAACATCGGCATTAGCATAGCCTTAAATAGAGACGCCAAAGTTATCAGGGCCTCAAGTCCTATCCGATGGACGGAATGGTAAAATCGTGGTGCTCTTCACACGGCGCTCTTGCAGAGATCAAACACCCTGAAAATTATCCTGATGCAGATTTTTGATCACGAGCTCGCTGAGTTGGAAGCCAATACTCAATGACCATGATTTAAAAAACAGTACCTTTGGATTTTTAATGAGTGATCTGGGGAGACAGAATCCAAATGATATACGAGTATGCCTATTTTTTGGAGTGTGTACGTCTTATTATTCAAGAAACAGATATTACTCAAATCTCAACCGGCGTTCTCCAACGCCACTTTCTCGGGAGGAAACACTACCCTTTCTCATTCCGTTAGTTCTCGTGAGAAAGCAAACACGGACAGCGGGCAGGGCAGATGGGGTCGAAGGAGACGAGGAGAGGCTTAGGGAAATTAATTGCTTTCGTGACGACACCCGCAAAGTATTAGTCATGACGGCGCCCGCCAGCCAGAACAGGAAACGCCCGTCCGCTTGGAAATCAAACAATCCACGCGCGACGGATCTAGATTCCAGTTTGAGGCGACGATGAATGTTTTGAGTGGTTTTGAGCTGCGGTCCAGGACGGATGGGAAGCGTTGGTTTGCGGTGAGAGCAGATTGATGATGAGTGGCACGGAGATGCGTAAGCCGAAGGGGAGGGCAATGTAGCCAAAGTAGAAGGCTGAGGTGCCGAGTAGACATAGCAAGGCAGGATTCAGATTTGCGGCTGCTGGGACCAGATAAGTTCACAACAGCTTAACTTGGCGTAAAATGGCTTATACTGCTCCGAAATAGTTCGTGAATTGCTCCAACAACCACAGAGAACCGTGAAGTGAAGTGAAGTAATCACGTGGAATCAATTCCTGACTGATCGAAATATTGATAGTTTTTACGGCTATATATGCCAATAGACAATCCAGAGGAAGAGGGTTTGTATCCAAAGAAGACGTTTGAGTTTCTAAGAGCGCCAATACTGGGTGGGATCAAGATGTTAGGCCGCCGAGGTCAGTTTTACCCTGTTAAAAACTACTAAAATTGGCGTAACTTGGTTGATTATCACTCAGACCAATATGTGAATAGTGCAATCACAGCTCACACTGTGAGGTAATCATAAAATCGATTTCCGAGGAAATTCAATAGCTTTTTATACTACTAATGTTTATCAATTTGTCAGGGGAAATGGTACTGTAGCCAAAGAAAAAGTTGAGGTCCCAAGAGAAGAGAGGGAAGGTTTGGCCAATTAGACTTATAAAGTTCAAAACAACCTAACGTGGCGTAACTTGGCTATTAATGTACCAAAACAATAAGTGAATTATTTCAAAATACACTAGCACACATCCTGCACATCTAAGACGATATCATTTTCCAAGGCATTTAAATATTTGTACGACTATCGATTGATATTGTTAAATGGCTTGATTTTGTCGGCAGTTTCAACAATGTTGGCTTTTCTAAGCCACAATTAACGCTTCATCCAGTTACGAAATGGGAGTAGCAGACGTTCTTCTCCGGCGCACAGTTCTCATATCACGCTGAATTTCATTTCAAGTTAAGTATTGTGAATGTGACATTATACAGCTATAATTTCGGGTAGGTATACTAATTGATGAGCCTTATCAATGCACAGGGTCTATTTTTTCGATTTTTTGCTTATTATCTAGAAAATGATATTTGGTAACGATGCATATTTTTAAGTGGCAAACACATCTAGGGTTGCCAGCAAATGTTGTAACCGAAAAGCGTGTTTTCAACGAACTCATTGAAACCCAACTGCCAAATTTGCTTCGTAGGTTACGCTATCAGAGGCTAATATTTTTATAAAACATAAAATTAAATGCAAAACAGATTTTTTTTCAACTTCATTATTCGTACTTATTGACTTAATAAATTACGGTAGCAAGAACAGTCAACGTAAACAAAGCTGGTGATTCAGGCCCTGAACGCATTCCTCCTTGTATTGCCTGACGTGGTGGGTCATGGGTGGGAAGAGAGGGGGATGAAAGAGGGTTGGGAAGAAGCGACCCTTCTTCCGTGGCAAGGCGTGATGTTTCAGCTGTGGAGTGTGAAGGATTGCCTTGGCGTGAGGGCGGTGCGTGGCGAGATGAAAAGAGATCAGTTGCCGCCGCTGACGGGGCGAGGTGGTGGTGAGTACGGAGTGTGTCGACGGCTGGGGATGATGATAAAAAGAAGATGAGAATTGGAGCGAGACAGGGGCGATGTTGGGAAACGGACGATCCCCACTCTTGGATTCGCTGCGGAGAAGGCTGGGGGAGAGTATTTCGCATTTTCCTCGCTTGAATGTGTCCCTATCCATCGTCACTTCTTTCTCAAACCAGAGATTCATGCGCTTGGTAAGTTGGTTTCGGGAACGAAACCACGACGCGTCGTTGAGTCGACGGGAAATCAAGACGTCGCGACGACTTGATTTCCCGTAAAAAAGTAGAACCAGCTAGAATGTTGTTGCATTCTCGGGATTGTATCGTAACTTGCTGTAGCTCTGGTTTTTTGCAGGAAATGTAATTTGGCTGTTAAAAAAATGCGAGGGAAAAAACTAATAAAATGCAAGTGATGGAACGTAGCAATCGTGGCAGTCAGTATTTTTTGTTTACCTTAGTAGTGTTTTGTTCTGTTGGGATTGAGGCACTAAATCGATCCTAGGACTAAATTACAGTTAGGACAAAATTACAACAAGAGAAATTAATAATGTTGACGCAATGAATATTAAGAGAGGTCTTATGTTACCAATAGTCACTGCCACAGTTTGATATATTTAGGGCAAATAAAAGAATAAGTACTAAGAACATTTAGCTATAGAAAACGTACAGTTGACCTACAATTAGAGATGTAAGAGAATTAATGAATAGTAGGTTCATTTATTTATAGAAATCATCTTGTTGGCATTTAGTACAATTAAAGAAGTAGTATTTTTACCGCAATCAATAAGACTAAAATATGTAAAAAATGTAAGTTTTAAAACTTTTTAAAATCTTTCCTCATCAAGTATGGGTGAATCCACTATTTTCATTTCTAAGATCATTAGTTCCCAATATAAGTGAGTATTAACTACAATAATACTAAAACTAAAAGGAATACATTAAATGTTGGTCTCACTAATTTCTTGCAATTCCATTTGCCCTCCAAGGGCAATATCTCTGCGAAATCTTTACGTAATTTTTAAAGACGTAAAAAATACATCTAAGGCAAATAAGAATGGTGTAGAAGATTAAATTTTATAATGCGATATATCAAGGTCAAGAATAAAATATAAAAAGCTCTATTTTTAATGACTTGATGCTATTAAAAACAATTGAGGTAAATCCCATTGTAACATTGGGGTAAATCCCATTTTTAAAAGCCATATCATTCTCTGAAAATGCATTATGGTTACGTATAACGTATTTGGAGCTACATGTTTTACAGCAAATATATAGGCTGGAATCCATGACCATATGTATTCAAATCTATTGATCTAACAAACTTAGGCTCAGGTAAGAGTAAGTATGGCGTAAATTGTCCTTTGAAAATTTGACAATAAAGCTAGCATGTAATATAAAGTAAATACTTTTCTGGAGCTGAAATAAATATTGATTCAAACTTAAATTATGAAGGATTTTAGCTTATTATGAGTCGCTGGACGACCGTAAGTGGTCAGTGAATGTAGCCGTAAAATTATTACGTGTGAACTGGCATGATATCGACGGGAATCCTTTTGTGGGTTTCAATGACAAACTCGTGGATTTACCTTAAAATTACAATGGAAAAAGCTGTGATTTGGTCATTAGTAAAATTAGCAAGTACATACAACACTTGTGAGTCTAGTTCACTGTAAAGATGGCAGGCCGTCAGATACTGAAACTATAGAAGTTACTTTCACGTATTCTCACTTCTCGGTAGTGCATGATCAAGGATAAAGCTGATGAATTCACAAATATGTATGTGTGAAAAGGGTGCCAGAACGCATGGATATTAAACGAGATTCATAAAAATATTCATTAAATCCTATCAGTTTTCCATGTCTTTCAAGAAAAGGAAGCAGTTGACATTGGATTAATTTACTCGCAACATGATATTTTAAAACTGAGAACCTATGTATTTTCTCCCTGCTTGTATTTTCCCACGATAAAATAAAGACTCTACATTCAACATGGGACATGCAAAAAATAAACTGTGATTATAACTGGAAAAGTATGTACACAAGTGACGCAGATGAGGTGGTGTGCGGGAGATGGGTAAATGAGGGCAGCAGGGGTGCATTTACAGCGTACGTCTACTTATGGAATTAATATTCGCATTATTACAAAAAGACTTTTATTTTCCCTCACACCAGGCGCTTTTTACGCGAGTAAAGGAGATTCAAAAGAAGCAGGTCGCGTGTAATCCAGAAAATGTGTATTCAAAGCACGTGAGAAGTCGTTTAAAAATATATCATCCTAAAGCACGATAAAAAAAATTGAAAACGTGAATTGTTTACGATGGCTTGGTTTTACATTAATATCATAACACCCAAAAGCGTAGTTAAGGAGGTATAAATCAAATATCTTCCGTTGAAATAACCTAGAATTACTAAATTTTTTTATATGACTTTTTTGTACTCTATTACTATATGACTCATTTGTATTATATATGCTCAATATGGAGCGAATAAATATTCATTTTGGCCTGGATGGCAGTTTGAGATGACAAAATTTGAAACATACCAAAAGTATTATTCCAACAATTCGTCTGCACCCCGTGCAAAAATTATTAAGTATGACAAAACAAAATTTGGGGCAGGTATAAGCATTCCTTTGACATGGCAGAGGTAACTCAACATGAATTTATAAGAAATAATATCAGGCAGGAATTCACTGAAGTTATGAAGAATTTGCACTACATTGTTTTTCAAAGAAAGAATACAGTATGATATATCAATATCGATAGTTAAAAATCATAATTCTATGCTGAATATTAGAATTAATTTGAAAAAAAATCTAAAGAGGCACAAAAAGGAATGCAAAAATGGATTTCGAAGCCTACTAAATGTTTTGTAATTATTGCGACGAAATATACCCCAAGAGTACACATAATTTCGAAAATATAACTTTTCAAGATTATTTTTACACGTTTTAACGATGATTTTATTTGAAACAATTTATTGCGAATTGCAAATACAATTATTAATCCTAAAATTTGAATAATCATACGAAATCGGTCGATTTTAAAAGGCATTTGTTTTTTTTCGTGCTATAAATAAGAGCTCTATAGACAGAGTTTATGAGAATTACTAAGCACTGTTTACAATGTTTACATTCCCTATTCATTTATAACAAGCTTTTAATATTACAATGCTACGAATAGATGTTTATTTCCTAGTTACATTAAGTTTTCCTCTATTTAAAACAGATTAAAACACGTATATACTGGACCTAACGCAGCTATTCCTTTCGGAGTACTCCTCATAGATTTTTATTGGCACATACTGCTTATTCAGGAGGCTCTTCAAGTTTCACAAGTACGCCTTCGATGGCACGTAACTATTTTAAGATATCAATAAAAAATACAAATGTGCTCTGCTCGTATGCCGACAAATTTCTTATAGTGCCACACTTAAGTGCCTTAACCCAGAGGCTGATTTTGAATCGGCTAGGTAGAGTTCACCCTAAATTGAGTCGTAGCCACGCAAATTCCACGTTTTCAGTGTAAATGGGTCATCTCCTCTTGAGCCACAACGAACCATAAGGTTTTCCCTGAGGGTTCTAAAAGATTTCATTCTGGATCTGAACCCACAACCCTTCAATCAGTAGCCTATCGCTCTACGGTAGGGTATCAAGTTCACGCTACAAAATAACTACTCAGGTTTATCAGTCGCTTATTACAAAAATTTAACCAGAAGTAAAAGAGCTTGAGATGAAAAAAGTCTCGCCTTTCCTCTTCCTTATTGATGCTTTTAAAATGCATATGAGGAGATTGGTAAGTGAGAAGATCTCCATCTTTGTAGATTTAATTTATTAGAGTTTATTTATCAATTGCAATTGCAGTCTCAGTCCATGACTTAGATACATAGACATAAAAAATCAGAAAATCCTCCTTAGCAACAGTATAAAGGATAATGGCACCACATATATATCAGAAAAATCTTATATAAGAGTCTAGGCGTACCTATTCCCGTTTTAAGAAACAGATCTGCGATGATTATTTTGAGCATTTGCACACCTTTGTGGAGAGAAAATGAAGGACAAGCAAAAGGACGCTCAGCTCCGCGTGTATCTTTAAGAAATGGCAAGAATCTCTCTAATATACACGAAAACAGGTATCACGAACCCAAATGTACCCGAAAAGCACCGAAAAAACCGAAGGAAATCGAAGAGAAGTTTGCTGCCGGGGAGAAGAAAACATCGCTATGAATACAAAATGTTCTCTCACCTCTTCGGAAATTTCAACCTCTCTCTCTCTCAACTTTTTCTTCTCCTTCTCTCCTCCTGAGGAAAATAAACCCTTCTCCTTCCACACGCTAAAATCCCCTTCCCACCCCTCCAATCCGATGACTCTGTGTCCTCGTCCCATCCCCTTGCACCTCGCCTTCTTCGATCCTCTCCGCGTCTTCACACTTGTTTCTTTTTTCATGAAAAATACCGAGGTTCCATCGCCAACACAGCTCTCCCATCCAAGCCCCCTCACTCGCCTCCTTCCTACTGACACTCACAACCTCGCAGAAATGCCCAACCCCTTTGGTTTGGAAACCCCTTTCCCTCCTTCCCCACAACCGCACTACTCCTCAAGCGCTTTCCAGTGCCACAAACTCATCTTTCTTCCTCTCGACTCTTCTCATTTACCTACCTTTGTTTTTATTTTCACGAAGATGTGAGGCTTTCCAATTCCCGCAACATGACACTATAGACGTCGTCGGGTCATCTATCATTTACATATCCAACGAAGTTATGCGTGACTTGGTGAAGTTTCTTATATCCCTGATGATATATATTAACGTCCACGTCATGTTTAAAAAGTCATAAAACATTAATTCAAAATGGAATTTAATGGATGATAAATAACTAAGTTGTTAAATGAAAATTCTAATGTATGAATATACATTGTGTCTTCTAAAAGTTTATTTATATTTCTCTGACAATTTGCCTCTCATAATATCCTGACTACGGAAGTATTGAGTACATTTTGAGGCATACTGAACTTTGCTGTTTTCCACATATATTGTGAAAAAGCACAAAATATCGTCATCACACTTTTATCTTTTTTCATGTAAATTACCGAGGTTCCATCGCCATCTCAGTCTTCCCACCCAAATATTCTGACTCGCCTCCTTCCTACTGACACCCTCTCCCTCATAGAAATACCCAACCCTTACTTGGAAACCCCTTTCTCTTCTCCATCACACCGCACTACCCCTCAAGGGCTTTCCAGTGCCACAAACTCTTCCCTATTTTCCCCTCCCGCAATGCCTCTCATTTGTCTACTTTTGGTTTTATTTGCATGAAACTGTAAAGCTTTCCAATTCCCACTACGTGACACCATTCAGACGCCGTCAGAACATCTATAATGTACTTATTCGGCGATGATATGCGTGACTTAGAAGAAGTATCTTATATTAATGATGTTATTTTGTGCTTTTTCACAATTTTTGTGGAAAATAGAAAATGTATACCATCAAGATACCTCAATATATACTAAGGTATAGTCAGGATTTATAAGGAGCAACGTATCATAGACTCGGAAGGTTTTCACAATCGATAACTTTTTAAAACTTTTAGATGAAATATGATACTTTTAGATGACATATGATACTTTTAGATGACATAATTTTTCTTAAGTAATTTGTCATTCAATTCCATTTTCATTTCAATTTTTAATGCTTGTTTTAACTAGATGTGGGTAACACTGCCGCAAAATAAAACAGCCCATGCTGGGGAGTTGACGTCAAGTTGCCTGAAAATGAAATTGTAAATCGCCAGGAGCGGATTCAATAATAGAATGCACTCTCGATGTACATATAGTTTCAGTTCCGCACTCGCTAAATAATAGAACACATTTTTTATTAGCAGGTGACCAATTAGCCCCGTGGGCACCATTGGTGGGAATGCCAACGAAATGCTTCCCACCACCGATGTCTGCGACAGCAACTTGCGGCCGTAGCATATAGAACCGAAACACGAAGCGGGTAAATGACAATTTTTTGAGGAGTAGGATATAAGAACTGCCTCCGCACACGTGCAGAATGAAGAGTACTCGCGATTCTCACAAAGCGTGCCTGTATTTTGTGAAAAAAGAAGATCAATCGTAACCAGCCAGGAAACAATAAATACGCCCATGTCGCCTCCATTGAATTCATTCTTTCAGCACGCACATCTATGTTACATTGGTATAAATGAAATTGCACCGAACTTGCAGCACTACATTGATTGCTTCGGTATTTAACAAGTTTATTTTCTAATTCAGATGCCATTGGGTTCGACTGCCATTGAATTGGATTGTCGGCTGAGAGATGTACAGGGTTCAGGTCAGGATCAGCATCCCATGGCTGATTGCTTATTGGTATCTAACTGATGTGCAAACTACATGACGAAGGAGTTGCTCAGCTCCAAGAATAGTTAAGGAAAACGGCATGGAGAAGAAATTGATGGGGAATCGCTAATAATCAACGAGAGTAGAACCCTTAAAAGTTTATGAATCCGACATAAACGATAAATTAAGAGAGATATTATGACAAACGGATAAATATAGGAATTCTTTTTCCCCTGAGCAATAAAGGACTTATTTGCATGAAGTTTTCTCGGGATTTTCACAGGTTTTATTCGTTTTATAACACCAAATTTTCAGTGAACGACTCTTCCATCACCATCAGGGTGAATGAATAGTTTTGACCAACCAAAGAAGTTGAAATGTTGAAAATTTTTTGTTCGGTCATCATTATTCATTCACTATCCTGATGGCGATGGACTAATCATGCTTTGAAACATGATATATAATACAAATTTTAACGATGGAAATTCCGAGAAGATCTCAGGCTAATGATTTCTCGGGAAAGATTTACTTCATTAGGGCGTCAGTACTTTACTTTTGAATGGGTGAATTCTGAGACGGTCCAAGAATTACCTTATAAAGGTTTCATTGAGTTCATTTGTGCCTATCCGGCATTATCTTATACAGACATGTTCTTGCCCCTTCGTAATTATCATACATAGACGAGCACCTTTGCCGGAGAGTTTACAGATTCAATAAACTAGGATATTACGCTACCCGATGTAATTTTGATTCTACAAATAGCTTTTGTGCTTTATAAATTAATTAACTAGATGAGGCCTACTTCACTGGAGTTGGATTCAATTATTAAGATGCATAATTACTACCATTAACGTTGTACATTGATGAGTAGCTATGGAACCCACAGTAAAACTCCTCTTGAAACTCCACTTGAAATTTTGCAAAGTAGAGGTCTTTCACTCCACTTACTTCCCCTCAAAACATAAAATGTTGGTTTGATGGAGCAAAATGAAAGGCGGGTTACACTGCAGCTAGAATATGAGTTCATTTATCCTCAAAATATAGACATGCTAAGCGAAAATCGAGACCTCTCCACATTCTGCACGTGTGCACATGTAGCTTCTTTCCACCCCTTCAAAAACATTTACATTCCGCACTTCATGTTTCGGTTCTATGCGCTACGCTCGAGAACCACCTTCGCAGACAACGGGTGGTGGGAACTATTTGTTCGCCCACAACGTTCTCCTCCGCGCACCAATCAGTGCTGCTTCAGCTCCCTCGGCTTATCTCCTTCACCATTTCCCGAAAACCCTCCGCTCACCCTATTCTCACCACGCCTCCTCCTTCTCCTTCTCCTCTCTTGTACCTCCCCCTGAGCTCTCTCTCTCTCTCTGCACCTCCTCTTCTTCCCTACTCCGACGAAGAAGACGAGCAGAAACGCAGACTCACTGATTAAAACAATCGTGATCTTCAACGATATGTTATGGGAGTAGATGGTGGTGGAAAGTTATGATGAAAGTTATGACCAATGGGGAAAAATAGAGCAAGTAAGAAGGTATAGCTATTTAGGAAGCGCGGTGACTTAATACTGGAGGAGTGAGACAGAGAAAAAAGCAAGAACAGCTATGGGAAAGGTAGGATTTGATAAGAACAGAGAGATATTCTGTCGCAGCATAAACTTAGGGCTTAGGAGAGAAAGGTGAAATGCTTTTGTGGAATGCATGCTACATGGATGTGAAACATGGACCTTTGGAAGAAGCGATAGGGAAAAGATAAATACTTCTAGGTGTAGGTGTGGAGAAGTCTGGATAGAAAGAAGTGGGTAGATAAAATAAGGAATGCGGAGGTACTGGAAAGAGTTGGTGAGGATAGAACACAACTAAGAACTATAATGAAGAGAAAAGAGAACTGGATTGGGCATGTTTTGAGAGGAAAGGTGATTTTGAATGCAGCAGTCGAGGGAAGAGTGGAAGGAGAAAAGGAAAGAGGAAGAAGAAGGCTGAAGATGATGGACGCGGTGAGGTTAGGAAGAAGCTACAGGGAAACTAAAGGGGAGGTCTTGGACAGAGTGAGGTGGAGACGACATTGGTGTTTGGAAGCTGCCAGTGAAGGGCATAAAACCAGCTGACGATGATGACAACGATAAAATATATCCATGATAAAATATAAACAACAAATGATAATTTCCTTATCACCTTTTACCAAGCCTCATCTTGAAAATGACCTTGAGTGAAGAAACCATGACTGGCAGTGGAGTTATATATTAAAGTGTGGAAGTTTGCTTATAATTTATCATGGGTGTATCGTATTTCCAACAGGTCAAGCCTGAAAGGACATCATATATTGTGCATCGGAATTCCTTCAAATATTTTTTTTGTAATTGAGAGAAGGATGGGGAAGTACGGACGAAGTAAGAATTAGTAAAAAAATGTGACTTAAACAAAGAATAAATCTTTTCTCAGTTAAATTGAAAAGAAGTTTGCCGGCCTCGGTGGCGGCGGGGTAAAGTCCTCGCCTGCCAAACAGAAGGTCGCGGGTTCAAGTCCCGCCTGGGAAAGTTACCCCTTTTCAGGGCATGGTTGTTTGTGTACGTTAAATTGATAATATGTTATTAAACCCTATGTAATAGGCCGTATAGAGCTGTTTTCGGTGGTATGGAAATAAACAAAACAAAAAAATTAATAAATAATGAAATCTTTTATAAATGGATAAATGTTTAACATTCAAGTAAATGATGGCAGATTAACCAGTGGAGAGACAGGGCACATTATGGGTCACACCGCTGTCCACCTGTGACTATTCGGCTGGTTTCATAACAACTTAAATGCGAGAAGGGAGATTAAACTTCGTAGTTGGCGTGTTAAATATAGAATGCTTATGATTGAATACATGCAAATTAGAGAGGATTTGTAAATTCATGAGATAAATATTAAATAGGGACCGATCAAACAATAGCTGAAAAGTCGAGCATGGGGAAAACGTAATCCCAGAAACGAGGAAAACTTGTTGGATTCCTGGTAAGATAGTCAGATCAGAAAGCCTACCGGCTGAGCCCCGAAAAATAAATTTCTTCCTTCTTTCCATTCTTCCTTACACTTTCTACACCATTACCGTCTGCCTCTCCTTCGATATACTCCAACTCCATCTCCAAAAATTTATCCTGCGTTTGCAAGAAGATGCATGAAACTTTTTCGCGCCACAGTTCAACACTCCACCACACACGAGCGGGATCTCTTTCCACCTTACTCCATTACACCTCCTGCAAAAGCATTGAGTACCATCGCTTCACGCAAACTTTAACGCGCTATCAACAAAAACCCTTCGCACCTTTACTCTCAGCACCTTATTCGCGCTTCACACTTCCCAATTTCTCAAGGGTTTACCTCCCCCATTCTTCCCATTCCATAGTCTTCTACCACCTCATGTCTCTCACCTTATAAGATCTTGCCCAAAGGCTGCGTTCTCTTTAGTAGCAAAATATTCTCTGCACTGTGCAATGCAGTTCCAGTCACGCTCTTTATCGACCCAAAACCTCTTTGACGTAACTTACCCGCAAATTGAAAATATCAACTTAATTTTTTAACCATAGTGCTGCTTTTACATCTGTACTTTTTATGTTTTCACATGGAAAAAATCATTAAGACCTCATAATGATGTATTCACATATTAAAATTGGTGGGTAAAGCAGAGGTACTTGGTGAGAGGGATGAAATAAGATGTATTACGGCGAAAGTTTCCTTTTCAAATAGATAGCATCATAATAAGAGTTATTTATTCCTTATCATTTATTGGTACTTGTTATATATATTTGTCGACTTTTTGTGGACACTACGAAGAACCAAAGCATAATTGGAGTAGGCATAACTTAAGACGTAAAAGGTATTAGGGTCGATATGGTGGAGGCGTTCCATCATGATATGTTCAATAAGTGGCTATTTTATGCTTCATTTTTTCAGACAAGTTTACCATTTCAATGCATTTAAAAGGAAATCGTATAATAAATGCTATAGCTAGCCAGCATGTATAGCCAATGAATATATAATATCGTCAGAATTTACTTTTCATTGACATCCTGCAACATTATGAAGAGCCTTTATCACTAGTGGCTTACAACTTTAGACATGAAAGGTTTAAAGATCGATGTGGCTGAGCTACTCCATCATGATCTGTTCAAAAACAGTTATTTGCTGCTTAACTTGTTTAAATAGGTGTATTGCAATTTTTCAACAATAAATCATATAAGGCATGCTGTAGGTAGATAGCATGTATAGCCACTGAATATATACTGTCGACAGAGTTTACTCCGCATCATTTTGATAGAAGGTGCATCATGCAATAGAGTAGGATGAGTGTGATAACTAGAGGTAAGAGGGAGATGGAGAGGTATGAAGAGAGACCCAGCGTGGCATGGTCTGTGGACGGTGCGAGGGGAGTGAGGGCGCGCGCGTCCGGTGCTCAAGTGATGCTCGGATGCGCTTTCAAAAGCGCTGGCTGCTCTGAAGCGAACGCCCGTGACGCAATTGAAGCGAAGAAGTGGGGACAGGCGCGTGGAAGTCGCCGCTCGATAATGAAAAAAATACGAGGAATCGAGGCTCTCGACCGACGCCGCGAAAAAGGAGAGACCGGGAGGAGAGTGGACGTAACGGCGGTTTTTTTATGTGGAGGGGATAAACAGGGGTACAGGGGGGGGGGTATAAAGGCGAGAGTGTAAAGAGAGAGGGGAAGGTAGGTAGGGTAGGTATAGGGTTCCATCGGACGGAGACCGAGAGATGATGCAGAGTGGAAAGAGGGAGAAATAAGATGTGTCTCGCATCAAAAGATGTCCTCCACTTGCGGTGAATGCAGTTAAATTGAAACGAGAAAAAAATACCGGATGTAGGAGGATACAAAGCTTAGCTTTTTTTAATTTTTTTCTAATTCTTCTCTTTAATCATTTTCGAGCACCAGTGACTGTTGATAGATTTTCCAACGGACCCACTCCTAGCTAGCGGGAGGGAAAATTTTCTGTCGGTTGACCCAGCGTTCGCAACAAGATGCTGGACAAGATAGGCTCTTCACACTCCCCACGGTATAACGATTTTTTCCGACCAGAAAAATCCTAGCCGTTGAATTGAAGTGTATTCGTCCCGTGTTATCACTTTCGTAGCAAAAAAAAATTTTCAGATTTGATTTAGACATTTTAGACATTCTCTAGCATTCGAAGTGTTGAGCGCACGGAAGAGGATGTGAAATTTAATTTATTTTTAGATTCAATTCCATGTGCGAGTTTTTTCTGGAACGTATTCCTTCATGTCCTTCTTTGTCCTGGTGAAATTATACATATTTTTATATGAGCAGTGATCGCATATCGTGTCTTTTCGACTGTGAATGAGGGGAATACAGTCAAAAGTTGCGCCTGAACTAAGGTGACCACGCTTGCAAAGTGACGGGAATTACCAACGGTGATGACGCTTGGCAGTGTAATTGATTTTGGTCCCTAGGGAAGGACATTAATGAATGAAACCGATTTAAAATCCAATTAAAATCATCAAACCTAAAAAAAGGCATTACCTTAAGATGCATAGACTGCATCATTGGGCCTGCACAGACGATGGCATTTCAAGGATGGAACATTCACAAAAATTCCCAAGCTTTGGGTAGCAAGAAATGGGCATTGTGGCCGCAACAGCTGAATTTGCGCAATTAGTTTGGCCGTTTTTCACCTAGCATTTGAATTCCTCCTGATGAAGATATTTTACCATGAAATTCTGTCAATTATTGCTCAGTGTAACCCACCGTGCTTTCGTTGATAGAGAATTTCGAGCTTAAGTAGTTCAAACTATTCGTCATGCTCTATTATAAATCAGATATATGGAATAAAAAACCGTTTATCCAATAACACATTAGCCAAGGGAATACAATCAATCGAATATCAATAAATAGGCGTCACTCTAGTTGTGTATCTCGTGGTCAAAAGTTATGCGACTATTCAACGAAGATGTAGGCAATGGTTGTAGAAATAAGTCTTCACGTAGAGTAACAAAGTCAGATGCCCTAATCTATCTTAAATTGCCTCAGGAATATGAAAATGGTAATTCGTTCTGCACAAAAAATATTAAATACAAGTACATCATATTGCATCGTCACTCGTTCAAGAATTGACCTCAAAGATGGATATTAAAAAATAATTTATTTGAATAATACTAATATACCATTGACAATATGCATGCGAGAATGACATTCGAGTTCTTTGGTTCAAATTTAATGGAAATTTTTAGCACTCCTGAGGCAAAAGTAGAGGATCAGTTAGATTTAAATCCTTAAGAACTTTAGCCTTCCAGTTTACACAAATTCTCAGAATTTTCCGCGAAAGCGAGACATGGAGGCGGATGAGATCAGATGGGCAACAAGTGGCAGATGGAAAAATTGGCCCACAGCACTTTCTCAGAGACCCGAAAAGTACTGGATGGAAAAATAACATTGGAAATAAAATGCTTATAGTAAAAAATGGCAGATTTGGTTGGATGAAAGTACATATTTTATAGAACCCTAAATTATTTTTCAATGAATAAAACATTGACAAACAGGAAATGATTAAATTCAGTCTTGCAACTCAACCCAAATGACGAGCTTATCACTATAGCGGTTTCTAAGAAGTTGGCATAGGCTGAATAAGACTGTTGAGGAAAGCATAATATCCTACGCAAAAAAATGGAACGAGCCACTCCTACTATTTTAAGAACTTCTGCAGTTCTCACACGATCTTTGTATTTTATCTTGATCATTCTTTCATGTCACTAAATTCCAAAAAATTCAACCTTGATTTTTCCGATGCTGTCATCGCCTACGTCACTTCCGTAAAGAAGGATGCCCCAAATGAAAGCCCTAATGAAATGCTTCCTGGCTTACCCATACAATTCCAGTAGTTAGAAAACTCTTCTTTTAGATTACCTAATGAAATCTTCACTTGGCTGTTCTACGGACTATTAGCTTCTTGTTTATTTCATTGTTGGTAACTTGGCTACCAAAGTAGCAGAACTCCGTCACCTTGTCAAGTTTATGGCTTCCTATCTTCAGGTTTGTCTTCCCTTCTTCTCTTCCACTGCAGACCAATAATTTAGTTTTACTTTTGTTGATTTCAGCTTAATCTAGTAATTTGGTTTTCCTAAGGTAGAAGAATTTTCTTAAGGTCCGCCTGCTCCAGCTATGGCTGCTGCCATCAACAAATCGTGACATGATTTTTTTTCATTGTGGATATTCACACCTGGCACTTTATCTTTATTTTCGTTGATAGATTTCTCAATGAGCATACTGAAATTGCTCAAGACGCAGCATACCCTTGTTAAACTCCTTTCCTAATTCTTTTCTTCCCAGCTGGATCCAGAATTAAACAAATCTACTTGGTTTTCACATAAATTTCGCCGCATGTAACTTCGTCTGCAATCCCTTCACTTTCCATATAAATTTCATGTAAGGCTATTTTCTTTATTTTTCGACGAATTAAGAGTCATTTGCATTGGTTGGCATGGAAAATGCCTCCCCTAAAATGGGCTAACCTATAATTATGGTATTTTTATTTTGGTTAACAGAAAACCATGAGGCTATGCTGAAGAAACATTTAAAATGCGATTTCAATGAGAATCTTATTGCTTTTGAAAAACCCAGACGGAATAGCTTGAATGTTTTAATCTTTTTAAAATAAAAAACCATTAAATGTGGAAAAAAGAAGCTCAAAGACAAGGCTGGCTAATAATAAGAAGTACCACCCAAGACGCTGGTGAGTTATAAATTTATAATCGCTGATTTCAATCTAAAAATAAAACTAAAATACAGCATTGTGAATAGATTAGATACGTTTCAGCGATGAAAGTGAAATCAACTACAAGAGATAAGACTGCGGGAGATATCCGTAGTGGGGTTATTAAATTAATTAATTACTTTACTTTAGACAAAGTACAAAATTAGAATGTAAATCTTCAGTTTTCAAGTAAGCCTCTCCACATTTACGTTCAAGGTAATAAAAATTCCATACATTCCATTACTGCTACTATTTTCAAATTTTGAAAGCTAAAACCAGAGTTTAAAAGATCGCTATTCATTTTCTTCTTTTATTCTAAATCTAAACAGGATAACTTTGTATTGATAGATTAGCAGAGAAATTGAGAAAGCACCATCGATAAAACTTCTTATTACCTCAGTCCGCGAGCTGTAAAGAAGGATGCATAAAATTTTGATTCAAAACGGATGCCGCAAAATCAGGACTACGAGATGAAAATTGAATGGAGGGAAGATTGCGGGGAGACGGTTTGGGCGAGGCGATGCGAATGGAGGGGAGGGAAGAGGAGAGGGGTTTTGGAGATTATAGGAGGGGGAGGGGAGATTGCATTCACGTATTCCGATGGGACAGGGAGAATGTTATAGCAGGCTGGAAGTGGCTGCGGAGGGATATATTAATCTAAAATTCCCAGGAGGAAAGTGGTGAGGGCGCTTATTAATGAAATCAATTTAGGGTGCTCATTATCTCGAGGAAAAGTTTTAAGAGTAAGAGCACAGTCAGGATATTTTCTAGCAGGAAATTTGCAGAAACAACCATATTTATTGATATAAACTCACTTTAGGTATAGTTATATTCTTCACTTAATAATTCAACCAAAAGTTTGGCTGGATTGTTGAGGGTAGAGTACATGTTGGACTAAGACATAGGCGTGTAGGTTTCCACAGACCAGGAAGAAATTTTGAGGAGGGGAGAAGTTCCATTCCATGGGCCACATCGAACATTGAGTTAGAGCTTTTTGGACCATTCAAAAGCTTCATCGAGGAAAGGAACCCGGGAACCAAAGGTCAATAGCTTTACGCTCGTACTTTTATTTACTCTCCGTATGGCTGGCAATACTTTACCCCCTAGTCTGACAAAATTTTACCACTTAGGGATTCAAACTACAGTTTAAGTTTTCCCACTAACGTCATGAAAAAACCTCGAGTTATGCTCATATTTTCCATTTTATTGGCATCACATTTGAAAACGGTGGCCTTTGATAAAACTATTTCAGGGAAACTGTATGGCATCCTGTTGAAAACAAAAAAATTAAGATATAAATTTGTTTTCCCTCAATATCAACACTGAAATAAGCAATGAAGCGTAACTGATGCAAACAAGAATCTCAATGACTGTGCTATAAACGTATTACGCCACAATTTCGGGATATTCCATACAAGCTATGACATAATGTAGGTAAGAAATTAGATTTGGTAGGCTATGAGAATGAATACCTTTAATTTGGCTTACTGATTTTATACATTTATATGCAGCGCTCGTTTTGCTCGTTTTACGCATACCTCCTACAATTATTTATGACAACACAGAAAGTTTCTTTTAAATGGCTCACGATTCGTATTTTTCGGACAAATCATTCACTGTTATCGCAAAAGATTAATGTCAGCTCTCATTTTGATCTGGAACACAAATAGTTTGAGGAGAATAATACTTACTCCAGTTTTCGACAGTCATTCATCTTCTTGGTTATGCTTTGGTAGGCCTTGGTCAACAGAGATCTCCAGGAAGATACGTACAATGCGACCACCCATCGATCACATCCCGCGCGACGAAATATTTGTCACGAAGGACATTCTACGAAACGTTTAAATGCTACCTCGCGTGAGGACTTTATGTGCGCTGAGATCGTTATCACGCAAGGAGAAAACATGCCTCAAGGGCACCTACTCATCCTCAATGAATCTCCTTCTTCAGGTTCGATTCACCAAAAGCAAATGAGTTTGTTTGTTTTCAAAATCACACAGCTACAGGAATCTGGAAGGCTTTGCGGTTTTACTAGAAGACAAATTATTTTGGACTCGCATTGCAGTGATAACCTCTCAAATATGATAATATACTGACAAAAAATGTTTTCAACGACTAATGAAAATGGCAATTTTCTCATTTATACGATTAGCAACGCTTTGAAAAAGACATTGTGCATTGCCTATGCTATTCTATTGACATTTAAAGTCTACGGCTTTGTCCCGGCAACATTGAAATTCTGCTGAATCAGGCAATAGGTCTTAATATAATAATAATAATGATATATAAGAAACATTACAGCTGGACAGATGAAGAGCAACCTCTTTACCTTTAATAGTTGACAAAACAATCATAAATGTTTTTTAAAATGGGAATGAAAATGACCTTGGTATCATTTATATAATGTTGATATTTCTGCAATTTGAAGCTAAAATAAAATAGAAATCGGTATGAATAAGTCATTTTAAATAATACGCAAGGTATAATGTCTATTACCTGGGTTCTAGAAAAACTATATTTTAGGAAGAAATGAGATATAAAAACGAACCTGTTGGACACAAGCTCAATACGTGTCACAGCTACAGGCGCTAATAGGTAAATACCCTCGTGTTTCAATTGGCACCTTTCTCCGCATGTATTGAATACATACCTATTTTATATTCCACCAGGCAATTCACAGTGTATCTTACGTCTTTAGGAGAACGTCTCTCCCAGCCCGGATACTGCCTGCTCGAAGGCATCAGACACACATACACACTGGGCCGATTTCCAAGCACCCGGGCAGTTTCCCCTATTTGCATGTGTCGAAAAATGGCACGCGATTAGGAGGTAACGGGGCAATTATCGCGTGGAACAGCCATCGAGCCAACGGATGCCTCTATACGAACGTATCCCTAACGTTGGGCGGGCGCATGCGGGCTAATCTCCACCATCCAACCCTCATCCCCGAAAAGAAGATAGCCCACTCGACTTTAAAAGGCAACTCGAGATAATGCATCTCGAGGAATATGGGAGGGCGGCAAAATGGGATCGACATCGGCGGAAGAGGCACATTGTTACCGGTAAGAGGAGGAGGGGAAGGTGGAATGATCGGTGACACCTGCAACCCAACTTCCCGCATGCCTCATTCTGGAGTTAGTTTCAGCAACCCAGTCCCAAGAAGCAGATAATATATATCGGATAACTAGATAGGGCTGATATATCCTAAAGACGTTGTCATTACATTACGTATCTTTCGTCTACGTCACATAGATATCAACATTGCAACATCCATGATGAGTTATAGAAATAACTTTAAAAAAGATACCAAAGTTGTAGCATCCAATATGAGTTGTAAAAATAACTTAAATAGATACCTAAATTGTAATATCCGCGATATTAAAAAATTGTTATTCCAAGAAGTGTCCATTGGTAGCATATGTTCTGTATATAATACAAGAGCACAAATATTTTGTATGTACGTCTGACGATCACCAAAAACCATAATAAGCACATCCTTCTACTCATTGGATCTTGTAAAGATATCTAAGAGATGTTGTAATGTGGACCTCCATGTCCACTGCTGGACATTGCTGCGACGTTTTTTGGCGGGTCCTCAGGATATTTGCCTGATATTCATGCATCATTAATTGCACTAATATGGATTTTGCACGAATGTCATATCTTAACGCCGAAAATGTTGCTTATGTGTTGTGATATGGGATATTGATTTCTGCTTGGGTGCTTTATGTCGTCCGGAACATAGCTATATGAATTTTACAGTGAAATCATAAACCATTATAATTTTATGATATTCTTTAACAGGTTCTCCTTTAAGCCTACCTACAATTAGTCTACATTTGTAATAGAAATATATTTTTTTGCATAGAGTAACAAAACTTAATATCATTATCATTGTTTTTATTGAAATGACGTCAATCAGGTTCATTTTTTTTCATACCTCATTTTTTCGTAATATAAAATTACTATTGACATTAGATAAATTATATTGGGGAATTAACAATAAATAAAACAAATTGTGAACTTTCAGTAAAACATCTCAGGACGACTTTTATTCCAGTTTAATTTCAAATTATTTAAATGTATACATTATTTAAATTATGCAAAGGTAACATTTATTTCTATTTTTGAATAAATTTTGATACTTCTGCACATACGGCGTAACGACGCGACGTCTCGGCAACCCTCAGGGATAATTGGATTATGAAAAATAATTTAATGGTTATTTTTATATTCGGTAAAACATAATTCCTCATTGTAATTTTAATTATAAGTTTAAAAAATTGGAAGATTTTGGGGAGAGAACTTATATTCAAAAATCGCGTGGAATTAATAAGTTGGTACGCTTCCCAGTACCTACCTAAAATTTTTGAAATCAAGCACTGAAGTAACCCACTACAAAAAGCTATTTCCCTCTCAATGGCAGCGCCGAAGGCGCGAACATAGAAACTGTACCGGTGAGCCAATCTCACCTCAACTAGTCAGATAGCTTAAGTATTAAAAAAACATGACTTGCGCATGTATACTGTTGTCGTCTGAGTTTTATTTGCGTGAAAATGGAACTTAAAACTAAATAGATCACGGAATTATTTAATACAAACAAAAGGGAACATTAATTATTATCATTTATTTCATGTGGGTCGCACAACTTAAAGTTATCGATATCAAGGATAAGAAAGGAGGAGACCTACCAATGAGCGATAAGTGTGGAGCACCATAAACCAGAGAAGCACGTGGTGAATACGTTATGTAAAACGACACGGTGATTACGAGAGATAAATACCAGGAACGGAAGAGGTGAAGGTATATTCCCCAGAGATAGGCCATGAAAGATAAGTCTACTTTTACGCACTGCCCCACAAGCGGCCTCAATAGGAGTGTAGCGGAGGGTGTTAGGAAACCACCTATCAACATATAAAGAAGCAAGGAGCAAAAATTTATTGATGTCCTTCATTGTTAGATAGAAAAATGAATTCCTCTCCAATCCGTACGGCAAAGTGTCCCTTTTAATTTAGCGTTTTCTTGAAATATTGAGAGGCTCTGAGATGATGTTCTTCGTGTTGCTCTAAAAGTTATATATTCTTAATTACTTAATCTAAAACCAGCACGTACACTCCGAGTCTCCCAGCAAACTCCCAGCTCAATTCGTGAAAAAGCTGTAACTATTTGAAGCTTGCAAAGATATCAAGAAAAAAGAGAGGAAGAAGAAAATCAGGGAATTAAAGGAAGTGGCTTGAGATATGATGTAATGGCGGGCTGAAGCTTGCCACTCAGGATTGCAATATTGTAGATATTTAACATGAAAATAATCAATTGTATGACAGATTTTAAAAAACTGACCGAGGTTTCAACTACCCTTCATTCATTATCAAGGTGAAAAAAGTTAAAGGGTTGGAAAATGTTCTAGCAGGATCTCTCGAGAGTAGGAGGACCAAATGAGAAAGACGGGAGAGGATAATAAGGTGAATCTATGTTTCATGGGAAAAGATAGTGCTTGTCGATAAAAACAAGCGATAAAAATAAGGAAAAATTATGAGCATGTGGTTTTAAAGAGAACAGAAAGTCCTTGAGTAAAATCCTCCACAAGACGCTACCAGTATGAAATAGGATTCTCACACCTAATTTAAGTTCAAATTATACACACAGACGAGAGCATAAGTTTCGAATGGAAAACCTAAGGGGAGAAGGCCTAAAAGAATGTACCGTATCGTACCGAGGTCAGGGGTGAGGGGATAAAAGGTAAAAAACTAAATAGACCAGGAGCAAAGATACAGTCTGCTCTGTATAGGCAAGAATAGAAACTAATTGCGGATGTAGACTTAGTTTTGGTTTCTTATTGACGAAATAAAATATTATTTAGTATAACTTTTTTCTGTCTGACCCAAAATACTGTATTTTTATTTACTGATTACTTGTTGAAAATTTACTTTAATATCTTGGGATTTTCAGTAAATTAGGAAATTTTCCAATAATATTTTTTTTGTTATAACTAATTTACCGCTATATGTTCTGAACTTTAGCTCTAGGTGAGTAATATGCCAAGAAATGAGACAGGAAGAGCCGGAATCACCTCTAAGCATTGATATTTCAATTGCACCTTATATCAAAGTATAAATCAATAAAACGTGAAACTTGGTGCGCATGTAAGATTATAAATTTAATACTTTATAGACAATGCATATCAGACTTGTCTCTTATTGAAAGCGAATGTAGTACCTAATCTTACATGCGGGCCAGGTTTTTCGTTTTTGATATCTGAAATGTGCTTATAAATTTTTTTTAACTTTCTCATCAATCACTTTTGAAATGTTTAATAATAAAGATGAAGATCAAATAATGATAAGAACTTTTCCGATAGTCAAGTGTTTTTAGTAATAACAATATTACCTAAATATAATCTCAACTTTAGTTCTAAGCCAGTAATATGCCAAGAAATGGGATAGGAGGAGCCGGAATGAACTCAAAGCATAGATACTTCCATTGCATCTTACCCATACGCTATGCTACGGTTCTCTATTCTACTGCCGAGGCAAATGGATGCTCCGTTTGCTCATCCTCACATCACAGCTTCCTCTCAGCAAACACGCGAGAGACTACTCAGCCTCACATTCTTCTCTTATTCGAATGCAGGAGACACCACAGACATCGAGTGCACTCATCAATCAAGGCACTTGCCGAGAAGGCGACATCGACTGCATTCTCATCTCAACCGCTCGCTTCTCGGAGCTACAGGCATTTCAGCATCGACCAGTGGTTGCGTGGTGAAGTAGAGGTTAGCGAACTAAACATCCAATACAAATGGCGCTGGTTCAAATCTTTGTGCCTCCAAATTACGAATTTTCCCCAAATTTTGAATTTTAGGAGATAAAGATGGGCTAACTTATATGCTCGAACTAACTGGTGGGAGGCAGCAGTTTCAGTTGTAGGCATTGATGTCAAAGATCAAGAGTATAGTTTTCGCATTAACTACAACTCTTCGAGAGTGAGAGAAGTGCAGGGTATTGGCTAGGGTACGGTGACGATGAATAATACGCCGGGAAACTTCATACTCAGAGAATAATTAGAAAAATCGCTAAACAAATAAAAAGCTTCGTTAAAATTGTTTTTCCTTTTAAAGCAAGGGAGATATGCTCTAAATAATTTAAAATTAACTTCGGGAGAATCTAATTATGAACGTTAATTGGTACTTGGGAAAACTTATTTAATGTTAAAATATTAAATTTGATAGTAAAACGAAATAATAGACATTAATTTTACCTAGTATTCAATGAAAATATTTCACAAATTAAAAAAAATTGTTTAAATCATGGATGTATTTAGAAAACTAAGCTAAAAAATATGAGTATGTCTGATGGCGCCCCCGAGGACAAATCAATGAAAGCAGGTAACGACTGGTGATCATGCTAACGAACCCGTCACCCGTTAAATGAAAACAATGAATAATGGGTTTATACCTTGTCGCATTCATTCCAGGTGGTAATTCCTTGTTGACCCAGTTATATTAAAACACCCATACTGATCTCTTATGCATTAAATTCACCCGCATGGCAAGATAATGGGAAACATGATTCATGAGATGCCAGTTCCCCTAGGGAAAAAATATGAAGTGGTGGACTGGGTCTGAGTGCATGCTGGTATCTTCGATTTTTAATTCACCACATAATTCTTAGCGCACTTCTCTTTATGCGATCAGTTAGGAAAAACATATCGCTACTCAGCATTGTTTTCAACGTGCTAGGGGTTCAGGTACTCGAAGTCAGTAACCCGCGCCCAAATTAGAGCTGACGTTATTTATTCAACCAAGTGAGGTGATTTCCTGGTGCTAAAAAATTAAATTTTATGATAAAAAACTTATAAACTAAAACTTAATAAAAGACTTATGATAAAAAATTATTCTTACAATTTCGAAGAATTTTCTCGACAAATTGTAACACAATGAGAAAAATTATTGTCTGGACGTAAATTGTTTACCATTCATCTATTGAACGCAGAATAAATATATCGGCGGAATAAATTCTTCCGAGATACCAGACTGAAATTTAAATGGAAAGTTGAGTTTTTTAGTAAACAATAGTGACTATAAATTAATATTTTCATTTCCGTCTCGAGTGAAAAATAAGGTTGAATGTTTTGATTTTATATTTACGTATTTATATCCTGTATCTCAATAAATATTTCAGGACATATGTTCTCGGCGAAGATTCAGGTTTGATTAAATGGATATTAAATCAAATGATGGAAAAATATCATTACTAAAAGCCTTATTAAAATATTATGGAGAGAGACTTGTCTATAAAAAGGCTATACCAAAATTATTCCCAAAATACGGTGAAACCAATGCATTTAATGAACCCTTTTTTTAGGAAGGCTTTTCAAGTATGAACTAATATAAAGGTACATAATTTCTACAATATCATATGCTTTTGTTGAAAACTAGATTGATGAACATTCAAATTAGAAGAAAAGTATCACACATTTAAATAGCAAAATTTAAATTGAGGCTGAAAATATGAAAATGAATTGCAAAATGAAATATATAGAAATGGCATATCCGGTTTCAAAAATGGATCAGTAAATTAATTTTTAATTTCTCAAATGAATTAACCACCACATATATTCTCATAAATGCATGTTTGTTGACGCGCACAAGCCCTAACAGACGTTTCAGGGATAGCCAGGTTTCAACGGTCCGTCACCACATGACTCGGTGACTCGAAAGCTGTCCTATTTAGCGCATAATGCAACCTGCGCGGAAGCGATAACTCCTGAAATCCCATTAAGATGCCTTTTAGCGGGGTGACTGCATGTTTGCACACCAGAGTAAATGCGCTGCGTTTCATCATCCCCAATATTTTTGTGACAGACGGCTATCATTTAAAGCTTATGAGCGCCATTTATTGAGTGAAGTGAAATTAAAAGGAAGGCAGGCTCCTATTGCGAGGACATTCACGTGATAGGATTTGAAAATGTCATAAATGGACGTTGATAACTGTCGTGGTTAAATACTCAACTCTCCTTTTCCTCTCTTGGATACCCTGCGCCAGAATCATAATCCTCTTGATTACCTTCTCATACTGTAATTGGATTTCCCGGTACCACATAAAATCATACATGTCTTTTGGTATTGGTTCATCCAGGGAATAATTTCTCCCTCCTGTGCAGTAATCGCCAGTATTCTCCTTTGATGAATGGAAATATTGACGATGCGTTCGAAGGATAGGAATGCATTTGAGTTTACGGGTTGATTGAGGTTTATGACTAATTAGCAGCTAAATGCATTACGCCTAAGAAGCTCAACAAACACAGAAGTACGGTAGCATTATCATAAATTACATTTGTAATTTGTTTAATTATTAGCCTATTCAGTGACGTTTTCATTGCTTCACTTATATTTAAACGTGCTATTTTCAATGATATATAAACGTGCTATTTCACTGATTTTCACTGCCTTAATGACGAGGATAGCAGTACTTTTTGTAAAATGCATGGCAATGAGTAGCGCAAAAGGCGTGAACTATCGATTACCATGTAATGTAGTTCATACAAATATATCATTTGGCCGGAAGATAACTATACAAGGCTAATGATAAATAAAAAAACCAACAACCATTTCCTTAAATACAGATAGTTTAATTAATTAAGCTCGTTTAAGGTATATTTATGACCAATTTCTCGCGCTATTTCAATTCTATATTCGGAGAATTGAGAAGCGTAGAATCGAGATCACATAAAATTACTTTTCCTTAGTGCCATCATTAATGCAGGACGGAAAGTCTTACCCGGGTCTCATATCCAGGCCACAAACCAGTTTACTTTTCGCATATCGTCGTTCCCGTGGACGGGCCCGGACGGCTCCAGATATGTTATTACCATCCCCGCGATAGACACCACAAAACCTCATCGCGGTCGGAGCCCTCGGCAACGCACGGAAACCGCGACAGTGGCGCGGCACTCAAAGGCGCGATTGAATCCTCCCCATAGTGTGCGTCTCTTTGAGCTCTCCTCATCCGGAGGCAGCGGCTAAGGGCGGAATAAATTAGCGGTCGAGACCCGCTCTCTCTCCCGGCCATCTCCACCCCTCTTCCCCGCCTTTCCTCTGGGTCCCCGCCCGCGGCCGAATCATAGTGCACGGTGACATATTGAGGCTCCTTATGCCAGCAGCCGAAACCAGACGAGGGCGATAGAACTCAGGGTAGACAGGTACCAATTTGGTGCGCAACCAATATTGGAGTACGGAGATGGGACTCCAGTGCCAAAGAACGTATTCATCAGTCGAATACTCATCTAGCAGGACATCAGGCTTTCTCCCACCCTTTCCTTGATTTTCTTTGGTTCTCCATGAGAATATTGTTGAATCAAATTAAATTTGCTACTCAAAAGTAAGCTAAAGGTATAGTTTTTCTTAAAAGGCTACATAATAAGGCTTAATATTTTGCTTGCTTTCTTTCCTTAACTATTGAAACTAAAATATCCAAAATAATCATTTACTTCTTTCGACCGGTGTGATCACATTTTGGTGGAGCGATCTCAAAAATCATGGAATAGGCGTAAAACCTTAATTTTAAGATTTTAAATCCCATTTTCGTTGATTATGAGGCATTTTGCACATCTAAGAAAACCATAATTTCTGTAGTGAGCAGCATGAGTATAAAAAATTGGAATTGAAATTTTACGGAAAATAAAAATGGATGACAGCAATCGCTCTTAATATCCTCACCATCTTCATGTTTGCCGTTGAAAAATTCAAACATGACTATCGTGGCAAAAATGCCAGTCTAAAACAGAATTCTTTCCTCAAATCTATATAATAACGAATATGTTGGAATTTTGGCCTGCGTTTAATGAATTTGAGAGTCAAATTATACCGATAAATGACTATTTTTTAATGCACCCGCAACTTAGACACACATCGATTACTCTTATCGGGTATTACACTCATCAACGAGGAAAGTGAGAAAATTAACCACCCTAATGGAATCCGCTCCACCAAACCTGGTACCCGTTTCCCATCCCGTTCGCCTCCTCACACTTGACCTTTCCGACGGGAGAGACGCTCTCTCCCCACTTCCACACCAGAGGCCCACTCATATCCTAGCCGCGCACTTATAGCACTTCAAACCTCTCCACCTCTCAAGGCTTACACACTGTGTGCCCGCTGCGGGTGAAAGGAAACCCCTTCATTCAACCCTCAATATTCCACACGGAATCTCTTTATTGGGTGCCGGAGAGAGGATGCTAAAGGGTGAGAAATTAGAGAGATGTGCAAATTAGTATATAACAGCTGAAAATCCCGTTCATTATGGACGAGAAAGAAGCAATTAAGAAGTAAAATGGTAAAAAAAGCGAGCCTGATCGCTCTGCCCATCATTCTGAAACATAAAGGTGGATTAAATTATACCCACAAAAATATTACCAAGTTTTTAACCTCAGTGATATGTTATCTAAAATAACCTCAACAGTTTCAATGATATTTCCTCACTGCGTTTTATACCTGAAGAAAGTTATTACAATATCTTAATATCCAATTCAAAAATCCAATATAGTGTTTATCCAAGATGTATTCTACACTTTTTAATGGAGGGAAGACATAATATTTGATTCGCAAACGCAGTTTTCAAAGTTACAAAGTTATGAGCCATGTTTACACATGACAATAATCAGTTAAAAGGACATTGGTCGGTGAAAGGCACTATGCAATCGCTCAAGTATAAGTTAAAATGATCTAATAAACATTTCACGGCATTATTTTCAATTATTTTTATGGAGCAATATGCAGGCTACAAGGTCACTGCCTTGAAGTTAAAAGCTGATTATTCGTGTAAATATTCGTATACATCCTTGAAGACTTCTTCGTATGATTTTGAAACCAGGTAAAAATGATCATGGGTACTGACGCTCTGATTGCGCTCATTACTTATCTTGCAAACAATGCTTTAAAAGCCATAATATAGGCTTGGGCAATTTGTGACCTTCTTTTATTGCAAGTCAGAGGACAATATTTTAGTAACTCACTGCTTCCAGGTCGGACAGAAACGATATATTTCCGGATTGGCAGATATAGGAATTCCTTTGTTTTATCGGAAAGTAGTGGGACATTTTAAAAGGCTGTTGTCAATACAATCACAATAAACATCTTTATCTCAAAATTTTACCTCTCAATTTAAAGGCTGGTATCGCATTATCTTGGCTGCGCACCTTTTGTGGTGAATATAGGATAGTTAGTCTGCGACAAGTGGCTTCTCCACGGTAGTAACAGAAATTCCAGCCAATATTAGGTCCAAAAAAAACACCCTCCATAAGATTAACTCACAGGAAAATTGTAAAATCCCCCTAAAATCTAGTTTGTTTGATGGAGACAGAGAAAATTAAGACAACACATCGATAAAAATTTGAAGAGCAATGAGGAGCGTGGGTAGTGAGTTCGATAGAGTTGAAGAGGCTCCTCAGGTATCCCATCTCCTACCCTCCTCTACGTTCGGTCCTCCTCGAATGTGAGCAGTAGTCTCGTTCACTTCAAGTGAATAAGTGAAAAAGTAACGGTAGTCCTCCCTTAAACCTCTTGGCTCGGCTAGTTTCGGCTTATTTTATCGGAATACTCATTGGGCAACCGTCTGATGGAATCAAAGTGTGCGAAAAGGATTATTTGCTAAAAATAGAGAACATTAAGCAATCGGGTGATTCAATGGTCTCATTAGCTCTAAGTACACTGAATACCTACCCATGTTTTACCAGTTGGACACATGGATGAGTCAATTTAGTTTATAAGAGTAATTATTTTTTCAAGAAGTGCAATAAATTGCAAGATAAAACTAATTTTAGAAAACTATAGACTGTAAACAATGGTATGACTAAATATTACGGGTCTCTATAAGCGTGAAAAAAAATCAAAGGTAACTAAAAATAGTCCTCTGGAAAATTTACGAAACAATTACAACAGAAAAATTATAAAATGAAATAATACGTATCGCTAAAAGAATTCGTTACATCTAGGAAAAAATATATTAATAAATAAAATTGTTTTTTAAATCTATGCTAATTGCTCAGTTTAATAACATTTACCATTAATGGCATATATCATTTCATAAATATTTACTTATTCAATTAAATATCTAAAGACAGGAAAATATAAATAAAGAGTTATGTACAATATTTCTTCATATTCAACATTCGCTAATAATGAGGAAGATAAGGTTTCGCTTATAACTGTATAAATATCTTTTATATTTTCATCACTAACATGCGAAACTGTCAATTCTTAAGGGGAAATTGTATTGTAAAGTCTCCAATTAATAGAATAAAAATGATTGATGGTAATTAATATGTAATTACAGAAATATCAACTAATGTACCTTTTTTAATTTACGTCTTCCTACCCTGCATGCCTTCTCATGACGCACTAGGCAGGAGGGTATGATCAACGACAAGCTATTTTCAGAATCTTTTAGCACTACAATGAGAGTATTTCACTTTTGAAGCGTGGTTAAATCAATCAAATATATCAACTCAATAAAGTCTTTAAAGAATTTTATGCGAGTAACTATCCGGGCTGCTAACCTAACCCCTTTTTTATCACAATAGTCTATAGATTGAAATTTTAATATATTAAACGTTTCATGTCCTTGAACAACAATGCACGCTTTCATGGATGAATCGAACTAATTTCATCGTCCTCCAGATTGGAATTTCGAATTGAGCTTCTGACCTCAACACGTGTTTTCATAGAATGACCTGAAGTCCGCCAAGGACGCCGCGAACCTGAGACTGATGTGGGAAGGAGATAAATTGCCAGGTTTTCCCAGACGAAGGACCCTCTGGCTGCAACTAATTTGATTCGCTTCGCGCCCGGAATCCCGCCTCTGCTTTGAAGAAACTCTCCGCGAGCCTCCGTATCCCGTTGCGGGCTGTGAGCGGTGGCCAGCATGTAATGACACCGGAGTGGAAATCCGACCACTTTTCTTCCCAAAGCCTTTATTAAACACGGCGGACGCTGCGAAAACATTCCGTGTAATCCTTCCACCCCATCCCCCGTTAAACTAAGTTTTACGATCTTGGCGCGCTCAGGGATCACCTAATAAATCTTTCTTCCGACTAAAACAGTGCAGGCGCACTTGAATTATCCACCCGACGGAACCCAAACAATTTGGCTATAATATTGAATCAGGTTGTGGTTTGCATGAAGAGTTTTCGGGATCACCACCGGGTCAGGAGCTGCATTAATGCCGACGTTTCGATGACCGACTCGAACCACATTGAGACCGAGTTAAACGTCGAAACGTCGGTAGGAATGCAGTTCCTGACCCGGTGTGGATCCCGAACTCTTCACGTACCTCGGGAAAGCACTAAATCTTTCTTCAGGTTATAGAATGGCATTTGAAGGAGGCGACCGATAGCTGAGGTCATTTGTGCCATGAGGGAAGGGTAGCTATGGAAGGGTGGAGAATCGGCATTAGTCTGATCTCAAAGAAAGGCGCCAAGGCGACCACGGCTCAACGTCCCATCTGACGGACGGAGTGATGCGCTTGGAATGTCATCCATTTTTCGAGCAGAGATTCGAGCAGAGATTTGAGCAGAGATTCGAGCAGTTGAAATTTCTCTGCCGGGATTTGAACCCTAGCCTACGGTGTTGGAGGCCATAGCACTAGCCGCCACACTAACCCGATCCCCAAATTGAATCAATTCTACCAAACCAATAAAACTTCATTTCATATTGCTGTAGCTCTGAACAGCTTTGAAAAATGGGGAATTTCGGTGGAAAAAGTGATTCTGATCACGTTAGCATATTTAATTATCAATAATAACCACAAGTAATATCTAATAATCAGTGGTAAAACAGTTTTTAACAAAACACTTTGCCGCATGAATAAAGAATCAATAAATTAAGGGCAAGTTCAGGGGATAACAGGGGGATGAAGAAAATAGTATGTATTAGTACTTTAAGAACCCTCTTCAATATCCTAATCTGGAAAGTTTTGCCAGCATTTGAAGCATTATTTGAAAGAGTTATTCTGGACTTTACAATAACTTAACAACTTTCTCACTCAGTATTAATACTAATAGGTTGGTTTGGATCTTTGGAAGGAATTAGGATAAAATATATCGGCCCTATGTCTTTAAAGTATTTCCAAGTTGAGTCTTATAGATTAATGAAATCAATGTCGAATGCAAAGTACGCAAGGCTAAAAAAATTGCTTTTTGGCATTTTAATTTGTTTTTGACACAAATCTTGGCCTTGAATTCCATACTATTCTATTTTGGTCATAACTTAATAAATGCTAACGTACCAATATTTCTTGTCATCAATTTGTGTAATCTTTATAAAGACCCCAATTTAATAGAAAAAATATCACCAGTACGTGTAGTTATTCTTAAATCTTTCCCTATTTATTCTTGGCCACGAATATAGTCAATAAGTTGTAATAACGGGTCTCCAGTTTAATTACAGCATGAAGACACAGACTTCAAAGTAACATGACTACCATCGTGCTCAATAAGGGGAACTACATGATTACACAAGTAATTACAGGGAATCCAAATTTCGCGGAAATGGCTGTTGATTTTATCTTCTCGCAGAGCTAGTACATTGGTATGTGAGCCACCTAACTGGCACTATCGTAATATTGCTTTATACTCTTAGTCAGCTACAGTTGATTCGATTTACACCACTGAACAATATGAAGCTTCCATCTCACCAACGTTATAAGGGCAAACTTCATCCACCTGAGTTGAATGCATAGAACTTTATGGTAAAGCAGAAATAATATTTTCTGGTTTGGCGTATAACGACACCTTTCAGTTACTAAGTTTATTTTATATCTCATTATAAAAAACAAAATCTATTTCAAAAGTTGAACCAACTGAAACAAGTAACTTCGAAGTGAAAAATAACTCCTAATTACTTAAAAAATAATACGAAGTACGCCAGCTTAGTAAAAATATATATAAATTATAACCCTATTTCAACTCGCATCTTACATCTTCATTTTTGAAATTAGCTGATACACGAATTTTAATTGTTTTTTCCATATGCGACTTAGTTCTTCACCCGGACTCTTGCAATAACCGCCACTAATGGTTTGAAATGTTATGCTGAAATTATCCCATTTTTTCCCAAATAAAACTTCTTCTTCTTTCTATGGAAGCCTAGAACAAAATTGCAAATTTAAAATTACATTTAGAAAGTTATGGAACAGAAACCTTAGCACTGGAAACTTGGAAACTTATAGGCAACAATATGTTCTTATAATGACCAATTAATAATATTTGATCGGCGTTTATAGTTTCTATTTCCAAATTCTACCATGCCGGCCCTACATATACAAGTTGGTTTTAAAAAGTGTCCTCGACGCGAAGATCGGAAAGTCATCGGACACTAATGTTCCTCTGTTTTAAATATTTCAAAACCTATGGAGAATAAATCATTAAGTCCAAATAAAAGCCCGTTTTGGCAATAAACAGAGACAAATATAGCATTAAAGGCTATATTGACGAATATTAAGTTTATCAAAAGAATTTTATGGTTTTACGATGAGTGAGAATTATCAACAAATGTTGAGCGTATGCAACCCGCGTGCCACCCAAAGTGTCTACTTAGGGTGGGGCGCGCTCACTCTTGGGGCCGTATCTCGGGAACCACTGGTCACAATTGGAAAATATTTCAGAAGTATGCCAAATGTCCATTGTATTGCTAGTTACCATAGAAAATCAGTTGAAAAATACCAGCGCCTTCTTATCACCATTCATATCCGAAAAACATCCGAAAATACCAAAATTTCTCAACTTTGGGTGCGATGCGGCACGTTTTCCCGTCATCCAATTGCAATAATATTTTACAGGATATGTTTTTATACCAATTGGCATAAAATGAGGGAGTGTCCTGAAAGGAATTCGAAAAATCGAAAAATAAGGACCACCCTACTGATACATATCGTGTAGGTGTTGAATTTGAAGTAATATTGAAACAAAGCGTAGTGTAAATATTTATTGATTTTCAAATTATTCACAAAATGTAAGACGTGAAAGTGGAAGTTAAATTTTGCGCAAAAGTATATGTGAAATATTTGAATCATAACCGAAGAATTTTTCTTTGTACGCATTGCGAAATTTTTGAAAGTTGTTATTTTGGTTGTGAAGGGTTTGTTTGGGGAGAGGGGATTGTTGAGTGAGATGTGAAAAGGAGAGGTTTTGTGGAGTATTGTGGAGAGAATTGAAGGAAATAAAAAAGGTTCTGAAAATTAATCGTCTTACGTTACATACGTGATTATTTTTTTTCGTCGAGAGGTTACATTAAAAATTGACATTAACACTCATGTGATGCTAATGATATAATATCTATAATAATATTGATTTACTAGAACATAAGTATTAACAAATTTAAGCATGACTAGTACTGGTTATTTATAAATTTTATTGAATTGCCAGTAGTATGTATCCGCCTGGGGAAGGTTTTTGAGCACCCCATTTCCAACGTCTCTGCCGTTCAAGATCTATACTCCCCGAAGGGTTAACAGCTTTGCACGAACCATGGAGATGGCTGTGCATAGAATTCAAGGCCGCGGGTCCACAATAACGGCGGATAGGCGAGAGAGAGAGAGAGATCCTGGCTTCGAAATAATCGACGACTGCGATGAAGTACCACCGTTTCACGCCGTATCGCGTTTACCTCCTCATCGAGCCGAGTCGCAGAAAGTAGTTACCACCAACCCCTCAAGGGTCATTGGGCACACACGACGTAGCATTTATGACGTCGACTGTATTCTCCGGGAAGGCGAAAAGGCGATCTGGGTCATAAGAGATTTTTCACTCACAGTGGGAGAGAGAAAGAGAAAGATAGCAGTGGAGTAGGGTCTAGATAGGAGGAGGAGATGCAGGGAAAGAAAAAGAGAGAAAGAATGAGATAGGGAGAGATGCATATCAGCACAAGTAGGTCAGCTATTGGTGGAGGTCGCGCCCCTCCCCTCCCACTCCCTTCCGTCCCGCTCCCAAAAGCAAGTCGAGGCCTTCTCTCGGTAGAAAAAGAGAGTTCAACGGTTAGAGCAAAGGAGCGTGTGCAATTGATGCAGCAGCATCACTTCACTCCACATCCAGTCTTACCAACCACTCCGAACGTCACTCCCTACTTTTCACCACTATCTCCTCAACACCATCCATACATCCCTCTCCACCCATCGCCACCGCGAGAGCCGTTTACTTTCTCATCTCGCCGAGGGAACACAACTCAACCTTCCCCATAGAGGTAACTGGAGAGGGGGTTAGCTACACCTCGTAATGCTGGTAGGTGAAGACAGGGGTTCGTCATATTGTCCTATGTAAGTAAGTAAGTAAATCCGAAATGCATTGATAAATAATAAATGCACATAGCAATATGATAATTATAGATACGAAAATTCGATATTTTCTCTATTAATTGTGCTAAAATCCCTTTCTAACAAATCCAAAAAAAGAAGCTAGTAGGATTCATAACCTACTAAGTCATATATTTACTTTATTGCTGACCTGTTTAAATATTTTTAAATTAACGTAATAATGACGCGTAATGTTGATAAAAGGCATGCTAGAAAAGTACCTTCTGGATGCTTCGGTAGCCTCGAATAACTCCAAAATTCACGATTTATTTAACACGCACATCCATGGTAAACGCGTCATATTACTATATCGGCCTCATTGGCAAACAGACTTCCGCTAGCTTCACATTTATGCCGTATATCTACCTCTAGAAACAAATATACCTGCCCCCCTCGATCCTCTCCCCTACCGCTCCATCGCCGCAACAGGGCCACCCCGTTGCAGCCGCAACCCTATCCCTCATGATGGTGGGGAGGTAGGAGTAGTATGACGTCACTTGTGACGTCAGCACCACCTTCCGTAGTGGTTATTCCCCTTCTCTCAGCCGATCGGAGTCAAATATATGTGCGCGAAGAGGAGAAGATGACTCCCGAGTCGGAGAGTGCGGTGTAGTAGAGGGTGCATCGCGCCAAGGTGTGGCTGAACGAGGCAATTAACTTGAGGAAAGGACGGCGTCGCGGCGTGGATCTTGGGGAGTTGGTTGTTCCGAGGAAAGGAAGGAATGTGGGTGACCTTAGCGTCACCCAGCTCCACGCCACGGTACATATTCGACGCCGTACGTCGATATCAGGTTGCTTATCGACCGGTCTCTTTCACGGAGATCTGATAGGATAGCTAAATCGAAATACGATGAGATTGAAAGGAATCGATTATGAGAAATCGTTTCCTGGATAACTTTGTGGAAAATTCTAGCATTTAGTATAACAGAATGCTTGTAGAAATCCACACATTTTTAATATAAACTGACTTGGGTTCTATCAACTCAGATTACTAAGGAAATGGCACTAACTTGGCGAATCACGTAGTTGTTCAAATAAAATGGTCGTGGAGTGTTAAAATAATTATATTACTATTACCATTGATTTTATAAAAATAGAAATATATAGCTAAGGAGGTATGCTTCAATGGTAGCGAATTCCAAAGCTTTGCAAGAGAAAAATTGCTTGAAACATTTTATTTCTCGATGATTGATGATGATGCTTAAGTATTTACTGAAAACAATGAAATCACCACGCTGAAAAGGGTACGCTGAAACTTCAAATCTTTTAAATTCCAAATCTTCAAATTTATGTAATAAAGTTACATTTTATCGATATCATTTTCCACTAATTTGGCACCAAGGAAACAAGACATTCCTTATATTCTAGCTAAAATCTTACTTTAATTCGAAAAGTGCCGGAACGCGTACTTCCTCGGAATTGATTAAAACCTTTCTACGGCACTAATAATTTTAATTTTCGAGCAAATATTCAGCTGCTTTACCCCTATTTTCTGTTTTGACTCCCAGTAAAGACCTAAGTTCCATAAAAATGAGTCTACCACCCCTTTTAACCTCCAATAAGTACGTGCAAATTTTATGTTTCACTTAAGGCACACCGCTGAAAAAAGATGGAAATCAGGGAAAAGTTTTCCCTAGGTTGTAAGACCATCCTTATTCGTTGGCTGACAATAAAAATAGGATTTTTCGATTCGGGTAACTACCATTTAACAATTTTAACAAAAATGTATGTAAATTGTTAATGAACAAGGCATTATTAATTATTTTGGTCAGCTGTAGTAACTTATTCGTAGATTTACCTTTTAAATTCGTTTCGTTCAAAATTCGATTCGAAGATTTTAAAAATCGTTTAAAATTGATTAACATTGTGATTCTATTCAAAACGTGAAATATTTCCCGTAATACTGTACCCGAATACGTAAGTGAAAGAAAATCAACCTCTAATAAAAAGGTATTTTACCCAGAGTAGCTTATTTTAAAGAACATATTGGTATTATGCAAAATAGTGTTTTTATTTGATTGAGAGTGATTGATTTGATTTGATAACAGTGATAAGAGACCGGCCATCGAGGAAACTTCAGCCAACAAATTTTGTTGAGCTCCATTACCATACCATTAGTCACCTTCCTTAAGCTCCAGCTTAGAAATTGTTTTTAAGTAGCATTTTTTGGATAATTTTGAAACTGTAAAACGACGGCACTCGTCTGACTTGCACTTTTTAATGATTGGAGTGACTTGAAAAGTTCATCATTGACCTCGATTAACAGTCGTACCCATATTACTTTCCATCTTATTGTCTGTCCTTCAAACACCTTTCCTCTCACGAAAGTTGTTTTCAATTCATTTGCAACGATGCGTTCAGTTGATATTCTACTTTTAGGACTCGTCTAGTTTTTAATTTTTCATAAATATTTTTCATTGACTTTTGCTGGTTGTTCCTCTAGCTGCATCTTTACCCCATTATTCAACCCCATCGTCCTTCAATCCCATTCCTATCTTGATACCCTTACTGTTTTTTTGAGGATTTTCTTGAAATGTTAAAACGATGAGATTCGTATTTCATTTCACATTGGAGTCCACTTTTCTACTCCTCCCCCATTTTGGTGCAGTATATGAGATATCGAAATGCTATCAATTGTTTTTCTGGCACAGAAGTGCTTAAACCGGTGGGGAGGAGGGAAATAAAAATTATTATGGAATCGAAGCTTTAATTCACCACCAGATAGATGATTCCAATCGGAGAAAATATTCTCCGAATGAACCGCGGCTAGACGCAAGACGCAATTAGAAGTGTCCTTCGTGCATCATAGAGGTGAAGAACGTACAGCCCCAATTGATTCGTACTCGAGGAATAAAAAGAAGAAAAAAAACCTTCTTTTCTGCTGGAAACCAGGAAAATTGCCTTGTAGTAGATCCGATATCCTTCGACTGGAAATGGGACTAGGTGAAGATTGAGGCAGCATTTTACGACTCCACTTCGTGTGGCCTGTGAGGCGTCGGATAGGATGCGGACATGATGAAAGCTAGGAAGGACGTCTTTCATCAACGCCAAATCGTGTGTCCCAGCACGAAATAGTTTTCAAATCCGCCATGTCAGACACTTCTGCCATCATCTCACTCGACACCGACGTCATAATTCGCGACGTGCGAAACTAATATCAGAAACTGGGAGAGATGATGACCTACATAGATGGTTCAAACAAAAGATATTGACTCAATGGCTCTCCATTCTGATTTTTATGTCCAATCAATGACCCAAATCTTAATCGGTGGTCTCCCGACGTTGTTAACCGAAAATTACTTCTATGGCGCAAATGAGAACACTCGCGGCAGGCGGATGAGGATGTCATCGGAAAACTCGTTGCTAATGGACGGATGAAAATGAATTTCAGATTGGTCTGGTGATATTAATATGCGAATTTTAAATTTCAGTGACGCGACGAAAAAACACTAAAAAAAGCTCCATGAAAAGGCACTCATGCTGCAGAAAATAGCACTTCCACGAAATACTCACATTTTGAGGATGAAATTCACTTCATATATTTAAATTTGCGCCAGAAAATTCTCACGGATTATGTAAAATGGAAATTATTAGAGCAGCAGAGGCTTGACAAAAGTAGGGGGAAAGATATTCTCAGCTGCGATGCATGTTATGAATAATAAACAAATGAAAGCCCAATGTTTCAGCATTTACCAAGGATAAAAATCTCCCGTAAAATATCCAGCTTGAATGGGATGTGAATATCGAAACAATTTTTTCAGAGTTACGTTATTTCTCCATTTGCGTTTCCGCCGCGTTTCGTGGTCAGAGGTGACGACAGTTTCGCCAGGATTCCACCAGGCGTCTTCAGGTCGAAGTGGTGCTTTCCTGTTTTTGCCGCGTATATATAGCTCTCCCTACTGGCGGCCGCGGTGTTGTTGGCCGGTTACCGTTGCTGCTGCGCCGTGATTGGTTGAATTTCTAAACACTCTCTTCCAGGCGTTGGTTTTATTGTATTCGTTTTCTCTAGTAAAATTTTTGGGCGTTTTGATTTTGAAAAAATTGAAAAAATTTGTTGTCTATCTGTATATAAACGAACATAACTCTATGTGAAGCATGCAGCATATAAACACCCATTTGTAAATTGATTAATTGAACGTTAAACTGATGAGATACTTAAGTTGGTTGTAGGTGTTTTACATGCAATACGTTAAGAAAAGGGAAAAAATATGTTCCGTATAGCAGGGGAGTTCTAATTACACTAAATGTAATTTGATAAAATATCTATCGATTTTTGCGACCCACATAGACTTACCAATTAAAATAAATTCATTGTAGATTCGGGGTATAAAGGACATGCAACGCACTGGTTCTTAGATGGCCCATAGGCATGAAAAGGTTGCCGACCCCTACTTATAAGGGATAAGATGATATCTATGTTTTCGCGTTTGATGGTCGCTTAAGGCCAAAATAAATTCATTTTAATCCTCCTACTCAAGGATAGCGTGTGCTCTAAGAGCAAAAACACAAATAATGAGAATATCACTCCTGAACAAAAACGTGCCCAGCAGCGTGAAGCATGCACATTTTCTTGGCCAGCTTTTGAGGAAGAAACCTCTTAATGGAAGCCCCATTAAAGCCACGTCTCCGGTGGTAAACTGGCAACTCTTCTCTACTACGCCCGCAGAAATGGTACCCCGAAACACGCATTTTCGCTCTGGCGCCCGCGTTATCCGCGAAATTATGCCCGAGAAGTTGTTTCCTCTCGACGTCCTTTGTGTCCGAAACTCGCATCCAGTGCCAAATTTGGATCACCCAGCGTCAATCATCCGGGCCGCCCTAGTCTGCCGCAGGGCTCACCACAGCGGGAAACCCAAAACCCCGCTCCACAAGGACCTCTCCCTCTGGTTTTCTCCTTCGCTCAAATTCAAGTGCCCATGCTCTCAAGAAGGTGACACAAAGTCAGCTGCTCCATTTACTATTCATATTTTACCCATAAACTCAGTGCATCCTCTCTAATGGCCTTGGTAAACTTCAATGTTGGCTTCTAATACTTTAATGTATGGTCGAGTCTGCTACGGATGTTTTTTTTTACGTTCCAATTGAAGCTACTCAGGGATTTGGTTCACCAAGAAATAGCGAGCAGAATCACCATAAATGTATCTTTTTTAAGGAATGAAATTTTCATTTTTTAATAAATGAAAAGAAAAGTGTTTTTTGGCAATTTACAATTAAATGTTGAGAAATTATGAACTTCAGGCGTTATGGACTTCTAATAGAGACAAGAGAAAGAAGTTGTAAGCTTCCCTATTCTCTGGGAAAATCTAAAAAATCAATTATTGCGTGTAATAAACGCTGTGAGAATCACCTCGTCACAAGAACATAACTGAGTCACTCGCAAATGCCAAAATTGTGCAAAAATTCCACCAAGGAAATACCCTCATCTGAAAAAGGTAACTTCGTGAAGGTAAGCCATAACCTGAGGTCTTTTTCCTTGAATAATGTCTGTAGCGAACATCTCAACATTCTTTGCTCAGGTTATATCCTCGGGACTGTGGCACACAGCATGAAAACATGCAGTCTTGTGGTATTCCCAGGAAATGTATACCACCTTGTCCTCCAAAGTCAACAAAACTTGACGGGGAAAAGATAATAGGTAGCATAATTTTTAAAGCACATGCCTAAAATTGCGATGGATTCAAGTTCCAATCCCGGTCAATGCAAACGATTTTTACTATGTGGTATTATTAGGGGTATTTAATTGTATGGCTTACTGAACCAGACATATTAATTATGGTTCTTTTTGTCATCACTTTCCCTTCGTCTTCCGTATCAATTGTCCATCAAGAGGTTCCCACTGTCCCTATCTGGGATTTTTCTTCCTCATGGGAAAATCTCCTCGGGATGGTGGAAAATAAATTGCGTATGCTTGGTTTCGCTATTTAGTGGGCCCTTTTCGCTTCTATAGCGTTGAGTTGTTTTTCCCCGTCCCCTACCTTCCGCTCCTATCCCCTCCCAGAGGCGTCGGCGGGCTCCCATCGCGGCGGCGCCTCTATCCTTTTTCCTTCCTCTCCAGCCCCTCCCCGGGTGACCGGGCGTATAAGCCACGGGCTTGGTTCCTGGCCCCGGTGTGTTGTAACCTCGAAGGGCTCCCCTGAGCCCTCATGCATTGTCCATCAAGAGGTTGAAAGGTTTTAATGTATGTCGTTTCAGAGTAAGAATCGCTTTCCATGACCCCGGAAACAAGTTGCTTTTTTGGGCACCCTCATTTTGGTCGATTAGTTAATTAATTAAATTATTATAATCATGCTGCCTGGAGCGAAAAATGATGGCACATCTAAGAGGGGTCAAATGCGACCCATGCTGCGATTTTCATTGGAAATTCATAATGTGGCTTCCGTTGAAAATTGTATGCAACGATTTTCACTATTCAATGTAGGAACATCTGAGAAGCTCAATGATGTTACTAGGAGCATAACACGGGATGACGTTAGTGATAGAAGAGTGTCGAGGATCTTTATTATTTGAACCATCTTCAAAAAATTACACTTTAATTCAATACATGCATACACTTTACATTCATTTTCCAGTCAGCATTAGTAGATTCACGGTGCATACAGTTACTAGTACATTCACTTTGCAACAACTTCATAAACTGATGGAAAATATTACAGCTTAAGTCAAACTTTTGCCATTGCTTACCTTCTCTTATATCTAATCCTTTCAAAATTCTCACCCTGTTAATATAGATATTGTTTTAGCTTTATTAATAGGGTATAAAATCATTAGGAAAATTACCTAAGTTAAAAAGCAACATATATAGTCATTTACTTTCCTTAACGTTTATTAAAATCATTATCATTAAAAATCATTTTCAATACCTAATCGTATTGATAATATTTTTTAAATTAAAAATTCACATGCAATAATATAATTTAGATAACGAGATGGGACAACGAAACTAAAATGATATGCCTCGAAGGATATGCAACGGTAAAATGTTAGTCTTACAATTATGTAAATTAATCCATAATTAATTATTAATAGTTTTATACGATGTGCTGTTATCATAGGCGGATGTTCTCTGTTTGCATCATTTTTTTATGCGTTTCAAAATAATTTTTTATCAATGAATTTCCTTTTTTTTACTTGTATACATGTTACTTGCATATACTTAAGTAGCCTGCTCTTATGATTATTTGACGTAATTAGTGGCCAGATTTTGTTGCAAATAGTATTTATCTATCTGCCAATCTTTCTTCTGCCTCGCCCACCCCGCATCATTTGCCCACACCATTCCCTCAATACATCGCTGCTTCGAAGGCGGTGCGGGAGGGAGGCTAATGGCTGAGGCCTAGGATCTCCCATCGCTTGCAACGCCTAATCTGAAGCGGAGGCGACGATGCCTTTGAATGCGGGCGTATATTAAGTACGAGGAAGGCCGAGGGCACATCTGAATTACGGATATCGCGCTTATGATCACGCCATCCCCATCGCACTTAAATATTAACGAAGGCCTTTGCCTTGATACCCTATCCCCTGAGTCATGAGGGTACCTTAAATATCATGCATGCCTTGCTTAGCTTTTGGAAGGATTATGGGAACTCATGTGATTTCTAAAACCAAAAATAATAAACTTCGAGTGTTTCTTTACTTATGACCTTAGAATTCATGCGTGAGTAATGTAAAATAACATTACTACATTTAGATTTAAAAAATATTCACATATTATTATTATTCTACATTTAAATAGTTACAACTGTGCAATTTAGGTAATCATAAAAGATTTTCAAAGAACTTAAGTAATCGATTTTAATAAAGAGAAAAAAGAAGGAGATTGAAATGAAATAACTCAATTTTTTAATTTTTGGTCTTTAAATTGGCCTGGATCTTCGATCTAGGATCATCTATGCGTCATACGTGAGAAGTAAATAATAAAAGCAAATGGAGTGGTGTACCAAAACAAACAAAAGGTATAAAGATCTAAGATACTGAAATAGGCCTTAGGCGTTAATGCTACAAAAACCTATAGGCATACTATACATCCAAAGTGCATAAACCATGACATTAGTCAAGGAAATTGGAGGAGAATATGGTCTGGCTTCTGCCATAAGGGCGCTTTGGCTCAAGAGAATTAAGAAGTGGGTTAGGTGGATAAGAAACAAAGAGTATAATTTCTGAACTGCATGCAGAGGCCAGCAGACATTTTCCTTCAATGTTCAATTACGCTGCTCGTACCCTTCTTACCGTCAGCAGAGATGAATAGGTTGTAAAAAATCTCCGCCGATAAATAATAGAGGTAAACACTTCGAAAACAATTGCACAAACAGTGACTAATGAGTGCCTTTGAAAAGCAACGGGTAGGCCTTCGTCAGTAAGTAATGATAGCTGGCGGAAAGACGCAGCCCTAATAATTGTATTTATATATTTCGAAATAAAGAGTAGCAATACTGAAAACTGATAGCTGCAAATGCATTTGACCTAAAGAACAATATATCTGTGATATGACTGTAAAGATTTAAACAAATAATAATATTCCATTAATTAATTAGGCATGTTGAAAGACAGCGCTACGTTTAACCGGCGAATCGCCGGATCTGTACTTTACGGCAAAGTCCCGCAGGCCGGCGAATCGCCGTATCTTTAAGCCAATTGGTTAAGTATTACATGAATCACGATCGCAGCATTATAAGAAATTGAATGGCTATAAAATATAATACGCTATAATTTGTTTTTGGGGTAATATTTAAATATATACGGTACTAGATCTTTCGATACAAAATATAATGGCTTGAAAACGATATATATTAAATTAAAATAAGAATTTCTTCTCTAAAACTTAAAAAAAGAACTGGTATGTTTTTCGTGGAATTTTCTTATGCAAAGGCCCGCATTTGTACACTTTCACAGCATTTTTATTTGAGCCAACTAGGTTTCACCCAAAATAGCATCTTCAGGTGCAACAAATATTTGTTACGATAAAATCTATAAAAATAACGAATATAAAAAAACAAACATTACAGCATTTCCGATGATTCTTAGGAGCGGTGAATTCAGTTTTTCACAAATTAATGCACTAAGTAAGGGAACAAATATCAGAAAAAATTTAAGCGTGTTTTATGAAATTTCCGTTAATAATCCGAGAAAATTTCATGCAATGATTGTTAACTGCCAGTTACTGCCACTGTTGTATTAGGACTCAAAACATGTGACTCCATTGCGAGACAACAAATTTGAGCGCAATTATTCATAGTACGAATTTAATTATTTCTTCCCGTGCTCTCTCTAGTTTATTATGAAAATAATTTCTTCTCGTAATGTTAATCTGTAAAAATATACTTATTTTTTATCGTAAATGTTTTGTCTGAAAACTGAAATTTATTATTCCCGAAGATTTTTCCATACGGTGAAACTGGTGAAAAAGCAAAAATGAATACAAAATAGAATATTAAATATATATGCTCGAATAGTATAGGTATTCACTAAGAAATTTCAGTTTAAGCACAAAGAACTTTCATCTTTAGGATTGCCGCATATAGGTTTCAAGTAGTTGTGAGCCAGAGCTTATAACTACATATAATCCAGAATAAATATACTTTTTAATATAAAATGACCTTTGGAAAACAGATATTTATTATGTCTAACGATACTACTACGCGGTAAAAATGGTAGCTCCTAATTGAATATGTTGTGGAGTAGTACATTAATCAGCATGGATATAGAGGGTTAACTCTTCTCGGGATTCTCACCGGGTTATTTTTTCTATAAAGGCGATTATGGAAAAATTAACACGGTGGGAATCCTTAGAAGAGTTCTCCACATCATTCGCCGGAAAAGCATCAAATCATACTGCATGAATACAGACGATCATCACTACGAAATCCTAGTTTAAAAAAAACGAGATAAATTCATCTATCTCGCAGTATTAATTATTGCGCTTAAATTCGTTCTCTCATTGTGTCTCACACAATACGAGTCGCAAGTTTTGAAACCCGTCACAGGAGTGGCAACACAATGTCTCCCTTTCCCCATTCTTCTTCCTCCGACTCTCCGCTCTTATTTATGCCTGCCTCGCTCAACTTTTCTCCACTTCTTCATCTTCCGCGCCTCATTCCGTCCTCACTTCTGCCATATCGCTTCGTCTTTTGTGCAAAGAGGGAACTTTTCTCGCGCCTGCGCAGTGTCTCCTTTCCCGATCAATGCTCACGTTGGATGACCCGGGTACAGCGGGCTTAAAATGAAGGAGAAGGGGGGGGGTGAATGAGGTGGAGGGGTTGGGGGTGTTGGTTGGCTGCGGAGGCAGTGGGGTGGGAGGTGGATTGAGTGGTGGGGGATGCTGAGATGAGGAAATGGACGGTGGAGGGGGGACGGTGGGGGGGAAGGGGTCGGGATATCCCAAGATGGGCGTGGAGGAAGAATGTAGACGGTGAAAAGGAACGATTTTTATTCCCGCTATTTCTCGTGAGGGGAGGTGAAGGGAGGGATGTGGAGTGAAAGGGTTCTTTTTTGGGGGCCCAACTGTATCCCGGGAGAGAGAGAGGGGGGATATCCCTGGGGTGGGAGTGACAGGGTTTGTGGGAACAATCCCTTCCCAACAGTTAGAACGCAACGAGGATAGTCCTGCAAAAATAATTTCTTTTCAAGTTGGTTTTTGGGGAGAACCTATCTTTACCGCTCCTAAGTCTATCACTTCTCTCGTATCAAACCACTTATTCTCAGCAATTTTCTCTAGAACAATAGATTTTGCGATAAGACCAACTCTCACTGCTCCCTTCACATCTATAAAATATACGCTGTAGCTCTCAGATTAAATTAAATAAGAAAGGAATGAGTATTTTATTTTAAAACAATAAAGTAATTCTGTGTAGGCAGTAGTTTCAATGATGTCCTTCTAAATAGCTATTTAATGGCGAAACTGATACGCTTGTAATTATTTTTCCAATGATTGTAGGACTGAATCTAAATTTATTTTAGAAGAAATGTAGTGTTCTTAATGGAACTTAAATGATTCAGTGATGTTGATCATGCTGATGCTGCTGAAAGTAAAGATAATTTCAATACGCACGTCTGATCTATCTTAATAGCCATTATATTTTTCCTTTGATTGCGCTCCGGAATGATTTGAGTCAGTGTAATAACCTATGAATATGGGGTTTTGCTAAAGATTTTATGGCCAGTATGGTATATGGAGTTTGGAAGAGGCGACCGACAGCTGAGGTCATTTGCACCGTGAGGGAAGGGTATGGAAGGAAGGGTGGAGAGAAATCCGGCGTCGGCATTAGCCTGCTCTTAATGAAAGGCGCCAAGGGGACCACGGCTTAACGTTCCATCCGACGGGCGCGGAGTGTTGCGCTTGAAATGTCCTCCACAAAACTATCAAGCAGGGATCGGGCAGTCTCTGAAATTTCTCTGCCACTGTCTGGATTTGAACCCGAGCCCGATGGGTGGGAAGCCAACACTCTAGCCACCACACCAACCCGATCCCCTTATGGCTCGTCAGCTCAACATTTGCCATAACAGACTCCAGCTTCAAACTTCTCTCGAAATCCATTTAGTTACTCCTCCAATGCAGTATATACACAGTAAAGCCAATTAAGTTTATTTCTGAGCTTGCTCATTGGATTTAAATTGACATTATGCGTTTTGCTTTAGCCAATAATACATAGCAATCGGTCTCATAATATCCCGGAAGGGAAGGACACATGTCTAATAAAGGGGGTATTGTTATCATTAATTTAAAACATATACAACCTATATAATTTGCTAATTTCCCTATATTTTTTATGATAGTAATTCCGATGTAAAACACCCGAGTATTAAAATTCAGCGCAGATTTTATTATTCATCCTCTAGGGACAATATTGTATAAAAAAATTAAACTATGAATTATATAAGAATATTATTAGTGTAAAGTGCCAAGTGCATACTATAAATAGATTAGTTAAGAACTTGAGTTGGAAATGTGTATTCAAATAACTAAATTATCCAAGCATATATTATGCACTCTGTTACATATTTGGGAGTTTAATGAGATCTATATGCTTATAATTCAACCTCACATCCAATTGATGGTCCAGTTAGGCTACAAAAGTGCTAAAGAATCTATGAATTACAAGGTGTATGTTTTATAACGTGAATACAGTTTTCAATGAGAATGAGGCATAAAATAATACATACATTAAAATGCCGGAAACGGCCACGATACACTAATTGCTTGAGTTTTTTCCCCTGGGTCTCTGATTCTGAGTACTCACCTGGAAAAAGAACAAATTAATCATGTTTAAACCGAATAAATGATAAAAAAGGAAAACAAGGAACCAAAGGGTGACTTTAAACAATCAAATACTCTGAAAAATTATGAAATCACTGAAAATAATCAATATTTTGGTTATTATTTTGGTCGAACATCAAAGAAAACCATATTTAAAATGAATGATAAAAAGTTAAATGGAAAAGAATACAGCTGTGAATGCGATAAATTGAGAAGATCCGAAACAACTGGTTTACACTAATTGTGATTTGCAAATATGTGTTTAAAGATAATTGCAATGCATTTCGTGATAAAGTTTATATAGTTAATTAGATAGTCATGTTTATTAATGATACATTAATAAGATAGTCATGTATAAATTGCAATTATGGGTAATTCAGACTAAGACATATCTATTTCTCTATTAATTTTACTGATTCATCTATTTGCAATTTAGACTCAATGGGTGTCATAAGCATCATAAAATTTTCTGTAAGAGTTTTTAAATGTCGATTTGAACCAAGCTAGTGCTCTGTAGCAGCATAAATCCAGCAATTCTATTCAAAAGCTTTCCGTGAATTTTCCTTTGACTGGGATTATTACAGCTGCAGATACTAGCAGAGATCGAAGGGAAAATATCGTAGTCTCAATCAGCGTGCATGTACTGGAACGAAAGAAAATGAGGCGCCTTCGTCCAAGTAGATTTATCTACTGCTAAGTATCCATGCTTCATGCTTGTATAGATAAATAATTTAGTAAGTAAATTTGTCACAAACGCGGATTCAGAAGCCTCCACATATGTTTTAACTTGACCAGAAAACACAAAAAATATGATCCATAGTACGAATATGGAATATTTGTTTTCCGATGCGTAGAATCTCTTCTCCGATAAAAAGGTCGGTGACAATCATTAAACAGAGCCTTTAATTATAAATGTACTGCAGGGAAACATTGTTACGCCGTAATTGAATATAAAATATATTGCACAATAATGAAATCTGATGATGCAAGTGCGATGGAGTGGAATTTTTCCATATTCCGAATAACAATGTTATGCTAAGAGACAAGGAACCACTTAATACATTAGTGCTCTTTGGTTGATAGAGTTTATACTGAGACATTTAGCTTCAAAATGTTTAATTAATGTTTAATTAATATTTAAATTATAATATTTGATAAAAATATGACTGTAGATATCTATTGGGATAAATTACTTGATAAATAAACCTTTTATTTCGGTTACCAGATATGAAATTGTATTTTATTCAGCAAGAATTTATTGCAGGCATACTGATTCATTGTTAAGGTAAAATGGTTCAACCTAATAATTTTAAAATATTTTAACACCTAATGGAGTTCTTTTGATTCAGGAATTAATTGCGTTTCTATAGTTGAGTAAATTGAGTTGCGATATTTATAGCAGGTTCGTGGAATAATTTTAATATTTAAAATATTTTCGATATTATCATTTTAGAATTTATTAGATTGCCATAGTTGAGTCATTATGAGCTATTTTCCCAATGTGCATGATAAAAAAAACATACTGAAAATAACTTCCCCAACCACAGCCTAAAATATAGTACGTTACCTGTGAAGTATTTAGTACATATTATTCATTTTTTATATGATTTCATTTATTCCCATGACACATATTAGCATTTTTACACCGGGGATGTTCAATGAATTGCAAAATTACTCGTGCACGAACAACAATATCCAAGGTGAGGAAAATTTTTAAATCGAAATAACTACATTCCAAAACACCACTGCCATTGAAGGGCCCTTCTGTCTTCGATAATTATGTAGCCACATGAGCACACCACCTGTACTCGAATCCATTCACCACCCCCTCCCTTGTCATAACTCTCTCATGTACCGGACCATTAACGCTCAGTCCACCAGCGAGTGGGAAACTCGACATGGTTCGACACCGCCGGCCCCAGGGCAGTATTTGGGGCTCTTTCGTGAGGGTGCGGAGTGTCGACGCAGACAATCCGTCAGAGACAATGGGAAGACTTCACTAGGGGCAGGAGGGCCGGACCGGATCTAGGACTTTGATCAGGGGGGAAGCATGGATCAGTTTGAAGCCCCCATTCCTTACCCCTCCCTTACCTGCTTCCTCCCTCGCCCCACAACTATAACATAATGAATCCGTAAGGTATTTTTTTGATATGTGGTTGTTAACCCTTTCGCGCCGGACCTTCCTTGAGGAAAATTCTTCCTCAATACGAGTCTCTTGAAATTTTTCTTTACTCCCTTGCACGAAGCTTTTCTGCATCGACTGTGGGCAGTGGTTCCCTCCCTAACCATTTTTGGACCCAACTCAGTTGGACGCCGATCCCTTTTCTCGGCCTCTGTCCCAGACCCTCGAAGGATTAAAAGCCCCTTCCTAGGACGAGTCCGCGGTCAACTGGCTAAAATATTAGTGCAAAATATATGCAAATATTTGTTGTTCGCATAGAATTTTTTCATTCAAAATGAATTTTGTGTTTCTTTTTTGAGCGTGCAGAAATTTTAAACGAAGTTCTAACGTTAATTTAGACGGATTTAGTTTATTTACTAGTTGGTCTATAACTCCGTTGATATTAACGTTAGAATTTTGTTTGAAACTTCCATGTGGTCAGCAAAAAAAGATGAATTCAGTTATAGCAATAGATATGAAAAGTACGCAACAAATATATTTTTGGAAAACCCACTGCAAATAACAGTAGTTGACCTCATGGAGAGGATAAGAAAGGGTCGACCTGAGCGGCCGAAGATGGGACTGGGCTTGCGCTAAGGCGGATCACGAGGGGCGACCGCGTCTGTGGGTCTATTGTTTCCGCCACGGTCACTTTTTTCGACCTGTGCCGCACAGGCGTGGCATTCGTTGCTTAGGTTAAGAAAATAAACGCCGCACAGGTGTGGCATTCGTTGTTCATGGAAAAAAATTGTCGCCGCACAGGTGTGGCATTCGGCGCCAAAGGGTTAAAATTACTCACCGCAAGTCTGCTTTCAAAAATAAATAAATAATTAAAATTTTATATAAATAAATAAGATTAAATGAATGTTATACACGTATATAATCTAAATTTTAAAAAATCTATTGTTATTATTATTATTACTATTTTATCTTGTTAAATATTTTTTGTAAAAATTGAATAACTTTTTGAATAAATTATTCAAACTTTGCCGCCCCCTGGAATCTGCTACCAGGGGCACTTGCCCCCACTGTCCCGCCCTAGTTCCAGGCTTGCACGTGGTCATCATAATGGTGGGAGGGGTAGGTTTCGAGGATAGGTAAGCTAGTGGGCAAAGGGAGCAGAGGGGATTGCAGAGCACCTATTCTCATTCAGTTGCCCAAGGTTCACCTTGGGTGATCGAAATTTCAAGTGAATAAAAATTTACACGAAGTCTAAGAGTTGAGAAAGGGAACAAGAGATGCCACATGAAAACCTTGTGCAGAAGGCAGTCCAATCGTATGGACCATATCCTGAAACATGATAGTCTGATGCAGACAATCGTCAAGGGACAAGTTGATCGAAATAACGGGAATGGAAGAACTCGATTGAAATATACGGAACAGGTAAAGAAAGATGTGAAAGAGAAGAAATTCGTAGGCGTGAAAAGATTAGCTGATAGGATAATTGAGTGGACAGCTGCGTCAAACCAATCTTAGGATAGTTGACCAGTCATAATGAAAAATATACACAATCCCTACAAAAATGAAATATGTTTTCAAGCCTGAGATATTTCCAGAATCGCAATCAGTGATCCAACCTGTTCGCTCAAACTCTAATGTATTTTAATGGCGTTACTAACTACCCGTTTGTGTTGTTGAACAGCTTATAAATATTGGTCTATAACTATTGCGGAGGAGCGTGGTGGCCTATTGGGTAAAGCATTTAACTTCTGATGAAGGGGTCTCGGGTTCGAATCCCGAGCAAACCTTTAGACACCCCAAATCGAAGTCCTCAAAGTGCGAGGTGGCTGGCCCCCCTTCCCCGAATGTGCGAAGTTCACAACCCTATGACATGGTCCGGGGTGAGCTCTACCTCACTTACTAAACCAATCTTCGGGTTGAGTCAAAAATAGATACATATAACACGCAAACAATAGTCATCATCAATAAACGATCCTTTCAATTCGAAATGCAGTCTTATTTATCCGAATTCCATTCGATTTCAGCCGACAAAATTTGATTCAACAAATTTATTAAGACGGTTCTAAATTCGATGGCTCGACTTTCCTCAAAATTGTAACTCTAATTTATTAGCAATACGTTTTTTTGCGGAACAGGTGTAGATATTATTTCCAGGAAAGCATTTTGGGTATCGCTGATTCAAATAAAAAATCACCTTTACCAAGAGTACCTATATTATCATGACTTAAATACCAAATTCTTTTTTAAATTTTCCCAGTAAAGATGTTTGATGTCACAATTAATATTTTTAAGGTAAATCATTGCAAAATATGTTTCTCAATTCTCATCAATGGACATAGTCCCATCAGCCGCGTTCATTAATTACATCAGTTCGCGTATGCGTTGAAGATTTTCAACACGTCATTTTATTTACCCAGTTAAGCCAAAACGAAACAAAATTTTTACCGGTAGTTTCCACTTTCTTTCAATGAAAACATAATTTTTTGCAATGCCTTTTTTAATATTTATTACTTTCACCATTTCGATTCAAATAACGTTTGACCCTTAGGGTGTCAGATTTTGATCAAATTTTCAGTGTGGGAGTATATTTACTCAATATCAATATCCTGAAAACCGATCGTTTAGCCCAAAAACATTTTCGATTTTATTCATGCACTTTTCAATTTTCTTGCATTTTTGCCAAAATATTATAAGCACTGTAGGTTCGAAGATTTTCGCGGCGTTGGTTAGATGATCTTTCCATTCTATTCGGGTTTTTTTCACCGCGTTTGTTGTATTTTAAAGACAACAGTTTCGCTGCCGTTACAGTCAGCGTCTTCAGGTCGAAGGTATAGGCACTGGCACTGGTCTTTATTATAGGCACTGATTTATATCATTCCCTAGACTTACTCTCCAACCATAGAACCAGAGAGGCTAATGGCCTAATTTAAAACAGTTTCTTTCTAAGACTTTTTTTTACACAAACATTTATTTAAACCATTTTCTGTAGTTGTTTACACTACAGTATTTTAATATTACCTTTCCAATGATACATACTACAATCAAGCAAAACTCCTACTTGGTATTAAAACATATTAAGCTTTCTATTCCAAAAGTAAAATTTGGTCGAACCTAAGAAAACATTTTTAATTTCAACAGACATTTTTCTTCCACGCGGAAAGGCGTTCGATCTCGCACATAAGAAATACATTATATATTCTTATAATTAATGTGGAGAATGTGCCAATTTCCCCAATAACACAACAGTAAGCAACGTCTCTGGATTTTTAAGGACAAAATAAGTAAGTTTGGATTAAAATTTGCAATTGTAATCGTCATAAGCAATTAACCTATACAGTTGAGATTGCGCTGTCCTATTATTGATTCTCACCTGAAACGCTCGTTTAATTTAGTGCCTTGATTAATTTTTTCAAACAATTAAAGTCGCCAACGACTATTCTAATATATTAATTATAATATAACAACTATAATTAGATATTAATTACGGCGTCTAATTATTGATCTATTAAAAAATCCAGAACATTAGATAAAACGTCGAACAGCTGGGTACCCAAGGAAAACAGTTTTCGTGGTAACTGCAAAGTGCATCAAAAAAGAATTTTCGCGTACGAGCAACTACGTACGTACCAAACTAGAGTTGCGACCCCAAGTTTATGAAAAGATAACGGTTAAAGTTGTCTCCCATAACACCTCCTTAAGTATTGCAGATTCTTTCTGACACACCCTGTACGTTAATATAAATATTAGATGTATAAATGTAAACAGGAGCGGAATCCGCCAATGAATGTTAAATATTACTTATACTTATTTTGGATCAGACTAAGATATTTTTAGACACCCTTGCACCGAAAGCAGGATCTACCCAAAGAAAAAATTATTTTAGCATAAAAAAATAATTAACGTCACATTTGTGATCAGTTTACTATAATATATCAATGTAAATATTATATTCATCATTGAAAAAAGTATTATTAATACTTATTTGGGAGCAGGCTGAGGTATTTCTATACACCCATCCACTGAAAGCGGGATTTGGCTCCACTGTGCTTCATGGCATGCAGTCCACCTATCCTTCCTCAACTCCCTCTCCACCACCGCCCGCGACCTGTGCTTCGAATGGTAAGCAGCGTCCTGGCCGCTCGCAAGCGTCAAGACCAGACGTCCCGAATTACGCAAGCGGCGCATGGCGACGTCTCTCATTCGCCTCCTTCATTGTTTGCCACAATCTCCCCCGTTTATTCAGCTGCCTCGGCGAGGGAAAAAAGGACGGATATAATAGACCTCTCTCTCTTTTGCGAGAGGGAGAGAGACTGAGACCCATCCATTTACCTCACGCCACCCTCCTTTCTCTTTTCCGCGGCAAGAGTGACATTTGGCCACCGCACATTCGTCTCTTATTCCTCCCCGGTCACTTAAGGGTAAGCTTTCCCAGAAACTAAGTAGGTAAATTTTTTATTTAAGATAATCGGGACTAGCCGCGGTGATAACTTTTACGAAGTCACCCGCAATGCACACATATTTCCGCAATGTAGGTACACAAATTTCTGCAATGCACACAATTTTTTTCGCACGAATAGGTAAATTTCGTCTCCTAAGAAATAAAGAAGAAATTATATCCAATATTACTCTAGCCAATGAAGTTAAATATACTGGGGATTTCGTACCATATTGTTTTTTATTTTCTCTTATATAATTTAAATTAATTTCGAATATCATTCATTTTTATAGACTCTTATAGGAAATATTTTTCTTTCGTGGATGTTTCTCATATTTATAATATGTGTATCGTTTTCATGAAAAAAACGGATATAGGTAGGTATAGCCGTTGCATGGTACTAATGATAATGAAAATAGATTGGAATGCATCGGTTCACTACTTTCCGAAATACGACCTCATTTTGAGTAAAAAGGGAAAAAATCAAAATGCAAATAAAATATACTCAAACTGAAGAGAACCAAATGACGATAGTATTCTTCGTCCATAAACCTGAATTCTTCATTGAACACTAGAATTATATACCCATTTATATGTTAATAGTTCATTTTTAGCAAAGAGGAAAACATAAAGGTACCCATTAAGCCTGAAGTATGGATAATCCATTTACAGTATTAATTTATCATTTAATTGTTTTTAAATCTCCTCAAAATTGGATTCTTACTAACCTCAAATATGAGATCCCAGACACTGTACAAAGACATAATTTTTAAGACAATATTTTTATAACGTATTCTTTCTCATACCACCCAAAACAGCACATATTGGCCTTCCACATAGTGGTTTTGAACATGATAAAATTAGTTTTGTAACATAGCTTTAACAACAATTGCAAAAACAACCATACCTTGGGTAGAATATTTTGATCAAACAATTCAACACGCATAATAATTAGACATTTTGGTACGTATATAATTGTTTTGGGACATTCTGGAGCAGTAAACCTACTTGAAAGTGCTTCGTAATCCCAGTGAAATAGAAGAGGCAGTTTGTGGAGGAGGTAGAGTGGGGATGAATCTCATCCTTGTGATCTCTCCTCCCCCTATACACCCTCAAATCTCTCGGAATGCGTCTTTCTGGGCTATATATAGCGCCTCAGTTGCGACGGCCGCGCTGTCCTTCCCAACGCCCCCGCCTCCACGCGCTTGGCTCCGTGAGACATCATTAGCCCACCACCATGACGTCGATCCCCCCCCCTCCCACTCCACCCATAATTCACTTCTTCCCAAAAGGGCGACGCGCCTCCGCGTTACATAATTATATAATATTTACAGTGCGGGTATTGTTTCAATCCCCGCTGACTGAGATGCCTCCAACGACGTGACTCCTTAACCCAGTTTCGCGTTTTCGTCGAGTGGCGTCGCTGTCACCGGGTGAACTCTCTTTGAGGATGCAAGGGAAAATTATCGGATAAAGAGGCTCCTTCAATGCACCACGGGGGGCGAACATTTCGTCATTCAACTCGCAATATAAAAAGAATTCTCATATTCTAGTATAAAATTAACTTTTTTTAATCCCAAACTCGTCCAAAGTTATTCCAACAATATATACAAAACAAACCTCGACTCCTGCATACAATGAGGAGTCCGTAATTGAGGCACAAACATTGCGCAACCGAAATGCTCACAAGGTATAATTTTGGACTTCTCGCAGATGTAGTTATATGGTATGCGGAGAAAGGCACCTATAGGCTAGGTCATGGGCGCCATTAGGGAAGTGAAGGGAGGGGAGAGAGAGAGGAGTTCCGGTATTGGTTTGATGGTAAACTTAGGACAGCACAGGGCTATATAGCAGGGACCTATTTGATGGACACAGAGGTGGTGATCATAACAAGCAGAATAAATAGCCTTCAAGGGAAAAACACGGGGCCTCCTTATGGAAAGCCTACAGAATACCCTAGTCACGACCCCACCCAATCAAGGAATTTCTGCTTCTGGAAGTAAATATAATATTTTTAAGTTTACATCAATATGATTTTTATAAAAAACCTTGAACAATAGTTCCAATTCATATACCTTGTACCGCAATTAAAATTTACAATCACCACTTTTAGAAGGTCGGAGTAATTGTTTTAGTAGGCTTAGCAGGAGGGGTCTTTAAATTACCCCTATGGATGAGTTGAGTTTGATTTACTGAGACGTATTAATGACTAACTGTAAAGCTATAAATATATACAAAAAATATTTAGAAAAGTGTTGGTATCTTTTCATTATAATTGCAATCATTCCTATAGCTTTGGTAAAGGGTGCCATAAGAAAAGTGAATTTAGATGAGTTTTTCCTCATAAAATACTGAATGGGACGGAATTCGTGATGTAAGACTCTATCGGTACCTCAGCATTTAACATTGTGGTAATCAGCTTTTTATTAAGGCTTTCCGCTTACAATTTTAATACCTATTTTCTCCATTAATCTTTTTTCATTTCATTTACGCATTGAAATGCTTTATCCCGGTTTTAGGTATGCAATTTTAGACTAAATTTGTAGTGTTGGTACGTATTTTATATCCAATTTGCTTAAATGGTAAGTATTTCTATCCAATTCTTATATTTGTATTATTTAATAAGGTTTTTAGCTGCCCCGGGTTTTATGCTTTCCACGGATTTATTTTATTATGATTAGGTAAATGGGTAAAACGAGATGAAAATGTTATAATTTCAATACAATCGCCACTAATTTACCGTCAAAAGGAGGTATAGGATACGCCTTTTCGCAGTGAAAGAAGATGTTCAGGGAATTTTTAATTCCCTATCACATGGTGTATGCCAAAAACTCCCTTGATGAACCCTTACCTGCGTATATTAATACGGAAGAAATGCTGAAATACGCAAGAATTTCTGTCACCTTTGGCAGCATTGGGAGCCATGATTTCCTACCTGCACTCATTAAGAGATCCTAGCTAAAGGAGATTGTGAGATGTTCAAGATGGTGCACAGGTGTAAAAATATCTCAAGTTAGCCTTAATTGCTTCGTTAAAGCATCTTATTTTTTTTTTAATCTGAAGACGTCAGTTCCTTACATTGTTTGCTAGATGAGATTATACCTCATGGTGAGCCCACTGTTGCTCCCGTAAATCTCAAGATATTAACAGACCTGTTATTAATTTAATTAGCTGAACTAACTTTTTTCGCCAAATTTCGAAATCAACCTTAAAAAAATTATAATACTTAGGACAACCATCTTGATTTGCGGAAAACTGATAATATACCTATATGAAGGAAAAAAAGTAAGTGCCAATAAGCTGAAACTACAAGAAATAAAAAATTATATTCGTCTCAAATAATAAATATCATGGAATGCTATGGAATAACGTGATTTTGGTGAAAAATTCCAAATAAACTACGGCGAACATAGTAAATATTTAAATACTTTATCATCTTCAAGAGAATACTCAATTACAAGTATTCAGTGAACATAATAATATATTTGACGGAACTAACCGCATATGTCATTCACGTTAGTATATCGGCTCGGTCGTTGACGTCAAACCTGCATTAGCTAGAAAACTGGGTGAATTATTTTTTCTAGATTTTCTAAGTATGGAAATCAAGCAGTTTCTGGAGCCCATACTACCTACAGAATGATAAAATCTTCCCGTTTTTGGCACCTGGTAAGGCTGTTTCAGACCAATGTTTCGATCAAGCCTACGATCTTTCATTACTCTCATTTTTGTAAACCCATTTTAACCCAATGTTGCTTCTAACCAAAATCAAAAATGTATATGCAATTTCACTGTATTCAGGAAACATTTAAACAAGGTGCTCCTTGATGCTGTAAAGTTTAAAGGCAAAACATGTCAATGTGTAGCTGCCACATTAATTAGAATTGTGCAGAACATTTTCACAATTTCAAAATGAGAAGTCTTGAAATTTAATTTCTCCTAAAAGCGGCTCCTTGTTAGGGATATTAATATATTCAGAGTAAAACCTTTGACTACATTATAGTAATTTAGAATGCAAATATGGTTGTTATCGGGGAATATCCTTCTTGTGTTAGCACGATTTAACTCCATATTTAACGTGAAATAAGCTGCTATCTCTTAAAGGTATGAGAATTATACGTGCGCCCGATTATATTACCTCCGCATACCTGTTTTAGAGACACCCTATAGTGTGTATGTGACTCGATACTAATCTCAATTTGAGCTAAATTTAGATGAGTTTTTCCTCCTCAACTACTGTATCGGACGGACTTCGTGATGGCAGGTCCGGCGAACGCAATTTCTCCGCTCAACTGGACTTGATCACATTTGTCGCTTTGCTTTCTCACAGTCCAACGAATTTCATATCGGATATGATTCCGATATATGATCATATTGATCGATTTCCGGCATTAATTACACTCCGCGTTCAAAGCAAAGTTTCAACCATAACAAGTTAAAATATAGAACGACAGTTATGTCATCAATTCTTCATATCTTATGTAATAGCGGTAACGCATTTAAGCTTTCGTATTTTAGAAACTATTTGCAAAAATACGAGAAAATATTCAGTAACGAAATGATATGCACACATGTAATTGAAACTCTGTAATAAAAATAAATATATTCTATCAAATAAAAATTTATAGCCGATAGCATGGCCATTTAATGCAACGGCGTAATTACAGTAAAATGTACTATAAAAATTAGGGATAGTATTAATTTAGCTTGTTACCAATGCATTTTCCTAAATTTAGAATATTCCACGCGTAATCTGTTTGATAACATGATTTTTCAGGTGAAGATGCGCCTCACTGGCCACGAATATTTTAACAAACTATTTATCAGGAATAATATGTATTTCCGATTCGACGGTGCGGTACCAATTTATCTGGGCTTTAATTTCGTTGCGAAAAAAATAATCAGCAAAATTTGTTTCAGAATATAATCACATCAACGCATATACAAGTATATCTACGTATTCGCATTGCAGTTTCACAACCTTTCGATAACAGACATTTTTAAGCTCTTATCATAAACCGTGCTAATGTTATTAAAATGTTTTTTTTTAACTTATTAAAAAAATCATTGTAACCCTCGTAGTCAACTATTTTGAAACTTTTGGATTATACATATAATTTGTCATAGTTCATCGAAAGGAAAGTTACTTATATTATTATTTGCAGTATTTTGAAAGAGTAACATGCGATCACAAATACCCGAATGTAACGGCCTTGCGAACCGTATGTAAAAATTCTTCCGCACTTTTCACATAGTTGGTTGAAATTAAGAGAGACAGAATTAATGCGCCGTCATTTCGCGGCAGGGACAGCGAAAGAGATAAATAGTTATAAAATAAATAATAAATAAAATGAGTTAGGTAATGATTAGTGGCGTACCTTGTGACTCGTAACTAAAGTTCTAGCTTTACCCGAAGCAAGACTGCTATCGGAAAAAACCAATAGCTATGTTTGTAGTGTAGAATTAGCCATGTAGTGTATACATGGCTAATTCTACCTTAGTTCAAGGGAGGAGTAAGATCCTATAGAATCTTAGGTGGATTTAACCATTACTGTGCCACTTATTTAAGATTTAGCTGGCACACGATTGGATACATTACAGAAAACCGGTTTTACGGTGAAACAAAACATATGACATCCAGTTAATGACGTTCATCCCATTGTTGAAATTGTTGGCACTTGCAGGGTGATACAGATAACGATAAAAGTTCGACTTATCGAATTATTCCTTGCACAACTGACTTTCCGAATGATAACTGGCTTACATTTCAAAGCAAAATAATGTATTAAATATTCAAAATTTATTTCTAGAGCTTATAGGTCTCGTAATGATCACATTTTGTCACCTAAAAAGATAATACAATTAATTATCCATCTAATTACTTAATCATCTTAACTGTGAGTTTTTAATTTTACCATCACCTCTGTCACTTTATATTTTTCCTCCCGCCAATAAGCCTTTCCCTTCCATCCATCTCACCCCAAACAATGAACCACAACTGCCTCCTATTCATATTCATACCTGCGCCTGGTCAAAATCACTTTCGATGGGATACCATTGTGAAACTCGAATTGGGGAAAAAAAATTGGTTTTGAATATCACGTGAGGGAGATTGAGTTGATGGTAGATGCGTTTCAAAAAGTAAAAATTGCAAATTAAATCCTTTCATGCATAAAGCTTTGCTTCACTGAATATTTATTCCACCAAAAGATTTAGCGGATATGACTAAAAATAACTTCAGAAGTTTTTTTATAAGTCAAAAATTGAGTTTTTGGTTGCACTGTCACCAAAAATATTTGTTTCGTAGGGAAATTTTCCGCAGTAATCATTACATCGACGTCATATGGACGTATACATTTAACTCACTCATCACGGAAGCAATTTTCCTTATTAGTTATGGCCTAGTCCAATAAATATGCTCCAATGTATTACTGCTCATATCAATCATTTTATATGAAGTCCATTTTAGTAGATTTTCAATAACAATGGATACTCTCAATAGCGACCGATGTCACATTGCCTTTTACCTTAAATTATGATAAGACAGACGTTCAGCATGTGCCAGTTTAACAATATAAATTAAATTTTGAGTGAAATGGCAACTGTTTTAAATGTAACTCCAACTAAATGCATATGCAAACTCCCGAAGTCATCGTGAAATTACAACATTTAATGACACGCGGAGAATTTACAGGTGTTTTTACTTGAAATTTGAAGAAAACCAGAATATAAGTCCGCAAAGTTCTAATTTTTAATTTCACTTGAAATGCATATATCGCCGAAGTTATCAGAACATGCGGCATAAAACAGTTTCAACAATACTCCTTGGTCACATAAATCCATGATTAGCTTTCAAAACCTCCTCCATAAAATACTTCTATTCTTAACATGGAGGTAATCGTAATTAGGGATTCACTTATGTCATACCATTAGTTGTTACAAATGATTCCAATTTAATGTTTTTACCTACTTGAAAATACAATTTCACTGAAAAAACGATTGTGTAACATCACCAAAATCTTCCACTTATGCGTTAGTTTAATAATTAAGTGATTAAGGTCGGTCTCAAAAAAAATATATTTGTGAATGTTGTACAGATCATTGAGTTTAAGGACAGATTTCTCCCATTTTTTACATTGATAAGGTTTCAAGCATTTTTTTTATTTCTCCTTTGACATAAACCTGGTGTTTTCAATATTTTCATAGAAATGATCTTAAAAAGCTAATAATGTATCCATTACTACCAGCCAATATACTGGGGCCCTTCACAGAATTTCCCTAACATTACGATTTGGGATGAAAAACTTCACGTATTCGAGTTTTGTATAGGAGAACGTCACTGTAGAAAGCAATTATAGAATAAATTCATTCTACTTTTGCTTTATATCCAATCCACCATTTGCTTTCATGAGCTAAAAAAATGTATTTCGGTACAAAGTAAAGGACCAGATTGACGATTATTTCTATGGGTACTTGATACTTATATCCCACGGATTTGGCTCAGTTTAAAATATTTGTTAGTAACATGGAGTTACGCAACAATTTTCATCAGCTGCGAATAATATTATTGTGAATATTTATGAATATAATTTTCTATATTTATTTATTTTTCTTTTTTGCAGGCATCACGAAATAAAAGGAGTATGTAGAATTTAATATAAATCCGTCGATTATCAAAGAAAAACGATCCTTTATGTTTGAGCGAACGATTAAAATCAAAGCCTACCATTTTGAGGTGGTATTATAATTTTAGGTCACATATTTCCATTGTGTTTGACTGTAATGATATATTCTGAGCGAGAGGAGATGATTAATTCACCCGTGTAATAAAGACCCATGCCTGCCGATGCCTACCCAGCAGCCGCATGGATTCATTAAGAAGGCAATGAAAATGGCATTGCAAACTCCCCACCGTTCCTCACTCTCCCTATGAATATTTTATCGTTTTAATTCTGCCACGGCAGTCACGCAATTCCCCGATGAAGGCTTCTTCAATCTCCCGTCGATGCCGCCACGGTGGTGGTGCGTCTCCTTTATCATTTTTTTTATCTATTCGGTAAAAATAAAATTTTACACTTTGGGGGGGGGGGGGAGACACAATTCTGAAAATGTAGATCGCTTGCTCTGTCATGACAGATGTGAGTAGGTCTGACTGCAGACTACAATCGAGTGAAAAAGAAGTCTCCAAATGAATATTTCTTTAAGGGGAAGGTCAGCTGCCCGTGTCAATTCAAGCAATCTTAATTACATTCGGCGTAAAATGACGCTTGTTTTCAATCAATCAACTCCGAAAACATCCCTGTTCATAAAAATCAAACAATTAATGTCGAGATCAAAATTCATAGGTCTTTCGCCTTAGAGTAAAGGTCCTCAGTTTTTAATTTTAAATTTCACCGAAGTTATCAGGGCATGAGGTATAAAGTGCCTTCATCAGTACTCCTTCGTCCTTCGTGCTTAATTTATGCTAATATTCACTAAAAATCATTGCTGTTTCAATTAAATTTCGATCAAGTTAATCGATAAGTAAGTGGTTTCTTGGTAAAAAAAAATAACCTATTAGAGTGGTTTTGACTTCTTAAAAAAAAAAAATTGATTCAATTTAGGCCTAACTTTTTGAAGAGTAACACTGTCGATTTGGAAAACAAATCAACATTTTCATTTCAACTTGGATGTATTGAAAGCGTTATGATTAAATGAATGGAGAGTTATGATAAAATGGAATACATTTCCAACATCAATTTCTATAGTGCAAGACTAATTAAAACTACTGGAAAAGTATCCTGAGAATCTTTGAAAAATAGTCGTGACAGTTTTGCAAAAGCAGAATTCAAATAAGCCTAACTGAATTTAATGCTTTGGTGTACTTATTTTCATCAACTTGTGCTCTTCTGCACGGTTGAAAGATGAAATCTACCATCCTCAAATGCCGTTGAAACCCTAAATGGGGGGAGCAAATAAAAGACTGTGGAAATAGCTTCCAAGGAATGGCTCTCAACTTCTTCGACTTCTGTCTCCATGACCACAGGCTCCCACTCACCCCTTATAACGCCCAACGCCCACAGTCCCTACATTCCACCCACCCTTCATCCGCTGGGCAAGAGCGTTAGACATTGACGCACGATTAGCTGTGAAAACAAACACGTTGCTGGTGTGTCGAGAGCCATGTACCTACGAAGAGGTTTTTTTCTTTCCACTACTGAAGACGTTCTTTCTCGACTCCTTATCACGAGCTGGATTTTCTTGTTTGACTCCTACTTTCGCCCGATTCCTAAGTATGATATTGAAGCTAAGATGAGATGAACGAATTCTATTTAATCGGAAAAGGCCTATAGAATAACTACTACAGGCATTTGAAATTTTGCTTAAGCGTGTTAATTTCGAGGGATTAAATGTTTAAAAAAGAAAAAAAATTGAAATTAGAAGATGGTGTTTAATACACGTGTCAGCTACTTGTAATTATGATACTGTAACTTTAAAAAAGAGACTGCAACAAACACTCTAGAAAGCATTTTGATTCAAAGCTTTCAACATAGCATTTTCTCCTCTCTTCTACCAGAACTCATTATCTTAAAGTTTCTTCATTCAACAATTGAAGAATACTGATCCATAGTGTATTTATGTCTACTCTTAACAAATTATATTCCGTAAATCTTTTTATCCGGATATTTGCAAGAATTTTGACGCTACAATGCAAGAATGAAATACGATTCTACAATAAGAATTTCTATTTCCTCACAGTGTTATGGCAACAAATAAAGGGATTAAAATCAACTATCTTAAACATTTAATGTAATAACGGTTTAATATCACTTTAATTTTCCTGATACATAATATTTCATATCCATTTCTAGTCAGCATGAAGAAAGCTATGAATCACAAATTAATGATTCAGTGAATCGTGTACGCAAGTATGTTAGTGGCTCATTCATTTCTGCAAGCACGAAAATACGTACTAAACTGCTTAAAAGGCTGGAAAAATGTGCATTTGAATTCTCAATCAGGTGATAAAGTGTTCTGCCACGCCAAATGTCCAAAGGAGCAAGCGATACTGTTCCGGCATACCATAAGTGGTAAATTTGCAGAGGAATTAAAGTAATGTTTAATGGAAATCACCATTCATCCATTATCGTGAAATATATCAGATAACCACAAAATATTGTTGATTTCAACACCTTTAAATCGTGAAAATTAGCATATTCCTTTTAGTATTTCACTCTAAGATTCAATTTTCAACCAAAAGATACGCGGAGAAGGAACATTTATTCTTCAAAATTAAAAAAAAAACATGAAAACAACAGGATGCAGGTGGTGCAAACATACTTGTGCAATTTGAAAACGATGTTCAGTCTTCACAAAATATCATCAGAATTATTTTGAACTCCAACAAAGGGCTGAAGAAAATGCAAGCTTCAAACTAGAGTTTTGCAAGAGCAAAACCGCACTCATTATTTATGCGGAGGTGAAAATGTGGAAAAATATTTGCTGAAACCTCATTCAACTGATTTTGATGAAAAGATCTCCGGAACACTGGTGATGGTTGGGTAATCTAGGTCTTCGGTCTCTCTGAAGGACAAATGTATTTTATAGTCGTTGTCACCAACTTCATAATGCCAACTATACATTAGCAATGACCCATCTCTCGGCCGTGCAGTTTCATAACTGAAAGATCAACTACTCAAGATGGAACATCTCTCCACATGACCTCTACTATACTTGGGAGAACTCTGAGACAAAGGAAAAGAAGAAAAAGACCTTCCATAAGCGCAAAACGAGTACAGAGCGAGTGTAAGGAAGGATACAGAGGTCCCTGGATGGTTGGTTCCTGGTCTCTTCATCACCCGCCGGCATTATTTTTAATTATCTCCACTACACTCCCAGGAGTTGGTTTTCGCTTCCACGCATCGCAGGAGAACGAGTCGAGACGGTGGCAGTCTCATGATTACAGCGGAGATAGAGGCAATTTCACCTCTGGATCCGCACTTATATCATCTCTGGAAAAATGATAGGATAATTTAGCAGTGGGTCCCCGGAAATTATCCAGCACGAAATGTAGAAATGTAAAATATTCCCACAGTTTCATACGCAAATACGAAAATAACCGGCCAAGGAGATGGCGTCGTCCTAAAATTTTATGGAATGGAACTAAAAGTTGTTTATCAATATAGTGCCATTTCCTTCCATCAATATTTTGTCTAATGCAAGAAAAAATCCATTTGTAGTAACATGCGGACATATCAAAAAATATTCATAGGTGCGCATATTTTAAGCAAAAGAAAATAAGAAGTTTTCACAAGTACATATTTTATAAAACTCAGATAAAGCGTCATAATTTTATTAGGGGAAAAATAAGATTTTATAAAGAAATTGCAAAATAAAATATTCTTTGCTGAAGTAAGGTCATTCTCTCTTTGCACTGACAAAAAAAATCCAATTGAAAAATGAAATCAATGCAAAAGGAAATGAAGCCCAAAGCAAATAATTCTAAACATATCTGAAGTGGTATCAGGGCTGCAGAATCATGTCATATCGTCATATTGGCATACCAATAGGTAAAGATGAATTTCATTTTTTTCTTCGTTAAAGGTTACTCCGACATAATTATTCCTCAGATCAAGGTCAGGACTCAGACAGAATGAGGGCCCTAACGTATTACAAGCTAATTAAATGCAGTGATAGTAAGTATTCAAATTCTTGAAAATAGACTATTTTTTCTACCACGGTTAAATTTAAGGAAACGATTGCACTTTTGCACGCATATGAACATTAATTGATCGAATAAATATTTACTAGGCAGAGTTGCAAAGATATTATTGCAACGCTAAATTTTTTCATTGAAATGCTTACAATATTCCATAAAAATACAATAGAAATACTTGCAGTGGTTTTTATCCAGGAATGAGAGAGAATTCTGTGTTTTTCCTAAATACACGAATGAAGCGGACGTGGAAAAATTGAGTGAGTGTGCATTAATAATACTTAAGGGATAATGCAATTCATAAAAACGCTATTTCACCGCGGTAAATGGAGATACTCAAATATTTCAAGATTATTTGTTGTTTTATTTCGATTGATTTCACATGTCTCCTTAATGAATCTTGAGATGATGATTTGAGCTACAATTATGGTATACTAGCACTGGTTCACGATACTGGTACTAGCACTGATTCGCGATAGCTAACATTAACCACGTACTATGTAATGACAAAAACTAGAATTTTCAACAGAAAACAGGCACTATTAATAGCTTTAAAATATATGTTTACCCACTCTAAAATCATCAATTCATTCAATAGCTCAACGAATTGCTTTGCGGTAATCGGAAGATAGGGTGACAGAAAATTGAAAATGCATCTCGCAGCGAGGAAAACATTACAAAAAAAAGGCGAATGGTTTTGTGGTCCCCGGACGCCCTCATGATCGACTTGGAAGGATGGCGATACGGAGGGGAGGAGAATGGATCTTTTGGATGCTCGGAAATAAAGCGGGCCATTGGATGGAGGAGTCAAGCGGTGGACGCGCGCTATCAAGAGTCTCTTCTCTCATTATCGTTTGAAGGGCCCTCGAGGGCTCTCGCTCGATCACAGCCCGGAAAAATCGAACGACTCCGCCCTCATTCACTTTGCACCCTTCCCTCACTCTCCACCCTCGCCTCCTCTCCCTCGTGCATGCAACAATGAGCCTCATTGAAAAAGAATTCATCGTTACGATAACGACATCACTATCGTACTCTCATATCAAATATTAAGCAATATACCTTTTTAATTATTATTTGATATTCGTATGTTTTTCTCTTTTGCACGCATTTAAAATAAGTGTGAATTGAAACCGGTCTTAGCAAAGTTTATTAAAATAAAATGGGATCAAATGAATCGAGAGATTCGGATTTTTTTGTAAAAATCAAACTCACACGTACCTACGCATTCAAAATTGTTTATAACAGTCAATTAAGCGAGTTAGAATGAATAAGCTTCAATAATAAGCATAAAATGATTATGACTAAGAGAAATCCCCCATACTTACGGAGTAAATGAAAATAAGTAATCGAAGAAAAGTTAGTAAAATTAAGTATAAAATTAACAGAAAATCATGGTGCATGATGAGTCATAGTTAACGCTGCCATTGATTGAAATTATATACTACATAATAGCAATACAAAGATAGCAAACTCACATTTAACAGACTACTCGATAAGAAATGCAATCAGAATTATTTGGTCCGATTTGACATTAAGTTTAGCTACCAATGGCTTTCAGTTTATTAGCCATCCATAGTATTAAAAAATACTCAATGATAATTGCCATTCACCTCGAAAACCACATTGTAGCAATTGTATTATGTGATTAAGAAAAGCGAGGCACTCATTTATAGTAATAAAATGTTTACCTATAGCAAATACACCCATAAGGAAAGTGCACGCATAAACTTGAGATAAAAGAATTTGATAAACGATTAATTAGTTGATGTATTTTTCATAAAATTAATGCAAAATGAAGACGAAAGCGCGAAGTGCTTTATTTGTATCCGTTAGCAACTAAAAGTTTTAGGTCGTGTACCGCATATGAATTTATATTTTAGAAGAACTTTATCTATCTTAGAATTCAAATTCTAAAGGGCAAGTTATTAAGTGCAGGAAAGAAGCATTATTTCAATTAAGACATCGAATTTCTAAATCAATGTGCTTTATTCGATCAAAACGATATATTTTCGAATAATTTCCTGTGCACGCAAAGGATGAATACGTCATTTCGATATTAGGTGTAATGACGTTCCCTTTAAAATACAAATTCAATTTGGCACTATGCTATAAAAAGGTAAAATCAAACGTATGTTTGCTTGGCTCTACTCCAGTGTTATCTGGAGATCAATACATTCTGATGGAATCACCTTCTTTATCCCTAACAAGGAAATTATATCCTTCTCAATCACGTTACTACATCCAAATTGGGGAACTGTGTGCATTTGGAAGAGGGGACGCGAGAACTCAAGGAAAGTTTTCAACTTCAATCCCTCAGCCATTTTTATGCGTCGAACATATTCAATTATAAACCCCACCGTCATCTTCTTTTCATAAAAAGAGGCAAGTAGAGGAGAGAGGTTTTTTCGGTTTTCTTTAGAAATTTTATTTCCAGGAAATCGACGAGTTTATGGAAAAAAATGTAACTTCGGACGACTACGGCTCGAGTCGCACATCACCAAAACTCGCGCCCATGGAAACGGAAGAAGAAGAAGGTTCTGATATGGGAACATCCGGAGGAGAACTTCGCATGCACTGACGGTGGGAAAATAAAGCGGAATGAGATACATAAAAAATGAAGGTATAACCTATTATTTCGGTAGTTGACGTCTCTGTTTTGTGTAATTTTGGAATTAGGGGAAAAAAATAATTTCATCATCATCACCAGTCAACAATCCTAGGATTCATTTGGCGCAGGCATAATATCACAGATCTTAATATAAAAAACGAGAAATAGATAAAGTAGGGAAATAAAATGTATTCATAACGACCCGAACTCATGCAATAATAAACGTCGCAACCGGTCAACATAAGTATATTCTCATGTTTCGCTGAAAATATGTTACTTGCAACACAAAGTATTTTTATTTGAATTTTAGCTCAACATTTAACATTTTATGAGTCTAGGGACTAAATTCCGCTCTCATATCCACTAACTTTTACTTGCCATAATTCTTCTCTTTTACATTCTTTACAATCTGTCCTATTCAACTCATTCAGGGCCGTCCTTTACCCTTTTGTCCTTCCACTTGCCTCTCCACGACAGTTTTCATAAGGTCATCAGGCGTCATAATGTGTCCAACAAAAAGTTGCTCCACCTTCTCCTTGCGGACTTTAGAATGCTTCCCTTTTCTTCATCTCTTCATAGCACTTTCTCTTTACTTACTCGGTCCATCCATTTTATTTTCATTAATTTAATAGACCTATTTAAGCTTTATTGACATGATATTACTTTTTGAGAGTAAAGATTAATCATTAATTAAAGAAGCATAATATCACAGATCTTAATATAAAAAACGAGAAATAGATAAATTAGGGAAATTAAAGGTATTCATAACGACCCGAACTCATGCAATAGTAAAGGCCTCAACCGGTCAACATAATTATATTCTCATGTATTGCTGAAGATATGTTACTTGCAACACAAAGTATTTTTATTTGAATTTTAACTCAAAATTTAACATTTTATGAGTCTAGGGACTAAATGGATTTTAAATTGAGGCGCAGGCAACATAGATTTTTAGCGTTAAACTTGAGTTTTTTTCATTTATATTCTTTTCTTAACTCTGATGAAACCCTAGAGTTGACCGAGGCCTATGCTAGGGAAGTTATTTATTTATCTAATCTACCTTTTGATCCCACAAAGTCCACAGACATGATGAAGACGTTAGAACTTCTTGTCTTGTCTATGGGAAGAATTTCGAAACACAAATAAGTGCTTTATAAAGTCTCATGAGAAAAACCTACTCCGAATCTATCCAGAAAATCTAGACACTCGAATGAAATATTCCTCGGAAACCAATGGTAATATTCAGAGCATATTAAGTTCGACACCCTTTGCATTTCCTACAGCACGTATGTCTTACAGAAAGTAATTAATTGGAAAAGTAAGGCTATAATATTATATATAATTTTGTGTTCTGTTGAGAAAAAAATTGTGTGAAAAATGTTGTAACCACGCCTCATAAAAAACTTGTAAATACATTAAAATACTTACACAGTTAAAAGATTTCAAAGTTTTTGTTATTTTTTCGAAGGCAACAATGGAACATGGAAAAGTGTGCATGATTCCTGATGCAGCCCAATCTCCGACGCCAGGAAGTTTTTCTTTCTCAGGCTTTAGCATTTTGTGTCTAGGGACGAAATAGACCTTGAATCACAGCACAAGAGCCTTGAAATCATGAAAGTGAAGTAGGGATAAGTCATGCTATGGGTGGCATATCTCAACGGTGCAGATGGCAGCAGGAAATTTGAAAAACCTTATTACTGTGATCAAAATTAGTAGCATCGCAGACATTGAATTGCTACGTTTGTGACCTTCGCAGACGCATAGTAATGTGAACACGGCAGATTCAGCATTTAAAACTCCGCCTTCTCTTTAACTCTCAGCATATGGTTCAAGAGATCCAAATACATTCTAAATCTCTTCCATGGATAACTTTATCTGCTATACATTAGTTGCACAACTAAGGTCACGCTGATTGTCAATTGATGGCTCTAGCAGCAGGGGCGCAGCTAGGAATTAAGGCTAGGGGGGGGTTTTAGGCACAACTAATACTGGGGTGTCTGGGGTGTGGAATACCCGCCAGGGTAAGGGGGAGGTGCGGGGGGACTCCTTCAGAAAATTTTCAAAATAAATGGTTCAAAATGGTGAGTTTAACGGCTTCCAAAGGGATATTTTCATTAATATTTACACTATTCTGTAAGTAATATTAATCCAATTGAGTAAAATGGATTAAACTAAAAAAAATTTCTGAGCTCTGGGGGGGGGGGGTTTATCCCACAAAACCCTCCCCTCGCTGTGCCACTGCCTAGCATGGCAATAGCAACTGCATAGCAATTTCTACATATCCGAAGCTTAGACATTTGGTAAAACAAAAAACCACTCGACGACAAAGGTGAGTTAGTTTTGGAGTCATATACTTATTAAAAATAAGTCACATATGGGTGTATGCCGCGTGTCGTAATGGAGACTGCCCCGACGTTTCGCGACCGACTGCTGGTCACTTTACAAGGGAATAGTGCTGGTATTGGTTTTTTGCTGCAAAACCAATCCCAGCATTATTCCCTTGAAAAAATGACCAGCAGTCGGTCGCGAAACGTCGGGGCAATCTCCATTACGACACGCGGGAAACACCCGTATGTGACTTATTTTTAATCATCATGAGCCGCGAAATCTTCAATCAAGAAATCATATACTTATTGTTGCGTGAAAATGTCTGAGTTATTGCTAAGTAATCGTCATTTGTGGGATTCCCTTCTTTCATTCGAAGAAAAAGGAGTGCATCGAGAGCTCTAAAATATTTGATGAGTTGCTACTCAAAGTGAAACAACGTGCCGTGATTGGTTCCGTCGCTTCAAATACGGTCATTTCATCGTTGACGACCGTTCGTGTGAAGGAAGACCAAAATCCTTCGAAGACGCTGAATTGGAGGCGGTGCTCGATGAAGGTCCAGGCCAAACTCAAGATGAGCCTGCTTATGCATTAGGAGTTACACACAAAGCCATTCCCAAGCAATTATATGCGCTGGGAACATTCAAGAGCAAGGAATTTGTGTTCCTTATGGAGGACAAAGGAAACTCGACCTCAAGTTGCAAAACTTGTTAAAACCTACCAGGAAATGCTCAGATGGGAAGTCTCCACCCACCTGCCATATTTGCCAGACATTGTGCCGTCCAACTGTTCCGTTCATAATATTATATCACTTGTTCCATTCATTGGCATATGGCCTGGCAGTTGCGCTCACATGAAGACAACAAAAATGGCTTTATTCGTGGATTGCCTCAAAAGATGAACACTTTTACCGTTACGGCATTCAAGCTCTGCCACAATGGTGGGGTAAAGTCATAGCTATGCTAGTACAGCGGTGATCAATACTTTTAATAATTTTTTCACTATAAATTTGTGCTTTCATAGAAAAAACAGCAAGTACTTGCTGCGCACATTATGAATGAAAAATACATAAACATATTAATTTTAACTTGGAAAAAGAAAGTTAATGCAGCTACCTCCAGATAGTTTAGAAATATTTCCTTAAACGACAAGCGTAAAACATTGCAACATGATATACATGCCATAATACAACACGTAGAACATTGAAACAATATCACAACAGCACTTACAAGAGGCTGACGGTAATACATAAAAGGTAGGAGTAAAATATTAACAGTAGTCAATACTTTCCAGTGACATAAGAATGATACTCTTTCTAGATATCTTAAAGAATTGAATTCAACTTTCAGAATATTAAGAGATAGGATACCTTGGCAAATGGGGGAAAGGTGTGTACCAAGGAAACGTGAATCAACAGTTAAAAGAGATTACGAGGAAGTTTGCTGTCCACTAAGCACGGACAAAGGCTGCAGTGACGCATCACGCAGATATATTGACTTCGTAAGCTTAAGAGTTCACTCTTAGGTCAGCAGAACCCAACTCAGGCCTTAGCGAGAAGCCATCGAGGTTACGAAATGGATATCCAATTTCGAAATGGATAAACGTCCTTAAATACGCGCTGTAAGCTGCCTGTAAACTTCGAACTTAAACTTCTCCCCTGAATCTTGTTCCCCCTATCAGGCCACAACCGTCTGCTGATAATTATGGATAAATTTCTTGCGAAAGCTAGCGTCTTCTACGTGTGCAAAATAGGGAGGGTGGATTTTATGTGCGAGGAATAATACGGAGAGGAAGAGATAGAAACGGCATAGAGAATCGCAAAAATCGCACAAAAGAACGAAATGAAATAATTCGAATACGCGTAGGCAAAAATGACCACGGATATACACATAATCTGACGTACGTAGTGCTCCACACGAGCAGGTATAGGTTAATCTCTGAATAACCCTTCCCGATCAATTTTTCTTATGCAATATTTCTAAATCACAATTTCTTACAATGTTTTTTTCTATACGATACTTTTTTATTATACTTTTTTCCAAATGCATTCTTTCAAATTTTATTTTTATAATAAATAAAATACCTGTAATTGAACTACGAGTTATATATTTACATTTGCTATATTGCAAAAGTATAAATTGAAAAGAAAAGCTGAAGAAGCAGATTCACGTCCATCACTGGTATGAAGACTTTTTTGCTAAGTAAACTAAATTTGTCGTGAAAAGTCTCAATTGATCTCATAGACCATTGTTCATCGGGGTATTCAACAAACAACAATTAAATGTATACGAACAACCATTCCCTGGATAGGGGAAACTTCCAGTTGGGACTCGAAGCCGTGACCTCATGTTTGGCAGAAGAGGACTTTACCCCGCCGCCACCGAGTTTATTGGGAAAATTATTTTTTTAAATTGCATTATCGGGAAAACTGCATTAGAAATTTTGATGGTGGATCCAGAATTATATCCACCAATGCTAGGATTGGAACCCGGTCTTAACTGATAGGAAAGCAACACTGCATTTTAAGCCCCTCGCTCGGTTGAAAAGAGGAAGATGCTTGAAGGAGAGGAAGTGAAGGGGGAAATAATTATTTCCGACGGGAGCAGGGGGAGCATTTGACGAATAACGCGAGTGAGCGCCGTGGAGGGCACAAAGGGGAGGAAAACACATTCCGAAGCGCGTCGGGTGATTCACGTGAGAGGAGATGAACCGATCAGGCGAAGGACGCGGATTGAGAGTGCCGACTTGGGAGGGCGTGATGCGATGGGACACGTCTTCCCTTGGGCAAAATGCAAGAGAAGGTTATGTCGCCAAGGAGAACAGAGAAAAGAATGAGCAAGTACAGTCATTACGTTTTTAATTTTTACCTTTTCATTCTCACATGTCACCGAGAGAAGAATGGATCAAGAAGGGAACGTCAAAACTCTGCTGATGTCACGGAAGTGGGGAAAACAGATGCCGTTATTTATCAGAGAAAACTAAATTTGAGGACAAAGAAAAATATATGTTCGAAAAGTTCAGCAGGGAAGATCTTAATAGTCACAAAATAGCTAAAGCAAATTCCTTGCACAGAAATAGTAATAAGTAAATATTTGTGCCCGTCATTTGGTTTTTAATTCAGTACCTTTTATGCTCTTCGGAATAAATTCCCACTGATTTTTAATACAATCATGCAAAGTGCTATAAAGACCAATTCAATCAAAAAATTGTATTCCGAGCCTTCTGCGAACTCTCTTTTGGATTATTGCATCAGGAACTGTAGGTAAATGACAGCTATGCACGGCTACGGTTACATTTGGTTAAAAAATACTTATTTTGCTTCATAACACACGATTTGTAGAATAACAAGACTACTAAATCAATTTTAAGATAATTAAATAATGCAATATCATCGCATTTTTTGCGCTGATTCAAGGAATGCTCCAATGCTAAAGGATCAAACTCTTTTCAAAAAGCGAGTGGGTAAAGATTAGGTAGACAATCTTGAAATTAAAATTTAATACCTCGAGTTTCCATGGAAAATAGTAACCACAGCGAAAGATGACATTTCCAAAAAAACCGTGTTATTTTTAAGTAGAGCTTCCAATTGAGAGTCATAATACTGCGAAAATACTGGATATTATTATTTTCAATGAATCCTTATTGATTGACATAGGCATAATTTATTCCAACTATGAAAATTCTTTAATTCAAGGATTATCAATGTGAACTAGCTCAAATCTTAAAAATAGAAATCCCCCTCTCCCCCGATCACCAGTCGAGTGCCAGTGAAGCTACCGAGGCATCATTTCTTCCATATCCGTGGACACTGCTACTCGAGTGGGAATCGGGGGATCCGGGTTCGAATCCTGGTCAAGGCGAATGACTTTTTTCTCTGTGGATTTTTCGCACAATTTGTGCATTGCGGTTGACTCCCGTAAATTTACCACCGTGACTAGTCCCGGTATACTTTGACTAATACAACGGTTATTTTGAATGTGATAAAATCCTTGTTTTTTTCAATTTAAATAGTTTTTCGCCCGTAAATTTGTCAATAATTCATAAAAAACGTAGCAGGTATTATACAGTCATCAAACTATTTGTGCAACATTAACTTGGTCTTAGTTGAATTCATTTCGATCCATTGATAAAATATAGTCCATAGTTTGCATCTATAATTAATCAGTTATACTTAGTACGTGTTCAATTTGAACTGTTGTGTGTGTGAGAATTGGGCAACCTTGAACTTATAACAAATTTTTCTTTATAACTAGTGATCCAATATCAAGGAAAAATAAAGGTATTTCGGTCAAAGCGATTTTCACGAAAAAAATTGAGTTCGGTATCGTAGAACCAGTTGATATCATACCTGCCTGATCAGATATGCCTGATTGCATGCTCCTTATTGATATCTACCTGAAAGTATAAGCCTACTACGATAACACACTCTCAAGGTATTCTTACAAGGTCGCTGCTTTGATATTTTTCCTAAAGCCGAGAAGCTTTTTCTCTGAAAAGAGCGGAAAGGTTAATACCAAAAAATGTACAAGCAAAATTTAATATCACGTTAGCGCTGGCTGATTGTGTAAATCACTGGGATAGGAATTTAAATTCCCCCATCTATAACGACTTTAGCCACCGATTTTTTTACTCCATAGGTTTTGGAAGGCTAAAATTGATTATTTTAACATGAATTTTTTTATAAAACTGTTTTTTTTTATTTTATCTATACATTAGAGCAACTTCGTGGTAATCCATTTAAAATGATATCAGAAAAAATATGGAAGGCTAGAAATTGAAATTGAGCTGTTAAAAGCAAAAACGAATTTATATAATTTATGTACCGAATTCGTTCTCCCTAAAAAAGACCATGATTTTATCACAAACGTCTGCCAAAGTGAAGGAAATTTTTTAGCTTTGATCCACTTTTTCTCGTTTCTATATCATAAGAAATATGATACTCTTATTTATTCTCTCATGTGTCCATATGGAAGTTGAAGAAAATTGGAGATCATTTTCCATCCCCTTCAACCAATACTATAGCAATCTATTCCACCCCAATTCTCCATTTCTCCTCGAGAAGCACAACCACCTCCCCATAGCAACCAGATACCCTACCCCCGATGCCACATACTTTCTCAGCCGCACCGAAAGGCTCTTTAATGAAAAATTCCGCCTATTCGGGATCGTATGGATTGAGCTTCTGGCATTTTCTCCTCCCGCCGGCCATTTTCCATCCGCAATAGGAAAAAAGAAAGGATCAGAATGATTATGCGATAATTCCCCGTAGTATTCTTTCCTTCCGAAAGGTCAGGCGAATTCTATGGGGCTCCCAAAAAGGCCGCAGCTCAGTTCTGTTTCATTTTCTATGAATTCATACCAATTTTTCTCTAAGATGTATTAATCTCCGATCGAACGAATGCTGACGATATTCTTCATTTTGGAGGGTACAATGCTCATATCATTATCAATAAATACAATTTTTAAGTAGTTACGGCTTGTATAAATGATGACAGTCTGCTTCATTCGAAGGTGCAATAATTTAATGACTATCAATAAGTAAAGTTTTAAAGGAATTTAGATTGTTATCCACGCTGATGGTCTAGTTCATTTGGAAGGTGCAATGCTTGTACTTATTACTACTAATAAATATAGTTTTTATGCGGTACAGACTTGTATCCATGATAACGGTCTGCTTCATTTTCGGTGTTTTAATGCTTATATTATCATAAATAAACACAATTTTTAAGCAGTTGAGATTTTTATCCATGCTGACGGTCTGGTTCATTTTGGAAGGTCCAATGGGTCTATTACTATCGATTAATATAATTTTTATGTTGTTCAGACTTGTACACTTGTATGATGATGCCCTACTCCATTTAGAAGGTGCAATTATTTTGTTACTACTAATGAGGGTAAGTTTTTAAATAGTTGAGACTTTTATTCATACTAACTACCTGGTTCACTTTAGAAGGCGCAGTGCTTTTATTATTATCAATAAATATGATTTGTAAGAAATTTCGATTATTATCCTGCTGCAAATCAAATTTGTTGATGGGTATGTAGATCAGCACTTCACAGCTACCATTTCTACACATACTTCATGATTAATTTTAGTACTTTTGGATCATGATTCATGCATCACAAGTGAAATTCTTAACAAAATATTAAATAATCAGGTTATGAGTTGATAAATTTTACTACATTTTTTCCACAACTATATGGCATTCATGAATGATAAAATGTAATTCGAAAGCGCAGAAGCTTTCGCTTTGGATTTTTTTTGTGATTGGCTTCTTGTTGCGGAAATTTTTTTAAAGCATGATGATCATTTTTTCTTCAAAGATACGGTCACTATCATATTCGGGAAGAGCGCTGATAGTATTGAACTTCATACCAAATCAAAATAATTTTTTAAAGTAAATAAAGTTCAGGCCAGAGAAATCATTTTGGAACACTACTCATTACAAGGTTTCATCTCTCTACATTCACATAAAATGTTGAATTTTTTCGATTTTTTGATGTTTGACAATGTTTGACAATTATCATAGAGTGTTTACTCATTCATTGTTTTTAATAGTGCGTAAATCAGCGAAATACTAATGAAAACATGATGTGCTATCAATCGTAACATACTTCCTCCTGTTTTATATCCCGAGAGAAATGGCATGTGCTGCAATCTAAATTGAAAATGGAACATACTCATTTACCGATGTGTTTATAATTTTCCGAGAAACAATGAAGTAAACATGGAAAATTCTCCCGTGAGACAGTCCCATAGGAAAGTGTATACAGAAACTGAAATTATTTCCACAACTACATTCATTTCACGGCGCGCGCTACAACGTTTGGAAGATCTGTGAAGGGGAAAATAGTTTTTATTTCGTCATGTCAACAAACATATGTTAAAACGGTACAGCGATTACGTGTGGTCTACTTTCATACAGAAGTAGGAAAACGACAGGAAATGGATGCATCCCCTTCGGCATCACTGAAAATGAGATAGCGAAAATGAAATGGATGCCATAATATATCTTGAGAGAATATCTTTGTTAAATTAAAATGTGCTAGGCTAATCATAAATACTGCAATATGAGATAAATTAGTGAGAATCAATGAGAAAACAAAATTAATCAAACTTTAATGTGTAATAAGCTCTAATAAAAATCATTTATGCAGCACTAGGTTCAAGTCTAGAGTCTATAAGAGTGTAAAATGACGGTGATTTATTTAAAAAAATTACACGTCACGGAAATCTTTGATGAAAGTGCCGAAATGCTAAATACGGATTGAACTAGTACCAATAGATATGCATCGGAAAACTTGTAACGCTAGTTATTTAACCTCTCTAATACAGTTAAGGAAATGAATGCACCAGTATTTATATATATTTACGATTGTAAAAGAGAGTTATGAGAGTCAAGATAGAATGCTAGGTGATACGGATTGACAGAGGGGGTTTGTTAGGCTCTTTTTTCACATAATTGTATCAAGGATATAAAACGCGTGAAAAAACAAGCTATTAGCTAAACATGGCCAGATGGGATGAAGAATAAAACTACGGCAGAGGAGAAAGATGTGCAGAGTATATCACGATATTGGTACATCTAGTAAATATTTATGACACAGCCTTAAATAATTAATCCAGTATTTTTTAACAGAGGTACATTTGAAATTTATTAACACCCATTCCTAATATACTTCAATGTGCAGGCAGAACAGTTGTACCCCTAAATTATTATGCTTTGTTAGTGAAACTGTTTCATAGAATGCGACAATTCCGTATTGACAAAAGAAAAGCATTTCGTTGATATAAAATAGAAAAGATACCGCTTCAAAATGCTTTCACCGATAATGCACATCTTTCACTTTGCATTTCAATTATATTAACGAGATTGTACTCCAATCCATAGTAGCCAGTGTAATGTTTGTAGTTTAATAGCTAACATGGTGCTACTCTATATCCTAGGATATTGAAAACTAAATTAAATGGACAAAAATTGATAGAGGTTGTTCGCAAAACCATAAAAATGGAAATCCTAATTGCATGCTACATAAATAAAACAGGTATACCGGCGAATCGGTATAAGTTAAACGATATACAAATCGGCTACTCGGTTTATTGAAATATAGTAGATTTCAATATATTGGTGTAATATTTTTACAGTACATCGCTAATATAGGATATGATAGGGTGATAGAATTTAAACTTATAAAAATAATCGCTAAGGTCAACTGTCTGGTCAACACCATTTCTTGACGACTAAGATAAATATTAAGCAAAAAGCCATTTGCATGATGTCATGAAGCCAAAAATGATGTTATGTAGGATTAAAATTATCATAAATGCATCAAAATATTAAAAACTTTTACACAAACTCATTTGGAAGATTGACACCTGCTAATTCTCAATTTACCTCAGAACTCTATACACACGGCGTTCTTTAAAAAATACGTTGATATAAAATAAAATTGTTTTGGAACTATTCTCTAAGAATTTCCAACATTAATATCAGCTAGCTTCGTAAAGAAATGAGTAGTAAAGCAGTACATCGAAATGCGGATACGGTTGTAGGTAGGTAATTTGGGAGAAAAAAAAATTAATTCAACCCAAGTAATGCATCGAACAGTCGGCCATGACACATCAAGGCAGAAGAAGGTTAGTTTTCACTCCCTAAATGTGGTGATTTATCCCATGTTTTTTCTCCATATGAAGTGATAGTCATAAGGGTTAAGCAAGAAAATATATCGTCTGAACCAAATGACATTTCAATTATGAATACCATCGATGGTACCAGCGCATATATCTGGGTAAATACTTTGTACTTACAATACACCATCTCATGATTCTTTTACGTTCTCATATATTTATTATTTTAATGAAAATATTTTGCCTTGAAGACAGCAAGACTTAAGCAATGTATCAACCAATACATATATATTTACCAAACCTTAAAAAAACAAATACTCTCATGATTATAGGAAAAATACATCATCATCATAAAAACTACATTAACTGATACTTATAATCATGTTTTAAAAAGCTACAGGAACCGAGTAATTTTTATCAAGAGAGCCATGGACAATAATGAAAAATATCAAAAGCAAAATAATGCTGCTCGAAATTCGGAATTTTTTTAAATCCATCGCAGCGTGGTGGCTTATATTTACTGCGACGAGGTTCACCCAACAAATTATGGGATGCAATCCGTAGTAATCAACTAGAAAAACTACCTTCCTACTACAGCTAAGGAGAATTATATACATATTTGTATTTTGCTTGCTCTTGTAACTAGGTAATCTGTATTTTAGGGGTACAAGAAAAAACAAAAATTAAAGAATAGCACAAACGAAGAGCTCGGAAATCGAGTACGGAAACAGGAACGAAAATATGCATCTACACTGAGTGAATCAAAACGATAGGGAAAAATCCATTATAACGCAGAGAATCAAGGCAAGCACACCATTTCGAGAGGACTATCCAACAACAACACTTTACAATCTACCTCGCCACAGCAGCGGTGGTTTCCCAAAACGGATAAATCGAAAGAAATGGTCGCGGTTTAAAAAAATGAATGGGGCCGTAATAAAAAAAAGAAATTCGGCGGAACTTGCATTCAACACGAAACGGAGACTATCGAAGAAAAGAGACTCGACACACCTAAGTGTTTTCTCGCCGAAACCCAGTTCCTTCCATTCTTCTCTCGTCCTTCAGCCCATACTCACCCCATCCCCTTCCGCAACCGAGTAACCCAGAAACCCCCTCTCCTCTACCTCTCTGGAGCCGATTCTCCGACGTCATTCCATCAGCTCTTTCGCGAGCTTGAAAAGATGGAGGGGAAGGAAAGGAAAAGGAGGTGGGGGATGCGGCCTGAAGCAATGGGAGTGGGGGATGAGTGAGCCTCTGCCTTAAGGGGTGGGAGGAATTAAGGGATAGAGCTGGCAAAACCGGATTTTCCGTACACCGATACTTTCAATATCCCCCGCGCCGTATAGCATAACTTTCATATATTTTTCTTCCTCTCGTCGCCGGCGATTTGGGACGGTAGGCGGTGGTATAGAGAGGGATACTAATGCATCTCGACTTGTCATTGATTTTCGGTGCGGTTGAAGGGGTGAATATGGTGTAAGGACTGCGGATGGGTTGGGAGGAAGAGCTGTTTCCGCTCTCCGGCGTGGTTGTGTGAGTGGGAAAGGGCGAGGAAGAAGGTAGTGGGAGATACTGTGCCACAGAGGATGGAGAAAGGTATGAAAGGAGGGATGGGCCGCTAGAATTGAATTCGATACGGCCATGCTGAGAAGGAGGAGGAAGCAATGGTATGTTGAGTAACGAACAGTACGAGGGTAGCCTTTTAAGTGTCGGGAATCAAGAAAACTATAAGAGGTACAATGACGTAATTTTTTAAATTGTTTTCAAAGTACTCTCCACGATAATCAACGCACTTTTGCATTCTATGGAACCAGACTTTATAACATTTATTCCACTTCGAAATAGGGGTAGCCAAAATGGCTGTTTTGTAGGCATCATCCGCTTTTTCAGACTTCTGGAAGCGCTTCCCTCGTAGCATATTCTTGGTTCTGGGGAATGTGAAAAAATCATTGGAACTTAAGTTCGGGCTGTATGGAGGATGATCAAGAATTTCGACGTTTTTGCTGTTGCAAAAACGGCTTTGTGACTCGAGCGGTGTGTGAGCTTGCATTGTCATGATGAAGCGTTAATGCGTCGATTTGGGTTATCTTTCCGAAGCTCGGGGATCACTTCCGGCAAGCAAATGGTTGCATACCATTGAGTATTAACTGTTCTTTGATTTTCAATAACAGTCGTTGCTACGCGCTCTGATTTGGATACCAACGATTCGACCATTTTCTTGGAAACGCTGCGAGAGCGAACATCTTTTGTCGGTTTGAGCTCACTTTGGAAGACCCATACTGAAGATTGGCGTTTTGATTCAGGCTCGTAGCTATACATCCATGATTCTTCACTGCTTACGATGTTGTGAACGTGTTTTGATGATCCTGAGCTGAATCGTTGTAGAGTATTTCGACACCATTTGACTCGAGCTGCTTTCTGTTCTTCTGTGAGGAGGTGCGGTATCCAGCGAGAAACCAATTTTTTAACACGTGACTCTTCCTGTAATATCCTTTGAACTGAGGTCCCTGAGATGTCCAATGATGCCTGAATCTCGAGGTATGTAACATGAGGATCTTTCATAATTATGTTTCGTACAGCATCCACGTTTTCTTGAGTGACGGCGGTTTTTGGTCGCCCTCCACGCGGTTCCTCATTGAGGCTACCGCGTCCTCGCTGAAATTCTGCATACCAGCGATAAACGGTTGTCTTTGATGGTGCTTCTTCGCCAAAAACAGCTAAAGGTTCTTTAATGCATTCTTGCTGGGTGAGACTTCGTCGAAAATTATAGAAAATTATGGTGTGCTACTGTTCATGACTTAATTGCATCTCGTACAGCAACTTGGGAACTTTGAAACGCCACCGTAATAAAACTATCAGGCCGATCTTACTGAACCTTGGATGGGCATTAACCAACTCAAAAAGATTTATTATAATTACCATTTATAGTTTCAAGATGATAAGGAATGTTCTATTCCCGACACGTAAAAGGCTATCCTCGTAAGAGGGCGGTGTATTAAGTATGCATTAAGCCTTATGTTAAGACTTAAGTATTAAGACTTTTACACGGGGCACGCCATTGCGAAATCTGACGCATGTACGAAGGTGCAGTCAAAATATCGTTGTATAAAGTGGTGAATTGCTTTAACGCATGCGGAAATGCATGTATGCAAGTTGGGAAAATGGCCCCTGCTCTAATTCCGAGTTCACATTTTCAAAATTTCAACGAATGTTTTCAGTGCTAACCTGCGCAATGACCTGTCCCGTTTAAAACGGACTTAAAAGGAGGCGAGAGAGAAATGGAAGGAGGGACATGCCTTTACCTACGCAAGAGGAATATTTATACAGGAAGCACGTACACTAACGATGAATTTTGCAATGAAAAAATCGTTTGGCTTAGACGGAATTTGAACCCAAATTACCCTATGGCTTATTAAATATGCATAATGGAATGGAAATGAGTTATAGTTGGGGGTATTTAAACGAAATTTATACACATGAGAATGTGATCATTTTCAAATTTATTACTTTTAAATGCTATCCCTAGCAATAACAAATATTATTCTGGAAAATATTGGAAAAAAGTGGATCCCTTCGCACTCATCACCGCGCCGCGGACATTTTTAAAAACCTATTCAAAAAGCGACCGAAGTAGCAACAGAAATCAGCCTTCTATGGGATGGAATTCAACCTCCTCAGTACAGTCCCTTTTGCTTGGGACTAAAGGAAGCACGTTAAAACTTGGTTTTCTACCACTTTGGGCGCATTTAATGTCCGCAGCCCGGCGATGAGTGGAGAACGATTAATTGTTGCTAATGTTTACCATGTTAATATTACAATCCAGAGAAATATCAATTAATATTATAAAAAACAACAACTCAAATATAAATTTCAGTTAACGCACCTAATTGTACCTTATTTCGGCCGCTTTGGGAGGCTCTGCCCATATTTTACGCGATTGGAGACTTATGTAATGATACTTGTATGCGCAGTGGGTTACAACCTATTTGGTGCCGACAGGAGAATCGCCTATTCTAATATTCGTCTATCTGCGAATGAAAGATAGAAACGCAGGGTTTCACTATTATTTTCACGTTTTTCTTTCATTGGACAGGTTCTGACTCCATTCAAAGTCACTCGCACGATTCGTCCTCGGAACTTTCAATTGCCGGTCAGGTATGTAAGCAGTGTCAATACGAAGCCTATTTTTCAAGGCGAATCTCGGATTAGTTAAACGAGTTTCCAGCAAAGAATTTCATAGTTTTCTTTCGACTGAAAGGATGTGAATATAGCATTTGCTGAACGTAAGCAATGGAGTAAAGGTGAGATTGAAAATTCTGTTTGTCACCATTTACCTCATCAAAATTATGCCAAATTCTCTTCTTCGTTTAAATTCGGCCCCGCATATTTTAAGCGTAACACTTCAAGTGTGCAAATTTGTCAAATTGAAAGTGGTTTTAGTTTAAAAATAAAAAGTAATTTACCAACCTTGATTTGCGTTATGACCTTTACAGGGTGCAAGAACACCAGCAAAAATGTGAAAGAGAACGAAAGGAAAAGATAAAGAATATACTGAGTCATAACTGACATCCAATTCCATATCTGCGGCGTTAGATCCGCCATTTTTGTGAAAAATAAAGCTCTGTATTATACGATAAAGTTTTGGCAATGGTAATGATTGACGAGCAAGATTTTTATGGTTGAAAAATTGAACCTCATGCGATAGTATTAACTCAACAAATGCAAAACTTAAAAAGTGATAAAAATCCATAATCCTGGATGTTTGGAGATAAATAATCTAACCTATTTTAAGGTGTAGAATGATAAAAGGATCAATTGTTTAGCATAAAAAATATTGAAAAAACGTAAAAAATGGTGTCATAAAAAAATGGCTTCATTGACATATGATAATCACTGCTTGGAAATGACTGCAGACATAAACCACCTGCTCAGTCAGTAGGAATTAATAAATGCGCATTAAACCCGATCAAGTGAAAATTGAATGAATGGAAAAAGGTGAAAATTTCAGTGAGACTTCAAAAATTGGGCAGATAACGCTAGGACACGCCCTCCACCCACTCCCAGCATATGCTGTGACGCAAACCGACCGTGGAACCCTGGCCCCCTCCGAATACCAACTGTTGAACATCCCGAGCACATATCATCCCTGGGATGTTTTACTCACGAGGTAACTACCAAAAGGGACAGTTGTCGGAATGATTGATTTGACGATGCAAGGACTGGCATGGCTCTGAGAATATTAGAGAAGGCCCCGCAGCCGCGATGCGAGGAGGGCGTTATAAAAAAATGAATTGGAACTATAACTTAGGCATTAGAAGGGAACATTGGAGGAAAAGCCGCGGGATATAGCTCGGGGGTCGAACGAAGCTGGCCGGAGGGGACTGCCGAGATAGTTCAGGCCACGTTGTGAAAATGATGGAAGGTAATTAAAAGCTGAGTCTCGGCTCGAAAGAACATGTTATTCCCACATTCTGTGGCCCCGGGCAATACTCCTAGAAGATGAAATACCATGCTGAGTTTTTGGATCCATGTCAGCCCTCACGGCTACTGTTGTAGAAGAGAAAAGTTAGAGGCTTGCAGCATCATTCGCTATCTCAAGAATTTGAAGAATGTTCGTCAGAAAGCTTGAAAAGTTATATATTTGATGCATTTATAATTATAACGCCCTAACGAATTATAACGAGCGTTGCGGGAGTAGTTCTCACAAGAAAAAATAAAAACAAAACCAGCAAAATATAACAAATGAAAAAGGAATTTCAGCACAGATATATAATTTTACGGTAACGTTGAAACAAAAAATATTATTTTGAGTCTCATCTTTCCACCACTCTTGGCAGTGTAAGCGATCGATGAACTAAATACTTAAACACTATTCATCTTTTGTCACGCTTTCAAGTGATGGCGGTCCAAAAAAAGTTCCGAATTAGAACAATCGTGATTTACCATTTCGTTACTTCTCTTAGGCCACCATGATCTCAATTTTGTGATTATATTCTTTGGTATTCATATTCTAAGGATGAATTTGCGCAATCATTATGAGAAATTGTTTATTTTAGGGTTAGAATTAAGAAAAACTAAAGAGAGAACCGACGCTTTTTATCAGTTTTCCAGAATAAATAAGTACATTTTTAACCACAAAAATAAAGACGCGCAAAAACTGTAACCATCGGTCCCTTAAAATGGTATAAAAACTTTATAAATTGTTAAATTATAACAAAAACTTAGCACTATTGAAAATCCTTGGGGAGATGTCGAGCATTTTCATTGATTTTGTACGGTGTGATCAACAAAACTCAAAACATTCTTTAGAACGTTCCACTCTCTATATTTGTATTATTAATTCATCGATCCTCTACATCTACATAATAACCCGCAAGCCGCCTAAAAGGCGTGTGGCAGGGGGTGTTAGGACACCAGCCGTTTAAAGCTTAAAAAAATGAAGTGCTCAAACGAAGTTGGGACTAGCGTTTATTAAAGTCCTATATGGTTTGGGGGAAAAAAGAATTCCCATATCTATCCGTTCGGCAAAACATCTCTCTTAATTTATCGCTTCTACCGGACCTGGAAATATAGTGTGGCTCTAATATTATGCTCTCTGTGTCGCTCTTAAAGATATCCATTCTCAATTGTTCAAGCAATCTAAGCCTAGCGCGCACCCTCCGAGTCTCCAGCGGCTCCCAGCCTACTTCGCTTAACATCTGGTCAACACTGTCTGTACGCCCGAAACATTTTTTGACGAAACGCGCAGCCTTCTTTTGTATTTTACTCAGCATTGCAGAGTATTTTCGCACAAAAATAGGGGAGCAATCTCTAACGCTACTTTTCGAATGATACGATTACCACCAAGGTGGTGGGCCACCTCAAAATGTTTCCCCCACAATAGCATCTCCATCGGAGGAACTTGAACTTGGATCCTCAAGATGGGCGTCCATTACTCTGGCCACTTCATAAACCCTTCAATCTTCTTCCCTCCCCTTTCATTCCCCACCTCCACTTTCCCCCCCACACCAGCCTTCCTTACCACCCCTACCTCCCGCTAACATCACAGGCTGGCCTGATTAATCATGCCCCTTGTTTATTCTCGCTCGGCCTTCCTTTGAGCTCTTCCTCGCTGCCTGAGCCAAACCCTTCCGTTCTCTCCTCTGCTAAGCCCCGAACGCCTCCTCCATTACACTCTACCCCCCTTCCCTCCTGACTATAATTCTCCTACCCTTGCCTTCAACTAGCGTTGCTCCACCTGCTTCTTATTTACTCCATCGCTTCTTTCAACGGAATCAGGCTTATTTAAAGGAAAAGCCTGCCTGATCTGCCCGCGGCGATTCCCTTGTGAAGTTTCTCGGTTCAGTGTACAGAATTCCATAAATTAAGCCCGAGTTTATGTTTTTGAGAATGTTTGCCTTCTTGCTTTTCCTCTGAAATTAATACCTATCTTATCTTGTTATCCACATGTCTATCCGCTTATGAATACAGAAATTCCACCTCTCTCTCTAACAGTGAATGCAATACTAGGGATAGGATTTGAAAATCAACTGTTGGTTTTCTTTTTTCAGTTGAATAAATATACCCATCATTACGTGGTTTTAGAGCATTCATATTAAATTCAAATTGTGATTCGATCTAGTAGAAAAATTAAAGGAGAAAATTCAGTCTTAAATAAACAATTTCAACAGCATATAGGTATCTCATAACACTCATTTGCAGGCATAAAATGCAATTGCTTTTCGGTCCAAGCATTATCTTAAGATTTATGAAAATTCTTAAACAAAATTCAAGCCCTGCATTAGAATACCTATTTTTATTTTTTATAAATAATATATGTTTTAACTGAATAGAATTCAATTCAGAACTAATGAAATAAAGTAGAGTAAATCGTAAAAATATTGGCGAGTTTAAATTGACAATGACAATATTCATTCGTGCAAATGAATATGATAATAAGATGAGAAACTAGACATACAACTTAAGAATGAACGAAATGCATGAATAAAATGAATGCCTTTCTTTATGATGGTAATGCATTGTGTTTTTTATTTAAAAAATTGATCGAATCGAGCATTGAAACTATTCAGTAGGTATTTAAAGTCATCCTTATGTACTCCAGTGGACATCACTACGTATTTACAAAGGTAAATATATTACAGACAAAGTTCGGAGAATGTTCACTCAAAAAATAGATTATAGACTATGATACATATGCCGTGTATCATTAAGCTATCAGCAGCTCAAGATATTTCATATGTTTATGCATCAAACTGCGACAAAAATTAATAGTATTGAGATATTAATAAACATAACTTTGACGAAATAAATCATTCTATTTTAGTTTCTTCACAAAAAGAGGAATGTTGATTTTCGAAGTTTAGTGTGATTAGTTAATAGTTTTAAAATTCATCAAATTAGAACATTCTTTCTCTCTTCAAAAAGTTAATAATTTGCGTGCCTAATACATTTATTTCATTTGACCATGAATGCGTATGATCCTATAAAAATGAATATTTATATTCCTAATGTTTTCCTCAAAAGTAATCAAACTTATCATTCATAAAATATAAAAAAACCATTCATACTTTCTAAGTAGATATCTACTGAATACTGGGAGGGAATGAAAATGTATCAGTAAGATGAAGGAAGGAGAAAAAAGGGCTGGTGATAGATAAAAAGGCTCGCAAAAAATACTCAAATCTTCTCCATCGGCGCGTGGGTTGTGTTTGAAATAAGGATTAGGGCCGCTGAAAACTTTCGCATGATTAGAATTTTGGAACGTGAATCCACATTCGAAATGGAAAGCTAATATCAAATCTATCTAATGGATAGGATTTTTTTCTCATTCCCCGAGAGACTCTAGAGGGATAATGGGATGATGTGATGGTGCTGCGTATTGGCGAACAGACGGGCGTTATTTAGAGTGGTTGGAGGAAAAGGGATTCAAGATTGTAAAAGATTTTTAAAGGTCGGCGGATTAGAAAGTGGTTTAGCCCGAGAAAAGGGTTTGAAAGGGTTAAGAATGGTTAGGATAGAAAATGCAGGCGTTATTAGAGTTATGCCTAACCAAAGCACTCACACAAAAATACGAGAAGATATTTCATGGAATAGGAAAAAATGTTTTAACTCTCAGGAGGCCAGCTACAGGAATATTCATTCATATCCGTCCGAGAGTAGCTGGAGTCGATAACGATATACTCTCGTCAAATTATTTCAGGCAAAGGTATATGATTGCACACACTTCAAGGCCCTTTCGCATTAAAAGTATTTGAATCCCTTTACTTGGAATTTAAGGTGAGAGAATGTATTGACAACTTCTAACAGCAGCTAGTAAAACCAATATCTGCGATATGGGTACAATTATAAATATAAGGAAATAATGCCGCTATCTTAAATGTATTTACGGGTGGAAAAAACCTAGATATTGATATGTGTATAAAAATTATTACTAGGAGACTATTCTTCTATGTTAAATGCATTATTGGGTGGAAAGAGAGCGTGATATTACTTTTACTGCCGTGAGTCAAACAAAAAAGCCCCATATTATTAATCATACTTATGAGTATGAGAGATCAGTTTTCATTCATTTTCGACGGCTACCGGTAATAATTTACTCACAGAAAGTACTCACCAGGCAATGAATTTAACCCGAGTGGCTTTCGTAATAAAATGTGCAAAATTATAATTTATCCAAGATACTCTTGCACAAACAAAGATTTTTGATGATCAGCGAGGCCTTTTCAGCTAAAAAAGTTAATATTTTCTGCAAGGCCTCAATTTAGACATGGTAAACGGGAAACGAATGGGCCATCACTTGAGATTCCAAAACTGAAATTGCCTTTAATATGTAAATTATACATTCTTTTGAAAACAATTTGTAATCACAGCTATTCTATCACCATTGAATATCAAAGCACATCATGGGTTGTACTTTAAATCTTCGGCGAATATAATTTAATGAATGGAGACTGTTAAAATTCAAAAAGAAGTTTTTAATTTTTAACTCTTGAAATAACCTTAAAAATCACACATTTGGGATTCAATACCAATACAGGGGAATGTAAGACAAGACCGTTCAATATTACGGTAAATTTATCCGTCTGTTTTCATGTAATTTTCAGTGGTTCGTGGATGCAAAAACCTTAAATTATCGATTGGAGTGGAATATGCCATATTGGATCTACTCTTGCTGTAATCGTGAAGAAGACTACTAGGAAGTGAGGAATAAGATACTTAAGAATAAAAAAATAAAACGACTATGTGATGGTACGAAGCTTAAACAATGGATCGAAAAGCCATAGAAAAGACTAGAAAGAACAAAAAATAAACGGAAGGAGGGTTTGGTAATGGGTAAAGGGAAGGGGGTGGGAAAGACTTGGACAAGAGAGAAAGGCACACTATATTGGATAGAAAGCTGGGAACAGATGAGGCTGAGTGAGTAGCGAGAGAGATGTCCTGTAGAGGGCCCGAGGGCAAGGGGCCTTCAACGCTGGGCGAGGACAAAAGAGTGACGGGATCCGCTAGAAGCGCACATGCGAGAGAGCAAAGAATCAGGCGAGAAAGTGGGAAAGATACGGTGAGAAATGATGGCCAAAGAGGAGTGTGAGGGGTTTAGGAAGAAATGAACTGCAATTTCCTCGGTATAGTAGCCGAATTTTAGCAATGTTTTCCTCATAAAGTATAATTAATGCAAAAGAGTAGTAGGCATTAGTAATCATACTGAATAGAGCATGTTTACATAGAGTTCTTTTATGCAAAAGGTTATACACTTTCCACGCAATATCTAATGGCGATTAATGCAGCGATATGGCTACAGCAATTCCACATTTATGAAGCGGTTGAGTATAACCTACGGAAAAATGAAAAAATGGAATACTCGTGGTCATGAGGGTTAGGAATGGCTTGGATATAAGCATCATGGATGCTCAAAGGTTATGTATCACGGATACAAGCCTGTTCAAGTAACTTCTTGAGGCATTACAGTACCAAGAGATTAGCAAAAGTTGGATCAAACAATATTTACGTAAGAACATATTCAAGGGCAATAATCACCAATAAAGACCCTAATAAATCGAAAATTTTTGTCGCGTCTGAGATTTACTTATTCCACAATCATTTTCTAAGGATTAGAAAAAATTTAGATATTTACATTAATTGCGAATGAGAGTCACTTTCCTAAATCATGGCACATTTAGTTGTTGTAGGAAATCATTCATCAGTTTTCCTAAAATATTGCACTCAAGCTAGATCAAATATTTTTAATTCGTACTTTTTATACCTCAATATATATTTTATAATTGAAAAAAATATAACTATTTGGAAAGCAAGTTTTAACAAAAAAACATTTGAAATATTAATATCGTATTAAAATAAATATGTATGCATATTTTGATAGGGAGGTATGGCATTCACTGAGACTGGATTTGAAAGAAAACAGAAGCGAGTATTGAACGCGAGAATAAGGTTTGAAAGAGGAGAAGCCGGCTTCGAATTGGCACCGTGAACGCTCGCCCTTTTATTGCACCCTATAGCGGCATGAAATGACACCGAAGAGGAGGGAATTATATAAATCACTTAAAAGGGGGGCATTTCCTTTTATCACACTATGCACTGTGTGGGCAAAAGAAAAAAAATAAATTTCTCTCCCTTAGCGGAGCAGAAATATTTCCCTCTCTGAATGTAAACTACGATATCAAAGAGCATGTGGACCTCTAGGGGCTTTTAAAATTCGATAAAATTCAGTTTTGTTTTGAAGTTGTCGAGTTGTATAAACGCCTTTTGTTTCCACCAAGTACATTAAATCCGCGCAAATTGAAATTGAAGTTGTAGTAGAGGAAAACTTTGCTTAAGAGACTCCGACGGAAAGGCTGGAGAAAAATGGCCGAAAAAAGTGATAACAAAATTGGAATACCAGCAAATTTTTCTGACGGATTACGAGGCATTTTTTCTAATTTTTTTGCGAAATATATATTTTTTCAAAGAGATGGATTTAAACCATTTAAAATGTTTGTTTCTTTCCAGAAATAAAGGTTCCACTACAGATTTTTGGAAGCAATTCTCGAGAAAAAAAATAGATTCGAGTCAAAGTAAACCCTTCCATGGATGAGGGAACATGAAGCGTGGAGAAACGTCCCTTGCGTCATTACGGGAGCAGCAGGAAGAAACTTAAAATATCCTTCCAACTGATGCGCTCAGTATTTAATGCTCGGGGGGTAGGAGATAAAAATTGCGATCCGAGGCAACGCATCCTCAGCAGTTTATTGCAGCGAAATACCGCCCACAGCCACGAGAGGGCATCGCTGGTCGGTCAAACGTTTTCGGATCATTTCCTGGGTGCAGCACGTACAACCTGCTCCCCCACCATCCATCAACTTCTAGGAATAGGGCCTCTCCTCTAGTCACTAGCAAACGGAGCCCTCCTTAACGACCAACACGCGAGATTCCCGACCAACCCCCGCAAACGCTTGCCTTTCTCCTGTTGGCCCTTGAGGCGGAAAATATAAAGAAGTGGATTTCTGAAGGCTTCATCCGAGGCGGTCGAATTGAGTAGAACCCAAATTTATCCGCTCCCTCATCCATCCATCCACCTACAATCCGAAACCTCTCCCGTATCGTATCTCACTTTAAGCATCTTATATATGGCTTGTATGATGTGAGGTACGATACAGTGGAAGTTCTTAATATTACTAAAATTAGACAATGCATTATTCCCACTGAGTTTTATTATGACACTACGCGTTAGTGTAATATTGTTTGCAACGACGAAACGCGTAGTGTCATAATAAAACTCAGTGGGATTATTGCAATGTCTAATTTTACTAATCTTATATATTTACACTCACTGCCAGGACCGAGGCAGAGGGGGCACCTCCCCTTGACGTCAGATTTCTAGGGGTGGCAAAGTTTGAAGTTTTAAAAAGAAATTGAAATAATTTTTCCAATTAAATTATTTAAAAACGATTTTTAATTTATTGATTGTTAAAATATAATATTAATGACACTTATGTATAGCAAGCATACGGTAATTTCAAATAGCACATGATGTATTGTATTCTAGTGGTGGAGAAGAGAGCAAGGGAAGATCAGGGGAAGGGGGGGCTGAAAATTCATCTTTGATCCCCCTGACCAAACTCCTACTTCTGGCCCTGCTCACTGCCCACCTAGAGTCCTTGGCCATGCGATGCTTCGCGATGAAAAGAAACCCAATTATCCCTTTTAGCTTGCCTTGCCTCTCACATCAGACCACCTCCTCTATTCTCCTCGTAATGATGATGATGATTATAATAATTTTGCCCCCTTCTGCGTGGGCTGCGCCCTGCACCCCTATATCGTATCCGCACCACTCCTGCGACCTAAATCCTCTATCCTCCCCTGTAAATCCACCCACGCCGTCCTGCCCGCCACACTCAACCATAAACTCTCGATCCGACCATTCAACCACCCACAGCAATCTAACCCTTTTCAACCCCCAAAAAACCGCTCCAATGCACCGCTCTCCCCTCCCTTTGCACCTTACAAACCCCCTATTCTCCCCACCAACCACCCCTCTTTTCTCTCCATCCCCAAACCCACCCCCACTCCTCTCCTTCCTTCCGATCTCATTCAATCCCAGTGAGCCACGGGCTTTCCTTTCTGCCCGCGGCCATCCTCTCATCATCGACTTCCAATACTAGTCCCATACACTCTTCCCCTTTTCCCGCCGGAACCTTCGCCATCCCCTCGCGCCTCCCTTACTCCTTTTCCTCGTCCTTTCTCCACGTTCTCACCCCTCCCTCCCTCGCCATTTCTTCCCAACTTCTTCTCCGTTCAATCCCCAGGCGCAGTGGTTCGTAAGCTGCGCTCTCCCCGAAGAGGCATTGTGCTCCCCAAGATTTTCGAGGTGCTCCCGCTCTTGAGATCAAGTATCATCATCCTCGAACTTAATAGAAGATTACAGGCACGGTTCCGCACAACATCGTGACCCGTTAAACCATTGGAGGAGGATTCCTCATTTTGTGTAGCATTGTTTCGTAGGCATAGCAGTTTACAAAAGAAAAGCATAATCACCGAAAAAGTGCTAAAATTATTGATGCATAAATTCTTTATTATTATTTTAGGTGCTTTCGCTTTAATAACGCCTTCAACTTAGAACCGAGAATGTGATACCAACACTAACACGTGAACGGATAAAATAATGTAGAAGGAATTCTAGTCATACTAAGTAAAAACATTAATTTCTTTGGAAAAATAATTGCCTCTGCATCGAAATTATTATTCCCATAATTTTAGGTTTTTCGACATTAGGTTAAAGGTAGGGTAACGCAAAAAGTCAAACCCGTTCAATGAAATAACAAATATATCTTCCACAGCGTATTCAACTGCTGAACTGGATGGAATTGCGATTTTTCACAACAAAAACAACCACAGAGATGTGGCTCATTTCAAAATTCTATGTTGGAATTTTATCATCCCTAAAAAACTTATGGCGATTACACGTTCTTAGAATCAAGGGGGACGCTCAAAAAATTCTATGCATTGAAACACCTAATTTCACAAATTTAAAAAACATATACTGGTAGTTAAAGAAGATTTATTTACAGAGAAATATTGCCCTTAATTTATTTTAAACAAAAAAGAAAATGAATGATAATTTAAAAATATCTTTCAATACTTTGTACATTGTAGAAAGACTCCCTATTCAATCATGTTTTAAAAGAATTTTCAAACATGCAGGAGCTGAATGCATTTGTAGAAAAGCATATGAGTCCAATAGAGTGCAAATAGTCCCAGCAATTGAACGGGGAACGCTTGGATTGCAATATCAGGTCGTATTTCTCTCGGTCGTTTTAAATCTTCAACATTTATTTCAGAGAACCTAATCTAACGAAAGATTTCCAGAACCTATGTAATAAAATTCTTTTTCAACTAGGTTAAGAAACATGGAATTTAAAGGTGATGTATGCCATCATACGCCAATGACGGGGTTACCACATGCACCAGAGGAGATAATAGTTTAATTAAGCAATGTCGATATTATGCTTCCTCTCTACACTTTCATATTACTAAATTTAATGAGGGTTAATTAAAATGACCTGAAAATGTATATATGCTCCTGTCTTTAAAGTGCTTTAACATCTCTAGTCAAGTTACCACAGCTGCAAGCTGCCTTATTAAAATATTCTGGGGCCTAAACCAAACAAACTGTTGGAGCAGGCTGTAATGAGCGATTTGCGTTTTTTAATAATTCCACAACCAAGGAAATTAAATTCCTATGAATTGATATTAAAAACGATAAAAAATAAAAAAAATAACAGCAAAAAAATAATCCGAGCTGTCCAGTAGTCGAACCAAAACCTCTCAGAAAACGATTTCTCAGAAACCTCTCATTGATGGTTTTTTCCTGCCGGAGCGGCGTGCCGAAGCGAAGCAAACACGCATGCCATTTTGCATAAAGGAGTGGAAAATTTGATAGCCTTTTTCTCTTACTCAAAAAGAGCGGAGGTTTGCGTGGCCTACATAACCAACAAAAGAGTTTTATGAGATCAGAAGACGAGATCCCATTAAAATGTTTGGAAGATTCAATTAAGATAGCTCACGTCCACTTAACAAACACGCTGAAGTGAGTAACAAAAGCCTCTCACGTATTTATGTACATTTAAAAGATTTAAAAAAACGCAAAAAAATAGGATTTACCAAGTTACACGAGTTTGAGCTTCATATAAAATCACATTTAATGGATACTTAATGAGAAAATAATTGTTTTGAGGTATTTTACTTTGATTTGCTTAGACTCGTAAACAATGAAATGTCAAAAATCTCAACAACAAACTCGAATATTATTATATACCAACCTATGACCGGTGTATGCATTAATCAAAATTTTGTCAGCCATTGCAGTAACATTAAATACGACACTTTGTCATTCTGTAACACAGGGATCGCATTGTCCAGAAGGAATATTAGCATTTTCACGAGAAGAAAAGTAGGTAAGTATTGAAAATTTTCCTCCGCTCGAAACTCAAAAGTAACAAAAAAATGGGCAGCCTCAGTGCCAGGAGATAAAAGTGCAATCACCCTAATTGAAAAAAGAGAGGAAAATAATAAATTTTGAATGAGCTGGGAAGATTTTTAAAATGAAATTTCAATGGTGAATAACAAAAATGTAATTTTCGCATAATTATGCTAATAAACCCTATATTATTTTTCCTATCAGCTGTAGTAGAAGTGTATTTAGCATTCCAAGCTACATAATTTAAAAATTGAATGAAAACCTTTGAAGTCCGAGTCAATGCGAAGAATAATATTCTTTTCGACAAGGACAAGAATAAACCTAAAATATATCCTTGGAAAAAAACTGTGTATTGTAGCATTACTTCGCAGATTATTGAAAAAAAAGTTTTTAAGTTGGACACGATTGTCATGCACACGCAAAAAATTGCAAATCGTGATTAACTGAATTAATTTCGCCTTTCGATGTGCATATACAGGAACTATAACGAAAGCTATGTGCTTAAATTTTTTACATTTTTTAAGCTTGTGATCTTTTTGTTTACATCCCAGTGAAGATGAGAAGCTAAAATAAATAGGATCGTTAGCACAGCGTAACAAGGAGTAATTAATATAACCTCCAGAACGATTGAGAATGAGCTAAGAGGTGGTCAACAAAATTAACGCACGAAAACAAACACATATTGTAAAAATTTCTCATTATTCAAATCGTTTCGCGACGCAATAACCCACAACACAGCGAAGGAAGAAACCCTCCCTTAGGGGCGGGGACTTGACTTGTTTATTGTTTAACCTCGCCCAGGTAGGGCCACAAACCGGCCCCCTCTTCCCCTGGACCAAGGCCCTTTTTACAGAGTTTTTACAGAGAGACGACACGCAGTTAGAACTTGCTTTGACCATTATTAATTTCTTTTAGGGAAATTTTGGTATGCCCATCCAAGTCAAGCCGTCACCTGACGTTCCATTGGACCATACTGTGGAAGACACTCAGTCGAATACTGTAAATGCAGTAAAATAAATAAAAATACCTTTGCTAAAAAGCATTATAAACTAATAAATAGATTTCTAAAACATTTTAAAAGTATGGTATAAATCTTGGCTAATATAAATTGTTAAAAGAGTCGTGTGGAATAAAATTCTATAGTTATGTGTTAAAAATTGGTAACAGAATATGAAGGCAATAATATAAGCAGTGCACAAATGGTTTAAGAACTTGAATAAATAAATAAAGACTGGAAGACGGGGAGACGGAAATGACGCAAGCACCCGAATCCCTACCGTCCCGCGCGTCTACTTGGCCAACTCCTCTCTCGCTCCGATATAGTAATGTAGTACTCGCCTATTTGTGCGCCACTTGTACCTGACCACGCGGCTCACTCACCCTCGGGAGAGGATAAAGCAGCGGGAGGAGAGTGCACCAATGGCCGTGTCGTGCATGCAAATGAGTAAAGCGGGGAAGGGGGAGTGACACACTAGTCTCCTCTCCTCCGCCTGGGATATATATCCACTCGCCACGTACATATACACCCTTCCCTTCCATTCCCTCCTTTCTGGGAAGGGGAAGGGAGTCAACTCGGCGCCCATACCCTCTCCACTATCCCTCCCTCCCAACCCCACCCCCGATACTCTCTCCCCTTGTGTTGTATCCGGGTTAAAAACGCCGGGGGATACTCGCGGCTGTGGACATAAGGGACATGGCGAGAGAGTTTCCGAGCGGGTGGGTGTATGTATGTATTGGTGAGATGAGAAGGATAGTACGAGTGGAGGGAAAAGGATATATATCCAGGCCGTATGTATGGAATGACACATACACAGAGAGTGGAGGCCGGAGTTGAAGAGGGCCCTCTAACGTCGCGATGGCGATGTACATATGTTATGCATCCGTGGGCTTCGAGCTGAATCTGCGATTCACAATTTCACAATACACGGATGTAAAACCACGGATAGGAAAGAGAAAAAAATTGAGAATATTTTGGAGCGAAACCAAGTTTGCGAAGATACGAAAAAAGGGCAAATGGTCTAGATACAATGCAAAAAGATATACCTATGATAGCTACATGTGCAAAATATCAGACTTGAAACCTATGAACTGTTAAAAAGTAAAAAACTTTAAATATTATCCAGAATGTACTTAAAATCGGTGGGCTTATTTCATTAAATCGAGAAAAATGGAAAAAGTACTTTTTCATTAATATGCTTGCAGTAAACTTTAACCCCAGGCCGATAAATTGATATTTTCAACTTTCCTGAAATGAGTGTGATTTTAATCTCATTTCCCTTTGTGACGCAGTGACCCGTAAAATCAGTAATACCCAGACCTTTCCTAGTAGCTGCATTTAGAGAAGAGAGCAAAATACAGTGGATGGGGAGCACATTTTCTATGGTAATGCGACCGAATTTCTATTTCTCATGTCACGAGAGTGTTAAAACAGGTCTGGGTGTGCTAGTAACACTTGCGCAGGATTTTCAAAGGTGATTAATGGACTGAGAAATATGTAAAGATGAAAGTAAGCCACTATGTGGATTTGAAATCGGTGGGAAACTCATGAAGAATATTTATTTATTCCGGTTATTTAACCATGAGCACGAGGTTCCAACAACTCATTATAGTATTCTACCGATTAAGGTCCTAAAGAAGTAATCTGGAAGCCTACCTTTCCTTCCAGCCCTTCTTCAATTCACTGCAAGGCCTATTCCTCTTCCAATTTTTCTAAAAATTCTATTCTCTTCCTTCCTCTCCCTTGTTCACCTAATATTCTACCCTCTAACACCGTTTTCAACATCCCCTCCCCGCTAAGTACTCGCTCCATCCATACATTCTGTCTCCTCCGTATCTCATCTAAAAGTTGCCTCTCCTCACTAAAATGATGATTTTTTGCGGACCCCCACTACTGCTTGCATTGACGTTACCGAGGGGTTAGGTGGAAGAGGGGACTTTCCAGTCTCAACCTCGCCCGAATAAAGGCATTTTATTATTATTATTATTATTATTACTGCTAGGAGGCTACCCCTCAAATCCTCCACCTAGTCCCTCCCTTGTCCCTATACCGGATCCGCTACTGATGGGGAATATCCTAAGGAATTGTTCTTCAAATCCCCCTCTCCTTCAATCTGTTCCCCTTTGCCAATTCCCCTCCTCATCACCTCCTCTATCTTCTCCCGCACAAGCTCTCCAATTCCCTACGAGAGCTCATGCAAATTTGTTTTCGCAAAAAGGCCTCTCCGTCAGTCAGCTGGATGTGAAATATAGATGCAAGCAGTCGATCGGAATGTTTGCGAAACGCCATTATTCAATTAGTCCGCACATGGAGATCTGGATTTATTTTATGTCGGAGAAGGAATTGAGAGCCTCCTGGAGAGTGAATGACGTAGTTTGGGTCTTTTGAATGCACGGATCCCGGCGCCTAGGCAATTCGGAGTGAACTTGGGTGGCGAGCTCCGGGAAAAAGGAACTCGGCTTGCAAGAGCTCATCAAGCTTTACCGTAATTGGAACGTCCTTCACGGTCATGCCGTCTCTGTACGAAATGCTACTGTGAGATTATCTTCATCGCTTTTTGTCCTCAGAGGGAGCAGAACCGTTTGGAAATATCCCATTCATATTTCCGAAAACAGAGGAAGAAAAAAATAAGACAAATAGGCAAAATTTCGATTCAAGTGATCACTTTATTTTGACGTATCTTTGAAACTCTTAGTTACTTCACTAAGCTAGATGTATATCTGGATATATAGGTAGCGCAATATATGGAGAAATATCAAAATAAATTTCGATGCTTTGTACAATATTGAAAATATGATAGGCATAGTTAGTGACTTAAAGTTTGGCAGTACACTTTTATGAATCATGAAATAAATGCAGTTGTATAAAAATATGAAAGGAAACATACCTAAAAATCTTTTATGCATTTGAGAATTTTAATAATCGATGTCCATAATCCATCGTGCACATCTTAGTTATATCATTGAAGAAGCTAAGAAACAAAATTTAAAAAAATGACTTGACCAGCAAAAATTTATGCAAAGTTTGTAGGAAAAAATCAAAAACTTGAAATATAAATTTCTGAGGCTATTATACACGAAAATTATTTATTCACGTTTAACTCTGTCAAATTCTGACATTAAATTCAATTACATGTTTATTATGGAAACGAAAGTAAACTTTTTCTCAAAATGGTAGCTTGACAAACAATAAATTCGAAGAAACTACAAATTGACACCAACGCAATGAATCGCAGAAGAAGAAAAATGTTCATGACGACGAAAAATTGCGATTTGAATGAGAAAACGCTAGAGCTATGAAAAAATGATTAAAAGGACAACTGGGAAAGGAAAACAATGCCATATAGATAGTCATACAAAGGAGAAAGTTTTCTGACTGTTGAATAATGACTGCTGAAAAACACTATATCTGTGTGTACACTAACAAATATTTCCAGCGAAATTTACTTCTACCTGTGGGCACATAAAACATCCATTGTCAACTTGAGTTCAGAAATAAATGTAAAATAATAACTTGAATAATAAGCCATGGAAAAAACCTCTGCTGCAGAATGCCTCATTTATTTTTTGACATGAACAGCTTTAAGTCACTTTAGAGATGCATATATAAGTAGTTTCACGTGGGAGTTCTCATCTCTTCCTACCCGGTTGTAACTTATAAACTGAAATGCTTAAATTTATCTCGCATTAAATCTTTCCTTCTTTTTATGATCGATAAAAAAATACTTAAACCCATCCTTATAATAGGTTTATGTAATAAGCAGCAAATGTCAAAATTCACATCCCGCTAACTTATTCGATAGTAACTATGAGTGTGAGTGAAAATGAATGATTACAGCTTGAAAAGTTTTCCAATTATTTGAATATTTAGATATTGTACACCCGAATCCGTTATAAATAATAATTTTGCCATAATAACGAAATAAACATCTTGCACTGCTCATCCAAAAATAGAAAAAAAGGGTTTTGCATCCGATGGTATATTAGCAGACGACACGAATGACCACTGATGCGTTCAGGATGTTCTTCAGCAGGAGAAACGAAACTTAACGTTGGACACTGGGTTTCCCGCTTCGAGGGCACTGCCATTCGTCTCGGCAGTGGGTGAGATCAAATAGAATCTCAACCAGTGTTAAGGTTCCATGAAGAGGGTACACCGGGTGTAGCACTACAACGTCCGTCGTATGGAGCAGCACTGTACCTAAAGTACAACATACCACGAGCACTGTAGTACTACACCTAAGGTACTACGAAACCTTTCGTAAATACTATATCAATGTCGACACCATGCTTCCCTCCAACTTTTCTTCTGTCCCTATATCATCATCAAAAATAGAACTTAGGTCGTTTCTCACATCTTCTTAGTTTTATGCAGCAAATAATCCGACTCAGCTTCTTTTTCCCTCACGGATCATGCGTTAAAACACACTTTGCCCTGTTTTTACCTCAGGTGGCAGGGGCAGTTCAAAGGGATTAATGGAGAATGAATTTTTTCAGCATATGTTGTAGGGTGGTTTTAGAGAGGCCTTTTTCCAACAAACCGATGTGGTTTCTGTAAAATTTATTTCATTTATTCCTCTACCACTATAAGGACATAAACATGCTATTGAAAGGCCAATTTTACACTTTTAAACTAATATAAAACAATGCCTCGATAATAAGGTGGCTGAATAAAATTCACGAAGGAATTACTATTTTCCTCGCAGCACAGTAAACATCCATTCTGTTTCTCAAAATACCAAAAATTACCAATTCTATGAGAACATGGGAGTGCCACTTTTTATGAGAGGAAAATCTAATAAACTTAGGTTCGAGGAAAAGAAGAATGTATGAGCTGGAAAGGTAGAAGGAGAAAATAAAAGGAAACAATTACTATGGTTGACATTCATGCACGATAGCCAGTAGCTAATCAATTATATATAAATACACATATTTTTCATGTTTTTGCGTGGATTTTTTTTTGTTTTTTTTTTCTGAATTTTGCAATCACGAAAAAGGAGAGGAATCAGTATTTTTAGCCTTAGGTTCTATTTTTAGCATCTAGTTCATTTACTACTATTCTAATTCCTAGAATAACGTAGAATTTGGATGTGTAGATGTTGACCCAGCTTTTGACAACTGCTCCGCAACCAAAGCGACTCTATTTATGTATACTCTGCGGTATCTCTAGAAAGGAAAGGAGGAATACGAGGAATGTGCGAGGTAAGCTCGCAGGTAGAGGAGTGGAGAGTCACAAAAACAAAGACAGGCTTGACGGTCTGAAACACCCTCGTCCACCTCCTACCCCTATTCTAATCCACGTTCCGAACTCACACTCCAAGCCACAGGAGTATTCAGAGTTCTGCTGAGCACATTCGAGGACAGAGTTGAAATGGGAGGACCGTAAGTCAGTTTCCACAGAGAATTAGGTGCGTCACAGGAAGTTTCCCGAGTCCACTTTCTCTCCATCTCCATTCGGGCGCTTTGGGAGCGCTTTCATCGCCGGTTTATCTTGCCTCTCTATCGAGTGCTTTGACTGCAGCAGCAAGGTCACTCGGTGAGATTAAATCCACCGCGAGAAATCTTCTGAGGGTCCGCTTCGAGACACTTGGACTCCTTTAATCTCACAATGATATCGGGGATGAGGAGATGTTGTCATGCAAACGCATATAGATGACTTAGGAGATCGTTTAGCAAACCATCGCTGATGTAATGGGCCAACAATTTATACCTTTTACGGTAAATATACCTAGAAATGGAAACCATTGGTTTCCATATCACATTTTTATCTTCAACCCTTGATTATTTTCGCAGAGAAAGCATTTAAACAATATTTATACACTTCGACATTCCACATTCGCTGAGACAAGCAATCATAACTGGAATAGCCCGAACGTCGGTCCAAAGAAGCAATATTAGTTGCTTAATATAATTTTGCACATTTTTATTCAATGTCTGATAAGTTGTTTGGCGATAAAAATAGAAGATGAGAGGTCACAAATATGCCATTTAATTGAGGATTCTTTAATGAGCATAAGGTGTAAATGATAGTTAAACTCTTTAATAATTTATAATAACTTCTCTTTACCAAAAGAATCTCAAAAAATTCAAACAACACCTTTAAAAAAATGAAAATATTTAAAGAAAGAGCCATATTTATTTAGAAATGTAAATGGGGATAAGTACTTTTCTACCCCTCCAATGTCAATTAAAATAAGTATTGGAAGATTTTCGATGGATGTTTATTGAAATAGGTTCTAATTTAGAGTATTGTTGATTATGTACATAATTTGGCTATGGCTAGCGACCAAATCAGTTGCAAAAGGCAGTCACTGACATGAGAAAATTTATTATGCACGATAATAAATCTTGGACACGAGAAAAAACCCTTGTGCATTGATGGATACACCAATGCAAAGTTCTTATTCGTATTTACACCAAATTAAATTTAAAAGAATGCAGTGAAATAAGAACATTCCAAATTCCGGGAGGGATTATATCTTGACGGGGATACGAACCCAAATCCCAAATTCAGTGATTTTTCATTCTTAACGTGCACTTGCGGGAGACTATGTGGAGGTACCAAACTACCTGCACCGAAGTTATATACACGATTCATACCTTGGGCATAAGCAATAAGGCATATTTAGAATTGTCCTTGGGGCCGTAGTGCTATAAGCAGAAACATACGCCCTGCGGCATTTTATGTCTAGAAGCATAAACCATCGTGTCCTCAAAAGCTTATAAAACTATGCAGAGGACCAATATACATTGGTAGTCAGTTCAAATATAGAACATCTGGCGAAATTTCAAGATACCCGGGATTCGCGCCCCTATCATGGCAAATCATCTTTCCATTAGGGAATTCCTGCACTTATTTGCACTTTCGGGTGACGAGTAAAAATTACGCCTCTGACCAATCCGCCATAATTTCCTTGAATAATATCGCGGACAAAATATTAGAACCCCATTTGAAACAGGAAAGGAATAAGCAACCACTTACGTTGATAAAACGCCGTGCCTACTCATTCAATCCCTACCAACCTGCTGAAATCTATTTTAACGAGGAGTGGCATACCGTAAATTTAAGCAGTTGCATATTTTGCGGTGGAGCGAATAAAATGCGGGAGTGCTTTGAATGAGAGAATGCGAGTGAAAACATGAGACGAGGAAACGGATGAGTCAAAGTATGAGTCGCGTGTTACACCGGCAGGAATCCGAGAGTAGCAGCATGGATATGCTCTCGCATGAAATAAAAAAAAGAGAGAAGCGGGAAGAAGAGGGTGTATGGAGTTGGCTCGGTGTCTTGCGACGTCCCAAAGCAGCGATGGGTGGTGCTTCACGCTTGCCTGCGTTCCTTGAAAAGCTACCGGGGAGGGTGCAAGCGGGCAGGGAGGAAAAACATGGAGAGGAGTGGTGGGGAAGGTGGATACAACACTCCGTGGTGCTCTCACCTGGCAACGCAACAATGGCGGAGTACGACGACGCACGGTGAGCACACGTGACGAACGTAGGTGTGCACATGAGAGACGCACAAAACACAAGGAGAGACGGAGAGTAAAATAAAAAAAACATGGGTTTCAAAAAAAGGATCACTGAAACGAGAGGAGGTCGCTTTTTAAGTGCTCGAATTAATTAGTCGGGAGGGAGGTTTTTACGTTTATTAAACCTTAAAAAATAATAGCGATGATGATGATTTCTCCGCTTAACAATTTATTCTAATAGTGCATCGTATGCGCGTAACATATACATGTGCTCCGGCGTCGGGAGAGAGAGAGAGAAATGCACGAGGCTGGTGAGGATTCATCAAACATTGTATGCACGGTCATGGGTCTGGTTTGCCGTCAGCGCTGCCTTTATTTCACGGGAACCTCGCGCGGGGGGGAAACATAGCTACCATATTTTTTTTCAGAGAGATTGTGGCAGCGCTCGATCCGTCAACGCTTAGGCGAGGACATTACGAGGAGGGGATAGATGAGGAACACCACAATTCTCATATTTTCCCGAAACCGTTGCAACTCCCAAGAGAGGATTGACAATTTAGTGGCAGTCTCCTCGCGCTCAACCGTTTTGCGCTAGTTATTAATTGTAAGAAAAAATGTGGGTTCAAACTGCGATAGTTGCGCATCGCGAGTGGGTTTTGCGGCCTCGTTTTCCGTGCGCTAGTCTTGGGATGAGATGTGCTGCAGGAATTTTAAATAAGTGAGGAAAGCGTCATTAATACCAAATGCTACTCTGGTCAAAGATATGGACTTCGAGTAAATGCAACCATTTAATTTGAGAATATGGTCCAACACACCGCTGAAATAATACGCGACATTTATCGACTTTTTGGCCGAGTAATAACGTGAATTACCAATACAATTAGGTACTTTTTTATTGACTAAGTACTGCAAAAAGGGACCAGTTAAGAAAAGTCCAGGCATGACTGATACAGGAAAATACGCGGTTAGTTTCAAACAATAGGAATATATATCACTTATGCAGAATGGATGTAAATATAACAGGTCTTACCTGCCGGCATATTTTTCGTTGAAAATTTAAAAATTTTATCTTGAAAAATTCAGTAAGGTGTATAGAATAAACCATCATTAACAACAGGCAATAGGGCTCAGAAAATTTTCATTTTATTATGTAACGTGAAAAATTAATCTTAGTAATTTGTAAGATATGAAATGCTTTAGCTTAGAGTGAATTTAATCGAGGATCCAATTCGCGTACCTTGAAATTTCAAGACGCTGGGCGTATATATCACGCCGATACCATGTAAAGGAAAAAAAGCCTAACTACAGTAGAAAGAAAGGAAGTAAAGTGATTCCTAAAAACTCGTGCTCTGAGAAAAAGAACAATGGCTATACTCGCGCAGCTTCATGACCTCATTTTTTCTTCGTGTAAGTTGATGTTCGTGGTATTACAGTATTTTTATTTCGTCTATTAATAGCAATTATGAACAAATATTCTAATAAAGGATTAGATACCTAATCACGATTTAAATAGGAAAATATTCACTCTCGCTTTTCTTCAACAAAGAAGAATAATCCTAACCATCACTGTCATAGGTTTTCTGTAATAAATTCTCCTGGAATTCATATTCTTTGCCCTCCGTACACCCTATGTGTTTCTTCGACATTCGACAAAATACAGACGGTCCCGCTGAGTCACACTCATAGCGCCAGAATGACGATTTGTAAATAATGTCTCAAAACCTACAAATTGAATTACATTTTTAATTCTAATAAACCGTAAGGCGAACCAGCGAATTTCAATCGCCCACGCGAATAAAGATTCAAGTTGCTGTATTTGTCGTCGTAATACGGGTCCCAAACACATGATCCCCCATTTATTCGTAGAAAATTGTATTTTATTGATGAGTGTGCCTACGATGAGCACGAAAGTAGCCTTCAATATTGAAAAAATTCAAACATAAAATTTAATCCCAAAACTGTACAAAAATATACAACAGCCACAAATTCAAAAAAGAAAATTGTGATTTCTCACGCCTTCATTACCTACACATTAAGTAAACGTTTTAATTATAAATCCACAACACCCATATACAATCATTTTTATTTCATTAGGACTCGATATCTTCATGAAAGAGGCAAAATTTATTGGTTTGCGCAAACCAACTTGAAACCACGCGAAAAACTCGAATAAACACGCCAAAACATCATTTTTTAAACATCGTAAACACATAAACATCACATAAAACATCTTATGGCATAAAAGCATGTCATATGAGAGAAAAATATTAATTACAGACAAAATTTTCTCACACGAGTCACCTCATGCGATATCACTACTAAGTTTGCAAAAAGTCGTACTTGTTTAGCCGTAAATTCATTCCAAGTCAGATGAAACTCGAACCATAATGGTGACTGAACGAAAAATTTGTAACTCGAAACATAATAGTGACTAAAAAACTATTAATGCTGCAGGTTAAAAAAGTTTCAAAGCAAAACTTATCACAGGAAGACTCAGTGCGCCAGTACGACTGCCCGAGGGCGAAAACTTCGACCTACGCTGGCGTTCAGCGGCGCCGATCTTCCGAGACCGAAGAAGGTGATGCGTCAAGGACATCTCACGACGGGGAGCGGAAATGGCACAGGTCTCGGCGCCGTAGATGCTCGGCCATCTTTCCCTTCGCCAGGATCTCAAGTCCCTGCGCGGCCTCTGTTGCATCGATGCATCGCACGTCACCCAGTGATAAATGAAGTTCCCACGCACGATCACGCCCTCACACGCGCGCCATGTCGCTATGCAAATTTCTGTCGCGAGGGGAACAGATGGCGCCGCCAAGCGGGCGTGACATGACACTGTGCCGCATCGGGGCGACGTTGACAAACCGCTCGGACTATTCCTAGTCGCATCGGAAACCATTCCCGTGAGGCATCGTTAATAACCATCTGCCATGAATGACGGAAATTCCTACTACTGCCACACGACCACGCTCGGATCGGCACATTTCCATCTCTGAATGAGAGCAACACGCTGACGTATTGCATGCATATTGTGGACGTTATAACTCAGGCAAGAATGCAATACGAACCAATTCAGGTCTTGCACGATCCAATGAAATCCATAGAAACCAAAATAATCAGAGTTTTTACGAGTTATTTCTTGTGGACAATGGCTAATTAGCGTAATCACAATCAGTGCTCTAATAAAAACACTCGTTTTCTTATATAGGGTAGAGCTTCCTCAGGGTCACTTTATACGCAAGGATTTTGCCTTACACAGCCTAAACGATTTCGAACCAGACCTAGCCCGGATCTCGACCCTTAGGTCAGCAAGTTTTTCACTGACCTTCATTAAATTACGGATTGCATGAATCAGGCAACGGTACAAGAGAAAAACGCAGATATCAGAATATTTTTATAATTCTCAGCAATAGAATAGTTTTTTTCTCGCGAAGGCCTTCTACAAGTAGGCGAATAGAGCTCGAAAAAATATTTTTAAGAATATTTTCCCCATGAAGACTTATAGTTACAATTTATCATTAACGCTTCGTTTACTAGTGAACAGGGGTATTTGGAAGTAATGATAGACTTCCATTAAGCTGAATATTTCCCATGCGTTGTATATTCATGTTTATTTTCTCAAAATAAATTACTACACTAGTTCTCTGATGTTTTTTCATCAAAAAGAGTAAAAAATAGGCCTTCAACCGTGCATAAATTAGAAATATTCAGAAGAGACCAAGTTGTAGATATGCCGGTTAAATTTTTATTGAAAATAGCCGCATTATAAATACTTATTCTCTTGTAACTACCAATTAAAATTTAAAAAACTCAATAAGTAATCTTTCCTTGTAATTGTATTACTGCTATTGAGCTACAGTAGTTAGTCTCTGAGTGGGATGGGATAGGGTGCCAAAGTGATTAACACTTTCACTTTAGTCTCCATCTAGTGACACCCACTGAGAAGAGTCCTCGCTCGCCTACTTATATGGACTCGCGGAGCCTGGCTCCGACGGAGAAAGGGTGCCAAAGAGAGCTTTCAACCACTCTGCACACTGCAAACGAAAAACGCTCTCTCTCTCTCTCCCCGAGTCACCTGCATGCTAGCACGCCAACTCCCTAATGGCCTGCTGAAAGAGCCACTGCAACCGACGAAGCTCACCTTACCCTTCTCCACTCAGCCGTCATTACAACTCCTCTTGGCCATGGCTCGCATTGCATCGCTTTCATACTCTTTCCGTCTCTCTTCGAGGTCGTCGCGCAAGAGTAGTTGTTCGGACCAGGTGCCCCGCGCCTATCTTCCACGTCCGTTCTTTGTCCCTGGCGCTTAAGTCATGTGCAACGCCGCGCTAATGGCCTCGTTTACTGAGGGTTGGTGCAGAAATGAGGGAGCAATTGCGAATGAATATCAAATGAACCGCTCAACTTCTAATTTGAGAGAGGAGGACGTAACCTAACAACCAGGAGCAAATAAGCAAGGCTTATCCTTTGGGGAAATACGTTTGCTGAGGTCATGCATAAACCTTAGGTAATTTACCACGAATATTTTCCTAAAAGTAGGCAAGAAGGTAGTTTTTTGAAGAAAAAATAATTCACCAACACTATTAGCTCAACAAAAAATAGGTACACACCAATCCTAATGATTACAGTCATTATTTTACATTTAACTCATGGTTTTACAAAAAATAACCTAAGCGGAATAAAATTTTAATACCCTTAGAACTGTGGATTTCAAATGGTGTTTTTAAAAAGAACAGCGTCAATGAATGCATCTTATTATAAATATCGCTATAAAATAATTAGTTACTAAAATTTAGCTCTAGTTAAAATGGAAAACTAAGAGCCGTTTTTTGTAATGTCTAATTAGTCTGAACTATGAGATAATTTACCCTCAACTTAATCTGGTTTGGACTGAAAGTTCTGGTGAAGGCTTAGGTCCGACCTTATGCAGAAGTTAACCAGAACTTTCCATCACCTCTAAGTAAAGTAAAAGACTGTATTATCTCAGGGTTGGTCTTAACCAGACGCTATAAATCAAGCTCTAAGAATATTACTGCGGAAAAAAGATCATAACAACCGCATAAATAATGAAGACCTCAGAAGCATCAGTTACTTGATTCCAGCCTAACCACCGAAAAACAATTATAATCGCCTTCTTTGAGATAAATTCAATACTTTATTATGGGATCCTGCCTCTTCATGAGAGTGAAGATATTTCTGGATGGATAAATGGACTATATCGCAACAAAATTTAAAATATCATTTTTACCTATTCTTCAATTTTAATTTCCTCAGATATACCTATCCCGATGAGGATTTTAACGTGAAGCAAATGTTTAGCAGCGTCCTTGAAAGTATTAAGTAAATCCTGAGCCAGTGAATGAATTACTTTTAAAAGAAAAGGAATGTTATAAATGATTAGATTTCATCTTTATAGTATTTACAATCGCGTTAATAAAATTAACGCTATGGCATAGTTATTCAAGTATTTTCTATGCATTGCTACGTTAGTAAATCGTTGAAATGCCATGAAAATATGCGCTCTATTTACTGATTGCAAAGTATTAAATATTCGAGTTTTAAATTATGTAGCGGCATAGAATTCAATCAAAGGTTTTATTATGTGCACTAATTATGCTGGATATTTTTCTACAGTTTAGTCTGAAAAATATAAAAGCTTCACGCCCCAAATATTTTTTGAGAAAGCCAAAATCTTTTCGCCATCAGCAGCATTTTACACGTTCATTCTAATTGCCGTCATTTAGCCAAGGAAGAGACAAACGCAGAACTCACTGCTAAGGTTGTGTTAAGGCTCACCGTATGATTCAAAGCTGTTAAGGGGATAAAATTTAAAGGTATCAACCGTGACTTCCGACACATGCCTTTGAGTCATTTGAATTTCTCCCCGACAAGTTGAGTAGATGTGGCATTACCTTTGATGTTAACTGCGCAAAGTGTAGGGCTAGGAGCCTAGCCTTACTTAGCACCCTGGTGATCAAAAGGCGTTTTTGTTGGAGAGCTAAATGTTACTAGGGTAAATTACCCCTTTATCTCGTCTTTGAAGGCTTTTTACGTGACATCATCCTGAGATTTTCTTTCAACTGCCACTTTACCAGACACCGGTACAGTATTTGGTTAAACACGCGCGTTGAAGAACGAAAATATATTATGCGACTGCAATGTGAAACTACGTTTTCCTTCCGTCAGTGGTATTAAAGGCCATCAACCTCCTGTTTTGCGTGTATTTGCGATTTTATCTTGATTCTGAAGTGAAAGAATAAATTCACGATCCACGCTTGTGTTCGACTCTGTTGATTCTCAAGTTATTAATAATAATATTTACTCTTCCATACATGTGTTCATGCATATAATTATTTCCAATCAGGAAAGTATAGTTGCTTGTAGGCAATGAGAGTATAATTAGTGTAACTTCAAAATTCTTAAATGCGGAATCGGAAAAAAAGATATGAACGAAAATACTCATTACCTATAGAAAAATATTGAACAAAGTTTTATGTGCATAAATAAATTCAAAAATGCAGTGACTATAAAATAAATTACAGCATAGAATATGCAACAAATATGAAGTTAAATATTTTACACACAGTAGATGGTATACAACAACAACAATTCCAACTATCTCGAAAAAAATCCCTTCTTTCCGTTAGCCGCTTGACCTCGTCTGCATTAAATGTCTTATTTAACTATCCTGGGATATCTTACTTCACTTTTTATTTATTTTTACATTAATTTACTACAATGAACTTACGATATTAATTTTTATTATTTTCTCTTTTCTTCCATGATGTAACCACTCAGAAACCATCGTGTTGGTCATCTAAGTTATTTCCAGAACGGAAAAATGGCAACCTGTTACTCGTTAAAAATTGCATACTTAACTCATGTATGATAAACCTTGGCTCTTCGAACCACAAGGGTAAATTGAATCTTGTGAGAGGAAAAAGACTGCAGATCAGCCCATATGCCGAGATTTCGCCTAATGCAAAATCATTTGAATAGTATCCCACCAATAAAATGCGACACATTATATTATTCATGCCGAGTTAATGTTATTCAAATAGGTCTAAGAATCCAGATTTACATATCTTACTATATAGCCATGGTTTTACTGCATAATGTAGTCACCATGAGAGGAAAATGATCAACTTAGCATATTTCTGAATTGAAACTAAGTTATTCTATTCATCTTCCGTAACTTGATGATATTAAAATGAAATTATAATTAATCAATGTAGGGCCAATAAAGCCATCTAGACCAGGAGGTTAAATGTATGAATATTAACATAATACCCCATCAGTTAGTGCAGTTTTAAGAAGTTTATAATTATAAAGAGCATGGTTCCATTTCAAATCATGCATTAAACTATGAATTAAACCCTTCTACCGATTAAGGTTACTTGAGTCCAACGAGATAAAAAGTAATATGACATGGAAAGTGGCGTCAGACCATGGACAGGACCCATAAGAAAATACCATTAATTTAACCAGCATAAAATTTGCTATCACTGAAATAAGATGTATTACATTCTTAGGCCAGCCTCGGTCGCGGGGTTGTCCTGGTGTGCAAAACCTACAAGTGCGAATCCCGCCAGGGAAGGGGTTTTAACCCTTTCTAACCCAGAGCTGCTTCTGGGAGAAATCAAATTTCAAGATTTTTCATTTTGAAAACTTGAAAATTTCACCCTCTTTTATAGTCATATTGGCAGCTATATGTTTCACCATTACAATCTACTCCTCAAAATAATGCGTAGTTTAAATGTTTCCTGAGTAGAGCATAAAATATATACATTTTTAATGTTGCTCAGAAGCAAAATTGGGTTATAATGGGTTAATTATTCCGGAATTTGTAGCATATGAATGCCAAACTTTTGAGAACAAATGAAAGAATTTTATACCCTTATTTGCACACACAAAATAATTAAAATGCAATAAAAACAACTCAGGTTTACGATGTCTACCTTAAACTAAAAGCACAGTCCCACTGCATCGAGGAATCCTTATGCTAGGCAATGAAATAGCTGAACATGCTTCTTTAAATAATTTCTCATTATCCTTCATCTTTTGAGACTTCACGATACAAAACAAAAAAACAGTAACTAATCAATATGAAGGTAGGGTAGGGGTGGGCCATGCGGAGGGTTGGGTCTGGAGTGAGTTGAGGGCGCTCTTCAGTGTGTCACGGAGGCCCTTGAGGTCGGGCGAGTCAGGGGTGGCAGGGGGGGGGAGGCAGGAGAGAGAGAGAGAGAGAGAGGGATGAGCGAAGCGTGGAGTATCAGGGAGGAGCTGAAGGATTTTTTTGCGGAGTTGTTAATTGTGAAGTGACCGAGACAAGGGCTATTTCACGGTCCCATTCTTTCAGCGGGGCAACAGTCTTGCGGGTTTGCTGGTGACTGTCCCCGCTGGCTTCCTTGTTGGTTTTTCGGGAGGTAACGCTGCTCCGTGAAGGTTCCTCTCTCACCATCCTTTATATTTTTCCAGCACCACCATCACGAGCACATGACGTAGGGGGCGAGGGAGAGAGAAGAGGCAGGGGGTGTTTATTTTTTTCGGTCGTGGACAAGGGGGGTGAGAGTCGAGTGGAGAACAGATGACGTTATGTCGCAGCCTCAGGCAGGATTTCAAGCAGAAAGTGGTGGTGGGGTGGGTGTAACTATTGGGGTGGGTTTGGGGGGGAAGTGGGAGGGGGAAACGGGTGAGAGAGAGAGTCCTATTCCACGGTCGCCAGCGTTTAACGAAAAAACAACGGGGTGGATATATTTTTGGCTCATTTTTGTGTCTCGGTCCAAGACCGTAAGATCTTCAAAGGGACTAAGACGTGAGAGATTACATCGCACGATTAAAGCTATCTAGAGATCTAGAAAGGCTCATTAAATGGAAACAGCAACCCAGTGGACTATCCCACTCTTTTTTTAGGCTATTTAAATCCAAAATGTTAGGATCAAATGCTGGCCTAAACGATGCCGCAAATATCTGCTACTAGTAGGAGAGAACTACTGCGGTACTCTCTGTTTCACTGTGAAATAGTGCTCAGTCCTGGTTTTTCAGAAATATTTTTTTTTAAAGTTTCATCCTTAGTTATAAAGGTTTGAAAGGCAACATTAAAAAAATACATATTGATTTCATAATTTCTGAATATCTCTTTTTCCTTGAGGATAAGTTTAATTTGCTGCTTTTCCTGAATATTCCTCTGAAAGTTAAATTTATTTTATGGGTATTTAATGTAAGAAATTCCATTTGTAGGCATAGTTTCATTATTTGCCCATTAAATATATTAGTACACAAATCAATGCATGACCATCCTAAAAGTTTCAATCCTCTTTATTTCGACTGTATTTTGCCAAGAAGGTAATGATGTCCATTTCATAGAATAAAAGCTAATTTGCAGCACTGAATTTTACCAGTACTTGATATGAATGGTTGAAGGTCCCATTCAATTACTAGCCGGCAAGAAGATAAATATTTTCCACCTAAAATATTGACACGAGAGGCTTTCATCGTGAATGTGTAATATCCCACTTTATTCTAAGAAATATACATTGACTCAAAATTGAAATTTCAATAAGTTCATTCACGGAAAGAGCCTACAATTGTCCCCTATGTGTGCGAAATCATTCAATAAACAAGGAAACTTCTTAAACTTCATTATGTTCCTTCATGAAAAGAGCGTACAATCACTCCCGTATGTGAAATCATTCAATAAATAAGGAAAACAAACAAACATAGCCCGCCTTGAATGTTTAAACTCCTATAATGAGCGTTTAAATAAATATTATCGATTGAGAAAAGCAATTTTTGCTCTTTTCAGCTGAGAAGATAAATTTTGTAATTAATACTTTACAGAGCTTTCGATTCATAAATTCTGGCATAGTTCTTCCATGTTTTTCATTTTTACATAGGAGTGAAGTAATGCCTCCGGTGAAGGTAGCACAAGAAAACTAGGACGTACGTATCAAATATTCGAGTAATGGTATTAGCTGGCATATCTTTTAATGCTAGGTACTGTCAGCATTTGAGTAAAAGACATTATTTTATGTTCAATTTCCCATGCTTTGCGAGTATTTACATAATCTGAATGCTTCATAATTATGATATATGGCTGTTCAATTTGTGCAACCATCGTAATATGCATTTCTTGGATGCATGTGGTACTTTGACGCATCTACGAATATTTACACATGCATGCATTTCACTCACTTCGAATCCAATTTAGAATGCTACCGAGGAAAAGAAATGAATCTTAAAGCCACGAGAGCACGCATCATATATTGACAGTCTCACTCTCACAGTTGTAGGTTTAATTTTTATTCTCACTTTTGAATACATTAATAGGTAAAACGTATTTTGCTCATCTCCATTGATCATATCAATTTCCCACTGACATGACTGCATTATTCAATCTGTTCAATGACATGAAGTGACAAATTTTTCTCAAAAGAAAATAACAACCTTCGCAATGTAAAATGCTGTGAATACAATAACACTCCTTAATAAAAGGACATAGCTCGTTCTTCTGTAACTTTCATTTTACAGTTTTACCACTCATCATTATTTACCATGAAGAAACGTTGAAAAGGAGATAATGGGCAATATAAGCCGTTATAACCTTCTTTCTAGGCTAGGAAATCCGCTGTGAATCTGAAAATCAGTTTCTAAATAAGGGGTGAAAATAAAAAGAACTTGGAGAAATCAGGGGCGCAGCTAAGAATTAAGGCTAGGTGGGGTTTTAGGCGCAACTAATGCTTTGGGGTGTGGGGCTAATGCATGCCTGCCAGGGTAAGCGGGAGTTGCGGGGACCCTCCTCCAGAAAATTATTAACATTAAGGGTTCAAAATGACTTGATTTACCGGTTTTTGAAAGATATTTCATTAATCCCAACACTATTCTATTACTAATATCAATAAAATTAAATAACATGGATTAAACTTAAAAATTTTTCTGAGCTCTGGGGGGGGGGGGGTTTATCCCCCAAAACCCCACCTCGCTTCGCCACTGGAAGAGATGACATCTGTCCTGTGGAACTTAAAATAACCAGCACACTACAATTTGTCATCCCCGTCCTTGAACTTGCAAAGGATCGCAGATAGTTCATCGTCTCTCCTGTTTCCAGTTTACCTCGATGCACGGTGACCTTGCGCCATTTGCCAAGAGCCGAAATGCGGCGAGCGAAGATGAGCGTTAAAACCGCAGACTTGCCGTGACCAAGGACACTCACCTTCACGCAAGCAGCAGTGCGCGGAGTTGGCACAGAGGAGGGCTCGCCCTAGGGGTGGAATACGGGTGGAACGAATAATAGTGAGAACAATTTTCAACACATTTTCTGTCGAATTTTCTGCATATATTTTTAACGGATTTTAGGGAATATAGGCGTAATGGTTGCAAAAATTTAGTCAGTTTTCTTCTACCACGAAAAGTTTATTCACTTCACCTTTTGTGACTGTGACCACTTTCTGCAAGATTGAGTATCTATCACAAGAGGCATCGTTGCTCTCCAATTGGCTGAAATTGACTTTATGCGACTATTCTTTGAATGAATGATGAATTTTAGTCTAATTATGCAGGAGATACTAAAGTGAGACGAAAACACGTATCCCGACTTTTGCTTCTTGGGGGAAGCTTCAGTGTTGTGCGGGTTGCATACAAACATATTTCGTTGTCAAATCCCACGCATCGATAAATCATTCATTCATTAGTACCAAACCATTCATCAGTTATATCGTAATTCTGTATGAAAAGTATACAAGCAAGATTTCCCTTTTAAATTCATTCATATGCAAATTTTGTATGATATATGAGCAAAAAAGAGGGTATCCTGCAGCTTAAAAAGTTGACGTGAAAGATAAAAATTGAGGTTATTTCCTTATCCAGAGGCCATAAGCTAATCCAAAAAATGTCTCAGATCTAAAACAATAAATAGATTGTTCTCCGGTGTAATGTGGGGATTGTGGGGTAATTGTGTTAGTCCGCGAAAGCAAATAATTTTCGCGCTCATAAATATGAAAAAGGAGTGCTATCATTTTTAACATTAATAGAGGCTAAAAGCAAAATTGTAGCAAACATAATGTGGATATTTCGGCCCTAATGTTATTATGTAATCAATTTTTTTAAGGTCTTTAAGCCCATTTTTTCGCCTTTTTCATGCAACAAATATGTTTCGTAATCAATTACAGCTTTCTATCGCAAATAACTATAAAAGTTGTGTAATGACATAACATATTTTCAGCACGATACTTATAGTATCTTACTTATGGTAAGTCGACTTCATAACCCTTTTCTGTCATAACTACAAGATTATAAAGACAAGTTTTAGCAAGATTGAAAGAAACGGACAATTATAACCAGCATGGAAATCAGAATTTTAAAATGCCCATTCCATGTATTACGAAAGTTTCGAAATCGCGAAAAGTTTATTCATTATGGCCGTCATTTTCAGAAGAACAAACAGAATATTTCGAAAATTTCATGAGAAAGGCTTCGTTTCTCAGAAGAACGTTTTGAGTGGCGAGATGATAGCGGATATAGAGACTGGTCTTTGGAGCTTTTTTTTACGGGCAAGGGTTGTTTAAAAAAGAGTTTATCTCACAGAGATATTAGCATCATTACGATGATAGTCAGGGGTCAAGTTAAATTATATTCCTCGTTTTCATTCTTCGGTAGATACTGCTGTGAAAACGAAACATGCTAGAAGATGGGGAAGATGTTTCATGAAAACGAAATGGATGAGTGAAGCAGCCATACATAAGGAGAGTTATTTGATTCGAGTCGGTCATTGCTGAATGAATAGCTCAAGAGTCCTAGATCCATAACCGGAGTGAGTCCTTGGAAATTTACACGGCAATTGACTGAAAGAAAGCCGAATATCAGCGTTTCCAAAGGTAATGATTTGCTTCAGATTAAGCTTTTCCAATATGCTGCGATCCAAAGAAACTAAATACATTCTCTTAAAACATAATTACACAGTTGCATAGCCAAAAAATATAACTGATTGGAGTTACCTCTGATGTTCCTCAAATGATAAGTGAACCGTTGCAAGGGACATCTAAGGACTGGAGACTTAATACGTGAACACTCAATTAGGTCCAATGAGTAGGGCTGGGTGACAGTGGGGCAAAGTTCTCGCCTGCCAAACCGAGGGTAGCGGGTTTTTAGACCCACATTGGTTATTGTCATTTTATTAAAATGTAATGTAAAAGCCCAAATGGAACCGTTTTCGGTGGTGCTGTAATGAATGAACAAAGAAGTCAAAACCAACTCCACTAAATCTGGAAAAAATCAAGATGGTGTTGAATCAGTCAAAGCTAATGCGGCCCACGGCATTTGATAATTCTGCAATTGGAAGCGTATTTAAAAAAATCAGATTGTCGCTGGTGGCAAATTAACACAGATAGGTTGATGTTCACGATTTATTTTTTCCAAAACTGAAAATAGTTATCTGCTCTTTACGAAGAAAGGCTAACTCAAACTTAAGGTTTCTCCCCCGAATTCTCTCAGAGCTCAAAGATCATTTGACGGTAACCACTTCAAACTACGAATCCATAAAGGATATACTTATATTCGCTCCGTAAAAAAATCTGTGAGTAAAGGGTTACATATGCTTAGTTATAATAGAAGGTACAGTTTTCCATGGCAATAATCCAAGACATTCTCGAAAATATTGAGGATATGACGAACTAAATACACCCACCGCTTTCAAAGAAGTGCGTAGAAACGTCTTATTTCATTACGCTGTCATTCTTTCTAAATTAAGGATGACGTGTTCTAAAGGAGCATTCGAGGCCATCATATTCCAGTAACTGGACCGGAAACGGCAGATAAATCCGACCTTAGCCCGACTCCATACGGATTCTGGCAAATTGGAGATGTTTACACACTATTTCATTTTAAAACGTCCATGTTTCCCCATCTTGAGTTGGCTGCGTATTAATTTGCTTTAGAGCCTTTGGGCAGCCTGTTTTTTTACGAGAGAGGATGAACCTATCTTTAGGCATCAAAAAGGATTGAATAAAAACAAAACGGGAGTAATTTCCATCTTCCTCCCCAGCGAGTGATTTACAACTTTTCCTAAACTGCCAACGGACCATTTCTCCCTCGATTCCGGGCTCACAGAATCGTCCCGCGTGATATAGCCTTTTGCCTCTCTCAAGAACGCGAGAAGGGGGAGAGGAAGGCGAACAAGGATTTTTCACTCAGTCAGCGGCCTTCGTGAATCGAGGAGGAAGCTTTGGAAGATGGACGGAAGGGAGTTGAGAAGAGAGAAATCTTCGGAAAGGACGCTGAAAGACACGTGGAGTGGAAGATAAGAGTGGATGCGAGCGAAGTCTTCCAAATTTAAAGGAGTGATTCAGAAGGAAACGGGCAGCAAAACACTCGTAAAACCAATTTAAGAGCTCCACGGCACATGGCGTAACGAAAAGATTCATCTGGAGGAACGCTTTAAAGTGCACTTTTGAACTCCTCGATCCCATCTTTAATTTCTTTACCTTGGCATTTCGGGAGGAGTGTTGGTTATTTACACACATTTCCTGTACCTCGTATCTGCCATCCTATATTCCACAAAATCTCTCACCCTCCCGCTTTCAACCTCTCTCTTTCTTTTTCAAGGCAGGAAGCAGGGAGTGGGGAGTGATGACTCATTTCCTTCACTCTTCTGTCTCTGCCAATGGAAATACAGGAAGGTATATGGTAGGGATATACTCCCTTCTTCGCCCAGTTCCCTCTCACCATACGTCTCTCTCTCGCGCTGTCCAATTCGACTGCGCTCTCACCATGGCAACGGTGACATGAGTTTGAGCTACTGCTTTTTCAGCTCCCTTTCTTTTTTTCCATTCAAATTCGCAAAAGTGCGTGGCAAATTCAAAGGTTTCGCAATGACGGGAGCTGAAGAGATGCTTTTCGGCCCTCCAGAGTCTTCTTACCACTGCGCGAGGGAGCATTCACCAGCGCTTCCGAATGGACGGAAACTCAAGAGCTGGGTGAAATGGTGTTCAAAAGGGAGAAGACCGTAAGAAAAGCTAAATCTTCAGGAATATTCCGCCAGAGAACTATTTCAAATAGGGAGCGGCTAAATTTTAAAAATTCAGCTTCTTGTTAACCCCTCGAAATTTGGGAATGGGATTAGAAAAGTACAGTTTTTTCAGCATACCTCGATGAAATAATTTACAGACGTTTCTCTGGAAAAGTGCATTCTATGATAAAAAAGTAATAGCATAATAAAATCGGAGTAAAAACTAATATTGCACATAAATTTCCGATATAAGTACTAATTTTACAGTTATTTTGTGATACAATACAGTATAAAAGATAAATGAAATTCACTAAATCATTACTAACTTTGTGGTATTCCATTATAAGTTTTCTTGGATGTATAACACTATTACTTATATCACTTCCTTTTTACATAGCGCGACCCGGGTTCCGATGAATTATCATCATCTTCAGGCGCAAATCATGATCTATTAATCTTATTATTGTTACCTAGTTACCTGATGAATTTTAAAACGGACGCCAGAATAGGGGAAAAGGATGTGTAAAGATATTCATTTAAAACAATAAAATTTACAATACAGTATTTCTCACCCGCTAAGTCATTAAACTCGAAAGGTATTCTCGACGAGTGAGAATAAAGTCCAAAATGGACTTTATTGAGTGCAGGTAAGTGAATTTCTCACATTCAGACTAGGGTACAAGTTCTTTTCCCTGTACCAACCGGAAGCTATGAGTAGGCTTGGGGGCATCCGATGGCATTCCCGTGGATCTGAACCTGGACCCTCCAATGAGCAGTCACTTAGTCCTACCCACCAGATTACAATACTCCTCTAAGCATTCACATAAATTTTAGGCACCCTCTGAAGGTAAAATTGTATTATTTACGAAAAAAACGTTAAATTATCCTACTAATATATTATACTATATTCATTGTATATTAATAAATATATTATTCAGACTACGGTACAAGTTCTTTTCCCTGTACCAACCGGAAGCTATGAGTAGGCTTGGGGGCATCCGATGGCTTTCCCGTGGATCTGAACCTGGACCCTCCAATGAGCAGTCACTTAGTCCTACCCACCAGATTACTATACTCCTCTAGGCATTCACATAAATTTTAGGCACCCTCTGAAGGTAAAATTGTATTTTTTACGAAAAAAACGTTAAATTATCCTACTAATATATTTTACTATATTCATTATATATTAATAAATATATTATCCTTCGCACCGTCTCAAAATTTCCACTGATATTTTTCGCTAAAATATTTACTTTATCCTACCCAGCAATATTTTAGTTTTTGAACGTATTTTTCCATTTCAACACCAATTCAATGAATCTCACATGAAATGGCTAAAAAATACAAACTATATCTAATGTCATAGCTTGAGTTAATAATGAGCGTTGATCTGACACATTAATAGCACAGTGTTTATTTATATAAACCATCTTAAAGCAGACAGATATTAATATTTTTTACATACTTCCCCTATAAATTATACCATTTCCACCATAGGATAAAAATTACTTTGCCACCATTGGATAAAAATTATAAAATAATAATGAACTAATTAAAAGTAAAGCCAAATCAATATACACTTTTTCCCAAGAAATATGACGATAAAATGATTCCATAACACGAAGAATTGTGTTCATAAAAAGTTATGGGCAAAAAAACGTTATTACATGAAAGTTTTAATTAGTTCCATTTAAAGAAATGAAACTATAGTAAATGTTGAAATATTTTGCCAAGAAAAAAAATCGTAGCAATAAAATTGGTATTAGCATTTTAACTTGTGGGCTAATTCTGAAGGGGATGGGGTCGGTATGGTGGCTAGAATGTTGGCTTCCTACCCGGCGGGCTCGGGTTCAAATCCCGGCAGTGGCAGAGAAATCCCTGCTTGAATGTTGTGTGGAGGACATTTCAAGCGCAACACTCCGTCCGTCGGATGGGACGTTAAGCCGTGGTCCCCTTGGCGCCTTTCGCTAAGAGCAGGCTAATGCCGACGCCGGGTTGCTCTCCACCCTTCCTTCTATACCCTACCCTCATGGCGCAAATGACCTCAGCTGTCGGTCGCCTCCTCCAAATACCATACCATACCATACCGCTAATTCTGAAATGCAATGAAATATTGCAGCAGGTCCAATTGTAAGAGAATATGGTCTAGATTTATAAATACGAAAAGTTTTACAAATAGATTAGAATTATCATTGTGTTTTCGGAACTGAAAATAAAATTAATGAAAAAGTTTTCATGAGAACAAATGAAAAAGTTAGTAAAAAATATAGCCAAACTTTAAGTCATTTAGCTATTCCAAGGGTCTACGTTATGCTTGCCAGTGCCGTTCCCAAAAGCATGAGATTGAAAATAAAAGAAATTCAGCGTCTGGAGAAACACAGCTTCTCCATTATTGGAAATGAAACAGCCCCGCCTTCGTCGCCTGGTAACAATGAGCATTATATCGGCATTGGAGGAGAATGGGGGTGGGTTGAAGGTTAAAGTTCCCGAGAGAAGGGGAGGGGGGGCCGAAAGGGTTAATTCTCGCGCCATCATTGCCACAGTTCGCAATTGCGAGGAACTTCCCGTAACTTCGCCTCCATTCCGACCGCTCTCTCATTTTAGAGCACGGACGTAGGAAATGAAAATCGTAGGGAGCAAGTGGCGAAAACCGGAGACCAGAGTTTTTAATTTTCAACTCTCATATCGACTGCAGAAACGATGCTCTTATGGAGAGCGGGGTCTTCAGATATAATTACGAAAAGAAGTTTCGGCAAACAAAAAAACCCCTCTTCAATGGCCGATTATTGGCTATAGTTGTGGTTGATAAATCATTAACTAGTAATTTAAGCCATATATATTTTGTAAAATACGGTTTTAACAAGAAATAACACTATATGCTTGAGTAACGGGATATAGACAAGGTGGTAAAGAAGAAAATTTCGCTACTTCAACAGTAAATACTTTTCCATAATTGTGAATTTAAACTAATTAAAAATTGATGCTTCAAATTATGGGCAGCTGACTTTTCATTAACCATAATTCGAAAGTTCGACATTTTTCACCAGAAGAGGGTAAATTATTTGAAGAAAAACTTACCTTTATATACAAAAAAAACTTAGGAAACGATTACTTTCCTACCACGCTACTTAAGAGGTAAGAGGATTTTGGAACTCCAACAGATCTTTTGTGGATGTCATGGCGATTGATTTTCCTCCCATGGAAATTTCGCTTCACCTTATTATAAAAAAGAACATATAATGCAATTTATTTATCGCATCAAGCTGAAGTACGGGGTATGATTAAGGACATATGAAAAAATTGGTCGAGTTTGAAAATTGGGGTCTTGGAAGAATATATGCCATTCGGAAAAAAGGATGGATTGTGGAAAATAAGGAAAGAAACGGTAATTTAGAGAATTACGAAAGCCTCGTATACATTCGTAAATTAAAAGCAGAAAATTTAGATGGTCTGGGAATGTGTAGAGAAGGAACCTAAGTACAAAAACAATAAACGGTGTACGTGGGGAAGCAGTAAGAACGACGTTCACAAGAAAGATGGCAAGATGACGTAATACTTCGGTAGAATAGTAAAGAAATTAAGTAGAAGAAATAAGATGAGACGGAATTTTCGTTGTTGGCTAAGACGAAAAAGCTCAAATTTTGAATACCCAATGAGGTAAATTAGGTAAAAACTTTTGCTTTTCGAATGTACTTTTAGGAGCTTAGTAATGTTTCTATATTATAACATTTTATTTAACATTTATTTGTATATCTTATCAAAGGGTAATCTTAATGGATTCCATGCCTGGATTATCAGCTTTCTGTCCTTCTCAAAGAAAAAGTCTCTCTCTAATTTCAAAATTAATCGCATTACACAAAAATAATATTAGCTAACAATTTCGCTGAAAAAGTAACGTTTTTTGAAAGCAGACCAATTAAAATTCCATATAATCTAAAATATAAATCATTGCAATAGAAATAACTAAGAGCACTCTTTTGATAACGCAATGGATAAGGCCTACGTTAGGATTTATTTTTCAAACTCTTTGGTATTGAGCCTTGAGCACGATATTCATTTCTTTTAAATTTTTTAACCGTAAAAGTTCCTTAATCAAAACCACTCTTCTCCTGAACACAAACATAGATTGGGTAACCGGTTTTCAGAAAATTGCCTTTCTAGAACTCAACCTTGGCTCAAGTAGGTCTCCCTTACGATAACCGTTCTCCCTATTGCTAGCGATAATGACATGAAATAACCCGTAGTGCATTGATTCAGCACAGTGTAGCCTTGAAAAGAAATTATCGAAAAAATCACGAAATTGTCCACTCTTGAATTGGGCGATGTTAAGACGTCCTGGATAAAGTGGAAACGAGGCAGTGCAGGAAGGTAGCACTCGTTGGTGGCATTGGAGAGAGCAACTTTAAATCACCTACATAGTGGCAATAACAGTACCCTATTGGGCTTCCAGAATGGGCTCAGAGGGAAAATTGGAGCAGATTTGCTTCACGCTCATGGGGTTGTGGTATCGTAAGGAAGGTTTACATTCAAGAGTCGCTTCATTTTCTAAACAAGAGCTTGAATAAGTTCGCTTATGAAAGATACGGCTAAAATTAAACTTTACGCGTGAAATACAAGTAATATATATTCAGAATTAAAATAAATGAATGTATTATCAAAGAATATCTTCCAAAAAAATATGTTTCCACCAAATTTGGAAGGGTTAATATTGATCCAAAATGAAAAATACACAGAAAATGAAGTTCAGGAGCAAATACAATATTAATTTTAACCTATGATAATTTAGAGGATGTTGAGGTTAAATAAATACAATGCTTTTAATACATATTTGGCAACTAAGCACCCAGTTTCATTATAAAAGACATGTCAGGTATATATGAAGATGGCTGTCAACAGTTAGTTAACGTGATTGACGGAACTACAACAAAAAGCGGTGGTGGCAAATCTTTCATCGCCGGAATTTAGGAATAACTAGCAAATGAAGACTGATTAGATAGTGTTTTAACCAAAAGGTTGGTTTCGATCGGCCGAGCTTATCCCGAATTAAGTTACAGGTGCATGAATTTTCGCACTTTCAGGGTAGTGGGATTAGTTTCTTTCGATGGGACTGTTGTTTTTCATTCACGTCCTCGCACATCAAAGACTTTGAACACGAGATTCGAGTGCTCAACTCAACGGGCTAAGACCCTTTCTCATGAAGACTGATTCCCAGGCACAATGCAAACGAGGTTTTGTTCCATTGAAATTTTTAACTAATCATTGTAAACATTTCCTTACCAAATAACCATGGGTTTCTTGTATGATGTTGGGCACGATATGGTGGAAGGTCTTTATATTATTAAAATAAGACATTGCAATATTTCCACTGAGTTTTATTATTACACGAGTTTCGTCGTTACAATTACTAACGTTGTTTGTAACGACGAAACGCGTTGTGTAATTATAAAACTCAGAGGAAATATTGTAATGTCTTATTTTAATAATAAGCATGGGTGACTTAAATTTTAACCATCAAGGATATTATTGGCATATTTTCATCAGGAATTGAATATATTTATAACCTGATTGGCTCAAAGTGTTTTTACATTTGGGATAATAATAATTTTAAGCTTTTTCAATAAGTATTCAAAGACAACCACAAAAAATTCAAATTCAAGTATTCTCAGAAAAAGGTTTATTTTTAGAGATTTAACTCTTAATTATACACCGTAACTACAAACTTATAATAATATCTCATAGGAAAACAGATGAACCAACTATTTTATTTATGAGAAATGCATGACGCAAAAAAATTAGAAACTTATGCGGACAAATTTCAGCAAAATACGGATTCCGACTACAAACCCTTCCCTTCACGTCATCACAATGGGAAATTGGTGTCACTCAAGCCATTACACCCGAAAATGTCCTCCCCTGGTGGGCACTGCTAAAGGACCGGCGAAAATTTCAGCACCAAGTTTTAAGCGACCCATTTTCCGCCTAAATCATTTATATTATATCCTCTCCTTCCCACCGTCACAAGTTCCCAACCGTTGCTGCTTGGCTCAAGACGCCATACAGACATCACCCCATCACAAGGAGGGTTTACTGTGGCGCTCGCGGGACTGTCTGGCCTCGTCTTCTGCGTCACTTTGCCCTCCTCAGTACCAGCCCCGGTCTCGGGACTACTATAGGCAACTTCACACCTTCACCTCCGTCTCATAAGTAGGTATATAACTCCCTCGACTTCCCTTGCGAAGGCTTTCTTCCACCTTGTGCCCCCTTATCCCTTATTCATCACCTAGTTAAGGAGTTGTGCTACACTCGCTCGGGCAAAAGCCAAGAAAACCTTGTCCCTTGATCTTTAGGGTCCGGCGTGACGCATGGCTGGAGATCCCCCCGATGGAAAAGCGCCGTTTCCTTCAACTTCTCCGCTAGTCTTCCTGATGTTACATTCTCTGCAGCTCTCTTGTGCCCCTCTGGGTGTATTTCAAAGTATGCTCTTCTAGGTAACTCTTCCAAGTAACTTCTAACAGCCAAGAGTAAAACGTGAATTTTCAAGGTGACTAGTTGAAATTTATTCAAAGTCAGTTATTTCTCATGCTTATTTTTCCTTATTTTTTGTGACCTGGTTCAAAAACAAATCATATTTATTTTTGGATGGAAAATTTTCAAGAAACTGAACACCGCAGCAACCATTTGGGATTCACACTGAATAATACAGCTAACATTCAGGGTTAATGCATAATTATCATAAAAAGGGCCTTTATCTCCTTAGTCACTACGTTACAATCATTGAAACAAGCTCAACCAAGTTTCTACTTTTTTAGTGGTTGTGCTTGAAATCTTGAAATCGGCTTGAAACAGCTTGAAATCGGAAAAAATCTAATAACGGAACACTACAAAACTCTGAGGAAAATTTTTCACTGAAGGACAAGATTCACGTAAAATTTAGAAATAGTAGCATATTGATGAACTTAAACTCTGAAACTGCTATCAATTTATCGTAAAAAGGCTCGTCACATGATGACCAAAGCAACATCTTTTTCTCCAAGGTCATCATAGTAAGGGAAAATCAATTACAATTATTAAAAATAATTATGTCTTCCCTAGTGAGCTTTATTTTAGCGAAAAATATATTTCTTTCGAAAACAAAACTATCGAAAAGAGACAGTAAGAATCTTTTCTTTAGAAAGCCATTTTCATAACCAGCTAATCATATCAAAACGCTCAATATTTCATACAAGGGCAATAATGTAAGTAATTGTTAAATAAAATCTATCATACGCTGCTTGGAATTTTTTCGCAGTCAAACATGAATAAATTGGGAACAATAGGGAACATAAAAGCTTCGAAGCAATAAATATAGCAACGACGCAACAGTTATTGGTCCTCCAATCATGTGCACTTATATAAAAGACAAAATCAAGGCTATCAATTGAGATAATGATTTCAAAGTTAACAATACGCTAAGACATCGAAAACAATCAATTTGGACCCCTCTACCCAGACGATGTCGAGATCATCCTTTAAGGAAACAAGGTTTACTACATAGTGACTTGGAACAAAACGTGTCATTGTGAGAGTGACATGAAAGAGGTCCCTGTCACGTAAAATCAGATGAAGATTGCTGTCTCCGCCTTTGTCTCCGAAGGGAAAACAGCAGAGATGGAATATCTAATTACATAAATCAGTGGAAGAGTGCCAGGGGTTCCTTGTCCGGGTATAAATCGCTCGATTTCGGGCGGGAGGAGGAGGATTAGGGTTGAGTCCGTTGGCAAGGTGTCGGCCGCTCCGAGTTTCCCTGCTGTCATGGAGAACTTCCCCGCCACCTCCCACTCCTGCTCCACGGCTCGTTAAACACGGCTCTCGTCATTTTCAACGGAAAGAAGGCGCCCTGGCAGGATGCGTCCCCCGCGTCAACTTATCCCGCAAAATTCAGCCCACTCTTTTCTACCCCATCTTCTTTCGAGTTCAGAGTAAATATAAACAAGAGAAACCACGGTGGCTACGCAATAGTGAAAATAATGATTAAGACAAAACAGTTGTTTGATTTCCACAGATTTTATTTCTTAACCGACCTAGGTTTCGACAATATATAGAAATATAATTAATAAAACAACTGTTTTACCTTTATCGTGATTTCGCTTCTCAATTTCGACAAGGTACCGCCTAAAATGTCAAGCTAAACACTAGTCAAAAAAAGCCAGCTTTAAAACCGCAAACTCTATTATTATTTGTTGCAAGTGTAAAAAGTTAGCAAAGGAAATTTGCACATACTAACAGTTTTTGTTCTAATTCCTGCAACTTATCCTTGACTTCTGGAGTAATAGAGTCAATCGAAATGAAATTTTCGAATCAAATCACCACCATTAAAAAAAACTATGAAGTCGGAATCAGCCAAACATGGGGATCAGGAATCAGATGACCGTTCAGGGATCGCTCTATCTGGATTAGGCTATTGCGATCTTGGTCCCAAGGGCAGAAGCTATAAATAGCCCTAGTTCATCCTTACTCTGAGCTTCGGAACTACATCGTCTAACAACCAACAAGATATTTCTGAGAAATTATTCCACTGACTCTATTTTTTGTGTTCCGTACCTGACAGTAAATGCAAACAAAAGGAGTTTCTTGATTCTTCGCCTCCAGGAAAGATTTAAATGGAAAGATTCGAGATTATGTGTTATATATACGGTATCTGACTGGCTGATTTCGACTTTGAATTTTGTTTACATGCTGCTCATTTAAACTATACATTTTATCTCAATTACATTTTATGCTCTCAAAGAATGTTAACTATCAAATAAATTTTTTGAGCATTTTATTTGCTCACTTTTTCCATTTCTCATACTAATATTTGAGTCGGAGAGCTCAATATTTTTCTCGGATTTTAGCTCCAGCACAGACACTATGAGTAATCCTTTTTATGTTTAATCCGAGCCTTATTAAATATAATTTTCGGGCCCATTTGAAATTTCAATTTTGGGTTCCAAATCCTAACACATCGTTGCTCCGAGATTCTACGAGCTCTCTTTATCACTCACGGGATGATGAGGGAACATGTCAATTCCTCTCAAAAGGTACTTTGCCTTTTTTAGTGACAAACTACTAATTTAAAACTTACTTTTTTATGCTGAAACTTTTATGTTGCAAAGAATATGCCATCGCTAACATTCCCTAGCATCTTACTAGGAAATAAAATACTTCTACCAAAATACAGGGGAGAGGTCTTTCAAATTTTAGCATCAGGTAATCTCGGAAAGGCTCCAATCTAAATACCTTGTACTCTTCAAGACGACAAATAAATATTCCCACGAATGATTTGTCGCTAAAATGAATTAGTCAAACGGGTGTGATGCATTGAAGTATAAGAGCACTTAAGGATGCAAAGTTTCGTGAGGTTTCTACTAATTGTAAGTGAATGCTGACCACATGAGAGACTCATTCCCTACCTGGTATTTCACTACATCTTGCGCCAGTCCGACAATAAGGCCCTTAGGGCCAGTTTTATAACTTCTGGTTACAATATTGTGGTGCATGAAAACTGGAGTTAACTCATCCTTGCGTTAGAGATCATGAGTTTAGCGAAACGTTATTTTGAACTACTTTTACTTAATGTAACTTACAAACATTCTCCAGCTAAGGTTTTGGCTGTACCATGTTCCGGTTAAGGCTAGCCAGACATTATAAAACCGGCCCTAAATTGCTAAGGTTATAGCCTTGTTACTAAGAACGTAGTGGTGGAGGAGTATCAGACTGTCTGGCGATGGACTCATGCTGGCATGTCGATAAGTTAGCGAGAGATGAATAACAACGAAGTAACATACACCTTATCGAGCTTAGCTATTCTTAGGTTTTTCATTAGGGCTGATCCCGACAACAAGTATGACAGTTGAGGTAATTGCTAGAGAGTAATGCGGCAGAATATTTCATACCACTGCTGCTTTTTAGCAAGTTATGCTTGTTACCTCGCTCGAAAAACTCCAAAAATATTAAGTTATTCGCACAATACAATAGAGAAATCGCAAATTTAAAAGGATACCCCGAACAGCATAAAATCCACGCAGACTTGAGCGTAAACATTTTTAAGCCATTCTCATCTAAATAGCGATAAGTACTTAACGCATGATCACACCTGATTTAAATATGTCACTCTGAAACAAAGAATAGAAATATTTTTTGGAATATGCTCGTTTAAAATATCGTAATATCGTTCGTCTTTTTAACTAAAAACCATTAGCAATGCTTCGATTGGAACACATGAAAGCCTTGAACCACTTCCAAATTACCTTACGAAGAGACAAAATAAATTAAACCGTGACTAAAAGATGATCAAAGTGCACGTGCTCCGTGTCGAGTCGAAAAAACCTTTCTAGTGCATGATACACTTCTGGAAATGGATATAAAATCCTTTTAAACCGCGCTTCCGAGTAAACCCAACGCTTTTCGGGGCAAAAAGAAACGCAATCTTAAAGAGTGGAATGCATCGGTTTCACACAGAATACATCATCTTCTGGGCCGTTGAATGAATTTCCAGGCTCCGCTGGATTTTTTTCCAGCCGCTCGATTTCAATAACAGAGAGTGAGCGATATCGCATTGGAGCCGTCGACGAAGGGGAAGACGAAGCAACGCGTTGTAATCACGACTACCGCACATCCGTTCACCCCTTTCGCGGGCGGCGCGGAGGGCGCCACCGCAGCGAGAGAGGCCGGCCGTCGAGTCTTCTCGGAAAATCGCAGTCTCTCCACCTCAGTTGTTCTGACCCACATTTAAACCGCGGCACCAGCTCAAGGCGCCAACTTTACCGAGGGTGCGAAAATACTGATGTCCACAATGTATGACTCAAAAGTAAACGAGATGGACATAAAGCCGAAGTGAAACTAGGCGTCTAATCTTTTTATTTTAATGTAATCATTTTATCTTAATTTCACACGCATTAATTGTAAAAAAACGTACGCTATAATGTTGAAATTTACAGGGTATATAGAGTTGATGTTTTTAAACTCCATACAATCCCGCAATGCATGACTGGTATGGACAAGAAATGGAGAATTACCAAGGTGCTTGTTACCGAGGTACTCCTAAGGAATCAAGGTAAAACTACGAATCAGATCGATTGTCGATTATTTTATATTGTGGATATTCATGCTAATAAAAACGGTGGTTAAGTTTGTTGTGCGGTTGTGTCTGGTTGATTTAATAAATAAATGTATTAACTGTAAAGTAATGAAGTGGCTTTGGAGGGGAAGCCAAGCGCTTCGGACAAAGTCAAGTAAATCATTATCAAATGGATTCAACTGCGAAGCTAAAATGGCAATTTTAACCTACGGTGTGACGGTGCTTCTCCGAAATGGACTAGCTAATGTCCAAACCGGAATAATAAATAAATCCTTCCAAATTTGAAATTAAAAAGTTGATTTTTTGATTTTTGAATTAAGGCTCAAAACCACTATTGATTATGCATACTTATTTTCTGATATTTTATACCCTGATACTCTGATAAGAAATTTCAACCTTCGATGAGTCTTCTTGATATATTACTCCAGATAGAGTTGCTCAGCAAGATATAAAACAAGCAATTTTAATCATAGTGCGGAGACCTACAAAATAACCAGATACAACTGGTCAGTATCACCCCGTGTTGAAGCAGGGATCATTGGCCACTGAGGGTAAGGGCGCAGAGGAGCGTTTTTTACGCTTTTTAGTGACGAAGACTTCCGATAAAAAATATTGAAATCCAGGCCTTGGATGCCCTAAAACGACGATACCTCCTGGTGCCTTCCTAATCGGACTATCGGAATTGTTTACATAGGATTTCTCCGACGGGTTGGAAGGAATGGCAGCCGTTGGCAATACTTTCCACTCGGATACAGGACGACGCGTTTATACAGGATTGGAAAAAAAAGAAAACTAATCCCGGGAGAATGATAAATGTGGCGATCGGTTTTTCATTTCTCCCCGTCACTTTACTTCTCCCTCCCTCACAGTCCACGCCACGGCCTGTCAATCACCTTCAGCCTATTCCACTGCTCACCCCCTCCTTATTTGAGCCTTTCACCCTTGTTCACAACAGCTTAACTTGATTCAACTTGGTGTCACTACGGAGATGTGGTTAATTTGAACGCCTGTTGGTTAACAACAACATAAAGCTGTATATTTTGTCTTAACCCTGTAACGCCTGGATTAAAAAGTTTGAGCGATATTTGTGGTAATCGTGTATCTAAATGTCTATGAAATTCTGAGTCATTAGTTGCAAAATTTATTCTTTTTCCGCTAATAGTAACGCCTAGCGGTAACATATGGTACCACCGAAATGTTTTGCTTCTTAACATCCCAAGTTTTAGGCTCACATCAAAAAAATATGCTTTATCTGAGATATACATGTTATAAAAATCTTAATTACATAATAAGACTTTTTTATTAAGAGCACATGTGGCGTAAACAAAGAAAATCGAAATGCTTGCTCTAAAAATTCCGTTTTTTGGACTAGTTGATAATTCCCAATTTTCAAACGGCTTTAAATGCTTTAATTACAGCTTTAAAATAGCAAACTTTTCGGAAAAATGTTACTGAAAATATTTTAATTTATTTAAAACTCTCAAAACCCATAATGAATTACGATAAATGACAAAAACGTTACGTTTAGCACTGCACTACCAGCTGGTGCCATTTGGTACCACTAGGCGTTAACGGGTTAATATCGTCATTAGGTATCTCAGAAAAGCTCAAATGTGTCTTGAATTTTATCAGAAGCACGAATGGTAATTTTTCTTATCGAATGATATGACTACGCTAAAATCGAGTACATTTTTAGCGGAGAGTTATCGTGTAACAGCATTTCAAATTATAAGTAAAAATATCGTACTGGCCAGTTACTTTTATTTCACAGCTTTACTACACGTGTATCCAATTGTATTGCAGTCCAATGATTTCAATTCAATCGGCTTGCCATTCAATGGCGGATGCAAGCAAATCGATACCCTTGTAGTATGGGTCTGAAATAAAATTTTTTATATCCTCTGAAATCAAACTATTGATATTGCGCTTACGAGGCATTCTTTTAAAAAAATGTCTCTCACTGATCTTTTTTACAATCAGGCTATTGACGCCAAGGTTAGTTGTAATGAAAGGGGCATTTACCTTTGCCAAACCCCATCCTCTTCTCCACAGCAGCCTTTTCCAGCCTCTCTACCCTCAATCTCGCTTAAAATTCTTTTTCAGGATCATTCAAAACGTAGGTGGACATCCCTGCTTCATGCTTCCATTCCCCCCTCATCGAGAGAAATACATCCTTTCCACCTTCTCCCACCGACCAATTCTCCTCCTACACTATAACAGCGACCCTTGCCATGTCCCTGTCGGACCGCTGTCGAACCCTTTCACATGTCTCCTCGAAAAGAGGTTTATGTATTTCCGGAATTTGGCAATCTCAGCCCGCTGGTAACGTCTTTCCACCGCGGTATCTGCCTGTAATCCATCCTCGTGAGGCAAACAAAGTGTCTTCTCCGCATAAGGGCTCCGCAACAATCTCCGTAAGCCGTTATAATGCATTTCTCAGGGAAGCTTAGAGTTTATGGAACGCCGCGGTGCCAGGAAAGGCGGGCTGGCAATCAGGTGAGAGTGATTTTATCACACGTTCAGCCGGTGTTACAGAACGCAAGAGCGATAACAGTAATAAGTTTACAGATTTGCCACCTTCTATAAGGATTAATGGAAGATTTTAATTTCGCGCTCTTGAGGCTTAGTGACTTAAGAATGAATCGCAAATAAAAATACCAGCATTACAAAAAACATTCAGTAAGCCGATAAATTTATTTCGCTTAAATAATTTTAAAAAATTATCAACATTAATAAGGTTTAAAAATAAATATTAGTAATTCTAGAAAAATATTTATTTTAAATAGGGACTAAACTCTAAACAATGCTTTGCATCAAAATACTAATAAACGGAGTCATTTATGCATTAATAAATGCGATGTATGGTAAATTGTCAAAATCAGAAAATATGAGAGCATATGTATTCTAAGCTTAACTATAACGCATGGAAAAATTCTTTGTTAAAGGCATTACTGGTCAAGAGTGCAAAGAATTATTCTCATCACATGCACTCGTCATATACCCAGATATCATCGTCATATCATCAATACCATTTTCATTGAAGCTATGATTCACTCACTAACTATATTCTTACTAATGCAGAGTAGCACATTTATGTGTAAATTCAATGGCTACATACTGGTTATTGAAAAATCATAAACGTTTGAGTTGGATATGATTTTTAATCGGATAATACAAGTGAACATTAATTTAAAAATTATCAATAAAATTGTTTATCGCATGGATTTTCTGGTTGTAATAAACATAAAAAGTCATGATCAAATCATTCATGAATAGGGAGGCCTAATAGACATCGACATGGAAGTCTTTCTGGAATTTCAACGAGGATTTTGTTAAAACTACAATGGATGAAATCTCATTTGCATAAGAAACTGCGAGCTTAAAATATTAAATATTAGATCAATCAATGCGGAGTTTAATTCAAGATATAAGAGCGGAATAAAATTACATTGGATAACAGGAAAGATAGGTGAATTATATATCTCGAAATAATCAAGAAAGCGGGCTTAAAGCATTAAATTCCTAATGAAATCAAGGATTTTTCTGCGCTATTTTTTATAGCTTTTTTTATTTTTCCTTACTCCATTAAAATTAATTCATTCAATCAGCTAATGGCTGCACCCATTGAGTGACGACAAACCCACCCATTTACTTAGAATTTTGGAAATCACGTGATAACTCCTTTTCTCTATCCCAAAATCCGTGAAGTGAAGCCGAGGAGAGAAAAAGCATTAAATGGATAAATGTACGTTCACCTCTTTGGAGAAAAAGGGATCCTTCAGCCCCAAATACACCCACTGATGCAACAGCCTAGATTCCTTCAGAGTCTTTTGATTTTCTCCGAGCGGTTCCCTTCGCTTCTCCTTTTTGTAGAATCAAAGAAAGGCTCTAAGATCTTTTGAGGTTTTATTCATGGAGATGCAACGGAGAATTTAGAAATGGATTTCGAGGAAGCGGTACCGAAAAAGTACACTGGGCTTTGCTCGCATGCATGCATGCTTCCGATTGTGAGTGGGAGAATTGCTGGAGGAGGAGTTGGGGTACCGCAGCCCTATCATATGAGAACACACAGAGTGGAAGAATCCGCCTTCACGAAGACTAGAAGGATTTAGTTCACACGATTCTTAAGAGGATAAAATGGTCGCTTGGGCTGAATTCCATGTAGCACTAGACAAATTTAACTCCAATGCACTATGCAGCAGCCAAAGTAAGATACTGTGTTAAATATAGCTACTCGCCACATAAATACTCAATTGTGTGTTTGAAGTTGGCATTACAAGGTTAAGACACAATCCGAGACTAGGATTAGTGCATTTTAGGCGCCTGAAACTCAAACACTTGTGAACTGATTAGTTTTATGAATAGAGTATCTTAACACTTTGTGTGCTATGGAATATTATGCCGCGTATAATCCTTCAATTTTTGTTTCGGGCTTCATATTTTACCATCCGTATTTAAAAATATTTGGAATTCTTTAACAAAATGGTACTAACCTCGAAATAAACAAATTAAAAGAAAATAATTAAAATTCATTCTTTCAAATGATACCAAACACCTATTCCTCGCATCAAACTTTGATTGTTAGGAAATAACACAAAAGTTTTGAAAATGTCCAGTACTGGGATACATATCTAAAGTACTTAGTATGGAGAGCACGGTAGATGCTAAGCAATCTATTTCCTGTGATTGTGTTGTAAACCTGTTCTTTTCCCTATTCAGAATTGACAAATACACCCGAAAAACCACCTTTGAGGATATCTGAATTTCGTCTTTTTGGAATTAATCATAAGAAATCTTAACCAAAATTCCGTGGTTAAATTAACATGTGAATGTAAAATGATCGCTTCCAGCTTAATTTACCCCTCAGGCTGGATTGCATGTACTTAATTGCAAAGTTAATGGATAAAAAAGAAACTTAGTATATTCCACAAAGTATTTAATTTATTTCACTTACTTCGTAGGCATTATCAAAGCTCACTGAATAATGTATTGTCAACTCAAGTAAAGCTGTAGTACCTAAGTATTAAATTAGAGAATTAAAATGACGATTAGTGACATTGCTTTCATTTTCCTTAAAAAGAATGAATACCTTATCTGTTGGACAAAATAAAGATGTTGTTTTTGCTGTTTGAAAGGCATAACCGTTATAATTTTCCTGAAATAAAAATTTACCTCTCGAAAAGTGTACTTATAATTGGATATAAAACCTCAAGAACAATTTTATTATGGGCTTGCTAGTTTTAATAATTTTTGCCCCAGCACCGTTTTCAGATTAAGGTGATTAGCGAAGCGGTATAACTGAACTGAGTGTCCGACTTTGCGTTAGCCCCATTAGTACTGTATCTAAGTAATTTTTTCCACAGAGATTGCCAATTTATTTCGCTCGAAACTATCAAAATTCGTTCAGCCCAATAAATGCATGAAGCGGAAACAACAAGAAGGAAGTATATATATAAACCCCCCTTCTCACCATGGCGTTTGGAGCCAACATTTGAATGCCTGTCGCATCTAAAAATCGGACCGAATTTCAAACAGGCTCATTGAAAACTGGGGAGCGGATGCGAAATTAAAAAAAAAATGCAAAGCACTGCCCGCTGCGCCGTAGGCATTCAATTCACTTCGGGTGACTTGATGCTAAATGCTACCGATTCACTCAATTCACCGTCCATCCCCCAATCTCTCTCCCCCTCTCTTTTTTGTTTTTCCTTTCAATGATTCGACTCGACCACATTCATAATACGTGGATATATTTTTCGTCCTTTTCGATTTTATAAATCTGGAGTATTATCAAATTCGCTGCAACGCGAAGGTTTGAGGGTATACATCAGTCCCGCAAATCTGGATTTGTTCAACTTATCATCTTTAGTTAAAACTTGTTGATGACTTGCAGAAAACTGAAATTTTAATTTCATATAGATTGGTACCTTTGAAATTTTACTTATATTCACAATTTTCACTAAGAAGAAAAACCCAATAGACATTTTTAAACTTGTGTTGCAGCCGCAGATGGAATGAGTGTTTCTTATTACTATAGAAACATTCAGATGATAATTTTTAGTCCTAAATAGGCATTAGGTATGAAATTTGAGTTAAATTTAGAGCAATAAATACGTTCTATTTAGATATTTAATTGAAACATTACAACAATTATCCCAAAACAGAAGCAGTGGCATTAAGTCACTTGACTCTTGGCACATCTATCGAATCAGCTACCTTATTCGCAAACTATACCAGGCATTAAAAAAACGTGGGTCAAATATTTACACTGTGGACTCTACGCTCTTGCGCTCTACCTAATGGGCTACTAGGTTGAATAAATCAAAGATCTTCTTATGTAATATTTTGAAGCTTACAATGCCACGTAAACAATGGCAATTAAAATATCAAATACTGAGTGGACTCTTACTCCGTGTCACAAACTGATATTTGGTTTGGATAGGTGAGGATAGAACTCACCCCACACTTATCCTAAGTCGCGTGAATCCAGACATTCAAGGTCCGGGGGAAAAATCCCTTTCCTCAGGCCAATCACTCTTCGAGGACTTTAACTTTATTTTATTTGTTAAATTATCACTCAGAATGGTGATAGGGGGTGCAATATATTGAATTCACTTTTGACAAATATTTTGAATGGTGGAAAAGGAAGAACTATGTCGATCTATATGTGAATAAAATGTAAACAGATAGAAGAATCGAGAGGACCGCTGCGTTAAGGAAATACTCGATGAGTATCCTAAATTATAGTACTTTTGCTTCCTTACTATCTTGAAGCTTAATATTTTGAATTTTTCCGCTTTCCCCGATCCGAATCGATCACAATCATAATGTTCAGATGTAGTCTCCGCCCTTTTCGATTTCCTATCACATGAAGCAGTAAGTCGAGCCGAGTGGAGAGTGACCGTAGCGGTAGAATTAAATAACATTCAAGAATATAGAAAGATATGGCGAATATGCTGTTGGAATTGACTTTGATCTGCCATTAACAAGATTCTTATTATTTTTTTCATTGCTTCTAATCTAATCGAAACACCTGTCGGATGGACGCGTCGATCAAAATCGCCGCGCTTTTATGTCAAAGGGAGAACTCAGTCGGCGGAATCTGCACGGTCCGCGGGTTTCAGCGCCGCTGACGGGACATCGGTCCAGAGGATATCCGCCCCTGGGCCTAGCGGAGGAAAATGCAGAAGCAAACAAAAAAGGAAAAAAAAAACTGCCGAAAAAAATAGGATAGACAGAAAAACGTATTTATATCTGAACCATACGGAAGGAAGCTAGCTGACCACGACTCCGCCGTCAACGTTATATATTTCATTTTTCTCTCCTCGTTTCATATTTTCTGTGAAAACGACACACAAAGGACGAGTTGAAAGGAAAGCTGAAACGCGACTGCGAACACATGCACGACTGGGTACATGCTAACCTCCCTTACCCCACCCCTTCTACTCCCAACTGACCGGATACACGAAGCGATAACTGCGTGAACGAGAGGGCATACACATGTGAGAAAAGGCGATATTCTCCGCGTCAGTATTTTTCATTTTATAAATTTCTTTTTTTTTCAATTTCGAACCGTGACGGCGACAGAGTGTCAAGTTATTCTTGGCTTCATTGTTGACTCAAACACCGGCGGCGCACGGCGATGTCCACTTGTGGCGCCGTCACCGGACCCGAGACGTAGCTAGGCTACCGACAGTCGACAATCGCCGGCCGCAGCTGCGGCGGCACGGCTGATTTCCGTGCCCCGGACGCGGCAAGGGGCGGCAGGGGGGTTTTAGGGTGGTAGGCAGAGGTGCGTTTGAACGAGAAGGGAGTGGAAGGTCACAAGGCACAGTGTCCGTAACGCATTGATGAGCGGCAAGGGTAGGGATGCGGCCATCTCTTTTCATTTGTTTTCGCGGAAAAACCCGATGCGCCCACTGGTGTATTTGGTTGTCCGCGCCCTCGCCTCCTCGTGTTAACCCCAGTTACCCAATCACCCGACGAGGGAACTGCGCTTTCGTTTTATGATCGGCCTTATTTCCCTATTCATAAATACTGCCACCAGAATATTTGTTTGCAATACGGTGAACGGCGATGTTATTCAAGTCCGACCTGGATGTTTTGATTTGACAAACCGTGTAGGGGCTGCTTCATTCGCTGAATACATTACGTAGTCGTTTGCGATTTTAGATTCCGAGGAAAAAGGAATCGACCTTTATCTGTGACCTAAATTACAATTCTAGGATATTTACAGGAAAATAGGGTCTTTTCTTTTTATGTCTTCGAATAAATAGAAAAAATAGGCTTGCATGAAAAAAATTGTTCCTTTCCATTCAATTTTGTTTGTATTTGTCGCATCACGCTACAAAAAGCAACACCGCCTGAGGAGAAAAGCATGACGCTTTCCAACATGTTCAAAAATATTCCTACATAACAAATGAAAAGACGTAAAAAATAAAAAAAATGAAAAATGATAATATGTACATGAATTATATCATTTAATATATTGGTATCAGTGAACCAAGATTTTAAAGTTCACTGATAAAGTAGTTACAATTTAACATAACCTCTCAAGCTCCTGCTGTTCTCAAAATAATACGGCCCTCCTTAGGCGAACAGGGGTTTGAAACTGGAAGAAGAGGACCTTTATGTTCCTACGCTTCCTTTAAAATAGTTGAATGTAAGCTACTTTTAGAATTATTCTCACCTCAAAGTCTCTTTGAAACCGCTGAAGGATTATTTCAAAGTTAAAAGGATGGCTTCTCGTAATGCTAAAGGAAAGAAAAGAAAGAATTAGCTATGGACATAGACAATATGGAACAATAGGCTCCAGAGGGTTAGAATTCTAAGAGTTTTAAAACCATGATAATAGGCTCTTTTTCCTAAAAATATTGATTTGAATCTTATAATAAAGCGACATAATTGCTAACAAGTATAAAAAATGCCTGTGGGAATTTTTCGAAGCGCCTTTCCATAGTTATTTTCGTTAATTTAGGGTATTCAGCATATTCACCATATTTAACATGCTCTGGTAAATAAATCACTACGTCACATATGGAATAAGAAGAACTTCAAAAACCCCTAGTAAAAGGTTAAGTGTTACTACTCTCAAGATATGCCTTCTTAATGTTTTTTTATGTCGAAGTTTCCTTTACCTACATTGATATTTAAAACATTCTTACTGGCTCCAACAACGTCCTAAAAGCCCAGACGGCAGGACTAAAGCACGCCTAAAATCCTTAGCGGAGAAAGTTCATAAAAGTTGACATAAAAGGCACATACGTACTCCATGTAATTAGCCGTAACCCTGAGGATTAATAGGTAAGGGTGAAGGATGGCCGCGCCACCTTTGCTCTTCTGTAGTCTGCCTATCACACTCCTTACATTTGAAGCGACAGCAGCCGTAAAGCGGCGAAGAGGCAGATTAACGACTGTGAGTTGAATATGGGCGCTAATTACAGCCCGCGAGCGATATCAAGGAGAAAGAGGAAAGTGAATCCGTGATTGCAGAAGGAAGGATTCGGGACAGGAGGGATACGACGCTTCACCGGGAGAAGACTGCGAGAAGGAAGCGACCAAAGGCCTCTGGCTTCCCATGCAGTCAAAGAACATCCCCTGATGGGGATAAGGCATATAAAGGTGAGGAAACAAAAAAGGGAGCACCACAACTCGCTATATGCATTCGCTTGAAGGTCCACGACAAAAAACCTGAATTCTCGCCGTCACCTCGGCTCCGAGGTGATCGCAAAATCTCAGATTGAAATGACGCAAGGTTATTCCGACACCATCGCTACTACGTAAGTATCATGCTACAAACGCAGTTTAGATTAGTACATAATTTCAGCCGGAACGCTCTGGAACAGCGTTCAGGGAAAAGTTGGTTGGTTCTATAACTCGGCGCTGCAACGACAGTTTTGAAAATGTCTTCGCTTTTTTATAATCGGTAGAAAATTATTCTTCATTTTCATTTATATTACAAGTTTTAATAGATTAGAATTTTTTAGGGTGGATGGGGAGAATGGGCTTATATTTGAAAATGATGTGCGGGTATACGTTTTGGCATGTAAAATATTAGAAACTAAGCACTGGTTTATGTTACCCTGAATTTACCATCGTGAGAAAAAAATTCTTTGTTCCGGGAATCGCACCATGGACTTTCTAATCTTAGACTTCCTTTTGACTTTCTTAACATCTAGTACCATTAGCCTCGGTACAAATTCCATAGGAAATGAGGAACCTCATTGCAATTCATGCATTTGTTGGCTTGGTTGAAACATTACTCGCAGTCTGGGTATTTTTGCCACCACAATAAAATATAATTATCTTCATCATTACGTGAGTTACTTATTTATCTAAAAAAACGGGTGTATTATTGTTTAAATGTAGAAAGAAGAGCTGGTTTTAACAAATCTAGTGCCTTTCAACAAAGTGAGAAAATGGAGGCATCTGTAAGTGGCGGAAGTTGCGCATGCGCAGAGCTTATCTCCGGTGAGTATCCAGAGTTCATATCCCTTCTCACTTCTGAGAGAAAAAAGCACCTCTAGTCTTCCCGCAGATCTACAATCCTGGATTAAAATTGCTCTAAGTGCCTCCGAATCCGATTCAACTGTTGCTAGCCAAAACGTTCCTCATCCAAGTTGAAATCCAAGTGCACGCACTGCGTATGCCATAAACATGGAGTCATCGGACTGCGAGTCCCAGGCATCGGCAATGAGCCAAGCGAGCTTGCACCATGTGATCAGAGAGTACGCTGCTCCGGGGAATTGCGTTGAAATCCTTTCGTTGGGATTGTTTGGATTACTACTATAAAATCAAGAAATAAATGTTATTAAAGGTTCCAGAGGACACACTGAATGAGGAAAATTTTAATGAAAAAGATGCTACATGTCATCATAGCCTAGTTAACCTAACCATAAGTTAACCTAGTTTTGCCGATAATAACTTAATTTTTTAATCCTGCAATGCCACCGACGACGTGACTCATATGAGCGATGAAATCAATCCAAGCAATACAAGTATTACCAAGTAATCACTATGGATATGTTCCCAAAAAGTGTCTCGTAAAGCGGATTTCTTGTTAAGTGAAAGGTGTATATTAGGAAATATGATTTACACTTGTCATTATAGGTTGACTTTTGTAGGGGCTGATTTACATCCATGGACATCAATACAGTTGATATGGCACACCTTACGAATATTCAAGTAATTTTTGTCTTTTGCAGAGCGAATCCCTTAATGAATATATCTCGGTCAATTGAGCTCTTTGATTTTACCGCGGTTAAAAAAAGAGGTGTCATGAGAATTTAGGCATAAGTTTATTTGAGGTAAGGGAGGATGATTAGTTGAAAAAATATAAAGCAATCTTGATAACCAATCGTTTTATAGCGAAAACCGTGATAAGCGAATAAGTGTTAATTGAGGCATACCTGAATATCAAAAAGTAATGTTCCTCTCCAGCACAGCTGTCATATATCGTGTGACGGGTATATCGAAACATGAATAATTTTAATTTGAAAAGACACTGCGGGATTTCACCTCTGATGTTTTTTTTTCAATTTATGTGCATCTCTCGATGAAAATACGTATAAACGAATCTGCTACTTACTACACCCTTGCGGTCATTCCAGGATAGGGGCTTCAATAAAACCACTACCACCAACGAGCCGCTCACCAACCTTACAGGAACTCATTGGGCACTTCTCTCCGGGCCACAATATTTACTAGCCTCATTTTACAATGTCACGCCACAATCATGTGAACAAAATTTTTCTTTAAAAAACGTCAACTTGGCAAGGGCAATTCCCTGATGTACTTACGGCCATATAATTTAACTCCTACACGTTTTTCAATTTTGGCCCACATAATACTATCAGTAAACATGCTAATACATTCACCAATGAAAAAAAGTTCGTTATGCACACTCCTTTCAACATGATACGATCTTAAAGTAAACAAAATGGGTGAAACGAAACGGATTTTGCCATGAAGCGAACCTTCGTCAACCGAGCTACACATGGAAATGGGCAGGTGGTAGGACACGTCCAGCGACACCACGAGTGACGCGAAATACCCATGAAGGGCGTTGGTAAGGGAAATTCAGAAGGCCCACCGAGGTGCTTTTGCACAGAGTTCTTGCCGTAGTGTTGGGCTCCGCGCGAAGGGTGGAGGGGGGCGTAATTAATTCAAGACCACTAGCTAAGACGCGGTAATCTCTGGGCTCGGTAGTTGGGATAGCTGCGATAAATGAGCCGTGTTAAAGGAAGCGTGATAAATGAAATGCGGTTAAACGGGCCGTGGTGGACGAGATATGGGGCGCATAACCTCAGGGTTTTCTCTCTCTCTCTCGTACCCCAAAAACCTCTGGAAAGTCGTTCTGAATCTCCACAAGTGGAGAAGGAGTAACTGAGAATACAAAAGTCTGCGAGTGGTGGGCGAGTTGGAGAGAGTCAGTAAACAGATCCATCCAATAATTCATCTAGCTAACTACTTGCTAGGCAAAGCGAGGTGTTCCATCAAGCCAGCTTATCCATGATCCATTACCCCCTTCTCGTTCAAAATTTGTATTTAACACTCTATTTGATAAATAATATTAATGGAATGTTAGACAATAATGACATGGATATGTAACTTCTTGGATCAAGGAGAATAAAAATATATTGACAAATCATACAAAATAAGAGAAATTTCAAAGTTAACTGGCGTTTGTAAGGGACTAATATTACCTAAAAAATTTAAAATTGGTTGACCATTTATGTTATCCACCAATATTAAGGATTAATACTACTCGGTCAGTATTAATAAAATAATGTAATTACATGACCAATGTGAACACGTCAGTCTGACCTCAAAGTTTAAATGAACGAAAATTCAAATGCAAAAAATACGGATAAAGATGATATAAGAGTCACTAATATCTGACCATACAATCTGACCAAACAAATTTTTATATATTATGCAACAGTAAATTCAAACAATATTTGAGATAAGCGTAATTATAGCGAATTGAACTACACAAAAAATACAGGAAACTTGAATCTTCAACTGCAAAAAGAAGACGATAAAAATAATTTTTGAATTGACTATTATGGTTATCAACCCAACAAAAAATTATGATCCACAAGTAAAGAGTATCCATTATAATTTGAAGGAAGTTAAAATGTGCTATTTATGAGGCTGCATCCAAAATTATCTGCAGGATGAACCCAATTTCAGGGAAGATGGGCCAGTCCCTTTCCCTATACCACCACGCACTTCAAAGGCTTCTTTTACCATACACCCAGGATACAGATAACTTATTTAAGATCAAAAGTTTGTGGTTCCTTTAGATTCGTTGGAAAATAAAAAAAAATTACGAAAAGAATTTAACGACATTATATTTGAAATGAAATATTTTAAGCAATTTAGAGCAACACAGTCACTTTTCGAGCAGGTGGGCAGGGTGTTCAGAAAATAGGCTATCTACTCAAAAGTCTGCTCATGCACACTTCTTAGTATCATCCGAGTAAATGATCAACTTTACTCACTCCCTTCTGGGAACGTCACTGGCGAGCGGTTCCCTCCGTGACCCCCGGTCGCTGCGGGGCAAACTGTCCCGGAAAAGCGGAGCGGCGATTTCCTGCCTCCCCCTACCGAAATACATTTCAATGGCAGTCGCACGCGAAAATCAATCGCCAGAATGACTAATAAGCCCCACTCGCCTCCCTACCCCTTTCCACTCGTCTATGTCCGCGGGAGGCGACGTGGAACGCACTGCCCGTAGTGAGGGCGGGCGTGCTAAGGACCCGCACAAAAAAATTAGCAAACACAATCATTCACCTCCATTTCCGCAACCTCCCATTAGAATGACCAATTATAACAGTTAAATCCTCGACCACGTGAATACTATTCTACGACCTTGTGAAATTTAACGTTTGCCAATTGGTAAAAATGTTTAACGAATACATCCCAGTATTTTGTTTCGGATCTAACAAATCCGAAAGTAAAAAGTAAAGTTAGTGGAATATCTTATTTTCATATCAAGAGATGGATTGGTGAAAATACACATCAACCATGACATTTAAAAAATATTTCTTTGAATATGGCAAATAATCAACTAATTCACAGGAGCGATTGGAACATAGAAATTCCTGCCCAGCCAACACACGATTTATAACTTGACCATTTCCACAAATTATTATTTCATTCACAATTTTTTAAATATGTTACCATTTTAGGTACTATTATCAAAGGCCAAAGCTCTCGCGAAATTTAACGTGTGAGGGGAAATCCTGACTTTCTAAAACTATTCGGTAAAGTTACGCGTTAAGGTAAGTAGGTACTTTGTAAATACCTCACCGAACTTCCTCCAGGAATTTTGCATTCGCCCCGTGATGTACAATACCCATCGTCGGTGCGGAATTCATGCCGCTCCCAAGTAAGTGGAGAAGGGATTTGAGAGAGTACTGAAGAAAGTTTCTCCAGTTGGTTCAAGACGCCTCGAAACTCCCACGGGCACACATCTCTCTCTCTCTCTCTCATCGCTTCCAACACAAGGTGCAACCCTGTGCACCACTAACGGGTCACATTCCTCCCGGTTTGTTGCTGAACGCCACTTAAAGATACCTCTAGGTCGAACGACTGTAAATTGAAATGGGAGCGCTAGGAGGAGGGCACTGCGGTCTCGAGTAATGAACTCCAGACTTAGAATTTACCGACTATTGTGTAGAAACTTCAGATACGACGGAGCGATTTCGATTAAAGTAATCACAATGCTGACAAACAAATTGTATAAAAACTAGATAGCCCGTGCGAAAATTTCGCTCTTTCACGCTATCAGGGAATGATTATGTCAAGGAAACGGTGTAATTAGGTTTTAAATAGAGGAGAAGGTGCACCATAAAGTAATTTCTTAATACTTGTTTCCTTGATAAATTATACAAAACATATGCACACAATACAGGCAAGAGAGTTTGGTATCGAAAGGAACAATCATGACGTCTGTTACTAAATAATGGCACGCAATTTGTAAAACTTCTTTAAATACGATATTAGAAGTAACAATGCCGTCGTCGGTACATTTTTGGTTATGAGTTCCTTTAACACAAACATAAATATCACGGAAAGTGCGAACTCTAGAAAATGCTACATGAAACTGTCCAGGCAAAGAAAAGGGTTGTGGCATGTACAATCCAGCTCTCTGAAGAGTCTGACCCTGTGCTGTATTAATTGTCATTGCAAAGGCCACTTTAATCGGGAATTGTAGGTTGTGGATCAGCATTGCGATGGAAATTTTCTTTGCCACAACTTATGAGGTGGGAGACATGGAGGATTTCATGAATTCAAGTATTCCAACTGTGCGGTATCTGTTTCTTGGCACTGTACAAAATCTGAACTGAGTTATAATTTTTCCTCTCCAGACAAAAGATTTGTTACAACGTAATCGTTGATGGCATTACAATCGTCATTTTTGGGGCAGACATAGCTGTCTAGTAAAACTGGGGTACACAGAGTTCGTTGAAAGCATTGGTGATGATGTTGTCGTAATAGCAATGTTATGGAATGTTGATGGCATCAGTGGATACGTCGTCCTGTATTAGCAAGTCGCCATTGCAGAGTTTGAGTTCCCAATCCGTGAATATGATGTTGTTGTTGGCTCTCACGTTTGTTGTAAGTTTACGATGATGAACCTGAGACCACAACCGCGACTTTTTTTTAAGTCTAGAATAAAAAAAAATGTGTGGAGTCGATAAACCTCAAGCGATTAATCGAAAGTTTTATGTCACATTGTTGAGTAAATAAAAAAATTTGAGTTTGAGATCGTATTTTTTGTAAAAAGCCGGTGATTCTACGTTAAAAACGATACCTCATTTATCATTGTGGGTGCAGTAATAACGAAGCATATACGGAATGGTAGAAAAATACCTTTCTGTAATAATATATACGATGATCAGCACAATGCTGCGGCTCTTACTTAATTACAGACGAGTTTGTTTTATTTCCTCTAAGCTTTATGCCCAAATATTTTAGGATGAAAGATGAAGTGGATTAATTATACTTTAAATGTCTTTTTTATCCATTATTGCCAATAATAAGTATTTTTTACATATTTCCAACGACTGTTACTATATAATATTATTTGTACTCGCATAAGAGATATATTGGTAAATATACACTTAAAACATTACTTCTTCAAGGTATTGGACGCATTCAACGATATGAAGAGGACAGTCACCTTTTGAAATTTTATTTGGCGTCGGGAGATGTCACGGAATATTTTAAGGCATCGTTTTTGACAAGGGCACGTTTATACGGCTAAAATTAAGCCAACTACACTCTAAAAACGACGTTTTCTAAGAGAATACGACATTAGTATTGAAGATATGATTGCAGGAAGACCTTAAAGGTTCTTCATCAGGTAGCAGTGACGTTACTCACTGACGATCTGAGATTACAAATTCAGTATTTTCAAATGGTATCGCAAACTATATCACGAGGTGAATTATGAACTTGAAGATGTTCATAATTCAAAAATTCAAAAATTCAATTTTAGTATTTAGAAGATGATAATAGACCAAGAGACCCAATGAAAGAAAGAAATCAGCCTAGAATATATGAGCGTATGAATTACGGCATGAAAGTAAAAAAGTTTGAGATAATATTCCAGGACTAGGATTCTATGCTCGCCCATTACGTATCACGATTCCAAATTAAGCATAAAGCAGTGATTTTGATCTCCTAGCCAACCAAAAACAAAATTTTGAAATATTTTAATAGAAATATGTAATTATTTTTTAGTCTTGCCCAACCCCTAGCTAGATATTTTTACTTTTATAACTAAAATTTATAATATAAATTGTTCTTTAAGTAAGATTTCACGTACTGATGCAAGGATATGTAAGAGCAAACCGGGGAACAGACGTCTCAAACGCATATGCTGGCTTCTAGTGAGCTACGAAAAGTTCAATGGACGTTTTTGCCGAGTCTTAATTTTTTTGTGTTCATTGCCCAAATGGTTATAGCCGTTGATCTCCACGGCACCCAAGGATAGGAAAAGGGACGCAAGCGTTTTCGCGAGAGGCGGAGGCAATTACGCCAGCCGAGCACATGCCAGGTGAGCTAGGTGAGCTGGAGCGGTTAAATTGCCCGTGGGGGGCAACTATAAGTTACGAAGGGTGCTCGTTAATCTCGAGGATAAGAATGCTTGAATGAGAAATAGTGCCCTAGGTCTTTTCCAGTAGGGAATTCTGTTGCACCCTGTTATCTTTTTTCTTTTCTCGTAGAATTTTGATTGTCATAACGGGTAGGGATGTGCAAGTAGCACTTTTTGATCTCGAGTCGAGTATCGAATCGAGTTTAAAACTACTCGCAAGTATCGAGTCGAGTATGGCAATAGGGTGGTTTCATATAATTTTTTTATTGCCTAAATCGAAAGATTATTACTCCTGGAGTACGTATTTCACGCTTTCAGATTTTTAAATGACGATATCTATTTTCCGCGATTAAATGAAAATTGAAAATTTTCAAGCGCGCGAAAACGCGACGCATAAGTATGAATGCCGGGAAATCTCTCCGGTTGACGTATTTCTGGTTCCCGCTGCCGCCCTGTGAGGTGACCTTGAGGCGAGTTGAGCGCTGATACGACGCAGGCTGCTAGGGGGTAGCTGAGTACCCTTCTGGCTGGTAGCGCTTGTCTTAAATAAGGATTATTAATACCTTATCAAATGAAGAAAACTTTCCGACCTTAGCCAGTTTTAATAAGTGATTATTAAGACATGTTTCCCTGAGCTCTGCGCCTCATTCATGCATTGGTAACCTCAGACGATGTATAACTCCTATCTTCTGGTATAGAAACTAGGTCCCTGTGACGTCACGTGGAGTGGCATCGCATGGGCGCCAATCTGGCCCTTTTTAAATGAGGATAAAAATGGACCATTGCCATTCATCTAATCCGGTATTTCTAAAACGAAAAAATTTGTATATTATGAATACAGTAATGGTGTGTTACGAATCGCAATCGATGCCTTTCGTTTCCTTTGATGAAGGAAACTACCCTATTCCTGCATCAGGCAATGCATCAATGTATGCTCCCGCATATTCTCATTTTTCCAATCCCCGTGCTGATTTTCTATCCTGAATTCTTAGCTTTATGTCCATCGTAAAGATTGTGAGGGACATTGATGGTTATTGCGTCATGATTAGGAAATGAATTAAAATTATGTCTCTTAAAAAGTTCCATAAGCATCATTGAAATGAATTAACCTCTAATACTACGTCGCCAATGCAATTATTACATGCAACCAAACTGCTAGGGGTGGCACTGAGTAAAGGCATTTGCATAATTGTAATATAGATAAATACGTAAATGAATCAAGTAAATTTTCATCCTTTCAAATTTTAATGCAAAAAAACCAATCGATCTACATGCTCAGGCCGCAGGTTTTGACGTATTCATGCTATAATATTACTGCCGGCAGAAAAATGTCTTTCGCCACACACTTGTGCGGCTGGACAAGTACTCTCTTGCCAAAATTGCAAGATTTTGGATTTTTTAAATTAAAAATCATATCAACTGCGATCATTTTATAGTGACACTCAGGCCAAGACATTATAATGACTTTATAAACGATATAATTATATGAGTTCCAGTCCTTTCGGCCGATTTCTGCGTTTTCTAGCCTCGACAACACAGTAACCGAAACTACTCGACTCGACATTCATAATACTACTCGAACTACTCTAGCCGAGTAAGTACCAACTACTCGACTCGACTCGGATTTTCGAGTGCTGGAACATCCCTAATAACGGGTGGTAATGCTACATCAATATGGAAGATATAATTTTCAGAGGACCGTCAGTGTTCTCCGTCATGCAGCAGTGATGCTATTCACCGATAATTTGTAATTACAAATTAAATGTTTTAAAATAGTATTGAAACTCATCAAGCAATGGATTTCCGATTGGATGCAAACTAAAATGAAAATATGCATCGGTAACTGCATCACTTGTTGGCAAGTTTATACTGGTGATGCATTTCGCTCCGAAAAGGAGATGAAAAAACGGATAAAGGCATGCTGATTGAAAAATAAAACCAAAAATCTTATATTGCGACTCAAAGAAATGATCGAACAACCTAAATATCAAAATATTTGAAGTAATAAAGGTGATACTTTAAACCATTAAACACATAAATTGCACAATAAATTATTCAACCGCAGGTTGATTTGGTTAGGTGAGGTAAGAGCTCACCCCGAACTCAGCAACTGGCGTACGAATTTATTCTTTCAAATAGGGGACAAGTAACTTTCCATGGAACAACTCGCACTTTGAGAATTTTGACTGAGGGTGTCCGAGGGTATGTTACGGCATTTGTACCCGATACCCCTCGATAAAAAGCTTCGTGCTCTACTAATTAGGATACTCGTTATGATAGAGGCCAAATTATTTAGCTCTGACGGCTATACACCTATCTTTAAAGTCCTGTAGATACCTTTTTCATTTGTATTGTTACATGAAATACAAGATGGTTGTAAAACTGTTGAGACACCGCATGCTCATATTAATAATCCAGTAGAAGTAAATAAATTCGTACAGGAAACAGAATTGAAACCAACTAATGAGGACCTAATTTTTAGTGAGTGATTAGCACATTTCACGGCAAGGAGAATAGTATTATTTTGTAATTCTCGGAAAAAACGTATTGAAATAAAGGATAAATGGACAGACCTTCAAATATTGAAAATGAATATTAAATTTGATGTAAAAATAGAAGAATAAGATACACGCTGATATTACGCATTAAATTATTAACTTTCCGAAGGTAGAAGAACTGTATTGGTCAATTAAAACGAAGGAAGTTCAAACAATAATCCTACAAAAAATGTGAATTTATTAGTTAAATCACTCGCATGTATCTACCCCTTTTTCCACTTGTAGAGTCACTGATGCGCTGCCTTTAGGACAGAGTTGGAGGTACCGGAGGCGTACAACTGTAAAAATTTCGCTTGCAGGATAGAGAGACGAAGTGGGCAGTAAAATATTATCGAACGGAGGGGGAGTGATAACTGGATTTTAATCGGTCGATGGATGTTCCGCTCCAGCTCGCTAGATGTCCTTGCCGAGCCGCCAAACTACACACACGTCTCCTGCGGGAAGCATCACGCTCTCTCTCTCTCTCCCTCTCTACATTTACGCCTACTTTCTCGGCTATGACCCACATTCGCGCTCCCTTTATCCATTGCTCCTGTTCCCACACTCGTCAAGGCTGCGTTGTAGTCCGAAAATTTGTTTTTGGCAGCAAATGGGAATGGACGGGTCCTTCCAGAGGCAGCCAGCAGAGCGAGAGGGGACAAAGACAAGTATAAATTCTGACGAGAAAAGAATAAAACATGTATTACGATAAGGAATAGCCAATAGAAGTTAAAATTTTAGAAATGAAGAGATATCGAAGCGAGAATATATAAGCAAGAAGCGAACAATTAACCTTTACGAGTAAATATTAAAAAGGTGGTAGTGAAGGGACTGCCGAAGAGAAGTGAAACTTTTCTGGTAAAGTTTTCTATCTCTTTGTGCATTTTAGTTACCTACCCTTTCTGTGCTAAGTCCTCAATCGCACCCTTTTCAACGCATTAATATTTGCAGATATACCTGGTTTAATGAATACATACTTATTTTAATTGTGTTCAGCGACTTTTTCTATTACTTTACTATTTTACTTCATTCGAAAAGTGCTCGAAACACGCAAAGAAGTTTTCGCTTCAAAAAACCGTAAGCAATAAATCGCGTTGAACAGGGGAAGAAAAAATGTGAAGGTTTTGGGCCGCATTGGGCGTGTCCTTCGCCATGTAACTCCCAAAAACCTAACTGTCCCTGGGCTTGCAATGGTCGCTTGTTTTTTACTTCCACGCCCTCACCCTCGTAACAATGGCAACCAAAACCCTCTTGTCACACCAGGAGAGGGCTACGTTCCATGAATTCGACCCCATGGCCGACACACACCAAGCCGGTTATTCCAGCATCCATGCCAAGAAGATATACGAGGTGTCATACATACGTATCAGCTGTCTAAGGGGCACATATACCAATTGAATGAAATTTAAAATGGATATCTAAATGTTTTTGTTATTACAGGCAAACTGATATTTACAATAAATAGCCATTTATTGCTCCATTGGTTTCGTAAAGAATGAAATGCAGCTTCGATGTTTTAGGGTAAAATTGGATTTATATCTCCAAACCTTTTTTGGCATGAGTTGAATTGAATGGTGGCTGTTAAATTACATTATAAAAATAGATTCCTAATTTTGCCAAAAAAAATGATGTGAAGATAGATTTGCAATTCAGATATGACATCAAATAGCAGTTTATCAATGGCTTGATCATACAAAAAACTAGTACCTTTCTGAACGATTGCAGAAAAATGGATTAGAGGGAATCAAGTCGACTAAAAATACAGTCCAAAACGAACCAAGGGCATGATCCCGTAAGCATTTATTATTAATTTAGCCTTACAAAAACTGAGGTTCTACTCACTAATGCTTCAAAATTTTCTCGCCTCTGAAATTTAATTTTTATGATAAGACCGTAAACCATTCCCAAGAAAGAGTTTCTGAAGATTGAATGAAATAAAAATAATCGAGAATAAATCATTTAATAAACAATTTTGCAAAGAAAATGGGTAAACATGATAGATTTTTTTCACTTCCTTTAGCTACTGCTGTGAAAATACTAAGGGTAAAAGAAATTGATTCTATCCACGTTTATTAAAAATGTAAATGATACATATTCTCCTGATTCAACCTCTCAATCCAACAATATGTCTCGAGGGAAACAGGGGTCGCGACGAATTAAGAAACTTCACTTAAGCCGATTAGTTCAGCTGTCGTCCTCCGCGCTAAAGATAGAACCGCGCACACGATTAACCAGACCAAGCCCTCGTCTTCTCTTAATATTGACAATCTGCCCTTCTCCCGAAGTCTTTTTATTCGCTAATCCCTTCCATTTGCCGTGTTTACAATTACTTTAAGCAAAAACAAAGTCAATGCGACAGCTTTGACAGGCTGAACCTAAAAACCTTTCTCAGAATCCTCCTACTACCGCCTTACTCAGTCATTTTTAGGCCCTCTACTCTCTATTGAAGAATATACTCAGCTGGCGTAGGTATAAGGAAGAGTAGAGGGGCTACAGAATTTTAAAGAGAGTAAAACCGAATGATCTTTGTACTAATGCACCCAGCTGAGATGTGTGTGTAAATATTATTTTTCAAAAAGAGGGTTAACGGTCGAGTGACAAGAGGCATTACACAAGCTTACGTTGATTACTCACTCAAAAATATCAATAGAAGAGGTAAAAGGCGCAAATGAATGTTACGAATATGAATTTCAACAACTCATTCATGTTTTAAGTATTAACTCGATATTGACTGCCAATGAACAAATAATTTTACTGCAAAATATCCTTGTATACTGGAGAAAAAATGCATATATTTATGACCTATGAATTTTTAATTTTGCATTGGCGTTCTTTATTAAATATAAGTCAATAAATATGTAAAAATATTTACATTCATCCCGAAATGTTTCATCTCTCGGATATTTAAAACCAAAAATTTGTTTTCCATTTTCTCTAAGCTCCTAATATTTCACATAGTAACCTGATATTTAACAGCTATGATTCATAATAATTTTGTATGAATAATACAAAAGATATGAAATTTTTTGAATGACTTGGTAACTAATTTTATGTGCCCATATATGCATGTCTAATATCCAGTTTATAGCATAATTAACATCTTATATTGCATCTTAATTACTATCCGTCTAATCAATTTTCATCTTTTTGTGGTTTTTTCACGGTGTGGTTTCATGGCGATGATGAAACTTCTCTTTTGGTAGTGAAGTAGATTTGAGTAGAGATAATTGCTGGTAAACGATGGAGGCGTAAAAATATACAGAAGCATTATCAGAGAAGAAATGAAAGCAGTTACCACCCTGTTTATTAGTGAGCATCAAAAGGAATTACCCCTACGAGGCCGGGCAGCACAATGGAAGCATGATTATAACTGCTCAATTGAAACAATACCTACAAGTGAGAATATGATTTTCAAATATCTATTTCATGGAGGTGAAATCAGGATAGATGAAATATTTTCGCCCATAATGTGCTATTTCTAAGCAATCACCCTTATAACTACCTAAAAATAGAAAAATATATGATACCATTGTATTAACAAAGTACTTAAGTTATCAGAGCTTAGGGTCACCTGATTAAATGGAAAATTTTATACTATGAATAAAGAGGAAATCCGCTTTATTTTTTTCAGGTCAAGGGTCTGAAATAAAGCCATCACCATGCGAACCAAGGTGAATAGCGGTTTATTGCATAAATGTGTATGTTCCTGATGTGAAGCCTGAGACATTTTCGGGAAAGGATTAAGATTTTTTCTCTACATTTAGATATTTCTCATGCATGCAAGAGTGGAAGTCACAACCAAGGAGGCCCCATAGAGGAGGCCCAAGTCCGCACCGTAGAATATTCATTTATGTAGCCCCATAGGATGAATGTTAATCGATTTAAAAATATTATTAACAGCGTAGCAATGGCATGGCGATTTGTATATTTACAATATTTTAAATAAAATATTTTAATCACTAAGAACAGCATTGAAAAAAATATGAATTATATAGATCGCACTATCATTAATGTCAATTTTGGTTAACAACCCTATATATATCTAATTCCTCTCTATTGGGATCACTCTGCCCATTAGCGACGCAAGTGGTGGCATTTTGAAATTAATTTAAGGACGGTTTGGGTGGCAACACAGCTAAGTACCAACCGGAGAGTCCTCTATTTTAATACTCATGGTCACCATCTTCAGCGATGTCAAGACGACAATTTGATGTTATAATAAATGTTATTTGACGAAGCCCTTTCAAATAGTGTCAGGCTATTTTACGTGAGCTCTTTCATTCCTGTCAAACACTGCAATTGATCGTGGAAGTAGGAATCTTCAGTCACATCCCTTTTTACCCAGCGAGCAAGCGTAAGAGGATACCTTTACGGGGCATTGGAACATCAATCAGGCGTGAATGGAAAGGCAAAAAATTATGTTTAAATGGTTAAAACTTTCTCATGATACTTAATATTTTCAGATAAAATATAATTACACTGATTTCGGAGTTACTCTCACGCAATGCTCTATAAATCGAAATTTCACACCGGGAAAGCCTATGCCCCTTGGATTAAAAAAAATCTCAAAATTTAATTCCTGATGGCGTAGTGCTGTGGGTTATACTGACAGTGGTCAAATGAAGCTAAACTTCTGAGATACCTAATGTATACCTACTATAGATACACATAAATAGAAACTGATTCGGTTTGCCATGAAGCATACAAGTACAAAGTGACAACAGAGTAATTATTTCCAAAGAAATAAAAGTAGCGACTAACAGTACTGTTCCTCTCGTGTATATTGTGAGAAAATTGCTTGAAAATGGTCCAAAAATGTAAAAAGCAGTAGGTTTTGACCAATAAGTTACTGAAGAGACAAAATATTTATTTATAATGATAGAAAAAGCCTGTCAAACTTGCACTTGAAATGATCAATACGCTCTGTCAGTAAAACCAAAGGAACTACGAATGAAAACTATTCATTTTTTGCCAATATATTTTATTTATACAAAGTTTAAATGGAAGCAAAATACCAATTTACATATTTTTCGTGATTTATCCCTCGATAACTATATGTAGATTAGATCTTGGTACTTTATATAAACTAAGCATTTCAAGATGAATGATTAAAAGGATTGAAACACCCAAGTAATACGCTACATCCCTGAAGCAGCCTGAACAAACATCTGCATATCTATAGTGCCTTGGTTTGAAGAAAGGCAATCAAAACCAAAAAATTAATTGGAGGCTAGGTGTGGAAGAGACTGTCTAGGCATACCTAATCCTCCGCATAAAAAGGTGCTCCCTTCCTTAAGATATTCACGGGAGATCTTTGATTATGATGCCTCAAGTGAAATTGCGCAATGGATATGTTAGAATAGGTTTTCTGCATTATTGGAGTTAAAACTATGGCATGTTCACGGCCCTATGGAGCGAATCAATACCCTTATTCCATTGTTTAAATGTGGAAAAGTTAGGAAAATCTTTCGATGAAATCTTAAAATTGAAGTCTAATACATCCAATAGTCACCATTCTTACCAGAGATAAGCCCAGAATAATGAAATAATGCGCTAACTATGAATTAAAATACGTATCTCTCTTGAGAATGTAAAAATCTCTATTTACACTTGCTTTATTTTATTCATAAGTTTTAGCTACCTCAAAACAATTTCTATTAACAGCTAAAAAGTAGGAAACTCTGCAACACCCTTTTTCAGGTACTTAATAATGGAAAACATTTAAGGGTAAAAACTCTTAATTCCTGCGAAGCAAAGGACCTTAATTATGAGAAAAATGAATGAATATACAAATGTAGACAGGTTTCATCACATGAAATCCGTTCTGGAATTGATACATATCACAAATTTCCCTTTTAAAAATTTGTTTTTAGATATTTACCTCACAAATTGTGAACTACGGTCACTAATAAACTAGTTAATAGTGAAATTTTCACTATCTATCGTTTAATCGATGAATAAACCATTTAAAAATACGATGTGGCACGTATAATACGTTAGCTCAGGAGACCCATTGACCTTCAACAGCAGGAAAGCAATAGATCTCTTCCATATTTACCTCCCTCGACAGTACTTAAAAATCCGCGTCTGGAAACAATGCAAATGATACTAGGGAATAGATAAGCAAGAATGACTCACCTGGCACTTAGGGTACTGCTCCTTCTCGGGTCGGTTCACCTTCCATCCGAGGAGCGGCGGTATGCAGATGAGCCCGCTCATCACCCACACCACGGCGATCATGATGGCCGCCCGCAGCGGCGTCCGCCTCTTCAGGTAGTCCACGGCCTGCGTGATGGACCAGTAGCGGTCGAGCGAGATGAGGCACAGGTTCATGATGGACGCGGTGCACAGCAGCACGTCCGCTGCGGAGTGGATATCACACCACCACGCGCCAAATATCCAGTAGCCCATGAGCTCGTTGGCAAGCGAGAAGGGCATTATCACGAGACCGAGGAAGAAGTCTGCGACGGCCAGCGACGCGATGAACCAGTTCTGGATGTTCTTGAGCGCCTTCTCCGTCGCTATGGCAATGATGACGAGCATGTTGCCCACCACGACCACGATCATGAGCATGGTGACAACGATGGAGGCGAGGATTATGTGGGGAAGCGAGTAGCCGCTGGGGTAGTACCCCACACCGTCCGTCCCGTTCCCACCCCGCAGGATTATGAACGTCTCGTTGGCGTCGTAGTCGAACGGGTAGCCATTCTCGAAGCCACCCCAAGTCGTGTTGTCCTCGCCGTCGAACGTCGATCCGTTGGCGGAGACCCCGAAGGCCGCTGCCGCCGCCGCGGCTGAGGCAGCCGCGGCGGCGGCGGACGAGGGCCCCAAGAGGCCCCCGCTTCCGCTGGCGTTGGCGTAGTCGGGGGCGGAAGGCGGGGGGCTGTCCACCAGCAGCACGTAGTTGTCGTCGTCGAACTTGAAGAGGAGGTCGGAGGTTGCGTTAACCCCCGCACCACTCTCCTCCTCGAACGGGAAAAACTCCATCGCGGCCTTTCTAACTCACGCGTTCCACTAAATCGTTTGAAACTCTCTTACCGCACACACGCTTAATATTCTTTCAAAATACCCACGCACTCTGATACTTTACTCTCCTAAAGGTACTCTGTTTTTCTTTAACAATTTATATATAATTTATAAAAACGCAACGAAAACTCAATTCGGATACGAAAATTTTATTATTGGTCTTTGATTTTCTTTCCCCTTATCGCTGCTATTCCAACTGGTTGTGCACACTTTTTCACAGGCAGACACTTTCAAACACACTCAAACACACATCACTAATGCACAGATTCAACTCTGATCCCTTGAAAGTCGAAATTATTTCCAGTTTCCTTGAACGCGTCCACCCTCAAGTATATTTTACTCGACCCTCTTTGTTATAAGGCGTTTGGCTCTCCTTAAGAAAAATCAAAGAGACCCACAAATGATCGCTTCTATTTCTCTTCTATCAAGAAAACGTAATGAGACACAGAAAAAATACCAAGTCTCAATTATAATTTCAGCAATGAACCGGGTGTAAATTCGCAATCATATAACTTTGAGCTCTTTCGCGGGCAAGAACGTTACGTGCTCCTACCCGAGAAGTGAATTTGATTTTTATCGCGGCCGAAGAGGCGCCGCTTGTCGCAAAGAATGCCTCGGGAGTTAAAAAGGCAGTCGACCACAAAGGAAAACTTCTCTATGCATAAAAATATAACCTAGAAAAGAAGATTTCGTCACAACGACGCTCGTGCTGTTTGACCCGATGCTCTTCGCACGAGATACCCGATTGTCCGCTGGCTATTGCCTCTTTTCACGAGATAAAGAATATATTACTATTATTTGTGTATATATGCGTTTATATATGTATAAAGAATTCTTTTTTTATAACCTACAAAGCGGAGGAACTTCGTACTCTCTCACTCTCTTTTTTTTGTTCTCCGTTTCTTTCTGTTGAAAATATTAATACAGCATTTCTCAACGTCAAGAGAAATGGTTTAAAGCGTACTGTCAAGAGTCAAAAGGTCCGCTATTCCCTTGCACCTGCTTTTTATTTTTTGGTGTTCAACAGCTCTATACACACCCACAGGGAGTATTTCCACCCTCACTAAGTCCAGATTCCCTTACGTCAGTCTATATCCTCCTACTGAGGACTCGTCCAATGGCCTAAGAAGGAGTCCTTCTTTTCTCAAATGTAAAGAGGGAGCACAGGCACAGTCTCATGAGACTCGCTATCACGACCCGACTGGGCGCAGAGGCGGTCTTCGGCTCTCGGACCCCGGTGGCGACGGCGGTCCTCCGGAGTTCTTCCGGAGGCCGCTCTGCTCCGGCCGCCTCCCCCGGCGTCTTCTCCTCTTCCGGCGGCCTCGCCTACGGCGCCTCGTCGCGCGGTGCGGCTCTCCGCTGCTGCAGTCGTCCACGGGCGCGGCTGCGGCTCCAAGGGACATCACTCCGCGGCGCGCCTCCCCGGCCGCACCCCGAGCGCCGCTCCTCCGTGGCCCCAACGGCTCCCACCGCCCTCCAGAGGCCTCGGCGGGGCTCCACGCCTGCGGCCGTACCTGCCACTCCCGCCCCGGATAACAGAGCCTCCCCACTCACTCGCTAGTTCCGTGTGGTTGCGTCGACGCTCGATCACCAACTGACCTAATATCGTCTCGCGAATGTCTCACCTCCCCCGAACGTAGCACAAGCCAAGAGAACAGGAAGTATGTTTGATCCTGCAAGGTGGAATGGGAGGGGTATGAGCGCACGAATAAAACTGATCGTCACAGGGCTCGCAGCAATTATAAAGAACCCCAGGCGTGGAATCCTTAAGTTTGGAAGGTGGATTTGACCGAAACCAAAGAATTCCTCTGGAAATGCAATGAGGAAAACTCTTAGGCAGACTGACCTTGAAACATGCACTAGACCTTATGCACTGTGTTACTTTCTCCCAGGCGAGACAAAAATTCGTTTCACCGCTTCTCGATTTTCACACTCGCGGAAAAGAAGTATGGCATCGAAAACAGACTCGTAATGGGAAAAAGCAATTAAAACGGCGGGACGAAAGTTTTTTTTTTCAAATCCTCAGCGAGCGTAAGAATAAAAATCTTTCGCATCTAATTCCCCGAATATATATCCTTTAGAAACGATCTCCCATCCGAATTTTTTTCTCCGGTGGAGTCTTTTACCCCATCCGATGGGCTGGATCGTGTGGGGAGGAGGTAAAAGTCTTTTAATCCCTCAGCCCCCGGGGGCCCTCCGCCCCCCGACGATATTGTCCTACGCCTCCGCCTCCAGGCGCCGACACCACGCCGAGTGAAATAAGCGCCCGCTCCCCACTCCTTCGCCTCAGCCACAGGTGCAGCACTAGGGTGCAGGGGCAGTCCTTCTGCACCCGGCGAGATAGGGCGCGGAGCGGTCAGGGCTAGCGCTTTGTCAGCCGAGGGACAGCGAGAGAGAGATATGAGACTTCCCCCCCTCTCTCCGATCCTACTTCCACTCCCACCCCTGACCCCTAGCTGTTGCACCCGCTCAAGAAATACGCCGAGGAACTTTTTGCCTCTTTTTAAAAACAAAAAGGAAAGAGAATGATGAGGACGATGAGAATGGTTTCAGGTTGATGTTCAAGTGAGTCCTGAGGCGATTTAATTTTTCTTGCACCTGCTTCGGGAGAAATGTCGTTTCCTCTCCACCCTTTGCGGCCGCGTATTGTCTCAACTATTCAGTGCACGCCAGGAAAACAATACCTCCCTTCCTGAATGATAATGAAATAAATGGGCTCCTTGTTAGATGAAAATCTTCCACTCGCAAAACACTATGAACGGAGGGTTTATTTACTCGCACCCACTCAAATGAGAGGGAAAATTGGAAAAAATATCTAAAGCACTTGTCCTGGATGCTTAGCCACCTATAAAATTAAATATACACTATTCCTTCCTCGCTTGTACGAATTTTGCAGTCGTATCAAGATTTTACACCGAATACTAAAGACTGTTTTTCAATGGTGCACAGACTGACGATGTTCAAATTACCACCTAAAAATCCACTCGTATAATTTTCAACGAAAAGTTCTTCAGGAGGGTTCTTCTGGGCAAGAACTGCACAGCCTATTGCGGAAATACCGTAGAATTCACTTCAAAAACACAGTCTTGAACGATGATTTAAAGGTCAAACCACTTTTCGTTTTAGAAGCACACCTTTAGAACAGGTGTAAATAGGACAAGGTTTAGGGGATATAACGGAAGTAGCGAAAGAAAAATTTCTCCGTAAGATTAAAAACAAGAGCAAGCTAAAAAGTTTATTATCAGAGCCTAATATATATGACCTTGAAAATTTTGATTACATATGTGTATTAGTACTTCGTTTCAGATGCTTTGCTATCTCTTGGAATGAGGGCAGAAAGAAAGAAGCCGTAATAGCAAAACCACTCGCTTCAAGTTATATTATCCGATTGAATCGGGTGATATCTAATACTCTAATATTGGGAAGATGAAGAAGGAAGATAACTATAAACTCCCGGCAAATCGAACGCAGAGGGTGCGAAGTCGGAATGGAGAGAAGTGTATAACCGATCTAAATCTGGGTTCGCGGTCAAGGTCCCGAAGCCGCTGGCAGGATTATGCTCGGGTCATTTATCCGCTGACCTCGCAAGGTGCGGCGAAGGACAAGCAAACAACACCCAAAGGTGGTGTGACCTTGAGGGCTTAGACACCGGCTGCGATGCACGAAGTTAATAACAATTCGTACCTCTGCGTTCCCAATGTCATGGATGGAGAGATGGTGTGTTTTAATTTGCTTGGACAAAAAATAATAAACTTAGTTATTATTAAATATAAAAATAGTAAACTAAGTTAGGCTACAGTCGGCACTTGTCCTGGTGAAATTAAGTGAGTTGAAGCGAGTATTAACTTATCGATAGACTAAGACTCAAAGTCATAAAAGACATTTCAAGCACGCTCGCAGAGAGTATGTACCGGGACTGATTGAGGAATTTGGTTAGTTTTATTAACGTTTCGGAAAAACCACCCAAAATTCCTCAACAAAATACTTATTTTCTTTGGTTATACGTGTTAAACTGAGAGGCAAAGGATTTTTTACTAACTGATTCCCAAAAGAACTTGTAGTGAAAGAAATTGTTTATGAATTTGGTTACATCATCAGTCACTGGACAGGGGAGTTAAACAAGTCGATCGGAAACAGATATTACTCTTTCAGGCAAGCAGCGAAGTAGAAACGAGAGAGGCAAGGGTATGAGCAAGGTAAGGTATTTATCAAAACAGGGTTTTATGGATGTCTTATTCAAGAATGCTCAGTTAAGTGAGATTTATGATGTGGAAAGGGCAGAACCACTTCTAATGGCAATGGCGGAGGAAAATGAGCCGCTATAACGATTGTTTACACGCTCTCCGCGCGCTTACTTCCTCGTGCCTTGGATCCTATTGTTTGAGGGCAACGCAAGTAACACAACCTTCTTTTCACTCCCAGTTGCGGAGATTTCTGGGCCGATATTGGATAGCCGCGACGTCCTCCACGCTACCCTCTGAGAACTCCCCTCTCCACCGCCCGTATTTCATCTATCTCCAGACTCTCCCGGCGTCTGCTCTTTCTCATTCGCGCTGGAAACGAGACGAAAGTTCCAAATGGAGGAACAGGAAAAACTGTTGCCAATATAAACGAGTTTTGAAGTAATATTCCACGACGGTTTCTTCCCTCTACACTCGCTAGGATGTGAATGGAACGGGGAAGGAAGTCGGAGACTTGTGGCGTGGCGTGTGGTAGTTGCCGTACGGGATGGCAGTAGAATTGGAAATATGGTTTTCTTTTATTTTGAATCCTTCTCTCAATGAAAGTTCTCGAGAATGAAGGATTTCACGACGGAGTCGGTGAATCCGAACAAAAGAATCTAGTTTTCGTTCCTTCCACGCCTTTGTTCCCTTCGGGTCGGCTGAGCTTCGCCGTTTCTTTTATCGCCACCTCAAAAGTTCCTTAAAAATCCTGCATGTTTTCTACCCGTCTCACAGATGGCGGATGGTTGGGCAAATCGTTACATACACTCTAAAATTGCCACCAAGAGATATTTGTCTTAAAGGTCCAATTTTTGAGTTCTTATTCTCTTATAATATAAATATCATCAGAATACTTTGGGCTTGGAGAGCGTAATTTATTATTTGAGGAAATAACGTTTTTTGCGGGGCTACGAGAAGCAAAATTAATAACTCTGTAATTCTATGTAAAAAAATGGTTGATAATGGCAGAGAAAATCAACTTTTGAGCTCCTGCGAAAGAATGTACGAGAGCCTTTAGAAGTAACTCTGAGAAAACACGAATATATGTCCATCTCAGATTTACAAATTTTCATCACAATTGATCAATTCATCAATAGTTTTTAATAATATCCTTGGAAAATTGAATGGTAGAGGACAAGGAATATTTTCTTGAATTTTAGTCTAATTTTATTTTTTTTCTGGCCTAAACCTGGCCTTCTACAGCGTTCTAAAATCTCTTATAACTTTATTTTATCTTCAAAGTAATGATTGGTACCCGTAAAATTTGGCTGCTGAAACTTTATTACCAATTAGTGAGTTAATCTAAGCACTGCATATCAACTGCAAATGGAACACACTGGAGTAAAGTGAAAATTAAAACTTTGGAACAGGGGTCTGCTATTTTATTACGTGGTTAGGATCAACAGGAGGAAGCAGATTTGTGCCTGAGATAAGACTTGCGATAAGAAGTGCGACAAAAAATATGCCTTTCTTCCAATGTTATCATCCCCTTACCCTCAAAATTAGAAATACAACAGTAGACTAACTGGGATACATAATTCTCGTTGTACAAATCGCTCCTCTTAATTTCAAGATAGGCGCGCTCTTTTTTCCAAGATTTTCATCCTTTTGAAGTAATTTTATATATTTTTAACCAAAGGGCACCTGCGTCGAATCATTCACTTTTTTGGTCCTTCAAATGCTCGGTTTGAAAGACCTGAAAGGATTCGATTCGAATCTAGCAGCGTCCTAAGTTTAAAAAACTAATGAGATGTACCCGTTTTGCCCGAGAGAAACCTCAATTCAGAGACCACGATAATGTTGCGAAACAGAACGATAAAACTTTTAATAATTCATTTATTTTATTTGATTAAATATTTTGAAAAATTCCATCCTTTTCTTCATTCTTTTTAGGCGCTTGCTTTATATTACAGAGCCAAATGGCAGAGTAATGGGGTGTTTAACTCTCAGATCAAGCTGTGGTGAAACTTGGATTGGTTAATCATCCATCCGTTTATTATGTCGATCTTCTCTCTCTGGAGTAAAAAGATTTACTCTACACCTACCCGGTTGTAATCCAAAGGCAATCGATTGATTGACTACCTTTGTCCAACGTAACCAAGATAATAATCTGCACCACCGTTAGCAAACAGCCCTCTGCCTAAAATTCAGATGCCCACCGCTATAGACTGAAACTTCAGAATGAAAACTCACAGCATATTTGCTCCCGCATTAAAAAGAAATGGCGCTTTAAATTTTTTTGCTGAGTTCCGTATGTACACTTATTTTTTGCACACTTATTTAAATTTTATTAGTTAAACACGGCTTTCAAATAGATTTAACACACGACAACTGCGACACACAACACGATGATTGTTATTAAGTAGATATATTAAATGGAATAATTCACAGTAAGGAAGAAGTCTTGGTTTCTTTTCGGCTTGGGATGATTTGACGTGAGAAGTTGTTCGAATATTTTTAGAAAGTCTGAATATATGGAAGAGCTGTTGAAAGTTGTGTTCACACGTTCTATTCGAATAATACAGAAAGGTTTAATACTACTACTATAATACTGCTACCTTTAAAAATGCTGAAAATTTAAAGAAGGCCAACAAAATTACAGTTGAATATAGTGCGCAAAATAAAGTATCTTACGATCACTCATGCGACGCCAATCAGCATCATGATAAGAGGAAGGCTGATGTCAAAATAAATTGTTGCGAAATAGAGCTCCAAAATGTTAGTTTACCGATATCAATAAAAAAATTCCCTTAACTTTCTTGCAAAAATTGCTTTCCTCACCCTTTCGTCACCTTACTTATACGCATTCTCATACTCCTTCACTATCTTGAAATGAGAGTTAGAAAAAAAGTATATTGATGCGTTTCGATTTTTCTTTCTCCAAATTACTGATCCGATTTTTTATAGTTGTCGGGAGATCTAAAACACCAATAAATTGTGATGAAACTTACGGAAATGTCCTTCACAAGATGTCAAAAGATAAGTTTATGATATTTTTGATAAATATTCCTGGCTAATGGTGAGGAAATGAAAACGTGCGCGTTAAGGTGATGGTAAAAAGGTTCACTTTGACTTACCCTACGTTGTCATCAAATTACCGACTGAATGGAGTGGAGTGATAATTGTAAACTTAGATTGGATTTAAATCCACTGAGAGGTAATAAATTATTCCTACCCCTATTACTCTAATTACCTACTACAGTGATATATAATTACACACAGATACATTTATATGTACAACACAGAATGGTAACAAATTTAACTACTCCTCGAAGTTAAATCTTTAAAAAATTCGAAAATTCTCACTATTTTGTCCAACAAGAATTCGAATACCCATCCAAACCTGTCAAACTATCAGCTATTTCTTGTCCACCTGCAGCGTCACACCTTTCCTTCCAATTTATCGGAAAACTCTATTTTCCTGGATCTCTGCACAGTAACTAAATAAACAATCCTTACCCGTCTTCTTTCCGTATAAAAACTCTCCGTATAAAAAATAATCTTGCCCCTCTTAAGTAGGAAAACGCTATTTTTAATAAATCTCACTATCAGCTAACACCAACTACACACAAAATAAGGTATGATCACGAGACAGTAGGTATCAAACGGGAAATATTACTTAGGAGGAAGGTGGGGACTCTCCAAGGTGTTTTCCTCCACGAAAACTTTTTGCGCTTCGATCCCTGGAAGACTGTGTGATCCTCTGTCGTTCGTTTAGAAACGCTCAGGCAATGGAAAATAGATTAAAATAATGAACCACGATCATAAAATTTCGATATAACCTTTACATAGTTTCTGGAAGTCGTCGATAAGTAGATTTTGAGGGAAAAAGTTTATGGGTATTATACTTCGTAGCGGAATTGCACAGAAAAATATAATTTTATGGCGCTCAGATCTATAAGCGTTGTTGAAGAATAACACGATGGAAGATCTTTTAATGCGGCAAACACTGCAAGCTAAGCAATCAATTATTATAAGCGGGAAGGATTTGGTTTAATAAAAGGCGAAAGACAATTTGGGCTACGTGAGCGGTTATCAGAAAAAATTCTGCCACTTTAAGCTCTCAATCAATATGCAATACAATAAAATGAAGGGGCAAAAGTATCTTTTCTCGCAAAAAATAGCTGAAAGAATGTCCATCCGTCATCTATTTAAAGGGTTTAAACATCCATTCGTACTTCGGCATGGAAATCTGAAAGAGTTGAAGGAGACGAATTGAACTGAGAAAAGGAAAGGAAGGCTCTTCAAACAAGGGGCAAAGGTATTGATAGATAGCTCTTAGGGACGTCTAGGAGGGAGATAAAAATTAACTTCTCAAGGGGACCACTGGGGATTACAATTCGCGGGCGATAAACTGAAAAGGGATTGATTTGTTCGGGAGCAGTACTACATATCGGGTGCCGCACCGCCCACCGCCCCGCGGCCGGCGCTCGGCGGATGGCTCGCCGCTGCACCCAGCGCTGCCTCGGCCGCACCTCGCGCCCCGTGCCGGCCTCCCATGACAGCGGGCTCGCACGGACACCGGCGTCTCAGGGCAGTGCGGGCGGAGGGATAGTTTTGGGTGCCGTTCACCGGTGAGCGTGTTCGTTGGCGTTCGGTAAAGAGGTTCCAATGAAGTCGATGGAGTCGAAATGAGATGCGCCAGCGAAGACTGTGGATCTAAACGTGAAATTTATCCCAAGAAAACTCCCTAATTATTCAGCTATTGCAGTTTCGCCAAGTTTTCCACGCCCGTATATTCTAATTTGCTAAATTTACAGGAAGTTATGACTAAAATTTGGGATTAAACACTTGTAAAGAAGCCGGAAAGGTGTTCTCTCTCCAACTCTGATGTAGACTTTGCCGGGAGTTGACCATAGAGAACCATCCCTTCTTTCCCAATCTAATTTTTTTTATCAAATCAATGGAATGGACCTATTTTTATATAGCAAAGCGTGAAAGTAAAATGTACACACAGTATTCCCTAGGTACAATGTTTCCTAACAGTTATTTTGTAATTATGAGGAAAATTCTAGAAGAGTTTCACTAGGATAAGCCCTCTCACTCCGGACGCCTCCCTCTCTCTCACCCCTCAGTCGGAAACCAAGGGCAAGGAGGAACCCTGTATCTCCACGTAAACCCCCTCCGCGCGGTCTTCCTCGCGGAAGAGTGAAATGGATGGGAGAGGGCTCAAATTAATTCCTCTCAGCCCTCTCAATGTAAAGACGCAATTATTTTCGAAAGAGGCGAGGGGTAGAAAGAGAGAGATTAAGGAAAAGAGAGCGGATATATATATACAAAAAATAACAAAAATAATTAAATATCTCCGGGAAGGGATACGGAGATCACCGTAATAAGACGTTGGAGGAAGGGTTTTGGCTGGTGGGAGGAGGAATTGGGTCTACAGAGGGGGGAGTGAGAGAAGAAGTATGGACAAAGAGTGTAAGTGGGGGGGGGGGTGTTCCAGAAATGGAGTTGGAGGGGGGGGAAGCTCGGAAAGTGATTAATGGATCGGGAAATTTTTCTCCCTAGAGGGATGATTCCGTTATATCCCCAAAACCTTTTTCCCCCTTGTAGATTACTTCATGTCTTTCTATCTAACCACGCCACCGCAAAGAATCCATTCCTCGCTGCCTACACTACGACATCCAGAGGTAACTCATTCGGTGGGAATTCGTCGAGTTGGGGGAAAAAAATGGAAGTGAAGAAAGGAAGATGAAAAGGGTGCACCACCGATCCCTCGAGTGAAGCGTATGTGCAGGCGCGCACTTGTCGGCTCGCTTTCGCAGGTCTGTGGAGGCGTCGGCTCCAAGCGGTATGCCGCACTTCAAAAGATGTGGGACCGAAGTCTTATCGAACTCTTTGCTGCGATTATTCTCTAAGGGATAGATGTTTTCCCAGCTGGAAGGGAAAGAATTGCTGCTGGGACCAAGGAATCGTTTGAAGGATTCCTAAGCAAACCTTGATCGGTGAGTAAACTCTCTATGCACCCATGGATTTGCCTAGCTGTCTTTCTCTCTCCTCGATTATGAAGGAGCTATGGCAAAATATTTTGGCTTTTATTTGACTTCGTCTCATGCTAGTTCACCGTCAAGAGCCTACAACCCACACCACTCGTACCGAAGAGATTACGAACAGGCAAGGGACCCGTTGAGGCTCGACAGGTTGGTAGCAAACTTCACGACGATCTTGCCCAGCGATGAGGGTGTATCGAAGTCCTTTCTATTCCCTAAAAGCGGTCTCTAAAGAGTATGAAGGAAGGAGTTTGTCTATAGGGTAAACGATAGTTCCATTCCGAAAGGGGTGCTGCGAAATGTTCCCGATTTGCGTCGGGAGAAAGGCATACGGGGAGACGGGGGAGATTCGCCGCGCGGCACTGTGCGGCAACCGAACGAGTTGTACAGAGGAAAGGGATTCTTCCTTTCTTTCTAGGCTTCCGATGACCGCATTTTTTCAAAAATCCTCTTCTTAGGAGGGAAGGAATCGCTGGTAGCCACAATATCACATAGGGGGAGGGAGAAAATCGTCGTAGGCACTTGTCCTTTCTCTCCCTTGTAGGTGTACCTCAAGGAGACGAGCAGGGCCCTGTTTACTTCCCAATTCCTTGCCCCACTTGCTTCAGAAGGGAGGAGAGAGGGGGGTGACCGAGGGGCAAGACTGCAGAAAGTGACACTTGAGGATTACTCGAATAGTGTCCCTCCTTTCACTTCTTTTCCTTGCACGGTGCCAGCGTGAATCGCGAGGAGAACTTTGTCCGAAATGTGGGGTAACTCTTTCCAGTTCCCCTGGCGGTCCTGAGAGAGAGCGGCGACACGCTCTGGTCAACAGCAAGGAGCAGAAGGTAAATACACAAAGGATTTAAAGAGATGCAAAGTATATTTGCGATTCCGAGAAAGAAATTAAGCTTTCCCGCACTGAGGAGGAACTCTAGCCGGCGCACCTCTGTCCACGGGAAGGGCGAGGAATCGCGGTGGTCACCAGAAAGGACCTATAGGCTTGGACACACTGGAGCACCCGGTGGTGTGCAGCGGGTGCAAGGAGGAAGAGGGAGAATTGGGCGAAGCGACAGCCCGGGAGCGATAGCGAGTCCCGCGCCGGAGTAGTTCCTCGGCCGTCGCGACACTCGGCGCACTTTTCCCTCTGGGCCACTCTCACTTCCTCCACTAAGTGACCGTCCTCCCTTAAGTCAGACGAGTCCCCTTTCCGAATCCTCCTCGTGGGCAAAACACAAAGTCAAACACTCTCTCCCTCCCCCTTCTCGCGCTGTACAATCTTTCAGGTCTCTCGCGCTTTGCTCCGCCAGCCTCTCTCCGCCGCTGCCAGAAGCACACTGACGTCGCTTGGAGCGCGGGCAGGAGAGGCGGCAGGCAGGGACTATGCCTGGACGGTGCACTGTGGAGGGGGGGAGGGGCAATACGGATGGCGGGGGGTCCAGGGGCGCGGCTGGGGAGGGAGGCGGGTGAGGAGAGGGGGGATGTAGGGGCGGTATCGGTTGCGTTGCCTCGTGATGTATGCGCGAAACCGCTTCGGAGGGCCGCACCGTTTTGTCCGCTGGATCGCGATGCTACCGGTTGGTTTAAGATCCCATGTTGCTGTGAGAGAAGTTATGAAGATAAAGTCCGAGCGAGAAATATTCAACCATTTTACGCGCACATACCTTAACACTATAAAACAAATCATGCCTGCATAATACTAGAGCGAATAGTTAGTACAGAAAGACGAAAAGGAAAGGTATTGGTTGTGCTGCTTCTTAGGACCACGTCGCGATGCTATGTTGATGCCTAAAAGCACACCGGAAGGCAACTCCGATTTATTCATTCGGTCATGATGCAACTGGTTGGACATATTTGAGATGAGGTGCAAGGATATTAGGACCAAAGAATCCAAAATTCTGTTAAAATAATATTTTCCGCATGCTCAAGTTCGGATCAAGTTATTCTCACACTCCATCAAATAATAAAAATGATTGATGTATGTAAGATTAATATAATGTAAATCAAATGCCAAAGTGGGGATCATATAAAGAATGCTGAAGGTTAAGAAAGGGAGGATTAGGTGGTATCACGCATGAAACTCGTCCGAAATTCTTCAAACTGTCATACTATTTTTCCTTTGGATCGTAATACTAACGGAGTATAAATATTTCATTGATATTCGAATGGTAAAAGAAGCGCAATAAAATTAAAAAAACATTTTCGAACGATGGATATCATATCAATTTCCGCGTACGTACGTTGGTATTATGAAATCGATTTGCTAATCTAATACGAAGTGAGGCCTATATATTGTTTTACCAAGCCACTGAGTAAGAGAAACTATTGGTTGAGAGCGCAATGTGACACATTGGATAAATATTCCGCTACCTAACTACCGACTAGTTAACTACCAACAGCTTTAAAAGTTAGGAAAAGTGTTTTTTACTGACAGTGAATCAACTATAAAGCTTGATGTCAAAATTATTAATTAGATAGTGTCCATCTAATATTATATTCAATAATAAACTAATACTATAGAAATACTAGATTCATCAATCTATGGCTGGAAAAAATACGGTGGAATTGATCCAAAGAAACTATTTTCTGGTAAGCGTAGCTTTATAAATTAAATCGTTAAATTTTCAAGATGCCTGAGGAAATCTACATTTTTGGAAGCATTGGAGTGATATCAAAATTTGGGAAGTGATAATGAGAAAGACAATGCCGCGGTAAATACTAATGCAATAAATCGCTAATTTAAACCAAGCATGCTATGTCTACCTATCATAAATCATTCGGCAAAATCGGATTCAAACCAGAATCCTCCACATTCATACGAACATATCTTTTTTGTGAGTCATGTAACATATCTATTTAACAATATTGTTTGACATAAAAAGCACCCTTGTGAATTAATGGGATAGGTAGTGGTTCGAATGGTTAACTCGGGATTTGAACTCGGGACTCTTCTCTCAAAAGCTCTGCTCACTAGAATACAATGCCCAAATATTATCTGCAAAAACCTACGATAATTTTCCAAAAGTTAAATTTCCACAACCAGTTTTCAAGTGTATGCAAGCGTTTTCTCGGTAGGGAGATTTCATAATCCACATATACTTCCTTGGGGATAGAATTACCTGATTAGCTCAAAGTTTTTGGAATGAAAATGACGACTATGACCTTCCGCAATATGTTCCCAATTCCCCCTTGACCTTTCTTTCCCTTTCTTCCTCCTCTCCGTCCATTTTGAATAAATCCGTTATAAAAAAATTGCGATAAATTAACCACACGGAGCACCTGCTGGGAGATTTCAGTGCCCATACATCAATGGCTGCGTTCTCAGATAAAGTTGGCGCAGAAACTGGTGAAATTAACTTGAAAATCAGTGTGGTTTCTGCCCAATCATGAATTAAAGAGAATATAAGCGTGAATTTCTCGGAGTTTCGTCGCCATTTTTGTTTTCATTCATTTCTCATGCGTGTTTCGTTAGCTCAAACCGCGTATCACGAAAGAAGGCATCGCGTGATGAAAATAAAGTTAGTATAATTTGGGATGAGAAGTAAACTTCGGGAAAGGAATCGAGGCAGCGAAGAAAGAGCTCAACTCAGTCACCCGCCCTTGCCTGAATCAAACGATAATTGAACTTAGCATAAGGTTCGTTTAGGTTTCTCGTAATGCTACAATATTTTAAGAACTTTGATAAACCCAGGCCGACGGCTGAAATTTATCGACAGTCTTATCAATACTTGGGGCCAAAATTATTTAGTATGTTGCCAATCAATGTGACAAAGAAAGATGGGAAAATACATCCGCTGTTAAAAAACGGCTCATGCGGTTTGAGGAAGTAGAGTTTTTAATAAGAAAGGTGGCATAAAACGTTTACAATTAATGGTATATTGTATGTGTGTAATTCTTATGCGTTTATGTTAGAAAAGTAGTTGTCCATGTGTACATTACAGGAATATCACAATTGAATGCAATCGGTAAAAAAACAAATCACTGAATTCAACGAAATAAATTTATTTTTCATGTATGTTAGCACCAGTCCTGTATAAAACAGTGAATGATGGTAGCCCTAAAACTATTCCACAAGGGGTACCTATATATTCCACCATTATTATTTTTCCGATGTAATGCATTTTAATATGAGTGGAATAAAGTTATATTATTATTATTACTATTATTATTACTATCATTATATTATATCTTGATTATACCTTGGATATCTTATTTAACTATGACTAAATTGAAACTAGGAAATCACCTGAGAAGATGAAGGAATTAGGGTAGCCAAGTGAATAGTGATGGACGAAAAAAAAGGGAATATTAAGTAAAATGTAGTGAGATTATTCCTTAAAAAAGTAGGTGCCTCATAACAGCTGGGAATATAGAACTTGAAGTTAGGAAGTAATTCATTGGGGCTTACATTTGGACTGCAATTTTAATGGTAGTGAGGAATTGATGACGACAACACATTGATGATGAGGAGAAATCAAAGTTTGACGCTTTCTAAATGTGGTTTCACGGATAAATGACGAAGATGGAATGGATAGATCGTGTAAGTAATGTGGTAGTGTTAAGAGGATTAGGAGATAATTCTTTTGAACCTTTGGTAGATGACGGGATAATTAAATCAGCAACATCATGAGATACGACTGCCTAATGAAATTTATCGTAAGGGTCATGAGGAAGGGAAGAATGGCATAGCATGGAATAGAACGAAACATGGAATAGATGATTGAGGATACACAGTGGAATATGAGCTGAGTACAGAATTGGGTGGAGAGATACGATAAATTAATCTCCGGATTAATGACAGTTGACGAGGATGGTATTTTTGATGCAAATAAGATGCTGCATAAATAAAATAATTACAAGCGGTAAGGCCGGAAACATTAATAGCTGAAGGTCTAACGTTGGACAGAGCGAACTGGATGGGTCGATGGCCATTAGGCCTGTAGGGAGCGCAAAAAAATATACGGCCACTTGGCTGGATGTATTCAGTTCATCAAGGAAGCTTAAATTTCTCTTTAACAGCATATAACGACTTAACAACTTCCCATGTTTCATAATCTGAACATGTTGAAAGGAAAAATGTCGTGTTCTGTCGTAAAATATTTAAATATTCGATATTATGTATACGAGGATTGACGTTAATTCAAGTGGACATCTAACAAGATGTAAGATCAAGGATTTAGCTAATTACCATTGGCCAGATGGATTAGAAAAACATTAAAATATTGATTAAAACCCTGAAAAAGGTAAAAATTGAATAAAATCCTGTAAGAACACGCAAACACTTAGCTAAATTATAATTGATAAGTAAGTACTTAAAACTCAATATCGATTTCAAAATCAAGATTGAATGCATAGGTTTAAGCAAGGGAATGAAAAAAAAAACATCGGATCAAAGTCGGTATGGACCACTCCGATGAACATTTACTTATAGCTAAAACGTACACATCTTGATGAGAGAATTCACTGCGTGGGGAAGTTGAGGAGGCATCTGGGTGTCCGGTATGCCTTAGGCGTCTGTTAATCTTCTGTGACGCCTCAGAATGGATAGACACGGAGGAATCGTCGTAAACACAGCTGCCTCCACTAAATGCTTACGCTTGCTAACACACTAGAGGCGCGATCTCATTCCCAACAACAACAACTACAATATATTTCCATTCCTCAGGCAATACTCTGTCTTCAATTATTCTTGATATCTATCATTGTCTGAGATGTACAGCGGATTCTGTGATTCATTCATCAAGTGTAGCCTCTCGTATCCAACCAAGTAAATTCATTAGTTGAGTTCACACAGTTTTCCATAGCCAATGATTCACTGAAACGATAGCTATGAAATGCTGAAATCAACGTGGTAAAAAAATTATTTTACCTGAAAATCTGAGAATGTTGGCCTTCGTTCTAAATATTTAACCATTAGTTACACGCTTAGCGGGGATTTTGCCGCATTATTCGAAAATTCTAAATAGCCCGTTTACTGCGTATAGATCACTGATGGCACATTTTGGTATTCTATTTCTGTACTTTTTCCTCGACCAAGAACATTATCGTCAGCAATCCTTAAGAAAAATTATTCAAGAAAAAGTATTTATCAAGAAATTTGAATATTAATATGCTGTATTTTTGTTTATATATCGAAGAGAAAAATGTTTTAAGAGCTTTTAAATTATATTTAGCACTTTTTATATTATTAGAAGTTATCCAAATGCGTTAAATCGCCCTATAATTTTAATATATACATAGGAAAACCAAAAATATTAAAGTGCGGCAAAAAAGCCGCCAGCGTGCATTGGCGGTATCCTCGCGGGCGCTTGTAGCTAAGGGTTAAGAACGAAGTTAGATGCTTGGTTTTTCTTATAAGGTATTGTACTTCAAGAGCATGATGGTGGAAAACATATTTTTAGACTTCAAAATCTACGGCACACGAAATCTGCCATGCAGGTAATATGTGAATTACAGCGATAATCAAGCTTTAACAGCCACAAAAATCCAAAGCACCACATTTCTGCAGGAGGTAGAGTTAAGATAGATATGCAAAAAGGTGGATTACAAGTCACCAAAAATGCACTAGGAAAATGATACATTGAAACAGTTGTGAGTTAGGAGTAGGATTTCAGATGCTGTAATCTGGTGTACAGTGGTGTACCTATATCTCACAAAAAATATATCTCAACACGCTGAAAAATGCGAAATATATTTACATAAATAGGACTTTTACTGAATCATGAAGAGGGCGAACCGTATGATCAGCTTGGAATGGACATGAAAAAAAGTAGAGCAAGTTGCTCGGTAAACAATAGCATCTTAAAAAGGAACTGCACGCATAAGTGACAGTAGAATTAGCTCCTTTTGTAGAAATAGAAATGGTTGGCTAACGAAGATTAAAAAATTATTTTATATTTTATTCAAAAAACGCCAAAGTCATGAGCTAAAGCATTCACTGCCCAAAATAGTTCATTTTTGAATGACGTTCCTCCTCATCTTCAACCAATCAACTAATTCAACCCTAATGGAAATAACAAGTCCACTTGATAACCAACCCATAGCCAAAATATATTCTTTTGATAGGAAGTTGATCTGCAAATGTGATACATTTTTGTAGACAACACATAATCAGGCAAAGTATGCAAAACTATTTGATTATTTTAACATTTACCGAGAAGGAAGTCTTCAAGCCTACTAGGCTCTTGCTTAAAAATAGAAGTTGAAAAATAGTATTTTTGCAAATAAATACATTCAACGACATATTGAATTTTAAAGCTAAATACAATTCCTATTGTACTAATATAGCATAGAGAAAGACGATCTTAGCATGTAATAATATGCCACTAAAAGATTTGATCTATTTTTATAAAACTTGTATTTAAGGGTACTAAAAAATTTACCAAGGAACTTTACGAAAAGAATTTTGTCTGTTAAAAAATATGCACATAAATTAAAAAAATAGTCCAAATGATATTCCTGTTGTAGTTTCAGTACAGTTGTTGAAGGATTCACGTTCTTTTCCTCTTTCTGAGGTCATCGTAGTGAATCACCCACTTAGTATCTAAAAAAATTATTTTTTGCACGAATTGTACTCCGTTTTTTTTTGGTGGAATGAATACCAGATAGAGTTGATGACAAAAAGCCTTCGCAGGATTGTTATACTGCCGTGAGAAAATGCACAGATAATGTGGTCTGAATAATTAATGTCTTGCAGGTGGTGGTCTTATCATGAGTTTATGAATATATTTTAATGAGGCTCCTATGTGAGTCCTTTTGAATATGCAAGAAGGCTTAAAATATGTAAGTGTTGCTGCAACGGAGTTCCGCTAGACCTCTTTTTCCGATAAGTCAAGACCACGATGCTTTTTTTATTTCAGTTTCTCCTGCGTCCGCAGTAACAACTCGACGATGTATTTTTTTCCGCTGCTAAAGAAAATAATCCAGAATACGGTATCTGGTAGGAACATACGGGCTCATTTTTCGCTCGAATTAGTCACACAAAGCTGTCATGACGGGACCTTTCGAGTTCATTCGTATTCAGGTCTTACCACACAGCCTAGGAAGCTGTAGTTCTTGAAACCCGTTTGCCGATTCACTTTGTTATCCTGGCCAGGATATTACAGCACATCTCTCGCCCATGTTCCTGACGGAAGAGGGGAGGTAGAATGGGTAATAACAGAACGCATCACTCCTGCTCAAGCATTATTTTTTCATGCAGTGTTACTCTTTTAAATTTATTTAAAATTTCAAAATTTTTACGCATTTTTTCAAATATCCTTGTTAATATATTCATAATTCATTTAAAGCTTTTCTTCAGTATTTTTTAAGATGCAGAATTCCCGTGCATTAGATTCAGGTAAGTAAAACTAAAATCCAAAATATTGTTGTTGATACCAATGAATGATTACCTTTATTTTTTTAATATTTCTCCAAGTTTAACTTTGTGGAAGCTTTTAATGTTCACAATCAAAAATAACTTGGTAAAATCCATCATCATCAATACTAATCATTCCTGAAATTGGTTTAACGCAGCTCTCTCCTCAGTACTTCATTCCTCTATCTCTTAACACCAAAATAATATCATTCACTACATCCTCCATCACCTGATCCATGAATTTCATTCATTCCCTACTTCCACCGTTCGTACCTCTCATTTGCCCTTTAACGTTAATAATCACAAGGCGCTCTTGTCTCATGGTGTAGCCAAATAAATTGCGCCGATCTCAACCCAATATTTTCAAAAGACATCTTTTTTCTTACTACTATCAGAACTGCTGCAATACTCTCACGGTCTGTGTATTCAATCTTCATCATTCTTCTTAAGCACTTTACATTTCGAAAAAATCCAACCTTTCTCTGTTCTGCTCTCATCCATGCCTCACTACGATAAAGAAGCATACTCAAAATGTAACTCCAAATAAATTGCTTCCTGACTTCAACGCAAATACGTAGGGATCTTATCCAGTCTTATCTCCAATCTTACCAGACCTGAAAGCAAATATTCATAAAATCGCCAAATGTTTTGGCAAAACTGAAAACCACCTGCTCTTGAGTCCCTGGGACTATGAAAATGAACCTTATGTGAAACGCAAAACCCCCAAAACTGCCCTTAACCCATCCTACATCCCTTCCCCCTAATAGCATCAGTGGTATGACAAATTATTACCCCTTAGCAGAAGCCAACTATTGCTGAAATCCCTGGCAGACAGCTAACCAGCTGGGAACTAGGAACATACGTAAAACCAAAAAATAATTCATTGAGTGCGTGCGTATATTTCCAGCTATAAGAAGACTCGTGTTTTTGAGGAATGCCTTCTTCGCTTGGGATATTCTACCAACTATGTATTTTCCTCCTGCTATGTCCATCAGTAGTCACTCGGCTATCTTAGTAGCAGAACTCCTTTACCTCCTCAATTTTAGGTTTCCTAGTTTCCAAGTGTATTATTCTTCCTACGTAATGGAAGTGTGAGAGGAATTGGGGGTTGGTAGGGTAGGTTCGGCTAAGTAACAGCACTTTTAGAGAAAGTATGACTTCCTGAGGACTGTAATACGATTAGTTGGAATCGCGGGCCATATCGTAATTTCAAAATTTCTCTCCAATGAAGTTGGAGGAGAATATATGGGGCAATTTAAAAATACACGACAGAGAAGGGAATCCATTTTATTCATTCTAAAACGCACTCACAATGGTCTGACTCGAATATTTGGTTAGACTACGCGTGGTGTCTTACAACGCACTAACGGGAGCAATAGAAGGGATGACACTACCAAATATTATGTTTATATTAAATAGTATAAGGCAATGGGTGTAAGAAAGGGTCTCACCAAATTTTACCACTCAGCACTGAATAATTCCGCCCCTGGAGCAGTTTGAAGTTTCCACTCGAATTCCGCGCCAAAAACGTATTTCTTGGGCGACGCCATGTTGATGACGCGTGAACCTCATGATATCTGCATTGTTTGCATAAGGATTGCATTGTCGTTATTTCGAGTATAAATAAATATTGGATAAATCGGAGAATTTTCAATGAGTGGTGGAAACCTTATGTACTTATAATGTTGTGTGCCGTGATGTGAATTTACCTCTCGTTAAAAACCAGAAAAGTAATTTTTGCAGTTCCAAACGACCCAGGCCGAAGAAGGCGGTGGTACGGCGCTGCACGCAGACAGCATTATCCTTCAGAAATAGGCCGTTAGAGAATTTGTGAGGGCCATTTTGATTCAAGTCACTTTTGCTTCTCAAAGGGATTAAGGATTTAAGTTCAAACTTTAGTGTTGCTTCTCAAAGGATTTAAGTTTCCATTACTCCTTTTGTTGTCTTTTGCCACATATCGCAAACATTTCGTATGAGCTTAAATATATACGCACTCAAAGGGAAATTTTCCTATTTAATTGCAAATACATCATTCTGCTTCAATTTACGTTGGAGTCAATGATTATGTTGTGTGCATTTACTGCATATTTGCCCCGGTTTTCACTCTTTGCTTATATCTTGCACATTAAATGCCAACCTCGGCAACGGAAAGGGTATCTGACGCTAACCCAATGAAATGTCAAACGGTACAGAGTAACGCATGATAACCTCAAATTTATACTACAAGAAATGGTACGATATTAGCGCAGGCGAAGAGGGCTTTCTACAAAAAGAAGAATCTTCTTACAGCTGAAAATACCAGCATAGAAGTAAGGAAACAATTCATCAGATGCTACATATGGAGTATGTTTCTCTATGGAAGCGAGGCTTGGACGTTGACAGCAGCAGAGAAGTCAAGAGTGGAAGCATTCGAAATGTGGTGCTACCGAAGAATGATGAAGGTAAAATGGATTGACCGTGTAAGTAACCAGGAAGTGCTAAGGAGAGTGGGAGAAAAGAGAAGCCTCCTAAAAACATTAAGCAGAAGAAGGGGCAACTTAGCTGGCCACATTTTGAGGCACGATGGTCTGATGAAGACAATCGTTGAAGGACAAGTGGAAGGGAAAAAGGGCAAGGGACGGCCCCGAATGAGTTATATAGGACAGGTTATAAAGGATGTAAAAGAGAATAAATATGTAGCTATGAAGAGATTAGCGGATAGGAGAGAGAAATGGAGAGCTGCGTCAAACCAATCTTAGGATTGTTGACTAATGATGGTGATCGTATTACTCACAAAAAGCAGAAATAAGCACAATTGACACCGGGAGGTACCACCAGGTTGGTAAGTAGAAGCACAAATAGTAAATAATAAACACCGATGACTTTGAAAAGCCTACAAAAAAAACAGAGACACCGGAGGCAAGTGCGTACTGAATGAATACTAGCAAATAGTTTGAACTATCGAAATCGAAACAGAATAAGTTTCAAATAATAAAATATAATGTGTGACTTCAAACTGTACGTTAACGCCAACGATAGGATTTTATCCACCATTTTTTCTCAATTTTAAAAATCCGCATTAGCATTAATAGAAGCACAACAGCAATAGCAGCGAAATTACGATTGTAAAAAAACTGTAAATAAGTAAGAAAACGAGCTGAAAAAATTATGAGAGACAGTCCCGACCCCTCAACCTTCAGTACGACAGCTCAAAGCGTTGCCCGCTAGATTTAAATCATTTTTCAAATCACTAGGCCACCGCCGTCACGTCCTAAAAGCCATATAATAAGTACTTTAACGACTAAGGGTGAAAACCGCAGTATGCAGTCAATGCACAAGAAATAATCATTACAACTACAGAAGCGGAATCATAAATTTGCAGTTATAAAATAATTTATCCTTTTGAGTGTATGTAGGTATATTCCCTAACATGCGAAATGTTTGCCAAACGCAGCAAAAAAAACTACGAAAGGAGTAAAGGATACTTAATTTCCTTGAGAAGCAGAAGTGTTGCCACAAACTTTGTCCTAAAACTTTTGAAAGTGACTCTACGTGTAGCTCTGGTGTAAATTTAAGTGAACTTAGGGATATTTAAATGTAAACATCCACGTCTCTGATTAACACTTTCATTTTGATAACACTTTTTAAGCATTATTTATAGTATGAAACTGACAAAAAGAATTAACCGGAACATAAATTGACCAAAGCGAGGCCTCTGCTTTAAAAAATGCTGTTCCAACGAAATTTGAATGCTAATCTTGAAAGAAACGGAGAGAGGGGGAATTTCCTCCCTTCAGAGGGAAAGAAAACAGCTAGTAGGGGAATGATATTGACTGTGATGATTTGCTCTTTTATTTTATAATGTACATCCGGAAGCTAAAAAACAGTAATAAGTTGCGGATTTTACGATGGTACGTCCACAAATTAAATCCATCCACGATAGTTGCCGTGATTAGCGTCTCACTAAAAACTGTAAACATGTCATCTTTAAAAAGTTTCATTTCAATGACAAAGTTTCGTTTTGAGACAAAAATATTCAGAGACTCTGTTAATAAAGTCAGTACATTTCGGGAATCAGCGAAAACAAAAGTTTTTCTTCGCCATAATGATAAAACTTTGACCACTATTTCCACGAACCCAATGTGTTTACGGCTTCTTCGAGCTCTCACGCGGCATTCATGAGGTTCACCCATCACGCGGCGTTAGCCAATAGAAATACGTTTAGCGTCCTGTGTGTAGCCGAGGTTCCTAGCGTACTTTTAAAGCTACTTCTCGGCTAAAAATGGAATTTGAGCTCTGAAAATTGGCAGGTGTGTTTTTCAGTAGTGAAGTTTTTTGTGTTTTTTTTCATAGAAGTATCTTTTTTGTTTTAAATAGCATAGACCAATTTTTAATTTTGAGTGTTCCCTCCCTTTGACTAATGAACGGAGTGTCCCGGTTTCCGGTACTAGGTGAAATTTTATAGTTTTTTCGGCGAGACCCTAGAGAAAATCCTAGCTGCGGGAGGTGACGCAGAGAAGCAACTGGCCCTGCTATCGTGATTGATATTTCACTCACCTGTGGTGTGATAATGAATTAGCTCTACCCTTAACTGAGAAAACCATCTTTCAAGTTGTTCCGTGGTCATAAAATTAATAATTGTTTTACGGGTTAAAGTAGCGTCGTCCCAGTTTCGGTTGACAACAGTTTCGGGCGCATTCCATCTCCCGTCGACACGCTTCATATTTGGACCCAAATACGGAAGCTGGTATGCGCCCGAAACCATTGTCGACCAAAAATTAGTCGACGTAGAACTATCCCGACAACAATTACAACCTTTCAAGCTCATACACTGAGTAAGACTTTCGGACCAATATTTTTTACTTCAATTTCAATAAATAGCAATGCATATGCGATCCACAACAATCAAGTCTAGGACTGTACGCAACCCCGGATGTAGATGAATCGCTAACCAAGCTAACTCGATAACCAGCAAGGAAATAAATTATGAATGAAAAATTCACTTCTCTGAGTATGATAACCATTGAATTCGCCGAAAGCATTTTGCTATGGGGTTTTATCTTATGTTCACTCACAAACCATAAAAAAGCTAGCACAAAGTGAATATATTTCTGCATCATATTTCTAGACGCAAGCGATTATGCACAATTATTTTACGGTATTGTTATTAGAAGGTTAAATAAGCAAGAAAGGTAGTCATCGGAAAACTCTAATTTACGATTTTAATATATATTTGAGCTGAATTTATGATAACGTCATCCGAATAAAATTACACTGATTGTTCATCCCTGCATGCACCAGAGCTCCCAATCGACATTGGAAGTCACCGGTACCTCAGAGGATAATTAAAATATTTTCGTCTTAAGACTTTGTGGGAGAGTAAATTCTAATGATTCTGGTGAATTGCCGGTTTTATAAATTTTCAGGAGAAAAAAAATCATATTTAGTGCAAGAATAGTTATAAATATTACATTAATTTGCGAAACAAATCGGTGTTATAAGGGTAAAATATAAATGTTTCATTGCTATCTTACCGTCTTAATATTAAAAGAGTTGTACGACATTGTTGGATACTGTTGGGTAAATGGCAAAAGAAAAAGATATCATACAGAATTTCTTACAAAAATGGGCAAAAATCGCATTCATATGAAATCGCAAGCATAATCATAATAAATATTGCTCAAAAGAAGTTAGTAATGTGATATAAAAAATATCATCATTGGCAATAATGTCAGGAGTATTTCCTGTTAATCGCTGAAGCAAACTGATCAGTAGATCACACTTTCATTTTTCATGAGGATAAAGAGATATGAATACACTGGTTACATTATTATACAAGTGAACCACATAAATTAGTACTTACATCTTTTACTAGAAAGCGTTAGAAGTTTAATCAAGCAAGTATTATTTTGGCCTTGGAAAAACTACATGTTTTTTTCAATTATTTCCATTCCAAATGTATCAAAATGACAAAATATATATGAAACCCAGTTTTAAAAATTTCCGCACTTCTTCCACTGGCACACACTGATTACGTTCGGATGTTTTGAAAAATAAAAATATCTCCCTTTCCCTTGGGTTTAAATATTAAACACCTGTATATAGGAGTAATTATTCCCCAGCGAAATGTTCACATTGCGAATGCGTGCATTAGATTAGCTCTCTTAATGGCACATTTCCAAATTCGGTCCGACGATGAAAATCCGACAGGGCGCTTACACACGCCGCTGCAACGCATTATGCGGGTCGATAATTTTCCGCGCACCGGAGCAACATCCATCCCTTCCCCACCCCACTCTCCCGAACCACTCTGCCTCTCGCACTGACATGTATTATGCGCTCATACGATAGCCAGAACCCGCATCGACTTCGGAAATTCCTTCAGGATTATATGGCGATAACAAAAACCGGCAGACGTCGACCGGCTGGTTCAAATTCTCTCCGTCAGTATATATCTATCGTCTATATTATTTCTGCTGTATAGATACCTTTTTCTCAACTTATACGCAACCAAGCTCTACAAATGAGGTACCAAAATGCACAGAATTTATCAGAGAACATGCGACGGCATATCTTAGTTCCTTAATATTGCTATTGTTTCCTAAAATTGGTTTTCAAATAATAAAAAAAACTGTATATATTCCTGACGTGAACGGCGCACAAACTGATACATTTGTTCATTTTCAGCAATATCTCGCATTCTTTAAAAAACTTTTATCAAAATGCGGCTGATTCCACATTCAAGTCTCCTGCTGATACGTAACTATGAGTCATCATGTGCGTTTAACAGAGGATAGTGTAACTACTTCCAATGTTGTGTTTAAAGAGGTCCTCTGACCTCAATTTCTACATGAACATTCCAATTAAATTTGTACGAAAGACCCTGCCTTTTTTTCTACATTTTAAAATTAGAAACGAGCCTATCCCTCTGTGGACCTGCATTGAAAAGAGCGGGGGAAGCCCGCTGGGAGCGGGCGCATCACGCTCGTAGAGCTCTAATAGAAAGACATTTGCAGTGGTGCCGACTCCATGGGGCTTGAGGGGGCCCGAGCCCCCTCAAAAATTCGTTATGGGTGTGAGGAAAAATGTGTCAGGCTTGTCGATTTTCCCCGGATTGTCCATATATTGAAATTCGAGTTATCAGGGTTGTAATGTTGATAATATGACTCTTCTAAAATGCCTAAGAAACTTAAAACTCACTACTTATAAAATTTCCCGGGGTAAGTTCCCCGGTTTGGGCCCCCCCAATATTTTTTGTAAGTCGGCATCCCTGGACATTTGGTATTAGATATGATATGTAAAAGCGAAAAAGATCTCGAATCATTTATGAATAGATAATTATATACTTTATCTTATACTATCCGTTATCCAACTAGTCTTTTTTTTGAACCTTCATCCCCATTAATGAATTATTGCAGTCACAATCTCGTTTCACATTGTTGTCAAATTCATAGAAGAAAACGAATCATTTTACGGATATATAAATGTATAATTTCCCTCAGACTCCCAATATAATTCGATTGGTAATAGTCTTCATACGAGTCTTGGCTTCCGGGCGTTTAGATGTCCATAAGTGACGACAGTTTCTCCAGCCATCCTGCTGGCGTCTTCAGGTCAGAAGGTCAGAGGTTTTATTATTTCTGACGTTCACTTTATGGACATCTAAACGCGGAGGAATGCCCGGAAGCCAAGACTCATATGAAGAAACGCCGCGGAAACCTCAAATCAAACTGGTAATAGTCTTATTTTTCAAACCCATATCCCCAAAAGATACTAATTGTAGTCATAATCGCCGTTTTTATAATTACAAGTGGTTGTCAAGGGTATATGACACTTTTGATAAAAAATAAAAAATTAATCACAACTTTCTAATCTTAATTAAAAGTAAGTATCAATTTCTAAAAAGCTCAAAATTAATCCGCAGCACAGAAACTAATGTTGGGTTCATGATCCACCAAGGTAGGTGCTCTCAAGAGCCCTAACAGCTACTTATTACATGGCACATTACTTAACTACTCCTTAAAAACTGCATGAAGTAGCCAATTTTTACGGGGATGTGTCACAGTCTTTCGATACCGGATGAATATACTATTTTTTATACATCGATTATAGAAAATCTGATGAGGAGATGAGATAAACTAGATAGAATGGTAATTTTGTTCAGAACCCACTACTGCTGGGAGGTTACTCCCTACTTAGCCCCACCTTGTCTCTATCCTAGATCTGCCACTGGTCTTCAGAGGCTGGATTCAGATGAGTAAAATTTTCAAAGAGAAGAAATACTTGAAACTTTACTTGAACTTCCACTCGGTTATCGATGAATATCTCTACTTATAAACTCACTTAACTATTAACCTGCAAACTGTTTCTGTAGACGTGTGGTAGGAGTATTATGATTCAGTTATTTAAATAAATTCAGATATTTGATTGATTTCGTTGTCTGAGCTCAGTTTATCACAGGAAATACTAAATTCTACGGCGGGTAAGCCTTCTATCAATCTGCTCTTAACTGCTCAAGCAATCAATGCCTTGCATGTTGTTTTCCGAGTCTCCAGTGGCTGGAAACAACTAGATAGTCCGAGGCTACTTGGTTACGCTTACGTACGAAGTAATGCTTAGGCTTTCTGTTTGCTCTTTGTAGTTTTTGACACAGCTTTCCATTACATTTATAAAGCTTAATGCTACGCCAAACGGTATTCAGTGTCTAACATACGTTAGGACACAACTTAGGAAAAGTGCTGGCAATATAATGAAAAATGACTAAAAATAGGGATAAGAAATATTGAAATTTTATTCACCCAAAGAATGATACTTTTTTCCGCGTTACCAAGCAGGGATGTATGAGGCTACCTCAGATACACAGTAGAAAGATTTAACGTCATGAAGTAGCAAGTTTAATAATTATGCTCAAAGTTTGCTAAGCATTTGCTGATGATTGTTTATTGAAGGTTGTAGCTGTGAGTGATGTGTGAGTGATTAATGATGGCGAAATAAATAATTGCTTCATGGCATTAAAATTGTTTTTTTTTATCGATTTAGTGCGACCGCGACAATAATATTTGCAAATCGGAAAACCAGAACGATTGCATATCATTCCACATCAATAGAAGAAGAAACGCTCACTGAATAATGCTCGGGCTCGAAGACTAACATCCCGAAAATCTTACTATCTCAATGCCCGTAGGAAACTCCATTAGGATTGCAGCAATTTCAAGGGAGGAGGGTAGAAACGTTGGGTTTGAAATTCTGACTCAGCCGGAAAAAAATTAACCCGAAGAGCAAGGTCGGCATTTTTGAGCGGTACCTCCTCCTTAGCACTAGTAGTTCCCATTCGCTTCCTCGTGTGAATTCCATCGCAGCGGTCGAGCGCGAGGGAGTAAAATGCAGACAGTGCGCCGGCACATCATAGCACGCTCCTTGCACGGACGAAAAAAAAAAAAGAATTAAACACTCGCGCAGATGTGTTGAAAGCAGGCTGGCAGCGGTAATTAGGGTGAATATAATGAACAGCAGAGCAGCGGGGAGCGGAGACTATGGCCTGCTGCACCCTTGGCTTCCGACCCACTTGTGTGAATGAGCGCCCCACCGTGCCCGCTTCAGTGCACATTTCCTAACTGGCAACGTGGTCACGTTCGCGACGGTGATGGCATGATCAAGAAGAATGGAGGAAAAAAAATACGGAAAAATAGTGAAGGAGGAGTTTTGCTGGTTATCATTACTACGAGGTGTCGAGGGGAAGGTGTGGTCTTCCTGTGAGGTCTTATGTGTCGGAGGCGAAAATAATTGCTTATATGTATGTATAGGGGTAGGTTCCGGGTACGATCTTAACCCTGTTAGTGCCACTAAAATTTGATGGCACCAGCGAAAAGTGCCAACTTAAATGTCAGAATTTTACAGCACTTAAAAAAAATCGTTGACTGTGATTTCATGTCCTATGGAGTTCCAATCGATGCGGAAGATGCGATACAATTTACGAGGCATATTCATGAAGAAAGAGCCTTATGGTCACAGGAAAAATAAACTCATATGAAACATATTTTATTGGCACTTTTAGTTGGCTACAAACCTACTTCACTTGTCGAAATAATCGCCGTTCACTTCTAAGCAGTTTTCGTACCGCTGCACCAGCTTCTTTAACTTCTCCGCATAGAAGCTAGCCACCTGAGTGTTGAACGAATTTACAACGCCGTTGAACTCCTCTTCGGTTTCGAAAAATTGCCCACCGAGCCACTGTTTCCATTTCAAGAAGAGTTAGTACTCGCTAAGTGCAAGGTAAGGACTGTACGGTGAGTGGTCAAAGAGTTCCCAACGAAAAACTTGAATTTTCTTATGGAAGCTCGCCGCCTGAAAGTTGAACTAATTGAACGAAGCCACAGGCTCACACTGCTGTCAGAAACAATAGCTCTTACATTGTTTGTGCTTTAGGTAAATCCAGCTTCACCGCTTATAATTCTTAAGTTGCATCAAAAAGAGCTTTAACACAGGTGCTTAAACGCATAGGTTGTTCAAACCGCTTATTTCATTAGTAGTAGGTATGCGTTTTTTTAGCACACTGAAATTATTGCCGTCGAAAACATATGGTCCGAGGTTATGCGTCCTTTGTTTTTTGATGAAGAGAGAAAATTGTTCTATTGAATCGGCTCGGAATCGGTATTTTGTATTAGGGCGATATTTTACAGAATGCCTTACGCTTGTCGGCTTTTTTACAATGTGTCATAATCATAGCCTCATTTCTCTTCGAACTTCTGAGCTTTTGAACTTTTAAGTGTCATAATTACTGCTAATACTACTCAGAAATTTGCACCCAGAGATCTGTAATGAACAGCTAATTTGTTATCAAGTTGTGTAATCCTACATCAAATACTTATAAAAATTATACCATCCTTTAATAAATAAAGTTCCAAATTTGTAAACGTTGACCTTGATATTGTAAAATTTGGGTCTCATTCTCTCTCTTGAAACTTTTAGCCCTGAAAGTATCCCCTCCATAACTTTTTAGAGCTTGTGGCTGAAGGAAAACACTATTTACTATCGCAATAAAGGTTTTAATCATTTTTCCGTCTAAAATGACTTCATTATAAAATCGTCCGATTTATATTAAGATTGATACTGACAATAAATATTGATCGAGTGACTATCAAGACTATTTGTTGTTACAAAAATTTTAATTTATCAAAACAACAAATATTAGCAGCTATAAGAATATCTTAGAATTGAAACATTGCCATAATACCGATTAAATTTTCATAGGAGTAAACGTCTCCCGCAGTTAAGCGAGATTTCATCAAGTTCCCAATCTAGAATTAATACGTTTGTCTGCTACGCTCCATCTCGCATTTCTCGTACCTTCTCGTGCCCTTGCTACGCTGGAATAAATTTAAATGGTCATTTTCATTCCAGCACTGTCCCGCTCCCATTTTTGTATTCTGGCCATAACTCATTCCCCATATTTTCTCCATAAAGCCCGAAAGTTATTCCATTCAAGAGTAATATCATATTCGTGTCGAGGTTTAATCCAAGAGTGAATTGTAACTCTATATTTAAAAGTCAGGAAACTCAACAATGGCTTGATAAGTATCCCGTGTAAAAAATATGCATTTTTTCAGTCTTTTATTCCAAAAGGAACATTTCGGATCTAATAGTGCTCTAGTGTATCGGTACTAGAATGACACTTTAAACTATATTTGAGATATAAACTATATTAGAGATATATAAAGATTGCTGTAGGAAATGGGACATTACATGTTCCAAGATTTTTCAGCTAATCACCTTGTATTCTTGCAAAAATAGGTAGGTACATAGGATCAGTATCGTACACATGATTTTGAAATGGGGGGATTTACCGGAGATTTCGGGGCTCTTCCGGGGTGTGATGGAAAAAATCCCGTGGGTCCGTGGATCCCATTTTGAAGGCTAAAGGGGGGGGTGGTTGTACTCCGTAAATCCCTCCCCCCATGGCTACGTCACTGCATAGGATATAAAATTCTTATGAAATTAGAATTCGGATGTGAACAGTCATCACAAAAAAGCCCATTCAAGAGTAAAACTCTCGTCGCACCAGAACAATACACTAAACCATGGAATCGATAATGTAGAATAACTAAAAGTAAGCAAATGCACTACAGCGCAATAATTACACAGGGCGTCCCACCATCCCCCAAGTATGTGTTATATATGTTGTTAACACATAGGCGTTAAATGAGATTTAAAAAAATTGAGTTGCAATGACCTATCTAGGGAAACACACCAAAGAAATATTTGTGGCGGGGTCCTGAAGACGCCTGTATTCGTCAAGCGTGTTGTGGGAATATTACCGGATGAAAAGAGATATTTTTCCTAGGATAGTAATTCGTTTCCCCGCGAAATATAGGAATTAAATAAGGTAAAATTCAATGTTACATGTCACCAATTTTATTGTCTTTTTTGTTTGCGGCAGGTATTGTAACATCCCATTGAGGCAGCATTTAGCAAGTATTTATAAGCAATATATGGATACATGTTGGCGTAGTCACATCGTTCAAAGATTGACATTCCTCTAAGCTCAAAGTTTTTCTGTCCGACCATAGAGAAGTAATCCTTTAGTGTATAATTTAATTACTTTCATTTTACAAAATTGAATTTATTGACATATTAATTCATGGTTTTAGTTATAAGTACCTCTACTTATTAGCTCCTCAAATTTAAGAATATAATAATTTTCACTCAAATTATTTTTAGATAGAAAAATAATTTTTGATTAAAGTTAGCATTCTCATTTCACATTTACCCTAGCGTTACCTACTTTTTATTGTATTATTGTAATTCAAATATTGTTTCACTCAAATATTGCTTCGTTTTCAAACTGCAATATTTTATTATTACGCATGCATTACTTCACAGGGCAGATGGATACCATAGTAAACTTATGAAAATAGTCGAAAACACTTCAAATATGTCTGATATGGACGCATAGGAAGGAAATTAGGTAAAACGTGATAGAGAATTGAAGAGAAAACGACGTGGTACAGTTGTCTCGCACATAAAATAGAATAAATTATTGCGTTTACTAATGTTACCTTAATTTTTAATTATTTTTTACTAAGTTGCTTCTTGATTTTGGATTTAAAAAATAACTACAACGAATATTTTGCGAGTCGAACTGATGTACCATAAGTAAATTGATGTATATTTACGGATTGAATTATTCGAAAAGATAAATATATATTTCGGGATAGTTTCCAGTGCAAGCAACAATGCTGAAATTTCAAGCAAAAATCTTTATTTTTATTATTTTGAAAAGGAGATATTGACGCTGTCACTGTTGGGAACAACTTGAATTTATTTCCCTTTGAGAACATAAAATTTTCTGCTGTGAATACTCAAAAAAAAAAGATGTTTTGGCAAACAAATAGCTATGTCACCTTTTCCAGCAAATATCTCACAACTTAACCTACAACGAAAATTATTTATTGAAAGTTCATAAAAAATTACACAAGAGTAACCAAAATTAAATAAAAAGATTTCTATGAAAATTTCAAACGCTTATTTCATGCGGATAAAAAAACAGATGTTTAACACCATATTTTCTCAAAGTATTTTTAAGTCTGTTGTAAGCTTCATTTCTGATTTCGACTTTAAAGAAGCTAATTGTAGATTTTTCAGGTGCCTTAAAATAAAAAATAAATTAATTAAATTTCTTGTCTTTTGCTCTAAGGCCAAAGAAACAAGAAGTAGTAAAATACTGTTGCCGGCCAACAATAATGCTTCTTTACTGACGGCATAATGAAGTATAAAAACGGATAAAACTTACGACTGAACTAAAAATTAAAAACATAAGGGCTAAAGCTGATAGGTCTTTACCTTTATTCACTTTTGAAGTGATATTCCGAGTTAATTTTATGATTTTACTCATACTTCTTCATGATTTATGAAGAACAAAAGCGTTAATATGTCTTCAAAATTATTTTCATGCATTTCAAAATTTATCACATTCGTCTGGAGCACCCTTAAATACCTCCTCATTTAAATTCCAAATATGGAATTTCGTTATTCATATGTGTAGTTTGAAATGCCGTAAATTACATCAATGGACATAAGGCCTCCAAAAGCTCATTACTATTTGTGGCCATCCTACACAAACCCCAGTATACCTCGAATCCGGCAATGATCTAACAGACGCAAAACGTTCGTTGTTTCTTTAGAGCTTATTATTCATTAAATGGAGGAACAACATTAATACAGATCCACTGCGAGATACATATGGACATTTTTTTAAATTTATAATTTAGTCTAAGGAACTACATATTTTACAGCCTACACTTTGAAATTTTAGGACAAAAGGTGATCAGATTTTGGAAAGAACAACAATAATTGAAATTTTCACTTTGTACCTCAAGATCCTGGTTAAAAGCCACATAACCAGAATTTTTTTCATTTAAATACATTATAATTTTGTCGTCACCTTAGACGACATTTCTTCAAAGTAACCTAATATACTAAGCAACCACACCCAAGCTCCCATTTTCTATCGTCCGTCGCAATAAGAGTAATGAACAATTTACTGCCTCGCCAATCAAAATGACAAAAAGTAGGTACGTTTAGGCAGCTTCTCTCAAGTTTTAGAAAAGAAAAGCCTTAATAAACGCAACATTAGTCCATCATTATTAAGAAGTCTAGCAAAAATCTGGCAGCTAACTGTGGAACTAACAGCAATAAATCTTCGCGGATTAGCCAAAGTTTTAATGGTCTAACCAACTCCGTAAGTTTCCATTTTAGAATTAGAGCAGCAAGCTAAGAAAGGGGAAGATAGGAAACTAGTCCGAAAAGTTATGCTTCCAACTGCCGCACCTCATTAGCGAGTAGATATTATCTAATTCAATCAAATTGGAAGAATTATATGTATTATTTAACAATAATTGACAGAACATTGAGATGGAATTGCAGCTACCGGGATGGGTGAGCTGCCTTATTATTCATAATAAACTGATTTAATGCCAGATTGATTCATCGAAATAGTGGAAGTGATAGTGGGAGAAATAGTGGCAGTAAGTCTGGTTTCGAAAAGGAAAGGAAAAGAAGTAACTAGTTTAGGACAGAAACTAGTTGAGAGAGAAAGCCATCGAAAGCATATTCCTCTATGTTTGTGGCTTATTCAAATGAAATATGTAATGACATGGTAGTGATGCTGTAAATATACCAACCGAAACTGTAAATATCCTAACCTCGTCTAAGACACTAGTTACCAGATACTATTGAACATCTGATATGGATAAATATACGGTTTTCTTACTTTCAACACTTTAAAAACCTCGACCGTCACTCTCACAAGTAATCAGTTATAAAAAATATTAATGTTATAAATTTAAATTTATCGTATTGATAAATTTGACATTTACGAGTCAAAATTGCAGTGGAATTCAGTAAGAGATACTGCATTCTGCACATAACTGCAAAAGACATAACCTTCTTACACCAGGCCTAGCAAATGAGAGTTGTCCTTAATTTTTAAATTGTGTTACCATAAGAGAAATGAGTTGTCATCGTGTATGCAATTCTCATTTGTAAAGGCAACTATCCTATATCTTAATAATTTTTCTCGGTCATTGTTGATCTCCTTCTCCAAATCCTCCTTATACAGACTTTTCGACGGGCAACAAGCGCCGCATTTTAATATTCAAGTTCGTATCCTTGCGTCGCACCTTATTCATCCTCTTCCACATACACGTCTTAAATTCATCATGCGGCCTATTCTCGTATTCCTTCCACATTTATTCTTCTTTCGCACCATCACAAGAGATTCCTCACCAACATGTTAGTTGACATACACGAAAGTAATCCTCATCTTTACACAGGCACATATCCATTCTGCTAGCCGTTACACTCTGAGCTGATAAATTTTTCTTTTAGTGCATGCAGTGAAATAAGTCATTTCGTTGCTATGCATATACTTTTCTGAATTTGTGCAAGAAATAGTTAGCTTGCATTTCAACTCTTAGTAGAATGTTTTCAATTTTGATATAAATATTTGAATTTTTTGCGATAATTGGTGATCTAACCAAGACTTGAGAGTGCCACCGTAAAAAAAACTGATTTTTTATTTCAAGTGTGCTGCAAACACGTTGACAAAATATAAGTTTCTAATGAAGGAGGAACATTCAAACTCCAGCCATAGTGGTTATGAAATGTTAAGGGTAAGTAATAAAGTAAAAAATTTCAGTAGAATAACTCGAAATGTGATAATATGTAATTTGACTTATTTTTTCAAAATAATTTGTAAGGTCCGTAGTGCCTACTATTCCAGCAGTGATATAACAAGAGACATAATAAGTTACACGTTTAATTTCGATTTAAATAAAGGAAAAGGGAAATGATATACACACTTATTAGTAAAATTTCATCCATTCATTTCACATTACATTCATGAGGTCTCTTTATGCAAAGATGAAATAAAGCATACAGTCTAAGTAGTTTCATTCGTTAGTTCATGGTATAGTTCACAATACAAAACAAATATTTCTATTCCTTGGTCGTAAATTAAAATTCACAATATTGCTATTTTATTCTTCAAACGTTAGCTTCATTCAAAGCTTAAAATAAGCGAAATTCAAATTTAGGAATGTTTCACATATTATTCCCTGTCATCTCAGTTTCAAACCTATTCTCGAGCGTTAAAACTGATCATCCCAAATTTCACCTGCTAATAGCCCTAGGAATCCACTTCATTGAAATTCATTGAGACAGTACGACTATTAACTCTCCAAATATCATTTCAACCCATCAAGGCATCGTCTAATTACTTGACTCTGCACGTGACCGCGGTCGAAAATGGCCGGATATCGACACGAGAAGAGATTCGTCGTAATCAGTTGCTAATTGCGGGCTCTGATTAACGAGGACCCGGGAGTGTCCATCCTCTCCACTCGGAGCGGAAAGGACTAAAAGCGTCGAGAACGCAAGGAGGACATGGGGCAAAGGGTGAGGGATGGGGAAAATGAGGAAGGGAGGGGACGGATTGCATTTGCTTAAGGCGCCGGACATTACCCCGCGCTCCGACATCATTGCTCCATTTTCTAAATTACACATTTTTAATCACCGCAGAGGAGGCTTAAATAGACAATGAGAAAACCCCAACCCCTTCTACTCTTAGCCCCTCTTCTCCCACTCCGCGTACCTTGAATTGCACGCTACTACTTCTCCTTAAAGGGTCGTCAATGAGTCTGCTCGAATATACACCGAACCATTGCAACACTAATCCATGCATCCGCGTGACCCTTTCCCCACAAAACCTTCGCTCATCCCCTCTTTCCCAAGAGTAGGTCTCCGCGAAATCCATCGACCCCGAAATTGCCATTACGCGGACGAGGAACAATTTTTTCGGCATACCTACTTCTCCCGCGAGCCAAAATTTTTGTCATAACACGGCTGCATCGCTTCGCGGCGAGAGATTAAAAAAAATTGGAACGGTTAGACGGAGAGGAAAAAGAGAAAAGTTATAAAAAAGAAGGGAGAAGAAACGTGAGCTAATCATTCACTTCCGTTGCACGCGGTGCAAATTGTGCTGCGTAATTTGGAGCTATAAATTTTTCCGCGGATGCTACCGAATTTATCACCCCAGAGGATAGCTTCGCACCTGAATCAACTTTATTCTACCTATCTACCGTGTCCTATGAGGTAAGACCCATGCGCATTAAAATTTTATGAATATATGCTCCCAAATTGTTGGATAATATTTTTATAATGACGAAAATTATGGTTACCTACTCAGTAAGGGCTGTTTCGTAGATTAAGATAATTTTTGCTTGGTAGTAAAAATTAAGTGAGACTGTTTCATAACGGAGCAAAGAGAATTAAACAAGAAATATGTCAACGCAAAATGCCTGATATAATAGTTGATCAAGCGCTTGACTTGTAATCAAATAACCTTGGGCCTATATCCGAGCAAAAACCTAAAAAAGCAATATGCTCGCCTACCCTGCAACGATGACTTTTACACGCTTGCAGCTTAGTGCGAGGTGAGCTCTAACCCCACCATTCCAAATTATCCGGATGATAGCAATAATTATAAAATAATGAAAGAACCTTACTCTCTTAATGGACGCGTAAAGCTAACTTAATGCAACTGTTACTTCTCCTCTGGTTTTGCACATTAGCTTCAGGATATTCAGATGATACGGGAGTTCAAATAAGAAATTAGAATCTCTCAGAGAGGTATTTTCATCATTCACATGGTAGCCACACTAAAAAAATTCCGCACACCAAGAGAAAACACGCTGAGAAGTAGATAAAATACTGAACCTAAAATTTTAATGACGATTCAAATTCAAAAGCCGATATTTGAAATAAAAATGTTGCAAATTTTAAAAAATTTATGGGTAGTGCTTTTATATTTATGCTATTTTGGGCCACAATAAATTTTTGAAAGAATATCACGAGTGATGATAACAATAGGTGAATATATACACTAAGATGATTACCTTTCTTCATATCGCTCATAAAATTTTATTTGTTACCGAGAAACTCAGCAGATCTGCGAAAGATAATTTCTAGATCGCTAAAAGAATTTACTGGACTACACGGTGGAAAAAATGCATTATTATCGAGAAATTACGGGCATCAATTCTCTTTCGGCACAGTTCGTAGCTGTTCTAACACGGGATGGATTTTTAATTTCTATCAAATTTTCAAAATAAACGATGCGTGGCCAATAACATATAACACACAAATAAAAAATGAGAAATCTCTCTCAAGGTAAGGAGATAGTTTTATGGAATTTGGGTTGCCTGAAATTCATATTTTCAACAGATATTAATTATTGTTAGGCACAGCGCATAGAGTTGTAACGGTTATAGTGAGGATACCAACATCACCCAAATGGAAAGTAAAAGAATAAAATTTGAAAGGTTGTCTAATATGCATAAAAAGCACGATCTGGGTTTCATAGCACAGATTCATCTTCAGGTTTATCGATCACGCATGCATCTCATTTTATATCAAGTCGGGTGCGAAAGAAAGGACATTTAACTGCTGGGAAGGAGGGGGGTGACGGCCCCCATCACTTCCCTCTTACCTTACTCCCTTTCTTCCCCAGAATTAGGTGCACTTACTGTCGCACCCTACTTGGTATAAAGTAAAATGCCTAAGTAGATAAAGCATAAAGCAAAGGCAAGTAGATGCGCCTAAAGGTGTAACTATGCTATAATACCCGGGTCTCGCTTTTTTCAATGTATTACATACAGAACCTTAAAACCATATTGCTTTATTTTTCTAATGGAAAGGTAATACACAGCTAAGCTAACATTCATATGACCTAAATGCTTGTAACAAATAAATTCGTTACGGTAATTGCTTAGTTGTGGATGATAGATACATCTGCGGAAAGTCTGGGGATAATTAACACTTTTATTTCATAAAATCTAGCTGGTATGGATAGATTTTTCAAAGTTTATCGAGAGAATCGACTCCAACGGAAAGAAACGAGGAAAAAGTGCGCTGAGCCATTGGAAGTAGGCCACAACATTAAGTAATTAGGTCAGTACCAGTGGCTTATAATTGCCTTAGTTGCGTTGCTATGGCTTATCTGGTTGATGGTATTTGTAACTCTCACGTTCACGAAGTAACATCACACGTCGGAAACGAAGTGAGTGATGGATGGATATCTGCACGCCCTTAGCATTCATTTTTTATTTTTGTCTTCAGCTTTCACTAAACATTTCCTATATGACTTTATCATTATTATTATATGACTTTCATCAGTTAACTACGTTCACCATCATTACCGCTTTATTCATGAAGTACGACTACTTTATGCCACATAAAAGCAATAAATGTTTTCGTGATTTAGCAATAGCTGGGTAATTTCGTTAATTCGCTTCACGGGGAACAAGCGTAGAGCGCTTTGAAGCTAAAGGTCATGGTATATAATTTAGTTATCATTTGAATTCGCCTGTGAAAATTAAAAACCAATTACTCCCTAAATTTGCTGTTGTAAGAGAAATTAAAAAAAATTAGTTCATTCACTAATTAACATTCTTTCTTTGACACCCATTTAAAATCTCCAAAGTTTATCTGTAAAATTATCTATCAACACTAAAAGGGCTTCAGGATACGTTGATGTTTTCTTGAAGCTGCAATGGAACAAATACACAAGATTTTCTAGGTCTGAATTTTCCTATAATTTTTATTGTATAGTTTTTTGAAAAAATAATACGAAGCTAAGAATATGCAGAAAACTTACTAAATTATCCCAATTACTAACTCATGAAGTAGGTATATAAATAATTTAAAAATACGCATTTCAAATGGCAAGCTCGTTTACTACAACTATCATGTTCTCCAAATGCATCCCAAATTCTAGTACAAAGATAGAGTTGACAAATTTTCGAATATTTCCAACCGGCAACATATTTTATAAATGAGGTATTTCAATTGCTCTAATGCGACTGTTTCAAGAGTATCATCGTTCGTTAAAAATATTGCTTATTCACCAAAATTTATTCAAATTTATGACAATTGCGATACATTTATCAATGAAATACGAAGAGACAACGAAATAAAGGAAACTAGAATGAGCTAAAAACATGTTTCCATACACTATTTTCCATTATTTGTTCCTATTATTACGTGATTGCTACATTTTTCACAAATTTGTGATGTGTAAAATACATTTTTTTAATTAGACACATATTATTATTGCATAAGTTACAATTTGGCAACTGGCCAGGTGGTAACATGAATATACAAAAAAGAAAAACACAACATCCCCACAAAGTCACATATCAACTAGACAGTTGTACAAATTTTAAAATTTAATTAAAATTTTTAAAAATTAAGTACCTTTTCAGCTTTTTCAGCTTTTTCTTAAATATGTTTACATTACTAGGAAAGGGCTCAAATAACTCTGCAGGCAATCTGTTCCAATCTTCAATTGTTTTATGCAGGTATGAAAATTTTTTAACATTGGTCCTCTACGCCCGGCATTTGATTTTGAACTGATGATCGTTCCTACCAATGAAATTAGGTTTTCCCTCTTCATTGCTCAATTCCCTCCATGCATTTACTAAAGAAAGCAGGCCATATTCCTCAAACAGCAAAAAGCCAAGAAAATAATTCCCCATCCTCCGGCTTAATATGTAGTAAGTAAATATAAGGAATAGCTTCGTGAATATTTATCGAATTTCTATGGCCATTTTATCTAGAATTTCAGGAAATTTTATTCCCCGACTGCGAAGTCGCTGGTGAGTGAAAAATATCGTGATTTACGTATCGGGTTCCGAGCCATGCTTCGGGGTCCATCCAATACCTGTCCGCTGTTTTTACGTGAGGCAAAAGATAAAAAAAATAGATCGGTCAGGGCAAACGGCCCTGCCTTCCTCGAAGCCCTAAAGGGCCATGACTATTTCTTTATTGCACTTCTCGAGAAAACAGAGGAATTCCAGGCTCCCTTCCGCCTCCGAGGGGGCAGCAGTATTGCCCCACGGAGGCCCCCGTTACTCCCTCACACTAATAGCGGCGCGGGAGGCCGGCGACGAATTCGCTGGCATCATCCGATTTTGTGCTGACCTTCCTCCAACCATCTGCCTTATAACTCCCTTCCCTTCATAACATTCGCCCATAACACTCAAAGCACACCTCACAATGGTGGCGTACTATAGGTTTCCGCTGCTCCAAGCGGAACCCAAATATGCTGCAACTCACTAACAAAAAAATCCAATATTGCATTAATGATGTCATCGGCTTAAATATCGCCGAAAGCATCGTCAGGAATGATGTCATAAAGAAGCACTTAAAGTTATCTCCAAAATGTGAAACAACAAAATGAAAGATAAAAATGTTTCAAATTTCATGGAGAAAAGATGTAAGAAAAAATAGTAGTAATTATAAAAATGTAAAAATTATGTAATTAAAAGTAATTATATAATTAGAAAAAGAAAGAACTTTTTGCTCATAAATATACCACAGTTGATATTGCTATCTTTAAAAAAAACAGATGAAAATCATTTTCGAGAACACTCATTAAAAAGATTTAATCTTTTATTAATAAAAATTGGAATGCCTCATTTATATTAAATTTATTAATAATGATTTTTGCTGCAAAAAGAGCGACGAAAAATTTCTTAAGAAAGAAATATTTTTCTCCATGAAAATAAGTTTGCAATCGATTATCGTAAAAATATATATATATATTTATCAAACTGTTGCAAAACAATAGGCTTTTAATCCTTAGAGCAAAACATTTCTCGAATAAAAATGAAGGGGCCAAACATTATCTTAAAAAAATCCATTTTTCATTTTAAATAATGAAAAGTTTCCCAATTATATCAAATTGTATTTATTAAAAAAACACCTAATTGAAAGCGACGGATTTTGCTTCCCGTTTCAAAAAAATCCCTTCCTGGGGCGTCCATCCACATTTGCACCCAACACTCTACGCAACTTCACCTCACTCCAAGTCCGCCTAAGGCAAGGGAGGGGTGCGCTTTTCTTTATGTCTCATGACCTCAACGTTCCATCGGGTCATCCGCCGAGTATGACACGCTGCAGACAGAGAACTGCTAACACAGACGGAAACCCGCAGAGGAGGAGGGGAAGGGGGCTGACTCGTTGTAAGGGGCGGAAAAGGACTGGCCCCTCGGGCGAGAGCAATATGAGAAGTCGAAGGTTGTGAGGAAGAACCGTCGAGGAATGGAGTCAGGAGAACTGCTGCTAGAGGGAGAGATGGGAGGGTTCCGGGTGCTCTCATATTTCCCAATTTCACATATTTTCCAGAGCTCAACCCTCCCTAGCTCTGAGGCTTCCAATTTTAAATTCGACCTATCCTCAAAGCTCACTCCTGCCATGCGAAACGCATCCAAGTTTTATTATTGGTTATCGACATTCCTTGGAGAGTAAAGCAATAAAATTCAGAAATGGCATTAAATCTCATGCTGAGATGAAATTAAAAATATAATTACATGAAAACTTAGCCAAAAAACCTCTATTCAGGTAAATTTACCTTGAAGTGAGGGTATGACCATTAAAAATTCAGTAGATAGGCATGTTGAAGGTTATGGCGTAAAAATAATAATGGTTTTATTTTTACGTATCTTAGGAATGCGATTAGCAATTAAAAATATATATTTCCCCAACAGCATCAAAACAAGGTCAGTTACTCATTCAGAAACATATATTTTATTTTATTGATCGACGTTTACCAATTTTTTGGACTTAAAACGGAAATCTTCTTTGGAATTCCTCATTGATTCATTTTATTATTTTATTTCTCCAGGAAAAGAAAGCGATATATCTCTTAGTCTATGCCATCTAAAAATATGCAATACTCTTTCACTGAGTCATAATGATGCTCAATAATAATGCCTACGCACTTTCTAATCAATGAAGCACTTACATAAAATAGAAGAGCAAATAGTAAATTCCACGTTTTCAAAAAACAGGAAGACAATGGGAGAAAAAGATATATTCATCTTAACCTACTCTATACACTGAATTCCTTATTACCATATTCAAAAGGCGGTAATTTGAAGTCACCATAACAAATGTTTCTGGATGCTTCAATTCGAAAACTACGAATAGGCCTTTAAAAACTCTCGCTCTTTGAAATGCACGAATTTTCTAGTTTGAAATGCAAAGTTCATAGTGAAACAAAACCCAGTACTGTTCCACAAACTTTTTACTATTAGCTGTCAACTAGTTTCACGTTTATACCGTCACTATTAAGACTAACAAAGTCTGCTAGCTTTGTTAGTCTTGATAATGATGGTATAAACGTCGAAACTAGTTGACAGCTAATAATAAAAAGTTTGCGGAGCAGTACTGGGTTTTGTTTCGCAATGAACATTTCATCGTTCCACCAAGTAATGCCCAAATCAGTTGATTTTATTTAAAATGCAAAGATGCAATGGAGGAATTCGGCTCCGGCTCCCACGATAGTAGGAAGTTATGAAGAAAAAAGAACGTGTGTCGGGAAATGCTCGTTGACAAGAAAAACCTGCGGTAGAAAAATTCATAAATTGGGCTATTCAATGTTATTCACCGGCTTCAATCCTGATATAAGCCCTTAGGGTGCCATGCGGAAAACCCCAAAGGCTACTTATTCCCAGCAAATTCCATCAGTCAAAAAGCTATGAGGGCGTCAAGAGAATCGCCGCCACAAAAGACGTGATTAACGAAGGGATTAGTTAAAGAAAGGTGGAGTAATGGATTGAGACGAGGCATCAGTCTGAGAATATGGGAAGAAGCATTTGGATAAAAAACCTAAGCACCAATTACCCAGGTTGAACGGGAACTATAAAATATGAGAGATAAAATACCGAATGGAGAATAAGAGAGATATCATAAGGTATACGTATTAACATCGTTGCCGTATGTAGTGCAAATACTCTGACCCTGAAAAACTCTTACGCTGAAAGAAGTTTCCTTGGAGAAAAATTAACTTAAACACAGTCATATCCATCACAACACGGTCGAAAATTTCACTGCATTTTTTTTAATTTACAGGTTAACGGGTGGGACCCTTAATTCACACCGCCGCACACCTACTGAGCCGTCCAGGAGAGTAGTAAGTAGATGCGGATCAATATTAATGCAAAGAGTAGGATAAAGTAAAAGGAAAACAGAGAAGGAGACATGGAGAATGTAGGGAGGTTTGACCTGGTGGGAGAAATCGCTGGAGGAGGGGATGAACGGGTGAGGGAGGCGGGCCTTGGGATGGGGATGATGGATTACAGCCCCCTAAGCCTCCAGCAACTCCCCGGTCTCCTGGCGAAGGCAGCGAAATACAAGAAGCCAAGGACCGAGGGCGGGCTGAAGACTTTTTCCTAGACCGCTGGCAGTGTAGTTTCAATGTCAGACATAAGCATCCCTAGAAGTCTTGTTTATCTCCGCAACAGCAACATCAACTTCCCAGAGCAGATTAGGCCTAGATTGTGTACAAAGGTTAGTGAAGGAGCTTTTAGAACTTAGGGATGTATGAATTTCCTTACAGGGAGACAGTTCTTTCAGGGTGTGTGTGTCACTTTAAGTCAAATTTTGGTTTTAAGGTTTCAGCAGCGATTAAGTCAAATTGTTTAACGACGATACAATATCTATGCTCTACTTCAATCCGTAGCGAATTGGAAAAAATGTTTAGGCTAAAAATATCACTGTTGAGGTTCACGAAATCAACTTCTAGAAAAAGTTTTTGAAAATTTTTTCATGATGCATACAATAAAAAATGATTTTAAATTCAGAGGTACTGCTTTCTAATGCTATGTATGCATTTATAGGATCTAAAAAACTTGAAAAAATGGGATTAGGCCAATGGAGGCACTGCCTGGAAGGAATTTGAGCTTTTTTTCGATTTAATTTATTAAATGAGATCTCAAGGCATGCATTTTTTTTTAGATAAGAGTTAAGGTCTGAAGCTACGGTGAAATTTATTATTTCCTTCAAGTACTTATGTAGACTTACATTATTATATGTAAGAATTACATTATTGCATAATTATATGTAACTCAACGATTAGATAAAAGTGACTGCAAGATGGTATGACGGGAAGAGCATAAAATGTTTGGACTTAACGCAGATATTTTATAACCAAAATTAGCCAAATCTGTTTAGCCATTTTTGCCACCGGTTTAGCGAGTTCTACCAAGAAGAATTAACTGCAATTTATTTATTTAAACATAGATAGATACGTAGGTGATACGAGGTTCACCGGGTCATCTAGTATGATAAAAACTAGTGTTATTTTGGTACAAATTTCGTGACGAAACCATTGGATTGCCCAGCATCATTGCTCTGTTAATACATTGAAAAAGGAATTATAAAGCAGAGATATTACCTCGTCGTTCATTTCCATAACTCAATGCTCACATATTGTTGGAATAAGTGATGCCTTAAATATATAACGAATGATAATTAGAAATAAATTTTAAATTGAATGACAGCTATGCAATGGATTGGGAAAAATTTCAAATGAATTTGGCCTTATATGCCCGCACAGTTTTTTTGCAAAACAATTTTCATTACAACCTATTTCACACACTTTTGCAAATCACTAATGATTCATAGTTGAAAATGCGAAACAAATAATTTATCCTGGAAACGCTTTTATATTTTTCTTTTGTTTGGGATAATTGATTTTCAAAATTCAGTGATAGAATTGCCCAAGTGTTTTCGTCCTATGCAGTTCATATGAAATTATGCTCTGTTATCAATTAATTAGAGATTCATGGCTCTAGCGGGTCAACCATCGTAAAATTTAGGATTAATTTTGCGCATTCTTTCCTGCCAATAAAATTCATTACATATTGTGATATTTTTATGAACACCTTATGAATAAAATAAACAATTAGTTCTAATATAATTTAATTTCTCTATTGATGAGCACGTAGTTTAGCAGTTATCACCGACATTTTAACAACATTTTCATGAGAAATATAATTATTTTCTCGTTTACTACATAAATAATTTAACAGTGATTAATAACTCCTACTTACTTTTAAAAAGAGAGAATAACATTACTTTAACCCATTATTCCCCAGACTGTATGTAGGACTTTTAACTTCGGTTGTTTCGCATTTTTCGATTTGTATTGGCGTAATTAAGATGAATTTTTGGAATAAAAATATTTTCATCATATTATATGATTTTCATAATGCTGCGTATACGCAACGCTGGGAAAACTCCGGTTAAATGAATAAAAAAAGTAATTTTAAAAGTTAGGCTACATTCTTTTATTTTATTTAACTTGATTTGTACACTCGACATCTTCGCCGGGAGTTATCGGTATTCCTTCGGAGGAAATTCCCCATTCTGCCTTTCAACGGACATGCTGGGGTATGTCATTTTTCCTGGGTGTCTCGTATGTGCGCATTGATTTTTATGCCAAACGCCGTCAGTCATAAGAATACAATTATATTAATGAAAATGATGGTGAAAATGACAAAATTAGAACTAGATATTCTTTAAAAAAGTCAGTAAATCGAAGAAAAAATTATTCTGAAGTAGAAAATATTTCTGAGAATTAGGATTCAATAATGTTGCGTTTACGCAACGCTGGGGATTAATGGGTTAATCCACCAGAGAGGCAGATTTTCAACTATAACTTTTATCGATAAGAGACGATGGCTCATATCGATAAAACCTGTACTTGAACTTGAGTTATACTTGAGCTCACTCACAAAAAATAGCCAATCCAAGACGTAGACTTGAATATATGTGGGTTGAGTTCAACCCAGAATAAGACATGGAACCAGATCTTTTTCCTGGGTCACCTTGAAATTTGCCTTAGATATCCAAAGGCTTTGTCCTGTATTTGAACCCGAACCTCTACCCAGAAGAAAGGGTGTATGCTATATAGTATCTTATTGCATAGAGCGCGTGGCTGCTGACTGAAAGATATTGGGAACTATTTCCGAAGAAACCTTTGGGCATCGAAAATTTTCGAAGTGTGAGGTGGTTTCGGGGAAAGTTGATGAATATGTAACTCATGAACGCGTCGAAAGTATTGTTTTTCTCTCGCATGCAAATGATATATGAAGTGCACTGAACTCTCTAACTGAACTTCAAAGAAAAAGGCTAAGAGTGGGACTAACTCGAAGCATAAATTCCGATTTGGGTCCATAATAGCCTCAACTGTTTTGCCGTCGTATTTGAAATTACTAAAAAATAAAACTCATTACAGTTCAAAATATTGTGAATATTAGCCTCAATTCAGTAAAAGACCAACCACACCCATTCCCAAAACAAGGTGGAGCTGTTTGATATTTTCATGATTTTGCTTTATATAATCGTACGATAAAACTTATACCTATGCAAAGAGTACAGTTTTTCATTCTCACATTATAAATAGTCCGTTGACAAATATTTCATAACTTTGATTTGATTATGCTATATGTTGTGTATTTCCTCTTCCTCTTTCACTATTCTCTCTTCAACACATGCTTGCAAATTTTTGCCTTTAGAATTATAAGCAATGTCGTACAAATGAAACAACAGAGATTAAGTGATTGCGAAGGACCAGTTCTTCATTTCAAGTAAAAAATAATTCATGGAATTGATTTTTACAATCTTTTCACCATTATACCATATATTTAGTCTTCTCTTTAATTCAAATGAGTAGATTAGCGCTCAAAATCTTCCTGAAGGTGTAATGGGTAAAGACACCTTTGTGCTAAAGTATTATGCCCATAAGAGCTAAAAACAGCTCACAAGTCACAAAAAATATCGGTTTAAGCTGAGATACATGCGGAAAATACGCTTATTCGTAGTTAACAGTGATGGAGGCCACCTTGGCAATCATTCCGTAAATAAGGACATACTCCATGAGTGCCGCATTTAAATTAGCGATGGATAGGAGAGAAATAAATTGTTTGGTACCTATACATATAAAAGGCAAGACTCCTTTTTTCACGTTTTCTTAATGCCTGGAAAATATATTTCTTAGTTTTTCTAAACTAAGTGATATATTTTTCTACCTTGTAGTACTACCCTGGGATAAGAGAGTTTGTTTTACCAGTTACGCGTGACTGAAATTATTCAGTATTCGCTGCGTATTGAAATTTAAGGTATAGATGCACAGTAACGTCGGTTGGCCACGGTTCCTACAACTTTATGGCGTTAAAGATTGAAATGAAAAATTCCTTGCAAAAAATGAAAGATTTTTCAACTGAAATACGAACAATTATCAATAAATTATTGAAATAATAAGCTTAAATGCTCAGTTCAGCAAAATGTGTTGTGCAAAGTATGCTTTCAAATCTCACGTTCGTAGTGATAAATGTTATGAGAAAACTCATGCATTACTCCCTATCATTTGAATGATCTAATTTGTACATTTCAGATAAGAGTTTACCTACCTCTTGGGGTTAAACCCATGTCTCATAATTGCACCAACGTTAACTCACTCACACCAGCCCCTAAAATCTCTCAGCTTTTTGAAGCGGGAAAATCTCCTCCACACCCTCATTGCCTTCCCGATCACACCCCCACCCACATCCCCCCATCCCTTCCCATCATGCCCTGTTTTTTCTGTCCACCCCTTACGCCCCCTCAATCTCGTCGGAAGGGAAGTGTTTTTTATAAGCGCCGCACCCTACCCTACCGTCTTTTATGGCTCCTTTCAATTCCAAGACAGGCGACCCGTTCCATAACTTCTGACGAAAAAAAAACACAACTCAACACCCACCACGTCATCCTTTTTCCCGCCGTCTTTCGACTTGCTCCAACAATTTCGTCCCATATTCCCATCGCCGAAAAAAAAAAGAAAAAAATAAATAATTCCGTCTTCTGCCTCTGCGACCGCTTTCTTTTTCGATAATTTAATCCCCTCTTCGCCTTATGCGCCGACGAAATGTTTTCCCTTTCTTTCATTCCTCCCCTCTGAGAAATCTCTCTCGCGAGAGCCCATCATCGCGTTACCTCTCCCCTTTCCGCTTTTCCCCTCCACCTCCATCCCCCCCTCTCACCCTCAGCAGCATTTCCGGAGCTTCGGGGTGATTGCGTTCCCTCTCCACCGTTTTTTATCCTCATATCCCCTTAAAATTTCTGCGCCGTTAAATTTCCCAATGGAAGCTCGGAGCTCAATGTGGAAGTTCCCAAAATATGCACGCATCTTCTCGGAACCAAAGAGAACATTCCCAGTCGGAGACTGCTGTAATAAATTGGCTTTTCTTTTTCATTATAAATGTAACGATAGCCAAGAACATGCTATGAGCAACTGACTTGGAGCAGATTAGTAACTTGGTCACCTGAGTACATCAGATTCAAGAACAATTAATCCCTGGTGTTATGGTAAGTCAGAAAAATTGTTGCAGAGAATATCGTACTTTTATTTGTATTTAAAAGCAATGGAATATGTTATCCTCTAAAAAAGGGCACTTGAATACACATTAAAGGGCCCGAAAAAGCTTTCTACACACCAACATGAAATCTTCACGCGGAGTTGTAGACCAGAATAAGGAGTTGTCTCTCACAAATGAAATTCTGAAAGCAACACACTTGTAGCTTAGGCTGGGTTTCATGAAAACCCATTTTAGGACCCATTCTTTAACAAACCCTATTGGATGATATGCTTTTTTCGTGTGTATTAGTTAATACGTTCATTACGACAAAAATTGAAGGATAGCGGAGTTAGAAATATTATAGTAAAGATATCTTTCCTTAGCATTACTCTCCTTAACCGTGTAGATTTTAGCTAAGATTGGATGTTTGAGAGAAGAGCAGTATTAATCAGATTGGGTGTCAAAGAAATCGTCTATAAAGCAATGACTTTCGTACAAACTCTCTGCTTTGATGGAGCCTGGATACATGGCACTGATTAAGCCAAGGTACTATGTGTTTCGATCCTCGGGCTTTTGAGTTATTTAAAAAAAATAATACATAAAAAAATAAATGAAGCAAAACCACCGGCCGAAACGTTTAAAAAAGGAAGATGCACAATGAATTCTGGAACAGTTTTTGAGGCTATAGGCTTTAATTGGTGTTAATGCCGAGAAGGAAAGGAAATTTTTCTTTTTCTGTGCCATTTTTTAATTTTTTAACCATAATGTCGTCACGATGTGCAATTATCCAAACAATGATATTCATGCAGAGATAAGAAAACATCGCATAGAATTGATAATGCAAATAAGAGCTGAATATACGGCGATAATTTTCTTTCTCTACAATGGATTTTGCCACGCTTATTATACGCTCCATTCGCATTCATAGAAAGAATAATAGCCCTTTTCAACAATGCGTGAACTAAGCAAAATGGTTCATAAAGTTCTTATTTCGCCCCCAATTCTGAGCTCTTGTCTTAATTTCCGCATTCCGTCTTTTTCGATTTCCTCTCTTCTCTTCTGTCATCCATTCAAAAACACAAATTCTTAATAAGCTTCCCAGGCAGCGGATATTAACACTTCAGCTACTATACCGCTCGATGTTGTCTTTCTTTCATCTCCGGCGCGAGTTAAAAGTAATTTTCAAAGATTTAGTGCTGTTACACCGAGATTGATTCACTCTATTAAGCTATCCGCTGAAATAAATAAGGAAACAAGCAAATGGGAAGGGTAAAGGTTCCTTACCTTAGGAACAATAGTGAAATCTTACTTTTCATGAGTTAAGGAGAAGTATCAGCCGAGTTGATTGAGTAACAACCTCGCACTTGTGTTAAAATATGGATATCTACTGGCCACACACATAATTTAATTAATGTGCTAGTTCCTTAGAATTCAGGACAGATACAAACACAGGGTAAAGTTTATACTAAGCTTATGGTAGGTGAATTACACCAATTCTTGCGCTCAACCAGCTACAGTGGAGCTGTTCTGGACCCAGTTTTGGGAAAGTGATGAAGATATCATTTTCTTAGCATTTCATTTCTCTTTCGATGCAACTTTAAAATCATTATATAGGGTATCGTAAAACTTTACAAGGTTACCTGATTCCGTGACAAGGGACCGCCAAGCTGGATTCAATCTCTTAAAACTTCCATCCCTCAACAACAAATAAGTGTTTCAAATAATGTGAAATTCATTGTATAATTGCTTCGAAACTCACTTCGTCGGATTCCTTGATATTAAGATTCAGGATGGTATAAGATTTACGGACACTAATTATTTAATACTAAGTATTCTCCCGATAAAGATAGGTTTACATTGAGAATTTTTACGATCACCCTGGTATTTCCCCTCCAAACTTGGAGTTCCCCCTTCAATTTGCAATAAGGTTCACCTACTTTCTCCCACTAAAAATCCTATTTTCTCCGGACACCAATTTAATGATTGGCAAATCAATTAATTGCGTAATTCTTCCCTTTATTAGCATTTAATGGATACTTCGCAATCGCGACATTAACTCTAAATACCACACGGTATAAGATTTATGGACACAAAATAACTTTAGACGGATATGAAATAACTATTACTAAGTATTCTAGCGGTGAGGAAAGGTTTGCATGCACTATTTTACCGATAAGTTCTCTCTCCAATTCGCAATGCCTTCATCTCCTATCACCTTCACCAGAGATCCTTTCGTTCTATCTAACAATCCTATTTTCCTATCTTATCCATCCTATTTTCTTCTTATACCAATTTAAAAAGTAATGAAAAAAGTGCCGTGTCAATTAATTGCTCCTTTGTTTGTTCCTTTTTATAGTATTTAGTTTCTCCCTTGATACAACCACAAAATGAATACGAAGGGTATGGTTAAAAGTTACAAGGCTGCCTGATAACGAGGGCAACCCCTTCAAGCTGCACTACGTCTTTCAAAACTTCCCTCCCTCCTGAACGCGGGACCTCTCCCCTTCTCCTCCACCTTTCTTCCATATCGCCTTCACTTTCACTGTCTCCTCCCCAGAGGGTCTCCCCATCCCCCTCCTCCCTCACTTTTGCCCTCTCACCCCCACACCCGCCCCCTGCGACTACCCCTTTCTCTCTCTCCGCCCACCGCCCCCAACGAAGCGGCGCCCGCGACCTGGGGAAAACACGTCATATTCCTCCAAGTTGCCGTCTTAAGTATCGCTCCTTTAATATGGGAAGGCGTGTAATGCCCCGAGGGAGTGCGACTCGCTGCTCCCGAGATGAAAGCGCCCTCGTAAGGCGGCGGCGGTGGCGCTGGGAAGCGGCGAAAGCAGAGAGACGGAGAGAGGGTGAATCACATGTGCAAACAGAGAGTTCTTAACGTTCCGAAGCCAAGTGATTGATATAGAATGCTAAATTTTTAATTTTATAATCTTTTCCTTTGAAAATCCGATAAAAATACATGTTTATAACGCAACATATTTCTATTGTAGACTTTTTAAATTCATTTCGTAATGTGGAATTCCTAAATAAAAGTTGTAGAGGTGGAATCTATAGAAAGCTGGAAGAAGAAGGCAACTTAATCGCATCATGATATGAGGAAGACAATCGTTGAAGGGCAAGTGGAAGGGTCAATGGGAAAGCAAAACCTCAGATTGAATTGCATTGAGTAGGTGATAAAGATTGCAAAAAAATAAGAATCGTGAGTTAAATTATGTGATGGAAGCAAAGCTGAGTAAAATCAATCATCGTATTATTAACTGGCGATAATGGCGATCGCTCTATTTTCGCCATATGTTGATTACGCGTGCTGCAAAACTTCCTGTGGCAAGTCATATTTCAAACTTATAATTTCAACTCATGCTAAAATTTACTTCGTTGCACTAAATTAACTGAGACGAATCTACTTCTCGATTAAATGGCTACCGAGGTTAAGTACCGAGACCATACCCGCAATCTCGAATTGATCCACTGCATAGCAAAGCGTATTTAATCTCCACCGGCCTATGCGATGAGGGTTGTTTGTTATGTGTGCGCAATTCATGCTTTCATACTTCAAATAAGCCACTGGAGCACACAGGTCCAAATGAAATTTTCTTTTTCAATTTACAATGCTTTCCTTATTTTCGTCCAACAAACGTATCACTACTTCACTGAAATCATTAAAAATTTAATAAAGAAAGAAGTTCCTATTTTCATCTCCATATGTGACTGGCACATGGCACAAATATGGTCAACAATCCATAAAAATGGAATATGAATTTTATTTTTCAGTTCGTCTATTTGAGAATCATCACAAATGACCAATTGATTATTAAAATATTTATATGTAATTCCAAAATATCGCTAACAAAGAAATAAAATGTGAAGTGCTTTTGGCAACGCATAATCAGGTGAGCATATTTGATAACATTCAAGTAAATGACGTTCATTTCATTTCTCAGGGAAGGCGCCTTTTAAAGAGGAGTTAGATTAAAATAATAACAACCTCAATTAATAAGTATTGAGTATAAAAATTGTTATGAGATATTACTGGATGCATCTCTCACATATTAATAGAATCACTTACAACTGTTCAAAAATAGTTTTATCACACAAGGTAATGATGGTGTGAGGTATATTGGAACCCATTGAGCGGTAAAACGCTCGGTGGAAAATGTCTACGTATTTATTCATTCTTGAACCACCGAAAACAGCGCCGTTGGCCTTTTTCAGGGACTTTTAACTTAGCAATAAAAGGAACAGGAATATCCCTGCCCTGGACAGGGGCAACTAATCCAGACTAGACTAGAACCCGCGACCTCTTGTGTGGCTAGCATGGACTTAACTCCGCCGCACAGAGGCCAGACTGTAATATTCGTTATAAGAACTATCAAAATAAAAGAAATAAGAAAGCGGAATGAAGGAGTTGAGGGGAGAAATGATTTTGAAAGAAGACGGAGGGGAAAAGCGAGGGATAGAGACCGTAAATTAAGTGGGTCATAAATTTAGGGCGACGAGAGTGAAATGAAACTGGCAAAGAAATGGAAATTGGGGATAGAATACCGTAATGAATCGGAGAGAGTTCAGATCGGTTAATGGGGGTGGGAAGAAGTGGGTATTTCGAGTTTAAAATGAAGAAAAGAGAGGTGGAATGGGTCGGAGAATTACAAGGGTGTTTGGGGTGTGTCTCAAGAAAACACGGTGTCTGTCTCATCTCAAACGGAATACATCATGCAGAGCGACTCTTATGAACTTTTAAAATTGCCACACCACGATTGCGATGAGAGAGAATTCTTAACTTTTCCCCTCGAGGAAACTTACATGTCCAATCTCCATTGGTTGTTTTCTACGACACTGAGTAAGCGCCCATTTTTTAAATGAAAAACCCCAAAGATGCTCAATGTTGACTGCTATTAGGATGGTCACATAAATGACACGCAAGATAATAATTGTAAAAAAATACAGAAATATAATGCAATCAATTCGAAGGAAATTTTCAATTTTCTCTTTATGGCAAAGTTTTTGGAGGTGGCGACTGACAGCTGAGGAAACTTTGGCTATAGGGAAGGGTGGCAATAGGGTAGTTACCTTCATCAAAGAAAACGAAAGGAATTGATTGCGATTCGTAACCCACTATAAGTGTACTCATAATATACAAATTATTTGGTTTTAGAAATCCCAGTTTAGACGAATGGCAACGGTCAATTTTATCTCATTTGAAAAAGGCCAGATTGGCGCCAATGCGATTCCGCTACACGTGACGTCACAGGGACCTAGTTTCTATACGAGGAGATAGGAATTTTACATAGGCTGATATTACTAATGAATGCATGAGGCACAGAGCTCAGGGAAACATCTGTTAATAATCACCTATTAAAACTGCCTAAGGTCGGAAAGTTTTCTTCGTTTGTTAGGGTATTAATAATCCTTATTTAAGCCATGCGCTACCTGCTAGCAGGGTACTCTGCTACCTGCTAGCAGCCTGCATAGTATCAGCGCTTAAAGTCTCGCCCCAAGGTCACCTCACACGGCGGCAGGGGGAGCCAGAACGATGTCACACGCGGTTTTCCCAGCATTCATACTTATTCGTCGCGTTTTCGCGCGCTTGAAAATTTTCACTTTTCATTTAATCGTGAAAAATACATATCGTCATTTAAAAATCAAAATGCGTGAAATACGTACTCCAGGAGTAATAATATTTCTATTTAGGCAATAAAAAAATAATAGGAAACCACCCTAGTAGCCTACCACTATAGTATGGCGCAAACGGGACGACAGTTTAACGTCCCATTCGACGGATGGAGTGCTGTGAGCCCTCCACATAATACTCAATCAGGGATCTGGCAACCTCTAAAAAGTCACTCTCACTACCGGGATTTGAACACGTGAACACATGGTGCAAAGCCTACACTTTTTTCTGCATCCACTTGAATGCATGTCTGAATGAGTGCTTGGTAGTGAGCTAACTATCTGTGAGCTAACTATCTATGAGCACTTATCAATACGCAAAGCTTGCAATAAGAATATCAACTCAAATTAAGTTAAAAGAATTTTCTTAGTTGGAACACTCTAGGTATACAATAAAATAAACTACTGACTCCAAAAATATAGTTAAGGATTACGCAGAAGTATGGTAATATTATGCTCAATTTTCTGCAAAAGATGAGCATTTTCACTTATTTCATCCGTATAACAAAATGATAATATTGAATTTTTTTCAGTCTAATAAAAAATCTGTTTCAGAAAAAATAATTTCACTTATTTCGTCGATAAAATTTCTAAATTGATTTTTTAAATCTATGGTAGACGTATCATACGATTTGTATTAAAGCCCTAAGGCCTCGGATGTTTTCCCAAGTCAGGAAACAAAAAGAAACATGTGTATTGTTTTAAAATAAGCAAGCACTCTTTGTCAATAAGAGCCAGATATGGCTGGAATGTATGACGGTTAGAACTCATTAGACATCGTCGAAAATGAGAACTGCTCTAGATACTTGAAGAGACGACGTTTTCCTTACACAAACAGCGTCCAATCATTCATTTTATGCATTTCCGTGGTGTTATATCAATTGAAATTCATCAATTGTTGAAGACACATAGTGAAGGGGTTATGAATATTTCCAAATTGCGTTCGTGGGTACAACCGTAGAAGACCATGATAAACTCGAGAGAAGAACCACAAACCAAAACAATCTCGGCCTAGCACAAGCCGTTCTGACGCCATGATCGAGTGAATCCAAATATCAAATCGTTGGAATTACTACCTACAACTGCACTGCATCAAAATCGGCCAAAAAAGCTGAGTGCGTGCTGTTTCACCAATACAAAGCACCTACACACAAGCTAACTTAACGCCAGAGTTTCTTCGCAAAAGCAACTTTGGAGTGATGTCTTAAAGGTACGTTTACACTGAGTAGCATTTTATATAAACAATTTAAATTTTACGAAAATTTTCATATCCGTGAGACATGTTACATTTAATACTGAGTTATAATACAAAAATTCGTGTTACATAACAAGTTTTTGGTTTCCCGCTGCGTGTAGGAAACGAAAAACTTGTTGTATAGGACAAATTTTGTTATATAACACAGTGTTAAATGTAACTTGTTACACGAATTTGTAACTTTTTCATAAAACATGTTATATGTAACTTGTTCATATAACATGTTACACAGTGTAAACGCACCGCAAGGTTACGAATCTCTCGCAACGCAACGTATTTACTACCTATGTAATTTTAATTAAAATATTTGATGCAATTTAAAGGCTAAACTCATACAGACCTCAGGAACAGAAGAATTGCAGTTTGACTATAGCAGAATGGATTATTTACTCAGTAAAAGTGAACATCTCCAAGAGAAGCTTAATAATTTTTCAATTTCACCGAATTCTCATGTAAATCACTACCAAGTTTATTTTCTTCGCCCTCAAACGTTCTTTTCCGCCATCGCCTCCGAGGACGAGCTTAAATAGAAAGATCGCTCTTTTGCAGATTGATCTCTTCCCAAAAAAGGGAGTGCTGCCCGAATTGAGCATCTTCTTCCCCTATTTGTAGCCGGCGGCTATTGTCCTTCACCAGAGCCTTTTCGTCCGTGCCTCCCGTTCCTTAGCCCAAGTCCAAGGAGACCTGTAGATATCCTCAGGAATCAGGAGTCGACCCTCGAGTGAGTGCCCGCGCGAGAAAGCATCCGATATTCAATCCTGTGACTCTCTCTTCCTCCAAGGCTCTCGCACCATTCCCTCCGAAACCTCATCCAACCCCTACAGGTTACTCAGCTATAGCTAAGGCTTCTCGTTGAGTTGGCCTAGCGTTTCCCCGCCTCTTATTCCTCCCGTAGCCCTTTATGTATATAACTAATATTTACCCCAAAAATGTAACGTACTCATTCTATTACTTGATTTCATTACGTGTAGGTCACACTTTTAGTTATAAATAATTATATAAATAGAAACGTTGTTTTAAATACCCCATATAATATTTAAATATATTTCCTGGTTAAGACTTACGGCGCGCCACTGTTGCCAGGCTCAGGGATGCCGACTTATCAAACATATAAGGGGGCCTAAGCTGTGGATCTTGCCCCGGAAAATTTTATAGGTAGGAAGTGTTAGGTTTTTTAAGCATTTTAGAAGAGTCATATGATCAACATTAGGACCCTGATAACTCGAATCTCGATATCTGGACACTCCGGGGAAAATCGACAAGCCTGACACATTTTTTCCTCACACACATAACGAATTTTTGAGGGTGCTCGGGCCTCCTCAGGCCCCATGGACTCGGCGCCATTGGCCAGGCTACTACTAGGGAACGCACAGTGGGGCCAAACCCCACTTTAAGTGGACAAAAGTCCAAAAATGAAATTTTGAAATGGGATTTTTTAAATATTAGGTTGGGTAATTGGATGTTTGAACTGCATAATAGTGTATTTCATGGGTTGGTATGTGTGCACCTTCATGTAGAAAGAAGTGTCAAAGTGAGAGAAAAGCGAAGCACTGGTCCCAGAGTCGCAGACGCCTAAATGGACGGTCGATTTTAAACTATGATTACAGTACACTGGCCCTTTTGATTTTATTTTTTTTAACTTGAAATCAATTGGAATAAGTATGGAAAATATAAATTTGCTTTTACTATTTATATTTTGGAAAAAAATAGCCGTGGAGAAATTAATTATCATGAGTGGAACGTCGTTGATTTTTCACAGTGAAAAATGTTATTCAATTAGAGAAAAGTTGAATAATCGGACGGAATCGTAACGTGATTTTTAGATATGTTATTAATTGAAGAATGAGCTAAATAATGTAAAAGAAATCAACTGCCATTGAGTTGCAAAAAGGGTTTTATGATAAAAGATTAGCTATGCATGACAAGCCGAAAGGGAATCCATCCGGCCGCTATGGCCGCATAGCAACGGGTAAACTTTAATATAAACAGTGTCCATTAAGATATTATTATTTTGTAATATATCGAATTTGCATTCATTATATATTTTGTCTATTCATAGATACAAGCAGTGAAGTTTTCTACACAAGGGCTGAGATTTTTGAAATGGCCATTCCCGAGGCTCCCACCCTGTCGTGAATGAAGTGCTCTAAAAGGTTATTTCCGTTCAACTGAGGTGTACTTATTCGATTCCGGAATGCCAATTTAGTACTATTTCACTCTCTACGTGCAATAAACCATATTCTATTGTATTTTATTTTTTAAAGTTAAAATACCTCTTCAATGCAGTATTTTCTTTCTTTGTGCATTGGGAAGTGGTACATGCAAACTTATGAGCCAATCTTTATTTTTCTATTAAGCATGAAGGTTTTTTCAAAGATATTGATAAAATAATTTTGCAAATTTTATATCAGATTTTTTTCTGGACACTAGGATTATTGACTTGAACTTTTTTATTTTTATTATTTAAAATTTTTATAAATCTATTTTTACAACTAATCAAGTTACTTTTAAAATTCTAAAAGTAATGAAATTGAAAAAAAATCAAAAAATTGAAAACTTAATATTTGATTTCATTAAAGTGGTCTCTAAAACATATGTATGAATATTTTAGTGTTGTTAGTAAAAGTTTTTGACTTTTGTCCGACTAAAGTGGGGTTTGGCCCCACTGTGGAACGTGGTGTCCGCCAATAACAATTATTTTCGCTGTAACCCTATACCACCGGTTGGGAACCAATATAATAGCGCAGGCGAGGAGAGTTGTTTACAAAAAGATGAATCTCCTCACAGCTGAGAGTACAGGCGAAAAAGTACGGAAAAATTCATGAGATGATATTTATGAAGTATTTTTCTCCATGAAAGAGAGACTTGGACGTTGACAGCCGCAGGGATGTGAAGAGTGGAAGCGTTCGAAATGTGGTACTACTGAAGAAAAAATTGAAGATAAAATGGATCGACCGTGTAAGTAATGAGGAAGTGCTATGAATAGTGGAAGAAAAGGGAAGCATTCTAAATACCCTAAGCAGGAGACGGGACAACTTTGTTGGCCACATTATGAGACATGATGGACTGATGAAGACAATCGTCGAAGGACAGGTGGTAGGGAAGAAGGGCATTGGACGACCCCACATGCGTCACATGGGACATTTATACAGGATGTCAAAGAAAATAAATACCTCGCTATGAAAAGGCCAATAGATAGCAGAGAGGTATGGAGAGCTACGTCCAACCAACCTTAGGATTGTTGACTTATGATGACAACTAATCGCAGTGACGGATCCAGGATAGGGACAAAGGGGGGGGGGGGGCTGAGTAGGGATGACCTCCCAGCAATATTGCGGGTCCGAACAAAATTACCATTCTATCTAGTGTCAATTGGATATTCAATGGGGAGGCTATAGCCCCCCGAACCCCTCATAGATCCGCCGCTGACTAATCGTTCAATCAGAATATTTCAAAAATATCGGTATGGTGTGGTATTTTAAAGAGGCGACCGGCAGCTTAGGTCATTTGCGCCATGAGGGAAGGGTAGGTAAGGAAGGGTGGAGAGAAACCCGGCGTCGGCATTAGCCTGCTCTTAACGAAAGGCGCCAAGGGGACCTCGGCTTAACGTCCATCCGACAGACGGAATGTTGCGCTTGAAATATCCTCCACAAATCATTCAAGCAGGGATCGGGCAGTGTACGAAAATCCTCTGCCACAACCGGGATTTGAACCCGAGCCCACGGGGTTGGAAGCCAACACTCCAGCCACCATACCATACCGATCCCCTCAAAAATATAGCATATAATATTAATATATCGGCATAGTATCGTACCACTCACATCTTTATCTCCTACTTTCGCAAGGATCAACAGGGGAAGTGTAGAGGAGAGGAGGAGAAGAGGCCCGATGGATAGGTCCTTTCGTCCACCTTCCAACATTTTTGTGCTATGCACACAGCACACCGTTCCTCTTCAGTCTTTCCACTCATTCCTTCTTCCTCTGCTATCGCTGCGAGCCCTCGAGAAACCTGCTCCTCCCCCTCAACCCCCTCTCCTTTCCCCACGGCCCAAGATCGATCTCACTGAACTTTTAGGTACAGCAAAACTACCCGATACCGATGAAAAGTCCCCTGAAAACCATGAATGGATAATAGAATTGTAAAAATTTGAAGAATGAACCACATGAATGCTTCGAAATATCAACAAGTTCGATTTGCAGAGCTCCTAAAAAATGATTTATTCCAAAATATATGAAAATACAACAGTTTTTTCGCTTCCGCGTAAATATCACTGCTTTTTCTGTGCTGTGAAAGTTATTTTAAATAAATAACTAAAACATGATTCTGTTCGCTCCTATCATTAAATATATAGTATTTTATAGGTAGGTTTACATGGGATATTCTGTGAATCAACCCGACCTTAAGCAACCCTCTTCAATTCACAATAAGGCATATTCCCCTTTCTCTACCTTGTCCTCTCCCTTCTACCAATTATTATTCGCTAAAATATGGTAAGTAACATTTATTCCTCGCGCAGAAATAGCTAAAAACTCTTGTCTCCTCAGTATCTTATTTCCTCTCCTCATTCACTATGTTCAGGACTTTGTCGTTCTTACTTTACATAATTTGAGTGGCAGAAGTTGAATCAGACCAGAAATTTCAGGATTTGAAAGGTATCAAATTTGGTTAAAAAATTTTATCCACATGGAAAAAATTCAGAGAGCCTATTATATATCACTCATATTTGGGTAATTGATGCATGGAAAAAATGTTCTTCCACTTTCATGTTTTTCAAAGGAGTAGTACCTACTGGGCCATAAAACCATTCTACTCTCCGAAAATGGTTTTTTCACAATGATTTCCTTATGAAGCTGCAATGTCCAATAAAATAGGGTGGCAACATGAGAATTTGATTTCTTGGCATAACAGTTAATAAAGGAAAATATTATTTCTTATTATTTGAAGAAGATACTTAATTTGAATATGTTTCATGCTCAAGATTTTATTTAATTGCCGAAAAGGGCGCAATTCTGATGCTGACTTACGAGTTGTAGGAGTAATTTTTAGATCCTGTTACGCCAGCAAAGGGTAGTATTAATCGCTGTGTTGCATAAGGTTCAATTGTTGACTGGGTTATAAATCAATCAGGAAAAGTTAAGAAAGAATTACTCAAAGATAGTAACTTTGAAAATGACAGCAATACATTGAGGAACAATAACGAGTATTATTATTACGTAATGGTGTTGAAATAGTTCTCATTTTATAAGTTCTCATTTAATCGATGGCTCATTTTTTTTCACCCCCAGAGTGACAGAGATTATATGCCTTGATTCCAACTATGACTTACAGGAAATATAAAATATTGGAAAGATACAGCGACAGATATCGGTCATTAGCCATAAGTAATTAGCTACGCACAACAAATCGGAGGAACAAATTACATTTAATATCAAACGTCATTATTATTTTTATCACATTCATTATTCTCATGCCAACCCTAATAAGACTATTTCAAAAATTGACACAACTAAAAGAGGAAATTATTATTAAGTATAAAGGAATTTCCATAGCATAAGAAAATTTACAGTTAAAAGTTTACTTCTAAACACCAAAAATAAGTAAAATGCTACTAATGGATAGATACGCCTATAAAAGCGGTCAAGAAATTTATTCGTTGCAATTGGATATTCACTTAGATATTTATTTAATGCATTCGCGCAATTCAATGAAAGCTAAACCCAATGAAACAAGCATTTTTGAAATAAATAGGTGCTTATGCACAAAGACTTTGTATAAAGCTTTTTTTTAAGCGGGTGGTATCATTAACCTTACACAAATTTAGCCAATTAACAACATCGAAGAAAGATTAATACAAAAATATATGATTTATATATTCATTCTCTAGTGTCAAAGAACAATTTTAATTCGTCAGTAAACTTTTATACATTTTATAAAATGTACTCTTTAAAATCAAAGCAGGTATGAGGAATTATTTTCCGAGAGCAAACGCGAGAAAACTGATATTGCGGAAAGAATTCTCTCGATACCCTTCCACTTTTTCTACTAGGTACATCCGAAGAGAAGTGAATAAGCTGGTGCGGTGTGGAAACACGCAAGTAATGAGGGCTCAAAAGTTCAAGGACGAGTCCAGTGGAATCTTAGGATATTTGTGTGATACCGAGTGTTCCAATACGATAATGGACTCGTGAGTTCCGCTCTCTTCCAGCAATCTTGTGTTTACCTACCTTGAACTTATCTTCACCAAAAGCACTTCAAAGAAGCTGCTGCGGCCTTGGAGGGTTCATAAAAATGATCCCTTGGAAAAGAGATGCCAATCTCTTTATACAACTGAAATGTCTTAAGTCTTTCTGGAATACATGATTGGCAAAGTGAGAGCTTTTGAGTATTTCTTTCGTCAAATGCTCCTTGTTATCCCGGTATTCTTAAAATACATCGATTAAAATAATTTACTTAAACGGTCTTGAACGCGAATATCGGGAGGGATATAACTTTACAAAATACGGGAAGTAATATCTAATTGTTATTTTTTCCATTATCTAGTGAGATATGAAAATATGCACAAGGATTAGGGACACTAAGTACTCAAGAAATTATATTATATCCATCATGACACTATTTATAGCCTGTCTCTCCGTACCTAAATAGTTCCAAAGGAAATTTAAAATTAATTGCATTTATTTTCAAGCCTAAAAGTTGAAATGAGAGGACACGTAATCAGTGATAACATTTGAAAGGTACTTTAGACGAGTGAGAAAAATCAAGTGGATTACAAGGGTGATAGAGGAAGACTAAAAAAGAGTTGAAAGGAAAAGTCAATCTTCTCAGAACGCTAGGAAAGTCAACGCACAACTCAGTCATACGTGCAACGATGGATTTTTTATAACGACAATCTTTGGAGGACAAGCGAATGCGAAAAATAGTTGAGATAGGTCTCCCACGGTATGAATGTATAATTTTAGAAGAGAGGAAAAATGTTTAAAATTAAGATTAGGGATGGGTCGGTTCTTCGTTTCGTGATTCCGCTGGTTCTTGAGGCTAAAACTGGAACCGGCGTCAATAAGAATAAGATATAATTGTCAGGAAAGTAAATTTGAACCCTGCCCATTCGTTTCAAACTGAGGTATCGATACTAAGCCATTATATCAAAAAACCTTGGGCACCCTAATTTTTCGAAAAAATACGCCAAAATGAAAACTTGAATGCGTTCAAAAATTAATAAATAATTAATTAATTAATTAATCAAAAATTGTTAAAGACGGTATTTTTACCAGAATGCAATCTATTGTCCGCAATAACTTCAATTTAAATCAAACTATCATCGGATTAGCGAATTTCTGGTGCCAAAGACAGCGGTTCGTAGAATTGATTCACGGTTCTTGTTCCTTTTTAATATTATTGTTTACTATTTAATTGTTATATAACAATTTATTTAGTAGAATTGTTTGATTAAATTGTTACTTGAGCCTAACACCCCATGTTTTTCATTCAATTCACCCCATGTCAATTCATCTAATCTATAATTAGCAGTATTAACACCCAAAAGGCCTCAGTTCGAGGTACCATTTCTCCCCTAAATGTCCTTAATTCACAATCTATAAATCTATATACTCATTGTTGGTATTCTAGCAGCAGTCAACCTAGATCCATTAAAGTGAGGTAATCTTTTTGTGTACGGTTAGAATCGTACGAGGAGAGATGTCGTTAAAAAGAGAATATATGTGCACACGGAACAGGTCGACTTTTTGAATTTTCTTCAGCCGATGGTATATGGCTGAAAAAAAAGTTTAAAAAAGGGTGTTTTCACAACCATTCAACATGGAGAAAGACTTGCTATGCAAATTTTCTCATCTCTCTGTACATGTTTTACTTTGTCTGTAATAAAAATAACTGCTGTTCTCCAAAGTGGGCAAATCTTAGTGGATTATTATGCTAATTAGATAGTTACTAGATGTTAATTCATAATATCCTCGATATCATAAACATTGAAGCAAGCCAAACGTCTGAAACAATAGCTGATTATATATTGTATTATAGTGCTAAAAAGGATCAATAACTGAGAGCCGGTGCACGGAAACGGTGCTTTTGGCATCATTTTTTTGGGAATTAGATGATTACATGAATGAAATCGATCATATCCTAGGTAAGATTAACATTGCGAAAAATAAATTGTCTTAAGTAATTGTTAATTTAGCATATTTAAGCGCTAAATAAGGAATCGGCACCGAACCGAAATATTTTGGATATTTTTCTGCTATTTTGATTATCTATTGAATGAAACTGATTAAATTGCTGATAAACTTAACATTCAGGCAAAAATATGTATGTATTTAGCCGTTGGAAATTGAGCTTTTGTAAAAGTTTAATTAAGAACCACGATCCGCAGGAACTGAAGCAAAGGACAGAGAGGGAACTGTAATGTTATTTCATCCATTTCCGGTCATTATAAATATGTTAATGCTTTAGATATAGTAAAGAAATATTATCATTAATTCCTGCCTTTGAAAAATATATTTGTGTACAAGCATTGCTTCCAATTAATCAATAAGAAGATGTTGGACCCACACCACAACTTTATAACAAAAAATTTTATTCAAAAATTGATGAAGTTGTGGATATATGGCAATTAGACTACACAGAAAAAGAATATTTCGGATTTATTTTGTAATTTAAATCGCAGGATGTGACATGAAACCCTCCAATATAATTATTTCAGACGCACACTGTGCAGAATTCATTCTACAATTGAAGGCAAACTCAACTTACCCGTCTGTTCCTGCTTCTTCTCCTAACTTCTCATGCGCGACTTCGTCCAATGACTGATTCAACTCGAGCGGTGCAATGGCATAGGCGTCGGATACGAAATGCTGGAGTCACCTAGAGTTCTACTTCTCTAATTCTGTAGAAGTTCTCACAATTGTCTCCACCTGCATTCTATCGGACACCGACTTCATTTCAACGACTATGTTGGTCACACAGACACCCTAACGACACTTCAGCCTTCACAGAGAAGGAAATTAAATTCCTCCCGAGGTGACGTTACCAAAATCCCTCTGGTAAAAATAGGTTTGAGAAATCTCATACATTCTTCTTCACTTAGATTACCGTAATAATATATCGTAAGAAATTGAAATTAAATTGTTAGAGAGCTGATTTATTATTCAGCGCAATTCACATTGGATGATAATCATTTAACGTTTAGTATCGACACACAGGGATTGATTTTCGACTAAAATAATATAACTAGAGTAAAATAGGCCTTTATAACAGTGGCGGATACAGATAGGGTTGGGGATGCGCCCCCCCCCCCCTTTGTGGGGCCGCCCGTATTGCCAAACATTGCAGACCTACAATTTTAACTTTTTTTATATTATTAGATGCCATTGTCTTGTATTTTTACATAATTACTTTAATTTAAACCTTATTCAACTTTGCATGTGACTTGATTATTTTTCATCACGAATAGGAGTAAAGGTAACTCAAGGTATATTTTGCGCCCTCCCTTGAATTTTTTCTGCATCCGCAACTGCTTTGTAATAGTATTTGTGGCAGTATTATACTTTCAAAATGAATCCATGAATCAATTAATTCTTAAATGAGACTGTGGCAATAGCACTTCTATTTGGCCGTATCGCAAAATTTCACCTTATAATTCCATGAAAATCTATTCATACCATCATCATCTTTAAAAGCTACCTATTCAACTAGAGCAAAATTAAAAATTTCTCATGACTATATTACCATTAAGCATAATTAATCACTTAAGGATGATAGGAATGAAAGTATTCATTTACTCTAAACTTCTAATTTTACTTGCATTACGTTCAACAGTCTGTAAATAGACTTAAAAAATAACTTGTATAATTTGCCTCTTATGTCACTATAAAGAATGGCTTCATAATTTCTTCAAATATTTTTTCCAAACACTTTTGGAATGATATTTAAGACAATGATGGAAAGATTGATCATGATGGGCTCATGCCTTTAACTCTTCTTACAAAAACAGCGGAGCCATGGGCACAGAAAATGAGAACCTCTTATTACTTAGCTGTCGAATCATTACAGCTTAAATTAGAGGCTATTAAGCATAAATAATAAGACAATAGACTTGCCAAAGTCAATTTTCCTATGGAAAAATATTGTCCCAGTATGTAAAAAATCGAACCAAAATCATCCCAGTAAAATTATTTCCCACTCTGTACCTTACTATCGTAAGCATCCCCAAAGATGATGTCCCTGATGTCAGTATCAGTAACGTGTGCATGTAATATGTACAGGCTTAGTCACTGACCAGAGTAGGGTTAGGTAGAGTTTAGTAGTGACACTAGTTGAAACATGCCACGATAAGTGTATTCAAAGGAGATTTATTATATGTTAGGAGATTCTTCATGTATGGTGAATAGTAACATTGTTAGATATTCCGGCTTCAATTCCATACTAATCCCAATAGCTTATGTAAGTGTTTAATACAAGTTTAATCGAGATCAATTATTTATGATACTGCTTAATCTACATGATGTATCTCTCAAAACGTTTGTCGTACATATTTTATGCAAATGTATATGGTAAACAGTTGGGAAACCTTTGACAGTGCAAGAAGAGTAATGATATTGAAGGCTTTTACCAGATATTTTGCAAATTTTTACAAATTTCATCATCTCCGGCACTGTAAAAACGAGGCTCCTCTCCTTCAAGCAGCGAGTTGATTTTTCTGCTGCAAACACTCGTCCCCCTTTAACACAATCAAGCTGAAACCAGCCCAATAATCATGCCCTCCCCAACTCTTTCTTCCTCGCTGTCAGGTCCCCCCCCCCCCCATTCCCCTTCCCTCTCGGAGGCTTTCCCTGGCACCAATATGCCCGTTTCCGTCCATCGCCCGGAAAAGAAATATGCGGTGGAGGAGAGAAAAATATGAAAAATCATCCATGCATCTTCGACGCCACTCAAACGGTGTTCCCATGACGCCAATTCGGCTGCCAAACCGCCGATCTCGCCTTCGCTACGGCCCAGCCTCATGCATTCATAATGAGAGGATCGGAGTTGATGAGGGGCGGGCCTTGTAGATATGATGCTCGGGAAGAAAGGCCGGGAGAGATAAAATGTTGGCAAAAAGAAAAAGGGGGAAGAGAGCTTTGGATGGGGATACACTGTGGTTTGTCGATGTGAAAAAAAGCTTTTTTGGATAAAGTTTGGAAAATCTCATGATTTATGAATACTCGCATTCTTTTAAAAATCGACCATGTTTAGTAAAAAATTAACAAGGAAGATACCAAACTATATGAGTTAATACATGACCACTAATAAATAATTTCATAAATCGACACGGAATGAGTGGTTAAATATGTATCTGCGGGTAAAAATAATTAAACAATCAACAGCCTCAATAATTAAATCCGTGGAAGATAAACCAATTTTTTTACACAGAAGTTGTGGTAGAAGTATTGGTAAGGTTTTTTTTACAGTATGCTTGTTAAAATTTACTTTATAATATATATCGACTTTTTTGCCACTCTGTTAGACATATTTATATTACTAAAGGCGGAAGAAAAAAAGTAGCGTATTACTCGAAGATTATGCGATGTCTTCTACTTTGAAAAATGTACGCACGTGTTTGCAGTAACGTTAAATGGACAGAAATAGTTGGAGGCCTTCTTAAGATTCGAGTTTTGTTTACATTGAAAAGGCAATCGAGGGCTTGTGTGCCTAATGTTACTTGTGGGCTGCGCTTTCTCAGTAATAGTGAGATTTCATCCTGCAATGGATCATTAACGGAAACCTTGAGCCAATGATCTTGAAAGCCGCCTTTGCAAATTGCGTGAAGTCCAGTGGGATTCAAATGCAAGCAAAGTCTTCGCCAACTCCCAAAAATATATTGTTTGCAACAAAAGGAAGTTCAGGAAAAAGTAACTTCACAGACCTTGAGTTACCGCCTTAGGGAGTCCTATTCTATAATCGCCACTCGCTTGGTCTGTTGTTTGTTGTGCACCCATGTTGGCGAGTGTGTAATTGTTTAAAGTCATTACTTACGTGGTTCTTGGCCGTGAACGTTGGAGCTGTGAATGTGTCGTCGTGTAGGAAGGTCTCGAGCCGACGCTACCTGAGGAAGTCATAGATGGGAGCCCGAAATTCAGGTGAGTGGTGATTTGAATACTATGGAATCACGGTGCATACACAAAATACAGTGCACTAGCAATACTGTCGTATCGCGCGTACAACGTGTGAGTTTCATCCGCTCTCGACTTTCCATCAACTCCTCATGTCTCCCTCAAAATTTCATATAGTGTACAGCCATCTACAAGTGGAAAAAATTTAGCTCCATTCATAGACGTTAATTTTTTTTAGAGGACGAAGATCGTTACACTTTGTACGCAAGGAAAATAGTGGACGTAAGGTCATTTACAATACACATGTCCCTTTTCCCTACATATAATGAGAGAATATGAGGCATTTATTATTTGAAATATAACAGGGCTTCAAGAATAGGCCACCTACCAATTTTAAACGCGATTCGATCGCTGTAATTCATAAACAGAAAATACTGGTGCAAAATATTTTTTCAACAAATTTTCAATAATTGGAGCACAATGAGTGACTTCCCCGCCACCTAAAAGAAGGCGGGAAGGGGACACCATCAAAGCATAAAAACATTAAGAAGATGAAGAATTCTAATACTGAACGGGGTGAAACAAACTCCCTCAACAAACTCAAAAAAATCACTGAAACTTATTCTTTTAATCACAGTAGTTCCCGGAAAAAAATGCTAACGGGACGTTCAACCAGATGATGTAGCCCGGTTACTAAAATTTTATTTATGGTGATTTATCGTTCCACTGCCATTCGATTCGTATACTTCCGTGTTTCTCGGCACACCCTACCCCGCACCCGTACAATATGTATGCACGAAATATGCTCTGTGCTATGCTAGGTAATTGGTACCTTACCAAAGTTACTTTGGGGTTGAAGCACCAAGTGAGAGTGAGTTAGCTCAAAAATTAATCATTTTATCCGGCATTGCAAATTAATTACTGACGAAGAAGAATAAGTTATAATATTTTTCAACCAAGTACTTAATTTATTTCGAAAAAAACTGGCAATGGTCCACATGATACAAAAATTAAGCACAAAAATAGCAGTGGTGCGAGCGAGACTGGCATCAGAAATGATTTCCGAAAAGCTTCCTCCCCTTGAGGATTATAAGAAAAATTCGCTCCCCGCGAAGAATTTCCGAGTGGAGAGGCGAGGTCGTTAGGAAGAGAGCGATGCGGCGGATGCGGAATTCGCTCGTCCGTTGTTTCTTGTTTTTGCGCGCCAGTTGCTGCCGCTGTGTCACCTATTTTTTGCCGTTGACGGGTTTCTTCATCCCAAGGATCAGCAGCTATCTCTCTCTCCCCCGAGGGACGCAAAAGGAGCTAGCTCTCTCCCCTTATGAGTATTAGCTACGAAATGCAATTCCTCCTCGGATAAAGGGCAACGAATCGCCCGGAGAGAAATGAATGTTTTTTTCCCCTGGCAAGGAGGAAGCTTCGTGCACCATGTGATATTCGCCGATTGTAAGTGGAACCTTGGATGTCAATTGTATGTTACAGAGTTTTTGTATCAACATTTTTATATGCCAGTTCTCTCAATTCTTCATCTGATCAAAATTTATTTTTAGAAATTGTGTTTTAAACCGATGTTACTGGTAACAGTTTATGATATGAAGTCTGCAAGAGGGAAACTCATTATTATTTTCAATGAATTGGGCGGAAATGAACGCTGTTTAAATATATTTTAAAATGTTTTTTTCCACCAATTAAGAATCTTCGTGCACCATGTATTCGCCGATTAAAAGTGAAACCTTGGACGTCAATTTTATATAACAGAATATTTATATAAAAATTTAAGATACAGTTGTTTCTCTCAATTCAAAGGAAAATTCATCTCATTAAATTTTTTGAAAAATCGAAAAAAACGTTTTAGATTTCATATATTGGACAACTTTAATATCCGAGATTAAAGTCATCTTTGTGTTCATCACCTGCAAAGTTTTTATCGATTCTACATTAAGCAATTTCACGCAGTCACGCCTCAAACTATCCATTTTATTAAATCAATACTACTTGAAACAAATTGTGACTTCAAGTCTACATGAGGGCCAATCATGATTATTTCCCAAGAATGGGGGGAAAATGAATATTCTTAAAAAGTGTTTTGAACTTGTTTTCTTACAAAACGTGCACAAAATCTGAGGAATAACTCAATAGTCAACTCAATGTATTCAAAACTATTGATGAATTCATTTATTCCATTTATATCCTTCGCCATCGTAAAGAGTTTACTTTTAGATTTCTTTGCTCCGAGTGCATTTAATATGAGGTAATGGTGCTCTGGTAATTGCACAGTAATTGTCAATAGTTAACCATGTGGCCTATCCTCATGGACTACTTTGAGTGTCGCATTTTTACATGAAAATAAGGTGTCATTCCTACATGAAAATAAAAAATGGGCATCAAGTAGTTTACGAGTGAGAAGTGGTTACTTTTCAAACAAAATGTTTCAGGTCAATTAATGACTCGAGGACACAGTGAAAGGTTGAAATTTCTAAATAATGCATGGCAAAAACTTTTAGCTTTAACAAGCTCCCGGGAAACATTTTTTGTTAACTGATAACATGGCCATTTTTTGGAACACAGAGTTAAGAATAAAAAATGATAAAAGTTTAATGTCATGAAGCCGGCTGTGACAAACGCATTTTTTCTTCGTAAATATTTCTCCGCTATCATCTTTTAGCTTGTCGCGTTAAAATCACATGGAAAGAGATACAGCCATGGAATAAAAGTACCTCTTATTTATAAACCTTTTAGGCTATATCGCATATTTTTTTCTAAAAGCTTTGCTGTTGCGGCCATTGACCCAGGAAAATGAAAACGTATTGAAGACAGTTTGCCTGAGGCAGTTGCTGTATACATTTTTGTGCTATATCTGATCTAAATTATTTTAAGTAACTTTAATTTTTGCATAACATACTCCTTCCTGATATTATAGTGAATTTAATCATGATTATTTAAAGGAATAAAAATTTTCTGCGCCTTACATATTTTGCTCTTGGCATTTGCTTTATAATTACTAATGAAAGGTCTGATGTGAAACTTATATCCGGAGCACGTCATAAAATGTTCGATTGACAAAGTTGACAACAGTTACTCCATGTTCATTACCACGTCGGTCAGGCCTCAGGAAGAATATATAACGAGATAATCTTTTAAAGAGAAGGTATATTGGGTGATAATTTTAATTCCAAGGGGTTAGGCTATGATCGTATCTACTTGGTTTCGATGGCTTCCAAACCCCATAAACCTTCACCTCCGCTCGATAAGGTCTTGTACTGGGGATAATATTGCACAGAATGGATAAAAAAAATGAGTGCCCTCTTCAAACAATTAGTGCTTTAAATTAGGAATTAGATTAAGTGAAAGGTCGATTCCCATGAAAAGACTACATCCATATTGAATTACGTGAGATGAAATCAAATACTTTAAGGCACAAAAAGAGATGAAAAAACAAAAGAAACGATAGGAGGGATAAAAAATAAGCAAGTTAAAGTATTTCTCCGATCGGAAATTGTTTATACCCTCACTTACCGCATACGTTCAGTGACCGAAGGTGACAAACGAAGCACGTGCTTACTGAGAGTAAAATATGCTTGAGGATTAGGTGGAGGCATATATTTCCTGAATGACACTAGGAAATGGCAAAGAATGGTTGAAAGAAGGTGGAATTGCAATGGAAACATTGAGGTAAAGGTAGGGTCGCCACGTCACTCTGAAAGAGGCTTTTCAGATGAAAGAATCCGTTGCTTTGGGAGTATTCAGAGTGGGAAGCGAGTTATAAATATCTCTTGGCTCGAGTGAATGGAGCTGTTTCCGAACAAAATGAAGACTGATGGGAATTGTGCTTTATGGATTATCCCTTCTATCTCCATAAATAAATGACTAGTATCCCTGTAAACTCAAGAAACAAATTGTATTTTACAATCAAAAACAGGAATGATTCAGCAGTGCATGGATAGATTAAGTAATCTTAGATTTCAAATTTTCTCAAGATGGCGGCTATTTTCAAAGTTTCAGTAATAACCATGTGTCGCCGCATGATGAAGGTGACTAACCCATAATGGTAAAAAATATCCATAGGCATTTAACCAACAGCCAAAATCCTAAAACGGCTGGAGTCAAGTCATTAATATACCGTAATCGTTAACGATTAGAGGCAATATAATTTGTTGGATATGGGTGACTAAAAAATAAAAAATTATCAGAATAAAAGCGCTTTTATTTGTCTACACTTCTTTGTATCCACCGAGCCACACATTTGGCATATGATTTTCCAAAAACCTTAAAACAAAACTTTTATATGCCGAAACGAATCGGTAGGTATAAAGAAGCGTGAAAGTTTACAAGTACTTTTATTATGTTAAGCATCCAAGATTTCTAGCGAACTATGCCGGAAACTGTATCATTTATTTGAAATAATCAGAATTTTTCCTGTCATGAAAACATAACACTGTAAATAAAGCACAGAATAAAGCACCTTCACCAGCGATGGGGTAGAGTATTCGCCTGCCAAACAAAAGGTCAGGGTCGAGTCTCACCTCCACCAGAGGTTGCCTCTATCCACAGCATGGATGGCCGAGCACTTGCAATTGTTGAATTTGACACGCCTTTGTAAAATGGCCGATATATACCATATTCGGAGGTATGGGAATGATTAAATACGTAAATAAAACATATGAGCAAAGTTTACCATTTGAAATAGCATTAAGTGCATTGTAAAATCCCCATAGCATAGGTTAGGAAACCCATTCCTTCAATTTTCTGCCAAAATAATAAGCAGAGTGATGGGAATAGACAAGGGTGGGAAGGCACCGCACAGAGATGATTCAAGTGGATGAGTAGTTGGGAATGATGGGATGTATAGGGAAAGTGAGCTTTCAAGACATGTGCTTCCAATGTGTCAAATATCAAAGACTTCGACCGAAATACGCCATAAACTGTATATTTTATTCGAAATAATCGGAATGTTTGCAGTAGTTAAAACATAACAATGCCAAAAAAAGCACGGTAGCTTTGAGCGTAGGTTTTCGCAGCGAGAGGCATTGTTGCTAACGGCTTCCGGGTGCAGCTGCGTGTTGCGCTTTGTCGTGCAAGCTTTCGCGACCGTTGCAGGACGCATCATCAGGCGATGAATGAAATTACGGAAATTGGTGGTCAATTAATATACTCGTCCACCTCCCCCATCCACTGGAGTAGTGGGGGAGGAGGGCGGAGTTGACGTCAGCAGAACTCTCACCCCTGTCCTTGAGCGAAAAAAAAAGATACTGCCATTAAAGCACATCTGAGCAGCGTTCTTCATTTAAAACCGTTATGGAATAGCATATAGTGGGTTTCTAAATCCCTTTGCTATATCTGTATCTTGGTAAGCTGTATCTTTTATTTGAAATAATCATAAGTTTTTCTGTAATTAAAACATAATACTGTCAATAAAATATGAGTAACGTTATCGCTTCACAAACTATTCTATATTCTTTATTCTAGATAGGGAATAGCATATATTGTACTGTAAAATCCCCATAGCATAGGCTAGAAAATCCATCCACTTGGTTTTCTCCCAAAATAAGAAGCAGAGTGATTGAAAGAGATATGGGTGGGAGAACAACGCAGAGGAATGATGGAAGTGGATGTGAAGCAGGGAATGATGGAATACATGGGGAAATGGAGGAAGGGAACAATGAAGGTTGGTAGAAGTAAAGAATTCTGGAAATTGCCCATTGATTTTATTATGCTAAATATCAAACATTTCCATCGAAATACGCCGTAAACTATATCTTTTATTTAAAACAATCAGAATGTGTGCTGCAATTAAAATATAGAACCGGCCGGCCTCGGTGTCGGCGAGGTAGATTCCTGGCCTGCCAAACAAGAGGTCGCGGGTTCGAGTCCCACCTGGGTAGGTTTCCTCTATCCGGAGCATGGTTGTTTTGCGTACGTCTAATTGTTAAATTTGAGAAATAGCCCGAACATAAAATGGCTGTATTCAGTGGTTTGATGATAAAATAAAAAATAAAATAAATAAATAAACACTGCCAATAGTTATTAAAACATTATGCTCTCAAGCACATCCGAGCAACATTCTACATTTTCAAACGGTAGGGAATAGCATATTGTGTGTTATAAAATCCGCATAGTATAGGTTGAAATCCATCCTCTCGGTTTGCCGTCAAAATAAGAAGCAGAAAGATGGAAAGAGACATGGGTGGGAGGACACCGCGGAGATATGATGGAAGGGGATGAGTAATAGGGAATGATGGGATATATAGGGAGAGAGAGGAAGGGAATAATTTCGGTAGGTAGATATAAAGATGTGTGGAAATTGCATAGTGCTTTTGTTATCTTAAATATCAAACATTTCCACCGAATTAAGCCGTAAACTTTACCTTTTATTTAAAATAATGAGAATTCTTGCTGCAATTAAAATATAGCACCGGCCGACCTCGGTGTCGGCGGGGTGGAGTCCTAGCCTGCCAAACAAGTTCGCGGGCGTCGAGTCCCACCTGGGTAGGTTTCTTCTATTCAGGGCACGGTTGTTCGTGCACGTGTAATTGTTAAATTTGTTGAAAAACCAGATATAAAATAACTATATTCTGTGGTTTTAGAAATTTAGAATAAATTTAAATAAATAAACACTGCCAATAGTCATCCAAACATAACACTGTCAAGCACATCTGAGCAACATTCTAGATTTTCAAACGGTAGGGAATAGCATATTGATGGCTAAATTCTAACAACACGTATCTCAAAAATAACAACTTTTTAGGAGAGCAAAAAAAATATTTTTTATTTTGTGTAATTTAATTGGAATTAAAAACCAAAAGTACATAAAGCTGAAAAAGAAGCATAAATTTGCAAACAATGAGTTTTTTGCTTGGATTTTATTTTTTATTAACAGTATAAGCAGTTTTAACTCAGACCGGCCAAATTTTGAGATATGCGTTGTTAGAACTAGCCATCGATATAGTGCGTTGTCAAATCTCCTTATCATGGGTTGAAACCCATCCTCTCGGTTTGCCGCCAAAATAAGAAGCAGAGTGATGGAAAGAGACACGGGTGGGAGGACACCGCAGAGATATGATGGAAGTGGATGAGTAGTAGGGAATGATGGGATATGTGGGGAGGGAGGAATGAAGGGAGGGGAATATTGGGGGAATTCGGCTGGTATTAAGCGGGTGGGGCGCAGAAATGTAGGAATCTTATGATGTCCTCCCGGGGAGTGATGGAATGTAGGACGAGGCCTGAATACCCTGCTAAGCAGAAAGGGGATTTTTTTGGGGGAGGAGAGAGATGAGGGGGGCTGTCTGGCAGCGGAGGTTAACCTAGAAGGATGGGGGGAAAGTACGGGGGGAAGAGGGATTAGACATGTGTGCGATGTGGATTATGACTTTTCCACGAATAAAAGGGGAGGGCGATACGTCGTGTGGGAGGGAACCCTTTAATGACGGAGGAGCTGGGGTATACCCGTCTCACTCTTTTTGGAGATCCCTCCGAGGGTAGGCCACATCCAAACCCACACATAGATGGAGAGTGTTGGTGGTGAAAGGATGAAGGGGAAAGGAGTGCAGAGCCATTGCCCACCCCTTCCCCACGACCCTGAAGGATGATGAAGACGAAGCCGGCGTGAAGGACCGCTGACGAGCTGGGCGGTGGAGTAGAATCCGGGAAAAAAAATATATATATATATATCTCGCTCTTCCTCCCTCCGGTCTTTTCAGTGAAGCAAACTATAAGGCAGCCTCCATTCAGCCTCCGCGATGCCTTTTCAGTCGGGGCCACTTCAAACGCTATTTTCAGCAGTCGAGCCACAAGTGATCCCACCAAATCAAGCCACCGCCTGCGCCCTTGCGAGGATTGTTAATTTCGTGAAGGCATCGCCTCTTTTCGGAGGTCTTTCAGGGGAATCTTTCTCGGCCCGCAAGCGAGCTGAGATTCGCATTGGATAACGCCAAGGTTATGAATGAGATTTGGCAAGAAGTCAACGGATTTCTTAGGTTGCCGCAACTGACGAAAGAGTACAACGAAAAATGAGAGAAACATGATAATAGCCTTAAAATTCGATTTCACATGGAGTAAAAACTCAGTTTCTGTCGCAGACACCGATTTTAATTGAATTACTAGAGTATTCATCTTTCTAATGCTAATCATAACTAAATATGACTCTAGCTTTCTGTTAGAATTACAGATTATTCTATAAGATAAGGAGTCTTACGATCCGCCATACGAGATGTGAGACTTGCGTCGATAATGGGCATCCCACTGGAACATTATTTCTGCGAGTAATATCAAATTGAATTTCCTTTTACCCGATTATTGGTCTATATATTTTATTAAATAAGGTCTGAGTATGAAATTCACATATGATATGAAGGAAAACATCCCTTCAAAAAATATTTGATTACCGACTCAGGCTGCAACCCTTCTGCCATATTTCTACGAAGTTACTTCTCCTAAACATGACATGCACTATGTTTTTCTTCCATTAAATTCCATTCAAACTAAGCGCTGTACTTCAGCAAGGTGTACTTTGAATGTTATTTTCTGTATTCACGCCACAAGTTACTCCTTCTTATCAAGCCACCACTCACGTTTTACCTCTCTTGAGGATTATTAGTTTTGGCGGCACACTACTTTTTTAACATACATAAAAGAGAGCTGAAAAACACATTGGTAAACAGCCAAATCAATTAGTCGCGTAAGTCGCCCAATGGTGTAAGTGGAGAGGTGATATATCAGTGTCTTCATCGGAGGATACTGGATATTTCAAAGCCATAATATTTTCGCTAGGTAATTTGTTAACTGCTCGGAAATGAACTAAAAGGTGCCAAAGAAAAATGTATCCACATTGGTCTCAACTATTAACACTAATAACTACAATAATATTACACTATTTCATACAACTATTAACATTAATACCGCAGTAAAATCTTTATTTCGCCTAATAGGGAAGTGCACTAGTGTTTCAAATGTACCAAACACATTTTTTAAATTAGAGTTCAGAATAACATAATGTCGTAAAACCACAGTTTAAATCCTAATAGTGAATACTTTATTCGAGATGACCGTCTGAAATATGGAAAAATTCAAAGGCCGCGAAAACGGGTGTCCATGTTGAATATTGGCCGTGACGTCACAAGGCAGTAGCAGAAGGCACCTTCTACACCGTTTAGTTATACCACTATTATTGCATAGAAAAATTACAGAATTTGAGGGTATCCGTTTTTTGCTGTCATAAAATATCTTCAGAATATATATGTGGCTGCTTCTCTTTTGAGTAAACGACTTCATCATTGCGTAATATATTAATATTCATTTACGTGTCAACTTCAAGTTTCGAAAGAGTAGTACGAATAGCACATTGAATCTTTAATAAAGGCATGATGGCATTTATTTTTCGCTGGGTATATTTTGACACAATGCCGTTTATCATGCCAAAACTTTTGTTGTAAGAACCGAGTCAAACTAATAAACCTATTTCAGACGTTTGCTGCAAGACATATTCGTTGCGTATGTATTCACGCCGGCCGGAACGTTCGCCCTTCGCAACTAGAATCATGGGATGTTAGCCTTATTTCCGAGCTCGCTGGTTGTTGCAATGGTTCGCTGTCCAGGATGGGTTCAAGAAAAGATAATCTTGGTTGGGAGAAGGAAAATTCCAACGATTTATAAATGGTACACCAAACTTTGATGTAATTATGGTTACTGAATTTTTGAATAAGGAGGACAGGTTCAACGCTCCATAGAAATGCGAGACGTTAAGGCTAACAAGGGGAGACCGCGTACCTTGCTGCATCTTTTTCAATTAGGGCGTTAGTTAGGCTGTAATTAATTAATTTTCATGCGTGACTTTTTACAAGTTATATATATAAATACAAAATGTCCAATACATCGTAATGGGTCGGTTGGGGTAATGGTAGCGTGCGCGTATCAAAGGTTGTATCACACCCGAAGGACCTTGGTTCAAGACTACGGCATGGCATTATTTTTTGTTGTCTTCATTGTGATCATACGGCATCAAGTTTATCATTAATTATAATTGCAGCAATCATTGACATGAGACAATTTTTTTATCATCATTATGGCGTTTAGGTATTTTAGCAGTGTCATTACAAACGCAGAGCTACGATGACTACAAGGGTTGGTGTGCGCTAAAATGTTAATTTTTTCTTTGCTTATACTGACCAACTTCCACATTAAAAATGAAAACCACTCTTGCAAGAGCACATACCATTAAAGGCTCGCGGCAAGCAACAATATGCGTACAGGCATAATTAATAAGAACACAAAGCGAATATAAAATACCATATATCTTGAACACTTGTAATTCACATTACTCCAAAGGGAGTTTACTTACTCAGTACATACCTCAGTACCTACCAGTTTACCTCAGTACCTACCAGTTTACCTCAGTAGCAGTGCTAAAAGAACCATTCTGAAATATAATTTCAACTAACAAATAGGATGAAATAAAAGTTGATAACCCTGGACCGGGCGCGCTGGCGTATAAAATACGTCAATCTTTGAAAACTAAGGATTTCGACATTGTACGTACATTCTGGGCTATAATGGTCTCGTGTATTCTTACAATGTACTTTGACTGCCTGTATTGCGAGTTTTCAAAGTTCGAGGTATTATTGAAGCTAATTTTTTGGATCAGCAAGATGAACCCGTCACCAGTGGAGTACAAATTACGCCGCGCGACCTGCCGTGTACCTTTATATCTGTATCACCTATAAATGTACTAATTTCAACAAATAAAGATTAACTTTAACAAAAATCGTTTGTTATCATATATGCACATATCATGGGCAAAATACGCATTTTGCCCGGTCGTGTAAAAAAACAGTCGCGCCATAATTCTTTAACCAAACTACTTTCAGTTTATAAATTACGTAGGTCTACGCGGAAGATGCTATATTTTGACTCAACACACTTTCTGATGTGACTGAGGTACCTATTAAGTAAATTATTATAATATAAATATCAAATTGATCTTACAATACCTCCAAATGATCTTCAAAACAGAATATCATCGATAGGTAAGAGTCAGGAGCAGCCTTGAACCATTTATTCCGTATAGCTTGTGCTTAAGGCACGGGAATGAATATCTTCTCCAGGCTTTTGTTTCGACGTCGAGATGAAATTTGGAACAAAAAATCATTTATAATTCTATTCTGAATTCATTTTTTCGGTACTAGACGACATTTTTAGGAAGCAAACTCCACCGATTCCCGGAAACTCTCGCCGCGCTAAAGAAGGCGACGTAATACAGCGATACTCCAGTGGTGACTACTGCCTTGTGACGTCACATCTCAATCAAGATGGAGGCACTGTGTTTCAGCGCAACATGAAATTTTCCGACTTTCAAAACGTTTTAAAGTGCATACCCCAGATGCAGAAAATAAAAGTGACTATACTAATGTTTCTTTTTTAGGCTAAACTTTCAAATTCAGCAATAAAAAAAATTAGTGCACTTCCCTATTCTCAGAACGTTTTAGCGTCTGTGGAGACAATAGTCGATCAGCGCAACCAAGAAGTCAAGAAGGAAGTGTGATTTTGAATTACAGCACACTTGCGCAAAAAATACGACACGATACATTGCATTGTGATAATATTTTAATTAAAAAGTTTTCCAATTGAAATTATTATTAAATTTCATTACACCACATGACTTCTTTTCCTTCTCAAGAGCACCTATAATATCGAGGACTCTATCGAAGCCTTCAGGCATTCCAGCAAGTGAAGCACTGGAAGTCTTAGGTTGGACGACCATTACTTAGTACAGTGTGAGCTCTGCTCTCTTCTACCAAAACCACGCTTGGGGATGAATAATCGAGTGATGAAAGAATATCAAAGTTATAAATTGCTCTCTATTTATTAATAATTAAATACGCTTAATAAAACCAACAATGAAATTGAGCCCCAAAATTTAATATTTAATGGAATTATTTAATTTAGGGCTATTCATTTAATTCTCATTATTTTCAAATGCATATTCATAAAGGATGACGCAGTATAATAAAATATCTGGATTATTCATTTGTAACAACGCATTTCACTCCCTCTTAACAAACAATTTACGAACTGTAATCAAGGGATTGAAATCAATATTATTGATGGGTATCGTTACATATGATAGTATCAGAAGTTTTCATCGCCTAAATATAACGCAAATATGAATAAAGATATGAGTCGACAACTGAATTTTTACTTGCAAAATTGAATTAATTGTGTGCAAATTAAAAAGTAACCTATGTTTAATAGACATAAAGAAAAATTGGTGACTGAAAGGGCTTGGATAGCAATACCAATGGGTCTAAAAACGCCGAATATTAATTTCAATAATATAAGATTCATGGACAAAGAAAATAAAAAAATAAGTGCCCTTATGCGGGCTTCCATGGGTGGGTGCTTGAACATACAGCAGTTGGCACAGTGTTGTGTAATGTCGTCACATGACAGTTCCCTTCAGGCCAGCGAGTATTCTTCTCTAGTTCCTCAGCTTCTTCAGTTCAATTCAGCGACTAAAGAAGCCGAGTCCAATCCTGGTAAAACTGTCACCGAACGAAATTGCCCAACGCACAGCCAAGTTTGGAAGACTTGTATCAACACATAGGCATATTTACTAATTTTCATAGTCTGAATCATATGGATCGGTATTCATCGCATTATATTACATCCAAATAAAACCGTTTTACTCTGAACAGCTAGCTAAAATCTAAGTCAAGAGCGTAATGTAAAACTGAGCTTAAACTCTTGTAGTTGGTAGGTGGTTTTTCAAAAATATTTCATAGTCATACAGTAAGGGTCTACCTTTAGTCTGAAAAGTGTTAACGTGAGACCTACCTATAAATTTTCGCCTTTTTGCAACTTCAACCATTGGTTTAATTTCTTAAGATGCAGTAGTTTCATGCCCAGCTACGACGCATCACCTACCCTGGGAAACCACAGTTTTATTTCGTTTTTTGTAATTACGTCAAGGAAAATTGTCTGAATTAAATATTAAGTATAATTATCTGTATAAAATGTTTAAATGGCCGCAGAATAAGGCTAAAAAGTATTATAACGTGTTCAAAGGTTTTTGGGCTCTCCGAATCACAACGACGCAGTTGAGAGAACACAAAAAAATAGCAGGGACTAAATATTTTTGTCCAGCGTCCTCGTTTTTTTTAGCGAAGCTTTGTTCATCGAAGAACAGCAAGAAAGGAGAGGCGCTACCGCAATATCTGCACCCGTCACGGCAGACCATGAGATCAAGAGCAGAGGTGGTAGCGACACAAAAACAATGATGACTTCCCAAAAACGCATCGGCCCCCTTTGCAATCGTTACTCATCATTAACACCTGACGGGTGCTTCAATGCTCTTATCACGACCATCGATTTGCCGAGGAGATCGCTAAAAGCCACGAATGTCGGGACAATACCCACGCCCTCGATGAGTGTCAAAAGGACCGAATTCCATGAATATTTTTGTTCCGACTGAGCGCTCCGTGACAAGTTTTAGAGATGGGACCTTTGACATCGCTCATTGTCTCTCCGGGCGGAAAAAGGACGCGCTGAGAGTAATACAAATAAAATCTTGTCCGTATATTTCCCAGGTGAACGCCGTCAGTCAGACCACAGTTCTCTACATACCGCATTGCATCTTTTATAACTTACCCCACCTACGTGTATAATGTACAGATTACAGTTTGCATCCATAAAAATGGGTCAAAAAAGCAAAAAAGAAATTGTCGACAGAGAAGAAATTAATAGTGCGATTGAATATGTCGCTATATATAGCTATATGAGCATTCCTTCTATAAGGATGAATGAGATGGCTTTCATTAATGATGCGAGGAACGTTGTGCTTTAATATAAACCAGGATATCCTTAGGCATACCAAGGTATTAATAATGGTAAGAATTCTGAGATGGAGACCAGGCATTTTTGTCAATGCTTCAATACCGAGCTACCTTAGAATGATGAATTTAATGACGGGACTGCATGAAAATATCGGCCCTTACGTTGAATAAGGCTCAATATTATCCAGAATTAAAGTAAGTAAACATTTATCATCCTTGCTTTATTACAGGGTTTATAGATGATTTTGCTAAGGTGACCTTTTGAGTCTGAATACTCATTTAGTCTTTATGTTTGACAAATCAATATGCCACTACGACGCCGAAATACTAACACTGTAAAACAAAACTATTTATTTGTTCAAGTAACGGTAACATAATATTTCTTGCATGCTTTTCAGTATATTCATATACAATTTAGATTCTAGCACACACCATTATTCTAATAAAAACTCACTAAGAGCGGAACGAGGTAATAATGTTTGCATTGGAACGCTATTGAATTATTTATACTTATAGATAGGCCACCACCTATTTGAGGGAAAAAAAGACGTCTCCAGATTACATGGCCTTTACATATTATCATACTACCCTATAGAAATCAAGTATGTTTTGCTATTTAGGCGAAGGAATACCGACATTTAATTGCTGATTTTGGTCCCTCATCATGATAAGTACGGGTTCCTTCTCATTGAGGCAGTTCACATAAACTGCCGCGAGGAAAAATTCCCCAGAACCAGGAATGGAATGTTGGACCTCTAGTTTTCCGAGTTAGGATGCAGACACTAGCCTATTGATATTTTCGGATTGTCGTGGGAATTCATTTGCTTATTTTTACAGCAAACAGGCCATCAAAACAAATGGCGTACCTCTAAAATCAAGACTAAGCTGATTCTCTTAAGTAGTTGAGGCGATTGAACACACGCATCAAGCCTAAAATTGAATTAGTATATACATACGATAATTTTTACAAAAAAAAAGTATTATAGCTGCATATATAAAATTATTCCTTAATAATAAGAACAATAGGTTGCAAATGTCACCTCATTGACGTTGACGTTGAACGTTGATGCGATACGTTCATTTCTCACCCCTCCATTAATTCTTATTTAGATTGTGAAAAAATTTTAATCATCTTAGCCAAATTTTAGCTGAAGTTGGAGTAAATGATTTTCAGTTATTTAATTCTTAGCAAAGAAATTGATTTTATGCATCTCGTTCCTCTGAAATTCATATCCGTTCAGTTGAAATTGAACGGTTTTCATGTTAAGGAGATGAAGAAATAGGAAATGAAAAAGGTCATAAAACGAGAACTCATCCGTTGGAAAGCTTCCTCAATTGCGTTGAATACCGTTTCTTGCACAAGGAAAGGTACAGGAAGATCACATCGTTTCAGGTGACATCAAAAGATCATGCTCATCAACGGCACAGCACCGTGAGTTGATGATCATAACGTGTAGCCACAAAGGTCGACGGCTCATCCATTCTTCGGCGACATCGTCCTCGATCGGACCAACCCTATCCCGTTGTCACGACTGAATAGACCCCACCTCCGGCCTGGACACCGTCCAAAGTGATTATTAATTTTTTACTCGGCTCGCAGGAAAAAAGGGTGAGTCGGAGAAGATCAAGAAATAAAAAAGGAACAAGGACGGACGAGGAAGAAGGAAGGGGCGAGGTCGACCAAAGTCATTAGTGGCCGAAATAAAGTTTCCCCGAAGTAATAACTTAAGTCCACATTTCGACGGGCGGGACGCGGGGAGCTAACCCAATTACGGGGCACGGCGCCGCAGCGGACGGGTCGGTCGCCTCCGGACGACGGAGCATGGGAGTGTGAAGATCATCCCTCTCTTTGCGTCTTATTTTATTCCTCTTGCGGTACCAATTGACCTCCCGGGGGAGGGGGGGGAACCGAGATGGGAGGGAATTGACAGTGAAAATATAGGGCAGAGGAATGGGAGACATGTTCAATGAGAGTGATGGCAGGTGGATGGTGAAAGAAAGTCGGGAAGCGTTGCCGAGGATTTTGCAAGGAAAGGGGACAGAGAGCGTAATGTGGTTCCCTCAATCCAATGACGGGACTATTGGAAGAATTGGAAAAATTGAAATCGGGTTTTTTTCATGGTGATGATATCCAGGAGAGGTCATCACAAAGGAGCAATTAATAATTGATACCTTTCAGAGTAAAAAGGAGATCGATAGTTTATGTGATGAACTGGTACTTCATTTGTTTTTTTATTTAGAGACTATTGATTTCAACATTGCAACTTACCCGTTGTCAACTTTAGATATAGATTTTTACATGGTGAAGAATAATATAGATGGTTACTATAATAATGATAACATGTAATAATGACGCCGGAACATAAGTGTGTGAAGATCATCGATCTCTTTTCGCCTTACTTTATTCCTCTCGTAGTGTCCAATTGACCTCGTAGGAGGGATGATGAGAAGGGAGGGAATTGACAATGAAGAAATGTGACAGACGAAAATGAGATGCGTTCAACGAGAGCTATGGCAGGTAGATGGTGAAAGAAAATCGAGAAGCGTTACATTAGGTTTTACAGGGGTAAGGGGTCAGAAGGCGCCATGTAGTTCCCTCAATCCAACGAAGGGACCATATTCGAGAATTGAAAAATTTGTAATCTTGTTTTTTCATGGTTATGGTATCCCAAGGAGAGGGCATCCCAAGAGAGTAATTTAGAACAGATACCTTCCTAATGACAATTAGGTCATTAACTTCAACGTTACTTTATTCTTCATCTGATAGTGCCGTTTGGTTTTATTTTACGGATTACTTTTTAGAAAACATTACTACTTCCCCTGGTCAACTTTAGGCCTGAATGTTGGCTTGAAGATAAAATGTTGATGCTTTTCATAGCATGTAGTCCTCCTTATAAAAAGTATACGAGTGATAAATTGTAGGACAAAATTCAACCAAGCCAGGATTTTTTGCACCATCGTTGTATATACCCCAAACGAAGCTCTTAAAAACGTCTGTATATTCAATTTCAGCACATTCATCACAGTAATTGGTCGCCAAATGAGCAAAAGAGAACAAATACTGGGTCTGTGATAAGATATTATGAAAATTGGCTGTTTTCATTAATTTCCAATCAATTCATTGCTATTTATTCATCTCAAACATAAAAGTTTACTCTTTATGTAAGTATTTTCCGCTAAATCCATGGATAATGAAGCAATGCATTATCTTAAATACGCAAAAGATAATGAAAAATGAAAACTCCATCAAGTGATTACACAATTTGGAACTTCAGCACTGTTCTATACCTGGAAAATATAATACTATTTCGAATCATAATGAAGATATAAAAATACATTTTTTTCTAATCAAAGGAAAAAAATTAATTAAAAATAAAATGAATTATTATATTAATTGAAATGTGATAAGGAAATAATTTGTTTCTGGCAGAGAAACACCGAATATAATCATAAAAGCAAATTTTTACTCTATAATGACAATTTTCACTTGTTTAACAAACAAACAAAAAATAACATGATAATAACCTACCATTCTTGAGGAGCAAAAGACCTGCACATGAATGTCTTGAAAAGGGCAATGGTGGTAACTGTAGTGGTAAGATTATTTCTTTCGACGGAAGAAGAGAGGGAGTTTTGTGTTGCGATATCGATGTTGGAAGTAGAAAGGCCTAGCAGACGCCTAGCACACTTCTATTGCCGCCCTCCATAAGAATGGCATCCCTTTGGCGCCAGACTCTTATCAAATCATAGTAAATGCCTAGAGAGAGGGAAGACAGCATCCAACTCAGATAAAAAAATAAACCTTTAATATTTTTCCCTAGAATTGGTCAACAGCATATTTTACAGAAATAACTTTAGCGAGTGGGTGAGAACTCAAGCGACCGCAAAATAAGTGGTCCGTTGCCAAGGAAACGAGCGACCACATCACAACAGTATCTCCATCACTCCCCCTTATTCCTCCATTCCACGTTTATCTTTCTCTTTTCTTCTCTCTTACTCTATCTTCTTTTCTCTCTCTCCTAATACCTTCCGTTTCCTGCCGAAGTTTCCGCTGTAGGGTCGCTGAGGTCGTAGGTTTTTGAGGCCAGAGGAAAAGATTTTTATTATTATACCGGCTACCACAAAAGTCTCCACCTGTCACTTTCATTGCTGTTGCATTCAAATAGAGAAAAAAGTACCTGAGTGACACATAGTTTCTGAATGAGGTCTATTAATTAGCTTATTGGTATTGTGACATACCGACCATATGTCACGTATTTTCTTTCGCTGTGTAATGACCCGAGTAGGGGATGATCACATATGTGTGGATGAGCGTGCGTATGTCTGAGTGTGTGCGTGGATAGTTTGCCATGCCCCGGGCATGGGGTACAAGTGACTCACAAGTGTTTAGTGTTTGGTCAGCATGGACCGGTGGTTGCCCCACTCAACAGTGAGGCCCAAATGTAACCCCTCTTGTCCCAAAAAAAACCCATCCCCTGTGTATCATCCCCCTCCACATCACTATAAATCCGCGGACGGAGAGAGCCTCGAGGCGAGAAATGCTAGTTTGGTCGACGGGGCGAGAAACGCTATCCTGATCGACAGAGAACGGGATTGGTGACGTGCCAGATTGGTCGTCATTTTTCTGGGTGTAACCAGAGAGTGCCGTTTAGCGGGACGAGATTGTCTACGGAGGTAGCCAGCAGCGGAAAGCAACATTGCAGACGAGCGACAGACAGGACCAACGCCCAGAGGTCGGGAGGAAGACAGCCCTCGATCCCACGGACATTTGGGGTCCAACGTGTCGCATCATCGACGGCTCCTACTGCTCAAGGCTCCGACGAAACCGTAAGAACGTCGCAGTTAGCGACCCGTCCCCGTGCTCGTTCGCCCAGACCCGATTTAATCCCCGAACTGTGTAGCCAAAATATTTGGGTTCTTTCTCTCTATCCCGGTGCGCCGTATCTAATCACCAAACTGTTGACTCCTTGTCAGAAATCTGATTCAGTGTTACCACGAAAGCAGCCTAAAAACTTAATTTGGGTAAATTGTAAACTCGGCCCACGAATTCTACAAATCACAAAATGTTTCTTTTTGTATTCTTTTGGGGGGGGGGGGGGCAATTGAATCATATCATCTTGTACATTTTTCGTTCACCTCATTTTCATCAGGGTATTTAAGTTCGATAAATGTGTGTGTATGCTATGTCTGAAGTGGAAAATATATTATTTTTTGTCTCAAAGTACTCAATAATTGTTCGATCATTCCGTACTCGGGACCATTGATGCCCTCCCCACCAAATAAAATATGTGGCGTTTTCATGTTCCGTCACAGTATATTAATTTGAAAAAAAATCATCAATGAAAAGTAGCCGGAACTTGAAGTTCTGGCACAATTGACAGGGGATTAAAACGATTAAAAATTAATTTAAGGCCTTTCAGATAATTGGCAATTTAAGTTGCATTGAAATATGACCAAATAAACTTGATAGAATATGAACATAGAGAATTCCCGTGAAAAAATTTCTAAAAAAAATTATTTTGGAGATTATTTCCAGGAAGTAAACAATCAATTATGACATCAGATTGGTTCTGATAAGGTTTCCATTTTAGATTTTCAACAGCCTTTTCTGATAATCAATGAGAAAAAGCTCAAATCGAAAAACTTGGAACAAAGGCTTTCCAATTAGCCGGAAAAATTCCAAATGAGTGATCTATAATTACCAAAAATCTCGCAAGCCGCCTCAATACACTTGAGGTATGGGGTGTTAGAACACAAGCCGGTACTAAATAAAAAAGAAATATTCTAACCAAGTTCCTCCAAGCGTTATTAAAGCCCTTCACTGTTCGGCGAAAAAAAATTGCCATATCTATACGTTCAGAAAAAAATGTTATTTTTATCTAATTTATCGTATCTTTCGGACTTGGAAAGATTCTGGAGATGTAACTGGAAAAGGAAATTCAGGAGTAGAGGCCGGTTATTATCCTTGGGCAACCACGAGGTAACAGGAGTTTTAATAGGAGTACTCCTTGAGAATTATTTTGGCGAATACTTCATCCGGGCAATGAACCTATAATCCTTCAATCAGAAAGCTAACTGCTTAGCCAACTACGCCCTTATACTTCAAGAAAATATCATGAGTAAATTATAAATACTATCTTAAAACTTCTTTCACTGATTAGGCAGGGTATTTACTATTTAATTTTTTTTATAAGAATGTGGTATTTGAGTGGCAAAGGTATTAATCTGAGATTTTTCCTGAAATCAAACAGTTAAGAAAATGTTGAACATAAGGAAATGGTTATTAAGGTATTTAGAACATTTGTAGGTATCTTTCGAAAAAATCATATAAGAGGAGGAAGAAGTAGAGTATTAGAAGTCTTCTGAAAGGAATGGGACTACCGCAATATGAAGCTAGTGATTGGCGTTTGTTCATTGATAGCTCCAAGCGTAGTTTAAAATGTGTTCTTCACAATCCTAACAAATTTGGCTCAATACCAATCGCTCATTCAACTGAAATGAAAGAAGAATATGATACAATAGTATTGGTCTTACAGAAGATAAAATACCAGGAACTTCGCTGAGTGATTTGTGTAGATTTAAAAATGGTGAACTTTCAATAAGTCAATAATTAGTCAATTCAAAAATACTTTCATTTCCTCATATTGCTTATCCTTTCCCATGGAATTATTATTAATGTGTCTTTCGGAAAAGTTCTTTTTCCTTTTCCTATTATTATATTAATTATTATTTCCTATTATTATATTAAGTCCTACTTCAATACCTACTTTCAAATTACACTGGAATTTGACATGGCAATAATAGAAGACCGTATTGATACTTTAAGTAAAGGTGCGCGGATACGGGTATTCCTCAGATACCGTGTTGCAAATGAGGCGGAAGATATGTGCAAAGAAATGGGTACGGCAGCAAAATAAGTACGGAGAGCACCATTAATTCCTATTTTTCACATATCAATTTGATCAATAAAAACCAATTCGTTGTCAGAATACTAGCTACACTATCCTTTTACAAGCAGCAATTCTGTCACGGACCTACGTAAGCCTTCTGTGTGGTCTTTTCTTAGAATTGCTAGAATTATTTAAGCAGAAGAAAATGATTCCTGGGCCCGAAATAATTCTGTGGAGAGCATAAAAAGTCAGTCGTGTGGATCGCAACAATGTAGCGGATCAATCCCGTGTTTTTTCCTCCGACCCCTTTTATTTACTCTTCCACTCGGATTTACATCGCACCAGCTCAGAGAGCGTCATCGGATTCCTTTCGCAGAAACCAAATAAAATATTTTCGATAAAAATAAAATCCCCAAACTCCAAATTCCATCCGAAGGATAACAAAATACTAATTCACTTCATGCCCTTTGGATCAGTTAAATATCCGCCGCATCTCCCTTAAAAACGTAACGAAAGATTAAAAAGCAGCCAAGCAGCGTGGCAGCACGTTGGTATTTATCGGAAAAAATGTATTGGTGCACACAGTGGTATTTAGAGCGATTTTTGATGCTACCGAGTATTTAAGTTCGTTCACAACATATGAAAATAGCTTGAAAATATTTCCTTCGATCAAAATAAACGAATGCCTTCATTGCTCAAATTAATGACAGGAGTACCTATTTAAACATTAATATATGACCTCAAATCACCAACTCCTTCATGGATCAAGTAGGAGTGATAAATAAATGTTTAGTTATTTCTCCCCAATCATGGGAAACAGAGACACGTAATAATTTCACTCCCGACATTATTAACGAAATTACATCGCGTTTGATACGTAATATGATCCATTACAGAAGCTTTTCCTAGCTGCAATAGTTCTATAGTATTCGGTTACCATTCATTAACTGAGTAACTTAGAGGAATAATTCTCGGGTTTCCGACCGGGAGCGGATTTGCAAAATTGGTTCCAACGTTTCGACGCCTGAATCTGCCATCGTCTTTAGGGGTAAAATCAGGAGTCAAATTCTTTACCGAAATACCAATCACCCAAAACCAAACCCGGTTGGACACCCAATAACTATTCCTTCATACTATACGCCGGGAAAAATAAAATTTTACGTAACTAAGCAACTTATTTTAGACAATACCTCCGAGTAGAAGTGAGTTTTTTTGCTATAAATATAACAATTGATGTTCATTGGGAACGGCATAAGCTACCATGTCGATGCCTGATGAGAAAACTATCCCTCTCCTCACACACACTGAAATTTTTATGGCTTAGTCAAGAGTAAACCATCTTCTTAATGTTAAAATTTTGTCACTTTAGACCTTTTTTCCTCACCCCTATACTCGCCTCCTATATTCCTGTGCACCTATTTCCTCTTGACTACATCCAACTCCACCTTGGGGACATCCCTGGAGCACTTCTACTCTCTACACAGACCGTCCTAAACCATTTTACTTCTCCAGAAAGACGCCAATTAAGGGAGGTGGGCACGCCGGTCAGTTCCTTTTCACCTCTTCCCATGACGATTCTTATACGCACCTTCCCTCTCTTACACATTCACATCAACGCGCTGCTCAATTTTTTTTTCATTCCCCTTTTCCCTGACTCTCCATATTGAACGCTCCAGAGGTAGATAAAGGCGGAGGGTCTCTCTTTTTTTCCCTTTATAACGCCTAGTTTCGAGAGGGTAGGTGGAAATATCACGCCTTAACTTCGCCTCAAATGGGTCACATCTTGCGACTACGTGCCAACGCTCTTTCTCTCCCCCCACGGACAGAGATGGCTGAGGAGTAAAAGAGGGCTTTTTTTTATGGGTCCAAAAGTGTGAGGTAACAGTCTGACGACCAATGTCAGGGCTGGGAAGGAGGGAAAGCAGGTTCTACACCTCGTGAAACGGAGTAAAAAAGGTAGTACGGGACTCATTAAACTTATTCATGAATGAAACTGTTGCAAAATAATTCAATAATAAATGTAAGTGTTGGTTTCGGTGACATTTTGAAATATTGGCTTCCCGTCAGTATAGGCTCAGCCTCTTTTCAGTGATCATTTTACGTAGAGGCATATTATCTATATATAGGAATAGAAATGTATTTGCGCACAAAATTAGTCATCCTCAATGACAATGGGGTACATTTGTGTCTTCTGCCGTAGGTTTCGTGGGTTCTAAATATGTTGTTTGGTTTTCGCGCCCTAAGTCTATTTTACTTTTGGCCTAAAGAGGCCAGTGAGAGACTTGCCCCTTATCCCGACACCTGCCGGAATATTTCGTTGTTATGTATTGTTTTCCTGGGACCATGAGGCGACGAACCCGGTCTCACTCACGGACGAACTGTCGAAAGGGAATCACCATATCATCTAGACGTCTGACGGGGGAGCTGCTAGCCTGGGGTAAGTCACTCAGTGCTCTCCTGCAGGCCCATTATCTTTTTTTCCGTTTTTTTTTTGTTTCATACAGTCCACTTTTCTTTCACCAAAATTATGAAATGTCCGGCCTATCATTAGCTCACTCGAATTCCGACCAATTACGGACGGAACGAGAGACATATGTCGAATGGGATTTCCTCCTAAAATGGCATAGATATTTGTGATAATTCACCTGGTAGATTTCAGCTACACCATATTGCCTGGCCTTCAATAGGAGAAAGAGTAAGATTTAAATGATGCATTTAATATTAATTTAATGCATTTAAGTTTTATTTCCGTGTCCAACCCGAAAAACATTTGAGACACATCATTAATTTTTGCTATTAATATTGATGTAATTGTTTGTCAATATTAATGCATCCAAGTATTTCACCTCGAATTGATCATAGGCCCAGGTTATGCAAGTTAAGCAATTTATCTGGAAGAGTTTATTTAGAAACTAAAGTAGCTGTTTTCTTACGAATTACACAATCTCGATGGCCAAAGGTTAAATGTTTTAACCCATCTGCTAAATTTTGCTGGCGCAAAACCCGCCTCAGTCGGTTTAAAGTAAGGCATGGCATAGATATTTAAGATAATTATAAGCATAAAGACCTTCAGATAGGTCTGTAAGTATAATCTAAAGTCACAAGGCCGAAAATTCTGTTCATTAATATTAGGATCCAACAGTGGCGGATCAATTGGGGGGGGGGGACTAAGGGGGCTAAGGGTGACCCCCTTGGTTATCTAATTTACACTAGATAGAATGGTAATTTTTTCTCGGAGCCCAAATACAGCTGGGAGATTACCCCCACTTGGCCCCCTTTGTTCCTATCCTGGATCCGCCACTGGGCTCCATTATGTAGAATCGAATATTTTGAGTTGAAGTTTGATATAAAAATAAAACAGTCCTTTCGTGGATGCATTTTCTCGGTACAGCAGTAAAAATCAATGTACAGATTTGCAATACATGTATGTGCTGTAACTAGAAGATAAATCTTTGGAAGAAAGCAATGTTACTCTTTTCTTTTTATTGTCCAAAGTAGTCGTTGATCCATAAATGAAATTTAAATCAACCATTTTATTCGTCCCACTAGTTATCCCCCGTGATTATGCAAATTATAGCCATTTTTAGTAAAACTATGCTCCAATGTTGTCTCATGACTGACATTGAATGAAATGGTAAATATGAATGCATGAAAGATTAATGATTAAACTACGTTATATTTGGAGTGAAGAATGGTGTGGGGCAAGCAAGAGCAAATTGAGAATTGGGGAGGGATCGTTAGGGTAACACCCCCGCCCTCGCCCACCTCCCGCTGGAGAGGACTAAAATGGGAAGGGGTTGGCCTCAACTCCTTGGAACTGCTAGAAATTCGTGCGGGCTCCTCTCTTTACTTTAACCCCTTTCGGATTGTTAATTCGCCATCATTAAAGGGATGGGGCGAAAGAGAAGTAACTTTTTTCCCTCGTCCTCCCGGTCCTCATCAAATGGCGGGATAATTACAGCGAGAGGTAATTTTTTTGGGCTCAACTCCATTTGTTTCATAGAATAATGTCTCTCTCTTGCTTACGACCGAACTCACTTCTTCTTTTTTTTTTTTTTTTTTTTTTTTTGAGAAAAAGCGCCAGCCGTGGGATTTGCATTTTTTTTTGTGGAGACAACTTGCCGTCCACATTCAACTGTGAAACATAATTACCGAGCAAATATCAATTTCATCCTAACGAGTTTAATCATAATAAAAAAACACGATATTCAATCGTATCGTTCTTGCTTTCATGGTCACTTATCAAGAGTTCCGATGAAATCGTTGCATTCATATCGAGAATTATCACTCAATAATGCAAGTGAAGTTGTTTTTTTTACAAATTTTGCAGTTCATTTTAGTAGATGGTGAAGCCGTTATTCGGCCTTCAAGATATATTCCGCAGGTTGGACATAGTTATAAATGTAATTTAGGTATACATAAAGGTATACCAAACTATGACTCAGAAAAAAATTTGGCTGTGAAAACTATATGTATATTCAATTATAACAAATTTAAACTGCGGCATTACTTCACCAAAGTATGCCACATGCCGAGAGAAAATGTTCAATTAAAATTTTACTCATATTAATTCCGTTGTTGAATTCCACGGTAAACAATAATAGCAATTTTCATTTAATCGATCCCAAGCCAGATGATTTGCACTCGGCATATAGTAGGTTTAGAGGGATAAATTCCGTATCAATAAATTTGACCAGCTTAAAAATTAACTGAAAATTTATTTCTCCCCGTTATTAAGTTAATAAGAGCAATACTGAGCTTATGTACTACTTGATCATAGTTAATATCCTGTCCTGCAAATGAAAAATTTAGCAAGTTAGTCAAAGATTGTGATGACGAGATTAAGGCGCCACCACTTTGGCGAAATTGAATAACACCAATTTATTGAGGAAAATAAGGCATGGAAATAGATTGGTAGTGATATCTTTTTGTAATATGTAAAGTCTTATTTCCCGATACAAAGCAAATTTTCTAAAATAAACAAGGCCTCAACGTTTCAGAATAAAATTGCTTATTCTTTCGCTAAATAACGTCAGTATTTTGGAAGCAATTTTCGGTCAAATGAGCATTGATTCTATGCCAATAGAGTTGCGGTTTCCATTCAATTAATTCTTTCGCTTCTTTCCAAGCGATTGGACGTGGCAATATTTTTTTCCCGTGGATTGGTCGAAAGAGCAATTTGTGCAAACAGCCACCATTTCGAGAATTGTTTGCTTATCCCGCGCTTGCTCTCAATATTCCAGCTTGCCGAAAACCTCGTGTCACCCACACCCCAAAAATCTCCCACTCCTCCATTCTTCTCCTTCGCCCAAAACCATTCCCTCCCCGATAGTCCCTTTGGGCACGCTGTATTTTTCGGTGAAAAAGTTACCGCGATTAACAACATTGCTGCAGGCGCGGATTCAGATAAGGTGAGTCTCAAGGCATTGAGAGCTCATGTAAACCTTCGATTTTAACGATCTTTTCGTGCTCGAGCTGACACTTTGGTATCAGAGTTCCTGGAATGGCACACACCACCACCTCCTCAGAAAAAATCGAAGGTATATTTTAATTGTTTCATGAGTTGAGCAAAAATTTTGATACCACAATGTGCCATACAGCAAAACTGCAGGAATATAAATGGTTTTAAAGATTTCAATTTTAATAGTGTGTTTTTGAATGAGAATCAGGGAATAGAACAACTCTAATTGATCCGCCAATAATTATTTGTCAAAGTAAAAAAAATGAAAAATACCCCAATATCTCCAGGAATTTCTTAAAATTATTATGTAGAGTTTTTTACTATCTTTCTCCAAGTAATACTCACATTGCGTTCACTTAATAACTCCTAATTTCAGATATAACACTTGCTAAGTGCTTCATCTACATAAAAAAATCGGAAGCCATGCCTCCTCATATTTCGTAGACCTCTGGCTATATCAAGTAAGATTCTGTTCTTCAGATTCAATGAGCTGCCAAAAATAACGTCATAGCCGGTGAAGAGGCGTAGCATTATTTTTACTTCTCCTTTTGGAGTGCAGTAAAATTTAATTTCACGCTAACTATTAGGACTATTTGAATGCATTTTCGTAAACGTTTATACTTTCCTGATTAAAATTTTAGTTTTAGTTCAAATTAGTTCAACACACAGTTTAAGGTTAAAATTGGTTCAAATCGGTTATTTTCACACGCTCATTACTGTAAAAATATGTAAGGGCCTTTTGGTAAAAGTCGTATGTTTTAATGCGCTAATGTGAACAAGCAATAATATTTAAAAATAATCAACAAATGAAAATTACTTGACGAATATTTTATTTTTGGGGTAAATATCTTTTACATTAACCCCTAATAAGGGTTGACTTTTTAAAAGGTTGAAAAATTCTGAAATTCGTTCCAAAGCATAAAACAATCGTGATTCAACAAATCCAAACTAAATTCTTCCCATATGAAGGTTTAAAATGTATTTTTTTAACTTTTGTCATTTAGGGATAGTTTTCACCCGTAAAAATAAGAAGAAATCATCGGCATAATATAGATTTTGGAGTAGAGGGTAAGATTAGTCTATATCAAAATTTTTATGCAAATTGATTCAGTTTGAAAAATTGCAAGATTTTGCACTTTTTTCGGCTTCATTTCTTGGACTTAAATATCATTTGAACAAGACGACCATGGTTAGACACTTGTATTGTAGAAACTGATAGGTGCGGGCAAGTAATGCTGAAACCTAAGCTGCTAAATTCAAGTTTAAATTCTTTGCCTGATTTTTCTTACCTTTCTAGGTAAATAAGGAGTTACATTCTCTATGTTCCTCACTCAAAAGTCCAGAATTTCTTGCACGGAATATTGATGATGTGGCCAGATATCTGCCACTGGTATTCATTACTTTAAATTTTCCAATTTTAAAAATTTACTGCTTTTCTTCTCCTAATATAGAACAATCCCTACAAATTCTAAATGGTCATTAGCAATCCCGTTACTAATGTTGTACGTTTCAAATTAAAAGATACAGAGATGATAATAAACACGACCATTTGATAAACAATAACAACTTCAAATTTCCACGGTAAAATATCATTAGCAATTGCGTTACAAAGTGCTTTCAAAATTTAATACACCAAGATGTGAAACAATCGATTAATAACATTTACTCTCTTCATTTCTTACCAGGAATTGATACAACATTCTCACTCCCTCCTCAGCATCGCAAGAATGTCTGGAATGTTTTCCTCAAGAACAACTCCATCTCAGAAACTCTTACACGTTAACCATGGCCACAGGACAATTTTTTTTTCAAGTCAGCGCTTCATTCGACGATTTGTTGATACTCCTTGCCGCTGTCCTGATTCAACGTCCTTCAAGTTTATCACCGCTCTCTTTCCCGCAACTTTCCTTCTGCCAACTCCCTTTATTTAATTTGGTCTAAATGCGGTAGGTGGGGCTATCGTCTCAATCTTTTCAACGTGAAGCCGTTTATCTTCCTTCCTCGGCCCTCTCTCTCTCTCTCCCACTCAGTCAAAGCCCCTTGCCACACCTTCCCACTCCGTGAAAACATCGGCCTACCCCATCCCAACCCCCTGCTACCTACATTCCAGTTTGTCTCCCCAGAGGCTCATTCTATACACCCTGCTCCGATCCTCCCTCAGAAATTACTCGTCCCCTTGATAGTTAATCATGCACCCAGGCCACAGGACCACCCCTACTCTTGAAAGATGATTGCGTTCCTTCTCTGCCGCAGTTAGAAAGGACAGCTCAATCCTGAAACCAGGACCAAAACATCGCCCCGCTTTCCACAAATATTTGCTATTTTTTCAGCTGCACAACTAAAGCTACTTTGATACTTTTAATGCTTATTAGAATACTTGAAAATATGTTAAGGTATTGCAGGGTGTTTGTGATTATTTAACAAAGAATTTGCCTCGTAAGAAGGATAGACACTATGTATTATTCCTTCCAGTCACCAAAATCAATTGGTATTGACCTATAATGCTACACTAGGATGCAAATTACTGAAAACGCTAGAGCAAAAACACATACTTTTGCCAAATTAAAAAAGACTGCTTTCTACATGTATGCATTATTTATTTCCTACAAGATTGAAGACATTAAATGATATTCATAAATAATTGAACTACACTCCAAGAAGTATTTGAACATGTATTAAATGAGGTCAAGATAAGGAGGAAATAAATAATTTCATAAATAATCAAAAGATAACATCATGATGTCCCTCACTGATTCTTTCCATGTATACTATACTGTCCTAAATACACGTCTCTAAAAAATTTCCAAGTACGTAGAGATTCACATAGAGATGTGTATTATTAGAGGATTGAAAGATAGTCATTGATGTGATGAAATTCTATTTTCATTTTCAGATATATTTCGTTGAAACTTCAATTCTGATATCAAGAGTTGTTTAACTGTATCTCGCAAAGACTCCAGAATACACTTGGGTACTGTTGAAAATTAAAGGTATTAACTATCGTATGCCCAGAAGTTAAATATTTTTCTAGCATCTTGAAATTATTATTTTTTGCATTTTTCACACAGCGAAAAAGTCCTCAGATATATTTTCTATCCTCTGCACACCCGATTTACAATACTGTCACGGTAGACAACCGAAGAGCCTCATTAAAAAAATACCAACTTATGAAAAGAGGGGCTTAACGTGATTACAGAGAGGGAGTTAAGAGACATTCTTAGAGTGCCACAGTAGCTTTTGTGCGCCTTCAAACATTTCCTGCAGGTAAAAATCAGCTTCAAAATATTAGAGCCAAATAAGAGCACTCGGGGTGTTCCCTGACCTTCATGATTCTGCATCACCTTAAATGCAATAGCATCTTTAGTCTATTAAGTATAAAGTCTTTATCTATCAAATTTCTTCCACTGACCTTGCAATCCATATTGCGTTAAAGAAGCAGTCTTGCGTAAAAAATATTTAAGATATTATCTTCGAATGCAAGGAAAAAGGTATACTCTTTATCAAAAACTTATTTTTGAAGGGATAATCAATTTTAAAAGAGAATGGTGGCTGCAATTACATATCGCTGCACATAAAAATTTCATATCCATGGACAGAGGCACAATGAACGAAAAATTGGCTCAATAATACGTAAATAATATCATTTCTTAATTGGATGACGTATTAGTCCTTGGAGAAGCCATATTTACTCTGGTTGTCTACAAAAGGGAAAGGTGGTAAAATAATAGACCGTAAAGGGTAGCATAGTTAACGCAAGATCCCTTTGCGTGGGTCAGATGCGTGGGCGAAAATATCGCCAATGAATGTTGATGAGTCGGCCTTTCTCTCATCACAACGTTTTCGAATTAATGTGTGCAGTGAGTATCGCACGCTTTGGCGGAGGCCTCTGTGCTTGAAGGCATCCGGTAACCCTCTGTAACCCTCTAAAATGTTTAAAACCATCCACCAAAGCTTTGGTGCAAACTTCCCCTAGCTTTCCCGAAGGAGTCAACTTTTTGCGAGCCTTCCATTAGCCTATGGAAATGAGCGACCTCGTGAAGGTCGCAAGAGCTCGTCCATCACCGGAGTTTAATGACAAATGTTTGCGGAGTCCCAAAATTCTGTGTTGGCTTAGCCTTAGGCTGACGACGACTGCTTCATATAATAAGGACCACTCTATGTCTGGCTAGCTTTGATATCGTCCGTAGTTGACTAAATATCTAATCACCCAAGATGCCGAAGTACGTAATTATTAACTTATGGAACCATTCCATCCTCTTTAAAGCCCATCGCTAAATGAGTTATGATGAGTTTGCTTACTTTTCTTATCTTCCACGTGGCAGGCTCTCCTTGCATAAATTAAGATTTTTCTCTGGAATATTTGAGCTTTTCGGTGCAAAGTTAGGAGAAAATGGTAGTGGTATAATTTGTACCAAATTAGGGAGATAAGTTATTAATACCATTCATTTTCTACAGCATATCTTCTTGTTCCAATGTGAAATCCGAACTGATGCAAATAAATGCTGAATTTGAAAAGAAAGAAAAAACTGAATAAGAAATCAAAAACCTTCACAGTAAAAAGTTGCAGCAAGAAAATCGTTTAGTTATGGATTTTTTCATCCTTAAAAAATTGATTTTTTCAAAAGGAACACAAGTTTCAGTATCCTATAAAAAATTTCTCTGCTTACTCCTTTATGTCTTTTTGTATGCAAGAAAAGGTACTTGAGTTCTTATGTATGTATCTATATTAGCTATCAAGCATATGGATACATTAAATCATGTAATCTTATCAGTGAAATAAATGAATATGTAAACGTTACGACTAATCAAAGTTTCACTAAATAAAATAAAAATAGTATTAAACAACAATTGCTGCATCATTTTGCATGGGAAATTGAATTAAAAGTTGTTAATCGTGTACATATACGTTTCCATCCAATATGACCGCATTTATAAGTGGGAGTTTCACGAAGCCTACTTAATGTTATAACCTGTGATTACAAAAGGCTAGATATTGTTGATTTCAACTCATTAGTGAAAGCTATGATACTGAGTAAATAAACATGAAATTATCCCCATTGAAATGGCAGATTGTGGAAAGTAGGGATTTTATCCAAATCCAGTCAAAAACTAAGCCCTTCACTGAATTTTGTGATAACTTTTAAAACAACAGGAAAATATTATAAAAATAGAGTGGGCAAATACCGCTTCAAAAAATTTGAGCATTAAGATGACACGTGAAATGAAGTCCCGAGTGATCAAAAAAATGAACTCTTAATTCTTTTTCACGAAGCATTTAAGCACATAGTTTTAGTAGCCATAATGAGCAGTATCAAGTACCTTACAATGTTTGAAAAGATAAACTCTTAATTCTTTTGCACGACACATTTAAGCACATAGTTTTAGTATCCATAATGAGCTGCATCAAGTACCTTACAACGTGAATTGGATCATTTTGAATGAAATAAAATTGGTATGAAAGTCAACTTTTCTACGCAATTTCAATGTTACCAAACCATATATTATATCATCCTTAAATTAAAACTTTATTAATACTTTTTTACGACAAAGATACTTTTTTTGGCCCAGGGACTGGTTTAGTTCTACTTTAAAAAACATAAATAAACAAACAGCAAGACAGAACACCCTTCTGGAAGATGTAATCAAGGGAATATACACGTGCAATTGGCAGCTTTGCCAATTCAATTGGAGGAACTGTAACGGAGAAAGGCCTATATATGACTTGTTTGAAGTAAACAGGGAAGAGACTAATCAGCTCGAAGGAAAGAAAAAAGCTCAAACGAATAAAGGGTATGAGATGGGGGACCCTGTTGGCTGGGCGTTGTGTTGGTGGCGCTGCTGACTGAGCACACATCACATCGGGCGAGACCACAACGGAAGCCCAAGGGGGACGGGCAATGATGCCGCCGGGAAAATGTAAAGAAAGCTTAGGGAAAAAAATCCTGCGGGGGTGTTTTGTGGCCTTATTTCGGCGGCGCTTCATCCAGCATTGGCCACACGCCTCATTCCCCCACTTCGCGTTTTTGACGCTGCTTCCATCTCCCCACGGCATCCTTTCTCCTTGTTACGATGGTCAAGGAAAACTACATTTAACTTCGCTTCTTGAAACGTAGCAGATTTAATGAAAGCTACAGTTTCAGGCGTGATTCAGTGAGCACATTATACCGACCGACCCAGGTTTTGGCACATAATGCCATTATCAAGGTGGCACTATGTGCCAAAATCTGGGTCGGTGGCAATACAGAAATGTGGAAACAGACAAGTACTTTCATTATGTTAAATATCCAAGAAAGTGGTTAACACGCGTAAATGTTGCTTACCTGAATCTGGAATGGTATTTCTTTTATGCGCATTAAGTAAAGAGAGAAAGAGACATTTTTGTAAAACAGGTGAAAAAATATTGTACAAAATTCATCTTTTTCGGGAGACTGATTAGTACAGTTCTGTTCCTATGCGCATCGGAAATCCCAAACCCGTTGCTTAAAATAGAAACTTTATATTCTAATACTAATTACGTTCATACATTATTCTAGACACAGCCACAAACATTTGTAGAAGGAGAGCTTTATGCGTTTTCGTTGTCGTTTAGCTGGGGACAGATTAGTAGTGCAGTTCAATCATAATGAGGCAATCCTAGGATTGGTTGATTGCAGCCCTCCAATTTTCTTTAGATGTCACGATGGAACTTCCCCCTCTACGCTTCCCTTGTAGATACAATTAGAGAAGCCTCCCCGATTGCAGCTTCCCGGTACGCAGATTCCAAAGTAAGGGGTCAATACAGATGTAACTTTGATTATTATGTGCACAATCATGCATACCTTAGAATGGCAATCATAGAGATTTCATGTTTTCTTTCCCTATCGGTTTTAATTAACATAGGAGTGTGGATTGGTTGGTTCCAGTACAGAGTGTAAGTTTATCTCGCAGCTCTGTCACCCCTAGTAAATCGTTGTTTGGTTTGCATCGACGCAATCTAAGTATATTTACAAGGGGGAACAATACGGTGACCCCAATTTTTTCACATATCGAAGTTTATACCAAGGGGCACCAATATTCCGGAATGGATATTGTACTGAATAGTAGTTATGGTGCGTTTTGAATAAACTTATTATTATCTAATCTAATCCCCCACTCTCAACACTTAGCTCCCCTCCCCATCCCACAAAATCAGAGAGGGAGGAGGTGGGCTGCGGCTCCATCACTCGTTGTTGTGGGCTTGGATGAGGTTAGTGCGGGGTGGTTTCGGTCGGTGGAAGTGCCAAAGGAAGGAGCCCCACTCGAACGATGGCAGAACAAAAAACGAGGCGCGGAAGAGGTGACGCAGGTGGTCGCGCTCCTCTCCGGCGCAGGGGGAGGGGACTAGGGGAGGGGTTAGTAGGAGGGATTCATCGTAAGTCGGAGGAGGTGGTCGAGATGGTTAGGTAAGTAAGAAGGGGAAATAGAGTGATATGGAAGAAGTGGAAGCCGGTGAGGATTTATCGTATTAGGAACCAGCCTAAAAGGGAAATAAATTAATTATTATTAAGAAAAATTCCTAATGGAAAAAATTATACCGACGGATTGCGTCCTTATGATCATTCAACCAGACGCAACCAGAGACAGAGGAGTATATAGAGGACCAATAATTTCAATTGCTATAAATGAAGCAAAGAAATTTTCCTTCCATAGAATTTTCTCTTATTGTATGCACAAACGCGTGGATTCCAAAGGCATTATGATAGTCTGCGATTTCAATGAAAAACCAAGAGTATTATTTTATCGAAATATTTACGGAGAAAATAATTCAGAAGATGAAAGATTTTCATTTACCCTGGTGATTTATTTTGATGAATTATTCTCAGGATTTCAACTGGGTTAACCTGGTTGAAAACCTGAGAGGAGTTCATCAAATGAGAGAATAATTGCAATTATTTAATTTTGTTAAAATACAAGTCAGGAGCACTCCAATTTGCACCAATATCTATAACCGCTTGAAATGCCTGCAATTTTGTACGCTATATCTTCAAAACACCTCACTCAGGGGTAAATAGCATGGATGCAAAACTATGCTAAGAAAATTTCTTCCATTTTCAATAGATCTCTCAATTTTTTGAATAGTAAGGCAGAATTCTTGTACGGTAAGCGTTTGGATTATTTGTAACGGAGACTTAAATAATTTGAAATGAAGAGTGAGGGAGACAAAGTACTAATGGAATGTTCTGTTTTAAGTTGGAAGGTAGGGGAGTGGAGTCAGAGAGATGGTCAGGGGGAGTGATTCAGAGAGGAAACCCTAGGGAATGTGTCATTTATCAGCTATAGCCTATTTGTATTACAAATTTGGCTCCATTTCAATGACTTTCAGTGGCTATTCGGTTCCAATTTCCATTTGTCAACAATGTAAACAGATAAATCTGTTATTAGCAAATTTCAGAGATGGAAGAGTTTCTATTCCAAAATTGTAAATTATGCAAACAGAAAAATTGTAATTATCATATTTTAGGGACAGAAAAGATTTGTTTCCAAAATTGATCAAAATTTATTTTTTTAAATGCATTTAAAAATGCATCAACTGTTAAAGAAATTACTAAGGTGGATAATTATTTAATTCTTACTGCAACTCGAGCAAGAATATTTCAAGTTTGTTCAAACGACTTTCCCGACTTAAAATATACCATCCCAGATATTACATAATATAGTTACATACAGATACATTAATTAGTGAATTAAATATCGCTCAATGTGTGTTATTATGTTACTTTGGTATTTAGGGGGGCTCCCTTATTTTTGAACATGCAAGTTTGCTATTTTTCATTGATTTCCGTTTCTAATTACGAAATAAAATCAAAAACATTTAAAAGATGATGTAATAATATCAAATAATTACGGATTATCTTGAATCAGGCGGGAGAAAAAATCCCCTGGTGGAGAGGGGCAGAAAGAGGGTGGGCTGGTGAACATGGAAGATTTTGTAGGATTCGGAATCCAAACATTTTATTACTTCGGTTGCTAAGGCAAAAAATAGTTCTCTAACAACAAAATAGATGACAAAAAATATCGCTGGAAGAAAAGCAGTTGACACACCCAGGAAATACTAGTGGATACCTTAATCGAAAAAAAATGGGAAATAGTTCGGTAGTAATAATGAGTAGGAAATAGTCTATTTCACCAGGATAGGATAAGAGTAAATTTTGTGTGAACTTATGTCACAAGATCCACTGATTAAAACATTCACCCCAAGTAGGACTCTACGTTGAATTTCCCAAATTTACGCGAATTTTAAAAAAGCTATCGAAAATTAAGTGGGTTGATAAACCTTCTAAGTTGAGGAAAAATTGATTATCATCCAATGGGCAAAAACCATCACTCTTTCCCTCTCTGTTCTCCCATTCATAGAACCTGAAGCGTTTCTTTCTTGAAAGTATTCTTAACACCGAATTCTGCCATTAACTTCTCCTTCAAAAGCCATACATTTTCCTGCTAAATTTATTTGAGCATATTAGGGGATGGTTTTATAAAATGAGCTGCGATCATGAATAAGAAAGAGAAAGAATAAAAAAATAATGTTAATAGAAAGTAACTGCGTAGCTGAGTAAATAACTGATAAAATTGAAAAGAATATTTTTCAAAGAGTGCATTTTTAACTTTGCTCTAATGACAGTTTCTGAAAAAAATACTAAATTCTGGAATTCAAGTTAGAAACAAAAGTAGGTGCACTAAAATATTTAAAGGAACATAACGCACCATTTTATTCGACACTATCGGAATATCACTGCAACTCTACAAAATTAGTAAATAAAAATTACAGCTATGAATTAATTCTTTCGTACATAAATGCAAATTGTGCACGAAATACATGGATATTCGCAAAAAGATCTTTTTGGCCACATACACTTTCATATTCAAGACACTACATGAAATGGCTATAATAGATTACAACGATGATAAAACGGAGTGAAAATAATAAAGTTTTATAATAATACGTGAATTTCATACTGCAATATTTTAAATTACCATTACTTGATAAAATATCACGGCGAGGGTTTTCACCCTTGAAAATAAACAGCTGATTTGAATATCGTTTATAAATATTTTTCACTGACAAAACCTTCAACTAATGAAAATACGTACCCCTATTTCTTATAGGATAGAGGTAAAATTTCTGATATAAAATCTATCTACAAACGAAAACCTTTATGTTATATTTGAAGGCAAAAGGCCTTCAGTTGGATATTAAAAAAAAAGAGTCAATAAAGCACCGTCATTATCCAGAAAAGACTTGGGCCTATCGAAGTGTGTTTAAGACCGAGAAGCAAAAGTTTGAGCGGAGTTCATTTCCTAAGGGTGGCTCCCCCTCACTTCATCACCATCATTCCCTCCTTAACCCCTTCCACACCCTCTTCAACCGCTCCCTCCCTTCGGCTGCAGCATCCAACCCACGGACGAGATCTCCCGACCACCAATCTCCAATACATCTCCGATACTTCCGCTCTCGACTTTCGAAAAACGAATCCCCCCTCAGCGTCATTAATCATTGCGTTCCTTTCACGCAACAGCCCCACTCTCACCCCACCCTCCTGCACCCCTCGACTCTGATACGCACCGGTCCACCCGTGCAAACCCTCTGAGAGCCCGAAAATGGGGTTCGCCTCTTAACCTACGCTAGACCTTCCGACCTGACGAGTCTCACGCTGAGCGGGCTTCAGGCGGACGAGGACTGGCCCGGATTTTGAATGAAAATCAGTCGTCTCACGGTTCAGTATGGAGACAAATTTTATGGTACTATTGAGAAGGTAATTAGTTTTCCTTTAAAATATTTTTGACCAGAATGAAAGACTTATTTGCAAATATTTTATTTTGTGGCAATATTGGTAGAACTTATTCTTTTTCTTGTCGGTATCTGAAGACTCTGCCGCATCAATGGACCACAACATCTCTAGTAACATTTATACATGGATATTGACGAGAAATGGGGTTTGGTTCCCATCCTACGCTAGACCTTTCCAACCTAACGAGTCTCACGCTGGTAAGGTTTCTGGCTGGCCGGGTCTGGCCCGGATTCCGAGAGAAAACAGTGCTCTCAAGGTACAGTAGGGGGACAAATTTTATACTTCCATGAAAATAATTTGATGACATTTATTTCTTCTTTAAATATTTTCAAGCAGTGTGAAAAAACTATTCGCAAATCTATGACTACGTGGGAATAATGGTTGAAATTTCTCTTTTTGGTTTTCAATATTTTTGGTATCTATTTATGAACCACAATACCTCTGGCCCCAATTTATCAGAGCTGCAGTCAGGAAATGAGGTTCTGCTCCTAACCTACGTTAGTCCTTCCAAAATGACGAACCTCACGCTGGACGGTCTTCTGAATAACGGGGACCGGATTTAGAAAGCAAAACAGTCATCTCGCGATTCAGAGTCAGCAAAAAGAGATGCGCCGGCTGGTGACAGATTTAAACGTTCCATAGATATACAATTATATATTTTTGAAGAAATTTTACGAGTGTAGAAGACCTAGCTGCAAACATTGAATTTTACTGAAAAAATGGGTGAAAATTTTCCTTTTTGATACCCAAACAAACCGCTGCACAAATGTCACACACCATCACTTGTACCAGTCGTTTAGGGTGGAAAACAAGAAGGGAGAGGAGAAATTAGCAGGATTTAACTGACATTTTGGCATCAGATGAGTCACTTAGTTAAAACTCCAAACTCAACATGGAAACTTATTTTGATACCTTTTCGGTAACTCGAATGAAATTGTGATTCGGAAGTAATGAAATTGTACGTACTTGTACTTAAATCAATTAAGGAAACATTTGTAAAAAGGTGCAAAATTTAATATAAATGACCTCCTGAAAGTAAAATTCGTTTTTGAAAATTGAAATAACGATTTTTCTACGAACAAGGGCACGGGAAAAATTAATATCCCAGCTCTTTCGATATTGAGAGAATATGTTAGTTGGACGCAGTAGAAACAAGCAGTCTTCGGTGTGGCCGAAATTCTGAATTCGACCTTGGGCAGTGTCCCCAGAGAGCCCGTGTAGTCAGAAGGAGATGGAATGCGATATAAAGCCCTCTTGGAATGGGGACACGGCCTCGAATGGCTGAAACTCAAAAGGAGGGCAGGGCAAAGTTCTTGTAGCCCACGTTACAGAAAGAGGGCATAATGAGGAGAAACAATAAAAGCAGGGTGAGCTGGGTCGCCAGAAATCATAGGTGGATAACCTATAACGCCTAATAGCACCGTAACTCAGCACCACTAGGCGTTTAAGTATCTGCTGTGATCGTGTTCACATATTAAAAAACTTTATATTAGCCGATATTTCCCCGTTTCTTTCAGAGATATATGTCATTATACGTACTTTGAAGGACACATAAAAGGAGATACAAATTCATTATTTTCCACTCTACTTAATAGATCTATCAGTGTCGATACATATATCTCGCGTCACTATCAAAAGTTGTCTAAATGACTTGCAATTCATCAATACGATTACTAACTTCGCACGAAGCTTAGTTTTCTCTCTTTTCATAAATTTACATTTTCAAATTACAATCTTGACTACCATAGTTTTGAAATATTATGCATACCGAAAGAATTAAATATTATAATGACATTAAAAGAGTGTGCAGCCGTGAAAAGTGGAGCGAATTCATTTGGCACAAGCGATTCCATGAAAATAAGTGATTAAAGTCCTTGAAGTGATATTCGCTTCAATTTTCACGGCTTTATAAATTTTTACAAAGAAATTATAAATGGCTATTATAGCAATGAAATGATATATACTTTGATTATAGTGACTTATATACGAGAACATGTTAAAAATAATTTTTAGTAAAAAAATCCCCAAATATTTTTGTGTATAAAACTTTTTTCAAATGCTCTATAAAGTATATTTGTAAACTTACCAGTTAAATGCAGTACCACATGGTATCGCACTATATCTCCATGACAACTCAAAACCGGGAAATTTGGCCCTAAGTACATACCAAAGTACACTTTTAATGCTGATAAATCTCTTAATTCAAAAAAAAAATCTTATTCAATCTTTACCACTCTGAACTTGGGCTTTGTATCGCAGAAGAAAACGCGGAACTCCCGAAAAAGAAGGAGAATTGAAATAAAGCAGCCAGCCCCACCACCTTCCACTCGGCCACCCTCCATTATCTGCTACTTTTGCTCTTCCCTACCCCTCAGTTCTCCTCACCAAAACTTCAGCAGATAAGCGAGAAGAGGCTTTTTATTACAAGAATTTATTGGGTATTTCGGGGTGGCGCACAATAAATTGGCAAAATGAGAAACTCCTCAAGGGTTCGTGGTGGCTTCGGGTAACTTATAAGAGGGGTAATTTCGCAGATTTTTTTTTCACAAAGAGTTGGAATTTGAAGGGAAGAAAGAAAAGTGTTACGTCTGAAAAGATAGAGATATCGCTGCAACTGCGAAGATACAAGTACGAGGCTAGAATCGCTGGAAGGGAGGAGGTGATAAAATACAACGTTTATTAGCTAAAAGAGGCTTGTCCAACTCGGAAGCTCCATGGTACACCATTGCGTATTCAGACGTGCTATCTCGCTGGCTAGAGAAGTAAAGCAAAGAGCGTTCTCGGAATAAAAACCTGCATTTATTATTTCTATTGTATAGGATTCACCTGGGTTTATGTTATGAGTTCTGGATTACACCAGCCTCAATGGCTAATTCATACTCGTCTTCTTTAGAAATTCAAAACAGAATCTATAAAAACGAATTTTTTAAAGTAAAGATTACGACAAACTACAATGATAGAAGTGCCTCACTAATTTTAATAGACAAGTATCATGTACCTGTGATATTTTCGCCGTATCTTATGTTCACCATGCATGTGAGAGAGAATGTATCGATATAATGTCCTAGTATTCAACTTGCTCGGCATAAAACAATGTGCAGCAACCATTATCGCGCATTTAGTTTCGTGAATAATTTTTCCTCGCTGACGATTCTATGCTTAGAAATTAATTTAGCACGAAGTTTTTTTTACATCGACGTATTACTGTTTTTGCGAACGTAGCCTTCTTCTATTAACATACATTCTTCTCTTCATGGTCTCAACAGGATTATGAATAGTTTTAAAATTGGCTGATGGCAAACACCTTTCAATGAATATTTAGCATGTGGTACATTCTTTATAAAGAACTTAGCGAATAAAAAGCCTGAAAAATTGTGGAAACAAGAAAAAAATAACCCACGTTGAGTAATACATAAATATGCTGAAAAATAAGCTACCGCATCTTTAATAAAAATACTGCATCTTTTCAAGAAAATCAAAGTTGAAATTAATGGATTAAAAATGCCATCGGTAACAAATGCTCTCGAATGTTACGACTTTCATCTGCATAAAAGGCTCAAAACACATATTAATTGTTACCAAAGGAAATCTTTACCCAGTTTCTTATAAGCACTTGACACTTTATTACCTAAAATATTGGTTGACAGCACTGCAGTAATAAAGCTCTTTTTTTTAGTATTAACACTTTAGAATAAATACAACCATCTGAGAATATAGCATGATTAAAGAAATAGAGGTACACATGAATAATTAAAAGGCTGGATATAATTCAATGTGCAAAGAAAATGTCATGCGTGCTGAATAAGTTATATGCTTCATGTAGACAAAAAATGCTTTATCTGTTAAAACAAAATGCTTACCTTTCCCCGATGATACGTTGGTGGACTCATTCACCGAAATTTTGGATAAAAAAATGAAGGAAAAAGCCTAAGATTAAGCCTGAAATATTTTTAGTGGAATGCATTAGGGAAGTAGTAAATAAGACTCGATGGATGATTATCGAAAATGTAAGCACAATCAGTAACCAAGTATTTTGTTCCCAACATTAGTATATAGTATATAACATCAGTATATATATCGTTTATATAAAAAAATTATCTTTCATATATTTTCCTTCGCTGAAGAAATATCGGCGAAAATATACCGGGTGACAAGGAAGATCTGCACTTTAGAGAAGGATTACAATAAGGAAGTTTCTATTGTTAGCTGAAAAAATATAACGCTTCAAACTCGTTCTGACTAACTAAGTCGTCTAGTATATTACATATTTCCTAAATAGCTGTCAGCATTGTGAATGCTTGGAAATCATGATGAAAAATATGAAGTGATTGAGTCATGATATCTCTACCTTTTCAGTCTTACACAAGGTGATGAGAGTGCACTAAGAGAAAATGCTAAATTGAATGTATTATTTGATTTATGTTTTAACGTAATGCCTGTTATCGAAACAATTAGAAATGGCGTGCGTAGATTTATATTGTAGAGAGGTTAATTATATCATTAAAAATATGACTACAGCTATTTAGAGTTCAAATTTACCGTAGCAAACTAAATCATGACTCTTAAGAATTAAAATTTCGTCGTCTTGTCCACAGTTACAGGACAAGATTCTCGTATACATACCTCAAGTATAACCAATCGGAGCAAAAGACAAGAATTTTAGACATGCCTAAGCAGTTCTTTCACGGAGCTCTTAGATCTATATTTTCCTTTGTAATGAAAGTGATACGACAATTTCAAATTATACCATGGATGAAACAAATTCAGATTTACCAAAATAAATTTTTAATGTGAAATAACTCCATGCCATTTTTACAATATCATACCAATTTAAGCGAGAGAAAAAAAACAAAATCGTGCATCGCTACCGCCGTAAATTAGACAAAACAAGAATATTTACTGAATATTGTAAAAAAAAGAAACAAAATATGAGCAAACTTTCCCCAAAACTTTCAGTCCCAGGTTTCCAGGAGATTACATGCGCGGTAATTGGACGTGGGAGAAATTTGGCAGTAAAATAAGCGGATAAAAGTTTTCAGCGGCCTTTTGGTCTCACCGGAGAGACAGCGAGAATTTCGTGTATTTAAAATCTTTCCCAGGTTTTTGCGAGTCATAGAGACACTGAGGGTGTTGTGTGGGGGAAGTTGGAGAACTGGGGGAGGGGAGGAAGTGGAAGAAAGCGGTGGAATGGTGTGAGGTAGAAAGATGGCGAGGACAAAATGGCCGCGTGGTGGTCCCTAGATCCGGTGACACATAGGAGAAAGTTTTTTATCCCACTTCCACGTCCAACCCGTTGTTATCTTATTATTTTTTTTACTCCCCTTCCCTGTCTTTTGGGAGGACAAGGGGTATAAAAAGCCCCCGGACCAAGATCAACGTAATCCAACTAAACACGCTGAGGGATTACCACGAGCTGTATAACGACCTCTTCCAGGGAAGCAGGGAAAACATTTCTTAATGCGTCCACTAGAGTAAACACGGCAGTGAGAATGGAGAAGTGCCAGCATTTTGCCTTCATCCCTTGGGGGCCAAAGTCGAGTTTCTTGGCGTAGTGAGGCAAGGAGACGAAATATCTTCCCCTTTCCAACAAACTATGACTTGTATACAAGAGGAGGCGTAACAAAACTCGAAACATTATGGCATTTGTGCTGCTTTATGCTAGACATGCTGGAGGTATTTGAAAACCATGAATATCTCGAAATTATCACAATCACGTAAATATTTATTGACCTCCAAATGATAAAAAATTAATGAAAGTTCAAAATAATATTTTAAGGATATCCTAAAAATTTAAAATGACCACAAAATGGCGAATAAACAGTAATTAAAAAGTAATTCCATAAATAATAGCTCCTGAATTTAAAATTGTGAGAAGATGGCCGAGAGACAAATATACTTGGCTTGTAAAGAGTTCTTGAATTTATAGGTGAAACAATGTAATTGATAGACACATTCTGTATCTGCATCAATTTGTTACCCCACTATTCGTCCCAATAAGCATTTGAATGGTGGTATTAGGACACTGGTTGTCATTAGGCAATTTGAAAGATAACATGCAGCGATATTCAATTAATTCTTCAATTCAAATAAAAATTTGTCATGGCATAAACCAAAAAAGTCTGCATTCATCAAATGATTTGGTAATATAGATAATCAACGAACGGTAAAAATAGAAGTAAAAACTAAATTAAACATTTCACCACCGTTATGGATGCACGTATCATGAATTCGATTTTTTATGCTCTGGCTATTTAAAGTTTTTTTATTTTATCCTTAAATAGCTGAAAATTACAGAAAAGCTTAGAGGCATACAAGATAGAAAATATTTTCGCGAACCATGAAGAATTCGGAGGCCTGGCAGCCTGGAAACATCATTCAGTATAGACCAAGTTTACATAGCCCCGAGAGGGTGTAGGGAGCCTGAGTTCTAGCTCGCTGAGGAGTGAATGAAAGCGGGAAGGGGCGTGGCAGATGAAGAGTCGCCTGAAGAGAGCACTGAAGAGAAGGCTGAAGGGGAGGAGGCTCGAGGAGAGGCGTGCTGGAAGTGGAATTCTCTTCCGCCACAACCCATCCCCCTATCTCCATCGCACGTTATAAGACCGCCACCCACACTTCCGCACCCTACACACCCTTCCTCCGGCACCCGAGTCAACCGCCGCGGATTCCAGGAGTGTCCCTGACGGATGGACGGCTGGCGACGCGGAACGGAGAATGCGTGCGTCGCTTGGATGAGGTGAGGGGAATGGGTTAGCAGGCCTGCAGATTGTAGGGTAAATTTGTAGCGTACAAAAAGTGAATAGACACTAGAGAGAAGATAGAGATAGATAAATGGAAAGCGAGGAAACAATTATAAATGGGAACGAGTTCTTGCAAGATAAATGAAGGGTAAACGAGCAAAAGCGCGAGAAATTCTAATTTCACTCATTCACTTAGTGATTCAACCCTTAGGTTGGTGAGGACAGGTGAGGGGAGAGCTCACCCCAACCTTGGCAATAGGCGTGTGTATTTCACTCAATCAGGATAAGGGAGCCAGTTCCTTTCCTTGAGCCATATCATATTGAGAGGATTTTGTTTTTGGGTGTCCGAGGGCTTCACCAGGATTGTAGAATAAAACAGTGAAAAGACAATTGAGAGAAGATCGAGATAGATAAATGGAGAGTGAGGAAACTAAATTATAGTGTGCTCATTCAAGATAAATAAAAAGCGCGAGGAAATCTCGCGGAATTAATTTTACTCTGTATTTCAAATAATCTCTAAAATAATATATGCTAGACGTACTAAACACGAGTGAATGATTTTTGAATTGGGGTGAATTGTGAGGTAATAGATCGATGAAGATACCTCATATGACTTTCAATTACATTCTGCCTCAGCAGCTTGTCTTTCCTTCAAGTTATACCTCGTTACCAGCCCAGTATATTACTTTCTCAACCGTCTTCTTGTACTTACATAATTATAACATTATAATTATATCAAATTATTAAAAAAGGGATTATTTTTGTGTACCATCTTTTATCTCGTATTCACTTGTGTGTCATGCATCTAACACATCAATGCAAGTCTGCTGGAAAATGATGAATATTTCAATTCAAAAGCAAGTATTTTAAGAATTGGAGATTTTAGCGAAATTCGCGACAAATACTAAGTTGCTGTTGTAAAGAAAAAAATCTGAAGCAGAGTTTAGCATAGGAATTGGAAATATTATTGGAAAAATGTACACCATCAGTATATCAGTAGCTCGGATGCATCAATCAGATGAAAGTTGAAATTGGATTAATATTGCATGACTGAATTGTCCTCTTCGTACATTGGATATAGGATAAAACCCGACCGATAAAAGTACCGATTCAAAATTTTACTTTTGGATTATCCTTGTTGCATATATGTACTAATGAATATTATTCTTCCCTAACAAAGTATTTTATAGTAATTACCGATCATAATACCATCCGCTGAATTTATCTCCACTATTGTCTCTAATTTGGAATTCTGTAATTAGTTTCGATTTAAACATTCATGATGTGGGGTTATCAAATGTTTGGCTATATGTGGATAATACTTGTGTGAAAGTATTAGAGCTCCAATTTAGCGATCTTTGCAATGCGCCGTTGGTAGCAGATCAAATATACCAAAGCTTCGTTAATAAGTTTTGTTTACTCTAGTGCACTTCAAGCACTCATTAGGTTTATCTGTTTCAAAAATAATTTCCTATAAAATTAAATGTCTTGCTTCAGATATAAACCACTATAATTTGATAATTATTTCATTCTCAGCCTCAATAACTCTCATTTCTTATGATGTCAAAAAATACGTTAAGAGCTCTCGGGATGGCCACCCGGTCAATTACTGAATTTTTGCATTCAGTAATGTAGAGAGGACGATAACTCTTACTTAACTCGGTCTATTCGCCGGGAAAGCACCAAATCTCCCATTTTCAAAGGAATGTGTACTTCTCATTCTAACTATTGACAATTTTACCACCAGAATCCAACAAACGTGAGACTGACGCAGTAAATTGGAAAGTAAAACCTAGAGTGGGAAATTATTCACGAGATCCTATCACGAATCGGAAAGGGAAGTTAAAAGACGCGATAGAAAAAGTAACGGAGTGGATGCGATGGAGAGAATGATGGAGAATTGAATAGGGAGAAAAGTGAAGGAGGATAAGGAGGGGAAATTATTCATGCGGAGGGAGGGAAAATCAGAGGAGGGAATTTCAAAGGGAAAAGATAAGGCAGTGTGGGATGTGGCGAGGAGGAATGTGTGGAGGAAAGGGAGAAATGGCGGGGAGATAAGGATGCACACACATAGGTGGCGACCCCGACGGTGGAGACAGTGATGGATGGCGGGAGGAGTGGAAAGTGTGGGGTCGGCGGTGTGGGGGGGGGGGGAGAAAGGACAAGAGAGGGCAAAGGGAGAAGATTGGAGGAAGATGAATGAATTCCTAGGGTGAGCGATGCACTGACCGCCACCGATTTCAGAGACACACACCTCCACTCTGCGGGCACTCCAATTGAAATTGAATCAGAGGTTATATGATAGAGTTGCATAGAATTTAATGTTAATACTTCAATCGTACAGGTTTAATTTCTAAATACTGCTTTCATGATTACTTAAAACTACTTTTTTAATTAAACTTTCTTAAAATTACTTTATAGCGTAGAATTCAATTATACTTTAATCGTACTTGCTTAGTTGCTTGAAACTACATGTACCATTTTTCTGGGAGAAAAGTGCATAAACTCTGTTAGATTACAGGCACCGTGAGGGCGCTACAATTGAAATTGAAGCAACTGGTAAAAATTAAATTTGCGTAGAATTTAATGCTAATACCTCAATCTTACAGGTTTACTGTTTCGTTGTTTACTGAGCCTTTTGTATCATAGCACTGGGATGCTATCAAGAAAAAATCTTTTCGATTTCAAATACAAGGATACTCTGAGGGCGGTCTGATTTGAAAGAAATAACATGTAAGTGTAATGTTAATTAAATGCCACTAAGGTACTTGAAATGACCAGTAGCAATGATTTAGGAGATTACGATGAAAAAGCATAAATATTTTTATCACAGTTATCCTAATCAGGAAGTCTACGGATAGGGAAAAATATTTAAATTTTTAGAAATATTGAAAACACGACTCCAAAATAACATAGATAGTGAGGAAGATGAAGAACTTAATTTCTACGATGATTGAAAAACTGACTCCCAGCAATTTTTGGCGCATTTACAATTTACAACCTTCCGATTGAACTTTAAATAACAGAGTTAGAGTTACAGGTAAGTAGAGTTACTGTGTCAAATGCTTCTTTAATCGAATTTATTGGCTTAGAAGTACATATTAGCAATCACGTTTTAAAGACGAGAAAATGGATAAAAACTCGATGTCATGAAAAGCGGGGAAGACATGAAGCAAACAGAAAGAGGGTTAGTTCATAACACAACGGAAATGTATCTCAAATAAACCAGGGAGGAGAATAGATGAAACTGCATGATGAACCATGCACTGAAAACTCGCAATTTTAGACACACATTCACATAGCAGCACTCTAATGTAATTGATGCAATGGGTAAATAGAGACAGAGCCTTCGTTGCACCTACGATTGCGTTGCACCTTATGTGCTTGTAACCATATGTACTAATGTTTTAGGAAATTATGAATAAGTCTTAACTACAGTAAATATAAATAGCCCCCTCATTAAGATATGACTCGATGACCAGGAAAAGAGCTAAATTTTAGATATTATGAAAAACATATTCCAACGAAAAACAGATAATAATTGGAAAAGGTAAATGAACCTTAACGGCAAGCGATGCACTTGCTCTGCACGTACACAGTTCAACGGAACTTCCATTGTATTTAGAATAACGAGTAATAGATTGCAATTTGTGCTTCAGTATATCACTTAAAGCTACCAGCAGTGCAGCAGATCTATTTGCTTAACAAATTTCATTTTCCAAACTCATGGAATAATTGTCTACTTTAGTAGCATTAATAACGGTAAAAATTAAATATTAGTTATCAACATTAAAGTAACAAATATTTAAATCAGATTTCAATAATGCCTCCTAGTACTTAGAAGTATTAGTAAAATGTACTTCGAAATAGGAAGTTGTGTGAGATTAAGAATGACTACGGATTTCAAGACATATTCGAAATAAGCCGAATAGCCAATATGCCTCAACCAGAGACAGAGTTCACCTAAAGCTACGCCGGCGTAGAATATTATTAAATATTTAATACCTCGTGGGTTGTAAAAATTTGCAATAAAAGCTGGGCGTGCGTATAAAAGAGTTAATATTGAGAAATTGTGTCATTAATTATTTCCACGACTCCTGATGCGGTAATAATTACTTGATGCTGTGCCCATGAAAATGCTATGACACTTTTTATTGGCTATGTTATGGTACTTCCATGCCAATTCCGGAGTGAAGTTGAAGATTTTGGAGCTTCATCCTATTTCGATCAAAAATTACTTTTTAAGTAGTCACATACTTCCATTTTTCAGAGATTAAATGCTACATCCTCAGCATTTCAAGAACTAGGACACGAAGAGATGGGTGAGTGCAAAACATTCTTACACCACCCCAGTGTTCTAACCTCTAGCACCCGCGGTGCTTTCCCAAAGAACATTATAGATCTTTCTAGAATACTGGGAATGCGAGTAGAGAACCATGTCTTTCGGAGCAATAATGCACAGTAATTCCCACAGAAGGGAATCGGTTTCCTTCGCAATGGAGCCCACAGTATGCACACCGCAAAAACATTTTCTCGCTGAAATGCAGCATCGTAAGAGCGCCTTTAATATTTCCCGTTAAAGATATGCTTCGGCAAGTGGGGTAGGGGTAGGTGGAGAACTGGGCAGGGGTTTTGCGTGGATTGTCACACGGAAAGTGGGTTGAATTGGAAGAACGAAGGTTTTGGAGGGAGTATTAAGGGAGCAAGGCAAATGGTCCATTGACATTCATGTCATGAGCACCACGCCCACCCGGAGCCCAGTATAAGCATATTCCAAAAACTTCATTCGGCGCCCTCTTTTTGCGGCAATTTGCATTACATCTCCCTCCCTCCTAACTTATGGACAAGGAAAGAGGGGGAGGGGACACAGAAGAGGCCCCAATCCGTTAGATAGAAGCTTGATTTATGTTGCCACTAAGAGTGGATTTTTGTATGTTTTCATAAATGTACACTTCAAGGCGACGAATGACTGCAGAGCGATTGATTCATTTATACATATAAAAGAGGATGTCTCTTTTTGTCCGCTATGCATTTCAGACGGCTGCACGGATTGAAACCAAAGTTAGTAAGTAGGTGAATCTCGTGCTCACAAAGCATGTAGTAGTGCTATTTCTGGTTGTGTCCGACGCGTCCTTAGCTTCGTTTTCTCATTACTATTTGTTACGTCTTGTCATATAACTTCTGTGGTTGGACATCCTGACGGGGAGGCTCACCTCTTGACACGCTCAAAATTAAAATTATAACTAAAAGATTTCCACACTTAATTATTAATCCTCTTTGTGCAAACTTTTCTGGGGTATGCTTTCACCCGAAGTTATTGGTGCACGCACGTACATAGTTAGTCACCCATTGTTCGGCGTTGCTACTGCTGCCACATCCCCATACCTGCTTTGTTTCTATACCTAAAAATCCTACCACGTGACCATGAATTCCAAGTTTCAAGTTTCTTACTTCTCCGAGTACTACCGTTAAAGACGGGTGGCCAGCTAGTTATCAATATTTGCAAAAGAATATTCAAACCCTAGCGGAATCGCATCAATAGTTAAGAACTTGATTGACTATACCAACGTGAAAATAGGCTCCAGCTAACAGTTCTAATTGTAAATAATTTTCTCCTGACATTGCGATCATCCTGCCTTCAGCAACGCGATTGTCTACTTTTGCATATTCATTTCAACACTCGGTGATGTGAAAGCACACATAGATGCGTATTAGAGAAACCCCATGACACATTTAAATTTATACTATGACACCTAGAATTATAATGTGTAACCTAGTTCATTACAACGTTCTCTGCATTAGTTAAATACCTGTATGTTAATGTGAGTGTTCTACCTCTGGAAACGTTGCAAAAAAAGCCAGGTGTAAACACCGCCCTGTACTGAAAATAAAAAAGAATTTTCAAAATTTTGACCGCTAACCAATTTAAGAAAATATATTTGTAAGAGATGAATAGACATGCAAATTTTTTGGTACATAAAAAAAATATCTTAAGAAAAAGTTTCGTCGACGCTTTTCATCTCATGTCATTCATACCTCGTTCGTTTACGGGCACATATGATAGGTACGGTTGTATTTTTGTCCAGGCTTCAAATATTTTCATTCACTGGCTTTTCCATGAAACACACTCTATGAGAATTTTCATTGGAATATTGATAGGCTTGTATGAATATTCTAAATAAATCCAGTTCGTGGAAATCATCAATTCCTATGACAGAATAATTCAACGAGCACATTACCGTAGGATATGGCGGAAATGTGATACACTCCAGCATTAATTAAAAACATCGATTATAAAAAGGTTACGAAGAATTATAACAATGCCGAAAACATTTGAGAGCGCTCACTGAATCATATCATCACGATTTTGGTACCGTTTGAAACCATAGAGCGTTTACTAAATTCATAGCACTTTCAACCATGGGTACCGGTAGAGAAAAAGTCATAGGGGTGCTTTCAGTCCCACCCCTAGGGCTTTATTCCGTAATAAGTGAGGCAATGAACCAGTACAAAAATAGTTCAGGTATTAAAATAGAATTTTTTGTTGTTAACATTTGCGATATTTTCTTGTTTTAAATAAAATTTACATATTAAAAGTAGATTAAATTGAATTGGATTAAACTAGTGAAATTGCTGAAGTAGTCGATAAAATTAGTTTCCAAAATTAGCCAGTAGGGGTGTAAAAACACCCTCATGTTCCCATCTCTCGGCATCAATGTTTCAACTAGCTTTTCAAACAAGCATTGACATAAGTAATTGAGTTTTATCCTTTAACATTCACAAATTCAAGCTGCTATATATGATAATCAATAACGCTTATGAATGCTCAGTTTTCGCATGCAGAACCTTACGGGAGGTTACTGCGCATATCTGAGGTACAATATAAGACATAAATAAATATATATTATAACGTCAAGAATCACTATTAAAAACCTAATGCGTTGCAACGTAAAAAGAAAATTGTCAAAGAAATACACGTGACAGAAATAAATACAATTGACTAGAATTACGCAGCCTATTACATCTTCCTCACCTCTATTGGTATTATAAGAATCATAAAATGCAACTATATTCAGTCAAACGATGCAAGACAAAGGCTAAGAGTCACCAAATGAATTAAAAGGCCTTTTGACTTACTTCTTTATTCCGCAAGAGTGCTTTCATGACTTTTCTCAAGCATCGCTAAAAGCCTAATATCGCAACAATGACCATATTTAATCCTAAGGTCCGAAACTGGACATTCGCGAAATCAAGACACCAAGCTGCTCCGCTTATTTTCATGAAAGTTCTTCAACCCCAAGATGATCTCCAGTTCATTTCAGTCCCAATAACTTTATCATATTTTAGATTCAACTAATTCGGCGAATACAGAAATCTACCTTTTAGATAATTAGTGCACGAAAACAGTTTCAAAAGTCAAATTTAACCTGCGGGTTATTGCATTTCTATCGAATTCATCAAGTTGTCAATGCGTATTCACCATCATCACCTACGATAATTCTCAGGCTTTCATCAATGCACGAAAAATCTTTTTTGATCATGATAATTATTATTGGAGATATTTAAAAATTATTGCCTTTTACAATAATATATCCTTTTTTCTGTCACATCCATTGCATAATCTAGGAGAATGAAAAGGGGAGTAGCATATTCAAATAATCTGGTTCGTTTCAATCTATCTCTTTAGTCTCCGCTTTTAACTGACTATCTCCTATATTTTCTGCTATATCGCCTGTCATATGATAATTTACCGTTTTCAATGCATGGATATAGAATTAGATATTTAATATATACATAAATATTTAAATCTAACTTTTCCTCAAAGTCAATATACACCTGTACTGTATGAGGATAGTCTAGCACCTAATACATGAATATTTCTTTCTTTTTTATTTTCATCTTCCCATAAACTGCTCATCTAAGGACTTTACGACGGGGAATCAACAACACTCAACAAAGAAGCACAATCACAAACGTCCATGTCCTGTATAGGTGCAACTTACTCAGGCTCTCGATATCTTAGATAAAAGCCATATTTTTTTAGTTATCGCACGAACGAAGCGCACAGGATATTTGATCCACTTGCATTCACCATTTTACAGCACCTTCCGATTCGCTGCCCTCTAAAAAAAAATTAACGAAAGCCTCATTCGTGGAACGAAGGATTCTCCGAAACTGCTGGAATAAAAGCAACAAAAGGACTGGTGTTAAGATGCAAGTGATGCTTGGCGACGGGTAGAGTGAAGTCGGAAATATGGTTTCAAGTGGTCGCGACGGTTTCTTTGCACGCGCTTTGTCTTTACGTCTCCGTGGTGAGAGCTGCCACGAACGAGTGGGTGGGTGGTTGAGGGGTGGGAGGACTTGGGGGGAGGGAGAGAGAATGAGGGGGGGGGGACAGCGCCTTCTCGGGAAAATGGCGTCATACATCACTGGGGCACAAAGCATACATTTTTTGACTCTTTCGCCGCGGAGGTAACAAACCTCTTCTCATTTTCCCCAGCCATACTTCTCGTCCACCTCAAAACCTTCCTTTCCACAACGGCACCGCGGGCCAGCTATAATCAGCATAACCTCCGCTTAATTCCAGCCTTCGCTCTGTCACAAGTTTTTTACGCAATGATAAAGATATTCAGCTCATGATACCTTGATTCTCCAGAAATTCTTATTGTAAATTGTGAAATGAATTTTTTTAAACTATGTACTGTTTTCGTAACCGCGCGAAGCATTTTCTGAAAGGGGTTTAATGGAGCTACATTACCATGAGACATAATTAAAATCAATTGGTAAAAATGTCCTAAATTGTTGAGAATATGTTTGAAATTTTTCGCAAAAATATTTCGCTTCTTCCTTATTTTCTATTTCCTTCCTATTTTATTCAATTTTTTGCATTGCATATTTTTCTCCTTCCAACATGTTTTATGCATTGAATATAATAATTATCATCTTGCTCATAGAGCAACTTTTCACCACTTTTTTGTGCCTTCGGGGTTCAATAGACCAATTTACAACTATATCATGAATCGATAAATTTGAGGTGCAGTAATATTATAAAGTTACTAAGTATTGAAAACACAAGGTTATACCCGCACAATTAGGAAGATAAGCGATACCGTTTTCTATCAATGTGAGAACAGTGAAGAGAGTATTTACCCATTTTGACCGAAATTTTGAATTCATAATTAAAATTATACGATCTGAGATGTATCTGATAACTTCAGGCTTGGCACCTCTGCAAAATCTCTCCATATTGGATATAAAAGAATAAGACTTTACACATTTAAATATAAAAGTGAGCCTTTACAAGTTTTATTCTTCGAATTTAGATACGTCAAGAAATATATCTGTTTAATATTTTCGGCATTTCCATATTTTTCTGATTACCACTCAACATAAAGCTTGATATATTTTTATAGTCCAATGACGCTACCATTTTTCTTTTCTCTCTTTTATAATAACCCGAAAGAGTAAATTTCTTTTGAACTGATAATCACTCTTAAAAGAACCTATTTTTAGCATGCTACCTACATGGTATTATTTTCTCCGTGCTTATATTTTTCCCCTCCTTTGTCCACCGCAATCCCTGTAACCTGAGTAGCTTCGCGCCAACAATCGTTCTCTTCTTCTCATCCGTATCATCACCGTCCAATCCACGCCCACACTCTCCCCCTTCAGATACCATTCACCTCGCCAGCGAACCGATGTCATGCCTACCTTGTTTACTTTTCTCTGCAACTCTCCAAACTGTCTCTTTCCTCCCGCTATAGCCAGTCAGGTCGCCCATCTCCATAGATTCGAGTTCTGTCTAAACTCCATCTTGGCGACAGTTTATGGCGAAGGAGGATCTTTCACACGCCCTCTCTCGTCTTTTCCTACAAACTGTCACTCTTTCCCTCCGTTCTTGTTTCAGCAATTCAACCCTCGAGGGAGCCACTTTCATCCCTCTTCACCACAAGCTCCCTTCCTCCTTTTCTCTCGACAGGCTTCCCTTCTTTCTCTCTCTCCACAACACCGCAACAACGGAATTCCTCGAAAGAAACCTCGGTCATCGTAGGAAACATTCTATCGCCGAACCAAGAGTCCTCGCCATCCAAATTCTTGGAATTCTTTCGCTCGCTTCACTTAATGCCTTCCGCTCTTGCCACTCGCGGCGAATTGTTTAGTGGGAAGTTGTTACCTGAGGCGTACATAAGCTTGGATTTCCCTTTAAATGCATTTCGGACGAAATTCTTTGCGGAGAAAATCAAGAAGTTTCCTCTACTCAGGCAAAAGCTACCAAATTTCTGATGCTAAGCTTTTAGCGAATAAAAGAGTTTTAATTATGAATTCATATTATCATTCATGAAAAATAAGACAAGAGCAGTTGTTGGACATTGCTACACATTCTAATGTATATTCTCTTGGGGGTAAAAATAGTTCTTCATATCGTACTATGCAAAGAAGTTCGGTTATAATGTTAATTAATTTTGACTCTGATTGCGTGTTTAAGATTCACGGAATATTCATTAAAAATGATAAGTAAGGAAAGGTAAAAGTCGTGACTAAAATTCTTATGGAAATGTTCATGATTATTTTTCACTTCGCGATAAATGCACAACTATATATGAAGGCTATTCTCATAATGCTCAAAATAGTCATTTAGCGAAATGCATGCCTAAAAAGCACATTCTATTTTACTCTTATAAAGATAACCATCCACCTTCCTCCATTTAACGGTATGGCATTGTACCATATAGAAATAAATCTTAACCTCACATTTATCAGTGTCTGGCTTCAAAATTCAACAATATCTTAATCCCATGGTTGTTCCAACGATATTCTATTAAAAAATAAATGATAAAAAAAGGATGACCATGCCAAATCACAACAATAAATGATCAAAATCCCCTGCTTCTAAGAGCAATGAAGAAAAACAATGAAGGAAGTTCCGTGTTAAAAACTAAACTTTAATATAATAATAATTTAAAATCTGTGCCGTGGCCGAAAGTTGCTCTTAATATTACTCCGAGGGAGAGTTACAAGATTTACATGCTTATAAATTTAAATACCATGATGTACACCATTGTTATACATTACGCTCAATAGTTAAAAAGTGTTAGTTTTCCATGCATAATTTTAATCCACTCAAGAAAAATGTAGGTTTTACCTCTTAGTACTATGTACAAGGCCTTAAAAGTAACAGGTGCCTTTAATTTTTAGCATTGAAGATACATGTAATTTCAATTCTCATGGCTATGTTAAATCCTCCAATAGATGAAGAGTTGTGAATTTATGTGAACGATGTCAAGATTTATAACCAAAAAAATAATTCAACTCGAAAGTAGTGAGATAATCAACGCTTTCACTGAGCCATAAATCAAACTTCATCGGCTCTATGCCACTATCGTAGACTTTGACTCGGATTTATTAAAAGATGACATTTTATGTGACTCACTAGCCCATATTCGTAAATTGTCTTCCACTTACGGGGGTGCTCTGCTTTCCCAGACATGGACTCTGCCTCTCCTCCTTCCTGCGGCCTGTGGCAGTTGGAAACACTGCAATAGATAGAAAATTTAGTATTTTTTTTTTCGATTTTCGATTTCGATAATTTTCAAAGGATTCGACAATTTTAGAGTGGGTCGTTTATATGACATTTTTAGAATCTCGTCTCGTTCACCCCAAAAATTTGTATGAATCAGTCAGTCAGTCAGCGGTTGAAAGTGGGTTCTATAGTATAGTTTTTTTTTTAACGTAACTCTTCGCGTTTATGTAATCCCCCTGACCTCGTGGTCCCCTGCTTCTCTTCCTGCGAACTTCGCTGTCTCGTCCTCCACCTATCTTTTCGTGTTTCGTCATCCACCCTACCCTTTTGTCTCTCCTCTCCCTCTCTTTCCACATCCACACGCACTCCTTCCGAGTGCTCCTTCCCCGCGATGTTGAAAAGGGAACCAACCACGGGGGGAGAGGAGGAGACACTTCCTCGAGGAGAGGGCGCGCGCGTCATCCGAGAGTGGACGCGTGGAGGGAAGAGCGAGGGACGACTTGAACATCCTCGGAGAACCAAAACAGAGGGGGGGATTTTTTTTAGGAGCCTCCCGCTCCACCCCTCAAACCTCTCCGCCATCCTCCCAGTGTGTTTCTGAAAACCTCGAGCCCAAATTTGTCGAGGGTGAAGCTACAAGGTATATTCTAATCCCTTTTACTGAATAGTGCATACAAAATTTGGGATACATGCTAAAAATGCATGGAACAATGATAAAATTAATGTGCATTTTCAACGGTTTCAATGCAATGAAAATTAATTTTTATTTACTTAATTAATCAAAAAATTACGATTCTAAATATAGAGACACCGTGCAGAACAAACAATGTTTAATTACTGCTAATGCATCATTTTAAAAACTAGTTAAAGAAAAACTGTCCTTCTATCCATCCCAAACACTGAAACACCTTCTTTCATTCTCAATTTGTTAAGGGATCACATTATTATATGGAGTACTTCACACTCTGAGGTAGGATGTAAAAGATTAGCAAACGTGGGAAAAATGTTTTATTAGACTATTATTGGCTAGGCATCAAATAGTAATGGATTATTTACCCGATTTATTAAATTATATTTTGTAAATACTCCAACAATATGTGCCAATTACTGTGGATCACATTCATAAAGATTTGCATAAAAAATAAAAATCCAGCATGAGATTAGTATACTTCAAGGTTTACCAATATAAATACTTGATTACGGAGATCATTTCAAACAGTTTTGTGTCTCATGCCGTTCCTTGAATCCTGAAGCATATTTTATGCGTACATTCTTTGAACTACCGGCAAAGAGAAGATATTGCGAGAGAAGAAGCAGTGTGAACTAAAAAGGGGACGGAAGTGATGTCATAGGTACCTGGAAAAGGGTATTGCGAGTTTATTGTGGAGGCGCATTATGTTCAGTTTGTGCCATCATTTTTGTATCATTTGAAATCAGATGGCATGGCTTAATACCTTGATTTACTTCTGTGCTCAATGAATTCGATTATTGATTTTCGTTTCTTCATTCTAACACTGGTTAATAACTCACATTAACGTCTGAAAATTTGTAGGTATTATTGAGTGAAGCCCTTTCAGCATTGCTTTCAATTTAAAATATGAAAATTTTATTACTGGGAAAATATCAATATAAAAATTTAATATTAAAAATAAAATAAATTAGGTACAGTAAAGAGTCTTCTATTATAAGAGGAAATTTTGACAAGCTTTAAATTTTCAAGTTGATGCCAAGAGTGTAAAGTGATGGTTGAGTAGAAGTGATGAGTAATCTTAAATATACCACAGATCGAGAAAAATCGTAATTTTTTCGGATATATCTAATTTAGAATCCATCCGCACTCTTATCTACGCTTCATGCATAACGACATCGTTGTTACAATTTTGCGCTGTGAGAAATGAGACCTCCTAGGAATATGATAATCTCCCATCCACGCTGTGGAGGCGTATTTTGCCTTGACTACCTTGGCTCTGCACTTCTCACCACCGCCCGACTACCTTAGTGATAGTGATTTGATACTAAAATGAGGTCAAGATCAATGAGATCTCCGGTATCAAATTCTAAAATTAGTATGTAAAACAGAGCACTGAAGGTGGATGTGAAATAATCAAATATTAGAGCAAAACTGAAATCGCAGATTTATAAATCTTAATGGAAAATGGAATAACTCAAAATGAAAGACAGATACATTGATTTTATTGAAAATGAAAACCACTTCTTCTTTGAAAGTGCTTGATTGAAACGAAAAACAATTTTCATTTGGAAAATAAACTTGTAAGCAATCGCTATCTCGATCAAACACCCTATGAGCGATATCATTACGCACAAAATGATGGAGATGAAAGAGTAGGGGTCACGAGGTCTGAGATTTTTCCATTTGAACATTGACCGCATGCGCGGTAGTCAAAAATAGCCATTACTAACACTGTGAGGTCTAGCACGTTTCCTATACTAAAGGTTCATGACAGTCGCTATATATTTCCAGGCCTCGGTGGCGAGTCCTGAAAATAGGAGATCGCGGGTTCGAGTCCCACCTGGGTAAGTCACAATAATGAAGAAGCAGGAGCAATTTCCACAATTTTAAATTTATTGGTACTGCCGGTTTCACTTACAGCATCATTAGGTAGATGATGGTGTAAGCGAAACCGGTAGTACCAAAAAATTTAAAATTGTGGAAATTGCTCCTGTTTCTCCACTTTGTTCCGTTTCCACTCCATCTCGCCTGAAACCTCAGAATATATGGGTAAGTAACCCCTATCCGGGGCATGGATGTTTAAGTTAAATTGTTAACATGTTTATAACCCCGATGTACAATGACGTACACAGATGTTTTCGGTAGTATGGGAATAAATAAATAAATTTAATATTTAAATATTTTTAATAGATATTTTTACATAACCATTTTGTTTAGTACAATATTATAGCCTATTCATGCACTTCTACCCCTGCTTCCCTTTGTCACACTGTCCGCGGCAGAAGCGAAACTTCCTCACCTCCTTTTCGTCCCCAGAAGCACTTCCTACCCTCTCTCTCTCCCTCCCATGACTCTCCCTAATGACTCTTCCCCTTGTTCATCTCCTGGACGCACACAAACAGACACACTCACTCACTCCCGCTCTTGGAGATATAATTCCAGAGCCAGAACAGAAGAGAGGAGTGGAGGCCGCTGAGTGAGCGAGTGAGTGCGTGGAGGCATTCGTGGCGCTTAAAATGCGAAACGCTCATTATTTTTCATCGGGATACCCTCACCCCATCCCCCTGCCACCCTCTCCAACTCTCTCCTTCCGCCAACCCCAGGGGGAGAAAAGTCATTTCCGCCCGGTGGCAGGGAAAATATAAGTTCAACTGAGTAATACCAAAACGTTCAATTTCCATGCCTAAATGACAGATGAGATTCGGATTTGATCCAATGACGTGATCAGAAGCGATTTATGACTATTTATCACCAAAGAGGATCATTTAAAAATTTCCAAAGCACTACATGAAACGAGTAATGTTTACTTTGATCGTTAGATGCAATTAATTGCAAAGCGTACGCCGCAGAATGCCGACGAAGTAGGGTTTATTTCTCCGACAAGCACGACCTCTGTCTCCTGTGCCTCGGTGTGGACTCAAAACGTCCAACACCTAGTGTGGTTAAACCAGTCTGGTATTCACCTTATTTTGAAACCGAAGAGGAAATCAACGGGGTTGTCAATGAGTTCAAACTCTCAGGTGGCGAGCTTTTTAGCAGGGGGGTTAAAGAACTCGGTGCAGTGATACGAAAAATTCACATGGTCAAACGGCTCTTACTTAATGAATATGCCTCTAATTATCTAGTTCGGCCAGATTCGAACCGGAATCTCCCGACGGCAGGACTTTAATACCTGCAGTAACATCATTAAGATATCTACCTTCAATGCAACTAAAGTAGGCTAAACGAATTATACGTGCGCATCTTAAGCCTAGATTGTGGAACAAGGGCCAATACACGGTCTCACTAAGCAATTATTGTATAGAAAGTCACTATTTTGTCGCGAATCAACGACGGATGTTTTGCTAAGTCTTTCGTGTAATAAGTAACTCAGTACGCACTTACTAGCATTGTAACAAAGGTATAGGTTATCAAGGAAAGAATTCATATCAACTAATTGCTCTTATGACCGCTACGCGGAGATTTGTTTTAATCCTTTTCCAATGTTTTTATTATAAATTTCACTCATGATATAAATAACTTACCATCAGTGCTTATGACAGCTTATGTGGTTATTTCTCATAAAAGTGCCATGGATCTAATTACTACGCATTTATTCCACATAGCTCAGGTGGCGCATCGATTGAACCTATTCCTACTTCAAATTTCAACCGGACAACTCTTTGGGTGATTTGAAGAATCCAAATAGAGCGACCCTTATCCCCACAACAACCCGTCAATCCCTCTGCGTGTCAAAACGGTATATTTGCATCTCAAGCCCACATTGCGGCACTGGAGAAGGTAAGAGGAGCTGACTGTATCACTGTCGGAGAGAAAAATTCTTCTTTCTAGCTAATTTAAGAAGGGATTTTACTAAAATACCTACTTAGGGTAAATAGTTTTTCCGCAACTACAGGCATTGGTGGAAAGTTATTAACAATAACGAAGGAATTCAGAATGGAATTCATCCTTAATTAAGAGCAATGATGATTTGAAATTGGGATCCCTTCAAAGGCATGGAAAGTCTTCACGATGAATTTTATGATGCATGTAAATGACTTAGTACTAGTGTAGACATAGTCAATTGCTAAAATGTAATTTTGGATTTTACAAAAACGAATTGCAACCCAAAAGTGGTACACCAAGTGACCAAGCTTCCACTCTTGAATTTCAACTGCACCTCTTCGAATGATTTGTGGCTGATGCAAGTAGTGTGACCCTCGTCCCTACAGCGATCCCTCAATCTCTCTTCAGTTCACCGCGCGTCAAAATCACTTGCTGTCCCCGGTCGTTGACCGCGGAAGTACACAGCGCAGATCGTGTAACCCTTGAACACTCTATGTGCCACCCTTAACAGGAGCCTTGATAGAACAACTCCTCTTGGACCATCACATCTAAGTTTGCGAAGTTCAGGATATCGAGATGGGATCTATTCAGGAAGACCCTGCGTTTAATTCAGATTCCAAAATTTGCTTCCAACTACGTTTTCGTTGGCCAAAGAAATAGGATCTGATAAAAATTCTAAAAAAAACAAGTCATCTAAGTGAGATAGAACGATGAATAGGAGACTAAATGACAGGTTAGCGTGACAAATTTGTTTCGAAAGCATTTCGTAATTGGCAACCATACGTAGCCCGCACTGGGTGATAAGGCCTTTTAATTCGTGTATTTCGCTTGTGATATAACATTTCTAAAGTTGGATGTAGTTGAAAATTATTTTAATATTCGAGTAATTGATGTACTCAAGTAATCCTCCAATTCTTTGTTAAATTAAATGCCCCAGCCAGAAAATCTGTCGAGCAATTACGATTACGTAGTTGCTTAATAGGTTTTAGGAAATTTGAAAGATCGCTATTTTACCAAAATAATTCGTGAAAGATGAGAAATTGCTATGCTTTAATTCTTCTAATTCCATTAGATCTCATTCCACTAAAGCTGAAAAGCTACTTAAAAAATGTCTCATAAATGGATGCAGGTTACATTCGATGAGTTTCATGTTTTAGTTTATTTAAATTGGCTAACTAAACTTAAAAATTAAAAATGCTGAGAATATTCTGTGCTATGATGAATTTCAGTTCGGGAGTAACGTGCATATATTACTGCAGCTATTGAACTTTTTTATTCTCACTCACGTTTTTCGTCGTGGGCGAAGATGTCAACAAACCTGAAAACCACTACATTGCTGACGGCTTAATGAAAACTACCAAATAATGGAAATCATCAAATTCAATGCACTGAGAAAATGGAATTTTTGAGCTAGGTGTAATGAAACCCGAGCTTTATGCAAACATCCAACCGGTGTCACAGTTTGTAGCTTAGCCATGCATGCAGTATTATTTGCGTGATTCACGGAATCCACATCTCTTAAAGCAGAATAAAATTAAAGCGAGAGGAACTATAGAATGAATTGAAAAGCTATAGATGACTCTCTTGGGCCTTATTATTCAGGGAATGTTTCTCAATAGATCAAAGGCAGAAAACGACCATTACTACCCAACTAAATTCACTGAATGTATATCTTCTATTTCTCGTACTATAAAGGGCGTCTTGCCCTATTTCTAAGGTCCTACGAAACACCATTACACTTTTTATGACATGCAATACTGGAAGCAAAACTTCACGGTGATAATTTACTCCTGGACACAAAATAAGTCATTGGGTCGGGAGAGAAGTGTAGATAGGCCACCTCTATAAATGGGAAATTGTTTCCAATAGTTCTCGCGTGGAGAAGAGCTGTATTTTCATCGTTCTAGCCATTAATCATTAGCAAGAAACGCTCTCTACGATGAACTACAGTTCACCATCCATTTTCAATTTCGATTAGATATTTGCCTCGTAATTCTAAGTAAACTTTGATTCTGCGTTTCATGTTTTTGAATGCGTCCCGCCCTCCGCTAACGGGAGATTGGAAACTTACGATCTTGTGGTTTTTAGCACGTCATATATCACAAACAAAAGGCGAGAATTTAAAGTAGGAGACCAACAAAGGCGAGATTGGATTTTGGGGGCTAGTATGCATTGAAAATAGGAAATAATTGGAGGGTTATAAAATTTATAGAGCACATTTAAACGTATTTGCTCTCCTTAGGAGGGGAATTTGGGTCAGAATAATCAATGGTACCTCTTTCTGGCGTCCCTGGCCGTCTTTCTTCCAATATCTACGACTTGATCAGTGTACGGTTTGTTGTGTTACTGACACCTTTTCTCATATCTCTGGCTGAAACCTTAGGGAAAGAGTTAAGATAAACCTATTTTTCGAATGATTATAAAAAATAATATTATGCATAATAGTTGCCTGTTCCATTGACAATATAATTGGTTGCCTTCATTACTCAAGGTTCAACATCTGCGCATTTGATTAAATATGATTTGCAACAAAATGACATTCTACGCTGTAGGAAAATGGATAGAATCATACGGTTAATGTGCTTTTGCATTAGTTTAATATATGTTTTCATAAACTGCTAATTCAAGCACACAAAATTTAATCGAGGTGTTACATCGAAAACACTGCATCGGCATTGTGATAATTATAGCAGCATAGAGGCCTCTCACATCTAAATATGGATTGAGGTTTCTTTAGGAACAGAGTTTAACGCAGTCGGACACCAAATGGGGCCATAAATTTCAAATAAAATTGTAATCAACTAACGTAGTATAAGTGGAGCCCAGCCACATGAACTACAAATGTCGGCAAGACAACGTTGGGGACAACAAGCTACTTACAAAAAATAATTCTAAACTTTTCAAACAATCTGAGAACTAGTCCAATCATATTATTTATTTCACATGGTGTATTAATAAGAAATAATTGAAAAAAAAGATAGCTTTATTGCCCTTAGAATTGTGGAATAAGAGATTTGCTATCTAAATAAAATTTTGTACACTAAACTTTTTGGGTAGAATTAAAAATTTATCCCTTACCTATGACGAGTACCCTCAAACCTTAATGCAGAGACCATTATCATTATTAACGTCAAATATCCAGCCGAGAAGGAAAAGCTCTTGGGTACCGTCCAAAGAGATAACTTTTAAAGCACATTCAATATTATTCCAATGGCGCTTTTTGGGCTCAATTAATTTACAATGCAAAATTCGTCCCTAATAGCCTTTTTATGTATCTGTGCCAACTGTATGCGAAAAGTAAAGCCTCCATGCATTAATAATTTGCATTTTTCAACGTGATACAGCGCTATAAATCGCAAATAAGTCAGTATTCATATGTACCGCACAAGTAACGCAACTACAAAAAAAAATGTGTTGCGATGGATAGTTCCCTCTTTATCTAATGTTATGGTAATAACACTAAACCAACCAAGACAGTTAAAAATAGGGATTTAATAACTTAAATGATAAAAATTGAAGTTTATAATGGCTATACGAACTCAACGCGGATGATGACATAAAATATTTATCTGATTGCATTTACTTATTGGCTACTGATAGTGATTCGTCTCAAGTATTCCCAAATTTGCCGACATGAAAAATTTTAGCAATATATATGCAATTATGAATTATGTTGCCAAAACCAATGATGCCAATTCCAGGATGTTGCGTAGATAATATCAGCATATAGAGTTGCATACCATGGAACCAAATTCCACTAATATTTTGCTTATTTTTGTGCATACCGTCATATGGTAAATATAAATATTATTATTTATCTCCGAAGAAATGAATGAGTTGAAATTATAGCCCTAATATTATCAAATTATTCTATCGATTAATATTTATACGGGGTATTTAAGAAATATTCTAGTCTTCCCTCCCTTAGTTGACTTCCCTCCTCAAAGCACAATGAGGCCAATTCCTTTCCATTCTATTTAAAAATCCTTCCTTCCCCTCCCTCGTTTACCCAACATTCTACCCTGAACACTTTTCAAATCCCCTCCCCACACAGAACTCGCTCCATCCATACCTTCTGCATCCTCCGCATCTCAGGTAAAAGCTGCCTCTCTTGAAGAACACATATGGTTATTTCCGCACTTTTTAATTCAACATTCAACAACCGACCATGGTTTCAAAACCATGGTTGTGTCATTTTCAAGGTAAATGACACAATGTATTGAAACCATGTTTGGTTGTTGAGCGTTGAATTGAAGTGTGGAAATTACCATTTGTGTTCATCATGGATATAGCGAACTCCCACAAAATCAACCCTGAAACGATTTTATACGCCAAGTGTCCATGTTTCCGCACCATAAAGCGCTATACTCCAGACCAGACTCTTCACCAGTCTTTTCTTTAAACTCTTACATAACGATCCTCTAAAAGTCACCTTCTTGTTCATGAACGTATCCTTTTCTAGTGCAATTATCCTCCTCTTCTTCTGTTCCGTCATACTCTGTCCTTGTTGCTATATCAATTTTCCCCAAATGTGCTCCACAAGTAGTTGAATAGCTGTACCTGTAAGTTTTCCCTCACCAACTTTTACCATGAGTATCGCATTTGTAGCTGTTGATTTTCTGCAAAATAGCATAACCTCGGTGTTCTTGTGATTTATCCTCCTTGCCATACTTCTCGCAACGCATTCACAATATTATAATCACTGGTGAACAATGCTAAGATTCGTTTGACGCAGCCCTTCTCCCAATGCTCCTATCAGCTAATCTTTTAACACTTTCGTATTTCTTCTCTTTCACATCCTTGTTTATCTGTTCCATATATTCGCTCGATGTCTTCCTTTTCTATTCTTTCGATCCACTTGCCTGTCGATGATTTTCTTTATCAGGCCACCATACCTCAAAATGTGCCCTATAAAGTTGTTCCATCTTCTTAATGAGGTTTGATGAGGATTCTCTCCTACTCTTCTTAGGATTATACACGCAGGTAAAAATTTAAGATGCCTCTAAGGCAGATTATTACTCCAATCAAGAATTTCTCCATGGATTCCTCCCGCAATACGCGAATACACTTGGCCGCGTAATCCTCTCGAGTAAGCAGATATGCGCACGAGGTCTCGTTGAAATACTTACGGAGTAGAGAATGAGCACTTCCCTTCGTCGACGGGAGTGTTTGCGTGAAAGAAAGAGTGTGGAGCTAACGAAGAGGAAGGAAGGGAGCCTTCGCGAAGGCAAGACGTCAACGGGAAGATGAAGAAGGAGTCGTGAATGAGAAGCGCTGAGCGTACGAGTGGGAAGGAGGAGCGCATTATGGCGGGAGGACGTTGAGGAGTGAGATATTTCCTCTGGGCTGGAAGGGAAACGCATAAGGATGACGAATGGAATTGGGAGGGAAAATGTAGAGGAGAAAATGATGCCGCAGCACTGAGGGCTCCGTCACTAGCAATGGAGCAAGGCCGGCTTCCGAGGGCGCCAAATATACTCGATTCCGCATACTTAAGAATTGAAGCGGTACCTGATTATCTAGGCTGATACTCGAGTAAGTATACATATTTTCCAGTGCTCACTGATGCCCGATCCCGGCTTTACTACTTTGTAGGGGATCGGGTTGGTGTAGTGGCTAGTGTTTGCTTCCCACCCGGCGGGCTCGGTTTCAAATCCCGGCGGTGACAGAAAATTTTCAGAGACTGCCCGATCCCTACTTGAATGTTGTGTGGAGGAAAGTTGTGTTGTGTGTCTGAAAAGTAAAATAAAATAATAATCAGCTCGCAAGAGAAAAAGTCTGTTTAAAATATATTATATTATATATAATATATTATCCAACTTCGCCAATCATCTATTACATGGCAAACACAAAAGTGATTTCAAGCCGGACATCCTACACTCAGAAGGAAACAGGAGACTCGATGCCCTGGAAACGTTGGAGATTATACAACATTTAAAGAACAACACCCCCCTTGCTAACGAACAAGTGCTCCTCTCCCACTCCCCTCTTTTTTCCATCCCCATCAATGATCTCCTACAGTGACAACCTTTAAATTTTCAAGTGCCTATCCCTGTGTGCCGTTAAAATTTCCAAGAACGAATACTACGCAGTGCTTTTACCAAAATTCCCCTAGTGACCCATGTCCTTCGGGGGAATCATTAAACCATACCAGCACCTTCCACAGCCGGACTCAACGACCTTCCATAGACTATTGTGATTTAGAAAACTCAATGTACCCCGCTAATCCTCTCTTTCTTTCCCAACACCGCCACCTTCTTTAGCTCTCGTCTCCTCACCCACTTTATCTCCACCCTCCCCTGGCTTGTCAGATACCTATCCTCACAGGAAAAACCCTCGTCCCAAATCAAGGCTGCCCCTTTCCCCCTTACCCCCTTGCCCCCCCCCTCTTGCTATTCCATTCCGTGTTTAACCCTCACCCCCGCTCTTTCAACCAGTCTTTTTCCTTTCCGATAGATGTCCTCACTGTCACTTGTGTACTTTGTGTATAAATGTATGATGCATGCAAGATCAGTCACCTGACGATGTAACCAAGTTACGAAACCAGGGTCGTACCCATAATTAAATAACAGTGGACTAATATAAGTGCCCACTACCTAAAAGTCATATTATCCAGAAAGCAAACCGACAAATCAGAATAATAATTCCTATAAAAATTTTAGGATGTTATGTGACTTTTCATTTAAATCTATATTTAGCTTTTTAAGGCGAATAATAACATAGATAAACGTATTAAAAGATTGGCGTGTGTTGCGCCGCTCTCGCCTTTTGGCCGAGTCCGTCCCGAAGCGCCATTCTCTGTGAGTCCAGAATTTGAAAGCTAAAGCGCATTTCGTGTAAATATTGGGCATTCGTACGTTTCCCCCATTTCTATCACGCCAAAAACCCGAAGCTTGCTCTTTCGTAGTTAATAATACACCGGAAGTTAGATATAAAAGATGACAAGGATGGCAATGATACTCAAACAGCTGGGTATTTTCCCTTTTTTGATAGTATGGTTCAAAACCTCCATCATTGTAATAAATTTTGTATTTGTATAACAATTATGAAAATGTTGTTAATAAGACGGATTAGAATTTTACATTGATTCAAAACTCTTCAGGAAAATCTAACTCAATCACTTCTGATTAGAATGGAATATCGTATCACAACCGGCTAATCCCGCATTGATTCCCATGTTGTAGCACCGTGATGAACAATGAAAAGCAGTTAAATTGTGTCAATCGGTTTCCCAGAGCACATACAGGAGGAAAAAGACGGATTACATAACAATTTAAACCACACCATTTAAACCATTGCGATTAAAAATGGAAAATAACGTGCGATTTGAGTATCATTGCCATCTTGGTCGCCATCTTGAATATCTCACTTCCAGCCAATAGGGTAGCTTCCTTCATCAAAGAAAACGAAAGTCATTGATTGCGATTCGTTACCCACCATTAGTGTATTCATAATACAAAAATTATTTGGTTTTAGAAATCCCAGTTTCGACGAATGGCAATGGTCAATTTTAACCTCATTTGAAAATGGCCAGATTGGCGCCCATGCGATGCCACTCCACGTGACTTCACAGGGACCTAGTTTCTATACGAGTAGATAGGATTTTTACATCGTCTGAGATTACCAATGCATGCATGAGGCACAGAGCTCATGGAAACGTATCTTAATAATCACCTATTAAAACTACCAATGGTCGGAAAGTTTCCTTCGTTTGATAAGGTATTAATAATCCTTATTTAAGCCAAGCGCTACCAGCTAGCAGGGCACTCAGCTACCTGCTAGCATCCTGCGTCGTATCAGCGCTCAAAGCCTCGTCCCAAGGTCACCTCACTTGCGGCAGCGAGAACCAGAACGACGTCACACGGGGTTTACCCACCGTTCATACTTGGTCGTCGCGTTTTCGCGCGCTTGAAAATTTTCACTTTTCATTTAGCCGCGAAAAATAGATATCGTCATTTAAAAATCTAAAATTGTGAAATACGTACCCCAGGAGTAATAATCTTTCGATTTAGGCAATAAAGAAATAATAGGAAATCACCCTATTTATCATGTGAGCATCCGCGGTTTTCGTGTTTAGCGGGATCAATACAGGGAGATGATGGTGGATGCTTAAACTTTAAACGAAATTACTCTCGAAGTGCTATATTCTTAAATCAAGCCATGACTAACAGGCGTGTACGTAAATTTTAAACTTATTGTAAACAAATTACTGCCTAGAAGCGAGCTCTTTTTTCTTGAACCACCTCGCACTTCGAGAGTTCATTATTGGGATTTCCCCAGGATTTTGAAAGGCGGGATTTCCCCAAAGATTCGCAACTGAGGCTCTTTGTTTTGCAGCCTTGCACTAAACCCAACCAAATATCCTGATCCAAAATTATAAAAAGTTTCATAATTAAAATCAAAGCGGACTTGGCAAGCTGCTATTGTTTTTCCCGAGTTCCATTCCCGTGTGAAGCGTATGGTCATGCCTAGAATAAATCCTCGATGTTCCTGGTGACCTGTGGAAATGCAATGACCCCTGTCAAGTGAGTCATTGTTGTTCATGCGAATGTACGATAAAGGCAATGTGCATAAATTCGCATGCATTTTCACCCACATATTTAGTCACCAAATAAAGCGATTAAGCCAAGTACGTAGTTCGAAGCCGCAGTAGTTCTGATAACTACTTGCCAATATTGACAAAAGAAAAAGCTTCTTGGAGAGGCCCAATATATTCCCTGAAATTTAAAGGTAAGCAAATTGAATTGATGTAAAGCAAGATAAAATTCGTACTTTTTTTCAAAAATTTAAAGGAAAAATCATTGAAAAACGATATCTCCGACGAGGAAAATATCATGAGGTCATTGTGCACACATAGAGTAAAACGGTATAATATTTATATCGATATATTTATCGATATCGATTATCGATACATAGATATATTTCCGATAGCAATGATTCGCTATAAATAAAAAGTTGCAGAACAAACCATGCAAGTGCTCGCTCCGAGTCCACGCGCTTCTTTGCTGTGTCATGCGGCCTTGAATGGAGAGAGGAAGGGGGTGGGGAGTGGGGTGTGGATGGGTGGGGGGTTTGCGGTGAAGGGGTGAGTGTCGACAGGAATGCAAGAGATGGGCGTGCAGGTGACAAACGACGTAAGGGCCCTTTGCCAGGGCCCGAGGCATGGCGGCCGACTACGGCGCAATCACCTGCAACGGTGTCACCACGAGCCTCGTGACTTGGATGCCAAAGAAGACGACGAACAAAATGGAAACACTGGAAGGTACGTTTACCATGCCATCGGGGTACAGAGACCCAGAACTGAGTCAACGAGGGGAATTTGGGGAAATTTTTATTCCGTAATTTTTACAAAATTTTTTTTTTATAAAGCAGGATACCAAAATCAAGCCCGAGAAGATGCTCGAATCATAAGTGAAAATATTTTGTGTAAATAAATGGAGAAAAATGGAAAAATAGTGTGGGCATAGTTATTTTTTCTTTGATGCGATGAAAATCGTTCAATAATGAATTATAGAAGAAGCAAAAAAAATTAGATCTTAGGGTATCATAACACATGATAAAAAGTCATTAGAATCTTTCTAACGACGTGTTTACCGGTACTGAAAAATCAGCTCTATGTTTTGAATTCAGTATTGACATAAAAATGTAAGCGGATAATTTCATTATTAAGTAGAATAATTTATAGGAAGGTTATAATTTGACACACTGAGTGAAGAGGGGGCAGAAATTTATATCCTGTCAGTGCTGGCCCATTCTCCCACAAAATGTGCAAGGATGACGTTTCTTTAAAATATAATTTAACCTCGTTAGCTCTTATGAATATATTTCCAAGGTAGACATGCACTCCAACACATGTACACATACCAATGAACGATATTTTAGGAAATCATCTTTCCCTATTGATGCGGTTCAGCAATTGTAATCAAAAGTAGTCTGCACAACAAAGAGGACAAATGTCTTCACACATCACACACAATAGCGGAGAAGGACAGTGAGTGGTATTTTCCAAAAACTGTTTTCTTTTTTATTAATTCAAGCTTTCCATTCAAGAACATACCTATGACAATAATTCCAGGCCATTTATTCATCCCAAAATCTCAGTAAAGCTCTGCATAGGTGATTGTGTTACACGAAAAGGTCATTTGGTAGCCCAGCAGGACAATATCGAGTTGATAAATAATTAAAATAGATAGACTGCGGCAAGCCTACCATAATCTCCATTTTTTTTTCAAACTGCTAAAGCAGATTTGTTGAAATCTCACATATATTATTTGGTAATCTCACATATATTATTTGGACATTAGCTTACTTTTTTATAAACTAACATTATGAATGATGGAATGAATCATTAATCATAAAAAAATCGTCATCGAAAGATTAATCCGATCAGCCCAAGTGACAACGCACCACAGCAGTCATATTTCATCGCGTATAGAGATTTGCCACATTGTGAGTTGAAATGTTCAAATCGTATTTTAGTCTTTAAAAATCACACAGTTAAGCCATTTGCTGCAGATGATTTTTTTATGATTTCCTGCTCTGCAATTATAAATATTTAGAGAGATTTCAGGAAAATAATTAAACAATGGGTATGACAAAAAAATCAAATATTTTTTTTAATAACACAACCGCAAATGGGAGTTGGTTATAAGGTCTGGCAGAGAGTTGATATTAGGATTTAATTAGAAAATGTTTACCCAAATACAGCATTTTCCTAAGGAACCGGTGAATCAAAAATGTATGAATTTGGGCTAAGACAGGCAGTAAATATATAAATTCCAAAAATACCCTATACAGATACCGATGAAATTGAAAAAAAATGGTCAAAAGTAGATCTCAGAAATAAAAAAACACTCAACAGGCAGTACTGTCATGGCGTCATAAGTAGCTTCTGCCATGTTGGAAACAATCATTCAAAATTCTGTTGCTTTAAAAACAGAATATTTGAAGGACTACGCTACTATTTCGTCCCATCCCTACTTAATGAGTATTTTATTCTTTCACGCCAATTTTTAATTCCAAAAATTGGATATGAAGGAGATTAGTTCCTGAAATTAGGCCACTGAGCAGAACGATGAATGCATATTTATGGTTCGCTTCTTATGGTTAGCGGTTATTTTTCTGGTTCACTTCCAGGCCAAGAGGGGCAAGTGCTTTCCTGAAAAACCCTTGCGTTTAAGCGCACTTTTAGATCCCTCTATAAAAACTTACTGCTGGCCAGTTTGCGATACTTTACTTAAGGCCAGAGATTTTTTTATGCGTTACGATGAAATTACTTCCCCAAAGCGAAGCAGACTCTTTATAACCACCTGAATACCATCGCGTACCTCCTATAATTCAAACTGCTTGATATAAATAATAAATCTGGGATAAATTGTTCATGAAATCAAATAGATATACCAAAATTTAAAAAAACTCATGTTTAATGCTTGCTAACTACAAGGGTTTCAGTTCAATTACATTTTTTCGAGCAAAATATTGGAAGACAAGAGAGGCAGGAGAATAAAAAGTGTGAAGGAAGCCCTAGAGACACGAGGAAAACAGAATCAGAAATGGGGATGCTGAGGCTCTATGCTAGGGGATTTGAGTTGGTCTGAGTGAGGAGAGGGAATTAGGGGATTACATGGTGAAACTTGGCTCTTTAATGAATCTCCCAGACGAGAGGGATGCTAATAGCATTATGCGAAAATGAGGAGGAAAGCAACTCTTACGGATATAATACCCTGATGTCGTCATTTTGATTGCCGTTATGAAATATTCTTTCTTTGAAACACCCCAAGTTAATTAGCACGGAAACATTCTCTTCAAAGGGAAAAACTCTTTCTTCCGCGGAAGAATAGAGCTCTATGCGGGCGAGGAGCGCCTCTTGTCTTTGTTTTGAAATTTAAAATTTCCTAAGTTGTCTTTCCCATACTTTTCATCCAAAATAAAGGCATAAACATGTGACGCATAAGAGAGTATATTCATTTACTTAAATATGTCTAACTTCCACCAATTGAAGCCTTAATCTGTTGAGAGTATATTCAAATAATTAATTCAACTAAAGCAGGGCCATCTTACTGTCTGATTACCATGCCGGATTTTTGCATTTTTTTTGGTAGCATTGAGACTGGAGACCTTTCGGACGTCATTAAAACATGGGACCATTATTATACATAGATTGTTTCCCAAAGTTATTCATCGGAGTAGTTTTATATCGCCATCGAGCCTGCAGAGATTATTTTGTTTGTTTCATCATTTAATTAAAGTGTACTATTTACCAGGGGCCTTGCAATCACAAGAGTATTGATCATGAGGGAACTTAATTATCCCGGGTCAAAATTGGTGTAAAGGCCACCAAGAAAGTCATACTAGTGCGATATGGCCCAAGGTACCGGTCCAAGTACCCTGACAATGTGATGTGAAATTTGTATGCTACATACTTAGTCCGGGGTATGTCCTGTTCATGCATATCCAAACCAACGCGTGATTTGAAACAGTGGCAGACAGGAAACTATGCAATTTAACACTAGAACCGCCAAAGCGGTCACTTTGACCGCTGTCGACACTTTCAGCAGTTGCCGATTACGTATAAACACGAATAAAAGTATGCCATTTTACGACTTTTCCTAAGTTTATGAAAGGAAACTACATACCAGAACATTTTCTTTCGCCAGCGACTCTGGGTTCAATAATTTATTCTCATTCCTCCTCAACCGCCGACCAAATGACCGCTATACATTTCGGCCCTGAATATGTCATCGCTAATTGCATCAGTTTTTCGAGTTATCGGCGAAATCTTCTACACAGTTATTTCATTTTTTCCAGAACCTATGATGCAAATTTTACAGATACTATAATTCTCCTGTGTCCAATGCAACAGTGGCAGAATTCATGTTTATTTGTCTTGGGTAGGTAAGAGCAATCAAGACAACCTAGCAACATTGAGCACACCTCGCAACTACCTTGCAACACTACCCTTCCACCTTTCCCAGCTCCCGTGTGTTTGACGGTCACTGTCGTAAGCGAGAGCTTCACAAACCTGTGTGAGTGAGTGCGTGAGTCCTACGCGGACATTTGTTCCTTGTAGCAAATCCGCGAGCTGTGTGAGTGAGAGCGTGTTTTTTTTATTTATAATTTTGTCTATTTCTTTTGTGTGAGTGGGTCACTGTCGTAAGCGAGAGCTTCACAAACCTGTGTGAGTGAGTGCTTGTGTCCTACGCGGACATTTGTTCCTTGGAGTAAATCCGCGAGGTGCGTGAGTGAGCTGTGCGTTATTTTAATCTCTTAGTGTTTTATTTATTGTTTTCGTTTATTACTCCCCTTGTTCGCACCATAACTTCTCACCCCCCTCTGCCCACCAAAGAATTGGGGAATTATTCTTTCAACACCTTGCAACTTTGAGTTTACCGCTCTATGATTTCGTCTCCATAGCATTCAACCCTGACTATTTTTTATGAATCAGTGCATTTGAACAAGTACACGCTAAAACTAAGCAGCTATTTAGTCCGTCTCATACAAAGTTATTCATAGCAGTGCTGAATACTCTGTGGCCATCATTTTCAATGTTGTGGATAAAATTTAGGTATACGCTCATTCTCATAAGGACTCTTTGAATGTTACCATTTATTTATTCAATGTATCAGTATATGCACTCATTTTATACCAGCGCACAGAGTGGTTATTCAATGGTGGACATGTGGTATTGACTGGCTACAAACGTGCGGTTCATGAACTTCATTCCCATCCCGGCGAGGGTCCTCTTCCTCGGAAATTTTACGAATATCAGCCAGAGCTATTGTTAACTACAATAATATTGAATTGAAACGACAACCACTCCAGAAATGCTCATCGATGAGAGTTAACGCCCGACAAGATCATTCAAATTGTGTCTGATTTGCCGGAGGACGCATATGAAGAGGATACAGCGGACGCGCAGAAGCGTTGAATGTGCACTCTTCCGGTGATGAACCCACAAATTCTCATCAAAACACTGTCTCTTCATTCTTTCCACTGACTTTAGGTACGGTACAGTTCAGGTTTATGAGAGAGATGTTTTCATGTTTGGCAATAAACCGATAGTATAGGGTGGGCGAGCAGAGTGAACTGTGCAAGTTCTTTCCACCCAATGGAGGCAGCAATTCGCAGCAAAATTTATTGAAGGTATCCCAAGGCCCATCTTCTTATGGCCTACGATTTCTTTGAAAGGTATCACAGCAGTGCATGGAAACTATTTTTCGATGAAGGAATGTTAAAAACATATTCAGAAATGCACAGTTGCTGAGGTAAAAAGACAACGGGAAAATGATGATTGGAATCTAACCTTCATAGTTCTCCTTTCTCCTTTACGTTAGAGGTTCTCTCTGTGCCAGAGGCGTAGAGCTTGATGAACACTGGTCAGCAAAATGGGGACCACCGATATTTGGTAATACTATGGTTAGAAACAGATTCCGAGAAATGATGAGATTTATGAGGCTCGACATGAAATCCGCAAGAGCTCGTCATTTGAAATCCGAGAGGTTTGCTTTAGTATCAGAGATATGGAATAGTTTAATTGAAAATAGTAAATTGTTACGTATTTGGGCAATACCTTTCTGTTGATGGACAGTTATTTCCATCGAAAGCCACTATAAGTTCACTTAATACATGGCTAATAAGCTGGATAAGTTTTGGTAAATATTTTGCCTTCTCGCAGATTTTGATTAAAAATATGTTTGCAATAGTTTTCCATTCCTCGGTAAAGATGATACGCGACCTAATGACATTTCTCTGTCAGAGAATGTGGTAATTATGCTGGTTGAGCTGTTCCATATAATGAAACGGTACTTTACCACTGATATTTATTTCACATCCACCAAACTAGCCCAAAGATAGGAGGCAGGCACAAGTCTTGTTTGGAAAATGAGCAGAATACGATGAAAAATACCCGAAATCGCCAAAAATTTACATTTTTAGTTGTATCACACCAAACTTCAAGAAGGATTTTGCGTTGATGTAGTGGAGTCTATGGCACGAAAATACTCAAAAAGATCTGCCAAGAGGCGTTAGCCTTTGCATGTTTTTTTTAATATTCTAGATCCTTGCGGCCTAATACCGTGGATTCTTCATAAATAAGTTACAAAAGAGAGAGTTTCGAGAAGAAACTTCCTACTAAAGCTTGCAGATGAGCTCAGATCTGATTACAAAATATTTCGTCCAAGTACCCAGGTCCTAAATAGTGATTCCGAAGACAACTTATGGGTTAAAGGAATTACAGAAACGCTGACAGTGTCATTTAAAAAAATGTAGCAATAAAACAAAACAGCGCAGTAAACGGTGCGAGAAGCCCATATACAGCAAATACAGCAAAATTATTAATCCTAAATTTGTACGGTGTTCTCCGAGATAAATAATACATTTGTGCACTTAATAATAAAGTGTGCATTAATAATATAATTTAACAAGGTCACTTATAGTTTTCCTCATTTATATTGAACATAAAAATAACAATAATCATCAGTTATATATGCTCATAGATTTTTGATATTCTTTTGCAAAGTATACCGTAAATGTTACTACAGGTTAGTCATTAACATTACTTTTTTAATTAGTGAAGTAAATGCAACATAAACCCTAAATATGGACAGATACTGGTCTATAACAACCCCATATACTCTAATTATTTTATCAAAAATGAAGCCTCAGCAGAAACTTTGCAGCGCTCAAAATGACCGCTGTGGCGGTTGGAGGTAGCGGCATTAGTCTGGCGGTTCTAGTGTTAAACATAGTTTTCAGGTGAGTTTCTTTTTTCGAAACCGTTAAAAGTGGTTTTAATACCATTGTGCATGCCAAATTCTGTGGCCAAAAGGGTAACAAATTAGTTCAGAAAAAAATTCGAAATAGAATAGACGAAGGCTTAGAGCCATGCTAAATGTTTGACATAAATTCATAATTATTAATCATCTAGCTTCGTACAGAATAAATAAGGCATCCCTTGGTAGATCACACAATTTCCATTGAGTGTTATACGTTTGAAAAAAGGCACACAATTTTTTAATAAAATATTTTAAAATGTGTGAAAATTGTTTTAAGTTAGGTAATACAAGAAAAAAACTATAAAGGTTAACGTATAAGATATAATGGTAGTCGCATCATTGCAAAAAAATAAATGCCTTAAGGTAACGATAAAGCCAATTCCCTTTAGTACCGCGGAGTTCACTATAAAACCTATTATACAACCTAATATAGTTCAACGAATACGCTCATGCTAGCTGTAGGTATAATTAACTCTCCAAGTAATAGAGGGAGCTGGTAAACACTCGATAAAAAACCGATAGCATCTTCTAGGAAAGTTTCTATCCCAAAGAAACCCCTATGAGACAATGGCAGAGATGAAACTATTCAATTAAAACTAGTTTTCAGGCGAGTTTCTTTTTTTGAAGGAGCTTTTAAGCAATCGATAAAAAGGCAACTGATAGCGTCTCCTAGTAAAGACCATGCCCAAAAATATTCCATGCGTAATTTTCTCAATCGTATATCATTAATAATCAATTTTTTTCGTCTCAATCAATCAACCGCGATATCGCTAACCCATTTTTGGTATGCTAGTGCCTCTTTTGCTTGCTTTTATACTGGCAGAGAGAACTGGGATTCCATTACTTACAGGTAGTGGCCAATGCCATCCCTAAACTCATCTCCGAACCATTAAATTGATTTCTCAAGGACTGCTTTAATATCCCATCAGCAATATCCATTTGCCCGCGAGTCCAGAGTGGAAAGAAGTGGCTAGTTGGAGGTAGACCTCGGCAAGTGCGAAAAAATTCTATTTTGCGCCCGCCTCATTTCACGTGACGTGTTAGGTATTTTCTTCACAGAGATATTTTCTCATTCCCCAAATGGATTTCACAGTGCGCTGCTGAATATCTTTCTCACTTCCACACGTATGATGGCGTCGCAGTTATTTAGTTCCACGGATCTTTGCCATTTCTCCTCCACTCGTTGGAAATGCTGATGGCGCATCTTTCTTGCAAATGGCAGGCAGCCTTTGGCCGCACTTGATGCCATACCCGAAAAGGGGCACTTTGCGAGAGCTAATGGGCGCGACCGCAGATGCAACTCACCGTGCTGTGTGCATTGATGGGTGGAAATGGAAGAGAAATCGAAGCTTTATCGATGCATGGATGGAGCGTATTATCTTCGCTGCTCGAAGAAGACTCTCCGAACGAGTGCGCCACGGCTGAGCTAGTCATGGCCATGATTTATATGCTCTATTTATTTAGTGGGGGATCAAATTGCAAAGCCTAACAATCGGAATTGAAGGTATGCCACTAATTTGTGTTGTGAAAATAGGTGCCACCAAGGAATAATTAATATAAACTTTAATATGGTAAAAAAATTATTTCTAAAAATTAAATGTATCCAAATACTAAATGAAGGTAAAATATCTTGATAAGGGAATAAACATTCATTCAGATATGTTCCGTATGTATTTAGTTGACTGCAATATAGTGAAGTATCAGGATCGCTAAGAATGGCGCATTTATCTCACATGTTTGATTAAATGACTGGTTTGGATCGTGAGAGAAGTCTACATATAAGCGGTTTTTACAACTGACGACTCGTCTGTAAACCGAAATATTATCTCAATTTAATGTTTGACGCAAAATATGTTACAAAAAGTATAAATTAGCATATCTAAATAAGGAGTATCATATTTTCATGTCGTTGAGTGGCAGTGAATATATTATGGGTACATATTGCTGTAGAGAAAATTGGGTAGGTAAAAACAAAATCTTGGAATTCACCAAATTTTCAGTTCTATGACTATCCAATCAGAATTATAAAAAAGTGGATATTATCATCACAGACTCAGATATTAAACCTAAAGACTGGTTCCTTTACAAGTCATGGGTGAATTACAATGTGATATTCGGAATACAATTCTGTAGAAAAGCGGTAATAGCAAAATGGATATAGTGTATGATTAGGAAGAGCTACGCAGGTTATAATGAAATAGAATTTCTGGAACAACTCCTCAATGGGCCTCATCATCTACATCTACATAATACCCCGAAAGCCGGCTAAAAGGCATATGGCAGGGGGTGTTACGGCACCAGCCGTTAACAAATAAAAATGAAGTGCTCTAACGAAGTTAGGACTAGCATTTATTAAAGTCCTTTATGGTTCGGGGGAAGAACGAATTCTCATATCTATCCGTTCGGCTAAACATATATCTTAAATTATCGCTTCTATTGGACCTGGAAATATAGTGGAGCTCTAATATTATAATAATAAGGGACTTAAATTTTCGTCAAACCAGTCTTTGATTATTTTATATGTATGTTTACGGGAAGAAACATTTTTTTTCATTTCATATACAAATTATGGAGAGTGCTTAAGCATAATATAGAATTATCGATAAGATAAACACGAAAAATAAATTTAAACCAAACTATGCTTATTTAACAATTTTAATTTAACTTACTTTATTTGAACAGGAGTATATTATTTTCTATTTTTGATGATGGGATTTATACGCTAATGCAACATTTATGTAAAGGTTCCTGTTGTTAGAAGAGATATATTGAGGGAAAGATGTCGAAATATCCTACCATCAACACGTAGCTCACCCAAATGTAACCACTGAACATTATCGCAGGAGACTAAACATTGGACTCTGATTGCTTCGCTGCCTTTGTTTCCACAGGCGAAATTGTCCACATGCTTCCACACGTGGGCAAATTTGGTTTCCGCAACGAATGCAGAATAAAAACGAAATGCTCTGTGAACGCAAAAGGCTTTACAGGTGGATTATCGCTATATCTCCGTGAGCGCTCGTTGCTAATGCGGCCCTGTACACCGCACGCACAAAACCCGCGTTGGTAATAAAGATGTTATCGGAGCGTTTTATGTAGGCTCAGCTATTGTTGCAGTGTTTTCACGAGGAAGTATATGCCTTGCAAAATAGAGGAGCAACTACACATTAAGTACGTGCAACTCAGTAAAAAAGCACATTTAAGGGTATTTTATCTCGAAATAAAGGTAATGCCGACTGTGGTAAAACTTCAACGTAGGTATGACCTTATGACTGTATTATACGGGCTACAATTGCAAAAAATAGACTGCAAAATCTAGGTACATGTTAAGTGTAATGGAATTACCGTTGGGAATAATAAAAAACCTTCTGCTGTGAAGTTTGATAATACAAAACATGCCAAGAATATCAATATACTTAAGATGAAAGAATAACACAAGAATGGGCATGAATAGCAATTAAGTCACATTCGCGAAAAATTTAAACTTTAAGTACCACTATACATTACCAGATTCTTGAGACATAAATTAATTTGTGCTTTCTTTATGTTAAAAATATATGCCTTTTATAGTAATTCTTGGCGATAATAATATAAAATACAAGAACTACAACATAAACACCGCCTTTCAGAAAGAAATCTATAACAATCATCTGATATGATATTCATGATAATAACACAACGTCGGACCGCAATTAAAGTTTGATAGGTATATGTGTTTGTAAAGCCACACCCAGAATTTTACGATAAATATCAGCAGTTGATACATAAATTCTCATGTAAGCTCTGAATACTTCAAGAAGCTTATGTATGAGTGCGTTCAATACTTTAATTGTACCTAAGATAACGTTCCAGTTAAGTTAATGTTACTGAACTCAACTTCGTTTTTAACGAGTAGCTGACTGCATGATAAGACTCGGAGTGAGACTACTTTGGTGTGACATAGGGGCTTCCAATATTTCAAAAAAGACTCCTTGTATAGGTTTTTGTGGTGATCGCAAGGGGAGAAAATAGATGCAGTAGTTGAGCGGCTACGCCCGAATTTCACCAGGTGCACCATTGCGCTGATATAAATAAGTGATATTTTTTTCATCATGAGATTAATAATTTTATACGCAATTTTTTCCTAATTTTCTCTCCAAGCTTTCTTTATCCATCTACTTGATTAAACGATGATAATACTTTTCCATCCAAAAAACTCTCCATAGGATTACATTTATCCGCACTAGTGATGAAACCAATGGTCTAAGGTTGAAACATCTACTTAGTTAAACTTGTACCATCTACATCAGCCATTACTTGACCTCATTGTCATAGGCTACATCATTTATCGGTTAGTTGACATTTGATACGTCATCCTTTGCGAACGTCAGGTACGAAGCAGAAAAATGAACCTACTCGTCATATGGTTTGGATTGCACATTAAAATTCCTGCTCCATCTTACCCCTTGATAAATTTTCTCCCTCATGACATAGGAAAAGAGAAAATTTACTGTCAACACTTTTATCCAAGTCAGGTAATTTGATGGCACCGTGGTGTGGATAAAAATATACTCCTTGCGTTTAAACTTGCCTTGCTACATACGTAGCAGCATAAATAAACATAGGGCTTAAAAGACCTTCATTTTATGCAAATTGATAATAATAATAAAATAAATTTTCACAAGCTACTATAAGTATCAAATCAATGATCTCAGCATGCTATGTATACATGCATATATGTATTCTGCACGAGTAGCTGTAGTATTTACCGTATCAAAACGTAATAAATGAACGACTTAGAAGAAAGTAGTAGAAGCTCGATGCGATTTCACAGTGTAGAATCCATACTAATATGACTAATTACCTAACAGTTAGGGATTTTAAGGAGTCTTTCCCTAATAATTTGATAAAAACAAATGTAGAGAAATTGGGCATTCTAATATGAGTGAGTAAAAATTCAAGTTCGCCGGAAGATCAGTGGTATTTATGGTGCACCAAATCCGCACAATTTTCAAAGTATCATTTCAAGTCTATCGGCTTATCGTTCAGTAGTGATGATTTCAGACAGCCGGTTACTCCAAATGTTTCTCCAAAAAGTATGTACGGTAAATAAATTAGAATAATGATGTGAAAATTTAACTCTTCTCGAATTTTATTGCGTAAAAACTTAAAGGCTAACTCTATTAATTACCAAACAGATGATACTATATTTCAGGAACATGCAAAAGCAATGGGCTCGAGGAGAAAACGCCTGCGCAATACTTTTGTACGGCGAATTTTTTGAAAAATAAAAGAAAAAGATTTTCATGAAAAAACGTAATTTTCGCGAGGAATAATTTTTCCCATGATGCAGCGTATTATGCCACCGTTGAATGGGGTGCTTCATGCTGCGAGGGAGTCTTCCCTTGGATTTGTGCGGCATTCGATTATCCGTAGGATCATATGAAGGGTGATGCTACTCCATAATGCATACAAGATATTCCACCCAATCTCATCTGCTCCTCGCAATTTTTCATCTCTTACGAAAATAAATGGCTCTTCATGCGCCACAGTGAGAATTTCACGCCTTGTAGGTTTTTAGACGGAGAAGGAGGGAGATGTAGACAGGGGGGTGCAAAATCGTTACTCACGAGGTCTTCGGGCTTAAAAATGTAGTCATTCTAGCAAGATAAAAAATTCAAACGACATTTTCATAAGATAATAACAGAAGCAATATTCCCCTGAATTTTTTTAACGCAATCCAGCACGCTGCGCACCCCAATCTTAGAGATTTAGTTCAACATCAGATTAATCTTGTGAGAAAAAATGCTGTAATGTCAGCATAGGATCATAATCAACAAAATCACCTTGCATTTTTAATGCTGTCTCTACGTTGGTTGCAGATTATTGCAATGTAACCCAATTAGGTATCACAAAGTGTTGATTCAAGAAAACGCAGAATAGATGTTCCCAACTGTGAGTAGTAAATTTATTAGAGCTCATAAATATGAAATGCACAGCTTACCCTTTTGATCATCTGATTGGCAATTAGTATTTTTATTGGTATCCTTTCGGTGTTTCAATGGGTAATGAAATTAAGGTAGGTAGGAATAAGCAGAGAGCATATAAACTTGAGGACAAACTCTTTCCATCTACTTTAAGGTTGGTTCTTTAAATATCTATTTAATATATAATTTCTCATTTAACCTATTGGTGTAAATTGATTCGTGGATAATTAAATCACTATATACCTCTAGGGCAAAAGAATTAGCTAGATCTTTTTCCTTGTCAAATACCTAGGCAATATATTTTCAAATGCCCACGCTAGTCTCAGTCTCTGCACGTAAAATTGTTCGAAATGATATGAATTAGAGAACGAGATTTTAATAATTAAAAAAGGCTTTGTCAGCCCTTTGAGATCGCACCAGGGACCTGAAAGCGGGCATAGAGCCGGTCGTCCCTTGACAAGGATGCTTACTCGGCTCAGCCCGTACCGGCATCCACCCAGGTTAAGGGGGTGCTCGACTGCGATCGCCCTGGGACAGGGATGTCTTTCAAGCGAACAGTGAGCAGATGAATAAATAGTTTAGTAGACAAATACTAACTGCTATTGAATGTTACTTGGGTGTTCCACCGGTTTTTAATGATCCAATGGACCGAAGGAGAAATCGATAGAGACGGCGGTTATTCCCTGAGCAACAACTGGAAACCCGTCCTGCGAAGATTACGTCCGACCAAAACCAAGGACTAATCAGAAGGAACCTGAGACCATGGCACCGGTATATATAAGGCGACCACTTTCCAAGCCACGATATTTATTCCCGAGGATGTAGTACGAATCGTACCCCGAAACGTCGGCGGCCATGGACGAGATAACCCGGTGGAGAACCCGAGCAACCTTCACTATAACATATGCCTGGAAAGCAGATGCAAGCAGATCTGTTCTTAGGTGGAAACCAGAATGACTGCACGATAACGAAATGAATGCACTACACAATGAAAGCATCATGGATTTCATAGGAACGCCGCGCCGTTTCAATAAATCAATCTCTTGGTCCTTGAGTACATCATTAGGTACTCGAATACCAATTTGGGTACTAGAGGAACAACTTAGTACTGAAATACCTGTGCTCCGGTACTACTACTCTAAAACCCGCTTGCTTGGATGGAATGTGATGGATCCATGAGACCGAAGGGGACCCTTTTCTTCGATGACACCCTAACGCCAAAATTTCTCTCGTCCCCGCAGAGTCGCTTCGCCGTCGTCGCCGCCATCGCCAGGGAATTCAGGGCGGGCGTGCGGTCGACGGCTGCGGCGAGAAAGCCATGAGCCACGGGTGTGGAAAGGACCGCTCCCCGCCCACCTCAAAGGGGTGGAGAGCTGGGTGCCGTGAGCGACATACATCCCTTGGCGCTGGGAAATGGAAATTCAAGGAGATTAGGCAGCAAAGACACCGCTTCTTGGCCAAAGGTAACTTGGTACCTGATTAGGTCGCAAGGTAAAGGAGGAAATTTGATATGAAAAAAATAGTGTTTTTCACTCTCACCAAAAAAACTTTTAGATGAATAAAATTCAAATTATCACTATAAAAAACTTAGCAAGATTCATTAGCACACCCGACTAATTCATTCTTTTCCACTTTCAGAGCACAGAAGATATTTTAATACGAGATTTTTTAAATCCTTTTATGCAGGTGGTCAACTTCCCTGTCCCTTTTAACCTAAATATTATGTTCTACGTGGGGATTTTGGCATGGGTTAGTGAAGAGAAAAAGGGAAGAATGCGAAGTTTGCTACCCTGGAATGGTACCCCCCGAGAAAGAGAAAAGATTGATGGTCATTGATAAGGTTATTATCTCTAATATTTCAATGGAATAGTTCTATTTTCTTGACGCAGGATATCATCTCGTCAACTGTTAGAAGTGTCAATTTTTCACTTCAATAAACTTAGAAAGATTCAAAAGCATACCAAAAAAAAATATTATGGACCACTTTAAGAGCACAGCAGACATGTAAAGCTGAGGAAATTCATTTTATTCGTCTGCATTATTGTGTAATTCAACGGAATAGTCTAAAAAAGACCCAAACCTATAATGGAATTACCACACACAATAAACGAAAGAATTGACAATGGCTATACACAGGACTTCAATAAATTAGTTCATTCCATGGATTTTTTTAGTTCTGCCTCTCACAGTTAGAGAAAAGCTTTTGAAGTGGACATGAAGGCTGTTGAAACTATCTAAGTTGGAACGCGGATGGTCAGCTATCTTAAGTTATGAATATCGGTGACTTGGTGAAGTGACTAACTCACAATGATTTATAATAAAAGGTCATTTGATAGCGTTGTTACGATTACATTTCTGTGGTACGAATAATAATTGACAATGATATACTGAAATAAATGTCATCCGTAAATTATACTACAGTCATTGGCGAATCAAATACGGAGTTACATTGAAGGCAACTTGGTTAATTATTTCCGATAATCCACCCCTATTGATTCAATTCGAAAACACACGTCGCAGATAATAAAATGCAAAATTATTGCTACCAAAAGAAATTTTTAAATCATAAATTTCACGTAAATCCAAAATGCCTACCTAAAAATACTCTTCGTAGGTTTTCTCCGAGATTATCATCGAATATATAGAATACACGAGTTGCGAAACACAATTGAACCCTTTTAAGGCGAGTTTAATCATGGAAGCAAATTATTGATAACGTTTTAGTCATTAAAAAAATCATGAGGAATTTAAACCAATCACTGCAAGTAACAAAATAGTGTCGATTCAAGCTGATGAAATGATGAAACTTTATCAAATATTTACGTTCAAAATTCAATAAAATCAAAAGAATTAAAGTTACAGAGAAGGATATGAATATTGAATCAAGTCATTGACAAAATGTGGTTGCCAACATTTATGCTTCGTTTGAAAAAGAAATCCAACTTCTTCGGGAAATTTTGCTAAAAAAAAAGTTGGATAAATGCGGAAAATAAATTCCCAGGAGACTGAATTGATACCTAAGAATTTACCTCTGTTCTTCTATTGTCTCATTTCACCATTAACGCCTACTTATTTCTAATTAACACTGCAATGAGTGGGGCAGTAGTTGATGATACTTGCGGATGTTTTTAGCCCTCGATCTTACCTAGCAGGGCTAAGGCATTTTCCGGCTTGCCGTAAGTGCTGCGCTACCAATCAAATAAAGCGAAGATTTTTTTCCCGCCCACTTCCGGATAGTGTGATCCGCCAGGAGGAATTCCCTTATTTACCCCAACAGAAAAACCACCAAACAGTAATTAAGGGCTCGTGGGCACATCGCGTGGGTACAACCCCTAATGTTTGGACTGCACTCCACATACCGCAAGGAAGAGAGAATTTAAGGAGTTGTAGCGTATCTGATTGCCCCATAGCGGGGTAGTGTAACGCCCGCAATTTCAAGAGGAGGATTCAAGATGGCGGAAAGGGAGGATTCCAAGGGTGTTGGAGGCCGGAAATGGAACGGGTGGACTGAACAGAGCAACTGGAGTTTTATTCGTTAGAGCAACGCGCGGTCGAAGTGAGGTCGAGAGTTTTAATGATAGAAGGGTAGGATGCAAGAGACGGGTATCAGTCAATAGCCTTTGCAGAAGGGAAGAAGCTTGCAGTCCTATCTCATGGTGCTAATCCAGGATGGAGAGCAATAGGAAAACACATGTACATCTGTTTTCACACAAATTAGTTAATTCAGAATAGAGTGAAAGAGCTACATGAAAAAGTTAGTTCATCTTTGTCCATGCAACTCAAAATACGGAAACCGTATGCCCAGGGAACGTCATCAATTTTTATCCATTGCGTACGGGGATCAGGTTCACCTGGTGGCTAGAGTGTTGGCTTCCCCCCCGGTGGGCTCAGGTTCAAATCCCGTCAGTGGCAGAGAATTTTCAGATATTGCCCGATCCCTGCTTGAGTGTTGAGTGGGGGACATTTCAAGCGCAACATTCCGTCCGTCGGATGGGACGTTAAGCTGTGGTCCCCTTGACGCCTTTCATGAAGAGCAGGCTAATGTAGGCTAAATAAGGTTTCTGTCCACCCTTCCTTCCATACCCTTCCCTCATGGCAGAATTGGCCTCAGCTGTCAGTCCACTCCTCCAAATACCATACCATACAATTCATTGCGTTCAATGACTATTTCCCCCAGATTTTCAACCCGAAGGCTAGATTGATTAGGCAAAGGTACAGCTCACCCCGATCTAAGATCCATGGGAATGAATTTCTTAACCTATTCATGATAAGGGTCGAGCTCTTTTCTCTGGGCTACATCGAACTTTAAGTATTATTTTTTTACTTATATTGTCCCGAAAACAGCTCATTTAAGGCCTTTTACATCGGTGGAAATAACTTCAAACAACGACTATCACAAACAACCATTCCCTGGGTAGGGGCAACCTACAAGGCGGGACTCGAACCCGCGACCTTCGGTTTGGCAGGCGAGGACTTAACCCCGCCGCCACCCAGACCGGCGATTATGATTTTGTAAAATACCTTTGTATTCATAGATTATCTTAAACCCATATCAATTTTATTTATTACTCCAGTCATAATAATTGCTGCTGCTAATGAATACGCACAAGTTATGAAAAATATTTTATGCTATAAAATTGTAGCCCATAAGTGGCTATGTCATAACTCAAGTGATTTGGTGATTTCTGAAATATTTGGAATTACTCGGACATTTATGAGGACACAATTCATGCTTGTTGAAATTAACACATCAAAATACTAAAATACAGTTGCTGGAATAGATAATTCTATCCCATGCTGGAAGATCAAATTTACGAGGAAATGCAGTAACTCCTGTTTTATGAAACAAATGCAGTTTTTGAATAATTCTACAAGAAGTACGACTCGAAAGTAATTCGCTGTGTGCCCTTTTGAAATAAATTATAAATACTGTGACTTTTACCAAATATTATTCCTTAGTACCAAACAAAATAGCGTATCATGGATTGATCTAAAAAATTTCTCATTCAAACAAAATACTTTAAGTACTGTTTTCTCGTTAATTTTAACGCAACTATTTCACCAACGCCGGAAAACAACTTCAGCATGAGTCACTTTAGGGTGAGTCCCCAATGCGAAAAGTCGCATTCAGGGCTTTGTTTTATATCCCTCATATCTTTTAAACAATATCAGATGTGGCTTGATAATGATCGCATACCTTATTTTAACCAGGGAACAAAGGCTGGCTAAAATTAATCCTCCCATTATTTCAGTGAAAGTATGAAATAAATTCACGCTCTAATTATTTCGAAAACGAATTTGAAATTTATACAAGCGCACGATATAAATTCTCCCCCTCAGTCTACCAGAATGGATGGAAGGTGGGGCGGATGAATTAACGGTGGAATTTTCAACACAGTGCGAGCTCACGACAAAAGCGACTGCGAGGCAAAGGTGAACAAACGGTTAGAGACAAGAGACCTCGGAAGCGGAGATGGAATGGGACGCCGGAGTGAGAAGTGAAGTTGAGGCCGCGAGAACCGTTGAAATGAAAGCGTATTACGGGTAAAATAGAATTAAATTCGCAAATGAACGAGTATTTGGAAACAATTGTTGCACAAACTTTAAATTGTAATTAAATGCATCCTATCTTTCTCATACAAAATTTCTTTTTTGGTAGAATATCAATTTCCCACTCAACACAACATAGGGGAATTGGTGGGGTTTACAAAAATATAATAGGTTACATATCACTGCAACGTTATTCTCTCTCCTAAAGATACTCTCTCTACTGCAATTACTTTCTCAGTAGGAGGAGGGATGGCACTAGTGCAGTAGCTATTGTATCGGATTATCATCCTGTAGAACCGGGCTCAAATCTCGGCAAGGTTGGTGATTATTCATGGATTGCTCGGTTTTTGCTCTATTGTTTGAAGAAGGGAATTTAAGTATACCCCTCCGTCCGTCGCATGGGACGTAGTTCATTGCACACACTGCAAATTTTAATTGTGTGCATCCTAGCTTTCTCGTGCAATATTTCTAAACCTTTTATCTAACAAATAAAAAATGAATTCCCAATCAAAATAGTCCAGTTCATGCATGACAATACTATGGGTTGCATATCATCCCAACGCAATACCTAAAGATACACTCTCCGCCGGAATCTCATTCTTAGTAAGAGCAGGGATCACGCGGATGCATTGGCTAGTGTATCAGCTTCTCATCCAGTGGAACCGGGTTCAAATCTCGGCAGTGGTGGAGATAATTCATGAAATGCTCGAACCCTGCTCGGGTGCTTTGTAAAGGGGAATTCAAGCACAGCCCTCGGTGCCTTTGGTTAGGATGAAGCTGAGCCGTGTCTGAGATCAACGCTCGGGCTTAGAGAAGACGCAGGGGCGTCAAAGTCAACTGTCCGCTTCGGAAGGTGTTCCTACAAGAAGAAAATGGGTCATACTGTACATATATATCCCAACCCAAGAAAGAGCATGGCTTATTCCTTGATGTTCCTCCTAAAGCGAAGCAGGTGCCGCTCCACTCCCCAAGGCCACTCTTGGTCAGTCTGTAAGCTTAAAATCCTTGATTTCAATTACCCCATGTGCCACCGTATTTGCTCCCCTGATCTCTATCCTTGTGACATAGTGCAAGCAAAGCATTTATTTTGATAATTAAACGGCGTCTGCTTATTTGCTCTACAGTTGTTTTCTTCTTACTGCCACTACCAACACCACCTAAAGTAAAAGACCTGAGGGCCTCAAATATTCTCTCGTATGACGTCACTGAGCGGAGGCCAATGTTTACCTGTAGTCAGGGGAACTCCGTGTTACATTCGTGGTTGAAGTAATGTGAGTACATGAGTGAAAGTGATTTAGTTGTGCCTTGATTTAAGTTAATTGACGCCGCTGATTGCCGTGTTGTCCGAGGTTTTCTTTAAAATTCGCTGGAAGTTAATGTCTAAAACGGTGAATAAGTGTTGTGTGCCTAAATACCGAGGAAACTATGTGGACGGTGAAAAAGTTTCGGTGCTTTGCTTCCCAGATGGTGACGGTGGCGTTGCCACTAGCATTTCCGTCGTGATTTTTGGAGATAGTTTAAAGATAACGCCAACGCCAGGTATCTCTCCACTCTTACATCCCTGCCAAGGCGAGAATAATTTAAGCAGCCGGTCGCTTCCTTCAAATACCGTAACATACAGGAGCAGGGGGGGGGCGGGATGCAAAGAAAAACGTAGGACGGGAGTAGAAAAGAGACTACGAGGCGTAATTACTCGCGATGGTGTCCCACCCTTCCTGAGAGCGGAGCCTCTTTGATTTCCCACAAGATCTGTCGAGAGGGAGAGTGCGCGAACCGTAGAATAGGAGAAGAGATGGGAGATGCTAGGCGGGGGAGGTAATGCTGCTGCAGCCGCAACGGATGAGACTGTGGTGAGGGCGAGGCGTCTTCTCCTGGTGCTTCTTCTTCCACACATGTAGTTAGCGCTTTCGCCCACGATATTTTAGTGTCAGAAGAAGACAACATTCCAGTAGACGCGATTTTTCTTGATTTCAAAAAAGTATTTGATGAAGTGCCCCACGGAAAGTTACTGATAAAACTGAAATCTAAAGGTCCTAGAAGAAGATTTCATTTTCTTGGATAAGAGAACGTCCACGACCACGTGCAAAGAGTAGTATTGGACGGCGCAGTTTCCAACGAGGTTAGAGTCACTTCTGGCGTCTCTCAGGGTAGTGTCATAGGTCCGCTCCTATTCATTCTTTACATAAACAACACTGGTAAAATGGTACACATTAAGCCACGATTATTTGCAGACCACGTGGTAATTTACAGGGAAATCCGTTCCAAGAAAACAGGGATGGCCTAACGAACGACCCTGCTACTATCCAAGCGTGGTGCAATGCATGGCAGTTGGAATTAAATTTGAAAAAATGCGTAGTAACGATTTTCTCGAAGGAAATAACTCTCCAAAAAAATGCTATATCATTCAGGATTCCCAATGAGAGACTGTAGAATTCGTGAAATATCTATGAGTTAGCCTCAATAATAATCTATCGTGGAAAAAAACATATTCGGGAAGAAAGAGGTCAAGGTCGTAAATCAGGTTTTGTTAAAAGAATAATGAAATAGGCTTAAAAATAGAATTAGAATGCGTGCAAAGAAGAGCTGCCAGGTATGTGAAAGAATGTAAATTCAAGAGCAGTATATTTTCTTACGAAGTTAGCCATATCTTACGTACTGCGGTAGATCAGATCATATAAAGAAAATAAGAGCGATAGACTATAGAACAGACAGATTCAGAATGTATTTTTTTCCACGATCAATACGAGACTATTACAGTAGCGTTAGAACTCAAAAATAGATTAGGTGACTTCTATTGTAGCTTACTAACTTGTGCACACCTTAAAGTATTTTTCTGAATTTTTTTATTATTATTTCTAACAGCGTGTTTTGTGTGCTCTAGCTTTATTGGCAGGAAACCCTAATGAGAAGCAGGTAGGTTTTGGCTTTCAATGAATGAGGTATTATAATATGTTAGCATGCGTAAGTTTTTTTGTAACGTGAGGTGTGCATCTGGGAATCCTATTGCGTACTGTATGCTGGTGAGTGATAACCCCCTGCCAAACACTTTAGAGGTAGCTCGCAGGGTATTCATTAGATGGAGATATTTTCAACGAAGCAGAGATCAAGTAAAAGGCATCAGTTCAGCTCCACACTTAAAAACATAAATCTCACATAAACGTTACTTTATTATACTTCAAGTTACAATAATTATTATCTAATTTTCCCATACATTCTGAATATGCAGAGAAAATTTTCTAGAAAAATTTATCATTGTTATTTTTCATTCTTCTAATTTATACTACCATTACTTAATAAAATTCAACCTTAAGGTTGCCAAGGATTAGCGAAGGTAGAGCTTAGCCCGAACTAAGTCACAGGCGTATATATTTCGCAAATTCAGGGCAACAGAGACAGTTTTATTGACGTGTGTCAAATTCTACTTCATGGATTTCACGGATAGGGTTATCCGAAAGCTACAACGTTCCTCTTTTCAAGGATGAGAACTTTTTTTCGCTGGTGGTTGCTAGTGCTACCCGTATCACTACCTGTGTGGTGCAAGGGTCTATCTATCCGAGCGCTTTGGAGTTGGTCGTGCCTATTATCTTGTTATATGCTGAGAGATAATTTATGCTGAATGATTACTGTGTTTCCTACATAGCAAATGTTTACAAAAGTTCAACTAGCTATTTCACACATACTTATTTTTATTTTTTATCCTGAATTACACAGCCAGCATAAAATGTAGTTTTGTCTCGCTACGTGAGATAAAAAATTTATTTTACTCGTTCCATTAATAGGAAAAATCAAAGGATGGTTCCACAATATAACTAAACGCAATAGAACTAAAATGGGTAAGGCATTTTCATAAGTTTATTATTAGATTATCAAAAAACACTAATTAGATATCGTACCACTATCTTCTATCAGAAAATAAAATGGTAAAAAAATGATTTAAAAATAATGATAATTATGTTTATTCCAAGCATTCTCCACGAAATGATACTTGTTAGACGACAGCGCTACGATTATGACGGATTGAACCCAGTCACTAAAATATCGCGGGCAATTATTTGAGCTCACATCTGGGAGATAATCAAGCTATTAGCACCAGTCGACTATCAGCCGAAATTATCACATCGCAACGATTGATTCGTATTAATTTGAGGATCATTTATAACCAGACGCAGAGAGAGATCAAAAGACCAGGAGAAGTCATTCATTCGATTAAATATGGAAGAACATTCCTTCCCTCTCAATTTATTTTGTACAGAAAAAAATGGCAAATATTTTCGTGAAGTAAAATGATACTCAAGATTTGAGAAACATAAGCCATCAAATATCAATGTACGAAAATAACACAGCTCTATATCAACAGAGAGTTAATTTGTCTAAAGCTATGGGGAGTAGTGATTGGTTAATCAGAGGACAGTTAGTTTTGATTAACCCCTTATTTATCGTAATTAATACCACCCATAGGGAGCATGGGAATACTCATAGCCACAAAAAAGAGTATTTTACAAGATATATTTAAGAAACTCATTTCTTATAATGAAAACATGGGAGTTCAATGACATATAGCAAAGATGTTACTTAAAAAGTAATAAATATTTACTATATTAAGGCTACTTGAAGGCATTTTGGTTCTTTTTTTGCCACTGTAAGAAGATGTTGGTTAAAAAATTAACTTAATTAACTAATCAACAATGAAATTCACTCTTAACAAGTATTACGCAGGGGAAATGCATTATGATCAAAGTGTCACATTAATTTAAATGCATATCATATAAATATCTTGCAATGCTTTCGATAATTCAAAATACCTCAAAAGTGCAGGCAGCACTGATTATTATTTAGAAGTCTTAAATTTTTGGTTTCGGAATAAAAAAAATCACAAGAATAAATTTCAAAGGAGATTGAGAAATATGCCTAAAGGGAAATTTTTCATCAACACTTTCAAAATGTAATATCTCAGCACCAAAGAGTATTATTTTCCAATTCTCTCTAATTTCTCGGTGAAATATTCCCACGAGAACTTTTCGAAGCATGGAAGTAGGTACTCGAAATTTTTTTGCTGCTTTAATAACAGAGGTCCGGTGAATGTAGTTCATTCCGGTGAATATATTTTTTTAATAGTTCATAAAGTGTTAGGAAATACTTTTTCAGAATGTGTTACTTTTGCAATTAATTCAAACGGGCAACCCTTTTACGTGGAACGATAACGTATAAAATAACAGGATGATACAGATAAAACTAAAAACTTCTCTGCCGGTTTACAAGATACAGAAAACTTAATTTAAAATATCTGCCCTGAACGTATTATTTTTATTTCTTGCGTTCAGACAATATGTCGATTATAATTCGGAAAAACTGGCGGTGAAAATTGGCAGTGGCAGGGACTAATTAAATGTTAAAATTTTCAAATCGGCTGAAAATATAATCTCCTTGAATTTGATAAAAAAAACATTTGGCTAAAGAGGCGAAGTTCAAAGGTAAAGATGGGAATTTAATTGAATAACCAACATTTGAGAAATCTGTAATATACCAGATCATAGGATTTTGTTAGCAAATACATTATATTTAGACCAGTGAACATGAAAATCAGCAACATCCAAATAAAAAATATATCCAATTTTTTCTTTCTCCTGCATTTAAGCTGAAAATTAATCGCTGACAATTGAGGCGGGAAGAAAAGTTCAAGAAATAGGCATTCAAAAATTATAGAAAAAATAAACATGCAGCCGGTAAGATTGCTTTTAGTTTATCATCCACGCAAAATTTATTCCGCAATATTACATTTCTTTGGCTTATTCATTCTCGTGTTGCACTAGTACTATAGATATCTAAGATGAAGTAGAACAGTAGCCCAAATCTACGTGTCTACATCTTTTCCTGCAGTGGGTATGAGGACTTAGGTTCACATTGACTTCACAATGAGGTTCTTAAATGAAGTTCTTATAGTTTTACGTTGTCATCAGCAGTGACGTCATGGAAAAAATAGCAGTACCTACTGAAACGCACTTTCCTTCACTTTTTTTAGGAGTGAAATATTACTCTATGTGTTTTTTTTAAATCACTAGTCATTGTTTACATTTTATTATTTTTTTGCCTTGGTTACGAATGTATATATTAGAAGTTTTGAGGCAACAAAATTGATAAAAGTGTTATGGGTCTCTTGTTAATGTAGTACCAGAACGGTGTTCCGTCGCGTTCCGGCACCATGAAACCACTGGTCATTAGAACTATATATCATATCTGTAAAAAACTAAACCCCTCGAAATCCATCTTTTGACTCTTTCCCCGTCCTAAGATGTACTTTTTCTTGCCACAGTGTATTGGAATTTTAAATGGATCATGGGGGTAGATAATTACCTCCCTACATACGATAGTAGATAGCTGCATAAATAATTCTAAGATAAGATGTAAATTAATATTTTAATAAATAGATTATGTATCGATGATAGGTTGTGTATTAGTACCTTAAACTTTATATTTTAATTTTACTAACGTTAATTCAATCTCGTTATGATCAATTTAAGGTCCACATCGTCTGAATTTCAAAACCAATGACTGATTTCTGTAAATTTATCAGTGAAAGTCATATCAGATGTGTATTTATCCGTTATATAGAGATTCAATTTACACAAATAATTTATTGAGTCTCTCTGGTTGAGTTATGATATGCATTCTAGGTTCATATGAATAAACAAAATAGTGATCAAATTAAGAACAAAAAAACTGTTTTGAAGAAGAAATCACTCACTAGATTTATCTTTTATGCAACAAAAATTTCTGATGTTTCGCCCAAGCGCTTGTATAAAAACACCCTCCGAGTAGAGAAAAAATACATCTAATTCTCAAAAATACTCTATTCTAACAATCAATTTTACCCTAACTAGCACACTCGGTTACTCTTACAATCTACAACGTATTGTTACTACTACTACAAATAAACTGCCAGGTTGCCTCTTTTCTTTAAAAATATTCTGTAGCATCGAAAGTTACCTTCGAACATCCAGCCATCGAAAAACAAAGAATGGGTGATTATAAATTGAAAATGGGTGGTATAATGGTGAGGTGAATTAAAACTTCTATCCTATATGTTTGAATTATTGAACATTCCGAGTTAGAAATAGTGCACTTCCTCTTCTTCGATTCAAATTTAATATTTCTCTTTTTATGCATCTGCCACAGAGATATGACGCGGAAATAGTGAACCCTTATGAGTCACATTAGATCCGCTTGGCGCAGATATCTTTTGTATCACATGCTATTAAGTCCACTATAATTGCTTAATATGATTTTTCCATAATTTTATTAATGGTACTCTACTCTTCTTATCTTTCATTTCACTAATAATTAAATGATTTCCCTCGCTATATAGGTTTTTCGAATTTAAATTTACAGAGCGCGGAATAATCACATAATAATATATCGCTATAACTTATGAATACCTAATGGAATATCGAATTTATATAAAATCGAATTAAGATTTTTGAAAAGTCTTGGTTACAATTTGATTATAATCAGAGATTGGGCTTAGACAAATAATTTATAAAAAAGTCATTATTCATTACTGCCAAGCCTTCATAATAGTCTGTAAATATTTAAAGGTGAAGAAATCTCATGCTTTCCATTTTATTATAACTGTCATGCAAGAATGAATTGTGACAGCTATATTGACAGACTCAATTTGCAGTTTAATAACTCAAATTGTTTAAACTCAATTTTGAAGAAAAAACTTAATTTTGAAGAATCAAAAGCCACAATAACTTCTCAGTTATTGCTGATTTTTATGTGCCTAAGTGAACAAAGCCTGCATTTTTATCCACCCTTAACTAGGAAAATCGTCTTGAGTAGACGTACGATTATGATAAAATATTTCACCATTGCGATTTTCAGTTTTCCCCAAATGAAAATAACTTCCGGAGTTCTAATCTACATTAGCTAATCCAAAACGGCGAGTAGCTTTAGAGCGAATACAGCTATTTTCCCGAGATATAGATCTGGAAACCTGGACCCAGTCCAGCGATCGCGTATAAAAAATTATAAAGAGAATATTGACGGCTTTAAAAATTCCTGCTCTTATAGTCATACATTTCTGCTCTCGGAGTTAAATGACGTATCCTTACAAAACGCCATTCTCCCAGTGATTTACTCCTCAGCATCTGTTTAAGAATTTTAAATGAAAATTTCTTGTTGAAAACAGCCTATATAATCTGTTCATTAATGTAATGGTCTCATCTAACTCGAACAAGCTGAGGATAAAACTAGTAACATGCCCTAGTCAAAATTATGCAAGCATGGAATAGGTCCCTGAAGATACTTCATCCATTTCACATATTGCAAGGCTACTTCTCAATTATCTTTCACGTCCCACTAACTAATGCTTCGCATCTCCGACGAGCGAATCCGTTAAGCGCCTTTGATCAAAACACTCGGCAAGCTGCCGAGTTTAATAAACTAAACTCAAGGCAAACTAGATATAATGCCGTGTATCACATAATTTAGCATGCTCAACGAACGGCAAAAAAGGCCTCGTTAACTTCACAAAAAAAAGTAAAATAAAACATAATTGGGAATACGGCTGATGATGAAAATGTGGCGACCAAAATATTTTTATCAAGGGGAAAAAATATCAGAGGATTCATTAGCTGCATTCTCTACGGGAAAACTGGCGTTCTTTTTTATTTCGAGGAAAGAGGTGCATTTCTTTGTGAACGCAACGTCACAAAATGTGAAACTCGCCCGGATCCTGAGGCCGCGGGAGAGGAGGAAGCTGCGGATAGGGGTGGATTCAAAATGAGGGCCCCAGTGGCTGGGTGCACCCAGTCCGGTGGAGAATAAAGAGAGAGGGGGGTGGGGTCAGGGTCAAGGTCGAGAGACTTCCCGGAATAATCTTTTAAGAAACGAATTTATGGAAATTTCCCGGGAGAACACCTACGTTGGGGAAGGGTGGGAGGAGGAGAAAGACTATAAGGCACGGGAAGAGAAGGGGCGGCCGGGCCGGAATAATATTTTGCCCAACTTCGGAAGTTATTTGCGCATTAGTGAACGGAAAAAAAGAGAGACGTGACGTGAATAGCGATGAACTCGACGAGAGAGAGCAACGTTTTTCGGAGGAGGCCACGTGAGTACGACTTTGCTCTCTCAACGGAAATTAGAGCGCTCTCTTTAATATTCGAAGAGTGCGCAAGCCCGCACACGACCAACCCGCTCTCGGAATTGTCCGCGAAATCAAAAATTTTCCCTTAAATTTCCGGCTATATTATTATCAATCCCGGGGAGCGCTGAAGGAATATTTCGGAGCATATTTATTCATATTTCCTTGGAACGTTCCCAGGGCGGTCATTGAAAAATATATTTCCCCGCCGCGATACTCGGAATCTGCAGAGATGATTCCGGAGAGGGCATTGCAGGAGTTTTTATGGTACAGTGTTCATTTTTTTGTAGTAGGCACTTCACGGCTTACTCGCTTAAAACTTTTGGAACGCTCATTTGACATAAATACTCAGAATTAGAGATATAATCATGAGTTTAAAAATATATCACTGAAATTTTGATTTACAGAAACAAAAAATGAATAGCCTCAGGGTCATTTCTGACGAGAGATTTTCTAGTAAAATCTCCTGTAAAAAAAAGGGACAAAAACGGGTCAGATTAAATGACTGCCGATCGTTGTAACAACTTAGGTACATATATGGTAGTTTTTTTCTCCAGGAATTAAAGTATGAATTATTTATGTCAAACAAACTCTTAATGTTAGATATAATATCAATTTCATTAAAATACTTCAAATATACTCTATAAAAGTACAACTGCGTTATAAATTGACGTAATTTTAGAAGAGAATATTTATAAAACATTTAAATTAATTTGGAACGGATGAGATAAACATTTACTGATAATCTCACAGATATAAGTAGGCATTCACTGTTTAGCGTCTCGCAAGATGATGTTAAGTCGCAAAATACATTCAAGTCCTTAAAGGTATCTATTGATCTAAGCATGAAATGTTTGCCTTTTTCATCTACTATATGTGAAATACTGACGAGATTTATGATATTTTAAGTGCTTCAATATGCTACATGCTAATTGCATGAATTGAATTTCGAACGCTATGCTATGATGATTTCTAGAAGCAATCGTCATAGGTACCATAAATAATTAACATTAACCATCTTGCGTTGGTTGGAGTCTTCTATGACGTAATTTTACGCACCGCTTGTTCCAGAATAGGAAAGGGCCAGACCGAGTAAAACCGACTAGATCAGAAGCTACAATGCTACAAATGGTACCATAGATGATGAGTACCAGGCGTAGAAAGACGCTATTTCAATTATTAACACTAGAACCGCGGAACTTTCCAACCCCACCAAAACCGCGGCATGGGACTTTTTTGTCCCATTGACAAAATACGTTGATCCTGTCATGTTTAAGTGTAATTGACGGCTTTTTTGTGGTTTGTGTGAACAAAACACGTGTTTGGGTAGTGTTTAAAATGTTTTATTAAGTTTAACTAGGAATACAGTAAACTTATTTTGACAGCAAAAGTGTTGTTTATCAAGAGGGGCGCAGCGCCGGGCAGAGGTGACGCGGCCGGCGCTGCGTGTGTAGGCGGCGGGCGCAGTGGACAGATTATTTCCTTCTGCGCTTCTAACTGGCAGAATAACGGTATCTGTGCATCGATCCCCTTCGTAATAAACTGTTATTATGCTAAATACAAAATAAGTGTAAAAAAACTGAAATTGTATGTTTTCCCCATATGGGACAAAAAAGTCCCATCCCGCGGTTCTAGGTAAATCGTCGTAATTCTCGCGAACCAAGCATCGTACAATATTTTTTATATAACCATTCGAAAGAGCATAAAAAATGAGCAAAAGTCAGTACATTTCAAAGGGATCAAACCACTAGTACATGAATGGCAAACATTTGCAAAGGGCGATGGGGCAAAAAAGTCCCGTCCGCGGTTTTAGTGTTAAAGGAGAAGTTACCCATATTATCGCGACGGTTTAACGTGCAGCACCAAAAGAGATATATTTTGTCCGTATTTGGAAAAAATGGACTATTTTTCACAAGAAGGACCTTTTGTCAAGAAATTTAATTAAACAATACACACAGATAGATGATGTGAGTTGTTAAGAATGTTATTGGCCAACTACTGGGAGATGAAGAACGTAGACCGGTAACGATATAGCCAAGCACTCCGACTTCCATTGGGCCGGATGATTCATCAAATGGAGCCGAAGGTGAGACAGCCACAGGTACGGAGCAAAAATTAATTAGGTACTGTAAATTAGGCAAGACTCACTTATTGGATTTGAATCGATAAACATGACGTAAATTTGTAAAGGTATCGTAAGGTAGTTGTGGATTGCGATATTAATCACCAAAAAATAATATTTCACTAACTTAGATTACTAGAACTTAGAGAGTTAATATTTCACTTCCAAAAAAAGTTAAGAGAAGTGCGTTCTGGCACTGCTAGTTATTCCATGACGTCCCTCGGTTGTGGGATAGCATTGTGCATTCTAAAAATTTTAGATCCTTTCCACAACAAGTGTATTTTTTTCAAATTTTATTTCGTTCATATCTTATCACTTCTATCACTTTATTGGGACTTATAATCTAAATAAGGAATTATAATCAGCGGATAGTATTCTTATAACTTCGATCAGAGGGGGACTGATTCGCCAGATGGAGCCAAAGATGACGCCACCAAAGAATCAGGGCCAAAGAAAACGATCAAAGGGTTACAAATTTAGGTTTTTATTAGAAATTACAGATTAAAATGTAATCATGACACACATTTAAACTAGGCACCTATTGTAAACATTATGACCCCTGCCATTGATCTTTTGATGACGTTTATTAGTTAAAGTTATTTTAGCTTAGCGCGCAGGTTAACGTTCGAAGCATTACCTACCTCCACCATGATGGGAAAGAAGCACTTTATATAATATTCATGATTAATATTATTTTCATCAGTAGTATTTTGTATCATATTTCATTCGATTAAAATCGCAAATTTTTTCGGTTTATGATTTCGTAGAATATACAGGTACTTTATTTTATCCATGTGACTTTAGCCGCCAACATGGGGGCCAATCGATATAAAACGAAAAAAAATGATGAATGTAAAAATTTAGGAACCAAAAGATCTTTTATTGGGTTGCAGTAAGTCATGCTGATCCAGTCGAATCATGTGTCTTCGTTTCGGTGGGGGATTAATGAGGTAAATGGAACCAAAGATGACGCAGATCAGGAACGGAACAGAGTCACGTTTGGGTATCTAGCTGTCCGTCCACACGTTGCTTCATGATTGCTTTATGAATCACCATGATGGTAAAGAAGCACATTATATAATATTCAAGGCTAGGATAATTTTCCTCGTAAGTGTTTTGTTTCAAACTTCATTCGATCTAATTTGCAAAAATTTTGTTCAAGATTTTGATGGCTTATATAAGTATTTTTTTACTTCCATTATATTTTTGCCCCCAATTTGGGAGAATATCTGTATGGACGAATAAAAAGATGAGATGTGTAAACAAAATGATTTTGGAAGGATTATGTAGATATCTACTTGTGAGGTCAAGGTGATGCTGAAGAAGTGCATTATATTATATTCAAGAATGAGATTATTTTCATTGGAAGTGTTTTGTATCATATTTCGTTCGGTTAAAATGGAAAACTTTTTTTGTTTAAGATTTTGGGAGGGTTGTTACAAAAACATTAATGTGAAAACAAAATGATTTTGGGAACTGAAAGATCTTTGATCGGGACGCAGGAAGTCATCGTAATCCACCCGTATCGTATGACTTCGTGGGAGACTGATTAGATAAATGGAGCTGAAGATGTCGCCATCGCTAGTCAGGAACGGAATACAATCACGTGAAGGTAAAAACCGCACCCAAACCTCATCTAGAGCATTGATCATTTGAAGACGTTTATTATTTTAAAAAAAGCTAAGTTTTAAGCCTTATTCTATGGAGCCAATACGATTGAAAGATTATTTTTATCAGAAGTGTTCTGTTTCCTATTTAATTCGATTTAAACTTTTAGTTTTAATATTTTATGGACATAAATAACTCCTTTGTTTCCTCCATAAGATGCTTGCTACCATTTTGGGAGCATATCCGCATCAAAGCAAAAAAAATAATGAATTTGAGAGCAAAACGAATTTTGAGAACTGAAAGATCTGTGATTTGGACGCAGGAGGTCATACTAATCCGGCCGAATCGTATAAAGGTAAAAACCGCACCCAAACCTCATCTAGAGCATTGATCATTTGAAGACGTTTATTACTAAAAAAAATACTAAGTTTTAAGCCTTATTCTATGGAGCCAATACGATTGAAAGATTATTTTTATCAGAAGTGTTTTGTTTCACATTTAAATCTATTTAAACTTTTAGTTTTATTATTTTGTGGGCATAAATAACTCATTTGTTTCCTCCATAGGATGTTTGCTACCATTTTGGGAACATATCCGTATCAAAGCAAAAAAATAATGAATTTGAGTGCAAAACATATTTTGGGAACTGAAAGATCTGTGATTTGGACGCAGGAAATCATACTAATCCGGCCGAATCGTATGACTTCGTTTCGGCGGGGGACTGATTAGGTAAATGGAGCCGAAGATGACGCCATCGCAGGTCAGGAACGGAACACAATCACGGGAGGATTATCTAGCTGTCCGACCCCACGTGGCGACCAATGGGAAGAGAGGACCGGGGGGAGGGGGAGAGGTTCGATTTTGGAAACAAGAGGGGGGGTATCTTTCAGGAATTCGGACCCCCACTTGACCGGGAGCTAACGCTCAACGCCCGGTCGGCTCATACGATCGCCGCGAGCCGTCTATTATCTTAACTACCCTCCGATGCCTCTCATCAAGCAAGCCTGCACGCTGGGCATCGGATCTCCTAAGCTAATTAACCCCATTTGAAAGTGGACCGGCAGATTGGACGCCGACTCCAATTACAGCGGAAGAAATTGAAGAAGGAAGAGTAAGAGAATAATAAAAAAAAGACGGTGTCTCATGACATACGCAAGGGATTGGATCACCATTTTTAGCTTTGCTTGTTGCCGATGACAGGTCTAAGGAGTACAATTATTCCGCTTTGAAATCTGTTCTCTATATAAAAAAAACTGTCACAATGAAATTAGTTAGAAGAGGTCTATAGAAAAGATAAAATTAATTAAATTTTCACGAAATGAAATAAGGTAAACGAGCTAGTTCAAAGACTTTGCTTTAAAAATATATGCTCTGAACCCCGTTTTTCAGAATAAAACTAAGGCAATTTAAAAAAAAGGGAAAGCTGCACAATAAACGAGCTTATTTAGAGTTTTTTATTTCTGAAGGAGCTCTTTCTAACACAGAGGTCTACTACAGTCACTCTATCCAACTATTTTCTCGCATAAAGTAAGGCTAGTTATCTAAAAAAAATATCAGCAAAGTAATATGATGTTCATTCAGTGACGTCATGGAAAAATTAGCAATGCCACAACGCACTTTCCTTAATTTTTTACATCTGAAATATTATATAATATTTAAATGCATGTTTTTATATTACGAATTATTATTTACATTTTATTACAAAATACTTCGAATGTATACAGTGGAAATTTTGAGACAGCAAAATTGATAAAAGTGTTATTTCACTATTATGTCGTTTTTCAGCCAGTACAGAACGGTGTTCCGGCGCGTTCAAGCACCATAGCACGACTGTGTTTATTATAGCATCATCTCGCAATATCCTTTTGTGTTTGCACTTTTAATAAGAGACAATAAATTAACTTACCCCGTGTAAAAATGTGCGTGTACAAAATGTATTGGGTCAAATGAGGACAACATTTTGTCTCAAATAATTCTCTAAGAATGAATTCAAAGAAGCTGACACCATGCTCACTTTATGCAGTTCTTTGAAAATTCAATGGTTAACATTATTTTTTTATCAAAAGAAATATGTGTTTCAAACAGTTGATTAAATTTATTTTTTTAACATGAAAGAGACTCTCTTGTCAATGAAGTGCCAATTATTGTAACTCATATCTTAAAACTACTGTCAGTTCACATATTTCTTTCCACATTAAAGTTTGACTAATATTTCAGCACGTTATAGTAGGTAGTCAGTGACTGGATTAAAATAACGTATTTTTAGGGGTAGTGCTTTAGGTGCTCATGCACGCTAAATCCATACGACTGACGATGAATTGAATTTGTCTTGATTTTTTTTTCTTTGCAACTAATCACCAGCAGCCTTCATTGTTAATTAACGCTAAATATAAGCCAGTAATTTCTCAGCAAAGCGGAATTCACTAGTTGGTGTTATTTTACGCGCTCTTTGTAGACCAAAATGTAGGATAAATTATGTTTTTATATACAAAACAAGCCTACTGTTAAAAAACATATTCTCTTCCTATTCTTCACGCTATTTTTTTTACAAATTGTCTTTGGGAGACGTTACTGCATTCTTTTTTGTACGGTAAAACTGATAATTGCCTTCTTTTTCATAGTGATATCAGCGTTATAACTCCAGGAATCACGTTTTGATCATTAATTTTACCTATGTTTATTTTTTTATTCTACTACTACAATGAAGATCATTAAAACTTTTTTCTAAAAAATTCAACGCAGAGAGTACTTTTCTGGTCAATAATCCCCTCTATGCATCGCAGTCATGAAACAGGGACTCGTTTAAGCCTGAGAATGTAAATTAGCAATTGAAGCAGGCACATACTAAACAATTTACTAGAGGTCATGTAAAGTGAACCCATTGAATGTCAGCTATGGACCTAGAATATATTTACCTCCATTCCATAAATGGATATGATTTATCTGCTGTTGTCTTTAAAACCGTAATCTGCCACCCATCTTTAACGAGTTTCAATACTGCCACCTGTAACCATGGCGTGAATTTACTCGCAGGATGAAAAAATAAAACGCATTCATAAAATCCACAGCTTTCAATATTCCGGATACACTTGAGAGGTGAAATACAACTTCCATGCCTCAATTCTCAGCATCAAGCTTCGAGCTATAAAAGCTTGGAATAAGTTGATCTTCGCTGAATTATTATATCAATATCATGTAAATAAAACTTCCAACAGAAATCCATAATTAATTACGACTTGAATCGATTTTGACAGCGTAAGTATTTAAGAATCTGTAAATTAGACCCTCTAAGGCAACATAAACGTAGATATAAGTTAAGTAAATTTCATTCGATCAGAGTAAACAGAGAATATATTAGCTTGGCTGTAATTCTTAAATGAAATAATATCTGTTTATGAGCATGGTAAGCAGTTTTATGGAAAAAAATAATTAATTTAGCCAAAATAATTATTTACTACTCTTTTTTTCCAATTCAAGAAGTACTGGTAAAATCGCAACGGTTTACATAGAAAAGAGACTATATTACGTCATTTAGAACAATAAAACTTGAAAGCTACTTATACTGCTCAAAAACAGCCACAACGAATCTCGAACATGGTTGAATTGGCAGCGAAATTATCCTCACAGTCGTTATTGCCTGCTTTTAGACATGTTATTTTGTAACTTGGAAGTTTAAATGAAGTATCCTAAGCGAAATAGAAGCAATCCCGTTTATCACAACCTCTATAGCCTTCTCTCATATTCAGGACTATCTTCATTCAAGCAATTAAGCGGGGAACACTGTTCCGAGGGTTTTAAACGAGGGTGATTGGGGTAGTCCCTTAAGCGGCGAGAGTTCTCTTCACACAGGCCGTGCGATCCGGGGAGACCGCGTCTAAAATATGTAGCGGAACGTCGTGTGAGCCAAGACAGACTGGGAGCTCAAGATTATTAAGATTCGCCTCCTGCCTGCTATAGCTATTCCATTCCCTTACTCCAGTATCCCTCCATTCCACCCGTTTCCCTCGGCAACGCCGGGGTACCTCATTCTGGTCTGACACCACACCTCTTGCTCAACGATCCACCGCATCTGCACATCCCTCCGAATAATTAAAACTTTCGGATTGGAGCCGGAGGTGCGCTCGAGTGAAAATTCAATGCAGCGAAGCCAAGCCAACAAGTCACCTGATATAACTTAATTTCGGAGGCAGTATCTACCCACCAAAACAATTTGGAGAAGCAATATGCTCAAGCACAGCAATGCATTCAAGTCTTCAATTTTCAAGGAATGCTCAAGTTAAAAAGCAGATATGCAGATTGATTAAAGGTAATAGAAATGCAAGAAGTGTCATAGCATTTTGAGAAAACGGAAATAGATCTCATCCTTTTTCACGATCGAGCAGGTACCATTGCTTATATTATTATGAAATTCAGAGGATAAAATAATAGAAATTTTGAGTTTCTCAGCAGGTCACAAAAAGGATTATAAGCCAATTTTTACCTAACATCTACGTGTGCACAAAACATCGTTGTTCGAAAAAATGATGGCACAGCTGTACGCAAAATATTTATCGGCGATCGCCAGTTGCTTTATATTTTTGAAAAATTTCATTCTGTTCACTCCATTTTAGTAAAAACACTCTAATGTATAGCGGTTTTCCACCTCATATATTATAGCTTTTTTCACTTGCGTGTTTTCATTCTTATTGAAGCAAGTCATTGAGACTAAATACAAATAAACATTGGAAATGGAGAAATAAAACTTTATAAGGTTCACTGTTATTTTAATATGGCCACGACCCAGGTTTCGTAACGTGGTTACATCGTACACGTTACGGAACCCGGGTCGTGCTCATATTAAAATAATTGTGAACTTTACAAAGTTTTATTTATTTCCAATATGGAGACTTTTGACAAAGTAAAGCCTGAAGTTATCAGTTACTAATAAACATGTTTGTGAAATGTGAATTTTTGCGAAACATGTTGGTAATACTGCTCATAACTTCTATAAATTGAAATTCAAATATTGAGAGCAATAATATATTTATATTACATTCATGAGAGAAGAAGTATCGTTGGCAGAAGCTGTAGCTGGCAACTTTATAGTCTACAGTGAAAGGAGTCATCTGGCAGTATAACCAGATTTTTTTACTATCAAATGTTACTATTAAGTAATTGTGAGGAATAATTATAGTTCCATTCCCGTAAATACATATTTTCAGAACTTACTTTTATTGCCAGGAGGAGATATTAATTTGCTTGAATGAGTTATCCTCACACCTGCAGAATAATCTACCGTTCAGCGGCCTTAATGCATACCAAGCTCACTAAATACACATTATCCTTTGCACTAGACACCGCGTGGCGTCGCTGCAATCAGTGTGCTTTGAAGTTCGCCAGCGCTCTATTCTTTTGATTGGGGCGCGCACGTTCATATAGTGCCTACATCCCCCAGGGCCGGCAGGCCATGGCCGCCTGCCCCTGCACCCTCTCCTCATGGCTGGGTGACATGCGGGCGCGTGGGCAAGACAGTGACCCTTAGGGTCTGGGTCAAGAGCGCGGGTCCCACTGACCCCCTTTTAATCCGTGTGACCCACTTGATACGACGTAGCCGGATAGCAGAGATAGAAAAACACGAGACGAACCTTGCTCTCGCGAAATCCTAATTTCGAGGTAAAGTATCCCTGATAGTAGATTTTTAGACCCGCTGAAATGAATTTTCGCACCAAACTAATTGAAAAAGTTCACATCTCCATCGTCACTTTAAATTTAATTTCTTCGATAGCTTCCCTACATTTTAATTTAGAATTATATTTGAATAATCAGTCTGGTACATAGTTCAGAGATGCTAGTACCTACTAAGAAAATATAAAGTATAATGCATGCCAAACTAATGCCATGCAGACCTCCTCACACAGGCGGTAATATTGTTATTGTATCCAAATGATAACTAAACGTGTTCGTTTATTCGGTTAGATGCTCAAATTTTTGGGGACAAAAATAGGTGAAACACATTCTTTTACTCAATCACTGCCATCACCTTGAATGATTCTGTAAAAACTTTCGAATACTCTTTTCAAATAGAGGCCCTGGGACACATGAGGCTTAACCCGTTACGAAGGCATTGGAGTTTATTCTCTATCTTTCTATTTATTAATTTAATCAATTTCATACCTGTATTAGGTTGCTATATTCAAATATTTATGAAATAATAATAAGTATGGAATTCTTACTTTCATCATAAAAAAACTATATTTTTTCTCTAATCATTAATTTTGCAACACTATAATCTAAAGTATTTTACCGAATTTCAGAGACAACTCATTAATATAGCTTATGTTTAAATTCCAATAAGTAAACTCAAAACACTGAGATATTAAGAAAGGAATTTTAAAAATGAACTTTTGCGATAACATCCGTCACTGGCTGATAAAAAATTTTAATGATGAAGAGACCAGCTGAAAAATTATTGCTTTATTATCCAATGATCTCCCATTAAAGGGAAAATTGGAGCATTTATTGCCATACTTTAAGGAGTTTTTGTGGTTTAGGACCACTTATTTACTTATTAATTAATTAATTCAAATTTTGCATTATTGGATTATTGCTCATTGGCATTTTTTCATTTGGATCATACTTCCAATACTTTTATGACATGAAAAGCTTCAATTTCAACCAAAACGTCAATTCAAAATTTGTCAGACCAATGTAGCGAGCTGCTCAACTTGCCGTCTTGCGGATCGTAAACACGCTCACGAGAATCGGTGTATCATTTTAAAAAAATTTACGATACTCGTTTTGAATTCAATACAGCAGCAAACTTTACGGCCTCCACAACGCAGAAAGATGTGTGAAATCAGCTATCTCCATAACCTGGTGCCTCATTTATTTTCCTCAATCTTTGATCGACAAGTAACCTTCAGCGAGCTGATGAATAATTAAGGTAGTAAATCTGTAATGGGAGAAGAAATCAAATATGCACTGAGCCTCCATGGTCGTCGGATCTCGGCTATGAATACTAAAGGCTTGATAATGCGACCATCACTTTTTGTTTCTGCTGTTCCTTTGCGGTGGCCGAGCATACAATCTGCTTCAAGGATAATGGTATATGACAGCAAAGGAAAATGTAGCATAATTCTGTCACCATCGCATTCGTATGCATTACGGGCGAAATTGGAGCCGGTCGTCGCGTGCATTGATGAACCGGAGAACGATGCGGAGCAGACTGAAGATGGATGAGGCCAGACATAGTGTTTGCAGCAGCGCCCGCAACGAATGCAAAGGATTCGCTGAAATTTAGACAGGTTGAGGATTCAGAATTGCATAGAGCTCAAATAATGTTTGCCCATTAAGATGACAGGAAAAATATTTTTTGTCGAAATCTACCTGCGGAAATTTTTCTAATTTATTAGTCGGTGGTCCTCTTGATGTTTTTAAATTTCAGATCAATCGGATTACGTCCTCAGGTTATGCTTTACGGTCAATTTTTCAATTGATTCTGAAATGAGTTACAATTTCGATATTTTATCAATAGCTCCTATGTATTTATAAAACATGTAGACAATTTTCCACGAATGGTGTTTTTCGGTTATCTAATTAAATTTTATTATTGTGGAGTAAAATATTTTGTGGAAAATTCCCGGTCAGTGTAATTAGTAAGGTTAAGGCTTCAGCATTAGTAGTAAGGTAAGGTTAAGTCTAAAAAGATCTCAGCAAGCTTAAGTCTAAAAACTCTCAACAGTGATTACAAATGCCCACCTAATAATTTTAGGCAAATTATTTACATACATTGACAAATCTTAATATTAGCGTAAAAGTGCGTTTGAGCCGGACAACATGACTCCATTGCAGGGGCAGAAATCCTGAAAATATACCTAATATCAGGAAATTTCTGATTATAGCTAGGCGAAAATTCGCTATGTTAACTAGACTTTACCGATTTAAATTTACCGATAGTGATATATTATTAGAAAAAGAAGTGAACTGCATCATAAGCTTACATAATAACCTAATATCCGACAATAAGCTCGAGGAAGTAGTTAGCCGATCGTCATAATTTGCAATGAAATGTAGGTTGGACGATGCTCATATCTTGCCTTGTCTTACCATCCTGAAATGCTTACCCAAAGTGTTTACAAAAAGCATTTTTAAAGACTCACAGAAATTATATTGCCCACCTCATAAATAACGTGCACATGAAAACTGTAGTAACTTGTAAGGACAAAGATGTGATTATAAAATACAAGGAAAATAATAGGCGTAAGTATTAATAAATCTGTTTAAAATTGCCTTGATAAAGTGAGGGCGAATTTATGTACACACGTTTTTTCACATAATTTTGAAATTGAGGCTACCTTCAGATATAATGACTCAGCATAATATGTACGTATGGAACTTTCAAATTCACAGTACTTACTGATAACATCCTTTATTCAATAAAAGTGAGGAAGTGGAAAGAAAAGCTCGCATGATCACTTAATCATCAAGCAAGGTTTTAACTTTGAGCAAACTTTCATGTAGAGGAGATTAATAGTACGTTAATGCAGTAGAAAAAATACTACAAAGTTTGTAAAGAAAAATTTTATAAAATATTAGTCTAAATATTCGGGAATGCCATCACACAAGTTATGCTCATACCACCAGTAGGTGTAAGCTGTGACGTGGCAATAGTATGCTAGAGGAGGCATTTCCTGAATTCAGCGCGGTGACCAGTGCATTTCAAGCACAAATATCTTTTCTAACAGCCAACAACTATTTTTACAGGCCATTCGTTACCTACTTATACCCTTGTAAACGGTTTCGGTTTCCAACATTCTCTTTATTAAGGTTTTTGGTAGTAATAGCTTACGCTGGGTCATTATATTTCTAACAAAGATGAATTTATTTTTCACAACACTAAATCAAAAAGAAGAACATCGATCTATATATTAGGCAACGGTAAGCATGCTGAAAAGTCAAACGAACTTCTCCGATGTTAATATTAGAGTAAGGTTTTTCTCAATTTTCGATTCGCAATTTCTGCGCAATTCAATCCCATTTTTAAAATGCAGAATACGGCTTCCGGTTTATATACGTGGTTTCATGTAATTATCTAGTGTGGATTCTTTGATTCAATCATTGAATAGAAAAAATTAAAACATATTCTAAGAAGGGTGCATTGTTACTGTTAAATTACGATAATTTTTAGTTTCAGAATTGGAGCTAATTTTTCATTCCAATGCAGTCTGTATATATGACCAGTTATAGTTTATTTTACCACTCACTTCAGTGCAACCGATGATATATCTAAAAACGTGCATTATATGGAGTAAAGTGCTGAAGACTAAATCTTTCAAAAAAATATCTTAACTGCCATATCAGGTTTTAGTGTTCAACATTTTGCATTTTATTATTTCACGTTTTTAATCAAAGACTCTAGAGTTTGTCATGAAAAATATTATATAAAAATATCTTAACTGCCACATCAGGTTTTAGCGTTGAATTTTTCGCATTTTATTATTTCACCTTTTTAATCAATGACTGCAAAGCCATTGAGTGATCAAATTTAATTTCATTTCAAAGTTTACACTCAATTTTAACAACAAATGATATTTGTTTAGACAAACGAATATAAAACGTGTACAAGAATAAGTTTGTGGTTAAAATAAGTTTGTGGTGAAAATAACAGCCAATGTAGTTATAAACGAAATGGGAAATTCTAGCATTTACAACAGAATAGCAATTCTATCGTAGATTCTGGTCCCCGTAAAGTTGGCATTTCCTTCAGTCCTCAAATACCAAATGAAGCACACAATACCATCTCTTTGACACAGTACGTGAGTGATTTATCTACTCTCATATGCATCAAAACACACAATAGACACGGGACCGGGAAATTCTGCACCCCATCGTAAACACCGAAGGAATCTCGTAGCAGTACCAACAACAACGAGACGAATTTATTCCTTTGATGCTGGGGGATCATTTGGAACTCCCATTTGGGGACATTATTCTTATGAAAATTAGCGAGCGGCTACTGAAACCACCGCCCACTCGGTTTGCGCGACGAAATATCCCACAAAGACGAACGGATGACCATACTACGGGCATTGTTTCCACGCCTATTGGTGCAATATCCTCGCATTTCGCATTTCTCCCTTTTCAAAAACGGACTGTGGGGATTCCGGACCGGTGATGTTTCAGAAGGCGACCCAGGAGTTCATTTAGTCCAAGGGCGACGAAGAGGCGTGAGATTCGCGGTGCCCTGGAATTGTGACCGCAGCCGTTGCACACCACGGAGCACTGCTGCCTTTTAGTTAGGCGATTACTAAATGAACAACGTAGGAGACTTTAAAAAAGACCACTCGTATTTATAATGAAAGTCGCAATCAGCAGGTTGTTTTATAAATTTGTTACTTTTCTCTGGCAGGTCTTAAAAATTAGCCTCAGATTAAGAACTTGGATGTAGCGTCACATGCGAATGCTTATCGTAGGTAAAGCAACAAAATAACAGGATATGGTATTGGTTGAATTATATGGCGAAAGTACACAAACTAAGTGATGGGTTAAAACTATTATTGCATTGTCATATCAATTTAGCAATGTCATGTATGATGCATAAGCAAGAAGTAAAGGTGGATTTTTAGAAATATATATAAAATTCATGCATAAGGAAACTGATTTCTCACAGTGAACGAATTCGCGTTCATTTAAGGGAATTATTTGCGTGATTAACTGCACTTTTCTGTCTTTGGCTATAACATGCAAAACGCTGAACTTTGTTTGCTTTCTATAATAAAGACGTTATTATTTGACCTAATATTACATTTTTGGGCTCTTAATTTATCATTTCTAGTTACATAGCGAAATAAATGGTCATGAGGTGTGCTATAAACTCCACAATTATCGAAAAGGGTATTTATATGAGAATTTTTTAAGGAAAGGCTAAGAACTAATGAATTATGGCAGGAAAATTCGAGCCTATTATGGAATTTAAAACCGTTAGAAGTATATTCATAATCCTAAATGCATTTTAGTAACGCTCTGGGCATCACGTTGTTAAACTGAATGACCAGAGCTTGGTACGGTGATTAGAAAAATACATCTAACGTCTCCCAACTTCTCTGCTAGATTCATGAATATATCTTATAATCTGTATTTCATATTCATAACTGTAAGACCTTTTTATTTCAGTAATTACCATTGACAGCATCAAGGATAACATGATTCATCACCATTGAAGAATTCTTCTAAACCTGTATCACCGATGCATAAAAACCTATTGGGCAATAAACCAAGCGTCGAGAAAATCTAGGCGCACTACAAAACACGTGGAAATCACCAATGGCGTTAGCTCGACTTTATTCTACGCTGGATTTTTTTTTTTATTTAGCGATGTAATGGCGAGTGAAGATGTTTGCTACACAAGGATTCCGGGATGTCCATGGTTAAATATCCGGATCCAGAGCGAACTCTATTTACGCCGAGAGCTTCCATCCGTCCGCCTTCGCCATGAACCACTGCATCTCTTTCGCTACCCGTGCATCAAGCCTTTCGGTAAATATCCCCGGGAATACGTTTTCGCTCGGTGGATAGCCTTGCGTTTCTCCACCCTCCCAACCCCCAAACGAATGCTATGGAACAAATACGAGGAAATGACGACGCCGGAAATTTCGTCGAAGAGAGAGATATATGTTTTGCAAGCTTAGAAATGAGAGAGCGCTCGTTGCTGAGAATAGACACTGCATTCCGACCGCAAGGAGTTCCCACCGTCTCACAATAAAAAAAGGGGAACCATGACGACCTTAATCCGGCCGATCAGACTCAGTAGAATGTCACAAGACCGAGGGTTTTTCGACTCTCGTCCAAGAAGATACGTTTGTGTTGGGAGAATAACGTGGGTAGTGGCAAGAGGGTTCGACGTCATTATGTAAACGGCTTTTTCATAAGAGTAAAGTTATAACACAATCAAAAACGTTTTCAGAGGATGGAAAACATCCTGAAATTCGCATTTTTAAGTTTCTGTTGCTCACTTGGTAGTTTGATGATTAATATTTCCCATACTCTCCATTATACGATTTCATCACTTGTGACCTGAAGACGCCAACAGGATGGCTGGAGAAACTGTCGTCACCTATGGATAACTCAACGCGGAGGAACGCCCGGAAGACGAGACTCATGAATAAACGCCGCAAAAACCTCAGATCAATCTTCAGCACTTACGGCTACCAACTTTTGCGTTTACGAAATATGTAGTCAGCTGCGAATTGTCAGGTTACCAATTGCCGAGGTTACGAGATGTCGTGGTTACAAACTTTTCTTTTACGACATGTCGGTTACGGAGAGAAGTGAGTGAGCAGGAGAAGGATAGTGATCCACACTCCTCACTATGGCAACGGATGTTTTCGCGCGTGCAAAACCAGATTCAAGTAAACGAGCGCACTTGCCTGCGGAAAGCATACAGCATGGATACAGCTCCCTCTCTCTTTGCGGTTGATGCGATGCTTCTAGGAAGTGGCCCGTGCAGTGTTGCGTGTTTATTTCTCTCTACACATTTTTTTCCGTATACCCTAGAGGTCTCACGAAACACAGCAAAGCCTAGTTCGTACATCATCATGGTATTGGTATGGTATATTCGGAGGTGGTGCCGACTACTTACGCCGTGCGTCATTTGAAAAAAACATTAGGGAGGGAAGGGTGGATAGAAGTGTCGGAATTTGCCAGCTCTTAGCCAAAAGAGCAGAGAAAACCACGGCTTAACGTTCCATCCTACGGGTGGAATGCTGAACCTAAGGTATCCTCACGCAATATTCGGGATGGGATAGGATAACCTAAGAGATAGGATAAGAAATAATATAGGAAAAAAGTTTTCCGAAAAGTTTTCTTGGTTTATTTTCTTGGAGAAAAGTTTTTTATTGGTTTATTTCACGTAACACAGAAAAGAACGCCTTACTAAATCATCATAGTATCGGTATGGTATATTTGGAGGAGGTGACCGAAAATATAGGTAAAGCAATGAGACGGATTATAAATAGATTGGATATTAATAAATAAATTCATTTATTTATTATCTAATCACCCCAAAAACATTACAATTTTGACCTTTCAAGATGGGGTATATGCAATAATTAACTATGAACTAGCAGAAAAACCCATGTCCAGGAAAGGGGCTCCTACCCAGGCAGGACTCGAGCCCTCGATCTTCGTTTAGGCCTTCGAGGAATCTACCGCGCCGCCACCGAGGCTGACTTTGAAAAGAGTTGTGAGGGATGGGAAGACACAAAAACCGTGTGATCATTGATCTGCTCATAAAGAAAGGTGCCAAGTAAACCAAAGCTTAACGTTCCAGCCCACGGACGGAATGCTGAACTTGAGACGTTCTCACCCAACACTCGAGAAGGAATCGGATAACCTAAGAAATATCACCGCCTGAATTTGAACCCAGGTTTAATCATATTATAGCATTCATAATATTGGCATAATGAAGCCCTTTATTTAGCCCTATCCCAAGATAGTTGATTCGATTCCCTGTTGTTCTTAATTCACGCGCCCTTCTTCTCTGTCCCAAGTACACATCTGTAATTCTTCCTCGAAAAACCTTTCCATTAGTTAAAGAACGCTATATTTTACACTTCGAATTCCATCACCTATTGAGGTTTTCCAGATTAAAATTAACTTTTATAGGTATTATTATGAGTGTGAATCAACTGCAAAAAGCTAATAGTCAAAAACAGAGTAATAAGTTACCTCCAATCATGCGCAAACATCGAACAAATACAGAGGTTCTTAATTTCTCAGTAATCCTTATGATCAATTGGAAGAAATAGATAAAATAAATTCTTAAAAAACAACAGAGCAATTATTTATGAATCTTTTTAACTATACTCGATTGAACTAAAGTACCTTGGTATTTTTCCTTTCACCGCATATTTTTAGGAATACGATCTAAATTTGAAAATTTATTTCAAATAAAAAAAAATATTTTGAATTTCCATATACAGGGGGATTCCAACAGAATCCAAATTTATATTCAAAGAACCATGATGTATCACATACCACTGAGACCATCCGATGTTTGTGATATGTAGTATGTGCTGACAAGAGCAAACACCAAACAATCGAATCGGTGGTATTTTTTTATTATCCGCTTTCAAGAGAAAGCCCAACGGTTGGCATTTCCCATACCTCGTCGTATAAATAATATTTGTGTTTATTCCCTTCGCTAGCCTCGTATTTTTTAAAACCTTACAATATGATGAAAGGATAAAATGAAGGAAGGAGCCGTTGATATACCTTTCACAAGAAGCGGTCAATAACGGAGCCGTGTGCACAGGATTTTGCTTTCAGATGCCCCACGATATATTCCAAGGATAAGGGATGTGCGAGAAGCACTTGAGTCGAGTAGCGAGTCGAGTTGAAAACTACTCGCGAGTATCGAGTCGAGTCAAGTCGAGTATGGTAATTTCTGGAACAGGCATTTCTATAATGCGTGTTCCATAATAATAATTTCTATAATAAATTCTCATTTTAAAAACCCCTTGTGAATTTCTATTCTGGATATAAAAAGGAAAAGATAATGAGTAACTTTGACGGTAATTGCGACAGAATTAGGAGACAAATGAAAATTAATGTGTTTTAAACAGGTCCATAGGCTCAATTGACATGTATTAACCTCTCATGATATGTCGTCAATTTAATTTATATATGTATCCGAACCGTTAGGAAGATCCCAGTAGGTATTTGTACAATTGTAATAAAGATCAAATATGTAAATGGAAGATGTAATATTTGATCCTTTCAAGTTCTCATGCAGGAAAACCAATCGTTCTACACGCTCATGCAGCAGTTATTGACGTCTACATGTAACAGCATTACTACCAGCAAAAAAGTTGTCTATCGCTACACTCTTGTCTTTTGAACTTACTGAACTCGGCAGCTCTGTAACTGAAACTACTCGACTCGACAATCATAATACTACTCGAAGCACTCGAGTCGAGTACCAACTACTCGACTCGACTCGAATTTTCGAGTACTCGAACTTCCCTAAAAAGAATGCGTGTGCTAATATTTTATGTTCATCTAGATGGCTTCCAAAATTTCCGTCTTTACTCTTCTCTCCGTCATATTGCTTTTTGAATCCCTGCTTCTTCCTTACGGAATGAAAACTTCATCGTTCCAGCATTTATGGAGTTAAGTTGTAAATAAAGACCACAACGCAGTTTTTTTTCAAATTTATTAATCACGATAACCTATCAAACTGCTTATTCCTGTTATTTGATCATTATATGTTTATCACGACCGGTGTAGGTATTTTTTGTTTCAAACCAGAAGTAGGGCCACCAAAATTGTGATCGACTCTTAAAATTTGATGATAAATAATAAAAACTTGTCACATCTCACCATCTATATTTCAACTCGTAAAACGCTGTCGTTCTTCCAATTCAAGTCCATTTTTATCATTATAATTCTTAAATGCCTCAATAAAATAATCAGTGCTTTAGTATAAAAACTTATATCAAATATCTCCCAGTACAAGTCAAGAAAATAAAACTATTATGGATGCTAAGATGCTTGCTGAATTATGCAAATATTTACACCTTACCTTAAATATTGACCTAATTTCTAATGTAAAATAAATATGTGTAACAAATGTAAAATAAAAATCCACTGGATGAAAACCCTAAGTCTATCCAAAACTTTGTAAGTAGAAGTCAGTATTTATCATCATGCCCAAAATTAACTACGGAATTAATAAATCCCACTTTAACACCTCTATAATTAGGCTAGCCCTTTTTACAGAACAAAATTATGCTGGTTGATAAAATGTGCTATAAAATTTCAGATGTGTTTGTAAGAAACAGAAAAAAGGAAAATAAAAATTCAATTTTTATTTGAATGTGATATGCACGATGGCTTTCAAGAACAACGCCAGAGCAGATACTTTCACAGAAAAAAAGATAACATCGATTTTTCTTTTCTGGTAAAGTCATTCACCACGACCAAAAGTACGAAAGTCAAAATCATGACCATCCGAATCTCATGGCTGACCACGTAATTTTCAAATATCATAATTCGTTTACCTCGTACCCGAAGAGAATACATTTTTTCAATTCCTCGCTCGTAAAATAAAATGTAAATTTAATAAGACTGATAAATGCCGAAAAGATATTTTTCCTGTCATAAAAAATAGGGGTTGATAAATGATATCTATTTATATTTGATCAAAAACAAACTTCATCACTTCTAGAAAAAAAATGTTGATATTTAGCGAAAGTAAATGGCAGGAAAGACAGCCACATAAATGGCGCTATATTATTTTTCATCACAAATACTTTGAAAAGCCCAAGCGTAGACTCATGTTTAAGTACCGTGTTTTAGATAATGCTGTGGGTTGAAAACTTGGTAGGTGAAATAAAAATGGTGGAAAATACAAATAAAATGATCTTGTGATTACGATAGCTATTATTAACACATCCTCATCATTTTCAAATCCACACATACGAGTTCTATCTTCAGATCTCAAAAGTGCTCAAATCTGCTTGCGTATGTGATTGCACGGCGTACTTTCTTATCGCCCTCAAACGTTTCCATCTCTGGCATCCGCTGCTTGGGCGTTATCGCACGTAAGGCTCCGATAGCCCTGGCTCCCTTTGCGTCGTCACGAACGAAGACGCTACCCTAAATCATCTTCCTCCTTTTCTCTACTTGGATGCCTTGATTTTTCTCATTCTGTCTAAGAATGAATTGCAATTCCCGACAAAAGCCGCTGACCTGTATCGCCTATGAAAGATATTGCTCTTATTTAACACATTTTTACAAATTAAGTTAAGCCCACCACCGCAAAACACCAGGTTTCCTTCGAAAACGGCAAATTATTTGGCAGCCTGTGCAGTAACCATTTCTAGGGACGTGAATCACAGTTAAAGTTGGCTAGAAAACTCACAACACGTCTGCTATTGAATCTTTTTTTGAAAAGACATACACGGAAATTCCTGCTGACGTTATATTATGCTTTACACGTATAAATAACAGCTAACGTTAGGTTCTCTTAGTAATTTTTTTCAGTTAATTAACCGATTCCGACATTTGTTCAAGCCTAATTTGATTAATGAAAAAGTGTCATCGATATTTACGAATTAAACGCCCATTAATGTTACTGAAAACCCTCCACCTAAAACATTCAAACTGTTCATTCCATCCCATGGAGACATTATTACCATTTTTGATAATTTGAGGATATTTTCTTTTAGCTTTTAGCTAAAACAAACTCACAGAAAGAAGGCAAAAATTGATTTGGTGTGATACGTGCAGCTATGCCTGGCTTGAAAATGTTTTCCTTATATTCAAATTTACTTATAAAATACTGCCAAAATAAGGTTTTCTAGTAACCTCACCTCTTTTTTAGTCTCTTACCATCAAATTATTTTTTCTATCCTCCCAACTACTGTACTTACTATAAAATAAGTCAATAAACAAAACTTACCTCATGCTTCTCCAAAATGAAAATTATTTCCCTTTCTTCAATGCCCTTCTAAATTTCTCCATACCTCGGGGACAAGAGGTGAGAACACCGCTCCTAGAGTAAGATAAAAGGCATATAATCAGACACATGATTTGACCCAACAAAAATGGCAGGTGCCCTTTAAATACAACGGATCTTAATGATGTTAAGGCAATTGCTATAAATGCATGCAAAAATATTAAGCCACGCGTTACTCAAAAAACGTTTTAAAAATTATCAACACTTATATAATAGAATGGAGTAAGTTAAGAACCAAAATACCGCTCGCACACAGAATGATTGCTGTTCTATTCGTACTAGAGCATTATTTGCAACATCTGGGATTTATTTGCTCGATAGTGTAAAAAAAACAGAATTAACTGAAATTTCGAAAGATTAAAGATAATTTGATGCCAATAAAGTTTCAATCAATACAAACGACAGAAATTCCCCAATTTTATAGATAGGAAATAGATTTGAAAACACATTTGTTACACCGTCAGCGAATTTTAATTTTTTACAAAAAATTCCAATTATTGTCTTAAACTTAAGCTAGGCCTAAACGTCCCGTTTTCTCTGAACTTTACTCTTCCAACGTTTTAACAATAATATGTATAAAATAAGCAGATATTTATAAATAATGAAGTTATTATTGTTAATGAAAAAAGAAAATGCAAATTCAGTTTTTAAAACGTAGCTGATTCGATCCAACATTCTAATATACACAGCCCGAGAGAGATAGGGGATGAGACGAGATTATTAGAGTGGTCAACCGATTTCCGCCCAATGAATTCCAGAATTGGGCGACGCAAAACCACGACGGGAGGGCATCAGGGATTAGGGATTACGCCGCCGCCGCTCGCTGGTTTAGCCCCTGGGCAGCGGTGGTCGCCTCTTTCGCAGATAACGCGAATAATCGTGGATACTACCGGTCCCGCTTCCAGCCCTTGGGCCCCCGAAAACGCCCTCTGGGGTAAGAGGGATAAGCCGGAGCAAATGGAATACCACTGGTAAGCAACGTGTCATCTGATGGGTCAGGTAATCCAGCGACATGCAACTCCTTTTGACGAAGATAGGCAAGTGAATATTAGGAAAACACCCAAGACGACGAACCGTAAACGACCGTGAACCCAGTCATCCTTCAGATTTCAACATTGATCCCATCAATATTATCTTAGATAACTTATGATGTTATCTTATACAACAACATTATTATTTAGATTCCATCAATATTAACTCAAGGTAAACAGCCGGTTTCCAGACCACCTTTCTACAAACTTTTTTTTTGTTATTAATATTTGCGTAGAAAAAATAAAAAAACGATTTAGATTATACCTAGTTAATAATACGCCATACAAGATTTTAAACACACCCTAAGCAATCAAAGACATAAATTTTGTTCGGTTTTTCCATAATCAGATACAATAAAATCGATCAAAATCAAAGAAAAAAGAACATTTAGTGAAGAATAGGGATACTAATTTTAAATAGAAACTTTCCCTTACCTATAAGAAAATATTTCCTTGAAAAAAATTACTGAATTATTTTTAGTTTCACGACTTGATGACCTATTTTTCTCTTCTTATCTAAATATTGGATCAAGTCAAGGTGAATAGCTATAATGCGGGTATTTATACAGGTAAAGTCCATGAATATCAAAGGATAAATATAACCTTTTATTTAACTGCCGAGAATAGCCTATTACACATTGATGGACAAATAAAAGTGGATGGCATGTAGTATTATTAAACCTGAATATAAAAGTAAGATACATACTCCATCAAAACTGATAGCTGCTCATAAAATTTTCCAGTTGATAAACAATAATTTTAATAAAATACTTTTAACGTATCATGGTTCTTTTCCCGCAGTTTGAATGTCCATTGCGCAAGCCTACTTATTTTACGAGAAATACGATGAAATACCAGCGTATCGTCTATAAACATGAGAGTAAAAATACGACAACGATTGGCCCTTTGCACGCATGGAGCGGTTTTTCGAAGAATCCTGGCAGATACAAAATCTGGCATCAAGTAAAAAGATTTAGTATCGCCTCGTGCACAATATGATCACGAAAGTTTGTTCCTCCATTCAAGCATATCTGAGCGGGCTTGGACTTGAAAGAAAAGCATGATAAACGTATTCCACACTTAAGTAGGGCACGCCAATAAAAATGTAACTCTATATAAGGCAGCCAAAACCGATACAACGAAAAATTATCGAATAGCGTAGCCTGCCAAAATAAAATAAACTCGGTGGAATTTTAGATCCTCTTTTTTTCACGCCGCATACTACGTGAAAAATATTCTGCCGTCAATCCGTGGGTTTGTGAGCTGTTACGCGGCGGCTGATACGGTTGGGAAAAGCTAGCGAGAACGTAAGGATAGAAACGACGGAAAATAAAATCGGGGAGCGGGTTATCGTCAGTTTACGGGACCACCCACCCGTGAGCATTTTCCATAAATAAATAGTTGGCCGTGCGTCGGCAGGACGATTGTCGTCGGGTGCCGTCACTAGGAAGCCGCAGGCGGTGCGGCACCCCATTCGCGCGGCTGCGTGGACACATTCCCGGCACCCGACCCCAGCAACTCCCGGTAGCACGCGGAAATCCAAACGAGGAAATCTCGTTTTTCGCCGGGGCATAAATGGTTGCGCTAGCTATTTTTCGCTTTTTTTTACAGCTCGCATTTTATAACCTGCAAAAACTTTTCCCACGTCGTCTAGCGCCTCGACATAAATGTCCTCACACGTCCTATTCCTTTTCGAAAAACAAAGACAAAGAAGTCGACCGGACAGGGAAATCCCAAGGACCGAGTTCGTGCCCAGATCCAGTCGAATTTATTTCGATGGAATCCGGTCATCTACAACCTTCAATTGTTCCTTCGTCTGAGTGTTTTTACGTGTGCCGCACGCACAAAAGTGTCGGTGTGTATATGCTCCCGAGGGCAACGTAACCGCAAAAATAAGAACCTTTAGAACATGAAAATGGATGAAAAAAATACAAAAAGTAATACTTTTAGGCATAAACGGAAGAGGGTAAGCCTCCGTAAGTTCGGCAAAGTCTATCCCCGGGCAAAAACGCCGGGAGACGGGTCGGAAGAATTGGGGAGAGGATAAGGGGACTAAGGTGGGGTGGAGCGTATATTAGGGCACGCAGGGAAACAAGGTCACGGCTAGGGGCGGAAGGGGAGAGGATGTCAAGAAGGGGTGGTAGTGCAGAATATGTGGAGGGGAGGAGAATGGGAGGCCGAAGTCTATCCTGTGAAGCTTACGAGAGAAGGCAAGGGGAGTGTGGTAGCCAGGAAACAGACTGCCATCTCTCGGGAAACCTAAGCACGTATCCAGGGCCAAGCATTCTTGCTCACGCATGGGATCCCTTTCCTGTACAACCCCGCCCTCCGCTATCTTGCAGCCGGCGCTGGACAAGGCCAAACCCATCGGCCAAAGAGTTCAAAATTCTTCCTTTCGATTAGTTTCAAAGGTGTAATGGATGGCCTTCGTGTGCCTAAACTATCAAAACGTGTTCTAGCATTGATCTAAAAAAACTATTAACGATAAAAAGAAGAACACAATGGTAATTTCCACACTTTTAATGTCACAACACTGCAACCGACCATGGTTTCAACACGTAAGTGTCATTTTCAAGGTATGTCGTTGTCGTTATCGATACACTCGATGTATGTATTCGTTCTTACAAAAAAAAAACGTATAAAATCGTATCCGGCTCGATTTTGTGGAAGTTCTTTATATCCATGATAAAAAGAAGAACACAATGGTAATTTCCACACTTTTAATGTCACAACTCAGCAACCGACCATGGTTTCAACACGTAAGTGTCATTTTCAAGGTGATATTAAGGTGAAAGAAAAATATTAACTTTTGAACGAAGGCTTTCGCATCGCATTCGTGAAAATGAAAATATTTTTCGACAATTTCGTCTTGGAATATATTCCTGGATGACACTTTCGTTTGCATTCCCGCCAAATTTATTAGGTTTCATATGATTTAATGAAATATGACCGTAATAGTTATTTAATACCTATCATTTCAAATAAAGTGAATTTGATTGAATGATAAAAACGCAGAGTTTAATAAACTAGATTGAACGATACTTTACATAAAGGTATATCCTCAATTTGCTCGCAAATAATTTTTTAAAGAATATTTCTGTGTTATGGTTGAATTTCATAAGAAGTCGAATGGATCTCAATGCAGGGGAAATGGGGCTTATAACAGTCCACCCTATGGATTATCAAAAGATATGGGAACAGGAAATAAAATATTCAAAGTAGATCAACGTGGTATATATGCATATTCAAGTTTATCTGCCGTTCCAAAGCTGTCTGATTCACAAGTCGAGCTCATGGTTGCTTTTAAGCAACGAAACGCGATTTTTATGGGATGTAGCACTTTATATGCGCACAAAGTAGAAAATGCCCAATGAAAAGTGTGCATACTGATATAATTAAGTTTTCTCCAGATAAACTTTACATTTTACTCAAAACTCAAGGCCTGAGATTAAAATCAATCAAGATAGACTTAAAATCTCATCAGGGTTCGAAGTCCAGAAAAATAATTTGATTTCGCTGTTATAATGGTCCACCGAACCCAACACCATACTTTTCCAAAATATATAACAAAATAGACCAAAAGCCTAGGCCACTTTCAAACCCTTGATCGGTCTTTCTCCTCTGAGCAGTTGTAAAAGACGGAGAATAAATATAAAATACGATGCAATATTTGGACGTGAGAAAACGTTACTGTAGTAGAAACTCCACTTTTTTGTTGCCAAATTATAAGAAATCATTCATAAAACCTAATTTTTTAGTAATAATAAATAAAACTTTTACAAAACTAATTTACTCCAGATAGGAAACAAATTATGAATAAGTTTTTTCTGGAACTTCCACTCAATTATTACTCAATAGCATTGTGTATACAATTAATCGTAACCATTACAAATATGTGATAAAGGAAATCTCTCATTTTATACTTATTTAATGCTGAAAACTGTACTAAATTAGGAATGAAGTAATTATAACTCGAGAACGACTGTGTGTTTTAATGATATTTGGTTTTTTGGATTTTATTCCGAGCAGGTTTTCGCCGTGCACTTTTCCGAAGAGAGTTTTATCTAGCACACCACATATTAATGCTGCTTCTAGGGCCTATTTTCACGAGAAATTGAGGATCAGTCAAGAATCGGTCTAGCGTTGCGTAAACTTGCCCCAAGAACGGGGCAAGAGTTGGACCTATAAACATTTTTACGGCTGAAAACGCAAATAGGCCAACAAGTAAATGCATAAAATCTTTTCTTTATTAACTTTTATAAAAACCATAATGTCTAAAGTTAAAGCATAAAAATTATAAAATTCGTTGTAATGAATCCGCGTATGCGTGACCTGGTCTAGCCTATGTAGATTGAATAAATAAAATAAGCTTCTAATAATCGATTAAAATACTTATTCTTGTAGTTTCATTGAAATTTTTCTTCATTTATCTTAATAAGTCAAAATTTATTAAAATCAGTACAGCCTCTCAAACCTAGTGTAACTAAACTGCTCATTGATAATTATGCGGTACGAAGTCCGCTGGGTCAGCTAGTCTTTTATAAGAACTGATTCCGCCTCTTTACTCCCCGACCACTTAAAACTCATTTCACCTCAACAATTTTCTCAGGACCCAATTCGGTGCTTCTCGTCGGATTCCGGTTCATCTGCTGCTCGGATACTGCCGCGCCACTGGCTGCTTCAAAACACAGGAGCGCGATTCTTTCCTTCCCTCCCCCACGCATCGTTTCACCTCTGGGCCTTCCTTATTTCATTCACCGGCCTTGTATTTCCTGAAACGAAGGGAGGCTCCTCCGAGCGATAGAAATACGATCTTCCCGTCATCACTCTCACATAAGACGGCGAATAAAAACAACTCCTATCCCTCTCCCCGCTCCGTAGACAAGGAAGACGACCTGGTCGTGAGACCGTGAAAAAAGTTAATACATTCCATTTCCCTTCGGATCCTGTCTAATAAGCCACCAGTCCTCTCTTTAAAGGTTCTCCGTTCATCCCAATTCTTCTTCCCCTCTTTCTTCTTCCCTTTACTGCCCTTCATCTCTTTCTTGTCCCTTCTCTTCAGATCCGACTTCCATCTCCGCTCCGTTTTTCCCTCGTCATCAAAAGGTGCGTGATTTGATCGAGTAGCGAAGGTAAATTAGCGTAAACTCTACGATTCTGCAGAACGGAATTTCATTGGTTATCACAAACCACTCGAATAAATGGCTGAAATGAAATCATCCGGATGAGTGAAGAAATGCCTCGGTAAGGTGATTTGCGTAAAATTGGTAGGGAAGTTCTTTTTCCTCATTCCCTACTAGGTAGTCTCCTGCTTTCCTAAGAGGATTTTTCTCTTTAATACGTAACATTACGAGGAGGTAACATTTTTTATTCCCCTACAAATTTGCAAATAAAATTCAAATATTTTTTGTGAAACATAGATTGGTCCTGAGCTATTGCAAGAAAACTGAAGCAATGGATGGAAAATGAAACAAAGGTTTTAAGTAAAAAATTTTTCGATACTAATATTCTAAATTTTAATGACGATGAAAAATACTGCAGAAACTCATAAGGCCTTCAAGGGAAATGCACGTTCTATTTATAAGCTTAGGTATACGAGGTAATTTCCAAATCAACTCGCTGGTATTGAAAATGCCATTAGGCGCAGGTTCAGATTCTTAACATATTAAATTCAATTGTGCGGATTTATTTGGAAATCGATGAATCAACTATATCCACTTTATTCATTCAATTCCAGTGAAGTATTCCTTCCTATATATCATACGAATATTTTGGCAGAAACTATTAATTATAAAATAATTTATCTTCTGCAGGCATCTTAATATACCACTCGAGCTAAAAACAACTTTATCATGAATACGGAAAATGCGTAGTTTTGAAGAGAACCTGAGACCAATAAGTTATGCGAAAATGGTTATTTTATGCAATTGCAGATGAATCTTATCGGTAAATTATAAGTAGGTAATTATTAACACAAATGTTTCATTGTTGGCCATTAGAGGGACGCTTATTTTCGCAATATATGATATTGCATAGAGAAACCGGTTCATCAAATTATTTTCAAACTCACTTTTGTTGTAAGAGGTTGATTCAAAGTACTAAAACTTCATAGTAAGCCATTCTATGAATCAGCGTAATTTGTCGTAGAAATATGACGATTTTATTCTATGTAGTTTGGTAAAGATGATTTTCTTCAACATTCGTACTTACTTTTGACTAGACTTCGGAAGCACTTAAATGATACCAGAAGTTAGGAGAAAGATCTCATAGAATGAAGCCAAATGATTTTTCAGAGGATATTTAAACACTGGTAAACATATCTATACGTTACGCCTGAGCACAGCATCATTGAAAATCATATGATTCACTGGGAAGAAGCGAAGATCCGGTGTCGATCCGATTGATACTGGGACCGCCTGGTGAAGGATTCTATTTACATTCGAAAAAACATCAACACGATCAACAGAGACTGTGGCTACAGCTTAAGCCATACATGGCATCTCCCCTTGAAAATCCGGAGGGACTGGCAGCTAATCAGGAGACGCTGAAACTGCTCTCACCCACCGATTTTTGTATATATACCCCGAGGCTCGGAGAAAATGGCATTGGATTCCTGAATCCCTGATGAAGAAGTCGAGTTGTTCGTCGAAACGTTGGAAGGAGATATGGTGGGCCTGAGCCGTTGCGTAACCCGAGAAAACATACTGCATATCTATACGCTTGTACGCGTGACTTGATAAGGAAGAATATTCCTCATATTTTAATTTGCAATTAATGAAACCATTATTAAGATAGCCATTTATTTTTAGCAATCAGTCGAAGAAAAATAATAGCTATGTGACCATATTTGGAAAATTTCACGAAAATGACTCGCTCTACTTTTCTCACACCACCCTACTTAATTGACTGCGCCTTTTGAAACATTGCAGAAGACTGGCGTCAGCGATAATTGGTCCTAGCGGAGTCGAGAGGTCGAGAGTCAGCGTTTTCTCTCGGCAGAAGAATGTGGCGGAAAGGGAACGGTTTTGAAATAGCTCCCAAGGGTAGAGTCCACGAGATCCATCCCCCTTCCCTAACCGGCGTTATACCCATGCCAACTCTCGCCCAATTGGCCACCCGCTCCACCAGGATACGTGTAAGTTCTTCCCAACAGCGCTTGGCGCGGATGGGTGAGTCAGCCGCTCAAGTCATCCACCGAAGTTTTAATGATTAATTCTCCGGCAACATCCTTGGGTGCAACAGGACGGTCGGCCGGCCCCCTTTCTGGAATTCGTTCTCAACTAGCGCTCTCATTTAGTGGCCGCATTCCCCGTGTTCGTGCAGTGGAAATGCAGATGTGAATTTCCATAACTACTTTGAACTCAGGATCATGCAGCTTAGTACTAAGGTTCCTCTTCATTTTCTATCTGTTGAAGGACAGCTATCTAGATGGGTTTCAAAAGTCAGTTCTCCAGGATGACTTGGTGGGTGAAGAATTGAGCTATTGATGGGAGTTTTGATGGTTCAATCCTGAGTGGCATTCGGCCTCCTCTGAATAAAGATTCAGCATTTCATTATGTCCACGACTTATGTTTGTGTCTGTCCCTCAATCTTACAATGCATTATGGTGAATCAAAATGTATTTTAAATGTTGGAAGAGCGGGTGAACATTTCAGTGAAGTTTCATAAGCATATACACACCAAAGGTGAGTAAGCTATATAATAGATTATTTGATACTGCTGAATCGCGTTTGAAATTTTCAGCATGTTTGTATTGAATGTTGCCAAATAAACCGGGAAGAGTGGTGGGGTTTTTGAGTTTTTACATTAGGCATCGCGCTCACCGGAAAAGGAGCAATTTTTCTCGCTCAGTCCTCAACATCGAGGGTATTGATCAAGAATTTCACCGAAGCCTCCTGAGAGGTGGTCTGGAGAGGCAAGTCAACCATAAGAAAGCTGAATAGTAACAAAAATTCCTCCTCGTCTATTGCGTCACCTCGTGTATTGCTGCTTTTCTCAAGCATACGTTCAGGCTCCAGACGGTTTGAAAGCTATAATGAAGAAAAAAAATTATATCACAAGAATCGACACACTACGAAGCTACAACGAATCTACCCAATGCATACAAAATGTGATACGTGATATTCTTGTGTATTCCCCTTCCAACAAATTTACAGCGCATAGCGGCAGTGTTCAGATTTGACTGAGCTTACTAAAGAATTAAATTTAAAAACCTTTACTCAACATGATTTCCAATTTCAAATAATACCCGTAAAAAATGCATCAAACAGGTCACGCAAAAATCATTTTAGAATTTCCGGTATATCATGATTTTTCCTACGCATTAGAATATCTTATTCTTATTTGGAATGCAGCTAGAAAGCGTGAGAATCGATAGCGTTAAGCTTTACGTTTATTACAGCTTGACAGCTGGCAGAGAAGAACCACTCCCAGACGGGCGGCACAATCTGGCTGCCTAAGTTACTCTGATCTAAGCGTTCGGGTAAAATCCAGGCGAATCATTTTAACATCCACGAAACGTAAATCCACCGTTCGAGGTGACTCAAAGAAAATTAAAACTGACTCCTCAACTTTGAATGAAAATTTTCACTTGCTTTCAAGACTGACTCAGGGTTTAAATATACTGCGGACCATTCACATTATTATTTATTAAATGATTTGAATACATTTCTAGACGATACCATCAGAATTTGGCTTTGGTATCCTTATAAATTAATTTTCTCTCCTCCACACAAGGGCGGCAATTATTCTCGTTAAAATATAAAATCGTAATAAACATGTATTTTTTATTCTTATTATGAAAGTAGAGTCTGGAAAAATACTCAGAGGTTTCCTTACCTATCGATAAAAATATTTGCTTTCAGGGTTAGGCATGACTTGGATATAACCAATGGGAAAGCCCGGGATCAGGTCCACCCTCAATCACCCAAACCAATCTTTTAGTTGACGCACTGAATCTTTTAGTTAGTTTCAATGAGATGCGTTCACTACTCATGCCGTTTCACTTTTCGTTTCTCCTTCCGTCTATTTCTTCTACTGCCTCCTTATTAGTTCCCGCTAGAGAACGGAAGTCGCGAGATTTCCATGATCGTATTTCCTTATTGTTCCCGCCAGAGAGCGGAAGTCATGAGATCTCCGTGATCGTATTTCTCACTGCCAATCTGTCCGAGCAGATTGGCCGCGGCCAAGCCCTTCCCCCGCAACCGCACCGCCGCGGCTCGTATTACTCGCAGGGCCGACGTCAGCGAAATGGGTCGAAAGGTGGGTCAGGTCACGGGGCGGTGGCCCGGACGGGTCGCCGGCGGATGAAGGCGTCGCCGCCCGCCGCGGAAAACGTGTTTCGCCCTTCCCTGACCCGTCCTACTCCATACCATGGGTAATACTTGTTTTTGTTTTCATCCGCTCAGCGAATCACTCACCAAGACCTGAACCCATTAGAGGACTGCGGTCAAGGGAGTTTCCGCAGAGAGGTCCCGAGGCTTGATGATTGTGGGGAAAGCTCCCACATTGCTTTATTCTATACGCGATATTCAGGCGAGAATTTGGTTTTCGCTAACTTTAATCAAGTGTTTCTTCCCGTGTAAATTGTCTAGATCAATTAAACTTATTCGATATTTTATCCTCAAGGACTTCGCATTCCCCCCACTTTGATGTAACAGTTAACTGAATATTGACTGGTATACTTTTCCAGTAAAAATATTCGAGATTTTTCAAATTAATAAAAATGGATATAAATAAAACATTTTGAAATAAATAAAGACCCAAGATAAGGCACAGGATTAAAAAACACGCAATTTGAAGCTATTTTGATTTATATTCAAGTTTTTGTGGCGTATTGTTTAATACCTTTTCATTAAATGCTTAAAAAAATTAAGTGCCATTTTTATTGAGTTGTTAAACATTATTTTTTTAGATAAAAGTGCTTAGTTACCTGTGAATATGATATATTTATAGATCACGACTTCATGCAATACATTTCATAAAGCATCCTTTGCACACTCTTATTTTGCATAGATATAAATAGCTGCACTTTGTGGCCTGATTTTGAAATATATCTTGTGTACCATCAAAGCTCATATTCGCTCATTGATTATTCAAACGTGACCTTTCTATTTACAGGTTAGTAGAGCTGAATTAGGAAGGGATTCCAAATTTCACATTTCGTGAGTGAAGGGAGGGGCAATTCAATAATGCACTTTGGTAAATAAATTGGCAAAACTAGGTAGGCCATCTGATAGAAAATGAGGTCGAGGTTTAAATGCATGTTTGTACATCGTGCTGCCTTTGATGAGCCGTAAATTAAGGTAAACCCACTGGCTTTTGCTATGGTTTTCCATGTTTCTTTCTTTAAAGATATATCAATAAAAAATTTAAAATGCAACGGAGATATGGCTACCTGAGTCATTTTCTTAAACAAATTTAAAACAAACTTTTCGTCCGAAAATCTAAAATGTTACGGCAAATATTTCGATGCTAGGATATCATTCCTCAGCGAATTTGAGGCACATTTTCTTGAAGAGACTTGGATGAAATGAGAAGAAATGGGATAATACGGCGGTGATTGAAGAAAGAGAGGGCTGGAAGGAGATGAGAAGGAAAGCAATACCGTGGAGAGGGAGGGATGAATGATACTCCTCCATACATTCCCTCACCAGCCAATTTCATCTCCTCAGATCTTGCTTCCAATGGAGTTTTGGAAGGCATTCCTTCAGTGGCACGCTAAAGAAAAGATATACGTTGAGCTCAATGTGATATTTTCATCTTTTCACGAAAGTAGGAATGGGATGAAGGAAAAGGAGATTTTAGGAAAAGGGTTTTCAAAACACTGAAAGCACCGAATGATAGAGAAAGACCTGAGACGAAGATTTGACCAATAGGTTAAGTTTGGATATTCTCCTTTCCTCGATATCAATCCTATCCAAGACCATGCGCCCAGGATGTACGGTAGCCTTCTGATATCCTGGATACGGTTAGATTGGGTTTAAGACGATAAAGAAAGATGTAACGGAAAAAATACGTTAATATCATCGATGGAGTCAATTAAGCTACAATATAATAATAACCAAATGATTGACACCATATTTTGAAAATAATGTTTAAAACTTAATCTCACAGACCAACCTCCAGTATTAATAAGTTAAATTTTCCACCACGTATCCACAAAAGGCTTACTCTATAAAAGAAGTCTGATACTTAATTGACAAGAAATGTCAGAGCAATTTCGGGTACATTAAGTAACTCTGATGAGTCAAGTATACGCCTGTTAACTTGTGTTAACTGGTAACGCCTGTGCTTTGATCTTTCATTCAAGTATTTCAGAACATTGGTGGATGAGGGACGGTTCAGAAACCGATTCCGCAGAAAACAAGGCATTAATTATGTAAGCCAAACACAGGGATTCGTAAGTTAGTTAATCACGATGAGGCTGGTCTTAACAAAAGAAGAAATGTGAGAATCGTAGAACTTAACACATCGCATACAAATGGAATTATTGGGGATGAAACTACCAATTATTCCCAATCATAATTTAAAAAGTAACATACGTTATCTCAGCAATAATATGCAAATTTATGGACATAGGCTGAAATGAAGAACTTTCAATGGCAGTGTATCTGATAAGTGGCAACTCTTTACCCGACCGCACATACTTACCATAAACATAAGGAAAATTGTAGATTCCTGGCTCAATGCTTCTAAAATTGTAAATAATAATTGTCTAAACATTTTACAATTAAATGCATTTTGACACTGAAAAGTATAGATAATTCGCAACGTGGTCGGTATTTCAATAATACACTGCGGTAAATAAATTTGCAAAAATATACCCCTTGATAGAAAAAAATGAGGTCGAGGTGGAAATGCATTTTTTGTGCATCCCACATGTGAATGATGTGATTATAAATTAGGTTGAACGTCGAACGAAATTAAGGAGTTGAAGGATCGATAGGAAATGGGAATTGTGGGATTTTGGTCCGCCTCGAGACGAATGATAGGGGCTGCACGACGGCAGCGCCGCTGCACGGCCAGTGAATGAATTGGCGCTGGCGGATAGATGGATGCACAACGCGCAACGTAATCGTCCGAAGTGAGGGCTGGCTGGAAAGAAGACCTTTTTCCGTCCGTCAAAGGAGATATTCGTATTAGCGGCCCACCAATGGAAGAAGGGGCATTGAAAGGGATGAAGAAGTGGGTGGAGTAGGCGAGCGAGGAAATCCATGCTCGCGGACATTATCCGGAACATCGATAATTACTTACGGGCGATCGATGGTGGTCTAGTATTTTCCTGAAAGCTCTCCGAGAAGGAAATCGCGGGGGTCTCTATTCTACGGAGGCCTATAATAACAGAGTATGCCCTCGCACTCTCGGCGTGTTCAATTTGTGATGCCATTTAATTATCGAATATGCGTAGATTGCGGAATTTGCAAGGAAATCAGCACAATCCTGTAATTTAAGCATCGGATCACTCTACAAAGCAATAAATTTGTGTACGCGGGGTACTAAACATAGTGTGTGGATAACAAAAGTTTAGGGGTTTCCAAATGAGAATTTTTCGGAATAAAAAGGAGAATGATGTAAAAATTGAGTATGCTGAAGTTTTGGAGACCGATTTCTGTTGAAACCAATATGGCTACAAGAAGAGAGCACACCAAGCTCTCAAACTGTGGATGAATGGAAAGTTAAGTCTCTCTTACCTGATTATATGCTTATAACAAGGACTAGTCTTCCATTATGCTATATGTCACTAGCCAACCACGAAAAAAATTATGATATGAAAGGTTTTCAGGCATCTCCCATCTCCTCTTCAATGATCCCGCCGTAATTAGTATTTTTAAGAAGATTTATTCCATATCATTGAATTATTTAACTGGAAATCCTATATTTTATTCTGGTAGAAATGAATACCATCCCTAGTGAACAAAAAATGAGTGATTAGAGCTTCTTCAAAGCAATTGTCGTAACTCACGTCTCCTTACACAAAACTGACTGGTGAACAATTTTAAATTCGATAATATTCCTTAGAAATGAAAAATCAAAATTAATTTTCCACTTTCCTATTTCGTCATAAACGTTTTAGGCAGAAATTATACTAAAACAAAGAGATTATTACGAGACTATCGTTGAAATGTGTAAAAAAATACACAAATTCGATTATTAAATCACTTCAAATTAGTCAAATAAAATATTTATAAATGATTCCTCCTTTACGCAGAGGCATACCGCACACTTTCCTCATCATGTTTGCTTTTTAGAGGCACAAAAAAATAATTTGCCATTTCGTCTATACCTTTAAAATTCGACATTTGAAGAACCTGTACACAGTTTCAACAAGATAATCTATCAAGGTAATCTTTCAGCAAGGTAGTCAAGCGAATCTTACCCAAATCTAGCACTTGTGGAAATAAAATTTGATATACATAAGAAGGTGATGCATTCAATATGACTGACTAGTAAAATGGAACAACTAGCAATTTATTCTTATCAAAAGCATAAATAAATTAGTTTCAAAATAAGGGACAATGGCAAGTCCATCTCTTCCAGCCCGCAAATTGTAACTGTTCCCGCACCCTGAAAGGAAAAATCTCAAACTTCAGACGAGGAAAAAAAACCAACACTGACGTCGGAAATGAGCCTGAAAGAAAGAGATTGGAGCGTCCCCCGCACATGACGTCCCTTCGGCATCCAAAACTCACATCTTCCCCAGCTTACGCGTCGACATCTACGAGCTCCCTTAACACCACGGCTTCCGCGCCGCGCCGCCAAAGTTGCAGTTTGCGTCAACAGAGGACGTGGCGCCCGAGACTGAGGCGAGAGGAATAATGGCCCGGCGACATCAGCTGGACGTCTTATAAACATCACATTCTCCGGAATGCGGGCGATATTCTCATAACCCCTAGACGTGGGATCGCTCGGTCGGGTGGAAACGGACGGGAAGCCGCATTCTCTTCTTCCTTCTCGAGACAGAAAGGATTCTAAGAGAGTGGCGGGAGGGCATTATCCAATCTGCTTCGGGACGCATCAAAAAAAAAAACAGAAGAGAGTCGCGGGCCGGGGAAGACGTTGGCGTTATTGAAATGAGGGAGGTCTTTCCACCGGCCCACACAAGACGTCACTACGCGTTCTTACCCTGCCACTTCTACCATCATCATCCCCACTCCAATCCCTTCAACCCACCTCATTATCCTAGTTCCTCCCCGCACCAACCCCCTGGAAAAATAGAAACCTTTTTCCCCGAGCTAAGAGGGTAAGAGGGAGGGTTTTTCTTGGGGGTACAACGAGGAAACCGCTAGATTGACTCTGCGCTAATCTCCTTCGGGAAGTTTATCGCTCACTCCTTAGGCTTTGGCGTGGCTGGAAGAGGTTTGTTGGAAGTGAGCGGTAAGGGTTGGGGTGATAGAACGCAGGTAAAAGGGGAGATGTTAACGTTGACGTAGAAGGGGAGGTAGATAAGGAGTGGAGAGAGGTGGAGGGGGTGAGGAGGCTGGAAAAAAGACCAAAAAAGAAGGTACGAAAAAAAAAGCTTCCATGACGGCTTTTCGCCAAATCGGATCGGAAGAAGGAAAACAGACGCGCAAAGGAGGAAGGGTATCTCCGCCTCGAGAAGGAAGCAGACGACGCAGAGGCCAGCTTCCTTCAGTTGCCCCCAGGCAGCTCCCCAGTCGCCCGTCTACGAGCATCCTTCCTTGAAATCAATGGATGGAATATAACTCCAATTAGATATGAGATTGACATTATCGATGACGGTGAGAAGGAATAAGCCGGAATGGCAAGAATTATCCTACCAATATTCAACCGTGTCACGTGCAACCATTCCTTAGCAAGTCAAATCGAAATCGATTAATGCCAGCAAAGTAGACAATAACAGATTAATGACCTATCATAGCTTTAAAATATATTGGAAAATGCAAATATCACGTAAGTTCTGCGTTAACATTATTCAAGATTATTTGTGAATATAATTCTCTTCGTTTGTAAACGTTTAATTATAATTAATCATTGCATGAAAGTTATGAGAAATAGTCGCTGAAATATACATTTGATGAGAATATTTTAGCCTTTAGAGGTACCATGTGTTAACTTTTGAATATAAATGTAATGAGATATATGATAAATAGTTGCACAAATTAACGGTTGGTGAGAATATTTTTGCATTTACAGATATTTTCGGTGAATTCATGAGGAAATATAAATAATATAAATAATTGATTACTCTATCCTTGGAAATTATAGCAGCTTGAGAGTTTCTTCGTTTATCGGAAACATAGACAATTATTCCGGTACATACACTTATTTGATGTGGTACTAATTTAGCCCTGTACTGATTTATATAGAAAGATGAATTTTAGGCGTGAAATTATTGAAAATTTTCGTTCAGACGTTTTTTATGTAAAAATACGCCATAATTAGCAATTATCATAACCATTTTTGTATGAATTAAATTGGGTCATTGAATTACACTCAAAGTGCAACTTCTGCGAATTTTCAAGGGCTACGACTACAACTATCAAAAAAAGGTTATGTTATCTCAGATTAACATAGATTTAAACCAAGGTAAGCTAGTGTTTAAATTATATACTAAAAATATTCGTATCTTCCACCAGAGTCTATATATAAGCTACCGTCTTACTACTAGGCACGAGTTTTCCACAAAATTATGCTCAATATCTACTAACGTTATTTATTCTATCGGAATTAATAATCTTAGTTTTAATTTTTTTCACTGAGGAAAAATATAAGCCATTGTACAAACGAATGAGTTCATTTATTTATTTTACCAAGCTTTTAATCTCCAAAATTATTTTTTTATCGTACAATTAAAATTGGATTTGATAATCCATTGATGTCATTCCTATTTCGGGATGCTGCACACATAATCAATACTATTTTTTTTATCTCAAAGAAAATCATATATGCGGCAGAAATAGCAAAGCAATTTTCTCGAGCCTCATCCTTTTCTCGAATCCAAGGAAGATGAAACATAGCTCAGTCCACCATCTCATCGGGAAATTTAAATTCCACAGCTCGGCAACGTGGCTGTCCTTTTTTTAGGTTGAAGTAAATGAATTCGCCGAATGATAATGCTCTTTTCATTGAAACAGTCGCTAATCCACCGATAGGGAAAGAACTAATTGCCACCGATCAGAATGACGAGTTTAATTTTTTTTATCCCAATTAAAGGAGGCGTCCCTCTTACCCTCGCCAAACCCTGGCGGACAAAACCCAGCAAGGCTCGCTTTTCTCACACCGACACTAATCCTCGCCAGGATCCCTAGCTTGGCTCTTTATTATCCCTCCCTTAGTTCCTTGCTTGGCACCAGTTGAAATGTTAATTATGCATTCCTTTTTTATTTTCCTTTCCTTGAAGACGTCTCATGATATGGGAACTGCTCAGTAGACTATTTTCCTCGCGTAGCAGCGCTTGCATTGCGCAGGAATCCTTTGTGAGGTTCTTAAACTCATCTTCGGGGCTTTGCTTTGAATATTTGATGAAAATAAACAGACTATAAGGAGTCATTACGCGAAGATAGAGAGAATTCCGACGACCCTACATGATAATTTTCGCTTTTTTATGTTTTCCCTTTAAGAAAAAAAAATTATGAAGATGAAACCATCATTTTTGTGTTTTTAGTGACAGCTCTTTAAGGACTGAGTTACAAAATATATTGCGCAAGAACATTAAACCAAAATGAATGATGAGAATGAATAAATGCTACGCATGTCCGGCATGAGTCGTGTACTCTAAAAAGAGACCTACTATTCATGTGATGCTGTAAACGAAGAGTTATAATAAATTAATACAATGTATAAAATTTTAAAGTAGCACGAAAACTCATAGGTATGGACTCGAAAGCAATAGCTAACAAAAACGTTGTATTTCACAGTGCTAGTCTAGCAGATAAGGCGTATCTAGTTCCTAAGCTGTCAGTCAAACGTCGAGGGGCGAGCCTCAGTAAGTATTTGAATAACCGGTGCCTAATTCCCCCCCCCCTTCCTCATATCTCAAATCAAGCAACACACCTTCCCCGAAACTCTACCCCCGCCACTTGCCCTTTGAAGTGCATAAATAGGCTGTCATCCTAGAATCATGCACTTTAAAATAGTATTATATGTTGAACCTCGGTCGGTCGAAGAAAAAAGTGTTGTAATAATACTAAGTGATTTACTTAACACTAGAAGGACGGCAGGGGTCATTTGACCCATTTTCAGAATTCAAATTTATTTTTCTCTAATTAAAATATTTTTTTAAATTTTGAAACTTTTTGACTTTGTTCATTTTGGTCTATATTTTGATAAATTAGTGAAAATTAAACAACAATGTTTTGTTTTAAATTTTTATGACGTGTTATACCTAGAAGGACGGCTAGGGGTCATTTGACCCAAAACTGGTTTTCGCGTTATTTTCTTGCCCGTGGGCACTTTAGTGCCTTGTTTATCATATAATCAGCAAGAGGCTAGTGTGGTAGATGATTTGCTTTATTTTGAATCTGGAAGTACCCGGTTCAATGCCAGTTTCCTCCCAAGGGCTCCTATCTGTATTCGAAAACCTAGTCATAGCGACTTGTTGTGCACAATCTTTCGATATTTTTTGGACAGCAAACGGAAATAAAACCTTTTCAATCCTTTATTTGCGTAAATTCATGTAATTATGATATTTTAATTTTGTTTTATTTATTGTTCAAAGATTATTGTATTACCCACACCGGAAAATCGTCACGAGTTCCCAAGAATTGTTTTCCGTCGTCCAAGATTCAGAGCTCTTAGAGACATTATTTTCAATATCGACTCATCAGGTTTACGAATAACTTTCATTTTTCTGGCCTGACGGCACTGTCACTTGACCTAGCCCCTTTGCCATGTGTCCAGCATTAGTGCTGCCTGACCCCGTCGGGGTTTGGGGCAGGTTGACTGCACGCTGCGTCCTGGGGAAAAATCCTGTCTCTTTTTGAGAGAGCGGAGGAATTGGGTGGACTATAAGCTTCTACTGTAAATCCTACCCTTGGAATCCGCACGTCGGTCGGAGAAGAAGCATTACTGCAAGATCCTGGAAAATACGAATCAGGATACGGTTGGCGGTTGAGTCCCTGCCTTTCGAACGGCAATTAGCGTTACTTCTGAAATTTTTGTCCTTTTGTATGAATTTCTAATGCTCTCCAGCTCTCTCTACCTCCAGTGCAACCAGAGAAGATTCTACCATAATGCGCTTTTGTTTTTAGATTTTTTTGCATGCATATCAGTAGCGAGTTGAGGAAGAAAGTAAGATGTCGAGAAATATATAAAGAGAAGAGAATCGTCGCGATTCAAATAGCTGTAGGGAATTTTGAAGATTAGTCTGGGAGTGAATCGTAAACATCAGTTCAAGGACATTCTGTCCAATCCATCAACATCTGCGTGTGATGGAAGCGACGAAGTCCAAGATAGTGAATCCGATGGCGACTTTGGCGTGATAGCAAATGCACAGCTCTATCCAACAAAATGCAGCTGTCCTTTTATGAGGTAAATTCCAAATGAACCAGACAAATTTGGAATCGAGTACTGGGTTTTGACAGATGTGAAATGAAAATACAGCCTAAATGAATTTCCATATTGTGGCAAAGATGATGATTGGCCATCAAATCAAGCGTTGGGGAAATAAATAGTTACTAAAGTGACCGTAACATACAAGAATTCAGGAATAAATGTAACTTGTAACAATTATTTTCCATCCATCAAGATAGCAGAAAATTAGAAAAAAATGGAAAACTACTCTTGCATGGACGATCTGAAAAAAACAGGCGTGACGCACAAATATCCATGACCCCTAAAATAGCCATGTAATCCAATCAACGCGAGTGTTCAAAAATACCTTAGGGCATACTCTTACGTATAATCAGGCAAACTAGAACAATAATGTACTTTCACTCAGCACCACGATCTCAGACGACACTATTTCGAAACGAATAAAAGAATACCAGACACCTTACTATTTCATAATAAAAGCAAAGCGGGAATAGATATGATGGATAGCATGTATCAATTTATTTACACGTCTCCAAATCCAACAACCATATCTCCACGGGCACAAAAAAGAGAACAGTGCCAAAAATATTGCATCAATTTTCTTTCCATTCTCAAAATTACTATTCATGTGCAAATGGCTGGTGTCCTAATACCCCCCTGCCACACGCTTTTAAGCGGCTTGCGGGTTAGTGTGTAGATTTAGATGTAGATGAATAAATCGTCCAATGAACGCATTCAGCGCAAAAAAATATTTTATGGAAACAGCGCTGAAAAAATACTCTGTCTGAGATTTACAACAAAGTAATAAGTTTTAAAACTTTTAATGCAAATTTTGTAAACCCAGTACCCCTATTGTTTAAACATGCAACACAAATTTTGTATTGAGTGTATGCATTTTCATTATTTGAATTGCAATCGACTACTACATACGGTATAATTCATGATTCTTTAAAATAATTGTTATTAACTTTTGACGATGGAAATAATATTTGATTATGTTAAATAGTGTTTTTAATGAACTGATTCAACATTTAATACGATTGAACTGAATATTGGTTGAAAATTAGGCGTCTTATTCCAAAATACATTTTAGGGGTCAAATGACCCCTAGCCGTCCTTCTAGGTAGCGCGAAACTCCCGTCCTCCTAGTGTTAATGCTAAATATAAACGATTTCCCCAGACTTACCGTGATAACTGTATCTTTCATACAAAAACAACATACTTTAGATGATTATCTCGCTAATTTTGAGACGCTTTTATATTTCATTGCTCATTTATACCTTGTCATTTATCCAAACACCAAAAATAACTGATTCGGGGAAGTGATAGACTTGCTTGGAGACTTTTGATTTTTCAGTGTAGGTACTCCAATTTACTTCAACAAAAAATAATTTATGACGGTTCAATTTGACTGTAAGATTTCGCATGCAGCAAATTATTTATGAACTGAAAAAGTGACGCAATTAGCAATCCAAATCAATTTATTTTTAGCTGATAAGTGCCTATGAAATAATATGCAACCCATTGAAAAATTCGTGAAATTACGAAAGCCTAGGATTGTATTGTACAAAAAAGAGGGAATGATTTTTATATCAAGATTTTCATCATATTTTTCAAAATATTTTCCAGTCTAGTACCACGTAATCTAAATATTTTTATTTAGGAGAGAATAATGTGCTAAGTAAAATATCTGTCATCCTAAATAAAATTCAATCCAAATAAAAAAAATCAATCGCATTGAAATTCAATTACCTTAAAATTCTAAGTGGCAATAGTTTTAAATTTCCCTGCTCGCAACCCCGAGATGAATAATCTGGCATCTCGTAAATTAACTCTACCTTAATGCTTTGACCGTTCTGATGTATTTTCTTATTTTGTACTAATGAATGGAAATGTGGGGTAGAAAATATTAGTTTGAAAACATGAGTGACATTTGGCTCTATTACATAGACATAAGATGCAAATTCAAAAGGCACATGATCCAGAATATTCTCTCTCAGCCTTAATCGTAATAAAACCAAGTAAGATATTTTACATGAAAAAAATTGAGGAAACATTTTGCCACGGATAAACAATAATGTGATGATCAATGTCTCTCCAGGAACTAAAGAAAAACTCATCCACCAGTAATTGTTGTCACCAAAGTAGAGTTAATTTTGTAGTACTTATCTCCTTACCCCTTCATAACAATGCCTGACGGAGTCTGACGTATGTCCGTAAAAAGGTAACACCGTGGCTAGCCCCGGTATACTTAAATAAAACATAAAACAATGTCTGACATGGTAAAGAGTTCTCGGGATCGCCACCGGGTCAGGAACTCCATATCTGCCAACGTTTCGATGTCCGACTCGGTCATCGTCCTCAGGGCTGTGAATGTCGAGTGAGAATATGACTTGCTTATATACAGTCACTCTGGTGGTCAGGTGACTGCTGATTGGCTGTCGTCAGCGGCATGCTCTGATTGGTGGTTTTGCCTAGCCTTTTGTATAGTCTTGAGCACAGGTTTCCAGGTGCTGCTCAGAGCATATCCGGAGTCTCTATTGATGGTATTCTTAGACAGTCTAATTTCAAAATACTGTTAAGTTTGACGACACCAAGATGCTCTGCCGATCCAATGGCTTTTGGGATCGACTCATTAAAGAGTCTATTGAGTGCATGAGATTTTGATTTCCGATTTCCTTACTCCAGGCTCTTCTATTGAGACATTGACTGAAAAAATTTCATTTCCTCAGCTATCTGCCTATTTTTCCACTGGATAAATAGTTTTTTAGTGAAAGCATAGAGATTCAGGGAAACTGATGAGGTTAGTACACTGGATATGCAAGTACGAGAGAAGGCGTAAGAAGGTTTAGTAAGAGAAAGCCAAGAGGGAGGAATATTTCAGAGTGAGAGAGCTCACGGGGCGGGGGAGGTAAGGTGAAGGCAGGGCAGGATGTAGGAGGGGGCTCCAGGGGTCACGGGCGCCGCGAGAGGCCACCAGGGGTCGCTGGAATAATGAATGAGCCCCGTCCGAGCCGGATTCAACCCACTTCCTCCCCCTTTCCTTCCGTTCCCCCCGCCCCTTTCTCTCACCCCACGGCCACATAAGCCATAGCATGCATTTTTTTCTCTCTTTTTCCTCCCCTCTGCCCCACTTCCCCTCCTCATCCTCGGACCTTCGGCCCTTTCTTCATAATTCCTTGTCTCTTCCTCTCGCTTTCCCCCTGCCCTAATGTGGGACCTCTCCAAAAAGCAAGCCTTAGTTGAATTGCTAAAAATGTTATCTTCTTTTCGCGTTGATGCTCCGGGGTGGTTTTTATGATTTATTGCAGCTTGAAAACGACGTCTGCCACTTCTACAAAAGGAGCCCTGCCGCCCTCAATTCCGCCGCTGTGATTAGGGATTGCCCTGAGTTTGACTCCTGAGAAGAAAATGGGATGTTCACTGAGAGGCAAGAGAGCATACTTTGGGAAATGCTCGAACTGAATGGCAAAAATTATGATCCAGTACTGTCTCACGTTTACTCTCATTACTCACTAAGCGATTCAACCCGAAGGTTGGTTTGGATAGGTGACTGTAGAGCTCACCCAGAACTAAGGGACTAGTGTGTGAATTTTACGCATTCGATGTATAGAGTATAGTTCCTTTACCTGGGAAAGGGAATTCAGTGATTTGATTCCGAAGGATTTTTTGATTCATTGATTTGTTGGTAGAGCTCATGTAATATTAAGCCACAGGTGTGAGAATTTCACACTTACTGGGTAGAGGGATCACTTCCTTTCCCTTGGTTACCTCGCACTATGCGGACATTGTTTTGGGGATGTACGAAAGCTTCATTCGTGATATGAACGCGACACCCCTCAATCAACAGCCAAACGCTCTATCCACTAGGCTACTGCGCCCCCCATTTACAGCTATGTAAGGAAATAAAATAATCACTCAGCTTAATAAATGATTGTGTTAGCGTTCTCAACATTATATCCATCCATGAATCACATTTACAGGAGATATGATGACATTTATGTAGGCGGTTTAAAGACCATTGACGTTGACAGCCGAGACGAACTAAGACCGAGTGACTGAGATGTTCTAGACTTTAGTTTGCTTTCAGCAACTGTTTCCCGAATTGAATAATAAATATTGTTTTATTCACAATGAAAAAGTGGTTGTGATATAAATCATATATTATAGCGCGCCGGTATAATAACAGTCCATCCACAAAAATATATCGACAGACTTTTCAACTAAATGATACTAATACAAAGATTTCTGAGAATTTAGAGCATAGATAACATTTGTTCATCAACGCCCATACAATATTTGCCTCGTACTGTTATTCATGAAGTTTTTTCCAAGGCATTATACCATTACATTCTACCGCCGCACAGCGCACAGTGTGTGTGGCGCGCCGGCACAAGTGCTTTGAAAATATATCATCTTTTTATCAATATGAAATCACTCAAACTTTGATATGATCTGTCAGCAAAAGAATACCACATACTAAATTTGTAGAATAAGAAATATTATGACTAAAACTCGTACTGAGAATTTTTTTAAAATGCGTTTAAAAAGAATTTAAAAAAAAGTACTTAATTTTTGCTATGGGATTTCTATTACAATGAATGAAAATGTAAACAATCTTTTAGTTACATATATATTGAATATGAGTGGAATAAAATTCTATTATTATTCTATATACATAGAATTTATGCAAATATGCCTCCTAATCTTTCATTCAAATCGTATTTAACTAAAATTAGGTGTTTAAGTGCTCTATATCCTATATTATTGGTAAAACAACGAAGTTTAGAAACAAATGACAACAGAAACGCCTTTAACGGTCCCGATAAAGCGCAAAAACGTATTAAGCCATGAAATTAATATTAGAACAAAGTAATTTGAACATCCAATTTCAAGGCTGAGACAAAAAATATTGCGTCACATTTGGAGAGCTTGCTGCTTATTCCGTAAAAGCTTCAGATCATGCAAATTATGGAGAAATGTGTGAATTTAAGTACAGCTAATTTACAATTCAATCCTCCACATTATGCAGATTGTTCTCTGTTGCCGATATTTTTTCCAGCCTTTGTTTTAGCATAATGCTACAAAACACCAAGCAGTGAAGAATCTAACAGATTAATCTGTACGTTGTCCAACTCTTATACAGAGTATGCCATAACTTTCATTACTATGGAATGCTAGACTACTGAATACTCGCCAAAACTACGACGCATTTAAGAGAGCGTTAGTATGGTTCATTACCGAGTCAAACGTTGCGATAAATCGATAAGGAAAGATACAGAGTTTTTACTGTAGTTTCAAGTACTTTCCTTCATAATTCATCAATATACTTTTGAGATATAAAAAATTACATATAAATACAAGTACGGAGGCAATTTATAGTAAAAAAAGGGTGCTGAGTTATAAAATGCAGAATAAAGCTAAGATTACATATGTATTGGAAGGTATTTCAGCCTTAAGCTTATAAATGGATGTCTTCATATAAAAATCAATAAGTTTAAATGAGCTCGGAATAGTAATATAATTAATACATGGTAGAGAACAAGCGGTGATCAACGAACGAGATACGAGGTTTCAGAGTAATTTCTTTGGTAAACATTTATCTCATTTTCCCGGGAATGAAAAAGTATTTCAGGCTATCCTTTATTAACATTGTAAAAAAAGGAATACTTAAAATATAATGCCTCAAGTTACAATCTTAAAGGAATTTTTCTCACATAAAGGCTATCTACGAATAGAATTGGGTGATTTTAGCCTAAACGCAATAGCCTTGCAAATCAGCTTCAGTGGTAGCTTTTCCATTCATTAATTCTTAAATTGAAATTTTGTCAGTCAATAGTCACCTTAAAATCAATATTTAGATTCGTAAATTCAAATGCAAATGAGTGTTTCTTCTGAGACTATGATGTTGATCTACCGTTTCCAGCAGAAGATTTTTTTCTTCGAGATTTGAGATTCATTGTAACTGACGCTTTTGCGATATTATGCCTGGAAAGGAGGCCGGCAATAAAAATGCATTGTGGCGGAATCTGAATAAAAATAAAATGGCGCAGACACACTTTTTCCAGGAGCATATTATCCTCATCCAAGAATTTATCTCCCGTGCCCACATTTGCATTCGAGTCCTCAAACCACCAGGGGTGTAAAAAAAACACCACAAATTTGAGGATTTTCGGAGCGTAAAGCGGAGAATACTTTGGGAATGGAAGGTTGGTGGGCCCCCGACGTGAGGAGGGGAAATGTGGGGGGGATAAAAGGAGCCAAGGCGTGTAAAGAAAACAGAAATTGTGGAAATGGAAAGATGGAAAGAACACGAACGTGTGAGTCCGAAACAGAAGAGTGCAAGGAACTGAAGATGAGAAAGTGTGAGAATCGGATGAAAAAAAACATTTTAAGGATGAATATTGCCAGTATACACGCCACAGTTTTATTACTATGGTCAAACACTAGGATAAACGTAGCTATAACTCCAAAAAATGTCGGTGAACACGGCAATGATAGCCTTAAAATTATGCTAAAGTTTCACATTGCTTTTACATATAATACTCTTGAATTACTTGAGTTAAAATATATGAGGGTGCATTATCTTATCTTTTGATCTCCACAATAAATGATTAGGCACAAGGTATTCATTTAAGCTACTTCATGATTTAAGTTAGGTATCGTAGCGGTGAAAATATTTCCGATATTCCTCTTTTCGAATGGGGAGGCAAGTTAGTAGTTCCTGTAAAAGGATATGGGTAATATTTATTTCCTTAGTCAAGCATTACATACAACTACCTCAAAGTACTAATGCCAGCCTTTATACTACGAATATTTAATAAAAACATGAAATAAGATTTTGTACTTGAAATTTCAATGATGGTGATTATAAGCAAGGGCATAAGTGGTGATAAATCATTTGAAAAAAATGTCGAAAATGAAAATCTGATGTATGTTTTACAGGCGATAAGTTTATAACTTTCAAAATGATTATCTTTACGGGTATTTCCATTTCATAATAAACCAGGAAATGTAAGTATCACATGCATATATATGTTGCGCCAATAAATTTGAACAAATTGATTTCAATCTGAAATTTCCACTAAAGAAGGATGGCGCAACAGATATTTGGACAAAGACTATTTAACTGGGAAAAGAGATATGAGGGGTGATGGACACAAGATACTTTATTTATCATTAGTTGTATACCAAAAAAATTCATTAACTTCAAAAAATAAACTCATCAACAGAGACCCATGAATCTGTTCCCAAATTCACACATTTAAGAATACAAAAATACCAATATATGAAAGATGATTGGAGGTTGCCATAATTTTGCCTAACTACCCTACCTAACTACCCAGTACCGTACAAGGATTGAAAAGTTTTATTTTCTTTTTTTTAAGTACCTTTTTGAGATAATTCAACAGACGAGGTAGGAAGAAACTAGTGTGAAATCTACACAAAAATATACAAGTATTTTAGTGTTTAGCAACTAACATTCCCTGAATTAAACGAAGTATTAGGCAAGTGTATGATTTGACCACTTGAGATGGGCCCTTTCAAAAATTTTATTATAACAGATAAAACTCCTAGCCACGCGATAATAAGGAGGAATTCCATCCTACGCATGTGGGACACTTCTTATCCCATAATTTTTTTGTGGATATGCGAGGCAGGAGGGTTGTGGGCAGGAGTTGGTTTGCATAATGGGTGCGGTAGGAAAGACGAAAATGACCCAAGCGACGGCGAGAAGGTGAGAGAATATTCCGGTCGAGTTTATAAGATGCTGGGGGAAAAGGGAAAAATGAAGTCGTTAGTGACGCCATGCGGGGAAGAGGCATCGGAGGGTTTGGAGGGGTAGCGGGTTGGGGGGGTACGTGCAGGGGTAAGGGAAAAGTGGGAGGGGAATGGAGGGGCGGAAGCGTGGGAGGATGGAATACACACAACTGACACCCTCCACCCCTTTTAGGACGCCACCCTGCGATCTCCTTTGTGTCCATTACAGACGAGGAAGCACCACGAGATTCTTCCTGGGAAGGAAATGTATTCTTTTTTTTCCCTTTTTATATAAATACATACAGACACACTTTCTCACTCGTAGGTTTTCTCCGTTTAATAAAAGTGAGTAGTAAATTTTCTCAAGTGGGAACTGAACGTAGAAGAGGCCACGGTGCCGAGCCGACGAAACGGGAAAGGGAAGAAGTTTGGTTCTCGAGAGGGATTCAGGAGGAATGTTTCTAAAAACGAAGGGAGGCGGATGATTTAAGCGCGACGGGCTTGCGGTGTGCGGTGGGAATTGAAATAGATAGTAGAAAGAGAGAGAGAGAGTGAATAAGAGCAAAACAGGGTGAAAAAAACCATGCGATTTTGTTGGGAAATCGTGCACAGGCGAGCATATAAACGACTGCATTCGCGCGGAATTGAGACAAACCGAAACGTACTCCACTCGACAGCTTGAAAACCCGAAAGTAGGAGACAGAGAAAAAAGGCAAACGATCGATATTTTTGTTTTTGAAAATAAAGATTTTCAGAGTTCCTTCTTACGTAAATTAAAGCGCTGTAAAACATGTCTCAAATATTGGCCAAAAATGTAATATGAACGGATTGTATTAGGTGCGCAACTAAGTTCTCGCTTTTTTTTAATGAAAATACAACTTAGTAGTTGAAGGATGGTTATAAATTAATTATTTAAAGAATAGTACATCGCTAGTTACAACTTTTGCCTATCACAGAGGCAGAGATCGAACCGCAACAGTAAAGGTGTTCATCTTTTGAGGCTATCCACTAATTAAATCATTTTTTGAAGTCTTCGTTTTAGCGCAGCTGCTGATCAGCCAGACTATGTGCCGTCGAACGGAACAAGTAATAATCGGACTGCGCAATAGCTGGGGAATGTAGCGGGCGGGTAAGTACTTCCCATTTGAGCGTTTTGAGGTAGGTTTCAACGGGATTGGTAGCATGAGTGAGATCGAGCGTTCTCATGATGTATCATCTTTTTATCGAGTCGTAGGGAACTAGAGTTCCTTGCTATTGTTTAAATCGGCTTGGTAGGTAACTTCAATTGCACAAGCAAGCTCTTCTTCAGTTAGACATGGATCTTCATCGAATAATGCCTCTAGTTCATCGTCTTCGAAGGTTTTTGGTCTTCTTTCACACGGACGGTCGCCAACGTTGATATGATCGTCTTTGAAGCGATGAAACCAATCACGGCACGTTTTCTTTCACTTTGAGCAGCATCTTCGTAAACTTTTTGGGTCTTTCTGCACTTCAGTCACCGTTTTCTTCGAGTAAAAGAAGAAAATAAACACTTACCGCAAATGACGGCACAAACTCACACATATTCACGCAATAATTAGGATATAACGCCATAACAAACGTATAGCGGTTGGTTTGTTGTTTCTCGTATAAGCCATTGTCATATAGCGGTTTGTTTGCCAATAGTCTAAGCTTGGTTCATGACGTTTCCAGTAAAGACGTCAAAATCGACCAGGAATCACAGCTGGAGTTATGTATTAAAAATAACGGGAACTTAGTTCCGAACCTAATATTTAAAGGAAAATTCTTGCAGAATTATTTCAGTCATTAATTAAAGCCAATAATTGGTAGGGAAAGGTCAGGGAAGAGCTGATCCCACACAAAGTCACAGGCGTGTGAATTTCAAACATTCAGTCAGCTACTCTCCCTGGGTCACCTCTGTTTTTGAGAATGTAGACTCGAGGAAGTACGAATGTTTCACCAGGGTATTGAACCCGCGGTACTACGACCGGTAGCTGAGTTCTCTTCCCACTGGTCTACCACGCTCCATACATCCGTCATTAAAAGTTAAATATTTACCTTGGTAAAATATATTTAGCACAATGTAAAGTTTTTAACTCTTTATTTTACCATCTATTCAATATCTTCTACGAATACTTAAGTATAATTCCTGGATTTAACAAAAACGTGATCAATAAGGTGTTAAAAAATGAAGAAATCTCAAATGGAATTCTTTTTTACAAAAGCTATACTTTTTTTATTGCTTTGAAACACATTAAAACATCCCCCCTACTCATCCCATGTAAGTTTTTATCATCTTGGTTTATAAAAAATTATTTTTTTGCGGTTTAGCGTGTTAAATTGAAAATAGAGCAACGTAAAATAGAGTTAAGAATTTATTAGCGGTTTGTAATATCCAGTGTGCACGATGAAGATAATGAAAAAACAATATTTAATCCTAAGTAGGGAAAGGACGGAGAATTCGGCAGCAGCTTGACTTAACAGACTGGCCGGAAAGAAAACACGAAGACCAAGTAATCCACAGAGGAAAAATAATGTGCATTAACGGGATATGATCGAAAATTGTGTATTTGGCAATGAAAGCCTCCGTTTCCTCTGAAGATAATACAACTCCACACAATTAAACGATGCCTTGGTAAAATGGAATTATATTTATGGATCAATGAATAATGATGAAACATAAAGTAACAATGATAGCTAAAATAATAATAACAACAATGATAATAACAATGATATCAATAATACAAATGAAATATTATTTACTAACTCCGTGATTCATACCTTAAGTATGAATACATGATAGTTAGCATCGAAATACATTTATACTTATGATACATTCAAATAATCACAGTAATTATTTTCAGGGAGATGAATTTAAAGAGAAATCGGACTCATCCTTGAAAAATCGGATTTTTGTTAGTCCAATAACTGGATATCGTTTCGAAATTGCCATTTACTTCATTGGTCCTTTTTATATTAATACTACCCAAAACCTTACACAAAATATTTTTATGGTCTTATTTATAACTGCTTGTTTTGATTCTATGAGCGTGGTATTCTCGTCAGCGGTGTGATTGGGTTGATACCCAATTATACCACAAAGACGACTTGTAGTGCGAGGCGGAAAAGTTAGAGAAATATACTAAAACAACCTCAGTGTGTGAAAATTACGCATAAGTGGGAATAACCTTTTTTAATACATAGTTTTTTTGGGAAGGTATAGTAAATGCAACAAATCCCATACACAGGGAGATGAAAACAATCAGTTACTCTCTGCTGCCACAATGGATTTCTTACACACAAATAAAGGTTTTAGTCCTTACCTCACAATAATGTAGAGCAAGACAGAGTTATGGCTTCGAAACTTTTATCCCCAGAAGTCGCTATTAAAATAAATTATTGAGATTCTTTCTACTGTCTTGAGGTACTTCTCATCTTACTCATCATGCACACTATCAATATGAGACGTTAATGGTAACTATTAAGTTTAACTATTCTTCACCTCTTTCACCTTTTTTCATACCTTTTGTGGGTAACACGTAGGCTTTTATTTTACCATTTTAGCCACTTAAACAATCCTCACAACTCTAGCAGTTTTTATTTTCATTTTTCATTAATATTTCACGCTGTTAAATTTTCACGCGATAAATCATTTTTCATCCTATAAATTATATCTTTCTATCCATCAAGGTAGAAAAAATAATTATTTTCCCCCTTTAGCACCAAGGTCGCTGAAAATTGTGTTATCCCCGGTAGGGAATCCAATGAATGAATAAATACGAGATTTAAATCGATTCGGAAAGAATTGGGACGTCGGCGTGCAGCGCAAACGAAATAAAAAGTAGAAGGCTTGGCCTGGGAGAGTATTAAGGCGAGGTGGCGGCGAATTCGGATAAAGCGGCTAGAAAAAAAAGATAAGATAAAAAAAACAAGCTGCTCAACTCATTTGGTGATCCCATTTAATTGTTCGAAAGTGTGAGCGTGATTGTTCGAGTGACGATTCAAGCGTGTCCACGCACGGTCACCAATGAACGACGAATACGTGCACTTTTTTCCGGGACTTTTCCGCGCATTTCGTCTTTCGCAAAAATGGCCACCAAAATCTCTCGAAGCCCACTCGCCCAATTTGCACGCTCGCAAAAACCGAGCAAAAACTATGAATGTTCAGAGCGCCCTGAAATCGGTAATTGGGGATGAGCAGTGGTGTGGGGGAGGCGGTGGTCGGTTCTCTGATACGTGACTCTGTCCCTCTCGTCCTCTCTCAATCCTGGATGTGTTGCCGACAAACGCTATTCGCGACTTTCACCGCAAGAGCGCCAAAAGCGGGTGCGTCAGAACGTAAGCGGGTTAATAAATCCAGAAATGAATACACCACCCCGCAATCAGTGGACTCGACGATGCCCTCTCCCGTTGCAGTTCACTGAAAAAGCGATCCCTCATCTCGTTTTTAATATGGGACGCGGATGATTAACTCGCACCAATATGTCTGAACTTTTGAAAAATGTTCTTTCGCGACATGAGAAATGCTTTCGTGATGGTCTCTCGACAAGGGAATGGCTCCAATCAAGAGCGTGTTTCCGTCCTCCACCATCAACCGTAACAGTTTTTAAAGATCATATGCTGCATGAATTTCAATTAAATACCTCTCAGGAAGTTTTATACATTTGTGTGTGGATACTTCCAACAAGGCTCTATTTTATGTGAAACTGTTAAGCTTCCGAGTGGCTATGGGAAAGTCAATATCAGTAACCGAAATATTTAAGCATAATTGATATTCTCATTGATCTCACGCATTTTAAATGAGCTAAATTGACTAGTGGATTCATCACATTGCCAATTATAATAATACACAGCCAAGATAAAATTACCTTTAATTAATTTAAATTTACGTAAATTAACTTCTTAATTTTTCGTTACCTTGAAAACACTGTGTCAATGTCTCTCGTAAAGATAATTAACTCAATTACTATGCAATAACACCGGGTGACGTCGACTGCGAGGTTTATTGTACTCATTATTATCCGACTTCTGTGCTTTAATTTAATTCTCAGAGGAGCTTGAATTTCCTGAAAGCTCAATAGAAAGTTGCGATGGTTCAATGTAGTACGAGATCTTCTGCCTCAGAGCATGTATCGACTGTACTCCACATAATTTGCTCTGGTACCGTTATGAAAAATATCTGGAAATATGCTATCCACCATAGAATGACCTCCGGAACAAGCCCTCTGTGATTCAAATGCATTCGAACTCATATACATCAATTTCGTCCACTCGATATACAAGATGACCTTCATATGCTATAAATCATTATTATATTAGGTGTAAAACTTAACGTGGGAAATATATGTATAAGAAATATTTTTGGCAAAGCCCTGAAGAAGGTACGTTTCGCCAAATATGGTGCGGGAAGTTTTCTGGATGTAGATCTGGAATAGCTGCAACTTCGTACTCGTCGGGCCACAATCAATAGAATTGATTATTTGGCCTACACTTATAAAAAACCAACAACTTTTGATCTTCTCTTATACGGCAATGGCAAGTTTCGTTACACTTTCCGAGACCCGCCTATTGAGGCGGCTAGCGAGACAGTATGTAATTATTGACCACTTGAGCAAAGCACAAATAGTACGAGGTTGTGGGTGATTCTGTGAAGGCACACCGCTGATTAATAAGCGGTTACTTTTTGAAAATTATCTCTCCTCATTTTCTCGGCCAATCGCCATCCCCTGCGCCGACTTTTGAGATAAAATACTGAGTGAGATAGGAAGGATGTACTATGGGGGAAAAAAGTATCCCAACAAAGTTTGTGCCGCCACTATCCCTCCGCGGGAAATTGGGTTTCCTTCCCAGCGGGTTGTTATTCTTTGGTAAGTGAGGGAAATTCAAACAAGGCAAACCATTTCCTATCTTTGTCGTCCAAATACGCGACCAACTACTGAGTCTCCCGCAACCCAGAACATGGCTCGCGATGAACTCCGTAGAATTGAGGCGCATTCGACGGCATCATGTGCGTACATCGGGAACACTCTGAATTTTCCTTCGCCTATCTCAACGAAACGGCAAAAATCACCACTGGCCATAGCAAGATTTCTCTTACGGTAAACAAGAAGGTAAACAAGAAGATTTGATGGGCCGCGTTTTTGAAGAAGTTTTAGCTATTTCGGAAGGACTGACGAGCACATTGCCAGAACGCGTTTTTCTTTCGATCGAGATGGATATGTTCCTATCTTGATTTAACGGAAAGGAGGGTTAGAAGGAGGTAGCAGGCAAAAGGAAGGCACAACTCCTAAAGATTTTGGATGCGCCTACAACGCCGAGAGAGGAGTACGAAATACGTTCGAGCCTTGGTCCGAGGCAGGCAAATTCACCGTCACGACCTTGGTGGCTGTAAAAAGACCGTATTTGAGTTTCTCTCGTCTCATTCCAATGATTATATACCGATAGAAAGGGAATCCATTCTCCCGCGAAGCGGTGGTGGCGGTACAAACTCTGTTGGGATACTTTTTCCCCCATAGTACATGGAAGAAAGGATTAACCTTGCGATGCCCGTTCGATTGCGGTGAAATGAAAGGATGGGAAGGAATGGGGACGGCCGCCACAGTCGGTCGAGATGGCCTCCTACAGATAATTCTCCGACCGGAGACCTCCCTTTGCAATTCCCAGTCTTCGCGGTTACCCCGGGTTTGATAGTGTTAGTCAGTCTGTTCGTGTGAGCGAGTGAGCGAGTGACCGTGTACCCATATTTATCTCCAAACTTGAGAGTTTTGAGAGTGCGCTACACTGGATGCACTCGACCATGACTGCAAGAGGACACTGCGACGGAGTGAAAGAAAGTAAGGCTGTTTTTCTTTCGAGTACCCATTTCAACGGGAAGCGATCAGTGAGTGTGATCGACTACTATGAATCTTCTTCTATGAATCTGGTTTACTTCAAATGAGCTTTATTGACTAAGGAAGTGAATGATTACCAAACAAAACTAATATCGTCATTCGTCCAACGACGACTCACAATAATTTGATCCTCCAACTCGCTGATAACCGAGGATGGCAAGTGAAACGATACGAAAATGTTTCGTTTCGTCCCGCAGGGAAACGAGGCCTAGGTTTAGCTTCGTTCCCGCACGAAGTGTTTGACATGTGTGTGGAGAGGTTAAAACATTGTGCTTAAAAATCAAATGACCAGTTTGCGTTCACAGTTCTCCTGTTAGTGGTCAAAGTATGAGTTCCCCATGCACCTAATGGCGGTACCTCTACTTCATTCAACCATACTTCGTACTCGGTGCGTGGATCGAAACGAAACGGTTGGAAGGTGAAGCACGTGGTCACCCCGGTGCGAAACATTATCTGCGTTTCGTTTCATTCCAGAGTTTTAGTTTAGTTTTGACCCAAAGTAGTTTTGAGTCCGATTTCGTCTCGACCCTGAGTTTAGCTCCTTGGGTTTAAATCCATTTCGTTTCGTTTCTTTCTTTCGTTCCCGGGAACGAAAGTATTGAAATTTTACTGGTTTTGACTTTCGTTTAGTTCCTGTTGCCATTCCTGCTGATCAGTGGCGCGGCGAGTTTGGGGGATAAACCCCCCCCCCCTCGCTCGCATCCATTGTATAATCCATTGTTTAATCACTTTAATCCAAAGTTTAATTCATTGTACTTAATTTGATTGATATTGCTAATAAATTAGTGTAAGGATTAATAAAATATCCCTCAGAAAGCCGTAAAACTCACCATTTTCAACCATTAACCCTAAAATTCCGCAATTTATTAATCTCGCACCTACCGCTTATCCTGGTGGATATACCATACCTACACACATCCCGGTATTAGTTACACCTAAATCCCCCCAGCCTTAATTCCTAGCTGCGCCCCTGTTACTGATAACTGTGATAATATGACTCGCAGCAGGTGATGTGAGTGAACTTCAAAACCTCAATGGAGATAGGTACCAAAATGTGGAATTTCTGTTTCTGTAATACATACGAAATACCTTTTTGAGGTTCACACAAATTGCCATGAGAAAAAATTCCTCTGAACCGAGGGTCGAACCACTGGCCTTCAGCTTTCCGGGTCACTGCATAGATCACAATGCTATCCAAGTTCCTGAATTCACATGCTACTCCACCGAATATATTTTCCCATGGCAACTGATGTGAATTGCACGGCAGTATTGAAATATTACGCACGTTTTTTTTAGCGTTTATCCCTAACTTATGAAATATCATACTGTCGATAACTCATAGATTTCTTTTTGGAAAGGTGCGAAAATAATGCACGGTTTCCGGATTCATTTTGCGGAACCACGACGCAGGGAATTATGGCATGAGAAATATTGTTTAGTGATTTAATATATTGAAACCATGGTCAGTGGCAATAAATATTCATGGATGAACATGCTAGGATATTTTTATTTCCCCACAAAATTATCAATTTGTTGACATTTTACGTGATTTTTTTAGCAACAAACATCCCCAGGATTTATCTGCATTTCGCGCCTTAGCATACTGAAATTAAGCAATAAAAACTATTTTTCCTATTTAATCTGCATAGCGAGTAATGTTTTTAATAAATAACAATTAAAAAAACATGGAAGGAATATATGAAATTATTTAAAAAATCATTAAACAAACGCGATTATTTTTTAATAATAAACACTCGGCGCAATCGTAAGATGTTAACCAATTTCAATTTCAATTTCTTTGAGGTGTTTTTGTGCGTCAATTTCAACTTTCTCACAATTTATAAATTTGGAATCACAAATTAGAATTTTTTCGCACCACCACAGTGTTTACCCACATGTGGCGTATCGGCCATGTGTTACACGGAAGGCGTTCGACCAGCGTTGCAAGAGGCTACAGCGGTTGAGAGAGACAGAAAGAGAGACAGTGAGGTTCTTTCTCCGCCGAAGGGTCCATTTCAACGTGGAGAGATCAGAGGGTGGAAGGGTAGTGGTGGTCAAGCATTCCCACTTCCACCAACACACACACACACACATCCTGCTCTTGCTGAGATCCATCGAGAGTGAGAGGAGGATAGCACGGCAGGATATGGAGAGGCTAAGCGGCCTTTTCTCTTCCTCTTTTACTTTCTTTCTCAGAGATCTAACTTGGGTGAGGAAAGGGATCTCTCTCCATTTCTAGCACACATGTGCAGATGTACTGGTTCACTTGCAATTGTGGTGGTCAAGTAATACTCAAAACGAGGATTAGCAAATTCATCTGCTATTAATTTATACAGACTCACATTGATCGTGTTTCATTTTTAACCCCTAATTTTATTCACATTTCCTCTGTCTACATTCTTGAAAATTCGCATACTCGTCAGAAAAGGTCGTATGTTTTGTCGAGTGTGAGCGAAATTTCACAATGTTTACCTTTCGATCAGTGACGTCATGGCAAAATTAGCAGTGCCGGAACGCACTTTTCTAAACTTTCTCTGGAAGTGAAATATTTCTCTCTGTGTTTTTATTACAAGTCATTATTTACATTTCCCTGTCAAACTTTTTGTTTTGGTTACGAATATATAAATTCGAAATTTTGAGGCAGAAAATTTGATACAAGTGTTATTTCACTATTATATCTTTTGCTAACCAGTGCGTTCCGGAGTGTTCTGGCACCATGACACCTTTGCTTTTGACATCATAATGTGGGTCCAAACCAAAATCTAAAATTTTCCTTATGAGGCTTCAATGCTTAAAAAGATCGTGATAGAAAAAAGTCTGAATTTCATTGACAAAGATGTCTATTCTTAGGTTTTCGGACGGAGCAGCCATCAAGAAAAACGGAAAGAACAATTATGCCCCTCTTGCTGAGTGAGATCCACTAAGAGTGAGCACGGCAGGATATTATGAGGCGTACTCGCTTTGACTCTTCGTCTTTTTTCTTTCTTTCTCAAATATCCAGCGTGGAAGAAAGGGAGTATAGCCATCTCCCTTCATTACTCGCCTACGTGCACATGTACTGGAACACTTGTAATTGCGGTGGTTGGCACAGCTTATACTCTAAACGAGGATTGGCAAATTCACCTGATATTCCATATATATATATATATATAGGGTGTTTCAGGAGGAATCTGCAATACCTCAGGAGGAGTTAGGGGGGACAATTCTAAGCATTTTTTGTCCATAAAAATGGAGTCCCAAACCCTTGGTTACTGAGCTACGGCTACGCTAAATTTTTGGATGGCCTTTGCAGCTACCATGAAAACGGTTTTTCTAGTGTTTACAGCCTTTTTGAAATTTTACTAATACTCTGGATTTTTAAATACATAAAATGATTAAGGCTTGGGGAGAATGTGTGATTATAATTGTTTGTAAAAGCCTAAAAATGGGTGAAAATGGGCAATAGTATTGTAAATACTCGCTCAAAGTTTATGAATACTTTCAGACAGTTATGATAGTACATTTTCGTCTTACATTAATTATTTAATGTCCTTCTTCTTCCGGATCGTGTTCACCCAAAAGAGATAATATAAAAAGCTGTGTATTTACACATTGGATGAAACTAGCTATGAAAAATATTGGCAGTTGTCAAGATTCGAACATGAATCAACCAATTTCCTGTAGAGTATGCTACCAGTTATACCTTTCTTTTCATGGAGAATTTCTTTCTCGGCGTAAATTTTTACCCGAGCGCGTGATTGCATGCATAGTAAGGAATAGAAGGAATATTAATTTCGCCATTTCCACATAGTAATTTATTGAGACCGACCACGGTTTCGTTACAGCGTAACATTGTCAAGGTGGCACCTTGATAATGTTACGCTGTAACGAAACCGTGGTCGGTCTCAATAAATTACCATGTGGAAATAGCAAAGTTATTATTCCTTCTATTCCTATGATTATGGATTTCCACCAAGTTACGCCCGCTACTATTAATGCATAGTTACTTGTAATATCATGCGCCTTGAAAAGTTTTCTAGCCTATTATCTAAAATTCTTTTTGTCTGAGGAGGCCAAAGGAAAGTATCAGGCCCTGTTACTCTGTGTGACTAATTTCCAATGCCTATGGATGATATAAGTTCAACCTTCACTAATCCTAAAACATCCCATAATCCACTAGAAGAAACTAACAGGTTGAATCAATGAATTATTGAGTGATATCTCATTGAGAAAATATACGTTAAGGTAAGTTGGTTCTAGACGTCCTCCCCTACTTTAGTGCCAAATACATTCGTGCACGAGTGTTTTAGTGTCCAAATAGCGCAATAGTATCTAATAAAACATTTGAATGCCCACGAATTTTTCCTTACATATGAGTACCCAGCTGAACGTATAATTACCAAGAATGGGAGATAGATATCAGACGACCCTAGTCAGGCATTAGAGTACCGTTGTAAGAGTTCCATTTCCTCCACAAATACAACACAGAGGTCTACAAAAACAACCGCTTACCGATGAATTTGCCAGAGTAGGTACTCAATCAACATCTACGAGCGCAAATATCTCAACAGGCGAACACTTAGCGCAATCCAAGCTATTCCCTCCAATGAAGGGCATTCTGAGAGATGCCCGACCTCTTACTCTCCACAAAAGCGTCTTACGATACAATTCTTGAATATCCTGCCACTAAAAGGAACAAAATTACGTCAGGGAGTGGTCAAAAGCCTGGAACCAACCGTGCAAACACACGGCCACACAAATCGGTGGAGAGAGAGAGGGAAGGGTAGCCGTTCGACTGGGCGGAAATTGCCACCGCGCCTCTCTCTGCCCACCCACCCACTCTCCCCTTCCCGCCCCCTATCGCAAATCCACGACCCTTCTCACACACATGCACAACGGCTTGCAGAGCACTTCCTCGACCGATCCCCCGAGATCCATCTCCAGCCTCATTCCATCTCCCCCTCCTCGCCCTTCCATCCAACTCTACCAGCCACCGCCGCTGTGATTTCCCTCAATCCCACCCTCGTCGCCACTTTCGACTCATTGCCTCGCCCGAGACCGCAACGGGTCGCTTTCAAAGAATTAACGCTCCTTACGTGCACGTAGGTTGTACCTCGATTTGAACTGCCCGCTAAGTTCAAACACGGGTAACTAAAATATATATTTAGCGCAAGACCTCAAAAATCAGCTCGAAGTTTTAGGATGGCGAGATATCGGTTAGATATACTGACAATGATTAACAAACAATTGAAAAATTAAACAGTTAAATACCTACTTCTCAATTCAGTTCCTCTATTTTAACACAAAAAGACCATTTTCATGCAGAGGCTCTTGCAATTGTACCAAGGTAGTAGTGCTAATATGCTTGTTTATTTGTAAAGTTAAAAAACAAAGCTAACTTATATATCTCAACCAACTTTTCTTTATATTTATAGCGTATCGTTATGTATTTAAGATGATCCCATATCGCTTATTGATGATGTTTAACTGTCTTAGACGTAGAATAGCTGATACATTGATTACAAATGCTTGCTAATCCTCCCCAATCCGCTCCCAGAGAACCAATGCATTCACCCCTCCAGTTGCTGATCTGAGCCTGGCCTCTGACTCCTAGTCCCTAATCCCACCGGGGAATCTCTGACCCATTGTAGAGGACCCTGAACAAGGTGACTGCAGCCAAGAATATCCAACATGGCGTGAGCTGAGTAGACAGAGAATACATCGAAAGACAAGTCTTGCTTAATCGCACGCACTTGATAGATCACAAGGGCCAGAGTGTTTTCATGCAGAAGATAGTATGCTCTCAGATGGCAAATACGCAACATGGTGTTTATGTGGAGGGTCCTTTGATCATAAAAACCTCCTGAGGACAAAATTCGATGCATTTAACATTAAATACGCATAATTATGGATGCGTAAAACCATTAGCCAAATGAAAATATGATATTTATTTTACAAAATCGTTTGATGTGCCTATTCTCTCTGAGAAGTTTGAAAACAAACTAAAACTTCCCTTGCTGATTTATGCTCAGTTGACATTTTATGCTATATAATAATTTTATCAACTAATGATATCGCGTCATGTTTGAGAAATTATGTCTTATGAAAGCATCCTAAATATTTTGATGAACTGATCAAACAATTACAAATATTTATGAGCCATTTTAGTTCATTAAAACCCTTAAAAATACTTCCCTAGCCTCATAGAGGGCATCTAAAAATAAAAATGTATAGACCTTTTTATAAAAAATGTCATCGTTTCAAAGATACGTAGATGACGGATTTGATCTATGAACAATAGCTCATTGTTTTCATTCAAAACTGCTTCCTTTTAATTATTTTTCCAGATACAGCCCGTCATTAGATCAAGGTAGCAAAAGAGGGCCTTAAATCTGCTGCAGAGTTCTGCCAACGTTGCATCATAAACACTTCATGCACATGGTGATATTATTTCGATCGTTGAAACCAAAATTGTGCATTAATATCAGTACTGACTTTAGGTACCAATAATTTTTCCTAAGTAAAACACCGCATGCACAATGAGTTATAACTTTGTTCGTGCACAATGTATTACGTCAATCTCACACGGTGATTTAACCCGAAGGTTGGTTTGGATTTTTGCGGGCAGAGTTCACCCTGTACTATGCCACAGTCGCATTAATTTCAATCATTAAGGGTTCTACACCCTACCCCGCAAGCCGCCTCAAAAAAAGTGGTGGGTGATGTAAGAATACGAGCCGTTTACGCATAAAAAGCAAATGCACTAACAACATTACGATTAGTATTTATTGAATTCCTTTACGATTCGGGAGAAAAAAGAATTCCCATATCTATCCGTTCGGAAAAATATCTCTCTCAATATATCGCTTGAGTCGGACGTGGGAATATAGGGGGGCTATAGTATGATGTTCGCCGTGTCTCTCTTAAGGCCGCTATACACGGTGAATGATCATGCGAATGATCATGCAGAATGATCATGTGAATGAAATAATTCGCTATGTATAACGGAGATATTCGCGAATGAACCATCATGCGCATGATCATTCAGTGAAAATTATAACGTTTTATTTTGCTCGCATGATCCCGCGAATGATGGCATGATCATTTAGCATGATCATTCGCATGATCATTCACCTTGTATAGCGGCCTTTAAAGATGACTTGGTGGGACGCAGCTCCATTCCCACGGCCACCTTGCACTTGAAAAGTTTTACCTTGGTATTGTGGGATAGTTTCACCTTGGAATGGAACCCAGGATCCTTCGATCGGTTGCAAAGAATTATACACACAACGCTACCACGCTCTTCAAACATCAACTATCAAAAAAATAGTTTGTGGCTTAAGTCAGGCTTCTTTTCATGTACCACTGTATCTCTCCGTGATCTGCCGAGACGTCATCATTTCCTCCAACGTCAAAGCATTTCACCTCTCTCATCCTACATGTTAAACCCTGATCGAATCGACTTCTGCTGACAACACACGTGCAGATAGAGGATCCACACTTACAGATGAATCCCTCGAGGGGCTGGCTGACTTCAGTGCATGGCCACCTGATTCGGCCCATTGACTTTCCCACCGTCATCTCCTGTTATCGTAGCAATCCGGCGCACGAGGAAAATCCCTCAACTGGACGCCACGTGTGCCTGCCTATGAGGCTCCTCCCTTACCTATCCAATGCTCCTTCCAGTTCCACGGGTTGCATTGAATACCCCTTTGGAGGAGGTCCTATCATAACGCAGATCGTGCATCCTGACTCACAACATTGAACTGGAAGTTTTCCTCTGGCTGAAGCCAAAGATCTTGAGATCAAAGGTATAAAAAGTGAGAACCAAAAATCTCCCTAGCAGAGCAAATCCCTTTGAAAAATTTGGCAAGGATATCAAAATTCAGCCATCAAAAATTTTTCCGATCGTCGCCTAAATCTTTAATTCACCCATATCAATATAATTATATAGATATCAGATATATAAGATGTGTATTCCACTTCGGGAGTGTGGAAGCTTAGCGAGTGTTGCGGTTGGCAAAGTAAAGCCTTCTGACAAATCCAATAAAAAATATCTCAACGTAAGATGACCTACAGGAACACCTGAAAGTATGACATTCGCAATCTTGTGGTTTAGCTTGGGATAATCTATACCCTCAATCATACCTCATACTAATACCATTATGTACCTACCATAGACCGTGTAAAAAGATGTTGTGTTATAAGCATTCCTCAACCGTGAATGGGCTCAAATGGGCTTTAGAAATGCAAAGGAATCATTAATTTGATTATGATATATTATTTCTATATTTATAAAAGGAACCTGCCTCTTTTTAAAATCTGGTTGCACACAATAATTTTACAGAACAATGATAGAGACATTGCCTCTCAAAATTTTCACTCAAATTAAATACTCCATGCCTAATAATACTTTCATCTCTGTCACCAAATATTAGTGATAAGATATTATTATTAGCAATGATATTTAAGACACCAAATGCCTATTCACCAACCAAGCAGGGAAACTGAAATGGCCAATATATCATCACAACAAACATTTTAACGCTAAAATCCGCTGGAGGAGATAGTGGCACTTTCAAAGGATCCTTCCCCAGCTAACTCCTAGCTAAATAGAAAATAAGTCAAGTACGTCCGACGCCTGAATGTGATCCCACGCAGACAAATAGAATGAGAGTCCAAGCTCTTCCTTCTCAGTGGATGACAAATTTGTCGCTCCAAATTTGGGCATAAAAAGAGAAGCCATGTTCCCATCAAAGAACATCTTTCATCTAGGAGATTCCTCACACAGAAAAGAAAGTCCCACAGGTACTATTAGAAGCCCCAAGGGTGGATCTCAGTTGTAAACACTGATCTGTCAGATGCTGCAGCGAGGTCCTTTAGCATGACTCCAGAATGATACGGCGGAAGGGTAATGCGCGTATAAACCTATCTCTGTAAACAATAAACAAATGGGAAGTAGACTGGAAGTAGTGTAAAGGAAAGATAAAGAACTAAAAAAAAAGAAAAAGAAATGTAATTCATGAAACAATAGGGTGGTTTCCTATTTTTTTAATTGCCTAAATCAAAAGATTATCACTCCTGGAGTACGTATTTGGGTTTTAGATTTTTAAATTACAATATCTTTTTTTCGCGATTAAATGAAAAGTGAAATTTTCAAGGGCACGAAAACGCGACGGCTATGTATGAATGCTGAGAAAAACCCGTGCGACGCCTGCTGTGTGAGTACACCTGGGTACGAGGCTATGATCCCTGCTACGATGCAGGCTGCTTGCTGCCGAGCTTGGTGGTAGCGTAGAGTACTCTGCTAGCAGGTAGCTCTTGGTTATAAGGATTATTAATACCCTATCAAACGAAGGAAACTTTCCGGCCATTGGCAATTTTAATAGGTGAATAAGAGATGTTTCTCTGAGCTATGTGCCTCATGCATGCATTGGTAATTTGTATGTTATGAATACATGAATGGTGGGTAACGAATCGTAATCAATGCCTTTCGTTTTCTTTTATGAAAGAAACTACCCTATTGAGAAAGTCTTTAAAACGGATATAAAATATGCTTGTGAAAATTTCAGCTGAGAGGTAAATCAGATGGAGAGCTTTGTCAAACCAATCAAAGTATTTCGTTGACCGATGATGGTGATGATGATGAGGCATTTAAATAAATAAAGCCAGTGGGAAGCATCATCTGAACAATGACAAATTTGGTGCTGAGGTCTAGAGGCCATAGAAAGACGAGCCGTTTTTCCAATTTTTCCCTTACACAAGTAGCTTTTTCTTAGGGAGTAAACGGATATTTGTCATAACCGTACCTTTATGGAATCATGCACATCTATCCACAGTGTAAAAAAAAATTCTAAAGAGGATAAAACATTTTCCTTGTCCTATGAGGATCCGGATTACGATCAAGGCAAGTTGCTAGGGCTCAGGAACTTTCAAAGCTCACGATAGATATCAAAGAATGCCCACGGTCTACATTCGAGCATAAAATATTTTTTAATTTACCTTGTAAAAACCCAAGTAAAAAAGAAAGTTTGGCTATGTGGTTTAAAAACCATCAATCAAAAAATTAAATGCTTTCAATACTTTGAGACCCATCCTGCGTTAACTAGTAATTTATTATTTCCCTATATTTTATTAATTTTGATAAATTAAAATAAAAAAACGTGTATGAAGCAAAATAAAGTGTTCTTATTAATCTATTGCAGTAGGTACTTCAATGGAAAACAGAAGCAAAAAAGAAATCTCTGCAAAGCAAAAGCAAAAAAAAAATGAGGTTACTTTCATGCAAAAATAGTTATTACGCATACAGAATGAACCGGCTGAAGCATTTACTTGAAGACTCCCAAAAATCAGTCAATACTTGGTTTCAGTACCTTTTGTGCAACGAGCTCTTCGTCGTAGCGAAGCGAGGGAGTGGACGTCGAAGAAAGGGACTCGTTCGAGAAAATTGGAAGTCTCCTCACGAATTCGCGATCGAATTTGACCATACTTTCTTCCGTGTTTCACACTTGCCTCCTCAAGAGGAACGCCTACGTCCCCGTATCACACCCACCCACCAGCCGAGCGGATTCCTCCGCTCACGGTACGTGACGCTGCTCACACAAACACCTCCGAAACACCTTCGGCAATCCAGGAAAGACGCAAAGGGAGAGAGAGCCGAGAGTATTTGGATTCCCTCGGGAGCAACGCACGGGTTTGTCGTGAAAAGGACCAGGAAAATAAGCGCGCTCTAGGTTCCCAGCCATCCGAAAATTTTATCCAGGTCAAAGGTTTGACAAAAAAATGAAAATTCATGCTCCAGGGAACAAGGCTATAAAATAGATGAGGAGAGGGGAAATGGATGCATCTTGATAGAGAGTGAATACTCTCTCTCAAAGATTGAAATTCACCATCAATAAATCCTTAATTTCACCTGAAGTCGCATCCTTATCTTCCATTTCCCGGCCAAGCCATGTGCATGTTCTGGAAAAATTTCAGGTTTGGTTTACCATCAAGGAAGTTCGATAGTTCGAGTGTACATGGTACTGAAAAAGGATAAAAGCAGGTACTACGTAAATATAAAAAATAAACAAAATCTCTATTTCTTGGCTATACAATGATGCTGCGTAATAAATCGACACTTGGAATGCTGAATTGAATCTCAGTCTAGTAAAAGGCATCATTTTTTGCAATGAATTTCAACCTTGGTGTTTTAATTTGATGTTATCGCAAGTGCAGGTAACTTGGTAAGCTGCTAGTTTTTCAAAGAGTGCTTAAAAAGTTTCCTCACTAGAATGATATGCGTACCATCAAGTCTTTTGCTATCCATTTCATTTTAAAAGCATTTGTTCCCTTGGGTGTTCAACGGGTCCAAGAATATTTTTGCATTTTAGTGCACATTAAGAATTCCTTCTTATTTGTAAGAAAACAACTGTGTCAAAAGTGGAAAAGCCTAGGTTTTCCAGAGCATTTCATCTGAGAACAAAAGCTTTCAAAGCTTTGAGGAGTTAACGCTCTACCGGAGGGCATCCACATTCTTTCCAAGACTTCTTGGTAAGGACCTTATTTCATATTTAAGTTTCCGCGAAGTTTTTAAGAAAAACACACTAAAGCTATGGTTAATCTTCGTGATTAAAATATTATGAATAATTCCGAAAAATTCTCCTTCCTTCAAGGCATTGGCTGTACTTTATGCAATTTGCAAGTATAATCCTTTAGTGTAACACGAGCTTGTCGTCTCGACAGTAGTCATGCTTATCACCACTGCTTTAATGAGAAATTTATTAGGGATGGTATTGGACCATATTGAATAAGATTTGAGCTTCACTAATTTGTTTTTGATTAGTTTAAACGGGAGATATTTAATGAGACTAATTTATAAATTTTCAATGTGAATATTATGTAGATATTAAATTGATTTTCTGCGGAGCATAAAGACGTAATGTTTCCAATAAAAACCTCTAGGGTCATTGATCTACGTAAAGCTAATGATCCAATTATCATCATTAAAATTGAGAATAAATAATGTGGAAATAAGTTTCCACTCTTTCATACAATCACATGCGTATCATAGAGGTTAGTCTACGTTTACCTGAGGAAAAAATATACATTCTCTCTGAATTTTCCAGACATAACATACCGTTGTAAAACAAGAATTTTCTTTCATAACCCACCAAAATCAGGTAAAATTTGGCTTTTTCCATAGTAATTACAATTACAGTAGTATTTTAACAACACTTACAACTTTTTGCATCTCTTATTGTGCTGTTAGATTTTTCGTTTTAATATCTCAAAAGTTACTGAAACAACAGGATTTGTTTAAAGTGGGCATTTAATCCTTCGAAAATGTTTGGATTTCTAAATTAATGTGGGCTAATCGAAAATTTTCGGAGAAAATACTCAGAATTAAGCAATCAGGTGGAACAGATGTTCCATATCCCTAGTCTCTAACGGGATAGAGAACGACATACACACGATATATTTCCAAACGACGCGGTTCAGACAGGCGCCCTTCCCAAGGTCAGTGCAGTGGTTCAACCCGGACCCCACTCCAGGCTAAGATTGTGTGTCCCGAGTGTCGTCTGGAGAAGGTTCCGCCCATAGATCTTTATTCGAGCTGGCGCTGTAAATCTTGGGGAAGTCTGGGAGCTAGGGTGGACGGAGGAGGTGGCACAGTAGGCGGAGTATTTTCGGAGGAAGATGCGATCCCCCTCCACTATGAAGCACAGCTAACAAAGCCACGGCTCCACGCTGCTTGATGCTGAGACGACGCGAGGTGGTAGCCAATTGCCAGTCCCAATACCCCTCCTCCGTCCTCTTCCACGTCCTAAAGGGATCGAAAGAAGGTGAGTTAACTACAGTCCCCACGGACTCCAGCTATAAATCTCGGCCCTTAAAACTTAGGGAAGTCTTCGTGTCTCCCCAAGTTTAATTTTGCATTTCCCGGTGCCCAGGCTCTCTCGCACGTAAAGGATGGGGAGACCAAGGAACAGCCACTATCCTGGTAATTTTACGCTGCCTGAAGGGTGTTTACTGCCATATAGGCCACGGACCATCTATGTTAAACATATCGGCATTGAAGGATTTTAGGTTGATAATGTTTTCATCAGCGGGCTGATACATTGATACAAGTCCCTAAGGTTGGTAATTTAAAATCCTATTTTTTTAATTTTCATGAAATGAAAATCGATTAAAAAAAATACGGAATGATCTTCCTTGCAATAATTATTAAATGCATATAAGTGAAATAAGGATACATCATGGTAATGATTCCATGATATCATCCCAAAATTATTATCATATCTTTTTACCGAATAAAATAGAACAATATTATGACTTGAACCGATTTCACCTATTTCTCTTTTTCTTAGATATTTTCAATTTTCGGACCGAATAACTGCAACCCGTCATCTCTCCTTATTCCATGGAATGAATTATTGTCCACGGTCCAATGTTCGAGGTTCAATTCAATTGTTCTGAGAATCTGAATACTCGAATTGCTCACTGAATTTTTCCTTCAATTTTACCCTCCAATGTAGCTTTTACTTTATTTTTATTGGGTCAAAAGGAGTTGCAATTACAATTTCTATCACGTTGGCACGTTACTTTGCAACCGCCTTTTTTCCAATTCTCTTCTATGCATGTGATTCCCTGTATCCCACTTAGTCACTGAATTCGAACCTGTTGTCAGAAATTCCATTTTCACTTGAATCCTGTGATATCTAATTCAAAATTTTATTCATTTCTCTTCCCTATAAGTTTTGTGTCATGCAAAAAATAAAGAATGATAGAGGTAGGCCACATCTATCACTCGCCAATCGTTTCCGGAGGTTAGTTTTCGAAGGCTCACTACTAACCAAGCCGCAGGCGTGAGGGTATCACATATCCATCGCAGGGGGGTTGCCAGTTCATTACTTTGGGCCACCTATAACTTGGACGATTTGTTGTTGAGGTGTCAAAAGGATTCACCGGGGATTTGAACCTGGGAAAAGGCAATCACTTAATTATTGGTACCACTCTACATTATTAATGTTTGGTGCACTTGATAATATTCTTCAATGTATACTCGTTTTCTTTTATGGCTAAGTTTGGAAATATTTTGTTTTAGGCTTGTGCAGGATTCTCTTTTTGTGTTGAAAATTTATCCACAGAAAAAAATTAAAAAGAGCTGCTTCAAGCTTAATTAAAAATAATGTGATCCTAATAGAGTCATAGACTTAAGCTTTCATTTATCTGCAAAAATTACATCATTGCTCTTAGGATCAATGTGATTCTCTCGGTTTCAGAGAATGAACCAATTTTTCTCCTAAAAGAAAACAAATCGACTGAAAGTTAGCCTCTTACTTGATAATATGGTCTGTATCTATGAAACGCGAGAAGAGGAAATTTGTTTCTTTCTTCACTATCGGAATGTGACTTATTTTCGCCTGCATTTCTGCAGCTTTATCGTCTATCATCGCTGCTTCACATCCTATCGCTACCTTCCTTTCCTCAAATAGCAAATCTGTACGTCTCTCTCTCACTGATTCTGCAACACTCAAAGTTCCATCATCTCTAATTTACAGCTTCCTTGCACTTCCAACCCTTCCGTTTTAGCTTACCTTCGAAATCCTTGAGGTATCTCTCTATCTCTCTCTGATTATTTCCTTCAAGCCCTCGTTATGAGATGAAAAGAAGATGACATGATTAACTTAGATCACATTGCTATTACCTGCAAGTTTCTTCAAACCATTACATCACTTATCATAACCCTTATGAAGAAAAATAAACGGTGATGATAATTTGAGCCACAAAAAAACTCTAAAAAGAGCAAATTAGACGTGATATTGTGTGTTTAGCCAGAAATTTAAAGAATATCTGGGAATTTATAAAATTATCAACTCTTATAGTAACCAATATCGATGTATTGCAACATGACTTTTAAAGCCAACATGCTTCTCTCGATTCCTGTTCCAAAGCTCTAATCCTTCTCCTTAAATCAGACAAAACTTCTGAAAGATTTTCCTCCAGTCGGTAACAACATCTAAAACCCTGATTCGCGAGAAAACGAACCACCTTTCTCTCTTATTTACCGGCTCTCTTCTTATTCTCGCTGTTCGCTCAAAGACTTGATTTCTTCTGATTGTCACTTCCTCGTCCTTCTCTCCTTTCCTCACACCGCAATCCATTATGACTCTTTCCCCAACTCTTCAACACCCAAGGGTGAGAGAATTTCGGAGAGAAAAATAAGATGATTTTTTTATTTACTTCGGTACCCATTCCTACCACGAACTTCTTTCCTCAGACCTGCGCATCACTCTACACCCACTTCTATGAGTAAAAGTATTCAGTGATGACAATTGGGCCTCCAAATAAACGTAAAAAGAGCGGCGCCGCATAAGACGCGATATTTAAAAAATGTATTTTTGTCCTTATTTCCCCCGAAATGAGCACAATGAAACCTTTACATCGGGTGCTTCAGCAACTATCAACAATGGACGATAGCATATATCCATGCCCAGCAAGCAACCCAGGAGGGACTCTCGCTCTTCGGTATGGCAGGACAGCAATTAACTCCCAAGCCACTGACTTATGTAGGTAATTGACAGCATTAGCGACTTAGAACAATTATAATCGTACATGATGACTGCTTGTGATGAATTATATCATACATTCTTTGAGACACAATTCTTAGCTCATCGCCAGCAAATAAAATCTACTCTTTCCCTTAAAGCTAGCAAACTTGAACCAATTTCTCCTCCCACTCAATAACAAAATCTAAATCCAGGGTGGACGAGTAAAGTTCCACACACTGTACATCCTTTCTTTCATCTTTCTTTTATCGTTAAAACCGCAGATTTGCGGAAAAATTTCCTTATCTTGCACATTCTGTCGTCCTTCTCGGCTCACGACTCATTTATTTCGTTTTCTCTACAAACTGTTCATCTCCAATCGCTACATCCATATCCTTCATTTCGTCATATCTCAATCCTTTTGGTTCCCTGTCTTTCGGATTCTCCGACACTCAAACAACTCGTGCCGAGAGAAAAATCTTTCGACCCTTTTCTCTTTAGCCGCTTCTCCCTGAGGAAGCTTCCTTTCTCGCGCTTCAAAGGAAAGAGTAAGTAGTAAGTGCCTCGAAACGATTCCTCACTCTCCGCTAAAAGAGGGAAATGGATGTTAAAAGGACGACGATCACACCCTTTTCCTCCCGAATTCGGGAACTCATCAAGGGGCCAGAGTTTTTCAAGAGCTCTTTTTGGCGGCGGCGCTGCCGGCTGAGATTCGTCTTATATCCTGCAACGAGGCCCAATCCGCAAAGAAAACCGGAGATAGACGGCCGAGAGCGGTTCGCTTCAGCAAACTAAAAACAATTACTCCCGAGTAATTTCATGTTCGCTACGCAAAGGTGGCACATTTATAAACGCATGAGGGAAATGAAGTGAGAGGCTTTGGGTGAGATTTTGAGGAGTCAAATAAGAAAGCGTGCAGAAAACCAGGTGATATACGGCCACTCAACCTAGGCTTGGGGAGATTTTCCAGTGAAAAATGTGGGTCAAAAGATTTTACCCACTCAGAAAATTAAGTTTTCAAAATGTTCTCATAATATGATTGTAAGATAAAAAATGTGGTGAGAAATTTTGCTTGGAAGTTGCAAAAAATGTATTAAAATGGTATAGCTAAAATTCGTGGCAAATTTATACAATAAATTCCGATATAAAAATGTCAACTCATTCATGAAGTCTTAGTATAATGTGAACAGACCATCTACTCAGAGCAAAGTCACAAAAGAGAGCACTGGTCATAAGTAAAATTTAAAAATTAAATATTATTTAATTATGTGAAAAAATATATGCACTTATTAACTGCAAAATGATAAAAAAATAAAAACCTCTTCAAGGGATAACAGCTTTTCCATTATCGAAAACTTAACCCAAAACCGATAAACTAGCAACCCAACAACATATTACTTCAAGCCGATGAAGTCATGTAAGGAAAGTTATACCTTGAGATCTACCTGAAATATGTACCTTCAGATAGTATGTGTGATAGCCAAAAGGAAATGCTATTTTAAATTTTCTTTAAGATTTTAAAGCATGATATTATTCATAAAATTCGTATTCAAATTATATCTAGCCACATATTTCCAATTTCTCCAGATAATTATCAAATTTGAAAATCATTAAGTTCCTTTTTGATTTCAGCTCTCTTTCGACATTACCATTTCCCATTTTGGGTTTACTGGATAACATTAACGGTGAGAGGTTTATTCGCAACTAGTTAATTTTTACAGAAATACGAAGATCTTTTCCGAAAGTTTGATCGTGTTTATTTTGAATCGTCGTAACCCTTATTAAAACGTTGCGTAGGGTAGTGTTCAAATCCATCTTACTCCTCTGTTCTGCCTGGTATTTAAACCTAAATATTTTAGTAGGCAGTTTTCCCTTTTAATCATAATTAATTCTAATTTTTTTAATCATTTTTAATTAAACTTTTTTTACTTTATCAGGTATGATGTTAGAAATTGTTTCTGGCGTGATGCGAATTCGTGAAAGTAGCAACTTTGAAAAGCTGAATTTACTTAGACAAAAAACATATGCAGACATTCTGGAAGTATAGAATATAAGAAAAACGATACAGGTATTCAAATATAGCTCCCGTTATATAAGAACAAAACATTAAAAATTAAGTTAAATTAGTAAAATCAAAGGAGTCTACAATAAAACGAGGACTCTGTTCATCAAACTGAACTGTTCACTGAACTCATCATCTATCCTTAATACATGGATTATGAAAAACGAATAATCTTGTTATCTGTGCGCCAGGTGTTAAAAATTGCCATAAAACCTTTCATATGCTCCGTTTATATCCATTTTTGTTCAACTAGATAACCATTCACCATATCCCAATAAGAGTTTTTTGGATGGAGATCACGGGGAAAAAAATAGCATGGTAAAGTTAAAAATATTGGTTAGTGTTTAATTACAGCTTATTTGACGTACCAAGCACTTCTAGATGCAACTTGGCGTGATGGAAATCCAAGAAAGTACTCACTCGTGCTGCTATAGCTGGCCAGCCACTTTTTTAATAGTCATCGCTTATGAATTTTTTTTTAGAAAATTCAGCGTGATCAAATTAGTACGAACTGTCAATTAGCCAAGAGGAACGAAGCGACTCTGAAAAATTAAGAGATAGGAAAAAATTAACAACAATTTCTTCGTCGAATTTTTGAAAGTTTAGGCAAAAATTAAAAAAAATATGAGCCGATTTATATGGAAAATTTATTCATAAAATGGAAACGACTTAGCAGCTTTCACCAAGATAAACAATCCTCTCCAGGGAAAATTGGAAAAATGAAGCACCCTAACCTTCAGAATCTATAACCTACCATGCTTCCTTCTTCATCACCCACCCTCGTAACCAAGGCCTTCTCAGCTCAACCCCCACACCCCCCTAGGAACAATATTCTTCAAGGGAATCGTTTCCCTTAGGCCAGAACGGCCTGATATAAAAATCACTCCGTCTCCCTCAAAGGTGCTAAAGAAAAAGAAACACTTTCACCCAAAGATCCAAGTCTCCCACGCACCGCCACCTTGCCATCAACGCAAGCCATTACCCTGAACCATTATTTTCCAAATTACTCAAGACCCCTCTCCGAATTCATTATTCATTACCTTTCCCTTCTTCGCCATCGCCATAAAATATTTCATTCCCGACTGCGTGCACCTGATATAATGCCGAAGGAGCATAAAACTCATTATACATATATTAATGGTTGCTAAATTGCGATAAATAGAGATGAGTTAAACTCATTGAAAATAAAATGAGAGAATTTTCAATCACTCGACTAAAGAAATTTTCAGAAAATTTTCCGTTTACCAACGTTTTTTCATTATTTTTTTCTTTTACGAGGTCCTTATAGGCATTTGTTTGCATTTTATTATGATTGGAACTCATTTTACAGAGCAGACTCCTTCATGAGTTATTTTTGGTAATATCGTGATATGATGCTCAGATATAATGATTTCCTTGCAGGTTACAAACAAGGTTAGAACATACGCGGGTGCAATATAAAATATACAAATATATCTTGTCATAGTTCATGCTTAAATAAGTATGCAAGATATTTTTATATCGAGTTTTTTCGCCATTATATCTAAAACTCTGGGTTTTTAAGGACATTTGATAATTAAGGTTGGGCGGATATGTGTCATATAAATTGTCTGAAACAATTGATTTCAAAATGGGTAAAGTTTCGCTCTCCTATAGTTGATAGTCGCTCAAATCTATCGTTTAATTAAGTTCGAAGATTAACAATTTCAGACAATTATAATCGCACATTTCCGTCTAACCTTAATTATTTAATGCCCTTAAAAATTCAGAGTAAGTACTAACAAAATGGCAAAAATGCTGGATAACCGAGAGAAAGAGTTTTCATGATATTATAAAGTAAAAGCACTTTGTACTTTCAACACAATTTTAATATTTTGTGCATATCACATCAATGTTTAGCAAAAATAGATTTATTGTCACAGTTTAAAAACGAATTAAATTTTCACTGGCCCTAGTCTTTATTTGTTTTCAGTGTTAGTGTTACACGAGGCTAATTTTGATCCTTATATTTAACACACTTGCAATAAAGGAAAAAAATTGGACTCTTTAGAAAATTTCAAAATTGTGTAACATTAAAAAATCTGTGGTAAGAAATTGCTTAATGACATTGTGCCAACCCACTTGTCACCCCTCCTCAGCGTCAACCTCCCCCCCCCTCAATCAATGACTCCCAATTCCTCACCTAGATCCCAATAGCATGTGACTTTCACCACTCACCTCACCTCCTTATCCACATTACCTACTTCCCCTCCCCCCCCCCCCTTGCAGTATAAAAATGAACTCTGGCTTGTTTGGAGATGGCAGTCTAGCTTGAAAATGACGAAGAACACGTCGAAGCCGATCGCAGCGTATTGAAATTGTGTGGAAAGTAAAAAGTGCTTTTACTTTTATTCCATCATGCATAACTTCCACAAAGTTAATTAACCCACCATTAGCTTCATTAGTTTCCATGGTGACTGCAAAGTGCATACAAAATGTGTTTGCTTTTCCATAACTCAGTAATTAAGGAGTTGTAACCCCATTTTTATGGACAAAAAAAATGCTTCAAATTGTCTCACCTACCACCTCCTCATGTATTGCAGATTCCTCCTCAAACACCCTGAATATATTAATAAGTGGCATACGGGTGTATGCCGCGTAGTATTTCGGATTTTCCCCAACGTTTTGTGCACATCTACAAGTCACTATTTCAAGGGATTGGTCAACATTGGTCAGAATGGTCAATATCACTTTTTAATCATCATGAGCCGCGAAAGCATTGATAAAGAAGCCCTGTATTTAAGTAAGGTAGCTGAAATTACGTAAAAAAATTGAGCTAAATTTTTTATGGCACACCAAAGGGCTGGAATAAGCCATTTTAGATCCGATTTGAGACTGAAAGGGTTTCGCAGGGTTAGTCAGCATTGACGACCGCCGCTCACGCAACTTGGTGGAGAAGGGTGGCCGGAGCTCCCAGCGGGAGATGCACTTCCAACCCAGGGCCTAACTTCCTCATCTTCCGCTCACTTCCCGACCGGCCTACCCACGGTATTCTCTCCCCACGACCCTCGGCAGAACGACCGCAGAAGCCACCATCACCGCATTACCGCCCCCTCTTCATGCTCCTGGGCCTCAACTTATTCCCCTTGGCTCTAGCCGGCCACCTCACTCTTGCAAGAAGCGAGGCAGCCAACCCCTCGATCCCATATCCCTTTTTCCTGACCATTATCCCATCGCTCTCTCCTCTCACACTCCCCATGGGACACCAAGCTATCCCATCACAGTCTCTTCCTCCCTAGTCGAACCCTTCCTAAACATTCTTCGACTTCCGGACCACTTCTGAACTATCACCCGTCCATAAGCACTTTGTAAACACTTCCGATGGTTACTGTTTATAAAGATAAGGTTATATAACATTATGATTCGCTTAGCTCAAAATTGTTGGTGATTCATTCAGTTTCCAAGTTTTATTCAGTTAGTATTTGCGGAGTTGATCATTTTTTTAATTCCCCACTAAGAGAACACTTAACCATAACAGTTAACCATGCGAAATTTTTAAATAAGTACGATCAGTGGGGGATCCAGAATAGGGACAAGGGGGGGCTTGGTAGGGAGCATGGTTGGTAACCTCCCAACATAAGTGGGGGTCCGAACTAAATTACCATTTTTCTGTTGTAAATTGTATACTCCTTAGATGGGCTAGTAATTCTCCAAAATATTCAGCCTAGACCTTCTGAGGGGATCAATTCAAGGGGGCTTAGTTAAATACTATATAAATTCTACTAAGGATATACGCTTTAATTGGTAAGCTTATGGATTAGATGAATGAATGGATTGGATAGAAGGAAGCCAAAGAAATATATCAATATTCGGTACATCGGCTATGTTTCTCCAGTGAATTTTCACACAATACAAAGATAATGGCGAGGAGAATATGGTGGTTTCGCGAAATGAAAAACTGGAAATCTAAGAGTGTGGTTGTTGAAATCAGAAAGAAAAACGTTTTCCGAGCCACAAGGTTCCCTTTATCCTGCAAGAAATGCTCCAACCAACCACTTGATAAATTTAAATGTTAATTCAGAAAATAGGAAAACCATTGACTAAATTTGCAAGAAAACAGAGGTGCAATGATAAATAACTTCAATTAAATGCAGCAGATTCATTCTTACAAACCTTTGACAGGTAGTTGCATATTTATATAAAAGTTCCTAAAGTTTAGATAATACCACCAGGAACCTTGGATACAAAATATAATGTTAAAATCTATACTCTACGATTTGAAGCGAAAATAGACTTCATAAGGAAAGTTCTCCATCACGTGTGCTATATGGTTTTTTTTATACCAAACGTAACACATTTTTTTGCAAGGCCGAATAATTATTGGGACTCTCATAGTGAGACTTCTTATTTGAGGCGTCATCAGCATAATTTAATGATCCTTAGAATATGAGTTTAAAAACCTTTGCTGGTCACCACATTATGGCCTTGAAAAGAAGTGGTTAAAACCTCGTCCTATGCCGCCACTGGTTAGCAATAGCTGCTTATTTCTTCTTCTCGACCGTTTACTATATAATAGCAACTTTAGTTGATTGACCATCATCGTGTAGGAGGGTCCAAACGGCCGTTATGAGAGCTGCTTTAAATGAAGTTTCGTCTCAAGTGGGCAATTTTAAGCGACCACCAATGTCCAGCTATAGTACTTATCCTTTTATCTTTATGGTGTAAATATATTGCACCTGATTTCAATAATCACTCAGTAATTTCTGCATTTGCTCAATTTCTGGCAGTTTGACATTTAGATGGTTCATTCCATAATGAGGGAGAACGAATTTATTACTTTCCGTATATTTTAATAAATACCTGACCCCGATCGGTAGGAGATAAATGAAGAAAGCGATACACACATACTAAATTCACCTCCCAAACTGTTATCCCAAATCATAACCTTTGTCCCACCGTCTCAATTACCTACATGGTCACATCCTTATTTAGAACCTCCTGTCACTCCTTACTGGTATCAAAACGTAAACATACCGATATTTTATTTATATTTCAGCCAATAGAACACACCTCATCAATTGCGCTAATAAAGAAGAAACCTGTAGGGGTCAATTAAAAATTTGAAAGACAAAATCCGTGAACTCAAAAAAATACAAAGGAAAGCAGCGCGATTCGTCAAAAACTGTTACGGGCGTCTAAAACACAAATGTCAAACGAATCAGGTTGGAGCCGCTAGATACTCGGAGGCTGCGCGCTAGGCTTATTTTGCTTGAGGAATTGAGAACTGATATCTTAGAAAGCGACACGGAGAACAACATATTAGAACTCCACTCCAGGTCCGACAGAAACGATAAATTAAGAGTAACAATTTGTCGAAGGGATAGATGTGGGAATACGTTTTGCCCCGAAAAAGAAAGGACTTCAATAAATGCAAGGTGAATTTTCGCTAGAGAATTTCATTTTTAAGTGTAAACGGCTGGTGTCCTAACACACCCACCGCACACTTATTGAGGCAGCTTTCTTCGTCGTATGGAGATATGGATGCAATTACGTGATAATAGCACAAATTTAGGGATTATATCATCACGAAATCCATTAGGCCTTTATTTATAATAACTACAAGCTTAAAACTAGACTAACGTTTTATATAGCAAGAATAACTTCTCCTCACGATGACAAGACTGAAAATTAAATTCCTTCCGCTTAAAGAATCCCTCGTGTATTCTCAAGGCCTTTTTTTATGGATATATTCCTGCTCAGCTTATTTCACTGATAGCAGAGCTTGAATCGAAGCGATAATATTGTTTACTATGAGGAAAATTTTATTCCCAATTAGATCATTAACGTACGCTCTTTTGTTAAAATTGATTTTATTAACATACCGTTCCTCTCTTACTTGACTTTGTATTATTAAGTGCCAACCTTCCGTAGTCCAACAATAATACTTTATATTCTATTTTTTTAATTTTTTGCGAAGTGATGACCATTGGTATGTAAAATACACAAACTTTGGCCTCTCCTAAGCCCTCCAAAGGGCGAGATTTCGCAATAAACAATTATATGGCAGGTGAAGAGGCAAGTTACTACCCTGTCACTATTCATTGCTTCTCTAACTTTTTTGTGTGGGATTTTCGTGACGTTGGGATGAGTTGGAGGGTATGGTGTTCGATTTCGGTTAAATCATGAAGATTAGGCAAGGCTGAATTGAGCTGGAGTAGGTTGAACATCGCAAAACGCTGAGGTAATTTGGGGGTTTCTTTTGCTCGGAATTTAGCTGTATTTTGGTAATTTTATGTATGGGGTTCCCATAAGGTACTAGTAGGTTGGCGTGTTTAGGGGAATTGTTTCCGTTAAAATTGGAATAGATAAAATAATGTTATATAAGAGGTCATTGACCATTATTTTTGAGAAAATTTCATGAGAAATGACAAACGATGGTAAATTTTCGCAGAAAATGCTTATTTTATCATTTAAAAAATAGTTTCCCATCAGGAGTGGAATTAAATCAGTGAATATATTTAGATTTTTTATAATTCCCTTACATTTTTGGAACTCATAATTATACCAATTTAACCTATTTAAAACTCAAGTCACTAAATATATCTGCTTTTGAGAAATAAATTGTTGAAGAAACCTACCGTGACATATTTATCTCCATTTAATTTAGTACTCACGTGAAAATAAAATGAATAAAAATACATGACTCGTAAGTATCTAGGTACTTCAGTACATAAAAGTTCAACCAAGAATACGACGGCAGTTCAGGAACATGCGGTTACAGAGACATGCTTGTCCACCGGTAATTTAACCTACCACCCAAATATTGTCCATTCATCACACGGGAGCAGTTTCAATCCGACAGCAAAGCCATATGTGAGGGCGCAGTTTGAATGATTGATGACTCGGCGTGGGAGGAGTTGCCTTCCATTTGCAGCCGAGATTATGAATGGCACACGAGGAAAGACAATAACTCGACGTATTTCTCGGAGGTTCGCTGGAAGCTCTCTCTTTGTGTTTGTCACTGCGTCAGTTCAGAAGGGAAATACATCCACCGCCAAAGAAACACCTTTATATAATGCTGACCATTAAAAACCACAAAAGATTCCCGCGGAGATTTTTCATCATTTCATTAATTTCCTGCTTAGCGTCACTTTTTCTTTTCCTCGCTGGCATTAGAATGGCAGAACCGTAAAAAAATGCAAACGATGCTGATTCATTTTCTGTAGGTGCGATGAAGGGTACACTTAGAAAATAACGGGAATGCGGAAAATATACGGGATGGAAATGTTTGCACTCGGATACTAAATATAATCCTAATGCGTTAGACTCAAAAACCAATGGGATAGTTTACTGGGCCGGATTCTTTGGATTCCACCCGTGTATCCAAAGCAGCATGAGTGAAATAACTAATAATAATGAATTAAAATGGGCGGCCTTAAATTCAAAATTCAGTTTTAAAACTTCGAAGAACAAAAAGAAGTATTTAAATAAATATTTACGATAAAAAATGAATTTCCCGTGAACAACATAATTTCCACGCTCTATCTTTTCAGCTTTTTTTTCACTGATATGCATGGCTTCATCAGAGTTTAATTCCTTGAAAGCATGAAGGCAGTCTTGGTGTCTTAAAGGGGGGGGGGGATGTATAATAATAATATTGATTATGTGGCATTTATTAAAACCAAAATTTAGAACTACATCGTTATTTTTTTAATTTAATTTTTTGGCAGTTACATACATCATGGGATGGTGGTAAATCCACCATTCTGTGACTGCAATTACATGCGACTGGCCTATCACATGTTATTTAGCAAATAACATGCAATAGCGGAATAAAGATGAATATCTTACTCACATTATTATCTTCGGGTTGAAACTCCAGTTACTGCAGTCTTTGTTTAGCAATACTTTATTCAAGTTTAGAGAATAAAAAAAATATCGCCACATTTGACAAATAAATAAGCTCATGATAAGCTGAAATGCATGCTAAATTAGGAGGTGAAACAAGACCAAATCCTATTTTCTGCATTGCTTAGAGAAATTGAAAAGGACCAGAAGTAGTATTGACTGAGAAGTAGGAAAAATCGAACACAAACCCGTCACAATGAGCCTGAAAGATGTAAATCAAAGTCGGGGAATAAAAAGGAAGTCGAAATGAAGCAGAAGCATATGTACCCACACATTTTCTTTCAGATTCATCGCGGATTCACATGTCATTATTTGATTAAATCGATTTTCGACGAAATGTATACGATTTTTCACGATTGAAAATGACATATATGCCCTCACACATTTTTTTTGAAATAATAGGGATATTTCTATCACCGGTTGCAAAAATTTAAAATAAAAATGGCGGAAGAATTTAAACTGGACTAAATAAATGCTCTACCTCAAGGTCTGATACCCAACCTTGTAGTCCATGGCAGAGATAGTGTTCAATTCATCCCACGCTTATTTGTTTTTGGCCCATTGCACGGGAACAAAACATGATTTCCACCAGTCAGCTATAAAAGATAAAATTGCTTGCAAAAATTATCTTGATAAACAACAGAACGAATCACAGCAGCATCGTGGTATATACTTTTGATAAATATTACTCTCTTTGTATTACATCCTGGAACTAATGGTTGATAGTACTAAAGTAAGCTTCGACAAATGGAACGATTATAAATGGAAGGAAAACTAATTTTCTAATTGTATTTCATCACAATCATTGGCTGCACAATAATACTATTAATTCATGCAAATAGTGCTGTGCTTGAAATATTAAGGAATGGAAAATTTGAATACAATTCAAATACGCCTAGTCGCAAGACAATAAAGTTTTTACTTACTCCAACAGAGGAGATGTAATGTTGCAACGTTTTCCAATCCAACGGTGTACTTTTCCATGTGCTGAGGAGTCAAATTCTTGGAATTCAAGAAATCATTCAATAAAGTTTGCCGCGGAAATATAATATCACTAGGGAGAAATTCGAAAAAGAATCAATCCCAATTTTCGTTCACCATGAACAGCACTTATTTTTTCATTTAATATAACCGTTCAGCATAATTACCATTTGAAAAAACCAGTCAAGTTACCAGTATTTTTAAGGGATGAAAATTACCCTTTCAATTGGACCCAGAAATACAAAAATATCACTGAAAGCATACTTATGATGCTTCAATCTGTCATTTTTAATTACAACTGATTTAAAAGCCGTGTTATAAAGATATCAGCCCTTCATTTATGGTAAAGCACCAATGCCAACATTCACGATAAAACATTATCAGCAAACAGTTATATACACACTTCAATATACAACTCCACTACCGATTTTCAAATAAAACAATATAGAGTGTCAAAATAATGGTTATTGTTGGAGTCATGGAGTAAAAAGTAGCAATTACCATTTATTGTTTATGTGTAATCATCGATATATCGAATTTCCACCACGTCGCGCCTTAAACGATCTCTTACAATCAATGTCGACGTCTGCAAAAGTTAAACATTTAACGTCAGCAAGCTTAAACTTTAAAAGTAAACTTGTAGTTGATAACATGAACACGTCTAGCTTCATTTACTCTCTCAACTACCAAGTTATTGAAGTGTTTTATCTAAATTAAGACTGTGTTCTACGCACCGCAAATTAAAGTCGAAGCGATACTTTGGAACTTGCCACCGATGAAAATTCTTCCACGTCAATGACATTTTCACCCTTTCCTGAGGTAATTAAATGTCATTTTCATCAGCCATTTCCACGCGGCACTGCTCAGTACTAAGTTTCCTTTCCCTTTTTACGTATGCAAAAGGTTCCACACGCCGCACCGCGATAAATTTCACTCGACTACTTTGAACTTCCAATTAGCAGCGTTACTGAATAGGTAAGCATTATTGGCCCTGTAACGTTTGATTCGAGAGACACTCAAGGTGAGGGAAGGTCAAAAGTCAATCAAAAAGAGTCTCTCTAAAGGGTTTTTCACCGTTTTCCTATCCGTTCAAAAAATTGTTCTCGTCCATAAATGATGATTTCAAACTTTTTTCACGTAATGGATTGAATCTAATCAATTGATTCTTTTTTCGTTCAGATCATTCAGAATAAATACATTTTTAATAGGCTTGCGTACCATTTTATAGGCACTTAAGGTCAACGCGAGATTTTTTTTTTTTAATATATCAATAAAATTCTATTAATGTCGATTTTGATTCATTTCATAGTTTTTTATTTTAATGATTGAAGTAGGAATTTTAGACTGATATCAAAATGAATATTTCAGGAGCTTTTGATAAAAATTCAGCATTTAGCAGCATATTGCAATGGTGCCATTTAGAAATCAATTATTAGAAAACCGATACATTAGTATGCGGTGGTAACGCTACCGTTAATGATTTTTAACGAATCATAACTTACGGCTGAGGGATTTTAGTGTAAGTATGTGCTGACAAGTATGAGCTGGAATTGCTCGAATTAGAAACTGGAAAAGTCACCTAATCCTAGAAATGAAAGTTTAAAGAACAGAGAATTCCCCTATTACACGAGCAGAACACGAATGTAACCGGAGAGGATAAAAGACAGTTTCCTATTTATAAGGAAAACAGCTGTCTTTTAAAATTAATTGATAGCCTGCATATCACAGTAACTGTTGCAGCCAATTGACGTAGAAATGAAAAACAACACTTGTTATAAAAATAAATGAAAACTTTGTTCGAGAACTAGCCAATTTGCGGTTCCATTCTTCATTTGACATAAAATGGAAATAACAAAAGTAATTTCTGGGATTATTTGACGCTCTTTTAAAGAAATTATTCAGTTTTAAATTCTTAGCAGCTAAATCTAACGTCTGCGACAGTTGACAGCGTTTAGCTCTACCATTCGCTTCACGTACATAGTCTTCATAAGAAGCTCAACCGTTTCCTTTTTTGTCCGTGAAAGACAGATTATCCGGTATAACGTGTAGGAGATCTGCCTCCGGAACAAAATCCACCTAAATGCTGTCGTGTAGAGGAGGTCGAGAATTATTATATGATAGCAGATCTTCCGGAGCAGCGATCTCCACGTGCCCACAAGAGAAGGTGGTTGTAGAACACTCACAGGTTGGCAACTCGCTTGCGACTGTCCTTCAAATAGACGACCTTAGATTAAATATAAGAACAATTTTCGGCGTTTACTTATGGGTAAAAATTAGAAATTACGTGTCTACCACTCTTCCTAACTACAGAAGTCCCTCAAGTGCCACCAGCAGATCTCGTTCAAATTTGCTAGGGAATAGGTAATGGATACCAATCAGGTGTAGTATTTATTTCAGCTGCCAACGCTCTATACTTTTCGAGATATCAGCGATGGAAAATATCAGGAAAACTCCCAAATGTATGCAACCCACAAGACAACAAAACACCGTACTCTTCGTCCTGGCAATGGAGCATAATCGTCCATAATTGAACTTTGGGACTCAAGCATTTGTGTTACATGAATAACTACATATATTATATTTTAAATCATATAGTCCTCAATACGATTGTAAAATCTAGAAAACCATCTGCTGCTATATGTAAGGTAATATCTAAGTATGTATTGAAAAATGGAAATAATATGAATGTTTTTTGTATCCGTAACCACAATACATCTTCATATCTCTCTTTTACAAAATATATCTTCAAATACAATTTTGAACATAGATTTTCTGGAGCTCAAAGCTGTAGCATTCAATGCATGCAGATTACCTACGTATAATAAAATGGCTTCAAGCCATTTACAGAATGAGATAGAGAGTGACTCCATTTGAGTTTTAACGTACATTGTTCCAAGTATCGTCGCATAATTAACTGATATGTGTTCAGTTTCTTCGTGACTTCCTGAGTGATTAATGCTACCATTCCATTCACACGAGTTTGATCAAATTGTTACAGTTCCATCTCTAGGGTAATGTTTTGATCAAAAATTGATTCCTCAGGGGATGAAAAAGCAATCAAATAGCTTTAACAAAACCAATAGAAAACGAAAGGTCCATCGCAAGAGAGAACATGATTCCTTTCTCCAAAATTTCTACTACAAAGCAAGGCAGAAAATTGGTGTCAGCCAATTTGACTTTCACTCAACGCGAGCTGGCACTTAACTGATTCATTTTGTTTTTCACCAAGGGCATTGCACTAGTGTTTGGTATACACATAGGTATCCGAGAGAAATATGCAGATCTCATTCGTGTAAAAGAGTACCCATTTTCAATTATTTTATTTATTGTATATAATTCAAAACTACTGTTCAGTTTTTGTAGACGGTTTACGCAGAGTCATTGAACATCTGAAAATGAGATAGGCCATGGGTGAAAATAGAAAATTTAGAAGGAAAAGATTTTATAAAGTAAGAGTAACAAAACAGCTGAAAATAAAAGCTTGACAACAAATAATTATGAACAGAAACTTAATTGTGCTCCTTTAAAGGGGAGATTCACAATAGGAAACATCGTATCAATTTGTTAGACCAAATAGGTAAATGGGTCAATGTATCAATGTAGGCAAGGATGTGGACAAGTGAAAAGGAGAACGGCAAAGAAAGCTTCGTGTTACATCAGAAAATGAATGTTGAAAGCAAAATAAGTGTGTTAACATAAAAGGAGAAGTCAGTTCAGAGTCGTGAATAAAATATCTTTGCATATACTGCCAAAGACGTTGATAAATTTCGTAATTTCGCAACATCAAAGGTATTTAGGTTAGCACATAATTGTTAAAGTTATAATTCTAGCCACCTGTAGGCTCACATGAAACCTCAAACTAACGCAATATATTTGGTCAGTCTGAAAAATCCGTCGTCAGACCTACTCCATGTAACTTGGAGTGTAGTGCTGGAATAGAGGGTTTCCAAAAAGACTTTACGTAAAAAAATTCATCCGCTTGACTTTTAATCCATTGAAAAGGGTTGTGGAGAGAATATATATAAGATATGTGTGGCATTAATTTATTTCTGAAGACGGCAATGGCACAATTAAAGAATTGCCCCCCATGGGATAACACTTAAATTATCATGGTCGATAAATCATAAAAGATGAACCGAAATTTTAATGAGAATATTGAAAGCCATTTGGCACAAGCCAGGTGCGCGATTATTTTCTACCAACCTGTTATTCACTTTCTTTCTTTATTTTATTCATTCAAATGGAATAGAAATAGAGCCACAAGCATCGTCGTCTGATAATACATTTATACACTGTAATCTGCTCACAGATATCTTTTTTTTAATAGTGTAAGTGACTGAATCCCAATACAAGTATCTATAAATGAACTCAGCAATAATGGTGCGCTTCATTTTTTCAGATATCAGGATCTCAAATACGTAATTATTCGAGCGATGAAAATATATACCGTACTTCACTATTCGTAGGTCTAAGAGGTAATTTAGGTGAAACACTGGAATATATAATTGATTATATACCTAGTTATACTTGAAGTATGTTCAACACTCAAGCATGACGTCAATTTTCGATTATACATGTCAATGTCATATCAAATTATCTTTCTCGCACACTATTTTATCAATCAAAGTAAGCCCTTGAAGGTTCCGAAGTTACAGGCGAGGATAAATGCCAGGCTCAGGAAAGGCACGCTGGCAGATAGTGGATGTGAGCACATACACGCTCGTTCTTGAGCGACCATCGAAGGGTAACGTTTTTAACGATGGAACATATATCTCGAAAAGTGGAGGCTTACACCTCTAGATGGAATCTTAAACCTCGCAATCCACCCGTTCAAGTGCGAACCGAAAGGAACTGATTGCTTCCACTGCGAGTTAATCACCCGGGTTCCGTAAAGGGCATCAGATTTTAAGGTTCATATCCACAACTACTACTCTTTTTCTTTTCCTCAGCGATAAGCTGGCACCCTCAGCCTGGTCCCTTATTCGCTACCTTCAAACTCTCCCGCGAAAAGTGCCTTTCCCTTGCATTGTACATATTTGAACACCTGGCGAACGTTCCACCTCTAACGAGTAGTTGCCTCTTGAAACCCCTTCGACCATTTTCAATACATTTCGAAGAGGTGTATTTTAACTTCGTCTGCTCAAGCAGGAAAGTAAACTCTATATTCCTTCCAGCAACATCTGCACAAGTCTTCCCCTACGATGGATTTCCGATGAAAACTCATGATATTGGCAATCAATCGGTCTTCAAGGAAGTTTACACAGCTTTCCTACAACGTTTTTAGCCATATTCTTCTGCATATTTCGTAATACCATCCATAAGCATAAGAAAAACGCATATTCTCACTATAAAGCGTCGAGTATATCCTCAATAGAAATATTTTACATAAAATAAGTTGAAAACGTTTGCATTCACATAATGTAAATATTTTACCTTTCACACCATACTGTATTTGAACTTGCAATAAAACTTTACTCTATCTTAATCGGGATAATCTTTTAACCCGGGACTTCAAAAGAGTACTTTATAATTCTTAAAAATACTATAAGAAACTCGTCACAACTACCAGTTGAGCTTCTTAAAATTTGTGCTAATTGCAATAAAATGTTATAAAATACCTATGGACTTAAAAACGAGTAAAAATCCATAGCATTCCGATTTATACGTATGTAAGATGAGAATTTGTGCATTCAATTTTCCCTTTTCTATTTATTTCAGGATGACTTGTGAGAAATGGAATCCATCAATCATAATGAAAGCATGAAGATAGTGTAATAATTTTTAAATAGTTAGTGTAATGTGTTTTTTCAAAGAAATTGGTAGGAAGCGGACAGATTTTTATAATTAAAACAATTAACCAAGGCAAGCAGTGGTAATTATAGATTAAAATTAATAGTAGGTACGCATTTTTATATGTATGATATTGTACCCCAAGAATTGATATACGATAGCTATATCGCTATCACTATCCCATGTTAAGATCTTTTACTTCCCCGTGGTGGCTGTTCCTCACGTTATTTTTTTAATTCTCCAAGCACTAATGCTGCAGATAGCACTAATTTATTTCTTTCAGTTGTATTTCTCATAAAAATACACCAATTTATCCAGGCATCTGATGTGAATGAAGGCTTTATACTTAATTCAAATAGGCAAAGCACCACAAGCGCGCTGCAGCGTCTGACTCGTTGTCTCTGTGAGCTATGGTCCAAATAATGAGATGAAGGCATTGCCTAAAGGTGCACATATATTTTTTCACGTTCCTGTCAGTTATTCTCTTGCCATAATTATTATTATAATTCTTATACTTATTACGGAAAAATTCAAGTATGATTTCATTCATTTAAATAAAAAATAAATATTATTAATATTATGAGCCTTGTACAATAACAGATATCCGTTTTTCTATAAAGAATACCATTCTAATAATGTATAGAACAAACGAACTAAGCCATAATTTTTTTCCATATTTATTATTTTATGCTCCAATTATACCCATTTTACTCATGCACCATCCTATAAATTTAAAATAAGTGTAGTTTCATCTTTATGCAAAGAATAAAAAGGCATAAGGAGAAAATTGTAAATATTTTTTATTTACAATTTATAGTAGGCTTTGAAAATGAAATTTGTTTTTCGTGATCAGAGGTATAATTCAATATTCATTGGATCATCATCCTATTCAACAATCCAATTTGCAAGCGAGTGCTCTGGATAATTAATGGCCTTAATAATTAAAATCATTTCAATATCGGCAGCAGATTTGCTAAATTTCAAATGAATATTGACGTTTATTCATAAAAAATTCACACTTAAATGCACAGCTATTGATTACTTTAACGAGATAAAATATATCACATGGCCACTTCACGATTGAAATGCTGAACCATTGATAGGCATATTGGACTTATAATCAAGCAGCAACATGTTCAAACTAAATTAAACTCTTTGAATTCCTTTCAGGATAATTAACGTAATGTGGCCGTTGAACGCTGGTCGGAATGGACTTCTTATGAAAGTACCAGGTGTTTACGCGGGATTGGCTATGATTGGTTCATACTTAAAACACTGAAATACGCATTCTACATTTCATATGCGTAGTTACCGGGTAAAATAACTAAGATTCTTATGACTTAAAATTAGCGTGACTCCATCGTCATGAAGGAAATAAGTGGAAGAAGAGGGTTTGTAAGCGTTTTTGGACACATTCAAGGCATTTTTTTATCCTCCGACTATATTTGCAAAGTAAATATTTGAAATATTTTAGTAAGTTAGCCAAATGACTTCTCCATTTCAGAAACAAGCTTGATAATATTAATGTAATTGAATCATTCCTATCAGGCGAAAGCATTGATAAAAGTTTACGTCATGTGATACATATTGCCACATTAATGGAATGAGGATTGCCAAATTACCCATCGGATCAGCTAATACCATTTCATTTGCAAAAAAAGGATCAAATTGCTATATATATATGCAAATGCTTTGCATATGTTGCTAACATTCTCATTTAAGCATAGCAAAACCTGAAGACCATGTATTTAAAATTAAATTTTTGAGGGTTAAAAAGTCTACATCATTAATCATTTTATGGTAAATATCTCTTCTAAGTCAGGCGAGGAAAAAAATCCAGGCCCCACATTCCTGGCCCACCTCCAATTAAAAATAAAATTATACCCCCGATCATTATCATTCCATCGCTGTGGGTTCGGTAATTCGCACCCAAAAGTAGCGTGAAGTGGTCAGCCATTGTCGTCCATACCGCTCCCCTCGAAACACATGTGTGCTAACAAGTGGCGAGGCGAGCATAAAAGCCGGATAGCTGCGGAGAACTCGGGATATAGGGTGGAGGGTTGGGTTGACGAGGGCTGATGCGAGGAGGGGCCTGGAACGGCTGCATTGGAGGGACGAGAGCAGGGTAGTTGTTGTTGCAGCCATTGTCGCCCCCTTTCGTAAGCACTTCTGTGTGTATCCAGTGTGGGGGGTTGGGGGTTGGTTTGTGGAGAGATGGGGGTGTGGAAGGGGGTGTTAAACGGGCGACATGCTGGATAAACCGTGGCCCCCGACCCGCGATTGCCACAAAAGCGCTGCCGCCTCGCTTCGAGGTATCTCCCCTCACCACGTGTCGCTGTTTGCACGGCCGAGTTGCCGTGTGTTTTACTGCCGCACTTGCATAACTTGCTCCCCTCTCGTTCATAGGGAGCCATTCCAACACTTTTGACGCAACAGTCTTCCGACTCTTTACCGCATTCTTCTAGTCTACGGACATAGTGACGCATGCTTCCGTCTCCTGTTCACTGACAGATTCAATTTGAAGATTGGATTGGACAACTGAGCGTAGATCTCACTCCTGGCTGAGCCACAGACGTATAAAATTCACACATCAAAGGTACGGGGTACAGTTCCGTTCCCTTGGCGACCTCATACTCCGAGGAGTACGTTTAGGGGGAGTCTAAGGCCTAACCTGGTATTTGAACTCAAATGCCTAGTTCATTTGCCAAGTCAATTTTATAATTTAATAATGAGCAGAGTAAAATATAAAATTAGGATGATAACACAATAGCATTCACTTTTCTTGTGGTAGGGAAATTTTCTCAGCCTTTCACAATTTCTATTTATCTAGAGCTCACGAAATGCCGCAATCTTCAAAAGACCTCAGAACTGCCCCTAGAGGCCCAAAGTTAAAAATTAAGGAATAAACTTTAGACGACAACGGTTAAATTCACGGTGATCTAATATTTTCTTAATTTTGTCCTGCGATTCTTCACAAAAAATTTTGACAGTGCTTACGGTGCTGATTATTCCATTCAATTTCTTTACTACTACCTACCACAAGACTGATATTATCATTTCGGAAAAATATCACATTCAGACATCTCAAAGGGTAAGCCATGTAGCTATATCCTGTGTTTATTTTTCAGGGGACATTACGGTTACCTTACCTTTTTAGGCGTTTCACAATCTTTTTCGAGGAATTTTTATCGTTTTCATAAAACGAAGCCGATAATTTAGACACTTGTGTACAACCGATATTCTCGAATGCCGTGAAGGTCAATTGATAAGTCGAAATATTTTGAGACCACATAAGCGGAAGATAATATCACAGCCTTTCACAGAGCAAGATGTACAGATAAAATATTTATCACCATGGCAGGCCTATTCACCTACCTAGAAAGAACCGAACGAAGGCTACGGCCGATCACCTTTTGATATCTGAACACGAAAGTGGAACTAAGATTACTTTCACTTACCTTCCAGGTCATTTCAATAAATAATATGAGTATTTGTGCCAAGACTAAAAACAGATTAAAAAATTACTGATTAATATCAATGATGACACAGATGCACATGTTACAACCACAATTACAGTCATTTCATTTCAATATTGCGCTCCTTGAACCCTATACCAGGATTTAAGCCGCAATTGGTTGTAATTGAGGTATATTTTTGCGTTTAAATTTGTATAAATTGCCACGTGGAAAAGTTCCCCTTGACTAGGAATCAAACTTCTTTCCTTTAACTTTCCGAATGTCTACACAGAGACCCAGAAAGCCAAATGCCCGTATATTGATTTCCGACTGAATGCACTATTTTTCCATGAAAATTTGTTAATTCCACGACCGTTCACACGGCAGGATTGAAATGTACTTCTATGTAGTGAAGCTTCATTTGAGACAAAGAACACTGTTCTGGGGCTATATTTTATCTGCCAGGCAGGATGAGATGAACCTGATTTTTATCTACATTGGGTGAAAATGAGGATATAAATAATTACACATTAGAAAACTGTCATAACGAGAGGTGACTGGAGATGTGAAACATTCACTATGTAAAAAATAAACGGAAAACATTTTTATCCCTTCCGCGACTGTGCGGTCTGCAGTACGCGGTGTAACTAAGTTACCCCAACTTATGCTCATGCTGTATAATATTTTTATTATGTCCCATTGATCTTTATTGTATATGAGCTTGACTACTTTTCACTTATTTAGGTGAACAATTATTTCTTTACACTTAAATTGATTTTGAATCATTCAATTTTTAACGGTGGTGTAACTGAGTAACCCCGCAAAGCTGTTGTCGGGAAGGAAAAAAAATTGTTTTTTATGTGAGTGCTGTGACGAAAATTGAATGCAATAAATTTTATTGTAGTATAACTTCAAGAACACCAATATTTTACTTGATGGCACCTTTTGTACTTTTTTGTACTATTTATTTTGTATTGTATTCGCACAAAGTCAATGTAAAAACCTAAATGTAGCCAACAATGCATTTATAAACTATACAAAACAAGATATTATATCATTAAAAAGAGCCATGGTGTTGAATTACAGGAAAGACTCAAATACAACATATAGTTTATGAATGGGGTGCCTGAGACACCTCACGCAGTCGATCGCGTAAATTTTCTAGGCAAAATCACGGAAGGGTTATCCGCAAAATGTCTTCAGGCGATTTCGAAAAAAAAATTTCTCTGTCATGAGCAGTAAAAAATTCCATGATATCACCCTTTATGCGATTTACTCCTTCTTCCCTATTTTTAAGCTACATCATTGAATGAATCCAAGATTTTGTCCCAATTTCTATGAATAGTTGGAAGATAGTGACAGTTTCTGTAAATGGAGAATAAAAAAGTATGAATTGTTTAATAGAAATCTTTTTCATTGTACAGTTAAATGTCTTTGTGGCGATATCCTACGGACCGCCGAAATACTTTCGTTAAACTGATACATTATACGGGAAATGCGTTATACCGGAAATTTCGTAATACGGATGGACAATAATTTATACTGAGTATTTCGTTATACTGGCGTTCGTTATAGACATTTCACTGTAATCACATATAGCACCTACTCTGGATCATCGCGCGTGCACGCATCGTGCGTTAGTTACAGATTTATTTGAAAACATTTACCAGCATGAGGTTACAACGCCTGATAATTTTATATGAAACTCATCAGAAATTTTGCTGGCCTCGGTGACGGTGGAGTAAAGTCCTCGTCTGCCAAACATGAGATCACGGGTTCACGTCCCACCTGTGTAAGTTCCCCTTATCCAGGGCATGGTTGTTCGTGTACGTTTCATTGTTGAATTTGTTGAATATCCCAATTTAAAAAGGCCTATGAGAGCTGTATTCGGAGGTTTGGGAATAAACCAAAAAAATAAAATATAATTATTACTAAAACTAAGTCTAAATTACATTCCTTATTTCATATATTCGCCTTTTACTATTCTCCGGAATTTCACAGCAAATGCAAATACTTACCCCACCAGATAAGCTTTGAAATTTAATCAGAGATGGCACACATACCAAGCGTGAAACGAACTCAGAGATGGTTAAGGCATGCCCATTTTAAAAAAATGAGGCAATGAAATTCGGATCTTCGAGATTATTGTGTGAGAGCTAAAGTCAAAGTGAGTCTTGGAGAATTTTTTCTATGAAAAGTTATAGCAACAAGCTTAATCACATTATTGCTATGTAATAATATTATTCAAAAGTTTTTATAAGTGTAATCATTGCATAGATGTAATTCGAGGTGAATGTAACTCGAAGGTATTGAACCTTTTTCCTGCAAATACGTTCTGAGGTTAATTTGAATTCAAATGTTTAGTGAACAAATGCATATATATTTTCCAACGATAATTCCAAATATTTTTGTACCTATAAATCAAAGACTATCATTTATCTTCTCCCCTTCCCATCGCTCATATACTCATGCCCAAACCTCCCTCAAGGATAAAGTCACCTGAAATTTTTAATTAAAACATATTTTGTTGGCTTCCAAGAAAACTTGGTATATGCGAGTTAAATTCTCCATATTTCCATCGCGAAGTAATACAAAATATTCGCGCAAAAATAATATACCGTTCTGTCAACTTCATTAAATAAAGTGAAATGTTTCGCATATAAAAGGCAAAACTCGTGGAAAAACTAGCGTAGATGTGAAAGACACTGATAAGGCATACATAAGGCTGCAGGTTTGAGTTCATCCGTAGACTCATTAAAAAATGTTATCCTCAGATACTAGAATTAAAAATGTTTTGCTGCTACCGTGAAAAGGCACATCAAGAAAAAGTTGGAACCTATACAAAATAGCGAGACGGAAATTAAAAAAAAAAAGGCGAGGGAAACTCGTACTATAGGTGGCTAGCGTGAAAATATGGGAAACAAAATCAGAATTCCATAGAACGTATTCACACATTAACACCGTGGCGTGAGTGTGCATGAAAGGTTTTCAACGTGCGAAGAGCACCTCTGTGTTTTTTCCTTGTGGGCTCCTTTTGTTTGCTTTCGTCGTCGAGTGAATGTCGCTGAGCAGATAAAACCAACTGGAATCTTGGGGGGAGTTTCAACCCTCATCCTCAAACCAGAGTTGTTGCCGCACACTCCACTTCTTCCCATAGCCCTTTTCGTCTTCCTTCCCATATTTCACTCCGAATAATAACTTCATAACATACTTGAATTGACATTCAGAGTAGTAAAAATGTTATTACCTTTTCTTTTATTTTATCTTGAAACTAAACGGAGAACTTTATCCAAATATGTTTTTTTTATTATCATTATACTTGCCATCTCCACCAATGTGATGTATTGCCGTTGCAGTGTGATACATATAGCATTTGAGATTGGATGATGGAGATAAATTTTAAATACTCAAATCACCAAACATGGAAATAATAAAGGGACACTTGATTCAAGAAAAAATTATAAGAAAGACTTCTATTCAATCAAATAGCAGTAAATTTAAAGTGCGGATACGAGGTATGCGTAAGCGAGTTTGAATAAGAAATACGACGTGGTAGTTAAATGATACCCCGTAAATACTCCATAGAAGGCAACCGAACTCCTTGCTTTAAAGGAACGCATTTATTTTTATTAATGACCACTATTTACACCGTTTATCAACCGCGTTGATAAAGAACAACGGTTACCCTGGCACTCCCTTCACTATATTTAGGCGATATCCTGAAGTTTTATTAAATTAGGCATTGCAGTGATAAGAGCTCGATTTCTTTCATACTCATCCAGATAAAAATCCTGAATGGAATGCAAATGAAAGCCATCTTTTGGCATTAAGTAGTACCATGACAACCCCATTCCTATAAAGGCACGTCAATGTAATATATAAATCTTTGCCAAATCCCGATTAACTCTTTGTTGGCGTAGAAATGCCTCCCTCCTTTATTCAATTAATTATTTTTTTAAGTGCGCACTCCAATACAAAGAAATATCGGACCAAAATAATAATTTAGAATAAAAAAAACCTCTAATATAGTCACCTCTAAGACAAAAACAGAAATTTTAATTAAAAATAATAGCCTTTAATAATAAAAATAACAGGAAAAACAGTCATATATGACGAGTTGAATCTTTCAAGCCAGATTCATACTATCCAATATTTTATTCCCAAAGCGTCAGAAAAGTTTATACGGTTGACATTTAGCCATGGTTGGAATTTTTCCACATAAAAGGCTGTACCTCATCAAAAATATCACCAAAAGTCGTAAAAAGAAACCTGTTCTGCTGGAATCATTGTTTCAAGAACACAATATCAGATAGAAGTTTAGGGTGGGTGCCCTGGAGATAGATGGAGTGCCTAGACGATCTCTGTCGTCGCGAAAACTCATTTTTCGCGAGCATCATTTTCACCTCCTATGAGAAAGCACCTATAAAAATGAAATAAACGACACAGACGCGATATTTCTGGCCGGTAAACCATGCTGAGACGAAACCTCACTTTCCAACACTCCCTTTTTCATTCCTTTCACGGCAAATAAAGCAATCTTGTAAGGAGAAGAATTGTCTCTCGGCACTTCTAGTTCAACTGGAGTAAACATCAAGACAAGGATATCCGCAAGGAGTACCACCTTCAAGAGAGTCATCCAATTTAGAGCTTTCAAAGAATACAAAAAGAAACACCAACCCAAGATGAAACACTCGAAAATATCTCATAGCAAAAGAACATACGCTCAGAATATTTCTTGAAAGGTCAATGTGAGCAATGCGGCTGAAACTCTCTCCATCCATTCAAAAAGTCCTCTCCATAAAATATATACGAAGTGGCTAGCAATACTGACCCCTTAAAAATACTAACAATTCCCTATAGGTCAAGAAGAAGACATATTTCACACCCTAGCTTGCAATACTTCGGCACCACTGCGTTATCTCCTCCTCCGTTATGATGAGTTTACCGGCTATAGAAGCAATGTATTCCTTTCTGTCATTGAGCAAAATAAATTAACATTTAAACTCCAGAGATAAATTTTCATACAACCAATGCTTAAATTTTTCTACGTAAAATACAAATAGTAACTAAACGAAAATTTATCAACAGGTGATGCAGGAAATTTGAAATTTTCATTCTTCGTAGAAATGTGTCGGAAACACTATGTTTAGATGGGGGCAGGACTTTTCCGATTAAACCCGGGCCTATTGATAAGGAGCACAACGAATAATCCGGTAGACTACCACGCTCGCATGAGTTTTTTCTGAAAAAAACATAGATTAATAACTAAATTTAAAATTTTTAATTGACTTGGCAAAAGTATGGAGATGAAAACTTGAGATGAGCTTCTGGCAATTCTCAACAAAAATTCACAAAGTGGCTTAAGTACCAATACGTCCGTAAATAGAATCTTTCTTTGATGACAGCCAGTTGTAAGAAACGTAGAAATTTCAACTTTGTGAACTACCAAAGGTACTAATCGATTACAATATGAATGCGCGGTCTGATTTGGGAATGGTGAAATATTTCAATAATAGGTCTAGGTGAAATAAATTCAAGTTCCATCAAGCTATGTAAGAGTAGGGTAAGTCTCACCCTATGTTAATATAGTATACTATGCATGCTATAAGTGAGTGGATACCTTACATTCAGGGTTGCTTTCTCTGTGCCACCTCGCACTTCGAGTGGCGTCTAAAGGCTTCATCCGGGATTTGTACTCGGCACCCCAAGATCAGCAACTAAGCGCTCGATCCACTGGACTGCAGCGCTCCCGGTTTTTCCTACACAGTGAAGGGTGCTAAAAAAGACAATAATAAATCTGAAAATGGTTATAAATAAGGAAAATTAGGATTTAAAGAAGACTATTACCTCTGCTGCCGATGCCCATATTTGAACAGAAATGGGCTTATATTTAATGTTTACGGATGAAATGAAGTGAAAGATAACTCCTTTCCGTTTTTCCTATAAATATACTATATTTATTGGGTACTGAATGAAGGAGAAACTATTATTTTCGGTTGGAGGAATGAAAGCAAAAAAATTTTCCTTGAACGTCTACTCAGTTCCAAATAAGACCAAAATAAATTTTTAAACAAAAATTCGAAAAATGCAGCATTTACCGCATGCAAAGGGAACTCAAACTCACGCCTTACTCTCCTATTAAGCAATCCCCTATTGATCTCAATACTGACGGCTAAATGAGAAGAGATGCAGTCAATAAGAAGTATACAACCCATTAATCAACACAGACGGACATGCTATGCAACTAAACAATCAAACGATTCGGTTTTGTGTTTATTTAGCCTATACCTGGATGAGCATTTAAAGGCAACGCTGTGAAATGAGGTACCCAGGTGTTACGATAGATCTAAACTCCAGCATGTGGGCGCAAAAATAACTGTAAAGATCCTTTGATAACATGCAGGGAAAAGGAAGCTTATTTTGGTCCAGTGTCTCACACATCCCTTCTGTTTTCGTAAACACACACCTCCTAACACCATGGGCAACCCACTATCGAGTATCGAACCTGTAAGAGATCGACTACAAAAGAAATTCTGTTGTTTGTTGCCGGCACCCGTTTTCAGTGAACCTGCTTGTGAACCTGTGAACAGCCAGTGCTTCTCTCGTTTTGCCTTCGGTGAGAATGGATACAATTTAACAACTGAAGTGCTTAATGAAATGAATGCTGGTCCGTCTTTTTAAAAATATATTACTTGCGACAACAATTTCATAATTATTGTACTTTATTCCAACTTCTATAAATAATTGTGACATTTGGATAGTCTTTTTCCTTTTCATTGAGTCTAGAGGGCAATAGCATGCATTGAAATGAAAGGCTTGCTGAAAAGATGAGATTCAATGCTATTTCAATGACAGTCATGTGTCAAGAGGCTGATTATTTCTGCGATTATAGTGAATATAAGTAACGCGTAATATTTCAAGACACTTACAGAGAGTATTTTTCAGGCTTTAACTGGTGGAATTCTAACAAATTATTGAATGAGAAGCTAGTAGCAATTTTCCACAAAGAATTTATTTTTACTTCCGGACATGTTTAAATAAATTTTCTATGCCAAAAAATAATATGCACGAAAACAAAATTATGAAGTAAAATTGAAGTATTTGAATTAAATTTCAATTAACTTTTAAATGACTTACATGCTTCAATACACAGTGTCAGAAGCCTGTATTGTACGATATTTGACCGAGCACACTAGCGAATACACATGGATAGGTATAAGATCAAGTATTGCTTCATTCATAGCTATCAGATTAGAGATCCCGAACCATTATTAACATCCTAGCTTGTAAGCTCTCATCCATTCTGCGGTCCTAGTTTTGTTCTTGTTCTCTATGGGTTCCAGTGGCCTTCATCAATCCACTTTTGGTCTCTCCGTAAAATTTACATTGTCGTCATAAACTGTTTACATCACCTTTTTTCCTGCGAGCAGCAAAGCTTCCAATGGTAATGTAATGACAGACCCAAACAGCTATTGCCCAATTCCATATGTAGTGGCTATTCGCGAGGTGAAAGATTCTCAGTAAAAAAACGTTCGAGGCCAAAACACAACTGCTTTATTTTATCTTCCCTGATGCAAGGAACCTTAGCCCTTTCCCATTCGGGAAGCTCTTGACTCTCTGATCTCCTTCGGGGTCACCTCAGGCAAGTGGCTCTTACCTCTCGTTGCACTTATAGAGTTCGCAACAGCGTGCAAAGACGGCTTTCAGGTCTGGTCAAGGAAATACCATACCAACTGGCTTACTTGGAGTCGTGCAGAGTTATCATATTTGTATTCGTGCCTTAAACATTGTGTATCACCACAACTTTGCAGGTTTGTCAACAGTTTGAAACACTTTCCCAAATGGGATCAGTACATAGTCTTTAAGGAAACATTAGATCCATCACTTGCATTGGAAAGTTAACACTGGTCCCATAAACTAGTTGTGCCATTAGTCCCATTGGTGCGCGTACGTAAAAACATAAAATCAAAACCACTGAAGAGTCTGTTTATGTACTCACCGGCAGCTGCACCATTACACAATATATATTGGGATCATATTAGTGGGAAAACGAACTATACAGTGGATTTTTATTGTATTCCTTAAAAACTACGTATCCAACCTTCTTCTCCCTACCCATTCACATGTGTCGCGACGCCGCGCCAAGAACTTCCATCGTCACATCATTAGCTTCATTCAACCGAGAACCTCAGCCTCATAGACTACGCGTTGCCTGAGGCCAGGTCCGGAAGTAGGAGCTTTGTTAGAGGGGAAAAGATTGCTATTACTTGAGATGCGTTAGTTAAAATTACACACTGTGTATATATGTTATTAAAAGTTTTATTTATGAAAAACCCTTTTTAATGACACTTGTAATAACTATCGTATACACAATCATACATAAATGATCGTAGTTTTTCCCGGCGAATCGAATGAATAAAAACTTCTCGGGTTAAGCACCGGGTCAGGCTTTTTGAGGCCAACGTTTCAATGAGTACCTCACTCATCGTCTTCAGGGCTGAGACTGAATACACCATGCACCCGCCCTATTTCCGGGCCGGCCAGAGACGTATATTCAGTCTCAGCCCTGAAGACGATGAGTGAGGTACTCATTGAAACGCTGGCCTCAAAAAGCCTGACCCGGTGCTTAACCCGAGAAGTTTTTATTCACAATCATACATACCTTACACTTGAATTAAAAAAACACTCATATTAATGAACTACTTTACACTATTTTTGCGCCCGTCACGTGGATATACACTCACTCCAGGCCCATGAATTACGAAATGAAATTCCTGTGTCTTGCCTTGTATTGAAGAAAATAATTCGGTATACCATGTCAGTGCAATAAAGTTGATGCAATATAAAAAAATAAAATAAAATCAAACAATATCGGTTGTGGTATTATAATTTGCCCCACCATGCACCCGCCCTATTTCCGGGCCGGCCAGAGACGTATATACATACAGCCAACTCCCGCACCGCCTAATTCGGTAGCCTCCCTCACATGTATTAATCTGGCCAATTCGTTCTTCTTCCTCTGTCTGTCTACTGCATCTAAAACATTAGGGATCACCAACCAGGAGTCACTTTCGATCTACACTTGATCTAATTTTACGAAGCACATGGCATGTTTTCCAGGATTGGGACTCCTGTAATTTGAGAAGTTTTCGAAAGTAACCAGATGAGCTGATTTATTAAGGAAAACGAAATTCCATCCTCAAGAAAAACCTTGCTCGGAATCTTAGAATGTAGTACCAATATAGCCGTAAATGTAAAACTTCAAGTGCTAAGCAGTGTGTTTAGGTTACATCTTCCTTTTGAAATCCTTACTATTTTATTAAGGAAATTTCGTACGATTTACGCGCTGAATACATGTAGTACCCACCATTTATTTTAGTTTTTATTTCATAGATACACAGAGCCACTGAAAGAAAGAAATGCAGTCTTTTTTCGAGAGGTGAGTAGAAAAGAGTATCCACTAGGCATATCCAAATTATGGGTATTCCGGTATATCCGATAAAATTTCCCAATACATCGTTATGAAATTTTTAATTCGTAAAAGGATGTTCAAGTTTATTTAGTATATTGAACAACAACACGGAACATTGTGTTAACCTGAATTAAAATGAAAAAAGTATTCGTACCCAAAAACAATCAGCGGCAAGATGACATTTGAAATAAAAATTATGAAGTTTTTCTCCAACTCATGGTTAATATTTGGAAATAAAATATTATTAGACTCTTTGACACATATATACAAGTACATTTTGGCATAAGATGATATTACTGATAAATTAATTAAATAAAAATTAAGGACTTCAAAAAAGGAGAGGAATGTTTTCAGTAACTAGAGCGCCTACTCCAGTGGCTCTACAGTCACAAATGTAATTCTAATAACGGCTTATACAACACCTTACAGAGTAAATGGATAGTTTCAATTAAAATGCGACCATCAAAATTAACCTTTTGGTGCTCGTGATGATATCATTAGTTATTGCTTGTCCACATTGCGATCTTGACCACTGGAATCACTGGTGACTGGAGAATGGGTAGTTTCCATCATACATTCAAATGATTTTAAATACAAAAATTTGATTGAAAGGACTTAAATTAGCTTATCCGCAAACGTATTTATATATTCATGCATAGACCTACGGATTTCTGCAAGATTTTGTAATACATAGTCCAGACTCAATATTACGAATATGAATTATTTCAATGATTATCTTCCCCGGAGGAGAGAATCATTGACGATGCTGTATTTGTTAGAGCATCATTTCCAATTCATTTTGGGGAAAGTCACATTTCTAACCAGATAGTTGAAAATGGTCAAAAATTATAATTCGATTAACTTCCTTTTTCTTGCTTTATTGAATGCAGCACATAGAGCATGCAGTGATGGTATAAAAATAGTAAATTAGCGTCTGTGCGATTTACGGAAACTTTTTACTCGCAAATGGGGGATTACGGGGTTTACCAGCTGCAAATCGCGCCTGAGAAAACAGTTTTGCATCGCTTATTTTAGCAATTCGTCTCCGCGGACCCGCATTTAAATTCCCATTCGTGCCATCCGTCTTGCTGGCCTAATTCTACACCAATTGTGGGCGCGCGCTAAACTCCTTAAAGGAAAAAATGTCGTAACAGGTGCTCCGAGTCTCATACCACCGCTCACTGAGAAAATTCACAAACAAGGCCTTGGCTTTTTTTCCAGTTAGGTATATACCTCTCAAAGAAGTACGGCTTTTTGCATATCCGTCTCCATCTATAATGCTGGTGTTGTAATGTTATAATGAGGATTTTATCGCAACTTAAATAAATGAATATTTAACGTCAATTAAAATAATTTATTTAAAATAATACACTGCGTACCCCCGGTTACATTAATGGTGTCCCACAAGAATTTAAAATCTCTTTTATCAAAGGTGCAGCAAAGAATTGAAATTTCTTTGGTTTCGCATAAAGTTTTTCATTTCTTTTATAGCATTACCTTCTAAACATTTAATATCGCCTGACATTTTTTTCCTAAAGGCCTTCATGCTTAAATAAAATAAAATCGGAAGTAACCACATTTGTATCAAATTGATGAATAACAGTAGAAACACCGCGTATACCGTAATAATATGTTTTGCTTTTGATCACAACATTAAAGAAGAATGTAATTGTTGTTTATCAATAAGTTGCGAAAAATTTTATGCATTGTTTACCCTTTTTAAATGTATGGAAGACTGGGGCACAATGGGACAGTTTTAGTATTTCATTATTATTTCCAACAGAATAATAATGGTATATTGTAAATTTTTGTAACATTGCTTGAATGGTATATTCTAAAACGTATAAAACATTCCGCAAGTAATTCAAATAACTTGCAATCGTTGAAAAACTTAAGTTTCCTATTTGTTAATAATGTGTCCCACTCTGCTCCAGTTTGGCTTTATGGCTTCCTATCATCATAGATCATTAATTTAAGAAAGCAAAATCTCCATCTCAATGAATAATAGATTTAGATAAATTTCATTTTAATTTTGAATTACTGATATTAAGCAATGTAAATAGCTTCCAGAATGGAATTATGCATCTCCAGTTGCTCATTTGTTGCATTTTCTTTTTGTACTACAATAAGTCTTCCTTAGCCAGGAAAATGAAGATATAATAAACACTTCAACGGAAATACAGATATTTAAGAAAAAGATAAAGAATAATATCTGGAATAATTTTTTCTACGATAGCAATTATTAGCCACAAGTGTAAATATTAAATCAATGACAAACAGAAAAAACATTAGTTGCTCCAAATACATAGGTATCTATGCTGTTAATTACACTGCACCAGTAGAATATGAAACAAGACACGCTCAAAGGTATCTTGTTTTGTATACACGTACCACTGTCTGATTCTCTCTGACAACTCAGATATAATTGTTTCAAATTTAGCGGCTGAGGATAGTGGTGACCGACAATATCAGCCCGCAAAAAAAGGTTTGCGAAAAATACGGAGGGGGTTGAGAAATTGAGGAGAAGGGGGTGGTTATTATAGAGAGGAGGGGGAAGAAAGGGAGGAATAAGTTATGACTAGAGCGAGTGCCGTCATTCAGTCCCCTTATTTACTATCCCCACACAACGGCCGAGCCAGCAAGGAGGGAGCTTATTGCTAATGCATTAAGTATAAGCTTACTGGCATCATAAAGAGTTGGGGCGGGAGGGAGAGACGCTTCCCAGCCGTCGAGTGGATGAAAAATTTAATGCCCCCTGCAACACTTAAACCAGCCGCCGAAACCCCTTCCTTCCCCACCGAACCCCTTTCCCCAATAACCCAAAGCACCCCACTCCGCTTGGGCCTTAGACAAATCGCTGCTATAGCTACTACCGACCAAATAATAACTACGAGTATATGTAAAAGCTAAAGCCAGGCCTGGATGAAAGATAAGCGTGGGAAAAATTACATTAGGTAACCTTCTTAAAATAATGCTACTGCATCACAGTAATAACTCAACTTGAGTACGTGATCACTCCGCAACTGACTGCAATGCATAAAAGAAAGTATATTGCTAGTTATATAACTTTAATCAGAAGCTTAAAAAAGATATAAAAAAATAAACAGTTTTGATTTTAATGACAACAGATAATTTTTCCAATTCTTTAAAATGTTGAGTAATTAGGCTGAAAAACAGAAAACGGCTGAGCATGCGGACATTTAAAAAGAAAAGTATAAAGAAAAAGAGAACATTAATAATATAATTTTTTCTATTGCAATAAGCCACCTGAAGGTCATTGTTAATTATCAAAACCTATGTGGACTCATTTACCATTATTTAACCATCCAGCAAAGAAGACTGGATTATTAAGGTTTCTTCACGAATAAACTCAAATTCATTCTTAGAAAAGTGATTTCGCTGCCTTAAAATGCAAATAATAAATTAGGTTCATCGACAGTGAAACCTCCATAAAGTCTAGCTAAATAACTAATTGAAAAACCATCTGTTCTTTCATCCATCCAGCCATTTTATCCACTACTATACATTAGCGTAATTATGGACAGAATAAAAACTAAAAAACGCCTAAATAATGTTTAAATAGATAAAAACAGGAAAATTTATAGAACACCACAATTAAAATAATTCTAAAAATCAAAATACTCGTGGACGAGATGATTGTAATTCATAAAATAAGGTTTGTCCGACAAGACTTACTTTGCCACTTTGGGCGTGCATTACTTAGAAATTAGGTTAACTCATTTCTGATTTTTTAGGCATCAGAAAAGTAGACAGTAATGATCAGTTAAGAAGACATTAGTCAGGAAAATAATTTAGGTTCGAGGAACTCTAAAGTGCCGAAGTACAAAGGCAATAACAGCATATAAATTCAGCAGGTATAATAACAGACTTTACTCAAGAAGTCGGTAGTTTTCTCTGTGATGAATGATGAGGATAATTAGGATTATTTAAAATATTTTTTTTACATCCAGTCAGCATTCATAACTTCTAGAACTTCCTCTCGTTGGAAGACCACCAACTTCATCATACATCCATCCACTCTATCACTCTGCGTTAGCTCTTACGACCCATTATCTCGCAAATTACCTCCGCCGCAGCCGCTTTTCCTCAGCCTCCACTGCCTCCTACGAACCATATTCAAACCCTTCCGTCCACCTTATGACCCCTTCACTTCACATGCCTTGATTCTGATTAATTCCACGTCCGACGAAAGTACTCAAGGATACGCTCAGCCTCAGCACGGGGGTCGTCAACCATCTCCATCTCAGAACCCAACACTTTCACTTCATGAATCCTATCCCACGCTCCTGACCGCTACATTCATGTGTTTTCAATGATACATTCACGTGTCCATTTACAAAGGGCGTTTCACGCGGAATCCGAAATACTTCGGAAGGAGGTAGGGAAGACATTTTAAGCATTATTTTCCGTGAACGTGGGATCGCAATTCCGTAGATACTGAGCTATGGCAACGCAAACATTTTTTTGATGCACCTTCCGTGACTGTGCCTAGAACACTTACGCGAAAGATATGTGTGGGTTATATAAGGCATTGGCGGATCCAAGATAGGGACAAGGGGGGGAGGCTAAGTGGGGGTTTTAAAATTCCAGCAGTAGTGGGTGTCGGAGAAAAATTACCATTCTATCTAGGGTGAATTGGATACCCAGGGGGGGGCCTTTAGCCTCCCCCCCCCCCCATAGATCCGCCACCAATATGAGCTACCCCATTAATAATTCATAAATTATATGTTGTATTTTAGTCTTTCCTGTAGTTCAACACCATGACTCTATTTTAATGTCTTGTTTTGTATATGAATATATACATGATGAAAGCACTGGCGGATGATCTCACTAGGAGTCTCGTTAATGCTCTCTTCCCACCCCTCGCGACGCCTGTACAAACTCATACGATAACACTTGCACTTCACTATGAATGCGAACTTGCCAAGGAAAACATTACACTCACTTTCGAGTAACATCCGCGTGATACAATAGTAATTTCATCCCGACATTTCATAACCCACTTCAGGTCACTAAATTCATGCCAAGGTAAGATCCCAGCCCAGGCCAAGCCATGGGCGTATGAATATAACACATTCATTTTAGGGGGCCAATTCCAAGTTCCGTTCCCTCAGACACCTCGTATGTTCAGAATTTCTTATGATTTTTTCTAAGGCGTCACATGGCATTCATATAAAATATGCCACCCAAATTATTTGTCAAAAAGTAAATATTCAATGAATTTATGATGTTTAAACTTTAAATTAATTAATTCTCCACCTAAAATCATCGTCATGTCTTGAGCGAAACTCATTCGGTTTTTCAATCGTATTGCCACGGAGTTTGTGAACTTGCGCATAAAAAAGGTATATTACCCTTAGTTTAGATGTTATTCAATTGCTAAAGCATGGTTGACTTAATTATTTGTTCTTTCAAAGGCTTTGTTGACAAAGAATCCAGGATTTAGGCCAGCGAAGTTCTGTGAATGGCAAAGGAAAACTGCTGCAATGAACCCATTTAAAGCTATTACACAAATTTATCCGGAGATTCTGGACTAGGTAGCAGGTGTTCCAGATGTGATTTTTCTATTACTTCATATCCTTGCTGCTTTAGTCCTAAAACAGTGATCTATTTTTTTCGTTACATATTCCTAAGGTTTTCATAAGGAAGGACACTTTATAAATTTGCTTGAAAAATAATAAAATCCTGAGCACTCTCAAGACAAAAACTTGCCTCACTCGCCAAGCATGGATGCAAATTTTTACTGAAGGCTGAAAATTACCATTTTCCAGGATATAAGCTTTTATTTCATTAATGGATTATGTTTTGCGATAAAGGGTGTACAGAGCAGTAAAATCAGCGTAGAATTTTTTATGTTGCCAAAAAAGAGCTATTTTGAGGAGTACTACAGTTTTTACAGCGAGATATTAACTCATTATCGACTCTTTGTGACCTAGTTGCCATCACATGTTTGTAAGACTGTTATTCGAAATGAGGCCTTTTCAATGTCCGTTTTACTATCAATATCTTAGCACTCAAAGAGACAAAAGCCACATTGACATGCCACACAATTTGATATGCTTTATGACAAACAGTGCATCAACGAACAAAACTAGTGATCCAGTCACAGCCATATTGTTTTATCTAAATGACCTCTATTCAACTATTAAGGGTTATCACAAAAAAGGGCAAAAAATGACCACACATAGACCCCGCTCTGCACGCAGAGGACGAGAAGTCACTATATTCATGGGTAAAAAAAAACATTGATTTTTTCTCTAATAAAGAATTGTGGTGCGTTATATATTCTTCTAGGCGAGAAAATTAGACTTTACTACGTCATCAAGAGAAAACAATATGTTTCGTGGAGGACCAAAAAAATTTATATAGTGGTATAAACTCATGCCGTAAGCCAGTTTTATAGTTTCACCCAAATATTCGCAAGAGATAACATCAAAATGAGCTCTCTTCTATCAAGAAACTGCTTATCACTAAAAGGGGCAAAAAATCGCCACACATGGATCCTGCTATGCACTCAAAACATAGGAAGTCACCATATTTATGGATAAAAACCTTGATTTCTGTAATAATGCATTATTGTGCCCTACATACGAGAAAATTAGAGTCTACGTGATCAATAGAGAAAAAAATCTCCTTCGTAAAGGGCGAAAGCATTTTATATCGAGGTACAAACTCATGCACTAAACTAGTGTTGCTACCACATATTCGCAAACTGTTTTATCAAAATGACCCCTCTTCTGCCAAGAAACTGCTCCTCACTAAAAAAAAGGCAAAAACCGGCGAAATATGGATCCCGATTACACTCAAAGTACGGAAAATCACCATATTCATTGGTAAAAAAAAACTTTGATATCTGTAGTAATTCCTTATGGTGTGTGACACACGGAACATTGGCGAGAAAATTAGTTTTTTTAACCGTCTCTCTCTAAAAGAAAAATAAAAAGATGGCTTCCTCGAGAGGGTCTGTCTACGGAGCATTTTACATGGGAAGATATCACCATAAATCTCCATCAGCAGCAGCAGCAGCAACAGTATTCGTTGGAGGGGTCTCCAAGGTCGTAGGCGCATCATTGCCGGCCATTCGCGATCGCTTGGACGTGCCGAACCCATGAAATTCTTTACGCGTCCCCAGCGACCCCCGCGTGGACGGACGGCTGGCGACGCGACGAGAGCTCTCTCTCACGCAATATTTGCACGGTGCAACCGGGGGTCGTCTCCTCGCGAACCAGGATCCGGATTTTTATGGCTCTAATAAAGATTTTACGGCCCTCCTTTATTCGTTGCATTTTCCGAGCGCATCCTGCACGCCAGGGGTAACATCCGCTGTCCATCCGTGCACCGTCCCTCGCGGGGAATACATATATAGAGAAAGAAGGGTGCAATCTATCGGCTCCATACGTAAAAGAGGAGAAAAAAGACGATGACGAGAAAGACCTTTTCCCAAATGACACGACGACGAATTACTTGTCCAAACCTCGCTCCACTCGTGGACCACCACGTCGCTTTTTTTTACTTTCCGACTACAACGGCTTCGTTATTAAATGGAGATATGAGTGCACGCATGGCGAGGTTATTGCTGGGATCTCCTTGATGATGAGCCGAACATCTAGGATGAAAACCTATTAGGCGAACATTAGCACGAGAGAAATAAAATTGGATTCCTTGAAATCATCATGGGAACGGCGTAGTTTACACCCATTAGAATACTTAGCGGACACATTACACATTAGGTACAAAGGTAATAAAAAGGGAAGAGAACTTAATATCTCTGTAATAATTATGTATACATGGCGGCGCTTCATATTCTAGACCATGCTCTATTCCAATCAGCAGCGTTTTACAATACAAAGTCAGGAAAATTGGTATTTTAAGGATATAAATTGGAAATTGAATTCATTAAAATTATAATTGATGTATTGAAGGCATTGAAAAAAATTAAGTAGCTTATTTGAAAGATATTTATTGTCATGATACAACCGCTTCTTTTTCTGACAGATGTCATTAAATCAGAGGCAGCTAATTAAATGCATAGCAAATTCATACACAAAGTTTAATTCGTTCTTCCGAGCATATAAATGACCTATGCTTTCCGCAGGACATAAAATCAGTTTACTTTGTAAATAGCAGTTTGTGACTCCTATCTATCCTTTTAATATGAATCACGCACATAAATATCTAACTCTAAAATATAATACCTACTTTTATTTTTAGAAATGCTTACTTTTGGTAATAATATTAGAAAAAAATCGCAATGGATTAACACGGATTACAATGATGTAGCTAGCGAAGCGTCATATTAATGGGCGAAGGTCATACTTTCTGATAGTCTATTTATATCCTGAAAGATAATTTGAGTGAATTAATAGTCATCACATAGATAAATAAATAGGATTAAAATATAGTTACTGTGTTTATATCGTTCCGCAAGCCGTATAGCGTGCAAATTTAACCACAAATGAACTCGGTTCTTCAAATTGAAATCTTAGTATCTGCCTACATCGTGACATGCCACGACTTTAAATAAAAAGTATTAAATTCCATAACAATTTTCATTATAGCTTGCAATTCTGTGATTGTTTTGATGAAATTAGGACAGATCTTATTCACATCACCACTATTCCAACAATCACCCAACTAATTAATTGGTGAGGGTGTATTTCACTGTAATTCCCTAAGTATGAATCAAATATGGCCTGGACATAGGCGACAATATATATGACTAAATGGGAATCTCTGTAAAAACCCCTTATAATTGACTTTGATAAAGCATTACGCTAGATCAAATAATGGCGCTCGAAAGTGATTTTTACGTATCTGTAAATGAGCTGAATAAAAACTAAAGAAAGTATTGAATGAATCCCAGCGAATTAAATGCGAAAATGCATACGTATGTCATTAACTATAATTCTTATCAGCACTATCACACTATGGCTTTTTAGGATGAATTTCTTAACTAGTGTTAATCTATCCCCTGGAAGGTCAACCCAAGAATATCACTCCTCTCGGTATCAGGGAAATTTAAAAAAAGGTGAAAAATCATTAGAGACAGACTTTGGAAATACTTTCACACCTAAGTAATTTAAGGTTTTGCTCCTGGAGTCTGAAGTCAAGTCGACGAAAAATAAAAATTTAAAAATAAGATAGGTAAAAGAGTTTCAATTAAGTAGATCCATATTATTACCAATTGCAAAAATCAATTTTCCGTGGAACCAACCTAACAAATATAGGGATTTGCGAGTACTCGAAAATTCGACTTCTCGCACATCCCTTCGAAAATTCGAGTCGAGTTGTTTCGGTTACAGAGCTGTCGAGGTCAGTATGTTCAGAAATCTACCGACAGAAGGCGCTACATGAAACTCTTGTAATAATAGAGTTTATAAATTCGTTTTAGGAGTTTCAGCTTGCTGTATGCGTAGCAGTCAACCACTACAGTAGTCGCCGAGGGTGAAGAATATCTTTTCGTCTGCCGCGGTGTCCGACCGTCTTCCGCCCAGGCGGCGTTTTTGGAGTAATCGGAGTGGACCACGGCATCGCTCATACTTTCTTATGCGATACTTTTCTACCCGAACATAATTTTTTTACTCAAACGCCGAGGGATGTAAAAATTGTTTGAATCTCTACGAAAAAAATGCAACTTGTACGTTTCAGCGGTCAATGCCGGTTTTTCCCGGTCGTTGGACGTCAAAAGTGGTGCCATCTCTTAGCCTTTTTGAGCACTTAGTACGTCCAATGCTAATTTTCGTTATTTCCTTTGTTGCGTTTAGTATTCCCTTTTAAAATAACAGAAAATAGTTGCTATGGTTGATTGAACGAAGTAAGAAATAAAGAAAACTTTCTTTTTGATCTACAAAGCTAAAGCTAAGTTCCATGGTTCGCTCGCTTTGTCCACTAAAATTCCATGAATATTCAAGATCCATTTAAATCGTTGATATAACTTTTAGTAAAACTTAACTTCCCAAACCTTGCAACTTTGGAAACAAAGTACAAAGTACTTACAAAACAAAGCAAAGACATTTTTCTGCAGGCAGCAATACTGCAACATGGAGACGTCAAAACCTGCTGTCTGAGCATGTAGAGCAATTGGTTTGGAACATGGGGATTTGAAAGGATCAAATATATTATGATGCATTTACGTATACAATCTTAATAACAACTGCACAAATATCTTTGCTGAGGATTCCTATGAGCAGTTTGGATACATGCTTTGACTACATTATACTAGAGGTTAATTCATTTCAATTGTGCTTATGGAACTGTTTAAGACACATTAATTTTCATTCATCTCCTAATTGTGACTCAAGTATCATCAACATTCCTCGTTATTTTTCCCTTTTTACACCAAGCTAAGCATTCAAAATAGAAAATTCGCAAGGGATTGAAAAAAATGAGAATATGTTGGGGCAGGAATTGCTGTATTGCCTAGTTCAAGAATTATCATACTCGACTCGAGGTCAAAAAGTACTACTACCACATCCCTAAACATATATGTTAACTTATAATCAATTAGTAGTCTATGAAATGACCCAAATAGATGGGACTGCAGAGGAGATGCGAAATATCTGGTATTCAATCTCAGACGCCCCAGACTGCATGTGAACCTACACACGTTACCTTTCGTTTATAACTTAATACATATAGCCAAGAAATTTTCCAAATTACTCAACTGGCATGATCAAAAGGAAAAAGTGAACCAGTACTACAATATATGAGAGAAAAATAGTCCGTAGGCAAGCAGAAGGTACGCTTATTCCACTAACTATAGACCGGCGAAGAGAAAAAAATGACGTTTTTTCGGAAACGGTGGAGTGTTTATGTGTGCTGGTTACGTCACGGGAAAACCTTTCCCTTATCCACCACTTTTTTTTACGTCTGTGTTTTACGAGCCAGAGTCCTCATAAAGTAACTCGGTGGAAAATGGCGACCGGTCTGAAACTGAAATTAAAGGTTGGGGAGGGTAATAGGAGAGGGGAAAGGGTAGGGGATGCTTTGTTGCAATTGGCCGAGGAACTTTGTGTGAGTAGGATAGGAGGTTGGTTGGTGGATCGGAGCAGATGAAGCTAGAAGCCAAAGTCATTGGATGGTTGGGCGGAGAACTGAAGGCCCACAAGGCATTTATTATTGATGCCCTCCATACGCGGTGTATTGCCTTTTCCGGTGGCTGAAGTCAATTCAAGGTTGGTTTTATTATGCTTTCCCTCCCGAATGTAAACCACTCCTAGCCATTCTTGATAACGCAAACCTCTTCCCGGCTTTATTTCGATCTAACTATTCTCCACGGTCACTTTTATGGGCGAAAAATTACGCAAGCTACCGCACTGCGCGGTGGATTATGATTTTCAACTGAATCTATCCGAAAATTGAAGAGAGAGACGGTTCTCTTTAATTGGTAGCATAAGTCAATATTTTCACTCGTTAGTAATAATGTGATCTTCAAAATTAAGAATCAATTAATGGGACGCAATGTTCTGGAAAAAAAAACTATCAAGATGGATATTTCACCTTGATTCGCATGAAAATTACACCTACCAGATATGTCTACATGCTTCACAATTAGCAAGAATGTGAAAAATTTGTGACGAGTGGAAATGTTTATCCTATTCTCTTCAGCATATAACGGCTTTAAATTACTTGAGCAGGCCGTTTCCTTATCATCTAACCTAAGCCACATCTTTCTCTTAGTAAGTGATTAAAAATTAAGTATAATCGGGATGGGTGCAAAAAGAGCTTCTCGCAGGCTAATCCATACGCGTGTGGTACTGCAATTTCAGGGTAGGGCTAGTGTCTTGCACAGAGCTACCTAGCACTTCGAGAATTTGGTGCTGAGGTTTTTGATGCCCTAGCTCAAGATTTGAACGTGTAACCCTCCGAATAGAAGCCTAACTTTACATAATGGACTGCCGCTCTCCCTGTCCACATGCTTTTATTTTTCACGTAAAATTCTTTAGTAACCCATCGGCGGGTAAGGTTCATTATATAGATCCAGGGTTGGTTATATGCTTTCCCTTCCAAATTCAAACGACTCCAAGCCACTCTATATTACGCAGATCTTTTCCTCCGGACTTAATTTGGATATATATATTGGTAGCTCTCCAAAATAACACCATCGCCAATTATCACACTCACTCATTGAATGCTGGATTGGATGGAATTTTCATTCACCGTTTACAAAATATAAAATCATTTTCAGTTGGATAAAAATGTCATGACTCTAACTAATAAAACTTTATAGATCATTTTTGTTACACAATTAAAATAAATAATAACATAAATATTTTTAATCAGTTTTTTATCCGGTTATGCATTTCCAATATTCTTCATTCACTCTCATTACGCCCGTTTCAAGATGGATTTTACCACTTTACCTTTTTTCTGAACGATATTGAGTGTCCGTAAAATTATCCAACGTAATACTCCATTGCTCAAAAATATTTATGTCATCACAATCATGATTTAACGCAACTATGCTTCTAATTTAAAAAAAAATCTCCTATATAGAAAAGTATTAGAGCATCTAAAGACCAACCTTGTAATCATAATTATTTCCAACCCATCAAATCAGCTGAAATTAACGGCAATCTAAAGCCATGTTATTGTTTACTAATACGTTCATTATAAGTTTTTTCGCGGTCTTTCAGGCAATAAGGCTAAATGTTAAACTTAAAATTTTGTTATTTTATAGAAAAATAGTATAATTTCTAAATAATAATAAAACAAAACAATTATGTTGGCCATAAAACCCCGCAGGCCACAAAATTTCCATTTTTAAGGCATGTTTACGATCCTCCATCAAATTAGCCCTCAACAATGAAAATTTAACGGCGGATGTGTCCTTGAGGAGAATAAAAATGACCTTGAATCTAGATTGTCATTACTTGGATGGATCCACCAAGTTTACGACCATCTAACAATACCTATCCGGAGCTATAGACGAAATCCTAAGCGACCAGAAGAGGTTACACTGAGAAATAAAAAAATATGACGAAATAGCTGCGCAGATACTCCTCGAAAATAGGTATAACAATAACGGATGCTGCGTGTAGCCATGAGGTACTAGCATGATACTACTAAGAAGATGGCATAGTATGCTACTTCAAGTTCTTTTCATTAGGCAATATTGCAATGCTGACTTTGAACTTTTTTCATTCTAATGAGGGAAATAATAATTTAAATCTTAAACTTTAAACTTCTAATTCATTGCCACGTTAAGGAAATCATGTTTGAAGCCATTTCAGGAGCCGTAATTATGATTTATATAAGCCTCATTAGCTAAGTTGTTCAAATTGGGAGGTTTTGGGAAGGGAGTTGTCGAAAAGGGTGGTAACTTAACACCCTGAAAGTTTAAAGATGACTTTTAGATTTTAAACCAGTGACAAAAAACGATCAGTCGACTGGATTCGATGTGTCCACATAAAGTAATTCTCTGTGAAATACATAAGATTTCCATCACAATGCTAACGGGCCGTTCGTTTATTACGTAAGTATCTGATGAACGAATTAGCTGAAAAGTGCGAGGAGCATATCATTAGAGGAAGGGTTTGTGTTATGCTCAAAGCAATTTTTTTTCTACGCTATAAAACACCCAGATTTACGTTAAATAGCTTTTATTGCATTAAACAATGCTTTAACAATTAAATACTGCTACAGAGCTTAAAAGTTAGCTTTCAAAAGCAATCATGAAATATTTCCAAGGAAATATAAAAATATTGCATAAATAATTCGTTTTTGTTGACATTAATAATTATTTTTTTTTATCTTGCATGAGATAGTAATGGGAGGGGTCGCTCAATGCTTATATTTACATATATTTGGGGAGGAGAGGGTAAAACAAATATGTCCAAGATTGTGCTTATTATTAATTGAACGCTCCCTGGACAAATATTTACCATCGCTGTTGGAAGCATAATAACGGAATTCGAGGGCACAAGAGTGCCCCTCGACCTCACAACCTTGAGGCGAGGTAACTAGAAGACAGAGAAGGTCGCGTGAGAGAGAACTAAATGCATGTCCGCGAGGGTGAAGCCGAAGGAGAATCAGGTCCCTTTCACGGATTAGTTTCCATTCTTCTCCGTCCGCACCCAAGACACACGAGCGGGCGTTAGCAAGAGCCAGACAAAACGCGCGGAAGACAGGCCACCTTTCCCTCCTCCTCCCCCGCAGAGGGCCGTTAAAAGGCCAAAGTGGTGGCAAGAAGAAGAATAAGCGAAGGCGTGGCCCGGAAGGAGAGTCTAAGGAGAGTGCTACCAGCAGCAAATGAAAAACCACTCGGCCGACAGTAGGTACCTACTTTCTTTGCCCACGGGCGAGTTTAACGCTGGCTGAGCACTAAGACGCAACAAAACCGTATCTGGCGCAAAGTCCATGACGGAGCATTGGAACTGGGAGAAGGTTAGCCATGGCCTAGGTATGCAGCGAAGGCCGCAAAGAAAATATGACACACCATTGTGTTGAAACGGTCGCACTCTTGGAAGACCAAATCAAATATTTAAAAGCATTAGTAAAAATATTAAAATACACCAAAAAGTAATTTGACACTTTTGCACACTTTGCATCAATTAGAAATTTTGGCAAAAACTTCGACATTTTGTTGGACTGGAAATGGCCAGTGGTGCAAACAACAGACAGAAAGTACTCAATGAGGAAAAAGTAACCTTTTGCCTTAACAGATGCTGATCAGGTCGCGAAGAAGGTTACATCTCCGGTGTTAAGAAAGTGAATGGAAGGTATGCAATGCATTTTAAACAACCTTAAAATGTTGCCACAGAAATTGTAATGGAAAACTATGGAATTTGGTGAGTGAATGGAATAATTATCAATTGTTAACGGAATAAAATTCATTGCAAAATCTGTCACTAATCTATAATATCAAATGTCAACCATTTAATATTTGTGCAATAAAGGCCAAAATCTATGGAAAAAATTCGAGGGGCAAGCACATGCCGGCACAAAATATGAACGGGTATTTTATAAAAATCACAGACATGTGTGAAAAAAAATTTTATTCTGATATCTATCTGATCACAAAAACGTGTGCATTGATAACAGTGGGATCTAAAGATGGTACAACAGCGTAAACATAAATATTACGTAAAGGAACAGATTAATCATGATAACACGAGGGAGATTTTGCCAAAGGCACTCTTTGCAAAGTGCTCAAGCCGAAGCCAAAATCTGGAAAGAGCATTGAAACCCCAAAATTAATTATTACCTAATAAATGTGTGTGAACAAAAACTACTGTCGCGACGCATCGGATTCAGCCATCTTTCTGGTTAAAAAAAGATCAGAAGGAGGGATTATGTGATGAATATTTTTAACAATAGCTTCTTTATGCGCCTGAGCCTAAACCAAAAATCACTCTATTTTATGTTCACTCCAGTGCCACACTTAAAGGAAACAGCAAAACTAAAACATACGCAAAGACTTTGGTCTTTGAGGACGGGAGAAAAAGCTTTGCTCTTCCGTGGGAGAGAATGCCGTAAAGAAAAAACGCAGCACCTCACACGCTGGGAAAGTACATAATGGAGCGATGCCTACGTTGACACACTATCTTCCGAGTTTCTACAGAAAAAGAAATAAAAAACAATTCAATAATTCAAAGGTGAAATATGGCTAATAAAAGAGCTGAAAAAATATATGCAAATATATGAAAAAATATATTAATTTCAAAGGTGATAATACTAGAAATTGAGACAAAAGCTGAAACATTTTAATTACATTCATCTCGGTACAAGCAATCAAACATTCTTAATTGCTGCACATGTAATATGTGTAGATGAAAAGCCGTTCAGCAGAAATACTTGAAGCTATTCATCAGCTACGCTTGCAAGTTTCACAATAACCATATGATAACATGATAATGGGACAAGCTGACTGAGTCGCACGAAACAGGTACCAAGAAAACATGACTGTAATGGAGTAAAAAAGCACTTGAATGAGTGGTAAGACAGCTCTGCAATGTTCCACAGAGAAATTTCCGCAAAGAAAATGCGAAAATCTTATTTGACGATAGACTGAGATGAAGTAATGGAGCTGCTCGATAGAATCTAAAGATGGTGCAACAGCGTAAACATAAATATTACGTAAAGGAACAGATTAATCATGATAGCAAGAGTAGAATCTAATTTGAAAGATTAAAAAGGAACTAACTAGTAATGTATAACAATCGACAACCAGCATTAATTTGAATCAATATAGCAGCGAATAAAATTTCAATATGAAACTACTTGAATGGTTTAATTAAAATAGTAGCGACAAACCTTTCTTTGGGTTTATACAGCTTTTACCTTCGTTAATAATCGTTATTCAATGTGAATATGACATGTTTCGCTACTTATTGTCGCCGAAATAATAAGTAAGTTCTGCCGAGGCCCATTTGATAACGGAGAGTAATTATTATGGACATTTATTAAGAGCAGGAATAGTTTATGAAATCTTAAATCAATTAGCAAATGCATTGATACTACACGATTCAGTTACACGAAGCACAACCAAAGCTGTCGCGAAAACACTGGTCCAATCCAACAAACGAGCATGTCATGTGTATGATCTCAGGTTTTCCCGGCGTATCAGTTGCAGAAAAGTTTCTCGGGTTTTCCACCGGTTATGTCGTCCATGTCTCCCGAGCATGTCATGTAATCACAGCGATCACCATCTCTTGGGCACTATTATTTGAGTCACCTTTCACCATGAAAATATTCAGCAGATTAATCGTAAAAAGTGTACCTCGTGATATCATTACAACGAAAAAAATGGTAACAGGGTGATATCTCGCTCTTGAGGATTAATCAAAATACAAAATTGATTGGTAATGTCACATATCACAATGCAAAAATGTGCCTTCTAGGAATAAAACGTTCCAGTTGAGACACAAATACACGTATATATTGTACAATAATTTTATACATCTTTTGCAAATTCCTTCAAGAAGGCAAAAAAGAAACGAAATGTATGTGATCCCTAAAGCACTTACCTTTGCTAAGTAGGGTCAACAGCCAGGATTACAGGAGTTTTACACGGTCGTTTTAAGTATTCCAACACCCATTGATTTCCTCGGATAAGTCACGAAGATTGTTCTCTTTTACAGTTGATGGAATTCACCGATAGTCACGAGATATTAGCATGCAGTACTGCACTTCGATACCAACTGGAAACCTCACACGCGACCACATAAACCACTCGCACTAAACATGCCAACTGATGTTTTCCCTGCCCTCCCTTGAGTGACTGTGACTGACCCCAACCCCTTCCCTTATTGGCACCTGCTTACTTGATGTGCTAAGCTGGCCCCTTACATTCTCTTATCTCCCAATTTGATTTCAACTCATCCTTGGACCACCGAGATCTGAAAGCTACATGAGTCAAGGTTTGTAATCCAAATGGTTCGATAACGCAACGAGGCCTCGGGCGTAACACCAACGCCCATAAACTGCAAACCCCACCGCAGTCTGAAGTCTCTATGGATATGGAATGCTGACAAGAGCATTGCTTCCGCGCTCCTTTTTAATGCAATGCTGTTTCGCTAGCGTTCTGCTAAGCATCTTCAGCTGGAGAAAGAACTTTTATTGGATTATGTCAATCATCATCATCATCATCATCACTGGTCAACAATCCTAGGATTGGTTTGACGCAGCTCTCCACTCATTTCTCCTATCAGCTAATCTTTTCACACCTACGTATTTCTTCTCTTTCACATCTCTCTTTACTTGTTCTATATATTTTGTTCGAGGTCTTCCTTTTCCATTCTTGTCTTCCACTTATCCTTCGACGATTGTTTTCATCAGGCCATCATGTCTCAAGATGTGGCCTATAAGGTTGTTCTGTCTTCTTATTAAGGTTTTCATGAGGCTTCTCTTCTCTCCTACCCTTCTTAGGACTTCCTCGTTACTAACTCGGTCGATCCATTTGATTTTCATCATTCTTCTGTAGCACCACATTTCAAAGGCTTCTATCCTTGCTTTCTCCGCTGCGGTCATTGTCCATGCCTCACTTCCGTATAAATAAGAGACTTATTTATCGGCTAGGTTCGCAGGGAACGAAGCCGAAATAAATCGTTTACTATTCGACGCTTGTACCCATGTTTGCATTTAATTTCCTGTCTCAAGACAGAATTTGGCCAAATAAATTATATTGTTTTGCGGATAATCATCACGCCGTTTTGCTTCCACCGTTGATTCATGACATCAACCAGTGTCTCCGAGTCTTCCATCAACGGGTTTATTATCACAGAAAAAAATATTCGCCTGTCTGGCCTGACCTAAATGTCAAACGACTGACTTCAGGCCCAATCTGTGAGCCCTCGGAGGGTACTTTTATTTGAGGATTGTGATGCAATGAATCAAAATAAAGCTATCGCATTCCACTCCATCATTACCGTTAAAAAGAGGGTTTCATTCATTTACCGCATTGCAAAGAATATTATAGAACCCCTCGGTATTGTAACTCAATGGATCACCTCGATCATAAGCTTTTAATTCTAATAGGACTTGGGCGTCCTCTCATGTAACCCCCACGAATGTCACAAAAGAGGATCCGCAAGTCGTCATCTGAATGTGCCATCACCCACGGTGAGTTAAAATAGGTTTACAAAAGTCGTCGCTGATGGACAAATTGATACGAGTTTCACGGGGGAATAAGGTATAATTAGGGATACTTACCGAAATGTCTACACATGATAATGTCATCTATCAAATTCATAACTTTTCCATGTTATTCCTTGCAATAACAAACATTATAATGCAAAATATTGGAAAAAGTGTATCGCATTGCACTCATCACCGCGCCGCCGACGTTTTTGAAAGCAGAATAAAATGTGACTGAAGTGGCAACAGAAATCAGCCTTTCGTCTAATGGAATTGGGTCTCCTATATGCAGTACCCTTCAGGGGTGAAACTAACTATTAAAGTTTAGGGGGGGGTTTAGGTGCAACTAATACTGGCGGGGTCTGAAGGGTATACCCGCCAGGGTAAGCAGGATATCCGGCAACCCTTCCCCTACGAAAAGTTTGAGATTAATGATTCAAAATGGTGAGTTTTACGGCTTTCTGGGGAATGTTTCATTAATCCTTACTATTCTATAAGTAATATCAATCCAATTAAGTAAAATATATTAAGCTTAAAAATTTCTCTGAACTCCTGGGGGGGAATTTATCCCCCAAAAGCCTCCTCACTACGCCACTGATATCCTTGGTAGTCCCTTTGAGTGAAATTGCCACCGTTTCGCCCAAATTTCGGCGTTCACTTGTCTTTCCCGAATTCGTTTTGGAAGTCCAGTATCGTCTCCATGGTTGTAATCCTACAGGAGACATATGCTATCGGTCGAACCTCGCAGAGCAGTAAACGCAAACCGTAACACAACTTCGCGGTGAAGAGCAGAGGAGCGGAGGTGCGGCAGAGATTCGGAGCGGGGTTTTGGCGGCGCGGTGCCAAGAGGACATATCCGCGCAAAACGCTTCAAACGTCACGGTGGCTTCCTCCACGGTGGGTGCCAGACTTAAATGGCCCGTGCGAAGCCGCAAAAGCGACGATCACTCCGCCAGTAGTAATAATGCAGAAGGAACGTAAGGCTTGGCTTTCAAGTCCACCCACTTCCAAAAACTCGAGAAGTGTTAATGCCTGGAAGTTCATTCATCATCCTCCCGTTCTTTCCTTACCGCCTCATTTAACGTATCAAGAAGATTTATTGCGTTTGATTTATTATTTGAGGCCATTCCGAAACTAGTAGTTCAGTATTAAATGATGGAGTAGCTCGGTGCATTCTCATTGAACGTGACTTGATTGGAACGCAAAAAGAAAAGAGTAATAACGTTAAACTTAAATAATATTCAAAGAAATCCACATGAGTCTCATAAACCTTAGGGACGAAAAACTAATTGTGAAGCAGTTCATTTTATCAGCAAATTAAAAATGTGTACAATAACGTATTATGATGGACTTTTTAAAAATGTGAATAGGATTTGTAAGTAATCCTAAGATTTGGCTTATTACGCTGAAAAACGTGTTTAAAACTTAGAACAATGCATAGTCGACACAAGGTTGTCCCCGTAAAGCACCATTTCAGAAGAGCGCGTTATTACATTATTTGTTATTGAATATGATTTTCAGCCAAAGTTCCTTCTCATTGTTCGAACAAGGTTGAATACAGACGCATACTACGATCTTCTTTCATAAATAGAATAACAAATCACTCCAGTATTGTCACGAACTGAGAAAAAAACTGAAGCCCTTTGATATACTTAGCAATACTGTAAGCTACACTGCCCTCTCGCATACCTGCGATTTTAACAATTATTATAACCATGGCTCAAATCTAACTTAGAGAAATACGTAGGCGTAAAAATGACGAATAACACCCTACACAGTTTCAAAATCTTAGATATTATTGCTTCCAAAAAATATTAACATTATTCTACGCATTTGGTAATTAAAAATCCAAAGCAACCTAACCTATTCATAAAGATGTAATCAAGAAAAAAGTAAAAATTGGCAATTAGCAGAGTTATAACGGAAGGACGAATTAAGATTCATCACCATTGAAAAAAGAACAAATAGCATATCATCAAAGTGACACTTCCAAAAGTTTTAGCCACTTTGCTGGATAGCTTATTAGGAAACTTCCCTTAATCGCGGACAAAACAAACAACACTCCAGAAATACACTTCACTGTATTTACTCTCGTTCTAAGAGGCATTAAAGCGTATAAACGGCAGTGAAACACTGCAGTTTGAAAGTTTGAACACACACACTGCATGAAAGTTTGAACACATTTTTCTGCCCAGCGAAGCGGTGAACAAAGGTGAACCAAGGGGCGACTCGGTTGTCCAAGACTGATGTCCAAGCATAATCTCGTCCACAGCCTCTCCCTCAGGCGGAGCTGAGAGGCTATCAGAGACCCTTTTAGAGGGAGAGCAAGGAGTGGAGGACCAACACTCTAAATAGGCTTATAAAATTTTGAAAATCCGTGAAAAAGATACCACTCCCATAAAAGGGCATATTTGGTTTGTCCTCAAGATAATTGCAGTAATTTTTGCCGACGCGATGCGATACCAGAACTTAAGTCGAATTTCAACCCCGGGATGGAAGTAACCGAAATGGCCTTCCACAACGCAATGCCGCTGAATATAAACAGGTCAGGAAAATTGAAAATCTACCAAGGAAAGAGATTAAAAAAATCAAAGAGATTAATCGATCGTGTGAATACCTGAAACCAGAGGTATGATTATTTTTAGCATGATGCAAAATAAGAATGACTGATTATTGAACTCGTTATTTGTAACTCTTCCCTCAACAGTTTTAAGATAACATTTTTAAGATAACTTTGGTACAAATTCAAGGCTATTTTAAAAACCTTAACCTTAATATTTAAATGAAATGTTTAATCCTTGCCGGAATAATTTTAGGGTACCCAGAAAACTTATTCCGTAATGGAATTCAGTTCAGAATAATTGATTTAAATAGTCCCATACCCAATTGAAATTACTAAACAAATAATGACTGGAATATCAATTTATCGGATATTTTCTATGCCATGAATTATAAATAGTTATCCCTTGTTTTTTTGCGAAGCTCCATATAAACCTACCTGAATCTGTAAAGTACTTTAATAATAATAATAAATTAAAAATATTTAACACATATTACTTTTACCAGCGCGAATACATAAGCAGAAAATATAACCTGTTCCAGTTTGGTTCATGCATTGGCAAATGCTACGTTTTTATGTACCATGAAACCAGTACCTACTTAAAACTTGTGCACGGCAATGCGATTCAGGCCTTCCCACCGCACAGGCCCTCGGCATTCGGGAGGGGCAGAAAGAAGTCATATGGACCCCTTCCCCTCTCATGAGTGGAAGGAGTGGGGGAAGAGGGCAGCTCAATAAGAGGCAAAGGGGAGAAAGGTGTAGCGGTGAAGATATTCGCTGAAATCGAGTGCTCTTGCCCTTCCAAACCGTTGATTCCCAGATTCGGACCGATTAAAATGAGGGGTGGCGATAATGAGAGGAAGGAGAGGATGGGTGACCCTCATCCCTAAGAAGAGGATCTCCTCGACACTATCGCAAAGGCCACTTAAACCTCTCAGACATCTTTATCGCAAAATGGAGAGATTCATCGCCTATATAAGCAATTACGGAGATGAGTGTTTTGATTATTCTCGCCCTGAGGGTATAATCCACTTGTTCTAAAGGATATTTGGTTTCCTTCTAAGTGCGAGAACTAAGTGGACAAAAATGATGCATTTAACGAAGTTGGAACGTCAGGAAGTCACAAAAAATACCACACGTTGCGACAGAGACACAATACGTTGACGATAGCAGAGTTGTGTAGGAATAAAGCAGGATGCCCAAAAAGAGACTTTTATACGAAAGTTAGGATGCGACCCGTCAGCACCCATAGTTTTTTTTATATCACACATCGTTCCTTTTATAAAATATGATACATATGAGCTCCACGCATGAACACAATCCAAACTGACTGAATAATAGAGGAAACCTTCTACTAAGTATGTGCACCGAAATGTAAGTTAAAATTCACACATTATACGTATTGCAGGAGTATTGGCTCGGCACTGCACGGGGTGCCATATGGCGCTCGTGGGCGTGGACGGGTTTTGGATCGAAAGGGAAAAGTTCGTTTTATTGTGAAGATGATACATGATGATGGGATAAAAAATCTACCTGACTTTATATTTATATGATAGATCGACTTTCTCTACATTCAAGTGGGAAATACCGAAATCAATTCATCTCGTAAGAAATAAATTTTGTCTGAAAACGTTTTAGATTTTCTAATGAGGCAATGATTTGAAAGAGATTAGATTATGTGGACATCATGAATATTGCTTATAATGAAATTTTAACATAAGGACAAAAAATAAGCAGAAAATGCATATTAAAAAAGCATGACGTGGTCACCAGATATAATTGTGTGACCAAGATAAGGGACTTCCTCCCCGGGTCCAAGGACATCATTCCACAAGAACTGTATGAGGGGGTATACAAGGTGCGTTGCTCCTGCGGAAAATCCTACATAGGGGAAACTTGCCTTACCTGGAAAAATGTAAGGATTACAGAACATCAAAGGGCGACCAATAACAAACAGTTTCAACTCTCCGCCATCGTCGAACATGCATGGTCGGAACCTGGCCACGACATCCAATTTGAGGAAAAGAAACTTTTAGTTAAGGAGTGCCGATACTTCCCAAGACAAATCAGGGAAGCAATAGAAATTTAAAAACACCATTGAATTTCAATAGACAAGATGGATACTTCCTTCACAGCACCTTGAAAAGAGTCATCAAAGAGAGAGCCAATCAGAGAGAAGCGCTCAGTCAGACAGCCAATCACAGTGCAGCTCCCATCCAGCCTACGGTATATAAGCGAGGCAGAAAACAACAGCCAACACTTTCGACCTGAAGACGCTGGCAGGATAGCCAGCGAAACTGTTGTCTACAAACAAGCTGACGCGGAAGAAACCCTGAAGATATGCAGAGATCAAACCATCGACGCGGAAACTTACGTTCTAACATCAGGATAATATAAAAAACCACACGTTGCGGACAGACAATAAGAATAAAAATTGAAAAAAGTGCACATGACCCGAGTAGCGGAGTCCGAATAAGTATGAAAATATTTTCCTTATTTCGTGAGCAAATCTTTTCACTATACCACGCCCTTCCAAGATTTTTTCGCCCGCAAAGCCCAAAAAATAAAAAAAAGCATATGGCATAAGTAACACACATGCATTATCAAGTGCATAGCATTTCTTTTTTTAATATACCCATTACCATCCTTAATTTGGCTATTAAATTAGTTTAAACAAAAAAATAGTCATGAGTTAGCCATTAGCGAGCAAATTGCAAGGATTCCAGGAAATGAGAGTCCAAAGTCTTTACATAAATCCATCCGTAGGGCTTCTTTTTCAGCATTTAAATCGAAATAAGGATTAGAAGACACATAGAACTACTAAACATTCATTAAATTTCAGTTTATCATCTTTCTTGAAATACATTAAAGGTATATATCGAACCTGTATAAAATCATGAGAATATTCATAAATGATAGCAATATCAGGTCACATCGTTATATCCACACCTCATTTTTTACTCTCCTTAGCTCTAATTACCATCCATCACTCTAGAAATGTGACATTTATGAGGGGACTCAATTCACACGAAGGAAATAAGTGATTCGAAAAGGTAAGCATATTTCATTCTACAACTCCCTAATTTCATTAAACGTTTAATTCAAATAGGACTTTAAAAATATAGAAGGCAATATAAACTGATAATCGCGTTAAATTTTTTTAAAATTCATTGCCGTCTCCTTGAATTCAACCATTTTTCATAAAAAAACTGTCACACTTTCTATTTCAAAAGTATAAAAATCATCAGAATAAAGAACTAGCTAATCGCTTAGTCAAATTAATTATCACTAATGAGAAACATATGGTGGAGAGTGTTTTTTGTAGTCGATGTGCAGTAAGGTGTTTCTCCTGTTGGATCTAACTAACGATTTTAGTAGACACATGCTCACTCTAGAACTAAGATTTCAGGAATGAATGTTATGAAAAATGATACAAAAATACGCCCATTGGTGCAGAGCTAATAACGCTGAAAAGCGCGGACAATATACAGAAAGTTCGTAAAATAATCTCAGTCGTGAAGTCTCCACTAGTTTACTGATTACATGCTTCCCTTTCTATGTTTATTCCGCTCAAGTTCCGCAGAAGGCTCACTTCCGAGAAGACGACAGTCACAGGTAAAAAAAGAGGCCCCTCTCTGAAGAGACGAAGATGCTCTCCTTGATATGGAAATACTAATTTCGCAGCGAAGAGAGAGAGGGCCCGGAAGTAAAGTAAACACTTGGAGAAATGGCTCCCCCTGGGACTCATTAATTTGAAAAGCAAATGAATATTTGAAGGAGCAAAAAGCCGGCAAGGAAATATCCACGAAAACGAAGAGGTAAACGTCCAAAGGTCTTCATTCATCTCGTGAAAAAAAAACTTTCAGCAATGTAGATTAAAATGCTCCATTACGAGCTTAAGACGTGTACGGCAGAAGTCATGGTTGGATGAGGTATCTTCCCTTAGATCGAACGTTGTATACGTATATACATCAAAAAATACTCTTTGAGGAACCATTCAATTAGTAGGATGAAGCGGGAATTTTTTTATGCCTCCATCGTAAGTCATGCATCATTGGCTCTTGCTGCCTCTTTAGGAGACCTTTAAGACCATTTGATGGATATTCATTTCAATGGGAATATGGAGCTGTTCACAAAATGAAGGTTAAAAAGAGCCCTGCATTTTGTGGATTCTTCAGTTAATGACATCAGCATGCTACTAGCTGAGTGCCTGAATTTTTCAATGAGATACTAAGCATTCACCTGCGGCAGAAAAGAAAAATGTTACTGGATATAATGAACAACAACATGTCCACCCATCAGCATTCACCGATCGTCGTAGGTGGATTTATGGGATGACACATACCCCTCCATCCTCCTGACGCATAAAAAATAAACAAGATTTTTGATACAGGCTCGAAAACTGTCGTTATTGCATGTATGTAGATTGACATTTTTATTATGATAACTTTCATATTAAAACAAAGAGGTTAATTCGTGCAGCCATTGTTCTATGTTGTTATTAAACTCAAGTATGAAAATATCGTTCGCCTGTCAGACCCTTGTGCACCCTCCCAGAAAAAAATCCTGGATTAAACCTTGCCTATCGTCATCATAGACAAGGAATCCTAGTAGCATTCTGACACACAACAACTATTCATTTATAAATATAAAATAAACAATTAGTTTTCTGAGTAAGTATACATTTTTTTACATATCAGTCCACTATTTACACAAATTGCTGTGAATTTGAATGAAACTGATAACTTTATGATGTGCGATGGGTGCACAAAAAAAGGTTTAGTCAGAACTATCGAATTCTGATGAAATTTATCATACTTTTCGGTTCACATGGCATATTGAAAAATTCAGTAACAATAACCAAAACAGTTTGATAAATTCTATCAAACTCGTTTGGTAGTTGTTACCAAACTGGCCACAGCAGTTCGATAAAAACTACCAAAATCAAAAGGATAATAAAACCGACGCAGCGTGCGCATATGAAAGATTGTCCACCCAGAACAACATTGTTCTGATTAAAAATCATAAAATTACGAGTATAACGTAAACTTCTGCAAAATATGTACAAATTGAAAAATGCATTGAACGTGGGCCCCCCGCGTGGTTGAAACGCACTCTAATAACCAGGCTAAATCGGTTGCCATAATAATAGCTCTCACAAGCATTGCAATACGCTAGTATTGTAAATAATCAACCTTTGCTTTGATATGTGAATAAGGTGTGATTACAGTTTCCCTTTGTAAGATTTAGATGATACTTCATGCACACAATTGCATTAAATAGGTTCTCCTTATTAATATATAGTGCAGATGCGCAAGAAAACTTTATTTGCAGGCTTTTTACATCGATGTAGAGATGACTTCAACGTGCTGGGTGATATCCTTAGCATGGTTTGGGAGTAGTATGACGACTTTTATCACATTGTTTTATCATATGATCGCGAATGATTATACCTCAAGAATACCTCTAATTAAAATTTTAATGTGTCGAAATACACAAACATCTCCTTACAGCTTTAATATCCCCTTTGCATTTTAAAGCAGAAACAAACAGAAAAATTAACGTAAACAAAATTAAAACGTTATCACCATCACAAATAATGAAAACAATATCATTTCTCCCAACCTATCTTTTATGTAAGACCTGTTTAAGAGTCTTTCAACGGCAAATTTTTGTTGATATTAACAAAAGAGGAACGGCAGACCGTTCGATAGATTACGAAACACTTCGCAAATTCCATCAAGCCAAATTTGCATAACAATTTCTTATAATTTGTTTGATATTTTTTACCAAACAAGAAAGTACCTTAACTTCGATAAAAGTTACCAAACTCTGAATCGAATTGAATTAATTCAGTTATTTTTACCAAACTCTTTCGTACAAGTGACCAAATTATGAAATATCAAAACTTTTGATGGAATATATCAAGAGCGTTTGGTAAAATAAATCAAGTGCTCAATAATTTACATCAAATTTTTAAGTATATTTAACAAAAATACTCCCTATCACATCAGTTTTATAGTTTCAATCTAATCTTTTTTTCCGTGTGATATTGATGAAAGTGATAACTTTATTTGATGAACGATTTCATAAAATAGACGATTTCCAAAAAATACATTCCCTAGCAGAAGAACGTCCATATCAGTTCCCAGCTGCCTTTCCAAGGCTGGCCTCTGGACAACATGAAAGAGAATGTACCTGTCATATTTTGCCACCCGAAAAAAAGAACGATGCAATTAAATTACAGTGTCCCTGGAAAACAGTGAACTACCAATTGGTAATTCGATTGCATTTCCCGAAGCGTTATTCGAATTTTAGTACAATTGCATACTCCAGCAACTCTTACAGTTCCGACTAAATTATTCATTTTTTCAAGGTAATTAGCCAATAAATTACCACGAAAAGAAGTTAGAATCATAGGGCCACCATTTTGAAATGCAGTACGGTTGATATGATAGGCAAATCACGGTTCTAGATTATAATTCGGTCAACAAGAGAATTTTTGCCGCTGGCGAATGAAACTCACGGGTCACTCATGGGACCGCATTCTAAATGAATTTTCGGTAGAGCTAAAAAAAAAAGGGAATGACTTTCCAACGTCGGTTTTCCCTTCAAAAATGTTTCCATTCAAAACAATCAACTTGATTAAAAACTCTGGTCATGATTTCTCGCCGCAATTTCGAAAACGTTGCAACGTACGAGACCAAACCTTGATGGTGAGAGCATTGCAGTACAGTTAGGGATTAACGTGCGTTTAAGTAGTTGGTAATTGTAATTAAATATAATTATAGTTACTCTAAGTACATATAGTTATATCTATGAGCAATAAGAAGATGCATCAAAAGTTAAAAATCAAAAATGGACCACGCAAAGGAAGAAATATTCTATTCAAAGCAAATGAGAGAGTTACTAAAAGTTGATAAATTGATTTCCATGGGATTAGTTTACCGATATAATTTAAAATGCCCTATCGGATTTTTGGAATTTCTCTTGAAATATTAAATGAATCGGTTATATAATTTGAAATTAATTTATGAATGAATGGCAAAGAGGAAGATTTTAGTTTTCACACCCCTCGCAGTAATTGTATAAGTTCTGTGTGGTCAGTACAAACATAATGATTTCCCCAATATTAAACCGTTTCATAAACGAATGGAAGTAAGTTCCTACTTCCTTACTTTCGGAATTACTACTTAAAAGCTGTTTAGATGGTAACTGCACTGACATCCAGTCACTAATATCCAGCAATTTTTCACCATTTTCAGGTTCAGAAAAGCGTGAGAGTAGCAGTTATGTATAACTGACGCATGTTACGACACTAAATGTATCAAATCAAGGTCAAATTGAAAGTTTTAACTAAATTCATAGGTTACCTTGTTCTTTGAAGTCATTTCTACATATCGATGGCTAAGTTCTAACAATACGTATCTCAAAAACTTTTCAGGAGAGCAAGAAAAAAACGATTATTCTTTTCTAATTGTACGCTAAAATTAAAAACAAAAAATTCATAAAACTGAAAAAGAGGCATACACTTGCCGACAAAGAGTTGTTTTTTGCTTGAATTCTATTTTTTTATGTTATTACACTATGTTTAAGACAGCTATGTCAAACCGGCCAAATTTTAAGATACGTGTTGCTAGAACTTAGTCATCGATACCTATACAAGAAACAGAAAAACAAATGGTTTAATATCTTGAAACTGAAAATTAACTATCGAAGAGTAACCAATAACTCCTTAACTGTGGACAGCGTCACTGAAAGAGTACGTATCAGTCGCGATGACTTGTTTTGAGTATATTGATCATCGTTCTATAGCATTTTTGTGTTTGCACATCAGATCAATTTGTTGATATAATCTTAAATTTCAAAATTAAATTTTTTTTAAATCCAAATTTGTCACCAAGAGCACATTTAACTCTTAATTCCGAATCTATTTCTCGGTATTCCATCGCATTTGCGCTCCCAGAAAACTGATCATTCCAAGAAATATATGCCTACATCAGCCACAGGCTCATCTGGAGTGGATAAGATCGTAAATAGGCTGAATTTACTTTGAATTTACCTCCCTAGAGCAACAGAAGATCTTTACCCATCGAACCGCGAAAGAGCGCTAATGTCGATTCACCCACAACAGACGTTTTCCGTTGGCCTATTTCACCTGGGCGTAGGCAGAAGACGATTCCCTGAATGGAATGCGCCGCATTTCATCAAAAACGTGTTCCCCTTCCGATATCTGCCGTTTCACCCATACTCACCAGGGAGGGAGTCGGAGGGAGAGCGCAATTTTCCTTTCCGTCGACTTGGATCGCCGCCAGGCCGCACGCGACCAAGAATTGCCCTCGTTCGGTTCCATGCTGCCGCAGCCGCCTTCGGGAGACATCAGATCGACTTGTCGTTGGTCGCATGGACACCGGCGGCGGGACGGATCCACCCAGCCAACGGGACTCCATTAAGGGAGGCCCAAGAACATGGTGGTTAAGCGTTTTATCCAGGGGTACTGTATAGAGAAGGCCCAATTCCATGCCATAGATGGTTGATTTCTGTTTCCACATCGACCGCATTTTAATCGGTTTTCAAAAATGTCCGCGACGCAGTGATGAGCCCACTTTATTCCAATATTTTGTAGCGTAATGTTAGTAATTCCGAGGAATAGCAATGAAGATGAAGATAAAATGGATTGTCCGTATAAGTAACGAGGAAGTGACAAGAAGAGGGGAAGAAAAGAGAAGCCTCCTGTAAACCTTGAGCAGAAGACGGAACAAATTCATTGGCCACATTCCGAGGTATGATGGCCTGATGAAGGAAATCGTTAAAGGACAGGTGGAAAGGAAGAAGGGCAAAGGACGTCCCCGAATTATTTACATAGGACAGGTTATAAAGAATGTAAAAGAGAAGGAATATGTCGCAATGAAATAGCTAGCGGATAGGAGAGCTGCGTCTAACCAACCGGAGGATTGTTGACTAATGATGATGACCACTAATTATACCTTATTTCCCCGTGGAACACGGATCAATTTGTCCATCAGTGACGCGAGTGGCGACTTCATTAAACCCATATGAATGCGCGGTGGGTGACAAAACTTTTAGAGGACGACATATTATTGCCGAGTATTTTCTCGTGGAAAGTGAATATAGATGAATGGAGGCGCCGAGAGTGACGAATTTGAAATTTTAATTTAATGAGCGCGTAGCGACAACAATTGTAGCGCCGGACTTGAGAATTCTCTAATGTAATAATCGTGCACGCATCCGTCAGCTCTACGCTAGAATAGGGAGAGAAAGAAAAGCCGGTAGAAGACGCTCACTTTTTCCTTGCAAGACATTTTCCACAGATGTTAGGCTCTCAGCCACAACTCTCGATCACTGCAATCCTGTCTTGAGAATGCTGATAATAGCAGAATTATGTATAAATACATCAGGATGCCGAAAAAAGCATATATTTCATACGAAAATTTAAGATTCGTTAAGTTTGGATAGAAAGAGGAAAGTTTGCTTTTGTGAGAAGGTGATACAGTATGATAAAAATTAATGTCAATTAATTTTCATATAAGAGATCGACTTTCTCTGAGCTCAAGAGGAAAATATAGGGATCAATTCCTCTAATAAGAAATAAATCTGGCCTGCTGAGTAGATAGATGGTTTAAAAAGGCTGTGATTTGAAATAAATAATGCTCGGATTGTATTTTATTAGATTACGAATTTTTATTTTACCAACAGGATGCGAATTCGGTCACAAGTAAAGACACCACTTAAAATAAGAAATTTATGACCCTACCCCGAGTAGATACAAATTGAATTTAGCCGATGCATTAAAAGCAAACTCTGTGAACGAGAAAATACTCAATTTTGCACTGCATCTCTCTCTCCAGTTATATTAGTTACTTCAGAGAATGAAAGTAGCATCCAAGGAAAAAGTGAAAATGGAAACGCTCACCTAAGGGTAATAATACTTATTTGACTACCTCATAGAAATTTTCTCTTCAAGTGGCTTTGTCACGGTATTGAACTAAAACAATTCCCCTATAAAAAAACAGTGATTTGTTGGTTATTTTCATCGATGAATGCTTTTCAATTATCACACGACTGAAGTCACGCCATTATATATGGGACACATGGTATTGCATTCATTCGAGATAGAGTAAGATGCAGCTACGGTCACACAAATAGTGATAGTATGTTTATCAGGTAAAGTAGAATACGATCACCTCTCCATTGGCTGGGCAGATCTAACGCTGGTGTTGAAAAAAAATTACGTTCAAATTTTTACAAACCATCAGAGGTGCCACCAGTGATGCATAAAAGCCAAATTAATTTGTTTTATGAATAATAATCCTCATCTTTCATGCTGGATCAGGCCCTTGGGCACCTCAAATAAAAATACCCTTATTAATTAACTGGCCCTTATCCCCCAAACGTGTAAAATTCTGCCAACGTGTCTGTGGCTTAGCCAGGGCTGAGCTCTACCCTCACCTTAGCAAATTAACCTTCGGGTTGGAATACTGAATGAGTGAAACTTTACATATATCTCTACTTTTCCGCCTAAATTTTGGTAAAATTGTTTTTTTTTCAAATATATATATACATAATTACACCAAAGGATGAAGTTCGCCATGAAAAAATGTTTGACTTTGCCGAGATTCGAACGCGTATCTACCGATTGCCGATCAGGTGTGTTAGCCAGTTGAACCATCAAGCCATTTTCTCAGAGCGAGCTTCGGGATGGGTTTTACCAAACAAGATATTGACGTTATTAGTCCACACTGTGGCACATGTGGCGAGGGTCGTGTTTACTAAGCCAGTGTCGGGGAGAAAAACCCTTATTTTGTCAATGGTCTGCGACGACGAATTTCGACGAAGTACTACAGGAACAAGTGACTTTGTACGCAGTCACGCGCACGGGTGCAAAGTTAACTTAAGGTACTTAGATATGCACAACTAAAAATATATTTTAAGGGCTATTTAAATGTGTAAAATTCACATGTCCATGGCTTAGTCAGGAGTGAGCTTTACCCTAACATTAGCAAACCAACTATCGGGTTGGAACACTGAGTGAGTAAAGCTTCACATAACCCTACTTTTCCACCTAAATGTTGGTAAAATTGTTTTTCCAAGCAGGTATCCATACCTAAAAAATATACTTTATAGGCTCACTTAATGTAAAAAGTTCACACGCCCATGGTTAAGTCAGGAGTGAGCTCTACGCTTACCTAAGCAGACCAACTTTCGCGTTGAACACTGAGTGAGTGGACCCCGCTTTACCACCTGGATGATGGTAAAATCGTTTTTTCAAGCGGATATACATTTTTAAGTAAATGAAAGGTCGTAGCACTTTTCCACAAGAATTTTTAATTCGTACAACGCGTTTCAGCTCACTGAGCCATCATCTGGTACAAGACGCTTGAACACATGTGAAGATCCCTTTTATACCCTTGAGAGAGGAAAGTATTGGAGAAGGAGAGGATTTGACATCTTTGAGGATGGGGGGGGGGGTGGGAGCGGGTGTACAGAGTATAGACAATGGGGAAAGATACAACTACGGGATGTGGAGAACCCACGTTGGAGGGAGGGTTCTGGTCATAACTGTAAAATGACGACACGTGCGGAAGACCATAGCAAAACAGGAGGAGGGGGTGTTGAGAAGAGTGAAAAAATGGGGGGCTTAGGGTAAAAAGAGGCCGCGTGTCTTTTGAAAGTGAGAGGAGTAAGTAGCGACGCAGGAAAAAAGGCGGGGTGAGGAGTCCCTTTGGGTTAGCTGAGAAGGAGTGAAAGTTAGCGGGGGTTCAAGGGAGGAAATTGCCAGCAATAGAAAATGGTCAAATGCGTAGAGAGGATGGGCGGACGGGAAACACCCCGTGGATGTTGGGGCACTTAAGGCGTGGGTGAGGAAAGAATTTCACCATTTGTTTTGGTGAAGGGTATCTTTAGGAGAGGGGAGTGGGTGAAAAACACTTGCTCATTCATAAGCGTATTCAAATCACTTTGTACAATTTCAAATTGCTCAAAAACATCCAGTCTTGTACCCTTACTTTCTAAATGTAGAATTTCAGGTTTAAAATTACCCCCCCCATCCTCAAAGATGTCAAATCCTCTCCTTCTCCAATACTTTCCTCTCTCAAGGGTATAAAAGGGATCTTCACATGTGTTCAAGCGTCTTGTACCAGATGATGGCTCAGTGAGCTGAAACGCGTTGTACGAATTAAAAATTCTTGTGGAAAAGTGCTACGACCTTTCATTTACTTAAATATGTCTAACTTCCACCAATTGAAGCCTGAATCTGTTGAACTTATTCGGATATACATTGATAAAAATAATATTTCATCTGACAAAATTACCTCTGACCAAAATGCCAGTATAAATCTTTCCAAACTGATACACCGAAGTTGAACACATGGGAAGGAGACGAGAGACACGTGAATGTAGCATATCTGGCGATGTAAGAACGGATAGATGCGGAGTTATGGAATCGATCCCAGACTTGAGGGAAGAGGCGGACATCACCGCATGCATCCGAGCAAATAGAGCGGGGGGATGGGGAGACAGTGCAGCGGAAGATGGGGGAGGAGAGTGGGAAAAGAAGAGGGGTGATAGGACGGGACCTTGAGGAATCAGCGCGAGGAACAAATGAAACGAGGACGGCGGCATCAAGTTTTGATGCAGCGGCGGCAGCGGAACACGATTCCAATGATTGGCTCCCGTTGGGGTAAGCTTCATTTTTCATTCCGTTCCATATTTCACGAAGCCGGAGAGGAATTGAGGAAAATGAGCCTTTTTTTTTCATTGCTCTCCGCGAAAAAAAATTGTGCCATCTGGCGCTTTCAATTTGCATCACTTGGGGGTTTCCAGTAATGTGCCACTTAAGAGGACGTCCGTATCCTAACTTTTCGAAGCTTTTTACGATCCCTCAATGGTCTCAAACTAATAGAGTGCTTTTGAAATATTTTCTGCACATGCAGCACCAACAGGATGTCACATAAAACCTCTAGCAAGTCTTTAATTCTCGAAAACAAAACTATTCTATCATCTCTCCCCGCAATTTAAACATTGCAACATACTAGATAAATTATTCCCTCAGTTGTTAGTTTCTTCATCTTTTATTTCCAATTGCCTATTCGATACCGTAGCTCCTATAAGCTTCACATAGGGTACTACCAAAAACCATCCTCCCATAGCGTAATGATTAGGTAAGCGCTAATGCTACAGGCTGACGCGCTATTTTTTTACACCTTTCATTGAAAGCTAACGATTTGAAACTAATATTATCAGGTTTATGAGCATAGTAAATTCTGATACGCATGATTGCCATTAATCCCTATCATAATCAGTGCATCAAAATATTCTCCCATGGATTCAAAGTATTGCACCAAAACACTAACCATAAATGTAATCTATGATTTGTACAGTTTTATTTTATTGTATCTTATTTTCATAGATACCAACTTTATTTTTACGACATATTTTTTGGACCTCATAAGAAAGAGAAAATCAAAATAAAAACTATATGAATGGTGATTTTTTGGGAATGTGTGTACTCCACTATATATGTATATAAGAGTATAAAAGCAACCAGCAAGTAAAATTTTTGGCATTGTGTGGGATTGCACCACTGCTTCCCTTATAACGATTAAATATTAGAATAACAAGCTACTCTTGAGAGTAGAAATGCGGCAAAAAATTTGACATGAGCTAATCCTTTGCTGTAAATTGCACGCTACAAGTATGTTGTTAGCTCATGGTAAAAAAGAGCATTTTATTTTAATTTATATCCTCCCGAAAATTTTCAAATAAATAAATAATAATGATAATTATTATTTTCATAATATTTTAATTTTTTCAGGTTGGTAAATATATTCTTAATGCCCAAGAGCATAAAATTTCGATACATATATGTGCGTGAGATATTGAGATGTGAGATATCTCTTATTCAGAGCGTGAAGTTGCTTGCTCGACCAAGCTCCTGATATTGTGATGATAGGCGGCTCGATATTTTGCTTTAGCAACGCTCCTGGCCTTGAATAATCGGAGAGAGGAAACGTAAACAACACACGCTCGATTAGTTACAACATCGCACTTAACACCTGGTTGACCTGTATCACCTCTCTCGCTCTTTTTGAAACAGCGATTCTCGCACCCCTCACTTCAGACTAAGCTTCCAAGCGAGTTCTCTGAGGAATAATCCTTTCTTTCTCGCAGCACTAATCTCATTTGTAAGGGTGTACACCTCATCGCCTTCATCTTCCCCCAGTTCTTTTATTCCCTCTTCCCTTAGCCACTCTTCAACCCTTCCACCCCCTTTGGCACTCACCCACTCGTTTGCATCCCTGCAGCTACCCCCTCCAATATTTCTTATTCTTCCCGGCAAGGAAAAAACTTCTGGGCCTTTGAACCTAATCTGTGGTGAGGAAACTCCAGAGGGTTAATGCATTACCATTCAGGTAGCTGGGATACCTGCACAGGTATGCTAATTTTTTTATTAAAATATGTATGCTAAGGTATAAAGGGAAGAAAATCTGCAAAATACTTATAAAATTAATACTAAGTAGACTCTCCAGTAGATGATCTAAGAACCACAAAGACAGGACGAATTAAAGTGAACTCCTGATTAACTTCAGGAGGAAGTTTGAATTGATAAACGAGCGCCAATAAATGTTGGAAACTTATTTTCGAAACTCTTTTTTCTGAGGAATAATGCAATCATTAATCGAGAGGAAAATACGCGTTAATTGATAAGACGTGAGTTTAGCAGTAAAAGTTACCATACCAGTCATTCAATGAAAATTTTGAGCGGTATTTTAATTTTTTAAATGTTATACCATGATTTAAATGGTATAGAACGAATATTTAAGCTGTTTTTTGTTGCTTTCAATTCCGTTTCATAATAATAGCTATTAAACACTGACTACTAGATTTTCTTGTGATCCAATTTCCCGTTTGCCGTGGGTCTCCCAAGGTGAGTACCTATGCAGGCTGTGATTAAGAGGACGCATCTCTCTCCATAGGATGTATTTTTCCTTTTTTCCCCGGAAAATTACTCCTATAAAAAAAAGGAAATCATCCTGAAATTCTCAGGGTACATAGTGCCCACCTACTTTTTTAATCTTCTGCATCTCAAGCACGGAAATTACACTTATTATGACAAGGTGCTGAGATGAAATTTTAAAATTTGAGATAAAGGAAAATCCTGATAATGGTTTGCATTGCATGCCTAGAAAATTATAAGGTGGCTGCATTAGTTCTAAACAAATAATACGTCATGAAAAAGTCTTATGTACGCTTACACTGGTAGTTGTTTGTGATTATACATGTGTTCCGGGATTGACTCCGAGATGATCCTTTTCTTCGGACGTTAGTTTCTCGATGGCTGCTCTTGGCTTCTTCAGCTCACTGTGTTATGTAGACTAGTTTACATAAATAACAAATACTTAACAGAACGCCATGACTTGAAGTAGCCGAGTGCAACCCATCGGAGAAAATGTTGCCCGAAGAAATGGACCAACTTGGAGTCAAGCTGAGATGTCTTTTAAATTCAATTCACGAAAAATGACTTGTCGAGAGGGTCTAATGCTTTTCCGCAAACTCGCCCCCGGTTCCATCTCCATTCACCCCCTCTTATGCATTTCAGCAGCTCTCTTCCTTCCTTTTTCTTTCCAAAGGCCTTTCTAAAAGGCTCATAATATCGCAAATTCTCAACCTCTTATACGGTACCTGTACCGCATCCTTTTTTTCACGGCATCCTGCACCCCATCTTTCACTGAACTCTCGTATATCCCTAGCCTTTCATCTCAGAAGAGCGTAAGGGCGAACTACCTCTTCCTCCCACCCCATTCAATCTGCAACGTCGAAAGAGAGGAAGGCTGTAGCGTGAAGGTGAGAGAGAAAGGGAGCACGATGCGTGAGGATGAGCGCGAATATGTCACCGCCCTGAGTCACTTCACCCCCAGGGCCCACGGCGATGCATCAACCTCCACCCAATGATTTACTTTATTATTCACGTCCCACGACGTTTTTTTGCAGCAGTTTTTGTAAATGTTCTGAGCAAATTTTTGGCTATAAAGTCAGCACAAAATATATCCGTTCCAGCACACATTTCCAGGATCGATTTATTACAAATACGCATGTCCTTTAATGTCAGCGCGACGCATTATGCTTGGCATAAAAAAATTCGAAGCGGTCTTGAAAAAACTCCCAACAAGACCGTTTGAATTAAACTTGGCAAGTCATTCATGTGAATCAATATTTTTCATTGATATATGTGAGCTTTTCGGATAAAGGGTTGTTTTTATCATGGTTATTACTCCTGATGGAGCAAAGCGAAGCATATCATTACTATGCTTAGGAAAAGAAATTGTAAAATTATATCCCGCGCATTATTACTACAGCATGCTATAATGCGACTCAAGCCTATCAAGTCTCTAGTGGTAGAATTCGAGTTGCTGCGATAGTCAGGATGATCGGATACCGTGTTTTGCATAACTTCAATTTTATGAAAACTAAATCAATCGCGGCAAAATGAAATTTCAAAATTATGGCTGCTAATGAGTTACATTATAATTGAATTCCATTTAACCATATTTTAGATAAAAATGTGGATGAGCTAAAAAAAAGTTCATTTTCGTGATCCATATAATGTTTATAACAGTGGCGTAACTATGGGGGGATTAGGGGATAAATCCCCTCTCAAAGCCTCAGAGAAATAAAAAAGTTATTTGAAACTATTATCTATTTTGCATTTGTATTAACTATTATTTTTTTTATTAACTGCACCAGCTAAAAAATTTTTTGTGCTGCACTATTTTATTAACTGCACCAGCCAAGTTTTTAGTGCCAAAATGATGAAAAAGGAATATTCAGGCTTCTCATTTTTCAAAAATTTTCCCGAACCCCAATAGCCTGAGGAGGGGGGGGGGGACACCACCTCTGGTCATCCCATCCCCTCCAAATCGAACTCCTAGTTACTCCACTGGTCCATAAGCATTGTCTCCTGATGACATACCATTCTCCAAATCCAGACACGTTAAAGTCCATTGAACAAATAACTGCACAATATAGTAAAAGAAAAGTTTACTGATTTTAATAAGTGTTTTACACGTGCAATGCACAATCTACCCACTATTCAATGCACTATCGATTAAATAGAGGAATTACCCACACCCATGGCTTTTTTTCTTCTTATTAATTTCTCTCGGGAACCAATATGTCAGAGGCGACCACAAAATGTGGAGAAGCTCTCTAAAGAATCTAAGCTACAAAATCTCTATAAAGTAGAAAATAAAATAAATGTGTTTTTATAAATAATACAAAAATAAAAATAAATAATTGGCATTTTCAATATTATTTTACCTCACATTCCGCTACGAGGAACGGTATACGGTATCGTCGCAGTAAGGCATGTTGAAGGAATACCGTGCGGGATGATTTCACACTTCCCGTTCTTTGGAACAATGATTTTATTCGCTGTGCTCTATCTGGAGTAACTGCACGGTGCAGTGGAATCACGGTGCAATATATATTTTATCTGAAATCATCGATTTCTTTGTTCTGAGACGAGACACGTTTCCATCGACTGAGGAGTTTAGAAAATAGTCTCTTGCACCTGTTGGAGTGAAGCCTTTTATGGTGAGTTATTGAGAGCTCATGTCTTCCACGGGTCTTTCTAAATTGCCGTACAACGTATGGCAATGACGGCTTACTTTCATTCCCTTCGTTCAATTTTTAGTGCCATGCTAAAATTGATTTTAAAAATGAGTAGAATATCTGGATCTTAAAAATAATAGCTACCTCAAGGAAAAATTGAAAAACATTCAAAACTATTAGAAATTCCTAACGCCGTTAATATTTTCCAGGTTTATAGGAAATAACGGTAGAGTAATTAATTCACACTCTTTGACTGAATTCAAGGACAAAACGGTATTTCCGTACTATAAGTAGTATAAAGAACATACAAATAACGCTAGTAATTCAAGTTAAAATGGTTCTATAAGAGATAAAACCGATAAATATATTTGCTTATTCTAACTTTTTCAGCAGCTTATACCGTGGCCATTTAACGTTTATTTAGATGAACTCAGATAGATATACGGAAATATCAAATAAAAATAGCATCAATGTAATTACAGCATAACGCTTGGACTCCGAAAAATAAGCCTTACTATTATGACGGTCACAGTGTTCCATGTAACTTTTTTAATTAGGTAGAATTTTCTCAAAAAGGATATCCTCTTCACTTCTCCCTCGAGTCCGCTGTGGAGGAAAGGAATGAGAATTCATGATGTACGTACATAATCCTCTAATTGCATGAGTATTTTCTACTTCTTCACTCCAGCTTGGGTATTATGGACTCCAAAACGACTAATTTTATTTCAAAATAGCTCACACCAACTTTCAGGTCTTTAATGGCTGCGTATAATTTTTTTCATTAAAAGGCTAATAATCCAAAATTTGGACGTCTTATTAGGTTTATGTCATATTAATATCTCATATTTTTAGTCCGTATGAGCCATTTGTGAGTTTACCCCTAGTAAATATAAAGAATACGATTTGAGAAAATAGAACATTAGATTAATATCTGCATTAGTAAATCTAGATAATCCTTCACTTTAGATTTAACAAAAGCTATTTTCGGCAACCGGCTCTGAAACAACGAGGCAGAAGCAGTCATACTTCTCGATAGTTTTCAAGTGTTGATCAGACATTTCTCAAGACGCTTAGTTTATCGTAAGCGATGATGCAATGTTGCGCGAATCCGCATTCACGGAACAATATGTGCGTTGTTTTTTCCCCATCTTCTACTTTATTTTGTACTACTACTACGGAAAACACATAAATGGAAGCATATCACCGCGTTTGGAGAACTAGATTTACAAACGAGGCAAATTGTGACCCGCATTTGAGTTAGTTTCACTGCACTACCTTTTGGTTGGATAATCACCTGATACCGGGCTTAGTTGTCTCATATATCATAATGGCAGGCAGTGCGACTCTCTACCCTGCAGTGGCCTGGCGATGCCGCCCAGACTTCCCTATCATCTGTGGCATGGTATGGTATTTGGAGGAGGCGACCGACAGCTGAGGTCATTTGCGCCATGAGGGAAGGGTGGAGAGAAACCCAGCGTCAGCATTAGCCTACTCTTAACGAAAGAGCCAAGGAGACCACGGCTTATCGTCCCATCCGACGGACGGAATGTTGCGCTTGAAATGTCCTCCACACAGCATTCAAGCAGGGATCGGGCAGTCCCTGAAAATTCTCTGCCAGCGATTAGAACTCGAACCCACGGGTAGGGAAGCCAACACTCTATCCGCCGCACCAGCCCGATATCCTCAAATCTCACTATTTTAAAGTTCATTTTTTAATTTTGGTATTCCATACCGAACCCCCACCACGAGGGGCGACACAACAGCAGTTTGCCCGGGTAAGTATTTTGCCTTGAACCGGCCCTCCTGGCGATGCTGGCTTGATTTTCTCCAATGATAAGCATGCGTATCGATCTATGCATAATGATTATATTCCGCTGGAAAGCATTGCTTCATCATTAAGCAATGGCTACAGCCTTGCTAGACTTTCCGTAACTTCCAAGAATCTGTGAAATAATCTGAAATGCCGGGATTTGAACCCGTGCCCACGGGATGAGAAGCCAACGCACTAACCACACCAAAGCGATCCCCTCTTGTGTGTCGAAGAAGCGACTCCTCTTCGGGTCCATATCCGCGAACGTTCCGTAATTTTGCAAACCTGCCTACTCTCCATCCGCCACGCCTTCCTTCCTTTCTCAGCCACGCCCTCTCGGCCTCTTTATCCTATCCCTTTCCCCTCTCAATGTAAAGGAACGTGTCCATTCTTCTTCTCTCTACCGCTCACTTTTTTTCCTGACCTCCAAAACTTTCAGACCGAATTAACAAAAAAAACTGAATTAACTCGCCATCCGTCTCCTCCCTTCCATTTCCCCTCCAACCCCCTCCCCCTTCTAAAGGACGCACACCAGCCCACCCCTTCCCCACCCCCCACAATTTCATCCCATCCCGTTCACTCAAGTCTCCTGATTTTTCTTCATTATCCTAAGCTCTCCTCCGCGAAACTTCTGGGCATCCTTTTCGTAAAATGTAATTTTTCGACGACCCAACCCCACTCCCTCCTCTCCCCGAAGTAATCAGCCATTCACGAAATTAGCAAGAAGTTCCTCCGAAAAAAAAAGCAAGCGGTAACAGTGTCTGATTAGTCCATTAGGTATTAACTCCGGACACCACCTATCCTACAGGATTAGGCATTAAATTTGCCAGAGTGATGGCTTATTTGCAAGTATCTTGTGAGGGGGATCCATTACCATTTACATCGACGGAAATAGTTCAGATTCTTGGAAATTATGGAAAGACTAGCAAGGCTTTAGTCATTACTAAATAATAAAGCAATGCTTTCCAGCGGGAAGTTATTATAATCCAAAAGGCATTACGCGTGTTCATCATCGGATAAAACCATCATAGCCTGATGTTACATTAAATCCATTTATCTAATTCTTGAAATAATTAATGACGGATATGGTTGAATGCTCCACAAAAACACTTACTAATTACTCAATAATGAACGCTCAGTATAAGAATTATGGACATATCGTGTGAAAGAATATTAACTTAAAATATTTGAGTTAACAATTCTATCATATATTTAAGCTCATTGAGATTGAACTTCTAATTAAATATTCCGAATGAGTTTCTATGTTAATACTTCAGTTACTCTTCTGAATATGAGTTTTTATATGAAAGAAAAACATTTAGGAATAATAATATCTAAATGTATGATTCTCTCAATCTCAGCCACTTATTATATTGAATAAAAATAGAGGGACTCTATTTGACAGGAAATTAACGAGGAAATAAACAGGAGTTGTTGAATGCTTGGTGATACTCCTTTACAAATTATGGCAATGCCATCATGTGTTCATTGCGTAAAGTTCAAATGCACAAAAACACATCCATGCAGATTTTTCCGAGGTAAAAGAGGTCATTTATATTGCTGAAGCGGGGAGATAAAAGGAACGGGCGCAAAGTTCGCATGAGTAGGATCACTGGGAGCAACAGGAGGGGATCTCGTCACAGGGGAAGGAGGGAGAATTCTCATGGCAACAACTACTCAAGATTTTTAAGAGGCACCAACAGTTGTTCTCTCGGCTCAAAACTTCAATCCGAAGAATTTCAAGGAAGTCTCTTAAGGCTTCTCGTATCTCCTTTGGCTTGATCCAGGGAATACAAGCTGGGGCGCGATTCAAACGAAGGAAATAAACTTTATTAAGGAATAAATTCGGGAAGTAGCTACCGATGGGCAAAGTTTGAAGTACTTCGAGGTAACAATCTCGATAAGGATTTTTAACAGCGTAGTTATATATCGTTAAGACGAGCTGAGCACTCACAATTATTATTAGGGTGTTGACTAAACTCGGTGAAATACCAGAGATGGCTTTTTTTCGAAGATGCATTGGATTGTTTCCAATTTGATAAAAACCTCTTCCCGCACAGGGTCATCAGATATACTAACTATCAGGGAAGCGAAGGGACCTGTGTGCTGATGTAGGGAACGGCTCTTGAAACTTGTGATTACTTTGCCCTTGGAAGCTGAATGGGCTCCCAGGAATTGGAGCAAAACCGGAACAATCATTTTTTTTCTCCCATACTGCGACTCAAGATGTGTGCCCAAGTAATTGAGTTCACCGTCCGTTCCTTTTTTTCTAGCTCTTCATGCGGATAGAGGCAATTCTTTAAATGTCCGATAGCAGATTTTACCTTGCTTATAAGAGCGCCTCTCATCTAATTCCATTCCTTGATCTCAACTTGCGCACCCAATTTCCGGTCATGCCACTGAGTTTTCTACCTTCATCCCGCGCACTTTTGTATTTAGAGCTGAAAGATAGTGCCCGATTTTTTTATTAATCAAGAGGCAACAATACCTCAAAAATAATGTAACCAAAATATGGAAAAAAAAATGCCGTATGATTTATGAAAAAGTCGAAAAATCGATGACTTTAAATGGCATCCGAAAAAAAAACACTTGAGTAACTGAGGAAACACTATGTAACTTATTTCTGTTGTTTCTAGGTTAGATCAGGATGTTGAACCTTTGACCTTTTGCAACTTTACGCTAAATATATTTATAATAAAGAATTCATTAACTAATTCCTCGATTATTCGGAAATGACCTGATGGCTGAGAATATATTTGAATATGAATGGGACAATGATTAGCAATACGAAGTAATAAAACTTATCTAAAAGACACTGGAATAGTAACGAACCAAGAAAACATATCGATAACCTACTACAAAACAAAAACACATTTCGGGAGAATTTTTTCTTTTGAAGACAATAAGATAAAAGCAGAATACCGCAGGAAAAATCTAGGTGAAAATCAAAATATCTCTTTACGTCATTTATAAGGGCTCCATAGATGGCTTTTACGAAGATGCATTGGCCTAGGACTCAGATCACTATCAGCCTATTTTTACGGACAAGAATTAAGGATCTTAATGTAAACTAACTGCAAGTAATTTCATTACTGCTTAACAGCAAAGCAATGGAGCGATGTAATGCAAGTGCTGACCTGATCGTCATCGCCGGTCACCGAGCCGACACGACGCGACGGCATAGTTCCGTCGTCACGGGCATTTGCCTCATGCAAGCGTATCTTCTTCGACTCCATGGCGGGAATCATTTTAACCCGACGGCGAAATGCCCTCTCCTCCTCTCTTATCGTCACTTAACCGTCGTCTCACCCCTTGTTCATAAGGACTTCTGATTCGGTCGAGTGGTGATCGGGTACCGAAGGCATGAGTTCCACTCACCCAGCCGAGACGACCTGCATCCCGTTATGATATCCTACGAAGAGCCACCGGATTGGATGGTCCCAGAAACCTGAGAAAAAGCAAAGATCCGTAATATAGTAAACCATCGCCCCACCCCTTAACCCTCTTAGTCCTAGCCTCCTTCCAGGAGTACCTACTAGCAAGAAACGCTGAAGGCAATTTTATAAAATGTAGAGCCATTAAAAAAGAAAAAATGTTAAACTATTTTAATGTTCATACGCAGGTTTCTTTACATGGTTTAACATGATATAGCTCATAACCATAATAAATGCTTACATCCCCTGAAAATTCAATGTATTTATTTATTGCAGAGCATAAGATTCTACATTTAATTGTAGGTGGAGCGGATATATTGGTGCACCGCTCTAAGAGGGTTAACTGTGATTGCAAACGTGTAAAGTAACAATGTGCAGTACTTAGGTAATTCAACATGCAACTTGCATCTTTTAAATTAGCCACAACACAGCCAATATACTTCCTTCACGCTCATGCCATCGCTCCCATTTCGTAAAATTTTACGAACAGCTTGTAAAAAAAATCTAATTTAGTATTTAATCACGTTTCACATAAAATATTTAACCATATGTTTAGGTGAATAAGTATAAGAATAAGCATAATTATACCCGTTGACTTTTATTACTAAATTTCTCCTAATTATTGATGTTACTTCTACTTTTCGCGTCCAGCAGAATAGTCTGTGTGTCATCATGCTCCCATCAAAACCCTTCCTACATAAAAATGACTTGTAAACTATTTCCAGAGAAAATTATCAATAATCAACTCAGACAATAGTAGTTTACTGATTATCCTTTGGCATGAAGAGTGACTCATTCGACATAATCTTAAAATGTTATTTCTCACTCAGAAACTTAGATACTAGTGTGCTATCGATATCAATGGTGCTAAGTCACTTGACCAACCACTTGACCCTTCTCTAAAAACCTAATGAAGTTAGTTACAATGTGCCAATAGTTTCATGACAAAAATACAAAATACAAAATTATAATTGCATAAATCTATTAAAAAAACTCGCAATAGTGACAAAGTATTTGATCCAAATACCAGACGCACAAAAAATATCATGTGAATAAAATAGTAAATGTTAACGTTTTTTATACTTTAAGCACACATAACCTTTGAATTATGGATACTTTTCTGCGAAAAATTAATGGACGCATCAAATGCTATGATGATAAGGATGAATGATACGCTACTCTCTGTTTTTCATCCAATTTTCAAGTTTAAAAACCGATGCAAACTTATGTAAAGTAGCATTTCCTAAATTAAACATTGATGAAGATTCCCTGTCAAGAAAATGCTTGAGTAACCCAAAGGGATATCAGGGTTCACTTTCTTATTGGGATAGGAGAGGGTGGTTAAATAAAATTATGCTCTAAGGTCGACAGTTAAAAACAAACGGTTGGCATAAAAAATATTCTTGTATAATGCTTGAGTTGTGATCATTAAGTATAGACGGACACCAAGAACGAAGGACACATCTAGCAAGCAGAATTAGCTTATATTCCTTACACGTAATTTTGACTCGTTTAGAATTTCGTATCCCAAAGTGAAACATTGCTTCCAGACTAATTCAGTATAATTAACTAAGAATTGAAAATAAAAAAAATCTACTGGAAGTGAACTTCTATGGACTCAAGAATTTTGATGATGCCACTTTCTCTCTGTCTGGTCACTCTTATTAATAATCAGCTACTTTTTTCATCTTAGGGAAAGTCGATAGACAAAGTTAAGATGCAAGACGTCATTTTCTCATTATTCTTGCAAGGAGAGCGGTTTCAGAGGGACGAGAGGTTCGACCACCCCCAACCTCCCACCTTTCACACTTCCACACTCGGTCCCTCGCGGATATATTCACAGACAGTATCTATTTCAACGGCGGGAGGGAGAATACGGTATGGGAGGAGAGAAAAAGCGGCGAGAGAAGTGAGGGAAGTCACTTATTCCAGAACTCGAGAAGAGCGGAGAGCGCTAATGGAAGAAAGTTAAAGGGTGAGAGGAAAAACTTAGTGTAAACAAAAATGGCAGGGGGGAAAAAGCGTTTCACCGTGTTTTGACACCCGGAAATATCCCACATCTGCATAATTCAGCAGGCGGGTTTTCGGACGAGACCACGGGGATTGGTGAGATAGGGTAGGAGAGGGTGAGGTATGACGGAAAGCTAGAGAGAAAGAGGGAGAAAGAGACGAGGATGGTGGTGGTGGTGCCTAGGGATAGGCCGATCGGAGAGACAGCGCGGTATAGTACGAAGAATGCGGGGAAAACTTCTGCGCCGACTAACTTTCCTATCCTGTTATTTCGCTCGCTAAGCGACTTCTCCAAGTATTACTCAACTATTTACTCGCGGGAGAGTAGAGGAAGTCATTAGCGGAAGGCGACAGCGCACATGCTGAGGCAGGAAATCAAAGTAAAAGCACTTTATTTCTCCCGGAGAAATAGGCAGTTCACTCATGCATCGAAGTGGACTGACCTTGAATCAATTTATATCCTACTAAGTTAAATTGATCATTAATCGCTAACGATATAGCAGTTTTTTTATATACATGGTTATTCTAAATGATTGACCTATTTTCAAAACTTTGTATGCATCAATTATTACAAATTATAAAATTAATTAAATTAAATAGATATCTCAAATTGCGAAAAAATTGCATTTATTTTGTATATGTACTTGAAGAAATACGAAGTTTTGAGCATTGATCCATCATTTTGAAAAACCGTGTATTATAGAAAAAAAGAGTCGAGGCACTCTCATCGATGCAATCATCATGTGCCGACAATTTTGAACCAGTAGACCCAGAGACATGCGCAAGGTATCGTTGGATATAAAATTGAATTTCATAAGATGAAAATTGAGGGTAAAAAGCTGTACAGGAAATAGTTACAAAGATTACGACGATTGTTTCATGTGAAACACGGAAACAATCATAAATATAAAACCATAAAAAAATGTCAAGTCAATTAAGATCAGTTAGTATCATAGGACACACACAGTGACGGTATATTATGGGAAGTTGCACGGCCCTAGCTGCAAATGAATATACCAGTAGACATGACAATGTAGCCAAAATTATGAACCAAGAACTGGCAAGAAACCTTGCAAGATAGCAAGAGAGAAAATAATAATAATAATATAAAAATATAATAATATACTAATATATTTTTAATGTTATAACTATTAATTACTATAGTTTACACAAGATAAAATGGCAATGTTTTTGGACTCCTTCTATTGCTAGGAGGAAATCCCTCAGGCGCCCCACTAAGCCCCCGCCCCATTGTCCTTACCCTGGATCCGCCACTATACAGAAATATAGATAACATTATCATATTATGATGATCTATTCATACAGCACTACTATATGGCATAATAGCCAGGCATTAGATATTGAAATTGTGGCTTAACTAGAAAAAAAATCCTCCTGATTGGCTATTATTCATCTTGAATCTGCTAATCCATGAATGAGAATATATTTATAGTGCCACTCTAATCAGCTTCGACCCTGCGCTTCTTGCAAAAAATAATACACTATGAAAAAGGATGCCTAGAATTAATTATTGAAATAATGGCATTATCGTAATTAGTCAACAATCGTTATATTGGTTTAGGGCAGCTCTTCATTCTTATTTTCTATTGGCTAACATATTCATGGTGACGTATTTCTCCTCTATTACAGCTTTAATTACATATTCTCCATGTAACTCATTCGGGATCGTCTCTCTACCTTCTTCCTATCCACTTTTTCTTCTACGATTTTCTTTATTGGGCCATCTCATCTCAGTGAATATTAGTAAATATAATCTACTGCCGTTATTCGAAGAGCAATTTATTTTTCCCTCCAATTCTGAGTGGCCTTAGTAAGACAAAAACCAGTAAAAAAGAATTATAAAAGAATAACAGATTTTTCAACACACTACTACTTTTTTCTGCACTAAAACAAAGTGCTTATGAAAATGCGAACTGGCACGAAAAATAACCTATATTTTAGCTTTGACTCCTCAGGATGCACATAAAAGTTCATGGTACTCCTTTAAGTTATAACCAAACCTTTCTGCTTGAAGTTTTGTTTTCTTGAAAGAATTAACTTATTGCGTAAAAAATTAGGATTTTATCAGACGCCAACGTTTCTGAGATGGCTTCCTCGCTAGATATCTACCGCGCTCATCATTATTGCTAACGTTTATAGCGAGAGAGAATGTCTTACTGTCCTACAGAGGTAGCTAGTGCCGAGCTAAACTATGACGCATATACTGCAGAGGTCTTTCCTCTCACATAAATTCCTTCCTTTCCATACTCAGCCTAGCGTCAAAAATAACTTCGTCAAGATGCAATTAAGGAGGCAGAATGTAAATTTAAATGGCCTCGGCTATTTCTGGATGAGCGCCCTCCCGTTTACTATCCCTATCTTCACCTCAAACCTCTTTCTGCGGCTGTACTAAACTGATAAGCTTTCCTAATGCACCACCTCTATCTTCCCATTAACGCGTGAAAATAGAACGCTAGCACCTATTATTTTCGTCCTAGAAAAGTTTCCTCGCGTCTAAGAATCTCAGTTTACGGCCAAACTCTCCGCTATTTCTGCGCCGTAGGAAGTTCAGCCATTTTACTTCACTAAAAGTTTTGAACAAACCTTATTTTTTATGAATATTATCTCCGTTACTCAATTTTCATTAGATCACGCCTAAAATCCTTAGCAAATACTCCTTGAGTAAGTAATGCAATCATGGACATTAAGAAAAAACTGACGAAAGAGGCATGGTGTGTTAAATTAAGGCTATTTTCTTGTTTGCCTAAAGAAGACATTGGTCCAGGTAATCATTTCTATGTAAAATTTCTGATAGCCTTTCCCAATGGAGGAAAGAGTGATGAAGATAATGTTAACAGAAATTGTTGTTTCATTGTAAAGACTTTTATAGTTAGTTTGTTACATTTCGTTGAATTTCATCCATAAAAACGTGATGAGTAGCATATGATTTCGTGATTTGTTGGCACAAGATGGATAAATCTTGATAGTCCACTGATGAATGCTATACTGTAATGGCATAATGAATAGAACATAAATTCAATCAAATATTCGATGTAGATGCTTACGACGGTGATATACGACTTTTTCACCAATGTAAATTGAAGTTAGTGCATAGATGAAATGAAAATGTATGCTTAAGTTCCTAGATATTAAGCAAAAGTGTGTTAAATAACGTTAAATACAGCTTGTATCTTAAAAAAAGATCTTGAACAAAACTTTTACTCTCTTGATTTAAAATGCTAATTTCGCCATCCAGATTAGAGCCAGCGACGACAACCTTGCAGGATCTGCAAAAATGAGGAAAAACCACAAATTGTTCCGCTCCTGTAGAGCAAACGAAATAAAAAGAAATTATTATGATTATTAACAAGCTATTCTTCAAAAACTTTTATGGCAACGAGGGAAAATTCTTTGCACTGTTAAAAAATAAATGAAATTAATTAAATATGTGAATGCATTATACTTGGTGGAGAAAATATAACCACAAGAGCTGTAACGGAGGTCGACGCGGTGCACCTGTACCTCTTGAATTTGCGCTGAGAAGTCGGTAGTAGGTAACCGTTTCTATCCCTTTTTTCTTCCTTTCTCGCTTTCACGCACTCATCTACCTCTACGGCACCCTGACTCTTTCCTCTAGCACCTTCCTCTCCTTTGCGTAAACCACCCTCCCACTGAGCCTTCCTCTTTCCTCCATTTAAATCGTACCCCTTCCGTCCCTGGACCCAAACTCCCATAACCACCCTCGCATCTTCCTCGCGCCACGCCGTAATGCCCCTTTTGATGCCTTCTTCATGGCTCTTTATCCTCAAGATCACCCCATTCCCTCATACTCTCTCCGATCTCCTTCTTCCCACCGAAAACTCCCTTATCTGCCTCCACCAACCTTTCAAGGAGAGCGAGAGCATCAAAATCCATCTGCAAAAAGAACGTATCAATCCATTACGTTCCCCTCTACGTTCTTAAGTCCCCACTCCCTTCATCGAAGATGACCTCTTCTATTCTACATCGCTACCTTGCTGAATCCAATGGTATGATAAAGCTTATTCTAGCAGTCTGACTAACTACTTCCCCCTGGTCATATGCTGACCAAAATTAATATTCCATAATAATGAAATGAAAAACAACTTGTAATTCCAATAAATTGATCACTTTTGTGATGTCCAGATGATGACTTGCCACATCAACACCTAGGTCGTAGAGAATTATGTTATTTTTTAATTGGATTTATTAAATCATGCATTGAATAAGATTTGGAAGCATGAAATTTCTTATATTCCATTATGATAAGTCGATGCAATTAAGTCACAACCAAAAAACAAATACTTATCACACCAAATAAAGCGAAATTATATCCTCTTATGCACGGATAACTTAGTAAGGTACTGCAATAAGTTAAGTATATTAACCTGTCGGACGAAAGAAGGTAAGTTTCATCGAATTACATCAATATGTGAAAAATACCACATTAAGACGATAAAAATAATTTAAACGCTTGAAATTCAGCACATATTGAATAAAAAACAAAGAAACTCTATGAAGGTGTGTAATCTCAAAATGCATGTGGCCTTTGTAGTAAATAGAGTAGAAGAGGCAAGAAATAAGTGACCTTATTTCATTTTATAGCCCTTATTCTATTTAATTTTATGCATTTTATTTTCTCATTTATTGGCGTGTATTTTATACATGTCGTTCATTTGTTGGCGTTTCAGGGAAAATAATTCCCATCATTTTCCTGCCAAAGGAATGCATATATGATTATTTATATCCCTACTATAAAGGGTATTAGGTATAAATTCAGAATGACCAACAGTACGCATAATAGGCAATATCTATTAATGGAGCTCACGTGCGTGTCTGGCAGATTGGGTGTTCAGCGATGCGCACGAGAGTCAATATAATATCAGATCGTGCACTGATATGACAAGTATGTATCATTCTGCAGTACTTTTACTTTCAATGGCAGAGCACAGGTATGAGTAATCGGATAATGATCTCAACTTAAAATGTGCCTGGTACTAACGCCGCTTTTTTTTGCCCGTTTCGCTGTCCGCTGTGTTGCAATTCATGACTTCATATACACCAACATAGTAACATGCAAGCCAACTCAAGAATTTTTGGACGAGGCTCAATAGTTACCAAAATGGAGAAATTTCTTTAGCTATGGGAGCACTTCATGAGTAGGTATCAAGGAAAATATATGCCAACAATTTTCAGGCGGTATGAGTATCAACCAAGTATGAATCACTCCATAAAACTCAGCACTGCACTGTTGATACATTCATATAGCAAGCTGAAATGTATGATTAATGAAAATAATGTGGTTTACTTCAAGCTTACAGCGTGATGACGGTAATATTTACACTATTTTCTTGATAAAAAAGTAACCTGGATCGCCAATCAAACCACGGACCTTTAATATCCCGGGGTACTACGCAAACCCTTACACTAACCAGTGTCGTTTATTCCATGGTTATTCTACCGAGGTTCTACTATGCTAGACGTTATGCCCTCGTGGCTCACCAAGGATAGCAACAAAAGGGAATTTGCGTTTACGAGAAGCCTCTTCCAAAGCCAAAGGTTCACGGTTCAATTCCCGGAGCAGGAAAAGTTTTGCAAATGGGAATAAATGTGTTCTTCACAGAAGTTTTATCCTCTAGTTTTAGACAGAAAAAGAATAGAACATGCAACAAGCCTTCGAATTATAAGGTAACTTCAGCATGAAAGCCCGTAGATGTTAAGTTTATGCCTTTCTCCCGTGGCTGGTCATTACCAGAACCTATATTTCCCCTCACCATCTTTTCCTTGTTCCATATCCTTCCCTTCGTCTCTCAATCTCTTGGTCCCCCGCGGATACCCCGCCAGCTTTCAGGCCTCGACTCAACTACCAAGTCCTTCCCCTTAAGTGGGAGACCATATATCACCTGATGAAATCTACCGGAAATCCAATTAGAAATTGGGGGTGGGGGAGTGGCGGGGAGTTTGTGTGAGGGTGTGAGGGACGTTGGAGGAAAGTTGAGAAAGATGGTGGGAGAAGAAGTTAAGGTGGGGGGAATGGCGAAATCATAACAGAAAAGGAGATGAGGATGATGGCTTGATGTATTCGAGGGTCGATAAAACTCAGCATTGCTTTGCCAAGGTTTAAATGTACATTCTGGTTAAAGATTACTTGAATTATGATCTGCATGTGAGCTGGATATGAAGAAGCTGGCTTTCCAATAATAGAAAATTTTGTTTAATAATACGAGTAAAATTAAAACAATGTCGAGGGACAATTAGATAGCAAACAGAAAAGGAAGACCTCGAATGAAATATATGAAACTGGTAAAGAAGGATGTGAAATAGATGTAATGCATAGGTGTGAAAACATTAGGTGATAGGAGAATTGTTTGGAGAGCTGCTAGTAAACCAATCTTGGGATTATTGACGGAGATGATGATGATTAATGCCATAAAAAAGCAAGAGTTAAAACTCATTATTATTGAAACTAACGTGGTTGCAGTTACAACCTTTTAAAACCAATTTTACCTTTTGTGAAGGATGGATCAAAGAATTCAGTATAGTGAAAGACAATCCTGGTATTTGAAAGTGAAGAAGTACTTAATTTGAGAATAAATCAGCGGTTCAGCCAGCAGTGAATCTTATTGGAGTACTGGGTGCATTTTTAGGTCTCGTCTGCGTTTAAATAATGGTGATGGCGTCGTTTCTCATACTATACTGTAGACTTTCTCTTGTCACGATGATGTGGAAACAATTTCAAAATCAACGCTTCAGTTCCCACGGTTGATCACTTAAACCGAGATAGAGGACGCCTACAGCAGGTATAGTAAAAGAAAGCAGCATAACCTAACTTGAACTCAAACTTGTGCAACAAAATAAATGAGAAAAAATCAAGATTATTTCCAGCACTTACAGCGTATGAAAGACTAAACAAAATTAAAGGAAACGACTAAATTTTGCTATCGAAAAACCTTTTATCGACGACTCAGTGCTTTATTAAACCCTGCTTCCACCCATCTAATACTACCAAAAGCCTGTTCCATGCGATTTCGTTATGTTAAAATAAGTTGAACATTAATAATTAACATCTTTGTATCGAAAATTAATAACTAAGTACTTGTACTCCAAAACCTGGAGGGTTTCGGCCGACTTTAATATACTTAAATTAAGCTATGCCAATATTTTCAAATTCAAGTGCTTCTTTCGGATCTTGAAGAGCACATTGATTTAACTATTTCACATGGTCATGCTCACTTACTTTTTAATATCGATGCACAAAAACTACAATAACCCATCAAATATAACAATTTGATCTCTCTAATTTTATTTGAACTCGTGAGGACTGGATCACTGCGTGGAGGGGGTGTGTCTGAATCCGGCGTTGGCGCAAAAGACTAGACTCGGAATGTCGAGAGGGCGAAAGTGGATTCAGGGATGAGAGATGATCCTCGAGCAGTCATTTTCTTCCGAATTCCGCGCCCATTTCCCGGCGTCAGTCCGTCTCCCGCAAAAGTAAAAAACTTGCCAGGGCTCTCATCGCGTCGCGTTCGCCTTTTCTTTGCATTTCTGATGCGTCTCGTCTGCGAGGGAATTGTCTGGGCGAACGAAATGAGCATTCCATACACGCTTATGCAACCTCCCTCCTGTCTTCGCTCATTCTGTCACCGACACCACAGTTTTACCACAACTTTCTCCTCTTCTCCGCTTTGAGCATGCATAGTCTCGTGCAAACAGTGGTCTGATTTAAGAAATATAAAACTTTAATAAGTCAACTGACTGTTTTTCTATGCTTTATATTCTGCAGGAAAGATAAATTACATGAATTTTACTCAGTCTCTCGGGACTGCTAAGAGGTAAAATTTAAGCTACGAAAAGAAACGCTTGCTACACGTTGGAATAAATTATAATAATTCGCAGGCATAAATATTTATGCGCTTCCTTAGAACATGATGGTAAATCTCAAGTTCAAGAACTTTTTATGCCATTAAATTAGAAAATTATGAATAACTAAGCCAGAGTAAAATATGTGGAGAAGACTAGCATCGCTCCATATTTATCTGGGAAATCAGAATCCTAAACTTAAAAACCTTTAGGCTTCATGATAGTGCTTTAAAGCTTTCAAAGTTTATGAAACGCAAAATATTGAAATGCTCTCCTTCGTCTACGTTAAATTTTTTAATGGCATGGAAAATACCTTTAAAAATTAAGAAGCTGCTAAACTACTTTCAACGCTTCCTGATTCCGGTTTTCCTTCCGATTTTCAGGAATATCAAGGAGTGACGGAACATCTAGTTGAAAAGCGCCGGCTTAATATTATGATAGGTAACCGGCAACAGCGTGTGACGTCTGTAGAGATTATTTTGAATGGCTATAATTCATAAGTTAGGCCCTTATATACGTTACTTATTTTCTCTTTGTTTGTTTCATGGAGCCACAGATTACATACAGAAACAAATCCCAGAAAATAGCAGTACTAGCCATCAAATATATTGGAAAGTTTTCAGCATGAAATTTGGAATGTCTCTTATTCCTCGTGGTATTAGAAGGTGGCTCTGCAGAATATGAGCTGAGGAGAAATGTTTTCAAAAAAAATATCCCGTATTGGTGGGTATTTTTTTTTTCGAAGTTTCTTTGCCTCAAAATGATTCTTCCCCTACGCTACATAGAAGGTCCCAAGCCACCCTACTGCCCATTTAACTTCATTATTCCGTCATGCTTTATACAGGAGGAAGGTGGCAGCTGAGGATCGGCGGAAGTGCTTTATTTCCAAATCGCATCAAGAGGAATAGATGCAGTCATTTCATATTCATCTCGAATTCAAATTGCTTTCAAGCTCGTAATGCCGCAACGGCGACTAGTTGCGCGCCTGAATCCGAATGCGAGATCTCATTGAGAGAGGGAGAGAGAGAGAGAGTAGAAGGGAAGACGAGAAAGAATCATTTGTTCGAGTAGTTTATGGGGCTGAGAGGAGAATTTTCTGCCGAGATGTGATGAACAATGCGTAAAATGGCACTGAATACCATTTACCTATCCAGAAAAAAAGTAATAAATTATAATTTCTCGAAAAAAGAGACTCGGGATAAAAGAAGTATCATTTTGAATTTTGAATATGAAGCACTTTAAATGAGCAACTACTAACTCCCAATGCACACTACGGTAAATGAAAACTGAATTCATGATTACCTGCTCATGAGAGAGTTCTCAACCAATTTTCGTGAGGCATAACTTCATCACGAAAGGAAAAAAATGCGCCAGGAAAATGGCTCGCAAAACTTGTTAAATCGGGTGTTTTTTATTGCTATGGTTTATCAAAATTCTAAAAAAAATCTTTAATTGAAATAAAAAGATAAAAGTGTGAGACAGTGCAGGAGAACTTCAGCATCAAATAGAGTGACTGATGTTTATTTCCATCGCTTTAACCTAAACATTTTATCAAAAAAATAACAGAGCTAGTGTCGAAAAGATTTTTTTTAATCAGGAAAAAACAGCGTGTTATAATGGACTGGTTATGCTACTGATATGCTTGTTTAATTGGATAAACAAAACCGCAGTAGTTCATACATCTTTATCACGCCTGAAATTTATTGATGAAAAATAGCAGGCGTGATAAGTATCCCATGATTCATACCCAAAGAGCATTTTGTCAATGCTGAGACTGAATTTTGGGGGGGGGGGGGAGCCTTTTAAGCCGGAAAATATATACCGTCGCTGAGCAGAGGCGTCTTCTACGGAAATAACTCCAACTCCCCTCTTTATCGTCCTCACACCCAATGCATCCCTGAACTGTTTATGCGAAAGGTTTCCCGCTGAACCTCGCGAATCCGGAAAAAAAATATTATGCGTTCTTTTTTTCATAAATCCCTCGCGAGAATTTCTCCCCCAAAGACCGTGGAGCCTAGGAGAAAGCAGAAAGGGTAATATGATCGAAGGGAACGGTTGTTGGGAACAGAGGCGGGGGAGGGGGCGAGGGTGGAAGGAAGGGAGTGAGAATCACCCGCGAGATATTATACGAGTCTCGGTGTCGGCTCGCGGAGGTGCGATATCGATGACAGGGAAGGAATAAAGAGAGAGAGAGAGAGAACTGAGTGGGTAAAAAAAGAAGGGCGAAATGCGATCGCGATCAGAAGATCACTTGAGCGTTGGCTCCTCAGAGGGAGTACATGCAGGAGCGCGCTAGGTTGCTGCTCAGTAAGCGGAGGTCAACTTAAAAAACAAAGAAACCACAACTTCAGTATTAAAATGAAAAAATAGAATTATTTATCAAATGAAATATTTATAATTAGAATATTTTAACATACTGACACTTCTATTTCTTTGCGGACATTCAAGTTAATGAAATTGACATTTTCAAACGCGGTAAACAGCACTAAAGCTTGTAATAATTTGAAATGATCACGTAAATAGTCACAAGAAAATACTCCCATAATATATTCACAAAAACTCTTTCTAGTCTGTCATCTCCGCAACTCGACACCCAAAATAGATAATATGGGATGAAGACAGTCGTAGCGAATATTGCGAGAAAAGACAGATGCTGAGAAATTATTAAGTCGCCATAAGTAATTTTAGCGGCTTATTTTCATTTATTACCATCCAAAATACGCTAATTTTGTAGTTAATCAATCAGATCCACCGGAGTCGTGAGGTGATCTTGGTATTGGCAATTAGAATCTTTGCTGCATTCGCATTTTCTGGAAAACATTCTGGTTTATGCTTACTCTTGAGGTACTCTAATATATTAGTCTCACTGAAGTCACACCGAAGACACCGAGATTTCTGCAATCTTTCATGCGTGCACTTAAGAGTTACACCGAGCTTATCAATTTTTATTTTTAAGCCGTGGATGACAATCTGGTCCAGCAAACAAATGCTAAGCATGACTACATGCTTATAAGCTTAATATGCCACTAATGTTATCTCGTACATAAAGTCCTCAGAAACGTTGAAAGTAAAGATATGCACTTACAACTGAAAATTTCCGCTGGCAAAATTACAATTTATTTGTTGCTCTGCGTACGTACGGTTCCTCATATTAATGCCTATTTTGAAAATTAACTTTGAGTTTTTCATCAGCTGCCATGATTGATCGCGCCACAATCTTCGATTCTCAAGCATGTAGAGTATAAGACACTGTTTGAAAGCACTGCATGCGCATTCCCATTGTTATGTGGAGGCATTTTACAGTTAAATGGAGACGTGGTACCAAGAAAAATATTATTTGTGATCTCACTGCAAAAATATTGAGAAATAGGTGAATTAAATATATTTTCTATTCGAAAAATTAAAAGATACATGGTAAAGTTTTTTGATGTTTTTGCTATATCATATACGGATAAAATTCACGAGGTAACATATAAAATAGTCAATATGTAAGTAAATATATGCACTCCCATGATATCGTTACAAAAAGTCAATCTGAGTCTGCCATCTCAACCACTCAGCACTTATAATGGAGCCTGTGCGACGAAGACAGATATGGCGAATAATCTGAGGGAAGACAGATGCAAGGAAACGTAAGAACGCCAGAAGGAACGATGGCTGCTTATTTTCATTTCTCACCCTCCGTATGCGAGTGTAAAGCAGACAGCGATCCTATACGAGACGATGAAGGGGGAGAAGAAATCGAAAGGATGTAGGACTCACCAAAAAGAAGTGGTGACGTAAAGGCGACGAAACTTCTACCACGAATTGAGTGGAAGCGAAAGTAAAGCGATAATATACAATGTCTTATCCATAATCTCAATGCAATACTTTTCAGAGTGAGTACTACGAGAAAAATCATTAGACAATTAAAAATTCAAAGTTAAGTTGCAGCGATAATGACGTATGCAGTACCAGCAAGGAGTTATGCGTTGTTTTTATCGGACGCTCAATCACATACTGAGAAAATAATTTCATTGCAAAATGTATGATAATTCCATATTGGAAAACTATTTGCGAGATACGGGATCGAATCCCCGTCATGTCAAATGATTTTTCACACGTAGAAGTTGCTCAACTTTTTGCATCAACACTCGGAGGTGATTTCAAAAAGGTACGCCGCTGACAAGTCCGTGGTTGTTTTTTTTAATATATCACCAAAAAATACATTACCTTACTTCATAAATTACTGAAAACTGGAAACCTTATGTAATGTACGAGTTCTTGAATGACGTAGTTACAACTGTAGTTGATAAAAATATTTAAAAATTGAGAAAAAATTCGAAAATTTACTATCATACTACTATAAAAGTCATTTGAGAAAAATTACATATATACAAACGAATAATATGGATATTTCAAGACGCAAGTTCAAAAAAGATCGCGTTATCGTATTGATAGTAAAACAATTTCATTGGAAGCACCTCATTGTTGAAAAGCCATAGGCTAATAAAGCAGATGCATCGAACGCAAAATAAGAAAAATCACAGCTTGAGAAAGAAACTGCAATAAATCCAATTTTCTCAACGCCTAAAAAGTCCATAAGTACGTAAATCAAACTAAGTACCTATTCTATATGCCCGAGTAGCAGCTCTTTCAAAATGAATCACTACGCAAAAATGAATGTTACTCGAAATTCAATATTCTATGTAGAAGAATAGCGAAATTGATAATGAAATGAGCTGAGATTGGTGTGTAACAGAAGCTATCAGCTCAAAAATAAGAAGATAATTGAATGGGAAACATCAGTCAAGCGTCTCGAGCTAAAACTGTTTAATGAAACTGTATTATGTATTAAAACTGCATGTCAAACTGTATAGCGGTATAGATATCAATTAAAATCGGAATGCCGACCGAAACAAAACACTTAATGCGTTGAGCATATGATATACGCTTTCTGAGACATCGTACTCAAACATAAGACTGCTAATTTCCCTCCGAAAAAATATAACAAATTCCTGTTTTTCTCCACGGAGGAAGAAAAGTTTTCCGAGAAGGGAGAAGTTGGTTGAATTGAAGACAAGCCATAGCAGCGGAGGCATCTCCACGAAGAAATACCTTCCCCAAAATTCACCCCTACCACTCTCCGTGTTTTTCTATTAGTCTGACGGCAACAAGAAACTTCTTGGAAGATTTTTTGAAAGACAGTGTGTAGCAGCGAGTTGGGCGGAGCTATTGGTATTGGATGTCCCGCGAGGTGCAACTCATCCTTCCCCCGCACTCCTTCCCCAATCCTCGGCCTCTTACTTCCCTCGCCTTGGGCGCGCCCTCCTCAAACCCTTTAAGGATAAAAACCCCTTTTCTCCCGCCACCCTTTCGCCTCTTGCTACATCCACTACGCCCCCAGGCGTGCACCCTTATCCCGAACCCTTCCGATGAGTCTCTCCTCCTCAGCTCAACTTCTTCCCTTTACCCGTCAACTGTGGAGTGGGATGGGCACAAAGCCTTTCAAAAGGGGATGGGGGACTTGAACAACAGGCGAACGAGAGAAGGCTGCATTACATTTCCGCCTCGGGGCAGAACGCCACAATTATCACTCAGACGGCCAATATTTCAACGAGGTATCCGCTTCCAATCCAAAAGTTTCATTTTCGACGTATCAGAGACGAGTAAACTGACGTATTGTACCATCAACCTGATACACAAGCAGCAGGCTGAAAGAATGATGAAAAGAGCCACCTTTTTTATTTTCTTGACCAGTCTCCATGAATGATTTTTTTTCTGCGATTTAGATATATTCCTAAATTTTTTTTCAATACTCACAGCAAGCCCGACTTCATTAAAGAAAGTAGGCTGAAATATTTCGAAACATGTCGCATAAAATTTTCTTAACGTGTCATGATTGGTGTTTATTTGTCTGGATTTTAGGCCTAATCCTAATTTATACAAGCTCTAATGTCTATTTTCGTCAGCAATGTTTTAGCATAAGGATTTGAAGGTAACGAACGCTATTCCTACGTAGAGAGAAAATATTTATCAAAGTCTTCGTTATCATCACCAGTCAACAATACTCAGATTGGTTAAATGCAACGCTCCACTCAATTCTCCCATCAGGTAATCTTTTAACACCTTATTTGTTTTCAATCAAAGTCTAACTGCAAAATATTTGAAAATGAAGTTAAATTTGAGTCGTAAATATATCTATGACTGGAGGGCAGGAAAAAATAAAATAGTAATAACTGTTTTAAACTTGATATTGAATTATAATTATTGAAGTCTTCAACCGAATAAGGTGGGTTTCCATGGAGTCCTCCAGAAGAATTATCCACCATAATTTGAAACATGAAGATCTACGTGAAATTCAGGAGTTATTTGAGGCAAGAATAAATTCGTATCTATGCATTGGCCGAAACAGCAAAAACGAGTATAGTTATAATAATAAATAAGTTGAAAACCTTACCAGATGAAAAAATGTAAATTGAAAAATCTAGGTACTTTTTGGTCGGTCGTATTAATACCGTTGTAAAGAATAGAAAAATCCAATAATGAGCACCCAGAAAATTAATAAATCTTTATGGTAACCGCTTGTTCAGAAAAAAGTAGCTCCCAGCCACATTAAATAAAACAGTCCATAAAGACAAAATGCCAGAGGACTGAGGAGAGACTGAGCAGAGAGGAGAGGAAATTCTCTTACATATAAGCTGTATTATCTATGGTCCCATTAGTAATGCGATGGGAATAATTTGAACAAGTGAAAAATATCACCATAAAAGTTAATTATTAAAACAAATAACAGAAGTAATTATCGAAATGAACGCTGGATTTGATTCGCTCGTACACAGTTTTCGTATTTAACTTACAACGCAAAACATGAGTTATCCCAGCAAGTTCATATTTTCTACTTCAATAAAACCTCAGGAAATGACTTCAAGTGCCCAAGCCACTACTAATGGCAAACTTTCAGGCTCCAATTTGTGTCCAAATTGTTAACGGCCGGGTCAAATGAGCGGAGCACGACTGCTTTTCTAGGATCATCATCCACATGGGATTTCATTAGGAAGGAGCACTCAAGCCGCTAATGGCTTGTTACCGAGTTGACCTGAACCTGGATAAAACTCCAATTAAAACGAAGTCCTAGAGCTAATGATAAAAGTAAAAAGAAGTATGAGCTAGGGTAACAACTAGTGTTTCATGTATCCGAGTTCATATATTTTCTTTAGGAAGCTCTTCTACCATTAGTCTTTAAGGCTAGTTAATGTGTAGCATTAAAAGTAAGGGAGTAATAGGAATACTCTTCATTCTAATCATAAATGAAATGCTTTAAATAGTCAAAAACAGCAAAAAAAACTTGGAATCCTTGAAATTAATTAAATTCTAATGATCTACAAGCCCACTCAAAAGTGTATGACTGCATTCTTCAGGATAAAACAAGGAATTGAGGAATTTTGGAGAGGTAAACGTGACAGCAGCCTGACCAAATCGTAGAAAAAAACTGAGTGGTTAATGTATTTATCGACGGTTATAAATTAAAACAAATAAATTGATTGAAAATTAAAGTAAGCAGGCTAAATATTAAAAAGGGACTAATAAGTATTTGAAGTGAGATCAACACCATCGATGAAGGTAGGTTGATCGAGGCTTACTTTCAATCAAAAATTAGATCTTTTCACTATATAGATCTATTCACTATAAAGGTCTCCCATTTATGTCACCATAAATATAGTACTTATGAGATATTAGCAAGGAGATAAACGCCAACTTTAATTGGCTTGAACGTAACTACACGTTTCCAAGCAGCGTAGGAGAACCGCCATCTGCCCGGTAGGGGGTGGGGAGGAAGAGAACAGCGCCACAACCCTGCTTCGCAGAACCAACGGGTTCAAATTGGTCGCAGGGTGATGTAGAATGCAAGAGTTGCACAGATTGGCATAAAATGAGACAGTCCCATGTTGTGCATTTGGATTGTTGAGGATCTGAGAAGTTCAAACCAATTTGTTAAAACTTATCTTTGGTTTAATATTTGAAGAATTTATGCACTTGAAATTCCTGTATTATGTCTAGGAAAAGGATAGTTGTCTATAGACTATACTCAATATATTTCAATAAAGCATATTTGTCGCGTTATGCTACCTATAACAGTTTTGGCATGAACACTATAGGATATCTTATTTTATACATAAATAATAGAATGAAGCTTCAGACTTCATTTCCTCTGCGGGAATGCATAAACTTTAATACTATTTAGCATTTAGGTTGTCGTAGAAAAAAAGATCAAAAGACGATTCCATATCGCAACAAGTCGGTTTCCAGAGTTGCGTTGACCATAGCTGACTTGAAGTTGAAAGTCGACTTATTCCGAACGATTTCAACCCCTATGGGGAGGCGGTATAGGACACGATCGACTAAGGATGTGAGGGAGTGGTTAGGTGAAAACCGGCCGGGGATATTACAAGAGGTCTATGAAGGATATCAAAAGGAAGAAAAAAGGGATGGAAGACATGGGGTGGCTGTAAAAGGAACGCATTATGGGGGAAAGATATATCGCTTGTCTTCTGTCACTGACGGAGGAGGAACTATCAATTTCCTTCAGCAATCCACTCATATTTCAATTACAATCCGATCTGTTTCCAATGTTCGATATTTTTTTTCATTTTTATGAGGCTCCCGAAAAGGTATTCCGTAATAACCTTTAGAGTTCTGTTGGATGCAAAGAAAGAATTGATGGAATTGCTTTGTAGCGTAGATCAAAGTCTCCACATTCTCTCTCAAATTGTTCTTCCATATCTACTTCTCTCTGAAACTTCCTCCATTCCATGAATCCCTTCGATGGTTTTAACGGTATGGTTATAAATACATATAAATATATTCGTTCTATATTTATAGCATAGCTTTTCAAAAGAAATGATAAACGCTTTGGAATGTTACAAAAAAATTTAATATCCTGTGATGAACAAACAATTTTAGCCTTTCAAACAGAGAAATTACTGTTGCCTCTACTGAGTGGTAAAAATGCAAGTATCAAAATTGTTGGTAAATCGGTAGTAATCTCCAAATACTATTAATATCACTACAACGTTTTAAAATATAAAATTTCATCTTTGTTCCTTTTCGACGAATAAGGTCGTATGCTCTTCTAGTTCTGCTAGTACTACATGGAAAGAGTATTCAATTACCTTTTAACAACGTTAATATGTCATCAATTTCCGTAGAAAAAATTAATTCACCAGTGTTCTCCACAATTTGGAAAAAGTATAAATAAATAGCCTGTGTTGATCGGAGTAGCATAAAATGGAAGAAAATTTAAGAATCTGAAAAGAAGGTGTATAATTTAGTTATTGGTTGACTGATGGATCAGAATATGAAATGTACTATAAAATATTAATATCTTGGAAAATTGAGGTAAATGGCGCGTAAAAACTTATCTCGGAATAGTTAGTAATGGAGATGAAAGCATTATACATCAACCTAGTCTTGAGCAGCTAATTCCATAGGTCATAGATCTAAGGTGAAGATGATATCAGCTATCAAAACTAGTTGCCAAAAAATAAATACAATAAATATTTCCAATTATTTTTTTATTTACGGCTAGCACTACTTGCATTATTCATCCGAGGAAATAAGTGAGCCCTTGAGGCAAGTCGGCGTTGATATCTCTCTGGAATGTAAATTGCCATCTCAGATATTAAGCAGGAATGAGAGTAAGATATAGGAGTGCCGGGTCTATGTAGTAGGGAATAGGGTAGCGCAAGACGCAATTTCACGGATAGCCAGAGGCCTATGAAGATAGGAAAGGGGAGGATTGGGCTTTTTCACCCATCGCACGAGTCCAAATGCAATCTCGAGGCGAGGAGGGCGACCTCTTGAGGTCTACCTCGAGAGAGAGAGAAAGGGAGAGCTTTTGGGAAGGCTACGGCTGACCCGAGGGCAGTGAGGAAGGCGTCTGGCGAGAAAATGAGTCGCCCCTTGCTGGAGAAGGGAAACGGAAGTTGAGGAATAAAGAGGGACACTCCTTAGTGAGGAGAGTCTATTCTCACATTTGCATACGTAACTTAAGAGAAGGCTCCACCTTCAGTCATTTGGTTTTTTGGTCATTTGGTCATTTGGTTTTTTGGTCATTTTCTATTTTCTATTACAAACCTACAAAATTTTTCGTTTCAAACCTACGCTATCATGTTGCAATGAAAAATGTGGTAAGTTCCGCGAATGTAACTGTATGAGATCGATCTCTTAACTATTTCAAGAATATTTTTAGTCTATTCTTCAAACATGAAATAATTTCAAGAATCAACGCCGAAAACTAATGATTTTATCACGGTATGACATTAAATTTCCTTATGTTCACATAAAATATTTCAAACCTATAAGATACCGTAAGATGGTGAAACGTTTTGAATACGAAGAAATAAGAATACTGAGCAAACACTTGAATGAATGTGAGTTTCTGCCAAAAATTTTATTGGATAGAATTATTGAAGTTTATTTTTTTAAGTAAAATAAACTGAATTTATACAAAAACTAAAACCAATAACATTTTTTCGTAAAGAATGGCATGCTAAAAATTGATCCTATATTACTGAAGAATTCAAGGGTAAATTTTAAATATTTAGTGGTTTTTTTATGTAAAAAGTTACAACATTAAGAGTATTAAGTTAAGATATGGTGTTTGAGAAACTGGTGAAAGTTGGCTAGACTATGAAGTCACAAATCACATCTTCGTACATTTCTTCAGCACGTAAATCATAACTTCCCTCCTTCCGTCAAGAAAGTACCTAAGAAATCGCTCATCATTAGACAAAAAAACAATCTATTTTCACGCCCAATTCGTATTTTAACCATCTCAGTCTACATCGAAGACACTCAAAATTATTTATTTTCATCCCTAGATAATAATTCTGTCACAGCCACAAGGAAGTGGGAATATTGTTTCCATTGAGCTCTACTGTTGCAGGGAATTGTGTGGCCAATATCACAGATATCTTGATTCTATAAAAATAAACAAATGATATTTTCCACAAATAGATATTTTGACCATAGAACGATTGAATTTTATGAGCTTTATCTAAATTTTAACTAAGTAAATTTGATTATTATTACATCAAGGTAATAATTAATTGAAAGTATTGAATTCAGTAAAATAGAAACGATGATTTTTATAACTATTCTCAAAATCAGCCATTACAGCTGCATTAATCAGCTTAATGGTTGATTGCATCTTCCTAAATATCCGATGGATAAATGTGCGCATAAGATAAAACCCAGATGCATCGAATAAATGAACATTTTCCGAACAGCACACAATAGCTGCAACGTTTATCTATTTGAAGCGAGAAGTATCATGCGATAGGATAAAAGCAGAATCCTATCCCTCGGTGTAACTTGCTCTGTTACCAAAATTAAATGCCCTGGTAACACACTTTTCAAACACATGAGTAATGCCTGTTGGCTGGATTACAAAAAGCCAGGGCACGTTCATTCCTTATCCACCTGTGGCTGCACGAAATTATTAATGGACATTTTCTCCAGTTCGGTTGAAAATTAATAGCGGTGCGCTACAGCAAGTATGGGAGACAGCTAAGGCCATAACTCATGCAAATACATGAACGTAGCTGAAAACCTGATCTTTTCAAAAAAGACTGTATTGAAAAGACGATAATGCTAGTTACTCGAGGAAGTTATTCCTCAACAAATAGCAAAGTACGACTCAAAATCTTTGGATAATGTAACACTTTTTGGAGAGCTTATATTTAGGTTGATATTCCGCGATGATTTATGTGATGCAGCGGCTATAGCCAATTTCTTGGATGGGAGGTAGAGCACAGCATCTGTTCGCTTTATTGTGGTCGTTAAGGAACGCACTCGAAGCCGCGGCCTAGAGGTTACCCAATAATTAGACTCCTGCTGCGATAAGGAATATTATAGACATAATTCGGTCACCAATCAACCCCTAATACAGCCTACTACTCCAATCAAATTCATACTCATCCATGCTTAACAACGTACCCAAAACTAATCTATTTTCATTTCACGAGCCTTTTCTATGCTGAAATTTTTTTATGGTTGTTATTTAATTTCCCATATTTATTTGAATTATTATTCCTCAAATAAGGTTTTTCAATTTATTGATTTCAGAAATTGATTTGAAAGTTTATAAGGCAAAATAAATAAAAATTTAGAACTGGCGAGAAGAAGAGGCAAAATTTTGATTTTTATGCATTGCAACCCAGGTAACATATGAGATCGATATATGCATAAAAATGGTTTCTCATCTCGCCCATCCTAAAATATAAAAAATAACATGAAGTAATCTCTATTTATTAACAGCAGTTCGAGCAAAATATTTATGATCAGTAGGCGCTGGTTCATTAAATTGTTGGTTATTATATATCCCTTGCCAAGAGTGAATGCATAGAGTCCTTTATAGGCTAAATAGTTATTAAATCATTATTTTTTAAATAATAAACTCCCTGCGGGCTGGTATTTCCTAGACAACAACGCCAGAGCCAGAAAAATTGGGGGGAGGGGGGGTGATTTGAAGAAGCGGTTAATTTTGGAGGAGAATTCATTTAGAGGAGTACACTAACCAACCTTCGAGTTGAAGCACTGAGAGTATCTCTGAACGCCTCTAACTCTTTTCAGCATCGCCTAATGCACTCCCTAACCAACGAATACCTACCACGAATAAGGTGGATGAAATCCAGCCACTAGCGTAGACTTTCCTCTGCGGTTTACAAGTCCACTGTCGTAAGAACATTTGGTTATAATTTCCTGTTCTTCAATCGAGTTCTATTTTGGCAGTCACAACATGGTTTATCTGGGGGTTTTCAATAGCCCCTAAACCCCCGGAAAGATTAAACACACCCTAACATAAAACTATAAACTCCGTCCATGAAACACAACCATTTTCAGCGTTTACTGCTGCTGTTATATTCATGACCCACCTTTCCACCATATTGCTCAAGCATAGTATACCCAAGTTTGCAGTATTCCTTAATAATCGCGTCTTCCTACCCTACATTCATAAATAGGAGGTGCTAGATGAGGTGTCCGCAAATCTCCCGCGGTCGAAAGAATACCCGCTCACCTACCCGGGAAGACTGGCAGGATTGGTTTTCGATTCCGCATCGGTTACCAAATTTGGGTATGTCTCGCTGTCCTTTCATCGATTTAGTACGTGGTAGGAAGAGGTCTTGGGATTCACATTGGTTGATTTTTTCCGAGGCTTTGAAATCGTAGTCAGCAATTGTGTTCAGGGTGAGGACCCTGAGGGCAATTGCTGACTACGCCCTCAAAATGTCACGACGTTGACAGGTAAAAAAAAATCAACCCCTGGCCCCAGAGGGCGTAACGATAACTTTTCCTACCATCAATTCGCTGAGTAAGCCTGCGATATTTCGAGTTCTAACGTGGGCATTTCAGGAATTATCATCAAATTCTTCCATATTTTGTGGCACTAGGTGGCTGAAATGCAAATAATAATTAAATGAGACGTCGCACAATTTTACACTTAATTTGTTGGCGTAAGGTGTATTTATTTATATACTACAACGTCATTACGAGACTCAGTTTTACCAATTTTGTCTTAAAGTTGATCCCTTTACCGATGGGGGGGGATATTGGTAAGGAAGGGATTTGGTAATCGGAGTGTGGTAATATTGAGGGTTAGGGTCGCTTTTTAGGTTTTTTCATGGGGAGGGGGAGGAAAGATTTCAGGTCGAGAATGCCAATTCCCTCTTGCATCGCCATGATATCTTGGACGACGGGACGACCCAGTATTTTAAGTACAAAAACCTGCAATGCCTTACTTAACCAATAATTATGATGCAGAAACATAATCTTGACGCACCACTCCGCCGCATTGCTTAAGCACTGCAGGTCATTGTTCACAATATTCATCGGGAATCGTCTCTTCATATAGCAATCTCTTCTGTTCTCATTAGGTAGCTCCTGGGCTTGACGTGTCTTATTCATTCTACTATCTGGAAATTGCAAAATTATTCCCCCGAAGACTCCTAGCAGTGTATGTTGTTGCTCACTTAAACTGTTATTTTAAATTCCCTTGCCTTACGTGGGTCTTAATTTTGTGATTTCACCGGAGAATATAAAAGCATAACGATTCGAAAACATTGGCTGAAATAAGCCAAGGATTGCTTTGAGAATATTATTTTGAGATATTTTTTTTAAACGTTTTCTTACGAAATCAGAATTTTATAATTTTTTTCACCTCCAAAGAAAAATGCTAGCTCATTCATACCATATCTGGGTTCATTGCAATGTCAAATCATTTGGAAATGAGCACAAAGAACTATTGCTTTTCTCACCTGGTGTATCAAGGATGTAATTGCTGCCCACTAATGCAGATAAACTACATTGGATTTATTCAGCACAGTTTTTCTGATAGGAATAACCAATCTTTATTGCAGTTAATAGTGCAAAATATTTCCAATCAATTTTGCAGTTGAAAGCGATAAAATCACTTACTTGCTTCCCCAGTCGTCACTTCCTCACTCTTGCCCCCTCATCCGTGCTTATCAACGCGGACAAAAGAAGGAATCTTGAACAACCCCACCGCCGCCGCCATTCGTCTCCGATCGGAACTAAACGAAGGGATGCGGGGAATGAGGCAAACAGTCACATGGGCGGCCGCGAATAAAACGACGAGAGCGCCACACGGACACACACACGGAGGAAAACCAGGTCGCGGGGTATTTTCACGGTCTGCGGAGCGGAGAAGGGTAATGGGGAAGGGGAATTGGGGGGAAGAGATAGAGAGCACACAACAGGCCCTATCCCTACTAACACCACTCCCTATCTCATATCTCCCAGCCTATCCCTATCTCTTTCCCGTACCCACCACACGAGACGACGGTGGCGCCCTGGTCCTTGATCTAGATGGCGTAGGCGACGGTGGTGGCGGGAATGAGAACTATAGATGAGATAAAAGAGTCGGTATGCGTGACCACGGTTTACACAACGGAATGCATTAAGAGGAGACAGAAGGGAAGTTTGCCGATAGGTTTGCGGGACAGTTTGCGCAGCGGTGAGCACTCGGGGAAGAAACGGGGCGAAAAACTATCCGAGAGAGCCGAAAGCTATCCTCGCCGCGGACAAAAACGAAAATTGACGGGAGAAATGAAACAACAAGGTTAGTGGGGGGTTCTATTCGCCATTAGGGCAACAGCGGAGAGGAGACCGGTTGTTTATTCGGTAGAAAAAATAATTGCACTCACGGCTACAATTTCACAGTCGTCCTGGAGAGAGGAAAAAACTGAACGCATCTACGGTGCTACCCACCCGATTTTTCAGTCAGGCGCTAAGGTTTTTATTGCGTTTCCATATTGCTTCCCCCGAAAAAATATTTCATGCATTACCCAAGCCCGTTCTTTAAAAAATCCTCAAGAATTGTTCGCATCCTTGGAGTAATTTCTGGGAGAGAATTTAATTGAAATTTTTAATCATGTTGACCAAGTTTAAAAACTTCGATAAAAAAGTTTTCCGTGCCATGCATTTCCCACACACAAACCCGAGTAATTTAGTGAAGTTCAGTCGTGAGATTAACATTGTCGGGACAACGTTCCTCGATTTTAAATCTTCCTCCCTTACTTTGGCGGCTTTGCCGGCTGTATACATTTATTAAGTCACACTGGGGGGAATTCGGACCCCTCCGAAGGCTATTATGAACTGTCAAAGCAGAAAATTAGTGCACAGAACCGCAGCTTCCACGAGCTTTGCCGGATTAGACCTTGCGACCTTCCGACCATTCCGCGTTTTCTCCACACATCCCGATAATTAGGTCAATGACGAGTCCATCATTATAACAAGAAAAGGGCGCGAAGGATCAGTGACCGAATATAAAATACGTGTTTGTGAAATCGATACTGTAGAGGGATTGGATAATACAATAATATATATTATAATCTCTAGAGAGATTTTCTCAACAACACTGAAAGCTCTGCTTATTACGAAAATAACTGGTCATCATGACTGAGACACCTATTTTGTTCTCAATTATATAGCTACCTTTAATTGAAATTAAACATAACTTACTAAGAGGTTATTTACCTTATTTGTATATATAATATATAGCCATATAAATATATCCCTAACACATTTTAATTGAACTAGGGCAACTTAAAAACAATCGTCTTATTGCCTAAATATTTTTTTAGGAATTTTATACATTATACTTCAAATAACCTGTAGACCAAAGGTTAGTTTCGATTATCGAGAATATACGCCACACTTTTTGGTATCAGTAGATATAAAAAAAGCACTACATAAACCGTCAAAGCATTTGTCTAATAAGATATTCATTAGATTACAATAGGTAACATAGTATAATAACCGTAAATAAATCCTAAAAATAAAAATAAACTAATCCCACTCAGGAATATACTTCGAATAGAAGAGGTGGTGAAAAATATTAATTTAATTAATGAATACCTACGTTAAGGAGATAATTTTTAAGCCAAATTTAAAGCAAAGGTAACTGATAACCAGTTAATAAGCCGGGTTTCTCGGGGTTCCCCTACTTCCAGCATGCCCAATACCTTGTGAATCGAAGATGTTCCAGCCACGGTCCTCATCGAGTATGCATGAATGAAGTCTCCAAAGCCATTGACTCTCCACCTTGACAGAACGAATGCTCTTTCACTTAAAATCGGTAAAGGAATCGCCAAAAGGAATTTTTAAAATATTTATCAATATTGTTGAGGTAGGATTACTTCCAGTCTTCCATAACTATCTCAATTAGTCCATGTAAGTCACGCTGAGGCAACATCGCTTTTATCAGGCTTTATCAGAAATTTGCGAGTTCGCAACTCTTTTGGAAACAAATCTTGAGTAAAGGGACCTAAATTTAAACATCTGCATGATTTTTAAAGAGGAATCCTTCTGCTTTAACAATATATGACTCTGCTGCTAATACAGCCGCAAAAAATGTGTAATTTTGTTTAGCAACATCGCAGCTACCGATAATTAATTTACTTTTGATACAAATTGGCAGTCTGAGATTTATATATCATGTTTTCTCTCTTCGGGGTATATGATACATGGCCACGGTGTTAACCCGATTTCCCATTAAGACTAATCAGATTATGCTCATACCGAAGTAAGCTATTTATTCCTTACACCGCCAACCATTTTTATTCAGCAACTCTAAAGTTGCATATAAATAAGTCATTGGTTCTTGAGGGAATAAAATACGGTTCATGAAAACTAGACGAGTAAAGAATACCTGCTTCGATGAGACTTATGTTCTCAGCAAGATTGATACTAGAAGAATGATAGTGAATATAAACTCAATAACCACCAGTGTCCAAAAACCGGCTGAAAATTTCACTTTTTCCTCGACATTTGCAATTGTCGCATTGGAAAGAACGAGCTCTTGTGTTTTCAAGGCATTTATTTCGCCAATGCAACGCGGCGTGTTTGGCCGCAGAGTGGCAAATGATTATGCCGCAACGCGGCGCCTACCGTGTCTCGAAGCTGAAAAAATAAATAGCCACGAAACATAAATGTTTTCTCCTCCCAAATTGGATTTATTATTCCGCCCTTGCCATGTCAGAGATAATTCAAACAACTTGCAAACACGTGCACGTCCATCGTATTATTCTCGACCGTAATTAATAACATATGCCTCTCATTTGGGAAAAAGTGGAGTCTTTAAAACATTTTTACAGCTTTACGGAAGCACGAAAATAGTTTTTTGCTGACGTTTTGCATGGTGAGGAGTAATATACTTGATTACACAAAGAAAATTATGTTTCCTAAAGTTTTTCATATGAATCTCTTTTTGCACTCACATTTTGAACGCTTGAATATTTTTTAAACTATAAGAAAAATATAGTTTTTGAAAAGCACAATTTTTGTGAATAAAAATTATAAATATTTGTTCAGACTAATTAAAGACAATCTTTTAAAATCAAATGAAATAGCGAGAAAAAGGGGAGCAAATGCATAGGTTGAAGAAGCACATTGTGAAAACAACAACAATAAATGGAAAAATAATAGCCAGAAAAATAATGCAAATGGAAGAGCAAGTAAACTCATCAAGCATTAGATAAGAACACATAATGTTCGAAATTTCACAACTACGTAAAGAAAAGTATGAAAAGTTATCAAAGGAGTAATTTCAATAATATATACTTTTAATTTCTATTTGAAAACGATGGGTAACAAATATTGCTTCCTTGTAATACAAAATTTGAGTTACAACGTATGGAAGGTAAATGTTTTAAATATCTCTGAGTCAACTGTCATTTGGTAATTTCAACACCCCATTTAATTTGTTGTGTACTGTCCAATATGGCTCATCGCTGACTAAGCTACAAGACTGTAATGTTTTGATATTCAGAGTAGTGAGGCAATTTCCTTGGCCTTTTATCGGCCACATCAGTCACTACCAAATGGTTTCTCCTGGAAATTGAAACTTGAACCGGTTGGACATTCATCGGTCACTTTACTAACTAGGCATTCACGTACGTTTTACATTTTACAGTCCACAACTTTGGAGAAAGTTTTTCGCTCGACTCCAACAAATTCCTCTAATATTCATCGCTCGAAATATCTCTCTACTAACAAAGTCAAAAGGCTCCTTTTAATATTCGTGACAGCTTAAAAAAGGCTCCATGGGTCACGAACTTTAGTATACAGACCTCATTTTGATAAACCTCCTACAAATTAACGATGTAAATTTTTCCTGGTGATTACTATTGATGAAATCTTCTTGTGTTCTCAGCCAGGTTAATTCTTTCATTTAAAATAATAATATATAATGCTTTTTATATATTCTCCTTGAATTGCTACAAACCACTGCCTATTAAAATATCCCGTTTTACTCTGAGAATGGGTGCAGAATAAGTGAAACCGACATCAGCGATTTCGACATCGACAAACTAAGAACTCTAATCAAGTTAAATCGGGATGACGTTTCATTTCAAATTCTTTCATCATTATTTGAAATATTGTTCGGGGGAATGAAATTAATTTAACTGTTTTCCAAATTCACATTGCTTCATTTTTTATTAAATATGTATCACAATATAAAAACCTATATTTTTACACCACATCCCACAAAATATACATAGGTTACCCTTCATTTCCCATAAGACAAAAAAATAGCATCCCTTCTTGAAGTATCACATACTATTACATTATTTAAGACACGGGAGAATAGTATACGCAAACGAATTCAGAGAATTTATTGAAAAAGGAACTTTTAAAATTTCTGGGGCGGCGTGCATATTTAACATGTACTTAATTCTCTCCCCACAGATTTAAAGCTAAGCCACTGCTCCATTTTCTAACGCAGGACAGTGGCGAACTGGGTCAATAGGTCACTACGCATGGTCTTTTGTGCCGAGCACATTTGCGTGGAAGGGCTAATTATCACTCTCTCGGTTATTCCAAACTAAATTTCATTAAAAGGTGTGGTTAGAGCTCACCCCTTGGTTTGTTTGTTACCCTGTTTGGGTGTAAAGTTAACATGCGCTGGGGCGGAGGCTCAGATGTTCCTCCAGGACTACCTCGTCATTCGAGAACGTTTTCGTGATGTGTGTGAACGCACCACCCGAGATTTGAACTATTCATCTTGGTTGAAGCCTAGCTTCTTATCTAACATACTACCCAGTTTCCCCATTTAATCAGTCCATTGGCTGTGTTAGGTGAGGTTTAACTTCACCCTAGACTATCAGGGGTGTGAATATCAGGTCCATTCCTTTCCTTAGGCTGACTAGCTGGGTGTAGACTTTTCTATGCGAAGTGCCCCGCATTTCACCAAAGATTTAACCCAATGAACCCATGATGAACCCAATACTCTTCGGTCACATCTAAGTGATCCACTCACCAGACTACCACAATCCTTTGTCTTTTTTTAGCATTATATGGTGTTTGGAGGAAGCGACGGAATGCTGTACATGAGTTGCCCTTCACAAAACACTCAAGCAGTGATCGGGCAGTCTCTGATAAATCCATGAGGTGGTATTCGAACCCGGGCCGACTAAGTAGCAGGCCAGTGCTCTAGCCACACCTCCAACCCTATTCCATATCTCCCTTTGTGTCAGCCCTAAAGGTATAGTTGAAAGGAATAATTGAGGACCATAGAAGCCAAGGGTTACGTGTGCATTTTTTTATTTTAGAGATTGGAGCAGATAATGGTCAGTGCGGTACACACTATTGTTGCAAAAAATTGAATCACTGAATACATATATACCTATATACTTAACAGTGATTCACTTTGCTACAACAATACCATGTACCCCACCGTGTGCATTATCAGCACTTAACTCCAAAATTATAAAAATTGCACTTGCACCATTTGGCTAATGGGATCCTTCGCTGAGTCCAATCGGACATAATAACGGCCAAATATACTTACCCAATGTATTCTTGAGCGTATCGTTATTTATTCCGGATGAATGCCAGGTCTTGGGGCTTTCGAATTTTTCGCCACGCCCATAAAGAACGCATGAGCGTCCCTCCGCAGATAATTACGCTAATCCAGCAAATGGCCTTCCAAAAGTGACGAGATACACAGAGTAAACGGCGTTCGTTAATCAGGTCAATGAATCATAACCTAGTACACTATCGGACATAAAGAGTAATTTGTAGCCGCCTCTCCGTGCGATGAAACGTGCTGGATGGATTGCCGCAGCGAGTTGGAAGGGCGCGGATCACCATTGACATCATTGAAAAGGTCACGCATGAGCTCTGGAAAATGAAAAACGCCTCTCGATAAATGCCCTAAGTTCGCCGTAGTGTGGACGTTGGTTACATTGGAGATATCATCCCGATCAAACACTGCTCCATGGATTGATTATTGGGAGGCTGCGTCACGAGACTCTTTGATAGATAACCGCATACTTTGTTTAGCACCACAGATAACAGAGATTACAAAAAACTGTCATCATAATTACAGCCCATGACCCAGAGATATGGAACGAGAGTGTAAACATTAAATGAATGGCCTGAAATAAATGTATTTATCATAGACAGTTTTGAGGATAGAGTCGTAGTGGTACTCCTTATATTGTTAAAATATCAAAATTTATACCATGTTTAAATAATTGATAAATTAGATATTATTCTATTTTTGTATCTTTTTGATCGTTTTGAAGAACAAACTTATATATGATAGAATGCAATATGCTAATTCAAAGCTATATCATCAATGAATCACATAATCATTTCTGAGGTAACTATAACTACGGAAAATTTTGACATCCGCTTCCTTATGCGTGGACCAAGCCCATTGGCTGAGACTTAGATTATGTGCGGTTTCCTGAGAGAATAGATGAAAGCTTCGTACCTTGGTAAAACCACCTAGGACATGATCCCTTGCGAAAACTGGCTTCCAAATTGAACGCATTTCAACTATGATGATAAGCATTTCAGAGAAAGAGCAAACGATATTTAGCAATTTTTAATTGAAATTAATAACTGTAAAGAATCACACGATTCCAATGCAAGTAATATAATAACGGATTAAATTTCTGATGGATTTTGTAGCTAATTTAAATGAAGGTAACCAGGCAGTAAGAAGTATCATAAATATGAGCCCACATTCAACAAATATTGGAGTAAAAATAAGTAATTTTGTCAAAGAATAAATGGCATTAATATGTTCTCACTTGCGGTTTACTTTAAGTCCTATCCTATGACAGCAGACATAAGTTGAAATTTTGCATTTTCAATCAAAAAAAATATTATTTACCTTAGTAGGTCACCACTACGGCTATGTATTTCATAAAAATTATTCAAAATTCTCGAAAATATTTTTTCAAAAATCTCTGCTCTCAAATTTGTGACTGATTATCGACGAGTTCATTTGGGGAAGTCCATAGATATTAATAATTGAGACAACTTGAGTATTTTTCCACACTTTTTAAGTCTTACTCAATTGGTTTCAATGCTCACTCGTCATTCTCGGAGACAGCTCTTGAGAATGATGTGTAAGCATTGAAACCGGTTGAGTAAGATTAAAAAAGTGTGGAAAAATTCTACAGTGGTCTCAATATTTAATACGCAAATTTGTCTTCTTTAGATGCAACATACAATTGAATTTAACTCGAGCTTAACTCAGAAAAACATTGAGATGCGTACGCATTAATTTTCATATTTTAGACTTGGACATATGTTTTGCCGCACCAAAAATCAGTTTTTGTCAAACGATAGCCGTAGGCCACCATCGGGTATTATTTTCTTTCCCTTTGGCATGGAATGCAACGAAGCCATATAAATTTTCATACTTAAAAGAGCTATAAATTAGCCCCGCGTCAGTTATACCTTTATCTGAGTGATTACTTTGGGTTAGAACAATTTTTATATATATTTATTTTTAATTGCATTCGATTCTATAAAATATGAAATTTCTTTAATGCAATGATGTTAGAAAATTCGTAATCGATTAGCGATGATACTTTTATTTAACTTTGGTTCAAAATTAAATCTGATATTCCAAATGTCCCGGGTCGGCCCTGCCGCCCCTGGATTCCCTAACTCGGATCATTGATTGCGCCTCGACCCAGTTTCCAGGGCCTCTCTCTCGCGCGCGCCGCCGGATAAGCCGCCTCATTTGTTTATTACGGAAACCTCTGGCCCGCAAAATCCCGCCACGCAAACTCCATTCCGCGCGAAATTGACAAAATACGCGCTCAGGGCGTGACGGCAGTAACGAATGTTTTCGGATAATTAAAAGCTGGATTCCGCGAGGCCGCCGCACCGCGCCGCCGGTCTCGCCGCTCAAACGCTATTCTTTCTTCGGTCCCAAAAAAAGCCGCCATGATTCAGAGGAAGAACGCTTACCCCAGAGTCTCCGGAGAGTTGTTTTCAAGAAATCGTTGGCCTCCTCTCAATGAAATATTCATTTTCGGGTAGGAAACCGTACTTTGGCTTCACAAGTGCACTCATAATTAAATTAATAGCTAGCGAACTTAAATACATTTGAGAGACTGCAAGAAACGTAGATTTTTCCCTCCGCTGAAATTATGACAGGAATGTTTTTAAGAAGTATCCATAGCGACTACGAAAAGTTCTGGGCTTTGGAAGCACCGCTCATTAAATTTTAATTCACGACTTCTCATATATCAAAAAATTTCTCGAAGAATTCCAGAAACACCATTTTTATCTCGTTATGTCTAAATCCAAACATCCTTTTAAGGCCACTATTCTCCCGTGATTTTCCATACAACAATCAGGTTTATTGAACGAGAAAAACGAAAGAATCCCGGAACTGATATATTTTCTTTTTGGGCATAAAATGCTCCTATTTTACCAAAGCGAATTGTAGTAGTTGCGATAACTTATTTTGTTATTGCAATACAAATTAAGGTCTCTTATCCCAATATAATTGCCAGAACAACGAAGAGGATAAGAAAATTGCTAATTGGTAGATTCAAATGGATTATTTATTTTCAAAGGAATGAAATTAGATGAATAATGAAAAAAATATTAAAATGGAGGAAGAGAACAAAATACGATAGAAAAAAGTATCGATAGCTTTGAATGCAAGTAAGGATGCCACATGACGGCTTCTCAGTGTCGAGCGAATCATATACCTTGTATTCTCCATTATGTTTAAATAAAGATACAATGTTAACGGCGATAACCCAATCAAATATGGCAGCTTATTGTGAAATGAAATTTCAATTTCTTTATGAAAGAGCAGATTGGAGAAAATAGGTATATTATGTGAAAACACATATGAGGGCAGTGGGAAACAATAATCGTAACTTTTCATCTTAAGAAAATTTGGTTCGAAAATAAGGATATGAAGCCTAGTGCGGGAGATGAAATAGACGGAAGAAGCAGGTAACGAATGCGTACTCCGAAGAATAGGAGGACAATGATCATTTTGAACCACCATCCACAAAAGAAAAAGAAGTTATCCTTATTATGAATCAGAGCAATTGCTTGGGAACCATAGCGGAGGGAAAAATTGAAAGAAAAAAATAACAGGCATGAAATATTCATATAAAATAACAGCTTTGTTGTAGAAATATAGCAACGAAGTACAGGAACTGGCAGTAAAGACATTAAAGAACTGCAATGGAACAACCGTAAAATTTTAACAACGATGACGATGAGGATTCCGTTGCGCTAAAATCGCTTTTAACATTTACTTCACGAGGGTAAAAGGTAGAAGAAATCCTAAACAGTAATACTTGATACCATTTATGACCCACGGAAGCAAATCAAGGGACCTTTATAGCTCACCCGAGTGATTAATAATTCCACCTCCGGTCACCGGAGGGCGCTACTTCCTGGCCGAGGCTCACGAGGGATGGTTCCTCCCAGGAGGCGTGGTGAGGGTGTGGGATGAATAAATCGAAAGAGCAAGGCTGCGAACGCAAGAGTGGTAGAACGTTTCAGAATCTCAACATATATGCCCGTTGTATACCTGTCGGTCATCACTTTCTGGAATTAATTTCTCCTTTATTAGGAGAATAAGGAATCCGGGGAAGAAAGATGCAGTTTAAGTACCCGCAAGTCAATGACGGCTTTAATAATTAATAAAAAATAACGCTAAAATTCGCGTAATTTTTTAAAATTTTGTTATAACGAGAAAATTAGTTTGAAAATTTAGAACTTACGTCATATTTTTATCCTCCGCGTTTTGTAGGCTCTATGCGTGGATCTTGGAATCTTGGAATGTGAAATAGCATAGATATAAAATGAAATTGAGTAATAAACTCAGGAAAAGAAATCGATGCGGATGACACAACTCAACTCACTTTCAATACCTTGTGTACGGCAGTATGCCGTTAGTTCTACAAAATAATAACAGGTGACGTGGAATACACAATGTTTTTTTTTCTGATATTGCCCCAAAGCAGAGAATTCGGTGAGGGATGACTTGAAATTATTGCTATTTTTTCTATAACTCAGCTTATACTGTTTTCTTCAAGATAGTGTGCATTTATATCCAAAAACAACCTTTTCTCTTTTTTTCCCTTCATACTCTCAAATTAATTTTTTTTTTGATCGAGCATGACTCCGCCACTTTCTATTATATCGTCACTAGGAAAGCTTTCAGCCACCCATTTATATTTTTTCATTGCACATTAGAAAATTTCATAATTATGGGTTTGCAAATAGTATAAATAGCATATTGGAGTAATATTATTATTCATTTTCCGTTTACTTACTTTTAATTTCAATTTTAAAGAACGCTAGCGCGACTTAAAGATATGTGAATACCACACAAGATTCCATCACAACAACTTGAAGCTGCGTAAATCGTCATAGTATGACCCTTAGTCGATAAAAGCACAACCTATTCTAGCCAATAGCTAATGACGTAAAACAGTCTATCGATAGTTCTTAAATGGTCATGCGTCCTCTAAAAGGATACTAGGAAGCAAAGGATTTTCAGACCCGATCCTAAAACAAGCTCGAATCTGCCATTGTCATTGTCAAAATCTGTCATTGCCACGTGATTGGATTTGTTCAAGACTTGTTTACGCATGTATTAATGAGAGCATCGAAGCTTTGTTATTCGCTTCATGAATTTAGCAGCGTAGATACAGTTTATGATCAGAGTAGTTTTCACATTTTAAAGAGAAAACTTTGCTGAACGTCGACCATGAGTCCTACAGAGTGTAAGAATAATACTAACTCCATACAATGAAGACAAGAAGCGCACTAACTAGAATGCTATCTCTCAATCACACACCTTAGACCTCTTGCTAGTCCATCGTAACATGGTAGAAAACTAGGACTTGTGTAAGGTACAATATTGTGTGATTCCTGTTGAAACTATAATTGGTGGATTTCACATACATTGGTTCAAATCGTAATAAGCCATTATTTTGGTAAAGCTATGTTGTATTGAACTTAAAATGTATTCAGCAATCATATTCCTTTCATTGTTGTATTTCTTCTTTTATGCATTTTCTTGCGAGTTTTTTCTCTCACTCCAAAAAATAGTCGGTAAAATTATTCTACGAGGTTAAATGATACATAATTCGCATTTCAGTGTATCTTAGATTAACACGATAGCCATATTTCAATGACAGCCTAAAGTATGAAATAATATTATCTTCTCTTCCGTATTTTCAGAGCAAATAACCTAATACATGATTATACATACATAATTTCAAATCTGATATCCAAAGGTTAAAAAAAATTTAATGAGGGTGTTTTCAAATAGTGTCTGCTCATGCAAGCAACTCTTACTTCATTGCTTCCCGTGGAATTCAGAAGGTCTCATAAAATTTTGTATTCAAAAGAGTTCTTCGATTCCGCAACGAGGGTCATAAAAACTACCAGCAAACTTTATGACATTTGAGGTGATTCAAAAGATATATCACAGATCCTAACTCCTTTTAGTTTCGCACGGATACGTAGAACTTCCTTTGATGGTCCTCCCTAGTACATAACTTTACTTCCGCACTCTCGTATCTAGAGTTCCGGGTATCGCATCAAAAAGTCGTTTCTATTTCATATCGGCAGTATCTTGGAGTGTTATTGCTTCATTTTAAAATGTCTTTGTCGAGCCAACGCAATTTACATAGTACCACCGTTTTAGTATTGACTTGTCTACCACATAGCATTGACTCGTTTAACCACATTTCAGGAAAAGTTGAGTTTTATTTCTTAAGGATCAGTCAAATTTGTGCAATAGATCCTTACGAAATATTTATAAAAATAAATACTTATATTTCACAATGCAGTCACCGTAATATAGGAGGAAAATATAATTCTAAAGCAATCATGTTTATGCATTAATAAAAAAATCAAAAAGTTCAGAACCGTTGTTTAAGATGAGCTTCAGCTACCATTTTCGATAAAATAAACGAAAACACCCATGAATTTAGTTTGAGGTCATAAACTCCATTCGAAGATCGGCAGTTTCCAGAAAAATCTATTAGGAATGCAGCAGCCGCTAAAAACTTTAAATGGAAACCGCCTGCATAGAAAATAAAAAAAATACTTTCACTCATTTTTAAATCCGACTGCCTTCTTAGAGAATTAGCAGCTAAACTTCAATATTGGTATTCTTTCCTGTACATATTTTGAAATATATATCCGCAATATGCATTGTTAATTCACTCAAAGTAATCGCCCATATGGCCTAAAGATAATATCATTCAAATCAATAAATACCTTTTTGTAAAGTAGCTTACGTTCCATTTTATTTTGAAAAACAGCTAAATAGGAATTTTTTCAGACAATAGCAAAGCGAATAGTCTGCGTCGGAATCTATCTTGAAATGACGCTAAGTATAGTTGACAACGATGCATTAATGCAGCCATATGAATTTCCGTGAATTTTGGAGTTCACTTTCAATTATTATCCACATTTCTTTACCTTACAGAACTACAGCCGTATCATGATGAATATTTGTGTCACAGCCATAATTTACAGGAGCGTAATCGGAGAACGTGCCGTTATCTCCCCGCCAATAAGGCAATGTAATGGTCAAAAACAGAGAAAATACTCGTAGATGAAAACGGATGCTACGTCGTCAACTGGACGGGCCATCAAACGAGTAGGCAGTGAATGATGCTTAATAGCCCTGCGCTAAAGCAACACAGTTTCTTTTATTCATACCATTCGAGTAGTTAAATGGTAGCTACGTGAAATTCAATACCCAACAGTCAAATTAGTACAATCTGAACCCACCACCACCACCGGAACACCTGATGTGCAGTACAAATTATGAGCGAGTATTATTGTTCGTCGGCAAACGAATTCTTGCCATCATGAACTTGAATTCATGGGATCAGTGATGGGGTACACGATTTACTTTTACCAGAGGAAAACAGAAAAACAATTCCCAGTTTACTGAAGAAAAAAAGCACATTAGTTTAACATCAATTCCCAGTCAATAGACCAATTTAGAGCAATGTAAAATGTAATGCAGTGGTTACTATAAAGTTTGCCTTGGCTTGGCATAAAAAATCTTATGAGAACATTGGTTCCGGAATTGAGGACTATTGCTCAGGAAGATTATCAGTTAAAATCATAACGGCTGCTGTGCAAGTGGATATTTAGAACCTTCAGTAACGCTAACGGCTATGCGCATTAGACGATTTTGATACTGCAAGAGTCAATTTTCTAAAACCGTTTGTCATGAGGCACCGGTGATCTATTTCTCACGATTACCAGAAAATTCAGAAATCAGTTTCTCATGTATTTTCAATAAATTTGAATACCTAAAGCCTGTGTAAAGTATGAATAGTTATGTACTCTGAGGGAGATCCGGCTGCATGCGTTACCATAGCCTACGTTGCGTGATCCATGTTGCGCGAGGAATCTCATTGTTCCTTGTGGCTCGGTATTCCATTTCTAAGCTGTTACACTATATGACGCATTCTTCCCATCAAATTCTCTTTTTCTCCTCACTTTTTTTACCTTATTCTCATTTCATACTCCACCACTTCTGTTATGCACAGCGAGGGAGGGTTTTGGGGGATACACCCCCCCCCCCCCCCCCCCCCCAGAGCTCACAGAAATTTTTAAGTTAAATCTATTTTACATAATTGGATTGATATTACTTATAGAATAGTGTAAGGATTAATAAAATACCCTTCAAAAGGCCGTAAAAATCACCATTTTGAACCATTTATCTTAATTTTTTCCGGCGGAAGGCCTCCGCACCTCCCGCTTATCCTGGCGAGTATGCAATACACAAAGCACCCCTGTATTGCTTGCGCCTGAAACCCCCCCCCTAGCCTTAATTCCTAGCTGCGCCCCTGCTGTAATGCATTTGAAGTTTCCCGAGGCCGCACCGGGGACCAAGAAGGGGCCTAGAATCTCCACTGCCCTCACTCGTCCTCCCTCATTGTCCGGGAGCAGCGTGCAGAGCAGGTTCAGGAGAACAGTCCACGGTAGGGTAGATCAAGGTGCAAGCTACATGGCAGGACGAAAGGGGCGTGGGCACTGAGGACCTTGATATCTTGCACTCCCGGCACCCACTTCAACCGTTAGAAAGGATTTATCAACCTAGAGTATCAACCTACGCACCCGATAACGCATAAACTTTGTGATCCTGGCATTTATTATTTTCGATCAAAGTAAAGCCAACCTTATCACCTAATAGTTGTGTCACTGCTAGTATTTATTACTAATTAGAACAGAAAGTGATTTTTCAGACACCGTTTTTTTTTAAAGAGTGGAATTAAAGTACGTTTATCCTTTTTATAGGTTTAAGGTTGCATTGCGCCATCTTAAGTATTCCATCCCAAATCCTGTAATTGGTGCGATTCTAGTTTGATACTAGTGTCTATTTGGATCCAGATCCCACAAACCAACGTAGCTAATACTAAAAATGCTTAAAATACAATATGACTCAAACAATTAAAACAATGCTCAGATATTTTCACCAACTTAACTATTCCCATTCACAAAATTTAAACAATTTTCATCAAAATTGCATCGGCTTACCTTCAGCAAGATTAATCGTCGTGTCACAGCTCCCAGCAAGGCTTCGATAATTCATAATTTAACGGTTGGAATTATAGATTCTAAAACCCTCGCTCTCGTGAAATATCTAGGATAGAGTTGGCTCTTGGATTTGGCTTAGAGTTGGTACAAGAAAGACAGAGGAAATTACATCTCCATCTCACGGAAAGCTAAGTTGTGAATTTGCGGCCACGATGAGTGACTTTCACCTCCAATATTTTGATGCAGATACCTTTCGCTGCGCTTTCCCCCATATCCGAATCCTTTCTATTTACTCTCCCAGCCATATCTAGCCTTTATTCAATTTTCTCTCGCCACACAACCTCCTATACTCACTCACGGGCTAATCGGCTTCACGCACTCCCTCTGCACTTAATCTCCCCCTAATCCGCATCGAACACTCACCCTCTGGCCACCCCCTGATCGCACGAATAACCTCCCTTCTCCCCTGTTCTCTCTCCCCAGTCAACCCGGGGCTAAAACCACACGGTCAAGCCGAGCATAAATTTCGGAGCATGTTCACAAGCATTGATTTCGGTGGTGCGGGAACGTTATGGTATCAGACGTGACGTGGTCTCCAAACCCGCTCCACCACCACCCTCAACTATCAATACACCCGTCCAAGGTGTCTCCGACCCCTCAAGCCCCGCGTAAAGTCCTCATCCCATATAACATTGACCTGTTCCCAGGACAAACTCCTCCCCTTCGCCCGGTTGAACACCAAACCAGCCCTCCAACCGAGCTCTCGCTGTCCCGAGGTGGAGAGATTTATAGCGCTAATTTGCGCGGTGGCCGCTGGCGATCTGAAGATCAAATGAATGATCGCGGAGGTTTCGGTCAAGAGTGACGTGAGATGTTAGCAATGTGCAGAGGGAGAGAGAGAATTTTACTGAAAAGAGTATCAGGGGGGGCTTGAAGAACCCACTCTTCAGGATATTCATATTAAGAATGAAAATGAAACCATCATTAACAGCCAACAACCTAGATATTGGCTTAATGTAGCTCTCATATATACTCCCCTATCAGCTATTACTAATTCATGTTCAAAAGAGAGAGAGAATAACACTGCAAAAAGTATCATAGTAGTGCTTGAAGAGCCCTCTCTTCAGGATTTTCACGACTTTTTTAAAGATTAAAAATTAAAACCAATATTACCAGTCAACGATTTAACTATTGGTTAAGCGTAGCTCTCATCTCAATTCCCTTATCAAAAATTACTATTTCATTTTCCAAAAAATGTATTTTCACATCTTAAAGCATTATGAGGTATATAATTATGTTTTATTTGAGTTAAGTTTTTGGACCAAACAAGAGAAAAAGAAACTTGGTGAATGAAGCATAATATGAAAATCAGGGACCTTTTTTACTCACCAGACATAGTAGCCAAAGCAAAATCCGGAGATTTTGATGGGCAGGGGACATCATGAGAAGAGGCCTGAAATTATTATAGCAACGAAAGTATTATTAAAACTAGTCTGAACAGAAAACTCTGATGGAAGACGACCTCCGGGAGGATCAAAAAAAAGATTTAAGGATGAGGTGATTATTTATATGAGGAAAATGAGATTAAGCGAGGAGGATGCAGAAGATCGTTAGCATTGGTGGCAGACAGTTGTCGAGCCTAAATACCATCTAGGGTATAAATGGCGACGGAAGTAAGAGTAAATAAGTAATTTGAGTCTGCATTTACATGGAGCGCTTCATTATTTTCTATTATGATGCATTCATCCGCTTTAAATGAATGTTTTTTAATTTGCTTACGAGCTCAAGTTACTTTTTTCTATTCTGCGTGTGTAGGGGAAGAAATAAATCGCAGGCATGCTCAAAACGAATGACAAGGAGGGTCCTTGGCCCCACCCTCTTAAAATGAAAGCAATGGATCCCGCCTGGTCGCGCAGGGCAATGCGGTCAAAAGGTTCATGTCGATCATTAATGCCTCGATATGGTCCTACCCTTGGTGTGAGAGAGTGTCCCTCCGTAAAATAAATGGAGATTTACATCTCCAAAACACATTAATTCCTCACTCGGGACGCCATCATCCAATTATTCATACGGGAGTGTATCGACAGGCATAGCCAGACTCTTGAGTGCCACGAAAATGGAAGAGTATATTTTGATAATATTACGATCAAATAGAAGATAGGAAATCTAAAAAGTGAGGAATTCGGCTATAATGGGGAGATTTTCCACCGTAACTCTATATACTGAATTGCAATTCCCTGAAACGCCAGGGAGATGATGGAAGACTACAGCACAAAAAAATAAGGAATACCCAATAAGTGTATTATTTACTACAATAGCATATTCGTTAGCTGCAGTTTTTTATCGTACACGGAGAGCTTACTTTGATCCACATAATTACCTAATCATAAATAACACTGCATAAAGTCCATCACGATAAGTGAGGGCATGGAAAAATTATTTATCATATTAAAATTCTGTAAAATACGCATTCAGCCAAGTCAGTCTTGATATTCAGTATGATGAGACGAAATTGCTATTGGAAGATTCGAGATCGAACACATGTCTAATTATATAGCATTAAATCGAAATATTTATTGTATTTATTCAAAACATATATACAAAATTCTAATTCGTTCAAAATTATTTTAAAATTTCTCTTCCTTGTGTAGCATTTACAGAGCAATCTTTCCGTGAAGTTGAAGAAAATTTCGGGAATGATAGAAGCATCAAAGACCAGCTATTTCTTGTTGGAGTACCATGAAGCAAATTATCAGAAGAAAACGCAAGTGATCAAATCATTTTATGCCATATAAATATATATTAGTGCATCTATCCGAATGATTTCCAACTGATCCCGCAAAGAGAAGTATCAGACTTCTCATTCCTGAACTCATTCGTTGAATTTATACCTGCATTACCAAATGATGGCTATACCAAGGCATGGCCAGCATTTGAAATGTACTCGAACCTAGGGCTAATTGTCATGGTAAGAGGTGGGGAATTATTTCATCTACATACTGCTTTACGTCCAACTATTGAATGCATAGACAAGGAAATGCATCTCTCACGACCACAACAGTGAGAGAACCCTTTGAAACGTTTACTGTACGACCAACGTACTAAGCTTAGGAGGATTCTGATCACAATGGCGAAGACCATCGATTCGCTTATTGGAATGGAGGAAGTGGCTAATTACCACGCTTGTCCCACTTGCTAATCGTCAAAAGGCTGTTTCTCCTGTCATTAGAATAATGCCCTTTGTATCTCTAATGAGATAATTGCACAAAAGCTTCTTAGACGCAACCATAATGAATAATTCACAAATATTACACAGCGCTAACAGCACAGAATCATTAAACGAAAAGTAGAATGAAACTATTACTACATGAATCAACGCAAAATCACAACTTTATGCATAGTGAAGTGCTCTTCAACAAAATAGTAAATACATTCACGAAGCGTTTAACAGTGCTGCGGTTCCCTAAGTTTCAGCTTACCATCATGATGCCGTGTTGTAATAACATAATACAGGAAAATGAATTCAAATACCAACTTTGAAGGAAAAAGTAGTCCTAATGCTCTTAGGCGTTTGCAAAAAAAAACAAGGACTGTACTCCATAGGTGTAACTCTCTTGATAGATTTAAAATTTATCATCAATTATTTTCCAAGAAGGAAAAAGAGTATTGGCTCTTCTAAAACCAAAAGGAACGTCTTTGAATAGAAAAAAATCAGAAAATTGCAAAAAAAAAAAATTTATCAAGTCGCGCACAGATTTGAACGTGAATATTTCATTATTTTCAAATTTAAGTGAAAAATTCAATACATCTTATCCATTTGAGAATAAACAATTAAAAAATCTTGACTTCTCTAAAAATCCGAGTGACATTATTAGCAGGGTTACAACTCCGGCACCATCAATAGATAATCATCAAATGGAAGTCATAAATTAAAAAAAATATCTATGCTAAAATTGATCGCACCATTTACGACCTCTACTCTTCTACAAAACAATGGACATTAAAAAATTAATACATCATCAGAACCAGACATCGAATCGTCCTTCATAATGACGGATCATTTTAAATGTAAAAAGTGTTAATATTAGTTTGAAAAACAGTTATCATAACTTTGCAGTTGTTCATATGTTATGATCATAAATAACTATCAATATACCATGCTAGGGAGTAAATTCTTCGAGGTCTTTCCTATTCCTAGAGAACGACATTGGGGATGCGATATTTTGAACGTTCCCCGAAAAATACAATTTTCCAGTCACAATACCTAAACAAATCATACTGCAGGACGTTACTTTCAAGAATACCACGGCTATACGAACAATGCACCCATTTATCAATACACAAAAAAAATCGAGGAAATGAATAGCACATGAGTCTTGGAAAAAAGTACAGAGTGCCAAGAAAACCCTGGCTTCTAAATAAAAAAAAGAAGCACGATTTATTCGAGGCGCACGCGTGACCTAATTCCTTTTTTCCATGCATTGTCCACTTACAACGAGACCTATAACTTGCTTTTCACCTTTGCCTTCAGAGCTACATTTATACCTGTCCACCACAACGGAAACTTTTACGATGAGCGTCCTGCATTAGTTTCCTTCGAAGCACCAGATTAATTTTTTTATGCTGGAGGAGAGGAGGTGCCTAATATTTTTACTCTTCTGAGCTTCCGGAAGGAAAATCGCTTCCAGAGTCGTATAAAGATTGATGAAATAATGTTTGAATTTTTAAAGTTCGCATGTACACGACGTTACTGTTCCGACAACCTGGTTACGTTGTCCACCATTTCTGTAGCTCTCTCGTCGCACTACAGGTAGATATACCGGGTACGGCTTGAGTAGAGGAGGAATGAAAAATAAAAAAATAGCGCCGGACACTGTCAATGTCAGGCCGTATTTAGAAAGGAGCATGTCGTTAGAGAGAGAGAGAGAGCGAGGGCTGGGAAGAGGGGGAAAACCGTTGGGTTAGGGGGTGAGTACGGGATTAGGTAGCTTGCAGTAGTCGAAAAACGCTGTCGAGGCGCTTAATGCCCGAGCTGCGGAGAGCCGGCGGGAGGGATGCTGGATGAGAGCTTGTTTTTGCGCTGGACCCTTTCGTGAGCGCGACGATGCAGGCAATCCTGGCTGAGCCCTAATGCGCGACGGACCCAAATCACTTCTCGTCCCCGCAGTCACTTCCGCTTATATTTACCCGTTTGACGTCCCGGGCTCCCAGGATTTAGCCAGCTAGCCATCTCTCTACCTACCGCAAGGAACTTGTTTTATTTATTTTTTTAATATCATCGTTCCACCACCCTCACGCTCTGTCGCGGAAAAGAGTCCAGTTGATAGCAACTCGGAGATTTTACGCCTTCATGAACCTTGTCACATCTTGTTAAAAAATTTAGCAACTCCACCGAAACAACAACGGGGAGAGCGAACCAAAAAAATGAAATCTCAGAGCAGGAAACAGACTCTGCGTGTCCGTTCCGAAACAAAATAGGGCTTAAAGACCGATTAAGTGATTTAAGGGAAGTTTATAGACATCGTCCACGCTGCTTTGCTCCGAATTCCCTGTGTACGTACGCAAACTGCGACTGCAAAGTTAATGCACTTGACAGCGGAGGTCAGCATATGTGTCTTTTGTCTTCAGCTTCGTCTCATTTGAGTCAATTATGCATGCAACAAACTGGAAGCGGACTCGAGGATGTGCCTGGAAGGCATCCTCTCTCTCTCTCTCTCTCACGTGGGCTTGTTCATCAAAAGCCTCCACACGTGCTATTCATTCCACACCTCAGTACGGCTCCGAGGCAATATCGCACGTCACTCCTAACCTCGAAGGCATGGAACAAAAAAGAAGAAACTCTGAACTTAGCACGTACACTTCATACATTAGAGTACCAAGCAAGGATTTTTAAAGAAGGCACTACTTCCTTGCTTCCTGGGACCTCAAGTACAGCTGAAATACTGCATTTAATTGCCTTTTACTGTTCAAAAAAGTTACGCTGACACTCTTTCTCTAATTTATAAAATAAAAGAATTTTTCAAAGAAATGGAATGCTATTTATATTTTATCACTATCTTTATTAGGAAGACTGAAGCGAAGACTTCATTAAAAGGAGATAATTTACGCAAATTACCCTAAATTATCAATTAAAAAACGCAAAACCACCTTTAAAATAACAATTATTTTAAATTTTATTGCGAAATTGACATTTTCATCAGACATCACTAAACACATGCCATTAATCTGCATTTGTCAAAGAATATCGAAGTATAAATATATTTTTACTCTAAGAAAATTATGCACCTATGTTTTCTCACTGTTTTCAAAATTGGGGTTGAGCTTCGAAGAGAAGTTACTGGAACAAGAAAAAGTTGTATATTGGCTTTGAAACAAGATTCCTTGAGCTCGGCCTGAACAGCCCATCAATTTATGTCAACAAATAAGGTATTTTACTGTTTAATTGCACCTGACTTTCGTCAAGCCTCTGTCAAGTCTTTTATCCCTAGCTACTGATATTTTCATTTTGTCACCTACTAAATCACCGACGTAAGTTAATTAAGGTTTAAGGTGAAAATAAATATTGCTGAGAACGTTGCAACAATAGGTATAAAAATTAAAGAAACACCTGTTAGCCTTATGCTTCCAGCAACCATAAAGGGAGGAGTTATATTAATTACTACTAGTAGGTACTTATAGATGAGTTATATTTTACCCACCGTTTTAATACCAAGTTTAAAAACATTTCACTGAAATTAGGCCTTCGTACTCTAACCCAAAACTTTGATATAGGAAGAAACTTGCGTTAAAATGTGTTACGTCATTAAGTACGCATGGCTATAATAAGCTATTAACTAACTTGAATTAAAAAATAATCGAAGAAAATTTGTGGCAATTTGCGATTACTTGTTTGTTCGAATTAATTTTTACTCAATCCTGCACATAAAAATAAAATAATTTTCTCATTTTCCAAGATGGATTAAATTTTTAGCTCCTACGCATTATTTTTTTGCCACAGAAAAAGAAGAATTTGCGAACAATATTGAGCATGAAATGCTTGCTTAGCTCTGCTAAAAAAAAGAGCTCCCTTGTAAGCGTAAGCCCGCCCTCCAACCCAGAAACAAGAACTTTTCCTAAGCATTGAATGGAGCGGAGAGTGTGTGCTAGAGGTTGGCAGGTCGCACTAGGCACTTTGCTTCACGCGTCATCTGAGAAGCAATGCGGCGGAGCAATCGTTATATAAATATTTTGCCGCCAAAGCCATCGAGAATGCATTAGCGCCCACATAGTTTGATGGAGTAAGGGAGGAAAAAAGTTTTCATCGATAGCCCAACCTGCGTGGTGTGAAGAAACGGGAGAACTTAAAAGAGTTGAAAGCTAGACACCAAAGAGTAAATGTAGACTCCTAGTTTTATGCAGGAAAAAATTCACATCCATGCGGATCTAAAATTACCGTCGCATGTAGCTGAATCGATACGTAGAACGGTACTTACTTTAGTCCGCAAGATATTAGGATAGTTTTTGAATAATCCTGCATTGCTTGTACCAAATGATTAGGCTCTAGCTTGGATATTAAGAATACGAAACATTGTGATGGCAAACTTTACACTTTTGAAAACTGAAAATTCTTTTTAGTGATTTTCTTTTGCTATATGGCAATGGTTTTATAACGAGACTGAAATGAGTCGTAACTCACGATTTTGGACCATTTCTTTTATACTTTACTTAATTCCCACATGAAAGATTCCGAAAAATCATTTGATTCCAAAACAACTTAAACCTCTACCTCCTCCCAGTTCATCACTATACCATAGTAGTGTAACACTTGTCTAGTGATAAAATCTGCAGGTTGTTTTGTATATATGAGGCTAGAGCTACCCCAGAATAACCCAAAAGAGTGTAAATTTCACGTATTTAGAGTCAAGGAGCCAATTATTTTCGCTAGGATATGTACTTAATTTGGTCAGAGGCTAGCAAATTTGCTCTTATAAACATATACACCAACTCTTGCTTATTTCACTTTGAGTTGGAATAAATTATGCTCAAACATATATTTTCATTCAAGCGTGGTCTACAGAAGTTGCCTACAGTTCCAGGACATACCTTTTCTCCCTCAAAAACACGCAAAAACGATGCAAAAAGTGAGACCAGTTAAATATATTATGCTTGCTATTAGGTTTGATTGGGAATAAAGCCAATTAATAAAAATGAGATCCATTATGCGTTACTAATACATATTTCAAGAATAGTACTTTGTAAGGTACCTTAATAGCAAGGGAAAATGAAATGCCGAAAATTTTGAAACCAAACTTAAATAAAATATCCAGCTATTTTGGTGATTTAAAGCTGGTAACTCTAAACAATTTCAATGGAATAATCAAACCGATTCACGGACATTTTTCATTTGGGGACAAAGAATAATTAAGAATTAATTGCAATATAAAAGTTAGTCCATATTTTTTTTTCTTTCCAACAGTACAGTGGCACCTGAATCTTTCTTTATAACCTCCATTGAAATCAACCGGCTTCAGCATGCTCATATTAATAGCATTCACATAGGATTGCGACCTAACCTGTGAAGAATAATGGAGTCCGCTAACTTAACGAGGAGAGAGAATGGTAAAAGCATTTGGCTACTGACCCAGGGTCCCTGGTTCGAATCCTGAGGAAGCAGTCAGACATTCCGGACAGTTATACTAAAAGTGGACCATAGAAATACTTAGCACTATTGAATTCCAAAACCTTTGACTTATTATGGTGCGATTATTACACTCACCTATCAAAACAAATCTAGGGTTAAGGCTTTGAGTGGGTGGAAAGAAGTGAAAATTATAATATCGCTCTATAAAAATGGATAAAATATAATAAAGTTTACCACCTACGATGACATGATTTTTTCATTTACGATTACACTAAAATATTTCTAAGTGAAGCATTTTCTGTCTACAGTGAAGAAAAATATACAAAAAAGCTCAACATGCACGCATTCTTTTGAACTCTACTATACGGACAACGAGTACTCACATCGGAAATAACAAGACCGTTAAGAAATTCGCCATCGCATCATTTCTATGACTGGTAATGGAGCGTGGAGTGAAGGTACGATATTCCGTTGAAAGGGTTTAACCACAAAAACCTCATGTGTGAATCGCGATGGCTGTGTCTGTGACGTTCGTTACTGCAGCAAAGAACGAAAGCATATTAATAAGTGGAACTGATTCAAGCGTGATACAGTGGAAATTTGGTATACTGAAATAAAAGTTAGTTGCACTTTTCCACAGTTATTTTAACGCACCGCACACATTCAAGTAACTGTAGAAAAGTGAAACCACCTTTTATGTCAATAAGGCATTTTAAGGTGGGTAAACGGAATAAAAATTACAGATTAAGATAAATTTAAATCACGAGGAAATTCACCAAATATACAGAGAGCGAGAGCTACCAATTTAACAAAATAGACTTGGTGAAATTAATAGATATTTTATTACAAAAGAATCACTTGCCGCAACTATCTCACCATAGATCCAAAAGAAGGAAATTCTCATTTTGAATAAATAACGATAATATTATTTTAAGGACCCAATTTAATAATCTATCTATAAGAACAATTTAAATGCTCTGGTTTGATGCACTAATAAGTTGAATACAAATTCATCGAAATTTTTCGGGTCAAGTACGGTGCTGTTTTATTCATCACTGCTTTAATAATATTTTATTGGTGTTTTTATTGGGCAACTAAGAACATAAAAACCGTACACTACATACGTAAGATGCATTAAATTATGAATATAAAATTTTAAAATCCCTTAAAATTAAACAAATATTGATTGCTAAGAACAAAATAGTGATAATGATCACTTGCTCACAAAATATTGGCTAATGGCACTTTAAAAATTCTTTGGTTTTCAAATGGACTGAAATTCCGGCAATTAGTTCCTAAATAAATGGAAACATTAGAAGATACATTAAATATTTCAAAACACTCCTTACAAATCATCCAAAATTCAAATCAATTATTTCAATTCTTGAATTTAAATATTTCCGTACGTAGGTGATTTATTGAATGGATCGCCATCATATTTTTTGGTTTCTAGCACGCAACCGGGTCACAGAGTTTTCCAAAATGTTTCTTTAACTAAAACACTGAATATACGTGATAACCAAAGCTGTTATTTTAGTCCTTTTCATATTTATGGATAGTTGAAAACTATAAAGAGTTATTATAAGCATCAACTACATTTACTGCATTCGCATAAGCAGAGCTCTAGCATCAGTGACAAAAGAGTGAAAACGTCAGTAAAAATATGGGACTTATACTAGAAAATCGTGCTTGAGAATTGAGAGCCCGAATGAGCAAAACAAATTGCATAAATACATGGAGAAAAATTCATATATATTTACGTCAGGGAGATAAATTATTTGCCGAGCTATTTTCAAGCTGGGATATTTTATGAATGGGGGTACAAGCGCCAATTGGCTCCTAAAGTAGTTAATCTGGAGAAGATTTTATTTACCTACTCTATGGTAATTGCCTTCGAATATAAACATCAAGGAAATACAGTTACAGACACGCAGCAGCCTTTGGATAAGGAGGCAATCTAAACAAGAATCAGGCTTTTCAGTTTCCACGTGTTTCACCATTTCAAATGTTGCCATAACGAGGTTAAAAATAAAAATAAATTCTGCGAGGATAAATGTAGCGTATGGAACGCATTTAGGCAAGATCACCTGTTCCTGTGCAGCGGACGATTTCGCTTATTTCCTGGTACGTGAAGTGAGGTTGCAGAGTGGGTGTTTCGCTAGAAACTACGATGAGGAAAGAACACTAATTCCAAAGTGAATCCAAACGGTTTTTTGTCTGATGCTTGAGCTCAGTCACACACAAACCAGGAATCATATTGAGTATTTTGTATCTTCTTCATGAAATTTATCTTTGAGCTCGAGGACAAAATTAAGAATTTACTAAATCCACTCCTCTTTTCCAACTCCATATAGGTATGAACGAGTGGCTTGGTTGAGTTGCTTTGTGCTGGCGAAAATACTTTTAATCTTAGGGTATATTTGACATAATTCGGTCAAGAGGACATAATTCAACTCAGAATCAAAAACACGAAAGTACTAGCATAAAAACACGAAAAATTTCCCAAGAGAAAAAAATGAGAACTTCGATATTTCAATGCCAATGGCCAATATTGTTTATGTCTTATTTGGAATAATTCAAGCTTATCTGGTGGCAGCTGCTTATATGAATTTAAAGGTAATAATACCTTAGACTAAAATTCAATTTTGGGTAATCCCTTCAAAGTAATGGTTTTGAGCAAGATAAATATTTAACGTCTTCAAAAATCCAAAATTATAATCTCCTTTCCTGTCGTAGAGAAACGGACAATAAGAAAGCATTTCTTCCTAAATTATTCCAATCTCCATCAATGCAGGGAATTGGTAGCGATTAGGATCAAAATAGCTGCAAATAATTGGAGAGGGCATGCTCGTAAAGGGTATAACGGACTCTTTCTAAAACTTTTATAACTTGTTCTAGCTAAAATAACTGCACATAATCATATACATGCACTGGAATATTAAAGCATAGCTGTGAGCATGTGATGATATTCCCGTAATACATTATTTAAAAACAATTTCAGCCAAGGGTCTTGAAAAAAAGAGAATAAACTAACTTGGTTGTTTTTTCACCTAATGTTATCTCCTAGTCACGTTTCATATACTGGTCTGAAACCGTTCAAGACCCAGGCTTAAAGGATTACGCATCCGCAGAACCACTTTTTGAAGGTCTAAACGGGTGGTTGCGGCACACTTAAAAGTTAAATAGTCCATGCCCATATAATGTTCAGTCCAATGGTTATAGTGTATGTCCAACAGATTTGTCATTTTAGAGCAACTGACAGCGTCTCCATCATGAATATAATTCAGTGGATAAATAAATGATACAAGCCATAAACTCATCTTTAAAAAGTCACGTTTTAACGTCAAAATGCTCTTTTTATTTTACAAAAAAGGAAAAAATATGCCCATCACGGTATTAAAATAGTATGTAATTATAATGCGAGTTTAAAACAGGAACCAACTGACAAGCTCCTAAGCAGGACCTCTGTCAAAATATTGTTATATAGGAAAATTACACGCAGATATGCTTTGTAATTAAATGCGTATGACAAAATGGAAGATGATTCTAACGTAAGCATTCTTTGGTATTCAAAAGGCACTAATTGTGCAAAAATGAGTGTGGCAATTTTTTAAAATGTATAATTAAAATATATCATTACTAATGATTTAACAATCATCGATTAATAAATGGAAAAACTCAAGCAGAGTGCACAAGGGAGGAAAGCTAAATTATCATTCTAAATATTTATTTGGAGAAATGAATTCCTTAATTTACTAGTGTGCTCAATGCACGAAACATATAATTGGTTTTCTGTGAGTGTTTATGTTCTGCCACAAATGGCGTCCGCAAATATTTAAAAATTCTTGCACGCGGTGCCAAAAAAATAGACGATAATATATAGACAGAAATAGAAAAAATAAAGTAATTAGAATTAATTGTCCCAGGTTACCGATGTTAGAAAATTTAACGATACCTTTGTCGTTTTAAGGTATTTCTGTAGTCAGCACCCGAAAGTCTGCTGGATTATTGATTGAAATCCATTTTCAATAGACATAAATGAAAAATATATTCTTCCTTTATTATTTGCAGTGGACATTTCATCAAGAATGATTTATCTATTTTCCAAAACATTGAAATAATTTATAGTTTCATTACATATGAAAGCCATCCAACAGGGAAACAAAATAGAAAATAGTAAATTTCATCATGGATGAATGTGATATAAGCACAAAAAAATGGAATTTGTGGAATCGGCAAGCATCTTCCGCAGCATCCGGTTAATTATGAGAGGGGAATTTAAAAAAATAAATACGGGGTAGTATCCGCATAATTAGGGTAAAAATATGCCCATGCGCAGCCGCGCAATTTAATAAAAACAATTCTGGCCAACTTGTTGATGAAATGCTGACCCTCGCAGCTTCGTTATCGAAACATTTTACCCCGGGGGTCATCCTTATAACGTTTCCCACGGCCGAGGGACGACCGCAAGCTACAGCAAATCCTGGCACGATAATTGAAGGACTCCCGCGTGTATTCCTGCACAATCGCAATAATTGCCGAGGACAAGTGGGGGTTGGCAAAAAAAAAAGAGAGAGTCGAAGCGCGAAAAAAAGGGAACAATTTGGCGCAGCGAAGTCGTTGAGAAAGAGATATGGGAGACCGTGGGGAATGTGGAGTGGGGAGTGTTCAGGAGAGTGGAGGGGAAGGGAAGGTATAGGGAGATAAATGAAGGGGTAGGAGAGGGGGCGGGTGGGAACGGAGTGGAGGGGTGATATCACCCACCCTTCCTATGTCTCGCTACTTGTCAGGAGCTCTTACCGTAACCAAGGGAACTGGATGTGGTGGACGCAATAGACAAAATGTGGGACTAATTCTTCGTTAAAACTTTCGCGGGTACTCGTAATGTTAGATAAAAACTTATGGGCTTAGTCGCCGCGTCAATTTTTGGGTGGCACAAATGTTTCCCGGCCGATGCTTGTCGCTTTGAAAAACATATCGAATGATAATCGAAGATATCGTACAGCCCAATATTTTCATTTGAACTGCTTTCAACACGAGTTTCAATTGCTACTCAATATCCATCAAGTACTGATGAAGCAATCGAAACACGTGTTGAAAGCTGTTAAAATAAAATTAGTTGGCGGTACGATACCATTTTTCATCATTTTTAAAGCTGCCAGTATAATTCAGAGGCCATGTGTTTTCATATTTAGTCTCACATTTTGTTGAATAAAAACTTTTGGGCTATGTCACCGTGTCAATTTTTGGGTGGCCCCAACGTTTCCCGACCGATGCTGGTCGCTTACTTTCTCTTGAAGAGGCGACATAGCCCAAAAGTTTTTATTCAACAAAACGTGAGACTAAATATGAAAACACATGCCTTGTGTGTAAGTCTGGCACAGTAGAAAATGATGAAAAATGTTATCGCACTGCCAACTTATTTTATTTCAATAGCTTAAAACACTTGTTTTGTTGCTTTATCATTACTTGATGGATATTGTGTAGCAATCGAAACTTGTGTTGAAAACAGTTAAAATTAAAAAAGTGGGCAATATGATACATTTGATTATCATTCGATTTGTTGTTCCACGATATCTCACAGCAAAAAGTAGAGCTTTCCGTTAAAAATACTTAAAAGTTTAGTATCAATCAAAACACGTGTTGTAATCTGTAAAAATAAAATTAGTGGGGAGTACGATACCTTTGTTTATAATTCTATATATTGTTCCACGATGTCTTTCCACAAAAGATTCATTTTAAAAAAATAGTCAATAAATAATAAATTTCAGTAAAAACTTACCACTTTAATAAGTTCAACTGAATTTGGCTAGATAGGATGGAATAACATTAAAAACAGAAAATTACTCCCTTGCAATGCCCGCTCCAAATAACTTCACAACATCATGTTCCGACGGATAGCGTCATCATTAAGCAAATTAAAATTTGATCTGATTATGACGGCTTGCGTCGAAATACAATTTGAAGTTGAATTTGCCAATTAAAATGAGAGGGCAAGAAAAAGGGACAGTTTAGGTAATTTAATGTAATTATGTTCCTATGCGTCATGGGCAATTTCGCGTCGTTGTACATTGATTTGACTTTCCTTGCCACATGCTAACCACATATCCAGATAAATATCCAATGCGAAATTATAACTTCATTTAAATAAGTTGGCCTACATTGTTCACAAAAACTCAAAATCAACATACGAAGACCGAGGATGCCGTAAAAAACGCGTATTTACCCTCACAAGACTGCTGCAGAGCCTCAAGATAAGACCTCAAGGGTTACCATCACCCCCGCTCGATTTTTATTTTTTCGAAACGTTTCATTAGCTGAATACTGATGTGATCATATTGAAAATTACTAGAACATGTACATTAGACCATATTTAACCATTGACTGTAAAATCTAAAATTTGAAAATGTTGACCCAGTATTTTCTCAACTAAAAAATTTTGGTTGGAACTTCTAAATCAGATACAGGTAAGTGTTAACAATGGTGGGCTCAATGCACCCTGGAAATTTGAATATGATAGCATTAGTATTAAAGAAGTAAAGTGTCGGGGAAAAGGCACCAACAGCTCTAAACAACTGACCAAGTTACACTGGTGGGAGTAATGCCTGCTGCCGGATATTGAAGCCTATATTTAGTATATTGGAAGACATTTTTCAAGTAAAAGGCGGGCGTGAACATGAAACAGCATAAATAAAACATCAGCGGGGCCAAATAGTAAGATTTTCAAACTCATATTGTTAAAAATATCCGAGAAATAAAATAAATCAAGTGATCAATCCGCTATGCTATTACAATAGGGTGGTTTCCTATTATTTTTTATTGCCTAAATCGAAATATTATTACTCCTGGAGTACGAATTTCACACTTTTAGATTTTTAAATCACGATATCTATTTTTCGCGACTAAACGAAAAGTGAAAAATTTCAAGCGCGCGAAAACGCGACGGCTAAGTAGGAATGATGGGAAAAACTCCGTGTGACATATTTCTGGTTCCCCCTGCCGCCTTGTGAGGTGACCTTGGAGCGAGGCTTGAGCGCTGAAACGACGCAGGCTGCTAGCAGGTAGCTGAGTACCCTGCTAGCAGGTAGCGCTTGGCTTAGGATTATTATTCCCCTATCAAACGGAACTTTCCGAACTTAGGTATTTTTAATGCGTGATTATTAAGAGATGTTTCCCTGAGCTCTGTGCCTCATGCATGCATTAGTAATCTCAGAAGATGTAAACTCCTATCTACTCGTATAGAAACTAGGTCCCTGTGACGTCACGTGGAGTGGCATCGCATAGGCGCCAATCTGGCCTTTTTCAAATGCGGTTAAAATTGACCATTGCCATTCGTCTAAACTGGGATTTCTAAAACCAAATAATTTGTATATTATGCATGAACTAATAGTGGGTAAGAAATCGCAATCAATGCCTTTCGTTTTCTTTGATGAAGGAAACTACCCTATTTCCTGAAACTTCCCGCTAAAATGAAATCAGGTAGTTGGATATTTCAGGCTTGACTTTGACAAGGTTCCATGAGCAACAAATATTTATGATAAAACTAACTTTCCTTACATACGGGCTTGTTTTAAAACGAACCCGTGTTTCATCACAGACGTGCCACAATACAGACGATCGTAAAACTGAGCTGAAACATGGATCACTTAGAAATAATGCGCAAATTTAAACATGGTAGTTTCACTATGAAAATCAGCTGATCAGCGGTCTCTGACTCTTGGGAGATTGAGTTTGCTTGCCTTGGCTGAGTCACTTCTAACCAAGCACGTATCTGTTGATGCAACGCATTGGGGTCCACAAAAATAAACTTCTTTTATACAATTCTCAACGCACACTAAGAACACAAGTTTTCAACTACGCCAATTTCCATTGAAAATACCCATTCATGAATATTTGGGAACAGATTTATAAAAATTCATGAAAATTATATATTCCGTATCTGCGATTAGTTTTATAGCTTTTTTATGTAAATAAGGTACAGAAGTATTTTTTAAAGTGAATTGTATGACTTTTGTATACATTGGCCGTTAATTATACCGTTTCACAATTTGTTATTTTTATCGCCTCTGTAATGAACATGCTGTTTATTCGATATTCTTCCCTACACTCTCTCTTTATAAACAAATGCTTATTTATTTAAAAGATCAATATATATTACGCTGATGGAATTAGTTTTTTGGTCGATTGTAAATTTATTTTTCGAGTAAAAGCAATATTTTGTGCGTGCTCCCATTTGGGCACATGTTTGAAAAACGCATTTAAAATGTTTTTGTTCCGGTTTTCTTTTTTGTTCTGGTACTGTCTCTTAGTTAGGTATAAAATAACTTGGATATACAAAAAAATAATAAAAATCAGTTGGTAAGTTAGTTCGGTCTTTGAAGGGTTTATGCACAGAACTACAGCGAATGGAGGGGAAAGTGGCCGTTATAGGGGAACTTTGGAAGGGCTCAGAAGTGCTTGGGAAGGCGAAATGTTTCGGATTGAGTCAAGCATAGACCTCGCATCGAGTCAAGTCCAATGCACAAATGGAAATTTTAAGCTACACCTCCCTGTGAAGGAACTTCTTCAAAATATACTCACCCATGCCCGAAGCCGACGTCCGCGCAGGGGCCATCAAGTTGTTTTAAACGGACAGTATATTGTGTAAATTGAGAGTGGAAGTTGCCCATTACCACGTGATTTCAGGGTTTAAAAAAATTGGTCGCATGCACCAGTGTTCGCTCAAAACCATCCTTGCACCTTGCTGGGAGAGAGTTGTTCACTGTGGCGGTGGGCGGGATGAAGGTTGGTTGCCTTGAATGTGGCTGGGGTGGACCGTGTGTTTGTCGGGATGGAAAGCATGTGTGCGGCCGTGACAAATGACTCGCAGACTCCGCGTTGGGAGGAGAGAAAGCTTCACGGGCCGTCTAGCGCAGGCAACGGACTTTCGCTCGCTCATCCTGAAAACCCAAAGGGCTCACCACAGCCAACTAATCAACCACCCTCGCCACAATGCTTGCCGACTGAGCGACGGGTTCGTCCGGTCTACTACATAAAGGTAAAACTCTACACCAACGTGCATCGGCACAACCACGTAATAACCCTCAAGAGTACCTGAGAGGGGGTGGGTTTTATTACGATTAGAAAATATCGATAACGGGCGCACAATAGCTATAAACTACCACGACGCATGCATACTTCATTTCAAGTCATGGCACTACATAGAAATACTCTTCCATTAAAAAATTCAAGAGATCAAATCAAACACACTGTTATTATAATTTTAATTAGTAAAAATACTAGAATAATCAACCATAATTATGTTAAAATATAGACAACAAGTGTTTACTGTGTCTTTCAACAGCTTATTCCTACAAGGAAAAATATCCACAGAAGATATGAAGATGCTTCAATGTTAGGCAAAAACGATGTTTACATTACCGGGAATTTATAAGAGAAAAAACTCAAATGGGTGCATGGAAAAAAATGAAACAAGAATTCAGTGGGCCAATATTTGTTACATGAATTTCGCAATTGTTGGTTCTGATTTGCTGAAAAAAGAACGAAAAAAATACATTTTTCCAGGATGTATCATTTTCACTAAAAAGAATAAAAGGGGTAGGATGGCTGAGATGTATTGTCAAAACCGGAGCGAGTGATTTTTACACCTATCGTACGGTTTAGCATTATAAAAATTTCTTTTTTTGAACATGTGGCCAAAGACGTTATAAGCTGCATATACCGAATAAAAGTTAAACTGGTCAAATACCTAATCCATGTGAAAATATTGCGTACTTTTATTGCACAAACATTGTATCATTTGGGAATTTTCAAGTGCTTCTATGTTTATTTTTGCTGCTTTTATTTCAACTGAATTTCATATTTTTTATCCCCATTATGGCTCACTATAAGATGCATGATCTTGAAGACCACTGAAAAAGCTGTACCATGTCCTTGCATATTTTTGCCAAGTGGTGAAAGAGCAAATCTTACCTTAACTTTAAAATTGAAATAAATCTTAATATCAATTCATATTGATGTTATATAATATTTCTTTTTCATCAATTGGTACAAACATGCATTTTAATAATAAAACTCATTCCTTTTAAATAATTGATATTGATTTAATGCACAAAAAAGTTAAAATATAACAACACCGCGTATTTTTTATAATTTTCTTGCTAATTTATCAATCAGAACCTATATTATTAACTCTATCTTTCTCCATCCCGTACGATCTCTCTAAGGTTAAAGGTGAAACTGTTCTCTGCCTGGTTAACCCATGGGTGTGCACAAGAGAACCTCTTTCCCTCTACGGCAAATCTCAACAGCACTCTCTAGCGGGATGGAACTGCCACATACAGCCCTTCACAAAGTATGGCACGCCCATTCCTGAATCCAACTCGGCCCAGCTGCTCGCGTGCGAAATTTGGACAGGGCAGACGGCCCCACTAGCTTCACTCCCCGCCCACATTTTCACGAGGTTTTCCACTTAGATCCTTGACCCTATACATTTTGGAGATCCGTCACACCATAGAAGATCATTTCTCACCATCAAAAATCAATCCGTCCACCTACAACCATTTTACAGTGTTATTAGCAATGACATCGCTCATCGATCTCTATTATGGGTATTTAAGGCTTTACTATACAAAAATGTCTTATAATAGTAGTATTATTAAGTTAAGTAGTATTATCTTTTATTTTTCTATTACTTTAGGTTATTGTCTTCTCCTTGGCAAATAAGGGAAGCTTAGCTTTTGTCGTAAACCTGTAAACTTGGTTGGGTCACTGTTATAGAAAAAGAATACAAAGAAATATGGATGCCACTTCATTTCATTAATTAAAGAGAAATTAGCTTTTGATTTGTTTTCATACCCCCTAGTATAGCGTGTTTAAGTATCATTTGGGCATATTTTTCAAAACAAACTCGTTATACAGGACATTTAGTTTAACTTGAGTACAACGAAGTAAATCTACTTCATATGAAAACTGCCTCATAATTCTAAACTTCATGTAATTTATATAAGAGTTTTCCACGAACGGAGGAGGGAGTTATTTTGAGAGGCGGTTCAGCATGTCAGTTATTTATCAATGTAGGTTCTCTTGCACGTGCTAAAACGCAACCATCGAGCGAAAACATAAATTAAAATCATATTAATATATGTGTCACTCATTACTCCACCTTCATTGAGACTTTCACGTTCGTAGATGAGAAGGTTTCATCCAAAAGGATTATGATCAGCATATTACAAATTAGGAGGTATATTAACAATAACTTACCATTTTTCAAGACGTTTCGTAAATGAAATCAATTTTACCACCACATTTAATGAGATACTTCATGCCTTCTTTCATCCTATAACCAATTAATTATTGTAAATATCTAACTGTAACAAACTGTAGAAAAGGTTTGATCCAAATACTGGTCGGTAAATGTGAGGGCAAAACACTCCAAAAGCCAATTTTTTTAATGCACGTATTTTCATACCAGAATCATACACACACTTTCCCTTTGCCTGGGTCCCTATGCGACGCAGGGTTTTTTTTTCGTTGGTAGTTTCCGAAGCTGAAAGTTTAGCATCTAAGGTTCAAGACACCGAGTGCTTCTACCGATTTGCGGATAAAGGTAAATAAAATAGCAAATAGGTTGCGGATAAATATAGAGGTGAGCGAGTGTAATCGCTAATTTCGCACCTCAAGCAGCCGTAAAAAAATCGACGGCATCCCGAGGAAGTATGGGTATATACCTGAGTAAGGCCATCCGAGTGATACTCGCACCCACCCAAGGATACCACCGTGCGAAGCCTGTGACGTCACGGCGTGACGACCTGAGGCTACCAACAATTATGCTTTTCATCACCCGGGGGAGAAGGCAGCAGCTCATCTCCACAGTTAGTACAGTGACACTCATTTCACTATAGGCGTGGTAACATTTACTTTAACGGCTGCAGTACTGCAATGTGGAAAGAAAGGGAATACCACCACATTATTATTCCCAGGAGAGTTAGCTATTTCAGCCACTATTTTGAAGACATGATATCATTCTCTCAAGTAAAATATCCAGGAGGCCAACTTGTCCCCATTTCGGATCTCCGGGCAGGGACTGCTCGAGAGGGTTCAACGGTCAAAGGTGTTAAAAATCTAGTATAGGAACGCGGTACGTTAGATCCCTTAAGACTGGTAGAAGGCTAGAGAACTCAAAGATGGAAATACGAAGATTGAATCTTGACAAGCAAAAAAATGCTAAATGAAGTGGCCAGAAGAGGGAGACGTTTGGAGTGGAAGTTACATATTTCTACACACGGAATCCCTAAACGGTGATGCCGAAGTCGAGATCATGTTGAAGAAAACGCCAGAATGCGGATGAAATGGTTTTTGAAGCACAGGTGGAAGGGAGAAATAGCAAAGTTGACCACAGATAAGATCCATTGATCAGGTGATGAAATAAGTAAAGCAGAAAAATTATGCTGGTGTTAAAAGATTTGCCGATGAGAGAACTGAGTGGAGAGCTGCGTCAACCCAATCTTAGGATTAATGGCTCTTAATGATGAGCGTTCTTATGCTTCACCCTGGATGAACCTGGACACTTTTGATCGGAAGCTAAACAATTGTCCATTTGACTGCAACAATTTTTCCGAAACGGTGCAGAATTTGAAAATAAGCGTGTTTCCATGACATTCTTCAGTAAGTGCTCGCATTGCTCACAGAAGTCACAGGGGAGTGTGAACGCAGAGTCAAATTTAGTTTTAATGATATAGGTGATTGGACGATCTACGGCCGTTGAACAGTTAAAAGAAAATAAATTCCCCAACGCCGTACTCTTTGCTGGGCAAGATGGGGGTGGGAAGATACAAGGCTGAGAGGGGGGGAAACACGGAAATCCAGCTAAAACACTATGGAACAAAACAATAGTGCGGCTTACTCACTCACCTAGCAGATTTGCTCTAAGGAACAAATTTCCGCGAAGGTCTCCCGTCAACCTTGTAACTTCCCACCCCCACCTTGCCCAGCAAAGAGTACGGCCTTCGGGAATTTGTTTTCTTTCAAATTTAGCTTTGTTCCCTTGAATTCAGTTAGTTTATACTGGCTTAAAAAAACTCAAAAGGAGACCATTAATTTTGCAACACATTCGGAAAGATTCGGAAAGAGATATTAAGCTGCTTGAAATTCAAATAATGAAAATACGTCAAAGCATTCTTAAGATAATAACACAAGATAAAGAGAAATTAATTGTTGAAGGTTGATGAAAAATGTTTTTCCGGGACTAAAAATCTAAGGCAGTTTTAAGAAAATATGACGGTAGACCCTCTACGCCCTAAAGTCACGGACATGTGAGATTAAGTCTTTGAGAAGGTTTATGGCTCTTGAATCCATTTCAGGCTTCCGCGAAACTAAAAAGAATTCTTGAGCTGCTTGAGCAGATAAAACCTTGATGATAGGGCCGTATGAATCAACATTGGTGCTTATGTAGATTAAAAGTATTAATTTACTTCATAAAAACTGAAAAGTAGATGAAAACAATGGTATAACATTATCAATGCTAATGTTTATAGCAAGGAGTAATTATCAGTATTATGAACTACTATTAGTAACTTTTGCGGAAAAAATATTCGGTTGTGGCTTGCGGAATGTGAAGTTTCCATTCCACCAACCGTAATGTCTCATGGGAAGCCCAAAAATTTAGGAAATCTCAATTTAATTTGAAGAAAAATTCCGATGCATTTAGAATTTAACCTTCACACCTGAGATACTGTGCCTCAAATTTATACCCGCATTCAGTATTAATTTCATAATGAAATTTCAAAAAAGAAGCATTACACGGTTAGAGATTTTTGCGAACAATCTTAATCCGTAAAGTTACCAGCAGGAATTCACCATACATTGGTAAAGCTAATCAAAAATATAATAAAAATTCCTGTAACAAAGTAATAAATTCGTAGAAGAGGGTCAAAAAGTTGAATTCGGGCTAGTTTTGGAGTTAATGACTCGCGTATTAGTACCGCTAGAACAAAAATTTGTGAAACATTATTTATAATGTTTTTTTTTAGATGCAAGAGAATTTTCTTTAGCCGATTGCCTGTTGATTGATTTTTTATGAGAAAAATAGTGCAAAAAGTGGAAGATGAATTGACAAAGTAGGCACTGAGCATATAATGATGAAATATGAAACGATGAGGAAGAGTGGTGAGAGGAAAATTATAAAGCCATAAATATCGGAGGACGAGGCTTGAGCAGATGAAGTGAAACGATAACAGGAGGAGGCAGAGGCAGAAAATATAGGAAGGATGAGTAAAAATCTTAATGAAGAGTAATAGTGAAGGAAAAGATGAAACACCATTTAAACGAGGGATGAAATTGCTGAGGAAAACTTCTTTTGAAGAAGAGGAAAAAGACTGCTGACAAATAATATAACAAGACCTAGTTTTCTAGATGCTAGCCATAGGGATATAGACAAATGTATTATGAATGATAGTAAGGCAATAATATGTGAAAGCAGGTAGTGAACGTTAAACAATTTCTCGGAGGCTAAGTTTTTACCGAGCAATTTATACACTACGCATGCAATTACACAGTTTAAAACCTCCATCTATTCCAATTAACACAAATGAGAGTATTTATACCAATGGATCTGAAGACTCTTTATTGTTACTTTCCTCCGAAAGCTTCCTTTTACAATCCAAGGAAAATTGTCTTTTTGATTAGTTATAGTGGAGGGACATTTAAAAAATATTTTCATCTATAATCTCTAGCGATTCCTTGCAAGTCTATTCAATATTTCAAAGGCAAATTACATAAATAATTAGTTTTACGCAATGCCAAAAATGATTCTGTGAAGGAATAATACCAAAGAGGAAAAATATCAATTCTCCCTTACGTAATAGGAATGAACGATGAATTCCATTGAAGTTCCATGGCATACGGTTGAGTTTAGACATGTAATATTGCACTTAATTAATTAAACCATGCAAAAACAATTGTAGAACTTTTTTTTACCTGAGGATAATTCTTTAGAACTCCCTTAAAGAGACTACAGTAATTACCTGGAGCGTCCCCCTGAAAATGCACATATATTGTAATCCTATCGACAATCTTTCTCCTATGGTATTACACTGGCGGGCTACAATATAGTCAAGTCCTAGCTTGCAAATATGGCTGGTTTTGCTACAAGCAGAATTAATATTTCCTTTTTTGTGCTATTCAAATTTCTAACAGGATTCTTGTAAGCATCAAAATTTCGTTGTGATATCACAAATTCTACGGCATTCTTCTGCCGGACTCGATGGCAGCGGGGTAAAGTCCTAGCCTCCCAAACAATAGGTCGCGGGTTAGAGTCCCACCTAGGAAAGTTTCCCTTATCCAGGCCATGGTTGTTATTGCACGTGCAATTGTTGAAATGTTTATCACACCCTGATGTAGAAGACAAATGTGTGCTGTTTTCGGTGGAGAGGAAATAAAAAAATAAATTCTTTCGATGCAAGTATTACAGAATATACTCCAACAAATGGGAATTACAGCAGGGATGGTAATCTGAGCGTTAGTATTGCTTAATTACATCGAAATAGTACGATTAGAACGCAATCAATCTGTGGTTTTGATTTATTGCCTCAAAAACCCGGTGAGGGTAAGTTGAATTTTATTTGCATGATGTCTAATATAAAATCGTCTTATGAGGAATATTAACGGCTTTGCTGAAGGAATTGTGAATAAAAATATTTCTGGTGCAAGAGCACAAAATCAAAGAGCAAATCCTAAATAGCTCAAATTAAATTAATTATCATAACTGAATTAAGTTAAGCTTCGTAATTACATTAAATTCAATTAGGAATCATGATTAAATCTGGTTTACGCAAGTACCGAGAATGGTCTGATATAGCTTAATTCGCCAAATTGGATCAAGAGAAGCTATTTAACTAATGCTTATAAAAGTTCAATATAAATAATATTGGTAAAATGAAATTTTAAGTTTTAAACTAATGAATCAACAACTAATATGTGCGAGCATAAACCTCATCATGAAAAGGTTAGCAAATGACATCACGACGATTCCCATATTTGTTGTAAACGCATTATTTTTCAGTATAATGCAGCTAACGTTGCAATAGCCAGATTTCTGATATGAGTAGCAGTAACAGGCAACTCAAAGAAGATTTCATTTCTACATCCTTCTTATCCCGTGCCGAGCTGAGGTTTAGACATTTATACAATACAAATATCATTATTTCCTTCGCACACAACCTATGATTGCATTCAAATTAGTTTTCACTAATAGTTACGAATCTAAAATAATGTAGGATAACTAAAACTTTTTCGTTGGTTCCTTCAACGGTGAAATTTATTCGAGGAAAATATAACTAAACGCTACTTTTCCTTGTGCTGATAAACAACACATCTTTGCTACCAAGCAGTTGATATGCTGCTGTTGTTACAAAACGGTAAATACGCTAAGATGACGTCACGACTGGATGCGAAACGCAGTATTCAGTCGCAATGCTACGAAAATGAGTCGATTTTTAAGCTCAATGTTTCAACCGTTCTACAATCTGCCATTAGTGGGTCGAAAAAATTCCCTATTCCCCCCCTCCACTCAACTTCTGGGATCGAAACATAAATATAAGCAGCGGAGTTTCGATTAATTTACTTTCTTTCCCTGGATTTAAGTTTCGTCCCGGGTCGAAACTAAACTCTTTTTGGTGATTTTAATTTCGTGCGGGATCGGAACTAAATCCAGGCCTCGTATTTTCGTTTCGCTCTGGGTCGAAACGAAACATTTTCGTTTCGTTTCACTTGCCATCCCTGGATTACGGCTTCCTGATAGGTTCTATTTAGAGCCGACCTTCTAGCTAATTGAAAAAGGAATTAATTATAACTTATCATTCATAATCATTCCAAAATTGAAGCTCGCATATGAAAGGGAAACATGAGCAATTCAGGAAAAATATTGGTTTCTTTCAAAAAGTATCCAAGTTTTTAAGCAGTTAGAATTTTATTTTGATAAACAATTTTGAATGGAAATAATATCCTACACTATTATTTATTTTTTATGTTATTTCATGTTTCCATATAAACAAATGACAAAAATTATTTTGAAATTCGACACTTATTTAGTTTTCGAAAAACATCAAATACATAAGTCTCGCAGAGTTCCATTATGGATTTCCTCGTGGTGGTAGCTGAAAGTATTATTTTATTTATTATGATAAAAGTAACGTAAGTTGGTACGGTCAGCGACATTTCGAAAAAATGGTCTAGCATATCACCTCAATCATGGATTTTCATTGAAAAATTATTATTCTTTCAATGAGAATCTCTTGATCATTGGTATTTACGACTATAGACATTGCAATTGTATTCCGTTATTTTGTCGCCGTGCATTCATCTCTAAAATTTACTATTTCATTGTAATTAAATTCCACTATTGTTTTTCTTTGCATTTATCTTGAATGTTCACTGTCCATTTCTATTGTGCATAGCGACCCACAAAGGGTTTAAGATAATAATAATACAGCGTATCCTAATTTGAATCAAAAGATATCACAACGAAATGTCTTTTGCCATATGTATGGAGATCAGTGCTCGAAGGAAATGGGCTGGATGTAGCAACTAAATAGGTGAAATAGATTTTTATACGCCTAGCGTATCTATCATATGTGCCTACCCCTATGAGGAGCCGGACACTCGGTTAATGTTGACCAATAGACGAGGCATTTTGTTAATGTGAGGAGTAGGTAGGAAGGATACGGAGCCAACAATGCGAATGAAGTAGGCTCCCTTCCTCGTGGAGTTTATGATTCACTCATGGTCAAAGCACGGAGGAGGACAGAACGAATTGAATATCCATGAACAGCATAAAACTCGATTTGCACCAGAGAAGAGAATGGAATAGAAATTCAATAGGACGCTCAGGTGATGTTGCTAAGCGTTGACTGATGAAAGAATACGCGGGTGCCAACGTGTACCCATTGCGAGTGCGCCAGCCAGTATTTTATGACAGGAACGGTTTCCTCGCCATGCACGAGCACTGCTTGACGTGTAAATTCAATGCGAGTTCGGAGAAGCACAATTCCTGTCGTTCCTAGTCTGGCGTCATGTTATTCATTCCAGCTTACTTCATCGTTTGGTGTGCATGCTTCAAAAATAGCTCCGCACAGACATGTGATGTGCTATACGAAGTTCCTGCATGGTAACACAATTCCCACGAATGGTATGAAATTACGAATTTCGAAGAGTATTGTAAAATTGATGACCGAATATGGGTATCCATTCTGAAGGAATCCTGGTTTCAACTAAGGGTGGTTTTTGCAACAGGACAATATAGTTTTCGTACATTTCTAAAGGGCAGTTTACTCATGAGATTCATTTACAATACTCATTTCCCATTGTACGTTCGCAATTTCATCACCTATGGAGTTATTTTCAAAATCAAAGAAGACAAAAATCGATTGCAAAATATTTCGGATTGATGCTCTTCTTATTTACTAATAGACCAGCCTAGGCCCAGCGGGTGTTCGTCAAGGGAAAATCAGAATAAAAAATAGCTCTTCTTCCACGAAATATTTTTGCTTGGATTAATGAATAATTCAATATTACTTTATGTGAAATGAAAGAATGAACTTTTTCAGGTTCTTTTAAGTATTTAAAGAAGCACGACCCAGGTTTTATGACATGTTTACACCGTCAGGTGTAATCCGGAATGTTTTTCTACATATGTAAATTATATGAAATTCGGGTCGTGCTTTTTCAAATACATAAGTGAACCTTTCAAGTTTATTCTTTTATTTTCCATAATGGAAAGGTTTCGCAATGTTAAGTCTGAAATCATCAGCTATATAACTTTCCTTGTACCTAAAGGAAAAATTAGAGTATTTCTATATTTCTAAAAAAAAGTGTCAAATCATAGGAGTTAGAGAGCACTGTGATAACTTTAATGAGAGTTATTCACAAAAAAAAATACAAAATACTACATCTAGATACCTGCTAATGGGCATTCTTCACTTTTTGGTGCTCTACCAATACCATACTGCCATAGCCCGAGTATATACACAAAAAGAAATTTTAGAGTATCAAAATGTAACGCTTAAAAATTAATAAAGAGTTCTCTCTTGAAATGTTGGCAAAAGTTCATTTTTAGAGCCCAATAATACTTAACTAATTTACTTCACCCAGAAATGGCTAAAACTATGGCTTCTACAAGGGTTATTTGGAGATTTACTAATATCCACAGGGAATGAGCTACTTGTATGGAGATCACGAGTATGAATGCATTTTAGACCCAGGAAAGTCATTCGCTGCATGAAATTACTCCCTGTTTTTAACAATGGCCTGCCGCTAATCCGATGAGATGACTCAGGTCTTTAAAAATACAAAGAAATATTTTGACTAGGAAATAATAATCAAGCTATTGAAGGTGAATTTTCTTCAACAGCTAAGAGCCAGAGTAATAAAGTCTTAAACAATAGTCAATGCTCTAGAGCAGAGCTCTTCAGACTTAATAGACTATGACTTATTAAGCTGTAGTAGCTTACTATAAAAGGGAATATATCGCACTACATATTATAAAATGAAGCACTTCTTCTATTAGAAACATTCACGAATGGAGAAAATTCTGGTTCCACTGACGCGGACACTTATGAGATTTTATCATCTTCAAATACCAGGCCTTTCTGAATTCCACCCTTGATGTAAATATTAATTTTCCTTATTATTAATGCTATTGAATTTTGCCTCAATGATATTCAATGCTCCAAAGCAGGGTGTTCCGTAATAAACTGCATGAGATGAACTTTAGCTTAGTCTAAAAGAGACTAGGGTGGTTGTAACAGAGATCATAATAATAAGTCCTCCTGCTTTTGGAAATATTCACGACTAAAAAATAATTGTATTTTCCGTTATGCGAACACTCATGAGTTTTTATCATCTCCATATGCTAGGCCTGTATTCAGAAACCCCGTTAAATCATTGCATTAAAAAAACATCAAACCCGTAAATTAATGAAGTATCTCAGTGTATCTAAAGTTAAAGCACTTCCTCTTTTTGAGCCATCGTCGAGGCCGGCAGAAATATGTCACTCTAAAAGTCGATTTTCAAACGACTTAAAATAAATAACTTAGGCAAGAGAGTGTCTAGTATAAGTTGGTGAATTTTTTAGCAACGCCTAATTTCTTCTCAAGCATATGTAAGGACCTTTTTCATCCCAAGAGCAAATCCCATGCGTCTCCTTATTCCGAGTACAAAGCAGCAGGAAGCTTTATTCCGGAGCCAAAGATGGAGTGTACAATGAATAATGTATTTTACTTTTCTAGCTAGAGACAAGTCCTGTGAAAGAAGCACATAGCAAGTAGAGTGACAGGAAGGTGTCCCGTTGAACATTGCCATTTCCATGGTGAATGAAATCCTTCGCGTGAATTTGCACCCGTGCGTGTGACTGCGAACAAAGTCACAACTTTTTTACACCTATGATTGAATTCATTATTAAAACCAATTCGCTCAGGGATCCAATCCCGGATCTCCCTATAACACGGCAGGTATGATACCAGTTATACCACTGAGTCATTTGCCTCCAAAGTGAATTTTAATTAGGTTTTTCAAATGCATTGTTTTTCATACAGTGATTTGAATAGCAAGTATGTAGGGTTATCTCCCCAGCAGTGGCTAATTAAGCACGACCCTGCTTAATTAATTAAGCCTGCGTGAAGCACAGGTCAGAATACTCGAATTTCTATTGTCATCTGTTTGAAATTTGTAGTCCTGTTTTTGTGTTAGTTCTAATGGGGAAACAAAGAAAATTATCTTATGCAACGCTTAATGAGCTACTAGTACTGGGCTGGTACCTTTTATATTTAGATAAAATAATAATTGCCATAGTTACAAATTAATCGATACTGATGGTTCATGAATCGTATAATGTGATTTTATTTAATGCATAAGCACGTCGCTCAAAGAAAATCGTCGATCGGGATGTTATTTATATACCAATTGTGGTAATTTTAATTTTTTCTAAGGTATAATACTTTACTAATCATTAAAACAAAAGAGAATTGGCCTATGAAATAAGTCGAACATATTTATTTTTTATGTTTAAATAAAATATATTTCGTGGATATGGGTGATATTTTATGGCACAGCCATTGAAATACTGTTGGAATACACGAAACTTTTGGTTTTGGCAATTGTTGCATTAAATTCCGTCTTTAACAAAACTAATGCTTTCCCTACCGCATGTGTTAGCATGTAAAAGTTAAACGTTATTGAAGTCTGCCATGCCATTGGAAGCGCATATCCTGCGTTTAGGCCAAAGACCGTCTAAATAAAATTAGGGAGACAGAGTTCAAGCCTATATATCTCGGTGGCTACAGCATAACCTGTGCCTGTCCTACAATTTCAATGTGGACTTCAGACGCTAACTCCAACTTTGAATAACTCGGTAAGAAATTTACCTAGTAGAGAGACGGCTTAGTGGTGTAACTAGTATTATAACTTCCCAGCAATCGGGAGATGCGGAATCGAATACCTGCTAAGGCACATAAAGTGAATTCCACCCTTCATGTAATGTCAAATAAAAGAAATTTATTTTTACTTAGAAATAAAAATCAAGCCATTGAAGGTGGTTTTTCTCAATATTTACAGCTAGAATTATAAATTCATGAACATTACTCAATTCCCCAGAGTACTTCAGAGTTAATTAAACGTAACCAACTTTAGCTTTGTACGAGTATAAAAGAGAATATAGCGGACGGAATACAGATTCTAAAAAGAAGTCCTTCCTCTTTTAGAAACACTCACGAATGCAGAAAATTCTAGTTCCGGTGACACGGACACTAGAGTTATCTCCAAGTTTGTTCTAAAAGGTTTAGGGCTGTTTCACTAGTGATAACCTGATAAATTTTTCAATGGTGACTTGATACATTGAATTCTCAGTATTATTGGCATCAATTATTTCTCAATGTAAGCGTGGTATTTTTCTGAACCCTAAGTTGCAAGTTAAATCGATGAGATGTCATCACCTTCAAATGCCAGGCCTTCCAGAATTCCACCCTTGATGTAAATACAATTTTCCCTCATTATTTATTCAATCGAATTACATTTGATCAACAAATTATGTACAATTATTACCTGAGTCTTCACAACACTAGCTCACACTCATTTTGTTTGTTTAATGTTGCATCCCTTCGATTGAGCGACATACTACCCTGTCTGCCCCTCCCTCGCTGAACGAGCAGACGGAATTTCTCAATGTAAGCGTGGTATTTTTCTGAGCCCTAAGTTGCCAGTTAAATCGACGAGTTTTTCTCACCTTCAAATGCCAGGCCTTCCAGAATTCGACCCATGATGTGAATACAATGTATCCTAATTATTAATTCAATCGAATTACATGTGATCAACAAATAACGTACGTTTGCTCCCTGACTCTTCACAACACTTGACACTCATTTCGTTCGTTTAATGTTTCATCCCTTCCATTGAGCAACATACAATGCCTGCCCGGCCCTCCCTCGCTGAACGAACGGACGGAATTACCCCCTTAGTGCTCGTATCCTTTCTCCAACCCTAAAATCCTGGCCACGCCCCCACACGGCACCTTTAAATCAGGCGAAACAGAATCGCTGGGCCGTCACGCGTCGCGGGAAAGTGAGAGCAAAGGCGCATTATTCAAAGCACTTGAAAAGGGTTGTGCCCGGATGGGAATGGCAAAATGCTGCTGCGATGACGAGGGGAAAAGGGATTTCAGGGGTAATCATGCATGAGGCTGGTTCAGGGCACAGGAGAGGGATCACGGAAGGTGGGGAGGGAGGAGGAGAATATTCGGTGCACGATGACGCACGGAGAAGTGTTCCCGCGCCTCACACCATTCTCTTCCCTCACGCCGGCATCCACTGTTCACGGGCGGGGGAGGTTTTGGCTGACTGCTCTGGAGAACACAAAAGCGTGCACGGAACCAGCAACATGGGCGGAGTTTTGGGGAGCAGAGGGGGAGCCTCTTCCTCCAAACGTAAATGTTAATTTGTCCGAAAGAAGTACAAAACCTCTAAATTCAAGCGTAATCAAAACAAAAATATCGTAAGTTAAATAAGTTAAAAACTTCATTTTCCAGTGGAGAGGGTCCCGGGAACCCTACCGTTTCACTGGAGAGTATTTCATAGCCCCTACCAAGGGAACTGTAGACAGGAGGTCCAATTTCATCCCATAGAAGGCTAATTTCAGTTGCCTTTTCGGTCGTATTTCAGATCGGCTTTCAAAAATGTCCGCGGCGCGGTGATGAGTGCAATGCGATGCATTTTTTTCCAATCTTTTGCTCTATAATCATTGTAATTGCAAGGAATATCAGAGTTAACTATACCTTATTTCCCTGTGAAACTCGGATCAATTTGTCCGTCACCGCCACGAGTAGCGACTTTTGTAAACCAATTTAAATGCGTGGTGGTTGGCAACACATTTAGTGGTGAGGGTAGAGCTCAACCCATTCACAGCCACAGCCGTGTGAATATCAAATATTAAGGGTAAGGAGGCCAGTTCCTTTCCCTGATCACCTTACTCTGTAAGGATTTTATTTGGGGGTATCTAATGTCTCGGGAATCGTATCCAGGACCCTAAGATGAGTAGCCAAGAACTCTACCCACCGAGCTGCCACACTGCCAAAAATTCATTTACCTAAATATAACGGAATGATTTTTTTTGCCTGAATTAGATTAGTTACTTTAGTTGAGCCACCTCTCTTTTTTTCGAGATGTTTTAGCTGGGATTTGACCCCGGTACGCTTAGCTCAGGAGCACCGCTCTATACACTTTCCTTAAATATTTGATCAGCATTAAATGCTTTAAAATTATTATGTACTTTAAAATTTTTAAAGTAATATTAGTTCTTCATCTCCGATCCTCGACAAATTTCAAAGTCTTCCTCAAAAGTTTCATATCAAATATTACCTAAATAAATCCATATTCTCCGACAGATAACATGATCTCTTTTTCAATAGATTAAATTTTTCGAATTAATGTACCGACGTATATGCTGGGTCACCATTGATGGCAAGGAATGTAAACGATAGCAAACGCATTAAAATATCACGCTCTGTCAAATAGTGACAGCGTTGCAAAATCATTTTTAGTCCTTACGGTCAGTATCCAGGACTGCGCACGATGTCTTTCTGAGGTACAGACAAGTCAACATATTCTCCTGCAAAGCAAAGACCCGGCACTTGGCCTTCACTCGGATTAAGTTGTAGAGTGAGTGCTGAAAAAAATTGAAATAACATTTCAAGACTCGGTATGCAAAGATAAATAGATCGATTTTCAAGAGCTTACTGGTAACAGTGTGCTTCCATAGACGGACTTCAATGGATAGCTCCTTGTGTAAGCATGGCGTGCAGAGAACTTCCTACGTCATCAATTTGGACTGTCGATCGCTCTGAGGCATTTTGTTTGTTTTTTATCCCGTTTAAAATTTGATATTCTTTCATGGATGGAAAAAAGATGTTTTCTTGAATCATTATGTGAAATAAAAACACAGCTCGATAAAAATGTGAAGGCAATCAGGAGACAAACATTCGCATTTAATGTAGACTTTTGAGGGAGTCTATCTGTTCCTCGGACGATTATTGCGTAGTTGCGTATCCATTTCTAAAATCTGTTCGCTTAGCTTCATTGCAATGAATATGTAAAATTTCATGTGGAGCGATGGCTTGCTGACAATATTTACCTCTATTCAAACTGATATTTGGTGAAAGAATAACTACACATTCCTATTTCATAAAAACATAAAAGTTTTTACATTATTGATAAAATTATTTATTAATTGTTTCAAGCGTCACTTTGCCATATTAATTAACATCCATTTTTGTCAAATATATTAACTGACTAAATGAACTTTGACCCAGATCCACAAACTAATTTGGTACCTACAAAGAATTCCAATATTTTTACAAAATCTCATTGTAGTCGTTTAATCACATCAACAAAATGCTTTTTATTGGGAGTGATTTTTTTAACCGGCTTTAGAATGCCAGCTAGCACAATAAAAAAATTGATCACGCTTTTCAGTATTGAATATTTCAGCTAGGGATATGTTAATAGACGTGTAATATTCCACAGCTGGGATAAAATCTAGTTTTGAGAGCGGGAGACAAACTTTTCTGGATTTTCATGCTCACAAATAGTAATTCAGTTTAATCGTGTTCAAATCCTATTTCTTGACAACTCAATAAAAAAAGGTGCACATCTTCTTCGTGATTCCATCCCATAAGTCTGACATTTAGATCTACTATGAAGTTTAGGAAAGAAAAATGACTACTGCAAGCTAAAAAAACCTCTTTGACATCTGCCCAAGAATACAACTTTGATGAGTAGAATTGTTTTGGGTTCTTCACGTCCTTCTTAGATAACACAGATATTCCCGTCAACCAGGCGGCGCCAAAACACTATGGAATGAATAACCCTATTGCATGATCGAAGGCTCTTGTCCAACAAAAATAAGCTAGCATATTTGGGTATGGTAAACTCGGCTGTTCTTTTTGATGCATTTGGCAAAACAGCGAAGGTGCAGACAACTCAAAGAGCACGTCAGCCACATGTCAATCTAATATCCAAGAAAAAATAATGGAAATATTAAGAAACTGAGTCACGAATAACTTTCATCGTACCAGTTGAGCAGTAAGGTACTAAGGTCTTTTGAGAAAGATTACCTCTAATCTGGAATAAAGTAATCCATAAAATTTGCAATTACTCAAATAAGTTTTAGAAGTAATAAAAAATTGTCTTTCAGTTTGCATTCAATTATTCATGTGGAAACGTTTTAGTGAAAAAATACAAATCATAGCTTCGCGGAAACAAATCACAGACACATAGATAATATGGTGTATTTATTTAAGATTTTACAGGTTAGTAGGCAGAAATCAGTTGCTTTAAATCAAATAAGAAAGAAAAACAAAAGATGAAATAGGTAGTTTATTCATACAAACTAATAATGGAATTTTAGATGAGAAGGGTATTACGAGTCTTAAAAGAGATAAAACATATAAATGACCAACTATGGTGCTCACAGACGTAAGCATGGAACTCCATCGAAAATGATTCGTTGGCTTATGCCATTTTGCTGTGAATTAACTAGTTCAAGGCTCATTAGCATACCTAGACCACGCGACAATTATCCATACGGATGTGTTTAGCGCATAGTGGAGAAACATAATTCGTAGCGAGTTTCTGGATGAAGCATATTTTTTTTGCAAATAATATTGGCATTTTAGACACCATCAAGGTAAGAATCTCAAAAACCTCAATGGTTAGAATCGTTAGCCAATGGACTGTAATTCACTCTCCTATAGATGGTCAAATTTCCTGCGTTTCAAACTTACATCGCGAATTTCGTGCATTCCTGGTGTTTCTGCCTCATTCTTTATCATATGACAAAGATGAGAAATTCAAAGAGTAAAAGATAGTTTAGAGGAACACAAGAAAATAAAGGTGAGGCTCAAAAATCAGTTGATAAAAATGCAGCTCGTAAAGTAATATAGAGCATTGATTTCTAAAATACTAACTAACAAAATATAAGGGCACATCCAACGATAAAATTCCGAAATATGTGGAAATAAAAGAACTACTTTTGAAGAATGAATAGCAGGATATAATAAAATGAAGCATATGGCTAAAAAGTGATGATTGAACCAGAGGACCTTTTTCCCACATTTAATGCATAATGGCTACTTTCAACGAATAATCTGTCATTATTTAGTACCTAAAACTGTAAGGCTTCTTCGCAAACTATTATCTTCATTAAAAACGTTGGAACCGGTATTAGTCTGCATTAAACAAGTAAGTATCAATATTAGCCTGTGCTTCTAATCTCCAAGCATAAGTTCACCATAGCGAATACGCTAACGATGAACTCATCAAAAAGGCCCACGGAAAGTAAAGATTAAGATAATATACAACCAAAAATGGGTGTAATATATTACGCGCGCCGCTGCCTTCTCCCGCCCCCCTTTTATGAAGACAATGTTACTACGGAAATCTCAAATCCTCTCCATGCTCTTACACCCATTCCCCAACCTTTTGGACAAACTCCGCCCCTGGGAATTCCACCCCTTGCCCATCTCCTCATACCGCTGTGTTTCTTAAATGTTTTTGTGTGTGACTGTATATATTCTGTCCTCTGTGCATCTGTAGCGGACGGTGACGTGTCACGTCAAAATCTAGGCGCCACATTAAATATTAATTGTGGAAAAACAAAGTTTTCTTTACTTTTTATTGTATCAATTAGAATCCATAAAGTCACGCCTCAAACAACTAATTATTTAAAATATTATTTCTCTATATGGGAGTGGAGGAGAAAGGTGCGCAAATTTGCTGAAAACTTAGCTTGTATTAGTGTAGGTACACGGCATTGGTCGAGCAAATTTGGACTCGCCAGCAGGGTTAAAGGTACTTTAACGAACACCAGACCGAGTTTAAGTAATATGGACACGCACTCCTCGACTGAGTGAGTGCCGTAAGCCAACGCGGTGAGTTACGGCACGTGGAATTGGACAGGCATCAGAGATAATCCGGTGGAATGGACTGGAAATTAAATGACTGAGAGAGCAGCCGGGATATCACTTTCAGAAACAAACGACAACGCCCCACGGCAGGCTTCACCGGGCAGGTACGTATGTTTGGTGCTGTCCAAATACGCCCGTGGTTATAAGTGCACTCACGCGCAAGGATGACAAAAATATAGGGGAGACTCCCCCAAACGCACTTACAATATCAGGAAAATATAGCACGAAAGCTTCTCCTATTAGCTGGTCTTTAAACGCCACATGAATTTCCCTGGAATCTTTGCAAAATGTGCATAATTATCAGGGCTTAAAAATTTTTAAAGGATTGATGGTAAATGAAGAGTAATATATCCTAAAGTATCTTAGAAAAAAGAAACTATCACAAAATTTAAGATAGGTTTCGGGGTCTACAACAAGTAAGAATAAATACAGCATAACAAAAAAGAGAATAAATATAGCGAAATAATATATATTCGGTTTCATATTTCTCGAGGAAAATTCTTCAAACGGCGTATAAGTATTCTTACGCGAATATAAGTTTATATGCAATCATTTCTGCCTGAAGAATATTTTACATACCAGAGAGAACAAGTATTTTCGTTTGGAAGGATCTCACAATGAGCAAAAAAACCCTTTTACATCGGTAAAGTAAATACAAACTGGACTAGATCAGAGACAGATTGAGACTTAATCGATATTAAGGATGCATTAGCTCCTTTAAACAAATGCCTCCACAGAAACTTGAATTATGAATTGTGATTATGCAAACTCCACTCCGACAACCATGGCTTATATAGGTGTATTTGGTGTTGCCCTAATTCGCCTTGGATGTAAGTGCGCTCACGAGCGTGAATGAAGCAGTTATATGTGATTCTCCCCTCCTCCATATGTGATGCTAATTTACAGTCACCAATTTGACTCCCTCCCTCCTCAGAACTAACCCCTCCTTCATCAAGCCTTCAGAAGAGGAACACCCCAGGTCGCGCGGATCGTGTCCTATACCGGCAGGTGCCAATTTGGAAAGGCATCTCAATTATCATGCCCTCTGGCTAAACAACCAAATAAATACTACGTGGAAAGAGCGCCGGTAAAGGACATGCGATCGGTAGAATTCGCGCCAGGCTGCGAGTAAATAAACTCACAATCATCCATTATCGGAAAAGTCGACCAATGAAAATTCACCATTAATGTCACTTGACCCAATTCATACCAAAACAACGCACTTTGTGACTCGTTCCCAGTCATCTTTCATCCAAGTTTATACCCCCGACGTGAAATAGCACTACTTCTCCGGTCCAGTTTCGCGTAATTTGAGTTTCCCAATGAATAATGTCGACAGGCGAGTTAACCTCCAAGTTTTTTTTTATGGATAACGCAATTCAAAAACGAGGACTATAAGACTTTTGGAGCAAGTTTTTAACCGGAACCTGACAAAGTGCGCGTCGGAACATAACAAATAAATTGATCGGAGAGTTTTTCTCTAACCCTTGGAGGGGTGCCGATATGAAATGAAACCGCTTTTAGTAAAGATTATTTTTACCAGACTGATTAAATAAGAGACGCGGAAAGGAGGCACCAGCCGAAGATATTTCATCGTATTCATATACAATGGTTTAAACTTAAATTTTAAAACTTAAATTAGCATTATTATAAGTTTCTATTTTATAGAAAAATTGTTGAATGGCAAGAGTAATTACGATAATATTTGATTTTGATTTACAAAATAAACATATAAAATATTGTGTAAAGGCAAAAAAATATTCATCCCAGCAGAGACTAAGGGAAGAAGATTTTTGATCATGGTAATCACTACTATTAATTAGAACTAACAATTTAACACCAGCTAGTACCATAAAATCCTTCTATATTCATTCCGTGCATTAATATATTTAAAAAATATGCACTCTATAAAATCAGGCGTAGGAAAATCCAAAATATAACCATTTTAACATGAATATAGGTGCATACTGACCATTCCTGACTTATAAATATCCCTTGAAAGACAAGAATATTTAAATGAATTTATTGAGGAAAAGCTGGCTCCCATATGCATACTTTGAAAAGGTGGATTAAGTCTTCGAGGACCGTATTAAGTATATTTTTATAACTAACATGGTAAACGACAGCTAACCACGGATTGATCAGGATCACACGACACAGATACAATGACCTTACAATGAGATTTCAGCCGTCAAGGGTGTAGAAAATATTGAACAACAAATTTATGATGAATAAATTGGATCTGTTTACGAATATCTCATAAATAATCAGAATTTCATCAGGCGCCACATCTTTTATCCATTCGTTAAAATGTAACGGGACTACTTGCTGAAATACAAATATTACAGACACCCAGTAAAAGTAATTTGATTTTCAACTGTGCGAAGTCCCAGAGTATTTACTCATACCTCCAATGCATCATCTAGAATTCCTCAGGATCAAAAAAGTCTATCAAAAATCAGAAAGTATAAATCGTGAGTAAAGAGCGTATTAGATAAAGGAATTGAAATCAAAAGAAAACTACTACGCATACCAGATTTGCAAAGTAATTGGAGCATTTATTTCACCTGCCTTAGCACAAACGCTCAGAATCACACATTTCACATTTTATTTAAGGTATTTTTCCTTGAAGGTATGACCATTTAGGGGCAAATGGCGAGTGTGGCATGTTCGAGTGCTAGATTCTTCACATCTTCGGAAAAAACACAGATGCGAACGCTTAATTTCTTTCCTCTCCTTTGCTTTATTAAAATAAACTATCAATCAAAGTTAAACTGTACTCATTCACTAGCTATCAAATTTTGAGCAACACTTGCATTCACTTGAACAGCGAGTATATACCGTAGAGGGCGTTAAAAAATTTAGGATGAGTTTGATTCATCAAAAAAAAAAGCAATAAAATCAATTGACGAACAAAAAGATGGAGATTAAAGGAAGAAAGGTAACAAGGTATCGAAAAGACATCACCCCGTTCCAGCCGAAAAAAGCAGCAAAAGCTTCCAGTGTTTGATACATTTTCTACTGAAAAAAATGAAGGCCATCGAGCTGACAGCGGAAGAGGTTGAAACAGAATATTCAAAACGGAACCCGCTCAGAGGGAGAGAGAGAGAGGCAGAGAGCTTCGGAAACATCCCGACAAAACAAACCGCGCGCACCTGAAACTGACCGTTGAATTGCAAATGGGCCGGTGGCGGCGGCGGAACGAGAGAAAAAACGGAGGCGGAACACCTTTTGGCATCACTTCTGAAATACGCGGACACGGATGGAAGGCAGCGGTCCAGCAAATAGAAAAAACAATGCAATGCTCGGTATGAATGGTACCTAAGTAATTAAGACGAGCAAATTTAAAAAACAATATGTGCAGAAGCCGAGCTATCAGTCTGCGAGGAATCATCAAATGCAATAAGCCGAAAGGTCTGACAACAGGAGATTCCTTTAGCATATAATCAAATAAAGAGCGGTTAAAATACACATTTGAAACTTGACGCAATCAACTTTTAAAAATTGCTAAGGTACAGAGGTCTGGGGTACCTAAGTAAGAAACATGAGTATATTTCAAAATCAACATGTGGAGAAGTCGAGCTATCAGTCTGTGAGCAATCATGCAGTGTAATAAGTCGAATGGTTAGACTGCATGAAATTCCTGTAGCATATAATCGCATAAAGGACTGTTAAAATACTCGTTTTAGAGTTGTCTCAATCGAATTTTAAGAATTGCCAAAGGTACAATGGTCTTGTAACATGGGTAACTTACTTGTGATTCTCCTTGTAAATTTTCGTGAATGCCAACGACGGAGAGAACAGGACGTGTACAAAGTCATAAAACAAAATAATACAGCATTAATTCTATTTTCATGCATTAAAACTTTTTTTGTTAGACGCATTCGTTTCATGACGTAGCAGGTAGATTTAAGTTAAGGCTACTGGGGGCTACAGCCCCCTCGCTCTAGATATAATGTTCGGACTCTTAACACTTATTGACGCCTTTCAAGCCTCATACTGAGCCTCATACATCAAATAGCGTTTCATTGGTTTTACATTAATTAGGCTAGGAGCCGCTGGAGGATTGCAGAATAATAAAAAATGCCAAATATATATCATGAAATTTTCGCATTTAGTGCGATATAAGAACAAATTCTGACTTTGAAAACCTTTCATTTGGGCCAAAAGAGCATTCATAAGCGAAACGAGGCAAATACACGCCAGTACATTGCTCGTCTAGGACGTTCAACTCACTCATATATGTTTTGGGAATGGATTTAACATAAAGGCGTCAGATGAATTCAAATATCTGGGAGTCAAGACAACTTCAAACCTATTGTGAGGTACACATGAGAAATATTTACGTCACAGCCCTGAATGAGCTAGGATTCATCAAGCGTATTGTGGAAAGATTTTTTTTTATAAAAAAGTAGATGAGAGATGCTAATTTTTAAATTTTGCAACTTTAAAAACCCGCTAAAACCTTCAACCGAACCCCAAGGATTTACGTATCCCAACCGCCTCCCCACTCCATTCCCCCATCCTTTACCCCCCAACCCCTCTCCCACTTCCACCAACTCATAACCATACCCCCTCCTTTCCGCATGTACATATATAAGACTTCTTGACGTAAACCATGCATTTGTACCTGATGATAGCGATGAATCGCTGAAACGCGTCGTACTTGAATAAATTCTGTGGAAATTCACAAAGTTTTTTCACTTTCATTTATAACATTTATAACTAGGTCCAATAATCGCCTATATTTTCGCTATGGCCCTGGTAAATCCTACGCAAAAAATATGTCAACGATATATTGCACCCATTTGAATTACAGAGGTTTCTATTATGCATTCTCTTTCACAGCAGGAGAGATCCAAATGAACACAGACACGGACGAAAGATTTAAAAGCAGATTTGAGTGTGTTCAATCATTTCACTTTGATCCTTCATTGATTAGCCATTTATTTGTACAACCTTTGATATCTCAGCCGAATTTTTGCAAAGCCAGACGGAATTTCAAAGGCACCATTTTCCCTCAATGTTATTTTTCAGTTTAGAGCCAGGTGACCTTATCCACGGTTAATTTATTCCGCAAACTACCAAAAATAACATTGAATTCTCAAAATACATTCCAATAACGACTCAGCACCTTTTCTATACACCTAAATTACCTGATCTTCACGAAATTCGAAATAAAGTGTGTATTTAAACTCAATTTTCACCAAAATCATTCGTTATAACATCGCCAACATGCAAATCCTCAACTTACAGAGGCGAATTCTAGAAAAGGGACCAAAAACATTTCCGAAAAATTCAGAGCACAAGCCTTTAAATGAATGTAATTTCGAAAGTCAAAAACCCACTAGCTGCTTATAAACTATAAAATATATGATTTTATGCTTTTCCACAGAAGAGGTTTTTTTGTGTACTTACTTGATTGTCCATGCGTCACAAGCAGCAGAAATTGTTGAAATCACATCATAATCAGTTAAAATAAGTAGAAACAATACTATCAGCCAGTAGTCAGTTATCAGGCGGACACCCATTCTTTTTCATAAATATATACTATCTCCGGCTTAGGTCCTAAGCCGTATGAATAATATAACAAGGTGAAACAATTTTATGGATTATATCAGGAACCGCGGTGGTCGCATTAATACAACCGTCAAAATGTAGGACAACGCAAAGGAAGTCCTTTTATGTGTTATGCAGGACAAGTTACCAAGACAAAAAAACAACTTACGTAAATAGGACAAGGTGGAAGAGGAGGAAGGGGGGCTGAATAAAGACAAACTAAGTATTTCTGACTTATGATGATGATAATGAAACATGCAACGACAATAATGGTATTTATATGCGCTCCAAGGTCAATTAAGACCATAGCAATCAAATCATTTTGAACTTACTCAAAGAACAAATAATTATGTAGTGAGCTGCATAATTGTTTGATGTTTTGTAATATATCTGCATACTGTGAAAATATGTACACAAACGCATTTCAATCTTCTCTTGGCTATTTACTCTCGTTTTTATGGGCGCAGTATACCGAAAAATATCTCAAAGATCTAAGCTCAGGAAACCTGAATTCTGACATGTATTTTCACAGCGCAAAAATACAATTTCATTGTAGCTAGTGATAATACTTAATCTAATTCAATGAACCACCGTAGAAAAAACCATCTTTCATTTCGATCAAAGCTGAATTAATGTAAAATCTAATGGTAAACTAAGAGCTCTTTATTGTGTGCTTGCAATACTACCAATTAGTGCTGGGGGGGTTGTTATCTGCACATAAAATATTTTTTCATTGCAACGAAAATAATTTATATCATTGGAACCGACACCTTTGATGCTTTTCTATTATTAAATTATTTTACACAAGAACAAGGACGCTAAAATTTTCTCAAATGTTAATGGGGTTTTTACTAAAAAAGGGAAAATTTTATAACTTGAACTTTAAGTTGTTTGAACATTCCTAATTTTTATTCTCCTCTTTTAAAACCTTTATAACCATGTAACTCATTTGGGGCAGTCCCTTGCTTTTTTTCTTTATACTTGTCTCTCCAAGATTGTTATCAACAGGCCATCTTGCCTAATAATGTATCCAACTGCGTTGCCCCGTCCTCTTCTTAAGGTTTCAAAAAAATTCTTTTCTCCCAATCTTCTTAGTACTAGTTCTTTAATTACTCGGTCGATCCATTTTATCTTCATCATTTTTCGGTTGCACCACATATAGAATGCCTACACTCTTGATTTCTTTGCGGCTGTTACGTCCAATCATAGAGAAACCTGCCTTATATATGTAGCAAGTGATGATTTTCCCCTAGCTTTATGCCTTTACTCTCAGCAGTAAGAAGATTCTTCTTTTTGTACAAACTTAGGATACAAAATACTATTTTTTAGCGTATTCATTAGTTTCACTCAACCATCCATCTATTGAGAATTCTTTTTCACTTCCAAGTGAAAGGGAGCAGCAAAAATATAAGTTTGAGAGATAACACTGATAGCGTCATTCATTGAATTTTGATGCCATTAATATCACGAGAAATATATTAAATATTTAATTTCAAACCTGTTTATTTACCGACTCAGGTTAGTGACAACAAGGGACAGGCTGAGCAAAATTAATAATGAGAGATATTTTGTTTCTCCCACAAGTTTTCTGAGTAAACTTATTATTAGTTGTTAAGAATAAAAACATGAGCTTGTTTTTCTCCGAAATGAAGGCATAAAAACAGCCTCTCAAACTGGAAGATACAAGGGGCAGGAGTCTAAATTCGGTTGGCCCACTAAATTGCGAGATGCTCGGGCGCAGTCCGCTCAGACTGGGAGGGTCTCGCTCTCCCCATGCAATTCTCGCCCGTCGATAAATAGAACTGAATCGGTCCGTCACGCAAGTGAGCGCCAATTAAAAAGGGATTTAACATCGCGTTCCCCATATATCCAGGAAAGGGAATGAGAGAGAGAAGGGGGTGGTACCGCCAGAGTACACCGAGAGAAACAATTGAAGGTGGCTTAAGCGGGATCCCCTGCGATTATCACCGCCTGCGACTCGCCGATAGGGCCCGAATCCACCGAAGGGGAAGGTGGGATGAAGTGGATGGGGTGAATAGGGGAGGGGGTGGAAAGAGATAGTGAGGGAAGTGGCCCGGGCACAAATTTGGAATTATTATTTTTTAATATGATCAATAGATTCAATTCTTTGAGCCCATCCCTTGCATCGAATTTTACGGAACGAAATCTACTTCAGTATGGTATGTTATTTGGATGAAGCGACCGACAGTAGAGGTAATTTGTGCCATGAAGGAAGAGTGGAGAGAAACACGGCGTCGACATTAGCCTGCTCTTAACTAGACGCCACGAGGGGAACAAGGCTTAACGTTTCATCCGACGGACGGAGTATTGTGCTTTAAACGTCCTCCACATAAGATTAAAGCAAGTATCTGAAAATTCTCTGCTACTGCAGGGATATGCACCTGAGCCCACGGGGTTAGAAGCTAACACACTGCATACGAAACCATAGGGCGGGCTCGCCGGTTACTCTTCTGGGGCAGGGTTTGGAAGCGTTAGCTTATCACCTCTGCACCTCAGAAGGGGGAGGACGAGAAGGAAAAAAGGAAGGAGGCGCCGCCGCGATAGGAGCCCGACGACGCCTCCTGGGAGTAGATAGGGAAGGAAGGGAGGGGACGAGGAATCCCGCACCGTCACAGAGGCGGGCGGGTCCTACCATCAGCGAAACCTGGCAACAGCCATTGCTATTCTAACAATTTTTGAGGATTATCATATGAGGAAGAATAATCCAACGATCAAATCGTTAGATGGGAAGCTAACACAGTGGAAACGAGACTCCAGGGCGGGCTCGCAAGGTTACACTCCAGGGGCAGGGACTGTAAGCGCGAGCTTTTCTCCTCTGCACCCAGAAGGGACGGGAAGGAACAAGGAAGGAGGCACCGCCGCGATAGGAGCCCGACGACGCCTCCTGGGTAAGGATAGGGAAGGAAGGGAAGGGACGAGGAATCCCGCACCGTCACAAAGGCGGGCGAGTCCTACTATTAGCGAAACCATGCATAAGCAATTAATGTGCCAGCGATTTTAGTGCATTTTCCCATGAGGAAGAAAAATCCATCGATCAAATTGCTAGATTGGGAAGCTGACACAGTATTCATCACACCAACTCAGGTTCACATCTAAGTCACTAACTGCAATTGACTCGATACTACCATTTATCTACAGTTTGTCCATCACCACCCAGGCATCACTGCAGGAGTGAGCTAATTACACAGAAATATACATGTATGACGGGTAGCGCGGTGGGTGGAATGCTTGCTTGCTGATCAAAGGGTAATAAGTTCAAATCGTGGAAGAAGCATTCGATCACTTCCAAGCAAAATTCTCTATGTGTAGTGCGGAGGAACAAGGTAAGATATTGCTCTCTCACTCTGAAGGCGCAATATTCACACTATTATGCCTTAATCTAATGTGAACTCTAGCATCACCTATCCTAACCAATCTTTTCGTTAGTTCATTGAGTGAGTGATAGTTATTACAGTAGGTAAGTAGAAAAACGAGTAGGAATGCAATTAATACTAAAGTACCTACGCAGATACAACTCTGCCAAATGCATTCATCAGAGCTTTCTTTGAGTGATACCATAAATTCATAGAAAATTTTAGGGTGTAAGTACTAGTGCATTTGTATTCACGCAATAACTGTTGCTGTCACTATGTTGTAGCACCCAATCATTTATTACCGAAGCTCCAAATCTAATTTTACAAAAATTACTGAAATCAAGAACACTTACTCTTCAGATATAGAGATATCCAACCAACTCAGGAAACGTGCAACACATGCCGCTTTTATGGGAGGCATATGGCGCAAAGGCCACAGGTTTAACACGTCTTTGATAGTGTATAGCGTCATTAATTTCCAAAACACAAGAATCTAATAACGCTTTTCAATTGTCCTTGGATTCATTATTATTCTTGGGATAAATATTGACTTTTGACTGAGACAATGCATACCTCCAATGATATATTACCTATTGATACCTCCAATGCATAAGAGCTCAACTATCGCCCACCGAATCAAATCAGCTCATCTATACGCATACGCTCAACAATACGCATACGCTCAGCTGGCACTAGCCGGAGCTCACCTGCAATTCTCCAAGCCTCAGAGGTGAGCGTTTATGCTCCGGCTACTACCAGCTGAGCACATTCTTATTGTTGTGTTCCTAGATGAGCGGATTTGATTCCGAGGGCGATTGATGAGCGCTTGTGCAGTGGAGGTATCGATATATTTTTAGTAACCGATATAATTGCAATACATTTAATAAAATCGCATTCGTGATCAGCATCAGAAAAAAATCTGGATTGAATGATCAGAACTTTTCATTCGACATTTGTCCTCCAGTGTAGGTACGCAATCGGATGTCTCACTGAAATTCCCTGCGCGCACAGCTTCGAAACGCAAGAAAATAAAGAAAAAAACTATCCCCAATAGGCAAGTGTTAGACACCTCTCGCTCTGAAACAGTCCTGCGACAAGTTAACCTTCTGAATAAGTACAACCACTTCTAAGTGGAATGACAAAACATTTTCGGCACATTTTACAACCCCTCCCGCAAACTCACGTACTCTCGACAAATTGGTCCATTCATTCATAGGAAATATACGAGGGGGCGAGAAGCCAATAAATTCAAGTGATTTTTTTGTGGACAGAGTTATGTGCAGAAATTTCGTAAAAAAACAAAAGAGATCGACTTGATACTTAGTGGTGCATTTGATTTTCCACTCAATGCCAATACAGAACAGAGGGACACTCGCATCCCTCCGCCACCGAGTTTTAGCATATTTCTTCTATGCATTTCTGTATCTAACGCTGTTTGGAAAAATATCACTTGTACCTACACACTTGGTTTCTCACCCCCTCATATGTAATATCATAATAAATTGCAGCAGTTACCAAACCTAACACAATTAAAGCAATGCGAATCGTTGAGAAAAACAACTATCGTGCTTTCAGTTTCAAATATAAAGTAGTACTCGTAAGCTGCACAACCGATCCTGAAATAGTTAATGACGTAATTCAGAGAGGTTTTACCTTTAAATATACTATTATTTACACTGAGTTATTTTGAATACTTAAAAATTCTGAATTTTACAACGTTTGAATAATTCACAGTTACGATGAATTGTACATCAATCTATTTTCAACTAAAGGGGTGAACTTCAGTAGGAAAAAAAACTTGATATCATCAAATGAAGATGCAATGGATGTGAAAACACTAGACCCTCTATTTTTTACCATCATCATCAATGGTCAACGATCCTAAGATTGGCTTGAGCCAGCTCTCCATTCCTTTCTCCTATACGCTAGCCTTTTCATTGCGACGCGACGTATTTCTTTTCTTTTAAATCCTTTATAACCTGTCCTATGTAACTCATTCGGGGCCGTCCCTTGCCCTTCTTCCCTTCCACCTGACCTTCAATGACTTGTCTTTTTTCCATGTGCTCTATATAAATTTAATGCAGTAAATTCTTTAGCGGGTGAAAAATAGTGATGAGATATCGTAGTGCTCAACCTTTCATTACACAAGTGCCAAACTTATTTTTTTTTAATTCCAGGGATCTATAACACATACCATGCCGAAAGAGAAATATCACAGAAGAACGGGCACGAGTCGTTATTGTGGAACGCATGTGACCCACACGTTTTAGTTTAGCACGCCTAGGGTAGTATGTAACCTCATTAATTACCAAAACACATGCATTTAATAACGTTTCATAAACTAGTTCTATTATTTTTCCATTTTTGAAATAATTAAACTCCAAACAATGCATATTCAAATATTGTGGCGAACCATACTGTTCTGAATATCAGTTATCGACTTATGACAGAGACCTCATGTAGCGCGACGCTCCCATCGACCAATAAAAGCATTCAGCTCGCCGGTGCCATTACACTCTAACTCGCTCATCAATTTCGTGAAGGGGTGCCACGTGCAATGTGTTTGGAAGTTCGCGTGGAGCCGGGCATTCGTGATTTTGCCAAATGCGTGTCTTTTTATTCCACGCGAATGGGCAACACGTGCGCAGGAAGGGTCAGGTGCAAAAGGGATCGAGAGGCTTGTGCTAGCCGGAAGGCTTTGAAGAATGGGATGGGATTGGTAGAGAGAGAGAGGAAGTGCAGACCGCACGCTGGAATATAAATCAAAGGCGTTCGAATTGTCCGAAATGATGATGTTGTCGATAAGTGGGTGCGGAACGAGGCAGGAATTGAAGGAGATAAGGTGAAAGTATGCAAAGGATGGAAAAGGATTAAATGGATTAGACGTCTGTATAAAAAAGACAGGATAAATTTCTGCAATGAAAATAATATGTCAATTATCCAGACTATGACTTAGTCCAGCCTTACTTAAATCCTTACAATTTAACACCTTTCGTGTTTAACAATAAGCGACTGATAACATTTTGTAATGAAAGGAAAACGAGTCTAAGTATTTGCTGGTGCTATTTCCACTTGATGATTTTCACTGGATGAGTTGGTAAAATTCCAAACTTCAAGAGTTTCGTAGTACTTACGTAATCCAAGTTTATAATGCAAGGTGAAAGTATGCAAAGGATGGAAAAGGATTAAATGGATTTGACGTTTGTATTTAAAAGAGGATAAATTTCTGCAACGAAAATAATATGTCAATTATTTAAACTTTTTTCGGGCTTCCGCACGGGTAATATATTCGAAGAGCGCCGACTCATCACTCATTCTCAATTTCTCTATCATAAGGCGACAACTGAAATTATGAACAGAACTTTTTGCAGCAATATTTGAATATTCATTTACATGTTTGGAGTTTAATTTCAAAAATGAAAAAAATAATAGAACTAGTTTATGAAACGTTATTATATGCATCTGTTTTGGGAATTAATGAGGTTATATATTACGTTCTCATTCGGTAGCCTTGAGAATGGGTGACGAGTCGGAACCCGAAAAATCGACGCTCTTCGAATATTTTACCTTAGCGGATACCCGAGAAAAGTTTAAATATTCTATTCACCGGGAAAGTGTAAAATCATAAATATATCGATTAATAAATACCATAGAGTAAGTATATACTTACTCTATTTAAATACCTATAAGAGGATGCTGATAGGATCAAGATGGCATAATGAACGTCAACTGATCAAAGGCCATGAACACCACGGATAAAAACCGCCGAGGAAAATAATTCTCCTGAGCCACGGAACTCTGGTATGGTATGGTATTAGGAGGGGAGGAGCAACAGCTAAATTCATTTCCGCCATGAGGGAAGGGCAGGGAGGGAAGGGCGGAGAGAAACCCGGAGTCGGCTTTATCCTTCTCCTAACGAAAGGCCTCAAAGGGAGCCAGGTTTAACGTCCCATCCGACGGACGGAGTGTTGCGCTTAAAGTGTCCTCCACAAAGCACTCAAGTAGGCATCGGGAGGCCTCTGTAAAATCTCTGCTACAGCTGGGATTTGAATCCGGACCATCTGACTAGGGAGCCAGTACTCTATCCACCATGCCAACCCGATCCCCTGCATGGAACTCAGATCTCCCGATTTTCTCTAAGGTGTTCTACTAGTGCTACATCAAGCCGTTATATATATGAAATAACTAGCCCTTATGCAGAACGTTACGAATCAAAGAGAATCACATTAACATACGGGATTATATGCTAACTACTTCCAACCAAATTCTATTATCAACAACAGCCTTAACTTTAGCTTTAAGTCACTACCATATAAAAATCTTATGAGTGAAAGAAAGACCAGGGTTAGAATCTGAACCTCTTACCCAAAACTTCTACAATTCAGTCTATGGCTTAGTCCAGCCTTAGTTAAATCCTTGCAATTTAACACCCTTTTGGGTTTAACAATAAGCGATTGATAACATTTTGTAATGAAAGGGAAACGAGTCTAAGTATTTCCTGGTGCTATTGCCACTTGATGATTTTCACTGGATGAGTTGATAAAACGCCAGACTTCAAGAGCTCCGTAGTACTTATGTAATACAGGTTTATAATGCTCATCTTCTTGGGGAAAAATAATTCAAAATGGAAATGATTCGTTGTTTTATGGACATATGTTTGATTGGACGAATAAATATGATTAGAATGAACTTTAGCCAAACATAAAGTATATCTAAAATTACTTACTGGCTAGTTAAAAAAATATCATAGTAAGTTTTTCTATTCCACTCAGCTTTATTGACCGCAACCTTACCAGGATTCAACATTCCTGTGACGCATGATTTATACTTTCAGAATTAACAATAGATTAATTCATTCCTGTGATGTTTTCAAGAGGCCTATTTCCCACTGAAAATCAGTTTGTGTCGAATAGACAAAGTTATAATATTTATGTAACCAAATATAATGTTTTTATGAAAACGTTTTATCTTTGTGACGGAAGGCTAAAAAACATTTTTTTCTATTATTCAACCATAAAAAATAATAAAGATCCATAAATTAATTTTACAGAGAGGGTAATTTATAATTATAAATAAGGCATACGCTGATTTATAATCCAAATATTAAAAAAAATAGGAGCATATTTTTTACCCTCAATTTTCATCAGACATAAGTTACGGAATCTCTAATTGTGAAAATGATATTGCTTCAGTTAATTTACCATCATTGGCAAGAAAGGAGTAAAAAGGGAGGAGAGTGAGCTTTTTACACATTCAGGATGCTTTGTGTTGCTAATTTGGCCGCCTGCCGCAAGCTTAGATCTTTTAGTTATTTTTTTTCTCATTTAATCGAATTTCTCCAGCAAAATGATTCACCCTCATCACACAGCACTAAATACTAGAGGCAAACATAAATACAAGATATGAAAATGCTAGCAACGATACCCAAAAGGCTATATTCTTCTCGTTCTTTTCTTCCATATTCTCTCTCCGAAAGTATAGCACTACCAGTTATACCGGATGTATTTGCACAAAACGGAGTGCTCTCACCCTGATGGCACACGAGTGCAAATGAATGCTTTTTAGGCCATATTCTACTGTGCAAACCCACCAGACTCCAAGGGTAAGGATCTGATTGCTGAATAACCTAAATATCCATCACATTAGGTATTATTCTCTTTCCTGAATTGTCACTCCGAGAGATAAATGCTTTTAATGAAGCCAAACACGGAAAGAGCGGTCGTTCACGAGCAGTTGAAGGGTGACGAGATACGATAACAGTATTCATAATTTATTAAATGGAGTGGCATGGCATGCCTATAAAGTTTCAATAATGAGAGACAGCACAATCAAGCAATCAATTTTACCAATTGCATCGAAGTTTCGGGCGTATATTGCTCAAATTGGCTTTTAAGCAAATTGCACTTCCTTAAATATAACAAGTACCATATCTACGATGCAAATGAAAGGTCAAACCTCGGTCCGGGATAATATTTTGGAAGTGCACGCGTTAATATTGTTTTGAGATTAACTGCGCGCGTTTCAAAGTTATTCATTTATGTTAAGCTATGCAAAGTTGCACCTTGACTCTTCCACAATTGATAATAATTTGCAAGCTGGCTCGGCTCCTCTTATGTACATAAGCCGACTGGTTAATTCGCCAGACGGTTACCACTTTTCCGGGATGGATTTCCGGTGCTTACCCCCGTACCGGCTCCGGAAGGCGCAATAACCGGTCGACAGTAGTCCACGTAAGGGGACCTTCCCTTTCACTCACCATTCTGCTCTGATTAGCGGTGCCTCTAACAAGGAGAGGCTACCCCTTTAAGGCTGTTAAACAATGGTATACGAGCAGACATAAGCAGTAAGCCTTATGGATCGAGACGGGAGCAGTAAGAAATTGCTCATCTCCGATAGAAGAAGAACTTACTTTAATAAATGTTTACATAACGTTTTCTTCACATGACACCAAAGATTTCCGAGATACTTTTTGGCTAAATTTTTCGGCCATAATCCCAAAGTACTTATTATACACCATATGCCTCTATGAACCAAATTATTCAATGTTTTTATGAATGTCAAGTGGCTTCATACAAGTATAGCCAATTTTATCTACTCAGAATGTTGATTATTATATTTTTTCTTGGGTGCAAGTTAACATTAAACTACTAAATGCATTAATTCAATTAATATGCAATGCTTCATTATAGTTAACATTTAACTACTAAATGCATTAATTTAATTAATATGCAATGTTTCATTCATTGAAGGATAAACATGTTTTTCCGATATTTTTGTTCATTCCATCAGTTATTCTATGTCTTTCGGGAGATATTATTTCTTAGACATACCGCTGTAGTCAACTGGATTACCTACGCCCACTTACGGTTTGGCAAAATACTGCACTGAGGGAATGCTTAGCTTTTTTCTTCCCTTTCTAGCTTTCCAATGCAGAAAAGCATTGTAAAATGGTAAATTTGGCTCTCTTTTCAAAGATTCATCATCATTGGCCTCTGTGCCACCATCCACGGGGGTAAATAAGATGAAGTCAGAATGCTTAAACTTATAAACATACAGGAAATCGACATTATAAGTGAGATCACCCAATTTCATTTTCCTCCACGCAATCACCATCTACGGTTAACAATCCTGAGAATGGATTCATGAAGCAAGTCACCGTAGTCACCTATCACATTTAGCCTCCCTTTGTCGTTCCTCACGTGCATTGTGTTTCACATTCGTGAAAATCATAGCCTCACCAAATTATTTTGAATATCAGGTACTTTAAATTAACTTTCACATAAAATGTATCAATGCGTGATAGAGAGATATTTACCAGAGCAAAAAATTATTGAGGGTTGAAATTCGGTTTGTCTCAAAGTCCAAGTCAACTTTTCGGTACCCTAGTTCAATTGCTCACACCAATCACATTAATGCAGGCTCGTACCTGATACCAGAAACTTGCATTACTGCCGCGGCTCGAGGCGGGAAAATGAACTCAAACCAGCACACCAACCCATGACTAAGTGCATGGCTATAGAAGGGAGATGAGTGGCCTCTGCTCATGCGATCAAGATTTAAAGCCTCTAAACCACGTGGTCTGAGACCAGCCCTCCACCATTCCTGGGTGGGGATGCAAAATGGTTTGATAATTCGGGGCAAAGACCTTACTTTGAGTGAACACTTTTCCCATTAAATTCAGCACCGAAATTTATAGCATCAGGGATGATGAGTCAAGCTATGATGTTCAACTTTTTCAATCGCACTATTTCATTACTTTATTCCAGTTTCCACAACAATATCGGGAGTGTCAACGAGTGATAGGGTTTATTATTTGGCCTCATGTTTTACCTGCAGTGCACATATGTTGAGCTCTCTTTAAATTCTACGTACGGATTCACATGTTGCTTACAAGACCTCGGCCATATTTTAGTATCTTCATGAGCAGAGAATTTTTAGTTTCATATAAAGTGAAATCCCTTTTATGTGTACATACAAGGTGACTTACTTGTAGAAAACAGGACCTTAAATAAACCGGTTAAAGGTGAAATTAGCATAATTTAGCATTTTTAGCACCAAAATGGTTGTATACATTTTATTTTATGAGATCACTACATCATGATGCCTGATAATAAACCGAATACGGGGATTTTTTTTATAAAGACAAATAATAAAACTACGCCATGCTTGTCCACGATCAAGTGTCGCGACAAATGATTTCATATTCAAAGTTTATTTCTTGATAGAATATTTATGGAGACTTTGCTGTAGTCGCATCTAAACTTGATGTAATTTATTAATATCCGGGCCATACAAGACATTTTTCAGAGAAGTTTTCGTTGTCCTATCTTTTGCCATTACACTTGATAGCTGAGCCACTGCCAAGAATAGATTTAGGCATCGACGCTCTAGTTATCCAAAACGATGTCCTCAAGGCAAGACAAGAGCTCTGAGGCTCGGCGTTTACAGATGACGGCGATAACGGCGAGTTAGATATCAAAGGTGAGGGAAGGATTAGAAGTTTGAACCTGCGCCGGTATGAATGCTACTTCCGAACGACAGCTCCACCGCTTGCATAGGTGGAGCTAGTGGTTGGGTGGAGGGTTCTGTTAGGAGAGGGAATTGGGAGGGGAGCCCGTGTATTGCGATGGAGGAGAGAGGATAGGTTGGCTGGACAGCGGCGTGCGATCAATTACTAAGCACGTGGCCTCCGCGAAGAGTTCAATCTTCACGAGGTGAGGCGAGCTCGATCGCAACTGACCCCAGGGAACCACTTTAGAAGGGCCGCCTCCCACCTGTTATAAATACACCAATCGGACTTTGGAACAGGTAACTGTGAGACACAAACCAAGGGACCGTAGTATGGCGCTTGATTAAAAATTTGTAGTATATGACAACCAAAGTTTACCAACTCAGTTAAGGTCACTGTTTTAGTTGATGAATACAAATAGTGAATAGGATCCCGGATTATTTTCTAGGGTCTGACGGGCAAACGATCTTCTCATATTGGAGATCAAAAGCAAGATACAGTACGAAATATCCTCTTTAATTTAATACGTAAGTTGTTAATATAAAATTAAATGACTGACCCCCAAAAATGGTGCACAAAACAAAACTACAGTAATGATAACCGTATTAAAAGTTTTGTCTATATATGCGTCGGGGGGAGAGGCACGCGCCCCGGTGCACTCCCCTAAATCCGCCAATGCAAACAATTTATGCCTATTTACTTGCACGCTTTCATTTCGATTTCATCAATTAGTAGGTATCATTCCTCATTTCCGACATAAGAACTAAATAAAAAGAAATTATATGAAATAAGCTCATCGCCAGGATTTGAACAACGTAATTGACGGGATAGTGAGTTTCCGATCCGGCAAAGGTCAATGGTAATTAGAAATTATCTCAAAATCCGTTACCACTATACCGACATCCTCCTCACGTTAGTCTTTCAAATATGTGAATGCTGCTATAGTTTGTTTTTATGCTTTTCCTTTTATGCGGGGATCTCCCCTGAACATTAGGTTTTCCGGGCTACACGTGACGCTATGCCTGCTGCATCTCTGAACAGGAATAGCCAAATAATAATAATCAATATTAATTCGCAAGTTCTAATTGTGAGTAACAAACTATTTGAAATATACATTTTCCACAATGACGGTTATGACGCTTCATTAATTAGAAATATCTCATTGATTTTCTATTGTCTTAAATAAGGCATACCAACACTTCAATGAAAATTGGCTTCATTTAGTTTTAAGTTTTTTCTTACTTGAAATATCACAACAATGGAAGCCAAAAACCTACAATGAAGCAGTTAAAAATTATTCTCACATTGACTATTATTAGTTGAGAAAAAGAAGCAGTAAAATGATTTAAAATAATGTCATCACAACTAGCTATCTCCTTACTAAAACATGTAAAACTCCAATTGACGCATCATTAATGCACCAGAGAAGAGATGGTTGAACTGGGTAACTAAAACACGACTAGTTAAAGGTATGATAATTTTTATGTTACTCAGGAATGTGAGAGATGAAGCTGGAAAAACAGCGAAAAATTTTGCACGAAATCCTAAATATAATTATAATGGGATAAAAATAAACGTCTACGCCCGAGAGGAAGGAACAATATCAATTTTTCCCTGAGTTTCAATGACGTGAGTCAGTGGAACAATTTTTTTTTAGCATAGTGCAAAAGCCACAATGTGTAGCCAGTTATCTGCAAAGATGTAAAGCTTATAATTCAGCACTGTTATTACTGTGGCTAGTCGTTTTCTAGCCCCTGTCAGTCATACATTCTCTCCCTCGAAAGCATTGAGTTTTTTTGTTGTCCTCGTCATATACACTTCACGGTGGTCGTTTGAAATTTTACTGAATTGCTGAAAATTTACGTTTCGAAAAAATTATTCTCCCAAACGTAAATATTTAGCTGAAATATTCCCCGTGTTTAAATGACGTAAAGCAGCGGAACAATGTTTTCTTTTTAGCACGCGGTGTGATTTCATAAGCCTCCGTATGTAGCCAGTTATTTGCAACGACGTAAAAGTTATGATTCAGCACTGTTATTACTGCGTTTAGCCATTTCAAAGCCCCTCTCAGTCATTTATTGTCTTCATCGCTAGCTCTGAGTGTTTTTTATTTTGTCCTCGTCATGTACACTTTATAGCGGTCGTTTTGTAACGATTTTCCTGAAAAGTTAGGTCTCGAAAAAAAAATATTTTCCCCGACGTAAATATTTATCGGCAAAAACGAAGCTCGGAAATGAACACATCCCTACAGCTGTGCAAACGACTCCGCGAACGAAACGCTCACCGGGGAAATATGCGATAATGGCCTATGCTGCTTGAGTGCCGCGTTTATTTTGCGTCACTATGCGATGCAGTAAGTAGGAAAGTCCTCGCATACCAAGCCAATGCAGGCGGCATTCAAAAGAGTAAAATAGCCATCATCAACGGTTTGTTATTCTTTTGATGTCACAATATCAAATTAATAAATCTTTGACGAACTCACATCATGAATAAACATGATCGGAAGTTCTTGAATAAATCATTCCAAAACCGATGCAAAAATCTACAATCAATACACGATGGCCAGAGGTTGGGGAGTGTTTTATAACGCTTTAATGCTGCGATCATGGTAGTTAAACTTTCATATAAAAACATAAAAATAGTCGTTGCCACAAATATTTCCTGCATAAAATTGTGTGGCAAGAACTTTACTAATTAAGCTAAACCCTAAGAATGTGTCGTAGAAATCGTATAATCTTTTATCTACCATTATCAGAACAACATTTGGCAGAAGCCTTACACCAGCACATTAGAGCCATAAATCTATAAATTAAGGCTTAGTATTCGCAACCGTATTTCATGAAACAGGCAGAAATGTAAGTAGCTAATTATTTACACTTTGATAAAGGAAAATCGATAAGAATAGAGAGTTTACATCGAAATTACGAATTACATATACGTAGAATCTGTTTTAAAACATTCTATTTACATCTTACTAAAGAGCGCTAATTTAAGCGTGCGACCCAGAAACATGGAAAAGCATCCGCTAACTGCTTTACATCATGATCATATTCTCACCCTGGGTGGTGTTCATTTTCCAGAGAAGCAAATACTCCCCAACAATAACTCTTTCTCGATGTTTGAAATATAGCGGCACATTGGTTCCTGCAATATTAAATTAAATTCCCCGTAAATATGGCCTCTTTAGGAACACAAATTATTAGCTTGCGTATCAAAACAAGTATCAGCCTTCAAATTGCACAAAGCATGTCTAGTTAAAGGAGTTTCTCCGTTCATTGCGAAAATATGAGGGAGTTCAAATGAGGATGATGGCAAACCACACTTATGCGATCTAAAAAAGATGCAACTTTAGTGTATCAATCGACCTTTTTATATTTTCTGAGACTTAAGAGACCTATTGCAAACCTGATAAAGCTAATGCCCTTTTAATAAGAACATGCAATGGAAACCGATAAATGTTCATGATCTTTCAAAAGTGCACATATCATATACAAAAATTACCGCCATAATTCTCTACTTTCCACCAAAAAGACGTATTGATCACTTTTTTTAGAGAAAAATATTTTGTTGCAATTGCTGCACTGTTTTATATTCTTCAATTTCAACAGAATTTGAAATCATCTGCGTTAAAATCCCCGTTTATGCGAGCCAAAATACGTGCCCCGGGTAATATATAGGTGGACCCGTTACAATAAAGCCCTCGAAAATTAATGGATGCCACACACTAATCTCACCCACCTTTGATATGAAACAGTATATCGCACGCCCAAAGACCTTATACAAAAATAAGAATTATGTCATACGGTATGGAATCGGAATGGAGCCAGTCATTTTATCTATGTATATTTTTCAAAATCAATTGTGATTAATATTGAAATTGAGCGCAATCAGTAGAATAATAGGGGCAGCGAGGTTAAAGGAATACTTTACCATAAATATCACACTGATTTTTAAATATATGTATTTCCGAAAACGTGATGCCATCATGACAACCCCGTACTACATGTCATAAATTTTATATTTCATTCGCATTTTGTGTACTTAATGTCACACAGTAGACCTTGAAATAGATTTTTAATTTGACGATTTGGTAATTGCCAAAAAGCAAACGATTTTTTTTTTCAAACAAGTTACCACGCAATACAACAATCAGCCGATAAATATGTTGAATCTTTTTCATCAACATGTAAAAATAAGAGTTTTAAAATGAAATAATTCTGTTTCAAAGAGACAAACGAAACCTTAGTTGTGTGTGTATAGTAGCTATAAATGTAGCAAAGTACAAAATATATTTGGGAAATGGTTTCCATAAGCATTCTGCCAGAGTTGAATATTTGATAATCAGTTTAAGCGCCCATGGGAAATCAAATATTGCAACATTCCAATAAAAATATTCATTTCTGCCTGAAACAGACACACCAGAGAGGTTTCTCAATTAAGAGAAGCAATTTATTATTTAACGTCACAAAAATCGTAAGCAGGGCGTGAAATCATCTAGCACAGCACCAATGATATTGGAATAGTTTTTGCTCATTAGTTTTACGAGGTCATGTTCAAGCTTAGCCAATTTGTTCGAGGAATAGGAACTCGCAAACAATCCGGGAATCATCGAACAAATTTAATGCTGCTTTTAGCGTTGAAGACTTAATATATATGCCTGTCATTCCATAAAATCGGAAAACTCATTACGATGAAGTAATATTTGACCGTGTAAAACCATATTGTTTTTTTTAAATATCTATCGATTATCAATTGGAAACTTGCGAAAAATATTTGAAAAAAATTGAAAAATCAAATATTTAGTGTTAGTTAAAACTATTTCTTTGAATACTAATAATTTCCATAATTTGCAAACTAATTACTTTATTAAAGTATTTGCGCTCTAGTTGTCTGTGTCCATTTTATTATTCCGCAGCTTCAAAACTTGTATTCATTATTTATGTTTTCTTTATCCAAGAATTTTTGTTTGCACAGAATTTTCAAATACCATTTATATTACCAAAGGCTTATCATTACCAAGCAGTAAAAAAATACACTCAGTGACCAATAACTAACCCCCAATACATGATAATGAAAAAGCAGCAAGGATAACTAGGAAAAAAAAACAGAAAATTTCAGGAGCAGTCACATGAAATCTTAAAAGAATTTTTGCAAATTATTTAGATATTAAAGGCAGGAGTAATGGATAAGAAGACGTGGGAAACCTTTATCATTGCTTGTTTAACTTTAAATTCGTATGAACTTTCTATTCCTTCACTGAAGCAGATCTCAATGGATGTTCAACATTGCAGTCATTAGAATCATCACGATTGATTAAGTGAAAATAATTATCAGTGACTTCTTGTCGTAAATAAAATTGAACAAAGAATTAGACCTCCAACCATATTTCTCCATCAGAGTATGGAGTCATCAATGTAAGCCAGTGCCACCTACTCGGGGAAAAAAAAAACGCCGAACGATAGATACCGCGATCCATCATCAGTTGGGAACAAAGGGTAAGTGGTTTGCCCTCTTTGAAGCCCACTCGATCTGCGGAAAGGGGCGATGGGAATCGGGGAACGCCCCCCTGTCTTCATCACAGGCGCCCCCAACAATGCTCAAAACAAATGAGACGGGAGAAAGCGAAATGGCTGAGCAGAAGATTGACTGATATCATTGGGGCAGCTAAAAGGGAGGGAAGAGATTGGAGGGGAAAGGAGCCCCCGCCCCCCTCTTACCAATCCGTGAATACGAAATTAATCTCTGAATGACCTGCTGTGCATCCATTTTAGTATTATATTAGTATGCGCCGTGTAACTTCTTATTTGCATTAAGTCAAAATCACCCATTAGCTTTACATAGATTTGTTTCTGGCTTAATCTAGTGGAGCTCATTCATATTAGTAAAAGTAACTGGGATTTTTTCTCATACACTAGAATTCCACTTCACGACTGGACTCAGTACATTTTGCATTAACTTCACCTAACATGATGTGTTGAAACTGGTCTTAAAGTGATATTAAAGTATTGACGGAAAACTGCAATTAACTAATTATAATATAATACCAACACATAATTTTACTTATTTCCAAGTATTTTACTGAGAAAGCTACAGTAGAGCACTTTAAGTATCGTGTGATAGTAGATAAATATTGTTGGCTACAATAATAAAAATCCTGCTTCGTCGCTAGCACCCTACCTGGAGTGCTACTTATCAACATTGGTGCGGTTCTGGTTAAATAGGTACTTGCTCGTAGTGGGACCTACTAGCTGTCAATCAATCCACTTCGCTCTACATAGTGTTTTCATTGGATCGTGATTATTTTGCATCATCGTTATTAATCCTTTCAGCGTAAAAATAAAGGTTTCCGTAGTATCGTAAGAACAAACACAAGACAGCCTTTTTCACGTCCAATCTCAATGTGACTCCAAGGACGTTTTGGAACATTCTACGTTCAGTTCTGGAAATCCCGCTCACGCAAGCGTTGGGATAGTGCAACTTCAAGCATTACGTGATTAGGCTATGAAGTTTCCTGACTAATGCTGGTAACTCGAGAATAATGGTAGCTTAGTGGGTAGGGTGCTTTGCAGCTGATCGAAGAGTCTCAGGCTCAAATTCAGGGCGAATACAGCGCCTTCAGGCATCCAATTTCACATAACCCCGTCTTAATCCGGGGCGAGCTGTGCTCTCGGCAATTTAAATTAACCTTTGGGTTGAACCACTAAGCCAGTGAGTGTACTGTTCACTTCACTTTTGGGAATGTGGCAGGAGTCGAGTAGGAGTTTTGATCAGGAATGGCAAATAAAACGAAACGAAAATGTTTCGTTTCGACCCGTAGGGAAACAAAAATACGAGGCCTAGGTTTAGTTTCATTCCGGCACGAAATAAAATCACCAAGGAGTTCGTTTTCGACTCGGGACGAAACTTTACTCCCAGGAAAGAAACTAAATTATTCAAAACTCCGCTGGTCATAGTTAAGTTGCCAACCCAGAAGTTGAGTGGAGAGAGATAAGAGGGAATAGTTTCGACCCATTACGTTTGACATACGAGTAGAGAGGTTAAAATATTGAGCTTAAAATTCGAATGGGCAGTTTGCATTCACCGTTCTCTTGTTTGTGCTCAAAATATGAGTGCCCCATGGATCTAATGGCGGTAGGCCTAACCTCTTCTTCATTCAACCATACTACGTACTCGGTGTGTGGGTCGAAACTAAACCGTTTGAAGGAGAAGCACATAGTCCCTCTGGTGCGACAGATAATTTGTGTTTCGTTTTATCCCAGCGGTTTAGTTTAGTTTCAACACAAAGTAGTTTTGACTCCGATTTTGTTTCAACCCTGGCTTTAGCTCCCAGGTTTTTTAATTTTTTTTCGTTATGTTTCTTCATTTCGCTCCAGGGAACTAAACTACTGAAATTTTACTGGTTTTGACTTTAGATTAGCTTCGATTGTCATCCCTGATTTTGAAAGATTGGTTCAGGGAGGTAAGTAGTCAGGGCGTATAAAGTTAAAAAGAGTAGTCACTTTATTTAACTTAAATAAGGATTCGATATTTGTCTGATTTTGAAGACATGGTACCGTCATAAGTTTATTTGAATTTTCTTTCCTTAAACGGTTAACGTTTCAGCTGGGATTTCAATCTTTTCACCTTTGCGATCATATGGTTTGTCGCCATCAGACGATAACTGAACGAAGTGAACATTAGTTTTGGATCCTGTTAGACAATTTTGATTGACATTTTGGGTATGACGCGCATGGTATCAAAATTCGTCCCTTATGATGCCGTTTCCACACCGACATAGCGCTGACTCACACGCTGATCGTGACAGATTTTTTCACTTAAACCAGAGCTTCCGTAATTACGCAGCCACCCTACTTTACAGACGTGATTTCGTCAGAATAAAAACCAGTCAGTTAAAATCAAACTTGAAAGGGCACCAACTAATTTTACCGCTGACCTGAAGATGATCCCTAACGCGGCTTACCAGGCAGGGTTCGTGAGCTGGAAGAAACGTTGCCAAAGGTGCGTCGTCAGCCAAGGCATGTACTTTGAGGGTGACAAGTACGATTAAGCTCTATCCGTCGAAATAAACTAGTTATAAAATAAGTCCGGTCTCTTTTCTTATCAAACCTTGTAGAACGGCCTTAAAAAAGGGTTTCCAACACTAACTATATACAACATAAATACTCATCCTCTAGATGGATATTTGGCCGCTTATCCAGGTGGATCTCCATCCCAATCCCTTTGTTTTAAGCAGATTAGGAACTTTACCCCACCACGGCCAAGACCGGAAAAGAATAGAAAAACTGTGCAATTTCAGGAACTCAAACTGGAACCATAAAATACAGATCGTACCATCGAATTAATATTATATGGTGCCATTGAAACCTGAGCCGATGAAAAGTTGTTTTATTTAAGCTTTGGTGCATTTAACACTTTGAAGCCAAGAAGTATTTTCATGTGCGGGTTGCGTAAAACCCAGGGTTTTTCATATTTTTATGAAATCCAGTACATGTAGAATTAAGTTAATTTAGGAGCTGCTAAATGGCGGCAACTTCCATACGAGAGGGACTTTGCTAAAGAAACGGGCTACATAGTTTCTTCCACGAAATCAAATACGACACCTTGAGCTCCCGGAATGTACGGGCTGATATATACACCCCGAGGTACTCTTGGTATATACTTGAGGTGTATCCTTGGGCTCGGGCTCCAAAGTGTTAAAACTATAGCTGAAAAACTTTCAAATGCCTCGCAAATGCTGCCGTAATCACTTTAGTTCTTTGATGTAACATAGGTTTATTAAAACTAGGTGGCCACGCATGTGAACATGAATCGGCGAGAGCGAGGAGAAGGAGGAGAGTACAATATCAAAAATAATGTTTCACAGATTCGGAGAACACGGACACAGATAAAAGCCGGTAAAGTGAGCTGGTAACATCTGCAGTTATCTTTTCCTAAAATTCCAAATGCTAAGCCTACACATAAAACTCGGGCTCGTGCTACTCTCACGGCTCCGAAGTGAAATTCAATGAAGTGAAATTCAGTGGAGCGGGAACGGGAAGCCAGCATAGAAGATCGTCCACGTCCGTTCGGTGGGAAAAGGCCGGAGCGGAATTCGTTTGACCGGCAGCGTCAATTGGTCACATTTTTATAACGGAGAGAAAGTACGCTGCTTGCCCCTTTTGTAAACCAAATCCACATATTTTTCCTTTTTTTCCATGCCTCCGACACTCCGATCCTGTTGTTACAAAACCCCCAGCGGCTGCTATTACATTCAGTTTTCCACCAATGCCGGAAATAATCCAGCACGTCCCTGCTCTATAGAATAAATGTCAAAACAAGCAAGAATAAATTGGTTCTGACTCGATTCTAAACTTTACAGTTCCCGCACAATGGAAATTCTTTCTTTCTGCGAAAGCACGCCACACTCTCTCACAGTACATCCATTTACTCCGTTTCTCCGCATATATATTGGGACAAAATGTAGCCCCTGCCGAAATACGCGACGCTTTTCAGAGGGTAACCATTTGCGAGGGCAGGAAAGGAATTTTTCTGAATAACTTTAATGATTCTGAAAAAGCGTGAGGCTGACAGGGAGGTTTTCAATTTCCTTTGACTCGTCTGCGGCCACAGAAAAGCGGATATGGACGCCATAGTCTACGTTTCGGAAAAGTTAAAGTGTTAAGGGATGGAAATGAATTTTTAGGTTACAGAGGATGTTAGAAGCGACGGATATGAGAGGAAGGGGCAAAGTATGGACGGAAAAAAGTCCCGAAAGAACGCTTTGGGTGACTTTTGTGATTGCGTAGGGTGCCTCAGAAAAGTAAGACGTAACTCGTCTCTGCATGCGGTAAAATTAAATTTATCTTGAATTGCTTCAAAATCAGATACTAGGATAAATATTCGAGCAAATAACAGTGATTTCCTGGCTTAAAACACGCTATACATTTGAGGACACAACATTACCGCAGAAACACGAGTTGTTAGGTATAACATTACTTCAGGTGGCTTGAAAGAAAATTGTTAATAATTACATTATATTAGATGACAAAATAGATTTAAATCTTATTGACATGGGGTACTATTATTTTTCATCTCCAATTCAATTTACATTTTTAGTATAACAGTGTATTTAACATGGAAGAAACAAGCGACTAACACAATCCGCAATTAAAAGAATTTAACAGTCGACCCGTTTACGACTCACAAAGACATTTTTAAGGCCCTTTCTTAAAAATGTGATCGCTGTTTGTGAAATAAACTGCGTACGAATTCAGCTGGCCTTATTCACGTGAAAATAATAACTAGGTAGTGTTACATCGCACGACATTAATTAGGTATATAACAGCTTCTACCTCTCGAAGACGGCCTAATAAGACAGAACTACTTGTTCCTGAAATTCTCAAATCATCCATTTATACAAATTCTACCACACGTGCTGAAAAAATATTAGTGGTAGAAGTTTTACGACAAAAAATTGTGAAAATTGGGAATGGCTTTTCATTTGATGTACGGAGACACGATGGGCATGACTTAAGCACAAGAATATCTGGAAATAAATCAGACACTCAGGACTACGGCTGAAACGCTGTTGAAAATATCGCTCGCAAATATAGATGAAAGAGGAACGAATATCACACAAGGGGATCCTCAATTCAGCCTCTAAAAGTGTTTAAAATGGGTTTACAAATGTCACCACTCGCGTCGCTGACGGACAAATTGATCCGAGTTTCACGGGGAAATAGGGTATAATTAGGGTTATCAACCGAAATCTATATTTATGATGATTTGATTTATCAAGTTTATAACTTTTCAATTGTATATCTCGCAATTACAAACATAACATTGCAAAATATTAGGAAAAAAAGTGGATCGCATTGCACTCATCTCTGCGCCGCGGACATTTTTGAAAACCGATAAAAAATGCGCCCGAAGTGGCATAAGAAATCAGCGTTTTGTGGGTTGGAATTGGGCCTCCTCTATGCAGTCCCCGAAGAAAGAGGGAAGAAACATGGGATACATGGGATTCGTTCAGGGACCGCGGAAGCCTTCCACCTGTTTTCGTAGATACATATTGCCTTGCTACCTGGGCATTTCCACTGACTTATCTGGTTGCGAGAAAGTCTGCGAAAGGTGACATAAAAGGCCGCACTCTCTGCGGCAAAGTGAAATTGAAATGAGTTGTAATAAGCCCTCACATTATACGATAGGTCGTTGAATGATTAAACCACAAAAACTCAAAACAGCAAACAAGTGAGAATTCCAGTGTGGGCGTTAAAGGCCGCGACCACAAACCTCGTCTCTTTCCCATTCCAACTCCAACCCATTCCATTAGTGTATGGCAAAGGAGTGCGTGATGTGGGTGCACGCATTTACGTGGAATGTTTTGCTCTACAATATAAAAAAATGCTCAATTCGCCTTTGCAAACAAAAAATAACAAAATTCACCCATTTGAGCCGCGTCCAATCATTTAAGTATTGCGGAATAGGGTTGCGAATTGTGGGAGCGATCACTATCTGTCATACTAAAGCAATTACCTTTATGAGCTGCAACAATCGCAGTTTAAATAGTTCTCCATATTTGGGTAAACGTTTGGGGAAACATATATCCTAGTGCCAAGTGCAGATTAAAGAATTAAAGCAGACTCTTATTGACTTATATATTTCATTAAAGCTTATTTAAAATAGGTCACAAGTGAAAAAATCCAAATTAATCACATCTACGCCCATATGATAACAGCAATTTCGCCTATGAATTTCGCCTAAAATTTCCTATCTATTTCTCCAGCAAGTAGGTTCCCACGTTTAAAAAAAGGCGATAAACGATACCAAAGTCAACTATAACATGACATTGACGTCCAGTTGTGCCCTGCTAGGGGTGAACCAAGAGAGACCATTGAAAATGTAGAGATTCCGGGATTTACTCCGCGTCGGTCCATATAACTTCCGGAAGGCAGTTTCGCCGACATTGCAGTCGGTTTCTTCAGGTCCCTACTCCCCGAAGTATCGATGCTGCATCTATTCCACTTTTTATTTTCTAGCCATCGGTTTAGCCGCTCCTAGTTGGCTATTTCCGCTGACTCTTGCTTCTGATTGACTGTTGGAATTAGCTTCTTTTATCAAAAAAGGTTTCCATGCCTGGTTGAGAGTCATCTTCCCTATTTAAGTTGAAAGAAACGAGCTGTTGACAATCTCTTCACGCCATTATACGAAAAAGAGATGGTTCAATCGTACCCACAATAGGGCTTTAATTGTGCCCCCTAATCCTGATGTGGAAGAAAAGTGAGATGGTGAAATGGACGGCAGTGAAAATGAAAAAAAATTAGGCGTGGCAGGCAAGGAGAGGAAATTTCAAGAGGAGATACAGAGAAGTTAGATGGTCTTAGGTGGAGCGAGCAAAAAGCGGGGAAGGGGAGATTTAGCTAGCATTAATCCTTCAATCGTTGCATAAGTTCTCAATGTATATTTTGTTCAATTTCCTGGATAATGGAAAAAATGTTAAATCTCGAGCATCCTTTTCGCACAAACATCACTTTACACCGGCGACACTAACATATACGCCAATTTAATCATTTCTCTTGTAAACTGGCTGGTTGGGGTGAGCATTGGGTTCACCGCTACAACATCAGTAAACGCGCCTTTGCCGGTGACATTGAATGTGAGATTCTGGTCGAAGGAAGAATGTTAACCAAGCAGAAAAGGAAGGGGAAGTTGTTAAAATTGGAATTAGAGTGAAATTGAATGAAACTTCAGTGAACCGGATAGGAGTGTTCAATTCGAGAGGGAGACAAACCGGGGAAATTTGTAAAAGCAAAGGAACTATGTAGAGGAGGCTATGTCTTCCCGTCCAAGCTTCATTTATGCTGCTACATCATTCGCTTTTGAAAATTATCTGCAGCAGTCGGCATTGAACGAGAGCGTTCCATTAATACCATAAGTTATGTTTCCTTCCCTAGCAGTGAAGGATCTATGGGGGGCTAAGGAGGCCATTGCCCAACCCCCTTTGGACATCCAATTTACACTAGATAGAATGGTAATTTTTGTTCGGACCCGCAATACCTCTGGGAGTTAAACCCATATTTAGGCTCTCCCTCCCTTTTCCCTATCCTGGATCCGCTACTGTTCCCTATCCTTCAAATGACATAAGCTGTCGGCCGCCTTCGCCGCATACCTACCTCCCTAACCACCTTTCTGTCAATCGCACTGCCACTAAGAGGCCTCAATCCGTCACATAGATGTTTACTTTATGCTGCCAAATTCCCCGTTTATGATCGGCTTTCATAAATATTCGCTGCGCGGTAATGATTGCAAAGCTATTCATTTGTCTCTGGAATAGTACTGAAAATCTATAAATTCGATGGATATTATAAAACATTTTACGATTTAAATTTCGATAAAATTGCTATTAATAGCTCATTTTCCCGCGACATTCCGATGGCGAGTAGCGACTTCAGAAAATTTTGTTTTCATATCATTGCGCAAATATTCCACGCAAAGCTCCTCTGAACGGTAAAATACCTTAAATAGCAATACCAAAAACCCACATGCCTATCTGTCTACCACGAGGAGCTCATCGGTGCGGCGGCACGACCACAAAGCCGCCCCCTTTTTTTCCCTTTCATTCCCTATCCAATTTTATCCGCGAACTGCGAAAGAATGGAGACGTAATTTTGATCCCCGTGTCCAGTCAATAAAGTACGGAGGAGGAGGCGGGCGGCGCGCGGTGTGTTTTGGACGGGCGGCTGGAAACAAAGCGGGCAGGGGTCGAGAAGGATCGAACGGCAATTTGTGTGATAAAGCGGAGGGGAGCGCTCGGCTCAGATTAAAGATATGCCGGGCTCTCCAACCAACAGCAGATGGATGAAATATGGCCTCATTCTTTCAGTCGAGCATCGGGGTGAGGTCGAACACGGGGATCGCGACGTGTACGTGTAGGTACCCACCGGTGATAACCAAATAGAGTTCAATTGATGTCGGTGGTTTTTAAGGTAATTTTTTTCTATCATGGCATTCCAACGAGACCTCGAAGACTAGCCCAATACATCATGATCAATCACGGTAAATTAATGGATCTGAGGAATCTATAAGTAAAGATACGGAAGATCCCCTCGCCATAAATGAAAACTGTATATCCACAGTGAAACTCATAGATGCTCTATTGATCCATCCACAATAAAAATGACAAGATAAATAGATGCTCTATTTTTTAATCGTTGTTTTTTCAAATTATCCTAATCTATTTGGTTTATTCTTTAGTATCCATAATAGTACATATCCATAATCCATAATGGTATTTATGATCAAAATGAGGTAATTAGTTCATGTACACACACAGTGTAACCTACCACGGAGCTAGTTCCTATTGAAAATAAATAACGTTTGGAACTGGAAAGGATGATAGAAAAAGGTTCTGATCGCATCAAGAAAGAGCATTTTACTTTGAAATGCACATGTGCATAAATATGGGAGATCGCATAGAGCATCAATACGGGGATCACGACGTGTTCAATTAAGTACCCACCTTTGATAACAAAATAGAATTCCATCGATATCGTTGGTTGTAAGGTCATTATTTCCAAAGTGGCATTCAAACGACACCTCGAAGATAAGTCCAATATTTCGCGATCAATCACGGTAAACTAATGGATCTAGGGAATCTATAAGTAAATCTCCGGAAGATCCTCTCGCCATAACTGAAAACTGACCATCCACAACATAACTGAATATATGCAATTTAATTTAATCGTATTTTTCAAATTATCTTAACCTCATTGGCATATTTTGTTTCCTCCAAAATATTACACGGATTTCTTGAGTTAAAATGAGGTTATCAGCTCGTATGTTCATAGTGTAACCTACCACAGACTATCTACTACTACTACTGTCACCATCGCAAAAAAAAACTCTGAAAACTGCAAATGATGACAAAAACAAGCAGTAGTGAAATTATGAATGAGCCAATAATATGATTTGAAATTCACATGTGCTTATTCATGGGAGAAATTCATATAATTTCAACCGATTCCAGAGAGGTATAGTGTAAGTTTTACATATTAAAAAAAACTATTTTTGGATACATTGGCCTTTTCCTAAAAATGCGTAAATGAATTTTCTTATATACCTTGATATTCTGTACCTGGCAATGGTTCTGTGAGCCGAAATACCTGGTACGCAATATATAAAATGGGGGATGTGCAATAGTTATTTTATTTTTTAATTAAAAATTCATGCCTGCTATGCATGTTTTCTATATAGCGCTCATGAGAAATAAATACTTCTTAATTCATTGAGATGTGAGGCGAAGTCTCATTTTGGTATTTCTGATTCGGATATTATTTTGGCGGCTGTTTATGTTTAACTTGCCACATTTACCGATTCAATCTCATTGGTAAATCAATTTTTAATTCTAAGCTATACTAATTCTCAAGCAATCATTCTTACAAGGTGGTTCGTCCGATTGTTCACTGGTCTATACGCAGGTACAGTGAAAAAATTCAAGTATTTTTGTAAAAGATAATTTTTTGTCAACAGGAAAGAAAAATCTAGAGCAAAGTCTGTAACATTCAGGAAAAGCCACAAATGAAGATTTTATGTTTCTGCTCCGCATCAAAACACCCATTGCAGGCAATATTCCGACGGAAGAGTGGTCCATCTTCTTCGTATACCCACAATTCTGAAGGGGTTGACTCTTACCATTTATGTGAATAATTTTAACTGAGGAAGAACCAGAATAGCTTCTGTGAAGGAGCTATATATATTCCGAGGAGATCACGCATGATTAAGTATAATAAACATTAAAAAATAATAAGATAATTGTTATTAATCCACAATCATTGCGCGGAAAACTTTATTTATCAAATTTTTAGTGAGTGAGTGAATGAAACAAGGTTTTGGGGTGAATACTACATTTTATTAAAAGTTGTTGTAATAATTTCACAGAGTTTATCATGCATATGAATAATTATGCTTCCCATTGGATCAAATTTGTACTAATGGCTGACTAAAATAAGGTAGCATTTCGCATATTAGATTCGTGAAGGTTTCCATTCGATTCTAAGGTTTTAAATGATAGGACTTTTAATGTACCGGTTGCCGTAGTTATCGACAGATATCTAGAATATACTACACGTGAACTTTCTATCGAGATTACCGTGGCCTCTATACTGATTGATATATCAGGAATTGATTTAAAAGTCCTAGCAGAAGAGTGATTTCAATTAGTAAAATATGAAATTTCAAACGTTGCGCTATTTTTGTGACACGGACTATTAACCTGAGAACTAGTAAAAAGTGTCATAGATAAAATAATTTAATATACATTAAGAAACAGTGTTCATGGAAAAATAACGTCAATATAAAAATAGAAGGAGCATCAGCAGTGAAACTAGCCTCATTTTCATTAACTAGAGTGCGACAGATGCAGTTACCACGACACAGGATGGGATGGAACAAGGCATTTCATTCGAAGCCTTTGACATACATTTCCCCGCAGCAATATGAGCTCATTAATTCAATTATTGATTACTCTGTCACAGGTAATAAATAAGTGAAAATTCGATAACCTAGATATGTTCTACCCCCATGCGCATCACATTAATTATTCCATAATCTTTCGAAAACACATGCTCAAGCAAGCAGGTAAAACCTCTTTTGCTCTCATACGAGTTAAACGGAAATACCCACCTCAGCTTCACTGGAAGTCAACATTGCTACTAACGATGGAAATACACTCTATTTACGAACTCCGGAGGCTCTTCGGGCGTTATATTAAAGCTTAAATTATTCATTGTGTACGACTTCCTCGCGAATCAAATTAATTTGCAATATTCCTAGTACTCAAATGAAGTGCTTAATTTTGCCTCGAAAATGTAGAGTTTGGTTCTATAGAGTAAAAAGTAAGATAGCATGCATTCATACTTTTATCCGTTCAAAGTAGCTTCCCTAATAAAAACTTAGCATTAAATAATGTGGAATTTCAGAAAGCCATATAGCATACATAGTACGTATTTACACGAAGGCAATTACAAATTCTTAATCATCTGCAACTTTAAATTGATTTAGCTTCCTTGAATCCAAAAATATCTAGAATTTTACATTTGTTTCACTGAGCGAATATTCACAAACTAATGTGTCCGCTCTGAATGCTTCCTTACGTGTTATTAACAGAACTCAAGAACTTCTGACAAATAACAACGCTCCACGAAGCTGGTCGGCAGTCAAAGAGGTAAATATGATCCTTCAAATTCATATAACCAGCTCCCTTTTAAAATTTAACACAAGCAATAATTTTTCATTTGCCAGTACAAGTCATAATCGTAACTACAGCAATTAGGAAGGAATATATTTTGTACAAAAATAAATTTCCATGAAATTTTGATGGATTCTGTAGCTATGACAGTTCTTAAATATGTCTCTTCTTATATGTACTTGGTTACTATCAATATTTTTAGAAAATAAAACCATATGTGTACTATATTATGTACTCTTCATTCCAATACTGCATTGAAGCGTCGCTGAAAATAAGCCCTTAACTGACTTCGTCTTCTTCTTCACAAAGTTGTCAATAAGTAGTCCTAGCAACATTTTTTGCCTTTGAATGGCCTGAAAATATATTGTAAGACTCTATGAACCGTAGAACGAGTATTTATAAAAATCGAATGGAGAGTCAGCAAAAAGTGTTGATTATATCAGTTCAGTAACCTCAAGGTTTAGTAGTGGGGAGGTGTATATTTGGCTAAATAAGTTTATTGAAAATTTTAAAATTCCATGCGGCTTTATGCGGTACATCCTTGGAGGGTTTCAACACTTCCGCATCATTATCAAGAGGAAATACCTCCTCTTGCATCAATTCTATTCCTGAAAGCTATTTTCTTCCTCCCATTTACCTCCTTAAAATTCTACCCTCTAACATGGTTTAAGCACCGCTTGATCGCTTCATCCAAACCGTATGGCACCACTTAATCTCCTTCAAGATTTTTAAATTCTTATCCACTACTTATCTTATCTACTTGTTCGTTTCCTCCAGCGTACATATAACCTTCCCTTTCCCCTACACTCCCACATCTAGAAATACCATACGACATTTTAATGCATTTAATCGTTTAGAGTAGACTTTCACACCAATATATTTATAACTCCTTGAGGAAAATTCGGAAACTGGAATTTTTTAGCATATTTAAGGTATTCCAACATGGTTTAAGCCCAAATAGTTCCCAAATTCTTCGTTTTTTTATGTTTCATTTACTAATATATCCTGTTCTTGTATATCTGCTAACAGCCATTGCACCTTGTTCTCACGGCAACCACTGACATTTGATCCTTTGGATGTCCAGCAATTGCGCGCAATAAAGCTTGAATTTGAGAAAATTTAATATTTTTGTGAATGCAGTAAGCTGATACAATTTGAACTTGAAACTGTTAGAAAGCCTATGGTCATTTCTAACCTTCTTCGATGCTTACGTTTTCCGTACCATGCAGCGCTAAAATGCAATTTAGGGTCTTCACTTCCCTTTTCTGTAAAAATAACGAAACAATACTCATATCATCTTCTTGTTTTCATTAGTGCATTTACGAGTTAATGATATTCTCCACTTGATATTTTTTCTGACGTGCCTAACTTTCACTCACCTATTACCTAGATTATTAGAGTTCCACCAGTTCCAGTTAGTGCGAGTCTATTTATGTGCTTAGCCTGACATTCTTAAAAAAATACTGCACGAAACAAGCGTTTTGTTCGCATTCGCGGTTACGGGTACGTATATATACATATAGGGTGAAATCCGACATTGGTTTACTTCAAATTTTTGCTCACGATGATTTACGAAACCAATGCCGGCATTCAAAAGTAATGGTAAGTAAAAGTAATACGTAAGTAATACGCGGTATTTGGATGGATTCTTTCTGTTTTACTCTGACCCCGGCATTGGGCAAAGAAGGTAGATATTTCACCCGATAACCACTGCAGCTATGCCTTTGAGGGCCGGATATTCGTCTAAGTCTGAGAGGTCAATAGTCAACTACAGTCCAAGTGTGAAGTGACCTAAATGACATGATCTATATAGAGGAGGATTAACTATAGGAAAGTTACAAGTTTTGGCATAGCAAGTCTTGATAGAAAAATTATCGATAACAGTACACGAAAAGAAGCAAAATTTTACTTTTCAATTCATGTGCCCACAAATATAGAAGTAATGCAAACACCCCGTGCGCTAATTTATAGTCTCTCATGATAAATAAATCATTGCTGAGCCGCCGAGATGCGACGCAGTCTGGTTGTGGTCACGTGGATTCGTGCATGAATGGGGCAGCGGTTTTGTCCATCACGACAAATATATAACCCTCACTAACGCAAAAACCCTTGCCGTATGAAAAATGTAATATTTAATTGCATCCGATACCGATTTAAAACTATTTATGAAGTGTCTTGTTTGATTTGAGGAATGTCCTATGTGAATGACTAGTAAAAGAAATGTAAGCTAGCTTGTAAAAGCTACACTCTTTCGTGAAAAGAAGAGAAAATCCGGGAGTATAATCTAAAAATTTCTCAATGGAAGAGTTTAATGGCCAAAAATGGTAAAAATAGTACTATTTGACACTTGAATGGCTGATTCCTGTCTGGTACCGATTCTGTCGTTTGGAAAAGAAGAAAACTCTCCTCCTTCCACCCGCCAATCACTACCATTATGCCCCACATTGTCGAATGCACAGTGGAAATATCTCCCATAGGGTCTGTCATCCTGAAGAATTAATTTCGGGAGCAAGCGGATATTTGCACGAATCCCGGCGGGAGCGAAGTGGTTCTCCACCATCGCAAGGATGAATGGCGTCAAATCGAGGAGTGGAAGAGTGAAAGAATTGCGAGAAGAATGAATGGATTGACGGATTGAGGATTAAGCGGGATCGTGGAACCCTTGAGTGACAGAAACGAAAAGGGATTGCAAGAGGATGATGTCGGAAGATGAGGAGCGGATATCTCTCTTCCCCCAGAAAACAGGCCCTCTCGGTACACGCACTCTGGGATTTGAATGCGAAAGAGAATTTCGGGATGGGAGAGAGAATTTTAAGAGTGACGCCTGGCGGAAGGGAGGCAAACGACTTCGGATAGTGAAAGGGAAAGGTAGGGAGAGGTCGCAAGCTTGGGGGTAAAGTGGGGTTTTGGTAAAATGGGAACGATGGAGGATATCGGGATGAAATCAATCAATATATCTCCGAATAAAATTTCAAACAATTTCAAGTTTTCTGTGACAGAATTCCACGAGCTGATACAAGGAATTCCGACGCAGTTTCTCTATGTAATCCAATCCAATAATGAAGTGGATTTCCCCTTCAAGATTTGCAGCTTTTCAAATTGGACAGAGATTGGAAATTCCATAGCCATGGCGGTATCAATTTGATGTCCTTCGTTTGTTGCGGTCGCCTCCGTGTGCAGAAGAAAACAGACTAACTTTCATCAAGCATCGTCTTTCACTGAAATTTACATACTTTTTCAAAATTGATTATGCCGTTGAGAGGAAAAATCCTTATTCTTAATGGCAATTAGTATACTATTATAATGAGTATTATTCTTGCCTAATGCAATAATCTTATACTTAATGTAACTTAAATCTCAGCAACAAATCATGTTTACTTTGGTCGTAAAACTTCCCTTGAAATCAATACCTAAAAATTATCCCTAGCAGCAAATTTGTATAGAATTCACCAAATCAAAAATATAGAGCCAATAAGACTCATAAAATGAACTTTGTAGATTTTTCCAACAATCCATGTCCCGCACTTAAACTCTAAAGCATTTTCTATATTGATAAATACCTTAAAGGAATTTCTGCAAATGATCATTGATGTTTTAATTCCAATTTTAGCTCTTATGATATGAAAAAAAAATTTTGAAACGTCAGCCAAATATATTTTTCATTTATTTCTGATAAGGACCTAGCTCACGATAAAATACTATAGTTAAAACAGGTCAACAAATCAGCCAGCTTCATATTAAAATTACTATAATAGTTTTTACGATGCTGCATGAAGATATATCAGCATGAAATGCAAGCATAATACATAACCATTCTCATAACTTAATACTTAACCACGTAGTTTCAAAAATATTTTATATTCAAGGATTCCGTTTCGTAAATTAAAACTTTCTCTATTCAAGGTTAAAATAAACAATAATTAAGGAAAAAGCGAATCGAGCTATATTATCACTTATTCGGTACGTTTAATATTAGAAATATTTTGTGATAAAATCTGTCTCAACCATTTCACATTTTATTAATTAAGTTTCCCATATTAAATAACTTTCTTAGATATATAATTACATAAAAGACCAAAAGTAAAAATAAATAGCTTTACACATCATGAAACATAATGGTTTGAAAATAATAGAAAGAAAATGCTACAATAGAAAACGGCATTCTTGGGCCCCAAATAAGTTAATTCGGAGGACTTGTCAAGGATAAAAAGACCAGGTATACGAAAAAGATAAAATATTAGCCGATAAGAACTCCGTTGAACCAAGGCTAAGATTTATGGCAATCAGAGTCTCGAATGATAATTTGTTTCATTGACTGTAATGGTCCCAAATAAACTCCTAACTAACGGTCTTGTATCAAAAAATCGTACCTATTTGCCTAAAAATGAGGAACATGCTTGAAATTTGTTCATCATGCTACTAAGTCTTATTGAAAAGATAATTTTCTCACCAGTCCATATATATATATAAGCCAAAACTCTCCTAGTACTCCACAATTTTCATTAAAGGCTGATTAAAAGTTTTGAAATGTCGCTCAAAGTCACGTGGCCTAAAACGCCATCTGACGTCATCGCACGGTTCACCGTTCACTTCGCTAAGAGAGCAGATTGATTGCAAGAGATCGAAGTAAAAATCATATTCGAGTTTCAAGTAGTTTTTATAAAGACAAATTGGCTTTAGAAGGATTTAAAAGGGCACAATACGACAGTTTACCTTTGGCCTACTCCCTCAGGGCGGATGATTTCCTGAAAAACAGTGATTGTTGCGTCACTACCACGAAGGAGTAAAAGCAAGTAGAGAAATAATTATGCGATTAATAAAATTTATATCACGAACGTTTTTAAATTTATTTATTTATTTATGGCCCTGTAATATTTAATAGATACAATGCTAGCTGACAATCTGGCATTTGTATATAACCTGAGGTTTCAGGCGAGATGGAGTGGAAACGTGACATAATGAAAAATGAAAAAGCAGGAGCAATTTCCACAATTTTAAATTTACTTGTACCTGATGATGCTGTAAAGCGAAACCGGTAGTACCAATTAATTTAAAATTGTGGAAATTGCTCCTAACTTTTCATTTTTCATTACTGGCATATGTATTTACTTACTAATCTACCAATCGGAACTTAAATAGTTATACCCTATCGCCCTGAGTTGAAATCCAAATGATCATTAAAACATAATAAAATGTGCTTGATAGACATAGAAATGAGTTTCAAGTATTATTTACGCCGTATTTCCTCGAGTTCTTGTTTTTGAACCGAGACCGATTGCAAAAATGAGCAGAAACTTTAGGTTTTGCGTTGACATGCAGCGAACGTATGGGTATCAACATGGCAAATATTGAGTTTACCTTGCCAAAAGCCTCATATTTCTCGAATATTCCTTATTCTTCCCCGTGGTTTAACGTGATCAGTATTTATTCTCATGAATAGCCACATTCCCTTATATTTAACCTACAGTGGGTAAACTAGTTGCTACATTTCTAGGGCTGTTTACAATGTGAAATAAGTAATACGTCCTAATTTTGATGGCCTTTCGAGAAAAACTGGTGACTCGATAAAACCTTGCGATAACCTTGATTTAAGAGTGCCGACGTTGAGAAATATCCGATGGACAATGTAGATGAAGTATTTTACTCCCTTCTGTACGTCATCAACCACTCTCTTCTATTATTTTTAAACTTTGGGACACAAGCAAAAACCTTCTCCGGCGAGGAAAAAGAGGTACTTGAGCAACGGGGCACTATTCACTAGATAATATGGTTTTCACTCGTTTTAGTATTGATTCATATATATATTCATCGCAATATAGGTATTGCACTAAGCAAATGCTGTAAGTGTGTAACGTCGATTATAATCTGCAGTCGACTAATTTTCATTTTATCTTTACAAATCTTCCCAAACAATCACCTATATTTCAACAACGCCTTGGACACCCAACATAATAAAAATCAGTATTTTGGCGTTAAAACAGCAATTACTTTTGCCAAATTTACGTTTTAGCCCCTACACAGACCGATGTCCACTTCCTCAGTCTGTCATCCGTGGATACAGTGCCGTGACGTCATGCGCGGGTGCTCCTACGACGTCGTGTTTTGAAGCAGCCGATGAAGATTAATTTTTGAAGACTCATAACTCAGCTAAAAAAGATTATTCATCCGCGAAATTTTCGGCGGGTAAATTTTAGTTTGGGGCCTTTTTATTCTAGTACTTTAAAGATACAGCTTTACAGATACAGGAAAAAAACCTATTCATGTCACTGAGATATTCTTTGTACCTAAATTCCATTCTATTTTAGCACTTTCCTAAACTCCTCTCGCAGGCTTTGGAATTGTTTACACGTAATTTGTGAAACCGCTTCCACGATTTTGATGCTCAATAAAAGCTGCTTAATGGCTCAACCAATGTAAAACTACATAGTGTTTTATAACATGTGCTGACAACGATTTGTTATTGTAATTTTCTCATTAATTTATTAATTTTTCATTTTCTCTCTATGCTATAAGTACTCAGAGCAATAGAATCAATTTCAATATCAAGCTCTCTCGTTATATTTCGCTGTTTTTTTCCTTTCCCTGCAATTAGCATCCCCATGGTCCCACATGCACAGTGAGCCAATCTTCCACCGCACACACACACAGCTCATTCCCCGCCCACAATCAATCCTTTCCCTCCACTAATCCTTCATTTCCGTCTCCTTCCATCTTTCCCGTTTCAATTCCCTCCGATTCCTCCGAGGCGTTCATTTTGATTTCAACGAGTTTCATTTATCTCAGCCGATACGCGGCCGCTGCCGCCTTCCTCACTGTCCCATTAGTCTCGCGCTGATTGAAGCTCTCGTTTCGGGAATTCCATCCGGCCCCCCACTCCACCCAAAGCATGTTGTAATACCCACCCCCTTATACTCCCCTCCTTCCATCCTTATTTGGCCAAAAGCACATTCGTAATGAAATGACGGCCCCCCCCCCCCCCAGCGGTTTCATGCAAAAACCAGAGCACGCCCGCGCGTCTAGGCTTTGTTAAAAGCAAGGGTGCAAACTCCATTCCCTTAATTCGATGTTTACGCGAAGGAGTTTTCGGAATATTCTCGGGCGGATGTATCGAAACTCAATTACTCCCACTGCAGCCGTGCTGGTTGAATTTTCAGCGATCGATCCAGTACAGACGGACGCCTTCCATGTCCGGAACACAAACCCGCGGATGATTGAAAGAAAGCTCATAGGAATGCCGAGTGATGCAGCCTTGGATTTCTTTCGGCTTCGGTCAAAGTGGGAAAATAATAATCAATACTTCCAATCCAACTCTATCGATGATTGAAGGAGCAGTATTCTATTTGAAAAAAAAACTCTTTGGCCCAATAAGGCAGTGAGGACGTACTTCATTAATGTGTTTATCGAGGTTTTCTATAAAACGATTCGGATCATCGAGATCTAGAGGTAAACAAATGATGCATCAGTATCCCTTCCCAACACTGCCCGGACATAATTTGACAAAAATTTTGCATGTGAAAAACCTGCACCACAAATTTTTGAGAAATTCTAAGGATTCTGTAGTCGTAAATTTCAAACTAGAAAGCAATTTCTAAGAGCAAAGCGTAGTGGCCTAGGTTATCGAGGTTTTCTATAAAACGATTCGGATCATCGAGATCTAGAGGTAAACAAATGATGCATCAGTATCACTTCCCAACACTGCCCGGAAATAATTTGACACAAATTTTGCATGTGAAAAACCTGCAGCACAATTTTTTTGGGAAATTCTAAGGTTCTTGTAGTCGTAACTTTCAAACTAGAAAGCAATTTCTAAGAGCAAAGCGTAGTGGCCTAGGTTAAGTAACGCTTGCATGCTAACCGAAGGGGCCGCAATGGAGACTTTTCTTAAGCCAATAAAAAATGCTTACTCTACGAGTGGGTCAGTGGTAGAAACTTGGCCCTCTACTAAGAGAGAGCAATTCACTGGGCAATAATTTGTTCCAGTTTAATCTATAACCTGCGTTTTCCACTCCTAATCAACGAGTATCACCAATGAATTAGTGAATATTTGGTTTTAACTTGGTTTTATTTTGGCTTCGATTAATGTGGAAAATATTCATTAATACCTACAATACGATTCTATAAGTGATTTAATTAGCGATATTTGTTAAACCATGGTCCTTTGTAGTGTAATCTATTCCTGAGAATCAAAGATATATAATCAATCATACCACATTACGACCTTGTTAAATGAAATGGTATATTGAGACTGAGCGTTGGAACTGGTATTGATCAATAATGTCAATGAAACATTTCGGATGCTATTTAATCTCTCTTCGGGGCTACGTAAACGCCGCTGAAATTTCATTGCAGCTGCTGCATAAGTGCAACATAACCAAGATATTACAAATATTTTTATTGATATTTTGAATGCTTTTTATGTGATGACTATGGCTCCTAAAAATAAACCTAAATAATACTTTTTCAAAGTCAAAGTCAGGTTACTTTGCAGTGACAGATCTCTACAATGGATTGTGTGCTACTCATTAATATTTTTTCTCCTTTCGTAAAAAGGTAAGTATTTTTTCTCCTTCCGCCGGAGGTCTGCCTTTGCACGATGCTTTTTTTAAGAAAACTCATCGGTTCCATTTTACCGGTCGCATTTTGCCTTTGTGCGTTGAGCATATACTGCTGAAAACTTACTGCTCCATTTAAAAAATTTCAGGAAACATAGAGTACCCGATTTGAGCACTTATCTTTATGTCAGTTATAAAAATTTTAATTACTAGAAAATATTAAGGCAAAATGGTCACAAAAAATTTATAGGAAAATTTTTAACAGGATAAACGCAATAACCCTGTAAATTGTAAGGTGATACATCAATAATTTTAAACAAATAAGCACATTGAAAGAAGACCAGCCGAGCCGGAGTGATGCGTTCTTTTGACACGCTCCGCTTAACAATAAGAAACTCCCAACATTGACTTTCCAATCGTTTTCACCAAGGCTTCTCAAAAACGGGCTCATCGCTTCCCGAAATGCATGCGCATATGGGATTTTGGAAACGCAATAGATTCCCCGAGGGAATCACTCGTCCCGGTGCGCCGAGCGTTGTAATTGAATTTCGTCCACTGCTGGCATGCGAGGGGAACATTACTCCACATCTTTCGAGTCTACCGCGAATATTGCGTCATTTCCGCAGCACCCGAAGATCTGAATTGCAAGTCTGGTAACGTTGGGTAGAGCACTCAATGCATCAAGGGAGACGAACGGAAGGATGCAGGCAGAAAGAGAACAGAACAGGATAGTTAGTTTAGTACACATCTTGAAAGTTACGAAAATTCAGGTGAAGTCAGCGAACCAAAGAAGTTGTATTCATGTAGGATTGTGCAATATGAACTCGAGGAAAGTAATTTCAGTACTCCTATGTTTTACGAGTAACCAGACATGCACTTTTTTATAAGATTGATAATAGAATAATACTGCATTCTTGATCGACAATTTTTATCTAACAAAATTCACTAATTCATTATTTACTGTGTGGTATTCTATTATAAGGTTGCTTGGTTAGTTAACTTTTGCTTATAATAATTGACGCCTGATGTTGATGATTACTAATCGAAACTCAGGTTTATTATATACGAATAGTAGTGGTATATGTAAAAGTTAGCTAACCAAGACCCTTAAATCTTAACTAGATGAATTAATGAAATCACAAACGGGTATAAAATTACCTTTGGTGAATATATAATAACTTGAATAGGGTGGTTTCCTATTATTTTTTTATTGCCTAAATCGAAAGATTATTACTCCTGGAGTGCGTATTTCACTATTTTAGATTTTTAAATGACGATATCTATTTTTCGCGATTAAATGAAAATTGATAATTTTCTAGCGCGCGAAAACGCGACGCGTAAGTATGAATGTCGGGATATCTCTCCGTGTGGCGTATTTCTGGTTCCCGCTGCCGCCTTGTGAGGTGACCTTGAGGCGAGTTGAGCGCTGATACGACGCAGGCTGCTAGCGGGTAGCTGAGTACCCTGCTGGCTGCTAGCGCTTGGCTTAAATAAGGATTATTAATACCTTATCAAATGAAGAAATCTTTCCGACCTTAGCCAGTTTTAATAAGTGATTATTAAGGCATGTTTCCCTGAGCTCTGCGCCTCATGCATGCATTGGTTACCTCAGACGACGTATAACTCCTATCTTCTCGTATAGAAACTAGGTCCCTAACACGTCACGCGGAGTGGCATCGCATTGGCGCCAATCTGGCCCTTTTCAAATGAGGATAAAAATGGACCATTGCCATTCGTCTAAACCGGTATTTCTAAAACGAAATAATTTGTATATTATGAATACAGTAATGGTGGGTAACGATTCGCAATCAATGACTTTCGTTTTCTTTGATGAAGGAAACTACCCTATTCCTACGTCGAAGCACTCGATCATCGTTATGATTATATCATATGTAAATACATTAATGCCCCAGCTGTCTTTCCAATTTATTCATCCTGGTATTCGAGTTACGGAATAAATAATTGGGTTTCAATTTACTTTCGTGGGTGCTCACGTATCCCCATGGGTACTAAAAAATACATGCGATTTCTCAAGAACCAAAATACTAGGATATATACCCCACCATATTTTGAACACCCTCGTTCCAGGAGGCCAGTGGCGTAGCCAGGAACTTTGTTCGGGGGGTCCTAAACCAGGGGGGGTGGAAATATTTGAAAAACAGGGTACTTAGTAGAGGCAGTAAAGTTTTCTCGGGTTTCTCACCGGGTCAGGTCCCCCATATCTCCTTCCGACGTTTCGATGAATAACTCGCCCATCGTCATCAGGGATCCAGGAATTCAAAGTCCATCATCCAAGTAGTTACCAACGAAAATAAATTCGTTAAAGTTCCTGAAAATTTCAAGTACAATGAGGGTTCGCTAGGAAGCGGCTGACTACTTTATTTCAAGGACACAAAGATTTTATATCACCATCACAACTCTTTGAATGTATTCACAGTTTAACTTTACATAAAACTATACTTCAGACACTTCTTTTAACCAAAAATCATGTTATCAAACGATGCAATATTTGCAAATCTACGCAGTAGCCAAAACTCCCTTTCCTCTAAAATTAGCTTTATGGGAGGCAGAGACCGTTGGTCGTCAGCGTTGCGAGATTTGGATTCATCTTGTTTTGCCATGACACGGGTGGTTAGATTGACAAGGCAGACATTGAGCTCAAACGACAAGCACTAATGGTATCTCCATATCCATATCGCCCCGTCCATCAGTGAAAATCGAGGGCAGATAGTAGCATGCACATAGCGATCGTTGAGATTGGTAAAAGCTTCCCTATCAACTCTGAGAAATTCTCTGGTTTCCATTGCAAGGACGAATGATGGCGAGTACCTACAGGGAAAATAAATCTACCGTAATTTGGAATATCCAAGCAACTAAATGAACGCCAGAGAGAAATTATACATTCTATACCGAGGAAAAGCATCTGGGGAGCACATTACTCTCAGCCTACATAGTTTAAAATTCTACATAGGTACCTATACATAGTTTGAGTCCTCTTGATTAAGACATTTTCTTAAAATTTTGTTTTAATCACAATAAGGAAAGTATATCTGCAATAACTCCATGAAAATATTTTCGATGATAGAGTCTTCTATTAATTTATTTGAAATACTTAAAAATAATATTTATTTGAGATACTTTAAAATTATTTTCGGAATAAAATAAGAATTATCCCTTCAATTTTGGCTGTAGAAATCCCCTAAATGCCAACAATAGCAATTAATTTAAAAATAATACACTTGTTAACGATGCCGATATTCATTGCTCTGTTCGAAGCTCATCGTAAACAAATTGACATAAACAAATTATTAAAACAACATGTTATTGAACTTTAATGTGACTTTTTTGTGGCGAAAAAGATTCACAGGGGTATGCTATCAGAGACGTCAACGTAAAAAATAATTTTCATGCATGGGAGATTTAACGATCATATTTCAAAATAGCCATGGATTCTTCAAAGAGAGAAAAAATAATATACCATTTAGTGAGAGCTAAATGATTAAGGCGTGGAAAATTCTTTCAAATAACAAAAACAAGCATTTTTAGCACGAGATGTATTTTCAGTAACGCTAGCAACATCTTTTCTTCGGAAGAAGTGCCAAGCAGTCCCGATACTATCACATGACAAGCAGTATCAAAATAATGCACTACTCAGCCCACCCTTTGCTGCAAATGATAGTAGATATTTTATAATTAAAGGCTAAATAATTTAACTATATTTCGACTTTTTTTCGAAGAAATAAAACTTAGAGGCATTGAATCGCAAAACGTTACGTCAAATCAGTTATCTTTATTTTTTGAGATTATATTAATTCATAAAATCTTTCCGATATTTCGATGCATTAATTCCCTCCTTTAGTTATATCTGTTGCTTTCACGCTACGGATTATTCCTTTTGGTATACTGTTACTTAACGAGGAAATATGCAAAATTTGCAAATTGCTCTAAAAGTAGTGTTATTGAATATATTAATCGTAATAACATTAATTGCACATTATCACAAAGTAAATGTCGACATGTCACATTTGATCGCAGACAAATAGCAAAGGAGATTATTCTGTTCCGCTGTCTATAACCTGTGTAGCGTGGGCACTTAATAGGTGGAGCACTTGGCTAAAGACCAATAAGTCGCCGGTTCAAATCCTGGCTGATGGTGTCATTAAACACCACAAATCAAAATCCTCGAATTTCTATAACTATGGCCCTGGGAGAGGATACGTCCCTCCTACCCTGAATAAATTTACATGCCTATGACTAAATCTAGGGAATGCTGTACTTTTACGTATACAAACCAAAATACGGGTTGAATAACTTTTATTTTTAAGTAAAATAATTAAGTGAGGGTAATCTGTATCCTGTTCGAAGGAGATTGCTGATTGTCAACTGGACGAATAGAAAGTAAACTGAATAAGAAGGCAAGTGAATAGATGAAACGGCAACGTAGAGATAAAAAACATGGAAGAATATGCTATCACTTCGGTCGCATGTCAATCATAAGGAAAAATTGGGGTAGAATTCGTAAGAAAAGCCCCCCGGATGATGACTAATAGACATGGTGCAAGTTTAAATGGATAGCAAGAAGTAGAATCACCGAGAAGTACCCGATTTGGTATTGAGTAGGAGGAGAAGGAGAGCTGTAGAAAACTAATCACAGAATTTCATTCCATGAAAGATAGTATTTAAATACTAGGAAGCCTTGCTGATCAGCTATTCAATGAAGATAAATAAATGGTGCCTAAACTTTGATCAAAATTGATAGACATGTCGAAAATCCATAGGAATAGGGTGGTTTCCTATTATTTTTTTATTGCCTAAATCGAAAGATTATTACTCTTGGAGTACGTATTTCGCTCTTTTAGATTTTTAAATGCCGATATCTATTTTTCGCGATTAAATGAAAAGTGAAATTTTTCAAGCGCGCGAAAACGCGACGCTTAAGTATGAATGCCGGGAAATCTCTCCGTACGATGTATTTCTGGTTCCCGCTGCCGCCCTGTGAGGTGACCTTGAGGCGAGGCCTAGCGCTGATACGACGCAGGCTGCTAGCGGGTAGCTGAGTACCCTGCTGGCTGGTAGCGCTTGGCTTAAATAAGGATTATTAATACCTTATCAAACGAAGAAAACTTTCCGACCTTAGCCAGTTTTAATAAGTGAATATTGAGACATGTTTCCCTGAGCTCTGCGCCTCATGCATGCATTGGTAATCTCAGACGATGTAAGACTCCTGACTACTCGTATAGCATCTAGGTCCCTGTGACGTCACGTGGAGTGGCATCGCATGGGCGCCAATCTGGCCCTTTTCAAATGAGGATAAAAATGGACCATTGCCATTCGTCAAAACCGGTATTTCTAAAACGAAATAATTTGTTTATTATGAATACAGTAATGGTGGGTAACGAATCGCAATCAATGACTTTCGTTTTCTTTGATGAAGGAAACTACCCTATCCTAACTCTCTAATGATACTGCAGTTCGTCGTTGAGAGAGCTAGAGTGCAGAGGGAAATGGAGGAGTGGGTGCATGATTGGAAATGGCGCGGTGAAGCTTTGAGGTACCAGGTGATGCGCCATCTTCCTCGAAAGTATTTATTGGCAATACATATACGACAATAGTGACATGCGCGAAATGAAATTTTGAACCAATAGAACGGGAATTTGATCAAGCGCCGAAGTTATTTGAAATAGAAAAAAATATGGGATGATAGCCGATTTGATGCGAAAAGAATTTTTTTCACACTTCCTGAACCTTGCGAGGAAGTAGACCTACCACCAGTATGTCAGGGTCATTCCCTACGGAAGCGCAAAAATACAGCAAGAGGTAATAGAAAAATTCACTGTGAGAAGATTAGTATCTCTTACTTTAGAAGTAATAGGACCTCACTTAAGAGGTAATATAAAAATACAGCGGGAGAAGATTAGTATTTCTTGCTTTAAGAAGAAACTGAATTTCACGAATTTGGAAGATATTTCATGAAGTTAAGCGAGTAAATGGAACTTTCTCAGGTATTGATACGTAATTTTCCATGAAACGGTACATTAATACATTTGGAGATGACCGACAGCTGAGATCATTTTTTGCCGTGAGGGGAGAGGAGGGAAAGGAGGGTGGAGACAAACCTGGCGTCGGCATAAGTTAGCGTACGTGGACTTATGAGATGGCATTTGATAACATGCATTAGAACTAAATGCTTATAATCCTGAAATACATTAGAAATCTTTACAATGACGGGAGATTCATCCAAAGTTTGTACAAAAACCATGTAGCGGTGATAATATTTGGACCCAGCTGGGTAGAAACAAGTTAGGAAAAGAGTGACACAAGGTTATGCTTTGTCACCCGTATTTTTTTTTACTTTTAAATCAGGAAAGCCTTTCATGAAATCAAAGCAAAGGGGCAGGAGTGAATACTAATGGAGAAAATTTATCATAATATGATTTGCTGATGACATAGCCATCATAGCAGAGCCATAGAAGGCTTTGAAGAAGATTTTGGTAAATATGAGTTGGGTATTGCTGAAAATAAGTAAAAATAAAACTAAGAGATTAGTGTGCCACAGGAGAAAAGAAGTGAATCAGGACTTCTATGGCTCTGCTATTATGGCTATGTCATCAGCAAATCATATTATGATAAATTTTCTCCATTAGTATTCACTCCTGCCCCTTTGCTTTGATTTCATGAAAGGCTTTCCTGATTCCTTCATTAAAATAGGGAAAGAAAAACTCGAAAATGAGGACTAATTATGCTCTTCGGAAAACATGATAACTAGCGAGGGAGAAGCAAGTAAGAAATTATCAGCAGAATTTGCCAGGAGAGCGTTCCAACAAAAGAAATATACGGTAAATTAACGCATGGATGTAAGGAAATGATTAATCAAAACTTACATTTGGAGTATTGCTCTCCACGGAAGTGAGGCATGGGCAATTACAATAGTGGAGGCATTAAGGGTGAAGGCTTTGTAATTGTGGGACTACAGAAGGATGATGAGGATAAAAGTAAGCAATGAGCAATTCGTAAGAAGAGTAAGAGAGAATAGATGTCTCGAAGAAACCTTGGTAAGAAGATGAAACAACCTAATAGGCCATATCTTGAGGCATGATAGTTTGATGAAGACCATCGTCGAGGGAGAAGTAGATGGCAAAAAAGGAACAGGGACAAATAAGACAAAAAACAGAAGACCACTGATAATATATACGAAACAGCTAAAGGATGTGAAATAGGTAGGAGAAAAAGCTGACGAGAGAAATGAGTGATTGGCGGCGTGAAACCAATCTTAGAATGCTTATCAGTGATGATGACGATGATGAGTTTCTGGGCAGCAAAACAACAAGCTAACAATAATTATACCTACTCATAAAATGTTTAGTGTGGCGCACATTCATCGCACAAAATATGCTATGTCTATTCCCTCTGCACCTACATCATTAGTAGAAAAATGAGAACGTGAATAGTTTATGATCTGTCTACGCCATTGCACGCTCGAGAAGGTAAAAATACGTAGAAACTAGTGTTGCTGACGAAATACTTCCCATAAACATTTGTTTCAGAAGCAAAGTCCATAATTTTTTTGGGTCTCTTTCCCAAAAAATATGAAAGAGACATATTTTCTCCAGAACAACAGAAGATAGGAGGTTATGCAAATCAAGTGTTGACAAATTTTAGAGCAGTGACGTGATTTTTTAAATACCAATATTTGTACATCATTGTGCTTCATCAAAACCCTTCATGCTTAAATTCAAAGCGGAAAACAATGATATATTTTATGGATGGAATAAAAGCGTTTGTATCGTGCCGAGGAATAATTAATTCGCTTAATGCAATAAAAACGGACGTGCTCTATTTCGGTGGAAGCGATTTGATACCAGCTTTACCAATTCAACCTCATTTATTTTACCAACGCGTGTATTGTTTACTCGTTAAATATTGTTCGGAATTGATAATGCCGCTTAATTATATGCAACTAATTACTCCATTCGAGACTTTCAGAAGAAAATAACTGGTCTCTACTGTTTCAAATTTCTTTGTTTACGTTGCAAGTACCTGCTTTATGAGCATGACCTAGAAAACTTGATCCAGGGCCGGAGGGAGGCAATCACAACTCAAACGTTTGCCGCTACTGCTGCGCTTGACTTCTTTCCAACGATAATCAGTGCCATTGGCTAATTCTTAGAAACATCTGGCTCCATTTAGTTACTCCCTGAGTTAATCCCAAGGCTATTTATTTTCATGGCAATCCCCTTGTAAGTACTTACATTACCTAAGATAAAAGTTGATTTCTCAAGAATGGTTAAACATAATTTGGTACTTTATAAAGCAATTTACAGCTGAATTTCTGAGCGAATCGCACTTACCCCATGTGCCGCGTAATGTATAAATATATTGCACATCAGCCATAGGACGCCCCATGTACGGGGTAAGTGCGATCCCTATACAAGATTGTAAGTAAAAATTTATAAAAATTACCACTTAACAGAGAGAGGATTTTTTATCTAATTATCATTTTCAGTGATCCACATACATGTTATACAATGAATCTCCTGTTTTTAGCTAGCCTAGAAAATTTTCCTAAGCTAGTTAAAGTTGATGTATGCTATTTAGGGGTCGCACTTACCCCACCTTACCTTAATATTTTTAACTTCAATGAATTATTCCAAGAAAGAATATATACTAGCAAATTCCTAGGTTGCGTCGCCTGTCAGTAAACTCTCCCCTAGGTTTAATGGTTTTCCCACTTTCCTGCTGACTTCTTGCAATGAATGAAATTGATGTTTATCCCACTCAATATTGTGAGGGTCTATTATTACCAACAGCCGTAATATTTACATATTAACTGACAAGCATTGCCTGTAAGATAAAACTGAAATTATCCCTTCATTCACGAAAAGAGAATTTTTTTATGTTACCTGCACAGTAAATGGCTCATTTTCTTTTAATAATGATTATTTCATCTCCTCCATCAATTTTTTTTCTCACAAATCACCAGCCTAAGGAGTTTCTAATTCATTATTTTATCATTTCTCCATTAACCTCAGTGCCAACTTCTCTAGTCTTTCTAGTCAATAGCCTTTCTTCTCCATCAGCATCGATATTTTACCTCGCACGGTGGCCCACTCGGTAAATGATTTTTTTCCTTGCCATTTCTTTCATACTGTCGCACACGGACCTTCTCACTACCTGTTACCATGTGATGAACTCCTCCTTTGTTAGTTTTATTTAATGCCTGTATTTTTAACTACTCGATCAGTTCACCCCCTACGAGGTATTTTGTATAAGTTTTCACTATCCTCATATTGTTGATTAAAGTCTCGCAGTTTTTTACGCTACTCTTATATTAACTCTCCCATATCAATCACGTTTTAAGACGTGACCGCATCTTGAATTTCTACAGTCTACTCCGTCTCTCTCTGATCCTATGAATCCGCCAGAATGTACCAAATATTTGCTTGCAATTGCCATGTCAATAGAAACCAAGGACATGAAACGTTTTAACAATCGGTGTAAAAGCTGCTTTGCAGAGTTACTTTGAGCAAAAATTGTGAATATTACATCTTACATCTTAAACAACCTTACTTTCTGCAGAAATATCTAAATTATAAATTTTTCGACAGTTGAATATCACTGGATTGGAAGAATAAAACTTAAAAAGAGACATTCGGTAAAACATTGACGACCCGCTCAATGAAATCGTCCCAAAGAATACTTCCCTGGATAAAAAGTGTTTAATTAGCACTAATTTATAATTTAAAGAAGATAAAATGATGACTGTGATCCACAATAGTTTTCTTTGTTCCTATATTTTTATCAACTAAAGTTCACAGTCAAAGAGATATTGTGAGTAGATATTTAAAGGTAATAAGATAGATAAAAAATAAAATAAAAGGCACTTCGCATTTGCACAAATCACCTTTATTTTATTTTAGCATGCATAACTTTCACAAAGTTATTTCAACCACCATTAACTTCATAAGATAGATAAAAATTGAATTGTTTTTTTTTTCGAGGGAAACTTCACTTTGGAATGGTGACTAATAGCGTTGTGCATGATATTTACTCACTATTTTTACAATTTGTGCAGTCCTAGAAAACAAATTAAGCATTTAAATATTGTTTTTGCATAAAAACGTATGAGTTTTGTTGGATTATTACTTTAAATAAAAAATATCAGACTAAATAACTTGCATAGAATTGCATACACAAGCCCAAGGTTTTTAAGATGAACGCCATTTGGAACATTAAAATCGATGCAATAGACTCCTATAGAAAGGTGATCGCTTTAATTAAATTTTTACGGTTCCTTGGCGCGACGATCACCTTAAACTATATCTTTTAGTTTTTACACTTGGATTCAAGTGCCAAAGTGTAAATGAAAAGGAATGAAAGTACACGTGATCTTTCATCCCACCCAAATTCTCAGTAAAAATAATCCTAATCCCCTAATCCAGACCACGTTTTTCTCGTCTTTTCCCTATTTCACACAAGCTGGAACCCTAAAGTGAATCGAACTGTTACAGAATAGAGTGAGCGAGGACTAATTGCGTCCTCATTACTTATACGAGTGTAATGAAGATATTTTCAGCGGAACCACTCAATCATTCCCTTTCATTTTCCGTCTCTTTGCTCTCCATCTCCATCAAACCTTGTGCAAGATGCACTCTTTCATTTAGCCCTCAAACACCCCTCCGCTCACTCACTCAGGCCAACCATTTGCCTCCACTCAACCTAACCATCGCCTACTCCCTCCCTCTCACGAAAATTTCGAAATCAATCAAAATCCCCAATTGCCTTACCTCCCTTCCCATCCTTTACAATATCTGTCCCCATAGCGCTGAATGTCTCCAAATAGCCTAAAATATATATATTTCATATCGATGCATTATCTTTTTCTTTACCCGCGAACAATATTAGCGAAGATTTCTCGGGTTTTTCACCGGGTAAGGTCCTCTATATCTTTTTCCAACGTATGGACAAGCAACTCATCCATCGTCTTCGGGGAAAAAGGAATCCCAATGGCATTTCCAAAATCCAAAAATCCAAATCATTAGGTATGCAAAACCTTACCCGGTGAAAAACCATAGAAATCTTTAATGATATATTTCATATCCTTTGCATGTGGTATATCCGTACTTTTTGGGGAAAGTTTGCTTTGCTTTGTGCTGATTATGATGTTTAATATCACATGAAAGCCTCAACTTCAGATAAAGGTATGAACATTCAAGTTGAATGATTTACACCTTCATCTGATGGTATTGCATGGATTAGCCCCAATGCATCATAATCAGCTCACAATGGCGCAGATTTTCCCCCATAACTGAGGATATACCATTAAAATAGCGTTTAAAATACTCAAGCAAACTCCCTATACTTACCTCTAGAAATTACCTTTCATGACACAAAGGGAAAGAGCCTTCCTTCTATATCCCTTCCTCGTGTTTCTTCAAGAACTTCCAAGTTTCGTGACCTTTGCTGACCGCTCCTCCTAACGATATTGATGGTGGGTATGTGTGTGTGCTTAGTCCTGGTGAAAAAATGAGAGTTTGCGTTGGTAAGTTTGTTTTGTGCGTGTCTTAACTCCTAATTTGTAGATTGGTTACGTACGATAGGATATATTCATGTAAAAAAAACTAATATTGGCCGCCTAAAAAATGAAATATACTTATTCATGACTTATATTAAAGGAACAAAATTGGAATACTTCAATTAAGCTTAACTCAAACTCCCCTCAGTTCTCATTCTCCAACCACAACAATCCCCGTGGCTTGAAAATTTACTATACAAACCTACATCAACACTATAAGACAAAGAAGAGATCAGGGGCCGCTAAAATTCAGGACAAGTTAAGCGATAATTTTCCAGATGTTTAATTTAATTCGGCAACTTTTGAAGGGGAAGTAACCGGACTTTTACCTTTATTTATAAAAAATATAAATCACAAGAAGATAGTAAACCGAAAAGTCACAGTCAAATCACACTATTTTTTGCTTTCAATGCCGATATAACTTTTTTTATAGGAAGCCTGTATTTAAATAAAATGGCCTATCAAATCCTGGAAAAGCATACTTTAGATATAAAATTCAATTATTTGGCCATATTTCTTCTAAAATATCGGGATGATGCTTCTCCTCTTAAAAATGAATGGGTGATAAATTCGACTTTTTAAATATATTCCACAACTTACGACCATATTCTATGAATTATTACCATGAAAATGCTTCGGTGCATCTAAACCATTATCATTTATAGCGCAACGCATGTGAAAAAGTAAATAGATTCCGGAAAGCAGTTGTACATGCATTGTTTATATGTTTTGGGGGCTAGACGTTTGTTAATAAGCCATCCACGGCAATTCAAAAGGGTTAGTTGGTAGAAGGCGGATCAAAACAGAAACTGCCTTTCCCTCTCCTAGAGAAAGTTTTTCATTGCCAGAGAGGTTGGCCTCTAATACCCCCTAAGAGGAGGGACATGCAGTAAGTCCTCTCTAATCGCTCACACTTTGCGGTGGCCGCATGACGAACCGGTCCCACATGTGCACCCCTGTGAAAGTTGCGTGGTTTAACTTTCTTTCTTTTTTTTCACGCTAGTCTTTTACCATAATCTCTGGAAACGAAATACTTTCATTTTAAGGAGAATTTTTTGGGCGTTTTTCCGCTTTGTATCCATTCCGAAGCATAATTTCCATTTTTCAGAGATTTCTACAGTAGTAATGACCTGACACATAATTCACACCACAAGGGGGTTTTAAGAACTAGTCTCTCATTAGAGGCGTCGAAAGCAAAATGGGGGTACGATTTGAGGGGAGAGGGAGTTGGAATAGGGTTTGAAATAAATATTAAATAAATTTCACATGTAATTTATTATGAATATTATAGAATTTTGTCAAATAATATGTATCTTCATCTTTAAAACCAACCAATCGTATGCTTAAATAAGCTGGCCATTGCTAGTCTAAAGGCTCACTCTGAGACTGACTCAATGAGACCTTGTCAGAGCTTCAATCGCTTTTGGGAGACCTATCAACAAACTGCTGTGAATTAGTCCCATGAAAAAGTAGTTATAACTTCTTGCACATGTTTTTACGTAGTGTGGTACAGATTTAAATAAACTTTTCGTATGAGAGGGCCTCCTTCAAAGCTTAAATGACCATCAATGAAAATTGGCCCATTAAATTATATTAAAACGATGCGCAATCAAGGTCAAACAAACGATTTTAATTCCTCCTGGTGAATAATATTCCACTTGTGGTCCAATTTTACCCACATTACAAATTTACTTGGACTTCGTTAAAGACGAGAATGTAATAAACCTTTAGACTAGCGATGGCCAGCCTATTCAAGCATACGATTGGTTGGTTTTAATGATGGCGATACATCTTATTTCGAAAAATTCTATAATTTTCATGATAAATTATAGATGACTAATAATTCAACTGGAGTGTAGTGGAGTAACACGCTTTGAGAATGAGAGACAAGTCTTCTTCCGAAACGTAGGCCTATACGACAGATTCAACCTGGCTGAGAACCGGAAAAGAATTCATCAAAGTCAAACAGACTTGTAGAGCGATACAGTCCCTTGAATGTGACGAGTATATATTTTCTGCATTGTGATTATTCATTTGAAATATGTAGATAAAGACATGTTTTCAGTAAAAAAATATGAGTTTTGATAGAGTAAAAATTTTTCCACCGATAATCTCATCCGCATAGTATCAGCTATTCTTCCTTAAAATGAGCTATTGCAAGAGGTGTTCAAGCGACACATAATGAGGTCATTCAGGATCTCATAACGTTTACATTAGTCCCATCAGTGCACGTGCTGAGCCAATCAATTTCTAAGTAATGGATACATTAACATGAATTAAGCAGATTACGGGTTACCAATAACGAGTGCCATAAAATTGAACGGGGCATAGCAGGATGACCAGAACAAACTGGAGCGTTGATCATCGAAACAGGTGGCCAACACATTTCAGCGAAAAGCTACATGCATCGTGTATCCCCATTTTCATATTTCCTCTTCTAGGGAGAGATACATATATTGGGAAGATTATTTAGACGTTTCTCGTGATATTTAAAATTGCAGTACTTTAAATACAGGAATAAGTATAATGAACATAGCCATCTCTTTAAAATCCAAACCCTGTTAAAATCTGATGGCAAATCTTCTGATTTTTTTCTAAGTGATCAGTATTTTCTTCTTTTTATTCATATTTTCCAGTGACTAAGTAGATCCTGAAGGCTATGATAATGAAATAGAATATTTTATCTAAATATCTAAAAAAGGTGAATACCCTCCCCGTTAAAAATATCCCTCCTTTTCTAGTGCGTTCAAAGAATTTTAAAAATGAAATTTACTGAAAAGGTTCCAAAGAATTCTAACAGACATAAATTACCACGTTGAGTAGGACGATGGTTAAAAAAATTATTCAGGAATGGAGATATTCGAAAGCTTATTTCCCACTAACGATCGAAAATAATCTCGAGGGAATGAACAGCGATTTAAAACTTCGACTATTACCAGGCAAAGAAACAGCTTAACAAATGATTTGTTGCCCTATTATCAATTAAAAACGTGCCCGGGACACGTAAAAACCTCTATGCATGTAGGGTTTTGCAGGGTCATGTATATGGGTTAACTCAACATTGTGTTCTGCTTGCAAAAGAAAAGCATGAGTAGAGCAATGTATATCATTGGCATATGCTTCATAATGACCTTCACCGAACGTAAATTGCGGTAGTATCTCAAGACTGTGCCACGAAGTCTAAGTAGTGCACGCATAACAATACTCACCCTCTGCCTAGCAGCATTTCTGATGCAAAGTAATATATTTAATCTAGGTATTCCAGGAAGTTAGTTTTCCCAAGAATATTCCATCATAACTCTCGAGCAGGTGTTGGAACACAATCGGGTCAATAGTAATTGAGGAGTGTTGTTATACATTACATTTTTCATTGATGTAATTAGGCCAAATATCGGTCAAAACAATGCCAGATTTTTTAAGGGAATGGGTGTGATAAAGAGGTTATTATGAAACACGCCAGAAGCACATTGCTTTCCAGCTCAAAGGATTCGGTGCATTTTTAATACTGAGTAATCAAATCAAAAAGGTATCAGCACATATTTCCAGCAACAAGGGACTAGAAAAACAGACAAAAGTAGTGAATTAGCTATAGCAATGTTACGGAGCGAGGATTTTAATGGCATATATCAGTTCTTCAATATAAGGGGTGGGATTTGGTTTGAGGCGTTTGAGAGGTGGATATAGAGAAGGATATGAAAGCAGGCTGGATAGGGGGAGGGGCACGCTAAGAAGTTTTGAATGATGTGGTGGAAGAGAAAAAGTTATTGGAAGATATTCGAGGACCCAGAGAGTGGATGACGCAGATATTGAGGCTTTATGGAATAATGTTATATATGTATGGGAGAATATTTGGCAGGCAAAAGAAGATTCAGAAAAAATATATATTCTAGATGGCCATGAGTAAGTGGAAGCTACGAGCAGACGATGAAGGCAATTTTTCACGGAAAATGATATTTGCTGAAGTATTCCGGCAGCTTTGATGGCTGTTTGTGTTGGGAACTACTCAAATCTACCCTTTCCTCAGATAAATGGCAAGTTTACTCCTCCACCCTGAAATGTGGCTCGCAAATGACGCCTCAAAATCAAGAAAGGTATTACTAGATGCTCGTTAAACAAAGATGAGTGTAGAAAAGTTACCATTAAAGAGTAAAATGTGGCTGTAAACCAGTAACGTGGCAAAACTTCATGGCAAAATTAGCAGTGCCGGCACGCACTTCTCTTAACTTCTTTTAGGAGTGAAATATTATTCTGTGTGTGTTTTTATTACTAGTTAAACACTGGGATATAGAGAATTTGAAAAATCCCAATTTCTGCTACTCATCCAATCAAAATCAGAAAAATCAGAAATTCTTTTTTTAACATAAAGAAGATAAAATATCCAACTCATCATTTGATTTCTTTCCTTACACACGCATTATTTACGATAAATAATAATTCTAAATTTTTAAATTATAATCCACTACCTTCAGCAGAGATGCTTCAATTATAGACAGTAAAGCACTCAAAGAGAAGAATACCAAATTAAATGGAAATAAAATGGCTTAATTCAACACCATAAACAGAAAAATTAAATCTACTATCACGCCATGATACAAAATGCAAAAGCGACGAACATTTTGTCCTAACGGGAAATGATTTCAATGATGAACCGGTTAATATTCAGTTAAGGCTGGTAACTGAACAGGAAAAAAAGCAAAATTAATGCTATTCAAACGAGAGGCTTTTTTTTATTCACAGATTGTGGCTCGGGATGGTCATTATCAACTTGCTAAGAGATTATCCGCTTTGCCGTGTTTTAGAAGAGGGAGAATTAAAAATATTTTCATGCCGGGCTGCGGATTCCCATGCCTACAGGCGTTCGGCGTTTTTGGCAGCCGACACGAGGATTCTAGCAACACAATGGAAATTACTCCGACAATGAAACGATGAACTGAAACCGTACGGGTCGCTCTGACCCATCGCGTCAAATGATAAATAGAAATTGACTGGACGGCGATAATCAAACTCGGGAGGATGAACTTTGATGCTTCAATAAAAGAGTTACCTGTAGTCTAATGAAAGCGCATCGCAAAACATGAGAATGCCATGACTTGCCACCCCAATCATTAATTAACCCTCTCTCCACGATGAATTTGGATATTGTAATGAGACGCGAGGTAGTTGGTAGAATTGTACTTTTCTGGTTCTGTACTAAAGCACCGTCAGCTAACTCATATTCTTGTCGTGTGCAATCCAACACGCGACGTGGAACGTGACAAGAGTAGCGAGGGATTGGTCCATCTGAATAGTTAGGTATCGGATGATAATGGGAGCTGAGGCTAAATAACCTTTTTATGCCAGTAGTCGGGACGCGGTTGTCACTACTTCGATTGCAGTCTTCCCGAAATAGGATCTTTGTTAATATGCTCATTATGGAGGGCATCAGAACTATATGGTTCAAAGAATAAAACTGATAGTGAAGGGAGAAATATAACCATCAATAAACACAAATATCAACGGCGAGATGAGGTGGCATCGTTCCATCATAAATGCAACAGTTAAGCTACAGAAAAAAATGAGTTGAAAATGATCCAAGTAGTTCTAAATGTTCCACACGAACACACTCCTTACAAAGGAATTTGACGGGGGATTAAAAATCGGTTACAAATTTCTTCAAGTTTCCAAATTTTGGTACAAATGAGTGGAAATGAGTTCCAAGCAATTCCATAAAAGATTTTGATGTGTGAAAACAGTTTCAAAAGGGTTCTAAAGCAGTTAGAAAGCAAAGCAGTTTCCCTGAGTATGGAATAACATATCTGAGTTGATTTATTGAGTAGGTATATTAGACGCAGAGATGCAATTAAAATGAACAAGATTTTTTGCAAGGATTTACGATTGATTTATATCTCTGGCGTTTTCGGGTACATCGGGCCTTTTAAGATAAATTCTTTGAAATAGTTGCAAAGAGGATTTCAATACCAGGTCAAAAGTTAAGAAAGATTCACATGACATTATCAAAATATGAATTAAGTCATGAAGAGAAGAATCAAAGGGATCTATGGGAAATAGACGCTCGGAATTTGGGCTGGTATAGTTTCAGTATTGCGGGTAGTTTGAGCTCGAAATAAGAAATGATAAGCGATCGGAATAATTCTGTCATGGGATATTAGTCTTTAAAAATGACTCGTCATCGGCTGCCTGAAAAATCCACGCCATCACGAGCGCCCGCGCCCGACGTCACGGAACGGTACCCGCTAATGACAGGCCGTGCTTAGTCGAAACACCGCAGATGGAACCAATATACATGCGAATGCAACACTTGTAAAATTACTTTACAAACAGTTGAAACCATGGAAGAAAATGAATTTCGAATAAAGTAGGATGCCATCTCGACCCACCACAGCAAAGGGTGCTGATCTTCTTTCCCCAACAAAAAGGAGGTGGTTTGGTGATGCTATTTAGGCAGCAATATAGATACGATGCCTAGTTACAAGTGGCCAAGTGACCAGGATACCTCTTGTGCCTTCCTTTCTGAGAAATGACTTCATATCTTATGCATGCAAGTCCATAAATTTGAAGGATGGGTTACGAAAATTAATGCTATTTCGTGCGCGAACAAGTAAGAGAAATATTTAAAACAAAAATATCAACACAAATATCACGGTAACAATTTAATATATATATTTACCAACAGTTAAAATGTAAATTCCATGTGTTTATGAGATTAATTAATGGTACCAATCATCAAATGGAGATCCAGTCTATAAATTCGATGTTAAGTGTACAGTTTACATATATTTCTGCCAATTTGAACTTATATTACCGCCAAACTGTTGTTTGTAATAGGCAATTCTGTAAAATGTGTCTCATGTAATATCTCCCTTTTAGATAATGGCTCCCTACGTAGCTAATTTGCATTGTCAATAGTATTTTAGAGTCTACCCTTTTAATGCTAATGGTAAATACTCTCATTGGCACTTCGCCAATACAATTATCCGATACAAAAACCTACTTTTATTGCTTAATGCAACGTATTTTATGGTATTTAAGCTCCTTTATTTTCCTGCTCCCAATAAGCGAAAGCCTCGAGGTAATACAACACCAATTCACTACGTATACACTTTAGCCTTTACTCCTTCACATATATTTTACATCATTTACAATTTTGCTCAAATTATCTTTGAGTCAGGAAAAAATGTAACTAATTGCATACAACTAAATGCTTTACACATCAAACCAATAACACCAAGGACCGCCAAAGCTCTAGCGATTGTACTAAACCCGCTCCATTTAATGACGGATAGCCCTGAATTCTTTCCTTTAAAAATAAATTTGTAAGCGTTATTTTTGTTTTTATCTATATCCTGGAATCGACTTTATTTTATGACGCAAATCATTATTTCATCAACCGCTACAAAAATTAAATATTATGAGTAAAAGAGTGCTCCCATCAGCGACGTTAAATCCGCTTCTTAATTTAATTCCATCATTTGCCTTCCCTGAATAATAGTCTGATACGGAAAATTAATGGCCAACGTAGATACTTACATCCATCTCTCTCCTATGGGAACAAAAATTCTTGGAAAAAGGGCTTTGATTGAATAACAGCCACGCTTTCCTGGATACTTTTTGTAACAATATCCTCATTATTCCATTACCAGGAAATTTCACAAATGTCTCCATGTCTATAACGCGCAGAATCAATCCTCGTGAGTGAAGCATTACATGCACGTGTCCTCTCAACGCACATGTAATCTCACGATGATTCAGTCGATTCCACGAATTTGAGGATTCATTGGAACTGATTCTATACTTATTCAACAGTAGAGATTTAGTTCTACAAAAACAGCTCACATTTTACGACATTCTCAGCCATTCTCAATCATCGATAAATCATTTGAATTTGAATTTAATACTCCAAGCTTGAATGTACACTTTTTTTTTAACAGGACAGCACAAATGGAGCTTTAGGTAGCTCCAATGGTTAAAAAACCAGCATGGGAGCTACCATCTTAAAAATTAATTTCAAGGCAGACCAGAAACAAAAAGAAAGTATATATAATTTTTTTGAAACATTATCACTATGAAACAAATATGTGATACAATAACTTACTATAAGGAAGAATAAAGTATAATATGTGGACAGAACAAAATTAATTTCTTTTTCCTCTTTTCACAAAAATATAAAAATAATATATAATAATATGTATATTATTCACAAACATCAAAAAGATCATCCATATCACCATGGGACAACAACCAATCTTTGGTCTTTTTACAAAACTTATTTATACTCTTTAACTCTTTGATCAAACAAGGTAATTTATTTATTAATTTAATAATTTAAGTAATGAATTTATTATGGATCTCAAATGAAAATGAGGCATTCACGCTGAGTGGAAGGAAGTGATCAATCTTAAAGCTGTAGAAATATACTTTTACATGAGTGTTACAGGAACTAGGTAGACTGACAGGAAAACTAAGGTGCAATTACAATGTAAACGATAACTTCTGAGCACTATGAAGAGTGTAGTGAGAATCGATAGTGGGAATGGTTGATCATTATTTGATATGTAATCAAATTTGAAGCAGCTCGAATTAGAATTGATAAGGAATAGGTGATTATACAGACGATTATCGCAAGCAGCAACATTCATTTTCTACGTCTGAACAAATATGTAGCTAATGCTTGCAATTTCTAAATTCAATGCTAATAATGATGGATCAATCATATTATTTTATTTTAGTGAATTTTCCCTTAAACATTAAATCAGAGGAAATGAAAACATTTTGTTTAACAAGCGACATTTACATTGGCTTCCCAAATCCGCTACAATTTTCTTTAACCTCAACTCTCTTCTTTCCTATATTTTCCCTCATTTTCCTATCACTTTCTTATTCATGGAGCGATCTGGCCCCCTTGGGATATTTCTATGTCCAAAATAGTGGAGAGCCTTATTTGAATATCTATCATTGCGGCCAACTTCACAACGTAAACCCAGCTTTAGTTATTCTATGCTTAGTTTCCCTGAATGAGCCTTCAATCTACAGATGTACGCTTGTCTCTAAATGTTTCAACCATTTTCAATACAGAGATAAAAGGCACCAAATTCCTTTTGCACGGACGTCCTTAAACGATATTGGTAGCCTAGGATCGCCGGTGCTTAATTGCTTACGGCTGGAACAGGCAAAGCCTCGTCACCTCTGATAACTTTCAAATCCCTTGACCGAAAAACGAAACTCTCCCTAGGATCAGAAGGCCAGCGGATGCGGCATAGCAGATGACCTCGCGAAAAGGTCGGTCGAAGCGCATCGCATGGCCACGTGCAACAGAAACGATCCGACTGTTTAGAAGTCGATGACCGAGGCATCTAATAGAGGCGCACAGGCGGCCAGGAAGTTGTGAACTAAATGCAAATGCTAATCGAAGCCCTATCGCGCTTCCAGGGAAAGATTGAAGAGATACCTTTCAGCCCTAATGCATTTGAATTCATGCAAATGATGTCGGATTTAGCTTGGGAACGCGAGAGAACTTAAATGGATTCAGAGGCGTAAATGAAAGGATTATGATTCCACTGATAGAGGCGTGATTAGATTGGAGTCATAATCTGTACACCAGCTTAAAAATTCGTGTGACTTACTTATAGTGCGTAATTTTAAATCATAAAATCTCTCTTTATTATTATCCATACAGGAAATATAATTTTCAAGTACAAAAATAGTTAGTGACTGCCGATTTATACATTTGTTAATGCTTTAATTTACCCGTCAGCGACACTTTGTTCCTTGAATTTAACTCCATAGAACTCTGTTCTAGGTATATTAAGCGTAAACAAAAATAAAACCTAATTCCATCAAAAACATCACTAAAACATACTCTTATAATAATTCAGTGAACCATCAATATTTTCAATAAAACTGCTGCACCAATCAAAAATTAGGATGTAAGAGAAACAGTGTTTTATATCATCACATCTCAAGCTCATTTTATACCTATTCCTATATCGCAAACTATGCTAGATCCACTTTGCCAAAAGTCTCGCCTAGGTTCTTCAAACCCTACCAAAAAGTCGTCAATAATCCCTCATTTGTTCCTCTTTTCTTTAACACTTGGTTAATGTGCACCCCTTATATTAATTTTTGCGTGTCCTCCTTTTCCAATGAATTTAAATTAGGATAAATTCAGGAAGTTTATCAAAAAAGGATTGCGGCTACTTGCATTCTGAATAATTGATGTTACAATGTAGTATTTTGACCTAACGAAATATTTTTAATATTACAGCATGGCTTGTCATCAGCATGGTTTTCAATTAAATTCGAGTCTCATTACTCTAAATCGAAGGTTAGTTTCAGCAAGTAAGTGCAGAGCTCACCAAAAATTAAGACTAAGGGGTGTTATTTCTTATTCCGCAGATGGAGCTCTACCTAAATTCCCAGTACATGACATTGTAGTACAATTTAAGAGGCAGATATCAAAAATCCGAGATAAAATTAATCACAACCCCGAGCAGCGCCTTTGAAATCCGGAGCTCAGCGTTTCGTAAACGCGTACCGTCCACATCATTATGACTCGTGCACCTGCGCTGGCTTCCAACTGCGGTCACTCTTTCTCCAGCCACCGCTGAGATTTGCATTTACGCACGCGGTATTTTCCTCAAACAAAAGCGTCTCCTTTCTGTAGCGCTCCTAATTACATATTTTATCCGCACCGCCAAGTCCTCCACCGGCAACGCAACGCAGCAGAACATTCTTCCGGAAAGAAGGCTCTTGAGTTTTCCTGTTTCACCCACTGCTACGGGAAAATGGAGTCTGCACTCATTTATTTCGCGGGGCTTAAGGGCTTTCCGAGTTCACGGTCACTGCTAAGACGCTTTAAAAGGTCGTCGAGCAGCAGCGTACCTACTTATCTCATTATATGCAGTAATTCCCAGACCTTCAACAAGGTAAATTCATGGCATGCAGCCATTCCTATTTTCTCATTGCATTGGAAATGCATCATTCGCGAAAACTAAAATAGAAAAATAAAAAAATTGAAAGAAATAGAATTTTGGATGAATATGAACTGTTTCAAGAAAACCAAGGGTTCCATTATTGAATTGATATCTGAAGTTGTAAATTAACTAAATGCGGCAGTCAAAACTTTAACTCGATGGTAATTTTTAATAAGTGAGGGCAGAGCTCACCCTAGGGTAAGTTTAAAGGGTGTTTTATTCCAGATATGGGATCTATACCTAAATTCCTAGAACATGAAACTAATTTAATCAGCAGATTAATATTTGAATTACAGAACAATTTCATTTCACCTATTGGGCATTATAGCAAATATTCTGTATTTTTTTCAAAAATGAACATTTGTTTTCAAAACGACTCCCAATAAAAATATTAAACATGTTATTGAAAACTGTCTGTCAAATCTACTTGAAGACAAAAAGTAACCAACGTCCAACCGTACAAAACTTTAAGAAGGCATATAATTCAAATGCCTTTGGTAAGCACAACACTTTGAGGATTAATACTATTCACTTTAAAAGAAAACCTTAATTTCTTGAAATAAATCAAAGAAGATATAACTACAAATTTCTCAATAAAACAGGTGCTATCATTGAAATTCTAATTTCCTTTCTAAAAAAAATGTATCCAAGTAAAACTTTCCTAATCGTCCAAATACAAGTTCACATAAAACTCATATAGTCTTCATTCAACTGTAAACGTATTAATAAATGAACAATCATAAAACTTTTATTAAAAAAAATATACATTCAAGAGAAAATCACCTACTCTTCATTACATTTATCCACTTTTTTTAATGAAATCGGGGATTCAGGCGTTAAAGAATTACCTTCATTCGAAACCTAATTGATGGCAGTAATTTTAGAAATATTGCTTTTAATGTTACCAAATCGGTTAGCTAAATAAAATCAGAACTGGTATAAACAGAGCGGTTTAAAAATATTAGAATAGGAGGACAAAGCTTCCAAATTTTCTTGATCGAAGTTTTCGCGGTTCGTGATGATCAATTAGTAATGCGGGTTAATGCAGCATGTAGCACCAGCATTACATGATCCCGAGTCTCCTTGTGCCGATACAGGCAACCCTGTTTACTAGAGACTCACGACGAGACGGTGGTGAAGGGATGCATGACTACACTTGAAAAAATGAGGCCAACTTGCACTTAAAATCTTCAGGTACATGAAGTAAATGTGAAAAGCGAAACCGAGCGTATGAACTATTATTTATTGGTAGTTGCACATATTTTTCAAGTGCAGCCGCACTTTACTGCAGTGCAGCTCAAGTTAAGTTTTTCCCCACAGTAGGTATAATCTAGTTTGTGCTCTTCCATTCGTGTTTAGACTGTGCGTCCTGTGACCCCGAGGTATTTTTCACCGCATGGAAGGCAAGGAATAACGCACACCTAGGAGAGAAGTTGAGAAGTCTCGAACTCTGAATCATCTGAAACGGCTGACTTGCCAGAGCGAGGGTGAGGGGTAGGAAGCCCCACGGCGGGGCCCCAGAACCTCCACACACGTTGCGCACTTGTGCTGACCGTCCCTTCATACAAGTGTCTCGTGAGCGAGTGTTTTCTAAATAAATTCTGCTAAGGTCTAGATTACACAGATATTTTTCTCGAGAAAATTTCGATCCCTCAGTTTAATGAATGTAGCAAGACTTTAAGGTATCAAAAAAATAAAATTGAGGATATCTTAACTCTTACATTAGAAGAACTGAATACACTGATGCTTAAAATACTAAATTGAACACTTTTCAAAAATTTCCATTTGAAATTTTCATCCTTTTTTTTTTTTAAGCGTTTGCTTTTTGAAGACCCCATGAACATGTGGCCGTCGCAGGCCTTGGGTAACCACATCTATCCACATAACTGATTCAGCGAGGCCCTTGAAATTAAGAAAAACAGACATAAAGTTTAAATAGATTTGGGCTTAAAAAAGACCATATGGGACCCAATCAGACACAAAAAATCTCAACTTTCCTCTAGAGCTGTTTAGCTTCCTCTTCTTCCACTTCCTTCACTCTCATGATATCAGTCATCAGCAGCTCACAATAAGGAATACGTGACCAGTAGTAGGCCACCAAACGCTGGCCTATATTGCTGCAAACACCCGTAATCACCAATCAATTAAGAAATGTCCACATTTCCCACTCATGTCCACATTTAGTCCAAAACCACAGAGCAATATCTATTTCCTATCATATTTGTGTGGAGCGTCACGCGGTTCTGCGGTTCTGTTGGGACGTGGAGGGGATGGTAATCGCCGAATCCACAAACGAGTGATTACCTCATGACCAGGGTAGAGGGTATCATTTCCTTTCCTGGAGCCACCTCGCACTTCGACTATCTTGATTGGGTGTGTTTTAAGGCTTCCCCAAGGATTTGAAGCCGGAACTATTCGTTTGGAAGCCGTGTATGTTTCACCCTGATCTCTCGAGGCCCTGTCACTAAACCCTCTCCACTTGCGTTATTAATTAAAAAATTAATAAAACTTAGCTTCTTAAAAAATGCAGATATTGATGCATGCTCCTTTTTTAAGAGCGTAAACATATATCAAAGGGAATATCCAAGCCTAAACGATGGACGAGATAAATCCCTAAACGTTGGATATGGAAAACTTTTTCCATGACATATGTCCTAAACTCAAGCAGTATTATATATATCAGATGTACAGACGCATAACAGTGTATCCAAGTAAACATTCTAGGCCGGGGCAGATCCAGGATTTCTTTCTGGGGGGGGAACAAGCCAGGCCGTATCCAGGATTTTGTTCTGAGGGGGGGATACCTCGTAAAAGGATACCTCAAGGATACAAGGATACCTCGTAAAACAAAACGAACGCAATGATACTGGGACCGTATTTTAAAATTTTGCGTATTTTTTAAGGGTCTGAGGGGCGAGGCACGTGCCCCCGTGCCACCCCCCCCCCCAGATCCGCCTACGATTCTAGGTTTCCTCCCTATTTAGCCGAAACCACTCAGCAAGATCCATTTCTTTCCATTACTGCGAGGATGATAGCGTCAAGTTTTACGGAGAGAAGAGGGTGGGTGGAGCATTTCTTAGGGGAGGGAGATCTTGCCCTCCCCTTATGTCCCCGGGTGAAAGATCGAGCGAAGCTGGATGGGGATGCTGGGAAGGCTGTTTCCCGCATGTAAACCTCTTGGATTATCTCGTTAAGATTTTACACTTTCCTCGTTTACTCTCGAGCGACATGGGCTCGCCAACCCCCATCTTTCCCTTTCTCCGCAAAGCATCACTTTCATTTTCCCCTTCTCCACTCCCTAACTGTCTTCACTGTCCTGCCTCCCATTCCTACTCGCCGATGAGGAAAACCGACGCTTCAGTCCACCGAGTTCTCATTTGTTCTCCATGACGTCCTCGAATTAGGATTCTTTACATTTTTTTCATATCCGTTGCAATTAATTTTTTTGCCCAGTTTCTTCATGCTCTTAGGCTAATATATCACGAGAAAAATGTGAAAAATGCTGTAATAGGTGAGAATGGACGGAAATTGAAGAGGAGCGGATAATAGAGGATCGCACCGAAATTTAATATACAGAATTTAATATACCAAAAGCAGTTAGTATCCTACCTTATATTTCTCCTCTTTTCTTTTAAATACACTTTTATGCAAACAGATCTTTGTTAATATGGAAAGAAGCCATTAATAAATTGACTTTCCAAGAATTACCTTGTAAATTTCCGACGTTATCTTTATCATCTTTTTCATTCAATTCCGTTATCTTCTTTTCCGAATTTGCTCTTTTTGTTTGCATTAACAATGATGTTGCTTTGATTGAGGATTTGTATCTTCCTTTCAATGATCACGGCGCCGCCATTGGATTTTGGTAGCCATTTTTTTGTTCTTATGCCCATACTCAATTTTAAATAAGTAGACTGATAAACAAAGGGAAATTTTGTGTTTTCACAATTTTTCCTCGGGATTCAGATAATTTTAGAGAGGGGTCGTCATAAGACTTTTTGTCGTATCTCGTCTTGTTCACCCTAAACATATGTGTGAGTGAGTGAGTGGTCGTAACTGGGCTTTATAAAACATAGATTCAACCTCTTATTCGCGTTTATTCTCATAGTTTCCCATACACGATCAGGCCTGAAGGTAACCTGCACCGAGCGATTGGATTGCCGAGAGCTCCTGGGGCCAGCTTCATTGACACTGTGGCATACGAGCGTTCTCATCACCAAGGCAGCAAGAGCAATGTTGGTCATAGCTTTGGCCGTGATCACTCCTGAGAATGTTGCTGGCGTGCGAAATGACATGGTAGAGCTACGCAGTTTCCATTGCATCAGGGCACATTTGTGGAGGTTAAAGCGAGTCAATTTTTAAAAATCATTATTACCACATGCCAATTAGATTTGATACCTGCTGCCCCGTGATTGTGACCAGGAGTGTCACTGGCAACTGTTGCTGAATGAAGCTTAAAATTCCCAACAGTGATGAAGATGGGTAGTAAGGATGAAATGCATAGAAATTTAAATGCAACTTTGCTTTTGTTAGAACCTGATATCGCGTTCCGAATGCTATAACAAATAACTCAAGTAAAAAAATTGATTTAGGTCCATATTTAGTGCAGGTCAGATTTTAGAGCGTATTTTTCAGTGAACGATCTCATAAAATATTGATAATATTAATCCCACTATTCCCGGACACCATCAAAACATCACAACAACAACATGCATCAATACGCATTATTAATAAGCAACTAATTTATTCTCGTTGTTACCTTTTCAAAGCTTTGAATTTTGGCCACAAGGAGTTAAAAATTTCGGTTGGGTTCGCAAATAGCAATTTGTGTATTTACGACATTTACAATGAAATTGATATAGCAGTCTCCTTATTGAGTCAACGGCGGCCGATAAAGCACAAATAGGGAAACATATTTTAAAATTTCATGAATTTGGCTTTTTTCTTGAGCCTCGTTGAAAACATTCACGAGTTGAAAGGGGAGAAATTGGTGGAATAGTCTGGTGAGGGACGAAATGTAAAGCAGAAGACATGATGACAAGGAGAGAAAGAAAGAGAGGGATTGGGATATAAAATATACGGAGGATGGTCACAGCGAAGGGCAGCAGAGACTCATTAAGCAGCCTAGCTCGGAGCAGCTCGTGACACACGATAGTACTTTCATTAGCTGAAGAATACACTGAATAAATAAAGATGTTCTTAAGCAAACAACGAAAAAAATAGACATTCATGCACAGGTGAATGGAGTGAAAATCTTTACAGTAATCACAAACAACAACAGGAAATAAGAGGAAGAAAATGTTACACTGTCTCATCTTAAGAGAGGAAATTGAGGGGGATTAATGGCAAATGAAGATGGCGCTTCTCATAGGAAAAAGAAGCAAAGGTGAGAATCGAGAAATTCCCAATTAACGTTATCTAAGCATTGGTAAAAAATATCTTTAAGATGGGAAAGGACGTATCCCGAAAGGGATTTCTCTCACAGTAGTCAAAAGCGTCGGCAGATAAAAGAACATCTCCTAAAGCCGAGTTTTCGTGACAAATTTAGCCTTGGATATTAAATAAGTAGGATAATATCGGTACATTAACGTATAGCGGTACAAAATCATAGAATTATACTAGGACATTGTCTGAGATCATTGCGTCAATCAAATCGCGCCATTGGGATTTTACGAATTGAACTTGAAGGCGTATTTTACTATTCCATAAAAGCGATGCAAAAAAAATACATTTTATAGTTTTTAAAGAAATCGTAGCGAGAGCTTCACAAGAAACGAAAACGTTTTGGCAATACAAAATTAAATATTCAATATCAATAACACGAAAATAAAAGTTTTAATACAAATCGCAACGAACACATATATATATATATATATATATATATATAATATATATATATATATATATATATAGAAAGTTTTTAGAGCAACAAAACAATAACAATCGGCGAAATCGAGCCCGATTGCTGCACCTGAAATGAGTCGAGGTGTCTAGTTAACGTAGCTTCGTGGATGTATGTCATCGACCCCAGAGAACTGAAGCCGGCACCTCTTGAGAGAGGGCAAAAAACACCACCGGCTCAGTAACAACTTTTCCTCTTGCGTCCCAAGGGTAGGATAAGGTAAAGCGTCGGGGGGTGAGGAGGCAGGTTAGGGCTATATAGGAAAGGTTGTGAGTTGGGAGGGGAACTATGAGGACTTGAAAGTTCCGCACAGAAAGGTCGCCGGGAGAGGGCGCTAAGGGGTTTGGATGGTAGATGACGCGCCAAAGGGTCCGTGTCCTCTGAGAAGTCTCATGTCACGGTGGAAGCAAAAGATATAGAGAGAGGAAGACAGTATATATATATATATATATATATATACGGGGAGAGAGAGAAAGAAAGAAGGGGATGGATACAGCGAAAGTTCAATGGAGGCGGACGGAAGGAAACCAAACAACTGCAGTTTGCCCACTGTCTTCCAGGGAATGTGAAACCGGAGATGTCGTAAACGAATCCGAACTGCTCTTCACCGTCGAAGTTCGGGAAAGCATTAAAGGCTGGGATTACACTTTGGAACTCTTGAAAACGGAAAATCTTGACCAAAAAGTGTTCCCTCGAACCACTTACTTTCGCATGACCCTCATTCCAAGAGTGTTGGTGGCGTTACGGCCGTGTCGGTGTCTCTCGGAATGGAATCGCTGTCTGGAGAGTAGGGTGTATTGAACCCATTGAAACCCAGTAATTGCCGGCTAACGAGAAATAATCGTTAGACCCGAAACAAAGGCCGCAAGCCGAAATAGTCTACAGGGAAATTGGCGCGAATGTACATGCTTTAACCATTTGAATCAATCATCGTGAAAGTCGACTGCCTGTAGTTACACCTGTTATGCACAATACATTTAATTGTAATGTTCAACGGGATGAGTTTTTAATAGGTTAGCTATTCTATGAAATAAGAATAGGTCTCTAAGCTACGATTTACCTTAATTATTTAAATTAATCGCCATAAAAAATAACCTAAAGAAGAAAAAATACCTATCTCTATCTCTAAAATTACTTTCATTTACGGCTCAATGGAATGAGATTCAAATAGATGACTATTTTAAAATAATAAATGCATAAAAATTACTTTCATTAGGCTTTTTCATTGGCAGAATGGTGTCATGTTATCTTCCTTTCCCTACTACCTTATGATGACTTAAATGAATGTGCGTGTAAAAAACTTGTGTGGTATGCTGGCATATAATACGGTGAGGTACCTATAAAGGGCTTCAAGTTTAAACAGTTGTGTGCATGCTATTTTTCATTTGATTTTTGCGAAAAATGTATCGTTTGATTGATCTTTTTTATAATTCAATTATCTCAATTTGGATGAGATGTACTAAAGATGCTGATGGGAATGACACAGAATGAAAATGCATGGTAATTCAGCATTAACATTTGAGAAATAAAATGATTTACTCGAAAAAATTTAACCCCAGGTAAATTCAGGTACACTGACAACAAGCGACCAGTGCATAAATACATAATAAAAGCTTGAAGGGAGGTTTAAATCTAATTATATAATAATAGCGCCAGCATACACTTAGGTGTTTTTTGATGATAGAACCATTTTGCCAATGAGAAAATGCCAGATCTGAGTTTAAAAATAGATTTTACACCTCAGTTTTTCGGCGTGATAAATACTCGATTCAATTTAATGAGAAAGTCTTTTTTTCCTAAGCTGCCGGTAGATAGTGATATTTCCATATCGAGTCCGTGTTATTTATGAAAATGAATATAAATCACACTGGTGCAGGTATAACTTCTCCTCCATTTTCCGTCAAAATTTTTAAAGAATAAGTCTTTTGCAAGCCTATTGCTGAGATAGGAGAAATTTATGGGACCTTTAAAACTTTACTGCGGCGAAGACTTTGTTCCCTGGACTTCACACCAGGAGCAAAGGAAACCGGCTCAATCTAACGGAAACCGCCGTTCATGCAACTGTATTCATAAGTTGTGGGATGATGTTTTCTCCATTGATATCCCTTCCGCTGTTATCCTTCTCTGTCCATATCCTCGGATTTTCACGCATTCCATCACGCCTAGTGCTATTCCATACGCAAGGATTAGATTGGAGCATGCGTCCATGGCCATCTTTATTCAAACTGAGTGCACACATGCGTGTGTTTTCATCACCGAGGTAGCTAAAGCATTGTTTGGCCTAGTCTTGAATATGATCAACGCAGCCACTATTGTTTCTGCAGAAAATATCCAGATATCAAGTGCCCTGCATCCATGGTAGCAATGCAAAAAGGCAGAACTACCACGAAATCTTAAACTCTCGACAGATTTAATTAAAACAATGAACTGTGTAAAGTAGCGCCCATACACGAGTGGTTTTTTAATGATGTCATTTATGCCCGCAAAAAAATAGTGCGGCGGTTGGCGTGGAAACCGACTTTCACATACAGTAAAGACACAACTTTCTGACATTTCTTTGGAGCATCCACAATACTGCAAATCTTGAACTGTTCTTCGGCAAATAAATAGAGTGGAGGAGGCGGATAAGGTAAACCTTGAACAACCATGATATGCAGTCACCAAAGAAGTTATAATTAATACAACTAAGAATTAGTATTAGATTACCAATTTTCATTTGTGAACTCTTTTAGCTTTACCTATGTCACACATGTAATTTGACGACCATTTTTACATGAATTTCATTAGATTGCAGTTAAATGGCATCTTTCTTCAAATAAAAAAGTTTCTTTTAAATCCTCATTGAAATACATTTTTAACAATAATTTATTGAATGAAATACATTAAAAGTTTGAAAATACTAAAACCATTAGTGTAAAATTGCGGTACGGTGAATAAGGAAGGAAATATCATATAATTTCTCTGTTCAGAGTTGATTCCAGCAGCACATTTTCACGCAAGTTCACTCCCTGCATGTTTGCTGCAGACGATTGTTTCCCTCGGGATGGAAAAAGCGTCGCTGGACAGTCTTTGAGAAGAGAGAATCTGGAGAATCTTTGACAATCGTTTCCTGTGCAACTACCCATTCTGTTTTGCCGGTCTTGAAGCAGCGGTTAAAAATCGTAAAGGGGGAAAGGGAATTGAGAAAGGGGATGTGGAGAATAGGAACGACGCAGCACTGAGGCTCAAGGGTTGAGGGTCGGAATGAAGGAGGAGAGGGATTGGACGGGAAAGAGGTGTGTGTATATTCGCGGGATGATGGATGGCTTGTGCTAATGCATGGATTCCCTAAAAGAGAGGCGCGTTATGAAGAAGGCAGCGAGGGAAGCGCTCTTCCAGGGGAAATACTCGAGAGAAGAAGTGAGCTGCAGGAGGAGGAGGAGGAAGAGGAGACAGGTTAGAGAGGCGAAGGCCTTTCAGCTCCGTGAATTCATCTCCCGCGCGTGTCGATAGATGGCTCTCCTCTCCCTCTCTCGCGTCACTTTGGATTCACCGCAATTCATCTCACTCGTCTCCCTGCATCCAGAGTGGATACACAGAGACGCAGCCAACGACGAAGAGCGTGAGGGTGCTGTGAGAGACATATTTTAGATGTACAAGCCATCCTGGTAGCCATCTCGAGGGTGCTTGGCAGGAATACTCTCTTTTCTACAAGTTCTCTACGAAAGAAGATAAGTTTTGCAGGTAAAATGGCCGGAGCGGTGGGAGTAGCGTGATTGACATTGATAGGAATTATTCCAATTGGTTATCTTAACGATATATTTATTCCGATTGGCTGTCTCTGCAAAGGTTTTGTTCCGATTTTTTGTCTTAACGATAGTTAATTTCCGACCGGTTGCAACGCCTTCGTAATTCATTGTGTCTCATTTTACTCAAATGAGGGTTACTAAAGGCGTCGGGAGGCAAATTATCAAACACTCAAAGAGTTATACCTCAATGACAACCGCACGGATTTAACCTCTTCTAATCAAAACCAATTACACATTTCTAGTAGTTGCAACAGCCCCATACGAAGAACAGCATCCCATCAAGATAGTTGGTTTTTTAATCCCAAAACAGAGACAAAGCTTTGTTTTCATCATATATTCGTCACAAAAATGCACAGACAAGAACAGCAAAGCAACTAGCATTAAAGATGATTAAAGTAACAGAATCACAAAGGGTGGATTCACACCCATGTTAAAAATCATCAAATACACCGTAAAACAATGAGAAATATCCGTGAGAAACAAATCCGAAAACAATCTAACATTTAAATGAAAGTTTATCCTTCAAAAATCTCTATGAAGCCTGAAAGGCGGTAAGTGCTAATAAGTAACGAAAAAGAGCAAGGATTAAACAAGAATTAAAGTAACCCCGTCAGTTTTTTATTTTAATCAGGGTTAGGCATAGGTATCTACATTATTTTTGAGCTTAAATCTCAGGTTTTAAAATATGTATCTAGGAGCATTTTTTTTTAATTGGCGAATTTTCTCCACATAGTTACGTATGTATAATTACTTTTTGAAAAGCTATACCAAGAAAATTGAGAGAAATATTTGTGTCCACTATTGTTAATGGAGGGAAGCGAATAAGTATGCGCCTAAAATGAAGAAATACTAGGTAGTAAGTCGTGGAGGACATGACGTGTAGGAGTCCTAAGCAAGGTGCTTGCTCAGTACGAGAAGGAGAGAGTGAAGGAAAGAAGGAATACGATGTGAGTTGGTTAGACTTCACGACAAAAGGACAGGGAGTTTGAGCGACGGATATACGAGCGGAAAGAGGATTCTCAGGATCATTCTCAGGATCAAAAATGGAGTGATGAGAGAAAACAAGTGCGCGTATGCGAAAGCAAAATAATAGAACGAAGTTGATGATATGAGGAAAACTGATCCATCCTGATTTCTCCTCCAAAATTGGAAGGAGAAACGAGACCGAAGAAAATCAAAGAACACCTCCAGCCAATAAGAATATAAAACAGAAAATCGAGCGAGGAAGAGGATTAACACCTTAAAATGGCTCCCTGAAAGGAATTCAATAATAAGAAAAGAAATTATCAAGGAAAAACAAATTATCATGGTAAACTAAACTAGCAAGGAATTATTTATTAAGTAGAAAAAAGAAATTAACAAGGAAATACATTACGAAGAAATTCTATTTATTTAAATGTGGAGCTTTCTTTTTCAGGTCTTCCCCTTAAGTGCATTTTTAAACCATTATTCGAAAAGAGGACGAAAAGATCTTTTGCTGATCCATCTGTAAAATGTCTTAATCCCAACGCTTACCCTTTCATTGCTATGAATATATCTTCCACAAATATGCTGAGGATGAACCTCATCTTTTATTAAGGCTTATATTTTTGATGTGATGCAAATGTATGAAATAATCACAAGAGTTTTTAGTGGCTTCCATAAATTCAGTGTTACTTATATCAATTAGTGAGAGAAAAATATTTATTAAATAAAGCATTTGGATACATTCAGTTTTCCGTGATTACTCATGGAAAGAGCCAGTTCTTTCCTTGTAATATCATACCATAGCCATTAACAATACGAGGCCTTTACTTATCGTGCACATGATGTTTTGGAAAAAAATATTGATTTTGATCTAATCACACCTCAACTTCAACCAACAATCAGATATATTATCTCGGCCGAATAAAAACCTTTTCAAAAAAGCAAATACTAGAGAGTCAATGCATGAACTTTCTTTTGTAATCTCAATATTTATTGCCCACTTGATCTGTTGATATAGAAATCATAATTGCAATTTAGAATCCCTCAAATTAATTTCCACTATCTCTGTTCAAAAACCTTAAAAAGGAATGATCCTCTGATCAGAAAATAAATACAAGAAATAACTAATTTAGGCATCTCAATCATTTTATATCAACATGCCAAAATTGAAATGTCAACGAAAGGTGCTTCTTGGCCACCCCTATCCTATATGATATATATTCGTTGTTAAGACACTCAATTCCATTGAATTTTTAGTGATCTTTTGCGCACATTTCTGTGCACACAGACATGATGGTTCGTTGAGAACATGAACGTAGGGTGCGTCCCGGCGTCACCCATCCTCCCACGTTCCAGAGAGGCGACGGCAGCAGACACTTTCCATTGGAGCGGAAACTTAAACATCTTCAGAGAAAGAGAGGCAGCTGGCTTGGGGGCTGATTTGAACACATTCCCTCCCTCTCTTCAATTTCCAATGCCTCACACCCGACAGACTGACGTCCCTGCTTCCCTTGAACATTCATCCACCCTACAATCATTATCGCAGAGCGAGAAAAAAATAATGCAGGAGAGAGGAAGATGTCATATGTGAGAGAGTGTGTGGGAGTCACGTGACGTCGGAAAAGAGAGGTAAAGGGTTTAAGTGGATCCGCAGGGGATTTCAAGGGATCCCCAACATAGAATGAGGCGCCATGTTCTTCATGTTCATGTTGATAATTGTCCCAGCAATTAAAGTTCATTTGGAAGAAAAATCCCCACACGAAAATCCAAGAGATAGATAAGTACTCAGAGCAAGTAAAGGACAAGGGGAAGAAATACCTCAGAGAAGTGAAAAGAACTAAAATCTGATGGCAAAAATTTAAGGGATGAAGTATTGAAATTCTTAAATTAGAAGTTCATGAATGCACAATCTCAGAATACGGATTTTCTTAGCTAAATATTTATCATTAAATAAAAGTATAAAAAATATTTATTTAAGATAATGCTGTAAAACTGTGGAAACAAAGTAATTAAGCAGAGTAAGAAAGTCTAAGTCTTTGATTATGTATCGATATCACGCAAACGATGACGCTAATACCACGGTATCTAACAGAAAATATTCATGTATTACGATTTGCGCCTTCTTTAGCTATCAAAGAAATTTTCTATTCAAGTTATACTTTTATAATTTTTGACTTCGACAGTCATTTTGATCATGAAGGCCAACAGCTGTTTTCGGTGGCACAAAAATAAATAATCAATTAAGTCAAGGATTCCCTAAGAAATGTCGCTCATTATGAAAATTCACTAAAAATTCTCGGATCTTCCAGATTCCCACGGAACTTTATAATTAGCATATCGATAAAAATTATTTTGAACACCATATGATAATGAAATTGAGCCTTAAAGATAATAAATTAGATGTACCTTACTGCCCTGGAGCACTCATAAGGATGACAGACGAAATAAAAAGGGATAGAGAGGCGACAGACGTCATACGTGAGTTTGTGGATTTCTCCATTTTCCGGGTTATCACCACGTTTCGTGGTCAGAGGTGACGACAGTTTCGCCAGGATTCCACCAGGCGTCTTCAGGTCGAAGTCTGGTATGCTGCAAAACTGTCGTCCCCTCTGACCACGAAACGCGGCGATAACTCGGAAAATGGAGAAATCCACTTATTCTGCACGCCGCGGAAGACTCCGAGACAACGTCATACGTGAGTGATTGGTAGATCTGTATACTCAAAAGAGAGAAAGAGAAACGATTTAATTGGATCCGCTGGGAATTCCAAAGGATTCCCGTCGTAGGAAGAGGGTTCGGTGGAGTGGCAATAGAGAGAAGGGAGCTAGCGATGAGCGGTAAAAACCCTTTCCCAAGGGACCAAAGGCCCAGTATACGGAAGCTGAAATTCCAACGAAGAAATATTTCAAAGAAAAATACATCCGTTGATCTTTTTGAATTACCCATTGTTTACTGAGGAAATATTTCGTGGTCCATTAAAGATTCCTTTTAACAAAATAATTTCTAAAAGCAAACACATCATCTAATATCTGCTTCTTCACCAAATCAGCAATCTGATATCATTATCTCAGCCGAATAAAAACTTTTTCATTAAAGCAAACTCTTGAAAGTTAATGTTTGAACTTTCTTTCGCAATCTCAATATGTATTGTCTACTTGATCTGGTCATTAAGTACCTAATAATAATAATTTCAATTTAAAATTTACCTAATTAAGTTCCTCTATCTCTGTACAATAAATTTATCCATGTATGATCCTCTAAATAAGAAAGAACAACTAGAATCAATTAATTTAGGCACCACGTCACTCATCGGAGAAGGCACAGACTACGTCGCATTAAAAACATAGCATAATTGATAAGTTCGTTAGATACTATCTGCTTCAACCTGAAGGTTTTTTAATATTTAAGGGTATAACTTGCTTTTAGCTACTCTACAACTAACCATGTTTATGAAGTGGATGCTATTAACATAAAGGCAACAGACGAAGTGAAGTGCCTGGGAGTTAGGATAACCTCGAACCTCACGTGGGGAACACATATAAAGAATATTTGCGGCATAGCCCTAAAGAAATTAGGATTCGTCAAGCGTATTGTGGAAAGATTTTCGGATGAGAAAGTAAAAGAAAGGTGCTATTTCGCTCTCGTCCGACCACACCTTGAATATGCAGCGAGCGTATGGGATCCAGTGCAGAAAGACTGAATCCGCGAACTGAATAAAATACAAAGGAAGGCTGCGCGTTTTGTCAAAAACTGCTACGGGCGTACAGACAGTGTTACCCATATGTTAAGCAAATTAGGCTGGGAGCCGTTGGAGACTCGGAGGCTGCGCGCTAGGCTTTGATTGCTTGAACAATTGAGAATGGATATCTTTAAGAGCGACACAGCGAACATAATATTAGAGCCACACTATATTTCCAGGTCCGATAGAAGCGACAAATTAAGAGAGATGTTTTGCCGAGCGGATAGATATGGGAATTCGTTTTTCCCCCGAACCACAAACGACTTTAATAAATGCTAGTCCCAACCTCGTTAGATCACTTCTTTTTTTTTGTAAACGGCTGGTGTACTAACACCCCCTGCCACACGCCTTTTAGGCGGCTTGCGGGGTATTATGTAGATGTACAATTGCACATATATAGTGTTTTTAGGTTGAGGAAGTAATCTTTGGCCCGATGCATTTCCCTGAGTCAACAGTTTCGATTTCTGGCGTCCACAGTTTGAAGTTTCCAGGTTAAGACACTTATTTGTATGCATATCACTTATCGTGACTAGGAGTTATGTCTACCACATAGGTATTTATCGGGTACCAACAATATATTTTTTGAGTCACGATAACACTACCAATAGCAGCATATATTGAAAATAGGCAAATGGTTGTGTACCTCAGTTAAAGTAAAAGCGTTTAAAACTTTCTTTGACCCAGCCTTTACACAGTATGCTCGAGCTTTATTTTTATACCCTTATATTAGTATCATACGCAAATAATATAAATCGAAAAATCTTCCAATATTCAGTCTGGTTCTACTCTTTCTCTGCCCATAGAGATATCTCCTTGATTTGCTCATTTAACTCCAGGTATCAAGCTTCTTAACTATTTCCAGTTTACATTTCTTCTTCACGATTTCCTAACTACACAACTTGCACCCAAGTTCTCAAATAAAAATACTTAGGTTTTCATGAAAATGTCATGTAAACCAGAAAATTTCAGTAGGGTAAATAATCATTGAAATTAATTAAATGATGAAAATAATCATTCTTTTTTTTCTTAATATATTCCAAAACTGAAAAACTTTCCCCTTTCCTCTTTTTTGGGCATGGTAAGATATGCAATAGGCATAAGTAGGTAAAGACAACACTATTTTGAAGTGATGACAGCATTTTATGCATGAGCGCATGTCTTAAGCATATCGACTTAAACTCAACAGATCGGTTATATAAAATTACTTTAAATCGCGCTTTCTTCGACTGCTAAGCAGAATCAGAGGATAGCAACGTTTTGAGCAAGGGAGGCCTGAGTCGTGTAAAGCAGTGAAGCCTTGCCACGGGTATACTTTGTATATAAGTTCCATCGCCAAAGCACACCCATAACTCTTTGCACTGCGCCGTTCAAACATACCATGAAGCATCTAAAACTGGTCATGTTCCAAGGGAATATGAAGATTACATAGTCTTTTACACTCATTGAACATAATTAACCCGTTAACGCCTAGCGGTACCATATGGCACCAGCCGGTAGCGCAATGCTAAACCTAACTTTTTGTCACCTATTGTCATTTATTTTGGGTTTTGAGAGCTTAAACAATATAAGAATGCTTTTATTTACATTTTCCCGAAAAGTTTGCTTTTTTAAAGCTGAAAGTAACGTATTTAGAGCCGTTTGAAAATTGAGAATTTTCAGGTATGCGAAAAAAAACGGAATTTTTAGTGCAAGCATTTCGATTTTCTTTCCTTGCGTCTTATGTACTCATAATACGGAGATGTTTTTATGTAATTATGATTGTTATAACATGTACATTTCATATTAAGCATGGTTTTTGTATGTGAGCCTAATATTTGGGATGTTATGATGCAAAACATTTTGGTGGTACCATATGGTACTGCAAGGCGCTTGCACTACCATGTTTTGGCGGTAAGCGTAAATACGAATATTTCTGTTGTTTTCGTTTTCTAACAGTTATTTATTTTACAATTATTTATTTTTCATCATTTATACTATAAATTTTGCGTTATTTAAATGTTATAACGCATATTAAATGTGCACATAAATTAATTTTTTTGTTATAAGTACGTCATCCAAGTAACATAAGGCCCTAAATTGTCCGCATTTTTTCAGAATCTCGTACCCTCACGAGGGCTCAAGGAGTGGGACGTATAATTAATTGCATACCTGATTCCTATTTAGAAAAACATGAATGGGAAGAGTATCCGTGTACTCAATTAGGAAGGGGGTATGATGGGGAATAAGGGGGCTTGCTAAGGGGAAAATTCAATGACGGCTGGCGGCGAGAGACGACCACGCGACAGGCATCACTTCGACAAGAGCAGCGTAATCCTAATTTTTGTCTAACGTATCTCAATCACACTCCGATACTTTTCACACTTTCATGTGCTAGTAAAACCGAAATAACTTGCACATACTACTTATAATATAGCATGTGCTGCTGCAAAGAGAGGATGAATACCTTCCTTCTGACTGAGGAAAATGGAATAACGAGTGGACGCCAATTTTGCTCGAATTTGAAGTTGTTGTTCGAAAAGGTGGACAGTCAGCTGAGTTTATCTCAAGAAATGTCTGAGAATTTTAAAAAGTGTAGTGAAACTGGACAGAGCCGCAAAGCACCCAAAAGGTATAAAAATAGGGAGGAAGGACGCGTTTTTGATGATGAAGAGATCGTAAAGCACGAAAGGATTTCTCGTAATCCTGATTACCAACTCACTGTTTCATGAAGCATCCCCAACTAGATTATTTGAACTGTTCTTTGACGAAAATGTCCTTACACGCTAAGTGTTAGAGTCGAATAGGTGTGAACAATTCTGCAACTGTTATGACCCAAATATAACACATGAGGTACTGAAAATATTTGTTGCAATTCTTTTTATAAGTTAGCATAAAACGACTCCCAGTAAAAGGCACTATTGTGAGGCAGCACTAAACGCCAGAAATAATCTTGTTTATTACACAATGAGACGTAACAGATTTCTAAAACTTCGTAGGTTTATTCAATGCGGTGATTACACCACTATGGATAAATCATATAAGATAGGTATGGAAAATGCGCCCTTTTATGGGTATGGCAAAAGAAAGATTCGGCGGATATTTCAGAGAAAAGCAGTCCTTAAGTTTCAATGAGTCGATAATGTTATCTTTTGGAAGACATGGCTGTTAGCAATTCATGCGGGGGAGGCTAATTAGGTTTGGCTAGAAAGTGTGGTGCATCAATAGCTCAGATAGCTACTTCGTAAAACTCAGGAATTAATGTGAAAGCCTACGAAAAAGTAATTGGGAAAGATAGTGTGGGGGTCGACACAATGTTCGTGGCCCATTTTTACTTGGATTCTGGATGCAATGACGCCTAACGCATGGCTGCTGAAGCGGAAATCGAGAAAAAACATAACTCAGCTTGAGTTCCGATAGCCAGTAGTATAATCACACCTGGATATAAGAATCCCATAAAATATCAAGGACGTGCTCAATTTACCAGAAATGTGACTGGATTTGGGGTACTTGGCTAAAGAAATAGATTTGTAATTGATTCATGTTTCAAAGATTGCATTCAACTGACAGCGGCCTATCTTCTTTCCAATGCCCCTGATAGGTTCGACGGGCACAACCAACAAATAAACTCCAAGCCCAAGCGGGGACGGTGTGCAACTGAAAACTGAACCATTAGAATAAGAACAGAGTGCATGAAATGCAATGCAGTGACTGCTTTGTTCATTTCCATGTGCGGCAACGACTGAGTGAAACACTAAAATCATGTTACTCTCGATTTCTACGTCAATTATGCATAACTTCTATTTTATATACAATAATATTTAATAATTAATTGAATATTATTGATATTTGAGCGTAATTTTGGATGAAAATGAATGTATTTTTAGGAAAATAATAAATATTTAACGTTATTGGCTTAAAAATGTGATTTCCGAAAAGTTTTTCAAATTTCGATTTTTTGACCCCTTAAACGCCTAGCGGTACCATATGGTACCAGGCTGTATCTCGGTAACTATTAGAGATAAAATAATAAAATTTACACTGAATGACTTAGAATTTCATTCGTATTAAAACATATGATTACCACAAAAATCGCAGAAACTTTTTAATTCAGGCGTTACCGGGTTAAGAGTATTCGTTAGATTTAGAATCGAAATGCTCGCATCAGTGCGACTGAAATTGCACGTAATTAAAGATTCTTTTATAATTCGTTCAATGTTTTGCCTGACCGATTAAATCAGGAATAACTTTCAAATCAAATGGCCAATGAAAGTATAAATTGACTTCCATTTATTTCTTTTGAAAGCAACCCATTCTACTAGGTCATAACAATTAGCATATCATACAGCAATTATGACTTTAAATGTATATCAATCATGCAAGCATAGGCAAGCTGAGTCTCAAAAACGGGCAGCTTGCAATACCGGCTACCTCATATTTATGCGCTATCTCTGCAGGATACCTTGCAACAAAACTCTAAGGTATTTGGCATTGAAGTTTTTTCAGTTAATTTTAATTTTTAGGATGGAGCTTTGGTAAAAGGTTCAATAATTAATACGTAAATAAGGGATAATTTTATAGCTATGTTTCATGAATCTGTAGTATATTTATAGAGGGAAAGAGAAATCGGTAGGTCGTAGCAATACCGGAAATCATACGTTGTGGAGTAAAATTGAATTCAAAAATTGCAGTGAAGGATGAAAGAATTAAAAAATCACAATTCTGAATCAGTAAACTAGATATCTTTTAAATAAATCAGGTGGACATAGCACATTCTAAGAAATGAGTAGGGATTTGTACACAAGAATTTACAAGGCAGAGATTCTGAAGTGATTTGACCCCGGGAAAGACCAAAGCTTAGACACCAAGATCAAGAGAAGACGGAAACCTAAAATTTTAGGACAGCTGACAGAATAAGATAGAGAATATTGAGATGCATAGAGAGAAAAATATTGCGAAAGGTAAAGGATACACGTTTACGCGGATAAATATATAAACGTAAACGGGGATAAATAAAGCTTAATAGGTAAATGATCGGGGGCAATGATTCATTTTCAATGATCACTGTAATAAACTCGATTGTTTCTGGCTTTACTTTGTGAAAATCCATTCTGAACAATAAAAAATTATGGCACCTTTTCACACGATTTATTCAATACGACCGGTTTCGTCGCAGAGGCGACATCATCACGTACATAAATCGTTATATTAACAGTTATTTTGTTGTTGCTTTTAAAAACAACAAAAAAACGATAAAAACGATAACGATACGTTTTTTTAGTAAAAACAACAACAAAATAACTGTTAATGTAACGATTTCTGTACCTGATGATGTCGCCTCTGCGACGAAACCGGTCGTCTTGAATAAATCGTGTGAAAAGATGCCATAACTTTTTATTTTTCAGATCACTGAAATAATTGCATTGATAAAATCTTCTCCGGTTTGGCACATGGTAAGTTTGTTTAAGACCTGTGTGGGGAAGCATACGATCTTTAAATCCTTGAATTGGTTTTGCATCCTTATCACCGAAATCATATTTCAGCTAATTGCTTAATGTAAACATAATTGTTTCTATTTGTACTCTCGTCTCTTGACCAATGCATCTCATTTAAGGTCTTCCATTTCATTCCTATTAATCCACTTCTTCCACGATTGCCTTCATCAGACCATCCTCTCATAATTTTGCCAAATAGTTACCCTACATTTCTTTCAGAAAACTCTCCTTTTCTCCTCCTCTTCCTGAGACTTTCTCATTACTCACACATAATGATTTTCAGTCATTTAGAGTCCACTTAAATAACACGTACATGTACGTGAACGGTAATAGTTCTCACCAAGGATGAGCACTGGACAACGGAACTTGGCCATTCTATGTCGATGGATATATATTGTAGTACTACACATAGGATAACTAGGGAAATAAGCTCGTTCACCAATTGTTCATCATTGCCATTTGCTATGGAGATTGATAGAGAGACTTTAGTGTCATTTGCGACAAAATTCACCAGTCTAAACCCTTTCGTCGATAAGTTGATGAGGTAATGAACTGTAGCTGGGCAGTTCACCGCTTCGCCGTAACTCTTCTTCTGACTCCTGCATGGCCCTTCGTGGATCGTTGTTGTTTACTCTTGTAAGTGAAATCCTTTTATTAATGAAAGACTCTTGAGCCTGAACGAGTAGATGGACGTAAACTTTAATGAAGTCACCGACCCATGAAAAGAAGGCGGCAACTTCCGTGTATTATCATCTTAAACGTACGAGGTAATGGCTGAATGGGGTATGTGTATTTTCGTCCTGACTTAATTTTCTCTTCAGTCAAACCAATTCCTTTCATGATTTATTGATTTGGGACTGCGTGATTTTAAGTGCTTATTGTGGTGCATGCACGCCCATCACTTTCAAATTAGGTCACTTCTTTGGTCAGCCGAAGTCTTTCCTCTTGAGTCATCCTTAATAACAAAATGTAGGCCCAAAAGAAACTTTTTTATCAGAGCGAAGCCCCGATTGCGTTCAGACTGTCTAAAGAAAGGGAAGAAAAAGCAAAACCAATATCAAAAGGAAGCCATATCGATGCGTGCGCCAATATTAACGGAAAAGAAAGACAAGACATTTGATGAAAAGGTTTCCTGTAGGCTGATGGGAGCAAGGCAGTATTGTTCGATGAGATGGCCAAGGCAGCAAATGTGGTGGCTTCCCTTATTGAGTGCAAGCAATTTCTTGAGGGCAAGAATGAAGGGAAGGAAGTTGGAAAAACAAAATGCCTTGAGGAAGAGATTTAAGAGTCTACACAAGACACCGCAGTAAGACAATTCTTGCAGAAAATAATAATAATAAATAAGTTTAATTTTGAAAGCAAGAAATAAAATATGGATTAGATACCATCATAAAACTTTTTAATTTTCTTAACTGTAAATGAAATTGTTGGGGGCCTTATTATTATTATTTCAACGAGATACCCTTGGTTATTCAATTAAACATCCACTGAGGTTTAAAATTTGAATGAAGCTCTTGGCTGAATTATATTTTTACATTTTCATCCAAAATGAGTAGACAATGAGAAAGAATTCAATATTAACGATAATTAGAAAAGCATAGTAGGTACTAGCTGCGAAGCGTTTTCTCTTTTTTATTACTTTTGTGAAGAAATATTTTTCGATGAGTTTCAGTTAAATGGTTTAAAAAATATTTCATTCACTTCCAGTAACTTATTGTCATCCGCGAGAATTAATTCTGAGGTTTTTTTTTCAATACGAGCGCAAAAAATAACACATTTCTTTCTTATTTCAGAAACGACGAATATTTGCGGGTTCTGTAATGACCATGCTCACACTCTAAATTGGGCAATAGTTTGGCATGCAAGGATTTATGGCCTCAAAGGCAAATTTAGAGTCTATACTCAATCAATCAAGTCAAACGTTCTTAAGTTAAGTTCGTTTCTTATCTGCACCAGGAATCTTTTTTATTTACTTTTTCATTGTTCATTGCTCGTCTCTCATGGTCAGTACTCTAGAGAATGTAATTCAAAAGTCAAAACTGGTTGAGCCACATGTTACGTCAGGTAAAAATATCTAATTATTGTAATGACAAAAGTCCAATAAGTTACTGCACCGAGTGACCTTATGAGAAAGTTGTATTGATTTTTCCTGAGGAGGGGAAGAATTGCTTTCGTTCTCTTCTTTTGTTTACGTTCGGTTGCTGGAACATGTACTGGGGACCAACTTTGCATTAAATATATGCAAACACCCCAGTTGTATCAGGAAATTTACAGAGGACTTCAAGTCCGCAGATATTAATAGAAAGCTATGACGTTAATTGGCCTCAAGAAGTATGCAAAATTCCGGAAACGGAGAAAATGTGCGACGAAATTATCGGATGAATTATACAATGAATCTCCCAGTGGCTCCACTTCAAAGCCAAATCCGTGCCAAAGAAATGATCTTAAGAACTGAATTTGGGTAGAACTCACTGAATGATTTCTCAACTGGCTGGGTGAAAATAAGAGAATAGGATGTTATATTAAAGTTATCTTGCACATCGTAACAGCGTGCTTCACATGGTATTACATGAGGCAGGTAAGCCAACTTTGCATTGGTATTTGGTAAAATAAGTAGCACATATTTAACTCAATCACCAGTAAAAAAAACTTGATTTACTAATCCATTGGATAAAATACTACGACTAGTTTCAAACCTCAAATGACATTTTCATATGCAAACTTAAAATCTAAGAGGAATAAATAGTTTATATATTCTAAAATATTTTACATTCCGCTTTTTACTAGTATATATACACACTGCGTTTCCCTGCACCAGGTTGTCACTTTTAAGTAGGAACACGATGATTATTCTTGAGTATTGAATCTACTTGTACAAATAAAAGCCTTCTTGATTAGATAATCAATTATTATTCACTATTTTTGCGTTAATATATATGTAGACAGTGATGTAAAATCTTGCAAATGTGAAACCGGCGTTTCCTTTTTTTATGACAATCTCTGATTAAGGTGCAAATCAAGGTGACGTTGTGCCACAAAGTAAGATGAAGTAACATATCTTTAAACCCAATAATAATACCACCTAGGTAGTATTTGTCTTGATGCTTCCTTCAAGTAAGACTGAGTTCGTGTGAATAGCGTCCAATTGTGTCCATCGCGAGGGTATGTTCAGAGAGTGACCCGAGGCGTAATAGCCAGGCGCCACCCGCTGAGTGTCCACCAGGGGCGGAGGATCGTGAGAACCCCACCATCCCTTCTCCCCACACCCTGAGGGTCCACCCCCATGTCCCCTTAAAATCCCTACGCAAACCCCACCCCACGATACCGTCGTCGCCGCTAACTTGCGTCCTTGCCTTCACGCCAACATGAACTCGCATTAAAATCATCGGCCTCCATCCACTGCGCACCAAACAGCACCTTAAACCCTTACCGCACCACGAAAACTCACTCCTTGTCTCCACACCCTCCGGCAGAGTCCGTCCTCCTAATCGCACCAAACCAAGCATACACTATCCGACTTCCCCGCGCGTCCGCAGACCCTCGCCGGAACCCTTATTAGTCCAGGGTAGGTACTTGTTTAGCCGCGATATCTAGATCCTCTTCCACACTCCTCCTCTCACACCGTTACCTCAATTTCGGCCGGTCCCAACGATTTAATGGGCGCGGTTGGTTGCACAGTTGTCGTCCCAAGATTTGCCAAAGCAGTCGCGCCGTGGTCGATTGAGAAGCCAAGAGCCACTGCGGTGGGAATTCTAAACCGACCGTTTTGCTCCGGAATCCAGACCAGCTGGACGTTTCACCGACGTGTTTCTTCCCTTTAAGGGATAAAGAATTCTCCACGGAGGCTTTTAAATAGACGGGGTAAACAAGCGGAAAGCATCGGGGACTTACGGAAAGAGGATAGTGCGGATGAAAACCTTCTGAAGCGTTCTTTGCGGACGTTCCTGGAATTAAGTTTTTTTGAAAAATAATGCCCACCAGCTTAACTAGGGAAAATATACATATTTTTCTTTCGTATAGGAGTTTCATGCGCTGATTCACGAGAGGAAAGATGAAATTTCTAAGGTACGGTCGAAAGCTAAAAGCGCCTCGCATTCCCATTTATGTGTTTCTCTTTTCATCTGCGAGCCAAGTTTAGAATATGTAGGAAGAGCTCTTCGAGGATACATTTAAGGAGTTACTTGTGAAAATTAAGGCCCAACAAGAAACAAAAGTTAATGAGGAAGTGAAATCGAAATTTTTAAAAAATAAACACAAACATTTTAGGCTTAAACAGATGGGTCAATACCAAATGAGAGGTAGTATTATATTATAATTGAATATTTAAAACGCGTACCATTTTTTTCACGAATTTAGTCAATAGTTCCGCTAAGTGCAAGTAGCCAGTAATTCATGATGTGAGTAAACTTCTCTCGGGTTTCCCACCGGGTTAAAGGCTTCATAATGGCCGACGTTTCGAGCTCCGACTCGGCGCTCATCATCAGGGCTACTGGATGCTGTGATGCGGGAATGGGCCCATTCCCGCATCACAGCATCCAGTAGCCCTGATGATGAGCGCCGAGTCGGAGCTCGAAACGTCGGCCATTATGAAGCCTTTAACCCGGTGGGAAACCCGAGAGAAGTTTACTCACATCATTCGCCGGGAAAGCATCAAATCTTTCTTCAGTAATTCATGATGGTGATAAAAACGATGCACCCTCAGTCTTTTTTGTTATGAGTCTAACGTGAGTGTATTTCATTGGCTCCTTATTCCAAGTTTCTAATAACCTATAGACAAAAAACAAATTATCGTTTCCCTATTCATTATCATGTTTAATTATTAAATATGGATAAGAAGGGACTGTTGAGTGATATATAGTCAAGAGCAGTAAAATTCTTTTGAGAAACTTGCTTGCTTTTGCGCATTTGAGGGTAAACAACAAAATGGAAATAAATAAAATTTATATTGATTAAATTTATAAACTTATCAAGAACCAAAGTTTCGAAAATTAGTAAAGGACAGATGACAGGAGTCCTGGGTAGGAGTCAATGACAACAATCTTGAAAAACCAATAGTAAGAGCTTGGCCCTCATATAGGATTTCCTGGAGTGAAAAAAACGCAATCACTTGCCTGAGAAGAGGACCTACAGCCCTGACCCACTCTTACTACTCCTCGAAAAATATGGAACCACCGTGGTTTCACCATTGCAATTCCCATCGCAGTGTGCAACAAATCCTGTCCAAATTTGATAAATACTTGCGTTTTGGCTAGATAAAAGTAAAAGTTCGTTGGAAATCATCGCTGACGATTCGCAGGAAAATCATACCCATGTACTATTCTTTATAAAAGCGACGTTTTAAATTAATTATAATAAATTTAATTAATATTATAATATATTCAAACTATAGAGTAACGGATAAAGAAAGTAAATAAAGCATTTCGATGCTTAAAAACGATTTCAGTGGCTCAAAATGAACTGAATGTCGAGCAGGCCTTAAACTAATAATACCAACACCAAAGTCCGTATCAATAGGATATGCAATGGTTGCTTTATGTGGCGGTCAGAGTGCGGTGCAGTCTCCTATGCTAAAGATCTGAGTCAAACTTCGCCTATCGGCCACTAGAGGTCATCAAAGAGCCGAGACGCATAAGGCTGACATGACGGTCGCTACGATCGCATTATGGCGCAATATTTCTTTTATTTGAACTATTATTTTTGGCCTTAATATTTTAATACACAAATGTATTCAGTTTTGAGAATTCCTTTCATTTTTACCCATTCTTGACTTCGCATAAATGATACCAATTACACACTTTCAAAACACAAATTATTTAATTTATATTTTCATGATATTATAGCGTTGATGTTATTCACTACGTCGCTCATAACAGCTTCAGGATACTTGCTCTTGATGACAACCATGTTCATCTTTAAAGATTATCTTTGAAACCATGATACCATCACCTCAGTCTATTCCTTCCCATAGACACTGAACGTGACATTCGTTTTGAGGCGCTCTTCAAGACTAAATTTGAAATTTGGATTTATCTTTCCACGGAAAAGCTAATTAGATGAAGTTCGCCATTACATTGCGCACCTGCGAAATGCATGTCTGCAAATTTTCTAATGCAACACGTAATCATATATTGGCGCAGGGCATCCGTAACCTTGAATACTATAATTTTTTAACCCGGTAATTTTTTAAGCCAGTAATTTTCGAAAGCAATATAATCATTTTACTGTTTAATAATTTGGAGACTAATGCTATATTTTACAAAGTCTCTATTTAATATAATATATTTGCAATATATTTTGTTAAATCTATATATATAAAAGAAAGTCGAAAATCGTGTTAGTTAGAACACTTATAACTCGAGAACGGCTGCACCGATTTCAATGAGATTTGGTTCTTTGGATTCGTCTCAGGCGGGGTTAACATATAGGCTATTAAAAAAAGGATAATTTCACAAAAAAAATTCATCTCTTTCCTATGGACATGCTTTTAGGAGTTATAGTAACACAACAATTGATAAGTCGGTCAAAACTACAAATTAAATAATTTGTTTTGCTTTTACTACTTTAATAACTGAATTTAGTAACAATATAACATTTTAATTACTAAATATATTCAAAATATTAATTAAATTGAAATTACATTTAAAAAATTTAATTCGAGCTGATTGTAAGCCCAGCCGTGGCCCAGCTCGAGTTGACACTTCACTACCGTGTTTGTAAACAAATCTCCAAGCAATTGTTGACAAACGTTAATGTCCGTGTTCCTGTCGAGGAATCGAGTAGTTTTAACTCATTTCCTTGGAATGATTGCAAATTAGTTTCAGTGAGCTCATCAACAAAGAGTTCCAGAATATGATTGATCACCAAAAGAATCAAAGATGGTTGATTTAGCGAGCAAGAACGAAGATGTGGATGACTAAAACGAGGTAAATTCAAATAGTTCGTACTCTGCATGGATTCGAATCTTTTAAATGTGCAACAAACGAAGACGAAATCACCAACTATCTATCTGAATATTTTAAGTCCTTGGACGTACCTGGCTTACCAAGGCACGATTTACAGAAAAATGTAGTTTCTGTGCTCATGATCTTTCGAAGCCTAAACCAACCATAACTATCCAACGGAACGTGTTTGATCATTAAAAAAATTGGTGATGAATGTGATTCACGCAACTTTACTCAAAGGAAAATTCAAAGGTTAGGAAGTCCTCATTCCGTAGATTCCATGATCTCAACTCATATGCCCTTTTGAGCTTAAACGTATTCAATTTAAAATTCGTGTTGCATTCGTGATAACGATTAAAAAATCGCATGGTTCTTCTTTCAGTTTTTGTGTTGTTTGTGCTCATGTGCTAATGAAAACCCATGATTTTCTCATGGTCAATTCAGCGTGCTATGTTCACGAGTCGATAAACCATCCTCTGTATTTCTTCCTTCGCTTCAAGTGCGTAGCTAGGATAGGGGGTTTTGGGCGCAGCTAATACCACGGGTCTGTAGGGTATAGAAAACTCGCTAAGGTAAGCGGGAAGTGTGGGGGCACTTCCCCCAGACATTTTTTAAGAGAAATGGTTCAAAATAGTGGGTTTTGTGGCTGTGTGAATAGTTAAATATGTTTTTCTTGTTAGTCATCCGTCCCCCAAATATTAATAACAAAATCTTTCATAAAAAAATTCTCTAAGCTCTTGGGGGGGGGGGGGTTTATCCCCCAAAACCTCCCCTCGCTGCGTCACTGCTTTGCTTCGCTATATTTATTTAGCTTCATCCGCTTCATCTTGCGCCTGATAACAAAACAAAAACTGTTGTTTCTCAGAAGGTGCTTGACGCAAGCCATTAAACCCGAATGTGTAGCGCTCACCGTGGTGCGTTTACGCATGCAGTACGTTTACGCAGTGCATTTTTTCCAAACAGAGATACTAACACTGGCGCGCCTTAAGTCATTTAATGCGAATGCTGCTTCATAGGGGCTTTTCTTGCACGATTTTGAGCATTAGTCAAGCGTCGGTCTGGGGTCGTGTCAACCTGCCCCCTGAATGGGCCAAGTGTATGCAACAGACTTGGACCTAAAAACATTTTTTTACAGCTAATAACGCAAATAGCCAACAACTGAATGCATATAATTTTTATTTCGTGAACTGCTTTATTAAACCACAATGCCCAAAATTTCTTAAGCTAAAACGTAAGAAAATTTGTTGAAAAAAATCCGCGTAAACGTGCTCCGATTCACCCTATGTAGATTCAATAAAGAAAATGTCTTTCTGACAAGCAATTTTGGTACTCATTTACGTAGTTTTATTGAATTTGTATCCTTATATTATTATAATAAATTAAACATGATTAAAAACGATACAGCCGCTCTTGATTTATAAATGGTGTAAGTAAACTGTAAGTTCATTGATTGTTAGGCGGTACGAAGTTCGCCGGGTCAGCTAGTAGAGTATAAAATAGGTAATATTTATGCATGAACTGCACTCGTTCGTTATATGTGTAACGCGCATCAAATTGCTGGAAGCTATACATAGGTAAGAACGTGCATAACGGAACGGTTATACTTTAAGAATTTAGGACACTCCTTTAGCAGTTTCAAACTGTCTCGTACTGGAGCATACAGCCATGCTTCAGGACGTTTATACTGGTAGGTGAGAGGATAACAAGCGGAAATAATTTTCTATTTTGGGTCTGGTGCGCTTATTTACTCGGCAATGTTAGTGGGTAAAATTGGCGCGTCTCCTCGTCCCTTGAATGGGATCCCGACTTAATCATCTCGGGCAGGCAAACCTTCGCATCTCCCGGGGCACTCCTCTTATGGGCGAATCCACGGGCTGCGGCAAACAAAGGCGACGAAGCCTCGCGTGTGCTCTGCCGCCAAGCACGTTCCACGTGGATTAAGCCAATGGCGTATGACGTCTTCCGCCGAGCCCCTAGGGAAGAGAGGGGGAGATTGAAAAGGAGGAGGGGGAGTAGAGGTAGTGAGTAAGGAATTCCTTGGGCGTTATGGATAACGTGGTTCTATTGAAGTACCAAGCGTATTTATCATCATCATCACTGGTCAACAATCGTCAGATTGGTTTGACGCAGCCCTCCATTCAATTCTCCCATCACCTAATCTTTTCAAACCAACGTATTTTCTAATATTCTCTTTCACCCCCTGATTTTTCATTTTCTGTTCCTGCTCTCTTAGTGCCCCTCGGCGTTTGCCTTTACCAGGCCATCATGTCTCCAGACCTATACCCATAAGGCTGTTTCGTATACTAAACAAGGTTTTTTTAATAAGGCTTTTCCTCTCTCCCCCTCCTCTAAGGACTTACTCATTCCTTACACGGTCTATCCATTTGATCCTCACCATTGATGATACTAATGCGAATACTTTATCTACTATCTTCTCTCATAACAGTTTCAGGATATTCACTCTTGAGATTATCAACTACATCACCATCTATAGCCCCACATTTTGAAGCTATCTACCATAGATTTCCCCGCTGCAGTCACTGTCAATGAATCACTTTCTTAAGATATATTTTTAAAAGTATGAGAATTTGACCAAATACTTTCTTAAAACTTTTTTCGTTTTAATTTCTCCTATAATTGGCATCCAATTTTTATTTTTCTGTCATTGTTTTCATGAACAACCATCGCAGCCTAATTATGGCAGGATCAATTTCGAAGCCCTACATGTCCTCTAACATTTTCAGTATAGGCTTATTATTATAGGCAATTTCATAGTCTATTAGTGCCAAATGAGTCTCAATTAATGGCAAAAATATTGTCTACTTTATACCCCCCTACTCCGATCCTAGGATCCTCCTCCGATTGTTTTTCTTCGTCAATCAGATTTTTCATTACTATTTATCAGATCCAGCCGACCTTGGGTATTAATGATATGCCCTAGCCATCATTTGACTCTTTCCTCGAACCATTTTTAAACATTGGAGTAACGTAAGATCTTATCCCATTAGGATTGGTTCTCCATTTAAGCTCCTTTCAACTGCTTTCGCATTTACTTTAAATAATGTGAGCCACATTTAACCAGTTCCGATTTTTTTATTCCCTGCTCCAAATTTTTTTCTGTTTTTTGTTGTTCACATGAATTTTCCACTTGTTTAGTAATTTCCATTACTATATTTCTCCCCATTGAATCGTCTAAGCTTGTTTTTTTCAAATATTACGGTTCCGAAAGGTCTTTCGAATGTTTACCGTATTCTTTAGATGCTTTACTCATTATATTTACCTTATTCTTGGAATCTTCGCTCAAGCTCCTTATGGTTCTCCAAGCTTCCAAACTTCTACTCCCTCCTATATATTTGTCCTCGTATGGGCATCGTATCTTTCATGATTTGGTTCTCTTACGCGTGATCTCAGCCTAAATTTGTTATTTATAGCGCTGCATTCACGGTTATTCTATTTTACGGATAGTTTTTTCCGTATTTTTTACCCAATATCCTCGTCTCACTAAAATGGTATATATGTACACATATTTACCACCAGCGGGTTGGTTTGGATATGTGAGGTTAGATCTCACGCCTGACTATATAGCATGCATGTAATTTTATATATTCAGGTCCAGGGGCGCAGTTCCAATCCCTGGGCCACTTCAAACTCCATGTGAAGCCTACGAAAGGGTACGAATGCAAATCCGAAACCTAAGCAGCCGATTCTAAACTCAAATTGACTTTCGTGATATAGTAGACATTTATATAAATATAAAAGAGGATGTCTGTTTTGTCAGTCCACCATGCGTTCCCATACGGATGCACGGATTGCGACAAAATTTAGGAAATACGTGTGTACATAAAAGACTATCAAACGTCGTAGTGCTACTTTTGGCTGCGTTCGACGCGTCCTTTGCGTCGTTTTCTCATTACGGTTTGTTACGTCACGCCATTCAACTTCCGCGATTGACATCCTACCGGGTAGGCACATCTCTTGACACACTCAAGGAGAGAAACAAAAATCCTACTACGTGAACATAAATTCCAAATTTCCTATTTCTCTGGGTAATACGGTACGCGAGTTACGCCGGGTGGCGTGCTAGTTCTAAATGAAAAATAAGCAATGGTAAAATCAGACGTATGTATAATTACAAGAAAGTCTGCGTATGTGCAAATTTACAAGTGCACGCGTGGCAGTGTAAGCATCAAAGGGGATTGACCAAAACACTACCTCGAGAAAAAATTAATATGTAAATTAACACAAGCGATAAGTCCTCCATTCTTGCACATAACATTGAGTAATATGTATTATTTTAAAAAGATATATACATGAAAAAGTGAATAAATATTTCTATTTTCCATGTAATCAGACATCCATCGAGGTTAAAATGCAAAATAAGAGCCCAAGAATGTCGCTTATTAAATCCTCATATTATTACGTTATCAATTTTAACAGCTATTCGACCGATCAATGTATCAAAATGAGGCAAATTGACGGCAATCACAGCATTCGTTTGCTGATAGCTCAAAACTTATCCGGTGACGTGTCTGCATTATCCGTCAAGATATATTCTCATTATTTTACTGTACAGCGGATTATACAATTTTTTTGTTGCAATGACATGCACATATCAATAGTAATCAACATTTCCCCTAAGCTCGCATAAGTGTTGCGATAAAAGCCTTCATAAGAATACGGACTTTTAAATGCATGTACAATAATTAACTACTTCATCTGTCGTATTAAAGAAAATCTTATGGAATAGTCAAAATATATTCTTATATAGATATTATGGCAAACTTATACCACGTGAAAGCTTTGACTTGCGATCGGATTTTTAAATGCAGTTTCAAGGGCTTTTACTACGGAATGGTCATATTTCCAGCCGCCAGACAATTAAGTACAATTATTGGAGTGTAGTTTGAAAGTTTTATCCAAAAATTACACGCACTACATTCCTAGTGCCGACCTTCTTAAGCAAAATTTGTTTCGCATTTCCCGCATTAAGGCGGACGGAACATTCCCAATGGTTTTGATGGGATGATGCGATGCTTTCGCGGAATGGGGAACATGAAAGAGAGGACGTGTTAAAAGGTGGAGGCTCGAATGGAGATGGTAGAAAGGGAGGAACGATGCTTTTTTGTTCGGCTGGCAGCGGGTGTCAGAGCTTGTGCTCCAAGGGTTAGCACAAGTCATTACAAACCCCTCTCCGAGGGTGAAATAGCGCGGAAGGCCTTGCATGAGACACCCCGGGAGTTGTCAAAAGAAGATTGTACGGAATGGGGGTGTGATTTTCGGAGGGCAAATGGAGCATCCACGCCCCCGGAACATCGATTGAGCGATCTAATTAAGGGGTGGCGGAGGAGTGGGGAGGATGCTAGGGAAATGCCCTTTTTGGGAGAGGGAATAGGGGTTTGTTTCTGCTCGGCGGATTCGCCTGAGTGAAATTAGCGGAGACTTGCGCGGTGATCATCCCTTTGGAAGTGCAAACGGGCACTGGTTCGTGTGGAATCACTGTTGTAAAGATTCCGGGATTTAAAGCGATTATCTTTGGATCACAATTGAAATTGAACTTAAGTGATCCCACCTCAGTGTTTTGTGATGGAAACTTTTTATTGTTTCTTTAAATCGACGCGGCTTGGTTTCCGGGTTGTCCTCCGCGTTGAGTCATCTTCGTTACGACAGTCTCGCCGGCGTTGCAGCAAATGGCGAAATGGCGAAACTGTCATGAAGATGAATCGATTTGGAGTACAACCAGGAAACAAACTGCTCCTGCTGAACCGCTCCGCGGGAACCTCCATCAACAGTTCTTTTAATCTTTTGGAAAACTTATGAAGAAGATGGGGAAATTTAATATGCCGTATTACGAGACACGATGGCCTGGTGAAAATTATCGTTGAAGGACAGGTGAAAAGAAAGAATAGTAGAGGATAGTAAGGGTGATATTTGGATAAAGCGTCCGACAGCTGAGGTCATTTGCGCCATGAGGGAAGGGTATGGAAGAAAGGGTTGAGAGAAGCCTCATTCATCCTAAATAAACTAACATAAAGCGTAGTAACTTATGGAAAACAATGTCCGATTTTTTTACTGAGCCCATATGGAGTGTTAGTTGAGGGATATATTGCTGCCTTTCAATCCTGCATTACATCACTAAATTCGGACAAGAAGAACAATGACCATGTAAGGTAAGTATACTTAAGATAGCTATTTTATTATTATATAGTCATCCATTACGTGACTTAGAGCTTTAATTAGACCAACCAGCTCAAGAGCTATAATATAAATGTAATCACAAACAGTACGTTGATACTTCCAATAAATATTACATTATTCACGAGCAAACTCTTTTCCGGGTGAAATATTAAAACTCACTGAAATAGTTTTATTTTCCTATACTCCAATATTATGAAAATATTGAAATTTACAAACACCTTGAATTTCTTGACTAATAATTCATATAAAAAAACGAAAATTTTCATTGACGAAATAATCTAATAAAATTTAGATACAAATTATACATTCGTCAACCATAACCAGTAACGTTACCATGAATTGGATGCAATGCGTTTTTCCTATTTAATTGGAAGTATAAAAGAATTCTGTGTGAGTGGATTAGATGATGTGCTAAGTCATATGCTTCAACTCATAAAATTGAATTTCAACGATCACTTGGCATTGATGACAAAAATTCACTTTCTTAAAATGTCTTACAGTATGAAAGAGTTGTTAGAGGCGTTAAAATTTTAATATCATCGAGCAATATCCCTTCGGTGACAAAGTATAACATGGCTTCTAAAAAAATGGTCCACTTGTTTAAGGATATAAATGCAAGACAAGAAAGTTTTTAGTTTCATCAGGATATTAACCAAGTGACCGAGTTTCTTGGGATGAAAACCCATCATATCGATTGCAAAGACAAAGAAAAAATTGACTAATCCGTTGCACGCTGACCGGAAATGAAATGCACATGACTTATCACATTCTTTCTTTTCTTCCGGCAATCTTTACGTGAAACAGGAAGGAGTGCAACACTTGACCGAGCCCAGAATCCGAGTTTGGCTTGAAGTCATTTTTTTAACTGGATTTCAACTTCCTCCTTCGGCCATGACCTACATCCATTTGCTCTAGCAATGAGCGGGTCGTGGTCAAAAGAGATGATAAAATCCTTGGAAATGCTGTCTCCACCGCGAACGTTTTCTAGGGTCAGTAAAATCTCATGTAGCTCTTTAGAATCTGAATTCACCTCCTCCTTGCACTGCTAATCCAGGCTATGTCATTTCTCTCTTGCTCCCGGGGAATGGTGAACTCTGTATGTATTAGCAAGTCCTTTACACAGTCAAGCACGCAATCTCGGCCAAACTTCTACTTTTTTACAGGTCAACATCCAGCCGTAAATAATATTTTATGTGTTAGATTTTTAAAAATCTATAGCGGTCCACTATAACCATATTTCTCTTCATAACGAAGATAAGTTTTACATATTAAAAACGAATAGCTCAGAGAATTTTCAATTAAAGTTTTACAGTTCAAAATTCATATTATTAACCCGAAAAAAATATTTGATAAAGTATGCATATTTTCAAAATTATTTCACATTAAGACATTTTATTGGCGTTTTTGTTGAAATGCTTTTTGTTCATTTATTGTTCCACATTTCATTTTTATGAACAAGTGTATTTTAATAATACATTTTAATTAAGTCACTCATAAATCGAAGGAAAATTTCATACCCAGCGGAATCTTATACCATTCCTCCTAAATTCGTAAACGCTCAGATATCCTGGCTTTACTTCCCATAGTCCCAAGGGGATTCTAGGATAAAATATGAAATCCATAAGATATTCTGCTAGCTATTGCTACGAGCCCTTTGGCATTACAATATAGAGGGGCTATGTAATATGAAGTAAAGGACTATGAACTGAAATTTATTCTGCTTTCTGAAGATTAACTATAACAAACATCCAACAAAGAAAATCATCACATAATATCTGTATGTAAGCGTTTTATGAAACTTTGATATTTACGGAGTGAGTTCAATTAGTAAAGAAACATATTTTATTTCTTGGCACATTTCGGTCGAAAAAAAAATTGGCGTTTCTTGCGTAACATTTTCAAGCAGTACCGCTTCGTCTTAGGGAGTTGTAGTGCCTTCCAATGGGTGACCTCGCTACACGGAGCTGCTACAATGGCGTACGTAACGGAGGTGCGTTCCGTTGATTGAGTTTCTTTTGGCGGAAAAATAGAGCATCTCACATATTCATCAGTGCTTCAGTACGTCTACAATGATCTAGCAGTGAACGAAAGCACGGTGAGTCGTTGAGCAACGCGAGTTTCACCATACGGGGATGACGATGAAGTCATTTCTTAACTTAAAGCATTCTCTTCCCCTATTAAAAAAATAAACATCTTACCTTTGAGGTATTTATTTTTTTACAAGGTCCTTCGGGTATTTTATACTAGAGGTGGTGTAAAGAACTTACCAAGAATACATTATATCCGTCATTGTAATACTGTTCACATACAAAGACCAAGAAAATATTTTTAGACAAAATTTCTTATTCTTGGGACCGAAAATTTACTGTTAGTTACCAAAATACGTAACTGACGACAAGAATAAATACAGATATTACAAAGATGTTGTTGTTTGCCCATAATGATGTTTCACATTTGCTTAGATGAATGAGACATGGCGATGAATGGAATAAGATGAAATAATTCTCTTGGTTAGTGATTTTATATTTTATATGTACTTCCAGCATGGTAACATTTTTGTGTAATATGTACCAAAGCACTCTAACTGAAGAACGAGTCAGCAAACCCAAAACGGAGTATTAACTCGAAAGGGGTACCTCTGTTCCTGCAGCCATGTATTACTTAAAATTTATATTTGTGTGAAACAATACTCATTACTATTATTACTGATGCAGTACGACGTTTGCTCGGACAACGACCAGTGAATTGGTACCGTGTAGGCATACAGGCCCTTCTTTCAAGGCGGCGTCAAGCCGTACCATTGAATGGAGATTACATTGAAAAATAGCGATGGGTAGAAAAAATATTGGGTAACAACATGTTGCATTTGAATGCTGTATAAAATAACCCCTGTTTCAGAAAAAAATATGTTGCATTACTTATTGAAATCCCTTCCATAATCGTGAATAAACCATTCAAGCCGAGAGGAGTAGGTAAAGCTTACGTGGAAAGTTAGCGAGAATATTCCAAAGGACGAGCCGTGAGAGAGAAAGGCTTGAGAAGGAGGAAAGGCGGGAGGAGATTCGAGAATGAGCGGGGCAGGTTGAATGCAAGGGCGGTTGCCGATGAATAGGAATGGGGTGTTGAGTGGGGGGGGGGGAAAGGGGGTTAGGGAAAGAGTTGGTGGTAACGAGGGCGGGGCAATCACATGGCTCATCAACCAATGTTCTTCGGGTTTTGCCGGATTCCAATGGGGTGTGAACTACTAATGTTTTTCCGGAGGAACGAGCCGCCGACTATCGACGCATTTCCCTCCCTCTCATAGGGCGTGTTACAGACGAGTGGTTAATTTTTCTCAACTTTAGCTTTTTTTCATTTTTCTTGGGGGTCAATTATTTTGTGTGAGCCAATGCGGTATGCGGGGATTTTTATTCAAATAGGAAGATTCTTCTTCCTGGAGCGCTCTTTTACACTTCACATCAGTTTTTATAAGAAAGGGCATCTCTGCAATATGATAAAATTGTGAACAGACTAGAATATTTATTCAACTCAACTGTTAATTCATAATGTCAACCTCATCTTAAAATGAACTCCTTTAATAATTCCTAAATGGTATTCAATACGCAAAATTAAATTTTTCTGTCTTTTTTTTGCGCCTGAAGTCGTAACGATGGAAATATCATGTAGTACATGGAAAACTAGGATAAGAAGCACATGTAAGCTGGTAAATGCCAAAAATAGGACAGCAATAGGATTGACGGATTCGAATTTTGATCAAACATTACACTCAATAATTTGAAATTTGGCAGATCGTAGTGAAATTCTGGAAGAGAAAAAATTATTTTTTCCTCTCTACTTTCAACTTTAATTGAGGGTGACTAGATAATTATCTCAAAGCTAGCAAAAGGCTACTCCTCCCGTCCATTTTTTAGGAAAGATAAGACATACAGCCAGTTTATTTCGCAATATCTCCTGCTAAAAAATGAGGTAGACCGTTATCACAAATTTTAGTTATTCATTTCACTTTTATGATAGTGACTTGTTTTGACAGAGAAATTTTGTACATATTCGTTTAAAAATAACATATTTCTGAATTCCATACAGTAAAAAAATCCCCATTTATATGCATTTGATTACGAAGTAAATAGATGCAGAGAGCAGAATTAGCAGTTATTAGTTACGTGGCATACAAGAATTTTAGTGAATAAATATACTTCTTCGCCGATGAAATTCACCAGGCGTATATTAGTGCAGGATGCGTATTAATTTGATTCGTTTACAGCCCTTATTGGCTCATTGTATCGAGCTGTCAACTTCCCTGTTCGAATTCCAGACGCTTTGGGCTTTATAAGTCTCATCATGGGTAATTTGCATCATTGTCTTAATAATAGCACATATAACTTAGTAAATGTATGAGAGAGTTTGATGTAACTTAAGAGATACCGCCGCAAGGTAATGAGGGGAGCATACTATTTATCAAATACCAAATACCATTTAGAAGTGAAATATTATGTTTGTTTTTATATTCATAAATACGATTGGGAATAGAATTTTTACCAAATAGAGACAAACAGAAGTGAGGTAACTCAAATCTATTTTTGTTCTAAGCTGTAGAGAACAGTGAAATGCGTTTATTCCGAATCTTTGGACATTCTGACTTTCCAACAGAGGGAAAAATCCACTAGGGTTCAGTGAATTACAAGAGCTATATGCAAGAGACACTTCCGTTTTTGAATGAACTTGTTTTGATAACTTGTATTCCAATTCACGTGAATTTCTACGTCAACAGGCATGAGTGCAAAGTCACGGCCTCGAGCAAAAATCAAAAACATGTTCTATAGAAAATTTCTTTCTAGCCTGAAGGCATGAGCATGCAGATGGCAACAGAAAAAATGAATAAGAATTCCATGCCGTTATATTACATCACACAAAATCGTCAACTCATAAATCACCCGCGGCTCTGTAAAGAGATACAATCAACTTCACTCTCAAATCCAAACATTATTCCTACCTGAAAAAAACAACCGAAATTTTCCATTGGTAACTTTTACTACTATTTTCATTTTGGCTGTATACAAGTCATTCTACACCAACTCGAAATTGTTTGACTCCTGACCTCTCATATATTGAATAAAACTGCCTCCTAAAGTAAAAAATACCACTTGAAGTGTTTTACGGAAATCGAAACAAAACTGAATAACGGTATTGTCTACTACAAATTTTTCGAAGTCCTATTTTTTTAGCTTCATGAGCCACGATAATGTTTAACGGAAAACTTAGCAAAAATAAACATAAAATTCTATTTCTACTTCCCGCGAGCATTTTTGACTTATTATGACGCTACTATAAGGTCCAACCAACCCTGCATTTTGCAAAAATTTAAAAAAAATGCTAAATAAAGGGTTTTTTTCATGAAAATAATTTTCTCAGGCAATTTTTTTTCGCCATCACTCTTTTTTTAAATCCTCCCATCTGTAAAATTCATGTTGTAATATAGAATCTTAGCAATAAATAGCGCATTAAATACAATTTATTTTCTCGGAAAATTTTCTCTATTTGCGATTAATTTTATTGTTACCAAAAGCCTTTAATGTCATGGGTGCTTCATATGATGACTTGTCATAGTAATTGAAATACATAAGAGCATGCAGTTTCCCCTTACCCAAGACCGACGAACATCCGAAGTTACGACCAAAATTATTTTGAAAAATAAGTCTTGAAATATTCCTACAATTTCTTCTTGAAATATTACGACAATGGCATCCATACTGCGGAAAACGTGCTCTTGTCATTAAATTATTCTCATCAGCGGATTTTTTTGCAATTTGTTTCAAAGTAGCGGGAATGATTTTCTCCTAATCTATAGATAAAAAGGATAGTGCTTAAAAAGTAAATGCACTACACAGAGCGAATCTACGTCAGTCGGCAAAACAACTTTTAAGGCTAGACTTTGGCTTGTAGCTAATTTAATACCAGTGTGTGCCATTTCCGACTTACGACCTATCCGACATACAACGAAGTGGTCAGAATGTATAATTTTCTTAAGTAGAAGAGTACCTATAATCATAGTACATTAAACAAAAGAGGAATAATATTACATGTAAACGTTCAGGCTTAACACAATCGGTATGGCAACGGCATTTATTGCTTTTCAAACTCTCTCAGCATTTAATTATCATAGATAAAATCACTATTTATTGTTATAATTAATGGCTGTCAAGAAAATACACTATTGCTTATTGCAAAAAATGTGAGATTGTCTTTTTCACGTCATGACTGCATTAAAACATATTTAAATTTACATGAACAACAGTAAGTTTGTTTTTCTCATCGTCAGCTCTAAAATGAACATTTCCTCGTATTATCAGTGCAGATCCATCCTATTATTAAATGTAAAACTAAGAATGCTTCCACTCCCATTCTAACCAAGGAAACGTATGTAGTACAAGGTAATGGTCTGCTGCAAGGTACTTCGTGGAGGCAGTTAGCTTCAACGAAACGTTTACCACCTCGGTGCGTTTCTGTAATTGGTGTGGGGGAGAGTTGGCAACCTTATAGTACTCTAAGTGTAGGTACTTTAGAGAGATATCACGTCGCGCTGTCTTTATCCTCATCAGCGTGGAACCAAAGGGAAACTGGGTCATTAAGGGTCAAGATTCCGCTTATCCATACGAAATTTCATGCACTTGGCAATATCTGTTTGGCCGTAAATACTAACATACTTATTGCAAAGGTTTTTTATCTATTGGGCATGTGATAGAGAACTTGATTCAAATTCAAACGCGAAGTCATGATAAAGGCTATAACTCTTCAATTAAAGTACGTTGAGGCGTAAACGTAATTTAACTTCTGTTCACGTTTGAATAGAGGATATATTTCATTTTTGTAAAATATCCTTCAAAATGCTGAAATGCTACGCAGAGGATTATTATTGGGCACTGCTCTCAATACAAATCAAACGTAAATTTTGTCTCTCTGGCACATTAAAATGCACTAGCTTCTCTGAAATATTTATCTCGCGAGGGGTTTTCTTTTTGAATGTTAAGGGGGAGAAACGTAGTACTGGCAGTGTCTCTCCGTCAGATGTCGCGTCGTCTTAATCCTTGATCACCCCCGCAGGAAGGCAATGGGGCCTGGACCCATTACAGCGCGAGACTCCACTCATCCATGCATAATCCCATGCGAGTCTTTCATTTGAGAACGCGGAAGATGAGAGGCAGCCACGGGATCGATGGCTTTGACTGAGACGGAGTGGAGGAAGATCAAGGGAAGAACGGGAGCGTTTAAGAGGATGCCGTAAAAGGGGAGGAAGACACCCCTCATAGAAAGCGACAGGGAGAGGACACAGTTCCATGGTAGTCCCTACTAATTTCACCTGCATCGCTTGTGCCGATTTTGTAGTTTTAGTTCAATTCTAACGGTCCCCTGACCTTTTTCTTCGTATTTATTTTAGGCATCACTTTGATTACACCAGCCACATTCATGGTGAATTTCGGTTATAAAAAACACTTAAAAACTGTCTAAAGTTAAATCTACCTCATTCATGGCGATTGGTAGGGCGTAACCTATTATTTCTGTGGATAAATTTTTCGAAATGTTTTTATCCTCTGAAATACATACCTCGAAAATATGCGAATACTAAATAACCAGAAATTTGAAGCCGTAGCTAGGATTGGAAATGTGACTTATCATATTTCTGAGATTTATTCCAATTCCTATCCGAGAAATTCTGTTTTAAATTTCCAATCAATTATGAATACAGGATTGGTTCCAGATATGGATTTTGCTCGGAATAACTTACATGAGGGAGTGAAACAAACAAAACTAAAGCATAGGAGACGTGAGCCAGTGTTACGGTGAGCCGTGTGCATGTAAGCATGAAAATTCAATATCTTAAGTAGGAATTCCCACCGCAAAATTTACAGGGAATTTGCCGAAAAATAGAAAAAATATGTGAATCCCCCCTTTGATTTTCAAGCTTTAAATACACTTAAAGATATTCCATGTTTTTCCAGGAAACTTGCATTATCTTGAAGTCAATTTTTGGATGAAAAAAGAACTGAGAACCAGTCTCAACAGCTTATAAATGAGAGGAAGTCTATCCAATGAGGAAGATCTGATGTCACTGAAATAATTGCTGAAACTTGAAGAGACACTTGATAAAGGACTCTTGGACACTTGGGCAGACAGGGAAAATTTTATCTGACAAGGTCACGCTGCGAGTTTTTCGGGATTTTTCAGAATATAGATCAAATATCTGAAATTTCCTTAATTTTTCAAGCTTCAAACATAACGATAGATATTCCCTAATTTTCCAGTTTTTCCAGGCACCCTGCATAACTCTGAATTTAAGCTTTGCATGAAAATAATACGAATTCTCTGAAAATATAACAAAAACCTGAACTTTCCCTGAGCTTTTAAGGCCTTAAATGCATCAAAATATATTCCCTTTTTTCAGGTTTTTACAGGCACCCTGCATTATTCGGAACTCAAGTTTTAAACGAAAAAAAAACAAACAAATTTTCATGAGTTTCCCCGAAAAAAATATAACAAATATCTGAACTTATCCAAAGTTTTTAAAGGATCCAATATACCGATATATATATTATATTCCTATTAAAGAAGATAAATAAATATTCCCTATTTTTTAAGTTTTTCCAGGCAGCCTGCATTATTCTGATGGGCCTTACGCATTTCATTTTGCATCAATTACGGGTTTTTCTCACCAAACTCCTTTGTGTTGGTAGGGAGGGCGACCTTTGCAGAGATTGCCAAAGCGGAATGATGGGACGCATTAACATTGCGCGGCAAAAAGCGAAGGAAACCTGGGATATAAATGGCTGTGAAAGGTTGGGCTCGGAGGAGACGAGAGGGAGAAAAGCGCAAATCGACGTTACTGCCGAGCTAAATAATGAGAGGGAGAAATTTGTCTCTCCTTAGAAAATCCTCCCTCAATTACAAGAGACTAGGAATCACGAAGAATAATGGGACACTCTTGCGCTTCAAGGACCAGCGAGTAAGCGATTAAAGAGAGGGAGATAAGACGACGGTGGAGTTATAAAAGAGCTTAAGAGAGATAAGGAGGGTGGGAGGAGTCGAAACAGAACGTATTTAATATCCCCCCAATTCATTCTAATACTCCTTCCAAGACTATGAGTAAAAAGTGACGCTGTATAGGAATAAAAGCATATTCAAATTGTAATTAAAACTTTTCACCTCAGTACCAATAGCATCAATATATAGCATTCCCGCAACTATTCTTACGAGTGAAAGCAGAAGGTGGAATTAGTAGAGAAATTCAGCTTTTAATGCCCTTCGGAAAAGAATCTCTAAAAACTAAAACACCCTCCATGCAACAGATGCATCCTAAAAATACCAAAGAAGGCATCATTTCACTATGAAACTCGCTTTAAAAATCTTAAAAATAAAAATAAACTGAATCACAATAGCTCACTGAAATGGCCAGTGAAATGTCGAAACCTGTTATCAGATTGGGAATGAATGGGGTTCTGATTTTTCGTCAATCCTTACTAGCCTGAAAAAATAGAAGCTTGACAATATCATATCACAAAAGTACTTAAGATAGCATATGACACAATATGTCTCTGCCAGCTCTTTGCCATTTCTTTCCTTTCACGCGATAAGTTCAAAGAATAAGTTAATATTTTTCAATATTTCTCATTTCCTGAGAAGCTAGACTATATATACCTAAGACATTCTTCATACATCTGCATTTCATTAGCATTAAAATGGAAATAACAATGTAATCCTAACCATCATTCTAAATGCAGTCAATAGAAAGGTAAGGTGACCGATAAATTAATCTAAAAGAAGAGGTATACTATTATAAATTGATTCATCGAAACATCACCTACACCAATTAAAGGTTTAGAATTAGAAATAGAGTGTGAATCAATACCTTTAATTCAAATAAGTAATATCAAAATATTATCCAGTTAACCTGAATGCCATTTGCATCAATTGGTTCAATTTATACCAAGGCAAGCATGTTATTCCGATGAAAAGCATCCAACATTTGATCAGCCTAATCTGAATAATGCTATCGATTCGATATAGAGTTGAACGTTCACACTACTCAACAGGGTAAAAATATCTCTAGGAAAATACTTCCAGAAGATATAAAAATTCCCTCTTTGACTGTTTTAAAGTGGTAGATTAAATGAAGCAAAACTTGTGCCTCAGATAAAGATGGAGATTAGATGTATTCTTCTCAGGTATATAACCAAGTTATGCTTTCATTCGGAAAGGGGAGTATTTTCTTACCTTGAAAACTTTTTTGAGGAAAAGCTAACTACAAAATTTAAACAAGAAACACATCGATTAAAATGGACGAGTTTGCTAAGAAAGGATTCGTTTGTACTTCAACGGCTGACAAATAAATTTTCTTAAAATTATCACCGTTTACACTATTCATCAGTTAACTTCCATAAATAATAAAGTCATGTCATCGAGCACGTTCCTCATTTATTGGATCCCTGTCTGGATTGCAAGATAAAGTTGAATTGTATAATCTCACCTGCGATTCCGAAATATTTGTTGTTTTCCAATAAATCAGGGCTAATCTTTGATAATGTCACACGATATTATGAAGTCATAAGTTGTGTATGAGTAAAATGGACCTTATCAAAGCCTTATTTGGTAATTAATTACAAATCCAACATTCGTCAACCAATTAAATCGATTATATCCCTGACAAGAATACAAGAATAATGAACTTGCATTCAATAAATCAAAGGACGATAGAACGATAATATGCTATCGAGAGGATATCAATGATATTTCGAATGATATGCAAACAACGAAAAACAAGATATAGAACTCATTTCATATAATTTAGATGGATTGAAGCACTTAAATTACCATCGGTTTGCAAAAGTTTTAGCAATGCGGTAAATGTGATCTGCTAGGGTGAAGAATGGTCGAATAGCATCATAGCAATCTCACTTAAGACAGTGTTTTTCATTAAAATATTAATAAGTAACTCCACCTAATAAATTCACTCAGCATTTTTTGTTACATGCTAACAGCACCTAGCTAGCTATATTGCAGTGACGCAATGGATGGCTTTTGTGAATTTTTCTCACAATAGTATTACACCAAAAAACAACTTATCCATAGAGTTAACTTTTCACAATCTCAACGTTCGGTTTATTCCCAAAATACGTCAGTCCTCTGTTGTGGTTATTCTATCCTGAGATTAACATATATCATTAGGATTTCCCTAAAAATTTGATTGCATAATCATTAAAAGCCAATCGATCAAGTGATAAATAAATAGGTACTAAAAATGAAGGAGGAAAGAAAGGACTTCAGTCATTCGTATGGCAAAAACGGAATAATTTATTTGGCCACATTGCTATACATGATTAGTCTAATGAAAGCAACCGTCTCAGGCACAGGGGATGGGAAAAGAAGCAAATGTAGATTGAGTAGTAGATTGAGGGAACACATGCTGAAGGTTGTGAAGGAAAACAATGGTAAAACTGAAAAAACTGGACGGTTGGAAACAGTTCCATCGTATCAATTCTAGATAAAATGACCTTTAAAGTATAAGTATTCAAAATTATACTCTGGAGAATTGTGTGAATAAAACTGTACCTTGAATAATGTGAGTAAATGGGCTATGGATTAAATTGTTTTGTAAGCAGAAATGGGTTATAATCAATTTTTAAATTTAATTTTAAAATATAAATAAATATGAATAACTAAAACAGTGTTTTCCTAAGCCCATTATAATCCAGTACTGCTTCTAAGTAACATTAAAACTGTATACATTTTCAGCTCTATTCATAAAAGACTTAAACGACACGTTCTTATGTGCTGAAAAGTTTAATGGTGATACATGTAGCCGCCACAACAATTGTGATTGAGCAGAAAATTTACACATTTTTAGAACAGGAAGTCTTGAAATTTATTTTCTCCCAAAAGCAGCTCTGTGTTACAAAGGGTTAAATTCTCGTAATATCATCCAATCGATCTATGGAAAATACGAATCAAAGTCGCAATTTCTTCAAAGCGGCATTTGATAAAAATCTTTTCTTCCAGCGAGATAGGATACTAGCAATGATGCTTTTCGACCTGAGAAAATTGAACTTTGTGTAGATACTCAAGGTTGCATAAATGGTCTCCCAACCCAAAATAAACGTTTCCTAAGGTGGCACAATATCTTCATGCTACGGATGCAGCGCTCCCCTCTGTTGGCACTGGATGTCTCGAGGCAAGGGTTCACCGCAGAGTAACCGTAGCGTGAAGCCCTTATCAGCCCGGGTATTGTGGTCTCGGCCGTGGTGAGCTTAGCTCCGACAGGCAACCACTAACATATAAAACCCGCTCTGAGCCCATGGGACGCACAATTCAGACAATGCTTGAGATCACAAGACTCGGCCAGTGGTAAAGTCGAAGACGTAAGGCTGGACACAAAAAACGTATCAAGGTTAACTAAAAAACTCCTTGGAGAAAACGCACTCCTGGTCTTTTGTATTGGTACCCTAAAACGCATAAAAGCATTATTTTAGTAGACAGCATTTTTTTCTCGTAAAATGCTATCGCAGAGGTCCATATCTATGTTTTCCCGTTTAATGAAACCATCATTAAAACAATGCATCCATAAGCAGTGACTGGGATTGAGAGGTTGTTGCTACTTAAAAAATAAGATTGATTGCAGATTTTTTCCTTGCTTAAGCAATGAGTGAATTGGATATCGAGAGGAGTAGATACGCTTGAATAAAGAATTTATGTTGACATCATACTTTTTGTGCCCGATGAATTGAAAGATTTTTACATCAAGTCGTCACAAAAATATACAGCTCATTGGAGCACTAAATATAAAGACCATATAGTAAATGTATCTTTTTTCCTACTCTTTTAAGAGAACGCAACACAAATACGGATATCGGAGGAAGCCAGGTGAACTGTAACCAAATTTTATCCATAGCTTCAGAGATAATACACAACACGTAGCAAATGACCAAGCATGCATATCACTAAAATTAAATGCATTCACGCAGCAATGATAGATTAATATATTTTTGGTAATAATCGTAGGTACAAAAAGGATAAATAATATCAATGTAATTTTTTGCTCTGTTAATTTACGATAACATCACTATATAAAATTTAAATATTCACAAAAATGTTCGCTGTATTTACATTTATGTCCAGCGCGTACCATTATAGTTGGCAAGAGGCAATTATTACCAAGATGCAATGAAAGTTGGCAAAACGTTGGTCCAATAACAAGGCCACATTCTATTTATAACAATCCCCAGTATCCAATGCCATAATTAAAAGAGATGACCATTCATAACAATCAAAATAAAAGGAACAGTAACTCAAAACACATACTGCTACTACTTAATGATTTCCACGCCGATTTTTGCCTGATTCCTGTGGTCGTGACAAGACCATTCGCAAGATACTCATCTCTTCTTCGGTCGCTTTGTTCCACGAAAATGAGGCGGAAGCTGGCATCCCGCTTGGAGATGGAGAAATTTATTTTTTTAACTATCTAATAATTTAAGCTGTTCCGAGGAGGAGGAAGAAATGTGACTGCGCGGGACAAGAGGAGAATGGGTCGCTGTGACGGACGGAGGAAGTCGCAGATGGCGCGGGAGTAGTCGAGAGTAGAGGGAGGTTGAGAGGAGAGGAGTGGGGGGGAGAGGGGTAAAGAGAGGGGTAAATGGAAGGGGGAGGTTTGGAGAGGAGATGTAGAGATGGATGAGTGAAAGTGAGCTCAAAATTCTCATCTCCTGAAACCCCTCATACTCTTCCGAATGCACACCCCCACTCCTAGCCCTACTGATTTAAACCTCAACCCCAACCCTCTTCCTTCCCCTCCTTCCCCACCCAACCTCCCTTCCCCTCAGCCACTGCTCCCTATATCTCTCTCTCTCTCTCTCTCTCTCTCTCTCCACATCCCTCTTTCTTTTTCATTCCACTCCATTACTCGGCTTGATATTTTCCACTCCAAATGCCATCCACGGATCCGCCCAAACCCACTTCTGCATCCACTCTCCTCGGGGTCCATGTCTTCCACACCCTCATGCCCCCTTATTATTCCTTTCATCCCTCTGATACGGATCGGCTTAGATGATGGAATCATATGCGGAAGCAAGGATGTCGTTGTTAAGGAGATTGTTGTTTTGTTTAAAGATGAAATAATATATGCAATTCGAAATCTTGCTCAAAACTACAGGAATACTCCTTCAAAAAGTGGCTGAAATTATTGAAGTATTATAAGATATTCTTTGAGGTAGAAATTAAGATGATTCAAATTTTTTAATGTGCCCAAAAAATAACAGCGTCCTTATACCATAACTATAAGGCCTAAAATATATTAGAAATAAATATGTTGATACTGATTGCACCACGAAGGAGAAATAATTAGGGCGTGGTAATGAATTAGCAACGTTACTATTTTTTACATAAATATAAGAAGAACTGGATGACAGCTAAGTAGGAAAACACCTATCTAAAATTCTGAGACCTAAATGTGTTCCAATGTTACATCAAAAATGGAAAAGAGCCGATTGGAAAATCATGTCTGGTCAGGATTAACTGGCTGTTACCATTCCAAGAAAGCCATTATACTCTCATGACTTATTCTCACATGAAATATGGAAAATTGGGCGATTAAATAATTGAACCTGTGAGTGCTCCAACTTTCTGTCATGCATGTGTATGTCCCTTAATACACTTCACCATTGAGGAAGCTAGCCCCAGCACTAACCTAAAGCACTGACGTCACACTGTTTATATAAGCAACTGAGAATCCTATTCATGCCATAGCTACAGCTTATTATTTTATAGTTGGACATACGCAGTGTGACTTATGCGGTGCGTTGCTAGTACTTCGGATCAGGATTCTCTGGTTTACTGAAAAAAAGTTTTAATGGTGGGATCAGTAATTATCTCTAGCAACGCATCTGATTCCAGGCCCGACAGAAGCGATATTTAGCCGAACGAATAGATATGGGAATTCGTTTTTACCCCAAGCTATAAAGGACTCTAATATATGCTAATGGTAATCTTGCTTGAGCATTTGCTTTTTATAAGTAGATGGCTGGTTAACACCCCTGCCACTTGCCTTTTGAAGCGGCTAGCGGGGTAGTACGTACATGTAGATGTAATTTTCTCATGAACGAGGGCTTCAACAGTGAAAAAGTAATGCGCGTATCACTTTTTACGTTCGTCTCACCTGAAGGGAAAGGTTTCAGAATGATAAGTCCCCTGCAGAAGCATAACAGATGAGTACTTTGGACGCATACTAAAGGATATCAAAATGGAAGAAGAGCATCAGAAAAGTAGAGGAACTGGCATGGAAAAGGGAGAAATAGAGAGATTTTGTGCATATCAATCTTAAGATGGTATGGTTTAAATGAATCATCTACAATTATATGCAGAAAATATTAAACAACGAATATTTCTAGCACTATTAATATTCTAGTCACTTATCATAACAATAAAAATTTATTGGGAACAATTGCAATGCATTAGTATAACATTATATCACTCTCATGCATAATTTTAACGGTTTCAATATGAATCGTGTACTCAATGACATTAAATTCTCGGCAATTTAATTAAACATTTGATGAATCAGCACGTGTGCATAGTATTTTGGGATATAACCATCGCTTCGTGAATTTTTAATATATTAAAGTATCACCCTAACAACTTCATAATATTATTTGTATATGCACCTCGACTGATGATATCAATTTTTGGATTAAATACAGAAATTCTAACGTCATCTGGAAAAAAGAAATCATCAAGCTTGACAGAGAAATTTCTCTTAAGCAAAAAAATACTAAAATGTCAGGATGGCATGCGCGAAAATAACCAGATTTTAATCATAAGAGCTCTTCCTACTGAAAATTGATATTGAACGTCATTCTATGGAGATGATACAACTAATAGAAACCTGAATTCTCGATGAATTAACTGAGATTTTCCGTGAATGGGCGCAAATAGAATGAAATTACATCCGTAAGCGGAATAGAGTATTAAATCTCAAATCGTTTCCTTTAAGCCGCTTTTTAGCTTCTCGTAAAACCAAGCTAATTCTATAATAATACCTTTACTTCCTTTTCATCGCCTACTAATTTTTGCTTTAAAATTCCCAATGCACCGATACTGTGATTCTTACTTATCAAATAGATTTTACATTACTCATTTCTAAAAAGTAATCAAAGCAAGTTGAAATAAGATTTAAAAAATCTGAATATATGGAGAGCTGTAGAGATTGGAGCATAGATTAATTAAAATCTAACAATACTGTGCGGTATTCACTTATTCCCTGCATTTTATTCATGTTTTACGTAGCTTTCTGGATAAACAAAAATTCTACCGACTTTAATTATTAGATTTTTACGATCAATTAATGGACTCTTTTTTCGGACGTAAATTCTGTTTTCTTTAATATTAATCTGGCATGGTATTGAGTCAAAGTTTATAAAATACTTTGGACATTTATTTTTGATACCCAAAAGAACAGTGAAATGTTTGGTATAATGCTTAGTATGAATCTATCCATGTTTACTGGGAATGGAGCACAAATTGGATAAAGTCACCCGTGTGTATGGTATGTTCTATTAAATTACTAGTTATCTTCATGATAAAGCTGCTTAAATCCTTGGAATTTCAACTCATTGGGATTAGTAGTATGTATATCATCCCTGGTTTATTGACTACTTGACGTAAAATGCTCCACGTTCCCATCGATCGTTTTCAAGGTCAGTTGCTGCATTGAAAATAATTTGTTAGTGTGGGAGTAAATAATATCATAAGAGACATTGTAAAGGATATTTATTCAGTGCAACAGTTTCAGTGAACTAAGAGCTAACAGAATACTATCGCACCGAAAAAAGTTTATGTTCATAAATCTAGCACAACTTTACGAAATAGATAATGCAAAATTTTACATATTTTTTTTACTCTCATTTTATTCCCTTCCTACATATGGACTGAAATTATTTATTTCAAATTATTATTTCAATTTTTCCATAATGCTACAGCCACTTTCAAAAGTTTTAGGACAAATTTTGTGGCGCCACTTCTGCTTCTCTAAAAATTTTAGTTTCCCATCACCCTTTTTGTTTCCCTTGGTTACTCACCGAAAATATTTCCTTTGTGAGTGAAGATATATGCACTCAAAGGGAGATTTTACCTGAAAATTGATCGTTTTGTTTCTATATATGTCGGATTTGATGTATATTTCGTGCTCATTTACTGCGTACTTGCCCCATTTCTCTGTTGGTTTGTATTTTACGTATAAATACGCCTCCCCCTTCTGGTAGATACGGTGGTCCAGTGGAGTAATTATGCAACTGAGAGGATGGAGAATGTGAGATCGAATCCCCGGCATTGAAAATTTTATGACGCATTTTTTCAGGTCGCACACTCGTTTTTTTAACATTTCAAATCATTTTAAATTCGCTGCAAATGCTTTATATGTATACTTTTTTACATTAATGAGTCCTATAAAAGCTAAGGACTGGGTCGGCTTAGACGCATAATTTCCGTGAAAGGCTAGAAATTTTTGAAGAGATTTGCAAAAGAAGGTAACCGAAGCCCGGCGATGAAAGGCACATAAAAATCCTGCGTCGGAGTTAACATAATTGTTAAGACTGGCGACAAAGAGTCAAACCTATATGCTGATTATTGCAAATTTATCAGTTTGTTTCGATTGCTGTCGTTTTTTTAGATTTTTTGTATTGAACACCATTCTGATATCCCTTTGAGTGCATATCTTCATCCAAATACGAAATATTTTCGGGGAGTTACCAAGGAAAACAAAAGAATAAGGGAAACTTAAATTCCTCGAGAAGATGAAGTGGTGTCACAAACTTTGTCTCAAAACTTTTGAAAGTGACAATACATTATTATTAAAGTTTCGCCGTGGTTTGGCCCTGTTTCTACCATTATGTATTCAAATCGCGTAGCTAACAAGATTATTATTATTACTATCATTATCACTTCACTCACTCACCTTTTCTCTTTTCCTGATGGCATATTTACAGTTCATTGCTGTCATATTGCTAACATTCATGGTCATAACACACAAAAAATCCATTCAATTATTTTATGAAAAATATTGGGCCCATTTAACATGCAATATCTCGTCTCGCCGTTCGAATGTGCACCTCTTCTTACGGGTCACTTTTATTTCAGTCGCCGAATCTCAAGAATACGCCCGCTATGCTTTACTGATTTTGATGATTTACTTACTGATATACTCCCCTGTGAACGATTGATACGAGTCTCCTTTGTTTGGCCAACTCCCGACTACTGACGCTTTCTTAGCCTCCCTATCTACTCTTTCTTTTTCAACTGTTTATTATTATTTCTGCGCCTATTTTTGTCTGTTTTGCGTCTGTACATTTTCTAACTGCCAGTATTTTCCGCAGCGGTTTACTAAGGTCGTCATAGAGACTGATTCAATGGGGAACATGCAAAATTTTTTTAAATTACTAGAATAATAAGGTCCCTGCCTCAAATGTACTCGCCGAAATTTACGCGGATGAATAATGTTTTTTAGCTGAGTTATAAGTCTTTGAAAATTAATCTTCATCGGCTGCTTGAAAACACGTCATCGGAGCGTGACGTCACGGCACGGTATCCACTGATGACAGACTGAGGAAGTGGATAGAAATTCGGTCGATGCAGGTGCTCAAAAGCAAATTTGGCGAAAATAATTGCTGTTTCTGCGTCAAATAGCAGATTGTTGCCAAGGTGCTGCTGAAATAAATGAAGGGGAGTGTTTGATGAGATTTGGAAGCAATCACTATTTTTCAGAAAATCAGCTGCCATAAGGTAGTCGACCAAAAGTAAACTGTCGTATTGTTCTTTCTTATATCCCTCTTAAGTCATTTTGTCCTTTGATGAACATCTACAAAGCTCGTTGATGATTTTTAATTCGATATCTTGCAATCAAGACTCTGCCCTTCTACTCTCTTAGCAAATTAAATAGTGTACCGTGCGATGGCGTCAGAAGGCGTTTCAGGTTACGTGACATCAAGCGATATTCGAGCACTTTTAATAAGTATTTAATGACGTTTTTGGAGGGCTAGGAGAGTTTTGACTAACATATTTGGACTCGTGAGAACATTGTCTATTCAATGAGACTTACTAGCGTGATGAACAAAATTCATGCATGTTCCCCATTGTATGCAGAAATATCAACATTCGAATTGAATCATAAGCATAGGTCGCTGATAACGAATTTGACATCGGAACTAACAAAAAATCTAAATCTTTATTTGCAGCAATAATCTTAGTCTTCTAATTTAATCATAAGCATAGGACGCTGATAACGAATTTGACCGCGGAACTAATAAAAAAAAATATAAATCTAGTTTTGCACCAATAATCTTATTCGCGTTCGGTAATCTCTAAATTTTTTCATCCAAAACGTCTAACCAGTTTTGAAATTTTTAAAAATAAATTCCTTTTTTTCTTACAAATGAGTCTCGATGATAATTAATATCATGATTTCCTTGTTCCAAATCAGATGCGGTGTTTACGCTCAAGGTACAGATAAAATGGGGGCATGGTTGAAGGTTTCCTTCATTTTTCAAGAGTAACTTTGGCATCCACAAACCACTGTAAGGTACCAAAAATCCGATACAAAGCTTTTCCTTTTCAGACCATGGACGAGAAAAAAGTGTAAATATTAGTTAAAATGACGATGATAAACTAGTGAGTTAATATTCTGCGGCCGAAATATTTCATTGACTAGCAGTGGTAGTTCAAGGATTAACCGGCGGAGACATAGAGAAGACTTAAATGAGATATGTAGGTAGTTAACAAGATATCTTGCACATTTACTCGCGGTATGAAAGCAAACCGTAGCCCTAAAGCATGGAAAATGAATTTGCCGAGGTATCTAGTGAATAGAGCCAAAATAGGATATAATCTCACCCTCATATGCCTTATGCCATTATATTCCACATCATCTCCATACTATAGAGCTCTAGCTCCTCGGAAATCCAGCCTTACGCAATTATAAACACATTTACAGCGAGAGGAACGAATTCATAAGGATTAAGAGCACTTAAACGTGGCATTCCTAGGCGAGAGATGTGAAATCAAAGTGGCATTCGCGTTGCCACCCTCCGCAGCCAATTAAAACAATTCTCGGCACCCCACTAACTGCTGCGACTCTCTCTCCAAAGGCAAAAGCAGAATTTCCACCCTCACCAAGTGAATACAGTGCGAAACTCTTCTCCATTCCGCTCGCACAAGTCAACTCTCTCTCTCTCCTTCCCAACCATTACTCCTCCCACACCTCATTCCACCACTGCCGCCCTCAAAGAACCCCACTTCTTATCACCCACCTCCCTTCCCGAGGCATTCCTTAAAGAAGTTGCCATTCCCGGCGTATTCCGCGGAAGAAGAAAGCTCTCCGCAAGATAAAGGCATGCGTAGGGGTGCGTTGGTACGGAGAGTAAGTGAAAGGGTGGGAGAGAGTAAGGCGAAGGTATAAGTAGATTTGGGTTTTAAGGTGCGTCCAATACTATGGTAAAAAGTTGCGTGCACAATGCACTAATAAATAAATATGTAAATGAATGAAACTCGTATCATACAAATAAAATTAAGTTCACCATCATTTTGTTAAATGTCATGTACGATAGAAGTTGATAGTAGGTGAATTCAAATGTTGATGGAGACTTTCGCGGGGTGGTGCAGCATGCGTAGCAAGGTTTTCGGGTTGACCTCCGCGTCTTTTCATTTTCATGACGTCATGAAGATAAATGAAAGATACTTTGTACTTTCCACGCTGGTTTAAATGCAAGCATGATGGCCGTGCGTGATAATGATGATTAAGGCATAATGTAGAATGCGTTCGAGGCGATTGCCGAGCAATAAAACTATTGCGGAAAGTAGAAGGTTTCTTTCATCATTACAATTTTTCCCTGCGGTGAAGAGGGTCACGGAGCAGTGAGAGAGCGTGGGGTAGATTAGAGTGATCCCTACTTAGAATTGCTGAAGAAGTTCATTTATTAGACACCTAACTTAAGTTTTAGCATGAACGATAATGCAGTCCAATTTCCAGATCGTAGCTGTTTTACCCAGCCTCTAGGAAGAGAAAATATTCATAATAAATAAATACATCAAATGGATTAAGTTCGCCATGAATAAATTTGACTTACCAGGGATTCGAACCCGGATCTCCCGATTTCCGGTCAGGTGTGTTAACCAGTTCCACAACCAAGTCATTTTCTCAGAGCGAACTTCGGTATGGGTTTTACCGAACAACATGTTGACGTCACAAGTCCACTCTGTGGCACATGTGGCGAGGGCCGTGCTTACCAAGCTGTCGGGGTTAAAAACCATTATTTTGTCGCTGGTCTGGGACGACGAATTTCAAAGCACTACAGGAAATAGTGACTTTGTACGCAGTCACGCACACGGGTGCAAAGTTAAATACACCAAAGAATGAAGTTCGCCATGAAAAAATATTTGACTTAGATGGGATTCGATCCGACCGGCAATCGGGAGATCCAGGTTCGAATCCCGGCTAAGTCATCCTGGTATTTAACTTTGCACCCGTGCGCGTGACTACGTACAAATTCATTTGTTCCAGCAGTAGTTTTTCATATTAAGTAAAGTAACTGACGAAAAGTTTTCAAAGTAAAAAGAAATTTTAATCAAAAATTTTTCCAATTCTTGCGCCATTAATATAATTCTTTTATACCAAAATATTTCAGCTTCAGTTTGATTGTATTATACCTGTGCAAAAGGGAAGAACAGAAATCAATTAAGAAGAAACAGAAGTTTTTTTATAAAATTATTGATACTTGGTTAGAGGATAGTTTAAATAAGCCAAAGCATATGAGAAGAAATGAAATACCTATTGATTAAATGTCGCCTCAGGGTTATGATTTATGCAAATCTTTAGGCGTATTTCTCGGGTTCTTTAATTTTTAATTAGATTGAATATATCAGGTAGCAATCTTAAGATGGAATGCTTTCAATTTCTGTAACAACTAGATTGACGTGAAATAAAAATAGGTGATTTGCTCATGCTCGTTGAAAAAGATTTTCTCACTAATATATTTAGGCTGATACCTTGAAATGGTGTCCGTTGTAACGTGATTGAAGGAAGTTGCACGTGAAATGAAGACAAACCAATATGAATATACTCATGATATTATTATATTATTGAGATATGAATTTCTTGAAAAGATAAAAATAATTCAATTGTCAATGGCAGTAATCAAACTTGCAAACTCAGAGTGAAAACCCACCTCTTCCCATTTATTTTTGTAATTCATCCAACTACTGCAACGCAACGCTAAAGGGATAATCTGTAAAATCGCTGGCATTAAAATTTATGAACTCAATGCAGTGCGTCTCATATTTCCTGTTGTTACTCGCAGATGTTACTCTTTTGAACTTTGTCATTGTAAAAATTTATACGAGGGAATATTGGTGACATTATGAGCTAAGGTTTAAAAAAATACAAAATAAATTCACTCAAAAAATGAAATGTTAGGGGAAATCTGTTTTCACCACCTTCTTAATCATTCATTGATTTCATAGAGAGATTCTATGAGAGAGTTCTACAGATAGTTAACACGGAGAGAGATGCGGACACAGAGAATAATCAAATGAGCACCACCAGGATACACAAACATAAACACTGCTAGCATCAACATCCAATCAAAACGACTAGGGATAATTTAAAAATTGAAGGCTAGCATTGCTGTCTCTAACCTGATTAATAAAATCATAGTCATCATCATCATCATCATCATTAGTCAACAATCCTAAGATTGGTTTGACGCAGCTCTCCATTTCTCTCTCCTATCCGCTAATCTTTTCATAGCTACATATTTCTTCTCTTTTACATCCTTTATAACCTGTCCTATATAACTCATTCGGGGCCGTCCCTTGCCCTTTTTCCCTTCCACTAGTCCTTCAACGATTGTCTTCATCAGACCATCGTGCCTCAGAATGTGGCCAACTAAGTTGTCCCTTCTTCTGCATAAGGCTTTTAGGAGGTTTCTCTTTTCTCCCACTCTTCTTAGCACTTCCTCGTTACTCACACAGTCAATCCATTTTATCTTCATCATTCTTCGGCAGCACCACATTTCGAATGCTTCCACTCTTGACTTCTCTGCTGCTGTCAACGTCCAAGCCTCGCTTCCATAGAGAAACATACTCCATATGTATCATCTGATGAATTGTTTCCTTACTTCTATGCTGATATTTTCAGCTGTAAGAAGATTCTTCTTTTTGTAGAAAGCCCTCTTCGCCTGCGATATTCTACTGTGTATTTCTTTCTTGCTCCGTCCATCGCTGGTAATTCGGCTTCCTAGGTAAGAAAACTCGTTCAACTCTTCAAGTTTATGCTTTCCTAGGTTGATGTTTGTTTTAGCCTCCTCTCTTTTGCTGCAAACTAATATCTTAGTCTTCTTTTTGCTGATTTTCAGCTGATATCTGGCCATTGTCCTTTCCATCTTTGTCAACGTTCTCTTTAAATCCTTCTCTGTCTCGGCTATGACTGCTATGTCGTCAGCAAATCGCAGCATGCTAATTTCTTCTCCGTGGATATTGACACCCGAAGCTTTCTCCTTGATTTCATTGATGGCTTTCTCTATGTAAACATTAAAAATTAAGGGGGAAAGCGTACAACCTTGTCTCACCCCTTTTCTTATTCTCGCTTCTGCACCGTTTGGTCCACATTTGATCACAGCTACCTGGTTTTTATACAAACTATGAATAATTCTACGATCATTGTAGAGTACGCCGATTTCTTTCAGAATTCTAAGCATTGAATTCCATTCCACGTTATCAAATGCCTTCTCTAAATCGACGAATGCTATGAAAGTTGGTTTGTTTTTCTCCAATCTCTTCTCTATGAGCATCCTAAGTGCCAAAATTACTTCCTTTGTGCCCCTGCTTTTCCGAAATCCGAATTGGTCCTCATCCAAGAATTCTTCTGCTCTTCGTTCTATTCTCCTGTAAATGATTCTTGTCAGAATCTTCGACGCATGTGTCGTCAGGCTTATGGTCCTAAATTCTTCGCACTTCTCAGCTCTCTTCTTTTTGGGTATGGGAATGATGATGCTCTTCTCGAAGTCACTCGGTAAATCTCATGTTGAGTACATATCGCAGATAGTTTACATTATGAAATTTGATGAGTTTTGGATTAATGCAAATCGTATTGTTATATGAAACCGTCACGATGGTGAAAAAGTGTCCCGCCAAAATCGTCCAATACGTAGTATGGTGCTTATCAAACTATTGACTCTTAATTTTCTTTATGTTTTTTCTACTCATGAATGGAGCTAACTTCATATGCATTACTAACACCAGGGTTGACAATTGTAGATGAGAGTAAATGTGCTGACCAGGATTCAACTCTAGATCTTTCAATTGAAAGTCTAAAAAAAAAAATACCGAGAACAAAGTATAAGGAGAGGCCGTCATTAAAAAGTCAAATCTAATGAAGCGAATTTCATTTGTTTAGTTAGTGATTTTTGCAGCATATTTTTTTCCATTTAAACTTATATCACTTGGTAAATATGAAAAAATTCTCGAAAGATCTCGTTGTCTCAGGTGTGAAGTCATAGAATTTGCTGTGCATTGCAAATAAAAAGCAGTACTATAGAATATCAATGCGCAAGTACCTGATTATGTTTATCTGATGATGATACGAGAAATCAAAACTATGGCAGGTACTATTAATTCAAATGGAAGCATTAAGATAATATTTTTCAAAATATAACTGATAACTTCAGTGCCATGTATGACTGACCTGTAGATGTAACTAAGTTACGAAACCCGGGTCGTGTCTATTTAAATACACAAGTGAATCGTATAAAGTTTATTCTTTCATTTATAATCCTTTTCATCAAGAAATCTAGAATAGTCATTTTTATGTTATATTGTACTGCAATGTTTTTATAAATAGATTTCATTGCTCATCTTTGCAGCATCCTTATCTCGCACGTTTCTCCAAGAATACAGACCATCAGCTCGAGCCATTAAACCCATCATTACCATAAACAGTATTTTCCTAAACACGCCCCCTCATATCTCCGCGTCTATTGTGGCCGGCCACGCTGACGGGGACGACGCAAACCCTTTCACCCTACTATCAATGAGGCCGAGGCACGGCGAATTCTAATCTCCAGCACACAGTGGTTTCCATTTGCAGCCCCTTAAACGCCTCGAACCCTCAGAGGGAGCCTCACCGACACCCACACCATTCACACACAGATGAAAGCACACTATAGTTTCCAGAATTCACAGTCTCCCTCGAGGAGCCTTATTATTTTGGACTCTCCAAGCCACAAAACCCCGAATAACCCGTTCCAGTGGGAATAGAGGGCAAGAAAATGGCCTAGGAAGTCGGCCTGATAAGGGTTGAGAGGGAACAATTTTAAATATCTGGAATTCCGAGCCGCGAAAAGGGCTGGAAGATAGGAAAGAGGTGTAAATATGAAGGAGTGTGAGCAAGGGGTGGGGGTTGAGGGCCGGGGGATTCTCGCCAAGGCATTCCAGCAAGCAAGGGAATGAGGGGTATAGGGTTGCATACGCAGGAGTCGAGGGAAGACACACATAAAAGGATAAGGGAGTAGAGGGGAGGGTTAGTAAGAGAAACGGCCCGGACGGACGGGTGGGATCATAAATCCAAGGCATCCCCTTAATGGCCTTTTTAGACGAGCGATTTTTGCGGGGATAACCGCGGATTAAATTTAATCGTCTCGTAGGTGCGAATTGAAAATTATACGTGCTAGGAAAGTTTTACCCTAACGGTGTTTGGGCCTTTTTTTTAAACCGTCTTAAAACCGCTCTACTAAATTGTTGACCCCATTACCCTCAATGATCGGAGGATAAAAGCACCCAGCATGGTAATAAGGAACGAGGCTACTAAATTAATTGCACCGCAGAAGCGATTAACAGAGAGAGTTTTCCACGGCGATTATGCCGATGGATATATTTCGCGAATAAGAGGAAGTTGAAGAGGAATTTCCGCGATCGTTAATATAAATTGTTGGGATACACGCGAGACCAACGAGATATCCATTCATTTATTTTCGACATCACTTTCCCGGGGATTTTGGCTTTTAATCTCTTCGAGCCACAGTTATCAGAACTAACCTAGATGGAGTTGTCGGGAGAAAATAAACCGAGTAGAAATGAACTTGAGTTACAATAATTACAAAGGGATTACACAGTAGCTGCCCGAAAAAGACCATAAATTACCAATTTAAAGAAAGACGCATTTACTGAATGGTGATCCGTATTCCGTATTTAGGAAGTTTACTACTTTGTTAAGATTCTCTTCAAATATTAGCTTTATTTTATTCGATTAGTTCGCACATCATGAGCGATGTAATACAATTGAACGTGTAGATCAAACGATAATGAAGTGAAACGAAGAGAAATCGTGCTGTACAAAACTTAAATCCTTTCTAAAATCATGGAGGCTATTATGTGGACTTGGGTGTGACTTGAGGCTATTATGTGGAATTCATGAGTGAGGTTCCTTACGGCAAAGATCGGGACAATTCACCATAGACCAGCTGCACCCTCCTTGCTCCGAGAAAGTCCCATTTCGATGAAAAATCCCCTCTACGGCGCACTAATTTATAAGACCAGGCCTCTAGTCCACAAAGGATTTTAAAAAGGTTGCAAACAAAGAAGGAGATGGGAACTTAACTTAAATCGTTAAAATACACTAAATCAGTCAAAATTAGCGTTTAATGGGAAAAATTTTACAAATGGTCAATTCATTTAAATTGCTCTGGAGTTATTACACGTAAAAGATTACAGGAGCTGATATGAAGGTCATAGAGTAGCAAAATATAGAAATTCCTACCCTCGTTTATATGCAATACTAAGCGATGACAAATGTCACGAATAGACTAACAATTTCCTTGTTCAAATATCCAAGGTCGGTAATAAGCTAAAGACACTTTTAAAAATATTACTTGTTAGACGGATTTGTCAATGAAATTCATGAGAAAATAAGAAAAATTCGCCCAGCTATCAAGGAAGAACTTCTGCATCACACTAATTCCACACCAATACTAGATTTAATTACTGAGGAAAAGGAAGGCAGGTCAAGCATACTATGCAATTTTTGTACAACTAAACAGTAGAATCCCATTCACATTTAAGTTCACATTCTAGTTGACATTCAAGTCACATTTAAAGACAAATTATTTAATAAAAAATTTAATAAAAATATTATTTAATGGTTGGTTTCCCATAGTTAACTGATGGCGAAGCATAGTTTTCCAAAGTCAGCAAAAAATAACCTTCAAGCCCAATTCGTGCGTCATATCTGGTTGGTCAGTGGTAGCCACGCAGACTTCCGAACGCTTTTTCCTTTCGGGCATTTCCTACTATTTGAACTAGAATGACGGCAGTTCTAGGTAGGTCGCGATGCGTTTACCAAGAATAGCTTGAGGCTGCTACCCAAGGAGTGCATAAATAATTCTATCACCCATTCTTCCCGTCTTCGAAACTCGGGCACTCCGAAGAGACAGTTGCGAGGCAAATTGGAAGACAGGTGACGTTTGACATGGCTCATGCGTTTCCGCCTTCTTTATAAATGTTTTTTTTTTCATTTTTAATTCATGAAAAAGGATCTGCATAAAGGGAATACGAAATGAGATTCAGACTGCATTCGAAGAGTAATCTCGTATCACCGATTCCACGTGTACGTTATTTTTTCTAGTTAACTTATATTAAAAAAGCTTTTCTTGGCCGTTTTTGAAAAATCAGATAGATATCTAGCAGAAGATATCCAGTGATGTAGGAAATAGATGGGTAATGAAATATGCAATCGAATTTCTTCTTGATGCAACTTGAGGCCAATATATAGGATTTTGTACTTCGTTTCCAAACAGAAGGTCATGCGCTTAATTTCAATCGCAACCCCCATTCAGTTTGAAAACATATTATTTCCAACTCACAAGTATATGACTCGGAAAAATCATAAAAACCAATGCTGATGAATTAAAATGACTAATACAGTCTTATACATTTTATCCACGAAAAAATAATGATATCAGATTTTCTCTAAATAAGATCAGAGAAGGGGAGATCCATCACCATGCTAAGTTTTCCAATGAATATTTAGTACATTTTAATCATACGATGACATCATCATTGCTAATTTAAGATTTCCGTTATCATATCATTGAGTTTGTTTCCAAAACTTAAAAATTTTAAACGCGGAGCGCATTTTCAGTGAAAAGTATATCGAAGCTTTCCCGTTTAATCGATATTACAAATAAAATAAGTGATCCTTCTTTAACGGGAAATTGAGCTAATGCCCAGCAGGAAATTTGCAGAGGATTACCTACGTTAAAAGGCAAAAACCTTATCCAGAACCTTAGGTATCATTCCAAACGTTACTAAAGCCCGCATATAAATAATGGTTTTTGAATTCTAAATAAAACTGAAGCGTAAAAATTGAAGCACATGCAGCTACAAACAAACGCCATTAAACCGCTCGTATTCGATTAGTGAGTAAGTAAGTAGGGTAATGAGTGAACTTTACTTTTACTATTTAATCAGTGAATGACAAAATTCCATGCAAAATTTAGTGTTTCTATCACATATTATCGACAGATATTTAATTTAGTTGTGCTCTCTCTCTCTCGAGTGCTTCCGAGAATATGAATTTTAGCAGTCAAGGTGTTGTGAGCATCTTTCGCGTAATATTCGAGTTCGCTCTTTTATACACTGGAATTATTTAAAACAAGCGGGTAACAGCCTAAGGCTGCCCTGTTCATGACGCAACGGTAATATTTTTCTCACATATTTACTTGGGTGTTTATGATGAATCAACTGTTAATAACTTGGCTTAAAAAAATTACGGTGCATTCTTTCTCCCTCTCAAGGAGTGTTCTTTACCAGTGATTCAATGCGACGTTGTGTTGCATATTTGGGGGAATCTCAAACTAATTAATCCCACTGGAAAGTGGTGCTTTGTATGGGTAAACTATTCTCGACATTCCCACCGGGTTCTTTCATGACGACCAACATTTCAAGCTCTGTCTCGGCGCTCATCATCTGGGCTGAATGTTGATTTACATAATTAATGGTTGCTAAGTCACATTGTTGCAATAAATTTAGTTGATTAAACAATAATTTTTAGAAATATAATAAAATAAAAAGATAAAATAGATAAGATAAAATGAGATAAGAAAAGATAAAATAAAATATTATCATTTGCGATCGCTTCACGAAGGAAGGTATTGAAATTAAGCTGGAGAAAAATACCTTCAATAGAGACTGGGTACTCTATCAGCAACACCTTGGAACCCGTTCTGCAGAAGATATTAGAAATCAGGGAAAGCTCGCGAATACAATAATCCGAAACTAATACCATCTATCGTCACAGGGTTAGCAAATTATCGACCAAATTATCTCGTAATTACAGCAACATATTATTTAAAAAAAGGTCACATAAGGAAATAGACTGTTTCATATAGATACGATATAAGAACTGGCATCATTCTTTTTATTTTATCATATTTTAAAAAATATTTTTAATTAACTAAACTTATTGCAACAATGGGACTTAGCAACCATGAATAAAATAATTCAATATTCAGCCCAGGTGATGAGCGCCGAGTTGGAGCTTGAAAGTTGGCCGTTATGAAAGAATTAACCCGATGGGAATCCTGAGAACATTTTAACCCACATAATTCGCCGGGAAAGCACCAAATCATATGGCCCATTGTATGTTGGTGGAAAACCCACCCCCACCAAAAACCCTTCAGGTGGTTGAGTTTCCTCATATGTCTAGCACACTCTCTCCTTCACATGGTAGTGCCACCTACTATCATTAATTATTCTCCGATTACCACTGCCCTCTTAGCGCACTCCAATCGCCCGCACTCCAGCCTCTACATCCCAAGGGTGCCATTTGTGCCCAAAGTGAGCCATTTGTGTGTTCCCTCCCCCGCTTTCTCAACCACCACTCTCCCTTACACAATTCCTTCGACACTTAGCCCCACTCCCTGTTTCAGTTCTGAATTCTACGACCAAGATTTCCTTCCACTCCCGACCCCTCATCCGCTCATCGTGACTGATTCGGTGCCCCTCTCAGAGTAAATTTAAGCGAGAGCGATTTTCGACCATTACGCATCCGGCCAAGATTGAAATTAAAAATCGAGTGAAGCACGTATTTGCTTGATTTTCACTTGATTGAGAGAAAGTATGCACCGCATTCACTTGATTTTCATCACAAATACCACAAACGTCAAGGTCACGTGATACATGAAGGTCAGACTGGCAAATCCAACGACAGAATTTGCTAAAATATTGCCTTTTTCGACTAGAAAATTTAAGTTGGTTAAATTTAATACTTGTGGAAGAATTTGAATATTAAGATTGAATTGAAGAAGTCTATTTATAGACATTTCAAGTTTTAGTTCTTTTTAATTCCTACTTTAGTATTGAAATAGAGGGCTTTAATATAGACCCATTAATATCGGTTACAACGCATTTATCTTCAGAACTTCGTCATCATTTATTCTAAGGTTTTCCATCGCTGACCACATAAACATTACGAGAGAAACAAAATACCATTCGTAATTTTTGCGTGTTGACAACTGCAATAATGTTTGCATTCAGCCTTTTTGATACACGAAAGATGAAATTCACCATGAGAATATCATTTCGGATTACCCGGAATTCGATTTCTCCAATTACCCGTCATTTATGTTACCAATTACACCGCTAAGCCATTTTCTTCCAAGGGGAATCTCAAACTATGTTTACCGAACAAGGTCTTGACTTCTCTTGAATAGCACAGTGTGGCACAGGAGACGAAGGCCGCGCCTGCTGAACCACTTCCCGGGAAATAAACCCTCCATTGCTGCTATTCCGCGATGGTCGTTTTCCAGAGCACTGCGTAGAACAAGTAACTTTGTACGCAGTCACGCGCATGGGTGAAACATGGCGTATGTAAAGGATGAAATTCAGCATGAAAAAATGGAATCAAAGCCCGGCTAAGCCAAGTGATTTTTCACGGCGGTTTTCATCCATGGTGTATATAAAGCTGCGCCCACGCAGGGCTATAATTGCCAACAGCATGTTTCCAGACGATGTTCCGCGGCCGTATTGACGTAGTGTCTGGACGCAAAAAAAATCTCCATGGTGCTCAGCGACAAAATTCAATGAAGTGTTGGTTTTGCCGTGTATCCCAGTCGAAATGAAAACATTGCTCCGCCTGGGTAACATTGAGGGAATTATGGCGGTAATCCACCGTTGAAATAATCTCTCTTGACGCTTGGAACGGAAGCCTGTGTTTCAAATATAAATGTAGGTATGTTAATCTTCATAATAAATTACAATTTTACATTCCACATTCACATCCCGGGTTTCAGCGGTGCCATTTTTTAGGCCTAAAATACTGTGTTGGCGAAACCTGGGTCGTTTAACATTAACCCTACCGTGATTGTGCCTAGAAAGCTAACGCGCACGACTGCGTGGGGTATCTCAGGAAACCCATTTTTAATTCATAAATTATATGTTGTATTTCAGTCTTTCCTATAATTCAACGCCAAGGCTCTTTTATAGTGCAATAATATCTTGTTTTGTATAATTTATAAATACATTTTGGGGTACATTTATATTTTTACATTGATTTTGTGCGAAATGGTAGGAATCTTTCATATTTTGCTATTAAAAGTGTACGTTGACCAACATGCTATGAAAAAAGGGCAAAAGGTTCCATTATATAGAATATTGGCGTTATTAAAGTTGTAATATTATAAAATTTATTGCATTTAACTTTTATGCCTGCACTCATTTGAAAAAAGGCAAGTTTTATTTTTCCTCCCGCTAACAGCTATTCGGATTAATTCGGTGACCCCACCAATAAAAATTGAAGTTTTCAAAAAAAAAGGAAATTTAAAAAAATTATTCTTCGCCTAAATAACGACAATGTAGTTGAGCTCAAATACAAAAAATATCAAAGAGACAATATAAAAAATATGAAAATTATATAACGTTAACATAATTTGGGGTAACTGAGTTACCCCGCATACACACGGAAGTGTTAAATTACGGGCGGAGTTAACAGTTGTGCTTTTTTATTATGATAATCAAACACTTTTCAAGTAAATTTAACTGATTCAGGCGTAATATAGTGGAGGTTTGATGTATTGAAATGAAAGGTGGTTGCACTATGCCTCAATGATTTTATTCGTACGACGCGTTTCGTCTCACAGAGCCAACATCTAGAACTAGAGTCATTATTGTATTTTGAGGAGAATTGACTATTGCATGGTGTGTCCTCACTGTACACCCGTTTCACAATCCCTTCCTCACACTTGTCAATCCTCCCCATCCCTTCCTCAAGGCACAATAATGATGTCCTTATATATCAAAGTGTCTTGTACTAGATGATGGCTTTGTAAGCCGAAACACGTCGTACGAATTATATCATTGTGGAAAATTGCGACTACCTTTCATTTCTAAACACTTTTCACTCACTTATAACCACTGACAATGAGATTTGTTCTAAGGGCTGTCAAAATTTTCGGTCATATTCAGACTCAAAAACCATGCGATATAAAGCTGAAGGTACGTTACCTTGCACCCAACTGTATACACCCACTAGTATCTTCCTACGGTGGATGAAGATTTACTGTTTCTTTTATGTAAAGATATGTTTCAAATTTTTATGCCATATTTTTCTATGATTTAGCTTTTATTTTACACTATATAATCATAGCTGGGTACATTTATACCACTAGTCTTGTGGTAGTCATTTTATTTTGCTCGGTCAAAAGAGATCTACTATTTGTCTGGAAGCTCTAATTGAGTATGAAGCGATTCATGGTGGGGAGGACCTTCCACAGTGTATATGAGTACATGTTGAAGAGCTTAGATTTTCATTGCCATGTAGCGCAAAGACAGCACTTTGAAAGTTGGAGAAAACTCACCCACAGTCAAAAATATGTGATGGGGTAAGCAGGAATGTCATGGATATTACCCTTTTGCGAAAACCTCTTCCACTTGTTTGTAATTCAGTTCCTTAATTCGCTCATGGCTTACTCTGGGCGTCTTTTCGCTCATCAAGCAAACATTTTGGGTGCAATATGGCGAGAAGGCTGGGTAGAGTAGCGATTACGTCAATCTGCCATCAGCCGATCGTCAAGCGAAGCACTGATTCCCGCCATTTCTGCAAAATATTCCGCGAATGGAGCACTCAGATTCCCTTGGTTTAACGATTATTGAAATTTCATTTCGCCACCATTTGCCGCAATTTCCAAAACGAGGGAAACTTAAGTGACATCAATTGCCACCACTTATCCCGCGAACTACTCACGGTGAAAGTAAATGGACCGCATTAAAAGAAATTATGCTCACAACCTAGCGCGATCTCCGAAATGAAGCCAACACAAGGAAGTGAAACTTTAAAAACGAAATTTAACCTGATTTCGTCAATTTTGACGAATTTTTTTATTATGATAATGTTGGAGATTGGTAATTTTCGACAGAATGGAACACGGTGTGATTACAATTACGACGTACTGATCGACCATACATGTGCCGAGCTACCAAAACATCTGGGGTTAAAAAACCACCATCTGATATTAGAATTTAGTCGTAAGTTAATAAAGAAGATGAAACTAATGTAGTTAAGTCCTTTGTAAATTAAATTCAATGCATTAATTTGTAGGCTCTGTTGGCTCTTTTGTAAGATGCATGGAAGAAATCTTAGCCCATCACACCGTTTAACTCAAAATTACTTAATAGCTAACGTCTTAAAATAGAAGTAAATTGCCGTTTAAATTTGGCGTAATGCCGTTAGCGTAAAAAATAATCAAGTGATCGTATATTAATAAAGTATATTAATAAAATAAATCAATGATTAGAAGCGGAAAAACAGTATGTGTACTGGCCTCGGCAGTGATGGGGTGAAGTCTTCGCCTGGCAAACCGAATGTCGCGGGTTCGAGCACCGCCTCGGTAGGTTCCAGGGCATGGGTTTTTGCGATATTTTTACGTTCTGTTCGTTAAATTTACGCGTTGTGAAAAAATAAACATGTCGCCTGTGTATTAAGATTCTTGGAGCTATTATTAACATAGCAACAATTAAAGCTTTCATGGAATCTTCTAGTAGGCTATCCGTTTCAAAACTTGCAAATCGACAGAAAAAAACTCGGAAATGGATAAAAAGACATTTTCACAAATAGTAGTATTCACTCTTAATAGAAATAAACACAAAAGCTTGACATAAACTTCCTGGCAACGATAAACTAATAAATAAGCACTATAACTCTTGCGGTCGATCTTAGTTTCCATATTTAAATACGTGGGTAACACTTCTCATACATTAGTACCTATATGTATAACTTTCCTCATTTATGAGTGCTAGAAAAAGTACAAAAATGACCTCTATTTAAATCAGCAACAACCGCGTAATTAAAAGCAAGGAATATTAAAATCGTAAGGTCAAACACCAGGAAACAGATATTTTTAAAGTGCCATCGACACCGTATTAACACTGATCCATTTACAAAACATTATTTAAATCAGTCATTTCGATGGTGTATTGGGCAATTGGTACGAAAGTTGGTAAACATTAAATCCTGATCATTGGAAAAGGTAGTTTTGTTTTTAGTGTGTTAATTGGGAAAATTTTTGTTAAACTGTGTAATAGGCAAAAGGTAATTTAAAAACTATTACAAAAATCCTACAAAATCTCGGGATAGAAGATTTGAATTTAAGATTTTTTGGTATTCGTTACATGCCTAGTTGGCCTGCGCATCGTAAATGCATTCACGCTACGTATCGTCCTGTTGAAAATTACCTGTCTCCATCAATATCATGATCAAACCATTTTTCACAATAGGTTCTTGATTAGTAACAAATTCAACGGTATTACTCCATGACCTCTTCAAAACATCATCGATGTATCTGCAAAAGCATACGTATCAACTCTCGCAAAAAATCACGACACGCATTGCATTCTATTAACTCTTTCCCTACGTCATCAATTCACCAATGCTTTGAACTGAAATACCATTAGGTTAAAAAAAAGTATAAAAGATAGCTCGTTCCTCGACCCTTAGCCGCTTTGCGGCGTTGCTCGGTGGCACTAAATGACGAGAGATACGAAATCGCTGCTGAGTGCATTCTGAAATTTATTAACCATTCGGGTTTCGGCTTACACAGTCATTACCACGGTACACAGTCAAACAAACTTTTTTCCCCGCTCTGCCAGTATTCCATCAGTGCAACGTACAGTAGGCCTTAGTAATATTTCACGCAAAATTGTGGCATATACTATTGAAATAATGGCGATTTCCATCAATATACATGACATCATACTTATGCTTATATATTAACACTTTTTTTCTAACCTATAGCTGCATCTGGGAGAAATCAAATTTCAAGATTTCTCCTTTTGAAAACTCGAAAAGTTTACACTCAATCATAATTAACGTGGTAGAAAAATGTTTCGTCTTTAAAATATACACCACTAAATATTACGTAGTTTAGATATTTTATTTTGGTAGTGAGCATTGCCGCGGGGCGATTTTCGTCTTTGTGGCTTATTTTAAGTAAGAGGAACAATATCAGCATTTCCTTACATGAAAATTTTGGAAATAGTTTTCCAAATAGCATACGTAACTTCGATATTCATGTATTGTTCTACGCCTCGGAAACTGAAATCTACCTTTCGGCCAAAGATACAGAGTCCGGCGTGATACGGTGGAAATCTTTGATATTCACCTTAGTAAAACCACTTGTCGGTTTCCACACACTGTTATTTAAACCGACCATGGTTTCGACAACTTGATAATAAGTTGATAACTCGGCAACTCAAGGCCTTGATAATGTTACAAGTTGCAATGGTACAAATGGTACAATTTATTATATTGCTGTGTTCGTAGACGGCCGAACGAGGTTTGGATGCGCCCGCGAGTGCGGACGCACACAGTTCGCCTATACCCGTGTGCAGGGGCGCAGCTTCAAATTAAGGCTAAGGGGTGTTTTAGGTGTTATTTTTATTGATAGTTGGTGTAGTACAAAATGAAATATCCTCCTGGCCAGGAGGATCGGTATTTGATGTGTTGTTGCGGAGCCCTCTTAATACACACCCTGGGCACAGCACATAATCAGGCAAGAATGCAAATCCATCCAATTAAAATTGTTTCAATATTTTAACGAGCTCCAAGAACTTTTTATCACGAGCTGTATCAGTTTAAATGTGCTCATGTCTTAATCAATCATCATTTTCACTATTATCTCTATTAATTTTCTTTACATAGGAGGCGTAGGTGAAATTGCTGTAATCACGACAGATTAGTAGCTGCCACAGCTTTTCATTGGGCGACATTTGATTTGAAGCATCACACAACAGTTTTTATTGCAGCTCAACGGTTTCAAACACATTCATGTTATCATGAAGAGGCTGATATCTCGTTGATTGTTCGCTCCTTGCTTGGGAGATGAATATGAAGTCACTTAGTCACCAGCGTTATTGTACATTTTTATTTTTGTCCTTCCCCAAAGTTTTAATAGACATATGTGCTTTAGATGTGTGACGCCGATGTTTTTGTACTGGCCGAGCATTTACTAGAATCTAGGATGGCAAAACGAAAACTTTAGCCAATCACATACAGAGATGCCTTGTTCGTTAGCTTATTTGACTATCTGTTGCTTAATTTTCCGCGGAGACTTTCCTGGTTCATATTAATGATGAAAGAAACTTTTTCGAGTCTCTTCGCGCGATCAGATTGACCTAACTTTTCACAAACCCTTCTGGTGACGTCTTCAGACGCAATGGTAGTTATTGAATACCTCCTCTCTAGCACCTACTATTTCCGCCAACCTGAAGAGTGTCTTTACCATTGTCTCGGAGGAAGCAACAAGCTGAGGTCACAAAGCATCTGGTCAACCTGGTCACGCGCGAAAAAACTTTTCAATAGTTTGTGAAATAATGAAAACTCAATCATGTTCCTTAAATTAGGATTCCACACAGGACAAGGTGCATAGACCAGGACGATGTGTAGGGAGGGCACGACACGCGAGGTCAGGGATGTGGAACAGCTAAGGGAAATGTTAACATTTTTATCTCTAGAAATTACATTTTATTCTATTGTGGAGCTTAAAATTACAAAATTGATGGATCGCCGGGAAGCTGTTATTCTAAAACTTATTGGAATAGAATAAATTTGTTTTATAAGTTAATATTTTTCTGCTAAAATTAATTGTTTTTGAGGAGGCACGTACCCCTTGTGCCCTCCACCTGGTAAATGGTGTAGGCTACGTTTGGCAATGTGATGAATCGATTAATTACGAGAACCACGATATTTGGAGAGATCCATGACATTCAGATCAGGATTTCAAACAGCACTGCCTTTGACCTCGACAGTACCAACGGACCACACAGTCAGTAGTCCTCTCTTGCTATATCTACGCGCCATTCCCTCACCCCTGACACACCCTGTGACCCTGCGAGGACCTTCCACCCTCACCCCCACCACAACCCACCCCCAAAGGCCGAGCAGTCATCCCCACAGCAGCATTCGCCTGGGGAGCAGTTTGCCCATTACCTCCCTCTCCAGCCAAACAAATCCCCCTCCTCCTATTCCCCAAACGCCATCAACCACTCACATCGCACCGCCGCCATTCCACCCTTTGCCTCGGAGTTAACTACGGCCACAAAAGCTGACTTAATCCATCCTCGCCTCGGAACTACCTAAGGTCCAAGGCAACTCCCGCCCCTCTTCTTCTATGCCACAGCATCTTCCGCCAAACACAAACACCGCCTCGAGAGAAAACCAATACCTACTCATAGGTCTTACACCCTACCGCACAAGTTTTTCGAAATTATGTGATTTTTTCATTTCAAAATTTTATATAAAAATTTTAACTAATATTAGCTATTTTACTCAGTATTAAATATTTTATTTAATATATATCGAGTAATTTAAAAAATATTTCTTTCACTTGGTGTGCCATTTTTTCACTGGGTTTCACATGATCGAAGCAAATATTATTTTTTAATATAAATAAAATCGATGCGAGCACTTTTAGCGAGAAAAATCGAAGTGAGAGAGATACCGTTAATATTTTTCATCAAAATCTAGGTAAACCTGTGGAATACCTAGAGGTAGAATACAAATAACACCACTAATATGAATACGTTCTACAAAGTCTTCCATCATCAAAATTCTACATTGCTTTCTTCGTCAACATAAATTTGAATCTTTAAAAGTATAAATATTTTATTGTTTTGAAAATGTATTTTTCAACGTCTGGACGGTAATTGTGCTCAAGCGTGATGATCGTGGACCACTGGATGATGGGTTATACTGAAAACATGCAATATTGAACGAATGGATATATCGCCAAGAGTGTTATCAAGGTATCACTTGGTGGCTCAACCACCTTAACAGGCGTTCGAAATTATGAGACACCAAAAATAAGTGAAATATAATACTGTAAAGATGTAAAGAAAATGAAAATGATAAATAAATAAAAAGTCTAACCAACCACCAATGTATTGAAAGGACAACATAAAACAGTGAAGCATCGAATGTTCAAAAAATCGATTAGTAAATATTGCTTTATTATAATAAAGAAACGATTAGTATCGTTAGAACAATTCGGAATTTCGAAGCGTTTAACTTTTTGAAACCTTTCCATTATAGAAAATGGAAGAATAAACTTTGTAAGGTTTACTGATATATTTAAAAAGAACGACCCAGTTTTCGCATGATTACATCTTCAGGTTTGGACCAGGGTCGTGCTTTTTATGTATACATTTCAACCGCAGAAAGTTTATGTTTTCACTTTCCATTAGAAATATAAAAACAAATTTTTCGCAAAACTGGTGAAAATTACACAGTATTAGTTCTTTCAGTGTGTCTGCCAGTTTTTCATGGAGTATCAACTGAACAAATCATAATCAGAAGTCTCAAATGCTTAACAGATCGATTGCCTTTTTCAATAAAAAAGCATTGGTATGATTTGAACGATTAGAGAGGAAGGAATGATAAATACTAAAAAGACCTATGAAAACTATTTTTCGTTAAATCCGTGACTATTACCTACAGCACATTATTTTTTTTTTAGTGGGTTTGCAAGGTTTTCACCGAGTTTCATATGATCAAATCATGGTTATTACTCTCGAATTTTAAGCAAATCGATTATTTTTAAATGAAGGAAGCTTTGGCATCATTAGAAAAATTAGGAATGACGAAGTGCTAAACACTTAAAAGAACTACATAGACTAATTTTCGCAAAATCGCGTGAAACTTCCAGCACATTAGTTTCAGTGGGTGAATAAGTTTTTCACGAAGTTTCAACCCATCAAATCATAATCAGAACTCTCGAATATTAAACAAATCGATTAGAAAGCATTATTCTTTTAATATAGAAAGAATTAATATCGTAAGAATGATTAGGAATGCAGAATGGCTAAATACAAAAAATAAATATAGAGACTAATTTATAAGGGAGGTACAGCTTTTTAATGAGCTTCAACTAATCAAATCACAGTTAAAACTCTCGAATGTTAAACAAGTCGATTGAATCTATCAGGTCAGGTGATGGTAGTCTTTTGAATCGATCGAAAGGATGTTTCTTTTTAAATAATAAATCATTAGTATCACATGAACGATAAATTATGACGAGGTGTTAAATGCTAAAAATAAATATGAAAGCTAATATTTCGCAAAATTGCGTGAAAATTACATCGTATAAGTTCTTTCAGAAGGTTTTCCAGTTTTACAACTGATCAAATCATAGTTAGAACTCTCGAATATTAATCAAATCGATGAGATCACTTTGCGTCCGGTGCGGCGCAACACACCGCATGCATCCCACCCCCTGACCTCTACTTTTCCCCCCTTTCCCCGAGGCACGCATCAAACCTCTTACCCCTCCTCTCCCTCCCGTTGCAAATCCACTTAACCCCGTCTAGCCGCTGGATACACTCACACAGGGTCTCTGAGGCTACGTCGGCAAGGGCGGACACACCATGACCGGCCGTTCCTTCCACCTCCTAAAAACCTTAACTGGACCCAAACGTAAATCGACCGGCAAAAGCTTAGGGCCACGTCCTTCCTCCCTCTGTAACGGACCCGTCAGATGATCCCTCCGATGAAATAACCATCGCTGGCTTTAATAAGTGTTTGCCCTCGCTCCAAAATGCATCGCCTCTAGCACATGTTTATAGATGAGACTTGACTACGGAGATGGTAACCACATTTTTTTTATCAGCAACGCATCGTGCTGGTCTGGCTGGGTGCCTTTGCATCAAGTCGAAAATTTTATTTCAAAGGGTTCTGCGACGTAATTTATCGCGGAAAAAGTCGAGATCAGTTTGTTTATTTAATTTTGCATTGAATTAACAAAAACGAGCTAGTGTGGATGTGACTGGCAAGGCTAATTGCTTTCCCAATTTAACGCTTTGAATCCATCGACTTTTGACGATAATTCACCCGAAAATAATGAAATGAATAGACTAATCTGTAAAAGAAATTCAGTACTTGGACTGTACAAATTACATGCATCTACCCGTATTAAAAATCCAATCTCAGTGGAAGATCCGAAAAAAACTTCATGAATATATATTTTGAAAAGTCATTCACATTTCATTCAAAATGCTATGATACTATGTTTACGTACTTTAAAAGCAGTTATTTTAAGTGTCTTTTATTTTTCCACAGTATCAATAAACTTCACAGATAAATTTCCATAAAAATAATAAATTTAAAGAGGCAATTTATTTCAAGAGACGAGAAATGTTTTAGGATCTTAATTGTCAGCAATAAGACTTAAAAGGCGTTTTTTGTCAAAAAGAAAAACGAGAAGGAGGCTTTCTGGACATCCGTCACATCTTCTTCTGACAAATTGCGATAACTGAAAATTTGAAAATCTTCAGCGCTTATCTGTTAGAAATTAGACGCATAAGGCGTTTTCGTTGTCAAACCGAATAAAAGACTCCCTGAGAATTCTTCACATCTACGATTTACCAATTAAAATTTTTTATGAGTTCAGTATAAAAATTGGATGTGAGATATTTGAAAATCGTAACTACACTCGCAATCGTGGTGGCTGCCCGTGTGACATTTTGAGCTGGACCTTTCACCCATCACCACTATGTGCAGCCGAACATAAAATCATCTCATCGTACAACGAGGTACGAGGCTACCCAATTAACTAAACTAGAAGCGGAAAACTTGGATTCACCGTTTTCCCAGCGAGAGAAATGCAACTGCCCTTGGTAAGTTTCCCAACATGCTGTGGATGCAGAGCGCGCATTACAGAATTACGAGGCAGGATTACCAACGGAGATGCCGCTATAAGTCGGTCATTCATCGTGGCTTTTGATTTACAACTTCATTAGCGACGGAAGTCAAAGGCAGGGATATAGGGGAAGCGTTTGATGCGAAAACTTGCACGCAGCCGCGAGGGAACTGGGCAAGTAGAGGGATTTTTGTTTTCCGCGGCTAATTTTAGTTTAATGCCCGCTGCATCCTGAAAATATGCCGACAGTAAGAATACACGGTGCACAGATAGCACAACAGTAAACGAGTCTCGGCACTGGAGAAACTGTTGGAAAACAACTTGAATTCCACTCAATGATTCCTCCTGGATGCTATTTATTTTTTAAGGTTTAACATGCTTTTTAACGTAATATCACACTTTATTTAAATTATCAGGACACTTTTCCTTTACTATCTTCCATAATTTACGGTGAACGAGTGAAAAAAAAGAGAATTCTCAGTGAAAATTTGAAAAGAAAGCACCTTCGCGCTCTAAGCTGATTTGTCAGTATAAGCTTTGTATTTTAAATTGAGTAGGTTAGAAGCCAAGGGTTACAAGTGATTTTTTTCTCAAAAGAGTAAGGCAAAGTTAATTGCTAGAATAAATACACAAAAACCTGGTTGCCAAGGGAAACGAGTGAGTCTCTTTTCTGTGCTGACATCGATTGGAAAATCAAATGCATTATTAAGTATTTAATTGATCTCGTTTGCTTTCTATACCTAATTTCTGTACCTAACTCTGTATAGAATAGTGAAATCATTTGTACCCCTTGGCTTCCGACCCACTCAATTAAGAACTACGCTTATACGCAGCTCTAAAGCGGGACATCCATAACGCGGGCGTCAAAAACCCGGACCATCGATTAACCGGATTCATTCCCTGCGTTTCTGTGATTCCTATTAAATTCCAAAAGCGTGGTTACAGAAATATTTCAATACTTCCTATGCCATAAAGCTGTGATAATTAATGTTTTCGTTTAACTTTTCAAATTGATAAAAAAATAACATACGATAATTGATATTTATATGGTTCATGGCAACATATCTTCATGTTTGGAATGAAAACGCCCATTTATATTTTCGTTCGAAATCTTGGCACTATGGTAATTCTGAATGAGTACGGTAATAATTCATTGGATTTATTGACGCTTTTTGATTGTTATTCTTTTTTATGAGTATTATTCTTGAATATTAAAATGATAGTACCTAGCATGATATAGATGCAAATATATGTTTACGATTATATGCGTACAATTTATGGCGCAGGAAGAATTAAACACCAATTATTACACTAAGACTAAATATAAGGAAAGTGCATTGTTTTATTGTATGAACAGAGCAAACAATTATTTTTCGCACAAAAATAAAATTTTATTGGCCTTTGTTGCGCTTGTAAGTTTCATTAAGGGGCTCTCAGTTATTGTAGAGTTTCCAACCCTCGAACGGCATGAAAACGGAAAATTTATCACCACTGATATAAGTGGTTTACACTGTTACAGCTGTTACATGGCCATTTTTGCTGGTGTTGTGGAGAACGTCAATGTTCTAAGAGGCTTACTAAAAATATTCAACACCTAAGTGCTTACCATGGTTCATTCGAATTCTCTTTTGTGCCGCGCTGCTGAAAGCTGATCTGGTACCTGGGGCTACGCAATCAGCGCACACTTTACGTCAAGAAATCGATTAAAAACGCGTCGCTCCAAGGTTCATGGCGCAACATTGCTCGACTCGTGGGCCGCCGCGATGGTATCGAGAGGAACTTATATGCCTCATATTTTCTGTTGAAATAAATTTACGTCCTCATCGCCAAAATCATTATCTTCTCTCTATCATTAAAAGTAAAGCTGCATTGCTCATAATTTTTAAACGATCTCCAGAAAAATTACCCAGTGAGTTCAACTTTAACAGTAAATTTACGACGCGTTAAAACTTGTGCTTATAATTGCTGCTAGGCCTCCTTAAGCATTGCTTTAATTTTGATGCAAGCTTGTAGGTAATTCATACGAACTGAGATGAATGGGAGTAGTTAGCAAAAATAACAGAGGACGTGATTATTTAAAACTCTTGTGGATAGGGACTGCCTAAGGAACTACTTACGGTCTGATGGGTGAACAAGTATGGCACGACTTTGCCTTCAGAAACCAGAGGAAAGGATAATAATTTCAATATGGATGGAAAAAAAACATTTCCATATTGCTTTACGTTATCCATTTCCATAGGTACGTATCATAAGTATTATACGCATAAATATGCGAATTATAGAGGTATATTTCTCAGCGTATAGCGTGTTGAGCTCAATTTTGTAACGCAGTTGGGTGTACACTAAATGGATGGCATGTATATATTTACGATAATGTCACTAGAGTTACTTCCAATACTCTCAATAGACTACGTCTTCAAATACACATAACAGAGGGGATAAATTAGTAGAAGTAGAAGGATAAGTAACGGAGGGAAAGTAATACAGAATCTTCTACATGGCGTCTCTGCAATTGGATAGGATTCCGAGCCGTATTATACTATTCGTCTTCAAATGGAGCATGGTTAACTTTTGTTAGGAATGGATTAAGTCCCTTCCATACCTCACTGAGGCTAATAGCTGGAGGCATTCAAGTTCATCGGAAATTTTGACGCAGGAAACAAAAATAGCAAAGATAAGTCAGGCGGCGCGGCGCTACCCGTGACAACCGGCTTTTCGAAGATGGACTCCTCCAGTCCTATAAATCTACTGACAAGGGAAGTCCCTCAAGTGTCACCCCAGATCTCAATCAAAAAATGCTAGGCCAAAGGAAATGAGTACCAATGACGTCTAGTTTTCTTTTCGCTGGGGGAGTGGGTTGCGAACATCTCGGCACCTCCTTGGTACTTTCCGTCACTAATATCTCGAAAAATATTAACGTTGGCAACTGAAACAAAAACTAAGCCTCCATTTCCGACCACTATGCAAAATTTGAACGAGATCTAGTGGTAACACTTGAGGGACTTTCCTTGGAAGCAATGCTGTAACTTTGCCTTAGGACGGTACACATTTTTCCACTTGACATCACTAAAAACTACTTCCATTCAATAGATATCACCTTGTTATTTCGCGCTAACTAAAAAAGTTTCTATTCTATTGCGAATTTATGCCTAAAAACGTATTTTAAAATATGGCGAATGAGAACTGATGGAGGGATTTATTGGGTGAATACCGACTAAGGCGAGAATACGATTTTCGTTGCCAGGTGAGAGGGAGGATGAGGCGCAAATCTTGCCCGCGGGCGAAGAGGAACAGTGTGAGAGGAAAAGAGAGAAGGATAAAAAAGGATAAAAAGTATTCACGATGGTGATGAATGGGAGCGGGTGTCTCCTCTGCCGACGCCACCGAAGGCGAGAAGGGATTGCCGAGGGCGCCAACTAACAAGAGGGGATGAGGGGGAAGCTGTGGGTGGGTGGGGGGAGGGCACAAAGGCGATTGAACGCGTAGTGTAGAGGTGGGTATTCCGGCCCATTCTGATGATTCGTATCCATACGATTTGGTTATGGTGATGATTCGGTCTTCCAAACCTTTCATAATTAGAGATCGGTACATTTCATTTTCAAATTACAATTAATTTGAATCTCAATTTATCTTTACCGCACTCTGTCGCAGCTGGAAAATAATGGAGAATTATTTTACATTTTAATATTTCTAAGGTAACACGTGCATTTTTTACAAAATAATACAGTGTAAAATTACAAATCAGCAAACCACGAGTGTTTTTCTTCTCTTTCGTTTGTTTAAACCCTTTGATGGAAGAGACCATATTATTTTTCATTTCGATTACTAATTATTGGTTTGCAATAATATCTTCATGATTAGCTCAGAATTACTGAATATGGCTATCACTCAGCTGCTCCTTCTATCGAATTTTGACTTTAATCGCCCCCTACCGCCGCATTAAATCTGATGCCATAAGAACCCTAAGTATCGATATGTTTACGGTATTAAAAATCCATACCGTTGTGATAGGTGGAGAAAATTTCAGTCGAGCACTCCATGTGCATAACTATAGGTTGCATCGCAGAGCATATGGATATTTTCTTCCCGTTAATTATAACTTTGATGCATTTCTCCTCTCCTAAATTCCTACTCTTCATAACCCTTAAACCCCAAATTCCCAAGATCTTGATCAGAACTTCGGAGTATCAGCCACGGACTGTGTATATGAGTCATGAAATAGAAAGCATGCCTTATCCATTAAAAAAATCAACCTATTTTTGCGTAACCTTTTGCAATTCTTTATAACGGAAGAAAGAATCAAAATTCAGGTCTACGAATTGAATAGTTTATCATCCATTTTCACGCACGGGTAGCACGGGAGGGGCTAGTGTTGGCAATATAAATAAAATATAAATGGCCGGTGAATTTTTAGTACCACCGAAAAATTATTATCAATTTCTACGCTATTTAACAGCAAATATATTTCCCTGCAATAATTTTTAAATGTTGGTCATCAGTGAGATAATGTGATGAATAGCCATTTGACAGTATAGCCAACTCTTCTAGGGCCATCATACCAAGCTGAATATGCTACTTTATCATTGTAGATGATGTTACAATGTACAGCGGTACATATTACTACGTATCAAGAACTTAAACCTATATAAATATGTGAATTACTTCACCATCAAAATGTCTGATATTTTTACAATGAATCATTCCCTAAGAATCGATCATTATTATTATTATTGTTAATATTATTTCTTTTTTTTATCAAATCATTGATGAACGAAACAGCTCGAAACTGAGCAGGAAGAAAGGGTGGGAGAAAAAAGAAGGAAATTGATTGGTTGGTGAGAGAAGGGGGTGTGAGAAGGAGAGAGAAATGTATTTTCTCTTTGAATCCTCGGCAGAGAAGGGAAAGGGAGAGGCAGAATCCGAACGGAGGATGAGCCCGGATGTAGACCAGGTCCCCGCCCGGGGCGGAAGTTGGTTTTTTCCTGAGAGAGTGGGGGGAAGGTGGGGAAAGAATGGAAGGGAGGGGCGTCGAAATGAGAAACAATTAAAACTTGCGTGTTTTCCCAACACTCGGCCCGATTTTTTCCAGCTGAGAGAGAAGCAGGAGGAAGCGACCGCCTGCCTACCCCGCTCTATACCATCTCTTTCCTCCCTCAGAGGAAAATAGAAGAAGAACGATAACGCAATTCTGGCGGGAGATATCTAGAACTGAAATATATATAAAACTCTACCTTTACTTAGTACCTATATACGCAGGTAGAACTGATTCAAATTATTCGTACATTCACCTCAGAGATCTAGAACTGAAATATAAATCAACGTACCTGTACACGTATATACGCAAGTGGAACTGAAATATATTATTCGTAAGTTACAATCATACAATACCTATACATACATATATTCATGTAAAAATGAAAGCAGAGATCTATAACTGAAAGAAATATACAACCGCACCTACCTTTGCATAATATATACGCGAGTAGAAATGAATAATATTATTCTTACGTTCACAAAATGTACATATGTGCATGTATAAAAGAAAGCAGAGATCTATAAATGAAATATATATAAACATTACCTCAAATTGTATACAAAATTATACGCTCACATGATGTATATATATATATGCATGTATAAAAGAAAGCAGCTGCTCTTCCGCAGATAAAAAGATTCCTTTCAATCGAAGAGGGTAAATGCTCGAGAGAGATAAATATTCGACGGAAGATGAAAAAAGTTTTCCCTCAGCCGCGTCGCTCTTCAAAGTTAAAATACAAAGGCGCGACCGGAACGGGGGGAGAGGCATTTGCGTCTCCGAATTTGAGGAGTTTGTGGGCAATATCTGCGTTTTCGCCCGAACTTGGTCTCAGTACAGCGCGATAACAACCAATTATACGAGGTAAATAGTTGTGAGATGCGCTTCTCTAGCTTACTGCCTGGTGAGGGTTTGACAGAAGGCTGCAGAAAAATAAGGCTTAAGCCCTTGAAGGAAAAACTTCCATGAGTTCTTGAGGTTCATATTTTACGAAAATGAAAGCTTAAGAAAGCTTAAGAAAGAAATAAGTAATTTGGGCTCTGATATATAAAAATATTATATAATATAGCTTTAAAAATGAGTGCAGGTCTGAAAACTATTGCAAAAGAATACGAATCCAGGAAGCTAGATGGTATACGCCAGGCCTGCATTGGTTAAGTATTTAAGACCAGGTGTTCACTTTTGTGACATGGAGTATATCAATTTAAAACCCTTCTATATTTATAGGTCGGACAAACGTCTGAATGAAACAAATATAAAATACTGTGAGTATGATTTTTTCCTTTGACTAAATAAAATACAGTCGAAGAATTTTAATAAATGCTAAAGGTACCGTAGTCAAAAAAGTAACCAACGTGCGCTTATTTTTTCATAATATATACGTACAAGTAAACGGCTGGTACACTACCCCATCCTATCACATTCTTATTGGGGTAGATTGCGGGGCAGTACATGGTTGAAGCTGTCCAATTCCTAGTAAATTAACAAAATCAGTGAATAAGCGATGTTAGAAATACGTCAAGATAATAACGATACTGAACGCCTTTATTGAGGGGTCGGTAGGTAGTCCCTTATTCAATATAAGATTTCATCATTACACTAATTCTAAATATTTACAACCATTTCTATAGTTGATTAAAAATAATTAGAGAAAACATTCATTCATTCATTCAAGGATGAAAATATTTAGTGCATAGATAGACAGGGAATATCGAAGTTAAAAAAACAAAAACATCTACAAAAATAGCACAAAACATGCGCTACACAAATGGTACAAGAGAGGAGTTAGTACACCAACATCTGAGATTGTCAGGAGCCACCTCCATGGTGGAAATGTGATTGAGAAAAATTGAGTCCGCCCAAATAAGGCCGTCGCCGGCGAGCCATAAACAATGAGGAAGGGCGATGCTGGGAATGGACCACATGATTTGAGTCCAGACACCGCCACTACCGCAGCCGCGAGCCACCCATCAGAGTGATGCACTGGGTCCGGATGACAAGGGCTTTAGTTGAACGAGCAGAGCGAGGGACAAACTTTGAAAATCAATTTGATTGGAAATTCATTAATTCATGGCAAGAGAGAGGTCAAGTTTAGCAAAATCATAATTCAAAAAAAAATGAGGGAGGCTAGTGAATGGGCTTTCTATCGCTCCGGTGAACCCCCTGCGCCGCGCGATTGTATGATAATATTTCGCCGGAAGAATGATTGAAAACGCGACTGGGGTCGGAATGGGCTCCGAGGCTAAATGAAGCCATCTGCATTAACCATACGCGTCGCTGCGAGGGGACACGGATGCAGCGAGGATCCGGATATGCACACAGAGGGGATAGAAAATAGTATATAAAATCAAAAAAAACTAAGCGCGTTTCGATGTTAGGTACTAAATCATCGAGCGTACTAATTTATACCTTGAAGATAAAATATAAAATCGAAACCTAGGCTGGGAATAAAAGTTTATAATCGTGTAAAATTGCAACTGTTTCTTTCTTTAAATATATAATACTGTTTGTACGGGGTTGAGGCGGTTGATTCCACCCTTTTTTTCTCTCTTCTCTTTTTCGTTTCATCACGTCCATATGCATACACAAACTCAGTTCTCCTGTCACCTAACATTCTTGAACCTTCTCTCTTTTACAACTTTCATCACGCTTTCCATCAAGCTAATTTTAGGCCCACATTATCCCTTCTTCCTATAATAAACCTGGAATTATTATCAAAACATATTGTAGCCTTATCTAGCTATATTAGTCTTAAAAATATTTACACTCTTATGTAGCTGTTAGTCATTACAGCTTAGCTAGTCGTCTTTTTCTACCTTTTCCATTTCATGCCATACAATATAATTTTTTCGTATTTTCTGTCGAGTTTCTCTTAATCACCACATCCATTTATGAGCTGATCTTCCTCGGAGGACTTTCCCTAAATTCTCTCTCCAAATTGCTACGCAAACTATTTCTCTTTCTCGTGACATGGCCAACCCTTCGTGTCCCATTTTGCCTATAGTGCTTCAAAATGCGCATTCTTCCCCTGTTCTTTCAAATTTCTTCCCTCACCTCCCATTCTTCGTCCATTTCATTTTCAGCATCCTCCTCTATGGAACACTTCTACTCTAGTTTTGACAGTTCTTCAAACGATTGAAATGCTTGAACCGTAGAGTTCCACTACCTATATGACATCCAATGCCCTCTATTAATTATTTTACCACAAAATTAGTTTCGCGGTTGCCTTTTGAAATGGCTATTTATGTGTGCCTTAATTTGAGATAATAACCAATATTTCAGTTTCCAAATTGTTTTTTTTATTGCCTAATTAATGAATGCTACAATTTTAGCAAAATAATAATTATATTTAGATATCAGAGAACTCCTTTATCAATGGACTTCATCATTAAAAAACCGGTTGTTGAGTTCAATGAAAATCAAAGCTAATATAATGGTATAGTTATAGTGAAACTTGGAAGAAAACTTTGACTGACACCCTATGGTATTTAATCCTGATCATTCCCAGTTTTTCGCATAATAATTGAGTCACATGCAATGCTTACCACTCGTACAAATAATTTTATTCCAAATAATGTAGATGATGATGAAGAGTGGCGTTTCATTGAAAATTCCCACTTACAAAATAAATTTTAATATGATTCCGCAATAAAGTTTTTTCGAGACCACATGGGCTTCGATTGGAGGAAACCCTAAAAATAAAATTGTTGGAGAAAACCCTTTTCGAAATAATTGATTATAAGTAGAAACAATGGTTATATTCTTAAACTGGGCAGTGACTTTATTATCCTTTTACAAGAGTAGATCTCTTTCAGGAATAAGAGAGAAACTACTCTTTATTTTGTATGGTGTATGAAATTTCGAGGAGGAGACCAACTGCTGAGGTAATTTACGCCGTTAGGGAAGGATATGGAGGGAAGGATGGAGAAAAATCCCGCGTCGACATTAACCTGCTCTTAATGAAAGGCGCCAACGGGACCACAGCTTAGCGTCCCATCCGAAGGACGGATGGTTGCGTTTAAAATGCCCTCCACACAACATTCAAACACGGATGGGGTAGCCTCTGAAAATTCCATGTCACCATCGAGATTTGAACCCGAGGCTACGGGGTGGGAAACCTACACAATAGTCACCACGCAAAGCCGATCCCCCTCTTTATTCGCTCATCGTTAATTTTGGAACCTGATGGTGCACTGAAAGGCTAAGCTGGTCATTCGATGGAGTAAATTATGGGTAAATTACAAAGGTAATTGTACTTTTGATAAAAGCCTTTCCAAGCGTAAATACCAAAAATGTCGTTACCTCTCTCAGTCTCTCTTTATTGTGTGCGTTGTTCACTGCCCCTACCACCATATCCACGGCTTACCCTTCTCAACACACGTTCACCTTTCCCCACCGTCCCGAAATTGCCAATCAATAAACCAATTGGCTTCAATCAATGAGCGCGGCAACACTGCCTCGACGCCGCGTCGTGTGCAGCAAGCGCACGGAAGAGTGGTCCCGCATGCACCAAAAGCGCCAATGGTGCTGACGCGCGGTGCACGCTTGCTGGACATCGTTCGAAGGAAACCATCATCCATCAACGGAGTGCAGAAAACAGGTAGCCGGTGGGGCTAATCTGCGACGAGACATTCAACTCCACTGATTTTTTACAGCGGGTTGTGTAAAAAGATTTTTTTAATCCCCGCAGCACACAGCGCGCTGCCAGGAAGGGAGGAGCGTGAGCATAAAAATCTCAGAAATTTCTAAACATGCCTCGAATGTGTTTGTACCTCCAACGGGCACAAATATGTTCTCAATTATATTTAAAAGAGTATCTCTAAAAGACGAATATAATACAAATTGATATCTCCGAAAAACTCTGCTAGCTTTTCAGGTTGCTAGGAAACCAACCTCAAGGAAAACATTTTACACATTCTCCTCTCCATTGTTTGTTGCCTAGCCAAACGAAAAACCGGTTACGGATGCATTAATTCTTATTTAATTGGCTTCGGAAGATGCACTACCGAGTTTCATTTCAGCCAATTAGCAGCTCCACCCAAAAATGTTTAACTCTCAATCACTGAAATCATGATGAGACCCTTGGGTTGCTTTAAATAGATGAGGGCAGAGCTCACCACGGACTAAGCTTTTACCGTGTGAAAACAATCAAGGTTGGGGTTTCCGCTTCGTCCTCTAGGCCACGCCGCTGTGAGAGGATTTTTATAGGGAGTGTCCGAAGACTTCAACCTGGATTTGAATCTGGGACAAGTAGACAAAAGTTCCACTCACTAGGCCATCTGGCGCAAAAATCGTGATGGTATGAGGCGCTGCGCAAAGTTAGGAATTGTCTCCCATACTCTACATATGTGGAATTAGCCTATACCTTATGTGAAGTAGCGGCGACCCTACGTACAGTGGTCAAACCAAATTCGGCCCTTGCATAGACAGGCGTCTAGATAAACTAACGAATATTTAAATGCAGTTATCAAGATACGCTGAAACAAAAGCTGTTTTAGGAAAAGAGTACTATAATTGAGATGTATTTGAAGGATTCATTAATGTTCCACGTAATTAATTTCCAACAGCAAGGTCCTGAATTGGGTAGAACGAAAAGTGTGCAACGAATGAAAATCTATTTATTTTAATATGAACTATTTTTACTCTATTTTTTTATATTTAAGCTATTCCCATGTGTAGAGAAAAGGCTATGATATGTAGTACAGCAGCTCTCTCTTTAGAGCAAAAAACTTAAGTTTTTTTAATTTTTAATAACAGAAAATGACCTGTTTTACTTCCTCTAGTTCTTTTGAAAGTGGCCCACATTGATCAAAATGAATTCATAATTCTCCAAGAATGCCTTCAATTCAAGCAATGCAGAATGCTATGCCTCGGTATTATTGGGGGCATATTTTATCCGTTTTTTAGAATGAAATGATTTTTACATACATGATTACAAAGGTACGAAGCATATATAAATATAAAATTTAAATTTAGAAAATATTACTTCATTCATCAGCTATAAAAGAGCAGATTTAAAGCCTTTATGGTGCTCAAAGGAGCGATTTACCTTGGTATATTTCTCACGCTATTCCGTACAATCCTGAAATAATTCAAGATCATAGGTACACAGGAGACACTTTTATGAGAATGGAAGGAAATAGAGCCCCAAGGTCAGAGAAGTGACCCATAAGCACAAAGAACTTGCCACAGATTTTATGATCCTAATCGTATAATCAAGTTTTAATGCATTAATAAGAAGAATTGTATAAGAGGAACTTGGCTGCAAAATGGGAAATGCGAGAGCAGTGCTCTAGCACAAAAATATCTATCTCTTAGCCGAGAGCTAGAATTTGACGCTTTAAGAGACCATAACTTCTTTGGAAAAGATTTTTCGAATTCTCTCGTTTCATACACGTTAAAGCAACTTCAATATTTCAGCTAGAGTTTTGTCTAGCGGAAAATAAATTTTAAATGATATGGCTTACTTCTTACAATCTGATAAATATACTAAAGCGAATCAAAGGAGAACGTTTTTTTTTGGAATTTCAAACAATACATGCATAAAAAATGGCGTTAAAAATAGCATTTCCGGTCTAAATACATTGACTTTTAGTTACTTGACAAAAAGGTATTTAATTATAACGAAAGTCCTTTAAAATTAAAAATATATATCTCCGCAAATCTACTTGTCTGCAACGCTTGAGCGTTGAATTCAGGGCACAAGCATTCTCCCCGGTGAATTAATGTACGTATAAATGCATGCATACAAGCAAACTTTATTTGACCCGATGGCACTTTCAAGTGCTTACTTTAACAACAGAACTTTTAGTTACATGGTTTCTGTTGTTTTTATTTAGAAGAGATATTCAAATATTTTCTCTATGCTTCACAATTGAAGGTAAAAATTTGATTGCAAAGGTTTAGTCCTTGTTTGACGAAAAAATTACACGGCTAATAAAATATGTTGAGACTTTACAAATTCCACAAGAATTTAGCTATTAAACCTCGACCGGTTTCAAATACGTGTCATTCTCGAGAGGAAATATAGCATATGTATGCATATTTTTATGACGGACGGAGAGAACGGTTTACAGAAAGTATCAATATAGAAATTAATGAGCCATGCATTCGAGGTTCCATAAATTAAACTCGCAAATCATCGAAAATATACGAAGAAATTGTAGATACAATCAGTTGATAATTTGGAACGTCAAAAAATACTACGGTAAAACGAAATTAATATCATATAAAATACTAATTGTAACATCTAAAAGATGAATAACCTTTCATTTATGAACGTTATAAAATTATGAAAACCATTATTCGCTGTATAAGCTCTGAGATACCTTTGTGTTTATTTCACTGTGAGATTTGAATTGCAATTTTAAGCCTCGCAACTCATTTCATCACATTCTATCTAATGACATTCAGAGAGATACTGCACGTTTCCTGAAAACAATGCACCATACATAAAAGGTTGGCAGTGGAAAATATGACAGCGTGGAACACAAGCAGCAGGCAAAGACCAAATAGAAGAGCTGTAACAAAATAAGATGCCAGTGAAATACGGTTCCCTAGTGTTTTCTCAAAATTTAATTCCACGGCAATGAAATCTATTTTTTCCTGCAGTTTTATTCACTTATAAAGGCTTCTTCCGTCGTGCTCAGCACGACTAGGATTACTAAAAGGTGACCTGAAGTTGAAAGACCTAATTTCAACTGGATTAAAGCCATTTTCTTGCTCCATAGAACCAATTATATGCTCTGGACGTCAAGGTGCCTTTGAAACAAGTGTTTAACTTTCCTGCTCCATTCAGACTAATTCTTCTCAGTTATTTAGTTTTCAGCCCAAAAAGCAGGAAACAGGAACTAAAACTCTCCCGAAAATTGGAGCAAAAAAAATAAAGCCGAATTCAAAAAGCGGGGTGGGAACAGCAAACAAAATCGTTGCTCAAATTCCTTGAAACTTAGTAGAGAAAAATCTTTTCATCATTCAAAAGCTTCGCACTCGATTCCTTCGTGCACTGTTCATTTGGCGAAAAGAATGCGGTCCAAGTTTGAGCACAAACTTATACCATAATTGAAGTTTTCCCCCGAAAGAAATCGGAGATTTTCTCATCGTCGCGACGCGTCCGTCGGCGTCGGAAAGAGAGCCGAAACTTGCGCCCGCCTTCCCCCAGACGTGTCCCCGATTCGCGACGAAAATCAATCTCGATATCCGCACCGGAACACGCGACTTTCTTTCTCGACGGAAGAGGAGGCGCGCAAGGGTTTTTTTTTTTTGTTTCGAGAGAGAGAGACATGGGATGACGGGAGAAACACAGATGGACTCGGCGGACGAAAGGGGGAGGGAAGGATGAGGGGGAGCCCCGGACATCAAACGCAGGAGTCGACTGTTGGCGCAGCAATCCCGTCCCCGAGGCGGATGGAGAAGTACTCCGAGGTCAAGAGTATTCCACGCCAACTTTATCCCCTCTCTTTCCCACATTGTTTTGGATCACTGGATAAACTACAGAGACTGAAATAAAATGCGTGGATGAAAGCGATACTTCGTGGAACTTTGACGCATGAAACTACTTAGTACTCTTAACACAGCTGGTTAGTTAACCCGGTCGATTTCAACACAAAAAAGCCACTTTCAAAGAACCAACGAAGAGACGCAAGCTTGGCCCTCAAAATGATGGATTGTTGTTGAAATCGATCGGAGTAATTTTAAATCTGTGTGGAAAGTACTACCGAGGAGTGATACAATGGATTTTCCGAGAGTTTTCTAAAAAATTAGGAATCCTCTTAAGGCTAAGAAAACAAGCATAGAAGTAGGGAAATAATTCATCAGATGCTACGTATGGATGATGTTTCTCTAGAGGAGCGAGGCATGTACGTTGACAGCTGCAGAGAAGTCAAGAATGTAAATATTAAAAATGTGGTGCTACCGAATTATGATGAAGAAAAAATGGATCGACCGTGTAAGTAGTGAGGAAGTGCTAAGATTATTCGGAGAAAAGGTAAGTACTCTAAAAACCTAAAGAAGAAGACAGGACAACTTATTGTTAGTTGGCCACATAATGAGGCATTACGGCAACAATGGTAGATAGCCAAAAGGAAAGGAAGAAGGGCAAGGGACGACCCCGAATGAGTCACATAGAACAAATAATAAAAGATGTGAAAGAGAAAAAATGCGTCAATATGAAAAAGCTTGCGGACAGGAGAGCGGGATGGAGAGCTTCGACAAATCAGCCTTAGGATTCTTGACTGATGACGATGTAGAAAGTATAATCATTTAACATATTTAAATATAGAAAGTGGTTATTCAAGGAAATACCGTGGACTAGCCTACGAGATATACTAGCGGAGTCACCCGCACATTCGACCGAAATGACTTTTCTACTCTGGAATTTTTGCCCTTTTAAAAAGCGTGGAGAGTATTTTAGGGTAAGATTTCTTTATGGTTAAAGATAGTGGATAGCTAGTCCATTGTCTTCCTACCCCGTGAGTCTGAGTTGAGATTCCGGCGGTGGTGGTGATTTTTCGGTGATTACCAGTCCATCGCTTTAGTGTTTAGTGGATGACACTTCAAGTACAGAAGTCAGTCCTTCCGATGGGACGATAAGCTGTGGCTCGTTAGGCGTCTTACGTTAAGGGCAGAGTAATTCCGAAGTGTCAATACAAGCGTGCGTCTCGATACGTCTCTCGCATCTTCCTAGGCTTCTCTGAAGTGTGAGTGACCAGCAGACAATTACCTTCACCAAATACCCGAGTATCTAACATTCTTCATAACATGCTTTCGCTTAGGTACATGTGAACCTATACGGAGATTCGATTAACCAAACGAATAGGCAAACAGCATTCAGAGTCAGGTAGCATTATTTTAATTTCCTTTCATCCCCCACTCTTTTTCTTCAACCCTATGCTGCTTAAAATATTAGCACTCCTCCTTTTTTTGCTGAAGTAACTACCATTTAGCTACTTAATTAAAACCCGACGAAAATATGAACTTTTTCCTGCTTTCTTTTACCGCGGCAGGCACCGAATTAGTTCATTTAATTAGTAGGTACTTAATGTCAACACAAATGCCTCGTTGAGGTTTATATGCCAATTTTCATTATCTTTGATGTCACTTTGAGAACCTTAATGGTAAAACTAACTGACAATTTTGAAGGTGAATTTTGTTTTCGGTGGAACTTTAGAAAGTTTGAGGTTGACAGTCTTGCAGAAAATATTAATTATTACGTAAATAAAATACTTTCATGAAATAACGCTAAAAGAAGTCCACTAGTGTAAATTCTACCGGAAAAAATAGCATCAACGCTTTTGCATTCTTTTCATTTGCTCAGAGATATTAATGATTTCCACGAATTTCAGACAAATACGCTTTTGCGCTAGTGTAATGCCAGACGTTTGTTTTTTTCCGAATCCTCTTTATTTTCCTTAAAGATCCTTTCTGTTTGCTTCACTGCTTCGAGCAATTTTCCCTTTTTCCTATATTCTCAACAATTTTCCCTCTCCTCCATTAAACAACACTATCAACCGCAAAATCAATAATAAATAAAAAAAATTTACATAGCAATGCTTCTTGTGCTTGCGTTGAATATCACATGAAAAATTGAAACTATAAAGTAAATTCATTTAAAGGCATTATTTTACACATAAAGACACTGAGGATGGCTCAAAAGCGCCAAAACTAGCTGTAAAAGTAGAATTGAGGCATATACGTAAACCATTTCATTATTTTAAGTAATAGTAGCCGGCTTGACTTGGTGGAAATCCTTCATTCCAAGAGTAGTCGGATCGAAAACCTTTCTTTTTCCACATGGTGATTTATTTTTCCCGACATTGTTTTTGGTTACAGCGTATCATTTTCAAGGAGAAAATTTTACACTAAAAACCTTAACGTACGTTACGACGCAGACGTTACTTTGAAAATGCTTCTCCGTAACGAAACCGTGGTCGGACAAAATAAATTACCATGTGAAGAAAGCAAAGTTTTTATTCTTTCAAGTCCTGAATTTCAATATTTAAAATAATTATCAGCCACTCTCGCCGGCTTCGGTGGCGGTGGTGTAAATTCCTCGCCAGCCAAACAACAGGTCGCGTGTTCGAGTCCTGCCTGGGTAAATTTCTTCTATCCAGGGCATAATTATTCGTGTGCGTTTCATTGTTAAATTTGTTGAACACACCGATATTAGATGAAAAATATGAGCTGTATTTGGTGGTTTGGGAATACAATGAAACACAAAACATGCCGTACTTAATCTTACCAAATACTGCGTAGTTGATTTGGAAAGGATTCACGCCCTTCATATCGATATGAGTCGACAATTTGTTTTCCGGTAATTTCAAATCTCGCCCAAAGACATGTGAAAAAAAAATCACCCACTCTGAACTCGACGCCCGTATCATTTCGGATTTCCCTCGCGCACGCAAACTGCATCGCACATGAGCGGCGGGGAGGCAGCGATGCGCAAATCCTCGCTTCCTTGTTTCCACGAGTGCCCCTTTATCATGCATACATGGCGCTTCGTCTTTGTTTAAAGCCGGCATTAATTTCTGTGCACCGCACTCAAAAGAGCCATCCACTCTCTGCAAGAGAGGCAAAAAGTTACTCCAATTTGTTGCACCGTAAATGGGGGCAACGGAAAAGGTTTATTTTGTAGGGAAGTAGGAACTTAGAAGATTCAAATTCTCAATGAACCAGAATAAATCCCGCAGCTACACCATTGTATAGGAATTTGAAAAGGCTTATAATCTGATTACATAGAATGCTTAGTTCTTCAATTTAATTCTCGGAAGTCTTTGAAGGAGAAAACAGAGTAAACACGTAACGGAGATTTATCGGAGGGATGGTTACGACAGCTCTTTCACATTTATAGCATAACATAAAGAAGATTTATGGGTGTAAATACCGAATAATAGAAAATTATAAAATTACAGTGAGCATAGCTTATGGAGTAAAATGTACAGCTTTTACACTCTTAACACATACCCAAAGTTTTCCCATTAGACGTATTTGTTTAGCATGAATATCACTAGAGAATCTTGCTGGCCACGTGCTAGGACATAGAATAATATTTCTGAGATTAATGGGCAATGGAGGGCAATCACCCGATAAAGACACAGGCCGATTAAAATCAACCCAGTACGCTAAAACAAAGATTCAGTGGTAGGCACATTTAATATACAGAAATCTCAATAAAATGCGCTTCATCTTGCTAAAAAAAATATCAGTTAGTAGAAAGAAATGTTATTTTTCTATGAATATGTCGCGCTACAAACTAATATATCTGAATAAAATTCGTACTCAAAGAAATAACCCGATACCACTTGATATGGATTATTTTACTCAATAGTTTTCTTTGTCAAAGAGTATCACCAGGAAAATCACAAGAAATACCGCTTTTCGGTATCAAAATATTTTCATTCTAATCTTAAACTATGAGGGAGAAAAATCAGAGAGTAGAGAGAGACTAGGTAACTAACATTATAGTCTTCAGGGAGGTATCAAGAATATTTGTAGACAAATAAATTCTTTATAGTCGCTGACTAGTAGATAATTTCATTTTCAACCACGCAGATGTAGAAAAGTACTACAAACATTCAGTATCTACTTCATCTACTTACCTCGATGATATGTGCGTACGTAGAGAAAAATGGTAAAGTTAGAGAATGGATTAGGTTATTTTTAGTACAAATATCTAGGCTAAAAAGTTTTAATATTAAGTGTTTTTCTAATATCTATGTAATCAACATTCCAATTTCAATCTAATTTCACCCAGATGGACGCGATGCACTTCATATAGAACCAGGGAGAATCCTTCTCCTTTATTGGATGCAGATTGAGAGAAATACTAGATCCTTGAACCTGCGTGAAAATTTAGGAGGAAGAAATAAAAACAAATTCGGGCGCGGATTTTACGCGGAACACTTCATTCTGTGCTGTGGGTTGGAAGCTGTTGTGGGTTGGAAGCTGCTGAGGGTGGTCCACAGGGGGTGGGGATTTTAGCGGTGGGAGAACTAGGAAGACCCTAAAACCCTTATCCAGGGTGAGAAGGTGTGGTTCACTCTTTTTGGAGTGAGACCGTCTTGATTTACTGCGGCCACTTTCTTGAGGAAAAGCAGGAGGTCTCGAGGGGAAGGAAGGGAGGAAAAGAAACGCCGGAAATCCAGGTCGTCACCGAGGAGGAGAGGGTTGGGAGGGGCGGCAAAATAACAGTGAGATGAGCAACCCCTTCGTGCGCGATTGTGTGTACCCCTAATACATGTGAATATAGCAGTGATTGGTGTTGTGTGGGCAAGGTATTCCCCAGCAACCGAGGATGCCCCATCCAGATTGAAGGACTTTATTGAGGGAGTTGCTATGGTTACGGAATTGGGTGCGGTTTTAAGATACATTTTTTTCTCCAATCTATAGCTCATAAGCTTTAGAAATCCTTTTATATGAGGACGGTAAGGGCAACCCTACGCAGCTTTTATCACTGAAAATTTCTCCTTAACAGTCAAAATATTGACAGATCTTTCCCAAAATGTATTCGCTCAAGAATAAAAGAGCGCAACTGCTAAACCGTCAAAACATTGTAGGTAATAATTTAAAGAACCAAATATATCCTTATCATTAAGATTAAATAACGGTGAACGAGTACTGATATAATTTTTTTAATACTATCTCATATAGAAATAGAATTTAATAACAAGGATTCAATAGAAGACTAATGAATGTTACAATAAAAAAACGTGACAAAACTTTTTCACAGCAAATTATTCTGGTGAAGTTTATCGGAATCATTTATTTCTAGCGCACCTTGGTGTCCAACAGATCTCTTGCGAATGCAGCCAAATATACTTGGGGGAGACTTGAAGAACGTTACACATCAGGCTTAAGGAGCATTGGAAACATTTTAAGCTTGGACAACCGGAAAAGTCTGCATTGGCTATATATCGGCTATATATTGGCTATCACTCATAGATTTCAAACGCCCTTGCTATGGTGGTTATTGACCGGCAAAATAAAAAGGATTGTAATCGAGACACTGGCATTAATCTTAAAAGCCAAATTTTCGAACATTCATCTGGCCAACCATGAGTAACATGAATCTTGTGACTCATTACGGAATGATATCAATGGCGTCAATCAACTCAGACTGATTGAATCCACTCACTATAAAGACGATGAATGATTCGCCCATAGAAACTTTCGTGATCCGCAAATTTTTAACATGATGGAAATCGCGAGAAGACTTTACCAGAATTTTATACCATCCTTTTGAAAAAATAATTATCAACATCATTATTGGCGATTATGTCCGTAGACAAGTAGTAACGGCAGTGTTGTTCCCACAGCACTCTATCCTGGACTCCTTTCTTCATCTCTATGTAATTCCATCCTTCATTGATATTCGTCAGCATTCCGAGCCTACTCCACCCTCTTTCTCTCTCCCATTCTATTTACCCTTCTATTATTAATCTGCACGCAGTCACTTTTTCAAATATGTCCTATCCATTTTTACCTTTCTCTTTTTAATTTTTCTTTTTATATTTCTTTCTTTTCCTATTCTTCCTGGTACTTCTTGATTTTGATATTTTGTAGCTTTTTGAGCCTGGTAACCGCCACGCGGCCACTTGAGCTACAATATGTTTCATGCTAATATCTTCGTGATATTCATCGCAAAGTTTTATAATTTGTTTATAATTTAACCTTACAACTATTGAGAGCATGTGAGTGGCCAAGAAGAAGAATTTGCTGGTAAAAACATTGTTTTAGTGAAATATCAAGTCACTAAAACGATGAAAAACTGTAAGAAACGTCCATATAAATAGTATCAAGTATTTTATTAATATAAATATCTCCATCATTATTATGTATAAATTTGTTGTCCATTCATGATATGAAATATTCGAGGTTAGAGTTCATTGCAAGAGAGGTGAAATGAAATTATGTATTCATTATTTTTTACAAATTAACTCAAGTCAAAATCCATTCAATTTTGTAGTCAAAACAGTCATTTCTTCTTTCATACATTTTGTTTAACCTTTGCTAAATGGTGTCTGTGAGAAGCCACGCGACAATTAGCGACTGACGGAGGGTTAATCTTGCAAAATACTGTTATCCTTTCCTTATTCTACTTCTAATTTATTTTTTACAACTGCCATTCTTGGCAACTGTACTTAAAAGGTACTTGAAGGAGTTTATTTGAATGGATTTTGACTTGAGTTAATTTGTAAAAAATAATGAATACATAATTTCATTTCACCTCTCTTGCAATGAACTCTAACCCCAATCCCTTAGGAAGCAATCTACGCCTTTGCGAGTTCACCACCCGCTCTCTCTTCGAAGATAGAAGGGTTGGTCGTCTTCGCGAATGGGTAGCGCGTTCTCTCCGGGGACGGGGTTGACGGGAAGGGAACGGAGACGGCCTGAGATTGATCGTCCGAGTGAAGAAGAGCAATTTGGGAGGAAGAAGTGAGGACAAAAGAAATTCTAAAAAGAGGAGAGCAGTAAAGGGTGTATTGGGCGGGTGCGAGGGTTGCATGTCGCGGTGTTGTGAGCGTGCGGTCTCCCGTAATATATTGTCGCAGTTTGGGAGTCGATTGTGCCTCGATCGAACCCGTTCGGCGGGGGAAGGAGTCGTTAGGGAGATGGGAGGGAGCTTGTAGCCACCCTCGTCGACTCATTTGTGGGTGGAAGGGCGAGATTGATTCAGGGGACAATGCTGATCAATCTTCGGTGGTCGCGGATTCCCTCGGGATGATAGTAGTGTTGAAACTTCCCAATAGCTTTCTACTCGTGCATTAAATGGATCGAAAATTATAAATTAAAGAATAAATAGTGGATAAATTCCAAGGTGGATGAATTTGTAACGCGCAGCAATTTATTTAGAGCATGTTATTACAGATGAAACTTTTTATAAGCATAAGATAAAAATACCGCACAAGTACGATCTTTCTCGATATATCCACCAAGTGACAATGAAGCCTTAAAAAATCGTACATTAAATGGATTGAACAATATATAAAGAAAGAATAAACTGTACATAAATTTCAAGGTGGATCAATATAACGCGCAGCGATTTATTTAGAGGAAGTTTAAAAGGTAAAACTTTTCATAAGCACAAGGGAAAGGCAATATAGAATTCTGATATTCCTCGATATATCCACTAAAAGACAATGACACCTTTGAAAAATCATGAAAACAATAGAGCAAGGAAGAATAAAAATGGTAAAATCTAAGATTATCCATGGAAATAAAGTGAAATATGTCACTTATAACGTTTTACGTCCTTTAATTCTGCTCCAACACGTATTTATCTCAAGATGCCTTGAATGTAATGCTTAGTACGCCGCATATTCGAATTAATACTCATAACTCGTCATAAATATAAATGGATCCTTAACTTACGAATACCAGATGCCATTTATCCCTACGATTTGCAAAAAAAATGGCATTTTTGTATTCGAGCAGTCGAAAAATCCTCTTCAAGAGAGTACTCATGAAAAGTCATTCACTACATACCTATGCCATTCAGTGTATCGGGAAACGAAAACACGCTCTTGCGATGAATGAATTTTAGTATTTCTAATACGTGTAGGCCACGATGTATCCTTATAAAAGCGCTATAGTATCCAGGGTAAGCCAGAAAAAAAGAGAACACACACAAAATACTATGAACTGTCGAGTGATGATGGCCACCTTAAATTTGGATTTTCACCTCCAAGCGTTGAGCAAAACTCGACCAAAAAATGTAAAAGTATGTTTTAATGTGTTAAATATAATAAGATCAAACTTAAAGAATTAGAAAGCTCTGAAAATATTCCATAATAATCAATTAACAAGTCCCCTCTGAAATTCATTGATCTGTCTAAACGTAACGATATTATTCTCAAGATTATGATAAATTTGGGAAATTAAAACATGGCTTGGGAACTTTCAGCGCCGTCTGCAAGCGTCCATTAGCCTCCAGAGCAAGGCAGTCGCATTCGAGGAAAGGTTCTCGAGCGGCCTATTCCGGGGAGAGAGAAGTGAAGAGGGCTTTTTTGGATTTCAATTTCCAAACTGCGCTCCCGCCTGACGTCATTTCCCTTCGGTGGATTTAAATCGCTCGCTACATTATTGGCTCCCATTCCCAGACACGGCTTCAGACCCGCACACACGTTAACGGATTGGCAGGGCAAGAGGGAGCTAGCGAGCCCTGGTAATTTTGGGATTTCCACGCGCAAGGCTGCCTAATGAATTTCTGGGAGGGCGCAATATTCCGCGCAAGAGTGCAGTCATTAGGCGATAAACGGGCGGCGGACGCACTTGTACGCCGCCAATCGGCATCAACTCGTAAACGCAAACCTCTCTCCCCTTCCCCTTTCCATGCATACTACCTTCTTAACCCTTCCTCCCTACCCCTACCTTTCATCCAGGCAACATCACCCAAGCCGCGCGAATATTTGCGATCATTCAAATCTCCTCCGCTCGCGAGGGAAGTCAAGAGGGTAAAATCCACCGCGGACCACTCCAGCCTTCATCGCTTTCGTATCCGAGTGAAGGGCACCTCCATCCTTTCGAGGAGACCTTCAAAGAGAAATTCAAGGGGTGCGGATCGAGAAAAAATACCTTGGCTCGATAACTTCGTTCGTTTTCACGCTGTAACGCGCCGATTTTGGCGCTTCTGTGTGATTACAGATGTAACAAATAAATTTATTTACAATTTAAACTCAAACCTCTGAGAATCTGTGCTAGACAGACGAAATAATACATAAAATATTAGTAAACTATTGAAAATAACGCAAGTCACGTCGAAATCGGTAAAGAGTATACTTGTAGTGTAGAATATATGCTGTCTCTGTAAACTGTCTTTCTTAAATTAAAGATGAATATTCACAATACGAACTCGTCCACCATTGCCTACTTACGGAATTAGAGACTTTATAGTACAATTACTTTTTTTCTGTATCGTTAATATTTAAAAATAATGATTTCTGGAAAAATAATTACTTGTTTTGTAATTAGCTAAGAAAATTATGAAGTGGTTTTCTAACATTTTGCATAAAAGCTACACCAAATTGATACAAGGCACCAAAATATCATTTTTTTGAGGTAAATGGAAGGCCTTATAGGTTCCATATTCAAAATATCACAAATTAAAAACTCTGGTGACTTTCGGCACAAAATATTAAAAAACTCAAATGATAATGGTTTCAAAACCAAATTCCATAGTCAAGATAAAACAGAGGTACTAGCTACTGAAACTGTAAGTAAAGTAAAAAAAATTTATAATAAAAGGTAAGAGATATTTTCATATCTTGATATATATAACAAATATCTATCTAACTCCAACGTTTGAGCCACAAAATATCCGAACCAAACCGATATAACGCATACCAGAAGATACTCCACTACAAAAAAACGACTGGGTGGGTTAAAAATACTGTTCATGGACGTTGATTAATTGATTAAGCTTTGGCAACTGCAGAAGAAAATCTACGGGATCTGTGTTCTTTAATCCAAATCTCTGGCTCCTAAGAAGGAATTGAATAATAATCGAGAGAAGAAAATCTCTTCTCAAGGCAATAAAAACGGCATTTTTTAAGCTAATAGATTAACACATGATAATTCATGGAAATGTTCGATTTTAATAGGGCGTAACAATACAATAAAATTACAAATAAAATCATTCACGGCATAAGACAGTGAAAGATTTATTAATTCATCATTAGTTCACCGCGATAATTACTTCAAAATAATTAATTTTTTACCGCAACGGGTAACGGCAACTCAGCCTATTTTCTGAGTTTCCGATATGTTTGTAATTCTGCGTTGAAAATTGCAAATATTTGTTTCAACATGCACATTTGCACTTGCATTTGCATTTGAAAAATATTTGTGGCGCAAGAAAAAGAATTTTCACTGGAATAAATGGTAGTCATAGTGTGGTATTTGAAACCCAGAATCGGCATTAGCCTGCCCTAAGCGAAAGATACTAAATGGGCCATGGTTTATCCTCCCATCCAACGGCAGGAGTGTAGCGCCTTAAATGCCCTCCACACATCATTTAAGTAGGGATCGGTTAGTCTCTGAAACATCTCTGCCGTCGCCGGGATTCGAATCCGCCAACACTTTATCCAACACACCATACCCGATCCCCATCAGGAATAAAACTTACTACAAAAATGCGCTTGTTGTTAAGATCAACATTGACTACACATGCCGAAGGTTCCTGACGGAATTCTTTACTCATTCATTTCTCAAGGGTCTGTCGTACGAGAGATCTTCTAGAAGTCTTGAAATGTAGAGACGGAACCAAAAGGGCGAACACAACACGCCTGGCTCATGAAAGGATGCGCATATGAGATGACGCGCAGTCTATTCGCACTCAAGAGCCGAGGATATATTCCTCGACTATGCGCTGAGGGCGCTGAAGACACGGAAAAGAAACGCCAAGGTGAGATGGAAACAAAAACAAATATCACACGAAATGGTCAAGGTTTCAGGATTCACGGCAAATATTGAGAGACGACCGGAAACGATGGCTTTTATTATGCAAAAAGCTACGCGACAAAAAACTAGCACTAGCAGAATATGGAGGCAGACTGAAAGGTGGATATGGTGATAAAAGTTTAAGAGGGTGCACGAAAACACTTTTGGAAGGAGGATGGAAAGTGTTGGTGGGTTGCGTCGAAAGACAGAGAATATCGTGAGATGTTTTTCACTAATACATGAGGGTTATCGAAGCAAGTCTTCAGAGGGAAGAAAAGAATAAACTAAATGGGGAAAGCTTATGAAAACCCAGGTGACTCAGCAAAGGTCAAACACTGTATATTCTTAAAAAACTATCAGTTTTACAGAAAATGGTGGCCCACGTTTGGTTTGATAAATTTCAGGTTCCAAGCAAACATGAGGTGCCAAATGCACACAAACTGCTATCTTAACTATAAAACGGATGGTAAAAAAGCACCAGGTTAGAAAAAATACTCCAGTGGAAAATTCAAACAGAAATAAGCAGTCCAGTGATGAATTATTACGCTCGTTAACTAGATATTACATTATAGGAAAACAAAATATACCTAGGTGAACACCAACCACCTTGTAAAACCCCATATATATCAAATATTGATGAAGAACTACAGAAATTACTATTAATTGATTAAAAAAACAAAAAGCATTAAACAAAAACCGATGTTTGTGAATTTGCTTCATTGTGTAACTAGAATATTGGGTTATTGTGGTATCACTTGATTATTTCTTTTTTAATATTCAACGTTTCGCAAAATAATGTCATCAGAATATTATTTATCAGAACTAAATCGCATACTCTCTTAGCATTAAACAGAAAAGCGAAGAATATCAAGTATTGACTGTTTCAACAAGGAATTTACTACCATGGAACAACATTACTTGGTAAATCCCGGGTTTTAATTACTTTTTTAAGTAAAAAGTGGCGAATATAATAATTTATTATCTTCGTAGGTAAATACTTTATTTCAACACGAACAAATACATAATAAAGTAGTGCATAAATTTTAACCAGCAGAAAATATTCCACAAAAATGTATTTCCCTTGATTTTCGAAGCTCCTTTGTCCCAGCAAATCCTTTTCTTTCCTGACCACGACATGATTATCCGTATGCTGGAACCAACCGATAGTGGGACCTAAGTAACCATTTTCGTCGGCTGCTAATCCTAGCCTAATCGTATTATATCCGTCTGCAGCATAGCCCCCAGTCGTACGTTATGCCTACAGATGGCCATGAATATTCATTTTCATATCTCCAGGGTTACTACCTTTTTTCCTTTGACGTCTGATTTCATAGAAATTCATTTATAGCCCCCAGAAAAAGGATAAGGTAGCGAGCGATCCATAAATTCAACCCTTCCTGGCAGCTACTTTCCGAAAAAAAAACGGACCCAAGACTGACATGGGGAAATAAGGAGATTTTCAGCCCTTGAAATTGAAAGAAAAGGGACGGCAATGAAAAAAAAGAGAAAGGACGATCGGAAATGTATATTTGAGGAAAGAGAGATATGAAAGTAGGTATATTTTGGATGCGTCGGAATCACAGTGAAAGAAGAAGCTATAAGGATGTGAGATAAGGAATTCGATTCGAAGAGAGCAGGGCACCGATCGAAGGGGAATTCCATATGTTTGTAGAGGCTTAAAGACATGGAGATGAAATCCTAAGCAAGAATGAGTAAATAAATATTACCTGTATTCATGTATCCGTTGAAGATGCTGGCTTAGCCAGGATTTTAAAGTGTGGGGTGTTTACTGGAGAGTTTGGTGCCCAGGGTGAAGGGTCCCGGGTTTCTCCTTCAGAAAATTTTGGATTTTTGGATGTTGAAGACGTGACTTATAGGACTCAAAAACAGTAATTTGTTACGAGTATGTATTAAAATAAAGTACATAATATATATAATAAAATAATACATCTACATCTATATAATACCCCGCAAGTCGCCTAAAAAGCGTTTGGCAGTGGGTGTTAGGACACTAGCCGTTTACACATAAAAATGAAGAGCTCTTACGAAGTTGGGAGTAGCATTTATTAAAGTCCTTTATGGTTCGGAGGAAAAACGAATTCCCTCATCTCTCCGTTCGGCAAAACATCTCTCTTAATTTATCGCTTCTATCGGATCTGGAAATATGGTGTGGCTCTAATATTATGTTCTCCGTGTCGCTCTTAAAGATATCCTCAATTGTACAAGCAATCTAAGGCTAGCGCGCAGCCTCCGAGTCTCCAGCGGCTCCCAGCCAAATTCGATTAACATCTGGGTAACGCTGTCTATACGCTCGTAGCAGTTTTTGACGAAACGCGCAGCCTTCCTTTGTTTTTTATTCAGTTCGCGGATTAAGTCTTTCTGTACCGGATCTTATACGCTCGCTGCATATTCAAGGTGCGGTCGGACGAGTGCGAAATAACACCTTTCTTTTAATTTCTCATCCGAAAATCTTCCCACAATACGCTTGAGGAATTCTAATTTCTTCAGGGCTATGCCGCAAATATTCCTTATATGTGTTCCTCACGAGAGTAATACGTCTTGAGTAATATCATATTTTATATATGACCTAAAGGTGATAGTTGAAGTTAAGGCTCACCCCAGACTAAGCCACAACTGTGTGAACAAAGTACATTTAGCGTAGGGAGTCCAGCTCCTTTCACTGAGCCACCTCGCATTCAAATAATTTTATTTTAGTATCCGGATGCATCACCCAGGACCTGAAGTGGTTACCCTACGATCATATGTGTAACGCTATACCCACTACTACACAAAACTGAATTGGAAAAAAAATTATGAATCTAACCACTGCTACCAAAGAATACTGCTATAAATCAAAGCACAATGGGATCACTCTGAAAATGTCAAGACAACTGAACAATCGTGCTGAACATACTTTGAACGTACGTTCTTTGAGTATCTCTGACTTTTCACTACCGGGAAAAGTTACCTTCAAATAAACAACAAGTTGTGTAAAGATAAAATATTGCAATTAATTATTTTTTCCTTTATTACTGCATCATCTATTCATTTTTTGGCGATGAAATGATTATTTTTGCTCGTAGAAGAAAAAATTGTATTGTAAATAGTTAATAATATATATGTATGCACTGTAACGCAAACGGCATTATCATTAGATGGGCTGTAACTTAACTGTGCTGCTTAAAAGAACATCAGTGAGGTAAAGAAAATGGATGTGGAATAGAATGAATGGAAAGCAGTGGTACAACAATGGCTATACTATGAATGAAAGAAATAATTACAGTTCAAACCCTGCGGATGTATACGAGGAAAAAAGGACGAAATGAAAATAAATATTGAAGGGAAAGGGTGGGTAAGGAGAGATTTTTGAATGCCTGGAGAGAGAAATAACGGGCTGTAAAATAAAGGCTGTGGAATCTACAGTAACCTTGATCCCTTAATCCGTTCAATTTCCCGTCAATTATTTACTAGTGGACCAAGAAGGCGTTTAGTATAGTGCAAAATATAGAAGAAAAAGAATAGATGCCGAATCACACGACTGCTTCTTTCACTTCTTCCCAATAAATGGCTCCAAATACATATAAAAGCCAAGGTTTTCACGGTTCTCGATTGAAAACTATGTTCTTATGATTTCCCTACCTCGTTATTGTCATGCTTGTGACAACAATTTCACGAGTTCTGCTGCTTCCACCATCACGTCAAATAACTGTGAATTCCCCAACACAACATTAACGCGAGAGGAAGCGCAGAGGAATGCAATTAGAAGTGCTCTAATGATAACTAGAATGAGCTCCTGAAAAAAGCTTGACGTTTCAGGGATTAATTATTTTTACAAATTTTGATGTCCAAAAGTTAAGTGAAACTGTTTATTTGGATAGAGTCAACTTTATTAGCGCAATTCCCTCAGACATCAATATGTGACAAAATGCATCGGATAATACTTGCTGGATCCATATCAATGTCGAAAATATCATTTCCAGTGCTTGCACTCACTTCAAATGGAATTTATAGGAAAAATCATTTAGCTAACCGATATTCGAATCCGGATCTTCAAAGTACCGGTCAGGTATGCTATATGTTACTGAAAAAAATTCATCTACGAAAGAGAAAATATCATGGGATACTCACTGAACTAGGTGTTTACTTCTCAGCCCAATTCACATTGACACACATGAGAAATATAGATGTAAGACGATGGAAAATGAAAAATTATTCTTTAATACGCATCACGTGTTTATTTTTACCCGCAGACTAAAAAATGACACTCAAACGATTGAGTTTAATCATACGCGGAGTAGGCATAACTGCATCATCCTAAAACACATCTATCACTTGCCAAATAGAACGAATAAGGAGGGTTTTGACCTACTTTTTTTTCAATGTCAGCTAGCTCGCCGCGAGACGTCTCATGCGCGTAAACAAGAGAGCGAGAGGGCGTGCTGAGGGAACATCGGATTGGAGTAGCAGGGAAAAGGGTGAAGGTTGGGTATGACGGGCCAAAGTGGGAAGGTATTCGCAGGGGTGACAGGTAACAGTTCCGGGGGGAGGGGGCGCGGCGCGAGAGGGGAAAAGGGATGAGTGGAGTGGGGGGAGGTGGGCAGAGGAGGGGTACGAGCGGTGCAGACCAATTAGGCTAAGAACTTCCCAAGAGGAAGGAAACTCAATTTTGGAATGAGAATTCAATATGGTTAGGACGTCGCAGGTGGAGGTAGGGGGCGGAAGGGATAAGGGACTCGTATGGGGGGGTGCTCTGGAGGCGTCGGGAGCCAGAGTTTGAGTTTGCACATTGGCGGATCGGAGCGAAGGGAACGGTCGTGGAGGAAAGATAAGTAAGAGGAGAAGAAGGGTTGGGATATGGAGATAAATGAGGATGTGGACGTACGAAAAGATAAGGAAGCCTATTACAGGAAAGGAAGGAGGAAAGAGGGAGGACATGAATAAGAACCGACACTGAAAGTGTTTGAATCGCGAAGTAATGGAAAGAGGCAACCGAAAGATAGGCTAATACATCGATGGCTAAGTTCTAACAACACGTCTCTCAAATTTGGCCGGTTTGAGACAGTAATCTTAAACAAATCGTATTAACATTAAAAAAAAATACAAGTACAATACAACTTTGTTTGGAAATGAATGCTGTTTTTCAATTTTATGAACTTTTGGTATATAATTTCAGTGTGCAAGTAACAAATATTAATCGTTTTTTGCTCTCCTGAAAATCTGCTATTTTTGAGATACCTGTTGTTAGAACTTAGCCATCGATATGCAGATTTAGTCTAAGGGACATTGCCACAGCCATTTTAAATGGCCTTTAAAAAAATTCATTTTTTTCGTATGGATAATTCCAAAATAATTTAATCATTAAAAATGATTTTACTAGGCTTTATGATTGTAATTATCGTATTTTATGTAGCCCCGTGAAAACGATTATTGTACTCGTACTTCTCCTTGAATCCAAAAAACTAGCATCCACAAAAAAGGCGAAAAAAGTGGTATTTGTAATTTAGATATAGCAGAGAAATTGATGGTCCCGATACATAATGGGGATTATTTTTCTAGTGTACTAGATATTTTGGCGCAAACATAACCACGCTCTAGCCACAAATGTTAGAAGCAAAGGGGCAGAAGAGAAAGAGGAGAAAGGAAGGGAGGATCAGGATAGGATATATGCTTATAACGGATCGTGGTGGCAGCAGTCAAATTGGGAACGAGTGTGCTTCAAGGACACCGAGAAAACAACATGACGACAAGGAAGGCAGGAAGGCAAGATGGTTTGGGAAAAGTGTGAGAGGGAGGCAACGATTTCTCAAAGGATAATGACACATCTGCAGACAGCTCAAACTAATAATATCCACCGTTCGGTTAGGCAAGAAATATTTTAGAGCTTTTATTTTTCACTCCTGGAGATCAACCCGGCACTGAGATCAATACATTCTTTAAAAATCAAAACCGCTTAACAGAAGGACAAAAATAAAATTTACGATGGCAATTTAACAATTAAATGTAAGTTGGGTTTTTTGGATGGACAAAATTTCCACTACACGTTAAATAAAATAAAAGTCACTCTAATTAAATGGTATACAGATATATAGACATTTTTGGTACAATTCTTATCATTTGCTCTTATATCACCTAATATTTGACCCGAAGGTTGATTTTCACAGGAAAGGTTCACCCTAGACTAAGCTGCGGGCATTTAAAGTCCACACTTTCAAGGTTGAGAGGCCAGTTCCTTTTCCTGGGCCGAACTACTTTATCCTCACACTTCAAGTGTTTTGGTTATGGGAATGACCGTACACTTCACCCGGGATTTGAACCAAGACCTATCTTTCAGCAGTCCAACGCTCAACCTCCAAGGGTACAACGCTCTCAACCTAATACTTGTTACTACCTTTGAAAAATTGTCTAATAAAATACCTTTGAGACCAAAATTAGATTTCCTACAAAAAAGAGACGTGGAGGGAAGAAACAGGGCGGTAGATGGAGCTACCACGGTGGCAGCACCGTCGCAAGGGAAGGAAAACGTTTCAAAGGATTCCGGGATACGCACAAGACGAAGAAGAGGGTAAGGTAGAGGGGATCGATTTGGCAAAGGGGTTTGATCGGGGTTGGGGAAAGGAGGAATACGGTAGGGAGGGTAGGATTCCTTCGCGAGAAAGGGTGGGTTTCAAAGGTCACACCATAAGGAGTGGATAAGGGTTTAAGAGAATACCAATTCCATTGCGAAACGAAAATGGGTTTAGTTTGAGTCAATTCCAAATATCGATTCTTAATTCCATCAACTCTCGGGAACGGAATCGGAATCGAGAATCGGTCGCCTAAAGTCGATTACGATTCTTTGGATTCCAGGAGGATAAATGTTTTGAACATAGTCTATAAGCTTGGGGCTTATAGGCCACCACATACCATAGCCATTGTACACTGTACATTATTAATTAGCCCTTCCGAGTCTATGCGGCGTAACTCAGTTACCCCAAATTATGTTAATGCTGTATAATTATTTTATTTTTTAATTTCATCCCTTTGATAATTTTTGCATTTGACCTCAACCACTTAGCCATTTTTCATGCGATGAAAATTTTTTTAAATTTAAATTGTTTTTGAAAGCTTCAATTTTTATTGCTGTGGTAATTGAGTTACCCTCTTGAAGAAAAAATCTTGTTTTTATATGAGTGTAGGGATAAAAGCTTAATGCGATAAATTTTATTATATTATAACTTCAATAACGCCAATATTCTACATGATGGCACCTTGTAAACTTGTTTTTTCATAGCACAATAGTTAGTCAATGTACAGTAATAATAGCTATATAGGAAAGATTCATACCATTTCGCACAAAATAAATTTAAAACCCTAAATTTAGCCCAAAATTTACATATAAACTATATTAAACAAGATATTACACCATTAAAAAGAGATCTATAATGTTAAAATTACAGGAAATACTAAAATACCAAACATAGTTTATTAATTACAAATGAGATACCGGAGATACCCCACACAGTCGTTCGCGTAAGTTTTCTAGGCATAGTCACCGAAGGATTAAGTTGAAAATTTTTGCATGGATAAGTTAAAGTGTTTATTATTTAAAAAATCTGAGGATATATCAGTATACTTCTAATTCACTATTTTTTATAAATATCCTTTTTGTGCTACTAAATTGTCAGGAAACATGATAAAAGATACATTGAGTTGTAAGTTCCGACTGAAAAGTTTAATTGACCGACCCAGGTTTCGACATTTACACTATGTCATTTTCAAAGGTGTGGACATAGTGGACATATTTTATATGTTAACCTGGGTGAGTCAATTAAACTTTTGTGGAACATCCAACTCAGTGTATGTTTTATTATGTTTCCTGTCACCAAGTTCCACCACATATCGCCATCCAGCCTTTAGCTGATCACTAAATTGTCTTTTTTATTTTATTCCATGTATTAAATTTTAATGGCATTAATGCTAGAGACAAATCAATATTCTAGCCATAAGTATGAATAAGAATCATTGGAATCGGACTGGGGAATCGATTTGAAAGAATCGGAATCAGAATCGATAAAAAGTGGAATCGACTCATCCCTAGTTTAATCAACACCTCGTTTATAAATATGCTACCCGAGTTTTAAGATGCATTTGTGAGCTGGAGATGTTGGGTTGTTAGCTGCGGGGAAAACAGGTTTTGATTCGATGCGGGGGGTTAAGCGGAAGTATAGGGTAGGTTGCGGGATTGAATCAGCCCGCGATGGATTGATCTGATTCCGTAGGGAGCAGGAAAAGGGAATAGGGAAGAAGAAGGCAGATTTCATTCCGGAGGAGAGGCTGAAGAGGCTTTTCTTCCTCATTCAGTTAACCTCTCGAATTCATTGGAGTTATCTTTTATAGATTTTAGCCAATTTCAGAGGTAAATCTCAACTGTAGCAGTTCGGCACGGTTCAGGAGTTGAAGTAATTAGGAAAAGGGAGAGGTATCACTGATGGCCGGGACAAGTTGGCCGAAAAAATTAAATCCAAGGTCAATACAAAAAAGTCCTAAACTAGGTTTCATGGGAACTTAATCAGCTAATTACCTAAATTTTAATGGAAGATTCATTGATATTGGCTACCTTGACGAGAAATTAAAAAAAATTATTTCAGTTTTGTTCTCACCCAAAATATTCAAATCACTTTCGTCCCAAACCCTAATCTCAATTGGAAGTCCATATTTCACATTAGCACTAATGACTAGAACAAATTATATTGTTTCAGCAATTTACAGCAATGATGCTTCCCTAACCATTTATCAAAATTGTAGATTAAAGTCTACCAACAACCACAGTAGCGCCTAAATCTTTTTCTGGCTATGAAATAGAGGTATTTATTTCTGTTTCAATCAAATAAACGTTAAAATCTGGAGCCAGGACTAAGGATCACCCTGAAAATACCGTGAAGTGCATTTCGTTTATCTTCACGAAATTCTTTAAAATATTTCACAATCCCCTTTAGCCTAGCAAAAACCTCTTGCAGAGTTGCAAGTAATTTTCTCCAACACCTAATAGTCAATGATTACGAACGCATTATTTTCTGATGCAAGAAAGTTCAATCCTTTAATTAATTTCCCAAGTACCGATTAATGGTCTAATAAGTCATGAGTAGGCTTCAGCACTGACGTTTAAAAGGTAACATCGAATTGGATAATGTATTGCTTATGTCATTAATTGTCAGAGCCACGAGTTCTTTTTCCGGTATATCAAGAGAATCGAAATTTTAAAAATCTATTGAATATTTAAATAACAGATTTCAATAAAATACCTCAGTGAGATCACCAATAAATCTTAAAGCAGCATCATTTAATTTTCATTGCAAGGAGATTTTGAGGAAAAATTGACCCCAACAGAGCCCCAAGTTAAACATTCAAGGTCATGTTTAACCTTCATAACTGGATCCTCAAAGATGAAATGAGTCTTTTGCGTGTAATTTTGCTACGGATCATTTCCTAAATCCACGTAAATATGATAACCAACGAAAAAGTCTTAGAATGACCCTATTCAAAAGTTCATAATTTAAGGATACAAACATTTGCAAGGAAACATCTATAAAAATGAACCACAAACGTCCGTTCTTCAAATATGTATTGCTATATTCGTAAACATGCCTTTCGTATTTAGTTCTCCCTCAACCACCTCTACGCAGGCAAGGAATAAATCAAGCGCGTTTCATTTCCACATAAAAATTCTGGCTGAGAAAATATTAAAGCCCACTGGCCTGGGAAACGTATCTCATCTTATAGGGCAAAATCCACTCGAAATATGACTTTCCTTCAAGGTAACAACTCCGATAAAAATCCAACGTTTTTATGCCTCGACGGCCTTCACGACCGAGGGATAGCATGCTAGAAAAGCAAACAACCTGGGCTAGTATAAATTTTGAGTCTTGACAAATAATGCGGAGCACGAAAATAAGACCTTCCCAAACTGCAGGAAAATATCGAAGAGGGATATAGAAAAAGTGACGATTTTCTCAAAAGGAAAAGCTTACAAAGCTGTTTGAGTTCTTTAAATCTGCTCCATGAACGATGACTTCGAACAAAAAATGAAATAGGTGAGATCAAAGAGAAAGGAAATATCTACACACGAGGCAAAATTTTTCCCTGATGGAACTAAAAGAAGAAAAAAGAAAATGGAAAGAAAATAAGAGCATAATTGAGGAAAGTCAGGTAGACGGGTAGCCACAGCAAGAAACACACTATTTTTCGTCGAGTTTATCAGTAAATGTTTATGTGACCAACCAAAAAGAATAATTCCAGAAATTTTAAGGTTTTCAGCGCAACACAGAAACACACACAAATTAAGTAATTCGATTCCATTCAAAATATCCCCCGAATAACTGATCACACTGGATATCAGTTTCTCATCAGCAGTTTATCTATTTTTTATCCAAGCGACCAACGCAACGAATTTTACTTTCAGAAGCTAGTGTTATGATTATTTATTTTTGTAACTTGTACCATGCCCCCGTGCCCACTAGAAAAAGTGTAACTCCTTAACATTTTAAATAGGTATTGGTGATGAAACGTCAAGTAAAACCTTCATGAGATAGACGAAATCCAATTTTAATCAGCTGCATGTCCTTTATGGTAAAAATAACCATCTGAAAATTTTCGTATTGGCTTATCTGCTCCAGTCATTTCGTGGGTATTTTTATTACTAAAGCTGAAAATTTTTATTTCATCTGTGAATACTGTTAGATACCACTATTTCAACGTAAGGAAATATATCATTACTTTCACTCTCCAAAGTGCCATATATGCTTCTGTTGTGTAATTGCACATTGACGCTTGAAAATTGCACTATTGCACACACTGGAATTTCTTTGCTGTACACATTGGGTTAAATGAAACTACTGAATGAGTAAACATCATGGAGCCATATGCGTTAAGCTATGAGCAACGATGAAAACTTACTGAAGTCAATAAAATAGGGAAGTATAACAAAAAGGCTTTAAAATAGCATAGATATTGTTGGTATTTTATTGGAAAGCACTGGTAGTTGTAAATGAATTAAATGCAATAACTCTTCATATTTTAAAAGTTTTAGTAGTACCGTATTTTAACTTCACACACATAAGGATTGTTAACAAATACAGATCAATAAACAAACTTGGTAACCAACCAACAGAGACAAAACACAACTGAAAATTACAAATGTCAACACCCCCCCGTAATTGAAGATGTGCTGAAACAGCTCTTTAGCATTTCCATCAAATGAATTACAAATTTTTAAAAATTATTTTTAAACCATGCCTAAACCTCTCATACATTTTTCATGTTTTATACGATTTAAGCCCTTGGTAAGTATGTCAGCTGTCATTTCCTCAGTGGAGAGAAACTTTTTATTTGCAACTCGCACTAGCTTCCAAGTTTCATTTTTTCTAAGACACTCTAATTCCTCCATCATTGCTTTCATCCAATGCTCTTTGTCTTCACTTTGCATAGCCTCTTCAAATGTGGTAGGTTCTTTGTCAAAGAAATTTTTTTGCTTGTAAAACAACATGATCAGGAAATTGTTTCTTGTTACGTACCCTTTGAGGATATCTAGGACTCTTAGCAGTTTCTTGAACATTAGTCCCAGCTTTATCTTCTGTTGAGTCTGCATTTTCACAAGGAGAATCCAAAAGAATTTTAACAGCAGCCGCAGCTTCATCTTTTGTTGAATCTGCATTTTCATTGTAAGAATCCAAAGGAATTTGAGCATCAGTACTGCTCTCACCGGAAAAATTATTTTCTAAAAACACAACATCTCTAGCATGGACTACCTTCATATAATTAGAAAGATCCCTAAATTTGTAAGCTTTCTTATTCTCTATACACTATATAGTCACTATATCCTACAAATATATGTTCCTTGCTTTTGCTATCCCACTTCTTGCGTTCCTCCTTTGGAATATGTACAAAAGCTCGGCAGCCAAATACTCTTAAGTGTGTCAAGTTGGGACGCTCACCTGTCCATTTTTCTTCTGGAGTCATTCCTGTAACGGATCTATGAGGTGATTTATTCTTGAGATACGTAGCAGTTCTCACAGCTTCTTCCCAAAATGACTTAGGTAGTCTGGCACTATGCAACATGGAACGAGCCTTCTCCACAATGCTTCTGTTTCCCCTTTCAGCAACACCATTTTGCTGAGGAGTACGGGGTATGGAAGTCTGGTGAATAATTCCTTCTGACTTAAGATAATCTGAGAATTCCCTATTAACATACTCAGAACCATTATCTGATCGTAAAATTTTAATTTTCTGACCAGTTTGCTTTTCCATGAGGTTTTTAAACTCTTGAAACTTTACTCTAACTTGATCTTTTGTTTTAATGAAATAGGTAAATATCATTCTAGAGTAATCGTCTATAAATACAAGTAAATACTTATTTCCTTCTAATGATTTTACACTGAATGGTCCACAGAGGTCAGAATGAATCAACTCTAGGCATTTAGTCGCCCTTTTACTTTTGATTTTAAGAAAAGATTCTCGACTCTGTTTCCCTTCTAGACATGCAGTACATACAGTTCTATTTTCCTCAGGGGCGTAATCAACTCCATCAGCTAATCCATTTCTCAGTAGATTCATACCATAGCGGCAGAGATGTCCCAACCTCCAATGCCAAAGAGTTTGCTGAGAAGGGTTAGTTGTAGCAGCCAGGGACTTTTCTGATACCTGTGACTCTATCTTATATAACCCGTTACTGGGAAGAGCAGTCATTAAAACATTCCCTGAAATACTACAATCATTATCATGAAAAAATTTAGCACCTTCTTTCGTAAATACTACAACAAAACCTTTTGAAACACATTTTGACACAGATATAAGATTTGTAGCAAGATTAGGCACATGAACAACTTCAGAAATACTACTAATACTGTTGTTGTTATTACTTTTGTGAATCATGACAGCACCTATACTGTCACTCTGCAACTTACGTTTATCAGCACACACAATCTCCAAACCAGAGTTACTTTTAACATTGAACAGAATATCTTTATGAGGAGTCATATGGGCAGTTGCCCCGGAATCCACAAACCAATCATTTTTATTGCTTTGAGCACAACCACCAACACCTAAATCCGAGAATAAAGTGTATTGTTTCTTGTGTAGCTGCTTGTGGGTTGAACTCGATGTCTGTGCCGTTTTCTTGGTCTTGTTTGGACAGTCTGGTTTTTTATGGCCGGGTTGGTTGCATCCATAGCAGACGATACCATCTTGAGAGTTGTCGCGTTTCGGGAACTTCTTTTTCTTCGGAATAGTTCGAGACGCATTGGATGCAAATGCAGTCTCAGTTGCACCATCATTTTTGGACATTTCATTTAAGAGTTTAGTTTTCACCATGTTCACCGTTACTTCAACTCCTGAATTCTCGAGTGCCATTACTAGGGGGTCATAATGTGAAGGAAGACCTCCAAGCAAAATAGCAACTAAATCCTCATCAGGAATCTCCTTCCCAATATCAGCAAGCTTCTGAGCGGTATCCATTACGGCAGTTAGGTACTCTTCAATGGACGTATAATCTCCGAGGGATAACCGGTACAAAGTCTTTTGAAGGTTAAGTCTCCGGGCAAAACCCTTATCTTCATATGCATCGGCAAGAACTTTCCATGCTTCAGCAGCTGTTTTGCATCTTCTTACATGTATGATAGCGGAATCATCCACGCACAAACAAATCTTAGCTAGGGCACGCTCATCCTTCCTGGACTTTGAAGCAGCATCAGTATGATCATCATTTGGGTATCCATCAACAGCATGCCACAAGTTTTGATCTATTAAATACGCCTTCAGCTTAAATTTCCAAGTTGGATATCCTTCACGCCCACACAACGGCTTAATGTGAGACGATATACCGGATGCGTCAGACGACATTATGAAGACTTCACTTACTTCTTATAATTTACCAGTGCTGGGCCCATAACCTCTGTTGGTATTTTATTGGAAAGCACTGGTAGTTGTAAATGAATTAAATGCAATAACTCTTCATATTTTAAAAGTTTTAGTAGTACCGTATTTTAACTTCACACACATAAGGATTGTTAACAAATACAGATCAATAAACAAACTTGGTAACCAACCAACAGAGACAAAACACAACTGAAAATTACAAATGTCAACAGATATTTCTTATTAAAAATTCAATGGAAGATCATCCTATGTTCCACTATCTAAAGTGTGAAGCTTATGATTAGAAAAACTTTATCAGTCTCAAAAGGACTCACCGGCTGTGAATAATCGAACTGAAGAGTCCTACCAAGATTTTATCAAATGAGATCTACCACAATATAAAAATTACGTCGGCTAAAACATTTTATTCACAATTGGGTATTATCGTTAATCAAACAGCATTATTTTAGTTAAAGAGTGAAAAAGGCCAAACTATTTCACTGTACTGCTTCCACCCCAAGGTTTGGCTACAGAATTAACATCCAAACATTGCCCAATATGATTTTCATTGTGAGTAAAGAAACAGTATGGTCATTTGTCAGGGAAACTGTCAGGGGAACACAAAATCAAGGGTCTTTTCTCAGTTCTATCCCTTTGTTATATTGAAATCGGCATGACCATTTTCAATGGATGCGTTAAACCTAAGCACACCATTGGATAAGCCCAAATTATTAGCAGCAGATATTAAAAAGCAATAATACGCTAGAAGGTCATCAACTACAGGTATTTTAGGGCTTTTTGGAGAAAGTTTATTTCTTGTAATGAGAAAACTAATGGTATAGAGATAACTTTAGAATCCAACATCAACCGGAATAAGTGCATTATTTCATAATTCATTTTTTAATACTCATAACATAGTAACCCAATGTAGTTAGCAAACATCAGCACACGGTTTAAAAAACGTTGTAAACGCAACACGAAATTTCTTGCATAAAATAAATCAGAGCTACACCATTTCGGTCAAAATAATCCAAATTGCCAACATTATCAATGTACGGCTGTAATAATATTAGGGGGTATTGGAATTGTGACTCGTTCTCGGTGACAAGCCCAAAAAAGTTACATCTCCACCATTAAAACTTTAATTTGCCACAGCAGCACAGCAGGGGAACCGAAAGTGATGTACGCGGGTATGGAGTTACCATTTACTATGCAAAAAATTGTTACGTTACAAATAGAATATCATACGATGCCGTTTGTTTAGCAGTAAACAAATATCTACAGACGGAAAGAGTGTTTCCATCATTATTTTAGTGGGGGAAAAATTTGTAGATGGAAAGAAAAAAACTAGAGAGGCGAGACAAAAGAAAGTGAGACAACTGTACACTTTGTCTTCCTTGAGCACAACCAGAGGACCAAGACCAGCAAAAGTCGCATAAAATATTCACGCTAATTTCAAAAGGCCAGCAATATCACTATCTTTTTTATGACTTCATAGCCACACAATGATAAATTTATTTTTTAATGATTTTTGAAAGCGAAAATATTTCATGCTACAATTTAACGTCTATCTTTGAATAAATAAAAGTTTCCTAGATATAATATCGTTTTATTGATATAACCAGAAATAAAATTTTAAAATATTAAATATAAATCTTTCCTAGTTTTACATACAGCTTTTTTATGTTGTTTTTAGTCCTGATTTTTCAAGTTTAAACCAAGTTAAAAAACGACCATTAAACCTTCATTCATTGCTCTTCTCCTGAGTTTTTATTGTGCACCGTTTGCTAACTTAGTTTCATTTCGAAGCCTAGAAGTGGATAGTTTGTCGGAAAGCTGACGAAAGGAGAATTGACTATCATTTTGGACCAAAACTCAAGATAAAGGTGCATGTACTCACTCAGGTGCATCATTGAAAGTTCCCCATACTAATTTGTAAAAATTGCATGTAGGCTGTCAAGTATAGTGCTATGCACCAGCTCCCACACGATTGTTTTTTAAGGCAGGAATTTTAATCAAAGGTGGAACCTACAAAGGACGTTCATTAGCTCAAGCTGTAGTATGCGTATTATAACATTTCTATAAGTTATATTTGGGCGTTGTTTGTCCGTGCAATAATTGTGCAAAAATAGTAGCAATAACCGTCCGAATATTTTCAAAAATTTTCTCGGCCACTCAATCAACATTAAGTGACCGAGGAAAGCAAATGGATAACCACGGCAGAGCTCGGCACCAAAACATCCAGAGTTTGAACGCGATCTTCGAACCGATTGTGATATTCACTGTCGATTCTAACTTTCAACTAATGGATACGTAAACAGCTGGTGGTGACACTTGGGTACCTTACCTTGTCAGTAGTAACTAGACACAGTCCCAAAATCGTCCACTGCACAGAGTCATAATCTTTCACTAGTGCAGGTAATATAACTCACTCCTATTCTGACACCCTATTCCCTCTAGAGGAGGAGGAGGAGGAGAGGATATGTTTAGCCACGAGGACGAGGAGTGGTTATGACGCGGGTCTAATGCGACGCGCTCCCGTGATGTGTGCGGATGAAGAGGGCGCCTCAGTTTAGAGATCGAAGAGAGAGAGCGCCTAATGCGATTGGGAGGGGGGGGAGAGAGAGACATTTCGCGCGTGGCGGGCGGAATGAAGCACGACGGGATATGAAAGTAAAATTCAACGAGCGTTTCCCTCTCCGCGGGATTCACGTCTGGAGCGACGCTGTGGAAGCATCCCACACGTACGGGCTTGAAGACGCGTCCTCTAAGTGGAGGGGAACTTTAAGCTGGAGACGGAGAGAGAGCTTGGGTGAAAGGTCTTCGGCGCACTACTTCGTAATTGCTGCCGCGATATTCTATATCAATTTATAATACCCTCATGTCAATGGTGGAGTACCCGTTTGGGAATTTATTTGAAATTTTCACAAATGTTTAGTTTATTAAACAATGTGCGAAAAATCCATGGAGAAAAAATTATTCGCCTTGACCAGGATTCTAACTGGGATTCCCCAATTTCTGGTCGAGTGCTTTAGCCAGTTAAGGTACCGAGACGTCATTCCTCCCTTTGAATGTGACGCCTCGAGTGCTTAATTGGCTAAAGCACTCGACCGGAAATCCGGGGATATGGGTTCGAATCATGGTCAAGACGAATGACTTTTTCTCTGTGGATTTTACGCAAAATTTATGCATTACGGGTGACTCCCGTAAAAGTTATCACCATGGCCAGTCCCGATATACTTAAAACTATTGTTTAAAATTAACAAAAATATCCTGACAACTCCAAGCTATGCATCTACTACAATCGTGAGATTCGAATTGTGTTTGTGCTGGATTAATTCTAAATTCTTTGTCAAAATGTATATTTTAGACACGACAGGTGGACTTGGGTACCCACATTTTCATGACTTTCATTAATCAACAATGATGAGGCCGATATATCGTCCCCTCTTCTATCCTGGGTTTTCTAAAGGTTTCTCACCCACTCTTCCCAGAAGTTTCGCATTAGTCACACGATCTATATATTCGCTCTTTCTTAATAATTAAAAATATTCTTACATGTTTAATGACAGGGTAATAGCCATTTAACTGCCATCCATTTGATGAAAGCTGATGACATTGTTTCAATGACCTTGTAGATGGTTGAGATTGACAGGTCCTCCAATTCAATTTTTTATGTTGTGGTGAGCATAAGCGAGTAAAACTGTTAAAGAGAGTTTAATTTTTGTCAAACTTCCAAAGTAAGGATGCCAGAACTCAAATGAAATGTGGAATAAAGATCGTTAAACTTTTATCATAACTCAGCAAATTGAGTACAAAATTATGATTAGTATCTGTTTCTGATTACTACTGATCCACATCAGGCCATGACATTTAACATTTGATAAAAAAAGTCATAGCTACAATAAAATCACCCTGTCACTGACTTACTATCGCGTAGCTTTTGTTTCTGGAAAATGGCATACGAGGTAGACACAATGTGAATACAAAGTTCTCACTACAAATACAGTAACAATAAATTGTGATTTTAAAGAATAAATTACTTAGAAAGAAGCAGCCTCGTACATGGGCAAAAGAAATAATATCGTTTTTTGGTATAAGAGGGTCAAAAATACGCTCAATGAGATATTATTTAATAAGCTGTAAGCAATCGTGTAATCAAATGAACATTTTCAAAGCTTTACCATAATTATGGCCTTACATATAATGCAAGGAGAGTCGGAGATTAGTTTTTGATAATTTGATGAAATAGTTACCTAGATAGTCGGAAAATACTTTTTTATCAGATAGGCTTTTTCACGCACACATATAGGTATTTGTACTACACATAAACATAGGTTTTACATAGATTTTAGCCTAGCAACCAAACTAATTCAAAGCATCTCAAAAGAATTTAAACGACGTAATAAGTTGTATATTTTAATCCTCGCAGGTAAAAATTTTATTCTGGTAATAAGATTAATAAGATATATTTTTAAGCACACTATTCAGTCATTGTAGTTTTCTTCGTCTCTTAAGTCAGTTCTTCATATGACGTGCTAAATGAGTGCAAAGATTTCTCTGAAGAGAATAATTCTAGTTTTGCAGCCTCAGCGTAGGAGGCGTTTCAGAGATAAAAGTGCGAGGTATACGACGCCACAAGCGAGGGAGTGAGCACACTGCTTCCGTAAAGAGAGAGAATATGTGTCAACTTGCACAATAGCCTGTTCTTCTTCTGCACGTGTCCTTGACTTAACGTTTTCTGAAGAAACTATAAAATGGGCCACACGCAGCAACCAATGTTATCGTTTACAATTAGCTGCGAATAACTTTCGCCCAATATTCACAAAGGTTTTTTTTTTACCCGACGTCGAATCGCAATCAAGAAAAGTTCAGTAAGGTACACTTAACCTCAACAAATAATCTCTATGCATAAGACGTGGTACAAAGATGTTTTACTGAATATGACACACATAAATATCTAACAAATGAATGTTAATTTTCTTACGGAAACCTTCGTGTTGACCATTATTCTTGCAAATGAGCCGCGCTCTATAATATTAGTCAATTTTAAGCCATACATAATAATATGAACCTTATTAATTCAGACGAATAGACCATACATTCCTTCTGCTATCGCATTTTATTTCCATTCATCCATTAGACATCATGGCCTGATGAAAACTACAGATGAAAGACAGATGGAAGAGAAGGGCAGGGACGGCCCCGAATGAAACGCAGGATATGTTGTTATAAAGGATTTGGAAGGTAAAAAATACGTCACTATAAAAAAGTCTTGCAAATAGGAGAGGAATGGAGAACTATGTCAAAGCAATCTTGACTAATTGTGATACTGATAATGATAATTCTAAATTAGCCAATTAGTTTTTTTTAATTGAATTTCCAATAAATATGATTGCGTTTTGGAAACTTAAGTATTTCTTTCGGTATAAAATTCATACTGGCTTTGATGTAATACTGTTGGCTACATCCCTTAAGGTACTCTAACACAAACAGGCATTCATAAGCATTCAGTATATCCATTTTATTGAACTAGAAAATGGTGCCATGAAATTTTCACTGCATAGGTGGCAGTAGAAGCTGGATTGTCAAACGTTATTCTGTTCTTTGTAACTTCAATTTTTATGCCATGACATCATTTTTGTGGGAACAAATACTTAAAATAATTTATCAGCAAAATAGCTCACACAATCTGCGTCATGACGCCGTTTAGCGGCCTTAATTTAGGAGAGGAGAAGAGACTATGTAAAATCTTGATCTATCGGAACTATTGTTCTTTTGAAGTGTAACAACACATTAACTAAGAGTTGGTAAAATTTAATTTATTTCTATTATTGCGCCACGGTTTATTAACAGTTTTTCCAGTTAAGGCAAGTTATTCAATTCTCACGATTAGATAAGTCGATCTGTCACTTCTTTTTCCAGGAGTTTTACATCATAACTCAAGCCGTGTAGAATACAATATCGCAACGTAATTTATCATCGCATGTGCTGGTAAAAATGTACGTCACGATGGTTGTGAGCAGCCTGTTTAAAAAAAACGATATTTTTCTCGCAAACTTCATTAATCATGCAAAGCTTTATTCTTTTAACTACTTTGGATCACTTTTCCCGGATTTTTATCCGTGCAGCGATGGAACTTTACTTCTCTTGCAGAGTAAACCTAACAAAGTTTAATAAGAGAAGGGAGAGTTTACATGTTTTCACTTTTGTTATTAAAAATGTATTTCATTTACATAATTTTGATGCGACCTGTGATCGAAAAATAAAATACGTTTTTACTTCACTACATACAAAAACCTTTTATTTCATCGTCTAGTATTCATTTTTCCCGATTCATTTTTAACGTCAAGCATATTATTTTCAATAAATTCCCTGCCCTTTGTTCGGCCCTTTTCAATAGCTTTTCCAATAAAGTGGGCGTTAAAACAACCGCGATAAAATACTTTCAACAGCTTTCTTTATGAAGCTAGTATTCTACGGAAAATCTAGGACATCATTATTTCAACTTTCAAATACTCTACATTTTCAAATCAAGAGCCAAACGCATGAAACGTCAATTGTAGTAACTACTTCATAATTGCCGTCAGGAAATCGACAAGAGTACATCTTAAACAATATGACTCCTCTTATTAAGAGGATAAAAAATGACAAAATCAATGAAAACACATCCTTTCAGATTTGGTATAATATTGGTAACACATCGTTTATGAAAGTGAAGTGACTTAGTTGAAAGAAATAGAAACTGTTGGCCGATGATTCTCATATTGTTCGAAACTTTTACTTATTACAAATGAGCGATTTGGTAACGGCCTTGCAATGTCTACGTTGACTCAAATCAAAAATACATGCAAATTGAAGTGACTTTTACTTTCCTGGGTTAAATTAAAGGGTAGTAACAGCTTGAAGCCTTCCTATCTGAAACCATTCCCTAGTTCTAACTACTCAACCCTGTCCGTCACAGCAGATAAATCTGTCCTTGCGCCGTCTCCGAAAATGTTACGAGGACGTCGCAGGCACGACTGAAAATATTTAAAAATATATAATTCAGCTCTCGAGGTCGCTTAATTCGTCACGCAACTGCCGCGAGTGATGAAAGAGAAGCCATCTGCATCTAGGTCATATAGTGGCAGATGGTGCTAAGCCCACCTTTTTAATTACTGTACGCAAAGTTTTCACCGTGAGTTAAACGACCTTTGCTACTAGAACAGATAGATTAAATTGCGCTTTTCCCTTTAAAAGCCATTGTGTAAAGGTATAAAACATGACTAAAAATATTTTCAGACAGGAAATCAGATGAAGCACGGCAGCCACTCAAAATCAAATTTTTCTTCTCAAACACAAATGCGTAACTATAAATTGTTCTCCAGACTTTGATGACAACGTCTAAATGAATTCTTGAAGATCAAGAGATATTATGCTACCATGTGGCCGTGGATATTAACTCCTGATGGGCAGGAATACGCATTAATGTATATTCTAGAGATAAATTTTTGGTGTCAGAATAGATATTATTTCTCACCAAAACGATTTTATTCTACCATCAAAAGGAAATTTGTCTATATTTTTTTCAAACTCATTTTACAGTAACATACTTACCAGATATATTCTCTTACACTATCTATTCCACTCTGCTTCTTTAAAATATACTACCCTCTCTATTTTACTATTTAGAGTGTACTAAGTTCCAAGTATAACCGATTTTCATGGTCAAAAAATTGCTTCTTTTTACAATATTCATGTTCTTTTACGAATAGAATTTTGATATGAGAAGTTAAATTAGAGTCAAGTATCTGATATGGCTAACATTACCGAATCAATGATCCGCACACCAAAGTGATTTGGAAATACGTAGGACCATTTAGATGTAAAGCCCTAAAACCTCGTTAAAAGAGTGTTTTACACGAAAAAAAAAACTTTTTCGATAATAAGATATAACGAAATACGGTAATAACGAGAAAAAAACATATTTTATATAAATGAAATTAGAGTGGATACAGATAGACTCTATGCAAAGAGTTAAATAAAAAAGTAACAGTTTACAACGTATGCAATAATTTTCATCGAAGTTTTTAAGGGTGATTTTGTGTAACAATTTATGTCATATTAAAAATTTGCTACGCCTTAAACCACATAGGTAATAGGAACAGGTTAGTTAGTGGGTTAACTTTATAAAATCATCTTGCTACATCGACTCCTCGATACAAACACCCCAGTATATCATGTGGTCCAGTAAGTTCACTAAAAGGGGAATCATTTCAAATGTCTTCATTTATAAAATCATAAAAATCACACACGTTTCAGGAAGGTAAAATTTAAGATTTGCTCATATATTTTATAAGTGTCACTTTGAAGAAAAAATAGCGATATATTGCAAAAGCTATAACTTTAGGTGTATATCTTATTTAGTATACAGACACACTCGATAATCGGTAACCACTCAATGCACTGCCATATGATCAACATTTAGTAGTCTTTAGAATTATAGAAGTACTAATTCCATTATTTTATTACTGTCCTTCATTTGATTCAAAAATGAAAAGGGTTAAAAATATGTGTGTTTTATAAATAATTACTCGTTCTCTCACAAATACCAACAGTTCAAGATTGCATACCTGGGACAATTGTCTCACATATGATATCGAAAATGGCATACACCATGCTGTAAAATTTTCTGCATTGAATTTTGAATCATGTTTAGATGCTTATCTATGTACTGAATTACAAAGAATTGAAATTCATGTTGAATTTATGAGTTTTTTATGCTCCAGCAAGGATAATATGTTGATCACTAGCTGAGCCACTAATAAAAACGTTCATTTTTGTTGCTTATGTTGCTATCCTAATCGATTGCATAAAAATAAATGTACTTAATAATAGAATTACCAAAATCATTCTCTATTTAGAACGCAGTCACTTGATATAGGACCAAGGGAAAAAATCGGTTCATATTTCTCTCAGGTTTCTATTACAAATGCTCCACTGAACAGCTAAGTAAAAATCTACCCCTTGAGGATTTTTTTACGAAATAAGCCCTCCGTCCGAGAAATTCACGGCCTAGGTAGCTAAAAAGGCAATGCAGGAATTGCTTTGTAGCTTCATGTAGAACTTTGGTTTGAAAGTATAATTAATTAAGAATCCGTTAGTAACAAAATGTTATGCTAAAATCAATATCATATCTCATTGTATTACCTGATAAACCAGGAACACGCTAAAATAATGGGCTACATCACTGATAGCAGAGGTCTGAAAGAAGAGCCAAATTGAATACTTAAGAACAGAATGATTTTTCTTTTCATCTGCAATTCATTTATAATTAAAAGGCAGGATATAACATACAAGAGCAAAGAGAGAGCAAAAAAAAGTCACACAGCTTTGTGCGGCCGAATTAAAATCTCGATTATATAAATACGATCCGTTATGATATATTTTATCTTACCCTGCAGTAATATCCTCAAATCATTGATTCTTTCTTGGGTACTCCTCATTTATGTCTTACCTCCAATCGAAGAGACGAAAATAAAAAATATTAATGGGCAGTGTAAGAAAAAACATTAGCGTCCATTTGAGTAAGGAATATGAGAGCAGAGGGTCAGGGGGGAATTCTATGTCCGTCGTCCGTTGCTGAAATAAAAGACGTCAAGTGTGCGCAGCAAATAAGACGCGGATGGCCGGCGCAGCAGATGGGGTCACCGATGGAATGGCGCGGAAGAGGACGACGAGGATGACACAGTGAAGAGGTCGCGGGTCGTGACGTCACGGTCCATACGGAGCGGCTTGCAACGGGCCGAAATGACTGCGCCCCGTAACATAATAGAAAACGAGTTTGACCTAGAGAGATAGTCCATAAGAATAGAAAGTTACGATACATGGATGAGTGCACGGAACGAAGATAAGAAGTCTATAAATTAGCAACCGAGTTACTGAGCGTATAATGGTGTCATCCGTAATCTAGATCAGTGATCCATAAGTGTTGAGTGTATGGAAGGATATTTGCAAAATTCCAGCTAAGAAGATTTTTTTAATTCTCCTTTTTTCTTCAGCATGGGAGATGAGAACGTTTTGTTGCAGGCATTCGAATATTTGAGGAACTCACTGTAAACGCTACACAGTTTTAATATAAAAAAACATTATTCCTCGATCATGACGATTCTTCCAAGATATTTTTTTCCGATAAAAAGAAAAAAGTGGAAGTATTCATGAGAAATCTATTTATTACCTGTTTCAGGCGACGTTTTGGGTAAAATTCTAAAAACACCAGAGAATAAGAGACCATCGAGTTATTGAATCTTAAATTCTTATGCTGTTACAGGAGGTTAAAAAGAACTTTGCAAGATCCTGTGACCCTGTCTGTGAAGTGCGCGCGCAGAGACAGGAGGCTCTCAAGCGACCAAGTTAATTGAGTGCAAACAATACCACTTTTATAACAAATAATGAACCTAAAGTAGACAGATACTACGCCTTTTCTTTTTTAACGATTTGAAAAAGCAAAACTACTGTAATGGGCATGCTTTTATTTCACGTATCAACAGTTTTCCACGTATAAATTTGCTTAAGCACGATCTCCTTCCAAACTATCCCACATTAATGCTTATTTCAGTATTTTCATTGCAATTACAATGCCACTGAATCTTTTCCGAGTCAATGGAGATAAATATGGTTGATATGAATTGAATCACAATGGATGATGATTCTTCTAAGGTAAATATAAATATAAATAAATATATCAGCAAAATTATGATGTAGTGTGGGGATGCGGTATGTAAGAGGAAGGATTCAGTAACATTGTAGTCTCAAGCAATTAGGCACGTAATAATCGCGAGATAGAAGCTACTGGAGACACCAGCAGGAGGTTACGAAGCACTAGACCTGATACGCGCGCGTAAACAATTCCATTTCCTCTCTGGTGGTAAAGTCAACATAAGATTTACCATCGGCTCCTTTCTCCTTAATGGCTTCTGCTGAAGATAAATCCGTTCATTCCTTGTAACTCGGCCGTGGATAAGGAGGAAATACAGTTCCATTCGTTCGCCGCAATTTTGGCAGCCGAGACAATCCCCTTCCCCGCTCCGACTCTGCGTCATATCGCGGAGATTAGGCCTCGCGAATTCGAGCGAGCAGCTCACTCATCCGATACATCACAAACATGGGTTTTGCATCCCTGTCTCTCACATAACGACGTCTTTCCTCCCCCGCCTTCCACCACTGCGTACTCCACAGGATATCACTGCCATTTGCTCCCAGCCAGAGCAAAAACACACCAACACAAAAGGCCCGAGCCATCAATTTGAACCCCGCCATCCCCCGCACCCCGCCCCTTCATCTTTCCCTTTCTTCAACCCTACTTCACGGGAGGCATACGCAATGATTTCAAACCCTGACGTCAGTTGATACGACACCCGCCCCCTCTCCATTCATGATGGCCTTCCGCCTTAGAGACAGCTTCGACGAAAGAAAGCGATACTTGAAGGGGACAAAGTATCTCATCGGAAAGCCGTAGCGACGAAATTATACAATTACGTCTTTGAGTTATAAAACATCAATTGCACCATAATGAAATGTGTACTACAAATGGTTATTTTAGTGTATAACTCCACTGCCAACCATGGTTTCTACACTGTCATTTTCAAGGAAAAATTAAAAATAGCATAGTGAGTCGAAATCGTGGTCAGATTTATACACTAAGTGTATAAATTGCCATTTGTTATTTCTATTTTATCATGGGTATATCGAATTTCCACCACGACAAGCCTGAAACAATTTCAAGCGATCAATTGCACTTCTCTACATTTATTTGAATGAGCATATGCATTTTGAATGCCAGGGGTCTAGATACCAACTATGCTTCTGATCTTGTACCAGATGATAGCATAGTGGCCCGAAACGCGTCGTACGCATAAAAATAATAGCGGAAAAGTGTAATTGTTATTTTTATTACAATATGACGAAATTCCGATTAATTTCGCCTGAATCGGTTGAATTTATACGTATTTGAGATTTCTTGTGGGAAGAATGTTGAATGTTACTGAAATGCATCTTCATCGTGTGATTCCTAAGTCGCATGAATAGGAGAAAAAATCGGCTTCTCTTCTGCGTCATTTAAAAGCTTAGCTCTAATGGATATAAAAATAAAATTAGAGTAAAATGTTACAGCTTACCATATGTTTGACTAACCAAAATGAGTCATATTTTCGGTATCGACGTGTTCCAAAATAGTAGAATCTGTTAAATTCATAAAATTATTGACAGCTCATTTGCCCTCAATTCAGGCTATTTCTTAACCTCAAACTATTTTAACAACCAGGATATTTTTCTTGAACATTTGGGCCGAAGTTACATTGAATTGCGGTAATTTTGGCCCAGTCTAATAAAAAAACAATTCTTGTTCAAAATCATGAGTTGCAGCAGAGATACACAAAACGTATCTTTTCTTTCTCAAAGCATCTCACAAAACATTCTACTTTCAAGAGTTCCTTCTATTTAACCTATAAATTAATTTTATACGTGTAAAAGTCAAAACTAAAAAATAACGTTTCTACCAGTAAAAATCATTAATTTTCAATTTATTAATTTATAATAAATTATAATTAACTAATTTTATTACTTTATAATGATAATTATTATACAACTAACCAAAATAAGTCATTTTTCTGCAACGATATGCTCCAAAAATAAAAGAATATGTTGAATTAATTGCAAACTCAGGTCAAAAAAGCCTTCAGAGCCTTTTTTCAAGTGTATCGAACATCCTTGATGGGAGACTCACTAAGGCTGAACGTATGTTGTCTCTGCTCTGGTCGCATTACTCCTTTGAAATTACGCTATAGATTTTGAAATTTATCATTGCATAAAATAAACGCTTAAAAATGCTACCTCCGGTAATGAAACGAATTTTTCATATTCTAAATACGATATCAAAAGTATCCATTGTAATCCGTTGATGGAGTTACAGATCAAAGTATTTTAGATCGACATTCACTGTGGAAAAACACATAATCTTATCATTAGCATGTTTAGTGCATAAATAATTTTTATGAAATCCTAATGCTTTCCTCAATGGCTTCCGCGGGTTAATGTGTATGAAGATGGAGGTATTACGGCCTACGCTGTGGCCCATCTTCTTTTCCACTATAGTTTCGAAAGTTTTCGTCTACCCAGAGGATCCTCATCTTCAAATTTTTCCCTTATATTAAAAGCCTTGATAAAGTATTTTCCAGGTTATACTTTAAATTTAAGTAACTAATGCAAAGAATGTCCTGTCATAACCTGCCACTGCTTTACAAATAACTACGAATATATTTTTTCTTGATGTAGGTTATGGTTGATTTGCATATAAGCGTCATGAGAGTTGTCATGAAGAAATCTCACAAAGACCTGAAAATTTCTTAATTCCCACTAGGCTATGTATCTGGCCCTAAGGGAGAAACATTGAAATATATATTGTTTAAACTGCGATACAAGCTGATTTGTGGAGACTTATTTCCGGAAAATCGAATGGTGTAGCCAGATGACGTCATTAGTTCGTACAGAGCAGCCGACCTAATTCGTAGATTCAAGTTTATCATGAGACATTCTTCCTTTAGATCTTTCGCCTTGAAAGCCGGTTTAAGCAAGTAAGAACGGAATGGGAAGTTTGTCTTATTTACTTTGCTTTTCAAAATTCACCCGTTCTCTAAAGTAGGACACAGAAAGGGACCTCAGTGTAGCATTTTAAATGGCACAAGTACTACATCAGTGAAGGTGCTAAGTATTTACCCACAAATAATTTGAATTTTAACCACATTCGGCTTCACATTGTGCATACCTGAATATGTACAAGAAACCTAACTCGCATTTCAAATTAGATCTTCAAATATTTCGAAAAAGTACTTGTAATGTATAATGCCATTGTAATTTGTTAACGAAATATTCCATTTTTACTACAAAATCCAAACAAATGGAGAAGTTATAAAAGAAAAAGTGTCACGAAGATGAATACTGCCATTCAAAGTCTCCTACACAGGAAAGTATGATCTAGAGCAATATTTTCGACGAATAATTACGAACTGTCAAGTGGGATACGTTTGTACAATCATTTCACGATTTCCTAGAAACTAACCAACTTATCTCATTTAAAACTAATAAATAATAAACGCATAGTGGAAAAAATTTTGAGTTTACCCCCAATTTAGGCTATTTCTGAACCTCAAACCATTTTAATAACCAGGATATTTGTCATGAATATTTGGGCCAAAATTACCCTTAATTGGGGTAACTTTGGCTCAGTCTAATAAAAATAATAAAAATCTAGTTCAAAATCATTAGTTAAGATATGACCCCACACAAAACATCTCGTGTCTTTCTCAAAACATCTCACCCAACATTCAGTTTTCAAGATTTCCTTATATTTAACCTATAAATTAATTTTATTCCGGTAAAATAGATAGCTGAAAAATAACATTTACACTATGAAAAATCATATTAAATCGCAATTTACCAATGCACACCACTTAATCAACCAGTTAATCTTCAAAATTCCTTCCTAACCTTTATTAGGATACGCATTAAGTATTTTTTTTTAATTTGATTGCAAATTTCCAAAAATATTCTTTTAGCCATTTCAATCATTCTACCTCATTCCGAGAATACATTCTGAAAAAAATTGCAGCCGTAACATCTCAAGAATCATTCCAGATCCAAACACACACCTAACTTCCACTAATATGGGTACCTACTGTTCCTATCCAACGCCCACCTCCCTCTTCTCCATATTTGCGCAGCCATGTTTAAACTGCCGTTCCTCATGACGACGAGTTTGCTTGGGATTGTTTCCATGGCGAAATGATTGGGTGTACAGTGGAATATAAGGATACAGTCCGATTCTCTCCGCTCGGGTCGTAAGTTAGTTCTTATGTGCATGTCTTTCCTCCTCTCCTCCCACGAAAGGCATCCCGTATATCGGTCCATTACCCTCATCTACGGACTTGCATGCATGGGGTCGTAGGAAATGGGAATAATGGCCATGGAAAAAATACCGTATTGCCAAAATGTACGAGGGAGAGTAAAAACTTAAGGGTATTTATTTACCGGAAAATAAGACACGAAATATTACCCTAAAAAAAATGGACAACACCATTAATCTTTTACATGTCATAATTATTAGCCTGAATGTTATCACTTTTGTTGCAAAAAAGAAAAATTCTTCACATTATAATTTTAATTTAACATAACAGATATATCTGTAATATCGAGCAATTAACTGAAAATTCATGCGCATCAATGAAAAAACATAACCATATTTTAAAAATTCTTGACACCTGTAGTTCGTTAATTCATATAACACCGACGTTCACTTTCAGCAAAGAAATTAACAGATATTATCATATTAATAAAATAATTGGCATTAGTAGTCAGTAAACTTTTTAGCATTGTAATTCAATTTTCATAAAAATTTTCAACATAAGTATTTAAAATATTGAAAAAATGGAAACATTTTCTCTGAGTTGCCGTTAGATACATTATCTTCCGCGTATAATTAACGTTCGACGCTAGAGAATTACAGTTAGCCTTGAATGAGAATTTTTTTTTTCACAAGCCGATGTGTGAACTTCAAAAAAAACTTAAGTTTTTAGTACATTAAAAGCCTAATATATTCAAACCGTGCACCGTAACCATCACCTGAAATGTACACTTCAATAGCACATGCATGGTATTCTCCACAAATTTCCGTTGAGGGAAATGTCGCCTCGTAAGCTTAACTACCAAAAACACTTGACCGGAAATCAGGGCACCTGGGTTCGAGTACCGGTGAGGGTAAATGATTTTTTTATGTGAGGAATTTTCGCACAATCTTAAAGAGCCAACTAGAAGCAGTTTTCTCTGACGAATAATCCATCCAAATCCAGGGCCTTAATCTCCGGAGAGCAGTGCGGATCTACCTTCGGAGGAGAAACTGATTCGCACTTTTGAATAATGAACCTACAATCAAGAAAGTTCGTGCCCTCCCTCTCCGACCTCGGAAGTGAGATATGTACCGTAGGAGAGCGTGATCCTCCCGCCACTCGACGCCTTAAACCGCCAGCATCATCCCATCGTAATCCCATCCGCTTCGCGCCCACATTTGTATAGTTCCACCCGGAGACTCATCCACGAGGCGATATCCCATCTAATCCGAGGTGCTTCCTCCTCCGGCACCACTCCTACCTTCCCTCTGCCTCACCCCACGCACACTCTAGGGCGCTATCTCGCCACCCAGGCTGCCGCACGCGCCACACTCTATGCCACACGCAACCTCATGCAGTAATGAATGCGCGTCGCCTGGAGCACGCGGTATTTCTAGAAGGCGGCCCATAACTTAGGCATCTGATGTAAGTTTTCGCGGCGTTCAGGTTCGCTGTAGGGTAGATTGCCGGGATCCGTCCGCGTTCTTATTTTGATGGCGACGTTTCACCTACTGTACTGTAAATCAGTGACGGATCCAGGATTGGGACAAGGGGGCGCTAAGTAGGAGCTAACCTCCCAGCAGTAGTGGGGTTCCGAACAAAATTACCATTCTATCTAGTGTTAATTGGATATAAAAGAGGGAGGCTATAGCCCCCTAAGCGCTCCCCCCCATAGATCCGTCCCTGTGTTAATGTGTTCAGGATAGGATTAAGTCCTAAATCGAAGAAGTTGAAACGTCGCCATCAAAATGGCAACGCGGATCTAACCCGGAAATCTGCTCCACTGATACCTCAGGCCACTTGTGCCATTGGTAAGGTTTTCGGTCGCATTATCCTGTTCTTGGTAAAAGGGGGACCAAGAGGGCCCCGACTCAACGTTCCATCTGACAGAAAGAGCGCTGCACTGGAGCTCCCTCCGTACAATTGTCAAGCAAGGATCGGGCACCCTCTGAAAAGTCTAGGCCACCATTGGGATTTGAACCCGGGCTCTACGGATGTGAAGTCGACATTGCAGGCAAAGGGTGGGGGAAGCATTAGCCTGCTCTCAGCTTATGAACCCGAAGAAAACTTATCTATGCGTGATTGTACCTTTTTAATATGTTATTTGGCGATTTTATCCAAAATATAAGCCCATGCAGCAATCCGGGGGCCACGGATTGTAGACCCTTGACCTAGAGCAATATTAACATAGAGATACACAAAATCTACGGTAAAAATTTATATAAATGCAATTGCACGATTCTACAATCATGAATATCATGAGATGATTCTTAAGGAGTAAGTGAAGACTTGTGTCCAATTCTACAATCATCATCCAAGAATTCTCACGTCACAAGCATTCTAAATTTATGGAGGCACTTCCGTGAAGAGGATGGAATTAAAAATTCAATTGCGAGAAACTCTTTTGCAATAGTAATTTCACAAATAAATTATGTTTTATTCACGTACTTCAAACACATGATGCTACTTTAGCAAATAAAGAACATATAATGCAGACATGATATATAATATCTGGAGGGCTTCAAAAGACACGAGAAAATTCCACCCAACTCTGAATGGGGCCCCGGAGGAAAGGGCTGCGATAACAGTCACGTAGGATGAAATGGCGGGTGAGTTCGCAATAAAAGCAAAGTATGTAGAGCGCCGGGTATGCTCAAATGATACTTGCATGCACCATTAAAAGAACGTTAATGCAGAGCGGGATGGCTATTATATCGTACGCGAGAAATCTTAATTGAAAAAGCAAGTTTTGTTTCGCGGCAGTAGGCACGGAGGCATGAAATAGTTTTTAAAATGGGTCTTGGAGCTATTTCTTTTCACGCGCCTTTGTCCCAGGGGAGCACGCACGAAAGGAGCTGTGTGTAGGGGTGGAAAGAGGGGCGACACAGAATAACGGCGCTTACTTGAAGGGGAAAGGTGACTACACTCTCGTGTATACGGCAACTAATTCGATAAAATTAGCAATTAATTCCCGTTGCGTTCAAAATGATAGCTCACTTCACACACTCATATTGATTTGAAAAAAATAGAACTGACTCTTGGAAAGAGTAATTAAAATGATATTTTTTTAATAATTTCAAGATGCATTTTTTGCAATAAATCGCTTATCGAGCGGTTTTTTACCTAACACTTTTCTTATATTGATATGATTATCTAATATTTTGTGATTAAAAGAAACATTTTTATCAGGAATCATAAAATTTGATTCCCTTTATTTCAATAAAATACCCTCAAAAACTTTTTTTTGTTACACTATCATTAATACTGCTTGTTGAAGGAACATATAGCTGTTCTGAACACCTTCTACGATTAAATGAACTCTCAGGAGTGACCATGGGTATCTCCGGTATATTTTGATAGACCTACCTGTTCAGATTTTCCTGCATTCATAAACATAAAGAATTTGTAAACTATTAGACAAATTAAGCACAATAAACTTTTAAGGATATATTTTACTAATAAATTCATCAATTACTATTACGATGGCTAAGTTCTAGCCACACGTATCTCAAAAATAGCAGATTTTCAGGAGAGTAAAGAAAATATTAATTTTTTTAACTTGTACTATGAAATTAAAAACCAAAAGTTCATAAAACTAAGAAAGAAGCATTCATTTGCTAACACAGAGTATTTTTTTCTTGTACTTTATTTTTTTAATGTTATTACACTTTGCTTAAGGTACCTGTCGCAAACCGGCCGAATTTGAGATACGTGTTGTTAGAACTTAGCCATCGATTAGCTATTATCAACATAACTATTTATAGTGTAATCTTTCAATTCTGATGCGTAAACGGCGATGAAATTCACATGAATTGACTAGAGAAAAAATCCCCTAAAAAGGGAATCGAACCACGGACCCTTATCTTTTCCAATTCATTTCAATTTCACCGCCTATCACGAGCCAGGCTTATAATATTACCGCAATGCGTGGTTTTAGTGCAGGTTTGAGGCTCTCAACCGGTTGTGTTTTCATGAAAGTCCTTTCTCCCTCGCGTTGCCATCTGGCATGGACATCAAGGGCCTAGCATTTAGTACCATGAGAATCGGTGTAATTGCCACGGAAAAATCAAACATCTTGAGAGTGTAGAGGCCTGAGTAGTGGCAGAAGAGGTCTGGCAAAAAACTAAAGGTCCTTGGTTCGATTCTCAGTCCAGGGAATTGGAAGTGATGATAAGTCAAGTAAAGTACCTGCATGTTGTTCAATTGCATTCCTTTATACCTTATTTACGAAAACAGCACATTATCTCCGATTAATCTTTGGTTTTTATTCTATTGAAGATGAATTTACTTGAAGAAACAGAAGTTCTTGGGCAAATATGGGGCAGAACCTAATTTATGGAAACTTTAAACAATTTCACAGGTGTAGCAAACTCACAAAATTAAACTGAAATCGCTCAATTTTTATTTTAATACCTGGGTGACTGGAATTAAACTCTATTTAAAAAGAAATAAATTTGAACACACTAATTTTGATAATTTACCAATTCTTTTTTATTATCTACTAGGTCCCTTAAATTATGAAATTTTAATAAGGCACGAATAAATTTTATATTCACTATAACTATAATCCATTGCCCACAGACAGGTTTTGTTCTACAAGTGATCCCATGGTGTGGTTTCTAAAATGTGGCTCGGAGCTATTTCTTTTAATGCAGAAATTCTGTGTCCTCGGAGAGTAGGACAAGCACGATGGAAGATGAGAGAGGAGGGTTGGACAAGAGAAAGAGAGAAGAGGGGTCAGAAGGATATGCTATGGATGCTGGACGAGGAGGAAAGGAAAAGTGGAGGAATAAAACACGCAGAGAAGACGAGCAGAGAGAGACCCCTCTTATCGCCAGAATTTTTGTTAGTCTCCCGTGTGCGTGCCTTGAGCTCTAAAGCGCTTGAAATAATTTGCGTTTCCCTCGAACGACGCGACGCGGGGGTTTTAGAACCCCGGAAATGTTGCCGGGCAACGGATCTCCCCGCTCCAAAAAGGGGGACATGAAGAGAGGAAGACAGTAGATGTTCCGCGCGACCCACTTCAACTGCCCCCTATGACCCCCTTTCAGATGAGACGCATCAAGGGAGGAGTATAGTGAAGGGTTGGTAGGTAGGCAGAAGAACAGTAGGTACTTCGAAATCCCAAACGCAAGCTTAGGGCATTGCACTGCGAACGATTTTTTAAATAGAGTGAGTTTTCTTAAAACCGTTGAACACGACAGGAAGGGCAGTACTAAAGCCGGGTCTACACTACAAGCTCATTTAAAGGTGTTACTTTAAATGTGGAACGTGCATGAAAATTGTTCATCATGATACGAAGTCCCATTTAACACACAAATCTCTAACAAGTCCAAATATATAAGCCAAAACTCTCCCAGTACTCCACGAACGTCAATAAATGCTAATTAAAAGTGCTTAAATAACGCTTGTAGTCACGTGGCCTGAATCGCCTTCTGACGTCATCGGACGGTACACCATTCAATCCGCGAGGAAAGCAGTCTTGATTAAAAGAGATCGTATATAATCATCGTCAAGTTTTGGAGTAGTTTTTCTAAGGACGAATTCACTTAAGAGGGATTCAAGAAGGCACAATACGACAGTTTACCTTAGGTTGTCTCCTTTATGACGGCTGATTTCCTAAAAAAAAAACTGATTGCTTCATCGAAACCGCGATGCCTGGAGTAGAATCAATCAGGTTAATAATAATGCGAATTATGAAAATTAAATTATAAAGGTTTTTAAATATTTATTTATTGCCCATTTATATTTAATAGATCCATGCCAGCTGAAAATCTAACTTACGTATTTACTTAGTAACCTAACCAGAGGAACTTAAATAATTAAATAATTTTTTCCGATCGGCCAGAGTTGAGAGCAAAATGATCGTTAAGAGGTAATGGAAAAGTAGTTGATAGATAAGATAATAAGTTTCAATAGCCATTTACGCTGTTTTTACTCGAGTTCCTTTTTTTGAACCGTGACCCAAGGCAAAAATGAGTCGAGATTTTAGGCTTTGCGTTGACATGCAGCGAACGCTATGGGCATCACAATAGCAAATATTGAGTTTACCTTGCCTAAAACTTCATATTTCTCATGAATTACCTGCCGCTAAATTCCTTTATATTTAATCCTAAAAAGAGTAGATTAATAGGTACATTTATGCGGTATCTTAGGAAGTGAATGAAGTGATATATCCTAAAATGGTGGCCATCCGAGAAAAACTGGCGATTTGATAAAATCCTCCGATAACCCTGACGCATTAGTGTACTCGGAGTAAAAATTATCCGAAGAGAAATATCCCGTTGACAATTTAGTTAAAGTATCTAACTCCAATCTTTAGGTCATCAATCACTTTCCTCTCTTATTTTGCCCTTTGGGACTCAAGCAAAAACCTTAACTGGCGAGGTAATTGAGGTACTTGAGCGACGCGGTACTACACACGATTTAACCGGTTTTCATACGTTTTTCTCTTGAACATCCATGCTTCTTTGATGATTACCAATACCCTTATTGTATTAAAAAATGATAGAAGTGTGTAAATTAAAGCACAAGAATCCTTTCTTGAAACCAATATCTGTTTGTCAATCAGCAAGCCATAATGTACATTGCATCATCTGTATATGAAGTCATTCTATCTCAATGCATCAGCCAAACTATCTCAATACTAACGCTGTCACTGCCACAAGATTGAGTTATACAATCTGAGAAACCAACCAATCTAAAATTCTATATCAATAAAAAACAAAGAAAAACTGGAATATAGGCAATTAATACTTCCCTTAACCACATATTCTAGACATTAATGATGAATTATACTTCCATGGGTGTCTGAAAAAATCTTTTTCCATGAAGCTAATGAATTCTGGATAGTTTAGCCATGATAAGAGGATGTTTAATAATACCCACATTTATTTGTAAGCTCCAGGTGACCGAGATATAATTTACAAGCCTTAAAGAACTTGAAATACATTAGAGATGCTTAAATGCAGTTTATTACATTGGTCAACAATCATTTTAAGAATCAAATGACGGCACATATTTTACCGAAAGAAATACCGAAACTCTCAAGCTGCAAGGTTATTGTGTACGAGATACACGCATTAAGTCTGTTTGCAACGCATTCTTCCGTTTCATACTCCTTTGGGGAACTTTGAATCCAAGTAAAGGCCCTTGTGAAGCAATTTCAAGCCTTTGGGAATTCTGTTAGATTAAGCACCTGATTTCCTTTTTAAGAAAGCTACGAGCGCATTTTTACTAGAGAAAAAGAGAAAAAATCCACTTAAGGAGTTAACGGAATATTTCTTTCTTGGGAGGGTCATAAATATGGACCGAAACTACCAAGGGAGGTATAAAATTAATGCATATAAAATTTCGAGAGTAACTGATGCGCCAAAAAAAATATAATCAACTAGATCGTTTATTCTCCAAAGGTTTATTTCCTCGGAGAGAAAGATTATACAAAATCGAGTGCATTTGATCGTTTTTTTTCATGTTTTATTCCTGACCCAAATCATGAATTTAAGTTAAATATAGACTTCTAGTACTAAAGATTAAATAACAGCAAGGATGCAAAGCAAATATAATATAAATTAATAATACTACTTCGATCCATAACTAAAATAATAGATCCGTAAATTTGAACATGTTTACTTAACCATAGGCCTGCATTTCTGCGTGATGTATAAACTATTAATATTTGACCTAAATAAATGATATTATTAATAGCGAAAAACATATGATGAATTTTCACTAATATTGTTATTGTCAACCGGACATCATTAGGAAATACGTGATCAGGAAACGCGGTGATACCGAAACTAAATTAGTACTAAATAACTGTCCCATAAATTTTCATATTCTCTGTTATATTCAATAAATAATTGCGTGTAACTCACTTATAAAAGAAAGCATTCACCCCATACTAGAAAACCCCGGATAAGTGTACTTTGTAGAAGGAAATCTCAGTAAAGAATGCAATCCTCACACAGAATCGAGTCGTTTCACAACACTTCCTCTGAACCCAATTTATGTACTCAACTCCGAGAAAGCTCACTCATAAGATGAACTTTAACAACAGCGCAAGGTGGCGATACAAGTCGAATGATCTGGATTCTTTTGTCGTACTCCCGGAGCCCATAAAACTCCCGAATAAAACAGACCCAAGATATCCTGAGCAAACCAACAACACCGTCGTTTGACAAACGCTCTGCTCCATTTCTTTCATCCGACCTCAACACCCGGAAAAGAAGGCCGCGCCACCGATTCCAGATAGCTCGCTCATTCCCTGGGGAACCATTCGATCAAAAGCCATCGCTCTAGCGGCACCCCCTCCTTCTAACCCCTTTCTCCTACCCCCTTCATCCCCCCCAAAAATTTTCTTTCCCCACAATCCCCGGCACAAGACTTCCATCAACAAGGCCCACCGCCGCAAAACACAACAGCCGGGTCACTTCGAACCCCTACGACATTCACCACACTTCGCACCCCCCGCCACACGCCCTGCCTGCGTTTCCCGGGACTACGGCCGAGTATCCAAGTTTCTCTCTCGCTCGCCATCTGTTCCCACCGCACGATGAAAAATCTATTTCGGCCGCTTCTCATTTTTTTCCCATGTTCTCTTCGATTCTTTCCTCGCGCACCCAAGAGGCAGCCATATAAATCATCCCTCCCACGCCTCGTTTGTTTCGTTAAAACGTGCGGAACGTAATCAGGGAAACATTGCTCTTTCAATTAGAGCTGCGTGCACTTTTTTTCTCTCTTACCGCTATTTCATCCCCTGGTATGATCTTACTGAGACCATATGGTGTGCTTTAGGGGGCTTTGAGAGGTTATGCGAATGTTTTTCTTTAATTGAAAAATGGATTTTCCGACTTCTCTATATATTTGTATGAAACTATGTGCGCAGATAATCCAATAATGCATTTTCATAACCAGAATCTTAAGCAAAACCCTCATTTACACTTCCCCCGTTTATGTGGTAGAATCATTAGTATTACAGGAAAATGGTATTGTTGACTAAACATTTGGTGGTAGTTTAGCAGCAGAAATTTTGAAAAAAATCAAACTGCATTCTTGCATCGTTCCCATCTGAGGTAAGGGCAAGAGGAATATGAAAAAAGGTTTTTTCAGTGAAGTTTTAACACATATTTTTTCCGCTTATATTTATGTAAAGTATTTGTTATTTACTCTCTGCCAAATATTTTTCTTAATCCAAGTTAAAACATAAGACTAAAAATTATGATGCATATATCTAAAGAGTTTGCCTTAGAAAAGTAATCCTTCAATAAAAATAAAAATTAGCCATTCTAAGCGTAACAGAAAATACAAACAGCGCAATTAAAGGCATAAATGATAGGTAAAGTGTCAACTTTAAAACCACTTTTTTAATAATCAATAATAATACAAATTAGCCATTTTAAACGTACTTAACAGTAAAATTTCAACTTTAAAACCAGAAAAAGTAGAGGCAAAAGCCCTAAAACTTGTTGCAAGACATGTAAACCGTAAAACATGTATTTATATCTTAATTACGTCAATGTGAATAACGCCGGCGATAATTTTTTTAGACGAAGATTTTTAGGACCCAAATACTCAGTTTCGACTCTATAAATTCAACACCTGGCAAGATAGCATCACACTTGAGTGACTTCAAGACGCTGAGATCAAGGACTGTGAAACTATCTGCTCATTACTATGGAAATACGTGCGAGAATATCCCGAGGGCTTGAAGCTTGGAATTCATCACGACGGATATGCACGACGCATCTCCTTGTATGATAATATCAAAGTTAAACATTCCCATCAACATCAAAGGTAATAAGCCCTCCTATCACTCTATAATGAAGGGATTAGAAAGTGTGATCGACGCTTGTTGTGCTGGCTAACTTCCTTCACCAAAATACCCTCTGAGAATTAGTTGCAAAATTCGTTCATATATATTTGTATGTTATTGGGATGGATAGTTAAATAATTTTCCAAAAATCAAGTGATTTCTTTTCCTTTTGCTGTCCAAAAATTTTCAATGAACGAGATTCACAGATTCAATTACTGCAGTACATTGTGATAGAGATAAAAAAATAAAGAGTGACGTGTTTTTCAGTTTTTTTTTCGATCCGTCCCCCACTTTTGGAGCTCTTCGTGAATAAATATGTACTGTACTTGTTCGAATAAGTAAATGATGTTACGAGGTCGTGCTCACCGGATTCTCACTTTCCGGCTACTCCTATATCTTACGTATGGACCTCAAAAGGTTTGTTCTAGTTAACATCTTTTTGAGCGATTCCCTCCATCAATAAAGGATTCTGTATGAATGAACCAGACTTTAATTGGCGTCAACTATCTTATTTTAACTTATGGGAGAATGGCTGAATGGAGATTATTTTTTATTCTCCTATCTTTCTCATCCATGTACCAAAATCATGGGATTGGGATTTCTGATTAGAGGGAGCCTACTGGGTATAGCTACTTTGCTACATTTTTCAGGGATAAATCAACCCATAACATCGCAATTCTAAGTAAATTTAAATATCTTTTTCCGATCAATCTATTATAGCACAAAGAGAGGTGAAATACTAACAGTGAAAATTAAAAAAATAATGATGCACATGGATTGGAGAACTTTTCTACCAGTAATTCTGATATTCCGTCACCTAAATATCTAGATGGTCTTTTAAATAATTATATCATCTTCAAAAAATATGAAGGCTCTGTTTTCTTCCGTTTCAAGTACTTACAAAATCTTATTTCCACAAGTATGGAATGAAACATTCAAATTTTAAAAATCATTATCAATAAAAATAAATTAATGCATCCAAATTTTATTATAATATAATATTTCATATGTTATTATATTTCATCCTCTTTTATCATCATAAAATGATCTTCCATAGCAATTTATTTCCTAACCATTACCTCAGAGAGACAACCACAATTGTCAAATATGTACACTCGTCAATACTGTTTTTTGTCCTTCTCCATAGTATGCTGGTTAGTGGCTAAAAGCAGGCACAAAATCCGTCAAGGAATTCTTAATTTCAATTATGGCTGGTTATACCGCTCTCTTTGATTACAACCAAAATACCAACCTATCAACATTTTACACCATTTGCCACAGAACATGGCGTTTTCTAAGATTTTCAATACTCAAGGGTTATTCTTATTCCGCGATCCCTATCAATTTATCTCTCTCCTTCATACTATTGAGATGCTCTAGTAAATTGCTTCCTATATCTTACGTGAAATCTACAAGTCACTGTTTTCTCCAAAAAGCTTTCTTTCCTGGAGGAGGAACTATTTCCCGAAGGTCAGTACCTGAGATAAGTTTCCTCGAGTTTTGTTACGCAAGACTACCTTCATTCTGAATGGTTAAACTCACAACTCCAGAAATTCCTCATCCAGAAATTCTTTCCTTCCCAAAAATATAAATGGTTATATGGAATCTCAAATTTTCATTTTTCAAAAGGATTGTGTTGAGAGATCTTGTCCTTGGGAAAACCCAAGAAATCTTTACTTAGATTTCGCCCTAATTGACTAGGTCAATACCGTCATCCGCATATAAAGATTAAAAATCGCAATTTGATTTGAAACAAAAACTCTTTGTCTACCGTTTAGAGTATATTTTTGAAGCATCATCATAGATAAACAAGAATTTATCAACTACATGATGAGAAGGGTATTGAACAGATTCGAGGAAAAAGTGAATTGATATAAATCAATAAGGCAGGGATATGAAACCATTGCGAGAACGTAAGAGCCAGTCAATCCGTATTTGACCCCTTAATCAATTAGAACGGAAATTAAACCAGAGTTCCCTGTTTAACACGTGCAAGTATAGTGTGTTTCATGGACCACAGAGGGATATGGCCTAGAGCCTCTCGATGCATGGGGTGCAAAACCTAGACTGAGGTCACTTGAGTGGTTTAGAACAATATAAGTGACACAGAGATATTAGACATTGAAACATAATAGAGGCACTATATCTCCCTCCCCTTAGTGGGAAAAGCTCCTTGAAATCTGTATAAACTAAGTAAAGCGAGCAATGGGGTATGATAGATCCTTTGACACGAGAAGAACCGTAAAAGGAATTTCAAATATAATTAAAAGCAATTTCAAATATAATTGATTGTTTCAGGTGAGATGTGATAGAACCGTTCAATCATGAAAGGTTTTATGAAGATTTTACTTGGTAAATGGAAGTGTTTTAAGTGCAACTTGCGTAATATTTTTAACTTAAATCGTCAAGCATGTCCTTGAAGGGAGATGAAATGCTAAAAATCAAGCCACCGATTTACGAGGACAATAATGGGGAAGCTAAAACAGCATGCATTGAGAAATCACTAAATTATAGCAAAAAGTTTCGCGTTTAGGATTCCTAATTAGTACTACTATTGTTCATAGGCCGATAGGCTGGACGTTCTTCCTAACATTGAAGTCTCTCTTAGGAGACAATTTTGAAAAAACCGGGTCCGCTTTATACTGCTGTCCAATGAAAGTATTTTTAATATTAATTACTTATGAAATTAAAATTTGCTTTATGAAATAAGAGCACCTATATACCATCTCAATGATGGAAGGGAAGAATACGGATGAAAAAATAACGGGTGTACAAATCCTCAAGGCAATGAAAACTACTCAGAACTGTATTTTAAGGAATTCTACAATTAGTTGAGAAATTTTTCACGGTCAAAGAAAGTATTACGTTCTTGCTTCTCAAAAATCTTCACCTCTTCTCCTGGACATGATAACACACAGAAAGTTAACTCGCTAAGAAGTTGATGCAGATGAATTTCTGTAATGATTATAATTACACGACTTTTTCCGTTTAAATTAGCCAGTTACCTACCAACACACCGTTGGCAGGCGTAACTCCATTTCTTAGCGTTAATTTAAAATGTAAAGCGTGTCAGTTAGGTGCAAGTGGCTTCTATCAAGTGAGTTTTATCTCATCTACTCCTAGTATGAAGTTAACCCCACTAGTGCAACAGGGTTTGGCTTGGCAAGAATATGGAAATGAATACACTACGCTCATACACCATGTCGCTCACGCAATGACATCAAAGGCCCTTCTGGAATTTGAGGGTAAGGCTCACCTCAGAATGAGGAGTCCACGCTAAAAACATGGAATCGTGTAAAACTCATCAGAAAGGGGATAAAGTTAAGTTTTCCAAAATAAGGTAAACTTTTACATCTCAAATAGTAATTAAACGCAAAAAATTTATGCAATGAATAAAAATAATAAATAAAATAAATTATTTAAAATTTTCCCGAAGAAAGGAACTCCAAAACTTTTATCGGAGTTCACACCGAGTGATGTTATCTAAAGAAAGACGTTTCGAAAGACGACTTTTTTATAACCACCCAGCAGTATGATAATTTTGACCCAGCAGTTAGAGCAAAAGATGATCATCATGTCGTCTGTCGAACCGTCAGAATCTGTATAAAACATCTCTTGAGAAAACGGATCCCGAGGAACGTTTTTTTTTATTAAAACATGATAACAGTTCATTATCATTGTATAACTGACCACTGAGTGATTTAGTTGATCTGATATCTACACTAAATATCAATATCTTCCACTTTAGATCCCAACGATGAGATGATAATGTCTGAGTCTTTCAAAAAATTTACAGGGGAAAAATATCAGAAAGTTTAAGGGAAGAATAATGCCTGCTGGTTAAAAAAATGTCTTACCGTGGATTTAAACAATATATTGTTCTCACTTACAAAGGAGGGCTAATATTGTCACTCCTAACAAATCCAAGCCAATAATCTAGGCTGAATTTGCAATCAGCTAAATTAGGGGGACACTGGTGTTTCAGATTTATTTAAACTGTAAACAATATAACTCTTCAAATGACATTTAATTATTATATAATATTCAAACTCCTACTAAAATTATAAAAAATACTACTCTCCAACTTTGAAATCAATGATTTATGTTATTTCAGTATCGATGAGGGAAAAAATCAAATGGTGTAACAGGAGAAAAAAATCATTGAGGTAAAAAATAACCAGAAAATTATTGACGATGCACGTGAACGAAATAAAAATGTTAGACCAATCAAATTATGTTTCGTCTTTGATGCAATTAACATTTTAAAGTAATTTTCATAAGCTGCGATCACCCGAGTTACATAAAGGAAAATACGCCTCGTACATGAACCTATACCATTTAATTTAAAACTTCACTGATAATAAAAACATACACTATAAAATATAACACTTTTTTAGGAACATAAATTTCTATCAGAAACTTAAAATTACGTCTTACAGATTCATGGAAGGGAATATTTACTTCAATCTCCTCATTAAACCAACTTTTTTGGCAATTGAATTTGGAAACATTTCCGTTAGTAGGTAATACCATAGTACTCTTGGGCAAAGTGTCAAGAATACCCTTCTGGTTACATGCAGTTTAGCTACATAGCGACTTGTGTCATGGAGAGATTGATGAAGACATTACCTAAATCCTCAAGTAAAGTTTGAAACAAGAGCAGTAATCAGCCGTAGGATGCAATGCTTGTTGTTGTTGTTGAGCACTTATAGCTAATGTGTCCATTAACGTTCAGAATTCCTTAGGGCGAAGTTGAGGACATAAAATTCCCTGGAAGAGCAAACTACTCCCCAAATTACTCACTTGTTTTACAGCATAGGAAGGGAACACTTCAATCTCATGCACATTTTCTCCGAACCAATTAATGAGTCGTAGGCCTGAGCCCATCTTTCAGTTAACATTTTTGAGGAAGGCATAGTTGAAAACCTCCTTCGCTAAGTTATTTTTTCGCAATAGCAAGTTAGTGGGCCGAGATAATAACAGTGATTTCGCGTAATTTGCGGATGAAGAAGCGGTAAACATGAAGAAAGCAGCCTTTTATCGGGCCAATTTAAACTACAGTTTTCGGTATTATCGTCGTTTTGTTTATTCACCTGCGAACATCAAAGACTATTCTCCTCATTCTATTTCACATCTCTTTAGCTAGAATGTGCTTCTATATCTCAACCCTGAAACTCGAAACAAACTAGTTTGTTTAGATAGAAATTTCCTCCATTATATATGAAAAACTCTTGCCCCCAAGAGTTTTTAATGAATTCCTTGTATATTATCTATCCCAGAAAATTATTCTCACAGTTTATTTCATAGAACGAGTAACAAAAAAATACACGACCTAAAAGGTTTATGAATACCCGATTAAAAAATACTTGATTTAAAGGCTTATGATTAGTGATGCCGTATTTATAATTCTTGGTTGAAGCTTTTGGAGGCCCTTTTAAAGACACACTATTTTTTAACAATAATTCACCGTTTTCAAAAAAAATACGCCACATTTTGACTTGGTATCACTACTATCATCGATATAACCTATCACCAGTGATCTAGACGATGGAGAAATTAAGATGATGTAAAAAAAAACATGTTTCAATAGGAAAGGTGAAAAAAGTCGCCGTCGTGATGAAGTGAGAGATGACGGGAGGCGGAGAACAATGGAAAGAGAGGTGAGGGGGGGGCGGTGTCAAGTGCGATGCAAGAACAAAGGAAGACGAGAGTGCGACGGCGTTTTTGCCACCGCCAACGCCATTCCCCGGAATAAAAACAAATCCTAATGGTATATGACATGATTGATCGAAGGCCTCAGCATACCAAAACCATCCCCACTCAACTAACTCCTCCCTCCCCGCTCACAACCTTACTCGGTTTCACGGCAAACAATGGTAGATATTTCACCTCCGTAGAACAAAGGAATAACTGTCCGACGGTAATCAACCACTAAAAATCCATCCCAAATACTCTCACCCAACGAAAAAAAAACCTTCTTCCGCCCTCTACGGCGTCAACCCTCGCCCCTTCAAAACAACCCCTCCGAGGACGGAAATCCTTGAGAATTATTCACATCAGGTCATCATTACTCTTCCCTTCACATTTGATACGTTTCACATTTTTCAAACCTATCAACCACGTCTTTCTTAATGATTGCAGTTAATCCTTGTTACCTTTTTGTGCATTATTTGTGAAAATTTGGAGCTGATATCAGTTTATTATCTCTCAAATCGCAGTGGGAAGTAACGTTGCACTTATTAGTATTTACACCTGCTCAGTTGTAAAAATCAACAATAAAACCTAAGCGTGGAGATTGCAATTAAGATAATCACAATGATGAGAGTATGTATTATTCGGCTGCGGGTTTTTAAGACTACAACGCAGACCTGTAAGGAAGGATTCAAATTGCTTGGTAAAAAGTTCATGCCTCAAAACCAAATTATGTTCAAGCAAAAATATTGTGCAAAATAAATCCACTCAAAGATCAATCGGAGCATCATCAATTTTTTACAAGTTATCTCCTTAGAGATAAAAAGATAATCAATTACATAGAAGAATACAAGTAAGTAGAGGAAATTGTGATGAACTTGACGCTTTCTTTCGGTAAAATTTATTAATGCAAGTCCTCTTATTAAGTTTATTCGATATTCACGTTAAGTGAAACAAATCATTGCAGTTGAAGCAAAGCTTAATCTCAATTCAGACACAGCGATTCACCATACTGAGGCACAATCATGATTACTATGCATTTTAAAATTATTTAAGATGATGGCCAACCGCCAATTTCATGCATAAATTATTCTTTAAAGAATGGTTCACACAGGATGCCTCAGTTGTAACATCTTGTGTGAATAAATTAAAATTTATTTTACAGAAATCACTTCCACTCCAGTTGACGGAATATATGTCCCGTATAAGAGTACATCTACGCAAAAGGCAATTAAAAGGTAAGCATATTTTTGGCCGATAGTGCTGATAAAGAAATAAGGCTAAAAATACAGTATTTTTAATGATCTAATAGAGTTTACAAAATGAAATTTTGCATTCTAAACCAGACGACCACTTTTCTTTACTTACAATAGATTTCCGTTTGCAGTAGCTTATTTAAAAAGATTTAAATACGGAAGTAACAAAATTTTGGAATGTCATTTAAAATACCACTATTGTTACTTTATTTGGAAACACAATATGAAATATAAGATTTTAAGTCGTTATCAAAAGGAAAAAGAAAATTCTCACAGTTTAGTCCACCCGAAATATAGCTCATGGAACCCCTTTTTACATAGTAACTTCGTGGAAAAAAGACCATGCATCAACGCACATATTTGAAATGAAAATGATAGCAGAAAATGTATAGACCACATACTAACTGACCCAAACCTAAACATTATTTAAATAAGAGTATAGCTACTTCAGCTTAAACCACAAATACAATGTAGGGGGCTATTCTCTTCCTTTGGGTGACCTTGTAACGCAAATGATTTTTCTGGACCAATAAATCACCATTCTCAAGAGAATAGGTGTAGATTGGAGGGATAGACGACTGGTTCGTAATCTTTATATGGCCCAGACTGCGCAAGTGAGGGTAGCGGACGGAGAATCTGGGTGGGCAAGCATTGGCCGAGGTGTGAGGCTGTCCTTTATCGCCGCTGCTCTTTAACGTGTACGCTGAAGAGATGGTAAGGGAAGCGTGGGATGAGCTAGAAGCTGGAATAAAAGTGGGAGGAATGATGTTCAAATCAGTGCGATTCGCGGATGATCAGGCGTTGATTAGCCAGTAAGCGAGGGGGCTTCAGGCTCTAGTGGATGCGTTATACGAGCGTTGCGGGGAGTATGGGATGAGGATAAATCATAAGAAAACTAAGGTTATGCGGTTTTGTAAAGCATCACCAGCGAGGAATGTGAGACTCAAGATAAAGGTGGGTGGGGAAAAACTTGAGCAGGTTGAGCAATTCAACTATTTGGGCAGTACGTTAGAGGAAAACGGACACAGTAGTAAGGACATCAGGAAGAGAATTGCATTAGCGAAGGAGGCGTTTGTGAAAAGGAAGGAGCTTCTAAGAGGGTCGTTATGTAAGAGTTTAAAGAAAAGGTTAGTGAAGAGTCTGATCTGGAGTGTAGCTCTCTACGGTGCGGAAACGTGGACACTGAGGAAAGAAGACGAGAGAAGATTGGAGGCATTCGAGATGTGGGTATGGAGAAGAATGGAGAGGGTGAAATGGACGGAGAGGAAAAGGAACGACGAAGTGCTGGATATGGTTGGCGAGGAGAGGCAGCTTTTAGATGAGATACGGAGGAGACAGAAGGTAGGCCTTACAGTGAATTAAAGAAGGTAGTGCTGGAAGGAAAGGGAGGCTCCCAGCTCACTTCTTGAATACTCCATGAAAACCTACCTTAATCGGTAGAATACTATAACAATAATAATAAAGCAGCGAACCAGCCTTCAGTGAGTCAACCGCAAGCGCACTAGAGTGGCAAATATTCCACAAAGGAAAACCGTTTTCCATTATTTGTACTCATACCAAGATTCCCGCATGTACATGGAGAGCTTTGACTCAATAAGCCAGCTAATGTTGGGATTTCAGCACTGGCTACAAAGTCGAGGGTTTACCGCTAGAGCCCGGATCATAATGAAATATTTTTACGCACATTAGGATTTTCAAGTTACTAGTAAAACAATTTGTCCGATTCACCTCAAAGAAGCATTTTGGGGGCAATAAAAGTTAAAGAACTGGGAAAAAACAGATGATCAAACTTGCACGAAAGCTTCCGCAGATGATGGTTCTTTAATATAAGAAAATGGTTGCAGAAGCCTTCATAAGGGAAGTATGAGAAATAGGCCAATAAGTAAATGAAGCCGAAAAAAAATTTATTAAAGATGGATTGAGAAGGAAGATTGAACAGCGTTGAAATTTGACAATTGACAATATAACGCTGGTCAAACAAGGTCACCAATTCTAAGTGACAGAAATTGGAGTGCCTTACGAATGCTTTCAATACTCGGGAAAAAAATGATACTACCATCTAACCTCTTCTAATAGGCAATTCAAAATGGTTGGCAATAATAAAACAAGTGCATAAAAAGTTGCTAAAAACCCTTGGATATAAAACATAATGAAAAATTAATGAGCCTACATTAGAAACTGACAAGGGGAGAAAAAAGAATATTAAAAACTGAATGAGCTTTAAAACAACAGGAATATTTTTCTACAGAGGTAGAATCCCGTTTGATGAAAAGATGAAGGAGTGTAGGTATTGCTTTGCCAGTTATGATAATAGATCCGAAAAATAATTCTCTGGTACTGTATCAAGAAACGAAAATTGAAACACATAATTGTCAGCATTTCCTCCTCTTAAACGGCTGATTATTTGTTAACACTATTAATGAGGAAAAAAGTATAAGATAAGGGTGAAGACGGAATAGATAGATAGGCGAAGGGAGTGATTAATGAGGTGAAAGCTGACGATGGGGATTGGGAGGGAAGGAAAAAGAAGATTTGCGGATCAGAGCTTCTTCGGTGGTGTCTTCGAGACAGGGCACGACCTCACAATACCGCTCATAATCAGTTCCTTTCACTAGATATAAAAAAAATCAATGCAACGCACTTCACAAAAAGAGCACCATCCGCAAATGCAAAGTCATTGAAGTATTACTTGAATATTTCCATTGCCGATGAGTGAAAAAATAGTTCGGATGATGATTGATAATGTGTGTGATCAATTCCATCATCAACGAAAACATCATCGCAGTGGTTATTATTATCTCAGGAACACAATTACTTGCAATTACTCTAAACTATTCTATATGATTATCTTCCAACAAAAAATAAATATATTTATTTAAAATAATTGGGGTTCTTGGATTATTGTAAATCTTTTTGAAAAATATTTTGCATTAAATACCCTTGAATTACCCTCAGCTATTCCATATGATGAGCTTCCACCGAAAAAATTAATGCAATATTTATTTCAAATAACTAGGGTTCCTGAATAATCACAGAGCTTTTAGAAAAATGTTTTTTCGTACATCAACAGTGTTTTCATGGCGCAAAGAACTATCATTTGAAAACAAAGAGTCATGGAGATCCACCTCACTAGGCCGAAATTGCAATCGCCGACGGCCGTGGATTCACTTTACTCTGCGTCACCACAGAATCCACATCGAAGGAGTTCAAGGACAGTGCGACGCGGAGAAGGGGTAGAGGTTATAAATAACCTGAGAATAGAAATTGGGGAGGAAGGAGGGACAAGATCAGTAACTTTGGAGGAAAAACTGGATCCGTTAGGAGGAAAAATTTGAGTGAGCATGTCTTATTGGCCTCGCCGCGGACACAAACACGGCCTCGCTGTGTTGCGCCCGAGTCATTAGCTGAGGACAAAGAAATGAAAGCGGAAATTCTGCACATTCCGATTTCTCTCTATTTTCTCAACTGAGATGCATTCCGCTCCAAGTCATAACTTCCAATTTTCTCCCATCACAAGGTACGAATTAGCTAGAAAAAAATTTTAAATATCCTATTAGCTGACGGTTAGACACGCTATTTCCTGAAGGATAAATAACTTCACCATTCAGAGAACCTTGAAATATATATGGACCATGAGCATATTATTACTCTAGAAACGTAGATTGAATGGATGCCGTTAGCTGAATGGAGGATTAATAGTAAGAGAAATGTTGACAGAAAAATCGCATAAAAATAAAAGAACACAACTAGCGAGAAAATAAAAGTAACTCAGGAAGGAAATGAGGAAAATAGTGGAGACAATGATGTAATTCATGCCTCTAACACTAAATAAAAGTGATAATACGGTGGTTTAATATTAAAAATGTTGCCATGTAATGGCGGAAACCACAGGTGAGGAAAGGAAAACAATAGCTCAAAAAAAGGGAGGGAATAAACCCTACGAGGAAAATAATGTGGAGGGAATTATACTTATGGGCAAAATTTTCAAAAAAATGAGTTATTTTTTAGATTTAAGTGCGAAAATACTCAAATATCCAGTATTCAAATCAAACGCCAGATATAAATAGCGGCAATGAAAGCGTATTATCAGAACACCAGCCGGAATAATGGAAAACGTATGTTGGGTAAACCCCTCGCGTTGAAAACCATTTATGGAAAGAGAATACCATTTACGAATAGAGCACACGTATGCCAAACAAAAATACAGAAGAGGTGGATAATAAAAGAGAGAGCGTGGATTAGAGTTATTCTGCAGTTATGATTTAAGGATAAAACACTGACTCAAAACGAGCTTAATATCTCACCCTTAGGGAAGAGCAGACAGTGCGGACGAAATGAAGCAGAGTGAAGAAAGCTGCATGGGTGGTATCTAAAAGGAGGGTGAGATACATGCCGTAGGGATTTCAGGCATTTCACTCGAAACTACGGTCACGGCCCTGGGATGAGAGGGCATTGGTGAAGTCCTGTTTTCTTTCTTATCCAGCAGATATTAAATACAGTGCTAAGCGTAGTATCTGATTTTTCTCTCGAAATTTTGTCAACTGAGGAAAATATTGGGCTCTAAATAATTGATAATGAGCGGCGCATATCAGTGAAATGCTAATTCTTATGAGTGATCCGACATCGACATCTTATGAGTGATCCGAAGTTAATTTTCCTAGTACCGACTTAAGTTTTGACACATAAAAGCATTACGAAACGACTATGAAATCCAACACAAATGTGGGTATTACTGACAGATTTTTTGGTTTCACGTTTTCATTTCTCTGAAAATATTTTCTCTCGAGTGTTTTAACCATTAGAAACTGATTCTGATAATCCGAAACAATGATAACCTCATAATAAAGTAAACTGATAAATCGAAAAGCGAGTAAATTATGAAAACCGTACCGATAATAAAACCGCTTGATCGAAATTTCAGCATAATTAAAAAATCAATGATATGCAGTTAATCGTTAATTAAGAATTTAAATTGAATATTAAATCTATATAATTGGCTGTGGTATTATTGCAGTTTTTCCACCAAATGAAATCATTTTAACTTTCTTCACTATTTAAATAAATACATAGTATATAATATAAGAGAGCATTTAAATGGATTTTCCCGTCCTAAACAGGCTACCACCACAATAATCTTCACCAGTTGGAAGGGTGGTTTGAGCGTCCACCCTTCCCCACCCCTCCAAGGAGATTCCTCGCGCCGAAGACCGTGTTCCCGCAGATGCCTCACTCTTACACGCGCGCCTCCTGCAAATCCCCAACAAATGGGAATCCGGCGCGCACTCCTTTCACTCCGGCCCTGCGACACCCGCGCGCCCTCGGACGACCTTCTCCGCAAACACCTCCCGACGACGGAACAAGAGATTTCCCTTCGCACTTGCCACTCCCACTTTACATCGTCCCGAAACGAAACGGAGAGAGGCAGAGGCCCCCATTCCCCTCCCCCGCCCCGAAAGAACACTCTCCGCAATCGGGACATCACTCACGCATACACAAGACCCTTCCCGGCCCATCCCCTTCTCGCCTCTGCATACGGCAAAACAACTTCTTCCCCCAACCCACCCCTTTCCAAACAGCAGCATCCCCCTTCCCTTCGCTAGAACTCACCAACTCAAGTCTCTCAACCGAAATCACCCGAAACAATATTCCAAATCCAGCCTGCATATCCACTCGTTGACTCAACGTGTTTCCGTTCAGTCCCTTCAAATTATTCACGAATCCCTCGCCCTGAAAACATTTCCCGCCCAGCACCGATCCTACCGCCCCTTGCGACCCCGAGCAAAGCAGCGCTGACGAATGTATACGCGCACCACCTCGGCATCTGAAACACGACGGGCAATGAGAATGTTGGGCGACGAGATACTGAATTCTGCCTTAGTGTAGGAAAAAAGTATAATAATTACGAAAAAAAACCTTTACCGCATAAATAAATTCATCAAAGTGAGTCAAAATATGTCTGTCATGAGTAATATTACAACCCTGCCGATTGAGAAAAATTCTGTGGACCGAGAATCAAACCCAATATATACAAAGGTTATTGATTCCATTTTCGGTCCAGGGAAAATTTTCTCGTGGCAATTCAAATTTTTCATGTACATTTCAATTACCAACAAACACTATTTTCCCACCACCACCTTCCGACACAGGTATAAACTGACACTCACTTAGTTTCCTTTCCAAGTTGATTTACTTAAATTAAATTCAAAGAGTGGATATATACTGTGACGAAAAGCCTCGTCACGGCGCATTCTGCGTCCATCTCTTCTCCCCGATTCATATTGGCGCGCGGCAACAGCGAGTGATGAGCGACCTTCTTTTCTTTTTCCGGTGTTGTCTGCTAGAATTTAGCATGTCTTTTATTTTGTAATGGGTATATAAGGCCCGGTATTGTGGGATGTGGGGTTGGATTCCTGAGAAAGCGGCAGTTGATCCGCTAGAGAAGACGGAGGTCAGCTGTGACAGTGCCAAGGTGGGGCGACAAGACGGGGCTGCGGCAGACGAGGGCTACGGCAATTTCGGAGGTCGGGCAACGCGACCAGGGGAAGGGCGTGCGGAGAGAGAAGCGTGGAGTACAGCGAGACACGAGAAAAGTGTCCTTGCTTTTTCGTCAGGACATCACGACATCGTCCAAGGATTTGCGGGAGGTGGTTCCCCGCGATCGACGCATCGTGACCCGGCGGCCAGGATTCGGACCCGCCGTCTTTGACACTTAAGTACTCTAAACCCTCTCCCGGGACGGGGAAATAATCCCGATCCCTCCCCCGCTCCAGCCAGCCCACGCGCCCTGTACGAAGAAAGTCCCCCAGTGTGCACGTGTGTCATCCTAATACTCATGTGGCTTCTGACACAAACTCACGTCTCTCTTTCTCGGTCTGAAGACCATTTTTAATTGTATCACGATTCTCCCGTTCTCGTCATCCCTTCTGGTTGACGTCAGACTCATTTTTGATTGAACAGAACGTGGAGCATGTAACATTTGAAAGTAGAACGACGAACATTACTAATAATTGCCTTTGAAGTGCAGCAAGATTTCGAGTGCCCGTGTCATAGCAATCTCTGAGAGTATACAGTGTTATTTTTGTCCACTTTTGTTCATTTACCCCAACAATCATCTCATCCCTCATTTATTAGATATAAGATTTCTCTTTCTTTTTGTGTATGGCATATTTCCTTCATTTTTATTTTTGCAAGTGTATCATTGATGTCTCGCCCAATTCAGCATCACTATTCCATCCCTCATTAGCGTTTAAGGACAGAAGTGTTCGTTTATTTTTCTCTAATAAATTTTTGTATGACAGTCATTCGCTGTGTACGAGGTCATTCATCCCCTTGCTGTGCCATTGTGTTTAATGCCGCGAGTTCCCATCTTGACCGCGAGCCCCAGAACCTACGAAAAATTAAGAACTCGGATAATAATCTCAGTTCGACGGTGCATGGCTCACGGGAGTGTTCCGTCACAATACGTAGAGTTTAATGGAATCAAAGCAATGTAAATTTTCCAAAAAATATATTAGTTACTACTCATATTAAGAACGTATTACTCATAAACATATAGTCGGAAGATTTCAGTCGAGACAGAGAAAAGCAATACCTGCTCAATTGGTGAAATCATATGAAAAGGGTGATTCACGACCCTCTTTCTGTATTATCATCTGTAAATAAACCTTGAAGTTCTCAGCATTGCCGGACGACTAAGGCTTAGATGTTCACGGTGCAGGCTACAGAGTCAAAACTAAGAATTATCGTTAGTGGCGAGAGTTTTGGTAGTTTGGCAGAGAATGGGTCGAACTGAATTTTTGCCAACGGTTGAAGTTCACTCGCTCAATATATTGCTATTTGATTCTGTGGATGGAAGTTATGACAAAGCGAAAAAGAGAGGACTCGTGGTTGCATGCACCCTTACCTGCAGAAGACGACGTTTGGCGGATTCTATTTCGGATAAAATGCTCCTTAAGAGGACAAGAATTCTATCCCAGCGACAGGGCTAATGCTACCCTGTATATTTGACTACGCAACTTTAATGATAAAATTAAGGACTATCAGAGGAGATATGATGGAAGTGAAACATTTTTAAAATGCGCAAAAAAATCAGTTTGATGTTAGAGAGTAAATGGATTCAATTCCCCACAGAAGATAGTTACAGATCTCGACCATAATCCGATCCTTCATCATTATGAAGGTCGTAGGATTCGATAATTTTTTCAAGATTTTACAACCTTCAATTTTGGAAATTAAACTGATCTTCTTTTGTTCACATTTCAAGAAGTAATAATGAACGAGCATACACGAAGATTGACAAATCAAATGCGATAAAATAAAACTCGCATGGATTTTATTTCATTAAAGTTGGCATGGAAAGTGGAAGTTTTTACATCAAATCTAAAAAAAGTGTTCTTCCGCTTCCAGTTACATTACACATTTAAATTACATCATTCGTACGAAACCCTGCTAACTCTACTCTTACAAGGATTTTTTTCCTAATAAAGCACAAATAATCCCATTAGCTGCTTTTAATCATCCAAAATGGCCCAAAAATGCCAGTAAAAATTCTTTGGGTAAAAATTGGAAAAGTCCTCTTTGTAACGTCGTCAACAAGTGCTGAAATCTGATATTATAGATGCAGAAAAGCTAAGTTCTGAGAAACTTCGTCATTATAAATTTCTTCCGGAGTTCAAGAATATCATAAAATCTTATTTACACCCACTTCAAATGCATATAAAATGAAAATATAAGCAGCAAAGGAAACGGAAGCGTCATATTTTAGGCACTTTTTGGTGCATTAATTCATGTCAGAGTATTTAATCGCTTATGAAGCATAAAATTGCCATTACCAGTAAAATCAAAGAATATAATATGTCTATTCAGTACTTCTTTAATTTTCTCACTTCCCCATATTTATTTCATGTGATACAAATTTGAAAAAGAGTGAATAATATTAATTACAATGTAGAATAACTTCTGGCAGAATGATCCTGATGCTTAACAAACTACTCTACAATTAAACGGTATTTAATGGCCATTTTATAGATTTTTCATTCGTGCATGAGATTCGCACATTATTTACTCAATGCATTATAATGATGTTCATCCCTTTCCTTCTCACACAAGGAAAAATTACGCCAATTGTATTTTTTTATTAAAATGTCGAGGATATTTATGAGATATAGATGAGATGAAATAAATGCCAATCAAGGTAACCGTAAATCTCAATAGCAATTACAAAAAGAGTAGACAAATAAAAACTTCCTTTAGGTTTTCTTGGATATTCCATTATTATTTATACCACTACTTTTTTACATAACGCGTCCCGGGTTTCAATGAGTTATCATCACTTTCAGGCGTAAATTATGATGTATTTATCTTATTGTTGTTACCTAGTTACCTAACGGAAGAAGAGATGAATTTTAAAACGGACGCCAGATTAGGGGAAAAGGATGGGTAAAGATATATATATTAGATATATATATATATATATAGATTTTCATTTATCAGAGTGCTGTCTTGACTTTCAATAATTTTTAAAATTTTCAACTGCTCCCTAGAGTCTAAGTCACTGCGGCCGTTGCATAAATTTTAAATATACGATTCATTTATCAAGTCTATCATGACATCATCGGAAAAAATATTTTCATAACTGAGGGAAAGGGCAACATTGATGCACCACAAATTAAATAGTCAGGAAAAGCTGTCAAAATACAAAAGAACAAAACTTAGTCTGTGATTCCAAATAAAATAAAATATTTCCCCAGAAAACAAGAAATATCCACATTATGTAACATTGTATATATTAATTACTACAGCTTTCACATTTTAGTTGCGTAAGCTTCGAAAATGTAAGATATCAAAGGGAACAGCTAAACCATGAGTTTTAAACAGCAATTAATTACCATTTTTGGCGTTCCTTTCTTTATTGATCAAGATAACCTCCCTAAATTATTCCTCTGCTCCATTCTCAACTTCACTTGAAATTAGCCAGCCTGTCTTTCCACGTCCACTTCAATCATCTTCCGAAATTAAACCATTCCCTTCGGCCGTAACAAGTCTCCCAACCTCTCCGAATACCCTCCCGACAATGTAGCAGTTTAAGCTCCCTGGTCCAATTCCTTCCCCCACTGCTTCAAATAAACCCCTTCCCATCTTTCTCCCTTTCTTCTCCTCCCCACATACAACAGAACCCCCATCCCAACCCCCATCTTTCTCGGCAATCCCTAAAAACGCCGTCTTAAGGGCTCCTACCGCTTCAGCGCCCTCATTTCGCGGTCCTCTCAATATTTATCGGGCGACGTGGAATAATTCAGCAACGGTAAAGCGTGCGCGAGCACCGTTCCCTCGCACCGACATCACACGATACGCAGTCAATATTTCACACTGCTGCTGCTGCTGCTCTCACTCTGCCTAAGTCCTCGCCCATTCCTCACTTGGCTCAAACCCTTTACTCCCCCCTTCTTTTTCTCTCTCTCCCTCTCTCTCTTTTAGCCCAATTTTACCCCAAAACGCAGTCAATCCATCCCTCCGCTTTCCCGAGATATTTTTCTTAACCTCGTGTACCTCATTCGATAAAAATCCTCGTAAAAAAAGGAAGGGAACTGCACCAAGTCTCCGTCGCTACCTTCGGAAATCTGCGATACGTTTCCTTCTGGGAAGAAATAGTATCCCGGTGAGTTTAAACACGTGTGCATTCATTCCTTAATAGACTTAGGAAAGTGATATGGCACTGACAGATCAATGAATGTCCTTTGAACAATGGTAAGGAGAAACATGGGCTATATTTCAAGGAAATTATTGCAAATACGCTCACAATAGGGGTGATAATTTGACTATTAACATGAAATATTGTTAAAAGCATGGATTGGAATCTAACATATTGGCAAATAAGTCATCAATTGTATTACCTTGTTTTCACCTGATCCCTTCGTACACAGTAAAAAAATAGGAACTATTCGGCCAGAATACCTTTGAGCTAAATGTATGTATGATACTGATCTACAAACACTCAAATCTCACTCTAGACTCTCACTCACCCTAGAGTTTTCCTTGCATGTTACACTCCTAACCATTTTTCAAAGGTAATTCATTGTCCTCATATTGCCATGTCACTTCCTTTAGTCGACTAAGGAATAAATACACACGTGTCTAAACGCACCTTGATACTATTTCTTCCCAGAAGGAAACGTATTGCAGATTTCCGAAGTGATATCGAGTATCGATAGTATAGAATAACATTATACTCTTTAAAATGTGCTGGATATTTCCGTTGGTGAAAAATATTTAAGCAAATAAAAATCGTTACAAGATAATGAAGTACTTTATTAATTCTCAAAATTCTCAGCTTTAATCTAGCACAAATAACGATTATAACACAGGTTTCTTTTTTCCTTGCTTCTTCCTCCGTAGGTTACCCAAAAAAATACTTATCAATGACGCATGTCGAAGATGAGAATAATATACTTTATTCTGCTTCAGCATTCTCTTCTTGAAAACTGCGCAAAAACAATCGACCAAAGAAAAACCTACGATTTGCAAAAGAAAAGTAAGTTTAAATCTTACCATAATAACATCATCTAGGCAATGCAAGTCTCACTCAATGAATGACATTCGTCCCGCCAGATCCGCTTTGGTAACCATCAGGCACTGGCACGGTCTCAACGCCTATCATTCTTCAGATACCGCCCGGGTTACAATAATGTACTGCAATGTGCTAACATTCACGGGGTTTCGAATGTTTCCGACATTTTTACCTTGTGCCTACGTGTCAGCAATTCTTCTTTCTTATATTTTAAATATTTTCCGAAATTATTCAGTGAACTGTACACAATTAAGCTATTTTGAAAGGATTCATGCGATATATTCAAGCACTCATAAGTGTTTTTCAATCGATGAGACTGCCCTCGTCAACGTTTATTCTGTCTTCCCTCGAAACTTATTGGACTTGCTATCGGACATAAAATATTTCAGCTCAATAATCACTGCATTTGTCATTCGCTCAAAAAGGAATATTGAATTTGGGCATGTATAAATAATTCCTGTTAATTAATCTCGTCAGTAAAGATAAAAAATTCAAAATCGTCAACTCATCATTTAATATTTATGCATTAGATAATTTCAATCATTTTGAAAGTTCTCTCCCGCGCTAAGCATTATATATAAATAACGAATGATTTTATGAAATAAAAAGGATTAATTTAAAGCATTAATTTGACCTTTGTCCTTTAAAATTTGCATTTATTGTGAATTCGTCGCGTTAATCATGGAAATCGTTTAAAGCACAGTCAACCGTAGCAATCGATACCTGCATCGAAAGAAAAATTGAATTATGACCGAATGGAATATAGAAATATCATTTCTAATCGTTCACATTCGTGTATAATAATCTAAATGTAATATATTGGTCGAAAAATTAAAAGGTGATTAAAAAGGCGAAGATAATTTTTGAAAAACTGTAGTAAGTACGCTCATCAATATGCTTAGGCCAAAATCTTGAGGGTATAAAATAATTTACAAACGCGTATATGAATGAAAACCATAAAAATGAAGTACAATACTTTCGAGGTAATATTTAAAAGAAAGAACACCATTTTTAAAGGAAGATACTTCCTTTTAATGGAGTATAGATGGCGAAAGTCACTCTTTAAACCACGAATCGGAGAAAATTCGGGGATACTCCACAGTCAGTAAAAAGAGAGTAAAACGCTCAATAGGCTATAACTAATGAGGGGAATAAGTCGATGTTTTAAGAATTAACTTAAAAGGTTCATGTTTTGTGATGAGGAAGCATACTTTGCTTTCTATGATAAAGATGGCTTGCAAAATGTATCATAAAAAATGAAATTCATATTATATCTAGTCCTAAATAATGAATTATTTAAACATTTTAGCATAGCAAACTGATTTGAAATGTATTGATAGTTTTTGGAATGATTTTAAATCAAAAAGCTCATAGAAGATTTTTCATCAGTTTTACTTAATAAGCAAAAATAAGTAGCATTTCTTCATTTTGTTAATTTTTATAATGTTTAGGGATGGTTACGCTAACAATAAAAAACTTTTGACGATCTAGCATATTGGTAAATGGCAGCAGAGAATTCCAGATGATAAAAGTACTCGCCTGGGATATTTACTCACGGTTGTAGAAGAGAGTAAAGAACGGATTACTATTCGCCAGCCAAACTTCACCAACGTTCAGAGAAAAAAATAGGTCTCCGCCTTGAGGATTAGGTGCAGCAAAATTCCTCAATGTTAAGAGCAAGAGAAATAGCATCGTCGAAAAAGACAGAGTGCGTGGCGAAGTGGATAAGATCCACTTACGTTACCGGTGAAAGCATATGAGAAGAATGAGGATGATCCGTTCAATCTGAGAAATAAAACCGAGCGAGTTTATGAGATTGGCATTGAAGTAAGTCGCTAATATCAACCGTACATATATGATGAAATATAATGATGAAATATAATAAAAATGATAGTTTCGTCTTCATTATAAGCGAATTTAGGAAAATTTTGTGCTTCCATACAATTTACTTGCTTGAAAAACACATACATCTATGCTCTACATAGTGGAAAATCCGCCCATAAGGGATTCAAACCGGTAATCTTAGGATTTGCAGGAACGGTATTTACCCCGCCGCCACCGAGGCCAGTTGTACATCTAGATATAAAAATAAAATCTTGTACAGCTAAAGCTGATTTGAGCCATAAAATATAGAACAATGATTTTCAATAAAAATTCGGTGGATATTAAACTCATGTTCAATTATTAATTGGTGCACTAATCATAGTAAAGGAAATGCATGTTATCATTTACACGTTCAGCACTGCATTTTGAAGGGTAACTTTGCAATGTGCAGGTTTAGCTCCGCTTATACATCCGTACCCTTATCGTAACCGTACCCTACCTTTTTACATGGCCTATCTACGAAGTTGATCTTTAGCTAATGGTGATCATCATTGCCATTTCATCTCCTTTTCTTGGCCAGGCCTTATTTTTCATTCTATCCTTATTCTGATTTACATAATCCGCCCTCAGCAGTAGTAAGGGAATCGATCATTTCATGATCAACTTCTCCAATTACTCATGTATATTATCCTTAAAGGGCTACTGTTAACATAAATCATTCTATAAGGACCAGACAATGGAATTTTTGCGTACAAGATGTATATTCACACATTTTTATTCATAATTGATTAAAATCAATGGAGTAAAATATGCAAATAATTTAACGAAATACGTATACACTTCCACATTACCCTTTCAACTCCTATAATTCGGCAGAACTCTCTGTTTCTCACCCTATCTCTCCATTCGACCTTGAGTACCCGCCTCCAGCACCAGATCTCAAATATGCATAGAGTAAATCAAATTGATGTAGCTGAATTCAAGTCGGCATCCCAATAGCCCATATATCTCCTTTTCTCCTATAGCCTTGTATTTTGGAGCAAACTTTGGAAATGGATGGGGGATGGAAAAAGGCAAAGATAAAGGAGATGGCCGCCTGCATATGAAGCGATCTCAAGGAGAAACGGAGGACTCACTCACTCACTTGAAGGGCTCAGCATTTACCCATATGCCTCTGTCTCTCTCACGACCAAGCGGATGCGAGCAAGTGCATTATTGATGTGCGTGACACACAAGCGCACTACTCCAAGTGGCTCTCTGTGTAAGCCTTGAGCTACGGCGGTAACGGACATAATTGATGGCTCTTGAGGAGCTTGACGCGGCTCATAGGTTGATGGGAAACGAAGAAGAGCTGAAATGAAGGTAGAGAAAACGACAAGGTAAGCCCCGGCATGAGATACATATAACAACTGCGATGATAGATGCAAATGGGAAAATATACATGAATGAGAAGAGAAAAAAATTATAGCCGTTCTGAGTGAGCATGTACGTGCAACTTATTTCCGGATTGTTGAGAAATTATGATTTCGGTAATCGATTAAATACGTTTTATCCTTTTCTCACTCATTCATTTGGCCCTGATATTAAGTGAGGGGAGATCTCACTACAGACAAAGCCACAGAGGTACGCATGACACCCATACAGGGTACATGAGCCAATTCTTTTCCCAGCGCCACTTCGCGCCTGGAGGATTTTTGCTTGTAGTGACCAAAGACATCAAGAAAGATTAAATCAAGGATTTCGTCTTGGGTATGCGGCATTGGGAGTTTTTTCAGCGGCTGAACAGGTAATCAATACGAAAATAACATCGTATGATTCCTTCCGTGCCTTTAGAATTCTCAAGAATAAAATACTGTTGAGCAGCTTATTATTTTGATAAAACTGAAAGCTTGATTAACAAGCTAATCGGCGCAAAATCCGTAATTAGCCCAGTCAACCACCACTTATATCATTATTTTTTCTCTTTCGTTGAATAAATGTAGCTAGAGGCTAGTCATTTCAATCTACTGGATCATAAATGTAATATAATAAAAGGCGCTAATGGTACAAATTTGTCCTTTTTTTAAATTAACCGGCAGTGTTGGATATTTAAGGCATCATGTGTGGAAAAAAACTAGTAAAAATTACGAATTCGTCTTAATTTTTAAGCAAAGTTCTTATCAAATCTACTCTCTTGATTCAACCTCAAAGAAACGGTTTCCAGCAAGACCCACTCCTTAATCACCTGATACGGTCCAGCCCAAATTTCAACCTTGACGACAGTGCTGAGAGGCAAAAATAGAAGCTCAATTTCCTCCAGATTGAAATGAATAGCATGGAGAAGCTAGAAAAAAACCTTGTGGAGAACTTCGGTATCGGGGTCACTCCAGGGAAAGAAGACGGATCACTGAACGCTGAGCGGGAGAAGTTGAAAAAGGTGAAGAGGGAAGGAGAATTTCCGACACTCAACGCCCCACCACACTGCCACTAGAAATCTTGTCCAACCCGGAAGTTTTATTACAATCAAGTGCTCCATCAGCCATAGGAAAGTCTCAAAATTGCTCAATCCATCCCACAAAAGCTTACAAAAATGCTTCAGGTGTGGATAAAGAATTGGAGAGTTAAGACTGAGTAATCAATACTGTTCCGATGCGTCACCAAAGCACTACACCTCGCTGTGAGCAGCTCATATTCGTGATGCATAATTTCAACAGTTCTCTAATTAAATCACAAGGGTAACAGACAAAAATATTGGATATTTATATAGTTTTCCGTCACTTGAGCACTCAAACATTTATAAATATGTTTTCCCGAGTATCTACAGCAGTTAATACGAGGCAAATATCAGGTCTTCAATACTAATTACACCTGGTGTATGGGAGCAGGAACGTATATATCACATGCACATAAACAACCACAAAGATCCACTTTAAAATAATAAATATATTTGAACGAAACATTTCCACTATTAAGGCAAAAAAGGGGTTTCCAACCGTGAATTTGTTAATTATGAGTTTGTACAAGCATTGTTTTCATCGTCTGACATTATTCATAGCTTTCAATAAAAGTATTAAGTATGACAAGGATCCAAAAATAAAAAAATCTACGAAGTAATTTGGATACTGCGAATATAGTAGAAATTAACCAAGAAAACAGGCAAAAAGTTTGTTCATAAAGCTACTTCATCTAGTTTAATGGGAAATCTTCTTCAAAAGAACAAATATAAAAGCCATAAATCAGTCGATTTCGGTAGATTTAGACACAAATTTCATATGATGCTAATTAAAAATGATGGAAAAACGCTTTAAATCACGTTACCTGAAACGCCTTCTCATTGGTATGATGTCATTGCAAGATCCACCTTTCACTTTCCTACAGGATTAGAGGCTTTATTGAAAATAGTCGATGTAAATAAACATCATCGAGGTTTCTAATAATTCCTCTAGGAATAGAATGTCTGAGGTGGGATTTAAGAAAGGTCAACCTAATAATTTACCTTCGGTCAACTCCCTTATGATGGCAAATTTCCTAAAAATCGGTAATTCTTCGTAAAAGCAAGCAGATGAGGAAAAAATTGTATGGTTAACACAAAATATAAATTTTAAATATTTATCATTCTCCACTGAGATTTAATAGAACCATTTCTGACTGCAAGTCTATCATATTTATTTACGAAGTAACCCAACATAGTAACCATGCGAGACACAGGCACTACTTTCCAACCGACCAGAGTTTCAAATATTAATTTTTAATATGATTTACGTGGATTTATTTTCTTGTACTGTTAGCCACGGAAAAAACGGTCAAAGTTTTAAGTTTTGCTTTTGCCAAGCAGCGGACGTAATGGCCATCATAATAACAAAGCATTGTGTCTACCTTGCCTAAAACCTCATACAATCCTCATTTTTCTTCCACTGCGTAATCCTCGTCAGTATTTATTAACATAAATATGCACCCATAGCTAATTACTTCTATATTTAATCCTAAATGGGCTCATTTACTGGTCCTCCTTAAGAATAGACCGTTGAAAAGGAGGAATTATATAATTCACTCCCCTTCTCTAGGCCATCAACCACTTTCTTCTCTAATAAAATAACCTTTTCCGCCGTGAAAAGTGAAGTACAATAGCAACGGGGCAGTATAAACGATTTATAAGATTTTTGCTCGTTTTCCTCCTAAATATCCATGCTGCTGAATGCCAATAAGTTGGATGAGTGTATCGCATGGAACAAACTACTTCATTGTCTATCCAACATCACAAGAAACCTTACCTGAAATTAATTTATGTCTGTTGCTAAATAGAGTGAGCTTATTTTCTAATAAGCATTTCTAAATTTCCCCGACAATCCCCTTCCCTTCTTTCAAAAACTAGTCGGCAACGCAACATCAGCCAAATTTGCAGTCAATCGTTAAAACTGCAATTATTTTCGTCGATTGTTCGTAAAAGAACCTTTATCGACCAACTTTCTATTCACTTCCTCGCTCTCCCTCCAGCGATACCGAGCCATGATGTCACGCGCATGCGCTTCGATGACATTGTATTTTCAAGCAGTATAAAAAGAGTTATTTTTAAAGACTGATAACTCAGTTATGAAACATGATTAATCCGCAAAATTTACGACGAGTATATTGTAAGTAGGACCTTGTTATTCTAGTAGTTATAAAAAATTATGCTTATTCCCCATTGTAAACTTAACTTCTAAACTTAGCATCTAAACAAAGTGACCAAGAAAAAAATATATCTATTTAAGAATAGGGTAAACAGCATCGCCACACTGGTATTAACCCATTTATATGTGAAGCCTAATAATACCCATCATAGCATGATATCCGTACATATCCAATATATATATATATAATTATCAACCATCAGGTCGGAAGGACTACACATCAAATTCATAGGTACACTTGTATTCATATCATTTATCTATACCATCTCTCACTTCATGACGTAAACGTTACAAGAAGCAAATTGTGGAATAAGGTGCCAGAGTTTTACCTGCCACTAATAATCATCACAATAAAATACTATCTCATTCCTTTTATATTTCAAAATAGATATGCCACAGAACATTTAGGACGTAATATTAATCGCCCCAGGTGTCGCAAAAAAGGTTTATTTTCAATGTTGAACAACCGTGAACACAAGATCTTATCATCGCACAAATAGAATTAAAAGTCAACGCGCCAAACTTTGCGATAATGAGATAGCATTATGTTAGTTTCGGCACAAATCACTTTGCTGGAACCGGTGCAAAGAACACGAAAACTGTCGAATTGGGGCATGGGGCACTTGAAAGCGGAGTGGACCTGATCCCAAGAATGCTATGCTGGCTAAGAGGGAGAGATTGAATGGAGAATTTAGGAGGACGGGAAAACAAATAGCCCTTCAAAGACACTCAAGGAAGAAAGAGATTAATGGCGAAAAGAAATGAAAGCTTTTTCTTCTCCAGAACTAGAAAGACAGCCTGTTGAATTAATAAGGATAAAAAATGCTACCGATCACCTCTTCCTCTTTGATCACATCTTTTGACAAGATGAAGTTGCAATTCTGTTCCATCTTTGGCAAAAACCTACTAAGACGAAAAATAATTACAGGAATTACAAGGGAAAGGTCCTCGAAAGCGGTGAAGTGTTATTAAAAAACAAATATCAGCCAGATAATAGGTAGATGAGATGCTTTTTCGGAGCTATATTTACTATTAACCTTTCACCTTACCCATACTAAGGAATATGGAACTATATACCGAAATAACCGAAGGAATACTTAATGACCATAACATAATTCCTTTTCAGCGATATTTTTTTACTGAGTCAATAAATTTATTACGATACGAGACGATTTCCTTGCTCTAAGAAATACAAACGATATAATAAGGACGTAAACAGCAGCATTAATTTCAGGAGTTCCTAATAATCGCTTACATCCATTCTTAAAATTCGCAAAGTGAAAGTTCAACTACTTTTTTTCTGATGGTTTCAAGATTTTAATGGGGTATCTATTTGAGAAAAAATGCGAACTAATGATCATTTTACACTTTTTTGTATTATGTTAAAAGTCACTCTATAAAACATATTTCCATTACAAAGAGTTCACGAGGTATCAGCCGTTGTCGCAAGCTCAACTTAGAGGGAAGATACTACCGCTATGGTCGATACTTATTGGTGCACAAATGACTTATATTGTACTCGAGCCAATTCCGACCGAATTCGTTTCCTTTATCATAGTGGTTCCTTTGAAATGGAAAGCCCTGATGTAAAGAGTATTTATAAGAAACAGACATGATTGGCATATAGAAGTGAAATATTAACGCTTCGAAAAATATATTTAACTGAGGAACTTTCATATGTTTTGGCGCGGGAAAAATAGGAAAAAAGGTTAGTTTTGCATACTTAAATATTAGATCTCGCACACAACGTGCAAGTAGTGATGCAACAGCAAATAATGGCAGAAAAAGTATGTTTTACAACCAAGTTTTATCTCCGCTTTAAAATCCCAATTTTAGTATAAAAAGGGTTCCAGTACGCTAAAAAGAATAATCAATCAAGTAATATGTGCATGGTTGTCCTTGACGTCATTTTGTTTGCCAATATTTCCATGGAAACGGGCGAAACGCTTAGCCGTATCGCTAATGATGGCATCAAAATTTACTGTTCGTAGTTCCGAAGTTAAATTTCAATTAAAGAGAGAGGGTGAGGCGTAATGTATCATGAAAACTCCCACTAGGTAATCCACCCCATACCATTTACCGAGTTCGGCTAATATTTTTTTCAAAATGAGAGCCATTAAGCCATGCCAATGAATAATTCATTCATCACTGCATTTAAATGCCCCAGCTACACTTCCATCGAATTTAAATTCTATTTAGTAGCTTTTTTTCTCTCTGCTCTCACTTTAGCAGCGGTGAAACAGCCCACGTCAAAAATAACGATGTTCACTCGATAATCCCATTGCATTTGGGTTGACGCTCAAATGGCAATTCGACTAATCAATATAATGTTATTTACTGAAGTAATGATATCTATAAGCAGGATGAACTCTGTGACGACAATATGGTTACGGATCACCTACACAAAAACGTTTACAAAACGCTTCGATATATTCAAATCATAGTTTATATCATGAATAACGCTAGTGAGTTTCTTTCATGGGTAAGTTTATAGGGGAACACTAAACTCACTGAAACAAAACGACATTATAAAAAATTTACAGTTATTAGTCGTATGCTATAGTCTCTAAAATATTAAACTACGATGGTGGAATATAAAGGAATAGTGGGTTGGCTTAAAATCACTTATAACTACTAATTCTATCGGATTCAAATTTGGACGAAGCAGTCCGAATTTATCTGACCTCCCGGAAGCACCTATAATCTTCATATAATATACTGGAAAGAAGATCCTTTTTACGACTGTTCTACTATATAGAAATCCACGTGCCAAGTTAAGAGGCTTCTGCTAAGTTTCTCATGAATGTTTTCACGGCTTTGGCCAAATTTCCTGGAATGCTTTCTGCCAAAGTACAATTTGTAGCCTGCAGTAGTGTTTGCAGTGGAAGATATCAGGGAGGAGGGTTTTACACAAAGAATTGATACCAAGTACACTCTTAAAAAATCACTAAAATCCATTAAAAATCACTAAAATCCATTAAAAAATTTCAACTGGATGACCAAGGGATCGACCAATTAATTTAAGAGTAATTGATAATAAGAGAGAGAGAGAATTTCTGTGAACCGCCTTCAATCGACAATGGGACTATTTCGTATGCCACAACATTAGGCAATATATAACCACTGCAATATTGCGTACGGGTAGGATTGGCCTCGATAGAGAGACCTCGAATTTAGAAAATGCGAAAAGCCAGCAAGAATGATAAAAAATACACCTGTAAATGTTTAAAGAATAACCCACAAGCATTCTGAGGGGAGAACTACGCCAAACCAATCCTACGAAACATGAACCTGTGATTATGACGACTATGAAATGATTCTAACATTATTTTATGAAAGCTAAGAACCTCTTAATTTATGTCAAAAGCCATAATGTAATATGTATCTATTTGACTTTTGACTCCGAGGGGTGAGTTATTTACTCCTAACATCCCGTAATAGATGACACTGCATATATGGCACTGCATAGAAAAGAAATACCTCAACGAGTGGAGCGAATCAATAAATGCACATATTCCGTGTTGTCAAATGAGTGAGATAGTCTGTGGCAATCAAATTGAATCCTGCCCTAATCCGTACGTGCGAAGATTATTACTGACGGTCTGTTTAAAACAGACCACCTTAGCATATAGCTTTTAGTTCGAAGTTAACCCCTCAAAATTATAAAAATAAAGTATTACAAGAACCAATTAATGTATTAGCTAATCCATTTACCATTAAAATTTAAGAATTATTTAGCACAAATGTTTAAAATATTATCAATCCTGCGGTCATATTCAAACTGACATGATTAAATGCGACGCAAGTAATAATATTTCAAATGGATGTTTTCATGAACGATTAATTAATGCACATAAACTCTTCAGGTTTTATTTCATTACCCTAATTGGTTAAATAATTAATATCCGAGTGCACATTGTCTGCATGAAACTGTAGGAAGACTCTATGCAGTCGAGGAACTTCGGATGACCAAACCCTAATTTAATACTATTTTTTCTTGTACAGCATAGGTTCATTTCTTTTCCAATTTCGTCCGCAATAGTATCATCCTCCACATCAGAGGTTCGAAGCAATACATTATGATAGAACACTACCTCGGCGGAAGCGTCATTACAGACCATTACAGAAACAATTTTCGTGGGTGAAGAGAGCATCATGCCTATCTACCCGTTCATTTTACTAACAACTTTCTTACTTAAAACTTGCTCAATATCGTTGAATTTTCAGGGAATGTGGACTCTTTTCAAATGATTTATGTGTCTCAAGTACGAAAACGTTGACTCAATATTTTCTCAAGGGTACAATATAAGTACGTAAAATCAGGTAAATTTTGGTAATATCTCATTTTATATGTACTGGAAATTTGAAGATTATAGCGTGTTTTTCAAACAAGAAATGCCGCTCACTTTTTTCAACCCGTAGGTTAGCTTGAATAGGTGAAGGTAGAACTCACCTTGACCCAAAGGCGTGTATATTTACACATTCTAGATAGGAGAACCAATATTATTCCCTGGTTCAACTCGCTCTGCGATGATTTTGGGTTGAGGTATCCAAAGGGATTTGAACTAGCGACCCATTGGCCGGCAGCCAAGTGCTCTGAATGATATGCTGATAGAACACTGCCAGAATATAACTCCGTTCCTCGCCGACGTGTTAGGCACAGTAATATGTCACAAAAAAGAAAAATACGGCCGTTTGTGGGAGTGATGCATGTTATCCTCTCAATTGTTAACTCTTAAGTTGGAGCACTTACCTTATTCAACGTTCATGCATCAAAGGATGAATATGTGCAATGAATACTAAAGAATGTTTACGTAAGTTTTCAGATGGTTGAAAAATTAGCTTCAAATGAACTCATTTATCGACTAGTTTTAATTTAGGTATTCTTTGAAAGACAAATATCACAGAAATGATTAAATTATAATTTTCGTGTAAAACCAACCTGCAATACCACTTTTATGAATAGGATTGCACTATCTGGAATACACAAACGAATGTCCTGATCTTGTTTATAAACATTTTCACGATATTTTTTAAAAACTCTAGGGAAAAATAAGCTTCACTATCTTCCGTGCTGTAGCTTTAATTCACTAACCCTTTCAAATGCAAAGATTGAGGGCCATCTTTATTTTCTTTAAAGAACGTATTGACATCTCGCAGCAGTCATATGGACCGATTTTTTTCTTCAGTAACCTTTGGACATGTTCTCTGTTCAAATAATTTAAAATTGGTTGCTTTCTTCTTCCTTTTTGAGCTACACTCCAACACGTTGCAGAAAGACTCATTACATCTTAGGATACGTCCTCAAAATGTTACATTCCTTCCTCAAAACGTGTTCTAAGCTAAGTACTACTCTCATTTTTCCCGTGAAACCTCTTTAAAAGACCAAGAGCTGATGTTAATGACTGATCTGCACACTTTTCAGAAAGGCATTTAGCTCTCACAACATATAATACTCAAAAGATAATTACATTCTTTTACTCTCAAGTGCAGCGCGGTTATAAATGAAAAATACCTAGGCCAATTTTCATTTCAAACATTTTGAACTTGGTAAACCTCACGTCGCAGTATGATTTTTAATTGCATTTAATAAGGGAGGGATGCACCGCAGAGCAAAACGTACGTCGAGCGGACAGGGGCGGCGCAGACCACATATCATAACGGAGGATTGGTGGCTCGGAAAGCGGACATCAGGGCCGGCCATGCGGAAGCCGTCTCCTCCTCCTCCGCCACCCTGGCCGCACACATTCGGGCGAAATTGCATCGGACGGGGCGACCGCGGCCTAATATCTTTTCCCAGAGATCGAGAACCCGTCAGCGTAAGACAGTCCCGTCTCCACCGATCCCTGCCTTCCAACAATCCTCAGCATTTTTGCTCACGCAGGACGAGGGAATGGCAGCGAGTTCTGCTGAAAGATTTTACTACTCATACAACTGAGATAGATGGTTATGGTTATTTGGATACTTTTCCTCAAAAAGGCCTGGTTAAAGATGAAGCTCTGACTTTCTTAGAGATAAATATAATCAGGGCATTAAAACAATTCCTTTTATATAGAGTGAGCTGGCAAAGATCTTTTTGTGAGAAGACAAACAGAGGTGCAAGAGGTTCTTTTATAATGTATTATGGACGAAAATTTTATAGCCTAACGGTCATTTATTCGTTTCTTTCATATCACTTGTAAATTGAAAACAAAAAGTCTTTATAAACATTTTTGCTGTTTTATTGAATTTTTAAGTCATTATTACAGCAATATTTTCATCAATTTTGGTGAGGTAACATGGTATTAGAAATAAAAATTACATCAAAAACAGAAAAATAATTAAATCTTTTATCAAATAATAACTCTTTTAAATGATATCAACTGCCTTGTTTAAAAGTCAACAACTTTTCAATTCTTATTGAAAGCCTTTGAGATTTGGCAGCACTGAAAATGCGATGAAACTTCGGCTATAAACTTATAACGTAACATAGTATAAACATGACGAACAGCGTAGAAGCTAGGGAGTAGATGGATTGCTTATAGGTGGTAGGCATCATACAAGACACGTGCCCAGTCGTTACTACGTGAATTCAGGTGTGCAGAAACGTGTTTTGAAAGTCAATGCTGCGACTCTTAATCTAGAATTAGGGTTTTATGAGAAATTCAAAATCGTCGTCATTGCGCGAATTATAGCCGGAAAAAATGAACAAAAAAATAGTTGGATAATTATCATTGAAAATATCAACAGCGAAGACTGTGGTAAATAATGAAAATCAATGTACCCATTTCAAAAATACTTAGGTAATTATCCCAAATAAAATTGCATCGATTTAGTGAAATTAGCTACGAGTTGCAGGTGTTGCACCCTGACGTGATTCTTTCTATGTAACCATGGAAATGGAATTCATAGAATTCCCAAAGGACTGGCGACCTAAAGTAAGTATTTTCAATTGATATATAAATCCAGATGTTGAGGAAGAAGACACGATCATTTGATTATAGTTGAATAAAAGTGACGTTGTAAATAAATAGTGCATTAGATATTTCCGGAAGGCATTCTAAAAAGTGATATAAAAAATAACCGGCTTATTAGCATTAATGCTGACTACTGCATGAAACAATTGCCTTAGCACGCAGTCACGCGCACGGATGAAAAGTTATATACAGCAAGGATAAAGTCTTATATATTTGGTTTAGCCGGGATTCGAACCCGGATCTCCCGATTGCCGGTCAAACCAATCACAACACCAACTCATATTTCATAAAGAGCCCGATTAGCAATCAGGAGTGCAAACGTAATCGGTACATTCGGGTTTGAATCCCGGTTAAGCCAAATATTTTTTATATGACGAACTTCATTCTTGGTGTATATTAATTCAGACCAGCGTGCAGGGATTATTTACATGCTCATAGATATAATTTAAATATGTACCAAATTATAAAATTGACAATAGTTTACGTAGCTCCAATGTACAAGCAATAAAAAAGTGCATAAAAATCTGCTGCCACCTCAACATCGATTTACCTCACTCTTCAAATATCCCTTTCCCTTCTCCATCTCCCACCCCCTTATCATCCCAGCATCCTGCCTCGGTGTCCGAGTGCGGTTTCCAGGGAAACGACCAAGTTGGGGACCGCTCTAGATTGTGGACGAATCGCTCCACGAAAGGCGCCTCCCACCACCCCCTTTTCCTTGGCCGTTGTCGTATCACGCCATCCCCCACTCCACCCTTCCATCCCCTCCGTCTCGCACACCACCCCACGTCATCGTCTCCGGAGGGAAATTTCTATCGCAAACACTCGGAGAGAGCCGTCCCATCCGATCCATCTCCTTGTGCGGCCATTCGGGCGCTCTTCCGTCAAAGGAGCCAATACGGAGATCAGGCCAACGCGTGGGACTCGTGGCTGGGTACGCTTATTCTCGGACCGCTGTCTTGATGGCTCGCTCCTTTCTCGTATCCCGTTTTATTCCGATTCTTAAGTGCTTGTGACTTTGTTTAGTTTTGCTCAACAGGCTCTACAGAATGAAACGTGAGGATTGAAGAGACCAGAAGATGAATTACTCCCACTCAACTGATCATTGAGTTTTTTATGCGTTAATCAATATATTAATGTTGAAGTTCGAGTAATTATTTTAACGAAATGTTAATGCAAATCAACAACATTAAGTGTTTAAGTTTATAAATAAGCAAAGGGTTGTCAAGGGTAAGAAAAAGTTGTTTACAAGTTACCAGAGCAGTTGAATAAATAAGTTGAAAGAGACAACAACATCGTGTATAATTAAGAAGAAAAATTGAGTTACAATAACTTAAGGAGGATGTATGTTTACCTGTCCGCTATATATTTGGCCGCACAGATTGCAACCTAAGTTAGTACGTAAGTGCATCTCAAGCTCCCAAACCTTGTAGGGTTCGGTAGCGTCTATACTCGTCATTTGCGTCGTTTTCCCATTACCGTATGTTACGTCACGTCGTACAACTTCTGCTGTTGGACATCCTGTCGGTTTGGCTCACCTTTTGACACTCTCATGTCTTCTCGAGAAAACATGAAAATCCCATATGGTCATGAAATCCAAGTTCCAAGTTTCCCACCTTTCTGAGTACTATGCTTCCCGAGCAACGCCGGGTGGCCTGCTGGTTCCTAATAAACTTGAGCTGTTATCTTGAAAACTTCTGGATGCAATTAATAGGCCATTTCTAGCATTTTATGATCCACAAATATGAAAAAGTTACATCCAGGAGAATACTGAGGAAACGATCCTTCGGGCGCCCTTCCATCAAAGGAGTCAATGTGGAGATCTCTTAAAAAGTCTACATTGCAACTCACAGGAGTAACTTTTTAGACTTAGTTCTCATCTGACATGGAAAGGCCAAGAATTTATGTATTTCTATATTCCGATTTCCGATCCATCCTGTTGTGCCTACCGATCACACCTTTTTCTGTTATAAATCAGCAGTCTTTACCCTTGTAAGAGAGCCAAATCAAGTTCAAACCCACAAAATCGTGATCAAGCGGTAGAGAGCATATCTCATTCTACTCAGAGGTTTTTAATTCCATTTCTCTGAAGCCTCATCCTCTGATGAATGATGTGATCTCAAAATGGCCTATTATTCTCGATTATTTAAAATTAAGTACCAAGGTTGAAAATTCACCCGTTGAAATGTCCAGTATGGCACGTCAGCTAACTTATCTCCTTGCTGAAGATGAAAATAAGGGCATATTAGAACACCTCAAGGCTGAGAGGCTACATTCGCCTATTCCAACCAACCTTCGAGTTGTAGGTCCGAAGATTTTCGCGGCGTTGATTAGATGATCTCTGCATTCTATTCGGGTTTTCACCGCGTCCGTTGCGTTTCAGTGACAACAGTTTCGAGTTTCCTCACCTTCGACCTGAAGACGCTGACTGCAATGCCAGCGAAACTGTTGTCACTAAAACACAACGGACGCGGTGAAAACCCGAATAGAATGCAGAGATCAACCTTCGAGTTGAACCAGTAAATGAGACACAGGATAGATATATGTTGTTAGTCTGGCATGGAAAGTGACATCAGCAGAAAAGTCACCGTTGGTAGCTTTAGAAAGGTAGTGTTACATAATTATGATGAACATCAAATGGATATTTTGAACGATGGGGAAGTTTTAATTACAGTGGGAGAAAAGTTTTTGGGAACGTTGAGAAGAGACAATTAAATGGGCCACATGATTAGATATATTAGCCTAGAGGAAACAATCGTAGAGGGGAGGTGGAATGGAAAAACGGCACGGGAAGGCCTCGGACGAAATATATAGAGCGAGTAAGGAAAGTTGGAAAACATAACAATTATATACGTGCTAAAAGACCAGCTGATTGGAGAATTGAGTGAAGAGTCAAACTAATATTCAGACTACTGACAGTTGTTAAATATAATGATTTTCATTTTTCGACCAATTTTTTTTCAAAAGCAATTTTGACGCATGCAAATCTATAGAATGACCATGTTTAAAGTTAAATGTAAAGACCCAGGAAGGGAGAGAGTCCTGGGAATAGAATAGATAAGGGAGAGTTTATGACCGGTTCGGGGATGGCGCTACTCCTTTCAAGGTGAATAAGTAGGATGTTGGCTGGGAATTATATATGGCATGCTTGATCATGACCAATTAACAGTCAATTTTTTAAGATCAACTTTCTCTATTCGATTAGCAAAAACATTGACCGTGAAATTCCAGATTTAAAAAACTATTTTTTTTAAATTACTAATTTTTCTAACTAATTCCTATGGCTATCTTTAAAAAATATGAGAACTAATGAAACTTTTAGCTAACTGAGCATATCCTGCCAAAGAAACACATCCCGGCAGAAAGGATCTTCAACGCCTGCGATACTTTCGTTCTGTTTGGCTAATCGACACACCATTGCTTTTATGATTAAAGGCTACTGATATCCTCCGTCATAATGTCTGTAATGTTCTCAAAGAATTTGAGAGGCTGAAATCGATGAATGGCACATATTTTGCGGAAAAATGTCCTAAGAAAGGCGGCAAGAAGAAATAGTTTCGCTTCATCGGCAAGATTCTACTCATTGAGAAGGATCACCACAGGGTTTTAGAGGATCAGCTTTCACTCGTAATTCGGTGTCCATGAGCTTTGAAAGAAACTCCACAGCTCCAGTCCACAGAACTTATTTGCAAATAGGAGATGGGAAGTAATCTTAATATCTTCCTTCACAGTTACCTAGATAGGTACTGCGAAATATATTTGAAAAATAGACCAGTTTTGGTAACAATAAGTTTTTTTTGTTTTCTCTATCTAGCTTGATGTATATAAATATCGGTCTCGCCTTCCATCCAGGTTGCAACTTCAGATTATATTTTGACTATATTTACCCGAATACCTTCTTCAGACCCTAACAAGGCGTTGAAATTTTGCTATGCTATGCTATTCTCGTTACACTACGGATATTTTCCCCAGGCACTTAAAAGTGCTATGTATTCGAAACGTTTGCCAAACAGGCATCAGGGCACAATTATGTACATTTCTTCACGGCCGATTTTCCCATCGAAAACTTCTCCAGAAAGAGCCTTCCTCCTCGGAGAGCATTGCAAATTTACACAGACGTCTCAAGAAAGGTATTCCACTACAGAGAGATCCGTAGCTCGAAAAATTTGCACAATCTATTAGTTTACATCCCACGTGCTCGATGCGAAACGGATATTGACTCAGTGGCGTGCACTTGGAGTTTCATCTCCGGGGGGAGGAACGGCCTTCATCGTCCCTATCTGCCTACGCCCCCTTGATCCAAACCTTGCCAACAGCCAACCACCCAATCCAATATCAGATACAACTAACTCCCACTCACAAGCAGCTAGCTCCCCAGCCACACGTCCACACGCCTCACCCTGCGTCGCTCGAATATTCGCTATTGGATATACTACTCAACGCAAAATACATTCCCTCCCAGCACACCCCCCGAGCAAGCAACCCACGTTTTCCTCAAGGTGATTGGAACGGCTAACGTTAGTTTCTGAGGGCCCATTTTAATAAAAGCTTCCAAAAAATACTAGGAATATGTTATATGTGATGACAAAGAAATAAAACTCTTATGAAGTATTCCGCGGGTTGGTGCAAATGAAAACCTATATCTTTACAGATGAATACAAATTTGAACTCACTAATAACTAAGCAATTAAATTTACCATGTAATAGCATGTCTTCAATAAACATTATTTGACTGAGTTCGGGTCCGTGATGTCAGCTGAAATATATTAATGACCTTAAGACAGCGCTTTCATTCAATTTTTGAGATCGATAAGCTGCTACGATTTTCTTCAGAAGTTTTGTAATTAAATCGTGGGTTTATATCTTCCTTACCAGGAAATGTGTACATTTTTTAATAAATCATGTAGTAATCAGACCTTAGGTATAAATCAATGGCATGAAGTCGGTGATTTCTAGTTTTTTTAATTGTAGCCAATGATGTCAACAATTTAACGAGTAAAGGTTCAACAAAAATTTCAATATTTTCATCATTCTCAACAGTGATTGAACGAGAAAAATTTTACAAAGAAATATTCACTCATTAGCCTCATGCATTGTCATCATGTTATGTCAAACGATTTTTTTTCTAAATTATATGTCTTTCATCAAAAGGCAAAATGATTGTTTTCAGGTTGTGAATAAGTAACAGCTTATGTTTATGTGCAGGTGATATTTCACTATTGGTGAGCCGACTTTGGCGCTTCTTTCAAGGAAATAACGTAATCTGACTTCAATATCTGATCCATTCACTAATAATGAAAAAATTATTGATTTAATGAGGCTAAATATTAATATATCGATGTGTTTATGGTATACGTAACTAAAAAGTTTTTGCCTCAAAGACACATAAAGCCTAGTTATAATCAGCCGATTTCCTTTTACTAGAGTAGCCTCACTAAGAGGGACTGGGTAAAACCTTTGATTTTATATTCTAAGTCAGAAAATATTTCAAGAAAAGCACTATTCTTTCCAACTCAAGTAAATGATAAGTTTATTAGAAATTAAAGGAAATTTCGTATTATCGATGAAACGTTTTTAAAGTGATACCTCCTTCTTTAAAATACTCGAAATAATAGTCCATCATGGCAATGAAATCATCCGAACGTCAACAAAATGGTATTTGTCTAAAAGTCGACTGGGGATGAGAAATATCGCCAAGTCGACATCATCAAGTGGTGATGACTAACTGTGTCAATTCAGCAAGAGTAGTAGCACACGTAAATTATTTAATTGGCAACTTAAATACAAGACTATACTTAGGTATTCTGGGAAAAAATAATTCCCCCAAAACTAAATGCAACGCATTTTTAAGGGAAAGCCGCGTTTATCTCTAAGATTTTCTGCAAGCAAGGAAATAGCGTGGCAAAATTCGATTACACTAGACTGGAATTCACTAGAAATTGAGAGTATAAGCACAAAAATACATTATTAAAAAAATTACGAGCAGAATTTTTTCAGGGCTACATTAAGAGTGAATTTCCTATTACATTAAAGGGTTTGCAGAGAAGATAAAATATTAAAAGTAATCGGTCAAGCAGATGACTTTAGGAATGCTTTTATTCACTTATAGTGAAGGTCAATAATAAAATAAGGCTAATAACCAGGCCTGTGCTGGGCCGCCGGGACACATCCCGATGCGCCCTCCAGCCTGGAAATCTTTGGCGCCCTCCTGATCCGAAACTTAAAAGTTTTACAACCAGAACACCAGCTTTGAGAGGTTAACTTGTTTTCAATGATGTATCATTTAACGGCATAATGAACAACGTCTTGAGTAAACAAAACAATAATTTAAATAAATATATTTCATTCTGGATCATTCCGGTTGTCCTCCCCCTGCATAGAGCTTAAACGCCCTCTGGCGATGGCCGACCACCGCACTAAGAAGGTGTCCATCACGAGCCTGCTAATAACCATCTGCACGCACCTCTTAATAGGTTAAAAATGTATATTTCGCTTCAGGTTAACGGATGGTTATCCTAAAAATCTCACTGCACGGATTGAGCGGGCTTTCGAATCGGAATGCAGACAGGTAAATAAAATACATAGATAAGTATTAACCCTAGGAAGACTGAAAAAAAATTATCGCGTAGTAGCCTGACTGGGTCCAATGGACCCTGAAACATTTTTTCCACAATATTACCAGTTTATGATGGATTTAGACTGAGTTAAGTGATGTTTTCCATCTTATTTACTTCCTCAACATATTTCTTCGTCTTTATTATTATTAAATTATTTTGTTTGAAGTTATTACTGCAGCGAAGCATAATATTATTCCTTCTACCAGAAATATCACTCCACCTTTCCCATTTGTATGAATGTTCATTAGCACAATAACATTAACACAAATTACAAAATGGATTTTTTGTCAATGATATATTAGATATGTAACAAATTTAATGAAACAAAAGTATGATGAATTTACAAAAGTTATAAAAAACTGTTATGCTACTACAGGCACTGATTGCATATAATTTCTGAATGATCTTGGCATATAATTTGTGCACATTGTGAATAGGATGCTCGTGTCTTTCTATCCCTTTTGTAGTTGCACTTACGACACTTATTTTCCTAGGTTGCTAAGGTTGTCAAGGAGTGTGTCACATTTTCTTTTTCGCCATGTAAATTCTTCTGACAGTTGATTTTCTCTTGGATTCCATGACATTCATGAGATACCACTTTGTTAGGAAATCCTGTAGCCTGTATGGCACTTACAGACGTGAGCTCGGGTGGAATCCTTCGTTTATTTTACCTCATGATCTCTACAATCGCTAAACCTTTTGAAAGTAGTGGGTTACTTATGTTTCTGGCTGATTAGTCCCTCAACCATACCTGTAACTAATATTTTCCCTTGATTGACCTCTCGACTTTTATGAGATTCTCTACCAGTGTATACTTAGATATTCCACTTGTATGAATCACTACTACGACTTACAGCCAAAATTTTAATTCCATACTTTCCTGATATTGATGATACAAACTCTCTAAAGGTACGGCGCCCACGGAACATCAATAACTGTTCGTCAACTGTCACGCAGGATCCTGGCACGAATGCATATTTCAAATACTCATTCCGCCCATCAAATATCTCTCTAATAGTCTGCAATTTGTCTTTGCCTCTGCTTTCCCTCATTTCTGTCGCATTATCAAATCAAATAACCCGCAGTATTACTTTTGACTCCATAATACTGTTTCATATTGGTCGCTCGTCTAGTTTACTCCAAAGTGGTGAAAATTTTTCATTTTTGACTTGTAAAAATGATATATATTAGCAATGCCAGAACCTTGTTTATTTCAGAGTCATCTTCTTCATTCTACAAAGCTTGAAAAACGATATGCCTTTCAATGGTGGTCCATTTTCTAACAACATCAAAGATGTTAAGAAGCAAAATTAGCAAAAGAGCAGAAGACAGAATAAAAATTCCGTACGGCGCACGGGATATGACGCAAAATATTACGCCTTCGCATTCAACATTTTTAGTGGCATGAGGTTTTTTACCACTCCTCTTTCAGATTGCGCGAAATAAAAATTTCTCCCAATAGGAATTCCCCATTTCCGTATTTCTATCATATTCTCAGAAAGATGAGGAAAAATCGGCCAAGGTTCAGTTCTTCTTCATCCTTATTCAACATTTTAGGCTTCATCTACACCGGAGTCACTACTACTCTGCTCCTGTTAGCCCTGTATATTTAGATACGTTTAGATTGTAGAACACGTCGTTCTGCAATCTTTAGATAAATGACTCCAAATGTGTGTCACTATTAGCAAGCCTGTGAATAAAGTGGCAATGAAATTTATCGATTTTTCATTCCAAACTTTACATAGATATAAATGGAAGATAACATTGTTCGTGCTACTCCTTAGTTGTAAATTCAGGTAAACATTAGCAAAGCACTGTCTCGTATTATGTTTCTGATATCATCAAGCAATTCAAAGAGTTCAATAATTTCGCTAGAACAGCTAATTTTTACAATAATTATAAACAATCCTTTTTTGTTATTACCTCAAAAATATCTTGATAGTTATTTTGACTGAAATATCCAAATGGCGACGCCGACTTCTTAGCTCAACTACACAGTATATCAATAGTCACTCTATGAATTCAGTCACATCAATACCTCACTACACAAAATTTGGTACCACCAAGCATCCTGTAAAGATAGGAATAATGACATTGCTGCATATCATAGTAGTTGAAAATCAATACACCACTTCATCTAACTAATCCATCTGAGGAGTAAACGATTTGGTAAATGAGGTAAATACTGAAGAATTACATTAGAATGAAGGAATGTAGTCTTTTATATAATCCATAAAGTTTTGTACCTACTATGCATGGTACCAAAATGTAATGATAGAATTCAAATTCATCAATGTCTTCAGTTAGATAGTTGGAATAACAGAAAATTTCGGCAGGCAGCGAGACCACTCCAGCTTGCGAGCGTAACTTCTGACTGTCCACCACGAAAGCACCGCAGACGCTAGGTGAACGATCTCACATATAAAACTAACAGATTATGGGACTGAATGTTGATAATTCACACAGTGTGTGCGTCAAACCAGAGAAAGTAACAAAAACTACCCATTACGAAACGATGTGGATAGATGTTTCTGACTGTGTCACTCTAAATGTGACATTGGAAGAGCATATGAAAGGCTTCAAGCCAATCCATAAAAAATGCCCACTAATTGGTAATAACTATATTCTACGACTTTGTTTATATTTCCATAAACATTGAATCTCCCAAGAACACAAAGTAAATAAGAAAATTGCTGATAAGTTGAAATGAATTACCCATAGCATTGAAAATAGTCGACTGGGTCCAATGGACCCAGTCCGTCCACTATGTAACTTTGTAGTATACTATAAAATGTAATGAGCCCATTCTCGTTATTTCTTGCTATGTTTTAGAGGAAATATATTTAGGAAAAGTCACGTCGTCAAAATGAGTTTTGTGCATTTTTGACATAATTATAAACTTTCAAAACTACCAACTGGGTCCAACTGAACCCATCCCGTCGTTCTAGGGTTAAATCTGCATGGTTGAAGTTTTAACTTATAATTTTCACTGTTCAAGTTTTCATGGTAGAACTTGATGCCATAATGGTCAAGCTCCTTTACTTCTGAAACCATCAGTTCTTCTATGTATGCGTTTGAAAAAAAAATATCTCGGTCGTTTCCACGTGCCATCCAGATGGTAACATAATAGAATTAGCTCGATGAATAAACGATCCGGCTAATAACAAATCGCACCACATTATGCCTGCTACCATTAATATAATTTATTGTTAACCCCAAAATTTTAAAATTTGCAGGCAAAATATATGATGATGTAGGTTGGGTACAGACGGAATTGCGCAAGAGAGAAATAATGACCTGCCTACATTTTACGCGCAAGTAAGATGATCAGAACAAATTTTAAGTAAGATGATTGATCAACTCGACTCGTTAATAAAAATAGCGATTTACACTTAGCGGACTTTAATAAATTAATTGATTTAATAAAATCAGGCGATACAATTAGATGGATTGAGGAAAACAATAAGGCATGAAAATGGGGCATTTTTCACAAATAAAGTAGATACCTTGCAGTAAACCCTGATGAAGTTGTTTAAAAGGAACAAATAGGATACTAAAAACAAATACACTCCAAAAAAACGTTCAACAAATTCGCCCCATATTGATGCTCGTGCGAACATTTCGTATATTACTTACTTGATTCCAGCTTCAAGAAAAGGCCTGACTAACTTTAGTTCTTTACCATAGAATGAATAAATGCAAAAAAACTACTAAGTAAAACGCATTTTCTCATTTCTCGAACGAACAATTTGATGGGGCATTCCCATGATTTTGGTGAATTACTCTCCCGTAAAGAGAACTCTAAAAGAATAATTAGATAAAATTTCACAGGTGCTCGTAATTTTGATGAAAACGTGTTTTTAGTTACTACGTCAATTTCACGAAGGTTCTCGGGTGCCCATCAATCCTGATGAAACAATGAGGTACCGAACACTGGTCACTTGCTTAAATCCTACAATATTTCGTGGAAACAACGCAGATGGCTACATGAATTCATTAATGCTTTAATGGACGAGCTTTATCGCATCGCAGGCCGTTTGAACACCCCGAAATGGGTCACTGAGTCATTTCTCATTCATGATCATAATGAAGCATATCCTCACGCTGCTTTGTTTCAATCAAAGGGAGCGATCGCGTCCCGCATGTAAATGACAACATTTGCCCGTAATTCACGGATTTTCCCGCTCGAAGGTCGCGCGTTTCCTTCCTCGGCATTTAGCTCGGCACACTTCCGCTCCACTCATCAGTGTTTCGGGAGGAAGAAGCAAGGAGAGATAGAGATTAACGCCCCCTTACCACCGCCGGTAGTACTAACTCGCTTCGTGATTTCCGCGCTAAGCGGTTCACGGTCGGAGTCTCCGAGCCGAGCGGAGCCCAGGAAGTGCAGACCACAACCACCGCGCGGGACAAACGGATTAAACTAGTGAGTGCGGCGTGAGCGAACGACGAGAGCAACCGGCCCCCAAGTCTCGAGAGAGGGATAACGAAGGAAGAGTTAGGGGGCCTTTAAAAGACCTTTCGCCATTCGCCGCCAACGCAGCCCCTTAATATGATTATTGAAGGTTCGTGGAAGATTCAAAGAAAATTATCAAACAAATCGGTTCATACCTGTGAATTCTTCACCTCAACTTTCAAGTTTATTTCCCCCATCCTACATACGCCAACCTAACGATCGCTCTCCCCTCAAACGTGCGGTGTTAAATATCAATTCATTCTCATTCATGCACTGGGACGAGCATATGAGTACTTAGTACCTGCCATGGTACAATGTACATGGGTACATTTATAAGCACGGCGTTTATCCTGGAGAGTTAGTTACCAATATTCTGGTACACACCCAGCCCGCGTTAGTTTTTTTATAATTAGTAAAGAATGTGGCCGAGATAGATACGTGCTGGTACTGAGTAGTTTATTTCACCCAACTGTGGCGGATACACGCTGAAAAGTAAGAGTAGAAAGGAATGATGTCACTCTCGGGCGGAATGAGGATTCATATCGTCAGGGGCGGCAGGACCTCACCTTGTTGCCCAAGGTATCAGATAAATAACTTTCCCAAATCCAGCCCTATCCCTGTGTAAACTCCTTTGATCACAAGCATAATAAATTGTTATCATCTCTCCCCCTCTATTCCATCTATGACCTCTACGATCATAACAGAAGTGGCTAGGGGCATCCCCTTAGACTCCATATGTAATGCCGTACCATAAACCCGCGAGACATTCCAGATCTCACTTACTCTATCACCTAATAGTAATATTAAAATATAATGACTAAGTTAAGATAAAAAGATGACTTAGAATTTAAGTATATTAAGGAAAGATAATAAGAGAATTAGAAAATACCGAGGCAGTAACGTATCTTCATAAAAAATATGATATTTCAGTAGTTCTGATTATAATCTGATTGGCAAGTTACATTACATATCTATGATAATATAATTTATATGAGAGGTTGAGAATCCAAGGGGTACTAGGGATATTTTGCTCAATAGAGTTAGGTAAAGTTAATTGTTAGAAGAAATACAAAAAAACTTGGTTCCCAAGGGATACGAGTAAGTCTTTTCTGTGCTGACATCGAGTGGAAAATCTAATGCACTACTACACATCTAATTGATCTCGTTATTTTTTTGTATACCTAATTTCTGTACCTAACTCTGGGTAGAAATAGAAATCACTTGTACCCCTTGGCTTCTCACCCACTCATATGTATATTAATAGTATATTTTTATTTATTAAATTACAATAAATTTTAATTAATTCATAATGTTTGTTCCTTTATTACAAAATTTACTTCTTGCAATGAAAAACGCTTTCTGAGTGGTTCATAAAAACCGTATACAAAGGGCTTGGAACTACAGAAATAATAACTCTTCAATTTCTAATTGTTTCAGCCATTGGGTTGCTCCAAATAATTGTGTACTAACTTCAGCTGTCACTATGAGGAAGTTCATTGAGCCTCAAAAATATTTTAAACTATCCTACAATTACTATTGCATGGTACATTGTTTTTATAAACCAAAGGAAGCCTATTTTCATACAAAATTTTCTTATTTTCCCCGTATAGAATGACCTCTTCCGCCTATCTATTCGGAGATTCAACCCTCTTATTTTTTTATTCTACAAACCTTAATATCACAGAGTTTGCGTTTCAAGTCCCCCAAGCCTTTACCTTAACTCTGTTGCGAAAATTGTTTCCCAGAGGGTCAACCAGGAGGTAAAAGGGCTACTGTAGCACGGTAAGAGAGGTGGGGGAAACAGTGAGTTGATGTACGTCAAGGGACCCAATGATGGTTGGAGAGAATAGGAAAGGGTGGAGCTAATGTCGGGAAGAAGATCAGAGTGGACCATGTTGGGGGGTGCAGGAGTCTGATGGGAAGGGAGCGAAGTAGAATGAGAAAACGGAGACAGGGTGAGAATGACAAACAAACATCGTCCAACGACACAGGTGTGAAGGAAATGAGACGATGTCGGGCTGTATGCCGTCTTAATGAAAGCGGGAGATGGTGGATTGCAAGTTGGTACATTCGAGGCGTAAATCGACTGTCTGGACCAAATATATTCGACACCTAATAGCAATAATAAAATACTTGAGTACATTTCCAATGTTTTCTGTTAAATGAGCCTTTTGAAACAATTCATATTGTTATTTTTAGTTTTCAGCTGTGTTTTATATTTAATTCTTTATCACCTATGTTATGTCCTCGTTGATTGGCACCAAAGATATTTATTTAGTCTCAGCACGAGACCTCCTTATGTGATGTTCTTTAAAATGAATTTTCAATTGATCTGAGTTTAAGTTTTATTATTCATTCACGCTGTAACCAGTGACTTCCAGCGTGAATAAAATTTCACGTTAAGAAACTAGCAATTCATAGGCTAAATATAATTTCCAAATGATGGTTACTCTGCAATCTTAAACGCGTAGAGTGTCTATAAAAACTTTGAAAAGGTGATTTAATCGTGGCCATAGCTGGTGACTTTGATCTCAACTAGTCAGAATCATTTGATATTTTTTAAAAATAGAGGAGTGGAAGCTAATGCGAGACAAGTAAGCTGAAATTTCGCAATCCCCAACATAAATCAGATCAATATTTCAAGAAAATTACAGTTAGGGTAACAAATCACAGGTTAACTATGTGAAGAATTCGTCCCAAATACTAGGTAGAGCTCATTAAAAAATGAAAGGAACGCAGATTTTTCTATACCTAGCATTTAGATAGAATTAGTTAGATAATAAGTGCAAATAAACACAATGTTTAAATAAAGAATCAGAAATAAGGGCATGAGTTCATATGAATGAGTGTGGAAAAAATATACCTATGCCAAATGCATTCAAAATACTGGGAATAGAAAGTAAAATCGGACAGTAGTAAAATTCATATGCATTTAACGTAAGGTTCAGAAGCTCAAAGCTTACTATGGCGTGGAAAAGTGACAAGAGGTAAAATATTTGGAGGAAAAATATCAAAGAGCGATGTTTATTGAAAATAATGATAGTAATTGATATAAATGCCATGCTGCCATTACTTATAAATTCCTAAAAATTTTAACATCCACTCAATGTTCTCGATTTATTAGATAGTAGAAGCGTTGACGTATAAGTTTCCTCCTCATTAGTCCCATCAAATGTTTATTGAAGTGCTTTGAATAATAATGCACAATTTTAGATTTTAATACTACACAATGGCAACAGGATTGTTAAAATATGCGCAAAAGAAGTAAGGGATTTCAAAATATTGAACTCCAGGGAATCGAGAGACGCCTCCAAAAGAGTAGCTCGGTATTTCAAACACTAATTGCTAAAATCAGAATTGATTACGACAGAAAGAGCTCTGGAACAAGAACACAAGAAATTTCCCTCTGAAAACAGGAATAATTGCGATAGTGAGACAGAGCTTTACAAAAGGACTTCGAGCACAAAGGAAGACGAGATTAATGACGCAAGACAAATCACAATGGGCACTCTTCTCAACTCGGCGACTGTAGAGGACTAATTCCTGTCCGAAAAAAGTTGGATATTACTATTTACAAAGTAAGGAAACAATTCATCGGATGCTACATATGGAGCATGTTTCTCTATGGTAGCGAGGCTTGGACGTTGTCATAGAGAACCCATGAGTGGAAGCATTCGAAATGAGGTGCTATCGAAGAATGATGAAGATAAAATGGATCGAGTGAGTAAGTAATGAGGAAATGCTAAGAAGAGTGGGACAAAAATATAAGTCTTGTAGAAACCTTAAGAAGAAGACGGGACAACTTAGTTGGCCACAATATGAGACGTGATGGCCTGATGAAGACAATCGTAGAAGGACAGGTGGAAGGGAAGAAGGACAAGGCACGGCCCCGCGGTGAGGATGTAAGAGAGAAGAAATACGTCGCCATGAAAAGGCTAGCGGACAGGAGAGAGGAATGGAGAGCTGCGTCGACATAATCTTAGGATTGCTGACTGATTATGATAATTACTATTAACCTAAAATAATCTCCTTACTAATCTGTCCAATCTAAATATAAATAAATAATTCCTTTGAAAAAAAACACTCGTTCCTGCTGACTCGAAAAATCACTTTATTATATTGTTCACGCTTAAAAAAAATAACTCCGATCATCGTTCGCTTTCAACTTCGGTGAAAGCTGACTGAAAGGTGTACGATAAATAAAGAGATGAAGAGGAGGTAGAAAAAAGGAAAAGGAGTCCGTGAGGGGAAATGAGAAGGGTAGAGAATAATAGTGAGTTCGATGGTTGTACGCAGAAAGGCGAGAGGAAGGAGAAGGGAGAGGCACAAAGAGAAATTAACACTGAAGGCGAAGGGAAGGGGAGGAAGGAGGGGAATTAATGACGAAAGGAAGGAAAAGGGTTGGGCAGGGGTGAGCAGGGGGCGGTTTGGAGGGGTGGAAATGAGGCAAGGACTGAAATAGCGGGCTGCAAGCTGGGAAGTGGACGGATGGGGTTTTCCCGAAGCCAAGGGAAGCTGCGAGAAATAATTGGTGGAACGAGGCTTCATAATCGTATTAGATCCTCAGTCTCCCCCACCTCCGACCCCTAATCCTAAAGGTCTCGTTCGCTACAACTTAACGCGACTCATCTTGGCGCTAGAGGAGTGTTTAATGGTTCACAATAACTATAAGCGGCGTAACTCGACTTGGAATATTGATAAGTTGAGAAAATCTTGTTTCAATTCGTAACAGCTGTATGCAATCTATCTATCAAAAGATAAAAAACTTCGTAAAGGTAGGGGGTGGATAGAAAAATAATACCTTTGGATATAAGATACAGTTTCCTTTTTTTGAAATTTCAGTTGGAAATCTTTGACACTTAACTTTATATTTGATAATCATAGTGAAAAGTAATAGTCTTTTTTCACACTTATTTAAACCCACCGACTCAGATTTTGGCACATAATGCCATTAGAAATTGTCATCTTAAAAATGTTAAAAATAATATTAATTTTCAATGTGTTAAAATAATATCTGCGGACAGCTATAAAAACTATCAAAATTTCTCTTAAATCGATGTCAAGAATGATAAACGGTCTGATTTATGATGGTGGAATAATTAAATTATAGTTTCGGGTAACATTAAGTCAAGTTATGCAAAGTTAAGTTGCTGTGAAGGGGATTTTTACCCCTTCCAGGGGGCAATCTCACCCCTAAGCCTTTCCTTCCATCCCACCCCCACTCCCACTTCTCCCCTTCCCTCTAAACGCCCAGTAAGAGTTCCTCGTTCCCTAGCAACCTCGCCCCACCACCCCGAAAAACATCCCCCCCCCCCTCTCTCTGGAAAACTAACTCACCGTCGCCTTGCCTCTGAGCCATACCGAGCTAATCAAGTGTTAAAAGGATCCCTCTCCCGACGTCCCAGTCAATATTGCAGCCTGCGAAACGGTGTTGATGTGAAATTCCGAAGGCCACCACCGTTTCCCACCCTCCGTCGCTCTCTGCACCTCTTCCTCTGCTACTCCTTCACGGCTAACCTTCCTGCCCATCTTAACACCGTCCCGACTAATTATTTTTTGCACCTTGATTAATGAGGAGCGTGGAGGGAAGCTGATACATTCTATTTTTATTACGTTACCTACTTCAAACGCAGGAAAAAAATAAGGAGCTGCGAAAGGAACAGATTTGTAGAGCTTCAGAACGCAGAATTGATCCTTAGACAGCACTTAAGCTATTCACACTCTTTACTATGGTCTATTTATCTCATGAATACCAATTATACTTCGTAAACAATATTCAATTTGAAATGCTATCTTTCATAAAGCTTCAAAACTTCGTGCGTGGACATTGAATTATGGATATAAAATGCAATCTGGAAATATATGCTCTATTACTCACAGAGAACAATACGTCAGATCACAAGCCAACTAACATTTCAGATACATAACCCAGAGGTATCCTAAAAAATAATATTGAAGATGAAAATTCACTCATTGAAAATTTTTGACGTGATCAATTATCACTCATAAATTGCGTGTTTAAATTATTTTTCCAAAGAAAAACTTGAAATCAAGCCAAGAATGTATCACTTTTATTGCTTGGATTGTGTGAGTAAAAAAACCACAAATAAAATATGTAGTTAAGATAATAATTACAAATATTTATGATCACATATCAAAATATCTAACATTTAATACGAGAGAATTTTTAACAGTGTCCCCAATCCACTATTATGCCATGCAGCTTATTCAATAATCATTAGATGTGAGGAATTGCCGAGCGACTCTCTTTTAGAGAATCACGTTGGAAATTATTTCTGTGTACCGCTAAGGCAATTAAAGAATAAACGAAAAAGCAGAGAAGAAGGCCAGGATGCCATTTTTTCAAATAAAAACTCATTTGTAATTATTTTGAAATGACTAAGAAAGAATTCGATTATAACGATACTTCTCCCAAGAGATATATTGATGCCGTAAACGAATTTTCAGCTTCTTTAATATTACACCATCAAAAGTAGTATTGTAGCGTATTTTAAAGCGTAATTTAATTTGTCTTCTGAACATGAATGGCACTATTTCTTGAGATCACAGAAAATATAAACGAATTTTGAATGTACGGAGGCCGTTTATTGAATTGCAGTAATATGTGGTAAAGGCGATAATAACGAACCGAAATTAATTCTATAGTTACGTAGTCAGTTAGTAATCCTACTTAATAGAATATATTTCATTGCAGAAAATAATTTTTCTCAACCTTCCCTTAAAATGACTACTGAAGGAATACACCTCGAAAAAGTCCAGGAATCAAATTCCATATCTACCAAGTAAAAAGTTAATAAAACGCTCAGAGTTCCTTCTTTTTCCATTCATTTGCATATTATCTCTATGTCTCATATATTCTCTATGGTTTTGCGTTCCGAGCCAAATTTTTCCAGCTTTCAGCCCTTCAATATTTGTAGTACCAGTGAGTGATAAGGAATAATGAAAATTTTCAAACACCTTCCTCACGAGCTAAACTGCTAGTTAAACAGTATGGAAAGTCGAACGACTTTCCATACTGTTTAACTAGCAGTTTAGCTCGTACCTAACTACTTAACTTTATTTTTTTACATTGCCTGGGGCTTTGCAGTCCCTCTCAACGAAACGAACGCTCTGGAATATTGCCCTTTAAGGAATTGAAACACTTACGCAAATCGTATTGCCTTGCTTATCAACAACCAATGATATGGTAATTTTATTAGGTCAGCAAAAGCAGTTAACAGTCCTTCAAAGTTTTTCGTCCTTCGCGCATCAGAAGATAAGTGAAATACGTGGGATGGAAAATAAAATAGAACGGGAGGTAGGGAGTGAGATAATAGCTAGTAAATACTCAGCAACATAAAATTCCCGACTTATAAACAGAATTGCGATCCTAAGTGAACAATTCAATTCGCCGTGGAGTAAATATAAAGCTGATCACGTCCTGCCGCTGTCCCTCCACTGCGGCGCTGCCTCCACCACGGAAGGAGTACGCAAAATCCATGACTAAAAGGGGCAAAATGCTGGGTGGATTCAAATTCCATGTAGGTGATGGAAAAATTTAGTTTAATTTGACGCTAAGAATAGCAAACTTTTCCTCACTGGTGCACCACATCTGCCCACAACAACCGGGTTTTAGAAACTCTTGACTTCTTTTGACTACTTTTGACTTGACGTTTTTTGACTCTTCCAGCTCCAAATCATCTACTGCGCATCGCCATAAGCCTTCGCGAAGACCGCATCATCCTTTGTTACTATTCCAAGAATAAGAAACTCGAGAGGTTGATAACTCCCTTCTGCTCTCCTTCCACATCGAAGCGGTCGTTCACTCCCAAAACATTTGAATGGATACAAATGAATGTCTTTGATTTCGCCACTAATCTAGTGGCTCGACTGTGAGCAAGAAATAACAACTGAATGGTTTCAGAATTTCGAGAGCCATTACGATTCGGCTGAGGACTACGTAAGGACAGAGACGATGCGCAGACTTTCGTCGGGCTTTTTCGAAAAAATGTGAGTTGGCTGGTGAGTAAGAGGGGGGAAAATAGCGGTCCGAGGCATACTAATCGGAGTAAATATCAGCCGCGGGCACGGACGACCGCATCAGGAGAATCTATGGAGCGACTTGTTTCCGCACGTGAGAAATTTACGAATTCCTTCGTCCGAGACGGAGAAAACGATGAGTGTAGATGTGGAAAAAGCGAGTCCTGCGCGGAAACGGTTCTGTTTGAAAGGATTCTCATCGCCAAAGACTATAATCCTTCGTCTACTTCCTCCTCTTACTCAATCACTCATCGACTTTAATTCTTGACGGCTCTCCAAGATTTCGCGAAGGAAATTTATTATTTCATTAATTATCTCCGGGTTGCGGGACGAAATTAGACTGCGAGATATAAGGAAGGAATTATAGGAGTTGGAAATAATTGAATCCCAATGAGACGACCGTTCCACGACGAGGCGTGTGCGTCGAAAGTTTTTTTTACGTTTTCAAGCCGCAGTTCACGAATAGGACTGTTGAATGAGTGGGACGTGATTAAAATATCACTCAGATCTTATCAAAAGCTGCATTCAAACTGTAGATCCGATTAATAGCATCAGCAATGAATACCACTGGTGTATAGGAAGAGATACGCCTATTCAATGAAAAGCCATATCTCAGAATTCAAAGTCGCACTAGTTGTATATTTAGACTTCGATATTGATTATATCTCTCAAAAAGTAGATATAGCATAGAAGAAGACTAAAATTTCACAAGGAAATTTTTTTATACCAAATGGATTTTACTGGTATATAAGAAGAGGTAGGTCTATTCTATAAAACACAAAATCCAGAATTCGTAAGTCGCGCTTGGTATAAATTAAGACCATGATATCGATGTTATAACCCTAAAAGTATATATAAATTTAGAAGAAGACTCAAATTTTATCAGGCACATTTTTCATTCCAATAATTTTTCCAAATTTTCTGGAGGAATTCGTAGAATGAAATAAAAATTACTGCAATGAAAAAATTAATTTATACTCAATAGGTATTTTTGACAAATAACACCATTCTGGAAACATAAACGGGATGAACAATACAAAAACAAGATGACGTACGGACATAATTATTAATAGGGAGAATTTTGAAAATCACAGTGAACGTTTTAATCGATAATTATCCCATTCGGCGAAATATAAATAATTAGTTGGTATCCTATTCCTCAAACTATTCACTTATAAACTACGTGTGTAATTATCGCGTGATGATCATGCATTAGTCTTTACTAGTTTTCCCTTTTTTGATGGAGGCGTCAGAGGAACAAAAGCGATGAGTCGAGTAATAGTTCACTGTGGTTCGGGTTTTCTTCTCTCCTCCAACTCCACGCCTAGGTAATTTGTTTATTATCTGGTTATTTCCGCATTTTTTCACGCAAGGTTTTATTCATTTATCCCCTGTCGAGTCGAAAACGACTCCACAGTAGTACAGCATTACCGCTTGGTTGTCCTTATAAGGTATTACCAAAAAGAAAAGATCGATTTAAATTCAAGGATATTGTGTTTCGTGAAGGGCTGTTATTGAAAAAATCTGCAGACATAGATCCTTTCATAGACTACCCGCCATTTTCATTACGCACCTCTAGCTTTATGCCTTATTTTATGTAGGTTAAAACATTATAACTCATTTCTCTGCGAGATATTTACTCCTACCGCCTGATAGCGCAGACTTTTCCTCATCGAAAGCTTAATACAGATTGATGCATCGTTTCTCAAATTAATCTCCTCGTGATATTAATTTTGCCCCGAGAGAGTTTTGCTTTCCCGTACTTTAACACCATATCACGTATAAAGTAAACTCTTCCAGTGAGTTATGCGAATATTTGCATAACAATTATTATTTCATACGTGCGTTTCCTTAGAGAAGGTAATTCCATCGTAGGAAAATTGTATGAAGAAACTAAATACAACTACACTCGAAGATTTAAAAGTTAATTTTCCAAAGGATAAAATTCAAAGGGCGAAAAAAATGGCTTTTGGTTCGAAATGGAAGATATATCCAACTCCCTTATTGCGTATATTTTGTCAATGTCTTTCTTATATTTAAGTAAAACTCTATCCTCAGCATGTCATCATATTAAATGCACCGATTATTTCCTCTTAATACGGTAAATATGCGAATATGCGGAAGTTTCTGTTACTTACAACGGTATCTCTTTCGGCATTCGCCATAGGCAACTAATACTAAATGACGGTATTTTCTTTTTATTGGTATCTTCAACCGCTGCAATTATACTCAACACCGGGGTATCGACAATTGAATAACAGGGCACTTTCCATTTATTAAAAAATACAATGTAGCTGATAAGTAAGGGTTAGGTTTTCAATGCCTGTGACTGCATGAATATATCAAATGATTCAATCCGGTGGATATTGTCATCGTTGGATGCAATACACTTCTGTAAAGAAAAATAAGCATTGTTGGAAATATCTTCCATTCTTACCAAAAATGGATGTTTTCATGTTCATTCTTTAGATTTAAGGATACTAGTTAAAAATTTCAGGCAGTTTCACAGATTTACAAATTCAAAATTGAAATGAAATTTAGTTTATTTATGAGTCTATCTTTACAGATAAATTCACAAAGTTAATGCTTAACTGTGGATGATTCTTAGAAAGAGGGGCTAATAAAGTTAGCTGCTGCTTGAACGAAAAGAAAAACACTTAATGTAAACCGAAGCATAGATTGAAGAACTGATGGAATAATTTTTGGCACGTATGTACTTTCTAGAATTATGTTTCCCTCTACATGTAAAATTTGTTTTTCTTTATCACTGAAGACTTTTTCTTTACTAGTTACTTAAATTGATGTGTAATCGGACAATTTTTTCTCGTGGATATTTTATAGTAAAAATAAATTTTTAATTTTTCCTTTTTTACGCCGGAATTTAATTCCGTTTATATCAGCTACATGAAACGGTGAGCTGATATGAAAGCCACAACGAACTTCTACAGTCATTAGAACAGCTCGACGAAAGAATTTATCTCACATCCAAGCAACAATACTTATTATTCAGAAAAAAGTAGGCAACCTGCAGAGAACTCCCTAAAATTCCTTAAACCGTTCTCCCAAAGTGATTGCTGAAGCCCCAGTCGGCGACCTTCTCTCCAGAAACACCCACTCCACCCCCTTCCCTTCATTTCCTTCGTCCACCTTGCCATCCTATATCCCCTTCTCTCCCTTGAATCTCCCTCCCTGACAAATTGGATAGCTAATAAATTCCGTTGACGTCGCCTCTCAGAGCTATAAAGAAAGTGGAGCGCGCCTATAAGGCTGATACCTTACCTAATCCGGAGCCATGGAAACGTCAAGTGTTATTTTATTCTCCCGCCTAAACTGGAGCTATCGACGGATATTTCTCGAGAATAAATACGGATATTAATTTAATTAAATGGTAACTTTGATACCCTACGCAAAGAGAAAGGCCTTTTTCGTATATTCCGACGAAACTTGCAGAATCATTTATAACTTTATTCGGGAAAAACGTACAGCATCATTCATTAACTTTTCAATAATGATGATAGTGATGATAAAAAGCATAAAATTAGTGAAGTTGCCTATAAAAATCAAAAAGCATAGAATACATTTATATAAACTTGTGTAATTAGCATTTATTTAGTCTAATTGAAAAACTTCCGCCCCATTATAAATTAAAGATAATCACATACGCCATTAATTTCAAGGTTCTCATCTATAGTTTTCCTACTCATCATACCTGATAATGTCAAAGTATTCATTCATTAAAAAAATGTGGAAGGGGAAATATGCAATGAAATTTTAAGTATTCAATCGTATTAGAACTCGGCGTATTACACTTTTTTTCCAAATTTGGATCCTGAAGGCAAAAATCTGGGACGAAAATTTGGTATGGCGACTAAATTCAAATATTTTTTAATAAAGGCATGCTGATTTTTTTACTGAGGTCTTTTTTAACGCCAGCTCAAAATAAACAAAAGAGTGTAATTGTAAACCCCTTCAATTGAGATCATAGTTTTTTTTTTATTTATATGAAGTAATGCATCCACGCATTGTTCCGCAATTATTAAAATTGGTCACATATACAATCAACGCCGCTATAGATAATTATTGTAAGGCTAATAATACATTTCTTACCGCAAATATCTCTTTGTAAATGGATCTCCCTTCAAATGCAATAGCATTACTATTTTCAAAAAAAGGAATTTGCTTCAACGATTGAACTTAACAGTAAGTATAAAAAACCGTAATTTGACCCTAATTTTAAAACCTTAAAAAAAAAATAAAAGCAATATTGACTCCTTCTCACTACCTTGGTATTCTATCGCCTTGAGGAAATGGTCTATTATAACATCACGAAAAATTGATTGATTGGGAGGTTTTTTTTTAATTTTTGGGAACCTAGTTCATGATTGGAATAGTCTATACATTACTTTGATTTGAAATTTTCTAAGAAAAATTAGGCATCAACATAGCCAGAGAAGTATCTCAGGCATCACTTTGTAGAAAAAATACCTCATGTAAAATAAATCCATATCTGATGCCACAATTAGTATACAGTTCACCAGTTCAATTTCCGGAAATTCAATTTAATTACTAGCGCGTGATGCTGACTTCAAGTGGCAAAATTTTATTCGGTGATTGTAGTACTAAGATATGAAATAAAAAAAGTTAAAACTTTCATTGTGAAGACAAAACCATGACCTGCGCTTTGAAATTTTAACCTCGGCACACCCTCTTCATTTAGGTGTTGCATGATTCCGAGCACGTCATTGAGAAGACAAATAATTCACCGCTGCCGAAGGCGGCGAGCGCAAGGTCCCGAGCAGTTTATACAAGAACGCGCAGCAATGCCCTCCGACGCGCCGCGTTCCAAGTGCCTCGAGCATTCCAGGACAGGAGCGGATAGGCAACCATGATTCACCAACTTGCCCCTCCACACTCTAACACGCTCACCGAAACGCAGCTGCCCCAAAACTTAATCTTTCTCCGTAAAAATCCCGTCAGTCTCCCGGGCGGACCTTCCGTTCGCTCCAGCCGATGGAACGCTTAATCTCCCCACCCCTCCAACGCTCGTCCACAAACTCAAACTTGATCCTTCCACGCGAAGTCTTCCCCTCCAACAATCCTCCAAACCCCCCCCCCCCAAGAACCCCACCTCCGACTGATTAATGGCCCCCAAACATGTGTTGAGGAGCGAGCCAGTGGTTACGCTGCGACCACGGCCGATACCATCCTCATGCCTGCAGGCAACTACGTACTACGCGTTCTGCCCTGGAAAAGCGGTGCGGCGGAGGGCCGGCGCGGCGTCTCGTTTGCTATATTGATTTCAAGGCGGCCGAGAGAGGCGCTATTCGTGAGGAGAGAAAAATCGCGTCGAGAGACCGTTACAGATGGCGTCATTTATTTATGTGCACAACTGAATCCCATTCGGTGTGGCAACAAATTGGATGTTGGCCAGAAATAATAGGAATTAAGGGAAGTTCATGCAACAGCACTCGCGGAGAGCAAATAAAAGGGCACAGTATTCTTTTTTGTGCGGAAAAGTTTGACTCGAGAGGGGAATGAGTGAATAGAATGTGTGATTATTTTAATCGCACTTTCTTTGATGCTTTCTTCCTTCCGGTGCCGATTATAAACGAGGAAAATAATATCATTTTAGTGGTAGGCGCACGGCTTTCATGTAATCCAAAATGGATAAAAGTTTGCCACACTTTTAAGGTGCACTTTTGCGGCAAAAAACTCGCTGGTTTAAACTAGATTCAAATCATACTCAATTGAAATACTTGTTAAATTCAATAAAGGAGCACATAATGGACTACTGAAAAAATAGATATTTCACTCACTCAACAGCAGCTTCTCCTCCCACTCATAATGCGGTAAGAGTTTCAACCTATTTATTGGAGCGAACGAACATATCTCCTCTATATACAGAAGCTAAGAATAAATAAAAGAGGAAAAAATAAATTCTCAACCCCTTTTTTCGAGAATTAAATCATTATAAACATTACAATTGCTTATCAATATACCCCAAGCACGCTTCCAGTCCTACAATTAAATTTATAAGCTATTGCGAAAGATTTTTATGTGATTTTTTTCCCGCGTGAAGACATGTTCTACACTTAAAATACGTCAGCTGAGATTCCTGTCAACGAAAGCGGGCCTGAATAAATAAAAAAGAGGAAATGTTTGCCCGCGGAATAATACCTGCCTCATAGGGGGAAAAAGTCAATACAGACTTTCCGATGGCAAGCCATGCAAGTGTGCAAATACATTTTCCGAGCACCGAGTAAGCCGTGAAGGCTCATTTTTAAAACGTTCTTTTTTCCCGGGACGGAGGAGGAATATCGGATCCGTGATGGAATCACGAATTCCGGACGCCCAATGGAACAAAATGTCTCCAGAAAATAGTCGCGTCCCCGCACACGGAATAAATCGCATCGCTTAGAAAAACGTACTTTACGCTCTCACGTGTGACGGCAGCGGAGGCATTCCAATCGTACTTCGCCTATTCCCATCACTGCCACTAACTCAGTCTTATATTCCTTCTCTTCTCTCACTTCTTCCCAATTTTGTATCCATCGGAAATGCTCCAGCCCGGAGGTCTTCTACAGTCTTTCCACCACTGCCGTGGCATAGCGTGGAGCGTGTCCACTTGGGTAGCTTGCTTGGCTGTTTTTCTCACAGCGAATCGTAATACACTGCATTGATCAATCGATAATTTTGGAATTATTTGTGGCTGGGTACAGTCGTAACCTGTTATTCCTGGGGCTTCGGGTTCGAGTTTCATCTGACAGGGAATTCCCTCAAGTATCATCACCAGATCTCGTTCAAATTTTGTTAGGTGATAGGAAATAGACACCCATGAGATGTAGTTTTACTTTTAACTGCCAACGCTCAGAACTTTACGGGAACTACAAGAAAACGCCTACTTTTTTTGCGACCCAAGCACAACAATACACCGTCACTGCTCTTCGTCCCGGTAAAGGAGTGTAAGGGTCTATTGTAGCTTTTCATGTTGGGTTGCATAAATTTATGCGATTTCCTGGTACTTTTCGTTGCAAATATATACGAGGGATATATATAGTTTTTTTTCAACCTCCAAAAGTGTAGCAAAAACACCATACGTGCGACAGGCGGGTACTGCGCAGGTAGGGCAATTGCTCGTCCTCCGCACCGCACTCTCGAGTCATTTCTGACCGTAAATTTTTTAGTTTAAGGTTAGCAGCAATCTCATTAACTACACTGCCTCAATTGATTCTCCCGCCAAGTGTGCACTGCGGAGAGAGAGCCATAAAACCTACCGAATGGCTTCATCATTGACATGTTTGACTTTTATGCCGATAAAAGTGAATTTTTAATGCACTGTGACTAGAGCCAGTGTGATGACTCAGGGTAAAACATTACGTCCATTCCCATGAAAAACAAAAGAGGAGACGTGATGACTTCTGGAAGTGTTCTGATCCATGACAACGCCTGTCATTTCAGCGCTGATGCAGCCCAACTGCTCATTGTGTAATTTTAATGGGAGATTTTCCATCACCCGCTTTGCAATGTCGACATACTGCCGTGTGACCTCCATCTTAACACTGAAATGAAGAAGTGGCTAAGAGAGAATCGTTTTCAAACGGGCAATGAGCATCAGGGCAAAGACAAAATCCGTAGGGTAGTCATTGGCGGCAACCTCCTACGAAGAAGATATAGTAAAGCTTGTCTACATGCACGACCAATTCCTCAATCGCCGAGGCAATTATGTCGAAAGGATACCACAAGTGTGCTCAACATTTAGAAATGAAATGATTTTTCATCAATCACTTTGTCCTCTGTTCATGTCCCATCGGAGGTTGAACAGAAACGTTCCTCGTACAATCTACACTTCATGGGTATCCATTTTCTAACACCTAGCAAATTCTGAGCGAGATCAGGTGGTGGCACTTGAGTGGTTTTTACACCTCTACTGATATGGGTTTGTGTAAAATTCTACCTAGTCCGATCTAGAAAACCTAAACAGAGGCTAAGATCTACCTATAGGTAAAACGCCTGCGTGAGCCTACGCCTTCTAGGATATCGTGGGAAAACAGAAAACGGACAGAATAGTGAAAGGACAAAAAAATTAATAATAATAATAGAACATACATACATTTTGAAATATGATTGAGTGCTTTCCAGGCGAATACCATGCAGAAACTATTCTCGGGTTTTCAGCCACGTCAATTTTTAGGCTAACACACTAACTTTGTAGGGCTTCATTATTTTTAAATTGCAAAAATGGGGCATTAATTTCCACGTTAGTGCTTTTAAAGTTACAGAATGGGATTCTATGAACTAAAAAACACAGATATTAATATTTTTATTCAGCTGAAAACCCAAAAACAGTTAATTCATTAGATTAATATCTTCACCAATATTTTTCGACACGAAGTTTTGAATTGCGACTTAGCATTAAAAAATCATATCAGAATATATTTAGTGGTATTTTGCCCTTTTTGTAAACATCTTTCTACGAATTTCTTCTGAGTAATTCCGTACAGCCAATTTTTTGGGATTCATCTGAGAGATGGGATGTTATTTCATTGTGCCATGACTTGAGCCGAAATCTGAATAAAAATCAATAAGTAGCAATTAAAATCGGCATATCATCAGTGGCATATCCAATAACATTCGTCCCTTTATGAAAACAAATGGACAAGAGTAATACACCGAAATCCACATCATCTACCGGTATGGCACAAGTACCTCCTTTTGACGACTATATATGTGGCGCAATATTATGACACATCAACTTGACAGATACGATTGTAACTTTGAAATAACTGTCGGTTTCATTACAACCAACTCTCGTGGAGGAACACGAAGGAGATAAGCGCTCTCAAATCAATGTCACATAGTAATGCACAGGCATCTTCCTGACGTGACGATTAAATAAAGGCTCGATGCCAAACTCAGCTAACGTAAAAGGTGTAAAAAAAGAGAGAGAAAGTATTAAATAAAAATAAATTAGATAAAATCTTTTTCTCGATATGATTTGAAACGATGGATCGTCAAAACTTTTTTCGTGTCCGACGGTAGATTTTGAAGATGAGGGATGGCATGACATTCTTCTAATAGTCACCAACGGTTCACAGCATGAGATATAGTTTGACGCAGCTTTTGACGCAAGTTCTCATGTCAGCCTATCTTCCAACACATCTCCACTTTCACATCCTACACCGCCTGTTACACTTTTTAATTCCGGGTACTTTTTACCGTTTCTCACTTCCTTTGCTCCATTAACGATTGCCTTCATTAAGTTATCATGTATTATACTGTGGCCTATTAAGCTGCCTTACCTTATCCTCAAAAGGTCTTCTAAAGACTTCTATACTGCACTCATAAGACTACTGCATTCCTTACATAAACGATGCATTCGATCTTCATCATTCTTCGGTAGCATTACATTTGAAGCCCTCCCACCTTCGACTTCTTAGCTACCGTCATCGTCCATAATCTGATAGCGAAATATATCTAAGACCAAATGGGGGCATTGATACTTGAATAACACCAGATCCAAAAGCAGCTAATCGATTCATACATTGCTTTCTATTTGAAATTTATGTGACAGATTTCATATAGTGATATGGACAGACAATGACTCTTTGGTAATAATGAATCACGATCGTAACTCTCATCAAAATATTTTTTAATTTAAATTTTATTTTACGACTTATTTGGTTATTTGCGGAATTCCATGGTAGCAAGTGGAAAAGAGAAAGCCAGTTCAACATTCCCTTTAGAGAAACATTGGAGAAAGCATATCTCTTTTGCTACTTTCATCGGAAATAGTCACCCTTAGCCCTTCAATTTTAGTTTCTTCTATCCTTTGACAATGGGTGGCGTATGAAAACGAACGATTTTATTTACGTACGCTTCAAATAATTACTTGAGGTTTCCTGGTATGCAGCTAAGCAGATCTATTGTAACGTTTGATTTTTAATTATTGATATGAATGTTGTCAGGAAGTTTGTGATGAGGAGAGAGAGAAAAGGGAAAGTTGCTCGAAGCAGTGAGGAAAAGGGAAACTGTATCTTTAAGAAAACAAAGAGGATTTGAAACAAAACAAACGTCTGACGTTACACTAAATGAATTAAAATTCTTGAAAATGACCAAAAATTAGCGCAAGGAGTGTTCATAAACGCCATATCACCATATTTGACACCGTTGGAGTAAAAAAATAAAAGCAACACAGATTCAGTGTTCAAATATCTAATTTTATGCATTACATAGACTAAAGGTTTTATCCCGCGTTCCTCCGTCTTTTATTTAGATAGCAACAAGTATTGTGCTCAGTCGAAAATTTATCTCATAAATATTTTCAAAAATATTTTAACGAGAAATATTAGTCTTGTTACTAAATACATTCTCTTACGTTCGCCTAAAAGATAGAAATTATTGTGCTTATTTGTGAAATAATGTTGGCATGCAAAATGATTCCATCTTTGACGGATAAACTTTGCAGAACTTTTTCATGATGAAGGGAGTAATATCGACTCATTTATCATTTCCCTTATAACGTTTATTTTCTGTAGCATTCTGTGACGTGAAATAGTACGAGTCAAAACTGATTGTAGAATAAAATAACTTTGTTTTATTCTACACTCTATTTTAAATAGCACGACCCGGGTTTCAGCATCTAATGCTATCATCAGATGATTCATCTCATCATTATCACCTGATGATAGAATTAGATGCTGAAACCCAGGTCGTGCTATGTAAATATAGTGTGAAATAAAACAAAGTTATTTTATTTTATTTTATTCTATAACGAAGCAATTCCACAAAGTAACGCCTGAGACCGTGTCTTATATTAAAACTGATTTTTGTTAAATGAGCGCTTAACAGAACATTACTATGTCAGTACTACTCCTTTCACAACGTCAATATGCAGCTTTATCGCCATGTGAACATTCAATTCTTCACTCAGAAAGTCGTAATATTAAATCAAATCTAACAAGACTATGTAATTCAAATTATCTCCGTCTCAAATCGATATTCGACAAGTTTACTTTGTGGAAATTCATTGTATTAATATACAAACGGCCGTAGTCATTTTCCACGCTTTTTCATTAACTCAACCGGTTTCAACGATCACATGTCATTTTCAAGAGCTCCCTCTGAATGGAAAGACAGCTTTTTAAAATGACGTGTAGAAATTAAAACCGGTTGAATCAATTCAAACGTGTGGAAAATTACTACGGTCGTTTTTATCTTATAGATCTCTGTCTAATTTACGCTTCATTCTAACGCTCCAGCGAAGTGATGAAGAGATAGTATCTACACATGGTTTCACTTTCCCTCTTTGAGAACGGCTCTAAGGAGTAGTTCTCTTCTCTGGCCTTCATCGGCCTCAAGCCGCCCTCCGTTCTTCTCTTTTTTTACCTTCCCTCTCTCCTTTGTCATTGGGTCGCGTGTGGAGTGGAGCGAATTCATTTGCACTCGCCTCGAATTAGTCGCTGTCGGATCGCGCTTTGGTGGCGAGCGAGCAGCCGGAGTCGGTTGAATGGAAGCCAATGAATAATCCACGCGCCCATATACCTGCCTCCTTCTATATACTCTCTCTTCGTATACCTACCCATTCTCTCCGTCTCTCTCTTTCTCGCGAGAACCCTCGGCCGTCGCCGGGCAAAGGTGGGCGCGCTTTGTCCTCTCTCCATTGGAAACGGAATTCGAATGAAAGAGTATGGAGGTAGGTTGCTTTGTCCTACAGGAGTGGAATGGTGGGAAACAAGAGGCCTCCAAAAGAGATACAGTGCGCGACTCCTTCTTTCACTGCCGACTGTCGCAACTAAACTTTTCGCTACAGCTGCTACATGGGAAAAAAGTAATCTTCGCGACATACCAAGTTGATGTAGTAGCACACGTTATTCCAAGATTATTTTGCGTATGCCAATTTAATTTTTGGTGTTATCAAGAAAATTATTTTTTTAAACTATAAACAAATTGTGAAGAAATTAGGACAAGAAATAGAAAGAAAAAAATGTTTCCTATAAAACGTAGTTGCTTAGTTTGTAGTACACGCGTCATTCTTGGCCAAAGATTTCACAAGTCATTGGAGCTGTCTGTATATGTTGATTTCAGGGGCATCCCACGCACTAATATGTAAAGGCCCGACATCTTTTAGCCATAACGGATCACTTTTTCTAAGGTAATAAATCACTTTTTTAATTGGAGTATATTTATAATGGTGTATGGAGGAGAAGAAGTTGGATGGGAAGGGTAGAAGGATGCACCCCCTACATGAAATATTATAAACATCCTCCCCTGGAAAGCTAGCTTGATCCCTTAGAAAAAGGCAACAGCTATGAACAACCGAATCAGTACGTAGAATACGCTTGAAAACAACAAATATAGCTGTAATTAAAATATCTAAATGTTACCAAATTGCAATGGAATTCAAAAATAGGTAATATATTACCTAATTTCAGCAAAACACTCTTGCAGCAATTGAAATGAAAATTATTCTTACAAAAACACTCACATTTCATTAATGATAGAAAACTCCATTTTATCTCAACGTTTTCATCATAGTTGCTTCAAATAATATGTAGGTCAGAGCACCACAAAAAGGTTTGAAAATTTTTCGGTAGCAAATTTTCTATGAACGTTATTCCTCTGAAGCACGTAAGTAAGAAAACCTTGAACCGATCTGCTTATATCTCCCGGTTTATACAGGTATTGGCGTAATCATGAGGGAGGAATCTCCTCCATGAGAGAGGAGACTCCTGAAAAACGATACAGGGCTGCTCTTTTCAATGTCAACTATGGCAGCTGAAATTCTCGCCACGCTGCCACTGCAGCAATTGGAAAAGAGCGATCTTCATGTGACGGGAGGAGGGGAGAACGCGAAACGAAATCACGTTAAAAAATGTAGATTTATTACTAGTGTCTGAACCACCATACGGCGTCGCTCGACTGTTGTGTAATCTTTCCGTGACATTTCACATTCATCTTCAAAGCCAATGAAACTTTCCGATTTCTACCATTATTTCTTTTCATAGTTTTTTCTATAGATCATGCATGCGCTACGAGCAATTCTGTTCATGTCAGTTTGCATTTCCCTTCGTACGAAGGAGAACGGCTTCTTTAATTTAATCACATTTTTCTCGTGTTCGTAAGGTATAGCTTTGTTATTATCATTATTTGCTAGCTCGATTTTAATGACTTACAAACATTATATCAACGATTAGAATAAAGAAACTGTAGGTACAGATATAGGTAAACAACACAACGTTTAAGTTTTAAATTTAAGATAAACTATTAAATTTGCAAGATATCTATTCATTTTAAGAGTTCAATGATAGGGAATCCAAAGTCGAGTTGGATTATTATTTTTAAGTATTGGCTTATGTCCTCACGACGTCATTATTGTTGTCAATTGCCGTTCCCTTTACACGCGCATTGAGTTTTTTGTGCATTATAGCGCGAGAACGACAAAGGAAACATTTGATCCTCGAAAATAAAGTATTGATAATTAATTTTTTCAATCTAAAATATAAATATGTCGTTACGTCAGCTAAGACTGCACAACTTAAATGAGGATCGTAAGTGAGTGAATACTATGCGATCAAGGAACTTTTTTAATCCTTCACTGACCTCAATTATGTCGGAATTTCCTTCCATCATAAGAGCTTTAAGCCTATATCACACGATACCTACGTCATCTTACGGAGGTCCGAGGATTCTAGCAAGTGCAATACATCCAGGACCAAGTCTCAGAATTTCGAATCCGTTCCAACATGAATAACATGGTATGTTTGGGTTGTCCGTTATGTTTCTTTGGAAAGACGCGATTATAGTGTATGAAATGCATTCGTTTACAAAATTAAATTTGTAAGAAAAAAGTAAATTTACCCGGAAAGTCTCGAAAAACCTCTCTTTCTTATTGAAAAAATGATGATCACAAATCAAGCGTCAAAGAAAGACTAAATTCGTCGACGGCTACAAAGTTATTTTGGAAGCAGGAACGAAACAAGCCCATACCAATAACGATAACAAGCATTCCAGCTAGCATAATCGCTATGATGCAAGATTTTTATGATAATTCCCTGCTAAAGCAGTAGGAAACCCCGTAAAACTTTTTCTATGAAATACCCAAATAGAAGTTGTACACAATTCAGGTAGTTCCTTAAAGTGTCGAATCATTTTTTTTTTTTTTTTTTTTTTTTTAAGAATTTCATCAAAACTTTTAACAATTTCTATAGAGTTCTAAAAATTCCTCAGAAAGGCTCAGTAGAATATCCAAGCCATAATTTTTAGCTGCATATTTAAAAAAACTGAATAAAATAAAAAGGAAAGTGCTTATGAAGACATTTAAGGGCAATTTAGGATGGAATTTAAAATGATAAATAAAAAAAGTAAATCCCGAAAAATTCTCGAGAGAGAAAAGAACGCCAGGAGAGCATAACGCTCTGACCACTAGAGCTATGCCACAAAAAGAAAAGTTACCTAGACCTTCAAATCTGAAAGGAATTTTATTCAGAATGCATTCTAGGGAACCGACAACACTGCGTAGAATTCATCATGGTCTTTAGAAAGCATGCGATAAATATTGTTTGCAGGGAAGTTCTAAATACAACCACACGTGACCTTGTACGTGTCCATGGTACCCGCAAGTACTCTTGGACTTACGGAAGGTCAGGTATTGTGAGAATCAGAATTAACAGAGATAACGTCCACACGCGCTCTTCGTCTTCCTGGAAAATTAGTTCCAAAATTCGGTCGACATGAGGCATTATGTATGACCGGATTTACGACACGATTTCAACTCATTTGCTAGGGATATCAATGTTTTAATGATCATTCGTTTAATTATACTACTCCAAATTCATTGACGGTTTTTTATTTACTACATTATTACAATACTAAAATATTTTCTGGAATGTGCACCAAGATAATACTTTTGGAAAACATTACGCTTAATCTATGTTATACAGCTTCTATCAGCTATATTTACACTAGGCTCCCATGATTCCGCTGAGCCCCTTAACCTCTTCGGTCCTGGCGTATTGTATAGAATACATCGACGTTTGAAGGTATGGTATGGTATTTGGAGGAGGCAATCGACAGCTGAGGTCATTTGCGCCATGAGGGAAGGGTGGAGAGAAACCCGGCGTCGGCATTAGCCTGCTCTTAACGAAAGGCGCCAAGGGGACCACGGCTTAACGTCCCGTCCGACGGACGAAGTGTTGCGCTTGAAATGTCCTCCACACAACATTCAAGCAAGGATCGGGCAGTATCTGAAAATTCTCCGCCGCTGCCGGGATTTGAACCCGGGCCCGCCGGGTGGGAAGCCAACACTCTAGCCACCACACCAACCCGATCCCCTCGACGTTTGAATTTTTTCCGCTTGGCTAAGTGAAATGTCATTATTGAAACTTGTCCTGTGCTTCCTAACAGATGAACGCTTCATACAGAAGCATATAAATCACTAATGCTGTTTGTTAAAATCTAATTCACCAGAAAAAATTAAATTCAGACCTAAAATAATGGCACATGTCCAGGGACTCTGGAGATCAAGAAAACGTGGGAAGAGTGATCGAACAAACCTACACCTAAGGAATGATCTAACCTCGAATGATCAAAGATTTTTTTTTTAATGTTACATGGCTTTTTCCCTCATTTCTCATGCGCCTCCTTGGCAACCGGGGGTAATACATGAAATATATGACGAGGAAAGCTACCAAAAAAAAGCATATATTCCAGCGAGTCATACGCCGTTTGTCATTTTCTGCAAAAGAGGCATTACCTCCCTCGCCGCCAGTAATACGAAATGTAGCCTGCTAAAGGGAGGGGTAGGAGAGCGGGTTTTGGGGCAAAGGCACTCGGAGAACGCCGCGAAATAGCTGCCTCTCTCCATCTCTTTTTCCCTTTGAGCGGGCGCAGAAGGAGTTTTCGGAATTGCTGTCACTCCGAGAGTGCGGATGATAAAAAAAAAAAAAACGGGAGAGCGGATTCCGCTTTCGATTCGGCGATATACATCCGCTGGCGGACGGCGCTTTTCGTTTGTTTTCCTTTTTCGCTCCGCGTCACTCTTCTTTCTTCGCGACCGGCCTTTCCCGCGATGCATAAACACCACACGCCGCATGCCGCACACGTGTGCATGTGATTTCCGTCCACTCATGCGTTCGCCCAAACACGCGTCCTCGCTCGTCATCACACAAACACTCCTTCCAGCCATGTTGCCAATTCTCCATGTCCCCTTCACCCACGTGGATGGACGGATGACTTAAAATTCCGGCGCAATTCAGATATTTCCACCATATCTGCACGAAATGCATTATGTTTCATCATCAAAAGAATGCCCTGATATCTTTAACCTTCGCATTATCGTGTCCTATCCGGCGCATAAAAAATTGTTAATTCATCATCATCATTAGTGGTCAACAAATAACAAAAATTGGCAACTGTCCATCCAATTCTCCTATCAGCTAATCTTTTCACGCCAATGCATTTCTTCTCTTACACATCCTTATTTACCTGTTCCATATATTTTGCTTTAGGTAGCCGTTTCCCATTCTTACCATGTACTTTCCCTCGACGATTGTCTTCATCCTATTAGGTTGTTCCGTCTTCTTCTCAAGGTTTTCACTTCTCTCCTACTTTTCTTAGAATTTCTCATTATTAACAGGGTCGATCCATTTGATAATCATCATTCTTCAGTAGAACCACATTTAAAACGCCTCTATCTTTGATTTTTTCCATTGCTGTCATCGTCCATGCCTTACTTCCGCAGAGAAGCATACTCCAAATGTAAGTTCTGATATTTTTTTTCCTTTACCACTCTCTTCAAAAAATCTCCCAAAACGTTGAATAGCCGCGATCGATGGTTCAAAATACAGTCTGTAGAAAGAACCCAATTGAACCCAATTGTGGTGAAAGAGAAATTATGAAGAGGAAATCAAGCGAATGCGCAGTGAATTAAAAGATGATCCTGACAAAGTTTCCGATTTCATAGAACGTATCAATCAATGCTGCACCACGCATTGAAAGACAGAGAGCAACATGCACAAAAAAATTCACAAACAAAGACAATAATAATGCATAAACAGCCAAACTTCCTTCGTCAAAATTTATCCAACGCGCATAGGCTTCACTCGAAATATGTGGATCACATTCGCTTTTGCAATAACATTCCCTCTTAAATGTCTAAAACGGCGTCAGGCGCAACATATTTTAACTATTAGAATAATACCATATTTTTTGTTATCGTCGAGAATTTTTTAAATATCATCTTCTTCTCACTTGCAACATCTGTCTTGACTAAATAACTGCTTGAAATCGGACAGAAATATACTCGGTGCGTCACGCAGATTATATCGTATTAAAATTCCAAAGATATCGATAAATTCGATTTAATCATGAAACTGAGAGAAAAGAGCATGAAACTGACTTTGGTATGAGCCTGATAGCAAAATAAGAAGACATGTTATATTTACGCAGAAAAATTATGTAATTTTGTTCTATCGCTCTCAACTATCAGCACTTGAACATTTATTCTAAATCATTACCATATTTTCCCCTTACCAAGCTCTCTTTAGCCCGTCAGGGAAATATTGGAAGCCTTCTCCCAATCTATTCAAGCATGCTTGCATGAATGATGAACAAACCAAGAATGAATTATCTTCCAGAAGCTACACCACCGAATGGAAATGTATGCCTTGACTGAGTCTTTCACGAGAGAATAATATGTACATGTGAGGAGGGTTGCATACGACGGCAAAAATTGATCTCAACGGCATACGTCATCTCGTCGTTCACCAATGGGCTTATAATGGGCGTGTTGACGTTTTAATTCCAAAGTTCAACGACAAATTATCTCCGTACCTTAAAGTATGGTTACTCTGACCCAAATCTTTGATTGGCAAATTAAATATATGGCAATTTTGTTAAATATTTCAATCTTGCCGCATGAACGGTGGTAATATTCATATTAATTCCCTGGGAGGGAAATTCCACTGAACCGGGATTCGAATACCTTTATCAATTATGGTGCATCCTTTATCTTTTCGGGTCACTGCGTACACCACTACGCTATACAAGTTCCTTAATAACATCGGTGAAATTGTAAATAAATTTAATGAAAAGGAATAGCGTAATGGTCTGAACAGTAGTCAGAAGAGCAAAGTTCCCTGGTTCGAGTACCGTGAAATGGAATTCTTCATATGGCAATTTGTGTGGACAATTTTTTTGTGAATACCAAAACTGTGTACGTTCAAATGACTGTATGAAGTCTATCGAGTGAATTGTTAAAATATAAATCGGTTTCATCATTGGATTAAGCAAATTTTTTCCGGATATTGCTCTGTTTCTTGTTAAAAAAAATAGTTAATGACAAGCACTATGGTGCATCCTGCAAACTATACTCTTTCACAGGGATAAATGTAAGTAAAAGCATTTCCCTCATTGATACAAAATTGATATTGCAAATCCCGGTCTTGTATGTATGTATTCTATTTATTCCTAATTTCACTGGGATAATTTTCAATTTCAATATGCTCATTATATAAACGCATTCAAGAAATTTCTCCTCAACAACATCTTTTCAAGGACGCTTGTTTCTACATTAGCAGTCATTAATGAAGCATATTAACTAAACGATAGAATAATACTTATTTTCTCAATATTTTCGAAGTTGTTATTGAAGTTATTGAAGAAATTGATTTACGAAGAAGAAGTTTTACTTGAAGAAGTTATTTTACGTGCCCAAAAATGATTCACTTCTGATATACTGTATACGGATATATATCTTCTTTCCGCGAGCAAAGGTAATACAAAGAATCCCCGAAACGGCTAAGCATTAATACTTTAAATGCATTAGCTATAGTTAGTGTCCAAAAATTTTGGCTACTTGTAAAATCATTTCAGACTTTATTTGGTGGAAGTTCGAATTATCCATAACAACAATTACAAATGGCTATTTCCACACTTAAATACAAAACTCATTGGTTTCAAAATATTATGTCATTTTCAGGGTGAAGGTTTCCTCCAATTTGAGTTTTGTATTGAAGTGTTGATATTACCATTTATAGTTTTTATGATGGATATTTTAGCAACTCTTACTCATATTCCGCAGCTTATCCCACTCGCCCAGTGCTTCAACCAGGAGGTTGGTTTGAATAGGTGAAGGTAGAACTCACCCCGGACTAAGCCACAGGTGGCTAAAATTCATAAAGTGAGGTAGAGAATGGGGCAATTCCTTTATCCCAGTCGTTATCTTTTCGGTCAATGAGCGTAATCCCTCAATCAATGGAATTATTTTAACTTGCTTCAACCATCAGCGAATTTTTACCCACGTGAACGGGCCAAGCGAGATAAAATCGAAGTTTTCCGATTCTTTCTTTTCTGCATCTCTAACTCCGCTCTGAAATAGAGTTAACGAAATAAACGGAACACCGACAGCCATTGTCTCCGCCTCTTGTGTTCCCAAGGTAATGTTTACATCGCATCATCGCGTCCAGTTAATCTGAATCCGAGCTCTCAAACCAATTCCGTCCATTTAGCGTGATTTTATTTTTTTAAGCCCAGGGCTTTTCAAAAACTTCCAATCCTTTCGACCCACATCGCTTCCGTTACAAGCTCTCCGCCCCATCATTTCACTTTATTTTAAGAGAAAGAGAGAGAGCTTATACTCCGTCGAAATCGTTTCCCTGGTCCACTTGCACCGATTCGTCCAATTTTTTTCCCTCGCGCAGCTAATAACCTTTAGAGGTAGAAATGGTTAAAAAAAAGTATACAGGGAGAAGGGTAAAAATGTTCTCTAGCGTGCCTAGTTTCTCTAGATACTCTTTTACTCGGAGAAAATAGCTTGGAAACTCTTGCTCACATTGAGAACCTTATATCAGTCACTCAGTGCTTAAACCCAAATGTAGGTTTGAATAGTTAAGGGTAGAGCTTACCCCGAACTGAGCCACAGGCAGGTAAAATTCATACGCCTACATCTACAAACTACCGGGAAATCCGCCTAAATAGGCGTGTGACGGGGGATGAAGGGACACCAGCCGTTTACACATAAAAAGGAAATTCTCACAAAATTACGCGTTGCATTTATGAAAAATCTTTTATCGTGCGGGGAAAAAATTAATTCCCATGCCTATCCATTCGGAAAAATATTTCTCTTAATTTATCGTTTCTTACATACCTATTTTATATATAATATAATATAGTGTGAATATAGCAGGGTTCTATTAAAATACAAAGGAAGGCTGCGCGGTTCGTCAAAACTGCTACGGGCGTACAGACAGCTTCACCCAGATGTTAAGCGAATTAGGCTGGGAGCCACTGAAGACTCGGAGGCTGCGCGCTAGGCTTACATTTCTGGAACAATTGAGAATGGATATCTTTAAGAGCGACATGGATAACATAATATTAGAGCCCCGCCATATTTCCATGTCAGTCAGAAGCGAAAAATTAAGAGAGATATTTTGGTGAACGGATAGATATGGGATTTCGTTTTTACTCGAACCATAACGGACTTTAATAAATGCTAATCACTACTTTGCATTTCCTTTTTATGAGTTACCCCTGGTGCCCCCACCACACGCCTTTCAGACGACTTGCGGGTTAGTATGTATATGATAGATGCAGAATGATATTATCCGTGTCACTCGTAAAGATATCCATTTTCAATTACTCAAGCAATTTAATTCTGGCCCATAGCTTCCGAGTCCTTGGCAGCTCTCAATCTAATAACTAATTCGTTTCACTCACCCACTCGGAGAAAAGTCTTAGTATTCAAAAAGGTTTTGCAACTCTTACTCATATTCAGCACCTTATCTCAGCCACTCAGTCAACCCAGAGGTTGGTTTGAATCGGTGAGGTTAGAGCTCACCCCGGACTAAGGAGGGAAAAGTTCATGCATTCAGGATGCATGAAATTCGTTAGCATTCCTTTCCCTGGACTACCTTGCGCTTTGTGTGCGTGAGGATTTAAAAAATTATAAAAAACTGAACCGCAATGCAAAAATTTTATGCACTATATTCATCCATCGGCCCATACATTTGCACCTCAAGGTAAAATTTCTATGTAGAAGGCAAATAAAACAATTTATTATTTAACTAAGAGGATAGTTCTACCTTATCGGGAAATTTTGCATTGAAGTTCCTCAAAAAAAAATTAATATAAATAAACCGACAAATCCCCGTCTTTGCAATGAATAGGCCAAGTTTGACCTTCCGGCGAAACATTGCGTCGTATTCAGAAGCGGAAGGAAGTGAATACGAAATTAGGACGGCTTTCGGAACTTTCGTCAATCACAAACGACAAATGCGGATGGAGAACCAGGAATAGGAGGTCATCATGAGTATCGCCGCGGAAACCTACGCAAGAATGTCAGCACCCTACCTCACTCAGAGCTCCAACCCGGAGGTTGGTTTAGATGCGTGAGGGTGCAGCTCAACCCGGACTAAGCCCCTAGCGTTTAAAGTCCATTCAGTCGGGATGGGGAGGAACTTCTCTCTAGGCTACCTTACGCTCTGAGCATTTAATTATCTTCAATCAATTGTTATTACTGACAGGTTTTTAAAATCTAAATCGGTTATTCTATGCCAAACTTTTAATCTCATTTGTTTTATTCCAAGAAAAAAATAAGGAAAATTTCATGTCTTTTATGGTCAGAATGATAATAGTTTTATTTAAATAGACGCAAAAATGTTAACAATGGCGTTAAATTTTTAATTACAAAAAATTAAACCGCAATACGCAATTTAATGGACCACATTCATGCATCGCCAAATAAATTTGCACCTCGAGGTTAAATTTGTAAATTTGAAGACAAGCAAAACACTTTATCATTTACCTAAGCGAATGGTTCTAATTGAGATTTTTTTGTATTGAAGGAAGCTCTAAAAAAGTGAATACAGATAAACCGACCAATCCCCATCTTTTGTAATGGATGGGCCAATATTGACCTTCCGGCGAAACGTATTCAGCTAAAGGGTAAAATACCTACTCAATGTCAGTGCTCCTTTATCCTCCTCCAATACCAGTACTCCTTTATCATGCCGCTCTTGGACTATGCGCATATCCGAACCTCCGAAACCGATGCCACCCCTATCCCCTCAGGCCTCGTCATCAGCCTCTGTTCCCCACTACAGCTACTGCCGCAATCAACACTCCCGTCGAAATAAAAAGGTTGAACAAGCGAGAGAATGGATGAAAGAGACGAAAGGATTTGCTTCCGAACAATGCTTTCGACACAGTCGCATGGAATAGCTGTATAACGGACGAAAAAGAGGGATATTGGGTGAATACGAAGTACAGCCAAATCCCCCTCTTGGCTGCAAGGATGCTAAATTTCCAAAATTTAACAAACGGACGTTTTACAATTCTATACCCTAATAAGGCCGTTATAAAATTTGATGCGGTATGTATTGAAACTCTGTTCCGTGAACGGCGATCAAATTCATATTGATGGATTTTCTTCTTCTTGTATTGACCTCGATTTGTAAATGATCTAAAGTTCCTGGAGTTTAGGTCAATTGGCCTTAAACTCCAGGAACTTTTGATCGCATATTAATGGAATGGTATTTTGAGGAGGCGACCGAAAGCTGAGGTCATTTGCGCCATGAGGGAAGGGTACGGATTGAAGGAAGGAAAGAAACTCGGCGTCGGCATAAGCGTGCCCTCAACGAATGGCGCCTAGGGGACCGCGGCTAAACGTCCCATCCGACGGACGGGTTGCGCTTAAAATGCCTACCATGCAACATCCAAGCAGGGATCGGGCATTCTCTGAAAATTCTCGGCCACCGCCGCGGCCGAGCTCACGGGATGGAAAGTCAACACTAGCCACCACACCAACCCGATCCCCTCACATAACTTTTTATCATATTAACTGTCATGATAAAAAATTCTTCCGGGCCGGGAATCATAGGCCTTTCAGCTAACACCATTATATGATGACCCTCGGAAAATTACCAATGCATACAAAGGAGCTTTAATTGGGCTGCAGTCTTCGTAGAGGCCCTTAAACCCAAAGATGCGTGATTTAAATCCCGGTCAAAGGTATTTTTTTCACGTGGCAATTGATGTGATTAGAATCTATAAAATTTAAATAACAATTGTATTCTTCAACCAATGAATTTAGCAATCGTTTGAAACACCTCGCAATCATTCAACGGTTCGGCTGTAAGTTTCTCACGGATATATCAGCGCATTGATTATCCCAATAGGATAGAATAGTCAAAACTTTTGCTAAGTCGCACTTCATGGTTACTTGTTTTGCGAGGATCGACTTCGTGTGTTGGCTAGTGTGTTGGTTTCCAACAATATACGTTCGGATTCATATCCCAACGATGGCAGAGGTTTTCACGGGCTACCTGGTCCCTAATGAAGTGCCTGCGGTGGGAGCTTCAAGTATAGCATTTCGTCCGTCGGATGGAACGTCAACCTATCGTCTACCTGGCGTATTTCGCGAAGTGCAAATGGCGAGGCCGGGTTTGTTTCAATTCCCTTCCCTCGTGTTACCAACGAACTCAGCTGTTGGCCGACTCTTTAAAATACCACACTATTATCATTGTAAGAGTTCTGAGACTTCAACATAGATAACCTACATATGGCCTCTTGTTCAGTAGCCAAACGATCCACTCGTTAGTTAAATGGAGTTCCCCAATTTCAACGAAATGCGAAGTAATTAAAACCATGTTTACGCGGTCATTTAGGATAAATTGCCGAATAAAATGTTCATACTATTTGAACACCTAAATAATTTAATGTAGCAGGTCTATTGACAACCAATTTCCGTTTATTTCTTCGCCCAATGCTGGTAAATGCCACTATACGATTCTGTCCAAGCATAACATATATCACTAATTATTTAAAGTGTTTCCTACACAAAGGGCAATTTATTTATATAGTAGAGAGTTAATGAACGCATGTAACTGTCCTCCATAATTAAATTTTAATTATAAATTAAAAATGTGTGAATTATATTTGTTATGCATGCTAAACTTTAAAATTACATCAACAGAACAAGTTAACTGCGCTCTTGTGCTGTTTTTCAATTTGAATTTTGGGCTTGCGGCTGCAATGCAGTGTTCTACTACCACCTTTACACGATTTCTGTGGCATGGTACGACCTCATAAATTCACGCAATAGGTGAATCACAATGAAGCTTATATATCACACTCCAAATACAAACCTTTTCGAGAATCTCATCATAATGTTTACCTACATACTCTCGCTGATTAGTGGAGGATTTGCCCACTTCGCCCTCACATATCTTGAGAACAGACAGGGATAGGCCAAAATGCGTGTGCATAACATCAAAGGTCAAAACAGCGATTTTTCCAAGTGAAATATGGTAGAATTGTTCCATCATGAATATATCATTTGCAAGTTCCACTGAGAGCCTTTATTTGAGAAACGCCGCTAAAATTTTGGAATTGGTTACACCATTGTCAAGAGAATCATTGGATTTCCTTGGCCTTCCTCATCAAAATGAACTTAATGGTGGTTTAAACTTCAGATATTTCCGAAAAATTATACGCACCCTAATATGCAATTAAAAGTAGAATCGCTCCATCATGAATGAAATATCCGTTACATTAAATTAAAAACTATAGAACCGACGCGACATTTTTGGACGTGGTTGCACCATTGTCAATAGCCACATTGAATTTCCTTGGGCTTCTTAATCAAAATGAGAAGATTTTTTTACTCCACATATTTCGGTAAAATAATCAATACACTTATGCGTATGAATTTTAATAGAATCGTTCCATCGTGAATGAAATATCCTTTGTAGGGTCCACTTAACACAATGACTGCGGCCGGCGCCAATTGGCGTCACGCCGGTGTTGATCACTGAGCTGCCTGACGTCCGTTGGCATAAACTATGTAAACAAAAAAAGAACTTCGCTCCTCAAAAATTCCAATAAATTGGTGCCGCAGTGTCCAAACCATAATTTGAGAAAAGACGCGAATCTTTTGGTCTCTGTTACCATTGTCAAGAGTTATATTGGATTTCCTTGGGCTTCCTCCTAAAAATGAACTCTGTGGTTGTTGTTACTCCGCGTATTTCCGAAGCATAATCCGCACCCTAATACATATGATGGGGTGAGGAGCCAAGGGGTACAAGTGGTTTATTTTTCTAAACAGAGTTCGTTACAGCAATCATGTAAAGAAAACAAATGAGATCAATGAGATATTTAGTAGTACATTTGAATTTCCACTCGATATCACAAGACACAACAAGGAAGAGAGACACAACTATCCCTTGGCCACCAATTATCTGTATGTTTTTTATCAATTTATATACCTCATTCGGTTTAAAAAGTAAATTACTTGAACACCCTGATTACCCATATCCTCATACTTATTTATTTATTTATTCAAGTACTTACTGAGATGTTTTTCGGTAATTTAGAATGGAATGAAATGAACTTGGCAAGGTATTTCAACAGTGGTTTACAATACCGATTTCGCGATGCCCTTAGCATACTTAGTGGAGTGTATCATCATAGCGCCATCCTCCAAAAAACTGACTATGTACACTACAACTTAGCATTGCCATCTTATCTTGAATTCATAAAGCATTTCTGCCAATTTACAGTGACGCAGTAACAAACACGAATTCAGAGTAGGATTTCAGCCCACTGCAAGGGTGCAGAACGAAGGGAGTTCTTCTTCGAAAAGAGTCGCGGTGGAGACAGAGAGAGGGAGAGACATTGAGTTTTACGCGGAAGGGGTCTTAGAATTCACCGAGAAGAAGACCGAAGAAGGGATGGGAAGTGGGAGCTATCGAAGGGGCGGGAGCTAACATGCCCTCATCCCATCTGTTTTTTCCCTTTCCTTTAACCTCTCCCTTCCTCTCTTCCACCTACTCCACCGAGATTCTGATGATTACGTGCTCTTAGGGGGAGCTTTTTTTCCGTTTCCACTGAAAAGGATTTCTAAGAATAATCGAGAAACAGACGAGGGCAGAATCTCAGGCATCTCTTGAAAGAGTCTTGAATGTTCCGCCGGATTACGCGGCAAAGAAAAGGAATGTTGTTTTTTCTTCTCGAAATCCATCTTGAGCGCAAGGAAAATCCGAAGTAGTAATGATTTGAGCTCTATGACTCTCACAAGGGCCGCGCCCGGAGAATGTGAGGAAAGCTCTAGTTCAAACCCATAGAAAAGAGAGCCTTGTAAATTGAGTTCATTTCACTCTCGCAGCAGATCGAGTCGAAAGTTGGTTTGAAATGTGTGGGAAAGCATCGAACTCCTCAGTAGTTCAGCATGGAATTGAATGAACTTGGTAAATTATTTCAACAGTGGTTTATGATACAGGTTTGGCAATGCCCTTAGCATACTTAGAGGAGGGTATCATCGTACGTCATCCTCCCAAAATCTTAAGACAGCAATAGCGGTATGGTGTTCATTAATAATTCTTTGTACCCAGAATGGCAGAATTAATTTTGAAATATGTTTACTGCCGCTAATAATTTGATATAAACTACCATCTATAAGGATATGTATTTATGGCGTTGCAAATGAATGTTTAAATATCAATTTCAATGTTTCAAATAAAATCAGTTGCCCATGCATAACTTTCTACTTATGGGCTAATGCTAATTTCATGCCTTTCATTGATATGAATATAAATAAAGATTATTCCCAGGCTGACTCTTTGATAGATTTTTTTATAACCGATGTATAATGAAAAGCAAGGTATTGATACGATAAATATCACATAACCCGTTACATGCGGTAGTGATTAAAAAAATCCCCATTTTTTTTATTTCAGACGAACTCACTCGTATTCCTTCTGGTTGAAATGACCCCATTATCATTCAAGAGCAAAATAAAATTTGCACCCATTCACTTAGTTATAAACCATTCCTCGAACTAGTGATAAAAAAAACACACACATTGGTAGTTATCACACCAACATTTTCGCTATCCTAATGCAAAACGCATTCACTTTTGGTTTGAAAATTATTCCATAGGATAACATAGTGTAGTCTTATTGGATCAATTACACTATATATTGTTGGATCTTCCCTCTTTTTTTATAATGTTACAGGTCACATGTAAAAGCTTCAATTTTCGCATTCAAATATGAGCAGAAAACTTTTAATAGAAAACACGAGTTCCAAGAACACATTACTACTCACATAACACGAAAGAGATGGTAAAAACCCGGCTGAAATCGGGAGAAGTCAAAGTTATAAAAACAATTTATTATGCCGATCCTTAATTCCGAATCTAAATAGGACGAGCTGGTAACTGGCACTAATTTTACTGCTAGCTGTAGTGTCACCATGATTTAGAATGTATTTTTGTCACCGTGGTGTCTGGAGCACATGCTAAATCATATCTACGGTGATATCATAAGCAGAAACGTCCTGGATAATTCAGATAACGGGGAAGCTTTGTAATGACAAAAGGCAAAGTTATTTTACCTTAAAAGACTAAGTTATAAATTTTAATTTATGTCATCATCATAAATTCATCAAATGATTTAAAATTAATAGGATTAGATAAATGAGGCTTATTTATTTAAACTGCATTTTACAAATAGATCTATTCAACCAACTGAATGTTTGCATTCAACCTTTAAAGTATATCAACGTATGTTTTAACCAACAGTGAAAAATAATATAATACAATAAAATTATGAATATATTATTTATGTCCCTTCAGCAATAGTTGATTCCGTTCCATAGCTTTATGAAATGAGGAGAAGCCTCAAAAAATGTTTGCGACAGTTCGGTACCCATTTAACCTCTAACTAATTCAGTGCATACGGTTTACTTAAGTGAAAACTGAACAGTATTTTGGATTACTCGATGGAACACGATATTGTGGCAACTGAAATGAGGATCCTTTTGGTACATAAGGGGCAAAGTTTAGCGAGAGAATATTAGCATCGTATCGAGTTGGAATTGTGCTACTTGTTCACAAGCTATTCCTCAAGGTCTACGTTGCGATGGACGTTTTCAGTAACTTGTAACCAACGGCTTTCGAAAACTAAGATAATTCGATGGATAAAATACAGGTATGCGGTAAGTGATTATGCGTCAGTGAGAAAGTTGACAACATGGATAAATTATCGGCTATTCTATTACAAGTACACATGATTGCCAGTAGTTTCATAATTATTCTCAGAACCATCTTACTAGGCAAACTGTGAAACAGGTGGGCAATTTTTTTAATTGAGTAAATAACCACTCGTACATATTCTTCGAAAAGATCACCTCCATCAGTTTTGTATCTCACCGTCTATCATTATAATTAAATATATTAAAATAGTTCTTGGAGTGTAGGTCAATGTATGTTATGCAAAAAAATCAATAAATGATATCAATAAATATGTGCATAGCTAAGATCTGGTGATAGTTTAAAATAAACAAAAACGTTGGCTAAAACTTTTTTTGCATAACATATAATTGACCTACACTCCAAGAACTAGTTTAACATGAATTAAACGAGGTCAAGATAAAGAAAAAAAAAGAAAATAAATAATTATAATTAAATTGAAACCTCTCACTTACGGGCATTTACGGTGCTAGAAAGTGAGAAATTAAGTAAGAGGTGTCCGCAAGTGGTATGTGACACAAAGAGAACCTTAATTCCTCGCTTTATTTTACCACGAATTATTATACTCCAAGAATGCAAGGCAGCTCAAAGACATCCTTTAATAGCAAATAACAGAATGTCTGATTTAAACTAGTATTTTATAACACCTCTGGTGAAAATTCATTGTTAAAGGACACTAATTCAATTAAACTAGGCTTTACATATTGTTTTCGATCGCTTGATCATTCCAAAAGTATGCGACACGAAAAGAAATTTACTTCCCCATTCGACAATGGGAATCCTCCAGGTCAACTTTAGATAACGTGACTTTTAAATTGGGCTGTTTGTGGAGAACCTGCTAATATTTTATGATGCCTTTGACCATTGGTTGTGATACACTTCTAGTGTTTCTAGGGGAATAATAAGCTTCATTCCTTTTAACTTTAAATCGGGATACGAAGGAAGGTTGGCGAGAAATATAAAAAATCTTACGTCTCTCTTTTCTTTCTTAATTTTTAATCAGGATTTTGCAACCACTCTGTCAATTACTGGGTTCCTGGGATCAGTCGCAGAACATCATAATTTTGAGTAATATGACAAATTGAGCCAATAGTTTACGAACAACACTCTTTTCTTTATCCGCATGTTCCAACACGTACATTTCCTCTCGAAAGGAAAGGCTTTCCGCTTTCACCCTTCGGCATCCCATTATACATCAAAGATGCCTCACAGCATCGAAAACAGTTTGAACACTGCCACAACAAACAAAAAACGGCAATGTTGCGCAGTTAAAGAGGTTCGAAAGGTGCTGAGAAAGCATGATCTGGTGTAACCCATTGCAAAGAGTTATACGTCCAACAATAGAAGGAAGCTGGCAATTGGCTGGTACTTGATTTTAGGCAACCAGTTTTTTGAGAGAAGCGGACACTCTATGCGTGTCTTACCGACTCCTCCTTCGTGGCCATGTACCACTACCCTCGCAGCCGAGGCCTCAGTGACACTCCTTAGTTTGGGATTAGCCTTTCCAAGAATTCATTCCAGGACACCTTTTTGCTTATTCCCCTTCTACGAGTCGTGTTATATTTCGACTGCCGCTAACGAATCATGGATAACCGCTTGCTCGAGGGTCCTACGGGCGCCAAGCCAGGATGCTCTTTCGTTTTGAATTAATTAGCATTTCCAAGAATGTATTCCAGAGCTACCTTCCGTCCATTCCCCCATAATCATATTTCTGTATCTTCACTGGCTCGACCATTTTCGCGATATTTTCGCGATTGATTAACGCTATTTTTAGAGGGAAAGACTTGCAATTTTTGAGAAATGGGTGATTAAATCCATACCAATGGTTTCATAATTAGAGATGAATTGTGCCCAAAAATGTGTTTGAGTCCATAGGTGGGAGTATCCGTAAACTAGAGGTTCCATTCTGATATAAATGCATATCATTCTGTCCATGACTTGAATAGTGTCCTTAAGTCAGAGATGATCGTGAAAAGAGGTTTCAATTCGGTGGATTGAAGGAAAACTACTAAGACATTCGAATAAATCCAATACTCCTGCTCAAACTAGAGCATAACTTCTTATTCTGTGACGCTATACACGCTACAAATTCTGCCAATGGTCTAATCAATTATAATTATGTAGTATTCTACCCATTGAGGTAGGTTTCCATGGAGTACTAAAGATGTGATCTGGGAGCCTCCTTTTCCTTCAAGTACTGCCTTCTTCCATTCACTGTAAGGCCTACTCCCTTTCAAACTACCTAAAAATCCCATTCTTTTCCTTCCCCTCCTTCGTTTTCCAAACATTCTACCCTCTAACACCATTTTAAACATCCCCTCCCCGCTAAATACTCCTATCCATAACTTCTGCCTGCTCCGTATCCCATCTAAAAGCTGCCTCTCCTCGCCAACCATATCCAGCACTTCGTTCATCTTTTTCCTCTCCGTCCATTTCACCATTTACATTCTTCTCCATACCCACATCTCGCATGCCTCCAATCTTCTCTCGTCTTCTTTCCTCAGTGTATACGTTTCCGCACCGTAGAGAGTTACACTCCAGAGCAAACTCTTCACCAACCTTTTCTTTAAACTCTTACATAACGATCCTCTCAGAAGCAACAAGCAATACATCCGTAAAAGTATCAGTCGAGTTGGCGATAAGCATCCTGCTGAGATCGGGTGAGTTCCTAATGAAAGAAAAATTTTGACAGTTAAGTCGCAACACGATGCATCCAATTTTATCCTTGCATTCTATCTAATTTGATGCCTTTGGTATTTTTATTTGCAATCCGTTCACACTCAAGGTTATCCGTCTTTTGAATTATGCTGTTAGAGAGATATACAGTCAAAAAATTTGAATAAAAAGTATTACGAATACGTTCACAATCCAAAAAAATACGTTTGAGCAAGAAATGTCCATTTATTTCCACCTAATTTGTTGAAAGATACAAATTCACATTCGGAATGGTAACAATAAAAATAAACTTAAGTCCGTATAAAATCTTTTCCGGCTTAATTTTGTGGAATGATGATATATTCATGATTAAAGCACAAATGGTAATATCTACACTATTTTATTATCACTTAACCGACCATGGTTTCGACTTGGTGTCGAAATTGACCTTGAAAATGACACCAAGTGTCGAAACCATGGTCGGTTAAGTGATAATAAAATAGTGTGGATATTACCATTTGTGCTTTTAACGTAAGTCCATCGTAAAAGAAACCGTGGTATCAATAACATATGATGCTAATTGGGAATGTAAACCATATAAATTTAAAAAAAATGGTTGTGACGTGAATGCACGTAAATAATATTTTTCAAATTTTTGTAATATAAGATAAATGAATACAGATTAATATTGAGTGATTAACCTACTGTTGCTTGAGAAGTTAATATCTAAGCAAAATTTATAAAAATGAACACCAATGGCTAAAGCTCAAATATTTGTATTCTTAATCACTTAGAATCAGAAAGAACTGTGGCAGAGGTGAGAAAAAATTCAACCTAAGGATGGAAGAAAGTGTAATGCAGGTTCTGCATTTAACACGGGCACGTTTTTTCTTACGTCTTTATTATCTTTTTAAGCAATTTTTTTGTTTTAGTACTCAATTTTGTGTTCAACTGTTAGAATTATTTCCGATTCCACCATTTCGATGAATTTCAATTCACTATACAAACCGGAGCGCAGCCCAAGTTATCCCCATTGAAAAGAGAATGTCTTGCCGTTGAGAAAATAAAAAAACCCTCTTGCGCTGGAAGTTCAGAGAATTATTTCTTCAAAAATTCTCACCGCGAGTAAAAAAAACTACGAGATAAGAAAGCGAATTGGAGTCTCAAATGTGCGAGTCAGAAGTTTATATTTGTCTTCTGCACGTCTCCTCAAATTGAAAGTATTCGTTCTATGATCATCCACGAATTCTCGAAAAGACGAGGAGATAGTTACGGTTAAAAAAAATCGGCTATATTGGATTCTCGGGTTTGAAACTACGGGAAACAACGTGATGGCAGCATTGAAACAATAAAATGGGATAGAAGAGATTTTGGGCTGCCTTTTCGCCGACCGCAATCTTTTTAATTGACTTAATCAGGGTTCCCCACGCAATGCATAGAGTAAGGCGGCCTACTTACAAGACGGCTTGGGGTGGGGGGAAAAACTGGGTTGTTTGGAATGGGAATATCTCCGCGGTAACCTATCCAATACCCCTTAAGGGTGTCGAAGGAAGTAGAAAAGTCAATTAAAGATTGCGGTCAATTAAAAAGATTGCGGTCGGCAGAAAAGGCTGCCTTAAATCCCTCCTCTCCCATTTGATTGTTTCAATGCCGCCATCACGCTGTTTCCCGCACTTTCAAGTCCGAGAATCCAATAGTCGCGTTCTGATAGGATTTGTATCTTAAGAACGAATCTCCTTGAGGAACGATATTGAACGAAACCGGCTACGAATACAATCTCTTCCATAAGGCACAAACGAACAAGCATAAGAAGTTGGATGTAAGCCTGAATTTCAGAATACTTTACAATTTATCTACATCTACATACTGCCCCGCAAGCTACCTAAAGAGGAGTGTGGCAGGGGGTGTTAGGACACCAGCCGTCTACATATAAAAAGCAAATGGTAGGACAATTGAATTTAGATCCTCGTCAAATCAATTTTAGGATTGCTGACCGGTGATGATAATGAATCAGAGACTAGTGCAAGTTCGCGTATCTGTATTGGAAAGAGCCAAATTTTCGTGTAAAAAGTATTATATTGGAGACTCAAAATTTGGCAATGACAAAAATCCTTCAACTAACTCCCCTTATGAAAACTTCGTGAATAAAATCCGTTTGAATTATCTCATGCTATTCTTTACGTTTTACCTAATTTTCATTACACTTCGAGTGCCATTCTCACGGTGTCGAGTCATAAATTATGGCTTCACCTTATGTGGGCCTGCCAAGAAGAGCAGAGATGTTAATGGATTCGGAGTTGGGCAGGAAATTCGGATTTTTGGTGCGAATGGTCACATTTCAATTTAACAATAAGTATCAAGATTTAAATAACTAAAATGACAGTTGTGCCATATTTTTTCCGTACTTTGACATGTGACCGATGTCATTAAAACTGTCTCTGTTCTTCTACTCTCACTTATGGGTCACTCTAGTCTTCACTTACGGATCAATTTGGCCCTCATACAAAAGGCCTTTTTCACGCAGAAAAATATTCACTATTAAAAATTAAGGGAACCGTCTTCAACAAATAAAAGAGTGGATTTAGTTAAGAAAATCTAAATATGACTTCCATTGAGTATTACTCCCAGACCATAGGCAAATGAATCGCGCATTAGTACTGAATGCGAATGAATTAATGAAAATAATACTTTTTACCCACATTATTTATTTTATATTTCAAATGATTCACTGTATTTGATCATGAGATGAACGAGACCGAAATGACCGAGTCCCCGGAAAGAACGTAACCGGTCACCAATACCAGAAAGAGAGGGGGAAGAACAGTCGCCTTCGGTCCAGGAACTCCTTTTCCCCCTCCCCAAAGTCCGATTGGAGGCGAAACTCTCTCGCCGAGATATCAATGGGCACCTGATTGGACGATATTGTCCCTTGCAGTCTCCTTCTTCTTCTATTCCATTAAGACTCGCTCAGCAAAGAGAAGAGGAGAACTTTGAGCGGAGGGACTTAAAAACTTCTGCCGCCGCACGGGTGGGTGGGAGTAGCAGTCGCCATAGAGTCACTTTTAAACCAACCTACCCCTCTCCTCCATTGATACATCATCTTCCGCGGGTAATTCACTCAGCCACCGCCGGGGCCGCTCTCTCCCCCGACCCCCCAAAATCCCCTCTCCAAGCATTTCCCCCTCCCCAAAGATCCCCCAACAGCCGCAGTCTTTCTCCACCCCTCCTATGTTCCTTAGAATCATTGCTCTCCCAACAATCTCCCCTCTTCCTCCTTCTACTACTAGTGACGTTTCCATCACTTCCACACTTGCCGGCCTCGGTGGCGTCGGGGTTAAGTCCCCGACTGCTAACCTAGAGGTCGCGGCTTCGAATCCCGCCTGGGTGGATTGATCACCATCCAGGTCATGGATGTTTGTGATTGACAATCAAGTCAATCGTAAGAGAGGACAATGCTGTCCTAAATTCGCTTGAAAAATAAAGACAAAGACTCCAAATTCTGTAATGTCCCCTAAGGGTTCCTTGCGTTACTTACGTTAGCCAACGTGACGTCATATGAGCATGTTAGAATAGACCTCATTAAAAAGAATCGTTTCAAAAAATTCAAACTAGGAGCATAATCCTTCTTCCAAGTAAGAAGAAACTCCTGTCTCGTCCGATTATCAGCCCTGTTTGCTTGAGTACGTACACCATTTTTATTAAAAATTATAGTAAATAGTCCCGAGTTATATAAGCGGGTGAGCCAAAAGGAGGGGATGTCAGATGGCTATTAATGGCTACCGCGAACATGTAACTGAAAAACTTTAACGAGAAAAGAGATCAAGCCGAGCAAAAAAAAGATTAACCACCCTGAATTCCCCCTTCTTCTCTCAACCCTAACTTAGTGTCCAAGCACTTTTGGTAAAAATGTAAGGAAAGAAAATAAACAGTCTTTTCAAACAACCTTCAAGTGTATCAATTGAAAACACTTGAAAATGCCGTGAATGCATTGAAACACGTTGTATAATGTGGCGTAGATTTTAAAATATTTTTTTAGTTAAACCTTCCAAATCTATAACATTTATCACGAAACGGTTACAGCTCACCTCACCCGAAACAACAAATTTGCGATCCACACTATCGGCTGAGGTTACAACCTATAACTGAGGATAAATACAAGCCCAGCTACCTTCCTTCGCGAGTATGCGTGGCTTATATAATATTTTTTTGCCATACCACAACTTTGAAGATGTTGCACTAGCTAATGAAGGGTAAGATGTATGTGAACCAGTCTGCCAAAAAACAACATTATTCACAGAAACCAGAAGTCTACGTCAAACGTGGATTTCTACCACGAGAGCAAAATAAATGGAATTTTATTCCCTGTCATTATCCCCTGTGGAAAATCCGGCTTCGAATCCCGGACAAGGCGAATGCTTTTTTCTCGGCGGATTTTTCGCACAATTTATGCATTGCGGGTGATTCCTTAACGATATCACCGTGGCTAATCCCTGTATACTTGATTAAATTATTATAATGAGAATAAATCTCTTGAATTTTATGTTCCTAATTACTTTCCGACTTAAAAGATGGCGATTTACGACAGCTGCTAAAGGTTTTGAGTATTAGGACAGTTTGCAAGAGTATAAATACGACAATAGGAGGAGGCTAAAGAACGTTAGTCTACTGGTAGAAGTGTCCCCAGCGATGCGAATGAAGCCTCTAAACACCTTTAATTGAAAATCCCTGATGCGAGAGATGTCTCAGGTAGAGAACTGTTGTCCAATGAGAATACGTGAAATGCAAAGACCTGCGTCTTGTTCCGAAGTAAGCACTACCAGGTGAACTATGCAAACAAATAATTGATTTGAAACGCCGAGAGAGTGAAAGATTGAAAAACTGAGAAATATGTTCTTATTATGTAATTTGTAGTATAGCACTATTATCTAAACCCTGATTTTAGCAATAGAATAATCATAAAAATTCATTCTCTTGCAGTGACCTTGAATTGATCCTGAATACAGAGTCCTCTATATTGCTCTCTCAACACTACTCTCTCAACAGTTGTTATTATATGGCAATATAGAGGACTCTGCCTGAATATAGCCTCAAGACCCATCTTGTGGAGCATAAATAAACTAAAATTCTCCCCTTTTTTGCTAATCTAGTGGTCAATGGCATTACACCGATTATCTTACTTGGAATAGAATTACGAATACGTCTTCTTGGGTTACCTTTGGAGCCCTATTACCAATAGCCTATTGGTAATTAGTTACGATATGTCAATTCCATGCATTTATTTGTCCCCAAAAGACACTCGATTTCCCTCTTAATTAAATAGGTGAAAGGAATCTGTAAGAAAAGGAATAGTTACCACTAGAATTAAACTATATACCATTTTCAGGTGAATACTGAGGTTTCATTTTTACACGTTTCGATGCTAGATTTTCAACGATAGACCATTGTAACACGATCTTAGAATAATACGTGTGGACAAAAGGAGAGAGCTTCAGTTCCATGGGTAAGGTGACGAAACCGCCGATGCGTAAATTCCGAACATACCTATTCTCGTGCACGTGCAGGGGATATAAGTTTTCGATGAAGCGGGGGGTTGGAAGGAAGGAATAAGACACGTCTGGGAGCAAACCAATTTGGGTCCCTGAGTGCTTTCGCCGCCGCGGCGTCCACGAAATGTAGGCAGGAGTCTCGGAAGGAAGTTTTGAGGTGGGTCGGATCATTTGCACACCACTTCCACGCGCGGCAGCCAATCCGATGCAAGGACTACCGAGGGGAGGGGGATGAGAGTGAGGAGGTATAAGAGGGATGGGGTGGAATTGGAAAACCTCGATTTTTAAAGAAGAGAAAGGGCAACCATTTCCCGCACGACCCCACCCACGTAAAAAAAAAATTTGAAAGTAGAATTAAGACCAAGGTTAAAAAAAGAAATTGCTCGAGAAACCTTATCCCACAAAGTTGAACACAATTAAGACCGAAGGAGTACAATTTTGCGTCAACAAACATTAAAGCGATTTTTTCGTATTCTTTTGACGAAATATTAATTTTTGTATTTAGATGAAAGGTATTTGCACTATTTCGCAATTATCTTAGTGCGTACAATGCACATAAGCTCACACAGCCGTCATCTGGTTGTCTTGTACCAAAAGTCGGCTCTGTGAGCTGAAACGCACGCATTAAAATCATTGTTACAATTTGTCGAACCTCCACCTTATCACGCCTGAATCGGTTGAATTTTGTAACTTTTATCATCAAAACTGGTCAATAATACGACTATCGTATTGAGATTGGCTTTACATGCTTCTGTTCTCAATTTCCAATGAGCAAATCTTTTAACACTTACCTATTTTTTCACTTTCTTCATCGCCTTAACCATTTCCTCTGATGTATTTCATCTGAGACGTTTCTTTGCCGCCTTCCAACGAATTTCTTTATAAGGCCATAATGAGCAATGAAGCCTTAGAAGTCATTCAGTCTTCTATTCACAATGCAAAAACATAAATAAAGTAAATCAATCAAACCAATAGTTAATGTGTTGGATGAATGCGTAAAACAATAAACTTATAATAAAACATACGGGAAAATAGCTGAAGATAAATGAATTTATCCACTCTTGCAATTTAAATGAGCACAAATAGTAATTTCCACACTTTTAATTCAAAACTCAACAATCGACCATGTTGAAAAAGACATTTAAAATGACATAAACTATTGAAACCTGGGTCGGTTGTTGAGTTTTGAATGAAAATTTTGCAAATTACCATTTGTGTTGTTTTATAATGGATACATCGAACTTCCACAAAATCGAGCACGAAACGGTTTTACACTCTTTCATGATGATATTTAATCCACCAAGAGGATGACTGACAGAAGGTGAGTTTTCTATGGGCAATGCACTAAATGTGTTTCTCGTTTTAAAGAATGCTATTTTCCACTTACATTCTTGGCCACCTGCTAGGGGTTGCCTATGGAAACGAATTGTTTCAACAGAAAAGGCAAGCAATATCTATATATTTAAAAGAAAGTCGAAAATCGTGTTAGTTAGAACACTTATAACTCGAGAACGGCTGCACCGATTTCAATGAGATTTGGTTCTTTGGATTCGTCTCAGGCGGGGTTAACATATAGGCCATTAAAAAAAGGATAATTTCACCAAAAAAATTCATCTCTTTCCTATGGACATGCTTTTAGGAGTTATAGTAACACAACAATTGATAAGTCGGTCAAAACTACAAATTAAATAATTTGTTTTGTTTTTACCACTTAAATGACTGAATTTAGTAACAATATAACATTTTAATTACTAAATATATTCAAAATATTAATTAAATTGAAATTACATTTTTTAAATTCAATTCGAGCTGATTGTAAGCCCAGCCGTGGCCCAGCTCGAGTTGACACTTCACTACCGTGTTTGTAAACAAATCTCCAAGCAACTGTTGACAAACGGTAATGCCCGTGTTCCTGTCGAGGAATCGAGTAGTTTTAACTCATTTCCTTGGAATGATTGCAAATTAGTTGCAGTGAGCTCATCAACAAAGAGTTCCAGAATATGATTGATCACCAAAAGAATCAAAGATGGTTGATTAGGCGAGCAAGAACGAAGATGTGGATGACTAAAACGAGGTAAATTCAAATAGTTCGTACTCTCCATGAATTCGAATCTTTTAAATGTGTAACAAACGAAGACGAAATCACCAACTATCTATCTGAATATTTTAAGTCCTTGGACGTACCTGGCTTACCAAGGCACGATTTACAGAAAAATGTAGTTTCTGTGCTCATGATCTTTCGAAGCCTAAAACAACTATAACTATCCAACGGAACGTGTTTGATCATTAAAAAAATTGGTGATGAATGTGATTCACGCAACTTTACTCAAAGGAAAATTCAAAGGTTAGGAAGTCCTCATTCCGTAGATTCCATGATCTCAACTCATATGCCCTTTTGAGCTTAAACGTATTCAATTTACAATTCGTGTTGCATTCGTGATAACGATTAAAAATCGCATGGTCATTCTTTCAGTTTTTGTGTTGTTTGTGCTCATGTGCTAATGAAAACCCATGATTTTCTCATGGTCAATTTAGCGTGCTATGTTCACGAGTTGATAAACCATCCTCTGTATTTCTTCCTTCGCTTCAATTGCGTAGCTAGGATAGGGGGTTTTGGGCGCAGGTAATACCACGGGTCTGTAGGGTGTAGAAAACTCGATAAGGTAAGCGGGAAGTGTGGGGGCACTTCCCCCAGACATTTTTTAAGATAAATGGTTCAAAATAGTGGGTTTTGTGGCTGTGTGAATAGTTAAATATGTTTTGTTTGTTAGTCATCCGTCCCCCTAATATTAACAACAAAATCTTTCATTAAAAAATTCTCTAAGCTCTTGGGGGGGGGGGGTTACCCCCCGAAACCTCCCCTCGCTGCGTCACTGCTTTGCTTCGCTATATTTATTTAGCTTCATCCGCTTCATCTTGCGCCAGATAACAAAACAAAAACAGTTGTTTATCAGAAGGTGCTTGACGCAAGACATTAAACCCGAATGTGTAGGGCTCACCGTGGTGCGTTTACGCATGCAGTACGTTTACGCAGTGCATTTTTTCTAAACAGAAATACTAAAACTGGCGCGCCTTAACTCATTTAATGCGAATGCTGCTTCATAGAGGCTCTTCTTGCACGATTTTGAGCATCAGTCAAGCGTCGGTCTGGGGTTGTGTCAACCTGCCCCCTGAATGGGCCAAGTGTATGCAACAGACTTGGACCTAAAAGCATTTTTTTATAGCTAATAACGCAAATAGCCAACAACTGAATGCGTATAATTTTTATTTCATGAACTGCTTTATTACACCACAATGCCCAAAATTTCTTAAGCTAAAACGTAAGAAAATTTGTAGAAAAAAATCCGCGTAAACGTGCTCCGATCCACCCTATGTAGATTCAATAAAGAAAATGTCTTTCTGACAAGCAATTTTGGTACTCATTTACGTAGTTTTATTGAATTTGTATACTTATTTTATTATAATAAATTAAACATGATTAAAAACGATACAGCCGCTCTTGATTTATAAATGGTGTAGGTAAACTGTAAGTTCATTGATTGTTAGGCGGTACGAAGTTCGCCGGGTCAGCTAGTAGCCTATAAACCATTAGTGAAAGTTCTTCTTAAGCTGGTATCGGAGGCTTGATCAGGTATATTTTCAATATTGAGGCCAATGGAGTACAATTTTGGCACCAAATAGCTAAATGGCAATAAAAAAAATTCCTGAATCCCTGATGACGTTTAAAATAAAAAGTAAAACTGAAGGTGAAAAGAAAAAACGAAATTTATTAAATTAGTTATTTCGCCATACCTCCGAGATAATAATAAGTTTCACACCTGGGAATAGTTTTGAAGACAACGTCGCACAGAGACAAAACTGGCCGTTAGTAAAGTCACATGTGAAATTTACAAAGTTTATTATTTAAAATGAAGCAATATCACCAAGTCACGCCTCAAAACATAAATTTTACTGATTATGTTCGAGTCTGAAACGCATTATTTTTAAGCTACAGAAAATTTGAGCCAAGCGCTGCGATAGGCCGCGAAAAACTAAACCGACCGGACATCCCTAAACAAAATCCTCGAAGTGCGAGGTGACCCAGGAAAAGGAACTGCCCCCCTCCCTACTCTAATTATCTGTGTTTCATTTCGTCCCAGAGACATATATAACATTATAAATTCTCGTAAAATCACAGCTTCAAATCGGTAATTTAATATAAAGACTTTTGAAAATCCCTACTTTGACATTTTCACTGCTTTGAATAAGCACATTTCATCCATTTTTCTAACTACCCCGGAGAGGCTTTATGGGGGACTAGGTCTACCCTAGCCTCGTCTCCGCAGGACCCTCCACCCACTGCCGCCCTGGGCCGGGTTACAGAGAGAATGGTGCTTAGAATGACCCCACGAGTCCCCGATTTAATGGCGGGACTTCTGGGAACGACAATCGGGGCTAGACACCTGGAGAATACCAGAGTGGGTCAAGGGTAACCCAGGACGCAAACTTGTTTTTACGAGATGATCCAACGACTGAGATTAGAGCGAACTCTATGAAACTACTTCCACGGAAAAAGATTCGGCCACGACGCAAGACTGCATACCATCATTACCTCTGCGCAGGCCATATGTTTTGGCCATCTTGATTGAGTTGAATTGTAAGTCTGTCATACTAAATGAAAATGTGAAAGTTTAACAAATTTCCTCGGATAGTTACTTTGAAATTAGCATAGGACTTAATAAGTAGCCAGTAACAATGCAGAATTATACGAATATTTTCAGCCAACATTAAATATTCGTTAAATGTCTCGGAAAATAATTAGTTTGACCAACCAGGCAGCAAGAAAACTAGCTTTCCATAGACCACATCCATATCAGCATGCATTGGTACCTGTAGGGATTGGTAAACTTGAAATAAAATTGTTTACACTGCTTCCCAAGCCAAGGCTCTGGTGAATTTTATTGTTTCACACTGATCAACAGCCAGGCACCAGAGCATAGCGGTATCCTTCAAAGTAAGATTGGCAATGAAGATAAGGGGTGATGACGCACAGGCCTAAAGAAAGATAAAAGCGTTTCGTAGAAGACGATCTGGAAGAGTCAATTTCCTAGAAGTCGGTTTCCCTCAGCGGAAAGGTATTCGCGAGGACATATTAGTGATTGCTGTTGGAAGCATTAAAATTTGTCCCATGCTTTCAATTTCAATGCATTCAGGTAAGTAAATTAAGAAGGAGACCTTGTCCATTCCTACCTGAAAAGCTATCTGCATAATTTACGATAGGCTGAATTGTCTCGAAATCTTTTCCTTCGCGGATAATCTGTGTTGACCATTCTCCCGGCGATGTGCTCACTTTCCATTCCAATTCTTTCTACAACGCCCTCCACTTATTTTACCAAATGTTCAACGCATTAGAGGGCGTAAGCTTTCGTGAGGTCTGCACTGCATGCCTCGTGCAATTGCCGCCGAACGCAGCGCCAACGCGTGTCCTAGTGACTCTGCGACGGATCGTTAGTATTTTCGCTGCTGCCGGATAGATTCGGTGCCTAGGCGTGCCAAGCGACGGAGCCCGGCGGGAGTTTGGGGTCAGATGAACAACGATGTGGTTTAAAATCTAGCAACACCCAACGAATATTGAAACATCGACATCTACAGGGCAACTTAATAGATGATTGGCAGGGGGTACAATCGTATCATTTCAATCATCCCCTACTGAAATTATAAGCTTGCGCAAAATATGCTGATCGATTACTGACGAATATACACCAACGATGACATTTGACATGAAAAAATCTTTTGTATTAGCCGAAATCCGAACCGAGATCTCCCGATTGCCGGTCGGATATGCAACCAGCTACATCACCAAGTCATCTACTTCCCAGGCGAATCTCAGACTGGGTTAACCAAACAAGGTGTTGGTTAAATACATTTGGTGATGAAATTGATGTTACGAGAACAAGAACTAAGTCCGCAGGACATATTACAGATGTTATATATTATCTTTCACTTGGGAAGCCAGTAAGTTTTCAAAAGTATATAATTTAAATGCGTAAACATTTTGTAACTTATGAAGGTTCGGTCAAGGATTGAATATTTATTTTCGAGCATAATCAACATTTTTGTAAATAGAATATTTATTTGAGTAATGCAAGCTGTGGATTCGGTTCTTATCGAAACAAGAAAATCTTGTTCACCTATTAAATCATGATTAAGGTCCTGGAAGGGTAAATAATTTTATCAAAAATTTGGTTGTACTCGAAAATAAATATCTTATCATGGGCCAAAATCTCCAGTAAGGTACACAATGAGAATAAGGGAATAAAATTAGCATTCTGGCCCCTATAGTACCACCCTTTGTACTCAAGTGCATGTTGGTACACGACACATGATACACGAATTTCAACTGGATGCACGTATAAATCTACACGACTATTGGTAATCGAGTACCTTTCTAGTCGGACATTAAGCCTCTCCGCCGTATCGAGGGCTGGAGTTCAGTGAGAACCTGGGGATGAGAGAGGAAGAGCGTATCAAATGCGACCCCTAACGCATTCTCGGGTACGAGCGAATAAGCAACAACCTTGGAACAATCGGCAAGAGAGTGAGATGGAGGGCGAGAGGAGAGACGTGGGAAAGGAGAGGGGGTTTGCTCACTTACCCCCACTCCCTTACCGCCCCCCTCACCAATCCTAAGTACACCCTTTCTTCTTACGCTCCCTCTGCACCCTTCCCCTCCGGCTCCCTTCCTTCTCATCTTGCTCTTCCCCGAGGGCTGCACCCCAAGGGCACTTTTTAGACTTTCGATATTGAAGTTCGAAGATGTGTGCAAACAGAGGGAACAGGCCGAAAAGTTAAATTGCCTTCTCTCGCCGGGACTGCGCGAGACACAAGCGAGGGAATTCCCGGGGAAGAAAAGGAAGGCTAAGAGAGACGGGAGGGGGGGGGAAGCGGGTGGATGGTTATGTGGGAGTGTGGAGTGAGCCAGTGACGTGGAATGGAGACAAAAGAGAAGCGGAAGGCACGCTATAAAAGAACAGAAGGAAGAGAGAGGACAGTAGAAAACATGGAAGCACGTTTAATAGGTTGCAAGGAGAAGTCAATCAGTACATTCCGTTGTTTATCAACATTAAGTTTCAAAATATGTCAATAGACAATGAGTTGACTTATTGAAATGGAAACATGAGAGAATATACCGAGTAGTAAGAATAATTTATCCAACTCAACAAAAAAATTCTTTATGACTACTATAAATTATTATCAGTCGTGCAATATATAAATTGGTTCTTATAAACATTCGAAGCCTATCTCACCACACTACTTCCCATATTGTAGGTTTTCATCTATACGTTATTCCTTATTCTATATTTATCTCCAAGTTGAACCCAAAAAAGTTTATCATATATATAGTTCTCTTAACTTCATTACAACAAACGAATATTTTTAAGTATTTGACATATTATGTACTCCAAAATTCAATATATTAAATAGGGGCTACTACTACTACTAACAGACCTACATACACACTCACATACGACCAACTCCAGACGAAGAGACCGAGGAATTAAAGAAGAAACGAAGGTAACTGGAGGGGGCCGATGGCCAAAGTGAGGGAATTTGATATTTTTGATTTAAAAAAGAATTTAAAATAAGAAGTCAATAGTCAATGAGTTGACTTCATGGAATAAAAAAATTATAGTAAAAATATACCTTGTGATTTTCCATGCTCATTTCATTGAGATTCACAACCTACTGAGGCCATTTTCAAATAAGTTCAGCATTTCTTTTATAAGGAAACATATGCTCAAACCCAAGTTGGTGGGGTTAATTCAAGGAGAAGCGAGCTGCTGCAAGTCCATACAAACTCTAGCCGTACTTTGAATAAAATGTAACTTGAAAATAAACTGAGTGCCAACATAGGAAATGAATCAAACAAATTAACGACGTAAATAAGTCATATCTGCTAGCATTGTGAATTTTGCCCTTCATGTTGTACACTACCAAAAAAATTGGGTACCCCTATCATATTTTAAGTGAATTGCGTTTAAAAAAGGATATTTTCCAATGCGTCAAATAGTAAATAACTTGCACGACAGTGTACGATCCTAATGCAAACAGTACTGAAGGCACCTATTGTAGCTACTTTCTGAGTAATTAGAAAATTGAAATTTTAACAAGGGAGTAAAGTTTTCAGCTGTGTTGTGATCCCAATTTCTCCAATTTTCGGTTACTACAATGTATGATGCTGTACATTAAAAGATAATAGTTTCCCTAACGCAAATGGCAGCGCTTTCAGCACTTATCTTGGCCCTATTGATATACAGGCTCTTTACCGCCAAATTCATAGCCACTTCCCCATTGGTCCTTCTAATCAGCCTTCTCTTACTAGGATCTAGGTGGTTGTCATCGTCTCTGTTGAAATTATCAGTGGGAGCCATCTCAATCGATTCTCTATTAAGCTTGGGATAATGCTTGCCTCCTTCCAGTATTATGTGTTGCCTTTTTACTATACCGTAACCGACACGGTAGTAACCGAAAACTTGAGAATTTGGAATGAATACGGTAGTTAATTGAATAAAGGATCTGCCTTTGAGATCAAACAGCCGAAAAATGAGCAGCATGAAAATAAATTTATTTATTTAATTAACTCGGGCCAACAACAGCACAAATCCAATTACAAGGGAGTCATTATAACAAAGAAAGAAATTAACAAACGGCACTCAAAACGTAAAAAACAATGGACAAAAAAATAGTCAACAGTATTATCAAATAACAAACACAGCTTATTTTTAAATATATAATAATCAATAATCTAACGCTTTGTAGCATTAATTTCCTTTTTAGCCTATGTGTACATCAAATGCGAAAGAAAAAAAATTTCGACAATTTTGACGAAAAGAAAGAATAATTTATTTGCTTTGGATCAGGCATTATCAGTGGAATCTCCTTGATGAAACGGGTAAGGGAGAAGGCCAAGCAGAAAGGACGAGGAAATATATAAATGCACGTGTACGTAAATGTTTCATGGGGATCGCTTATTGTTGGTCTCATTTCCCATCCCATAGTTTTTAGGCCGCAGACCTCCGCCCCCTCATAACCCGCCCCCCCTCCACGACGGAATCTCATTATACCCCACCCCTCCACCCCCTCTAACCCTCATCCTTCGCCGTCTTTTATTTCATTTATTTTTTTTCGTAAACTTCCACAGACTCCCGCATGATTAAATTTTGGGGAACAATTTCGGCTGTGAACTGCGAATGTGTATGCGTGTGTAGGGCAGGCAAGCAGGCTTTTCGCGATGAAAGCGTGACCTGCTTCCCCGACTCACCGAGAGTTTTCAAGGGGGGCAGCACTGAAGGAGGTAGAGGAGGGCGCTGTGGGAAGAGGGAGGGTAGCATAGGCGGCATTGCATCCTGATAAAGGATCGCTGTTCGGGCTCTTTTCTTCATTTTCTTCCGCTGCCGACCGACTCACTGCTTTTCGTTTTATTTTCTTTTACCGTTGCTTCCCCTCTCTTCCTCCTTCGTCTCCTCGCAGTGCCGCTCGTCCTCCCCTCTCGCGGTTGATAATTAAAGCTAGACGAGAGGAGAATGGAAACGGGGCGCCAACCTTTCCGAAGCGGCCGATACAAGAAGCTCGAGACGGAGTGGAGGGAGGACTCCCCCGCGAAGTTTTCTCGAGGAACTCTCGAAATCGGATCAAAATAAATCCGGCACTCAACTGTTGCACGCTGGGTATATACATAGAAAAAAATGTAGGTGGGCGCGTTTATTCATTCGCATCGAATTTCATGACGCCGAGTGTTACTGAGCGAAATATACACACTCAGTGGCTCCCTTTCGGGCATAAAAAGAGATGCACTGCTTATTAATGTAGCGGAGGCGAACATTTCAGCTCATGCAAACGTTGGTTAACAATGGAATATCGCGAATCGTGAATAATATATGAGTGTGTTCGTGTGGCAATATGATTACAAAGAGCATACCGCAAAGGCTTCATAGCCAGTAAGTAGCTTGCATTGATGCTTCATACTAGAGTATAGTTTCGGTAGTAAACATATCTCATTGTTCTTGAGCGAGGGAAAAATAGGTTTCGAGGGAGTAATGCCTCAAAATATTCGAGAGCACACGAAAAAGACGAAGAGATTGGCATAGAAATAACATGTTCAGCATGGTGAGATGAGTATATTAAGAAGCTAACTCCTTATGCTGCATCAAATATTCACTTATCTTAGTCGAATTAATTCAGAGAAATATATATATATATATATATATATATATATATATATATATATATATTTGAGCTTTTACCTGTAGTCCGATACCCATGACGACTTCTCTCAGCAAAATAGATAGGAAAAAAACAGATGAACGATGGCTTACAATTAATCTTTCATATTCAGGCGGGTAGGACACCGGATTATTAAGCACGAGTGATTTTATGTTCTCTTCTGGTTTCCTATTGACTGAAAAATTATGCATTCACGCACTAACCAGTAACATTAGCCTCAAAATATATTTTTGTACTCGTAGGCATCAATTGCTTTTTCAATTGTCCCTCGGCGGTGTTTAATTAAAAACTGAGAAATCATATTAGTGAAGAATCAAGTGTAAATAGAATGGCTTGGCTTTCACGGTGATAATAATTTTGGCATTCAATGAGATCATGCATTTAATTTTCATTGAAAGCCTCGCGCTACAAAATTTAGCACTCTGACGCGGTAAAACCGGAGACACACGATAGTTAATGTCCATGAATTCAAATTTTAAGTGAATAAGATGACATTACGGGGTCGCTGAAACTATTTTCCACTGAAATATATGCAGATGCTCTAAATGAGTTCGAATTTCACATCATTTTTTATTGTTATAGAAAATTTTTCACACATTTTTAGACAAATTGAAATTCAAATAAAGCTGATTGCTAGATAAACTTAATACATAAATTTAACGAATGATGTGAAATAATATCCAGCAATATTTAGTGGTATTCTCAAAATGAAGATAAAAATAAATATTTAAGTCACGTAAATATAAATATATTTTTCCTTTATCAGTAAATTCTCGAAGAGTAAACTAAATTATTATTATTCTAACTTTTTATATCTGTTTTCATTTGCGCAATATTCGCTGGCCAGTTTCACATTAGTTACCTGTCGAGACACTTTACCTCTAATAAAGAGGATGGTGATTCCACTTGAAGAGAAATAATACATCGTAGCTCCTAGTAAAAAAATGAAAATCTGAATAAATTATGGTGTTACCCAACTGAATTCAATATTTAATTAATAGAATACTTATATCGGTAGACAAAAGTAATATTTTTTATTTCATTTAATATAACTTATTTCGATAATACTTCTTTCGAAGTATTTCTAATCTTCATATTTGATACATAAATTTATTAATCCACTTGGGAAGTATATATATGGGTGTACCCTTACCTCTGGGATATATGTTATAGTTATCCCTTGCGAATTAAATTAGAAATATTATACAGAATAAGGAAGAGAGAAAAGTAGTTCAGTCTTCTTCTCATAAGTAGAAAAGTAGCTAATTTTCAAATTTGGCAGGAGATATTTTTTTGTCACTCAGGAAAGTTAACCTCATCACTTAAATCTTTTTGACTCATTCATTACCACCAAAACCGTCACCTAAAATTTTACGAGAGATAATCATTGCTTAACAATCAAACGCATCGAATATACAATTTTAGATTACCGAAATCATACTGCATTCAGCGCTGCGAAGGATGTGAATCATACAACTAGTTCAGTGGGACTCCGCATTGAAAAGTCAACAGTCATGGAAAGACGTCATTCCCTTGTAATCCAAAGGTTCATGGAAACCGTGTCGGGACGAAAACTAAGGACGAACTTCTTACTTAAGGAACAAACAGCACGAAGAGATTAGGCCGATTCAAAATACGAGAAAACCCTAGCGCTCGCACCAACACTGCTGGCAGCACACAGAATGCACGTGCCCTTGAAAATAAAGCGGAAAGCCATGCACAGAGGAAATATGCATGCCATAAATCCCCTATGTGTAAGCTCGAGTGAAGGACCCAAATTCTTGAGCATTCCCTCAGAGTAGAACAGGCGATGAAATATCAAACGCCCCAATTAATCTTTCAGGGAGTCCTGTCCGGTCCATTCCTAATCCGTCCGCGTATGAGAGGCTGCCTAATGCACGCAACGGCCTTAACTGGTAGCTACGCAAATTATCTGCCGGAGGCAACGGGGAACACTCTAGCGGGAGTTGCAAATCTGTCCGAAATTAAATTGTAATATAGAGTTCCGACGAAGGAGAGAGAGAGAGAGATAGGAATGGAAAGACGGAGAATTTGCCCCTTGAATTCATCACAGCACGGAAAATATGACGCAGCAAGCAAGAGAGCAGTCTCTTCCCTCGTCATGATTAGTCTCAAGGACTAGGTATTTCGCCCCCATACTCCCTCATATTCTCCCCCACCCTTTTCGGGGGCCAAACGAGAACGTCTGAGCTACCCTTGAGGCCTATGCAGTGGCACATCTAGGAATTAGCTATGGGACTACGAACCTTCCCCGGGGTTTGGAGAAAACTTTAAGACGTCGGTACTTTGAAGCCTCCATTCTAACGCGTTTCTTCGCAGATTGTTTACTTGCTTTTAAGTGAATGAGAAACAGCACTTTTCCGAGTTTTATTTACCGCTATGCCGTTATAACCGCTCACCGTTCCTTTAGCAGTTTTATTCATCACACCACTATCAAGATTCAATCTCTTACCAATTTAATATCATTATCAGATTTTCTACGATATTCATTGAATGTATTACAATCATTACTGCGATTCATTTACAGATAGAGGCTTAATAAGGTGAAAGTTATTCATGATTTTTAAACAAGATGCATTTTTTTAGTTTTCTGTACTTCACGTGGTGTTTCGACTTCGCGAGTCTTCATACCTTGCATCTGTTAGGCCTTTTTTAAGTTTTACTAGTACGCAAAAAAATTATTTATAGCTTATTGTTGCAACAACATGATTTTTCCACAGTCACGCGCTTGTTGTAAGTTAGGCTCAGTTCACAACATTAAATCCATCGAGAAACAGTTGCTGATCATGATTCAAACGCGGGATTCCGCATCTTTGATCATATTTGCTATACCGATCTCGTTAAGCGTCTCATATGAAGACAATCATGAAGAAGGCGGAACGAAGGAAAAATGGAGGCCCCGTATAGTATAACTGGAAAAAGCTGTAAAGGATGCAGTCTCATAGCGAAATCAAACGTCCTCATACCCCGAGCAGCTAGAGTAAAATATGTGGGAGGCGTATGGGGAATAAATGGGCACATGGCAGGCAGGATGGGCCATACAGCTTTTCAGAGAAGAAATGCAATTCTGGGCCGTATTGGGCAATTCTACTAGCCATGAATGGCGCATCTGGTATTAAGGATGGAAGGGGAAAGGTGTTCTCCAGTCCTCGCTGCGGCAAGTAGGGGAAGGAATTTCAATTCATTGATAGCTCACAGCGAATAATAAAGTTGTCCACGAAATCCTAAAAGTTAATCCCGCCAGTGCTATTTTTTAACCCACGACAGTAGACTTTTAGAAATGGTCACGCGCAATCCACTTCTTCCACTATTGAAACTTCCAATCTCAATATTGCCACTACCAAATGCTGTAAACATTCCCTACAAATGTAATAGAGAAAAAAAATCGTATTTGAATGTGAAATGATTTTCTGATTGAAAAATAGAGTGGAGAGCTGATCCAAATCCATCCATTTTTTTAAAGTGGAATTTGCACAGGTTTTTTTTTACTTCCTGCTATAGTGGAGTTCCACAAGGTATCGGCCGCTACCATCATTTTCACTGAGGATAGCGGGCCAATGATGATAAGGATGATGATTTTTATGTTTCCATGCTTAAAGAGAGTTTTGATCAACTATGTAAACAGTTACAAAATTTAAATTCGGTCGTGGGTGTATCGTTTTGAATGTGCTTAGCTCCAATTCATGATAAACCACATTTGTATCGCATAATAGACATAATGAAACCCACAGGTTTCAAATAAGCAAGTGATTTTACATAATTTTGACAGGATTAGAAAATTGGATTTCGCCGAAAATTTTTAAACTAAATACTTAAAACTAAAAAACTACACGCTTCTGTGTAATTTTTAAAACAAGGTAATATGATGGCTTATAGCGAATTGAAGACTTCAGTACCAGCTTAGATGAGTATTTCAATAAATTTCTACGTTTTTCAGGCGACTTATTTGCTCATTCGCAAATGAATCAGAGCGTAATGTGATTTAACTATGATTTAAAAGACTTGATCCCGAAAATTTTATATGAGGTGCATATAGATCCGCTGTTAGCTCAGAGAGAAAATTTACCGTTTTTTCCCGTGCACGACCCATGGCTTTAGAAGCTCGCGTGCATCTCTGACAGTCTATGCCCCTTATTCTTCCCTCCCTTCAAATCCATTTCTCGTCTTTTCCGTAACGTCAATATTCAAACTTCGCAGCATTTTGCGAGCGTCTACAGGAATGACCAGGCACGGATGGAACTTCACTGAATCAATGCAAGTCTAAACGCAAATCAAGCGAAACGTAAATATATACCACGAACACATATACGCATATATTAATGAGCGTCTTAATGCTCCAGAGTCAATGGATTGCCGCTAGAAAAATCAGTGGAAGAATGTATGAAGTAACTGCAGAGAGACGTTCAGGAACCCTAACCGTAGGGTAATCTGAACGTACGAGTAGTTAAGTTTACATTTGGAAACTTCACTACTATGACCAAAAGAAACGATCATTTCAAATTTTCAAAGGGAATTTTTAGTATACATGTCCAAAGTTGCTACCCTTTCTTCTTCCCCGTTTTTTCACAATACTTGAAATTCAACACTAAACCTTAGAGTGTTACGTCACCAGATATTTAAAAATATTGTGTCTTTTGGACGATATGAGCCATTGGTGAGGGAAAAAAAGGTTATGGCTCTCGTTTCTCTGAAATAGGATAGATGATAGATAAACTAAAACAATCGGAAACATAAAAGCCTAAAAGATGAATAATATTGTTCCAAGAATAATAAAAACCATTAAATATATATACAGTCACAAATATGAGAACCATGACATCTGGCAGCTTAATTTTAGCCCTAGTTGTTCTTAAGAACTACGGTATAGATCATATTTGCTGACGTTAGCTACTGATGGACAAAACTAAGTATAAAACTGCGTAAAACTATTCCTTCATCAGTAGAGCTTGTATTTGAGGAGAAAATCGATAAATTTCACCGAAGAGGGTAGCAATAGAAGGCAAAATTGGAGAGAAACATAGCTACAGCGTTGGATTGTTCCTGATAAAATATGGCAAACGGCTAAATTTTCCAACCAAAGAAATGAATACGATACTGCTTTGGAAGTAAACCTCCATGTGTACGTGTCTGCGTATATGATTTTTTCCGGAAGGTAACCGGAATCGCTAGAATATATATCCGTGCAGTGTAGTTACGCAAGTGGCAAGGTAACGAAGTAGCCTTTGTTTCTTTTAATAGCTCGGTATTCCAGCAGCAAACGTCTTCAGAATTAAAATACGCTCATTAATACCTCCACTGAAAGCAACATAGGAAGCACTACTTTAGGGTGCGTGTTATTTTTTCTCTCTTCTGTTCCCTTTAAAGTTCTTAAAAAATTGTGCGGAGAGTATAATCCACATGCTGAAAAAATACTAGTGGACTTTTTAACATTTTTAGGAGGTAGCCCAAAGCATTACATGCAAAAACAACTAATTTTCAAATCGAAACGAGAGTATTTTAGTATATTTTTGTGGGGTAAAACAATTCGTTGGTTATTTATTGGTAAAAAAATTCACTCCGTTTTTGCGTCCAATCAACAGTTTTCCACATACAACCAATTTATTGCTGAATACGGCCGCGCGCTCTACCCTAATACTGCGCTGCGCCAGGTGTTCATGGGGCGCAGTCACGACCAGCTGATTGGTCCCTCGCCCCTCACTGAGTACGTGCTTAGAAGCAACAAGAGATGAAATTGGAAACCTCGCCATGAAATTACTGAGCAATGAGAACCCAAGAATAATTACCTTACCATAGAGCATATAAGCTTCCAGCATCACATTTAATTATCTTTCCGGATATATATCACTCAACACATTGATTCATTTATTTGTTTATTTAATTATTTACTTATTTATCTCAATTACCCCCGAAAACAACACATTCAGGCCTTTACATCGGGAGTTTAAACAATCAACAACAGACGATCAAACACATCCATACCCTGGAAGGGACAACCTATCCAGGCGGGACTCGAACCCGCGACCTTCGGTGTGGAAGATGAGGACTTATCCCCGACGCCACCGAGGCCGACTGAAATTTAGAAATAGTTTACTTAACACAACTAAAATATGTTAAATGCTAACACAGTGTAAAATCAGTACAGAATTTTGAAAACAGCATGCTTCATTGCTATAGGTATGTTTTCTAAAAGTCATACAGGTTTCAGGGAACAGGAAGAAATACATCTAAAGGATAATATTCAAAGCTTAATCACGCCAAATAAATTGCGTCAAAGATGAAAAATAATAATATGAAAGCTTAAATTTTACGATTTATTGAAGTCATAGCCGTATATTCAATTACTCCTGAAAAATATCGCCGCACCTATACGAATAATTCAGGATTGCCAGGGATAAATTAATGACTTCGATTCCTATATTTTATGGCATTATTTGGGATAGGTTTCAAGCAAAATATAATTATGAAAAACGAGGGTATTTCCCAAATACGCACATCTGATTGTTCCTTCAAAACGAGAAACTTAAATACTACACGAGAGATATCAGTTGGTGGACTGACGTAAAAGTATCTCATTAAAAATTACATTTAGAATTTGTGAGAATTCTTTAAATAAATTACTGACATTGATATGCAATAGATCAGTGATAGTAAAAAAAAAATTATTTAAAACACATTTAAGTCGTAAAATCTCTGGACTAAGGATAAATTGAAGCTACACTACATTTTTTCTCGTTCTCCAAAATATTTTCATGGCTTGGATTATTTACAGTACAAGTTTAACGTAGATAGCAAACAACTTGGCAGCAATAACAGGTCAAAATTACATCAATTTCAGTCTTGTCCTTCAATAGAATAATCATACCCAGATAAGGTAATTTCACATGGCTTGTTTTAGCTCGTGAGTATGATTTTCGAAGTGGGAAAGTTAGTCTTGACTAGATGTGTGAGATTGTTTCCATTGTATATATTAAAGAACCTATTGCTGCTCACGCCGTATTCAATTAACGTGGAAATTGCATAATGCTGGATTCGACGTTTTACGGAGCATTCAGATATGTGCCGTTTTGTGGGAATAGTGCGAGGCAATTACGCACCATTGAGATCTATTCCGTGATAATTACTCACAATATAATAGCAAACACATCTGTTGCCAAGCTTCGTGTACAAAATAAGGAAGGTCAGATACGTAATAGCACGGCATCCTCAAAACAAAATTAAAGAGATTGACCTTCTGTGACACAATTACATTCAAATTAAAATGCTAAATCACTTCAATGCTCAACATTTGACGATCTAAACCATTCAATCAAAAGAAGTCCATTAAAACCTAATCAATAAGTTATGCCATTTTTTTATTCAACTCTGATTGGGTACTCGTATTTACTTCATAAAAACAACTCCAATTTTTTTCAGCAGTACTTTACCTTGTAATTTCATGCTAAAAGTAGATTTGTAGTAATATGTGAATTAATTTTTACGCAACTACTTGAAAAATAACATTTAAAGAAGAATTAAAGCGATTCATTGATACAAATTTAACTAACAATAAAAGTAATTTTAATTTTAATAGCCGAAAGGCTAATTTCCCAAGTACAAAAACCAGCTTGCGTCTTAAAAAGGAAAACATAACAGGAGATAACAGGTATTAGTTAGGAGATTGATGTAGCAATATACTATTACAATTTAATATTTACAATTTTGCGAGAATTATTTAACTAAGTTATTGATATCGACATGTAACATATGCATATGAATGGATCTTCATGCTTTTGAAGTAACACATATATTTGGAGAGCTGCCGCAAGCAATTTTACTCGTAAGTCTGTAATTACCAAACATTATTGCTTGTATTTTATATTTTATGTTAAACTGAAGGCAGTTTAGTTCAGCCCAATCGTAGAATAAGAGAATTTCAGAATTGATTTCGTGAATTTTATACGGAAGTTCTTCAAAGGTAGAACTAGCAGGCATTTGCTAATCGCCTTCTTAAAGTATTTTTTTACAGAGATTAATGCTCTTAGTCAGATCGAAAATATGCAGAGTAAAAAAGAGGAGTCGGAAGGTAAAGCCTTGAGGAACATCGTATGGTACCGGGTGCAAAGAAGATAGTTCACCACCTTGTCCCTTAACTGCTAGGGTCCTGCCAGAAAAAAGGAATGAAAACAATTTAGGCTGGACTTAGAAATGTTTCAGCCAATCCAATAAAGCGGAGGATATCCATGATGACACCCAATCTTCTAAGTGGAGATGGCACAGAAAGAAAAACATGCATCTGACAAAGCCTTTCAGAATTTTCTGTTGCGTGATATATATTTACTTATATTGAGTTTTCAAACCAGTTAATTAAGGAGACTACGACGAGGTGGAAGAGTTAAATGACTAAGGATGCAGACCCGATAAAAATACCAGCATTAATCATATCTTTTTAGTAAAAAACGGCACTCAGCGCGTAATAATAACTCAGTGCATTACAGTGTGTAGGCGCGCGCCTAAACATTTTAATGCAGTTCGCGACGCCGTATTAATGCGGCACGTATACGGCACACTTTATTTAAAAGCACAAACCCAATACATAAATCGACTATTTATAGGTGGTTTAAATGAACTTCATTTTACAGCTTAGACCAGCTTTTATGAAGCTTGGCCCATTGCGAGACGTAAAATGCTTATTCCTGCTCCAGTATTATTTAACCAATATCACGATATCTTTCCTCATCTGACCGTCGTATGTTCTAGAGCAGCGGTTCCCAAAGTGGGGGTCGTAGGCCGTTCGGAAAGGGGTCGCGAGATACTAATAATATGGTGAACAACGTACTTAAACTTGGACGACCATTTTTAGGGGGTCGCGGCTAAAAAGAATGAGCTAAAATGGGTCGCGGAAAGAAAAAGTTTGGGAACCGCTGTTCTAGAGGTTGCTTTTGATTACGGATTAATTCATGTTCCAATATGTGGAAGCAATAAAATCCATTATATATAAATTACACGTGTAAATATGACATGATTTTCAGACTGCATGAGAATTAAGCATGGAAATCGACAGAAATTGCTTGACACCCACCACCCATTGATAGTGAATGACTGGACTAATTACGTAACGCGCATTAACAATGTCGAGCAACTTTCGTGAGGAGCAATATCATTGGAATATTTAGCTTTAATTTTATCGGAGGCCAGCTCGCGTCGCTTCCTTCAGTAGACCGCGGAAGGGATCCGAATAGGCTTTCGCAAGGGAACAAACTCGCGTGCGATGGTCGATGTCTCGTGAACTAATGGTTAACGGGCACGCCACGAAGTAATCACATGCATATTCATAAGGCCGAAAAAGCTATTAGCGTAATGCTCGGGGCAATGAAATTCAACTGGCCCTAATGAGGTATTTGGACGAAGCATAACAAATCCCGGCATTAGTCAGGTCATAATCAACTTTGATAACACACGCTGAGGTTTCGACGAATCGTTTTAAACACAAATTAAATCTGGGGCGTGAATAGCACCGGCGACATAAACTATTAATATTTTCACTCCCATGCATGTCTAACAAGAGAGTGCTTAACTAGTGAATTTTCTAAATGATGATCGATTCACTCGCAAAAACAAAAGAGCGTTGACAATTCCTACAAAACCGATTAATAACAAAACTTGATTGACTAACTTCATGATCATAACTTACTTTCGGTGAATGGCTTTTTATATTTTATGTCAATCGATGGCTCTGTCAAATGACTCTTGGAAAAATTATCTATACCACTTCGATATGTGTGCAGAGAGTTCAATTTTCACATCCCATTTTTGAGTCCTGGATCTTGCTAAGTTGGCAGTACTTTCACAATTCATCAACATACTAAACAGTCTAACTTCTTTATGATAAATTCTGTTAAAATTCTTCTAGTATTGACACAAAGTCAGATAGAGGTGATTCGGATAATACACCCAAATACTCGATTTGAGTATCGTATCCGAATGTAAGTAGATCAAACAAAGGTGACTGATAAATGGTATAAGGAAATGGCCTGAAAGGTAGTAACGTGTTTCACTCGTGCATTTTGTACCAACTAGGGTTTTACTTCATTGGTATGCGGAGATGGAGCAAGTGGCCACAGGGACCAAACACAGTTTCTCAACGGGTAAGCCTTGACGCTCACTTGCAAATCACACAACCACACAAGTACTATCGCACATGCTAAAACCTCCGGGAGAATAAGCCCAAACGAGCAAGTCTAGATGTAGGTAAATTAGGACAAGTGATATGCGGATAGCGCTATTTCGTCCTTAAAGAGGTCCTTTTCAACGCTGGGAGTATAATATCCTCACAGCAACATAGTGTTAAATTGATGACGACTAATTTTATAACTCAATGGAAAAGACAAGAATATTTGATAAAGACAAATGTTCCAAATTGACAGAAATTTGCTACTTTTGATTAATCTATAACACGGCACCTTGAGTTAGTTGAGAAAACGTGACTGCAGTTCGAAGACTCGAATGCAGTGAGGAAGCAGATAGACAAGAAACGATTGAAAACTGAGCAATTAATTTCCTTCAAAAGCCATGCCTGAAGCACTAAACGGGCCAACCAATGACCATGAGTTATGAGTCCTGACTTGCATATTTATTTAGATATAAATTTGATGGATTTGACTGACAATTAGTGGAACTCCATTTTAGAAGGTAATGATTTAAAAAATGCATTTCACAGCGGTTATCACGTATTATTCATCCATATCCGTATTTATGACTCTATAATAACAGAGATATTGCCACGTTACAATGCCACAAGGAAGCGAAACTAAATCATCACATGGCAGCCACAATGGGAAGCAAAGTTTTCAATTATCATGCCATGTAGTTCAGGTATTTTAAATAAGTAATGGAATGGAAAGAGCGATGCACTTTAACTGATATAACGACTACCTTTCAGGTCTTACATCCTTTATAGTATTGCACAAAAAATATTAAGAATTAATCGAGAAATAATTATTTCAGCCATTCATGTTCATTCTCTTCCACATTTATTATATCTTTCTTCCTCGCATGCAAAAAGTATGGCATATGTTGAAAATTATATACTTATTTTATTACGACAATTGAGCCGATTCCAGACTTAATGTATCACCTTGGCCATAATTAACAAAGCTCAGAAGTAAGCCCGGATATTATAGACATTATTTCTTCGTATTTTGTAGGTCACACTGAAGATTAACGCTTGATCAAAGTAGTTGGTAGCCAAGCTATGCAGCAATGTACCACTATCTGCGTAGGAAAATACAAAGGGCAGTTTTTCAATTCTCAAAGATCGCGAAAACATAAATCTTAAGTTTACACAACGGTATTACTTTACATACCAAGATGAAGTTTTGAGCAAGGAGTGTTTTGCATCTTCAGTGGTGGAATGAATGCTCTAGATAAAACTAAAAGAAAACTTCCTCGTTCCTTTAAATCATTCACTCGCAACTACAGAAAAGAAAAGCCCCTGTTCGTATAAATCACTAACTCGGAGAAACTGAGACGACCAGCATTCTTTCTGTAAAAGTTGAGGCCTTTCCGATCGACTCAAGACTGTTCAAATGAACCAATGATCACTATTTTTTTCACAAACTTATTCGTAGATTCATAAATAACAGGGGGAAGTTCTTCGCCTTTTCCAACTCCAATTCTCTAAGAATTCCGAAATAGATATTTCATTTAATTGTTATTCATAAATTTCGGTGGAAATAATTGATTCAATGCACTCAAATTGTTCAAATATACAAGCATAAATGAAAAAAATTTCATTGCCAGATATAATCGGGTGCGTAGCGCTAAGTGCGGTTGTTAGATTGCGTCCGAATTGACTTTCAACAAGGAGACGCTAAAATTGTATTTACCGGAATGGCATTATAATATAATATTAGAGCTCCACAGTACTAAATACCTAATAAGTTGTAGAGAGGTAAAACACATGTTTTTTCTTTCCATAATAACCATAGTATACCGTTACGCATTGAGAAATCTTATGATACTTCAACAGTAAACCTTATTCATATTTCAAGCAACCATCTAAATAAGAATATCATATCAATTCCTTCATATGAGTAATGCAGCAATTTTTTAAGCTAAATTTGGATTATGAAATTATCTCCTACAACCTCTCAACGTGCTTTCTTCACTCCAGATGAAGAGGAGGTTTTTGCATACCCAAAGATATTTGAGATGCAGATGAACCAATATTAAGTTTCCGCTGTCATTCTTAGGACCAAAAACGGTAGCTTAAGCCCTGCTTCATCACCCCAAGCGGAGAATGAAAAAAACTCGCAGAGAAACAGAATCCTCATTGTCTATGGTTAAGATTTTATTTTCAAACAATCATAAGGTATAATCTGCAAACGCATAGAAGTGAATATTTGGTACAAAGTGTAAAAGTTTACTGAAAATCCCACAGATCCAACCAACGGCCTGGCGAGGTAACTTATGACAATTAACGAACAGAGACAAGCTGTTGAGCATGTGTTCAAGAGTCTATTCATTTTCCTGCATATCTCAAAACGAGCAGATTAAATTTTTCAACACCAGTCACCATAGTTACAGGGCATAAAAATCCGAAAATAATTCCCCGGAAGGCAACTTAACTTTTTTTATGCTTTTGGATTCATCCAACTTGTTCGCGAATCGCAATCAGGCACAGAAACACAGTAAATGCTTCAAAACAACTTCTTCCCCAACAAATGTAGAAAACCAACTCAAATCCAACCACAGAATCCATATAATGAAAACTCTTTAAGCACCTCTTCCATCTACAATGCCGAGGAAAGTACCTGCTCCAGCAGTTCATCTAGTAGTGCAGGGGTACTTAGGTACTAATATATCTTTTCTTTAAATGTTATTTTCGAGCATCTATAAAGAATTCAATCCATCAGAATTAGCGTTTTTCCATGAATTAATAATCTGTATTAGTGGACCGTATTTTTATATAATGAACAGCATAATTTTTTCTGAGCTCAATATATGAAATCGAGTCGAATGGATGAAAATCAACACAAAAGGAAAAGATAACAATGAATTCACATGAAACATGATCATACTACAACTAAAAAACCTATATTAAACAGGTAAAGCTCAAACAGTACCATTAAGTAAATACTTTTTCAAAATCTCCCGTCAGAAGGAAATCACAATAGTATTCAGTAATACGTCACATAGAAGGAATGAAAATTTTCTTTCGCTTTTTAGTGTCAAGGGCACCCTACGCATTGAAATGCCGCAAGATTGTAATTATCTACTCACAATTTACTCCTCTCTATAGTGGTAGATGCAGAGGGTAAAAGACACCTTTATCCAAAATTCACTTCCGAAGCACAGGAGAATACACATTCAACTGACAGTGGATCCGTTCAGTTTCTGCCCTCGATGACGAACAGCAGTAAAAGAAAAGACAAACGAAATTCCGGAATGCGAACCTAACCAAACTCATGGCCACCCCTCGGCGACACCAAATGAGGGAAACGGACCGTAGAATGCGTTTAATATAGCCTACATAATGCATTCGCCTCCCAGCTTTGCCAAGGCTATTTCCCATCCCTCAAATTTCAAGGATGATGGTATCATCCGAGAACACTGTTCAAAGTGCTAGGCAAACGCATAGGGTACTTAAACTATCGGTCAAGTTGGGCCACGAACTCCGTGACTCAAACACCACCCACGTTCATCGTGTCATATTTAGCTCCCCACCCTCCGTAACTCCCGCAAACTTCAAGAGGTGTGAGTCCAGCTTACGAAGCCGAAGCAGACAGCGCATCGCGTCGTGACCTTCCGTTATCAGTGGACGATAAGGGAGTTGAGCACCACGAATATTACAATATCGGATTCTCTTTTCGGCCACTTAATGTGCTATCACCTAAGGCGATTACGAAAGTCACCACTCGCATAATGGGCGAAGCGATTGGAATTAAACGGAGAAATAAATAAAAATTAGGGCTAAGCGGAACTCGGAATGCCATTTTTAGTTAGCGCCCCAGCCATTCATTTGTTTGGTGTTTCTTTTCCCCACAAGAGTGCGGGGTGTAGCCCGGCCGCGCAGAGCAAAGTCGCATGGCATGAGGGGAGTCTCGCCAGTCAGCCGCAAACAAATTATAAATCGTACTATATAGCAACATGAATAAAGCTATAATGGAATAGAATTGAGACAACAGAGAAGAGGTGAAGTAAGAAGTAAATAAGTGAGAACAAGTTAACGAGTAAATAGATACGCGTTCCTCCGAACAAAAAAGCCGTCGTTACTTCTAGAGGTATCAACATTGGGAAGGTGGTCTAAAGAACCAAAATGGGCTCACCCTACAAATAATTTTAATTCCACATAATAGAATGTAAAATCAGATTTTTTGCAAGACTCAAAACCAAAAAAATACTTACCCTTTGGAAAACTACAGGGGAAAAGACATGACGCCTGAAACTGAAACGCGGAAAACATCTTCCCTAGTTTACTTATTGACAATGAAGATTACGTTGATTTTCTTTGCAATTTTTCTTTATAACGCATTTATCGTGAAATGGATATGAAATTCGCGATTATGGAAAACAATACTTTTTATATTTACGACGGAAAAAAATGAGTTGTCGTTAGAAGAACTGAGGGCATACACATTTTCCCAAGAGGTTTTTTGTGGAACAAACGACCGCTAAGAAATAAAAACCATGAACAAACATTTTTGCAGTCAAAGATTGTCTCTCCTGGTTTACCTAAGCAATCCAAACAATAATATACTCAATTTATGGAGAAACTGCATGCTAGGTTTAATTTTCACGCAGTTCAGCCATAGAAAAAGCCACTATAGTATAGATATCTCGGAAAATATTCCTGGATCCGTTCGACCCAATATGGATCACAGAGTGATAGAATCCACATATGAAATTCGTCCACAAATGCAATAGAACCAAAGATGATGATAAATAGGACGGTAGTTTTTTAATGAGGGTTTCTCAGTTTCTTTCCTTTGTATTCTTTATGATCTTCAATGCAACCTATGTTGAAAATAACTTCGCGTCCGCCTCCGCTTGACTATGAAGTAATATCATGGATTGAGACATGTAGCTGAGGCGGGAGTAAATATTTTGTGAATACTAATGCACTAGCATCTGCCATTATTTTCATGCACAATACTTTCTCTTAGAAAATAGATATACCTACCTATACAACTAACAAAAATACGCTCTCCGTTAATTCGTGGATAACTATTAACTTGGATGAAGAAAAACTTCTTCAACGAGATAGTTTAAATACAAAATAATTTTAAAATACTTTGTGAAAATATGTAAATTAGGTCAGTGAGCCTTCAAAAATTCCTTCTTTTCCTAAAATTAGGGATTTCTCTGGCTTAATCCACCGACTTAATCCACCGATGAATTTTTCGCAAATTTTTCCCTGGCATAGAGCTCTATTAGAGTTATTCATGGTGAAGCAAAAACCCAGTACTGTTCCACAAACTTTTATTTGCTGCCAACTAGTTTCGACGGCTATCAAGACAAACAGTTTGTCTTGATAACAACGCTAATCCCGTCGAAACTATTCGACAACAAATAAAAGTTTGTGGAACAGTACTGGGTTTTTGTTTCACCATGAATATCTCATCGTTCCACCGAGTCACGCAAAAGATAAGTTGATTTCTATTGGAGTTAATTTCATTAGCATTTCAAATAAATTTCAATGCCTTTAATCTTGCATTAGGAGTTCACAAATAATGCATTAAGAGTTCACTTATATTCGTCCAACTTCTGGTAAAGTACATAATTACAGGGATACAACAGCACCGCAATGTAATAGCAGTATAACCCCATTCACTATTGCGGAGACTCTTCCAATCCATTGTTAGGCTCGAAGGAGAGCGCCTAAGGGGCTAGATAGCCATTATTATGCGGTATTTTTTCGTCAATAATTACATAATTATAGGTTATATACATCTTGCTGCTTTCCGGGCGAGCGATGTGGATGAATTTTTCGTGAGATTCCTAACAAATTAGCTGTTCTATCGGAGCCGACGACTGAACGCCCTGAGGACGATGGCAGAGTTACCCATTGAAACGTCGCGACTTCAAAGCGGGCAATTTGCGCCAAATTTGGTCAAATTTGAGGATATGTATTTTATATAAAAATTAACCAATGAAAAACATTTTGCGTCAAAAAATGCCCTAATGTGTTGGCAACAGCTGTGCAAAGTTTCAACTTCCATGCTCAAAAAAACCATTTTCGAGGTTTTGTCCAGCTTTTTTCGATTTCAGCCCACTGTGCGTCTTCTCCAATTGAACAGCTCACCTGGTGGGGATGGGTGGGGAAACATTCATCCATAATTAGAGGAGATTTATAAGTATTTTTCATGGAAAATATCTCAAATACTAAGGGACATTTGACGCTTATGATTTAACATTTCCAATTGAAAATTTATTTTTTCATAAGACTTTGAAGTTTGAATGCGATCTGGTGGTGATACTTACGTACCTTCCCTTGTGGTACTAGATTTAAACCAAATCTCGCCTCTAGCGTTAACCTTCGTTTCAGCAACGCCACCGAGCAGGATCATGATTCACATTGGAACGACTATCAACAAAGTATTAGCAAAGCTATATTTTTAGCTATTTTTTATTATTTTGTATTTTTTCTTATTTTCTTATTTTTTTAGCTATTTCATTTTTTTAGCTACTTCTACCTCGTTAGACCTCATTTAGAAAATGCTGCCAGTTTTTGGGACCTCATGAAATAGGCTTAAAAACAGAGTTAGAACGCGTGCAAAGAAGAGCTGCCAGTTACGCGAAAAATCGTTACGATAGCCTTGTTAGTTTAAGTGACCTGTTAGATAAACTCAGATGGGAATCTTGGTCAGACCGCAGATTGAAAAAAAAAAAACTAAGCCTTTTAGATAAATTGAAGAGCAGTGTCTTCTCTGACGAATTTAACAGTATCTTACGAACGCCATCATACTGCGGTAGATCAGATCATGTAAATAAAATAAGAGAGATAGACTGTAGAACAGACAGATTCAGAATGTCATTTTTCCACGATCAATGAGAGGCAGCGTTAGAACTCACAAATAGATTAGATGGCTTTGTAGTGTATCCTACTAACTTATGTATAATTTAATGGATGTTTCCGAATTTTATTTCGAAATTAATTTCTAAATTAATAATTAATTTCGAAAAGAAATTTCTTGTATAAAAAAATGAAGAAACAACAGTATAATGATAAATTGGTGCATTACTACAAATCCTATAAAACGAGATTAGATGCTGATATTCGAAAAAGGAAAGAAAATTATTTCTTGCGCACTTTTGAAGCCAATCGTAACAATATAGCCAAGCAATGGAGAGTCGTGGATGATATTATAGGTGCAAAATCGTCGAGAAATAATGTTGAAAATATCAAATCCTTGGAAAAAGGTGAACTTATAACGAATTCGCAAGGTATTGCTAATGAGTTTAGCAAATATTTCAATCAGATCATAGAGCAAAATACGGCCCGTATCAATGCAGTCAATTATACTCTTCCCCCTGATTATAATAGTTGGTTTCCTAAAAACTGCTCTCAGCACTCTATCTTCCTTGCTCCGACATCTATTGAAGAGGTGCAGAATATAATCAAAAGTTTAAATTCCAATAAGTCTAAGGGGTTAGATAACATTTCCACCAATACTGTTAAGGCTATTAACGAAAACGTGGCACCCATCTTAACTTATATTGTTAATTTAAGCCTGCAGCAGGGCGTGTTTCCTGATAAACTAAAATGCGCACTTATTGTACCAATTTTTAAAAATGGAGATCGAAAGGATATTAAGCAGTGTCGTCCTATTTCTCTTCTTCCGGTTTTTTCTAAAATTCTGGAAAAAATAGTTAAATCTAGGTTATTAAGTTTTTTACAAAAAAATAATTATTTCAGTAAAGCGCAATTCGGTTTTCTGAAAAGCAAATCTACAGAGGACGCCCTATTGGAATTCTGCTCTGATCTATATGAGAGCTTAAACAGAAATAATAAGACTGGTGGTGTATTCATTGATATAACAAAAGCCTTTGACTCTGTTAATCACGAGATATTGCTATCAAGACTGTCGGAGGCTGGAATTAGAGGTGTTGCAAACGATTGGTTCAAGAGTTACCTGATGGGAAGGTCGCAAAGGGTAATAATTAACAATTGTACTAGTGAGGAGGTGTCCTTCACATGTGGTGTCCCTCAAGGTTCCGTCTTGGGACCAATTTTGTTTTTAATTTATGTCAATAATTTTTGCAACGGGGCATTTCATGGAAAACTTACTTCTTTTGCCGATGACACGGCATTATGTTATTCGTCATTTAATGTCTCCGATGTTGTATCACAAATGCAAAATGATTTGAATAGAATTAATTATTGGTTCTTGTGTAATAATTTTGTTCTGAGTGTAAAATCAAAGTTTATGTTGTTTGGCTTGAAAAGTATACTGGTGCCATCAGATGACGTTTTTTATAGATGTTCTCATTGCTTGACTTCAAAAGGTAGAGCTTGTAACAATTGCATAAAAATTGATCATGTAAATCATATAAAGTACCTCGGTTTAATATTAGATAACCATTGTAACTGGAAAATGCACATTAACAAATTGAAATCTGAGCTGATTATTTCCTTGAGAAAATTTTATCTTCTCACGTATAAATGCCCAGTATCTATTTTGAGGACGGTGTATTTTGCTCTGGTAAATTCAAGAATTCAATATGGAATATCTTGTTGGGGAGGCACATATCACTCTAATGTTAAACCAATTAAAATTATTCAAAATAAAATCCTAAGGGTGATCTTAAGAACCTTCAGGAATGAATCATCCTTCCCACTGTATGTAAGGTTAAAAATCCTCCCAGTTAGACATTTGTTTGTATATAAAACATTAAGAATTTTTTACAATCGTGGTGGACATAAAAATAAACCTTGTCCCTGCACAAAAGCTTTAAGATTCCACGAAATTACTTGTATTCCTAAACCAAAAATTGAAGCTTATAAAAATTTCTTTAATTATTTAGCACCAAAATTGTATGTAAATCTTTGGCAAAAATTACAAGGTTGTAATAATGAATCTGAATTTGCAAAAAAACTGAGAGACTGGTTGTTTAGTCATAAAAATATTGAATTTTTATTTGAGACAATTAAATAATCTGTTCGTTTAATTGCTTAAACTTATTTTGTTACAAAATTTATTAAGTATAATTTCATTTCATGTTAATTTTCCTATTACTGTATTCTAATCGTATTTTGTATGTTTTCAAGGTTGTATACATGCACATGGACAAATGTTTCTATGAAGGACTCATAGAAGAGCCACTTTTGTTTAAAAGTTAATATAAAATGTACTGCCGAGCATTGCCTTATTTGTATGTAATGGCAACCCCTAATCAAGACTCATCTTAAGGGGTGTCTAATTTCACTGTTAATGTATGACATATGTTGTAATATTTTGGGGCAGTGAAATAAATATCTTTATCTTTATTATTATCTCCAACAGCATGTGGTAGTATATAATTTTTAAGTATGCGTAACGTTTTTTTGGACCGCGTGGTGTGCATGTGGGAGTCTAATTGCATGCTGCATGCTGGCGATTGATCACCCCCTACCAAACTTCCTAAAGGTGGCTCGCAAGGTACGATGTAGATGTAGACTAGTATCTAGGGACCTTGTTCAAAACGCTAACGCTCAAGTGTTCACATTCGAAAGCGCCCCCATCCAAGCTATGCCTCTCTCTTGACGAAGATATTTACGGTAAACGACGTTAACCCGAATGACAGATGGACGGCCTGCAAAAGGATGTAAATGGAGGGTCACATGATTATTCAGATGCAAAGAATCCCACAACGGACCGGCATTATAAAGCAGAATCCGAGGGGCTCCCTTGGGAACAACGCTTTCCAGTAAATTCCCTCACACCTCTCCGTAATCTCCCTTCTTCATTTGCACCGCCTGCGCATATTAACAACCACACAGACCAACTTGTGAGAAGGCTGTGAAACACCAAAGCTTCAGTTCGGCGTTGATTGCGAGAATCTCGCTCATAAACAAAAGGTGTAGTATCAAAGAGAATTCTCAGAAAGTACAGCACTAGGACTCGCGAAATAAATATGAAAGCGAAGTGATTCGTAAAAATTGCTTCAAATTGACAGAAGAACCTACGCAGTTATTAGTTGGAGAGGGCTGGGAGCTACAAGAGTCTCGGAAACGATGGGCCAGTCTTACGGCTAGCGGTATTCAGAAATATCTGTTCGAACGATAGGGAGGACCTCATGATATTTCCATCATTTTAGAACTGAAATTTTTCTCAGGTATGACAGGAGTGATAAAATAGTAAAGATGCATTTCCAAACAGAAAGGCATAGGGATTCGTTAAACCCCCGAGCAATAAAGTACTTAAAATGTACTCCTAACAGACACCTATTGATGTGTATTGTGGTGTGATATGTCGCTGTAGAAACACATAAAGATAAAATGGTACACGGAAAAAACCACCGAAAAACAAGCAATATGGTGACCAGTCTACTTTGCATTACACAAATAGAAATCAGCATAAACTAGGCAATAGATAGGAATTTTAACACGTAAAAAAGTGATGCTAATGAAGCAACCACAAGTACCCTCTCAACTCACTCATACCTGCTCAAGACAAACCTAGAGAGGTAAATTTCAGAAATACTGATGAGAAAATATTTATTACAACAAAAAATCTAATTCAGTAAAAGATGAAAACAACAACAACAAATATTATTCAAAAGATCCTTGAGCATGAGTAACTGATGAATGTACGAAAAATACGCATACATTCAAAATGCTCAAAATGCGAATAGTCCCCAAGTTAATTTTTATTCTGCGATTAATGAATCGAGGGAAACAGCCATAATGAACAAGTTGAAAATATAGAGGCTGATCCTAAAGGTGCAAATTCTGTAAGAATATGAGACCAATATTTGGCGTAATAACTTTTTATACTTTCGATTCCCTGAAATTTGGTTACGCGAACTAACCACCAACAATTAAAGACTGCATAAAAATAAAATTACCGCTTAAAAGGTAACTATTTGAATGCAAATCAAACAGGCCTGCAGAACTATTTGTAGCTAAAACGCCCCTCTTGAGATTTCAGCCAACAGGTAGAATAGCTCGAAGGCATCCGCAATGAGGAGTCCAATTAGCTACAAATTGCTCGCACAACCGGTTATACTCATTACTCGAACATTCTAAAACGTTCCACTCATATTCTGGGAGCTGCAAAAAGTGGAGTATTCAATTCACCCGCTTATAAGTTTATTCCTACCTCACCATTGCTTTGCAGCGAACGAAAAATTTTTGCAATTTACTAACCTCACGCATCAATTCTTGTTTATCCCTCCGGTCATTTAAAGAGATTTCAACTCCAGAAGCCGCCTATGAGTTAGTACAATGGTAATACGAACACGAATGAATAACACGAGGTTGTGTTGTTCCTATGCCATATAAAGTTTATTTTAATATGGATAACTGGGACATATCATCCTGAAACTAATGCTAAACTTGAACAAAAATGGAATCTTTTTCAAGTAAACGGCTGACGATCTAAGCACCTGCCTATTAATGCCGCTTGGGGGATTCAATCCTAAGGAAAACTTATGGCATTTCTCAGTAGGTAATGTTGAGAAATAAGTTTTTCTAAGCGTATTGATACTACGACCGGCAGAATATGGTTACGATTTTTTAAACTAGCTATGAACTTCGTTAAAGATCAACTGGGAATTTAAATGCTACAGCTATTAGACTTAGAGGATTTCAGAGGGGTGTTTATAGAGCTGAAGGAGATAGAAAGGGAAAGGATACGTTAACAGCAAGGATATGCTCCATTGGCCACGAAGAATTAAACAGTCCGATGCGATCCGAAATTCTTTTTTTATCACGGAGCGAAAGTGCTTGAGATCAATCCTGAAAATAAGATGGTGGCATGATGCCAATAATAACCAGGTCGTATATAAAACGGCTGGAATCAGAAAGATCGCAGACGTACGGGAATAGTCGACAAAGTAACTCGAAAACTTGGAAATGAATGAGGAATCAATCATAAAAGACTTATTTATCCCGAAAACTAACAGGTGGGATAGATATAAAAGAACGGAGTGGTATCGTAAAATTTAGGCAACAGTAGCCTAATACGGGGAAAAAAAGAAGTTAGACATTGCAAAAAATCGGAGACAAAATCGATAAGCGCAAATAAAAGCTTTTAACAATACCGTTACGAAGGAATTCTATTTATAAGATGACTATGCCACTATCCATGAGCTCACTTTCCCTGTACTCCTGCCCGTTTCCCTCTCAGACATTTTCCTCCCTTTTAATGAGCAAATAAAAGAAATTAAGCTTTCGCGCAGTCCAAATATTGTAGATTTAAAATATAAAATTTGCATGGAATAGGCATTGAGTTTGGGAATACCAACTTCAACAGTCAGAGTTTTCTCTCGCCCGCATACACGCACGAATGTAGTACGTAGACCCATCATCATATACGCGCATTCTTTCTTAACTGGACAGCGCGTCGCCACGGCCTTAAAGCTCTTCTTATCCTTCCGCGCCGGCCGTAAATCCAGGCGCCTTCGCCGTAGTCTCTTTCCCCAGAGGAAAATGCTACTCCGAGCGTGGATCATGAATAAAGAGTCCGCGTCGTCCGAATGCAAACAAACCCTTGATGGAGGCTTTATTCATGTATGCAAGTCCAGCACCCGAATCGCCTCGACTCCGCAGGGGCGTTTTTCGAGTGCGGTCTCTTCGGTTATATGTATATAGCAGGCGTGTTAACACGTGCCGCCTCAATCGGACAACCCTCAACTCGTTATCATCTGGTCCGAAATCCAAATCTGCGGAAAATTTTATCCCGTCGAATGTACGTTCATCACGATCCAATTTAAAGGTAAACCACCTTGGGGAATAAAAAATGTTTTTTTTTAGGCTGCTCTAATGGTTGGATTCTGTTGATTTTACTTACGACTCCAACGTAGAGAAATTTGCTCGTGCAGTGAAAACCGGGCCTAAGCAAAGAAATAATGAAAGTATGTATATGAGGGTAGAAAAGGCAAAAATTGGAAATAAGAACTTGGTGACGATTCACAGATATTTTATAAAAGGCAGATATTGATAATGACAGTAACATAGCTGAAACCATAATTCATACGTTGTTCCTATGTTTATTCTTAAGGTAGACGATAGGGAGTGATAATTAGTATGTGTTCCGACTAAAATCACAGCAAACATGCCATCAACAGCAATGATACCTCCCACTTTACGAAATATCTCCATGTGTGTGGCCATACAAGTGACTTTAAACGGACAATTCTTCACAGAGAGAGGAACGGACCGAAATTGGAATCCATGGAACAGCTTGAAATCTTGGAAGATCAAACCAACCCCGACATCAACTTAGCCCACAACCATTTGTACTCATGGAATTTCTCCCTCCTTAACTTATTTTCCAAACCCCAACATCACCTTATCGATTAGTGCTACGCCCATTTACCCCTTCCCGCGGTCCGGGAACTCAGATGTACCGACACCCAGGCCTTCCCTCCCCCCCCCCCCCCCATGATTTACGCACCTACAACCCAGTATTCTACCTACCCACCTCTCCTCCTTCTCCCCCAACGCCCCCCTCTCCTATCCCCTCCCCTCTTTTTTCCGTGTGCATACTCTTATTTAACGCCTTTGAATTCTGTAAACTTTGCCAGAAGATGATGATACATTGTATTGAAACCGGTCACAAGTGAATAAATTATTGTGGAACTGGCTAAGTTTTATTCTTTCCTGACAGTCATGAAGGAGTTCCATCAAGTAACGCCTTATACCATTGCATTTAGATGGAAAAAGAACAAAAAATCAGAGAAATGGATTCGAGTACGAAGAAATTCAAAAATAAATTTCATGTTGTGGTAAACAATAAAATACCACCATAGAATTTATTGCCTATCAAAGCCAAGGGTCTTTCATGAGGCAGTTTAGTGTAGATTTCTTACCCAATTATCAGTTTAGATATATGACCATTTGTGCTCACAGTGTGATGTGTACGAAGTTTTTTCGCACACCTTTTAATAGCAGGATAGATATAGCACATCGTCCAAATGCACTGTATAGTTTTGGAACGCTTAATGAGAGGCTATTCTAGTCACACGGCAAGTGTTATTTTGGTAGCAACAATAATACTAAAAGCCATGGCAAAATATACACCTCCATCCAAACACCCTGAAGGTGGCTGTCAGGTTATGGTATAATGGATAAAAGGTCACAATTTTAAACGTTGTAAGAGTATTTTTTTAATTTTGTGACAAGACTTGAGTTTCTAAACTTATATTCAGTCTTCTGTTGGTTGCTTTGCTTTCCATGAATCGCACTGCCATGGATTTTCTCAGCATGCGCTGTTCGTTGAGACAAAAATTTAATTTTTGTTTATTATTTGAGGTGTACAATGTACACTGTACATATTTATAATCTTATATTGAAACCATGTAATTAAATACAGTGTGCGTATCAATCGTTGAAAAAGTTTTAAATTTCAGTACAATGACTCGCGAGTACTTTCATGCGATAAAATTGAAACAGCAGACGTTAGGAAAGTTACACTGTATCACTAGCCCTGTGAAAGTAGTCAACATACAGTAGCACGCTGTAAAATATTATTATTTCTCTGAATGTGTTTCAGATGTATACCTAATTTTAATTTAACGAAATGCCTTTGTATTTAATGAGAATGATAACGAATACGAGCTATGTTAATGGATCAGTTGTTCATCTTGCGAAGACTAAATTAGACGAGTACTGAAATCATGCGTTTTATAACGATGTACCCCGCCCTCCGTCAATGTATATGCATGGAGAAGAGAGGAAAATTTATATTTAGAGATTACCACGTAAGAGGCATACGAATCGCGCGAAAACGCTATCCACCCTGGGGATCCAGTTCCCTGGGGAATTTCTCCAGCCGGCAAAGATCCGCTTGCAGTGACGGCAACGCACTTACGAAGTGTCCGAGGCCCAAAATCGGCCCCAAGGTCCCAGAAGACCGCGCAGTGGGGCGACCCCGCTGCATAATGAGATTCTAAAGAACTTGAGCGAGCTGTTTCCACTCGCTACACCGCCTCCAAGGTCAAGGATTTCGCAGCATGCATGGAACGGACGTGAGACTACGAGAGACGAAATTTCCATTCGAGCGCGGGCTATTCGCGAGGCAAGAAACGAATTCATTCCACTAGGGAATTCGTTATACCCAGGTCCCATCTGCACTGAGAGACTGTCATGGCGGAATTATTCCCTCGGATGCAACGCCTGGCAATGAGATACAGGACTCCCGGGGAATACCGAACTTTGCATTAATTGAAGGAAAGGAAAGCAAAAGATGGTAGGAGTACATCACATCCATTGGTAATCACCATATATTCATGGTATATTCATAGGTATGTATAGACATATAACTAGAGCTCGCCATAAGACTAATAATGACTCCTAATCAAACGAAAAAACAGCAGCAAATACTACGTAACATGATTTCGAAACTCATTGGAAATTATTAGAAATTATACAAGTTAAATATTATTTTAAAATATTAGGTTTAATATTTATGATCATGTTTAACATTGAAAAATATATGAAAATTAGCATTAAAAATATCCGAGTGAGCTATCTTTCATTTCCTCTTAGCGTACAGCGAGGCATGACGAATCTATAAATCACGAACCATGGTAACTATTCTTTGTTTCTAAGATTTGACAATTCCATAATATTGATGTCATGCTTTCACACATGACTGACGAAAGAAAACAATGATAGCGCATGATTTTAGCAAACACCACCAGTATCGCCAATTAATTTTTTTTATTTCACTTCAAAATAACTTACTCCTAATTCACTTCTATTCCACATTTATTCTAAAATAAAATTTAGACACTATTTCTTTTTCAATTAAATTAACAAACAAAATATAATAAGCAATTGATTTTAATAAAATGTGCATTCGATTTTTCATCCAACTTCATTCAATGAAGAGGAAATATCTATTAATATAGGAAATATCTATAAACATCTATTAATATATGTTAATGTTCATTCAAGGTCACTAAGAAAATCGTTATTGCTCATGCAAGACTCATCATGTCCAAAGCCACGTATTCGTCATCGGGTGAACTCTACGATGATTAAAGCGTATCAAAAACATACTGTGTTTTTAAGACGACTCATTCTCCATCAGTAGTTGTAAGATATATGAGCATTGACTACTGCTTGAAATTTTAGAATATCCTTCACTGGTGGAAATGGATTCCTTGAAAAATTGCCGCGCTTTATCAACAGGGCATTTATAAAAAAAACAAGTCTCGAAAAAATGGCACACCTCGATCGACGCGGGCTTAATATTACGGAAAAAAGAAGTTTGAAAAATGAGCTACCCTTTTGGACGTAGCTTTGGCTTGAGCTCGCCAAAGCGAATAGAGGATACACGCAAAAATATGCAAGTGAAATTCGCACCTACTAGCTCCGGCCCATTTCGCAACAAAATTCCAAGTAAAGCTCTTCGGCCCATCAGCTAATACACGCTTCGCATATTTGAAATGACTCCATTTGGGACGCAACCATGCGATGAGATGGCAAAGTGTATTGCCTGATGCTTCTACTTGAGTCGAGAGGAAGAAATAGAAGCACATTGGCCGTAACCATTGAGATATGGCAGTCAAAGAGCCATTAGAGTGTAGGACCACACATTTTTCATTTATCTTCTTATTTGTCTCCTCAACCCAGAGGGTGGTGGGGTATCCAAAATCCTTATTTCCGCAACCAATCTCTTTGCATCATTGGTCGCGTTAAGCCGGCATAAAGGTGTAAAATTGCTGCTGAACGCTCTCTGGTTTGTAAACCTGTGACTTTTTACACTTTAGGTATAGGACCAGTGTTACCGGTCATTAAACGGTAGTATAGGCCGACGTAGGCTATTTTCAACATAATTATCAAATTAATGACCAATCGGTATGACTTCCCGTCATGAGCAAAATATCACGGTTTGCTCCGTTACAAGCGCATAGTGGAAAATAAAGACCTGGAAAATGCCGGCGTGTAATAGCGAAGAGTATACGTGGCCATTGGTAAAACGCCGGGAGAGCAAGTCAAATAACGTATGTTCAAATCCTTTGGTCTGCAAAAATGTATGAGTCAAAATATGCAGATTTCTGGCACTCGAAATTTAATGCATGGTGCCCTGTAATTATTATAATATAATGGATGGTGGCCGCGACAGAAGCTCACCTTGCGTTCTCTCACCCATTCAACTTTAGACGCAACCTCCGCAACTTCTCTTCAAAGTGGAATACCAAAAATAGAAAATCTCTTCGAACAATTATAATTTCAACAGTAAAAATAGTAAAAAATGACAATGTGCGAGTAATAATTATTACTCAAAGCCCAACGCACGAATCCAAGGCAATGTTGAAAATTCGGGACGAAAAATAATGAAGAAAAGGTTTCACTCGTACATTTTCGACCGGATACAGGGCCTTTCAACGAAATCCAGAAGAATAGAGAATAGTGTCTTATTTTTACAATAGACTCCGAATAACTGTAGGCATTTCAACTTTCAAAGGCGTATTTTTTACAATAAAAGCTTCATTTTCAGAGATAATATAAATTTTCATAATGTAAGTCGCGCTGTAAAGAAGGAAGAACTGAAGTCGGGAATATCACACTTTATTCTCTCTTCGTTTACATATCCACGCCGACTGACCAACTTTCCGTCCTCTCCCTCTCGTTACCGCTTCAGTTATTGGCTCAGGTGCATGGCAAGATCACGTTCAAAGCATGTCGCACCTTCCGTAGTCTTGCTAGCACTTCCTGAGGCCCAAGGGGTTGGGTGGTGGATAACCTGGGAAACGTAAGGAAAGTAAAAATGCTGACTTTGGGAGAGAAAGGAAATGAAGGTAGAAATACGACAGCTGTCTCTTGCAGTAACTAATTTTTTAGGAAAATTTATTTCATTTATTGCTGCAAACATTATTTCTCTATTATTATTTGCACGATTGATAAGGAAACTTAAGTGATGCCATGACCGTTATGCAGCATTTCTCGTACGGGGAGAGATTTGTAATTTTCCCAAGTTACTGAGGTGATTAGTTACAATTATGGAAGCTTGCAGCAGAAGCAGAAATGAGGAACTGCAGATGAATGAATCCACAATGTTCGAGTTTCATTCAATAAAGGCGTCAATCACGGTATGGACACCAGAGCTTTGAGCGAGTAAGTTGATTCAAAGTTTTTTTTTCATTTATCCATAAAGATAAAATCTCATTCATGCATCTTTACGATTTTGGTTGCTTGATTCTAATAGATGTCTGATCAATATCTGCGTCGCTTGGTCCAAATAAGTCAACGGTAACACGGTCGCATTCACTGCTGAACGATAGAAAAAAACTGAAGACGGAGTGCAACTTATAAAAAAAGAAAATAATCCTCCAGAATGTTCTTACGTAAACGTTCCACGCGTCAAAAACTCCGCGGCCTGCCTGGCAACGAACTTTTTTTTCGGCTACCTATGAATTACTCACGAAGCACTCGACATGTCGAAATGGACGCACTCTTTGCTTGCGCGAAATGTATTCATTCGCTTTCCTCATTCAACCATCAAGGAAGGACCCAATCCTGACCACTTTCGCCCAATCAGGATGAAAACGAACCATGAAAGAGAAGGAAGGATACTTACCGTTTTCATCTCAATATTCTCCTTCCTCTGGCATAAAAACATAACGCTCAAAGAGATGCGCCATGCGTCCCTTTTGCGGTCTTCACAGATGATACACGAGAGAGAGAGAGGAAAGCATGATAGAGTATGGTTGACCCCGAAAAGGTCAGTCCGCTCCATGGAGTAGCGTCCGATTGGCTGAGAGAACTCTGCTTGAAAGGACTGCGGCACTTACAAAGTGGCCTCGACGGTGATTGAGTCGTTTAGAGAGGGAGAGAGAGCAAAGGAAAGTATCTCCTTCCGGATAAGAAGAAGGGACGTAAAGAGAGAGAGGAACGACGAGGATTTGAGTTTGAAAGGAAAGAGGGGATGGGATGGGAGGTCAAGCGACAAATCTCCAACGAGGAAGGCAATCACTGCGTATGAGCGATGTCACTCCTCCTCAGGTCGGGAGAGGAGGCTGTAGAAATAAGCCCTCCGAGATCCTCTTCCCGTAAGTTACCTCGAGATAAGTCTTTCTTCTCGCAAACGATTGGAGGGATCGAGTCGCGTCGGTCGGTCAAGACCACGTTCAATAAATACCTACGGTGAATAGAGAAGTGCCAAGAAAGGCAAAAGTTTCTCGTTCATCGAGGAAGTTTATTTATATGATTGAAAAGTGTGAAGATTTAAATTAAACGAAATAAATGTATTTTTATGTATGGTAGCACCAGTCATGTTCTAAATAGTGTATGATGGTAGCCCCAAAACGTTTCCACAAAGGGATACCCATATATTCCACAATTATTACAGGTTTTTTTTCTCGATGTAATGTATTTGAATATGAGTGGAATAAAATTATATTTTATTATATAAAACATCTTCTTTTCTCGACTAATCGAAAACATTGTTGAAAATTTCTGCTTGTTCGTGCCACACTAAATTTTCAAAATCGAAGTTATCGTTATCCAATATGGTTAAGATTATTCTTTCCTTCGCATTCCAATGGATGAATAAGACGATAAATGGAGAGATAAACCGATGAGTTGGAGAAGTAAGGGAAATGCAGAGCACCGTACGCCAGAGATGGACCCAGCGCACAAGCCAAGCCATAAGACAGAGATTACGTGAAAAAAACAATGATAGGAAAACTTTAAGGGAAAGTGCCCCGAAGAAGGTCAACAGATAGGTACAAGGGAGAAGAATATCGAGGAACTGAAAGGAACTTCTGAATCTTCAGAAGAGGAGAAATATAGGCATGTAGTACACCAGTCTAGTGATTGCAGTACTATAAATTAATGAGCTTTTACACTGACCTCTCCCTCAGGTTAGATGCCCTTATCGTCATTCGACTTAAGTATTTTCCCTTCAGACCGAGAATTACCTGTCAATAACTGCGATAGAAGTAAGATAAGGTGAAAAAATGATTTTTATCGTCAGCTCTATGACATAAGTGTAACTTGAACCAGTTATACAAATTTAACATTTTAGCTTCAGTATATTTATTACCCACGCACAGACTGAGACCATGACAGCCTATAGGTACGTAGGTATTTACCAATATTTAGGGAAATTTTCATACTTTAAAGCTCGAGGTTACAAATTTCTTTTGAAAAAAGGTTGGAAATATACGACACTGAATTTTTGTGAACAGCGGCAGTGCGTTGCGTTTAGTTCCAAAATGATTTATTCCAAGCTTGAATACGAACTTTAAACTATATCTACTGGCAACATAAAATTTTTCATCACGATCTCTGTCACCATTATGTTCATGGCGGCGGGGATAAGTCCTCGCCTAGTCCTCGCCTATCATACCGAAGCCCGCAGGTTCGATTCCCACCCTCACCCTTACCCCTATCCAGGGCAATTATTATATATTGTTAAAACCCTATATTTTTCAACTACCGCCGTAAAGTTCTCATTGTTCTGCTTTGGAGGGTAACTGAGATAAATAAAATTTTTTGGACTAAACCTAGGTTTATCACGGTTCAAAAAGATAGTGCCTCTATCGTTAAAATTATGTAAGACTAGCGCATTTTAAATTTTCTTTAAAAATGACGAGCATTTCGATTCTTGACGCAGCCTCGCATAGTTAAACCTTGCGGTGTTTCTTTTCTTTGGAGCGAGTGGAGGGATTCCGTCGGTGGCTTGAATCCGCGTTCGGAAGAAGAGGAGTGGGATGAGAGGGGTGGTGGCTAGGCGTGGGAAGTTGCGAGGAAGGTTGAAAGGCGTAATGGGGTGTTTTTCCGCCCCGATGAGAGAGGTCGAAGGATGAAAGGGAGCAGGATGATGGGTGGAGGGAAATGAGGGTGATCTCTCGAGAAGGGCCGATAGATGGCACCAGGGAGGGGAAGATGGAGGTGGGCGAAAGAACATCCATTTATGACGTCATTCCGTCACCTAGACAAACAGTTCTCTCATCATCCAAGGATAGGAATCATCGAATTTAATCTGAATACATTTTGTCATATCTTATTTACATACATAGTGTAAGTCTCTTACTCCCACGACACTCAACTGAGTAGAGACGCATACAAGAATTGCCATGAGAAAAAATTGCCACGGACGTTTGGCTTTCCGGGCCAATGCACATACTACTACGCTATCCAGGTTCTTTAATTACCACGGCAATTATACCGAGGCTCATGTAACTAGGTGCTAGGCCCTCGCGGTCCATCAAGGATGGCAACGCGAGGAAGAAAGTACCTCCAAGAAGCCACAACCGGTTGAGAGCATCAAACAGATTAAAGCAGAGGATCTGCTCATAGGATTCCTCTTGAATAACACACCACATTCTGTTTCGTAAGTAGTGAGAATAGATTAAAAAAATACTTCAGAGGATAAATTGGCAGAAATTAAGCGCATTGAGTAAAAAATTTAACTTTTAAAAGTAGAGACACATCTGATGATTGTAGTAACTTGGTACTCATAATAAAGTATAATAAAGCTCTCCCAACACATAGCGTAGGTGAATTCTTCTTTTCAAAGTTTCTACTATTCAGAGTCTTCGTAATTGTTTTTTTTTTCGTCTCAAAATTTGGAGTTGAGATAAGGTCAAGGTGATGAGAACAACGTAGGAGAGGATTCTACGAAGTGAAGGAGAAATATGAGAAAGTCCAGTAAAGTACAGTGAAACGGAGTTGCGGAGGGCAGCTCAGGTGATTTTGACCTTGGGTTTACAGCCTCGTTCACGAAAACTTAACTTGAATTAACTTGCCCCAACAAAGGAGTTGAAAACTTGAGAAGAATGAGCACTGGTTCCAAACAAATTAAAGCGAACTTATATAGTTTTGGAATTAGCGGAGATAAACAGAATTTATTATCTCTTAAAAGTGTCTTCTTGTAAGCAATGATAAGTAAGCAATGAAGGCCTTTAGACCTATCGGTCAGGGATGCCGACTTAGAAAAAATATTGGGGAAGCCCAAACCGGGGTTCATGCCCCGGGAAATTTTATAAGTAGTGGGTCTTAAGTTTTTTAAGCATTTTAGAAGAGTCATATGATCAGAATTGTAAACCCTGATAACTCGAATCTCGATATCTGGACACTCCTGGGAAAATCGACAAGCCCATGGAGTCGGCGCCACTGCTATCGGTAGTCATATGAACTATAGATAGGTCTGTAAATAGATTTTACGATCAATACAAGGGCTCAGCTCTGATTGACAAAATATTTTATTTGTATTTCTGAGACATTAAGTCGAGCTACGCCAGGTTTTAATTTGTTTTGAACGGGGATAAACTGAAATGATTTTGTAAGGCAGAGATTAATACAGATGATCTGCCAATAAGATTCCTCTTGAAAAACACACCACATTCTGTTTCGTAAGTAGTGAGAATAGATATCAAAAATACTTCAGAGGATAAATTGGCAGAAATGGAGCACTTTGAGTAAAAAATTTAACTTTTAAGAGTAGCTAATTCGCCTAGGAATCTTTCCCCATTCCCCGTGACACCATTTCATACTTTTTTCAAGGGCTACAGGAATTCTGCCCCAAGGCAGTGAAAGATAACGCGGTGGTGAAAATGACGTAAATAAAATCACCTATACTAGGTATTACTTTTAGGTTCAGAAAACAAAATAGTAGGTATTATTCGGTGCTGTTTTTGAGATCTACTTTACCACGGGCTCTCTAAACGATAGAATAATTTCTAACAAAAACGATCATTCTTAAAGAGAATTTCTCTTTAGAAAGGATATTCGGAATTCCAATAAAGTAGGAAATTAAATGCCCGTTACCGGTTGACTTGGCTTGTTATGTATATACAGTATGACGTAGAACTTGGAATTGATCCAAAAATGGCCGAACTAAGAATTTCAATCTCAGGAATTCCATTACCATGTGAATCGGAAATTTAACGATGAAAATTTAGCATCATCATTAACCTGGTTAGGTTTAACTTTGTATTCATCATTGGTGCCATATTAGCTTCATAATAAATGTATTCGGAAACATAACATAAAAAATAGCAGCCGGCTACTCAATATTGCGCAGTTCAGAGTTTTTATTAAGATCTCCACCAACATCTTTGGTCACAAGTAGATCTTTAATGCATCTATTTTTCCTCAAAATACAACATCGAATAGAAACCTGAGATGACGGATGGAAGATTTTTGACATTGGATGTTTTAATGAAATTTCTTAGTTATGACTGGACTATGACTGCAACTACTGAAAAATAATGCCACAACTTAAGATAAGATAAGGAGAAGCTAGGACTTGTGCAGGATAAATTATTGTGTGACTCTGGGACATTGTTGATTAAAAATGGTTCTCAGAGGGAAATAAATAATGCCGCATTCTTCCTAGAATTTTGAAGACAACCATCCATATTAATAACAAATATTTGCTCTTGGGGCACCATCATATGCAATGGCAACAATGAAAATTCCGACCTTCAAATACTTCAAGTAATTGAGCCACTCATTGACATTATCGCAGCATAAATTCCCAGGCATAGGTAATTACTAATTGCCTGTGCTCGAATGAAGAAACATGTCCTCAAGTGTAAATTATATGCAGATATGAGTGAATATTTTATCGCAGCATTAAAATATTAAATATATTTTCAAATTATTATACATTGCTTTCAATAATAATATTTCCATCTTATTTTTAAAATAATAGGTGCCTTAGATATATTGCTCAAACTTCTAATATGTTAGAATCGAACAACAACAACAACAGCAAAAAGTCTTAATTACTCTTTAAGACCAAGTCCATAATTCACAAAAAAACGATAGAATGAAATATTTTAACCAGCACACATCACTATTTAGCGCTCAATAAGTCCAAATAATTCTTCTCAATTTGAATTGGAATGGAATAAGCATCCACCTCTTTTTTTATTCATAAGCTTATAGCTTTCATTCATGGTAGAAATTTCAGGGAAAAAAGAATATAGCGTTCTGCGTACGCAAGAATGATTATTCCCGCACTAAAAATCAACACTCCTCATTTTTAGTTAGTTTTATCACATTGATTATGTTATAAGCTTATAATACGCATGAAAGTTAGGATCAAAAGAAATAAAACATAAAGGACTGGGTGGAAGGAACCATCAGTGAGCAACTTAAGTCCAGTCTAAATTTTTGGAATTGAAATTTGAGTATGGTATCGAATTGACTTCCAAATTAACCAACATATTCTTTCTTTTACCATCAAATAAATAAGTATTTACGTTGTAACAATGTTGGCGGATGCAAACGGGATGGAATAAAGCGAGCGGTATCATTCAGCATATCTTTTCATTTTTACTCATCATTATAAAAGACAAAACTCATCACATAAATATCGAAGCATGCCCTTTTACATTATTAGATCATCGAATCGTATGGCATCGATCCTTGCCACTGACCAATAACACCATAGCACAGGTCATAAAGGCTCTAGAGAAGACCTATCTCCAGATTCTATGGATTCTTCCTAAAGAATGATGCGCCGCTATCTCTTCGACGCCATCAAAAGAAATCAGCGAACGTTCGAGAGTAATTTAGCCATGAATGCCTGCCATTCCATATGGAGAGTGAAGTGGATTCTGAGGTCCTTGAGAAACTCTAACTCATGGAAATGACTCGAGGAGGAGGGTCGCCGGAGGAGGAGGAGGTCGAGGGGGTGCAGGTAATGCGCGCGGGCGAGGCGACAAATTTGCGAACACCATCTCCAACCGATAAGTGAAGCAGGAGGAAGATATATAAAAAAAAGCAGGAGAGGAATCAGGAAGAGTTGAGAAAAAGAGATGGAAAAAAATGGCGAGGAATTGGGAGGCGTGGGAATGTTAAAGAGCAGTGGAGAAATAAGGGAGAGGGAGGGTTAGATGTGGGGTGAGGGGTTGTGTTAGCCATAAAAGGATGTAAGTAGAGTAGGGAGGGGTGGTGGTTGAAGGGGAGGAGAGGAAAGGCTGAGGCGAGAATCGAATGATTTATGAGTAAACTTGAGGGAAGAGGAGGAGGGATCGGTGGAAGGTTGAAGTGGGGATTTTTGAATCGGTGGCGCATGAAAGTTATTTTTTCTCACCCTTCCCACACAGCACTCCCCCAACACTCCTTTCTTCTTCGACTCCTGCAGTCTCCTTCCCTTATACCCCCTCTCCTCCCCAAACTTGCTTTTATTCCCAGACAGAGAGCGAGAGAGAGAGTAAAGAAAGAGATAAAAAAGGATACTTTTATTTTATTTCTCAAGAGCGGTATGGAGAGGTTTTTGGTTGAATGCTTTTGAGAGGGTTATTAGGGAAGTCTTTAGCGTGGAGAAGGCTCTCTGAATGGAAAGCTGTGGAGTTAGGAACGGGAGGAATGGGGGAGTGAGGGGTATTGGGAGGAGGTGGGAAGTAAGACAGGGTTCGGGATAAATACATAGAGGCGTCTAGGGAATGGTGGGAGGAAATTCTGTATTCCAAGGGTGGCGACGAAGGATATAACTTTGAGGAATGATTGACAGCCGAAAGTAAACTTCGAAGATATATTATTCTGCTGCTGCTTGGCTTTCATCGTAGAATGAAGCGCTCGACTTGTTGCTGCAACGCACACACACAGAATCGCGGATGGAAATTACTGCTGGCATTGCAAACACTCCCCACAATATGCCAACGCTGACAGCCGACGATGATGTGCTCCACACAGACTTCCAACAGCTTCCTCTCGAAATATTTTCCCGGAATCGTGATATATCTATCAATATTTTTTCTATAACAAACATTTCTCATCTTGATCGATTACCCTCAGCTATTTTGAGTTTTCGTATGCAATATATCATCATGAAAGAGAGACGTGTGTACGATCGTAATATATGCGTTTTTGATAAGTATGTGCTAATATTTGGAACGCAGCGATAGCTAAATATTGTAATTATATTTGTTTTCCATTCCTTCTTTTAAGCAGGGTAATGAAAATCACGAGGTATTAAAACCTAAGCATTCTTTTTAGCGAGTTTCTTTCAACTCAACCTAAGAATTAAAATTACTTTTGGGTGTATCCTTCTAGAGGTCAAAATTTTTTCAGCAATTTCTAAATACAAAGTAAAAAATGGAATGGAACATTATATGCAAATTCTCTTCATTCATGTGAAAAGAGTCAATGGGCCATTTGGTGACATTTAACAGCTGATAGTCATCATTCGACATAAAAGCTATCTTCGTTTAAAAGAAGAACAGAACTGGAACCCACAAAAATTTTGTTCAGAATTCAATGTGCTTTTCGGGAAATTTGAAAAAATCACGCTGAGATGTCATGAATATCAACGATTACCGCAAACATATATTTACTAAGGGTAAAGCAGATGAGAATTCTAAACCTTCAGAATTGAAATCATTCGCGTCCCAATATTTGCACAATAATTTCTTAAGAATCATATCTCGCTTCATACCTTCCAAATTTTGCAAGATGGTCGACAGTACATCCACTATTTTTACTTTTATATATTAATCAACGTTGATTTTATACAAAATTAATTTGCGTAAAAAACGCTGTAAAACGCTTGCGTTTTTAAATTGAGGAACCACGAAACAGTCCAGATAGAACAAGACTTGTAATACCACTGCAATACCACCACAATGCGATCATATTACAAAATGGAACTCTTTGTATTCCATTTGTATCTCAATTGTATTACAGTGTCAAATGTCCTCTCACACAATTGTATTATATTCGTATTATATAGAAAAATACGAAACTTTTACAAATTGTTTACAAATTTCTCCTGTATATTATCTTCATATTACAGAGAAAATACGAAAGTTTTTACAAATTTCTCTTGTATTGTCTTCGTAATACATTTGTACACCAAGAATACAGTAGTATGATAGTTGTACGAATCGGTATACTTACAAATTGTATTTTGTAGTCTTCTTACCACTCATTACAGAATGAAAGTACAAGCTGGAGTTAATGCCACATTTTTAGAGAGGTGAAAAGGAAAATACACTCTAAAATAAATAGTTACCATAACTACATTTGATAATAACAATATTTCATGAAATATTTTTTATTCAATAGTAATGTTACACAAGGATTTCATTCATGCTATTCACAATTCACTATTTTACATAAATGATCATGAACATATCATCATGAATTAAACAAAACAACCATGAACGAGTTGACAATTTTCTAAGCGAAATTAAGATCAGATATTCTCTTCAAACATGACAAATTTCTTGGGACCTGTTAACACAGCTCCAACCCATTACTCACGAACAGCTTACAAACGAACACCTTGTGAACAGCTTCTGCACAGCTGACCATAAACAGGATACTATCTCTCTCAGAGACACTTTCTATATTTTTATATCTATATTTCGGCACTGTCAAATTGAAGACTGAACTGTTGGTTCTGCAATTGAAGAGGGAAATTATTCCAATATGCCGAGTAAAATCATTATTTCAGTTAATTTGACTTAATTATCACTTAACCTATCACAAAATGCTTAAGTAATTCTTGTTAATCAATGCTGTCTTGCTTTTGATGGCAACAGAAATTTCATTTTCTACTTCCTACAAGCTTGCAATTACCACTTCAAACTATTATTCTCTTAGACAATTTTCTAATGCTTGCATCATTTTTTACAACACCTTCCATGTTACTTAGGGCTACACTAGAATATGATATGATATAATGATATGTTCATGGAAAATGTAGGAACGGATTTAATTGAGATATAGGTTCCTATATTTAGTATCTATATGGGTATTTGGTTTTCCTCACAGAAATAAGTCAAAAGATGAAGTTATTACTCCATGGGGGATTACTATTGCCTAAAATTTCTTTACACTCCAATTAACTTTTTAACAAACCTTTCCTATTATTACACATTTACAGATGTAACACAACAGTGCGTCAAGAGTTTAATGTGGGAGGAAATTTAAAAAATAAAAATGAAATTGGCACTTCTTTAAGCCTTTGCAAGGTTGGGTGGCCCTAAACTTTCACGAAAAAGTGGTAAATACCCGAAATTCTCCATTGCCTCACTAATTCCATTCACTAATATTAAGGTTTTATTGGCTTCCTCGGTCTAGTCTATAGTTCAGTTAGGTAATGGTTGACTCTTTTACATAGATATATCCGTAACGATAAATAATGAAAAAAGAGACTGAAACACGTCACAAGTAAATTAACTGCATTTTCAATAGGCGCCTAAAAGGTTTACAGCACAACCACTTCCCAAGCTTAACCTGTCAAAAATGCGTATGCATGTGTCGATTAAACCATTGATAACTTACCTGCAATAAAAACCGTAGGTTCTAGAGTTCAGAAGGGAGCTTGTAGCACAGATGACTTGAGAACTTATTTAGTTTCACTAAATGTCGCAAACTGGTAGAGACGGATACAGGTATCTCGCTGTCGCAGCAGTAGTTTCACAACCACGAATAGTCCATAATCAAATAAAACGAAGCAGGAGTCAAAATCGTGAGAATAGTCCAAACCAAACCAAGCAGGGGTCAAAACCGTGAGAAAAAGTCCAATACGTCGAGGGGTCAAAGTAATTTATAAAACGAACCAGAAAATATGGACTAGAGCTCTCTCGACCTTCTAATAACGAGGTATCAGCAAAGTAAGTTCGACGATACGTATTTCATCGTTGTTTTGTCTTCAGGGCGGCATTACAAAAGTAATACAAATTGCCCCCCCCCCTGTCCCTATCCTGCCGCACTGGTACTATTTTAAGTCCCATGCATCTCAGTGTGTTGTATGATGTGAGATCAGGATAAGGAATAAATATGTAAACAAGAAATTCAATAAATTTTAAAACAAGGATTTTTGTTATTGTGGGCCTAAACTCTTCTCCATAGCACGTATAAACGAGGGACCTTTAGGCCATCAATCTCCCTATACTCAACTATTACAAATTTTATTAATGCCACATTGACAAACGAGTATCCGATATACGATTTATAATTTTACGCTTTTGAAGCGTAAAATTTCAATGGTTGAATCCGTATAATAATCATCAAGTTCACAAATGTACCATGCATTTCTTTAGAAAAATAAGAATTCATGCAGTAAAAAATAGTCAAAGATTTACGGAATTTACTGAGTCGTACTATACTCGTACCTTTCGTGAGAAAACTTTTCCTCTTCTGGAATTTCAACTCTTTCCTCCAATACGGGTTTTCTTCGGTCTCCAAGGAACTTATTGGCTTCCCTGCTTCTTTGAGTGACTCCATGAATGGTGGAATTTTCATGAAACAGAATAGAATCGCATGAATAATTATTTAAAAAAATGAAATGTTAAGTGTAGAGCATATAAACTACTGTTTGTATTGCCATCATTTTCATAGAACCAATTGCAATAAAATATTAGTAATTGCATCAGATATCTCCAGATCTGAATAGATGAAACTATAGATAACTATAAAATTACGTGTTTTAAAAAACTGAAGTAAGTCAACCTGAAGTCCATCGCAATATATCACTAGATGTTAAAAGTGTTTAAGGCATATGCTATCTAATATATTCACACTGGGCATCATTATGGGAGCAAATCAACCTTCGTACTTTCCTATTATATAAAATTTAACTCTAATTGCGTCACAAATATTTAATTCATACGAATGGATATCTTTCCACCCGGCGAGGATTATAACTTACGAGCCACTGTTATCAAAGCTTATTCATGGATTTTGGAATTATTTTTCCAAGGAAAAGAGAGTCCAAATCTAACAATTTATTAATCGTATTTATTCTTGCGTGAATGCAAAAAATTTACCCTTTTCCCAAACATTCTCCATTCGACTGATTGATTTTTCATGTTACTACACTAAACAATAAAATTAATTCAAGTTCTCCCAGGTTTAAAGTGAAATCTGTAGTAATTCATAAGTTTTCAACCATTTCTCTGTCTTCATCTTTTAAGGAAAATAACAAAAATTCGACGAAGAGCAACAATTAAATCGATTATAAACCAAAAGAATATTTTAATTGAAACAAAAGAGGGATTTTATCAAAAAAATACAACCGGTATTCAACAAGCTGGTAATAAATATCCACATATTTGCAGTAGCGTAGTTAATGAGGTGCGAAGTTCGAGAACTAAAAGCCCCTCATAGAGCTAGAATGGGTAGTTGATCGATGTCTACTTAACTGACGGGTTTTGAATTAGAAAGTCATTGAAGTCCTTGCATTAAATTACTATATTAGATTTTAAGTCATTGGCACCTATTTCATTTTCTATTTGAGAATGATTAAACATATATTAATAAAATTTAGGAGTATTCAGTGTGTCTAAGTGTATAGTGTAAATAGTGTATCTAAGGTGATTCTGATTAAAACTCATGGTGAATTGAATTCATTCTGAGAAATAAAAGGCGAATGAAATATTTACGATAAGATCATTGAATGGTGTTACCTAAATAAGAATACCAAATAGCCATTCTTTTCTCACATATTGGATTACTGTAGTCACTAAAGGAATTGCATGACAGTGGCAATGAATTCTAACAGCCTACATAAAAAGCTTTGGGATACTATCAGTTGGGAAAATGATTTAATAAAAAAGGCATTACTTCTTGGTCGTAAAACCTGCCTTGGCTTTTTCTTTATTTACACCATACCTTGGCCTTTACAGGACAAATATAAAAAGGCGAACTCAGTTCGCTGTTCAAGTGAATGCTAAAACTTTTAAAGCTCCTCTCGAAACGGTCGCTATCAAACCAGAGAAATGAATACCTAATTTAACCCACTCCATGGGCTAAACTTTTAATGCGCCCATTTTTTCCGTTAATGCCCACTGTCCGAATGTAGCTCTCTTCATTTTGGGTCACAATTTAAAGAGGATAATCAGATTTAATTAATTTCAGAATAGAATTCTTTTTGGAAACAAATTTTAATATTTATCATGGAAACAAGCTGGTGGTCTGCGAACCTCTATTGGTGGAAACTTTGATTCACTAATACTTTTTAAAAATGGAACATGAAATGAAATACCTTATGAAAAGAGTAGATTTTGACGCCTGATTTCAGCCTAAAATAGGTGGCCCAAACACAAAATTCATACACACATCAATAATTAGAAGCTTTTGGTATTCCATATATGCTTTAATTCTAGGATTGCTGCCGTCATTAAAACATAGCCACTGTCAAAACTATCAATGCATCTTAATTTCACTGGATAGATTGATTTTTAATAACATTTTTCACAGATTGAGTGAGCATATTATCCTTTAATGATACTATGTTCTAATCTACATTAGGGACACCATTAATCAATTGCAACATAAATCTCCATAATTTAATCGGTGACTACCTCACCTCGAAAATTTGACTAGACACCGAAGCCTTGATCAGTTACGAAATGAAAATTTTTATGAAAGCTACCATTTGTTCTTTATTTTAATCAAATAAATAATTCGAAGTTTTAATATATCACTTTAGCAGCACCTACTTCCAAAGCACTATCAGTCAAAGCACAAATCCCCACAGGAAGAGTATCATTTTTCCTTTCCCCTCTGCAATTTTTACCGCAAACTGATCCTTCATGGTTTTACCACAGTGAAATATTTCACTCTGCACTGAGTAATATGAAGTTTCTCTCCCGCGAACGTTAGAGAAAAAAGCTATTACTCATTCATTGGTGAACCGCTCACCCTATATCAAGCGATGGAAATCAAAAGCTACGGCAGAGATCGATATTCCACCATTCAAATTTCATTAAAAAAGGGAACCCGAGAGATTGAATAAAAAATGAAGCAAAAAACCTGTTGACAAGCACAAAATTAATCAGAATCAAAAATCCATCGCGCAATAATAAAGTTCGGGGAATATCGAGAAGTACTCCATTTTCTCGCGTCAAAATATCTCGAGTTACTATAATCAATTACCAACAACTAGAACAAATTTGTTTTGAAGACGTTTTCTGAGTAAATATTTGAAAAATTCGCATTTAAATTTAAATATAAGTGCATAAAATATGTATGTTTAAATATTCTTTCTATCAATGTCAAAATTTTGAAACTTTCGCCTAAACGATAATTAATTTAAATATTTTTTCATGAGAGGAAATACTGAGGAAGCATTAAAACCGGTTCAAAATATACAATAATGATTTATCTCCAGTTTCATCGGATGTTATTTTTTTGAGTATTTGAAGTTCGTCCACTAAGGTTAAATGGGAAATAATTTTAGCCGATGTAAATATGATAAGAATCAATTATTTGGACTATAATATACACTGATACTTTATTTAAAAATTTGTAAGATTTCGGGTAAATTTTGCAAATTCACTCACATATTGTCAAGCAACCTCAAAATCAGTGTACGATCAAAACTCATGGAAAGCTTACCAAAAATAAATACGGTAAATTATTTCAAACTGCCAAACCATCGAGAAGTTCTCAATTAAACAACAACGTAGTCATGCATCATCCGGAATACATATGATAAGTATAGGTGGTTATTTCAAAATAATGCGTCGATTTCAAAGATCGGTGTTATTCAAGTTGCAGCAACTACAGAGTTGCAAGACCAGATTAAATTACCAGCATATGAAAATATTCCATTTTTCCTCTTTGAGTAAGCCGAGAACAATGCCAAGTCAATTCTGAAAACTCCTGAATACTCTGCCTTACACTGAATACCATGCCATAAGTTGCAAACCTTATTCGAATCACTCACAATGCTTGCGCGTGACGTGTGAGAATTTTTTTAAAAATCGTATGATAACTAGCATGCATGAATACTCAGATGCCTTTGCGTAAGTGACGAGACCTTTTCAGAAATAATTATTTTGTTGCGAGTAGAAGTTTTTAAGTCACATACACGGTTTTTGGAGAATTAATTGTATTTCCCGAGGGCCTTAAAAACAACGTGGTTTCCGCTGCTGAAAAACGCATTTGTATGAAATCATTGGATTATATTGGAGTAATTGCATTATATTGTCCTTTATTATATTTTGCTTTCATTTGTTTAGTACGCTTGGCAAGTTAAACGTTTACGTTGTGTTACGCTGATTTTTTTCTACTTCTTCAATGTCACACATCGTAAAATTACGTCATGATCTGTGCATCCATAAAATGATCATGTGCATCGACAAAAATTTCGCTATTGTTGGGTTCGCCACACCCAAACACTCAAGTACTCGTCAAATCCGCGCTAATGGTTGAGACGTGCTTAGGTACAGGCTAAATTCTTTGGCTTCGACATCTGGGTAGGATAATAGATGCAGCAGCTCAATGCGCGAGACTGAAACGAGCTAGACAGTTGAAGCACGAAATTCGGACAGAGCTTGTTCTTTCCTAGCCAAATATAAGACTGCTTTCAGAAATTCCTCGAAGGTAGCAGGTAAAGATGCGGCGTCACAAAGACTCGACACTGAACATGTCCCCACCACTAGATATCACAATGGTGAGACAGCACTTGATGACACTTCTCACAGTGTGAGGGAGGCATTTCACTATGAACAAGACTAATTTTAAGTATACCGGGACTAGCAACGGTGATAACTTTTACGGGAGTCACCCGCAGTGCACAAACTGTGCGAAAAATCCACAAAGAAAAAATCATTCGCCTTGATCAGGATCCTGGTCATTTCAAGAGACTGCTCATCACTTTGGATCTTAGAATTACGGAACCATAGGGATTTCAATCTAACGCGTTCATTTGTCATCATCCTTCATAATAATGTTTAGAGAGACAAACAGAGCTCGTGTGTATTACGTTCACAGTACAGTATCATTCAAAATTGTCGAAAATGCTAATCCGGAGCATAGTTCAGATTTAAATAACTCCTTCGCACTAATCCTCCTCGTGCAGTATGATATAATACGAGGTTCAATTTACTCTACTCAAACGATACAGCGAGTAATGAGGCAGCCAGATGATTACATTTATGCCCGGGGGTCTCCATCATGGAAATGGTTCCATTGGTGATTAGTGACGATGTCATATCCATGGTTGGAACGCGTGGAGACTGCGAACATCAAAGGAAAGCTCCGAAAGCTACACGTAATCGCCAAAAAAAATGGAAAAGCAGGTCGGTAATTTGTTGGACGTATTAGGGTTTTAAAAGCGACGGATCAGCGACATGTGGATGGATCTCCTTTGGCAGAAAAAAGGTCTAATTTGAGACTCTGAGAGCCAAATTGGGAAAATTCTGGCCAAAAGTCAAGATGGGTTTGGTTTCCGACTGATAAATCTCTTGATCAAACCCTAATGATTCAGAAACGCGCAACCGGATACCATCCATCCGAGCTCTCTACAAATCAAATCACACATCCAATTAAAAAAAGGTCTTCAAACAAAAAATGCGTGATAATCCTGAATTCCAACCAAACATTCTACAGACAGTAATAAGCGGAATAGTGACTTTCCCATCACGAAGTCCTTTCTCGTCCAAAAAGTAACGAAATCAACAATGTCGTTTCAACAGTACTTAACGCGAAAACTGAGGTAACGTTTCCCGTTGAAATATCCACGCGGGAAAATAGTGTGTAAATAAACCTAATATGACCTTCTTATGGCATTAAACCCATACCACATGCCCCTGATCCATATGCCACTAATGTATAATAAAGCCCAATTGAATGACCTCCGCAACAAACCTCGGAGTAAATATAAACAGAGCATTGGGTATTCCGGCTACGTTGGCTAAAAGACGAGGACAGCATTGATACCCATAACTTTAACATTATTTTGGAATATACACATAAATTACTTTTCAATGCCTTCAAATTGATTCCTTTGCAGTCAAAACCTAGGTCAGAATAAAGCTTTAAAGGGTGGATATTAGTGAATTAATTTTTTTCCACGTCTGTAAATTCCTCAAATTACACCCTCAAACATCACTTTTTTTTCAAGAAAAAGTGTTTCGAAAAATGTAAAAAGTTGTTAGGCCATAGCTTTTATAAAACCTTGATAGCTCTCCTTTGTGAGTATGAAATTAATGGAAACAAAATTTTCAATCGAAAAATGTAACGTGTAAATAAACAATATTTCTGGAATAAACCAATCAAACGTATAAGATTTCACGTGATCTGATATTTTGCCATTTCGATCTCGGTCGCATGAGTAAAATCCGAAAATTGCTGTAGTTTAAATTAAGTTTGCGATACAAAATCTGAGCCACCACCATTTGCACTTCTAAGCATAGATGTCAATAGAAACTACACGAAAGCCAAAATCAAGAAATGAAGAAATGAAACGAAATGAATTCAACCTGGGGAGCTATATTCAGTATCGAAACGAAAACAGAGTGAAAAGTACTTCGGGTCGAAAGTAAACTAAAACTCTGGGTGCGAAACGAAACGATGACAATTTTTCTCACCAGAGGGACCACGTGCTTCACCTTCGGACAGTTTAGTTTTGACCCACACAACGAGCACGAATTGTGATTGAATGAAGTAGAGGTTCTGCCTACCGTCATTAGATGCATGGGGCACTCACATTTTTACCACTAACAGGAGAACGGTGAACGCAAACTGGGCATTCGATTTCTAAGCGCATTGCTTTAACCTCTCTACACATATGTCAAACGTAATGGGTCGAAACGACTCCCTCTTATCCGCCTCCACTCAACTTCTGGGATCGAAACATAACTATGAGCAGCGGAGTTTCAATTAATTTAGTTTCGTTCCCGGGAGTTAAGTTTCGTCCTGGGTCGAAACTAAACTCCTTGGTGATTTTAATTTCGCGCGGGAACGAAACTAAACCTAGAGTTCGTATTTTCGTTTCCCTTCGGGTCGAAACGAAACATTTTCGTTTCGTTTCACTTGCCATCCCTGCCTCTCAGCTTCATTCTATGTGACGTAATTCCAAGGGTTGACCTTCTGGGGCGAAGGGACATCGTGTATCCTCCAGCTCCTCTCGCCTTCACAAATACGTGTAGCATAGCAACCGTAAATGGTAACCATCATATTCTGCATTGTTGTCAAGGTGGCCTGAATATTATGTTTATGTATAATCTAAGTCAGAGAGTGATTTTAAAGGGCCTTGTTTAAGAATCAATAATAAATAAATTTGATAAACGTGGGCATCTTATCACCACATGCGTATCTCCAGAGGAAAAACGAACATGGCATCGTTAACGTGGTCATCAAGAGTAAGTTTTACTCCAGCAATACAAAGTACATGACAATGAGTTTCTGGCAGGCGCTTCATTTTTAATTTTGTTTCCGAGAGACAAACTCCAGAAGCCCTGTCATTTGGAATGTATTGCATTATCATCCAGCACTTAGCTAAATACAACACCCCCTCCTCAAGTCACTCCCCCAAAAATAGAGCAATAATTTTACCCAACCCTGGTGACAAGCGACATTTAAACTCCGGTTTTACAGTCATGGGTAACCTCCACTTTCGTATTTCCAAAGCAATCCTCAAATTGAATTCTTTGCGGAAATTTCTAATCGACTGACTGAACAGATTACATTTTTCTAAAGGAATTTGACAAAATAACAAGTAGGTAATAAGTGTGACTTCATAAAACTATGGAAGTGGCAGGCAATGCGTAAGGATTTATTGCCTAACGTAGTCTCCCTCTTAGTTATCGTTGGATCATTAAGCATGAACACATGTATAAAATAAACTAAACCCGTCATACCCTACTCACGCAGGAACATCACAAGCAAGTCGATAAGGCTGGACTCAAAAACTTAAGAAAGCAGAATACTATCCGCTAAAATTATGCACATTATATGCAAAATACACACCGAAGATGCAACGATTACTTTACGAAAAATTTGCAGAGGTGAAAGAGGGACATATGTTTTTTTTTTCAAATTAAAAATTACCAGTTAAAACTACCTCAAAAGTAGAGCAGTACGGATTCGATTTCACATCTTTACATCGACTTAGTCACATCTCATGTGTCAGAATAAACCACCAGTCTCCCTAATGCAAACATAACACTATTTCATAGTATTTTTTTCATCATACGTCTTATATTCCAGCGCAGATTCATTATCATTATGAGGTCAATTGAACCAATCATCATCCAAAAAATGTAGTCCCATTCCAAATTCTTCGACGTAACCGGCATAATTATTGTGGACTCAACAATCTTCTTGTGACTCTCTAGTTTAAAACTATGCCTCACTAATGAGTGGTAAGTAATCTCTTGACATTTTTACCAGAGGAATCCATGTCACAGCGATTCTATTTCCATTGCTCTCCATGAGGCCTCAACTGATAAGCCATAAAGTTTGGTTTTCATACAGAATTAAAGGTTTCTGTATCCAGAGATTATCTCTAAATAAAAACTAAAAATATTTAAACTGCCCTTGAAAGTAATATTATTTTCATTAATCTTAGAGTACAATAAAAACGACTATTTTTAGATAAGACAAAAATTAACGATTAAATAGATAGGTTTTCTATAATGGTAGATATTTCAAACGGATGGATGAGATCCGCGGGAAAGGTCACCGTATCTTACATTTCCATCGTTACTGCTTTTAATATCGAAATTTTCTTTAATGAGACTCCCATTTAAATATGAATCACTAACAGAATAGAAAACTCTCAAAACCCAGGCGAGTCTAAATGTCATGCCGTTTCGTAGAAACCGTGGAAATAATTTAAGCACCATTTGTAAAATTTTAATAGCAGACGGTATAAATATTCACAATAATGAGGGTAGGAAATCATTCTGACTGTAAGTATTTCTGGATAAACGCTAAATGCACATAAAATTGAGTGTATAGATAAATACCTTGAATGAAACTCTCCAACATGTATTATTTTCTCCTCGAAGGACTTTGATGAATGCAAGCATGACCTTATCTTACTTACTTTTCTTACTTACTCTTTCGGAAGTAATTATCCAGATTAATTACCAAATATTCTGTAAAAGAATCTAAAAATGAAACTAAGAGAGTATAAATCAAATGAGAGTAAAAATGGATTCTCGATTATTAATTGAAACGGGGACACCCATAGCCGAATTCAACGCTGCAGGAAATTTGGTTTCCTCGCAGAGCAAAGGAAATTTCTTCCCTTGCCCGCCATCCAACCAGTCACCTTTGTAGAAAGAATAGGCGTAAATGGTGGAGGGATAGTTCTGACACAAACAAATGTTTTCATCCAGTATAAATATTGTAGTATAAAATGAATATGATGATACGATGCATATTCATAAAGTAAGGGGCGTTTGGTCACAGGAAAAAATATACTCATATGAAACACATTATGTTGGCACTTTTAGGTGGCTACAAACCTAGTTCACTTCTCGACATGATCTCCGTTCACTTATAAGCATTTTCCGTGCAGCTGCACCGGCTTCTTTAACTCCTCTGCATAAAAGTTCGCCGCCTGAGAGTGCCCAACGAGCAGGCAGGTGGGGGCAGCTGCCCCTCGCTGGGTATTAGGATAAGATATGGAACTAAAATAAAACTATTTTTTCAAGGAAATAATCTCATAAATCCCATCGCTTGCCCACCTCCTAGACCATGGCTTGCCCCCTCCTAGTTATGATCCTGGGTACGCCCTTGTTTCTAGACGTGCATTGACTACATTCTAAAGTTGAGTTGGAGCTGCATCGATATACGCATTGAACATGTTCTCAATTACTATTTCATCTTCTTTTGAAATTGTGGCATAAAACAAAATTCAATTCGCCTTAAAAACTATTGAAAGCACAACCTCGGCAGTGCCCTAGTTCTCTGAAACTAAATAAGGTCACAAAGGCATAAAAGTGCTAAATTACAGCAAAATTAAAATAATTATTAAGGTTTTCGGGTGAATTACTTACGCAAGTGGAGTAACTTGTATTATATTACGTACAAAAACGTACAAAACCAAGGGAATTATAATGAGGACCTTACTGCGATCATGTGCCCTAAGGTCTTAGAAGAACAACGCCGCAGTGCGCGTTCTCTTTCTACCCCCTAGAAAAAGTTTCTCTGCAATGGAGAAACACTTCAGCTCAAAGTTGCCAGAAAAAAATCCTAACGCAACAAAGCTAGGACTCCTTAGCAATGTTTGAAACTTCATTATATTAGAGAAAACTTCATCAGAACAAATTAATTATTACTAACTAGGCACAGAAGAAGAAGGTTCCAATTTAAAATAACCAACCACCAAGATTCCAAAACACAAAGTAACTTCAACTTTTGTTAATAATGCAATATTTACGGCCAAGTTGTCCGCAGTGCTTCACAGCAATTTTTTTTTTGCTCCCTCCATTTCTGGATGTTAGTTAGGGATGTCAGTTAGGGATGATTGAAACGGAGACAGCATAAATGAGTGTAGCAATGTGTTCGCACTAATTTTACGATGGAGCAATATTATTTTAATGATTTCAGCAATCAAGTTGCCAGCACACTCAATTTATTAGAGTGAAAAATATGCGGTAAAACAGTTTAAAAAGCAAATTAAATTTTACGGAGCCAAAGATTCTTCAGAAAACCGTAGTTCAAAGTTAGATAAAAAATTTTATTCATGTAAAGCAAGCAGAAAAAGTATGCCTGATAGAGGACGCAGGAACTAAATAACAGCTCTGTAACACTAGGTATCATACAAAAATACAATAAATATACCTTTAGAGCGCATTTGAGGACCGGGAAGAGATAAAGTTCGTTTTGCAAGAATTTGCTAATTATACCCATTTTAAGTACCCATCCAAAAATAAATATTATAATGCAACCAGGACCATGAAAATCCCCAAAAATTACAATTCCATCCGTCTCGCTGAAATAATTAGTTAATAATCTACAAGAAACCGACTGTTTTTACAGCCTACTATTGGTGTTCCCGATGGCGTAACGGCAGATAAAATGCCAAGTCTTATTTTTCAAATCATAACAAGACCTCCTGTGCGACTAATAAATTTTCCTCATTACTAAACACATTCAACAACGTTGTCACTCACCCATCATGAGCGCTATGATAACAAATGTTAACCTCTTATAAATAGAAACCTAAGTCATGGATTTTTCTCTACTCTTTTGTAGATTATGGTATGGCTTCTCATATGGTTCTAACCATATACTAAGGCAAATATCACGCTGCAGGGGTGCAGCTATCCTTAATACATAGTTACTTCGAACCGAATTAACTTTTATTCCTCGAGGAAAAATAGTATGCATGCAAATAAAACAAGATTTTTCCGACGGGCTATTGTTTTAGATATGATGTTAACCCTGTTGTTTATTATGCTTAGGCCGTCTTTCCTCCACAATCCAACTCTGTTCTGTTGACCATGTGGCCCTTAACCATTTCCATATCTAGCCGTTTTCCGTCACCCTCAAAATGTTCTTTTCCCTCTTTTTAACATTAGTTAATATTATTTTCATTCTACACAGGTGTAACCATGATTTTACCAGAAATGAATAAAATAGATTTTGCGTCATGTGAGTGAGTAAAGCTTTTAAAGAGGAGCCTGCAAAATCTTATCATTTATGATGGAAAGATTCCACCAAATCCTAAGACAACAGCTATATTCATAGTCCAACATGGTTGAAACCGGTTGAAAACTATAAAACTCTTTAGACTTCACCGAGTAAATTAATTTTCATTAAAATTCCTGATTTCCATAATTACTTCCTGGTTAGCCATCGAGTTTTTACAGAACGCTAGTATGAAGGAAGTGGCGAGCCTTTTTTTATGAAACTATCCATAAGACACAAAAGAGGTTGACACATGAATTCTCCGATTAAAGCGGCGAACAAGCAATACGCAGCCGGAGCACTGTTGACTGGTAAGTTATCAAGTAGCATTGACTGCCTCTGCACTCATGGAATACAGCTCATTGCATTAACTCCCAGGCGAGTATCAGCGCCATAAGTCAGCAACGGCGTGAACACAACCAGGAGCTTGAGTCAAACGCCCCGTAATGCCGTCAAGACACGTCAAAAGGTATGATCTCGTTACCCTTCGCCGCACCAACCACCGCGCGTACACCCCTGCTAATTGCATCTAGGATTTCACTCACTCGGTCCCGTATTCTGATTCTCGCTGAGACATGCCGTCATATTACTATTCTCGTGCGGTCTCGAAGAGCTAATGCAGTGATGCGATCCAGATGGACAAGAGAACAAGAAAAAGCTCTCATTCACCACCTTCATTTATAAATGTTAGTTTCCATACGCAAGTCCATGACCGTTCTAACCAGAATAAAGTAAAAATACCATTACTGAACTGAAGGCATCACTTTTCACTGTGTGGATCAGAAATAAAGGCAAAAGAAAAGAGTTCGGTTGCTCCCTCCAATTTAGTTTCTTGTCTGTGTGCATTCAAAATATTTAAGATAATTCGTGAACCTGCCGCAGAGTGGTTCCCAGACCACGCATTGTTGGAAAAAAGTCTAGACATGATCGAAATGACATGTTTGATTGTTTATAGAGGGTCTCTTATTCTGATAAATTCAAGTTTATCAGTTTTGAATCCTTCAATAGGTGATTTGAAGTATTTCTTTTAACTTATGCATGTTTTAATTTTGAATATATTATTGAAAAGTTTTGTAGAAGGGCATCCTTCGTAGCCCAGATCGTTTGTTTAGCAGTCTGTAATATCTACTTGGAGGTAAATTTATCGTACGGGGTTTGTGGCATTATATTTTAGAAAAAATTGTAATTGGATTTCATTATTTTTATATTTGAAATGCTTAATTTTTATCAAAGATTATAATGATCGAGGCTCACGTTATATCATCCTCATAAATTGATTTAACAAGTTATACAGGGAAAATATTTTTCAGGGCATGAAGTCATATTCAGGAGGCTATAGTATCATTAATACCTCCTTAGGTATGATCCCAGGTTGTCTTCTGGACGTTTCATGGTAGCTGGATACTAACGGATCCAATGATAAAGGAAGCATATGCAATAATTCTTCGTTGCATTCTCTTCAGAATTCTTCGTGTTTCATTTTCTATATCGTCTACAGATTTTGAGTCGAGCCCCTAGTGGTTCTGCAGAAAATTGTGCGATCGGCTGGGGTTCAACTTCGATAATGCGAGATCCGTGAATGAGATTTTTTTTTGAGGAACGCAGGCATGTTAAACCATTTTTATAAGAAGCAAAAACTATCGGCCACTTCCAAAGTACCTACACTTTCTGAGCAATTTTATGTTTATTTAGTCTTCAAAATAACGGGCAGGCGAAAAATCAAATCCTCATCCATTCCAGTAATGCTGGATGCTAGTTCTGGATTTTCAAAAAAAAAATGACGGGCACCGTTCCCATCAATGGATGTACCACTGTCTTGTCTTGGTTGGTATACTACTAAACCCATAAAGTAATCAAGTTGTTTTTTTTTCGTTTCACCACTGCCTGACCAGTTTTTGTACAACTACAGAATTAGCTCGCTGCGTTTCAAGCTCATACTTACCACAAAGCGACAAGGACTTACAAAGGCCTTAGTAAGAGCAGCTTGTCGACGCTATCTTAGAGTATGTTTTTTAATGTATAGAGATATTTCTCTGTGGCGTCAAGCAGTGTGCTTTCAGTTTTCCAAGCACTTATAATGAAACAACACAAACGGATGCGCGCGGCACACTGGTCTACGCAAAATTTGATGTCACTTTTTTCAAGTTATATGGTACCGAATAATGATTGTTTAAATTCGTCATATTGTTGTTCGAACTTGTGGAAAAGAGCGATTTTTGTATTTATTATAACAAACTTCCTTCAAAAATCTTGAACTTGGACGGTGGACATTGTCATAAATAGTCTAGTTACTAATAAACAGTTTGGAACAACAATGGTGGTGACTTAAGCGCCTCATTCGCTTCATTGTTTTATGTTTTAGCTACGTGGTATAATTTAATGTCTACTATCATTTTCATCCCCGTAAAATTGAATGGTAATTGGAATGAGAGTTTGCTATTTAGCCCAGTTTGGAGAACAGCCATTATATTATATCACTGAACACTAAGGGGCGTAGGTAGGTGCAGCTAAATTTTTAACCATTTTCAAAAAGAAGTAACGGCAAGTATTTTCCATTTGATCCGAGCCACATGTTCTGCACAGGATTTTTTTTTGCTCTACTTGAAATAATGTTTCTCATTTTAATTGACAAATGACTTAAAATGACGTATCTAGGGTACCAATTGTTATGGAACGATTTCAAAAACCACTCCTAGAAACGGATTAGGCCTCTTTTGACACAAACACACCCATTTCTCAGACGACTGTCAATGTATAGTCATCAAGTAGTAATCCTGTTATGAGTCTCACAAAATGCAAAATTTCGTCCATTTTTATTTTCCGCACTTTTAGCTGTTAGAACATTGCTATAAACAGATACTTAAGAATAAATACATCAGCTAATAGTACTTAGATATAATGACTACGAATTCGCGTTAGGGTCACAGGTTTAATTTATAAACAAAATATTCCACTTTTGTCCATGAAAAGAGGGTCTAGGAACCACTTTGTGCCGGCTGCTTGAGATTCAGTTTGTGGTCCGGTTTCGCGCCTCAAGGCACCTAAAGTCAGTCGAAATTCATCGTCCAATTCGAGAAGTTTACAGTTTAAATGCAATGAGTGATGGAAGGGTGAGAAAGTTCGTAAGATTTTTATCAAATTACGAATATTTCTCTTCAAATCTTGGAGCCGTCAGCTTTTCGCAGTCAGTGATGATCTCGTACGGAGAGTCGATGAAGAAATTCACTTTCTAACGAATTTCCTGATTATCAATATCTCTTTTGAATAATATTATCACATGAATCTTTCATAATTGCGATAAAGAGAAACACTTCGGGCAGCTATGACTGTCATCATTGACGGTGCCGTTCTATTTTATAGGACTACATGAAATCTAATACACATTTCACTTTGCCATGTTGCAATTTGGTTAACGAATGCCTACCTAGTGACAAGATTATATAACTATAATGCTAATTATTGGCTATATGTGTGTTTATTAACATTGATATATCATATATAATGAAGTAATGTAAAATGGCCTTTGCACCAATAAATAACTTCATTATAAGTTACTCGACCGCTATGACAAAGGTCTTTACAGACTTGCAAACTATGTGAAAAATTAGTTTAGATGCACACCATCATGTGCTAATAAACTTTTGATTGTACTAAATAATTTTCTATGTATTTTTTCGAAACGGCACTAACTTCCTGAATACGACTCCTAGCGAGGAAAATTAACGTATGATTACAACCGGCAAACCTTCCACAAAGTCTTCTCTCTCATAACCATAAATATTGGTCAGAGGTCACATAAATTTCGTAGCGTGAACACTTTCATTTCACAACGCAATCGGCCACAAAGTCTCGTTGCTCATTGTTAATAATGCATAACGTTAAGTCCTCGCCGCGCGAGCACACTCTTGATACGCAATGCCGAGTAAACACCGAAAAAAAATCAGATGAATAAATTTTTGGGCATAAAATTGAGGTAAAAAAGGTTTTTCGTCTGTGATAAGAATCGAGAACGAAATTAAATTTCGTCATGCTGCACTCGAAAAAAAGCGAATTCGCTCTCCATTGCAAGTCCACAATGTCCTGACATCATACTGCGTGTTGCTCAGCTTTCCACCCGCAAGCACTAAATTTCATTCCAGGTGGCATGATTGCACGTTTATTAAGTCAGAGAAAGATGGGGAAAGATCATAATCATAACTAAAATCTTTCAACATTCACTTCAAAATAGTATCCTCTCGGTCATCTGAAGGGTGCTTAGCAGAGATTTTGGGGTTGAATGCTCACTAGCATGCAAAAAGCAATAAGAATGTGGACATCCTATCAACGAAAAAGCATTCTGTAATACGTGCGCATAAACATACAGATGTCGCAAGCTTCCATCAAGCATGGAGCTAACAGAACTACTGGACAAAGGTCCTCGACTTTATGCACCCACATTATCTTCAAGGTAACGACGCAAATATATTTTGGGAAATATGCGAAATACTATACAGCGTGATGTATTTTTCAGCCCTTTTTTAACGCTATGTTTATTATCATTTATTCATTAATATAGGGAAGAAAAATAAATCACGCCAAGCAAGCGCGGACAAAAAGCACGATCTTTCACTTCCAAGGCCGCAATGTCCAAACTGCACAGTTTTCCGCCCGAAAGCGCTAAATTTCATCCCGTATGACGTAATTCGGAAGAGTGCCGAGGTCACGGTTATGCCAGTCCGTGCTCTCAAAAAACACGCGTCAAAATTCCGTCGGACGTTATCGGGTCAGATATGTCCGAGCGTCCTGTAAAACTTCACTCAAACGAGTTCACCGAGGCAATTAAAAAAGCCATTTGTCCACCAATAAAGGGGGAAAAAATTAAATCTCTCGAATATCGCCGTACCTCGTTCGGACGAACCCGTTCTCCCTCTACCCCTTGCTACCCTACCCCCTTCCCGTCCCTCTTGCCCCTCTCCAAATCCCAAACGCTGAGCCCTGGGAAAAAGGTTGGTTCAATTTCCCAAAGATGACAAGGGATCGGTGGCGCCAGCGCTTAGTAACTCAATCGATCGACAAGTCGCCATAAATCACCGCCGTTGTGTGCAGCCGACGCCGTCCACGCCTCGTCCCCAGACTCCCGAGGGCCATTCTAGGATATGGGGATGGGGGGGGGATAAGTTATTAAGGGGTATAGGAATGAAGGGGCCAAGCCGCTTCAAAACCAAGGTCACCGTTGAGGTAAACACGAAGGTAAAAGCCTCAAGCGGTGAGATGTCATATGCACAGGTACACAGAAGCGTTCCTCATAGGTTTCCGGGTTACAATCCCTTCCCCTCTTGAGCCTTTGAAATCACTGCCTTTACTTTATTTTAATAAATAATCGTACAAACTTACTGTTTTTGAGTCCTAAAAATTACGTTTTCCACATCAAAAATCCCAAAATTTTCTCGGACCCTCTTTGCCGTGGGGTGTTTTCCACACAACCTGGAAGCGCCCCAAAGCCTCCGGTAAACCCCTATTTCAAAATCCTTGCTACGCCAATGCAGCTACACTATTGTCAAGAGGACTGCATAGAGGAGGCCCAATTCCATCGCATTGAAGGTTGATTTCTGTTGCCACTTCGGTCGCACTTTTAATCGGTTTTCAAAAATGTCCGTGGAGCGGTGATGAGTGCAATGACATTCGCTTTTATCCAATATTTTACAGTATAATGTTTGTCATTGCGAGGAATAGAATTGAAAAGTAAATTATTTCATTAATCACACCATCATGTTTTCACCACACCATCACCACATTTCGGGTAATACGCCTAATCATACCTTATTTCGCCGTGGAACTCGGATCAGTTTGTCCACCAGCGACACGAGTGGCGACTTTTGTAAACCCATTTAAATGCGCAACACATTTCGAGGCAGACTGGATCCTCTTTTTCAGTATTCGTGGGCATTTGGAGGAGGCGTCCGACAGCTATGGTGATTTGCACCTATCGGGAAGTGCCGGAACGGATGATCGGAGAGGAAAACGTTAAAAAATTGTCACTATGGTATACAAATTTAATTCACCAGAGTTATAAACTAATCAATTGTATAGCAGTACAAAATGATTGAATCGTATAGTATTTATGACGTGCTTCCAGAAACGTCAAAACGGTCAAACAATCAAGCGTAGGAATTTAATTCGACCAAGTGAAGGAGAAAATAACAAGCGATAATTATTCACAAACAATTAAAGATTTGATGATTGAAAGTGTATGAGAAATGAATAATTTATTAGAAGTACGGGTTAGGGATTAATAAATAGGAGGAAGGGGGCGAATACGTCAAGCGACTTCATGACCAAGGGTACTTAGAGGTAAAAAGCCACGTAGAAGGATTCAGGCAGTGAGATGAGACCTGTGCAAGAAGGGAGTTCGAGAGAAGAGAAAATCAAATACAGACGTCGCGTCGGCTAATTCATTACGGCATGGCTGCCTACAATGCCGATCGACTATAAACCACGACCGCGCCGTAAAAATTCCTTGGCATGCTGCATCCCTGCACGATATTCCCGAATGTCACGCAGATCAACGGCCAAGACTGGCCTTTGACGGGTATTACGCACTCCGGATTATTTAAAAGCTGAAGAGAAGATAGTGCGTGACTGAACAAGACTTGCCGGAAATTACAAAATACATGCAATGGGGTCATTCACTCATACTCGAAATCGCAAACATTTAAGAAATTTCAATAGATGGAAGAGAAAGACAATGGCGACTTAAATACAAAATGTCATCCAATTTAAATATACCGGGACTATCTATAGAGTCACCCGAAACTCACAAACTGAGCGGAAATTCGACATAATTCCGCAAAATTTCCTCAGAAGGGAATTACGCCTCGAAAGCTTCACTGGAAAAAGCACTCGACCAGAAATCTGGGTTCGAATCCCGGTCAAAGCGAGTGATTTTTTATTCTCTTTGGAATTTTCGCACAATCTTATCCATTCAGCCGCTCCGTAGTAAGTATGATTTAATAAAATACGAAAGTTACTTTCCACTCGTCATGATTTGGTGACGTCATCACGGTTCTGGTTCATTTATTCATTCAGGGATAGCCTTTCATTCGAGGGACTGAATCGCTCCGAAGAACGTCAACGACGATCCGTGCGTAGCCCACGAACAAAAACGATGACTGGCTTAGATGCGATGATCCCTCACAAGGCATGTAGGCAAGGAGGGGTTCTAGTGGCTTCTAAGTCACTTTTCTAAGAAATTTTTCCCTTGTCGCGAATACCCGCATTGCATGTGCTGGGACCACTTGTCTAGGGGCACCTATCCTCTGACACCCCCATCTTTCGATATGGTTATATTTAATAATGCCTGCCAATAAACAAAGATGAATTTAACTTAAAGCATCCCGCAAGCAAAACATATAGCTGATCCAAAATAAAATATAAAACACCAACAGTATTTTCCACCCTTTAATACACAACTCCAATCAAGGTCCATGAGAATGACCTAAACGTGCCGAATCCATAATCGGTAGTAGATTTGTGTATTAATCCTTAGACTGAGTGAACTTTTTTATACGTTTTGTAGGCTGACAGCGAAAAATGTTTTTAAACGTTTGACTATTGCTCTAATACCTTCTTCAGTTTCCCAACACTTTTATTGCTACTTGGGTAGAGCCCAAATGCACTTTCCCACACTGTAGGGTTCGCTATTTCAGCTTAACTCTCCCTGACCATACCAAAAATACAAAACATTTAAATCGTTCCCGCAGCCTCAGGGTAAAATATATAAATTACAATTGATGTTTAATATTTTATCATGGATACATCCTATTTCCAACATGTCAGGCCCGAAGCGATTTCATAAAGTTAATGTAAGGAATTGTTTGGTTTTCCGATGCAAGCAAATTGAAAACAAAATATCGGTATGGGCAACCCGCAGACCACCCAAGTTCCTCCGAAACAAATGTAAATTTATGGCTCCGCGCACATGACGCAAAAATTATTTTTCTTTGAAGAATTTTCGAAGTGGACATCTTCCATAACTTTTGTATTCATTCACTCAGTATGCAACCCGAAATTTCGTATGGACAGATTTGGGTAGAGTTCAAAATTCAAGCCCAAGCATAGTGACTGTCAGTTTGCCACATTCAAGCTAGGATGATCAGTTCCAATCCTAAGATAATCTCGAACAACGAGGATTTTTGTTTGGTGATTTTTTGAAGGATTTACGCCGGATTTCAACGCGAAACAATTTTGTCACTAACTCAACGCTCTTCTCACTAAGCTTAGACGATACCCAACTCTCTGCTATGGGCTATGATCATTTATATAATGATAATTGTCCAAAAATTTTATGGTATATTACCACAAAACGGTGGCAAAAACAATGTCAGTTACTAGTGTAAGCACTTATATTATGAATAGGGGGCAACAGAATTCGAGTGCCACAGCCACTAGACGCTATTTTAGTTCTAGACGCTAGAAGTTCTAGACGCTATTTTAAAATATGTATCACTTTTAACTCCCTTATAACTACACTTGTCGTGTCTTACCTACTATTACTACTACCTACGTCATTCACTTAGCATTTGGTTCAATTAAAAAGATAGTTGGATTACACCACCGAAGTTTCAGCATTTTTTTCCTCTTCGGAGCGGATAGTGGGAAAAATAAATTACAGTAAATATCGATAAAGGAACAATTACTTTTTTCCAAAACATCAAAATTACAGGTCATGAATTGCATCCACAAATATGGATCTAAATAAATTATACGCATCATTTGATACTGAAATAGTACTTGTAACTAGAGAACACAATAAATATAATTCAAGGAGAATTTATATCTTTGTACTATAATAAATCTGACAGTACTTAATAGATATATATATGATCTTTTAATTTCCCTCTACACAGACAAAATTCGATTTTTATTATTTTTCACTTATAGCTGTTTTATTCTAATCCTTGTGTTTATAAAATCAATGAAGCTTTCTTTGCTTTGTAATGCACGGAACATCACCCTGTTTGTTTAAATTTTGCTAAAATTCAACGCATTCTTGTCATTGTAAAGCTTTTTGGTATCATACAAGCCAATGTTCAAAACACGGTGAAATAATAGAGAGAATGTCACAAATATGCGAACGTGAAATGTTTAATTTTTGAGCAGCGTTATTCCAATCCCTATTTTATCATAAAAATAATGGAGATCAATTGAACAAGACAGCAAGGCCTTCGCATCCAAAGGTAGATGAATAGAAGTAACTCAAAGTTTCGCAAATGATTTGAATTTACGCTCCAAACTTCAATCAGGGAAATGATTTCAATCAAAAACAGGGAACTACAGGGGAATAATTCAAGCACACAGTAATTTCAATGCCACTTATATACTTATATTTTTATATTACTTATATTTTTTTTCTATCACTCGGCAAGATGCTGCTTTAACTACCACGATGCATGGCAACAAAGACTTTACAAATCACATTTTATCCCTATATTTTAATGAAATCTCAATCACTTCTAACGCATGAATCATGATTAAAAGCCACAGTCGCGCCAAAATTAATTTCAAATTACAAGTCGATAAGTAACATATTATCCCATCAATTAGCATGATTGCGCTTCAGTCAGAGAAACACGTTCCAACTCTATTTAATAAATTAGCGAGGGATTCAGTTAATAACTACCGTGTTAACGGTCATAGCAAAGCACCTGGATTCCCGCGTTACAAGTTACGATGGATTTGGGGAACTAATTTGGGAGCAATTTAGTGCCGACGAGATCGAGACATTTTAGTGATTGTTTCCCGTTTCTCATCGCCCAGGGGAAATTCCATATTCAGATCGCTTGCCAGGAACTAAATCAAATCCCAACCAGGCAAACGCTCTCTGCTCAGTTATGATGATGGTGATGCAAACCATGACGACACTTTAATTAGAACTATTTGAGCCTAGTTTAGAGTATTTTTGGCGTAAAAATATATGTTCACTTCCTTATGATTGAAAGTCATACATTTACATACAGCGGTTTTGAGCAAAGGTGGTCAATATAATTTCGCTCGTCATCTCTGTGTACGGTCTTTGAAATAAAGTTCTTCTATAAAAGAGGATTTATAAGAAAATTAGCATGCAAAAGACATAATCAGAAAACATGCAATATTTTCGTAGTTCTTCTGAAAAGGGGCGTTAAAGCATAATTATTTGTCAATAAAACCTTAGCAATGGGACTGGATCTACATTCCTTAAAAGTTCTACTTTCAATTACAGGTTCTTCTTCAATTATATAAGTGAAATTGTATATCATAGGGAAAAATGTATAAAGAGTTTCACGCATCATTGTATCATGATAAAAATAAGATGTTAGTTATGTTAGCTAAAGAAATTTCCAGGTAATCGCATGGGAAAAATACTCATAGGCACTTATGCGAGGCATTACGGTATATAAATCCGCTTCTTTAAATGAAAAAATACACTACAATTGATAACAACGTTACACACTTATTCAGGATCAAAACAAATACGGATGTCAGCTCTTGTAATGAGGAAGTAAACATCTACGCAGAGATAAAGTTAAGGAAGAACTCTGCAAAAATTAAAGAAAAAAGTCCCTAAGAGGTCTTTCAAGTACTACGAAAGCACTCCTTGGGAACGATTACGTGTTTGTTTACTTTGACATGCTAGTGGAAGTGGGGTGTTACAGTATTGTTTTTCGTAAGAAAAGAATCTTTAGAGAAGACAGTATCAGCGGTCGGAAAGAGCGTGGGGTGATTTTACGCTTGAAAAAAATGTTGTCAATTCCATATAGAACGCCCAGATAGTATATTCTAATAAAATTTTACTAATAAATAATTATATAAATTTAATACCGTAATTAATGCTTCTACAGTATTCCAATTGTAAAAGTTTTTCTTAACCATGTGAAAAAAAGCAAATTCAAAAATAGAATAAAATATTTGGTTTTCTTCACATGAAGCAAACGTAAAAATTCTAACCTAAGCAAATGAGAGGAAGAGTTCGGTAAATAGTTATTTTTTGCTAACATGATGGAGGGGGAAGGGTTAGAAGTGGCTAAAAATGCGCATACCTTATACTTGAATGAAATTTAACTTAGATAAATGGAGCATGGGTCCATAGAATTTACTCCACGCTAATCTATCTCCAAAACACAAACCGGCTTCCATTTTTTTGTGTCCATTTTTAATCCTCTTCCCCGTTCCCCTCTTTCAGCACCCCACTCACTTGCCTCAGGGCCGAAAAAATTTGAATGAACACAAAACGTGATTTTTTTTTTAGCTATTTCCAGGAGTAAAGTTCAGCATTTAGGAACCAAAATTTAATTCAATATTGAGGGACAAACTTCGTAGTGTTTGAATCCCCAAAGTTATTAAATAGCCGTTACGTGGCAATAAACTAAAAAAATTGGAAAGGGGAATGTGGTAGTAATAATCGCAATATTTAAATCCCAGAGTATGAATGATTCTCCACGCAAAAAATATTAATTACTTCCGGATTCGAGCAGTATCAAATGTATTACCATTCACTTGAGAGTTGACTGAATCATATAAAATTATTGCTCCTCAAATTTTAACTCTACTCAGATTTAATCCAGACCCCTAAAATATCAAAACAATGTAGAAATATAATCTCTCAAGTATTATTTCAAACAGAACAATTGTCAAAGGAAAAATAAGGACATATTATTTACAAAACGTTTATTTTTACTCAAAAATTATTTTTTTCACTCTGTTCAAGCCTCATATGTTTTTCCCGATTTTCTCTCTCGAGTTTTGACCGAATTTAATGAGCAATATTTTTCTATCACTAATTTTTACCAACTCCATGGCATATCCATGGCTTGGATTAATAATGAATAATACTTTTGAAACATACGATTAAAATGTGTGGGTAAAAATGTTTTCCAGCGTACCATTAAATAGCCGCGCATATACAAACCACAATAAACGGCTCTGATGAAGGATAAAAATTACTATTTGAAGAGAATTAAAATTATTTCGCAGTCCGGTGGAATCATCAAATATTTATCAGATACAACTGCGATCGAAGTTTTAAACTTTCCGCTTTTCATGATCCTTTGAAATTAGGCACTCAATTTCGGAATGTGTGTGCTAGAACAAGCTATAAGTTCGAAACAAGTTAAATTTTCGGTAGACATTTCGGTTGACTCGTTTTGTCACGGCAAATTAAAATCGCATCCATCATCCAATTACCATGAAATACCATGAATTATTATCATATTCGAAATAAGATCACCGAAGCAGAAATTTCAATTCGACCACAATTAAGTCGAATGTAACAAAATGGCTTTAGCTTAGGGAAGCGTTGCTTTATGTTCACGGATGCAGGTAAAACAGAGGGACTTAATCGAGAGTTTTAGTAAACTATTTCATGCAAATACCCATTTATCAACAGATGTTCATGCAATTATCTATTTTTAAAAATATACAGGTTTACGCGAGGAATTTATATAACGTCATTCCTACGCAATTATTTGGAGTTGAGGACGATTTTGCACAAACCTCCCGGAAAAATGACATATTTTACGTTGTATCACATTTTGGCACGTCGTTTTTTGCAATGAAGAGCATTTGGTAGCTTTTGGTAGCTGTGACTTTAAGCACTAAAAGACAACGCCAACTGGAGTGTTTTCTCATGTTTCCACATAGTTATTCTCATAGAGCTATTGTCTATAATAACATCAAGGTTTACGCGAGAAATTAATTTGATGTCATTCCTCCGCAATTATTTGGGTTTGAGGACCATTGTTTGTATAAACCTCACGGAAAAAAGTTGTATCATATTTTAGCATGCCATTGTTTGTAATCACCAGCAGGTATTTGCAAGCAGTCACTTTAAGAACTAAAAGACAACGTTAACTGGAGCGTTTACTCATGCGTTCCCATGGAATAGATTGGGACCCACCATGCACGAAAACTAACGCATGGATTGTAATTAAGGTTCAATAGTCCAAGCGTGGAGCAAAATTGAAGCGCTTTGCAACTGAACCCTTTACTCTATGACTAGGTACACCTCACGACTAGATGGTTACGAATTAATACAACTCCGCATGATCTCAAACACGCGACTGGAACCAGGACTGGTTCCAACTAGAAGGCCCCGTTGAGCATAGGTAGTTGGAAGGTATATTTAAATGAATATACTATGCTCCACGCCAGGCCATGACACGGTTAAATATTTGCGATGGAAACGAGGCATCGGAGCAAGAAAACGGTACTGCGTTCCGCAAATTTCCGACCCACTCGGTTGGCCTCGCTCGGTTACGACAAACCTTCCACATCCGCCTTCCGCGACTCCATGACTGCGGCAGGTGCCCATTTCCCAAAACCCTGATTATCCACCATTGATACATGCATTCCTGCATACGTGCGGTTGGATGGAGTGGAGAGGAAATGAGTCGCGCATAAACTGCGTCACTAATTGTAGGGGTGGAGAGAGATCGCCCATAAACCTACGGCAGATAACACGAGAAAGAGGTACGTACACTGGAACTGATCCAAATGTTACAATGTTACAAATAAATTGGACGTGCTCAGGGGAAACTAAATGTGACCGCATGATATATGAAATAGAAAATTATTCAGCATATCTCACATTTATAAGAGTGAAGCCTTTCACGGAGTTCGAATGTTGACTCCATCTTTCGGGTTTCCTCCCGCGTGGCTGTTTATCGATTGATGACAGTTTCGCGAGCAAGCTAAGCGGGAGGAAGCCCAAATGTCAGCTGTCAGTGCATAAATTCAGGGTCAGCATATCCCATTCTTCTTCTCCTCTACATTTATTCCAAGCCGTTGACATTTTCAGGGCAAAACAGAAGAAGTAGCTTCCAATATGGTGATACACAGTTCAATCATAACTTGCTAGCCCTTGAGCATAAACAAATTTATGGCGCAGGGAACTAGTTTGGAAAATTCCATTGCTATAAATGGGTGCGGCTGAAAATTACTTTATCATCCGGTTATTTTTATACTCAAAAATCCTTCTCTATTTGTTCCAAGTTTTACTATCTTTTCATACTAAATCCATCGAAGGACAATGAACTTTAACCCAGCTATAGTGGAAGGGAACGAGGGGAAGCTAATTATTTTTCCGAAAATGTATTAATATTAAAGATCTTAGCCGTACCTGACGACATATGGCGGGGAAGTATATTAAAAAATACATCTTAGTAGATTTTACGGCCAGAAAATTTAATTTAACAGAAACTACACAGTCTTCAACTCTTGAGCGCTATTTTGATGTCTGCTTTTGGCTTCATGAATAAGAAAGCACATTGTTCCCGCTTGAATGGTATCTTTTCGAGGCATATCCGCCGCTTAAAACTTTGGCTATCAGCTTGAAATTATAAATCCAAATACGGCAATAGAGTAGGTACATTACTTGGAAGTGGACGTACGGGAAGAGTGCCGATACTCGATGAGTAAATGGGTTGCTAACAGGAATGTAAAGTTTCAGGATCATGAGGATACGTCATTTATCTATTCTTTTCACTGATTTTTTTGTATAAAAGTACGAAAAGGAGCGTTTGCCTTATCGAATCTCTCTGAATAATTCCCAAGCTGTATCGGAGACTCACCAGAAAACGTACCTATAATTTGTCTCTATTCACAAGCATGGCATGAAGCAATATTCAATACGCATTCAATAGGGAAGTGCACTAGTGTTTCAAATGCACCAAACACATTTTTTAAATTAGAGTTCAGAATAACATAATGTCGTAAAACCACAGTTTAAATGCTAATAGTGAATACTTTATTCGAGATGACCGTCTGAATTATGGAAAAATTCAAAGGCCGCGAAAACGGGTGTCCATGTTGAATATTGGCCGTGACGTCACAAGGCAGTAGCAGAAGGCAGCTTCTACACCGTTTAGTTCTACCACTATTATTGCATAGAAAAATTTCAGAATTTGAGGGTATCCGTTTTTTGCTGCCATAAAATATCTTCAGAATATATATGTGGCTGCTTCTCTTTTGAGTAAACGACTTCATCATTGCGTAATATATTAATATTCATTTACGTGTCAACTTCAAGTTTGGAAAGAGTAGTACGAATAGCACATTGAATCTTTAATAAATGCATCATGGCATTTATTTTTCGCTGGGTATATTTTGACACAATGCCGTTTATCATGCCAAAACTTTTTTTGTAAGAACCGAGTCAAACTAATAAACCTATTTCAGACGTTTGCTGCAAGACTTATTCGTTGCGTATGTATTCACGCCGGCCGGAACGTTCGCCCTTCGCAACTAGAATCATGGGATGTTAGCCTTATTTCCGAGCTGGCTGGTTGTTGCAATGGTTCGCTGTCCAGGATGGGTTCAAGACAATATTATCTTGGTTGGGAGAAGGAAAATTCCAACGATTTATAAATGGTATACCAAACTTTGATGTATTTATGGTTACTGAATAAGGAGGACAGGTTCAACGCTCCATAGAAATGCGAGACGTTAAGGCTAACAACGGGAGACCGCGTACCTTGCTGCATCTTTTTCAATTAGGGCGTTAGTTAGGCTGTAATTAATTAATTTTCATGCGTTACTTTTTACAAGTTATATATATAAATTTAAAATATCCACAATTTCCCAATGGGTTGGTTGGGGTAGTGGTAGCGTGCACCATTCAAAAGATATATCTCACCCGAAGGTCCATGGTTCAAGACTGCGTCATGGTATTATTTTTTGTTGTCTTCATTGTGATCATACGGCATCAAGTTTATCATTAATTATAATTGCAGCAATCATTGACATGAGACAATTTTTTTATCATCGTTATGGCGTTTAGGTATTTTAGCAGTGTCATTACAAACGCAGAGATACGATGACTACAAGGGTTGGTGTGCGCTAAAATGTTAATTTTTTCTTTGCTTATAGTACTGACCAACTTCCACATTAAAAATGAAAACCACTCTTGCAAGAGCACATACCATTAAAGGCTCGCGGCAAGCAACAATATGCGTACAGGCATAATTAATAAGAACACAAAGCGAATATAAAATGCCATATATCTCGAACACTTGTAATTCACATTATTCCAAAGGGAGTTTACTTACTCAGTACATACCTCAGTACCTTGTACTCAGTACCTTGAGATATACATGTACAATATGTATTGCATTGCATGCTTCTAACGCTGAGAAGGTTGTTGAAATTGTGACTCTGTGAAACTGAGATATTGTTCTATTACATAGAATTCGGATACTCATTCTGTCTTATAAGAATAAATACGGATATTCGGATACATATTCCAGCATACCTAGAGTGTCTGTAATGATCCAATAGCTCCTCCTGGCTCTCGAAGGCGAAGACACAATTGAAATGGATTGCAGTAATACAGGAATTATTTTTGATTCCGAGGATAATTTCAATTGTTCAGAAAGCGCTAAAAATTGGAGGGGCGGTGTCTAACAGTCATTCTAGTCGTCTAACAGAGTAAATCACGAAGAAAGGTAGATGACAAGGTTTGGGTGCGCAGTGGCGCAGCGTGGGGGAGTTTTGGAGGATAACTCCCCCCCCCCCTCTTAGAGCTCAGAGAAATTTTTAAGCTTAATCCATTTTACTTAATTGGATTGATATTACTAATAGAATAGTGTAAGTGTTAATAAAATATCCCTGATAAAGCCGTAAAACTCACCATTTTGGACCAATTACTTAAAAATCCCGCAGTTTATTAATCTCGCACATACCTCCTATCGTGGTGGGTACTCCATACCCTCACGCACCCCGGTATTAGTTGCACCTAAATCCCCCCCAGCCTTAATTATTTGCTGCCCCCCTGAGGGTGCGAACCTTTAGGCAGTACACCCTAATAGACGATACATTAGATAGTCGATTGTCGTGCCCTCTATGAACGTCGTTGCGGAACTCGCGCGCACGTGTCGTCGGCGCTCCCGCCATCTCGTGGCACGATATCCGCTTAAATGGTTAATTTGCTTCTCCCCCGTTGCTGGAGCGTGTTCTGCGCTTACACCGAGACAGTCCGTCGGTCTCCTTTGTGTGCGTTTGCATAACGTAGGTACCTACCTGCGGCCCGCACGCGCAGAGACCCCCTCTGGATTTCCCGCGGAATACTTCTCCACTGAATGCAGACAGGAAACCCGAGTGGAAATACAAATATTCTAGCCGTCCTAATGATTTCGCCGCCGCGCTCACGTAACCAACGGGAAAGGGAGCAGAGAAACCCAGTCGTTTGAGTGTGTGAGGGAGACCCTATGCAATTACCATGGAATTCTATTGTGCGATACTGGCGAAAATATTTTTCCCACCCAACCTGCAGGAGATGCACTCCTCGCTCCACCTAACGGAGAGACCGCGAGGCATAGATTCCGAGGCCGCGCTCCGCACGGACAGACCGCATTGCACCCTCAGAGTTAATATGTACCAGACCGCTCAAGATGGCTTCGTAGTTGCCAAAATTCGAACCAACAACTCCAATGATTAAATGGGGGATGGAAAAAGATAGCAAGAATATTGTCAAAGATGGAATCCATACTTCACCTTCATCGTGATGATTAAATTAAATAGAAATATATTTTCCAATCGATAGGAAGTACATGAAAACAAACGCCTTCAAGGGATAAGACAATCATAGCTGCCAGATAATCTCAAATGTTGGCACTTGAATCTTTTTTTTAATTCGCTCAAGCGGATTTTCCCTTTTTTCCATACGCTATCTGAGGTAGCACCGCTATACGAGGTTATCAGTCCTTACACAATTTTGGACAAAATGTTGGCTCATAAATATATGAAATCAGACAAAGCTTTTGGATTTAGGAAATGAAAAGAATAAACATCAAAGACGAAGCCTGAATTTATGAGATACTAGACCCCAATTCAACAAATCTTTAGCCCTTACGTTCATAAATGCTGATGAATGTATCTACACAGGTATATAATCACCATAAATTAAATACTCGTAGACCACGTACCAAAAAAAGAAAACTTTTTATACATGCGCATATCAACTTTTTCATATTTTCGTTTAAAAAAATGCGTATATAATCAAACAATTCCTAAGATCTCACTCTCAAATTCTCTTACAGCCATGTTTTAGAGTTGGCCTTAATGTATCTTTCATGCCTGAATCCACATACACCAGCGACAATCATTTTAAAGCAGAGCCAAACTATCATCTACGGGTTAATTAAATCCCTCCCTTCCCCGAGGTTAGTGAGGGTACAGCCCTAACTTACTTTTCTCCCTACCGCACTCCTCATTTATAGCTTCAACATTTTCCCAGCATTATGAGTCACATTCATATTATGATCAGATTTTTCTCAGGTAAGTAGTAAGAAGGGAGATTTTTTCTCATCAATTCGAGGCTTCCAAACTTTATTCTAGCATTGACTTGCTCCTTCACTTCCTTAAAAAGGATGGTATTTGGAATTCTATGATAAAGTCCTCCCGTAAAATTGTCAAAAATTTAGGTAAGTGCAGGATTTTTCAAGATTTTTTGATAGCGTTGTAGGTATATGCGGAGGCATTGACGAAGTAAAAATTTCTGCATAGAACCATCGTGTGAAGACTTTTAAAGGCGGAAAGTGCTATTCAGGGTACGGAGAGAAGAGACACTCGAGAGAACAAAAGAGTGAACGAATACAAGGAATTTTCGAGGATGTATTACAATAACGATTGAAAAACGGTTGACTGCGATTGATTTTAACCAATAGACTGGAGCCTGAATCAGCTCTCTCCCTAAAAAAATTAGTAATAAATGAGTCGCATATATATTTCTCTGTGACTCACTACAAGATCAACCAGTAGGTTACTTTAATTGAGTGAGGATAGAGATCAACCCAGACTAAGCCATTGGTGTAGGAAATTGACACATTCAACAACAATCATGTCAGAAGGGGGCCCAGGAAACAGAGAAAACAATAAAAAAACTTGTACAAAAAGTCCATCACGTAAGGCTCGGTAGGAATAAATCGAAGGAACTTGAAGCAAAATAAAGCTTAATAACCAAGAAATCAATGCGATCTGTAATGCGAAAGTTCAAGAAAAAAGTACTCGGTGAATTATTCGAAGAAAATCCTAAATCTTTTTGGTCGTATACGAGAGAGCGTCAGGGAAAATATGCAATCGTGGATTCGTTATTTGGTAAAGATGGTAAACTTTTCACCGAAAATATTGACAAAGGTAACACGTTGAATTTCCACTTTGAAAGTGTATACAAAATAGACGATAGGTTGACGCAACACATTTAGATTTTAAGAAAGCTTTCGGCACGGTACCTCACAATAAACTTTTATGCAAATTACAGGTATGCGGATTAAACGAAACTGTGGTCAATTGGATACGTGACTTTCTGAGAGATCGTAAACAAAAAGTAGTTCTTAACGGAATTAGCTCTGATGTAGTTTAATTGACATCAGGTGTTCCACAAGGAAGCGTAATCGGCCCCTTTTTATTCATTATGAACGTTAATGACCTCTGCTCCCGAATTGGCATTAAAATACGTTTATTTGCTAACGACGCTGTCATCTATCGTGTAATTAGTGACTACTCTGACTATGAAATTCCATCATCGGATTTAAATAACGCGTTGCAACATTAAACTGTAGAGCCAAGAGTGGGGACTCGATCTTAATCTGAGCAAATGCACGGCGGTACATTTTTGCAGAGTTCGTCCAACTATTACATTGTTTATGCTGTGGATGGTATTAAAACAAAGGCAACAGACGAATTGAAGTACCATGGAGTTACAATAACCTCGAACCTCTTGTGGGAAACATACGAGGAATATTTGCGGCATAGCCCTGAAGAAATTAAGATTCGTCATGCGAATTGTGGGAAGATTTTCGGATGAGAAAGTAAAACGAAGATGCTATTTCGCAGTCTTCCGATCGCACCTGAAATATGCAGCGAGCATATGGGAACAGGTGCAGAAAGACTTAATCCGTGAACTGAATAAAATACAAATGAAGGCCGCGCGGTTCGTCAAAAACTGCTACGGGCGTACAAACAGCGTTAGCCAGATGTTAAGCGACTTAGGCTGGAAGCCACTGGAGACTCGGAGGCTGCGCGCTAGGCTTATATTGCTTGCTTACGAGGATATGCTCAAGTGTCTTTCCTATAATCGACGTTAATGAAATTGGACGATACTTGCCTAGGTCATGTCTGTTTCCCTTCTTGAATATCGAGGCAACGCTTGCAATATTCCAGTCTAATAGTAACTTTCCTTCGTAGACAGAGACTTCTTGAACAATTGAGTATGGATACCTTTAAGAACGACATGGAGGACATAAAATTAGAGCCGAACTATATTTCAAGGTCCGACAGAAGCGATAAATCAAGAAAGACATTTTGCCGAACGGCTAGATTTGGGAATTCGTTTTCCCCCGAACCATAAAGGACATTTTAATAAATGCAAGTCGTAATTTCTTTAAAGCATTTCCTTTAAATGTGTAAACGGCTGTTGTCCTAACACCCCCTGCCACACGCCTTTTATTCTTCTTGCGGTGTAGAATGTAGATGTAGGTGTAGATTCAGGATAGATGGGGTAGTTCTTTTCCCTGGCCCACCTCCCAAAAAACGGGCCTTTTTATGTTTACTTAAGGACATACCTATTAGTAGTCACCGGCATACCAATACGGAGTCACTTGCAATTGTATACAATGTGGGAAAAGCTGTCTTCACCAGGATTTCAACTCGAATCTCTCGCATTAGCGCCAGGATCCCTACTACATTGGGGGAGATATTACCCGCGCTCGACCGATATTTTTGTGGCTCATTTCTTATGTAAATATACGTCACCATCTTAAACTTTAAAGGTATATAAAGTAGACCATTGACAACATTAGCCTTTATCTCAAATTTTATAATTTTAATCCAGTATTTCATCAAATGTGCAATTTTAAAATTTTATAAGAAAATGAATATTTGCAGAAGTCTACTTTATACACCAAAAAAAAAGGTTAAGATGAAACCATAAGTTTTAAATATGTAATTTGTCGCAAAAATTTCGAATGTAGAAAGGGAATGCTGGTAATTTTCTCCAAACCCCTCGCGGAGAACACCTCCGAGGGGGAAAGTACCTAAGGAGGGAGAGCACTTGGTAAGAATTCTGGAGATCCGAGTTCGACTCCTCGTTACAGCAAATTTTTCTTTCATCGACGAAATTTCAGACGAGATGGTCTGATGAAGATGAGTGGAAGAGCAAATGGACTGGAAGGAAGGCAACGGAAGGCCTTGGATGAGATTTATTTCAGAAGTAATGAAAGATATTATGGTGAGCAAATATAAAACTGTAAAAATATTTCTATTGGTATTGAGTGTATCAAAATAAACTCAGGATTTATTTCTCGTGATGAGGAACTAAATTTTTACCTATATATCTATCACTGAGAAGCAAAGCTCAAAAGTTGCATGACCTACGGCGTGAAAAATTATTGTTTTATTTCACCACTTGTTATTAAGCCTAGCTTTTCGAGCGATGATCGATCGTCCTCACAAAAGAAAAAAGAGTCAGAGGTGTCTTCGCTTCTATTTTAGAAACCGCACCTAAAACCACTTCAGCGCTTGCCTCGATTACAAGAAATACAGTCAGGGGAATTGCTACTACGTCTCAACGCAAGCCCCTTCCCCATCGACGCGTCGTCCACTTCCAGCCAGGAGACAGGCTCGAGGGCTCTTTTTTTCCCTCTGCGGCGACATCTGTGGTGGATACCCCAAATACGAGGGAATTCGTTCGAGGGAGGAATTCTTCGATTCCGACGCCTCGCAGCGGTACGAGAGAGGAATTCCTTTCGCAGCATCCCCATTCCTCCTCCCCTCCCAATGTCTGCAGATTATTCCCCGACTCCCTTCTCTTACTCGTGACGTCATTGGGAGCTAGCATCAGCTATTTTCTGGGGGTTTATAAGAGTGCCAGAGAGTTCTTGCTATTATTTTCACGACATACCGCGCGAAGTGAGTATTTAAGAAAGTCATGTCGTGAATGTGTGCTTCGAAAAAAATACTAATTTTTTACTTTTCATAAATATTTTTTCAATAATATAAATTTTGCAGGTTTAAAAAATCTTTGAACTTAAAATTGCAGCTAGGTATCGTAGCATACCAATTATTAAATTAATATTTTTAAAATCTTCCTTTATCCAGACATTATAGTAGGCTGTGGTATCCTTATTATTTCATAGCACGTTACTATTGAGAGCGATTTTTGAAGCATTTAAAGAAACACTTGGAAACATGAATTTCTCATGAAATGTACAGTCACGGCGGAGCCCCGCAAGGGAAATCCTATTCCGACAAAATTAATTATTTTTCATTTACTTGATTTTCCTAATCGTTGCATTTCATGGCCCCAGGTACGCAGTCACCCACTGATTCCGATCTGAGTTTGACGAGGAGAAGGGTTCGAAATTCCCTATGGTATTTCGCGCATTTTTCCAAACAGTGGGATTTTTATCACAATGGAATACTAAGCGAAGTGCTGATTACAATCTTCTCCAGAAATATATTAAATAGACTTATGATATCAGATTTTCCGTTTAAAATCTGTTTTTTAGAAGCAGCTTACGAATTTTTTTCTTTGTTTCATTCTCATGCGCTGACATCTGAGTTAGGAACTTTCGAAGTTCTGCAGAATACCATTTCATCACAATTCCTCATTAAATTAACATTACAATGAGAAAACAACATTTCCACTAAAAAGCATTTATTCCGCCGGCAAGATCTACTGTCATGGAGCACCATTAGGTGTTAATCTTGAAGAATCTGCAAAACAATGAAGCGTTACTTGAGGATAAAATTATAATTATTTTATGGGAATTTAAACTGCTCTCATTGAAAACTGCAATTTATTTATACCATTTATTTAACTTTACCTCCTCGAAAACAGGAAATTCAAGCGCTTTTCATCAGGGGATTCTAACAATCAATTACGATGGACTATCAGAAACACCCTAGCCCTAGATTAGCGTAACTTATCAAGGTAGGACTCGAACCTACGACCTTTAGTTTGATAGGTGGAGACTTCATCCCGCCGCCACCGAAGCCATCAAATGGAATGTTTCAATTTCACGATGTAAACATCTCACCAAGAGACGCATGATACAGTTTATATTTTAATTCCTGAATTTAAAAAATTTAATCTCATAGAAAAACAAGAGTCCCAGTGGATACTCTCCTCGCTTATTCTATTCCCTCAACCCCTTCCTCACCTCGCCCCCTTCCCGTGAGCCTCCAATCCCGCCGAGTGGAATCCAGCCCACAGAGACGGAGGTCGGTCAACGTGTAAAGGATCCCCAGGGGCGCTGCAGTCGGTGTTTTCGCCGCGGCGCCGACGCCACCGGCCGGGATGGCCCTATAGAGTCCAGGGAAGTTGTTCGGGGGAGGGGTGGGAGGAATGGGTTTGGACAGAATGGGGGTGGGGTTGTAGGCTCTCCTAGGGCTAGAGAGGGGGATGAGACGGTGGGAGGAGGGGGAGGAAAGGGAAAAAATGAGGAAACGGGAAGTCATTGCGTCATGAGTCAAACACGTGATGAGATTCGTGGTGCACGATTGGGTGTAATTTCGAATATAGCACTGTCTATTGGTCTGTGGAGACAGACGAACACAGTCGTCTCTAAACGGGAGAATCAAGGAAATGGATATTCCCCATAAATCAACTCTTCGATCATATGCGTAAACAAATACCTTAAATGGTAGAATGCTTTAATAGTTATAATCTATCGTTTTCTTCAGCCATTAAATAATTCGGACAATAATGAGGCCTACATAGAACTTTTTTGGGATAAAAATATATTCATTGAAATACGGTAGATCCCGTTTAATGGGTCCACCGGTTACTTGGGGCAGATCTTGAAAAACAGAACCCAATAGAGGAATATCCCAGAATATTCTTCGCTTAATTGGGACAGCATGCCGCTTTATTGGGCCATGAATCGGCGACACACTCTATACTCGCGACGAAATTAAAATTTTTTGTTGCCAGAATACTATTTTTTATATTTTTTTCCTTTGATTTACTCTTTATTTTTCACAAATTTTCCTATTCTTTCCCTATTTTGAAAGCTATTGTTGTTATAGAATCCGCAAGAGTATAGGACTTTTCTTTAGTAGGACTTACTAAAAGACATTCATTCAGCATCGCCCGAGGCTGTGAAAAATATTTTTAACAAAAATGTTTTAATTCTTGAAAATGATAATAAATTAAGTAAACTCGCTGATTTATAAATAAAATTAATAGTTTAATAAACCTATGTTGCATTATAAACATTCTTTAATCTTCTTTCTACCATTTCAAAGTTTTTTATGCCCATATACAAGAGGCCGCTTAATTGGGGCAAAATGCACAAGTCCCGATATGTCCCAATTAACCGGAAACTACTGTACATGCATCCTTGACCTGAATCACTCGAAGACGCACTCATTTCAGTTACGCTAACATTCTGAATACAATATACATATCCATATAGGTACGTAAAGTAATAAGTCTGTCCTCATCGAGGTACTTAAGGATTACAAATGATAAATATTGTGATTAACGATAGCATTCTAAGAACATATTATTTCATTACATAGTATCCCTAAAAGAATAATTTGTAAAATATTAATAATATAAAAATGCATTGAACGGCAATTAACTTGACATAATTATTATTTCGGCAAAATAAAATAAGGAATGCTTGGCTAAATTAATTCTACTCGCATATATTAAATGGTAAATCAGTCGCTAGTGACCTATAAAAGGTCCTAAATAATCTAAAAATATAAATTAGATCTAAATTCACTGCTAGATCACAAAGCATGACGAAAGCTTGAATAATTTCATTCCATGATAAAATTTTTCCCTAGTAGGGTAAAAGCGTTAAAGCCAACAGTTTAGTCATCGCCATCACCTTTCAAAACCATGGAAAGATAATATCTAATCCACAAGCATCCACAACTCACATACATACACAATTCACATAATACAGTATGTAATCCGATAACTACAATAAGTTGATCTCGTGTGACTATTTACTAAACTAACTACCAATTTAACCGCCAATTCATCCTTTTCATGCAACTTTAAAATATTAAATGAGGGATAACTTCTCAAAGGATAAAAATTAATTAGGAACGCTAATGGAATTAGCAGCAAAACTATTGCAAGTAACGCGCTTCAGTGATATGGTGATTGTCCGCGATGTTTTCCCCCGAGGTCAGAAGAGGATAGGGATGAATAAAAGTCTGCCGTCCAAATTGCACTCCGGTGTCGCAGCCACTTACGTGCCAGCGGGAGTTTCTTTACTTGATAGCTGGGATTTTAAATTGAGATCATGAATGCCCAGCGTAAATAAGAGATACCGTAGAGTGTAAACAACTTACAGGAAACTATAATAAGTTTATTTTTCATCAGTAGACTCATAAAATGCGACATACGTATCGTTAAAAATGTTTAATGCTATATTTTAGTTCATTCTGACTTATGAAATGATTTTTCACACTCTATTCTAGGGATGATTCGAGAATTTTTTCAAGGATAGCCTTATACGATGTAAACGTGGAGCTTATTACTCCATGCAGCCTAATGTTTGCTTCGTAAGAGAATGAGTGGTTAAAGATGCAAATAAAGTTAGCGCAAAGAAGACTCAATTCAAGCGAATGTTCAAATTGTTAACCGCTGATGAAGATGAATTAAAGACACTTTGATATACATCAATGGCCATAATTTTCGATATGAAATTTTATCTTACGAATTTAATCTTCAAGACAAATTTTTTGGGCATTGTTTCTATTTACCTGCCCAAGCGATTCCACTCCACGTGACGTCACAGGGGCCTAGTTTCTATACGAGTAGATAGGAGTTTTACATTGTCTGAGATTACCAATGCATGCATGAGGCACAGAGCTCAGGGAAACATGTTTTAATAACCACTTATTAAAACTGGCTAAGGTCGGAAAGTTTTCTTCGTTTGATAAGGTATTAATAATCCTTATTTAAGCCAAGCGCTACCTGATAGCAGGGTACTCTGCTACCTGCAAGCATCCTGCGTCGTATCAGCGCTCAAAGCCTCGCCCCAAGGTCACCTCACACGCCGACAGCTTGAACCAGAAATACGTCACAAGGACTTTTCCCATCATTCCTTTTAGCCGTCGCGTTTTCGCGCGCTTGAAATTTTTCACTTTTCGTTAAATCGCGAAAAATAGATATCGTCATTCGAAAATCTCAGAGCGTGAAATGCGCACTCCAGGAGTAATAGTCTTTCGATTTAGGCAATAAAAAATAATAGGAAACCACCCTATTTAGACATTTTGAGGCAGCAAAATTGATACAAATGTTATTTCAATATTAAGTATTTTCAAACCAGTGCCGGAACAGCGTTCCGGCACCATGGCACCTCTGATTAGTATCAAAGCTCTAGTACACAGAAACATTGGATGCATGCAATTAATGATATAATAATGGTAACAGAAAATACAAGTAAATTGGTAAAATTAATTTTTTCTTGTAATAACATTTGATTGAACAGTATATTGTTGAAAGACATCAGTGATTTGGAGGTTTTGATTATTTCAGGAGTATTATTCCATATCCTCGTCCAAACAACAGAAAAGGATTTATTAAACGCAGTGGTTCGATGGAAAAGCATTAATAAAATCAGTTACCCGTATGAAACCGTAACGATATGAGGAGAATATAAAATTTTAACAAACTAAATTGCACAATAGAGTAGTATCCGTATGAGTGAACAAGACGTTCAGGAAACTGATTACGACTCCACATGGAATTTATTATCATACGATTCGTGCCGCGAGTAGAGAGAGCCCAAGGGTGGAGTCTGAAAAAAATGAGAAATAAAAGCCATTCGACAAGAGCTGAAAAATGAGGAGGCAAAAGGAGCTATATCGCTGCTTAATGTTCCGGAGCAACGACTGAAAGAGAAAAATATCAAGGAAGGCAAAAAAAAGATGCTCCCATCGAAAACTGCCATTTGCCTTCCGATGCCTACATACCGTTTCACTTTTGTGAAAATAAATATAAAAAAACCCTGAGTACCTCTCTGAAAAGCTGGCAAATGACCTACTCGAGCTAATGGGACTCGGGAATTTACACAGTGATTTCCAAACGTTGATTCAATCCATTACATATGCAGCGAAAGGGAGGCTCATTCACTTGAACGTGATGTAAATGTGATGTCTAAAAGAGTTAGGGACCCCAGTTCTGGCGCTGTTAGCATGTAATTCGGAATACATTTGGTTTCGTACAGTAAAAGGTTTAAAGGACAAATTTGCAAAATAAGTTATCGCCAAAACATGAATGGAATGTAATGAATTAAAAACGCCTAGGTAACATTTGCGGAGAGGCAAGACTGCGAATTTTGTTGGGAATTGTTTCCATCCGCCTGCCATAGATTCGCTTTTATACGATGCAGAGCTTATTTTATCCTCAAATAAGATTCAGAGGTTTAAACTAATATGGGAAACTTATCCTTATACCATTTCCCGAACCCTGTTCACCCTTTTCTACACTATAATATAATTTTCTGGAAAAAAACGCGTGCGTGAAGTTTCATACAAATTCGCACGTTTTCAAAAATAAATACTCTAGCAACCTTTGATTACGGTCGGGCACCCTACCATGGCATATCACTAATAGCCTGATAGTATACGCCAGATATTTGGATATCTGATTTCGATTCCCGCTCAAAAATTGTATTCTCTTCCCTGCGAATTTCAGGTTCTAAGTGCCATTTTTGCCAAGGAAGGAGGAAGGTTTATAACTAAATATCGTAGTCATGCCGCATGGATAGTGGCCGTTGGAAAGTCAATATCATAGTCCATATAACCCGTTTTCTTGCATCGTCGATTAATGGCGACGTTTTCAAGGGTTCTAACAGTAACAAAACATCCTTCGCCTGGGCACCGGGCTTTTTTGTATCAGTTGATGACATAAGGTGGAACTCGCTTGGGGCTGGACAACTATCAGGAAACACTGGGAAAGAGTTCTATTATGGAATTAGATCGAACGCACGAGTTTATTACTTTATAAAAGAGATATCCAGCGCATCTCAAATCGTGTTTTCTTGAGCAATTTTTGACTCTTTCGGCCCTGTTTGGGCTATCATTTATTTCCAACCAGCTATCACCTCAGAAGTGTAATGTCTTTCATATCTATATTTGGGCTAACCTTAATTTTAAATATAACGATAAGGATGAATTTTTCTCCAAATTTCCACGGCGTGAGTTGGCCAAATACGTATAACTCAGCTTTTGAAGACGAAAGCATTCCTCATCTAAAATGCCGTAAATTGGAGTTCAAAAGGATCTAATTATTTATATTCATCGATGACTTCCTTCACCTAGAGAATTAAGCGCACGTAACCCTATAAGAATAAATATCATAACAACCCACACTCTTGGTGGCGAGAGGACCAAACCAAGCGAGATTTGCACTCGCAACCCCTAGGATATAGGGTGAGGACTAGACCCCGCATCCACGGAGGCAGAGATGCCCAGTGACCAGCGATGCACGAAGCAAGGAAGAAACAGTATAATAGCCCACGGTAGGCATTCCCCATTGAGAAGAACTTACGGGACTAGAAGTGCAGGGTAGAAAAGTGATACAACATGACCTGAAGCATGTTTATTCTAAGTATCGAGGCATGGACGATGTCAGCATCGGAGAAATCAAGGGTCAAAGGATTCAAAATGAATGAATGACGAACACTCAAGAATGAAGGAGACGGAAACAAATCGAACGAATGAGTAATGCGGTAAGAAGATTAAGAATTCGATAGTTTCCGGCTCAACTTTGTGGAAGTTGAAGTTCACAAATGAGAAAACGACTGCGTTTTCTTCCACGGATGAGGTACTTGAAAATGACATCTTGAGTTTGAAACATGTCGTGCCGAGAAAATAAATTCGTGGAAGATGATGAAGTCGTTTTGTCATTTGTGAAGATTAAGAAGCCTTTCGAAAACCCTAATAGGACGCATACTCCCGCTCGACTGGTCGTATTTCGTATTTTTTATGATTTTTATAATCTTCAAAAAATTAAGTCATCTTGAAATTCTTGGGATATAGATGGTAAACCTTGATTAACATCGGTCTCCACCTCAAATATATGAATTTTATCATTAAGAAATTACAAAGGTTATATATCCTACTTCAAAAAACATTCAAAGGTAAACTCTACATACCGTTGAAATTTCAATATTATGGCAAATTTTTTGAATAATTTAAATCTTCACGAAAAAATACTGATCGGGTAAGAGTGATGCATCATGGATACATCTTCTTCATTAGAAAACGAGACAGCACAATCGGTCACATTCTTATGCATAATAATGTGGTGAATACAATCGTCGAAGAAAAAGTGGAAGGGGAAAAGAGATATAGAAGTCGGATGGATTTATGGAGCAAATAAGGAGGGATGCAGAACAGAGGAATAATGCATTCACATTTATTTAAATATTAAAAGATTAGCTTACGGGTAAATTGAATGGAAAGCTACGTCAATCCAAATTCCGGATAGTTTACTCTAGATCAGGGGTCTCCAAACTACGGCCCGCGGGCCGGATCCGGCCCGAGGAGGGTTTTCATCCGGCCCGCACTCTCGTTTCAAGTAGCGCGCGATTCTCGCTCGTATAACTCTGTGAGACGCCGCTAGGAGCATTGCAGCGCTGTACTACACGTCAAAGTCGCCTTAAATTGCTCGTAAATAAGAAATACGCCACCGTATACTTCAGTAGACGTTACAATCGAAAACTTCAGTCATCGGCAAATTTGCTATCCGGCCCGCGGGGCGATTCGGAACTTGGAATGTGGCCCTCGTGGCCTAGTAAATTGGAGACCCCTGCTCTAGATGATGAGACGAATATGGTGTTACGAAGGCACACGTCGAAGGGAATCTGAAAGGGAAGAGTGAATGAAACCTCAAATGAGATTTATGAGGAAGGAGATGACGGATATAAAATAGAAGAATTATCTAATTTAGTGATAACTGATTAGACGAAGTAAATAACTCGAATAGAGCCGTCTTAGCCAATTCCAGGATTTAATATCCAAGATGATAAAAAATGGGATTACGCGTGGTATTAAAAACAGATGTTTATAGAAGAACTTGGATACGCTCAGCGGCATTGTTAGTACGAGAGTTTCGCTTTAATTACAAGTAGTAATTATTTAATTCTTGAAGTAATTATTGAGTAATTATTTAATTATTGAAGCACGTACGTGGTGGAAGGGCTCCATATTAATAATGAAAGACACTGTTTTTTCCACAAGTTCATTAGTATTTGATAATGGTGTAACTGCCGAAACCGGCAAAAAAAATAGACATTTTTATAAACTTGTGGAAGAGACAAAGTGTCTTTCATTATTAATATTGGCATTGTTAGTATTTAATTGAAAAACTTTGTTGTTGCTTTGAAACAAAATCACAGATGCCCTAATATTGCATGTAACACAAATTTTGTCTATCCCAGGTTTCGACACTGTTCACTATTCTTAAAAGTCAAAATTCTCAAAAGTCAAAGATTAAATTTCTCACATAGTGTACAGTATCTAAACCTGGATCAGACTAATTGAAAAAAATTTTGGAACATAAAATATTAGTTTATCTGTGATTACGTTTCATATTACACATTTCCACCAAATATCACCATTCATCCCTAAGTTGAGCGTTGTTGTACGTTGATTTTCGACCCACTTTTCAATTTCTCCAAACGAAAATTGTCTCTTGCACTCCGTGAATTGGTGAGCAGACTAGTGGCCATACGGATGCTCCGACACACAGAATCTACAGCCGCGAAGGAGCACCTCCCGAATCAAAAGCAGTAACAAGTGCTGCAGGCCGGAATTCGAGGTCCTCCTTCGCGACGACAGCGGCGACGGTGCCGCGTCGGAACGAGGAAGAGATAACTTCCGACGACGGAATTGGAAGTGGGTATCCCTGCTCGGGCGAGTGGAAACGACCTTGGCCCAAAGAGAGGAGAGATATGGACGGGCAGACTACCACTGCAGAGGGACGTATCTAATATCGGAGCAAAAAAATTTCGCCGTGACTGTAAAAAGCCAGCACATACGCTTACTTTCAAGTTTTCTTAAAGACTATTTTAACAATACTGCTCTGATGTGTGAAATCTTTCGAGTACAATATGAACTACGTTTTCAGTTTTTAATTTCTACAAACAGCCATATGAATGTAATAAAAAGAATTAAGTGATCGTATTAGCCTAGTTTAGAGCACACGCCCGGAAATCAGGAGATCCGGGTTCGAATTCCGGTCAAGGCGAATGATTTTTTTTCTGTGGAATTTTCGCACGATCAGTGCGTAGAGTTCTTGACTCCTGACCTAAGGGATCAAATCCTGATTGAGGCCTTCGGGCACCCCTGAATAAATTTCTCGAAGACCGAAGTGGGCCAGAGAGAGGAAGCTACCCTAACCCCTAATTATCCATACGCCGGTGGCTAAATGTATGTAAAAATTATGAATGGAATTGCGAATACAGAGTAGTAATTTGTAGCAATAAGTTATTATTAGTAATCTTCCGATTAAGGTAGGTTTTCATGGAGTATTCAAGAAGTGAGCTGGGAGCCTCCCTTTCCTTCCAGCACTACCTTCTTTAATTCACTGTAAGGCCTACTCTCTTTCAATCTATCTAAAAATCCTATTCTTTTCCTTACCCTCCCTCGTTTCAATAACATTCTACCCTCCAACACCATTTTCAACATCCCCTCACCGCTAAGCACTAACTCCATCCATACCTTCTGTCTTCTCCGAATCTCATCTAAAAGCTGCCTCTCCTCGCCAACCATATCCAGCACTTCGTCATTCCTTTTCCTCTCCGTCCATTTCACCCTCTCCATTCTTCTCCATACCCACATCTCGAATGCCGCCAATCTTCTCTCGTCTTCTTTCCTCAGTGTCCACGTTTCCGCACTGTAGAGAGCTACACTCCAGATCAAAGTACATCGATAAAATTTAATTGAAAAATGCCGTCAACGTTGACAAATATTTCGGTCCAGTTTCCCGTTCTATTTTGCTGCAATGAGGTCTAATCACCGAGCGACTGACAGTTGCACTTGTTTTTTCATCCTCATTGATCATTAATTATGGGAGTGGCCCTACACACGTCTCCATTCAATTCTTCAATGCGCTAATCTCTCCGTATCAACACATATTTTTCTATTAAGCGGGAACAGTATAGTCTACTGATCTTTTCCATTTTCGTAAATGACTTTCCACAAACGCATCAAAAACATGATTTAAGCAGACGACCTGCAGATATATCGCCAATGTTTCACAACTGACATTGGCGATGCAGTCATGAAATTTAATGAGGATATAAAAGTCATTTCTGCTACCTCCCAGCAAGTAACTTTGTCCTTAACGGCATTGAGACCAAAGCAATAATTATTAGTAGCCCCAGGATGAAACATTTTATTGATTCATATTAAATTTCTCATAACCCTACTGTCTAAATTGTTTGATTTTTTTAGATCTTTATGTTGCCGGTCTAAGCGGCGGCGGGAAAAAGTCACTTCCTGCTGAGTAAGAGCTCGCGGGTCTAGTCCCGCCTGCGCAGGTTGCCCCTATCAAGGGCATGATTGTTCGCATTGGCGTAACTAGGAATTTGCTTTGGGGGTGCTTGGGGGGCGGGGGGCGACCTCCCCCAGACAACTTTTACGGGAAAACTTTTGCAAAATGACATGCCTCGAAATACATTCGTTACTGTTACATCACTTTGGCACTGTTTACTGCCAAAATTATGTAACAGTGACGACTTAACAGTGCCAAAATGATGTAACATTACATTATTACATTATATTCCATTATTACATGTCAAAAATAGGCAATAGTTTTTATTTCTCTGAAGCTTAGGGGAGTGATCTATCCCCCACATCCCTTCATAGTTAAACCACGGATTGTTCATGTAATTGTTGAATTATTGAAAAACTTCGATGTAAGGGCTAATACGAGCTATTCTTGGTGGTATGGAAATAAATAAAATCAATCAAGGAAACTGGATATCGTAGTGGTCTGGGCACTGGCCTAAAAAGCCATTGGTAAGCGGTTCGTTTTCCTTTGGGGAAGAATTTTTTTCCAACGCCAATTAATACGAACTTCCCCGCGTTACATGCGGCAAACTTGGAATACACCAAACAGGGATGATGTTGAAGACCCGAGGAATGCATTTGATTGGACGGATAGAGTATGTGGATGGAGAGAGGAGAGTAGGCTGGCGCACTTCAATTAAAGGCAATGGCGAGAAGGTAAGTGACTCAAAGCGAGAGCGCAGGAAGATTATTAGATTCGGCGGAGGAGGGGAGGGGGGATTTCAAGCGAGAGGAGGGGGAATGAGGAGGAGGGGAGGAGGTGGGAGGGAGGGGAGGAGGTTGGGAAGGAGGAAAAACTTTAATCCAGTTCGCTCCTGCGAATCGCGTACGCGCGAGCGCAGGCTGATCCTCATTTCTTTTCCCCGCACCGCTCCCCACCTCCATTAAGAGAGAATTCGTACATTTTCATCCGCTCACTTCGGACGCTGGGACAAAAAAAAAACACTTCCTCCCCCAAAAGAAATAGAGTGCACTTTGTTGCGTTTTAATAAAAACTCAATGGTAAATTTACTATTCCAAAAAAAGGAAAGATAAATACTACGCTATTTACGAATTAAACTAGACCAGTGGTGAATACAAGTATGCTTGGACCACGGGGGGATTAAAAGAGGAGGAGGGGCTGGAATTTAAAAAATATAGCATCATACCCCCAATAAGAGCGCGGTTGGAGATTTTGTAAGTGTTCGGTGCGAATTGATGACTTACCCCTGTTAAACTCCCTCCCCGCGATGAGGGAACAACTTGGATTTGAGGGGGGCATGCACTACACTACTTTCTACCCTACGATCAAAATTAATAAAAAACAAACTACATACCATATTATTAGCAAGCACTACTACCACTACTAAAATCTCAAAATTCAAATCATCTTCACTTCCTAGAATAAGTCGAATTTCTTCTCTTAACATCCAGGATAGGCTTGCACCTAGGAAGAGAGCGGGTTAGTGCATGCATAAAAAAACCCTACCGAGGATTGGCATACACTCCAAAGCAGCACAAAATAACGTGCCAATGGCATCAATAGGAAATCATCAATTTCCTACCTCGCCACAGTCCCAATCCTGCACGATACAATCGAATGCGCAATGCAAAACCACGGCACAAAAAACTATAACTAAACCGCGGAAAAACTCCAAGCCTTACGCAAATTAATATTTAATAGCCAGAAGGGCCCAAAGTTTAGGTGAAAATGTCGCTCCCGTCTTCTTCTGATGCTCCTTTAAGGACAGTGCCTTCTATCTTCTGCGAAATCTGGCGTCTTCGATCTTCTCTCCCTTGAGTAGTGTCTTCACTCTTCCTTCCTTGAGTTCCAGCGATGGCTTGAATTTGTGGAGAGGTAAGATTAGTGCATGCACAAACGAAAAAAAATAAATAATACTACCATGCAAGCCCTAACGCCGATCAGTCGAGCTCCGTTTGCTGCCGTTCTTCGAGCTCCATGTGATGTCTTCATTCTTCTTAGCTGGAAGGGAAAGGGGTACAGACATATAACAAGTAAGTACAAAAAACACACCCAGTTCAGGAGAGGGATTATCAAAGTCCACTCATTCCCAATATACACACATTATCTTCACACCTCATTCTTCGAGGCCCTAGCGATGTCTTCAGTCTTCGGGACCTCAACTATGTCTTCATTATTCATTATAAATCTTCATTCTTCACTTCTGCAATAAATTAAGTTAGCACATACCCGCCCAAATACATTTAAAAATATTCATTAGCACAAACATATGAAAATACCTGGATGAATTTTTTTCAATGAATGAATTTTTTGTCTCTAGCACAGGTCTTTTTCGTAGTTAATATCTTAAAAGTGCACTTTCTGGTACCTTTTTTTTAGCGCTCTTTATAAACTTGCTCCTTCGAGCCATTGATTTTCGTGTACTTGTGTTATCTAGAGCTCGTACTTTTTTATACCAGAGTGAATTCAATTTCTACCAGAAGTGTCTCATAACTCCAGAAGTGGGGTTCATATTTCACCTCATTTACCATTTCACATTCTAGATTACCTGATACACCATAGTGCAAGGATACACAAACGAACTGTATCTGAAGAGGACTGCACTCCTCTCGGCCTTAACTCAAATTGATGAATGGAGTCCAAATTCTGGGAATTAATATTTCTTCAACAATCATTCTGGGATTGAAAAAACAGAAATCTGAATTAATAGTCGAGTAAAAATATCCGAATAAAATAAAAAATTATCAATCCCTATAAATATTTTCTCTAACAGTCTCAGGTTTTGATAAGAATTTCTGTACGGTTCTACATTCACCTTAAGTTAAATTTCCTCAGATTGTTTAAGGAAAAAATGTGGTTTTGATGCGCATTTTAATTTTTTCGCATTTTTGCCCAACAAATCGTGCCTTGTTTTATATAAATCCCACAATTTCACTATAAAATTGTCATAGAGCTATTATTTATTGCTTGATATAAAGCTAAGACTTTGCGTTTGACACAATGTGAGAACAAATCGTTAAATGACCAAACTTATTATTGTTATATTTAACTGTTTAGAAATATTTAATTAACTTTCTAAAATACAATGTCTCAGAGTTGGCAAAAACCTTCATTTTACAGCTAGACACATCTACCTTAGAATTACAAAAATTAAATTTAGTGGCAACTCCTGAATGAATTTTTTACAAAAATTTGAACATATACTTAATCTCCAGCACGAATTTTCGGCTGCTGTATAGGAAACACCATCTGTAGGCTTACAGTCCTAGACTGGGGACGAGATAACTGACCCAGATCATAGTAGAATAACCTACCGCTTCGGTTAATGACAATCAAAAACAGAAATTTCCATCAAAATCTGACACCCAACGGGGCAAAATTTTGTTTAATTGAGGTGAAACGACCCGTATATTCTTGTCTATACTTATAAATAGAGATTCGCGAAAATAGAACTTTCATTTTGATTTTATAGCACTTTCAATTTATAGCATTTTGTAGCATCTATTTTTTCTATATTTTCACAAATAGCACAAGTAGTAAACGACAACCAGGGTTTTCTCTCACCCTCTCTGGTAGCTGCCGATGAACATACATGTAACGATGTATGAAGCAGTAAGGCCCAACGTCCAGAGGGGCAGGCTCGGCACAAAATTTACGAATTTTGCCATCGAAAAAGGAAACTTGCTGTTTAAATATCATAATAGTCCAGTCATCTGCCTATGTTGCATTTATTCACGTTTATCGCACGTGCGATTTTTACGTATCGCTACTCATAAATGGTAGTAATGGATGCTAGAAAAAAGGCCATTTATATAAGAAAGCACACAATTATTTAATTCGGAATTCTTCAACTCTGCTTGATTTTAGCAGTGAAAGATTTATATAAATATATCAATTGAATCAGAAATAACTACATTTAACTATTATAATAACAATAGTCTCACCATTTGCACAGTAAGCAGTACCAAATGAATATACAGCAAACAAAAATTTTGGGATATAACACATCGTTATATGTATTTTGTACTCCAAAAAATAGGAAGATGGCAAAATTAAAAAAAAATACTCAAAACATTGGATTTGTTGACCAAAATTAACGATAATGGTGTCAGTGCATTACAAGTTGAGCATGCTTCTTTTATGGTACACGCTTGGTAAACAATCGAATTCAAAGTTGCTTTGTTCCAACGAGATCACAATTTACCCTTCCATCCAGAACGTTAATTTCGAAAAAAATTAAAACGGAAGATCATTTTCAATCAATAAGGAGAGCCATTACTTTTTCCCCGGGAAGATAAATCCCGATGAAGCAGCTGGCAAGGTAATTTAAGTCTTCAACTTCGTCAAATTTCATCAAATTCGGCACGTATCCCATTTACTTCGAAGGCATGAGACGACCGGCCACATCTCTTATAAGAGGCTTGGTGGTCTTATCTTAACAGGTGAATATGTATGTTTCTACCTCAGTGCATTAAGAAACGAGCTCCTGAAATCCTTGGATTAAGTCAAAACTACCCTAACGTTCGAAGTAATCCGTCAGGAAAGGGAGTCAAATGGCATTGCGAACTCCTCCAGTAAATAAATTCTCGACTGACCAGTGGTTGACTTTAGTTCGCAGCATCTTAGTTATATCCTTAGGGATTATGTATCTACAATCCCAGGCCAGCAAGGTATAGTGGAAATCATAGTCCGGATGTAAACTAGTCTCCAATTCGGATGTCCGAGCGGAGATTAGACGAGAGTGTACATCGGTTAACTTTGATAAAGTCTCTCTTAGCACGCTCTGTCTAGAGACCCTAGACGATTAGGAGACATCCTGAAACCTATGAAGACAAAGCTAAACGGTATTTGGGTGAGTATATTTCCTACTTATATGATATAATATATTTAATCTGTTACCTCTGGCGTTATAGTCGGTCAAGTATTCACCACATTTATTTACGACGCAAATACATGCGATAACACAATATTTACAGTAGAGGTAGTATATGTGAATTTCGATAAAATGTCATGATAGGTATATGTCACCCTGGATGAGCATGTCAAACTACCTTATGAATTACCGATTTCCTTCCTTATTCACATAATATGATGACGACTTACCTATTCAAATGATGCGTTACTGCTTTCGTGAAAAGGGCCCAAGTTCAACAAGTTAAGATTACAAAAATCTTGAAGGGAACGTTATTGCTTCAACTGCTGGTATGGCATGATATTAACTATTTTCTTTATATTTAGTAATGTGGTCCCTATACCATTTTTATGAGCTTAAATAACAGCCATGTAGCACCCATTGCGCAATAAATGAATATTTCATCGGACGATTCTATCCCCGGCACGTTTTGCCCGTGAAAGCCGTATTCGTCATAAGTTTCTTCAGGAAAAACACCAGAAGGACTTGAAAAACATGCCCACGTTCCGAGGGGTGAAATACCCGCCTACGGGTATTTCACCCTGCCCGATTCGAACTCGTGATCGCAGAATTAGCAGCCGAGGACTACACCCAACATCAGTGCGCCGCTACAACAGAATCTATTGCATCGCGAAAACTATTTTCTCACAGTTATAGTTTTCCTCACACGATTGAAAGTTTCCCTAAAGTTAAGACATTTCTTTACAATATGCATACATGCACATTAATTTTGGGAATACCTTGCAGTGCACTGTGCAGACATGGCTTTCGTCAGTGGCACATTCAGTCTATCACTTGGGTATGAGGGATAAGAAATATTCACGATATGTTCTGTGTGCCAAATTTCACATCTCATTTAAGAAACTTCAAATAACATCCACCATGCACAAAAATAATACCATGAAAAAAGAGCCGTTTCTGGCACATGGTCGACAAGGCCGGATTTACCCAAAGTTACGCTATAGGCAACTCTCCATTGTGCGCCCCTCCTCACTTGACCCCCCGTGCCCGATCTTTATGATAAGGCATAGAAACTCGAATGAGGTAAGGTTCGGAAAAAAGGAATAAACAGATATATGGCTGATATCATAAATGTATGCTTGAATTTTTATGCAGGGATAGAAATTCAATTAAAGAAAAACAGCTTGGAGTAAAATTAAATGAAACAGTTTAACTTTTATGCAACTAAAACACTCTATGAATACCCTTTCCAAAAATAATGTCTACCCTTAATTCATAGAACAAAAAGGTAGAGTAACTTCAAAAATAAAAACATTACGTATTACGTATAAAAACATTACGCCTATTTTGCTTTACGGTAAATCCGGCCCTGATGGTCGAAGGTTATGGGTGCTACAAACAATTCAAACCGAATTAACCCGCTACGCATCGTCTAGTTGTGGAAAGACCCCGCGTGAGAGCGCTGTGAGATAGCCATATTATGCTGCCATCTATGGAACTTCCATGAACTGAGACCGTGCAGGAAGATAAACGGCAATCACTTTACCCTCAAATATTTAGTACCACAGTATTTCAAACAGTATTTCTCTTCATACGAGAGTTGCCAATAACATTAAACCTTTTCTTTAGACAGCCAACAACACAAAAACACACTACAATTTTTCAAGGCATTTATCAGAGCTTCAGAGAGACAACATCATGTACGCAAATGGTATGACGGTAGGGGCAGATAATTGAAAGCTATAATTTGATGTTTGACAAAAATCTATGAGTCTCACTACATGTATAGCTTGAAATTAATGTTTCCACATATTATTTTCATATCAGACAACATTCCCATGGACTTGTCATTCACAAGATTACTCATTAATACTGATAAACAGGAAACTTTGTTGCGCTTAGTAAAATTTCTCGTATAATGAGGCTTATACAGTTTTAACTGCGTAAATTAAAGGATCTGTAAAACTTAAATTCAATGCAGCTTAATACACTTAACAGCAATGATCCACTTAGCGACAGAAACACTTACCTGCCACAAATGCAAACATTACCTTTCAATGTTGCCGGCGTTTGACTTACACAATCTACACGACAACCATGCACACCGCTTCCGCAATGCACTTTCCTATTGATTCAAAATAATTTCAATCAACATAAAGGAACATAAAACCGATAACTTAACGGCAATTCCAAAACTTTTTAATTGTATAAGCATAAACATTTCTACAATAAAATTGGATATCATTACGTATTAAAATCAATCAAAAGACACCTTACCACCAGTCCCTCAACATGCATTTAACAATGGCTTTGAATGTATTGCAATCCTAAAGTAACTATATCTTCTTCCTTTTCCTGTTTAGCTCGATTTTCTAGTCTCAGTCACATGTTTCCTGTCTACCTGGGCACCTCCAAAACCACCGCCACAAATTCGAGCCGCAATTCAACTTTTTATAGTACGCCTACTCCCCGTTACATGGCGTGAGCGTACGTATACCGTTATCAAAAGAAATCGCGAGGGCGTTTTATAGTTTATTTCAAAGGGATGCGTACGCACGTCACCTCGGAAGGAGGTGTATAGTTTTTTGTATTGCGTTAATATAAGTTTTCGTGTGGAATTAAATGTGCCGTGGCTTTATCGCTGCCCCTCTGAGGTAAGGAAGTGTTTTCTTCACGGATTAATTCCCTAGCTCGGGTGCCTATGTGTAAGATATTAGTTATTAAGCGTAATATTTGTGTGTCCAGATACAGACTCCCATATTCACTTTAGTTGCCTAATACATGAATGAGACTTTACTTGAATTGAGATACGGTGTGTTATTTCTTGTTTGTTCTCCCTCTTAGGCTGTGCATTTCGCGTAGTCACTAATATTTTGATGTCATAAACGCGATTGTAAACTGCTGAGCGTGTAACTTTTTCTCCTCTACGTTCAGCGACTATGTTTTGCGTGTGATTAGTGGGCACAATAGATACAAGTGATTATATTTTGTGGCAGGTGTGCGAGTGAGTTGAACCTGTGATATCGCAGCATTGCTGATGTTTCTAGATCCTAATACGGTGTCTTTCCCCTTCTAGGTCAAGTGTTAGAAAAATACCAGACGTACGATGAGCAATTCTCGGATTTCAGAACTAGCTGAACATCAGTCCCTCCTCAGACAAGGAAAATCGAGAAATGGTGAGTTCCATTGATTATTTCATCTCGTTGCAATCCTCATTCATGCCGGATTTCTTGCGATAGTGTGGTGTGCGGCGTTCGTTTCCTTGGGGCAGCTTCTCAAGTGATGGAATGTTGTTCATCTCTCGGAATCCGCAGTTCTTCTGTGCTCCGTATTTACATCATGTAGTCTTTCTTACGATTTCCTTGTTGTGCGTACTCACTCAACCTCGATTATAGATCATAGTAAACATAAATGCTACCTAGGGGATTATTTTAGTATACTCTTGAGTTTAACCAGGCTAGGCAATATTTTTGCGCCCGTCGTTAGTTCCTCGTCCTTTTATTCTCTAATTGAGATCTGTCGTTTTTTTTTCACTATGTTTTTAATTAATTTCTGTGAAATTAATCGTGTTAGTTCTCGAGGCTTTTACTTCGCCCTTCTGCGATACGACTCACGGCAACGGGTTTTTAATTCTTAGAGAGGTTACTCCTCCTCAAGCCATAGAGCGAGCAATTTAGATTGCTATCGGTGTAAACACTATATAGTATGTAGCGTAAAGATCCCTTTTGCTTCTGTCACGCGAGTTCCATTCATCGCTGTATCATAACTTATTATCAGTCCTCGATCCTTCGTCTACGGCTCTACGGTTCACTGGGTTATGTAACTATTCGGGCCTGTTGTTGTGTAATGGAAACGTGTTGAATGAAAACACCGCGGGAACTCGCTACTAGTGACCCTATTCATGCCTCACCTCTACAGTTCGTGAATGCCGTAGAAAATACTTGGATTTTTGCTATTGCTGTGTGGTGATAATTTTGCGCACGAAAGTTAAAGTAATATCCAGCTGAACTCGCCTCTGCTATATTTCTTCAGGAGATATGCATCATTTTAATGTTATAAATTTTCGATGAACTTGCCATAATGCCTACTGGGCCATTTCATCTCAAATCAGGCAGATAGTGCAAAATCATGTCAGGTGACCATCACCGATTTCTCTGAAATTTATACATGTGAAAGCAGTATCCTTATGATGAATAAAGATGACTTTATCTCTGCTCAGAACTGAACCGTCATAAAGTTACCGCCCCTTGAACATTGCAGTGCAAGGCCTCAGAGTACAAAATGAAAAATCACATAAATGTTGATTACTAAGGAACCATGGCCCGTAAAGCAGTGGTTATTGTTTTATTTGGAAGAGAATTCATTTATGCACATTATGGCATAACTTTCAAGTCATTTGAAGCAATAATAAACAAATAGGACTTGTTTAAACAATAAAAATTTGTCATTTTTTAACAATTTATTACTAAAAAAGGCCACCTTTTATTTTCTTTAAAATTTCTCAGCGGGTAGTTTAAATGTTCTGCTTTCAATTAAAAAAATAAAAAAAGGTAGTATTTTTATACTTTTTGTTTTAAGGCATGTCAAAGTTAGGCATGTTTTCGACTCTTTTACACCAAGATTGCATACCTTCAAGGGGGGAAAAAATGCCGTTTCATTCTACTTAGCATTCATAATAGTGAAAAGTTCATATCTGAATGATTGGTTACATCTATTGACTGAAAGCAAGTTCAATCTTGTTTACTTCCATGGCATCCAATGTGTGCAAACACCCACTGCTACTGGCTGGAAACGGTGAATGAGTTGCAATTTGCACAGAGTATTTTTCAATGGCACTTCACATAAGTCTTTCTTCTACTTTGGGCCATGTGGAACATTTCGATGGATCATGTGGATGCATAAATGAGACACTAATGTTATTCTCTTCTAAAGACACTGCAGTGATTTTTGAAATTGACCAGGTTTTTCGGAAACACACAATGAAGTCATTCATGGTGAGATTTTGAGTACTGCATATCTGAATTTGTTAGTGTCACAGCCTATTTGATTGTGTGGATTACAGAGCGAGCGATAGTTGTCCCGTGTCTGTTAACTACCAGCAAGCATGAAACTGTTGATCCCATGTACAGGTGCACCTTTCACCTATTTATTTTTTTGTCTACATAGGGTGGTTTCCTATTATTGTTCATTGCCTAAATCGAAAGATTATTTCCTGCTTCGAATCGAAAGATTAATCGAAAGATTACTCCTGGAGTACATATATCTTGCTTTTAGATTTTTAAATGATGATATCTGTTTTTTGTGATTAAATGAAAAGTGAAAATTTCAAGCGTACGAAAACGCGACGGCTAAGAATGAATGCTGCGAAAAGCCCGTGTGACCTCTGGCTCCTTGCTGCCGAGCATGGCGGTAGCGTAGAGTTCCTTGCTAGCAGGTAGTGCTTGGTTTAAATAAGGATTACTAATACCCTATCAAGCAAAGAAAACTCTCTGACCAAAGGCAATTTTAAGAGGGGATTGTTAAGGGATGTTTCCCGGAGCCCTGTGCCTCATGTATGCATTGGTAATCTCAGATGATGTAAAACTCCTATCTACTCGTATAGCATCTAGGTCTCTGTGGCGTCATGTGGAGTGGCATCACATCGGCGCCAATCTATCCTTTTTCAAATGAGGTTGCAATTGACCATTAACGTTCGTCTAAACAGGGATTTCTAAAAATCAAATAATTTGTATATTATGAATACACTAAAGGTGGGTAACGAATCGCAATCAATACCTTTCGTTTTCTTTGATGAAGGAAAATGAAAGGAATGAACCTTATTTGGTTAATTTAACATGTGTAAAATGCAAAAGTTTGATATTAGGCAAGGATATACTCACATGTTGTACAAAGGACTTGCTTGAATTTACTTGCCACAATTGAAATATCTCAGGTTTCAGTTTGTGTCATAATTTTTGACCAATTCTTGCAACTCTATCAGATTTTTCCCTATTCATGTCCTGTTGCATTGAACAACCACCAATGACTTTCTTCCTGTTTAAGACTTTTCTCCGAGTCAAATATCTGAAATGTTTTTTTAATTAGCGGCTGACTTTTCTAAAATAAATGCTTTATTTCTCCATATGATATCTTTTTACTCTATTGTTCTTGTATTTGATTCATCCTAAGAAAAGCATGTGCAGTGTCCTGTGAGAAATCATCTGAAGTGCCTGCATACCTTAGTTATTATATTCCACACAGGTTAATATTGATATCTGTACTTTTTGCCAGTCATACGGTTGTACTTAATCTGGAAGAATCACACCCCCAATTCTCGGAAAAGTCGAAATGAAGCACCACCTCCACACCAATTAGTGTTACCAACTTCTCTTTTTGAATAGTTTCCCTTTCTTTTTTCCAGATATGGTGATGATAAACACCTTTCTTGGTTCAATCCTTAACTTCAGCAATGAATTTGTCTGAATGAATGTTTTGTCTGAATGATTCTCAATGGCAGTGAACACATCTTGCTGATAAGGAGTTACACAAGAACAATCTTTATCATCATCCAAGTAAAATGAGAGCACAATGTTGATTGAGCACTATGAGGAAGAGGATGCCAGCAGTATACATCAGCATTGCCCCATATTCCGAGTTGTTTTTTAGCTCTGCATGATATGTCAATCGTATGTTTGGTTGAAACTGGAAAAGCAGCCATATTATGTTGTTTAGTTTAACTTGTGGAAAAGAATGATAAAATTTGAACATGGTCACTCATAGACATTTCACACTCGCTTCTTCAAAAGCTGCTGAGACATTATTTTACCATGAAGTACATATTTGACATTTTTCACTTTCATTAAGTAAGTAAATTCTTGCCTAATATGAAACTTGCATTTTACACATGTTAACAAGCTCAATTTAGACAAAAAATAATTAGGTGAAAGGTGCACCTGTACATGGGATCAACAGTTTCATGCTTGCTGGTAGTTAACAGACACGGGACAACTATCGCTCGCTCTGTAATCCACACAATCAAATAGGCTGTGACACTAACAAATTCAGATATGCAGTACTCAAAATCTCACCATGAATGACTTCATTGTGTGTTTCCGAAAAACCTGGTCAATTTCAAAAATCACTGCAGTGTCTTTAGAAGAGAATAACATTAGTGTCTCATTTATGCATCCACATGATCCATCGAAATGTTCCACATGGCCCAAAGTAGAAGAAAGACTTATGTGAAGTGCCATTGAAAAATACTCTGTGCAAATTGCAACTCATTCACCGTTTCCAGCCAGTAGCAGTGGGTGTTTGCACACATTGGATGCCATGGAAGTAAACAAGATTGAACTTGCTTTCAGTCAATAGATGTAACCAATCATTCAGATATGAACTTTTCACTATTATGAATGCTAAGTAGAATGAAACGGCATTTTTTCCCCCCTTGAAGGTATGCAATCTTGGTGTAAAAGAGTCGAAAACATGCCTAACTTTGACATGCCTTAAAACAAAAAGTATAAAAATACTACCTTTTTTTATTTTTTTAATTGAAAGCAGAACATTTAAACTACCCGCTGAGAAATTTTAAAGAAAATAAAAGGTGGCCTTTTTTAGTAATAAATTGTTAAAAAATGACAAATTTTTATTGTTTAAACAAGTCCTATTTGTTTATTATTGCTTCAAATGACTTGAAAGTTATGCCATAATGTGCATAAATGAATTCTCTTCCAAATAAAACAATAACCACTGCTTTACGGGCCATGGTTCCTTAGTAATCAACATTTATGTGATTTTTCATTTTGTACTCTGAGGCCTTGCACTGCAATGTTCAAGGGGCGGTAACTTTATGACGGTTCAGTTCTGAGCAGAGATAAAGTCATCTTTATTCATCATAAGGATACTGCTTTCACATGTATAAATTTCAGAGAAATCGGTGATGGTCACCTGACACCCCTCTGCCTGATTTGAGATGAAATCCCCCTACTTTAAACTTATCCTGTAGTATATTGTAGACGTACCGTCAGGCGTTGTAGAATACTTGTCGTAAATCGCTCAAACCTCATTTGCTTTTATCAATCGTCTTATACTTCGTGTGTTTACTGGAATATCTTTCCTTTTTTTAATTTTTGGGAATGTTGTAAGACCTGTTCTTAGGGGTCTTTTACTTGATAGGTTTGCAATAATTTGGCTGTATATGCAATTTCAAATTTATGTGCATCATTGGTTTGCCTGAAGTTAGTGACCTCAGTGTTCTTTCATTGGCTGGTGTTCCTGAAGAAGGAATGCATTCTTAAATTTCTCTTGATGCATCATCAATAATTGAACTTGACCACTGATCAGTCTCCCTTTATTATCACTATATATTTCCACCAATATTATTTCTCAATTGAAACATGGGTGTGATTTGTGGTTGTCCTGTGTAATTTTAATGTTTATCAGGTCATAATTTTATGTTATTGGGTGTAATAGTTTCTGTTGAGATGTGTCAGCAGGTCTATGGGATGCAATGTCAAAATGCAAGAGTTGAATCGAAAATCAATATGTATTCAAGCCACAAGAGCACAATATCTGAATATATCCATTCCAACAGTGAGAAGAAAAATCAACAAACTATAAAAAAATAATGTGTCGCTAGTGCATGTTATTCATAGTTACACAGATTAAAAAAGTGAGGAATTGGTCCTTCAACAGTTACCATGTCCTTGAATGCTATTGAATCTTTGTTAGCATGAATGTCGGTAATCCTAGACTGTTTTCGAAACTCCTGCTTCTTGACGTCAAGGCTAAACTTGAACATCAATGATCTTAATTTTTTTGACCTCAAGTGATGATATTTATGTATATATTTGTATGCTTAGAATCTCAGAGTAGCATCCTACTTCCACATAGTCGCTAATTTTGGTGCTCAAATAGTTTTGTGTCATGGCTATGCATGCCAACATACCTACTGTTAATCAATTGTGATCAATTAGACTGCTTGCTGAGTGAGGAACCAGAGTCCATGGATGTAGCTCAGTTTTTACCCATTCATTATTGAAGTACCTCTTGTAACAATTATACAAATATTTCAGAGAAGAAGTACTTTTGAAATATGAAAGAAATGGTATGGAATAGGGAGAAATATGAGAATGCAGTTTACCAATACGTGGGCTGTAACTTTTGTTTGCTGAGTAACACTATGCTATTAAATTAATCTCTAAAGATGGTTTGGATAGGTGAGAGAAGATCTACCATAGCCTACACTGCAGTCATGTAAAATTCACTTATTCCATATGTAGGGATAGTTCCATTTTCCCAGGTCACTTTGCACATCAAGGACCCTTATGGGGGATATTGGAATGCTCCACCCAGATTTAAGCATTAGTTACTGCCATCTGGCCCTACACTGCACTCACTGGCCCATCAGACTTTTTATTGTAATGTTATATCCTTTTGTGATATTCATAGAATCAGCTTAATATTCTCTCCTAGGCCATAATATGAGTCTCTACCCATTCATTTCTTCGACTGTATTCTTATAATTTTCTTATGACCAAGAGATGGGCTGCTCTGCACGTAATTGACTAATCAATTTTTTCAGTATTTACAGGAATAACATGCTTATAAATTATGGTCTTTAGTGATGTATATTCACATCTGCTATAGCTATTATTAACTATGTATTTATAAAATCAATGATGCACTTCTTTTTGCTGCCATCGTTACACTCACCGCATTAACATATTCATGCAGTCCTGTAATTTTATTTTTTGCTAATCATTTAATGATATTGGTTATTAGAATAGGTAAATAGGTTGGGATAATTGCCAGCTTTTGGGAGGATAGGAAGAGTAGTGAAGATGCCACAAAAATTAATCATGTAGTTAAAAAGGTAGTTGGATTAAAAATGCTATAAACATGTTTTTTATGTTTTCTGCAGTCGTGACTTTTACAGTTCCCAATCTTATCTCTCCTCACTTGTTAATTTTACAACAGCCTTCACTAAACTTCAATCTTTTTTTCTTGGCCTCTGTACAAAATTTCAGATCAGATGGAAAATAATAATTCTTAATTGCAATATTGATTTAAACTATTCATCAAATTATCAAGGCAGCCCTTCAAATTTGCTAAGAGTTATGCAATTGAATTAACCTAAAACTGTGCTTAGACAAAATATATACATTCATCTATTTCACGATTTATGGTTACTTTTCTGACTCATTGTTCGTTAAAAATCTACAATTAATAAAGATTAAAGAAGAAAAACCAATGAATCAATAAATTTGGTAGTGTGAAATTTTCACTCACAGACAGAAGTTAAGGTATCCATCAGGTAATTTTAGTGTAATAATTCATGTAATATTGATTGTAAAAGTGTTGCTTTCAATTACTGAAAATTCTTATCACTAGGATATGTTTCCAGTTAGATATCATCTATCCTTCATTAGGGCTCAAGCTTTATGAAAGTAATCATTTGAGCAGAAGCTAATGCTTTCTATCAACATCTATTTATGCTTTATCTCAAAATTGACCTTTGGATATTTAATCACTTTTTTATGAGCATGAAAGCTAAGAAAGTGAATTGATAATGGTGCAGTCTAGAAATTTTTAAATGTATTTTTTCATGTCTTGACTGCTAATTACTTGTGATTTTACATACCTTTCTTCAGAATATTTTAAGAAAATGTGTTCAACCCTTCACCGTCATGATGTAAGCAAATATTTTATTCATTCCTAAGCATATGAATAAAAGTAAACTTCATATTAGGATGCCACTCCCTTCGTTAACTTTTGGGAGTGTTTGAAAATGTAGGTTATGTTTTTTTTAACTTTGAATTCAGTAATGCAAGTGTATCATAGGTGGTAGGCATTATTTTGATGAGCATGGTCACTACAAAAATCTTCTTTACTGTAGAAATGATTCTGCATTATTCTTTGTTAATGCTATAATGAATAAAAATAAAATTATTAATGGCTTTTATTTCTCAGGAATCAAGCTGAATTCATAATATCAATATTCAACCATTGGATTGTATTAATATTAGTATTTTAATACAAACATGAATTTAAATAATATTCCATTTAGTTACATTCTTAAGTTAACCTATTATACTGCTTTTAAATGCATGGTTAGGCTTTTGGAAAATGTGACCAATAACCATACTCGTTTATGCTGTTAGGGATCATTTAAGAAAGGTAGACAGAGGCCAAAATTTGGGCCTTAAAGTTAATAATGAAGGGGATCAATATGTATTGTCCCTTTCCATTTCCATAGTGCTGAACTTGAAGCACAATCCCTTCATCCACAAAGTATGGGTGGGGCTTCATCTAAAAGTGTCTCCTCTGTGGTAGAAAATGAGGTACTCAAGATGTGAAGCCAACTGTTGCCACCATATCATATCATTTCTCTTTTAACCCGTGACCAAAGAAATACACAGCTGAATTACTCATTAAGCGATACATTCCATGCAAGGTTCCTTTGGTTAAAAAAATATATACTGGTGCATAGAAAGAGATATCGGGTTTAACGCTGGGTCCAGCGGTTAATTGGCCCCAAAGTTTTGAAGGCGTAGTCTGCCATTGTGGTCAGGGTTAGAAAATTCTCTGGTTGATATGGTGAGGAGACTTGGTCAGGTGGACTCTGATTGCTTTGTTTCCGAACAGGTTTGTTTCTTTTCCCCTCCAAGATTTACATTAGCAGTTTCCATGTATTTTCACCTTCCACCTGTTTGCAATTCTAATTTTAGATCAGAGTTTCAGTGTGAAATGTTTTATTAATTAATTTCATTCCAAAATAGTTCTTCATATAACACTTTTTATTTATTTGACTCACACATTTGCATGTGTTTTGTCTACTTTTTATAAAACTTTCTTTCTTACTAGAGGAAGCTAAAACTTTGATCCCTTCATGTACAGATAATTGCATATTTGAGAATTGTGCATCACTTTAGTCTGGTTTTGACTTCAAATTACAAGGTATTAGTGAGAGTCAGGATTTATTTTGGACCTCTTGGTGGGAGCGACAGTCTTGCACAATTATTGTCACCTGCACCTGTCCAGCAGTTTCAAGCAAAATCTATTAAATCCATTTTTAGGCCCCTTATCTTTAGGGTTATGGCTATAGTCATTCTACTTTACTTTTTACTTGCACTAAATGTTTCATTTACACCTGAATAGAATCCGTTGGGGAACAAGTTGCTCATTCTTGTCTACCAGTCTCTTAAACATACTCGTTTTTGTTATGTCAAAAATGCCATTCATTGTGAACACTTGGATAGAGTTATAAGGGCCTGCCCATATTTCCCCTTCCTGAGTGGAAAGGCATCTACTTTCTGTCATGTCTTTCCATTCCCCCAAAATCTGAAGTGTTGGCAGCTCCCCCAACTTTTCCTGAATGAAAAGCCAAGGAATAGTCAGGTGTTTTCATCCCGGTGTGATATTTATCAAAAATTATTTTTGTGAGTGTTAATTTGTCATTCCCAAGATCTTTAATCTGAAAATGTCATTATAGCTAAACTCCCTAATACATACCCATGCTCTGTATCAGTTTAGGCTGATGCATTTTGCTGCAGGAATATTGAGTAGTGAAATTGAAATAATTTTTTGTCCATTTTATGACAAATTTTTGTCTTCTTTTTTCTTTCTTCCTTTCTCTGAAACCGCGTGACGTTTAAATAAGGTCAACATAACTTGCGTGTTTTTTTTGCCTTACCATGCCGATTTATGCTGATGTATTGCTATTATAGATAGGAGGCCTTAACCTCGAATCTTTCCCAATAATAATGGATTAGAATTACTTTTAATGGTAGAATGCACTTCTCGTTACGTTGATTAAAAGTTACCTTATTGTGGAAACCGTTTTTATTACGATATATTTCTGCGTTTTAAGTTTCCATCGTTATTAATTTCAGCTGTTCGATTTTGCTCCTATCTTATATTTGAGGTTTTTTTGGATAAATTTTATTTATGTGGGAGACAAATAAAAGAAACAAAATAGTTGGGATACATGATAAATATTTCGGATGACGCCCTTGAGGCTACGGATACTAATCTTTCTTTTATTTTTAACCCTGCTATTTTCCGCATCTTTAGATAGTGCATTAGGATCATTTCTAATTACGTTCAGCAGTCTTTATTTTTACAAAATCGCGTAACAGTCGCGTAATTTTTATTGCCGAGAGGAGTTTGTTATCTTGTACCGCGGTGTGTCGTCTCTCTTCCGTGTTCTCGTCGTCACTTGCGTTGCGATATTTTTTCATAATCTGCCGAGTGTGTTTGTTCTTTGATATTGGCTTCTACAAGCGATAACGGAATTCGATATTGGAGGTGAAGTGTCTTAAGAAAAGGAAATCACAAGTACGCAGTTAAAATGTATGGCATCACGATGAAATGTTGAATGATATTATTTTTTTATATTTGGCTCCTGATGATCTTTTTCGATATCCTACTTAATATTCTTTTAACTGGAAAAGTAAATTATGATTATGCTGGATAAAGGTTCATTTGTTCATGGATATATTTTTATAGTGTCCTTCATTGTGCCCAACACTCGAGTAAACATTAATCTTAACTTTCCACATTGCTAAGCTATCCTCGACTATCCTATACTCTCGATGCTTCCATGTTTATGGTCTGACTTCCTGTTTTTGGAATGAAAGGCTAATCCATTTTCTCAAATTATTTTCGTTAGGACGTGATAGGTAAAACATGCTGAATAGATGAACTTCGTAAGCCAAACGAAAAGAAAAAAATTTTGCCTTTCTGCGGTTGCGGAGTATGCATGGTCGGAACCTGGGCACGTCATACTATTCCAAGGCTGATAGGGGAGACGATAGAAATCGCGAATTTAATCGCGAAAAATAGATATCGTCGTTTAAAAATCGGAAATTTGGAAAAATCGTGAAATATATAATTATAGGAAACTATTGCTGCTCTGCAGATCATTTGGACCCGAAGACGGGAGCTGGAACGCGCCCGCAACTGTAGTCCGCCAAAAATGAGTCGACGCGCAGTTAACTCGAAAAACAATCATCAGGTTGTGATAGGTGTTGACATTTTTCATTATTGTTATTACTAAAACTTTAGGAATGGCGTCAAAATCAATCTTAAGAATAATATATCTCATCACCTGAACTTCCAGAATACGTAATACTTATTATGTGACTGCCATTCGTTCAATTATATCCTTATATCTTTAGATTTGCCGCACGGTTGGGTACTCCATTTCTTGTAATTCCCATCTTAACACATATTATTTCTCTTATTCCTATAAATTGCATTGGTTTCGTGGGCCAGCATTTCCCAACCATTTTCCATAGAATTATTTATTAAACTACGCGAACATCCACCAAAGATTATGTATATATTTTTGCAAAAATTGTTCTAAGTAACCGTCGAGTGTATATCGAGTTCTCCTTCGGAAAGGCACTATTAAATTTTTTACCGATTAATACTTTATGACAACATTCAGTGGGATAGTTGCAGACGAAGGTATGTTACATGCCTTGATTCTTCGCCTCTTCAAGAGCGAGCAAAGAAACGTTATTAATGGAACCTAGTTGCAGATTCCAGGTTGGAAAGTTTATTGACTTGATCTTTCGTTGCGAGGTGCTTGTGGTTTTCGTCTACTATGCTCCAGTTGCGAATGCGGAAAAAACTCAAGGGGGGCCGCAAAAGATATCTTGATTGATATCTTGATTTACCTTTGCATTTATCCTAGTAAAATTAATCAAGTCACATGCAAAGTTTAAGAAAGTTTCAATTGAAGTGATTATACACAAATACAAGACGTCTTACGTTATAAAGAAGTTACAATTGTTCATTTGTTCAGAAGTTACAATTGATTGTGGTTCAGCAATACGGGCGGCCCCGCAAAGGGGGGGGGCCGCACCCCCCATATGTATCCTCCACGTCTATTCTCCTTTCCCCTTACATAACCCGCAACCCTGTATTTTCTCTGGAAGATGTTACTTTTTCTGTGGGAGCCCCCTCCTCCGCATCTTTTTTATCGGATTCGAGTTGGTGGCTATAACCACGCCAATTATAAAAATAACTGCGGAATGAGCCAAGTTTTCACGCTGATAGTTGTCATAATTTCCCTGTCTGACTATCTGCCAGAAGCTTCCGTAAATAGCCCCACAACAAACCCAGGTTGCCGCTACACCATGCCAAGTGGTTGGTGGGGAGTGGGAGGCAGGTTTCACTTCCCCGTCCCTCTATTCCCCTTATGGACCGCCGCGGCAGTTGACTTGTCTCGCATGCTTCGCTTTTGTGCTTTCATCGTGAACCGAGCTCTTTTCTCCACGTAGCCAGCGTAGTGCTCCTACTTTACAGCCGAAGTTTGCGTGATTGAGAAAATTTACCGTCTATTTAATTGATGTAATTTCGCGTAGATCTTCATCTTTTTAATCGCGTTGTCCTATTCATTTCATTTTCTGCGTTTTACTACGCCTTATTGTAAGTATCTTATTATAATAAGCGAATAAAACGTTTATTGTATTTAATTTCGGCATTAACGAACTGAGTTTCATTAATCAAAAACCACTCAAATACTCTACATTAAAATTGGTGAAGATGGTATACATAGTTCTAGGAGTACAAGTCACCTGGAAAACGAAAATAAGAATGATTTGCTTCAACTAACGATGAGCACGAAAAATTATGAAAGGGTACGAGGAAACAGCAGTGCCTAGCAAATGCTATCTGAAGCAGCACGTAAAAATGCAAATGAAACACCAATTCGTAATAAGTAAGGTCATATTCAACAATTAAAATCAGCGGCATATTCACAGATTTTAGTGCTCAAGTAATGATTTTAGGTGGTGACGAAGACGTGAAGTTATATGGTACGTTATGGTGAAGTTATATATATGGTATGGTAGTGGTTTGTGATGTGTCTCATTTAACATCAAATCCTATTCAGGCAAGGTATTGCGTCTGCCGCACACGCAATCGACATTTTAAGGAAAACTGTACGACTTAATATTAAGAAAAAATACTAAACGATTTCACATAAATTATCGGTTTTGTTTTCTCTTGAACTTAAATGTCGTAGAAGATCTTCTAACTCTACATTCACAGCGTGGCATTTATTGAAGCTATAATTATAAAGTCCTTGAGCGAAAAATAATTTGTTTTGAATATTGCATTCTCATCGGAATATCCCTAATCAAAGTTAATCCAGGGCGGCTTTAGTTGCAGCTGCTGCCTTTTAAGCTGTTTCTAGGAGCAGTGGTTCAAAGAAGTTCAAAGATTAGATCGTGGAATATTATCATCATTTATCAGTTTCCGTTGAACTTGAAGCTTGTTTATGCCTCCGAACGTGTTAAAAGGGCATCTCTCCAGAGGTTATCGCATTCCAGAAATATGTCTAAGCTTTTCTCATATTCCTAGCTTGTTTTTTTATTTTTACAATTACATTTTGTGTTTCTCCATAAAGTGTGATGTAGCAGAGAGGATTTGAAGGATTTTGACATGTTAGCGAGAGAGGACTGCTTTTATCCGTTGTTTCTTTTCCCCTTGCGTTCTCAACGCGCAGCTATTTTCTGTATTGCTGCCTGTGTTATCCAATCTGGTGCCATGCCCGGTACCTAAATGTGCTTAATTAAAGTGTAGCTCGCGGTAAGTCATGTTCACTATGCTGACGAACTACCTTTAAAGTTTCACTTCCAATGCCAGGTACGGTGATTTTTTAAATTTAAAATGTAATTCCCCATGTAAATGGTAGCCATCATCAGTTCCCACCCGTAGCAACACAATATTTGTCTCCAATACAGGCAAAGGAAATTATTGGCCATGGGGTCGTTCGCGAATTTTATTTTACTGTCGTCTGTGATAGAGTTTCGAAAGTAAACGACCCGTAATTTTTTTCCGTTTTCCGGTCCCTCACCTACTTTTGGAGCTATTTTTGACGAAAAATCTATGACCATTACCCCTTCGCTAAATATTTAATGACGTCACTAACTAATGCCCAGTGTATCCACCATTCTCAGTTACTCCGCTGCATTGTGAATGGACATCGTTCATTCACAATGCAGCGGAGGTTCTGCGAAAGCGCAGTTCTGCACAGCGGACAAGGTTCATTCTGTTTTCACTCTTTTGAGGAATTCCTTCCCTCAGTTAAAGGTACCAATGAATGATAAAATGCGCTCCAATGACGTCATAAACTTATGAAAAGTGGGCTGCAACTTTCGCGTACTCTCATTCTAAACCTACTAGAGAATGGATGACTTTGAAAATGGAAGATTTTTTTCGCATTAACTTGTATGTCCCTTTAATCTGTCAAATTCTTACAATGGATTTCCATTTTGGGTCTTCGTGAATGATGGGATAAAGTCTCAAAAATAAGGAGACCCTTGGTCTTTCGTGTTATTGGTCCCTCAACTAATTCTGGAGCTATTCGCGACGAAAAATCGGCGACCTTGACCCTTTCGCAGAAAAGTGAATGACGTCACGAAGTCATGCCCAGCTGCGCTGTATGCGCGTTCGTCTCTCTTTTACCAGAAGCTATTGAACTTGTGTTTAGTCCAATTGGACTATGCATTTGTATACTCCGCGAATCGCTCAAACAATTGCTTGGAACTGAGTGTAAATCAAACAAAACAGTTTTATAGACGTAATAAATGGCGAAGTTATCGCTGTTGATTTACGGGTCTTCATAACATCTCGTCTTTGTATGTGTACATTCATCGCGCCTGAAAGATGATGGGAGTAATTGTTTGTTTGTACAATATCTGTCACATAAGAGTGTTTAATTGCTTTAGAAAGCCAATTGGGATAAGCTATCCATGCTATTTAGGAGGGTAGAAAAATTATTCTTCGAGGTATACTTTCCCTCAGAATTTCATTTCGCTGCTGAATCAAATCATTTTCTCAATCCCAAGAGTGTTTGCTGGATTTTTCCATCCCTCAAGCTCCCCAAAATGGGAGATTTCTGGCGCCTTAAAGTAATTATTTTGTGCGCGGAATATCTCGACGCCCGTTCAAGGAATGTTGTTTTTTATCTTTACACCGTAACTTAGTCAAGACTCTTCCGTATGCATTGTAGTTTAATAGGCTAGAAGTCTTTCTGGCTAGAAGGTTTTCTTGAATTCTCTGGCACTCTTGATTAATGAGAATGTTTCCTGGATTCTTTGATAACGTACGTTTGTTTTTCATTCTAAAGTTGGATATTTGTGGTGCCTGTAAGTAATCAATCGTGGTCGTGGTTGCCGTGTGGTTAAGGCGTTAGTTTACGTTCTTATTGACGATTCTAGGGTTCCAACTCGATTGTAGACTCTGAACTCTTCCAAATAAAAAATTTCTAGCTTTGTATTAGCCTGTATCCTGGTTAGGGAACTTACCCCTACCTCTGCTAGATGTGTGACGTTCAAACAACAGTAGCATATTTCGAGTTGAGCTGTATTTTCACCTGTGCCCATAGCAGCCTTCGGATTTAAACTGTTAGTGGTTTGATTAATAAGTCTTATGCGGAATTTCAAGGCGGGCATCAATGAAATCATCTGGAACTTTTTAAATGGTACTTTCAGTTTCAATCTTTAAGCTTTTTCGTGTATTTTATCGTCTAAAACTCGCTCCCTTGATTCCTCGATAGTACGGCGATCTTTCATTGAAAGAGTTCTATTTATTCTTCTCGTGCTTCACAAGTCGTTCAGTCTGAATTCAGTGCCCTTTGTACAACATTCTGCCAATTTTACGATTCAGTATCAGCGAAAATTTTCGCCAAAAATGCAAATTTCGAATGCAGATCGCGCAATCATTTAGAAGAACACTATAAAGTCCTATGATGTTATAATCATAGATGCAGAAGTAAATTTGGCCAGGGAAGGGATGCTAATGCATAATTCATTGAATAAGCTTATTCGGTCGATATATCATGCTAAATACATGCAAAACAATAGACATAGCTCATGTCAGTAAAATTCTTTATAATGCTATAAGCTAAAACATATTATCAAACAAACACCCCATTTGTCAAATTGAGATAGAAAACTGTTTGTATAAATTAGATTAAACATGTATTTTATCGAAGTTGACTATAGTATAGTGTTTAGTATCAAATCAACGCTTTAGAACTGAAACGTGTTATAAATCAAATATAAAACAGTTCCTGTATTTCTCGAATGCTTTCTTTCCTAGGAAATGAGTTCGCATTTAGAGTAATTGCCATTTTTTGTGGCCTCCCGTGATGGGGTTGCATTTTTATACCTCTCCACCGCCTTCCAAGCGTCTTCTTCGAGAATTTCGAGAGATTGCTCCAGGCGAAGGAGGCGCGTGCGAGGGAAAACATTTAGACGCCTCCCCATTCCCACTATGCCCGCACCCTTCGCCCTGAGGAATGTCTGCCGAAATAGGCGTCAGCCGCTCCCCCCAGGGAGATATGTAGTACGTACGTAAGAGGGCTGGCTCTATCTCACTCGCGCTCCGGCCGCAGAAATTTTTCAGCGCCGCAGTTCTTGAGATGTGCGCTCGAGACGGGGATTTTTTAAAATTATTATTCTCGTTATTATTATTATTCCCGCCCCTCCCTCTCTCCCTTCCCCTCCGTACCCCTCCAAGTCGATCCATGCTTCCGGGTCTCTCTCTCTCTCTCTCGGGCCGTGCACGTAGGGTCCTTAATTAAGGAAAAGCGCTTCTTCCGTGGGGATACAATCCACTCCTGCGAGCACTCACTCTCCCCGCCTGTCTGTGCACGCCCCTCCCCTCTTTCGTTCGTTGTACCCCTCCCTGCCCTCCTTACCCCATCGCTGTATTCTTGTCACCATGGATTTTGAAAAGGTTGGTCATCCGGAATTCAGCTGCTTGGTTATTGTCGAGGAACTGTCGTCTTGATCCATAGTCGCGTATAGAAATGATAGCTAGTGCTTCTCACTGGCGTAACTATGATGAGGAAAGAACCCCATCACCCCCCAGAACCTTCTCGGAAATCTCGTCTTGCCTATAGATTATGATATTCTTCTTCATTTTAGCGAAGAAAAACGATAAGAACTTTGACATTATGTACCTAACCAATGTCAAGTGTAGCCGTGTATTTTTTTAAATGCATTCAAGTTATTAAGAATAAATTCGTGTATTCACACCCGGTGTGGTGAGCTATTCAATCTGATCCCTCCTCCCCACTCCAAGTAAAGTTCTAGTAATGTCCTCTTTAAATAATTTAATATTTACCTAAGCCTTGTGAGTACAACTATACGACTACCTCATGTTTCGGGAGATTGAGTGATCATGACTATGTGAGCAAATAGATGAACTGAGTAATATCGAATGTGATGGATACAAATGTGAACGAATTCCAAGTAATTTTATTCCAGTAATGAAGTTATTAGAAAAAAATTGCTAGTAATAGTTGCCTAGTATTAATTAATGTCAAAATCTCGCAACTATTCATGTTGAAGGATGTATTTGACTCATAATTTATGATGAAATTTGAATATGGACTTCGGTAATCCAAAGGTTTGGGTGATAAGAAACCTGAAATGGGGATTTAAAGACATGGCACTTTAATACGTTGTGTTTTCCTTTCTACAGTATACGTTTCTTGTAAAGGGCTTCAGAAAGAAGGCGTTGTCCTCAACTTGTAGTTACTTCGATGCAGTTACTTCGAAAAGCGACTCGGTATGAGGGAGGTACAAAAAAAACAGATATCAATGTAGACTTGCTCCACGAAGTACAATAGGAGAGCCTTCTCTTTATGAGGAGAGGGAATGAACTATATGGTTACCGGGGAAACAGCGTGGGAACTACCGTTAAAGCATTTCACGGCTTACTTTCTATGCCTTTATTATATCTTTTTAACATGGACTTCGGTAATCAATGGGCTTAGGTGATAAGAAACCTGAAATGAAACCATGAAATTTCACTTTTTTGCGGGCCATTTACCCACTCGTAACTTTACATTATAATCACTCACTGAATGCCTCAACCGGTGGTTTGTTGATAGGTTAGGAAATAACACCCAGAACATATGGATTGGCGAGTGCATTTCACTCATTGAAGTTATAGGAGTGACGTCGCGTCGTATCCCAGAATCACCTCTCACTTTAAGATCATTTTTATAAAGGCTTCACCCGAGTTGGAACTCGCAGCTCTTCAGTCGGTCGCAATATTAAACACTATCCGCTAAGAAACCCGAATAGCCTTCCAAGATGCTGTACGCCGGGAAAGAGTTCTTCTAGAACTTAAAATGTTTTCATGATAATAATATCCTATTTTCGTATTTTAATTTTATTTATGGTGTGGAAAAATTAAAAAAAATGAAATGGTTAAGATAAATGAGAAATATTTCGGACTACGCCCTTGAAAGTGAAAATACTAATCTTTATTTAATGTTCACTTTGTTATTTTTCGCATTTTGAGTCGGTTCATTAGAATCTTCTCAAATATTCCATATGCTGACGACCTCGGTCAATAATGATATTCATTTTGCATCCTGTGTGTGTGTGTGTATAAACGCAAATTCGTCATCGCAGAGCCCTCTCCTGTTGAGGCTCTCAAGCCACAAGATTCCTTCCCTCCGCGTTTACCTTTCCTCTCACCCTATCCCTCGCCCTCCTCTCCCCACGAGGCATTCTCCATTCGGAATTCGTTCCCTCCTTCCCATTCTCTCCTTACCACCACCGTTTGATCGATATCGCCGCCGAGGGTGTGTGGGTGGGCTTGTTTAAAGCCCCTTCCCTCCTGCTTTAGCCCTCGTATGTTCAGGGAAACATCCGAGAGTGGCCGTCGGGAAATGCAGTCCCTCCGTCCTTTGTGGTCCAGCGTGATCTCCGCTCGGAATCGATCAAGGGTTTCTCATTCCGCCCGCTCTTGTCGTCCTGCGTAAGGAATTCGTCCTTTGTCTCCACCAATTATGCTGCTGCCATCCCCCTCAAAGTGGGAGAGATTGAGTTTGCCTTGTTATCCTCTCAAAGGGGCTTCCCATGCGTTTATCCTCGTAAAGTGAGCCGTAATTCCACCTACAGGTAGGCTACCGGTCAATGGCTATTTATATAGAGCGCGACAGAAGAGTTGTACTAATCATTCCAACTGTTTCCATTCTCGAATGTATTGCTCTTCTTTAGTTTTAGATGTAAATCCTGAATCGCACGCACGATCATTTTTCACACACAAATTCCGTCGTAGCGGCAATGAGAGGTCAAATAATTGCTTCCGGACACCATCGTCTTCAGAGACAGTGACTATGAATGGTATCACTATTCCTTTTTCCATCCTTTAAAATCTCACGTTTTTCGTCCCTGAATACATGCGTGCATCCCTGCTACCGATCAGTGCACGGCAGCAAATATGTGATTCCCACTTTAGTGAGAACAGACAACTCTTTAAATCTAAGGCCTGGGAATGATACCCTTAATCACGACACGAATAACCGTGTGATCTAATTGTAAGAGCTGATGGCTTAAGGTATTATTTTGCCTTACATGGAAAAGCATAGCTTTTGCGTTCGCTGTAATTCTGCATGAGAAAATGTGATGGCGGTTCATTCTTAATTACTGTTACCCATCTTTCTGTCCATAAGTATTTTTTTTTCATTCTTTCTCCCGTACAAAACAAGCCAACACCCTTCCCTCTATTGTCATCCATCGGCTTTCAGCATCCTCTGTTTCTCCAACAATTTCCCGTCCAACTGTTATTCCCTCCTCATGTAAAACTAAGTGTAAAAGAGGTGGTGGAGTCTCGTGGTGTAAAATTGCACACAAAGGCTGGTGTAGAGTGCGATATGGGCTGAAGCACTTCTCCGGTGGAGGCGTGAGCGCTGGAGATGGAGAATAAGAGTACTCCTGTGGCTGTCGAGAGGTAGGCATGGGAGGAGTGTAGAAATGCTGCTTTGGTGGTAGCAAATTATTTGGTGCAATTTATTCAACCTTTCTGCTTTAAGCGCAGGTTTAAAATACGTATTTATATGGGTATCTTACGTTTGTATATGGGTATCTTACGTTTTATTTGTGTGCCTTGGGAATCAACGCTCTGGTTTCGTTTCAATGCGATATCCCTCGGGAATATTGTGAATGAACCGAAGGTAGACGCATTTAATCGCCGCCGGAGATTTTTATCGTCCTTTTATGCGTCTCAGGGGTTACTTTTTACGATGCAGTCGGCCGTTAAAGGTAGCCAGTAATAAGCGGTCGTCGCCACAACCGCTGTGAGGATATCCTCCCGTCCTTTCTCCCCCGCCACTCAGTCAGTTTACCTTCCCGGCCGCTTCACTCGGAGAATACCCGCCGCTAATCTCTCGCGCGGGAAAACTCGTCACTCTACGAGTGAAAGAGATGCACATGCTTCCATTGAATCCTTGAAGTGACGGAAGTTCCCGTCGCCCCTCGTTTACCCGCCCTCTGTCACTACCCCCGCTATCCGCGGAGAGAGACTCGCGAATAGTTTGGAAATCCCCGTCTCCAGGAACGGATCAGCTCTTAATTTTTACCATAAAATATCCGTTTATTTAATTTTTTACGATCATATTTTGTTATTATAGCCACAAAAATGGGATAGAGAAAATAATGAGTGAGATACAAATGTTTATGAATTGAGATTTCCTAATAGTAGTGCTTTGCTTTGGACTTTGATTTTGATCTTTTTTCTCGGTAATAGTGTATTCGCGTCCCGAATGTTTGAGTTCTCTTATATCCTAATTTAGTTTGCTGATTATCCTGAGTTCGTTAATGTTATCCAAGGATCTATCCATTAATTACATAATCTGAATTGAACTGTAGTATAATAATTTTTATTTCGATGGTATCTTTTTTATGGCTGTCTTTTGTAGATAGTATTTACGGAAATATGTAGTTGAATGAGATTTGATTCTCTTCGGGCGGATTATGTGGGTAAACTTTTCTCGGGATTCCCACCGAGCTCAATTTTTGAGACTCAAAGACTCAATTTTTGCCGACGTTTCGAGCTGCGACTCGAGGCTCTTGTTCAGGGATGCTGAAATTGCGCGACGACGGACCAGCCTTTCCGGAACCATCGCCCTCAAGCGCCAAAGTGCTGACCACCCTGAGGCACCTGGCCAATTTCCTCGAATCGAGTTCTAGAAGCTGAGCATAATTTTACTAAAAGGTTATATACGGAAGTATGTTATACTTCAAAAAACACAAAGAGCTGCGATAAAGGAAGAGACAGCATTCATTTCAGTTAATTTATTAAAGTTTTTTACGCCAAATTAATTGCAACAGTGTGACATAGCAACCAACAAACAAATAAATCGACACTCAGCAGCCCTAGGAATAAGCCCCGAATCCGAGCTCGAAACGTCGACAGAAATGGAATTTTTCACCCGGTGGGAATCCCGAGATAAGTTTTCCCACTCGTAATTGAATTTTGTTTAATTCTACATAACTTAGGCGCATGCCTCATTACTATCTAAGACGCATTTTTTTCCATTTTCCTGCCTCTTTCTCGATTCCTGTCCCACCCTCCTGTATGCTGCCACGCTAGTACAGTGCACCCTAATCCTTTCATTTTTAAGCGCGGTGCACTCTCAAAGCAGGGGACGATTACTACCAACCCTGGCTCCCCTCCCCTCCTTTCCCCCTTCCATTGACGGCCAACCTCCCTCCCCTCCGTCTTCGCAACTTCTCCGTCTGCGAGGCGCCGAGCACGAGGGCGCCTCCTTCCCATCCCCTTGAGAAAAAATCATAATGAACCGTTTTTCGCCCTCTTCTCCTCGTTTTTCATCCCCCTCGGCCTCTTGGCCCCCCGCTCCCACTTCCCACGCACAATTCACGAATGCCAACCGAGAGCGAAAAGAGAAGTCAGGTGGTGCCAGTGGCGCGCCGTGGATCTCCGCCGCCCGGGGCGTATGTCAACTTTGTCGCCCTCTCTGTGCCCTTTCATCATGTTATTATAGAGTGATAATTGACTAGAGTTAAGGTAATGTAAGGGCTCAGAGGGTTGCAAAATATTCGTATCGCCTAAGGCAAAATATTAATTCACGAAAAGTGTTTTGAAATTTGATATTAATTCGTTGTTACCTGTAAGCAGTATCATTACAATGAGGTAAAATTGTCATCATCGCTAGTCAGCTATCCTAAGGTTATCCATATTAAAATTCGTTGTTACCTTTAAGAAGTTTCACTACAATAAGGTAAAATTGTCATCATCGCTATTCGGCTATCCTAAGGTTGGTTTGACGTAGTTCTTCCCTCGTTCCTGTTATCAGCTAATCTGTGCACACCTACGCTTTCCTCCTCTAACTCATCTTTCTTACAAAGAGAACGTTTTTATATAATGCGGGAAAGCAACTGATTTGTGCATCTTGTGGACTGTTTTACCTTGGATAGCGTTTAATTTTGTGTCATATTAAAAGTAAAAATATATAAATATAAACTGATGATAATTACTGCAATGAATTGATTCGTTTATACCGCATCTTTTTGATTAAGCCCGCCGTATTATGATTCAATGATACTCGATTCTTCAAAAGAAATCCTCCCGGAGTAATCGACCAGTGAGTGGATAGCCGTATGTCAGAATTATACAGAATCAATGCGCAACATAAGCACTTGAAAATCGTATTGTCTACCATTTTTTAATCCAATAATGGATAAAATATCTGTTTATTTGATTGACTTATTTTGAATGCTGGAATGTTGTATAGTCTTCATATTTGTGACGGAAAGATTTTGATGAGTTTGCGCTAGAGGGTTGTTATCGACGCCGTTCGGAATTATTCCGAGCGGTTTTCATTTCGAACGGCTGGCTCCGATTTATTAGCAAAGGTATATACATTTGTTGTGTTTGAAAGTTTTCTCTTAGATGGCTCCCCACGCGCTGATATCGTCATCGGAATTTAAATATTTTTAATTGAAGTGAAAAGTGAAAACACAACAAATTACGAACGCTTCGCCAACCAATGGGAATCAACCGTCCGGAATGAAAATCGGTCGGAATAATTCCGAACAGTGTCAAGCACAGTGTCCCAGGGAGATGCGAATTTTCCTTTCCCCGCCTGTGAGCGTGCGAGAAGGTTGCGACCCCTTCCTTCGTTGGTCGGGCGACACGTCTACTCACGCGTGCTCGTGCGCGTGCTCTTCGACCCCGCGTGACTCCCCGCTAACCACTTGTCTCTCCCCCGTCTCTTTCATGCAACTCAGCCTCAGTGCTCTCAACGCCTCACCCACGCCACTCACCCCCTACTCACTCACTCTCTTAGCTCTGCGTGATATGTGCTGTGCGGTTTGTGACCTTTATGCCTCAGTAAAATTCACTCTTTTTCCTTTGCTCACACTCTTGGTTTTCTGTTCCTGTTAATCTACTGACACATAGCTTTATTGACTTTTTACCTTGATCACTCGTCAGCTAAGATTACTTTGACGCAACTCTCCTCTCAGTTCTCCTATCATATAATCTTTTCACGGTTTTAAATGAAAAGGTTTTTGATATTCCATGCTGTTTTTATTCACTTCGACCGGTTTCCTCTATTAGGGCGGCATTTTAAAGAGGTTAAAATCCCAAAATGACGTTAGGGCAATGAATCCGGTAGATGTGAATAAAAACTTTGTGGAATATTAATACGTATGTTATTTCAAACCATGGCAAAAATTCCTCCATGTAAGCCAATCGGCGATTAATTGTAATATTGCTTTTCTTTCGCTAACACTCTTATGGCCTTCTCTTTCAGCTTAGTTACAGACACGTAATTTTACTGAGTTTCATTATCATTACCACTGATCAACAACCATAAGATGGGCTTGACTTAGCTCTACACTTGGTTTCCCTATCACCTTATATTTTCAAACCCACATATTTATTTTTTTCGCATCCTTCCCATGTATCTGTTCGATATATTTTATCTGAGGCCTTCCTTATCTGTTTCTGCCATCCACATGTTTCTCGATAGGTAATTATATCATTTTGATAGACTATCTGTCGTGAAGCTAGACCAATGCAACCACGGAATGCCGTCTCTTTTTGTCCACGACAGCCTACTTGACGAGTAAACTCGCGTATCTTTTGGTAATGAGCTATTAACAAGATGTAAAACACTTTGCCATTGAAACTTTTTTCAATCGCAAATATTACTATTTTGATTTGGTCATCACCACAGGTTGTCTACTACTATAGTTATATAACCATAGAGTAGTTATGAAGGATTTTCATTGAGCTTTTTACGCATCACGCCTTACCATATTCAATTTCCCTTTTTTGAATTTAAACAAGACATCACTGTATCTTATTTGTGAACCCTATTTCTTCTTTTAACATCTCCGCTTACCCAACGTCCTTCTCTCGATCACGGTTTTCACCATTCGCTTTCCGTCTAATGCACCCTCCATCCAGTCTCTTTCTTACAACTTTGACTCTTTGACTCATGAAGCAACCTCCTCTCCTCGACCTCCTTTCAATCTCCGTTCGTCTACCCTTTTCCAATTGTTTTCCACACCCACATCTGGTATGCGTCGCACTAGTTTTCATCCTTTCTCCTTAGCGTCTTGTTTTCTGCCTCTCACAGCGTAATGCGTCATATCAGGTCCCTCTCTACTATTTTCTCATTCGCAAAATGACCTCTTCAACTTTTTCCTATTGATAACCATCGGTTTTTCAGCGTCCATTTCTTCCTAAAACCCTTACCTTCTACTTTCTCATGCTACTATTGTGCTAACATGCTGTCTAACTCCTGCTTATGTGAGTTACTACCAACGTGTTTATTAAGCTTCGCGTCTACTATTACCTTCGTCTTGTTCTTCCTGGAATAACTACTGTCACAAAATTTTTAATTTTCCTGTTCTTTTATTATATCGGAACCATTTTTATTTGATCATCCTCAGTGTTTTTGTGAAGTTACGTAGATAAATCCATTTCAAAATACGTTGAAATCCTTATCCATTGCCTTCCAGTAGATGTACCGGTTTTTTTTCCTTTCAACACTAAGTTTCTCGTCGCTTAAATGTTTTTAAGCGTCCCGCCTGTAATCATTGGCGCCTCGACCGGCGTCGCGGCGCGTTCTCTTTTGTTTCCTTTTCTCACCAATGGCCTTCAGCTCCCCTACCCGCTGGCTGTAACTGGTAGTATTAGTTTCAATCACACCTTCTGTCTCCTCAGCATTACCATTTAAAACTTTTAATTGGGGAGGTTCATCATCTTGTTTGTGAAATTCTTAATTGTTTGATCCCCCGTTGTGAAAGGCATAAATGTGCTCTTAAACAAATAATTGATGCATCAAAGAATCTGGATGTGGAACGTGAAGTCTGAGATTCGTAATGAAGCATATTTTATTTCTACTACGGCAATAGACGGTCGTGCTCATAATATCTCACCTTTAGACCGAATCGAAGCTATACTCCCGTGAGAGGTGCAAGGCAATTTTGTTTTTCCCGTGGGTGAGAAAGAGATGGAGAGAGGAGATAGAGGCTGGCGATTGCTTCAAACGACACGGAGAGGGCGGGACTCTGAGAGCGCTCCGTGTGTTGGAGAGAGGGCGGAAATGCATTTGATTGTCAAGCTACCCCTCCTCCTCTCATCGCCGGAAGTGCATGCCTTCCTCTCCCCCTCATCCCCAACCGCCGCCACCCGCGACCCATTAAGGTTCAGCGAATCCTGGGAGAGAGAGAGAGAGAGTAGCGCTTACTGGGTAAGCGTTTAATCCGAGAAAATTTGCCGCAGTCACCATTGGCGCCCTCGTTTGAATGAGTGGATAGCCCGGAATGTGCGAGTGTTTGAAAGGGAAGGCCTCCTTCCTTTGACTCCTTTTCCACTGAATATTTTATAGCAGAAAATTTAACTATTTAAATTTTACTTGTAAAAGTTCTGGGTCTTTTGCTTTTTTTCATATCCGTTCACTATTACAAATATCAACGAATTTTATTGCAAGCAGCAGAATTATTTGGAGAAAGGGATCCTCTTCTCCGTTTGGCATCCAGAAAACCACTGTGGGAGTTGGGCGTGGTTTTGCTAATATCAATCCAAATTATTTGTCTTTCGTGATCACTTCTTCTCAAATAGATTTTATGCAAAAATATATATAATATTTAAACGGTAATTCGTTGGATGTTTAGTTACTTATAGTAATATCTGTTGGTAATAACCTTTTTTCCCGATCAACCACCAGTTCTACGGGTAGGGTTCTTTAACCCCTTTATCTTCCTTAGCTACACCCTATGTATATAGTCTTAATATCCGTCTTCTCTGTAACAGGATTTCCGTATTTTGCTAAATCAAAATGGTCAGCTTCTTGTTGAGATTTCTACAAATTTGATATTTGTGTTTGTATGCCATGGATCTTTGAATCTCGTATTGCAATTTTTTTCGTTACTTCCTTGTCATAGTTTTCATTACTGTATGGACAAATTGCAGGTCATGGTTCAAGGCAGATAATTTTAACCGCTCCACGTTGAATATTTAACGTTTCCTACCCTTTGTGGAAATAATCGAATATGAACTAAACTTGACTTTAATATAAAGACTCAATCTTAATCATGAGGAACAATATGGAGGAAGAACGGTGAGTAATGAATTGTATATTTACTCTTCCTTACCCTCCCATTTATGTATCCACTTCCAAATGAGCGCTTTCTATGGGCCTACGAGATAATCTTTTTTAGCGTCAAATCATGCGGCATGAGCTAAGCCGGCTTAATTCCGATGGCAGGAGAGTATGCTATTATTTTGAAGAGGATTTTCCTCAGAAATTCCTCTTATCCCAGTCGCCGCCTCTCCGCATGTGAGTGAAAGATATCTTCTGCAGTCACCAGAGACCAATTGGCACGAGATTAAGTCGGAATCACACGATCATTTTTTAGGTCTTCCTAAGGGTTGTAACGATGAAATTTTCTGGAACATAAATTGATGGCTGGACCTATCATGGTCATTTCCCCTTCCCATTATCCATCTTTTTAATTGTCCTATGTTCCCGTGGCGTAACTAGGGCTTGCTTTGCGGGGGGATGGGAGGATGGATCAAATTGAATTTCTCAGTACATAGCGAAAACCTCGCAAAGCAAGGTCTGGGTGCATAAAATAAAGAGGCCTCTTAAAACTCGTTATATTTTAAATGAACTACTCGTTGGAATAAATTAGTCTATTTTTAATTAAAATGTCTTGCATAGGCAGTAAATCATCTGTAGCAAATCCAAATCTAGTCTAAAACGTTGCAGTACCGACTAGCGTTTATTCCCTTTGTGGAGCGCGTATACTTTTTACGCGCGATCCTTTTAATCTTTACATTACTGGAACATATTGAAAGTAAATTATAGCAAAATTGTGATAAACCGCAGCTGAGCATAATGTTTACGGAGGAACACGTGGCCGCAAATGCGTGCGATTATCGTGGTGTTTTGAAGAAGACATTTTAAGGATATTTCAAAACTTAAAACGTACTTTTCGAAATAATTTTGCTCTTAACGTCGGATGGCCATAACTCCACCCAGTAAAGTCCTCCCGAAAATAAAATGATGCCATCGTCATCCACTGCGGTTCTGAAATTCCTTCGTAATGGAGGACAATTAAAACGTTTCCAATGGCGAAAAACTTAATGCCAACTTAGTTTCTGCGCGGGGAGTAGGCGCATTTTGAAATTTTCACTAACGTGATTTTTACTTCGTTTCCCAGTAGAACCTCAAGAGTTGATCATTTAGCTCAGTTAAGAGGGTGGAGGTGGAGGGGGTTGGATGGAAATAATTCTCGTGGAGTGCGAGAGGAGGGAAATTGGATATGGATGTGTCTGTGGGGAGAGGGTCTCTCCGAGAGATGATGCTCAGAAGGAGTCGTGGGGGGATGGGGGTGCTTAGGAGGGGGCCACTGAGGGTGAGGCAGATGACGATGTCCGCCGTGCCTTGTGCGTGTTTATTTCTGGCGGCAGACAAAAGTTCCTCGGCCCGCTCCCTGTCTTCGCTCGCTTGTGTCTTAGAGCTCCCAATGGTCGCAGCAGTCGGAAGCGACTGAGTTCCGCAGTGCCACTCTTAGCGAGCAGCCATCCCCGGGAGCACGAGTTGCGGGAGGAGCATCTCGAGGCGGAGGTGGAAACGTCGCTGATTATTCCCAGGATTATTTTGCGGCGTTGTGCTTGTGTCAGTGTCGCGAGTGAGCGGGCCTAAGTTGTTGGAGTACGGTAAAAGAGAGTAGCTGCCCGAGGGAGAGGATCGCGGGAGGAAGAGGATCTCTTCGCATTTCTACGGTGAGAGGCCAGCTTCCCGTCCTATCTCCCCTTTCCTTCAGCCGCGAGTGGTTGTTACGGAAACGGACGCGTGCCTCCGGTATTTACCTTGCTCTACCTTTTTATGGACACAAGGAGTTTAATTTGAAAAATTTCTTGCGGTAGCTAATCTCTTATGGATTTCGGTATCAGGGTCTCCCAGTGATTGTCTGTGGTCGCAGAATCTCGCGTACTTCGGGCTGCAATAACCATTTTGCCAACGTTTCAACACTATTTGAGTCTTTTTCCTTCCGCGAAACGCATGCGCAATACGATTTTTGCTTTCATCGTCTGTTGCTATTCGATTGGGATATTAATCGTGAATTCTGCTCACTACTTCGGCCATTCGTATTTGTTACGGAAACTAACACGTGCCCCCGATATATCCACTGCCCCCTCTCCCTTCGTTAATGCCGTTCTACAATGGATGACCTATGATGAAAAGCGATAGTTGTAACAAATATCTTGCGACTGTCCACTGCCGAAGGGTGCTGCTAGGCCAATTAATTAAAGGAGCTGCCTGGAAGCAATAGATTGACGTAAATTTTTACGTGTGTTGCATTTCACAATCCTATTTCATAAGTTTCGAGTTTATAATCTCACATTTGCCGATGGAGTAAAATAATTAGTGCAAATTATGTGCTGAAGGTGTGATTGCCATTTAGAATTTCTTGTCTTACGTGTGAGACGCAACTTAAGAGTTGAATTTGCATCCATTTGTGGTGATAGAGTTAAGCGCTCCGCAGTATGGTGAATTTCTATTTGGGTTGTCTGCTTAGACGGCATGCGACATTTTTTTCTCATCGAGGGAGCGAGCTACGGCCAACCACGTGGTTCATTCTCAGATGATGAAACTTCCTCCAGGATAGCTTTTTTTCCGTGTTAGAAAATAGTGTTCATGCCTTGCACTTAAAAAGTTGCTTCATATTGAAATAAGATGTCTCGTTTTGTCTTTTTATATCCCTCTAATTGGCCTTCCGAGATTTCCAAGATGTCTGCGCTGCGTCGAGTCCCATGCCACCACGTGCTTTCGTCTGGGCCGCCGAGTGCCCCCTGCAATAGTGGACTAAAATGCGACCAATTAAAGGAAAAGAATTTCCCCACCTTTTGAAACAAATCACTATACTCCATACGACATAATTATTGAAGTCTTAGAGTGCTCAAAACCACGTAGCTTTTTAATTTTGCTGCAACGTGATAATTTGGGTCTCTATAAAAAATATTTTTCTTGTGAGGTTGTTAGGCCTTTAATATACAGCCTAAGATACTAGGCATATTGTTGTATTATTTTATCCCGTCTCGTGTTTATCATGTGAAAGAAAGTTATTCCTAAATAAGTGAAAACATAATTAGTTGAAATTGCGTGGTAAATGTATGCGTATTTTTAACTCGGATAAGACCACTTTTTTTACTAACGGAGTTTCAATAAAATTTGAGGGAAACAACAATATTCCAAGGAGTACCTTGGCAAAAATAGTTAAGTAGTAATTAGTAGCAAAGGCGCTAAAAACTGACTAAGAGATGCGCCCGCTATCAGCTGTAGCGTGGTGAATTAGGCTTGAGAGGGATTAGTGAACTACTGCAAAATGATAGTCCATGTCATGGAGTTGAGACGATGAGTTTAAGGAGGATAAATACCTCTTTATTTCCAACCATGATCGCTGTGTTTGAAAATATTACGAAATGTTTCTGTTTTTATTTTTAATGCTTTGGTTCCATTAAATAAGCTCTAACCAATCCCTTCTGGAGTATTCCATCAAGCGTGCTATTAATTCCATTAACTCAAAGTCCTTAATACTGAACACATTGCGCATTAAACGATTGATTCTATTGGATGTGTCACATCCATTTCCGTGGTGTTTTCCCGTGCTTATAGCGAGTAGATTGTCGTGTTCCGAGCGGTGAGTAGCCCATTTACTGGGAGGAAAGCTGGAGTGTCATTAGGCGTGATATTGCGTGTGGTTTCCCCCGACATCAGTCGTAGCCGCCCGTAGGGCACGGCATGCCTCACTTGTTTTCAACTGACGACAACTCTATCGGCGGCAATTTCAAATCACCTGCCTTTATCCCTCCCCCCTCCGCGTACCTCACTTACTCTTTAATCACCGCCCCTGTCCCTCTGAGCTCGTTGGTTTCCCCACTGCCCCGTTTTCCCTCTCTCTATATATGAAGTCCTCTCATCAACCAATCGATGTGCATGCTAAAGATGATGGTTATACGTGGGTCAATGCACTTCTATCGCATGCATGGCTTTCGTGATGCCTTAAAGGGAACGGCGGCAAAATGACAATCGTCGATAAGTTGTGAGGATGCATATATTTATTTAAATTGCTGTCCAGTGGTTCTTCAGCTTACACCAGTGCCTTTAACCCATAATCATAGAATGCTATTGTAGTAAGTGCTTATGAACTTGCATATCTCTGCGATTGTTTACAGCATGTTCTATACACGAAAAATTATTTTCCTATCGTATCTAAATATAGACTTCTCGAACAGTGCCATTGGCGCTAGAGCGGCCTCTCAGGTTACTGTGATGTAAGTACTGAATTGATACCCTGTCTGGAAAAGATCGAAGCAGAAGCATCAACATTTCATCTATTCATACCAATTATTTGTAATAACTATTAGTTTCATTTAACGTTGTCGTAGATAATCCTCTTTCATAGACATTATTCATTTTATTATTAGCTTTTAGGTAAGTTTTTATCGCTGTAGCAATGAGGACCAGCGTTCTCTTACGGCACTTGTTCGTTATTTTACCTTTAAAATATTTGAGTGAACTATTTTGGTATGCTGCTCTCTTTATCAGCCCAAGTATTCGTAACTTTCCAGGCGTGTTCCTGAGCAGATTTATTATTCCTCCGGTTATTTTCAAACTTTGTGTACATACTGTCTCTTTGAAGTTTGAGAAAGTTTGCTTTTTTTTTGAGGAGGTGAGAGAGAAAAGAATCAGTTGGTCGATTTTTCTTCCCCAGTTCGTTCTGGAACACGCGCTACTCGTAAAGTATAAGGGATTCGTCGTTTTCGAACGCGCGGACGAATCCCTTCTCAGCGCGCCCGTTCCTCTTTTTTTGGGAGTAAAATTTTGGGAAACTGCCGGAATTTTCGATGCCGTGTGGAAGAGGCGGCGGGGCGTGAAAGACCAGCTCGGACCAGTTGCGCCTCCATCTATCTCCCGCGACGACGGAAAGCCTCTATTCAGATGTGCCACGGTGGCCGCGTGGCAGCCAACAACCCCTTCTTCGGAGCCGTGCACCTGCTCTCGTCGATTGGAAGCGCCTTCTTTGCCGTGCACCCATGTTTCCAGGCTCGCATCGAAGGACAGTTAGTTGCACGCCGCATCGCTCACAGACCCTCCGTCCATCTCAGCCCGTCCGAGTGGACGTTAGATATTCAAAGCTTTGATCGCGAGGGACTTTGACTGAGGAGACGCCCGCTACCACCTTACCGGTCTTCTTTCATGATGTTTGACTCGTTCAAAACTTACCTTAAGCTTGTTCTTCGCTAAGGCTGCGCGCTAGGCTTAGATTGCTTGAACAATTGAGAATGGATATCTTTAAGAGCGACACAGAGAACATAATATTAGAGCCACACTATATTTCCAGGTCCGATAGAAGCGATAAATTAAGAGGGATGTTTAGCCGAACGGATAGATATGGGAATTCGTATTTCCCCCGAACAATAAAGGACTAAACGCTAGTCCCAACCTCGTTATAGCACTTCATTTTTTTTTTTTTTTTAAACGGCTGGTGTCCTAACACCCCCTACCACACGTCTTTTAGGCGGCTCGCGGGGTATTATATAGATGTAGATGAAAACGCTGTTATCATAAAATCTTTATATTTTTGAGTTGATCTTTGCCAAAATTTACCTTTATCTCAGTTACGAATCTTGTATCTACGTATATTCATGTTGGCTCAGTAATCATCCGCGCATCCATGTTTCCAGACTCGCGTCGAAGGACGGTTGCACGTGATATTGCTCGTAGACCCTCCACCATCTCGGCCCATCCGAGTGGTCTTTCGATATTCATCGCTTTGATCGCGGATGGCCTGACGTTTAACTTGTTCAAAAGTTATCTTAAGCGTGTTTTTGACTTAAACGCTGTCATCTTGAAATTCTCTGGATGTTGAGTTGGCCCTTGCCAAAATTTGCCTTTATCTCAACTATGAATAGTTTATCTCAATATATTAATGGTAATGACGAGACTGACTTCGTTGTTCTACACATCTTTAATCAAACGACCCGGGTTAGGAAGGATTACTTCATATTCAGTCATACTTCGATACAGGGGTCGTTTAAATTAAGACTTAGTTAGTTTATACTTTGAGATAAAATTTTCATCATTGAGATTCTGGTAAACGCTGACAGGAGTTCACTGGGTAAGCCCTTGATATTTTAAGATTAAAGTTTAAGATGACGCATCACTCCTGCTCAACCGGACTTTTTCTGTCTTCTGTTGTGAATGGGTAATAGTTTAAAAATTAATTTATCCTTTTTAATACTCAAGGTTTAAAGGTAGATAATTGTCAACATTTACGTGTATTTCAAGTGTATCAAATTACGTATGATGAAATACTCAGGGGTAGAAAGAATTCCCAGGATAAAGGGAAAGAACTACATTTGTTTCCTGCGCATGCGGCCTCTATTGAAAATCCGAGACCAAATTACCTTTCCCAACCTCTCGCCTTTTCTTAACTGCTGATTGGTTCTGTTATTCAGTATTAATTCAAAAGAAATTGGCGCGATACGCCCTTACTATTGTCCGTCGAATTTCGCTCCTTAATCTTTAGAGTGAATGGTGAATGAAAACATCTTGATCCTTTACTTCCTCTTGCATATATTTATTACTTTCCTTTATTCTCGGACACATAATTTATCGCCACTTAACATTTATTTTGCTCAATCTATAATGCTCAAACTATAGCAGCAGGCAGTTATAAAATGAATCCGAATTGGTTATTTTATAAATTTACTAAGGCTACGGCCCTTTTGTTACCAGTGTCCTCGTTGAAAATTCTTTTTATGGTTGATAAAGTGGGAATTAATGCACTATGGCAATAATTATATCCATACATGAGCGATAAACCTTACGAATTATCCTCGGTCCAATGAGCACCTTCAATACTGTCGCAACGGTCTCTCCAATTATTTAATATTAACCCGAGAAAGTTTTATTTCTTATTTTGAACAGAAAATATCCTTTTCTCTGGTTTTATTTTTTCTTTTCCTTTTCTTCTTGTGTCGTTCATCAAAAGTTTTTGACGTCTTGAGGAATAATGGCCCGTGAAACCTTTTTTTCCATAACCCTGTCTCCTCCCGTGGGAGGAATAAAGAGTTTAATTGGTTTTGAAACTGAAGGCGTAGAGGCGTTTTCGCAGCACGGAGATCGTGAGCTCGACTTAAACGGTCTCTTTCTTCAGGAAATTGTTCGCCTCGTCCCCATAGCAGCCACCGTACCCTGGAAGTACCCTTGAGGGGAAAATAACAATGGGGTTTGCTTCCTGTCCCTTTTTGCGCGTGGGCGTGTTTACCTCGGGTTTGAGTTTTTGTCGCTCGAATATCCTTCGGGGATGGGGTCAGGGAGTTGAGGTTAACAGTCCTCATAAGTTATCAACTTGGGTCCTCTCGTATCGTGGGAGGAGCTGTGGTGAGACTTATTTTTTCTCCCCTTCCTATCCCTCACCGCAACCCCATTCCTTCATAATCAAAGGGTCGTTCCTCTCGTCTCATTCCACCGTTCTCTGTCACTACCTCGACGGAACGCATAAAGGCCGTTCAATAGAAAAGAAATCTATAAGTATCCGAGGGGAGCTCTTAGTGTGAGGTTTCTTCACCCATGCGTCAAAGGCAGCGTTAATTGAAATAATTGAAGGCATAAGTGGTAGAACCAGATATTAACCACTTTGGTGAAAAAATAAGGAAAATATAGTGATTAAGCCAATTTTCATCTCTAGCATCTCAAAAGTGAGCGTTGTCTTGTAATGATTGAACAAATTCATCTTTACCGTGGAATTTTCTGAAAAAATTAGGTTAAAAAGAAAAGTAAGGATAAAGAGATACGAATGATTCAATCCTCAAATATTAGAATAAAATTTCCTTTGCAGCTATTTGAGCCGACATAATCATTTTACGGTTATTTTTTCATGTAAATAACTTGATTTGCCGTCAATCAATCATAGCATTCATGTTCGTTAAGTTTGCCATGGATAAGTTTATAGATGGATAAATGTGATGACTTGTCGCTACGCTTTGCGCCATGGTAGTGAGTTCCCTTGATAGGACGAATCACTCACGCTCGACCGGTCCTTCAATGTGACTCGTTAAAAATGTGTGCTATTATTTTTAAATATTATGCGTTTTTGTATGTGTAATATATAGAAATTTAGCCTCGTTATTTTCTTGGAGGTTAATTTTTATATATATTTAACATGTGTAAAATTATTGAAAATGTTTTATTATCTGTACCGTCGAATTTTCCAGATGAGAGCTAAAGTTTAAATAAAGTTATTTGTCACGGATAAAAAACAAATACGACCTGTCGAGAGGGAGTGATGCGTCGTCTTAAGCCGTATCCCTCCACTCCCTTCACTTTTACCTGACCTCTAAAACAGCGACCCTTCACCCTTTAAGCTTTCTGGAAAGCGGAAAATGTTTACACCCCCAGAGACTTCAACCCTCGCTTTCTTGTTTGTTGCGGTGGACACATACCTGACGTGCGGTGATAATCATGATTGAAGGAGTCCTCCTTTGCTCGTGGAAAGCCAGCTCCTGTGTGCATGAATATCCCATTTGGTATAAATATTGGTATAGAGGGAGCTTGACATTTCCCATATAGAGACCAGAATCAAATGCGTTTTTTTTATTGTTGCATTACTGTGGTGACGTCTTGTGGTCAGCTCATTTTGTTTTGACTCCAGATTAACATCACCCTTACCGAGACTTGCATTCAATGCGTTTTCGTTGCATGACGGTAGGGAAACCTTGTGGTCAGCTCATTCTGTTTTGACTCTACGGAGGTTCGTTGTATTGATAGATGTATCCCTAAGGTACATCTGTGGTAGTCTAGCGTAGCATGCCCATAAACGAGAATCACTACTTTATATAATGTGATATATCTCAAATTTACGTATTAAAATATCGTATAGAAATTACATTGTGAAAGCAGAATAGGATGTTGATATAGTACCACAAATGTTTTGGCTACGTGATTAATTGACAAGTAATGTAATCGGTCGGTATAAATTTTCGATTGTGACAGAGAATGGAATGGTTCAAGTGAGATCTTTCTTCATCGGTAACTAGTGATTTAGTGCCCTCAAATTTCCAAATCCAGATATTTACTTGTCGAAAATTCGCGATCAACTTTCAGCGAGGAGGTTCTTTATGCTACACAATGAGAGATTTTCGAAAAAAATAAAATGATAATTAGCATATTATGGCTTCAAGAAAATTATTTCGTGCCAGTTAGTAGTGGATCTGTACTGAGTCAACCGCAAGAGCAAATAAAGAGCGAAATTTCTAGAGGAAAAATCATCATAATTCTTACTTTGTGGAATTTTTTAATTGAATTAATATCCTTTATTCAGTATTGGGAACCAAACTAAAAACATCTGATTTATGAAAATAGAAGGTAGTTTCATAGTTTGTGCATAATTACTCATCATTAAAACCCCTTAATGTGTGTTGTCGTGGGTAATTGGCCACTAATACCACCAATTTTCTCCAGAAGGGATTTAATGATTTGATGACGATTACGCACACATCAGGATCTCTCCCTCGGTGGATGTTACGAGAGCGCCAATTCAAAGCAAGCGCAATGTGTCAACCTCCCAGGAGACACGAGAGGCTGCGTTCTCTGAGCATATGTTTGCGTTTAATACCCGTTAAATAGCTGCAAAGACACTCCATGGGACGTTCAGTGTCTCGGTAGATCCGTCGTGTGGTAGGAAGTGATGCAATTACAAAATATTTGAGTTAGTACTAGTAGGTACTCTGATTAATGGACTAAGTTTGCTCTTGTATCACGGAAAGATGCAATGAACCATATTATTTCTCATCTAAAAAGATGATCGAGTTATTTAAGGAGAATTTTTGACAGAGAAGAAAAAAATCACATCAGTGCGAATAGGTCTCTGTATGATTATAGATGGAAATACGAAAAAGTTCGTTCGTATTGGATTTACGAGTTCCCTGAGAATAAGCCTCAGTGGTTGGTAGTCTAAAACTATGCTAGCGGGGTGGATACTTTTTAAGTGAGGAAGAGGGACGAAGTGAACAGTCACACCGATAGAATTGTAACTATTAAAAGTAGTTGGCCTCATGCGGAGTTGAAGAATAAGATTTAATAATGGAAGAGGAACAGGCTGGGGTGATTTTGTACTATGTGAACATACTCTAAGACTAACGGTAATCACGTGAATGTTATGCTGAGGAATTAAATTATTTGTCAAAATCCACTCCACGCTTAATTAATATGTAGGGAAATGAATCTGTAGGTTAAAACCTTCGTTTCATCGGTAAATTGCTTAATTGATATGCTGAGGAATGAATAAGTATGTTTAAGGCATTTAAGTTGGTGTGTGAGAAACAAGATTTTTCCGGATCGTAGAAAGAAGTGGTAGAAGTGTATATTTTAGTTGAGACAGGGGTAGGAATGAAACTGGAGGATTAATAGGTGTGAATGGATGGAGTAAATATGAGGAGCTCGGATAGTCCAATCCATTTCTGAACTGATGAAGTGCCATGGCGTAGAAGTGCCTATTTCTGCGAAAGTAGTAGGTAAGGCGATTTTTGAAGGAACTGTTATTGATTTGACACATTCAGTAATGATTGAGAGAAATCAATTGTAACAATAGGTTTCCTTAACAGTTTACCCGGATCTCGCTGGCAAAATATATTGAGCCGGTACGTGCCTTATCTTAAAGATGGTGATCCATTATTCATCCCTTGGACCACTGGCCGTCGTAATCGACATTCCGTTGGAAGGAGATCTTTCATAAAGTCTTTGTTTTCAGTTTGAATTCCCTCCCTCAATCTATTATGGTATGCCATTTGTCGATGGTGTAATTGATATTGTTGCGCTCGGAGCTTAAAGTAGGCGCATGTATCTTTAAATGTGGATTCTCTCTGATGGTTTTGCTACTTCGTTTAATTATCCCAATATGTATTTGGTTCATGGATAAGAGTATTTTCTTCTGAAAATTAGTATCTGCCTACAGTCTCTACATCGGTTTAAACTTTGAAAAATAGCGTTCAAAGTTCCTGCCTTGTTTTCGGGTATTGGAAATTGACGATCGGTGGATAGCGTCTTTAGGCGTGAATGATCTATTTCTATAATTGTTCTGTAATACAATAGTGTAATGAATAACTGTCCCAGAAACTCATGTTACGTGCCGTATGTGAGCCATGATAATATGTGAACCGCAGGTGATGGTTCCAAGGTATTATAACTGGTTTTATAACTTGCTTGGGGCCTAAATGCCACCACATACGTGAGCCATTGTACACTGCACGTTATTACGTTAACAATTTATGTCTGACAAATTTAAAGTGCTTATTATTTTATGAAAGCTGAGGATATATTACTGTAATACTAATTCGCCATTTTTATTAAGTATAACCTTTGGGCCAGTAGATTATCTTCGTTATTTTATTCTTTTCGTTTCTTAAATTTTAAAGATAGCAATGCTACTGACTAATCAATTTAGTTAGTATGAATGAAGTTCATAGTGGCTGAATTTACTTTGTAGAAGTTATGCATGGTAAAAATAAAGACACTTTGTACTTTCCACACTGATTAATTACTCGGCAACCGGTTTCGACGTATTCTACGTCATTATCAAGCACAACTGATCGCAGTTGTGCTTGATCATAACTCAGAAGCAGTCAAATTGACCACTTGTGCTAGATGATGACGTAGAATATGTCATTATCAAGCACAATACCGGTTGCCGAGTATTAAATCAGTGTGGAAAGAACAGAGTGATTTTATTATTACTGTTATTATGAGTAAGAATCGAGAATCGGGATTCGATTTGAAAGAATCGGAATTAGTATAAAAAAAGTGGAATCGACACATCTTTAGTGTGAAGCTATCACTTAGGCCACCGCACCAATCCTATCCCCACATCCGCTCCTGGGCGACTCTCCCCGTGGAAGGGTTTGCTCTCGCGCTGCCTCGACCGGTGTGCCTGCCGCCTCTGCTACAACCACCTCTCTCTCCCTCCTCATCCTATCGACCCCTCGCCGCCGCTTTTCCCCGGCCACCACCTCCCTCTCCTCCCATCCTCTCGTCAGCTCCACTCCTCTTCTTATCCCCCGAGACCCCTATCACCCTGAGGGAGACCCCGAGGATTCCCTCAGGGGATAACGGGGGGGGGGGGGGGGGCCCTCCGTCGCCGTCAGTGCGATGCACGTCGGGGCAGTCCGTCGTCGGGTTGGTCTCTTTCTCTCTCTCACTACTCTGACGCGCGTGAATGCGAAGTCGCCTGCACTTCTGTGAGGGGACGGAATGACGGGGTCGGGTGCCAGACCTCGGTACTTGAATTGGTATTTTTCGTTGTGTGCAGAGATATTTTTATGTTGGCGAGATGACCTCGGAGATTTACCTTTTTATACCTTAAGGATATTTGCTATACATTTCGATTATATAGTAAACTGTGATCATTTAACCTCCTATGTTGTTGTTGCAATAAATCTCTTTGGTGCGATTGAACGGGATTTTAGATTGTTCAGCCAATATAAAATTTTGTGGCTTCCTTATTATGTGCTCTTATTGATTGTCCAGCATTTATCCTTTGCACCATTCTATTCATACCGTAAAATAAATTAAATTACGGAATTTTCGTCCTCTGTTTTCCAACTTAATTCATATTAGGTTTTTTACCATTATTAGTCGAAGAATTTCTGTGATCACACCATTTATACACCAATTCCATATCATTGTCGGAGAAATACTGTTTCTCTTCAGTTAGTTGAGTGTCTGAAAATGTTTAAAAAAATTGCTCTTATTTCGGAGCATGGAGAGATAATTGTGTCTGGCATGACTCGCTGTCATTTTAAATCATAGCGTTTTTTAACTTCAGACTCCCATTGATGCATTTTAATAGTCCTATCGTTTAGATAAAATGGGAATGTTCCATTTCCATTTATGGTATGGATGGAAATGGTTATCAGCAAACAGTTTATTCAGGATTCAATCGGTCTAGTCACTACAACAGATACTGTTATCAATTAATGAACGTTTTACGGCTGTGTAACAGTTGAATAATACAATTTCCCAAGCTCCTGTTCTTTAGCGGGCTATAAGAGAGTATGGGTATAGAAAAGACTTAGGCGTGAATAGGCAATTATTTCATTAAATATTCGAAGAACAGCATTTTATTTAATAAAGGTAATAAAAAGAAAATTTACATAAAAAATACAAACACGCTCATTCACTCAGGATCGTGCCTCATGAGCGAATTTTAACGTAGATCTTTGCTACGCTCGCGCCCAAGTTTGCGAAAAATTTTCTCACACCAGTGCAGTAAAAACACCAAAAAATAAATTAGAAAAGTGGCACTCACGACCAACACACTCCTCGCAGATTTCAATAAAAAGTTTTCACGGAGGTCTCAAGCACTTAGTTACTGGCCTCAGTGACAACTATTCTGTCCAACGAGTGAATACTAGTGTAAGTACCAATAATATTTTTAAACGGTGCTCAGGGGGAAGGGAGGTCTTTCGACTCCGTCAGCGCAATAGGGATGTCAGGCGAAGAATTGTCTTTTAATCCACGCATGTTATTTCTACCGCGCCAAAGACTCCCGCGGATGGAGTCAATGACGATATGTAGCTAAATTACGATTCTCGTTTTGTATTTTCGGGAAATTTCATTTAGTTACCTTCATTTTTGCATAGGCTGTACTGGTGATACTTTTCTAAGCACACGAAAATTGTTGATAAATGCTTGAATACAAATAAGATTTTACCGAAAAACCTATGTAAATTTCTGAAATAGTTCAAAAAATAAAACTAAGCCTCGTCACTCTCCTACGTTTCACGATTTTTTTAAAGGGAATGCTGTGAACGAACTCAAATTACGTTAGTTTGGTGAACTTGGCGCCACTATCGCCTCGAGACAATTAACAAAAAATCATGGATGAAAAGAAATAGAAAAAGTAGGACCTGATCGCGCAAATTCCTTTAATTTTTGCAATCATCTTTGCCTTTTAACACGGGTGTCGTCTATGACGGGAAAACTTTTTTATTCTATGCGCGACGAGTAAAAAGTAGTTTTTTTTATCGCGTTGATCATTGTCACTGCTTGGTGTGGGTAAGTGGAGCGCGACTCCACTCCCGCGAGAGGAGTCAATGAAGGGTGGGAAAGGCTGGCGGGAGTTGTCCTCCTCGGGATTAAGTCGCGACTTGATTAAAATTGTCGTGGACGGAGTTTGAATGGTGAAAGATGAGAGTGAGGAGACAACTCCAACGAGATGTGATCATTCTTCTCCTCCTGAAATTGAGACTGGATGGGCGTTAAGGTCTCATAATTCTTGTGCCTCTTAGGCAAAATATAAGGTAACCGTTTATTTCTCACGTGGGTACAAGGCCTCTGATTTTTCAGTTTGTTATCTAAGGTGTTCGACGAGTGAAGGTAGGTTTACGTGGAATATTTTGCGAATTTTTCCGGCCTGTCCCACTTCCCTCATAGAACTTTTATCTTGGATTCATAGTAAGGCATATTTTCAATTGCGCCATCCATTATTCCTTTTCTCTGCCTCTCCCTTATACGCTTGACATTCTGCCTTCTTATGTAGTTAATAACTGTATCCCCTCTCCTCTTGGTATTTGATACAACCAAACCATAACTCTGTTCTTCTATATCTAATGGTGTCCACTCTTGTCGGGCATTGTCTTTACCATGTCTAGCAATTCCTTGTTCCATGTCTTCACCGCCAACTTTAGTTTCTCCATACCTATACTACTAACGCCTCCATTCATTTCTTGTCATATTTCTTCAGCGTCCACGTTTCCGCACCGTTGAGCCCTATATTCCAGATCAGACTCTACACTAGTCTTTTTTTCAATCTTTACCATACCTTTTCTATCTTCTGCGCCATTTTATGCTTGCATATCTCTTTTGCTAACGCAGTTAACATCTTCACATTTATCTAAAGAGTTCTACCTTTTTTTACTGATCTCACCACTTAAATAATATATTTTGATATGTATATATTATTCTGCAATCTCCTCTTATCTATTCTCCTCCTCATGCTCAAAGGAAAGCATATTCCAAAAGTATGTCTTTGTCAAATGCTTTCTTCCTCTTAGGCTTGTGTATGCCACAGTCAGTTAATTTTTCCTCGTATATTTACTATCTTGGTTTTTATATTCCAGCCACTGATAGCCCATATCGATTGTTAAGTTCTTACAACACATATCTCAAATTCGGCCGGTTTGAGATAGGTATCTTAAACAAGGTGTAATAACATTGAAAAAATATAATAAAAGCAAAAACCAACTCTTTGGTTGCAAATGAATGCTTCTTTTTCAGTTTTATGAACTTTTGGTTTTTAATTTCAGTGTACAAGATAAAGAAATTAATCGTTTTTTAGCTCTCCTGAAAAGTTGCTATTTTTGAGATACGTGTTGTTAGAACATGTGATGCCATCGACATGGCCTTTCCTCTTTTGTTTCAAGTTTTATTCCCCGGAGTATTTTTATTTTAAATATTCTAGTCTTAGTCATTTCATGAATTTTAGACCTTTGAATTTACTGTAATAATCCTCAATCATGTGAGCGTAACTGACTTCCGAAAAAATCTGACCCTGATGTATTATTCTCAAATTTCGTGTCCCTACTCTGACATGTGGCTCCAGTCGTTGGAAGTGCCTCTCTAAGTGGGCCTCAGTTAGTCAACCGTGTTTTTTTTGTCAGTCACCCAGATACGGTCCATATCGCCCGATAACATCCTGTCTCGAGGAAACACTCTCATGGCAACGCAGCATCCTCTGCCTAGGCGGAATTTGGACCCGCAGAATTCTCTCTGTTACTTGATCCGTGCATGTTTTCGGCTCGGGCAAAGCAGACTATATTCCCTGGCCCTGTAACCTCAGGAGTTTTGTCTGGTACTAATATTCAGTTGATCGTCACAACCAGCCTTAAATGTCATGGGTGCTTTTGTTTACTTTATTTTCATCCAATGATTAATCAAAATTATTTTTTGAATGCAGGAGCTATGGGAGATATAGAATTTCCTCACACAATACGGCCTCTAATTAACCAAGTATTGATGGAAAATATTTTTCATGGTTTAAATCTAAAAATTGTTGCAATTGAAGTGAAAGTACGCTGTTGATTTGAAAATGGCGTTTCGTTGGACTCTGTGAAAAAAAATCATGGAGTGAAAAATATCAGTTTTTCTTCTTGATGACAGAATGTCATGAAAGCTTCTGTGAAATCTTTTTACGATAACATTCACAGCTATATACATTTACTAGCTTCTCCCAGTTAGCATGTATTATCTAAGTTGAGGATTTCAATTAGCCTCAGCTTTGGCTACTGCGCCACTTCCTTTTGCGCTCTTTTTTGTATTTATTTCGGCAATAATATTTAAGAACAAAAGAAATTTGCTCGTATTTCTCAATTTCGCAGTCGCGGAGCAGTCCTTTGTTTTTAGCATCTTATTGTAGTATGGCGGGAACTCTTTGGATTTCGCACCACGTGGTTAACTGCGGAGACGCCGACGATTAAGCGACGTGCAAGCTAACAGCTGCTCTAATGAGAATAACTTCCTTCCTCGCGAACGCGCGGGAAGAGCATTATCATTCCTCCTACCCTCCCCTGATTCCCTTTCCTCCTTGCGGCTTCCGTTTCACTTTTTCCCGCCGCTTGACTCTGCGTGCCTTTTTATTCTTCGCCTTTATTTACATTGTCTGAGCCAAAACAGCGGTCCATCTTCGCCATCTCCATTGGCAGAGATCTCCATGTTACTTCCGCGAGCTGTGCGTTGCAAAAATGAGAGATACTTATCTACCTCGAAAGTGCTGCATCAAAAGTAATTTTTACGTTTATAATTCATTTTTTAGCCAGAAGATATATTTTTAAAAGAAAATTCAAGGGTTAAAATCCGTCCCACAATCTTAGGAAGGTCCGGTCTTAAGTGTTCCCTATCGTGACTATATTTTGGAACGGAACGTTTCGTACGTGATTATTAGAGTTAAATCGTGCTGTCATCATCTATTCGAAAATTTCTGGGAGTGTACTTCATTGCTTTCTACAATCTAATGAATTCCATTATTAATTATTTTTCTGCGTTAGAGTGTACTTCATTGCTTTCTACAATCTAATGAATTCCATTATTAATTATTTTTCTGCGGTAGAGTGTACTTCATTGCTTTCTACAATCTTATGAATTCCATCATTAATTATTTTTCTGCGGTAGAGTATTCCGTTTTCCTCATAATTTTACTGCTAATAGTAATGCCGTCGGAATCAGGATTTCATGATAGACTAAATATTGATAGACAAGCGTGGCAAGTTCGAAGGTTTATCGTCCGATTCCCTTTTATTTTCTCATAACACACCTATAAGCTTATGTAAACTTACGGTGGATTTTTTGGTTCCGGTCCAGGTCAACAGTGAATGATACCTACGCCCTGGTTTTCTCCTAATTCCTCGAGTTATTGAGCGACGGAATGGCGCATTTGTCCTTCGCTGCAGCGGGCGTGCGAATTTCGGGGTAAGGTTGGTAGGCTGTGCACGGTCCTTGCTTCGTCGCTTTTTTTCCTCTTATTCTCCATATCTTTCTCTCTCTTCGCGCGAGTCCTTTTCAGCCGAATAACGACCGACCTCGCTGAAATGGTCCACCACGCCAACCCCCTCCTCCCCTCTCTTTTTATCATTGTATGTATTTCTCGTTTTGCGCACTGTCCTCTCCCTCCCTCCGTCGTGACTGTGCACCCTCATTACCCCCCTACCCTTACCCCCTCTTCCGTGACGTCCGCGCACGCATAATAGTACTACCATTACGTACAGCTGCTGCTACTATGGAAACGACTCTGGCCTTCCCCATACGTACCGACGAACAATTTAGGAGCATCGCGGCTCAGTCGCAGCAGTACTTAAATATGTGTGACATTTGATAATCGCCAAATATGATATTTTTGAGGTACATATTGCATACAAGAGTATATTATTCATTGCTTTTCACGATCTTTTTGAAAATAATTATCGTGGTCAGTGTTACTTTAATATGGGGAACTACTAGTTAGCATCAATTAAACGATTATATTATTTTTAAGGTACTAATTACAGTTTAGAGTTAAGTACATATAAATTACTTGTCTTGAAATTTTTGAAAATATTGATAGAGGGCAATGTAGTCTCTTTGCACGGTGATTTTTTCTTAATATTATAATTTTAACTTAGTATTCATTATTAAATAATAATGAAATGCATTTTACACTCAAAGAGTTGTAAAATTTTACTATCATTTGTACTGCGAGAGAGAATAATTATTGGTGCTACAAAAATCAATCGACTACTGGATGGAAATGAAATGATCCGATTTCAAAACGCAGAATATGGAGCTGAGAGTCTGCTAAAATTGAGTCTGCATTGTCATGAAAGATAGGTATCGAGGAAGTAACAGTTACTTTCTGGGAGTAGTGCATTGATTACCAGTACCAATACTTACAAGTGCCATAAAGAGAGCATTTACTAATAAATGCAATCACAAATGGACATTTACGATTATTTGGTCACTATTACTCACAATTAGTTATAGCAATTTGTCCAAGTATCTGTAACCCCTGCATAGGAAACGGTGTTTGCCTCTTTTTATATGCACGCAGATATTTTGAAATTTAAGTATCGAGTGCAAAATACTCGCGAGTACAAAATAATCGCTACCGAGCTATTGATAGTAAAATGTACTGGAATCAATTGTGGTCAATACTGGAAAGTACCTAATGGGTTAGCCCACTACCACTCAGTTACTCGCTATATCTCCCTTCCGGTTACTCCACTCTGCTCGCGCCTCTACCTCTTTTTCGCATTTCCACCGCAGTGTCTGGACATGGCCACGTTAGAGGAGGGGAAGTCACGGCTGGAGTGAGGGGGTTGGGGCAGTGAATGGGTCACGCGTGACCCCTCTCTCATGTCCACGAGGCCTCTTGTCTCTCGTCCGTGCTTCTCTCCTCTTTTTTTTCGCTCCTCGCTTATTTTCTCCCCTGTGTTGTCGTGCGTCCTCTCGCCGGGAAATGTATCAGGTCACATGCGACTCCCCGCGAGCACCCACGGACAGTGTCGGATCCACGGAGTGAGTAAAAAGGGGAAAATTTGCTCTCCCCCGCGAATCCAAGGGGGAAAAGTGATTCGCTGAGGCAAATAATTTTATATTTTGAAGCCAAGGGTCACAGGTATACAGAAAAAATGTCCGTATTTTGTCCCGGCCCGAGTGTCATGAATAGGTTGCGGGCAGCACTCCGCAGGGCATGTAAATAAAAGTGTTATTTTGTGGCGGCCCAGGGTGTAGAACGTACGGGTGCGACCCAAGGCACCCAGGTTCAAAACCTGTTGAAGCATTGGTAAATCTTAATAAAAAAAAGCCTAGCAATTCGAGGTGGGCCAGGGAGAGGAACACTCCCCCTACCATAATTCAGTGTCCGGCGATATCTGGTGGAAATGTTTTATATCCATGAGAATAAAATAAAATGGTAAATTTCGACACAGTTTTATTTACAAAATACCGACCCGGTTTCGACACGTAGTGTCATTATCAAGGTACCAATTAATCAACTCCCCCTACCCTCAATAGGTAACGTTCGCATGCCCGTAGCCATTGCTTGGGTCAAGCTCTCTCCTCACTAATCGAAAACCTAACGACTGGTGAACTTTTTTGTGGTGAGAAATTAATATTTGAATTATCTCGCAAATGATTCCAATGGTATAAAGTCTTTATTTTCAACTAAATATGATTCCGTGCATAGAATTTTCTAATAATTTTATACATCGCATTTGCTTGCTTGAGCGGTTTTATTAGTTGACTATAATTCGTTCCACGAAAGAGGAATATACTCATGCCATTATTTATCACTCGACTTTGCTATGGAAAGTTGATGTTTGAGCCTACTTCAAAAGTCAGAATGTGCGACTGACCTACTAGTTTTTTTTTCAAAGAAAAAATACGAAATAGGTCACTCATAGATTCTAAAACTGCACTATTTAGGTCTCTTATATATATTTCGCAGGAGCTAAGGCCCGCGTAGGTTAGCTCCCAAATTAATGGCCAGGATCCGCTTCGGCCCAAGCAGGGCAGTCGCCCACATGGGGTCCGCTCTTGTCCCTGTGAATCTATGGAAGCTCGCTCGCCTTGTCACGCAGTCCGCACTGATGGAACTGCCTTGTCCTCGCCTGGACCCCCCACTCCACCCTCCCATATCAGCCCCTCCCCCTCTTCCCTTTCAATGCAACCCCGATCGAACATTGTCGATGCTCTTGTGTTCCCTGTGTCCGCACCCTCATGTTGCGCTCCGTATTTACCCTTTGTCCCTTCTTTGTCCGTCCAGCAGGAGATGATTTTTTTCCTCGGAGTCGTGGAGACATTATTATTGTCTCTCCATTGCATAGACGTTTGATATCGGAAGGGATCGATTACATGGCTAAATTATCCAGTCGAGGGCCGAGCTATTACGTAGATCTCCAGCGCAACTCTACTTCCATGATCCTTAACGTGAAGTCCCATTTTCAATAGCCTATGTAGACGAAAATGTATTGATTATGTACCAAATCGATTAATGACACATTTTCTCAATCGCTTTTAGGGGACTTTATTTTTTTTTCTTCCTTTGAAACAGCTACCTTGGACGTGGGTGAATTCCAGAGAAATTTGTCTTTGTTGAATTGGAAAAATGTTGGAGAGAAGTCAGTAATCAGCGCACCGTAATTTTCCTCGCTTTCGCGTGACTGCGTACAAAGTCACTTGTTCCTTCAGTGCTTTTTCCTCGCTTTATTTATTCTTCCGATTTGAACGTTTCCTACATCATAGGCGGATCCAGGGAGGGGGCGCGTGCCCCCCCCCCCCAGACCCTCAATAATATGCAAGATTTTTAATACGGTCCCATTATCATTGCGTTCGTTTTGTATTAGGAGGTATCCTTGTGCCCCACCCAGAACAAAATCCTGGATACTGCCTTGCTTGTGCCCCTCCCAGAAAAAAATCCTGGATCCGCCCCTGTCCTACATCATTGTGAAAATATAACTATCGAGTTCAGACTATAACTATTTGCGTTGGCTTTGTATTTTTTGCCATTGGAGAAGTACGTACTTGGCTGTTTTTATGATACTTAGGGCTAGTCAAGCGGGTGCTCGAAAGTAGCCTCGTAACTGTAGCATTAGAAATGTAAAAAAAATCTGTTGAGGTGATTCAAATTTTTCTAAATTTTGATTTTCAAATTACTTAAGGCTATTTTATTATTTCTTGCGGTGAAATTCTGCATAGTGAACCCGTGGGCCAACTGACTAAATCGAATCACTGATAATAAGTCACTTACAGTCCGCATACCGTAGAGTGGCGCACGGGCCCGCGAGCTACCGGTGTCCAACCGACACCCTACGGTATGCAGACCATAGTGCTCAGTCACACGAACGCATACAAAAGATGTTGAAATTGCAACGCGAAAAACGATAACCTTCATCATTAAGGCATTTATAGCTTAGAAATATGATGTCACTATCTCTTTATGAGCCACTGGCATTCTTTCAGACCTATTTATCAAGTTACGTGTATTTGTATCACCTATTTATCAAGTTATTTGTACGCAGTAAATCCACGCACCTCAGTGTAAAAATATGATGAGGTGATTCGTTGCCAAAATATTATTTTACTCGATGGGGATTCGAACCTGTACCTCTCAACTTCCGGTCAGTTATGCTACCAGCTACGTCATCAAGTCATTATTGGTCGAAGCAAATTACCTTGCGGGTGTGCATATGAGGTTCCGACTATTGGTTACTCACGGGGTTCTCTTGCTCCACAATGACGTATGCAGCTCAATGGCTGTTGAGGAAAGGTCGCCAAGAGTAACTATTATTGAGTGCTGCTTCTCACGATAGTTGTATGAGATCAATCGTGCCTCATTATCTCTTCCGTTCACCCCAATTGAAGTTCATTCATTTAGGTTGTTGACGATATGGAGACAATAGCGACCGTTCCTCTTTTGCCGCAATGTTACGTTATCATTCACGAAGGTGAACTTCATTCTTTGTCTTCTCCTCCACTCGTCTTGTATGTATACTCATTGTATTTCGTCTCATAAAGTGTGCTATCTTGTTTCTGATTTCTTCTATCTTATTACGTTTAGCAAAATGTGTTCTTCCTTTATGAAATGCACGTAAAAAAAATAGGAGACATCACTCAACGTTTAAATGAGATCAGTTTCCCTTTTTTTCGACATTACCTGATTTTAGTTACGTCATGGCAAAATTAGAAATGCCGGAACTCACTCTCCTTGACTTTTTAAAAAGTGTATGTTTTTTATTACTAGTTATTATTTACGTTTTATTGCATTTTTTAAAATTTGGTTACGAATGTATATATTATTTGAAATTTTTAGGCACCAAAATTGATAAAAGTGTTATTTGAGTATTACTATGTCTATTGTTAGCCAGTGCCGGAACGGGTTTCCGACGCGTTCCGGTACCATGACACCACAGCTGATAATGGTGAAAAAAGTGAAAATGTTCTTTTGCAAGTACATATCTACTTCAACTATGGAATTTGTCTATTCACTTTAACTACGTCTCGCCTCAAATGTAAGTTATACTTAGTTTGCATATTTAAGCTTGTTTTTCGATATTTTGAAATCTATTCAATGAACTTCTGTAATTATATGCATACGTGAGCATGTATGTTTGCGAGTGTGAAAAAATTATATTACCATTTTCGTAATATTTTCAGCGTTAAAAATATGCATTGTTTCAATCAAAATCACTCCAAGTATGTTACCAATTTAGTGTAGAGTTGTAAATCTTAAATTGGATTTTTTTTTAATTGGAAATTTACTTTAGGTCCGCTAAGTCTAAAAAGAATGACACTTTACAGCATAGGCTACCAGAAATTGTAAAGGCTGTGTATTACCTGAAAATTATCAACGGTGCGATAAGCTTTATTGATCATTAACATCTAGCTGATGGAGCACTACATAGAAACTTTATTGTTTTAGTTATGTAATAATTAATTAGTTCCGTGTGTTGATTATACTTTTTTTGAAAAGTGCAATTTTACTTATTAAATTGACAACACCTTAGTCTCTACATGTGATTTAGTGAGACCTTTTAAGTTTGAGTTATAAGCAAGGACGACTTTTTTCACTGATGTTGCCGTAGTTGGGCTCGCTTTAAGTTGTGCTTGATGTTCTCTCAGCTGCGTCACACAGCGCCCTATTTTGCATAAAAAGATTCTTTTCCCTCCCCCGGCCTCCGTATTCTTGGAATAGAGGCACTGCACTCGCAAAACGGTGGGCGTGGAATGTGTATTCCCGCGCTGTGACGGCCCGATGAAGACGCGGTTTTTGCGTTTCGCCTCCACGTGTGTGCACGTCCTTCCGCCTCCCGTGCTGCGCTTCCCGCTGTTACTCTTTTTTTAGTTTCCGACGCTACACAGTCGCTGAGGGACATGGAGAAGGAGTCAACAATACTGTGCGCCACGTATTCTTGTGCTCTTTGCTAATCTCGCATCATGGATAAAGCTTTTTAGTTTATCCGGACGAGTGCTGAAACGAACTAATGAGTGGAAAATGGCTGCATAGCAAAGTTTTAAACTAATTTCTCTATATCATTTCCGCATTCATTCACTTATCCTAACTAATTTCAAATTAATAAATTCTAATGAGTACAGCAGATTCAGGCTTCAATTGGTGGGAGTTAGACATATTTAAATAAATAAAAGATCGTAGCACTTTTCCACAAACGTTTTGGGGGGTGTATCTTTTCCCACTGTCTCCACTCTGTACGCCTGTTTCCACCCCCTTCTTCAAAGATTTCAAATCCTCCTTCCCTTTCTCAAGGGTATAAAGGTGATTTTCAAATGTTTTGCAGTGTCTTGTACCAGATTATGGCTCAGTGAGCCGAAACGCGTTGTACGCAGTAAAACATTTTGTGGAAAAGTGCTACGATCTTTTATTTATTTTAATAAATGCCATTTAGTAAGTCTATCTGATCGAATGTTCTTACCATATTTCTTCCTCTGGAAAATCATTGTCTCCTATATTTTATTTACGTGCATTTACGCGTTTAGAACTGATTTTTTGAAGATTCTTTTCAAATTCATTAGGACAATTTAGTAACATCTCCGAAATAAAACCTATGACACTTATGACAGATGCACAGAGTGTTTATGATATGGAAATTTACAACTCCTCAATGAAACAAATGAAGATCTGCGGCTGTTTTCATTTAGCGTTTTTAGTTCAAATTACATTTTCCACGAAGATCCAACCACCATCCCATAAATGTGTTCTACAATGCAGAATTGACGCCTTTCGTGCCTTGCGCTCTCGTAGAGATTCTCAGTGACTTCGAAGGATTCTTTCTCGGTTAGTCTGCTCTCGTTTTCTTAAATTTGGAATTCTAATGTTGAGTTCCTCACGTTTTGCGTGCCCGAAGTTCCTCCTCATGGGTAAGATATCGCGACGCTTCAGGTTTTCTCATCAAATCTACATAATGTTTTTGAAATATTCGGACATTTATTATTAGAGTCACCACTTCGTGGTTTAAAGCATTTAGGCATTGACGTTGATTGGCTGTCAATTCCTGGGCTGAGCTCCAAATGCAGTCATCGTAAATCGTGCTTGTCTTCTCGGACAGGAGTAATGCGCCTGTGCTAAGATTAATTTTATCCTCATCCTCTGCAGCTGCTCTCAGGGAAGTTAATTTCTTTGTCTTATTCCGTTTTTGAATTGGGTTTTAATCCCACTTAATAGGCCATTAGCAGAACTCATTTTTTACGTGGAACTTTATGGCGACCGATTATGAGTAAGCTCCTATGAAGTATATATATATGAATACAGTACCCCATAATTCCAAATAAATCTCCCGTATTGTGTCGACAACAGTTTTAGTTTGTGGTTTTTCCTGGAGAGGACGCAGCATTCCCGATCAACTTGTCTACTGTCTGTGACTTATTACTCGTTGAAAGTTATAGTATGATTATCTTGAAATTGCGTGAGACAATGAAGTATATCCTGATCAACCTTATTGTATTTCTAATTTTAAAATGTAACTTATCATTTTGTCTGAAATAAGTTGATGTGCAGGAAAATTTTGATAAAGGGTCAGAATTTTAAATGAATCTATTGTTAAGTATTTCATTTGATGTCTTTTTCCATTCTCCTTAGTGACGCTGAAGTTAGGGGTTTCAATTTTGGCCTGAGCTTTTGGTTACTGCTTGTCCACCTTGAGCCCTCTAGTTCACATCTACTCTGGAGCGAAGTCCTCAAGAACCTCATGAGCCATCTCTTGGCGATGGAAGGCCAGGGCATCTGCCGTTCACATCGATATCCCTCCGTCGAAGAAAGTATCCGTGCGTAAAGAGTTCTCGGGATCGCCTCCGGGTCAGGAACTGTATATCTGCCAACGTTTCGATGTCCGACTCGGACATCATTTTCAGGGCAATGAACGTCGAGTGAGAATTTTTGACCTGCTTAGGTATATGTATGCAGTCACTCAGGTGACTCCTGATCGGCCGCCGTCAATGGCGCCCTCCGATTAAAGTGATGATATCGCCTCGTCTTTTGGATAGTTTTGAGCACGGCTTTCCATCTATTGCTCAGTAATATATAACCGAAATCTCTAGTGAGAGTGTTTTCTTCCAGTCTAATTTCAACTGATTATTCTTGACAAATTTTTGTAATATTTAATTTTTTTCTAAGTGCATAAAGGACACTTTCCGATTCTGGCGCTTGCTCCCTGTTGCTGACGTTTCAGCTCGCGAGGATGAATTGTTTTCGTCTTTTAATTCCGCGGAACATTGCTCGCGGTGGCGACGGTGCCGCATTTATCTACTGTCGTCGCCTCCGGAGACGAAACTTGGCTCCAGGGTGACCAACTCCCCGAGGGCAAGGGATGCTGAGCAGAGGAGAATGAGGACTGTCTGCGATAGAGTCGTGCGCCCGCCTCCTTCCAGAACTGATTTCGTACTCCGCGACTGATAGCGGCGTTGACGTGCGGCGACGGAAATAATCTCCTGTGTGGATGGCTGCGTATCTTTGACCCACCGCACTCTCGCTCCTCGGCGTCGAAATACGGGGTCTTCCTCCCTTTGGGTTCACCCCAGTACGATTCCTTTTGGTGTCCAAGGGAAGCATCTATCTCTCCTCTTCCCTTTCTCTTTGATGAATAATATGCTGCCCCCATCTACTTGTCGAAGTCTATTTTCAGTTCAAAGTGCACGCCGGGGCGTGTGTGGAAGTTATATCCTTCATTCCCATGAGAAATGATTAACTTCGTCATTTATATATGTGTCACAGTCGTAGAAATATCGTTGAAATGTGTCGTATAATTTATTTTGAGTTTCCTTGTTCCGTACAATTTTTAAAATTTATTTTTATATCTTTTAAATCCAAATTCTCTCGTAAAACCACAGAGGCAATCTTTTCAATTCTGGTGAAGAAAAACATTCGATCAGTCGAATTCTAGATCAGAACTCAAAGCATTTTTCATTTATCCGTAATTGTTCCTCATGTTGGTAGTTCTATCTGCCAAGCCCTTACTAGCTCGCGCCTAAATATTGCCTATTACTTTTAAGGCCTTTCTTCTTGATTTATATATTTCCAGTTTTTTTGCTAAGCTTAGTTGTCTTTCATGTTGATATCTAAGTAAGAGTACTCAAACCTTGACCTGAGATTCTCAGTGAGGAAATAAATGGGATCAGCATATGAAAACGCTGATATTTGCTTCAGCGATTATGGGAACCGCTGATTTATGAGGTAGGGGAGAGCCGGCTGGTTGGCAACAGTTTTCATTTTCCGATTTTTGAGTCCTACCACATTTAAGCTCAGACAAGTTTCCTTCGTGTTGCGAAAACTAGATGCTAGAACGTGATGATTTCTGTCAGCAGCGCCCTTGGGTCGGATGAATTTACCGTGTAGTTTTTTCACAATTTTTTTGTTCAAAGTTTATTAAAAAAGTTTTTGGTTTAAGTTATTATAGTATTATAAGTTATATATTCATATATTATTTTCCTATGCCATACTATGTGCTTTTCTTTTCTTCATCCCTGAATTTAAGAACTTTTTTTATAATCAATATTGGTGAAGATCCTCTAAGAGATCAGATGATTTGGTAGTCGAGCCTATTCCTGCTGCGCTGGAGTAATTCAATGTTTTTTTCTCGTCCTCGTTTATTCTTGATTACAATAGATCTTCACTCGCAAGTTTCCGCTTAAGGGTTTGCCCTCCCTCCCCCGTGTCATTGGATACGCTCAGTCATTGTCCTGTCAGCGAAGGGCACTTGGGGAGCGTGGCCCACCCGCACTGCAGGAATGTACTTGGTAGGGGAGCTCAGTGGTCACGCCCCATACAAGTGCCCCCCGCCCGCATGCTTTAAGCGACCGTAATTGCGTGATAAGGTCGCTCGCTCGATGGCTCAAGGGGTGGATTTTACCCTCCAACCTCGCTCCTACTCTTGGATTATTCTATCGAGGCACTCGGCCGTCAGGGTACGGGGCTCGATCAAGAGCGTGGAAAAAGTGTGACGCCTGTATAGAAGAAAGAGAAAAGAGTTGGCTGAACTCAACTGGGCCCATCTAGGACGATATCGAGGATAAAATAATAATAGTAAAAATGATTGTAATGCCTACAGGATTCCCTAATAACAATCTCTCTAATGAAGGACCACCTAGAAGTGTGCCATATGAACTCGAGGTATTTGAGTACTCTCATGGTATTCGAGCATCCTCATTGTACTGGAATGATCGAACAAACAGACACTAATTCGGAGGTATTCATTCTGAGTGGCGAATGCTATTCCTCGAGGTATTCTAGTGATCTCGGAGGCATTACAGCAAGCGCCTCAGATCGGAATGCATTATCCTCCTCAGAATGTGATGTATTTGTCTACTCGTTTGGCATTCGTGTTTTAGTCTGGGTTTACGAGTACAATCTGTAAACTGGAATACCTATACTTGAGGAGTTTCGAGCCCGTGACTTTCGACTGGGATGGCTAGGACATTACTCCGCCGGTTGAGGGCTTGGATTATGAGTATAAAAAATATAATTTTCAGTAGCGTAGTTAAACTCCCTGAATTTAGTCTCGTTATGATTTTTTCACCAAGTGGTGGGCATACTCGGTACCAGGTTTCGCCTAATAAAGCGCCATTATCCTCTCTAACTAGATTAACCTTTTGTTTGACGAGGTTGCCCGCTCCAGGGGTCACTCTTGCCTCCTCCCTTACTCTTGTGGATTATTCTATTGAAGCATTCGGCCGTCGGGAGGGTTCGATCGGGAAAGTGGAGGAAGTAGGCTTTATGCCACAATAGATGTGAGGGAAATGAATTAGTTGAACACCTGGGTCACCAAGGACTATGGTGAGACTGAAATAATGAGAGAAAACATCTTTTGTGATGCTTTCAGAGTTAAGTCATTGGGAATAACCACGGACTAGCCAGCGGCGTACCTTTACAGAGTCATCCCCGCGTGAATTTGCGAAAATTTCGCAGAAGTATAACCTTGACCGGGGTTCGAATCCGAATCCCTCGAATTTGCCTCAAATAGCCTTAATAGTCAAAGCACCTCGCGCGGATTCGGGGATTCGAGTTCTCGTCGTGGTCAAGTTTTCTCTTTACTATATGGAAACTCTGTCATTTTGGATTTCATCTGGTTTGAATGTAAGTTTTTTTCAATATTAAGTCCATTGATTCGGACAGAACTACAGAATTGACTATCTAATTGCTTATGATAGATTCCTCCCAATATTTTTGTGAAAAGGTAGCCGTTATCAAAGCTTCGAGGTTATCCCACCCCTAAGGTGTTTCAATACGTTAAAGAGACATCTCCCAAGATGCATAAGCAGGGTAGCTAAAACGCGGAGAGGCGTAATTTTCTTATATTTTAGAGTATAGGGGCCGCTGAATAGAAACAGAGAAGTCCGTGGTTCCTAAAGGAGAACTAGGAGTGCATTGACACGAAGCGGGGCGCATGGAAATGATTCAATGCCTGCAATTCATTTAAGAAGGCACATCACTCTTGCTCGGACTTTTTTTCTAAACTTATTACGCCCATACTTTTTCCAGGCGGCATTTTCACGTAGAGAGATTCTGAAAAAGGAAAGAAATTAATGGAATTCATTTTTATTATATATTTATATCTCTTTTTTAATAGAAGGGCTGCCATTCCGCTGTCTCTTTAGAAGACTCATCACGTCCTCTAGCCCGGTCGTACTAAATATTTTTTCGTGACTTGTTACTCATTTAAGAAACTTTAGTCACCATAGTAGCAATGAAATACACTTCATTACTTCCACGATTGTTTAAAACTCCGACCGGCTTCGGCTGTTAAGCCATTATTAAGAACATAATTACCCCTAATAATGGCGTAACAGTCGAAACCGGTTGAAATTTTCAAATAAAATTGTGGAAGTAACGAAGTGTCCTTCATTACTAATATGAAACCCCTCCACCGTGTACAAGCTTCAAGTTTCGACTTAAGGTAACATCTTGAGATTTATAGAATATAAAGAGTTGAACATTTTCGTAATTTTGCGTTTCAAGCATAAAATTTTACTTTTGAGAAAATAAGCAGGTAAAACATTAAAATTGATCTGGGAAACGGGGATACTAGGTGAAATTTGTATTGTCTTGAAATATCAAGATAATATAAACGTCTTGAAAACGTATAGGAGTAATAAGTGTAGAAAAAAGTCTGAGCGCGAGTGATGTGCCTTCATAAATGAATCGCAGGCATTGAATCATTTCCATGCGCGCCGCGTCGTGTCATTGGGGCCAACGATGATGTTTACGTGTGAGAGCTTTGAGTTGCTTGCGTCTCACAACTTCCTCTCAGAATACTTCTCAGGCTGTCGCTTTTCCATTGATCCACAGCACCACTCATCGCCACTCAAAATAGGATGATTCTTAAGTCGTAAAAAGAGATAATTTATGGTTTTTCAGTGGCAGTTTATTTGACTGCGATGATAATCATTCGATGATCGTTTCGAGTAATGATTGGGATGAAAAATTCGAAAACGAAATGAAGTAGGAAAATATTTTACATAAATAGTATGCAATAATATCACTCGTGTATGCTTGCTGAATATATTGGAAATATTTCAAAGGATGACCGCTGTGAGGGTGTTTTTTTTTAGTTTAAATCTTTTTTGTGATTGTAACCCTGTGATCATTTGCCAGCATGCACGTTGATAGAATAGCATACACCAATAGGCTCAATAGTATGTGATAATATCTGCTAGTTACTAAAATATGCTATAAAAACCAAGAATCTTGAAGTCTTTTCTTAAACGCATTGATCTATCAAAGATTTCCTTATGAGATTAAGCCTACTTATACAACTATATTTTTTCCTAACAGTAGAAGTCGTTGTTTATTTATGCAAGGTGCTATATTTGGGTATATTGGAGAGGGCGGAAAAAACCGAAGGATGTATCCGTTTATGGTCTCTTCTATAATGTTATGGTTCTTTAAGTGCTTGGGAATGCGTAGCCTTTGCCCCATTCTCTTTAACTTCTCTTCATTATCCTTTTACGTCGCTCTTGAACCTCAGCGTGAGGTCATCCCTCATGCTGGTCTATCTCCTTCTCTCTCAGCATGTCTTTTTATCTTTGCGGTTCCGTCCGTTGAAGTAATGCATAATAGCACTCATCATTCAATGAATGTTACTATTAGTTGCCTCAGGATGGAGGATAACTGTCTATCCGTGGATGACGCGACTGAGAGGGCGAGACCCTCATTAGGGGAGGGGTGTGCATAGAGTGAGATTTTATGCAAAGGAGACAATGATTGCGAATATGGCGGAGGAACCGCAAGTATCAATAGCCCATTCTATGATGTAATACATTACGATATATGTAGATATTATGTTACTATACTCAGCGTATCACCCTTGGAGCAATAATCAATTACAATGGGCCGGCGTCGCGTCGGTGGCTGTGGCCTAAAGCCCTCGCTTACCAAATGGAAGATCGCGGGCTCGAGTCCCGCCTGGGTATGTTGCCCCTATCTAGGGCATGGATGTTTGTGTGCGTTTAAATGTTATGAAAGCTCCTATGTAAAGGCCAAGGAGCGCTATTTTCTATGGTGTGACAATAAATTTTTAAATATTAAAGTTAGAAAAACTTGGCTCGGCGAAAACGATCAATACCTGGAAATAAGTATGTACGTAATGATAGTAAATCATAACTAATACAGGAAAAAAGGAACAATATTTAAGTTTTACAATAGTTGCAATATGCTGGTCGTAATTTATTAAGGGCTTTACGTTTATTTTTCTCTCTCCATACATACTCACATAGAGGATATACTAATCGATTTTTTATACTATCCTTTGAAAGCACAATTTGGCAGTGATTTTGCAAACTCGAGAATAACACTGAACTTGAATTATTTGAACTTGAGAGGGCTGAATATAAGTGAGTCGTTTTTTTCAAGCTCCGGTGGGCCATGAACAGAGGACGAAATGATTGATTAAAAATTATTTTATAGGAAAATCTTGAGTACACTTGTGGTGTCTTTTCGACATAATTGCCTCGGCAAATTGGCGTGGCTGAGGACAAGCTTTAGTATACCTTCTTCATAGAATTTTACCGCCTTTGTCTTGAAGCTCATCGCCCGATTGGAAACGCTTCCCTCCAAGCCACATCTTCATTTCAGAGTAAACATGGAAGTCACACGGCGCTGGGTCGGCATTGCTCGGTGGGTGATCGAAAATGTCCCATTGAAATTGCCCAAGGAGCAGTTGGGCTTCGTCAGCGTTGAGGTTACGGTCGTTGTCAGAGCACTTTCAGAAGAGAGCATGTCTCTTCTTTTGTTTTGAATGGGAATAGACGCAATGTTTCAGATTGTTTCACACTCTAGCCACAGTGGATTTAAAAAGTCCTTTTTTATCGGCGTACAGGTGAAAACATGTCAATGCTTAAGCCATTCGACGAGTAAAGAAAGATTTCGTGCTTTCCCGGCGAATGGACTTGGTGAAGAGTTCTCGGGATCGCCACCGGGTCAGGAACTCCATATCTGCCAACGTTTCGATGTCCGACTCGGTCATCGTCCTCAGGGCTGTGAATGTCGAGTGAGAATTTGACTTGCTTATATACAGTCACTCTGGTGGTCAGGTGACTGCTGAAACGTTGGCAGATATGGAGTTCCTGACCCGGTGGCGATCCCGAGAACTCTTCACCACATTCGACGAGTGTTTCTGGCTGTCGCTCCGCAGTGCACACTTGGCGGGAGAATCAATTGAGGCAGTGTAGTTAATGTGATTGCTACTAACCTTAAATAAACAACATACGGTCAGGAATGAGTTGAGCGTGTAGTGTGGAGGACGCTCAATTGCCTTATCCACTCAGTACCCGCCTGTGACTTGGAGGGTGTTTTCGCTGAGCTATCGGAGGTTGAAAAAAAAAAAACGGCCCTCGCAGGTACAAATCAAACCCAGTAAAATTCAAAATATAGAAGTGTCGCTTGGTTGTGAAGTGATTTTAAAAAGTGCACGAATTTGCTCTTAACTGAAAGGTTAAAAAAGATTTTTTACTAATCAGTAAATCGGTAACAGGTTTTCTTATTTTATTAATTGGAAATAAAATTCATCATCATCACTGGTCAACAATCCTAGGATTGGTTTGACGCAGCTCTCCACTCAGTTCTCCTATCAGCTAATCTTTTCACACCTACGTATTTCTTCTCTTTCACATCTCTCTTTACTTGTTCCATATATTTTGTTCGTCTTCCTTTTCCATACTTGCCTTTCACTTGTCCTTCGACGATTGTCTTCATCAGGCCATCATGTCTCAGGATGTGGCCTATAAGGTTGTTCCGTCTTCTTATTAAGGTTTTCATGAGGCTTCTCTTCTCTCCTACCCTCTTAGGACTTCCTCGTTACTAACTCGGTCGATCCATTTGATTTTCATCATTCTTCTGTAGCACCACATTTCGAAGGCCTCTATCCTTGCTTTCTCCGCTGCGGTCATTGTCCATGCCTCACTTCCGTATAGGAGCATACTCCAGATGTAGGTTCTTATAAATTGTTTCTTTAGGAAATAAAATTATTAGCCCATATTTTAAACATCATCACATTTTTATGAATGAGCTACGGAATTTGGAAAAATGAATATGGCTCTTATTAAAATTGTTCAAAAAATCGATAACTATTGCGTATGGTGTTATAAGTTAATTAGGGTTGTATGGCTGTGGTTTTAAATTAAGAGTGTTTAAAATAAGTATGTGATTTCTTCTTTCAGCATCGGTTCAGTTATATTTAACTGGGTAACGCTATTTCACAGTCTTGAAACTGTCAGACTTTTCAATTTAAATTTATATTTCTTATGCTATTCTGCATGGATCACCACAAGCCGGCTCAAGTCTCTGAATGAAAAGTTATATGAAAAAGGATAATGATCAGGGAATTTATCGAGCATTGACCTAACTTCTTTCATTATCCACGTAATGAAAAATTTTTCCATTTATAGATATGTACCCAACTCGACCTCTGGTGTGTGTACCTGAATCATTTCCACCTTATGGTAATGCCCTTTCCTCTTTCTTAAGGGTCCCAAATGAAATCCCTCCCGGGTGAGCTTTGAGAATAAGCCTTTTCCCTGAGTGGCAGCTGCCATCCCCCTTCGAGCGCAGCGCGCGTAGCTAAGCGCCGCGAGAGCGTGTTTTGTTTCCAACTCACTCTCTCCGCGTGAGAGGGAGCTTCTTCTTCTCGATTCGCTGCGCTCACCAAGGGCACCAAACTTTCATCTTCTCCCTCTCTTCTGCTTCGTCCCTGTTCTTATTTTCCCATTCTCTCTCCCTCTCTTTCTCCCACTCCTCTTCCTCCCTCTTTGCTGCCGGCTGTTTCGGTCGCTCTCCACGGCACTCTCCGTGACTCATCCTACATTCTCTTTTCAATTTTTCGTCATGTACTCGCATTGATTGCCTTCAGATGTGTAATTCCTCAATACTTTGAATTGAAATAAAGACCTTTTCCTCTATGAGAATGCATTAGTATTTCCGCAACCGCGTTGCTAAGAGTAAATTTCGTCGCGGCCATGCAAATGAATGCTGATAGTATTTGAATGAATGGTAGCTTTTTATTCTAAATGTTCGTTCATAGTTTTAATTTCGTTAATAGTTTTAATTTCGTTAATAGTTTAAAAAATGCAATTGTAGATTACATCGCTAGATGATAAAAAACTACAACACTAGAATTAGGGCACTTAGCGAGCATGTAATTCATGATTAAAAACGTACTTTTACTTGAGCCGACTTTAGTACTCTTTATTTTTCAATTAATCGGCGTATTATAACTTTTAAAAGTGCATTGATTTTCTAGTGCAAGAAAGCTACTAACACTTGCTACACACCTATATTTTCTTTAAATTGCTTTTATGAAACCGCTGCTTATTTATGCTCGGTGTAATTTTTGTGTCCGTGGTATAATTGTAAGTGAATGGTACTGCGTTGACATTGTGTTTGTTTTCTTCGTCCATCCTTATCGCTGCTCTTGAAATATTGGGCGTATAACCTGTTATATAATATGTCATAACGTAGCACTAAGATGACACGTAATGAGAAAATTCCTTAAAGAGGACGTCCAACTTGTCTGGACTCGGTGGCTACCAGGGCAGGGTTGGTTTCAACTTATTAAAAATCTATTATTGAAATTTTCTGAGCTTGCTATTACTTCTCGGTGCGATTTTAAACCTCCTCTTACTGCTAATATTTTCTTATTTCCTTATTGTTGAAGTGATCATTTGCCCGAATTCCGCGGCGAAAGATTCTACAGTGGACGATAGATTCGACAAACGATTTTAATCATTCATAGGGAGAATTTAATCGTGAAAGTTCGCTGGGCCGTTAATGCGTATTTTATTTGAATGTTAAGTTACGTTTTAATGACATTTTTGGTTGTTAAAATCCACTAACTTTCGTGTGCGATTGGTAATTCGCGTAAAATGATCGGATTGGCCCTGATGCTGTTTACACCCATTCATTGCCCGAAAATAATAATAATATAACTTTATTCCACTCATGCATAATTACAGAATACCCTATTAAATATAGCTGTGGAATATATAGGTACCCCATGTGACCGGATTACCGATACCCCAAGTAATGCCGTCTCAACATATGTTAGAATTCACTCTTAAGGCCGTTTTACACGGGGCACGTACTTGCACAATCTGCCGTGTTTACGAAGGCGTAGTCAAAATTGCGTCGTGTAAAGCGGTGAATTGCTAGAACACATGCGAGAATGCGTGGGCATGAGATGGAAAAATAGCCCCTGTTCTAATTTCGTTCTTGCATTCGCGCATTTCCGCACCATTTTAGAAATTAATGCAGTTCTAACGTGCGCAATTCCGTGCTCCGTGTATAACGGCCTTTACAATCGGTCATCCGGAACGGATTAAATTGTAAAGCGAGGTTTTTACTATGCTGTGAATCGTCCTGCGTTGCGGACTCGAGCGTGGCTCCCGTCTTCTCTCCCCGTACATCTCCCTCGGAGGATGCGGTTCCCGGCAGAGCAGCGACCTTCCCACTCCCCTCCCTCCGACCGCAGAAAACTCTTCCCGCTCCCACGCCCTCTGCCCCGCACCCGTCCTGCGCCGCACACGAGGTGCGGTGATGGAACTTCACACATACGGCCGGGAGTTGCATGGGGAAAGTCCTCGGACCGGAAATTTGTATTTGGCCCTCCCCATCACCCAACCCCTTGTTGCCTCCACTTTTACCCGTGAATCTCTGCCGACGTGTTGCTGTCGCGTATTCCTTCCTTCCCTGCGTTTCACCGTTGTATCTACAAACCCGGGAAGACCAGGAAATTCGTGATTTGCGCACGCATTTATTTTGATGTGATGGTTGGACTCCGGAATTATTAAATCCATATCTTTTGGAAACTAAAAACCCTCATTTTAAAAATTTTATCAACCGCGGAGAACGTGAGATGTACTTCTTACACGTTATGTAATTATGGTACAGGCGTAGTGAAATAAAGCTTTCGTATGATCAAACGGGTACTTGGTGGCCATTTTTTATTTTGCCTCATTCTTTCGTTAAATATTCTGCCAACAACCTTAATAGGTGCTTCGTTGTTAATTTCATTGTTCTTTTGTTTTTACCAATAATTCCTTTTATAACGCTATTTATAATTACTCAGTTAGTTTATTATAATCATCACCATTAGTAGCCAACAATCCTAAGATTGGTTTGACGCAGCTCTCCGTTCCTCACTCCTATCCACTAGCCTTTTCATAGCGACGTATTTCTTCTCTTTTGCATCCTTTATAACCTGTCCTAAGTATATTATTAGCATGGCTAAATAAATATGTAGAAAACTTGGTCAATTCCTTACAGGTTTATTTGGTACAAACTCGAGAGGTTTCAAAGTCTCATGTCATTATCAAGAGGATATTTTGTAAATGTGTATTTAAATATATTTCTTGTTGATAATAACACAGGAGTGTTGAAACCAGTCGTGGTTCCAGTGAATAAAGCCGTTTGGCATTGACTAAGTTTTCGATATAATTATTAAAGCCAAGACCAAGTTCCAAAATTTGACTCGCTTAGAATTGAAGATGTATTGTTAATATGATTTGAACGTAGAAAATAGAATTTATATATAATACATGCTTCTTGGAAAACATAACTGTAATTTGCTCTTAACCGCCGTTTTATAGTCTTGAATTGAAAAAAATAATTAGAATTTTAAAGTTGGAACTGTGCTCGCATATTTCCTAATAACTTTTTTGGACACCGTAGTTTGAGTGGTGTGCGGGATACTCCTTCCTTGTATCCCACAATTCCCCTTCCTCTCCTTGCGCCATCCTTCTTTGCTTTGAATTTCCCAGAGTTCTTCACCTCCGGTGACTGCGACACAAAGAAGCCTCTTATCCCCGGATTATTTTTCTCTCACGCTGCTAAGATAGCAGGTCGATATTCAAGCGGCATTCCGGCTTTGAAGTGTTCAACTCGTCTCTGTAATCCGTCTGCTGCATGTATTTATGCTAATATAAACCCGCGATGAAAGCTAGCAGGGAATAAATTCTCCTTGCATCTTGTCATCCCTTAAATGCGCTTACCTACTTCCCAGTATCACATTTGAGCAGTGTTTGTTCTAAATATCTCACTTATCTGTGTTGTTGGATCTTATAGTCTGGTTTATTGGTGAGATATTTATTTTTCACCTTTTGGATTTTTAGTGATGGGAAAAGTCATTGTTATGCATACAATTTGTTTTCGTAATCGCATGGTTTGAGTTGGGTTCATTTATAAAGATCATCTCCTTTGTGTATGGTAGGAGTGATACCACTTGTGTTTTTAAATATTAGATTTGAGTCGTTGTTGGAGTATTCAATCATTTTATATTTACATGTTGCCACGTTCAAATTTTTTAAGAGGTTATCTTCAACAGGGAACCATTTGTGCTGATGTTACCCTCGTTGAAGAGCAAAGCACTAAATTTTACCCAAGCTAAATGCATTAAAATTATTTCTCAAGAAAATAATCCGAAAAAATACTATTCAAGAGCTCCAGAATCAGCGTTTGCTCCTAAGCTTTGCTCTCGTCGGATTAACTACAAATTCTCCTCCCCGTATGTGGTTGCTCAAGTTATCCAAAAACGAGGGATTATATATTTCCTATTTCCATTTGCTTTCAGGTTGATCTTTCTTAAGAAAGCATGGCTTGATTCCGAAAAGCATTTACCTTCGATCGCATTCATTAATTACTCTCTAATCTTCAAAATCAATCCTATCTCATTAATTCTTACTTGTTTATTGTTCACTTAGACGGATGAGTTACGTGTACAGTGATTATAAGAAGTCAGCCTTTCCATTTAAGAAGCTGAAGTGGAAGAATGCCTTAGGAGCATAGACCAGCTCATATAAATTACGTTTCTAATCTTCAAGAATCACTTCTCTCTCATTAGTTCTTTGTCCTCTATCGTTCAGGCACGTAGTCAGAAATTTGCTTAAATTTGTGAGTTAAGTGTACTTGAATTGCAAGAAATGAACCTTCCCGCGTGAGAAACTGAAGGGGAAGTATCCCTTTGCAGATTAGCTAGCTCATCGTATGGCTTCAAAAGCAAAAGTTGAAAGAGTGAGAATTTATAGGTTATTTCTAAAGAAGGCATTATTCTGTTTAAGATAAGTTTACTTGGAGAGTTTTGCGAATCCCCCGTCTGCTCCACTCCGCATTGAACTTTGCTCTTTATTTATAGTAGGGCCTATTCACTTTCATTCTGTCCATAAACCCAACCCCTTGCACCTACTTCCCCGCTTACATAACATTCTTCCCTTAAAGTCAACTTTTTCTGGAGAGATATCGTAAAACACCTTATTAAATGATACTCAAATGTATCGTACTTTCTACTTACCATTGATTTCAGAAACTCTACTACGCGTGTTTCGACTGGCTTGCAGTAGCGTATCTGATGATGGCTGCAAACCAGTCGAAATACGTATTATTGAGAGTGTGAAATTAAAATTATGTATGCCGTGCGATATCATTGTGCATCATCCTTGCATTGATTACGGTTTTTAGCATCTCCTCAGTATTTGCGCCATCCAAACTTTTGTCTCCAATTCTCTTTAGAAAGAACCCATCTTCCACCACCACTTCCTAGTTCCTTTTCTGTTCCTTCCATCTCACATTATCCAGTCTACATAATATGAAACACTTTTGTTTAATGAGATCTGTATTCAATTGACAATAAGTGTAGTTGCACGCTATATTTTTTTGGAGAAGCGGAAGAAATGTTTGAGATCCTGAGGTCCTGGATGGATGTCTGATGGACTGTACTTTTCATGGTTGTTGTCTTGATGAAGTTTTGGCGATTTTTTATGGGCTGAAATGTGGTGATGACGCGTTCATGTCGGAGCAAGGACACTGAGAGTCGACAGGCAATAAACATTGGGGCGCCATCGCCCGTGCTATATGGCATGCTTTGGGGGCCGCCTTGGCTCGGAAAAGTGTCTCAGAAGCATGATAACCGACTCGCCATCGCCGAGAGTTGAGTCTATCTTTAAATCTTCTCCGCTTGGAGCCGTCCAGTCGGCGTCTTTCCCCACCCCTTCCCATCCTTCCCTTTTTTTTAATCCACCACTTGCTAATTGTAATCTCCACCCCCCCCTACTCCCTCCAATTTCATGACCACTGTGTGTGTCTCTCTCTCCCTCTTGGTCCCTTCAGTCCTCCTCTCTCCTCTAGTTCTTCGTCCTCCTCCTCTGACGCCGTCTTCGTCGTCTCCAGCTAATAATAGCGTACACTCTATACCCCTCTGCAGCCTCTTCCCGCCATCCCCCTTTCTCCATTTCTCTCTCCTTCCCACCCCTCCACCACCCCATACTCCCTCCTCACGTGCCGCAATAATCCTCATTGGTTCTTTCTACGATTCCAAAAATACGAAGCTCTCCCATCTTGAAAGGGTGTAACGGGGAGGGCCTTCAGAAATTTCGGTTCTTTCTCCAGCAGCACGCAGCGAGGTGCGCCGATCCAGCGCCGCGGCGCGCCGTCCCTCTTCCCCTGCTACATTCCGCGCTGGGGCAGATTGAGGTCGGTCGTTTAGGTGGTGGGGGACTCAGTACTTTCAGGGTCCCGAAGTGGTTTGAAAACGGTAGTTCAAGAATTTCCAATCATGTCTCCGGCTTAACGAATGCTTGGGTAAGAATATCAGGCGCACATGAATTGAAAAGAGCTTACTAGAAGATCGTTATAATTGATTATAAAAATTCTTATCTATAGTTTAGCGTGTTTAGAACGAAGAAATGTGGACACTTAGAAGGGGAAACGAGAAAAGACTGGAAGCCTTGGAGATGTGGGTGAGGAGGAGAATAGAGAAGGTGAAGTGGAAGAGGAATGAGGAAATGCTGGGCATGGTGGGTGAGGAATAAAAGCTTTTAGATGATATTCGGAAGATACAGGTTCTGATGGAGGGAGTACTGAGGGGGAAGGGGATTTTAAAATCCGAGTTAGAGATTAAATCGAAACTAGAAGCGTGAATGTGGTGGAAGGGCTCCATATGATCAATGATAGTATAGTATATATAGGTATTATAGCAAAATAGATAGTATAGATAGTCACGAAGTATTATCATTACTAAAATCTGTATTAGAGGAAATAATGTTAGCTATGCGAGGGAGGCGGAGAACGTTTATAGGATTTTTAGTTTGATTGAAAGGGAGTAGGTCTTATTTTTAATTAAAGGGAGGGTAACAAAATGGAATGCGATCCAGGCTAGGCTAATTACATTCCAAAATGTTTCATTTGAAACGTATTATAACCGGTAGAATACTATAATAATAATGTCACCTGCTGTCCAGATTTTTTACCAAGTAATGGTTGATTGATTAAAATCGTGTAAATTGAAGATGCGTGGATAGGGAAAAATATTGGTCCCAATATCAACAATTATTCTTGAGTAGCTTGCCTCGGCAGCACTGGCGGTCACGCTTCATGAGTCTCGAAAAGATTGTATCCAAGATAGATTCTCCTCCCTAGGCCTTCTAGTAGTTACTGAATTGATATCTACTTTCACCAATTACAAAATTTAATCAGTATACCCTAAACTAGGCGAACACGTATGCAAATGTCATCGTATGGTGCCAAACCATCAAGGCAGGCTTTAGGGCTGGCAGACGGAGGCCTTGCGACGAAGCAAGGTAATGCCTTTCAACATGAAATTAAGTTTCGGAAAGATATATCAGGGATAATTAATATACATATCTCGAATTTGTCAAAATTCATAATAATTGTATGTATATTTGAGTCTTGAAACCTTGAGTCAGACTTTAGTACAAATAATTACAATTTTTATCAATTTTCCTCGGGATTGAGCATTATGTGTGGAACTACTCTAGGAAAATAAAAACTTCAGTTGTTGAAAAAGTTAATGATTGCATTTTTTTGTTTGTCTAGAAGTAAAGGATTGCAATGGGATACAGTGGGACTTGCATTCTCTCCCCTGCCGCGTCGATCCTTTCAATCAGGCCCCGACTTCCCCCCATTCTTCCCTCCCTCATCCTACTTCACCCCTGAACAATGTCCTTGTTCTTTTGCGCGAAGGGGGTTAACCCCATCTTTCCCATTCAGCTCGCTACTCGGTCTCTCCTTAATGAAAAATAAACGAGACGTCGGTTTTGAATGCCGAACGTAATCAAATCTCCGTGGAAAAAAATACCGTTTCAGTCGCGTCTTTGTATTGTGAGTGCCGTAGCGTGCGATTCCGTCGACGGAAATGATGTGACCGCATTTGCGTTTTTCCGTTGTTTTTTTTTTATTCGTCCTCTAAACTCGTAGGAATCCATCTGGGCTGGTGGTGGTTGGTCCAGGGTCCGAGCGGTCGATGTCATTCTCTGCCCGAAAGAAGGGAGACGATGTCGTCAAAAGCGCGTCTTCAATTTTTCGCCACGGAGATGGGAAATTCCTTCGTCCCGGTTCTCGCTATGTAACACGAGCGCAGCGGGTCGTCTTCGCCGCAGCCCCTGATCTTCTTAGCCCCATGTCATATCTTGGATCTGGAAATAAGAGCGTAGAAGTACTTTAGTTCTGTTTCTTTCCTTCCCTTGTTTTCCACCATTCCCAAGAATGAATTTTTTGGGGTTTGATATGTCTAATAAATGTCTCTTGTTCAAGGACATCCATACGTAAATGGTATTACATTCTTAGGATTGGTATGCTTCCCTTCTCTCTCCCCTTACCATTCCAGGCGTTTAACTTCCCTTTGCTTCTTCTTCCTTAAGTATTTCTATACTTCCTTCAAGAACTTGTCTCTTGGCCTACCTTGGGAGAAATTTCTCTCGTTTTTCCCGCAGTTATGTTTCTCACGTTATGCATGGCATCATATATACAATTTCTTATATGTTCTTTCTTTCCTTATCATATTTTATATTTGCCAATTTCTCATTATATTTTTCCATTTGATCTTCAGTATCCTCCTCTACTAGAATCGGCAGTTGTCTTATTTTTACATTTTCTCTCTTCGCCTAATTTATTGTTTTTATAAATGGATTTCCAGAAAGAATAACATAATTTTAAAATCGTAATTATTCATTACTGAATCCGTTTGAATCGGGAAGCGGACTCGTAGAAAGAGGAATCTCAGGTATTGTTCGCGGTGGCAGGCACCGTCTTACTTCATCGATTGCCACAGAATTATAGGGCTGCATAGCTCCTGTTGCGGAAGTAGCGAGCTTACAAATGTGTGATGGGCGACGCTCAGATCCGTATGAGTGTATGTCATGCATCCAGTGCATCCTCATCAAGCACGTATGTATGATCATATATGCGAAAAAAATGTGTTGAATACGAGGTAACTTTTTTACTTAAAAAAAACTATGTTACCAATTTTCATGGAACACTTAAAACCATTGCGGCAATTCGACAAGAAAAGGTTTGATAAATTTTATATGCGGATTAATTGGCTTGATTGCGGATTTTCCTCTGTACCATTCATTAATTTCGTTATTGTGTGGCGATCTGTTGTGCAATAAAAGTGGAAATTAATGATCACCTACAGCCAAGCGTGAAAAAACATTAGTAGTTTTTTTCAATGCCAAATTTTAATTTTTTATTTCCAATACGTTGAAAAATAAAGCAATTATTACCGTATCATTCTTTTTGGGATACTTTTTATTTTGGCCCTTGATCAATGGAAAACTTACGATCAAATTTTTTGTTAAGCCGAATCTTAGGTGAGATCAAATATACCTATCGTATCGCATAGACGTCGTTTATTTAGATTGCATCTCAGGGCGCGCGGTGTGACGGTAACAGCATCCATGGATTCCACCTAAAATTCATTTCGCGTGCGTATCGCATTTTTCTGGAAGAATGTGCATCAATATACGTTGGTAGTATCGAGGTCATTCACTCGCATATCCAGTGGTGCTTATTTTTGTCCCGAAGCTGGATATCTCCGGTAGACATGCCAACGCACGGTGCGTCTGGCGTGCTTGCCAGAATATTCCTGCTATCATACTGCTGATACTGCCATTCATCTTATCCGAAGAATTTAGTTCTATCGCAGGCAGTCGTGGATAATCTCTGAATCATGGCTTCATGCATACGTTTTCTTTTCCATATGCTCTGAATGGAAATATTCTCCACTCCCGTGTGATGACGTCAATGTTCTCGTAGACAAGATGGGTTTGATGTTTCCATAATAATTATCCGAGAATACACGCAGTTGATAATTGGGGTTTTTAATGTCAAACAAATGAATAATCATCGATCCTAAGATTGGTTTGGCGCAGCTCGCTTCTCAATGCTCCTATAAGCTAATCTTTTAACATACTGCATGAAATAGTTGAATTTGTAAGCAGCCACTCTCACCGGTCCTAAGTTATATACCTACACCAAGAATAAATTTCGCTATGACAAAATATTTCACTTACCCGGGATCCTGGCCCAGCCAAAAAATATTTAATGTCGAAATTCATCTTAGGTGTGTATAATCTTTAAACATCTTACATTAGTAATTCTTCTTTACATCCTTCTTCACATTTTCTACGTATCTCATCCTAGGCCTTGCTCTGTCGTTATTCTCTTCCAACTGTCTTTCAACGATGATTTTCATTGGATCATCTTTTCTCATGATGTGGCCTGCTAAATTATTGCCGTCGCGACGTCATCGTCCACGCAATGTTTTTCGGAAGACTTCTCTTCTACCCTTACTTTAATATTCGACTTTTTTCACTTTCAAAGATCCGAATTTTTCATCTAGTACACCCACTTCAGGATATTTGATTAAATCGAATTATCATACTTCTATTTCACATTAGATGAATGGCAATTATCCATAATTAATTATTATAAAGTTGCTGATTTTTGTATTTCATAAAATCTATTAGCGTAAATATGTGAGTGAAGAGTTGAAAGATATTTTATAAGAAAATACCGCTGACTAGCCATTGACATACCTGCCATTATCGAGGGAAGTAACTAAATGAGATTTTTTTCATAGCCCCTCGTGATGTTACTCAATTTTATTTTGCTATGCATTGTTTCAGAGAGGAGTATTTTATCCTCGGTAGTATTTAATGTGCGGGTATGTAGGTACCTTCTCCTGTTGTTTTCTTTCTTCCACATGTGCCCACCGGCCATCATTCGCTCTCGTCGACTTCATCCGTGGACCACGCTAATTCTGCTTCCTCGCTAATCAATACCCGCAGCAAGCGAGCGCGGCCTAGTTGCAGTCGAAATAATAAAATAATGCCCGCGCCAAGTCACGCACCACCTCCGCCGTGTGTGCGCGGCCCACAGCGGTGCAACCCTCTCCGCAATCCACGCTCAAGACCGTTCACCCTCTTGGATTGCACTTCACCGTCACTCGACTACCTTGACCTCGTCAAGGAATGCATTTTTTCAATTCTGCCGCGTGAACGGCGACAAAATTCACGTCAATTCATCCCCAATTATTGTTGATTAGCGTCCCGGTCTAATAATGATATGCAAATTTTTTGGCCAACTTTCCGATGTATTTTTTTATATCGTATTGAGGGCTTGCATATGTGCTAAGGATCCCCTTGGATTATTAAATCCCGACGCCAAATAAAACCCTCACGACAAGGCTCGCCGATCACTAACATAACTTCGTAGTTCCCGGCTGTCTAGCAGAAGTTAAACTACTCTGACCAAAAATACGAGTTTTCTGGAGTACACTGTCTGTAACTGTACGAACTTCAACCTCACCCACATATTCAATATGGCTTAAATCACTTGAGTGTGTGAGCAGCATCACTCGGTAATCCTAGGTACGGTAGTTTACCTAATGAGTCATTATTTTTTACTATTTTTTTCGCAAAAAAAGCAAACTAACTCCCTACCACCGAAGTATGTTTTGTCACCGTAGATGAAGAAAAGATGGATGGATGATGTTAATGTTGGTACCTTTCCCATCATTAAATTCATTCTTCCTGGTACAGATAGATAGAGTCAGTTAAAACTGAAAATGAAAGATTAAAACTATATGACTTGATCAGGATTCACACCGGTCGGGGAAATAAAAACCAGAACTTGAAGTCATGGAAAAGTAGAGGAAATTTGATTGTGGTCATGGAAAAATTCCGGATGTTCGACAAAAAGATTAAAATCGTTGTTGATGGCGTGGAGCGTCGCTGCGTTCAAGCACTAATGACGTTTTATTGCCATCCTGGCAGGGCGGCACGGGGTAGCTCACACTTTGCGCCACTTGATTTTGTTTCAAAGTATAGCTTGTATTTTTCCTTGAAATTCCTCTATGCTTCCGATTTGCCATTGATGTAGAAACAGGGAAATATCGAGAATTTGGACTAGAAATCAAACAAAAGTCAGAGTAATTTAAATCGGAAAATTGGTATGGACCCTGTAAATTTCATGGAAATAAATTTTCATTCCCATTATCAAATTAAACGATTTTTGGATAATTACGCACAGCACTATTACGTGAAAACAATTACGCAATACAAAGGGAATTGTTAATGATCACTACTTATTATTATGTACTTATTTAGAAAGGGTTCCACATTATTGCCACTGTGACTTACTGTTCAGCTAAATCTTACAGAATTGTCTTTTAAATCCTGTAAAATTATAAAAAAGAACCTGAATAGCCAAGTGTTCTGCGTAAAGCATAAAATCCGTGGTACCATTCCCTGACAAAGATTTTTTTACCTCTTAGAAGAAGTCATTTCTATCCAATTCCGATGTATTTAGAATATTTCGCCGAGAAAACGTCATTAAACATCTATTCGCATAGAAGATCTTCGATTATCTATCCTAATGTGAAAAAAGCTCAAACGGATAAGCTAATGAGGCCAATGATCTATTTATTTGCCATCTCCTTCAATTGAGTGTACATCAGACTACTTACGAACAAAAGAGAATGGGTCACTGCAATCCACCGTTTTGTGAGCAGAGATATGTGGAGTGTATTTCTGTGGGAATAAGGAGTATGTAAGGGGGGATTGGTATGTGTGGAAGGGGTAGTCGACTCCGTGGGTCGGATAACAATTGACAAGTGTCACGGCGGACAGTTGGCCCGACCACCGAATTCAATTGCGTGAGCGTTTGAAAAAAAATAATAAACTCACGTCAACTCCCTCAATGTTTTAACCCTTGGCGAGGTCAGGTGGCGGGGGCTCAGTGTCGCAGCCGTGAGTCTGCTCTCGCGGAACTGCTCGCATGAGTTTGATCGACAGCTCACTTGCCCCTATTCATCTCGTCAGTCACGGGTCCAAATCTTGTCTTCAAACATCTTGGACGTTCGGTAATTTTTCTTTTCATATTCCGATCGGAAATGAAATAAAGGATGAGGTGATGCCCACATGTATTTTGTGAATCGCGGCATAAGCTCTTACAGAACGATTTAGGGCCGTATTTATAGTCGTTTCCATGGAAGACTTCCACAAGTCTTCCATCCGGATGGCTTCCTGACGACTTCTCGACATCGGTATTTATAAACCTCTTTTGGAAGACTTCTGACTGGGTGGCTTGTGGGTGCTATACATGGCAACGTTGCCAACGACAGGATAGAGATTTGTTTTTCGCCGTTCCATTGTTTCTAGCTTAACCGCTGGAATTGGCCAAACGAATGTTGTTTATTTTCGGAAATAGAAAAGAATAGTTCGCTAGATGTGGGTGAAAACGGTTTGAGATCACAGGACAATTGCAGGAAATATTAGAAAGAAGCAGTATCACGAGGGAAAATAAATCCGATTATCGTTTTGAAAAATAAATTCAACTGAATCAGCGAAGTTTCTTTTCATGACGAAAATCATTGTCCATAAAGGATAAATTGAAATAAAGGTAAGAGAAATGTGATTGATTGAGGTGAATAGATATGCAGCGAATATATTATTGTTCGTTAAACATCGCGGAAATATTTGTAGGCATTATGTATTCGTCAATTTCGTTAGCATTTTACGGTATTGCTTTTATTACAGTGTCAACAAAAATTACCAACGTGGTTTCGCGTGCTGAAGAGAGCAACTGGCGAATAAACCCTGAGAGATAGTTAAGTAGTGAGGAATCGAAATGTCATTTGGAACCACGTTACTTGTTGATTTTATGTTCCAACGTGCCAATCTATTACAGGTAACACAATGGTCAGCTGCTTGTTTTTTATTTATTATTTATCTTAAGTAGTACTTTCTTTGACATGCGTTAATGTTAAGTGGTAGATTTAAATGCCAGTCATTATAACTTGTAATCCTTCAAAACTCACGAATATTCTCGAGTCAAAATCTTCGTTTTAGTTAGATATTTCATGTCGATCAGGGGCCTTTCGCCTTTGCTTGTGCCATTTCTGTCGGACAGTCGATATAACTGGCCTTTCCTGTTCCGTATGAAAGTTTTTCCTTGCGAATAAATGACATTCATGAGAGAAAAAAGTTCATGATAGCATTAATAATAATCTGGAATGGAATGCCAATCATGAAGGCAAGGTAAATCAGCATTCTATCTACATCGTTAATGTACTGAGCCTTCAGCTTGATGTGTAGTAATTGAAAAGGAAATGCATAAATGATAAAGATGCAATTACCGAATTAAGCAAGAAATTAAATTTTTAAATAGTAAATGCAAGAGTAATGATAAAGCAATCGAAATATGCAATTTTGGTTTAGGATTAATTGCTTGCTGCTTATTTTGTTAATATTCATCCATTTATGATATTTTCAGCCCGAAATTTTTAGGAAGAAAGGTCTAAATTAGGGAAGACAGAATACAAAATTACATGCTGATTATCTTAAATGAAGAAGAGAAACTTTTCACTGGATGAAATGACAACCCAGAATTCTCATGTGCAAAAGCAAGTACATTGGAATCAGCAGCAAAAGAAATTCGAGAAGAGTGAGGAGATTGCTGAAGCACAAATTCATATTTCTCTTAGGAGAATTCTATACCTGATTTATTTTCTTATATCACATTTTTTTTCCAATAAATTATTATTTAAATATTTGTGGTTGCCTATTCCATCAATTCAGAGGATATCTAGTGTGAAATCATGAGGACACCAAGTTTGGAAATCATTGGCATGATAATGGTGGTAAAATGTAAATATTTATGGGGGAGTGAAGTGGCTATTTTGCCTATATTATATTATCATATTCATGCAAATATTCTGTAGCCCATATTCATCCTAATACAATGAATGAGATCCTATGTCAGATAATTAAAATTTCATTCAAAAATAGACCCACGATGACCAATGTTAATATATTTTTGCTTCTTTTAAAATTGAGGTGGACCTAAGATAAATTGTATGATGTAACCTTATGGGCTGATGATACAGGTTTAGAGGGACTTGCCTTTGGTAATGTGGTTAATAAGTCAAATTTTGTAGGAAATAGTGATGCAACCATTGATACTTGACTAGTCCACAACCTAGAGTCTATTGACTCGAATCATTCAAATTGACGTTCAGAGTTTAAAAAACTAGTTTTAAAAATTGAGTGCCTTAGTAGTAAGCTAATTGAATTAGAAGTACTAGCAGAGATGGAGAAACCTGAATTTATCTGTGTAAGTGAAAATTGGATGGAAGAAATAGCCATAACAATACCAGGCTATGTTATTAGTGATTCCTTTCGTTGGAAGGATCATCGTAATGGCATATTTATTGGTGTAAAATTTTCAGCAGTGTTTAATAACATGTCACATTTGGTGAAAAGCCTAAATTCTGAACTGTTCTTTGAATGTGCTGCTGTAAAGTACATTATTGCCCATAGTGATTACATTTTTTTATCAGTATGCATATTACCCTGCTTGCTGCTTTAACAGGATGGGCAGGAGAAAAGACAGTTTTTGCAAATGTCACAGTCCTATCATATGAAACCATTGGTAAAAAATCCAACAAGAGTTACAGCTGACACAGAAACACGTCTGATCTATGTTTTTTTCTGATTACAATGAAGTCAATATTATTACTAAAGCATTTCACCCAGTATTATCAGATCATTCGGCTATAGTATCTATTTTCCATGTGCATGAGGAGCATCATCAGGCAAAACCCTAAGAAAATGTAGGTTCTTCAATGAGCATAGTTCGAATTATTTTTGTGTCCTGTTGAATCAAGAAGATTGAAAGGCATGTATAGTAAAAGATCTTTAAATGATAGCTTTAACAAATATTTATGTAGATTTTAGTATTACTTCGATTTAGCTTTTCCACTGCAGTCAGAGCAATCCAGGAGGGATAACACCAAAAATTGGGTTATTACTGAAATCTAAAAATTATATAGATAGGGTGCTAAAAATGTTATTTATGCAAATTCAGTCCAATAAAGATGATGGGTTGTAACATCAGTATTCTCTCCTTAAGAATTATATTTAATATCTATTGAAAAAAAAACAAAAAGGTAATATGTAATGACCAAAGGTTTCGAAATACCTCACACAATTCTAAAGTAGCTGGGGGATCTCAATACCAACACTGTCATACTGCCTGACCAAGTCACTGATAATCAATAGAAAACTACAACAAACCCAGTTGTGCTATCCAATGCCTTTAATTGCATGTTCTTGCACCTTTACAAGGCAGCCCATTCCACCCAAATAAGAGCTACTCAGGTAAACTATAAGATATGTAGCTCCATGTACTTCAACTGTGCTTAGAGAGTGAACTGTGCTCCTATTTTACCAGGATAGGCAAGAAAAAGTTTGCTGAACTAGGTGGAATAATGGGAAATACAATTAAAGAATGAGGGTCCCTCATAATTAAGACCTTTACTATCAATCCCTGGAGGAAGGTATGTATCCATATTCCTTGAAGACATCCAAGGTTGTCCCAGTATGCAAGAATAAAGGTGACAGAAATAACCTGCAAAACCGCAGGCCAGTACATATCTATAGTACCACAATTTGGCAAATTATTTGAGTGTATATTCTGCAAAAGGCTCATTGACCAACTTTATAGACAAAACATATTATTACTTCACCAATGCGGTTTTCAGCATGGAAAATCAACAGGATTGGCTTTAATTAATGCCATTGACAATGTTATACAGGAGATGAATAGTGAAAATAAGGTATTGGGAATATTTTTTTGATTTATGCAAAGCCTTCGATGCTGTGGTTCATGTCATATTACTTAATAATGTGAATCAATAAGTATTATGGGTGTTCAATTAAATTGGCTTAAAACATATCTTCATGAAAGAAAAGAGAGACTGGAAAATGGGACTATCTATTTCTCCTCTGTGTTAGAGGATAAAAAGGTTTTACCATAGGGGTCTGTGTTAAGTCCTTTGCTTTTTTTAAATATTTATCAATGATTTACCCATTAAAATAGTAACTTCCAACATAAAGTTTATTATGTATGCAGATATTGTAACCATTTCATAAAAAAGTAAAATTGTTAGCATGATAATTGATGCCCGTAAAAATATAATGCACGCAAACATGGTGTGATGACAATGAACTAAAGTTAAATGATGATCAAACCAAAGTGCATTGTTTTCTGTTAAGCACGGCCTCAAGGAGAATGATCTGCTGTGATGCAAAAATAATAATTTGAATAATGTGGAATGTATAAAACTTCTTGAAATTTATTAATTAGTAATTCGAAGTGGGATGCACATAGTGAAACCAATATTTTACCAAATTTAAATACTAAAGCACATTGCAAGCCAGTACATTCTGAAAACCCTTTTATATTGCTTATTCTACTCTGGGATGTCATATGGCATCGTGATATGAGGATCTTCCTCACTACTTACCGATTTGTTCATCATATAAAAGAAGTTTGTGGGAAGTATGTGCAGATGAAAGTATTGTGCTTATTGTTGCCCTTTCTTCAAAAGCCTTGAAATACTTACTGCAACTTGTATAAAAAGCATATTGCCAATTTTATTAGGAACAATAGCTTCTATTCATATGAAACCAGGAGATGTAATGGTATTCTTGTCAAATTATCAAACTTTACCCTGCAATCTATAAGGCCTAAGTTCATGAGTATGAAATTGTACAACAAATTACCTGCATCCATTAAAAATATATGTAGTGTTAACCTTTTTAAAAAGACAGTTTCAGCATATTTACTAGAGAAGTGTGTTGTAGGGTAAAAGAATATCTATACAGTGAATTGTAACATTTCCTTCATAAATATATTTTCTTTTGACAGGCCCTATACACTTGATATCATGTATCATTATGTATTATGTCCTCTGGGAAACTAATGATAATAATTATTATTATTAATGAAATACTACGGCATAATTCGTCATGTACGATGAGTTTGTTAAGGAGTTTCCATTTATTCTGCCAGTCAGTCAGTCTGTAGTCTTGTCTTATTGCCTCTTAAATAACATTTCTAAACTGTTTCTAAAATTTTCTGAAACTGCACTTAATAAAATGTATTAATTTCAAGCTGAAATACACTGGTAGGATTGGCGATTCATTAATTAAACGGTGGGAAGTATTTTTACAATTGTAGACCTCAAACGAAACATATTTGCCACAGCTATCAAGTATATTAATCAATTTCATAAAACCCATAAAAATCAAGTACTTACTAAGGAAAATAAATTAAATTAATTGATGTTTATCGTTTGACGCCGGTGATGTTTTGGAAACTATCACTTTTGGCCACGTTTATATTCAAATTGACAGAACAAACGTAAATAGTAGACATTAGAAACAAGAAAACACGTTCGCCATGTATTTTAGCACCATTTATTATTAAATCTGTCAATAATTCATAACAGATAACACTCGCGATGTCGGGTAGTTCTTGCTATGCATTAATGCACCAAAGTCATGATACGTAGCACTATTTCAAACACGATTCCACCGAAATTTTCTGTTGAAAACTAGTACCGTTACATAAACTTGTGATCACAACTCGTGCGAAGAAATTCGGAATGATTATGAGCATCAAGAAGGAAATAAACTTGCAATCCTGCGTAAAGACACGTCATTCCCTCAACACAGCTAAAAAATTCTTCCGTCGACACTGCATCGTCCTGAAGAGTATCCAAAGAGTGTAAACGGAGGTTTCTGGAATTGTTTGGTGACCGATTTCATGAACGGGAATATATCTGCATCCTAAAGAAAGAAACAGAATAATTTTTACGCCGTGATGAAACTACTATTAACATTTAAACTATATCGCAGGAATACTTAAGCATATGATGTCATATGAACCATAATAATAGCTAATAAGGTATAAATAAGTATACATAACTTCAAGAGAGCAGTATAGAAGCAACTGAGCCTGAAAAACATTCCACAATAACACAGAGATTCTTCTTCATCTCAAACTAATCTAGTTCCTACTTCCACCACTTCGCGATTATGTCGCAGGGCAAGCTTGAATCCTCACCCAGCTTGTTGTGACAATGGGTGTATTCCAGAAGGTTACTATGCGTCTATAAATACCGATTTCGTACTTGGAAGACATGTGGAAGCGTTCTATCGATAGAAGGCTCCCAGAAGCGGACTATAAATACGGCCCTTAATCTGCCTCGACGCAGTAGGAATGCTTCTCAATTGAGAAGCATTCCCACTGATCGTCGAAGTGCTTAAAAAGTTAATGAAAAACGGGAAATGGAAAGGTGTAGAAAGTGAAACTATCGTACGCTGTCATCGTCTTGATGGAATCTTTATGTAAAAATCCATTACTCTTCACCTTAAAGGTACATCATACTGAAGTTATTTTTACCTAAATAAATTAAATCTACTTTAATTTTGTCAATGACTTATGTTTAACACGATCTAGTAGCTCATTAATAACATTCCATTTCACTCTTCTTATGAATTGATGTGACGTAAAAGGTAGGTGCTCTCCTCTCGTCGTTTGAGAATGACGGCTTTAACTCTGGAGAGCGCAATTTAATCTGCCTTCGGGGCCGGAATATTCTCAGCTGTCGAATACGTTGGTAGTGTGAAGGACAATGGAAAGAAAGATAAAGTAAAAATACTGTAAGCTTCTATTATGGTGAGGATAAGTGCTACTACGATTTAGGAAATATTTTGCTAAAATCCATGGCTTTTTCAGATTATGCGTTGGTGGTACAATATCTCTGTGGTACTTGAATGAAATTAATCTTTTTTTTTATTTAAAATAATGTCAAATTTTTATTTTGTATTGACTTGCTTGCAACATACTGTATGCAAGAGAAAGTAAAAATACCGAAAGCTGCTATTATGGTGAGGATAACTGTTTTGTTCATTCAGCTCTCGCTTTTCTCCGGACCGAATTTCATGATAGCTTAGCTATCGGAACAATAAATTAGAGGTTACGTTCTCTTTTATTTGCATGTCTCTTTTTCATTTTATTTTATTCCACGGAAAAGGTTGACCGTTTTTTACTTTTAGTAATTACAACAACCGTTACCCTTCTTAAATACTTCGTTTTTCTTTTTTCACGTAAAATATCCTTGTTTGACACACAGTTATTCCGATTTGAAATTGAACGATCACTCATTGATGTAGGTATTCAGGTTTCTTTTGTTCCGAAAAATCTGTTGAAAACAAGTCTGGTTGGTAAATATTAAAAAGAGGTACCTTCACTCGTTCTACCGAACGTTGGTGGAATTATTTTCATTTCCTCGTTTTAGATCCTCTTCTGTTCGATTATTTTATAATCCTTGATTGCCTGCCAAACGAATCGTTTGGCACCCTTTTCGATTTCTTTGTTAGAGAGAATTAATTCTGCCTAATTAATCATTTGTGACCACGTTTGATTTTTTTTTATTAATTAAAAGAGGTCTTTAAAGGTCCACGGAGGTATTTAGGAGAGCCTCCCTTCCTTTGCTGTCTCCCTGCCCATTTCCATCCTATCCCTCCCTCGTCTTTTCCAGGTTTTCAATCCGATTATGTCAATTTGCTCTCTCCTCCTCGTTGTAGTGGAAAACACCTTCCAAGCCTCGCCATTCACCCGAGAAGAGTCTCTACCTTCCCCACAAGTGTTCTCCGGGAAACCTCTTCACAGGGTTTTCTAGTGATTCATTCTTGTGAGCAGTCCCGTAAGTGTTTGAACAATGCCTTACTAAGGGGATCCATCACCTTCGCTCAACTGGTCTGATTTGATGACCTATTACTTGTTTAAAGGTTACGCTATCACCATGAAATTTTCAAGAAATGTTGAGCATATGTGTGTCAACGTTTTCATGTATCTCATGTATAAGTATTTTGCCATTGACGAAATATTATAATTCATTCATTTATAATTTTTTTGAATTGTAAAAGTTGACGGGAGTGCACGTTATAAACCTTGAAGTTTTCAAGGTGATAACTAGTTTTTAGTAAGTTCCTAATACCTGAGGTATTTAGACAGGTTCAGAGGAAGCGATCCATTCTCTTAGCAGAAGAAAATATATTTTCGTTGCAGTTGCAAAATGTATCCTGTCTGTGGCACCACCAGCTTTCGTTCCAAATAAAACTGTCTATTTAATAGTTCTTCACACGATTTTGATGGCCAGTTCTTTTTTCCTTTTATTGCCAATGGACTTATACACAAATACTTAAGCTGAAAAAAAAACAAGGAGAAACTTAAACCCGCGACATCCGGAGCAGCAGGAGAGGACTTAAAATTAGTCTTGATTTTTCCACAGGTGACAAGGTCGGCCGTCTAGTTCGACACCTATTTTGGAAACCATGATTATTAACTTGCGAATATTTATAGATGCCTATGGCTTTGGTTAAAAGGCATAAAATATATTGGTTTCAATTTTCATAAGAATGTCATTTTTACGAGCAGAAACTATTATAATGCAGGCGTATTGTGATAATGCATGTTGAAATGTATCATACCCCTGGAATTTAGTGTGATATAACATGCATAGTAATCAATTTCAAGCAGAAGAGAATGGAGTTGAGTTATTTTTCATATCAAATATTTAACTTTCAGTTTTCTATTTGATGGCTAATGAATGTCTTTTTTTATTTTCAGGTAAGGGATTCTTGCCAATAGAAACGCCTTTGTGTGCATCTGGTTTTTCTTCTATGGTACGCGTGAGTGCATTGTTAGTGAATTCCTTTGTATTTTTCGCCAATCACATTAGTCCTCGAGAACGTCCGACAGTCCGTTCGTCCTCCGCTTTGTTTCAAACCAGTGCGTTATCACTTCTCCCTACTTACGTAAACAGGTCCTGAAGAAACATTTTTTCTTCGAGAATTTTCCTTTTTCACATGTTGTAAATCATTTCACAAATATTCTTATGTTCACCAAATCCTATATTCTTAATTTTCGATTGAATTAGGCGTATTTCTCATTTCTCTTCATATTGTTTAATTTCTTTTTAACGTTAATCAATTTTGAAATTAGCTCTTATTGGGCCTTGTTACGGTTGAGGTTTATCACCATCACCAAAGTTTCAATCACCGACCCGTCGTCGTTAGGGTACAATAGAGGGCTAGATATAAACTGGAAAAGTTGAGCAGTTACGGTATTCTGAACCCTGATGGCAGACACCTCGCTCAAGTTTTCAATTTTATTTTGAAATTTTCCTCTCTTTTGGATTTTCAATCATCTGATAATATTTTCCATCAAAAGTCTCAGCTCTCCATGATGCATTATTTAATGTAGAACATATCGTATACGCTTCATTTAGATATAAGTTGCAGTTTTTATTGTTTGACGTTTAGTATATGCATATCACGAGTAAAAAGGTGTTGGTAGGTGTTGTAATGTAGTTTGGTGGATTTTTCTTCTTTATTTTAAAACCAAACCATTTGAGTTGCCGTTTATATTTAGTCTCGTCGGTATTTTAGGATCCAAGAGGAAAGTTGCAGTTTCTATATAGGTACCCCAGAAGCCAGGAGGAATAATCAGGAATTTCCGCCGCTTTAACTGCGTGAGAATGCCAGTTTTCCTATTTCCTTCCTGTGCCTGAAATTATCACTCAGCCACTATCATCCCGCCAAGATAGTCGTTGTGTCGAGTATCACAGCAAAAGCCTGCATTTTAGCGGCATATTTCCGCTAAGTTATCCCACATTTTTCCCAGCTGAGGAAAGTCGCATGAACATGTTATATTGTTCACCCAAGAATCAGAGAGTTTTACCACCGGATATTCATGTTTCTGTTGAACCCATATTCTTGCCTAATTTTTTCACGTCCGAAGTATTCTCAGTAATGTATCATGGTTCTAATTAAGGATTCCACTATAAGTATGCTAATAATTCTAGATAAAATTTTTCAAGACAATATTTTCCTTTGCTTGATTTTTTTACTTCTTAAACGTAATTGGTACGTTTATACTCGTACTTGAAAGTATCTGAGGTGCTTAGTCTATTGCAATTCACAGCCTCACAGCCTTTCACTTTGAGTGGCAATCGGGAACAGGTAGTTTGGCGTATAAGCCTCTATGGTGAGATCCCTTTAGAGTTTCAAATGAGTGATTTTATTAATCCTACTAGTTCTACCGTATTTTTTTCTAAACATCCGCTTCACTTGTCGTTAACACAAGTCGCACATAAAGTATTTGGGAAACCTGAGAATTTGCGGAGGATACTCTTGCATCCCAGTTACTCAGTTACCCAGTTACTCTCCATAGCTGATTGTAACGCGCATAGCCCAATGATTTTGGGCCGAATGAGATTCAGGGTGTTGCAAGCGAGGAAAAACAGAAATATTAGGGACGTCCGCCGCTCGGTCAGGAACTTGGATGAGGGAGAAGGTCAATGAATTGGTTCGAGGCCTATATACCTCAACTACTTAAACGATACATGTGCGTATCTATCCATGGGTAGCTGGAGGTCTTGCCACCATAACATCCCCATCCTCTATGATTACACTAATACTGTCGGGTATTCCATATACCTGCACTCCTCGGCCTTTCATAAAAGCTTTGTCTGCGTCATCACCTTAGTGAGTTATGACCTTTCTAAAAAAAATCTTTGTTTCGCCCCTGATACGATAGATCATTTATATCATATGTCGGTAAATTTGGCGAGTAAAATTAAAATTATCGTGTTTTCTCGACTTTCGTTAGCGCGTAACATTTTCGCCGCTCAATGAAAGTCATACACCCAAAATATAATATTAGGAACAAAAACCTATTCTTGTGAGGGAGACGTCACGGATTTCCTCCCCATAATCTTGTAACAAAAAGAAAAGATACATCAGGGAAAATTCCAGTGTTTGCTCGGGAAATTCCTCGGTTTTTATTCCCCGCTATCTTGTTGCATGCCGTGGCAATGGCCATCAGCTGCCCAAAACTGCCGCAATGGCACTCGTGGACGGGGCATTGCGATGCCGCTGGAGTGCGGGCGACGCTTTTATTGCTTCCTCTCGCAGTGTGACACGCTCGCTCGACGAAGCCGAGGGCTGAATTCTGATGTCGCCGAAAAGACCGCCGCCGCCGCCACGAAGGAAGAAGCAGGCTCCGAGAATGGCAGCAAAGTGGTCACTATGTGCTCAACTCGCTATCGCCTTCATCTCCCGCACTCGCCGCCAAGTCCAACAACATGGCTCTGAATTCTTGACGCCACCGCGGCGTAACATTTATATGAACAGGAAAAATCATCGTCACTAGTCAACAATCCTAATATTGTATAATTTGAGTTTTTCCCGGCGTATAGTGTGAAGGAGTAATCCTCGGGTTTTCCACTGGGTGTGTTTTGGGTAGTTGGTCCCTACGTTTCGAAGGCTGAGCATGCCATCGTCTTCAGGGAGAGAACGTTGAGCCAAAAATCTTGTCGGTATTAACTTATTTATTCATAATAAATTAATACCGACTTTAATAATAATAAATTATTTATAATTAGTAAACAGAATACTGGCTCTACATTCTACCCCCGAAGACGATGGCAGACTCAGCCTTCGAAACGTTACCATTTACCCAAATTTATACCCGGTGAGAAACCCGTGGATTATTCCTTCAATCCTAAAGGTGCGTTTAAACTGTGTGACATGTATTGTGAACAAGTTGCATATAACCTGTTTTACGAAAAAGTTAAAAATCCGTAACAAGAACAAGTAACATGTGACATTATGTTACATAACAAAAATCCATGTTATATAACAAGTTTTTGGTTTCCCGCACGAAGTGGGAAAATCTGTAACTGTTACAGAAAAGGGGTGAGGCGCATGGCGAAGATAGCCAGTTGACGGATGGGCTGCGACTGAATCTGTAACATGTTATTTGTGCATTTTTGGCTCCGCTGGACTCTTTTTATAAAACAGACTAGCTGACCCGGCGAACTTCGTACCGCCTAACAATCAATGAACTTACAGTTTACTTACACCATTTATAAATCAAGAGCGGCTGTATCGTTTTTAATCATTTTTAATTTATTATAATAAAATAAGGATACAAATTATATAAAAATACGTAAATGAGTACCAAAATTGCTTGTCAGAAAGACATTTTCTTTATTGAATCTACAGAGGGTGAATCGGAGCACGTTTACGCGGATTTTTTTCAATAAATTTTCTTACGTTTTAGCTTAAGAAATTTTGGGCATTATGGTTTAATAAAGCAGTTCATGAAATAAAAATTATACGCATTCAGTTGTTGGCTATTTGCGTTATTAGCTGTAAAAAAATGTTTTTAGGTCCAAATCTGTTGCATACACTTGGCCCATTCAGGGGGCAGGTTGACACGACCCCAGACCGACGCTTGACTGATGCTCAAAATCATGCAAGAAAAGCCCCTATGAAGCAGCATTCGCATTAAATGACTTAAGGTGCGCCAGTTTTAGTATCTCTGTTTGGAAAAAATGCACTGCGTAAACGTACTGCATGCGTAAACGCACCACGGTGAGCCCTACACATTCGGGTTTAATGTCTTGCGTCAAGCACCTTCTGAGAAACAACAGTTTTTGTTTTGTTATCAGGCGCAAGATGAAGCGGATGAAGCTAAATAAATATAGCGAAGCATAGCAGTGACGCAGCGACCCCCCCCCCCCCCCCAAGAGCTTAGAGAATTTTTTAATGAAAGATTTAGTTATTAATATTAGGGGGACGGATGACTTACAAACAAAACATATTTAACTATTCACACAGCCACAAAACCCACTATTTTGAACCATTTATCTTAAAAAATGTCTGCGGGAAGTGCCCCCACACTTCCCGCTTACCTTAGCGAGTTTTCTATACCCTACAGACCCGTGGTATTAGCTGCGCCCAAAACCCCCTATCCTAGCTACGCACTTGAAGCGAAGGAAGAAATACAGAGGATGGTTTATCGACTCATGAACATAGCACGCTAAATTGACCATGAGAAAATCATGGGTTTTCATTAGCACATGAGAACAAACAACACAAAAACTAAAAGAATGACCATGCAATTTTTTAATCGTTATCACGAATGCAACACGAATTGTAAATTGAATACGTTTAAGCTCATAAAGGGCATATGAGTTGAGATCATGGAATCTACGGAATGAGGACTTCCTAATCTTTGAATTTTCCTTTGAGTAAAGTTGCGTGAATCACATTCATCACCATTTTTTTTAATGATCAAACACGTTCCGTTGGATAGTTATGGTTGGTTTAGGCTTCGAAAGATCATGAGCACAGAAACTACATTTTTCTGTAAATCGTGCCTTGGTAAGCCAGGTACGTCCAAGGACTTAAAATATTCAGATAGATAGTTGGTGATTTCGTCTTCGTTTGTTACACATTTAAAAGATTCGAATCCATGCAGAGTAAGAACTATTTGAATTTACCTCGTTTTAGTCATCCACATCTTCGTTCTTGCTCGCTAAATCAACCATCTTTGATTCTTTTGGTGATCAATCATATTCTGGAACTCTTTGTTGATGAGCTCACTGAAACTAATTTGCAATCATTCCAAGGAAATGAGTTAAAACTACTCGATTCCTTGACAGGAACACGGACATTACCGTTTGTCAACAATTGCTTGGAGATTTGTTTACAAACACGGTAGTGAAGTGTCAACTCGAGCTGGGCCACGGCTGGGCTTACAATCAGCTCGAATTAAATTTTAAAAATGTAATTTCAATTTAATTAATATTTTGAATATATTTAGTAATTAAAATGTTATATTGTTACAAAATGCAGTTATTAAAGTGGTAAAAACCAAACAAATTATTTAATTTGTAGTTTTGACCGACTTATCAATTGTTGTGTTACTATAACTCCTAAAAGCATGTCCATAGGAAAGAGATGAATTTTTTTGTGAAATTATCCTTTTTTTAATGGCCTTTATGTTAACCCCGCCTGAGACGAATCCAAAGAACCAAATCTCATTGAAATCGGTGCAGCCGTTCTCGAGTTATAAGTGTTCTAACTAACACGATTTTCGACTTTCTTTTATATATATAGATGTTATATAAAACAAATAACTTGTTACATATAACATGTTTATATAGCATGTTACACGTTGTAAACGCACCTTAATGATAACCGTATTAAAAATCTTGTATATTTTTTAAGCGTCTGGGGGAGGCTCGTGCCCCCCCCCCCTAAATCCGCCTATGTATGTAACTCATTCGGAGCTGTCCCTTCCACTTATTTCTTTCCTACTGTCCTTCTGGAATTGTTTTCATTGCTCCATCTTGTCGCATAATGATGTCCGTTTAGAGTGATGTAAGTCTTCTCATTAAGGTTTTTAAAAGATTTGAGGCTTTCCTACATCCAAGGGGACTGCATAAAGGAGGCCCGATTCCGTCCCATAAATAGCTGATTTTTGTTTTCACATTGGTGGCATTTTGATCGGTTTTCAAAAATGTCCGCGACGCAGTGATGAGTGCTATGCGATCCACTTTTATTCAGTGTTTTTCATTTTAATGTTTGTCATCGCGAGGAATAGCATTGGAAAGTAATACATTTAATAGATCACATCATCATATGTATTAATATCGTTAATAATAGGTACCTTATTTCCCCGTGAAACTCGGATCATTTTGTTCGTCAGCGACATGAGTGGCTACTTAGGCAAACCCATTTAAATGTGCGGTGGTTGACAATACGTTTAGAGGCCAACTTGTGCATCCTTAATTGTAACATTCGTGCCTACGTCTATCCTCGTGTTATCACCGAGGTAAATTTGGTACTTCTTCCTTGCTGTTTTGAACAGGTGTTTTCCTCTGCTATTGTGGCGGGCTGTAATATCCCGTTAGCAGTTGCGCGCGGTTCTGGCGCGGAATCAGCGTCAAGAATTTGCTCCTGGGAAGCCAATATGGTTTCTCTCCTTGATTTTTTGCGAGATTTTAATACCATAAATCTGGTCCCTATAGCCTCTATAGCTTGTGAATTGAGTTAAAGCTCTGAAACATCTTCTGTCTTGCGAAATTATGCTTTCATAAAGCCTTGTTACACGGTACATTAACACGTACAAGTTAATGTACGTGAATAATTTTGGTGGACCGGAACTGAACATGTACGAATGCATGAACCAAATTAGAACAGGTTCTATTTTCTGTGCATGCATTCGCACAAGCTGGGTGGTTACACGGTGCATTTTGGCGTTCATTCTCGCGTTCATACATTTAGACATTAACCCGTACGTGTTAATGTATCGTGTAACTAGGCCTTTAGAAGATGTCCATACCTCGACTATTATTTCCTTCACTCTTATGGCATTTTTTTCCTCTTTTTTATGCGATGTACATGTTTTGCTTAGCCATTTTCGAAAAGTGCGTGAAGGCTACCTAAGGGATACCATCAGGCTCATAGAAGACCTGAGGGGAAGGTTGGGGAACGTTGATACACAGTGCCGTGACAAATGTGCAACATGAGGCTTTGTCTTGAGGTCCCCAAAAGGCCATAATGACGCATTAATTGTAGAGTGTCGTTAAGAAGGAAGTCGTTGCATAAAATTTAAGGCTATAACCTGTAACGTCATGGCATAAGTAGCAGCGTCGGAACGCACTTACTTAACTTTTTTTAGAAGTTAAGTATTACTCTGTATTTTTTTATTGCAAGCTTTATTTACATTTTATTACAAATTTATTTGTTTTACTAATGTAAATATCAGACATTTTGAGGCAACAAAATTGATAGAAATGTTATTTGACCATTACGCCTTTTGTTAACCAGTGCCATAACGGCGTTCCGGAACCATGACACCACTGGTTATAACCTATTTATGTGCAATATTTTATATGCTAAAATCTTACTGTATAGACAGGAAAAAATTAAGCAGCTTTCTTCTTTATACCTAGTATTAATTTAAGTGTGGCACTACTTACACTGCTTAACTGTAACTTTAGCTGGAGTTGGAATGTTGCAAATTCAAATACTTCCATGCGTATCCAAAATTAATAATCTTTACGTCACAAATCTTCCCTCAATATATCATAGAGTGGTGAAAACAGTAGTGCAATGGAGTGGAATTAGTAGTAGGTTATCATATACTCTTTGACTGTGTGCCTTGGAGACCCAGAGCCGTAGCATCTCAACAGATGTCACATTAATTTCTAGTTTTAATTTGAGGATTACCTTTTGAAGGTTAATCAAGGGTTGTATTCATATCTTGAGTATAGCCAACATTTTGGTAAATCCACATATAATTTTCAGGTATTTCTATTTAATTATTTTTACTCCTGTAATAAATATTTTTCGTTTATTTATTTCGATGGCTATCCTATCTCTTGTAAACGTAATACTTTTGTTGCTATGAGCGATTATTTTTTATTAAAACGATTCCACAACAAAATCTGTATTCATCATAGTTTCCTTGAAAATTTTTCATTGATAGATTAAGTTAAGACTGATTGTTTTTATTTTCATTGGGGCTGTTTTCTTACATTAACGCTTTTAATTTTATCATTCTGCGGTTGTTTTGTTGTCGGGCTTGAAGATGATGAATCATTTTGCCGATATGTTGGCCACACTCAAGTCAATATTCAGTCAAATTCTATCAAATTTGAATTCAATCCTTGACGAACTTAAAAAAAAGTTTCGTAAGCACCAAGCCGATTGAGAAGAGTTCATCTAGTTTTTTTTATTCATAACTGAATCCCTCTCACCGACGCTTTGAGTCGACGATTCCCTCGGAGCCGTGTGTGCTTCGTGAGCTCTGGGCCCCGTGCCAAAACAACGCCGCAGCGTGTGTCTGTTTGAGCCCCCACCCCTCCCTTGATCCGGTCTCCTTCCACCCCAAGAGTCGCCCACCCTCTTCGGCACTTCTTTATTTTTCTTTTTGGAGATAGGAAAGGTCGACGACTTTATACCTGCTTCCCTTTATAAGTGCGTTTGACGCCCCGTAACGAGGAGGAAAAGTTCACGACCCTTTTGCAGGGAGGACTGGTAATAAAAACACCCGACAGTTGGAGCGATCTTGCGATTTATGGAGTATACACTGTCGCATTTATTAATGTGGACAAATCTTTATTAAGTGATAGTATGTGTATAAACATGCATGTTTATATAGAGGCGTAGCTTGGTTTCCGGGTTGTCCTTCGCGTCTATTCATCTTCATTACGAGTTTCGCCCGCGTTGCAGCAGGTGTCTTCCGGTTTGAAGTTTCAAATTTGAACACGCCTGCTGCAACGCCGGCGAAACTGCGGTCACGAAGTTTAATTGACGCGGAGGACAACCCGAAAGCCCAGCTGTGCCTACTGCTCCAACCCGCGGAAGGCTCCATCAACATGCATATAATCGATGTTTAGAAATTTGTCCTCGTCCTTTTTCTGCTAAGTATATGTTCCTATACCTTACTTTCCCTCTCTATGAATTTATATTCTTGTATGTTTGCGCTCATGGCATTGTATGAATGAACAAAGGAGTTTAAATGATATTTAGTGCATTTGAAATATATATATATATGACAAAATTATTTATTTTCTAAGCAGGGAAAATATACTGGAGTAAACATATTGATAGTAAATTATCTTATCTGAATCCCGCCTTAATCAGTAGGAAAAATGGAGCGGAAGCTTACGCAGAACGAGTAGTGGTATTAGTCGATACTTAGATAATCCTAGATTATACGTAGCTGTGTTTAGCTATCTTTCGACGGACGACGAAGTAGTTTGCTATGACCCCAATCCTCCATTGAAGCCATTACCGTGATAGACTGTTAGGCAAACAGTTTCGCAAAAATTAACTCATATTACCAAAAATTCGTAAAATAATGCATTAAAAAGGTGAAACCACATGTAATAAAGATTTTTTAAAGTTTTTGAATATATACCTTTAGTTGTTTTTTAGTCCTAATTTTTTTCCTAACCTTCTGCAAAATCCGCAAAAATGCCTCGGCACTTTTAGCATAGTACCTGGAAAACCGGTTGGCACTCAAAGGGTTAAAATAAGAAACGCAAAAGTTGCCGCCCACTTTTCATGAGTCGGTGACGTCATTAAGGTTCAGGTTCATCAACTCGTTCAGCCATAGGCGCTCATTCTGGTAGGAATTGCTCTCTATAACATAAACAGCAGCGAAGCAGGCGAGACCGAGAAGCGGTGATCCGCTCGGCAGGAGCTCGTGACGTCATCACCTCATTTTCGATGGGATAAAAGTAGTTCTTTTTTGTCCGCGAATAGACCGAGAAGCAGTGGACGGCTCGAGATTTGGGAATGTGCGGGTCTCTTTATTTTTCCAACTAATTATAATTTATTATTCCAAAAAAATTGTTTCTTACATTATGTTCTCATATTTGGAAGTTAGTTACTCTACCGTGAGGCCAATTTTTATGGTACCAACATGTTTATTCACGTGCATTGCTCAAATAAACAACAAGATATGAGTTTTAAATAATAAGAATGATGTAAAAAGTTTAAGTATTATGCACAAAAACAAATTTACTTTCTTTCAAGGACAACTTGACTCCAGAAGTGTAGTGAAGCAAACCTAGCGAAGAACAATTTCAATATGTTTACGTGAAATTAACCATTCTTTTGCTAATCTAAAGGCATTTGTTCACGAAGCACGTAATTGCACAATCTGACGTGTGTAAGAAAGCTCATTCAAAACTGCGTCGTGAAAAGCGGTGAATTGCTAAAACGCATTCGAGAATGCGTGGACGTGAGATGGAAAAATAGCCCGTTCAACTTTCGTTAGTGCATTCCCGCGAATGCGCAACATAATGAGAAATTAATACAGTCCTAACCTGCGCGATTACGTGCCCCGTGTAAAACGGCTTTAAGAAAAGTAGTGCAACTTATCTTCTCTTTTATATTTCGGAATCTATCGCAGTCGACTATCTATACTCTATGTATAAGTACAAAACGAAGTCGAAAATCGTGTTAGTTGCACCATTTATAACTCGAGAACGGTTGTACCGATTTTAATGGTACATGGATTTTAATGGATTCGTCTCAGCCCTGGATAACGGAATATACATGAAAAATAGTAAACTGGATTTGTTCCTGTCGACAAATCGAGCGGATCGATTACATTTCCTCGGATTTTTTTCAATATTTCATCATAATAAGTGTAAAATAATTAAAATCTTTACAGCCACTCTTGATTTATAAATGGTGCAACTAAACTGTTCAGTGATATCTAAAACATCGACATCTAAACTGTTCAGGCGGTACGGAGTTCGCCGGGTCTGCTAGTAAAAACCAAATGGCGAATGAGCCCATGAAAACAATAACATGGGGTAGGGTGAGTGTATTACGGGGCGTCATCGCCTCCTTGGCCATCCAAGCGTTTCTCTCATTGTTGGTGCCCTCGCCTCTAAAGTTCAACCGGATGCTTCCTGTCGGGATGGAGGGAGGAGTCGCAGACTGCAAGAGAGGGGGGAGGAGGTGCGTGGAAGGAGGGAGTCACCGCGGAGAATACAGATGATGCGACTTCACTGCGGAGTCGCTGGATCTTCCGTCGGCCTTCGTCCACTACCTTCCATCGTCCTCTGCCTTCGCATTCGCGGAATCGGAGCTGATCCAAACGATCACATTCTTTGCTGCGTTTCTCGCGCGTTTACCCCTCCGTTTACTAACCTGTTCGGCGAAGCTGATAGTTTTCCTCCTTCTGTTGCGATGCACGTGATTTAACGATTTCACAATAAAAATAACTTGGTTTTTGGTCCACAAAAATTTAATACAACCACCGACCTGGGTTTCAACGCCTTGTGCTATCTACTGGGTCCTATGTTATAAGACATGTGGTGGTGGTTGTATTATATTTCGGTGGACTAAAGTTATAATCCAAAGCACGGCATAAAATATGTGACTTCGTATGCCGTCACGTGAACGGGTGAAATGTTATTCACCATGGGTGTGTTCGTCATGAAAATGTCATTTGGCTAAGCCGGGACGCCAAGCTTTGGTGTGGTGGTGTAAATGGTACCATGCCTGACCGGCAATCGGGAGATCCGGGTTCGAATTCCGGTTCAGCCGTTTGGTTTTTTTATCTTTAGTGTATTAAACTATATTATTTTGATTATGAACATCGCTTACTTCCATTTACTTAAGCTTGAACTAATGACCGATGTAATGAAGTATAATCGCCATAAACAAGTAATGACAGTGGGAATGATAATATAATGTTACTTTTACGTACGTATAAAATCGTATCCGGCTCTACTTTGTGGAAGTTCTTTATATCCATGATAAAAAGAAGAACACAATGGTGATTTCCACACTTTTAATGTCACAACTCAGCAACCGATCATGGTTTCAACACATAAGTGTAACACCTTGAAAATGACACTTACGTGTTGAAACCATGGTCGGTTGCAACATTAATAGTGTGGAAATTACCATTGTGTTCTTTTTATCATGGTTACTTTTACGTGTAAATGATAGTTGTTTAAAATATTGCGGATAATTTATTACTTAAGTCATGGCGTAATTTCATAAAGTAGTCCCATAAACTATTTAATTAAATAAACATGAGATTGGTTTTTATGAATAATATTGAAACTCGAAATGGAGCCAGTTTTACCGCAGTTAAACGTTGGTGATCTGCTATCGAGCCTGCTACCGACAAAAGTATCTCATAGCAAGATCACCTTTTGTTGTTTTGTGACGCCCTTTGAAATGAGCTCGGGGTCGGGGTGTATTCTATGTAATCTGTTTGATCGCATCGCTTTTTCTTATGTTTTTTAATGGCTTCAGTTCATTGCTTTACTCGCTCGTATTAAAAATTCTAAGTGACAGATGCGTGTATATGGGATGTGAATTATCTTCTCAGTCTTCTACAATCAATCTTTTTTCTCCTCCGTATTCTTTTCTTTGACATCCGCCATCTCTTTATACCATCCTAGGTCTCCTTTGCAGTTCTAAGTGATCACCTCTCCTTCGACGATTACCTTTCAACAAACCATCGTTTGCCTGATTAGGTTTTTCTGTATTTTGGGCTATTGTTAATGCAATTACAGTTATTAATTGGGCTTTCTCGCTTCTCATTCCGTTATTAGCTCTTCCTAATTACACAATTGGTCGTTGTGATTAATTTCAGTTCACCAACTAGGTTACGACGGTAACCGTTACCTATGTACTAAAGTAATACGCCTTGTGGATTGCGCCTTAATAAAACATCTTGCCCCCAACAAAACTGAATGGAGAAGGTTGCATTCAGGGTACTAATACCAGATCCTCCTCTGTGTTGATAACCCATCAAATCAAATGATAGAGTATTCTCACGACTATAATTAATTTTTTTTCATTATTCGTCTATCACATACTTCTCCCTGCATCCCTAAATGTTATGGCGTAAATATACCGCGCCAGCGTTTGGCTTCATGAATACGTCTCGTCGTGTCGGTTGGAGTTCTCGGTTATATAACTGCGGTGCGATTCACTGATATTGGTAGTGGCGGGCCTCTCGGTCAGCTGATCTTAAGGTCACGATGAGGCGTCGAGCTTTGCTCTCGCACGTTCCGTGATGGCCTTCGGCGTGTTTTTATGGCTTTGGCCATACTCCATCGGTATTGTCTCGGCTGTTTGAAGCTAACAACTGAAAAGAAGCTTGGTGTGACTGTGAATTCATGTCCGCGATTCTGTCCATTTTTGCCTCTTTTCATTAAATACAGTTGTTTAACTCCCATTCCTCTCTAGCTCTCACCGTTCGCTAAACAGTTTCAATACTGCGACTCTTAAGTGATTCTATTCTCCAAATGACTGTGAATGGACGCTCGTGAGTGAATCCTTATAACGAGACACGATAATCCCGTGACACGACCTTTTGCCATAAGAAACTCTTCGCCCAGCTGTCTCAACCTCTTGCCATGTAATTTCTTTAAAGTAAGTATAACCCAAAAATAAACTTTATACGTCACTTCCTCTGCATCCTTTATTGCTTGTTTTTATTTTAATTTATTTTATTTATATCATATTATTTTTTCGTTGAGCCTATTTTGCTTGTAATCTTTCCATAGCTGCATGAACAATCAATTTCATTACTTAAAGCATTCTTGTAATTTTTCCCTGAATCAGTTGAATCATAAAACTGTGTCATAGTGAAACTATGAATAGTACATAAAAACGATTCAAGTCAATTAGTGTGAAAAATTCCTTTATATACCAATAGCTCCTGAAGTTAAGCGGTAAACTTCCTATCCCTCACCACATTCCAAAGTTTTTATAATGGAGTTAATTTGCCTTTTTGTATCCTTATTATTTTTCAGCACCCGAATAAATATTCCTCATCCTCTTTCTCTGGATCCTTTGTTTACTAAAGCGCGTGTTTGATAGGCCTCCCACGTCATTCATGCTTCTCCCTTTGCGCCGCGCGATTCTCAATTGTCTTTTGCAAGCTCTCCTGGGTACGGCTTACTAACATTATCCTCGGTGCCATTTATCGACCTTCTATTCATGCCTCGTTGCCACGAATCTCACCTGCATTCGTCGATGCGCTTTTTGTTTGCTCTTTAAACATTTAAAGTCCCTGAGGTTCCCTTCGGTTTGAATTTCATAACTGCTGTTCTCGCGCATCGCGGAAAACAGTTAGCTGAACTGGATACGCTCTTTTGGCCCCCGCGAGACCGGTTCGCAAGGCTGCCGAGCTGTTTATAATGCTGACCCCAGACCTCTCGCGCTCAACTTTGGACCAGAGTGATTCATTATTAAGTGGGCGCATAGTGTCTGATCGAATAGTGACAGGCAGGTGTTTCCCCCACCCTGCAGCATGAAGACGACAGTTAAATATCATGCTATTATAAACAAGGATAGGGATTTTTCTTTGTTCGAGATTAGCGAGAAAACTTTTGAATCGTTCGCTATCAAATATTGAGCATTTTTTTCTCGAAGTGTATGAGAAGGTTTAAGATACGTTTTTTATTAACTTAAATATCAAAAAAGAATAATATTGGAAAAACGGTATATTCTTCTTCGAATTTCTCAGTAGTCTCTTATTGGAAAAACAGTGGATTCGGTGCAGATTTCTGTAATTTTGCTTATTTATACAGGAAGAAATAAGGATAATTTTAACTTTTTACCTTCACTTTTAGTCTACGCACAGATTTTTCGAAGTATTCCTTTTCAAACTTAAAACTAAGGATTTGATCCATTTATCAAAGTCAACAAGCCTATTTCCTTACCAACCGTGGTATTGACTTCGGAAGGGAACGTCCGAACACGATGGGCTCTTCGTTTGATGAGTGGGCTTCGGTATTTAAGTAACTGTGAGAAATTTAATTCGTATTTCATATTGCTGAGCAATTTATTTGCTATCACTTGTAATAGTTATTATAAATATTCACAAAGAGAAGAGGTTTTCTAATGTACTTTTTTTTTCATTTTCCTTCCGTGGTTATTTCAATGTCAATGATTATGATATATCCTGTAGTTTACAGGCATTGCGTCATGGTCTAACCTGTTTCAAAATATGGGTAATATTGTGTCAGGCCACGGTCTAGCTGATCATTTCGTACTTTTTTACAACCGGGAAAGAGCAAATTTTTGTCCTTGTTTAAATTCTATCAAGAAACGAAGCATATAGAAATGTGTAATTTCTGAGATGGTTTCAAGTAGTTATATGCGAGACAGGTTTCTGTGTCAAATGTTTACACTCTAGAATTTTACTTACTGGACAGTCCCTAAAATAATTTTTACGCATTATTTGTATTTTGAAACTGCTGGTCAAAATCCGAATAGTTCCTCAAGGCAGTTTTTTCTTGTTGATTGATGCATATTACGATGAGAAAATGTCGTTTTTACGATTTTTGACGAAATTTGAAATATTTATTTTAGAAATAAAAGGTAGGCATGTCCATTTTTACTTACACTTTAATACTTGACAAGTACTTTTCATACCCCATTCTTTATAGTTGGTTGTACTGGATTGCGAAGTGATGGCGAACCGTTTACGCTTACCAGAATTTAGAAAACCGATGGAATAAATTCGCTGCAAAAAAAATCATTTGACCTGCCCGGGATTCGAACTGCTATCTTAAATTTCCATGATGTTTGTTCATGTCAGAGTTCATTGAATACTTCCTCGATGGCGGCATCCAGTGATCCAAGTGGCGCCGACTTTGAAGTGAGCTTCCTTCGGCCGAAGTGTAGATAATTCAGAAACAAGGCATTATTTATATATGGAAGGGGAAGTATCTGCGGGTCGTCAGCTTCCTGATTGTCTGATTCCGTTTGTAGATTCCTCTCGTGGGCTGAATGATGAGTTCAACCTCCCTGCAGTCTCACGCACGCCTTTGATCATTTCTACCTTCCAGTCAGTCCAATTCCCAATCACCTATCGTAACAAAATGCTTGAATGGGTTTGATGAAAGTCACTTTGAGCAAATTTGATTTAATTCTTTCAGTTTTTAATTTCATTACGAAATAGTAACATATTTCCATTAAAATGGCAAGTAGATGAATTTAGGAAAAAATATTGGCAATTTTTGCATGGTAGGTTTTAGAAGTGTGATTTTCCGAAAAAAAACATCAACGGAAGGCTGATCACTTATTTATATTTTATGTGTTTCATAAAATTCAAACGTAAATCGGCGCATTTGTGGACTTTAACCCTTTAAGTGCCAGCCTTTTTTTTGCCTGGTATATTGAAGAATGTCATTTATTTTTTGGCGAATTGGTAGGTTTACACTTAAAAGATTATATAAAGCCCAATATGCATTTTATGAAGCTAAAATTATTTCATGTGCTCATAATACTTACGGTAATTTTAAAGCATTACAGGTATTATACAAATATAATTCTTACAAAAACTACACGGAGCATAAAAAATAAAAGGCTTAATAAAAAGTTTAAAACAAACCGGACGATATATCGGCCCCTGGTACTCTTCACAAATGCCCTTGGGCCTATAGATTAGCCCACTGGTACTGTAAGGGTTAAAAGCAAGAACGGAGACCTCCTGTGTACGAAGTGACGTTGTTTCTGGTGGATTGCGATCTGTTAATGGTCCGTTTGCCGGCCACCCTATAAAAATTTAGATTGATTCTGGTCTGCAGAAACATGAATGAATCGTTCCTAAAATACTTTCCTCCCCAATGCCCTCAAAACTAGTATCCGGCCTCAGAAATTCATGGTCCGTCTGCATCACTCCCGTGAGAGTTGGCCGACCCTGCCCGTAAATCGAGTATCTTTCAAAGTGCCTATCGACCCTTCGGAATACGGTTTGGTAAGAGCGATTTTTGGCTTTCGTAAATGCGGTTAAGTTCGAATATACGAAACCACACAGGATACCCCCATTCCTCCACATTTACGCGAACGGCAGCGAAGACAGCTGATTGATTGATTCCTTCGATAGCGTTCTTCAGATTGCTGCCGTGATTTTTTATATAGTGGAAATATTATTACCATAAGGACTCTCTGAAATAAATGGGTTTCAGGCTTTGAATCTACACGATTTTCATGATGTGTCCATTCAGCTCGGCCATTCGTATTTTGTCTACACCCTGATGTAATGCTATTTGAAAACTTACGTTGCAATATTTCAATAGGCTCGTTTCAAGGTCTAAAGTTTTAAAAGGACTTAAGTCACCATTTGCCGTTGTGACCAAAGTTGAAAAAAATACGCCTGAGAAAATGCGGAAGTGAAACTTTCCGACTTGAGATGCAGCAAATGTTGAGCCTTTGTACCCTGATTTTCATAAAAACACCATAATTTAGTTGACGTTTTACGCGGGGTTTACTTTGCAGAAAAAGATGAGTCAAATAGGGGTGATGTATTCTCTTTAGGTCTTAACAGGTTGTGTCACATGTGCATCAAATTTTGCGCCAGTCCGTTGTTTTCAGTGTTATCATGCCGAGAAAAGATATATTTCTCTTTGTACCTACGTGATGTATTTTTAAACGAATTTAATGGGGGAAGCAATTTCGATAAGTATTGTTAACTTTAATTTACCCTCTCCAAAATGTTATTGCTCTGTGAACGCAACGCTTCTGAAAGAAAATGGCAGGTAAAATGAACTATGATCTTGTCCTTTCCCGGCGTATGATGCTGGTGAAGTCTTCTCGGGTTTTCCAGCGGCTGAGTTGATTGTAGGCCGACGTTTCGATGGCATAGACAGCCTCTAACTTGCGCGTGAATTCTATTTTTATTATTTTTTAATATCCATTTGCCAAGGAGGAGCCATGTGGCCGTTTACGTCGGCATACAATCAACTCACCCGGTGGAAAACCCGGTTAGTCTTCACCAGGTAAAATTAAAATTTAGGTCTGAGGAATGAGAGGGAATTACTCCAGTACAGCAGTTTTTCGGCCATGCTAGCAATGATAAGTGTGGTATTTTTCCAGTATTCATATGAATATTGGCATTTTACCGAAGTGACGTAGTTTTAGCCTTGACGTAATATAATATAAGCTATGAGTTTCTGTTATCTTGCTGCCGCTCGTCAAGCGACCCTGTTTATACTCGAGTCTCTCTCCATTCATGAATTTTAACCCGCGGGCAGCTGATCTCTGGTGAAGGTGTCGCTTTGTGACCTTGGCAACCATTGAGTTCGTTGCCTGCGTTATTTTTTCGCCTGGCCATGTCGTAATGCGCGCTATCTCTGGTTCACCTCGAAAAACTAATCGCGTTCATTCCCGTTGCTGCTATCGTCCTGATATCGGTGATTATTATCGTTCAGCTATTCATTTCATATCACGTCTCTTTTATGAGATAAAAATAATCGAGTGCCATTATATTCGAACAACATGTAATTAAAATTTAGTCGATTATTTATTACAGATACACCCTCTGAACTTCAAAAAGTCAAATCCTTGTGGGTTTTGGGGCGCTTTCATGGCTTTGGAATCATTTCTACTTAAAATCCAAGTGATGAAATAATAGAAGTAATCTAAAAAATTAGGGATAATTTGCCCTCCAGCAATGAGTGATATTTGCCAAATATGAAGTTATCGGATAAATAATATTATCTTTGTGAACTTATTGAAACGTTTATGTAGAATGGCAGTGTTATTATGTACAAGAGCTATATTTTTCTTCTCGGTTTTATCTATCTGCTGGGACTTCCCAGTTAGCGGATCATCTACACAATCAATGATAATGGTTCCTTCTTTTTATTTATTTCACACGCCACCGAAAACAGCATTGTTCGGCCTTTTACATCGGGGTTGATAACATTTAACAATCAAGCGTGCACAAACATCCATGCCCTGGATAAGGGTAACTTACCCAGGCGGGACTCGAGCCCGCGACCTTCGGTTTGGCAGGCGAGGATTTTACCCCGCCACCACCGAGACTAGCGATCTATCCGATTGTATGTAGTCATCATAGTTAATTTACTTGTTCTGCTCATAATATTGTCAGTAAAAATTATTTATTATAAATAATTATTTATGAAATAATTTTTAATAGGCAAAAATTTACCTGTCAGTCATTTTTTTTCAATTGTCCCTCCTTATTTTTTTTTATCCTTCTACATCGGTCAAATAATTTATTATCTTCGCTGTTTTACTTCTATCTTCTCTCCTCTTTTCTGGCATATCCTTAAGTGTGCCATTATTAATTATTCATGTCATGGATTTACCTTGTCTATCTATCCTTTCTAGTTTGATTTCACATGATATTCGATATGTAGTGCCGCATCAATGAATGCGTGAGATTCTTCCTTACCCCTTTTTTGACCATATCCAGACCCTGAAGGATTTACATCACATCGAGACCCCGATATTCTTAGTCATTTTCGATGGCCGAACTTTTCCTTCAGAAAGTGTAGGAAAACAAGGCTCGAAGACTTGCAAGCCCCGTTTCAGGAACGTAATCTTGCGGGGTCGAAATGACCTCCGACTCCAAAAGCTGATCGGTCTTCTTTATTTGATGTCATCAATACCTTAACATTTCTTACCCGGTCCATCTCCGTGGTGTTTATTATTCTATTATACGAATTCGCATTTCAAATATTTCTTCTTGTTCTATTTAATCAGATAAGAGTCTACGTCGCCCTGCCGAACATGAGAAAATTACCCCTAAATCTTTAACTTGAGCGTGAATTCTATTTTTTTTTTTTTAATTTTTTAATATCCATTTGCCACGGAGGAGCCATGTGGCCGTCTACGACGGGGAATATTCAAAAATTAATGATGAATGATCACAAACTCCTGTGACCTTGATAAGGTCTGCCTACCCCGCGGGACTCGAACCCTCGTCTTTCGGTGTGGCAGGCGGGGACTCTCCCCACCTCCACCTAGACCGAAAATTATACGATAGTACTTACAAGTTTTTCTCTTTTTACTATTAATCAGTTTTCTTCAAGGAATAAGCTATAATATTGTGTTTTGAGGAGGGATGGTTATGGAAGGAAGGCAGGGGTCGGAGTCTCTGATTCAAGTCTGCTACCGCGGGGATTTGAACCCGAACCAGTGGAGTAGGAAGCCAACACTCTAGTCACTACACCAACCCGACCCTCAAGACTGAGCTTACGTACCCAATGAGAATGAATACCTGACAAAGCAGTCCTCTCGGCGCCTGACTTGGCAGCGATGGGTTTTCTCCTTTCCTTCCACATTATTGTCCAGTTACCTGCGGAAGAAATATTTCAGGCAAGCCCTAAACCATCAGTCAGTCCTTAGAACCTACCTTTTTTCGTTGAAGTCGCTGGAGAATGCCGTGAGAAATGACCCAAACTTAGGAAACATGCGGAAGTCTTACTTTCCCTCGGCCTCTTTGAATTTACTCGACCTTGACTCATGGGCTGTCCTCTCCTCATTGTGTCCTGAAACTTACTGGCTAAAAGTGCCTTTCCGAACCGTCTCCGGCACTGTAGCTTGCAGTAAATGGCCAAAATTTCGAAAATCCATGATTCTTTCGGCATAAGCCTCGTTTACTGCAACTTGACGTGGCGTACTGCGTCCCTGACTAACGGAAATATGTTATGGGTCGTATCACTAGTGTTTCTCGTTTTCTTGAAGATTCATCGTAAAGTTTTTTATTAAATGAATCATTAAATGTTATTTATTTAGTTTCGGCCTTTATCACAGCTATTATCATAATGATTAGGGATTTATACTGTGTGATGAGGACTGGTAATTTCAAGTAAAACCGCATATATAGTTCCTTTTTGAATCGTAATATCGATTTTAGCGTGAAAGCATTATTTCCTCATTTAAAATATGCCGAAGCGTGGTTTTAAGGTGTTAGTTGAGATTTTAAAATAGCATACGAAGACTGCGAATAAAAACTGACTATTTTTCCCTTTTGGATTCCTCCACAGTATTTCATAGGTATGGCACTACACACCGCTACACTAGAGAAGTGATGAGATGTATAAGTGCTTAAATAGGAAGCTCCGCCTGGCACATGGTTTGACGTTGGATGGAATTTAGACTTACAGGTATCGATATAAGCCCAAGCCCTTATTTTCCTTGTATTTTGTCTTCGGTTCAGACCTTTGATACGCTTCGCATAAGTCTCTGCAATTCTTGGGGATCCTATTTTCTACTCTACCATACATGACAACCCAAAGCATATTGGTATATTTCCAATTCCAGAGGAATTTTTTCTCCAGCTAATTTCTTTTGCGTTATGGTTGTATTATGTCTAGAAGGGAAAATACTGTAGAATATGGGAAGCCAGGCCGTTTTCTCTTGGTGTCACTTGGAAGGAGGCTTAGTTTATTTGTCTTCAATGCTTTTTAATCATATTTTTTAATTGCCTGTAAAATGTACGCACTTACAAAATGCCTTCCGAAAATTCTTCACTTAAATCGATGTAAGGTTGTTCAGTTTTTCATGCTCATTTTCCAGCATCTCGCAGAATTACAAATAATAATATTGCGGTCGAGGAAGGTGGAGGTTCAAGCAAGGTGGCTACCAAAAATGAGAACTCTTGAGAAAAGGTTATTTTACTGTTGCGGCTTGGGTAAACTTCACTCTTTTATTAGTGCAACTTAATGTCGTAAAAGAAGCGCGTGAATCGAGGTATGAGAGTTTTATGTTAACATTTCGGGTGCTATCTAATCCGAGAATCTTTTTTACACGCACTCCTTTTCCGCTTCTTCGTCTTATCTTCGCGTTCCAAGGATGTAGTCCCCATCAATATCGAGTTAGCTCTCGGAACCATGGCCATTGTTGAGGTTATCCAATCATATCGTACTGAGGCGTAAGCAACGAATGAAGACGCCCTGTCATATTTCAGCGGAAGGCGTATCGTGTCTTTGGGCGGCTCTGCACACGAGATCAATATTGATTCGTCATGGCGGTGCTAAATCCTTTCCTCTCACGTTTATGATATCTTTATTGGACCATGAATGTCCGCGCAGATATGCGTTTTATGTCATGCTCGTGAATATTCGGCTGAATCCATATCCAAGTGGAGGAATAGTAAACTGATTCCTAATTTAAAATATCTTTCACTGATAATTATTCGTGAGAAAGGTTGTCGGGGAAGTACATGAGGTAAAATCTCCCCCGGAGAAACAAGCATAAGTACTTACCTCGGGCAAGTCGATAAATGTGTTCCATGAATAAGTAAAGGCATGGGATGGAAAGAACTGGAGGTCTGGAGTAAAGAAATTTTAATATTGAAGTTTATGTCAATGTAAATTCTTGCCACAGTGTATATCAGGTTTACTAAAATAAAATGAAAGGCACTTTGTACTATCCACACTTATTTTAATACTTGTTTACCGGTTGCGACGTTTTCTCCGTCATTCTCAAGCGCAACTGCCGAGTCTTGAAATAAGTGTGGAAAGTTTTATTTGAGTACGCTTAACTTCCACGAAGTTAATTCACCCACCGTCAACTTTCTGTCAGGCTTATATAAGAATATTGCTAGTTTTGAGCACGGATTAAATGAAAGCAGAATGAGTTTAAGTTTGTGTTTTTTATTTTTCGAATTTGTTCCTTTAAATAATTAATAAATTTCAATATGTACGCCCGTAGTCGTTCGACAAGAGAGAAATCCGGCGTCGACATTAGCGTACTACTCACGAAAGGCGCCAAGGGGACCAGATCCATCCGATAGACGGAGTGCTGCATTTGAAGTCCTATCCTATCCTTACCATCTTCGAATTAATTATTGAAACCGCGCTATTATTATATGATAACCCTATACTTAAGTATAAATTATTCATGTTCTTAGCCGCCTATGCTTTATTCGAACGGTCTTGTAAAGATATCTACGGTTAATTAAGTGATGCTTCTTTACGCTTATTTTCTCTGCGTCCTACGATTCTCGTGATTGCGAGTCGTAACTGTCTGCTAGACACGAACCGGTAGGTTCTCTACTAATGGCTGTGACGTCATTGACTGTCGTTATAGCAACAATCGATATGTAAGGCAAGGTAATCGTCCGTTCTCGTGAAACACGATTCCTTAACCGCGAGTCTTCATCTCGTGATAATCATTTCCTTTCGAGTTTTGTAGCAGGTAGCATCTGTTCGAATGTATGTATTGTTTGACTCCGTTTCTAAGTTCCTAAAAATAGTCGTCCCTTATTTTTTTCTTCTTGGCTCCATTACAATAATCCGAGTGCACTAAATATGGACTAGTAGATTTGATTCAAGGAATCGAAGGGAATTTTTCTCTACGCCTTTGTTTTGGATTCCTTAATTTTTAGGGCTTTCTCTTCTTCTTATTACTCTTTTATGTGCTTATAATAATACCTCGTAATAAATTAAAGATTGATTATCGGTGGAATAAATTTGACTCGTTTAGAATGTAGCCTGTATGTATTTCGTCTCCTCTGAAAATGGCTATCCGGAAATGAGGAATATCAATCCTTGCTTGTGAAAATTTTAGGCTTTAGCCGTTCCTCTGCAACTGCTGCAAGTATGAAGGCCTTTTGTTTTATACGGCACACGTACTTGAACAATCTGTCGTGAGTACGAAGGTGCAGTCAAAATTGCCTCGTGTAAAGCGGTGAATTTTAGAACACATGCGTGGACGTGAGATGGCAAAATAGCCCCTGTTCTAATTTCGTGCGTGCGTTCGCGTAATTCCACGCCATATAGAGAAATTAATGCAGTTCCAACCTGCGCAATTTCTTGCCCCGTGTAAAATTACCTGAAGATGTGCTTATGTAGATTTTCATTTATTCGGGCTCCTTCACGTGTTATTATTATTGTCTTTATTATTTTTTTCATTATTATATTAGGGGGTATGACCACCTCTGGTCCTGATATTTTTCTTTTTACTTCTTCATCGTCATCAGTTATTTTCTCCTCAAAGCGAGCACCTCGCAGAGGGTTGGGAGTCCGCCAAAGGGGCCGGTTACCGTAGTCTTGGACCCCCGTTCCCTCCTCACATGTGGCGTCGTGTCCACTCTCTTTCCTCTCGGTTACTTAAAGAAATCGGCCAGTATAAGTTCTTCTTCCAAATTTATGGATCACAAAAGGCTCTTGTGGCACCACATCCTTCGGAATTGATCCCTTGTGCTGTTTCCGTAACGTGTGTTTACTTTAGTGAACATTAGTTTCGGCTTCATTCCATATGTCACCTTCAGACCGAAGTGATTCAAGGGGGAAATAGGCTGAATACGATTCGATCTATTGCCTTCTGTTTTAATAATCACGTTTTTTGTATCTGAAGAATTTTATCTTTGTTCTATGTGCCAATTGGCCACCGGATGAATTCCAACGCGCTGTATCGTTCATATCGTCCGCGAATTATCAGTGGGGCCTCGGAATAAATTCTAATTAAGGCTTCACGCCCACGTACTTAAAATTCTCCACTTGAGATAGGTGCGCATTAATTGACCTCGGCCGTTTGTGCGTGCAGCAAAGATTAAGAAGTACTCGACTCAAGGCCATGAGTTTAGGGGCTACCGAACTGAAAAGACCTTGGTCTAAGCGGCAGTGCGCGGAATTTGTATTTGGCTCTGGCGGGCTCAATAGCCATCCGGTCACCATCAGTCATTAAAAAATAATATATATCGATGATTTACTGGAAGTAAAATGTCATTAACTCATTCAGTTTAACAATTTTTACCATAAAATTATCATGTAATGATATAATAATTTTTCTTCCGCCATAACCAATTTCAGATTGTTGAATTTCAACTAACTTTAAAGGTGGAATATTAGGTGCACCCAATGGATATCCTTTGTCGGGCTTACCATCCTTTAATATTAATAGGCAGCAGCTGGTGCGGGTACATAATATTCTTTTCTTTCGCCCTGTCATTTTTCATTTTCACTATAGTGTGCTAGGTAAAATATGACTTAAATGTAACAACGGCTGTGAAAAGCATCAGCACAAATACATACAGCTCACAATAGCAAATAACAGTTTCTCAATTTCATTACTTTTCTTATACATGATACTAATTTGCGGAAAATTACAAATCTGAATTTTTGTTTCCATACGAACAGTAGCTTTGACTGCATTACGATTGGAGGTGCAACCCGCGGGCCGCCATCGGCCCCTGGAATTATTTTTGCGGCCTGTTTCGTCAATAGTTGCTAATTTACTATTTATGAGAATAAAGTGCGTTAACAGTTGATAATTTTTAATTTCCCTGTTTTGGCAACTTTTTTACAGTTATATGGGTAGAATAAGGTACACCAGTGGATACAGTCTCTTGAAATCGTTACGACCGTGTGATATTTATTATATAGATATTTATTTCTTTTGTCCCTTGTTTTAAAATGCTCTAGAATAAAATACAATGTTGAAAAACATATTTAACAAAGTAGACTAAGCTTAGCCTTTTCGTGGAATTAACAAAAAAGCTAAGATTCAAATTGTTTATACAAACAATTTTTCAGAATTTATGGCCAATAATGTTTCAATTTTAAATAAATATTTTAATGCATTATTTTCGGAGGGAGGACTTTGAGAAAGTGGTGTCGTTCGAGATGTTGATAAAAATGGAAGAGGTGAAGTGGACGGAGAGGAATAGGAACGAGGTAGTGCTAGACGTGTTGAGCAGGAAGGGGAAACGTTTCGAGGAGATGCAGTGGAGACAGAATTTGCATACAGGGAATGCTGTATGGGCAGGAAATGTAAAAATCCGTGTTATAAGGAAGAATGTTAAGTTAGATGATGGAAGGGAATTGAATGTATAAATAGGATGAAAGGGATTAGTCCTTACTAGGATTAGAATAGGAAAATTCAATGCCAGTTACTATAGGGTTCCCGAGGACACAAAGAGGCCGCCAGCCCCCGCTTTGCAGCATTATGTGATTTAAAATTGGTCTCACTGTTGCTCCACAATCCACCGTCCTAAAAATTTAAAAATTACGAAACTGTGGACTGTTTTCGTTAAAGTGTTTCGTAGAAACTGTCCGTTTAGCTATAAGCGTGTTCAAGTTCAAAGTGTTCAGTGGAAGGGTGACTGATATATACGAGCAAATGCAATGCATGTATTTGTTTTAATCAAAAATCAAATTTAAATCAAGAATTGCTTTGCTTTCTTCTATAAGGAATTTCATGTCCGTAAAAAGAAGAGTGCTCGGCTGTAAGTCCGGAATTCAGCTATTTTGGAGAATCTCGCATAAAGCTTCGCAAAATGATTTACGCGTTGAGATTAAGTACTTGCGGGTAAGGATTAAAAAAGTCTTCATATAACGCTGTGATCGTGAGTGTGAAGGTTATTCGTGTCTCATTGATTAATCTATTTAGGGGTGGGGAAAATAACCTATCCAGTTTCTAGCTATAATCACAAGAATGATTCTTATCTATTTTCCATTTATGCGTCAAATAAGATTCTAGTTTGCCTTTAATGGGGTTGCGAGTGACGAGGGACGTGTCGTGGAGTAAGGTTTCAAATTGCTTCAGAAGTATCAGCGTACACGTGGAAACCTTAGGTGATGATCGGCAAATCATTTTTCGACGATGTTAAGTACCTGAGCTCTTTGAGTACCTTAAATAGAGGGTTGATGAAATTAGGCTCGTGACGCTGAGAACAGTCACTAACCAATCGCGAATATTAGTCATGTCTTCTATTATTTTTTTCTCCTCACCAAGTATATCTAGCTTGTTCCCTTGTTTCCATCTGCTTCCATTGCACCTTTCTCGGCCATAATGCTGCGATCGTGGAGTTCATTTTTTTTAATTACCAATTCATGGTATTTTTTTACAGTACATTGCCTTATCTAACTTAGTTTTTCGATAAATTAATCACTGGTTTTTGTGTATAGGTGTTTGGCATATTTAATTTGTGAGGCTCAGCAAACTCGGAGGACCATTTGGGCATCGCATCGGTTTGCTGTGGTAGTAGTGTCAGAGATGCGTTGCCCTTAAGAGGATGTGTGGTACCGCTCAACTGGTTCATTTTGCATGCATTTATCTATCGTTAGTCCTTTAAAACTTACGCTTTTATTTTTAACTTTTTTATTGCGTATGGAACTAACCCTTTTCAACATTAGCGTACACCTGAGATATAAAAATTTTAATTCTGAAAATAATCTGTGGTATTTTTATATTTGATATGCAGGTAAACGTTGTGAAGGTCTTCTCTTTATCTTGTAAAATATTTAAAATGAAAGCCTAAGTTTTAAACATGTAATGGGTCAAGATAAACGACCGGTCCTGCGGGAGTGTTACGTGGTTATAAAGAGAATGCAAACTCTGACCATAGATTTTTCTGTCTCCATCCTCACTTCCTATTCCCACTGGTGCAAATAACCTTAGCTCTAGATCGGTACCTCCAAATCCATACCGGAGGAGCATGACATCGCATCGCGTGATGGATGGATGCCACTTGACCGCCCCCGCATTCTCCATCGCCATTCAAAGCACGCGCGCCGCTTACGCTTGGCTGCCTCTTGTTGTGGGCGCGTGCCGCGACGTGCCCTTCCGCCTAGGCAGTGTCTGAGCTGGACCCGCGCCCAACTGCTCCTCCGCAGGTTGTTCGTTTCGGCATCTGATTTGCTAGAGCGACAGCGATGATCGCAACTGGCTAAGGCTGAAATGTCCTCTTATTCACTAAATTTTAATCTCTTTTTTGTCTTCCTTTGTTATTAATGTTCGATAATATCGAAATCGAATGGATGGAAAGGTCTGTAGTAAAATTTTTGACTAATACCACATTTAGTTTAATTCAGACAACAGGATAAGCAAATGCCTGATGATGGTGATTATTCACCGAATTCCGGGTCGCCTACTTAAAAATGAGAGTGGTATTAGTAAAGGGTTTTTTCCTACCAGCCTTACAATGGAATACCATCAAGTAAAAAATGAATAAGTGCATTTTTTCGAATTCGTGATGACAGAAGTTATTTGTTTTTGTGGAAATTCCCTGTGTACAACTCAGTGTGTACGTCTCCGACAAAGGAGAGGAAATCAGCTCTTAATGAAATCAACATGGTAAAATGCACATAAACATCAACAACTGTTACATATGAGCCGCGAAAGTTTTGACTACTTGATAAGAGTTTCAACTTAATTCCATCATTTCCAAGGCTTTTTTAAGCTGTAATAATGAGTCAATAAAGGAAATCCTTTGTTGAAACATCGGATTTTTGGAACGTAGCATGTATGTTATTCATGAAATATATGTCGCAAAGCTAACGGAGACTTGGTGGAATTATATTTTCATCAACAATATCGTGAATTTGAGGTTATTATTCAATATTTTCAGCTTTTTGAGGTTACTGTTGTTTTATTGTCGTTTAAACATCACTTCTTGACTTCTGTGACGTAAATTGTTTGCTACCAAATAGGGCATACTATTTTTTTAAGCGTGTTGTTTTTTTATTACTCATTTGTTATTCCATATCATTTTTGGCGTTTGTCTGCGTTGCAGAAATAGCTTTTCTTAAATCAGCATTTTGTCCTTTTTTAGGAGGCGTTTGCGTATTTGAAATTAACGAATTATTTAATGCAATATCGCAGTAATTCAGCGCTGTCAATTCAGTATTTCAATTTTTTCGGTAGAATATTGGGAGTAGGCAAAGTACATTTTATCACTAAAGTGACATTTATTGTTTTGGTGAAACCTCATGAAGGAGGTAGTTGCAATTCTAGTTGTAATTCCTGGGATGAGATCTCCCCTACTCAGCTGCTATCTTGATTACGCTGGTTACCCCACTCCTCCCCCCCGGACAAAGCACCCTTCGTGATGGGTATTCGGCTGTTACCATAAGTAGTTAACCCTATTGAAAGTTATCGTGAGTTTAGTTGTAAAGATAATGTGAAACTACAAAATAATATTAAAAATATTTTTCTTTGATGAAGACCTCATCTCGATCATTTTCCATGCAGAGAGAATTGGCCTTTAAATTCGCCCCAGATAGTTTCCAATTCGTGACCAAACTCTGAGGTGCCTTACTCTATTTTTCGGTGCCTAAACATACCTATCGCCATCGTTGTATAATCTTTCCCTGATAAAAGGACGAGTTCATACCGTTGACGTGACTAAAAATAATCGAAGAAATCAAGAAGTTGGATAATTCATGACCCATCAAAGGCATCAACAAAAGCGCAAAGTTCATCCCGTGCATGATACTAAAAAAGGGTAGAGGGATCATAAAATGAGGTCAAAAATAAAAAATAATAAATGTAAAAATGTAAAATGAAAACTTTCCCCGGTCTTCCCAACTCACTTTATAATCCCATTCCTGCAATACAACAAACGGCCCAGGATTTTGGAAACCAAACGAAATTCATGCAGCGATTCCGTATAATTCAGAATTTATGAAATGAATCGTTTCGAGGATTTGGAAAGATGAAATATGATTTAAATGCTTGCTGATTTAAGTGCTAGTAATGAAAATTTTAAACGCTGGGCCTTATGAAATCATGGGATATTCTATTGCAATGTAGATGAATTTCTGTATGAGTTGGTACTGAAAATAATTTCCATTCTATAAGGCTAAGGACCTGTCATCTATTCAGGTCGTTCAGAGTGATTTTTCGACTCATTGAAGAGTGTGATTTCCATCTTTGGCGATTTGAGTCAATTTAAAATATACTTCAGTTACTGTAATGGGGTGAAGAATTTTGCGATTAAATATTTTAGATACTAACGGAATTGTTTTTCATGCAAACAGTGGATAGATTTGCCTCAGCTGCTTTTTCTCTCCTTTTAATTACTATTCAAACAAATATTTATTCCTTGTTTTTTTCCTTTTACAGGTGAGTGTCCATTTGAGGCGAAACCAATATATTTTCGTGGATATGGTGAGTTCAAAAGCGCTATAAAATAGCATTTATTATCCTCTATATTTTTTGGAGTAAATATTGAATTGAGTGGGTTGGAAGCCAAGGGGTATAAGTGATTCCACTTTTCTATACAGAGTTAGGTACTGAAACTAGGTATAGAAAACAAACGAGATCAATTAAATACTTAGTAGTGCATTTGATTGTCCACTCGATGTCAGCACAGGAAAGAGATTCACTCGTTTCCCTTGGCACCCAGGTTTTTGTGTGTTTATTCTAATAATTAACTTTACCTAACCCCTTTGAGAAAAAAATCACTTGTTCCCCTTGACTTCCAACCCACTCAATTGTTGTCATCATTATTGATTCAACCTTTTGAGTATCATCTATGCAATGGGCTTGAGTGCATGGACCCAGATATGTTTATTGGTTGGTTTCTCTACTCGCAAAATTGAGGTGCTTGGCTTTTAAGCCTGAATCACACGATCATTTTTTTTCGTCGCGAAAGTGATCACTATCGCGATCACTGCGCAAAATGATCGTCGCCGGCAATTGTTTTTCGCGATCGCGATGAGGATTCCCATCGCTATTTTTCATCACTCGTGCGGTCGCTTTTTCCGTCGCTAAAACCGTCACTATAACCCCATATCAGCCAATCGGAACGGATTCCCCTATGGAGCGATTGCAGCGCAACGTTTGACAATTGTGGGAACGACATAAATTAACAAACACGCTATATAATTTCGTGATGTAGGTCCTATGACAACAAGCTGTGATATTGGAAATTATGCGAAAAGCGACGGCGGGAGTGACCGTGTGATTCAGAAAAATGATCACTAGAGCGATCGCTTTTCGCGACGGGAAAAGTGATCGCGATAGTGATTACTTTCGCGACGAAAAAAAAATGATCGTGTGATTCAGGCTTTACGCTGTAAGAGTATGTTTTCTGCGTGCGTTTCATGCGTCAAATACAAGATTGACCTCAATTCAATGCGAGCGCGGTATTTCGCATGTTGATCCAAGTGTTAGTTCATCGCTGCGGTGGATATAGTGCCAGCCGCAAATCAATTGACTCGCAGCGATCTGCAGCCTCCAGGGATCATATAGCAGCGCCCTCACCCCTTTAGTCCTCAGTTTCAATCTCACCGCAGGCGACGCGACGGCCCACCCATAGTGCGCTCCCATATCTGCGCCCGTGATTTTCCATGTTGCTCCTCTAGATGTTTCTCATTCCTTTGCCCCCCCTCCCCCCCCCCATAACTTGTCAAACCAAACGGATTGTCACTAAACTTTCTATTTATTACACCAAGTTTTCAGTTTTCTGCCTAACGAAAAGGAATTTGCTATGAATTATTCGATTTTTGGTTAACAAAATGCTTTGTGATATTCGGCCAAGCATTTCTTTGTAACTCTTTAAATTGCGGTTTAGAAATTTAAAGGATAAATGGTGGTTCTTTGTGTTCTACAAGGTAACTAGCTTTGCATTTGTTGTAAAGTTGGTGCTAACATTTTTGCTTTCGTTAACTACTGTCCTATCATGTTAAGATATCATTCTATTTAAGGCATTGGTCTGTTGTAAGGCCCCTATATCGTATAAGTTGCCTTAAATCGCAATGCAAGAGCGATTGCTTAGATGAAGGTTCTCTAGCATCAGATACATGATTTTCCTAGCTACAGTGCGGTCGCGGTATTTCACATTGTTTATCACTGCAGTTTTCTGAGCTTGTGGACCGGTCTGAAATCAGTTTGATCGAAGTGCAGTGCAGTTTCAATTATGTAAACAATAGCTACTGAGGAGTATACTCGTTATAAGCGGTTTCACGTCTATCGTTCCGGTAAATGTTGGAATCATCTCCATCAATGTTGAACGTATGAGTTAACATAGCTGTGCAGCCAGAACAAGTCATGTCAGAAATGTTTTACATCCTCTGCTTCCCTTGTACATTAATTAATATTAACGTTGTGATGGTGGAATTAATATACAGCAAAACATATCTGCTGAAGACCCTTGAAATAAATAATTTCCTCCTCAGCGCTTGTCATCATTACTTAGTAATACGTATTTTTTTCATTGTTCTCGGTAAATTGAGTGTAAAAATGTTTCTTGGCTTCGCTTCAGGGGATATTTTGTAAAAGCGCTCAAACATCGCCCGCTGTGAACCCCAAGAAACATTTTTACGCATAAATATTGCATCGTTATCGACCATGCTAGCTAGAACACTCGCCTGTAAGGGTCGCATAGCATCCCTCTCTAACCCCCTTTCGTCACCAGTTTCAATCTCACGACAGGCGACCTAGCGAGCTCGCCCATATCTGTTCCCGTGATTGTCCCTGTTACTCCAGTAACTGTGTGTGGGTGCGTGTCCCTCTCCCTATAACCTGTTAAACCAATAATAGGACCACCCCGTGTTAATGCGACACGCGGATGCGCTTCGATGACGGGAACACGCTATCACCCGCACAGCACCCGCTCCATCGCCCCGTGCTCTGTAGGGCCCCTTCCTCGTCCCCATCTCTCCCCCCTCTCGTGTCAAATCGATTAAGGCCACCTTTTAGCCTCCGCCCCCCCCCCCCCAACCCACCACCTACCTAACCTTCCTCCCCCTCAGTACCCTTCCTCATTGTATCGCTCCCCGAAACACTAAATCCATCCCGGAGGTGGAGATAAGAATGTTTGCGTCCCTCATTGCCCTCGCCAGACAGCAGCAACACGGTTGTGAACGGTTGGAAAGTGGGTATTGCGAGACAGCACGAACTGTCCTCTTTTCGTTTTTTTTTCCTTCGGAAAATATTTCTTTTGTTTGTCTTTTCCTGAACTTGCTCTTCCTTGAGAAGTTTTTTTTTTCATGTATTCTGGCTTAAAATTCTGAGGACGATGTTATTGTTTCTAATACATCAAATTGTATAACTATTATTCGTGAGTTCGAAAAAAAATTGTATCGTAATATTACATGGGATTTCTATTACTCAGTACATGGAAAAAAACAATGAAAAAAGTAAATAATTAATTAATTTATGATTTAATCGATCTCACTAAAGTTTCACCAACTCTTCCACCCGTGGGTTATTTTATTTATTAATATATTAACCATTAAATGCCTGGATACGGTGTCGTTAACGTTAATGCATTAAATATACAATTTTTCGGTGAATTCGAGAAATATTCAATTGCAGCGTAACTTTTCATGTAATTTTTGCTACTCAATAATAGGGAAATGCAATGGAAAAATATCACAATAATTGTAAACAACACAATGATAGAGCAAATGCGGTGGGAATAGTAAACAAACAATTTCAGGCATTTATTAGTGTAGACATTTCGTAATCCTTTGATGAAGATTAGCGTATTCATTTTAAAAATAATATTTATACGTAATAAACGAATCGCTTTGAAAGATACAGCAATGTATCAATAGATGCATCTATAAATACCTCTCGTGGAAGGTTATTCGGGATTTCCACCGGGTCATGTTCTCCAGCCGACGTTTCGTTCATCGATACAATACGTCGGGAAAGCCGGCGGTAATTTTTAGAAGTACCTCGTGCGGTGAATGTGTACTGACGTAAGAGTTGGTTTCCACCTCTTCTTGAGTGCGTCTTATTTGGTGTCCACGTGTGTAATTAAGAGGCCTTGAATACATTTACTGTCCAATACGTCATTGCACCGAAGGAATGCCCCGATCTCATCGCGTTGGATGCGTCGTTCGTATTCCCCCGAGAAATCTTTTCATTCAATGTCCGATTGCGTCCTCCCGTTACGGTGTGCATGAAATCACTCCTTACTCGAATTCCGTCATGATCCTTCGCTGCTCGCGTCCCATTGAATCACATTTTCGTGACTTGAACCGCTGCAATGAGCATACTTCCGTTGTTTCGCCTTTGTTCTTTCCTCGGCCATCCATATCCGCCATTGAAGAGAACAACGGCGCTACATTCGTTATCAATCGATAAGTATTTCCATTCATGACGCGGGAAATCTCAATCCGTCCGGTGTTATTTAATTTTTAATTAGTTTAGAGTTAGTGTATTACGCTTATTTTATTCCAGTAATAATCACGTATAATACTTCAACTTCTTGTGATAGTTCCACGTAGTCACATGATCATGATTAATTTATTTCAGTCATGAAACTTTACCTTGGAAAGGGATATATTTGTATATTCCATAGCGTGTAAATTCTCATTTTCTCTTTAGTATTTTCTCATGATTTTCCCTTTTTCAGTTATGGCTCGTAATGTAATTGTGTGGATGAATATAATGTGATTTGAATTCAGATATCATTGTAGTGATTTTGTTTTTCTCGCGTAAAATAAACGAGAAGTCAAAGACAAGAAAGAAGGAGGTTAAGTCAATATCATCGGTATTAATTTCATTAGAGGCCGTTCATTTAATTTATTTTATTGTTCTACATCGGTTTACCTTAGTTGATTAATTTTATCTGACCCTTTTATCTTTTTGCTGTGGCTCATCTCGATCGCGTGTTGATATTTTTCTTGCATAGTATTTTAGGTATTGAAATCATGTCAGTTTGCCGTCCTCGATGGTGTCGGGGTAAATCTTCGATTGCCAAACCGAAAGTCACTGATTCGAGTCTGGATGTGTTTCCCATATACAGGGCAAGGGTGTCTGTGGTCATCCTACGTTGTTAAATGTTAGATTTATAGGCCTTAAATCCGCTGTTTTCGGGGTGGTGAAGATGAATAAAATAAAAATTTAAAAAAACTTTGCTAGTTTTTGATCCTTCTTATGCACTTTGTATACAATACATTAAAGAAGGTGCCTGTTGCCCTTTTGCCTTTAAGCTACTTATCTACGAGGCGACTGAAATGATGGGCCATACATGCACGAGGTCGTTATGGATTTGGATGAGTTTCGGATTACTCGATGTTTGCCATCTCGTCCGAATTTTGGATTAGCGAAGCCTCCGAAGGGATTTAATCGGGCTCTCTGCGGTCCTAATGGAAGGTTTTCAATCGAAGGACATGGTTTGAGGGGATTGGGACGTGGAATCGCTGGCGGCGGCTACTTTGATGTCCACGCTTACATATCTCACTATCGCCTTGTACCCGACTTGGATGGAGTTCAGAGGGAGTTCATAAATGGAGATCAGTGGTTCCCTACCCGTTGTATCCTTTGGTCCACTCAGCTTCGAATCAAGTCATTTACAGACTACCCTCACTCTCCTCCATACACTCACCCTTCTCTTTTCCATAGCGCCTTGACCATTACCAATTTTGAATTTGATTAGTTTAATATATTTCAAGGATTAAGGAACTTATTAATGATTTCATGCTTTCCCGTGGGAAAATTCTGCTGCGGATGGTTTTTCTAGATTTTCGTGGGTTTTTACGCTTTGACGGAGTAATCATAATGAGCGATATTTCGTTTATTTCCGATACCAATTTTATTTTTATGTGATGATGTCAAATGAAACTCCGGTTAGTACGAAAACGTTGATCCGGTGTAAAATCGGGAAGATATTACCATTGTCAGAACTTCTTAAGACCCATAAATATGGCATACCAAAGGTCGTGGGTTTGAGTCCCGCCTGGGTAGGTTTTTCTCATCCAGGGAGTGGATTTTTGTATCGTTCATCATTGATTGTTTGAGTTAGGTCCAGGTTCCTACGTACTCTAGTTTGCAGAGCCTTAGAACACCGATGCGTAATTGAAATGAGCTTAAGTGATATCCTTTTGAGTATTCATTCTAGTTATTAATGTCACTTACCCTCTAGAGGTAATGAGTTCTTATCTTGTTCTGTGTGTCTATAGCCATCCGCTATGATTTGACTTGCAAACTGAAATAAGATTTGTTCAGGATCACCCCTGCTCGGAACACAAAATATCTCCTTATTTCTTCCTTTATCGACGTTCATGCTCCATTTTGAGATGTGGGTGCACCTAGTGTTTTGTTTAAGCCGTTCAACTCTCTCTGTCATGACGGTCATGTAAAAGGAACGAGTCCTTTATGGTTTTATTGCTCCCTATTGGATAAATTTACCCATTATACTGAAAAAAACATTTACAGTTTAAACAATTTTAGTTGTTAATTAGACAGTAATTAACGCTTAAAAGCAGCAAAAATATTTTTACGCCATTTACAAAAATTTATGGCTGAAAGGGCTAATTTATTTTTAACTCTTCGAGGTATAAGGCGTATGAAGACTGTTTTCTTGATTGTTTGAGAACAAAAGTATAAAATTATATGGCGTATCACGGTTAAGTTCTCCGTTATCGGCAACATATTTATTCAACAAATTTTCCCCATTTGCGAGGCTCTTTCTGACCTAAGTTACGAACTATTGATAGAGATGAATGTAATCCCCCTCCGTCTCACCACCTATCCCATACTTCCCACCTTTCCCGCTCGCCCACCGTGTCTCTGTGATCGGGATAATCAGATCGGCTCGGCCGGAGATTGAATCACCACTCTCGCATCCCCACTCCGCTAATAATCCGAGATGTAGCGAGCTCGCGAATATGCCCTCCATCCCGCAACTCCCCTCTCGTTACGTAATAAAAAGGAATCAAGGTCGTCCCGACAACCATTCTCTCCAGCTGTCCGTGTGCTCCGTCTGACAGAGTTTCGGGTCAGTTATTTAATCATCGCCTGCCTCCCGGAGTATCGCTAATGATGACGGAGTCCCTCTTTCCTGTGGCCAACTTTCACGTATTAATGATTATGGATGTGGTTTATAATTTCTCTATAAGTTTCTAAATGGATTGTCTATCGCCGCTATTCAGCGGAATTAAAAAAAATATTTGTCTCGTGTTATAGAATCTATGAGAAAATTTCACTTTTACGCTTTATTGAAGTTAGTTTTTCTGCCAAGTTCTTTTTACATTATTTATATAAAAAAATATTTTAATGTGCATTGGAGAATTTATTTTATCGTGACAATGACGCCAAATCTTGATTTTAAATGCATAAATAGAGGCTAAATAGTTAAGAGAATAAATGATGTTGAATAAAAACTTTTGGGTTATGTCGCCGCGTCAATTTTCAGACAATTTTTTGACCCGATAATTGATGATGAACTTGTTTCAGTACAAATCAGGAATAAAAGTTATTGTGTTCCTTAGTGTAACCATGCTCAAAATGAGAAAACGATCTGATACGAGTATTTGTAATTGTTGTTTTTCTTGTGGAAATAAAAATCCTTTTCAGCCTATTACGTGCTCAATACGTGCTATCACTTATTTTTCCTCTTATCGGAAATTATGCTCCCACTGAGGATGATTCTCCACGTGGAATTTGTTCCTTTATGTTTTTCACTCTGTTCTCAAATGAATAGTGTAAAGCAAGTGCCCTTCCCCCCTCTTTCAGGGTGTGGATTCTCACCTTTTCATTCTTTCTCTGAAAGTAGGGAAATCAACCTTGTATTAGATAACTTTTTGAAGAAAAATAGATCTTATCTCTCCTCCTGCTCGCACGTTGAATAATTGGAGACCAATGAGAGATTAAGAGAAGTCAATAGCAATCCTTTAATTTCCCCTAATAATTTAAATTCCCCCATCATTGTCCCTTACTCTTTTGAGGAAACGATTGCTTTCTAATGTAAGCCTAAGCTTGAATTGCGCTTCTTGAGCCATCACCTTTGCTTCGACATAGTCAATAACATACGCATTTTGCAGGAACACCGCTGCTAGTTGATGGACTTTGCCTCCTCATCCTCTTATTTAACCACGGATATACTTCTTTTACGACGCATTATCTATTTGACTGTACATTTACGTAATAGTAAAGTGCAATTTTTGGAAAATAAAGGCATGTTTACCTGGGTTTCAATGTTGATGCACCATGTTAAATAAATAAACTTAAGCTTACATAGATTGGTACTTACATGTGCGCATCTTTTTAAGCATTTATATGAAGCGTTGGTTTATAGTTATTGGGCAATTCCATTAGTGACGGAATTACCTTCAGAGAAAACTATACAATAAGATATTTCGATAAAATTTTAAAATACAAATCAATTGCAAAACTTCTAACTGTACATGTTCAAAAAAACATTTATGAAGGTGGTGCTTGTATACGGAAACAAAATTAATTATCGAAATACCTTCTAAATATGCCCAAAATTAACATGTGACGAAATTACTTCCAGGTCAACCTCCGAAGCGTAATGATTTCAAACATCTTCAAAGGTCTGTGAATCGAAGTATAATTTGAAATATTTTCATAAGGCTCGGAATAATGTTTCAAATACTGATTTCATAAAATTCAATCATTTGGCATTTGATTAATCAAGATAAAATATTTCCAGCCTAAATTTTAATTCGACGGAAAAAGTTGACATTTTCATGGAATCGCCCTATTCCAATGGTGGTGTCGATACTATACTGCTATGGAAGCTTCATCAGAACTAAGGTTACATTGAGAAAGAGAGGTATCTCTTGCCTATCTTGATTTAATATCTCTTTTTTAAAGTGCGGTGAGTGAATTTTAAAGTGATTAGATTTAATAAAAGGCGAAGCATGTAGCAATTTTTGTTGCTGCAAGTTTTATTAGCCAAACCTCCATTTACAAAAAATTGTTTTCATCAAAAGACACTCTCATAAGTGTTTGGGTGCTCAACTGTTTCATATCTCGTGCTGAAAACCTTCTTTTGACGAGATCTTTTTGATTGATCTCATAAGCGAAAGAAATTTTGGTGGAAGTGAATATATGAGCCCATTTTCTCTGAAGACTATCGATATCCACTGGATTTCCTGTTACATTGTACCTCGCTGGGAGCCACTCTGAAATTTACGGCAAAGATTTGTGAAATGGCTGTTGAAATTGATACGTACACTTAAGGATTCTTATCTTCAATCTTTTGCGCTATTCATGGAATTGCAAGATGAATGGGCCCATTTATATATGCATGGCCGCCATTTGCATTGATGAATCTGAAAAATGAAAATATTGGAGCGAAAATTTGTGTCAAGGTCCCGCGAATACGACGAAAGGAGGGGAGCTTGTGTGAGGTATCGTAGAGTATGGATTGAAAAACGCACGTAAGGAATGGAGTTCATTGAGCAAGGAAAACGAAGGGCCGCAGTTTACGAACTTAGGCTTTGATTAAATTCCAAAATGATACATATAATTTAAATAAGTAGCTAAAGAAAGCGCATCTCTGCCGCTCGACCGGTGTGTTTTGCTTTTATTACTCGTTTAGATCTTATCTTATGGTCTTGAAATTTTCATGGAATGTAAAGCCGTCGTCAGCTCTTTCATGAAAGGCCCTAGTCGACATTTACTTGCGTCTCCAATTTGAAAGTTTTACCTCACTTTTACATGTATGTTTCAAATTTTAAGCGGATTTCTAGCAAGATTTTTCGCCGATGAACGTCATGCATTTTCCTTCCAAGTACGACTACAGTGACCGATGACCAACCGGTTTCTAAACATCTTTTTCGAAATTCGTCTTCCTCAAGAAAATGTCAAGAGTCAAAACCGGTCGGGACTTACTGCGAAAAGAGTGAATTTTATACCGAATACGTATTTGGGCTTCTTTCAATGCTTCGCTCATTGCTATGATGAAAGTCTTTATTTCGTACCTGAATTTTAGTTTGAAACGATGATGGCAAAACTTTGTTAAATAATTCTAATAAGTTTCAACTATTTTATCGTGTATCCTCATTCTTTTTATTTGTTTTTAAAATGAATCCTTTGCTAATAGAAAGTGATGCGATGTAATGATTGATAATGATGAATGATAAGTGATGAGACGTAATGAAAATAAATTTAATTCTTAGAAGGAAAGAATCATCTCACGAAGGGAAACAAAACTTATAATTCTTCATTAAATTTGCTTCTTCAATTTTAGTCAAACGTTTTTTTTCTGGCTGCCAGGTGTGGGTATATTTTTCAAAGTGAAAGTTAAGATTCAAATACTCGAATGTCATTTGCCTAATTGCTCGAGTTTAGTTGCAACTCACTGAAAGTAATTTTAGTTTACCGTATACTTCCATTTCACCTTCTCAGTTGTATCTCATTGAACGGGCCTTTGCGTTACATAATACACACTTTCAGTTTCCCCTTCAAACTTTCAGAATTCAATGGAGAGCTTCCTAGTGCGATCTTTCTATGGCGCCCTTTAGAGGAGCGAAGGTTATTCTGCTTGATCTCTTTTTTATTATAAGCCTCGTGCCTGCATTCTGCGGCCTGTGGCTATCCCGAATGACGATTGAAAAAGTGCAGTGCGGTTCCGCCCTCTATCGCCGAGACTGCCAAAGCCGCAGGTTGCAATCCGATTCTCGATCGATGGGTGGTTTTTTGAGGTCGTAGTCTCTACCGGCCGGTTGGGCCCGCGGCCCGCGCGCACGTTGCACGCGGCTATCCACATGGAGTTCGATTGAAAGTCTCTGGTACCTGAACTAAAGCAAATTTGCTCATGCTACCACTTCGGCCGCTTTTTAATCCGTTTCCAAAAATGTCCTCAGCGTGGTGATGAGAGCAGAACGAATAATATAAAATCAAATTGACGAAGGCAGGAGAGATGCAGTGGAAATAATGCGTATTGGTTGGAGAAAAAAGGTAGTCCTTTTTCCACAATTTTCGCTTATGCCCTATGCGTTTCAACCGCTATCTCATCATCAGACACGTAATTCCTCGCTGCATCTCTGGCTCGAATCCATCAGGACCGTAACGTGATGTTTCCCCGAACTTTTCGTATGTGCCTGATGATGGCCTAGCGGTTGAAACGCGTAGTACCAAATTACATTTTTTGGAAAAAGTGTTATCTCGTTTTCTTCAAACAATTTATAATTATTTACTGATATTTTTGTATATATCTCACAGTTTCAATATTTACAGTATAGTATTTGCAGTCACCAAGAATATCATTGAAAAGGTTATTCGATTCAGTATACCGTCGAGAACATGAATTTATTTTGAAAACCTCAACCATAGCTTATTTCTCCGCGTAATTCGGATTGCACTGCCGTCAGCGACGCCGTTAGCGATTTTTGTAAGCGTATTTTAATACTTTGTGTGTGACTGTACATTCAGTGGCCTCCTGGAGAATCCTGTATTATGGTAGTCATGTGCCCAGTTTTTGCTACTGATAGCTCGCATCCAAGGTGAGTGAATAGATTGCTATTTATTCTAAAAATATTTGCTCACCATGCCTCGCGCATCCTGAAAGATGGGGCCAGACATCTCCTAGTCCTTTGCGATTCCGCGTGTTCGTATAGTGTAAGCCCTACATCTTTCCCAACTTACAAGCATTTTCGAAGGTGTGAACTAACAAAAAATCTGTTCACTTTTTTCAAGATTAGGATTCACCTGGGACACGAAGCAAGGACTTTTCGATCAGCATCCCAACGCTGTACCTACTTGGCAGCCAAGCTCACTATCCATTTCGTAAATTGCGAAAAGTGGCGAAATGCCCAAAAATCACCCTTACTAAAATTCGAGATTCGTAGAAATCTAGACGTATAGCTTGCGAAAATTCCGCGGGTATTCCGCCGCGGGCCTGTCATGGTCCATGAATGAGCCCGTCCTCCCCTCGACTGCCTCCGCGAGGCGTGACGTCTCCGCGAAATATTCAGGCGATAAGTGTCGTCTTCCTGAGACAACACTCGGGAAAGATAGATGTACTACCTACGTCTGTCTTCCTTCTCCATCTCCAGAAGTTTTCCCTGCCTCCTCTTACCCTCGCTCTTGACATTTTCGGTGCGTCGCCAACTCCGCTGAGGATGAATACTCTACTACATTTCACGTGGTACCTCATGTCAACCCCTTGATTGTTTGACTTAGGATGAGGTTTACCCAATAATGGGTTGTCACGTTCGGCTTCAGTGCCTGGCCTTTCCAGGTGCTGGTAAATAGCAGATTTGTGTAAATAAAATTGCAATATCAGTTAGTTATTTTTTAGTAATTTAACGGAAATAAAGTTATCGATTTAGTATTCGTCCTTCCCCTAACGTGTATCACTGCTTATAACGCATATTGTTTCCCGAGTGTCCATTGCACATTTTGTGTTAATTCGTGACATCACTGACAAATAACACGTCAAATAAAAGGTAAACGTACGAAAACGAAGAAATGGGTATGTTCTAATAAGCTTTAAAGAAAAGCGTCAGACCTTTTTTTACGTACATCACGAAAACATAATTGTAGTTTTGAAAAAGAACTTCATCTGGTTGATAAGAATTTATATCAGTGACCTTAGCGTAACATTAATTTTGAGAAAATGTGGCAAGTGAATGAATAAAATTTTCCTCTGAGATTTTCTTAATCATTTACAATCTGCAGATAAAGAAAAAAATACTCGCGTAAATTTCCGTGAAAAAAATGAGTTTTTTCGTATGATTCAAAATATGAGAGGTAAAAATAATTCCGGTTGATTAAAGGGAGGCAGTAAATCGTGGGTTGGTGTTGTAGAATTGATGTCCTTACATTGAAAATGTTTTCATTAAATCCCTGCTACTAGATGAGTTGTAAGTGGTGAGGATTTTCCTCGATAGGTACATGTGATGTTGATGTTGACCAGGAGTAAAGCAGAGACGGTAACATATCCGAAAATAGGTTTCGTATGGGATTAACCGATTAGCCGCGCCCGCGTTATGAGGTTCGCGCCACTGCAGGACATGATGGGAAGGGCGTTGCGCCAGAGCGACCGCGGTTTAACTCTGTCTCTCTCTCTCTCTCTCTCTGGTAACCGAAGCCGCAGATTGCAATTCCATGGCATCGATTGTGTGTGTTTTGGGGTCGCCGCTTCTGGCGATGACGGTTCATGGTGCATCTGTGCACCAACGAGTGACTACCTGGCCACCGCCTTCAAATTCACGATGGCCACCCGCACCCGTGTTTTGTTTACACTGGTTATGTATTGGACGTTTTATTACAAAACATCACGTGCAATTACGCCTGCGCCGGTAAATTAATATGCAATTTCCCTCCAGAATGATAGATATATTCGTGAATATGTTCGAAAAATAGCGTTAAAAATGGAATACTTGGAATGGAAACTAGTGAGTAATACATCACTCATAGGGAAAATTGCATTTTATTGTACGTAACCTTAATATGGATAATTAATATCCTCTTTCTCTCGTGAAAATTCGATTGTTTTGAAGACCAATCAGTACAGCTACAATGTTTAAAGTTGAGCATCATAACTGAAATTTATTTAAATATTAATTTAAAAATGATCTCATCCTTTGAATATTGTATCTTTCTCAAATTCAAGTAATTAAAAAAATCACGAGAAATACCTTCATAGAATCAGTGTTCAACTTATGATTTTACACGTAAGTTAGGACTGCGTGGTTGGCTAGTAAAGTGATTTGGCCGACTTTGGGACAGTCTTTGAACGTAGTACTCTTATGAGTGCGCCCCTCATTAAGCCTTTGCAATTCCCAATGCCCCTAAGAGGCGGATTGAGGCGGTACGTTGAATGAAATAGATACTATTTGAGGTTTCTGATAGAAGTGCGATGTGTTTACTCCTGTGGGAATTAGCACCGCCTATTATCGACGGAGAGAGGCACGGCCGTACGCGAGTGTGTCCTAATTGGTGCTTAAATAGGAAGCAGTGACGATATCAGATGAGATCGTGGCGAATTTGGTCGCTGAAGAATCTTATAGCTCGAAAGATGAAGATCGTTGTTCAATTTATGGTTTTTTAAACGGTAGATGAACTAAACTCTTCAGTGTGAATGTTTCCATAATATTAACTTCTTTTAATATTGCTTTATTGTATTTCGTTTAAAAAACGGTCTCACTTGCATTTGTTTTGTAATTTAAAATTTGCATGAAGCCACTGTTGGCTATTCTACGGCATGTCTTTGAGCAGAAAATTTGTAAATTCAATTAGGAAATGTCATGTTTGCTCTTGTAGCTATGCATGTTTATTTGAATGAATAGGCTCCTCTCCGAATCACCATGAGCAATGCTGTAGCAGAAGTCAAAATACGTTAGTTGTGTAAATTTTGCGCTACAGTCACTTTAAGAAGCGGGTAAAAGTGCAACGTGGGGATTGCGGGTACGCATCTGAAAGCCTATAAATAGGTGTAAAATTTGTTAACTTAAATATTCCTGGAAGGATTAATTTTTATACTCTCTCTACGCCATCATTGTTTTTGCTAACCTCAATTTTTCGTCTGTGAAGGGGAAAATTCTTTTCAACAACAGACGAATAGTGCTCAAAATGTATTATAGCTTGAACACCAATTTACAATTTTATGACACAATTATGTTATACAAAATCAAAGGATGTAAATTAAATGAAAAAGATACACATATATAATTACAGTCATTTTTATGCAATACTTTTAAATATATTTTCAATATCTTGCTGGTTAATATCCACGTTTCCAAAGAACAGGGAAACATTTTCCTGTTTTACATTTATCAGCCAAGCATTGAAATTTTAAGCCCCCAAAAACATGGATGTCTTTTTTTATGGTTAAAACTGGTTTATAGAGTGGCCCATTACATTTCCTCCTCATACAGAGGCGGAAAGTGTATGTTTTGTACCGTGAAGTCGCCAACCCACCTCCTTAACTACTGCCGTAAGTGCAGATGGTGCTAAAGACAAAAGAAAACTAAGGAGAGGCACCCAGGCAATAAATCGTCCGAATGACGCGTTCTTGGCCATCAGCCTTCATCGACTCTTAACTGGATGGCGTCCGCACTGTTGACTGCCTGCTATTCGTATCTCTCTCTTCTTCACATACACACACGCATTCACTCTGGACTTCGACCACGAGCGCTCAACTGATCCATTCATTTCCGCACATCAGCTCCATCTAGCGACTCAGGGCGGTATCAAAGATATTGGTCTTGGCCGCTTATTTCAAAAGTTCTGGGGCAGAAGTTTCTCATTCATTTAGGATTGGTCTTTGCCAAGGGGGTTGGTAGAGCTGGAATAGTGCTCAGAGAGATGTAGAACATTGAGTGGCACTTACCTATCGATAATCACGCGTCATTGTTTACCTTACCCAGTAGACCTTAATGTGGAATAAAAAGAGATGTGGAAATTGATCCAGTGGAATATGATCTAATGAAGTAGTTTTTATTTTGGAATTGAAGCGTATTTTTTCAAAATTGTTTCTTTATTGTTTTAGTTAAAAGTTCAGACCTATTTTCTGCGAAAAAATATTTTTGGTGTAGTAATTATAACTTTCAAGCTAGCTCAAAATGGCTCGAATTAAGAGACAATCTGTAGCCTTGTTCACAGCAAATTTACTTAATTTGGCATAATTATTTGGAAAACAATCGAAAGTCCTCTAAAATCGATTTCACGATTGATGCACTGTTTGTGCCGTGATTGACGGAATATATCTTTAATTCATTTATCATAAATTCAGTTACGTTTTCTCTAGAGTATTGGTCAGGAAATAATAGTTCTTTACTTTACAACTGCGCCAAATTTTCAGATAATTTATTCACCTCCGTCAGACTTTCTTTTCTTCATGTAAAACTCATTTAATCAACGTGAGAAATCTGCCATTTGAAATGGTTTGTATCTGGTCCATAACAAGTCAAGTTAATCTAAGTCATGTTATTGTGGACGGGGCTGTGTGATCGAGAATTTCCTGTATCTTTTTTTCGAGCTACTGTTGCGCCGTGCCATTTTCTTCTTGCAAGGGAAGTCCCTGGAAACGTAACGTACCTTGGGTGGTCGCCGGGTCTCAGGGTATTCGGGGTCGGCGGGATCGTCGCCTGTCGTGCCACCGCCGTTGCAGCCCCCGGATCGAGCGAGTGAGCCCCGGCACGCGACTGCTTTTGACCCTTCCCCCCTCCAGAAGGGGTTTCCCCCTCTCCCACTCCCCCCTCCCTCTCCCAGGTGAGTGTTTACTTCACCCTTGTGAGCAGCAGCCCATTCAAAATTCAGGTGGGCGTCCTGCGAACGAGTGAACTTGAAAGTGAATGCTAAGAAGTGCTGGAGAGGAGCAATGACACAACCTTTGCTTTGCATAAAAAAATAAAATATGTTAACATAATTTCATAGAAAGGAGGGAGGAAGGAAGAGGTTTATTTTATTATTTCTTATGTTTTCTGGGCCAGTGCGTATTTTGAGGAGGCGGCCGACAGCTTAGATAATGCGCGCAACAGGGTTTATTTAACAGCGACATGGTTTGTTTTCGAAGGCGTAGATAATTCGCGTTACAGTGACCAAGGCAAGATGGAGAGAAACTTGGCATAGGCATTAGCGTGCTCTTAACGAAATGCTTTTTTTCTCAAAGGGACCACGGTATGAAGTCCCATCGAGCGCTGTACTTGAACTGCTCCCCATAAAAGACTCGAGTAGTGGATTAATATGATTTAAAATAATTATTTTATTGGAGATTAAATTCTCTCAAAGTGAAAATCCTCCAGGATATTTTTTCCCTTGTATTCCCAAAAACATTTCCCAAGCTTAGTATTGTTCTTAGAAACTTCAAGTTTTAGGCTAAAAGTACTTATTTTAATTGTGGTGAGAGTCACGACCAATCTCTTACTCTGGATTCACCTACAATTGTTCCTTGTTTCTTTATTCTTATTTCCTTTGAAATAATATCGGCCCTGAAGTCCGTAGCGGTGCTTCACAGTGGAGAAAGTCAAAGGAGGCATAGGGTATTATTTTATACGTGAGGACCAATCAATCATCAGTGCATCCATTAATGCCCCCAAATGAAACACTTTCCATTAAAATTTTGAACCATGTTAATCCTGGCTTTAGAAGAATCTTATATTAATGGTTGATTTCGTGACCCGCTGGTAATTTACAAAAAAGTGCGAATAGTAATAGAAAATAAATAGTACGAATATATTTTTAAATAAACATGATTTTGGTAAAATGAATTCCCTCAAAATCAAAATCCTTCAGGATATTTATTCTCATTTATTCTTGGTACTTTTTCCCAAATTTTAGAAGTTTACATTGACTCTGCTCAATTTTTGAGCGCATATAAACTTTTTTTTTATTTTTGAGTGAATCACGGCCAATGTCACACCCCGTATGAGACCCTGATGGTTACTGCGGTGGAAATTATTTCGCCCATGAGGTACATAGCGATTCTTTATCGAAGGGGAGATCAAAGAAAGGCAGACCGCTCTTATTAATGCACGGAGACCAATGCAGTCACTTGGGTATCCGCTATTGCCCTGAAGGAAACAATAAAATCAAATTATATCCGTACCTATTCATATCAGTCCTGACTGACTTCATGTAGTATCTTATACGCATGGTTTATTTTGTGACTCGATGCAAAAATTTCCAAAAAAGTGCCAATTAATATGAGAATAACTTTAAATGAATATAACTTTTGGGATAATGAATTCCTTCAAAGTTAAAATCGATTATATTTCTTCATATTTATTCCCAAAAATATTTCCCAAGTTTAGAAGTGTACATCGACACTACTGAAATTTTCCTGTAGAAAATTTATTTTTATTTTTTTGAGGGAATCACAACCAATGTCCTCCCCTGTATCCGCCTTTGACGTTTCCTACTGCCGAATAATTTCGCCCCTGAGGTCCTCGGCGGTGCTCCATCGAGGGGGAGGTCAAAGGATGCGGAAGGCATTTTATTATGCACGGGGACCAATGCCGTCACCTGGCTCAATATTCCCTATCGTTCCCGTACGATATAAGGGCTTTGTCCCGCGTCAGTCCTTCCCCTTCCCTTCTGCGGGGCCCCTTTGCCGTGCGCGTGACTCCGACCCCACGGCTCTTCTTCCGCATTCATTCCACCCTTCCCGCCCCTTTGCGTGTTCCATCACCCTATCTGCCGCCTTCCTTCAGAACTTTCATCGAGTCCCTTTCCTCTTATTTTTATTGTAAATTTCTCGGTATTCTCTCCCTTTGCAACTTCACGTGGGATAAAAAGAGACGTGGTGATTGATCTATAGTGTGTATACCGTAAGTTGGCGCACGGGCCCACGAAGTACCTAAGCCGCGAGCAAAGGGGGGTAGTAAAGGACTGACAAAAACTGTATGGGACCGACACACAGTGGGCTGAAATCGAAAAAAGCTGGCCAAAAATCGCTGTAGTCTTAATTATTGCTAAATGAGTAAAATATTTTCGAATCTGTTATTGCATAAACACAATGAAACTTAATTAGGATGATTTAGTCCAGAACATTGTTTACGAGGGCAGTAAAATTTAAAAATAGGGGAAAGTCATGCGGGAACCGTAGTTACCAGGGGCAAGTCGAAATTTTGATATGGGAATATCAAGGGAAAAACAGAAATTCTTCCATATTCAACTATATTTAGGCTATCCAGTAACTTCTCATAAGATATGTGATGATTGAAAATTGCTATTGAGTCTTTTAAATCTGAAATTTTGGTCATTGAAGAGTAATACTAAAAATGAAAACCATTGACAAATATTTGTATTGAAAATTTCTCAAAACAAAGGTGTGCCACATGAAATTCTATTCTGAGCCAGAGGATAAAAACTCCTCATATTCTAAAATATTTTCGCTATTCAACAGAAGATTTTTCATCTCCTCTGGTATTTTTTTTACTTTACGGGGAATCCACGCAAAACAAGAATGAAAGGATCTGACGTAAGCCGAAGTCTATGGAAAAGGTCATAGTTTGTGGCAATTATAGAAACTTGTCTGGTGTGTTTTTCGCGAATTCCACGGAAGTTGCTTCACTTGATTCCTCCAGTAAAGTAGAACTTCGCAGTTTTATCACTTTTCTAGGTTTAGACCTTCCACCTGCAGTGTCGAAATGCTGTGACGGTCTTCCACGAGGAGTGCATTCAGTTTAACCTAAAACAACGATAAATTACGAAATAATTACAATTCACGAACTAAGGCAACAAGGTATGAAATACACGCGCAGTTGTAAATGCGTGTAGTACGTATTATCATTTATCCGTAAACAGTAGCATTCACCTGAAGGAGACGAACATGGGAGATATTTTAACACAGCGTCAGGAAGTGTTATTGGCTGTTTTAACCAAATATGATTCAACTTCAGAAATCTACTATTCACTCTGGTGCACGCATCCCACTTTCGAAAGTATTGATGAAAAACAATTTTTGAATGAGGGCCGCAAGCTAAGTTTTTAATTTCTCATCTCCTCCCAAAAAAGGTTTTTAGTGTAAAAACTCTGGGACTAACGATTTCTTCTGCTTGATGGTCCCCCTTCTGTTTACCAATATCAAACTATGTAAATCTCAGCGAGTCACTAATGGTGTATCCATTACTGGGGAGCTGAACTGTAAACGTCCTTTGCACACACTTCAGCAAGAAATACTGAAGTGAGACTAGTACTCGGCTAGAAATGAGCGTGCTAATCGCATAGACTGCATGTTTTGGGAAAACCTAATTTGTATAATAGAAACACTTGGACGTATTCATAGTAAAAGAACAAATCTGGGTGCATAGGGGTAGCCGCCGAGGACAAAAGGCTTGGAGAGCGCGCGAACCGTTAAGTTTATTGCCGTCCGCACGCGGATCCAGCGGAAAGACCCAGGGGTATAATCGTCAGAAGAGGGTACAAACCATAAATAACAGCAAATAACAAGTAGTTTAGTACAATGCACTCACAATTAAGGGAAAATCCAGTCTCTCAAACGGACTACGACGCATGTCATCCTAAGTTCCCGAGAGCATACGCCGTGTATTGCGGGTCACGGGGCACGACATCCGCCCGACATCATTTTGCTTTACCACGAAAAAATCAAAGGGGAGCAAGTTGGAGCCAGATTTTTCTATTCCGACTCATAATATAGACTTCAGTCTAACTCCTGGTGTAAATATCTTAGGAGCGGCAAGCGGCGGTAACTACTTTTATCCTAGCATTAGGTAAAAAATTAACGAAAAACAGTGATATTTTTAACAAATCTTAAAGTTAATAAATAACAATTGACTTAAACAAAAGTTCGCTCTTAATTAACTAAAAGAGTGGTACTATCAATAAATATCCTCAAATATTCCGAATTATTCACTGTTTTCCATTGCATGGGGAACAAACGTTGAACTTTTACGCATAAATCGCGCACGCACGATTTCATAGATTTTTATTGATTTTTGGCGAGCTATAAAAATTAAACAAAATATTTTGACAGAAAATCAACTTCAGTTTTAACATGCCCTCGACCTTCTAAAACGATAATATATTATTCCCGGTTCGAAATGAAAAAGTCGATATTTTGATTTTTGGCCAGCTTTTTTCGATTTCAGCCCACTGTGCGACACAGGTATCCGGCGGGCTCGTTCGCCCGTCCCTTTTCTCTCCCCGGCGAAGGCAAATGGTACCTCTAATAGAATTATTAACTCTTTTTACTTTCTCATAATATCTCAATTTAAATAGCGTATTTGTAAAGTACTAAAAAAGCTAAGAAGAATGATATAAAACTCGAAGTGCTCCGATCACAAATAACGAAATGGTCGAAAGTTATTTTTTAGCCGTTATACTGTATGTTCTGTTATAACTTTTGGCACAACCCTCGTATAAAAGAGAATGTCTATTTGTCTGTCCGCCGTTTCCGTTGCGTCCTTTGCGTTGTTATACCATTACCGTTTACCGTTTGTTACATCACTTCATACAACTTCTACGGTTGGACATCCTGCCGGGTAGTCACACCTCTTGACACGCTCAAAGAGAAAACAAAAAAACCCCAATGATCATGAAATCCAAGTTTCAAGTTTTCCACTTCTCTGGGTACTATCCCTCCCGAGCAACGCTTGGTGGCATGCTAGTTAATTATATTTCACTGCATAAAATGTTTCTACCGGTATCCATGTACTTCATCTGATGGTGATGTAGTGAATAAATTTAGAGAAAATGGTACAATAGAATTTGCCAATTTTCCTCCTAATTTTGGAATATTTTTATTCCTAGGTTCATGTTTGACTCGAAGACTATTTTTATTATTTTTTGCGAATTTTCCAAAACTTTTTTTATTATTTTATCGCAAAAGTAAGGCGTAAGTTTTTTTCACTCTTTAACCTGTTTTTAGAGAAAAAATAATTTGGGCATTACTATACTTATTACTATTTAGTTAGGTCAAGATGGCTCGAAATGAGAACTTCTTTCAGAACTTTTCCTCTTACTTTTCTTTAACATTTTCTCCGCATTCTCTCCCTTCGCAAGAGTCTGATGCGTAACTGGGCTTGTTGAATCATTTTTCGCTTCCTGTGCTTTTGATTTGGGCGAGCGCTCATTTTCAAAGTGGAGCGGAAAAAGTGAAATACAGGGTGTTTCAAAAAGGACTTTACAACTGTATTATGGCAACAATTTTTAATACCACAGATTGATGAGGATGACCGAGAACGAAATGTTTTCTTTATGCAAGATGGCGCACCACCACACCATCTGACTGACGTCCGGGATTTTCTAAATGACCGCTTCCCAGGTCAATGGATTGGCCGTGATGCGCCAATTGCATGGCCTGACACCACTCGATTTTTTCTTCTGGGGTTTCATAAAAGATATGGTGTACGTAACTCCTTTGCCGGCCACTCTAGCTGAACTTAGAGCAAGAATTTACGCTGCTGCTGAGCAAGTTACACCTGAAATGCTAGTGAGAGTCTGGGAAGAAATCGACTACCGATGGGATGTCTGCAGAATAACCAACGGAAGCCACTTAGAACATCTTTAGTTTAAGGTAAAATAAACTTGAAGATTTTTCCTTTAAAAAAACACCAAAACCAGCTCTGTACCTTGTTTAATAAAATTTATATGAATTTTCAAAGTTGTAAAGTCCTTTTTGAAACACCCTGTATATCTCCTAGCTCTGAGAGTGATATTTTGGCTTTCAAGTGTCTCCTTCTTTGTGATCGTTCCGCGCCTTTGAAATGCGGAAAAGCCCGTATTGATATTTTATAAGCGCAATCCATAATGCGTGTTTCGCCTTGTTCGTGAGAATTTTTTATGGTGCATTATTCTGTGATCCGCCTTGTGCTTTCTGTTAGAGTTTGCCGATAGCCATCGTAATGCGCCGAAAAAAGAGGTTCCGCTACGTATTTTGCTACTGAAAGCTCTCCCTGTTTTTGGGAAAAATATTTTATGCTCCGGCGAAAGTGAAATAACGAAAAAGTAAGTGTGGTATAGCCCATATAGACCGCAGAATATTGAATCCGTACCAGTATTGTACCGCATTAGTGCAAAAATACTTAAATATTTGGTTATTTTTCTGGACGATGGCGTAGTCAAAGGGAATTTTTCGGTTTTTCCTTTGATTAATGGAAAAGGCATCATTTGTAATATGACCAGCTTTACCATTTATCTGTCTGTTCTCTCGAAAGTTGTATTATGGGGATTCGTTAGAGGATAACTTTTGAGTAAATTTTTACCCGTGCCAGATCAATATTCTTATCAATCTCAGGTTTGAATTTCGAAGTATTTTGCTACTGAAAGCTCTCCCTGTTTTTGGGAAAAATATTTTATGCTCCGGCGAAAGTGAAATAACGAAAAAGTAAGTGTGGTATAGCCCATATAGACCGCAGAATATTGAATCCGTACCAGTATTGTACCGCATTAGTGCAAAAATACTTAAATATTTGGTTATTTTTCTGGACGATGGCGTAGTCAAAGGGAATTTTTCGGTTTTTCCTTTGATTAATGGAAAAGGCATCATTTGTAATATGACCAGCTTTACCATTTATCTGTCTGTTCTCTCGAAAGTTGTATTATGGGGATTCGTTAGAGGATAACTTTTGAGTAAATTTTTACCCGTGCCAGATCAATATTCTTAACAATCTCAGGTTTGAATTTCGAAGTTTTATAGTCACTCTTACGTGCGTGTTTCAAAGTCCACTCATATTAATTACAGAAGGAATTTTATTTTACGTGACTTCATTCAATTTTATCTCTCCTCTTATTTTTTGTGGTGCCACATTTCACTGTTTCCTTAAAACACATAGTACCTATCTTATAGTTGTAGTGTATATTTTCTCTTTGTGTATGCAAATATCAGCATTCGATTATCGCAAATTCAAAAAAAATTACATTATTATTTTCCCAATTGCATTTTTTTCTTTGAGAAAGAGGCTTGTGTTGACAAAATTCCACTTTATATTATGTACTCTAAATATTTAAAGATGATAGCGTAAGCTTTTATGCTGTAATGACGTTTAATACGTATAATACAAAATATAACCGCTCGAATCGGAGAGGTGCGTTCTATTTAATGAATCATTAGGTCAGTGTGGTTATAAAGAAGGGGTGATGAAAACAATTGATGTCTATATGATAGAGATACCTTTAACTCTCCCCTTATTCCTTAACTCTAACTCTATTTACCTAAAGTGTGAGTATGTACGCCTTTGCAATTACATCGAGTGTTTAGAGTGACTGAGGAGGGGCCTTGGGAGGGGGGAGTGAGTAAGGCCTGGGAGACACGTTAGTATGAGAAAGAGCGCGCTCGAAATTCTCCTGCAGAGACCCACCCCTCTCACGTGTCCTCCCTTCCCCCCCTAACCCCTTCCTTCCTCTCGTGCCCGCGTGCCATCGATCGTACTATGCTGCTCTAATGCTCCTTTTTTGTGCCCACTGCACATTTTCGCCCCAGTGCTGTGTGCACTCGTCAGGGAGAGTCTCCACTAGTCCGCAGTAATCCATTCAGAACTACGGAAAGCTGTTATAAGGAAATTGAGAAGTTTCGTAGTTTGTGTATGAGCCGCGACGATCTTGTTTTTGTTATCATAAAGCGTCTTTTATTTCTATGTCGATAAAACGTCATTAGTTCATCTCTCTGTATTACGGTTTTTTAGGTTTTCAAGTCTTTCAAATGTCTCTTGCACATGTAGTCTACATTATAATTAATGAATTTATATACATCCACGTGTTGTTAAAAAAAAACACCTTTCATTCTTAGCTTTATGGAAAATCGTGGTTGCTTTCTTTGTAAGTAATTACCTTTTCCTTCGTCGCCCAAAAAATAAAATTTGTACAACATATCAGCAAACTTTTGAACGGAAATTGAGCGCATGTACAACTTCGTGCGACATAACAGCAAACTCTTGAACGGCAATGGAGGAGGTGCAACTTAATTGTTTTTCTGGTTTTCACGTAGAGGTTCTGTCGTATCTAGTTAATAGAATCCGAATACTGTTGTTGTAAAAATTAAATTTTAAATATGGAAATAATTGTTTGCTGAATTTGGTTGACTTCCCTATGTACATTGTCAATAACGTAGCCTAATACTCCTTTTTTATTCCCGCTGCAGTTTAGTGCTTTCGACTTGTCGGGGATTGTTTCCCCTATCCTGTAGTAATGAAGTGAAAATTACGGAAAGTAGTCGTAAGCATTTTTGAAGTAAGGCGTTTTTCGTAATGCCAGCTACGTTTTTATTTTTGTGTTTTAAAACATCTCTAACATCTAAAACATCCCTGTAAAAATTCCTATTTTTAGATCTTTTTCACAATTGACCTTATTATTATCTCTGTAAACTAATTATTTTGAACATTTCCTAACGAAATTTTTTCTCGTTTCTTATGCACAAAAATTTTAATTAGTAATAGTCGTTGCATTTATGAATATTGCATCAATTAAAATAGATTTACGTTTTTTATTTGTCCAGAAGGCTAACGTTAGCGGTAAATTACATTTAATGACTTCAAAAACCTCACGAAAACCAAAATTTCTTTCTTATCGTCGTCAAAAGTCTTCGCTTGAGTGCTTGCAGATGAGACACGACGTGAGACCACCACTTAAACCGTGGCTTCCGACGACAGCGACAAATTTGTCCGACACGATCGCAAATCCCTTTTATCGGCCGTCCCCTTAATCAAGCCCCACCATCACCCTTCAACCCTACTTTGCTGCAGGACACGCGAGGACCTCCAACCACAACTGATCCCCACCCTCCTTTTCCTTCCTTCCTGATTCCCACTCCACCAGTCCTTAAATCTAAGTACTTCACACGCCTCCTGATTAACGATAAAACTTATTCATTTCATCAATAAAACATTCGGTTCATCAATAAAACATTCATTTCATCGATCATTAGAGGACAGTAACTCAATGCGGGTATTCCAGTTGGGTATTACAATTTTTAAAAGTGTTACATTTTCTTTTTTCTTGATTCGTGAAAAACCTTGTGAGATGTACAGAATTGTGGAAGCACTTCTGTAGGTAAGCGTTAAATCCGCTGTGGTATATTTTCAAACAGCACTTATCAATTGAACGGTACAAGTTACGAATGTACTAAATCCTGTAAAGCTCCCTTTTCTCATTTTTTACGGCTATTCAGCAGTGGAAAATCTTGGTCCTAAAATAATTCGTGAGAAAATCTCCTTTCATTATAGTACAGGGAATTTCATCGGTAATAACTTAGGTTTCAGAATTTGCAGTACGACATAAACTTTAACGTAGGTATTTTAGATTTTCTGATAGCCATTTCGTGTAAATTTAAGGATGAATGTAAAAAAAAATCCCTGCGCGTATTTTTAATTGCGAAAAGTATGAAAAAACATGTTGAAAGTGGTGTATTTAAAACTCTTCAAGGTAATGCTACATGCTTACTTTCATAAATGGGCATGAAATTTGTTCTCGTTCACCGCCTGTTTCTATTCCGCGCATTTCTCGGCAATTTAAAAATAGTTCCGTGGAATGAAGACATTTTTCTCTTCCGTGGCGGCAGACATTCCTTTACCTCCACCTTTTAGATTATCATTCCTATTCTTCACCCCTTCTCGTCACACCCCCACCCACTGCAAACACCCCTCAGCTTGCTGCCAGAACCCGTATTCCTCCGCTCCCTCCCCCTTCTTTGGTATGAATACATAAATGTATGTAAGGTAAACAATTATTTAGTCTCTTTTTAACATCAGTGCTGTACTAGTTAGCGGCAGCGACGACATCAGAGAGGGGCTAGAGATGGCTGTGCCCCCCCTATGGCATCCAATTTACTCTAAATGAAACGGTAGTTTTGTTTGGACCCCCACTACTGCTGGGAGGTTACCCCCAGCGCCTTCGCCCAGCGCCCCTATTCCCCTAATCCCTATCCTGGATCCGCCATTGGGTAGTGGTATAAATTGATAGAATTTAAGGATTTAGCCCTGCCTATAACAAGTAACTTTGGCTTGGGGTGTAAGTGGTAGTAAACTTGACCGACAGTCGAGAGTTCTGGGTTCGAATCCCGACTGAGTATTTTTTTTCTCGGCGAATTTTATCCTGGGTTTTTTTGGATGAAATCTGCGTTTTTCAATCGGATCCGCGAAATTCTATTGCTAGTCGGATTTTGCGCGGCCCGGATACAAAAAGAATATCGCACATTTTAAGGACATGGCATTTTAAGTTTATTGGTACTTCAAGTGCATGACTTATGTGTGTGCTTTTTTTACGCTCTGGGGATTATTTCTTTTCCCAGAATCCTGCAACAGCTATCTGATAGGTTAGAACTACTACTTCATCATCATCAGTTGGCAGCAATCCTACGATAGTTGAAGCAGGTCTTTACTCAACTTTCCGAGCAATTAACCTTTTAGCGTTTGCATAATTATTTTATCTAGCATCCATCACCTGCTCCATATGTGTCATTCAAAACATTCCTCTGCCTTTCTTCCCATTCATTTGCCCTTCTAAACTTACTTTAATCACATAGTTCCTATATTAACAAACGTTTAGCCAGATAATTCCGTATTCTGCTTTAGAGTCGAGATACTTCACTCCAGCTAACATTGAGAACATGGTGTTATTACGTATGACCTGTAATTTATTTGTGATTGGGTAAAACCCTAATTACCCGTAGTCATGCGTGGATATTATATTCTGACTACTGAGGACAACATACTTCAAAGTGTTCTCAAATAAGTGTCCTTCCTTCTTTGCTGATATTCCTTTTCTTCCATCCTTTCAATTTTCATTCCCTTCCATCCATCCTCTCTACGTCGCACAGTGGTCCGGATCCGGAAAAAGGTGGACAAAAATCATTTTTTCGACTTTCTTGAAACTCACTTAGACTGTAGAAGTTATGTAGTAATATGTCTGGGGTATCACCTTTCATGCTTACTTTTTTATAAAAAAAATTGCTCGCATAGATATATTGCGTCAAAGTAGCACTATTTCTAATGGAAACTTGATTTTTCCGTTTTTTCGAAAATTACGCATTTTAGATTTATTTTTGGCTTCACGCCGCCAATTATATTCGTAAACTAACTTTTCACTTTAGTAATATAGACATTTCAATGTCATAAAATATATATTTCAACCTTATATAGATGTTGATGATTGCTATAGAATTATTTGAAGGGGAGTAATTTTTTTCGGAAAAATTCGCATAAATGTTGAGTTATAAAAAAAGTGACGTCGATTTGCGCCAAATTTGCTATTGGTGTCAATAAAGTACAGTATTATAAAGATATTAGTAAAGAAATCAGCTGCAAATCTGTGCGAGTCAGCGAATAACAACGATTTATGTTCGTAGCCGCGGAAGACGTGAGCGTCGACACGCTAGCATCAGCGCAGTGTAGGCACATGGTAAAATGTGTCTCCCAATGTTTCATGGGCCAGAATCACAAAAATAAGAATTTTAGCATTTTAAAACCTATTTTATACTTTGTAATCATCCAAACTTTATCTGTGTGTGGACCAATAGAATAATTTCGGAACAATTTGAATTAGGTTAAGCGCAGTTGGGACGCTGGGAGAGGAGATAAAATATTTTCTTCGATCGCTTCTCAGAACGACTTTAATCGCAATTTGGTAATAGATTGAAGTAAATACGACAGGCTACATGCACTGCTACCGGGAAAACCCACAACCGCCTTCCCTTTCTTTCAATCCGAACGGGCAAGAGACCCCTTACCCGAACACGTGTCGGACCTCAGGGAAGTGGGAAGGGGTCTTTAGTCGGGACATTTTGCCATCTTTTGTCATTTTGCTATTTTGCCATTTGGTGCACCATCCAACTTGAGTTTATTGCTTTTCTAGGGGCGGTCTGGCTTGCAAGTGAAGCTGCACGTGTTAATAGATGAGGTCTTTACCCTCCACCCGCTTCCTTTCGGACGGATTTTATTGCAGGTCCGCCGCTAGTATGTATTTTCGCTCTAAATCCAAACATTTCACATTTTCTTTACGGGGTCCAACCCTACCCCAACAAGTTATCCAGGGGAATACCCACATTTCCATTGATAAAGATTACTCCTCTGCTTAACCCCATCCAAATTTCGGTCCAAAAATTTGTTACCTACCCTTCAGTTTCAACTTTTCTGTCGATGTGAACACATACCCATCACTAATTGCGAGGTCCTATTTTGGCTACAGTTTTTGTGATTTACAGTGATCTCGCAAAGAAGTTATAGTGTTGTGATAACTAAAAAAATTGTGATTAAGTGATTTATTAGTTCCTGACAACCACATAAATAAGGATTATGGAGCAGGTATATACTATGTTTCATTTTTTTCCGTTTCTAGTTTCCGTTTTTTTTAATTAGTCTGAGACGAGGCACCGCTCTAATTTTTCATATCTTCCCTTTTATTTGATATTTAAACTTTTTAGAAAGAAGACTGTTTTGTAGCTTTTTGCAAACCTGTGTTTTTTATTGTTGACTGTCAACAATATCATGGGCATTTACGCGGCGTAAACTGCACGAAAAAATGCTGGAGAAAAAAGAGAAAACCATGGATGCTTGAAAAAGGAATTTGAATGCATATCTTGAGAGTTGTTTCAGATTACACGGAGACGAAGAGGTAAAACTAGAGCTTAATAATTTTTTAAAGATGAATTTTTTTTTATTCCAACGAGAGAAGATGGCGAGCTAGTTCGCGATCAAACTCTTCTTTTTTGAAGAGGAATTGCAATTGGTTGGACAAAATTGTTGATTTCCCTGATGTTGTATTTCGCAACCTTCAAAGCACCACAGGTTCGTATTTTCCTTGTATTCTAATGGTGATATGGGGCCCCTGGGATATTGTTCTAGTAGTCTTATTTTTAAATTGGTACCTACGAATTTAAAAAGAGAATGGGCCTTCTAGTTGATGTGCCGAAGCCAAAATATGGTACATCCAGTGATGGAAACTCAGCTAGGCGCTTCTTCAAAAATTCTCGCCTATCGGCTGAAATTACTGGCGAGGGTCAATATATTTGAATGCTTTCTTTTCATTGTTGCAATATAACATCTTTTTATTATTGCTTTATGCAGTACTTTTCACATGAAATAACATAGTTAATTAATTTTCATGAGTAGAGGAAGAGGTAATCTTTCACTTCTCAACAATTTTAAGGTCTTTGTCTTGCGGATTTTTGATTGATTCAGTAAAATTTAAAAAGTTCTGTATGGATACAGCGGAAAATTTTGTGAGACATTATGGTTGGTTTTACATGCCACCCACTGTGCACAAATACATGGTGCAGATGTCATCGAGTCGGCTCTTCTTCCTATTGGAGAACTGTCGGAGGAGGCCCAGGAATCTCGCAATAAAGACATTAGAATATATCGCGAGCATCACGCGAGAAAAATATCTCGACTTCACACTAATGAGGATAGTTTCCGGAGACTAATCCTAATATCGGATCCTTTTATTAGCACATTAAGAACTGAACTAAACAAATGCCGGGGCCTTAAATATCTTCCGCAGGAGGTTCGTGATCTCTTGGTCTTGCAAGAGTCTCAAAATTCTTCGAGTGAATGAGAAGAGGAGGATGGGTGGGATTCAGAAGAATCTGATGCTGAACAATTAAAATACATAATTGTAAATTTATGAGGAATTAACCATGCTTTTATGAGAATAAAAGAGTCACTTAAATACTATTTTGACACTTATTTAGTAATTACTTTTTAGTCCATACAGAAGAATCTCACGAAATCTGGAAATCGCACCTCTTTAACGTAAGTCAATGCACCCAAAAACCCTACTTTTAGCCGTTTTTTGTGTCTATTGACTAATTTTAAAGATCATTAACTCATTCTATACGACTAATTATCATTTATTTTCATATTTATCATGATTGCCGTTTATCTATGCAGTCAGCGTTACAATTAGCCATTTAATGAGTTAAAGTTCCACGATATCGCATGAAATAATAGTTTTTTCGTAAAAATAACTGCAGAAATGAAAATAGCTCGCCAAAATACATGAAAGGGAGCAATTTTTAAAGACATCCAACGAAAATCTGATTTTTGTCCAACTTTTTCGCGATCCGGACCACTGTGCGTCGTCTTCTCATCTGAAGGGCTGCCATACGACTTGATCCACTCGCACTTGCCCCTCACCCTTCCTCTCCAATTATAGTTACCCTTCTTACTATGACTTAATTAACGAATCAAAGATGAAAGTATATTTAAACGCGTATTGATGCCAGTGCTGTAATTATTTTACACATTTATTGATCGAATTAAAGAATTCAGTCGGACAAACGGCCATTATCCTCGTTCCTGTTTCATTTTGCCCACCGGATTTGGCTCTCACAAGAACTTATACCCATACAAATATTTGTAGTGTTACATGGACTCTAAGTCAATGCATTTTACCCCAATTTTTTTGTGACTTATGTTGCTTCTGCCATTGGCTTCAAATTGAAGTAGTACAAACTTATAATAACGTTATTACTTTGTCTTTATCTTTAAATCCATATTCTGCATAAAACCAATGACACTTGGCTCTAGCCTGACGTATGAAAATCACTATGTTGAACGACCAAACTTTAAATCTTAAAAACTATAAATCCTTGATAGCCTGGAATCAAGTATGAGCTTTACATCTCGTGGTTATCCTGTTTAAATAGGTATTAGTTTAACTAATTAATTAATCTTCCGTCTTCACTGGAATTCCTTTTCTCCCACCCTTAAGATCCTCTACCCTTCTCTACACGTCATCCCCGCACAACAAACAGCTCTCCCCATTTCAGACCCGCTACCCCCTCCACTTGCTTCGAGGCCGCGTGTTCTCCCCCTACCCCGGCCACCCCCCCTCTCCTCCTCCTCAGCAAATCTTCCTTCGCACCCCTCCTCCCCTTGAGGTCGGTATTATTACGGCGCGACACGCGACGACGATCTAGAGTCTTCCGAATTCCTCTCAGGCCTTCTCCTCCCTCCCCAATCCCTCCGCTTATTCGTGTTTATTTTTAGTTTACCCTTAAGCATCGGACTTTCCGATTAATCCAGTTGGGCCACTTTGTCGAGGGAATTTCGCGTGAGACATCCCTTCCTAGTTTTCTTTTTTCTTTAGAATTCAGAAATAGCAAGGAGAGTGGGTGGCTCATGTTACGCTACGATTTTTTGGATGTTTCTTTCGGTTGATTTGATTGATTTCCAGAGCTCGCCGGAATGACGCTGCAGGTTAACATCCATCGGCAGTCTGTTGTTCACCTCAATCATTTTCACTGTTTTTCCTCTCAACAGTTTCATGTATCTGTGCTCATATTGAAAGCTTTCACATGAACGCGATGAAACTATTTTTCCTCGCCTATTTCTACTTCGCAACGTTTTCTTCAACTCTTTTTATCAATGGAAGCTCGTATGTTGTTTATTTCACTTGCACCCTGACTTTAAATTGATTAATTCGTGAAAAATAACCCGTCAGTAGTGTGATTATAACGGTCCGACAATTCCGGTGCATAAATTTATTCCTAGCATTTTTTTGTGATAAAGTATATGCCCTGAATACACTTCCTACCAGCACAAATTCAACGAACTAATATCTTCGGGAATATACTGGTTGGCCATTACTTTTCTTTTGTTCTGTAATGTTTTTTTTACTTTAGTAATTATTTTCCTTTCAGTAATTATTTTCCTTTCATATTGTCTTCTAACGGAAACTGAAATTTTACTGCAATTTACCTTTAACGCAAATATTAATATTCTCGTGTGATTCGTTTTTCAACATATTTCTTTTCAATAAAATCTTTGAGGATTCACAACTTTATTCAGCCTATCTGAAAAGCCTGTTCTCGTCCATCCTCTATTTTTCTACTTCCTCCTCCATCCTTTCATGCAATAAGAGTTTCAGTGAGTCATCTACTTTTCAACTTCAACCAACATTTTTCTCTCCGTAATTTTCTTCGTTTCTCCATGAGCAGTGGAGCTTTCCTCGTTAAATTTCCTCTCCCTTATATAGCTTTTCTTCTGTTCCTTCTCTCCACGTCCTCATCTCCAACACCAATCTCCTGTTTTCACTCTTCCTCCTCTTGCCTTATGGTGGATGTAGACGTTACTCTCTACATATAGTTATTTGAGACTTTTCGTATATTCCGTATCCTCTATGATACCCATGTTCACAACGTCACTATATTATATCTTATCTCTCTTATCCATTTTTTAATTCTTTGGTATTCTATCCTTGGATTGATTTGCAGTAGACTTGCAAACCGTTACCTTGTCTACCTCTCTTCACAATTTTTGGTCGCTATTGTAGTTGAAATCCTCCATTTACTCTTTAGCTTTATGAGATCGAGGTCCTTTGCTACTATTTTTTCCTTATGATATCTTCTTTGTTCGACAGAATGTGTCCCTCTTTTCGTATCTACCTGAAACATATTGTTCACCTGATGTCTTTATCCGTATCCTATGATAAACATCTTTTGCTTTTTGTCTTTACAACTGACCTCAATATTCTCTGTTAGTACCAATTTACAAACTACGCAAGCCTCTTTATTCCATTTTTCATAAAAAAATAAGGCATTTTTCTAGTTTGTATGTTATGAATCATGATTGCCTCGTTCTCTGGCTGAACGTTTTGTAGCAATATTTTCAAGGATGCATATTTTTCGCACAAAAGAACGATCCAACTAAATCGGAGTTTTACCTACGAGTTACTACTTAGTGAATGGCGTCATAGTTTTGGCTTTCTTGCGATTGATTTTCATGTTCAATCTTTATAAATGTGTGTGTTAAATCCATCAATTTATGTTGATTAACCCGCATAGTTTCTCACGCACGTTTTCAAAGATTTATAGTTAAAAACGGCTCTAATTATGCAACCCCGACCTACTCCGATGCTATGATGATCAACATCCTTTTTTGACTAGTTTCTGGTGTTTCACGTGCAAGGTTAAAATAGGATATCGCTAATAGGAGACATTATTTTTCATAGGCAGAAACATTCCTTACTGAACAAATAACCGTGCCTAATCAGAAAAGCGCGAGTTAAGTGACAATCCGTGCTCGCAATATTAGTGTTAAAGCACGTTAGTCATATCTCAAAATGGTCATTTTTGTGTTGTGGAGGTAAATACTCGCATCGTTTGTCACGGTACTATTGCATTTGGGATAAGACCTACTTTTAAAATTTTATAATCGACCTTCCCTTCGTGAAAATACGTACTTGCGGGATAAACAACTCAATCGTATGGCTAATGTGTGTGCAATTCTTCCAGCTGAAATTAATAAATTCAGCATCGCATATCGTGTGGACTCATATTGCAGACCGTAATTAGTTTTCCAGTAATTTGTGAGCTCGCTCATAAATGCAAAAGTACGAATGCAGCACCATATTTCTGAATTCGTACTAAATTCCAGTCCTTCTGCTTCCTCGTGAAATAATAGCGCGGCTAACGATAAAAATTGATCTCCGTCGGCGATGAGGATTTTTAATGGCTGCTCTCGCTTTAACGGCCAGCAGCGTCGCTTTTCCGTCTAGAAAAGAAAGAGACCCCGTATAAATGAGGGCCCTTGTGCGAGTTTCGGTCCTTTCCAGCGAGAATGGCGCAGCCACGTAATGAGGAAAAGCCGATAACGAATCGGAAAAAGTAATTTCCGCCTTCTCCGCCCGGTGGTTGGCGTCGGGTAGCGTTCTCGTCAGCCGTCTGCGGGACGGAGTGTATAGTGTTGAGAAAGAGGGCGAGGAAGTAGCGAGAGCTCTATATGGCTCGTTGAAACGCTTTTGCGTTCGTTTGATGGAGTGTGCTTATAGAGCTGAAAACAGAGCACTTGTGCGAGAGTTATTCCGCTCCACTGTGCTGCTGCATTAGCTGGCCTCGGAGGCATTTCAGCTGTATAACCCATAGCGCGTGAATCGGTCTTTTAGTGGAGACTCCACCCACGCACCCCCCTCCCTATCTCAGCCCCTCCCCCATCGCGGGCGATTCTTTGACCTACGGAGATAAGTCTACGGAGGGAGAGAAGATCGGCTGGTCTCTGAAAATTTTGCCTACTTTTGGAGACAAATGGTTTTCACAAGAACCTTAATTATCGTTTACATTTACGTTTGAGGTAGTTTTTGTTTGCAATTGTATGTTTTTTTCCAGAGGCTGGGATTAGTAAGATCTTAAGCAAAGGCAGGACTGCCACAATAAACTCGTGTATTTGTACTTCGTGGACATAATAGCCTTTCTCTTAATTTCGCTCCTGGCATAATCGAGTAAAATGGTTGCGGAAATTTTTCCCGTTTTTCCAATTATGCATTCATGCATAAATCTACATACTACTCTGCAAACTGCCTCAATATGCGTTGGGCATGTTAGGACACCGGACGTTTGCAAAAAAAAATGAGTGCGCATTTGATTAATTTCACGACAGAAGTATATGAGGAATTTATTAAATTCCTTTTTTTTTCAGGGGAAAAATGAATAACTAACTCTATCCGTTCGTCAATATCTCTATTTTATCGTTTCTGTCGTATCTGATAATATAGTGAGGGTCTGAAATGATGTTCAGTGAGTCTCTCCGAAAAATATCTTTCTTTATTGCTAAAGAACTCTCACCCTGGACCATAGATTCCAAAGTCTCGAGCGCCATCTTGCCTCATTCGTACGAAAAATTTGTCACGCTTTCTATTCGCTTGTGACAGTTTTTGACGAATCGCTCTGCTTTCCAATGCATCATATTAAGGTCGCGGATTTAATCTTTCAGCCACACGTTGGTACTTATGTATTGCTTATTTCAAGTGACTGTTACTTATCTGTTAAAGATTATATTCGGTTTTATAGAGGATCAAGGGGGGTCGTTATGTGCACAAATATTTATTTTTACTTTAAATATACACATTTTTTTAATTGATCGTTATATCCTCTATTCCACTTTCGCAAAAACGCCGTTTCAATGTCTGAAGTTATTCCCGATAACTTCTCTATTCCCCCATAAAAATGCTGGTAAAATGGATGCATTATTTATTAGTACTTGATCGAAATGTTAAAATAGTAATTTGAAGAGCATATTGCAATAAATTGCTTGCAAAATCTTGAAGTGAATTTGCAAAATAAATTATTTTGAGTCAAGTTTGACTTCCCTTGCAATGCTTTTAACTAATTCTTTGCAAAGTTATTATTGGTGTTGGTTATAAATTACTTTTTTAATCATGATTTCAATTATGTCCAGTTACGTTTTTGGTATTCTGACCATCTCTATCTACTTTAGCCTCACGTTTCAGTGGCGCGTGGTCTTGTTAATCATGGATGCTCAACTATCTCAAACTGTTCTCTTCGAAAAAGCCGTTGTGCCTGTAATGTTCCCATGTACCCTGTTGCTGCGTTATTCCTATATCTTTAGAGAGGAAAACTCGATTTTCGTCGGTATCTATGATATAATCAGGAGGATTTTCTTCGGGAAGCAAATAATGAAAGCCCTCAATAAATCTGCATGGTGCGTATGACGTTTTTAGGTATGGATTAGAGTGGGTCGATTGACATGTTAAGATAGTGGGTATTTAATGTTACCAGTATTGGTTATTTTGTGGTGAGTTATAGGTGTCGAAGGAGTGAGTTCACGGATATAATACTCGGTACTCGACGGAAGAGGACCTGTGAGCCATTGTCTCTGTAACATACGACCTTCTGCAAGTATCTCCTAAGTTCCCCAAGCATTCACACTCTTCACGTCTCTTATGGATCAAGATTCTTTTGGTAAGTAGGAACGAGCAAAATAATTTAGCATTGAAATTACTAAATAATGTAGGTTATATTGAAGTTATTTGTCGTTTTCTATCTTATTATTTGTCTTCGGCCATAAATATTGTTCGTTTGTATAGGCGATGTTCGATTAAAAACCATAAAATAATAAATGCTACACGCCGCCGATGTATTTAGTGGCGAAGTGTTGGTAAAGGGATAACCGTCATACAGGTTTTCGTCATCCATTGCAAAATTCTGTCACCCGAATTCCTAAGCCAATGAATGACTAATAATGAATCGTGCAATTTTAAAACCAGGAACATTATATTAAATCACGTTTATTCCTACGTTTCCTGATGGTATAAAAATATTTTGATTCAAGTTTAAGTTTCGTCATGGTCTCAGAAATGGAATTTTTTAGCATTTTTCTGGCTGATGTACGGAATCATCGAATTTATAGCTGTGTAGCAACAAATTGTTTCGAGATATCTAAATTTTCCTTCTCATTGTTGTAGGTGAAGGCTTCCTTAATAGCCTTGTGAATTTCCATGTTATTACCCTCTTCAGCATTTTAGTTAATAATGGAACTGTAAAACTGTGCTATTTGCTGCTGCTTCTCCATCCAGATTCGTCCTGCTCTTCCTTTCTCCTCAGCTCCCCTGACTTCTGCGGTTGGTAATTGTTTCCACAAAAAATAGGAGTTTATGGCGCGACCCTCCTTGCTTTCATCGCCTGTCACATTTTAAGCGCGAGCGACCTCCTTCCATTAGCGCTATGCAAGATGCGAATCACTTCCAGACTCCCACTATATACTTTCGCTCTCGTCTTGACCGCTCGCACCCCCGCGTTTTAAATTGCCTCGCCGCTGTCTCATTCTCGCCTCCGTCTTCTCTTGGTGTTTAGTCTGGAAATTAAGAGTGGTCGAATTTCCTCTTTTCCAGCGTGTTTGTCTAGGGGACTGCATGGAGGAGGCACCAGGCCGTCCCGTAGACGCTTGGTACGCTACACGACAGAGAGTATTAAATAGTGGACTATTTTACCTATATGCGCCGGGAGTCCCACACTATCCAAAATGACCACTCACCTGAGTGTCGGGTGAAACAACAACAAAAAACAAAACACAACTCGTCGATGGCTTCCTCAGGCAGCGTCGGCTCCGAGATCCTTCCAGCTTGACACTATTACAACTGCCGTTCACGGCCTACAACCACGAAAACAATACCTTAAAACAATTAAGCTCTCGCCCACACGGGCTCCCAACAAACAACAAATCAAGCGAGTGACGATGTATGCCCTATGGCGCGAACACGCTTAATGTTTGTTGCCTTGTTTGGGCCAAGGATGGGAGGGCCAGGGGCGAGGGAAACCAAAAATACGAGGCCTGGGTTTATTTGCGTTCCTGCATGAAATTAAAATCACCCAATAAGTTAAGTTTCGACCCGGGTCGAAACTTAACTCTCGGGAATGAAGCTAAATTAATCGAAACTCCGCAGCTCGTAGTTAAGTTTTGATCTCAGAAGTTGACTGGAGGGGGGATAAGAGGGAATAGTTTCGACCCATTACGTGTAGAGAGGTTAAAACATTGAGCTTAAAAATCGAATGCCCAGTTTGCGTTCACCGTTCTACTGTTTATGGTCAAAATGTGAGTGCCCCGTGCATATAATGGCGGTAGGCCGAACCTCTACTTCATTTAACTATACCTTGTACTCGGTGTGTTGGTAGAAACTGAACCGTTTGTAGGTGAAGCATGTGGTCCCTCCGGTGCGGAACATTATCTGCGTTTCGTTTCGTCCCAGAGGTTTACTTTAGTTTACTTGGGTTCCCCACATCTCGTAGTTGTATCTTTTCCCACTGTCTCTACTCTGTACGCCTGTTCCCACCCCCTTCTTCAAAGATGTCAAATCCTCCCCAACCTCCTTTCTCAAGGGTATAAAGGTGATTTTCAAATGTTTTGCATGTCTTGTACCAGATGATGGCTCAGTCAGCCGAAACGCGTTGTACGCAGTAAAAAAAATTGTGGAAAAGTGCTACGCTCTTCTATTGCCATCCCTGGTTCAGGCGCATTTGAATCGGTGTTCAATAACGTTCTCAGTTAGGCCTTGATTGCCAAGCGATCTATTTATTCTCAATACTTACCACATAATAATCAATGACGTGAAGAATGGTATAGAAAAGTTATGAAATTGATTGGTCTCAGGGTTGCCAAGTTTTGTCTTCGTTATCACCTTGGATTAACGTTTAGGAGTATTTCAACGCGTACACAATGCGCTAATTTTGCCACCGTTTGTGTTTGAACTATATTTCTTTTAATTCATCCATGCGCATTATTTCTCGTTTTATCTTTCTATAGATCTTATCAGTGATAGATCTAAGAGTTGCCAAGTTTTGTCTTCGTTATCACTTTTGATTGACGTTTAGAAGTATTTTAACGCGTACATAATGCGCTATTGTTGACACCGTTTGTGCTTGATTAGTATTTCTTGAAAGTTATCTACGCGCATTTGTTCTCTTTTTATCCTCTGATTGATGTTAATATGCCCTCTGCATCCCGTTTATCTGGAATGGAGTCGGTGATAATCGTAACTACCTGATAATTTAAAAAAAAAATTTTTTACTGTTTTATGGATGAACATCAGGGTGGGTTCAGGTTCTGTTTTTTCTCAGCCTTGGCTGAATTTCTTGTTGAAAATAGCTCCACAGGTACGTTATTCGTCATTATAATTGATGTTAATTTCAAATAATTTACCTTATTATTACTTTTTGTGGGGTTATTTACTACCATATGATGACTTATTTGATAAGAAATGAAATTCAATCGAAGTAAGTATTATTTTACCAGCAATTTAGCCCCCAAAATGGAATTTTAAAAATGTAGGCAAAAAAAGAGTTGTGTTGTGCGGGCGGTCTATACTCCAATTTTGTTGTTAATTCATAGACATTTTTTTAACCATAGATTTTGTCGAAAAAACTTCAAATTTCATTTTCATAATCTATAAACATGTATCCACTCTTTATTATTATCCATTATCCCATATTTTCATAAAATTCGTCTTCATGACCGTTTGATTCAGAAATCAGCCTGATTTTTCGCAAAATTTTAAAATTTAGAGCTCGGGCGGCAGTGGTTAATTTTATCCGATTTGAAAAAAATTTTGTGTGCGAGAGCCTTATATCATTTCGCAACTTTCCCGCATAGGGCAAATTTGATCAGGAAAAAAAACCTTTTTTCGGCCCACCCTAATGAACATCCCTTGATGTAACTGACTGATTTGGTCTCGGTAATTAATGCATTCTTAATTTCTTTCTATCGGACATCAAGCTGTCCTCTTTCTTAGTTTCTTCTGCTATCCTCCTAATTGCATTTTGTTGGAATTCTCTCGCTTTAACCTTCTGATTTGTTCTTGTTAAGAGATTTCCTCAGGACTAAGGACGCTTTCATTGAAATTAATTTGCAGTACGTGGAAATAATGAATGCAGGAACGAAAACAAACTTCTCTGAGCAAAATTGTCATCATTTTTGTGGTGAAAATGAAAATTATCGATCATGTTCGGCAGCATTTAAAAAAAGTGCATCCCTTCTTGGCTCATTAAGTCCTTTTTCCAGGCCTTTGGTTATTAAAATGTTATCCGTTACAAATTGTGCGTCATGTGGAAATTTTACGCCCCATTTTTCAGCCAACTTCAAAGAACTCTACAGCCTTCCTTCATTAAAAGAGGAAACCAGTGAAATCAATCTCCCTTTTTTTGAGCTTTGATGTTATTTCCATCGCACTTCCACGTACCTTTCCAATTTTTCCTTTGGATATTCTTATTAAAAAATTTTCTCTCTGTTTCACGAAAATGATAAAAAATATTACACTGTTTCCCATTCGTCCGTGAATGCCACGTTTTAAGCTCACGCTTTAATTCATGTTTTTTTTTCTTTTTTGTGAAGTAAGCGACCTGGAAACATGAATACAGAACTAGTGGCGATTTACGGGGGTCGCCCCTCCCCCGTTATATCCGGAAAAATTCAAATTATGATAATTTTTGAGTTAGTTCCCCAATCCAATATTTTCTTTCGCCAGCTTCACGAACAATGTTTGAAATTATGTGATGAATGTCTAAAATCTACTTTCCTACACATGTCCGACCTCAGACGCATTGTCGCCGAGAGGTATGGTACCACCAAGGCGCCTCGGAAATTGATAAACGTTCCCCCGCCCCAGAAAACCCGTCCCTGTACGGAAATGCCATAAGAAATCGCAGAAATACATGACCCTCAATGCAGGGTCGACAGAAATACATCAGATTCCTTTTCACAGTTATCTAATCAAGGACCTTCAATGCCCTCGGAAAAGAATATTTCGAAATCCATATAAATTTGGAAATTAAATAACAGACTCGGTCTTTCAAATGACTTAGATACCATCTACGAGGAGAAGAGTTTCTGACTTTGAATCAGATGAAAGTGATGATAATGATAACGCAAAGTAGCCTTGTTTACCTTATATATAAATGATGATAAGCAAAGACTTGTGAGTCATAAGGAAAAGTGATGTGAACTAATGTAACTGTTAAAATTTATTTTGCCGTGCTCTGTGGACTTCAGAGTAAATATGGACGAGAGCGCTATAAGTGGTTGCGTTGTAACTAAAAGCTGAGACCTATCCACGTCAACATTACTATGTGAAATGGAATACGTTGTGAAGGAGTTTCTAATAAATAGATTTCATGACAATCCTGGTGCCTCTTCCTCTTCTTTCTAAGAATTAAAATGAATGGAAATGAATTTCTAATTGGAATAGCTATAAACCATATGTTAGCAAACTTAGTCATCGGAATAAGCCAATCGTAGCATACATTTCAATCTTGGTCGCCTACGCAGAAGCTGCAAATCGCTTCTGTTTGCATTTACTCTAAAATTTAGGCCAGCATAGTCATCGTACATAGCGGCTTATGTTGGGCCTTAATCTCGCTTCGAATTGGGTGCGTTTTGGGGTGTCTGTGATGTTTGTAAGTCCTGTGTGGTCGAGGGCCAACTCAGTGTCTTCGAGCGCGAGGACCAATGATGTCTGCGGCCCGAGCGATTCAGTGGAAGGGTAGCTGTTGTTTCCCTTTCCCATGCGAAGTCGGCCAAGTGTAACAGCCAGGGAATAGCCTTGCAGCGCGCATGGGGATTGTTTACCCTCCCCCCCTCTGAGAGACTCCTTTCAAGTCGGTAATTGGTTTGGCGGAACGCTCCGTTTGAGCGCGGAGTGATCTGTTTACAAGCGCTTCTTCGAGGCTCCCCTCTCTCTAAAGTGCAATTTTTCGCTGCCGAGTACTGATCTTGGAGTTCATCATCTCGACGGCTGTAGTCGAAAGTGTCGCCTATCTGGGGCGAGTGGACGCGTCCTGCTGCTTGCAAAGGAACTCGTGGCTGTTCTAACAGCGAGCTCACTTATTCAGTGATTGGTTTGATGCAAAACAATCAGGCGTGTGATGTTACATATTTAGGGAATGATGAATAACGCCTCCGAGTGTAAGTCTGAGAATGATAAGCAAAATTGTGGTTAAACTGTTCTCGGGATCCCCACTGGGTTAATTCTTTCTTAACAGCCAACTTTTCAAGCTTCGTCTCGGCGCTCATCATCAGGGATGAATGAAAAATGATATGCCAACAGGGCTAATATGTTAATAATTATCAGGGCTGATATGCAAAATTGTTTGCCAACGCTTCGATATATTTCATGTATCATCTTCATGGCAACTAGCTAAGTTAAAATCGGTAAACAACTTTTTTGCAAATAAGGTATATGTCAAATATGGCCATATATGTCAAACTTCTTGTCTCTTCTTCTTATTTATGCACAATATTTATATTTTTTTATTTTATAACTCTAAAAAAATCATTGTAACAATCTTTCATGTCTTCATACATTCTGTGATTCATAGCCTTGAAGAAGATATGAGAAATGTATCTAAACGTTGGCTAACAGTTTTGCGTATCATTCTCAGACCTATACTCCGAGACATTATTCATCATTAAATAGTTGAAGGCAAGAAAAAGAAAACGCTTTATATTTAGGGAAGGGAGTCCAAGTCCTTTCATTTCCGTGGGCTACCTCGTACTTGGAGTATTTTTGTTTGGATGCGTCCAAAAACGAGCCAGGATTCGAGCCTAGAATCCTTCAATCAGATGTTCAAGGGCATACCCACTGGGCCAGGGCCTTAAAACGAGGTAGCGGATTTTGCCCGTCCGACACAATCGATGTACCCGCTCTCTTCCACTTCATAATGTCATCTTCTAGGAATAAATGCTTTCTGTCACTGTTACTGCCCTCGTTCCTCAGAATAGGTTTAAACAAAACTATTTCAACGAGGCTTACCATTAGCCGAACGCCGAGGTCAACGTTGAAACCATGTGGTTCCGAAATATGGCAGATTAAAGTTATTCTACTTTTTAGGGAAAGTTTATGTGGATTATATTGCCACGCTCCCCGCCTGTCTCCTATCCCCAAATTTAAATTTCCTCTTCAATTCCTGATAGGTACTATTCCCTTTCGTTCAAATGTTAAGTCCTGCTTTCTTCCTCCACCCCACCCCTCTCTGTAATACCCAATTCCATTCTTCTCTCGAATACGTATTTTAACCGCTCAAAAAAATGTACAACTCCTCCAAGATTAGTATTCGCTCCATCCGGACCCTCTGTCTCATCCGAATCTCCTTTCATAGTTTCCTCTTCTCGCCCACCATGCGTAACACCTCCTCGTCCCTCTTTCTTTCGGTTCTTTTCAGCTTATCCTTTAATTATTACGAAAAAATAGCTAACAGTTCGCAAATTAAAGCCGTGAGAGCATATTCTATTTGACACCGGATGCCTGTCCTTCTTCTTGAGTTTCAATGGAAATAAAATTTTCATCCGAAATAAAGCTGTCGTTCCGCTGTCATTGGAAACAGCCAATCAGTGGTCTCCTAATTACAGAACTGTGGAGGAGATGGGAGCGGTTCACGCGAGTTCAGAGGTTTTTATTTCAATCAAGGCCTTTCGTGCAGAGCCTTTAAGTCAACCATTCCTATTTTTCCTCTCAGGCAAGGCCACCCTTAACTTTTAATGTGGGACGTGTACGCTAAAAAATCGAAGTATTTATATTCTGCCTTGTAGATTCATTGAAAAGCCAATGTTTATAAGTAAATACTGCATTCAATATAGTTGTGTAGATGCGGAATCCTGAGAATGGCTGTGCACTTTGTAACATTACAATTCAACCAACAGTTGAGAATTTCCCTATGTTGGTGTACAGATCGTAGTGGTCTTAAGCCACTTACAGAGTTTGGATGGATTTGGGTAATTACTCGTTGTAATGAAAATCATTTCTTGCCAACAAATCATAAGAATTAGTCAATGTTTTTTTAAAACATCAATTGTCAGCGGAGGATCTGGATCTGTTGTGGTTCCACATCCACGGGCATCTAATATTTTAGTGCTTATCTGAGTTATGCTTTAAAAAAGTTAGGCATTTTAAGCTTTATGTTTGAAAAAGTAATGAAAAATAAAAAAGCTATCGTCGTCCATGGTAATATTTGCGCATGACTGGAAAATAAAGGTTACTTCCAGTATAAAAAAGGTATTTTTCAAAGATCATCATAACAAAAAGAAAAAGGTGCCTCATATCACAAAAGGGGAAAGGGCCATGATAACAATTCTTGTTGAGAATTAATGCTTTCACTGAAATCAAGTACAGATTAGGTATGAAAAAGACGCCACAGTCGACCTGAACTATTCGAAAGGTTTTATTTGAAAACATTTTCATTCAGTATGCATGCTGTGTAGCTTATTTCCCTATTAAGATATTAGTATACCATACGTTAATGTAGAAATTTTAATCAATTATTAAATATGTTTGGAATCCTTAATTATTTTCAATATTTTAATGGCGGCGGAACCTTTTTTCGAAGTGTTCATTTCTATGGCTTCCATCCTGCTTCATCATCATCCCAATGTTTTATTCTTGGTACCTGTTGAGGCAAATGGACCAGTGAAGGCCTTAATGCGGTAGCAGCTGCGCGTCGTGCCTTATCGCTCGTCCTCGCGTGCTCTCTTGTGGATTCAGAGATTGGCAGTCTAAATGCCTTACTGCAGATAAGATAAGAATCTGCCGGGGAGAAATCCAAGAGAGATTAGTGTTCCGTTTGATTCTGTTATTCGTTGACCATCGCTGTCAAATCTTTACTCTCCATGGTCTTTGGTATAGAATAACAAAATAGAGTTTACGTAGCGAGGCAAACTGGACGTCGTATTTGTTATTTTCTCCGAAAGCTACCGTGAATGAATGAGGCAAAACAATCGCAGTTACTGATTGCGATAAAACGCAAATACGTTTATTTCAATTGAAATATTGAAAATAAGGCTCGTTTGTTCATGCCTGTGGCAATTAGCAATGTAACTAATGGTTATTGTACCTCATGATTACTAGGAGCATGAATTTTAAGGAAATGGAGAACTAGGCGACATCGCTGCTGAAAATCCTGTCTTAGCCTATTTCTGTTTCTTCATTCGAGGCAAATCCTTAGGTCCTTATGGTATTCAGAACCAGTGGCGCAGCGAGGGGGGGGGGGTGGTTTGGGGGATAAACCCCCCCCCCCCCCCCCCCAGAGCTCAGGGAAATTTTTAAGTTTAATCGATTTTACTTAATTGGATTGATATTACTAATGGAATAGTGTAAGGATTAGTAAAGTATCCCTCATAAAGCCGTAAAATTCACCATTTTCAACCATTTCTATTATAATTCCGCAAATTATTAATCTCGCACCTAACGCTTATCCTGGTGCATATACCGTACCTTCACACACCCCGGTATTAGTTGCACTTAAGGCCCCCCCCCCCCCAGCTTTAATTCCTAGCTGCGCCCCTGTTTAGATCTACACACTCCAGAGACAGTGAGAAATAATCCCCAGTAAGCTGAGGGCTAAAAATGTTTCAAAAATTGCTATTTTAGGAACGCTTTCGCCATGCCGTTTATTTACACCACACTTTCACCGAGGTGAGAATCCTGGACCTGGTGAAGATGGTGATGAGATGGAATGAGGAGGTAACGGAGTGTATATCTGAAGGAGGCTGGAAATACGACGGAATATAATAAAGAAGTCGCTCTTCCCCCACTATTATAGGCAATTGACAAGGTTAAAACCGTGTGGAGCTCTGTAAAAAAAAAGACTAGGCTTAAATCTCAAGGTCGTAGATGTTGGCAGAGCCATCTTATTCCTACCAGGGTATGCGATATTGCACCAAGTATAAGGTAAAGTCTCGGTAGGAAGGCCGAGAAGAAATATACAGGATGTTTCAAAATGAATAGTGGGGTTTTAATGCTTTGTAATATTTATTATACTTAACTTACAGCTAGAAATGATGCATCAATTGAAAGAGCAACTCAAACAGTTTTGTTTGTTGGCAACAATGCATATGTGCACTTAATGTTTGTGCCTCCATCTTTTCGAAAGCGCTTGTAGCAAAACTGGTGAACAGGAAGCTTTTTGCATGTTACAGTTTGCAAGGATGGAATCTGTAGTTACAGTGCAATGTCCATTCCGTTATAAGTTCGGTTTTGATCCTCCAGGTGATAATAACAAACATGCCTATGCTAGCGGCTTACCTTTTGAATTAAGAAACAGGATTGAAGTAGCTGTTGCAACAATTACTCGAGAGACACTGATAAACATTTTGGAAGAACTCGCATATCGCCTTGAAGTGTGCCATGTGACGAATGCTGCTCACATTGAACACTTGTAGGCTATTATGTAAAACTGTTTGAGTTGTTCTTTCATGTGATGTATAATTTATGTATGTAAGTTTCGTGTGATAAATATTTGATAGCGTTAAAACCCCACTATTCATAATAAACGACTGTTATATTAAAGCAATATATATTTCTGGAAGTGCACGCCCTCGTGGTTGATTGAATAATTGTAATTGAAAGTTTTGACATTTTGGCTGCTTTTACTTTCAGTCTTAAATTAACGTTACCAAAATTTCTCTACTGCTTTATTTTTTAGGATCTAGATGACAAATCTGTTTCGAGAATCGCCGGGTGAAGTATTGTTTTTATCCTAAAATTGAAACAATGAAACTCGGACGAAAAGTCATATATTCAGTGGGAAAAATAGAGTGGTAGGCAATGGTCTTAGCATTCGAAATACTTATAAAGCAGCTATTACTACGAAGCAGCAGATACACAAGCCGGAAACCCTTTTTTTTAGTTTAATTTAAGCATGCCCATGAATGTGGTACTCGGTGTTAACCCGCTGATTTGAGAAGAGTGCGCCAGAGGATTTATGCATCAATTAAAGCGTGGACAGTGCCGTTGTTTTCAAGAAAAGGCGGCGAACTAAGTGAGCTTAAGGAGCTCCGAAAAGTGGAGCCGCGTCACTTGAACCCCATGACCTCTGCCTGAGTGAAAGCCCTCAAATAAATTCACTCTCCCATTTACCCCCATCCACCCTCATTCAATCTGTATGGAGAAGCGCCGCCTCCCGATTTAAATGAACTTGGATGGCTGTGGAGCACGACAACTTGCGTTTCCCTCATCCTCCTCCTTGGTCCCCTTCCTCGGCATTAGGCTGAAATTCTTCTTTATTCCTCCCCTGCCCGCACGTAGTATAGGGCCGTGCCCTTTCCGGCCATTATCGAAGTCGGATCGATTTATCGGTACGTGCCTCCTGATACCACTCTCGCCCTCGCGCTAATGGCCAGTGCGGTGATCAGTCCGCGCCTTTAATTAATACGAATGTGTTTTGTTGGTTAATTTGACGAAGAGGCGCATTCGTTCTTCCCTCAGGCTTAACTAGAAGGTGTTTGGAGGGGGGTCTTTCATGTATATACTGTGTTATTCACCCCGCTAGTGACGACGTGGGGCATCTTTTTCCATTTCTTTCGATCACCAGCCTGCCATTCTTCACCGTTAGCGAGCGATGCCCCTTCCGTTCATATAGGGGGATTTTAATTCGTCGAACGGTAATGCCGGCTAATGAACATTGATTTTTTTTTTTCCTCGGGAAAATTTAGGGGGGATATTTTGGGCAGGTACTTAACGACTTGTTGACGGCACGACTCCGGCTTACTTGCTGGCGACCAATTAGTATGACCTTTGCCCCTCTCGGCCAAAAAAGCAGTGGTCAGTTGTGGACTTTCCGATTCAATGGCGAATCGAAGCCGGGTTTCATAAAACGTGGCTCATTATTTTTGCAATGATAGTCCATGCCAGAAATTCTAGTCGTATTTTTGCAGTTTTTTATGGTTACTATTTACTTTTGCAATGTGAAACCTGAATTTTTTCGTTGTTATAAAGTAAAAATATTTTCTGTACCCCTTCGTTGGAAGTTAGGACTTGCAGATTCACAGTGGATATGCAGTTTATTTTCTGCAAGATGTGCCTGCTATGAGATTTTTTGTTTGATTCAAATGCTAATGAACCATTCGGTCATGTATGATTACTCAAAAAATGAAGGGAGGATAAATCTATTTGTTCTTTTTTGCATTTTTTGGGCTGATGTGAAAAATGAATAATCTTGAAGTAACATGTGACGGAATGAATTTATTTTTACCATTTCTCGCGAACAAATTCCCCATGCCTTTTCTGGAAGAAATGGCTTCTCTACCATAAGGATGAATGGAAATTAGCTTTGCTTGGGGAATTAAGAGAGTATGGAGACCTATTGAGTGCCTACTACCTTGAGTGTTAGGCTACTTTTGTAAGGGCTCTCGAGTTTAAATCCGCTTCAAGCCTTTGGACGTTCCAAATGCAGCATTGCTCGCTGCACTAGTCGGTCTAGGGTAAGGAACAGACTCCAGGAGAGTATGAAAATTCACGCGCCTATTACACTTGGCCTTAACCTCACCTTTCCAAACCAACCTTTGGGTTGAAGCACTTATAGTTAGTGACTGAGTTATCTTTATCGTTGCTCCCGCTTTTACGTCCCAAGGGCATCATGTGTGGCTACCACTCCTTTATTTGGAAGTGGCAAAAAAATCGGTCAAAGTAGGTTATTTTTGGGTACAAGATTATCTTATCGTTTAAAACGCTATGATTATACTGTGTTCGTGGAGGTAAGTGTGGAAGTCAAGCTGATACTGTAAGTTTTAAAGAAGTGTAAATGGAAGTGTCCCTTACTGTCCAAAATGTAGTGGATTTGCGGTGTAATGTAATAATAATTTCTGTAATGATCATTGGTTCCCCCAATTACGATCGTTTTAATAGAACTGGACTGTGCATTTAAAAACAGCCATTTCCAGGGGCGACTCGAACCCTCGACCATCGATTCGGCAGGCGAGGACTCGCCGCCACCAAGGCCGGTAAATATCAGCACAATCATATAAATAAATATTTATACAAGCGAGGGCGTGGTAACGTGGTAACACATTTAAAAGTTTCCTTTGTGCTACTTCAATCTTTTCCCTTTAAATTCTGAAAGAGTGACGTCAGTACTGGTTCTATTATTTCGTCATAAATCCCCCCAACTCCTCCATCAGGAAATAATAAGTGATGGTGCGTTACCAACCTTATTAGGGAACAAAATCATTGCCAGTATTTTAACCTTAATCGGAGATATCTCTGAATTGAGCTTGATACACCCCTAAATTTTGCTTGCGTTACCCATTCATTTTTGTGCTTTTTGGCCAGAGGTTTGATGTCGAAATTATTTTAAATATTTTTCTTGTATCTTAATATTAAAATACTTGTCAGGGTATGCTATTTATTTATTGTATTTGATAATCAATATTCTTGAGGCAAATAATTGCTGATATTGATGGCAACATGCTGCATGACTATGATTATTGTTTGAGAGCTATTTTAATCATAGTTTATATTGGAGGAGAAGACTTTGAGCATCCGTTTGCTCGCTATCACATAACTTTAATTTCATCGGGAAAACCTGGCTGGGCATGTGTACTTTTAGTGGCTTCTCCTCACTTGAAATATAATCATATGAACGAGAGTGGAAGAGCGTTTTATCTTCTTCAGATTAGTGAGTTTCAATTTTGCTCTCCTGAGGAAAATGGCTTGTCTGGTGTGTGATTTGCTATCAGTTTCTCATCTCTCTTCCACTTTAACAACTTTGATTCTATTTTCTTATTCATTCCTTATGATTACTTGCAATTAAAGTGATAAGATTTCTTGACGATGGATTTTTATTTGCTCGCTTTGCTGTACAGCCATTAATTGGAGCCCTTCCTTAATGATAAAACGTGGATTTAATTCTTTGGAGACGGAACCGTTTTTTCCTTTGTTTCAATGAGTTTATTTCATTGGAAAAGAATAATATGAGAAAGTTCAATATAATATTCAAAGAATGGATTTTTAATTGTTGTTGTTGTATGGTTCACACAATAAATAGATGAAAGGATTTTCTCCATAATTCAGTTTCATTTTAGTTGCAAGTGATTTCTTTTTTCTTTGCCATAAGAGTGATATTATTTTAAATATTAGTCGGACCGAAATATTATATTTTTAGGACAAACCCTAAATTTGACGTAAAAATTTTCCCCTTTCCTCGGGAAAATTATTTTTTTGTTTATGTCTTTGCTTAATCTGATTCACAGAGGCATACAGAGAACACCATTTTGGCTGGTCTCGTTTGTTATAGTTGATTTACGTGTCGGAGGCAACTTGTGGATTTCCTTGAAAGTGTTAAAATGGTATCTTTTGACTCTGTTATATTGCATTCAGGTGAGAATTTATTTCCTATTATTTGTAGGAACTAAATTAAACAGGTTGGCGGAATTAGCGAAGTAATTATCGCTTTCATGCAAACGTGTAAATATTGTCCCCTTTAATGTACTTCATTGGCTGACCGTCACAAAAATTAGATTTTCCGTGCTATAATTACTGTAAATTAATCTGAAAATCCTCATTTTATATGGGTGGCTTTTGGGATACTTACCTTAGCATAGAGGAAGTTTTGATTATGCTATACTATTTGTTATTTTTATAACAAACTGATTCCATGTTCGTTGTACCATAAAATGATGAAAATATTAAAAATGTTACTCGTTTCTGGACTAATTCTCTTTTTATCGGCTAATGAATTCCGTAAATGAAGTCACTCTAATGAACATGACGTCATTTTCGGCTCTGATCACATAGGATTATAGTGATGGACTAAAAATTTAAGTAATACATTTAGCATGTATATTCCGTGTATAATCTCATCCCGTGGATTTTCACTCGAGAAAAATCCATCCTCTTCCTTCGCCCGAAAAGCACGCGACCGCTCTATGAGTCCCCCTTCTTAATGCATACTCTTTTATTTCATGATATTCAATTCGTTTTTTTTCCACTTGCAGATATATTTTTTGATAGATTGCTATTTCACGTGCTCCCGAGTTCAAAAGGGCTTCATGGGAGTCGTATCGATCTTGCCATTTTCTCGGAATCCATATCAGACTCCACTGCCTCTTAGTACGCTCGTGCTGACCCTTTTGACGGAGGATGCATCTCTGAGATATCTTGTAAATGCGATCGCATTTCGGAGATTATCCCTCAAAACTATGTGCAAGAATATGCTTCAATTACGAGAATTCCAAAAAAATATTGTCTAGACCGTGAATGTACAGGTAAATGTACCGTTTCGCAATTACCAATCTGCTGTTATTTCCTTAAATGAAGAGTACAATGCTTCGTTGAAAATAGCATAATATAACGTAATTATGTGCTCTTCCGATTTAAAAAAAATATATATCGGATTTTCAAGCGGTATTCTTAAAAATTACTATTTCTTGATAATTTTTGAGAACTCATCACTACCCTCTACCGTTAGTATTTGGTCTTCGTTTCGTGACTAATCGGTTGTTTTAAAGTGACGCAATCGTCTTGAGTTATTCCGAGTATATATGGTAGACCGCTTGCTGTTGATAAGCGTCTGCTGCTCAAACATGAGAATCTTACCTCATTAAAAAGTATTGAGGTAATCTTTGATTAGGGTCACTTGTGTGTACCCTGAAAATTTTAAGCGAATATTGTAAGTTTTAAGCTAGTATATCATCTGATTACTATTTGATTTGTTCTTGTTAACTTAATTTATGTTTCACTTATATTCGTGGTTGTGAAGGTTCTTTTTATACAGAGACTAGCGGACAGTCCGTTAATTCTTAACTTGGTCTATAAAATCAAGGAATTATACATGTGTTGTATCATCAAAGCAGGAAAAATTCAGGCCTTACGTTTTTATTCCCAATATACTGAGCGACGATCTCTTTCTTCGGGTTTATGCAGTTTCATTGAAATTGTTAAGTTATGATCGGTGCTTACTCACGAATCACGGCCTGGTTCTATTCCTCGTGAGCCCAGGTAAAAATCAGGTCCCAAAATTTAAAAGAAAATATTCCTTGCCGGATGCATCTCTTTCATTAAAGATTTCCACTGCCTGCTGTACATGAGAGCATCGCCAGTTGGAGAATTCGTGACGATAGTTGCAGTTATGAAGCTAAGGAATAAAAATGAAATTCCGAAGTTACAAAAGTAATTCCACAGGGACTCGAGACAAAATACGACGGCTGGAGCTGCAGCGATGCGTCGTCCTCCTTTTAACTCATCCCGTGTCTTTGCGAGAGGACACGTGCACGTTTGTTTATAGAATTCCGAGCCACCCCTCTATCTCTCGGACTGATGACGAAAACTCTTGGCGACTCCCGAGGAATTCGGACGTCTCGTGGATATCCTATCTTATCCTTGTTTGGACCACCCGGCCATGAAGAAGCGCGCTGACGCCGGGACAGGACGCGAATGACCTGGGATCAGCAAAAGCCGCTCGAAGACGCCTTCTCCGCACGGATAAATCTTCCTCCACTCACTCCGACGGTCAAAGAGGCAGCGGTGATAAGGGGGACGGGGGAGCATCTGCCTATACAGGGTTCGTTTAAAAAAGAACAGCTCGCCTTGCAATAGTCGGAGGGAGTGGATGTTTGGGCTATGAGCGGGGCCTTCTGGCTCGCAGGCAGGCGCGCTGGCCGTGGGGGAGGGGAAGGACTGAAAGGCCCCGTTTTCGCTCTCCGTCTTCTTCTGCGACCCATGCATGCGTACTTTTCCTCTCTCTCTCTCGCTCCGGTTTCGACCGTACTATCAGCACATTCTTCGCCTCCCCTCACCCCTCTCTTCCACCCTTCCTCAAGATCTCCTTAGCTCTTCCGCCTTGAAGATTATTTCGTGGCTTTTGTCCCGATCGTGTCCGGGATGGAAACGTGAAATTACTTCGCGTTGGGGTGGAATTCCGGGGTATTTTCTACTCGCCGACGTTTCAATAGTCTGTACCAACGTTGAGAGGCCCTCGGGCTGCTCCCTAACCTTGTTTTTCATCCCAACAATTCCGGGACACGTATTTGATATTAATTTTCGAAATGGACGGGGAATGACTTTGTACGTTAAGGGTGTATTTTGATTGAATTTTGTGCTGCATTTTTCATTCGCAAAAATACCTCCTAAAATATGAACACATATGTCCTTTTTAGTTCTTCCAGTAATATACCTTCGCCAATAGCCACGGAAAGGTTGCCGACCTCTGCTTACCGAGGTTGCTAATCTGCAGCTGGCCAATTTTCTAACCTTTGTGCTCGAAATAAGTATAGCGATTCTGGCGAAAAGTAATCTACCCATTCTTCGAGTTGAACTTATCTTAGAGGTAAAAGAATGAGTGAATTTATTTTTTAAGATATTTCGTCGCACTTCGGGAGTGCCTTCTTTATTCAAATGTAAGCCGTGTATTTATTTCTATCTGTTTCATCTTGGTGGGAAGCGCATCTAAATAAAGTTTTTCTTACGCCAAGAGACACGTACGTCATTTTTTAATTCCTGTGAATTGGGTTGGGATTTTATCTGTGAATTTATTTCGTGAAGCCTTCAAATAAGTAAAAAAAATGATTTACTGCGCGCGTCAGAAAGTGTATTATAATTTATTTATGAGTTATGATCGACAATGGTCAAGGCAAATGATTTTTTCTCTGTGGAATTTTTGCACAATTTGTGCATTGCGGGTGTCTCCGTTATAGTTATGAGCTTGGCTAGTACCGGTAAACTTAAAGCATCGAAAATTTCATTGAAACCTTTTTCAACTCGATCCTTTGACGATAGTCATTGTTTTGGTCGATATTGGCGTGGCCTATCCTACTCAGGCACCCATTTTCCTGCCACACTTCCCTCCATTCTGGGAACGAGTGATTAGAGATGTGTCCAAGTATCTGTAATCGCTACAAAGGAATCGGTAATCGCTTTTTCAGATGTGCCTGGATACTTAAAAACTAAAGTATCGAGTTAAAGTACTCGCGAGTTCAAGGAATCGTCAGCGAAAGTAGATACATGTAGCAATCGCGAGTACATGGACAAAGTTCAACTGATTCAGGCGTGATATAGTGGAAGTTCGACGTATTGAAATGTAACGTAATTGCACATATCCACAATAATTTAATGCGTACGACGCGTTCCGTCTCACAGAGCCAACATCTGGTACAAGACAGTCATTTGGAAAAGTGGCTCTACCTTTCATGTCAATAGTACATGGACTCGTCAGTGGAGATGGATATAGTTAGGAATCGTGATCATGGCGAAACAAAACTAAGTACTGTTCCACAAACTTTTTTTTTATTATTAGCTGTCAACTAGTTTCGACGTCTGTACCGTCATTATCAAGACAAACAGTCGTGTTTGTTTCGCCATGAACATTTCATCGTTCCACCAAGTAACGCCCAAATCAGTTGATTTTAATAGGAGTCGTGAGTAAAAAGCAATTTTTACACCGTACTTGATACTGAAATATGCCATGGTTAGTTGCAACGGATTCCGGAATGTTATCGTTTGGCCCACGTCTACGATTGGTGCCACATACAGTATGCTTCAACCTTCCAGAAGAAGACATTGAAGAGGTCACTCCCACGCGGGCGACTGCGTGAGAAGAGAGCGGACAGTAGTCAGCGATGGTGTCCGTCCACCACGGATTGATGACAGGGCACAGCCGAATGGAGAGACGACGGCCCCATGAAAGGAGATATGACAAAGGGCGATGTGGGAGGGGGTGGGTAATCAGAAGGGGTATGGGGTAGATGTTCGCATGGGAGACGCAAAGGTTAAAACGTCCCAGGGGAACGCTAAGAAGAGCGGCCCGGGTTCCTCCTCGGCAGATTCAATAGGAAGTTTGTGAGGGCGCCCGCTAAAGGTTATATGAGAGAGGAGATTAAAAGCCAAAGGGGTGGGGCGTGGGGCGCTGCCACCCGTCGAAACTCGGGAGGAGGTCAGAGGGAGGGTGGGAGGTAGATTCAAGGGAAGCCCTTGTTGAAGGAGGAATTGGTGGAGCAATCATTTTGAAAGATCGACGGGAACGGTGGGGGGAGGTATATAAAAGTGTGCGTCTTTTCTGTTGCTTTTTTAAATAATTACCTCTCAAAAATCTACGTTAAAACTCATATTGTTGGGGATTTTAACCCATTATTATAGATCAATGTTGCTTCTGAGTACAGTTATACTTCGAGATACGAGTTCAATTCGTTGTGTAACCTTGCTCGTATGTCAATTTGCTCATATCTCAAAGCAGTTTTCCCCATTGAAATTAATGGAAGTGCCATTTATCCGTCCCAGCCCCAAAAATGCTTCCCCAATTGTTTTTGTAACATTTTTAATAATAAAAATGTATTTATATAGGTCAAATATTTTATAAAAACATAATAAAACAAAAATACAAGTAAGTACACTTTTAAAAACGATACACTTTTTTAAAAACTAGTTTTTTTTAGTGTATCTGTATTTTGGTCACTTAAATGCGACTTACACACAACATAAATGCTACTGTTTGCTTAAATTTAGTCACTGCTTTTCTCTTCAACGGTCATTCCCCTTTTCGCCGTGTGCAGCGCCGCAGTCGGTCGTTCCTGGATTCTCTAATTTCGCTCGTATTTCAAAGATTAATTTCGTTCGCTCGACGATTATCTCAAAACCTTGTATGTTAGGGCACTCTTCATCTCGAGGTAGCACTGTAACATCAAAAATGTATACATTTTCAGCTCTCTTCAGGAAATATTTCAACTACGTGTTTCCTTGTGTTGTAAAGATAAATGGTAAAATATATAGCTGCCACAATTAGTTTGATTGAATAGAAAATTCTCACTTTTTTTAAAACGAGAAGTCTTGAAATTTAACATCTTCCAGAATAAGCGCTGGGTTAGAAAGGGTTACAGCGACTTTATTGCTTGCATTTTTTCCGCAAGTTAATGGGGTATTTCATTCAAACCTGTTCGCAATTCGTTAAAACAATTCAGTGGATTTAAAGAAATTAGTTAATACGAAAAAAATTGCACATTCGCCATTATCGTTTAATTGAGTGAAATGTAAAAAACTTTATAATTCCACATAAATTTAATACTGTACGGCCAGATGATGAGGCACCACATCGAAACCTAGGTCCTGCATTGTCAAAATTATGCGTGTTTTTAGGTATCGGGAATTATGTTTGTAGTATTTATTCCTGTGGATAATCGGTAAGGCCCAGTTGAAACCCGGTATAGGGATTCTTAGCGCGGATATATTATGTAAAGTTTTTTTAGATTTTATTCTGTTTAGTCGATTACATGAATTCACGACCGAGACAACGAATTATCTTTATAGTTTAAACAAAGAAAATAAAACGGTTTCCGCCCGCATTTCTTGAGTTGATGACGTCATTAGAGTTTTGACCCATCAAATCTTTCCGCTTGTTTAGAGATATGATCGCTTATAATAGGGTAAACAACAACAAACCGAAGGAGATCCTCGCACAAGGCCGAGGAGTGCTGAAGAAGTGGCGACCCGCTCGTCATATTTCATGACGTCATCATCTTATCTGCGAAAGCTTAAAGAAAAAGATTCAAGCAGAGTATGTTTCGTCGCGATAACTAGTGAATGCGCCTATACTGAAAACCACTTCTAGTATGAGTCGAGGAAATTTTGATGATTGCAGCTGGATACTTACGAAATCTTATTGTTTCTAGCTTTCAACAAGAATAATCATCTGATTTCAGAAAAGTGTTGTGTCACCTTAAATTCTTCCTCAAGGTCTTACGAAAGTAGTGAGAATAATAACTTCCCTTTGGTGTGCAGCCTATAGTACATCTACAATAATTTTTTCTCTCATTTAATTCATTGTTATATCATTCCTAAATTTTGTTAGAATGAAGCGTTTTTCTCTCCAAATGTATCCATTTACTTCTAGATTAAAAAATATGTATAGGGTGTTTCCGGCGGAATCCGCATTACTTCAGGGGATGGTAGGGGAGACAATTTTAAGCATTTTTTGTCCACAAACATGGGGTACCTACTCCTTAGTTACTGCACTATTACAACGCAAACATTTTTTGGGTGCACTTTGCCGTTTTTCCTGGGTATCCAGTATTTTCGACGTTTTATGTAATACTTTGGATTTTTTGTTGTACTGAGTTATTCAGTAATTTCTAATGATGCCAGCTGAAGATTTTGTACCCACTACCTTACCGATAACTGCCCATTCCGAGGAACACGACTTCGGTACTCTGTGTTACCATGTGCATTGTTGATGTTTTAAAAATAAGTTTTAGTGAGTGTGAATCTTTACAACGGAGAATACATGCTCTTTTAAGGTTGAGGTAATAAATTAATTTCCATCCGGCCGGAAAATCAGCCCAGTTCAACATTTTTAAGGACTTAAAATAATTAAGGTTGGAAGAAAATGTGCGATTGTAATTGTCTAAAACAATTTATCTCAAATTGGGTGAGATTGCGCAATCGTATTGTTGATACTCACTCAAAGCTCTTGTTTAATTAAACTCAGATATTAGGTTCGTAGTGCTGTAAATCGTTTTTAGCTCTAAGTTCACAGTTTTTCCCTCTATTTCAGTAAAAGATATTTTTCGGCTATGATGTTTACATGTTACTGTAATGTACGACGTATCATGGTTGCAAAAATAGCTTCATCCTTATATCTGTTAATATGTAAATTGAAGGGAAAGGAGGTAATCTGTGGAGGCGGACGGGAAATGTGGAAGTAGATGGCAGGAGAGAAGAGAGGCGAATCGCTTGGGGGGGTAGATTAATGCGTTTTAATATTCTCCCCCATGACGCGCCCCCCGTTGGAACAGAACTAGGAGGAAAGCTCATCAGTTTTCATGAAATATGGGGGGTCATTACGATATTCAAGATGATATAAACTAATGGCGTATAAATATCCAGTGAAGACGCAAAAAATTGCAGTATTAATTAGCTACTATCCCCCAAAAACTATAAATATAATGTGATGCTTATTTTTTATTCAGATTTTTTCATGAAACCCGGTATCGAATGACAGAGTAAAAATACTTCTCAAGTACGCTCAAGATTATTAATGAACTTGATTCAATATGCTAAAGTAATTCCTTCTGATGCTCCAGAAATATTACACCAGCCATAATGAGGGCAGTAGTGAACATGGGCAGTGTAAACGTGTGCAGGTGAAGGATTTCGTCGTTTCTTTGAAAAACAGCCCCTTGATGTAAAGAGAAATAAAGGATTACTAGCAGGGAAACATTATAATCAATTGCCTCGAATTTAACTCTTATATGAAAACATTGAACTTGAAATATTGTACCATATTGACGCGCTATAGTTATTATTGTTCTGAAACAAAATTATCGAAAGTTGGCTGTTGCGTAAGTATTGTAAAAAGCATTTTTTACGTTTATTTTTTATTCCTTGATTCTGAACTATTATTTCATCTGTCTGAGATTTCACTGAAGATATTTAATTCTCTTCGAAAAAAAATCTCGACTCTTCTTTTGAAAATACGATAGCCAGGCATTCGAAAAGGACAAAATCAATTTCAGCTCAGTGTTCAAGCGTTTATATGAACGCTCATTGGCAAAAATATACAAATAAACATTTCATGGTGAAAATTACTGTCACAAAGCAGTAGAGAGAAACAGATCTCACACAGAGGCAAACACGAATCTAAAATATTTGACCTCCTCAGTTAATTAATGGAGACCACTCTCTGTCAAAATAGGAAAAAACTCTGGAAAAGCAGGATAGGCTCATGAAATGCTCCTCGCGGAGGTACAAAAAGGGTTGATATTTGTTAATTTTCTTAAACTTCTATTAAAGCTGCCAGAAATTTCGTGAAATGATGTTACGAAAGGCAAAATTCATAAGTAGGAGGATAATGCTAACATTTATCCGATTTTGCTTAAGGTTGGGAGCAAGGGAAAGAAATGAAATCTCTACCGAACGATCTTATTAATTAGGAGATGAGTATGGTTCTCCAGATTAATTGAAACAGGTCAAAGGTCTTTCATAGGATAAGAATATCGAAAAGATGAGTGTGAGGAATACTTTCTCGGCGCGAAGGTAATTTTTTGGAGGAATAGTAATGAAGAATTCTTCAATTAATGACTTCAAGAATTTTCTCACTTACTTACTTACTTTCTGTGTATGATTTGTGATATCGTTTACCGTAGTCCATAGTGATTCTCAAACACACCTATACTAAAGATTAATTTCTTATTCAGTCATGATTTCACCGGCGAAAAAGCCCATTTCAATACTCTATTATCTGAAAGAAACGCCGTATCACAAATAAGAGAAATGTTCCCATTTTGGTATGTGTACATAATGCATAGGAGATAAATTCATAGAAGAAGCTGTGACGCAATAATGAAATATATTTTCCCTCATCGAACTGTGAACATTACAACGGAATCTGTCGTTGTAATTATGTATTTTTAAAATTTAAAATGAAAATACCCCTGAATCGATGGCTTTTGGAGCTTTGGGTTTTTCTTTAAACTAAATGTAGATATATGGTGGTTTTGTTTCGCGCTTGTAACTATTTGTCTCCGAATTTTCTGCACAATCAGGTAAAAGCGTTGCATTTGTGCGAAGTATATGCTTACGACAGTTAAGGCGGAGATTCTATGATGGAGAGACGCTCAATTTTGTTCAGAAGCTATCTATCTATTTAAGCCACCCCACCCACCCACCGATCCCTGCTCCTCAATAAAGAGATGTTTGTTGTCTTATTAATCGTTATTGGGTCACCCGCTTTCGCCCCAATCCTTCCCCCGAACCTTTCCTCACCCCTTTCCTCCTCCACCCCCTTCTCTCCTTCAATATGTTGTGTAAATTACGGTGACTCGCCGCCTTGTTGTTCGAACTTATAGTATCCTCAGTGGGCGTTCTTGTGAGAGAATGATAGAGTGAATCAATCTACCCTCCAATTTAATCGTCTCACAAGTTACTTCCGTTTACTGAAACCCATAGTTTTCTTGCCTATAACAGACATGACATACGAGTAATATTCAATTCTTCAGATTAATTTTGGTAAGAATAACTAGTGATCTAGTAAAGTACACTTAGTAGGTGTACTTTGTTAAAGATCACCACGTATTTTGCACACTTTTGAGAGATATTTCGGTGCATAAGTATATGTTTTGCGTTTACATCCATGGGAAGATGAAGATGTTTGGCTGTTAGAAGGTCTTTATAGATTGGATTTGAAGTAGTTGACTGGGGATTTGTCGTCTTAAATACAATCACAAAACATCGCGAGTTAAAATTCTAAAGATAACCTAAAAGATGAAATTCATCATCTGTAGTAGTAACGTGTTATTATGGCGGTTAATCTTTCAATTTATCGTACTCTACTATGGAAATGTTCCGCGGAAAGGAACCTGAAAGACCCTGCTTGGTCGGTGGTTGTATCTATTTTTTTAGGCTCTCCTTCTTATATGATTCTCCTCCGCCTCCTTTCCACATGACAAAACTATCCATAAAATACCCTAAGAGTTTGAATTCATTGCCTTTTTTAATTCATTATGCGTTTGGGTAGTGTTACTCGTCTCTACTAGTAAAGCAATGCGCAGAAAACCCAAAAGACCATGTTCTTGCTCGATAATTGCAGCAAATCGTTTTATATTCTCCCTCTTGTGATATACTCCCATTTCTTCCCCCTCCATCCGACCTTTCGCCCCCTTTCTCGCCCCCCAACCTTCCTTTACTCACCCCTCCCTCTCTTCCTCCCTCCCCCACAATCTGTTGTGTTTAGTGATGGACTTAGTCGGTCATTCTCGTGATCCCAATCACGGTGACAATTCATTTCAGTGACTCTGTCATGAACGGGAGGTCATGATTGAATGGGTCATGATTGTGGAAAGTGGACGGCAATCACGACCGAGTAGACAATCACGACCGAGGGGGCAATCACTACCCTATGGTCAATCATGACCCGCTTATCGCTTTCTTCTTAAGGGCAATATCTATGTAGCTTGTTAAACGAGAGATGAGTTGTTATTTTTATTAATCTATAAAGTTTTTTCATTTGATAAAACCATAAACTAGTTAATTTTTATCTTAATTACTTCTAAAACATTTACAAATACAGAATGTTCCTTAAATGTTCTTTATTACACTCCTTTTATTGTTTTTCAAGATACAGAATCAACGATAATTTCCAATCATTCGTGGGGCATGGGGTTAGTGATCAATATTTTATTATGGAAAGTTAATATAAATAATGGAACTGATTGAGAGGCATGAGAGAAAACTGGGCTCTCTCAAGATTTTCGGCATATCACCTGAGATATGAAGGCCATAGGTACCCTGAAATGTCGAATATAGAAAACTTTACAATTATTACGAACATTGCCCCTAAAAGTGATTGCAATACCATGCCATTCATCACCACGAGTGAAAGAGCAGTAAAAAACGGTCAATTCAGGTCGCGAGTGACGATCATCAACCGCGACATCTTCGAAGAATGATAGCGATTGGACTGTGCTTGAGAATGACCTATGCAATGAGCGATCACGAATGACCTAATGGCTGGCGATTGACGGAGAACAACCACGATCACGAATGACCTGCGTCTAGAACAATCATGAATGACCTGTGTCTAGAACAATCATGAATGACCAACGATCGCGACTGATGGAGAACGTCCACAGCCTCCACAGCGGTCCACGGTCACGAACGACCGAAGGACGGGAGGAAATGACCCTCTTGGTCATCTGAATGATCCCGTTCACCGATCAATCTCGGAGATGACCCTGGTCACATGATTCGATCGTTCATGACCGACCCATCACTAGTTGTGTTCATCCCGAGCGGGGACTCAACCCGCAGCCATTGCCTCCTCCGCGTCTCCCCGGCCAACTCGCGCACCTCCCCTCTCCAGTCCATCCACCGACCGTCCATCCCGTCTCGGACGGACACGAGTCGTCTTCCGGGCGCCCAACCTCCACTCCCCTCCCCATATCTCTCCTCCCTCTCGTATCCCATCCCGCCAAGTATAACAGCGACCCCTTTAATAGGTCCTTTGGTCCACCGCGATCAGCATCACCGCGTGCATGACTGTGCGAACGAAGCGACGGGTGCGACGAAATAAACCTCCCGGGCAAAATCCCAATTATCGCAACACCGCTTTGCCCGAATTCTTGGTCCTTTTTTTCTTGTGCATGATCTTCGCCCCTCCCCAACTGCCAGTGGTCAATTGTTACGAGTGCGGGGCGACCTCTTGAGTGGAACCATGGAGAACGAAGATGGTGCGGGTGTTTTTTTTCGTGTTTGTTCTTTTTTTCAATGTTTTCATAGATGGTGTGACCGTGAGCGTGTTATCTTTGCTATTAGGACAGGTTGAGTAACGGTGCATTGCGAATGATAGCGTTAGATTCGTCTGTGTTTTAATTTGGATTCTGCCACGTGAACGGTGATAAAATTTGAGTTGTCCTGTAAAACTGTTATGAAAGCTATTAATCTAGAGTAGCGTAATGGTGTGCGCAGTGGTCGGGAAAGCCGAAATTTTGCGACTCCATTCGTAGATCAAGGCATTTTTTTCTCCAAGGAATTTGTGAATGGATACTTTTTTCATGTTCTGCCGAGTATGGCAAGCGAATTTTTTTGTCCTTCTTGTTCACTAATGCTATTCGAATTCGCTTTTTGAATTAAGGTAAACTTTGCTTCTTTCATTACAATTTTAGAAACGGGCTTAATCCAGCACTCGTTTACGTAACTGCATCATCCGCTGGTAACTCATGATATCTAGTCTTGATTTCAACATTTATGATGACGTTTATTACCTGAAGATGACGCAGCGTCAGTGAAACCCAAGTGGGAATCAGTTTTGTTTTTAATTCGTATTCAGTTTTCAAATGTAATTACGATTGCAAGATGGTAGGCCTGCATTTTTCTTATCCTATTCAAGTTCTATCACTCCCAAGTGGTTCTCCTTCCCCAAATCCTTATTGGCTTAGCCCAAGAACTTGCCTTTATCCTATCTCAAGGGACTTGATCTTGAAATTTCATTCCATAGCGCTTCACTTGTCATTTTTTCTTCTTGGCACGGCCAACCATTCGATGATAATCGTGAAGCGGGGGTCTACTGTGTTCGTTTTTTGTGTGTTTTGTGGTGGCAAATAGTGTATTTGTGTTTGCAAGTGTGTTTGTTTACGTGGTGCTCATACGGGCCTCTCTCCTCTTCATGTGCCAAAGGAGCTTCCCCGTCGGTGGTGGCCATGTCCACCATGCCGGCGTCTTCCGTGTCGAAGCGGTCGTCGGCGGGGGCGTCGGAGCCGGTGCGCCTCACGCCCAGCTGGGAGGAAAGCAACCTGCCCAACGATGAGCTCAACTTCAAGGAGGTGACCATGGAGCAGGCCGACCTCGAGATGAACCCCCCATGGGACAGGTAGGACACGATTTCTCCATCCGTCTCCTTCACCACTTTTATTTAACTTATGGATGAAATCATGGAATCCTAATGAAGGCTTCCACGGGTTGATGTAATTGAAGATGTAAATTTTCCGGGCTTTACTCCGCATCCGTCCACATTTCTTCCGGAAATTATCTCTTCTGTAAATGTAATGCCTCAGCTTCACATATGTAGTAAAAGGATAGATTATCACATGTAGGCTTCCGCTGGTTGACATAATTGAAGATGTAGCTCTGACGGGCTTTACTCCGTGTCGGTCTTCCGTACTAAATATGTTCTAATAATTTATGTAAGAAATGAGGACCGATGCCGAGTAAAGCTCGGATGAACTACATTTTCAGTTATCTAATTGATTTTAGGTCTATTTTTTCTATAAAGTTATCTTAACGTAATTTTTTTGCGGCCGACATTTCAGGAATGCACTTTTCCATCATCTAGGCTTCATTGAGATTGATGAGAGGAATTGATGTGAAAAAACAAATGTGAATGATTTTCATCATGATGACATATATGCACTAAAAATTGATTTAAACTTATAGGTGATAGAGTTCAAGAGATCATTTCATCCACTTAAGGTGTTCATTTCACAATATCGATCTCTTAGTAAATAGCTTGATGAAATATTTAAGCACCAAATGCTATACTGTCCCGTGTTAATTACACTGGTACGACGCATGCCAAGATAGCATCATACTCCAAGTGACTAAATCGTGTTTATGACGCCATTGTTTTCGCTGGATGGGGATAGCATAGCGCTGAGACGCTTTGTAGGTATCTGAAATTTTAATAAAACATGCTATACTCATCGGTGTGTTCCACTGAGTTCCGCTTAGTTTAGTGTTTCAGTTTGATGATCATTTTTTTCGAGTGGTCAGCCACGTGCGGCAACGTTTTACCATCGACAACCTCATCCAATTGACATTCCGAGAAATTTTCTTCAAATTCATTCGCTTTTTTCTTGATCCCATTTCTCTTTCTAATGCCTATATTTTACAATTATATTCCGGAAGAAAGAGTAAGCTCTCAATTAAATGTAACGGAAAATTACGATGTTCCGGCGTTTACTATCATTATGATGATCTTGTAACTGAAGCGGAATCACGTAAGGTGCTATCAAATGGAAGTACTTGACTTTGAATGTCCATGCACCCTTCCCCTAGAAAATTAACTTTCTATTAGTTTGTCATCGTCAATGTGCTGACAGTTGACAGTTACGCTCTCTTGCAATACATCTATCTACGGTTTAGGAGTGATGTGATGGCTTTTTCTATTTACGGAGATGTTTATTTTGACAGCTACCCTCAAAAGTTCCATGGAAGGCTTCATTCCATTTTGGATTATTTCTAATTTCATTATATTAAGGAGCAAGCGACACGTGTGTCTATTTTTTAACATTCGAAAATTCATGGCTGGATGGCTTCGTGAAGGATCATTTTTGGTGCGGAGATGGCTAGAGGTGTTGACAGGTCGTCAGCTCACCGATAGTGAAACACTCTGAACGGTGAGGCTCCGCCGAGATATACGGATCATGTAATTTTGTTTCAAATTTTATTACCTGACCTATCTTGCAGTAATTTACCACTGAAAATTTAAAATTTGTAATAGCGACTGAAATATTTAAAAATGGACTTTCCAACCAATTTTTTCTAGAAATCAAACTTCAAAAAACTTCCGAGGGTTTTATGGCGATGATTATCCGTGCATTGTAAGATCCAAGATCGCAACCAGAATTGAAATTCCAAATGTGTTCATTGCAATGCGAAGTAAAATGACAACAACTATCTTAATTCCACTTTCTGAATTATTCGAAAATTAACACTGCCCCACAAACCAGAAAACGTTGGTTGAATGAAAAATGCTCCGCAGTTGTCACTAACTGTTGGAAACTGTTTTGTTAGAGTGTATTATCGATGAATAGCATAGTTTATGTGGGGTATAGCTTTGTTTCTCATTTAGTATGGTATTCGCCTTAGAAGAAGATTACTTAACCGTGAAATTTGTGAAACATGCCTGATCGGGAGATCCGGGTTCGAATACCGGCTAATGGATTTTTTCATGACGAATTTCTTCCTTTGTGTGAATTTGTACCCGTGCACATGGCTTCGTACAAGGTTACTCGCTATGTGCAGTGCTTTGTTTTTAACATCAAAGGAAGTCACTTGTGAAATCAGTATTTTTTTTATAACATAAGTTCTGAAAAATTGGCAAGAATACTTGCTTGTTTGGCATCGGGTAGTCTAGTTGTAATCTCGATAGTTAGTGTTAGTTTATCGTTGCATATAAACGGAAGATAAATAATTTAATTAAATTGTCAAAATAAAAGGGCTCTAAAGCAAAATCGAGAAATCTTGTTATCCGTGCTCAACGAATGGCTCAGGAAAAACAAAGATTCTTGTGATCCGTGCGCTACGTGGTAATAAAGGCGGAACCAAGTCATCGCCAAGGTCCGTACCGAGGCTATCGAAATGAGAATTCGCTCTGGAGCATTTTGGATGACGTATAGGCCTTTAGAATCACATAGATTCTTCGCGTTAGCTTCTAAAGGTATTTTTCCTTTCACTCTTTGGATTTGAGTGGAAGGTTTTTTCGAATTGAATTGGCAATTTCAGTCGCAGTTCACGCTTAATCTATTGCTTTGGAGTAGCACAATTAGCTCCACAAATTGGTCTCTTAGTCAGTCTCCCATTCTCATAGTTGACAGATTTGTGTTTTGTTTAGAAAAATCCTGTCTAAAAATTTAGGGATATTTGCATGGCGATGATTATAACCACTTTGCTATCTTGTAATTATTTAATTTTTATCATTTATTACTTCTTTTATATTCGGAAAAGATCAAGTTTTTTTTCAATTTGTAATTGAGTTCATGTAAAATCTAAGTTATTGCCGTTCAATTCAAATAGCCTTGATTTTATAAAGCGAAAAGAGGTGAAGGGCGTCAATGCATCGAAAAAGTCACTCTAGTGTGGCAGATGTGATCGTGATTAATTTCTCGCGCTGTGACTATCATTTCTTTGGAATTGTGATAAAGTTCAACTGGCTTGGCTTTGCTTGAATGAACTTTAGTTCTGATTGATTTATTCCGAGGGAGTCGTTTTAACCTAAGTTATTATTATTTACTTGGTTCTTCTGCAAAGATATCGAGTGAAGGGAAACAATTTCTCAGTTTGGTTCTAGTACAGAAAATTACTGTGCAAAAGTTATGCTTTCTCCTCGGAGGGCGTAACATTTATTTCTTAATAACCATTAATCAGTATTTGTTTTCAATGCAGAACTATGACTTAGTCAATGAACAATTATTAAAAAAATGTATTAACCTTGGTTGATTAGATTGTAGACTACGAAAAAGATAACTTTATCTCATTGCTAAACTTGATGATTCAGCGTGAGAGAATGAGCTGCATAACTCGATTTCGTAATCACGCCTTAGCCTTTCTTTTAAATCAAATCTTAATTGACTAGAACAGCATGTTTCTTAATAGTCCGGTATATTTCCATTCTATATGTACCAAAGAACTAAATTTGCATCCTCCTTAAATATCCAGACATAAAAATTGTATTGGAGCTTGATTTTGGTAGTATTAGCACTTCTTCCCGTTTTACTTTTTAATTGTATTTTTGTATTTCTTCCGTTTCAAGTTAAGTGGATGACATTTGCGGTTGAAAAGTCGTCTCAAAACAGATAAATCAATCAATCTGAGAGCTTACACTTGTATCAAGAGCTTTCTTTTTGTGATTCAAGTCTCTTTTTTATGACAGTCATGAAGATTTAACTGCCTGTACGTATTACATACCTTATAATTAATTGATTATACTCTTTTCTTTGCTTGTTGAGATAAGTTGCAGCTGTGTTTGAGTAATCACTCTCTTATTGAGATAGCATTTTTTTATCTTAGCATCTACTTCAATTAGTTCTTCTATTCAATATAAATTACAATGCTTTATTTTATTTCACTCCCAAAATTTCTTCTGTAAAAGTCCTTTCATAAATTTAACAAATTTGAACATGCAGTCACAACCAAGTCCTGGATGACGCCAACCAACCCAGGCGGATATTTGACCCGCTTCCTTCTAATTATCAGACGAGGACTTTACCCTGACGTCACGAAGGCCGTCAGGTACAGGCTAATAGGATAGCACATAAAAACCGATGGTAAAGACAGTTGGAATACTTGAGCTGAGAAAATTTCATGTTCATATCAAGCTCTCTTTCGAAGTTGTTGGAATATTTATGTTCCCTGAAATGACTCCCTGCAGCCTCATGGTGTATTAATCCCCATTGTTGCAAAACTTTGAGGGTGCAACGGCTTGGTGTTTAGAGCATATAGCTACTGACCAAAAGGTTTCAGCTTCAAATCCTGAGTGAACGCCTTCAAGTAATTCCTTGTCTGCAAGGTGGCCTAGGGGAAGGAACTTGCGACTCCTTCTCTGTACTATTTGTGAACTCGCCTTTCCCTACCATCCATCGTGATGACGCACAGAGTGATTGACTGGTAAAATACTCCTCGTAATGCCAATTATTTTTTTGTCCCAAATCAGCCAAATTTAGGTAGAAATTTAGAGGTAGTGGAAGGGCGTCAATTTGACCAGCAGCCGATGCCAGGGTATAATTATCTCACGCCGCCAAAATGTGCTCATGTACGCTACGTAATGTATGAGATGAGTTCTCGCGAAGGCGATGTTAAGATTAGTTACATCTATTTTTTGCACGTTCGAAAGATATCGATGTCCTTTTTAAGTATTGGAAGAGGTAGATCCTTTAGTATAATTGTATGATATCTCCCTTTATCGTTGGATTAGAACTTCTTCGTCAGTCTATTCCGTAATCAGAGGGTAAAGTGGCCATTATATAACGATATTACAACGATAAATATCTATGCTTATTTATCTTATCTAGAGAAAAATGTGAACAGAAAAGAAAGAATGTGAAAATGACTGGAATGGTGACGTTGATGAATATTTCGTGAAATATCCATTCAATTCACACCTATGCATGACTACTTTGACTAAATATCATAATTTTAACGCTTTGAAACTTTTATTCTGGCAACACGGCTAACTGGCCCGATTTACCAGAATAGAGACGCGTGATGTCCTTGGATTTTTTCCTTTACTAGTCCAATGTTCTCCGTGAATTCCTATTCTCTTGCCGTTGATTGCTGGTTTATTATAAGATGTAATGGATGTGAATCGATAATTAAGGTATATGTATTTAAAGAATCTAATTAATACGAAAAGTACTCCCGATATTCCTTATGTTGGTACGTTTTTTTCTGTCGAATCGTAGTTATAAGATGAGGGACAAATTATATTGTGCTTGACGTAATGTACACATTAAACATTAAGTTGTATTGATGTCAGCCTTTTGTATTAGAGTCTTTTGGTTTAATTTTCTGCTGATTTAATTCGGTTATTTGTGGATCTGATGAAATTTTTTTATTGAATCTCTGGTCGCTCGCAGAACAGAACGTCATCGACTTTCATTCATAAAATGGCATTTCTTCCCAGCCACAGTAAAAATTGAATATTAAAAAGCTGTTATAAATTCCATATTATCCAGAAGCTCATGTAATATGTAGTATTTAATATAATAATCGTGAAAAATAATCCAAGTAGGTCTCTCGCTACCCTAATTTTTAAGTTATACGCAAAGTCATGCTATTGCTAAAGTTGAAATACTTGTATGAAAATGCCCTTAACCGCTGAGAAAAGTGGTTCTTGAAACTATTCTTAAAATTGGCTGCATACTTTGTGTCCTAATTTAACACCACATCTCGTCATGCATCGCCAAACAATGCCGCATATGAGAGCAGTATTTTTTAAATTGTGTATTTATGGGAAGATGATTTTAGGTATTTATTAATAGCTGGCACGGATTATTTGTTTTCTACCACGCAGCCGCGGCATGAGTTCCTTAACCACCCATACGTATTTTGTTCCTTGCGGTCCGTCTGCGTGTAAGCCCTTCCTGAACCCATAATGCTCTCCAAGCTCCCTCGACCCGTTGATCTGGTCGATTAAATCGAGAGTCGAAGTGGGTTCTTGTGGGGGGGTCAAGAGGCTCAAGCGGTGTAATTAATTAGCCATCCGTTCGCCAGGACGCAGAGATTGCCCGCCAGGGGTCGCCCTGGGGTCGCATCACCCTCCCGATGGAGTCCTCCAGGGCCGACAGCGACCCTGTTTTTCGTCCTCGCGGGTTTTTGCGATGTCCTTTCATCCTTCTGTCCCTTATCTCTTGTGGTTTTGCTATGCGGCTCATCTTACCACTCAAGCACTCCGACTACCTTTTTGCCTGCTCGTTTCCTCCGAACCAATCCTTAGACTTTCTTCATAATTATTTTCTCTCAATGGAGAGAAATACTAGTAAAACCTGTCTTAAGCGGCCAACGAGTGGGCTGAATATAAATGGCCGCATAAGGAGGTTACTGCTAAAAAGACTTGAGTGAAAGGTTTACGGGAATGAGTGATGCTTAAATGAAACATAGTATGTTTTCCCAAAAACTGGCTATAGTTTTAAAATTTTAAATTCATGCATCAATACTTTTTCCTTGGAAGTGAATGAGGCAATACTATTTGTAGGCTACGTATGGGCGGCTGTGTTGTAATGAATTCGTCCTCTATTATGGCGCTCTTTATATCATATAATATTTAGGCTAGAGCTTTTTTACCCTAACTTTATTGCAAAGTATTTTTGGAAAGTTGAAGTCGGGGGTTGACTGCTTAAGGATTAATTAATGACCGTTAAAGGAGGTGGCCTCTGAAAAGAGTTAGAATTTAATTGCTTGTACGGGAAATACATTCAGTTCTGAGGAGAAATAGCCGCTGTATAGGTGCGTTCGTGAAAGTTTCGCTGTGTCGTCGTTTTAAAAGGATTAAAACTTATTCTTTCTCCTCGAAGCACGATTTTTTAAAAGACGAACCTCTTAATAACAATGATGAGTCGCTGAAACTGGAAAAAAAGAAATGATAGTTTGAAACTTTTGCTAAAGTTCCGCAGAGAAAAAGTCATTCACCTTGATTTGTGTAGAAAGCTGCGTAGTTTTGCTCCTCTCCTTACCAGACTTCCATAAAGTTAACCTGTAACCGATTAATAATATTTTTTATTAATATATTGTAGCGGCTACTGTGCTAGCCTTGTGGATGAGTCGAATATACGTATGTAAAGTGCCTTTCGGGAAAAGTAATTTTCCGTGACAAATAACTCATGTCATGTGGAATTTTCTCACTTCCAGCGCACTTTGGAGCAAATGCAAAAAGGTTTACCGCTGGCTAGTTCTCTGCTATTCCCAAAAAAAAGTGCCTAGTGCGTATTTACTTCTTGATACATTAGTACTCGAATGACTCCCTGGGAATATGAATTAATGCATGTATACCTACTCAGCTGAATAGTATGTCGATCACTCCGAAAGACACCAGTGCATTCTCTCAGGTATTCCAGTTTTACGGTTTTCTCTTCTAAATATAAAATGTCAATCCTTGATCCGTGGAATATCATAACGATAAGGCGGGCAGTTGGCATTTTTCCACAAAAGAATGTTTTAAACTATCTCATTTCGGTGAAGATTCTGCGTACTATCCCATTGCCTGATCCGTATTGAGAACCTGGAAAATTGATTTTTTGTCGATAATTGTAACTGAATGTGTTGTATATCACTTTTGACATGGATAGGTTAAGATTCGTTGAAGTCAGTATCACAAAATGCATTCTACTTAAGTGCTGGATGATAATAAATAATTTAATGACTGCAAAGTCCTCTAAGCAAGCGTAAGTGGCTGCTGAGCCGCATGGCGATAATTCAGTACTCAAAACGTTTGAGATTAATTGAAGAAGGTAATTGAACATTAGAAGGTAAATGCGAACATCGTTTAATTTGAGCTTTTATCCTACTAGCATGTGCATTTGGAATATAATTCAACAGATATGCACCGTATCACCTTGGTACATCGAACAATTAACAATTGGTATTTATTATTCATTCTTGTCCCTGATTGACTTCCGTCAATTTATCAATGGTATCTAAAGGTCGATCAAACATACCGCGTTTATCGAATGAAATATTTAAATAAATGTTCTTCTTTAGTGCTTTTTCTCTTCAAATTAGGGAAGTGGAATCAAGTCTCGCCTATCTCTTATAAATTACGCATATATATACATTGAAACGCTTTTTTTCTGATAAAATTTTTTTCATTGATAGATCCAATCTCTTTTTTTGTCAGTGATTGCAGAGGAATTACATAAGGTGAGTAATCCGTGCATCGTGCCCTTCTGTAATCAGATATAGGATAAAGCAGAGCGGTGAAAAATGATTAAATACTTCGTTTCTGCGATGAGTGTGAAATACGTAACCTTTTCTTTCCAACTTGATAATCCTGGTCATTGGCTAAATTGTCCATTTTTTGTTTTTTATCGCCTCAGAACCATATACAGCTATAGGAAATGATATATCGTACCATAAATTATAACTATTTATAATATATGTATAACTTTTTTCTTTTCATTGTTGATAGTTTTGAGCTTGAGTTGGAGACGTTTTTCTAGTTTCAGTTACAGTATTCTCTCATCAACGTCTCAACTTTGAGTCATCACCTGAGTTTTCATATTTCAACGATATAAATTTTTCCGTGAAGGGGTAAAGATATACATTCCAATGAGTTGAAGAGGAAAAGAGAAGTTAACAGGAAAATTACGATTAAACGCGAGTCTTTTGATTTCGAAGGAACGTCGCCACAAAAGAAACCATCAGGTAACATTGTCGTTTCCCAATTTAAAGGGCTCATCTAGTGGGGGTTGCTTTTATCTCTCCATTGAGTATTTGCCAACCATGGCGGTGGAAAGTATCTAAGACTCCTTGGGATTGAGGGTATTGAGAAATTCAGCGAGTCTGTCGGTGCCTAACTTTTTTCGCTTCGTGGCACAATGGGTCAATTCCCGTCCTTCAATTTCATCTCCTCGATTCCAAGTTTTTACGCGCCAGTTAAGATCCCAGATGTTCGTCCTCGGCCCGACCTCGACAATGGGACGCGACGTGGCCCAAAAAAATCATTTAGACTCATTGTCAGTTGTCGTTTGCGTTGCAATGCTGCCTCCGTAGATTAAGTAATTAAGGAATGGATAGTTATATTTCAAATCATAGAACTTTGGTCCCCTATGTGTTAAGGTTGAAATTTTCTCATCGGGGAACCCTTTTTTTTCATTCCCTTTGCTCCGTGGTTGGATGTATCAGTGATTAAAATTATTAAGTCTTAGTCTCCCAAAATCGAAGTGAATTTATTCTGAAACAAATTGACATGTAAGTGTTTTAGAATAAGTTGAGTGAATAGAGTTCTCGACTATATACTGAAAGTTTCCGAGTTCAAATCTCTGAGGAAGCCTTTGGACGCTCCCAAAGTAAGTTTTAAGGAACTATAACGAAAAAATGCCATTTTTCTTAAAACCTTAGACCGCGTAACTAGGACTTTGCTTTGGGGGGGGATGAATCAGATTGAATATGACCCGTTGACCGAGTAATCGCGCAATTTTTCTAAACGAAATTACTTTATTTTAGGAGAACATGGATACGTTTAATATTTGTTACTAATTTAAATACATTATAGAATCAGAATTAAAACTAATATAGTTACTTATTGCGTTTCAAACAAGCAATATGACTGTGATGCGAATATTTTTTTTGTAATTTTAGTCCTCTTTGGAGGTTTATCACCCTTGACCCCCTACAGTTTCGCCACTGAACGCACACATCTTTTACAACGGTACCTAATGACGTCTATGAGTCAAAAACGGTATTGTCATTCTAAAGCTCCGTGAATTTATTGTGGAGTTATTTTAAACGAAATACTTTTTAATAATCTTATGTTTTAATTACTAAAAATTATTAAATGTATTAAATTAAATTCATATCACACATTACGATAAAACTTTGAAACTTCATCCTGTCATCGGTATATAGCTTCTTCATTTTCTATTTGTACTTGAATAAATATCGAAATTTTGAAAATGGGTCCATCATTTAGAATAACCCTGCATTATTGTTTCCTCTTCCTTCACTTGTTACCGGCACGGATTCGTCTCAAATCGCGTTTTCATTGTTATCATCCTTCATGAGGTGCACGCGCTTATCTGAAACCGTTGCACACGTGTGTGCATGTGAATACTTTCCCCCTCCTCTCGATATTCCCGCCCATCCCCTCCCGCTCCTCCGATGGGAGCATCGTCGCTGTCGCCATCTCTTCACTCACGGTCGTGACCCTTTTCCAGGCCAGACGAACCACACCGTCTCTCATAGCCGCTCCTCCGATCCCTCCTCCTTTCGTAATTAATGCGCCTCCCTTGCGGTTATTAAATCCTTTCTCTCTTTCTCCTCCCTGCTCGAGCCTCTTCCATTCCTTCCCCCACCCACGCACCGCCACTACGTCATTCCATCTTTCGTGGACCGTTAAATCGATTCTCTCATGTGCATCCGATGCATCGATTTGGAGTGAGCGAGGGAAAAATGATAGTCGAACTCGAGAGAGTTCCTTCCCTCCTCGTCCGTTGAACCCTTTAAGGGTTAAGGAGAGAGGGGGATAGGGAACTCAAACCCGTCCCCATCTTGCAATCCTCCCCATTTTCTCTCAATTCGGACGGACCGCTCGCATTCCGATAGTCTGTGCCACCTTCTCCCTCTATTCTTCCCTCCCACGCCAACCCCTAGTCCCTGGAGAAGGGGTCCCTAAGGTCGTCATCGGGCCCTGCGCCCTTCCCCACCTCTCCGTACCGGCTCCAATAGAAGCGTTTTATTTCCATGAATCCCTTCGGACGTACTCCCCCATCATCTTGTGCGGCGGTGAATCTATATCAAGGGTAGTGGGCGTGCCACCCTCTAGTCTTGTGAATTCTGTGACGCTACTATAGATAGATCGATTTTTGGTGTAGGTCGATTGGGCCGCTTATTCGATTGTTTGCACGAGGCATTGTTTAAACTTAAATTTCTCGTTAGCATGGTGTCAAAGAATAGCGCCTGTAATATTTATTTTTATTTGACCCCCTTAGATAATTTCAAGGACGTTAAAGCTTCTGCGTAAATTGAAAAGAGCCTAACATCATGACTATAAGTATAATAATGGTATTGCCAATTGCTCTTAGTATAGCTAAATCATTCTCAGAACAATTATATTTTTTCACCTGAAAAGCATCCTAAAACAATGACTGAACAATAAGCCATTCCAAAGCTTATATTGTTAACTTACAGTTAGTTGAACGTAAATTTTACCTAGCGTTGCCATTGTTGCCGAAGAGTGCTTGTGCTATTATTATCTTTCGCGATGCCCATTCCTCCTTCCATGCAGAACATGAATTATGCATATGCAATAGGAAAATGTTGTTCGTACATTGGAAATATATCAGTAATTTTTATATTAATAATTTATAAATCAGGGGAATAGAATTTTCACCCGATTTATAAATATTATTAATATCCTTTTTGGATAGCTTTCGCTATTTTGGAATATTTTTATCTTTCTCCGAAGGAAGAACCTTTCGCCTCCACCCCTATAGTCGATTCCAATAGCAGTTTTATTTCCATGAATCCCTTCGGACGTACTACCCCTTCGTCTTGTGCGGCAGTGAATCTATATCAATGATAGTGGGCGGGGACCCTTCAAATACAGTATTCCGTGACGGTGCGTTTCATTTTTAATGCATCCATCGATCCAACCTCAGATTGGTCCTTTGTCTCAAATGGTATAAGTAAACCTATGTTTCATTTCAAATGTTAACTTATCAAGAAGCTGAATTCAAAGAAAGGCACATTTACTCTCCACTTATAATTGCCATACAATATTTATTTCACTATCAAGAAATTTCCAAATAAGTGGAGATATAATGCCTCTCTTTCTGAATATATAACGTGTCACCTGTGTCGAAAAGTTATTGTTGAGTGCATGTAATTTCAATTATCCGATTAATTATGCTATCTTGCAATGAAATTTTAGAGCCTGGATTTGCATATTCTTGAGTATTTACGCATTGCTTCTTGCTTACTTTTAAAACCTCTTGTTTAATTTCAAACAACCGCGTAAAAATGTAATGCCTTATCCCAAGAAGTGAAAATTCCAAGGCTTTAGTTTTGTCATATCTATCTCTGTTGCCTTTTCTTAAGTTTTTTATAGCTTTAAAGCGATTTTTCATAAAATTTCAGGGTGGTGGAGTATTGTGTGCCATTTTGGTCAAGTCTTTATTAAGCTCTCTCTCCCTCAATATTTATCAATATGATTTTTTCCATAAGTTGTCTCGTCCGTGGAACTTGCTCTCGTGAACGATATATTTCATTCATTGCTCTTCCTTCTTCCTATGAAGCTCTAGATCACTACCAACTTATTTTCGACCAGTCACAAAGAAACATTCATTCAACCCACTTTTCTCATTTGAATGGAAAAAAACAATTATATATCCTCTTTCAAAAAGTATTTTCATTTTTAGACGCACAATGTGTATTACGCAGAATTTCTGCTAATCAAAGGCAGCTTTGACCGTAGCTCAGGTTGTGGCTTTCGCCGTGTAAAAAGTTCCCTGAATGTTTTAAAGTTGATATAGCACTTATCTTGCTTTATCAGCCGTAGATATTATGGCAAAATAATTTGAATTTTTTTCTTTCCGGTCCCCTAAAAAAAGTCTTTATCATCCTGAGGAAGCTACGAATCGCAAGATGCATACCTAACTATTGAGTGTGTATTTAGCGAAGATATATGCATACACTTCCTAGTGTGTTTCCTGTGTCCCTATTAGTTTTATCAACAAACGGAAATAACTAATGAGGAAATGTTCATACTAGTTCACTGGCGTAGCAAAGTGAAAACCATATTATTAAATATCGCTACCAAAATTGTTAATATCGGTATCGGCGCTTTTATAATTTTCAAATAAAATTAATTAGGTCGTCAAATCCTGGTCAAACTCTTAAAATGGTGTGCGATTTCGTTGTAGAATTCTCTTGCTGCAAGGGAATTTGGTGGCTCCATACTTTTCATCTTTTCTCTTTCATATATTTTTTTGCCGTTCTTAGATGGGAAATCGAGCTGTTTCGGCTCCTACTTAGTGTTGAATTTCGTACATTTTCAAATGAAACCTATGCTTGTGGAACTCATTAGCATATAATTCCATACTTCTAGGTCACGATATGTTAACTTAATTTTTTGAGCTTTTTTTTCCTTGCTAAAACCCGCTCTCATATTCTCGCGACTTCATTGGCTATGCTTTTAATCGTCATTAAAATACCTTCCATTCTCCTCCAAGAAGCCAAGAAGTACCTATCTTCCTTCGATCGATAGCGTTTGCTGAGCTCTATTAATCCTCCTTGAAGGACTTCGGGCTAAGTATTGGAGGGAAATGAAATTCGGTCGGTAGAAAACGTGTGCGAAATTAATAAAATATCTTGGGACTCAGCAAACGCTGACAGTGATCTCCTAAGGGCCCTTGGGTCTTCAGCTGCTTCCAGATTCAACTGCCTCGGTAATCTTTAAAAAAATTCTGCCCTGTCATTTCTCAATGACTTTCGTAATTATCAAATATTGTCGTGACCTCGAGCGAATTCTTTGGACCGTTTTAAATTCTGTCACGTAGCTGATATCGTCCGCCGTTTTATCTTTAAAGAATTTTGGATACGTGCCTCGGCAGCATATTCTGCCGTTTCGTAGAAACGCTATAGAATCATAATGTTGCTTCGTTTCACATCATGTTAAATATGTGCAAGGTTTCGGTAGCAGTTAAACGGAATATCTTGCACGCTTTTCATTAAACGAAGGTTTGTTGAAAGTAATAATTTGTCGTATAATCTCTAGAATGAATGTGATTTCGTTTGAAGTTATAAAGTTTTTTAGTTCTCAGAGGTTAACGCTTATTATTTATTTTTAATATATAACAGCAATATTTTACTGTGGAAATCCCGCAGTGGGTCTTTATCCAACTAGCTTCATCCTGAATTTTACTTGTTATACATTAAAATTGTCGTTTTTGATGCATCATTTTAATTAGATTGTGCCCGCCTAAGAAAGTACACTTACAAATATAGTACTACGTAGAAACTATTTTTCTGTGGAATCTAGGCTTTCATTCTGCTTGCTATTATGAAAGGACGTTTGTATCAGGAATGTTAATACTTGAGGATTCGCAATGGGCACTCCTAATTATTTTCATGTAATTTCTCTTGTCATCATCAGTGGTCAATAATCCTAGGATTGGTTTGACGCAGCTCTCCACTCTACTCTCCTATCAGCTAATCTTTTCACACCTACGTATTTCTTTTCTTTCACATCTCTCTTTACTTGCTCCATATATTTTGTTCGAGGTCTTCCTTTTCCATTCTGGCCTTCCACTTGTCCTTCGACGATTATCTTCATCAAGCCATCATGTCTCAAGATGTGGCCTATAAGGTTGTTCCGTCTTCTTATTAAGGTTTTCATGAGGCTTCTCTTCTCTCCTACTCTTCTTAGGACTTCCTCGTTACTAACTCGGTCGATCCATTTGATTTTCATCATTCTTCTGTAGCACCACATTTCGAAGGCCTCTATCCTTGCTTTCTCCGCTGCGGTCATTGTCCATGCCTCACTTCCGTATAGGAGCATACTCCAGCATAATTTCTCTTATGTTTTAGGAAATTTAATAATCTTTTAAGTTATTTAGATATTTTCTTGGAGAAGCTCCTTTTAATTTTAATGCGGTTAATAAAGTTTCCCTCGAAGTTTAGCCTAAGGGTAGTAATTGATGGCTGGATGAAAGGCATTGAGCCAAAACGGTCGTCCTGGAAACATAAATACTTAATACCGACGACATATCTCATTCAATGGCAATACATTTTATTCCTGATTTTTTATCGACTCATTTTTAATAGCCAAGTCTTAAATCGCCTAGTGTGGTGCTATAGTGACTCTGCATCTACTCAGATTCAAGGCCAGCAGATTTCTGTTTTAAATAAATAAGGCTGTAGCTTGATTTTTTTTCGGAAGAGGGGTGGAGGGCAGTTCATTAGGAGGTGGTAGGCTGAATATCGTAACTCTCAAATATTTCTGGGGCTTTGAACCCGCGGACTCTCTCTCTTTCCCGCTCTCTTCGTCTTTGGTTATACGCTGTAAAATGATAATAAATTAGTTTGTGTGAGTCTTAGATGTGTTTATTTCCTACTAGCAGCCGTCACTATTTAATAGCATTTTGCTGTTTAAAGTAATAAGCGTAGAGCACTTCAATGAATTGCTTTGAATAGCACCGGCCTCGGTGGCGGCGGGGTAAAGTCCTCGCCTGCCAATCCGAAGGTCGCGGGTTCGAGTCCCGCCTGGGTAAGTTACCCTTATCCAGGGCATGGATGTTTGTGATTGTTAAATGTTATCAACACCGATGTAAAGGCCGAATTGTGCTGTTTTCGGTGGTGTGTGAAATAAATAAATAAGTTAAAAGAAATTGTGCCCTTGACTTTTTTATGTATAAATCGTAGTCTGGCTTAAGTATTTGGAATATCATCTTGAAATTATAAAAACAAAACTTGTTTGAAATTTAAGAAAACTATCAATATCATACAACATATGTGTACCATTACTGAGGTATTCACTATCGTATTACAGTCAAATCGGTACTAGGCCTTTCAGGCTTTTATGCTACTATTTTAAGGTTACCATATTTATCTTAATATTTTTTAAAGAAAACCCATTGTCAAAGCCTCACATAATGGATCGTCATAAAGTGGTGAATGCCATCTGAATTTTCTCGTGGTTAATCCGTAAGCGAAGGAGGAAATTCAGCGTTAACCTACTCGGGGCCGCTTCCATTGCACGAAAACTTCGAGATTAGCATTTTCCACGAGGCATCCTTCGGGTTCTTTTGCCTGTGAATATTTCCGATGGGGGAAGGGAAGCTCTGGTGGTTTTTCCTTAATCCTTCTCTTGTGAAAGGAAGAAATCCAGCCAGATAAGGGAGCGATGTTGTCCGCCGGGATATTTCGAGAAAGTTTTGGGGTGAAAATAAATAATCCTAGAGATAAATAGTGGAGATAGCGTGGAATTGCTGACGCAAAGGCCATGATGTGCTCTCGGGTAACGGAAAGCCTGGATCAACAGTGAATATCTGTATTCGAGCTATCCGAAATGTATGAATAGACGTTAGGCATTGTATGGGTGCATTAGCAAGAGTGAAAGCGTAAGAGATCGTTAACTATTCATGATGTACTGATTTCAACTAGGACAATGTTACACAAACAGTTTGGACAAAATGTAAGTCGACATACTGAACTAAAATTTTATAAATCGTATGCAAAACTAACATAATATGAATGGTATGCTTAACTAAAGAAAGGAATTAGACTAGAGATAGGTTGTAATTAGCTTTGATTATGGTGTGCCTGCTGCTAAGTAAATAAACCGTAGCTTTTAGGTTTCCTGTGATAATTGTGTAATGTATATTTTTGCTTTAACACACTACATGTGCACTATAGATGTTGTCGCTTTCAACCGCCTATTTCGCGGATTATTATTCTTTTGAGGCATTTAATATCTTTTTCATTAAAGAGAAATGAGATTATGTAAGAAATTTGTTTCGTAGTCATCAAATGGAGTGTCAAATAATTCTTTCGCTGTCTTCGTTTCTGTTAAATTCGGCTGAAATGCCTACTCGATCTAATACGTAGCATAATCTCTATACCACTGTTTTTAATTACTTTTTCCTATCGATTAGCTTACATCGTAGATTTTTTAGCGTATCATCTTTTATCTTTCGGAATGCAACCCGATTGAGAAGTTGTCCGATTTTTTTTGCTATTCTCTTTAGTCGTAGAGTAAATAAAGGTACGAAAATTCCATTAGAGAAATAAATTATGCTCTTGACTAGGAATCCGACCCGAAAACCCTAAATGGTTCCGGTAATGTTAAGTAATTTTTTTCTTCTTATCTTGACCTCTTAGAATTCATGGTAAAATAGTTCTCGGAGTATAGGTCAATGTATGTGATGCAAAAACGTTTTAGCCAACGTTTCAGCTTATTTTAAACTATCATCAGTGCTTAGCTTTGCACATATTTATTGATAACAAAGCCCTGATGTTAGTTAAAAATAAACTGAAACGTTGGCGAAAAATTTTTTGCATCACATATATTGACCTATACTCCGAGAATTATTTTACCATGGTAATGCTAACACGACATCTTGTCGCCTGCATTTGAGAATCTAGCGTGAGTTCTTAGTATCTGGGTTCGAATACTGGCCTATGCACAAATATTTTTTCTCCACCAGCATATTCGCACGTTGAGTACATTTTCACTTCAATTCGTACAGGTTAACCGCCATTGACCTGGGATCATTTGCCTTGAAAAGGAATCGCTATGGTGTTGATTTGAGGCTAGCAAAGTTTGGTGATGTAAATGACTGAATGGAATTCACAGTTAATTTGCTTTTCGTGCTATTAGTTACCCTATTTTTGTTGCGAATTCCATTGGAATTAATCGAACGAATACCGATTTCCCAGCTTTGACAGCCTCGCAAAATGCTGCTAATGGTTGAATAAATCGTTATCAAGATCCCTTAATCCGTTAACAAGGGCCTCCAAATGCATTTATTCCCTTCGGGATATTGTGATTACTCCCTCACCGTGCTGCGCCAGATCGATGTTTTCAGCATTAAGCCAATGAACAGTCGTTCCCCCTCTGGTCATTTTAATTGCACTCATGTGGCCTCCATTGGTGCGAGGTTTTAATCTGACTATGATCCGTCGTTAATCTTATGCGGATCCAATCGCCCTCTCATTTGACAATTTTTCGGAGTGTTTCATCCCATCAGCCAAAATTCTGTGTGACTCCGTCTCCTCTTGATAGTATCAGCAATGAATAGACAAAGACTGATTTTGGTGTGGCCTCGCTAAGGTTTGATAACGCGCCTTAGTGAAACGGGTGTTTCGAATTATCAATGTTTTTGTTCAAATAATTCGAGTGGTCAGTGTAATTGATTTTTCGTCCGAAAAAAAATTAACAACTGTCCCACCTTATGCTTGATTTCATGATTACTTGAGCATTCAAAACTGCTCCGTGACTCACCGCCATACCATTTACTTCGTGTTAACGTCTTTTATCTAATTTAGGGAGTGTAATGAATAATTATTACATACTCTCATGTGTCTATATGTCTATTATTAATACTGATTGTCTGCTGGTTAGGTTTAAATGATACATGTATCACTCATTTTATCAGTTAAACCCTCCTAAACACTAAATCAAACTTCCAGATGCCTTTTCAATGCTTCTGGCTACAAATCACCTGCCACTGTGGCATGATGTTATTTATTATATCACAGCTTTTTGCTAGAAGGCCATTCATTTTATTATTTACTTTTTCGCATCATTTCTATGGGTTTGAGTGGAGTAATATGACTATTAAGCCCCACCCAGCAATTATTAAAGTCCTTCTTTGATCTTGGGATCCTCCTGTATCTTTGCGTTTGACAAAATTATATCTTATCGTTTCTTTCTGACCTGGAAACATGGTGAGGTTCTAAAGGCCGTTTTTCTCGGGGCACGTAATGGCGCAAGTTAGAACTGCATTAATTTCTCATTGTGGCGTGGAATTGCGGGAATGCACGAACGAAATTAAAACAAGGGATATTTTGCCAACTCACTTCCATGTATTCTCACGTTCTAGCATTTAACCGCTTTACACGACGAAATTTTTACTTTAAACGTCAGGATTACGTTTTAAAATGTAATCTTGACGCAGATATAAACCTTCTAAACGATTGTTTTTTACCCTCCCATTCCCCGTAACCTTTCAGCATTGGTAGGACATTATTCCGCCCCCTCCCTAACTGACCCCCTACCATCCTCCCGCCTCTACAACTCTGTTCCCACCTCTTTGCCTTCCACTTCCCCCACCTACTTACAATTGGGTATTCAAGGAGTTGCGGTGATTGCATTTGTAACCACCTGATGACGACGCTAAGTAGTTGAAACCCGGGTCGTGTTCAAATTTTATTTTATTTTGGTGGTGTTGTAAAAGTTTCCTCATTGAATAAATTTTGTGATGGAATGCCACTAAGTTTCCCTAGATGATGTTGTCCATGTCGCTCTTTCTTCTGAAATCCCTGTTGGCTTCCTTTGATTTGTTCGCTCACCCGACATATCTTTAGCATAACTACTGAAACTTAATTTATCTCCCTCAATCATGATTTTTAGTATCCCCTCGCCTCTCTGTACGCGCTCACCTCAACCATATCTGTATCTCATCTAGCTGTTTCCTCTACTTTCCCGCCATGTCTAGCACTTCCTCGTTCCTTTTTCTGCTGTGATAGCATGTGATATTTGTTTACGTAATCTCTTTGAATGAGCGTTACAGGAAGACATCTGTCCTAAAGTCGGGGTTTAGATAATGGAAGGGGTGACATGGTCTGAACGTCTGAACCTCCCGTTCCCTGTTCTAATGGAAAAGAGAAATGTATGAATCTATAACTAATGGCCTATGAGTAGTTAATACTGTACTATGCCCTCTTACGTTGTGAACATTAAAAATGGGTAGGAGTAACCCTCTTAATAGACGCTTCATCTGATATCCAGTTGGTAAAAATACTCAGTATTTTTTTATTAGAAGTGGACCCCTATAAATTGAATTACAAATTATATATTTGAAGGTTCCAAATCCCCGAAATATAAAAAATAGCGAGAATAAAGCACTACACTTTAGCGAGAAATCCTTTAATGAACCTCGTCCCCATGACGTGTTTCACCTTCAAACGCGGGAAAAAATTATACCCACAATTTTGTGTGTATGCAAGTCAGGTCAAATTAAAGCTTTCGTAGACCGTTTATTTTGCTTGAAAACTGATTCACTCTGTCAGATCTGAAGACAGCCATAAGAACGCTTCGATTCGTATGAGAATTGAATGTCAAAATTCTTTACGCCGATCCCTCGAAACATTTTTGGCCGCTTTCGAGGAAAACCTTGGCAGAGAAGACTTTGAAATGGGTTGACTTGGCAGAAGTACTCTCAGGATAATTTCATTCAAAGGGCATGCAACAGCTTCTCTCTTTAGAGTTTTCGGTTCTCGTTGTCCTGAATGTATTCAACAAACGTGGTAGTATCGAAAGTATATTTTCAAGTTTATGTTAGTTAAGGACGGTTAACACCCCATGACATTTGGTTTTTCGCGTTGGTAGTTTTTTTAATAAATTAAATGTTGAAATTGCACACCTAGCGTATAAGCGCCATTACCATAGAAGCTCATCCATTAATTTTTTCACAATAATTTCCACATACTCTTAACAGTTGCAATTCATGTTAAGTTTACTATGCCATTGGAAAAAGTTTTAACTGGCTGCGTTCTCAGAAGACCCTGAAAAATAATTTTTTGTTATCATATTTCTATTTTCGTATTTTTTAAAGTCCCCTTTCCCTTTAAGATCCGTTTTTCTGAAAGAAGTAGTTTTTGCGTGTAATTCAATTCAGTGTATTCCAATCATTTATCAAAATTTTAGTCAAATAAGGAATCGAAAATATAGTATACTTAAGATTTGTAATTCCTCTATTTAACTACGCAATGTCATGTATACTACTTTTTACAATGAACCTAGTTTCATGTGTAGAACCAAATTTAGGAAACTAAAGAGTACATACATTAAAGTGTTTTCCATCACTTTTCCTACTTTATTTTCGCCTAAACATGGATAATTCATGGAATAATAAGTATAGCTCATGTTTCTTTTGAGGGCTAGATCCTCATCTTTGAATCATCATTGTTTTTCTCGCGAATGTTTAGTAATTGCCATTGGACTTTATATGTGAGAATATATTTCAATCTACGAAGGGTTATTTTTTGTTGCATTACATTTTTATCATCTGGTACCCATGATAATGCACCTATTGGAATTTATAATTGAGAAGTTTCCAACTTTTATCTCAGTCAGTATAAAATACTCATAAAACATGTCATCTATTAGATGAAGTAGCCCTTAGTAGTAGATATTAGGTGAAGTAGCCTTTTGGTCCATTTTTGGCCATGTATTATGCTATCATGGATCCGCTTGCTTTATCGTATTAAAAAAGAGCTCGGATTCAAGAGATCTTTACTGAAAAAATGTTTGCCTCATTTTTTCATTACCACAGGCGTCCAAAGGCGTTGAGTACAAAGGCGTCTTGAGGTTCTTGCGCAACTGTTTATCTTCTGGTATCACCTTAATCCTGTATCCGTGAGACTTGAAATCATTGCCTTCGGAATTAAATAGAAGTCAGTGTCAATGACGGTGTTTGGGAGCTTTGTGTTCATTGCCGTCCTTTGTACTAAAATGTTTGTCGTTTTGCCGCTAAAACTGTAGCCATCTTCATCCACATATCTATGCGCAACGCACCTCGGTAAGCATGAGGCCAAAAGCGTTCGGCCGTTAACCTGTGAAAAAATTTTTAGAAAAATTAATGGTGCGTTTTGAGGGATTGGAATGCCTAGTTGGACTCATCATTTATTACAGGCCTTTATTTATCTACGGGGAAAAATCCTCTCCCACCCATTTGGCAAAATATCTCTCATATTTCATAACTTCCATCGCAGCTGCAAGTAGAGTTCGATTTTAAGATAATGTTCTCTGTGCCACTCTAAAAGATATCTCTTCTTAATTGCTCAAGAAATCTAAGCCTAGAACATAGTCTTCGAGTCTCTAGCTGCTCGCGACCTAATCCGTGCCAATCTTGCCCGCCCATGTATTATTTCAGTTATTTTTGTATCCTTCTGGATCAATGATGGCATTTCATTAAAACGAGTTATCAGAGTTAAATTTGCTCACATTCTTTTCTTTATCGGATCCAATGAGTTATTTCATTTCCCATATAATGTCGCTGTTTTCATGTGTGTTGGAAAAACTGTTTCGCATTTAAGAAGTGGACCAATGTGATTACGTAGCAAATTGATAGAATTTGGCTGGTGGCCAGTGTGTTCATTCTTTAAATTCTTCCCTTTTGTTCGAAAGCGGCATATCGAAATCTAATAAAATTTAGCTGTGGAATTCTTGGTCTGCCAATTCATCGTGCCTGACGTTCGAAAACGTAATTAATAGCTTGGATGAGCGATATTGGCATGAAAATTCGGTGTCGGGTTGGATTATGAATTTAGTGTGCGTATTGTTGAAATGACACATTGCAATATTTCCACTTATAAAATCTATAAGTGGAAATATTGCAATGTGTCATTTCAACAATATTACGAACTTCCACCACATCGTGCCTAACATCATACAAAGTATAGTGAGCGTAGTTCAATTATCCGCAATGCCTCCTCAGGAAAGAGTGAAATTGAATTATTCTCGAGGCTTACTGTGGTCTTCAACGTTCTCGCAGAAATCACGACGTGTCTTGAAATGATTAGATATCTCATTTTTATCCACTTAAGTCATTTTAAGCTTTTGATAAACTCGTGTGCAATCCTTGGTCGAAGTTGTATTGAAGCACTTAACTTTTTATCTTTTGTAAGTGAATTAATTCCATGTTCGATACTTATACCTCTCTCACATTATGAAGGGTTGAGATTGAGCGAAATATTAAGATAAATTCATTCCCTACCTTAGTGGTAATCGTACCCCACAAGCTTTCTTGATAGCTAACCGCTCGCTTTTACTTCATTCACGTAAAAGCTATCGATGTTTGATTATAATACTATCATCAAGTGCTCTTTCTTATACATTGTCTTTTTCGTAGCCTGTTATACGTTCTATTAAGGAAGAGGGAGTTTTTTATCTGCTGAAAAATTCAAATTCACAAATGAACATTGCAAACAAGGGTTACTAAAGTCTAGCCTCCTAAAAGCATAAGCATCATCGCTAGATTTGTCGTTTCTGAAGACGTGTGTTCAAAACTCGGGACAAAATGCCACCTCTCCACTTCCCTTCCTTGAATACTACGTTGGGGAAATGCTTTAATTTTATAGCGATGTGAGCTGGTTGAAGGTAATTGAAGTGATCAGATGAATACGTCGCTAAATGCCCAAGTGGACAATCTTTTGTCGAGGTGTATGCTCTTAATTTTGATGGAGGGAGAGCGGTTGCGAGGGAAAGCATTGAATTGAGGAGGTTGATTTGTAGGAGGATGCAGAGGACTTGCTGCTCAGTCGTGTTCCCTCTAAAAGTGAAAGAATTATACATGTGTTTAGGGCCGCGCTGTCTTAACTAAATTATAAAATTTTGTCTTAATCGCTGTATTAATTTGCTGGCCTAGGTGGCGGCGGGGTAAATTCCTTACCTGCCTAAAGATCACGGGATCGAGTCCCACCTGGCTAGGTTTCCCCCATCCAGGGCTTGGATGTTCGTGTACCTTCGATCATTGAGTTAAAAACCTCTATGTTAAAGGCCAAAGTAAAAGTATATTTGAGTACCAATTAATTGGTTCTAAAAGGTTAAGGGTAATCATCTTTTTTATAATTATTTAAGAATTAAATTAATCCAGATAACCACTCAAACTACCAAGGCATCAGCTTTTCTGTCTTTAGCCTCAGGGTCTGCGATGCTCTGGGCAGAAGCGTGCTGCGAGTCGTTGGGTGTCGGGCTACACGAGCACTCTTTTCCTCTGAAGCCAACTTCACTCCTCAGAGGAAGTTCAGCCGCTAAATATCTGCATCATCGGAATTCATGCATTCATTGGGTATAATGGTGAAGGGTAAAATATAATGCATCGTCTGTTCAGCGAATATCTTGTGAAACGCGTCCCAACGCTCCCTCGCCGCGAAACCCCAACTATCTTGCGTGGGAATATCAGCAAAAGCTTGGCTCGGATTCTTTCGAGGCCCACGTGTGTGGGTTCCATGGTATTTTGTCGCGCCATCGCTTGGCTTAGTCTTTGGATCGAGCAATCTTTATCGCCCTCTCGCCACCTTTCGCTGCAGTATCACCTCGCCTATCGCTCTCGGAAGTGGGGAATGTGATGCCTGGCTCAATGGGGTCCTTTCTATCCGCGATTCGTCGGCCGCCTTAAAAGATATCTCCCCGCCCTTCCTCTTCCTTCCTCGGCGGCATCGCGGAGGCTATGGCGGCTGGAGTAGTATAATGGTATTAGCAGCAGAGTAACCAGAAAACGACTCTGTGTGGAGTTTCACATAAATTATTCGAAAACTCTTTCCTGTGGTCATCACTTTTTCCTTCCATTGGAGCTTAGTTGTATAAAAAACATTATGAATTTTAAATTTATGAACTATGTACTTCAAGAGATAGAATAAACTTTTAGTTTAGAATTAGCGAGTTAAGACTTATTTAACTTTCTTGTAGATAATAAGTCGTTCGAAACACCCTTTTACTGGTGTACTTATTTTTTCTAAGTTTGTTTAGCATTCGGTTTTTCCTGTTCTTAGATATTTCTATTTAACAAATGGCTATGAAATATGAAATGATAATAATTTTCGGAAAGAACCTCTATTTTATAGGGTCACCTGAGGGCTACGGGAGAGGGTTGGACCACCAACCCGTAACGCCTATAACCGTTGAAACTAATAGTGAAATATATTTGAATGCATCGCCTTTCTCTCGCGATTTCACGAGGTAGGTATCGGTAATTTTTTGCCTTAGTTCTTCGTGAGAGGTTGAGTTGAGAGTATAGTTTGCCAAAATTGCAGTAATGTTGAATGCTGCATAATTAGCTCTAAAAGTAATATTATATTCATCTCATTTCGTATAATCGGAGACTAATCCTGTCAGTTAATGATTTTTCTGTGGTTTTTTGATCCAGGATCATATCTTCGTCGATGGCTTCTTCTTATAATGTAACTCCTCGTGGTTTAGATGGCCCATTTGTGGCCCTCATGGTGTATATTTAAGGTCCAAAGCCATTGTTTATGGGAGTTCTCGAGAGCCTCCTCAGATATGTCCGGTCCCCAGTTTATGGCAAAGTGAAGGATTGCCCTTGTTTGATAGCTGCCTCATGCCATAAACTGTCGCCAATAGTGAAATAATCTGAATGAAAGTCATTATAAAGTAATAGATATGTCAAATTCAAGGGCCCTCGAATTTGAGTGGAAAGATTAGTGACCTCTGTGCTTGTGAATTGTATAAAGCAGGCCTTGAAAATGGTCTGTCAAGTATTAATCGTAATTTTTCCACTTGAAGAGGGAATAAATAGAAGCATATTATGCGATATTCTGCTCCTATAAGTGGTAGTCGTAAATGTTCACCTTTTCATACTTCATACTTTTATTTCATACTTTCACAGCGAGTTATCTTTGATAATGGCTGCACGCTAGCGTGTCGTAGTCTATAGTGTTAAGATAGTGTGCTGATTCCTCCCAGTTGTTTTTCATTTTTCTGATTTGCCTTCCTTCATTTTTTAATTCATTTTTTAGAGTGGCAATAATATCGCTCCATTGATTTGACGATTTTCAAACCGCAAACACACCATTTTCGAGAAAAATTCAGGACGCAGGGAAAATCGGTATTTTACGTAGATAAAACAATAGGAAAGGTTTACGACCAAATAAAATCATTTTCGACCAAAATGTAAGTTTGATCGTAGTTGAAGCAGTGAACTGATTTTTCTTTGTTAGCTCAACATTAGTTAGTTTCTGTGATGTGCATTAGGCACTGGCGTATTTTATCCTTTTTTATTGTCCTCTCTGGAATCGATTAAAGTTACGCTGTACGAGAAGTTCATCGTTAATGACTTGGCGGCTGAGTCTTTGAGTCTGAGTCTGGCTCGTTGGTTCTCTCGGTCGGGAGGACATTTTTGCATGACAAAAGAATTAATCTTTGTAGTATTACCTGGCTTATATCATTGATTCGCGCACAGGCCTGGACGAAAGTCATTGGGAATTAACGAACTGAGGTGACGAAAAAAGGCGAATCGTCATCTCTCAGGTAATATAAAATTTTATGTATTTATATTTGAAATTTAGGGAAATGGATTGATTAATGTATCACGCACTTCAATTAAAATTTCCTATTGATGAAATGCCTTTTTACCGAATCGGTTAATTTTTATTGCAAAACCCTGCCCTTCCACGATTCCTTAAATTGCTATTTTGCCATCAGTTTGATAGTACTACGAGTTTCCTCCGTATTATGATGTTGTCAGGTATCTGTGTGATAAAACTTCGATTTCATACCCTTTCATGATTTCGATCTGTATCTAGGAGTTTGAGAAACGCTTTTTGTGTCAAATGTTTTATATGGTATATAGACGGGATTTTTCTACTCGTTCCGAATTATTTTTATGCTATGTATGGATACTTCGATGCCTCCGGGGATTGAATATTTATATTCTATGCTATCTTTTTTTTTTAATTCTAAATCGCTGCGGTAACTGTAAACTGATTCCTTTAACCTTGATTCATGCGATACAAACTTAGGTCAAGTAGTTTTGTGTGGTCGAATTATTCCGATACCTCCATTGCATAAACGCTCAACTATCGCCCACCGAATAAAAACCGCTCATCTAGTACTATAAGTGCTAACTAGATGAGCGGATTTGACTCAGTGGGCGATTGTTGAGCGTATATGCAGTGGAGGTATCGATTCGTTAGTATTTTAGCACAAGATTGTGTATTGGCGGACTTCAGAAATATCAAGTATTGTGTAAATAAAATTTATCAGGTTGGAAACCCAGCACCATTGCCAGTATTCATAACTTTTCCTTATTCTCGTAATTTTTATGGTAGTAGTTTGATACTCTCTATCGTAACAGGCTCAACTTTGTGGAGGTTCATTCTAATAAATAAAAGCGAACAAACTATGTATAAATCCACCAATTTATTTATGTGGTACTACTAGTTTCGACGCAGCGGCGTCATCATCAGGTACAAAGGCCTTTGTACCTGATGATGACGCCGTATTACCACGTAAATAAATTGGTGGATTTATACATAGTTTGTTCGCTTTTATTTATTAGTTTGATACTCGTTTCCAGTAGGCCTTAGTTGCTGCCGGTCAATCATGTTTGCTCGTTTTAATCTTTAGACATCGATAATTCTTTGATCGTATCGGTGCAGTTTTATATCCTCTCATGAAAATAATTATGTTTCCAAAGGCAGGAGGCCTTGCTTAAATTCAAGTGTCAATGGGCATTTTTATGCATTTGACTGAAAACTGGAAAGCTGGTCGCCATGCACCGCACACGGGACCAATTGAAGGCAGGCTAATGCCCGTCATGGCCCTTCAAATATATCAGAGTCCCATGTATTTTCAATAGGAAAACGCGCAAGATTCGATTAAAAGAATAATTGAGGTGAAAACTCTTGTCTGAGATCCCAGTAATTTATCTTCCAAGTCGTCACCTTACGTGAATGATATGAAGTGAGAAAAAAATTCGAAGTTGGCGGTTTCCTATGCAATTAAATGGAGCGCAACCGTGGAGGTCTATCTCAAAATGGTCAGATGCTTTTTTTTTTGTGGCGTCACTTAGGACGTACAGAAAGCGTTACACAGCGTTAAACGAATTTGGTTGGGAGTCGCTAGAATCTCGGAGGCTACGCCCCAGGCTAAGATTGCTCGAGCAATTAAGAATGGATATTTTTATGGAGCGACACGGATAACATCATATTAAAACCCCAGTACATTTCCAAGTCTGAAAGAAGCGATAAATTCAGATAGATATTTGCCGAACGAATAAGTATGGGAAATCGTTTTCCCCCCCACCACCAACACTTTGATAAATGTTCGGCGTAATTTCTTCAGAGCATTTCCTTTCTCTGTGTAAACGAATGGTGTCCTAACACCCCCCCGCCACACGTCTATTGAGATGACTTGCTGGGGCATTATGTAGATGTAGATTCCTAAGTCGCTAGAATTATCGGACTTGTCTCATATCTAGGATGGTATTAAATAAGATTTCAGAGTTAAGCTGTAGATGAAAAATATTTTTCAGCCACCACTCTTTTTTCACTATTGTCTTTCCCTCCCTCCCACCCTCTCCTCCGTTTTCCATTTCCACCGCATCAGCTCCTCGCATTTCCTCACTTTACACTTTCATCCAACCCCTTCCCTATTTTCGTCCCCCACTCTTCAGCTCCACTTGTTAAATTCCGCGAATCCCTCTTTCCCTCCCGTCCATTTTCGCACCCCTCGTCCCTGCGTGCCAATTTCCTCCCCTTCCCCAATGAAGGATGTAATTTATTTATTTAGACACCCTTGCCTTCGGGAATGACGGAGGTCTGTTGGAGCGGAGTGGATTGGGAAATACAGCAACAGAATTTTGTCCTTAACATCCATACATTTACGTGCCTTCTGCATTTGAGATGTATTTATATTTGCATGTTTTGCAACTGAGAATCCTTGCACATTTTACGGTATTTCTTCATTTGCTTCGTTTGTCTATTTCATCGATCCAATTTTGTAGTTGAGTTTTAACCCATTTCCCAATGTCGGACCGGCTCGCAATTCTGCATACTAGCTTGTTTGTGATGACAATGGAAAAGTCATAAATTAGAAATTTGAATTTTTTCTCCATTTTATTCTGATAAGTTAACTAAATTTCCATAAAGAATAGTTTAAAATTTTCTCAATAGGTGACGTAAGATTTAAATTTTTCGGTATATATTTCTCTTAACAGCTTTAATTTATTACATGATTCACCACTAAAAAGTATAAATTATTAAAAAATTAAAAAAACATACTTTTTTCACAAAAAGTCCAAACCTTAAAAGCTTATTATAGAAGCTTATTTTTTTACTTTTTAGTGAATTTTATAGTGTCTGTGGGAAAAGCTTTTTTTTTACCTCGAAGCTTTCCTGATTTTCATAAGATATCTCGGACACATAGGTAATGAAAATAATGATTTTTGTTCTATTACCTTCGTCCATATTTATGGAATTAGAGTATAATCACGGTTGAAAAGTTTCTTTTGGGTTATCGGATGTAATCATTGTCGAAGGCGGTTAACAAATATTTGAATGCTGCTAGAAATTCGTATAAATCTGGTGTCGTTGAAATGATAACCGAACTACAAAGGAGAAGGCGTATAAGACATTAATCCGGCCGATTTTAGAGTACGCGTCACTAGTGTGGGACCCGTATGAAAAGGGACAAACAGAATCCATCGAGAAGGTGCGAGGAAAGGCAGCAAGGTACGTCATGGGGAAACACAAAAAGACCGAAAGTGTCGGTAAAATGCTGAAAGAACTGGGATGGGATACACTAGAACGGAGAAGAAAAATAAATAGGCTTTGCGCACTCTTCCGCACACTGAAAGGGGAAAAGGCGTGGGGGGAACTTCGGAGGAAGATTGAATACCCCAGCTATATTGGTAGGCATGATCACCAATTCAAGATGAAATGCCGGCCGCAAAGGACTAACGTAAAGAAATTCTCGTACCTTAACAGGACGATTACGGAATGGAATAGACTCCCTGCAGAACTGTTTAAGCCCTACCCTAACAACGAAAGGATTTTCAAAAAGAGGTGTAGAGGATTAATATTGGAAAATTAATATCACTGAATTTTAATACTATCCAGTTTCATTTTGGTAATGTATTTCTCATTTGCTTAATTTTTGTTTTTCTTTTTATTTTGTATAACCTGTTAGCACCTGGCAAATAGCCAACTTGTAACTTGTACTATATAATAATAATAACAGCTTCTTCGGTAACAATTTTTAAATCGAGTTCCTAAAGAATCCTACGGCGAATTCTCTCCTGTTTCCAGAATAATATTTTGTGTAAGTTTTTTTTACTTTTTTACTTTACAATTTCAGCGCAATAATGTTGTTAAATTCCATGGAAGGTTTGACAAAAAAAATTATGAGACCTTTTTATTCCAAACCATCAAAATGGTAGGGGCGAAGAGGAAAGGAGGTGGAGGATGCGCAGAAGGATATGAAGAGAGCGGCGGCAGGTGATTCTAATGGCGGAGGAGACGAGGGCGGAAATTTGATTTATTAGGGCAATTGCTCTCCCGCCTCGCCCAACCGCCACCCGCGGCGTCACCTCCTAGCACATTTTTTCCCGCCTATTTTCTCGCATGCTTCCTCTGTCTTCACTCCCCTCATTACGACGTATTTTAATGCACAGTAATTGCCCAATTAATGGGGAAAACGTTTGGACTCAATTATAATACTCTAATTGTGAGAAGAATCGAAATAATTCCTGTTAAGGAGACAAGGAAACCACGGCTTTATAGGAGTTTGACTTTTTTGCAGCTCTATCATGGCTTCAGGTGAAATTTAAGGAGTGAAAGTGTATCTTTTCGCATTTTTTTTCAAGGGGAACGTTGGTGAAGTGGTAGTTTCAAGTTGAATTGCAAGTCAAATCTCAGGGGTAAAAACCTGGCAATTATAGTTGAAGCTATAAGTCTATAAGTGTGTAGTAAATTTCATCGCTTTCAAATTTTTATCGCAAGAAACATTATTTGATTAAACGGGGATTGCTGGGCAGATTACTGTCAGGGGAACTGGAGCAAAAATCCCAGATTTTTTGACGGGTTGTGCCCTGGAAAACTTCGTCCAAAAGTCAATCGCCATTTCCCATTGGTAATGAATATCCTTAAATGTGCACATGCTCTTAGAAAATGCGTACTTTTTGCTTTGGAAATAATTTTGTTTTGACGTATCATGAATGGAAAAATTAGTTGATATCTTTCGCTGTGTTCTAAAAATATGTTTGAATACTTGCTATGCCCTTTGCAGAGCAATGATCCACGTTACGATCACTCGAACATGTTGGAGAGTAGACTGCTGGTAAAGTTACTTTTAAAAATAACTTTGTATAAACTTTTTGTTGTTAGAACAATGCTAATTTTTTTATATAATTCAAAATATAAACAATTCCAACCAAGTCATTTTTTCTGCTCATTTTAATTTCCCCTGTTATGACCCTTCGTGGCATTATTCAAACTGTGGCATCTGTAGCTAGTATCACCGGATGAATATTTTCCTTTCATATTCTGTTTTTATCCCCGTTGTAGGTATCTCTTGACCCCTTGAACTTCACATACAAGCAGGTCTGTGGGTGTAGCCATGTTTTCATTTTTTCTGTCCCCTTCACTCAGTTGTTCTGCCTTTCACTCTCACTGGCGGTGCAACTCACGATTGTTGGCTAATTGAATGGAATGCCTTTGATTCATCGATTTGGGTCCTTTCCGTGTCATGTCGTGCTCTAAGTGGATCGTCAAGTCCATTTTGTAGGTTCTCTTGGCTTGCTACCGCAGTGTAGCGAATTCGACGGCATTCAAACCGTATTTTTTCTCCACTGCAGGTATGATTCGGTAGACTCAAAACGCTGTTCTGAAATCAAGTCGGTCTATTAATATCAATTGTCGGCGCTTATCAGTGATCTCCTCGCTTAGTGTCGTATTGTATCGTTGTGTTAAAAATATAAATTATTTCATATTCCTTCACGAATGAAGTTTACCTCCTTTTCACGTACCCTATTTGATATTTCAGGCGCAATGAAGTGAAAATGGTTGTGCTTGTAGCATTTTGAAAGTAACACCACTTTCACTCCAAGAAGATGTATTTCTTCTCCGCTCAGATAAATATTTTGTTTCTTCAATTACTCCCCGGCCCATTTAGCCAGGCTAAAAATTTACTGATGAAAGAAACTGCATGGAGCAATGTTGCTCTGCAAAGACTCCCAGGTTGATTCGCTAAGTGCTCCATGCAAATCAATGACTACCTGTAGAATAACATAAAAATTCTAATTGTGCAATATATGGAAGGTTCATTTTTGAGTCAGCCCATTAACCTGATGTTGACAAATTAGGAGGAAAATGACTCGCCTTAAGGAATAAAGTCTTCTGGCACTATTCCTGCGCGATGTAATATGCAAAAAAATAATCGTTCGAGAATAGGAAATTTCTGTACACTCTACTGTATCTTCATTTGGACAGTTTGGACGAGATGCGTGAGAAGCTTCAATCCAATCTATTACTCTGATGTTTGGAGAAAAAAATAAGGGAAACAGTGATGAGAATTTATCAGAGAATGTATGCGCAAGCGCGTGAAAAAAGAAGCAAGGCCGTGTGAGCCATTTTAAATGGTTATCAATATTAAGTACCGATGTAATAATCACTTTGGTGTGTAATCAATTGTTGTTATTTATTTCTTTCTCTTCTGGAAAATAAAGGAATAAACGTTTTAAGGTTCACTGATATTTAAAAAAAACACGACCCGGGTCTTGTGTTTTACCTGTTTAGGAACAGATAACTGCAAATTAGAATTCAATGTATCGTTTCAATGGAAGCCTCTGAAGAATTCCACCTTTTCCTCTTCGGAAGATGGTTTGACTTACTTCTATCATCTTGAGAACTTCTTACCACAGACATAGTTACACCCTCAGGTAAGGATGTAACTGTGTTATGATACCCGGGTCATGCTTTTTTAATTTTTTTAGTGAACCTTGCGAAGTTTATTATTTTATTTTCCATAATGGAAAGGTTTTACGCAGTGAAGCCTGAAATTATCAGTTATATCTTTCTCTTCTACTTGTATTTTATCAGTATGTGTGCATCATGGGAATGCCGTGTTCTTTGTTTCGTATTATCTCTATAAAATCTTGTATGTATATACTAGTCATCATTACCTCCTCTTTCAGAACAATTTAATTACTAGTTTTTTTATCGGCTATCTTAACTCAATCGTACTCCATTGACAACAGTCTTGAGATACGGTTGCCCCAAATTAGTTTTTTTAGTCACTGTAGAAAAAAACATTGGAAACAGTGCAACAAGAAAACTGATGCATGAAATTCCTCCATCGATCCTTAAATGTTACCGTTCTAGTGATATCTAAGGGACTATATTATTCTCACAACAGACATTTATGATTTATCATAATTAATAATAAATAATCATTAATCTATTCTCAGCTACATCTCACCGTAGCACATATATGAGATATTCAACCATATCATCAATTTACAACCATGTCCAAAAAATCCTTAGGTTCGTATTCTACGTATTTAACTGATAACGTTTGCGAAAAGGAATTTAATTTTTCCCATTTGGAAGGTGATTTCACTTTCTTCTATAATCTCGATGATTTCTGGCCGCAAAAAACTGTTATGCATGGTTTTTGCGATTGTTTTGGTTGTTAATTATCTTATTTTTCTCGGAAATTTTTAATCACATTTTACTTAAAAAAATGTACCGTATATTGAAATTTTTCTGCAATTCAAATAATGTACTCGTATGAATTTTCACACTTATATTTGCTTATTTGAAAAACCGCTCCATCGTCTCAATACCCAGGTGTCGATAGCTGGACGCTCACCTTCCGCTAACGAGTCTTCGACGTCACTCAGTGGGAAGGGTGATGGAGATTAACGCCCCTGCTCCGGTCGTTCCAATCGGTTTACTCCCTCCGAAGTTTGATCGGCCGCAGATGGGGTGGCTGTGCGATGCGGGGCACGTAGCCACGTGCGTTGGATTCCGGGGACCCCGAGTGATAGGGAGGCTGTGTGGAGGTTTCTCTCCAGTTCAAGGGGGACGGCCTCTTGTTTCTAGCCGTGCTGCCCATCGGCGGTCTGTCTCACGGAATCCTCCTGACGAGAAATATTTCCACCCTCGAACCCAGCTGCCAGAGTTCCTCAAATCCCGAACGGCTTTCGCTTCGTCACGTAACACTTTGGGGCCGGCTGCTTGAGGTGCGGTGAAACTTGCGAACGTCGCAATGAGCCCGTTGTTCGCAAGTTTCGTTCGTTGCTCGGAAATTCTTTCTCTCTCTGTTATCGTGGAAGCGTCAGATTAGGACGAAGGGGAGTAAAGTTGGGAAAGGCGTTAGCGACTGCCCTTAGATATCATTCCAGAGAAGATAGGTACGTTCACGGCAAGATTGAAATAATTTGAATTGCTAGGGCTTTCCTATATTTCTGTGTAGTTGGATTTTTTTGTGGTGTTCTATTGTATTTTTATGTTTTTTAGTTACAGTAATAGGTTGAGCCAATTTATTTTACCGCCCGACCAAATGGTTGACTTCACGTTTTATTTAATATAATATAAAATATCGTAATCACCAACGAAGTAGTGGAACGCAAGTTAAAATTTCACATACTTGAAATGTAATTATTTATCCTTGCCCTCGTCTGCTTAAGGAGTGTTTCAATTTTCCAAAGACGTCTGTAGCGGCGGGGCGTGTTAATTCATCGCCTGCTAATCCAGGGGTCGTTGGTTCGAATTTCACCTGGGTGGGTTTTCCCCCCTTCTATAGAGCTTGGATTTATGTGCGTGTTCATCTACTTAATTGTTTGAGATAATTTTAGTGTCATAATTTCGGTTGATTCATAAAGACGAAATTACTATTACTACTAAACATATTACAGAAACCGAATCAGTCCTATATAGGGCAATTTTGATGTCAAACGGCCGTGTAATTATTATAATCCACTATAGTTGAAATCAGTCGCCTAAAAACGATTCATGTAGATAAATTACGTAATTATCACCATGCATTGGATCTGGCGCTATTAAACCTCGTGCTATCGTATATGTACCATTTGTGGATTCCCACCCGTTAATTATTTGTTTGATAATCCTTTACGCAGTCCCAATCTATATTCTCGAATTTGAAACGGGTGAGCGGGCATTGTTCACTTGATGATAAATAGACATCAGAGAGGTAGCTAATTTATTTACCGTTTTCATGGAACAACAATGTGTTATTTTTTATCTGTCTCATTCGGAATTATCGGACTCTTCAGGTGGCTAGATATGAATCGAAACATCCAATGCCAAATTGATAAAAATATGGAAAACACTTTATCGGTCCTGAACGAATGCGCGCTGTGGTTCTACTCTTAGTGCCTCTTGGAAGGAGAACCCAAAGTGTCCGCATCGATAAGGGGGCGTTCCCTGTCTTCCGATCGGGTGCCTCGCTACACATACGCCCCGCGCCTCTCCCTATTTCAATCAACGTTCCTTCGCACCCAATACGCAAACCCCAGTTGGGGAGGTGTAACTGAGACATTCAACGAAATGCAAGCATCGATAGCAGTAATTGCTAAAGTATTGAAAAAATGTAATAGGGCTCAAATATAATTAAATTGTCAAAATTGTAATTGATTACTATATTTAATAGTAATATAACTAAAGCAGTAAACTAAAATTAGCTAACTTTATCTTTTTCCGAGAAACGATTCTTTGAAACGCCCGTGTGACATATTTACCCGTTTCTGCAGGGGTTTTTGTTTTTTAATACACTGTTGCGGCTGGCAATGCTACCGGTTTCTTCGGCTTTTCTAAAATATATATTTCTTTCTTTTAAATCTTTGAGTGCCATCTTATTTTCTAAGTTCTATGCTAAAAGTGCTGAGGCATTTTTGCTGCTTTTGCAGTTGGTCAGGAAAAAAAATTATATCTCAAAAACAACTAATGGTATGTATTCAAAACTTTAGGAAATCTTTATTATAGGTGGTTTAACCTTTTTAATTCGACGAATTTTTGGTAGTATGAGTTAATTTTTATAATTTAAAGAAAAAAGTTAATGTTTAAATAAAATGAATATTGACTATTGAATGATTAGTTAACTAACAAGTAAGAGTGACATTGCAGGAAGAACGCTATTGCGCTCCTAGCACTTTTCGCGAGAGATAGGAGTGGCACGTTAGCGCTACCCGGTACTCGTATGGGCTAAAAAAACAATTTTGCGCTTGCTGTTTTTAAAAATCGTTGAAAATTTATTCAGTATCTAAGTTCCTTCGAGGTATGAGTAATTTTGTAGCTATCTTTTAAAGTTTTTTTTTTTGGCCTCTTTTCTGTTTCCATAGTATATTTGTGTGTTGCGAATTCTTAGTAGAGGAGATAGACCATTTTTTGAATAATTGAGTCCGAAGGATCGAAAGTCAATTATTTTTTGGTCCACTTCTCTATTAAAATTTTATTTATAATTCTGAATCTCGCCGGCTACGATGATTATTTAGGCTTTGGATATGACATATTAGGGCATTAAAATGTGCTGGCAATTTCCCACAAATAATAAGTATACAATGCCGTATTGAGACGAACTTAGGTTCTTTAAATTGACCATCAAAAGTGTTTGATTCATTTTTAATGTAAATATTAGCGGCGAAGATATCATTAAATGTAATTTCTGCCAGTCGCTTGGAAACTTTTTCTCAGTTACTCCCTATATGTGATAGTTGGTGGTACTTCGCGCCAAAGAAACACTTAGCGAATTGATGCGTTTGCACATTGTGTGGTTTCGGTCCCTCTTCTCTTCGGCGAGAAAATGTTTGAAACCTCAATTCTGTACCCCCTTGAGGACTTGCTTTGCCTACTTGGTGACAGAAACAAAGGAACAAAGGTTTGTAGAAAGAACTGAATCTGAATTTTTAATATTCTCTTCTTCCTTTTCGTTTCATACGGGAGTGCTTTGTTGCGGTTGGTTACGCAAAATTCAATGGGTTGAGTGAAGTTGGAGAGGGGAGAAGGAGATTTGACATTTGTCGCAGTGTGGTGGAATTCGCCTCCACTCACCGCAATTCGTGTTTGCGCACACATTTTCCATCAAAGGAATTTTCCCCTCGGGATAGGCCGACCCTCAACGGAAACTCCAATTTGCAAATAAAAAATGTCTCGTATTATTTCAACTTCCAATTCTATTCTGCCGTCCGTTTACCGTGCCCCCAGGGCTCTCTACACCGCTGTTTACCCGAGAAGTTAGAAAAGTCGATTTGTTTCATCTGTTTAATATTTTTTTTCATACTGTGGTTGGCATTCCGTCTGCGAGTTTCGACTAGGAAATCTATAGAATGTCATTTATTTCAGCAAATTCTTTTAACGCCGCATTCAATTTTCCATTTCATTCATTGTAATTCGATTTCCTTGTTCTCATCAATGTGAGATACTATACGGTACAATTTGAACCCGTGAAGACTTGGAGTCGACCTCGTTTTGAATCGGTCCGCCAGATGGCAGCTCCGACAACGTTTGCGACTTATCTGATGGGAAGGGTAAGTTATTCGTCACGCTAGAGGGACGTCTGAGGAATTTACGCGCGATTTATTTGGTGGGGACTACTGCCTCTTCTTGTTTTTTTTTCCTCTACTGAGAGTGAAGTTGTGACTTCGATGTTGTTTTTTTTGTTTTACGTAAATAGATATTTGCTCCACTGTTGAGCATTCCTACAAATTTGCAGGTAAATCTTTTAATAATGTTAAAACCTCTAGAAATGAAGTGATTAATCCACCTATTATTTGTTCTCTCTCCTTGACCACGTTTTCAGTGTTTGATTTACGTAATTGAACTTTCATATTTAAATAGGGGTTGGCATGGACTCCCATTGGGTTTTATTCTTTTCGAGAAAAGTGTATCTGGGGATACTGACCCGTAATGTTTCCAAAATATCAGTGATCTGCCTTAAAAAGCTTTTCAGAGTATCCGATTGACAGAATAATTATATCACGTTTTTATGAAATCCCTGTCTTGTTTGTTTGTCCTCTTGGGCAAAATCTTGCAACTCAAATTTAACCCATTCCCCGATTAGCATTCGACTAAATTTTATGTATAGATCAGAAACAGATGGCGATGCATTCGTTAATTATTCCTTGGTGTTCAGAGGCATTATGAGGCACAATTCTTAACAGTTAACATTTGAAGTGATCGCTTAGCTGCAATGTAAGTTTTAACGATTTAAATCTTCGCCACTCTCCAAGGTGTTCTATGGCGTACGGTTTGTCGAATTAACTTACGGAAGATTTCAGGTTCGAATCACAGCACTGTCGTCGAATTTTCCTTATCTTTTGTAATGCTTTTAACAATTTGGCTTTGCACGTCTTCAATCGTTTTAGGCTTTGCTAGTTCTCACTTGTTTATTCAAAAGTGTTTGGTGGCCTCATTAAAAATAAATAAAATTGAGAAAACAATATGACATATTATTTTTTTAATTAATCTTAAAAAGGTACTCTTTATTTTAATTTAAAAGAAAAAAATTAATATTCGAATTAAACTTTGGATTTTTAAATTTTTGTAATATTTATTCCTTATTCTTTACATCAGATTGTTAGTCGCTGGATCAAATATTTCAAGGTGGCAAGTTTTTGGGATGGTGACTGTCAAACTGCTCTTATAATTATTCGCATCTATGCGTTGTTCTAATTTAATTTTCATCGCCGTCGTGTCGACAGAATGCATTGAAGTCATCAACTTTGACATAGTGTAGAAAATGTTTCGGTATTCCTTTTTTTCCATTATCCATTGCTCGCTTTAGTCCTTTGTTGGATGAGTTTTTTGTTGAAGTCCAAAATTCCAAGTTGGAAGTTTTTATGTTTTTCATATATATTTTTTTTATATCACGAGATGTGGGTCAAATGTAAATATTATTTATTTTTTCAAACTTTGCCTACGTTTCGGACATTATATTTGTCCATCCTCAGGGCTATAAAAATGATAATGTATGATACAAAATTAGTTAAATACAGGCAATTTTACAGTTGTTATACATTAAAATACATGGAAATACATATTCAAAATTTACCTTTAAGTCTGATGTTGTTTTTATTTATTTACAATTTGGTTGCTTGGATTTCTTTCTTTGTTGGTTATGTCATTTATTAAATTATGATAAATTTTGCACATCTCGTGATATTAAAAAAAATATATATATAATAAGGGGTCGTGAAGTATAAAGTTTGATTTATGTTTTTCATCTTTTTTCAAGTTTTTACTTTCTCATGTTTTTCATCTTTTTTCAAGTTTTTACTTGAATCCCATAATATATGTTACGTGTTTTGTTGCTAGCACTAATAAATATTTTCAAACATTTTTATATTTGATTTCCACCCGTATCTTTCGAGCGTATTGAAGTTATCAATAATTGGTTTGAAATTTCTCCACCATTCTTGTATCTTATTTCAATATCCCGGACTCATTTTAAATCGTGATGGATAACTTTGGTATTTTAAATCTTATTAATAGGAGTCACGGCACTTAGTACGCATTATCTTCTTTATGGCAACAAAAAAGTTAAGAAATGGCTTTCCTGACATTCAATAAGGACCGTTTTGGGTTCCAGAGATTGTAAAAATTTTAATTCAATGAGGCTGTGTCCTCTCCATCCGACCAGCAGATGAGAACCATTTCGAAGCATACTAGCTACTGTAAGTGCTTCGTTGACTTCGTTCGTCCGTAAGAAATTTATCTCGGACGACTTGGGCTTGAGGGAATTCTCGCAATTATTCTCCTACGAATAGGAGAGAGCTCTGGCGCGGTGAATACGGGGAAGAAATTCGATTACTGCGTTGAAAATGACGTAGAGGTCGAGGGACATGAGTCGGTAAAATTAATTTGAGGGATGGTGGAGTTCAAATTGATTTAACGGGTGGATGGAGGCCTTATTAAATAGGAAAGCATGCGAGCTCGTAAGGTGAAGGTCGGAGTCAATAGAAATAGTGGCAAATGATGAGGTCAGACGAGGAAAGTCAGCTTCCTGGTCAATCATTAATTCCTCTTTTTTATACGAATGTTCCATTTTTTGGTGTTCGTCACTTTCATTACAAATTTGGTTGATATGTCGCATTTTAGGTGAATTAATTAAGGTTTTAAAACGTACATACAGACGTAGTAAATAAATTCAGAAATCCTGTACTACAACCTTTTTTTCTCTTAATCTGTGGACAACTATTTTACTTTCCTGTTTTTATTCAAAAATCGTATTTTGTAAAAATGCTGTACTTTCCTCTAGTACGTACTTGTCTTTGGGTCTACCTCTGTGGACTTGTTCAGTTTTTCCCTCCATAATGTTTCTCACGTAATCACTGCCACTCCAGACATAGTGTGACATTTCTCCTTGGCGACGGGAGAAAACGAGAGACAAAAAATTGTAAACAACAATTCTCTTTGACAATGCGAAAATAAAAAGGAGGGGAGGCATGAAATGGAAATAGTGGCGTTCGGTCGTAAGCGTCGTCGCTCCCGATTTTTCGTCCTGAATACTTATCAATTGTGATCACAATTTGTGTTAATTTGATTTGTGTAAAAAAAACGTTTCATTTTGGCACCCAAAGTGGGGTGCGAATATGAAAAGTTTACCTTTATCACACTAATCAAATCAACGCCAATTAAAAACGCAATCGTTCTGGGTAATTTTTCACGAAGATAATTCGGGAGCGGCGACACGTACCATTGCTTCACGAATAAAATCAACAAAATTGATAAGTTTTCAGAACGAAAAATCAAGAGCGACTACGCATACGAGCGAACCCCACTATTTCCATTACATGACTCTCTTTTTCTTTTCTTTTTTCTTTTTTTCACCCAGCTCACAGGGTTTTTTTTAATCATATGGTGCTCCACAGTACTCTCTCTTCCACCCTACTGTTTACTCTAGAGTCATGGAAATGCGATCATAACTCAAAAATCTGCGATGATCGCAGTATCCCATCTCGGATTTTTAGCTAGCCGATCGCCCTCAACCGAGAGGAATGACTTGGGTGTTTAGGCTGGTAATGGCTTTAGCTAAGGATATTGAAAATGATTCCGCGTCCCCCCAGAATTCTCCTCGGTTCTTGAGGCTCTCGTTATTATTATTATTTTGGATCAGGCTTCGTGGTGTGTGATTGAAGGTGATAGCACCCTTTGCGTTCTTCCGTCGCATGAGAAGAACCCATCGTAGCTGGAGCGGACGGCTTTAAGAGTTGCGCAGGGGAAAGTGCTAGCGGGGAAGGCTGATAGGAATCTTCAAGGATTTTCTTCTTATCCATCTCTTCTCAAGCTAATTATCTGGAAATTTTTCGTGGATATCTCTGGCTGATACATCTCCGCGTATATTCCCCATTGACCTTTGGCCTCATGCGTCTGCGGACCTTCGGTATAATCCTCCCTAGGAACATCCCAAAAATCAATTGCGTAGGAAAATATTCCAATGTTATCTATATATCGGTGTCTTTGAAATACCGTGTCTGGTATCTTTAAATTAGAGACTATAAAGGTAAAAGCAAGCGTTTATAAGGCGTTTATTAACACCTTTTAGATGAGAAAAATGTGTTTACAATGGACTCCATTCAGTTTTTGAACTCGATAAATTAACTCACGGACGCATAATTATTATTTCTTCATCAATTTAGTTGTGCCCACAAACTTTACCTTCACAATCAGTGGTCATTGACCACTCATCGTTTTCTTGAGTTTTTATTTACATTAAAATTTTAATAAATATATAAGTGCTATGACACCTCTCGTCGTTAATTTAAATGTATAACTTTTTAAAACGAAATCCTACTTTGGGTAAATAATTTTACACTTAATCCCGTACAATCCACCGAGGCGTAACTCTAAGACTTTACCCTGCCGGCAACGAGGCCGTAGCTATGATATTCTTCCAATGGCATTGGCAATAAAAGGCTTGTGGGTGAATCAGAAGTAGCCTTCATGTGGGCTCTAACATAGATACACCCATCATTCACGGATTCTTTGTTCAGAATTAAACATTAACCTCCAATCTCTCTTGTGTACCCATATTGACCCTTTCGTCTCCATTATTTATTTTTCTCTTTCCTTCTTTATTAATATATATTTTTGTATTCAAAATCTGTTTTTTCTGTGTCAAATTTTTAACTTCATAAAATATTTAAATAATGCAGCGATAAACGGAAAAAATTAAGGTCGTAGGTACTTTATCCGTAGATACCGCTATGTGGTAAAACCGGTAGTACGACAAATAAAAATCACAAATTAAGAGTACGAATATTTTAGAATCATAATTTTGGGTTATTTTTATTCTCCGACAGTTTTTCCTTACTTCCGTTCCACTCTGGTTCAGTTAGCTGTTTACTTTTCCCCCGGCAGACTGCCTCATTCACTTAAAGCGTCTCGTAACTCGCTTACATTTCCCTCGCCAATCTCATCACGAAGTTAAACGACCTGCGATCAACCCTCCAACCCGCCTGCGTAGCAGATCTCGGCGCAAATTGGACCTGTCGCTGCGGGCCTTGTCATCCCATGCGATACTCTTTTCTATCTCCATCATGCCACCGGTCTTGTTATGACATGAGATCTCATGTCAACAACCTATTCACGAAATGGTGGAGAATTTTGGTGTGATCTATATTTTTTCTTTTAATAGCTATTCAGGATAGCTGAATTACACTATTTTGGGAGTATTTTTTTGCAATAATCCATGCAATAATTAACCTTAAGCTCTAAAATCGTCGTCTGAAAAGTAGTATGCTTCGAATTTCCACTATAAAAATCCAGAGAGCTTGTCTCTTGGTGCTCTCAGCTTGTTGTGTTGTCAGTTTATCGTATTTTATTTATTTCATGAAATTTCGCACCGTTTTCATTTTTTCAATCCCGCTTTTGAAAGGACGATGTGGGGACAGAATGATTTCAATAGTGGAAGGAAGGTTGCAATGCATAAAGCTTTGAGAAATGTAAGGTTTTCTAGCGAATGCCCATCATCTAACTGTCTATCTAACATTAATGATAGAGAATATCCTATTACGGAAGAGAAGGCGGAAACAGAGAAAGGCAAAATGTGAGCATCTTCAAATCTATCGACGAAAGTGCTCGAGCAAATAGCGAAGTACAGGTCGTTTCCGCGAATAAAATAAGCTGGTTTTTCTTTCTTCGGATGCGGAGGTGGATATGTCCGAGGGACAGGGGTCTGGGGATGAAGCGGCACTTGAGTTGTGTTGGGGGCGTAGTCGTGGGTGGAAGAGGGGATGAAGCCGGAGGACCACGTGGAGGCGGTTGCAAGAGATCTCGCCGCCCCTCCCCTCACTACCCGCTGTGAACCCTCTCCCTAATCTCGCTTTCCTTCCATCTCCCCTATTCTCTCTTCTCATACAACCCATCTCTCTCTTCCTCATCCAGGTGATAGCTATCAATGAGTTAGGCGTATCTGCGGCAGTCTTTAAAATAAAGTGAGCATTTATGGAATTGTTTCTCGTCTTTGTCGTAAGTTCTCGTAATTACTCATCATAATTTTTGACCAACTATCCTATGAGTGGTGTTGGAGCTTATGAACCCACACAACCAGGCCCGTCGCGAGGGCGGGGCAACCAGGGCATTTTGCCCTGGGCGCAGCAAGTTGGGGGCGCACCGTGTTCGCCGAATAATTTCTTTTTTAATTTGACTAACAACATTATCCGCTGTGTGGCGCTCTCAGCTCTCTTCAACACAATGAAAGAGCTCTGAGTCTCCTCCACGTCGCAAAACCCAGACACATAACATCGGCTCGTGTCTCACGCGGTCGGCAAAAGTTTTTACCGATAATTTGCATCCTGCATAAATGGTAATAACCCCCCAGAATTGAGAAATGAGAAGTTGACGAATTTTTGGTGAAGCTAGGGAATTGAATTTTTAAGAATTGATCAAATCTTTCGAAAAAAGTAGGGCGAGAAAAATTCCATAATAATATTCAATAAATATTCTTCTATAGTACTATGTATTTTCATTTTTATTGTACTATTTCATAACGAATTTTTTAAATATCCTTGTATGTTTCACATTCATAATCAATAAAATATATTTATTATGAATTTTTTTTCAACTATATTTTCAAATCTCCCGATATATCAATGTTATGGGGGGGGCGCGATCCCTGTTTGGCCCGGGCGCCAGATCAGCTGACGACGGGCCTGCATACAACCCCCACTAATGACAAAAACTCAGCTCTCAGGTGGAGACGCGTCTAAAGTCAGTTTTTTACGTAAAATCTTATTTTTCGTGTCGTTAGACAATTCAGTTTTCATGTGAATTTTTCTGTGAATGGGCAATCAGTACCATTACATCCTGTATTAAATGTAGATTATCATAAAATTCAACTTCCAAGTCATCAAGAGTGAAAATCCCAACTTTTTATTCAATATTCGTTTATTTTCACGTAAATGAAATTCACTCGTGTTCCTTTTTGTACTCACCTTAACTCAGTACGAGTACATACTTGTTCCGTCATTGAGGAATTTATTATCAGTGGATGGAAAGCTATAATCCATTTGTACACCCCTCTAGGTCCTTACATACTGTTCTTCCCTCATAAAGAATCCCTACTGGGCAATCATTGCCATAAGAGCCTGAATAAAAATGGATAGTATTATTAACTGCAATTTCCAAATCATTTAGCATGGAAATCCCAGCTTTTTAATCGAAAGCGGACTATTTTTACCAAAACGAAATTCACTTGTGTTCCTTTTTGTGACCTCGGTAGTAGTACTTTTCTTCCGCTGATAATACAGTCCTTGAGGATGTTCCAGGAGGACTGTATTATCAGCGGATGGAATGCTAATCCATTTGCACTCCCCTCGAAGCCCTTTCGTGATTTTCTTCCCTCAACCTTGGCGTTCGCCGTCGGCGTTAGCGCTCATCCCCTCTGGATAGTCGGCGGGAGAGAGAAGCATAATGCGCGCTCACTTAGGCAACCCACGGTGGATAAGAACTCCCACGGAGAGAACGGAATCGCTGACTTGAGCCCCGCCTTTTAAAGAGCCGCCCCTGTGCCTGCGGACTTTCATCCCACCGTCTTATGAGAGGAGTGGGATTAGCGCGGTGGCTATAAAAATGGATTAAATTACGTGGCTGGAGTGGGGTGCATTCAAAATCCGAAGGAAAAATTTTTATTGGGGTCATCCTATTATTTTAAGATTTAGTAAGATTTAAATTGTCATATCAATCATTCGGTGTTTGGTTATTACAATTATTTTCCGAGATATCAGGCCGAATATGTACTTGAAATTTAAGAGCTGAAAATGCCGTACTAGTTTTGTTCTGTGTCCCGTGCTACTTAAGCCCGAGGAAAATTTTAAGAGCATAATTTGGAAACTTCACGCAAGTTTTCGTGACATTAAAGTTACCATTAGGGAACCATTTGCTTAGGGGTCTCTAGCCTCTTACATTCCATTTATTTATATAAGTATTAAAAGAAAATAGAGGTGGCACTTTTCCACAGGTTTATTTAAAGTAATTCTCTAGTGCCTTGTCTATTTTCTTTTAATACTAACAGGATGTCATTCCACAACGTTTCGCCAGCTTCTGTACTTTTATTTATTTATATAGGTAATTTTTATAATTTCTGTCAATAACAAGCGATGCATTTAACATTCATCATCACGTAGACGAAAAATATAGTTTATGTAGTGAAATATATAGTTTTTTTATGCGTCCTAATTGGCAAAATCGTATCGTTTGGATAAAGCGAGTTTTGATCGGGGAGGGGATGTTGAAAACCGTGTTCGAGGGAAAAATATTAGTTGAGCGTGGTTGGTAAAGGAAGACAATAGGATTTTTAGAGAGGATAAAATGGGGTGGGCCTTATTGTAAATTGAAGGGTTAAACCCAAGTTGGAAGAGGATAGGGGTCGGAGTGATCTGCAGAGTACTTTAAACCTACCTTGACCGGTAGAGTGATATAATGATAGTACGAGTGATGATAGCTCGTAATATCGGTATAGGCAACCAGGGCCTTATAGTAAAGCGTATTGTTGAAGAATTAAAATAAGTTAAGAAGAGAGATGGGTTGGATTGATCCGCAAAAAAACTTTAAACCTACCTTGACTGGTCGGATACTTAAATTATAATAATGTCTGTGTAGGCAACATGCATCCTTCCGAAGCTCCCCCGTTGTAAGTTTCTGACTACGTTCCTGGATTTGGATGCAGTTCTCCGAAAAGCGAACCCTTACACCTCCTCCTCCACTTCTCTCCCTTTTACGAAACCCCTTTCCCGTTCCCTTGGCCCTGCCGCCTCTCCTCCTCCTTCCGCCCCCGTGTTCCCTCCGCTGCGGATGTCTCGGCCAGAGGGGGCGGGTGAGGTGGAAAGATCCTCCGTGGTACGCAATCCTTCGCTCGAAATCCACGGCCCCCGATCAATGCTGCCCCCCCTTGCCCTCTCTCTCTCTCTCTCGGCCCGCCGCCGTGTGTTTGGGGGCGCGAGGGCCCCTTAATCTCGGGGGAGGAGAGGGGTCGCTGCGGCGGAATGCATCCACGTCGATGGGATCAGACGGCGGCGCGGCGCCAGGGAGTTGAAAGGGGTGGGCCGGAATAATCATTTGATCAAGGTGGAAGAGACACTCTGGTTGCACTCCCTCGCGGTCGATATGTCGCGATAGGCCTCTCGTCTCATCTCTCCTGATTTCATCCCTTTATTTTGAAGTGAAGACCTTCATCCGCTTCTTCATTTTTTAATGTAAGGTGATTATCTCAAGTGAAACATCAGCAGGACGATATTTATGTTGCCATTTTTCGTAAGGTAAACCATGGGTACCACGGCTCAAAATCTCATCCGATGGGCGGAGTTTCGTAATTGAAGATCTCTTCACCTGACACTCAAGCAGGGATCGCATGGTCTCAGAAAAATCTCCACCACCACCGAGATTTTAACTCGGGATGGGAAGGTGAGAAATCAACAATTAAGGCACTACACCAACCCTGTCGCTCGAATTCCTTCAGTCAATACCATCATACGGATGCATCGGTCTAAAAAGGCTTTGACATCTATGACCTCTTAAGCACCGGAAGATTCCTGAATAATAGCTATCCCGTTGGTATACTCATAAGAAAAAATGGCTTAAACCGATCAAGTCAAATTTGTAGAAGTCTGTGGGATATAAAAATTTTGTCCTTGAAATTCGAAAACCTGGAAAGTTTCACCGCCAGCCGTCTAGTTTTACGTGAGGAAGACTTTATTCTCGGTTTATATGACGTGATACCGTGTAATCTGTAATTTTTCATGGTATTGAGGTAAGACATGTCTTTCTCCCCTAGGTCAACCCACTCTGGGTGAATATGTGTAAATGTACCGTAGCTGTTGTTAGCGATGTCTGTAGATAATTGACTGGGGGGAAACTATTTCGAATCCAATATCAGGATTTGATTCTCGTTCGGTATAAAGCGATAGCGGTCTTTTCTCTCCAGATCGAGTATTAAGTGATTATACTCTCTATTAGTAGTCACATAATAAAAGCATCCCAAAGTGCCGCACATAACCCCCACAGTGTGGATTTCAGTCATGTATATTGAAATTTGGTGGGGCCGTAGTTTAAAAAATGTATGTAAAACTTTTTGTTTTTTTATTGTCCTCAGTTTTATACAACAGAAACGAACCACGCTTGTTGAGACCCTTAAATGTAATAATGAGGCTTGATTATGCCTCGTTACTGTTGAACCACAAGTTATTTGCTTTTAATAATGATGTCTGTTTTATAAAATATCCGTCTGATATCTTGTGCTTTCTCTGCATTTTGAGTCGAGTTCTTTCTTTTCTTGTTCAGTCCTGGACGAATGTAAAACATTTTGCTATAGCTTGTGGGCTTGTCTCTACGTTATTTAACATGGGAAAGCTGTTACAAAGGAAACATGAGAAAGATTTTAGTATCACTTAATCGTGTTCAGTCCTTGCTGAACGGATGTATAAAAGTGTTCCATAGCTCGTGTGTTTTGTGCGTCTAGATTACTTACCGTGGGAATACTATTCCGAATGAAACATGAGGAATATTTTGGTATTGGTCGATATGGCGTGATAGCGTTTCATGGTTTCTCCTCGTTTTGAGCTTCGACCATGCACGCAACAGTTACGCCCACACGAACCCTTGGCCAATGGCCCCAGCGCCTAATCGACGTGAGGCACCCAGTTTTCGTGTTTACGCGCGGCAGGATGTCGTACCTTGAGCATTTTTGTGTATCATTCCTGAGCTCAATACTGCCTTAAACCGCGCAAAACGTTTATTGTAGTATATAATAGCGGTGGATCGATTAAGAACGCTACATCTACCTGCCCGCCTTAATGTGCACGCCATTAAACACAAATGCTGTTAGTGGATATTTTGTGGCGTCGTAAAAAAGGGGTTAAAATTTTATTTCGGGAAATTCCGCTAATTTTTATTTCTGATATTTTCAAATTTTATGCCTATGCACTGGAGCAGTAAAATATATTCTTTGAAAAAATTGAAAGGGGTCTTTTTAAAATACTCGAAATAAAATTTTAAACTCAGGGACCTTTGGTTTTAAAATTCATGCAAACATGTCACGTTGTATAACGTTTTTTAGCCCTATTAATCGCCTTTTCCAAAATGCATGCTTAAATTTTGTATCTATGCCACGAATGTAGTTACCGATATTATAAGCATACACGCGATCAAATTTCCCTGCTATCTTATCCTTTATCTTTCTTGCCAGTCGTCGTAAGAGTACAAGTTGGAATTTTTTTACTCACAATCTTCATTGGTTAGCAATCCTATTATTGGTTTGACGCAGCTATTCATTACGCCCTTCTATCAGCTAGCCTTTTCACAGTGACGTATTTCTTCTCTTTTACATCCGTAATAACCTGTCCTATGTAACTCATTCGGCGCCGTCCCGAGTCATTTTTCCCGTACACCTGTTCTATGAATGTTTGCATCAAGCCATCATGCCTCGTAATGTGGCCGACTTATTTTAAGAAGTTTAAGAAGACTTATCATTTCTCCCACTCTTCTTAGCATTTTCTCATGGAGTCACTCAACTTACCACATTTGAAAGGGAATCAGAGCGGGCCGGGTTGAATTTTTTTCTTTTTTGCGTTTAGTTGTAGCTAATGCTGGCTAAGGATATCCCCCAGCGACGTAATAACCGGAATTAACGCACGGATCGTTGTTAATTTAACTTTCCGCTATGATTTAATGCCAAATATAATTCATAAAATTATATTTAAATATACATTGCTGATTGCATAACAGTTAACGAGCATTTACAATATTATTATAATATTGTTTGACTTGTTTCGCCCATCTTTCTTTTAAACTCTTCGTGGTTAGTTTTTGGAAATAATCATAATACGTATTTCATCCTCAGCAAAGTATCTATTGGATCCGCAAGAGATCCCGCTTATTGGCTGGAATACGCATGGTTTGAATATACTGCGGGTTGCATGACGCTTCAGGATACACATGATTCTACATGTTTCGAAATTCTTTGCATTCACTCTTCAGAACATATTTATGTTTTTTTTATTATTTTAACTGTAGTATTTCGGTCTCTTATAGAAATAAGTAATGGGTGATTTTTTGTTCTGTGAATCTTCTCCATTGATGAAGAGTTTTTTTTAACTTAAAGTAATAATAAATGTATTTACTTTGTTATTATGTTCTCAAAAGATATCTGCACCCTAATAAAGAATTTGTGAAAACGTGAACTTTTATAGCAAGTCCTTCGAACATTCTCTAGATGGAAACCTAGTATGGGGCATTGAGCTAGTAATTTTTATTATTACATATTACGTAGACTCTTAGTTAGATAAATGTTACTGGTGTACGGCCAGTAGGACAGCAAATCTACCTGCTCGTCATTCTTGGAATTCAAATTTTCGACGATCTTGTGATATCGATTGCGGTTTATTGTAACGTTCAATTCTCAGAATTAATGACGCAATCAAAAATTTGGGAAAAATTTAAACGGCTTGTTGTAGAGAGAATAATTGAATTCGGAATTAATGAGAGAACATGAAATTAATTGAAGCAGTAAGAGCCTGAGCGTCCCCCGGTGGGTTTGGATTCTGTGCGCTCTAGAGTCGAGTCCTCGTTTTGCTTTCAAGCGCCATGAGCGCCGCTTTGTTATCTCAGTAGATTAATCACAGGGCCCTGGACTCAGCAGGAGAAATCTTAACATCCACCCTGGTGTGGTGAAAAAAAAACAAAAGCTGCAAGGTCCACGATTTGAAAAGTGCTCCGCTGGGAACGCGAAATTTTGGGATTTTTGCTTTTATACTGTCTGATGATTGAAAATTTACTTCAAGGATTGGCCTTATGTATGCTCGAATGCAAAATAATCGCGCGCAACACGTAGTGGAATGAAAAACTGAAGGAAAGGTGTCCTAAAGAAGGCAAAAGGCTGATACTAGAGCTATTCAGTAAGAATACATCTAAAGAGAACCAGAGTACTGGAACTGGCATGAGATATGGAGTAATGAAGGGCTTCTGTAAGCAAATCCTAGAATTGTATCACAATTTATGATTGGCTCTACGCACACTCAAGAAAGTTCAACTGTGGTATGCATGAGGTTCCAGCGCAAGCCTATTAATTGATATCCCTAATTTTGGATCTACAAGTACTTTTCCACATATTCGTCACACTTCTTTCACGGCCTCTCCTTGTGCTAGGAGATTTTATACTGTATCTTCTTTTCTATGTTAAATATCTCTCAGACTTCCAGGATCTTTTAAAGATATCCGTCTTTTATAACGTGCTACAACGTACCGATTAATAACCCATGGTAAAAATCACATCTGATTAAAATTTCTAACCGTGTTATGCTTTTTATCCTCACCAGCGTTTCGGTGAAGAAATTATTCGAAGACCCATTCGGAAACCCAAGAATTGTTCGACATTCGTATAAGCCGGGAATAAAAATAGAGTACGTGAAGAGTTATCGGGAACGCCACCTGGTCAGGAACTGCATTACTGCCGACGTCTCGATGTCCGACTCGGTCATCTTCCAATTCGGACATCGAAACGTCGGCAATAATGAATTTCCTGACCCGGCGGCGATCCCGATAACTCGAAGTCTATTCGCCGGGAAAGCGCTAACTCTTTCTTCAAATATAGAGTAAATAATATAAAATCCTAGGAAGTCCGAGGTGGCACAGGGAAAGGAACTGGCCGTCCTACCCTGAATGTGCGATATTCACACGCCTATGGCAAAGTCGGGGGTGTGCTACACCCTTTTCTAATTTCCTAACCAACCTGCGGGTTGAATCACAGAGCGAAAATTCGTTGAGTATTCGCCAGGAAAATCTCTTAATCTCTTTTTATCTACTCATGAGCTTCTGAGAGGATCGTTTTGTAGGAGTTAAAAGAAAAGGTTAGTGAAGAGTTTGATCTGTAGTGTAGCTCTCTACGGTGCGGAAATGTAGACACTGAGGAAGGAGGACGAGAGAAGATTGGAGGCATTCGAGATATAGGTATGGAGAAGATGAAATGGGCAGAAAGGAGGAGAAACGACGAAGTGCTGGACATGGTGAGTGAGGAGAGGCAACTTTTAGATGAGATACGGAGGAGACAGAAGGTTTGGATGGAGCGAGTACTTAGCCGAGAGGGGATGTTGAAAACGGTGTTAAAGGGTAGAATGTTAATTAAAGGGGGAGGGGGAGGAGAAGAATAGGATTTTTGGATAGACTGAAAGGGAGTAGGCTTTGCAGTGAATTAAAGAAGGCAGGGGTGGAAGGAAAGGGAGGCTCCCAGATTACATCTTTAGTACTCCATGGAAACGTACCTTAGAATAGTATAATAATAATCTAGGTGATGGTAGTGCAGTGGAGCTTTTGCCTTCCTCACCGTTTGAGCGCACAACTTAGCATCGCAAGCAACGTATGAGGTTGGCCGCGGGCCTGTCCACCTTTTCTGTGCCTCACCTGCCGCTTTTCTCTCTCCCGTCTACTATATGTTCGCGTTGTGCTTCAACTCACTCGCTCACCTCATTCCCTCTGTTGCTCATTCACGTACCACGTATTTCCCCTTTTATGAGAAAAAGGGCTGCCTCTGGTGCTGTGCGTCCCGGCAGAGAAAGACCCTTTGTGTGGACCAGTTCCCATCCCTCTTCTACCAGCGCATTTCCCCCCAGTTTTCATAACACGTGACCCTCCCCCGTTGCGTTGGATTCCGAGGTCGTCACTCCCTCAGCCCGTGACACGCCACACGTCTGGCCCTGTCCCACTCGAGGGCCCGCATTATGTGCGTGCCTTCGTGCTCATGTCCTTCCTTTTCGCCTTCGCCTCTACTATGCCGTGCAAAAGAAATGTTCCGTGTTCCGACCTCTTTCCTTTGCTTGGGACGTTAAGAAATTTTTCTTCTCACTTCCTGCGGTTCTATCGCTAAGCGTCGCCCAGAGGTACATTTTTTTCTTAGGTCTTTCAAAATTACCGGGTAATGGGGTCGTTGTCTTAGACCTGAAATCGCAGTTCATAAGAAGAATTCGTTAAGGTGCAATGGGAATATTAGTTGCGACGAAAAACAATCGTCTTCATATAACCGTTTTCTCATAATTTTGAAATTAGAGAAGTCGGAATTTGCCGTCCGCTTTTCATGAATTGGTGACGTCATTATACGAACGGTTCATCGATTCGTTCAAGAAGAACTGATAATTTGGGAATAAATTACTCACTGGTGTGTAAACAATAGCGAACTATGCGAGAGAGGTGTGTCCAAGAAGCGGCGACCCACACGACCGGAGATCGTGACGTCATTAAATTATCTTCAGAAGGGGTTTAAATCGGAAATTTTTCGCCGCGAACAGTTCGAGAAGTAGGCCGCGGATCGAGAAAAAATATTAAGCGAGAAAATATGGCTTCCTAGTTTCGGTAGTTCATCAATATCATCACTCGTAAGCAGTTCTAAGATTTATTTTGACGCAACATTCCACACAATTCCCTTATCGGCTAATCTTTTCACTCCTCCATATTTCTTCTCTTTCACAGCCTTCTTTAAATGTTCCATATATTTTATCTTCGAGCTATTCCTTTTCCGTTCTTCCCATCCACTTGTCCTTCGACGTTTGCCTTCTTCATATCACCACGCTTCAAGAAACGTTAAAATTACTGAGATACTTTGTCAAGCGGAATAGTGAGGTGATTCATTCGTCCCCGTAATAGTAGGACTATATTAAATACTAGGTCGGCCTCAATAGTATAATATCTCCAACACGCAGCTTCCCCTCTTTGAGTTGTTCTGCTTTCTTCTCTAAGTTTTTCAAGGCTCCCCTTTTGTCCTCATTGCTCGCTCGGTCGTTCTATTTGATTTTCATAATAGGGTAGTTTCCTTCATCAAAGAAAACGAAAGGCACTGATTGCGATTCGTTACCCACCATTAGTGTATTCATAATATACAAATTATTTGGTTTTAGAAATACCAGTTTATACAAACGTTAGTGGTCAAATTTATCCTCATTTAAAAAAGGCTAGATTGGCGGCCTTGCGACGCCACTCCACGCGACGTCACAGGGACCTAGATGCTATACGAGTAGTCAGGAGTTTTACATCGTCTGCGATTACCAATGCATGCATGTGGAACAGAGCTCATGGAAACATCTCTTAATAATCACTTATTAAAATTGCCTATGGTCTGACAGTTTCCTTCGTTCGATAGGGTATTAATAATCCTTAATTTAGCCAAGCGCTACCAGCTTGCAGCCTACATCGTAGCAGCGCTCATAGCCTCGCACCAAGGTGGCCTCACACGGCGGTAGCCGGAACCAGAAATACGTCACACGGGCTTCTCCCAGCATTTATACTTAGCCGTCGGGTTTTCGCGCGCTTCTCCAGGAGTAATAATCTTTCGATTTAGGCATTTTAAAAAATAGGAAATTACCCTATTATTCTGTATCTCGGTAGTTGGCGCAAAAGGATTACGGACCACCTTTACCAGGCTGTAAACTATGAAATATAGACGATGTTGAGTGAAGGTGGTTTTTCGCTCCATGCGCCACCACTTTCGTTCGACCGTGTGCCGCAAGGGGGCCGATGATCGCCACCAAGCGACGGTTGTCGCCGATGAAAAGCGTGCTCAGGTGGCGACGACGCCAACCTCATATTTTTCCTTATTATGGTGCGTGCTTCTCGCAGCCGTCTGCAATAATAATGCTCCTTCTCTCGGGTTTGGCGAGATCCTTGCGCGCCGAAACCCCGGGGGGAGTGAGGAGGGAACGGGCTCTCCTGCTTCTGGCCTTATTTTATGGCTTCCTCTGCTCTTTGTTACCCTCTCAAGAGGCCGCAGGGGGAGAAATGCCCCTTCTCCAAACCTCATTCCTCCCCTCTCAACCCCTCACCGTTCCTTCTCATCGAACGCGATTCTTTGGTTGCCCACCCGCCCCCCTTCCTCCTTCTCATTTGCATGTGTGCGGACGCTTGAATCAGAAGTTTCCCGCGCCTTCAAGCAGGAAAACGTGTTTACGTCACGCTTCGTTCCGTGCCCTTTGCCAGGGTGTCTGCCGACCGGAAATTTATTCGTGCATTTTTAGGAGCAGGAAATATTCGTGGTTAGTTCGTTAATTTATCTTTGCAATCAGGAGTTTGGAAAAAGTATATTATTATAAAATGTCATGGAAGTAGATTTAAGTAAATAATGATATTATTGTTTTTATCGTATCAAAATAATAAATAGACGTTACGATCCTTAGTTTTAATGAAATCAACAAGTATGGCTTTAACATATTATGTCGGCATATAATAGATTTACCTTGGTTATAAAGAGTGAAAAAATCAATGACGAACACTTAATCGGGCTAATTGTGCTTTGACGCTTTGCAGATGGGTCAGATTAGGGTAAAGAATGTCATTATTTACCATTACGGTCGTTTTAAAATAAAGGTGCTCTCTTTCGGAAAATTGGTGAATGGCACATTGAGCGAAGGTACTCATTCGATACGGGGAAAAAATACTTTATGCTCCCAAATACCTTACTCGGCTTGTTCTGTGCTGAGCCCGTGTATCTAGCTGCTCCTCATCTTAAGGCCTGTTTACACGATACATTAACACGTACGGGTTAATTTCTAAATGTATGAACGCGAGAATGAACGCCAAAATGCACCGTGTAACCACCCAACTTGTGGGAATGCATGCACAGAAAATAGAACCTGTTCTAATTTGGTTCATGCATTCGTACATGTTCCGTTCCGGTCCACAAAAATCATTCATGCAAACAGACATTAAACTCGTACGTGTTAATGTATCGTGTAAACAGGCCTTTACGCGAGAGCCTGAAAACTTTGATACACATTCTCAGTCACTTTCATAATAAATGATCACGCGTTAATTATAGATTAGCCAATGATCCTGACTCAAAACTCATGATACTCAAAGTATTTAACTTCCAATTTTAAGCTATGCCCGGGAAAAATCCATATTTTTGAAGTTCCTAGTTCGTGTTCGCACTTGGATGATGGACGTGTGATTTACGGCCGTACATTTTCGCGATGTTGTCAGTGGAAATATTCTCAAAAAATGTTTTCTGTGACCAATAAGTGCGTCAGAACACGACGGAAATTTTCGTGAATCACGGGCGGCACTTCATAAAGTAAAAATAGCGCCTTACCCTGAGTGAGCGAAATTTTCATATATCAGTTGTGAAATTAGAGGTGAGCTCTGCGCTCACGTACAAAAACCAACCTTGGGGTTCAAGCCCTTTTGTGATTGAGATGGTAATTTTTTGCCGCGGGTGCTGAAAATACGTTTTTGACTTTGGTTGATACCGTCGAAAAAGTAGAAAGTCGACCGTATGAGTTGTAAAACGTAATTTCAACTAGTATTGAGCTAGTATTTAACCTAACATTTCATCTGTAATTCGTTCAAGAGGAGTTTATATCTACTTGTAGATACCAATTTTAATCAATAAAACTCGAGGGTCACTTCGACAAACGTGTATTTTTTTCACGCTCGCTATACAAGAAATCTCGTAGTTTAATGGTGTATAAGCGTTAGAGAGTATGCTTTTTTGTTGCTCAAAAATTATTTTTTTCCTATGCCCATGTTTTTTGTGCGATAGTTAGGAGTGCAAGTCGATTTATATTCATTGACATTCGGGAAAAGTAGTTTTATCGGATACATGACAGAACATTATAAAACCGAAAAAAGTAATGCTGTTTCAAATTTTCTCTAAAGTCTTATACAGTCTACCATGAAAATGGTATTGTACGTCTAAACATGGAAGGAAATTCTAAAAATAGAAGTGGATTATGCTGGGTTATTGTGCTCCTTTCTTAGATCGAATTATCTCCGGTCATATTTCCATGCTCATTCTTTCGTTATTTCCAGCAAAAAAAAACAGCGAGTACTCCCCGCGAACCTTTGAAGTTCCGCATTATCTCGGTCCGAGAGTCGCGCGGCTCTTTTAAACGCCCGCGTTTGTTTGTGTTTGTTTACGCTACGGAGGGGGTGCTATCCCTTTTCCGCCCCACGTGAGAGGGGTGAAAAGGCACCGTGGGCGCAGCAGTGCAGCCCGCAAATCGTTACCAATCGGGCCGAGGAGAGAACGTGGGCGGGAGCAGCTGATTTATTCGGGGCGACCTTTTGTAAAGGGATGGAGGGGTAATCCGCTGTGGGGGGTGGAAGGAGTTTATGGTGGAGAAGGAGAGGGGGTGTAAGAGGAGGGACGGCGTTTCCTCCTTCTGCCTCTCCGCGGCGCTACAAACCCACCCCTTCCATCCGAACGGGTCGATGATCGTCTGCCGGCCCCCCCATCACAGGGGAAACCCACGCGGTTCCAGTCAGGGATCGGACAGCCGGCAGAGACGGAAGGTCGAACCCGAGACGTGCCGCGTGTGTTGACCACTCTTGTTCGCCGTCAGTGCGACTGTTCCCTGTCGTTCTCCGAGGGCGAGAGTGCTGGTGTCCTTCCGCGTGTCGCCTCGACCTCTAAACTCGCAAGTTCAAGGTCGATCCCTTTCGCTTTCTCGCGATATAGAGAGTGCGCGGAGGCTCTTCGCGCGGCGCCTTCCTTGTCAGTCAGCGATCTTCCCCTCCCCCTCCTGCTTCGACCGGCGCCTCTTCCTCACGCGGAGTCGCCTCAATCGGGCGCCTTACGTCACTACCACGACGGATATAAACCCTGGTTTATCATCGGGAGGAAGTGATTTTGAACGCCTGAATCCCCTCGTGCAGATTACTTCAGGGTTCTTCTAGACTTCATGGTCTCCAAGCTAGTTGTAAACTAAGCTTTGCTTTAAAACAATCTTCACCTTCGACCGGTGCCTTATCCTAGCACGCAGTCGCCTTGATCGGTCGCCTTACGTCACCACCATCACAAAAATATATCCTGAATCTTTGTTGTAAGAGAGAACTCTTTGTGAACGGCTGATACCTCAACGTTCAACCTCTTGCAGATGACTCCTGGATTCTTCAGGCTTCACTTCTTCAAGGCAGTTTTAAAACAAGTTCTATAGTAAAACAAGCTTCACCTTCTACTGTCGCCCCCTCCCCATATGGAGTGGCGTCAATCGGGCGCCCTACGTCACCACCACCAAAAAAATAAATCCTGAATCTTCGTCGGAAAGGAGCGCTGTTTGAAACGGTTGATTCCGGAACCCTCAACCTTTTGCATATGTCCCCTGGGGTCTTCTGTTCTACACAAAATTTGAAAAACAAACTGTGTTGAGTGGGTAGAGAAGAAAAAGAACTCAGCAGTGAGTTTAAAATAAGTAATAACAGTTGTCAAGGGTTAAATTACTTTCTTCTAAGGATACAAAACCACCCACGATCGAGGCTTTTAGTACCATTTCGGTGTCGCAGCGACCTCGGGGGTGTAACGCTTCATCGTTTGGATCTCATTGACCGGCTTGTTGGCACCAGTGTCTATAATAGTGGTCACCACATCCAGACAACGCCTCCGCTCGAGTGAAAAGGAGAGTCGACTGACTTCTTCACAAAGCACTCTTCCAGAGATCATCGTACCCTGAGTGGAACGCTCCTCGTCTCTCTCGTGAACGGCGGAATATTAGTTCGTCTCGGCCGCAGACTGACTCAACGTGCTTCCTGAAACCCTTTCCAGCTTCTCCCCTCCACGCTCCCCCATTTCATTTCCCTTTCAAACCGCCCCAACGGCTCCCCACCCTTCCTCCCCACACTCGCCTATCCCCTACAACACTTCTCCCTTCGCCCCACTACCCCAGAGAGTCCTGCGATCCCGACCATTTCGGACCCCCCAGCGACCATGCCCGGCGAACTGAGCGGACGATGTAAGTTGACCGTTTGAGATTTACCAGTGAGTAAGATCGTGCTTATTCCCTCGAGTGGGTTATTCTAAGAATAAACTGACTGTCGTCATTGGAGTGAGGGACGAGTCGGAAGCCATGCTGGACTGCGTGGGGAGATCGGCGCCGTTGGCCAGCGTGGAGGACCTGAGCCACCACGCTACCCCCTGCCGCACCATCGACGGCGATGACGAAGACGATGGGCCCCGGAAGACCTCAGGGCCCGTGTCTCCCGCCGCCGAGGACGAGATCCTCGCAACGGAGGGCCTCATGGAAACGCCTCACCACTTCCTCTGCCCGAAAGAAAATGCCGCCGTCGACAGGTACAACCTGCCACCTTTGAAAAACAACGGTCATTCCCCGATATTTGCGTAGGAATTAACTACTTAACGGGTTACGTTGTTGTATATATCATCATCCGGTTAGCAGTGGCCGTGAGTGCGCGTTATGCTCTTATTTTTGTGTGAGGAGGGAATGGGAAAGAAGGAGAAAAAATCATGGTAAGGATGAAGGTTTCTCGTCGTAACTTTTTCTCGGCAGCGAGATATTTAGTGTTCTCATCTTCGATGTTTGTGTGATGTCACTGCACTCTTTATAGTAGAGACCATCTGAAACAGATTTTTTGAGTAGATGAGGGGGTTGAGTTTTACGTGGTAGACATTGTAAATATTTGGTAAGTAGTCTAAGTTGAGGAGGAGTTGGGAAAAGATGAAGGAGAAAAAAGTATTTACGGGGTGTCAAAATTTACGAAGCTGCTTTGAGTATGGAAAAAGCGTGCAAACATTTTGCAAAGCGTTAGGAACAAGGAGTTAGAGGAAGAGGGTACAGATATAGGCTAATACCTGTTGACTAATTACATATTGAGTGGATGAACGAGTTCGAAATTTGAGGTACGTAAATCCTATATTTCTGGTGTATCACGTGGTTCTAGTCTTAAGGGGCCACCATCGTGTGTTGAATCTACCACGCAAGCTCAACGAATACAGTTTTCCTCGAAGCAGTTTAATGCGTGTACGTTATGATTACTACTACTACTACTGTTTCAAATTTTCTCACGCTCGATGGACTGCGGGAAAGGCTGTCTGAATGTACTTGCCTTTGAGTGTAACGGTCTAAATGATTCGAGAGTGATGAGTAATCTTGTCAGCATCCCTTTTGATATTAAATAAACTGCGTAGTATACTGTGTTTTCGAAAAATATGGCTAGAATGATCCGAAGTTCCGAAATGTTGGTCTTCTACTGCTTCCTAGAGGAGCAAAACGAGCTAATATGAGAAACCTTGGATGACCTGTTTTTAAGTGTTTTAATATTGAAACATCTAAAGTTCATCCTATTTTTGGTCAACTATTATCGCCTATAATCGTCGCGATGTGTGGTGCATTGCCTGAATGTGTGGGCATAAATGTGACAATATTTACTTACAAATTTTCGCGAGCTCATACAAGTCAATTCTATTTGTCTTCCTACAGGGCATCAGCTGAAATTTTCTACAATGAGGTAACATAAGCTAATATATATAAGTAGCTTCAGCGCTTCCTTCGCGAATATCAACCTGTTTTTACCAGCCAGCCGGCATCATCGTTCCCTTGGTTAGAAATCTAACCGCGGTTGGCGCTGACTGTTGTTTTCATAACGAAATGTAACGGGTGTGTGGCTTACGAGCGTAAGATGTGCTTAGTGGAAAGAGGGCATCAATGGCCCTGCGTGCGTGCGTGGACCACCCCCTTTCATTCATACTTTTCCTCTAGGCCACCCCCTGCCCCTCCACCCCCCCAAATACAGTGTCGTCCCCTTTTCAGCAGTGATTTCACCCGCACGTGGCACCCCCCGTGCGCTATCCCCGCCCTCTTCTGATTGCGGTCGTGCCTAACGATACGGAGGTTTCTTATCATTGCTTCGTTCGACAGCAGGGTGGCGCATTGAAGGAGGGGGCGACCGTCCTCCCGGTCCTTCGTACTTTACGAGAAATTTGTAATTATAGTAATCTTTAAGGTTACTTTATTTATTTCAGTATTTATTTCATCAGTTTAACAAAAACTGTTTGAAAATAATTTATGATCATTGAAAAGCTACTTGTTTAGGCAAATCAGTTCTTAGTCGCATTTTCGCGCAGAGTTGTTGCATACCACCAAGGCGCCACGGAAAGTAATGAACCCCCTCCCCAAACAATGACCTCAATCCGCCCCTGTTTGAGAGAAATATATCATTTTTTCAGCCTTACAAGGGCTATTGATCGATGTTAGGTGAGTTCCCACGGGTGGAATATTTTTTCTTCAAGGCATTTATCGCTGAAAAAACCAAAGAAATCGCAAACACCTTTACACATGTCTTGATGGCAGCAGGGTAGCATCCTTGCTGGCCTAATCAATCTGTTACTGTTACCAATTTGCAGTCATTCAACCATTGATGTCAGTTCCCTGGTTAAGGAAGTTTCTTGTAAGAGCTTATTGCCATCTTTTAATGGATTTAGTTGCGGATACAGAAAAAAATCAAGGGGGGGGGCACAAAATATATCTTGAGTTTTCTTTACTTTTATCGTAATAAAAAATGATCAAATCACAGGCAGAATATAAGAAAGATCTTTTTAAAGTGATTATACACATGTAAAAGACAAGAGAATCGAGACTCCAGGTCGGGCTCCCAGGGTTACACTCTCGGGCTGGGTTTTAAGCTTTTGCTTTTTACTCTTACAATTGTGGTTTTGCAATTGCCGGCAAAATGGGCGGACCCGCAAGGCCCCTCATCTGTATCCATCACTGATTGGATTATACGGGAGAACAGGAAAATGGCATATATTATTTATTTATTAATATTGGACATAGCCTCATGTCTGGTCTAATACGGTGGCTAAGTTCTGAGGCCCAGCAATTTCATTAGTATATTGACTTAAAGAATAATTTGTCCTGTTATCATTCATACTCATCGCTTTTAATTTGAGGCAATAGGTAAACTATCAAATTATATTGTGAATTTTGTTTGCAGAAAGTTTCTTGAGAGAATACTCTAGAACCTTGATTTATGGTACCTTTTTATGACATAATTGTGCAAAATGCAAATAATATGAGTGTATGTATTAATTTTGATTGTGTTTGGCCCTTTGATTAAAGTGTTAGTTTTATTTTTTCCATTATTATTATAGTTATCCATTTGAATTCGATCAATCAGTTCGAATTGTCTATCTATTATAAATATCATTTGTTACGTTCATATAGATTAACTCTTCAAAACATATCTTATGTCAGTTATATTCGATGATGTACTCTAAAATAGCCATTGATTTAATCTTAAGTGGAGTTCTCTAAAGTAATAAAAATATTTTCTGATGAATTCATCATTCATACTAATTTCCTTTGTTACATGTTCTCTTTACAGGTGTTATATAGTGTACTTAATATTTTTGCTCCATGGAATGGGAACATTAATGCCATGGAATATGTTCATCACAGCCAAAGGGGTGAGTTACTTGCTTTTCTTTGTGTTATGTATGTATTTTGCGTATACCTTTATGTATCCTGCTCTAAAATTTATTTCCCCTTGAATGCATGTAATGTTTCTCATTGTAAATGTTTAATTTCAATGAAATTTTTTTACTTTGGATGGGGTTTAATTTACAATTGTTTATTTAATTTACATGAATTGCCACAAGAAAAATTCCCCTGGACTGGGAATCGAACCATGGACCTTTGGCTCTCCAGCCCACTATTCTATCCTGATTTCCTATGACGAGATTAACGTCCATGGTTCGATTCCTGGTCCAGAGAAATTGTTCTAATGACAATTCATGTAAATACTTCACTGCTGTTCATGCAGACGGTTAATTAAAATATTACACATTTTATATAAGTTTAGTATTAGGGTGAATCATGTGATAAGTTGACGAGTCATTCTTAAATTACAATAAATTTAATTAAATTTTCTTGAAGTTATGGTCAATTTCTGTAATTCACTTAATGTGTGAAATCTTGTGAGAGGTGTGAGTGTTTACAACTTCTTTTACCTGATTTTAGTATGGTCTTCAATTTCTTTGCAGTATTTTGTTGATTATAAAATGAGTAAAGAATACACGGGAGCTGAATCAAACTATGCAACAAACTTTCTAGCCTACATTGGCTTTGCTGCTCAAGTTCCTAACCTTGTCTTCAACTGGTTAAATGTGTTCATTCAACTGGGGTAAGTAAAATGTCTTTATGAAGGTTCTTGAATTTTTTCATAGCATTTCAAATTATGCATTTCCACTCAAGCCTCATATGATACACTCTTTTATTCATGAAATCATTATCATTTGTTTCTTTAGTTATTTGTGATTTTTAATGTACGATTTCAGTCTTTTGATTACGATCACAGTGAGTGATACCAAAACATTTCTCAAAAAGAGCAAAAACTTTTCATTGCTCTGATACTTTGCCCAGTTAAAATTCTTCCTTCTGGTGGGTATACTTGCATTGTTCAACATTATTTCAAGTACATAGCCAAGGTCTTGCCCAATAATAAAGCAATAAGGGTTGAGGATACCAGAATTGGAATCAATCTCAAACAGGCCAATCTCTTCAATTTCAAGTGATTACATTGATTGATTTATTTTCTTCTGTGAGTCTCTTAATGTGATGGGGAGTTTAAAATAGCTCACATTTCAAAAAAATGAAATACGTTGTGGTAATGATGTGGGTAAAAGTAAATGTAGATGAATACACGTAAAAGGGAGTCAAATGTTGAGTCATTCAACTTTAGCATGAGGAATGTTATCTTTTTGGGTAGTATGTAATTGTGTTGAGACTGATGAGATTATTCCACACTGTGCAACTTGTTTTACTTGGAACTATTGTACTCTTAGTGTTGTTTGATTAAGAACCTCCAACATTCTGGTTGATTTACCAGCCTCTGTGGCGTCAGGGAAATGTCCTCACCTGTCAACCCTGATATTGTGGGTTCAAATTCTGACTGAGTGAGTTTACACTACTCAAGACTTGGATATGTGTGACTGTCCTACTTGTTAAATGAGAGAGAGGACTGTATAGTTCTAATTTGCAAGTTATGCCAAGAGGATATTATCATTGCTATCGTTAATCATCATATGGGGAAGGGGGAGCACTCAGAGGAAGGTACATAGCAAACATGGCAGTGCTGAATGTGTATTTGGGGTTTCAAATGTCATTTCTTTGCACAGGGGCAGCTTAACCCGGAGGATAGTTTGGAGCATATTCGTGGAGGTGATTGTGTTCATTTTGACAGTGGTTTTGGCAATGACTGACTCCTCAGGATGGCCAGGAGTGTTCTTTTGGGTCACAATGGCCACAGTTGTGCTACTTAATAGTAAGTTTTAATAACGTTTCTTCATGATCATTCTTGATTTCTCAGCTGTACTAGTCTTAAGACTTAAAAGCAATTGGTTCTTTTAAATTTTATGTAGCTAATCAATCATTCATCAATATATTCCCATTTATGCATTTAGAGCAGATGAGTATTGCTGAGTGCTGCTAAAATATTTCAGCAGTGGCATTATTCTCCTCAAAAACCTACTACATTTTTTTTCTTAAAAAATTGACTTTAGATGTGACAAATGTCATAGTTTGTAGTTTAATTTAAATGCAATGATATGAAATTCTTCTTAGGTTTCTTTCCTTTGTTATCAGTGTCATCGTTTTTTTTCCTTGCAGTGGCCTGTGGTATATATCAGAATTCTGTGTATGGAATGGCTGCTCGACTACCCTTTAAATACACTGGAGCTGTGGTTCTTGGATCTGTAAGTGAATCATACCAAACTGACTGCTTTTATGTGGCCCTGTTGATCAAAGGGTCTTGGGTTTATAACCCGGGAAAAGCATTGGGATACCTTAAACAAAAATCCTTTCAGTATGATGTGGAACAGAGAAAAGTTCTCGTCCACTACCCTACTAGTTAGAAATTCACATGCCTGTGCCTCTGTCTGGGATGAGCTCCACCATCACCTATCCAAATTTAACTTAGCCTTGAAATCATTCTTAATTTCAGTTGTGTAGCCACAGGGGTGGAGTTTTTGTGGTTACATCCCCCTCTTGAGCCAAAGGAGTGCCAAAAACGAGTGAGATGGCTTCAATAAGCCCCCAAACCCTCCTTTGCCCTGGCATGTTTTTCATACACCCCAGAAGGGCCCCGAAATCTCCGGTAACCCCTTCCCCCAATTCCAAAATCTTAGCTAGTGAGAGAGGAGCTTAATTGAAATTAAGAAATGACTTTATATACAATAATGAAAGCATGAATTTAATGTTAATACAATAGTAAATTAACTGACCTCATTTTCCAATAGTTTTTTCTGTGTATAATGTAGAGAAAAAAAATTACGAAAAAAAATACACCAATCAATGAAAGTTATAACACTAGTTCTTTCTTTATGCTTCTTGCAGTGTATTTGATGATTTAACTTTTCATTTATTTACTGGTAGTATTATTCATAAATTATCAATTATTATTTCTGGCCTCAAATGTATTTCCCTGTCTTTCAGAACATTAGTGGAACATTCACTGCCATCATCAGCATTATTTCGCTAGCAGTTGCTCCTAATGTAAGAACTGCTGCCATTTATTACTTCATCACTGCCCTCTTCATTCTTCTGGCCTGCTTTGATACATATTTTGCATTGCCGCTAAATGTAAGTAAAAAACCTTTTTTTATGTATGTACATATATCATTGGGAATCCATTTTTAATGTTCGTAAATGCTCGAGTGTAATTTTAAAAAGGTCATAGCATGAAAAATATTTCCTTATCAACATTGATTGAACCATTCTGTTGTCATTATCATATTTATGTATACCTAAATAACTCTTGGGATTCTAGCCAAGCAAGAATTTTGTGGTTAAAGGCCAACAGAACACTTTTTGATCTTTCTTAAAGAAATTTATTATTGTTCTCTGAGGACAATGGAAGAGTGTTTCATTGAAATCTGAACCGCAAAAATTTTAACTAGATTAGAATCCTGTGTACTTTCGTAGAGGACTAAATCTTATATCATCTTTTTGCTTCTAAGACCTTAAGACATTCAAGCAGACAAATGAAAATGTGCATCATATGTGTATTTCAAGGATGCCAAGGATGCATCTGTAACTAATAGCAATTTAGGTTCATTCATCTTTATGCAATTAAGCTCTACTTCCTTGCTTGATTGTGTTACTTTCAGTTAAGGCAATAACGAAACTGGAGAAATGAGCATTACATAAGTTGTATCAGAAGCCTTAAGAACTGAGAATTTTGCTATATCGTGTTGGGAAAAACTCTTGTTTTTGAATTCTGTCATGTGTGATTATCAGACACTGTGAACAATGATTGCTTAAAAACTGCAGTCGTAAATCCTAAGTCCTAATTTTCTTTTCACAGAGGTTCTACAGATATCATGAGCTCCTCAATCAGAAAGGCCATCAATCAAAACTGAAAGAAAATCTAGGTGTTATTCCTCAAACGCCTTACCTAAAAATCTTCAAGCAGTGCCTGCCCCAGTTGTTCAATGTGTTTTTTGTATTTTTTGTTTCCTTGTCTATTTTCCCAGCCGTCCATTCCGGTAAGTTTGCCCTGTAATGATTGCTCGGGTAATGAAAATTTCTTCATGTCCTTACACAGACATTTCTAAATTTTACATTCTATTTCATATCTACATTTGACAGATATCCAGAGGTCTGATGAGAACTTTTTCCTCAGTGATAAATATTTCACAGCCGTAACATGCTTCCTAACATTCAACTTTTTTGCGATGGTTGGCTGCACCACTGCCGCATGGTTTCAGTGGGTAAGAACAATTACATTTTTAATCCATGAACTATCAATTTCTTAACTACATACATTGTTATTGTGTAGATCTTCCTCTCTTATTGAATTGCATATCCTTCACCTTACGCTTGGCTACGTAGGTAGTTGTTCACTTGCCAATATTATTCCCCCCCCCTCCTGTTATGATTTCCATGTAAGCTAATAAAATAATATTTCATTTATGCACTTTATGCTTTAAATGTTTGTTTATCCTTTAATTATTTATTTTCTTGTAAGCTCAAGTATGTATCCAAATATCTATTCTCTTTTTCAGCCTGGGCCAAAGTATTTGGTTGTACCAGTGGTTCTGCGTTTGCTATTCATACCGTTTTTTGTGTTATGCAACTACCTGCCACAAAACCTTACAAGAGTCTTCCCTATCTTGATAAAAAATGATTGGGCATATTGGGCTGGTGGAATACTATTAGGACTTACCAGTGGCCACTTCAGTTCTCTCGCCATGATGTACTGCCCAAGGTATGTGTATAGCTTTACTCACCTCAGGTGATACTTATTTTTTTATTTCATTATATATTTGTAGTTTTCTTCTAGATTCTTTAAGAACAAAAATATTCCATCGATGCTATGAGTCTATGCACTCTTGGAGTCATTTTTTTTCCCTCTTCCTATTTTGCTGTTTAAGGAGAAAGAAATATCCTGAATTTTTTAAACTATTAGTGACTACAACCATACAGTGGAATGCTTTCTAGGATGATTTTCAACTCAACGTCATCATTATCTATGTATTAGCCTCTTCATTAAAAATTAACTGGATCTATCTTGGTGTGGCATAGGAATTCAGAATTTGGGGGAAAGTGCTTTGTTGTTCACAAGGACTTAAAGCAGCAGTACTCAACTTGGTGTAGTTATCATTTTAACAATTCTCAACTTTCTCTTATATCTAGAGGTCTCATTTGTGCTACAAGGGAAGAAAGGGTGGAGAGAAACCTGATGTTTGTATTAGCGAAATGAAAAGTGCCAAGGGGGCCACAGCATAATGTCCGATTCGACTGATTGAGTGTGCTCCACACTACTATTAACACGTTGCGTACGGATGGCGAGAATTCTCGTCATTTAGGCAGGAAAACCTAAACAATTTTAAAGCATACAATATGTATTCGTCAGTACGTTTTCAGTTGTTGTTCGTTATTCATAATAAATTGATGCATCACAACGTTTGATTGGATGAAGTTGTATAGTAAAAATTAGCTTTTTAACCATGTTTAAAACAAAGGCATTGCACCCTAATAGGCACATATTTCCAATCTCGGTGTTCCTAGGAATTTAAATACCCGGTACGCAACGTGTTAAGCAGGGACGAGGCAGTCTTCGGAAAATTCTCTGCCATCTCCAGGATTTGAACCTGGGCCTGTGGGGTGTGAAGCTAACATACTTGCCACCTCACCAACCCAATCACCTTCTATTAATCAAATATTTGTCCATATGAGAAGTAGAATAAAAGATGTTTAGAAACCTCACTAGAATAGAAAGGTTGAAAATTGCTTTTCTGTGATGTCAAATTTTGAGCTTTGTTTAGGTATTACCGATATCCTTAGCTTTCCCTGATAGACGCATATTTTTCTGTATTTATTTCTGGTGCCTACTCTTCCAGCTAATAGGAGCAAAGTATAAAGGGCCTCTACCCTTTGTAAATAAAGCACTGGATGAAACTAGTACTTACTAGTACTTAGTCTTAGTACGAGTCCACTGTCAACTTATTGCGTTACCAGTGTTTTGTAAACCAAATATTGCTTTTGATTTTCAATAATTTACAATTATTTAAATGAATTTCTACTATTGATAATACTAGAGTTAGTAAACATAAGGTAATAGAAATTAACTCCAGAAGTCCGTTAATAGTAATGCTTAATATCATTTAAAAACTGCCTACATGCACATCAGAAAAACAAAAAATTCATTTCAAAATATAAAACATTGGAGTTTGCAAAAAAATGTTTCCTTGCAAAAACCATTGACAATGTAACCACTTCACTACAGATTTTTGCAGTGAGGAGGATCATAAATGAGTAGGAGAGTCGAAGCCAATTGCAGAGGTGTGGCCCTAAGGTCTCGCTTAGTCACAGGCAGGGCCTGAATACCTCCAGCCATTGCTACCTCAGTGGTCACTTCCCTTTCCCCACATCACCTCTAGTTGACATCCATTTGTTTGCCCTGAAAAATCCACACTAGCTAGAGCCAGCGTGAGGTCTTTTGCATATGAAAATGCTGGTCAGCTACTGCCAACGTTGGGTGCGAGGGTTTAAGGAATGGAGATTTCAGATCTGTGTGAACAAGCCCATGACGAAAAAGAATTAAAAAATAGGCAAAATAAAATAATATAACGTCCCTAACATAAGAAGTATTTTAAAACACAACTTTTTCTTTCTTTAATTTTTGTAATAACACCAAAAATCCCCTATATAAATTGAACTTCTGCTACTCTAAGTGGATTGTGATTGATTTCATGTCTTTATCTCACTGCAGAATGGTGGAGCCACATTATAAGGTGACTGCAGGAATGTATGGTGCTGCTTCCCTCATCACTGGTATTTTCTCAGGAATCTTGTTCACTATGATATTTCCTTGGTTTGTATCTGAAGTCAGTTGGAACTTCTCGTAATGGAATATGTTATCTGTGCTGAGTGAACAGTTACAAAAAAGGATCATGGATATAAAATGAGATAAAAGTCATGTTCTTCATGATCAACTTTATCTTCAAATTGAAGATTACTCTGATGATACTCATGAGACTTGACACTCACCCAATGTATGTCATTTGGTAAACATATTTGTTAGCATTTGCACAGAACGTACATCTCATTAGTGATGATGAAGTTACTTTTACAACTAGCCAGTGACTTGGACTACTTTTTACTGTTTTTGAAAAATCCTTGATTATTTTAATCAAGGTGGAAGGTATTTGTTCTTTTTTATTTGATTTCTGAAGAACTGTGTATCACATACTTCATTATGTGAAATTGTAAATATTAGAAACATAGTTTTAGTTCATCTGAACAGTGTTTTTTGATTAATGAACTACTAAAGGAAGTGGTGGTGAAAGATGATGATGCTAATTCTGAACCTTCTGCTCTGAAGAATTTGGTATGTTTGTCATCCCATGAAAAAAAACCAAAGGTAATTAGACTGCATTTACTTAGCTCTTTTGACTGCATCAAGCAATAGTTTTCCTGATACTGACACATTTATGTATCACAAAAATTGTCTACATGCATTTCTTATTCAAGGTATCTATAATTTCTACCATATAGAGTGAGCCTCTCTGAAATGTAATTGGCACCTATACCATGTTAAATACTGGTATGAATCATATTTATAAAGAGTTAACATTTTTTGTATCTTCAGAATTACATCTAAATCCATAAGGTATATTTGCTATCACTCAAATATTCCTGAAACTTGCCTAAAACTGTTGGCAATGGCAGTTTCTTTAATTTTAAATATTTCACAATGGAACATCCTTTTTCTTGAACCAGTTAAATAATGACATGAAATAATATGCTACAGTTAGAATCTCAGATTCACATTTAAGGGTAAAGTTTCAGATTGAAACTGAAGAGGTAAAAGACTTTTTCTTGTGTATAGTTATAACGATAACTTGAGGTTGCTGTTTATGAATTTTTTTTCGAACCCTGTATGCTTTGAAGCAGAATTTTCATTTTGCAATACTTTAAGCATAGCCAAGATATTTTTACTGATCGAGTCTTGAAACCTTAGATTATCCTCTAACTTCATATTTTATCTCTTTTGGATGCCCTCAAAAGCCTTTTGTGTAGTTAATTTAAAAAAAACAAATTAATGCAATATTTATTCAAAATGAAAATAATCAAGAGAAGAAATTTTGAAAACTGGCAGACTTTACATCATTCCACTCACCCAGGGGCATGGGAAGTGAGGGGCCCAGAATTTGGCCTGAACCCTCTCAGCCTAATTCAGCCTCTCAGCCCTTTTGGAAGGCCTCCCTTGAGGTCCTCTCTCATTGCCAGGGTCCTCTTTAAGGTTGACCCCCTCCCCCCAACAAAAATAGTCAGCCTACCCTGAACTTGCCTTATAAAGCTACTTCTTTAATCAAATGGCTTTATTATTTTCTGCTACATCATGATTATTGTGCTGCTATAAAAGAGGGAATTACGCTCCGAGGAATGGCTTGCTCTCAGCTATTTATAGATTTTTGGCTCTGACCTATTGAGGCATAATTTGCCAGTAGTCTTTTTTGTCCATTTTTTTCATATATTTATGCATTCTTTTCTGAAGGTACTCTGTTGATATATGTATCTGCAGAATTCATGACTCAGGATTGGTTACTGTATACTTTCTGCATCAATATTCTTCATTTGACTAATGAAATTCATTTTTAGGGCTACCTACTTCATCAGCATCTACATATTGACTTATCATGACCAAGGCTTTTACTTTTTGTGTAGTCCTAAGTTCATAAGAAGCTGATAGAAGCAAAATAGGGGTTTTCTTTACAGTGGAAGGAGCCCAAGCATTTACTACTCTTCAGTTTTTCACTTCTTTTTTTGAGATGCAGTTCTGTTCCTTTTGTACTTAATGCCACCTGATCCCTTTGGGGCTTAATTGCGCATAATTTATTCAAGCAGCTTTTCTGTAAAAGGCATTGCATGATGAAAATTCTGCTTGGGTTATCATTAGTCTTTTCAAAAATGACAGTATTTACCTATAAATTTCTATTCTGGAAAGATATATGTACTTGGCAAAATCAATTTCAGTAATGCTTTAAGTGCTGATAGTAAACATATGCTATGGATTTTTTTTTTATTTTGTTAGAAAGGGTGTCCCTGTGCCACATAAATTTTGGATAAAGTTAGCAACCTGTATACATTTCATATTTTTTTACATACCATACATCAATCCGAACCAAGATTTTTCCTCTTGCTGACATACTGTATCAGAGATCACTTTAGGTTTCACCTGAGCAAAAATATGAGCTACATTTTAAAACTCTTTTTCATAAATATGTAATGAGTTTTCCTTCCCTCTGCCTGCAGCCATAAAATTTTAGACTGCAGTGATGCTATATGCTTACTTTTTCACTGTGATCTTATATGATGTTTATTCAAAGAAAAACTATCTTCCTTAGAAATATACATGGTAGTATGTACCTTGCTGCAAGCAATTCAGGCACTGGCCCAAATTTATTTTCATAGAAAGGACTCGTAAAGAGTTCTAACCAATTTTCAATGTGGTTCAGACAGCATTTATCACAATACAGGGGCAGCCCTTAATACGTTCTGTAATTTTTTATTTGTGACACTAGAACATTTTTGTGTGAATGTTGCTTGAGAGACAAACTGTTTGTGATACATTTCAACGGCTGAAGACATTATTTGGACACATGAAACTTAAAGCCAACCAGGCTTTTTTTACTGTATTAGGGGATCTTGACAATATTCTGTCAATAGTAGTTCAGCCTTGAAATTGGATACAGTGCCCTAAGCAATCTTTTTAACTGTTAAGAGTTATCTTACTAAGTAACCATTTAATTCAGGCTGCTAAAATCTGTTGTTTACGGAAAGAAGAAGAATTACTGGTGTTTTGCTTTATTGGCAGGAAAATATTTGCCAGAAGATAGTTAGAAAACAATATTGTTAAGATCATTGTTATGTCCTTGTAATGGATTAGTTCTGATACTTATTGATGAGCTAGAAATTAGATTCCTGAATCTAATATTACAGAATGACTTGAAGTTTTAACTTTGTTTGCAATGATAAATTGTTGTTCTTATAGTTTATGTAAAAGTCACCATTTACATGTTCTATTTTCATTTTCCATGCTTGATTGTTGTGATGCTTTGATGTGTAAGGAAACAACTTTTCATCCACTTGATGCCTTCCAGCTTATAACATAATAGAATGGATTAATAACAACTGTGTAGTGGGCATCACTGAAATGGAAGAAAAATGAACATGTAAATCGGGACAGAATAAAAATATTCTTTAGAGTCACAAGTTGGTGACTATTAGCTGTTGAAAACCAGAAATGTTTGTCAAAAGTCAATCAAAAAATATCCAGGATAAGAGTGATAAAATTGTTTTATATAAATGAATTTCTTTGTTGCCTTCAGAATGTTGTCACACTTTATAAAAGCTGTTGTTACTCTGTAAACAACATTAAGGACTAAACTACTTTGTTGACATGTACTTTTTATAAAACAGTCTTGAGTATACATTATTGTTGTAATTTATGGTGGTGATTGAAGTTCAGCCCTTTCATTGGAATATTATGTGCTACTGATTCCTTGTCAAAGGGGTAAATTATTGCTTCTGCACAAATGTAGTATCAGGTAGTTTTCAAGAATACCTAGTTTCTTTTTTTTCATAAGTAGCTAACATTTTAAGCTTTGAGGCTGAGATTCTTTCTACTGCTTTTTGTCTTTTGATACTGTGGCTGAGAATATTTGGAAATTTCATCATAGAAATCAAGAATAAGTGAGGAAAAAAGTCAGTAAGTCAGCTTTTCATCTACTTTCCACTTGAAATTCCTAGCTCCAGTCTTGTTTGTACTACATATATTTCATTCACCTCTCGTTCACTGGGAGGCCTTACGTAGCTCTAACATTCATATTCAATTTTTATCCACATCACATAAATGCAACTCCCATCATTTCAGCACATATCACGTATTATTAGATTGAGAAAATCAATTCAAAATACCTCTTATAATGAATCAATTGAAAAAAGAGTGTGTTCATTGGAAAATCATGCCAACCACATTGTTAATGTAATGGCACCATTTTGATGTAATCATTATTACAGTCAGTTCAGTTTTTTTCATCCATAAAGATATAAAATTACTGAAAGCATTTGATGTATGTTTCACAGTAAGGGGTGTAGTGGCTTAGTGGTTGCCCTGAATCTAAGGTTATAGGTTCAAATCTAGATGAAGTCATTAGACATGACAATCAATTATCACCATGGTGTGATTTTCTGATGATCTGAAAAGTTGTAAGCAGCTAAGGGAATTTGCCCCATTTTTTTCATTCCATTCATCAGAGTTCGAGGTGAACTTTGCCCTCACCTGTCCAATACACCTGCAAGCTGTTGCACCATGGGATAAGAGTACCCAGCAGTACATGAAATTTAAGCATGAAGCTGATACATATTTTTAAGTTTGCCCTCTAGAGAGATATTTTTTATCTACTGGTGAATGATTACCTCACTCTTGTGAAGAAACTTGCCTGATGTCCAATAATCCAGCTAAGTTATAAAAAATATTGTTTCAATTTTTTTCCAGTCCAGAAGTTAACGCATTATTTTCTCATTGCCATCATTGTTAGCCCAATCTTCTGCAATAGGCATCCACTCAACGATTAATATATTGAGTTGTTACATATAGTCGTTTAAAGGATGGATGACTTAAATTTTCATCATTTAAAATTCCTTTGGGTATTCACAACACCACTAATTCCCCTTTGAATAATTTTTCAGGATTTAGAAAAATTATGCTACTATGCTAAGTGCTTATACTTCACTCAATATGGTACTTATTGAAGGCCTCGATGATATATTTTTTTAAATCATTCATGAAGTATCTTTTGCATCCCGAATGACTCATTGAAGCATCATTGACATACCTTATCCCCTTGACACAGTTAATTATCTTAATTGACAGTGGCTAAATTGTTTTCAGTTATTCATGTAGCCATCCTGTTTTTGATGGAATAGAAGAACAGTCTATCTCTGAGATACCACTCTACCAAGAAGCCATTTTCTCAATGCCTTTTGAAAACATTTTTCTTTATTTTAAAATGTTCACACTACGTCACAGAATAATGTTTTTAATTTTGTGACTGCTAAGGAAAATGCATTGTAGTAGGTTTTATGGAGAAACCCTAGCTTGAAATCTTGATCAAATATCTGGTAACACCGCTAGAAAGTACTTTAAAGCTTTTCTTTTCATTTCATTCTTTGGTACAGCTGGTAAGTAGATAACTTTTTTTATCTTTTATATTATTTTTGGTTGAATCAGTGTACATATTACCTTTTAGTTTTAAATTCAGTTGTTGACTCTATAGCATTATCACATTTTGATTTATCACTCTGTTACTTCTCTTTTTGGGTCATTATAATGGATTTTCAGCAATAAAACTTAAGTCATTTTTTATTATTTTATTACTCTCTATTTTAAGTGAAGTAGTGAAGTAATAAGGTTTTAGAGATTGAATAAGTACATTATAAGCTTTTCAATGTCTTACATGTAAACAGATAAAATGTAGCACACCAGTAATTTGATAATAATTAATGCTAGCCACAATACACCGCTTAGAATTGCATCTCTGTTTTCTTATGAGTCATCCAAATCCAGGCTGAGAATTTTTATTTCTTTTCATGATAGTTTTTGCCTTATAAAAGCATCATTTTCCAAGGGTCCCCATTAGGAGGTTACACAGCTACTGAATACTTTAGTGAAAAAATTTTTGTTCAAAGGAAATTTAATTTAGGTATAAATAAAATATGAAATACAGGTATCATTAATTGCAACCAGAGGCACCCTCTACCAACAATAGCCAAGAAAAGTATGAACAAGCAGGGAAGTCAAGTGAGCTAAATCATAATATATTTTTCCACCAAGAGAAGTTAGGAAGTATTTGAAGAAACTAAAAATTATAAATTATTCTATCAATATTTAATGAAATTTGATCCTCTAATTTTTTAAATTTCAGAGGTTAATTTTTGCTGGTTTTGTCACACCTGTGTGTTTCCTGGGCATACAAAATTAGTTATTTCGTAGGATTAAGTAGCAAAAAAGCAATTAACATATCAAATTATAACTGATGATAAATAACTATCTTTGATGGTCCCACTAAGAAATGAAGGAAGAGAAGGCTCATTCACTGAAAAATTTAGGTTCAAGGTTACTATATTGGCATTAAAAGTTGGACAGGGTAGGAAATTAACTTGAGGAGGTAAGCAATTCGGCTAAAGGGGAGGGCCTTTGCTGCAATGTAGAATGAGAAAGTCTCTATTGGATCCTCCTCTACGTTATGGTTAATAGAGAGATAGCTTAAATTTTCCATGAGAGAACTATTTCCAATTTTTTTGTTATCCTGACAATCCAGCCTGCAGTTGAAGCAAAAGCTTAAAGGCCAACTTAGATGCTTCTGAAAATGGCAAATTACCTTAAACAAGATGCCATTATTTTCAACCAAAGCCACACCTCGAATGCGGTGTTGTAACTAAAGACCAAATGCATGTACTTGATAATTGAATTATAATACGTAAAATCGTCAAATCATTATATGTATACATTTTAAAGCTTTTTGAATATAATGAAGAATTCTGTAAACATTGATGCTTCTTACTGTCATCATTGAATTAATATGAGCTCTGGAGGAAATATTCATGTGGATAAGTTAGAGAAAACTTTGGCTAACTAATGTTTTTGATAATCATTGAAATCTGATGCTGATAATCATTGAAAGTGGAATAGAATTCACAGAAATTGTAGTTTTGGTTGGTCTTACGTCATTACAACTAAATATTCATATCTATTCTGAAGAGCATATGGAGTTGGTTGGCACTGGTTGGTTGGTTTTTCCCACTGATGTGATTTTCTAATCAAGATCAAGACTTCTTGTAAATAGCCATTTTACTCTATACACTTCATAATAGAATTCATTTTTCTTGTCTCAGCTAAAATTGTTTAAACAATCTTGTGGCCTAGTTTCAGGTGGAACCAATATAGAATTGGTTTGGGGTACACTTTTTCATTAGAAGTTAAAACACTTATACAATCATAAAGTCTCAATTAGAGACAAAGTATTTTAGCATGTGAAAATAGCGTATGGACAGAAAACTCAAGAATTGGTTTCTAGATATCATAAACATATCTTATAGTAATATAATCAGCCCTTTATTGTGAGAAGTTACCAATCAATGTATTGTGTATGTCTCGAGTTACTGTTGCCTACTTCCTGCATATTTTCTAGTAAATTGTATGCATATCAATACATCTAAATGCTGATGAACTTAACAGCTGTGCTTATTAGAATGGAAATTATCTTTCTTGTGATGTGTGTTTAAATTTCTCTTCAATATTTTTCACTTTTAAAACAGACATGAGATCATATGTCTGATTAAAACTAAAGCATTGAAAGAACGCTTTTGGTAAGGAATATCCTTCAATCCAAGTTATACTTTGCTTTTCCAGAGGTTGTCGAGAAAATATTCTCCAATACCAATTTACGATGAAACGAAGTTGCATAAATTAAATATTCCTAGAGTTATGGATGGAGACGAGTACATTCAAAAATTATCTCCAATGCTGCTGATTTTGAGAGAAGCTTGTTTTCCACTACTTTCGAGGTTCCAAACATTCTTGTAGCCACATGGTGCAAAAATTCCAGAGAGGAAAAATCATTTGCCTTGACTGAGATTCAAACCCAGATCTCCCAAATTTGCACCATATGTTCTACCACTTGAACTTTAATGGCTCTTCCTCGGCATAATTTTGTTGCCTTTGGAGGACAAGATGGTTCAAGTTGTGGAACAACTTATAAGGATTCAGGACACCAGTTTCAAATCCTGGCCATTGAGGCAAATGATTTGTCCTCCGTGGAATGTTCGCACTTCGTGTGCGCTTAAAATGAAATGAGCCCTAAATAATGAATAAAATGGATTATAACCATAACAGCAGCTGGAATAAATCCATAAATATATATTTAGTGAACATCAATTTGCAAACGATGATTTTGGGTCATTGCTCATCGCTCAAAAGAAACTTCCTCAATAAACTATCATATACCATTTCATAGGTTGTTACCTGTAAATGGTTATTACTAAAATAACATCATTCATTTTTTTCTTCATTTTTCGAAATTACTTTTTACAATCATGATAAAAATGAGTAATTTATTGCTTGAAATTGGTTTTCTGCTCCTAATAAATATGAACAAAGTCCTAATTTAGCTTTCTGCTTTTAGTCCAATAGCAACAACTATTCAGTCATGTTTGCCTTTAGGTATACTGAGTAGTATTTTATTTTCTCCGGCCTGCAAATATATGAGCATATTTTTCTGCATTCTCACATCTAGTGGACTTTGTCACAAGACTTTTTCTTTGAGTTAACTCTGTTTATACTGGAGGTAAACCTAATTAGGAGCAAACTCTAGAAAGAAAGGGAGAGGGTGCAAGAAAATTTAAAGTCAAAAAGGGAACACATAGCTATTTAAGTGACATAAAATGGTGACAATAAGCAATTTTTTCCACTCCTGTAAGTGAAAAAAATAAGCAATGATTTTGGGTTTGCTAACTGTTGTGTGTGTGGATTTGGTCATGCATGAATTAATTAGACAGCAGGCAGACTGCCAGTATTAGCTTCTCACATAATGGGCCTCATCTTGTAGTATTTAAAGAAGTTAATCATCTCGGATAGGATTGTTTTACCCCATGGTAGTTGTAAGCACATCCTGTTATGACCACAAATGTTATAAGTGGTATATTTTTAATACATTTGATGTTTGAAGTCTTCTGCGTTTTCTTTCCATAATAGAAGACTGAATATTTTGGATGATAATTTTACTGGTATAGGAAATTGTTTTATACTCTGACACAAATCTTGCACTCAGTCCATTTTCAATACCTCATCCACACAGGGGATTGAAAATGGTCGACTGATAATTGTGCCAATTAGTTCCCCATTATTGTACAGTAGATAATAATTATAATCACTGATTGAGCAGACATGTAAACAGTTAATGCACATCAGTTTTCAAAACCTACATGAAATTATGGTTCATAATTGTACATATTGTTATGTTTCCTTTGGAGAATACTCTGGAGCAAAACTGCTAACTTTGTCATTTTAAATCATTTTTTCCTTAAAATGGAAATAATTTCCGTGTATCACTGGGTGGTAACCTGATGAGAAAATAAAACTCACAGGAATAATTCTCAATTTTGATTGCCTTTTCTGACACAGGTTCATTATATGCTGCTGAAAGAGAAAGGACGGAATCTCTCTCATGCTATGGCTTCATTCAACACTGAAAAAATTCTTATACCAATTAATGCTAATATTTGAGCTTTTAAGCATGGGTCCAGTGAATTTCTAATGGCAAATTATAATTGTATCCTATTTCAAGTACATAATAGAAATGAAGCCAATGTTGGAGTTTTCAATTTAACTTCGGGCAGATAAAGCCAAATGCATTTGACTATTTAGAGTTGAAAAAGCAGTCTCCACTAATGAGGCCTACTTACTGCTATGCAGTACATAATTTCTTCATTGTACTCATTGCATAGGTTGTAAGATGATACTTAATATTTAAAATAAATCAATGAGGAGTTGATGTGTTATGACAGTAGTTAGGTGGATGGAAAATTGTATATGTATAGTTCTGATACCATTGTAATTGAATAGTTTGTCAAAAGACTGGGACAGTTTGCTCCACCTGTACCTGATGATATTAAAGTTTGTGGAAAGTTGATGACAAGCTTGAATTTGTCATGTATCATTATGTTCATACAAACACATTGTAAATTATGTAAGTTCCTGTAAACTTCTCCTACTTTAATCCGTAAACCAGCTAGCAATACCTAACTAATAGGTGTACAGCTTCTGGATGTTGAGAATGCATGAAGTGCTGTACAAGTTATGAAAAGATGAAAATAAAGTATAGAGAATGAATTCTTGTGATTTCTAACTCATTAAGTAAAAGATACTTATCCAAATTGTCCTCTTAAAAGTTTTCCCATTCATACAAATACTTTGGACTAGTCCCAGCAGCCATCAAAGAGGTACCCTCAAAGTTGGCGGTGTAACTTTTTCACAGAGGAGCCTACCAGGAGAGACAAAGGGATGACTTAAGCACACAATAATCACAAAATAATTATTATTCTCATTGTGCATGCAGCATTTTCAAATAAATACTGGATAAAAACAGTTATTTTTTTACTTATTACTTGATTAATGCTATGAATATTTGTTAAAAAATGGGAAAAAAGTGTCACAAACATCTCATTATAATTGATAGAAGGTCCGACTGGACTGTCAGAATTATTAACAGCTGGTGTTTTTGTGTTCTTTATCATATTTTTTCCTAGCAAGCATACAAAAATTCATGAATTTTATTTCTTCAGGTGGTGGGTCATGCCCATAAGATTATTAGAAAAAACATGAGCTTCATTGACAGCCTGTATTTGGTCTATATTTGATGTTTTATAGAACCGTGTTTTCTTAACATCATCTAAAATCTCATGAGACATGAGTGTATGTATAATTATAAACATCTCTAAGGATATTTGTCAATTAATATTTACAATCTTTATATTATTTTTAAGATAAACCTGCAAAGTTTCATCCCTAAGGGACTCCTATCCCTAAGGGGAAGTCTATGAAAAATTGCAGTTTCTCCCCAATTTCAAATGGTTGTGCAAAATACACTAGTGGAGATTGGCAAATAAATTTACAAAATTTCATGATTACATTAAAGGATGAAAAATACAGTTTTATCAAAATCTAGTTTGATGGGTGACATCCCGAGATGAACTGATATGGAGTTACACCACTAGAGTTCAAATTCTCTTCTTCTCCTGGACAAAAATCTTTATATCTCCTGGATTTTTCACACTCTCCTTTTGATCATTGCATAACCTTTGGCTTGGCTTAGCCAGGAATTTTGTTTCGGGGGAGGGGGTCCAAAACCAGAGAGGAAACGTTTTGAAAAACAGGGTATTAAATAATGGGTTTTAAACTAATTTTAAAACCTCTTAATTATCGAAAATTCTTCATTTTTTAACACTTTGACCGCCATGATGTTTTTAGTAGATATGTCCTCTGACGCCATTAGTGTTTTTCATTCCGTTAACTATTCCCGGATCATAAAACATTAAATGTGATTTTGTACTTTTCTTTAAAATAAACATTTATATTCCGACGCCGCAACGATCAAGGCCCATACGTTAGCAAGAGATTCTGGTCACTCCGGCGTCAGAAATCCACTTTGAAACAGTCGCTTGGAGGCCGGTCAGTATGACTGGCGTGGCGTGACAGGAGCCACTCGACTCTGGTCATTATGACCGGCATGGCGGTCAACGTGTCAAAGAAATACTTTGTAAATTCATGATTTTTAAATATTTTCTTTTCTTTTATGAAGGAGAATAATTGTTTTTAAATTTCGGTGGGTGGGGGGGCAGGGCAGGGGGCTGCCCTGCTCTGGCTATGCCACTGGGCTCAGCCAATCATGGCCGACCTCACCTAAGACTGCGGGAACGTTTTTACACGTTTTGTTTTTCTGCGATGGCCATGGAGAGTTAAGCCACATTAGCGATCCCTACAGTGAGGGAAAGTGCACTTGGGCTCTACCCGGGAAGCATTAAAAATTTTGGGAAACTGACAAAGGTAGTCGAGCCAAACGTTGGCCAAATGACCAAACGCTTTTCTGCAGTTAGCATACAAAAACGTTCCTGCAGTCTAAGGGTTAAAGTTAGCCAGGGACACAGTAGTTCTTATGGGTAACATCGGGAAGCTGGCACTCTGACCCAATTTCCTATGAGCAAAGCCTAGCAGGGATCAGAGGATCATCAATTCTTGGAGGTAAGAGAACAAAATAAATATTTGGCTATAAATTATAAACAATGCTGGGTGACATTGTCAGAACCTTAATTTTCCTTTCACAATAATAAAAATGGTTATTTATAGAATTCATCTTTTTCGAAAGGCAAATTTACCTTATCTCCCTGTGCTAAATATGTTATGTAAGTCCTCAGCCAGCCAACAACGAGATGAATATTATAAATTCCATGTGTCATGACTTCAGTTTTCCCTGTTGCCACGGACAAGATTCCCTGACTTTTTCCTGACCTATTTCACATCTCTTGATTACACTTACCTGTAACAACAATTACAGCCATCATGGCTATTTTATCCAGCTTAAGATTATGATTTTCCATCATCATAATTAGCCAATGCCAAAAGATAAATTTGATTCCATTTTCCAGCATAGAGGACGCATATTTCAGTTAAACCATTGTGCTCTGGAACATAATGATGTAAATAAAATACATAAAGGATGGAGTACATGTTCACTTTAATGTTCTCATTTACAACTAATTTTGATGCATTCATGTGTCATCATCGGGCTCTCCTCATGGCTCTAGGTTGCGGGAATTTAATAGTCGGTGTTTTATATACCAGGTATAAAAAACTTCCACATCCAGGAACCATGAGGAGAACCCACAGATAAGGCATGGATGCATAGAAAGTAGATGTACGTGAAAACATTCAAGTGGACATATACTACATCCGTTACATATTTCATTAGCATCATTTAAACATGCCTTGGCCCGGAAAAGGAAAAATAATTAAGGATAACTTGTATGTATGTAGTTGCCATAGGTTATGGAGTGTCCAATCCAAAACTTTTATCTGCTAAACAGATCACCCACTCAAGCACTCAAGGTAAAAGTTCCTGCACAGTTATGGCTAGGCAAGAAAGCTAATCAAGCAAAGTTGAGTGTGTTTGGTTCTCCTACTTAAAACTAAGAATGGCTGGTAAGTTTTATTCAAAGAACATAAAATGTGTTATGTTAGGTTACAGTATACATGATAACAGAGGAATATATAATTTAATATAGAGGATAAGAAAGTCATTGTGGCTAGAAATTTAATATTTGATGAGACAAGAAGAAAATTTTCAGGCAATGAAAAACCAGACTGGCATGAGAATAACGAGAACCAAATGATCATTGACTAATATAGCACAGAAACATGCAAAGTTGAGAGAGAAGGCAGAAGACTTGGAGTCAAGAGAGTTTGGTAATAATCTAAACATAAAATAAGAAAAATGTTAAGAAAATGCACAGCAAGAATTATCTGGTGAGCCAGAAGTCAGGAGGAGATAGCGAGTTAAATGGACCTCAATATTTTAATGTTTATGTCAAGTTAGCATTTATAGCTGAGTATAACTCGTGAAGAGGAATGTATAAAAAATAGCATTGCTAATTATCAGTCATCACAAGTGGAATGTTTAAATCATGAACCACAAGCTACAAGGTACATATGAACTGGTCAATTTTGATGATAAGTTGGTAGGGATGGTAGTCTTTGAATAATTTCAGGCACTAAAAGAAACGAGTACTTCGAATGTTGTGTTGTAATCTGAAGGGATAAGACCACTTAAAAGTAAGTGGAGATCTGCTTCAGAGCATGACTATGAAGAAATGTCAACGTATACAAAGAAAGAATAGTTATTGAAGGATATTCCCACAGGAAAAGCATACATAATATAGAGACTAATGCTCCAGTTGCTAAATGAGCCACTGTTTGGACATTAAATACAGTTATGTAATAAGAAAAATCAGATTTTGAGCCACTAGTTGTTAAGTATGCTTTCCTTAATGGCATATTAAGGAGGATTTATGTATTCATGTGGCTGCCAGGTGTAATTTTATTAGCAAACCATGTCTGTAAATTAATCAAAGCATTATATGGTTTAAAGCAGGTCCTATCAGAATGGATTAGAATATTGGATGAATGCAAGAAAGGTCTAGGATTCAAAGGATGTATTTCAGGTGAGTTTTTACGTTCAGAATTTGGAGCAAAATATTATTTATCTACTTTTGTATGTTGATGATTTCTGACAAGTGATAACCAAGATATAAGCTATTGCCAATAATTATAAAACTAATGTAAGAGTTCATCATCAGAGATATCAGTGATGTTACTTGTTTTCTTTAAGTAGAGTAACTGAAAATGGGATATTTTTCATTCAAGAACACAATGCTCAGATAATAATAAAAGTTTCCATTCCAGAGTACTAAGATAACACAGATTGTACTTGTTAAGTCATGAGAGTCAGAAAGACTGAAACACATTGATGTAAAATATAATTTCATTAAGATCTTCAGAATAATGTACAATAAATAAAGTAATTATTATCAGATCGCTTAAAGGCAGATATAATGTGCCTGCCAGCTGGCAGAGATCTAGATGAAGGATTTTGTACACAGAGAAGGGTTAAATATGTGTCAACTGTAAATGAACTGAAAAATACAAGTAATAAAAATTTGCCCTTGTTAAATGATAGCAATATGGTTAAATATGTAAGATTCAAAAAGTGTATTGTAAATTTGTAATACAATTTTATCAATAAATTTTCTTTCAAATTATATCGGTACAAAAAGAAGCTCAATCTACGTTTGAATATGCTTGCCTTAGTGGCAATTCAAGAGTATTTAAACCAAAGCTAGAAGTGAGCTCCAACATACAATCGGTTGGAACCATTTTTCACTTTTCTATCCGCAAGATAGTTACAAGACAGCGATTTAAAATCAGTTTCTACACTTAGTTATACTTTAGCTATTTCTTAGAATGGATCATAGGTTTTTGGTTAATACCCTCCATCCGCACCGATAACACAATCTACTACCACATAAATATCAAAAATTACATGATGACCCACCTAATTACCAGATTATTAAATAACATCCTGTTGTTATCTTCAAAAATTTCCTTATCTTCATCCTTTTCCTGAAAATTTTGATTGCGCGGTCTGTGTACGAATTATGAAATTCGTTTGTTTTCCATAGCATACTTAGACCATATAAGAACTAGACCCGCCATTCCCCACCCCTACCCATATCTCGCCGTGTGGCCAACATCTCCCCTCCGCTCCCTTCCTTCCCCGCCCACTTTTAATGCGACGTGACGTCACGGTTGGGACGCTCATCGTCGTAGCGCATGGCTACGAATGGGGATTCACTGTATCACTTCGGTATTCTGACCATTTTCTTCGCAATTTGTCAATTAAAAGTACTAATATTTATTGCGTTATGTACGAGAAGTATTCTCTCAGCCATGGTTGGATTGGTGAACTAACAATTAATGAACAGTGGCATTTTTCGGCATTAGCAGCGACGAAAAAATATTGTGGCAGTAAAATGAAGACAAAGCCCTAAGTAAACTTCCGCAGATTTTTTTCTTATCTCGTTAGCGATCTAGCATCATTCGGAACATCGTTATAAAAACATGAAATCTTGCACAAAAATTGTAAACGGGTGGAATTTTAGAGAGGAAAAGGGTCATGGTGTAAAGAATTTGCCGGTCGTCCACGAAGTAACGCGGCAACGCCTTCGCATATAGTAATTTTTAAACGGTCAATTATGCGATGCAAATTGAACTGCGCGCTAGCGCTACTAAAAAGGGATGTCAACAAATAAGAATTCATATTATTTAGGTAAGTAATTTAGTTATTTCATAAATGCATAATTTTTTACTTAGCAGACAGCTCTCGTGTTATTTATATTTTGCGATGGTGGAAAAAGGTCTAGCGCCGGCATTGCAAGTGACACCTACGATTTACGTACGCTACGGAAAATTCTGGGAATAAATAATACCTATTAACATATTTATAATTAGAAAGAAAGAGAGGATTGGATTAAAATAATTTTAAAGATAAATTTGCTTTAAAACAATCAATTATATTTAATTCATTGAATAACTTAATAAATATATTCTTGTAATTTTGTACGTATGTATTTTTTAAAACTCTTTATGACATGATTTTATTTTTTAGATTTTTGTCATAATGCGTAACAAAAGAGGATGAAAATTCAAAGATCATTTAAGAAGTGAATCTCATTTCATTAAAAAAATCCAGGAGCGATTACTTTGTCTAATGTGTGAAATGTAACGGGTAATTTTCTATTTTTCACGGCAGTAGGAATGATATTTCGAAGCACTTGGAGACGCAAGAGCATAAAAGATATTTAAATACTTCTGCATCTTCCTCCAAAATACAGACATTTATAATAAAAACGAAGAAAAGAAACTTGCATCAGCAGAAGGATGTCTTTCCATGCCATTTTTCAGAGTCATTCCTTCAGATCTAAGGCCTGTACATCACAAGTTATCAAATCGGTTTTGCTGCGCACATGATACACAACGCCGTTCAAACAGCTGCTGTTTTGTTGCCCGCAGGTGAGGAAAATATTGTCATTAAAATATATTTCTATTTCTACATTACACTGTGCGTCTTCAAATGCTGAAAGAATTTTGTGAAACTGCGGAAGTCGCATGTATAAGAAAATACTTGGTTACTGTAAAACGCGCTAGTTATCTCTTTCGTCAGCAGTAGATAGAATTTTTAAATTATACCACACCATGAATTCCTACTTTCTATATCAGGCTTAATGTCCTAGAATTGTAGAGGAGAGTTTTGAAAAAGAATCCTCAAATTTAGCTAGAGTTTAAAAACAATCAATCACCTTTTTTTAAAATGCTATTGAAGTTATTGAGGGTGATAAAATTTTGGTAATCGAAGTAGCGAATGAAGTTTAAAATATCTGAATCAAAAGCGGTCAGAAAGTCAAAGCGGTCGACTAAAATCTCTATGACTTTGACCCCCATTATGACTTTCGGAGGTCAAAATAAATTGTTGTACGATGAATGAACTGCGTAACCGACTTTGGCACCGTTCAAAACCTATGGTTTGACACGTTGGTTGTCATGATGGCCAGACATTTAACTCTATGAACTTTGACCCCCATTGAGACCTCGGTGGTCAAAAAATCAACAATACGGATCTATTAACTGAAAAATCGACTTTGGCACCCTTCAAAACATATGGTTCGAAACCTGTGTGTCACGATGGCCGGACGTTTACCTCTATGGCCTTTGACCTCCGTATTAACCTTGGAGGTCAATTAGTGAATAATACGGGTATTTGGACAATACCAATGACTTGGGTGCCCTATAAAATCCATGGATCGACACCTTTGTTGGTATATGCTATTCTTTTTGCCACCCTTATGACCTTGACGGTGACCTTACTGGGTCAACGGCTGAATTTTCGTAAATGAAAGTGTTTTTTCGGGTTTCTTGTGTCCGAAAACCCAAGAATTAACATTTTGGTCAATGAAATTCAGACATTTTTCAAGCTCGATTTTTTACATTAAAACCACATAAGGCAAATTAAAATTTTTGGTTTGGACCCACATTGTGAGGTCAAAAGGTCAAAATTGTAAAATTTTGCTTAAACTCAACAAAACTTAGGACCTTTCCCCGTATAAGTGTGCCAATTCTCATGAGTATTGCTCGATGCAAAGTTACTAAAATTACGGGTTAAAAATGACACACGACCGTTGGGACAGTCTTAATATTCATTTTCTAGGAATGTCACCGTTAGGTTAATCTACTATTAATAAGTAATATTTCTAAAATAATTTTGCCTTTTTATGGACCCCTCCCTTCATCCTATATGAGATATCGTAGGATTTTACTCCTCGCCTTCTTTCTAATCTCACGTAGGATTTTTCAAAATGCGTATTTTCAGTGTAATTACGTTAATCTAGGCTTCATTGTGTTTAAAATTGTGCTTCAAATAAAACGATTTGTTTATTATTTTTATTGAAGACTACCGAGATCGCAATAAACTGGTTTTTGCGGAAATAATTACGTGATACTTTCCAGAACCCCTTCTTTTAACCTAGAGGGGGTGAAGCCATGGTCTTGGGGGAGGAAAGCCATGGTCTAGGGGGGGAAGCCATGATCTAGGAGGGGGGGGGGCAAGCCAAGTTGTGACATTTTAGCATGGAAAAGATGAATGAAACCAACATTATAAGAACATTATAACAGCGCTTTATTAGTTTATGAGATTATTTCATTGAAAAAATAGTTTTATTTCAGTTACTTAACTTATACTAATACATATCATTTTTCGTTCATGGTTTGAAGAAAATTTGTTGAATACTTTCGTTTTAATTCAGTACTGATTTTGCTTAAAGACTTTTGCGATTTTTGCTTCTAGGGGGACAGCTGCTCCCCCTGCCCTTCGCTGGGTACGCTCATGTTTACATATGACATTCTTAATCAATTTATTTAATACGATCGCTTCTCGCTTTATCTTGATTTACTTAGCTTTTTGCGCACAGTCAATGTTATAAAATGCCTTAGTTCATCGTAAAAATATATTTATTAAGTGAATAATCATTTTGCGTGCCCAATATCGTCACTTTTCAGCGACTTTGCAGCGGATGAGCGTTAAAATATCTCAAGCGCGCATACGGAATATCGTCTGCAGTCCCAACCGTGACGTCACGCTCCCTCATCCCACCCACTTCCACGCCGTGCGATGTTGGCCACAGCGTTCCGCCCGAATGGCAGGTCTACTTACTTAAATGGTCTAAGATAGCATACGAATTTGAATATGATGCTTTTGTAATAGATACAATTGGATGCGTATTGTGTTGTGTTTTACCATTTTGTGGTGTTATGGTGTCTTTCTTCGATTAGGAGTGTATGCATCAGCATATAATAACCTGTTTTTGACTTCAATACGTGTTACATACTCGAATTTTCTTCCTTAACAGTGAAATACTTTGCAACTTCATGTAAGTACCATAATGACATACCTGTTGCTATTGCTATGCTTCATTCTTATGACTCTTATGTTGCTTTATTCCACGCTCTTAATTTGCTTCTTACATTTGCCTTTAAATTTTTGTATTGAGATTTAATCAATTTCTTTTTCATTATGCGGAGGAAAATTTGACGATAAAAATGTCAGTCCCATTTTTAGCTTCGCTGTCGATTGTGAAAGACAATTATTCCCCTATAAATGCGTCGGTAAAGTTTTAAGACCAAAGATTCGTCATAATGCAAGAATTACTGATGAAAATTGACGCGTCAATGCTGAATATTAACTTTTTATAATTTTTGTTTCCCCATTACCATTGTAACCGCATATTCTATTCAATTTACGTTCATAGTTTTAACCTTATAATACTTTCCTTGTTAGTCTTTCAGGTAAAGAATAATTTCAGCCTCTTTACATAGGCTTGTCATTCAAAATTTTTACTCTATTGGTGTAAGGTGGCCAATGTTTTTATTACTTCAAGGCGAATTTGAGTTAAAATAATGTGTGAGATTTACGTAAATGTGTAACTGATGTATGTCTGCGATTAAATAAAAAAAACTGCGTCAATAATGAAGGATCTAAGGTTTTCCCGGCGAATAGATTGGAGGAAGAGTTCTCGGGTTTCCTACGGGGTCCAAGGGTTTCTCAGCACAGACGTTTCGAAGTCTGCCATCGTCTTCATGGTGAACCCTTCACCCTGAAGATGCTGAAAAACCCTTGGTCCCGGCTGGAAACCCGAAAACTCTTCCTCCACTGCATCAGTTGTTGACTTAATGAATTTTTTAAGTTTCTGTACTCCTTTTCCAAAATTATGTACTTTCATACATCAATTGCCAATGAAGACCAATTTGGTGAAAGCCAGCCGGAAGGTCACTTTATCAGTTTTTCTATTTCCAATAATAACATATTTTTTTTAATTCAAAAGTTCCCCCATTTTAAATTCTGTCGCCTGTTCTTAATTGTGGTTTGTTTTATTCTCAAGAAAGTAAAGCACAGTCAGTCTTATATCTGCGGACTAGCTGCCTAAAGGATACAACCAGTGGCAAAGCTAGACTCAGAGCAGATAAATAGACACACCTCTCATCCAGCCCCAGGAAATTGATACGTATATTCAAAAGTAATTCAGCATGCTCATGATACCCTATTAATAATATTGTGTTCAAAAACATCATCATCTCTGATCAACAATCTTAAGATTGATTTGAAGTAGATCTTCACTCAGTTTGCCTATTAGCTAATCTTTTCACTGACTGGCTACTTTTTTTCTTTCACGTCCTTCCTGTTCCATTTTTTTTATTCAGGCTGTTCCTTTTCCATTCTCACCATCCACCTGTCTATTAAAGATTGTCTTGCCCCCCAATATGGCCAGTCAATTTTTCTGTCTTCTTCTTAAAATTTTCATGAGTCTCCTTTTCTTTCTTACTAACTTGTGACTTTCCCATCGCTCACTTGATCAATCCTTTTGATTTTCTACACTACTGTGGCACCACATTTCAAACGTCTCCACCCTTGATTTCTGTGCCACTGTCAGGATTGGGTAACATTAAAGGTATTATAAGACTTGATGCTTTCCTGGCAAACGGTGTGGATAAATGCTTTGCAGGATTTCCACCAAGTGAGCTGTTCTATTGGAGCCAACGTTACAATGGCTAACTCTGCCATCGTCCTCAGGGTTGAGTGATCCTCATCGTCCTCAGGATACTCAATGCCCCACTTCAGGGGACTCCCCACTCTTCTTCCACCAATGCTGCCTTTAAGTATTCCAAGGAAAACGCTTTCAGAGTAGAGAATTTATTTCGGCTGTTGTTTCAGCCTTTATTTGATCTCTGGTCTGAAATGTCAGCTCTAATAGAGCAGTTCACCTGGAGGGAATCCTGTGAAACATTCATCCACAACATTAAGGGTAGACTACTAGTAAAGGTTTGTTTAGATGGAACAGATCACCCCAGCTTTTCCCGCTGCTTTAATTGAATTTTCTCCATTCCAGCAAAAGGCCTATTCTTTTTTTCTATCCATGAATCCTTTTTTTTCCCTCCTTTCTTGCTTACTCTACAACTTTCACCTTTTCCTGTAATTTATATGCCTGCAACGTTAATTAGATAAGAACTTAGCCCTTGCATTTTTCACGATTTATTTGGAATACATACCCAATCCTACTGATTTCAATACTACTTTGTCATTTTCAAGGGGTTCTCTTTGTACACTTATGACCCTATGGGAGAGTACCCTTGAAAATGATACGAGAGTGTTGAAACCAGTAGGGTTTGTTATTACAAATAAAGTGTGAAAAATGCAATGGTACCAACACGTTATGTTGTTATCTAATCATCTTTGAAAAATGCATCAGTTAAGTTTTTATCTTATCACATCACTTTTTTACAAATATCACCTGACTTGATCCAACTTATCTGAAAAGTTATTGGATTTGAGCTACACACAGTGAATCTTCAGAATATTTTGAAGATTTACTGTGTAGCTCAAATACAAGGTCTATTAGGCAAGTATCAGACTTTTGATAAGGGAAAAAATACTTCATGGGACTCCCCACTCCACTTCCACCAGTTCTGTCTCTAAGTATTCCGAGGAGAACTCTTTCAGGGTAGAGAATATATCTCAGCTGTTGTTTCAGCCATTATTTGCTCTCTTGTCTGAAATTGCATTCCTTTCAATAGTCTCTTGCGTTATAGAAACAGCCAAAGTCAGCCAAGTAAGAAGCCTATTGAACCACAGGAGTGTGGTTTTTTTTGCCTAAAAGAGGAAATTCAAATGCAAGGAAAGTACAAACCTTGCTATAACACTTGCAATGTGAGCCTATTTGGTCTAGGTGACATCGAATACTTCCACTGTGACAACTGGGATTTGGTTTTCTGGTCATCCCCTCATACCCAGGACTCATCACGAGTGATTATGGAGTTTATGAAGTTGAGGTCACTGTTTGTAGAGTCCAGTATGCCATGTGAGATTTCAACACAAAGCTGCTTTTAATCTGCCTTCAGCATCTTGATCAAAAATTTTGCTGTAATTCCCTTAATTGCCGATTCTTTGATTCCAATGGAAAGCACAATTGACAGCCAACAAAAGCACAACAATAATGACTGTGTATTTTGAATGTAAACAATTGAAAATTTTTCTTCTTTTTAGGAATTTTTTTCTTCTTAGGAGGAGTGAATTTATTTTTTATATGTTTTACTTTTCCTTTTAGGACTACCCTGAGAAATGACGACAGGTATTCCCAAAGTGACGATTTTCCTTATCAGTAAGTCTCATTGTGTTGCAACCCTCATCATCCCATTCATTCAATCTTGTTGACTTGGAGGTTATCTAAGTTCCTCAGTAATTGAAACTACATTTCTTTGTGAAATAAACCAAAATGAAAGGGTTAAATGAAAAAATTTCGTTATTCGTGACTGCTGAAAATTCTTTGTTTTTAAAAGGCTCTACACACATTGAATGTGGCTTCATAAAAAAGGAAATTTTCCGCAAGAATTCTCGTAAGCAATATTAGCCATGAAATCATCCATGGGTATCCCCATTAATGAACTTGATCTTTCTTCTGGCCCTCCTTTTATTTTCTTGATGTCATTATTTCAAATACAGTCCACTCCCGATTATCCGGGCTAATGTTGGGGAGGGACGGCACGAATAATCGGAAAACACGGGTCACCCAAACTTCACATTAATGTCTTGTAATGTTTATAATTTACATAAAACAAGCAATATATTATTATTCATGCCATTATTCTGTTATCTTAAAGTGCTTCCCGGACTCGTTGAGAGCTTTATTCGCCAGTTCGCGATCAATTTAGCGGCATGATTGAAATCGTATTATTAATGCTCCATGTAAGGCCTGTTTTCGAAAACCACACATCCGTGGCTGTGTGATCACGGATACGGATAAGTTGTATAAAAAATGTTGGAAACTACACTGTCAAGCACTACGCCACGTAGTCGCGTTTCCCACAAGTTGCCCCGGTTGCAACTGCTGAGGGACGTGTATCCGTGATGACGGAGCGTGGTCGCGCGCTGCGAGGCCTGGAAAACACGTACACGGTGCTCCCGTGAATACAGCTAGCGCGCGATCGCTTCCGTTATATGAAAGGGGATTTTAGCGGAAATAATAAGCCCCAATGTATCCTAGCATTAATGCAGTGATTCCGATGATTTTGCGTCCGATTTTATTTTTTTATGAAGATTGCGGAAAATATTGAGCGAGAGTGAAAATCATGCACGGATAAGCCACAGCACGGATATACCGTAGCATGGATATACCGCAGCCGGATAATCGGGAGTCTGCTGTACATATTTAAACTTTCAAAAGTTTTTGTTGTAACTGCCAGCATACCTGACCAGCAAGTGGGAGATCTAGTTTCAGGTCCCTGCTCAGCCAAATGATTTTTCAAGACAAATTTCACTCATCGTGTTTACAAATTATAATATTAAGCCTCAGAAATATTTCAAATATGATACACTATAAATTTGTCATGTAATTTATTATTGAAATTTGTATAATTTCAGGTTTTTTTCAATACTCCTGTGTCTGTAGCTGAGGCTATTTCTTCATTGATTGTACCTGAAGTTTGGGTCACCAGAGGTGGGTGATTATTGTTTGATTTCTTAACAGGTTAATGTAGGTTCTTAAATTATTCAGTTTGTTATTGAAGGTGATGAAACGAGTAATAAGCTGGGTGTAGTTATTTTCCAACAAAATATGACAGAAAATGTAAAAAGGAAACTGTTTCATTCAGCAACATTAAATTTGGAGGAAATTATAATAATTTAAAACTTACATTTTAATACTTTAATTGAAGCTTTCGAGGGATCATTGATCATAAATAGACTTATTTTTTGAGTGTTTTCCACATATTTTGAATTCCAGATTTTAAATGGCTCTACACGTATTAATTATGGCTTTTAAAAATTGAAAAAAACACAGGGTTTTCAGGAGGGAAAACTTCATTCAAAGTGTTACTAAAATAGGTTAAAAAAAAACACCTAAGACCAAATTTTATTTATGATATGTATTTTCATGTACTCATGAAGCCCCTCCTGACATATACCAATTGACATTATTACACTAGAAAGATAGCCACCTTGGTAAAAGCAACTGTCTGTTGTAAATGGCAACACTTATTTATAGGGGGCTGAAGGGGCTTTTTTAGTGGTTGATGAAAGGAAGAGGAGATAGCATCTCTTCCCCCTCCATAATTTCTGGAAATATTGGAAAGTTGTTAAACTTTTAGGTGGCTCTTCACTGAAAGTTTTTCCCCTCGGCTTATTGTTGACGTGGAAATTTCATTTTCGCAAAAAGATGTCTTCATTTGATGCATGCACCAGGCACTTCAATGTTCGTTCTATCTGAAAATTTTAAATTGTTTCATTCATTGGTGTAACTGCTTTTTCTTTACTTAATAGCTTTATCTCAGTTTATTCTAAGAAGTACTAATTATTTTTATTTATACTTATATATATATGTAGCTAAAAATGTGCTGTATTCCACTGGAGATATGAAGTAATTCTGGTATTATGAAGTTTTTAGATTAATTATAAATCACTTTCAAATTTGTGCTGATTTTGGAGATCATCAGAAAATATAACATTTAAATCTATGTGCAAAATACTGGGAGACTTGTGACAAAAACTTTTGCCATTGTGGAAAGAGCATAGACTCATTATTCCAAGCATATCATAATACATTGGATAACCCATCAGCTTATAAAATCCCACAGATTACTACCTTTTATCGCTATGCTGATTAGGCTCCAATAGGACTTCAAGGTCAGTGCCAGAATCAGTGGCAAAGTGGCATAAACTAGGATTTCTGTGTTGAAGATCACAATGTAGGCCATCCCCTCTTCAATCCATTTTGAATCTTCTTAGTTCTCCATGATCCTAGTAATAAAGCTTCTGTCTCTATCACAATTTCCCTTTTGGCCAGTCTACCTCTTAGTCACCTAGTTTTCTGCAAACTTCAGCTTTTCAATCATGAACTTAAGTGATTGACAAATTTCACGAATGTATAACATCATTCAGTGGTAAGTAATCAGTGTTCCAAAGAGCATGTTGCATGCAATAGGTGCACCAATCGCTGTCTTATTGTCTTCATGTTACAGTATGCTAGACATTAAGCCTCGAAGTATCATGGCAAAGACCATGTAATTCAAAAAATCCTATGCTCTCTGGTTATTGTGTAACTGCACTCTTTACTTCTGCGATCTTCTTTACAATGTAACATTTTCCATGCTCATGACTCTCAAATATTCATCGTGTCGAAGCACAGGATTATTTTTTCTTCCGTGATCAAAGCGGTACGCCCGCAAAAAATTACACCCAAAATTCCCCATTGACATACGGTTTCTCGTTTGAGAGCCAGAGTAAAACAGTACTGACCCTGGACTTGGGTTAATGGCCTTTCATCCATTCATAATATTGTTTCTACAATCCCATCGTAAGTGGCGTGCAGGTTAATTAAGCCGATGTCCCATGGTCAAATTTGCATCAAATTTTGATACAACTGACGTGCACCGTCTCCCACGGTCAAAATTTCATCTAAAGAGCTTTTGGTCCTATCATTTGGACCAAACTTAGTTTTGTTCAAATAGATAGGACAGGTTCTAAATTCTCATCCAATTGGATGAAACCAACCAATCGCAGGGCCTTTGACAAAAAAGCATTGCCAAGCGCTGACATACAGGCCATGCAGGTTAAACTTATTTTCCTCTGCATGAGCATTATAATTAATAAATATTAAAATAAATTCAGAGGTAAGGAAAGAATGGGATAGGGACATATAGTAGAAAAAGGACTAGGACAATGGTGCTTTGGCCAAAAAGCCAGAAATCGGAGGGTATAAATTCTACCTGACTTATATTTTATGCAAACACAAAAATAAACTTTGTTGTATTTCACACAGTATGCATTAAAAATCCAACCATTTTCCACCTTTTCAGGTAATGATCATTATTGTTCACCTCTTGATAAGACCTGAAAAGGTCGAAACCAGTGGAGTTTTTTCATAAATACTATATAGAATACATACTAAAAGGTTCAGTTTTGAATCTATAACGTCACCTTACAGCGAAGTGAACTCACAAAATATTATTTCAAATATCAATACTTTGATAAATGAAATGTTCCTCGATGAGGTAAATAACATAAAAATATAAATATATACTAAGATCATAATCGTCTATTTCATCGCCTGGTGTGGTTATAAAAGTAAAAATGAGCAAAAATTGGCCTCGATAGGCGATGTAAACTCTCAACTAGGAAATCCATAATAATGAGTTCATGTTTAATAAGAAGGAAGCGATCAATTAGACTTGCAATACAAGGAGTGGTGTTTTGGAAAGAATAAAAGATTTACTTAAGGTATCAAGGCCGAATTCTACAGGTTAGTTTTGTGGAGGGCATGCGATTCCAAGCGAGCGAGCAGCTGGAGAAGTGAATACCTGTGAAACCCTACAGCTGCCCGTTTCAATCTCTATGATTATAGGATAAGGACCTTATTTTAGCAACTGCTCGATTAGGAGAGAAAAAAATGTGATTTCAATGCATGTTTACAGCACTATTCATAACATCATTTCAACTACAATGTCCATCATTTATTAATAACATTTTCCCTGCGTGAATAAACTGCCTCTGTTTGTATCCTGGCGTTTTATTCTGCCCTCAACCTTGCTGATAAGGGACGTGAAAATATCCTCACTCATCATGAATTAATGTCGATAATATACTGGAACTTCGGCAAGCAACTCCTTCTCCAACATGGTTATCATGCTTATTCCAAAGTTTTTATATCCTGTTTCTGGCCAAGGCCAAGTCCAACTCTCCCCCCGTTTTCTTTTTTCCACTCTTTAATTTCTCTCTCAGACAATCTCAGACAATTTCAACTCCTAGAAAAGACAGAATCCTCCACTTCACAAGCTTCCACATTTGTTTACATAAATATCATGTTTTCCATCTTTTGGTCCGAACAAGATGGATCGTGGGAGACCCCCATTCAGTTGCATACAAATTTTTGCATCAAAATTTTTGGTCCAAAAATTTGGATGCCAATTGGACCGTTGGACACCGGCTTTATAGTGTGGCCAGGTGAGGATTAAGGTTGTTGCTTTGGCATGAGGCAGGGGGTGCTATATCTGATACTTTCCATAATGCGGCGGTTATATGCTATACCTCTCAGGAATTCCGCATCGGCTTAAAAACAATTGGCTTTTATATTTTCTCCAATTATCTTGAAACATAAATTGTCGAGCTTGTGAATTAAAATCTTGATCTGTGGCGCTACCATAATGATTCTCCTGATTAATGATTCCTTTCCTATTTTTCCCCGAATTTCCAAATTTTAACTTACTTTGCTCCATAAAGTCATCGATCTCATTCTTTATATTTGCGTTAATATTTAGTATGATTTGTTATTTAGTAAATTTGTAGTATTTGTCTTACTGCAAATTTTCGTCACAGGGAACGATTTAAAACAAAAAGCTAAGGTAATGGCTCGTAGTATACATGAAGAAATAGTTATATAATCGAGAATATTTGCAAAATAGGGTGGTTTCCTAATATTTTTTAATGCCTAAATCGAAATGTTATTACTCCTGGAGCACGCATTTCACGCTTTTAAATTTTCGAATGACAATATCTATTTTTCGCGATTAAACGAATAGTGAAAAATTTCAAGCGCGCGAAAACGCGACGGCTAAGTAGGAATGCTGAGAAAAGTCCGTGTGACGTATTTCTGGTTCCAGCTGTCGCCGTGTGAGGTTGACCTTGGGGCCAGGCTTGAGTGCTGATACGACGCAGGCTGCTAGCAGGTAGCTGAGTACCCCGCTAGCAGGTAGCGCTTGGCTTAAATAAGGATTATTATTCCTCTGTCAAACGGAGGAAACTTTCCAAACTTAGGTATTTATAATGTGTGATTATTAAGAGATGTTTCCCTGAGCTCTGTGTCTCATGCATGCGTTAGTAATCTCGGACAATGTAAAATTCCTATTTACTCGTATGGAAACTAGGTCCCTGTGACGTCACGTGGAGTGGAATCGCATGGGCGCCAATCTTGTCTTTTTCAAATAAGGTTAAAATTGACCATTGCCATTCGTCTAAACTGGGATTTCTAAAACCAAATAATTTGTATATTATGAATACACTAATGGTGGGTAACGAATAGCAATCAATGCATTTCGTTTTCTTTGATGAAGGAAACTACCATTCGGGGGGAAATAGGAAAGAAATCATAAATCAGGAGAGTCATTAAGGTGGCTCCCCAATGCAAGCTTTTATTTCACCAGTTCTACAGTATGTTTAAAGATAATTGGAGGCATTATTAAAGCCGATTATTCATAATCCGACGCATAATTGCTGAGAGGTATATCATACAACCGAGGCGCCGCAGAAAGTAGCAGCCTCCCCTCCTAAAGCAACGGCATTACGAATTCATTCACTCGTAATCCTCACCTGGCCACCATATGACTAGCTTGCACGCTACTTACGGGCGGGATTGTATAGCTACAATATTATGAATGGATGACAGGCTTCACCCAAATCCGGGCCCAGTATAGTTTTACTCTGGCGCTCATACTAGAACCGGTGCGTTTATTTTCTTATGGTATAGTTTTTTTTAGAGTCATCCGATAGCTATCCAAAGGTGTAGAGATACCCGGCGTCGGTACTAGCCTGCTCGTAACGAATTGGGGATCACCACGGCTTAATGTCCCATCCGATGGACGATGTGTTGTACATGCTTCAAGTGCCCTGAACTCTAGCCGGGATTGGACTTCCTCTGGAAAATCTTCGCCACCGCCAGGATTAGAACGCCAATTCTCTGCGTGGCTCACTACCTCGATTTATCATAATTCGATGATAGTTCATAATTTTCATAGTGTTATGAATTTCCTCTCCTAATTAATCCTGAATTTCCGTTTTTTATCGAAGGTTTTTTATCCTCATTCTCGTAGTTCTCGCTGATCCATTTTGATTCTATGAGTCATTAATGGAAACGAAAGAGAGGTATGAAATGCGAATAAATAACCGAAAAAAGAAACGGTATTCGATGTGAATTAGTTTCTCCAAGGTTTATGCGTCCTCCGCCCATGTTTTCTGTGTAAAGTGTAATTAAAAGATATGTTACTCGAAAAGATGGGCTACGAAAACGACCAATCAAATAGCTCGCCAGACTATTAATGTCCCGCCAGAGAGCTAGGAACAATTAAAAATCTCTTTAATTGATTTATTCACTTCTGCCTCATTCGTATTAGTATTTTGTTTAAATATAGAGATGTATCAACGGAAGCGCTAAGTGAACTCGGAGAATTTATCCTTGGATGTGGAACGTCGATAATTTTTTTACTCCGGGTAAGGAAGGGTAACTCAGCTCTCAATGAAATGTAATATTTTATCTCTTACAACTTCAGCTACGAGATGGAATTGAAAATATCGTTTGGCACTTTGTTGGCGTACGGAAATATGGAATTATCGATAGGATTATGGAAAAAGTGTGTCAATTCTAAATGCAGATTATTCTTTGTATCACTCATTTTCATTTGTAGTAAACTCTAACATCTTCAATTATATACGGTCCTTCCTTTTGTGTTTGGTTTGATCACGTTAGAACATAGTTACAGAGAAAAATACCTGCGTATTTATATGTATATCTTACCACTTCATTTTTTCTGGTAATATGTAATCATTGGAAATAGAGTGTGTATAAATTTGCAAATTTTTAAACATGTGCTATCTCTAAATAACAAAGTGAAAACTTTAGTAATTTCAATCACAGCCGTCGATGTTCAGTTAAATTCGCATATTTTTCGTTTAAATTAAGAGTACTTCGTTTCTCGCTAAAATCCCCGTGGTCCATTTTTCGTCGTAGACGCTGATGGGCTGGCTTGTGACATCATGTTATGCTTGATATCGAAATATACGTCGCCCTTTGTTGGCAAAATCTGAAGGACGATCCGAATGGAGTCTGAAAGAGACAGATAGATCAGACAGAATGATCTTTAGGTGCCTAAAAACTGCGAAAATGCCTAAGTCAACAAGGAAGTGTAAATATTTTAGCGAAAGGAAAACATTTCTCGATCGGCCCATGGGAAAGGAGCCAAAATTATGTAAATATCCGTGATAGCGAGGACAAAGCCTCGGCAGTGGAAATAGCCTGGCCTTCCTGAATTCCTTATTATCCACTCATTCCTACTGCCAATAGCTGGCAGGCACTGTTAGAAAACATGACGATGAATCAAAATGCCGGCGAGCCAAACATTAAGCAAATAAAACCATCGGACTTGCAGTATAGTTTTAAAGATACGTTTTATATGTGCGATTTTAAGTAATTTCTACGTGAGTGCTTCATCATAAGTAAGAATTAGAAAGAAAGTGTGACTAGGGAACTATGGACTTCATAGTTAATGGTCCTGCCTTTAAGCATCTTCAGAAGTACTAATTGCTGGTGTAATTATTCACTGGGGATGTCACTAATGTGGATGTTTGGAATATAATGATGCACTGGTAGGTACACTGGAAATCGATTTGCCGGTTGTCCGATTAATATATCGCTAAAAATGTGCCGTCAGTGAGATTATTTTCCCATTTTCTTCACACGTACCTTCAGCTGAGATGCTCTCTGGGTTCCATTACTTATTCACTACATAAAACTTGTATCGGCCTTGATTAGGATAACCTAGAAGAAAAATATTTTTTGGCTTGTGGATTTTGTAGAGAATTATCTTCGCTCCAGAATGAACTTGCAAATGAGGCTTGATGACATTTTCTAAACTTTTTTAAAGTTCCGGGTTCTTTTCTTTTGGAGTCAGTGCTAAAAATTCATTACATGGAATAAATACCATAAAGCGAGTCTACGTTTGTTTTATCGTTTTTCTCATCACGACAAATAGACAAATAATTGCTTTCACCTCTTAAATAGTGCATTAAATTTTAAACAATGATGATGAGCGATAATTACTTGGATAGTGAACCAAACCTTTCAATTGAATAAGTACCACATGACGTAAATTTGAATGTCTAAATATTTATATAATGAAATAGACTCAAGAAAATCTAAATCAGTCAAACTATGTATTTCCTTTTGTAATAAGTGTCGAAGATTTGCGATTTTTTTGCGAAGATCGTGGATTTTCTATCGTAATTCTGGAGCCTTAATTTTTTCACTTTCAATTTTATGCTTTATTAAAATACTTTTCATAATTTTGAATAACATCCTTGCTAGTAAATATTTGCAAAAAAAACTGCGATTCCACGGCAATTAACCGAACACAGATACGTAACCAAGAGCGTGTAAAATATGAAGGCCTACTTGTGAACCTACTACTACTGAAGGTGTTTAGTTAGGCATTTTTTTAGGACTCAGAGAAGAGACTTCGATAAAGTCTTGTGTTGCTTCTTTACTAGTGACGTGTGTTCTGGATCTGTCCGAGCGAAAAATACACTCGATCATTTTTTGGCGAGCGCGACGAAGTTTTCGCATTCTTGTTGGCGATTTCCCGTCCGCGTCCTCCAGGTGTCTTTCGTCGACCTCTCCCACGTCAGTCAGTCCCTCATTTGCACCCACTGCGAATTCTAAATACCGCAAATTACCTCAGCGCACGGGAACTTCACAAGTTGCTGCCACTGCTAACGTCTGCGTTAGTTCTTCCCACAGTTGTTTTATCTCTTGTAATCACGCCGTGCTCGGCGTGGATGGTTGTGTTGCGACAGTAGTCTCTCATAATTCTATATTTAACAAACACGTAAGAAAAAGTGTCATAAAAAATTCCCTGAAACCTCTCGCCGGCGCTAATACATGTCACTTATTTTTTTCGGCTATTATTGACTGGCTTAGGTAGGGAATTTTGAATTCTTAGGTAATTGGAAACCAGTGTTTTGAAATCCAATATTATTCAAATCAATTTCTATAATCATCAAAGAAGTTTACTGAACTTTTCAGTCAAAACTCATGTTGGTGCGAGTGTATGCAATATTAAATGCATACCTAGGTGCTAAATGAAGTGTTTCCAGTCATTTGATTGATAAATTTAGTGTTTTCAAGTTATTTGAAAATATATTTCCTCAGAGAGATGAACGTGAGATTAAAGTCTGCGAATAATTTATAGATAGGTACTGCCCGGTTTCAAAATATTTAATTAACTGCCATAGCAATATTTTTTCGTGGAGTTTGGGGGGGTATATATTTCCCCTTTTACCTAGGTGCTAAATGAAGTGTTTCCAGTCATTTGATTGATACATTTAGTGTTTTCAAATTATTTGAAAATATATTTCCTTAGAGAGATGAACGTGAAAGTAAAGTCTGCGAATAATTTATAGATAGGTACTGCCCGATTTCAAAATATTTAATTAACTGCCATAACAATATTTTTTCGTGGAGTTTGGGGGGGTATGTATTTCCCCTTTTAACTTCTCTGGATACACCTGTGAAACATTCATGACATGGCATTGCTTTGGATCATTGTTGTTTTTCATCCCTATTAGATCCAGTTTTTCGGGAACTAAATTGGCACTAATTGTAAGTATACCGACGATTATTTGTGACAGTGGTCGCGGTGAGGGTATGTGCTGGCGATTATTACTGTTAAATTCCTGATATTGCTTCCGTAGCGAGTAGGTATCATTTTAGTTTAAATGTCCTCTGGTTAAATAGAAATTGACTGCTCGATTCATGCGTGACATGGGATTAAAAAATAAGGGAAAGTATTGATCTATGGCATTTGTGTTTGGGAAATATGCCAAAAGAACTCCAGGAAGCTCTTCCGGATCGGAGGAGTAAAATTGTCTCATATATATTCTCTACCGTACTGAACACGTGGAGGTATCTGGCGAAATATTTTTACTACGGCGTGTATCAGCTGATGGATTCCACTTAAGAATTTAAAAGACTGCGTTCCACGATTCGAAGATGGCTTTTGGGGATGGAATCCACAACAGCGATTGTAAAATGGATACTTGGCAGAGCATAAATATATTAGCTTGTGACTTGAGTTAGTTAAGGAAATCGGATTGTTAGGGTAGAGAGATGAAAATATAAAATCCAAAAGGTAACCCAAAAATAAAATGCTATGTTTAAGCTACTCCGAAATTGTATAAAGATTGTCAGGAAAAAAATACTTTAAAATGAAGAGAATGAAAGAACGAAGTTTTTTCTCAATTTTTATTTGCTTTATTCTCGGAAAGAAACTTTTTCCCTTGGTATTGAACAAGCCATTCACCTAATAATTCAGATAATTGCCGCTAAGTGAACTTGGTAGGAGCAAACTTTTGTTTATGGATGTTTATTGAATGGATCAAATACGGAGGTAAATAGCAGCCGATACCTATTACGTTTAATGGGCGCTTAATAAAAGAAATCGACCAATTAACCAGAATTATTTATTTTGTTTTACAACGTTGTGAAAAAAAATACCTTACAAGTGTCGTTGTTCTAGGTGTTTAACTTTTGTGAAAACGCAAATATTTTATCTTATAAAAAGCATGAAGAAGCATATTTATTCCAAATCCTACCAAAGATGTCATTCCGCCCTACCACCTCGCTAGAGGAAGTGAACGCATCACTTCTCGAAAATAAATTTTACCACACACGTGGTGAAAGTGTGGCTGTAAAATCTCCGTGCTATAAACTGGTGGGAACTCCTCTATAGTTACTACGGTGAGGTACCTATGTGAGGAACCGGCCTTTTTTATGACATGGCTTTTCGAATGCTTTGAATTTTAAATTATGGGTCGTAAGATATTTTATCGATGCGATTTAATTTGCATGTTCATGAACGAATGGGACAATAGAATGCATTATTAACATGCGCCGTGTTCATTGTTTGATTATTTGCTTTAGAAAGTTATTTAGCATACTTCGCATTCTCCTTTTGAATGACTGTGTGACCATGATAGCTAGTAATGAAGAGAAAATTAAATCTCGGCACCCCATCACGAGGCGGCTATTTATTAGAGATCACTTAAGCAAATAGTCGCCTAACTTTTAACAATCGCTAAAATTATGGTTCGATATAAATCCATGCATAAAATCTGTATTTATTTGGCGAATGCAATTATATGCAGAAAAGTTTCTCGGGTTTTCCACCTGTTGATGTTGTCCATGTCTCCCGACGTTTCGATCCGCGACTTGCTGATCATCCTCAGGTGATCTTCCGAATCCGATCTTCATTCGGAAGATCCCCTGAGGATGATCAGCAAATCGCGGATCGAAACGTCGGGAGACATGGACAACATCAACCGGTGGAAAACCCGAGAAACTTTTCTGCAACTGACACGCCGGGAAAACCTAAGATCATACAATGCAATTATAGTTGGGTAAACTCTATTCGGGATTCCCACCGGATTAATTTGTCCATATTAGTCAACGTTTCAAGCTCCGACGCTGGGCTCACCCTAAGGGGTGCTGAATAATGTTTTATTTTCAACAATAAAACAACATTCAGCGGCCCTGAGGATGAGCCCCGAGCCTGAGCTTGAAACGTTGGCTAATATGGATTAAATAACCCGGTGGGAATCCCGAATAGAGTTTACCAACATTTTTCGCCGGGAAAGCATTAAATCATATTTCGCAATTAAAGTTGTTTAACTTCATGTTAGCATGCTAAAATTCCACACAATTTCGCAATGTTTATGTCCTGTAAAAATCTAAGTGAGTTTAAACCTTAGTAATTGATATTTTTAAATACTAGCTTCATGAGTGAAATTTTATAGCAATCAGAGGGGGTTGGTGTCTGTGTCACGTTGAATTCAGGTGGAATTGCCCGCTGAGGCATTCCTTAGTTTAGGAACCACACACCTATCTCAGTTGCGCTTAATTTTGTTAAGAAAGCGGTGACGGTTAGTATTTGCATTGATTTCTCTATTTATCATTGGAGCCAATTGATGAAACCCTGATAATGCTTCATTGTTAAATAAATAGATCAAAGCAAAATTGCACTCAAAATTTGTGTTTGGTAAACCTCGACTGTTTTCGACATTCACATGTGGTTCTGAAGAGAAATTATTTTATTATTATTAAAGTTTTTTATGTCTAATTCAAAGTTCCATCATTTTACCCAAAAAAATGGAAGATATCGATGCTTTATCCCAATGGATAGCTGGCTAATGATGCTGCTCGATGTAAGTCATTGGACTGTGGCTTCATCGCATCTTGGGTAGTGGGCGGCGGTCATTTTCCCTGGCACCTCGTATCATTTGAAGCTTTGCTTATTGCTGTCCAAATATTTTATTCGGATCCAACCCAGAATCTTTTGATAAGTGTTCAACCTTGTCATGATACTACCATCCTCTGAAGCGAATAAAGTCAACTTTGAAAATGCAACTAAGCTTCGATGAGTTTGCGTCGCTGTTCGATGATAACCAATGATATGTGAATGAATGTCAACGATGACCTGGTGTAACAATTGTTTTAATTGCCGGTTCTAAATATATGAAAATTTGTGCTTTCCCGTTGATTTTTGTCCACATTAATTATCGGGGGCGGGGCATCAAACCTTTTTAGACTATCGCAGAGGGGTGGAGTAAGGTATTAGCCTAACTCGTCACTCAAAATCAATAATCATAGGCAACACGCAGAGTTACCTCATTTTTTTCTATTTCCAGAACAAATTAGTAGCTGAGCAGGAAAAATTAGTACTCTGAACAGGAAATCTGATGACGTTTATAACTTTTGGGGCTGGGGACAGCTTTCGTGAATTAAATATATGAGTGCAAGAACAAGATGATAGCCAAAGCTGAAATTTTGTGAACAGTTAGAAAAAAATAATGGTTCTTGCACTCCGAGAGTAGAACATAAGATTTCATCAATGTCTGCTGAACTAATTTCGAACTTATTGCTAAGAAAAAACAATGCCTGCTGGAAAAAGGAGGAGGGGCCTCGTGTGTTTGTGAAAATCTCTTTTTTTGCAGAAGTTGGTCATTATCTGGTTCCAGCACTCAGGTATTCAATTTCCATATACATTTATAATATATTTGGGTGTTTGTTGATTAACTTTTCACCCAAATCTCAACTTAAGGATTTACAAAGTCAATTGCTATTTACAGTGCTATTGCTTATTATTAAATTTGCTGGTTCATCTGCCTGTAAGCAAAAATTGGTCATTATCTGGTCTCAGCGCTCAGGTCTTCACTTTTTTATTTAAATTTATAATATAGAGGGGATATTCTTAAAAATAAAGTTCTCCCAATTCTCAACTTAAGGATTCATTTAGTCGATTGCTATTTAGAGTGCTATTGCTATTTATGCAATTAACTGGTTCATCTGCTTGTAAGCTGAAAGTGCCTCTGAGGAATTCTGCTTGTTTATTTTGAATGGCTTAAAAATAAATCTTCTCTTTCTCTCTCTGGGGTGTTCAAATGGACCGTTCTTGTGATGAGGTTTTTCTTCCGAGAAGCGATGAAGGAGGGAAGGTTCGTCGTTTGGCAGGGCCAGTCCCGCGCACCTCACCCCACCCTTTTCCGTCCTCCTTTCTGATCCCTGCCCCTATATAACTTAGCCTCCTCTCCCACCTTCTTCTTCTTCTTCTTGGCCGTGCGTTGAAATAGATCCGTGTGGAATGGCGACTCTTTTTGCGACCGCTCCTTGTGTCTCCTGCGACGCAAAAGAATTCACTCTCAAGCTGCGCAACGTCTTCGAGAGTTATTACGTGCGCCTCTTTTTTATTTTTATTCCGTTGCGTCCCGTACGCTGCAAACCGCAAAGGTGCCTTGTGGAAGGTGCAGGGGAGATTGGATTGGTGTCTTAGCTAATGTACCGACTTCCCCGCAGTGGATCCGGGTTCAAATCCCAATGGTGGCGAAGATTTTTCAGAGTCTGCCCGATCCCTGACTGTGTGTGTTTTATATAATTATTTTTTTTCTCTTCTTATCTTGACCTCGTTTAATACATGTTATAATATTTCCTGGAGTTTAGGTCAACGTATTTTATGAAAACAAGTTATAGCCAACGTTTCGATTTATTTTAAACCATCATCAGGGCTATGAAAGAAAATTTATTATTATTATTAAATTTGCTGGTTCATCTGCCTGTAAGCAAAAATTGGTCATTATCTGGTCTTAGCGCTCAGGTCGTCAATTTTTATTTAAATTTATAATATAGAGGTGTGTGTGTTTTGGAATTTCCTGCATTACATACGTTGGATGGGACGATAAGCCGTAGTCACCGCGGCTCCTTTCGTTAGGAGAGGGCTAATGCCGACGCCAGGTTTCTCTCCACCCTTCTCTCCCTTCCTTTTCCTCATGATTCAAATGGCGTAAGCTGTCAGTCGCCTTTCAAAGGCCATACCACACCTGTGGGTTCATAGGTGGGTTTGCTGGTTTCGAGGAGAACTGACCAAAATTGGAGGCAGCGAACTCTAAAGGAGCGTGAAGAATGTGAAATGCCAATAATGAGGTGCTAAATGGTGAATTTTAGATTCTCTTGGTTAAAGAACTTTTATTTTAAAGAAAATTCGAGCTTTTTTTTAAATTTAAATTGTCAGAATGAAGGTAATTGTGGAAGGACGAGCGGACGATTAAGACGGCAAAGAGAGGTGTCGTATGAAATTTATGGGGCTAGAAATGATTAAAGTAAAATGAAGAGCTGTATGAGCGTCAAAAAATTAGTGAAATGCGCTTATTAGATACGAGAACTGAGCGGTGAGCCTTGACTAATCAATCTTAGGATTGATGGTCAGTGATGATGTTGAAAAATGAAAATATCATAATCCATGTATTAATAGCGAAGAGTGAAGTACATGCGAGACTCGTTTCCGAGCACAGTTTCTCGTCATGTATTGATGACGATCGGGTATGGGAAAAATCCTGAGCGTCATCTATTCTTAGTGATTTTAATTTTTTGAACAAATTACAATACTTTTTGGTAATGTAAAAGAATACTAACAAGAGCAGAAGAATATCATACAGTTATAAAAAAAATGCTATTTCATGCAGTTTTATGAAGATGCAAATTAATTAATGAAAAAGAGAGATGGTAATTTTTCCATAAATTTATTCAAAAACGTACGACGCGTTTCGATTGTCAGTTCATTCTCAAGGACAATATACTTTCGAAATTTGACGAAAAATTGCCATCTCTCATTTTATTAAATCAGGATTATATTAAATCATTCCACTACATCTCGCCTGACTCACTTCCTTTTTTGCCAAAAAAAAACTTAAAATTATTTATAAACCTGAATAACATTTGCCGTAGTGCAAATCTTTTACCCCGAATTTGTAGGGCAGGGGTCTCACTTTCAATCTCATCCCCTCGGAGTCATCTTGGTGTATTTTTCGACGACGCCCGTCGCCCCCGCATCCTGGAGACCACGCACCTTTCCTCTCCGCCCACTCCCCCGTTTCTAATTCTATTCTGGCCCTAGTCGCTCTCCCCATTATTTACTCTCTCCCTCTCCCACCCCCTTCCGCCACCATCCCTCACTCCATTCAAACATTTCCCCTCCCCATCCCATGTTTTACTCCCTACCAAAATTTTTCCCGCGGCCGCGTGAGTTTACTTATTTAATCTGGTTCCATTGTCTTCATTTTATTTTTGATTTCGCCGAATCTCAGCTCACCATCACAGTCCATCGCCGCCCCCACTCTCTAGCGAATTGCCTGGTCTAATTTTGGCCACGTGCACATAATGGCGGATTCTTGGTAGGTTTAACCAGGACCTACGTGTAACATTTTGTCCTAGAATAACGTGGTCGTAAAGGACCTTTGTGATTTTATCGCTTTTAAACTACCTCGTAGGCTCTTCTTCGTTAAATTTACTGCAATGAGCAGTGTTACCGACTGAAGTTTGGCTAGAGAGGGGGCTTATTTTTGGCCGCATACAGTCAGAGCTACAGTTGATTAGATAATTTTTTGCCGTCTTGCGCTTAAATAGAAAGTGGTAAAGGAATCATTCACTAAATTGCGTCACTCTATCCTTTAGGCTGAGTGCATGCGTATCGTTTCTATAATAATGTATTCCATTTAGTATGTTAGTTTAGTCACACCAAAATATTCGTTTGTGTGTTCAAAAAATCCGTTTTATCTAATGGCTAAACGTGTGCATTTAGATAATGACATATACTATTTTTTGATGTATAGATTTATGTATCAATAATATAATATATAGATTTTATAGATTGCCATTTGAGGTATTCGTGAATTTTATTCCTAGTTTTAGAGTGTCCCTCTCAATTTCATCCCACTCTTAAATGCTGAAGATTTACCCTGTATGCTTTTCTCGCGGACAACATACCATCTTATTCAATCGTTCGCGCTCTCATTTTCGTAATCCAAGCTCAATCCATCGTCGCCGTCCAATAAATTTGCTAGCATTAGTTTATACTCTCTTCCTGATCGCTTTTCTCCTTCCCTAAACTTGCGTCTCTGATTACTCAAATCGACTCTCAACTTCCTGAATTAATACCTACGTGAGTATTTATTTGCTTGTTTATTTCATTAAGCATTGAACCTTCATTATTCCTGTTAAATCAATAAATTTGGAACTTAAAAATAAAACAAAAATATGTAAAAATAGTAATTGGTTTTTCCTAGTTTAAACTCTTAATTGAGTTCTCCTTTCTTTCCTTGATTTTTGTATTTTCTTCACTCTTAATTCTTTATTGTCTGGCTTCTTTATTTTTGCTGCTTTTCTTCAGTCTTGTCAACTCGAAAATACTTTCTTTTTATTTATTTTTTTATCTTTTGATTGGATTTTTACTTTTGTGCAGGGAACTATTGAATATCTTATTATCGAAACAAATAAATTACTAAAAAATTAATTCAGGAACTAATAAATAAAAGAATGGAATTTTCATTTTCTGATTCTCGTTGGACTTGGATGAATTCGTGGTACATCCGCTTCATTTTATCTTTCACTTATTGTTAGTCCCCGAGAAAAACACGAATGCCGTTTGCGAACTATGATTGCGAACGGCGTGTCACCTTCCATGAAGACGTATGGAAGAACTCATTGGTGCTAAGGAAATGCGTAGGCTCAAAAACCTGTCAATGGAATGTGTCGTTACAGGCTCACGATGCATTTTTCAATTTTAATGTAACTTTAGGGAATTAAGTTTTTGTTGAAATTTGTAAATTTTAAATTGTGAAAAGGGATCGTTTTAACAAAAGCATTTGATGCTCGAACTTCAATTTGATTTTATCATTCTCCTCTATTTTTGTTTCATAAATAATGGCTCAAGCTGAAACTCAAGTGACGCTTTAAGCATTACCGCTTTTTAGCTCTTTTTCAATCTTCCTAACGTTTTAGTGTGAACTACTTTGCCATTTGCTTTATGAGTGTTCATGAAGTGGGATTAGTCTTCTTCACTTTGTAAGTGCCTTCCGTCAAATAATGTTTCCAAGTGCACAAAAATCTCTATTTAAATTTAGACAGTTTGTCTTGTTGTTCAAAGCCTTTTTCATTTTTTACCTTTTCGTAGGTTCTTAAACTTTCGTAACTAATCAACTGCTTCCTGATTCGTGACTTCAGTTTTACTCCTCAGGAGACTTTATGGGGTCGAAATTCTTCTTTTTCGGGCAATCTTAGATTTATTTTATTTTATTTTTTTTTATTTTAATAAAGAGATACAGCAATACTGCCAATTTAAAGTGCACTTATAACAACACATATTAAATAATTAAATAATTATGATTTGATTACAAATTTAAATAGAATAAAAAAGAAAAACAAACATTTATCCGGCTATCTAGTCATTTATGTGATAAATATGTTAATGCCCGATGAGTAAAATTTTTAAGTGGTAAAGTTTAAGTTTTAAGAGGTTAAGATTTTTGGAATATGGCATTCCTAATTATTTCTGTAAATACAATGTTTTTATGAACCCGGTAATTGGAAAGATTGTCTGCTTGCAAAGTAGCATGAGGTAATTTTTAATCAATGCTATTATGTGTTTCAATGCGCATGATTAAAGTAAAAGAGACACGTTAAGAACTTACTTCCAATTTTTTACTGCTACCAGCTTCATCAGTGGAACTTTTTTTCTCGCTGGTACATCTCCTTTTCCCGATGAGAGGTCAATGATCGACCAGTGAGACTGCGAATTACTATTGTACACTATGTTTATTAAAAACCGGATTTTTCCACATTAATTTTATTAAAAACTTAACTGATTTCGACTTGTTTAACGTCATTTTCAAGAGTTGCCAAAGGAGTTGTTACGACAACTTGAAAATTACGTGAGATTCGTCGGAACCGGTTGACTTTTCAGTAAAAATAGAGTGGAAAATTACTCCGTTGTCTCTCTTATAATTATTTAAAATATTTTGTGCTTTGTGAGAGTGGATATCCTGTTAAAATTAACTCCAGTTAATTCATTTGATGTCGTATCATTCACGGCCGTCTTTTTTTTCTTCCCTGCGTTTCTACCCCACTCGAACTCTTTATCATCCTGATAATCTTATCCCATCTTCATCAGAATACCTGACTCATCCCCATCACGCCCTCGTCATCCATTTTCGCCGTTTTCCGCTCTGCTTCCGATTCGTCGTATTCTTCCCGGAGGTGCTGGATGAAGGGAAGGTTGAAAAATGTAGGTGGAAGGAATGGGGAAGACGGGTAAAGCGAACAAGAAGGCCTCTGTATGGGTGTTTATAAATGCTGGTTCGTTCAAATATACTTGTGATCTAACGCGGCCGATGACGCATTTATTGGAAAGTGCTGAGGGAAAGGGAGAGATCCTGTGAGAAGCTATTTGGTTACCACCTCCGTATAATTTTCAGGTCTTTTAAGTTGTGCAAGTCCGAACTAAGGACTGGACCTGTGCATAGAGCGCCGCGAAGGTAGTGGATTCGTGCTAATGTGGAAATATTTCCTCTTCTTTGATGATTTAAAAATTTCTTCATATATAGCGAGCTAATAGATTTTTCGTAGTTTATTATTTTGACCAGTCAATATTTAAAACTTGTTATCCTCATGTCAATTGTTGTCAATCGCTAGGCTAGAGAAAATTTTCAGTTTGTAATAAACACAGAAAATGCTCATGTAACATGGAAATCATGTCAATGATGGCAGTACTGATTATTTTCAGTACAAAATACTACTTTTACCCTTTAAATTTAATTATTTCGCTTTTTAGACTAAAATTTCCTCATTTCAACGGCGGTGCAAAAATTTGGCTTGCGGAGAATGATATAAATAGTGATTGGCTTGAATACTTAATACCATAAAATTATTGACAGTGTTCAGGAAAATTTTAACTTCAAATATAAGGGATTGAACGAACTACGGCCGTTAAACAGTTTAAAGAAAATTAATTCCCCAAGGCCGTACTCTTTGATTATTATTCTATTACATCAACCTCTCCATCAACTACGCTCAATATTGCAATATTTTGAACATTCTCCTTTGAGGAGGCCTGCTTGGCAGGAGAAACACCTGGTGTCAGGAGATACTTCTTGGACACTTTTACCCTTCTACCTTCCCAACTCCCGTGTGTGTGACGGTCACTGTCGTAAGCGAGAGCTTCACAAACCTGAGTGAGTGAGTGCGTGTGTCCTACGCGGCCATTTGTTTCTTGGAGCAAACCCGTGAGGTGCGTGAGAGAGAGCGTGTTTTATTTCTTATTTATTTTATCATTTGTCCTTTTCGTTTGTGTGAGTGGGTCACTGTCGTGAGCGAGGGCTCCACAAACCTGAGTGCGTGAGTGCGTGTGTCCCACGCGGTCATTTGTTCCCTTGAGCAAATCCGCGAGGTGCGTGACTGAGAGCGTGTTTTTATTTTGTCTTTTTCTTTTGTGTGAGTGGGTCACTGTCGTGAGCGAGGGCTCCACAAACCTGAGTGCGTGAGTGCGTGTGTCCATCGCGGTCATTTGTTCCCTTGAGCAAATCCGCGAGGTGCGTGACTGAGAGCGTGTTTTTATTTTGTCTTTTTCTTTTGTGTGAGTGGGTCACTGTCGTGAGCGAGGGCTCCACAAACCTGAGTGCGTGAGTGCGTGTGTCCATCGCGGTCATTTGTTCCCTTGAGCAAATCCGCGAGGTGCGTGACTGAGAGCGTGTTTTTATTTTGTCTTTTTCTTTTGTGTGAGTGGGTCACTGTCGTGAGCGAGGGCTCCACAAACCTGAGTGCGTGAGTGCGTGTGTCCATCGCGGTCATTTGTTCCCTTGAGCAAATCCGCGAGGTGCGTGACTGAGAGCGTGTTTTTATTTTGTCTTTTTCTTTTGTGTGAGTGGGTCACTGTCGTGAGCGAGGGCTCCACAAACCTGAGTGCGTGAGTGCGTGTGTCCCACGCGGTCATTTGTTCCCTTGAGCAAATCCGCGAGGTGCGTGTGTGAGTTTCACGTTTGTATTTTCAGTAAGTGTCTTATCTTGCCATTACCTCCCATTTGCAATTACCTTCCATTAGCAATCTGCCCATCAAAGAGTACGGCCTTGGGGAATTAATTTTCTTTAAAAATTAACTTCAAATATTTACACTATTTGATATCAGTATTTTTCTTGTAGTTTATTTGTCGAATATAAGTGGTGATGAGTTTAATTAGGGTTTGATGGCTGGATTGGGCTAGAATTCTCTCTCATCCCACTAAAAATTATGTCTTCGACCAACCCTGAAATTGTGGGGTAGTATTAGCATATACTCAGCGTTTTTTTATTCTTATTGTGTGTCTCGTTGTTTTTTAAGTGTAAACTTCTTTAGCGGCGTTAAGCACTTTTGCGGGATGGGGAAAAAGCATAGAATTCGCGTGAGCGTCACCGACCCGACACCACGATCGCTACAGCGAGATATACATTTCCGTCTTAAAATTCGTCTCTTAGTATCACATCCTCGGTAGTATAGTGGTCAGTATCCCCGCCTGTCACGTCGAGACCGTGGTTCGATTCCCCGCCGGGGAGGATTATTTTCTCAATCTCATACAATTAAAAAAAGTTTACAATGGATATTTCAACTACGCAGGCTGACTAGGTATAGTAAATAAACTTTGTTAATATATAGACTGTTAAAGTCTTTTTGTTTTAAAAATATTAAAATTGAAAATAAAAATGTATAGTGTACATTGTATAAGTTCATTAAATATAAAGAGCTCGTGCATGAACGTGCAGAAGTACGTAGAATGTACGTATATATATACATTTCAAATTCACATTCACACAGGTCGCCACAGGCGAATATACTATCATAATAACATATAATAGAAATTGAAACAAAGGGATTGAAACATAAATACAGGACGATGACACTGTGGCGTGGAGATGGAATGAAGGCCGAAAACACATGGAAAAAAGTTCACCTGAACCGGGATTTGAACCACGGACCTTCTGCTGTCTGTTAAAGTCTTTTTGTTTTTTTTTATTATATTTTAATATATAAATGATATTAAGTACTTTCTATTAATGCACATCGTATTTTTAATATATATTTAATAATAAACAGTTTGCTGAAAAAAATAATTTCAATTTTTGTTGAAAAATGAGTATTACTGGAAAGATTAGTTCTTTAATAATATTAAATGTATGTAAAAAATAAATGGATAATAATTATTTCAGTTTTCACTTCTGTCGGCCAGTCCCACGACTGCCCCGTTTTTTTCCTATTTTTCCTCATGAGTGAGTTTTCCTTGACTTCGCTAGGTCAGTATGAGTTTGTGAAGTATTTCCGTTCTTCGGGGACCTTGCCTCGGTCTTCTCCCGAATATATTCACTCGATACTTCCGATGCAAAACAGCACGCGATTATATTCTTGTGAGTCTCGTTTTCTTGGTAACGTCCACACACTATTGAATCCAGCGCATATGCTTCCTTACTTTGAGAGAAAACACCCTGCCTCAAATATTTCGGCAGATAAGACTAAATATCTTCCTCTGTGAGGAACATCGGCGTCCATATCCGCCTCGTAGTAGCAGAATAGCTTAAAGAGAGTTTCCTTAGCCTATGTTTTAGGAAAAGAAATAATTTAGCTGTGGCATCAAATTATGGTAGTTTTCGTACACAGTATGCACGTAATTTCTTAGCGTGTAAAATTTAAGAAGTAGTCGTTTAATTTTTTTTAAATCATTTTAGTTTGTAAAATAGGCTTGTGACCTAATTTCGATATGAAACTTTGCACATATTAATTACCTAATTAAATAATTGCTTAGTTTAACTACAATTTTATAATTGTAGTTACTAGTAGGTTATCATCTGGTGGTAACATGAAAATAGAGTGCCTACGTAAATAAGAGCAAATTTGAAAGAAATAAAGGAAAAATACACGTACGGATATCACACCATTGACAAATGAAACTTAAAACAAAGCACTCAAAATTCGCAATTAACGATTCGAAATGCTATTAAGAACAATAATGAAATCAACTAAGAATGGAGGAACATTTATTCTTAAAAATATGACCATTTACAAGAAAGTTCTTCGATATTTTTCAGGTTACTCCTTCCATTTTTATATGCCTCTTTGCAGGAAGGATTCTTTCAAAGTGACGATTTTTCCGCGTCTTAAATTTGATTTTGAATTTGTGATCGTTCCTGCCTATGTAGCAGGGTGAGTCCAGCATTTGACCTATTTCCTCTCAAGCCCTTTCTTTCAATAAACTCTTTATAGCCACCGCGTAACCTATTTATGGTTCCCCTTAATTTCAAAGGTTTCCATCCCAAACGGCCCTGCTTAGCTGTGGTACTGTGCTTCCCCTCAGTATACCTAGCTTCCTTCTTGTAAACTTTATTAAGATTTAAAATATCTGCGATGGAAATGGTATCAAATTGCTCTATCATTGATCTCGCATTATATTTGAGTTATTATGAAAGGTGATAATGGGGTGATAGGATTGACGAGTCATAGGCAAATTTAATTGGATTCCCACAGGGAAAGGTGTGATTGTGGTTCTTTTCCTCTCATTGTCCATATTCATGACGTTAACTCCTATTTTAAGGCCATTTCTCAACTCATATGATCCACAAGGTCTCACTATACTCGCTTGCTCGATATTTTTATGGTGTCTGGAAAATATTAATAACATACCTGTCAGCAAGCTTCATGGTCATTGTATTTGTAGAGCTATTTGTTTCCTATCTGGTGCAGTACAAGAATGTTGATGGCCTCCGGTAATCGTTTGTCTGACACGGCTACCAAACGCCTTTTATAGCTGGCTTCATTAATTTTTCCCCACTATACCGACACCATTTGTCGTTCTTTTTCTTGCCTGTAGGGAAAGGTATTTTGAATATCATTTCTAAGGAAAAAAGAGAACTTTATTCTATTATTATCCCCGAATTTTGAAGAATTCTCAACTTTCTTATGGGCTAAGATATCGCTCATCGGCAGGGTATGAGGTCCATTCTCTTTAGAGAGAAATTGTTGTAGATTTACACTAAAAAGGTTTTTTTTAGATTTCATGGAATCTATTGCAGTAGATAGAGTATTGTTGGGAATACGTTTAGCTAGGAATACTCCAACCTTAAGGTATGCTATTCAAATATATGTGTGTCGCAACATACATGAAATATTTCCCCAAAATTTTGTTGTTCCTGTGAAATTTTAATGAAATCATATTCTGAAATCGCGGGCTCACATTTTGGAATTTACAATCCGCCCATTGGAAAAATTTGTTTCAATTTTCTCATCCCAGTATTTCTAATTTTTCCACGATATTGCACACGAATAACGTTTATAAATCCTCATTAGTATCTTTATATTCTCATGCATTCTTCGAAGCATTCAAACTTAACGTTTTTGACCTGCCTCTCACTCTATGTACCCAAAAGTTGTCTTTTCCATTGGTTTTAGACTTCTTTTATTTGGGTAGGAAGTATTTTGCAAATGGCCGCCGCCCTCGTAATTTTTTTTTCTTTTTTTCATCCTGTAACTAATCCTATCGTGCCCCTTCATGGTCGCAGCTGACGTCCTGCATTCTGTGCACCCGCGTTTCAAAAGTCATTTTGGAAATTTCTACGTTCTGTGCTCGCTTATGCGTTCTCACAAATGACCAATGTGGCGCTCCAATTACTATGCGCTCTAAATCAAAGATGCAACTCTTCCATTCAGCGCTATGCATGTGCACTAATAGCTGCTCCTTCTTCTGAAATCCCATCTAAAGATTCTTTATCCCCTTTCATTTCAATTTACTTTTTGAATATCGTACTCCTATCCTCTATTTATTTTTTGTGGTTCTTTTTAAATGGAATGTTAGGGAATGGAATGATAACCTGTAGTTTGTAATGTACGTGGAACAGTGAAATGAAGAGTTGTAATTATTTATAAATTTTATTTTACAGCACCGAAATAATTTGCGTAGATTGATGCCTAAATTGCATGATTGGAAGAGCATTAGTCAGGTGCCCTGGCACTTAGTTTTGTTTTTAAGACGTAACATTTATGCTCATTAATTATTACTTAAAAAGCCATAAAATTATTTGAATATATATTTTTATCGTTCTTTTAATTCACCATTGCACCCCTTCTATCTTAGCCCAAAGGATTAATTACCTTCTTTAAATTCTTTCTGTTAATATCAAATTAAATTTGGAACGGTTTTTTATTTGAGTCATTACTTCAAGAAAAGAACAGAATAGGAAAGCGTGCCTGAGTTATTAGGCTGGCTGGGGAAATAAGCAGATTGATTTCATTTCCTCGCTATTTATGGAATTTCGTTTCATCTAAAGATGTGCTCGTCAAATAAGATTTCCCGAACATGATTGATAACCACAAAAATCACGAATGGCTGAGTGAGTGTTTTAACGAATTCAATTTCCAAAATTGTTTTGCATTCGCGATGACGATTAACAAATCACAAGTTGAATGTTTGTGGTCTGAATCTAGAAAAACCCATGTTTTTCTCATGGTCATAAATATATATGTGGAATATTCAAGTGTCGGAAAACCATCGCTTAGTTTGTTTTTGCGCCTGATAGCAAAACAAAAATTTATTTAAGTATACCGGGACTAGCCGCGGTAATAACTTTTACGGAGTCACCCGAAATGCACAAATTGTGCGAAAAATCCACAGAGGAAAAATCATACGCCTTGACCGAGTTTCGAACCCGGATCCCTCGATTTCCGGCCGCATTGTGGATTTTTCGCACAAAACAAAAATTGTTGTATACCAGAAGGTACTTGACTCAAGACAATAAAAACGAATGTGAGGGTAGACCGGGGGACATTTATGCATGAGGCACAGAGGCGGATCCAGGATTTCTTTCTGGGGGTGGCACAAGCAAGGCCGTATCCAGGATTTTGTTCTGGGGGGGGGGGGGGGCACAAGGATACCTCGTAATACAAAACGAGCGCAATGATAATGGGACCATATTAAAAATCTTGCATATTTTTAAGGGTTTGGGGGGGCACGTGCCCCCACCCCCCCCCTAGATCCGCCTATGATGAGGCACGTTTACCCTGTGCACTTTTCCGAACCGAGTTATAACTAGTGCGTCATAAGTAATGACTTATTGATGCTGCTCCCTAGGGGCCATTTTCATGAGATTTTGAGCGTCAGTCAGCATAGCGTAAACTTGCAACGGGGCAAATTTACGCTGCAGACTTGGACCTGGAAACATTTTTTTTACGGTTACAAATAGGCTAGCCACTGAGTGCATAGCATTTTGACTTTATGAGCTGCTTTATAAGACCTCCTTGTCTAATATTTCCTAAGTTAAAGCATAAAAATTAGAAAATCCATTTTTTTCCATCCGTGTACGCGTGCCTACCTTATGTAGATTGAATAAAGAAAATATCTTTCTAACAAGCCATTGTAATTCTTATTTTTGTAGTTTTATTGATTTTTTTATTTTAAGTCAAAAATTACTAAAACCAATACAGCCGCTGTTGATTTATAATAGGGTGGTTCCCTATTTTTTTTAATTGCCTAAGTCGAAGATTATCACTCCTGGAGTAGGTATTTCACGCTTTTAGATTTTTAAATGACGATATCTATTTTTCGCGATTAAATGGAAAATAAAAATTTTTAATCATACGAAAACGAGACGGCTAAGTATGAATGCTCGGAAAAGCCCATTTGACGTCATTCTGGTTCGGCTGCAGCCGTGTGAGGCTATGAGCGCTGCTACGATGTAGGCTGCTAGCAGGTAGCGCTTGGCTAAATTAAGGATTATTAATACCCTATCAAACGAAGGAAACTTTCTGACCATAGGCAATTTTAATAGGTGATTATTAAGAAATTTTTCCCTGAGATCGGTGCCACATACATGCATTGGTAGCCTCAGGCGATGTATTAACTCCTGACTACAAGTAAACTAGGTCCCTGTGACGTCACGAGGAGTGGAATCGCATGGGTGCCAATTTGGCCTTTTTCAAATGAGGTTAAAATTGACCATTAACATTCATCTAAACTGGGATTTCTAAAACCAAATAATTTGTATATTATGAATACAATAATGGTGGGTAACGAATAGCAATCGATGCCTTTCGTTTTCTTTGACGAAGGAAAATACCCTATTGGTGTCTCTAAAGTGTTCATTGATTACTAGGCGGTACGAAGTTCGTCGGGTCTGCTAGTATAATGTAACTATCAAACTTATCATCGATCTCAATCTATTTCTGAAAGTGGATATCATGGCATTTTTTCTTGATGGCAAAATTCTCATTATTAAGGGGACAAATTTCAGTAATTACTGTACCCCAAATAAAAACAAATTTAGTTTGCCTCTGTGGAGGATGGGAAAATTTTTCAGATATACACAGGTTGTTGTGATGTTTACTGGAAAAATGTCTTTTCCAAGCAACAAAATCTTACTGTTGGTTTAATTAATGTTTTTTATGATTCTCGAATGGTAAATGGCAATTTTCTCTTTCTCTTTGGTCAACAGTATCACTTGTGTTCATGGAAATACTGGAGGAGTAGTGAAACATTGCCGGTAAGGAGCGTAAGATGAGGTTCTCTCAAGATTACGCGACCAATGAGCGCCTGGGAAGCATGACTGTGGAGGAGCTAGGTCTTTGCGATGAGGTCGTGGTCGATTCTCACAAGGAGAGTTACGTTACCTACGAGGATGGAAAGTTCAAGAGACGTGTTATTATCATCAAGGTATGCTCTACTGGATTTTTTATGATCTTATAGTCTGGCTCCTGTCATTTTCTTCTTTGCTTTGTCTATTTTCCAGATTTTTACACTTAGCTTCTCATTTTCTGAATTATTGTACCTGATTAAAAAGTGAAGATTATTTTTCACCCCTAAACCTACCGGCCTTAAAATGATTTAAATAGGAAAATGTTTATTTTTTGTTATTTTAACTTTCTATACGGTTTTGACATCATTTTTAGCATTATTACTATCAAAACTTTTAATCATCTCAATATTTTAGTGGTTTAAGTATTCCTTATTTAGGCTGTGAGTTTCTATATCAACTTCTAGAAAATGTTTTGCATAAACAGTGATGTGTCTTTTGTATATTTTGTCCTATGACTATTATTTTAGATGAGTGCAGGGTTTATTTTATGACCTTAAGTTGGCTCAAATCCGCGAGACTGAAAAAATAACAGCCCAGCCTAGTTAGAGCGGGTATGGTGGTAATTTTGAAAAGAAGTAAGTAATTAATATCTTATATTTCCGTCTAAGAACTTAATAAAAAAATTGTACCTATTGCATTGCTAAGTGTGTTCGTAGGTAATCATTCAATTGTCCGTGGAAAAAATATCCATCGCATAAATGTATTGCTAATGGCTCATTATTATTTCCTGAATGAACGTAAATATGTGTGGGGGTTAGAAGCCCAGAGGTTTTTTTATAAACAGAGTTAAGTACAGAAATTTATAGATTAAATACACAAAAACTTGGTAGCCAAGGGATGCGAGTGAGTCTCTGTTCTTTGCTGACATCGAGTGGAAAATCAAATGCACTTCTACGTAACAGGTTGCTCTCGTTTGTTTTCTTTACCTAATTTCTGTACGTAACTCTGTTTACAAAAAAATCACCTGTACCCCTTGGCCTCAAACCTCCTGAAACCATTTATGATCCTATCTCATTACTTCAAGCCATTTTGAAACTCAAGCGATGACTGCATTTCCTCTTCCTTAAATGGATTGTACCACATGGTGTACTAGTTCCTAGTTCTCAGAAGCCAGTCAGGCCTAAAATGTCATGAACGATTAAAACATTTGACCTAAGTGTATATGATAAAAAAACGTGGGATGATGTTATCCCTTGAAATTACTAAATAGTAATTTTATATAATTCATTTCATCCCTGATTTTCTCGTCTCCCTTGAAAAGTTACTCATATTTTCCATATTTTTTCCTTTTGCTCTCTCTGGAATCAACTTTATAGCGGTGAGTGTTGAGAGTTTTTGCGCATTGTACAAATATCATGCAAAGTATGTGACTGATACGTAAAAAATCTAATTATCTGTGTATATGTTCTTGTGTTATGAGATTTGAGTTTGAAAATTAAAGAGATTGTTTTTTACCGTTCTTTGATCCGTCGCTTACTTGTCGATTTATTCGCTAAGAAAAATCAGTGACCTTTTTTTAAACTAGTAGATGAAGTAACGAGGTTATGTTCATAATCTTAGATTCCTAGCCACTCCTTAACGTGTTATTGGACCTTGTGTGGTTTGTTGTTGTTTTCCATTTTTTTAGCTCTTCATTTCGTCGGTGAACGATTTACTCTCGAGCAAATGAACCAGCACCTTAATGGCGTTACCAAGTCATGAGAGGTGGGAGTTAAATTACCTATTTTCTTAAGAAAAAATGGCTAAATGAGGCAGATTTTGTTCGTCGGTATAACTTAAGGTATGAAGGTGGTTTGAAGGAGTTTTGGTGTGGAATCACCACGTGCCACACTCCCTTGTGGTGGCTTGCATGGTATCTCGTAGTTATAGATGAAGAATGCGACCGACAGCTGAGGTCGTTTTCGGTATGAGGAAAGGGGGGGAAGGAAGGGAGGAGAGAAATCCGGCGTCGGCATTACCCTTCTATTAACTGAAGGCGCCTAAGGGACCACATTTTAACGTCCCATCCGACTGACGGAGTACTGAACTTGGACATCCCTCCGCAAAGCGCTCAATCTTGTTCGGGCAATCTGTGAAAAAATCTTTGACACCGTCGGGAATTGAACTCGACCCCACGGGGAGGAGATACAACGCTCTACCTACCACAACAGCCCTATCCCCGCGGCTTAACTTATCTTTTCTTCCCATCTTTTTTAAAATTCATCAAATTATTTTAATTAATTGTCATTTCGGTTCTGAGTAAACTACCCTATTAAGGAGCAAGGAAGCTGAAAGCTGTGATTCCCAAGGTTCGAATGATTCGGGAAGGGAGAATCTTGCCTCGTCATTGGTGTGGCGGAGCTGTATTTAATGTTTATTGAAATAGGGAGGGTAATTCTACGAATACAAGACTGTTCGGATATTTTCTTTTGATATTATATAGGACATTGGAATCGAGGTTTAGTCGTCCAAGCGAGGTTACGCTCTCAAAAAGGCATGTGTGAAAGTACTGCTAATATTAAAGAAGGAATTACGGTATATGGGCCTCGACGTGATAGGTACGACGAATCCCGCTGGGTCAGGATTGAGTAAGGAGTGTAAGAGCTACCGCTAGCGATGCCTGGAGTAAAATTCATGGGAGAAATGGACACTTCTCGTATAGATGTCGATTCGTATCACTGTTTTCAGAGGGCATTTCAGAATCTTTTGAAATTTCCATCCTCAGTCATTTAGGTCCATATGGAAAGTAACTGGTCAACATAATGGACGTAACACTTCCACTAAAATGAAATAATTATTATTGTTTTATGTAGTTGATAAACTTTAACCCTGTTAGAGATAATTATGAATGGGTATTCTTACTTCATTACTACAATAAAATGTTCAATAATGGCAGAAGGTGAACTCTGACTCTTTGACTTATTATATTCACTTAGTTATGTTAAACAAATATTGAAAAACCAAAGTAGATTTTGAGAAAATTATCATAGTTAGCATCTAGAGAGTCTGTACCCGTGATTTATTTTAAGTTTACATCTTCATTTTTCAATGAGCGTCAGCTTGGTTATCAGCGTTCTGCATGAAAACTAAAAAAATATTCACCATTCTCTTCTCATCAGCGTATTAATTTTTAGACATTTTTAGAAATTTTAGGTATGTCTTTTTTGATGTTTCCTCTTTTGTGTATGCAGAAATTTAATTTATTTCGTACTTCAATGGCATATTTCATCGAGGCGCAGCAGTACTGAAGGTCCAAAAAAAATAGCCGGCAAAAACGTATAAGCATTACAATTCAAGCCGATTTTTCTTCTCGTAGCACTTTTTTCTGGTGGTAAATAAATTGGCGGAGTAATACTATTTTTTCGCAATCGTGAAATTTATATTATGCGTCTCATTAAACTTGAAAATTTCTCCTTAATATTTATTGAAAATGATGAGAAATCTATTATAAGGAATGAAAATGTCGATATTATAGCCTATTTAATGTACAAATTATAAACATTTGATGATCATCTGTTTTCACTTTCTCTCCCGAGTGGCTTTTTTTTTGGTACTTTTTGAAGTAGTTGTTGCTTCATGAAATATTAGCTTATAAAGTTAAAAGTGAAAAATTTGAGAATCACTTTTATAGATCTATGACTTATATTTTGGAAAAAAAAGATCCACGATGGTGACCCTGCATGGATTTTGAAAGAAATACTAGCTAGTCGTAATTTTGTTAGTCTTCGGAGTGCAGTGCATGGGATTCCCATGCGTCACTTCAAAGTGCGAAAGCATATATATTTGTCATAGCGGGGTCCATCGCCGGGTCGCGAGAGTTATCGCTCGCGAGTGTAACGATGAAGAGAGCCTCATGGTGGGAAGGGGGCGATAGACCATTCCAAGGGGAAGGAAGTTGCGTGGGAGGGATGCTCAGAGGGGAAGATATGCTCGCTCATAATCTTTCCTCCCATCCATGGTGGCGCATAGCATGATGGTGTGTCCATAAATATCTTAATTTGTCTTCAAATTTGTTTGAACTTGGTAGGTACTTGGTAGAAGGTTTAAAGTATACCGGGACTAGCCACGGTGATAACTTTTACGGGAGTCACCCGCAATGCACAATCGTGCGAACTACGTGCACAAGCGTGCAACCTTGTCCGGTAGTGTCCACAAATATCCACAGGGAAGAATGACGCCTCGGTAGCTTAACTGGCTAAAGCACTCGACCGGAAATCGGGGGATCCGGGTTCGTATCCCTGTCAAGGCGAATGATTTTTTCTCTGTGGATCTTTCGCACTAGGTAGAAGATCATCATCACCATCTCTGGTCAGAAATCCTAAGATTGATGGAATGTTTCTCGGGTTTCCCACCAGGTGTGGTTTTGGATGCTTGGTCCCAACGTTTCAACGGCTGAGTCTGCCATCGTTTTCAGGGATAGAATCTGGAGCCAAATTCTTTACGGTATTGTGTTTATTTATTTATATCGTTGGCTGTTTAGGTTGTATCCAATCCAGATATTGGTTTAATGCAGCTCTCCACTCAGTTCTCCTATCAGCTAATCTTGTCACACCTACGTGTTTCTTCTCTTTCACATTCTTCTTTTCTTTTTCCTAAAATTTAATTCGAGGTCTTCCTTTTCCGTTCTTGCCTTCCACTTGTCCCTCGACAGTCGTCTTTATCAGGCCATCATGTCTCAAAATATATAAGGTTGTTCCATGTTCTTATCAATGTTTTCATCAGGTTTCTCTTCTCTCCTACTCTTCTTGTGACTTCCTCATTACTTACTCGGCTGATCCATTTGATAGTCATCATTCTTCTGAAGTACCACATTTCGAAGACCTACAGCCATTGATTTCTCTGCAGCCGTAATCGTCCATGCCTCACTTCCGTGAGAAGTATACTTCTCTATAGAAGATCGTAAGGTTTTATATGTGCTAGGTACATAAATGTCTCATAGAAGGTTGCAATCTATCGACAAATTTCTTGCTTCGTAAAATCTGGGCTGTTGTGTTTTCCTCTCCCTCAATCGTCGAATGATTCATTCATACTGCTAAAACCCTTACATCGGTGTATAGGAGTCCTTAATTTCTCCATTCCCCGAGTTCGTTCCTTCAATTCTCTGATTTTCTTAATCCTTGTATCTTTCTTATATGTGCCAAATATTTATCCTCGTGGAGGAACTTTTCGTTCAATTTTTCCCTCTATTATGTTCCTCGCGTAGCAGCAATGTCTTACTAAATGGACTATTTAAATAGTCCATTCATTACTTATCTTCTATATCTATCTCGTTTATTCTTTGAATTCCGGCAGCGATAATATTAATAAACTCAAGCACATGGGCAATCTAGCGACTACAACATGTCCTCTCCGTTTTTATTCCAAATATAAAACACTAAGTCAATACGCAGCACTTGTTCCATGGATGCATAAGAAATATTTTTATAGAACTTCAGGATTTCATATCTTTCCCCCGCAATATATATTACGTAAGGGAAAGTTCTCTTTCACCTCTTATTCTTCGTTACACCCCCTCATTTCTTACTCCTTTCGTCTATTTGATCTTGAGCTCCCGCTGCCAGCACCAGCTCTCGAAAGATTCAATTCTGGTCAACATTTCGAGGCATTGTGGTTATACAACTGAGAGTAGAAGCGAGAACAGTGAGGTATTGTTCTGAAAACCTACCTGATGCTATTCGACAAACTTGCCTGTTCCATGAGTTCTCCCTCTGTTTCTCCCGCACGCAAAATGGAAACCAGGTAGGCTGCTTCAGTTTTTGTTGGCGAGGGTCTATGGTTCTTGGCTCATGCAAAGGTCAGAAAGTTCCTCGGAATGCTAAACGTAGCGACCGCTCCGCACCGCATGAGATGGAGGTGAAAGGTGAAAGGAAGGAGCAGTGGAAGATTTTTTCCTCGTGAAATGTCTAGTGGGCGTGAATAATCCCCCGCAACATCCAGCATCCGTCGGTGTTTTGTGCGCTCGACTCCCTAAGACGACCAGTGGTCTCAGTACCTCTTTGTTAAATTTTGAGATGCCTGCCAGGGAACTGAAGTTAATTACCTGGAATAATTAAGTTATATGACTGTCAGACATAATCTCCACTGCCAGAGTCGCAATACATGTCGCTAAAAACTGAGGAAATGGATTCATTATTTCTATAAATTATAAGTTTAAACTTCCTATTGTAATGTAGGATGGAATTTTCTATTTTTAATGTAATATTTTATTTTTTACATCCAATATCCTGTATTAACATAAAGAATGTATACTCATACTTGTTTTTATTTGTTTAAATGTATTATTTACCGTGATCGATGAATCTTGAGTGTTATATTAAATAATTATTACTCTTTTACTTGGTCTTTTGTTTCAGTAATCGAATTTTTCTGTGGTCATTTAACTTTAAATACTGTGTTGTACCTGAGGAACGGGTCTAGATCGTCAGATTATTTATTTTGGTAGTCATATAACAACTCATCATCGTCGTCTCCAATTTCCACTGTTCTGTAGCCCCGATCTTTTGGAATATTTCGGGCGCTTGAATGAATATCATTAAATTATTTATTTTTTTTTGTTTTCTGCAGCTTGTGGCTCAAGCTCGCAACTACCTTTCTCTCACCTCAGCCATTTCCACAGCATGTGCACGGACGTGGAACTCCCGTCCATTCCAACTAGCCATTTCTAAGTGACTCAGCATCTCCTTTTCGCACGTGGATAACTGCAGAGGTGCTTTTAATGATGAAATATATTTCCGGACTGATTTTCTTTTTTATTTTGCGTGCGACATGATAATAGCAACATGTGCGTTCTATGGAAGGGACGCTGGAGGGAGGGTAAGGGAAGGGGTCCATAGTTATGGGGAACTGTAAAAAATATGTTTTGTGGAAATTGGGTTTCGGCGTGACTCAGTAGGGGGGGTTTGGGAGCGATCGGGGTGGAAGGGGTGGTGGTGTCTAGGGGGGTGAGGGAATAGTCTTATGTGTCGTGAGTGAGGGGGGGATGGAGCAGGGGTGGGTGGAAAGGGTCACGGAGGAGTTTTGGGCACGATGCGGGGGGAGGAGAGGCGCCGCTCGGGTGCGCTCGGAACTCTTCGAGATAGGGCGAGTGGAGGGAGGAGGGGAGGTGGTGGGGGACTTCCCCCACCCCCTCCCACTCGCCCCACCACCCGAAGGAATAAGGGGAGGGCGCGGGGGCGTGTTGGATCGCCCCTCACACGTCCTGCGGTTTCCGCGGCCGTCGGGTTTTCGCATCGGGGACGGTCCTCGCGCGTCCACACAAGAGATCCCGTCCAACCTCCGCCGCCTTTCGTCGATGTTCCGCGGTGTTGAGTGACGCCAGGGGGAAATCCCCTGTCCTGTCTTCCCCCCGTGCCTCCGTGAGTGCTCGCCTACGTCGGCCACCTTTCTGCCTCCTCCACCGTTCGCGTCTCCCTCCAGGAAGGCGCCAGTCTTCCCTCTGGCGCCGGCACGAGCGAGGGTCACGGGAACTCCAAGACTAGAATCGATAGGCCCGCCTCGGCCGTGCTTTTTCCGTGATTCCCTCCTGCAAAGTGCTCTCCGTTGCGGGATTGATGTGGCGGACATAGAGGTCTCGTGGGAGGATTCTGTTGAGTGGCGAAGGGAACGGTTGCGGAAGAGGCGTGTTCGGTGGAAACACAAGAGTGCGCTTCACCTTTGTGCTGTGAGCTAGAAGGGCGAGGTGTGTGGTGGTGGGAGCGAAGAGGAAGATAGACTGACGGCATGGATGGAGAGACTGTGCAGCCGCCATTGCCCAGAAGGACAAGGCTGAGGGTGCAGATCCCCGCGGGGGTGGCCGCCGGCGGTGGCGGCCACTCCGCGGGGACTGCCCGGCCCTCCTCCTTCATCAGCTTCCCCGTGCCCGGCCCTGGGCCGAGGACGCCCATCACCCCAGGGGTGGCCGTCACAGGGCCAGACGGGGCCCTTGGAACTCTGCAGTTTTACCCTGGCAAAGCCTCCGGATATGTATTTCAGCAGTTTAAAGGGTTCAAGGTGAGGGTTCAGTGTTTTTCATTGGACCTTTTCCGTGTGAACGAAACAGTAGCTTAATGTAATCCTCAAAAATTTTCGTTGATCATGATGACCCAGGTTTCCACTGTTATAGTTAATTTTAAGTTTGGTAAGTCATAACCGTGGTCAATGTTATAAATACACGTTGTAGGTTACACCGAATTTATTGTGTGTGTGGAAAGAATAACTTGAAATAAGTACTATCTACTGCAATTTTTTATGAAATATTTCCGTTTTCAAGATATATAAATCGTAGTCTGGGTCGATCTTCTTTAAATGTATTTTGTATTATTAAAGTTGTTGCGTTTTCTCTGCAATGGATTACCACTATAATGTTACCCGGTTTGCCATTAAGTACACTCTTTTGTATGTTCAATTCTTTTGCTTCCGTGTTCGTGTGGTGTCCATGCAGGGTGCTGTCTCGTCATACCAGGTGATCCCGGAGGCCAGATTGATGCTCCCGGATCATTACCTGGGGTGCAAGGGTTCGAATCCTGCCGCTGGCATGTACGTTGTGTTTGTCACTGTAGCAGTAGTGTAGGCATGATGTCTCGATACGGTTCCTAGCTTTGAATTGCTTTTATAATTTCTTCTTCATTTGAAATTTTTTAGCCTCTCCATTTCCCACTCACCATTTTAGACCTACATGCATAAATTACGTAGCTAAAGACTTTCTTATTCTCTACTAAATTTGTTTTCCATTCTGGATATCAGAAATGAAAAGACAACTGTCCCCATGAGTCAGAATTTTTAATGTATAACTGTGAACGAATCTTATGCCATCTTGATGTTGGTAAAGGATGGAAAATATAATATGAATTGCTTAGTAATATAGGGAAGCATATTAGATAGTTTGGCCAGAGCTTCGTATTTTCTCTCCTGTAGTCATGATCCTTTGACTATCGTGGTTTTTTTATGTAGGCCACAATATTTTATTCATTGATTTTAATTATTGTGTAGTATAGTGAATATCGTGTCAATGTATTTAATGATCCCAAAATCTATGGAAAATGTGCGATTTTTGACAAATAGATATGACTGAATGTTGGTAATTATGAATATCTAGCAATCAGGTATTGTAAATAACAATGTGGGGAGTGATATAATTTAGGATTAGAATTAAAATGCTATCTTCAAAGACTTTCATTTAAAAATACAGTACTTTTAGTTGTTTCAGTGGAATAACTCTTTGTCTATATGAATTTCCTATGTCTTAATCCACCTTCATAGGCATGAAGCAACAGCGACGGTACCGTTTCATTGTTTCTCCTGGCGAATGAGCTGTTTTCATGTTTTGAAGTCCAATCTTATATCTGGCGAAAAACAGAACGCTCATCAAAGCCCTTTCCCTGTTTTTCGCGGATTTCTGAGCATTCCGAAGGGCCGGATGACCGCCGCGTCGTTGGCATGTCTCGTTTCTCAATTTATGGGTTTCCTCCACTAGCGCCACTCTTCGTCGCTTAGCAGCCTGAATAGAGAGGGTGAGGACGAATGGGAGAGCTGAATGTTGGGAGAAAACCCCCCACCCAACCCCTTCTTCGTGAGGGCAACGGCCGTTACTTAGAGACTCGAAATTTTCTTTCGGGTGAGGCCTTGTTCATTCAGCTGGGGATGAAATGCTCCTCTTTTTTTCTAGATAAATGAATATCATTATCTCCTTCGTGATTTAATTTGGTTACCATTTACATTGGTTCCATTTCCAAAATTCACGATTGTAATAAGTAAAAAGAAAGTGAGGTCTGTATGATCTTAGGTTTTTCCGGCGTATCAGTTGCAGAAAAGTTTCTCGGGTTTTCCACCGGTTGATGTCGTCCATGTCTCCCGACGTTTCGATCCGCGACTTGCAGATCATCCTCAGGGGATCTTCCTAATGATCCCCTGATCATTCGGAAGATCCCCTGAGGATGATCAGCAAGTCGCGGATCGAAACGTCGGGAGACATGGACGACATCAACCGGTGGAAAACTCGAGAAACTTTTCTGCAGAAAGTGAGGTCCTTTGAAGTTAATAAGCGAGATCACGCTATTTTGTTAAAATTTAATAAAAAATATTTTAATGACCAGCTTTTTAACGTTTTGAGGTGTTAGAAAAGCGATTTTTTCTTCTAATATTATAATAAATAAGTAAATATCATAATCTACTTCGTGATTGAACTTGGTTACCATTTACATTGGTTTCATTTCCAAAATTCTCGTTTGTAATTGGAAAAAATTGATATCGTTCGAATTTAATAAGCGAAATAACGCTATTTTGAAAAATATTCAATGACAGTATTTATGACTGATCAGATTTTTAGCCTTCTGAGGTGTTTGAACGGACTTTGGGATTGTTCTACCATATTAGTTTATAAATTATTGCGTCAACTTTCTGAAACCTCTAATGTTATTGTCTTGAGGTTACTAATTTGTTTCATTTTTATTGGGTCCTCTATTTTGACGAACTTTATACAAGTTTATTTTAGTTACAGTTAGTTTATAAGTTTATATTAGTAACTAACGTGACTACTTTGATTTCTTACCTACACTTCTTTGGTATTACATTAAGAGTTCCCCTCAGAGCTTTTAATGTTAATAGTTTTGTAAAATTGTAAAATATTCGATAGGAGAAGCTTAATTTCTTCGAACAATTGTCGACTGAATACGATGGAATTGTTATTTATTGAAATATTTGCAAAAATATTTCTTCGTCTTTCTGTGGTGCCTCCGTAGCAATTAGAGTTAACTTGAATTCTGTGAGGCGTTGAGAACGGATTATTTGCCGTAGAAACTAATTTGATGTGGTTATTAGTGCGTCTTGTGTTTGCTTGACTTTCAGATAATGATCCGAGAAAAAGAAGGGGGTCGTAAATTATGTACTTTCATTCGGTTGATAATAGATATTAACCGTTTTTATGGAATATCCTTATCTCTTTTATAACCGCTGGTCACTATTAAGAGGATCCATACCTTGGGGAAGAGTATATTTCATCAATATTGGGGTTGACGTTATCTCATGCGTTTTTTTTTTTTTTTTTAAGTTTTATAGCCTTTCCCTTTGCTCTGTCGATATAAATATCCCAATTGTTTCATATTTTCAAATGCACTCTTGTAAGTTATGCAAATATTGAAATTGAGAATGAGTTGACGGTAAACCATCTTCATTTTTCATTGCTAGCAATGTAGTCGCTGATACTAGCAGTGAAACTGCGGTGGCCAAATGGTTTTTTAAACCAGTGTCTTTGTTGCGTAGCAGTTCTGTTTATTGTTGGTCAAGGCAACAGAACCAGCGCCTTTCCGGCCGTTTGCCAAGATGAGACATCGATGACCAATGGTCTGCGATTTCAACAATAGCTTACCACGCAAGCAACAAATAGCGAGTATAAGATAAATTCTAAATATATAATATTTTTGAAGACCTGGCCTCGGTTTTAGTTTATTCCTCTCGCCAAACCTTGGAAATGCCAAATCATTTAAATCATTCAATCTATGAGAAATACCCGACTCCTGTTTTATACTGATGCAGTCCCGATGTGTAGGATTATTATTTTCTGTCCCTTTCCAACGTTTGAGTGCATGATAAACTTTATCATCAGGACTTACTACAAAAATATGACCTCACAACGCAGCACACGCAATGATAATCAGCGTTGCGTGGTGATGTGATGTTTTTATATCCTTCGCCATGATTTAGGAGCCCTGAAGAGGTCATCTGAGAAGAAGAAAATAATAATTTAAATTTATTATTTAAAACATTATCCCAATAACACAATCAATAACGGAACATATAACTGGAAAATATTCCTTGCGAATGCAGATAATGTTTTCAGAATGGAATGGATTATATTGTATTCTTTTAAAGTAGATTTAAATTTTTTCTATAATCAAAATTGAGTGCATTTATACTCCGTGGATGAAGTAGTATATCGTTTTTGGATTGACAGCCCTTGAATAGATCGGCTGGGTTTCAGCAGCTTGCATTCGTAAAAATAGTTTAAACTAATTCCGTGCCTAGGTATGCGCAAAACTAGTGATTTCTCATTTCAAAATGTAGTAATCATAGTACAAATCAAGTATTTTTACAAAAAAATATCATTGAAATTTAATGAGGTGTTGGTAATGTATGGCTGCAATATTTTTTACCCTACACACTTAGCATCGACTCGGATTCTGGCAATCCTTTCTCGTCTACTCTGTCGTCCCAGAACATCATTGTTTTTCACTCAGGGCGACATGTTATTTCGTCCTTCTTCGTAGTCCGTCGAGTTTTTTTTTGCGTTTCTGCTTGAAATTCCTTCTTCCTCTGCGTATGAGGGGGAAGGGGAGAAAGGGGTTGGGTTGAAGCTAGGAATCCGCCACCTCCCGAATCCATTTCTTCCTCTCATCACGCCGGGTGGTCCCCCATTCACATATCCCCACTCTCCATCTCTTCCCGCTCCACTTGCGATTTCCTGCCACCATAGCTCGCCATCTACTTACTACCCTGAAGTCCAGCCAGATCCAAACGAATGCGGGAAATAAATCGAAAATCCATTTCCAGCCCTATTTATCCCAATCCGTTATATTTATTCTCATTCCTTGGTGAAAGCATCTTTTATGTTTACTACTCATTCACAAACGCAACGTTATAGCTCGAAAAATCTTTCACGGTTGATTTATTATTTGCATTAAATGTAATTCGTTCACTCACTTGTCAGTGTTTCCTGAAGTCCAGCCACATCCAAGCGAATGCGGGAATTAAATCGAAAATCCATTTCCCCCTTATTTTTCACAATCCGTTATATTTATTTCTACTCCTTGCTGAAAGTATCTTTTACATTTATTACTCATTTAACTCTACGAGCGCCACGTCATAGCTCGAAAAATATTTCGTATTTGATTTATTATTCATCGCAAATGTTATTCGTTCACCCAGTGCATTATTGCAAAGATTCATTTGAATAGCTGAGGATTGAACTCACCCAGGACTGAACTACAGACGAAGTGAATTTCACTTATTCAGGATGAAGAAACTAATCATTGCCCTTGACCAACTCGCGTCACCAGGATTTTTTGTTTGGGAATGTCCAAAGGACTTAGGTATCTGTATCTGATCCCGAAAGCCTTCAATCACCAGTCCTGTGCTGTACTTATTTAAGGTTGCTGCGCATCAGGGAAAATAGGGTAAAGATGGAATATTCAAAGGATTTGGGTTAGAGAAATCAGGGAACCTCCTCCATGGCGTCAGGGAAAATTCATGTCATCTCAAGTGAATCAAAGTAATTGCTACGCTGTTGGCTGGCTGAGGGCCTAAGTTTTTGTGAATTAATTGGGTTTAATTGCGTATGGAATTTAGTGATTTCAATGTGTGCATTTTTAATAAATTCGTTTTCAGAAGAATGTAATTCTGGAAGTTCTTTGCATTTTATTAACAGTTATTTTATGCAAGAGTGTTCCATAATCATTGAAAAGAAATCGCGAAAATTGCAGGGTAAATAATTTTTTCAGAGAAAAAAGTGGGAATAGTCAGCGAATTTAAATTCGTGAATATTTTTACAGCCATATCATTAGGCAGGCACCCTTAAAATTTGTTGACATGAATTAAATATAAAATCATAAAATGTTTCTTTAAGTTCGTCTTTTTACAAGTCGTGGCACATGGAGTCATTACTTACAAGTAACTCTCGTATCTGAGATCCTTTTAATCTCTTTTGTTATTTATCAACGGCATGAAGAGAAATCGAGATTTAATCGTTTTGATGAATGTAAATTTCTTTTTTCCTCCCACTTTAAAATAGTTTGTCCTGATTTTAAATTTTTCGATGAATACGCGAAGCGTTACACGGTTCATTCGTATGCTAAAGGGAAAATTCATATCGCATAGTTAATGGACACTTATCATTTAACCGTCATGTCTCTGCTGAGTCATTCATTGCTAACATCTTTTTAAAAATGTCTGTTGTTTATCGCCGATCTTCCGAACCGCTTCTGCACGACAAGATTTGGCTGTGGGCCAAGCTCTGAGTTTCGCAGTTAATTGTCACGTCAAGTTCTCTTTCTACCCTGGGATGATGGAACTTTGCTTTTCATCCATATTCACTTAAATTTTCTTCGATTATGAGAAGTAATTTTCTACTACTGCAGGGTATTTTGCAATCGCGGTTTTCTGGTTATCTATTGTGATGTGCTTAGAGCGTGGATCTGATTAATTATAGTGATCACTAATGCCATCAGGTCTCATAAATGACCGTGCTTAACAGCGTCACAAACTTAGGAAGGAGTTGGTCATCTAAATTCCTACGGCAGGTAAAGGTCTGAGATGGGGGTTCACTTAAGTAACGTAGCTGTCATGACTCGACTTTTCACGATTCTCATTAGTCAACATCGCGGCATCAATGTTGCACAGTTTAATATGAGAAAGAGCGAGCGCGCCTCATGTTTCTTGCGCCCTAAAACTTTTCAAACTGTTATGTTACTGAAAGAGATAGTCATCCAAAGTATGGGTGATCTGTTCTTGGTATTATATAATGCCGAATGGCCATAGAATAAGTTTATGAAATAGAAATTTAGTTTTCCATATCAATGTTAACTTTACCTATCTCGCCTTCTGTTCTGAGAACTATTCTGAGAAATCTACTGGTACTAGTGGGAAAATGTGGTAATTGATCATTTTCCTCTATTTATAAAATTACTGTACTAGACTGATTTTAAAAGGAAATATTCTAATTAAGTGCTGCATAAGTATATCATGAAACAACGAAACTATACTTTGTCGGTTAGAACAAAAAGTACGAGAGGCGTAAGGAGGCAAGTGAAAAAGAGGTGGGGCGTATATTATATACCTTCATGCGGTTGATATAGGATCTGAACCGTTTTTATGGAATATCGCTATCTCTTTTATAACCGCTGGTCACTATCAAGAGGAGCCGTATCTTAGGGTTGAGTGCATTTCGCCAATCTTAGGTTTTTCTTTATCTCATTCCTTTTGTTTCGTGAAGTTTCACGGTATGCCCTGTCGATACACAAATATCCCAATTTTTTTATATTTTCAAATTCCCTCTTGTAAGTTATGCAGCCTCTGAAATAAAGAATGAGTTGATGGTGTACCATCTTCTTTTCAGTCACTTCATAGCTATGTAGTCGCTGTAGTATGGTAAAATCGCTAGCGGTGGCCAAATTGTTTTTAAACCACGATCTTTATTTTATGGTAGTTTTGTTAATAGTTGGTCAAAGTAGATGAACTAGCGCTTTCCCGCTGCTCGAGCGCGTGGGAGTGGGATGTGTGATATGCTCATAAAAAAGATGTTGGTTTGGAGAGGAGTTAGGAACAGGATATGCTGAAGAGTGGCAGGTTTTATGCGTCTACCGGTGGTAAAGTAATGCATTGATAGTTGTTATTACTTTAGTAGCTTGATTTTCCTTTCATAAAACGTTAGAAACAATTTTAATCAGTTAAACTAAATCAATTGCTAAAATTTTAGGGATAATGCCATTTGTGCAAGTCAAACTCTCTTTATTCTCATTCAATTTTCACAAAAATCTATCCGTAGAACTGAATAAAGACTGGTAAAAAAGAAGCATGCTAAGCTAAATAACCTTGCCCATTGGTTTTGCGCGAATTTTTGTCTGGGTATAATTGGCCCTTTCAGGGATGCGGACGTTATGTGTTACCGTGTGTTTAGCCACCTCAGTGGCTCTCGTGAACAATAAAGTATGAGCTAAGTGGGGGTTTTCGAGCAATTTTTGCTTTCGTTCTTTTACTCTGTTTGCAATTTTTATAGGGGCACTTGATGGTTTGATGTAGATTTTGAACCCCTGGCCATTAAGACGTCGCTCTGAGCACTGCACAACACTCGATGGTTTCGTCTTATCTGTTATATCACGCGACATTGCCAATACTACGTAGGGTCGATGGGAGTATCAAAAGTAGGTATATTCTTAAATGCAATTGGCGGTCGCGTGATGCCCAATGTTTATTCTCAGCTTGTTTGAAATCCAGTCGTATAAAAGTATGATATGAAATTCTTCGCGTTACGATAATTGTCTAAAATAACCAGCGCGAATATTTTTGATCACTTCAGTGACTTTCATTTCCGAAATTTTTCCCTTTTTTCCCCTTTCAATCCCGAGTGACATTTTCCGATTTCTTCTCTGTTCTTCATAGCGTTACATATGGAACCAGCTGCTATTATATTATAAAACTTATATTTAATTGTATTTAAATAGACGCGTGTACAGCCGTTTGAAAATGGAGAATTTTCAGGCAGCTGGCAGGCAGGTAATTTAATCTAATTTTAGCTGTAGGCATTTTCATTTTTAATATACGGTGTTTTTCCTTTTGTGTAAGAATTTGTTCAAGTAATTATAAACAGTTTTGCTACTCAAAATCTAAAATATATTTAATCAATTAATTCGTAGGAATTGTTTCACGAGTGTTCCCGCACTATCTTCTATCTAAAATTTTTGCACGCTAAATCGAATTGAAAAATGTAGCTTTCGAAAGGTAGCCTCCAACTTTAGGACACTTCTCACTTTAAGGCTCTTTTTCGCGGACCTTAGCTTTAAGTGAGATATTTCATCATGTACTATACCTAGGTGAATTCATGTTCGAGCCTGTTCTTTCCCAAGCAGCATAATATGTTACGTTTATCCTGTAATTTATCGTTTTTACATCTCCACTTTTACGACTCCATCCTTTACGTGATATAAAAGTGATATTATTTATGCTTTACTTTCTTTATTACAATTTGGTTTCACCGCTCTTGGTGGCAAAGTATTGCCATTAAAATGACGCCCGGTAAAGTAATAGTAAATAGTGTAACTTAGGCCAGTTAATATTTTTCAGAACCAAGCAGTTATTAAGGAATTTATGACTGAATGATTTGCCTATTCTTTTTAGCATTAAAGTGGTGCATAAATTTTGATCTAAATTAAATATCAGCAATAATACCTATTTTAGATCAAAATGGTGCTACTGATGCATATCAAGTCAACTTTTTTCCTGAGAGATGACGTGGAAAAGCATATTGTGTGATACCCAAAGATATCATACTGTCAACTTAATTTTTAATTTCACAAAATCTACTACAAGTGTTTTACATTGACTTGCGATCATCATCAGGGAAAAAGTAAAGTACTGATGATGACCGCTAGCCAATCGAAACCTGTGTTGTAGAGTTTGTGCTTGTGCCTGTTTCTGAAATTAAAAAAAAGAAGTTGACCGTACGATGTCTTAGTGTATAATTTCACTGGTAAATATAGCTTAAGAGAATCATTTTCAAAAATATAATTTATCAACGGTGATATATTTTTGACGTAAATTGACATAAAAAAAGATATCAGTGTGCTGCTTTGGTTATGGGCACGAATGCTGACCCGCTCCTCCCCACAGGACTTCACGCTCAACACGGCCAAATCGGGGCTGTCGGTGGGCGAGAAGACGGCCTTCTGGTGCTACGGCCGCGTCAGAGACTGGTCCACGCGGTGGTTCACGCACATCTTCCTGCTCACCGTGGTGATGTTGTACAGCGTTCTGGGCGCGGCCATCTTCGTGGCCGTCGAGGGCCCGCATGAAGACCGCCAGCGCGAGGACATCTTCCGGGAGCGGAAGGCCTTCCTGCACAAGATCCGCGACCTGAGCCGAGGCGTGGCGCCGGACGCGACCATGATCTCCGGCGGGCGCGGCGGGCCCAGCGTCGGGGAGTCTGTCCCACCCGTCTCGGCCGCGTATCCGGACGACGAGCAGTGGGAGGTGGAGGCCACGGCGAGCCTCCGCGCCTTCGAGGAGCAACTCTACGCGTCGTACACGCTCGGCGTCAAGGACACGGAGAAGAAGGTGTGGGGCTTCTGGAACGCTGTCTTCTTCTGCGGCACCGTGTTCACCACCATCGGTAAGTCATCCATTCCTCTCCGAAATTGTCTCTCTCTTTCTCACTTAGCGATTCAACCCTTTGGCCTATTGGGGTATGTTAGATCAGAGTTATGATTTCGTCGTTTCCTGGCGAATGATGCCTTGTACTTGAACTCGGGCTGTTCTCGAGGTGAAAGTCTTCATCAATGCCGATGTTATGAAAACCAAGTCGGGTTTTGTCGTCAGGGCAAGTGAAGATGAAAGCCGACTCGGTTTTCGAAACGTCGGCATCAATAGAGACTTTCACCCGGTGGACAGCCCGGGTTCAACCAGAGTAGAGTTCACTCCATACCAAGCCTCAGGCGCCTGGGTTTCACACTTTCATGGTAGGGGAGGCCAGTTAAGGTGGGCGGAATACCGCGCATTGCGAGTATTGGTTTGTGTGGAATATCCGTTAGTCCTGGGCACGCAAAGTGGGAAAATTCCAGGGAAGGAATCATTTGCCTAGACCGGGATTCAAGGTCCGGCTCTACCGAATTCATACCGGGGATTTTTATCTCTGCGGAGTGAATCTGGCGCTTATTTGGGAGATCTGGGTTTCAATCCGGGTTAAGGGAAATGATTTTTTCTGTGTGGAATTCTCGTTATTTACGTGCACTTTCGGTTGACTTGAGGCTCGCCGCTGGCTATCCGCGGCTATTTCCGTGACTAATGGCTTTGGTTCCTTCAAACCTTAACGTTTGAAGCTTCTGGCTTCAGCCTCGGGACTGTGGCGCTATGCACACATGCTGACATGTGGCATTGCATGTCTGGGAGCATAAATCATCTTGTTCTCCAAGGCCAATCAAACTCCTCAAAGGGAAAAGATGTTTAGGTGACTTGAGTGGTAAAGCACTTGGCGCGAATTTGTGAGATTCGGGTTCGAATCCTGGTCATGGCTAATGAATCGTATAACATCGTTGCACTGTTGAAATCAGCCAAGATATGCAAGCTGCTGTGTGATATAGTGAGTATGTTGAAATTTGCTTTTTGAGCAGTAGGATTGGGATTAAATGTTGGGGCGTTTGAGTACTGTAGAGTATTTTCACAGTAAATGCATTACCTATTTGATACCCATTCGAAGATTAATGAATCACTTGAAGCCATCAGAAGGCTTGTTCGAATAATTTGTCTCACGTAAACGTCTACCTGAACACGATGTCCACCTCCTAGTGAATATTTTTATTTTTTCCATTTAATTTTAATGTGCTGTATAGTTAATCACATTTTCTCTTCATTGAGGAAACGCGTTATATTAAATGCATTCGATTTAATGTCAATCTATTGTTTGTAATACTTGCGTAAGAAATTTCTTGGAATTTACGAGCACGATCGGTTATTTAAATACCAGGTCAAGTATATTTTCATGGAAAAGGACTGGCTAATTTTAATGATAGTTCGCATCCTTCCTCAATCCTTCATTATATTTCACTTCTCCTTTCGATTTAATGCATATGACTGACGTCATCGTTTTTTCTCAATTATTGCTTGGAAAGTTTTACCCAAATTCGCTCAGCAGTTTTATCAGGCTTTGCCATCCCGACATATCTGCCTTGGCCAAGCAGAGCACTTCAAGAGAACATATAATCCCCTTTGTTTATGCTCAACTGGTCTCGAAGGCATTTAGGATTGTGGGAGCGTTTTCTATAATAAGCCATTGAAACTACAGTGGAAAATTATACCTTACATCTTGGCTGTGAATACATCCATAGCAAGAAATGGTAACCAAAAGTGCAATAAGTGAATGAAAAAAGAGACTGCTATCGAAGTCCAGTGAGATGCGTTGATTAGAAGATTTTTGCTCTTAAAACTCTTTCTCCATTCAAACGTTGGTATCCAGCACGAAACTAGTCACTGTATCTATTACTACTTAATAACTATTCAATACTAACTACTTACAGAATCCTTCAAATCTCCGAGCACCCATTAGTTGCCTTGACCTATCTCCTGTGGTTGATTTGCGTCTTTGGTGCAGCTAAACAGATGCTTAATCAATGTTCAGTAAAGATTAGTCAGTATTCGGAAAGGACTCGGTTGGATTCGGAAATAATTGAAAGGTTGGCTAAAACATGTTAGTCTCCGCAAAGCGCGAATTTCGGGCACGATGTCAATATATATTGTGTGTATATGAGCATTGAACTGGTGCCTTTATTAACTGTTTCCATTCACAGCCCCCATTAATGCAATGCCTGTGCTTACGTAACCTTACCCTCTGCATTGGCGCGGATACTGCAGTCCACATGTGCCGGTGCGAACGAATAAGAATCTCCCTCGAGCATTTATGCGCGTATCTTATTGGATTTCATGTGCTTAGTTGCTTGTCCTAATTTCTGTGAAAAGCTTTATAGGGCGGATATGTGTTATCCCCCAGTGTATGGAGTGAAATTATATCTAATGGTGGATCCCGGAAGGTGCTTCAATTGCATAGTGAGGTATGTACAAACAATATATTTACCCCGAGTTAGTAGCATCAATATTTCTCATGGCAAGTAATTATTGAATTACATTTCTGCCTGCGGAAATTATATCTTGTCGATTTTACCTTACTAAACCTGACCTAACACACGTAGATGTATGATCTTGGAAGCATACTTAAGATTTAATCGAACGAATTATATTACTTTTCATGCTGATACAGTATTCCCTTCAAAAAATTTCATTCCTTAGTCGTATAAGTGGATAATTTCAGGTGTTCTAATTTTCTATTCGCTTTCTTTCAATATCCTTTTATGCTGAAGTCTTGTAACCGATTTGGTTGTTTATGTTGTCAAATTCGATTGATTTAATTTTGTCCTACACGTCGTTAGGGAATACGCTCATGGGTGTATTTATAATTTATTCAAAATTGTCAGCAACTCTCATAGTATCCATATGTCGCTCATATATTTTTTAATTGATATATGGTCCAGTTTAACGGGGAAAATCAGATCGTTAGAGCTCGTCGATGATCACTTTGCTCTGATAATAAATGTTTGAGTGAAAATCATTCCGTAATCTTTCTCATGAGACCTCATCAGTAAACCTTTTTTTCTTTTATGCTCTACCATTACGAGCCTTGCGAAAAGCTATTTTTTAATACCTGATATTTTATGCGTTTATGATTCTATTGCCTGTTATTTTTGAATAAATGAATTCTAGATGGTCTGCGTTAAAATTGCCTTGGGGAAAATTTTCATTTTTATGTAACAGCCCGTTAAAAAGTGTAACTTTTTAGCCCTTGTTGTGCTATTATTGCGCGGTTAAAATCATGTTTGAAAATCGAATTTATTTGTGTGAAAGTTTGACCAAAACTCAGATATAAAGAATAAAAACCTGTTGGAAGATTCAAGCTTAACAAATGTCTAATCGGAATCTTATGTCTAAAAGCAGAAACTTAGTTTGCGAGGGACTTTGCGTCCCCTATGTATGCCTAGAAAAATCTCCTCAGCTGTGATGGCTTCGCTGTTTGCCTTAGCATTACAACCTCATGTTGTTTCTGCCACTTTCCCTGAGCAACTCCTGACTAATGGCATACTATAAATGTTTTAATGAGAAACTTCTGCTTCAGTCGCCTTCTTTGTTTATCGCTTTGGCAGAGCGTACTAAGGGGAGGATCCGCCGTATTAGATTTGGGTGTCTTTTTCGCTCTCTTTTGTAATTCTTGGAATAGCTGGTCTTCTTGTGGGAGTTGCGGTCATTTTTTCTAAAGTTAATCGTCAACTTGATATAGTCATTGACTGGTGAGAATGAGCGTCACTGAGGAAATATTTATGTGTTGAATATGTTTTTTTAATCACCTTTACGTGAGAGGTCATTCATTGTGTGAATTCACCGCTGTAGAAACATACGTTTACAAAATAAGGCTAACGGGCTAACCTAGTCAATTTAACTGCTGATAGAAGTATTAATTTTTTTTGTTTCAATACTGGTAGTGTGGATGAGTGAGTAGGTGTAGTATAATGGTCATATTTTGGAAGTGAAGATCCTCGGGCGTGTTTGACAGTAGAAGTGAGGAAATATTTTTAGGCGAATGAAATTTAAAAACCTCTTCAATTTTCCTTGTTTGAGCGAACTAATGGAGGGGTAAATTGGTGTTGGTGACGAATTTATTGAATAAGAGTGGAGGGGATTACAATTTTTTCGTTAAAATCAATCGATACTGCTATTGGCAACCGGCTTAAGGTAAGAACTCTTACAAAAAAGTGCTGTTACCTTATATTAATTATATTTATTCCACTTTTTGAAGTATTAAAAATTGCATGTATGCAATAAATACTACATTGGAATATAAGTACCCCGTACGTTAACCTGAATAGGATTTACCATCATATATTTCCTTAAAGCAGCGGCTGGTGCAAATTTATGATCATTTAAAAAAATCTAATAGCACAAAAACAATTTGGATGTTCAAATACATTGTGTGTGCTGTACAAGAGTGGATTAAATGAAAGAAAATTCAATAATTATACATTACAACAATGAGAGTACAAAATAAATCATGAATTTAAAGTAGAAAAGAAAAAATAGCTAGATGAGTATTCTTCCTTTAGCACCCCATCCCAGTCCGTAGTCTACTTTGAAGCTGTCACGCACTTCCCCTCCCCTTCTACCCTGTGACTGTCTATTAATGACTCCCCTGTCCTAACGACTTCTCTCTCAGCGCATCACCTCTTCCCTCCATCTCCTTTGCCACGACCGCTTGACTAATACTTTCACAGAAGTCCTGGTCCACCTCATGTCACTTTCTCGCAACGGATGAACTGACGCAAGTGTCAAATTGGTTTGTGAAAAATACGTAGATGCTGCGATGGCGTATCTATTTTGAGCCAAAACGAGAAGCCTGAACTGAGTTTTTTCTCGTTAGCTGTTTGTTTGCGGTGAAGCTCTCCTCCTTAACATGGTTAGTCTATGGTAATTTTCCTCTTAGCTTAGGGTGTGCAGCACTGACTCCGAGATCGCGTTTACTTTGATGTGTTTGGGTAGGTTTTTTAAAAACTGTGGTCTATCTTCACTCTGGAAACGTCTCCTACAATAATAGCTTCTGGGGGTTTCATTTTTCACGTTTTTTCAAGGGTTTTGCAGGTTTCATAATATGAGTAATTGTTTTCAAAATAAATGTGGCTAAATCATTGTATTCAAAATAATGAGGGCGTTATTTTCCATTTAACTCTTCATGTTACGGTGTTAAGTCTCTGTGTACAACAATCCTTTAATCATTGCTTACTTTTCCACCCCAATTATTTTTCATTATTCAAAATATCGCCCGCGTTTGGATGAGGATGTTTTAATTATATTATATATTTTATCCAATAGTAATAATTAATGATTGAATCATTCACAAACAATGCTTTAAATGGATGCATTTATAATTTAATATATTCAGTGGGATGTGACTCCTTTTTTATTATTTTTGGGGGCCCATTAGCGTTGTTGATCAATACTACTCATACTGTTACAGTACAAAAAATATTGGATCTCTCTCTGTTGGTAGCCATTCGATCACAGTCGAATTCTTTTTCGACCACTTTGGGGTATAGAGTATTAGAACAATAAATACAAACGAGCTACTAGTAGCTCCTTACTTCCTCCTCCTGAGATACACCATCGAAAAATGAGTGACCTTAGTGCATGAGAAATATGCATAGCTACAGGAATTTTATGAAAAATACAGTTAATTACAGCAACTTATGTTTTAAACATATTTTATATTAACTATGAAATTTGTATAACTGTCATCTTTCGTGCATCCCTGGTATGTCTTATTTCGTGAGGCAATTATGCTGCCTTTTGCGAGAAAATAGCTCGAAGAAGGTTGCAAATGGGCGATCCCACGCGTCACGGACTGACCGTCACAATGCGTTTTTGAACTTTTAAGAACACACGTAACGCGAACGGACTGACATACAAATCTTTTTCAACTTCCAAATTGCTGCACAATGGTGTGAAGTTTAACTTTGGTTGATACACTACTTTGTCTTGAAAAATACAGGACTTACGTGACTTAAAATTCACTGTCACGGACTGACAAAAATGAAACGAACTTTCAGCTCAGAGTAAAACCTCTAAGGTTTGCTCTGAAACAAAGAGTGATCAGAGTTTCAGTAAAATACATCTCAGAATACCAAATGCAAATTTCATAATGCTTCAAAGTCCATTACAATAACTGATTTTACAGAGGAGTAATTCCTCTTGAAATCCATCGTCACGGACTGACCAGAAATGTCACGGACTGACTTTTGTGATTCCCTTCTGGTATAAATTTATTCACTGCCAAAATATTTTACAAAATAACTTCTTTAATTCAAAATAAACAAAAAAAAATTGTGCAAAACCCTTAAAATCATTCAAAATAATGAACGAATCTCAAAATAAAAAAAATTTATTAATACAGTGGCCATAAAAATCAATTAGCGAAACATGTTTTTTGCGCGTATATGACTCATTAAATTTAGTATGTGGCTAAAAACTGTGGAGAGCACATAAAAAAATATCTCTTATCAGAAACACATGCGACTCATGCTAGTGTCAGGGCTTAATAACGAAAGTCTAGACTTTATAGCACAAATTTTGATCCATATCAGAGCCTTTAACCACTTTTTTTATTTAACCAGTCAGTATGACATTTACGTGGAATTGCTCAAATATAAAAAATCCATAGAGTTACTTTAGACGTGAATTTAAGGGAACTTTTTATAATATATCCGTACGTCTGACAAGGGATTCCAAATTATCTGAATACAATTGAAGTAAATAGAAATTATCTCTATTTCTAATTAAGGATCCGTAATTTTCGAGCGTTGCCTGTAAAAATTTTGATGAATCCGTAAAGATGTATATATTTATTAATGAAGAAAAATTTACTCCTTCTGATTTAGCTAATATTAATGTTTCTCATCTCCAGGAAAGACGTTCTGTGAAAGTATCTTTAGACCGTAGGTATTTTGAGGTGGCGTCGCTTTATTAATGGCTGTCCACAAAAACCAGTGGAGAAAGATTTTCATGAGAAGACCATTAATTTGAAGACTACTGGGATAATCAATTTTCTGTGATTAGGGATGAAATTCGTTTAGTTCCATCGCTGAATAGTTGTCTAGGAATTAGGAGTTTGTTAAGATTCAGAGCTAATTTTAAAATTGTTATTTCTGTATCATTTCGTTCTAAAATATTTTTAGACGCGTTGAAAATTATTGCATTCCATTTCCATCTCTGATATCCATGGGAATGCCTTAGGTAATATTAAAACGTAAAGAAATATTTTAACTTCAGCCAAGAAATAAACAACTATGTGATCCTCGTGTTGCAGCGTATGCAATCATTGAACTATGGCGTTCTTCGTCAGGTTTTAGCAACTTTTATTGTACTTGTTTTACTGAATACTGTTTTACTAATTATTTTTCACGTACCGTTTTACTGAATTTTTAAAATTTATCTTTGAAACTATGATTTTCTACGCATGTTACCATAGAATTGCGGTTGAAAATTACTGAATTTTAATCATGGCTGAGAGACAGCTTGACTATGTATATTTAATTAGACTTGACACGCTGCCTTCCATTTGGCCCAGCGAAACCCAAGTATTGTAAGCCTATATAATTTCAATTGTTAAATAGATCAGTCGGCTTGTAAAATGCATGTACAATTACTTTTATCGTCAGGACATTTTGCGACAAATATTTAACATAAAGTGCTTTATCATAAATTACTGCTGAGTGTTACTCTCTCAGTACGCAATCACTCCGGCATTTCTTTCCAAGAAAATAGCGCAGGAGCTTAATTGGTAATGGCGCGTCTATTCCCCCTCTTAGCTGGAATGGCAGTGAATTTCACGCATACTGAGCGGCCGTGACTATCTCAGTAAGCTCTTTTTTCCGAGTTCCAAGGAGTCCGTAACCTTTTCCTACACCGATTTTACCTCCCCCTTAAGCCTATCTGAATCCAGCATACCATACTCCATCCCTTCTTAAATGACTCACCTTTCCCTTCTTTTATCACAATCTTCACAGTTTCGCGGGCAGAACACCCCATTTCCTCTTATGACCTACAATTAACTCTGCTGAATACTAATTTTTATCTTCAATCGTTAACTTTTCTGCCCTTGCATTTTGCTAGTCTATTTTCCCTTCCCTTTCTCTTTTTGTTTGTGCTTCCTTTCTTAATTATTTTTATCGCTTGCATTTATTGCCACAGTTACATTTCTGCAATATATCTGTCTTTTGAAAGTATTGTATCGCGTGAGACACTTAGCCCTAGGTTGCCACGGGCAACGCTTCGTGTTTACAGCTTTGTCGCAGGCTTCGTTATCTCCTGGAATTCAAGTCCGGAGTCCATTTAGTACGTCTTAAGTGATAAGTTACCAGAAGTTCCACTTTCGAATGTGTTTCGCGTCTTCGGAAGTTAGCGCCTTATTTTAACCATAGAAAATTTTTTAACGAAGTGCTTTCCACTCTTACCCGCGTCAAAACGTTATGGTTTCTTTCATCCTCATTTATTTATACTCCTCCTAGTACGTTTGTTGAACTCTTTCAAGAGTGTCGCCTTTCTCAGCACTCATCGAGTTTACCCCAGGAGCACTGTCGTTGAGTCACACTTCTGCTGAGATAGAATGAAACATTGGTTCATTCCCTTCTTTATTTTGACCCTTCCCCCTACTCCTCACCCTCCCCTTCCTCTTCCCTTCTCTGCCAATTCCCTTCCCCCACCCCACTCTTTCGCTCCCCTTCAAGCTAACTCATCCCTTCCCCATCTCTCTTCCCCTTCCCACTTCGCCTCTCTCATCTTCCACATGCGGCTTTCCTCGCAAGACTCGCATTGAATTACCCCGTGCTTTCTCCCCACAAAAATTGGACGCGGAAGTAAGAAAAATAAAACTGACACGGGCTGAGTCTATGCCAAATCTTAGTTCCCATCTTCGACTTACTAGTTTAATTGCCTCCAATATGCTAATTACTGATTCAAATTGGTTTCTTCGTAGATCTAAGGCTGCTTTTTTATGTATGTATGGATGAAAGAGTTGGTCCTCCCTAATACGCTAATCGATTTGTCCTTCACGAATAAATTTATATGACATTTCCTCTTTTGACTTGAATATTCTGATTTTTTTTTCTCTTCCTTTTAGTAAATGAAGATTTCTTGTGCAAAATAGAATAAACGTGAATTGTTTCGGAATTGAGATAAATTGTATCATGGAATTCCGTTGGGTTTAGACTTAGATGAATGCAATTTCCTGAATTCGTGCATCGACTTTTTTCTCTACTTTCGTTTCAAAATACGACTCGTAATGTAGAGAGAATATCTTCAATCATATTGGTGGTGACTTCGTTAAAGTTTCGTATTCACGATATAATTCATGCTTCTAAAAAGGAACTTATTTATTTGCAATTATTTGGGTGGAATGACCGTAGGTCATTGATAGATATAAATGTATTGATTTTCGAAAAATCCTACTGATGCCGCGTTTCGCAACGCCAACTACGACGACGGCGCCGGCGGAGTTTAATTTCAATGTTTTAAAGTCGCACTCCGCTTAAAAAGAAATTTTTCTGATCACTTTCTTCTACTTCATATTTAGCGTTTATTTCATCCGCATTCCCGCTGTTAAAAAGGATTTGTTCAAAAATTTCTGCGGCTTTGTACCATTAATGAACATTAAAATTCACCACGACATGATAACATGATAATTATGATGGCTCGAGTTGCTGAATTCTAATTCAGAGGTCCTATTAAGTTGTTTATTTGTTTAATTGTGTTTTCAAGACTTTTAAGACGGAGGCTTGAGTAACCTGAGCAAATGACGGCGTCGACAACTAGCTTGGTTTTATTTTACATTCTTCTCATTCAGGTATTTATCATGTTTTAGTTCAAATTCCAGCCAAGTAAAGACTATTTGAACTCTGGAATCCTTTTTTCGGCAATTTATTGGTTACTCAAGCGTTTGGTTACTTATAATTTATTGGTCTCAAGATGTTTTCCTCGGTCTTGAAACGGAATGAACTCATTTTATGCTTTTATTCTCTGCCTTTCACTGCGTAGATGTTATTTTTCGTCGTCCAGGTGGTCATTGTCAAACTTCTTGTACCTCAATCGACTTTTTATCCTTCAGACCAAAAGAAGTGGCTCAGTATATTTTTTAAGAAGTAAGAAGTCGTTAAGTTGAAAGCCCTAGTATCCTTAATGACTCCAATGGCGTCCGTAGCGGCGGGAATCATGTATTTATCTGCAGGTATTACGATCGATTCTCATGTGGATGAGCTTCACATCACCCAGGCCTCGACTTTTTCTATTACTCGAAGAAATATTTAGTGAGATAGGAAATGCTAGATACTGAATGCGCTTTTTAACTGAAGATGTTTCATTTACAGATAAGATACAGAGAGGTCTTTCTGGAATGATGTGGTGGAATTTCATAGTAGAAACAATTTGGCAAACGTCCATAACTGTGAATTTGAATGCTAAACGGTTTGGGTATGCTAGATTATTACCACCATTTGAGGGTTAGTCAGTACTTTGAAACGGTCATTTAACATTCAGTCTTAGTGAATAATTTAAAAAAATAAATGAAGATGAATAAATTTTCATTTTACCTTATAATGGTGGACCCCTTCTCTATGGGCCCTCATAGATTTGTATGCTAGCAGTGCCTATTCAAGGGCAAGCTGTTTCTGTTGCATTGCGCCTTTATCTCTCGCATTTGCTGATTACTTTTACTTAGCCCTTTCCTTCGCCAATGGATAGCTTCAGTCTTTTCTCTTAAGGTAATTTTTTTATGCCTCTTGTTACAATTATGTACTGTAATGATTGATAATGGAAGTTTCTTTCCAACGTACATATATGTATACTTTAATCCAAGTATTTCAGAGTTAAAATCAAAACACAAACAAAGTTTAACTTTTAAAAGGTTTCTTAGAAATATATTATCATATAATTATTAATAATATCCTTAAAATATATAATAATGTGGCATAATTTTAATTTTGAAGCCCTAAGTTAACATTACCTAGCGGCGAATCCTTAGTCGCTAACTACTGCTTTAGAATTCCTCCGTGAAATGATCCCTCTATGAGCGAACTCGCTGGTATCTCCTTGCTGGTCTGCTCCTGGCAATTCTGTGTTTATCTCCTAATATTTTCATCGTAATCCATTGAATCCATGATGGTCTTTATGAATAAATCCATGCTTTAACGCTGAAGTAGACTGCTGTAGCTTCATATCAACAACAACATCTCGTACTATTATCGACACAGGAGTGTTCCAAGAGTGTCAATGTGCTTCGTAATGGCAAAGGTAGAAAAACAAAAGACTTGGCCGTTGCGAAAGAGAAATAATTTCGTCCCCACTTCTTGTGAGAAAATTAAATCAATAATTGGATTTTCCTTTCACCAGAATGAGCAATAAATTGAAAAAAACAATCTGTCAAAATATTCTTTTCCTACGTAGTTAAGTTGATAGATACGTAGATAGTTAATTAATCTATTGCCACATGCGATATATCCATAGCCAACGACTCCTACGGCGTTCAAAGTTGAACTTCTTCAACTTCGCTTATAGCTCTAAGTAAATCCGTGCTCACTTCGCAGTTCTTTGCAGTCGCGGTCTACTCGTACGAGTTCAGCCTAACAGTCAACAGCTATAATAGTCAACTTCGGCGTATGAACCATTCAGAGTGACGGGTTAAATCGAAATTGGGTGAGGGTCGCCACACTTAGTGTGTGTGTTTGCACCCAGAGGCGACTGCCCCACTTGCCTCCCGTCTGAAGAGGGGCCTACCCCAACATCGCGTGGCTATCGCCGATCTCCCATCTGCGATTGGTGATAGTCGACGGCCTCTCGATCGCTTCCCACCGCCAAGTCGCTTTGAGTCGAAAGTTTAAGCGGCGGGGATCGATGCGCTGACGTCAGGGTGGCTCTGCGGCAAACGGTCTCCCGCCGCATCCACGCAGTACAGACTGCGTCCTCCTCCTCCTCCGGCTTTACAAATCCTCCCGTGACACACGCCTGCACCCCCACCCTTTTGTTTGGAGGGGGTCGTGAAGCACGCTTGCCTCGAATCACAGGTGAGATGGACGCGCGCTCCCCTCCCTCAGCGTTATACGCCTTCGGATTCTGTCTTCGTCTCCGATTCATTGGTAATTCTACTCGGACCCCCTCTACTCCTGATGGGTACCCCTCGAAACCTCCACCCCCCTTGTCCCTATCCTGGATCCGGTGCTGCTTGCTGTGGATATAGTGATTGGAGAGAAATTATTGGATTTGACAGGGATGGCTATGTCCGGAGACAAAATAAACAAATCTTAATGAAAACTGAAAATATCTCCGAAACCGGTTTTTCGTTGCTTTTGACATTGATCAACGAGAAGGATAGCAGGTGTTAATGGGCTGAGGGCTAGGCTGAGAGTCGATCCTTAAGCGGGTTAGCACCTGTTCCTCTCCGCATTGATTTTTGCGTTGCTCCACAATCAAAAAACTGGTTGTGGAGGCATTTTCCTTCTGACTTTAATTTGCAAAATGATTTCCTGTCTTTGGGCATATTACTTTAATCCAATTAGTAGTTCTTCTTAATAATTCCTGCGCAAGGCTAGTTGAATTTCCAAGGCAAAAATATTTATAGGTGTGGCATTTAGAGGAGGCGTGCTACTGTGAAGGTTGTTTGTTCCATAAGGGAAGGGTAGCAGAGGAAAGGATGGAGAGAAATCCGGCGTCGGCATCAGCCTGCTCTAAATAAAAGGCGTTGGTGGGTCGACAGCCCAACGTCCCATATGACGGACAAAGTGATGTATTCGATGTTGCCTACGCAAAACACTCAAGGAGGAATCGGAGAGTTTTATAAAAATCTAGGACACCGCCGTGGTATAAACCTGAACCCCCCCTATCCCCCGGGTGGGATACAAACAACTAGCCACTGTACCAACCCGATATTGGTTCCAACTTCACGAAAAAATCAAGCCCGTTTATTATGCGTGGTGCTTTGACCTTGATCAGGATCTTGGCCCGAGTCACGGACGTTTTACACTTTCGTCAGATTGACGTTGCCTAACCTCGTGCAATAATAGATCGCTTCCTTCAGTTTCGAGGTGGATTCCACATCTTGCGAAAAAATTGATTTTGAAATATTCTCTGCATCAAAAGAAGGATTATTTATTCTAAATCCAGCGTGTGTCGTGCGTAAAGAGAAACTGTGTGACATCAAAGAGACTTTCAGTAAAGGTATGATTTACCACGAAAGGATATGCGGGAAGGTAATTGCTGGGTCTTGAGATCAATATTCATACGCAGTACTTATTTATTTCGCACATGTGGTTTTTTCCGGGAAATCACATCAACCTATTTTTCTGTTTGAATATTTTTTAGCGGTTACCATACTGTCTGATTTTTAACATTAATCGAAGAAAATGTTAAGCCTCGTCATTTAAGATGAATTCTATAGAAATGTGCAACTCAAGCGTAATATTCAGCATTTAAGATAAAATGAGAGGACTTATAAATGAATAACAACCCTCTCTGAACCTCCCCTTTAAAATTATTCTGTTCGACCCATAAGGTCACGTTTCTCGTGACCTTCTCGTTCTACGCACCCGTTCACCCGTAAGATCTTATCTTCCAGATCCCAGGAATTCTGCAGTGTCTCCGAGTGCCTATCTTACATTTCCTTCGTATAACTTTGAAACTGTGATATCAAAACCTTTCGTAGCTATTCCTCGTATCTTATAATCTAATCTCATTAACCAAAGATGCCAATAACCAAGTTCTGTATCAGTCGTCAATTTCTCCCTTTTGCTTATTTTAGAGTAAAATGCTCATTAGCTGCAGTAGTTAATTTTACTTTCAAACTTCAACCCTAGTTTTGAAATGTTTTCGTTGTTTTCAATTTTGCTTATCGTTGAAAGACTTCCTTGAATATGATGATGTTTTGAAAGAAACTAATTTTTAATTAATTTTATCAAAGTAATTACTTCCATTCTGTCCGTAATCGATGATTTGACATTTCTTATTTTGGATAGCTGTTTTACTTATAAAATGCATCTAATCCTGATTTAATGTATTATTTAAATGTTTAATTTAGTCCATATATCCCATTTTTATTACACACTCAAGCATCATTCACCTCTGGAAGTGATAAATTGTAGCTACCCTAGATTTCAATAATAGCTGTCGTTAGCGTCTTTGTCTTCGTTGGACTTTAAGAAAAAGTATGGTGCTATTATTCAGATAATTCTTTTTTTCGGCGTGTGCAGAGTTATCTAAATTTTAAAATAGAAACGTTTAACTAGCAATGGTGGATAATAAAAATTGATAGTCTTGTATCGCAACCGAAGTCTTTTTACAGTCTTTATATCAACTCACCAACCTGTCTGTTTGTCTGGTACAAATCTTGTAACTGAAATTTGACTCACTTCCTGTGAAGCAAAAACGCTGAAATTTTGCACACTTCTTCATTTCCGATGACAATACATGAAAATATAACTTTTTCTCTCCAACCCCCCTTTAACCACCCCCCAGTCAACCTATAGCCCCCCAAAACATGTTTTTGATCAAAGAAGTTCCAAATGGTCGATTTTCGTGTTTTGCGACCACAGTAAAAGTTATCCACCATAAAATTTCCCATCGACTCAGCCCTAGCTTGGGGGATTCGTCTTGCTTTACTCGGCGAGACCCCCGCTTTCGAAAATTTTTCAAAGTCCCTCCGTCGTCTCGGGTCCGGCTTCGGACTTGGAAAAATTTCGTCCGAATTCCGTCGTCCCAGGTCCGGACTCTGGACTGAAATTTTTCGGCACTTAGATTTTTTTCGAAAATCGTCAAAAAATTTTTCTTCCCTTCGAGCGCCTGCAGATTCGTAGTAATAAATATAGTGACTTTTTTAATACGTCACTTTTGGTTTTTCGGGGTCACTGAGTTTTTTTGCTTTGTGTCATATACATATAAACGTTGCTCATCCCCTGTAATCTAAATATAAAGGCTGGTTTTTAAAAAAAAAATTTTTATAAGAGCTTATTCACTACCAGTACCTAAGCTTCTTCTCTTTTTTCTATGATTCTAAATTTGTAGTTTATTCCAATAGTTTTATTTAATCACCTTAAGTATGAAATGAAAAGAATCCATGATTTTTTTTATGATTCATCTTAGAAAAGTTTAGAAGGTAGCAAGTGAGACTTACATTTATTACCGCAAAGAAGTCAGTGGTGGGCTTGTAGCTTCTTGGCTCATTTTACATCGAAGATTTACGTTCACATTGCTTCTAAAAAAATTCCTATCGAATCCTAAATCCATTGATTCGATCAGCTTCAATTGAGTTTTTGATTCCTTAAGCCATCTCTAGTAATTATTATTCTAGGAATCACCTCTGAGTAACCAGCAGCGTACCTTTACGAAGTCAACCGCAAGTACAAGTTTGGATATTCCCCCGCGGAAAAATCATTTTCCTCGACCGGAATTCGAACCCGGGTCTCCTGGATTTTCTAATTCTGATCAAGGCAAATTAATATCCTCTGTGAAAATTTTGCTTTTACGAGTTGTTATAGCCATATTTTCTACATATATAACGTGTTAACTTGTAATTTTTCCAATTTAAATATTTATAAAATATTCGGAGTAAATTGACTCAGCCAGTTTTCATAGTGTACTCCATCGTTTTGATTTAAAGTTTTTTGTCAGTTTTCTGCCAAGATTGGTTTGCCCGCTTGATTTAAATTCAGCCTCAAATAACTGCGAGTTTACTTCTTTTCTTATTGACGCAGCTGTGACGATGGACGTGGACGTAAAGTCTCATCAGATAAAGTCTTGCGAGTGAGGTCGTACAACTTCACCGAAGTTTTGATGCAAGACTCCGCTCATCGCCTCGTAGGGCTCCCATCAAGAGGCCCTGAACTCGCGCTCTTTTTTAGTAGAACTTATTCACAGCGTTCGCTAAAAAAGAAAATTCCGGTCATGACCACGGTTACGGTGGCGAGTTTGTTTACTCCACGTCATCTTTATCAGCGTTCGGGGTCGGGATAACAATGGTCTGGCCGTGCGTCGACATTCAGCGAGCGTTTACCCCTTCGTATTGATTCCGCGTTACGGAAAGGTACAGTGCCTTTCAAGATAGTTTTATCCTGCAACGTAGACTGCCCGTGACTCTCTTGTGTATGCTGTTGGCGTATTTCAAGGGGTTGCGAAACCGACATCGCGGCGCACCGCACTCAGGCCTCCTGTCAATAGAATGTAGAATTGTAGGAGCATATTCATTATTCTCAATGTCTGTACACGACCCGAAAGCACGTCACTCCTATTTACCTATTTTAGTATGCCTTTTTAGTGTAAAAGGGTAAGTACGTCCCTTGCTATCAGTCTAGCTTTAGTTAAATGAGAGATATTCTCAACGAATTCCCGGGTGAATATCTTCAAAATTCAAAATTAGATTCAATTTTAAATAAAATTTATTCGACAACCACCACAAATATGATAATAAAAAGTCTGTGTACCCGAATCAATGTTAATGCAGTTCACTTAACACGTATTCAGAATAGAGGTTATATTAATTTTTCAGTGCATATTGTTCATAGGTTCCATCATTATAAAGTCTTACTTATAAAGCTTAAGTAATGTACTCAAATTGCATGTATTTCTTCCGAGCTTAGAAATTTGACTGTTTCAATGATTTTATAGGAGGATTTGTAGAAATTATTTGTTAGAAATGCTGTAAAGCCCATTAAGAAGGAATTGGTTCTCAATTTTATTACATATATTTTATCAATTGTGACTATTGCATTTGTGAGTGGCTTTTTTCGCCCTTAGTCTTTTGGAATCAAGCATGTAATGAACTTGGTGCCTCCCCTAAAGTCCATGAAATTTCATTTGATATGCTTGTTATATTTAGTCAAGAAAGGAGAAAATAATCCGGTGACATTTTAATTATCTAGGAAATAAATTAATCATAAAAAGTGTATACTCAACCTAGAAGAGCCTTAACTGTGAGAATTGTAAGCATTGAGATTAAAACCGGAATGTCGAAATCGTAAGGATATATTTATAACGTATTGTGTAAATTATTTATCAATTTTAAATAAAATTGTAAATGCTTGCTGTTTTTTTCAAATTATTCGTATGGTATCGGCTCGCTTAATTCCAAATTAACTCAACAGTAGTGTTTGTTGCTGTAACTTATGTGTCGTTGACGACGGTACATTGATTCAAAATTTTGTATTACAGGTAGTTTCTTTATTGTCTAGACGTTTTACAAATTATTGGAATAGGTTTCTTTGGTGCTGAATGATTCAATAAAATTTAGGTAAAGATTGGTTCGCTATTCTCTCGCTAATATTCTAATGGAATATCACTCTGCCAAGTTACGCTTTGTATTTTTTTTTTTTTTAAGGCTTTGTATTTCATAGTAAGTGTTCTACTGTGCTTAAATAAAATTTTATTCTGACAATCATAGAATTTTATTTTGGCAAGGGATTTATTTAGGTCCTGGTTGTGTAACATTGACGTGATTCATTGCCGTAATTAGAACATTCCAGTTTGGAAACCTGTGAAGCTTCGTAATGTAACTTATTTTTTATTGCTGTCGGTCTGAAATGAGGTTGACGTGGCGCGATGTGATACGGTTGAACGTTACGAGTCTTCTGAAATCAAGCATGTAATAAACTTGGCGCTTCCCCTAAAGTCCATGAAATTTCATTTGATATGCTTGTTATATTTAGTCAAGGTATCTTTCACCTCGCTACAGCGTGAAGAATTTTTTTCTTCATAAATACGTTCAAACTGGCCAGTGTGGTCAGTGTAAGGGTCAGGTAGAAGGTAATATTTCATCGAATATTGAATCTCATACAAGTTAATGATAGTTATTTTTTTCAAATTTCTCTCGATAATAAGCAGTATAATTTTCAAAGTTGTTAAACAGAATCTTTCGGGAATTGAAATAGGGGCTTCATTTCGTTGACACCAATTTTATGGCAATGACCTATTATTTTTGCTCATGCCCTATCATTGCTAGAACTATCAGCGAAGGTGTTGTACAATGTGTACATTGAGACTTTCTCAGGAGGCAATAGCGATTACAAAGTACCTAGTTTTAATATTTCTTGGTACTATTTTATTAGTAAACTTTTAGAATCGTTTCATCCTCGTTATATTGTAGAGCATGGATTTAGTAATTCCTCTGTACATACTAATAAGCTAACATTTGATATTTGAGCGGTGCTGTTAAGACTAACTCATAATTCCCAGTTATGTCAGTTAACTTTTGGCCTTGTCAAGTTTAGTCACTCGTGTAACCATAGAAAATAGGATTGTGGAAGGATTTCTATTAGGAATGTGTGAGTAGTGCTTTTTGATCTCGAGTCGAGTTGAAAACTACTCGCGAGTATCGAGTCGAGTTTGGTCATTTCTGGATCCGACAATATGAAAATGCATACACCGACTTATTCCCATTTTTCCCATCCCCTCGCGAGTTTTCTATTCTGAATGCTTAGCCTGATTTAAAAATGAAAAGATAATGGGATTTTGGATGGTAATTGTGTCAGAATTAGGAGATTAATGAAAATTAATCTGTCTTAAACAGTTCCATAAGTACAGTTGAAATGAACTAACCTGTAGTAATATGCTATCAATTTAATTTATAAATGTATCCAAACTTCTAGAAAGAGTCCTGAATAAAGACTGAAAAAGTCAATTGTAATAAATATTACAGGCGTAAATGAATCATGTAATATTTGATCCTTTCAAATTCTCATGCAGAAAAGTCAATTGTTCTACATGATTAGGCAGTAGGTTTTAACATCTCCATGTTACAGTATTACTGTATGCAGAAAACTGTCTTTCGCTACTCGTGTGGCTGGACAAGTACTTTGGCAAAATTGCTATATTTGAGAGCTAAAGGAATTTTTATTAAAAATTATTTCAACGATTTTTAAGGATCTTGAATCTTCGTGGAATTTAATTGGGTGATGCGAACGAACTATAGAAGTTAGCTATAGCCATAGGGACCAATTTTTTTTCTTAAAATCTCACTTTGTTTAATCAACCTTAGCAACTCTTGTTTTTCTAGTTCAAGAAGAAAACAAAACGCAGCAAAGGAATAAACGAAAATTATCATCGTACGTAAGTAAAATTCAAAAAGAGAAAAAGATGGCACATTATTTGACGTCAAACATGGAAAAACCGGCATTGTCCGTCAAAGCCGAAAAATTTCATGTTTTTTCCTATAAATGTAAACAATTTTTGCGTATTCTCCCAGCGTTTGAGTTAAGAAAGTAGGGTAGGGTATAAAAGTATCGCACACTAAAGTGTGAGCGACGCAGAGGTTCACTCCGGTTATTCCGAGTATGCTGCCGGGTGGGAAGACGGTTGGCCGCCGTAGCTGACGGAAAGGTTTTTGGCACCTACGTCGACTACTGACTGCTACGTATACAGAAAGCTGACTCTTCAGGGCCAAGGCGGCTAAGGCATTAGAACAACTTATTGACTTTAACAACGATATTATTACATGGGTTTCATGATTGCGCCTTCTGTCAGCAAATTTCTGAACTCACTGGCCTCGACAGCTCTGTAACCGAAACTACTCGGCTCGACATTCGTAACACTACTCGAAACACTCGAGTCGAGTACCAACTTCTCGACTCGACTCGAATTTTTTAGTACTCGCACATCCCTAATTTTTATGAATGCGAATCATGTGACTAAACACAACATTCTAAATTAAAGACATATTGAAGTGGGGCTGGAAAAAAACTTTGGAAAGAATTTCTTAAACCCCCATGGTTTTTATATTTGCTGAGAAAATGGTACGACCATGAGATAAAAATTGTACAAAGATGATATAATTCAATTTTTTAGATGGTAAACTGTGAATAAAATTTGAACTGTATATGTTTTCTTTCTCAGTTAAGAGAATAGTTTTTCTGAGAACTTAGTTACTTTTACAACGTTTATGGTCGGGAGTTATGGTTTCATAAAATTCTTAAATTTAACAAATCAGTTTTACTTCCTGCGTGTCAAAAACTTTTACCATTTCGTAGTCAGCTTACATTTTAAACATTTGCTATTTTTCGTTACTATCTTTCCCTGTACCATGCTTTTCTTCCTATATGTGACCCCCTATTGAGATTGGACTTGAAGGTGGCCGGACCGTGATCACTTTGACGATATGAACATGAACTGCGCATTCAGCTGCGCAACTGATTCTCACCCATTGTTTCCAGACTTCTAAATAGCCTTGCTCACCCCAGAGAATTTTTTTTCTTCCATGTAACGTCCTTCCATGCGCTGGAATTGTTTCTGAAACTATTTTCTGAAGAATGGAGGTCGAGACAAAGCGACGGAATGAGCATCCCTGGTAAAAATGGAATAAAGCATTAAAGGCGTGTGTTTACACGGAGTGAGAGGGCAAGTGTGCGCTCGTCGGATCGTTAGCTTCTTCTGTTTTCCCTTTCATTCCGGCCCGCGCCTTCTTCGATTGCGGCGGCAGTTTATTTATCGTCTCCGCTTACACGTCCTGCCTCACTGTAGCGCAATGGGCCTGATCGGATCGGCGTAAAATCTCGATCGCAACGAGTGATTGTTTGCTCTTTCTGTTCTCTTTAAGACGGTCATTGTTCCCCCTATAACCGCTTGGGCTATCTGGGAGTGAGGAAAATATGCGAATCTCATCGTTAACCAGTTTTAGCGTTCTCCTACCAATGTAGTAATTCCTCACCCCCTGCTGCTTTCTTGCGCCGTCATTTTCTGTTATTCATTGACTTTGTGCTAGCTTTCTCGCCTATATCTTGGCTCATCTGGTGAAGACCTTTTTATCTACGTAATAAAGTGCATATTTACGGCCCTGGTCCGGAAACCAATCTGTCTTCAAACGTAACTTGGACGTTACGTTTTTACCGATTCGAAATGGAGGTAAAATTCACTAACTCATTTTCAATATATTATATATGGTATTCCATTTTAAGGTATCTTGAACGAATATCTATTACTTATATCATTTATTTTTTAATAAAGCGACCCCGGTTTCGATGAAGAATCATCATCAGGCTTAAATTCTTAATTACTTCCTCAAATAGCTAATAATATCATTATTCATCGAAACCCGGGTCGCTTTATTTAGACAATAAATTGTATGAGTGATAGATATTTGTTCAAGAAACCTCTAAATAGAGGCGCTGAGTAGTGCGTTATATTTTTCAATAAATAAATAAAGACAGTATCCGTTTTAATTTCTTCATTTGGCCCTCTAGTGTGGCCCCCAAACTGATGTTTTATAACGTTTGTTTAAATTGTTGTTTGTTAATGCCGCCTTTAAGCTGAAATTTTGAAGACACATTTCCTGACTAATCTCGGATAGCTCAGAGTAATCGGGATAGAACTAGTAGTTAGATGCATGTCTGGTTAATGGTTGCGTGGAAACACTATTGGTCTATTGTCTTAGTCTTTATATCATTGTACTCAGTGGTTTAAATTAGTCAAGATAATTTCTTTTAGCTGTGTGGGTCAAATTTGTGTCAAAAATGTGCCTTTAATATACATATGAGGCCAGCGCTGAAGAATTTTACGAAAATCTTAAAATTTACAGATTCTGACTTGAAAGAATTTTGTATGTCAACTTCAATTAGTTGAGTTCAGAGAGGGATGCTTAACCCATATTCTGAGTAGTACACTTAATTTTAGTTTTTCTTTCGAGATACATTGATTATACTGATTCAGCTGCGTATTGAGTACTGCCATAGACCAAAAGGCACATGTTTGTTGGCAGTTGTTCACTTACCCTTCTTACTCGCATGAAAAATAAGCGAGAGCCTGTGACATCAGTAGGTACTCCACGACAAACAATTACAATTTTTCTAGTTAAAAGTTTTGTTTTCATTCTGAACTTCTATAATAGGGCATGGAATGTGTGGTAAAATTATTGTTATTATTTGCCATAAAGTGGACCTACGCTTGCTTAATCTCAATAAGTGGCAATAATACTCTTATTCAGATTAATGTCGCTAGTCTTTGATCGGTTGACTATCGATTATTTTTCGTTGAATACATTCGGTATTATTGTGGAAACGTATACGTTGCCCTTTTTTAGAATTGACTGTGGTTTAAACTCTTTCGCGGTAGTGGTGAAAAGTAACTGAAACTCTCTATTGTGAGAATGAACGAATTTATTTTTTAATTGGAGATGGATTTACGAAAATTAGAATGGGTATCTCATAGTTTGTGGCAAAGAATTGCCTTTTTGTTGCCAATTAATTTACAGGTCGACTCTAATGTATTTCGTAGCGTGAGTGATGTGACTCAGCTGAGGGAAAAAATTGAAATTCATCGCGTGATTTAATATCCTCCCTTGGATGCCTTTGTTATGCACATACTCTAAGATAAGATGCGTAAAACAGGGAGCCAAGTGTCATAAATCCTCATATCTTTAATTTATAGTCTTAAAAATATTAAGCATGCATATTATGAAAATTAAATTTATGAATTCATCGTTAAAGTGCTCTTAAAGAGAATTTTCGCTCTTCGTCCCAATTGTCTCTTACATCTTTCATGGCATATGAATTTCCATTGATGAATCCACTCTCTCAGGGTCTATTCCGTTTATATGAAGGAAAAATAAGCCCCGGATGTACTGCTGTTAGTTTTTTCAGCTGATATTGCGATGCTTTGTACAGATTAAATGTATCTTTTCCAAGCCTTTTTATTTAATTTTTAGTATGAATACTGATCGTCTAAAGAACACAATTGGGAGTGAGCTTTTCAATTTATTGCAAATTTTACCTAGCGAAAAATTCCCGCAAGATCTATATCAGTTTTTTGTCAAAGTTTTATGAAATACTTTTATTTTATAAACCGTATGAATATCAGTTTTTCCCCAAAATATTGCTATTTTTTCAATACTTAGAACAATTCTTTCCATACGCAGTGCAGGTTAGTTGTTTTTTCTATCATTATATTGGAGATTTTATATTTCTGAAAGAAAGATAGTATCTTAAGTATATCACAATTATTTTACGAAGGATGGATAATTATCATGGGTAATAGAAGCTAAATTGTCATTTTATGTCATGCAGATTGCACTTTATCCTCTAACATCTTATCTATGGAATCCTTAGATTGTATCAGCAGCTCACTATTGTCACAGGGTCCTGCGGTCCTCTCTTTATGTGTAAGTCTCTCTATGTTCCTCTCCTCACTCCCCAAGTCCCCTCCTTTCACCCTCTTTTGCATGGCCCAGCTCTGCGAATTATTTTATGTATTATTTTGATTACTGGGATCAATATTTAAAGTAATTGAGTCCGAAGATAATCTTCCTTGACGGATCTCGAATCATTGAAGTTTTATTTGGCACGGAAGGATTTTCCTTGCCGTCGCCAATGCTAGATAGGTAACGTTAATGAAAGATATACTGAGAGAAATATATAGACACACTGATTGTCTTGATTAATATTGGATTGATGCTTTAGGGCCATATTTTGAACAATCAGGGAATAATCGTTGGACTTCTGTGTATTTATCATCCTTAAACATGTGTGTTCTGCCCAGAGAATTCTGTCGAAGTGCCTAAAATGTGAGGTCTTCTGAAATTATTTGTCAAAAATATCTTGAAGCAAAGTGTATTTACATTCTAGCTAACTTTGAAAATTTCCTGGACCACCTGGAACTCTCAATGCAAATTGGAATGGAGATATTCTATTAAACATTAAATTTCAGAATAATTTTTTGGTAACCCTGGTAAAGAACATAAGTGCGTATATAGTTGTGACTATGCTACCTATCGTCTATTTCCATAATGTATCGCACAGTACGTATAAATGGGATCGCGAGCCAAGCGGTCGTCATTTTAGCGATCGTCTACAGGAGTTGGCGCGTCTATCAATTTCTCATCACTATTTTCCAGTAGGTGTCTGGCTGTGTCACCTCAAATTTCTCTCATAGCATAAATTTTCCTCGTAAGTTTTGTTTTCGCAAACCAAAGTAACGGAGCCACAAGGAAAAGCACAATTGTGGTTTCCAGTAATTTTTATTTACCTAGCTTAAGTTTCGGAGCATGTTAATTCGCGATTATTTCGTGTGCGCCTACAACAAAAATTCGATGGTGTCGTCAGGTGAATGTTTTTGCTGCGTACAGCGTGCGCCGTGGCCTTGCCGATGGTCTCTATGGCGCGAATTAGTCACATAGTATGGTTAAAAATTGAGTTTAAAGAATTAAGATGCTCAAAACTAACATAAGATTAAATATCAAGTATGCACGTTACTTGACATTTAATCTTATGCACCTATCCTGGGATTTCCTACTATTTCTATTTTGAGTATGATATAGCCTGAATAGAAACCTGGTCCTTCCAAATTAGGATAATTAATATGAGTTAAATACATAAGTGCGTACTATAGTGACTCTGTCACCTGTTACTTATTTCCCCCTAGGTATCGCCAATTAGGTACGCCAAAATTTCATCGCCAATCAAGTGATCGATCGTTTCAGCGAGCTTCTGCGGCAGTTTGTCGGTCTTTCCTCAATTGCTCTTCAACTTGGGGGTGCACACCTGCTTCACTAGTTCTCCCCCCACCCATTAAGCCCAGATAGCGCGCACGCCGACTATCCGCGTGCCTCAGATAGCGATCGCACTTCGACTCCACCGCATGTCTCCCTCGCGTGCCAATTCCTCCCGACTTACAACACCCTCCGCGCTCGTCAACCCTTCGACAATCCACCCCGCAGCCTTTTCTCGTTCCTCCCTCCGTCATGAATATTTTTGTTTTTCATTTCATGCGATATCATGCAATTTTTAAAATGCTCTCCCCGACGCAATTATATTCCCCTTCACTTTATCTAGTTTTTTCAAATCTTTTTGCTGTCTTGGATATCTTCTGGTGTGTTAGCCTCTGTATCCCTTCATTCATTGCGAATTTTCGGCTATTATTTTTGCATTCAAGTTGTTCTATGCTTTTCGCCTGGGAATTTAAAGTTTTTCTCAGTGCTTTACTGTAAAAAAAACTATATTTTCCAAAGAAAGGGCTCTGTAAAATATTATTCATCCCTCATCCATTCTTTTCCTAAATAATCAGCACATCACCGAATATTTGTGAGCACTCCATCCACGGTCTATGTCATCAGTCAGCAATCCGGATATTGACTTTACGATGCTCTCAACTGAATTTTCGTTTAATCCAGCCTTTTAACGCTTACATAATTCTTCTGTTTTCTAAAATTTATCACCAGCTCCATGTACCTGTATGTCCACCTTCCTCTGCTGTTGTGCCTATCTTCCTGTCCTTCATTGATTGTTATCATTAGAACATCGGGTCTCGTGATTTGAACGATCAATTCTTCCCATCATCTTTCTAAGGTTGTCAAAAGACTATTCTACCGTTGTTTATTATAAATACCATATTGTTGTAACCCTTTATTTCCACATTTTTCAAGGTTCTTTCTTTTGCCGCCACTGTCTATTTGAATTTTCGGAAATGCGGTTTTTCTCTCATATGCATATTTTAGTTCGTATTTCACCCTATCAACATAGAGTTTCACCCAAGATCTGCAGGTCATTGTATTCATCTTTAAATTTCTTTAATGGATTTTTTATTTTCCTTACTTTTTACTGTTTATTGACCTATTTAATCACATGTTCCCGAAACCTCAAGCATATATTGTCTCATCTGCAGTGTGTCTCAACCTTAAAGAGCTTCAACTGTGACAACTGTAAGCTAACCTATACCACACCCTAGGTAAAAAGTAGACTCCGTGATAGACTATCATACCTTTACATAATTATATTGCGGGTATGTATTTTTTATTTTATTTAGATTTATTGTCCATTCACTTACTTTGGGAGTAGCCATGATTTTCTACGGGGAAAAAGCTTTACTGGTAGCCGAATAACGACCCTTTGGATGTACACAATCCGTATGATATTTCATTATCCTAACGCTGCAGAATATGAATTATCATAAGCTAATATTTTCGAAGTAAAACGGTGTATGGCACGGGATGATATCAACTTTTATTGTCTCTGATGTTTATACTGGGAGTGCATTATTCAGGTATACTGAAGTAGATTTTCAAACTCTCTCTGAATAAAAGTCTCGAAACTTCATGAATTCAAACGTCTCCGAACTATCTCCGAAGTTTAGTTAAGTTTCGCAGTATTTATCTTCTTAATGAGCCCAGTTTAGCCGGCAATGCCTCTCCGAAGGCCTTGAGGAATTGTTTATTTGCTTCGAAATCGTGGTAAATGATTTGAAAAGCGAATATTTCATTAGAGAATTCTTCAGCCAAACGCTGGATGTGCTGTCACCGTGTATTTAAATGGTCCTGCAACTGTGTCCACTCGCCTCGCCGACATCAGAGCGATCCGAATTTCAGTGGGAAATCATTTATAGTAAGGGATTTTTACCAGAATGTATATTCGTATTGATATTCTCTATCCAATGTATAAAATTTCAGTGCTATTCCTTAAATACTCTTTTCACTGCAGTTCAAACACAACTATGCACATATCGATAATAAATGGATCGCTATGTACTCATCGCCGCTCTATGGACATTTTTGAAACCCGATTAAAAATCGATCGTAGTGGCAGCATATAATCACACTTCAACGCAAGAATGTTATTGTAGTGGATTCTCCAGTCACAGTAGCGTCGCCAGATTTTTGAAATGGGGTCTTAAAATCCTGGCTAGGGTTTACCGGAGATTTTGGGGCCCTATCGGGGTGCATGGAATTACACCCCAGGGCGAAGGAGGGTCCTCCCCCGGACAAATTTGAGATTTTTGATGTTGAAAACATTATTTTAGGGACAAAAACAGTAATTTTGTGCGAATATCTATTAAAATAAAGCATATAAATATGATTTAGCACCTCTTTTTAAGGCTCAAGTGGGGATTGTAATCCCGAAACCCCCCTCCTATTGCTACGCCACAGTCCAGTTGGCCTCTTGATGTGGTGTCACCCACCGCGCATATAAATGGGTTTACCATAATCGACACTCGCGACGCTGACGGACAAAGCGATATATAATTTCACGGATGAATAAGTTATAGTTAGAACTGTTAACCAAAATACATATTCGTAATGGTGTGATTTATCATATTCATGACTTTTCAATGCTATTCCACGCGATTTTTTTATATTGCATAGCCATATCGCTCTCACCTCTTCGCCGCGCTGGAGGCTTTTTGAAAAAGGAAACTATTAAAAAAAGGCCTAAAAACGGCAAAACAAATCAAGCTTCAACAGGATGAACTGGTGCATCCTCTATATAGTCTTCTTGATTTCACGAGACAGACTTGTCTCGGTTCCGTATCCCGCCTCTCGTCCGTCTGAAGTTTGAGCGGGAATACCCTTCTCCTCCTGCCCATCCCGATAGTCCCTTCCTACTTTCTCTCGTCTCTCTTCCTGGGTTTCCCGGTGGGCCGTCGCTCAAATGAGGCAAAGGCCCCTTGATGAGCTCACTTCCGCCCTCCCGTTTACCTTTCTGTCACCTCCCCCTCCCACGTGCCGTCACTCTTGCCCCTCACCACCCTCTCTCCCCCTCTCTCTTCAATACGCTTTGCGTCACTCAAGTCCCTTCTTGAGCTCGAATCTTCACATCGAAATTGCCCCTTCTCCGCTGATGCCTTGGTCTCTTACAGATTCCTTCGCTTCCATTAGAAACTCATTTGAAAGCTACCTTCAGTCTCGCGGTAATGGTTCTCTTAGCCTCAAGTTGTTGTTTATGATTCCAAATTTTTCATCGTAGACGGGGAAGGAGGGTAGAGATTTACTCGAATTCTTTCGATTCGATATTCGATCAAATTCACTAATTAAGCCTTTGAATACCAGTCGTGTGTGCTCATAAAGTTCTACTGAAGGAAAATTCGTAATTTTATTTATAATATAAGAATTATCATAGAATATATTGATATTGAGAATTCATTGTTATATAAGCATCATTTTAAAAATCTCTTGCTTTAAAGAAAATACTGTATTTCTATTTGATAAAAATACCGATAGTTGAATTGAATGATGATTTAATACTGATTGAGATTTGAAGTATAGAATCGATGACAGACAGTATTGAGATTCGTCTTACGATTCTCATTTCCTGCATCGGAACCATTTGATATTAGCCTCTAAGCTCAATTCGCTGTTAAAAAATCAATGCTGGGATTTTTCTCTACGAACTTTGCATTAGCAGTTCATAGTTCGAACTGCACGGACTCGATTATCTAATCTGAGTCAGGAGTAGAGATGCGACCTATCACTACATATGCTGGATATGGCATGTAAACTGTTTAATAGCTTTATACTCGTGCTGCAGTGTATTTTCGAATCAAGCTATTTTTTCTCTGTCATTTTTAGATCTCAATAATATATCATTTTTTAAATATTCCACTGCAATATTTGTATTGTAGATTTCAATTCTTTCATATATTATTTGTTAGTAAACTGCTAAAACTGCTGCAAATATTTATTACTATTCTGAGCTTAATAAAATGAGGTTGTAGCTAGCCATACATTTGGCCACGCGCGTTTAAAGGGCATAGCTGGATAAGAGGGTGAAAAGTCCCCCCTCCAGGATTTTTCCCGTACTTGGGGTATGCGATTTGGGATCAAATAGGACAAACCTCTCCACATTAATCGCATTTTTTCGCGATATTCCACCACCTAAAAATTATTTTTTTCAATGTGCCAGCCGAAAGGTATTAAAAAACACCTCCAGAAAACGTTTTTTTCTTTTCGGCCCTCTCAAACATATTTTATAAAAACATGCGTTAGAAATTTTCAAATCAACGCCATATCTTCTTGTCCCGCTCAAAGTTCTTGAAAACAATTGGAAATCTGCTCCATTAAATAAGGTTTCAAATGCCGCAAACCGCATTAAAAATATGCCTTCTTGGTCGAGATATTATAAAAAGAGTGAAAATCGTATTTTCGATCTAGCCGACCCTGGTGGGCCTCTAGCGGGCTGGAAATGTGGAGAAGTTTGTCCTACTTGATCCCAAATTGCGTGCCCCAAGCTCGGTAAAAATCACACAGGGGGGACTTTTCACCCTCTTATTCGGATATGCCCTTTAAAAAAATCTTTTTACATCGAATACTCTGGGTCATCTTGAACCTTGAGAAATTTTATTTAACGGTATTAAAAGGTTTTACTTGGATTTGAACAACCTTTGGGCTGTATTTTGATGCTCCATCTTATCCATTAATGCTTAATTAACTATTTTTAATTAATATGTTTATTGATCATTTATAAATTAATTAATGCCATTAACTATTTATTTTTCACTGAAGTTTTAATTAACTCTTCTTGTAACCTTCCATTTTCTTATTAAGAAGAGGGGATGTCCATTATGTTACCCTTGTCTTCTACCGAGTTGAGTGCTCCCCCCGCCCTTTCTTCCCCTCCCTTTGAACTCCCCATGATTCCCTCCACCCACGTTAGTGTATGCATTCTGTCACCGTGCCTTCAGTCCAAAATTCACCCCACTCTCCTTCACTGGAGCTTCGTCATGCGTCCTAATTCTGCCCGCCCACTTCACCGTGCTACGCCCACGCTCTTCTCTCTCACGTGCTCAACCCTTTCGTCTCTGGCCAGTGCCGGTAATTCGACGATGATCACGTCTCATCACTGCTCCGGATTACCATGGACATAATTTTATCAGCCTATACCTTACAGCCTCCATCTCCAATTTTTTTGGTCGGTTTAATCTCTCAATTATCAATACTTGGGGAGCGCAATACATTTCACGTGTAAACTAAGTGAGCATCTAGAAATATTGTCTTCTTGTATTTTTATGAATTATTTAAATATTAAATTTATTATTATAAATTATTTATTTATTGTTAATTACTTATTTATCGGCGTTTTTTGTTAAAACTAACTCCTATTGAGGCAGTGGCGGATACAGATGGGGGGCGCGGGGGGCGCGCGCCCCTCCCTTGCGGGTCCGGCCGTATTGGCAAACATGGCAGAACCACGATTGTGACTTTTTTATATCATAAGATGGCATTGTCTTATATATGTGTATAATTACATTAATTAAAATTTTATTTTACTCTGCCTGTGACTTGATTATTTTTTATTGCGATATCGCGATAAAAAGTAAAGGCAACTCAATATATCTTTTGCGCCCCCCCCTTGAGTGTTTTCTGTATCCGCCCCTGTATTGAGGTTTGGTATATCATGCAAACACATTTGTTCATCATCACTAGTAATTATAAGTATATTTGATGAATCATCACTAATAAGTAATATCCGAAAAAATCCCACTGGAATCTATTATGGATTAATACTTTGCGAGATAGTTGCTGTCTCTCTCTTGATGTCTTGATCGTCTACAGATTCCTTCGCTGTCATTAGAAATTCATTTTAAAACTACAGTCAATCTCAAGATCTTGGTTACCTTAGCCACAAGCTTATTTATGATTCAAAATTTTCGCTGTGATCTATTAAATTTATATATGTATTGTTATTACGAGGCACTTTGATGTATTTACAGTTCCGTGTTATAGCTCGTGCTTTAATGTGAGTTAACTGAATCCATATGTAGCCATCGTATCACTGATGGAATTCTTAACTCATCCCGATGGAATTTTAGGCGTATAAAAACTCAGGATTCCTATAGGTTGATATGCATTAAAAATAGAAAAAATCTCAGCTGTCGTGATATAAAGAAATATTTAACGCTTTATTACTGAAATCAACGACGCTGAGTCTAACCTCGAATTTTGTTTTTATCTAGGTGTTTTTGGGTTTATGCTCCTGAAAACCTTTTTCTCTTTGTTCTTTAAACCACGCCAAGACAATACACTTCTCAGTAATAGCTTTTTTTCTCCATTTTCCTGAGGAAGAATATATCCACGATAGCCTAAGGAATTTTACCTCTACCTTTATTGAGCTCGATCATTTTCTTTTGATGTTTGCATTACTGCAGCGTTTTATTGTTTCCTTGAATGTGTCCAATCTCCATTTTCCGCTGAATTCCACGCCTCTCCCATGGGTCCCGAAAACCTCTTTCGCTTGATATTCTCCTTCTATTCCCTTTTATGAATCTCAATCTTGGCCTTGGCTTGGTGCACGCTTGTCGTGCTTTCTACCCTTCTCTTCCGGCAGTCAGGAGGGATGACTACATATTTACACCTTTTTCTCGCTCCTTGACCTTCTGAATTTGTTTGCGGTGGGTTCTAGATTGTATACGGTCTTTTTTCGAGGTGGAATTGGTGTTGAGAAAGGTTTGTGAATGATAATTCGGTTTATCGACGATTGCTTTCGATGGTCATGATTATATCGAATTTTTTCTCGTTTGTATCGTTCGAGAGGGATTAGAGGGTCGTTTTAAGTTTGCATTTCCTCTAGTACCTTTTACTTCTCGATATAATGTATTGCATGAAATGTGATCTTGATCACCAAATAATGTGCCTTGCTTACATACACTTAATGAGGTAGTGGAAGGCTGGGCAAAGTAGCTGGTTAGATACCTGTCTCGACTTACAATGGATGCGATCCATTAGTTGCCGCCCTAATGGGAAAATACGCTTTGTAGTTCATTATGTTTACCAATGTTGTAAACATTAATCATAGTTAATGTCTACTCTGAAAAGAGTGTAAATGAACTGAGTTCACTGATGTCGAAAATTTTCTGCATATATGTATTGAAGGATTGGAAGTATTAAGAATGTAAATTGCGCGTTGAATACATGTTCGGATCTCTTTAGTTGCCCTGGTAATTATAAATTATCTATCACTGTCTGCGAAATAAACGCCATTGGACTGCCTCATCGTTCGCTGTTCTTGATTCTCAGTTAGTTCTTGATTCGCAGTTCCCAGTTAGCAGATGACTTAAGAAGTTTTACGGTGCTGATTTTTTTCTTTATAACTTTTATTTAGTAGGCAAGGTCACGATATGTCCTGTTCGTAAAATGTTTCCAGAAACAATCGAAAAGCAATGCAAGTGGGTGTTAATATCAGACGCTCTCTAGCGAAGATTGTCTCTGATTTTTCTCTTCTGAAGTGTCCCTTCTCATAAGTTATCCTGAAAAAAATGGCTTTTTCGACCTTCGAAAGTTCGTTAATTTTCATATTTTTTCAATAAAATGAGAAAAATAAGCTATGAATTATAAAATAATATTCTTCATAGGAGCCATATCATGCATATAATAGAATCACGACAGTATCGTTTTCACAAGAATTTTTAAATGATATTAATACCGGAAGGACCTGGAGTTGCAGAGAGCTTAAAGTTTTTTACTTATTAAAATCATGAATCGAATGCTGTAGCTGGAGCGGAAATATTTTTCAGTACTTTTGCGCCTTTGATGCTAGCTTTTATTGCCGCAAATTTTCGGGGAATACTATTAAATTTGTAGGAGAGATAAAATCAGCCTTCTATGTGAAGCTAAATGTCAATTAGATCTTCCTGAGGTTAGCCTTTTTGAAGATAGAAATAATGCTCTCTGAGTGCTTAGAATGGGAATAGAGCTCATTGCAAATGCATCCTATTTCCTCCCACGGATGTAATCCTATATTTAGCCTGCCAAGAAAGCACCTTAATGATCCATCTTCCACTCATCCCCATTCGTTTTCTGTCCTGGGGCACGAGGATGATGACGAGGTAGCCGAGTTAACTGGGCACCACAAGTTTATGGTCCTCTTTATGGAACTCTCCTGTGCATTCTAGTTTCTCTGCATTATAATTCTCAGCCAGTTGATTCTTTTATGACTTAATTACATCTGTGAATATATCCGTATTCTCACCCACATATATATTCTTTATTTGATATGGCTTAATACTCGTGTCATGTTATTTTCAACCCCTGTCCCTTTATTATAATTATAATGTAAATACTTAGGTACTGATAGTTGTTTTTTAACTATGCTGATGAAAAACTAGTTATAATAGCGATAATTTTTTCATATTTTCTTACCATGAATGAAGTGAACCGTATCGTCGTGAACTAGTAGGGACTTAGTCTCTGAAGGAATGGGTAAATACAATTTGCACATTTTACGTTCATATTTTGCCCACAATAAAACCACATTGAGCACCCCGCAGAAATGTATTTTGGATGCAGAGAAGGAAGATCTATATACACATTTAATCCAGGAATGAGGCCAATGGAACCCATTGACCTCATTCCTGGTATTTCCTGTTCGATGATATAATTCCGGAAATTGGAATTTCATGCTACCGCAATATCATATTACCCTTGAATCTCAACTATACATGCCAGATAAAAGCTTTTCTGACGATATATTTCACTTTAGTCTTTTCCGAGGAGGCCTTTTCAGTGGAATACTAAATAAACAAGGATTGAGGGCGTATAATAAATTGTATTGGAACATAAAGTAGGTCAACTACTTTGCATATTAGCACTTTGAGTAATAAATGTAAAACTATTTATTTCTAATCCTATAATTCAGTGCAAATCGTTGGGAACTTCGGACAAAATTGAATCAATGTAGCATGGTGCGTAACTTGCGGGAAATCTCATAGATAAATCTATTTTGTCACCTTACCACAATTATTGTTTTATTTACGCAATTTCATGAATTTTATTTGTAGCTGATCTTATGGTCGTAAATTAATCTGTTTCTCAAAGGGCAATTCTATTGAGGTTATTTGCATATTTCTTTCCACTCTTTTTACCGCACCGCAGTGATAGGGAAACCTTCAGTGTCTGTCGTTGCCTTCAACATCCATCATTCCTTTCCATAAACGAAAATTCCCTTCCCTCATATATTAGGTATGACCGATATAACTTCAGCTGTTGAGTTTCTCAATTGCTGCCAACGACTGCATTAGTGAGCCAGTGGGAAAAATCATTCGCAGCCGCAGGCGAATCTTAAAATGGAAGATGGTTATATGGCATCACGTGTCCCGAAAGAGAGTGTTAAGAAATTACTCTGTTCAATATGCTAAATTATCTATAAGTCATGCTATACAGTAGCAACTTTCTTTTCGCTTATTTACTTGCGGGAGTAAAATATTGTATCTCTTATTTATCCATGTTCCTTGCTAATTTGATGAATTTTCTTCCGAATGTTGGTCGATAAAAATACTCGGACATTTGCTTTGTCTTTCAGGAATAATATCGTCTTCACAATGAGTGTATAGCATCATACCAATGTCATCAGCGTATCTTGCCTATATCATATTGGTGCTTTTAAAATGTTGCCCGTAACTAGGTAAAAGCTGTACCTGCCGCTCTTATAGTGTTCTAATTGATCTACCCTAGTATGCAATTTAAATTATATATTCACACATTTCATTTGTGTTATTACTTCAGATGACTTGATTTGAACTCCATTCGATGTACCTGCATCATTTGAGAATTGCTGCATGAAATATTCTTTCACCTGTTTGTTGCATTTCATGGGAAAGATATCTAGTATGCATCTTAATGCATGAAGTAATATTTAAATTGTAGATGGAGGTCATTCCGCCTCCATTTCAAACTACCTCATCTGTTAGGGTTGCTACCCTCAATAATTATCTCTATCGTGACATTCAGTATGGTGATGCTGTGGCCCGGGAACCTGAATCGGTGTGTTCCGCGTGACCAAGGCGGGCGGCATTTGATCCCGACGACTCAATGGGTCAAAACGCGACTGCGTCGTGGTGCTATGGGATGACTGGCAACGCCGCCGCCCCGACCCCTCCTCCCGTCAGCCTCGAAATTTCCTCGTAGTTGGAAGCGAGCCCGGAGCCTCCGGGAGGAATGCTCTCTCTGTCTCTTCGCCCCTCCCCCTGCCCCCCCCCCCCCCAGCTCATGATTTGCGCGAAAGTCGTCCGCGCTCTTCCCTAACCAAAGTTTAAGGATACCTACCCCTCTCCGAGTCCCGCCTCCTACTTCCGATCCCCCTGGAGGTGGGAAGATTCTATTCGTCTCCTGCTTATTATGTTCCGTAATTCAAAGATTAGTTATTGATTAGTCATCTTTTTTATCACACTAAATGCATTCCCCTTTCAGGAATTCAAATTTTCTCAGCCATTGATATTTTTCTCTGTGAGCAGGATTTGTAAATTAATGTCGCAAAGATAATCTATGATGATGTTTTACAAACAAAGGTCCATTAGCAATCTATGTTGCTATGTAGAAATCCTCGTGAGTTCAAATACTCTATTTCAAATATTGAGAATAAAAAATAGCGTATGTAAAAAATGTATGCTTTTAAGTATCTAAGAGAAATTTAATTACTTACATTTTACTTGTTTTTAAGCCTTTACTGGATTAATTGAAAGGATCCGTGGAATCGTGATCTGTTTATCTAGTGGAAAAGTTCACAGTCGTGTGATAGTTTTACATTGAATCGCTTTCTTTGATTTCTATAGTTGTATGTCATGGAAGTTAGTGTTGATATCCGTTTCGGGCTGTTACTCGCGACTCACCATAGAATTGGGCCCTAATGTCTAGAAATTAGTTGCGGCAATATGTTGTCTGTGCGTTGTGAACACTGGATATCTTCCGTTCCTCTTGCCATAGATTATGCATTTATATATATGGCCAAATTGCTCTAGGCGCGAGTATTACATTCGAAGATTCTCCATTAGGCCTCTAAATGTGCTGCCACCCACCGCGGACTGAAATGGATTTGCAAAAGTCGCCACTTGCTACGGTGACGGAAGAACGATCCTAATTTCCCCGGGAAATATATCTATAATTAGGGACGTTAGTCTAAGTTTATATTCGAGGTGATAAAATTCATCGAATTCATAACTTTTAAATGCTATTCTTCGCACGTGCAAATTCTTATGGTAAATATTGAAAATAAATGGATCACTCTGCATTCATCGCCGCGCTGTGGATATTTTTTTAAACCGATAAAACAGCGATTGCAGCATAAATTAATCTTCTACGGGACGGACTAGGGCTATCTCTATTTTGCCCTCTTGACACTAGGGGCCTGGTATTCCAGAGCCTGGCTCAATTGAGTCCTCACTCAATCTCGGTGGTTCAGATCTCGAACTAATGTTGAGTTTGAGTTAGAGTTCTTATTTTAGAAGCCAACTTCAACTCAACCCCCGTGAGCTAGATTAACTGTGGTAAAATAAAAAAATAATTCATTTGACTAAACTACTTTCATTCATGGTCGCGTGCTCATAAAAAAACGAGTATTACTGGAGTACAATATGATTCGTGAAAGTATTTTTACAAGAGATATTTTGTTTTAAAAATGTGAGGCGATGGTGGAGGAGATCTTGGAACTTGGCGACTCAATTCGAGTGGACACTCGAGAACGATCTTGTTATACCAACGTGGCAACCGAGACGAGTTTGACTCAGGATCAAGACGTTAGTAACGTACTGTAATACGGCCCTAGGCCTCTATTCCCGACGTGTGCAAGCTCTGAAGAGACCACTGTCTCCCTCACTTCCTGTCTGAAGTCCTCCTGGCTACCCCATGGAGTAGTTTTTGAGAGGGGCATAATGGTCGGCGGAGCGGCAATCCGGAGGCATCCACGCAGTTTTAATTTTATTTTTGACGTGAGTTTCGCTGGAGAGGGGGGAAACGATGACGGTGTCAGGCAGTCAGGTGTCGTCACCGCCCCCCGGCCGTTTAAAAACAGGAAAAAAATGAGAGCCGTGGGCGAAGCAGGGGCGTCGCTCGTGGATGCATTAACGCTCGTGGACGGCTGCCAGTGCGACTAATTCGAGAAGCTGCGGTCTTCGGGAGGGAGGGTTAAGGACTACTGTCCGTAGGCCGGCTTCAGGTGGCGGTTTTACATTATTCTGACACACCTCGCTGCATCGGTTTGACAAGTTTATATTTGGAATGTGTCTACAGGTTCTCGGGCACACTGGGTAATAATAACTAGCCCTTAACTCTCTGGCGAGGCGCAAAACCAATCGGGCATGGAAAGCAACACGTAAAATTAGGCTTTCGGGCAATGAAAATTAAATCATGGATCCAATGAACGATAATGGCATGATTAACGAAAGTTCCATCACATGTTGTGAAAGAATGGCCATCTAAAGAATGCATAGAAAAAGTTTACATAAGCAGATTCAAATTATTATTCAGTCATATGTAATACTGTTGCATTCATAGATGGTTATTTGGCCCTGGTGAGTTCATTCTTTTACATTTATCCGGAAAGTTAGTTATTCTCCATCTTTTTCGCAAATGAGGGTGGCTTAAAATTGCAGACGTTCAATTTTTGTCATTATCGTACAACGGAATTTGAGCAGAATTTCGGCAAAGAGCTTTTAAGAGCCTCCCGCCTCAGAGCAGCCGAACATCTGCTCCAGATGTCTGCAGCGCTAAGTAGGAAGAGGAGGTGGATTGTAAAAAATTATAATAACCGATATCACAATTTTTATTTTAAATATGCGAGCGAAAATGAATAACCAAATGGGTAAATAAAATATTGGGAAAAACAATGAGAAAACTTGGATTTATTATTTAAAGTATGATACTTTAGGTGGTAATTGCGGGTACAATTGTCAGATCGGTAAAAAATACAGCGGAAATAAGAAAATTTAATTCCTCCAACAAAACTGAAAAAGGTTCACGTTTTTGGGCATCTTTTTTTATTGAAATCATGCTTTCATTTTTTTGCCCTAAAATTGAGCGTGTTCGTAGAAAGTATTAAGAAATTCCCACCAATTTATCGTATGATCGTGCATATTAATTCATTTATTTATTTATTAAATTGCTTTATCATTCTGGCGCGGCTGCTGTTGTTTTGACCCCGCTGATGCCGCCAGTCGCCGCGGAGCGCGAGGACAAGAGGTAGGAAAAGAAAGGAGTGATCGGCGAAGATGCGCGACGCCGGCTAGAGCGAGTGAAAAAAAAAAGTTTAAGTCGCATTCCGCCCGGTGGTCTCCAAGGCATTCGTGGAAATATCGTTCTAATCGATGGAGCACCCACGCATTCACCTCCACCTTGACCTATGACCTTAAAAAATATGTTGATTACTTTTGCCCGGAGTAGAGCCAATTATTGAGGTTTCCCTAATTATCAAGGATTGTTATAATATTTATTTTTTATTTCTCTCTAAAATATGCTAAAATTATTATTTATTTTTCTAAAAAGAATTATTTTTTCCTATCCACTGCATATGACAAGTGAATTTTTACGCAACCACAGTGACTGCGTAAAAAGTTAATTGTTCCACGTAGAGCTTTGGCAAACGTCCGTCGCGGAATAATGACAATGAGGGGTTCATATTCCGACGGTGGCTTAATAAGCACGACCTCCGTTTACTGTGCCACAGTGTGGACTTGAGACGTCCACACCTTGTTCTGTTAACCCAGTCTAGGATTCGCTTTGGAATAAGATGGCTCGTGTTAACCTCCATCCAGGGCATGGATGAATGTGATTGTTTAGTAAGTAAATTGTAAGAAAGGACTAGCATTGTTGTTATTATTTTTTTCCTAATCTCCTCTGGAAGAACTCTTTTATATATCTCTTTCTCAGTCTCGTTCTCTATCGTCAAGTACTACCCTAATGCTACCGCGTAATGATGTACCTGTGTATTATGTAATTAGCAAATTAAACTTGTAACTTCAAAAGTAATATGCTTATTTCACTCATAATTGCATGCTTTTTCCTGAGCATAAAATGATGGCAAAGATTTATTTTTAGTTTAAGGGCAGTTTAAATATATATATTTTTAATATATTTCCTCTTATGGTATTATTCCTCAAAGAAGACAAAAACCCTTCTTCCGGCGCATTACTCATAAGGCTCAATGGTAACTCACTTTGCTCTAAATTGCTAGCCAGCTCTGGTCTTTCCGCCAGAGTTCGTAAAGTATCCATTCTGTGAAAGGTATTCTGTCATTTTATTCAATCACCTGAACCCTTGGAAAAGATTCGTTTCACTTCCGCCGAAAGGAGAATGGTTGAATATAATTTGGAGTTGAGCGTCCTCCCTTACGATGGGAACAACGGAAATTCGAGTTAGCTCACTCTCTCCAACTCTCTGCTTCTTTCGCATTCCTCCGACGATTGCGTCAATCTAATTTCATTTCTATTTTCAGCCTCACGTCTCCTTTTCATAATTTGCTTCTGTATCTCTCATTTAAATGCCATAAAATTTTTATTCTGGGCAACGCGTTCAGGGTAATTCATTAAGAACATAATTTTAGAGAGTTTTTTTTACGTTTTTCTTTTATTCACCTACCTAGTTCCGACTTCTTGGGTCGAGATTATAATAATTTTTTATGTCGTAAGATTATTTTATGCGTTTCATTTTATTGGAAACTTTGAACGAGGTTATTCGGAGTCTATTCCAAAATGTAACTAATTGTGAGTCAGTTCCCCGCCTTTGTTCCAAAATGAATGCATTCCTCTTCTTTGGTAATCTTTTATTTTAGTAACTTATTTAATTTATTATATTTCTTTCGTTTTAAACAAATAAAATGAAAGAACCTCCATGAAAATAGTAGACTCATGTTTGAAATATTTAGATACTTTTCCATTCGCATAATAATTCTTTTTCAAAGTATTTACATCATATGCTCAAGCAGAAATTCCTAGAAGTTATAGCTTTTGAATTAGGAGTTACTCTGAGATTTTTTGCTCCATAATATTCTCCGAACTTTGCTTTTTTTCAATGATGGCATTTTATTTGCTTTGGAAAGCCAAAAACATAAATTATTCTTTATACCTACCTTTTATCATGCAGTTATTAGTTTTTGGCTTATCATAAAATGAAACAGTTGGCAAGCTGTTCTCGGAGTTGTGCGCGCAAGTTGGAATTGACATCATCCTTGAATAAGCTATCTTCATAAATGGCTTCGCTACATTTCCACCCACGTTTTCATGAACGGACAGATAAAAACGTGGTGAAAATTACAGAGTAATCAACCTCCCTTATAAATATAATTAATCAGCTATAAAATTTAGCGTTGAAGGACATAATTAAGCTGATTTTGCAAGTTACGTATTTAACTTGTGACTCAAGTTAGTGCTAATTTTGCGAGGAATACGGCTTAGTTTATTCCGTCTCTCGGCGGTTGAGACATGGAGAGCGGCCTTCTTTCCCGGTCGTCCGTTGTAAACCTATTGCGGAGAGGCTGCAAGTGATGTAGGCCCTCGGCGATTTCTCGGGAAGAGAGCTCCTCTGTTGAGTGTTTGATGAGGCCGTAAAAAGGATTCATCGGGAGTGGGTGGGGGAGGCCGTGACGGTGGCGAGTGACGGCTGCGGGAAAACTGATCGTACAACACACTGACGCCCCTCAAAACCTCCACACAAATCAAACATCTCCCGATGATATATTTCAAACCTGCCACGTGAGCGAGCGGCGCACAGTGGTCCGAAATCAGAAAACGCCATAACAAAGTCCAAAATGGCTTTTTTAAGATATAGACTATAAACTTATCGTAAATACTCGCAAATGATTACCAATTATAGATTCAGATGCTATTTTACAAAAATACGAACCGTTGCTGAGAAACAGTCGCCCAAACATTACCAATTTTCCAAAAACACGCGCGATCTCGTTTTTCTTCGAAAATCTTTGAATTTAAGCTGCTGATGTAGCGGTGGTATGGTTTTTATGGAATAAAAAACATAATATTTTTTTGATCCGGTAATTTGCCTTTATTACCCATGGTTTTTGAAAATTTTGGCTCACATCTGCCTGGTTTTGCCATGTAAAAAGACGTACCCGTTTTTCACGTGAAATTTGACATTAAGAATAGGCATTATCTTTCGTTTAAGAAAAAATTACGTTGGGAAATTCACATCATTGCATGAAAACCTGTGTGAAAAATTGTGAAAACCAATAAATATACTCCCTAAGTGACTACAATCTTCTCTCTTCATGTAATACCTTTGTTAATTGCGATGGGAAAATTTTCCTCTGGGCCGGGAATGGAACCACGGATCTTCGACCTCTACGCTATCCTAATTCCTCAATATCCATGGTATTTTACGAAGTTTTATAGTGCAAGGCGTGATTCCCTCGTGGACCATCGTATATGGTAACGCTAGGGAAAATGGACATCCAAGAACTCTAAACCAATAGGGTAGTTTCCTTCAGCACAGAAAACGAAAGGCATTGATTGCGATTCGTTACCCACCATTAGTGTATTCATAATACACGAATTATTTGGTTTTTGAAATACCGGTTTAGACGAATGGCAAGGGTCAAATTGTATCCTCATTTGAAAAAGGCCAGATTGGCGCCCATACGATTCCACTCCACGTGACGTCACAGGGACCTAGTTTCTACACGAGAGGATATGAGTTATACATCGTCTGAGGTTACCAATGCATGCTTGAGGCACAGAGCTTAGGGAAACATGTCTTAATAATCACCTATTAAAACTGGCTATGGTCGGAAAGTTTTCTTCGTTTGATAAGGTATTAATAAACCTTTTTTAAGCCAAGCGCTACCAGCCAGCAAGGTACTCAGCTACCCGCTAGCATCCTGCGTCCTATCAGCGCTCAGAGCCTCGATCAAGGTCACCTCACAAGGCGGGAGGGGGAACCAGAAATGCGTCGCACGGACTTTTTCCCATCATTTCTACTTACGCGTCGCGTTTTCGCGCGCTTGAAATTTTTCACTTTTCATTTAATCGCGAAAAATAGATATCGTCATTTAAAAATCTAAAAGCGTGAAATACGTACTCCAGGAGTAATAATCTTTCGATTTAGGCAATAAAAAAATAATAGGAAACCACCCTATTTGAGCCCTATAATAAAACATTCGCTGAATTCGCGCTTGAATGTGTAAATTTAATGTAATTAACATGGCAATTAAGGAGCCTGGATATCGTTGTTATATGCGCAGTAACCTGTAAAGCCAAAGGCCAATAGTTCGATTCCCGATTCAAGGGAATATTTCCCCATGACAATCAATGTGAATACCCAACCCCCTCGTGAAGTTGGTGATGCCGACTCCCATCGATGACCTTACCTATTTTCCATACTGATTGCCTCTCAGACACTCCTCTAGGATCCAGGTGTAAATAACCTTTTTTAACAATTTTTTTGAACTACGTGGGGTACCTATCGTTGGAATGCTATCGGAAGTATCTAATATTCTTTTAAATTTTCTGCGAAATTCACCCATACTTAATTACTAGCGATACTGGGTAACATTTGTGTCTGTTGTATAGTTTTGTCTTATCAAAAAAGTTTAAATTGCCTGCGAATTATATTTTTTATATCGTAGTCTTCGTTCGTGTTTCGTTGCCAGGACGATCGTTGACTAAATTTTTGCTGAATGGTTAGAGTACAGGGTGGAGTTTCTTGTGCGTTCCAGTTGAGAAGCATCGCAAACCTGTCAGTGAGAAGGGAAAGGAAGGTAGACAGACAGGCAGGAAAGGGACGAAGCATTTGTCAGACACTCGGCCCATTATTTCGCGTTTTCATGGCTTTGCAAAGGCTGGCGACGTGAAGATGTGCAGCTGTGTTTCTTTAGCACGCTTAGCTCTCCATCCCTCTCCTTCTGTCTCTCTCTTGTGTCCTTTCATTCACAGTTCCCTCGGCTCCTGATGGGGGTCATTAGCCTACCACCCTACCATATCCTCTATCCCCTTCCTCTCCATCCAGCTGTTCTTACTAGTGGGAAGGTTTTTGCCCTGAAAAGCTCTTTCATGGTTTGAAACTGTTGCTTTCATTCTAAGGGCCGTTGAAGCGTAGCCGAAAAGTTATTAGCAAAAAGTTTAAATTAGCTAAAAAATAAAACTTATTAGCTACAGTGGAAAGTTCACCAATAAATTCGCCTTTCGCGAATCATTGAATTTTCTCTAGGGTTTCTTTTTTTTAATGCATGATGACTGTGCTGTATGAAGGTTCTATTTTTTCATTCACCCATTCATTTCTATTGTTTGATTACTGCGATATATATCAGAATTTGTTCATTGATAATTTACTCAACTGTTCAAGGTTTGCAACTGTACATGGTGAAACCATGAAATAATTGTTGTGTCATTATCAAGGTGGATCTTGATAAATGCATGTATACTCCTTGCAGAAGGCAGCTATGGGCTTTGATAATGACATAGTAGTTTCGAAATAATGCTCGGAATTAAGTTTCAGTGTGGAACGCTCGAAGTGAAATATTTTTTGGTAGTTTTCTGTAAGAAACGAATTTCAGAGTTCATGATCCTAAATTTTAATTTTAACACCGTGCTTTTTTATTTGTTCTCATCAGTTCTAAGTCATACGTTAATTGTTCCAACTTAATGGCATTGTTATGTTATTTTCGTCTTAACAATGATTAAATAGTGGTTATATTTAGTCCAGCAAAGATTTTAATTTTAGTCCTATGAGCCTTTGACGTGACGCTCTACCAGGCGGTCTTCATTCGGTCCGCAATTGCACTCGCTTTATGTCCTCAATTTCTGGGTGAATCGTGGGCACTACAGAGTCAGAGTATTTTTCTCCCCTTTCGGAGGGCCTTTTACGTGAGCGACACTTGCGAATCAATTCGTCAATATCCCGGCGATGTCCCTCTCCACAAGAAGCTTCCTCTCCATCGACACTCACACCGTAGCATAGAGGATGTCCCTGCCTCCCGAGGCTAATGCTAAATGTGACTACCTTCCCACATCCCTGTTCAAAAGTAGATGGTACGGCCTAAATGCAGTCTTCTAGAGGGTGAAAGATACTGAATTGGTTTCCGATTTTTCTCCAAATTTTGAAGCTACCTATTCAATAATTTTATTCGTTCCGATGTTGGTATAGTAAAACAAAAGTTAATCGCTAAGAAAATCTTGAAGTCTTAAATGACTGACTTATTCATAACCCGCACTATTAATCCTTAAAAATATTAGTAACCTTTTAAATCTTTACACGTTCGTGATCAAAAACTGACTGACATTGATTTTAAACTAGCGAAACTATCGTCTCGGAATAAATTTCAACGCGGTGAAGCCCAGAAGCAATCGAGAAATCGGCAAATTTACGCTGCGGAAAACTACTGCTCATCAACTTTCCTTGTTTTACATTCCTATATTTACATGGAAAGGGAATCATTATTGGGATTTGGTGACCCATAGAAATTCCCGCTCGGGTTGGAGGTCCCGTTTTGTTCTTGCAGTCGATGGTTTTTAGAGGAAAATTTTTTGGGTTGAGGCGAGAGGCGGTCAAGGTAGATTATTCTTTGTTTCTTACTCACTTCCATTTTCATCTTACCGTGGAAAGTGATCTTACCTATTTCAACTTCTATAAGGGTAATATTCTGTTTTCCCGAAGTATAGACCTCATAGTGAGTTGATGTTATGGAGGAAAACATTAATGTTCTTCAACAGAGGGAGCAGAGGTCTTCCTGTCGAAGGATTATTTTTCCGCGTTAATATTAACACGTCAATCATGGCATAAAATTTAAATTTTTTATCCCCTATTGCATGTGGTGTAGACTTACTTTCTTCCCACTCAAAGTCGGCAAATTCTGCGATTCCTCAGTGCCGGAGTGAATTTTGCATTATCATAACATATTTCCTGGAGGACCTGAATCCTAATCTTTTTTAGAGAGAACCATGCGAATTATGTGTGATTCTCTCGATCTCTGCTCGTAAATTTATTCGTGTTGTGCTCACTTAGACATAAATCGATTCCTCTCAAGCAATTAAACGCACAATCCTTTTATCCAAATTTTTAATATGCAGCAAACACTAAACGGTCATTTAAATTTATTCACAAAAATTTCTAAAATTAATCTATAAATTTCATGAAGGCCATTTCAGGAAGGCCTGTAAAAATGTGGCCATTTGAGATCGGAGGGAGATGAAGATAAATTTTTCTAACTTTTTCTTGTTTTTTCCAATGTATTATGTTAGAACGGCGTTCTACTACTTGAATCATATTAGAAGGAAACCTAAATTCCTCTAGAATTAATTTTTAAATGGATATGGAAAACTGAAGCAGCTATTAAGATTATGTTGGCTTCTCCTAAATTTTAATTATACTTTCTTTAAGGCGCCTTGGTTCATTTATCAGGATAGTTGAGCAAATGTGTATTTTTTCCCGCTTGTTGATGGACATTTTGAATACTTTGGAATCGCTAAATCAGAAATTATGCTTCAAATGCCAATCGAAACAGCGATATTCGTGCCATTACTAAATGATTGATTTGGCGATAATTATCCACATCATTCAAAAGTGTAATCAAAATGATCCCTTGGCAAGTTCGTGGAAAATGGTCTTGTGATTCACGCTTGATACTGGACACATTCTCGTCTGGTAAGTCATTCACGCGTTCCGGAGCCTTTTCCTCGCGCATCGGAAACTGTCGTGTTTATTTACGAGGCGAGGGAGGGATCCGAGGCGATAGCCTCGCGTCGCCGCTTGAATGAAGTAGTTATCGCGGCCACCCACATCATGTCGGCCCTAATTCCGTCTCTTCCTCCCCCGTGACCTCCTCTCCCACCCTCCTCCCTGAGTGTCGACTCCTTTGAGCCATCCCTTCCGCTCCTCTATCGCCCATCAAAACTACCCCTACATTTAAGAGGACGTATCACTTCAATTCCATTGGTCTGATTTATTCTCATAATACTTTTTTAAATTTAAACTATCATCGGTCAGAGTTCATATTCAGACTTAAATTGTATTTACGACATGAAAATTTTAACTCTGTATTTTCGGTGAGGCTAAATGTCCTTATTTGAGATACAGATAAAATTCACGGTAAGGGAGCGATTTGTCAAGAATTTATTTATGGGTATTTCATTTGACCAGTAGACATGGATCATTTGGGTTGCTACAACGGTAAAGAAATAGAAAAGTCCATTTAACCCTCTATTTTAGGAGTATAAAGATGAAATTATTGCTATTGAAGAAGGTACTGGGGTTAGAAGAGTTTAGAGATAAACGTTTAGGAAACAACGTGGCGTAATGTGAGTAAAATTATGTCATATAATAAAATTGGTTGCACTTGGATATGTTTCCGGGTCCCTTTGTATGAGGGATAACTTTGCGCCCCTAAATCTTACAGGAATTTTTTCTGAGGCTAATAATGCGGAATCTCCCATTACCTTCTCATTTATAAACAAAGCACCGCATTTTCACCTGGCTTAGGTCCACTAATAAAAAATACGCCAAATATTTGCTCAAATTTATTAGAAGTCTATTAAATAACTAATTCTGAGTTTATAAAATCGAAATTTTGAGGCTGGGCAATTTCAGGAGACTGTAACGAGAGAAAATAGTGGAAAATATTAGCTCTACGAGAAAGACCTCAAAACAAATATATGTGTCGTATGAATCTGGATTCTAAGCAAAGTAGAGAGGTTTATATTATAAGTGGGGAGAATGGTACCGGAAGTTTGAAATCTAGTTCTTTTCGCGTAAAAATTTTATAAAATAAAGCATTTTCCTACGTTTTTTTTCAATTTTAATTTCTGGAATTTACAGCGCATCAATGCTGTTTCTCGCCTCAAATGTCTCGCAGAATCCTTACTTATTGTTAACTGTATTGTAGGTACAGTTTTTTTTCCATTTATCATAAATTTTGACGCTAGACACCTGGTGGTGATGAATGGAAGTAAGAACAACGCGAGCTAACGCAAGGCGGTATATGATTTACTTGAAAAGGAAGCTCTCAAAAATGACATCTTTACTTCACTCGCCTCCCATATTATATCTGCCACCCAATCTTCGCACGTGATCTCACACGTGTGCGAATAAAATCACCCGCTCACATTGGTCGTAGCTTGTGGGAAGCAGTCAAGTGTCTTGAAATAGTCCTTGGACCGCTATCCATTCCTTCCCTCACTTCCCCCGTACTCATTCAATAAGCCTACTTTCCCATAATAACCGTCTCCCATTTAAGTAAAACGTCTCCCTTCCGTCTCCTGTAACGTGTAGCGGTGTTGCCTACCTCCCCAGCGTATTAGGGGCACGGGACACGCGCGCCTATGTGGCACTCTCGCTAGAATTCTTTAATATTTGCGCGAAATCTCAATGATTAAATGAATCCAATGAAAGAAGGACTATAGAAAATACTACTCTGCAAATTGAGCGGAATTATAATTATTTAACTTTTATTCCTCTATTCTCCACTACAAAATATTTATCAACTGCTTCTATCCATATAGCTTTTTTTGCATAAAATTTGAAGCCAGAATCGATAATCTCCTGAGAAAAAATGTTTATCACATTGCAACAGTCTTTATTTTTCTAGTAAAGGCTGGTAACAGCGTTTTGGGGTTGCCCGCGACTTGATCTTCAAATATCTGACGTCTCTCCTCCCTCGCTGGAGGTCTGCTCAAGGCTAATGAGTTACAGAAAATTGTGCATTAATCATACGTTCATGGAAGGGGGATTTTTTCGATAACACTGGGATCCAGGAATTACTTATCTTTTGCCCTAAGTCTCTATTGAAACTCTTGGATGTTTTCGTTTTTCCTCATGGGCTTCCCTATAAATTCTTGCTATAGATTGCTTGTCCTTGACCATGGTCACCGCGTTTTGAACGTCGATATCAGCTTCATGTCGGCAGGGGAGAAGAAACGTCGGCTATTTTAATATCAAGAAGAGGGAAAGCCCAAAAAAGCATTGTCAAGTCATTCAAGCCAAGACGAGGGTAATCCCACAAAAGCATTGTCAAGCCATTCAACCCGTTAATAAAGCATTTGACCGCGATAGTTTTAGAATGTTTTGGAGCGAATCATCCAAATTGCGAGTGAATCTCTCATTCTCTGCTTGTGAATTTATCTATATTTTGTCATCAATATTCACTTACATTTGTAACATTACCTTTAAACTATTAAACGCGGAATCGTTTTTTTCCAATTTTTTTCATAAACTTATGAAATTTCGTTTTTAAAATGATATACCATATCATTTGGGGTACCAAATGTGCTCCTTTCCTCGGGCTCGAGACACCTCCGCGACACACCACTCTTTTCAGACCTCTGCCTTCCCTCCAACAACCACCTTCGACTTCAAAAAAAAACTAAATAGAAAGGCTCTCGGGTGAATGACCCCTGCTGGCTGGCGACTCATCTCTCGCAATGGCTGGCGAAGTTCGGTCCTTTCAACCCTCTCTTTCATGATAAAACTCCCTCGGCCGTCGTCGAGGCGTTGATTTAAAGCCGCTCGTTTGTAGCCCGCGTTAGCATCCCTCCACAAATGCCATCTGGCCTCGTATTCATTTTGATTGCCCTTTTAATCGTGCGGAATGGGGAAATAATTGCTGCCACCGATTAGCTAGCGTGTGAAATTTTATTCTATCCATGCTTGTTAGATCTTGTCGGAGAATTTATGGGCGTATATTGATGTAAAGAGACTACAAATTAATTAAATTCAAGTCAATGTTCAATTTATTAAATCTAATTGATCTAATTTATTGAAAATTTGATCAATACAAATTGATGCATCGTTAATCTAAAGCGAATGAACCCGTTTCTTCTTGTAATAAGTTGAGAGCAGGAAGAGGTCTTTTGACTTTTTTTGCGTGGGACACTTTTTGGATATTAATTGCAAATCTGCTCCAGTTCTGTTGAACAGAACGTGTATTAATGAATTATTTGAGAGACTGGTTCCGTCGTTTTTGGCGTTTCGAGACTTTTTCATGAAAAGAAGAATTTTCTTGGGCTATATACCAAATTGCATAGCATAAGACAACATATCGCCGTTTTCATGCGATTAAATAATTTATGGAATGCAAATAAAGTATAATTTTCTTTTGAAGAGCCCATAACTTGACAACTTGCGAGAATTTATTGACCGGAAAGACTGGCTCAATATATTGTTAAGTGAATCATCATAATGTGTGGGTTCATGACTCTGTTTGCCGAAACTTTATCGGAAATTCGATTTTACCTTATCCAAAAGGATTCTACTTTGTCATCCTGGATGGGAACTGTTATAGCCATTAGTGAAATTGTCTGTGCCATTCTTTGCAAATATCTTCAAATTTTTATTTTTAATTTATTGATGACCATTCCTTTATTCATCCTAGCATTATACATCCGTATTCTTAGTGGCCCCAAATCGTGGAATGACTATCGCGGATGTGCTTTTTTTTATTTTTTCGAAGCTCTTTTTGAAGATTTTTCCGAAGCTTCGCGATTAAAAATAGAAATTCCTGTCCTTTTTTATGTACATTATGTTACTTTATATTTTCATTGATGAAACTATTGGATACGAAAAACCAAAGGAAATTTGAGAATATTTTATTCACATTGCATAATGAAATCATTTTTCAACTAACCTTTTTCCGATCGTTTTAGCATGCTGAAGCGCCATTTCCATTCGACTTGCCTGTTGACTCCAACTATAGTGTTTATTTGCTAATAGCTTAGTATAATAGTACGGTGATGCACCCACTTTTATTTTTACGTCAACTCTTTTTTCTTTCATTAAGCTTCCTTTTATTCGAAACGACTTGTTCAACTCGTAATCTAAAAAGCAAGCAATAATTAGAGACCAAATATTTTTTGGATTAATAATCGTAATTTTCAATCAAGGTCGCTTGGAAGGCCATTTTTTAACAGTAGTCAATAGAGTACTACGAAAAGGGCTTATTTCCAAACTTTCGTGAGTACCTATGCAGTTGTTTCTCGACAAAGCCTCATTAAGGGGACGCGTCACCCCCACTCCACTAGTCTTTTTTACGTGACGCATAGCCAGGGACGCCGACTTACAAAAAATATTGGGGGGGCCCAAACCCGGGATCTTGCCCCGGGAAATTTTATAAGTAGTTAGTTTAAGTTTTTAAAGCATTTTAGAAGAGTCTTATGATCAAAATTAGAACCGTGATAACTCGAATCTCGATATCTGGACACTCCGGGGAAAATTGACAAGCCTGAAACATTTTTTGCTCACACCCATAACGAATTTTTGAGAGGGCCCAAGCCCACTCAAGCCCCATGGAGTCGGCGCCACTGCGCATAGCTTGAGTAAAACTTAGCTCTCATCAAGGAATTTTTAGGTTTTGTAAACAGGACCCTTGCCAATTTTTCTAAATTAAATACGAAAATTTTACCCCAGTATTTCTTTGAGGGTAAATTTTTCTTTTTGAGGTAATGGTAAGTTGGCAAGGAGTAAATTAAATGAACGAAAAAAAAATTAAAGACGTACTGTAGTACGTCACGAAGAAAAATTTGATGCCTTCTGTCAAGCAGGAGTTATGCGATCCCTTAAGTTTTTTTCTCTCTTATAAGGTCCATAATATCGAACTTTGGGTTTGAGGATGGTAGGGGAAGGGGGGAGAGGAAAGTGAAGGAGGGAGAAACTAGCACCTATCACACGTGTGGAGTTCTCGAGGAATGCATTAGTATTCCAATGACGCAATGCATATACGCGGAATAAATAAAGATGAATTTGAAAGTAGGACATCTTTAAGAGCTCTTATTGTATCTCGCTGGTCGGAATAATATACTTGAGAATACCATTCAGAGGGAATTAAGTTACGATTGAGGAACATAGTTTAAATTTAATTTTTTCTTTATCGCATCATGTTTTTATTATTAACTCATCGTATTTTTATCCCCTAATTTCGATGCTATAGAATAGTTTATTAGTTTTAATGTGGCCGTGATACGCATTCCCTAGCATGATCGCTAAGTGCTTACCTTTACCAATTTGTTCACTTTCATTATATTTATTCAAAAAATTCTACTTCTTGCGGTTCACATATCATTTGCCGAGACTAATTGTTCAAAGGGGATAGATTATGAGTAAGTTACTCACAAACCGTTTTCCTAGTCACCCCTCAAAAAATTTCTTAATAATCTCTGATCTCTTTACATTTCATTACCTGTTCGGAGGTTTACAACGGTGTTTTCTTAATTATGGCCGATTTTTTCAGTTCTCGTCCGATTCTCTTATTTTTGCGCCGTATTTCCACTGTCAGTTCATTGAATTTTAATGCAAAGTGTAATTGAAAGAAAGTGAGCGCGAAATAAAATGATTTTTAATTATTACTCTTTTATAATAATACCCCTTGCTTATTACTGTGTTACTATTACGTCGGCTGCCTTAAAGTGCCCTTTAAGAGGGAGCATGGTAAAGTCGTCGCATGCCAAACCGAAGGTCGCGGGTTCGAGTTTAAGTTACCTATATCCTGGGCATGGGTATTTGAAATGGTGCTATTTTTAATTGTTGGAATGCCATATATAAAGGCCTCTATGAACTGTTGTCCGGGGTTTTGGAGATAAATAAATATATCCGCATTTCGGACGGTTTGGGCTCTTTCAGACCCTTGCATAACATTCATCCCTTGAATTTTGATGTTAGGATATTTACGAATAAATAATATTATACATTAATGAGCATCACTAAATTCCGCGGCCATGCCCTCGCACATGATTCATTAGACTGAATCAGACTGCGGTACATAATGTTTTTCGTTATTTTCCTCTTTTAGACTGGAAACTCATGTAATATAATGTGCATATTTGTAGTACCAAGAGAATAATTACGTTAACTTATCTGCAATTTTTACGGCATACAACTGATTTTGGGTCTATGCATGAGTGGCTATTATTCCGAAATCATTCTGCCTGGTTGGATCTATGCGATAACATTCGTTGATGAAATGGAAATCTGCCTAAAAGTACGTGGAAGGAATCCAGGTCACACGGAACATGACATAGAGTCGATGAAGATGTTTCATCGTTCTTTTGACCCAGTATTTCGTCTGGATAGGGTGTTATGTCTGGCACACTTTTCCTTTAAAGAATAGTGCTTTTCAAATATTTCGTACGATGTGAGTTAAAAATTGTTGCTTTTTTATTCTAGCACGTATCTAGTGTAAATTAATCCTCAAGCTCCTATCGTAATAAATAGGAAGAATTTTTGTAGTTTAAATTTAATATTCGATATCTGATCTTAATTTCAAGTTAGTAGTTTCCTCGAGATATGGTGGAACTGTTCTAGCAAAAAGAAAGGGAATGTAGCAAAGTCTTCTATTCTTACACGCTAAACAATTCAAGGTTTGTGAAATGATATTCACTGCGTACTATTTCAATTATGATATAATCTCACTTGGCTAAGTTTATCAAATACTAGGATTACCCTTATCTTTGAGTTCTGATTATTTACCTGGAAGATTCCGCAAGTAAAACCTGCTGCAAAGTATAAACTTATTCTGCGAAATAAGTGTTAGTTTTCTGATTTAGGGATTTTTCTAATATTGTTAATCAAAAGCGAATGAACCCACTCCAGAGTAAGGATATGATCCTCATTATAAGGAGCCTACCGAAATTTTCACCATAGCAAGAAGACATTTGATGATATTTCCATTCTGAAGGATGCCACACTTCCTCAATCTATATCCCTGCCAAACGATTTTTAATCCTTTTTAATTAACCTTTATTCAAGGAAATTGCCGCGGACTGGTTAGGGATATAACTTTACGAAGTCACCCGCAATGTAGAAATTCCTCTGCGAAAAAATCATTTGCCTAATAAGTTTAATTGTCTACTCGTATTCCATTGGTAGATGGTTCATGACTGTTTCCCATTTCACATCAATACATCGACTATGTTACGATTTCACGTCTTTCAAGGTATTCGTAACTGTTTTCTGGCCTAGTTTTTCGTAACTGCGCAATGCAATCGCATCGAAGGTTTTTTTCGTGCTTATTCCTAGACTGTACGCACGCATTAACTCTGGGTTTCACCCAATAAAATGCTTCGGGAGCCTGCAGCTGGCGTTTGAATCTGAAATATTTAGAGAAACGGCTGATTTTTTTTTTAAATCGACGCGCATATCTGCCATAGAATCATCATCTTTTACCAGATGGAGGCATAGCTGTCATACTTCGGGCACCAAGCCAGAATAAGCCATAAAAAATAGCTCCTATGGCCAGAAGATCAAATGAAAACCGCATTAACTTTATTTCCCTTAGAAACGAGACTTGGTGTGATCCCCTCCAAACGCTGTGCAAACAAGAATTGTTGTCTTGTGTTCCCTTGAGACTCGCGCATCCCTAAGCCCCTTTTCGCTGGCTCCGTAATTCTGCTTGCTTGGGAATATCCACGTCCAGTGAATAGTATCTTCAAGTACTCTTTAGGCGTGGTCAAGTGATGGCAACGGGTGGCAGCTGCCTCGTCAAAATTTCTAATCTTTTATTTTACCATATCGCAATTTTGCGATCCAAATGTTGAATGTTCCTGGTTTGATCGAGTACATTAATATTATGTAATTACTTTTTGGTGAGAAATGAATTTGAAAAGCCGTGGAGGAACACTTAAAAGTGATGATGGCTTATTCATTCCTAAATAACGAATATTTCGGTGTTAAACCTTTGCTGTCATTTTCCTTGAATTGAAAAATTTAATTTCGTCCTGCGGCCGATATTTCGTTCTGGCTCGAGGAAACTTCGAAATTAGGATCGTTTAATGGAAAACGTTTAACATTGAATACCTAAGTATCAATTACAATGGTGACGAATGATATTTTTTAATAGAAGATCAATCATCAGAAATATGTAACTTCAAAAAATGCTGATCCTAATATTTACGAAATTTCTAAGGAAGGGACCTCGTTCTCTGGAGAAAATTCTTGAACTGACTTTCCCATTCCAAGTTTGGAACCAAAATTGCGCCCCAGAGATGGCCGTTCATGTTAATTTGGGTAGACATGAAGAGCGAAGAAGCATTTTTATAAATCCTCCACGCCTATCCCCATCCGCAATATAATTGTGAGTGACCACTTTAGCTCAGAATAAGGTCTATTTTTTGCATCTTATCCATGAACCTTTCTCCCTTTTTCCCGCCAACCCATCATCCTTCCCGGTTTCCAGCATCTGCTCTCCTTTTAGCACTCGCTCCAAAGTCTCCCTTTGTATTCTGTCTTGTAAACTATAGCGCTATTTTCCTTATTTCTGCATATTATGATTTTAAAATTTTCGGCATGAAAAAGAGAAAATAAGGTTGCACAAAGGCCGCTATTTCTATTTTTTGCTTTTAAGATTTTTCCTTTGTCTGGGCGCAGGTCGAAGTCCTACGTCAATGAAATGTGCAAACTAATGCTGCCGACTTGTTTCAAAGAAATTCCCCTGGCCGATTTTTTTTATTTTAAAGAAATTTCTTTTTTGGGTGTTTTCCGCATTGTTGTGTCACTTCCACTCTGAATGAGGTACTCTCTGAGGAAGCATCCAGTCTGTGAAGAGAAACGTCGGTGAAAGTGATCTCAATCAATGCTCCGAGTAATCTTCACTCAAATTGTGATTAATTTAATGTTAGAAAAAAATGCAATCACTTTCTATGCGATTTCTATGTTTTTTTTTCTACAGACTTTATTTTCGCCACTCTGACGCTATCTTTGCTAATGTTTTATTTCACATCCCAATATATTTTTTAAAACCCCTGTACCTAAAATTTATGAAGTCAACTTTAGGCTTTTAATATGCGACCAATCCATCTTTTTCCAATCCCTGCTTAAAATCTGATTCTAAAATATTTTGGCGGAGGACTTCACATGTGCAATGTTGGACTATGAATCAACGGCGTATGTTTATAGATCCTCATTTTGGGGGTGGGAGCACGCCCTCTCGGCGTCATCCCTAATATTCACCCGATGATGTTTTCTATTTAAATGTATCTATACATTAAATATGAAGGAGTGCCACTGAGCGCTACGGTCGTGCCCTTGCTCTTGATTCACATAACTAATTCAGGCTCTCGTACGTATTTGTTTCTTATTTTCCTCATTCCAGGGGGCGCCGGCCCCATGGGCTACTGCCCCCGTATTTATGCCCCTGCTACGAATTAAATTCATTTTTCAAAATTTTATTTTTTTAGGTCTATAATTGAAGTGAAAATGTGGTGAACTTATTAGTTCTAGGTATGAAATCAGCATTTCATTCTATGCTTGATTCATATTCTTTTCACTTATTCTTCTTATGAGCTATGTCTCCCATGAAAATTTCTATCATGATGTCAAAGGGCATTGAAGAAAGAAATAATAAATAAAATAGTAGTTGGAGTGCCTGGATCATGTTTACTGGGGTATGGAGCATTGTATAGCAGATTCGCAATTAATTAATTAATTGCGAATTAATGAATGCAACGCTATCAAAAAGATTTTAAATTTATTTCTGTGTCTAATATTCAGTGGCTATCGTTTTCGGGACTGCCGTGGCTGCAGACGATCGCCACCTGTCGACGCGACGCGCTCTTAATGCGATTCGAAAGCTCCCTTGAGATCCCGCGCTGCAAACTGCTTCATGCTAGCCAATTTTCGTCCTCTTTGGCGACTGCTGCCACCTAGCGCCGAAACATCACACTCTCTCGCTCCGCTCTTTACGGAAGCGTGAGGGAGAAAGTAATTTGAGGAAGAAAAGGAGCTGTCTCGGCTCACGTACTCGGCTGCCTTAGAAAACTCCTTCGCGGCTACCGCCTCGTCGCTATTTATACGACGGGTTTGCGGCGCCGGAGACAGGTCTGGGGTCGGTGGGAGAGTGCCCTCGGCGGTTGCGGGCGATATAGGTGTGCGATATACGGTGCGAGGAAGGAGATCGCGGAACGACATCACCTCGCCATCATAGCTTGAGTCACACGACCATTTTTCACGCACAAGTTGTGGAATAGCGGCAATGACAGCTCGTATGACTGAACTCTCGGACTTCGTCATTTTCAGGAATAGCAGTGATGATCACTTTCTCTTACCAGCATTTAACACGTGAAATTCTCGCTGCATATCGTTGCACAGTGAGAATGTTTTTGAGTTGCCGCCTGTGATGAAGATAGGAAAGGGGTAAAGGTTTTGAATCCTAGGTCTATTAGCGATCCTAACTAAACTATTTAAATGCGTAAATTTCAATATGAAATAAAACTCGCTTAAATCACATGATTTACTAGTGGTTTCGGCTGTTACATGCGTCTTTATCGCACAGCCCATCCAGTTCGTTATTGTAACGTTTCAACTCTACACGTTCATTACATCAAAATTACGTGATATGTAGCAAATGGTAGTCTAGACTACAAATTTATCTAACGTCGGAAACTGCTCCCTACGTGATCCCTGCACTTGTGGGTGACAAATGATCGTGTGACTCATGGCTTGTCACAGTCGAATCATCGCGCGACGGATGCGTTCGTTTAGAGCGGAATAGAGAGGGTCCCGCCCCCTTTTCCGTGGTGTGGAGGAGAGCGTGGCGCTGAGGGCACTGCAGAGAGGGCGCCGTAGCGCCCTCATCGATTCCGCGCCCTCTGCAGGGGAGTGGGGGCGGTGCAGCATCCGACGGGAGGGGTGGTGGATCGTGGAATATAGGAACGCAGCCAAGTGGGGGAGGCGGGGAGTGGAGGGACCTCTCCTGCAGTCGCACCGCGGCAGTCATGGCGTCCGGCGGTGAAGAGGTCGAGGATCCTCCACGGAAGGAGGAGGGAGGGGGGGCCAAGAAGGAGGCGGAGCAGCCGGACAAGAACCAGAAGAGGGGAGAGGAGGCGGGAGGGGCCAAGGGGCAAGTGGCGGACGAGGGCGGCTCGTCTTCCGCGAAGGAATCGGGCGCCGAGGGAGAGTCCCCGCGGAGGCCCCCCGAGAGGAAAGAGCGGGCGGCGCGGAGGGCGGCCAAGAAAGAGCCACCGCAGGTGCCATCCGAGGCGCCGTCTTCCACTGACACGTCCCCGGCGCCACCTCCGCCGGCGGAGCCCGCCGCCACCACCAAAAAAGACGAGGAGGCTGGACAGGATGAGGCCGTGCCGCCCGGGCCTGCCCCCATTGCAATCGATGGCGACGAGGCCAAGAGGGTCCGACGCAGGAAGGTCGCAGGATCTAAAGACGGAGCCAAGCGGAGGACAAAGAGCCGCGACGACCCCGACCGCAAGTCTCTGGAGGTGGTACCGAAGGAGGAGGGGGCGGAAGTGGTGGCCCAGCCTCCGGAGGCCCCCAAAGAGCAGAAGGAAGGCAGGTTCAGGAGGTGGCTGAGAGTTTGGCGCGAGAGGTTTGGAGCGTTACGAGAGATCGTGTCCCTCTGGAGGAACTTCTTGGCCGAGGAGACTGTGCAGGTGGCGAAGATCCGCTCTCAGAGGAACCGCTGCATCGGCTCGCTCATGATCCTCATTGTGTACGTGGGCATGGGCGGCATCGTGTTCCGATTCACGGAGGGCGCGTTCGAGGCTTTCTACAAGTGCGGTGTGAAGAGGGTGAAGCGGGACTTCGTGGACGGGTTGTGGTCGGACGCGAGGGCCCTCGCCGAGGATGAATGGAAGTCGCGCGCCCGGAGGCGGCTCATGGAGCTGGAGGGCCAACTTCATGCCGCCTACGACGCCGGTGTCACAAGTTACAGCGGACAGAGGGCGTGGAGCTTCCTCAACGCGGTAGTCTACTGCCTGACGGTGGTCACCACCATCGGTGAGCTGCCACCCTCTTGACTTCACTCGTTCGCGACGACTGTCAGGCGTTTACTTTGATGAGGCCTCCTCCTTGAATTCTTACAGCGCGCATTAGTCGGTGACGAGTGGAAATTGAACTCTAAGGAATAATTAATTCTTCGCGAAATTAAATGAGTCGTCCTTGTTCTGAATACATTTAAGGAGCATCGCTATCTTATTTGGTCTGCTACAGCGCGATGCCAGTACGCCGACGAGCAGACTCTGGGCCGATGGCGCGTCGTGTACTGTCTAGCTGGAGCTTCCGGCTCATTTGAAAGCCAATCTGTCTGCTTGCGATTCATGTAATCAACGGTGGAATTTACTCCTCTTGGATATTAAAACCTCTGAGTAGAGCAGTGAGTTCAGTTTAGCGAGAGGCATTACGGTGCCCTTCGATGTCGCCATGATTGTTTTTTCCCTTGCTCAGACTCCTGCCATTCTCATCATTTTACCTGTTCTGTCCTCTCCTTGGGTCTTTTGATGATTATTCGGTGAACTCCAGACTTAGGATTGTCTTGGGAATCAAGGCTTCTCGGTTTATCGCCTGGGTGAGATCATCCACCGTCTCGAGGTCGGCCATTGTCATCGAGGATACTGAAAGTGGCATCGAAAGGAGTGTACGTACCTATTCAGTATCCCTGACGACGTGGGCCTTCTCTGATCTCGGAACGTTGGAGACGATGAAGCGACTCCTCCGGAGGGATACACATCAGGACTTAATCCTACAGATTCTCCTGAAAAATCATCCTTCTGTCATCGTTTGTACTTCCACGCGAATGTAACCTGTGGCATCCTGATCCTGTGTTGTCCGCTGGCACCCGTCCTCTTCCTCTGCTCATTTTACCCGCTGAGCGAGACAGATGTTGGATGCCTTCCAAGCTAACTCGATCGCATTTATTTCTTGCGAACCGTCCTGCGCTAGAGAGGCATTTTTCGCGCATCTCTTTTCCTCCGTGATTTCAGTGACGCGCGCGTGAACGAGATTCCTGGGAGTCGATTATTGATTAAGGTCAAGGGTCAGGAGCTTTGTTTACATATCGATGCAGGGTCGTGTTTTGCCGGTATCTTGGCGATGCAACGAAATGCATCGATCACCTTTCAATTCGCCTGCAGAATTTTCGTGGATAGTTCAGTTAGATATTACAGTGGGCGTAAGCAGTGGAGCGCGAAATCTCTGACGCATGCAATGACTTTAATTCGAGACCACTTTTAAGGTGAAGCACTTCGGCATTTCCGTTTAAGGAGTTCTCTCGACGCCGCGTTCAAACTCGCTCTAATGCTATGCCGTGAATTATTCCTTTTTTTTTTAAAGTGGTAATTTACTGTGACTGTTTGATAACCAATGTATGTATTGCCTTTTAAGGCAGTGCGTATCTTATAAGTAAGTATGGGTTACGTAATTAAGGTTTAAATATGAGTTGGTAATTTAGGGTAGTGCCGAACAATTATTTTTTAGGTAGATCTCCCTACTTTAATATTAAAATACAAGTAAATTAGGAAGATATTTGTTTTTACCATTGTAATTATATCCTCGGGAAAGTACTGTGAACCGATCTAATTCTTCTCTGACTTATTGGTAGGTAAGTCAATATGATCTATAAATCTTTACTAAAGTCAATCTTTAGCTTTCTACAGAACTTTGCTTCAAAATCTGTCTTCTTGTGTATTTGAAACTGAGTAGGCATAATGCTGAGTTCAAAATTACTATACTCGGCAAAAAGTGCAATATGTCTAGCAAAGTTGGGGGAGTTTGAACATTTTCTCAATGGCCCTGTGTTACTACTACTTTAGGGGACAGTGGTGTAACTTTGGGGGGATAGATTCCCCCACCCCCCCAAATCTTCAGAAAAATAAAAATAATATTTAAAACTATCGTCTAAATTTAACATATAACAACTGCATCTGTTTAAAATTAAATTTTAAGTGCCAAAATTATGTCAAATGTATTTCCAGGCATGTCATTTTTCAAAAATATTCCCGGTTACCTGGGGGGGTTCCCCACTCCAGGCCCCTTCATCCCCCTCCAAAGAGTATGTTTCTAGTTATGCCACTGGTAGGGGATGGCAAGTGTAATGAAAAGAAAATCAAAACCAGTAAAATTTCAATATTTTCATTCTCGGGAGCGAAATGTGGAAACGAAACAAATTGGATTTAAACCCAGGGAGCTAAACTTGGGGTTGCAAAGAAATCGGAGTCAATACTACTTCAGGTCGAAACTAAACTAAACCTATGGGATGAAACAAGATACAGATAATGTTTCGCACCAGAGGAACCACATGCTTCACCTTAGAACAGTTTACTTTCAACTCACACACTGAGTACGAAGTATGGTTAAATGAAGTAGAGGTTCGGCCTACCACCATTAGATGCATGGGGCTCTCATATTTTTACCACTAACAGGAGAGCGGTGAACGCAAACTGGCCACTAGATTTTTAAGCTCAATGTTTAACTTTTCGACACGTATGCCACACGTAATGGGTCGAAACTATTCCCTCTTTCCCCCCTCCACTCAATTGCTGGGATTGAAACTTAACTATGAGTAGCGGAGTTTCAATTAACCCGGTAACGCCTGAATTAAAAAGTTTCTGCGATTTTTGTGGCAATAATTTCTCTAAATGTCAATGAAACTCTGAGTCATTAGGTGCCAAATTTATCCTGTTACCACTAAAAGTTACGCCTAGCGGTATCATATGGTACCACCAACACATTTTGCACCATAACATCCCAATATATTAGGCTCACCTCAAATAATAATCATACTTCATACGAGATATACAGGCTATAAAAATCGTAATTACATAAAAAAAAACCTTTGTATTAGCAATACATGGGGCGTAAGCAAAGAAAATGAAATGCTTGCTCTGAAAAATTCAGTTTTTTTTTTTTTTTTTGGGCTCGTTGATAATTCCCAAATTTCAAACGGCTCTAAATGTGTTAAAAACAGCTTTAAAACACCAAAATTTTCGGAAAACGTCATTAAAAATGTTCACAGCAATTTAAATTTCTCAAAAACCCTAATAAATTACGATAAATAATTAAAAAAGTTACGTTTTACACTGCACTACCAGCTGGTACCATTTGGTACCGCTAGGCGTTAACGGGTTAACTAAGTTTCGTTCCCGGGAGTAAAGTTTCGTCCTGGGTCAAAACTAAACTCCTTGGTGATTTTAATTTTGAGTGGTGATGAAACTAAACTCACGCCTCGTATTTTTGTTTCACTGTGGTCAAATTAAAAAAGAAGAACTTTGTGCTTTTTTTTTTAAATTTAATTATGAATCGCTTTCACCAAGTTACGCCTCAAACAATCAAGTTTCACTCTGGGTCGAAAAGGAACTATTTCCTATGCCTAGCCTTCCCTTGCTCTCCTTCCTTTGTAGGCAGGTAGGTAATTGGAGGAGGCAACCAACAGCTTAAGTTATTTGTGACATAGGGTAGGGTAGGGAAATAAGGGTGGAGAGATACCCAGTGTTGTCATTAGACTGCTCTTAGTTAACCCTTAGGCTGGGGGAGTACATGATTTTAGCTACCAGCCTGTGCGGGAGAGAACCAAGAAATATTTTTCCCTCTAGCCTGGTCGAGTGTCTCAGTAGGAGTGAATCATTATAATCCGGGGCAAGCCTTCCTTCTTTCTTACCAACGGATGGACCTACATTTGGGCATTTGTTGTAGGCATATTAACAGTGTGTATTGGGAAGGAAACAATACGATATGGGCAGTATGATAGGAAATTCAGGGAGGCATCCCCTGCCATGAGGGATGGCCAGGGAGATTTAAGCCACTTTAGTGATCCCTAAAGTGAGGAAAAGTTTGCTTGGGCTCTACGTGGGTAGAAATAAAAATTTTTGGAAACTACTGTAGGTAGTCGAGCAATCGTCAAACGTTTAAAAATGTTCCTGCAGTCTAAGGGTTAAAGGCACCAAAGGGACCACAACTTACTCCCGATCCAATGGACGGAGTACTGCACTGCTGCCAGTCCCCTTCGCAAGGAACTCAAGCAGGGATTGGCCATTCTTTAAAAAACCTTTGCCTCCCAGGCACCTGTCTCTTCACACACCGAAAAAGTTTAGCACATATGGCAATATGAAATATCTCTGGTTGCTTCCCACATAGATAATGTTGTTTAAAAAAAATTAATGTTTTTTTTCTCATTAACGAAGTTGGTGAATGGATAAGGTTTCACCACTCACTCTTTGTAACATGCAGTTTCCACAGTAATATGTAGATGTAATTCCCTAAACTTATTCTAGAATAATTTTTCAATGGTATGTGGGGGGCTGCTTTCACATCAATTGACACCACCGCTCATTGATGAAGGTGGCTGCTGAAATAAAAGGGGGAATTCCCATTTTTTATAAGGGAAATAGATTTGGTACTGGTAAAAGTGGCTGGTTAAGGAGGTTGCCTTATGGGAAGATTCCTGCATATTTGATTCCACAATTTTCCATTTTCTTTAATCCTGGATATCACTGGTTTTAAACATCCATCCCTGTTTGAGCAAAAATCCCTTTTTGCTAATATTTTTTGGCACAGCTCAGTCAATAGATTAGAAAAATTCTTCTGGGGCTTTATAATTAAAGTGAGTTTACCTACTGTAAATATAAAGCTAACAAGTAGAGACATCATTAAATAGGAAAGAAAATTTTATTTTGCATTTTTTTTACTGGCCTCATGATGTTCTTAAATTTTTTTATTCCTATTGTTTTTTGAACCAACATGGACTACATATACAATTTAAAATGAACCCTTACTGGCAGCCTAATTAAGAGTGTCATGTGCAAAACATGCAAAGGCTGTTTTCAGAAAGTTTGCAAGCTTTCCGGTTTTTTACTATTTAACCCTGTAACTGCGCAAATAAGCTGAAACAGAGCTCCCCACAGGCGCAAAAAAATGCTAATATTTTTTTTATTTTTGCATAATTTTATTAATTATAACTTTTTACTTAAGGAAAAAATGTTTCAAAAATATTTAATTGACCAATTTTCTGCTGATTTTACTTCAAATGATGAACTTTAGGACATGTATTACAACTATGGAAAAAATAATTTCAAAATATATTAATAAATTAGAATCGTCAATTGACGATGGGAGCAGTCTGCTAAGGCGATCACTTATAGACGATGGGAGCAGGTTAAGGGTTAATTTAATGTGATGCATCGAGATTTTTCCCAAAACTGAGGAAAATAATGGGTCTGAAAACCATGGCAGTAGTACATGGATTAAAAATAATTTTTACAAAGGAAAAATTGCCATTTAATCATCATTATTATTATTATGAAAATTTTAGGCATCTATAATATGACCGAAGGCAGTGTTGCACATCCAACATGGGCTAATTTATAGGCCAGGTGGCAGTAAAAGGATTATGTGTAGTATTTCAAATCCTGCCATGTGAACAGCGGTGAAATATACATGTATTGCCATGAGAAACAAATTCTCCGGGAACCAGGAATCGAACCTCAGACCTTTGGCTTTCCAGGACTGCACAGACCACTATGCTATCCAGGTTTCTTGACTAGTACCATGGTTCTAGTGCAGTAACAACTAGTACCATGAGGCTCGGTATAATTGCCATGAGAATCTCGAAACCTGGATTGCCTAGTAGTCTGCGCAGTGGCATTGGAAAGCCAAAGATCCATGATTCAAAACCCTCTCCAGGAGAATTTTTTTTCATGGAAATACATGTACGTACATATAGTAAAAGGGTTAACTAATCACATATGTATGCCTGAATTGGTACTGTCACGTACTTATGGTCTCTATTTGTTCCTACTCCTTCTAGTTAGTAATTAGGCTGTATTGTTTATATCAAAATTTCATACCTCACCTCTTATTTAATTTTGGTAATTCTCATAATTTTTTCTACTCTTTTAAGGCTATGGCCATATAGCACCAGCTACAACAACTGGACGAGCAATAACCATAGTGTATGCCATTATTGGTATTCCAATGTTCCTGATTCTTCTTGCTGACTTTGGAAAGCTCTTCACTCGTGGAATCAAATTCCTGTGGGCATTCATCCGTCGTCTATACTACACTGGCAGTTGTAGAAAAGTGAGAACAACTGCTCCAGTACAGGTTAGTGGATACTACTCTATTTTTATGTGATAGCATTTCATATGGAATTAGTAAGTTGAATCACTGATTGACTGAAGTGAATGTGTCCAATGACGGGATATCCAAATGCCGACTAAAGTTGGAAAGTGTTCCATACTCAGTGGCGTAGCCAGGAATTTTATTCGGAGGGGGGTCCAAAAGCAGGGGGGGAAATTTTTGGAAAGAAGGGTACTAAGTGGAGGGTTTTAAACTAATTTTAACACTTTCCATAATCAAAAAAACTTCATTTGTAAAAGAAATATTGGGTAAATTCATGATTTTTCACTATTTTCTTTTCTTTTATGAAGGAAAATAACTTTGCTTTTACATTATGGGGGGGGGTTTCTGGACCCCCCGGACCCTCCCCTGGCTACGCCACTGACCAAACTCTTGAAAAGCACAGCAAAGCTCACATCAGTAAATACGATTCTGGTAATTTTCCTTTTGCCGTAAATCGTAAGCCTTCGAGAAATTTCCGCCACCTGACTTCTGACGTTAACTCATCAAACACTTTGAATGCACACAACCCCATGTGGTGTAGTCATGCAACCACAAAATAAGAATTGAACCAATCACCCTTAGACCACACCTCAGGGGGTTAACACCTCTTCTTCTCCATGTTGATAGTTGCCTGAGACAATCAAAAACCAGGTTTTGGAGACAATTTCCTTCCAACTATTATTAGACTTTGGATTTCCTTTCTTCAGACATATTCAGCATTTCATAATGCATAAGTATCAGCATCTACTCATTTTTTATAATATAAGAATACGAGTTGATTAATGCTTAAATTCTTCAAGCGGGTAGTTGAAAGGTAAAGAGTAAGGAAAGGTTTGTGTCACATGTGTTTAGTTATGTGTTCATAAGTTGTTTTCATAGAGAAAAACTCATTCAAATTGTCGTTGAAAGCGAAGGAATAGACGGAGAGTACGCTTATTCACCTTAAACATTGAGTTGACTTTGCAATAGCAACCATTCTGATGACGCTGATAAAAGCATGGAAAGGTCTTATTTGAATTGAACAATTTATGTAATGTGGAGAAATGGAAAATAAATGACTGATTAACGTGTGAGCCGCAACAACTTGTTAGTGTTTTAGTCCTTGTCCAAAGATTTGTCCTCCATCATTCCCTTTAATCAGCTGTATAGTGAAGCCTGGCCTGAATATTTTTAATTTTGAGGTAAGTGATATCTTATTTTTTGTAAATTAAAAGAGATAAAGGTTGATAGATATTCAATGTCAACCATATATTTAATGCAGCAAAGGATGAAAGAGAAGCCAAAGTCATAACCTGAAAATTAAAACCAAAAAAAGAATATTTATGCATTTAAAAAAAAGTATAAGCATGAGGTTACATTTTTATATAAACTACTTTCACATATGAATTATAGCTTTGTTTGAACTTGGACTTATATTTAATTAAACTTTCTAATCATAAGTAGATTCATGAAAATATGTAAATGCTCTTTAGTTAATATTTTCTTTCTGTCTATGGTGATTCTAATATTTCAGGATTTAAAGTGTTGAAAATCTTAGAGAAGTGTACTGGTGGAAGTATGAATTTATTTTTTAATGTTCTCTGTATTCTAAGTATAAGTTTAGAGTGCATATAATTACATACTCATGTCCATTCTCTCTTCTTAAGTTGCCTTTTAACATTAAAAAGTGTGGTGGAAATGACCACTTGATGGGTCACAAAATCAATATAATATTTATAGCATAGGACTTTTGAATTTTTGGACTCCAAAAAATTCTGAGCATAATGAAAATTATAGTACCTATTCCATATCAGTCAAAAATCTGTGCTCATTTATTGAACAAAGCATATATTATCCTTCATATTTTTCCACTTTTTCTGAGAGCCCTGAATATGTTGCTTCATATGTGGTAGTAATTACCAATTGCTTTCTGTCATTGAAGTTTATATTTCTCAGTTATACTCATGATGGCTGGTGCTGAGTAAAAAATTAATCAAATGATGGGTAGAAATTATTTTAAAGACTATTTTTTTCTTGTTATCATTCCTTTTTTGTGCAAATGGCATCACTAATGTTGAATTTTTTTCATGAAGATAGCCCCATGCTTTGACTAGAGATCAAGATCCAAAATATACCATAAGAGACATGATTTCATGAAAAGGAAGTCTAAATGTTGGGGTGTATACATAGTGTCTTTTACGTACTACATACACATATATGTTGGGAAGTATCCTATCCTTCGTAGCAGTTTTCAAGTGCTTAAGCTGCTTAAAATTTGGGGACTGCATTGGTCCATTCATTTCCATGAAAAATAGAAGACTTTGCTATGGGCTCGCTTTACAATGGATTTTGAATACAGTCGGAGTTGATTTTGCGTTCTTCTTTAAATACTCCAAATTTTGCCAATTTTGTTTCCACTTGCTTTATATGTTGTCATTTATTTTAATTCTATGCCTTATTTGTTTACAAAAGTCATTACTTATGTAGCAACATTTACTGCATAAGTAATGAGTGCTGATGCTCTTTAAACTGATTCATTTTCCGGAAATAATGCTGATTCAACAAACAATGGAATTTGCTACACAATCGGTCCTCCAAAAAAAATGAATATGGTAAAGTAAGGGTCTACTGTATACATATTGTTTTCAAATTGTGATTGACTATTTTTTTTTAGAAATCCCTGATTGGACTCCCACTTGTAACTAATGCCACGTCTCTTATGGTATATTTAATCGAGCCTAATCACTTCTTTTCATAACTTAATTTTTGCCATCATTGATCTTTATCAATACCTCCACTGCACAAACACTCAACAACTGAATCAAATTCGCTCATCTAGCTGGCAGTAGCCGGAGCATAAACGCTCATCTCTGAAGCTTGGAGAACTGGAGGTGAGCGTTTGTGCTCCGGCTACTGAGAGCTGAGCGGATTCGTATTGTTGGGCTCCTAGATGAGCGGATTTGATTCGGTGGGTGGTGGTTATGCATTTGTGCAGTGGAGGTATCGTTATTCATAATGTTATCTCCAAGTCCTAGCATTTCAAAAATAAGTTTGTGTTTTAAACTCAAGCTATTTTATGATGCAGGAGGTCATGAAAGGGGTCCAGCTAGTTTACGACTTTGCCACCTTTCGTCGTCCCAGCCAAGTCATCGATGGCAATGGAGCTGCTGGTGACATGGGCCAACCACAAAACAACACCATGGTAAAAATTTTGTTGGAAATTGCTCTCAGACAGTTTTACATTGAATATTTTTTTCTAAAGCTGAAGAAATTATATTGTAAGTAATGAACTATAAGCACTTGTTTCTTCAAGGGCCCTCTTTTGCATTATAAGTACTGTGACTTTTTCAGGAGCTGGCATACGGAGCCAGCATTGTAGTCTTTTCTTTCCAATGCTGGTTGACAATTTGGGCAAACATTGCACTATTGTCACAAAGAAAACTTTGGGCTTGTTTACTAATTTTTTCTAAATGCTCATTTTGCTGCTTATTAGTGTTACGCATGGGCCTTGAGGGTGGTTGTTGCTTACACTCTAGTGAACAAATCCTGTCTTTAATGAAAGGTCTCCTGTGAACAAGTAAATGAATCAGTGGTTTCAGTGGCGGATACATATTGGGAGCACAGGGGGCGTGCGCCCCCCCTTCCTTGTCCTCCCCAATTGCCTAGCATTGCAGAACCACAACTGTGGTGTATGATCAATTTAAATAGAACTTCATTAAAATTTGAATGCAACATTTATTTTTCTGTAAAATAAAAGTAAAGGCAGCTCAAGATATATTTTGTGCCCCCCTTGAGTTTTCTCTGTATCTGCTACTGGTGGTTTAATAATTCTATAAACTAATGGAGAGTGGGTATCTACTTTCACTTTTTTTATATTTGAAACTTAGGGAAATACGGGGAAGATTTATTCCATATCAACATTTTCTTTCTCCTCGGTCCACTGAATTCTTTCGATGAATTATGATTTTGGGTCTGAGTGAACAACACCATCGCAGTGAATTATTCTAAGATGAGCAGATGAAAGCTCCCTCCTTTCTTTTCCACTTTTATTTGTTTATTACACTCTAACTCTCTTACTCAGAAGTTCTCCCATTCTTGGGAGGCCTTGATGGCTAATGCCCCTGTCACTGTGCAGTGCGGAATGGAGGCATGTGTGGGCCTGAGGCAGAGTTGTCATTTCTGTTCATCCCCTCCACCTTTAGGAATGCAGGACATACATGCATTAGGAGACTCTTAGGGAGGGATGCAGATTCTGATTATTATGTATTATTGCTTCGAAAAATTATAGTTTTCTGTAATTGCCAATTGGGCATTTGTAGAATCGAGTGTGAGTCACGTGATGATAGGTAATATAGCCTTTCTAAAATTTCTATCAATTGCAGGTAGCAGGTATTGTAAAGGAATTACCTCACAAATTTGGATTTCAATGTCTTGAACGCAAGGTGTATGGGAAATATTTGTGATTCCTTGTACAGGTAGTGTTTAGGATGTCTGTTTGAAGGGAATTTTTTGTGTGTTCTTTCATGATAATCAAACTGTTGAGACTGCAACTTAGGTTCGTAATTTATAAATACGTATTTAAAATTTTGTGACATGGTTTGTTCTGCTACATGTTTAGATTTGGAATCATGATTATCCTTTGTGACAGTGAGCGTGAAATATGCTGTATTTATGAAGAGTTTTACAAAAAATTTTTATACTGTATTTCATTTTGTCATGGAGGTACAATTTGTCCTTTCAGAGCTGCTTACAAAACAATCATTTAACTTAATACTCCTGCTAAACCTATTATGATAACAAACCTATTAAACCTGTTGGCAATTTCCTTCTAAATTTTTACCATTCAATTTTTTAAACTAGTTTCTAATGTGGTGTAAAATTTATTAATTAAATTAAATATATTTTTTTGCCTTCATACATTTCGCATTTATTCAAATAATTTTGTAATTGACAATATGGAAATAAGATCAAACCAAAAGGATCAAAAATCAATGGAGTATTTGCTTGAATTCCTTTACAATTTATTAAGATTAAGTTATAAATTGATTAATGTAGAAAAGTATGATTAAGGATCCTGTTGAAATCATCATGAAGTGAGTAATATTTGCAACCTAGTCCTGCTAATTCTTAAATATCTGCTTTATCAAGATAATTCTGCCAACTTTCCTGCTAATCCTTCTAACATTCATATTGATGCTGCTTAAATTCCTGCTGATCCTGCCAAATTTAATTCCTAAAAATCCTTAAAGGTCCTGATTTTGGCAAATTCAAATTCTAAATTCCAAATTTGCTCGCTAATTTTCTTTCAGGAACGGACCAACTCACGCTCACAGTCTTTGGGAGCTACTCTTGCATCACCCGAAGGGTCAGCATCTCAAGGTTCAATGGCTGTCGGAACGGTCAGCGTGGCATCTTTGACTCCTGACTCAGTGAAAGTGGGGAGAGTGAGCTCAGTGTATGTTCCTGCAGGAAATGATCCTGGAACGCCAGCTCCGAGCCAATTTGAAGTTGATGATGAATTCAACCTTCCTATCTCAGTCGCTATTTTTATTCTTTTGCTCTACATATTCTTTGGAGCTACTATTTATTACAGGTATGGTATTTTTACCATAAGCTCAAAATTGCTGATGGCATTTCCTTGGACTGCTATGTACCCAAGTGTCACCATCAGAGATTGCTTTCAAACTAAACAGTATGATATAAAATGAAATTTTATCATATCATACGTCCTTATAAAAACACATATCTCAGTGTGATATAAAATTTAATTTTATGTCACACTGTGATAAGTGTTTTTGCCCAAGCTTCCAATCGGCCTTAGTTTTCAAGCGTGGGATTCAATGCAATCCGTTGAAAGAACTAGTAAAACACCTAGCTTCAAGCAACTTGTAATATAGCAATGCCACAATATAGTGGAAATGATTCACATTCAAGGAGACTCATCTTCTGTAGCTAGCCTCAAGAAAAAGAGTGGAAGAGCTGTATTACCATTATATTGCAGTATTGTTGTATCACAGGTTTCATATATACAGTAGTTTTACTAGTTCATACTTTCTTTTGATAATATCTTGAAAACAAAAGCTCATTGGATGCTCGAGAGTGCTCTGTTTTCTTTGTCGTGACTATCCACCATGAATCTACTAAGGAGACTAAAAGCCCAGGGGCACCTATCCTCTGACACTATTTTTGACATTATTACAATGCAATATAACTGCCAATAATAAATGATGAATTCAACTTTCAGCACTATGTGAATGAAATATGTAGCTGACTTTATTTAATTTTTGGTTTTCCTACGCATACAAACTGACAAAAAAATCTATATTTATCCATAAGCAATTCTCATGCCTCACAAGCACTCCGCGAGGCAAATCTTTTACTACTTCCCTGCAATGAATCGGTTTTGAATAATTTATAATCATAAATTATGCATCTAGCAATTGTAATATTCTGCATTTTATTTTTCTCTTAACAGTTGGGAGGATTGGGGTTTCTTCGAGTCCTTCTACTTCGTCTTCATTTCTATGTCAACAATTGGTTTTGGTGACTACGTTCCTCAGGTAAAATCGCTGTTACACACATTTATGGATTGTACTTCACCAAACCCTTATTTTTTCATTTTTTTATAAATATTTTAGTCCTATTACTCTCTACTTTTTGATAGATAATTATCCAAAATACATGCTATGCCAAGGCTTCAACTACTTTTATATGTTGATGCAAGGTTCTCAGATATGTCGCTCAACTGTGTATCTAATTCCAGGGCAGCATAATTGCTAAATTCATTTAATTTCTTCATTTGTCCCAGTGCGCAAAAGAAACTCTGCTCTTGCTAGTGCAGCAACTTGGAAATATGTGCAAATGTTGTGGCACCATATGAAAATTTATTGGAATATGTCTCATTTTTACATTTTCTCACATAGCAGTGCTTTTGTATGGTCCCGAACAAAAAATGTAGCACTTCCATGTGGAGAAAGGCATAACCTATCCCAAAAAGTGTACTTCAGAGGAAGTGATGACTCCGCACCTACTTCACTTGCAGTGCATTCCGCTAGGGCAATAGGTGACCCCCTTCTTGGGACAGTGACTGGCTGAGGATGGACTAGCTCCAAGCATTTGGAGAAAAATAATATGCCTTCTTGTCTTTCTTTCATGTTTCAGTTTCTGTCATTTTGTATAGCTCTTAACCCCCTTGAGTTATTTGAGACAATTCCTACCCAAAGAAGTGCTCATGTTTCCAAAATTTCGCCCAATCCTTCTTCGCCGATACCTTTTCAAAAAGAATTTTTTAATTTTTCAATAATTTACTAAAATTATTGATTTATTTTACTAACTAAAACTAATAATTTAATAAAAAAATCTCAGATCAGGTGATTTTCTGACCCTTCAGAAAGCCCTTTCCTTGCAAATATGTTGCTAGGAGTGAAGCGTGCGTGAATGAAACCTGCTTAGACAAGAAGTTGGGGTCTAGCATTGTGAAGTTGAGGTCACTAGCAGAGTTTTAGAGTGTGGAGCCCCCGATCCACATCTCATTTTTTTTGTTCGGGGCTGTACATGGGGTACACTTTGAGTAACAGGTCAAATCCTGTAGTTGGAATTTGTGGGCAATAATATGAAACTGGCATTGGATTATTCTTAATTGGATTATTAATTGAAGGGACTGTGTTGTTGAGTGATGAAATGAAATCATCTTCGTACTCTATGGTGAAAATAATAAATAACTACACCGATGCCTAAAATTGTTGACGATATAAAGTATTGATTTGAAGCTAATCTTATCTTTCCTGCATTCTTTAACCAATACCATTTTACTGAATCATTCTTTTATTTTTTGAGAGCTACCTTTCTTATACATAATACGTATACGTATGTAATGATTTTTTGTGGCCAGAGTTCCACCACATTTGAAAATAGGTTCAGTTGAGCAAAATTTTATCCTTCACCTCAAGTGAAGAGTTAATTGTACCAAAATGAAGTGCTTTTTGATTTGACTCTGGTATTTTTCAAATTAAATTATTTATTCACATTTGGTCTCTGAAAATCCTCCTTTAAGAAGGATTTAAATATGTATAAGATTGGTGGAAACTGTAAAAACGAACTCCAAAGAATGATTAACAGTGTGTGAGAATATCAGCTATGGTTTTTTTTATTTTGGGAATGTCTTGGCCTTGGTTATTGATTAATATATAACCGAATTATAAATTTTTATATCTGTGAAGCATGCACTACTAATTTCTTGTCATTAATAAAATTAAGCTAAGTTAATTAATCAATTGAGGTATGATTTATCTGAGTGTTTTCCAGTATTTCAATTACTCCTTGCACTATTTTAATGCTGTAAACTCTTATGTAATGTGTTTTCAGGTTGCATTCTACAGAGGTAAGACATTCTGTATTCTGAGGAATTGTCTATCATAAACAAAGATGTAAACCCATTTTTAACGCAAACTTTTTATTCTTTTCCACATTTTTAGTTAATTTCGACTGATTTACGAATAATTACTTCACGTTAAAATGACTTATATTTGTTTTAACGTGAGAATGGTTGGATTATTTCTTTCAGCTTTTCAGTTGAAAATTTGTCGGAAGAATGCTTGCAGGAATTAGGTATCTGGGTTCACAAAATTTGATAAGTCTTCTATCCTATTTAGGTTGCAGTTAACATTTGTTTCCACAAATATATCCCCCTTAAAAATTGTAACTAGAGTGCAAGTGAAAGATAAGATGAGCTTCATAAACAGACATATATTTCTTGTGATTAAAGATGTTTTTTTAAGGTTTTTAGAAGTGTTTTTCTATCATTTCATGCGTTGACCTTTTCAAAATAAAAGTCTGAGAGTGTAAGTAATATCCATTTATTTGAATGAAAACTGTAAATTTCTCAGCTAAATTATTTTTTCATATGCTCTAAGTCACTCAGGTAAATGTAGTGAACCCTTATCAATAATAGCTTGCTGTAAAAACTTTTTGAATACATAGGGTTGCCATATGTCCTCATTTTTGCTGGTGTGTATACAATTTTTTTGTATAATTTCCATGTCCTCAAAGCATTGATGTGTTTTCCACATTCACTCAGTTCAAACCAAGCAATATACTTACTCAAGCCAAACAAGGAAAGTTATAGCTACAAATATATATATTATTCATAGCAAAAACTTTTAATTTCCAGTGAATGTAAAAATGTACTATAGCGTCAACCTCTGTTTAGGCTCCCTTTTTTATTATATGTTATTATTTTTAGAGGAAATGAGATTGATGCAATCTAGAACTCATTTTAAAATATTTATTTTAACATAGAATTATAGGGAGTATATAGATATACAGAGCAGAGCAGATACAACTAAAGAAAATGTGGTATGACTCATTTAACATGTTCTAATTTATAGCTGTGGATGTGTCTCATGCATCACAGATGCCTCAAAGATAAAGTATGTGATAGCTGAGCTCTCCCGGATAGCATAATTTGACAAAAATTCCATATTTTTAAATGAACTAGGTAATTACATTAATTGATCCATGATCATGGTAAAGGAAAAAAGATATCACTTATATCATTTCAGAGATATAATTCCTCATTTTTAACCCAATTGTTCTAATTTTGGGAGGAGGTATGGCAACCCTATGAACACACATTTTATAATCTATTTCCTGGCACATATGGGGATGCAAAATTATATATTTAACGTATCTCGTTTTCACATGCTTGTTTTTATTTGCACCAGGCTTTTTTTTCAACTATAACCAATTTTTTTACGTTGATCTAATGCTTTGGAAACATTTGCATCCATGTCATCAGCCAACATTATATAGGCACTTCTGCAATATAAAACATCTTTTTGCTATCTGATTGTTTACTTTGTCCTAAGCTAATATCCTTGAATAATTAAATGTATATTCATCTAGCGATTATTTTCTCCCTACTTTTAGATTTCATTTTGACCTCAATTACAGACACACTGGTGTTTTGGTCTATTCCATTTTAGATCAATCAAAACACAATATGATATGCATTTCTGTTGCCATCCATTTTCATTTTAGCTACATCTACATACTCACCACCTCTCAAGCTGCATCATAGGCATGCTTTGGGAGGTGTTAGGACTCCAGCTTTTAACCTGAACAAAAATACTAAAAAAATTAAGGTGCCTCTTGTCGGAGGTTTGAGTGCCTAAATTCATTGTATCATTTATTTAAGTCCTTTATTGTGTGAGGGAAAAAGGAGTTCCCATATACATATGTATATCTCGATACCTCCACTGCATAAATGCTCAACAATCGCCCACCGAATCAAATCCACTCATCTAGATAGCCCTTATAGCAGTAGATGAGCAGATTTGATTCAGTGGGCAATTGTTGAGCGTTTATGCAGTGGAGGTATTGATCTGTTCGGCTAATTCTTATCTGATTGTTTATGTTAAACCTGAAACTCCTGTGTGGTTCAGATACAAGATTGTGTTCTCTGTTTCACTCTGAAAGAATCTGTTCTCAGTTGCTGGAGCAATTTTAGCCTGGCATGAATCCTCTGAGAGCAACTCCAACCCAAGTTCATGTAAAAGCTGTGTAACACTGTGTTCGCTCACATCAGTTGTTACAATTATTATATTACAAGTTGTTGACAAGTAGCACCACTTTTCTTAGTGTTGTATTTAGTTAATGGATTAAATCTTTCTTCCCTCTATACAACATACTTGCTGAGCATTTCAGGGGTGGCATAATGAGTAAAAAGTGGCGCCTTTCATTCACTTTTTTGTCCAATGACCCTCTCGTAACATGCTTGGAAAACCCTAGCTTCTTTAAGTCATTGCCAAAAATATTTTATACATGGATTCCCCACAATAGGTTCGAAGTTATTGTCAATCCCATAAACATATTTGATTTTAAATGATGCCATTATGTTTATTCCATCTGCAATATATACATGGGGATAGTTGGACATTCCATGAAAGAAGTTGTATTCCCGTAAATATGCTGAGATGTAGTTTTAGTCCCCAATCTTGGCTCCACGCATGAACAATTTTTCATTATGGTAAGGGGATTTCAAGGTCTGAGTCATTACCAATTTCATGATAGATATCAGCATAGTCAGCAAATAGATGTACATATATTACTTCTGTTTGAAGGGTTTAGATCATTTATATATATAGTATGAACAAAACCATAGACATCCTTTGAATGCATCTCCCACAGTCTAATCTTTTCTAGCGTATTTATGTTTCGTTTCTTTTGAGTCTTGTCTTATTATTGCATCTTCACTGATTGGTTTCAATGTAATCACAACTACTTTGCCTCTACATTTTGACTGTGAATGATTTTTGACACTATTCAGCTCTCTAGTATCTTTCAGAATAGGTACCAAATACGTCATTCTAGAACTCTACGAGCTCTATTAAACTTGCTTTTCTCCCTCCATTAGTTGGCTAATGGCAATATTACTTTTCGTGCAATTTTTGTAAATCTTAATATGGTTTCATCCAGGAAATATTTGGCTTTTTTATTGTCACATAAATTATCCTTGTCAATATCCTCAATGCATGTTGCTGGCAGGGATATGATGTGGTACAAAAAGGCACAAGTATGGAATCTTCAAATTTCAGACTTCATTTACTTTGAGGCACTAAACTGAAAATGCATGGGATGGGTGGCACAAAATACTATCAGATAAACAAAAGGCACAGCTAACCTCTATATCTAGAAGTCAAGGCACCATCGAAAATCCATTGGACACAGAGGTTAGCTAGAAGTAGATGCTGATGCCGTTCATGTTAAAAGAGATTATGTATATTTGAGTTGGAAACGTTTGGCTTTGAATTCAAATGTTGATCATATGCAGTCTTAGGAAATATGTTGGCTGATGATTATTATTTGATTGAAAGGTCTGCGTTGAATTGTTTTTGGGCTCAAAAATTTTTTGGTTTAATTAAAGTTCATGTTGAATATATTAAATGCTCATCATTAACGCTCAAAAGAATAAGGCCTACTCTTCTCCATAGGAACTTTTAATGCTAAGTATGTATTTGCTATGGAAATAATTTTCACTCTCAGTTACTATATTCATAATAACCTCTTCCTGTAATATACTCCCAAGCTTTATATATATCATGAATAGCTTTAGTTCATTGCATGTAATGTACTATTAACCTATTGAAAATAGTGTAGAGTACAAGGAAGACCTTTTAGCCAATTATTTTTTATGCTATGGTTGCAACCACTCCTTCACTGCGTGTGTCACCATTGTTTAAGTCACCAATGCCAGTGAAACTACCTGCATATATATCCCATACGAAAATTTTCAAGTCATGATTCAATGGATTAACATCTAAAATGTAGCACCAGGTAGGTACTCATATTCAGTTTCGCAGAGAGGGGGGGGTTTTGAGGGATAAAACCACCCCCAGGGCTCAGAGAAACTTTTAAGTTTAATCCATTTTACTTAATTGGATTGATATTACTAATAGAATAGTGTAAGGATTAATAAAATATCCCCAGAAAGCCGTAAAACTCACCATTTTGAACCGTTTATCTTAAAACTCCACAATTCATAAATCGTGCACCTACCGTTTATCCTGGTGGGTAGTCCATACCCCCACACACCCCGGTATTAGTTGCACCTTAACCCCCCCCAGCCTCAATTCCTAGCCGCGCCCCTGCTCATATTTATTGATGTTAACTAGCCTTTATTCTAATACCTGATGTCAGCCTACGTGTACTTATATTTAATACATACACAATAATGAAAATTCCATTAGGGAAAATATTTGCTTTGACATTTGAACCTGGATCCTACGAATTGAATTAGGTGCTATAGCACCTATGTATATGACCACTTATGCACATTTTTTTACCTGCCTTTGTTACTTGTCTTTAACTGGCTCTCATAGAATACAAACTGACTGTAACTAACCACGAATAATACAGTTATGGCTGACATCAGTTGAAGACAGAAGACTCAAATTTTTTATAGTTTTGCCTCTCAAGGACTATGAAGTTATAGATTGCCACGTATAAACTGGCAGAAATTGCAAGTGCGTTTTCGAAGCATAATTTGAGGTTTTGAAAAAACCTGAAAAAAACAGTAGCCATGCCATTATGGACAGCTAAACCTGGTTGGAAACCCTAGCGAAAGTAAACCTACCCTTTTGACTGTATCCATGAAAATTTTCAGTTTTAGAAGATGTTTTTAACTCATTAAAGTATTAATGGATGATTATAGTACATATGTATTTCTTTCAGTTATATTGAGAAGGTAAATTGGTTTTCACCCAAGCTGTAAAATACTTGAATTAGATATTGTTGTGCTGCATGAATATGTAATGTAAATAAAAAAGCATGCACAAATATTAAAATTAGACAAAAATGATATTAGAATTAGTGAAGTTTGGAAACAATTTTTTTGAGGTTTTCTCCGGCCTTGCGGGCATCTTTAAGGGTTTGAATGCTTTAATATTGCTTGCTATTCATAGCTGGACATGCAGCCTCGTATATTCTATAAGTTTACTAGAGTAAAGGACTGTAGAAAGTATGTAGTAGCATAATTCTCTTTTGGATCACTATTCAGTAATTTTGATTGGGTTGCATTGATTTGACTGTAGATTGACAGAATTAATTTTGGCCCTTGGATCTATGCTATATATTTATGCATTGTAATTAAACCAACCCCTTTTTAAGAAAGCATAATGTTAGTCATCAATAATGCTTACTCAGTGAGTTAGCCTCAAAGAACCTCCCTTTTGGACATTTTTGGTACTTAGCAATTTCATGAGCCATTCCTACGTTGAAAAATAACACAGAATTAACTTCAGATTGGTTGATAAATACTGTTTGGGGAATTTATTGTGCCCATTAATGTATTTACCAAACTATGGTTGATAACTAAGTGGATTTCTATAACGCAACATCACTAAAGGGAAGTAGCAGATAGCATTGCCATAGAATAAGGTAATACAGAGAGGAATTACCCAGCTGAATGATGTAATATAGGTATTTATTTAACTCAATATGTTCATCATTTATCAGCGATTCCTAGTTGATGACAAGGAAATAAATATCTTACTATGTCAGAAAGTGACATATTTATAAAGCTATGTGATTCTCAAAATACAAAGTTGATGTTAACGAAAATTAAAGCAGTTGATCAAGAAGAGAGGGAAAAACTTGTAACTTCAGAAGTCTCTCAAGTATTTTACAAAATAGCGAGTACAAACCCTAAAGATAAAATTTTTGCATAATACTTTACCAATTAGAGCAATGCATTTTGGTAGTATTTCTATCATTCTGACCAAAAGCAAATAAGATACAAAGAGAGAGAGAGAATAGAGATAAAAAATGTGTTATTTTATTTTTAATCTATCAAAATCAGCAATTAAAAGACATTAGGTGAAACCCCAATTTTTTAAATATTAATGCAAAATAGTGGGGTATCTGGTCATTATTTACCAATAACTTGCAAATATATTAAGGACAGCAAATATAATACGCAATTCTGCCACAGTGATCGACCTTGATCTAGATGCCTTTAAAAATATCTAAGGTGCATCTAGCCACAATAAACTCTGGACCGAATGTGAGGACTGCTTAGAAAGTGAAACCAATGGAGGAGTTTAAAAAATACTCAATATGTTGCTGAGCATCGTAGAATACCTTTATCTCACCCTCCATTTAACATTAATTTTCACATACTTGCATTTATAATAGGACACAATTTGAAGCAATCTATGAATAAAATTCTACTCCCAATACATTGATGCCACTTGGCACTGAATTGCACACCATTTTTTCGCACGGAGGGGCAAATAGCAATTGCACGAGATTGAATCAGTGCTGAAGTAGGAAATTCGAATCCTAAAATATCCAGAAGCTTCAGCCGTGCTATTACAGGAATGATTTCAATGACATAGTTTTATTCATTGGGTGATTACAAGCTTGCCCTTGGATATGATAAATTATAGGTATGGTCGGATTGGATACATCAGATTCAAATATCCACAGATATTACGCTTCACTGCGTAAGGAAATAACATCCAAATTCACTGGATGAAATTAGATCTGGGCTCAAAAATCAAGGGCTATAACTGAAATCATCAGCAGCAGTAAATATTATCTGCAGTTTACCATTACTTTGATGTATATATATGTAACAGCATTGAATTAGGTACTTCATTCACCTCTTTCACATATTGTTAGTATACAGCACTTCAAAAGTTTGAATGCCTATGAAAGCATAGCCATCAATCCCTTAGTGAATATTTGAGGTGTGAGCTACCAGGCATGTAATAAAACATAGAAATACTGATTATTTTTAATTCACGAAGGGATCTAGATTTCTGAGCAGTATTCATAAAAGGGGAAATATACCCTTCCAGCAAATAGGGAACAAACCATCCTATTTAATGCATGTCACTGAGCCCTATTCATGAGTAGAATTATCATTTCCCTAGATAGTAAGGTGCATGGGTAACTCATTTTTCAAATGATTGCAACATAGTACAAATGTGATGGTAATGCCTCTCAGTGCCATCTCTTTATGCCATTATTATGTGGCACTGCAATTAATTGTGATAAGTACATGAAAGTACACATTAATAAGATCAGCACTTTTTTTTATATAAAATATTGTTTGGTTGTGGTATTGTAACTATTCTTGTTCAAGTTGTCCATGAGGAATATGTTGTTTTATACGAATATTTGTGTTCCTCAGTTGCTCCTTCATTCTCTATCTTTAAATGAAATAGGAGTATAGCATATGGTAATGATCAATTATATAATCCTCCCTAATTAATTGGTATGATTTCCAGCGTTTTCTTAATTTTAAATATTTCTGTAATCTGTTACAGCACCCGATGTACATGATGGCATCCATCATTTACTTGGTTTTTGGCCTGGCTCTAACATCAATGTGTATCAATGTTGTCCAGGTAAGATATTTGATGGAAATTGGCTTTGCCACTGGAAATGCTTGTTTGCACCCTTAGTGCTATCTAATCTCCTTTCCTTTTAATGTTTTCATTAGGAAAAGCTTTCAGACTCATTTCGGCAAGCAAGTGTCAAACTTGGAGCAACAATGGGGCTACAAGTCACAGAAGAGGAAGAAGCTGCAGCAGCTCCACAAAAAGTTGAACTCGCTGAAGTCCATTCTGCAGGAAAGAAGAAAGATGAGACCAATTGAATGCACAAAAACACTTGGGATTTACTTTCCCCTTATCAACAGTTTTTAAGAATGATCTCACCTTGACGGAGAAGCTTGTAGGCTTGTCACCATTTTATCATTTCGAAAGATTTAAAAAAATAATTTTTGCTATAGGACACAAAAGTTTGTTATGTTGTGCTTTTGATGATATTGACCGATGGCTGCTGCTAATAGGTAGAAAAACTGCCTTCTGACTGGTTTTTGATGAAGTAATCAAATCCATGTTTTTTGTTTGGGTATCAAGTTGAAGTGCAGTTCAAACTTGTTTCATACCAAAAAGATTATTCTGTGCCAACAAGTATTGCTTTGGAATAAAATTTCCTAGAGCAGCAATTTTATCTTGAGCATTCATTGAACATTTTTTATTAGAATTCATGCCAACTAAAAATTTATAAAATGAACTTCTCAAAATGAAGGTGGTCACTCTTTCTCAAGTTCCTTCAGCACTATTTTAATGTAAGCAATGGGTGTACTATTCACTGGATGGTAATATTCATTCAAATATTTTAATCTCTATTGCAATTCAAATAATTGAACCGTCACTAAAATGCTGATTAATAATACTCAGCCAAATGTATCTTCACGAAATTTCAGTGACACTTTTCTTCTCCAAGAAAATATGAGACCATTATGCAAAAAGCAGCGTGAACAGCTGTCAAATGATGCAGTAATTTTCTTTGTCAAAAAAGAAAACCAGTCGCACAGAGGCAGTATCAGTAGTTAAGGAACATCCATAACATTAAGTTTAAGACTGAAATTAATTTTAAGAGATAGATTTACATTTACAAGGATGAGTTTCAATTACTTTTCCATTACAAATTGTTTTAATGGACTTCTTCATGAGGACTACTTCACTGAAAGAATGGAATATCCTGCTCAATGTTCGAAGTTACTTTGGTGCCTTGCTTATTATGTGGTGTCCAAGCTAATGGGTTTATAAGCCAATGGAGCAATTTTGTTGGATGAATAAAGCTATGTAGAATGGGTAAGTCTGCCCTTGTTCCCCTTAATTTTCTGACTGAGGGGAAAGAGACTGCTTCATTTTATCTCGGCTTTATTGGCCCTTGGCATTCAAGGAGTATTGGTTTGAGAAAATACTCAAATGTGTATGTGAAGAAATAACATTTACTTTTTGTAAAAAAGCATATTCTTTATAAAATAAATTTTAAAAGCTTTCACCATAGTTACCAAGTGTACATCATTGAGTGCAATACAAATTAATCATCAATACTTCCTATTTTCGAATGTATTTTTTATTATCTAGGGGAAAACAGTTTAAAAATTACATACAATTACTAAGTTAACTAATACAGAACTCACTGTTTAACCTAGATATACTCATGGATTCATAGTACGTCCAACTGAAAAGAGATTCATAAACAATGATAAATACATTCAATTACTATACCGTATAAAAAAACAATACATACATGGCGGTGAATTCTTCTCGGGTTTCCATCCGGGTGAGCTCCATCTCCATCGCTGCCGACGTTTCGATAGAATCCTTTTCTATCGTCACGTCGGCAGCGATGGAGATGGAGCTCACCCGGATGGAAACCCGAGAAGAATTCACCGCCATCATACGCCGGGAAAAAGTGAAATCTTACATAATACATACATGATTACACAAAATATCACTGTCCTTGAAACCCTACATAAAAATCTTCATATTACACCTTTCATCTTTTGCATAAGATAAAATTATTAGGAAATCAGCAATCAAATTTTTTAGGAAAAATTAACATGCATAAGACAACCAAGGAATACTAAAATGGGTAAAGTACATTAAACTGAAGACATGACACTTATTATATTATAAAAGCTCATCCCTGCCATTCGAAATTGAAGGGTTCAAATTCCTAGCACTTTGCACTATTTGAACCATACACTTTCCAAATTCTTCCAAAACAACTCTCTCAAGCTGCGATGGAGAGACATCCTTCTGGCGGTGGGTGTCTACTGCACGTGCTATCAAACACTGACATGTAGCTTCAATGACAGCTGGTGACATCATTACCTTTGGTTTGTTGGAAGAATATGAGAGGCGAGAAGCTTTATCGTACTGTGTCTCTGATTTCACATTTTTAGATTTAAGTGTATCGCTAAAATTCTCAACATCAACAACTGTTTTCAGAGCCACATTTTTATCAGACTCTGTGGAGTTTCTACAACCAACACATCTACACATATCAGTGCATGATATTTTTGCTTCATAGCACTCACAGTAATTTTTTAGACACCCCGAACGTTTGCACTGGCATCCTTTGTTATGACGCCTTTCATCCCCAATAACCCCCTTGCCAATTTTGGGACGAAACGCATCACGATTTCGATCAAGACACAGCTTAATCGCTTTCTGCCGCTCCTCCTCGTGCTCTAAATTGTTGGAACAGTTGACACATTTACAATTGTAACAAAACTCCCCATTGGCAAAACATTCACAATAGAGCTTGAGGCATTGAGACTTGGTGCAATTGCAGGGTTTTCTGGGCAATAAAATATCGAGCGGAATATTTTTTGAACGAACTGCTTTTGGATCCTCTTTAGGGGTTTCATCAACTTGAGGCTTCGGCTTCACATTGAGAGACTTGGCCTTTGTGGCCTGCGGTTCCTGTTTTGCTTGAGGTATGACAACCATTTGCACAGTTGAACCAGACTTTAACGGAAGCTGATTGGTTGACGCAACTGGTGCAGTCACGCAATTTACACTCGGCCCACTTTTCACAGCGTTTACATACTGAACGTACTGCAATTGTTTTCCTTGAATTTTTGGGACACTCTTTGTCTTCATTATATTTTGAGTAGTGTAGTGCACTATTTGGCCTGTGCTGGTCATGGCAGCCATTACAGGATTGAGGCTGCCCTGAACTGATGGAGATGCTTGAATGAATATCCTCTGTTGACCTGCAGTGCTCACAGGGATTTGAGTGGCAGTTGCACCACTCACTCCTGGAGCCTGTATCAATCTGATAGGAGCATTCCTCATGGTGGCAGGAATAACAGTGATTTTTGTGGGAGAAGCAGACAGTGATGACGACGGCACTCTCATCAGCTTCAGTCCCTGTCCCATGATATTTTGTTGGACTTTCACAGGGGATAGTGGCATCTCTGCCACAGGCTGGCTGCCTGTTGGACAAAAAACATGAGTAACAATTAAAACCCCAGAAAAATTTCAGTTCTTCCTATTGTCACAGCATTACCCAGTCAACACAAAAATATGGCTACACTGCGACCAAGCCATGGCAGAGCATCATTACCATAACAGCTAGCCACTATGAGACCATAATAGTTTTGCCCCTTGGATAAATTAAGGTCATAATTAATGTGGCCAAACTACACCCACAACTAAACCTAAATTACACAATACCATTGGTGCTTATCAGCAACCATATCATTAGACAACTATAGTATATAAAAAGAAATTCGTTTTAGTGATTTTCGAAGACTAGGGAAAACTGAAGCGCAACAACTTTCCATATGATGCAGATATTTGGGTATCTTACATTTGTTTTCCTTTGTAACCAGATATCTTACATTTATTCTCCGACAAACTTAAAAACTCCGACTTTTCCCTGTGGCAATATGTAATTTCATGTAAGAAATGGATAAATAATGAAGCACACCAAGAAGATTGATGTCAAATCTTAGTAAGCACTATGAAATATGATGTGAGAGCAGTTGGTAGTCTTACCATAGATGCAGTTCATTGGATCAGGGACCAGGGTAATTACAATATAAAGTATCTAACAAATCCAGCATCTGAAAAAGGATGCTAAATATACAGTCATCACATAAGTTTCCAGTCATTTAGGGAGCCTCCAAATGATACTACATGGCCGGCCATAAATAGGTGTTAATTATTTAGATGAAACAGATGATGGAACTTTTCAATAGCTAGAGTAATTAAATATAAATTTGATAACAAAACTCCCTCAAGAAAAACAACTATTTTTACTTAGATCACACTAATTTTGTGTCCCGCAGGCATGACATGTTTGATAGCTACCGATTTTGGCTCTCACATTGCACAAGTGTAAATCAGATTAGTCCCTTTATTCTTAAATAATAGCAAATGGTTTGTTGAGGGCAACATTGGGAGGATTTGAAGACAGGCATTTATTTTCTTTTGTAACATTTATAAGAGAAGAAAAAGGTTGGATACTAAAAATTACACCACTTCTCAACATGGAAACTAACCAAAGTTGAACTTATGAATGAAATTTCTACTTAGCAACAGATAAAATGAAGGTACAAAATGTGCTTACTTCCCCAGCTCAGCCCTTATATATTTCCTTACTGGCCTCTTCATGATTTATAAGAAAAAAACATCAGCCAATTTTAAAATTCAATACATTTGCACCCTGGAATTTATTCAAAGTCAAATGCTTGAAGATTATTTTTTCATTACACTCTCAAGATATCAGATAATGTTAAAATAGCTCTATTATGTAGTGTTCACTACCACCAGTGTTCAAAAAAATTAAAGTGAATTAAAACTTCTGGCCACTTCACTGCCCAATGACATTATTATCTCATACCCCAAAGGAATAAAATGGCCGTACGGCACAAAAGGGGTTTACCTTCCAACAAGGTAGATAGTAATTTGAAATATCTCTGGCCCTGCAGGTAAAAATTCTAGTTGATTGAAATTAAACTGAAATATGCTATATTAAAAGAGCTTGACAATCACAGCAAACATTTTAATTTGAGCAGTTGCCATATATTATTCCTGGATTACAATTTTAATTACCACTATTGGAACACTATGGTAAGTGTACCACAACAAAATCTAAAGCCTATATACACCCATTAGCTACATAAACATCTACAAAATCTTATTCATGCTGTGATTCCTCATACTAATAAGAATTTGAAACCCTGCATGCTCTTTTCCATGAAGGCGAATCAAAAGACAAATTATAAAAGGATAAAATGAATGGACGAGGCAGATACTTTGTGGAGATCCATTATGAGGTATGAAGTGAAACACTTTGCACTTTCCACATTTAAAAAATTTTCTGGTTTGTTTTGATGAAAAATGTTTTATTTTATGTGAAAAGTGCAAAGTGTTTCACTTTATATCTGATAAAAGGAGTCTGAGGGACAGACCTGGTATGGAGAAAGAGATTCGTGTGTCAGGTAGTTTCCTTCAGGTAAATGCTTGTATTCGCCAACCGAGACTGTGATTGAATTACTGAGTGCCTATACACTTGTAGATTTTAAAATTGAAGAACACATTAAAAGTGCAGATGGGGAAGATGTAAGAATCAAATTGCAATAACTTTTGCGTATGCAATGGAAGGTATAAGAAAAGTAGGAATTACTAGAAAATATAAGAGGGAAAAGATAGGGAAATCTACACTCCATAAAGAGAGAATTGGAAAAGGCCATCGTGCTTATCCAGCAATTGTTAGCCAACTAAAACACTAAGGAGTCAAAATAAGACAATGTATATATTATAACGTTCCTACACTAACGAGGAATATCATCCACTATCAACACTCGACATGAAACAACCCAACTCCAAACCCTAAAATACTCACCTATTTACATACTATTTATCACGCAATAAGGGACAACATAAGGCTACAAGATCAAGACAGACACAAGATTTCTTAACAGGTCTCCTCACGTTTTAATGGCGTTGGGACGATCTTCAATGCTGATTCACTTGAAACCCTATCAAGTTATCCTATAACACTGATGGCAAAAAAAACTATTATCCACCACTCATAGTTCTTCAATAGGTGCAATTGAAAAGCCCAAAAATTTTCACCAGCGTGTCATCCCATGAACTCCTTATTGTTTCTCAAGTAATAATAATTTAGCGGAAACCACACATTCATATAAAAAATCCAAGAAAGCAAAACATATAACATTCCCATTTGGAACAATGAGACAATCATCAAATAAGGGCAATTGTATATTTGCATCGTCCAAGACAATTCGAAAAGGAAAGTAAATATGGCTTGTGATGACCGCGCATGCGCATCATCCATTCACATCGGCGTATCACTCGTTCAAAGTAAAACTGAAACAACAACACAATTTTCATGGATAGACAATATCATACAAATGCAGATGATTCACGGAGGATAAATGTTTCTTGTTGTTATGCCTATAGCTCATTAATAACGCAGATAAGATCAAGAGAGTAGATCGATTTTGGCGGGAACTACGTTGTGCTAAATTGATGAATCGGTATCTTCACAATGAAGTTATTCATCAATTTCCAACACATAAGAAACTGGATTACATGATGACAAAGAGCCAGTGTGGCAATCACACACATGGCAAACTTTGGATTATCGTCTAAGACGAGGAATAACCATCAACATGAAAATAAACAAACTCAATGAAATATACCCATAACTTCACGCAATACATATTGGTTTAAAATAATTTAAAACGTTTCAAAAATGTTACACACGGGTTGTGCGTAAATATGCAGGCATAATTGACATAGAAAGGATAGTGAAAAGAAATACATGACTAAGGGCTTGGGTACACATGCATTGGTTACATGCAGTCACAGCTTCTAGGAGAGTAAGTAATGAATTTAATCAGATCATTAGGTGCTATACTCATTGTGAGTACCAATAATTTACGCACAAACGGTTAATAAGAGAGAAAATAAAACAAATTACCTCCAGCTTCATTTGTATCTTCATTCATATTGAGAAATCAAACTACAATCGAAATAAGGGAAGTCGATGTCTATCGCAACCCGTCGATCTATCGATAGATAACCAACCGCGAAGTTCGCCGATATATCGACGTATCGACAGCCATATTTTTGTTGCGGAATGGACTATAGGAAGTAATTACTACCGGTTTTTGAAGTTCCTGTGATTATATCTTGTGATTTAAGAAGCAAATTATTCTTCATATTGCGAATAATTAAAAAAATAGTTCATATCCGTTACTTGTCATGAATAAGTTGAAAATGGCTGCTGTCCAAGAGAGTAAGTTTTGGTGTTGACCGTTCGTTATGGGTTACTTGTTTTGAGTTATATGGAGACGTTATTTACATTTTGGTTCCTTTTCAATTTGAAATACAGGGCTCAAATTAAAGAGGGTACAGATCGACACGTGGACAACACGGGAAAAGTTATGCCTTGCATCCGCTGTTCTTAGAAGTGGAGATCAAAATTGGTAATGATGCTTAGCTAATGCAATGGAAATTGTATGGTGGTGATGTTTCCTGTCGGCTTTTGTAAAAATTGTTTAAAGTCATACTGCACATGGTGCTACTAAATTCCTTAATACTCATACTCTTTTTTACTTATAAAAAATTACTTTTTAGGGTTTCGGTTAGCCGTACCTTGAGAGGCTTTGATGAACTGAATCGACCTCCGGACTGGTTTTCACAAAAGAATTGTGCTCTTCAGTATTCCAGTCTTTTAGAAAAGGTAGATACGCCTAAAAGGAAAAGAGGAGAGCGAGGTGAAGTGCATGTAGAAACCCCGGGTGAATGCATTGTGAGGAAGCTTACATCAGGTATGTAGAATGATTTCTAATGAACCAATTATTGTGTGATGTATAGATGGCCCACATTCAAGTTACTGCCTGTTTTCTAGAATTTCACGAAAAAATGAGAAATAATGGAAATGTTAATGTAGCAAACTGGAAGTAATCCAATGTTGGTTTGTATCGGTAACGATTGTAGAGTGTGTCATTGGCAGGTCAAGTAATCATAAGGTTTGGTTAAGTTATGCAAAATTAAGTTATCCCATGATACTTCAAATGAAAGTTATCGAAGAAGTGACAAATTCTTAGGAAACGGATGATTCGTTAGAAGAAATCAAGGGCTTTAATTTTTCCTTACTGCCCTCTTGTTTCTGAGAGAAATCATATGTTTTCTGATTGGAACTTAATTACCATACATCTATTGTTCAATTAAGCACTTAAATGGAACAGATTTCAGGTTCTCCATGCTCAATGTCTTGTATTCGCGATGATCTATATGGGATTCTATCCCGGAGAGCATATTCCTTAAAGGAAATATGCTCTCCGGGATATTTCAATTTCAGGGAAATAACTGACACGAATAATAGGCCTCAAACTCATAATTTTAAGTTAGAAAAAGACGGATATATCCCGGTACAGGATTTTCTCAGCATTCATACTTAGCTGTCGTGTTTTAGCGCGCCTGAAATTTTTCACTTTTCATTTAGGTACGAAAAATAGATATTGTCATTTACAAATCTAAAAGCGTGAAAAACGTATTCCAGGAGTAATAATAATTCAATTTAGGCAATAAAAAATGGGAAACCGCCCTATTGGATAAAATGCACAAGATTGGAAAAAGAATGAGACCAAACATGATGAATTTCTGACAGTATTTATGTTTTTAAAGATGAAATTTATTGACACACAGCTTTCCAGTTATAACAAGGCTATACTAATACTTGACACTATCTAAACATCACAATTTTCAAGGAAGCAAGCTTTGCATGAGCACACACACACAAGTCAAGCAAACTAGAAATGCACACTGCGTGTATGACGTAGCTCCTCGGCTTCTGGAAGCCTACAATGTCACAAAGTTGCAAGAGCGGACATGTTGGTCCCCTGGCTCCCTCATTTGTATCCTCGTTGCTTGAAAGACAGAGCGTTCTTTCCCCTCCACTTCTCCTTTGCTCACTAAAGCTGCCCAACCCCTCACTGAGCGGTCATCTCGTTCTGATAAAGTTTGCTGCAGCTGACATCTGTATAGCTCTTAATTGTTTAACAGGTTGTTCAGTTGAAAACTATCTTGAGGAAGTGCAAAATCCACCTCATCACTTCTGGAGCATTTACCACTGAAATACAAGTCACTATTAAAATGTGTATGAAAATCAAAATAGCATTCCATTTATTGTATGTACCCTTGAGTAACTTGAATAATTACTTCAAATAGCATTTGGATCCGAAAATGTGTAAAGACCTGAAATCAAAGATCCAATCTGGATCTGAAAAAAATCCTGTGCCTGTCCCAAATTATTCTTATCCTATCTTTATACCAATTTTTAAATAATTTGACTACAAAGTACTGGTGTAGCATGCACATATTTTGTTGTGATTAATTATTATTCTGCAAAGAGATAGAATTTTGGAGAAGAATCAGGTGCTTATACAATATATTTAATCTGAATCAGAAGGGTGCAAATATTCATGATTTTCAGGGAAAATCCAGTTTTTATGTGATATTTTGGGTTTTTGGCGTTCATTGCAACTTTTTCTGCAATTTCGGAAAGTTTTTCAATCTTGAAAATAATGCAACTATGGCTATCCCTAGTTCCCACACATCTTACCTCTGCTTCTAAAGACCTCTCCTTTGTCATTTGACATGTATTTGGATCATTATACCTAATTTCCATTTTGCTCCAGGAAAAGGTTTATTCAGTGCCTTGATGCTATTGTTACTGCCATGATTACTTTTTATTTGCTGCCTTTATTTGGTCGCAAAGTGGATCTTGTTTCATAGTGTTTTAGCTTAATTTTCGTGTATCTTTTGTCAGCCTTGTAACTTCCCACCCCCCACATTTGCCAAGCAAAGAGTACAGCCTTGGGGAATTTATTTTCTTTCAACTGTTCAACAGCCATAGATCATTTAATCACCTATATGAAAGTAGTTACCCATGAAAAATTTAAAATGGAAGTGGAATAGAGAGTAGAAATGGATAGCACCTGGAGTTCTACAGTTGGAGAAATTTTCACTTAAGTCAAGTAAAAGTTTCAAGTAACCTGAGGACATTAAGAAGTGGTTTCTTTCGAAGAGCCTCTCCCCCCTCTCCTTCTTTCCAACGCCCCTCTTCACGCGACTTGCCATCCTGGTCCTCAATAGGGTAGTTTCCTTCATCAAAGAAAACGAAAGGCATTGATTGCAATTCGTTACCCATCATTACTGTATTCTTAATATACTAATTATGTACTTGGTTTTAGAAATCCCAGTTTAGACGAATGTTAATGGTCAATTTTAACCTCTTTTGAAAAAGGCCACATTGGCACCCATGCGATGCCACTCCACCAGACGTCTCAGGGACATAGATGCTATACGAGTAGGTATGAGTTTTACATCGTCTGAGATTACCAATGCATGCATGTGGCAAAGAGCTCAGGGAAACATCTCTTAATAATCACTTATTAAAATTGCCTATGGTCGGAAAATTTCCTTGGTTTGATAGGGTACCAATAATCCTTATTTAAACCAAGCGCTACCTGCTAGGTGGGTACTCTGCTACCTGCTAGCAGCCTGCATCGTAGCAGCGCTCAAAGCCTCGCACCAAGGTGGCCTTAGATGGTGGCAGCCGTAACCAGAATGATGTCACATTCCCAGCATTCATACTTAGCCATCGTGTTTTCGTGCACTTTACAATTTTCACTTTTTATTTAATCGCTAAAAATAGATATTGTCATTTAAAAATCTGAAAGCTCGAAATACATACTCCAGGAGCAATAATCTTTCGATTTAGGCAGTAAAAAAATATAAAACCACTCTATTGTTTAAAAATGCTTATAGCATGAGTCACATATGTGCAGTGTTCTTTGGTGACAACCAATAACTATCTGCAATTAGTGTTTTACCTCTGTATGATTTCAAGAATAGGAATGCGTGCCAAATAAAAAAAGAATGAGTCTAGATGTATTTCTGACATAATTTAACTTTGTTAATCATGGTTCCATCACTTTTATTTATTGATTTATCAACAAATCTCTAGTTCCTATTTTAGACCGCACCCCCAAAAGCAATGAGAAGTTTTCACTATAATAGCATAATTTTGCTTGAATTAGCATACTAGAATTAATATATGTAGTTTGCATTGACGTATCCAATGGTGAAAGCAATAAGAATTCTACGCAACAATTGGATAAAGTAGGTATGTGCACATTATGTTGTATTTTAATTGTTAGTACACATATTTATTGTGCGTCTTATATTTTCGATATTCTTCCAGATATGACAGTTTAGAAATTGACAGATGGAAAATTTAAAAAATGTTCCAACTCAATGTGGTAAAAATAGACATTTTTCAGATTCAGCGCACAAATATACGAGGGTCAGTCAAAAAGTAATGCCTCCTATTTTTTTTCTATGTTTAATTGTCAGGAAATTTAAATGCAATTACATAGGTTGAAAACCACAACATTGAGGATCATTTTGTCATTTTTCAATGTAATCTCCGCCCATCTCTACAGTTTTGGTCCATCTTTGAACAAGGGCATGTATCCCAGCACGGTAAAAATCACAGCTCTGCTTGCTAAGCCATTGACGCACGGATGTTTTGACGGCCTCCTCATCTTCAAAATGAATCCCACGATGAGCTTCTTTTAGTGGCCCGAACAGATGGAAGTCTGATGGTGCCAGGTCAGGGCTGTATGGGGGATGAGGCAAAACTTCCCATCCAATTTTGACAATCTCGTCAGAGGTGTGACGACTGGTGTGTGGTCTTGCATTGTCATGCAAAAGAAGAACATCTGCCATTGATTTTGTTGGGCGAACTCGCTGAAGACGTGCTTTAAGTTTTTTGAGGGTTGTGACGTATTGAACAGAATTTATTGTGCATCCCTGCTCCAAAAAATCAACCAGAATCACACCCTCTGTATCCCAGAAAACTGTTGCCATAACTTTCCCTGCCGATCGCACAGTTTTGAATTTTTTCTTCCTCGGCGAGCTTGTGTGATGCCACTCCATTGACTGCCTCTTTGATTCGGGTTCAAAAAAATGCACCCATGTTTCGTCCCCGGTCACAATTTTTTTCAGAAACTCATCTCCCTCCAAACGGAAGCGCTGCAAGTGTTGGGAGGCTATTGTTTTCCTTGCCTCTTTATTCTGATCGGTTAACATTCTTGGAACCCACCGTGCACAAACTTTTGAGTACCCCAATTGTTTAATAATCGTGATCACACTGCCTTTACTGAGAGAAATAATGCGACACACTTCATCTGCAGTCACCCGACGGTCACCACGAATGATGTCATCAACTTGCTGAATGTTGTGTGGAGTCACTGCACTCACCGGCCTGCCGCTCCGCTTTTCGTCAGTCAACGGTGTTTGCCCTTCAGCTTCCTTACAACGACGAACCCATCGTCTAACAGTGCTGACATCCACTGTCACAACACCATACACCTTCTTCAGTCTTTCATGAATGCGTATGGGCGTTTCACCTTCTGCATTCAAGAATTCAATCACACAACGCTGTCTCAAACGAACATCGATGTCGGCCATCTTACAAACTTCTGCTGTGCTGCCACCTGTTGACACAGAAAGTTACTACTGCAGTGGATTGCAGAAGAAGGTTTGAGGAATGGCGCCAAATTCAAATTTTTCACTTAACTTAATTTTTTTAAGTAGAAAAAAAATGGGAGGCATTACTTTTTGACTGACCCTCGTATATAGTACTCCATCAATAGAAAGTGAAAAACATGGTAGAATTGTAACTATACAAGCGTGGGTTATTAGTTTTAGACACAAACAAGATGAGACAGACTGGGAACTCAAACTGCACTAATCACTTCGCACATTTCGGCCTGGAAAAAAAAACCTTCACAAAATTTTTTAATCTTACTCGCTCCTCCATTACTCCCGTCCATGTTCTCTCCAGTGCCTCGCTGCTAGGAAGTCAGAGTTCCCAAACACCCAGAGAACACTCTCCATGCCCACCACAGCCCATACTCTCCCATGCTTTTGCAGGCCCCTCCCCTTCCTCCGAGTCAAGGCCGTAGCCAGGGGTAGGGATCAAGGGGGATTGATCCCCCCCGAAATGAAAAAAAAATAAATATATATTTTATGCTCGCTTGGTGCTCACACAACGATATTATATATGTAGCGGTGCAGGGACATCTAGTAGTCTGATGTGACTAATGTCAATAATAATCTAAGCGAATTTGTAGGTGCAGTGTGTGAAATAATAGTGCTGTGAATTTGTAGAGAGGTGAGTGACTTATGAGCCTCTTGAGGGACTGCAGAATTGACATCGACACCGAGGAGTTAATTGATTTGTTCGCTGCAAAGAAAGCTAGAAGGCTAAATTCAATTTTATAATTATATTTTTATATTTTCCTTTAAGGGTCTATAATAAATATGTATATATAACCATATATGCTATTTTATTTATCCTATAAAAATAATTTTATGTTTGTCTACTATTCCATAACCCCCCCGAAAATATATTCTGGCTACGGCCTTGCTCTGAGTGGACTAGTTCCCCCAACTCGGCACTGGGGACGCCCTCCGACGTGTCGTGTTTTTGTCATTTTTAATATTTGATTTATTACTTGACTTCTGCATATTTCTGGTTTTAAAAGTCACATTAGACTAGTAACTTGGCTAGAATTCTTTTTTGTGACAGTTTTTTTCCTTAAATAATGTATTTCATTAATTACAGCATGTAAAACTTAATATTTCCAATTGTCAATTTAGATAAGCTTAAAAGAAAAATGCAGTGACTATTATGCATTAGCCAAGGTTTCATGTCGATAATATTGTACTCATCATTCAAATTAGGAAAATCGTTCATTAGGGCAATCACCTTTCGCCTTAACATACCATCTTTCTTCTGAGCTATCAAAGCTTGAATACAATAGGGTTTCATTGGTTGAGTCTTAAACAGATACATGTCTGCTGTGTGTTAGCAGGCGGATACTTTTTATGCTGCAATAATTCTAAACTTTTTCTCATGAAGCTATTACAAATAGCAGCATTATGACTCAATTATTAAAAAGTTAAGTACTTCGTCATGGAGAAGAGAATTTGAAAAAATTTCAGTGAAAGATTCAAGTCACTGCAAGGATCCAGTTGCCAGAAATTAAGTGTAGAAGATATTCAAAGAAGAAGAAAAAAAGTGCAGGGTAGTTTTGGAAATCAAAAGAAACATTTTATATGACTTATTGTTTTCTTTTTGGAGAAGATATTTTCTTCAGCAATGTATGTTTATGTCAGTAGTGTATGTTTATGCATTGAAAGAAATCATTGGATACTGCTGTTTCTATGATTTGGCAACCATGCTTCTGGCAGTTTAAAGAGAATAACAGGATAAACTATTCTCCACAAGAGCTCATACTGTCAACTAAACATTGAATTCTATATAGTATTTTAGCGTGCGGGAGGAGTGTTGCGGAAGCAACTCTTTCAAAGTGACGTGAAAATTGATTCACTTGCCCTAGAAGCTGCAGCAAGATCCACCCCATTTGGCTTCCTTGTGCTTTGATCTATTTAGAAATCTCAAAAATAGTTCTTTTTGGTGAACTTTTTCCCTACTGGCACTGTTTTGTACTAGTACAACTTAAGATTAAGAAGTTATTTTTCTGTACCTAATGAAATAAACTTCAGTTATGGGGCAAGTAGACTGAGCCACCAGTGGGTGAGTTGTGTGAACATGGAAATAATTAAGGCTGGAAAGTAAACAATTTTTTATAAAATTGCCGTTTAACTAACTGTCTGGCTATTAACCTTTCAGACCACCCTGCAATTGATCTTGAAATAGTAAGAATGTTTTGTTTTCTTATCGGTTAGTGTATACCTGACATAAGTTTTTAGAAATACCAATTTATGCATGTTCACTTCTTCAGTGTTTTCCTTCACTTTATTGTACCTTTATATGTCTCAGGTACATACATACTTGCATTGTCTTGTGACATGGCCTATCCATGGGACCATTCTTTCTTATATGAAGAACCTCAGATCCCTTTCTCCTCTTATGCTTAGACATGCCTCCTTGTTTCTCCTCAATCTGTCTATTTGGTTCCCTAAGATTCTTACATCTTTCTTTGGTCATTCCCTATCTGCCCCAATATCAGATCATTTTTTTATTGAGTCCTGTTTCGGTAGATTTCCCATAAAGAGGTGATTTGTGCATCCCTGTAATATTGACTGTAGGTACGAGAATCAGTGGTGAAGCTGCAGAAATAGCAAGGACATTCTAGCTGCTTGGCCTCTTAAAACAACTCACCTATTGTTATTATTAATTTTTTGTGAGTTCACTATCATCAATGCTTTTTTGTTAGCCCTGATGAGGTCGCCTTTTACCTCCATGAATCATCTTGCCCTCTTTGGATCATTTAATGATACTTCAATGCGAGTCATTTTATAGACTAGTCACTCTGCGGTCAAGGATCACATTGAGTTGGATTTAAGTGCACTGTTTTTGCACAAGCATCATTTGGTCATTTAGGAGTCTAACGGCAGTCAGACTTCAGCCTGGAAATTTACTAGGGTCATTCAATAAGTCTTTAAAGTGTTTGGAAAACTGTGTCGAAACATGTATGTATAGAGTTAAAAGTAGACTGCTGAAAAATAAAGAAATTGGCCCAATTTTTTTTTCTACCTTTATGTAAAGACTTATGAACAACCTTTGTGCATGCAATCTGGCCCATGGTGGACCAAAAGATGTGAGTGTGGGGACGTGTGCCCCAAGTTATGCTAAATGAAAGGCGAGGACACCTTTAATTGAATGCAGATTTATTTGGCGTGCGACTTCCGATGAAGCGCATGGAAAAACTCTGCATCCACATGCTCCCGGCTTTCAACAAACACTGATTGGAAAAACCAAATGTGACACCCAGGCCGAAGCCAAGGGCCTGGATGAGAGAGGGTTACTGACCCTCGAGTAACGGCACTGCCAGGGAGTCATGACTCCAAAAGAATGCGATTTAAGTTAAGTCCCGTTGGCTGCAACCATGGAAGAAAGGGGCCGGCCGAAAAGGCCGAACCTGGGAAACCCAGAGCACGGCACTCACTAAAGGAGCCGACAGGGAGGAGGGGAGGGTGAAGGACCCAATAACCTTAAATTGGTGAAATGTTGATTTTGACATGTCTTCTGGGAAACATGAAACAGATTATTAATCTTCCGTACATGGTAATTCTTTCCCTGAAATCAGTTTGAGCCCTCTCATTCTCAGGGATTACCATCAAGCTGCAACTATTGCCCCTGACTAGAGTAAGCTACTATTAGCAGATGCGAGAGGGAAATACAATCCGTCAGCCTTTCTACCCAGTTCACATTTTCCTTCCCTCAATGATCGGCGTTTCTGACTTCACCATATGGTTTATAAGAGGTTATCATTTATTGATTTCTCATACTTAGATGAATTTTTTTACAGAGCGAGTTGAAGAACTGAAAAAGTCAATTGAGTTCAAGAAAGCCCTACACCATAAATTGAGAAGGGAGATAACGTTAGTACAATCTGGCCAGGCTGATGACAGACTTGATGAGATGCTGCAAGAAATTGAGGAGTAAGTGCAATTCTATTTTTTTGTTACCTAATCTGGGTTTGTTTTTTATGTTGTAAAAACTGTGTTAAAAATGAAAATCTTTAAGATATTACTTATTGTTTAACAAAAAATTGTTTCAAATACATGTATGATAGCAATATTTTGGTGACATTTTTTGTATTCTTCATTTAATTTTGTACATTAAAAAATAAGTCAATTTACACATTCAATGCGGGCCCGATTTTCATGGAAGTCATCAGAATCGGCTGATAAAATAAAGAAATATAAAGAGAGGTTTTTGCACCATAACTTCCGTTCAAATACTGCTATTTACATATGGCACACACATGTCAAAAGAGAGAAGCTTGCTGAAGGCCATGCACACGATTGGATGACTTGGAAGTTGATATTAGTCACATACAGAGGCGGAGAAAGGGCGCCCAGTCCAACTGGCAGAGAACGTCAATTGATGTGATCTGCGCTGAATGTGTTAAAAGTTTTTTGTATTGATTTCTTCACATAACTTGTGTCGTTGAAAATTTCATGTCCTTAAAACAGGTATTTTTGAAAATATTCTCTACATATTCAACAGTTTATTTCATTTTCTGTGCATAGTTCAAAAGGAATTGTTCATTTGATGGGGCAATCATTTGTACCAGATTTCATCAAAATCTGAAAGGTCAAGGGTCCGGAGAAGGGATTAGGTGAAAGGGAAGGTTAATGGAAGACCAGTTTTAAGACATTATGAGGGGAAAATACAGGAATTATTATGATGTATGCATGAACTGTGGTACAAGGGGTTTGAAAGTTAGTCAAGGAGATATCCTATATGCCTATATCACTGTATTTCCTGATTGTTCACCTGAAGATGTTACATGGTTGCAAACATGGTCACACAAGTATCTTTTATTCTTTCTGAAAAAAATTGTGCATTCAAGCTCTTATTGTACGTGAACTAACAAAGTTATAGATAAACCATCATGAAGTAAGCTCACCAAGTCACACCACAAACCATTCATTTAATCTAGTTCTCCTATTTAACTGAAAAATAGAGTGAAACCTTCCCCATACCCAATCAGTCTCGCCCAATAAGTTTACTTATGTTATAATGTGCATTAGCATGTGCCTTACATGGTACAATTAATAATTTTTTATCCTTTGCTTTTTTGTATAGGGAGAAGTTGCAGAAGAAGAGAGAAGCAGAGCGTCAAGCTCAATGGTTGAAGGAGAGAGAAGAAAAACTTCTTGAGATTAAGAGGGCATGGAAACCCCCAGGTAGTTATCCATTTCGCTACCTCTAATGGTATGGACTACGGATTATGTTTGAAGTTTTTCACTCTGATGTGTGGTACATATGTTCTCTTGAGTTGCATATTAAAAATTCAAAAATTTTCGTGTGTTCTACATTGCTCATATTGATGACTATTTTCCTTTGCCAAGTAAAAAATAATGAAACAAAATTGGTGATCAAATCTCTTTTAAGTAATTCACTGAGTTGTATTTCTGTATGACAGTTAGCTTTTACAGCTTCACAAACTGATATTTTTGCTTATGCCACAAATCACGTCATGTTGAAATAAAGTGTGAAAATTAAGTAGTTATTTGAAGCTGGAGTATTTTTTCATGTACGTAAAATATTTACGGCCGTATTCATAGATTTCCGCTAAAACACGCTAGTAGGGCGACTAACTTAGTCGGCTACTAAGACCTTTTAGTCGCCTACTAAGATATGGTATTCATGGATTGTATTACGTGAGCTACTAAGAGCTACTAACTTAGTATGCTACTAGCCAGCTCGGCAGCCGATACTCGGTAGCGATTTGGGTTCAACCCGCTAGGCTACGCTTGACAACACTGCATCTGACTCCTCCGCGGCGCAGAAAATTCGTAACACTATCAAACAAAAGAAATTGATTCAGCAAAGTGCATTGAAATTTTTACTTCGTAATGGATAATTCGATGTGATATCGCATCTCAGACATATTTTTTTATTGCTGTACACAAAAATTATGCAATACCTTTGGGAAAGGGTAGATTTATGAGTAGTACCGAAGCATTTGTATGTTTGAGATGCAGTTATTGCTTTACAAACGGCCGTATATTTATTGATCATATAAATTGCGTATTGCTTGCACTTCCGATATTTGTTTCCATTAGTGTATGCGTGATTAGTATGGAAAAACATAACTAGCAACGTCAGTATTATACATATCTGTATTCGGAAAGCAGAAATACACCTCAATGTCGGAGTAGAAACAAAAACTTTTGCAATGCAGAAATGAAACGTTAAGAAAATAACGTTGAGATAAATGTGTGAATGACACACATTTATTACGTTACAAACACCTACGTGCGAGCAATTAGTAACATATGTTTGCAACTCCTAAAGTGTTAGTCAAGGAAACAACAATCTGCTTCGCTACATTTAAATATTTCAAATATTGACAGCGTGTGGAAATATACGGCATATAGTTTACTAGAGGTGGTTAATGTAAAAAACAAAGCATAATTAACGTAACTTGTTTTACTTATTTATTGCTGAAATATATCACAAATAGGACTACAACGCACACAACATTTCACGAGCTGTCTTTATGACACTTATAATCCGTACATTCTGAATCAACTGGTTCAATGAAAAGCTTGACTCACACTTAATTTAAAACACTTTAACGTGACTCTAGTAAACAATGATAATCAGTTTTCCAATCACTCTGCACACACCAAAAGAATTTGCACTCGTTGACTTTCGAAAGAATTCTTCACATCTCACTTCCCACTCATCACTAATGATTTAGAATCAGTTGATGTTATTTCACATTACCATTACGTGGACAATGAAATAAATATGCTGAAACAAATTTTTAAACCAGAAATTGTAACATCAACATACTTCCAATCTCACTCTCCACTATCACTCGTACCGTAACCAAAACAAAAACAACAGCGCAACGAAATACGCGAAATGTAAATACTGCCGAAAGCTCACGATAAAGTGACTAGAATAAGTAATATAATCAAACACAAATTATAAGCCTACAAACGAATGAAAATTTATAAGCGTTTCCTGATTCCCTAAAGAACAACTGCTTCAAATATAACACATATCCCCTTCGCAACAGCTAGTAGATACCTTTGATCGAAATGGTTAAACCAGTATGAAAGAAATAAATCATTTTGTCGAAGCTCATACACTCACAAATCACTTCACTTGTCGCTTCACTCTTTACTTCATCGTCTATATGCAATCAATTCACTTAGGGGCGCATTGAATGTACAAATTGTGTTCACTTACACTAGAGGCACAAGTTCACTGCAAGTCGTAGCTTCCTCGCAGCTACGAAAAACTTTCAATTCCTGTCAACAATTACACTACATACGTTGCCTGCCTTACTTGAAGAATGGATTCTCGTATTCCATTTTGGCACAAATGCATAAAAACTCTATAACAGTATACAAATAAAACCGGAGTTCGATCATCCACAACGGTCCGCCATATTTAGTAGCTCCCTTAAACAAGGCCGGAGGGCGACTAAGAACCAGCTACTAAGATAGTAGCATACAGGCATCCCCCGAGTTACGTAAGAGATGCGTTCCGGCAGACTATGCGTAAGTCGAACCTTTGCGTTGGCGCTTCAGATATTGCTGTATAACAAGTTGTATCGTACAGGAATGAGCGCAACCACATACGCCACCACATCCATCGCTAGAACTGCAAATTTTCACGTTGATTGCTGACTTGGGATTTATAAGCGATTTTTCTACAGAAATTAATGAAATTTCCTTCGAGGAATGACAAAAATGGGTCACTTTGTTATTTTTAGCACGTAAAAAACTCTATAACTATTCGATATTTTTTCTACCATAGGTTGTACGAGCGAATATCTACTTCTTCGCGCTCGCATTCGAAAATTAACGTAATCATTTGAAATACGGTTATCGCTTACGTAAGTACGGATTTACGTAAGTCGAGACATACGTAACTCGGGGGATGCCTGTACTAGGCTTAGTAGCCCTTATTAACGATCTATGAATACCATTTTGCTAGTATGCTACTACTTAGAACGCTACTTAGGCGTTAGTAGCTTACTAAGGAAACTATGAATACGGCCGTTAAAATTTTTCTAAGATGATAATGTTAACTAAGTCAAGCCTGGGTATATTAAGTCCATAAATTATCGAAGCCTTTAATTTTTTTATAAAGGGTTTATGAGCATTTTCTGCTGTCTGTTTATGGTATCTGCGTTGCTCTTGTGCCTTGCTGATTTTTGTTTCAATTGTAGCTACCTCTTCATCCTCAGCTACAACATCTGCCCATCATAAGCAGAGAGAATCAGAAGGTGGCCAAAGGAGGAACAGCAGTCAGTCTGAGCCAAGCAGTGAGGGTGAAAGCCTTGAGGATAGTCCGCTGAGTAGTGAGCCTCTTCAAGTGGATGTGAGTAGGATTAGTTTTGTGTTTTTCATTTGGAAAGGCTGATTTTTGTTAACTAGCAATAATAACGCACTTAATGGAAAATCAGCCTCACTGTTATGGGTATTTATAAAAAAATTAGCATGTACTGAATGCTAATTGTCATTTGGACCATTCCATGTCAACTTAACCAGTGCTCCATGCTCACCATCTCAGATTTGTTCATGTTTTCCCAGTATCTAGTGGCAACTTTGGTTAAGAAAAATCTGAAATATTTTGGCTCAGATGCCAATACTTTCCAAGATATGGGTATTTGTATGTACCATGTCACAAAAGAAAAGGCTACCTGATCTTAGGTGAAAAAGTACTGGAATCTAATCACAATATATGTATTGACTTTTTGGGTCAATACTCAGACTGCTTTACACTCCCAAGATGTCTTGTGTTTGTTGATTTGGCATTTTACTTGATGGTAACTATCATTATTTTGAAAGTTTCCCAACACTTAAAAATATGTTTTGTTTATTTGGTCTTGCTTGTAAATCGATTGATTCTATTAGTGTAGAAGGCATAATAGGTAGATTACTAAACTTTCCTGAAAGCAGAACCTAAAATTTCTGTGATAGATATGGTCTTTTTTGGATTAGCACAAATTGTTGATAAGTTGAAGCATGTTTTTGTTAATTATCAACTTAAATGATGACAAAATTGATGGATGTATAAAAATTGTCTGGCCTCTACTAGGTAGCCAGCCTTTTTAATGTTAGCGGTTGTAAAAGTGTTATTTTTCAACAAAAAAAATGGCATATTAATGGTTATCAGTAATTATATCAACAAATATGTCTGATATTTTTGCTAACAGTATACCTACTTAAAGAAAATATTATGGCAAACAGTACTTCCAATTTGGCTTCTCACATGAATATTTTTTCACAAATTTACGACCATGGTTTCAACGTTAGACGTCATCATCAGGTTGAATTATTGGTATCTGGGCCAAAATATTTCATATTTTTCTTAGCTAAGGTTGCAGATCCTGGGAAAAATTGTGCTGAGGTTTTGACCCCAAAAAATTGGTTTATTTGAAATGGAATGACCCATTTGCTGAAGATGTAACAGCAAATTGATGCACTCCCCGAATTAAAATTGAGTTGTTCCTTAGCTACCATGATGTCTTTTCCAAAGCTTCAATTCTCCATTCCGTCTTACATCAGAGTTATTTTTCGTCTCCTTATGTCTCTGTAATTCATGGTTTGGGTTTACATAATATGTAACTATGACTTTAATACTCTGTGTTCCTAAAATTTTTGGCTAATTCAAATTATGCGTAACCCAACGCTAAATTTTGCAAGAATTTAACTTGCTTCTGGTCAGATTTTTTCTATCAATGCCACCATTAATGTGTGGTAGCTGGAATCTCACGCTGAGTGGTCCCTATGGTTTATTTATTGCTAATTTTGTCTATGAACCAGCCTTAACTATGTATGCCTCCCTTGAAGTTCATACTCCTTTTGTAGTCACATTTTGCATGTATTTTGAGTTATAAAAGTATATATTGTGGTTAGTTGTTTAGTGTTCTTTTACTTCTTAAAATATGATGCACTGAAAAAATATAAAATGAAAATGAATTAAGAAATATTTAAAAGTCTTTGTCTAACATTGTTGCACCATATCCTCTCATTTAAACTATCCAATTGATGCTGTTGCTTAAAGAATTAAATAAAGTTATTGCAATGATCATCCATTAAGAGTTTTACGAGCCTGCTATCTCGAACAATAATGTTTGGCGAACCACAGCTTTGACGTGTCCCTTATCAGCTAGCACTCAGTGTACAGGATCTTGAGGCTCTGCCAGTAATGCTGGACCACCCTGTTACAGCACCGCGCCTAACACCAGACAGTTAGAAGTTTCTTATATTCCTCCCTTGCAAGGGCAAGGTATAATTTTGCATGTTACATGGATTTTTCCCAAGGATACTCTGTACCTGTCTTGCAGGAAATCATTCAGTTTTGCCTTGTGGAGCAGATGGAATAGTTTTTTCTCAATGTACTATTCTTTTTAAAGAAAATTAATTCCCCAAGGCCGTACTCTTTGTAAGAGTACGGCCTTTGAAAGAGTACGGCCTTTGAAAGAGTACGGCCTTGGGGAATTAATTTTCTTTAAACTGTTTAACGGCCGTAGTTCGTTCAATCCCTTATACTATTCTTTGTTTGACTAGTGGATGCGTTGAATAGTTCTTAGCACACCACATTAGTTATTTTATTTCTGCAGTTATTGCCTTAAATCCATCACATTTGCACTCATTCTTAAATTTTTCATAGATCAAAGACTTAGCTGTGCAGCTGAGATGTAATATTAGCTGTGAAAAGACGGGGTTAGGTCAAGTTATGACTTAGAGATGTACGAATAGTATCCGCAAATACAGTGGAACTTGTTTAGTACGTTTCTGAAGGGACCACAAAAAATGAACGTACTAACCAGGAAAACGTGCTAACGAGGAAAGTAAATAATAGCAGTCGGGGTAACTGCAATCTGTGGAAAAGTCGTCATAATTACATCTACTATCGGTAGTTCTCGTAGGATCGCCTTTTCACCTTTAAAATGGGCGCTACATTGAAAAACAATACCATGCGAATAAAAATCACAATGTTTCGTAGATTTCCCGAAGACAATTACATGAAAACGGCGTCTATCTTCCGTGATTTATCCTATATATATTTATAGAAAGAGGGCAAGAAAAGCTAAGTCATTCCTTTTTTGTCACAGCATACTCGGAGAATATAGCAACAACCCTGAGTACGTCAACGGGTTGTTTTTAAACATCATAAAAATTGGACAAAATTATATTAACCTTTAACTACGGCGACAGCCGTGCACATTCACTTCTTGAATGAAATCATATCGATCGATATATCGATTGATAACACGCAATATTATTAGATTACGACGTAATTACAAGAAGATTTTTTATTATACAGTTGAAATATACTTTTAAAAAAGTCTAATATCGTCTGCTTTCGTGCCGAAATCAAGTATTTTTAAGCTAAGCTTCGCGTGGAGATCCAGAGCATCGTCTGCTCCCGCAGCAGTAGTCAAGTAAATACGCACGTACTCCAGAGCCAGAGCCTAAACCGCCTAGACGTCGAGTTTATGCAGTACTGCTTTAGATAAAGTGGGATTTGGATAAGACTCATTTCTTCATCATGATAACTCGTGCAATAGCAACAATTGCCCACTCGCGAAATTTGTGCGCAGTGGGCACTGCAGGGGCAATGGGCAGGGGGCAGGTGAGGAGCTCGGGGTGGGGAAAATCGGGGCTTCTCATTGGCTGCAGTTTAGTTAGTCAGACATTCCTAATAAATGGCCGCATTTTATTATTCATCACGTCACTAGAATTGAGAAATGCGTTTGGATAAATCACAGTCGATAAAAGGGATGTGGAATGAATGCAAGAATGTCAATGGCTAATAATAATAAATTAAATCATGAATTCGGAGGTCCTTCGAATTCGACCCTTAAGAAGATAATAGAGAACGAATTGCGGGTTGCGTCACGGCAAGCAATTGAGCGTACTAACCAGGAAAGCGCAATTTTTTCAAACGTACTAACCAAATACTTTTACCTGTATTTTGTTCGGATGGTACCGGGACCGAGAGAAATCGCCGTACTAAGGAGGAAAACGTACTAACGAGGAACGTACTAACCAAGTTCCACTGTACTCAAATAGCTCGAATACTAGAAAGTATTCGAGCTATTCGAGATTTCGGATAATTATGCTAAAAGTACGATCTCGAATACTTTGAATTTCGTGCCATACAGTGTCGCATGCACGTCGTTGGTAGTTGACTCGGAAAAACGTAGATGACTCTAGTTGTTTAGTGCATGCGTGCCGTTTTAGGCAAGTTGACGAACTACATAAAATTTGCGGGTAAAAGTGGTGAAAAGATATCGTTCGACGTGTATCTTCATACATTGACTTCTCCCTGTTTGCGTCCTATATCCATGAAATTTTAGCATTAATAATTAGGATTGAAAGGATATCAAATTCAAATGAGAAAAAGAAAGTGATGGTATGCCAGGGCCAACGGGAGGGTGGAAGTACCCCTGTCTATGATGATAGCTTGAACGATTGGCAGATCATCTAAGTCCTAAGCCCCTTCATTGCACTCAATTGGCTATTGAGGTAAGCCAAGAATTGGGTATGTAGTTATCTGCTCCAGTGTTCAGCGAGAGTTCTAGGAGAAGAAGAAATTTTCACTTTCCCAGGGAAGAATGGGCACATTCAAGGAGAATGAGTGCTCCAAGCTATGGAATTTCCCAGCGTCAAAATATTCTGTAATGAATCACTTATGCATTATTAACTTTCAGTGAGCAGTCTAGAAAGACTTAATCAATATGTTTTAAAAAATTTGTTTGATTAGGAGTGATAGCACTTAAAATTGTTTTGCCACATTTTGGTAAGCTCTCTAGTTGTTGTAATTGTGTTTATAGATATTTCTTAAAAACTCTGAAACTGTTGAGTCGATTGATTGAAGGGTTTGGTTACCATGTAAACAGGCTCTGAACTCTCTCTTATTATTTACTATGTACATTGTGTATTCGTGTCTTCCTTGTGCTATGTACACTTCTCGTTTTTGTCTATTCTGTAATAAAATGCCAGCCACATAGCATGTTTGTTGATGTGTGGTGGTGTTACACATTTCACGTACTTTTTTATCTTTGGGGTCTAATGCATGAATGATTGAAATGTTGTAGGTTATTGGTGATGAGTCGTTGGAGGGACAAGGGGATGCTAAGCCACCAAGCCCTCTCCGAGAGTCATCCCCTCAGCCTACCCCTGCTCTCTTGCCATGCACGACATCAGCACCGGCGACTCCCACGCCTACATCACCCCTCCTCACTAGCCTTCTGAAGAGCCCCTCGCAAGCACCTTCATTGCAGGTGAGGAGGGATTCAAGGGGATGCGCAGTGCACATTTCTCACTGGTTGCTGTTATTATTAAGCTCTTCTGCACATTGTTTTAGTATTCATTGACTTATTTCCTACTTCTACATTCTATACCTTTTCGAATTCAACTGTATATTGCCATGTCATTTGTTTTTGGATGCCGTTATATTTTTTTTTTAATTCTCATGAACAGAAAGTTTACTCACTATGGTAGTTTGTTACAAGGGCTTTGCAGGATAGAAAATTCCATTCATAGAGCTGCAATATTGGGTGCTGGGTGCGTTGAGTTCATGCATATTGTATGGATTGTGGTAGCACCAAGCAATCAGATCATTTGGCCAAAAAGTCAGCCAGTTGTGAAGATCTTCGATACCAGTAAGATAAAGTGGGGTGGGGTACCAATAGGACCCCTTACGAAACAAATACAGTAGACTCTCATTAATGCAAACAACATTATTATAAAGTTCTCACTATTACGTGGTAAATCATTGGTCCCGACAAAAAGGGACTAGCCATTCTATACAGTAGACTCCCGTTATTATGAAGTTCACAGGACTGAAAAACTGGAGGTTCGTAATAACGAAGTTCGTATGAACGTTTCTTTTAGGAATCATCGAAAGAAAAATAAAACATACTTAGTCAAAATTTCTTGTCTCTTCAATCTCCCGCGCTTAAAATCTTCAGAGTCAAGTGTATAATATACGCGATTAAATTATGTGCAGGTCCTTGATATACGAAGAAGATGCATTCGTAGAAAGAGAGATGTGTAATGGATGTAAGAATGTCAATGTCTGATAATAATAAATTAAATCACGAATTTGGAGACTCTTAATATTCGTGCAAGATTTGTTCCTTGAGACCTTGCTCATAAGTTGATCAACCTATGCAAGGCATCGAGGAGTGCAGTTATCCTGCAGAATGCAACACTGCATTGCAATTGTGCATTTAGTCACGATTGTGACGAACTGATCTGGCTTCCATCAATTCCTCAAGATCAATTCGTCACAATCGTAAATTAACGTAAGATTGTGATGCTGTGTTGCATTCTTCAGGATAACCACTCTCCTCGACACCTTGTATAGGTTTATCCAATTGCATTTCTCAATTCTTTTGATGTGATGAATTATAAAATGCAGCCATTTTTCGGGAATGTCTGACTATGCAAACTGCAGCCAATGGGAAGCCCCATTTTTCCCCACCCCGAGCTCCTCATCTTTTGTTGCCTTTGGAGTGCCATACTCTGCACAAATTTTGCGAGAGGGCAGTTGTTGCTATTGCACAAGTTATCATAGTGAGGGCAGTTAAATTACAGTAGAAATGGAGAGAAAGTGAATAGTGAAGCAGATTACAACTTTAGAAAAGATTGAAATTCTTGAGGAAGTGGACCGAAATCCTTGCTGGAGAGGTGAATTTCAACGAGTAATGCAAGTGTGATGATGATCTCACTGTTTGCCAAACCATGTTAATCAATGAAATTCATGGACAGGAGTTGTAAGTAAACGAAGATGGAAGTGATGAACATGATGCTGAGGAAGGAAATGAGTCTTATCCAATTCCCACTTTATCTAAAGCAGTCGAGGCTATGGAGAATGTGCGTCATTGCATTACTGTTGTGGGAGCAGACGATGTTCTGAATCTCCATGCAAAGCTTAGCATAAAAATACTTGATCTCGGCACGAGAAATAGGAAGCAGATGACATTAGACAAATTTTTCAAGTAAATTTCAGCTGTACAGTATAAAAATCTTCATGTAATGATGTTGTAATGTAATAATCTCGTAAGTGAGTTATTAATCGATATATGATCAATATCACAATCAATATGGTTTCATTGCAGAAGCGAATGTGTACGGCTGTTGCTGTAATTTAAGGTCAATGAAATTTTGCCCAATTTTTATGATGCTTAAAAACAACCAATTGACATACTCAGGGTTGCCGTTACATTCTCCAAGTACGCTGAGATAAAGAAGAAATGACTTAGCTTCACTTGTCCTCTTGCTATAAATATATAATTAGGATAAATCATGGGAGATTGACGCAATTTTCATGTAATTGTCTTAGGGAAATCTATCAAGCATTGTGATTTTTATTCACAATGTAATGTTTTTCAATGTAGTGCTCATTTTCTTGATTTTAAATGTGAAAAGAGTTCAGGAAGGCAATCCTACGAGAACTACCGATAGTAATTGTAATTACAGCAACTTTTCCACTGATTGCAATGTCCCCAGCTGCTATTATTTACTTTCCTCGTTAGCATGTTTTCCTGGTTAGTGCATTCATTTTTTGTGGTCCCTTCAGAAACGTACTAAACAAGTTCTACTGTATTTGTGCACAATTTAATCACATATTTTATACACTGGAGATTGAAGGGACGAGAAATTTTGACCAGCTATATATTTTTCGATGATTCCTAAAAGAAACTGTCATATGAACTTCGTTATTACGAGCCTCCGGTTTTTTGGTGAAATTCATAATAACGAGAGTACTTTGCATACTTTTGCTACTTTTACATGGCCGCTCTCTCATTGTGATTAACATCAAGTGCAGAAACTGGCATTTGAATGTGATTTTTTTCCCTTTACGATTATATAACATAATTTTTTTCAATTTATCTCTGTGTATTCGCTCTTTTTCAAAATGTGAATATCTCTTGCTTGTGGATTTACTTCTTTACATTGTCATAAGTGTTAATGCACTCACTTCCAATGGAATGTATATCATCAGAAGTGCTCTTGTGGACTTGCATCTTCAATGATTTTTGTTAAAATCCATTAAATAGGAATGTCCAAAATCCATAATTTTTTACATACAGGCGGTCCCCGACTTTCGTACACAATGCGTTCCCGAAAACTTGTACGAAAGTCGAATTGTACGAAAGTCGAACCATTGACTTCCATACTAATTAGGGGTTACGTTCCAAAAGAGCGGAATTTACGTACTAAAACCTTTTTTTTCACGGAATTCATTTCAATTAACTTAATTTAAATAATATATTAATAAAACTCCTCAAATCATCTAATTTATTTCGAAAATACGCAGAAAATGCAAATATAAGTTAAAAAAACAAGAACTCCGTTGGCTATCGAGTGAAACTTACTCTTGGCGTTTAAGTTGACATTCCACTTATTACGTCCACTATAAATAAAAGGACATATCAAGTAGCATAAAAAAATGTATTCGTTGAACCCGCACTCTGGATACCGATTAATTTTTACACCAAAATTCGACATTTGGCAGGTGACATTCGTGATCGCGTATATTCCGCATGTTATTCAAAAAAGACAAAATACAAACGGAATTCGGGTGATATTTCGTGCAATATCGTTGCTGAAGGTTTACATGAATTAAACAGCACTCAAACGAAAAAACACAATTAAAAAGAAGGTCTTACTAGTTTTATTGAAAGCTATTCGATGATATCTAGTCAACTTCTTTTGAAAAATATCTTCAATGAAGGCTTTCCTCTTCTCTTGATAAAGGAGCCTATAGCAGGCAGTCTCTCTCCCAAATAAATCACCTAAATCAGAGTCAATTACCAACAATTTCCTTCATTATATACGTTCATATTGTTCGCATATACTGCCGATACTGCAATTTGAAACAATTGAATGTTGGGATGCGCAATAAACATGGCGGGAATTTTAAAAAAATTACGGACCAGCGTCCGAAAGTCCGAATTTAGCGTACGAAAGTCGAGTAAAATGTGTCAATTTTGAATGTACGAAAGTGCGAATTGTACGAAAGTCGAGTGTACGAAAGTCGAGGACCGCCTGTACTTGGTGCCATTGTGAAACCAATGCGACAAAACAGAAATTTTTATTTAGAAAAAGGAAGATAAATAGCAGTTCGTAGAGGCGATTAGCCTTGATATAAAACATGAACTACATTGGTAATGATTCATCATTTTCTAAGAAATTGGCATGAATTTGTAATTCTTAGTAAAGGGTCTAGCCGGTTAAGATGGTGAAAAGTGCCCCCCGATGGTTTGAAAAATAAAAAATATACACTTTAAGTGCATCAAAAACTGTGTTTCCCCAAAGTTTCAGCCCTTAACAATGGATAATAACCCCAAAAAAAATTGAAACACGATTTTTAGTTTTTTGACTATATCTCCAGTTTTTATTTTTGTAAAATCGTTATTTTGATATTAAAATGTAAATACAATTATGTTCTACCACCCTGTTTTTTTCAAAATTTTTAGACCGAAAACTAAACTTTTACATAAGTTTGAAATATTCAAAAATAAATTAAAAAATTTAGGAAACAATAGACACGCCGAAAAAAATGTATGTTGTTACCCTTACATCAAAGTATATTCCTAATTTTTTCAGATTTTTAAAATTGGTGGAACACTGTCAAAAACACGAAAAACTGCTTTGCGCCATTTGCATCTATGTATTCCAGGCGGATATTTGAGTTGATTGTTGAGAGCAACGATTGTTGATCAGTTTGTAATATTATTAATTAAGGCTACAGATTAGCATAAACAATGGGGTGCTCTCATAAAATTAAAAAGGTAATTTTTTTGCATGTCTAGATATTTAAATTTAATTTATTAACGTATGCGAAGTATGACTTCTTAATTCTCAATATTCTTGTTACTAGAGAGCTTCAAAGTTCGCAAAAATTACTAAATTCTTTTGCGCTACAAGAACGCCCTGTGACGTCAGAATGCGAATAAGCAGACTCGCTCCATGGTAATAACAAAACAGTAACGACGATAACAAACATCTACGATGACATTGATTCATAACTTGAAGGATGTGTGAAAACAGTTGTGAATAGTTAGTTTTACGGTGCGTGTATTGCGCAATGGTTGACTCCGACTTCGAAAAGTCGCATTCTGGGAACATTCTGAAGGTAGATTAATTTAGTAATTTTCTAATACTGTGGAAATCGCCGTAGATAAGGATGATGAAAAAGTAACAAGCGCTATTTGTCAAGACTCTACTGCATCTTCCAGCATGCATAAATGCTTTAAACCTTTCAATTATTCAGGATAAATATTTCACATGACTAAGGATGAAATTAACATATAAAAAATAAGTTGTAAGAGGTTGATACATAGGTTTTTCTAAAACTGGGACAAATAGTCTACTCTCTACTGGCACCTCGTAAACGTATTGTTTACTGGACTCTGACGTCACGATCAGCCAACATGGCGATGGGTCGTTTGGAGCGCAAGATTCAAAAACAATTTTCAAATTGGAATTTTACGAATAATACGCAGGCTAGAGAAGAACTGCTTTCGCTGTAATTTTCAGCACAAAAGATATTTTTTTATCGCATAATCATCCATTTTCAGTGGAATTCCCCATTCCTATCACATTTAGATTAGTCGTAATTATTGATTATAACCGTACTGCTAAGCTTTAAGTTTGTCTTCCAGCTTCGAGAAATACAATGATGGCTGTAAATGTTTTTCTTGTTAATGTTAATTTACTAGACAATATGAGCGACAATATGACTGAATATTTGGGGACCAGTTTTCGATGAAGCGATGACACTTCATCAATGTTAATGCCAGTATAAGAGGCTTTCTCTGATGCTTAATTTCTTAATCAGTGAGTGTTAAACAATAGAGACAAGTTAAGTGCAGCACCGCGAGAGAAAATTATTCGATAAATTGCTTAAAGAGTGGCTGGTTTCTATGAATGCTATAATTTCTATTAATGTAATACAATAGAAGTGTACATGCATGTACATTGGAAGAGTTAGTCCAATTCAGTGGAAATAAGTGGGGCAGTCGAAGGATCTCGTCCGTTGAAACCGGGTATCCGCTGAGGCGGGAAAGGTACCAGAGTCACCTCATTCGGTAGGAGCATTGGTGGCATTTTAGCTTGAGAAAAGTGCAATTAGTGTGTCCCATTGGAACCAGGTAGCTTCCCTATACCTCACAAAGTTGAGTTATAGAGGATTCCATTACTGAGTTGAGGAATGCGAAGAGATAATATCTCCGATAGTAAACAACTGATAGGGATAGAGATTGTGATGTTAACGATAGTATGACGAAATTTTTATCATAAAAATTTATCTAAAGAGTATTTTCGATTAAATAATTCCTTTTTTCTATGTATGGTATCATATAATGGAGATATCGTTTAAATTATTTTTAAAATGTAACATAAACAAATCATTTTGCGATAAAGCTTAGCTACCGTAACGTATGAATTCAGTTTTAAATTACAAACCCATTCTTTTTCTTGGTTTTTCAAATATGGACCGTTTTTAACTTCATAGGTAGAGTATACCGTAAAGGTCAATATATCTGTTCGAAGAGTCAATCATGACTACAGGGAGACAGAATATGGATAAAAATGAATAAGGTGTGGCATTCACTGCAAGGAAATAACCAGAAACAAAAAGTTGCTTGACACAGCTTAGTTTATGAAGGAATTTCTAAAGAAATTAATGAAGTTGTCTTGATTAATGATATTTTGTGCCGTAAATGCTGTACTAGTGTGACTTAAGGCCGTTTTACTCGGGTAACATAATTGCGTAACCTTACGTATGCACGAAGGCGCAGTCAAAATTGCGTCTTGTAAAGCGATGAATTGCTAGAACGCACGAGAGAATGCACTGTTGTGAGATGGAAAATAGCCCCTGCTCTAATTGCAGGTTTGGATTCTCGCATTTCAACAAACGTTTTCAATTCTAACCTGCGCAAAGATTTACCCCGTGTAGAACGGCTTTTATTCATTTTTGAAAAGTCGATGTACTAATTATCACCACTTCTTTCATATACGCACAGTAATTAAGAAAATGTCTCAAATGCTGGCAATAACTTCAAGGATAATTATAAGCAGGAGAGATAAAAGAAAAACATTTACGGCCGTCATTGTATTTCTCGAAGCTGGAAGACAAACTTAAAGCTTAGCAGTATGGTTGTAACCAATAATTACGACTAATCTAAATGTGATAGGAATTGTTTATGCTAATCTGTAGCCTTAATTAATAATATTACAAACTGATCAACAATCAACTCAAATATCCGCCTGGAATACATAGATGCAAATGGTGCAAAGCAGTTTTTCGTGTTTTTGACAGTGTTCCACCAATTTTAAAAATCTGAAAAAATTAGGAATATACTTTGATGTAAGGGTAACAACATACATTTTTTTCGGCGTGTCTATTGTTTCCTAAATTTTTTAATTTATTTTTGAATATTTCAAACTTATGTAAAAGTTTAGTTTTCGGTCTAAAAATTTTGAAAAAAAACAGGGTGGTAGAACATAATTGTATTTACATTTTAAAATCAAAATAACGATTTTACAAAAATAAAAACTGGAGATATAGTAAAAAAAAACTAAAAATCGTGTTTCAATTTTTTTTTGGGGTTATTATCCATTGTTAAGGCCTGAAACTTTGGGGAAACACATAGTTTTTGATGATTGAGTCCACAAATCATGGAAATTGAGCTTTTGTTGATGATGTTAGTCTACGTTATGCTTTAAATTTTTTATTCAAAGAGGCAAAATTATTAGGGTAGTAATATTTAATCATAGATTGTGCAAGATGAACTGAAAATGGTTTTAGCTTTCCAATATAGTGATGATGTCAGCAAGGAAAAATAAAACCAGGTGGTTGGTAAATTTGAGAAATACATTGAGAGATATGCACTACATTTCTGGGAATATTAATTTTTACCTTTTCTTGGTGGAAACTCATGCTGAATGAAGATGTGCAACCTCTGGAAAGTCATAAGACATTACAAGCCCTTATCAACATTGGAGCTTTTCCTTTTTGGCACATCCCATTATTGGCTGCATTTCAAAGTTTTACAGTGTTAATAGAAATTATTTTTAAACCTGCTTCTGAGGTTTTTTCTTGGTGAATCCTCTTGAGGTATGTTCTATTGGTACACTCTAAAAATATGGAAAGGGTGTTACGATGAAAATTTGGTTGTGCTTGCTGATTTAATAATCAACGTTTTTTGCAATACTTAAGATGATGCTGGTGCAAGATATTCTATTTGGTTGTGTCATTTGAAAGGAAGTACAGTAGGAGACTATGATTAAAATACTCTCTATCTTTTGTATTTTCAGGCATCATCTATCTTGCATTCTGCTATTACAGCTCAAAGAGGTTCATCACCTACAATTACAAGCCTTTTGAATTCATCTCCAGGTAAGTTCTTGGCCTATGATATTCAGTTTGTCTCAAATACTTTATTTACATGAACCTAAGATGAAAATGATTCTAAGATGACCCCTGTGTTTTGGAACTTCAGGAGGGAAAAAAAATAATGTAAAAAAATCATCACTGAATACAATCCCCCCTTTTTTCTCATAATCTTGGAAGATAATCTTTGCTGGCCTCGGTGGCGGCAGGGTAACGTCCTTGCCTGCCAAACAAGAGGTCGTGGGTTCGAGTCCTGCCTGGGTAGGTTTCCCCAACCCAGGGCATGGTTGTTTGTGTACGTTAACTCGTTGAATACCCCGTTATAAAATGGCCAATTTGAGTTGTATTCGGTGGTTTGAGAATAAAATTAAAATAAAATTAGTAATAAGTGTACCTGTGTACCTTTATCATTGCCGCATGTCTGTCATGTTCAGTTTAAACCATTACTTGAGATCATTGGAGGACTCTAGCCAAATTTTAGCCTGTGAATTTAAACTTTGCTGTGGTCATATGGACCTCCAGAAAATATCACACACTCAGTGATTTAATCCGAATGTTGGTTTGGATTAGGGTTTCCCTGCTATGATTCCTGTATTTTATTTTTTTATTTTTTCCTCTACATGGTATCAAATGAGTGTATTGTTACTTGACCACTCTTAAATAGCACTGCTGCTGTATGTGATTTTATTAATGTAAAAAAATTAAATAGAGTATTTCTTAATGGAATATCAATATTTTATGTCTTCATTCAATTCAAGGCATTCCAGTCTCAAGTGCTGCTTCTCCATCTGTGTCGGCGGGGATCAAGAACTTGGTTACTTCTGCCATCAGTGGTGCTAGCACAGATGATCACACAGAGAAGGCACCACAGCCTGTTGCTGCTACCACATCTCCTTCTGCAGGTCATTATTTCTCTCCCTCAATGTTTCACATCATTCTTTTTCAAGAATTTTAATGCTGATTCCTTGGATTCAAGGCATCCTCATCTATCATAGGACATGGATGCCTTTAGCACTAGGCGTTGGTACTATTTCAACTCTGCCAGCCACCTACCTCAGCAGGAAGTGCTAGGCTCAGTAGTTTTGTCCTCCATAATGGCCTCTTAGGCTAAGAGTGAAAATTAAATATGTGTCTGTGGCATAACTTAATATGGCTGGCCTTACACAATGGCTAATAATATAATTGTTAATGTCGCACAAACTTTAGTTTTTGCCCAACTGTTTTCAATACGTATGTGCCATTCACCAGAATTGTACCAATGTACATACAGTAGACTCGTTATTACGAAGTTCACGGGACCGAAAAACTGGAGGTTCATATTAACGAAGTTCGTATGAACTTTTCTATTAGGAATCGTCGAAGAAAAAAGTGCGTAATATATGCGATTAAATTATGCGCAAATATATATAAGCAAGAAAATTCGTTTCAGTTTCTCAATAGAAGGATGCAGTGTAGTATGAGGCAATCGACGGTTGATATCTTCCCGAATACAGTAAGTCCTCGATATACGAACTGGGTGTATTCCGAGGCCTTGTTCGTAAGTTGATAAACCTACAGTCCGGCCGCCAAGTGTTGTCCGATGACAGGCAGAGGGCGGATCTAGTTAGGGTGCAAAGTTGCCATGTGAGAAAGGGAAATGCCCACGTCACTTGTAAACAAAAGGGTTCCATGAAGAAATGAGGCGGAAGAGACAACGAGTGTGAAGGACCCAAAGGAAGAATCACTCGTTTGCTGATTCAAAGAAAGGGCTTGTTTTGGTGGTTCAGGCTTATTTCAGTGCTCCATATGCATGTGACAACCTTGTATGACTAGGGGAGGGTGTGAGGTGAGTTTGGGGCACCACGATTGGCTGCAAACTGTGCTGGCGCAGGGTTTTCTGCCCCTCCTTTTGTGCTGTCATTGGGCAACTCTGATCAGCTGGACTATTAAAGGCATCGAGGAGTGCTGTTATCCCGCAGAACGCAGCACTGATCGCAAGTTTGTGTTAGCTCATGATTGTGACAACTGTTCTAGCTGGGCGTGCGACGAATCTGGAGCCAAAAAAAATCGCTCTGTGCAGTAAGGAAGAACGGGTGAAATGCTGAACATTTCCTTACTTCGGAACAGATTAAATGATTCTTTGTTCAGATTATGCCCAAATTGCGAGTTCTTCTACGCCACACTACGTCGCATTGACCAAATCAGAAGGTGCCAAATTCGAAATTTGAAACTTTTGAATGCTCGTATCTCTGAAAATTCGTAAATCGAATATGCGTCAGAAGAGGACTAACTGTACATCCAATTTACGAGCGGTAATGAGTAGGTCACCATGACCCCACAGGAATGAATCTTATTACATACAGTAAAACCTCTATGTAGTGAACCTCTTTACATCGTAAACCTCCATACTTCGTACCAACCCTCTGGTCCCGTCAGATTTACATGTAAATTTATAGGCAAACCTCTATATAGTGAACCTCTTTATCTCGTAAAACCTCCATATATCGTACCAACAAGACAGCCCTGAGACGGCCTAACTACCTCCGCAAATCGTACCGAGACAACTAGAGACCATTAATGCAGCCGCGATTACCTACATGGAATGACCTTTTCAGCGATAAATGTTTCACGCTTATTTTTTTCTTATACACCTTAAGTAATTTTCTCGTTAACCTTTAGTTAGGGCATCCAACTATCCTAATCATATTAAGTGACGGTAAATGAAGACAGAACACATCGTTTTCTCTCGAATCATGGTCAAAATCGCGCGATACCACTCGCTTTCCTTTAATTAAGGCTTTATTTTCTTGTAAGTGCCTACATACTATGTTCAGTTAATAAAAGAGGCGACCAGCGCAGCCTATAATCACTTGCTGACGGAAATATTTCAACTAACCTCACTCCCATCCATCGAGACAGAATTACTCGACCGCATTGCTACTTCCGCTTCTAAAATGAAAATATTTCAAGAATTTTCCGCGACTTGAAATAAATCAAATACAGTTTCGCAATTATTTTATTCCCATATTTCCCGGTGTAGCACTTTCTTGCTACCGCCTTGGTAATTTTTTCGATGCTTTCGTGAACGATCGTAGTTTAAAATTTATTGCGCTTAGCGACAGTCATATGTCTTGCCTGCGTATTTATGCCGCGAAATCTGACTATTCCATCGGGAGTCCGGGACGTCAATTTCTAGCAATACTGAACGAACATCAATCCATGCGCCAGTGTTAGGTGAAGGAGGCAGCTAATTAGCTGATACGCGGTAGGGCAATGAAATTTTTTACCGTCGCCACCGCATTCTGAAGTAGTTCGCCCAGCATTCTCACCGGGAAATCACGTCCTTTCGCAGACCTAGCATTTCTGTGTGCCCTCGACAGAGTTTTTCTTCGGAACGCTACGTGCATTGTATTTTGGAGAGAGGGAATTCAACAAAATTTTCAAAATTATGCTCAATTTTTTGTCTATTTTTCGCCGTGGTCACCTGTTTATTTTTATAATCTTTAACAAGTCACATGTTATAAGAATGATAAATCAATTCTAAAAGCTATAATAAGGATTATTTTCAATTATTTGCCATAAAATAAGAAAATTACTTAATTAATCATAGGCTGATGATGGATTCGAGAAATAAAAGAAGGCGACTGCTTGACATTGCCACATAAATAGCAATTTTCCTAGCCATCAACGAGGACAGCCAGAAGGCAGTGACCTTTGGAATACCATCATTCACCCTCACATCTATTTTAAACAACCGAGATAAAACAAAAGAAACTGGCTAGGCTGCACAAATAAAAAATACTCAGGCAGTTAAATACGAGGGTGAAGAAATTATGTTCAGAAATATAAAACCATTGTTCTTTCCTCCGAACACTATTAGTTAATTACAACCCTTAGACCAGGGAATTATTTCTTAGGTCAAAAGGCATCAACGAAAACAGCTAGTGATTTATTTACACTGAAAATGACATTAAAAACTGCTCGTGGCATTGAAAACATCACTTCGAAAGAGTTTGAAAAAAATTTTAAGCAAACCCATTAACTAATTTATTTTCTAAAAAGGCCTCTTGAACAATTTACTTTTACCTTTGTGTAATCATTAAATTGTAAATATATGTTCACTTATGCATACCTATATACTTAAATATAGTAATATAATGGCTTAAAAGACAGTATCACCTTTCATTTCCTAACGATATGAAAAAATGGTGCCTACCACTAAAACCTCTCTATAGTGAACCTCCATACATCAAATTGCCCAAATTTTGGTCCCCTCCATTACGATGTAAAGAGGTTTTACTGTATATGTTATTGTGTGCATACTGAAGAAAGAACCATAATTAATACTCTTTGGCACAGAACACGGGGAGAACTTGGCGCATCATGAAAACGTAGCATAGTGTATGCCCACCTAGATATCGTTGCTTATTCGTGGAACTTCGTAATTAAGTTCATTATGTAACCAGTGGGACTGGGGCTGAGGTTCATAATTTCGTATAAATTATAATTTTGTAAAAAGGTTTCTTTTACTATAGCTTGGATAGACCTTTTCGTGAGGACCAACGATTTGCTTCGTAATAACGTTGTTCGTATTAGCCTGAGTCTACTGTATCAAGTATTGAAAACAGTAGTGAAAATGACAATAAAATGAAACCTTTGGAGCCTTACTTAATATACAGTAAAACTAACTTGTGATGATCATGCATGTAACATAATCCTGCCTCAAACAATGAGAGTTTCCAGTCCCTTGGACTTTCTTATAATTGCCAACGTTAATTTCCCCGCATTTAAGGTGTTTGGATGATACAAAATCCCCACTATTATTATTTGGTCCCTTGGGGAATTATTTCCTCTTTGATATAGAAATTAATGCCATCTTTGCTACTTAACCGTTCCTCATCTTATAATAAGTTTTCTCACGTGTAACCATCACCACATAGTTCTACTGTTGATCTTAATATCCTTTTCTTTACAGCTGTTTAATGGAAAGGGTGGGTTGATGGTTAATTGTTATTGTTCTGTTGCTTTAATAAAGATGATTTATTGAATACTAGCCAGCAACCTGCGATGTACAGGGCATAATCCTTTATCGTGGATATAAAGAAATCCCGTTTATAACAAAATAGGACGATGGTCCCCTGAAATTTTCCACAAGTGAGTTTTACTGTATTTTTATATCTGGCATAATTTTATTGTTCAACTAGGATTCTGCATAACCTGCGGCTTCATTGTAGGTGGTTAGGAGGTTGGGAGTGGAATAAATACCGTATAAGCGCTTGTAAAAGGCGCACCTTTTTTCCCAAACATTGCAGCCGAAAATGGGGGTGTGCCTCTTACACAAACTTCTTATCTTCCCCCCCCCCCCCCTCCCCTACCCGGTCGCAAGTCCAAGGGGAACTGAGGGGCCTTGGTTTACAGCGTGAGTCAGTCATCTGAAACCCTGGGTCAAAATCAAGCGGCAGGTAGGGGTTTCTCCCTTAGTGACGTATTTTTAAAATGCTCCTGTTTGAATTTCTTGTAAGCATCGCGCCATCACGTCGGTACCCCAGAGGTGAACATTGAAAAGATCGCGCGGGGTGATTCGCTCCGGAGCGCGCGCTAAATTTATTGCCACGAGTGGGCATCCCGCGGCATTTATACTGCATATAGTAATCGCTTATCAAACGTAGAGAAACGCGTAGTTTTGAAGGACATACCTGGTTAATAGTCAATATCTGTCTTGCCGAGTAATTTCCATTACGCTGAGGACCTGATTTTCCAAAAATTATCTTCAGACGCTAATACGAGGATTATTGCAACTGAAAATTATATTGGTATCAAAACCTGCGATTTATAAAATTCGAACGAGTGTGTTCATTGTTGGACTAAACTGTGGATGGAAGAAATCGGAAGTGCGCGCCAAGAAGAGCGCGGAAGGAGAGGTCCAGGGGAAAGAAAGCAATTCCTCCGTCTTCAAAGCAAGCAACGAAATACGGAGGGGAAGGAGCGCGCTCCCTCCCCTCCGTATTTCAAGCTACGAGGCTATGAGCGAAGGAGCGCGGGAAGAACACGTCCGATCTTGCATGTGACGTCATTGCCTTCAAAGCGAAGGGGCGAAGGCGCAGCAATGTGATATACAGTAAAACTTTGATTTTACGCAGTTGGAGGGACCGAAATATGGGCACTGTTTAAAATCAAAGTGTGTAAAATCAAGAGTTGGTATTGAGGAGGAGTATAGTTTTCAGGATAACACTAGCTCATTATTGCTCGGAAAATGAAGCCTAATAATCTTATTTACTCAAAAGCAACACCAAAGATGACGTGTTACCTTAAGAGAAACAACTGTGCATTCCTGAACAGTGTTTCCCATGGTTGAACAAAATGGTTGAAATGCCAGCATTTCTGGCACTAAGATTACTTCTGTTACCCAGGAGAAATTTCGGAATGGTGATACTAAATGGTCGCAGAGAAGCTAATTTTCGAAAATATTCTCATTAAAAGCAGTTTTCAGGATATCCGTGTAACCACCAGCAGACAAAAAAAGATTGGAGATTGAAGAAATGAGATACCTGAGGATAGACATCCAAATTAACCCCATTAACAGGGAGCAACATTTTGCTAATACATCACAAAGGCTTTACACCCTGTGGGCCTGGGTTCAAGTCCTGGCAGTAGCAGAGACTTATCAGAGATGGCCCTATCCCTACTTGAGTCTAATATGGAGGGCACTTCCAGTGCACCACTCTGTCCATCAGATGGGAAGTTAAGTCCTGGTCCCTTTTGAGCTTATCATTGCAACCTGGCTAATGCCAACATAGGGTTCCTATCCCCCCAGCCCTTACTTCATGGCGCTAATGACCCCAGTTGTTGGTTACCTCCAAATAGCATACCATAGATAATACGGAGCACACAGGACCCGGGATATTCGGAAATTCAGATTTTTCCGGTGCTTAGATCACTTTTTTTAAGTGAGCTATTAAAATGACCGCGCAACTGCCGTCATGCCGCCCGTGATGAATAAAAAATGACTAATAGTCCTGAAAAATTTTCCTTCTTTATAATTTATACGCATTAAAAAAGCATTTCCCCATGAAATTTTAGCATTAGTAGATTGACTCTTCCGGGAATAGCTTCTCTGTCGGCATTCTTCCGCGAATTCAGCGCCGGGACCTTCGACTCACAAGCCGTGTGACTCAGCTTCACGTAATATTTTGCTTCCCCATATCTGATAACAACACCGAACACTTTTTGTATTTCGATTTAATGGTGCTAAGCCATTCCTGAGTTTAAAGGGACTGCCTTATCACTCACGTCTTGAATTTGACTTCAACGATTACATGACGATGGACGACGCGAGTTATTCTCCGAGGGCATTAACTCCCGTTCCGTTAAAACGCTTGCCACCTAGCGGAGTTAAGCTAATAGCTATTCAAGTTCCAACCGTGTTTAACTTAAACCGTCTGACAATGAGATACAAGTTGAGTCGGTTCTGATAAGCGCGCAGCGCAAGCAATTTTTCCTCGCCTCCATTTGTCCCGCAGATGTGGGGTTAGCCTGGGAATGAGACAATGCATGCTGCTTTTACCATCGTATTGAATCACCATCGACTTACGTACTTACTAGAAGTACGACTGTCTTTTTTGGATCACCTTGGAAGCCAAAATTTTGGCACGCGGAGTATTTTTAACGACTCATTTCGCCGTTATATTTCGCTGGGGCGACGGAAAACATAGCGTTGGCAAAATTCTAGAAAGCCTTGCGTTGGGGATAGATATTCCGTAGCTCATAATTCTGGATATAAACAGCATCGATCAATAAGTCGAATAATAAACAAAAGGTGATAATGTTAATATCTCCAGCGATCATGTCTTAATCAAAAGTAGTTACGCATACATGGCGATTGCCGTGTGTTTTAGGTTTCGATATCCTTCTACGGCGAATTTGAACTAAGAGCGACATTCGCGTTGGTAATGGAGCCTGAAATATTACTGAGAGGGCTCACGGGGAAGCAATAATTAGATTCGCGATGTATTTAGTTTCACGCTCAACAGCGCGATGTCATTTCAACCGTTCCTGTATTCATTTTTGCAACTCATTGGGACGAAATAATAACCTAACTGCATATTGCTCTAGTCGGATTTTCAAAACAAGCCGAAAGACAACTGCGTAAAATCAAGATTAGCGACCTCTTAGGGGCTGGGGTTATGCTGCGCAAAATCGAAAAACTGCGTAAAATCAAGAAAAGATGTAAAATCGAAGTTTCACCATTGCAATTCCCTATGCATTCCGGCCGGACTTGAGTGCCGCTGCGTAAAAACGAGACTTGATGTAAAATCGAAGTGCGTAAAATCGAAGTTTTACTGTACGCAGTTTGCGTTGCCTAAAGTTTCCAGTCCGTCCCCTCTTGTTTGAATGCGCCTATGCTACGCTTTTTCTTCCGAAATTGTCCTGTTTTGACTATTTTGAATATTAGTAGCCTTGTTGTAACTATAAATCTCTGTGTCAAACAATTGGGGCTTAAAAACTTAAATTCTGTCAGATATGCGTCACGTTAGATCTCTTTCTTTTTTTGAACCTCGTGCGTGTCATACAACTATTGAAAGCTATCGAGATATCTTCGGGCTCAGTAGAAGACTCACCTAGCATTTGGCCTCCATAAACTGGGAGATCGATCAAGGTCAGTAGGTGAGACGGGGTAGGGATGAAACACGTTTCCATTGTTCCCTTGTAACTTGATGTTTTCCTATTTTCCTGTGAGGTCTCGGAAAGGAAAAAAACGGCAGCGGCATTGGCTGATGGAGGGCCGAATGTGGCTCCATTAAATCTACGACGTGGTTATTATCCTACTGAGTGCTGAGATTGCCCCGATTGTTGTCCAAGCTCTTGGGAAGGTTCATGCTATGTGCCTGTCCTATATTGCCTTAAAATTTTCCGCGGCTGCAATTCTATTGCAATACTCCTGCGAGAGCATTTAAACAAAATTGTTCGTGAATAGGACAAGCATCGTAGAGCAACGGCGTATGCGAAGAGAGGATAGGAACTCTTTCTACTCCCTCTTATGCCGCTATTACCGCTGCAGTTATCAAAATTTCCTCTTTCAATTAATATTGAAAAAGGAAAATTCGATAACAGTACGCTTGGAATTTCGACAGTTATCGAATATACGTCTGCAACACCACGCGATAGCATACAAAAATGCCGCAAAATTTTTTTCTTCATAGCTTCGATGCTCAAAATAGGGGTGCGCCTCTCACACGTGTGCGCCTCTTACACGCGCTTATACGGTACTTGAAATATCACGAATAGAAGTTAGTATATCCAGAACAAAAGTAAAATTAAAGTAACAAAAGTAAATTATTGTGGAATTGTTACTATATATTTAGAAAATATCATCATAATTATATTTTCTTATGTTTCATATGAATGGCCCAAGATCAAATCTAAAAAAAATTTTAAAAAAACTTTTGAATGCAATGAGGAACTTGCATGGGTCGTAGATTGCTCTAAAAACTATTTGAAATAAGTCAAATGGATACATTAGCTCGCAAAAATACCTTCAGTTTCTCCATTCAACATCAAAAGAAATAAAAAAATTGCATTTAAAATCGAGAAAAATTTCTCTGAGCCGACCACTGCGCGAAGACACCCGAGCGTTGCCGAGGCCTGACGTGACGTCATAGGTGCCTAAACAACCGTAGGGAGTTGGGAAATACGCTGAGCGCATGGTGTAAAATTTGTTTTGAGGGATTATTTAGCCGCTCATCGTCACTTTATTTTGTTCTGTTGTTCTTGGGCAAGTTTTCCTATTGCTATTGTGCCTAGAATATTACTTGGGATATTAATAATGCGGCATCGGGATGATGAAGTACAAGCGTTTCACTTCGTATGTTTTAGTTATCAGAAAAATGGATGATAACGTTGCCACTCGTTCGAATAGTACACCTGAAATTCATCTACATCTACATAATACCCCGCAAGCCGCCTAAAAGGCGTGTGGCATGGGGTGTTAGAACACCAGACTTTTTTTAGGACACCAAAAATTGATGCCACGACCCTCATGGAATTTGTTAAGACAAATTATTGCTATACGTCGGCGGCAAATCGAGATGTAAAAGAAACTTGTAATACTGGAGGATAACGATCGTAAGCTGTGCTGTTGACATTAGAGTAAGCTGTGCTGTTGAATTTGGCAACGCCGAATTAACGGAGAAGGTAGTCCTATCCGTCCTACGGTACGAATTCACAGCAAAACAGTCTGCACACAATCCACATGGGAGATCGCGAATCGGTTCCGCTGCCAACACGCACACAAGCTACAACCTATTTCAATAATATAGGTAAATCCATAAACAATATACTAGCATATACCATAAAAATATACTGGGAAATAGGCAAATACTTTTATCAAAAACTGGAAGTCACTGTCACATTCTTATATTCGTCACGTACAACTTACAATAACAGAACTCGTTATGATGAAAACAACTATTTATCCACTGATTTAAACCCTTAAATTAGCCCACACAAGTGACACAGGTGACTTTTCTCACTACTATTCGTTGAAATAATGGATTAACAAACTTCACACACAGTTTTTATTTCAATAGCGTGATCGTGAAATGTCATATCTACGGTGAACAACGGAGATTAGCACGCCACTGACAATTTTTACACTACTGTTAGACATTTATCAATAGCGTAATAGCAATTATTATAATTCAATCACGATGGAACACTGATAACTCTTGGCCGATATTTTTCAACCTTGTCAAACTTTGTGCATTACAGCCACTGGCACTGTGATTATTAGCAGTAGCTTAACGGGAGATATCACGTTGAAAATAACACTATTTTGGCACAAAAATCTTCCTAGATGCCTCCAATCAGCGAGCAAAAGTTGCATTGACTGGAATTCACCCCATAATACAAGCAAAGACAGTCCTAAATGACGAATTCTCCGGTACCTACGAATAAACGGATGAAGTTATTGTATATAAAAGCTAAGCGGACATTAGTAAACATCAAAATCGTTCTAATTACATACTTAAATGAATGATATGCAGTCGATAACATCAACTTACAAGTAACGTACATCCCCCTTCCAACGGCCGTGGCTCAGACTCCTACAACGATGTTATTTAGGTATTATAAAATTTTTGGTTTAACTGCTCCAGTTTTATATTTTATGCCCTTACTCAGATATTAATATTATAAATAATGCAAAATATGAGGGCTTCCAAGCCTCTATCGTCGAATATTTATCTTTAAATATAAAATAATCAACACGTCTAACAAACGAAGCTCTCACAACTGCTGGCAACTATTACAAACAACCACAACAATAGCTTCGCGTGATGTTTAGGCACCTTTGACGTCATCGAGGCTTCGTCGGCAGTGGCTTGGGGGGTGAGGGTGTTTTTCCCGCGCTTTAAAATTCGTAATGTTTATCATTGAATATCTCGCGAAGGAAAACTCAGATATACATGCGGTTTTCTTTGTTGTGTTCAGAAAATAATTTTCTGTCCGCCAGTGAAATAAAAAAAATTCATGCAAGTTCCCCATTCTTCACATGAGGTGTAAAAGATATTTTAAAACTGCTACAACTCCGTTGTTTTTTGGAAAAGGCACACATTTTGATTGAATATTTATCATTGCTTTTTCTTGACAAATATAATTAAATGAAGTCAGTTTTTGTAAAAATAAAAAATTAAAAGTCTGTTTTAAACTATCAGTTCTTCCAGCATATTGGAATACAATGGAACTTGTTTAGTACGTTTCTGAAGGGACGACAAAAAATGAACATACTAACCAGGAAAACGTGCTAACGAGGAAAGTAAAAAATAGCAGTTAGGGTAATTGCAATCTGTGGAAAAGTCGTCATAATTACAATTACTATCGGTAGTTCTCGTAGGATCGCCTTCCTGAACTCTTTTCACCTTTAAAATAAAGAAAATGGGCACTACATTGAAAAACAATACCATGTGAATAAAAATCACAATGTTTCATAGATTTCCCGAAGACAATTACATGAAAACGGCGTCTTTCTCCCGTGATTTATCCTATATGTATTTATAGAAAGAGGACAAGTAAAGCTAAGTCATTTCTTTTTTGTCACAGCATACTCGGAGAATATAACAACAACCCTGAGTATGTCCACTGGTTGTTTTTAAACATCATAAAAATTGGACAAAATTATATTAACCTTAAATTACGGCAACAGCCGTACACATTCGCTTCTGAAATAAAACCATATCGATTGTTATATCAATTAATAACACGAAAGATTATTAGATTACGACGTAATTACAAGAAGATTTTACATTATACAGTTGAAATTTACTTTAAAAATTTGTTTTATGTCGTCTGCTTTCGTGCCGAGATCAAGTATTTTCAAGCTAAGCTTCACGTGGAGATCCAGAGCATCGTCTGCTCCTGCAGCAGTAGTCAAATACGTACGTAGTCCGTAGCATTGACGTCGTGCAGTACTGCTTTAGATAAAGTGGGAATTGGATAAGACTCATTTCTTCATCATGATAACTCGTGCAATAGCAACAATTGCCCACTCATGAAATTTGTGCGCAGTGGGCACTCCAGAGGCAACAGAAGGTGAGGAGCTCAGGGTGGGGAAAATTAGGGCTTCACATTGGCTGCAGTTTTGCATAGTCAAATAAATTCATCACGTCATAAGAATTGAGAAATGCATTTGGATAAATCACGGTCGAAGAAGGATATGTAGAATGAATGCAAGAATGTTAATGGCTAGTAATAATAAATTAAATCATGAATTCGGAGCTTTACGACCCTTAAGAAGATACTGGAGAACGAATTGCGGGTTGCGTCACGGCTAGCAATTGAGCGTACTAACCAGGAAAGCGCAATTTTTTAAAACGTACTAACCAAATACTTTTGCCTGTATTTTGTTCCGATGGTACCGAGACCGAGATAAATCGTCGTACTAAGGAGGAAAACGTACTAAGGAGGAACGTACTAACCAAGTTCCACTGTATTTGTGTTCTGAGAGGTAGAATTTTCATTGCGTTGAGAAGTACCGTCAGTCCTTTGTGGAAAATGTGCATAGTGTCTGCGAATCATTTTTTGATAAAGGTATGTAATTTATCAGGAATTATTATGAGTTACTATACCTCTTCTGATAAGTTGTTTTTATTACTTATATGCTGAAGTAAAGGGATCTATTCTTGCTAGATTACGTCTCTTGGGTTTTACTAGTTTATGATTTATATTTTTATGATATATATGTTCCTGTGGGGTTTGATATGGGTGTGATGCTAACATTATGATGAGACATATATGTATTTCTCTTGTGTAATCAGGTGCTCCGACACTATCCATGCTGCTTGAACTCCCACCCAGCCAGCCTGGGAAGCCTCTCCCCGAGATCCCAAATATCTCCACCAAATCCCTCCCATCCACTCCCGTCAAGGAGATCCCAACTCTATCTCCACCCCACTCATCCCCACCCTCTCCACAACCAGCCCAAGGTTCCGAGGCCAGCCAACCCTCATTGCCAAGATTGGAGGAAGGAAGGGTTGAAGAAGCGAGGAAAGAGGAGGAGCTCAGCAAGGAGGAGGAAGTCACGAAACAGCCTGAAAAGGGACCCAAAGTGGATGAAGACAAAGCGGAAGTCATCGAAGATAAGGAAGAGAGTAAAGTCATTGAGAGCGAAGGTAAATATCAGCTCATATTTAAAGGCTGTCTTAATGTGTGCTACCCATCGTATGCTTCAAAGCCATTCTGAATCATTTGTGACTGTAATGAAACTCGCTCAGCTAGAGTCTCTGCACTATTAATTACACTCATACAGACCAAAGTTTTGATGGCTGACCATCTTTTAAAGTACCTTGAAAACAGAATTTGTGTTGTTCTATAAATAAATTTAGATGCAATCTGGATTTAAGGTGCCTCTATAACATGGGCTGCATTTTATGTAAGTCATTCTGTCTTAGATGCTTTGAGGTTTACATTTTAACTCAAATTTACTCTGTGATGCATCAAAAAAGATATACATGCAAGGATCTAATGGCCTTCTTTAATGAAATCATCAAATCCAAGGCTATCGTTCATGAAATATCGTTTATCTGTTTGCGAGTTTTTAAAAATATTTTTTCCTGCCACAGTACAGTGCTGATGCTGGCAAATTCAGCTGTATGTTTTGGTGTTGTCAGTTGAGGATTATTATTATTAAGTTTGAGTGTGTTGAATGCAATGGTGATCAGTGGTGATTTAAGGTTTTCTTCAGTCTTTCAACTATTTGCTGCTTATTCCGGTGATGTTACATCACTCAGTTCTATTGCATCACAGCATTCACTGGCTCAGTGATTGGAGGTGTTAGCCAGTGCAACTGAATACACCCTTTGTGTTATATTGCGATAGTAGCTCCCTCTGTCTGTATCCATTGACTCTTTTGTTTCATCCTTTTCCTCGTGATTATAGCTACTTATTTCTTATCATTACATTGTGGTACTTTCTTCTTAATTATAGATCTCAGAACGGAAAAGCCTGAACTGGAATTGTCAGTCCCAGAAGTCGTGCCTGAAGTTCCAGCTGCGATTGAGGAACCTCCATCTGATATTGTTTCTCAAGTCAGTAATCCATCAGATGCACAGGAATCAGTGGTTGAGACGTCTGTGTCAGAAATTGCTGAGGCAACCGAAAAGGATGCTGAAACAAAAGCTCAAGGTGAGTGTTGTGTGAGATTTTCAAGTCATAGTAAAATGTCAATTTTAGGTAGCTTGATTTTATGGCATGTCTTTCTTTTATGCAGCAACACTCAAACCTGACCAGTAGGAGTAGGGAATTGCAGTAGTGAAACTTCAATTTTATCTCTTTTCCTAAATTTACTCAGTTTCTTAATTGTAGGCAGCACAAGCTCAGCCTGTAAGATCCCACTAATCTTGAATTTACGCAGAATTTATTTTCTGATTTTCCTCTGGGATAACTTCACTCTCAAAGAGAAAGCTGATATTAATTTGACCCAATATTATGTCAAGTTTCTCAAATATTATGCATGTATATGGTCAAGCTTAATTTAATGAATCAAATCATAAGGGATCATGTTGCAATGAGTGATAACTAACCTAGCTAGATTGATACTGGTGGTCGTTCTTTCCATTAACAACCAATGCTGGCTATTGCTTCGTTATCAAATGAACCAGCCAAAAGTAGCTTTTCACATGTGCGCAGGATGTTATAAGAAATATCTTCAGATGCCTGCTAACATACTCTGAAGCTCATAATCCTCTTCTTAATTATTCCTTGTAACACACAGCCAGTAGCAGATGTTAATGATCAGACCTCCAACACACTATTGCTAAGAGGTTGCCTATCACCAAGCCATGGTGGAAAGTAATGAGCTGCATACTCCCCACCTCAAAACACCAACCATAACCTGCTCGAAGCTAAAGTGTTTATCAAAACTTGAAAGTCTTGTGAACCAATATTCAAGCCATAGAAATTTGTCACTCGAGATCAGTTTCTGGACCAATATGGTACCCAGGATTTTTAATTTTCAGTACCATTTTGTTAAGTTATATGTTACCAAGTGTTGAATTTTTATTCTATTAATTTTATTGAATTTTAATTGGATGCAATGCTAACATTGGTATCAGTTGCATTTTTGACTTTTCAGTCACAGTAAGAAAATATCATAGATAATTTCAAATATAGGGAGTTTATTGTGAAACTGACGTGGGCTACATACATCTTCATTAAAGGCATCCAAGATGACATGTATATATAATAAATTCAATGATATATATATCATTGAATTTATTAAAATCATAATTGAATTATTCAATCATGATTTTAGCATGACAAGATTAAAACATGTTCCAATTAAAATTGATGTGATATGTAATTTTTGGGAATGTATTGGAGATATCTCTTTCTAAGTAATGTCCAACTACCGTATATCTCCGAATATAGTCCCCCTCTGAATATAGTCCCCCCCCCTAATTTTGAGACCTCAGTTTTGGGAAAAATTTTAAAATGCAAAGGAAGGCAATTTTTCTGTGGTTAGCTAGTTACGATTCTAGAGTCGATAAAAACTATTTTTTTCTCTGAAGATTAAGAACAAATCTGTTCACATATTTTCCATCACAACAAAATAACTATAACTAAAACATGTTGTGATCCATTGCATGTATCAGTAATTTATAGTTCCTTAACCAGATGTAATGAAGAAATGAGAAAATTTTTTAAGTATCCAAGGCTATTGTATTTTTTAAACATTCACTAATTATTAATATTTTTGATTTCCAAATGACTACAGACAATGTCAATATATAAAATTTAACTTAAAGCCCATAAACAGTATTGCATTTGGCCCTGAAACTTCCTTAGATCCAGTGTAACACACCCATCAAGTCATCACAAATCCAAGTTACTAGAAGAATTTAGGAAATCTAAATAAAATTGTGTTAAATAAATTATAAACTTTATAAAAATATTGCCATAAAATGCCTGCTTAGCAAAATAATTAAACTACAGGACTTACAATATCAAAGTAATAAAATTAAGAAATAAACTTTTTCCAGCAAACATTAAAACTGAAAAATATGATATCAATTTTCAATGCCTCGTCGCGAATCATTGCATAAGTTACACAAAGAGCAACTGCTCTGCATTTGCGCACAAATTCGATGATATTTTCCTCTAATTCTTTGAATCTGCCGCATCGAGACCCCCGAAATGACTTCCACGATGTATTAGCACTTTGCAAGCGAGGTAACTTCTATTTCCAAAGTCGCACCGACTTTCTTTCCACGCCAAATTTTTCAGCCGCCATATGAATACTATGATTTACGGCGTATTCTGCAACGGCTATTTTTAAATTGGCATCGAAACTCCGTCTTTGATGGCTTCTAATCTGCCGCAGGATTGATCCTCATCTTTCTACTTGATCCATCACCTCAATGTTGAACGTAAAATTATTTTTAATAAAGAAAATATCGCGGAAATAATTGCGAAACATTATGTGATGTAATTTATCGATCCTACGGCGAATTGAAGATAATCCTCAATAGATTGATCACACTTTCGATGCTGAGTGGCTGGATTTCGATCAAATGCAGTAATGCCGGCGCTTCTGGTTTAAAGTCGTCGATTATTGCGCCTTTTCAGAAACAAATGCATCAACTATTGCGCATTCTTGTTCTGTGAAGGCGGTAAAGGCTGTGGTTGTAAACACGAACCGCACGGGCGCATATAGTAGCTACGGACGCAATGAAATGCTAAATCGTCACGAAAGGTTCACTTTATCTGTTTATTTTTCGCAATGATTTAAATCGTGTGACTATTAAATGAGCGACGGGTACATATACTATTGATTCAATTCTAGTGTTCGATTAATATGTAATGATAGTGTGTGTTTAGTTTTGATTTTAATTATTTATTGTTTTGCGTCATTAAGTGATCAGTGTCGATTGAATTATTCTAACAATACTTTTCCAAGAAAAATTAACGGCTACCCGATGGATTCCGTGAAAACGCATATTCGATATGCTATTTGAATCGAAAGAATCGTATCTTTACAACATTTGTGGTAAAAATTGTCTTAATTTCCGGTAAAACGTGGCAGTATTTACTAATATCTCCGATTATAATCCTCATAAATATACTCAAATAGAAAGACTACGAGAACATTAGCCATTATGCCGTTATTTATAACTTGATGGTCACCTTTAGTATGCTAAACTGGATTACACTCGATTATAGTCCCCCCCCTTACTTTTCCTCGGCCATTTTTGGAAAAAAAGGGGGGGACTATATTCGGAGATATACGGTAATTTTTAAGTAATGGAGCGAAAATGTTTCCTCTTTAGTAAGGTGTGTTTGATGTTGTTTTAGAACTATCAATGAAGCAGAAGTATGTTGAAAGAAGGAAGATAGAAATAGGATCGAAGTTTTTCCCGGCGAACAAGTTGAAGGAATTGTTCTCGGGTTTTCCACCGGTTGAGGCTTTCCATGGCCGACGTTTCGAGGCTCGACTCGAGCCTCAAAACGTCGGCCATGGAAAGCCTCAACCGGTGGAAAACCCGAGAAGAATTCCTTCAAGGAAGATTGAGCTAACTGACACCATTTTAGCTTTAGCAGCACTCAATAATTTTAGACGGTGGCAGAAAGTCTGGACTACACCAGCCAGTGCTTCATTCTTATTGTCATGGATAAATATAATGTTTTGAACGTGGTAGATCACCTTTTATTCTAATTTTATTCTCCCAGGAGAAATTTTCAATAGCTCTAGACTTTTAATTTTTTTGATCTTCCCATCATCTTTTTAGGTGACGAACATTTATCAAACAATGATTCTGGCCAGTCATTGAGCAGTTTGCCCGATCCGCCTCCCACGGAAAGCACCGATTGTGTTGAAGGTATGTTCCTTTAAGACTTTTTTATTCTTTTTCATAGTGTGTGTCATTTGTGAATAGCTTTTATAATCGTAATTACTAGTATAATAATTGACGGCAGAGTATGCTGTCCATCCATGTAATATTTTTTTAATTTGATGAAATTGCTGAAGAATTTTATTCAGTATATTTTTTGAAGTGAAGAATAATATATATTGCTAGTGGGACTTGACAGTTTGAATTTGATAATCAACAATCCGTTTTAGATGCTGCTGAAATCAACGCTGAGGCAGCAGAGGAAGCAGTGAAGGAAGAAAAGGTTGTTGTTACTCCTGAGCCTGAAACAGAGGTTACCAAAAAAAATTCCTTTGGTTTTGTGAGAATATTTTGCTGTTTGAGTTTTACTCTTGTGTTAACTTGCTCTACCAATTATTCCTAGGAAATCACTGTGGAAACTGAAGAAACAACCAACCAGAAAGAACTTCATGCAGAAATCAAATCGGCAGATACTGAAATATCTGTAAATAAAGAAGCAGCAGCTGAAATTCCTGAGAAAATGGTGGATCAGGGGGAAAATGAATCATCTGAAGGAAAGCCAATGATTGAGAGTGAGAGTACAAGTGTTCCTGAGGCAGAGACGAAACTTGCGGAACAAGTGAGGCCTCCGTCTCCTGCAGCTGATGTTGTGAAAATGATCACTGAAGAAGCATCTGTGGCAGGTAGTGAGGATGTATGTATTAAGAAAGAAGAAGATATACCTGGTCCAACTGTTGATGAAGATAACTCTGAAAGCAGGGGTATTCTGGAAGAGAGCTTGCTTTCTACGCCAGAATCATCAAGTCCGGATCCTCAAGTCAAACGGAAAGGAGGTAGCAGGGGCCGGAGATCAAGAATGCGTGGTCTCTCTTTGGTATGATATGTACTGTATTCTTCCCCTGATTAATGTTTCCCTCGAAACTTGTCATTAAATCTTACTTCCTTTATTTTTCTAGATACGTTACCACCAGGAAAGGTTGGCTAAGGAAAAACTTGGAAAGGAAAAAGAGGGTACAGCAACGTCTGAGGGTGATGTTGACAGTGGCTCCAAGGAGAAGTTAACTCCTACTGTCCCTGCTGCCGCTGAAGAAGTGGTGACAGAAAAGACTGAAATAAACAAAGTATCTGAAGGGGAAGTAAGCAACTTAAGTCGTGAAAAGAATGAGGACCTAATTGGCAATGTAATAGATGATGATAAGAAGGTGATCAGTACTAGTCTTAGAAGGGGTAAAGTGAAGAAGGCAGAAGAGGTTTTAAGCTTAGACAGTGAAGCTAAATCATCAGCTTTACAACATACGAGGAGTAGTGCTTCAGAAGATGACACACCCAAGGAAGCTGCTCAAATTGTGGAAGATGTGGAAGGTAAGAGAAAAGTACCTGTTAAAGACACTAGTGACCCAAGTGAAAAGAGCCAAGAGGAAAAATCCAAGGAAGAGGAGAAGCCCTCTGTCAGTGTTCAGGTGGAGGCTAAGCCAGTGGAGAAGGTAGCTGATAAGAAAAAGCGAGAAGAGCCTCTTCCTGTGGAGGAACCAGAGCCTAAGAAGATATCTGCGGAAAGGAAATCTGATGAAAGGAGGAATGTGGAGAAGAAGGCTGATAGCAAGGTAAAGCAGGATCCTGTGGACAAAAAAGCAGAAGTGGAGCGCAGGAGATCAAAGGATGCGAAACAAGCAGAGAGAAGGGAGAGGAGAAGCGAGGACGAAAGGAGAGGGGAGAGAGAAGAGTCAGCGGGTAGGGAGGGGATGACCAAGGGGGGGAGGGAGGAAGAGAGGAGGAGCCTGGGGAAGGAGAGAAGGTCAGAGGGCAAGGAGAGGAGGAGCACATCGGATAAGGGGAGCGAGGAGAGGAAGCCTTCGAGGGAGAGGAGAGGGGACGGGGATGAGAAGTCAGAGTCCGAGAAAGTATCGAGTGATGCGAGGGTGAAGGGAGATAAGGATGAGAGGGAAGCTAGGAAAGGTGATGGCGAGAAGAAGGTGCGAGAGAGGAAATCGGAAGATAGGGAGAGGAGAGTTGTATCCGAGAGGAAGGAAGAGAATAAAAGGAAGTTGGCTGAGGAGAAGAAAGCAGAAGAGAGGAAAGCCGAAGAAAGGAAGGCTGAAGAGAGAAAGGCTGAGGAGAGAAAGGCTGAGGAGAGAAGGGCTGAGGAGAGAAGGGCTGAAGAGAGGAAAGCTGAGGAGAAGAAAGCTGAGGATGTGGATGAAAGTAAGACACCCAAGAAGGAGGCTATGGCTACGCCCACCAAGAGAATCTCAGGAGCCAGCACTCCTGAGAAACCTAGGACACCACGAGCTAGGTCACCGTTGGTTTCCACCGTGGGAGAGAGAAGCAAGAGGAAGCTGGAAGTGATGGAGGAGGATGACTCGAGTCTTGATGATTCCGTTCATCCTCCAGATGCCAAGCAGGCCAAGCTGTTAGAGGAACCTGCTGTTGGGAAGACAGAAGAACCAGAAAAAGACGATGCGGAGAAGAAATCTACGGAAGATGTTACCGTGAAGCGCAAGGTTGATAGGAGGAAGGGCACTCAAAACAAGCGTGTTGACCCAGATGAAGCAGTGGCCCGTTCCAGCGTGTTGCAGATTGAGGAGAAGTCAAATGATGGAGAGGTCACTCCTAAGCCGAGTCAAGGGAGGAGAAAGGGAACTGTTAGTACGTCCATCAGCTCGGCTCCGGCTACCCCACTTGACCAGATTCCTCACAGTCCGGCTTCATCTGGGTCTATCAGGTTAGTCCTCTAGCTACATCCATCATCTCTCCATTTAGAGTCACATTTGCCAAATGCAGTGTATCAATTATTCACTCTTAGTGAATGTATAAGGAATTGGAATGATATTCCTGGCTCTATATCCTGTGCTTTATGTTTGAACCAATTCAAATTGAATGTCTTTTCTGGTTCTAAAATGTTATGCTGATGGATCTTTTACCTCCTTTGTTTCTTCAAAGAATGCAGTTCAAATTTAGCAAATTCTCTATGTAGTGGTTATTATAGAAGGTGTTCTTTTGTTTGGCCAAAGTTAAATTTCTTCCTGGGGAGTAATTGTTTTTCTTTGAATTGATTTCATTACAGTGAAGAAGAGCGTGATTATCGTGCCTGGAAGAAAGCAATATTGCTTGTTTGGAGCAGACTAGCAACACACAAATTTGCATCTATCTTTTTAAGGCCAATTACAAATGAACAAGCTCCCGGATATCATAATGTTGTGTACAGGCAAGTAGTCAACTTTCAAATGTCTATTATTTGGAGAGAAGTAAGTCTAGAATTAAAAAAATCTTCATTTTACAGTTATTTGTGAGTATTTGCACCATTAGTCTCATTGAATTGTTGCCAAAGCGGGGCCTTGCTAGGAAAGTTTTGGGGTAGTATTCCTTCTATTCATGTTTTTTAGTCTGCTGAATCTGATCTGAAGTTAATCATTAAAACTTTGTGAATCAACGCTGTTAACAATGTAGAACGAGGCCAAAAATGTTATTTTTTTAGTTTTTTGTTAATAATTCTAGTGATATCAACTTTTCCCTGCTAATTCCTCTCAAGAAAATATTGAGTAAAATTTCCTACACATACCTTAGCATTATTTTTGATGAACCATTTGGACTCAAGTGCCACTTGAAACTTAGTGTTTTTAGTCCTCGCCACAAAATTCGCTTTCTACAGAATAAATTAAACCAACCATATAATGGAATTCTACTAAGTAAAGGCCTCAACAATTCAGTGCATCAGCCAAATTATGGTTACAGTGGTCATGTTTTTAGTTTTTTATAATTGATTCCATAAAAATTTCAGCCCTGAATCAAAAACTGACTTATTTTCTCCGATTACGTTGAGTTTTTTGTCAATTACAAATTTTATAAATTGCTGTCGATGAAGTTATAAAATATTTAACTTCAAAAAGTACTCAAAACATATTTTCTTTTAATTCTTCGTTTGGATTTTTCTGGATGCATGATTCACTAAATAGGTGAATAGTGTGAAGATCCTCGAATCCTCATTTTCAAATTGTTTGCCAAAAATTAGCCAGAAATTCTTTTTGGTGGACCTTTAAATTGACTGATTTTTTACTCTTGTCATTAATTTTTACAAGGAACACAGTGCTTGTTCCATTTTGTTCTGGTTTCCATTTTGAAAGTTCCCCATTGCTGTATGTAGCACCAAATTGGGCTCCATGGAGAAAGAGTAAGGAATTGCATGAATAAAAGCAATTGTGGTCTAAATAAACTTTGAAACAAAATTATGTTGTACTATATACTCTTTGTTATAAAGAGCTTGTGAAATGGGGGATGTTTTCAAAGACATGACAGTTCTTGTAGCAATTGATCACTTGATTGAACACACAGTGAAAATTAATACCCTTATTTTAGCACAGTTCACATCGTCATCACGTTAACAATCAACACTAGTGTACATAATAAAAACCATCATGCTTTAATCTTTGGTTGATTTTGAGAGTATTGAGTGAACAATAAATTATTACCAATTGGGGTTGAATTGGGAGTGAACAGTATTGGAGGAGACAGATACAGCACTTGCGGACAAACTTACATTTTTATGTATGAATAACTTATTCTTTGCTTTTACAGATACCTTGAGTTTTTATGGTGTCAATTGTCACCAAATACACTGTGTGCACTTCGTTTTTGTATCTGATATTCTTGTATTTTCATAGCATTATCTATGTGGATGCTCTTATGTAACTCAGCTGAACTGTCTTTTGGAGTAGCACTGAAAATAATTCTTCCCTAACGGCAACTTCTGGATTGGAATTAGTACCAAAAGGCATAACTCATTCATAAAATTACAAAACTAGGGGTTACAAAATGTTTTCTTTGCTCAACAGGCCTGTGGATCTATATACTATCAAGAAGAATGTGGAGAATGGTGTGATCCGAACCACTCAACACTTCCAGAGAGATGTTATGCTAATGTTCCTGAATGCGATCATGTACAACTCAAGTGATCACGATGTTCATCGTATGTCTTTGCAGATGCAAGAGGAAAGCTTGCAGCATATTCAGGTAATATGAATCACTTGTTATCTCCATGTTATTGTATTTGTGTTCCGTTGCGAATGAAGCATCTAAATGTCCTAGGAAACTTTGGCAAGAGCATAATCTTTCATTTCCATAAAACAGGATATTGATTTATCTGAGATCAATAGTCTTTTACTCTGTTTCAATGATCACCATGAATGATGGCAAATGTATCCATTTTTCGAGGTGAAGTTTTTTATGCCATCTTAACTGTTGTAACAGGCCCTTGGGGCTCTCATCTGGCCATCACCATATTTTTCTTCAATCCTGCTCATTATTTTTTTGGTAAATGGGTCTTAATCAATTTCTTTTTTGTTCGTTATGAGTGAGAAGATGTTCTGCTTGCTTGCATTATTTGTTCTTGGGTAGAAAAATCTCCTTCCCTGGAACTTTTTCCACACGACAATTTTCTACATCCTTAATCAAGTTGCTGAGGCGGCACAGAAGCCAAACATTGGCTTCAGTGCAGCAAATTAATTTTTTGCCGTTTTAAAAGTACTTTCATTTATAGTTGGGCCATTGCATTAGATCATATGGACATACCTTCGACCAATGGGAAACATTGGTTCATGAACCCCTCGGGTTGAGCCAGACTAGGATGGGTAGCTCCATAGATATTTTATTTTGGAAATAATCTGTATAAGATATTAGCAACTGCTATGAGTCAGGCTGGAAATGGTACGGATCATCATAGCCGCCAAGATGAAGGAGTTTTAACAGGAGAGCAAGAGCATGAAGTTTTTAAGCGTTACTGGGGGTGGGGAATTGAGAGCACCATGCCGTATGACTATAACCACTCGGGAATGAAGACCAGAGTGGGAGGGGAATGTCACTAGACTACATTAGCAATTTCTTTATTCGCTATGAAGACAAATAGCTCAATGTGTATCCAAGGATTGGACAGATCTCTACATTGCTACCTGCTCTCAGGTTGCTATCACCGAATTTTTCTCCATTCCCGCCCACATTATATTTCTTGGTAAATGGGTCATAATTAAGGATGAGTCAGTTCCTAAATTTTTTCGGTTCTTGGTACCAGTCCAGTTCTCCCCCATTGGTTCTCGGTTCTCGATACTCAGTTCCAAGGATGAACTCTTGTTATCTGAATAAATAGCAAATTTAAATGAACAACCACAAAAAGTGAATGAAAATAATTTCACTAAAGATGTAATGTAGCTGGGAAGCTCTGTAAAAAAACTTAAGATTATCTCCATAATTTTATTTGTCAAGTAAAAGTTTTAAATGACATGTTGTTAAAGAATGCATGATCGACCAAAATGTCACATTACATCAGGCAGCCACTAGTTCCTTCTCCAGATTTTAATTTCAAAAATTCATCATTTTTCCCCTATCAAAAGAGATTTCCAAAGAACCGACTGTATGCGATCGGTTCTTGATACCGGTTCCATAGCCAAGAACCGGCAGTACCAAGAACCGGGAACCGGAACCAACCCATCTCTAGTCATAATCCATCTCTTTTTTTGCGTGCAAGCAGAGGATTCCCTCACTAAGAATTTTCCTGGGAAAATTTCCTTCCCAGAAACTATTTCCAAATGACAGTTTTCCACATCCTTAATCAAAGGCAGTGATGGTTTCACTGCAACAAGTTGTCTAATTATGCCATTCAAATGGGAAAGTTTACACTCTTTTGCTGCGGCGAGAAATCTCATCAAACGAGGAATTTTGCCCCACCCATCTAGAGTTCAGGTGCTGAGGTTGACTGTGGACTGGGCGAGAGTGTGCCTCCAGCAGAACTGTGTCATAATTGGTACTGGCTTGGCACTGGTGAAGTGGGACTGGGTAAATTCATGGTGGACAATGGGAAACTTCTGCTGAGAGGAGTTTGATAGAGGTCAGGAGAATAGCCTTGAATGCTTGCAACGTCTGAGTGGCGCATGAATAACTGCCATCAAAAGATACCACGGGATGTCATGCTATCAGCAAGGCCTAATACGAGCTTGAAAAGGGGAATGCATCTTTCTCTGCTCATATTTGAATGAATGATCAGAGGATTTCCAGAGGATTTTACCCAAAAAGTATCTAGTTTATTCCATGTAATAGGCTACTTTCTTGTCCACTTATTTCACTTCCTTGATGAATTGTACACCGGCTGAAATTGAGTATAGTTCAGTCATTGCAAGCTAAAGTATATTCCGAAACAATTCAGTGCTGACCATATCGAATCATGAAAATGATTGCCAAATTTAGTCATGGTGCTGGTATCCAGGGTCTTTGCTTTTCTCTTGTGTGAGTGCACTTATCATCTTCACTAAGATGTGGACTTCTTCTCAGCCAGCTGAATATTTTTAATGTTTTACCTCTAAACGAAACTGGTATTATGTACCACTGACTGTGCAATGAAGCCAATGTCCTTTGAAAACAAATTTGCTGAAGATATTTCGGCTAAGAATGATGCAGCTCATGATTCTCCTGTTGTACTTGGAATGCATTTCACAGCATACCCTTGTGTGTAATCAGATCACCAATCATATCAGTGAGCCTGAAATTATTTTAAATTTATAATTAGAATTGAATTAATAGCACCATAACTCTAAATTCATGTACTATGATGTATTTGAGGGCTATCTCTTGAAGAGTGCAATGTTTCTGAAAAGAAATGTTCTTATAAACTTTGTTTTTACAAACTTTCAAATTTTGGTCTCTTAAACTTTGTAATAACAAGAGTTCTGTATCTCAAAGGATATTTTCTGTCAGATGTAAGTGATTTCCAATTGAGTGTCTAGGAAAAATTCTTGCTGGTAACTTTTTCTATCCAGGACTGTACATCAAGAGGATGTGCATATATTACATTCTTTTGGAACCAGTTCTTGAGAAGTGATTCAAATTTCATGAATTTTCAGTTTGAAACATTTATTCTCACTTTCCAGATTCAGCTTTAAAGAGATCCTTCTTTTTCTTGAATCACCAATTATCTATTTTTAGCTGAAAATGCTACAGAGAAGTGATAATGATGTTGTTTGCTCACATCCAGATATTACTAGAAGCATCTGAAGCTCCAAAAATACTCAGGCGTGAGACAAGAGAAGCAAATAAGAGGTCAGATTCATCATCTGTGGTGCAGTCAGCTTCCACTCCATCCCAAGATGACTCTTCCACTGGTGTATCCTCCTCTGCCATTGCTGCAGCTGCTACTCCAGGTATCTCTTCTGTGGTGACAACCTCTAATTCCGTGCTGTCTTCTTCTCTGGCGGATAGTTCATCCACCACTGAGGCTAAAGTAGGTGTTGTTTCTAAAGAAGCGTTTGACCACACTGCAGGGGATAGGGTGGCGACCCCTGTGTCGACATCATCGAAGAGGAAGAGGGCTTCAATGATGGGCCCCTCTGGGGAAGAAAGGTCGGCTAAAAAGTCAAGGTTTCAGCGTTCATCTACAGGCGGGGGCTCATCCACAGCCGTTACTCCAAAAGTTGATGGAGATGGGTAGAATGGGAGCTCTTTACCTTGATGGTCATGTAGAAAATATGCAATTGTTTGCATGAATTAGTGCCCTTTAAAAGCAAGGAACACATAAGGGCATTCCCAAGTTTTTGTTGTTTTTGTGACAATATTTCCTCGTCCATTGAATTTATATTTCATTAACCCATTGCAAATTATTGTTTAAACATCAGGTATGGTATTGGAATGAAGTTTTTCTTTTTGTGAAATCAATTTTAATTGCTGACTTCCTCTGCCATTTGACGAAATTGGAAGATTTTTAATTTCATCCCATATTATTTGCAATTCTGCTGCAATTGTGCCTTCATTCGTGGTCTTAGCGGGACTGGAAGGACCAGTAAACCAATTTATGTTAGTTCAATAATGATTTATTATTGATTTGTAATGGTGCCTGTGAAGTTATTTACTGAGTAATTATACGAATCGCCTTTTTAGTAAAGGCAAACCAATTCAATCTCAGTAGATCATCATCTCAGATGTCAGGGAAATTTATGACATTAATGGTGGGGATGGGCATTCAAAATTGGTTAAATCGTGTTCTTTAATTTAGTCATGCTTGTAAGGATCTCATTAATATTTAAATTGATTAATGAATACTGCCATCAATAAATTTATTGCAATTAATTTGCTGTGTAGTTGCCATCGTATGTTTCTGTTAACTCTTTGTAGACTAAACACTTAGCTCTTCTATGCTTCATTGAGTTTATAGATGTTAAAGTGCTGTTATGCCTCTAATGTACTTAATTTCTCTGTTGAAGTTCGCTTTATTTATTCATTGTTGTACCTATCTGTGGTTCTACTCATTCTGAAGTTTTTGGCATTTGAAAATGTTATTATGAACAAAAAAATTATTATTTGTCTATTTTTGCACACATTTTTAATTTGGCTTAGTATGATATTCCTTTTATGAACTGCAAAAGTTGCACAAACATGAGGGGGCACTTTCACTTTCCAGTAGTCATAAGCCCCTTTGTTGCAGACCAAATATCTCTTGACTCATAAAAGGATTTAAATATTGTATTGAATTTTTATATCAGGAATGGGTTGAATTGCATGTGTTATTAGCCCATATCCTTTCATTTATGAGTTCCTTGAATTGTCCCTTGTCTGGCTAATGCGATGGAAGTTTTTAATTACTGGAGAGAATAATATCATTTTTACGGCTAATAAATACAAAATAGAGGCCGGGTTGTAATTACGTAATAGATCAAGTTTCATATTCTAAAAGTTGTCAACTTATATCACCTTAATGTGATATGATTTGAAAAAGTGGGTGTAATTTGAAAGTGATTTCATCCTTAGTTAGGCTTTGGTGCCCCTGATTGCAATGGAGGTGTGAATGAGTGCATGTGAATGTTTTTTTTTTTTGCTGAATGGGATCACACATAGATGTGGAGGGATTAAAGGTCGAATTTATAATATTATACAGCAAAGAATAAGAGCTCCTTCGGGTATTGTAAATTACCTCAAAAGTTAACTTATTAGCACATATCAACTTAGTCCAAAATGTACATAGGGTTTGATACGGCTTCAATTATGAGTGGCCAGTTATAATTTTTCCTTATTCTAAATAATATCAGTGCTCATAGCATCTGGTATATAAGTAAGTGCTGCGACTTCAAGAATCATAATGTTGATGAGCTGTGACTAATTATATGATACTTAGGTAGAAGCACCATGAAGGGCTTGCTCTTACTTTCAGTCTTTTGAGATGATTTTTAGGAGTGAACTTATCATAGGTTATCATTATTATCGCTCCTTAGTGTGCTTTTTCTTAATTCTTTCGTTCTCATTGTCAGTTCTGAGATGTATGGCGGGAAGCACCACCATTGATGTCTGTCAGCATCAGTTGTCATGTGCATTTGTTGAATGAACTTATATATTTGGTCAAAATACGAACATAGAAATTTTTATAAAATTATCATCATTAGTATTCGATTGAGATTTTGCCTTCTTATCTTGCGGGATCACTGTTGAAGCTTTTGTTCTGTAGGCAAGTTCTCTTAGCGAGACCTCCTCAGTTAATGAACACAAGTTTAGTTTTTTCTGATCTGCTGAAAGTCTGAAATTCATATGGAAGTTCATAGTAAATTATAATTGCATCTGTCCGAGCGTAGTGCATTATGTATTAAATAGTATTAGATAATTAATGGGACATATATTATGGTCCTTTTAAAAATTAAATCCTCTAAAAGTATGATCTAAAATTTAGTTATTTAGCTGTCTTATTGAGTTATATGCCAGTCTAAGAGGCTATCAAATATGGATGCTATATTCAAGTTCAGTATGCTGGTTTATAATTCCATTTGAATTATGCTATTTCAGTCCATACTCTCTTACTTTTATTTATATAATTGCTATGGGAAACCAGCTGAAGAAATTATCCTTTTATACCCTCCTTACGTTCAGCTACTTTGCACAGATTAATATCTAGTTATAATTATCTCATCTCGCAATTAACTCATTTACTTTTCATCAGTCAGATGCTTCACTAATCATGATATTCATCATCTAATTAATAAATACATACTTAGTGTATAATATTTCATTATCATTTAGGCTGTATGAAATTAAACTAGAAGCAATAATTTTTAGTATTCTTATGGTAAAGAATTAATTTCTTTTGCCATCTCTGTGAAATCAGCATCAATCAAATGTTTGTGATAGATTGACAAGGTAGGTAAAAAAATGTATATGTTGAACAAAATATGCATTTGAAAAATCCAACAGATTAATTACCGATGGTATCATTTTCATCTAGTTAAGATAGAGGAGATACTTTGAACTAAAGAATTGCCTGAAGCTAGTCATATGCCAATTTAATTTTGCCCTGAGGCTGAGATTAAAGTTGGAAAATGGAATTCCAAAGTTAAGTGAATTTACCCTCAAAATATTCAAGTATTGTAGCGATGTATCAGTTAGGGCTGCATTTTGGTGGTGCAAAGGGTCTGTATGCTAAAGGTGCAGTATTGATCAGTGTCTTCTTCAGAGTTGCCACTCGTTCCATTAATAATGAGGATATGTGTTGATGAGTGCTTAGGATATCCTTGACAAAATCTAGGAATAAAGTATTTGAAATTTTATATCCATAACTGGAATATAGTGCTGAAAGTTTTTATCGACTCCAATATTGTAGGTAGTAATATACAGAATTTAATTCCTTTGTAAGAGAGCCTAGGTGTCTAGTTTGATCTCCTGCCCGAGACCTTGATCAATGGCATTGCTATTGAAATTTTGAAGCATAAATCCTTGGAGAAAAAGTTATGATAAAGTACTCAAGGGAATTTTTCAAAAGCCTCTCTTAGGTATAAGCTCCAAAGTTAGAATATGGAGGAAATCCTATACTACCAAATTGTGCAGCACATGTTACTTCAGATAATATTTTGAAGGCCAAAAATTTGTATTTGTATTTGTGAACGTAAATTCAGTAGATATGTAGTGAATAATTGTGGCCAAGTTTGCCATGATAAAAGCAGACATGGAATGAAATCCTAACTAATTTTTAGGCATTACATCGATAAAAACTTTTTTTAATGCACCTTGTCAATGCATAGGAAGTACCTGAAAGTTCTTGTGACGTCCACCGAAGATCACTTTCTTTAAAGTGGCATATTACTAAATTTGATATAACTTTTATAATGCTTGAAGAGTACAAAAACATTAAGCTCTGTAAATATAGTTTGTTTTTGTAAGGAGCTAAAAAGGATTCAACATAAATATTTGTCATAGATGAAATTGTCCAATTTTACTGCATTTCTAGAGATTTTAAAATATTGATGTATCTTGTATCAGTGGCTACTTTTTAATGCCTTACATTAAGCTTGTGATCTTGGAAAACTGTCAGCGTAAAGTGATATATTTTGGGCAATAGATATTCGTGTTTATATAAATCTTTACCTTTTCACTTTTTAGGAATTTGAAGTTCTAAAATTGTGTGTACACTAGTGGAAGCATATGCGTTAATGAGGTTCCTTTCCCAAAATATTTTGTACCCTAAATAGAGCATAACAGTTATTTTTCCATGGAGGTGTAAGTGTTGTATGCATTGGTACAATTTTATTACCTAAATGGTTCATGGAAGGGGTATAAAATTTAAAGCATAAATCAACTGCTGCAAAATATAAAGTTGAGTCTTAGGGTTCTGCCTATCATTTACTTTAGGTTTCAGTCATAATAAGGCCTAAATGAATTCTCTCATAATTGACAAGGTAATTTATTTCTGCTCTTTATTTTTTTCCTTTAGAAATAAATGCCTTCCTATCTGAAACTGGCATTTAAATATTTTAAATCCTAATGATTAAGGATGTGGCAGTAACCTGGATTTTTTATAGTAGTTGTGACCACATCAAGCTTGAGTTTAGATTTTTCAGCCTATTTGGTTCGTTACTGACTTGTTTTTTTTTAGTTGCAAAGGAAAAGTCAAGTCAGTTGCTTTATTTTTCTCTATTACATTGCCTAGACTGAGCTTGTTGTAATTAAGGAATTCATTTTGTAACGATGATACTTATCATTCTTAAACAGTTATGCAGTGGCAAAAAGAGGTTGTGAATATCCATTCGCCAAATACTTTGTTGTATAATTACGTACATTTCCCATGCAATTCTTTACTGGTTTCTAATGTGTTGATGGGTGACAACTATTGCGACAATTAATAGTTTTCAATGAGTAATTGTCTTATTTATGCTATTTCTGTAGAAAATTGTTCTCTTTGCCGTAGATTATTTGTAAAATTGAATGATTCCAAGGAAGCCAAGCTGCAAGTGCTTTGCAAATAATTGTTTGTATTGCTCAAATAAGTATAATTAAATTTATTGTGTCATGTTTTCGTTTTATTGTATCATACAAATGCATAAAAATGTGCAAGCTGTACCTGAGTTGGTTTCTGAAATTATTTCAAAAACCTTTGGAACTTAAACACCTCAAACAGGTGTTTTAAATTTTATCTCTATGCAATGCAAAATTTTGATGTTTCCATTGTGTCCCCTTAGTTTTCATCTCAAGTTACTTTATGTTGGATAAATTGAATGCTTTCATTATCTAAAGCATTACTAGGTATGCTTTGAAGTCTTGCATTTACGCAACTGAGTTCTACAAAGATAAATGGTTTATAGTTTTGAATTTTCATGGTGAAAAGGATGAGTAGTAAGTTTTTTCAACTCTAAAACTCTAGGCCGAAAACAATTTGGGGAAAATATTTTATCCTCTTACCCTTCATGTATCATACATAATAATAGGAGTTTATTGTTTAATGAAGTTTTTCATAGAAAAGATCATTTTATGTTTTGATTAACTCCTGATTTCTCTAAATGTGTTTCACATACCATAAGTCCTATATTCCCAATTTGATTTATTGATGAAGAATGTTTCATGGTAGTTATCTGTTTGAGGAAAATTAGGATGAAATTTTTCATTTTACTCTGATTCTAATATAAGAAGTTTTCCCCTTTTTTTGAGAATTCTAGGGTCTTGAAATGAAACTCATATTATTAATGCAAAAGGTGGAAGAATACTAGATAAATGCTGATAATGCCTGACCAGTCCAATGGGGTGTAGAATTGGAAAACTTTTTTCATTGTTTCAAAACATTCAGATGAGCCCCGAGTGTTCAGTTTGTTCATTTATAGTTTGAAATTACTAGTTGTGGGAAAGTAATGTACATAAAGTCCATGAACCGTCATATGTACCCTAAAGATAACACATTTTTGAGAGTTAATTAGTGTGTAATGAAGATTATATTTTGTTGTGAATTTTCCATTTGCAGTTTCTAATAGCAAGGTCATGCATTAATTATTAGAGATATACATTGAGTTAAGGTTGTGGCTTGATCCCATCTTTTGTTTTCTTGTAAAAATACCCTCCATTTATATTTAGAGCTAGCATGGAAAGGAAAAAAGAATGTTGTGTCCCGGTTTTCAATTGTTTCTGGACCATTAATGGAATGGCCTTTACTTCTATTGCAATTTTCAAAATTAAGATAATTGTATGAAAACAAGGGATGGTGAAGGTGGTTGTGTAACAGTATGTGGAATATTTTTTTGAGTTTTGCATTTGGGAAGATCTCTTTCTTACACCATTGATGGAGGCAATAAACTTATTTTTGATGTTATGATGAAACTTGACCCAGCCACATAAGCCAGAGAAACTCTAAATGACAATTGTTTGAATGTTTTGGAAAGTATGTACTTTTATTTGGATTTATGACTTTCATCTCAATAATTAACCAGAAAATTCATGCAAGATGTGGTTGCTGGCCAAACAGCATGATCAACTTATTGAACTGTGCTATTCATTACTAGTAATAAGTGGAAGAAATAGGTTTTTTATGTAAAAGCTTTGGGAACCCATGTACATAAAATGTAAAACTAATTAAAAATAAACTTTGTATTTTGTATGAACATTAATGTTTAACTTTAATGAATATTGCACAATATTCATTACATTACCACCTTCCCTTCATTCAACCTTTATTTTTATGACCACCACTGTGCGGCAAAAAAGCAGTTGTTCGCAAATTCCTTTATTACTGAATGTCCTTCATTTTATAGGGTAATTTTCCTAAAGAAGCATTATGCCTAGAATCTCAGTTAGATTTTCATTTTGTATCATTTGGAAGAAGAGACATGATAATTGTTTTTTTTTTTTTTAATGATCTAGGTGCCATTAAAAATACAATGGCCGGTCCTCAAAGCCAAGGAAAAGTTATTGTTAAAGGCTCATACCTCATTTAATGACTCTTGTTTAATTTCCTTTCAAATAGATGATTTTTTTAAAGCTTATATTTTCATTCATATGCTAAGGTAAATCTAGGAGGAACTTTTCAAAATATAAAGTGGGTATACTTGAAGAATGAACAGGTGTAGCTTTGAAATTCTCGTATGTATTTTAGAAGCAGAAATAATGCATGAAAAATGGGATTGAGTCACCTGAAAGCACATGTCTTGAGATAATAACTTCAGGTAAGAATCTATGAAATTTTAGATAGGTCTGAAGAATACATAGTAAATATCCACGTCAAAATTTGATATTAGTATTTTTTCTCTCCATGATTTTATGCATTTCAGTTTTCTCAGTGAAGAGGAGATTTTTTTTCCAAAAACGAGGAATTATAGTGACTCTTTTGAATGAATGCAACTCAAATATATGTATTTGAAGGCTAGCCATGAAAACTTACCTGACCACATTAAAGATGCACTGTGGATATTATTCACTTTGTTGATTCATGCTGTCTGAGTGTTCATGTCACGTATCATAAAACTTAGTGGTCATTAATTCATATTTATTAGTTGTATCTTGAATCCTTCGCCATCAAGCTCAAGGTTCCATTTCATAAAAATTATACCGAGAAGATGACTATGATCCATGACTCAGGTACTCAACTTTGTGATGAAGCATTTATGATTGTCTCCTGGAGCATGTCAGAATTTTATTAGGAACCACTTCAGACGACTGTTTTTGGGTCAATCTCTCTTGCCTCTTCAGGTGCTTGCACATTTTTATGGTTGAACACTTTTTATTTTAGAAAAAAAAATTTTGGCCATCTACTGCTTAAAAAACTGGTACTATTTACAGATCATGTTGCTTCTAAGCTTTTATGTTCTTGAGCAAATAATGGAAGCAACTGCCATTTTGCCTGCTTATTTTCCATTATTCATTTGTAGATCAATGTGCATGCATTGCTGTCTATACTGTCTGCAACAGGAATGATATTGGCACAATGAAAATGAAAAACACATCTTGAGAATCGCTGTGATTCAGCTGGGGAAGTCGGGAAAAGTGTGCATGCTTAGTTACTAAATGCCTTCTGTTTAAGAATTATGTTTTCTAAAAGTATTGAAATAATACGATCCTCAGATCGTTGTATCGTATAAAAATCATTTTGAAATATAATTATCAATATAAAGGTTTTTCTGTGCCTACAAAAATGAAGGCTCTCCATAAAAATGTATTTGGCATATTACTTGAGTAATTGGAAAAATGTTGAAATGTTTTGCTGCTGGATGGTATTTTCAAGTGAATCAACAATACCATGAAAATCATAGCTGTATTAGTCTGCAATGTGCCATAGTAGCACCAAAATAAAGGAGAAAAATGGTTAACATCTCATGGAAGACCCTTTTACGTTTGCAAGTTCAAGGATACTGTCTCTCCTCTCATTTCTTGTGTAAGTTTCTTTTTAGTAGTGGTCATAGCCAGGGATCATTATTGATGAGCATATAAATTATAAAAATCACAGGTGAATTCTTAGACCTTATCTTGTCAAATTTGACTGTAGAGTAGCTGAACTACCTTGGTGCTAAGTATGTAAAAAAAAAAGTGGATGCAGTCAGAGAGAGTGAGTGCTCACAGTGCTGCCAAATGCGACTGCTATAAAGCGGCTTTGTGTGAGCGCTCAGATACATGCCTGTGCACTATTTGCTGATTGGAGGAGTTTATAATTTGCTCTGTTGTCTTAAAAACAAAAACAGAACAGACAGAAAAAAAAGACAGACAAAACAGAAAAGTCCAAACAAAGCAAGAAATTTCAATGCAATCAAAAGCATAATAGAGACCAGTTATGTGTGCTTTGGGTCATCAACTTTAAAAAATCATCTTTCTTTTAGTATTTTTTGTACTGATTTTTTTGCTCAAAGTACTCCTTTGGCACGCAAGATCACACTGCCCAACTTTGAGTACTTGATATTCCCTTCGTTTTGATGGAAGATAATAGAAGGTAGTCTTAATATTACCTCATAACTTGCAGTTTTGATGGAATAAAGCAAGATGTTTTCATAACTTTTTCAGAAAACAAACTGTTTGTGCAACTAAAGTTTTATAAACAGAAATGTATGCAAACTTCATAATCCTTGGCGCTGTTGAAAGTTGCTTGGTACACTCAAGTGCTGTAGGGTAGCAATGCAGATATGTGGAAAATATAGATTCAAAATTTTTTCATGGCCAATTTAATTTGTAATGTATGTGCATGTTTCAGTTAGACTAGCAGTAGTTCAGCCATAGGAAATGGAGAAGAAAAGACCTGCATGGTTGCAGTTAACTCAGCACTAGCTAACAGTTCATTATTCATCAGCTGCCAAGGTTCTGAGTGCCACAGTTCACCTTATGGCATCCTACCATGGCTTTGAGAAACTTTCTCGTTTCTGTTCCTTTGTTTGGGCATCCCTCGCCATGCAAAGAAAAATGGATGTACTTCTGACACTCAACCTCAATATATACTATTAATTACCTATATGACACAGCACACAACACGTATCAGTGCATACCTCTGCAAACATGGAAATTAACTGCTAATTTTAAAGTTTGCAGAGGTATGTATTGTTTATAACATCTTTGATGATTGCGTTATTATGCATTATTTTTTCTGCAAACAGTTGGGAATAGATTTATCTTCTGTACAACAAAATTTCAAATCACGGGAACAAAAACTACAGGAATACCAAGCACTAAGATTTGGGCAGCATGATTTTACGTGCAGAAAAGTAGTACTTTTTTGAAGGAAAACCTGGATACTAAAAACTAGATTAACTATGGGGCAGAATATTTTTTAAAAGAGTATTCAACTCAGAGTATAAATAAACGGCATGTGTTTTGATTTTTTTGCCGTGAAATTGATTGCTTAGTTTGGAAAATGGAGCATCTCCAACTGGGATATCTTGGTTCTTTTTTACAGACTACCTGGCAAATGGTGCATTGTTAGATCACTCAAAAGCCCCTATTTAGTGTTCTTTTTCATTCCCACTGAAAAAATGCCATGCAGCAGTTTGATCCTTTGCTGATCAGCATGAGTTCTGAGCATTCACTCTCCTGAATACACCCAATGAAGGTTGAAGTACTGAACATGTTTTTCCTTTACGTTTTTAAGTTTTTCCGGATGTCTTTCATTTTTAAATGTTCTTTGATTCATTAATCCAATACTATTTTTGGATGCCAGGCTGGTTTGAATGTCTTCTCATTGATGCATTTCTGAGTATAATTTAAAATACATGCAGTAGAGCTGCTCTTGCCCATTCTAATGAAGGGAGAAGACCGACTGGATAATTGAAAATGACAGTTCATCCGAATATTTTCTTTGATCTTCCATGCTGTGCTTTCTGTGCATCTTTGATACATACATTCAATCGAAAGCCTTATTTTATTCAGGTAGTGAAGGCAAAATAGGAGGGTAATATAGAAAGATTAGAAGAGTAGTTCTGGGAACTGATAGAGAGGTGATGGTGGCATTATCTAAATTATTGGTTAACAAATAGTTTATCTAAGGTCTAAAGTAATTCCATGATAATAAGTGGAACTCTGCATTGCTTGAGTTATCAATTTGCTCTGCATAATAATTTGATTGGAAACTTCCTTGTTTAAACTAAAAATAATTAATGTCCTTGTTGAGAGTGTACTGTATAACTTCAAAATGGCAGTACAACATAATGTGAAGATTTGTAAACAGTAAAATGGCATTACATCATTGCTGTAAGTAAGGCTAAAAGCCAATTGTAAGGATCTTGAATTGCAAAGGAACTGTAATGAAATTGTTAAGTTAACATTCCTTATGGTAATGTTACCAATGTCTGAGAATCGCTGTATGATCCATGAGAATGAGCATGCTAACTTAAAAACTGTGGAATAACTTCACTGGCAAAGAATTGTGTAAGCTACTTAGAGCTAAAGGAGTCATTACAGTAAATTTCCCTGTTCGGTAATTAGAGTGCAGTTTTGTTTTTGACAAAATTTTATTATTTGGGCTGAATTTGCTTTTAAAATATAAAATTGCTAGACTAAGTGTATTTGCTCTTAGTGTATTTAATTTCCTTTTTTGTTATTTATTGACTGATAGTATTATGTACTTCATTGTAGCACTAATGGGACAGGAAAATGTCTATAGGGTAACATCTCAGCATGTGACATTGTAGAAGGAAAATCTTTTGATCTAAGGGTTAGTCCCAACTAAAAGTCTGCTAACTTCTAATGGGTAACTATGAAGAAAGGCATCCAGATGACTGGTAATGACACAAGAGGATGCTGTTCTGGGAACTCACCCAATGAGTCAAAGGTGTAGCCCATGCAGCCTCTACAGAATACCCTACACAATACCCTTACTTTTCGGCACATACATGGGCGTAGTTAGGGAATTTGGCTGAGGTGGGCATGAGATCACCTTCGATTGGGGAGTACAGTATGCAAAGAAATTTCATAATCATCCACATGACTTTTTTATGCATAAAAAATTATCACAAGCCGCCAGTCCTGTTGAGACAATTATTAATTATTGAAACCTTGGTATGACGTGTGGCACTTTTTATTTTCAACTTACCACCATGTGGTATGGATATTGAAGCATTCTTCATGACTCAAACGTGTATCTTTTTTCCATCTTTCAATACCTATAGAACAGTTTCAAAATATTCAATTTATTGCTTATAATTTACTGATAACTAAGCAATATTTTGGAAAGGTTGGTCTTCCAGTTAAAAATCCAATCATGAAAATTATAATGAACCACTTAACCACCTGCTTTAAACTTTGATGCTCAATACTTCACAATTCCTCCTTCAATTTTGCACAATATATGTCAATGTCCTAGCATATTGCTCTAAGTTCTGACTAATCAAGAAGCCAAATTTGAGGCCTCATTAAAATAATCTAGAACTGTATCTATCGACCGTCGAAATTTTATGAGCATGTTGTTACATGACAGGATTATTATTGGTTGGGGAAATTAGGGAAAAGCCAAATATTCACATCCTTGATGTCAAGGAAAATTTTTGTCATTACAAGTAAAATCATAAGTCACTTATATGCGTTTATTTTGAAGACTTTTAGAGTAAAGTGCCAATTTAAATTTGACACAATATTTCATCTTTAATTTGATCAAAATTAAGTTTACTACTTCCTGTTTTTTAGTGTGTTCATTTTAAAGAAATGTGCTTTAAAAAGAATGCTAGTGTATGTTAAAAATAAATTTTTATTTTATCAACTTTTGCTGTTCAAAAATGTATTGTAACAATTTAATGGAGAGAGTGAAAAATTCTGGAGAAATGGAGACTTTTGTCAAGGAATTTAAATTTGAGAACCTTATAAAAAACCTGATAAACCCATCATCAGCAGGATACATGGAAGCATACTGGTGAATGCATGGAAAACGTGCAACAATGGAAGACCATCTCTTCTGACCTGCTCCCCCATGCCCTTTTTATCTTTATGATTCAAACTCTATACTTCACATTCTTATGAATTGTGAAAAGGAGTGTCCAAAATTGATTTTCAGTATGAGAGAAATTTTATTTGATTGCTTAACTTTTAACTTGGCCTGCTTCGGAAAATACCCTCAATGCTTATGATCTCGTTTCATTCATCGTTTCTGTGACTAATGACAGTTAGTCCATCATCAGGGGCAGATCCAGGGTTTTTTTTCTGGGGGTAGGCACAAGGGTCTGATAGGTCTTCTCGTATTTGAGATTAAAAACAAAGTACAACTATTACTGTGTAAAATATTTTTTTTATTTTGATGTGAAAATTATTAATATTAGGTGGTTGAGCCTCTGTAATACACAAAATAAAATGAATGTAGTGATAACTGTTTTAAAAATCATGTCTACTTTTTTAGCACGTGAATCATGATACACATGATTTTTAACTCCCTCCCCTAAATCTGCCTATGTCCATCATGGTCAGGAAATTTTTCTGGGGATTCATATGTAGGGGAAACTGGGGTGGATCAAAGGGAGGGTCCTGGCCTTCCAACAGGGCATGACCGCCAATATAGAGGTAAATCTTGCAATATTGGAAAAACAGAAGAAATCATAATATTTATAATATTGATGTTAATAAATTTGCTGAAAATTTTGTTATTCGCATTTTATGTTACTATGTTACAAATTGCAACACCTTGAAACAGTGGGCCTCCCATCAAAATGGGCCCCGGGCCACCCACATCCTGTATCCGGCCCTGAGGGTAAATACATTATGGGGGGTCCATCTTGCGGGGGTAGCCATAAAACAGTATCTCCAAAACGACAACGAGGGATTCAGGTTTTGAGAACTCTAGTTCTCCCCCACCCACCCTCTCCCCCTGCTTTTGTTATCTAGGAAGACCATTTGACGGTTTATGTACTAAATGTGTATTTCAATGGTCCCAAAAATGTCTATCTCCAAAAATTATGAAATCATTGGCCCTAGTTTGAGAAAGCCAAATTTACTTCTTTTGTATATGAGAATTCTTCTATGGTGAATCAATAATCCTTCTACCTCAGTTTTAATTTTGTAATATTTTAGTCCTCGATCTCTAGGTTTACCATCTGAACTTAGACCAATCTAAAAAGACCAGGTTGAATCTAAAATTATAGTTTTCGTAATTTTCAGAATTTAACTATCTCTTTAAGCAGCTAGTTCAAAATGCTCATTGGGTGTACTCAAGATGTATGTCACTAAATTAAACTAAAGGGTACTACATGAGAATTAACAGACCTCAATGCTATGCGTAATTTTTTGTACAATGCTTCTTATAATTTGTATTTAATATTGTAATACATGTTTATCTCTGCCTATCTTTTGTGGAGTATACTTCTTCTGTTATTTATGCAGTATCTTTTAGATTACTATTTTTAACCTGCAACAAGTGGAAGAAACAGACTTTATTTTTTCCTTTTATATCTGCAAAATTGGATTACCAAATCGTGGGTGTCATTTCTGTAGTGCATTAAGTTTCCCTTCCTGTGAACAGGGTCAGCAGCAATTGTGTTCAACTTATATCTGATAGTGATTTGAAACAAAATTTTCCAGATTAACCAACCTCATCTAGTTTTTCTTTTCTCTAATATATGTGTATTATATCCAGATTTATTCTTATCATAATCAATGTGTTGTGTTTTCCTTTTGGTACTATTGTAATTTTTTCAATATTCTTTTTGCAGTTGATAATTCCCGAATGAATTTCAGTGAGGAAGAAATGTCCGAGTGTGATTATCCTCTTTCATACAGTTTATCAGCAACAAAAGGAAATCTTTCTGGAAGGTTGTCAAGTATGTAAAATTCAATTGATCGAAATATTCCTTGATTTTTCAGATGTGTGTAATAAGTTCTTGATATGAATCACAATCTAAAGTTGTCTCGTTTAATTGCATGAATTTTCTGACTACTCCAAATATTGTTTTACCGAATTGTTGATACTACTAGGACTATGTTCTCCTATCACTTTTCTTGGCAAACTATGTATATATTTATGAAACCATAATTTTTACTTAAACATATGTATTTGAATAAGAGTCTTCCTTACTTAATTTGTTTTGTTGCCTGTGATATTTTGTTGTTAGAAAATTATCTTTCTTAGTTGGCAAATGATGCACTTTTCTTCTACGCCAATGTTATTAATAGCCTTCAAATTTCATTCTTTTTTCCTTTTGTGGTGTACTCATTATTTTTAATTTTTAACATAAACCCTGCGGAAGAGCAGGACAAGAAAATTGCCATTTTTGTGCTTATGTTTCTTAAGTAGTGTATGTACATTTTCCCCTGACATTTGGGTCATCAAAATTGCTTCCAACATTAATATAGCTTTCAGCACATTCAAAGTGAGATCTAATGCATGTTTGTTGTGTTACCAAATATTTATAGCTGTTGTTTGGAAGATTTCAATTTATCAGAAGATTTGTAGAGTTATATAATGAAAAACATGGTTTAAGTAATAGATTTTTCGTATGGGTACCATTAAACTAGTCTTTTTTGTAATCTTCAAGGAAATTCTAACTGTTGGCTTCTATTGGTCAAGGTTTCATATGATGTGTTAAAACTTGTCATTTTAAGTGGTATCCACTCGTTTTTTTTTTTTTTTTTTTTCGAAAAAGTTTGAATTTTTGGCAAATCATCCACGAATGTCAGTTGTAATGTATTAACTTCTTTTTATTTGTAAATCAGGGGTTACAGAAAGTGAATGTTTGTCGGAGAGCTCCCAGAAAGATGATTCTGCTGAACCTTACAATAAAAAGTTTGAGCAAGAAGAAAATTCTCATCAAGTTAGTATTTGATATTTCTTTCATGGCTATCTTTTATTTTATTGTTAGTGGAGCTACTATTTATAACGTTGTATCATGATTTATAAATCATTGATCTTTGTTAAACTAACAAAAACACTACCCTTGCTGGTTGTAAAATTTTGGAGCTTGAACATAAAGTGATTTTATGTTTGCAAATTTTATTTTGGAAGAAATGTTGTTTTCATTTTTCTGAGTGATTTAATACTCTCTCACATGGTATTTTCAGCTATCAAATAATGGAAAGGTGAGAGAAAGGCATTCTTCTGGAGAAAACAGTAATGCAGAATTGTCTGACGATGAAGATGATAAAGGAGATACCATCTCGAGTCATAGAGTGTCAAAGACAGCTGAAATAAGGAGGAAAAAGGAGATGAAGCAATCCTCCATGTCATCATCACACTTGAATCAGTGTAAGAAACTATCATTTTATAACTAATGCTTCATTTCTCCTGATTACCATGGCTATTATTTTGCTAATCAATGCTTTGGAATGCAGTAAGGCTTAAAATTAAGTGGAATGAAAACTTCCGGTGCAATCTGCTATGTTTTATTATTATTAAAAATGCATTATCAGTAAGTTTGCTGTAATGGAATTTTTCCATATATGTGCTAATCATATATAATAATATTTTTATAATACATACACACTTTGAAATGTTCCTCGGTGATGTAAATAACGTAAAAAACCCTAGGATGGGTAGTATCACAGAACACACAAGATAAAGATTAAAAACTCACATTAATAACTGAATTTTCGGTGGCATTGCCACCTTCCTCGTAGTTAGGTAAAAGACTCAACCTTTTTTTCTTTCTTTTAACCCAAAGTCTTTTACCTAACTCCGAGGAAGGTGGTAATGCCACCGAAAATTCAGTTATTAATGTGAGTTTTTAATCTTTATCTTGTGTATAAAATTCGAGGAATCAAGCGAGATGGAGTGGAATTGACTCATAATGAAACACTGACTTGCAATTTTCCACAAACATTTTTTGGACTTTTGCTTTTGAAACTTGCAATTTTTGTGGAAAATTGCAAGTCAGTGTTTCATTATTTATCTTGTGTGTTCTGTGATACTGCCCATCCTAGGGTTTTTTACAATATTTTTATAATAATAATCCTGAGAATGGTTTGACATAGCTCTCCATTTTGCTCCCTTATCAACAAGTCTTGAATTTAATGAATATGTACTTGCTCGAGGTGGGTATTCCTTCCCACCCTGGCCAGCCACCCCTGATTCTCTGGTCATATAATTTGGACCAACACTTATGTATGTATTTTGCATAGCCTTTAAATACTCATGTTTTCAAACCCATCCATTTTTCCAGATCCTGATGGTGATCTTGGAGATGAGCAGCTGAGTTCGTCTCAATTTGGAGATAATGATCTCTGTGGTAGTGAAGTGGAGAAGAAGTCTGGGAGTGGCACCAAGCGGCCCCTTAATGAATGTTCAATGAGCAGTGAGGACAGTTGTTCCATTCCTGATGATGGAGGTGACTGGTCAAACGTCATGTCCATGAGGGGAGAGAAGGGCGATGACTCTGAATCTGTGTCCAGCATCTTCAACAAAAGAAGGAGGGTACAACGGAAGTCAACCAATTCAGACCCAGAATCACTATTGGATGCTCCGACATTTCCCTTCTCGTCAAACTTTGCTAGGTTAGTCGTAATATTTTAAATGTTGATTTTTTTCAGCATAGAAAACTTGCGATTAAGCTCAAAATTTAATAGTGTGAAATAAATCACCTTGTAATGTTCTACAAAACTTTTTGATTAGCTACTTAGACTCTTGGTTTCTACTACTATTTACATATGTAGTCATTATCTAGGTGACTAAATGGTTCACCATGAGCCCCTTATACACACTAAGAATGTAAGAAGGCAGAGGATGGGGAAGGAATGAAAAGGCAAGGAGTATGTGACTGGTCCGAAATGAGAGGGTGGGAAGAGAAGCATTGTTAAGGGATTGCGTAACCTGGGGGGGAGCAGGGGGGCAAGGGAGTAAAATAAGGTCAGGAGGGGAGATTGGGAGAATTTCATTCAACACGTATTTCATTGATGTTTACTTCTCGCCTGTTGACTCCTTCCCCTTTTTCTACCTTCTAACAGCCTCACTGTGTATATAAGGGGCTCGCGGTGAATCATTTGGTCACCTTGATAATGACTATATAGTAGTTGAAACCAAGGGTTGGGGTTATGAAAAAGTTTTGTGGAAAATCCAAAGTGATTTATTTCGCACTCTAGTGTGGTTACAAATGAAGTCTGAACGCACTTTATATGTATCCAAAATTTAATAACTTGAGAACAGGATTTGCATTTTTTTTTAGTCCTCTATCACGTTTATATGCTACCCCGCAAGCACAATTGGCTTGCAACATGTTAGGTGTAGTAGGGCACCAGCTACCTCACAAAAAGTACACATTAAAGGGACTAGTGAGTTCTGCATAGTATTTTTATGTTCCTTTGTTGTTAGGGGGAAAATTAAATTCCTATACCTATCTGTTCAGCAAAATATAGGTATCTCTGATTTTATTGTATTTCTTTGCACGAAGTCTCAGCAAGAAAATATGTACAAAACATAAAATAATGACTTTACGCTGATTATGCTTACTACTGTAGAACAGAAATGCCCGTATTCTACCATTAGTCCTTGCGTGTTCCTTAATGATGTTAATACAGAAGGCAGTAGCATACTTCATGGGCCATGAGGCATCTCCTCTGTATCACCCAGAGCAAAAGGGCTCCTGAATTCTTTAGGTAGAACTCTTTATTTCTGATAGTTATTGCATTGCCTATGTTTGGAAATTCTAAATGTTCCCTGAGAAAAATGCTACTGATTAGTCCAGTGTATTGTTAGTGGTGTCTTGAAAATGAAAGCTATTTTGTTTATTATAACTAGAGATGTAAAATATTGCTCTAATTAATTGTTTTTTTGGTAAATGAATTTAAATACATACATGGTGTTTTGACATTGATTTGCTAAAAAATTACGTATAATCTTGGCTGCCTTTATTTGTAGTGAAGATAGCATCATTAACTTTTTTGGGTAATCTTGGACATCAATCGCACCAGTCAGTTTCAGCCTATAATACTGTGAAGAGGGTCATTAGGTCCAGCATTGCTGATTATTGGGGAAATTTTGGAAACTTGAATAATACGCTGAAGGAATTAGTATTTCGTGTTCTCCGTTATGAAATGAACTTCACATTGAATTTATTTTCAAAACATTGCAATTCCAACTTTCTCCATGTCTCTAATCATCATTACCGACCTATGATTGTTATGAGAAAACTTTTTTAATGAAATTTCTCACGTTTCTCCTCTTGGAATGCCCTAACTACCATTTGGAATATTGCAAAAAAGAAGCAATGAAAAAAGAGCAATGCATTTTAAATAGCTTTTAATCAACACCTTATCACTGATCCATTGTCTTTCTTAATGCTATGCAACTGTTATTTAGATGAAATCCTTGTTGAAAATCAGGTATACAGCCTCATCAAGTAAAGTATAATACTGTCAATTTTCTGCATAAAATTAAAATTTCAGGTCATGTTAATGCTGTATTTACATTTTTGTTCTACTATGCATCCTGATTGCATGAATGTGACGTGATTTTTTTCCCAAAACATTTTTCATTTAAAAACAATTTAGCAGCAAGGAATTTTAATTTTTTGAATAAATGTGAATTCAGGCTTTTTTGTTATTGTAACACAAATTTATGTTATAGTTTGGAAGAAAACGACTACCAAGCATGGAAGAAGTTTGTGCTTATGATATGGGACCAGCTTGCTGATCATGAATTTGCTACAATTTTTATGACTCCGGTGAGGACTGATGAAGCTCCTAGGTATTACAACGTAGTATTCAGGTAAAGATTAATTCAATTTGATCTGTAATTAGGTGTCACCAATTGATCTCCTTCTTATTGGAATGGATCCTCTGACTGATCCTCACTTTCCTTCAAATTTTTTTATGTTGGCTATTACAGTGTAATACATGCCGCAGTAAAGCTGTCTTCCTCTTTTTGATTTCCCTTAGCAGTTTTCGTTCTGCTATTCTCTTGAAGTAGTACTTCCTCATTTCTCATTCTGTCAGCTTGTTGCCTTGCTCTTGAGATTTTAAAATGTCACCTTTCTCATGCAGAGGTTGTAGAGCTCCCCTAATGCTTTGCTATTTGTCTGTAAAGTGCATTATTAATACCTTAGAGAAGAAGATAGCTTGATAATATGTATTTCAGTGTTTCTCATCTTATTTATCACACAATATTCCCTAATGCCCCTTGTTTTTGTAACATAATATTTTGTTGAAGCACGTGATTATAATGGTGATGTTTCAAGTGAAAATTGCATTTACAAATTTTATATTATTAGGCCAATGGATCTGGGCACAATCAGAAAAAATGTTGAAAAAGGAGTTGTTCGAACCATTGCCCATTTTCAAAGGGATGTGATGCTTATGCTGACCAATGCTATCATGTACAACCCTTCTCATCACGAGGTGCACAGAAGAACTGCTCAAATGCAAAATGAATGTGCTCAGTTCTTACAGGTTTGTGAACAATATTTTATCCCTCTCTTTTTACTTTTTGTTTTTTTTCCTATGAATTTTTAGAGTACTGTAGACCCCTTTTTGTACATTGGGTTTCACTTACAATGAATTTGGCATAAATAGTTGATCCTAAATCGGAGTTGATTTTCTGCATGCTTTTTTATAGAGATGGGTCGAATAACAGATTTCTCGAATTCGAATATTAAATCATTGCTCAAATACCTCGAATTTCGAATACCTCGAATACTAAACAATGAATGCTGGAATGTTTGACTCGGTTGCATATGCAGAAGGCAACACAAGATTTTGGGGAGTAATTTTGATTTCCTTTAAAGGATTCGAACAGGAATTTAGCTGATTAATGGAATATTTTAATTTTATGGAAACAATTGGGCATATAATTAATTCAACTAACATCGCTTTACCCCCACTGCTGCTGCCAAGTGTTAGCTGACAATCTGAGGCAGTTTGTAAAATACAAGCTCTTCTCCACCGGATTTTCTTCAATTATTTTCAGTCCATCTTTGGGAGTTCTCACGAGATAAGAAGATGAATTGGAATTGCTATCAGGGAGAAACCAAATACATATTCTGAGAAAATATCCCTTTGTCTGGGACTGTAACAATAAAGATTTATAGCACCACTCATAAATTGTAACTTGATATATGTTTTCGGAAAAAAATACCGCATCAACTTCCGAGAAGCTCAGTTGCGAGGATATAGAGTTTCGCCAGAATGCTAAGTCTCCGTCGTATTTTGGCATTTATTTCTTTGCGTAAAATGCTTAAATAAACTCAGACATACGTCGTGTTTGGTCTTATTCTTTTTGAAATTACGCGAACATTACTAATATTTCAATCCAATAAAGGTGTAGTATCAACTGACGAAAGTCATTGTTGGACACCTTTTGTGCTAATAGATGACTCATGCAGCGGTTGACCTCCAAAGAAATGGGGAACTTCGAAGCTGGTAGGAAAAAAAAGGTCAGTGGGGGAGAAAAGGGAGAGCCCGAAACACGTTTCTATTGTTCTCGTGTAACTTGGTATTTTTTCGAAGCTAAGGTCTTCGTAATATGATCCCTGCGCGAGCTGTGACCTTTTTTTTATTTTGAAGAAGAGGAAAGCCTCACAGGGGGGTGGTGCTGAATGCAGGGGGATACTGGATCTTGGGAAATGCGCTAATGTAAGTATACCACGGTACTCATGCGGCAGTTGATCTCCAGAAATGGGGAACTTCGAAGCAGGTAGCCAGAAAAAGGTCAGTGGGTGAGAAAAGGGGGGAGGGCGTGAAACGCGTTTTCATTGTTCTCGTAACTCGATATTTTTTTCGAAGCTAAGATCTTCGTAATATCATCCTTGCGCGAGCGAGGACCTTTTTGTTTGATTTCGGAGAGGAGGAAAGCGTCAAAGTGGGTGAGGCTAGTGCTGAATGGAGGGGGATAGCAGATCGTGGGAAATGCGCCAATGTTACTATCCCACGGCACTGAGTTTCTCCCTATGGCAGTTTCATCTCTTGGAAAAGATTCAAACTAAGTGCCTGTGCTTATTAGCCATAAATGACACATGATAAACACTTCGTCTCATTTATACGAAACCTGCGCGAGCTGGGGGCTTTTGTTTGATTTCGAAGAGGAGGAAAGCGTCGGAGGAGGGGCCGAAGGCTGATGGATGGAGGGGGAAGCGGATTTTGGGAATTGTGCTACGTAGTTACTATCCCACGGCACTGCGGTTTTCCTGGTGGGGGAAACCGAGGATTTTCGGATTTTTTCACCCGGATCAATTTAGGTTCCCCAAGTCGAACTCTTCCCACCGCTCTAACCCGCACATTTGATGTAGTTCGTCAACTTGCCTAAAAGGGTGCTGCATGCACTAAAAGACTAGAGTTCTCAACATTTTTCCGAGTCAACTACCAGCGACGTGCGTGCGACAGTGTACGACGCGAAATTCAAAGTATTCGAGGTATTCGAGTATTCGCGGATACTATTCGCACATCTCTACTTTTTTATCACTTTACAAGCAGTTCTCCCAAATGGATTAATATTCTTAAGCCAAGGCCTACTGTAAATACACACCAGCTATGTTAGTTATGTAGAAGTGGATTTCTTAAAGTGTCTTTTGTTCCATTTGGGAAGAACATTTTTTGTGACCTTCACTAATTTCTAGGGGAGGCAATGCCTTTTTGCCTGTACTTACTTAGTATCTAGAGAGATAACAATTTTAGGCCCTGATATTGATGCAGGTATTTAATTGGTTCATTTTAAAGGAATTTCACATGATAGCTAGGTGTTTATTTCCCAGCTGGATGGATCAACAAGATGAAATCTCCATTTTTTTTTTAATATTTCAAGATGACATTTTCTATGATAATTGCATTTTAAATTCCAAAATGGCCCATTTTTCGCTTACTTTTAAATAATGGCCGTTTTGTACTTGTCAATCGAAGATTTTGGATATCTGTTGCTGAATGAGCACTGAGATGGGCACACTACACATATCTCTTGATAACTCTCTTATTGCATCATCTGCTACAAACACGAGGTAACAACACATAGGGTCATTCCACGTCAAATCACCCAGAAATTTTCAAAATGACACCCACCGACTCGGATTTTGATGAAATTTTTGTCACTAGCTACTATCACCTATCTAATGACCCATGTAAAATATTTCCTCTCTTACTCTCATAGTTTGCAAGATATGAGGAGTCAAAGTTTGAGATGTTTGCTCAGAAGTGGCGCTAGTGGGAGTCAAATTCCAGAGTGCAGGGCACAGGGTAAAAATTCATAACTCAGAAACCACATAATATATTTGAATGAAATTTTGACCCCTTGACTATCCAAGTACATAGCTTCCATAGTAATGTCTTTTATTCCCATTGCATTGTTATGTTGGCCAAAATGATGTCAACAGTTGTTAATTAACCGATTTTTTTTAGCTCAAAAACATTACTTCATATTTTCAGAATTATCACCAAAAGGCAGAGCAGTTAACTCATCCAATTTTTTTTTTAATTTAAGGTTAATATGTGCTCCAATATACTGTGAAATAAAAATGGTGGTGTTTTGACTGCCACTATGAGTATTTCAGGTTTTACTTTTTTTTCTGCCCCTGTGAGAGGGATTTTGGACACGTACTGTAAGATAATAAGTATAAGTGTATCCATACCTTCATGAGGATATATTTGAAATATTGGTCAGTATATCTAAGACCAAACATGTAGTCTAGTGAATGTGGCTCTTGTTCATACAATTTTTTTTAATAGCAATACTTGGCTTGTGGCAGCTGAGGGTAAAAAAATCCAAATGGCTCAGAAATGTGAAATGATGCTTTTTTCCTGGAATTTACCCATTTTTCAAGTGTTTAGTTTATGGAAAAATTGGTATCAAAATACATTAGGCTCTTACTGTGCATTAGAGGATAAATGGAAATACTAATTTAAATAAAATTTCTCCCGAAACCCGAAAAAAATAAATCTCCCGAACATCTCTGGAGGCTCTCTCGGGCAAACTAAACGCTTTACAGTACCACCAATTCCATCACATGGGGATTTTCGATATGGGTGCATAAATTTCACTTTCACATCATGTTCTTCCTCGTGTTTAGAAATCACTAATCCAAAAAACCAGTGGTCATCATAAGCACATGCAATGAACAAGTTTGTTGAGATCTGTGAAAAAGTGATTAAATGAGTCCCGCTGAACTGGAGTTGTACAAAGTTAGCCCCACTTTCACAGAAGAAGTACGGTCTTCCAAACCCTTAGTGATGGAAGAGCTGGCAGAGCAAATGGTATTACTTATAGATATGCAGCAGGTTGTCACCAATATCCACATTCCTTGATGGCAACTGGAGTATTACATTTCTATTTCACTGGGAGAGATAATGCTGACATTATGTGCCACATTGTTTTCTCCCCTGCCTCACATATGATTGTATTACATGACATACTTGAGAAGGTTATACAATCCCACCTATTCAGCCTCACTTTTCAGTGTTATTCCATCTCCCCAAGGAATAAGAGAATTAAGTACAACCTCTAGGAAGAATAAAGTGTTACAATGTATCACAGTGAGGGCATGATAAATCAAAATAGATTCTAGGGTACCACTTTTAGTCTTCTGCCAAGTCTTCTTGTGTAAAGATGCTCCATGGGTGTCCAAGTATATTCTGTGTGTACGATCAGTGTATTTTTACCTGTACATTAATTGTGTGTGCTATGAGTTAGGCAAAGCAGCTCATTGTGAACTTCGACATTAGAAAGGTTAGTGTCTCCTCTATGCTTCAAAATGAGCAAATTGTTGAACTGTGAAGCATTGGAAAAGTAACTGCATCTGATTGCCTCGAAAAAAGCTACACACCAGTGGTGCAACTGAACAAAATTGAGATCATGAGTATGCTTGAAAAACAGCTGTTATCTCTCAGAAGTGGTGTACCTGGGGAAGTCCTATCCAATGTCTGCGAACATCACAGAATATACTATTTGAAAAAGTATGAAACCTACCAAATATATTGTCTTGATCCTTTTAAGAGCCACAAGAAGAAAATATCAAAATCACTGAGAAATGTAAGTCTTGAATTTGCAGAAAAGGCCTGTAAAATCCCAACTCTTCGGAAATTAGTGCCAGGAATGAAAGTATGCCAGCCATGTAGGGAGGAAGTACAGAAACACTCCAGGTTTGGAAATGAGCTTTCTGATGTTGAAGCAGTAGATAGTGACAGCAATGATAGTATTTTGAATTTTGAAACAACAGTATCCCAAGAAAAATCAACTGAGCTACTTAACAGAACGCTGCAAGATATAGAGGAGTCACCTTTAAAATTTCATGGCATATCATCTCACAGAAGGTCAACCTACGCTAAAAAGAAAGTAGAGTCAGCATGCAGTAATTTTAAAAGGAAAGTTAAAATAGTTCTTGATAAAGAATTATCTCCAGAAAAGGATGACCCAAAACTGCCAAAAGAACTACTTCAGAAAGTTCATGATATAGATGTGCTCATAGACTTAACCCGTCAACGCCCACGGGTGCCATAGGGCACCCAGTGCAGTGCTGAGCCAATGCTCCGGCAATGTATTTAATATGTGAATTTTAGCATACACGTCGGTGCACATACTTAGTAGAAGGTTTCCTCCATTATTCAGTCAGTTTGAATTGTGTTCTTTGTGTGAAGTTCATATGTATCATATTTTTTAAAAGTGAAATATGTGTGAATTTAAAAAAAAACTTTGGACGCTGACGGGTTAATCAAGCAAAAAGTTGACACATCAAGCACCCATCAAGGAAAGGTACATCTGTTATCATTGGTACCAACTTTATGGAGCAGGAAGAAAGTAATGGAAGAGTTTCATGTGAGTGAGTACACTTCCCGCCAAGCAAGAGAACTTTTCAGAGACAATGGAAAATTGGCTGCACCTGAATTGAGAAAAGGGAAGGCAAAAATAAAACATTACAATTAGTTAGGACTTTCTATGAAAGTGATGAGTACTCCAGAATGATGCCTGGAAAGAAAGATTCCATAAGTATCTCCAAAAATGTACATGTTCAGAAGAGATTATTACTTGCTAACTTGAAGGAATTGTATTCCACTTTTAAGTTTGACTTCCCCAGAATTAAAATTGGCTTTTCTAAATTCTGCAACCTAGGTCCAAAATGGTTTGTGGTAGCAGGATGTCCTGGAACGCATTCAGTGTGTTTTTGCACAATTCATTAAAATGTCAACCTACTGCTTAGTGCCTGTAATATAGAGGAAACAAGCCAGGACCTAATTGGTTATTTCGTGTGCTCTAGAAATAATAGGGACTGTATACTGCGAGATTGCTCTCAGTGTCCTTCACGTGAAAAATTGAAAAGCTTACTGCTGAAAAAGTTTGAAGAATGTGACCCCGGAGATGAAGTTTCATACAGTCAGAGGGTTTCCAGTGACAGATATCAACTGGTGAACTTCACGGTGACATTTGATGAGTACCTATCAACTTAAATTGAAAGAGTGGAAAAACTGGTGCCCCATTCATTTATTACGAAGGTACCTACAGGCAAACTACCTTAAGAAAATGAAAGAAAATCTTGGACCCCATGAAGCAGCTGTTCTCTTTGAATTCAGTGAGAACTACTCATATGTAGGGACATGCAAAAGTCGCAAATGCGATAACGCGAATTTTAACGCGAATTCCGGGATTTTCCCGTGAAATACGCGATTTCCGGGGTTTTCCCGCGAATACGCGAATTTCGTGTTAATTGCGATTTTCTCCAATTCATGGGCGATTTTCACTAACTCAGACGCGATTTTCACCATTTTTTTCTTCTGCTCATGCTCCTCCCACGAAATTATTTTTCGAGACGTACATTTAAGCCGTAATTTTTTCACTGCATTGGCCGCTTTCCTACGCGACGAATTTCCATGGGCCGCCGTTCACGGCACAGCGCCGTGAATGTCTCGTTTGAAAGTGGCCTGAATTTCACGGAACCGTGCCGTGAACGGCGGCCGGCGAAAAGTCGTCGCGTTTGAAAGTAGCCTCAAGGCAGCACCATGTGTATTTCACGGCATAAACGGCGCACCGCCGGGCCGGATTGAGCCTTGCCTTGCTGACCGTCAACAACGCCGTGCCGTCAACTGCGCGATTCGACTCGCTTGAAGACATGCATTGAGACCAATGGTTATTTGAAAGCACAGTGCCGTGCCGTTGACGACGGCCGGAGCAAAGCAAAAGTCTGAAAGCGGCAAAAAGTGGCTGTGCGCCGTCTATTCCGTGAAATACACACGGAGCTACATTGTGGCAGCTTTGTGCCAAAACGACTTATCGCCGGCCGCCGTTCCCTGCACAGCGCCGTAAAATTCAGGCCACTTTCCGACAAGACGACTCTCTGGATTTCACGGCGCTGTGGCGGGAACGGCGGCCCGCGGAAATTAGTCGCGTCTGTGAGCGGCCAATGCCGTGAAAAAATTACGGCTTAAATTTACGCATCGAAAAACAATTTCATGCAGAGCAGAAGGAAAAAACGATGAAATTCGCGTCTGAGTTGGTGAAAATCGCCCATGAATTGGAGAAAATTCATGGTTTCCACAAAGAAACACCCTCGAGGAAATAAGGCGACTTGTTTGTCCGGAGGATGTCTAAACCGAATTCACGATGTCTACAAAGTAGCAAAAATGCCATGGGAATCTGATGGTTGACTTAATAAAATTACTGGAGGGTTCAAACTATCCAAATACTCACATTCTATAAAGAGTTAACCCTTTCGCTAATAATGACGAAAATATGCGGCAGGACGTTTCTTGACCCGAGAGACGAATGGCGAAAATTTTCGTCTGAGATTTTCCTACGCAGGCCTAATGCCGAAAATACGTTTCCTTGCTCTCCTCCTTTTATGACATTCGTGGGTTCGCAAAGTCTTAGTTTCGGGACCCAACACAGGCCAACACCATGGACTGGCAAAATCTGTAACTTCCAAAATCCGGAAGCGTGAACCTAGACCCTCGTCTCTTATTACCCCTCTTTGTGGCAAGGGACCGCAGTCATACAATTGTTCATTCAGTTAGTTTGCGAAATAAATATATGGTTCTTTCTCAAAAAATATAAACGAAGAATTGAATTCTTTGTCTTTTGGCAGCGTTTACAAATTTTTAAACGAAATTCTACCATAAATATTAACTTATATCTCGATTTCAGTATAAAATCAACATGGAAATTGTTAAGGCATTAAATTCATTAATGCTGACGGTAGAGCTTCATTCAAAATTTTAAAATTCTCAGAATAAATCGAGGAATTCAATTGAAAGTCTGCAATTTACGTGCAAGCAACAATCATCCATATAGCTATCCACATAAACAAAGCATGAGTTGAGAGCGAACCAATGCTGCTGGTAGGCTTGTAAACCACGAAAGGAGGGAGACCAACTACTCTCAGAGTCCAAGATAATGCAAAATGCCCACTAGGAAGGATCAGAAAAGGTTGGTGTTGAGAGTGTTTGATTATCTGCAAGACCTTTCAACAGATGTCCAACATAAATGCTCCATACAGAGGGGACCGAAGAGTCTCATGGAGCGCAGTCCCGCATTCATGTTAAGGAGAGTACTCCACCATTTAGAAAGAGTTAAGGAAGTTAAAAATGAGCCTCGAGAAAATTCATAAAGAGTACTTTTTTTTTTTTAGATAAAACCACTTATTACATCTGCAAAACATGAAAACCTCTAAAGCAGCTGCTGTAAAGTCAATACCTATGCAGATGGCTGAAAAAGTGTCAACCAAACTTAGTTCTCTTATGGTAGAAGACCTAATCAGAAAAATAGGTATTTGAAAAGATCTCAGTTTTTGATCCCCAAGAAGTTCCGTCTACAGACATGAACCCTGACTTAAAAACAAAAAATTCATGGCCTGGAATCAATGGAGACAGAGAAGTTGATGTTGGGGTTGGGAGAATTACAGAAACTACTACAAAAGCAAAATTACCGCCGTTCAGTGGATGTAATTAAAGCAATCCAGGAGCTCAAATGTCTGAGACATCGTTTGCATCTAAGTGCCTTTAAGCAATTTGGATCCCTTCTGCAAACATGGACTGAGAAAGATTTCATTCCTGCTATAGCACTGTGTTAACAGATAAGAGAACAAATGTAAAAGATGACAACTTGATCACAATAGCAATATTTCATTTGAAATTACAGACATTTAAAAGTAATTTCTCTCTATGTAAGCTAGATACATGTATACGCGAAGGATAAATATGTAAAATAGGTTAATTCAGTCAATACTCCATGTACATTATTGCTTTAATTATTCCCGATCAGTAATATCCTAAATTTAGGGCAATGGGTGGGCCACTGGAAGGATGGCTCTCAATCAACATAAATTACTTTGCCATTAAAATAACACCGATTTCAGGGCAAAATAACATCGCTTTTGTAGAAAAATAACACCACTTTTGGCTATAAAATAACCCCACCTTTTGCATGTCCCTACTCATATGTTATCCAGGATGAGGCACAAGGGAATCACTGGACAAGTGATAGTTGTATGGTACACCCTGTTGTGATTTATACTCTAGATCACCTGACTAAACAGCTTATTATTTCCAGTTTATGCATCTTGTCAGATGATTTGGAGCATGATGTAGCTTTTGTTTATGAAACCCAAAGAATAATATTTTGCTTTGTTAAGGAAAATTTTACTTTAGTCAAAAAATTGAGTTACTTTAGTGATGGTTGTGCAGGACGGTACAAGAACTGCAAAATATTTCTCAATCTTTGCAAGCATTACCAGGATTTCTCCTTAATGGCATCATGGACATTCTTTGCTACAAGCCATGGAATATCCCCATGTGATGGAATTGGTGGTATTGTAAAGCATTTAGTTGCCCGAGAGAGCCTCCAGAGATGTTCAGGAGATGCCTTAAACACATTGAAGTGTATTATTTAAATAATTTTATAAAAATTAGTATTTCCATTTATCCTCTAATGACTCAAAACATACATATTTGTGCAACAATACGTATTTGCTGTTCCCTTGTGTTGGTAACTGATGATGATGCTCTATGTTGAAACTGTGGTTGGTTAAGAAAATTAGATATGTGGATTTACAAAGTTTTTGCCTTTCAATCGCATCATTTCATTGCTTTTCTTCTCAATTGATTTTTATGCATAGCCATATGATGTTGGTTTTGCATTCTAATGATACCTCCTGCATATTATCCTGAAATCTGATTTTTAATATGTAATTATTGTCTTGGAATTGAACGCAGATGCTTGTGGCTGAGTCATCGGAGGACCCTGAGGTGTTCAGGCATGAAATAAGGGAGTCAAACAACAAAGTTCGCTCCACTGGCATTGAAGAATTGACTGCTGCTTTCCCACCTGGGTCGCCCTCAGTGGAGGAACAATTTTCCAACATTCCAACATCAGGTAATTTGTTTTCTGCTTCCCCCCAACAATCCTCATTCAATGGTGCTGTGGGTGCACTGAATGAGGAAACTGATGTCAGGACTGATGCAGGGAAAAGTACAGGCATCAGTGAAAGGACATTGAAATTTTTTTCCAAGAAAAGAAGGATCTCAACACTGGAGTGATTTTGAGGTGACAGAAGCCAATAGTTTGCTATTCTTTTGCAGGTGACTTGACTAATTCGTCATTCCAAACTGATAATGTTGGTGAATTGAGTTAAGTGATGTGATCCTTAATTAGCAATGGTAAAACTTGATTTCACCGCATGTAGTCAGTTGGCGAGGCATCAGTCATCTATATCAATCGTATGACCATGTTAGATCTCTATTGGGAGCGTTGTTGAGTCTTCCTAGCCATTGTGATTTTGAAGCCTTTTGCTTTAAGCTGTTGATTTATGTTTAACTGAATCGTGATGCCTGTGATAAGGTGGATAATCCATCTTTCAGTGACTGACGTGCACATACATAGCAACCTGTTTTATGCAGAATATTGCTATTAGGGTGCACTGTTTGTGAATTATGTACTTTTGAATGATCTATTTTAAGAGTGTTTTGTAGGCTGCACTCAATCCAGACACTTAGAGTGAAGTATTGGAGGATTGTAGTTTCAAGCACTGTTTAAAGAACTTTTCTATTGCCTGTATACGTGACTGTTCGGTGAAGAAATAAAAACAATGTCTTTATTAAGATGATCTCTCATCATGTTAGTGTTCAGTTTTCTAGTTATTTTGTTCAATATACATATTTGCAAGATGTCTTAGGTTAGAATTTTTACTGTCAACTGGACTATTCATGAAAGATCTGGTGCTTTCCTGGCATATCAGGTAAGTAACTTTAAACAATTAGGGTCTTTTACGTAGTGAGTCTCTCCATTTGTGTTGACATTTTGATCACCAACTTGGTTATGATCATCAAGACTTATGAATACCATATTCTTTACATTCATATGCCACATTTTTTGTATAAACAGCCTTTTACCTTGTTCGGCAATTTGCTTAGTCAAGTGTTATATTGCATTTTATTTTCCTGCAATCCCTGAATGTAGGTAAGATATTTTGTATGAAGTTCATAGTGTGCAGATTGGTCTTACAAGGAAAGTTTTTCAAGTGTCACAACAGATCTCGTTCAAATTTATCTAGGCGATAGAAAATAGATACCACGGAGGTGTACTTTTTGTTTCAGCCACCAACGCTCAATACTTTTTGAGATATTAGCTATGGATAGTACCAGTAGATGCCTAAATGTATGTAACCTGCAGCGCATCCTTACCACTCCGTTACTAGGATGAAGAGTGCTGACAGTATCTTGTTGCATTGGTATGCCAATTGGGGGGCAGAAAGTAAATTTAGTGCAAAACGCAAGTTTTTTTTCAAATTTTCTTTAAACCTAGAAAAAGTTATATTAGTATGAAACATGTTATTAAAATAAAAATATTTTTTCGAGCAAATAATTTAAAAAAATAATAAAATGCTGACACAATTTTATTTTAAATAATGGTTTCCTTGAGTATTTTGCGTTGGTGGCTGAAACAAAAACTGCACCTCAGTGGCATTCATTTCCTAGCAATATTTGAACTGACAGAACTTTATTTGAATTTATAAACCTAATACCTAGAAAAATTTGGACTGGATGTGGTGATGACACTTCAGGGATTTCCATTGTAGGTCATTAAAGTGGTGGTGTTGGGAATGTGACTTTTTGGTGATGGTAATTTTAGCAGAAATGGAGTCAGTCACCCTGTGGAAGATCCACCACTCACCAACTGTTCATGCTTATGAATTCACATTGATGCATGAGTCACTGGAAATCACAGAACATGGGGTGAATTTTGTATTTGACATCAAGAAAATGCAAACAATAGATAAAATTAAGTCCAATGTCTGGATACGCAAAGGTTTTAATATTAGCCTCTGAGTTTTTCAGTGTTTACCTTTGTTTCATTTAGCTGGGTTTGCTCATATTTGTAAAATAATATCAAAAGTAAAATGTACCAATTATTCGCTTACTCTAGGTAAATCTAGTTCCTTACTCTACGTATCAAGGACTGGGATAAAACTTATCTTACGAAACCAGTCCTGTTTTGCTCAGATAGTGGATTGATAGGTGGGCCTCAAGAAGAAAGAACCACCATAAACAAAGAATTCTCCCAGTTAAGGTGCAGTGTTATAAAAATATGTAAGTGTTAACAAGATAGTGCTTTATTTAGCATTTGACTCAGTTAGTAACAATACATAAATTTTCATTAACATTTACTCAGTTTTAACAAGTATGTATGTATTTGGCCTTCTACATTATACTGCAGGAAGCTTGAGAAATGATCCCGATGTAATACTGCTGTAATTAGGTTTTTAGGAATGGCACCTTTTATACGATACTGCTACCAGGAACTAATGTTCTAAGTATCATTTTGGCTACTTCAGGATTAATAGGACATCTCTTCTGCATGTTTGGGTCTTCACAAGCTGTACTGTGCTTGATGATTTCATCTTCTGACCAGGCTGCATCTGCTATATCTCTCCAAGCAGGTGGCAGGTATGTCCTAATGATGGGCAGTCTGGAAAATGTTGATCATCACCGTTAGGTAGAGGTAGCATTTGTGTATTTGAACATTATCACATCAATTCACTTGGCAACTTCGAGTTGAAAAGTTAAAGTTGCTATTAGCCCTGCATCTCATCGGATGCTGATGTAAATATTATGTGGTAGCATACTTAGGTTAATATGGTGGAAATCTTAGATCATCTACGGCTGAGTGAAAGGCAATTTTCCACTTTTTTTTAAAGCAATTTAATGAGATGACAAGTTTCAATACTATGTAATACGTAAATGATGCCATTTGTCTCATTAAATTGTGAAAAAGTGGAAGAATTTATTTCATGCAACAATACATGTACATATATATTACATAGTTTATGCATAAATTGTTTATTTATTTTCAATGCATAATATTGTTCTTATGTTTTGAAACAATCACAAAATAGCTTCTCAGTAAATGAAAGTCAACATCCCTGATTTTTTTTGCCACAAATATCATATTTTTGTTTTCCATGGTTTACCTTCAAGAAGTCTAAAAATTGCTAGGTGCAAAATTAACTCAGTAGTGTAGCTTATTATTCACCATTGCCTTTGCATCCATAATCATTGAATTATGAACTTATTAGTAGTTATAATGAACTTCTAATATCTTTTGCATTCTATTTCCTTTTTGGAATCACACACAAACTTGTACACAGACACATGATGTATGGATTTGGAGAATGCTTATTATATATAGATTACTTGCACAATTTTGAATAGTGATACTTACTTGGTAAGAGCATGTATGAAGGAGTCCGTGGCTGTAGGATTTCCATTGGACACTCCATTCCTTGCCTTTTGCACAGCGCTACAAATTATTCTATATGCACAAGCCGTTGTGTCAATGTGGTAATTTGAGAGAAGGTTTTCATCCAGTCTGCCCAATATGTTGGCAAACGTGTTGGTAGTTTCATTAATTGTCTTCAATCTCTCAATGTCATCCACTGAAATTTGGGGCATATGTGAGAATCAGTTATTCTTCAGTACATGTAAATATAGCAGAGTTTTAAGGCTGTTTTACACAAGGCACGTACTTGCACAATCTGACTTGTGTACGAAGGCACAGTCTAAATTGCATCTTGTAAAGCTGTGAATTGATAAAACATATGCAAAAATGCATGGATGTGAGATGGCAAAATAACCCCTGTTCTAATTTCGTTCATGAATTCATACAATTCCATGCCATTTTAGAAATTAATGCGGTTATAACCTGTGCAATTCCATGCCATGTGTAAAATGGCCTTTATGGCTTTGGTTACCCACTGGGGTATGGCCAAAATATAGGAAAGGATTTATGCTGTTTTAAGTATTCATGTTACTTATTTTATGAAGTTAACTTAATTTTATTCAAGAAATAAACAATGTATACTTAAATTGTGTTGCATTAGGTGTAACTATAAGAAATTAACTAATCACTGTGAAAAAGTTATAGTTATTACTTGGTTATGCCACGTACGTTTAATGTACTAATATTCTGTGACATTGGTTTCAAAGATCTTCATCATCAGGCACATTGGACATTGAAGAAGTTGAATAGTTACTCAGACTTTTATCTGTAATTACTACATGTTTGCATTGAATGAATAAGCTCAGCATTTCCTTTTGATATGAGATACTTGATTTGAAACCTCAATGCTGTGAAATTTCTCTATCATAGTCTGTGGAGTTACATACGTAGTTGAAAATCAAAGAGGCTTCATTGCATCCAAATATTGAAGGGAATCCTTGCAAATTCTCAGTGACTCACCTCGTCCATGATTTGGGTATCCACCATCATGAAAGAAGTCCTGTGGCTTTTCAGCTGGAGGAAGGAACTTAGGGAGTAGGAATATGGTCCCCAATGCCAAAGCTCCAGCTAAAACCAGTCCCCCCAGGTCGTAATTTAGGGGTGCATACGCTCCTGGTACTAAGTTACCAACTGAAAATATAATACATTTTAACTTTATCGACCCTAATTATGCTATTCAGTTTCAAAGCCATGCTGTCATGATTTTACATGCCGTATGCTTGAAATAAATTAAGGTTGGGCAACTCGAATACCAGGAATAATGAAGTATTTGATGATAATTGATTATCAAGAAAGAAATAACAATGTTACCTCAAAATGGCTTAGAAATTTTGGTGGTAATTGACAAAATAACAACTTATTTTGCCAAAATATATATGATTCGGTTAATGATGATATTTTTATATTTTCACCAAAATTGATGGAAATTATTTAACAAGTTTGAATCATTCAAACACATCTTACTATACTAGGTTACTGAATATAAATTGAAGGTTCTGAATCTGTTTTTCAGTTCATTAACGTCCCTATAATAGCTGCAAACTAATTTAAGTAAAACAGGCAATCGAGTTATCATTCTCTCTCTTGTGGAATGATGACTTAATAAATGGATGAACAGAATGAAATAATTCAATAGCTAGAAAAATCAGGTAAAAATGCATTTTGAGATTTTATTTGGCATTGAATTATTCAATTTTGATATGTGAGGTTAAACTCTGCATTTGATCTCAATACATATATATCAATTTTTTTTAAAGGATTTTGACCCCAACATACGAAAAACGATAATTTAAGCAGTGACATTTCTTTTTGAGATGGTTATTTTACAGCATGCATGTAACTAATCATTTTAAATTATATATTATATGTTTTTTCCATTCTTGCTCCTTAGACAACTTAAAAAAACAATCTATCACTTGCAAAATTTTACATTATATGTTTTTGCCATTCTTGCTCCTTAGACAACTTAAAAAAAACAATCTATCACTTGCAAAGTTTTACATATGCATACTTAAAAATTTTTATACTTGTAAAAATCAGGGATCTACTTACTTGTGCCATCGTAATGACTTGCCCCTGTTGTGAGGGGGATGTTCAGGAAAGGTGCTGTCAGTGTGAGTCCCAGCTGTGGAGAAAAATTACAAGATCCTCAAATGCATGGTTTTTCTGCACTGCTGTCTCTGTAAATTCTTCAAAAGCTGAGCTTATGAATAGGAAATGAACTCCTTATGCAAACTTGATTAGAACTAATATGAAGAGCAGGTATCATTTTAGCCTCATGTCTGTATGCAACACTTAAGGCTTTTTAAGTAGAAAATAATATATTTAGGGAAAGGAGATAGAATGGAAAGATGTTCAGTAAAGTAAGCTGGAATAATGCTTGATGTAAACTAATTCACTTACAGTAGCACAGCTATAGCCGACATGAATTTTTCTTTTCATTCTATCTTGTAAACATTTACTTTGCTTCAAACAAGGCTGAAATCTCTGTCATTTGATCAATAATAATAACAACCCTTCAACACTTGACTGACTTTAGCGGTTTAAACTCAGTGCTTAGAAACTAAGGTTTATCTAGCATATGTATCGAATTTATTAATGATCGCGTAGCCAATATATATTTGCCTCAATGTTTCCTCCGGGCACTGTCGATGTACCCAGGCGAGGTTTTGCTTCCTTCTTGCTGCTGTCTTCATCTCTGCCAGTGTCCTTTGAATCTGAGAATTGGTCTGTTAAACTGTGCTTCACATTGTCCACCGTATCTTGCAATACCTCGTGCTCAACACTCCCCAACGGAACAAAACCTCCTCTGCAAGTGATCATGTTAATTTTATCAATCCCTTTGGTTATTTTAATCAGGGATTCATTCATAAAGAAACACATATTGCATAATGGTAAAAGAAACACACTTCTTTGTAGTGACCATCCTCTCTTTTTATTGCCAGAGAAATGTTTTTCGTCACCATCATGATTTAATGATATCGGCATGATAATTACTAGGTAAGCATTTTTTCTTTAATCACAATGGTTGAAATATTCTGCTAAGTAAAACCTCAGTCACTTATTTTCACATTTACCTTGAAATTTCTGGAACAGTATGAGCACAAGCCATGTGTGCCAGTATAGCAATAAGAACCAATGGTCCCAAGTTACCTGTGGATAAAAGAATTCCATTACCACCATTCCTTGTGTCGTTCATAAATATTCAACTCCGTTACAATGTATATCCAAGTATCACCATGTATTTTTGTGTTGTATGTACAAATGCATTTTAAAGAAAGTACCACTAATTAACAAAGTTTGTTGGAAGAAAAAAATCAAATTCTTTGAATATATATCAATTTTTGGTGGAAGAGCTATGATCCCATGGATAGGTTGTATTTAAGATCATAGGTTTCTATTTGTGGTAAGAAAAGAGTGTGATAAATTCAATCTTTCGTACGACTAATTGGTTGAGTTATTTTCATCAGCAGACAATCCTATTTTCAAATTCTAGACAAAGGTAGAATATTTGAATTAAAAAAAATAGGGGATTATGTTAAAAAATTACTTCTATTTCATGAATAAAGAGGGTAATGATACTGTCATCCATACAATACTATACAATCATGGGTACTTCAGTATCCATGAATGATTTACACTGTTAATTCAGTTCCTCCCCTTCGAATCAATTGATAGTGGCTCCTTTTTTGGAATTAAGGATAACCAAAATGGCATCTCCACTTCGACAACATGTTTCTAATTCCTCAGCCCTTGATCTTCAAATTGTAAGTTATTAAAAAACAAATACATATTATAATTCCTATAAATTTAAACTGTTTGCTTTGAATTTAAATGGTGTCATGTGCTCTTTACCCTTCAAAAGATTTTTAAGCATGGATTGAACCTGATGCATCAGGCCAAATTCTTAAAGGTATAATAGGTAAGTTATGAAATTTTTCATTCATGCAGTAAGTAAGTAGTGATTCGATCCAAGTGTCTGGATATGTGGCAATAGAGCTCACCCTAGACTAAGCCACAGATATTTATTTTCATTTATTCAGGGTAGTGGGGGCAGTTGCTTTCCATAGGCCACATCACATTCCGAAGGTTTTAGGATATTCAAAGGCTTCAGGCAGAATTCGAACCTGGGACCCTTTGTTATGTTGCATAGTGCACACTAGTTGCTCTGCCCACTGGGCTACCTCCCTCCCTATTGTTGATACATATTAGTTTTTGTAATGAGTTTTTATGTTTTTTTCATTATTAAGCTGAGGTGCTAAGATTATGTTCTACAAAAATTTTTCAGTGTATTTTTCCTCCTCAAAATTGCTAACATTCTCTAAATTAATTTACTAAGGGAAATTCCTTGTCAATAATTTCTTCATGAAATTTTGGTTTGGAGAAGTAAGGAATTATTTGGGTAACAACTTCCACCCCCTAGCAATCCATTTGGCTATCGATTGAATCATAGTGATAAAAACTGGTGTAATATACGGAATTGGCACAATTGGTTTCAAGGTCAATCGCGATTCATATATGCTAGACACAGTCATGTAAAAAAAATGTAAATTAATCGAATAAGGCAATCAGTGAATTTGTGGAAATTTGAAATGGAAGTATAAATTTTCATTTTATTGCAAAGTAGCATATGATAAGATTTATGCAATCTGACATTTTGCGATTATAAGAGGAAAAAAGTTAACTAGGTAAAAATCATTCAGGAAACATTATTGTTAAATTCGTAAACTCTTAGTAATTACGTCATGATTTAAACCTAGGACGTAGCAAGCCGGGTGAAGGGGTCCTAAGGTTCAAACCCCCCTCCCCCATTGTTGGCAATTGTTCCCCAAATCGTTGAAAAGATGGAGATTTATTTCAACTGACCCCATCCAAGCTGCATTCCCCCCTCCAAAACCGCTCTCTCACAGAAAAATTTCTCTTCGGCGTTATTTTAAATTAAGTTCTATTTTACTCTTTGTTTTCGTACAATTACAAAAAAAATCGGAAAAAATGCATTCAATAGGGTAGTTTCCTTCATCAAAGAAAACGAAAGGCATTAATTGCGATTCGTTACCCACCATTAGTGTATTCATAATACACAAATTATTTTGTTTTTGAAATACCGGTTTAGACGAATGGCAAGGGTCAAATTTTATCCTCATTTGAAAAAGGCCAGATTGGCGCCATTGCGATTCCACTCCGCATGACGTCACAGGGACCTAGTTTCTACACGAGAGGATAGGAGTTAAACATCGTCTGAGGTTACCAATGCATGCATGAGGCACAGAGCTCAGGGAAACATGTCTTAATAATCACCTATTAAAACTGGCTAAGTTCGGAAAGTTTTCTTCGTTTGATAAGGTATTAATAAACCTTTTTTAAGCCAAGCGCTACCATTCAGCAAGGTACTCAGCTATCCGCTAGCATCCTGCGACGTATCAGCGCTAAGCCTCGCCTCAAGGTCACCTCACCGGGCGGGAGGGGGAACCAGAAATACGACGTACGGAGATATTTCCCGGCATTCATACTTAAGCGTCGCGTTTTCGCGCGCTTGAAAATTTTCACTTTTCATTTAATCGCGAAAAATAGATGTTGTCATTTAAAAATCTAAAAGCGTGAAATACGTACTCCAGGAGTAATAATCTTTCGATTAAAGCAATAAAAAAATAATAGGAAACCACCCTATTCTAGGATCGCAAACGGTGATAATTTTTTTCTATGTTGGCTACATTACCGTTCCAACTTGGGGTGAAATAACGCAAAGGGAAGATGACCTTTTACATAAACAGGTTGGTTTCTATCTTTTTAAGTTATCGTCAACTCAACTGCCAAATTGTCGCAAAATAACTGTGTTACGTCGATTGCTGATACATATTCGTATTATGTGAAATTGAATAGGTTTAAAAAATGTATACTTATCTCTGCTATGCTATGAGTTACCTCCCGTTGCAAGAGCACTTCCTCTACTTCGCTTTACCTTTGCACTGAGGAGCCATGTCTTGAATTTCCTTTCTCGGCTTCCAACGATGACCGTATCCTTGGAGTTATATTTCACGCCACTCAATGTTAAGAATTGCTCTGAGTTGGGTCCAGGTTCAGCTCGGCTCCCCGCAAGACTATGACCTAGTCCCTGCCGTCCTCCCGCCTTTATACCGTCGCGTGCTTTGCGCTACGTTTGGTGACATTCACTTTCCCTTGTTGCTCCTCCATGTCTCCATTCACTGATTCCAAATTGAAGCCTCTTCGCTGCTAGAGCGCTCAGGCTGCGTCCATTGTTGAGAGCAAGTGGTTTCCTGGTAATTGTTTACATTGAACTGTGAAGCCTGTTCTTTTAGGATGGCCTCTTGGTTTCAAAAGCTACCGAGGGAAGAAAGGATTCCGGCAGTTATATCCCGAGTCACAGAAATGCTTCCTTCTCTTCTTTTTGCAGCTCGTTTTAACCTATAACGCCTGCGAGATGCGTGACGAGGCAAAACTACCGCGGCCATTGCCTTCCGCCGCACCGCGCAACGTTTAGTTGTTCATAGTAACTGAGTAAAACTCAATTCTCCGTGGTCACATTGGTAGAAACCTCCCGGTTTTCAATTTCTCCGGAGAGAGTATGAAATATTTCAACCAGCTATTTCGCGTACGTCATAAATGTTTATCCGCTGATGTAAATTTGTTTATCTACGTTTGCAAGTGACGTTATTTCGTTAAACCAGTAGCCAGAATAAAATTTCGGGGATGGGGGGTTGTAGTGGAGGGGAAAAGTATTTCGGAGAGGGTCTGTTGAAGGGATACCGTTGAGACTATCTCTCGCACTTCGGGAGGTGTTAACCCCTAAACCCTAATAGGGTAGTTTTCTTCATCAAAGAAAACGAAAGGCATTGATTGCGATTCGTTACCCACCATTAGTGTATTCATAATATACAAATTATGTGGTTATAGAAATACCGGTTTAGACGAATGTCAATGGTCAATTTTAACCGCATTTGAAAAAGGACAGATTGGCGCCCATGCGATGCCAATCCACGTGACGTCACAGGGACCTAGTTTCTATACGAGTAGATAGGAGTTTTACATCGTCTGAGATTACCAATGCATGCATGAGGCACAGACTTCAGGGAAACATGTCTTAATAATCACCTATTAAAACTGCCTAAGGTCGGAAAGTTTTCTTCGTTTGATAAGGTTTTAATAATCCGTATTTAAGCCAAGCGCTACCTGCTAGCAGGGTACTCTGTCACCTGCTAGCATCCTGCGTCGTATCAGCGCTCAAAGCCTCGCCCCAAGGTCACCTCACTTGCGGCAGCGGGAACCAGAACGACGCGTCGTTCCGTGTGACGTCGCGACGTCACACGGAGATTTCCAGGCATTCATACTTCGCCGTCGCGTTTTCGCGCGCTTAAAAATTTTCTCTTTTCATTTAATCACGAAAAATAGATATCGTCATTTAAAAATCTAAAAGAGTGAAATACGTACTCCAGGAGTAATAATCTTTTGATATAGGCAATAAAAAATAATAGGAAACCACCCTATTCATTGAAACCCGGGTCGCGCTATATATAATAGAAGTGGTATAAGTAATAGTGTAATATCCAAGAAAGCTTATAATCGAATGCCACAAAGTTAATAATGAGTTGGTGAATTTTGTTTGGAAAATCATTTGAGCATTAATTTTTGTGAGCTTCTGGCAGCGATAGGAGAAACATTTTGCTGGAATTCAGTGGCGTAACTAGGAATAAGCTTTGGGGGAGATGGAGGAGGGCTATGGGGACGACCCAACCCCAGGCAACGTGTGGTCCGGGAAAACTTTTGAAAAATGACGTCTGGAAATACATTTTACAAACTTATATACTTCACGACCCCTTATTATATATCTATATATATAAAAGAAAGTCGAAAATCGTGTTAGTTAGAACACTTATAACTCGAGAACGGCTGCACCGATTTCAATGAGATTTGATTCTTTGGATTCGTCTCAGGCGGGGTTAACATATAGGCCATTAAAAAAAAGGATAATTTCACAAAAAAAATTCATCTCTTTCCTATGGACATGCTTTTAGGAGTTATAGTAACACAACAATTGATAAGTCGGTCAAAACTACAAATTAAATAATTTGTTTTGTTTTCACCACTTTAATAACTGAATTTAGTAACAATATAACATTTTAATTACTAAATATATTCAAAATATTAATTAAATTGAAATTACATTTAAAAAATTTAATTCGAGCTGATTGTAAGCCCAGCCGTGGCCCAGCTCGAGTTGACACTTCACTACCGTGTTTGTAAACAAATCTCCAAGCAATTGTTGACAAACGGTAATGTCCGTGTTCCGAATCAAAGATGGTTGATTTAGCGAGCAAGAACGAAGATGTGGATGACTAAAACGAGGTAAATTCAAATAGTTCGTACTCTGCATGGATTCGAATCTTTTAAATGTGTAACAAACGAAGACGAAATCACCAACTATCTATCTGAATATTTTAAGTCCTTGGACGTAACCTGGCTTACCAAGGCACGATTTACAGAAAAATTTAGTTTCTGTGCTCATGATCTTTCGAAGCCTAAACCAACCATAACTATCCAACGGAACGTGTGTGATCATTAAAAAATTGGTGATGAATGTGATTCACGCAACTTTACTCAAAGGAAAATTCAAAGGTTAGGAAGTCCTCATTCCGTAGATTCCATGATCTCAACTCCTATGCCCTTTTGAGCTAAAACGTATCCAATTTCAAATTCGTTATGCATTCGTGATAACGATTAAAAAATTGCATGGTCATTCTTTCAGTTTTTATGTTGTTTGTGATCATGTGCTAATGAAAACCCATGATTTTCTCATGGTCAATTTAGCGTGCTATGTTCACGAGTCGATAAACCATCCTCTGTATTTCTTCCTTCGCTTCAAGTGCGTAGCTAGGATAGGGGGTTTTGGGCGCAGCTAATACCACGGGTCCTTAGGGTATAGAAAACTCGCTAAGGTAAGCGGGAAGTGTGGGGGCACTTCCCCCAGACATTTTTTAAGATAAATGGTTCAAAATAGTGGGTTTTGTGGCTGTGTGAATAGTTAAATATGTTTTGTTTGTTAGTCATCCGTCCCCCTAATATTAATAACAAAATCTTTCATAAAAAAATTCTCTAAGCTCTTGGGGGAAGGGGGGGGTTTATCCCCCAAAGCCTCCCCTCGCTGCGTCACTGCTTTGCTTCGCTATATTTATTTAGCTTCATCCGCTTCATCTTGCGCCTGATACAAAACAAAAACTGTTGTTTCTCAGAAGGTGCTTGACGCAAGACATTAAACCCGAATGTGTAGGGCTCACCGTGGTGCGTTTACGCATGCAGTACGTTTACGCAGTACATTTTTTCTAGATAGAGATACTAAAACTGGCGCGCCTTAAGTCATTTAATGCGAATGCTGCTTCATAGGGGCTTTTTTTGCACGATTTTGAGCATCAGTCAAGCGTCGGTCTGGGGTTGTGTCAACCTGCCCTCTGAAGTGTATGCAACAGACTTGGACCTAAAAACATTTTTTTACAGCTAATAACGCAAATAGCCAACAACTGAATGCGTATAATTTTTATTTCATAAACTGCTTTATTAAACCACAATGCCCAAAATTTCTTAAGCCAAAACGTAAGAAAATTTGTTAAAAAAATCCGCGTAAACGTGCTCCGATCCACCCCATGTAGATTCAATAAAGAAAATGTCTTTCTGACAAGCAATTTTGGTACTCATTTACGTAGTTTTATTGAATTTGTGTCCTTATTTGATTATAATAAATTAAACATGATTAAAAACGATACAGCCGCTCTTGATTTATAAATGGTGTAAGTAAACTGTAAGTTCATTGATTGTTAGGCGGTACGAAGTTCGCCGGGTCAGCTAGTATATATATAAATACATTTTACATCATTTTGACACTTAAAATTTGGGTTTCATCAAATGTTTAGGTTACAAGTTATTATATGTCAAATCTAGACAATAGTTTTAAATATATTTTTTCTTTCTTTGAGGCTTTGGGGGGGGGGGGGATATATCCCCTAATCCTCCTCCCCATCCATTGTTACGCCACTGCTGGAATTCCTTTCCTCCCCCACGGCTTTGTGGCCCGGTGTTCGCCCGTGACTTAAGAGAAACTGGCAAAACCCCGCGTTGGCCGCATTGCTGCTGTATATCTTAATGGTGGGATGATATTGTATCAATTGTGAATGGAAGTCTTCCGAGAATTATTAATAATGCATGGAATTTCGTTGTTACATTCATAGCTTCACCTCTGTGATTAGAAATTAAATGCAATTTGGATATGGGCATCAGACATTGTTGGACCCACTATCTATCTACAGTTCAATCTAAATCTACAGTTTGGTTCTAAAATGTCTATTATCCTATTTGTGAGAACAATTTAAAGGCCATATATGAAATCACAAATGTTTAGGTTACAAGTTATTATATGTCAAATCTAGACAATAGTTTTAAATATATTTTTTCTTTCTTTGAGGCTTTGGGGGGGGGGGGGATATATCCCCTAATCCTCCTCCCCATCCATTGTTACGCCACTGCTGGAATTCCTTTCCTCCCCCACGGCTTTGTGGCCCGTGAGGTTGTACCAGTCACATACAACCGTGGGCCCGCGGTTGCAGTTGCGTTGCAGACTTCAGTTGCACGAGACCACGTGGTGTTTTGGTGGTATTTTGACGGCTGTATAGTGTCGATCTCAAAATAAATGATCAAGAAGTCAACATGAAGCTCGTTGGAGCAGTAGAGAAGCATGACGTCATGAACAAATACAAACTATCTAACGTCTTTGGTATTGATAATAGTTCACAGCGTCTTCTTCGCCTGACTCAGTGATAGTAGGCGCTGACGGCCAAGGCAAGGGCTAAAAAACAACACGGACCGCACTAAATAAACACTTCACTGATTGCACAATGGACGAAACTGATTTACAACCAGCCCTTTGTCATTACACCCGTGTGCGGACAGAAGTTTTGTTTCAGTTGCAAACTGGTTGCAGACGCAACTGATTCCCAACTGTGGTCACAAAATAGTCGCTCCGTGTGCGCTGGGCCTAAGGGGTACAACAGAAAAAGCTCAAGTTGGACAACTTACAGAGATACCTTCTTATATGGTATAGTTAGAATTTGTTTACGATTTTGCGTCGAATACGGTGGTTGTTGACTGTCCATTGAACGACTGGCTAGTGGTAATATTCTGTTTCAGCAGCGCCCCACGCCAGGCGACAATTAGATCTTTGGGAAGGAGGGTGAGTAAGGTACAACAACAGAAACAGCTCGAGTTAAGTTCGGCAACATATACCTTCTTCTAGGGATACCTTCTTATATGTTATTCTCGCCGTGGAGATATAAGCCTCAAATAGCCTCGAATGTTATTGGTCAATTATAAACTCATTTGAAAAAGGCCAGATTGGCGCCCATACGATGCCACTTCACGTTATGTCACAGGGACCTAGATTCTGTACAGGCTGTCAGGAGTTTTTTCATAGTAAGAGATTACCAATGCATGCATGAGGCACAGAGCTCAGGAAAACATTTCTTAATAATCACCTATTAAAATTGCCTATGATCGGAAAGTTTCCTATGCTTGATAGGGTATTAATAATCCTTATTTAACCCAAGCGCTGCCTGCTAGCAGGGTAATATACGCTACCGCCATACTAGGCAGCAAGCAGCCTGCATCGTAGCGGCGTTCATAGCCTCGCACCCAGGTGGCCTCACGCAGTAGAAGCCAGACGTCACACGGGCTTTTCCCAGCATTCATTCTTAGCCGTCGCGTTTTCGCGCGCTTGAAAATATTCACTTTTCATTTAATCGCGAAAAATAGATATCGTCATTTAAAAATATATAAGCGTGAAATTTGTTATCCAGGAATAATAATCTTTCGATTTAGGCAATAAAAATATAATAGGAAACCACCCTATTCTATTCACTCTATTCCCCAAGAAGGCACCGATCTCATTTCACTCTTTGCAAGTCTACCTACAATAGAAAGCGGGAGCTAAGGCCCCACCCCTTAAAGCTTATTCGTCACCCCTGCCTCCCTCATCACTTGACAACGTCATACTCCCGTGACGACGACATTGTAGTCAGCGTTGCACAACGGGCGGAGGACAATGCTTCGCGACCGCGAGTTACGACTGCAGAGCATCGGCCGTCGAAGAAAAGGAGCGTGCATTTGACAGTCGTTCGCTTAGGCGATGGTTTCGTCTCGCTTTCAGGAACGTCTTCCTTCCCAACGTGAAAGTTCGCGAGATGTGTACTGACTCCCATGACCAACTGGACTACATAATGAGGACATGGGCGATTTCAGCATCAAATTGGGGGGGGGGGGGGTAATGATCTGGGTTCGGGGAGTATGGAATAACCTCCGAATAATATGAAGAGAGGGGCGTCCTTGCTGGTTTTTATGATCCCACGTCACTTCATCCCCGGCTGCTATGTTGCTAGCTTCTTATTTATTATGCTGATGCTCTTTATCATTAATTTATATTGTTGATTGCAGTTTCTTATTATAAGTAAAAGAAAGGGCATTTTTGTTATTTTCAAATAGAAATCGTGTCATTATTTGCACCGTAAAGTTATGCGTAGTCCATCGCTACAGTTCTCCCGTGTAAAATGTTTTATAAGGAGTTCTACGTTGTACGATAAATACAACTCAAACTTCTCTAACGTCTGGGACTTGCATCCGTTCATTTGTATGCACACTTCCTTTACAAGGATACAAAAACTATTATAGCATTAAAATTTAAACATTTTTGCTCAAATTTGAGGGGGGAAAAGGTCAGGGGCGGATCCAGGATTTCTTTCTTGGGGGGCACAAGCAAGGCTGTATCCAGGATTTTGTTCTGTGGGGGGCACAAGGATACCCCATAATACAAAACGAACGCAATGATAACGGGACCGTATTAAAAATCTTACAGAATTTTTAAGGATGTGGGGGGGGGGGCGTACCCCCCTTATATCCGCCTGTGGGATAGGTAATAACTCCAGTGAATCCGCCTCGTAGTCCGTCCCATAGTAGTTTGATTTATGGTGTCACTTCACTCGCTTTTTAATCGACTTTCATAAGTGTCTGATCGGAGGGTGACCCATTTACTCCCAATTTTTGCAACATGGTATTTAGGCTAGCGAGGGAAACTATTGGAATGTTATGGATTCCTTAGAGTGTGCTCAAGGGCGTACTCGGGGTGAAAACTATTTGGGAAAGGAAGGGCGGCAAGCCATGGTCGTTCAAGTTGCGACATTACTCACACGATCAATCCATCTGTTATTCATCATTCCTCTGTAAAATCACATTTCAAAAGCTTCTTACCACAGCTTCTCTACTGCTGTTACTGTCCATGCCTCACCACCATGGAGAAATATCCTGTAAAAGGGTAACTGTTGAAAAATTCTATCCGTAGCAACGCCGTTACTGTGTCCTGCTGTCATGGTAACTGAGCATTTCGTACCTTTAGTATCACAGCTGGGAGTATTTTGTGCGGCAACAATAGTCGCCAGGAAGATCACAGCCAAGGCGATCGCTGACAATGCTCTAGCCTCCTAGGTGATGAAAACGTATGAATGATTCAATTTCAATGAAACGTGCCACTGACTTACACGCTAATACAATCTCTCCATGCAGAGTGGACCTTGACACAGGACTGGTTTAAGCGGTAAGCAAAGTGCGCGGCCGCGTAGGGCGCCAAGCAGATGGGGGCGCTAAAGTGCTGATTTTCAGCCATAAAAATATCGCATTCAATATATAAGAGCAAGCACGTAGTAATTTCACGCTGATATTTAAGTCTCTACCCTTATTCCTAAAGCGTTAGTATTTAGTTTAAACTGCATCCATAAAGAATCCCCACTCTGAGGTTATTTTTGAGGGGCTCGGCGATTCGCTTACAATAGAAAAATGTCTAGAACTGGCCCTGCCTAGATGTGAAGTTGCGTGAAGTCGCGATAGCATGGGCGGAGAAGGGTGACAACGGAAGAAATTTCAATGGATACAGCATGATCCTAATACTCGGCGGCCTGCGTGGGGTTTAACGAGTTTCCGTCACGTCTCAAGAGAATCAAAGGCCACAAATCCATTCCGGAGGAAAAAAGTTCCATCGTAATCAGTTTCTCCTGTCACTGCTACAATCTCATAAAAAACGTGAGGCTTAAATAATTATACATTTTTTCCGTATTCCCCACTCCGAATCACAACGCTCAACTCATGAGGCTAGTGTTTCCCGGATGAAATAATGAATGGGTAAAACTTTTAAAATAACGATCCAGAAGTCATATTCATTACGGTCATATTCTATTTTAAAATTTTTCTAAATTACCCGAGCATGTTTTTATTATTGGAGTAAAAACTTCACCATGGGAAAATGGAACAAATACTCAAAAAATTAGACGATACCCCAGCTAGACTGGCCTATGCGACTAGCTTTAGCATCTCGATAAAGGAAAGCGCGAAAATTTACCGCGAACAATGAAACTTAGCTTTTATAATTTCTTTTTTGGGAATCGATACCTTGGGCCTCAAATGAAATCAAGACTATTGTCTGATTTTTTTAAGTATTACAGGCAGAAATGACGAAGATACGGAACTTGCAGGACATCCTGGGCCGCTAAAACACTCACATGGGGAATAAATTACTTATAGTCATTATCAAGGTGCTATAGTAGTCGAAACCCTGGATCGGAACAATAAAAGTTTTTCTGGAACATTACTAAGCGATTTATTTCGCATTAAATAGATATGTGGTTCCACCAGGTGAAGCCTAAACACTTGATATGTACTCACATGGGGATTGAAGTTTTTAAAAATAATTGAGAAAATGTACCGCAAATGACACAAAGATTACTTATAAATAATCACAACTTGGTTCTGGAACGAACAACCAAAATCACTTGAAAAATATATAAAAAGTTGTAGCATTCTTAAGATAAGGCAGTCGGACAGAAAATTCACATTTAAATCGCCCGTAACACAGCATCACTCAGCGTCACGTAAGGATAAAACTTTCAGAAAGAAAATAGAACATATTCGCGGCCGAGGAAAAAGTTGGGCCCGGAGAATTGGATGGAGAAATCCTAGGTATCGCATGTGAGTCATAGAAAAATAGCCAATATATATTTTTATACTCAAAGAAAATTACGCTAAAATCAACCATACGCACTCGCCTGTACAATTAGCGATGACAGAAAAAATGACCGATTCGCACGATCAATTTCCGCGATGGGTTTTTTACTTATCTTCAGAAACATGCTCACAGCACTTCAATAGTTCCCTGATATGTAGGGCTCAAATATATTGGTAAATATTATCTTCACAATGTGGTATAAAAAGGATAAAAATCGGTATAAAAAGTCTGTAAAAAGATCCACTGCGTGATAAAGGTGGTAAAAATCTTTGAACAAAACATTTTACAAGATGAGGGGTGGGGTTTCCATCTTTCGGCGCGTCCTTTTTTCCGTAGCTGAAACCATAGCTAGAAGGACCACCGTCCTTCAGCCTCTTAGATGACAAGGCCGCTGACAGCGTTTGTAACGCCGCGTTTGGCTTATTTAATTAAATGATAGTTTTAAGTTCGGAAAGTGACGGAATAAGCGATGGAAAAAGGGATTGTGGGAATTACAGTAAGATTCAGAAAATGATGTATCGAGCGATACCTCTTTTGGTCCCTAAAATCCTATCGCTGGGAGCTATCACTCTCGAGGGATGGAAAAAATGATCGTGTGATTCAGGTTTTAGCTGAACAGAGTGGAGGTGAAATGGAACGGGGAAGAGTTGAATTGGTGCCAGTGGAGAATAGCAGAATACATATGGGGGGCACGCACCTTGCCTCTTGTCTCTTGCGGGGCCGCCCGCATTGCCGAACATTGTCGAATCACAATTGTATTTTTTTAATGTCATAAAATGGCATTGTCTTGTGTATATGTATAAAGAGTTTAAATAAAACTTACTCAAACTTTGCATGTTACTTGATTATTGTTTTAATTACGATATATTTTTGCGCCCCCCCATTGAGTTTTCTCGGTATCAACCACTGATTGGGGCTATGGTGGTTGCGATATCCATCAGCCGTCACTAAAGTTTGATCCGTAGCCATTTAGGTCCGAAGGCGGATACTTAATCCACAATACCGCATACGAACCGTACACGAACGCCGCTGATGCGGTATTAGGTTATAGGCCTACAGGTACCTCGAAAAAGTGAAACCTATTCCAGGTGAGACGTGAATCAAGACAAATCGAAAAACTTGGAGGAATAACTCGGTTGTGTCTTCCACTTGATGTCGATTATAGTGATGAAATTTCACTGGCACGAAAATTGGGAGGTTTGAACTTTCCCAGTTGTATGATAACCTTTCGATAACAAATTTGCTAAAGATTAATTTTTTCCAACAGCCCCTATGCTCGCCGCATTCTAACGCAAATGAGCGTTAAGTTAATTTTTCTCCATTACTGTACTACACGACCGCAGGCCATGCAGCCATCCAAGTCATGCACCTGACCTTTCCCCTGCTACCAACATAATTACTCTTGGTGACTTTCATTCATAAGTTTTATGCACTGAACCTTTCGAAATACTTATCTATCACTTAACATTGTGCCGCTGCAAAAAAGATTAAACTATCGGCGTTTCTTCAAACAGATTTGACATAATCTAATGTAAATAAATCGAGAAATAGAGAATCTGAGGATAGGTGTCCCGGGGCAAGTGACCCCTTCAGCGGATGTATTGCTGGTAGTCGCCACTAAGGATACATTTTTGAGGGGCTAAGCTATAGCTCTACGTGCCTGGAAACACGTTCATAACGTCAACTTAACTTTCGGAGTCCAAGCCAGATTTTTTTACATGTTTGCTGAGACATGATCACAACACCTTACTAACTTCCTAATATGTAGGCCTCAAATATAGTAGTAAATAATAACTCCGCAACGTGGTATAAAAAAGGTGAAAATGGACATAAAAAATCTGTAAAAATTTCGAATACGTGATGAAGGTGGTAAAAAATCGTCGAATAAAACATTTTTACAAGTACAAAATTATAATTATAAGGAACCAAATCCACTTTCACCAGTGGAGGAGAAAAGTTGTAGCAGCTGAAGTACATGGTGCGTTCCGAAAGTAATGAATTTTTAAAAAGTAATTACTTCAACAGATTTGAACAAACACTTTAAATTCTTCGAAGGCCCTTGGGCCTCTATGCATTTTTGTAGCACATCTGCCATGACCGGTACGCACCCAGGACCCAAGGAATTCGTCACGGCTGATTGGATATCTTCCATGGACCAAAAATGGGATCACCTTAATCCGAAGGAACAGAAAGAAGTCTGATGAATTGACTTCAGGGTTGTAGGGGGGGGGGGGGGAAGGGGAGGGTCAGCGTTTGAACTTAGTTTTTGGCCTCAGAGTAAGGATGGGGAACTCTCGAACTCGTAGCGTATTGTCGTGATGGAGTTGACAGGTAGCGGAGATGTATCTTCTCGCCCTTGGGACCCTTTTTCGGTATCTTTCCAGCACATCCATGTAATAGGCAGCGTTAACTGTCAGTCCTTGAGGAAAAAACTCTTTATGGACCATTCCTTTGCCGTCAAAAAAGACAATGAACACTTGATTTCATGTTCGAGTTGCTCATTATTGCCTTTCTGGGCGCGAACCTCTTCCTGGCTCTCCTTAAAGGCTTTTATCCACCTCAATACTTGTGAGTAGGACAGATTAGAGTCCCTGTAAGCCTCAGAAATATTTTTTTTGTCTCCTCAAGGGATTTTTTCAGTTTGTCACAAAACTTGAACTTTGCTTGACCGTTAATTCCATTTATTTCGCGTCACGGTCGGCGCGCAGATGTTCATAATAATAGACGTCCTGCCCCTTCCACAGCTTGAAGAGCACTGAAACTGCTTTTGTGGCAAAACTTAGTATCCAAGTGGTTTGATCCCACTCCGATCAATGGGAGCGGCGTGGGAAATTCAATAGGGTAGTTTCCTATTATTTTTTATAGCCTAAATCGAAAGATTATTACTCCTGGAGTACGCATTTCACGCTTTTAGATTTTTAAATGACGATATCTATTTTTCGCGATTAAATGAAAAGTGAAAAATTTCAAGCGCGCGAAAACGCGACGGGTAAGTATGAATGCCGGGAAGTCTCCGTGTGAAGTCGTTCTGGTTCCCGCTGCCGCAAGTGAGGTGACCTTGAGGCGAGGCTTTGAGCGCTGATACGACGCAGGATGCTAGCAGGTAGCCGAGTACCATGCTAGCTGGTAGCGCTTGGCTTAAATAAGGGTTATTAATACCTTATCAAACGAAGAAAACTTTCCGACAGCAAAACACATTCACCGTCCACTTGCTCCGTTCGTATGGTCGGGTCGGAGTGAAGTCGGAGTCAGTGCGCGGCGCACCATAAGAATGTGTGTAATTTCTGGCCGCAACGACCGCTGAGTCGGGGACGACCAAATTCAAAAATTTTGGTCGGACGACTCGGGTCCGACCAACGAGTCGCACTTGGCCTAATGCGCGTCGCTCCATTTGTTGCAATGCTAAAACTGGTCGTGAGCCACAGATCGTGGTCGTGCTAGTGCGCGTCTGCCCTAATTGAAGCACATGAATATAAACTTGAGTTTTAGATTGGGAAGGCATCACTAACTCAATGAATGGTTCCAAGGGTTGGCTTGGATAGTCATATGAGAGCTCCTACTTAACGAGCCACAGGAGAGTGAATTTCACACCTACAGGACAGGGGGACCAAGTTCTTTTCCTTGACCACTCCAAGGATTTGATTTGGAGTATTCGATGGCTTCACCAACAGTTAGATCTCAGAATTCCTTAATGAGGGAAGAAGCGCTCAATCCACTAGGCTACCATGCTTCCATATTTTATGGAACTCTTCCCAAATATGATAGTTAAGAGACTTGATTGAGCAATTAATATGGAATAGTTTCTGTTGAGAAAGCCAAGTTTTCAATTTAGGGGGCCCCCACGCTTGCGAGCGTAGGGGGCCCCCACGCTTGCGAGCGTAGGGGGCCCCCACAATGCTCACGTCCACCTTGAAACATACATGAAAGGTGTGATAAAAAAACTAAAGTTACTTACACCAAATTTTTTTTGCAATTAGAAAACTCTGCGTTTTAATTAATAGCTTCAATTATAACATACTCAGCGTGAAAAGATTAAATAAAAAAAATATAATAAAGGTTTAGAAGGTACATAAATGAAAACCTGATGCTTCCTTTTGAAAGGGTTATTCAAAGAGGTTATTCTAGTTTTTTTTTAGATTTCGGTGCAGTTTCAAGGAACAAATACACTTAATATGTAATAAAACCCTGATTTATTATTAAATTTTATAAGCTGTGAAATTCTCACTTTTCATGGTACTTTTTCTTACGAAATGGCTATTTTTTATTGACTTTTAACAAGTTGTAAGAGCTAGATTAGCGTAGATTTGTGAGCATGCAATTTCCAAACATTTTCCGGGAGAGGACCCCAGAACAGACTCAAGTCCAGAATATCCTAGTATCACAGGATTTACTCATGACAATTTACTTTTTCTTTCAAATTCATAAAATGCATCGATACCATATCTGCATTGTCAACGCAAGCAAATATGTTAGTGATTTTCAGCATTCCAGTCGGAAGAAAAGCATGCCTTGTAATATGACTTACCCTTGAAAGGCACTTAGCCAAGGGAGGTGCTGAGGCCTGAAATTACCCAAAGGTCCCAAAAAAATTAAGCAGAGAACCGAACTAGCGAAAAGACACAGAAATGGGCACCTTGAGTGTAATTGCCAAGCATTAAGAATGATAGGAAGAGATCACATTTTGACACCAGATGTGACAGGCTGATTTTTAGGAAGTGATGCTAGCCCTATTCCTATGACCAAACAGCAGTGGTTAAACATATGCCAGAAACCTTTCAGAATTTAAATTTTTGAAGAGAAACTTTAATTCAATGTATTCAAAGAAGCTAATAGATTTTGGAAATTAACGACGACACAGACCAAACCTAACAATGACACAAAAAATGAGTATAAATTTCAGAATTACCATAACAAAGTTAATAGCTTATTTAATCTATTGTTTTCTGCTGCGAGAGATTTGAAATCAAATTATGAGCATAGGCAACCCACATACCACTCAACCACCCTCCCCCCACTGGAGTAAATTTCTGGCTATGTATATAATGAAGAGAAAAGGATTTATAGATAGAATGATAGGAAAAAAAGCCTTCCTGGGAATTGATGAAGGAAGTTTAATTTGGGGATGAGGGACATATGCAGCAGGATGATGCATATTTGTTTCATGTCAGCCTACCTAAAACAAAAGAACTATATCAATAAATATCCTTTTTAAAATGGTACGATGCCATTTTTCTGCACGTGAATCAAGGTAGTGTGTCCTATAGATCTATTGAAAATGTACAAAAGCTCTACTTAATTTATTTCTGAAAATAACTGACAATGCTTTTTAAATGTAAAAGGGTCTACTGCTTGTAAATGTCTTGCACTTATGCATATCTTTGGATTTTCTTAAAATCAGTAATTAACTGGCGAGCTGATTTTAAACCATAGAAAACAAAATGTCCGAACACAAGCCTTTTGGAGGATTTCCATTCCTTATTATCTTTATCCCCATCATTCAGTCTTTCCATATGCACTAAGAGTTATACCCTCTCACTGCAGGCATGTAGCCGGGAGGGGGCTTCAGCCCCTGTGAAATGTTTTCACTTGCGGTGACTACCACATCTGCTGAGGATACCACTAGCCCAGAGGCACTTCATTACTCAGCCGACCCTCCTTTTTTCACTCTATCTGACCCAGTTACATTTTATAGAGTCTGCCAATGACTAAATATGAATTTTAACATTTAGCATTACACAAACATAATTTATAGCTGATTAAATGAGAAGTATGGTTTTCCAATCTGCATGAATTGACAACAAAATCTCCCTAAATCAGCCATTCTCTCATTATTTTTAATGAAAAAATTACAATAGTTGATAGATGAATAGTTGAGAGTACAATAGAAACCTGTATTTCATGAGTTTCTGACATTTTTAAAGTTCCAATTAATTCAATTCATTCATTGAGGAAGAATCCCACGCAAGGAAAAGAAGTATTTACTAGAGAGTAAACCACAGTAAATCATACAAGGCCACAGAGTAGCTGAAAAGCAGTAAAGTGCTTGGCCTGAACTTGTGACATCATCAACTCATTTGAGAAAAGGTTAAGAGTGTTTAGACCATTCATTTTTTGCCATAAATAGCTTGAGAAGTAAGTGACAAATGGAAAAATATAGGTCGCGATGTTTTTCAAACCCTATAATAATCAACAATATTTTTAAAAATTGGTGGATGAGAAACATTCAAGTTAAGTGGCTCATCAATATTCTACGAGGAAGGTTATAAAAATTACAGAGGAATGAATCTTTATCATGGACATCAAATGTGTGACGGAAGCATGCAACCCTTCTATGAAGGCCAATTTTAATTTCTAGTCGTACAGGCTAACAAAACTTTGGTGGACGTAATTGCAAAATGAGAACAATGAAAATGAACAATAGAACATGACTTCAAGAGTTTATTTTTTCAGACTGGAAAATATTTCAATAAAAATATGCAACCATTTTTTACGGAAAAGTATATGCTGACATCTGTCCACATTCAATCTCACCACAATGCTAATCAGCAACCTAAATAGTGTTTTGAAATTTGGAGCTTCAATAAATTCTTCAATTTATAAGTTACTACCAGTACACACTTTGAATAGTTGAACATGCATCCATTTCATTTCAAAGGTATTTACTCAGGAAGAATGCATAGTAAAAGCATCTAAATCTGGCACTTGCTCAACCCATGGTTTTCTACAAATTTTTCAGAAACACACAAAATAATTCATTCCATTTTTGTCATCACTTCCTAAAACAGTGGTAGGTTTTACAGAATATGCATTACTGGGGAAAGTAGTACTACTTCCATCTATTTTATTTGCATCTCCATGGTTAGGATCACTAGCAAGTCCATTTCTGACTAAAAGAAGAGGTAACACACAAAATGTAAACCATGTGATGCATCCACATACGTCTACAGAGAGGAAGTACAGAAGAAATGATAAAGTACTACAGGCATTTGCCTGATAATTTGTCTGGTCACCTAAATAGATAAATGACTGAGGTGCATGCACAGTGAATTCATACTTTAAACTACTATTTCCTGTATATTGAAAAAAGAGAGCCAATCAAATAGAAGTGATTGGTGGGACGTTGGGAGCATTATGCTAAAATATGTAAGTTGCCATAGAGAAGATATCAAGTGATACAACCTAGTATTCCTTCTTCACCTCCAAAAAAATTGTTTCCTAGGGCCAACAGTAAATTTGGAAGAGAGGTTTAATGACTGTTGGATATACATTTGTTATTTTGCATACGCTTCACAGTATCCAACCATTTTAGTACAAATTTAGATGACATTAAAATGGAAAATATTATTTTATGTACCATTCAAGCACTACATACATGCTGAATATAATTTACCAGTCTTGGACTCTAATGGTGCCAGATTATAGAGCTTTTACACTAGGCAGCAGAAAATGGTTGAAACGTGAACAACATGTAATAAAAACAACAAAAGCAATCATACTATACACAGTTTCATATTAAAATAAGTATCACAATGAGAAGTTCCTTAGTGTTTCAATGCTATTTTTACCATTTTATTTAACTTTCTCAAAAGCTATTTTTTCCGTTCAAATACGAACATAATATACAGAAAATGAGTATTTACAGCTTTCTTGGGAACAATTTTGATGCTACTATATGGAATACACAGTGCTAAACATGAGGATTCTTGGGTATTTTCCGTCTTTATATTCTCAACTTCAAATTGAAACCCATTCAAAATCAATGTTAGATGAGTTTGGGGTCATGAATAACACTAAAAGAAACGTTAAAAAAAACACCAATAAAAATGTATAAAAGGGTGAAAACATAGTGTCATCTTATTTTCAACCAAACAGGGGAATTAAAAAAAAACTCACCTCATGGCAGACCTGAACATTCTTAACCCCTTTCCTGTTATTGCCTAAATGATATGATTTACTCCTTGGCAAAGCAAAATGCAACTTTGAGACCATGGCTGGAACGGCAGTGATCCCACTGCAAAGGTACGTATAATAAGATCTACAGACTCACAGCTGCATGAGGCAGATGAAATTTTTTCACGCAAAAAAATGCAAGTGCCCAAGTCAAATGATTCTGGATGCATAAAATTTACTTTCCTACAAGAAGCTTAGGGGAATGTTGAATTAGCGTATACCAATAATAGGCACGGGGTTAAGCATGCTGATGCGAAGTTTTGAAGTGTACACGTGATACAATCACAAAGAAAATTATCTCACTGCTGCTGGATTTCTTTATTTAAACACAGGAAAACTTTGTAGCTCAAAAAAATTTTATTTATCATTCCTTCTCATGTTTTTTGCACCAAAAGTTTAGTTACCTAAGAGTTGGATGATGACTTGATTCTGAGCTATCAGCAAAATAATTCCAATTATAGGTTAAATGGGAATCGATCTGCCCTGTGTCCTTAAGGCTCACTTTAGCAGGCACCTCACGAGACAAGTGACTAGCAGGAAGAGAGAAAGCGAACCATGAGATTCCTTCCGCTCCCCACAACCCTCAAAACTATTCAGTTCCAAGGGCTCTCTCAAAAATAAATTAAGGAGTACAATAAATTATCTGAAGCATATAATACAAACAAAGCACCTTCAATAGTCTTTTTTTAAGTACTGTGAAAACATGTTGAGGTGTGGGGGAGGGGAGGAATGCATCCTTATGTCCTCCCCCTAAAGGAGTCAGGTCGCAAGGTACTGCTTGTATCAATTGGTGCTTCGAGCACCAGCGCTATTCCTTAATTGATCACTCTCATTCATACAACTCACACATCACTTCCCAACACGTGGCTCTGCGAAGGGGCATTCTAGTCCGTCCAATGCCCAATCACGAAGTGCCATCACTCACACTGTCGCCCTGCTCCTCGGTCACTTCTTCACTCCCTTCATCCTCTCCACTTTCTTCACTCTCACTGCTTTCTTCACTCTCACTGCTTTCTTCACTCTCTCCACTTTCTACACTCTGTACACTTTCTTCACCCTCTTGGATTTCTACATTCTGTACATTCCTTTCAATCGCTGCATTCTCTTCACTCTCTTCACTACTTCCCTCATCCTCCTCACTCTCTTCACTCGTGCCACTTTCAACACCCTCAGCCATCTCTTCACTATCTTCATCATCATCACTCTCTTCAACCTCTTCACTATCTTCACTCTCTCCACTTTCTTCACTCTCCCCACCATCTACAACCACAGCACTTGGTTCAACCTTTGCCTGTCTCTCAACCTCTGCACGTCTTTCAACAACTTCACTTCCTTCACCCTGTATTCCTTCTCCACTCTCTGAACTTTCTTCACTCCCTGAACTTTCTTCACCCTCTGAGCTTTCTTTGCTCCCTGCACTTTCTACTCCCTCCATGCTTTCTTCACTTTCCTCACTTTCTTCACTAACTTCTGCGATATTTTTATTCTCCTTATGCTCATCAACATTTCCTCGTCTTTTGCCCTCATTATTCTCTACAACCTCTTCACTTTCTTCAAGCTCTTCACTCTCTTCATCACCTTCACTATCTTCATCATCTTCACTCCCATCATCTGCTTCACTCCCTTCATCTTCTTCACTCTCTTCACATTCTTCACTCTCTTCATCTTCTTCACTCTCTTCATCTTCATCACTCTCTGCACCCTCCAAGATCCCAACACATTCCATGCTATCATCAATTCCTTCACTGTATTCCCATTCTCCACTCTCCTGTTCACTTTCTTTACTCCCTTTCACTTCCACTGCACCTCCTTGCGACCCTCTGGGTTGGGGACTCAACAAAGGGTAATGGGTGGAATCGCCGACACCTGCAAAAAATGGTAGTAGAATAAAAAAAGGATTTGAGTTCTTGAAAATTACCACTAGTTAGAGTCCAAAAAACTTTAATGGAATAAACTGAAGATAATCATAATCAATTTTCAATGGGAATATCATTTGTAAAATATAGAATGATGAATATTGTAAAGCTATCCCTCATGAGCATTCATTAGTGATCAGTGACCATGGTCATGGCAGCTTGTTAAAAAAATTGAAAATTAAAGATACAGTAAGATATAGCCATTGAATAACGTTTTTGCCACCAATAATCTGACTTACCCAAATGTTACAATAATTAATGAGTAAAATCAATGCATACATCATAAAAATTGCCAGATCCAAAGCAAACACCCATCCGAGGACTAATGCTACCTTATCCACTGGTTTCTTTCCAATTTAATGCGATTACAAAGGGTCAAAAATCCATTTATTTATATGATCAAAGGAGAAATTCAGAAATAACAGACAGCCAAAGAAAATAAAAAAGCCAAACAAAGCATACATATGGGAAGATGAGCTTTCAACATTTATGAGGAACATACAAAATAATAGAGACAATAACTTGGTGTAAATCATGGATATCCATATTGAAATAGAGATATGGTACATTCTACATTGTTTTATTCCACACCCAACAAAAGCTTCAGGATATGATGTCATGATCAATTTTCGATCTTGACATCTTGACGTAGACGTAATATGCTGAAACCTTGTTAGGTGAGGATATTATATGTCCATATTGCACTTTAGATTAGGAGATGGGATATCCTGTTTCCAGGTTCTTCATAACATGCATTGACCAGAAATTAGAGAGAAAGATATGCAGTCAAAAGACAAGGATTATTACTGAAAATTATTAAAAATAGTTTCAAAACTTTATGGAAAAACTAATTATTACAGACATTTATTCACTTTATGCATTGAAAGATATGTTATTGATGGCACCATATTTTTTGGCCCGCAAAATCAATTTTTGATTTGGCAACAAAAAATTGAGTGTAAATTCAGTGTTAAGATTTATTCCATTTTTGTGATATTTTCATCACCATGTTACAATGTCTTTCAGAAATTCTCTTCCTGCGAAATATACTTGTGCTCAATTCTTCATAATGTTGTTCTCTCGATGCATGTAATTACAAGAAGCTAATTGTTATACTATCAATTAAAGTGAATACAATTTAAATGGTTCCGTTATTCACTATTAAATGCCTGGAGGGGAATAAATTTAATGTTGATCATTCATGTAAAGCAAGTAAAATTTCAACATGAAATTCCTGTCTGGGAAGACATGAAATTTACATGCGTAATTCACAAGTATGATAAAACTTATGATGCTCTTTTACTTTAAAACTACAGTATTTATACATGCCTGTTCCATATGTATACTAATAGTGCCTACAATATATTCTTTATGCATTATAGATGCAATAATAATGAAATATATTGTGTTTTAGGGGGAAGAACCTGGTAACATCTAGGGAATGTATACATGTCACTATTAAAATATGGATATATAGGGATTTTCCACCATATATGTCTGAATATAGTCCCCTTTTTTCCAAAAATGCCCGTGATAAAAGTTTAGGGGGGACTATATTCAAACCCATTTTTTAAATTTTTTCCCGAAACTCAAGCCTCAAAATTAGGGAGGGGGGACTATATTCAGAGGGGGACTATATTCGGAGGAATACGGTAAGTCACAAGACATAAATCACAGACTGTGGTAGTTATTAAATATACCAAAGGTGAATGACAAAAGTGTTAGAGAGACCAACCTGGCACCATTCTCCAGTCGAGGGGGCCTTCCACAGACGGGTGGAGGGGGAGGGCCTGGGGGATCAACGGCTGGGGTGCCAGAGGAGTCGCCGTCACTATCCTCTGTTCCCACAGAGGGGGAGGGGGCAAGGAGTTGGGAGGGAACGCCTCGTCCAGAACGTACTGCGGCCACTTCAACTGGCGACCCAGTTGGGAGGGAGGCTGCTGAGGAACGGGGCCTGTGGAGGGTTCAAAAGCTCTCCTAAGGACATGGGCAAACAACACACACAACAACTGCTGCGGGGCACAAGAGATTTGTCAAACATCCAAAGAGAAAGGAGGAGTACACCATTAAAAAAGTTACATTCATAGAGGAAAAGAGCATGCTCAATAGTATGACACAAAGTTGTTATACGAGCAGCACAAGATGATTGTAAGTAGCAACATGCCAGAACATTTAACTTTTACACTGACAAGACAATTCCATACAGAAGAGTTAAATTATGTGAATTGTGGGATAAAGAGTGATATTTTGAAAACGCATTATTTAACTGGAATTTTAACTGAATATTATTTGTAAAAATGAAGCTTTTCTAATTGCTTCAATAAATAATGTGCTACAAATGCAGTTGCACATGCTACTTTAGTTTCATTTTTTTATTTTTAGCTTTTGGCAGCAATAATTATGCATACTTTTTATCATATACATCGATTGATTTTAAGGTGTACAATGCATGTTTTCAAAACATGGGCATAATAATCCACATCTAACTGAATTTTTTTATTAATTAACATATCCTGACACAGAAATAAAGCTTGTCGTAATGCAAATGGTTTAACTGAGTAAAAGTTTACTGTAATTAATGAAATGATATGACCTAACCTGACAATTATGTGGTCCCAAATAATAATTAACGAGGAAATTATGTTGCCAGAAATTCCCTAAGGTGATCAGAACCAGGAAAACTAACTTACTGTACACCAATCGGTCAGAAGCATGCTAGAGATATACCTTCGGCAAAAATATCACAATTATTCAGTCATCCTCTAGAGCATTGATGCTTTTAGCCAATGTATGCATGTACCTACAAGTATTTTGGAAGTGAAGAGAAAGAGAGAGATATACATATTAAATGTCAGTCATTTACATGTATCTTTCTGAGTATTTGTCTGCATGAAGAGGAAACAAAAAATATCAAGACAACGGTAATGACTTGCTGGCTGGAATATTCCTTGCAATAGCAACAGCCAAATCTAAACAACATTCCTACGCATGCCCAAGGAAATTGGAGGGCACCTTATGCGGGGACCGTTCTCGTTAGCCGCACGCGGTCTCCACCTCTGGAAACGCAGACCCAATTGGGACTCATCCGTTGCATACTTCTCTTCTCTCCGACGTCTGCTCCGACGCAGTGCTGGAGTGCAATCGGCTAGGTCCTCCTCAGTGTTACTCCTCTGTATGGGAGCCGGGCCACGGCGGACTTCCTCTAAGCCTTTCCTCCCATCCTCACCAGGCATTTCTGCATCCCCGCCTTCAAATTGTTGAAAGGTATGTTCAAATATCTTTCAAGGTCAATACCTTGTTCTACATATAAAGGGTACCCATGCATCTAAACAATGTAAACCAGTAAGGTAAACATTTATCCTAACAAGAAGAAAACTTGGTTGCTAATCAGAACATCACTGAAATATTTTCACTGAAAAAGATTTGAATCATTAGTTGCTTTCATTTATTGGGGAAATAAGCTTCAATATATGCCTGAAAAATCTAACATTTATACAAAAAGTAAAATTATTACACTTCAGGCTACATAGAAAGCCTTTGACTAAGGAATCAATAAGGATTGTAGCTTGTGACGCATGGCAGAGTAGTTTCCTTTGTTTCCTAACCCACAGACAGTTATTTCAATGAATTTCTGAACGGCAACAATGGCACAATTAAGAATGACCTGCTGGTATAAAGATAGTCCATAAAGTAAAGATACACAATGGTGCAAGCAGAAAATTTATTTTACATCAATATATGTAGGTCAGAAGTTATAAATGAAACTAACAATAATGATAACACTGGGTGACACATACTATACAAGATTGTCTACATTTATTGCTAAGTAGCTATGGTAAAAAATACCTATGTGACTAAACAAATACACAGTATCATCATACCCAGGGAATAACTTGAGTCCATAATTAAATTTTCCCTAAACCTGCAAAGATGCTAAGAAACACCAGATGTGATGCTCCAAAATTTTCCTTATTTTACTGAAGATTACAAGATTATAAAATCAGCATAATATATAAGATGAATATATAAAGTGGCATGTAGGCTTGAAACTATCATGAAATAGTTCTGAAATGAGTTCACAAGACTTACACTCGCCCATGTATTGTAGAAATTGTATTAAATGGCAGAAGTAGTGAGGGCATGTGACTTCAGTGATTACTAAACATAGTTGGTATTTACTAAACTTAGCTATAGGTGGCTAAAACAGTTGTCATTGATAATACACCATTTTTACTGAAGAATAGACTGAAGTTTTATAATCTCATAGAGGATGATTCATCAAAACATTTTGACAATTTTTCCTTGCTTGTGTTTTGCCATGTTCAATTTTCATTCTTACCATCAAATATTCTTCCCAAATAGTCTTAAATTGACTCGAAGATTTTTTCTGATGCCAATTATCTTATCAAATTTCAGCAGATCACTTTATCATGATATCACTTGACTAATTTTGGCTTGACCAATTTATTTTTAAATCTCTGAAAAAATATTGGGAGGATCTAATTTTTTGCTTATAAATACTAATAAATGACCTAATTTTGAATTTTGATCTAAAAAATTATTCACTAAATTCCACTTATGCTCCAGCAGCTGGTAAGATTGTTTGAGTCCTGCACAACGCCATTATTTCTGGAGGAACAACTCAGAGCAAAACTCAGCGAGAAAACATGTGCCAACAGATTTTGATATACATAATCAGATTTTAAAGAGGAATATTGTTGAAGGATTTAAGGATGAAATCGGAGAACCATGCAACCAAAGTATTGCTGAGAATGAATCAAGGAGTAATTGCCACTAGGAGAGGTGCTGTGGCACTCAGAACCTAAGTTGGGTAACAAAATGTTTAAGGTCGAGCATAAATAAGACAACTTATCCCAGAAGGTTTCTACTTAGGTTTACAGCACATTGATGCAACTTTTATCCCACATGACGACAAAAATTTGTGAGAATTTCATTGTTTTGCAAGCACTCAAAACAGAGCTTTGAACTGAAAACTGGAAGAAAGAGCAAATATGCAAGATACCGACTTGTGAGTGAGAATAGACAAATAATTGAACCCACTATAATGTAATCCAAATGAATAAAATACATTTGAATGAAAAGTATCTGGTACGAAGGAGTCAGTTTGATTTTCTGTTCCTTTCATCATCCTGTCCTTTCCTGCTCCTATAACTACCAATGTGACGACATTGTCCACTAATACGTCTGACTCCTTGCATTCATAATGCTCTTCACCCACTCCTCTTAACTATGGAATTTAATATTCCTCCAGGAAATGAATGTGCTGGCCTGCATTGAGTCCTAGAGGAATGGAAGCCAAAGAAGAAAGAAGAAGAAAACGAAGCCAGACAATGGACCAAAGCCATTAGATGCCATATGAGAGAGATGTAACACACTGGTGGAGCAAAGATTCTGGAAATTTGCACCAAAATTGAAGACAAATGGGATGAGGTCTCTCAAAGACTTTTTTGTAATGTGGCGTATCTAAGTCCCACACATAGAGCTTGAAAGTCTTTGCCTCCCTAATTCTTCCATGGGATACCAATTCATCCTGACCAATATCCGCAATATATGTGTATGTAGTGGTTTCAGAGGTAGTGGTCCCTAATCGATTGCAGAATAGAAAGTCTTTTCTCATCACCCCCATTTGCCCAATCAGCTAACCCAATCAATCAGCCCAATCTTTAATACCAGGCAATGAATTCTCATCATCCTCCCCCACTCTTGCTGTATTTCCCATCCAATGGCTGCCAAAAGAGAGACTTTGTCAAGCCTCTTTCCCCTGCAAGTTCTGTCCTGTCCTCCCAATATTGTGCAAAAATATTAAGCCAACTTTCTTCACTTGAAAATATCTTGTCTTGGCAATCAATCTCACTTGTATTTTCTTATTTCACTTCTAACCATCTTCTGTCAATTGCCGTAATGGCAGAGTCAGTCACGCACTTGAATACTACCAAAGGAGTTTCATTTTCTAAAATCCTAAAAGATCTCCAAAAATGACCTACCATCCCAAGAGATATTATGCACCATATATATTGGCATGGATTTAATTAGGAAAAAAAATTGAATCAGGCTTTCAGCTGAAATAATTTGACATAAATAAAAATTCAATCCATCCAATTATCCCTAAAACTAAGTGAAATTAAAAGAAAACAGGCGATTTCCATCTGAGCATGAAAAAATGCACTGATTATAACAAAACTTTTAACACACCCACCATCTCCTTATATCTGAATGTACTCTTCAAATATTGTGGCCCATTAGAGCCCTTACTGACCCTACTAAAAAAAACTTTTTCTCCAATCATCTTCTATACACTCTGGTTGTCTCATTTGCAGTGGGTGGCAATTAAAAGTTTTTCTTGGGGTTTATTTTTTAATCAAATATGTAGAAAATTTGGAAAACCTGATAAAAATCTTGTTTTATTGAGCTCCACCAATTGAAACATTTGACCCAGTGATTACAAACTTATCCAATCCCTCACCTAATAACCAGGTAGGTGTGGGTGACATATCAATATACAGGCATCCCCCGAGTTACGTAAGGGATGCGTTCCGGCATACTCTGCGTAAGTCGAAATTTACGTAAGTCGAACATTCTGCGTTAACGCTTCAGCGATTTCGATCGGTGGGGTGAATTCTCAGCGGAGAAATGCGCGGTACATTCCCGGTGAAGTTTCATTCTATTCACTGCGATATTCATTAACTCTTCCGCGTATTATTACGTTATTAGATACGAAATCAATAACATTTTAACAGTCGGCGAGTTGCATCTCAAGCATTGCCAATCAAAATGCGTAATATTATTCACCGAGTTGACCGATCGCGTAAAAAACTGTATAACTATTCGAAATTTTTTCTGCCATTGGGTATACGAGCGAATATCTACTTCAACGCGCTCGAATATGAAAATTAACGTAATAACTTGAAGTACGGTTATCACTTACGTAAGTACGGATTTGCGTAAGTCGAGGCATACGTAACTCGGGGGATGCCTGTATTATGAAATAGTTGGAAAAATTTAGTTCCGAAGTTTAACCGAGTAATTTCCATAATATCAAGACAGTTATAATGAATTCTTTATTCGCTATTTTCTGCTCTAATTCAACAAGAATTAATATTTTCCCTGAGAATTTAAGGAAAGTAAAATACAGCTTGACAAAAAGAAATAGACAATGTGGATAGTCCATGTTGTAATGAGCTGAATGAAGCAGAAAAATAGTTTTTCAAATATGCATTATGTCTTATGAGAGTGAATGGCATGCCTTTATATGTATGATTATAGAGCATATACTACAATGATAGAAAAAAACTGGACAAGTGTCATGTTTCACAGAGAAGCAATGAGTGGAAAGAGATAGTATTTTAAATGTAGTATCAGAGTATCATGCAAAGGCCATTTGTGAGCAGAAAACCCATGCACAAACTCATATCCACTCCTTGGATACCATCACTGCAAGAGTCAAGATTACTTGTGTGAAATAGTGTTATAGAAAATAAAAGGGGCATATAAAGAATATAGGCTGAAAAGGCATCTGGAATGACATTCGACAATTTGAAAGGGCCAATAGTTTTTTTCAATCCATTTGTGTCCATATAAATGCACAAATCATTTCCAAAGAAAAATTCACACACCCTTGAGAACACAGGAAATACTGGTTGTTTGGGAGCACAATTTAAATGAAGACAGCCAGCAGATATCGACATAAAAGTCAAACAAGTCGCATGTTTAAAAAAAAATGTGTACCCATTACTGATGTGAGTCAATAAAATTTCAACTTTAGAAGCAAATGAAAATTCTTTGGCTAACTTAATCATATTCCCTATCTGGAAAACTCAGACCAATTAGGAACTGATGAATCTTACCTTAACCACTTTGAACTCATAAAAATTTCAACCCAACAAAAATTCATCATAATCTATAAAAGGGAATCTTTTAACAGAAAAAATGATACAACAAAGTCTGGAGATAAGTCTCAACATAGTAGAAAAACTGTTTCCTTCAAGACTTCAAATATCCAGGGATGTACTCCTAGCTGATAAGAAAAGACTAGTTTACATAATTCTGAAGATAATCAAAGCTAGGAAAAAATTATCAATACATACTAAACAATTACTTGATCATTAACAGCCATATATGATATTTAAACGATACCACCTGCAGAACTATTTCTAAGTACAGGCAGGAAAAACTTGTCCATAAATGAGAAGTAGGAGAGGATCAGTGGTTGATTCATGACGAGATCATCTCAGATGCCATTGAAACACTCTGTTTGGTTACCCAGGAGTAATTCATCATTAAATAGATTCATATCATCAATCAAATCCCTTTTGAGATAAATTGATGTATGTACATATTACTTTAAGGAGATTTCAAACGGCCCTGACTAAAGTCATCCATAGCTTTCAAAAATAATGCAATTTAAAGGAAAAACTCGATTACGGATTGAAACAAAGAACTGGGGCTCATGTTCAATGACAGGAACTAAAAATTTAAAAAGCCTATAACTGAGGGTGGTAAGCTAAAGATAATGAGCTCTGATATCAACCACAAAGTCAGCTTAGTGTCGAAACACTTGAAAACCTAAAAAATTAAGTATAAAAAGAAGTAGTACCTACGATGAATTAATGAAAATTAATAGGAAAAATTTATTTTAAACTTTTATTCTGTCTTATATTGTCATCAGTAAACTTTGTTACTTATGATTCATTAAAGAGATTAAATCTACAGGGGGAGGGATGATGATAACCACTATTGAAACTCACGTGAAAAAATCTCGAACATGTCAATGACCTTAGTAAATTTACTTACAGAATTATAGAATGAGGATCATGGCAGAGAACTAAAAACCCTAAGGCCCATGGTTCAATTACCAGTCAGAGGGTACTTTTCTCACAGTAATTTATAAAAATGAAATGTTTCGCCTTCCTCTGATATTCCCATCTTTGTTAATTTTCTTTTTAACTCTTGCCCAAGGTCAACACCTCAATGATAAAATTCTATGACAGCACAGTCTTCCAAAAATTTCCAGGGAATTCTACATAAAACTGTCAGAACATCACAGATAATAACACCAGTACGAGTCTTTCATCTTCAAAATTAAATCGAAACTTGGAAGCTTGTACGTGGCGGAAGGGCTCCATAATAGCAATTACGAAGTGTCATTCTTTGCTAATCTTTCATCTAAATCCAAATAAAAGAAATAGGAAAGAGAAAATTGGACTCACCAGGAACAGCAGTCGTGGTGGCACTTCTTCGCAGAGTACTCTCACCCCTTCCCTCATCTTCATCCTTCTCTGACGACAAACTACACCTGGGACTAGTACGCACAGGAACAGGAATTTTGCTCTTAGGCCTTCGAATAACAGGGGTCTCTAGGGGAGTTGCAGCGGCTGCAGACCCCAGAGCCACGCCAGCCGACGTGGGTGGGGGGATCAGGTAGCCACCAGCACCGCCCCCTCCCCCCTCCTCCTCCAGGGAGGAGTCGGCTCCGTTCCTCGAGGATGCGAGGCGAGCCACTGCGTCAAAGTACACGGACGTGTCCTCGTGGGCAGGCGTCTTGGGCGTGGGGGGCGCGGGTGATGTGGAAGCCTTGAGGATACCTCTGGGCTGCCTTGGCAAAGATTCTGAGCGAGCCCCACCGGCACACGATTCCACAACGGCAGAGCCCTCGGCTCGGTCCAAGACCCTTATTTCGAGGCGTCCCTCCACAGCCCCCGCCTCCTCACCTTCCTCCTCTTCCTCCCCATCTCCTTCTTCAGCCTCACCATCTGCGTTACCTCGCTCTTCACAGCCAGGAGAAGCCAACTGGATACTCTAGAAATGTAAAAGACATACAAATCAGTGGTGACGTAACAGAAACCGAAGAGGGCATTCTAGCCTGTAGGATCTAAATAATTACTATCTTTGCACTTGTAGAGCCATGTTGAGGATACAGGCAAATTGTAAGTGCAACATAAATTACCATGGGAACAAAGGAACCTGGATAGCATAGTGATCTGCGCAATGGTCCGAAAGTTTAAAGGGCCTTGGTTCCATTCCCGGTGCAGGGGAATTTTTTCTCCTGGCAATTCATTTTTAGCCATGAAATATGCACTAATTCGAAAAATGTGATGTCACTTCTTGAAACTATAGAAATTTAAGTAAACCATAGGAAGCCCCTAAGTAGATTGGAATCCAGGCATAAATTGAAGGCCTAAAACTTTCATGTTACTGTTGCATAGCAAACAAATGCCAAAATGAGTGAGCTGGAGGCTACATTGATGCAGGTTACCTCTAGGGGCATATTTAGGACTTTTTGAAGGGAAGAGGTGCAACACAATGTAGCTGATTTCATAATTTTTCTTAGATTTTTGATTTTAACCTCTTAAAATGTGATAAGAGGCCTAAAATTGATAAGCTTCAAACATTTATTTGATTTATTATATCTTGAGTTTGTTCAAGAACTCTAAATGTTAAAATGATTGATTTTCTTGAATAGATAAAAATTAATAATTCCCAAACAAAAATGTCAACGGACACACAAGATAAAACCTGAAATGGATGGCTAAAAATTTAATTTTTGCGATATTTTACCAAAAGCATGAGTTTAGGTAAAGTCAAAGAACCAATTAAATGCTCACCGGTAAACTTCGTATCCTCTTAATGGATGTTTTTTCTTCATCCTTCTGTGACCGCCTGACACCAATGTTTCTCATAATATCTAAATCATAAGCTGCTTCATCAAAGGCAACAACCTGCAGTAAAGGAGGCTCAAGTCCTTCCCTGAAAGAAAGAGACACTTGATTTAAAAAAACATGATTGCATGATCACAGATATTATGTAGCCCTCCTTGACATGTGTGTACAAAGAAAATAACAGAAATCTGAACCACTATCTAGTATTCAAAGGCTAGGTTACACCTATCCAGCAGTCAACTCATAATATTCTTCTTAATAAATTATAGATAGATAAAATACCAACTAATATTTTAAAGAACATGGAAGCAGGTTTCATAATACATACAAACACACACACATACAACGATTCAACAATGGTACATAATATGAAAATACTTTTAAAAATATTTTTTAATGCTACAAAATGCTCTTTTCAATCATGAACCATATATACCTTAAATAATAACATAATTCATAAGACACAGCTCATAGCACTACCTAGTGGAAACTATGCTTCTCACCACAATACATCATAAGGTGACATTTTTTGTAAGGAAATTTTTAAATCAATTCTGAAATATAAATAAAAAAGAAAATATTTTTCCATCAATAGATAGTTTGATACACTTTACAAAAAACAAGATCTCAAGGATCTATTTCATAAATTCAAAAATAAATGATTATTTTATGCTGCTAGGCTTTTTTTTCAAAATGTACTGCTTCCTTACTTCAAATTTCCCGATTTTTAAAAATTTTTGCCTGGTTACCCTTGGTTCAAAAAAAACATATGAATGCAACTAAAAATCTCACCCAGAATCATGAACGAGGGTCAAATACTTCGTAATTGAGCTCCTGATCAATGAAGTGATTTTATCAACATTATCAATCTTCAAAAGCCTTTTTTGTAACATGTTTTATTATATAAGACCATACATGGAAGTTAATTCCTACTCCACATACCACAAAATAATGCCTACAGTTACTTGACACTCCCATAGTACGTAATTTTATAAAACTGATATTTTGCCCAGACGTCAGGTTTTTAGGTGAAAAAATAAAATTACTTACAATATTTTATGGAGAGAATAGGATTTTAACTGAATTGGTTTGGAAGACTTTTTGCACTTTGTGCACACTTTCTGGTGGCATCATTAGGATTTGCTACTGGCTATTTCCTAAAATTTATTTTCCCATGGGTTAAAAAAAAAGACAATACATATTCCACTCAAGAATAAAATTAGCATTTATTCGTAGATTAAGTGGTACATACAATGTATTGAATAAATTGACAAAAAATTATACATGTATAAATTGGCTTTGTTACTTAAGTTATTCATGTGATGATTCAGTTCCCTAAATTATAGGGCACTTCAGAATAGTAGGTATATGTACATACCAATCTGAATTCTGTAGCATTTAAAGGGTTAAGATTATCATTTAGACCGATTTACTTGAGGATATTTTTGTTAGGGTAGATGCCTGCCACCATGAGAATAATTTTCCCTGCATGCATTTTTCAACTAAAAGAATGCTATTAACTACAATATCAATATTTCATCTTAATGCCTTGATTTTTTGCTGATGGGATGATATTCCACCGGTTAAATTCAATTTATAATCCTTCAGCTGCCCTTTCAAAATCACTTTGAAATATTTCAATGACAAGGATGATATGAATTTACACACACGACTACAATGGAAATTAAAGAATAAACACCTGGTTACATGATACTGAGCAACAAGAGTTAATGACTAAATACATGAAAGCATGAATTGATGCAAAAATTCACTTGGTAACCTCCCATACATGTGAGAATGCATGAATAGGAAATAGAACTTGTGCTATTTTAGTTCACGCATTCAAATTTACTTCTTCATTCTGGTCCCCCAAAACAATCACCCATGACCTATTAGGAATTATTATAGGTACCATGTAACCAGGCCTCAACACATTGTAAGGTTCACTGAATTTTAATGGACCTGACCAGGCTTTCATAATGGTGACATCATACATTAAAATTTATGCTTGGGTGATGACAAATTGTAATGGGTAGGGGAGTAATTTGCAAGGTGGGGAAAGAAATTTGGTGGTATGAGAAGGGGTAAAGGGGAGAAAGTGGAGGCGTTAGGCTGGGTAGATGGATTTTCCAGAGTCAGGGTTTATGGGTATCTGAGCAGCAGGGATATTTGTGAGAGAGAGAAAATGGAAAGGAAGGGGTGAGGTGGGGATGGGGTAAAGATATTTTGGAAGGAGAAAGGAAGGAATAGTATCCCCACTCCATTTTTTCCAGCATTAGATGTGTTATAAATTGCAATGCATTCATGTAGAGTTAGGGGTGGATTTAAGGGGGGAAGGGGTCACAGGGATCATCAACCCCCCTAAATTTTATCACTATTTTTAAAATTTTTATTAGTTCAATAGTATATTTATAAATGAGTAAAGGGCGTGTACATGGAAATGCATGGCTATAAGTTCCAAGCATGAGAGAGATTTGAGTTGTATTTACTATGGAATTTAGCAGTACACTGTAGCACTCCCTGCAAAAAAATTTACACAGGAGAACACCCTTCTCTTCCAGGGGGTATTCCATACTCCTTGGACCACGGTCATGACCCTCCCCCCCCCAAATTTGATGTTGAATCCACCCCTTTGTACAATGTCACCTGAAGATGCGACTATGTTGCGAAATCCTGGTCGAAGCAATCAAATTTAGTGAACCTAATTATGTCTCATTCATTCATTTCCATAAAGGATAGGTTATACATTGTTAAGCTTTAAATTATCATTAATATCATTACTAACTGCTCCACTATTCAAGATGTACCATAAAATGCTTTTCACATGCCAGATGAGTCATTATGTTACCATTACTATACATAAGTTAAGTTAGCCCTATGAGAATTATGAAAATATTAATACTCCTTGAGAGGTCATGCTAAATAAAAGCCTAAAGGTCAACCTTACCCTTTGGGAGTGTTATTTTTCCTAAGAATGTTCAGTGTGTGTGTGTCTTGAATCCTATCCATGTTGTGTGTGCACGTACCAATGTCTTGGATTGTGGAGTCACTTGAGAAGAGAGAAATCATTTTCATGAATGAATCTCCACTTTCACAATGACTTTCTCAGAAGGACATGAGAAATTAAAATGCATTTGGGCCGGGAAAATGAAAATAGGGTGCAGGTATTATGAAAATTCATGAAAAAGAGTCCCCGGATTGATAGGTGAATTTATTTTGCCGCTGAATTACAAATTAGCCCTTTAAGCCATGCCTTGTGGCAAGATGAGCTACAAATCAATAAATTTCAAACAGTGACAATTCAATGCACATACATTCATAAATTTCAGCCCCATCTTTTCCCTTTAAGTTATTATTATGGAGCAAAATACTACAAAGAATATATTTTTTTCTGAATTTCAATGTTAACACCTCTTGGTCCGGCACCCTTTAAACTAGACTAGCCATTGGGGCCGGTCATATTATATGCCATAGGCCTCAATATATGTTCAAACTATTTTAACATCGATAAAAAAGACGTCAATAAGAAAAACTTTCACAAAAACAAACAGTAAAGCAAACCAGAACTAGGTCGAAATAGTTCCAAATAAATCCGTAGAGGTCAGCAGGAGACTACACTGCATGAAAACGTAAAAAACGCGTGATCGGCACATAAGCGCTGGCGGCGGAAACACGTAAAAACATGTGTGCGGACCATAATGTGTTAACATCCCACATTTGCCTATTTCTTATCTTGGGTTTTTATGATTAAAATTATACTTAGTCCTAGATTTTCTGGGCTTTCAGGGCTACTTTTGATCCCCTTTGAGGTCATGCATGGGAGCCATGAAACCTACAGCCTATAGACATGCCTAAGGATGCCACCAAGCATGAATACATAAATGAATCTATTCTTGCTTGTATCATCTCATGTACTGAATTCTGTGAATGATATATTTACCCAAGATTCACATTTGTTAAATATATTGTGTAAACCAGCATACATACACTTCCGTGGGAAAAACGGTTACATTCTAACAATAGGGAGCAAGCAAATACCCTTAAGTTAGGGAGAGTTCAGGTCACCTGATATGAGGAGAAAGTTGGGGAAGGCTCCAAGCCCTGGGGAGGGTTCCTCGTAATTCTTCAAATGCTTCAATGCCAGCGATGTGGAGACAACGTGGTTTTGGAGCAGGAGGAGGAGGGGGGGGAACAACGTCATCCTGGAAAGAACCCCAGAACCACACCACACATGCTTAGCTTCTCAAAAGACAAAAGTAAAAAAGATGAATCTGCACAATATGCATGTATCATATTTTTGGAGCTCATACCTTAGCATCTTTGAAACATGATGAGTCAGTAATTGCGGATGTAAAGCAGCCAGTTCCTTTACCATTTTGTAATTCCTATTCAATTATAAACAACAGTTAATTAAAAAGCATAAAAGTATGATAGATAGTAATTTTATGTCTTCAACATTCATATAGAATGAAGCGTCCAAAAACTATTATCTAAACCATTAATAAAACCATTTGCCATGAGAAATAAGGATTCTTTGCAGATACCCAATACCACGATTAGTACCAATAAAATTTTCCAAACTTTAACGCTACTATTTTGCTAAGAAATATTTTGAAGCATAGAGGCATTTATAAAACCATACTAGGAAAGTAACCATAATTTCTGTTTTATTGATTAATGAGATTAGTTTGATTAAAAAGAGTAATGTACATACTGTTTTTTCAAGAACTCCAGACATGCACTTCATCAGATTTCATGCTTCAAGATGCAATAACATCAAAAATTTTTAAAACCCCATTGAACTTCACATGCACATGCATCTAATAATCCATCAAGAAAACGTGCTAAAATTGGCAAACCATAAAAGCTAAATACCACAGCAAGCATAGGCCAATATTAATTTTCACTAATGTCTTCCCATCGAAATCCATCTTCTTCTATAAAAAAATACAAGCTGTATGGAAGTCAGAAGTGCAGGCATTGACAAATGTAAGCACTGAATTCCAGTAAAATAATTATATTCCCATCTCCGAATTCCTAATAACGTGACTGCATTTTCTTTCCAGACCTCGTGGAATACACATCATCTCTCTTCTTCTAGGTATTGATTTAACCTCACATTATCAAATTTCCAACCAGTTTAACACAAATGCTTTGCAGGCCAATACGGTGGAAATTCTTAATGATGATTGAATACAACGTAGCACAATTTTCCACATCATTTATTTGTTTGCAATGTGTTTTGCTGCATTACACGACATTATCAAGTTCACTGAATTCCATCATGATTGCCCTCAAATAGATCATTTTACCAATGGGGAGGGGGTAAGGGAAGTAAGGGTATTAGAGAGTGGGAAGATCGAGGGTTATGGGATAAAGAGTTGTTCATTAGGGTCTTTGGAGGGGAGGGGTGGGGAAATGTTACAGGGTCTGAGTACCACATGCATCTTCAGTCTTCACTGTTGTCTTGAAATTAACTGTGGCAGATCCAAAGTGAGGGAACAGGGTAAAGAAGAGAAATAATCAATCCTCTCCCCCGAGATAAAATGTACATTAGCGTAGAATATGTAACCTATTCCACCGGAGGGGCATTCCATATGTATCCACCCCATCCATTACTACGGTGTAATAACAAATACAATTCCACAACTCTAGATCCTTGGATAGACCCTTTCAGATCCCTCTTCTCATAGTTCCTTATCCCCACCATTTTAACATGATATTTTTACCACCAAAGGTGTAAACACTTGAAAATAGCTTCCTTTCTTTTTTTACGAGACCTTCACTATTGAGGTCAAGGTCACACAATTGTTGACAGTACTATGTCACACAGCGAATAGTTTTGCGTGTAAACAACAAGGGTAAGGGTAACATCAGTTATGGTATTAACTGGCTTTGAGACAAAACAAGTGAACTTTCCACAACTCAATTATAAAAGCAAATGGGAGCTGAAGCACTCAAAAATTATCATATGGTAGATTATTTCCTTAACCAGTGGCATCATCAATGATATTCATAGTGATCACCAGGGAAAATCTTTTTAATCCTTGATGGGATGTGACATCTATGGCTAACAAATTGCCCTTCTTTCCCAATAAATCCTGTGCTAATGGCATACTTTTTGGTTATGGACACACTTCTTAGGAATTGAAAGATTCTTCAGGGGTAGGTAATGTGTACATGTATGCAGATAGACTGCAATAAACCTTTACTATGATTACAGGCACCTCCAATTGTGGTGGAAACTATTATTATCCTGGAAATTGGCTGATTCTCTTCTCTCGAAGGAGAGCCCATCATACCAGTACAGTTTTTGGAAGCCCTAGGTAACCAAAACTCATAATTTTACCTTACATTACAAACTGAATTTTTTATTTTAAAATGGTAAAAATGAAGGTTGCATCCTCAATCCTCCCTACTTCCTGAAGTCTGCTCCATGCTGTTGACGGTATTTCATTATTCATGCTGGAACAAGTAATGACGATGGAGGCGAAAAAAGTTCATTATTTGGCAAAAATGTGGAGGATCTTTGAGATCCAAGCTTTGTTAAAAAACTTATACAATTTACATAATGCAACTAACTCCCTACCCCCTTTGACTCTTATAAATGGTACAAGCAGTTTAAAAATATCTTTATCTCTTTCTTGATCAATATCTCTAAGAACTACAATTTCAACTTTACATGGCAAAAAGATAAGCTTGAAAAAATGAGTGCTGCATATGAAAGTTTTCAGAAGATCCTGTCCAATTGGTTAGTCCCTATGTTGCCTCTTATACATTTCTACACATCCCAAAATGAGGCTAGAATTTTAAGACACTCAGGAAAAATAAGTGATATTCATCAACTTATCAAAGGATTCAAAAATTTCCATTTTGAGTGATCATCACCCACACCAATACAAAAATAGTTGTTTTGCCAGTCACTCAGCTATAAAACCTATCACTAATAAATGCATGCGCTGCCCTCTTTGTAAGGTGAAGTAGACACATTCTGGAATACAATTATTCCTTTGCCTTTTCCCTCTAACTTCACAACATTTGGCACTATTCAATTTTTGACTCTCTACCTTCATAAGACTTAAAATCGTGAACTACTAAATCTCTATGGTACACACATGGCAAATAGCTTTCATAAATTGCTATTACTACTAAACAAATCTGTAAGCAGAAAAAAATAGGCCAAACAGAACTGTACTCTGTCAAGCCCATCGCAAAAGGCACTTTCTTTTGGAAAGGTTCCTAGCCAATAAAGGTCTCACTATGTATGCAATACACCACATCATTGCTAAAAATTTTATCACTAAGTTTTGATTGATAATACATTCCAAAAAATTTCCTCATTTTAAAAATAAATGAAGGAAGCAATATAAAAAGCCACTTAATATTTCACTCTCTTCTCTCTTACTCAAAAAGACTGATAGTAATTCTTTATAGAAATGACAGATGATTATATAACTGATCAAGCATATTAACTGTTCATGTGTGATACTAATAATTCAGTACTACTTGAAGATGCATCCATGACAATTATTCATGGGTGCAGGAAATCAAAAGCTTTAAAACCCAACTTCAAGCCTGATAACATTTCAATCCCAATGTTTCATGAAATGGTGAGAGAGGATGATGGATAAAGGAGTGAAGCAAACTAATTTTTTTAACTAATTACCAACTATTAAACTAACAGGTGGAATATTTCCAAGAAAATCTCAGGATAACACATGTAGAATACCTTATAAACAGCACTAGAAAATTTTACTTCAATACATCTACCAAGCAATAAACTATGCTGACTAAGCTGCATAATGTGTGCCTTGATGTAAATAATAAAATGATGATGCCTGGTAAAATGAACCAAGAAGTTGCAGATTGCTCATACAAAGACTAGATGAATGAAACTAGTGTGCTAATGACGGCTGGGTACGTGCTAATGAAAAATGGCTTAGGTATAAATAAAGGATGGGTATGACAAAGCATTTTTTACTTTCTGGATACAAAAACTAATACCACTCCTTATTGAGGGCTATTGCAACGTTCATAATGATGCTTCTGGTTTAGGAAATGTCTAACTTGGTCATTCCAGCAAGCAACCTCAGTTAAAGGCTCATGTTCAAAAGAGGGTGCAAAATCATGGGGTAAGTTAACAAGGGTGCAAGGCAAAAGCAAAGAATAAAAGCAGCAATAAATTGGGTACTTTCCTTTATTACCGTTTTTGACAACCAAAGTAGCTCAACCAAGTGTGCTACTATCAAGACAAAAAAGATGAGGAGAAACGTAACAAAAATTCCCTTTTGCAAAAGCTACATAAATTAATGAAAACTGTGTATAAAAAGACTCAAAAATTATATATATTCAATAGACTACAGCATTAATTGGTTAAATGAAAACAAAAACAATTACTTAACAAATTATGACATCCACAGACATAGGTGTTCCAAAGAAAATATCACATGATACCAGTCAACCAGCTATCAAATAATAAATACAAAAAATAAGAATAAGCTTCTGGACTACTTCATCCACAGATTGTAATGGAATGAGAATGGAGTAATACATGAGAAACATCTTCCAGAAAAATACAGCATTGATAGCACGGGCATAGTAACACATAATCTGCAAGAGTAACTTGACAATACTGTCCGAATTCAAAATCCTTCATACTCTTTACAGCAATAATATCTCCACATCAAACTGTCTATAAGAAACGTAAATGTTTCAATAAAACATTTCTTTGGCACCACGAGAAACACATTTACAAAGAGGAAAAATTACATTTACAATTATTAAATTTTAACTAGTAAATAACATACTCAATGACTATTCCATTCATCTCACAGAATGCGTTTCAGCTTGTCTACTGAATATCAGCTAAGAGTATAAGACAATTGCCATCAACTGAATACATAAGAAAATTATGTGCCAAACTATAGTCACGTCTCACCACTCGAGTGAAACACATCCCAATTAAATACCTCAATTCTTGATCCTAGTATACTTGTTGAAAGTATAGAATGATGCAATAATAGTATTATTATGCATTGGGAAATCGGCGAACTGACATGAGGGAGAGGCCAGGAAACCTTACCTGGGGCCTCTCGACTGCTGCCTCTGCGGTCACTACAGGCGTTGTAGTGGACGTCTGAGGTCCTCGCACTTGAGCTGTGTCGCCACTCACAGACGGAGGCTGGCCTCTGTGCCGATGGTGGTGGGAGCGGTCTAGTGCAGAGGTTAAGCTTGCATCTGCTGTAGGCTGTTGAAGTCATGGTGGGCGAAGCGGAAAAAGTGATAATCGCATATCTTGTCTCTCTCTTCATCAAGGAGTTTGGGAACCATTGCATACACTCATTGATATCTTAATTGGATGTTACAAATGGACCAACCTCATCATAATTAAAGCTCACTTATGACACGTATGTTTTTACTAAAATATACAAGCTGTTGATTTAAATCATAGTAGAGCCTTGATTATCCATAGTTTGATCAACTCTTTGCTGGATTTTACGACTTATCACTTTCTTTGCTAGTCCTCAAATACCTCTCTACTCTCATCCCTAACCTCCTCTACTCTTCTTATTTATACTTTATTCATCATGATAATGGCAAAAATAACATAATTAGCTACGTAAAAATAGCTAAAAACAATGATCATAAATTAATGAACTGTTAGGGTTTTTCCCTCCAGTAGGACAGATAATCAAAGCTTTACTCTAATGGAAAGTATAAAAATACTGAGAAAGGTTCTCTTTTATTGTGGGAAAACATTTTAGTTTAGGTACTGCCAAATAAAAAAGTCTGCATAGACTGAGAATCCTCAAACACAGGTTGTGGCATTTGGCTGAACTTATATAAGTCACTTTTAGCAAAATACGATGGGATGAAGACTTGTGTAGCTGCTTCGACTAACAATATTATACCTCACATACAGCAAGGAGTGTATACCAATTCCCTCACATGAAAACTACAAATTTAGAGAAAACTAGGGTTGCTCAAGGTATTTCATGCTGAACGGAAGTAGCACGCAACTTAATCACCCTTCCATATGACAAAATTATTTTTTGGAATGTCTTCAAACTTGCATTTATACTGTAGTCAAATTTATTTGTGAGAGACTTCACTTAATTGCGTTGCATGGGGATGAAGAAAAATTTTTGCATAGCAGTAAAAAATTACAAGTCTCAAAATTCTCTGTGTGTATGGGTACCTTCAAAAGTAATTCCCTTTTTAAACATCCTCAAAAGTGCTAATTACAAATTTTAAATGAAAGGCAAATACATATATTGAAACAGAAATGACTCCCAGAGAAAAGCCTGTATCATGTTTCACAATCAATAATTACGTACAGATAATTTACTTATTTCCTAGAATTATAAGTCAAATAAAGTAACTTGGAATAAAATAACATATTAATGGAGACAGTAACCTTGATATATTGAGATATTCCTAATTTCAGAAAGTTGACACATCAAACCTTACAATAAACCAATTAGTAAATCAAAGACTTTTTAAGTCCCTCCATATCAAATACATATTTTATATTTGCTGGTTCATAAGGATATCCATGTTGTGTACACTTGTTTATATCCCACTCACCCCAAGACTGTATTTAATTTAAAAAATCTGAATCCTACCACTTCTGACAACATTTGCGATTTAATGTTTAATTTTGAAAGAATACTATTGACTTTACCACACACAAAATTATCACAGATGCAGCTTAATGATAGAGTACATCCACAATTGCTAAAAATAGGCAAACAATCACACACACAATCATAAGGCATCTCAAAGGATTTTACCCACAGGTAAACATCAAAATCAGAATACAAGACACCTATAGTTTTATATGCATCAAAGATTCATCAACTGACATAAGATTAAACTATCAAAAACTTAAGTTCTAGGATAGGAACTAATAATGAAAATCAATGGGATAAAACTTCCAATTGAAGTAGAGGCGCTTAAGTATTACTACACAGAAATTACTGCAATAGTGGTGAAATTATCCTCTGAATCTCATATCTCTGAGAATATTCGGCAGAATTGACAAAAATGAGGAAATTACTGAAATAACAATTTGAAGGATAAAAAGATGGGGCTCAATAAAGGGCTAATAGACAGATGAATCAGAAGTTTAAAAATGAAGGATGATACAAGCCTATAATTGAAGAAAAATGAAGATCACCTCATTGAAAAAAAGTAGATTACATGTGGCTAGATAAAATATGGCAAGAATGGGTATTGGTGTTGATGAGTAGATTGACATGTGAATAAGACATGAAGATTATTCAGAATAAATAACAGTTTTAATAATATGTACAAAAATTTTGGGAGCAAAAATATCATTTTTACCTAGAGGCTAACAAGATATGATGTATGCCAACAATCAATTGAGATTTTATTTGCATGAAGATGAGGCATGATATCAAAACTCCACTGTTTCTGTCTGCACCTTGATTTTAAAAATTTGGCCCAACATCATTCATCCTCCATTGAAGGTAGGCAGCCTAAAGCATTTTTCATGGTATGTATATTTCTTACGGCTTTGGTTTATTATAAGTTAAGGTACTTTGGTTGATGCGGAACTTTTCCATTTTTTACTACCTAGTGAATAACATGGGCAATATTCAATTTTTTTATTATGGAACATCTCTTGAGAATGGATTGTATACCAAATGATATAAAATTTCCAAATCAATATAAAAAATTCACTTTTTTTCTGCTATATGCATCACATTGATTCGAAGAAATGGTTATATTCGAGGAATAAACACCACCATGTTCTACCTCATTTTCAGTGTCAAGTTTTCAAATATATACCTATCTCATGAAGTGGTAAACCAATTCCTATGCACGAAATTGAACATTTTCACTATCTCCAAGGCCATGTTTTTCCTTAGGAGTGATAATACCTGACAGTGTAATTTCCGACGTCGTGCAGCGGTTTTGAAGCACTTGTGCAAACCAATTTTCTAAATCTGCGATCTTGCAGACATGGGTGCGCGGTTTTCGGAAACCAATATTAGATGGAGTTACAGGAAAATGAGTAAATTCACATATCGCCACTAAAACGATTGCAGTCGGGAAAAGAAAGCTCTAATTGATCCCAGAAATCGATCTGAAATATCAGATAATGTGCATGGATAATAATTGAGTTTGATTTGCCTAAATTATGAAAATTACAGTGAAAGTTTGGATTATTCTCGTATTCCGATCATTCGTGCCACCTCTTCCCATCATTAGCCTGGATAATCGGGAGTATGCTGTAGTTTCAATAAGCATAAAAATGCATTTTATTCACTTAGAGACTCTTAGGTTCACTATAGACAAAGCATTGCTCCTCTCCAATCCCATTAATATTGATCATATTCAAAACTAACTATATTTTCAAGATGCCAAGAGCTAAGATTCTTCATTCCAAATCATTAAACATTTAACATCCACATAGTGACCCAGCTGGTGCAGCCCACACTGCCTCCATATTTCACACGCTAACATGAGTCACGAGCTGACTATCTCACCTCTCATCAAATTAATTAGCCCAGTTGGCAGAAATTACCTGACATTAAGTCCATAAATTTTCCTAAGACTTAGTTGATTCAAAGGTAGAACTTGTTTTGGGTGGGTTAATGAGAGGGGAGGGCTAAGCCAACTGCAAGTTTTCTTGCTTAGATGGAAATGCTACCTTGCTCATTTTGATCGTCTGACTGAGCAGTACCCTTCATTGCCATGGACAATCAATTACATAACACAAATTGTTAAATATAAGTCAGTATAGTCCTTAGGACTGATTATATACTCAGCAAATAGACCCAAGAGCTGCCACCCCACCAACACCGACAACTAGTCCATGCCATACTGACATAAATATGACTATGAATTTATTAAAATATACTCAAACCTAGAATGCTTATTTAATATTTAATCTTTGGCTGGCACCTATCCACTCTTGGAGCTTAATTTTCAGTCATCAGTAACCAATTTTTGCCTTATAGACTATCAATATGAACACTGGCATGCCATCCCAAACGGCAAAAATCAACTTCAGACACTGCTACCATAGAATTCCACAGTCTACACACAGGTTTACATTCAAATAAATAATTGAATTTTTTGAAAGTAATCTTAAGTTCACAAAGCTTCCCCATAGTGTACATCACAGGAACGAAAGAATAGTTTTTCAATTGGTGTTATTTTGTGAAGCAAGAGTCAGTAAATCAGATGTTTTATGCATGTATTGTAGTTTACTAAGGATAACTAATTATAATCTACCAACATATAAATTTTTCAATATAAAGGTAATACAATTACGATGAAAAATTGGTTCACTAAATTATACCTTAAAGAAATCAAATGATGCTACAAAATATGCATACCTACCTAACAACAAATGTTATTCATCAAACAAAAAAATTACCATACTCAACGATCTACTTTCAGCATACAATACTCTTCAATATAAACAATTAGAGATGCTGCATTCTGAGATAATTAAATTGTGGTAAGAGTCAATAGAATTACTTTATTAGTAACTAAGTTTCAGTAGAGTGCATAATTCTATTCAATCTGTAAAAAAATATTAAGGAGTAAACAAAACAATCCATGCATTTTGTGCTTTGATGGGCCATATGAACTATCAAAAATGTAGGTACTTTCTTCCTGTCGAAAACCCAAATATACAGGTTCTGGTATAGAGCAAGTACTCCATAGTAAGCATAACTTGGCAGTTCACAACCACCATAACCCATATTATACCAAATGAAGCTAAGTTCAGTTGAAACCCGTATCCAAGGCAAATGACACTTTTAAGTCCTCAAACTAACCTAAGCAATTGATTTTCCCTTCTTATCACAAGTAATATTTATTTCACAAGTCTCGCTTAATCATTCAGCCAGCACAGCCCACACTTTCTCCGTATGCAAAGTAGATTCCTAGTGTAGGCTCTGTGGTGCAATTTTCCCTTTCACCTCCAATGGAGGGTGCACGCCTATGCCAATTTAAAATACCATTGTCTTCTTTGCGTTTCACTTCATTTCCCAGCCTGCACACTATCATATGTTTACGCAATATACAATCATGCTTCAGGTGTGCATGGATAAGATCTCATAAATGAATTTCACTATGCACACTAAAATAAACAGTAGTGGTGGTTACGAGCAATACAGATCAATAATAAAAATTATATTTACAGCAATAATATCACTGTTATTATTCTAGCCAAATGTGTAAATAAAAAGTTTCTCCCCGAAAGCCCTCATGAGGTTTTATGGAATAATTTTAAGGATCTATTTCATTACAAGCAAAGGATACATTTGCAGTGGATTTCCTATATGCCAAGAGCTAAGGTCCATAGTTCGACTCCTGGTCCAGGGAATTTTTTTCTAATGGCAATTCATGTATATGTGCAAGAGTGGCTTATAATAAATTCCATTTTCCACCCCTGAGCTCACTTTCAGATAAGAATCATTGAATATTATGATAAATAATCTAAACTGGGGCTCGCCCGTCATAAACTAACTCTAGGTGAACAGAAAATGCTGGTTAATCGTCAAACATTTTGTGCAGGGCAGGTTGTTTCCCCATACAATTAACAGTGTTTCATGAGCTTCACAGCTCATTGGAAAGCAAATAAGATAGTAAAACACCTTTGCATTTCGTGCAATAGGCAATTCTCATGTGATGAAATGGAATGCATGTCATGGATGGAATGAAATATTTAAGTAAATAATTTAAATATTGGTTGAATTCAAAACTCATACAGTATTTATGAGAATTCTAAGTTCACAGGTCTGTCATAACTAGTCACGAGCAAACTACCTAACCTCTCACCAAATCAGTTTGCCCAGTTGGCAGTAGAGAGGAATACAAAGCCGGTAAAATTATAGTTATGTAATACTTTTATTTTTTGTTTGGTACTTTGCTGAGGTTTTTTAACCCACTTAGTGCTATCCTTCTTCCTGGGGTATAGGTGAGGAACGCGGAGGGTATTTTTATAAAATGTAGTAACTAGGACAAAAAAAACAATACAAAGCTATTTTACTACATATCCATAAGGGTTTTTTTATTATTGATGTTAAAATCATTACTAATGGCAAAATATTTTTACATTTACTGAAATAAAATATATCAATGTAACAAGTTATACCAAATTAAATAACGTACTACGTAAGAGCCGATATATTGCCCCGCCGCACTTTTCACTCAAGTGGCAAAAGCTGATACAGTAGAACCTCGGATAATGATCACAATCCGTTCCAGAAAGCTGGTGGTTATCCGAAATGTGGCTTTCCGAAACAATTTTCTCCATAAGAAATAAAGGTAATATGTAGTAATAATTGGTTCCTAGCTCCTATTAACTCGCTATTATATGAAAGTTACAGGGTATATAGGTATTGTATTACTTTGTATCCATTTGGGATCGCACAGCACTGAACACAAACATGGCTGCTACACATCTGTTCGCTAACCGAAATTTTGTTCGCTATTAGAGGCAAATTTTTTGGTCTTTATCAGAGGCGTTCACCAACAGAGGTTTCACTGTATATCATCCTGCCGCACTAAAAGGGTTAAAAAATTTTTTTAAAAGGAGGAGAATAAAATGAAATTAGGTATTTTTATGCCACGGTATAGAGGATTCAATCAATGAGGTATGAGTTTAGCCAGCTTGGTAATCTTTTAGGTCCACAGGTGGCAGTACCTACAATAGGGTGGTTTCCTATTATTTTTTTATTGCCTAAATCGAAAAATTATTACTCCTGGAGTAAGTATTTCACGCTTTTAGATTTTTAAATGATGATATGTATTTTTCGCAATTAAATGAAAATTGAAAATTTTCAAACGCGCGAAAACGCGACGGGTAAGTATGAATGCTGGGAAAACTCCCGTGTGACGTCGTTCTGGTTCCTGCTGCCGCAAGTGAGGTGACCTTGGGGCGAGGCTCTGAGTGCTGATACGACACAGGATGCTAGCAGGTAGCCGAGTACTATGCTAGCCAGTAGCGCTTGGCTTAAGTAAGGATTATTAATACCTTATCAAACGAAGGAAACTTTCCGACCTTAGTCAGTTTTAATAGGTGATTAATAAGATATGTTACCCTGAGCTCTGTGCCTCATGCATGCATTGGTAACCTCAGACGATGTAAAACTCCTATCTACTCGTATAGAAACTAGGTCCCTGTGACGTCATGTGGAGTGGCATCACATGGGCGCCAATCTAGCCTTTTATCAAATGAGGATAAAACTGACCCTTGCCATTCGTCTAAACCGGTATTTTTAAAACCAAATATGTAATTTGTGTATTATGAATACACTAATGGTGGGTAACGAATCGCAATCAACGCCTTTCATTTTCTTTGATGAAGGAAACTACCATATTCTTACAGACTGCCCCTCTCAACACATGGCTGAACCTCTCTTGCGGCCTCCACACTACATACAGAGGGCCTCCTTTTGAAAGGAGGTAAACTGGTCACTACACCTTGAAGGCATACACATGCAAAGGAGAGCTTTTGTGGTCTGTGCTGGCTGGGAAAGCACTGGCATGAAAATTTTTTAAACTACGAATGTCCCACAGACTAATAGTTCCCGAGAATAAATATTGAGAGCGTATATAAACTGAGGAGAATAAAACTGAACAAGATAAGCATTTACAATACAGTAAATGCAGCCTAAATTTTTTCTAAGTCAACTTCACCAGCAAGGATCAGACAGGATTCATACCCTGACGATTGAATTAGTTTCAAAATAAAGGTAGTTTTATTGAACAAGTATTATAGATAACCAATTAAAAGGGTGATATGAAGCATCTGGTAGTCTCTCTCATCCTGAAATTTTGTTTACTACTTTTTCATTCACATAAAACAAAAAATGTATAATCTTCCCAGTAATAGCTGGAAGTTATCATTTAAATTTTTGTTCATAGAGCCCAATATGAGTTATATTGAAAAGAAGTTAACATTTATAGAAATGTAACAACATTACCAACTGACTACTTTCATACATCTTTAATGGACAAAATTATCAACTATCAACGGTTTATGAACTATATGTGCACTTAAATCATGAAAAACATGATATGTAGATGTTCAAGGCACAGTTACTTACACAATTAAGTTACTATTTCACAAGTATGAAAGTTTTTAGGCATAATTTAATCCTATAATGTTAATAAAATAACCATACCTGATGTAGGCTTAATCTGTGCTCAGGACTCTGCAAATTTTCTCCTTTCCACTCATTGTCAGTCTCTTCAGAATCATCAAACTGTGACTTCCACTGAGAAGCCAATGTTAAGCCTGTGCAATGACAAATCAGGAAAGAGGTACAATAATAATTATTAAAATACAGCAACAAAGTCTTCACTTCAAAGTACTCATGTTGCCACAGACTTCACGTAATGTCTAACTTAAAATATGTGCATAAAACAACCGCCACAATTACTTTGATTGAGCGCAAGACTTATGCCTAAAAGTTAGTTTTTTTTACCTCAGTTTGATACTTTGAATTTGCCCGCATAATCAACATTTCTATATTTCCACTAGGCTTAGGTAAAACCAATTTCATCAGCAAAACAACAAACTTAACAATATCTTAGATATTGCATGGAACTCCTTCCATTTAAGTAGATCATCACAGCTTAACTTCTACCATGAATACCAGCAAATATTACATTTTGAATATTAAGCATTTGCATTACACAGTGCACATGAAAATGAATGAACAAAAGATGATTCCCCATTCGTCAAAGACTGACAACTATTGTGTTCAACTTTGAGGAATAAATTCTAAATATATCTTGAGAAGTATAACAATGATTAATTGGGAACTAACTATCTATTAAATTATCTATGAAAGAATAGAGCAATTAACCATGGACCTCCTTGAGTCTGTAAAACTGTCCATCGCACAATGCAAACCTAAGCCTTTATAAACAGCATGGTGCACTGATAGAGTCGGACACTAAAAAATGAAGTTTCCTAAGCACAGAAAAATATATCGAGCAGAATTTTTAAAATGAAGATAGTATCAGTCTGAAGACACTAAATAATGAAGTGATCAACGAATGCAGGGAAGAAATTTCAGGAAAAAATTCAAGATGGTCGGCAAGAGCTGTCTGTATACTGATTACAGGAAATTCCACAAACTGAAGACTTAGAGGAAGAAGTGTTGCTTATAGTACTGAATTCTTGGATTCAAATTGATAATAGAAAAATACAAAATGATACCAACAGTGAATTTAAAGGTAGAAGACCAACATTATCAGAGAGACTGATAATTTTGAAAAAATGTTAGTAAAGAAAAATAGCTAGATTGAGCTCAGGCAAAGAGGGCATTCTGGAAAAAGAATAATGAGAGCTGGGAATGCAAGGGTAGAAGGAAGGAAACAATTCATCAGAATTTAGATCTGAAGTTATTTTTCTTTGGGGCAGTGAGAATTGGACAACAACTGAAAATTCACTGGTGCAGGAATTCTTTTAGTGTATCTTAAGAAGAATGATGAAGTTCATATGGATTTACAGAGTGAGTAATGAGGAAGTTTTAAGAAAAGCCGTAGAGAATAGAAGTTTTCTGAAAATCCTATGAAGGCAAGACAAGTACATAGAGAATAAAATAAAGACATGATGGTTTAAATAAGAGACATTGGACAACGAGATGGGAAGAATGGCTTACGAAGACCTCACATGAAACATATAAAACAGGTGATGAAGATGCTAAAAGAGGAAAATTATGTTATCATGAAACATTGGCTGATAGGAGGTGCATCAAATAAATATTAGGATTGCTGACTGACAATGATTATCAACTTCAAAGAATTAATTATTTTATCTATAATTGAAGGGCTGAATGTAGAGTATTCATTTCAATATAAATGTACATATTTTAAAATCCACCTATTAAAATTATGAATGCATTTTTATTTATGGTCAGAGAAAATTAATGTATTCAAGAAAAATAAATGAGGGATCCAGAGATAATATCAGGTTGGATATAGTAACTTACAAAAGACTAGAGACCCAGCAATAACAATAATTGATGGTCTGAAGATCATGAGAAGTAAAGCTAAAATTAGAAAACAAAAACATTTGGAAGAACCTCTGCACTAGAAAACATAACAGAAAATTTGATACTAGAGTGAAAGAATGATGAAGGTTCAGGAAGCTACAACAAAGAAAGACAGAAGCTGAATGACAGATCTCTTTGAATGTGAAGAAAGAGTCCGTTCATCAAACCATTAAATATTCAATAGAAGATTAGAAAAACTATAATGACGAAATGCATGGTTTTTCCTTGATGAATAATTCCTCTTTTTACGTATTTTAGCAGACAAATATTGACATAAAGGCACTGAACTGCTGGATCCCTGACGAGGTGAGTTGCACATAACAATTTAGGAGGATAAAAAAAGACCATAATCTGGTGTGACATTCAAGAGATTTCCAACTAAAGAAGAAGATAACCGCAACCTTGAAGTCCTCAAGGAGATGAAGAGTTGAAAAATCCTCTGTGAGATAACCACATTTGAATAGGTTCCATGAGAAGAAAAGATCATTACAAAGAAACCAAGGAAGAAAAGACAAAATAAAGTGAAGCAAGAGAAAAGAATTCCACGCCGTGTCACCATTACCATTAGAGGAGAAATAGGTATGAGTCAACTCTCATCAGTACCTTCCTTATTGGTATGTTTCACCCACAACAATGCCCACTTCCTCAGGCTCATGCTACAGTTAATGTACCAACATAATGCTAATTAGGATGTTTTTGTTACCTATTTCAGAGGACCAACGGGAGGGACAAAAATATCCCAAGTATATTCCCATAAGAATTGAAACGGTATAGATTACCTAGTATCCTGTTCTCCATTTTCAAAATTTCTGAAGAGAATTCATGTGTCGAAGCATTTAAAATGTGACCCAAGGGAAGTGAAATGAAAATCAAATGGATGGAGTCAGCAATGAGGAAGGTCAAAGAAGAGTGGCATAGATGAGAATGCCTTTTGAAAACCTTAGAAGATGATGGAACAGCCTAGATGGCATAACATGAGACATGATGTACAGAAGAAAAGTATCATCAGACACATGGATGACAAAAATTGCAAAGGATGGCCTGTGATGAGATACATGGAGCAAACAATGAAAGATATTAAATAGAAGAATCATTTAAGAGCAAAAATATTATTTAATAGGAGAATTGAGTGGAAAGCTGCTTCAAACCGATCCCATGATTGTTAACTGGTGATGATGATAAGTCTAGGACCAACTGCCATGGACGACAGTATGTATTTGCAGGATGGCAAATTTCCTTCATCCCATTACTAGACCCAATTTCGTTCATCAACATAATATCCCTCCACAGAAAGATATATGTGACATACATAACATTGCAATAATATGCCATGATGTCTCAGCAAGGATAAGTAGGAAGACAAAACCTTGAGGAGAAGATAGATTTTTGCTATGTGGGTGGCCCCTTTAATAGCAATGAAGACAGAGATAAAAGGAAATAGTCAGCAGAATAGCCCAGCAGGAGAGGGTACTCTTTCAAGAGAGGAATTTACTCACAGTTGGGTAAGCGTTGGAGTTGAAGATATTACATAATTTATTGGGACTTAAATTTGAAGCACACTTCTTCATAATTGTGAGGTATGAAGGATAACATATGCAGAGCTTTCATGATTGGAAGCACAAAAAACTTGGTGTTACAGAGGATGCTGAAGATCAAATGGATCAATCATGTGAGTAAAGCATAAGTCCTAAGAAGAGTAGCAGAGGTGTCTTTCGAAAATCTCGAGAAGACAGGATAACTCAATTGAGTACACCATAAAACATGATGATATGATGAGGAAAATATCTGAAAGACAAATGCAAGAGAAGAATAGCTAAGGGAGGCCTCAGATAAGATACATGTATGGACAGGTGATGATGAATATAGAGCAGAAAAACTATGTCAGTGTTAAAGATTGACAGGTAGAATTGAGTGAGGAGCTGAGTAAAACAAACATTCCAATTTCTGAATATTGACAGTGGTGACCACTTTCAAAATTTTTGTCTAAGTCAAAACTGTATGGTTGAGAGTCCACTTTATAAACCTATCTCTTGGCAGCTGAAATAGAAAAAGATTTCAAGACATCATGGAATGAAAGCTTTAGGCACTAGTCAACTTACCCCCTCCTCCTCGAGTAACCTGCTGCAGAGCAGAAACATTATCGTCATCCATGACAGCAAATTGCGTGATGGACTGGTCCCTGTGATACCTAGAGGAGGGAGGTGGTGTGGGTCGGCCACCGTGCTGTGCCACGCCCAGCGTCCCAGAGCCTGCTGAGTGAAACCTTCGAACCCTTGGCTCCCTCCTTTCGTTGCCTGTCATTCTTCGTTGCCCCTGTCCCGGGCGGCCCTGCCTCTGGGCCTGAACTGTATGCCTCTCACCAGGAGAGACTACACCTACCACACAAACAAAAAAAGGAAGAAATTAATACCAAGAGAGATTGAAAATCAATACTGGACTCATATTTCATACCTCATCAAACATGCATGAAATAAGTAAGGTATGCAATTGAAGTTTGGAATGAGGAAGTTTAGAATATTAAAAGATAGAATGTTGGTTTTGATATTTGAGTGTAAAGTTAACCCTTTACTTAGCCACAGGGGTATGTACTTCACAGATTAAGGAAAGGGGGCCAATTTCTTTCCCTGGGCCACTTAAAAGAATTTTATCTGGAGGCATCTGAAGGCTTGACCTGAGATTTGAACACGATACCCTCCAATACGAGCTCTGCCCACTACCCTTGCTTAGGATAAAGACTGCCATATAAGTAATCAGAATAATAAGGTCCATCAATGAAACCTTCATTGCCTCTTGCTGGCTTCAGCTGGTTTTATTTTGGCTCAATTCATACTTGATTCAACTTAGGGTTTGGGCTGAGGGGATTTCTGTTGCCATTTGTAAGGTATGATACCAGTAGATATTTCGTATTTCACTGATCAAAATTTTCAACCATTTCTATTGATGAAAATATGTATACACTCCCAGAAAAAAATTTCATGGGTGATAAGCAATAAATATGATAAGTTAGATGCAAGGAAAGATCAGGGGGGGATAATGTGTATTCACGCAAAAGAATAATGTAAGGGAAAAGCTTAATGCAGTAAGAAGAGGATAATGCTGGAAGAACTTAGGAGGCAGAGTAAATGACAGTGGAAAATGATGGTATAGAATAAAAAGGGCAAATATTGATATAAAATTTACACATCTACAAAAAAAAAGTTTTTCTTGAAAAACTATGACTGAAATCAGCCACAAAAAATGAGAAGGTAGATCATCACAGCTTTTGATTACATAATTATTTTAAACACTTGTAACCAAAGGCTAGACGATAGAAAAATTAATCACGATTGCTAGATTAAAGAGGAAAGAAAAACAATATAAAATTGCAAATTAATATATGTAATATGAAATATTAATTTGACTAAGTAACAAAATATGTGGCATTTAGAGGTTCTCCTGCACACTAGGGAAGCAATGAGATTTCAACACCTCAAGACTTACCAACATCGAAAGAATGATGGGATCCATCAGTAAGGACTTCTTGTGGTCGAGGCAGTTCAGAGATTATTCCGCTTGTGGGCAGATTAACAGTATCAGCACCCGTATGCACACGTCCCTCGACTCTCGCCGAAGAGGAACCCCCACCACCAGCCATCACAGCATCACCCTCACAGTCCACCTCACCCTCTTCCTCATCATCCTCCTCTTTGGCAGTCGTCCTCACAGGAGCACTCTGCCGTACACAAATGAGCACAGAGTCATGGTTAAATAATTCTCCAAAATTACATAAGACTGATTAAAAATAAAACGCTTTTTGCAAAGATTTCCCTTGAGGCATTTATTCATTTTTCCTCTACTAAACCCAAATCCCACATGTAAAGCAAAATAGTAATTACAACTTTTAACATGTCCTAGTATGGGATACCTTAGGGTGAAAACAGCTCTAACTAAATGCGTTGAGTGACCCAACAGTAGGTCACACTGTCCTTAGGTTGCTATCAGTGGCAGACCCAAAGAGGGGCTATAGTTCCCCCTTGGGTATCCAAATTACACTGGATAAAATGGTAATTTTGTTTGGACCCCCACTACTGCTGGGTGGTTACACCACAGGGTCCCCTCTGCACCCCCTTATCCATTATCCTGGATCCGGCACTGGTTTTTATGATAGAACTATACTACAGAAGCCAGTAGATGATGATTTAAACATAATATTCCACACTGCCAGATAACAATTTTCATATCCAATACATTTTTGAATACCTGACATACTATGCGACTTCAAGTTCAATACACAAGTAACTTCATTTGAACTGGTAGGATTTGTTATGACACTTCATTGTGTTCTCCACCACCTTAGTGAGAATGTCTTTTATAAATTAGCCCATTAATGAAGCTAATAAAACATTATTAGATAACTTTGAAGTAGAACATTATTTCAAAAAATAATATGCCCCCATTGGAAGAAGCCAGTTTGCACACACTCATACAAGGCAATAGCAAGCAATGGATGGCTCAAGGGATTCAAAATCCACATAAATATTTTGAAAATGTAGTCTGAAGTATACTCCCTCACATAATCCTTTCTCCCAAAAATTTTTTCCTGGCTACGGCCTTGAACTCAAATCAGCAGTTTTCTTTTGAATAAACAGCTCACCTGAGAGACGGTGGTCGAGGTATCCATCCCTCCTTTCCTGCGTGGGTCGCTACTGCCTGTGGTCGACGTTCGCCCTGACGGTCTCTGCCTTCCCCCTCCACTTACCCTGCCGCTGCTCCCCCTCTCCTCGTCACGCTTCTGGCGATGCGTTCGCACACCTATGCCATCACCGCGCACTTCATTCTCCATTTTGTCAAGGACTACACTAGCATTACAATTACGGTCAACAACCAGTCTCTCTGTATCACCAGCATCCGGGGGCACAACTCCATCCACTCCACGACGATGCCTATTGTTCCTCGCTGCACACACCTGGCACGTGGAGAAATACAAACTCAATAGAGTTCATGCTTCGATGAGTGGAACTTTAGGTGCAGGAATAGAAACTTCACACTACACATTTCACTATGCAAGGAAAAACCCAGGACCAGACAGAGATGTACTTTTTTTTTGGGATAATCCACAAGTGCACTAAAAAAGTGAAATTCAATGGATGAAAAATCATTTGCCTTGACCAGGATTCCAACCTGGACCTCCCAAATTTACACTACTAAGTGTTCTACCAACTGAACCACCAAGGCATCTTCTTGCTTTGCAGAGTTTGGTAGGCTTTAGAGGACAAGATGATTTGACTCTGGATGCGGTACTATGTTGCATTGTATGTATGGCAGTATGAACCATGGTTAAGCAGTTGAAGAGGTGGAATACTTGGCACGGATTCGGGAATCCAGATTTGAATATAAATGATTTTTCCTTTTCAGAATATTAATACATATCAGGCTGAATTTTTACCACCTATAGTTTTAACAGGTTCCAAAGATAGGTAGCATCCAAACCAACCTTCAGGCCGAATCACTTAGAGAGTGAGCTTTGATAGGTTTTTCATTAACATGATCCATAAAAATGAACTGCGGAGCAAAGTGAGGTTTTCCTGATACCAACACAACATAACTTTTAAAATGTATAACTATCAATGAGAATATGGCAAATGCATCATCTCATTTAGCATTCTCACTCAGTGATAAAAGTCAAAGGTAGGTTTGGGTTGGTAAGGGTAGACCTCATCCTGGACTAAGCCACAGGCACATGAATTTCACTCATTCAGAGTAGGAGGGCTGAATCCTTCCTATAGGTCACCTTGCACTTCAAGGATTTTAATCTAGGGTGTCCCAATTGAACGCAGATCCCCTTGATCAGCAGCCGAGCGCTATATACAGAAACCACCTTTGCGTTATTCTACTACGGACTTTTTGATCAATTATCTACTTCATAATGCATTTGCACTACTTCATCCAATTTTTGTAGCATTTCTCATAACATCTCTTGAATTACTATTTATTCTCATTTTTTGTTTATCAAGATATAACTACATATGTACTTGAGAGTAAAATTTAAATCACATTTTCAAAGCCCATCCTTTTTTTCCTTATTTGAATCTGAAAAAGCAATCGAAAGAATCGATCCAGACAAGAGGGGTCCCTAACTCCACTAAGTGAGAATAATTTCTCAATTCACTGTAATGCTGCCAGGTGAAAATAGCTGACTAACAAACAGAATTACATCACCACATGCACGCATACTTCAACCAGCCATTATATTTGTGACTTACCTCCAGTTCTCTCCTGTTGTCAGGTTCTATGTTTTCTTGGTTGTTGTCTAAGCTGGTAACAGGAGGAACTTCATCCTCTACCATGTTGTCCGTTATCCTTCGGGAAGTGGGTGGTGGAGGCGGAGGAGCAGTGGTGGTCTTGCCTCCAACCACAATCGCCGGGGAGGTAGCTGTTGTTGGAGCAGCTGGTGGGGACGGTGCTATGGAATTGTCAATGGCCGGCGTTCGCTCCCAGTCATATGGATCACTTTCCTTCACTCCTCTTCGCTTCATACACCTCTCAAATAATCCAGTTAGCATCTGAAACAAATACAATAAAACTATATGCTCAAAAAGTTCATCTAATTTTCAGGGATTTTATACACAATTAATAACAAACCAATATTATTCACAGCATTAAAACACAAAATGAGATGCTTAATAGAAAAATATTCACCTCATGCATCAGAAGATTATAAAATTGATCAAATATATATGTATTGCATATTAATGCAAACAAAATTACAAATTTGTGATTTAAAACCCACTTTTATGTTAAGTAAAATAAAAAACTCACAGCGTAGTCTGGTTTATCAGCATATTCTAAGCTCTGAATGTGATCCAAAAACTGCCTTAAATCAGATGGTAAATGCTTCAGTAACAGCCTGTGGTCATATTTCTCTTTCATAAGCCCAACCTATAAAACAAAAGCAATAAGTAATCCAGTATTGTGAAAAATAACAGCTAGAACACAACCAGAACCAAATGAAAATGACAAAGTAAGGTGCACATGGAATTACCCGGATTTCATACATTTATTTATAAATGGTTGTCAGCCTTTCATTCCTCAGTAAATACAGACAATTCATCTTTAACAATAATCAAGTACAGGGGTTCTTTGGAAATGAGGACAAATCTAATGGTGCCACGAAAAAAATATCTCAATCCTTATTTCATCACAATTTTCATTGAGCAAATGCACAAATGAAGACTTACCTGCTCCTTGTCTTTAATTTTTCTCCATGGTAGTTGGCCATTAACAAACTCAGCTAACATGTAAAACAGTGACCACAAGTCATCGTGCCTCCCCATTTCCTAAAAAGAAACAGTTTGGAAATTTGCTATTTATAAACAGTGACATTATGATTAACATTATGGCCTTGCATTAAATAGAATGAATCACCACAGCAATTTCAAAAATAAAAGTAAAAGAAATTAACACAGGAGACAGTCATGACGGAAATTTCTTCATGATACTATGGAGACAATTCAGCTGAACTATCACATACATGAACCATGATGGAATCTTTGTTGCATACCTTGTTTTTATGGGCGTTGATGGAAGCGTAACGAACTGTTCCTCTGAAACCAGCAGCCGCTCTTGGAGCCCTGACTTCCCCAGTAACTGTCGTGTACTGACGAGCAAGACCGAAGTCTAACATGTAAACTTTTCGTGAGTTATGAGGGAGACGACCCACAGAGAAATTGGACTGCAAAAGAAACAAGCATATATATTATAAGAAATCCTTCAAAGGACAGACTTAACTACTATACCGTAACAAAATAGTTCACTATATTAAATAGCATCACTACGGAACACACAGTGCTGTCAATTAGATGTAAGAAAAGAAATACGAAACTTCAAAATTTTCCTGATAATAATGGATTGGGAAAAAATCAAGAAGTGGAAATCATAGACACTAACTCTGGAGAATGAACTGGAGACTCTGAACAGATTCTAACCAGGCTCTGGAGGATTTGGCATATGCTTCAAATAAAAAATGAGCTTTGACAAGGAAAATACTTCATTTCCTATTCCTTAAGACCTCTCATTTTGGCCCATCAATAGGTTATAATACTTGAAATTCAAAATAAGCCCTTATTATCAACAAACTATGCCATCAATGAAGAGCTCTCTACAATACACATTACACCTTCACCTAGCTAAGAAAATTTCCAGAATTGTGCTTAAGCTATTTTCATTAAATGTTACTTTCATTTTTTATTAAATATTGAGAAATGAAAGTTTTTCATTTTGATTCAGCAACCTGGCCTCCAAAATCACCTTTTATACTGATCTGCATTTCGTTTGACAACTAAGCATAACTAAATTGAGTAACCATCTACATACATAATATTGTTAGAGTAAATATCTTGTAGAAAACAGAAAGTCCCAAAAACTTTCAGAGTATGTATTTCATTATGTGAATACGTTACATCCTCCAACCAAATCATTAAATATTAAAATACAAGTCACGATTGATTAGGCAATTATAAATGCATACATCATTTTCAAAAGCACATACATACAAAGAGATCATATACAAATGACGAAAAGAGAGAATTGCCGAACCAATACCAATTATCATAATTTGATCCAAAGTTAGTTCAAGTAGATGAAAAGAAACAATAAGTTGGAGCTAAAGAAGAAGAAATTTTCACTGGCAAAAATGATAAACTGAAAACCATTGATATTTGTTGAGAAAAGGCAAAGAATAAAAAAAACTAAGTGAAATGGAATCATAAAAATGTACAAATACACAGAAATTTTGAATATCATGTCATAAAATTTTCCCAAAGATATACACGTAAAACATTCATGAATGAAGAATTATGCACTAAAAAATAAACCTATCTAAAATGCCAACTTACAGGTTTGATATCTCGATGTAAGAAGCCAACTTCATGTATACTTTCAACGGCTCGAAGGATCTGTAAACCCAGACGGATGGTTGTGGAAAGAGAAAAGGTACCCCTAGGCTGTGCACGACGAAGCTCAGCCAAATTACGTCCCTGAAGTTGCATGACAACATAGTTGAAGCGGTCATTACGCCCACAGCCAATGAAGCGACACACGTGTTCCTTACCTGAGAAAAAATAATGACCATTAGCTAACAAACAATACACCATTGAAATTAAGACCTGTGAAATTGAAGACCATTGAAATAGTCTGATGAATGAGATCATGATTCTGGCAAAATAATTTTTCAACTTATCATTATTGCAACTATGTTGTTCCAATTGATAACGGATTTTCACCTTTTATAAGATTCTCAAAAAATTATTAAAATTTAAAATTATGTACATACTTTTAAAGAGCCAAAAACCATTCTCATTTTCAGCTCTTCAAATTAATTCTTATGTCATGTTGAACAACTTCTTCACTTTAAGTTTGAGATTGTTTCATGAAGGTTCCAAGAGTACTTAGAAATGCCCCCTCTAATAAATTTAGTGTGTAGCCCAATGCATAAAACAAGAGTTTCCATTTCAACTAGATTGTATGGTTTGCAACTACGTTCTTCCTTACAATTAGTACTCATCATGATACCACTATTCAAAATACTTTGCTTTTCCTTGGTTGCTTGGATTTGGGGATGATTGTGTAAGGTTTCAAAGCATCATACTAGTTTCTATAAGAAAATCTGGGATAGTAAGTCTCTAGATTGTCAATAACTTTGGGGAATGTTGAATCTACAGCATAAATTTTCCCATTAAAATGACACCCAGCAGTCAGAATCATTTAAGTCTTGAATTAGGGGTTAGTTCTTAACCAAACATTCTCATATTCTTGTTAGCAGCTAACAGTAATTCTCTAGCTCTCATAGCAGATAGTGAAAATAAGACTTTTTTATTTATTTATTTAAGTAATTTTCCACAGCCATGATGCCAATTTAACAATGACATGAATTAGACACAATTCAATAACAAAAAAAAAACAAACAAAGAATTAACCAGTAGGGAAAATATAAGATTCACTTGGCAGACGTATGCGACAGAGCTTGTGCGGTGAATTTGGAGTGAAAGTAACGTAACATGGATTTACTTACCCTGGAGTCTTTTAAGAACGGCCACTTCCATTTTCAGAACTTGTTTAGGTTGTCGCGCCGACTCAACTTTGAGGGCAACCTGTTCTTTGGTAACAAGATCCAGGCCTTCGTATATTTCTCCAAACCCTCCACCTCCAATTTTCCGTACCTGAAACAATTTCAGAGAAAAAAAAGTTTGATGTAAACCCCTGTGACTAAGGAATATACTTAGAGATTTTTCTCTGCTCCTGCACCAGGTTATTGACTTCATTTCCACCAACACTAAAATCGTATCGGAATACATATATTATTTCACTTGCTCAAAAATATCACTGAGAATATGAGAAAATTCATTTTTCATCATTCAAAATATTTAGCACTAACAATAAAATTCCTTTAAAATGAATGATGGCTCACATCACATCAATGTACCAACATCATGCTTCACGCTTTTTATGGATCCATTCCAAAGAAACTTGGTGACTAGAAAAAGGTTAAATAGAGGAATTAACCTGTTAGGACCTATTGTCGGCCATAGCCGATGCAGATTTTCCTACCCAAATGAATGAATGCCCCATTTGCCCTATAGCCAATGAGGTTATTCTCATGCAAAAGAATGAGCTTAGGCTATATCTGATGGATGGGATAGGAAGTGACTGCATCCCAAACAATAAACTCAGGCATGTGCCTACCAAAAACATAATCATTACAACAAAGGAGAGCAATAACATGACTCGTATAAAAGAAGATCGTAAAAAAAAATTAAATGACTTTTTAATGAGCTATTTATTTCCTAGGAGTCCTGCTTGATTTCCTTGTTTTGGAGAAAATAGTAAAATAAAGGCCTCTTTAATTACTAAACTCCATCACAACCAAGAACAAAATAAAATGTTTGAAAAAGCCAAAAATGCAAAAAATTTCAATACCCAGGTAAAGCTGAAGTCTTTCACAAAATAGGAAAATTATATGAAAAGCAATATCAGGACAAGGTAATGCCATGATTATAACCAATTCTACTCACCACTTTCCATCGCTCCTTGACCACATGGCCTGGCTGTAAGAGATCTTCACTTGTCATTGTGATATGGTCCGCACAGTTGTTGTTGGCGTCCGTTTCAGAGTCGTCCCCGCACAGGGCACCGTTGGCCCCTACGAGGCAGCTCCGTTCCCTGGCGACAGGAAAAAAAAAAATATTTAACACCTTCACATTCATTCAGTTCACATATAAATACACACAGCAAAAAATCTGTAGCTAAAAGAGACTAGATAGTATAAGTCATATCATTTCTTGTCAAGTAGTCCATAGGAAAATTTAATCCCAAAATTCTGCCACAGTGTAATGTTGAGGCAAGCATCTTCCTGGTTGCAGGAAACTTATGATTTTTGAATCTAGTATGGCTTTTCCAAGTAAAGGCTCTTTCATTGCATATAGGCTGGGTCTTAGAGCTAAATCTATGCAGACATTAAGTTGCAATGGATAAAAAGCATCGTCGTCCCAAGCAAATGAAAATACAACACCAATATTGGTCATAACACCAGCTAGATTTGGCATCAAGACCTAGCCATACAAAGAAGGAGTAAATTTTTTCTCTAAATTCTTCATCTGCAGACAACAAGGGGACAGCTGTAGAATTGGATGCAACCCATCAATGTCTGCCTCAGTCATTTATCATTTTTTTTATAAGGGAAAATTCAAAATTTCAGGGGTTTAAAATATGACCACAATAAAATTTTAATATACAGGCATAACACAACACCTATGTATCTATTCCAAAATGAAAAATATATAAGTAAAAAGATATTCGATACAATTAATTTTAATAAATTTTTACTTGAAATCAAAATTGCTAAAAGATACAGACTTATTTTTTACGAAATTATACATCTGGGTGATTCAACGGATCATATTTTGCACAATGGAGACGAAACTTGAATCAGACAAGAACATCACTGGATTTAGACATAGGAAATGAAATCAGTAGTTAAAGCTTCCCCACTATAATCTTACGAAAAAGAATGCTGAAAACTGAAATCCAACATAATCATAAAATTGCCCAAGAATGAAAACTTTGATAAAGGGTAAATCGCTAAACACCTATGTAACCAGGAAAGACTAAGCAATTTGAAGATTAAAGATTGATAAGTGTTCAAGTTGTAAAACAATCTTAATCGTTTTTAATGACATTCATGCCTTCAAAAACATTCACTGCATTAAACACACTATGACGACATCATATCAAAATTATGAAATGTAAGAATGGAGAGGAACTAACTCAGCTTTTAATATTTTATTTAAAGAGCGAATGCTGTGGTGAAGTTTCATTTCCAATTTCAATTCAAAGGGAAAATTTTTACATTATTGCTGTAAAGCAATCTGGATAAAGTGGATGTATATCGGAATGGTACGAGCCAGAAGCAGAAAAAATAACTCAAAACTTAACTGCAGAATGGGTGAGAGTTGAATAAAAAAGCATGCAGGATGCACTGACCCAGTACTCAGCATTTACCCCTCACCGACCTCATTCAAAAACTATTGGCAGCATGCCAGATGAGACTGGGATTACTTCCAGCTGTTAACATTATTGAAAGGCAGGAAGTGAAGGTTTATACCTTGCCAAGAGGAACTTATCAATTCTACAATCCAAAATTTACATTGCTCTAAAGAGTTAGGCATAAAATAAGCATCACTTCCTACCTTGAATTTCTAAGAGTTGTTTTTACAATTGCCACTCGTGGGGACAATAGGAGCCTATCTTAGAGGTGTAACACTTTCTTCACCAAGCAGATTTTTAGAACTAAAGCATATTTAAGACCTTCAATGATCATTTCAATTCTTTTATTGCCATTTCATCAGTTTCTACATCTATTAGGATACAAGCATTAAAAATGACCCTTTGTGAATGACAAATCTTAAAGCTTTTATTGTAGATGTGAAGCCTTAACAATGACTGACAACTATTGGCGTGCTTAGGATTTTTCTGCAGGTGTTCCAAAAGTGCTAATGAGCCATCCAGTGGTGTAGCCATTGAGGAGGGGTTCTGGGTTAAACCCCTCCTTTACCCAAATTATATTCTTTATTTTAGCAAACACTCGCACAAAATTAGTTTTTGAATCCTAAAAATCAGGTTTTCAAAATCAAAAATTTTACAAATTTTCCAGGACCCCCTTTGCCATACAGTGTTTTCCATACACACCGGAAGGGCCCCTAAATCTCCGGTAAACCCCCCCATTTCAAAATCCTGGGTACGCAACTGGATCCACCCCCCTAATAAATTTAGTCTTTTAAAAAATGATAAGCAAGTACCCTAATGAATGTAAATCAAAGTTTATTAAAAAATAAATTTTCTCCTGTTATTTTCCTGCAGTGTAACTTTCCATAAGAACTCAAGAGGATGAAATTCATCATAAAAATCGTGAATTGTATTATTATCTCATTTTTTTCTTTTTTTAGGATTAGACATTTTATTCTAGATTGCTTAGGTCTTGAAGGCTACTTGAGCACCTCAAAGATCACAAGTGGGTGTCACTGCACACACGGACCATTCAAACCAGGTACCTGCAAACCACGACCAATATGCAATTTTTTGGTAAGAGCTAATAGGTTATCTGTCAAAGCTTCAACCCAAAAAATGGTTCTGATAGAGTAGGCTGGAGCTCACCTTGGACTAAGCCACAGGCATGTGAATTTCACATATTCAGGGTTAGGGGGCCTGTACCTTTCCCTGAGCCTCTTCGCACCGCAGGGATGTATTTTTGGAGTCATTCAAAGTAGTAATTTTGGAGTAGAACTCAAGATCTTTCAGTCAGCAACCTAACGATCTACGCAGTCTCACATTTAGAATATTAATTACTTAATATTTCATCAAATACTTCGTGAGAATATAGAAATTTGCGCCATCTATGTTTGTAAATCCAACTTTGTGACCCCCTAGCTCGAATATACAGTCGATTAAGGTCAAGTGCTCAGGAACGATACTATGACTGCACACGATTTTATTTCGCCTTTCAATTGACTGTTGACAATTCTGTGTTTAAACAGTCATTTTTGCAGCGCCCCTTTCAATCGTTTTTATTGCCTCTTCCTCTCGATTCAATTTGAAAATGTCCGCATCATTGCACTTTGATAGGGCAAATGCGACGGTGCCAGTGACGGAGTACGTTGCGAATTACGGAAAAAGGGCTAGAAAAGGTAGGCCACGAAGGGAAGCACGTCGAAAATTCCGCCATCGGGAAATATTTGACTTGGGAGATAGGGGTGGATTTTAAAATACGTGAGGAAATGCCTATTCACTAAATTACGGCTTCTGAAGGGTTAATTAGCTATAATCATTGGACATTGAGAGATGGACTCTACCGGGAATATAGGAAGTAATTGCAGCTATCCCCGATAAGGTTAATTTATTCAGGACAATTTGGGATATATTCATGCATAAAGGAATATAAAAACCAGTGATCTTGAGCTCGTACAACACAGAGAGAGAGAGAGATACGGCTAATAAAAAAACCCGCATGCGATCATATAAGCCTCTGATGCTATGGTGATTAACTACCACATAATTCAGCCATGCTACCCCTTCACTACGACATCCTACGATCACGTAAACTGTTGCCTTCGAAAGTTATAACGCGGTACACTCGTCATGCTACCGCGCCCCGTAACTCACTCCTACGAATTACTCGTGAAGCTAACGTTCAACGGCAGACGACCGAGAGTGCGCCGAGTGACACGATATTTATGACGCTGAAGTAGGTACGTTAAAACGCACGCGGTACCAACCCAGTCTTGTCAAATCCACTCGACCCCATATCACGGAAGGTAGAGGCTGGGATTCCCATTCCCCCCTGAGACGATGGGGCATTTACCCCCAAAAACCCCCTGACAGCAAATATCAATTCAATCAAATAAAATTTGATATTGTCTCTAACCGGGGGTCTGGTTCACTTTATATTGCTAAACGTTTTTAACACACCCTTAGCATTTTAACCTTCTAAAACGCAGAAAATAAATTATTGTACAGGAAAGAATGCAGTTAGATTTAGCGCATATTTCTTCGTGTATTCTTCACATCCCCCTAACATTTTTCCAAATACCTAGGTCACGCTCAGCGGGCGGTCCTTAGTAAGGGCGAAGCATATAAAAGGCATACTTACTAAATAGGCACACATTTTATACCCGCCACATGATCAAATAATACAATGAACGCGATAATACAAGGGAAAAGAGCAGCTGCATCTAATACGAAGTTGAGGAATGAAAATTATGTTAATTATTCGGTAGCAGATGAATAAAACAAAAAAGAGAGAGGGTGATAGAAAAAGGTTATTATTGTTTTTAGGGTGCGTCGACATCTTAGGTCATTTTGCGATAGAAAAAGGGAAAGGAAAACAATACCTTCCAGAGTAACCGTTAAGGAGCTTCTAAGAAAATACCCTAGACGTTTAAAAGGTTTTAAGAATGGGTTAAAAGATAAATAGAAGCGAATAAAGGCCGTCGGAGCGGAGGGGGGGGGGGGCAATCTAGGGGTTAGTTAGGCATTCCCTCCAAGTGTACCCGTCCCGAAATAAATTCCCCCGCAAACCACTTTCCCCCCGAAAGTTTTTTCTGGCTACGCGACCTAAAAGCGGACGAATGCGAAGAACGTAAAGAGAAAAATGCATCAAGGTGGAAAAGAAGATGTAACAATTATCTAATCTAAGAGGCAACGGCGCCCTGGACTTATACGGAATGATGTGATTCACTGCCTTTTCTATTTAAGATCATACACATTTATGATATCACTGTCTTACTTCAAGATACGAGTAAACAATGGAGTCAGAGTGAAAAATGCCCTTGGAAGCGCTTGTTCCATGTTTCTTTACTCAAACAACGCGGATTCCCATAAAAAGCCACCATTTTCAAAAGTACCAAACTCCGACTCTTTCCTCTTCATTTGAAGACAAAGTACCCTCAAAGGTCTTTCGATGAAAACCACGCTCCTCGCTACTGATGACATTTAAATAGCCGGCTTAATTAGCGAGAGTGTAGTTCGGGCCATACATCAACTCGACCAAATTCACGTTTGTTAGCGGCACGAGAACCCCGAAAACGGGTCCGATCGATACTAAAATTTCCAAGAGCGTTCCAAAGACGAAAGGGAGACGAAGAACTGGTATGCTGGGTGTTGGAAGCAAAGAATGATAGCTAAACAAGAGGATTGGACAAGATGACGGAATCAAATTGCCCAAGACTAGCAAAAAAACACCGCACATCAACGAATTATTTCTGCAAAGCACACAACGCGATGAACGTCAATGAGAGTGGAAACAACATATGATTCGTCACTATCAGAAAGAAGAGAACAATGCATTTGGACTTCAAAATAACAAAACACAACAACAGCACCGCAAATAACCAGCGAAAATACCAGGTGAGCACCTCTAAGTAATATATTCATTGTAATTGACAGCTCAAATTTTTAAGTTTATAAGTTTAAAAGTTGTTATTGTAATTTAGAAGTTAACATGCCACGCAATTTAAATATTATCATCCAGCACCAAGGGAAAAGATAGCATTAGGGGTATCAACATTCACTTATACAATAACTCTCGCACTCGGAAGGGCTTACCCGTTGAAAATAAAATTTGTACAGGTAAGAAAATTAATTTTTGATGGAAAGAGGTGAGCTGAGCAATGGGGAATGAGCCAGGAATAATTCACCGAGTTTTCGCAGTTCATTGCAGCGCAATCAAATTGAACACACCAAGACAAAAAAGCTATAATTCTACTTTGAAATTCTGTTATTACGATACTTTGAACTCTATCCCGGCTGGTTACTTGATGAAATCAAAATGTGTATCACCATTCGATTTCCTTTGAAATACACAGAGTGCCTCACTGGGGGAGCGAAGATCAATAAAAACCTCCAATTCCGAATCCATATGATGCCTTATACCCGATAAAAATGAATGGAAGTCAAAACTGTCACTGGAGCAATTTCCAATGGGCTACGAACGATTTTTCGCAAGGCTAACATAAAGAGGGATATATCGCCAAGAAGACGTCATTCGCCGCTAGATACGGCTCCAACTTCCCTAGCATCTCGCTATTCACGGTAGGAAAAAAATAATACTTCAATCACCAACGATACTGTAAAGAAAATCATTGGTTGATATATTATTTTTTTGCGATAAGCCACTTGAAAATTAGTCGCTGCCAACGGTAAAGTTTTCACTTCAAATCACATGTATTCGACCAAATTTACCACATCTCGAGTGTATTCACTCACATGGCACAAATAGAAAAGACACACCACAGCAGACTACGTCCTACCCTCATAAGGCATCGGAGGTGCGCTTTTCTTAAAAAACTACCGGGAAGCGACAAAATCACATTTGCCAACGGTTGGCTTCCAGGTTGGAGATAGGATAGAAAAGACGGATTCCACATAAATGCAATGCGGCTCGGCAGTTTAAAGGGTTTTCATAGAGAGTGATCATTTGCTCACTATGCTATGATCATTTCCCCACCGACCAACTGTACACAGAGACCGCAATTTTTGTATTCTCTTTGTAAAAACACATTTTCGAAAAGACAGTGAGAGTGCTAAAATGTTTGGAAATAAGAAAGCAGAGTAAAAATTTGAAAAAAAGAAATTCCAGACTTTTCACGGCAAAAACCCTTAATCTAGAATGGAAAGGACAACCATCTAATGCATCAAATGGCGAGTCCGTAGTTCGATTTCCAGTCAAGTAACATGATTGTTATTAATTTTGCTGCAGTTTTTCAAATATAGTTAGGGTAAGACAACTACTGCCAGCTCATGAAGAAGAAGTGTGCATAATGATTTTTAATTTTTAACGTCATCTATGTGAATGACCAGTGGCGCCGACTCCATGGGGCCTGAGGGGGCCCGAGCCGCCTCAAAGATTCGTTTGGGGGGGGGGGGGGGGGGGGGGAGCCCCCTCAATAATTCAGGAAAATAATTTAGTTATATCATGCTTTGTGAAATCACAAAAATATATAGGTATTTTTTATTTCCCATGCTTGACGATAGTTACCTTTTAAAATAAATTCAACAATGTGTTAAAACAAATCATAAGGTAGTGCGCAGGTTAACTTAAAACAAGTGGTATGAATCATGATAGTGTTTCGGTGCTGCGACAAACTTTGAATTTAACCTCTTCCCGGAGCAAGACCTCCGATATGGGCCCCCCCAATATTTATTATAAGTCGGCGCCTCTGTGAATGGCATCATTTGAGTTACTGAATCTACAAATTCTAGTCTACAAATTAGTACTTCGCAGCCACGTCTATTTATTATACATTCTAATTGAAAGCTAGGAATTCCTGTTAAACGAGAAGTAAAAAACCATCTGTCTTGCATTTTCATAAATTTAGATTTTTCAGTAAATTTCCGACTTTTTAAAGTTTCTTTTTCAAGTTAGACATTTCGGATATTTGTATATTTTGGACATATTTTTTCGATTTATTTCGACTTCTCCTGACAATGAGTAGTTAATAACCATAGTCTAATAATTCGACTCTATAGAAGAAACCTGGTTAATCAATCGATTGAGATCCTTCCGCATCATAATTCGTTCCTCAGACCGCAGAAGAGTCTTCTGAATTTAGCATTGCGTAAACTCGCCTGCCGTGGCTCCACTTCCTCGTCAACCCACTCCCGAATTCATTTAAACACTTCTCTCTGCCAAGGCGCGACCAGGACCCTGCTATCAGACGCGGAAGAGAACGAATCTAAACCAAACCGAAAATCTATACGGCCATTTCCGCGAGATTCCAAGGCAGGATCAACGAATACTCAAAAATATCCTCCGCTATTTCGCGTTGGCCTCACGCGCCACCTGCCTTGATCCGCGGTTCACGATCCTTCGATACTAAACATATTTATGAATGCATTTCTTCATCACTTGGTGTGATTGGTATGTTTTAAAATTCTCTTGTGCGTCGGCCAATAAATGTTTACATTAATTCCTCGCCACCGTTTGGCAAATTCCACTGTCACCTCAAGGCTGGGAATTTAAGAATATAACTTGAAGGGAAAAGTCAACCATTTAGTATTTGAAGTCAAAGTGAAACAACGCAATAAAATTTATGTAAAATACTAAATGGTAGATATTTGTCTCCCAATAACATAATTAAATTATCCGCCCTGAGGATGACAACATAATCGCTGAAAAAATGGAAAGGAATTGATATACGCTGAACAACCCTGAAGAGAAATTAATAAAACATACTTACCAAATATAAGAATTGGAGTGCATAGAATTAGGACATTTGAATAAATATAGTTTTGGATTAACGCTTTTTCATCGTGCTCGATCCGAAAGTTGCGATGCTTTCATTCAAATAACTATTTTGAATTCATTTACAGCAAAAAATTGCTAAGAACAAAAAAAAAGTCGCAGGCAACGGGACTAAACTGTATTTTTATGATCTCTTTTATGCTACGCAACACTTCGAGTGGTATTATTTTCCAAAAATATAACGTGGTGGGCTCAATTTCCATTATTTAGCGACAGTCACTCAGAAAGACAGACGACAGACTAAAATTAGAAGATCATATTCTGAGAGTTTCAAGATTTGTGAGGAAGTTATATATCATTTTGATGAAGCAAATGAAAAATTTTGCTCTTTTCTACCAATAAATTACAAATGACCCAACCCATTTCGGTCTCATTCGGCGACTTTCAAGAGTACACGTGATTATGATTAACATATCGGAGGAAAGGAAGTATTTCTCATTTTATTATAAAAATGAAAACTTCGTATCCAAGGGGACTTCCTGCAGTGGCGCAGCGAGGGGGGATAAAACCCCCCCCCAGAGCTCAGAATTTTTTTTAAGTTTAATCCATTTTACTTAATTGCATTGATATCACTAATAGAATAGTGTAAGGATTAACAAAATATCCCTCAAAAAACTGTAAAACTCACCATTTTGAACAATTTATCTTAAAATTCCGCAATTTATTAATTTCGCACCTATCGCTTATCCTGGTGGGTATTCCATACCCCACACACACCGGTATTAGTTGCACCTAAACCCCCCCCCCAGCCTTAATTCCTAGCTGCGCCTCTGACTTCCTGAATCAAATTTTATACAAGCCTAGCGACTTTAATCAAGTTGCCAAACTGCATAAAATCGTCGAGGCATCCTCAGACCATTATCGCAAATTAGTCACTCTGGTGCTGAAAAACTCGCACTGATTAGCAAGCACCCTCCAACTTCCGATCCGCGGCGATGGGTTGAATGACCACGCTCTCGGGTCAGCGGAACTCAGCCCGTTCATCGTCTGCGATTCCGCGATAGACGCAATTAATGGCGCGTTGCTTTGTTCGCAAATAATAGCCAGCCCATAAGTCCTTCCCTTAAGGCATCTCATGGTATTAGGAATGTACCTTCCGTTTCCACACACACCCTGCTGCTCTTTATAACTTCTGATTAAAATTCGATCCACGATCCTGCTATCTTTATTTTACACTACATAATTATTTCATTTCCTTTCCAGCGTTTAAACTAGGCAATGGGTTCTACAGCTTATTTCTACCAATATACACTTTTATCATACACGGTTTGCGGCATATTTGCGGTGGAAATCATCAATATTGATTACATGAGTCATTACACAATTATTCACTCAACTTATTGGCGCACGATGAGTTTCTTTGCATACTAGTTCTTGGGCGCCAATAATATCACGCAGAATTGTGCAATTTCACGTTTGATTAACATCCACTTTAATTTAAATTAAGATAAAATTTTAAACAGGGAATAAAAATGACAGAAAAATTTTCAAACGTAAGGTTTGACACTTCAGAAGATCCTAGCCGAAAGGAAGCATTTTTGAAATCATATAATCACAATCGAAATGCTAGGTTTGCACCTAGGTGGAAAAAATATGAAAAAAACGAAAGAATATCCGCCATGGAAGCTGGACAAAAAAAAACCACTTCGCACGTAATCATTATTTTCAATCAATAGAAAAATGGTCGATGAATTTGGAAAGAGTTACCCTTTTCCAGGCGATCATGGATGAGTGGCAACTAAAATAAAAATAATGCCCTTCCAGAAAAAAATACTCGCCAGGCGAGTGAAATATAACCCGGTAGGCATAGGAAAAATTGGAAACGCTCCCACTTTTGAAGGCTGAGAGAGGTTTTATGGCATAGTATAAGACTGTTATAAGAACAGTCGCAGAGAACGATTTTGGCTCCTATTTCATTCATCCGGGGTTTTCGCACGTTGATAACCCGAATCACTGTAAAGGCTTCCATAGCAAATTTGGCTTCAACCAATCAACAGGCTCCAACTATTTCGAACTCCTGTGTTTGTGGTCGCATTACTTAGATGTAAAATCACGGTTTTCTTTTCAGCATTCGTCACCAAATGCATACACACTTAAAATAATTATTTCTGGGGACTATTAATCTCAAGAATTTATGGCAACTTACAGAGAAATTCACTTCAATACAACTACAGGGAATTTTCACGGTAATATTATTTAAAAAATTAAGTTTTGGCTTTTTACAGGATTCTAGGAGAAAATAGTCTGCATTGAAACCATATTAACGAGGAAGTTGCCCTTTAATTAAATTAAAGAGTAATCTATCCATCCAATTACCCTGCATTCCTAAAAATTTATTCGGTATAGTTAGTAGAATCTTTGAATACTGACCTTAATAATATTAGGGATTCTCACCTCAAAATATTTTTAATTCGTACGAGGATCATCTATAAATAACACCGACCCATTGCACCTCCGGCTTCAGACTATTGAGAAACCTTGGGGGAAAAATAGCCTCGCTTGCATTAGGAGGTATGTATGTACTTTTACTCTAAAAATTCTGTATCCAAAGTTGAACTTAACGGGTAAATTACATTTCGATATTACTCACTGCTCGATTCAACGCTAAGGTTGTTTTAGATAGGTGAGGATTGAACTAACCCCAGATTCAGCAGCAGCGGGTGAATACCACACATTCAAGGTGAGGTGGTCCGTTCCTTTCCTGAGTCCACCTCACATCGCGAGGACTTTTCTACAGGGTGTCCAAAGGCTTCACCCAGTATTTGAACCCGAGTACCTTCGGTCAGTACTCTATGACACAATATGCATGCATTTGTTTATGTTTTCTATTCATTTGACGTTTAACGTCCTTGAAGCGGATGTACGTTTTGCTTTGGCAATATTTTCTGGAAAATCTCATCAGTCAAAAGCTCTGTCATGTATTTTAATACACTTTCATGCTCTAAAGAAATACATTTATGAAGCTAATAAACATTATGTATCTATCTACCACGCTCCCCCACTTTTAAAATGAAAAGTATAAAAATATTTCCGTTAAGTAACGACGGAGACGGTTTCATAGATGTTAAAAAATGAGTTGAATTGAAGAAGGGCTTATCAGACTGAAGGAATGAATCCACCGAGGACAATCCTAATATTCATGCTCTGAAGAAAATTATTTATAGAGAAAATAAACATTATCTATCTATCTACCACGCTCCCACTTTTGAAATGAGAAGTACATAATATTACCATGAAGGAACGGCAGAGACTGTTTCATGGGCGTTAAAAAAATTAGTAGAATTGAAGAAAAGGCTTCTCAGACTGAAGGAATGAATCCGCCATGGACGAGGGGCACTCCATGGAGAAAGAAATAGAGAAAGTGAGAGGGAGGGAGGGGGGAGGGAAAGGAGATAGGGTGGGGAGGTTAGTTGCGTCGACGCCCGAGACGGGGTGAAGTGGATCGATGCGATATGAATGAGAGACTTTATCTCACTGCTGCGAAAGAGAAAAGACCCAAAACACCTACTGTAGGAAGTGAATCAATTGCGTAACATAAGACGGCCAAAAGAAGGATATCTAAATCATAGGGAAAAAAACGAAAATGAGATGAAAATAACCAGGAAAACATCTGCAATATGAAGCGCCCAGCGAAGAATATCTCAAGCAAAGAAAGTTTCCTTCAAAGATCTTTAACTTATAAGCTTCATGCGCCGAACGACATTGCTCCAAGATAGTACAACAAGGAAAATGACATTAATGCAAAATACAAATTTCAAGAAAAATTACACGCCTATCGAATTCCTATAAAAAACGGAAAAGCGAAGAAACACCCAGCGAACAATACCTCTAGCCAAGAAAGTTTTCTACAAAATTCATAAGCTTGATATGCCGAACGAAAATGCTCCAAGATAGTACAATGAGGAAAATGGCATTAAAGCAAGAACCAATTCCGAGATAAATTACACACCTATAGAAAGCCTGTAAAAATATGGAGATGTGACAAAAAGATCATTTCAAAGATAGCATGTGCTTCAAGGAATAGGTCAAGAGGAGATATATCGATCCAGAGAAATATAGCGAATTGATGATTGCGAATATCTCCAAGAGTTACATAAAACGAGAAGAAATATATAAAGATGATAAAACTTGTTTTTCCAACTCCAACGGCGATTAAAAATAATTCAGAGAAATGGATCTGTGATCAAGGATGCGAGACAAAAGAGTGGTAAAAAACATCAGAGACATCTGTAAAAATAGCGAATCCAAGAATAGATGTCGCGTCATTAGAAATGGGTGGGCGAACAATCTACAATCTCGTTCCTCTACCATGGGTATGGGAAGAAGAAGAACATTTACATTACATAACCGATTACAAAAGAGAAATTAAAATAAATTGATAAGGTGGAACAAGAGAAAAAATTCGTTGATGAATTTAATTAAAAAATGAGCCTGAAAAGAGCGCGTAAAAATCGCGAAACTGAAGAGAAAGACAATTTTTATTGCGAATACTTTTTCCATAGAACAGAAGTCTTTGCCGAAGTCAATAATGATAGAAGCTAAGCTACACATGTAATGTAGTAGCAAATATTTTATTTTTTTGTAAATTAAAATTCGGCCCAAGGAGATCAAGGATATCTTTTTAATACCTGACACCGATTCATTTGTAACTACACTCACGCAATTGTTTAAGCAATAATCGAAAGCCCGAAAATAATTTCAGCAAGAGCCTCGGACCGCCAAAGTCACGCTAACTATATCTTGGGAAATGACCGCGGATCAGTCAGCAGTAAACTGCTACGGAGTTCATAAAACCTGTCGATTTACGCTTGAATTTGAGGAATATTGTAGTGAATGAAAATTTGACTATTTTCCCCAAGAACACATTTTAATTTTATTCATATTTACCATGGATAAATTGTAAGTTACTTTTTTTTAAGTTTTTACTTTTTTAAGTTTTGGTGGAAAATTGCCAATTTTAAAAATTTATCTTTACGTTCGAACACACACGTGCATGAAGTTTGAAAAGTCCAAGGCGAAAAGGATTCGTTTTGACCAGGCCTCAAACCAGGATCCACCTAAACAGCTTCGGAAGCCTAATTATCATTTATCAATCAAGATTGATGATATTTACTCTATGGCATCACACTTCGTAGAGGACAATGCGATAGAAGACGTAAAATCCGAAAATCCAAGCGTGATAGAGTGGAATTCTACCGTATTGAAATTTTACACGACTATTTCCAATAATAATCTTAGAAAAGTGCAAGTATTTATTTTAACAACAAAAGCAGGATTAGAAGGGAATATGATTCCGGCAGAGGGTTCAAGGATGCGAGACGAAAGAGTTCGAATTCGAGTCGAGTAAAATAGGTGTACGGGTAGAAAACGGTTTAGTGGTACAAGTTATGGTCATAAAACCACTTCATGGGACCAAGGGGGAAGATGATTGAGCCCTCTAGACTGGAGCTAACACCGGAGCGACATGGGGAGAGCGTGCGTCGGACGCCAGCCCTAATTGATGGGCTAGGATGCGGGGATGATACGAACACCAAAAACGCACACACACACGAACGCGCACAGGAGACCATCCGCCCAAGCGATGCATAATCATTAGCGGAGCCGAAAATCAATGCGGGACCCACCGAGTCAGACCCCTCCGATTTTCGGTCGTGATAACGCCTCCTCCCCCCCCCCCCCACCCTCGCTAAACTTTCCTTCGCCGGATTTATCGCAATACAAAGCATTAATTAGAGATTCCAAAGATAAAAGTGGTGTACGCAGTTTTCAGGGAAATTTCTACTTAATTGCTTATTCTTTAAATTCTGAATTGCAAACCCATTTTTATTAAACTGAATATTGATGAATAAATGGGCTATTCAAGCTACATTTCACGAAAACTGAATTAAAAATTAAGCAAATTTGAAAGGGTTTTCACGACAGTCCTAACAAATGCGCAGAAAAAATGTAAATAACTGCTGGAAACAAATGTCATCGGGGAAGAACATAGCATTGAAAAAGCATTAAACAGATGGTGACAATAAATCAGACCACTCACAAAACTACTGCCCGAGCTATTAGCAAATTAATTCCGTAAAAAATGAAGTTGAAGTACATTAGTTGAATGAGAATTTCGCAAGACTCAAACTGCAGGAATTACCGTTAAATGAAAAATATAATAATTAAATAATGCGGTAAATGGCATTTTCTCAGCGTATGATGCTGATGAAGTCTTCGCTAGAATAGTCATAAAACAATCTACGCGCCAATGTGCCATACCATGAAGGTTTATTTATTAACACGACGGATATCATGCACGAAAGCGATGTTTTTTTCAATACAGCAACGCAAAGGAGGGAATACGTTGATTGTTTTGATTTGTGGAGGGACCGTGTCAAAGCGAATTCTCATTACACGGCAAAATACGAAAAATGCGGAAAAGGAGGACATACTAATTCCTGTAACGAGGGGAAAAGATTATTTTTTCTCGAGCATGCTCGTTCAGGAGGGAAAAAAGAACGGGAGAGCAAGAATTGACAATACAGCTCATTAAAAACTCGTTAAAAATAAAAGTATATTACCCAGCTATGTAATATATCAAGCAAGTATATAAAACGAAAACGAAGCTAAAAAGAAATCGCCGGGCTGATATTTATCTATTATAATTCAAGATTATTTCTCGCGTGCGAGAAGTAAAATAATTACTGGATTGAAAAAAGTAAGAGCTCCATTTGAAAACAGCTGAATTTGAGTAGATTTGATTCCGGCTGTATTTTTTAAAACTACATGCAATTATTTAGGTGATATCTCGATTATTGACGGCATATGCAGAAAAAATATTAGAAAAAAATATTTTGAAAATATATTTTGAGAGAAAATATTTTAAAATACCGCACGGAATCCGACCACGATGGGTATTAAAATTTACAACGGATTATGTCGATACCTTGTTGTACACGAACGACACGATTCCGGAAACTGGTATGAATTACTCGCAGTATTCATAAAACGTTGGAGATGAGCAATTATTTGCCGACGCGCAATTATTGCCTTCAACGTACTCTCTACATAGGCAATATTTACAAAAAATATATCTAACATAAGCGAAAGTAATCAATAAAAGATTTTAGAATTTAAAAATAATGAGGAACAATGCCACAGATTCAGATATCAACGAATACTTAAATCGAATAAAATCCGATTCAAAAGAAGGGAGTTACGGCAAAGGAAAGCCCCGGATGAGGTATCTGGCACAGGTGATGAAAGAACAGATTAGCTGATTGGAGATTTACATCGAACAAATCCTACACCTGCTGACTTAAGATGATTATAAACAGCCAACGAAGCATCATTTGAAAGTAATTTGAACTCTACCTACGTCTTTCGGAAATTAGATATTTAATGTATAATCAGATTGCAGGTAAATTAAATTCCGAAGAATTTACTGCTGCTTGCACTATTTTAGGAAAAATACCGATAAATTCGAAGTTCTTTTTCACAGATAACGACGGGCGACGGCTAACGTGAGATATCAAGCAAACAAGTATTCAACTAAAGCGATAAGCTGACATGAATAAAAACAGTATAACTAGTAACTAACACGGTAGGCTATCAGGATTTCCCGCAGGCGCTTCATTGTGTAGGACAGAGGCCCGATTGGTATCACCCACCAGAAGCGAGATAACGCGGTGGTCGACTAACACGGGGTCCTTTGATTGAATAGGTATGGCTTGAGTAAGGACTGGCGCTAGTGACACGCAGTTTTGACCTTCTTTCCATTCATAGTGACCTCACTGCCAGCAAAGAGCGATATTTTTAGAGAGACTGTTACAGCACTTACACTATGACTGTTACCGATTAATTGTCAAATTAATTATACAAGAGGTTGTAAATGATGTATTAGCCGATTAAATATGGGATACAATGTTTACTACCTCATTGAAAGAAAAAAGAGAGAGGTATCTTAAATGAATACCATTCACACAATCGGTCCAAACTTCCTCAAAGTTTGCTAATTCACAGAACAATAAATTTCATCGTGACGCTCCATATCTTACAGTAAAAAAGGTAAAATGCGCCTCTGGAATTTAAAAACAATACACCTAATTCTACGCCGATGATAAAAATGGATCGCAATTCAAACTTCATAAAATTACAACTTTCAGGAGATATGAAAATTCGACAAAATAAAAATAAGAGAAAATGAACAAAAAACTACAAACGTTATTTTCGAAGTTGAAGGAAATAAGTTTCGGATCGCAGACATTTGTCTTCTAATTGCTTTTTTATTGAAAGGTTTTCTCCTTCAAAGTGGTGATGTTTCGTTGACGGTGAATAACATATGAATAGATGCTGAGCGAAGAACTGGACAGAAAAAATTCAGAACAGAGTTACTATGGAAGACAATATTGGACGGAATATAACGTGATATTTCTGATCTATCGGGAGGGAGTAATTCGTGTGTACCACGATCAATGACTGGAGAAAGAAAAAAAATATCCAGAGATTATAAAGAGAACACGTGGAAGGGCATGATGGTCGAAGACGTTACGTCAATAAACTTAAGAGGGAGCCAGAGATTGCGAAGTGGATGAGGAAAGCTTAGAAGCTTATGCCAAGGAATAGTAGATTATTGTGAGATAGAGCAACTCGTAAGATTGGTGGTGAAGGGGGAAGTCAGAGGGGCTTAAACACCCCTGAAATTTTTTGGGAGATACAGTTTTGAATGAACCCTCCCACCTAACCCATCAACTTCAAATCTACACCAACATACTTCCTCGCAAGCTGCCGTAATTGGAGTGTGGCGGGAGATGCTAGACAGGGGCAGATGACGCAGGGGTCATGACCCCCCAAATTTGATCAATTATTATTTATTTTTATTAGTTTAATAGTTTTTGCATCCTTGTAAAAGAGTAAAGGGAGATTATATGCAAATGCATGTCTACAAGTCAAAAGCGTGAGAGAAGTTTGAGTTTTATTTATCGTAGAGCGTAGCACTCCCTACTGTAAAAACGCCTCTATCTCACGGAGGGTATTCCATATTCCATGAACCCAGATCATAACCCCCCCCCCCCCCCCCCCCCCAAATTGATGCTGAATCCGCCCTCGGAGCCAGAAAACTAGCCATTAAACTACATACTGCATATTTACTTAAAAAAATAAAAGAGTTCGTAATTAGGGTTATTTGACTACGGTCTGTTATTCATTAAAGTTCTACATTACTTAGAGGGAAGACGTATCCCTTCTCAAGAAAAATTTCTTTGGCTACGGCATGGGCTCTACGGGAAATGAACAAGAACTTGGAAAACGATGAGTCAATGACTTGAGTAGGAAAGAAAAAGAGAGGAAAGTGATAGTAGACACACTCGTTACGTCAAATTAAGAAATTTAATTAAATCCGAAGGGATTCTTACTGGGAGAGAGGAGTTTGGCTACAGATAGAAGGGTCCAGAGCTTCAAATCGGAGAGAAGCCATTGAAGCCACCAACAAATGATAGGATGTTAAGTGGCATAGGGAGAGGAAATTGCCCCTCACCCTCCCACAACCCACCCTGATTGTACGACAATCACAAGAGTGGGGTTGAATACGGGGTGAATTCTAACCTCACAAAACCAAACCGGCTTTCGGATTACGTCACTGAGTTAGTGAGTGATAATGGATAAAATGTGATGGAATCGTATGTGATTTTCAGGATTTACGAGGGCAAGCGAATGCGTCATTCATTGAGAAATTGCAATGACGCATAAAATAACGTAATAAATATAACATATGAAAAACTAACAACAGCGACGACTACTTTGAGCGGCAACAGGAGAGTGAAATGATAGAAACACTTAGCGAGTAGACCTAAAAATTGAAAGAATAGCGGAATTCCCAAACGTGCCCTTCCCCTGAAACTTCACGCATCACCCCCTCTCCAAATCATGATTATTCTGTAACCTCAATCTAAGAATCTTTGAAAGGGATATTTGCAATAAATCAACCTATCCTTCCTTTGATGAATTCCACTGGCTTACATTTAAATGAACTCCTTTTCCCCTCGAGAAATCGCTATCGCATTTCTGTAGATATTACCTCGCAATCGCACATTGTTTTTATTCAATACATTGATTGTATCAACATTTATAAATTGTTGGTAATAATAGCTCAATGATACCTACCAATAACCAGAATATTTTATCAAATAATTCCTACCTCTATTCACCCTGTTTTCCTGATATTTTGCTATTCTTTCCCGTAACATTACAATGGTGCACTCGGGAAAATGAACGGAAAATACAGCCAGCGTGCAACTCCATAAAGTGTATTACGGTATAGCGATTTCTCGAGGGGGAAAGAAGTTAACTTAAATGTAAGCCAGTAGAATTTAAAATACTTGAGATAAATGGGGAGAATTTTCCCGATCCGCAGTTTTAATCTCCGAGAATGCGATAAAATAGAGTGGAAAAAAGATATGAGTGCTGGATAAGCATTAATTCACTTTACCGTAAATGGAATATAGTCAAATCACGGCAAATACAGCAGTGGGGATTAATTTGAAATCTGACCGAATCTGCGATTGATGATAACATTTTCGCGATATCGATAAGACGTATAAAGAGTATTAAGGAAGAATCGCTATGAATGTTAGGGTAGCAAAATGTGCACAAAAAAATTAAAATATAAATGCAACAATTGGTCTCAATACACATTTATGGGCTGAACTGCTGCTGAATAAGTTTAGTTTTGCACAAACAACAAATAAAATGCATTAGATCGATGATAAATTGCGCTTTTGAAAAAAATCTAAAAAACTCAAGACGAAGCCGGTTTCGGAATTATTACATGCACGCCTTTCTAGATACCGAGACAGACAATTATGTGTTTTCACTATCTTGGTAAAAAAGGAGAGAGAGGTCCAGTGAGCTTAGTGGATAAAAAATAAAATATATTAATACGGGGCTAAATGAGCAAAGAAACACTGAAATATCTCAGAGGCTGTGACATAGAAAATAAAGCAAAACGCTTAAAGACTTATGGGACGAAAACCCGCTGACCCCAGAGAACTTTTATGAGGCCCAAATAACTATTTATATTATCTCGTATTGTTATCATCTACAAGTATTTCACCGGTTAGGGCTACCAAAGCGAAGAATTGTACGAATCAACCTTGATGGATTGCCTACACACAGTGAACTTCCGTCTTTAGCTGATAGAGCTTATTCTTATTAGGCTTATTCCTTTCCATACTAACCATACACCCTGCTCTCTTCGTTCCTCGCTGTTGTTTGTCTAAAATCCCTCCCTCTGACTGTTCGCAGAGTTTTCAGCATTTTCTCCCCACCCGGTGCTCATTTCACCAAACCCTCCGTCTCTTCCATATCTCCTCGAGTTGCCCCTCTTTCCCCAGCACTTCCTTTTCGTCTCACTTGAATTCGCCACGCAAAATCTCGAAAGCTGCCAGTCTTTTATCATCCTCCCTCAGCGTCCACGATCCGATATGCTAATCACTCTCTAATATGGACTATCTTAAGTCATTCCGCAATTAACTAGCCCATTCTTCCCACTCTTATGCTAATTTTTCCCGATATCCTTCCTGATGAAGCCAGTTTTCGCTCCCCAATAGGAAAAAACATTCACGTTCACAGTTTATGGAGACATTTCATCGCTTGAATCCACTATATTTACACGAGAAATATTTATTAATCAATAATATATATATATATCCCAGGTAGTCGTTTCATGTATCTATGTCAATTCGACCCGCAGGAATGTAAAGGCTGGTAAAGAGTAAAATCTGGAGAAAAATATACGCGGCATGTGTAGTAAATAGAGTGGGTTTAGGGAGTTGAAATCGGTGTAAAAGGGAATAAGAATCACAAAACACAGACCAAGGAGAACAGGAACTCAAGAATATATGAAACAATCACGATGAGCTAAAGGGTGAATAAACAGTTCCATAAAAAGTATTCCACTATACGCTTCGCTTCATAATGATCTCGAGAAAAAGCTATTCAAGTCCTTCCCGACAATTAGTACGTAGTTACGCGAGCCGTGCAACGCGCGGGGATACAAATGGGCCCCACAATTACCACCCAATTACCAAGTCAATCCAAGGAAATTTCTTAATCCTTAACGCACAACAACAGCAAAATAGCAAACACGTCGATTTGCGCTATTTCATCATTTACTAGGATAATAGAAGTTACATGCAGCACTTAAAATAAAAATAGAAACAGACTGAAAAATCTGCTGCTGCAGAAGACTATGTAAAACTCCACATAAATACATGAGACACTGAAATAATTACTACATGATAAAGCTATACATCTCATTAGCTCCCAGGAAATAAATTCGTAGAGTTGATGCTGTTTTTCATTTGAAAATTTGCAGTTTTATCATTATCTACGATAAAAAGATGTGAACAACTCATTTTAAACACTATCGCCACCAGAAGATTGGACACGTCCTGTATAACGGCATGTTCGGGAATTTAAAAAAATACGCATCTAAAAAATGATTTTCAAAAAGTGTTCTGAAACAGGAAATTCTCTACGTAATGGCATATTTTGGATACATGCTTTTAAAAATTGTAACTTTCATTTTACTAGTGGTAGGGAGTTTAGAGTTTAAACCCTTCAACCCCCCTTGGATCCGCCTACGCGTGTCGCAAATAAAACAAACCCATGTTGGCTTGTGTTATCGATCTCCCAGTGCCTCCCCCTGACGACGAGATTTGTGAATTATTTTCCAGCGCTTACATGGATTATTCTCAAATATAGTACGGACTATCCTATATAATACTGGCAAGGATTTCGGCATCCCGAGTATTTGCGAAATAATAGATCACTAACTAATTTTGTGTAACTAGCTTAATCTAAAAAATGTGTCAATTCTTTAAGTTTCGCAGATTGATAATGATCTGACCTTCACGATTCCCGTTTTTATTCTCGTGCGGCACGTGCGAACATGACGGAAAACACCCAGGTCGGTGCGTCCTGGAATTCATCAACTTGCGGAAACAACACCATCATGAAAACATCAAGATGAAACTCCAACAGCCGATTCACAACTGCTACTACGCACTTTGCGGGGGAAAAAGTCGCCGAGAGTTGAGTGAGGTTAGGTTTTACGAAGAGGGGTTTCTCTGGATTCAAAGGGAGCTTATATTCGTGGGCAAAAAAAAAACTTGATAGAAAGGGGTTGATGACGGACATTTTTTTCACCAATTTCCCTTTCTGCGAGCCGGATTTTCTCACGCATTTAGTACCATAAGACGGGACGAAAACAGGAAAATCAGTGCATTAGGAAACGCTCGCATGTGATAGAAAAAAGACAAGAAGGATATAACAAAGAAGTACGTAAATGTGACAAGATAACCTACTCTGGTAATTCAGCGGAGAACTACGACTAATTAATGCCAGGCATGTAGCTAATGATGATGACGATAGAGATAAAAATTGATATTTTTCCGCAAATTCAAACCACTTTTCGGGTGGGCTACAATGATATTTCGACGGTCCTCAATCGCTTACTGGCATCAGGCAAAAAGCCAGGTCGGGGTTATGTAAGCCCGAAACTTGAAGAAACGTATATACAACACCCATATACGTTTCTTCAAATTTACAAAAAAATAATGAGTGGAGCTGGCTATGAAATAGGTGCATTCACATGTTATCAATTGCATCAAAATAGGATTATTTATAAATTTAGATTTTTGTAACTGCGGCGAAATATCACGATAAAACGTCCCAACAGCGAGAAGGGACTAGGATTCTTCCTCACACTTTCGGCACTCAAAAGGGTGGTTGAATAGTCCCGGTGGACTTGGCCCACACCCCTGAAACAAATTTCTGGCTACGTGCCTGACTGCAGCATCAAAAGCCATCGCGCGCCCAGGAGTGTCCACAAACTCGAATATTTTCGCAATTTGAAGGGACTCGTAATTGTGGTGACCCAACAAAATTCTCAAACCTGATTGTGATGAGAGTGTGCCACTCGAATGCGGATCAAAGATACGTGGCTGGCATCGGGTGCGGCCGGCCAGGCCATCAACCTGCTCGCGAAAAAAAGACAACTGAAGGCCGCACGGGGATGAATTTTGAGACGACGCGTAGCACTTTAAAATTCCTCGAGAATTTGTCCTGGCCAAACACAATACTGCGAACTTAGCTAAGAAATCCACTGCAAGATATGCTACTCACAACATTAATTAATCAAAATCATTTTGATTGCGAAAATCATGAAAGATAAGAGCCACATAAATGACGGCTTTTGGGCGTTCCTCCGAGTAGTGTAGTCTAAAGGCGACAACAGTTTCTCCAGCCATCCTAATGACGTCTTCCAGTCAGAAGGCCCCTCTGAGAAGGATCTGCTGAAGTGAAGACGCCAGCAGGATGACTGGAGAAACTGTAGTCGCCTTTAGACAACACGACGCGGAGGAACAGCCGAAAATCATTAAAAATGAGGAAAAACGCCGCAGAAATCTCAGATCCAGAAAGGAGGCAGTGTTAAGATACCACAACCTACAGCTATATCATCTGACAGCACAGACATCATGGCCTTAAATTGACAGACAAGTCGTCTTCGGAAACGCTGGCAGCATAGGAAAACATTAGGTGCAATGCCAGAGAAATGGTCCACAACATAACACACAGGGAAATCCTTACGTCTTCCCATAGCATTACCGATGATCCCGTCGCTAACACTAACAGTAACGTAAGAAAAACTTATATAAGGAGTAAGATATTATGAATGTCGCTATAGAGCTTTCTCATGTTAAAATGACGAGATAAATCTTGGGAAGACATGCAGGAAGCAATTAATATTAATAAATACCAGGTGAATATAGAAAGACACAGAAGCAAAAAATTCAAAACAATCTACACCAAAAAAGTTATGAAAACCAATTGTGACAGCGAAAATCACCTAAGAGAGGTGCTAAAAACGGAAGGAATGCTATAACCGTTCATTAAGGGATCTCATTCTCATAAAGAAAAATTTTTACGGAATCATTCACAATATTATACCTTCAGCAGAACAGAAAAATAATTATAATAAGAATACGTAACGCAGCAGTATAAGAAACACATGATTCACGAAGGTTCTATGGAGATTTCATACGAAAAGATGAGACGAATTTTTAGTTAATTTTTTCACGAGGTTTGACCAATAATGACGAAAGGATGCGCAAAAGTTCGCCATACTACTTTAAAACAAATAAAATCAATAACTAGACCAAATTCCAAAATTACGAAAAAAAAGGAATAAAGATGAAAATCCTAGGACAGAAAATTATCGTATCGCTTACTCACCAGTCGCTATGGTGGTGGTTCCTCAAAAATAGTATGAAATTAACGAAATAAGGAAAATAATAAGATGAGAAATACGATTACATACTTGTCGCCACGGCGCTATCGGCGTGCTGCTGACGTTCAGCCAGAAAAACCGCCACGGCAAAAATACCATTTTGCGGGTTCAAGAAATGAAAACCAGAAAACACCGCATAACTACTTCCTCGAAAATCAGCCCCAACAAGATTCCAGGTAGATCGTTTTTGAACTCTGCGGTAGCAAGAAGAGAGAGTGAAAAGAACTTAAGGATATAAGCATTTATAAATATGATGTTATAAGATCTCTTGCTGTTTGACAAGAGAGATTTTTGGCTCAATCGATATCTCCATATAAAATCTCGACGTTGACAATTTACAAGCAACGAACACGGCTAACTTTGGTACCAAACATGATACATCAAATGCCTACAAACACGGCCGGATCCAGAGTTTTTTTCTGGGGAAGTGGGGGTGACAAGGGCCTGACAGGCAAACGGTCTTATTACATTTGAGGCTAAAAACAACATAAACCAATAACTATGCGAAATATTCATTTTACTTTAACATGAAAGTTATCATTATGAAATTAAATGATTGAGGCTCCGTAATATGCAAACAAAACAACCGTAAAATATAACTGTAATATAAATCTTGTCTATTTCTATAAACGTGTGGGGGGGGGGGGGCTTCGCTGCCGCCGAAACATGGGGCGCGTGCCCCATGAAACCCCCCGTAAATGTACTTACGCCTACAAATATAAACGACTTAACGTAAAGTTTTGATTATAAAAAAAGTAAGATTTTATACAAAAGGAACTGAAGGCCGCAGAGGACTTCGCTGAAGGCATGAGAGAATGAAATCACGCGTATTGAAGGCTCTCGATTCCATTAGGCCTAAGAATGGGATGACCGAACGCATTTCTCATGACTGACAAGCCGTCATCGCTCCAACAACACTCAAACAACACTCACGCAGTTCAATTTCCCAGGCCTTCTACTCACTCCATGAGTAAACGAGCAATTTATCGTTCCTAAAAGGGAAAATGATTCTATCAACTCATCCATCCCAGTCAATGACAATTAAAAACGCTTACACAACGAATTACTGCTCCTAAAATATATTTCTGAACCAAGGCTAGAGAAAAAACGGCAAATACAGCGTCGATACACAAGTGTGTTCAGCACATACGTGATTCGGGGGTGGCTAAGGGCCCCAAAAACTTTTAATAGCCACCACAAACACTACGATCAAGCGTAATTAACATTGTATTATGTTTTAGGCTGAATACAGAAAAGTAGGAATTATTCTATGGAGAAAAAATACTACGTAAAGGTACAAAACTCATAAAATCACCAGAATAAGAAATAAGTCGACCTTAAATGCTAAGGCTGTAACTGTAGTGCTCTGTCATGGTAACTACGTTGGAGGAGAACAGCTCAAATTCAATTACCAAATATCTGATTAACGAGATAAACATCCGATATCACCGCCCAAGAATTTCACTAAATGGTAAAAAAAAAATCGGAGGAAGATCCTTGTAAGCCTCTTACTCACAGTAGTCCCTTCCACTCGAATTTAAAAACTGAAATGACGCCACTGATTCAGCGAAGTTAAGGAGGGCCTAAATTGATATTCACTGTAGGGTCTCACTGCCAAAAGTTCCTCGGATCACAATCGCGCTACGCGATCGTAAGTCACCGCTACGGAAAACGTCACCGGACAATGAAACCGGAAATACTACGGGCTGGAATGTGTCCTTATGAGTAGTACTGCGCCCACTCATAAGTCATCCGGACACAGACATCCGACCCTCTCCGTGCAGGCCATGTGATATGAAACGCATATCCAAATCGCTGATCGATGAGTCAGGGAATCACGCACGTGCGACAAATCGATAGCCTATAATATCTTAAATGGAATTTTATCCACGCAATCAAGATCCAAACTAGGATGAGAAATCTTCAGCACAGCATTCATTCACAGCCGTGAGGAGGGACTATAGTCATACATGGATTATCTAGTTTTTTAAATGACAGCAAACTCAACAATTGTAGCCAGCCGTTGGGATAAAACGGATAAAAACAGCTCGCTCGCAACAGAGAAAATGAGAGCCACAACAATGAAATAGCTGATCCCCTCAACAATCGGTTTCTAAACGGCAGTCTCTCACACGCCTGCGATGATGCCTTGCGTGAAGCCCAGTTCATGCACCCGGAGATGCGATGGATTTACTTAGAGAGCGTCGCAGCCAGTCAATGAACTAAAAAAAAAAAATGGAGATAATAAGATACTGCGGCTGCCAGGCGAATAGAAGTTTAGCTACAGACCGAAGGGTCTGGGTTCAAATCCTGGTGAAGCCTTTGAACACCGCCGAAGAAAATCCTGGCTGCTCCTGAAAACCCAAGGAAAGAAACCGTCTCCCACCCCCACTTCGAATTCGTGAAATTCACGCGCCATGTGGCTTAGGTAAGCTCTATCATCGCCCCTGCAAATAAGCCTTCAGTTTGAATCACTAGGAGACTGAAATAATTATTTTTCAATAGATTCTCCTTAAAAAGGTGTATCTATAGTGACCATGAGGTCTGAATCATCTGAGTTGTTGGCGACTGAAAATCAACTTGACCACCACAAAATTTTACCATCTAATTTGATAGAGCTATAAGTTTAATACCTTTTTACTACTTATCGTAATTTGCGTGATTCGTTTGAACGAGGAGATCGCGTGCCGTTTAATAAGTAGCGACTATCTCCAATGCACCCCTTTTACAGGAACGAAAGGGAATACCAGCCTAAATGACGCGGGGTATCACGCGATGACAGATGCAACAAAAAAAACCGACAAGAAGCAAGCAGACTTGTTTACTGCAATATGAAGAAAACTTTAATTGTGACGGAATCAAGGCATGTACTCGCGCCAACCTTGAGGGATACACGGGGGGATTAAGCAAGCCAAAAAACACATTGTGCGGCAGATGACACAATAGCGAGGCGAAAAGTAACCTGACACGAACGGTTTCCAACTTAATACTTTCCAACCACAAATGTCCACGAAGGAAGATTACGTTACAGACGTAAGTTTCTCGAGAGATCGAGTGTCGCCGCCCACATCTGGCGAAGTCATTAGTCAGCAGCAAGGGAAATAGACGGAGATGGGCAGCCCAGACTAAATAGGAAGGTTTTGAGGGAAGAGAGAGGGTTAGAAAGGTCAATCCCTCCTTTCCTTTGGGAGGAGTCCTAGGGTTCGAGCCCCACCCAGGTCACGGCTCCTCCCTCTCTAAGTGGCGCGGGCAGCGCCGTGGTGGGCCGACGCTTCAATATCGCAATGAGAGTATCTATTGATCTGTCAACACTGCCGCAGCGGCGGGACGAATCCGCGTCGATGTAACGTCGTCCAAAGAGGGAAATTCGAATTCCACACAATTATAAAACTGATGAAATGTTAAGCAACCACTAAAACCTAATGCTACGAAATAATAGCCAAAATTTGCACATAATCACCAAGCCTCATTGCTATGACTTCCTTTCAGGTGCACTTGCACTCAACACTGAACGTCGGTACTCAGCAATAGCTAAAATTTCCCTTGAGACAGCTGAGAAATGCCATTCACTTCAATTGAAGATATGATCAGGCACATAAAATACACTGGTGCACACCAAGAAGCAGCGAACCATGGAGGGTGCAAGGAAAGCCGATGGAACATACTCTAATGAATAAAAATATGCACAAATTCCAACCACTGATCAACGATGCACTAAAATACCTTCATTTCTGTTAGTTGAACGTAATATTCCAAGCGAAAAACATCTCACAAGGGATAACACATCAAGGTTCCACTGGTAGCAGACGAATATCTCGTTTACGAGTGACTCATAGCGACTATATTGCTCACCACTATTATAGACATGGAAGAACAATATACAAACACATAAGGACTACAGTAGATTATCAAATTCACCACACAAAAATTATGAGCGAATGATATCGGTAGAATGGATAATAAAACACGAATTCCTACCTTCTGAACCCTCCTCGCCCGACACAGAAGCAGCCATTTTAAGCCTTCTGAAATAAATTTTCGGGGAGAATGGCTGAGGCAGCTGAATTGCCATCTAGCGGACTGGCGACTAACTATATAGATTTCAAACAGAAGAAACGCGCAACAAGCTGGCGGGAGTTTCAATGCAGCGGTAGCCTGCCGAATTCTGACAGGCCGAATTACGGCTGAGGAAGAAATTATTAGAGCCCTGAAATAATTAATTTCATTCCATTATAATTTCAGTGCCGATAATTTAACTCACTCTCGTTCAAACTATTACATTAACGTTAGTAAGATGTACACAGTTAAAACTAATGTCTACACAATAAAACATAATTAGAATATTAGATAATGTCACATAAATTCGTCATTTTAAATTAAAATTGTGTCAATAAATAGAAAATTATTTCTCACAATGACTTCATTAAATGATCTCAAAAAAATTATTTATCTACAGTTAGTCATTCTTTTCATGGTAGACAACATTATCAGCAACTCGCATCTTTTCACATGAGAGAGAGCCGTCAAAATTTGTATACTTTAAGGGGATAACTGACTTAGTGTACTACTCGATTAAATACTTTGATAAGCGTCAATATTCTTTATATTTTCTGCTATATCCAATTCATCACCAAAATTAAGACATTTTTGGAATAATTTTAATACTAGTTATTTTTCGCAAAAATAGCACCATACAGTGAGTTGGGTTTATTGTTTAAAGTAGTAACGACGAAATTAATTTTATAATATAACATGAAATTTTGAACGCTGTAATTTAACCAGTGGATGAATGCAAATGAGTTAATATAGAATTATTTATTTACAACAAAGATTAAAGGAACCAGCGTTTATCACAGGTTATTTCTAATCCATCCACACATATACCCAGTGCATTATTTTTATACAATTCATCGTGTTCCTTATTTTGAGCCGCGTAAATATCAAGCGGATAGGGTCGTTACAAAAGAGTGTATCCTCAGCCCAGGTTCAAAACCCAAAGTGAAACTTCCATTATTTTATACGTTTAGGCAATTGGAAACATTTTTTTAAGAAGTTTACGTAATACAGGAACTAAGAAATGACTTTACAGAAGCAACTGATTGTTTATAAATTATTGTCTTTCTTCATTTACAGGTTTTTTTCAAAGACAAAATTACCAATTAATGCTTCAAAATCATTATTTTTCTTTCTTTTTAAATATAGATATTAATTACATAAACAACCAGTTATTAATGTTCCCTTAAACGCTATTTTTGATTTGAGTATTGCTGGATTGCTCAAAACTAAACGCAAATTGTAAATCGGCCTAAATAATAAACTTAAGACTTTGAGTCCAAATATCTGGGTGATAAACATTTCTCATTATCTTTGCACGACATAGCTTCAAGGGCAACGAAGTGGTAAAATAAAATGAAAATTAGCGTTTGAAGTAAAAAGATTTAATTTTTTTAAAATAATTTTTTAAGATGAGATACGGAGGAGACAGAAGGTATGGATGGGAGGAGTACTTAGCGGGGAGGGGATGTTGAAAATGGTGTTAGAGGGTAGAATGTTAGGGAAACGAGGGAGAGGACGGAAAAGAATAGGATTTTTAGATAGATTGAGAGAAAGTAGGCCTTACAGTGAATTGAAGAAGGCAGCACTGGAAGGAAAGGGAGGCTTCCAGATCTCTTCTTTAGTTCTATATGGAAACCTAACTTAATCGGTAGAATACTATAATAATTATAATTTTTTAGTAGTTAAATAATTTTTTATCGTTGTAAAGGAGTAAAGGGAGTGTAGATACAAATGCATGGCTACAAGTCCCAAACGTGGGAGAACTTTGAGTTGTATTCATCGTAGAGCGTAGCACTCCCAACTGTAAAAACGCCTCTCTCTCCCGGAGGGGGTAATTGCATACTCCCAGGACCCAGGTCATGACCTCCCTCGCTCCCAAATATGATGCTGAATCCGCCCCTGGGCTAAGGCCCTCGCACACCCCCCACCGTGGCACAATAATTATAATTGGTGGTGCGGTTCTGAAACAGAAGAACATCGGGGGCCGTGCGGATTCGTCCTTGGTGGCAATAAAAGCCGCACTGGCCCGATCCCAACTCCCTTCTCACACACTCTCCTTCCCTTCCACTCTCCACGAAAATGAAGAGCAGCTGGGCGAAGGCCATCTCGGTCCCACCAACACGCGAAGATATCCGCGAGTGGGCTTCCAGAGTAGCGGCAGACGCCCCCGCCCGACCATTTTGGAGATCAAGGACGCCAATGCGTCCATAAACATGTCTGGGAGGAAATGAGGGGGGCGGGGAAGAGGCGGAGTTGAACGGAGTAGGAGGCAATATAGGGGAGGTAAGGGGCGTTTTTATAAGGGGTGGGCGACGCAGGCGTGAGGCGATGAGGGACTTACGAGGTACAAGGGAGTCAGGATGATCCTAGAAATGCCCAAAACTTTGAAGTGTCCCGGAGTCCAGGAGAGCTTTACAACAAATCCGAAATATCCTCGTGCTCTAGCAGCCAGAATTATAAGTAGCAATAATGACCTTGCAACAATGTCATTACAATAAATTTCGTTGTTTCGAACAATGATTCAGCCTCCTAGGTTGACATTTTTCAAAATATGGGTTGTTATGATTATCAAAGGTATTCTATTGGCTGTGCTAGGTTAAAATGGAGTATTTTTACGGGTCTCACCAGTCGACACCGTCAGTCCATAATTCCCATTCACTCACTCTTCCTCCCCCTCCCATGTTTTCAGAAAAGATCATGTAAACATAAAAAATGATTGCTACACGTACTTGAAACTGATGAGGATGTTTTGTACAAGATTTTTATCGGTGAAAACGTCCATGTTGGCATATATACTATCTATTGCCTGACCCAACTATTTTATATCATGATCGATATTTTATATTATGAACTAAATTTTGAGAAAAACATCTGGCAACTCTAGGAAAGTCACTCATTAAAACTTGAAGCTAAGTCGGAAGAAGGGGCGGATCGAGCCGTTAGGCATTGGGGGGTAAATCCACATGCCCTTCAGGTCGGCTTCCCTAGTCATCAACACACTGCAGGACACTCGAAAGCACCCTGCCCCTCACGGAAATCCTACATTATCAGAGAGTAAATGAGAGAGGAGTCGATTTCCTGGGAGAGGTACTAAAAAGACAGATGGTTTCATCATTTATACCACAAAGATAGCTAGCGCCATGGTGAACATAACGACCAGTTTGCAGATTACCTTACGGCCAAGGTAAGCGCAACTACTCTTTTTTTGTACCACACCCGATATCAATGAATTTCAAATTACGTAAACCTTCGAACAGCCTCGAATTGAGACTCAAAAACTACCTCCCTGGAGCCATATTCAATATTTTAAAATTAGTGAAAACTTCATGACATCGAAAGAGAAAAAAATCGTCGAAAAAATGTCTAAAATATTTGTGTAATATCCAAGCAGATGAAAAATTTCAGAGCACTACAGTGAAAAAGTTTTATTCTAGAGGGGATGAACCATAAGCGATAAAAATCTCATTTGTTAAGTAATAGCCCTTCGCTTCTCTGTCTCAGCTGGGAGCCAAATTTACGTCGGGAAAGAAATAATTTAAAGATTTTTATTGCCTACTCCCCCAGCAGCAATAAAACTGTCGCGTCGTAAATTAAGACCGCTAATTAAACACGTTCGACTACCTTAGTTTGTCTTAAGATTTACGTTTTTTAAAATAAGATTTCGTATTTCCACAATTCCATCGACTTTGGAGATTCTGGTTGGTTCTAAAAGCATCACGTCATTAACAATTAAAACGAAGAATTCAAAATAATAAGTCTATTATATTAACATGTTGGGAATGAAAATGGTTATGTGCGTAGGAGGTAAGGATACTTCAAAGCTACGTCAAAACCAAACCAATGACTTAATCTTGAGACAGGAAAAAAATACAATTATTTAACGCAAAATATCTTCATTATATGATTTTTACTTGGTTTCATACCTTTTCCGCGTATCCATGGTACTTAAAAATTCATCTGACAATGAGACAGTGTTGATGTTGCTATAGCTCGGTAACTAATGAGTTCAGGCCTAATATTCTCAGGGCAATAATGATTCCAACCTTTTCGAGTGTTACGTTGCTATGGGAATGGGGGATTTCTAACGCAAAAGAGCGAGGGTCAATTATGGGTACATTTAGGAATAAGACAGAGTAAACCTCACCACCAAATAGTCAGAGGAGGATACCTACTCCGCCACCTCCGATCCGCAGCGAGGTGAGAGGCAAGACCCATTGTCGTGCAATGAGTACTGCAAAAAATGAATTACATATTACAATCAATTCCTTGCGTTTTGCCGAGTCCTGGCCAAAAATTTAGGAAACATTGTATCTCTTATAAAAATTTATTGCCCTTCGTTTCTATCTGAATCGTTTTGCAAGTAGATATTTTTGAATACGTAGGTTTTAAGTGATCTTAAGTTTTCTCTGTGAATAATTTTCGTGATTTATTCCCTAAATTGTCACCAACAACTCAATTATATAAATACCCAGGCGCCAAAAAATTATATATCATGTCATATTGTTGCAACGACGGGGCCGTCAAGTAAATTGACGATTGACCATAGAACAACACAGCCTCCAAATGACCATTGAAACTTATGACGCCTGTAACATTTTCTTAATTAACCCAAAGGAAACGCTTTTGAATTATATGGTTGCGAAAATTGAAAAAAAATATTGTAAATTTTCCGGCTGAAGAATACTCGATGATTTCTCATAGATTTGGCAACGATTAAGATTTTTGAACTCGGCATTGAGCACTTTTTGAACTCGGCACTCCCAAAAAAGATCACAGGGTTAATCACCGAATCGTTGTCATTTGAAAGCCTTACCAGGTGGGAAACCCGAGATGAATTCACGGATAAGTTGATTAATGTGTAATATAGTTAAAACCCCTTCTCTTTCCTCCAATGATAACGTCAAAACCGTTGAACCATAAGTAGTGAATCACTCCGCAATATATCAGAGGCGCCAATCTCTGGGGGCTTAACGGAGTCGCGAGACTAAAAACAAGAAAGAAAAAAAAAGAAACAAATAAAAAAAGGAGGGGATGGAGTGAGAACGAAGGAGGTAGCGATTCGCATCCTTCTTCCGCCTCCCATCCACCCCCTTCTCCCGTCATTTGAGACGTCTTCTTCGGGCGAGGAGAGGAGAGGGGGGTGGGGCGTGGGATATTCCCGGGGAGTGGAGGGAGGAAAGGGCTTCCGCCGATTCTTCGCCCCCAAGGCTTAGGCGACAATGGACGGGCGGTGCGAGCAGGAGAGGTCCGGGTTCCGCAGACACGGCAGACGCGCCCCTCAACTTTCATAAAGAATCAGCTGGAACCATTCGGATTCCTTTGAGAACAGGTTGTTGCCCGAAAATGCGGATTTGAGGAATCTTTTTCAGGGGTTTTAAATTTTTTTTAAACATTATAAAATTTTTAAACTTTAAAAATGTTACTAAATGCAGAAAAAGTAAAATCATATAAACCACATAAGAGATACGTGGTACAAATTATTTAATGGCTAATGGTGACATCCAAGATGACTCGCTCACCTCTGCCACAAAATCTAAATTGATCGTTTCATCATAGTAGCTTGCTGGGTGTTGCACCTTTTCTTCCCAAACATCAAATAACATTGTATGGTAATGGTCATCATGTACAGAACACAATTGAAATTTCAATAATTTAAGCGCCCTGTTTGATGAGGATAATAAGCTTGTTTCGATAAAAAAAAACGTATTCAAACGGTGCTGAGCCCGAGAGAAACTTCTCACGCACTCAGTAATTCAACCTGACAGTTCAGTTTCAGGGGAACAATTCCTTTCCTGGGAACAGATCGCACCTACAGAATACTTTGAGGGCTTGAAGACTTCGCTTAACATGAATTTGAACCGGGACCCTTCGGTCAAAAGCTAAGCGCTCTACCTATTAAGCTACCACGCTACCCAGACAGATTTATCCATGAATTTTAAGTTACGAAAACGTGATTTTTATAATTCGATTTGAATGACAATGCCGAGAAGAATATGTATGCAAATGAAATAAATAAACAGAATGGCGAAGAATGGAATAAAAATTTAATTTCCACACAAAAAATGTAACTCGATACACGTGGCGAATAAAAACGTTCGACAATAGAACTTTCGCGAGTAGTCACGGAAATTCATGTCGGTAATGATGTGGGTAGGGACGGATCAAACGGAAAGACACTCCCGAGACGACCGCTCAACAGCTCCAGGGACGTGATGAGAATGGACGAGTCATCATTTCCTGCGATCCCTACTGAAGCCAAAGGAAAAAAAGACTCTCGAGTCCAATTCCTTTTCCTTCTTTATCCACCCAACCTCCTAGAGGCGGTGCTGAGAAAATGAAAATAAAAGGAAATGAACAGTCGAAGGATGAACTCGTTTAAAACTCTCCTGTCTTTTACTTCACTTCACGAAAATGCAGCCGCTAGATGTGTAATCGTGAATAAAAAGGGGAAAAATGTAGTTATAATAATAAAATAACAATGATTTATTCTCACAAAATGTTAATATGTATAGAAAAAAAACCAATGGCTCAATAAGAGATTCAAACCGAAGGCCGTTATGACTACATGAAGGTAGAACCAACCCCAGAATAAATGCGACTGAAGCTAAAATATCTCATCTTTTATTAAGTTGAAACCATAATATATATTCATTTTTTTCAACGAAATAAACTCCTTTTCGACTTAAAAAATTGCTTTCTGACCGTGCTGACTTCTAAAAAAACATTTATCAATCTATCGTTCACCTTTAAGTTTAGCTGTTAGTAACTCGATTCTATGCCCTAATTCTCATGCAATATTTATCAGGAATAAACTCTCATTTTCACTTATTCCGCATCTCCTGAGGTAGTAATCTTCTGTAAGTAATTAGGTACATATTTATAACTGCAGTGTTTTGTTTCAATTCACGAAGTAAATGTAGTTGTAGCAGGTGAATAGAAACTTAGTCGAAAATCAGTTACGTAACAGATACCATAACCTGAGGATCCGAGAAAATAAACCAGTGGACACAAAGTTGGATTCCCTTTTTTGCCCCTGTAACACGATCGACTCTATGGTGGACAATATCCTTTCACCCGCTCCTGCCGAGCGAGTGGACGCAGCACGATTCGGACGCCAGGTGGCGTAGCCGCGAAAAAATCAATGGAGGCGCGCGCCCTCTCGAGGTCTCCACGGCTGAGACTGCAGTGTCGGAGGATTAGAGAAAGAGGGACCACCAAGAGACTCGCCGCACTCACCTGTTAGCGCTGCGCCGCGGCGGACGCCACTGCGGCACCAACGGGCCCTCACCCTTCAATTGTTTTCCAGAGAGTGGGCGGCCCACGAATATTAACTATAGAGGATTATCCGGTTGTCTACCAAATGTGCTGCAACCCCATCGCGCATTTTAATTGGTTTACAAAAATCTCCACTTACGACGCCAACGCGATACGAATTTCGCGGGGGAATAAGCTATATATCGGCCTCGTTAACACTTCAAAGCTGCCTGTTACAGCCAAGGGGACTAGATGGAAGAAGAGTCCCCAGTCCGTCACGCAGAAGCTTGATTAACGTTGCCAATTTGGGCGAATTAAGAAGGTAATATTTGATAGGTATTTATTAACTCCTCCCTGCAGCTGTCTAGCCCGCGGTTGTTTCCTTTCGTTCATTTCACGCTATGCTATCACATGACTCTCGGCCACTCAAACAGCGATCGACCTGAGGGGGGATACAAAGAGGAGACCCAAGTCCGTATCGTAGGAACTTGATTTATGATGCCTTTTCATTTGCTTCTAAATCAGTTTACAAAAAAGCCCTCAACACGGTTATGAGTGTAGATCGATTCATTTAGTACTTATGTTTGCATAAGTATATTTGCACTCGCGATAAATAGCATTGAAAAACTAATTAATACGACTAATCATATCATCACGAATATGAATTTCGCTTCGAGTCTATGTCTAGTCAAATTTTTTTCTCAGCGGAAATTTCGCACTTACTGACATAAATGTACTGAATTCCACCAAAGTAAGATATGATACGCATAACTAAACCATTTCTAATAACCATAATTAATCAAGTCAAACTGGTATTTCATTTTAATTCACTCCAAATTGTAAAGCTGTGAGCAGATTTAGCAAACTTTCCAACATTGATACATAAATTATTGGGACGCAACCATTCACATTTGAAATTTACAATATCAAAAGCGTTTCCATCCTCGTTTGCCACCATGATTACGCTATCGTTCACATAAAACTGCTGCGAGGAAAATTCCCTGAACCGGAAATCGAAGCACGGACTTTTTTTTTGGATTTCCAGACCACCTTCTGGCCATTACGTTATTTCCTCGAAAATTAATGACAATTTCACGGCCATTCACTGCAGTAGATTTGAAATGATCACTTCCTGTGAACGTGCACTTTAACGAGGAGGTTCTCAGACATGACTTTTCTTTGCCAAGTTCCATGTTCAAAGCCATTCAATGCACTTCTCTCTACAGTCCTTTCAAAAGTCTTTTCACAAACTCTGTGGCGCTCTTGAAGAAGAAAGAGAGTTTCTTCTGATAAAGCACGGATTACCTTCACCAATAAATCACAATTAAAAATCTGCTAGGCTGGAAAATGGCGAGAAAACGGCCAGAAAAATCCTTTCCAAAGAAAATATATGGGTCAAGTGAGCCACACTTTTGCAAAAAATCTGTGCAAAAGCTAACATTAAAGCGTTGTTCATAAAAAAATTCAATAAAACTGAATACTTTCTCTGGGAAATCCGTGAAGCATATAAAACCCTCGGAATACGTTCTGAGGCTTCTTTGGCCGATTGCTTCATTGAAGGCTATTCGGATCTCCGACCGGGCAATTTCTCTCACAACTGACGACGTTTCGCCTCTCGAATCAAAATCTATTCTCAGGGCTGATGGATGGCCTCATTATTCTTTATTAATTATTCTCGACTCAAGACCGTAAACGTCGACGAGTATGAGAGAAATTATTCGGTGGGTAACCAGAATTCCCCGTATTGATCTTTGATAGCCAACTCCCACATCCAATTTTAGGTACATTTTATTTACTACTAAGACACAATATGACAGAAATATCGCAAGATTAAAGAGGACATTGCGAAATGATTTGAATGATAATAATCTCGTGCGATTTATGGATTAGCCAATTAATTGAGAAGTGAAACCTTGCTCTACGCAAAGTACTCTTTTCCATAAATGTAAAATCCCTTTACAAATAGAATATGGAAATTTCATCTTCATATAAATTCTATCCATTACTCATACAGTTATATTCGTCGCACAATGAAAAGTATATTTGAGTTTTCTATGGATCCCACTCAATGGAAATTACATTTGCTAAACTGAAATTTTCGATTGGCTTTTATGGCATTGCTAGTAAAGCATCAAAATAATATTCAAATATAGATGGCGTTGATCTGTCCCCAATAAAGAAATGCATAAAACAACTTCATTCCAATCGCCCTCCAACAACAGCCATTTTGTTTAAGTTTCTCTTCCACCAACATTTAGAAATACATTTCATCCGGCAGTTTTTACTAATCAAATTAATTAATTTGGAGTTGAGCTATTTGGAAGATATCTCTTAGCGACCACAGAGAATGAAAATGATTTCAAAGGCAAAATAAGGAAAAATTTCAATGGAACTGATGATTATGAAAAAATAGTTTCGGAGATGGAAAATAGTATGAGGAATTTTGAATACTAATTTAAGAGAGAGACTTGGTTAGGGTTGCGTCAGCTGTAACGCACTGAACGGTGCAAAGACTCGGGTACTGAAACAGGAGGGTGAAAAAAATTGGGTGTGTACCCTCCAGATGACGATATGGAGGAGAACAGAAAGAATTAAGTTGAAAGTTAGGATAAGGAATGAGAAGGCCATGCAAAGTGTAGGAAAAGAGCTGACTATGCTGCAAGTCAGAAGAAGACAAAAATTAAACTGATTGGGAATTGTTTACGAAAGGAATTTTTTTGGAGGACGAGATTGAATGAATGGTCAAATTAAAAGGTATATTTTAAAAGAAGATATTCAATGCTTGATAACAGCAAAGAAAAGAAATGTTACCTCACTTCAGCCACTATTACGCCCGAAAAGGGACATGTAAAATGAAAAAAACGAGGATTATTACTCAATATTCGAACTACGAAGGTTCGTTAGGCACATACCCCATTCTATATTTATTCCAGAAAGACATTTGACATGCTCAGAATATAAACAACCGATCAGCGTTGAAGGCAGGGTGGTTATCGATTAGTTGTGAAAGGGATTGCAATCTCTGCCTCAAGATTTCCAGTGTAAATGCACGCGAGGAGTTATAAAAAAAGATCCTTCTGAAAATATGTAGTTGTTGATTGTCAGATTAAAAAAAATATTTTGTTCATATGTTTTTTTTTTCAACTTTCTGGGAAACTATTCCCATGTTGGTGGGTAAAAATGTTTTTGATAGAATTTTTCTGTTTTTTTTTTCCGATGAGTTTTAGTTACCAAATCGTATGTAGTTGTACAGCTTTGCGTTTTTTCTCAAAACGATTAAAATATAAGGCTACGTTGTGTCTTAACTATGCATGAAATTATTCATCTATGTATTATGAGACCTTGGGTGGAGGAAGACGGGGTCACCTGACCTCATTCGCCCCAGAATAAATAAATCAAACAAATATGCTATTACGAAGAGTACGATGATGGATAGGGCAGCGCGGTTTATCCTGTCACTAGACCAACTGTAGAGACATGTTTGCACGCTGAATTTAACTTCCCGAGAAGATACGTAAACACATTCAGAATCAAAATTGCATCATGTAAGCACCCAGCATTAAGCAAATGCACAAATGGAGGTATGTCCAGAAAATAGCCCCTATTCTAATCCCGTGAATCTGTCAGAGTATTTATCCAGCCATCCACTTGCACGGGTAAATGCAACGTATAAGCTGGGTTTAAGACAGGAATAACATCTAAGATATAAACGATATAAACAATATAATAAACAAAAGAATTAATCGAAGAGATGGGATGATGGTGAAAGTCTAAAGGGATATAGAAAAAAGAAGATACCGATTGCTTGACAACAACAAAGGTAAGAAATGTTACCTTTCCTCAGCCACTATAACGCCCGAAAAGGAATATTTAAAATAACGTAGGTTTGTAAGGTAACTAAGGGGATTAGGAAATCTCCTCCTTACAGGGACGCCGACTTTAAAAAAATATTGGGGGGGCCCAAACCGGGGATCTTTCTCCGGGAATTTTGTAAGTAGTGAGTTTTAAGTTTTTTTAAGCATTTTAGAAGAGTCAGATGATCAACATTAGGACACTGAGAACTCCAATCTCGATATCTGGACACTTCGGGGAAAATCGACAAGCCTGAAACTTTTTTCCTCACACCCATAACGAATTATTGAGGGGGCTCGGGCCCCCTCAAGCCCCATGGAGTCGGCGCCACTGCCTCCTTATGATAATAATGATTACAGTGCAACTTGGCTATCACGGCCGTAACGTCAGCATGGATATAGCGTCATTCCTTCCTAATTCCTGCTAAACTTAAATGTAAGCATTGATAAAACCTCGGATTTATCGTTAAATGATTCCAAAATCTCGTATACGACGTTAACAAAATCCGGCTCCAAGCAACAAAGGAATGTCCAAAAGAAAATGACAGATTTCTTTCAGGAATAGAGTTTCATTTAAACACGCTTGTAAGTTTTGAATTTTTATTAGCATGAATTACTTATAAATTTAGTTGCATTTACACCAATAATCTCACTAAAGTATGCATTTGATGAAAAATCGTAATTTTTTATTCATCCAGTGTTATTGATCAATTAGTTGAATAAACCTTTTATAGTGTCACTCTGATGTAGCGTCAATAATTGTGTGGTCCCTTAAATGACGTCATAGCCAGGTTATACTGTATATAAACGAAAATAATCTTCAGAAATCATGAAATTCCATCACTGTGTTTTATTCGTGAGTCTTAACTTTCTCTCCGCCTCTCGAAAGAGCCTTTATGTCCAGCTGATCTCGGTGACGCGGCCGAGACTCTCATTACATATCCCTCCCCTCCATTCCCACCCCATCCCCATTCCCTCTTCGCTTCGGCCTTCGCGTTTCCGCCAAGGGATCTGGGGGAAGGTTACGACCCACTGCCGCTGGAAAGCGCGACTTTAACGCGATATCACGATAATCCCCTTATCTTCCTCGTAATGCATGTCCCGTAGCTTCAGACTGTGAAAAAAGGACGTTCTAATGTACCGATGTATCTCGTCTGATATCTCGCGAATGTGCATGAGCTGAAGGATAAATGATGAACGCTCACACACAGCCTGCATTGTATAGGCTCGAATTTTTTTATCAAATCGCTCTCGAGTGAATCCTTTGTTGGATGGGAGAATGTAGCGAAGGAACAATATTTCATGCCGACTCTCAACTCACCCTGTTGAGTGCCCCCAGGGGCCTTGGCATTTCATTAAAAGCCTATAAATAGTTGAAAAGTTGGTGTTTCAATGATTTTATTCCACGAGCATTTTAGTGATGTGAGGTATGATAAGCATTTTACTAATGCGAGGTAAGATTCTCTAACAAAACAATAACAGGTTCACCAAGCTTAATTAAATCGTATTCCGTGACAACTGTCTTGTCACTGTCTATAATTTATTTAAGTTTAATAGTATAAAGAGTTCTTATGTCTAACACAACCTTCTTTGACTGATCACCTGCTTGCTGTGAGAATCGAATCATTATAGGTCAGCACCTAATCGTGAGATTGGTTTAACAGAGCTCATTACACTAAAATATGGAGCAATGATCATTCAAAAAATTAAAATCGAGTTTATTTTACTCCTGGACGATTATAAGCGACAGTTGAATTTATGTATGCATTTCCTAAAAATGGTGGTGGCTTCCCTCCACGCGTAACAAAAGTATTATATTCTTATTCCCTTATTTAATAAAACAGGAAAAAGTAAAAGGCAAAAATATTAAGGCAATTACATTTTTCCGTGCGCTTAAGAAGAGAAGTATCTTACAATTTTTCAAAAATTTAACCGAAGCACTAAAAAAACATAATAATCAGTAATGATTCAATCGTTGCTGGCTCGACTTTTTAGAATATCGTCACAACTCCTGGTGTCTTCGAGAATGACACAGTAGCTTTCAACACCGGTTGGGTTGTATAAACATCGTGTGGGAAATTGCTGAGTTGGTATTATCCTATTAACAATTATCAGTACTTTTGAATTAAAATTTTAATACTACTTGAAGCCTCAGTGACCCGTTCGATTCCCGTTGAATTAGTTCATTTGGCTTTCTTCCCGACCAATCTTGGATTGCTTTAAGGCAAGCCTTCGATCGTAAGGCAAAGGCGTGGGAATGGATCGAGCGTAGTTGCAGTGAATTCCATTTCCAAAAGCAGGCCATCGCCGATTATTTCCCACTCGTCGCCGCCTGCATTCGCCGTCGCAGCGGAGGTGACGCAATTAGAGAGATCAACCCTTGATCACGAAAACTCTCCCCCTAATCACCATTACCCTCCCATTTATGACAAGCGAATGGGATCAATCTAATCTCGCGAATGTAGCTTCTTCTTAACCCAGTAGAGGGCGCGCGGCGAAATGTAACATTTTTAGAAGGCATCAACACCCCAAAGAAATATTTTTTTCTCTTTCCTCGGTATGATATAGTTATGTTCTGTTCTTTTTTAAATAGGTACACCGAATTAAACTGATACTAATATTTATTCTTATTCAATCAAGAAGAACACTGGGGTTATATACACCTCGCGAGCCCTTTCCCGAGTTATTGAACAGCCAAGCAAGACATGTTTCAGCATCTAAGTCTTTCCATGGGCGGGCGCGTATGACAGCACATTAAAAACACATAACAACTTCTTATTATATTAATTGCCAACTTCATCGGTCACATAATGAGATAAGACCCCCTAATTAAGAAAATTATCCATAGACATGTGGACGGGAAGTAAGACAGCCACAGGTGAAATGTATACATTAGGGAATCAAGGATGAGAAATAGAAAAACCAAGTTTGTGTGAAAATATTAACTGTTTGAAGAAATGATTGGAGAACTTCGTACTGTCGACGGCTGACGGCAATTACGAAACTCAGCTCAATAACTAAGGTATAAGCAGGAATACGCTTAGAGGGTGGCCTTAAAATAAAAATAAGATGTTCCATGGGAGCTTTAGTCTCTTGAAGACGTATTTTGAAAATTTTCATTAATTTTCCATTTATTATTATTATTCTTTCTACTTTTCTTCGATTTGGTCATATAATGCGAAATTTAGCTTCGGTAAAACACAGATTTTTTTCCTTTCATTCGGGGAGGGGAGAAACTACCCCGCCCCCCTTACCCTCTACTCCCTTTAGATCCACGACCGATTCATAACACAACGCAGTTTTTCGTGCAGAATGGGTGAGTGAATAGTACCAGCTGAATTAATGTACCGCATTGCCGGGTCAGATATCGACGCCATACACGATCGAATAAAATCGATAGCGGTGAAAGTCGCGGATAAAATTCTTTTTCTCTTTACGAAATCGCGAACGCCGTCCTATCCCTCGTAATTGCGCATTTCATTTTCCTTTGTGGCGGTCCAAAATTTGCCAGCGTGTGAGCGGATGAAGCCCTCTTTGTGGACTAATAAAAAAAGACGGCGGCCGATCTCGTGCCTAGGACTTCCCATCTCCTCACGGGGTTCCCCATGGGCGCAAGAGGAGCGGGCTTTCATTGTGACTCACGATAACCTACGCAGTGGATAAGAGTATAATGGAAGGATGTCTGGAGTGATTGCTGAAGAGAACGGGGAAGGGCGCAGATATAGCGCAGTTTGATAAAGATGCTGCTTAGGAGATCCAGCCGAGATTGAATAACTCACTATAAACACTTTTCATATACTTTATTTGAGAGAAAATGTCGCTATCACAATCCCCTATATAATTTCTACTGTATAGATACCTTTTTCTCGACGTATACGCAACCAAACTCTACAAATGAAGTACCAAAATGCACAGAATTTATCAGAGAACATGCGACGGCATATCTTACTTCCTAAATATTGCTATTGTTTCCTAAAATTGGTTTTAAAAATGGCCCTTGATATTTCTCTTAGGGGATGAGGCGATCCGCCATCTTGACATCACGCACTTGCTCCATGGTGCAGAGCAAACCTTTATTTCAGGATATTTAAGTGATACCAATTTAGTTTCAGATACATATTATTATATTTTTTGCGGACCTGCATTGAAAAGAGCCGGGGAAGCCCGCTGGGAGCGGGCGCATCACGCTCGTATTGATATTAAAGCGCTAAATATTGATAATATGAACCGTATTTCACTCTTAGATCACATAAGTATTTGCGATTTGTTTAGATTTGAAAATGTATTTTTTCAGTCTGATCAAACTTGCTGCGTGCTTTTTACGTGACTTGTATCGTTTCTAACCAATTTGAACATCCTAGATTCGCACAGACTAAGGCTCACTCAAAACAAGAGTGGTCGATAGGCATTCAAGATTTTAACAGTAAAAAAATCCTTCGCCTATTTGAATACACAAAATGTCGTGGATTTATACTTATAGCCGACGCATACGGAAGCCACGCCCAGCGAGTTCAACATTCCCAGGTCTCATTTACTTGTATAAATATAATGCACGAAAAATCATTTCACGAATAAAACCTATAACGGTGGGAATAAGGGACGTATTCATTATTCTAAATAGCCCCTCTAAGATGACATGGAGATCTTGGCAGTCCTGAAGACCTACGATGAGCACGTGCTTGTCCCGAGATTTTCCGATGTTAATTTATTACATTCGGACAGAATACAGACAGAAGGTTGCGCACTATAAAGCTTTCGCCACTGCCTGGGTGATTTATGAGGGGGAAACAGGGTTCAGGGAGAGATAGAAGCAGGGAGATGGGAAGGGTAAAGAGACCGCAGCGCCTTTCAGCAAAGAAAGAGCAAGTGAAAGAAGGAGAGGTATGGACTGTGTAGTCTGCTTTCTCTTCACCTTTCAGCCACACTGCCAACGTTTCCGCAATTGCGCTCCATTTGCGCACGAAGCGGGGTAGTGATAACGCCATGTTCATACCCTGAATATAACACATTCGTTTAGTAATAATTTATTTAATTGATCATTTTTTATTAATTTTTATTTTTTTCAAGAAATTTGGCTTATTTATAGCATAAAATGTTTGTTCCTTGGCCAAATGTAATGGAATATTCATGTTTGAAATAAAACGCGATGTACGAGCGACGGTGGAGTTAATATAAGCATCTTAAACATTTTATGAACAATTAATTTTCATTTGGGCCAACAATGACATCGATTAGACACAAAAATAGGTGAATAATGTACTAAGTTTTGTAGTGCGTACGCATTTATACACGAGGTTGCATGTTAGTTTACGTGACTTAGGCCAAAGGGACGTCATCAAGAAATGTTGATGATATTAATACATGGTCCATTAAAATCAACCAAAACAAAAAAAAACACATTTATGACTCAATGGCAACTCTTTGAAACATTTGCTCAGTTTTGACGTTTTTACATTCGCATAAAAAAGCTAAGATAACAACTAATTAATCTACGCTATTCTAGACGAACGGAATGCAGGAAGGTGTGTAGTGTTCAACATCACTTAAGGTATATAAATATAAGGATGTACACCTATGCCTAAATACTAAGAATAAAATGCCTAAATATTACAGTGTATTTCTAGTGCTAGCTTCCAAAATTAATCTCCCCCTACTAAGTATGCAACCCGAATAGAAGATGAGTATGTAAAAACATGCCACGGGTATATTTCAGGAGCCAGATCGAGCATGACTAAACGGAACACAGCTAATGAGAAACACTGAATGAAAGATACGTAAAATGTGATTAACCGAACGTCTGTTCATATGTGAACTTTTGTAAAGACTCAGGATAACATCCTCAACAGTGACTACAGCTTGGAGGCGAACTGCAGTGACTAATTGCATTTGAACATAACTTCGTTTTTAATTGTGTTATTACGAAGAAAAATGAATGAGAAAGGCTAGATGTAATGTAGGGATTAGAAATAATAAATCTCTAAACCAGATATAAGGAGTATGAGGAGGGTATATAATTTTTACGGTTAAACACAAAAAAATTCCTTTTCAAAGTCCAGAATTCGCACCGCAACTTGATCGAACCAGGGTAATAAAATTCTAAAACGGAACACAGTAATACCTACCTATTTAATATGCATAGCTCTCAAACTGAGGAGAAATGGGTGGAGTGTATTTTTGAATAATTCGACCCCGAAGAGACCAAATCGCAAGTGCACATGAAGTGCAAAAATTCCACAGAGGAAAACTCATTCGCCTAATCCTGAAACTCCGCAGAGGAAGACGATGCCTTTATGCAATTGGGCTATTCAAACAAATTCGAATTTGAAATTCATCGGTAAAATATGGTAGATGAAAGGAAAAGATAAGTTAATAGGAAAAATATCTTCTCCATTCAACCATTCTCTCGTAAGTTTTGCAAAACAAAAGATGGAAACCTGCCTCCCACTTTTCATTAGTGGTGATATCATAAGAACTCTGGTTCATTTCACCGATTAGGAACAACCCTCCACTGGGTGAAGGAATCGCTGACAAGAATCTAAACAACAAGCCGAGCGAGCTAGATGCGCGAGGACAAGAACTAGCGGGGAAGCGGTGATTCGCACAGCAGGAGATTGTGACGCCGTTAACTTATCAGCGAAAGGGTTGAGACCGCGGACTTCTCCCGCTAACAGCTTGAGAAGTAGGTGTCGCGACAGATTGACAAACAGAAAAACGATTCTCTTAAATAGGGCCGCAATTAGGAGTTTTGTCAGGGGAGTATCAGTTTGACGGCTCTCCTCCCCTGATCCCTCCGCCTTCTCCTCAACCACTAAAATATAACATATCTGTAAGCAACTTTTTTGAGATGCGTTAGTTTAAAGTATACACTTTCATGTTTAATATTAATGAGTCTATTAAAATTATTGTTAAATAATTCATAAATTAATAATTATCGTTAATTGATTTGATTAGAAATATTAAGTTAAATGATTAAAAATAATAATTTAATTAGAAAAATTAAATAACTTTTTAAAATTCTCCGCTCCCGTCGGGGGCACGTGCCCCCTCTACCTTGTCCTAGTTCTGGGCCTGCTCTTAATTTTTCAAACCCTATCGCACGCATAACAAAGTTGGTGCACGAGCCAATCACCTAATTAGAAGTTTTACACTTGAAAACGGCATCATCGAACGAATGGCCTCACTCCCTCGAGAGACAAAGGCAAATTGGAATCCATAGACATCAATTAGTAAGGCGAACATCCGCTCGGGTGCGGCGATCCTCCCATCCCTTCCTGCATGTGGGACTGCTGCAATTGAGGGCCACTCGCCATTTGACGCCCTCGAGATGGGGGCACGGTCGAAGGTCAAGCGTCGCAGACGACGCAGCGGGAAGCAGAGAGAGAGAGAGACGAATGAACTTGACATTAATGCGCAATCGCAAAGGCGTCTCAAAAAGGGGTGAGGTCGTCCATTCGCAACACCCGTGCTGAAGGGAATGAAAACTCATATTTTCTTTGCATCTTCCCTTCGAGAGCTGTGATTCCCTTGCAGGACTGTTCAGCGTTTCCAGATTTTATTTTTAGGAGAGGATTTGGGAAAATAAAGTTCACTTTGTACTTCCCGTAGTGGAACTTAAGTACCAACCATGGTGTCGACAATTATGGTATGATATTTGGAAGAAGAGATCGACAGCTGAGGTAATTTGCGCCATGACGGAAGGGTATGGAAGGAAGGCTGGAGAGAAAACCGGTGTCGAAATTGGCCTGCTCAGAGAGTTTATGTTACTATAGGAGGCTCCATTAGGTAGCAGTTGCCGCTTAACTGTGAAACCGGTTTCCGCACATAAATTCGCACTCCAACTTTAGTCAATAGTAGTGCAAGGACCGGTAGCTGTCAATGCATTTGGCTTTAAATTCCCTTCAGAACTCCACATGAATATATACTGTCGTGGTCCAGTGGCTTCGGTGATCGATTCCTTCGCCGAGGTTCTAAAATCGAGTCTCGTCTGCAGTGCTTAAAAAAAATATCTCTTCCTTCCTCTATAAGCATTTGAAGCATGCCAAAGGCCTCGATTGAAATCTAAGAGTAAATGTAGATTTACATAAAAGCAACTTCCAAAAATGAAACCTAAATTGATTCATATTCGCACTTTAAACAACTATCAAAGTGACCATACTCTTAACTATGAAGTCTTTACTTTGAAATAAGGCGAGGAATCAAACTAATTTATTTTTCCCGAGGAAATGAAACGTATAGAAATTCGCTCATGTTGCCAGCTTGGATGGAGCGGACGAGCCTATCATCTGACCCCTTAAACCACGGCCAATTGCCAACATTATGGCCACACCAATGTCCTCGAAAGCCCAAGGTTCGATTCATGGTCCATGGAAATCTTTTCCTATGGCAATTTATTTAAATCAATATAACTTTTACTTTCGTTACGATCTTCGATTTTACCAAGCGTTTCAGTAAACTGAAGTAATTCATTCCAGATAGTTTGTTTTTTGCAGAGGATTCTCCAAGATAGCCTCTGCATATTTTTATACAATATTGCACTCCTAGGTTCAGCCAGACGTAATTTGATCTCTGTACTAAAGTCACACAGAGGACAAATTAAGTGCCTTCGCTTCCGGTGTCCCATGAGTCTTCAGGAGCCAACTGGCAACTTTGGAGGAATGAACAGGACATTTCTTTGCTAAGAATTGAGATGGGTGTTGACGCAATAAAATCATCTACCTCACCGTTTATTTATGTAAGCAGCGAATGTATCAGAGGTTCAGGCACTAGACGAACGCCAACAATAAGCCAAATCAGAGATTCATTTGATACATTTCTATAACTCTCCGAAATAAGCAGCCCTTTTCATTTTTAGATATCCAGAATATGAGTGTTATTGGCCATCAAAATTGGAACGTGACAGCGTAATGGGTAGAACGCTTGGCTACTGATCGAAAGGCCCTGGATTCAAATCCCAGGCGAAGTCTTCGGGTCATTGCGAAAATCTTGGAAGCACGAAAAAATTCCCTGGGCATGACACTGGGAACCTATCCTGTTAATGAGAAATACACAAATCAGTGACTTTGATCAGTATAAGGTCTACCATCTCTGAGCCGCATCCAAGCCAACCTTCGAGTGCAATCACTTGTGGAGTGACCTTTAAAAAAACTTATTTCCTGTTTTATTTATTAGCATAAAACATCGCTCCATATTATAGCGGAACAGTAACACTTAATATCAGCGTGAAAGATGGGACAACCGAGTTCCATTCCCCTCTCAGGGTCTGAGCCTTTCAAAGCGACACCCCTCCAAAATCACCTCACCAAAGTCAACCAAAAATATTCTCTCTCGATCGATAAATAACGACCTCAATAAAGCTGTCAAATCCGAAGAAGAATGACTCTCTAGCCACAAAATAAGAACTTCGACGTTCAATACGTCTTTGGGCCAAGGTAATATGTAAGGAATTTTTATTCTTGTTGTTATTTTTGGCCAATGAATAGGATACGATGTATCAAATACCTAGGGTGGTCCAAAAACAAGACGGATGCTCCGTAAAGCCAAACACAAATATAAAAATTAATATTCATGAGAAAAATTTATTATGTTAACGCTTTATACACACCAATTCATATAAAACGACCCAGTATTCTAAAATTATTAAAAAGTATAATATAAAAAATTATAAAAGTATTATCATGCTACAAAAAACTTCAGCATACAAAAGTAAAATAACTACGACTAACACAAAGACCGAAATCCGAAGGAGCAGGGTACCACATAATAAAATATCGAAGCAGAAACTAAAAAATTAACAAATTGAAGAATAAATAACGAGATTATTTTTCATAATCAAGGTAAGGCATAAAGGTAAAGTGAGCTCAAATTAATCCTGTAGTCGCCATATATTTCAAGGATAGCGGCAATGATAGTGACATACCAACCAACAGAGGACGTATAAACCAGCAAACCGATAGAAACCAACCAACACATAAACCAACGCCTTTTCATTCCCTGATCACGTATGCGAAATATCGGCAACAAATCAGTGCACGGCAGGAAAAATATATTGAACAGCATGCTGTCAATAAGAATGACAACATTTTGAAACGCAAGAAAGGAAAAGATTAACCAAATCACACGATAACAATGACCATTTGATATAGTAACATTAGATTAGACTTTTCTTTTCCGATAAAATGAAAATCGTATTTTAAATTATCCACTTTTTGAAAGAAAAGTGATCGTGCGATAGAAGCTTACGAGTTGATCAAGCGTGATTGCAATCTTTAAGTACCGGCATGTGTCAATATCCCACCCTCAAACTCATCTTCTTAAGGTTATGACTCATTAGTCTTGAGGCGATTATAGCTAAAGCCCCCATTAACTTGGTCGTACCGAGAAAATACCCTTAGGTCTTTGGCTTCTTGGTGGCAACAGCGTCGTCAGGGCTTCCCAAGTACGTGGCTGTCTGCTCAAGCCAGAGAAGTCGTAAATACTCGGAGGGAACACATGGCTTTCTAAGAAATCCGTTCGCGCAGACGACGACGGAACCTGTGAAGAGTAGCCAGCTAATTATTTCAGCCGAAATGTTCTCTCGTGGTTTTTTGTTTGCAAGTCAGCGGGCAGTATAAAATGTGCTTTGAATTAGTGGCCAAATATTTGAACGAGGGAAGCGCTAAGGGTAGATGCTGAAATACGAATTATCGTGTAAGTACGATAATACGAATTAATGTCAAATTTGACCAAATTTTACCCTTTTTAAACATAATCATGGTAACAATCGACAATAATGATATAAATGGTTTGATGGGATTTGAATCATCCGATCATTACATGCTCGGCGTAAGTAATGAGTTAGAACAAAGTTTACTTTACTTTAAACATTTTAATCTCTCCGACGGATACAGTTAGATACGACCAAAAAAGATACCTTACAGAAGAAGGCAACTGAATAATAATAGCATAATATAATAATGATAAAAGAAATTGGATCGTATTGTTATGAAAACATAACAATGAAGCCGGTCCTTGGCGACAAATAAACGAATTATCCACAGGTTTACTGGATTTAAATAAACGAAGAATGAAAGATTGAAATCGATTGTCTAAAATTCAGATTTTCTTGCCTGAAAGCCAGATTCTCAGTAGTTGAGGAATCGTGAAATACTAATTGATTTCAAGAAAGAGAATGAATACTGATGAAATAGATTTTTTATGATAAAAGGATAACATAACCAGGAAAATTTGAAGGTGATGAGCGAGTTTCAAAACGGGAATCCATTTTCAGGATGGAAACCATTTGAGAGTAATCATTTTCGCGTAACATTACCCCGTGAAAGAGAGAGACAGAGACTCCATCTCGCCCGGAAGACGACAGCTTTCGTAATGAACCTCCTCGAGGCGACACGCCGAGGCCTGAATCTATCTCTCGAAATTGAAGAGCATGCTATGACTTGGAGTACACCGCTCATCTTGGATTAAAAATAGTCGTCGCCGGTAGAGGACGTCGAGACTTGAGCTAAAAGCCGTCCAAAGCGAGGATCGACGCTCGACCGAAACAACTGGGAACTCGGAAACGAGGCTCGTTAACGGGGGAAGATTAATTGGTCGGTAATTGAGGGAACGGAAGGCGCTAAGATTTTCAAAGTCATTTTTCCCCTGCTTGTAAAGCAATGCCTCGATGTACACTGCACTGAAATGAACACTTTAAATTTTCCACGATTATAAAATTTATTCCTACCCAGGTTTTGATATTTTTTGATCACTACAACATCTTCAGGGTTATAAACACACAAAATTCGCAGACAGGTTTCTAGGGTTTTCCACCGCTTAATGTTCTCCATGTGTCCCGACGTTTCCAGCAGCGACTTGCTGTTCATCCTCAGGGGATATTCTGAATTCAGAAGAACAGCAAGTCGCTGCTCGAAACGTCGGAAGACATGGAGAACATTTAACGGCGGAAAACTCGAGAAAATTTTCTGCACCTGATACGGCGGGAAAACCTAAGATCATACAATATCACACGTACCTTGAAGATGATGTAGTAACATCGAACAAAGGTGAATTCGATAAAAAAAGGCTAGTTATTGAGCAGAAATGATAGACTTCAACCAATACTGATAGCGAGTTGTCGCGTTTTGGGACCATTCCACATCGTATGAAATCCGAGGGTACAAGAGTGATGGAGAGGAATTTTTCCATTTTGTAATAAAAAATAATTTTCAACGATTATAAAATGTTTTCCTACCACGAAGATCTCGACCAAGGTTTCGATGAAACTACATCATCTTCAAGGTAAAAACATACCATTTTTACCTTGAGAATGATGTAGTAACGTCTAAACCTTGGTTTTAATAAGTTTTGTAATCACGGAAAATAGCAGATGTTTATTTCAATATGGAAAAAATTTACTCAATCACGCTTGGATCTTCGCATTTTATACGATGTAGAATGACCCCCACTCACAACGCGCCCAGCTCGCTATCAGTATTGGTTGAACAGTATAATTTGCGCTCAAATATTTTCTTCTTTCCATCAACTTTGCTTTTGAATGAGTTTTCTTCCTTCTTCAAGAAATTAATGACCGCTTTGTGAAAAAGAAACCGATAATTTATAATAACGTTCTCGATAATTTATAATAACGTTCAGGTCTTTCAGTTTTAGAAACCAAACCACACGAATAAAATTTCGGTGGAATTCACAATGTGTATTACTTTCCAAGTTAAGATAGAGAGCAGAATATCTGTTTGTAGAAATCCACATTTCGTAAATTCATATCACTTCCAGAAACTGCCATAAAAATTGAAGACCTAAGTTTGGTAAAAAAAAGGAACCTAACGAGAACTGTTTCGCAATAATAGGGGAGTTTTTTGACGTCATTTTATTGTTATTATTATTGCATAAGTTACAATTTGGCAACTGATGCATCGCTTCAGCCGGTTAAAACCGATCGAGCTGCTGTAACCTTTCATTAAATGACGTCATGAACAAGGAAGACGCCCACGGACTGCAGGTGAATGCCTATCTACGAGAGATAAATTGCTGTATTGCTGCAGATGAACTGTGTAACAGATGCCTAGCTTCTCATTATTTACGGAATGCGATGTTTTCGACGTTATTCTTGACAAAACGCCCGAAGCAATCACAAAACGTTGAAGTCTGCTTCCATTCATGCACCTTCTGAGAGACTGCGTTGACGCGCCGCCGCACACATCGCATAGAGGGCGCTGCGGAAACTGGGTCACGTGCCTCGCGGCGGAGACAGAGCGACAAACTAAATCCGGGGAAAAGGAACTCTAGTCGTTACCGGCGCCTTTGACTCTATAACTCCCAGGAAGATTTGAGTCGGAGAGTGAAAAAATTATACTACAAACAAATGCTAGAGCTGCTTTCGGATAGATTCAAATACCATGGTATTGCTATCGCCAGTACCGATCGAAGTCTCACTAATAATTTGATTATGTAGCGGAAAAATAAAGAGAAACATTCATCGAAGTTATTAAATTAATGACCCTAAAAACCTCATTTTTAAAAACCTCCTACTTTGGAGAAGCCTGTGAAGAGTTTAAACAATATAAAAGGATTCCATAAATTTGGAGTTCCCTACATGTATACGAGAATTTTAGTTTGGGGGTATCCGAAAATTTCACCCGAGATTTAAACCCAGGACCCATCGATTAGTAACCATGTGCTTCGACAATTGGGCTACTACTCCCCCCTTGTTGTATAGGAAGGATAGCTTGAAGGGTAAGGAGTGGCTACCGCAAGGAGGAAAGAGAATGTTCAAAGGACAGGAAGGAGGATGAGACGCGTGGTGGAGCAGAGGAAGGGATTGTATTCCACAATTCTTCCACACCCCGTTTTGGTGGAATAAAGTCAAAAAATGACGAGAAAATTTACAAATATTTTGAAAATTCACAACCCCCTCCTGGAGCTAGGAACTCTGATCAGTTATTCAACTCGAAGTTTGATTTGTTTTCTCTATAACAACACCCCACTCCATTTCAAGTGGATGACTTTGAGCAGGTGAAAATTCAATGCAGATATGCCACCCTCTTTCCATGTATCACCTGCTACTTCTCACGAAGTTCTCGCAGCTACAAAATTGACTTTTTTAAATACATTTAATCATTCCAACGCCCTGATTATTATGGAGGGATGGTATTTGAACTCAGGGCCTATTGATCTAGAGCTTGTCGCTGAACACTTTCGCCTATTCTTTCTCAATTTCAGGGGACTTTTCGTATTCAATAAACTTATATAGATAGAGTGACGAAATATCGTTTTTTTTTCAGTAAATGTTAATTATTATATTAATTTGAAGGGTTAGTAACGGTCATCACAGAAAGGACTTCTGTTACAATACTATTTTTTTTAAAGCATACTTTGATTTCGACTGTTTCAAAAGCGAGAGGTAGAATAAATAGCCTCTTTCCCTCCAATTAGACGGGAAATAATTTTTCGGATATGATTAGAAAAAAATTCACAGAAAAATACCAATACCACTTGTAAGTGACTTACCTACGTGGAATCAAAGCCATTTTAAATAAAATTTACAGTCAAAGCAATTTTTGGATCAATAATTTTTGCCCTACCTATTTACTTGCGTATTGCTGAAAGAAAGGTAATACAAAACAAGCAAGTAGAATAAAAAGGGATGAAAAACTGCACGTTATGGGAGGCAGAATCTATGAGCAGATAAAAAGTAATACAGAGGATGAAGAGACTCTTGATGCCTATCTTTAGGCACCTAAGGAAACTTTACATGGAATGCTTAACTTAGCAATTCTACAAAAAATAAGTATTTACGATGACCCTGCTGTCCAATTACGACGACAAAGTAGAAGCTGTTCAGTCGAACTCGTGTGGTTGCAACGTGCGTTGGCGAGTAACGTTGCATATTCGTGTGGAAGTAAAAAGTTGAGTTTTTTATTTAAAATATACACGGATATTATGTTACATGTTAAAACATATGGTCATAAAATCCGAAAATCCAAGGGTGATGGAGTAGAAATTGTATATAAGTATTGTAATAAACTCTTGCAATTACCCAGGATTTTAAACTTTTATTCCAAAATAGGTTTCAATGCTACTACATCATCCGCGAGGTACAAAAATTGTCCAAAACACCATTTTGTATCTTGAAGAAGATGAAGTAACATCGAAATCTAGGTCGGAATAAAAGTTTATGATCGCGGAAAATTTAAAGCGTTTAATTCAACATATGTAACATATCCCTGAAATTTTGACTTTTAAAAAGAAGGCGTTCAGAGAGAAAGTAGAACCAGTTGATATGCCTCTTGCTAGGGAACTTTTTGAAGAGAAGAAAGCGAGGGCAGAAGGAGAGGGTCTTCAGGAGAGTGAGTGCATCGCAGTCGTGTTTGCTTAAAAGCGGCTTCTCTCGACCCTTGCGGTCCACACTACCACCATCCACTGCTTGCCTTAGCAACCGAATCTCACGGCAGCGCCTACCTTTGGAGAGAGCGGGCGCTTCTAAAAATAAAACAACCGCAGCATTCGCGTATCGCGGTGGAGTCCTCTCCTCGTCTCATAGGGGAAGAAAAAGGTGCGAGTGTGAAGGCCATTCAGATAGAGTGGAGTGGACCGAATGGATAACACCAGGGTAGTATTGAAGTCAATATGCTGGGATAAATTTCTAATATAGAATCTTAAACTAAAACTACTGTCTACCGAGTACCGAGAACTTTTTTACGAGGAAAAATAGGGAGATTGGGTATTGTATCCATAGCCAACAAATTCAACAATCCGAAGATAGGTTTGAATCTCCACTGAATTCTCTTATCAGCTTAAGTTTTTACACTTGAATAATTATTCTTTTCTCCATTCTACATAAACACATAAATATCCTTCATCACCGGCTTTATATATATTTCACCCGAGGAGGCCTTTCTTTGGAATTCTTTCCTTCCATTAATCCGTCATCGGTTACCATTATCACACTCTCAAGTTACATGTAGATTCAGTTGTCCCGTCTTCTTCTCAACTGTGCAGTAAAAATGTGTTCACATGGATTGTATTGGAATATTTCCGTATTATCAGTTATCTCTCGCAATTTTACTATTTATTTCCACCTATTAATGGTTTTAAAATAGTTGTATCGTATCATTTTTCAAATTAACATAGGGTGCAACTCTTAAAGGTCGTGATTCAGGCCAGAATATTGTAAGGCTTGTTTCTAAAAAGGAAACGAAAGAATCCACAAACTTATAAAAAAGGAAATATCAAAGACGGCGGTTAACTCCCTGATGCCACAGTACGGGAAGCAGAAAAGGACGTGATGTTCATAGAATTAGGAGTGGAGAAATAGCTATGTCACACAGAACAGGTTAGCTTTGGAGAGGAAAAAGTAGAAAAGGATTGCCAAGGGCCAGCTGAATCACAGAGATACTAGTGATGATGATGACAAAAATTACTAATTTTTTTTAAAGATAATATTATTTTCAGTGTCGAATAATTTGCAATATCATAAACGAAAGATAAAAAAATCTACAATTGAGGTCACTAATGTAGTTTGGGCGCTAAAAGAGTAGGCCAAGATTCGACAGACATAGAGTGTATACAATAATACTCAAAATGTTAACATGCTGAATATAGACACCCCTTAGAAAGAAGAAAAATCCTGAGATCGAGTTCCCACTAACGAAATATATCCAGTTGTTTTAATGAACACAAAACTAATGCTAGGCTCATAAAAAATCCGTTGTTATGATCCACAAATATGGTTAATTTATGGTGCTTTAAATTTCCGGTGAGGCATTATGAAAAATTTAACTGATGTACATACAATATCAGCTTTTATGAGTAAAAAATACTCATTTACGATAGAAATTTATGTGCGCATTCCTCCGAGGAAATTCTTGCTTCATTCTAAATTTATACATAAGAATACAGGTACTAAAGTATATTTTTATTTTTACCTTTGCTCCCCTTTTCACGCGGCTACCCTATGAGTACGCATCATTTCCGAACGAGCGGTCATATTTTGTCATTTTTTCTTGACTTATTACTTGTATAAAACTAAAGCTATCATCTTGAATTTTTCTTTACAGATATATGCGGAGGGTAAACCACAACAAAATTTACCATGTATAAAAATGCTTCCCCTTAAAAATCTTAGGTATAATTTTGGACTTTAAAAAACAGTTAAATGTTGGCACTCCCTACAGGTATATGGTGCTCTCTTTATGTAGGCTTCAGCGGGTTGATGGATATGAAGATAAAGATGAGCCGGTTATAACTCCGAGTTGGTTAAAAAAAGGACCATTTCCAGTAATTAGCGTTATAAATAGAAGAGTTCTTGCATGTTTCACAAAACATAATTCATTTACACTGCACGTTTTAACACTTTCACGTCATTTAATTTAAGTTGAACTTGCTAGATTTATTTTACCTACTTATTACAGATCGGTTACACCACACCTCATCTGAAACAACAAGTTCCTTCCGCAAACAGTGTATTTTGAAACAAGAAATAAGTGGAGGAAAAAGAACCAGTCGATAGGTAGCGGTGCAACGTATCGAAGCAACGAATAATAATGATATTCTCCCGATATCTATGCAATATTACAATGATATGATGTCGATATTCTATCGACAACGCCAATCATTCGCGACGGCCGGGAGAGATGCGGTGGAGAGGAGCAATTTGTGGCAAATCGTTCTTCTCTTGTCTCCCGACTTCTCCTCCTACGCCCACGCCATTCTTCTCGGCGGATGCACTGGGGGCGGAGTGAGGGCCTTGCCCCCGTAGTCGACCCCTCGCCGACGTCTAAATATAAAAGGCGGACGGCACGATCTCTTTCTCCCTGCCACTGCCGCTTTGGCGTACGGTGATACTACTGCCGGAGGGCTGGAGGTGGGTGATCTGCGGGGCGAAGGTGGTGCCCTCTACGGTACATCGCACGAAACTCGACGACAAACCTCTAGAGAAAGGATAAACAGAGCGCGATCAATGAGACTGAAAGCGTGTGACCATAAAAAAAGGTCCTAGGTTCAAATTCCGAGAGCAGCACTTGTACACCACAAGCATCACAAAATCCTTAGTGCGCGAGGTGGCCCAGGGAAAGGAACTGGTCGACCTACCCTGAATTCGTGAAATTCAACATCTGTAGCTTAGTCTGAGGTGAGCTCTACCCTCACCGATATAAACCAACCTACCGATTGAATGGGGTAAACTAATGAGTGAACAATGAGGTTGTGAACTAAGTTACTTATGAACAATTCCGACCTTATCTTGGATAATAACAAATACTAAATTAGTGACCTGTAAATTTTCCCACTTTCTTTGAACATTCGGGGCAGCAAAGACTTCTCGAGTAAATTCCCCATCTCTTTGACTAATCTCGACAATACTTCGCCATACGTCTGCAGTAACGTTAGGAGCAAACATTTTCACGGGGCATTTTTAAGCAAAAACAGAGGACTGTGCGAGTAAGTGTTTAGGCTTGCATTCTGCGGCTAGTCATTATGAACGTTTGTTTTTTCTCAAATTTATGTTTGTGACACCTAATCTGACAGAAGAGTCGATTAAGGAGAGCATTAAGGAAATTATAAGTCGATTTAGGAAAAAAATCGCATATATTCTATAGATAAGGATTGGGAAGTTTTCCGGCTGTTATCTCTGACGAAAAAAATTTCCAAAACGGTCAACCCTTCGGTCACGCGCCCTCGTCTCGAGTTTTTTCTCTCGCTCCCATAAGGGAATGGACTTGGGAGGGATGCGAGAAAGGCCAAAGATCGCTCAACGGCCACAGGCGTTGCAAAAACAACAGCAGCCTAATTCTTCAGGGGCTGATGAGCGAAAAGACAAAGTTTTCTCCAGAAAAAATAAAAGTTACCCGATTATTTATAGAAATATGGAGGGTACAAGCGTCATGAATTTTGAATTTCTGAGATTTTAAATAATGCATGGTACGCCAAAATATTCAGACGACGACATTGTCACTTAAACCAACACTAATTGAATGAAAGCATACGTTAAACACATGCAAGTGATATATGTCACAAGAGATTTGTCTTTCCACGATCAAATATTGCTTATGCTCGTTCCATACTTCACTGCCAAGTCCGCGACGCGTAGCATTGCTCTCACGTTTTCCCACGCTTCCAAGCGATATTTAAACGGTCCCTGATGATACTAACAGTAATCGAGTGAAGTTGTAGGAAAGTTTTTTTTTTAAACATGAATTGACTATAAAAATTGAATACACTTTTAACTAGATAAAAATATTGAACATTATTTACCCAATGATAATCTTAGATTTTTAAATAAAGGCTTGCGTCTTCAAAAAGGCATGATAAATGAAGGAGAACATATTAAAACAATTTTTTTGATCTATCAAAATAAGAGGTTAATTATCTGATGAATAATTTAGGCAGGTAAAAAATTCAAACGAACTCAACAAAACGCCAGAAAACTGATTGGTTTACTGAGGTTATATTAGCACGAACTATACATCGCGTTGCAAAGCTAATCCATGAATTCTTATCACAGATATTCATTCTCATTTATATAATGGGAAAAATACTTTAAAAATCACTCGAGAATCACGTCCAACACATAAATGGGTATTCAAATTTTAAAATGGTCGACTTCATCTCGTTAGGTAAGTAGTAGCTGATGTTTTTGTTGAAGGGAAAACAAATTAAACGAATCATTTTTAAAAGAAGAAGAGTAAAAGTGATGCAAACGAAAATAGTAAATATAAAACACCAAATCTTGAATAAGTGAAAATTATGATTGAAATTTCACAATAATCACCTTTTTGCTGGAGGCTTAAAGGTTAAGATTGAAAGCAGAAAAAAATAATACGGGGGAGACAATGTTCATGCCAACAACAAAAAAGAGGTAAAAATAGGCAAAAAAGATGATGATTGAAGGTATAAAAAAATAATAAGGGGGAGGGATTTTTCATGCCAACAACAAAAAAGAGGTAAAAATAGGGAGAAGCACTGAACTGTAAGCCGGAGGATTTTTGAGCCCCTGAGGCTCAAATGGATTAAGCGCAGCATTCAACAAAGCAGAAGTATTTATTCTCCCGAGGCTAAGACGTGGTTTGCCGATAACGTAATCGACCACCTTCGACGTTCGAAGTTTTCCCGAGGAGAATGCACACCAATGAAAAGTCTTATAAGTCTTGGGTAATAGAGCAAGTATGAGAATCCGTCATTAACCACTGTTCAAAATATTTGCACGAGATGAATGTATTCAAAAAATTACCAGCCAAATATCAGTGATACGTGTGTTTATAGCGAAATTAATAATGGTTGTTCAAACATAGAAACGTTATATTCCATGAAAAATACTAAATTTTATTTCACTCACATCATTCGTTTAAACGAAAATCCTATGATCGATACAATTTGATTACAAAGAAACTGCTTTTCGGCATTAAGTTGAAGTATACAATATTACCTTTATAAAAATTGTATCATCGCTTTTCTCAGAGTTTCAAACATGGATAGAAAAATAAGTGAGAATAAGATTTTATGAAAGACAAAAAGAATAATAAATAATGGAAAATGTGTATGATTACATTATTATTCTTTGTAATATGCCACAGCCTTTTATTCTGATTTCCACTTATATTTACACCTTAGCAGCGCTATTCTCAAGCGGAGTAAAATGCTTCTTAAAATGACAAGTAGCACTTATACTGATGAGTTATAACTATTTAAACATCATTGAAATCCAAAACGTACCTGCCGAAATGACCCATAATAAAAAAAGAAAGATTAACCCCACCACAGGGAAATTTTAGTGCCCCATCGGACTCAAACGGATTGAGCGCAGCATTTAAAAGAGCTAAACCATTTCCTCTCTGGAGGCATAGAGCGTTTATTCGTGACTACGTAATCGGCCATCTCCAAAGTTCGCCACGCACATGCCCTCTCTGAGTGCATTACGCCCGATGCGTAACAGGAGGAGAGAGCGTAAGGATTTACGAGATTAAAAAGAAGAAGGAAGGAAGTAAGAAGGAGGGGGCACTCGTACTATCTCACTCGTGGAGTTCAATACACTCTAGACCTTAATTCCCAATCCAGCAATAGAAGCCGATAGACCCTACCCCCGCAGAGGTACTAGAAGGTGGGAGAAGCCGGGGATATCGAAATAGACCCACACCCTCTCTAGGCAGGTGATGTGTTGACTGAGTGGAAACACAATACCACCTCAATATAACATCCAGGCAGGAAATGTATTTATTTAGAACATAATCTTAGGAGTTTATGTATTCAATCCTCTAAGCCACGCCCTCAAAGGGTCTATTTCAGACTCTGCCTTTTCTCCCAACACCGTAAATACACAGTAAAAATAGTACGAAGAGCGGAAGGAACCTTGGGGAAGCCCTAGAGCTTTCTCTGCATTAAATGACTGAAAAGGATACGATACGAACCGACTGGATCGGAGGGAAGGTAAAGAGAATAATGAAAAATGGAAATGCATTGAAATAACTCCAAGGGAAGAATACAAGGGATTCAATCGTGAATGTCTCCTCCATTCATATATCCTGGGAACTGAAAGACACAGTACTCACATCAACTGGAAACAGGGAATAGGTAATTTTGATCAGGACGAACTGGACTCACCTGAAAGTAAAAGAACCAAAATAAATGTGGGAATTTGATTTACAATATTATAATGCTATCATATGGTTAGGAGGAGCTGGCTTGTATTCAAATAATGTTATAAAAATATTTTTAAAATATTGACTTGGAATTAAATTTTCGAGGATAAAGGGAGAAAAACGAAGGTGTAGGCGTTGAAAAGTTTTCCGTTATAATAAATGTACACGGCTCGACCGATCGAGGTGTTTTAATAATATTTAAATACTTTGAAACTGAAAGTAATTTATGAATGACTTTCTACCAGATCCGAGCACCCATAAAAGATGACTGGCAGAATAGGCAATACATGCATATAACATTTTGACTAAAACTAAAATTAATGAATATACAATATACCTGCTATTATTCTGGTCCACTTGGTTGTATAATGATTTAAAATATTTTTTCATGAAAATAATGAAACATATTGTTTTCCACTTTAATTTCGGGCCTTGAACTCACTTTGATTGAAGTTGGAACTTTAGCATGGGTAATTCAACTGCCAAAAATTCCTTTTAAAAACTTTATCTCCGTATTCTTATTTATCTTGCATATTTATCATCTGCCAAGGTGAAAATAGCCTTGCCTAAAATATTATATATAAACCACGGTAGCCAAACATTTAATCGAGGTATATGAGGTTAAATCAAGAATATAATAAAAATATAAATTTATTATCCTTGAACGTCGTCGTCCACTTAGAACATTCAACAAAGTTCACAAATATTTCAGCTGGATGGCACATTGATTCTCAAAGCAGTTATATTATTATGAATAGTAACAACAATAACTTTAATGAGGCCTAGCATACTTAAATTTTACTCATCTTACCACATGCATTGAATATTACCCTTGTTGGTTGAATAGATAAAAATATATTTAAAAAATACAGAATTTAATTTTTTAAGTTCGTGGGAATACTATTCCACAACCTGGCCCCAGAAACACAGAAAGATTTTTTGGTACGTAGCAATCCTGCGTAGAGAGGCAGAAACTGAAAACTCAAACAAGAGTTCACAATCACGATATGAATAACATTACGTTTAACTTGATAAGCATTTGAGAAGAGCCTACGGTGGTCAACCGTGGAACTCTCAAGTGCAAAAATTGGACATAAGACATCGCCCGGAAGAGAGCAAATTGAGGCCTAAACTCTTTCATTGGTCAATTTTAACATCATCATAACCCCGCGATGCCAAAATCATGTATTCGAAAACTTGGGAGAAACTCAAAACGATGGGTATTCATACGGGGAAATAAATATTAATATTGCGAAACTCGAACGTAAACGGAAGCGCGTGATAAAAGTGAGGGAAAATTACATTTATTCTAGGCCGCAAATAGATTTGGAACTCGTAAAAGAGCCAATTAAAAGCGGAGTCAAAGATAAAAAGCCATAAAACATATTTACTTAAGCTCTCCGCCAGGAGAGGATTGGGGATATGAGGTTCCTCTCATTCCCGTAAATTAGCCACATCCTAGGCGTGAAACTCTCCCAGTCCCCACGCACTTATCCACCAGAACCGAGTGATGAAACTCTTGAAAACTTGACTAAATAGCATCAAAAACTATTCGCAGTGAAAATCCTGACTTAGCTCACAAATCACCTTAACTATCTGAATTTGGGCGAATCAGAAAAAAAAACATGAAAATTATATTGGGAGGAAATCATCGCGTATGGAGAGCATTTGTCAAAAGTTGCAAGAGATCTACCGCTACATCGGCGGTCGAATTTTCCCTATTCGCGAAGCAACTAAGGAGCGATAATAGTGACTATTAGATATTCTAACTTGAATGAATTCAGTTGTCATCTACAAACATTATGATTTTTCCCGAATTTTCCCATTACGAAAATGAGTGGCAGAAAATTAATTAGTACGTGAATACAGTGGGTATGAAAAACAAAAATTTTCTATTTGATGCATCAGCAATTCTCATTGAAATCTTCTCAACTCAATCAACTCAACCCCAAAAATTTCCTTTCAGAGCCCGTTACGGAGACGCCGTGCTTATATTTCAAAAGGATATCATGTAAAAACTTGAGTAGCATGAGGCTAAAGAAAACTCTAAAGCAAAGGAATAGCTTTAATTAATGATGACGAGGACTGAGAGAAGGTGTCAAAAAATGAAGATACATAGCTCCCGCTTGCCCCGTTATTTTTCGTGATACGTTACTTATTAGAAAACACTGCTACCATTTTGAATTGTCAGGGTACATAAAATATACCATTTTCAAAATTTTCCCTTACACGCAGTACAAATTTAACCTCAGAGTTTTCTCAGAGGTTATTTTTTAAAAGTTAAACGTGAATATTGAAACAATTAATCCAAAAATGATGAAAATTTCAAGTTGAAAGCATGAGTTTTTAATGAGTGTTGGTCGGCAAAAAGACTGGTCGGGCGGAAGTGATGTGTCCTCTTAGTGAATAAATTAAATTGATAATGGCGTGACGTCAGAAACTTTACACAGATGGCGGCACCACTCAAAACAAGGTGGCAAGGTTTTATTTTAGAAACGGCCTACTGTTTCAACCGCAGTGTGGGAGTCACTGCTGGGGATTTGTGGGAGCTCATTAGGGGTTCCGTCAGTCCCCATTCATCCGCCGCAGCCACAAAACAGTGACAACACGACGGCAAAGGGACTCCGCAGACCAATAATCCCAGCTGCGACAGAGTAGAAGCCTAGAAAACGGATATTCGAGTTCCCTGACACCCAGAACCCTAGGAGCGGATGCTGCTCCATCCCCTCCCCTCCAACAAGGTAACCATGGCCGGAATTATTTTTTTGGAGGGGACAGGGGGTGCCTGGCCCCTAACTTATATGTTAATTTTTCTGGAAAAAGTACGAACCCCGTAGAAATGCCAAAGCATTTTATTCTTAGATAGTCCATAAAATGCTGTTATCAGAGACTAATTTAAAACAATTTTTTCCAGGGTAGGGCCCCATTTACCTCCGTTTACGGAGTTTCTGCTTTTGGGAACTGGGAGAGAGTTTTAGCTGGGAGGAAAACTCCAAACTCCGCCTATGGATATAACACACAAAGATATACTAAATAGAGGATGGCTTACAAGTACTGTGACTGCAGGAATATACATTTTGCACCCATGAAGGTGTGTAATGTGTACATACTCCGATTCAGGGTTTTTATCCATTCTTGGCAACAAATATCTTAAAACTATCAAAAATATTGAACATGATGTAAACAATAAATACTGAGATATCGGCACTAGTGAAATAGGGACCCGTTTCTGGGGCGTAGTGGTCACGGCCCGCCCGGTTCCAAGGGGCGATGCAAAAATTTTAAAGTAGAACTCGTGTTCAAGGAGTCTCCCTTGAGCTCTGTAGTGAAGAAATAGCTGTGCAGTGCACCCTCCGCTGATCGCCAGCCAAGAGCCCCGACTACCGACAGGGCGGCACTGGTCCGACTCTCGCCTAGTCAAAGTATATCTCCTACTTCTGCCCCTCCACTCGTCACGCTTGTAACAAGGGGCGGCCGGAGGGAGTGGGGGAAGGACGCGTGGCGATGGATCGGCCCGAATGCGAAACACGCGGAGGTAAGAGGGGGGGGAATTGTGACGTCAAAGGATAAGGGAGGGGGCACAGTCCCCTCCTCTCAGTTGAGTAATTCACGCTGCCAACGAATAAATCCCTCACTAAAGCTCGTGGTGCACACTGCTTCGACCCGAAAAATGGCGTGAAGAGGTGAGGGTACAGCTCGTCCCTGACTTAGGGTGTGTGTTTTCCATGAATGTGGTGTAGGTGGCAATTACCCTTGTATGGTTTCCACATATAAGTGAATAGGATGGCAATTACCCTCCTTAAGCCATCCCGATGATTGGAAGGTATTAGATCAAGGTTAACACGTTTTTTTCATGCATTTATTCTTCTCCAATGCTATAACTTGTAAAAAATTGCCAATCAATAATAATTTTACAAATATGATCGCCACATCCTATTGGGAATCTTCGCATAAAAATTTGTAAATGTTGCATAAAAACAACAAAACTCACAATTATTTTTTCATGAGAATTGCCATTTTTTTTAAAATAAATATCTTTTTACCATTAAAATCTACATTAGCAGAATATCAACAATGGCGCGCGATCCTTTATCCTCATAATGCCATAACACATTAGGTAACAGTACGGTGCGGTAGCCTATCTCAAGGCCTGTTTACACGACACATTAACACTTACGAGTTAATGTCTGTTTGCATGAATGATTTTTGTGGACCGGAAGGGAGCATGTACGAATGCATGAACCAAATTAGAACAGGTTCTATTTTCTGTGCATGCATTCGCACAAGTTGGGTGGTTAAACGGTGCATTTTGGCGTTCATTCTAGCGTTCATACATTTAGACATTAACCCGAACGTGTTAATGTACCGTGTAAACGGGCCTTTACACTGCCTTCGTGATTCCGTTTTTCGAATCACGCCTTCGATTAACGTACGCTGCACTAATTTATCGTGTGATCGGAAAAAATATTTTCAAAAACTATTGGAAATCTTGAAAACTAAATTAACTAAAAATCTGATAGAGAAGAAAACAAAATGGTTATAGAATATACTACAAAATTAATATGCATGAGCATGGATAGGCAACTGTAGCTGACTATAACGAGTCGTTATGAGAAATTATGGCAGAACGAGGAGCACAGGCTTGCACCAACAGCGGAAGACAATGGCAGTTACATAGAGGAGAATGGTTGGAGTGATTCCATTCGCTCGAATAGCAACCAGGGAAGAGGGTGAAAGGCACAAATGCCACGCGAGGTCACGGGGCGAGGGGTTGCCCACGAACGGATGCAGAGGGCGCTGGCCGGGCTCTCGTCGGGGCGATATCGGGAAGAGATTCAGGCGACTCGCCACGGCAATCGGAGCCAGCACATTCCGCACTAACTAGCACTATCCCCTCCCCCCCTCTTTCAAGCCAAAGGGACGGCTTTGAAAACAGCGACCTCTTGACCCCACTGCGAAGGATAAAGGGCCGTTTGAAACTGGCACTTTCCCTACACGTCAAACGGTGGTAGGAGAATGTAGATTTATCGATGTCACCGCACCACCCATGTTGCACTTCATTGTACATTTAATATGGGAATAAAATTTGGAGATTACCGCGCAGAATCATGACACACACGTAGGGAATTTCAGGAACTCCGAATGGCTTTTTTATTCTCAAATTAGACCTGAGTAATACCGACTGGAAATAAAATTTTTGAATGAAATACCCGACTTAAAGAAAAATCGGTATAATATATACCTCCTAGATATTTAGGTGCACAGTTGGTATGCATGAAATAAGCATAATTTACATACTATTTTCTTTATGGAGTATATTCCGGATTAAAATACGATAAAAATCACGATTAGCATCGATATTTGGTGCATTTGATTTAAAACCGTATTAATTGTAAACTTGTAAACCGTATTAATTAAATTATACGCATTATATGTGAAAATTATATGAATTATGCATTAAAGAAAAAACAGTAGCAATATATTTTATAGATTTTTAAATTTTTGGTTATAATTGGTGAAATTTGGAAAAATCGATTCAATCCCAAGATTAAACTTAGAATCGATCAGGTATTTTTTTAAGAATATTTGTGAGAGTTCAAGTTTCCAAGCCAGAAGCGGGTGAGATGTTGGGAGAGAATAATGCATGAAAACATATCTACCCTCTCCTCAGACAGCTCTATTCTTTGCTGGCCCGTTTCCAGGATCCGCCTGACACGCGCCTTGGCGTCGCTTTAGTGGAGCTCTCACAGCGATGGCTTTGATATGACCCCTCACTATGAGGCGATACGGGCAGTGAGGTGGGAGGAAAGTCAGACCAGAAAGGCCTCGCGATGAGCCACGAAAACGACGATCACGGTCAAGTAAGACAAGTGACGGTCCCCGCCCGAACAAAATTTGGAGTCCAACAAAAATAGGACTCCAGATCAATAGAAAACCAAAATATGTACACAACCTCGAATAGAGAGAGTTGTAAAGGCTTAAAAATAATTAGCTATTATTAACTACTACTAAACCTTAACGGCATGACGGCACCGGCACATGAACACAGTTTGATTGGGAAGATAGATATTTCCATTTAATAACTTATATGACTGAATAGATGACAGAATTTGTCCCCCATGAAGGAGAACTATGCTAAAATCGTTTAATTTTATACATTGAAAAACGAAGCATTTTCATTGCGAATGACCCATGTTGAAGGTATCCCTGCGACTATTATAATCACGACAGAACCAAATACAATAGCGAATAGGTACTGACGAAAATATCCAGGAGCCGTCGAGTGTTCAATATATCAATTACTTGATAAATTTTGTATGTTTTGATACGTCACGATGACGCGTCGAAGCTGTTGTTTCATATGGGCAAAATAAGCCGGCAGAAAAACAGGGCAAAATCATCATAAATTAATTTATCGTAGGACTGCACACCCAAAAGTGAATGTGCATAAAATTATATGAAGAAAAAACTACAAAAAAGGCCAAACAGACAGGCGATAAAAAGATTTTGGTTTGTTTTTCTACCGATTTGGGATCACTTTGTTTCAATGGAGAGGTTTTGTCGCTCACAATCAGAGGCTGGCGACAATCGACCTCAAATTAGCCGATCCATTCCGTTTAGGTGGCGCGCTTCACGAGGCATTTTCCCGCAGTCTAAACCGAGGGGAAAATAAACCGGACTTGGCATTTTTGGTGTAAAAGCCTATAATTTAGCTTTTAAAAGAAATCAAGGAGTTGCACTTTACTCACAGAGAATTCTCCCAATAATAAATGAAACTTCTATTTTAATATTTCTCACTTTATTGATAATAAAGATGGTTTGAACACTCTGTCACTATCAATCTTAAAACATAAAGGAAATAGAGAAAGTATTGAAATTTTAAAGGGTGGTGTCAAAAACAGAAATATTTTGGAGTTTCCTTGCGTCAACCTTTCCCTCAAACTGTCAGCGTTTCCTTGTCAGAATGGTCAACGTTACTCTCCTCTGACGGAGATCTCTTCAAGGCTAATGAAATAGCGAGAAAGAAAAGTTGTTACAGTTGACGCGGGGAAACCCAAATATATTATTTTTTTTACATTTAGGAAACGATTCTAGCATAAGTAATGATTCTCCTTTATGCATGGATTCTCCATTAATATGCACCCTCCATGAATCTACGATCAAAATGCACAAATATCCTGAGGATCCTGGACGTTTTGAAACTCTTTGAGGTGCTATTAAAGCGCTTGACTTACTGTGGGAGTGTATATTTATTCCGTAAATATAAGAGTGTTAGAGTTTTGAAACAGATGAATTCCTCGGAAAATTTTAAAACTGCCACTCAATGAGCTCTTGATGACAGTGTGTTGGCATTCATTTAGTATTGGTTTTATGCGACGCACGTACGATGTGAATATCCTGGTGGCGTCAGTGAGCGCCCTCGCTGCTGGAAACATCTTTCAATGCGCCACTATGCATCGACGGAAGCGCGCCAGGTACTAACGTAGGGTGCAAATGGAAGTGGGCCGCCATAAATTGCTGCAGAAGTCGCTGCTATTACCCCCATGAAGGTAAACCGCTCGCTCTCTTACAGTGGACGGAAGAAAAGTAGGAGTATAGGTGGGTTGAGAATGACACGGAAGGCTTCTTTGAGCCACATAGAAGCAAGTCGACGGATTGATTTGTGAACAAGACCCCTTTATTGCAGCCGCGAAGAAACTGCAACAGCATTCCAGTGAAACAGGAAGGAGACCTTACCATTAAAATGCATGCAATAATATGAATTTAATACCTTTATAAATGATTCCAAGAGGATGCACGTAAATGCCACACATAAATGTTTGTATTTCGAATCAGAAAATCAATTTTTTTTAATTACCACAATTTTAGGAATTAGTTTCATGAATTGTACTTTGATTTTATGCACAATAATTATTTATTTCTATTTACCTTCATCTCTCCGTAAACATCACATTTAAGGCCTTTCCTTCAAGGGATTCTAACAATCAACAACAAAACTATACTAGCACTTATGGACTTGACCACTGAATTGTGCTGCGTATAAAACAATTTATTACATTCTAATTTTCATAAAATTCCATCAAGTTTAGATTACATACTCAATGAACAACAGAATTTTAAGAAATGAGTTTATATCGAATAAAAAAAAAAAATTGTGCTTTTTTCATTGCTTAATTCATATTTTCTGAATAGTGATTTTGCACCATACTATACCAAGTATAAAACAGGAACGAAACAAGCATAGATTCTGCATCGGCATAAGAATAGCGAACTAGTGCACCTAACAATCTAACCTTCGGCCAAAATCAATAGCAAGCCAGAATACGTGAGGCAATTGGGTCCGCTCTCTTTTACTACCGAGCGCTAGAAAAGAATTCACCGTGATGAATACGATCCAGCTATTTGAGAGGCTTTCAGGCTATGCCAAAGATTTTTTATTCAATTTTATTACGGCACTCGAACAAGTACCTAGATACACGTACGAAAACTTTGTACTCAAATGGATGCCTAGTGCCTGCATTTCTTCAATGATTACGGAAATGACTAATATAGCAACCATTCAGGGGCTGCGCTGAATGTCATAAAATAGGAAAAAAATGAAAAAAAAAACGGAGAGTACCCGTGTGGTTGCCATGGTGATCCTTTTGGCATCGATTGTAAGCCTAAGAATACATATGGATCCATTTAGGCCTTAACGAATAGAGTATCGATAAAGTATTGAGGATAAGGCAAAGGCGATGCCAGCCGCAGAGCGGTAAAATTTTTGAAGCATTAGGTATACAGTGCTACGCATAAAACGATGAAGATAGGTCGAACGAGTGAGAAATGGAAGAAGTACTTAGGAGAGTGAAAGAAAATAGAAGTCTCCTAATTATCTCAGGAAGAAGACTGAAAATAACCTAATTAGCCAAACCAGGCGTTATAATGGTGATGCCCACAAGAAATTCCTACAGAACAAGTGACGAGGGTGGTAATAAAGAAGGAATGAGTAAACACGAAAAGGCTATGAATGAAAGATCTTTTGCACGATCGCCATATAAACCTTTACTCTGTGTGTGGAACTTTAATTCATGATGGAACGATACCACACCATATGTAACCTGAAACAACTAGTTTTTATCAGGGATGGCAAGAGAAACTAAACGAAAGTCAAAACCAGTGAAATTTCAATAGTTTCGTTCCTGGGAGCGAAAAGAAGAAACGAAACGAAATGGATTTTAACCCAGGGTGCTAGACTCAGGGTCGAAACTACGAAAAATCGGGGTCGAAAATACTTCGGGTCGAAACTAAAGTAAAACTCGGGGAAGAAACGAAACCTGGGGTTCGTATCTTCGTTTTCCTCCGGGTCGAAACGAAGTATATTCGTTTCGTTTCACTTGCCATCCTTGGTTTTTATACGTAAAGGTAAACTGGAAGGAGAAAGAGCCCGAACCACCATTAGGGTGGTTGACCAATAATATCGACTCAATTATTCATCCTAGTATCCATTTGGGTGCTCGTATAACAATGAATAAATACTTTTGGCACGCCCCTAGCGACAGGGCGCATACTTCTTCACCCGGTGATTCTTGATTGCTTCATCATCGTTATCCTCCTCTGATCTCATTTCATTCCGTCGCCAACCTACGAGCCCGCGCTGCGATGCAAATATAGATGGCACCACGCGAGCATCTCATTCAAACGGGGCGATATAGTCGGTGATAGAGTGATAGTACATGCTATTCCGCCACTGAGCTTTAGTTGACAACAAATACTGAACGACAAACACTAGAGCCGGGCAAGACAAAAGCATTCACGTGAAGTTTACCCACGGAAGGTATGCACGTTAAATTGGCTGATGCGAAGCCGACAACGACGCGACCAGACGCGACATACGAAAAATGCAAACATCGCCAACCGAGCATTACTGAGCTAATACAAGCTTAGTTAGGTAATACTGCATGGACGGACTTGACTCAGGAGTTTCCTACGGCGAAAATTCAGCGATAATTTTCACAAAATTGCACATGCGAGCGCGTATAAAGCTTTCGATCAAAATAGTCTTTCAGGGTAAAATTTCGGAGATAGAAGTAGATACGGAATATTTATTCAAACAGTACCCGAAGATATAACTTACTTGCAGAGATCAGTAACCCTCGTTCGCGTGCTTAAGTTTAAAAGAGGTATGAATATTCAAAATGGACAATATTATTTGACGGATTGAGAAGCCTAGATTGAGGTTTATAGATTGAGGATATGGAGTATTAGGAGCCGCAATATTTTTCCAGATCAAATAGAGTAGGCATATAAAAAAGAGAGATGATTATTGAATGGATAGGAACAGAATTTCGTTTTGCCAAGGTAAAATATGGATCATTCGTAAAAATTAGTCTACAATCAAAAATATTCCCAAAGCTATTCCTAGCAAGTATGAGTTCATTTTATGATAGTGCTCTCTTTCAAGATATTTAAAAAAATAAAAGTCTTTATGATCAAAATTTAATTCCTTTCAAGCTCACGGGTGGTATCCCTACACTACACGCATTGAGGTGGCCTTCGGGGCGGTAAGTGGATGAACACAATTTGATTCGTAGACATGGGCAACATTCAGACGGTGCCCGCAGACGTGCAATAGCCAGCTGAGCGGGGTGACGGCAGCTATGGATGAGGTCAGCGGCGGCGGCAAGTGAGGTGACGGCGTCTGCGCAATACAGTCATCCAGCCAGCTCTGTTTTTTCTCGTCCCGGGGCGGGCTCGCATGCATAATAGACGAGCACTCCCGTGATTCATACGCCGGGCGGTCGCGGCTGCCCTCTGCGGAGGCATTCGGATCCACTGCATGTACTAGCCAACGGACCTCCACCAGGGCGTGGGCCAAGAATATTATAACATTGGATCCTCCAGTCGGCCACTAAGTGGGTCGACACACACCGAGCATTCAAATGGGTTTAAATAAAGTCGTCAGTCGTGTCGCTGATAGGGAGGGCGATGCGAATTTCATCGACAAAAAGGAATAGCTGTGGCTGTCATTATATACAGGGTTTTATAGGAGGAATCTGCAATACTTCAGGAGGTGGTGGGGGAAACAATTTTAAGCATTTTTTGTCCATAAACATCTGGTAGATACCCCTTAGTTACTCAGTTATAGCAACGTGAACATTTTTTTAATGCACTCTGCAGGTACTATGAAAACGGTTTTTCGATTTCAGCGAATTTCATTGACATTTTGTTTAATTATTATTTATTTAACTCTTTGGATTTTTAAGGACATTAAATGATTAAGGTTGGACGAAAATGTGCGATTATAATTGCCTGAAACAATCTTTTAGGTTAATTAAACGGGAGCTATGAGCGAGTATCAACAATTATATCGCGCAATCTCATCCAGTTGATACCGATGAGACCATGATGGATAATTTTGTCGATATGTGACAAAAAGTTGGGGTAGCCCGTTGAATATTTCATTATTGGTCTTTAAATCTAGACATAAATGAAAACTAAGTGAATATTGGGAAGCTTAAATAAGGAGAAATAATGCTCAACGGCCTCTAATCAATGCAAAATTAAAAGAGTGTCTCCACTGGCCGTAAAATTTAGCACCACTCGTCAAATCAAACTACTCTACCCGAATAACCCCCCCCCCCAGTGGCAGTTTACGGGATTGTTGTTTCCTCGCCAGTGACTCCCAACAGCCGCAGAAACACCACCGATTAGTTCTGCGAAGGATCACAGGTAGAGTGTTTGAGGTGATAACCCGGCATTCTTAGTGGGGTCCCATCAGGCTCACGAAGGCTCCCAGGTTACAACCCAAGGTTACCTTAGCGAGGTCCCTACAGTCTTGCAAAGGTTTCATTGGGTAATGCGAATGTTTTTAGCGCATTTGAGTGTGATCGTGTGATGACTTAAATCCTTAGCAGAGTCCCATTAGCTCTGCGAAGGATCACAGGTGGTGTGATTGTGCTAATAACTCGGCATCCTTAGTGGGGTCCCATCAGTCCCACGAAGGCTCCCAGGTTAAAACCCAACGTTACCTAGCGATGTCTCTACAGTCTTGCAAAGGTTTCATTGGGTAATGCGAATGTTTTTAGCGCATTTGAGTGTGATTACTTAAATCCTTAGCAGAGTCCCATTAGCTATGCGAAGGATCACAGGTAGTGTGATTGTGCTGATAACTCGGCATCCTTAGTGGGGTCCCATCAGTCCCACGAAGGCTCCCAGGTTAAAACCCAACGTTACCTAGCGAGGTCTCTACAGCCTTGCAAAGATTTTATTTGGGTGGTGTGTCTGTGGCAGTCTCTGGTAAGGAAGCATTACTCCCGTAAACTGCCCCTGGAGGGATATTCGGGTGGAGTATTTGCTTAATTTGACGAGTGGTGCCAAATTTTACGACCAGTGGAGACTCTCTTTTTATTTTGTATTGGAAAGCTTGTAATAGTTTATCTCGTAGTTTATTTATCTATTATGTAACATGCGAACAGAAATGCTCTATCGTTCCGAAGAAAGGGGATGGAGAAGGCGGCTCCAAATAAACAAAAGCATTTCGGAGACCCTTTAACTGGCACGCAGCATTCGCAGCCTCCTCCGCTGAATGGCCGCGCCGAGTATTGTGAGGCACCGTCCCGTGACGACGAGACGAGAAGGGTACCTCGGTTTGCCACTATTTTCTCGGTGTGGATTCGAATCAGCGACCTCTAGGTTGGTAGTCGGGGGCGCTACCTCGGCGCCACCGATGTCGGAATCCTTAAAAGTAACGTAGATAAGATGGATAGTTTGAGACGTAACTTTGTGAAACTGCTACATGTTGAATCAAAAAACCTTGTAGATTTCACATAGATAATTTTAATATCGACCAGTTTCATCTGGGAGCAAAAATAATTTCTTGAAAACTGGTCGATATTGAAATTATTCATGCGCAATCTAAAATGTTTTTTGATTCAACGTGACGTAGGTGTCGAGTACGAACAACTACTTCATGCTGTCGGGAAAGGGAAGCAAAGGGAAACACGAATGGGCGGTTTCAAATTCACAAAGGGATTTCGAAGACGCGACCCACCTCCCCCGTTCCGGTCTCAATGTCCGCGCCGAGTGAAGAGAGGCATCGTCCCGTGAGGATCCCTCCCCTTCTCCACCCGCCACAGTCCACCTCTACTGGCCGCGAGATCAAACTCGATCGATTTGAAATGGATGCTGGCCCCTTGTTTGTGCGTTACTCTGGCCTTGGACCATCCGACGTCGACGACGTAATTATTAATTAGCCCCCAGGCATGGGTGGTAGGCTCACGGAGCCCCGGGCTGGTCAGCGGGGGAGGCGACGGAAGCTGGCAAGGTCACGGGCGATGTAGAGGCGGGGCAGGAAGGGTTCAAGGATCTGTGGAGTATGGGGGGGATGGGGAGGGCGCCACGAGAGGGGGCTATTGCACGGCAAAAGGGCGAGCGCAACAATGGGGAAGGGGTGAGGAGTGGACGAGTGTTATTCTTGCACCTCGTTACCGCCGCAGGGTCGACATTTGTGCCACAGGGAGACAACGAAGCGGCAGCGAAAGCACTTGGTGGTCCGCGGAGAATGAATGAATCGGGTGCTAAGCTCTTTCGGGCCATTTCATGGTTAATTATGGACGTAATAATAAGTAATAGTTAATAACAAGTGTTTTTTTAAGGGCCAGTATAATTTTTAGCACAGCGATTTAAAATATAAATGGATTAAATTTTATTGCTAAAAAATTATTATTAACATTTATTATTACCATTAAAATATTAATTAAATGTATGAAATTAATTATTTACATATATATTTTTAAATTAATTTAAATTAAAATATCAACAGCAAAAAGAGACGGTTTAGATGGATGAGTATTATTATTAACATCACTGCATTCGATATTCAATTCCAATATCCAAAAAATAATAGAACCGCTTTAACTCTAGACAAAGCAGATCATTTACTAACGAATAATTTTTTTCTCAACAGTGACTAATTTTGAGAACTATGCAATCAACATTTACTACTATTCAATTTTTACCTTATCTTACACCGTTTAGAAAATCTCCCCATACAAATTGAAATCATTTCATTCTTCTAGATAAATCTCCGAGGTTTATAGCTATGTATATAAATTCGTAACAGTTACCTTATCGGCTATTCAACCGGCGATTAAAATTTAAAGAATATTAGCAATTATTTTAATCACAATGAAGATGATTTGATAAAAAAATTGAGAAGTAATTATGATCATACCTACAAAATTAATTTCAACATATAAAATAAAAAATAAAAATAAATAAGTAGGAAATTTATTGAGCTTCCTCACTCATGTCACAGGAGAAAACCTTTAATAATATAATAACGTTTTCTCTTCATGTGAACGCCGTTCATGAACGTCGCTCGCTTGCGTGTGGCGAACACATCCTACATGAATTAATAGAAATGTATTTATAAAGGAAGAGATATATTTTATATTAATATATCCGAGCTAAAAATAAACCACCGTAAAAATAACCGTGAAAATACTAAACCCAGATAATTAGAAGCCCGAAACCGACAGAAGAAAATAAAGTAAACAGTCTCCAGTCGGTAATTTGAAAGGAAAAGATTAGAGATACCCACCACTAGGCAAATTTACTTTCAGAGAAATGAAAAAGGTATCATTTTCCTTTAAATAAACAGTTTATGATGCAAAAAACACCAATAACATATCCGTGGGAACACTGCCAATTGATTGAAATGAAAAAAGAAATATTTCGGCTGAGGTTCTTCAGCTTCATTGCAAGTACCACATACACAAACGGTTACTTAAATCTTGCAATAACTTCTGTTAATTAGACACAAATGAAACCATTTACAAGGCGTCCCTTAAAGAATAAGCTTAAGCTTGGCTGCTATCTGTCCTCCACAGTCACACTGTAGCGTAAGCACATTGACGTCACAGTAGGACGTCTAAAAAAAAGCTAAATAGCGTCTTCCGCTCGGTCCCAAAATGACACCTGGGGCACTATATGCAGCCTCAGCCAAAACGCGGTGGTGCATTGGCGGGGCAGAAATCGTCCCGGGAGAGAACCCATTCTTCTCCCCGCCGAAGTTATCGCCAAATTCTCAATATTCCGAGGTTTCCTTACGCGTCTCCATCACCACATCCATCCGTTTCCGGTGACACACTTCGCCACTATATTTCCACTTCTTCTTCTTAGCCGTCACCTCCTCAGAAATCATTCGTTCTCTCACTCTCTGCCTCCCTCGCTCAGCGTCGACGCTCTCGTAGTTGGAGCGGAACTTCTTCCCCCCTCCCCCTCAACATTATCTCCTCCATCCTCTTTGGACGCTACTCACGATTTCGTTCCACTTCCCGTCGCTCTTTTCGGGATCCCCATTTCGTTTTAGACGGCGGCCGCCTTCTGTTTCGCCGCCTTCCGACTTCTGTGAGATCCTTCGCAGACTGCGACTCGCACCATCGAACGGCAGACGCGGAGGGTGGGAAACTTCTGGGTGCTTCAGACCCCACCGAAATATCTTCCCTAGCGGCGACTACCCGCGATACATTTACTGTGGTGACTACTAGCCCACGGGTATCTTTTTTCTGACACTGCATTTTTCAATATAGTTACATTTCATAATTTATGCTAATAATCAACGATGGATTTAACTCAATTCAGCATGACGGTTTCCAGCATCAGCGGGTGGAAGCGGAACCAGTGATTCACACTCTTAAATGGAATGGATGAGGAAGATACTTTGTGGAGATCCATTATGAGATATGGAGTGAAACACTTTGCACTTTCCACATGAAAATTTATTAAACTCCAGTCGACATGTTTCGCTGCACTGCAGCATTATCAAGACTAAACCAACAAATTAACCATACCAATATAAATAAAAAATTACCCACTCGAAAACAATTGAGAGTGTGTAATTTTGTATGTATATTGGTATGGTTAATTTGTTGTTTTAGACTTGAAAATGCTGCAGTGCAGCGAAACATGTCGACTGTAGTTTAATAAATTTTTATGTGGAAAGTGCGAAGTGTTTCACTTCATATCTCATTTACACTCTTCGTTAAGTGCTGAACATATGGAAAATCGGTCAACCCCACCCACGTTATTAATGCTCGGATAGGTATGCTGGTGTTCGTACCAGACGACATCATCCCAACGGTTTGAAGCTTCAAACAGATTTTTTTAGAGATCTACAGCTATGAGAGTTAGTAGGCAGTCCGCGAGTACCAAAAGACCGCAAATAGTAACTACACTAAAAGATATGCACATTACACACCCTTGCAAAATTCACTGGAATAGGCTCGCTCGCCACTTCTCTCATTTTCAATCTTGATAAGGTTTGAAAAAATAAAGACAACCATATTTCGACCACCATGACTGCTGACGAAAATTACTGTCGAATCCTGGCTGCAAAATTTATAACTCAACGCCAGAGATTCTACTTTAAAACAATAAATTAGCTCTCTTATTACGCCACCCACCTATGACTAGTGGGCAGCAGCTTCCGCGTTCACTTTATCAAGTACAAGTGTGAAATGATTTCCTCGACGCAATTAGAAAATACATACTCTCACACATGGCATTGCCTCATATTTCGAAATAACAAATGCCAAAAATAAATTACTACTAAAATCGCAAAGCTAATTCTTCAAAAAGTAATATTTTATTTTTATCTGGATTGTAAAATGAGAATAAGATCGTGAGCGCTACGTAATCGATAAAAATATGGAATGCACCCATCTTACCAGTGAATGGGTGAATGGGGTAAGATGTTTTTGCCCTAACGATGTCGAAACTACCTTCCCCTCCTATTTTTCGAATTATTTTCATGATTAACGATTTCAGACCTTAGCGAACGACCCTATTGCTGCCTAAAATGAACTGAAAATGTGAAGAGTTTAACATTATAGACATTTTGCAGTAAATTTAACACATAAATCATTGTATTTGAATACAGGCGTGCTGGAAATAAATACGTAAAGTACAAGTATGAAATGGCGGGATTTTCTGTACAGAAACATATTTAGAGGGGCGTTAGAATAGCATAAAAAAACTAGGCTGTCCCTGGTCCGCAGGTAAAGAAAAAAATTGCCCTCGTCACAAAGCCAAAGGGATGAACAAAACCGGAAATGCTGAGTGATTCTTTTTACCAATTACCGTGTGAAATAAAACAAGGGAGGCCCATTAGAAGGGTCTATTGTAGGAGAGACATGGCAGCTGAGATCACTCAAGTTTTTTTTCCTCCTGTGAGGCGGTTAATTAAGGAAAAGGAGAGCAGTCGTATGACATCTGGAATAGACAAGTGAAGTCACATGTGCGGCCCCAAAGGAGCCACCGATCCACGGCCAATAGGAGCCATTCCCTTAGGCAGTCACATGATCAGCTGACCGCCTTGAAAAGTTTGTAATGAACAAAGGCATGTCGCAATCATGCAACAATCGCGGAAGTATTCGTCAAAATATGATTTGTCAGAGACTATTACTTATTACGTCATTTATTTTTAACTCGATGGTACAATAAGAGTAAGAATTAGAGAGCACATCGGAATCGGTAAAAATATGGAATAAACTCACATTAGAAATGAATTAAAGAAGAGGTTAGATCGTGTATATTTGAATGCAATTTCAGAACAAAATGATCCACAATTATCAACTACATACTACAACACCTACCTACTAACCACGCAATGCCACTCTCAGAGTAAACATAAAGCGTTCACCGTGGCAGCGCAAAATACAAAATTTCACGCCAGCATTTTAACCCACACCTTCAATATTTCCAGGGAATCTGGAATATTTTATAAAATTGAATACTTATTGATACATTTAATTAAAATCCTGAAACTCTCTTACTTATTCATGAATACTAAATTTAAAGGAAATTAAAATTCATTTGAAATATACAAACTCAACGCCAAAATTAAAATAAAGACCTCTCCTCGTTCGTATCAGCCAATCAGCGATCTTCGCAGACAAAGAAAGGCCGAGGGAGATCACATGACCTGGAATTTTTCCATTTCAATCTTGGCCGCAAGCACGGAAGCCGAAAATCGCTCATTACCGTATTTACTTTCAGATTAAACCCCATGTTTTTGGGACAAAAAAAATTCTTCATGTCTCCAGGTCTACCATTTCCTAAAGTACCTATTAAAAAATATTAGTCATGGATCACCTTCCTATGTTTCGTAATAATGGATGCCAATTTTTTTCCTCGGGCGATTCAGCAGTGTCTTCGTTGATGGAGAGGGATATGGTGCGTGGCAAAGTGGACGTGGAGCGGAGGGAGGGATTGTCAGGCGGGAGGAGGCGACTCGGAAACCGCCGAAGGAAAGACGCGACAGGAGACAGCATAGCGAGGGGAAGGGGGGGTTGGCGTGCATCTTTGGAGTGGGGGAGGAGAAAAAGAGAAGGTGGGGAGGAGAGAAAAGAGGAAAATAGAAAAAAAGAGAGAGAGGAGAAAGAGCGAAAGAGCACGTGCGTGAGGAGGGGGAGTTAGGAATGCAGGGCTGCCAACCTCGAGAGCAAGCCGCATTTTTCCTGCGACATGCAAATTAATCACTCGGATGAACATACCCCGAAACACTTCCGCGTGCCACTTAATTGTAAAAAAGGGAAGATAGACTAGAAATTTAAAATTATACAAGATAAGTGTATCATGAATAAAAATATCTAAGTTATACACCAAATAAGAAGAGGTATATTATGGTACTACTCTGGGTATTGAACAATTACAGTACTACTCTGGGTTGAGAATTAATTTATGAAACTGGGACACAAAAATCAACCACTTACATTTGAAGATCAACACTGAATGAAAATTTTTTGCTTCGAGATTTCATAATTGAATTTCAAACCCTGAGGATAACTGTATGATTTTCGAAACGATGCCGAAGATTTAATAAACCTTTATCTACCAACCCTCAAGATAAATAAATCAAGGCCAATTCATAAGTCCAGCTACGCCCGCGTACCGTTGGTGCTACTGGAGAGCAAGAAAGATATAGGAGCTGCGGCACGTGAAGAGTTATGAGACAAGCAAAGAATGAGAAGAAAAATATGACGTCACGGGACGAGAAAGGGGAAAGCGTTAAGAGATGGAATTGTGGGAAGAGGCGTCGGACGTCACAATGGGGGGGGATAGAGAGAGAAAGAAAAAAAAGAGGATTCACAAGGAGAGAAGGGACAGTACACACGCAATCCGGGGTATGCGTCAAATAAAAGAGCCACGCGAAGGAATGAAGAGATGTCGTAATTGAATCGAAACAAAAGAAGTGAGGGGATGAATGACGGCCGAGGACTCACATTACTCTGAGGTGGTTGAACGAAGTGGTGGCGCGCCGCGGTGTTACGAGAAATGGACGGAATGGTTTAAATAAGGAGGATCGCTTGGAAGAGAGGAAAAGCGAGAAATGATGCTGAATTCACGACTTACACTCCGGACGGTTTATGAATCCAAACGAATGTGACTAGAATTTTGGCTCACGAGAGTCGAATAAAACTGTTTAGGAAGTTCCTCAAAGATTTCGCTGTACAAAAGAAATCCTTTTTTTCAAAATCTCATTTTTTGACGTGCCATACCAGTTTATTGTAAAATTAAGTCTTCGAAATTGCAATAAGGGGGTGCAAATTTGCTCAAAACTGTTAAGACACGTCGGAGTGTTCGGTAAAAAAGAGATTTATTTTGAACGGCGCAGTCTAAGAAGAACTTCCTCAAATGAATATTACGAATCGGGAGAATATTAAGATCTTAACTCTTTTACAATTTACTTGATGAAATTGTTTAAAGAGATGGTTCAATTCTAAACATTAATGAATATATCAATTATTAGTAAAATATGCACTGAAATTTCTGCTAAGCGCATTCAACTTATTGTTTGCCTGACCAATGCTAAACTACTGCATAAAAGGTTGAACCGATAGGTTGTCAACCCTCTCCTGAAATGTACACCATATGATCATCTCTTTTCTATCGCTTTACCAACCATTGTGGCCTCTATTGTGACTCCAACAATTCTGCATAAGTACAGCATCCTAAGATAATTTATTGCTCACGACTACTTATTCAACCAGTACACTCGCTTATTTCGCAGTCAAAACCTATGCACATTGGTATTTTCGCAACCAGCTGACTCACCCGGTACCAGAGGTAAACAGGGAAATTTATTGCCTCCTCTTTAAATATAGCTTCCTTAACTATTTGGGAACACTGACCACGTTGACCGAACAAAAAATGCAAGGAGGTGGATGAATTAGAAACAGAATAAATGAAATATTTTACTGAAAACGCATCACCACGATAGGCAGTAAATATTGAAAAGAGAGCAATACACAATATAATTAAAAACACACTAGTGCAGTCAGCTGAAATAACCGGCGGACTCGCAGAGGTCACCCTTGCGTCCTTCCGAGCTAGGGTGGAAGGACAAATTTGCCTTCAGCACCGCTCCAGTTTCAGACTGTATCTGTTTTACACAAAGTTACAATCCTTACACGATAGATAAAAATACCTACCGGTGGAAAATGTGTGATACCTTATTTAAAGAAAGATCTTATTCCTAGACTCAAATGAGGTGAACACTAAACTCCTGAAAATTACGAAGTAATAAGCTTGTAAAATGTAGCTTACAAGAGGTGCAGTAGAGTTATTAATTAAATCTAAGCGGAGAATATTTTAAACGGTTCTCGTCTTTAAAATATATTTTACAGCTTGTTACCCAGTGTCATCATTTCCTTGGCTATGCCTTGAGGATCAGAACATTACCTTGAATTTGTACTTGAAAATATTGAATTCAAAGAATGAATATTTAATACCAAACTATGATAAAGGATCCCGTGGTTTCCGAGAAGTTAGAAAAATGAAAGTAAAAGATCTCCACTCATTGTTTACTTTTGGAATTTTTCATAGGTTACACCCCCAAAAAGAACTTTTAAATTTCCGCACTAAATTATCAAACTATGGAAAGAAATTAATTGTAATGCGTTGACCAAAGGGAGCGTGTTGGCTTATAAGGCATAGCGCTTTGGCGGATAATGGCTTCAGACACTCCCAAACGAAAGCTCCTCGAATGGTGAGGTGGTCCAGGGAAAGGAATGAGCTCCCATACCCTAAGGGTATGGAAATAATAAACCTGTACATTATAACGAGATGATCTCTACCCTCACCAATCCAATCTAACCTTCGGGTTAAATCATTGAGTGAGAGAGGTTTCAATAGAATTGATTGAATCTTTCTTCCGTGACCTCTCCTTTTCATATTTTTTCTACGAGGAAGCAATATTTATGTAGCATTCATAAAATGCTACTCGAGGATAAAATCTCATAAACTATGTATTTTATTTTATAACCAGCGGAATTTATTTTCATCTATTACTTTAGGACTCACGTATACTTGTTACTTGAAGAAAAAATTTCATAAAAATATGTATTTCATCTTATAAGCAGTTGATTTTATTCTCATCTACTACTCCAGTACTCACGTACACAGCTGCTTGCTATTGGAAGAAAAACTATCATAAAAAATACGTATTTTATCTTATAACCGGCGGATTGTTTTGCATCTTTTACTTCAGAATTCACGTGCACAGCGCACTCCCCATATTTATATGGCATTGATGATGGGGGTCGACACCTCGGCCGACGTCACCAAAGATTTAAAAAATCCTCAACAAAAAAAAAAAAGAAAAATAAGGAGAGTAGAGGGGGTAACGGGAACGGAGGATGTTGTCGCAAGCCATCGTAGGGTGAGTGTCACCCTCGGTTAAGCTAACTATAGCCTAAAGGGAGACGCACGCTGCCGTATATCAAAGCGAGCGCGTGAATGTTTCCAGTCTCTCGAAATAAATGGTCGCGGATGAATATTATGCGCTCGGAGGCGCGTGAGATTCGGAAATTCGCGTCGTCGAATAAAAACCAGGCCCCACGAGAGAGAGAGAGAGAGAGAGAGAAAGAAAGAGAGAGAGAGAGAGCCAGTCTTATCCGTCAGCCACTGCAGCAATGAAAAGGCCAAGGTGAAGGCGGGATGCTGCTCGGTCTGCAGGGAAAGAGTTGAAAGCAACGCGATAATCGTACCCAGTCACAGCTGAAAGCAACAAATTTGACTCTTAAATGACTTTATTCGCCTTAAAAATTTTGTCCGCAGAACGATAAATTGTGTAAAATCGTGCAGTGGCAGATTAAAGTACTACACATAATTCCATGACACAAATCACTAAATATAACAAGTGACGAAATGAATTTGACGCAGTTGTGCGAATTATTGCGAACGTATTCACACCAAGGATGAAATTCGCCATGAAAAAATTATCTGGTTCGGATTCTGTACAAGCCAAATGATTTCACCGTAGGAAAATGTGCGAAGAGAACTCATAGGGAAAATTATGATTAGGTATCAAATTACCGACCTTTAGAAATTTTTATAAATAAATCTTGGGAATGACCCCTCCAAATATAGATAAATATTTTATTCCGCCAACGTTTCAAAAACTACCGTTCCCATTGTCAGGGCTTGGGTTTGGCTAATGTTAACTCTATTCAACAGTTATTGGAGGAAAATGGTGCGTAGGTTCTTCTCTTCTTTATTAATTAATCTTCCATTTATTAGATAGGTTCTTCTCTTGCATATCTTCAGGTCATCTTCAAACGCCGAAACGAGTAGTTAGTAATTTTCCCCGAAAAAGAGGAATGTATAATATGAAAAAAATATCTTTCAGTCAACATCGGCTGTAAGATTTGACTGAAATGCCAAATATTTAAAAGAAAATAAATAATAAGATATCACTCTGTGTCTCTTAAATACCCACAAATAGTAAATTTCAGTGGATATGTGTAGCGATTAGTTAATCTAAAAAGCTTCCACTGGATTTCCCCGGACATATGATGCAAATGAAAAAATTGCGAGAAAGGTCAATTTCAAAGAGGTGCCCTTACATCAAACTAAAAAATTACCGCAATATTAGTGTGTAAAACATCACTTAGATTATCTATTGAAAGTTATCAATGCGATAGCTTAGATGATCCTCGTCTTAAAAAATATATTGCTATATGCTTTAAGACCTTATTTTCTTTCTGTGTTATTCTGAATTTTCTAATAAGCAACTAGAAGGCTTTGGGCTATGTCTTAAAACGCATTATTAGGAATAGTCGTCAAAAAAAGAGTGGAAGGCACCAAAAAATATTCTATGCCTATTTATTATTTTGTTTCACTACTTCACGCCAAATACTGCTGAAAGATATTTATTGGCTCAAACGTTGCCACATCAATTTCTAATGAACTAAACTAGAAAAATAAACAAGCACAAGGTAATGTTCTTCGCTAATACTGAGCCAAGATATGGCTAACATAAGATTGGATTTCAAGGATCTGAGTTCATGAGCGACGAAGTCATACTGCAGCGCAAACGAGAACTAATCAAATCCATTTCATTTATCCGTGAAGGCTAAGTGGTGAAAATCTGAATCCTTAGAAATGAGATGAGCTAGGCGTTTTACGATTCGGGAGCTTAGACGACAAACCATTCAACAAGGGAGATAGGTTTTAATGGTCATCGAAAAAATTCTTAAATCTATCGGAAGATTTGAGACTTTAATATATGACTTCGATACACGTAATAAAAATTATCCTCGCGTAGATATTTATACCCGTATTAACTAACAGCAATATGCCTTAAATATGGTTGATTTGAAAGAAAAAAGAATTTGATGATCCTAGCTAAGACCCCAAAACTTTTTGGCAAAAGGTCGCCAATTCGAGAACAGTTATTTGGAAACTTTTACATGGGTAGGGTTGAGGAGACTGGCTCATTACCAATTCTTGAAACCTCTCTCAAATCCGTTTGATGATGATAAGATATAATGATTAACCAGGAGGGTGAGTATTTAAGGTACAAAATTTGCAAGGCGCCACGCTTTACTCTCCATTAAACGCTAAAACTTATAAGGCTTTGGAGTTATCCTTCATGATTTGAGGAGTGTGGTGTAACTAACAAAAATTGCGGGTTCTTTACGTAAGATGAACACTGAAATTGCCCGATATTTCGGCAAGCATATCGAACTATCGGATAAGCATGAAAACGCGAACCATTAGGATGAATAAAGTTTTTCCTTAACATCTACTTTCGACAAAAACATTTTGAAACCCTGTCCAAAGGATTTTTCCCCTTAATAAGTTAGCCTCCGAAACTGTTTCGGAATGCTCTTGGAACAGTACGTGATTTACTATACCAATTCAAATGTATACTGGAACTAATTTCGATTGAATAATGCTTTGATCGGCATAATTTCTCAAAATCGAGATTTTAACCAGGCGTCCACAAATTTTGTTGTAAATAGAATAGATTAAAATTAGACCGTAGAATCGATTAAAATTCAATTGACTCAAGGTTTCAACAATAACTACTATTGAATCAAATTACTAAAAAATCTCAAAGTCTTTGAGTAACTTGCATCACCTTGATTTATTGTTAGCCGTTCGTTCGTAGAGAGGTAGCATTTAAAAAAGTGAAAATTACTCCGAATAATCCAAGAGATTCTATTTAACATTTTCCTTTTCTAATAATAAAAAGATATAGCCCACACGTTCGAAAAATGTAGGCTTTATGATTTGTAAGCTCAAAAACTTTATTCCAAGATACTAGTAAAATTTATTTTATGCGAAGGTCGGGTTGGATTAGTGGTTAGAATGTTGGCTTCCAACCCCGTGGGCTCGGATTCACATCCCGGCCGTAGTAGAGAATTTTCAGAGACTGTCCGGTTCCTACTCCAATGATACGTGGAGGACATATCAAGCGCTAAACTCCGCCCGTCGGATGGGACGTTAAGTCGTGGTCCCCTTGGCGCCTTTCGTTAAGAGAAGGCTAATACCGGCCCCGGGTTTTTCTCCATCCTTCCTTACCTATACTTCCCTCATTGCACAAATGACTTCAGCTGTCGTTCGCTTCCTCCAAATACCACCTTACCTTATTTTATGCTTTCACAAGCTTTCTTATGCGAAGCGCGAAATTGACTGAGCGTTATTCAAATGAAAGAGGCGATTAAACACCAAGATAGCGTCTTAGAAACTGATGCATATCGAGGGCTCATTTCAAGGCTCGAGAACTTCATTAACGCCTCTCAAAAATTACAAAAGGCCGTAAGGCACGGAAGAGCATCGGGGATAATTTAAAAGCGAAGAAGATGAAGAGATATGAGCTTTGAGGCGAGAGTAGAAATAACTTTTTTTATGCTTCCGAAACAAGAGAACTGTTTCATACATATTGGGCGGAGAGGAGGGTGGAAGGCGAGAGGCAGCCGGTGGAATGGGGTGGGGGAAATATCGATCAATCGAATTGAAGGGGCGAGGAGACGACAAGGGAAAAACGATAATACGAGAACCCATGAGATAATCGAATATTTAAGCTCAATAACTCATCAGATTACCAATATTTAAAAAAATTGAACTATCAAAGAAACAATATTTCCAGTTCATTATTTGCTTTGGTTTCATCGAGGCCATAGCATTCAGTACCGTGACCAAAACTCTCTGCTATGGTAATTATATCGTCTCACTTTAAAACTAAATACAATTTTCTAAAGAAATTCTTAAGAGTTTCATAATGTTAAGAGTATGTTATAGAATTTGTTCTATCGAGTTCTGTTACCTCTTTAAATTGCCAAAATTTTTGGATCGTATCTAATCTTTTCTACCATTTTTCCTTCAGTTTTTCAGCATATTTTGTGACGATATAATAGGTGAATAAATTTTAACAACAAAAACGCAGTCATAACTTTTAGAAGATGATACAGTAAATTGTTAATGAAATTTCTCAACGATATACCTGGTGGTAATTGCAATTATCACGACTAATAATCGTTAATTAGACGTCGATACTCCTCGATTTAATGCATATGGCTTTATAAAGGACCAGATGAAAATATAAAAATAAAATTTATTTACTAATAATAAAACGTGTTCTGTTGATTTCATCATAGGATTGTGCTTCCTTCCTACAGACAAAATAGACATAAATATCTTGAAACTAACTCCACAGCTGCCTTAATTATCCTAAAAACTCAGAACTACGACATTCTTGGTGACGATGATCATGAAAATTTACTTAAGGGGCCTTAAAATTGTAGAGCCTGATAATTTGGAGGCCGCTTAAAAACTAAAATAAATAATAGGAATTGTAACATGACTTGAAATCTAAGTATTATTTCGTTTGAATTTACTAGTACCACGTACATCTAGAGTGAAACGACAATAAAAATTCTAAAAATAAATTCTAAAATAATAATAGTAGCCGCTGATATGACAAGTCTTCTGGGTAAACCTGTTCATCACATCAATTTTCTTCCTTCTACAGAAAGTGTAATATCCATCATCTTAAACATCTACATTTTCCCTGCCACTGATTCTGAAAGCTGGTGCCAAGGCCAAGATCTAAGGTCTAAGTGTATCTCACATAACAACAACCCAAAGTAAGAAGTACCTATCGCCAAAGTAAGAAGTACCTATCACCAAAAACGAATTCACTTCTCAATTAAAATGTTTCCTCCATGATGCCACGGACTGAGGCTCCCGAACGGCCATTCAATTGTTGTTAATTATTCCTGATAATACAAAGCACAACCCTTAGAATCCAAATAGTGAGTATACATTCTGAATGCTGATAAGAACGAAATGAATGACAGATGTCTTTCGGATACAGCTCCGTAGACCTATGTGGTGAAGGCATATTAGAAGAGAAGAGATACCATACACATACGGTATTATCCGCCATAATACCGATTATTATCGACGCATGTGGTGAAATGCATATTGAAAGAGGAGATACCATATACATATATACGATGATATTATCCTCCATAATCCCATACGTGATATATCCATGACTTAGCTGCCACCCATACTAACAACAGGTGTAAGGGATAAGGATACAGATCTTACACTTAAACCCGTTAAAAAAAAGAATATATTCCTTTCGCCTAGAAACAACAATTCTCAATGGAAAATTTAAGATTCCTCGATGAGGCCGCGGACTGGTGCTTGTCCTTCCTCTTGTCGTCAACAACACTCTCCATCCCAAAACCTTCGCACAGCTTCATTTTGCTTGGCAAGATTCCTTCAACAAACGCCACGCACAACATCTTCACCCATTGACCTGATTTCAGCGGTACGTTCGAAAATCGTTTGTCTTCACCTCAGAAAGGGGTTGAACCGTCTAACAACAGATTGATGGAGGGGAAAGAGAGAAGGGCTGTCTGCAAAATACGGGACTCCCCCCCCGAGTTTCCTCTGGGAAGAGGCAAGTGGCTTCCCCATTAAAGACGAACCATCCTGACTGCGAAGTTCAAAGCAAATAATTTTCGCATATTTTGTTTTTCCATCCAAGATAGCATATTCCGATGCTGAAAGGCAAAATTAATATACTCAAAATGAGGCAAATTCAATGCGCATTGTAATATTTGATTATTTTTAAGTCACTGTTTGTCTCGTGAGTTTGCTTTCATTCGTGGCATTAAGTTTCGATGCTACATATGCCTCGGCATGGAAAGTTTTTGGTTTTTAAGAAATTGCAGATAAAAATAGCCTAATTGCTGTATTTTCGGAATGAAATAGAATACCTTACACTAAAAAGCTTGATGATGCGTTAAGGTTATAATTAGATCATAATTACTGCCATGTTCCATCCAAGATAGCATATTCCGATGCTGAATGGCAAAATTAATCTATTCAAAATGAAGCAAAGTCAATGCGCATTGTAATGTTTGATTATTTTCAAGTTACTGTTTTTCTCGTGAGTTTGCTTTAATTCGTGGCATTAAGTTTCAATGCTACATTTTCCTCGGCATGGAAAATTTTTGGTTTTAAATAAATTGCAGATAAAAATAGCCCAATTGTTGTATTTTCGGAATGAAATATGAATACCTAACACTAAAAAGCTTGATGACGTGTTAAGGTTATTATTAGATCATAATTACTGCCAATTAGCCTATATCCTTTGCACATGAAAAAAATGAATGAATTAATACTAAAAAGTAAATATCATGAAAAGAGGCTGACAGTACAAGAAATTTCGAAACAAACATTGTTTCCAGCTTTCTTCGCGTGGTACCATTTTAGCACAGCTTATGTATTTTTACTTCATATACAGCATTTATATTGCAAAAAAATTGAAATTAGTGGGGTAAGGTACTTGCGTCTCTTTTTCAACATAAACATTTCCCATAATATACCGTATGTCTTGCGACAAATCGAATTTTTTTATTTTAATGGTAATCTTCGTTGTTCCGATGCTAAAATATTTTTAAGCACAATTTCTAAAAGCTGTAATAACATACTATAGCCCAATTATATTTATCGGCATTCGATGAAGTACAATCAGAAAAGCATATTGCAGACTTCTAATTCAAAACACTTTTTTTCCGTGACTTGGAGGTGCCTCCAATAAGAAGTCCCACGGAGAAAGGAAATGAATGTACTTGCCATTAATATATACATACACTCATTTAATTAAAATATCGTCCTCCGTATACATATATATAAGAAAAAAATTAATTTTCTGTAAAATAGAGTATTATGTCAAACAATTTACTTCCCATGCGATATCATTTCAAAATTGCATTTGAAAATTCGTATGACTTTTTGCCGGAGCTTGCTTAATCTAGAAATCATATCTTAATACTATTACTTCTTTACTGGTAATTGATGCATCATAACGCATCAATAATTATAACAAATTAAGCACCACAGTTACTAATGCTGTTAAGTCAAAATACACGAATTAAATGCAAATAACGCTATAGCCGGCTTCATTTTTTCATCATCTTCTCCTTTTTTCTGCTTCCCTACCCGCCAGACTTCAGGCCTCTCATCCCCCGCATAGGAAGCCTTAGAATCCTCGAGAGTGACCCTATTGGAATAGTCCACGTGCTTTTTCTGCGGCGATTACTCGCTCCCGTTCCTCCGACAAAAGGGGACGGCCACCAGGTTCGCCCTTGCTTGGATCGCGATCTTATTTTTGGATTTCGCGGGGCGGAAATAGGAGCGAAAAATTATCGCAAAGATCGAGCCCACCCCTCTACCAGCGAGATAAAAAAATTGAGGGAGAAGTTTATGGGGGTCAGTAATGACGATACTTAGAGGCCTCCATTGAAGCGCCAACGATAAGTAGCGATACTGATAAATAGAATACATTTTAGTAGTTAAAAAATTATAAATTTTCATCGAAATGCCAAAAAAAGCAGCTAGTTCCCACGGTTGTGATAAGACATTATTTTCAGTCTGTATAAAACTTTCTAAGTTTCGTTTACTCCTGAAAAGTGCAGAAAATCTGTAATATGTTCAAGAAGTTCTCTGAACAAATATACACTACTTTAGTCAAGAAGGTAGGAAATTACTCTATAACATTAGGCTTAATTATATCATAGCTGAGGTCACATTACCAATCAGATCAATTTCCAATTTGAAGTATTCATTTAATTATGCCATTTTTCTAAACTATTGCAATCAGAAAATATACCGGAAATTTGGAATAAAATATTTTCATGGAATATTTAGAGCCATACAATTTTCGGAAAAATACAATATATCATTTCTCGTTTTCCTGGTCTACAGCTTCAAGCTCTCCAGAGTTGTGCCACGAAATGAATTACGATTTTAAGGGCTGAATTACACCACATTCGAGGAAAATATTTAGCAGCACACATAAGCGTTCGGAAAGCCCTTCTTTGACACTTGTAATTCGAAATGAATCGGGTACGGTGGCGGGATTTCTTTCAGCTCGTCAATAAATCCTCATAAAATTCCCTTCTCACACTCCCATACCCCTATCTCATCATTTGCAGAAATAACTCCCGCGTATTGAAGTCCCCTCAATTTTTACACGAAACGGGATATCGCCATTCATGAAAATTGCGATCCCAAAGACTTCTGTTTGGATTTAATCGGAGCACACATTTTTTAATGATTCCCTGCTACATTTTTCGATGGCCTAAGAAAGTTTGATAAAACTCATTAAAGCATACAGCGTTCAATGTACTTGAATACTAAGAGTAAGCGAGGAAAACAATTACTACTGAACCTAGAGTGAATGCACCAATTACAAGAACTTCGAGAACGAAAAACAAGAAAAATAAATACACACGGAGTTGAGTGAAATTTCGATCCAGGCTTAATGTAGTGAAAGGCCTATTAAATGATGTAGATGAACTTTTGGGAATGGGAGTTAGCTATCAGCACATGAAATGAATTCACAGGGAGAAAAATTACGAACTGAATCGAGGGAGGAAATTAACGAAAACACTAAGGAAAACTCATAAATAAAACTTAACATTTAAAGAGAAAGTGTTTTAAAATACAAAAATGAAAAAAATGAAATAAATGTACAAATTAAATTGTTTTAACAAGCATCAGACTCCTACACTGGCAAGAAAACAATTAAAACGCAGTCGTTACGAATTTGAGAGCATTAGTTAGAGGGGGTTAGTTAGCAGGCGCTCGCATGTGATTGCCACTCACCATCTTCTGTTGACTACGAAGTGCCGAGAAAAGATAAATTTTAATTTTACAGTAGAAAATTTTCCCTTTAAGATAAAACAGGAAGCAGTCACGTATCATTTTACTTTGGCAGCTACGACACAGCAAAATTTAATTTTCCTAAGTCTTCTTGACAAGGAGACTTATTTCGAAACCGTAGAGAGATAGTGACATAAAAGACTACCAGATATAAATAAATTATTCCTTCCAGTCTTCCCCAGGAAATAACTTTCAAAAACGTATATGGAGATGTTTACGTAAGAAGGAAATATGAAACTCAGGTGTGTGGTATCCCTGAATACTTATTGCGCAACGGTTATGAATTAATTATACACCGACTCATACACGAAATTTTATAACTCCATAAACAGAAAAAATGAAAAATTAAAAAAAAGAACCCCCCTTGCACATAACTGATTGTGCTTTGCATCGGGGATGGTGCGTTTGCTAAATTTCATGAGTGTTCCAGGAAAATGTAGTTTCATTTGCTCTATATTTCGTTTCATATCCTCAAAAATAGAGAAAGGTGGAAAGTAATGTTTAGTACCGTTTTAGTGTTAGCGTATGTTCCACATTCCGCTTCTTTTATTAAATTTACGTAGTACTGGTACCCACTTCATGCGAAGATACAAGGTGAGTACTAATCAGGACAAATTTTGACATAGGCAACCCTTTTACCTCTAAATAAGAAAATCTTCACAACAATTCTCTTTTTGCACAAGAAATCCCTTTATGTTTGAAAAAATAAGTTCCGCAACCCTTGATAATAGAGGAGTCCTACGTAATAGCAGGTACTCCAAGCTAATGACCATATCACCAACATTGCAAACCATTGAAAATCATCAATTAATCAGATAATAATCACAAGGCCCAAGACATTCCTAACTTTTGCCAGTGATGAAAAACACCAAGGCTAAAGGAGAAAAGAGGAGGTCACACATCATGCTCATCTCCGGGGTTGTATGTATGGAACACAAGGTCGACCCTCACGGTCGCGAACCATGTGGTAAGGAAACGCAAGCGATTATCTCAGAGATAAACGCAAGCGTGAAAAACTTACTATACCCAAATCATAGCCAGAGTAAGATAAGGAAATTAAGTGGAATATTGTAATTAGTAGATGGAAGATATAACAAAATAATGGCCATTCCTTTTCATCAGCGGGTATATCACCAGATCATGGCTGCTAGACACACGGTTCTTTCGAAACACGCAAGCACAGCACGATTTTTAAAACGACTTATCAGCTCACAGGAAATTTTGGTAAGCAATAGCAACAATTTTTCTTTTTTTCATGGCATGCCTAGAGCCTAGATTATGAATTTGTACTTTTATTTATAGAAACCGTTTGCTTTGATTATATTTGCACATGTCACGAGTTTGTTTTTCCCTAAAGCAATGGGAACGAAAGCGAAAACACTCGAATATACGTTCGTGTATTCCATACTGTACTTTTACTTTTCATCGTAACACCTTATCCAGTTTTCAAGTAAGAATTAAGGACCGATTTCTCATCTAATTTAGTAATATCATCAATTTATAGTGCGATAAATTGCGTTAGAAAATATAGAGAAATGAAAATAAAGCGACAGTAAAAGACTGATATTCCTAAGAATCAACCCAGAAATGCTCAATATATCATACAGTTAACGGGATCAATTCTCTTCAATGAATTTATTGAAAACTGCAAGTACCCTACAGAAAGGGGTACGCGAAGTAAAGGGTAACTGTGATGGCCTGCACCGATTATTTCGACTCTTGGTTTTATTTTGGTCTTTTGTTTGGCCTCCTTTTAAACTTAAGCTATCATCTAGAGATTTCCAGGGTATATAGAGTCAAACCTACACAACATTTACCTGTACCTTAAAAGTGAAAAGTTTACCCACGAAAAAATAAATAATAAATATTAAAAAAAAGACGCAGGGAAATAATGTCAAGGGCCAAATCTGTACAAGTTTTAAATGAGCAGTACATCACAAATACTGAACCGCCGAGAACAATTGAGGCGTCCTCTCAACGAATCAGATTGGTCGCGCGACGTTGAAAACGGGGACAATTCAGTGGGAGGCCGATAGCGGTAGTATATACTATTGTATATACTTGCGATATGATCTCTTAGTACGATAATGAGGACGTTTCAATTGACTGAACTCGGCGGCCTCGTCAGTCGGGCGAATCCATAGCTATTAGACATCGATAGTTAAACGGTCGATAGGCAAACTTCTAGCACGTCTCTCCTAATAATTTCATGTGAATAATGCAAAATGAAAAAGCAGGAGTAATTTCCACAATTTTAGATTTATTGGTACTAACGGTTTCGCTTTACAGTATCAGGTACCTGATGATGCTGTAAAGCGAAACCGGTAGTACCAATAAATTTAAAATTGTGGAAATCGCTCCTGCTTTTTTATTTTTCATTATGTCACGTTTCCACTCCATCTCGCCAGAAACCTCAGATTATAATTTCATGTGACTTCAGCGAGAAACAATGTCAATTACATTTTCGCAAAGAAATAAAAAATATGCCCCTTTAACTGCAATGCAAAGACTGCTGTTGTATGCCGCGCATTTGGAACAATTAATATCCAAAGGCATCTCAAAGAGCCATAAAATGTGATGATAAAAGATATATTCTTTGAATAATTTGAACAGCATATATTTTAATTTAGGTATTTAGTCGTCGAAGAATATAAATTTTAAAGAATGTCAATTTTAGAGCAGGTAAAATGCTTTATTACAGGAAATAATCGCATACAAAATTCAGTCGTTAACATATCAATATTTACTCCAATTTAACACTCGCTTTAAAGACGTAACTATTTTTTCCTTTAATTTAGGGTCACTTAAGCGTTCAAGACTAAAATATTGACAGTAATAATAAACACCAAGGGTTAATGCATGACATTTCTAAAAGTACTGTTCAGCAAGCATAAAATATTCATCAAACATGAGTATCTTCTTTTAATAAATCGTCTTAATTCTGAATATCCGAGGCCTAAATATTTACGCAAGTATAAGCGACCTTAAACCAGGGAAACATACTTTTTAGAGAGTTAAAATAATTGGAGAAAAAGAGATACGTTAATAGCTACGCTTTTATTCCAAAACACCTTGCAGAATCCCATTATATTCCTTAATATCAATGCAACAGAAAAATAAAATATTAAATTAAAATATATTAATTTGATGGAGAAAGAGACGTCAATTTTCCGTAAACATCCATCAAAAGTGAAACCCTCTCCAATTTGAAAACACCAGTAGGATAAAAAGCGAAACTACGGAAAAACGAAGCTCAGCACGAGGTGAAAACCCAAAAGATGCTGTTGTGTCACACTCGTTTTGTTTTATTATCCAAGTAAAATGAATTTATCCATTGTACATCGTATACAAACGGTCAATTCAAAATGGTGAAGGAACTAAAAATTTGATTAGCACCTAACGTAAAAAAAAGTCTCAAGACAGATCTCTTCCATTCACCAAATCAACAACCAGACCCTTTTCTTTACCAACAACAATAAACCAAAACTTTTCCCTGCGAAAACAAATATATAAATATTAAAACATTTAGTGTGATTAATCTGAACACTATTGATTTATTTTGCTCTTATCATCAAGGGATCTCATATTTGAAACTCTTATTTTAACAAGACACGTTAAAAAAGTTGGAACTAAGTAATATATTTCTATTAATAGCGCAATAACATTGGATCATCCGTTAAGGTTATTGGCGCAGGGCGCATAGGACTCAACTAGAAAAATACACGGCATTTATCACTCTACTTGATCTACTTCTTAACTGCAGTGACGAAGGCTGTAACAGTAAAAAATATGTTTTCCTAAAATAATAAAAATTCCGTTGTTCGTTCATATGCTAACGAAAAGTAATATCACAATAATGAAGACAAATATGTCCGCAATAATGATGATTAAATTACCGTTCTCTTTCCCATCCCTCTGAAGCATACTTCCGTCACTAATCCTCCCGATAGCCTCGTTTCAGCCTTCATCAAATTCCCAAGATAATCCTTGGACACATTAAATTCGTATTACGAACTATCAATTCTCAAGGTGGGATACGTTCCATGTAGGTGACCTACCTAGCTAAAGCAGGTTTAGCGAAGTTTTTATGCATTCAATCCACTGGAAAATTCACATAATATCCTCAGTTTAACAGGTCAAAATTTCCTCCAATTCTTATTTAAAACGCATCCAATTTTTTTGCATTGAGACCATTTACATATTCAGATCCCAATTATAAATAATAATCATACGCATCAAAAGAAGTCGTTTGAGGACATTATCCTTTTAACCAGAACTCTCCTGCAACAACCAAATCCCATTTGAATAGCTATAGAGCCAAATTATCGCCAATTTGATGGAATTCGTATACCACAGATAAAAAATCGCAAATATGTAATCTTAATACGATGCTATAGCGGGTGTACACATACTGCTCTTCTGGGGAGACTAATTTTGACGTACCTAACAAAATAAATAATTCGGAATAGAGGAAATAGAGGAGGCAAAGCAAAGAGCATCATAGACAGTAAACTAGTATGGAAGATGCAATTTTCATATTATAAAAATAATTTCGTATTATATGCTACCGCATAAGAAATGATTTTAATTCCTCGTTTTCCAATGCGTGCAAATTGACATCAATGTATCAGAATAGGCAAACCACGCACCCCCGGAAGCAAATTTCTGGCAACGTTTCTGCACTAACATTGAATTATTACTCCAGATCTACGGTGAGCCGGAGTATTTTATTCTGCTGTGTACCGCATTCTAGAGGCAAGATATAAGATTGGCTCGGGTGCTGCAAAGAGATGATATCTCGAGGAAGAAGGGAGAAGTCGTTTTTGTGAGTTGGGGAGCGGTGCATCGGAGCCAGAGAGAGAGCGATAATAAATCCATCCTCCCCCGTCGTCCAAAAGGACCACCCTCGCCTCCTCGTGGCCCTTCGCGGTCAGAAATAGACGCTAGACGACCAGGAGAATAAGTGCACGCGCCATCCACACGATAGGCATCTATAATGAAAACACTCTCACTCACAGGAAAATTGTTCGGCTAGACGGGCTCATCGTAGGGAAGTGATTTCCCAAGGGACTCCTCCTATCCCCCACAACTTAAGCGCCACTGAATCTCCCGTGTTTTGAATGGTCCGAAGAGCAATGTTTTCAAACAATTAAACGCACACACGCAATCACTAAAAGAGTTCGTTTGTTACTTGAAAAAACAGCTGAAGATATTAGTCCATTTCTGATCCAATTCCACACTGTGAATCGGAATGAATTAGAAGTGGCTTGAAAAATTTCACAAATACTTTAATTATATTTTAACGGTTAGTTTCAATATATTTTGTATTATCTTATATCATCTTTTATAAAACGTATCGAAATCTGCCGTGAAAGGAAAATTAAAGAATTCGTTGGAAACTGTCAATAACTATTAATTAGCTTATATGATGGAATTCTATAGATGAAACAAGCATCAACTCTATCAAAGGGGAGCGATGCCTTGAAATTCTGACGAGATCAAGCGTTCAAAAAAGTTCTGAAAAATTGATATAAATTACCAGATACATAGCTGATATTTCATGTCAGAAAAATAGTCATTCTCACAATTCATGAATCAAGGAATATTAGTCAAAAACTCAAATGACCAATATATCTTTGGCGAAAAATACATGGCCGATTCATGACAAATCAGAAATCATTTACAAGCAAAAATTATGGATTGGTAATTCAAAAAAAATATCGAACTTCAGATCTTAGGTTTTCATTGGCAATACAATGATTAAAAACCACATCGGTATTACCAAGGAATGTTTCATATTTTAGGGAACAGAATAGCCATAGTCCTATAAACAAAACCATATCCGCGTGGTTTATCAGTCATAACGTATGCCATAGCGCGAGATACCAAATAGCCCAATGATAGGTACTTCCTCACCAGAGACGCTCAAAAATGACGTGTTCAGACGAAAAGATCTTAAAATTAGGTAAGCAAACTGTTATCGGCAATGAAAATCGACGCAAACGTCCCACAAGTGTTTTTTTGGAGGCGATAGTAAATAAATAAAAAATAAACGTTTGCAATAAAACGCAGGTAACGCAGATGGTGAGTTTGGAAGTTTTTTTTTTCGTCCTTGGGCTAATCTAGTATGCACGGTTTGAAAGAGAACTGGGCAATAATTTCGGCGCGCGCGAAAAGCAGTATTTTTGGCGCAAGGTCACATGGACGCGAAAAGAAAGAATATAGGTAGAATTCAGGAGCGGTCATTTTCGAGGCCGCAACGCTGGAGGTAAGAGCCAGCAGGGCTGAAGGGGGTAGGGTGGGGAAAATGGGTTGCTTAGAAAAACATACTGGTGAGCGTGGTACCATAAAGAGGGTAAAGAGCTTGGCTTCATACGGAAAGGCTCCGAGTTTAAATCCCGGATGAAGCCTTCAGACGTACCAAACCAATAATCCTAAAAGTGTGAAGTTTCATCGGCTCACGCTAAGTCGGGTTTATTATGCGTTTGATCTTAGTTGTTTTATCGAAATAATGGGTGCCATGTTATTAGTATTTATCGAACTACATTTATCAAACATGTTTTGCCGAAGTAACAGAAATATTCAATGCTCCATATGAATCCAAATTGCGATGAGTTAGATCAGAAACTGTTATCTCTAACTATACTTCTTGTAGTGTTTACTTGCTTTATGTAATGCTTTATCAACTAAAATGCAGTTAACTGTAGTTCATAGTATTTCGCAAAGTCGTATTGATAATAAGTATGGATTGAGTGTTACTGTGGAACTTGCTCTCAACGTTTTCTGTATTTGAACTGAATAATTTAGAAACTCTGTCAGACTCGTAGAAATTTATTTTATCCTTTTCGTCCGTCAGAAAAACGTTTCTCTTCTATGCAAATTTATTTTCATCTTGTAACCTACGTAACATGCAATCGCTTTACTTGAAAGTGGAAATATTGCATGTATCTAATGTAGCCAACTGAAAAGTAAACGGTCCTTAAGTAAAAAATGGCAGACAAAAAGTGCAAGACCTCCCATTGTGACCATAATAGGCCGCAGGCCTTTTTTGTTTTTTTTTGGGAGGGGGAAGAGCCCCTTGACAGCCATCAAAAGCGAGTGAGTGACATACATGCACCTTTGGCGAAGTCTAAGATGATGATTAGGGAATAGAATATCCATTTCCTATTTTGTTTTTAAATCATGCCCGCGTGATTTTTCAACCCTTATTTTTATGTTTACCGTAACGAAAGACACCAAAGAGCTTAATGATGCTACCACACTATAGGCCCTCAAAACGTACGTCTCTACGCTCATATACCCTAACAAACCTTCGAGTTGCATTACCGTGAGCTCAATTGCGGCTGTGAAATCCAATAAAATACCCCCAAAATCTTTCAGAAACTATTATTTTAAATACTGCTTTCACGTCACATCATCCTCTGGAAAGGCGAAGCTCGGCAAACTTACATATACAACACAAATTTATCAATAAATGTCTTTTTCGATTTAAATTCATTCCTGCAATTATGGTGGTAGATGCGCTATTTTCATTCAACTATCGTCCTAAAACCTCATTCGCGGCATACACAATTTTTATCATGGCCATTACGCTACTTGCGTTACATGACGCTAACATTACATTATGCTAATGTTAGTATGAGTCATTTTTTGTAAAATCGACACTCATATTATTCTAGTAATAGTTACTCATTATTTATTTGCATTAATTAGGATAACTTAAAGAAAAGACGTAAACATTTCCTTCCGAGCGACATAAAAAATTCTTTCGGTCTGACAAGGAGAAGTTAATCCTGAAATCGCACTATGTTTCCAGTTTCAACAGGAACGATGAAATATTATAGATACTTGATCCAACGGATAGGTTGAATTCATGGAGACAAATAACTAGCCAAAATTCTTTTTAGCATTCTCGTACACTTTAATGGCTGTAGGCCTAGCACCTACCACCACACGCCTATCGAGACGGCTTGTGGAGTAGCATATTAATGTGGATGAATACAGTGTCGTGTATATACTTCATTTCGTGGGGGGTCTCTCGGACCCTTCCCTAATATTCACTCATGGCATTTTACACTTAAGTTTATACGAAAAATGTTATACATGAAGGAGTATTACCATGCCCTCGCACATGACTGATTCAGACAACGATATAAATGTTGCCTCTAATTTCCTCATTATTAAAATATAGCATAAATAGCTCAGTTATTTATCTAAGACCGTAAAGTAAACTTCGAAGAGTCTGTTTTGAAGTTTTCAAAAAAACATATTCACTTTACTGCTAACAGAGGAAAACGACTCGGTTCGATTCAAGGAATCGTCAGCTGCTGTGGCGAAAGCGAGGGAAAGAGATCTGGAACTGCTCCATCTGCCCACGACGCGGAGCAGCATAATCATAATAAGACCAAAGGAGCCAAAAACAGACGATTTGATGGAGTTCCGCCCAACCTGGAGATGCGCGGAGTAAGGTGGATTAAAAGAAGCTACCTTCCCAAGTTCCCGGAAAAACATTAAAAACTTCCCAGTTTCATCCTTAAACCGCAGGCGCGGAAAATATCTGAAGACTGGGAGGTTGCAGGATCTTCCGAACAGTCCCGAGAATCCTCTGGCTCGTGGTTACACAGAGAGTTACAACCCGCAGTGAACTTTTCAAAGGGCGCTAGCGACGAGCAATGAAAACAAGGAGATATTTAAGTCGTGCGCCCGCACGGAGGAGGAAGGAGCGAACGCCGTCTTTTGTTCGATTTTCCGAGGCGCGCGCTCGACGGATCCAAGATTTATCTCTCGACTAGAGGAAGTACAGGCTGAAACTGAGGAACGAGCATCGTCTTCGCTAGTCGAGACCACGAACAAATGACGCCTAGTCTTATTGCTGCATTGAAATCTACTTAGGCCGTCCAACTTTCAGGTCAGCTGATGTTTCATTATACGAATCGGTTAGTACCATAAACAGATGACACTTAATGCAGTGCTAAACTTCCGAAAGGTACTATAAAATATTTCCTGAAAATATTTCGAACACGTTTTGAGCCTATATAAGTTAGCTATCATATTTCACATCAAGAATGATCATCTCGTACCTTTTGCAGATAATATTTAGCAGACATCAAATACTAGATGGGTCAACATTAAGAGAGTAAGCAATCAGAGTAATCGAAGCTTGTTTCTTTAACCTCGGCAGTGAGAAATAAAATCTAGAATATTAAAGTCAATGATACTCAATTTTTCCTACCTGAACGCTACCCAAGATTCTAGAACTGCATGATACTCTGTTAGCCACATCCAAGGTGCTTGGTAATGAGTAAGTATTTCTCTCCAGCATGCAATAAGCCCCATGAAGGTGCTGTTAACCCAGTGGCGAAGATTAGTGAATGAAGTACCACAATAATACAAGATTAGAATGTGAAAATGCTTTTAAACCACATATTTTTCTTCATCAATATAAAACAGAGCAAAAAGGCTTAAGATATCACTTAATCGACATATAAATAAAACTCTCTATAGCATACGCTTTGTACATCTTTCTCACAAAACACTTTAATGCCTCGCCTTTTATTGCATCGTCCCTAAAACGGTAGATTTCTTTGATTGAAGTTTCAGAGATAACGTTTATCACATTGGATTTACAATCAAAATTAAATCTCAGCAATTATTGTTTTCACTTCAGTTATTTTAATACTGTTGTATTTCAATGGTAATCCTGATTATAGAAACACAAGTTTTCGTAACTAAGTAAGGAATGGAGTTAAATTAAATATACCGACACTGAAAATAAGTAATCGAGAGCGACCTGTCCTTTGAAACATCGGCAACGATATAATTTTGGACTCGTACGACCTGAGTACAGTTCAACATGGTGCCACACCAATTTACTCGAGAAATATGTATTTAGATGGTTCAAATACACACCAGACGAGTTCGTACACGTTCTTCATATATATACGCTCAGAAAATAGCCATGTTTACACATCTTTAGAATTCATTTAAGTGGCATAACACAAAACTCTTTTATGTTCCACATTTGTAATCTTTTTGGAAGATTAAATACTATTTTTTTCCCTCTACTCGACTTATTTCCAAAAATTCCGATTTACCTGCTGGCGGCTTTCTACCGAAGTTCCGAAGGGTGGTCATATCAGCGGCAGACACTGATTTTTCGTGCACTCACAGCGGACATTCGAGAAATACACCTCGTAGGGTTCGTTCACGCTCAACCAGATGGAGTGGATTATCTGGCAAAACACCAAAGCGATGAACAACAAAAACTAACTCGTTTTCCCCCTTCACCTGCCGATCGTTGGATGCACTTTGCTGATCATTGTGGCGGCGGGGTTCAACACTTGCTGGTTGCATTGGCTACTGGTTCGACTCCCACTAATATAGTAAGAAAGCCCACTCCCAGTGCAAGGACGCTAGCCGACTTCGCCAAGATAGTTTGGTTTGAAAGAGGTCAATAAGAACATAATTTTTAGCAGAAAGAAGATGCTCACACTTTAAACTATATCCATGAGTTCGCAAGTACTTCGCACAGATTTTTTATATTTTTATTAACGTTTGATCTATATCTTAGGTTTGTGTCTCACATGATATTTCAAGGAATTTATGCATTTTCTGAATGCGCAAGCGAGCGTGGTACATATGAATGCAAAATAAAGCGTCACACAACGGTTTTACCGCAAGCAGGCTGATTTTTACTACTTAAATACGGCTGATGAAATTTTTTACCGATATCAACACGCCAAGTTGACATCAATTAATAAATGACGGGGCATTAGCCTCCTTGACGAACACCTATCGTCAGCCCCAGGCATACACCTGACTCGGAAACCGCGGCACTTATGCCTTGGCGAGACGATTCAAAACGCGATTCATACAACTTCAGCGAGGCCTAATTTCTCGGACGTGAAAGAGAGTGTCGATCAACAGGTAAATGCGACAGCAAACGACAAATAAAAAGCGCATTAGTGTTCTTGCCGACCGCCTACCGCTATCTACACCCAGGGGTTCACAACTGTCTGCGACACTGCCGCTATTATACGCCGACGCGGCGATTCAAAACGCGATTCAAACAACTTCAGTGAGCCTAATTTCTCGGACGTGAAAGAGTGAGTCGTTCAACAGGTACACTTGACAAAAACAACATATAAAAAGCACACTTATCTTCTTATCTACTGCCTATAGCTATCTTAACAAGGGTCCACAACTGTCTCTGACACTGCTGCTTTTGTTGCCCGATGCGGGGATTCAAAGTGCGATTCATACAGCTTCAGCGAGCCTAATTGCTTGGGCTTCAAAAAGAGAGATTGACGAGCTTCAAGGAAAGAGAACAGGTATTGTTAACGACAAATAACCCAAAAAAAGCGCAGTAACCTCCTCCTCGACTTCTCATCGCTATCTAAACCCGAGGGTTCACAACTATCTCCGACTTTGCAGGTTTTGTAGCTCGACGCGGCGATTCAAAACGCGATTTCACAACTACAATGAGCCTCGATTCTCGGAGACAAAAAAGGGCCAATCATCAACACTCACCACTTCATTCCAGATCCGGGGCCGTCCGCGTCTCCCTGCAGGAGCCACCCCCTACTTCAAAACACACTCTTCTCCGACTTCTTCTTCACCTCCGCCGGCGCCCTACGAGCACACGTGGTCAAGCCGCACGCGGCCTCCCTCCCGCCGGCAGCTGTCCGAGTGCCGGCGGCCGAGCCCCTCACAGCCCGCCCGGGGAACCAAAGAACCGAAAACCAGTCAGCCGGCGGGCAAGTTCCAGACCTTCACCGTGAGCCGTCGCAGATAACTATTATCGCTAGTTATTCCGAGTCCTCCTCTTGAATGTCAACAGTCACCACTCGCGTTGAGCACCGGCGGAGAAACAACAAGAGCACAACAGACACACACAACCTCTCGCGGGGAGGAGACAAGACTCTTGCGGCACGAAACACAACACGGGCACTCTCTAAGGGCGCCCGTGCCACGGTCCTTCCATTTATCCCCTTCTGAAAAGACGCCGGCAACCCCCACCCCCTCTTACCCCCCTCCCTCCTCCTCCTTCTTCTTTAAACTTTTCGAGAGCGGTGGCAAAAGGGGGTTTAGAGCCAGGAAGGGAAACCTATGAGAGGAGTGGGGGGAGACATGCGTGGGGTGCGAAAGGTGGAAAGGGGGGTTGGTGCAAACCCCCTCCCCCCTCACCTCACCACCCTCGGGAGAGAGGAGAGAGATAAGTTTGGAGAGGGGAGATTTTAAGGTGGAGGGTTTTGGAGTGGTGGGGGAGGGTCGTGACGTAAGGGGAGAAAGGGTGGGGGGTGAGACATCTGCCGGCGGATCCACACTCGCGAAGGAGCGGAAGGAGTCTGTGGAGAGAGGGAGAGGTGTTGTGGCGAGTGTTTGGGAATCCCAGGAGACAACCCCAAACACGCAGGTGAGGGAAGACGAAGAGAAGGAGCCGAACCTCACTGGCGAAAAACCGCGGACACCAATGCTATTGTGATATCCAGGGTGGAGTAGAGTTATATTTTATTCATGCCATTATTCAAGCATTTTACCCATTTAAGTATTTAAGAATTATTCTGGCAGTCTCCACTGCCTTCATAGACTTCTCTCTCAAATTCACAATAAGGCCTATTCCCTTTCATTCTAATGATGGACAAAGATATCGCATTTCCAACTAATTTTATCATGCATCATGATGTACAATACAGTACCTGATGACGATTTTATAGTAATCGAAACACGGGCTGTAAGCTGCTGTGATAAAATTAGTGGGCGATACGATTTCTTTATTCAATGTTGTTCTGCGACAACTCTCCACAAAAAGTTGACTTTAATCCCTTTCATTCTGTCTTAAAATCCTATTCTTTTCTTTCCTCTCCCTCCCTCACATATCAATTATATTGACTTTTACCGCCGTAAACGCGGCAAGTCGGAAATAGAGGTTGAAGAAAAATTGCATCACAAAAAAATTTACCCCTGGATAGCTAATACCAGAATGAACCTATATTACCAATGACGTTTATGTAGAAAACGTATAATTTTCAAATAACAGAAAATTTGAGCTAGGTGCTGGTTGTATCGCGATCTCCGTGAGGTAAAGAATTCACAAGACATGAGTTGTCCAGAGCATCCGGCAACAGGGAAAACTCGCGACCAATGGGAGCGCTTGGCTCAAAGTTTCTGTAGTTTAAAAATGGCGCCTTTGCGACCTAAACAACATCTGTAATTTTGGTTCTTAAAGGCATTAGCTATCCACGGTTCAAATTTCGTTACACAAAAATTCTCAACCCTCTATTTCCGATCTGCTGCGTTTACTAAGGTGAAATTCATTATTATTGACGTGGGAGAGAGGGAGAGGAAGGAAAAAATTAGAGTTTTTAGACAGAATGAAAGAGAGTAGGTCTTATTGTGAATTTAAGAGGGAAGTCCATTAAGAAAGTGGAGACTGCGAGGATATTTATTAACTACTCCAGGGAATCCTACCTCAATCCGTAGAATACTCGAATAATTACATGGGAAAAAAATAAAATTCTCCCGAATCCGGTATCGAACCACGGACGTGAAGCTTTCCAAGTCACTGCGAAGACCACTACGCTATGCAGACTCCTTGTTCCCATGGGATTTTACCAAGGTTCATCACGGTAGATGTTTATTTCCATGGCAATTATTTTAACAATGCTATTGACGACCGCTGCTGCTCCAGTCCGCCTAAAGAATGCCTCGGGTATGTCCAGGATTTTTTTTGTGAGTTGGACTCTAAATATGGTTGCTTAATGCATGCAATACAATGTATAAGTTAGAAAAAATGTAGGCTAGCAGAAAGTAAAAGGGTAAGTCATCAAGCAAAATTTTAGCCCATAGTGTAATAAATTTAATACTAATTGGTTGGAATGGGAGAAACTGTTAAGTGTCTTCAAAGCCGAAGCTAACTCTTCATTCTCACAGGAAGGCCTTTACTCATCCCGAAAAGCATTAGACTGTGGGCGAGGTAAAATTTTGTAAAACATTCGTGTGCGCAATGGCTAACTATGGGTCAGAAACACGGACCATTGGAAGAGTTGATCGGAAAAATGACAGAAACCTTCGAGATCTGGTGCGGGAGGCGCGATTTGAGGATCAAATGAACGGATAGGATAAGTAAATAGGTGGCGAACCGAAGAAAAGTAGAAGAAAGGGAACTGTGGAGTGCCATACACCAAAGGAGGACCCGGTAGGTAGGTCATGTCATGGCAATAGTACTTGGAACTTTTAAAATAAGAGCAAAAGGAAGAAAAAATCTGGGAACTAAAATATTTATGATGAGAAAGGGAGAAGTGGAAGGCTTCAGGCTCGCTGTTATAAATAATGCATAGTATATTGTAAGGTGCCTAAGGCCACTACTTGGATGTAGATATTCCTGATATGTATGTATGTATGGTGTGCATATACGCCGATATGCAAGAAAAGAATACTAAAAGAAGTATCGATATAGCCACTATTATATCATGAAGGGCAAACGCGGCCGAGACAAAACAATACGTCGAATAGAGACATTAAAAATGAGGGTTCATCTTAAAACCTCAGTGAAAATCCTACAAGACTGAAGAGAAAACTAAAGTTTAACAATATGAAAGAGCGGGAAATATAGCAAGAGCAGCTGGCAGAATGAAAAAAAAGACGAAGTCATCTCAACGACCATGCTTGTAGCATGGGTGACGGTAGCGGTATGTAGATTGCTCGTGACATCGCACCAGCTGGCGAAGATCCACATGGCAGAGTGAGGTCAATATTCACATTGACAATGAAGAAAAGGCGGCAGGCCTTACATACAAGAATGAAAAGGACGACGGGGTAACATTTAAAATAAATAAAACATTTTAGAAGTTTTTTTCCATTTCATTTGAAGTTAGTTACTTTGTGCCTATATTACTGGGTTTTAACACGAATCTCCCTCGAATGATTAAATATTGGATGCGGAACGACTTTCACATGCACCCAAGCACGACATGGTGCTCGTTGACTGAGCGCGATATTGAAAATTGAAGATGAGAGCGAAATGTCGCTCGAAAAATGGGGCAACGAACTTTAGGGCTCTTCTCGTTCAATGGCTTGGGGCTGCAAGGAGGAGTCAAGAGGAAACTTGGCGATAAATCTTCCGGCACTCATGACGCAACACTTAAATAGAGATATTACTCCCACATCTACACATTCGATTCCATCGCAAATCATCAATCAAAAGTTCACGTTAAAAACATCTGGCCGCTCTGTAACCCGGAATTAAAGCTCGGGATGGAGGGGATAAAAACGCGTAACTTCCGCTCGAATAGTTTCATTTCGGTAAATTTTTTAAGCTTTTCTTTTTCTGAAAACGTATGATTTGTTTAAAACTTATGTGCATTCATGAAACTTCCAAGGTAAGAACTAAGAAGGGCTGGATATGGCAGGCCAAGAAAGGAAACCTCTAGATGACATACGGAAGAGTCAGAAGGTTGAGATGGAGGGAGTAGTGGGCGAGAAGGTTGATTTAAAATCTAGTTTGAGGGAAGATTGCTAGGTAAGGGAAGGATCTGGAAGGAAAATAAAAATGATTTATGAATAGAATGAAAGGGAATAGGTCTTACCGTGAATTAAAGAGAGAAATATATGTTGAGGAGGGACGCAGGCCGGGTTAACTTCCAAAAATACTCGACTTAAACGTACTTAAACCGGTACAATTTTCAATACACATAAGAGAGTTAGACCCAATAAAATTTACCTGATCTTAAATAGAACTATTTTTACTCCGGGAAATAAACTGAGACTTTTGAGAGTATTTTTCAGACTTAAAACACAGGCTATTTTTTGCAAAGGTTCTCTTCTGAAATCCCTGAAATTTTTCTGACTGCGTAAATTTTTGTCAAATGTTGCGTCACTAAAAATTATCAGTGGAGTAAGAGTGATGCGCCCTCTTAATGGGGAGAGCCAGATACAGACAGGGCAGTCGCCTCAGGGTACACACTCAATGAGGCAAGATCTGGTGCGATTTGACATTATAATGAAATACCTGCCGGCAACAGAAGCTGACAATATTCGGCACTGATAACTCGTGAAGACCTTTTTAGTACAATAAATTTCTTTTATTACTGGTATAATCCTCGGCAAAATATTAATATAGTCAATATGACTCAATTGTTAACTTGTTTACATGTAGTAATGGCTTATGAAATAAATATCAAGGGTTCATTAATAAGGTAAAGGACAATGTATAATAACGAAGCGTCGTTACGTCGCGACGTTCCAACCATTATTAGTGAAAATTTAAAAATACGGGCAACCACATACGTATTTGAAATGCTCCCGAAATAGTGGAGTGTTAGCAGGCCCCTGTGGTAAAATATTTTAAGTGACCATTCACGGAATTATTGAATAATTCGGTTGGTAAAAATAGCTTGGAAATAAATTAATATTCGTTTTCTTGATCATCATGAATTCAGGAGCTGCAAAAATATTCCGGCTTCTTGGCAGTCGAGTAGCGAGACTGCGGGGGCAAGGGAGGAAATGCTAGAAAGATTTGTTCCATCATAATCGATTCATTATTTAGGAAGCCTAATTATTAAAATATCAAATATATATAACAACAGATTACATAAAAATATAATATTGTATTATAATGAAGAATAGTAATTAGATAGTGATATTATAATTTTCCGTGATGGCAATTCAGTATAATCGAGATGAAACCCTCAAAAATATCGTGATACCTCGATTAAAATTCTATTTTTCAGCTGAGAAAGGAAATTGAACCACAAAAAAAGAACCCTTAGCTCCACCGCTACTTCATAACTGCCTCCAGTGTTTCCAGCTAAAATTATCTTCCCGAAACAATTTGCTATAACTGGGAGGTGGAATTCCAATAGTGCATAGTACGGTTATCCAGAAGGTTCTGAATCACTTCATCCCTAAAGATGCCCATATATCAAAAATAAATAAAAAGAGGTAAAAATAAAGACGATTGTGTAAAAAATAATCATGACTTTTTGGAACGACAATAAACAAGAACTCAGATGAAATCCTCCATCAAGTCACTATTTAATAAGAGCTGGCACGAAAAACTACTTTTTTAGCTGAGATATGAGGTTCACACACCCAAAAGCACCGGCGCGTGACTGCATAAGGACGGCTTTAGCAGGAAGAAGCATGACGGATACCAGCAATTTCGGTGCGTTGGGTTTTGAATAGCACATGCCACGAAGCACGATCGAGAGGTCTTCCGGAATATTCGCGGTACACGAAAGGAGATATGGTGGGCACTGATGAGGAGCGGAGACCGCCGAGTCTAAACAAATCCACATTAAGAGCCGTAAACGCCGAAAAACAAGGGCGAGGAACTCGCGTGGCCCCGATACGGCTTCCTGGCCCTAGAGGTAACAGCTGCATCACAAGCAACAGGGGTGGTCTTTCACACGCAGTGTATGTCAGTGCAAGGGAATGGATTTCCGCCTGACACGTGCGGTCAAAATATAGCCGAACCGCGCGATAATTTCAACCTACCGATAGCAGGAACAAATATACAACATATTACATGCATCGCGGAAGCCCAAGAAGCAAATATTCATAATTTTATACAAGGGAACGTGATGGTCCGGGGATGGTTGGGCTACTGATGGAATGGTCCCGAGTTCAAATCCGGACGATTCCTTTATATTCCTCCAAAAATAAGTCCTAAAACTGCACGGTGGCCCGGGGAAAAGAACTGGTCCTACTAACATGAATTTCTGAGAAATCATACACCGGTGGTTTAACCCCGGGTGAGCTCTACACCTATACAAAACAACCTTCGGGTTGATGACACATTCGAGAGACTTAAAGTGACCGAGTGATTCGTATTTTTTCTCCATCGGTTCTCATGGCTTATTTTATTTCATTGAAAATAGTGTATGTTCTCTAATGAATTAGCTACAGAAGCAATAGGAGACACGATAGAAGAAGCAATAGAAGACATGTATTAGTAGTCATGGTCCTTTTATTATATACAAATAATAAGCGCAAAAAGATTTTTTAAATCAACCTTACCCATCAGGCTCGCTCAGAATTTTTATGCTACGAATCATTGAGGAGCGCAATATGCGTAAAGAAAAAATGATATTAAGATGGGCTTAAGTTCGGAATCGCCTATAAAGTTCGGATCATCGCCTTTCAAGCTACACTGTAATAGTTTTAAAATTTGAGTTGAACTTAAAACGCATAGAAAGCAAATGTATCCGACTACCTTGTCATCAAGCTTCACAACCTGTAAGAGCAAAGATGTGAGGAATTCTACGGTACCTTCTTAAAAATATAACAGCCACAGGATAAAAGAACATGCGATGCAAGAATAAGATATGCCCGTAAAAGCTGGCCATCGGTTCAAAAATTTACGTTGCTCTTTCAATAGCATGGTTTGTTCGGTTTTATGGAGCTACAATTTACTATCTCAAAGTCACTGTAAGTTCGAATGCCGACATAATGCTGAGCTAACACTCGATAATAACGGCTACCGGCATCTGACATAGCGCAGACTGTCTCATACGGTACCGTAGATGAAAGCATAAAACCGATTTTCCCGGACGAATTTGGCTGAAAATCTGCCCATTTTGTAAGGAAAAAGTATATTTTATAACATTAAATTGTTTTTTACCAAGCGTTCCGACAAGAAAAAACTTTTAACACTTATTTTATCGATGGTAAATTTGACGAATTTCATGCCTGAAAATACAGACAGGTTGAGCCATTAATCACGTAATTTGCAAACATGCTCCCAAGCTAAATGCTTACTTTAATATTTGTCATATGAAAAATGTTTAAAAAAAGTTGGAATTGGGTCAAACCATTTGGATCAAAACTGATTCAAAATTAGTGTAGCAAGATCATGCAACACTTAGAAGTATGCGCCCTGTCAGGTATAGGTAAATTTTATAGTCAATTATTGGCTCAGACGGAAGCCGGGATTCTTACAGTGAATAAGATATTATTAAATGATACTGCCATACTCCGTATACACAATTCCATTAAAATAGTAACTTATTTTCACCCGATAATCAACTTTAGCGTTCATTTCCCCACATAGCGTCGAAGGCTGGCGATGGGGTGGCAGCTAGGAAGAAAACATAATTGTTAGCATCTCTGAGTATGGTAGAATAACCTAGTATCCTTGAAAAGCGCACTCGCGGACAAATATTGCGGAGAAAGTTTGATTGCTTCCTAATTGAACGCTTTCGAACAAGGTCCAATTTTCAATTTATGTACGCTTTTTCCCCGACAGTCGTCATAGCACCGTTTCACTTTCCCATTTACCACTAATTGACATCAGTAAAAAGCGACAATTCCCAGAAATACCGGGGAGTGGACACAGTATATCCAGAAAACTTAGCATGAAAAATATTCAGTGAATAAAAATCATGTATTAAAAATGAAATTAACTCAATCCTCTCTGGATATCGCGCAAAGTTTTATGACCAGGTAAACCTTATTACCCTAACCGCTTGATTCTTTCTCGGTTATACGGTTGGAAGAGGCTCGAGGCAACAAATATATGGAGTCACGCGATATGTGACATTCACATGACACTGATTTGGTCTGGAGGGAGCTCTATCTAACCTATCCAAACTAATCTTCAGGTTGAAGTACTCACTGTGAGGGTGATTGCAATAAAACTTGAACTTAGTTTTCATTCACTCCACATCTTTCAAGATATCTGAGAGATCATAATTTAAAATAGCCTTTAGATATCTTCGGATACATACTCTTGATAAAAAATCTTTTTTCGTGATTGACCTGAGCATTTTTATTATTTTGCAACTGCAATTCTTTATGATGCTGGATGAGAGATAAAGTGTAGTTTAGTTTGTGTACACACACGGTAAGCGCAAATATAATATAACGATAAAGAAGAAAGACACGCTTATATACCTAGAGAAAGACAACAGTTTTTCACATGTAAACTGAACCTGGAATAAATCCTTAAAGAAGAATTTTCCGATGCTGCATATAGCCTGTACGTATTTTGTTATACAATATCATAATATTTTTCCTGCTCCATTCAACACAAGCACTAAAACTACTCGTGCGATGGTATGACAGATAAGAGAACACGACCAAAAACATGTTTTTCCGCTGGCTGACACGCTTAGAAATTCCGCTGAAGTCACGGAAGTCATTTTCAAGGAAAGTGGTTAGCACCGCGGAACGATATCACGGCCACTTGAGCGATTATCGAGACGAGATATTATTTCCACTTTCTTCGATACGCACCAGTGATACCGCGGAGGGGAAGGAGGAAGCGCCAAAAAAGAACTTTGCCATGATCGTCAAGCAGCAGAGGCCTGGAGAATGAAAACGAAATAGATGACTCTATGGAAGATTTCCTAAAGTGGTCATCAGTCTTACATCTCGGTCAGACGATTTCTGTGGTTCGGCCACGAATATTAAGTGGGTTATTCTTTTTCTAAGGTCTGATGACTCATAAAATTAAAATCAAAGTGATTAAATTCTTTTTTCAACATTCAGCAACACAGCTACTTTTCTACATACCTATTCCGGACTTGGTCATTTGCTGCTGCATGGTAACAATTTTCCAATATCTCCGAATGGAGAGCATAGCCATCTATGCTCTCAGCCAATTCATTACACTGTCTTCAGCGCTTTTTTGGTTCCAAAACGCTATCTTCCGTTCCATGTGAGGAAAGAGATGATGATTAAAGGGAGCCAAGCTCTCAATATAAAAATTGTGAACCGAATATCTTATCGATTCACCTGATTCAATCGTTGAGCAAGATCATCGGTTGACACTCGCATCTTTCATTGACCACCAGCATTTTGAACGTGTGTACGTTCCGCTTCAAAGTTCCTGCAGCATTGCCGCAAGTTTATGTACCCATTTTAGTACAGACAGACAACAATAGACCGAATGGAGACTCCTCTGTAGTAATACTCATGAATGATTAATTTCAATGTCCTTCAGGAAGAGTTTTGAAACTAACAAATATCAACACTACAATTATAAGTAAATACCGATAAGTCTTGAAATAGAAGTAAAACTTGATTTGGAATAAGTAGGGAAGCGTTCCAATGCATCCCCTTCTTCGATGCGAATCGCCTGCGGGCTCCAATCCAATTTTTAAATAGGGCCTTGAGGATCGTCGCGTATTTCGGGTCTCGCAATCAACGCCAAGATTTTTTATCGACGCAAATTGTCTCTTCTGAGTGAGCTCTTTATGAATGGAAAGTAGAGTATAAAATGTCTTACGAGCATGAGATTCAGTTGCGTGACATAGAACGTAGATTATAGAGAGTCGTTAAAATGAATGTCAATGAATACGTAATTTGAAATAATTCACTATCGGTTGCCACTTGAGGATTAAATATGTTGTAACATCTCCACATCGAGAGTTTTTTAACTCTTTCTGAAATGAACTTCTACTTGGATTTACCTTTCCCAACCGAGTTTCGTCTTGTAGAGAGCCCAAGATGCCCGTGTGTGATGAAAACGGTGTCAGAGAAAATAAATCTAATTAAAGGCCGATAAATAGAGAAAAGTTTAAAGCCTTTCCTACACATATTTCTATGTTTGAATAAAACTATATGATAGTAGTTATGGTTTAATAGGCTAAATAAAATCAGGAAAGGAATCAGTAAATACTTAACTTCTAAAGTTTTCGGACATGAAAAAAATCGTAGGTAATTATGTAGCGTACTCAACAAAACTTATAACAAACCATTTAAAAAAACATAAAAATAGCCAAACCAAAATAAGCAAATAAAAAAATCAAATAAAATCTCTGTTTTAAAAAGGCCTAGCACGAACTCTTGGAGACATGGATGAAACATGATAAGAATGCTCGATTTTCTTTTCATTTGTTCATAATGTAGTAATTAATCCGAAGAAATATTACTGCAATTCCATTTCTCTACCACCAGTTACATGGGCATTGAAGAGGCGGCAGAAATATCGACATACTCAGATGTTTAGCATCGATAATTATTCCTCCACTTCTTTAATTTTTCATGCACACATTTAAAAAAATAATATAAAACATTAAAATTAGTAAATATTAAATTGCGAAGCAGAATTGAATTCAAAAACTCATTTTCATCCGGAACCTCCTCGTAAAATGAAAAAAAATGGCATGTATGATTCATTGCCAAAACTAGAGATGCAACTCCATCTAAAGATAAATTTTGGATTCTTCATTACAATTTAAATATTCCCCAATAGAGGGTATCTATTTAGGAGCTCTTTATGTGCGTTATCGATAGGTCTTCCTTGCTCCATTGTGTTTAAATAATTTTTAGACCCAGAAAAAAATTTCGCCAAGATTTTGGAGAAGGGGTGGAAATTTCCACTTTCCTCCCCTGGATTCACCACTGCGGAATATGTTCAGACTACTGTGAAAGTCGTCTTATACCTCATCACTACTCATGCAAAAACAAACATTTAATAGAAAATACAGCGTGATTATAATCAGCCTTTCTTGGAAAAAGAAAATTGATTTATTTGGTACAATCCACACTAGTATTACATCGCAAGTTTGCAGGAATATGAATCAAAATTCCGGGCACAAGATATATTTTAATGTACTAGTTCAACATCTATAGTAAGCACAACCGGTGAAGGGCCAGAATTTACACAGGTCGACAGTTACGGCGAGATTGCCACTCAAGATCGCCGTAGCGGTGATTACTCACAACTGCGCAGTCACCATTGCCAATATAACATCTGGAATTTTATTACCGACCATGGTTTCGACATTGTTACGTCATTATCATGATGATGATAATGTTAGTGACACAAAAGTTTCGATATTATGGGTGGCATTAAAAATCAGTGTGGAACATATCAGGAAAATTTTCTTTTCCTAGTTCGAGTTTCCATTAAGTCATGCCGCAAGGAGTTGTTCTAAGTATAAAGACAACGTCGGATAGGACTGAAAGATACTTTTCTTTCCTCAAATCATATCACGATGAAATTTTAGAGAATATTAAAACGTGATGCAATGCCATCGCTCGAAAAATAATGATAAAGATGCATTCACTGATTCATCTCAACATCTGACCCAATTATCTCTACGCAGCGCGGAATACTGGTGGAAAGCCGAGATTAAAGTCTTCGGATGTGATCCAAATTTGGCTATTTCTATCGTACGTTAAGAAGTAGAGCTTGCAATGTATCCTGCACGACGGATCGATTCAACATTGGGTAACATATCCCCCCGGAACCGAGGCGTGGATTATTTTGTAAGGGGTTCCTCCTGGCCTTAGTTATCTAGATCGTCGGAAGAGTTGCGTTATTGCAAAGTAGCAGAGGAAGCGTAGAACTCGAGATGGGAGCACGTGCGAGCATGTCCGTTCCGGAACTCTCATTCGTTCAGCGTGGGACAAAAAATTCAGGCAAGGGTTACATGGGCGACCGGGCAAGTAACTGAGTTTAAGCCATTCGTGTAGGTATCTCACGAGGACTTATTCAACGCAGAAAATTCTCACGAGATAATGATTATGTCTACCCCGAGTGATTTTCTTAAGTAAATCTTCTACTTCATATCAATTTTTCACTTTATTTTTAGAACATACCTAAGATACTCTAAAAATAGCTCATCTCAGGTTAAATGCAGAGTGTCAAATTTAAAGTCAATTTATTCTTTATTTTTTGACGGAATATGTTTATTCCGTGAAAAATGAGCAGTAGTTATAAAAAACGCAAACTTCTCCTTTGAACCAAATGCATCAACCGGTAATGAATCGGAAGATTTTGAGTTCTCTGATAGCAGCAATTCAGTTACTTAAGATTGAAGTTAAATATCATTATAGTACTGTGTGAGCTATTTATACTACATTTGCTAGTTTTTTCCCCGTGTTTTTTTCCCGGTTTTTACCAAAACAATTCTCAATAGTTCTAGATGCTGGTGAGAAATTAATGTGAATTGGTCGAGTAACATGAGAATGCGATAATAACCATTTATTATTCGTAATTATTCAGTAAAAAAGGGCTTTTAAAAATTGACTTAAAAGTGCTTGTAGATTGTAAAATAGAAAAAGAGGGGCAATATGTGAAATACTATGGTGTATAGCAATATGTGCAGCATTCGGTATAATTTCAGCAGGCTGGGAGGTTGATAGGCAGTCAATATGAATAGCCATTCTACAGTAGTGTATGGCTGATAGTACATATAGTTTCAGGCTGTCCAAAAACAGAAACGGTACCGAGTAAAATATTTCAAGTGTTTTAGCAAAATAACAGGACTTATCCAGGGGATAAAAAAGAAAATTCCACAATTTTTCGGGGTTTCCCAGGCTGAAGGAAACATTGGCATGATTCTACCAGAAGGAATGAAGTAAAAATAGCAATGGGTGCAATAGAAACGAATAATAAAAGTGACTGATAACATCGTTTGATAAAGGTATTTGCTGAACACAGTGAAAAAGGATAGCTCTGTGGATGTACTAAACACATGTATATGCAGCAATAGAGGACACAGAGAAAACAAATTAAAGAGGTATTGATGAGGGACGAAAGTAAGGAGAAGATTAACGCCGTGATCTCATTAGCCACAAGCCTTTTAACAGCCATCATCATTAAGCTATTTACATTTCTTGCCTGCAGTTGGCGTCTCCTTGGCTGTAATCGCGAATAGCCATACTGGTTTGTTAATATTGCTCGTTTCCCCAGAAAATGATCGGTTGGTTGGTTTTTAGAGAAGGCGACCAACAGTTGTTTAGGTTCAAGATTTAATTCGCTTTCCTAGACAGCGGTGAAAAATATAAGGTTAGGCTCAGGAGAGGATCCAGGACTTTTTTCTGAGGGGGGCACAAGGGTCTGATAGGTCTTCTCATATTTGATATTGAAACGAAAATACAACAATTACTGTAGAAACTATTCTCTTCGTTTTGATATGAAAGTAATTAATGTTAAATTGAATGATTGAGGCTCAGTAATACACACATTAAAACGAACTTAATGATGGCCATAATAAAAATCTTGTCTATTTTTTAAGCGTCTGGGGGGGACGTGCCCCCGTGCCCAAACCCCCTAAATCCGCCTATGGTTAGGCTCAGCAACGATTGAAATGATATTCTCTCCGTGAAACCGATGAAATTCTTTTTACGAAAAATCTCCACCATTGGCCTTTTATTGGCCGGGGTTTTAACTTAACAATTAAACTTACACTAACACCCATGCTCTGGAAAAATGGGCAACCTACCCGAGACCTCTTCTGCGGCAGGCAAGGACCTTAACCCCACCGCCAAGGAGCCAGCAAATACTTATTGCCTATCAACCTGCTAGCATCATGAAATTATAGTGCATGCAGTGAATATTGCTAAACACATCGCACGACAACGGAGCCCAAGGGTTTGCCTGGGGCGAGACGGGCTATCCATCGAGACGAATCGACGCAACGCACTGGAATGGATCCAAGTGCACCGCGAGAGTGTGGGTTGGTGGCGCTGACAGACGGCCCGAGATACACATTGAGACAACTTGGTCCTTGGGAAGACACCTCGGAGAAGGAGACGGAACAATATTATCTTTGGAAATTAAGAAGCGATAAGGTTTCAGCGAACGGGAGCCGTAAAAGCGATGGAAGATTAGCGCCTCTATAATGACATTCGGAGAGCAACGCTACGGGCGACTGGGATCCTTGAGGAAGCGAAACAATTTGCAAGAGCGGAAAATAAGAGAATTCGAGAGATGTCATATCTTAACGCTCATCAAGCCGTCGATAGCCCATTTCGTTCGGAGATTAACTTAAAGCCAAGCCGGTATCGGTTTCTTTCGCGGGACATCACTAATACAGCGGATAAAATTACGATGATATGCATCATAACTTATTTCCACCTTCGAATTCAAAAATTAACTAAAGATTAATGCAAATGTTTCGTAAATTTGAATGATAATTTTCGCGTGATATCGCTGATCCTGTTTAGTGATCAGGGCCGGATTAAAGTGAAAAGAGGCCCTTTCACCTTAACACGTTTAATGAACATAATGTGATTGGTACTAACCTTTATAAAAAAATAAATAATAGAGTTCGCGGTTTTTAGAATAGAGTAATTTAAATTTTGTCAGCAATTGGAATGTAGGCCCCTCTTGACCTAGAGGCCCTAGGCTGAAGCCTAGTTAGCCTTTAGGTAAATACGGCCCTGAGTAATACCAGAGAGGAGTACTATGTATCCTAGGTTATACATATAATAATAAATCACCGTTTCATTGTCAATTTGAGCCGATAAATGACAAAACGGAGATTTGGATGGACACAGTGGAAGAAGGGCGGAGAATAGGGAACTCGAGAGAAGACATATTATATCATTAATGGTCATTAAACTGGCGATATCCTATTTCTTTTGGAAATGAAATTCAAGCTAAAGGAGGCTCATGGCTAAAAAGCAGAGTCATCAAAAATTAAGAGCTGTGCACAAGATTGTGTATAAATCTCAAAGATTGGATCACTAAGAGATAGCTAAGGGGAGGGAAGTATCATAGCGGAAGTTAGAGCTAGACTACTGACCAGGATCGCTGGTTCAAGTCCAGGGTGAAGCAAACGGACACTCCTAAACATAATACCTCGAAATGCGAGGAGGAACAGGAAAGGAACTGCCCCCACCCCTACCCTGAATGTGTGGAATTCACACACCTGTAGCTTAGTATGGGGTGAGCTCTACCGCCACCCATATATTCGGGTTGAATCACAGAAAGAGGCATAGTTATGATATAGTGCACTATCCATGTACCTCATTTTGAATTTGCAACACTAAAATTGAAGCTGAATTGAATGTAATTTAATAAGGAGTGTATGAACTGAGGTTAATAAAAATTTAAACCATGTTACATAAATGAGAGCTATTATTTTTATGAAGTGACTCGGTTCAGTTAGTTGGAAAGAAAGAATTATACCGTATGTTTCAAGGTTGCATTCTGTATGAATCATCTCTTGGTTTCACGGTGTGTTGATTCTCGGAAAAAACTTTATGTGAATATTTCAACGGAAGGAGCACGGAAAATCTTCCCGAGTGCAAAAGAAAGCGAGTCGCCAATTTTAGCTGATGATTACCATTCATAATCCTCACGTCATAACACCTTGCATTTTGCGAGGGGCTTTGCAACCAGCCTACTCCAAGGTCGTAACCTCAATTAAAATGGTCGCTCTCAAGCTAGCATGACTGAGGGAAGCCAGAACCTCCAGAAAGATCTTTTGTTTAGATATCCCAAAGAAGAAGCTTAGACATGAAAGACAAAATGCAGCCGAAAAAATTATGAAACGCAATACTGCTTCAAGAGCTCTTACAGAAAAGCTTGTGAAGCAAAATGTTCCTTTATCACAAATATTTAGATAAGGATAGTGGGAAATTGAATATGCGAGCAGCCAATCAATGATATTCCTTTCGAGGAGTTAAATGTTTTTAATTATTGAGGCAAAACTAAGCTAAAAATCTGAGCCAAGTTATAATATAATCTGAAGAATCGTTTAACAGCAAAGCGTGACATAAAAAGTCATCATATCATTAAGTCAAGAATAAGACTTCAAAAGTTGGGTTGTCACAATGATGACTACACCTTTCAAATGAAAGTCTATAGAATTCAACACTTTTTAAAATGTATCCAGCCACAAACCTTCGATGCCTCATACTATGTCAGAAAAGTAAGATTTCCACCACGATAAATCCAGATTTGAAACTCCTCATAAATGAGAGCTAGGATATTAATATATATTCTCCAATTTAATCTCTCTATTCTTTAAGCTTTCTTATTATTGATGAAATGCACTCACAGTGAGGGGCCCTCCCTCTCGACCGGTCGTACTTTCATTCTGAGAAAACGCCGAGTAAAAATTTTCGCATTGAAGACAGGCAAATACTGAAAAGGGTCGACTACAGTTGCGTTGTAAATTTCAAGATAATATCGCAAGTTTGAAATAGGTGATACGCCACGAAGACGTGGGTACGAAAGGAAGTACACGCAGAAATACCTCCAATATAGCTAAAATATTTTCTGACAAACTAATATATTTATGACTAATAACCCTACACTTACAATATCTCGCGTTTAGGTTGTCATAATGTAAGCGTTATTACTTGAAGAGGTCGAGGAGAAAAATACTGTATTTTCTCGCGTTTGGGGAATGGGACATGGCTACTGAGCCCTTTTATACGTCTGATATTCTGTGTGTTAGCTACGTTTTACCTCGCTTGGATTCCTCATGTATGTATTTTCATCGCCGCCATAACAGCACTATTTGGCCTTTACATTGGGTGGTTAACAACTACTAACATTGGTCAACCATGCCCTGGTTACCAACCCAGGCGGGACTCGAACCCGTGACCTTCAGTGTGTCAGGCGATGACTGTACCCAGCCGACTCTTGGACCGGCAAATAATGGTAATGAGACTTTTAGAAAGAACCAATAACCAAGTTGACTTTATTTAAGTTCTCTTCATGACAAACGACAACGATCTCACATGAAATTTCACGAAATACTTTCAATAGAAGAGATATGTAGTGGTAATTCCTCCTGCAGATGTAGCAGATTAGATCCTCCCTTGGTACTGCAACTTTAGCTGTTCGCCGTGTCCTCAATAACTGGAGACTCTTCTTAAATATATTATTAACGGCAAAAGAGATCATCTGACATTCTGTCTCTTTTCCCGCTTCGTGTTCCTTCGTGCACGACGAGGTCGAGTGACTTATTTCATTGTTTCTATTTCCACTGTCTCTAATCGCTCTTTTCTATTCAGGCTTCCTTCTTCCATGAACTCCTATTCCAAATGTGTTCCAGATTTTGATCCTTTTTTTTCATCCCTCATCCATTTTGCACCATCTCTATCGAAATTCTCCCCCTACTCCTCGCACCACCCGATGAAGTCTACCATTCTTTGTTATTTATTTTTAAATACTGTTGAATATTATTTTGTTTGTTGTTGACTACGTTTTGCTTAATATTACTAAATTATTCTCTTTTTATTCTCTGTCCTCTGTATTAGGCCTCGTGCTGTTTTTGGAATGAATTAAATAAATAAATAAGTAATCGCTGAGTGAAAAAAATTGAGCGTTCAAATTCCAACAGTGCCCATGGTACCAAAAGCATTAACCAATGTCACCTCCATTGGAGGTAATTCGGAAATTGTCAAATTAGTCGTAGCACTATGTCAAAGTGCACTCGAACTGAAGTTAACTTGATTTTTGGCGCTTTCGAAAACGCTCTTATTTTCGATACACACTCTTTTATAAAAAATAAAACGATTGAAGTTTAATTTTTTAACAGAAAAACTCGATGTCTCCCCAATGACAATCGAATGACACTTGTCCTGTGTTTATAGCTGCATTGGACGCGGATGATGATTCATTCCCGGGCCAAGAATGCAACGAGTAATCATACGCTATTCAAAGAGGCGGACATAACAATCAAAGCCGACGCAGCGCAAAACAATAATGATGTCCCACGATTGGATGAAGGCCCAGACGCGATGGCCCACGCATACACTCTAAACATTCGATAACCACGTGCCTTCATAGGAGGTGGGACCGCACACAAGCTTTTCCCTCTGACAAATTGGCTGCCCTACGTATTGGCAGGATAGTTAATATCAAGAGACAGAATTTCAATCTCGTGCTCATGGATATAAATAATACATTATCGTAACAAGTGGCGCCTACAATTCGGCGGCCCGAAGCAGGGGCAGACTAGCTAGGGCGTGCGAGCTGAAATCCCTGCGGGGCCGAAGGGTCGAAGCCCCGGACGGGTTCGGAGAGCCCTGGGATCCTTCAGCGCCTTTCATTTTTCTAGGTCCCTCAAAAGTATTTGATGTGTTAAGTGAAAATAAACGCGAGCAATTGTAAAAATCTATGGCCAGACACCAGGAGAACAGAAAATAATTTGGTTTTAAACTTACATTTCATTGCATATTGAACTGTTATTAAATTAAATCATAGAATATGCTCGCAAAAAAATTCCCTCAATTTTTTTTCGCAGTGAAGGTCGTGGTTTGCCTGTTGGGGCCCTTAGACTACGTTGCCGCCGCGGTCTTTGGGTGACCAGCCCGGCCCTAGCCCGAGAACAAGATGGAGAAATTGGGAGACAAATTTTTCACTCACCCACAAACGTCATTCAAGTTAAAAAATATACCGTAGCTATAAATATGAATAGAGGAGAAACTAGCTAACTTTCTATGGCTATAATACCCTTTTGGAAATGAAATACAGTGTATTCCGTTTAGTGGCCTCGTTGGCCAATATTTTTATGTCGATTGTAATAGTGCTTGAAAATTAAAGATAACCGTATTATCCCGTTATTCGATCCACTACCTGCTCTTCTAGCTATTCGTGACAAAAATCGGCGGACCTATTCGCGGAAATTCATGGGCATGACGTCTCGAGCATATCACTTCTCCGCTACTTCTTAGCCTTGTACGGGGGACTTACGTTGTTCGTCGTAGATTACACTCCTGCGAGCAATAATTTCCTTCAGTTAAAAGGTTCTTCCAGAGCGATTAAATGAACCAGAACTCTAATGAACTTACCAACTCATGAAAAATAGGCAACTAATATAGCATTATTTTACTTTAAACTTATGAGAGAATAGCTGATCGGGGAAAATTTTTTCGGCAAATTAATCTTTTCGTTTCATCTACCAAACTATTGAAATGCATTGAGATTTTAATTAGTTTTTGTCCGAGGTGATCCTCATCCTCTCCTTTCCAAGACAATCTCAAGCATTAACCACTAAGTTGATGAGTTAAAACATCAGACGAAATGGCGCTCTGAAAAACTTTGGATGAAATCCCTATGACATATTTTCAACGCGGTAGCCTTACCGAAAATGGATGCAATATATACATAATTATGAAACAAGTGTGTGGTAATAATGCTACTAGTACTACAACAGGTTCGGAATGATTTTAAACTGAACTTTTAAGATATTTTGGAATGGAAAAATAGAAATTAAACGTCTTTCAACATTCAACCCATCCAGTATATTTTGTTAAACTGGAAATATGAAACAATTTAGCCTATAACAAATCACGGTAGAAAGTGCAATTACGTCATCATGTGAAGTTGAGAATGCCAGGAAAAATAAGGGCATATCTATATCCCGTGCCGGGAGTGAGGTAAACCGCAAAATAATGGGCAGGAAATCGGTGTCCTTCATGGGAAGCAGTGAAGTAATTAGACACCGTTCTCAAGTTAAATGCAAAGACTATGAAAATTCTAACCGCACATTTACGACCTTCATTATTTGCTAAATATACCTCTAATTATACAAGAAGTCGTTCTTTAACATATATTTAGAGTGTAACTAAGGTTTGAACCTCTGGATATGGAACTTTAAAATTAAAAAATATAAAAGTAACATTAAAATAGCCATTTGGCTTTTCCAAAATATTATTACTTAGGGCTGATATCGTTAACATTGATAATATACACATTTCAATGCATTCCAGGAGTTAAAATTCACGGTTAAAAAAATTAGTATAATGTTCCGATTTATTGATGACACATAGGGCATAGAAGAGACAGAGAGGGATCCAAATAAAATTTTCAAAAATATGGAAAAGGCATTGGCTAGCTGTGAGCTGAAATTCAACGCAAAGAAAACCAAGATATTGGACTGTGGTAGAAAAGAAGATTTCGAGAACAAATTTATACAGTGAAAACATAAACTTTAGGAGGTGAGAGTTTCGCAACTTGAATAGCCAAATGAAACGCTGGACGAAGCAAAAAGTAGTCAGTTGAATAGCCCAAGTGAAGAGGGCATTCCACATAAAGAGGTCTCTGAGCAGCTGGGAATGTAAACATTGACGTAAAGAAGCACTTTATCAGGACTTAAGGCTGTTTTACACGGGGCACGGAATTGCGCAGGTTAGAGCTGCATCAATTTGTAAAATGGCGTGGAATTGCGCGAATGCATGAACGAAATTAGAACAGGGGCTATTTTGCCATCTCGCATCCACGCATTCTCGCATGTGTTCTGGCAATTCACCGCTTTATACGACGCAATTTTGATTGCGCCTTCGCACATACGTCAGATTGCGCAAATCCGTGTACCGTGTAAAACGGCCTTAATATAAGAAGCATGCTTCTTCATAGCCATAAGCGGATTTGAAGGGGTGGCGTGCCCCCCTATGGACGCTTAAAATATTGGTAAGATTTATAATACGGTTATCATTACGTTCGCTTTATTTTGTGTATTACGGAGACTCAATCATTTAATATCATATTAAAATAAAGATAATATGTCATGTAGTAATTATTGTATGTTGTTTTTAATCTCAAATATGAGAAAACCGTTTGCCTGTCAGACCCTTGAGCCCCCCCAGAAAAAATTCTGGATCCGCCCTTGTCCTTGGCAGTGAGGAACGGGCGATGACAGCAGCGGAGAAATCGAGGTTGAAACACAAAAGAATGATGTAGATCAAAAGAATACATTGAAAAAATAATATGGAAGTTATAAAAAGATTAGGAGAATCAGAAACGGAAATCCGAGGCTGATTTCAACGCTACTCCAAAAGACGAAGAAAATTAGAAACAGCCTCACTACCAATTCCGGTGATAATGATTCGAATCACGACACACAATGGAAAAGGGCGTATACTATAACAGAAACTGTTGTTTAGCTTTTACTAAATGCCAGTGGTAATGCTGCATGGACGATAAATATACCAATTCTACTTGAACAATTCACTATAGCTCAATGACGTTCAACACTCCCTTTGTATGATAAATTCGAGATTTTACATAAAATTTGAAATCTATATTGCAGATAGTCATTATATTAAGTAATATATTCTAATTCGACCACCTTCTAATAAGCCTAGAAGTTTTTTTTTCAATCCCTTTGCAGCAACAACTTTGATCAATTCCTCAATTTTTCAGTCCTCCGCACTCGACAACGGCACAACAATCCAAGATGTCCAAGAAAGACAAGAATTTGCAAAGAGACAAAACCTAATATTGGTTAATTGAAAGGCACTCTAAATAAAGAATATCGGATAGAAAAAGAAAACATACCAGAAATCGTAGCGCATTTCCAACAGCAATCCGCTCCTGTATAATCTATTAAGGCGAGTGTAGCTCCAAGGGAATCTTGAACTCCACCGCTAAAACAGTAATGAACTTCTCACCCGCTACGTCTTCGTAATCCAAATGAAAGAATATGACTTCAAATCGAGAAGACACTTATGCACTCAAAATTTTCCGAGCGTAATCGTGCAATATGCAACGTAAACTTGTTCTTTGGCACCGCAATCAGATTAAAACACGTACTCAATACGAAACTTAAAAGTTCGCTATTTCACTTTTTCACAACTCTTAAATCACAAAGATAAAATGTGAAAGCTACATGAGACGCTCACAGTAAAAAATCCATCCTTTCCTTGGCCCGTTCAGCGACCGACTGTGAAGAACTTTACAGCAATCTTAAGTCTCCAACAGCGTTTTCGATCACATAGAAAATTTTACGCAATATCGCTAAGTTCTCGTCGATCCCAACCGTGGGGTTGAATCATCGAACCTAAGGACATTCAAGCCAAACCATTTCAAGTCGAGGAGTGTTTCCAGAGCCAAAGAATAATATCCCGCTTTGAACGCAAGAAACAGTATTATCGTGTTCCACGCAGGCAGATTATTACTCAGGGCAGAGTCACTTCGCCAACCGCGTTCTTAAGACATGCTTCAAGTAAGAACGTCAACGCTGTCAAAGAGTCGCCACGGAGAGACGTCAATGAGGTTTCTCCACGTTATATCACCAACATATTCCACCGTATATGGATTTAAACAGATTTCACTTGATGGTAGCAGGTGTAACTTTGTGAAACTCCATGAAAATAAAATAGTGAATTTGTCTTATCTTAAAAATTCTCTCTCACACATATGATTGAAAACATTAAGATGCTTACAAAAAAGATACAAAATCGTGGCCTTAATTAATAATTTTCCTCTGATCCTTCAATTTGGTTTTAAAACTTCTGCCTATGTGACCACCATTTATTCCATTCTTTTGTTCTCACATTTTTTATCTAACGCATAATAAACATTCATTCATTCAAATTCAACACAACATGTACCACAATCACCACGCAAAAGTTCAAGAACAGCACTTCCGACTACGGGGTCATACCAGAGTTAAACGAATATAATATTCCAATTATTCCTTAGACCTGAAGACCGAAGCAGGATGGCTCCCGAAACTGTTGTCAACTATAAACGACAGACGCGGCTGGAGAACCCGAAAATTAGCAGTCATTATAATTATTCCAATTCTAAAAAGGAAGAAATAAGCATACTTAGCTCAACATAAAAACTGCATTCCTGGTATTTCGTGGGACACTCTAAAAGAAATGCCGGGGTGGTAGTGTAGTCGGCATGAAGCGTGTAAATAAATATAAATATGTTTTATTATATTTTGGAACTATCGAGCAGGAAATACAGAAAATAATCACGATTTACCATTGACGTCTGCTGGACGATTCGCTAGAGCGCAAGATAATTTTATTGCACCTAGAAAATTTTAAAGGAGGAAATTAAAATTTACGTCAGAGGCGTCTACGTACATTTTCATTTCTTTGGAACAGACTTTTAAAACTTCGATTCTCGATTCATCAAGCATCGGTTGAGTCGGACTTGAAACATCCCTACTTTTACCCCGAGTGGCAAAGGTGAGCACCTTTTTGCGACCCCTACGCCTTTATCTCTCGCGCTCCATTCACAATGCAGGCGAGGAGAGATAGCTTGGCGGGGATCAAAGTAAAGGCGTGCTGGGGCAAAGGAAGGAGAGGTACAGAAGGCCACTTGAGATATAGCAATCAATAAGTGCTGCTCCGAGACGCCCAGTCTTATTGCTCCGCTCGAGAGAGATCCTATTGAAAGGAGACTGGCAATGAATGGGAGGAACACCATTTGAAAGGGATCAAGAAAAGCGTTGGTGCAGGTTGAAACATCGAGGAGGAAGGGGAGTAGAGCGACGCGACGAGTTCGCTGCCCTCGCGTATCACAGTCAGTCGTAAATCAAAAGCGAACGAGCCCCGAGCAGCAAAGAGAGAAAACAAATACGTATTTCGAATAAAAAATATAAAATAAAAGAGATAAAAAACGCGCTTGTCCAAAAAGAGTATAAAATGCACTAAAAAGTAAAAAATAAGGTTTTTTCACTCGAAGAATAAATCGTGGAAGTTGACTAGGTTTATTGGAAACGAATGTAGAAGAGCCTGATAAGTTAGTAAGGTTTAGCACCTACACTCTAATCTCCAGGTGATGTAAAGCTTATTAGTCTCCTTAGTGCATTTTAAAATGTTTGGAAGAATCATGATTTAAAATCTTCTTTATTTTATTTTTATTTCCTTGATTTTAGATAGGATATAAATTTGATTTTTAAATATAATTTTTAATTTAAACTTTCATTTATATTTTTCCATTTACACATTATTTTTATAATTTAATTTTATAAAAGTGAGGCCTATATGAGGCTACCAAAACTTCCTCATATAAAGTTCGAAATAGCAAAGAATAAAACTACGGAAGAGTAAAATTATGGAAAACGATCGTGCAAAGTCAACTTGTGAACAAAATTTAAAATTATAAGGAAAACAATCGCCACTTCCAGGTTTTGAAGCTGCAAACTTATGGTCGCCAGGCAGATACGTTAACGGTGAGTCATATGACACGTTATTTGTTTAAGAAGAATGAAATCATTAATAACTTGAAAATGATCGATTAATACAAATATTAACATTCAAAATAGGGGGCTTGTACTGGCTCTGAAGACCTAGGAATAATGTAAGCATCCATTATCATCTAGTTCTGATTTGTACCGGAAATTTCAATCCGATTCGACAATGGGAAGCGGGTTAAAATTCAAATACAAGATTCCATTGATGAAAAAGACAAACAGACGAAGAAAGTTAAGAAAAAAACGTAAAGAAGACGGAAAAAGCAAACCAAATTTCACACGAGATGATAACGTCAAAGCGTCGAAACTAGTCTATGAATTAAAACAAAGATGATCAAACAATCCGTGAGATGACGGACGTTTCCACGCAATTCGGTAGGCATGGATGGCAATCAAAACTAAATGCAAGTCAAAACCAGTAAAATTTCAATAGTTTCGTTCACGGAAACTAAATCTAGAAACGAAACGAAATGGGTTTAAACCCGGGGAGCTATACTCAGGGTCGAAACGAAATCGGAGTCAAAACTACTTCGGGTCGAAACTTAACTAAAACTCTGGGACGAAACGAAACGCATATAATGTTTCGCACCGGCGCAACCACGTAATTCACCTTCGAACAGTTTAGTTTCGACCCACACACGAAGAAGAAGCATGGTTGAATGAAGAAGAGGTTCGGCCAACCGCCATTAGATGCATGGGGCGCTCCTATTCTTACCACCAACATGAGAACGGTGAACGCAATTTGGTCATTAGATTTTTAAGCTCAATGTTTTAACCTCTCTACACGCATATCAAACGTAATTAGGTCGAAACTATTCCCTCTTATCCCCCTCCACTCAACTTCTTAGATGGACACTTAACTATGAGCAGCGGAGTTTTTATTAATTTAGTTTCGTTCCCGGGAGTTAATTTTCGTCCTGGGTCGAAACTAAACTCCTTGCTGAATATAATTTCTCGCGGGAACGAAACTAAACCGAGGCTTCGTATTTTTGTTTCCCTCCGGGTCGAAACGAAACATTTTTGTTTCGTTTCACTTGCAATCCCTGTGGTAGGCTAAACAATCCATGAAATAACGGAGAAATCCTTTAATAAATGCGAAAAGAAATTGGTCTCCAATGATTACGTGATTTTAAATAGTTTTTTTTCATACATCTTTGAGCCTTGAGATACTTTTGCATTACTGAGTTACCATCTCCAAATCTAAATTACCTGTATGTACGAAATGTTACATTAAACCTCAAATACAGATAAGAACTTGACTATCCTTAAAATTACTACGCATGAAAACATTGAAAATTCCCTCAAAGCATAGTTAGTCGAGAAAAATAGTAAATAGATAGGCACATGGATAGATTATGAGATGCCAGCAGTTATTTCATTTCATAATCGTACTAGCAATTGATATAATGCTTTAGGTCACTCGGTAGATACGGCAAAGTGAACTTGGCATCAATTTAGTTGGTATAAGTTTCACCGTATTCATATTTTATCTACGAGATAAGCTACCATGCAAGCAATTTTATGAAAATAACTTATGGTACAGGCTAGTCCTTTGTTGAAAACTCCAGGTTTCAACATAGATTAGCATAGGTCTTAGCGCGCGATAAATGGAATTCAACATTCAAATCATATCATATCAAGCTCCGGCGCAAATTTTGAAATTTGTGCATTTTTATAATTCATTTAAAGATTATGAGAGGAAATTTAATTAACTGATGGTAAACTTAACTCAAATTCGCCATGTAGGTCACCTGCCTCCCCATGAATTTGAGCAAACATTTTCAACTGCATTTTAATAACGCCCGTGCGAAAATATCGCTGGCATCAGGGCGGAGGGCTATCAAAAGACATCGGTGCGACGAAGCTATTTTGAAGGGCAGGGAAAACGGTGCGATGGAATGGGAGGGAAACATCACACGACTGTGTATGTACGGGGAAGACTAGAGCGAAGGGAGGGACGGAGTGAGGGGTGGGAATGAAATCCCATATCTCCGCCGTTAACGCCCCTCCTCGCCGCGCCAAGGTCGCCACTTGCAGTTTCCACGCTCTCACTCCCTCGTTTGTTTTTATTTATTTATTTTTTATTTCGGAAAGCGGAGCATCGTCGTGGACGCACGCGACCTGGCTGGCGGCTTCTCTAAAGGCACCGACAACGAATTGTCGGAAAGGATTTTCTCGTAAATCACCGGAGGCGAGTTTATTTATTTTATTTTTTTTCCTAAATTTCACTCACCAACGAGAGAAGCGCGTCTTTTTAATTTTCTCGCATCCTTTTTCTAACTTGTTCGTCTTCTTCCACCCCGTCATGTATTCCCATCCCCCGTTCCCTACCCCCGATTTCGCCCATCGAACTCATTAACCCACTTAGCGAGAATGAGCCAGGGGGGGTAGGAGTCAGGTTGGCAGGGCGAAATATGGGCCAAGCCACCCCGGGGGAACCCCCGAAAAGGGCGAGACGTGTTCCGCCACGCCCCTCCCACGCACACCTAGAGGGTGCCCCTTGGGCTGAATACGGCTCGTCTCCCATGAGAGGGAAATCCGGTGCTGAAAAATTAGGCAGGGTGGAATATGGTACTCCAGGTTATTGGAGGAGATAACGGAATAGCCAGAGATGTAACCGTATGGAATCGTCAGGGCAAGAAAAATGTGTTCATCAACATCCGTGCAAGTACCGTGCAAGCCACAACCAGGGTGTTTGCGAGTTTTTTTCCATTTCTCCGCGCCACTATGCGGTATAGACCCTTGACGCTCACGGTAGCTTTTTGTTTTGACACACTCTATGCAGCCTTTCACTTTTCGCATTTATGCCGACAGATCAGTGGCGGATTATTCGGCATAATTAAGCAAAATAATGGCGCAATAAATCAAAAAGAAGCATTATTAAATAAATAAGATAGCAAAAGCAAAAAACACTGATCTTATAGAATTCACAGGCTAAAATACATTACATATAATAATCATGGGCGTACCCAGGGTCAAACTGGGGGGGGGGGGCAAGCCATGGTTGTTCAAGTTGTAGGTAAGATTTAAGCATGTATAAGGAGAATTAAATCAACATTTTAAGGAAACTGTAACGGCTCTTTATTTGTTTTTAAAATTATTTGCTTGAAAAAATATTATTTTCCTTAAAGACATTTGCGATTTTTGTCCTGCCCTCTCCTGCCCCTCGCTGGGTACGCCCATGATAACAATTCTTCATACCCTAAAGAGCACGTTAAATTGCACCTTCCTGGATCAGTCTGGGGCCGTATGACGGCATGTAAAGTGGTGTATGCATTTCACGAAAGACATCATGCAAGTGTTAGACTACACTAATAATGGTGCTTTGAACTTTAAAGGTGTACCACTGAGCCATGGTAAGAGTTAATAATGTTTTTTCACATATGTGACTGTCAGGCACACTGCGACTGGACTCCGGAATTCCAATATTTCGCCTAACGAAAGGTTAATCAGACACGCGCTCAATTGCCGGACAAATACCAAGCACACAGGATAACGACACGGTATTGACCGGGTATTGCCTCTGGAAACTGCATATATTTTGAGTTTATGCATTCTTTCGCTACAGCCTCACTTATATGTCGTCACATGCAAGGGCACAATCCGAATCAAATATTTAAATTTATTATAAAGCTGGATGAAACATCGCAAATTTTGATTGGATGGGCAAAGCGAATTATTTTTAAAGTAGAATACCCCTTTTTCGGACAAGAGGACGGCATAATAAACGAGAAGTGAGAACAAGTATGTAAAACTGCAAATGGAGTACATTGAATAGGGAACAGCGCGATTTAGAAGATAAATGAAGGGAAGTAGACGCATATTGAAGGAAATTACGACGCTATCCAGCGAATATTTCTCGACATAAATGGGAGGGTACTCCAACTGGGAATTTGCCACCAACTACACCAAGTGCTTTGGCATACTTCCAACGAATAAAATAAAATTATAGTGAATGAACGGATAGGGTACTCAACGTTGCCCGAATATTCGATACACGCAGGAGTCCATGCATCATTTCTGCGGCCTTGGTTGGCCATAAAAGAAAGGCATGTTTGGGGTTAGTGTTTGTTCACAACTTGAGACAAATCTATAAGAAGCCTTCGGAATACTTACCACGCCGCTAACGCAAATGGGGACTTAATGCGACATTTAAGTACCACAAATAATGAAATAAAAAATTCAGCCAGAAAAGCAATATTAGAGACAGGAAATCGTGAAGACTGCCCAAAATCAGGGATATAACAGCGATTGTAATTCGGTAACAGAATAGGGGTATTAAATTTGTTAGGATATAAATAATGTTAATATCGGAACTAACTAGATATAGTTTGAGGGATAAGGTTTTCATTTTAACATTATTCATTTTCATAATTCAACGATGTAAACCGACACCGTGTTCATATAAAAAAACGACTTTAAACTTTAATAGCACGAAACTCTACAACATCTGAATTGCGTTAAAAACAAAGGGAATTACGAAAATAACTTTTCCGTGAGCCACTCCGTAAGTTTGCTTAAAATTCAATAATTCCATTTCTAAGTACAGAACAAATAAATGGGAAATTACAAACTTAAATGAAGTGAGAAAAGCATTTAACACAACCTGGAATCAGCGCCCGAATGCTACACCGCAGCGGTAGATGGTTGCGGAACAGTTATGATGGAGATGAAAGCTAATATCGTCCTCAACGACGTAAGCGTGTTTCCCATAGCCACCCACGGTCGTCGCATCCCCCTTCCCAATCCACCCTCTTCTCAGGTGTACGCACCCCTCTTCCGTACCTGCCCCCCTCAAATCCTACCGCAGCGGGACTCGTGGAATGATGCCAATTGAGGAATTGGGCCGCAAGCAAGCGGGAGACCGCGGGCGGACGGCAGGGGATGCTGACGCTCTCTGAAGACCCGCCCGCACTGCCGCAGACGGCAAGGCCGGTGGGATCATACACAAGTAACGTGTTATTAGGCGCTTTACAATCTGCAAGTATTAGCAGCCGGGGAAGATGACATGCAATTAAGAGAACAAATCATTCCCGCCCGACTGGCTGTATTTAAACTTCTTTCGAGACGTTTTGTTACATTTATATATTCAGAAGCAAAATTCAATCAGTTCTTTTTTTCAATTTTACCCTTTTGGTTTTTTCTTTTAACTTTAAGGCGATTGTAATGGTGAAAATAAAACGTGTATTGGTTTTCTGTTCCTATATTTTGGATTGACTTCTTTAATGATTCCAACATAACCTCTTGTAATTATAAAAACTCCGGAGAGAAAAGTCGATTAAAAATTCAATACGCATAATCTGTTTACAACTTATGACCTGGAAATTTTCACGGTACATGGAGTTAATCCTTGTCAGAAATTATCTTTATTTTTAATATAAAATTTATATCTGAAAATATGCCGAAAGAAAATTTCTAAATTTTTAAATACGGGTCAACGTTGGTTGAGTTCCACTCTGTAAACTCTAAAAATATCAAGATTATGCGTTATGTTTAAAAATAAATAATGAGACACGAAAAAATACAAGTCGTGTGGAAGAAATGCACCAATGGAAGTAATGGAACGGCTCTTGAGTGCTTTGCAGCTAACAATGCTGGGCTCAAAACCTTTAATTCATCGAGTTGGCTTTACTGTGACCCTGCGAAGAAGATAACCTACTATGGTAACTCCTACTCTGCGACGCCACTCTAGTTAGCAATAGGGTTATTAAGTTACCTCCTGTTCACCACACAGGATACACTCAAGGAATGAGGGGGCTATTGCTCCCTCACCTGCCTCTACCTCCCGAGATAAAATAATCGTTATAACTACCGCCTTGGAGAAGGTATCCCACACCCAATGCTGGAAATACTAATGGCTCCGCCAAATCCAGAATTTCTCCCACTTACATATCCTATGGACTTAAATGGTATTTTAAGTAGTTATTCAAGGTACACACGTTTTATTTTTATCATTACCCCAACGAGATGTCATACTGAACATCAGCTTCGGGTCATACAGACAGACATCTAGACTCGAGTCCAACTTAATATTAGTGCTATATCACAGAAAGTTTTGGATGTTTATCTGCAATTCCAAAAACATTGCCTTTTGCAATTAAAATCCCAAGAAATGGAGTGTATCATTTGTTTAAATTCCACGACGACCTACAACTATATACCACCTCGAGTGCCGCCTCGACGGCCGTGTGACAGGAGGGAGTCCGTTAAGCTGCACTATAATGAGGCCCTTTCCACTTATAAAGCCCTTTCATCTCCCAATTTCAAGTTTGTAAATTACATGATAAAGAATAAAATAAATCATTTCTATGTTTTTTTTTATTAGTCGTATGCGTAGAAATTCTCCTTGTTTTCGGTTCAGTGTTTTAATGTTCACTGTTCTGAGAATAGTGTAATTTCAATTTTGCTTAAAATTTAAATGTTGACTACTCTTCATCTTGAAACCCAAGGATAAAGCTTAGTTAGCTAGTAGAAAAATCCTAACCTGACTACAATGCTAAAAAAAAGCCTGGTGGACTTCGCGAGAGAGACTTTGAATTCAATCCTGTTTTTATTCAAGTCATTCATTTTTCTTGGGAAAAATGAATAACCATACCTACCCCTTCAGTAAAATCCGTCCAGCCGGCCTCGGTGGCGGTGGTGTCCTCGCCTGCCAAACCGTCGGTCGCGGATTCGAATCCCGCCTGAGTAGGTGGTCTCTTTACAGGGCATGGATGTTTGTGGCAACTTTTTTAATTCCTCCGCTGTAAAGGCCTCTATGTGATGTTTACGGGGAAGTTGAAAATAAATAAATAAATATCAATCTTATTTTATCGTTTGCCGTCGATATAGAACTATTCAAATATATATTATGTAATTTTCTTGGAAATGACATCTATACCCTTTCTTGGTGAGCCTCTTTAAGCATATTTATAGAGCTTTCCATGTAGTAGTCCCGTCTCTCTCCTTCTCCGAACTCTTCAACCGTACAACGACGGATGCAGCCAGCACGGCGACGGCGGAACTGCTACTTTTGTTCCGTACACCATGCACACGAGGCGATTACAAGCACCACGCCGTGAAAAAAACAAGACCGTGTTGAAGGACAATGCGAATGCTAGAGGAAATGTTCGTGTCACTCGGTAGTAGAACACTTGGCTAACGGTCAACTTTCACGAACAACCGTCTCAACCAGCTCACAATCTGTTATATTTTTTGGAATTTCGAAATTAATGCAGATAATAGTGTGATAAACATAGAATGAAAACAGCCTTACGATGAAAATAATTCGTGTGTAATGTACAATAAAAATTAACAGTTATGAATACGTAGCAATATATAGCAGCTGATGACAATATTTAACGTGTAGATAAATATGTAAACTTATACGAAAAATTTCTCAATTAATAATTTCTTCGAACAACTCCTTTTGTTATCGATGCAATAACGGAGTTGGATTAAACCAATGCATAATTTTTACGCTTCTTCATCAATATGACAATATGTCACCTACTAGGATGACTAAGGGTATTTACTATTTAGGCAAACGTCCTCATATGCATTTATAAAAAAGTTTTAGAATCAATCATGGTTATTTTTCATTTACATGTTGCAGCGACATACATTTATCGTAAATTGCAGTCACTGTAATTGCCAAATAACATGTACCCTTAATAGGTACTTTAAGATAAATATCTAGGCATGATTCAATCCAAGCTTAAAAAGTTCAAACTCCTCTCCGGTCCAAATGTTTTCATATAAATTACCGATTTTGCAACAAAATATTTTGAGTTCTACTTTTTTAGATCATCAAAATTCATAAGTAAAAGGTAAACATTTTAAAACTAATTCTGTACACATGCGCGAACAAGTAGAACATTAATAAATAGAAAAGGCAATAATTCAAAATTTCTCACACCTATAAATAACACCTCGATCTCAAACGTGTTAAGGCCCCTCTTATAGAATTTTCTCGGAAACATAATAAATCAGAATTGATTCCATAAGGAGCGTAATGGTAAAAGAGTCCAAGAGCGCAGCTTGTGATCTACTTTGAAGAGCTAGAATGCAATCTAAGTAGTCTCAAATGGCTCATCGAATGTCTAAATGTCCTTGGCTTACCTGCCAGAATAACATTCGGGGGTTGAACCGAGGCTAGTGTTTCAAAGACCTCGTGCCACAACCGTAGATGCCGTTAACAAATACGATCTCTAGCTCAACCCCTGATCCTGCAATAAGTGAGGACGACAAGCGTCTTAACTTTCCAGTCCATGAATTCCAAGAATTCCTTTCCTTTTTCAGTGAGGCTCAAACCATTTCCAAACACGATATTTATCCTTAATAAACCCTTCTTTTTCTTAAATGCCAATTGTTGGCAATAATCTTGGCATGATCTAGCACGTCTACCTAAGCTAACAATAAGTCAAAATATTATTTTACCTTATTAGTTGGAGCTATAACAACTTCTACGTGTCTACCAAGTTCTACGGATATTTTTATCTAATTTTAATTTTACATTTAGTGTAATATACACCTTTTTTCTGGTATCTATCCGTTCAATGGAGGCTCTCATTTGATACTCGCATTCTTACATTAAATATATGCACTAGATGTTCAAGCAATGCGATTCAAAATTCTTCAAATTAAAACCAAAAGCCTTACAGTCCTTTTTAAATGAAAACTTTGTTGCTACATATAGAAAAAAAACGAGAAAATTGCAGACTACATGGTAATGCGTGCATAATTTCGAGGTATAGGGGTCACTGGCATTATGCTAGCATGAAAGGAGAAAAATCAGGAATGATGGTTTACAATTTGTGAATGTTCTCATCAAATAACCAGGTGGTTTTAAGTCTCGCCGAAAGACCACAAGAAAAATCATTTTTAAATTGAAGCCAATGAGACCAATATTCAATCAGAATCAGAACGAGGCTAAGAAGTAGAGAGAACAAAATTTTATCTTGTCCATTCAATTCATTCACCGTTAATACATCTCGATGGATACGGCATTTTTCCTTTGACTTTTTTCATTTTGTATTATTTATTTATTTCTGCCCTGTAAACAGCACTTTAAGTGCCTTTACAACGGAGGATTAACAATGTAAAACACAAACATCTATGCTCTGGATAGGGTCCACTTACCCAGGTGGGTTTCGAACCCACGACCTACGGTTTGGAAGGCGATGACTTTACCCCACCGCCACCGAGGTCCGCAATCACAAATCCTAAACCATCATTCCTCGTTTCTCTCCTTTCATGACCGGGTTATGGGATAGAAATTACTCGCACACAAAAGATGCAAGAGCTAAAAATGTCCAAAAGCACACAAAATCATCACTAAGTTAGAACTTTAGCGAAAAACAAACAGGTGTTCGGAAAATCTAGATATGCAATGCTTCTAACGATTATCAACCTAGAAATATCAATCAACATAAGCGTCATTCGGGTGATGATACCAAAACCTTGGCCCATAAACGAGTATCTCTATTCATGTTGATAAATATTGGGTTGCGTATAAACAAATCAATTCGAATATTTCTATTTCAGGATCCCACTTCGGTTGAGAAAATTTATTTCTAAAAATAATCCCTCCGAATTTAAAGCATAGAGCTCTTCGAAGGACCTCTCCCAATGGACCCAAATGTCTATCGGTCAAAGTGCCATTGTAAATACTAGTAGAACAAATGCTAAGTTTGTCCTTCCATAAAACCAAAGGGGCGGTAAAAATAGGAGGAGTCAATCAAAATACAAAGAAATACTTAATACCATTAATTTCTGATACAGAAATATTTTGGAAATTAATTACAATCATTCAGACTTTTATCCTTAAAATGTTTATTATATTTTCCTTTGCATTTATTAGAAACTAATAACGGAGGTGTATTTGATAGTCTTCGTTTTTATAAACCTAACTGATTATTTGTGCTCCTGAATTGAGTTTTTGGCTCTGGATATGAGTCCTTTACTTAAATTTTAAACTCTAAAATATTTACTTTACTTGTAAGTCTAATTTCAGAGAAAGTACAAGTTTAAGTGCAATAATAAATAAAGCATTAAAAATACTGCATATAGTCAATGAGTTCCGTCATAAAAATAAAAAAACCTCCTGAAAATGAGTTTCTACGAATTCAACATGATAGTCTTTCCAAAAAAGTAGGATTGAAAATCTTTCAAAGATGAAATACATTATGACCGAGTAAGGTCTAAAAGTAAAAAGTAAAAATTCAATAAAAATAAGTTTATACTAAGAAAAAGCATTAAAAGGTTTATCTTAAAATGAAATCCACTACTCACAAATACTTTTAATTACAAGATTGAAAAAATATAATGGAACAATGACTCAAAGCGTCTAAGCGATAGGAAAAATCAACATGGCATAAATAAATAAAAAATATATCAGGCATGCTTATGTTGATAACCGTATTCACGATAAATCATTCCATTTATTGCGGCAGAGACGAATTTCTATCACTCGCCTCCTTCGCCCTAATCCGTCAGCAATGAGTAATGTCTCCCTTTGATATCGTACACCAAAGGGAGGAGGGCCAACAAATCGAGAGACGTCGATCAGCTGTGGCCCAATGATTGAGTAACCGCGTCCGAGTTTAAACTCAACACGTGGGTACGTTGGCTAACGGGCAGTTTGGTGGAGGATCGCATCGTTTGTATACCCGCCGCTACGAAACAGACGCCATCTGTGAGCTGCCAGCAGAATAACAAATAAGGCATCCTTCTAGCTCCCCCACTCAAGGGCCTTCTTGAGACTAAAGAGGCGAGGTGTCGAGTTTCACCTCTCCTTTCCCAACCGCTCGAAGCAAGTGGTCCAGAGCAGACGAATGCACTGTGATCGTCTCATCCCCCATCCGGCGTCTGCATCGGCGATGCCACGCGCGGACTGGAAGACTTATTTCCTGCAGGTTGTTTTCGATGCGCAGACGATACACAGCAGTGGCGTAACTAGGAATATGCTTTGGGGGGGATGAAGGGGCTTTGGGGGGTTAGTGGGAGCTACCCCCCCAGGAAACGGGGAGTTCAGTTGTATATATATTGCAAAATAACATGCCAGAAAATGCATTTTACATCATTTTGGCATTTAAAATTTAACTTTAAACAGATGCAGTTATATATCAAATCCAGACAAGATTCTTTAATAATTTTTTAATTTCTCTAGATAGATAGATTTTTGATAGAGCTATCAAATAAAATAATGTGCGCGTTAATTACGCGCAACGCAAGCTGAAATTAACACGCCATGAAAATAGGGCAATGACTCGACTTCTCAAGTTTAAGAAAACATTTATTGTAGGTGACTAATGTAAAAAATATGGCTGATAAATGCAAAATTTCTATCACGGCTTCATAAATTAATGAATATCCATTATAACGTACCAGTTCTGCATACTATAAATAGATACCTGAAGGTTTAAAATTTTCGCCATATTCTCTTGGAGAATGCCTTGCCTTTGCCATCTAAACCCTTTTAAAGTTCAAATTCAAATCACGCAAAACGTTTTGTTCTGATTATCGAATGAATTGTTATTGATACTGAGTCAATTGGCTGATCAAAATTAGAAAGTTTTCTATTCCGAGATTTTTCATCTAGTTTGTAACATCCAAACTCCTTCCAAATGAAAATTCACTGCAAAAAAATTTAAAATGGAACGATTAGAGGTGTCTCCCGGACACATGAGAGTAGTGTAATCACAAAAGGTACTCGGTTATCTATGAAATCGTCGCGGTGTTCTAGTACTCAGACAAATACATGGACTGGCGGTTATTTTCAACTAGTCAACCGTGGTAATGTCATAATGGAGGCATTCAAGTATCAGACTGTATTTGTCTACTCATCTGTGCATTCATGTCCGAGTACTCATATGAACACCTCCGTGTTAGAATATCGTCTGGGTACTCAGGTATCTGCACAGATGCTCGACTAAATTGGGTACTCTCCCAACTCAAAGTAAATATAAACAAGAAAGCTCGAATGCACCACACAAACATTAGATTTCGTCCACAGTTACGCTCATAGGTGCTATGATACAATTACTTCTAGATCAACATACTACCCTTGTAACCACTTAGACGTGCTGCGGGAGATTTTAAGGAAAAAGTCTTGAAACAGAAGATTCTTAGAAAAAGTTCTAAAATGATGTTCTCCGTATCAGTCAGATAGATGTTTTTCTAAATTTCTCAAGCAATCTAAGATTAGCACGCAGTCTCCGAGGCTTTAGCAGCTCCCTACTTAATTCGTATAAGAGCTATGAAACGCTTTCTGCTCGCACGCAGTAATTTTTGATAAATCGCGCCGCTGTCTTTTTAATTTACTCAGCTCACGGATAAATTCTGATCCGCATCCCATATACTTTCCGCGTATTCCAGGTGCAACGAGCATGTAATGTAATGAATGAAAAATATTGAATCAAGAACTTTTCTGAGAAAAAATCATTTGAATGGATTTGCTACTTTCTCCAGAAGACCAGATTTCATCTCGGTGTAATCATTACTACGGTTCGCCGATTGTCCGCTCGAGACGTTAGCATGGCTGTGAGACACCTTTAAGAAATAAAAACATTCAGATGAAGATGGAACAAAACCAAACATGGAAACCGGGGAGTTATGAACACCACCGATGGTTGAGATATTTTCCTGTTAAGTTAACCTTTTTATTAAAATTCTAATATTTCAGTTCCAATTTGAAAAATTCAAACTTAATTCGAAAAGAAATCACAAAACCTTTGCTATGCTAGCATGCATACCTTTCCGATAAATTAAGTTATAAACACTTTATCTTCCGGGACGACTAATATCGTCAGTGATGGGTGCTGATGCTCGTGGAATTTTGACGGTTTTTTGAATGTATTATACTATATATTTTTACCAATTATACGAGACAAACGTTTCCCCATGCAACAATTGTGTGGTTAGAGATAACATATTTCTACATTCCATTCAATATTAGGGAAGCTGACGCATAGTTGCTTTCCAGAGAAAGATTCTTAACGTCGGAGAGTCTTCGATACTTCGACCTGATGATTCTTGACGGAAGGAAAAACGGTGTCTGAACAAAAATACGCCATAATTTTCTAATAAACGGAATACTTATTAGCAGCCGTGGAAACCCCGTATAGAGGACAATAAACACATCACAGATACTTATTCTGGCACACTTGCCTCTCGGCAGCAGTCAGGCACCAAATTCACGCCCTTTACTGCGATCCAAAGCATCTCGAATTTTGTAACAGTTGTTTTATCCGTGACGTACACGTCCGGAAGCTGTAAGCCTCTGCCAGCACCTAGTAACCCGTTGGCCCGAAAGTGGGCCACTGACGCAAGGAATTAACTTGCTCGCCCTGAAAAGCCGACTTTTGCAAGTGATGCCTGGGATTATCATAAAGTTCACCTCTCAACACAGGTCTGCATTTGAGCGTTCGCCATTGCCACCAACTTAACGTCTGGATAGACTGAATTTCCAGGGCAGAAAAATCCGAAGAGAATAATGATACGATGTGACCTCCAGCTTGATGGACTAGATAATAAATCCAAATAGAAGAAGATTGAAAGACGAGTTTTTTTCCGTCGCTTCTGTCATCATATATAATCGCGAAATTTAACATACTGATCGATGAGGAAGTCGCCACTTCAAAGGAAACAGGCTAAAATAAGTATTATGATCATAGGATAATCATGAATTTTAGGTATACATGCATAAATAGATTGCTTGAATTTGATAGAAATTTATTAAAACTATAAGCAGGCTAACATACTCAACCAAACTAGCAAATATTTCGAAATAAAATTAAGATATGCGCTGACTTGAGTCCACTTTGCATACAAATAGGAATGGAATCCATGATTGCTGATTTCCGCTCCAAATTAAACATTTTGCTTAAAATAAAAAAATTGCAATACTTTTTGTAATTTAAATCCATAGGCAGAAAAAAGGCCCTTGTGAAATCGATAGTGCACTTAAAAGAGGTAGTATGCAGCGTCCTTGCTTGGAAAAAACTGCAATTTTTCTATTATCTTAAAAACAAAACTTTCAAATACCAAATATCGATACTAAAAATACATCGCATACCTCGTTAACTGGTGTAGTTCGATTTAGTTTCTTTTACGAAAACCATATGATCAGAAGGTACGTGAAGGAAGATGTTCATACGCCCTTTTAGGCAGTGTTTTAAGCGTAAATATCTAAAAAAATTCAAAATCTTAAATATAAACCAAATGGCCGATGGCACAGTAAAAACAAAGATCCTTTGATGGGAAACTTTATGAGCCATTGTATAACTCAAAATCAACGATGATTATTAGGTATGCGTGTCTTGACGTCATGCTGACACTATCCGCGATTTGATACACCCAAAAACTTGAGTAAAATTACATTGCTTCTAGACGGTTATCAAAAACACTATTACCATGGTCTTATGGCATGTAATTATATCAAAACAACTCTTGTCTGGAGTAGGTCAATTGAAACGCGCATCATCCGCAAAGTTATCGTAACTTGAAATAATGAATCTACGTATTTAAACTACACTCCTCTTAAGGAGTGAATTTGAAAACAAGGCAATTTTTTGCGGAGTACAATCACAATAGGCTTATTCCAACCCTTTATGCCCGAGAATAACACTCCATACTTAAAACAAAGGCAAACCCACTGCTAAAAATACTTACAAATTGAATACAACGGAAATTCTCAAAAATTAACGATGGGAAACAACGGAAATTCTCAAAAATTAACGATAGGACTGAACGATATATGCACAAATGATAGCTAAAAACGAAATAAGTCATTAATAGTACATTGCTAAAATGAAAGGAAAATAATTATCAACTGCTAAGATGGATATAATTGAGGAAGCGCGTAGCCTAAAAAACGGAACAAAATAACTATCAGCTAGAAAACGAATTGAACTTTGCCATTAATTTCCATCACACCGGAGAGTAGAATATTTGTTCTGCAAGTGGTATGCACTGATGAGAGACATTTAAATTGTGATTGCAACACTGATGTGGCAAAAGAAAGGTCGTTTGGCTGTGACGTTCATCGGATTCTTGTAGTGCGAGATAGCGCGCGCTGCTAAAGTCTGACCAAGGTCCAGCGTGCGCACAAGAGATTTATTTATACTGAGGTTAACTTCTTATAAATAGTTGGCAAGGGAATTAAAAAAAGGTGATTGTACAAAAGGCTATAACAATGAGATTCCAATAGACCCTAATTTTCCATAAACTTTAATATTTAACTTTCTTCTTGCAAAGAAAATAATATACATACTTCGATGTTAAAAATCATAGTTAGTGAATGTACATGGAAATATTCCTTAATTATAAATTAAAATCAACACTTTTTCCGCCCTTTTCAGCTATTTGTAGCAGAAATTTCAGTTGAATTATTATTATAGACTAAATTTAACCAGGAAACGACCCAAGGAAATGATAAAGGGTGAAAAAAGAGGCATTTTCGAAGGTGAAAAGCGTTTCACGTGAGTGACCGAAACACGCAGTGACAGTAGCGAATCTGAGAAAATATCTATTATTCAATACTATTTCCCTCCTGGAAAACAGAGAAGAACAAAACTTAGTAATTACTTAAATATGCAGTGCAATGCAGAAAAATCGACCCAAAGATAATGCACCTAAATCAACACCGAGATAAAGAGTTCGAAAATGTGCAGAGCTTATAAATATTCAATCCAAATCTGCGTTCTCACTTATTCACGAAACGAGAGATAGTAATTAATTTCTTCTCCACAACACACAAAACGCTCATTCCTTTTAATGCCATTTCAGATATTTTTTCATTTAATTTTAAGTAAACAACTGTTTCGTCTACTCTAAGTAGCTCTTAGAACTCCCTTGCGGAGTTTCCGTCCCGACTTCGCGACTCAAAAACAAACATTCAGTCAGAACGTTTCGATATCGTAATTTAAAAATACATACTAATTTCATACGTCCTTTACATCGGAAAACATACTGTCAGACTTCAAAGGGCGTCATTGCACGGCCGCACACAAAGGGCTTCATAGCATGCAGATAAGTAAATAATTTATTTTTCAGCCAACGGCAATAGTTTCAGCAGTTCGAGTCAACTATAGATACCTAATTTTTGCTCACTTAACCTATAATGAATTCTCCGCTATGACGTACCATGTATATTTTTATAGGACCGACATTGAAATGCAAATATGCTATGAAAACTTTTCTAAACACAGGCAGGACTAGCCATATCTCGAGTAAATTTCTCTCGAGAAATGAATTTTTCGAGTTTGTAAATGAAATGCCAGGAAATTAGCGTTTAAAATTCAATTTCGTTGTGAACGGGAGTACGTGACGTTTTTTGTTATTTTATGGAAAGTGATATTTTCCTCATTCCTGGTTGGAATCTTATAAAAAATAAAAGCCACGCATATTGCATTAATGTGTACTATGAAATATTTTCTAGCGCAATGCATGAATAATTAGACCACTGACTGGTTGAAGGATTTGCCTATCTGTTCGGACCTCGCTGGTACAAATCCAGGAAAAGTCCTAATTCTAAATTAGACTCTTTTAATAATGCTAGTCAAAGCATAAAAAATTTGTATACGATAAACAGAGTATGAATATCGCTTTTAAAAATAACTGATTCGAGTAGATTTATAATTTCGGTGTTATTATGAATTAAAATTCACGCAGCTCAATACTCTCATCTTTGGGTATCTATTATAAAAAATATTTTTTGAGAAATATAAGATTGAATATAGAGCACGACCTAAAGCCAAACTCTGTTTTGTTAACATAGCAGCAAGTAATATACGAAAAAATTAAAAGGCCGTTAGCACAGTTTTGTTAGCGCAGTACCTCGCATGAAAATTTGTATGAAAAGAATTGAACCGCGTGCAATAGCAGACATTGCGTACACATGTGAGGTTTTATTCGATGAGTGAGCGAGATTTATAAGCACTTCCAATATTATCCACTCGTATGTAAGCGGATTCCTTGTTAACTCGCTCGCGAAAACAACTTTCATCGCGTAAAACAGCCCATTGCAGATATGCGCGAAATTGGTAAAGAAATCACTTTTTCCAAATGCCTCATATGATCGCGTAGAAAATTTGTGCGTAACAGAGTATGGATGTCGTGTATAAAAATAACTGATTGAATTGAATTATACAAATGAAATTATAAAAATGAATTATAATTACAGTTTTATTATGAATTAAAATTTACGCAGTTCAATACGCTCCTTTCGGATTATCGGTCAAAAAAATATTTTCTGAGAAATATAAGATTGAACATTCAGCACTCTACGAAGGCAAACTGTTTTCGTTACTATCGAGAAATTTTGCGAAAGAAGTAAAAGGTTACCTTTAAAGTTACCTTTGTTAGAACATTATCATGCATGAAAATTTAGGAGAAATGAACAGCTAACAATAGCAGACTGCAGAGAAGGGATATTTTTTGAATGAGTGAGCGAGATATAGAAGCAATTCTAATATTATCCACTCATATGCAAACACATTCTTGGTCCATTTGCTTGGCAAAAATAACTTTCATCCAGCCCATCACAGGAATGGACAAAAATTTGGAAAAGAAATACTTTGGTCCGAATCGCGTAGTCGCGGCCGAAATTCCTTATACCTCCAACATTATTTTTTCGCGGCTCCTCCGTCTCGAACCCTCGGGACTGGCTGAGAGCACGTAGACGCGGGCGCTATTTTGACCGGGGTGATTCCCCACGGGACACGGGTAAGCTCCTCGCAGATTTCTATTAGCCGTGCTACTGAGCTGTCTCCGTTTAACCTTGACCAAGTTACCCGAAAAACCAAAACGTCTCGCCCGGCGAGCGTGGGGTGCACTGGGTTACGGCACAAATGGCAATCTCGCTAATTCTCAAGAGTCGACCCGGAGGTAACCCATTCGGCAAATAAGAAGCGATTTGTAAGAGTGCGTTAGAAAGAGAAGTCTCATCATCATAATATTAGTCTTGCTTTTTTTCTGCCGACCCCGTTACGGCTCGAGAGACGGGTGGAAAAAAATTTGCGCCCGCTATTTTTAAAAAAGACTCCTCCGTAAAGAACCGATTTAAAAATCCAAGGCCAAGAGCTCCCGGTGAAAAGGTATCAAGGCGCGCCGGAAGCATTACAATCTGAGACACGCACGCTCGAGAGCTTTGACGCGTGAACGGCTGAGTTTCAGCCCGTATTTGAAAACGAGTGACTACCCCGGGGCGGATTAACCTTGCATAACACACGATGCATCACTCCTGCTCGATCCATTATTTGTCGTGATGGCTTTCTTGTTTAAGATTTGAACCAGTGCAGTGGCGTAACTATGGGGGGGATGAGGGGAGTAGATCTCCCCCCCAAATCCTCAGAGAAATAAAAATAATATTCAAAACTATTGTCTAGTTTTGACATATAGTAAATTTGGCGAGTATACATATAGTAATTTTAAAAATATCTACGATAAAACAATGATGACAAATATTCTTATGTAAGATGTAGGCAAATGCTAGCAAGGGCTAATTCCGTGTATCCTGAAAATTTCGAGATGATAACCCAATTGAGGACCCTAGAAGCCATGGGGTGCAAGTGCAATTTTTATAATTTCGGAGATGAGTGCAGATAATGGTTGGTGGGGTGCACAGTATTGTTGTGGAAAAGGGATACAAGTGAATCACTGACAATTAAAAAACGTAGATTCAGTGATTCACTTCTACCGTTGCTACAACAATATTGTGTACCCCACCAGCCATTATCTGCACCTGCGAAATTATAAAAAAATTGCACTTGTACCACTTGGCCTCTAGGATCCTCAATTAGTAAGTTAAAAGTAACTGGATTTTTTTTCCACAAATACTTTGATTTCACTTTACAACCGTTTCCAACACTTATTTTTAATATCTATTTCAGGTCTACAAAATAAAAAAATACATCGAAATCGGTCGTGGAGTGAATTTATGGTATCTTGGGAAAAATGCCACGGACTTTTAATTTACTGATACATTAGAATTACGCCACATTAAGCCTGAACCAACTCTCTTTAATGATAACCCATAGTTTAAAAGAAACGCTACAATAAATCCAATCGAGAGGCAGCGATGCGTCCCCTTAATCCATTCTAGCTCGGAGGAAGGTCGTCCTGCAATTAAGTTTTAACAAATGGTTTGAGAACAATCGCTCCTCGCCTGAGGATGAGCCGTCACCGCTTCCTTCTCTTTTCGTCGTCTGCTCAAATATATGTAAAAAAAACTAAAATTACGACGCTTGGTCGTCGCAAGACGCTTTTGTCCGCTCGCTTCATTTTCTGTGACCTAAATCTCTCGCCGCCGGATGGCACCTGACATCCACTAGTGACGCATCGCTCGTGACGCGGGCGGACGGGGGTCTCACTTCGGAGTGAAAGGGCCACCGACGGAAAGGGGGTTTCCATCCTGCCAAGATGGCAAGGGGACAAAGATCACTCCCGATCGATACCCGATACGTCTGACAGATTAGCTAATAATCCGTAGGTGCCTAGATTGGAGCATAACTGCCGGTCACCCTGCCCAAATGTTAAATGTCAAAATGCTACCATTTTGATTTTTAAGCCAGCAGCTTTACTCTGTTTATTCATATTTAATAAACATTATCAGTTAAAAACAGCCAGATGATGGAGGTGGTTAATCATTTGTGGTGGCCGGTATCAAAGTAGGCAGCGACTTAACTATTCATCAAATGGTCTACAAAGATCGATTGGTACCCGGTAAGTGTGACAAACTAGCTAACAATCCATAGGTGCTGAAACTGGAGCATATCTGCTATCCACCAACTTCTACATGGTATAGGCTTTGATTTTTAGGTTGGCGGCTTTTCTCTAGTTATTCATATTTAATAATCATTAACAGTTAAAGACAGCAAGGTTAGCGAGGTACGAAGACCAAGTATCAGGTGCATTTTCCATGATGTGGTTACGCATCGAGTGTAAGATTCAAAACAAATATATAGCTTCACCTTTTCGTTAAATATTATTTTACAATACTTTACATTTTAAACGTGCATATGTAACCGAAAACAACAAAAAGTACAGTGCGGAGAGCCCTCTTTTTGATCGTCAGTTGATTAAATAAAATTAGTTAACAAATTTTCATTAAAGTTATCGCGTTATTTATTTTGCCATTTAGAATTACTTAAGATTAAATTTCAAATCGTTAGCGTTGGGTGGCATAAAAGTAGGCAGAGAACATGACTACCTACTGATCGAAGAGTCTGGAGTTCAAATCTCCGGTGAAGCCTTCGGATCCTCTAAAAAAATTCCAAGAAGTGCGAGGTCACACAGGGTAAGAAACTGAATCCCCTAACCCTGAATGTGTGTTATTCATGTGCCATATATTGGGCTTTATCATAACTTATCAAAATCAACCTTCGGGTTGAGGTACTGATTGTGAGTGATGAGCTGAAACTAGGCTTAAGCTTCGCTCTTAAAGACGACCCAAAGCTCGCTAGCAATCCCTTGACACTTTAGACGGATATGCAATAGTTCATCTTAGTTTTGTTCCTTTTAAACACTCAACAACGCTTTCAAGTATGAGAAATACTGAGTAGGATCCACTTTTATACAAGTTTTAATCCCAAGTTCACCATCGCGAATATTATAAATCGTCTTAGGCTGGAAATTATTAATCTTCACAATGAAACACAATATTAAACTCTACAATTAATTAAATATTGACCAACCCGGGTTTCAGAGGGCTCAGTGACATTTCCTAGGCCATAAATATATTAAATTCAATATGAAATTGAGTTTTGAGTTTAATATTGTGTTTCATCATGATGGTCAATAGCACGAATTTTCTTTTGGTGGTATTCTTGAAAATGCAGCGGGTGCCTAGTACTGCATATGCAAAATCATCAAATCTAGTCCGCGAAGTTTATTTTCAAGATGATGAATTCTTTAAGTATGGGAGACACTATTTCTCAAAGCTTTAACTTGAAAGAATGGAAAAAAGTACTTCGAAAGTATTATTTTAAAGTAATTAAAAGCAAGGATTCGAAATTAGACAGCAATAGAAACTTTATGAAGTATGCACTCTAAGAAAATGATATCATTAAAGCGAGTAAAAATTTTTAGAGACGCATTACCCTGCTTTTATAGCAGTATCAAAGTAAGAGAAAAAATCGCTTCCAAAATCATATAATTAAACATATCCTTCGATACCTTTGTGAACAATCTTTTTGTCCAATCTCAACTATCGTATCCGGCTATGTTTGCATGATCCCAAGGCATTTTCCCGGAAACAGCAAGCAGAAAAATATATATTCAAGGCAGGAAGAGTAAGAAAAATAAAAATGGAAAGTGAAGATAAGGCTAGTATACCATGAGTCACGAATTCTCAACCGCATCGTTTGGGGCCGATTATATATTCCACGGGGAGGAAAAACACTGCGGAAAGGGAAAGTAATAGCACGAGAATCAGATAAGCGAGTAAAAATCCGCAAACGACACGTGAATGAACTTCAAGTGACCCACGGATCACCTCAGGGTCATTGCTGTTTCTAAGGCGAGAATAAAATCCACCTTTATTAGGCCAACCACAAGAGTCTTTTGGCCAATTTATTTTACTGCTGATTCCGTTATTAAGATTTTGAAGACCAGAATGACCAGAATTAGTTCCATTTTTTGACCCACTACCTCCTTCATAAGTCATTGGGGACAATGTATCCAACTTCTAATCCGTAACACGGATAGATAACTTAGAAGTTGTTTGGATTATTTTAATTAGTTATTGGTTATTATTATAGAACTATCAGTAAGTAAATTGCCGCATATTGATGAAAAACAAGTGAGGTAGTGACAAAGTTAGGCTACGTTTTTTTCAGAAACGAATGATTCCCAGGGAAAAGCATTTTAAAAGAGAATATTATTTACAACTTATCACAATAGTTTCCCAATTACATAAGCACTGTTTCTCCTCCAAAGAATAAAAATTCAAAACGTAACAAAACAAAATTCAATTTTAAAAACTTCGTCAGGATATCAGTAATGCATATAAATACAAATTTAAGCCTTTGAATCTGAGCTCAACAAGGGCAGAGAGTGAAATGGTGGAATCAAGTTATAAAATATAATTATTTAGCCAATCCATAACATGCAAAGTAATCACGTCAAATCTCCAACAACTTGATTTTGAAGATGCATTTTTTACTAATTTTAAAAATCGTAAGACCCGGGTTGAGAATTCATGACTTTGGGGAGCATCGATAGCTGCCAAGCCGTAAAATATTTTTCCAGTATTATTCAATGGGAAAGCCGAATATATTAAGCCAAAATAAACTATAAGCCAGCGGTTTTGGCCATTGATTGACAATGCAACTTCTATTTTGCATACATTAGGTTTTCAACGCTGATGGAAGGTAAGATTTAAATATCCTATCCGTAACCACGAAAGTAATGGATTTAATGCTTGGCCAAAATATAATTTTGGCAATGCCTATTGATTTGGATACAAAAGATTACATTCCTATACAGAAGCCAAAAACATTAGAGAGCCATAGTAAAGACGTAAGACGAGTCCTTCGGATTTTTATCTTATTGGGGTCAGGAACATGTTACTGTACGAAAATTTTTAGACTGAGAAGATGATGAAAATGTGCTGGTGAGTAGAACCCCAAATTTTAAATAGCTGGTTAATCAATTCCGGAACACAGGCAACCGTCTTGATAAGAGCGAAAATGCTACCTACCAGCCGCATGAGCTTTGAGAGAAGATTTGCAGACCAAACGTGTAATTACGGGTGAATTTGGACATATTTTTCGTCTAAATTTATCAGCGACAAGGTTGAATATGGCAACGGATCCAATGACGCATCGATTTAATGAAGAATGCGGTTTATGAAGACAGTGGAATATTATAACAAATATCAGTCACCATGCAGAACCATTTGATTCATATTTAAACGATAATATTTTCAATGGCTTTTCATTCCGAAGTTCCCAAATTGAGCTCCCGCGGTAGAGGAGATTTTTGATGGCGAACAAAATGCTCGACGCACTTTGAAACAGGGCCAACAAGCGAACGAACTGAAGACCAAACCTGAGGTCTCTTCGCTTTAAGCGATTTAAAAAGACCATTGAGTTTCTTTACACCTTCCCTGATCCTTCCCCATGAAACCCAACTCTTACAACCTCGGTCTGAAGCAAGAAATGTACCTGCATAGATTACGTTAAAAGGCAACAAGATTTGCACTGATTTCATATGATGAACAAAGATTGTACCAGTTATTACATGGCGTATCAGGGGAGAAGCTTTACCGAATCGAATAAACTTACTTCCACCCCTTCAACTAAATTCAATGCGGACTAAAATTCACAGAGTGTCCTAAGCATTCTATGCAATTCGCCATACTATGACTCAGAGACGTAAAATAAGGTCTCGCATAAAAAAACGACAATAGCAATCATCTCATGCGTTTACGGAACAATGCCTTAGCTAAAACGATTGCACTACTGCATGCAAATTTAAAGTTTTTACTTCACAATGCCTGCATACCAAACTTAAATGGCTATTAAGCTATGATTAGTTGGAGCTTAAATTTAACCATTTTCTTTTCATCTGGTTAATTATTTTAGCGTTCATAACCCCATTAACCAATGCGACATAAGAATACCGTCCAATTTAATTGTGCCAAAGACTCATACCTTAATTCTTCTTCCCAACAATAATGGAACACATTCAACAATTTCACAATGATATGCAGTTTCAAAGATATTGATGATACCAAATCACATGAATAGTTAAAAATTACTTACCAATCCAAGAATAAAACCAAAAGCCAAAGTAATTTAAACGGAGATTACATAACATACCTACTAATGAAGATATGGAGAGATGGTACTCACCGATGGCGCATTAATAAATGGTGCAGAGCAGCGGTGGCGCCTATGTTGGCTGGGTCCCCCGCCACTTGACGTGCCCGCCAAATGTTAATGCTAGTCCGGAGAATGGCTAAAAAAAGGCTTAATTGGTACTCATATTTCCTCCCTGAAATAAAGTATTGATGCACACCGTTACTTAATTTCATGAACACAATAAATTATAAAGGTCAATTAAATATTTTTGATAATTATCAAAATATGAAATATAATTCATAGCGCTCGCCCACAAAAAGGACGCGAGAGGTGATCAACGATGTCTAGAAAGCCTGAAAAAAATTAAAATTCCCGAAGTTTGTACAAATCCAATCCGAAACCATTTCCCTATCCTCTAAACTAATTTGAGGCCCTCCTTCAGCAATTAATGCCCATTTTGACAGAGGTACGTTTTAAAAAACATGTTGATTTTTAATCTCATTATTATTCTTAAAAACGTAACAGAATTAAAAATTTTAGCAACGTTACTTATTTCTCGGATTAAAGTTAAATAATATCAGCCAATGAAATAGCTTTCAGTTCCGAAAAGGGGAAAACCCCAAATAGCCTCAACTCTTGTATTAAAATATCAAGACAATAAGAAAAGTTGAGGGTGCTTATGCGGACAGGAAAATGAATAGAAATGAAAGCCAACCGTATTGTCATCCAAAGGAATTAACAGAGTTAAAGAGACTATTATCTACAGTAAAAACAAGTGTTAAAAATAAATAGGGATTAAAACCGATGCGAAATATCGTTTCACGATATTTTTCACAAATAATATGTCCGTATTTCCTCGTGAGCTCGGTATTTTGGAAACAATGTGAGTTTTGCAATGCTACCACGCTTTCCTAAGCCGAATGAATCATATGAAAATAGCTGCGGGCGATACAAAGCTAAGCATTTGTCATAGTGAGGGACTTAGTCACCCCCAAGTGAATGACCTCGAGAAGTACTCTTCATGCTCAAATCCTTCTTTGATGGACGTTTCAGTGCGCCAAGATCCCAAGTTATGGAGGAAAAGGGCGAGCATGGTTAGCCGTAATTTAGTACGGGCTCCATAGTTGGGCCTCCCTCAAGGATCGCAAGTGACAAGAGCCACAGGGAGAAACCTTGGAATTGCCGTCCAAGTCAGAAAAACTGCCAAGAACGAGGGAGTATGCACCAAAAATAACCATGCATTAATTATGCTTGCAGACGGAGAAAACAATGACATCAACAGGAATTAGCTGAAAGAAACTAAAATGCATTCATTGCTATTTTTAAGTAAAATATTAAGGTTAAGTTAAAAAAATATTTTTAATGCACTACTGACGAATAAAAACATTATTTTCGGCATGCCACAGGTTATATTTACCATAAAGATACCAAAATAACAAGAATATAATGGTATATCTCAGTCAAAAGCAACACTCGAAATTTTGTAAAAAGATCCATCCAAACAGTTCGAGAAGCTGACGAAAGATGACGGTACGAAATAGTTACAGAAGCGTAAAAAATTCACAAAAGCTGAGAGGCTGGCTTTCAGTTTAATCGAAAACTGAAATCCAGCCTCACGGGAAATCTTGCTAAAGTATATTGATAGAGAAAAAAATTCTCACCTTGTTAACGCAAAGAATAAATCCGCCCTAACTGCAGCGTTAAAATTTTATATAATAATGCTCACATAATGATCCAGCATACCGTTAAGATGCTGGATAATCATGAAAGCATTCTAGATGCTCAAGTATGTGGAGCGTCTGGGTCTCGTGTCCATGATCAATAAATACCACGCACAAGCTGTAAGCTGCTCGATAAACAATTAAGTCATCAGATCGGCTTCGCATGCACTACTGATTCACAACTAAATTAAGTAGACATTTCTAATTCTGCGTATGCCAAAGCTTTAGAATATTCACACGATCTCAAACCTAGCTCCCTATGCACTAGAATTTGAAATGCCCCTAAGAAATGTAAGAAGCTAAATTAGTCATTACTAACCACTAATTGCCTATCTCATTATAATTTGTCCTTTCCAAGTCTCAAATAGTTCAAAAGATGTAAGTAGATGAAAAATATGTAAAAAGTGCATAAACGACAGTCTAACCTTTTACTGATACACCGTGGACTAAATAAATTTATTTGGGATATTCAAGTCATCGGGTAATAAGTATTACGTAGAAAGAATTAAAATGTAATACGATTCAAATTTTAATTGACATAAAGGGCACGAATGTATCTAGAGGTTTCTACGACTTCAATATGAACCAAACTTGCATATTTTTTTGGGCTTTTATTATTTTATTAAGTCAAGTATATGCCACCGCATTTAAATTAAGTCATATTATGAAATGATTAAATTTCCCAAAATTTCCGCAAATAACCATATTATAAATAGCAAAAATGACGAAGATGGATATGCAAGAAATACCGCCACAATACTCCTGCTACATGTCTGGATATTAACATTGGCTTTGCGTAGTAGGTAAAGCTGTGACACGTTTATTAAATTCTGAGTTAAAAGTATGTAGGTCCCTTCATAAAGATGACACAAATTATACACGAGTACAATTATTTTCCTGAATTTTAAAAATAAGATCATGAGAGAGGAACAAATACTATACAATACTTGTAAACTTGTAATTAGCTACTATTTTTCTGGAGAAATTTTCTCTGTTTACAAAGAAGCATGCAACAGCAATGGATGCGAAAAAATAGTGTGCAATTACAGCGCTGTCCCAAATATTTGCTTCACGTGGAAGGGATGATACGCAGCACTAACTGCGAGGCATACTAGCGATATGAAGTTCATCAACAGCCAAAAACGAATTCAAGGGACGAGGGGCTTATGGCAAACTCCCAAAAATTCATCGTATTGATTTGGGATGCATACACGCGGAGGACACATCAACATCGTTAACCTCAATCAGACAACAGACTCTTCGCGAGATATTCCTCCATTTTTCAGGATCACGGTCAAGGCCAATGGATTGTAGCCCTTTTACAGGGGTGTATTAAGTTCGTTGTTTGGGGGGGGGGGTTTGGAGTTCTTCATTACTTTCTGTGGCTCATTGGTGGTATTCAATACCTCTAAGCGCTAATGCGTCAGATATCTGATATGCGTAGACAAGCTGTTTTTAGATGCGCATCAATTATTTCTAAATGTTGTTTTTTAATAATGAAGAAGCAGGAGCAATTTCCACAATTTTAAATTTATTGGTACTACCGGTTTCGCTTTACAGCATCATCAGGTACAATAAATCAAGTGTGGAACGTCTTAAATAGGAAAGGCGGGATGGGGGTGGTAAGACGGGAAGACGGAGGAAGGGGAAGAAAGGAAGGGAAGGGTGTATAATCACAGGTGCTTGGAAAAAAATATATTGTACCTGATGATGCTGTAAAGCGAAACCGGTAGTACCAATAAATTTAAAATTGTGGAAATTGCTCCTGCTTCTTCATTATGTCACGTTTCCACTCCATCTCGCCTGAAACCTCAGATTATGTTGTTTTTTAACCTGGTGAAATAAAAACTTTTATTGGATATCCACCTAAGAGATTGCCATGTTTTTCATTATTTCCAGAAATTAAGTGGGGACGGCCACCTCCCCTCCCTGACCTTCCCATTAACCCGCCACAGTTCTATGGCTGTTAGTTTTCCGCGGTCCTGATTAGTGTATGACTTCATTGCTTCCGGATTTTATCTGTAAAATTATTCCGAGAGACTAAAGCGCGGCCAGAAGACGCTACTTGGATTACCAATCGAATAAATTTCGGCACAAGGAAACCCAGAGGCAATTAAGTCATATAATAGTCATAAGGGTTAAGGCATACGCAGATTACAGGTAATGCGCACCAAGCATGGGACTGTGACGGGGACAAATACTGCGACTCTGGTGAGGAATTGAGGAAAGAAAGATTCAAATTTTCTCCCGATTTTTTCCTTTATGAGGAAAATTTGGGAATATTCAGGAGAAATTAAAGGTGAAAAATGAAAGCATACACAAATTGGTGAGAAAAGCTGGTACTGAGTGAGTAAGATGGAGTAATACTTACGTCTACAGGCGAGACAATTAACTGGATAATGTAGCACTTAATGATTCCCGGTTCCCTCGATTTTGAGTGCCAAAACGCATTGTGAGAGCAGGAGTAGAAAAAACAAATCTAGCAGAGAAAGGATATATGTATATCATCAACCTTAAAATTTTATGAAATTGATGACTGGTTAATTGACAACGTGGAAGTATGGGTTAGTTATGATTTTTGTGATCAGCTCTTTCTGAAATTTACACCAATTAGTCGGATCTGTGATCAGAACCCTACTGTGCTAGCTACATGGAAAAATTTTGATCTCCTAAAAATGAATCAATCCGGGATTAACACGAATAAAGGGCGCGAAAAATCCACAGTGAAAATATTCGCCTTGACCGGGATCCTAACCCGGATCCCCCGATTCCCGGTCGAGTGCTTTAGCCAGTTGGCCTATCGAGTCTTTCTCCCCTGTGGACATTTGTGGACAAGCTGTCCCGGTGTAATTACATTATGAATAAAGGGATTTGAACTGAACAGTGAACATGCTTAATATGTAAAATTCCGTGAAATAACGAAATTTCCCCGATTAGTCTAGAAATGCACGATTTTATCGGGAGCTCTAGAATTATAAAAATACTTGCTTTTCAATTCATGAGATGAAAATAAAAAACGTCTAACTAACAAAGAGAAAAAGCCATGATCAAAGCTTCTTTCAATGGTCCTCTGTTCGTAGAACACTTTCAGCTCCAAAGGAGTCGTCAAACGCTTTCGTTTCCCGCCCGTATTTCCAGCTGTGAGCAAAGTTTGCCGCTGAAATTTTCACAAGAGACGCCGAGTATTTTTCGGAGGTTCTTTAGTGTCTGGTAAACTCCGAGTTTATTTTTATCGGGGCCAATAAATCCTCAAGTGTTAAAATAAACTCCTTTCATCTCGGTCAGGGGAATCTTCACAAAAAGCGAAAACTGCAAAAATAATTCCAGATGATGAACTGCGCTCAGTTGGTGCACCGCGAACTTGTTCTTTCTTTCCAAATAACCACGAGTGAGATACCAGACATTTATGACCCGAAAGGAACATTACCAATTATTCCTTTGAAGAGCCTATAGGTTACCCAACAGGTGAAAGAAAACGGCTTCAAAACGCTTACACTCTCAAACCTTTTTAAATGCCTAAACGTACAGCATAAAATAAAGATATTAAAATACTTTACCATATCAACTACACTTTCTTAAAAATACGTAAGCGTCATTGATTGCTATCCTCGGTTTTGATATCAAAGAAGTTTCAACAGTAACATATTGGACCCTGTATAGCATCCTAAGCTTCTAAGACCCTGTATATCCCACAGTGAACAAGTTATTTATTGACACAATTCACAAAACAATTTTTACAAATACCTCATTTTGCAATGATTACTTATTATGCATCATTTGAAAGAACCCCCTCTACGCATCCATCGTAGAAAAAAAATTAACTAAGTTAAAATCTAATCTACATATTAAACACCATTTTCATTTAGCACCAAATGTGACTGTAGCCAAAGAAAATATGCCTAAGGTCTCAACACTTCTCACGGAAACTAACGAAAAATGAGGGTACCCGCCCAAAATTAATGGATTAAATAAGTTAAAAAAATGAATATCTGGAGACTGTAATCGATAGAAATCTTCCAGAAACTAAACAAACGGATATAACTTAACACAATGCAGCAGCAAAAAACTGCCATGGGATTGGGAGAAATGTTTTATGGAGGGTTAAGGCAGTATACCAATACAAGGGCTATAAAACTAGATATTACTTGTGTCATTTTAATAAGCTCCTCATGAAAACATCAGATTTCATCCTCGGTCAGGAATTGATTAAAGTCGTTTTGAAGGGTACGGTTCACTACAATTTCCCCAGCGCCTTTGATGCTACACAAAACGTCTTAGCGATAATGCCTAGGAGGTTATATATGCGTACACAAGTTGCTTTTAGTAATTCATCAGAGATTTTTATACACTGCTTTTTAATATAATGAAATGTAAAAGAACTTTGTAATTCCACATAAATTTATTAAAGTACGACCTAATTTTGATGTAGCACGTCATCATCAAGTGCGCCGGCAGCGAGACAACGAATTATATTGCTTGTTAAATAGGTGAAATAAAAACTTTCATTGGAGTGCCAAATTAAAGATTAACTTCTTTTAAATTTTACCAGAAATTACGGGGGGAGAAGCTGCACCCCTCATATCCACTATTTAATCCGACACTGCCCTTGGGGGTAGGAAAATCCGGGCTACAAAAGGGTGTACTCGAGAGGCTCAACTTTCCGCGGCGTTGTTACATCCGCTCTCCCTTATAGGCTTGGAGGCGAATTTCCATCAGCTGGGAAGAAATAAATCTGTCCTCTTTCGAGCGGCTGTCCTTCACGACGAAAGGGGACAGCGGCGGCAAGGGAAAACGAGAGAAAATACACGCGAAAGGGGGGGAGCACCCTGGCTGGAAGACCATTGAGTGCCAACCCTGATCACTACTACTACTACTACCACCCTTCTCCTCTCCTCCCACTCCACCCTCTTTTACCCTACTCCCCCTCACAACTCATCCTGGTCGCGGACGCTAATGATCAGCCGCTTGTCACGCACCTCTCAGCGGGAATATACGGTTTAATTTGCCTTCCCGCCTGCCATCACCCTAAAGTGCTCCACCCAGAGGATTCACCTCTGCTTGGTGCGGAATAACATCGCCACGCTACAATGTTACACGCAGTGGCGGCGATTCGGAAGAGAAGATTGCCCCCACCTTTCTGTAGCTCGGTTGAGACACTATTATAATTACATCACCTTTATTTCCTGACAAATTAAGGAAGTTAAGTTAAATTTAGACACATACGCAGGCTTATATTCCGTCCTTAAAATAATTAAGCCACTTACATCAAGACCGTACTGAAATATCTTTCCCTTAATAGGGTGGTTTCCTATAATTTTTTTAGTGCCTAAATCGAAAGATTATTACTCCTAGAGTACGCATTTCACGCTTTTAGATTTTCGAATGACGATATCTATTTTTCGCGATTAAACGAAAAGTGAAAATTTTCAAGCGCGCGAAAACGCGACGGCTAAGTAAAATGATGGGAAAAAGTCCGTGTGACGTCATTCTGGTTCCCGCTGCAACCCTGTGAGGTGACCTTGAGGCGAGGCATGAGCGCTGATACGACGCAGGCTGCTAGCAGGTAGCTGAGTACCCTGCTAGCAGGTAGCCCTTGGCTTAAATAGGGATTATTAATAACGTCTTGACCTTATCAAACGAAGGAAACTTTCCGACCTAAGACAATTTTAATAAGTGATTATTAAGAGATGTTTTCTGAGCTCTGTGACTCATACATGCATTGGTAATCTCAGACGATGTAAAACTCCTATCCTCTTGTGTAGAAACTAGGTCCCTGTGATGTCACGCGGAGTGGAATCGCATGGGCGCCAATCTGGCCTTTTTCAAATGAGGTTAAAATTGACCATTACCAATCGTCTAAACTGGTATTTCTAAAACCAAATAATTTGTATATTATGAATACACTAATGGTGGGTAACGAATCGCAATCAATGCCTTTCGTTTTCTTTGATGAAGGGAACTACCCTATTATGTCCCTCACTTCCAACTGCCACGGGTGATGTGATACCTAAACAATGGGAAGTATGAAAAAAATTGCATTCATAAGCTATTAAATGTAGCACTGTAGGCGGTTAACAAAAACAAGAAAGGTTGATAGCAAGCAATATGAAAAGAATACTTCGGAAATTAAAGGAGAAATAAAATCAAGGAATACAGGTTGGGATAATTGAAATTCATTTACCTACCATATCATTCAACATAGAATATTCCTTCAACAAATTGTATAGAAAGTGCGATTTTTACAAATAATATGGACTGAGAAATTAGTCCTTCGATGTTGTGTGAACTCGAAGTACTGCACAAATTGAACCATAAAACCCGAATGAAAATCCAAGAAGCTTATATTCCCAAGTACACCAGGAATTTGTGTAACATACTGATTCCAGGAACCAACACCATTGGACTAATGAAAATGCGAAACAAAAGTTGCAGTTATTTTTTCTGTTAGATTGATTTCTATAAAAACTTATGGCGATAAAGGTTTAGAAATGTAATTTGTAAAAAAAAAAAACTAATAATAAGGTGGTAAGTTTATGCAAGTTTAAGTTTTTGATCAAGAGCCACCTTTGGTAATCTGGTATTTATAAACGGTAACTTCTTCATTTTTTTTGTTTTTCATTTTTGATACCTTTCCGAAATATTTTTAAATCGGTTTTTAAGACAATCCTTCGAACAATTCTCTGCTACGTATTACTGCATTCATCATAAGATCACTATGTATCGTAACATTAGTTTTAGGTGGTTCAACCACAGAACTCAAATAAAAGCATTCTTAGCATTAAAAATGACGTTCGTTTTCATTTATCCGAATTTAAGGAAAAATCCACCCATTTTCCCGGTAAAGGTAGGTGACAGCGTGAATATTTGTGCTGGATGCGGCAAAAGCCAAATCCGCAGAAAAACGAACTGGATCATTTGGCGGTGCCGAGGAACAGCGCTTGGGTTTCCCGACCTAGATACCTCGCGAAAGCCCTCTTGCGTATTGGATTCGAAGACAAAAGAACCCAATGACGTCGTCGACTCTTGACACGCGACGGGCAGGATGTTTCGTCCTTTCGCCTTGATTAATGACGCAAAGGCATCAGGCACAAAAGAACTGGGTGCGGGAGGCGATAGGAAAATGCGGAAAGGTGGCAGAGGGCGTATAGCAGTCAAAGATGGGCAAAAAACATTTTAATTGGGGGGAATTTAAGACAAATTGAGCCTAGCAATAAAATTTTCAAAGATTTTTTGAGCCAAGAATAACATTTTAAAATGTTGAAAATGGCCAACCAAAAATCAAATTCAACATTTAAATTTTCATGGAAAATATTCGAACGAAGGATTAATTTTTATAAAGAATTGACGTAAGTAATAAATAAGAATAAATTTTTATCCCGCGTGAGACAGAATTCAAGAGCAAAAGTAATAAAATTTGCTATTGTTCCAGCTTCTTAATAACGGGTGTTACCGTTAGGTAATGTTGTTGCTAAAAATGATCGGTATCATTTAAATAAAACATATACTTCACAGAGTTTTACTGTTAAAATCATAAAATATAATTAAATAAGTGTATATATAATATTTAAACAATACAAAAATACATACATATTAAAAGTTCAATAACATAATCACTTAAGCGGTCGCATAGTGTCTACTTGACCCGAATGATTTAAAAAAGTGATAAATTAAAATTAATATAAATAATCTAACGATTAGTATACCAAGTAATTTCATCATTTCCTTTCCTCATTTTGTCTATGCTATTTGGGGTTCGGATACACGCTTTCTCTAACATTATTACTATTCTACACCCTACGAGAGATTGAGGTGTAGGTCAGGACCATGCCCGACCCTTTGCAAGTTCCTTGTACTAGAATTATATAATTTCTCAAAGCGCAATAATACTTTTTACAAAAATCAAGCTTCTTCTCCAATTTTAATTTTATTAAAATTAAATCATAAATTTGAAAAGCAACGGCTATTTTTTATACGCACCTTTTGGGTAAATACGACCCGACAGCAGAGTACCTCACAACAGTGGCGCAGCGAGGGGGGGGGGCTTTAGGGGATAACCCCCCCCCCCCCCCAGAGCTCACAGAAATTTTTAAGTTAAATCTATTTTACTTAATTGGATTAATATTGCTTATAGAATAGTGTGAGGATTAATAAATATCCCTCAGAAGGCCGTAAAAATCACCATTTCGAACCATTTATCTTAATTTTTTTCCGGCGGAAGGCCTCCGCACCTCCCGCTTACCCTGGCGGGTATGCAATACCCCCAAGCCCCCCAGTATTAGTTGCGCCTGAAACTCCCCCCTAGCCTGAATTCCTGGCTGCGCCCCTGCCTCACAACGTCGCAAACTACTGCAATCAGGGTTAACTACGAATTTCAAATGCATTATTTTTTTTATGCTGTCCATATATCCTCTGAGCGCAGTGGTAGCAGGAGAGGCGCAAACGCTGAGCGATCGCACCTGCAGCGTCGTCTTTCCGGGGTGCGTTATTCCGAAAGGGAGAGCGAGTCGAGTCCAAGATTAAACAGGGGGTGGGCGGGGGCCACTCCCCCTCTCTCCGCTCTGCTTCTTCTCGACCCAATTCCTCCAACGCACTCCTGTGCTCCTACCTCCATCCCACACACACCTCAGGGGACAACATAGGGACGGCCCACAGGGATCCCAGCTTGCAGAAATTCTTCTCGGATTCTCCGCCTGGTCAGGTTTTCCAAGGCCGACGCTCCGATGTTCAACTTGTGCATCATCATCAGGGCAGATGATTATTAGCGATGCGCGAGTTGAAATCATAGAAAGGATCGAAACGCCGAACACGGAAAAATTCACCCTGTGGAGAACCCAGAAAGTATTCATGAAATTATTTTGCCTGGAAAACCTACGGACTTAATTGAGGCAACCCTGCATTACACACATTTCTCATTCGCCCCGTTCATTGGTAATCACAGGCAATAATGAAAAATAGAAATTTATTCGGTCAAAAGTATTCTTTCTTTCCCGTCATTTCGTCTCAACGCATGGCGCTGATCCACTGAAATGCGGCTAATAAGAAGAAATTGTGGATAGTACAGTAGTTTCGAGTTTTTGATATTTGTTTACAACTAATGGTAAATAATAGTAGTAAATTAATTGTTTTATTTACTCTCCCCAACACCTCGCCCGGCCAAGTTGAATCCAGGTATTCATATAGAAATTTTTAAGATAATGGCTGGCGTCACACACCTCAAGTCGACAGTTGGTGTCCACTGTCCACTCGACCGTTACTTTACACCGGATAGCAGATAGCCAATTTATACCAATTATAATTCAAACAAATCACGCGTTCGCCTAAATAATAAAAGACCTCCTATGGCGTCAAATTTCATTACATTGGAAATTCAAGCGGACTTGAATTGTTTTCCCTCACGGATCATGCAATTCGGATTTGATGTTCTTTGAAATAATTATACCGAAAAACAATTGCTACCATTGTTATCGATGAATAAAATACATTTAAATATATGTACTGAATCATTACTTTCACTAAAGTAATTTAACTTAATAAATCCAACTGTTTCACAAAGCCTTCGTTTTTTTCGTTAATATTTTTGATAAGCTTCGAAAGAACAATAACTTATTGGATAGCTCGATTACATTATTCAATCGAATTTCATTATCCAATTCATTATTCCGGATATTTACCGAGTTGATGTTGTTGGCGACAATTTTCGCCCGAGTTCGAACAAAACACAAATCCGCGTGAATTTCCAAAGCAGACAAATATGACAACATACTCAGAGGAATTTTGTTAAATTGGCGACGGAGGTACTTCACAGTATGGCTGGCCTTGCTTGGTATACGGTCATGCTTGCTTGCTTGGTATATGGTTATTCCATTCGGTGCAGTCATTAAATAAACGATCGCCTATGAATTAATCAACGGACCAAAATGCGGTATAGTCCTTCATGTATTTATTAGGACTCTTCCAAAAGACCAGCAAAAAGAAAATTGGCTTATGATACAAGAGCAGATTAAGATTTAAGTCGATAGCTGTATCAAAACTGAATGCCTGTGCTCCGTTGAATAGGAACAAACTTAAATAATGTACCAGTGACGTCATGGCAAAAAAGCAGGCCGAAACGCACTTTCCTCGACTTTTTTTAGAAGTGAAATATTACTCTGTGTGTTTTTTTATTACAAGTTATCATTTACACTTTATTAGAATTTTTTGGTTTTGGTTACGAATGTATTATATTATAAATTTTGAGGCACCAAAATTGATAAGAGTGTGATTTGACTATTACGTCTTTTGTTAACCAGTGTGGAACGTCTTTACAGCACGTTCCGACACCATGATACCACTAAAATGTACGCAAACACAAAAGCCAGTTTATACGCTTCCCCATTGAGGCAGTTGGTTCCGACATCATCCGAGACCGCTGACGTCACACAGTAGGTATATATATATTTGCCTGAGGACTTGAGGAGCCCATTCATGACATGGTTTTCTGCTGTTTGGGGTTGAGCATGCGCAGCTCGTCTCATGGGGCTTGCGATCCAAGTGATTCGGGCCAAATTTCGAATTATTCCATCCGAAAAAGTGTTTATGCAGGGACCATTGACCAATCTTATGCCTTAGCAACGCCTCCATATTATCGAAGGAAACAATAATTATGTCCAACAATCCAGAATTAACTCGAATAATGACAATAAGCAACACATGACAACCACAAAGTAACGAAAAACGATGACGAAAGACGAGTAAAACATCGACAACCATTGATTATATTTCAATTTCTCACAGCCCAAGGTAAACTCTGGAAAAATATCGGTGAATTACAATGAAATGTGTATGATTCAAACTTTTACATTTCCAAATCAGCTTAAATTCGAAATTTCTCCCAGGTTCGTATCACCACACAACCAAACTTAGTTCAGATTAATTTTTTATATACACTCAATCACCATTTCCATTGGGGTAATAAAAACATAATTAGTTAATTACGTGAATTTTTTTAAAATGTCTATTAGTCTTTACACATTAAATGCGTTAATTTTCTTCAACATTTTTGAAAGGCTTAAAATAACATTAACTGCATTGGACAATTGAACTCAGCAATTCAATAGAATATTATTTAATTATAACTTACTAATAATATCGAGTCCCTTCAGATTCCAACGAACTATAAGTCATATTGTATATCCATTCGGTAAATAGTCCGTCAAGTGAGGATTGCAGGTGAAGCTTGACTGCATAGTGATACGGTAGCATGATACGAGGATGAAGGAAGACTCTTCATTACCAGAGCACACCACTTCGTCCCAGGAGGCATGCCCGCCAGATGAAATCCCCCATGACAATTATCCCCAAGGAGTGGATGCATGCCCCTAATGAGGACACGGTCTTCCGCGCACTGACTCCGGATCCGGCAGTTCCTCATCGATCCCACAAAAAACAATACTTCAACCGTGTGTGGGCACCATTCAAATAGAGAGTTTCCCTCCACCTAATTTGAGTATTGACAAAGAGTAAGCAATTGGAAGCTTGGAAGAAGACTCGACATGTGCCGTTTCCACGCCTTATTTTATTTTTCGTGACCTTCATTTCGTTGCTAAGCAACATCATCAAATGCTCAGTTACTGATGTGACGAAGAATTCACTTGGAAAATAACTTTCGAGAAAAAATAACATTAAAGGTACGAAAAAGCAACCACAAAGTGCCATGCGAGACCCCTTTAAGGGCAAGGACCTAATTACATTAAGCTTCGATTAGTTGATATTCAATTACTCAGTGCGGCAACCATAAGGTTGGTTTGGATAGGTGAGGATAGAGCACATCCTATATTAAGCCACAGGCGTGGAAATATCACACATTCAAAGTTGCAGGACCATTTCCCTGCCCCTCGGTAACTCAAAATGCAATTATTTTTGTTTGGATGTTCAGCATAGCTTTGATCTGGGACCCTTCAATCGTTAGCCGAACACTCTATCCACTACTAGCACTCTTTTCCTATTGATAATTACAATATATTAGTTTATATTTTTATTATAGTCACCATACTCTTGTTCAACATCCCACTGGAGTACGAATAGTTTTATAATCTATGGAATTATTGCCGAGGACGCACAAAAAGTGAATGATTGTTCAACAATCTTTGCAGATGTCACTTATATAATAATACTACGAGATATTACAGAATAGTGAAACTTATCGTAAAATACATTACAATATTTACGAGATAATATTGATAATTCTTTCTTGAATCGGAAATGAAAAAGGACTAGTGGCAACGAGTCATCTGCCTTACGGTTGACGAAATCTGCTAGATTCAGTTTTTTCACAACTATTGAACAATCAAAGCAGGTAAAGCAGGTAGTCGGTCAAAGCGTCAAAACAACCGTAAGGGTCTGTAAAAGGCTTCCTCCGTGACCATTCCTCCAAATCCCTTTTTACGCGGTGCAAAAGAGGTAATGGCCAAAAATGCAAGGTGGAAAGAAGGAGAAGAGAAAAAAAGATAATAAGGAGCACCGATAGGATTACCACCTCTCAAGGAAACAAAATGTATAACCATATCATCTATCTATTTCCATTTAAATGCGCATAAACGCTCAGTCATTAAGGAAGCAAAAAATGCACATCACCTCTTATTCATCCATGAGTGAAAAAAATGTATATTTGCTTTTAATCTTGCACGTCTTTGAATATAAGGGCAGTCTATTACAAGCTTAGGGTTTCCCTCTATTTCCTCCCAAATATATTGAAATAAAAGGCAGTACCACTTTTCCACAGTTATTTTAATGCGTAGCACCCATTCAATAATTACGGAAAATTGCAACTAACTTTTATTTCAATATGTTGAACTTCCATTATACCACGCCTGAATCGGTTGAATGTATTCCTTCCATATACTCCTTGGAGGTCAGAGGGGGAATGGAGGGGGGAGTCAAATTTAAGTTACGAGTAAGGATAAGAAAAAGACGAGGAAGCACATAATAATTCTCTTGTCATTAAAACGGCAGCAAGAGAGGATGTCTGAAAAGAATACATCCTCCGTTGACAAACATCGTGAGCCATGGATTATGAGGCAAACTGAGAATTACTGTAGGATGTTCAGCCCATTTTTACTATAATATAACACAGCAGTTTCAATTTTCCAACTATTTGAACGAGGGCTGTGTTAAAACCTATATTGTCAGATTTTTACATATTTAAATACCAAAGGAATAAATTCTCTAAGAAAATATAATATATAATAAAAAATATTTGAACCATAATACCATCAACAAAAAGCCAGTATTAAAAAATATGTACGAGAGCATAAGCTTCAATGAGGTGAAAATAGTCCCAACTAAATAATAAGACTCAAAAATTACACATTTTTCCATGGATATTTCACGACTAATATTGACACACTTCGTCTTTTTTCAAGTCAAATTGACTTGTGATAAACGCGTAGGGCAAAAATTAGCATTTAAATACATCCATTTTGGAAAACTTAAGATTTTTACGGTATTTTATTAGGGAAAAAATTTTCCAATTCTATTCTGATAACATGAATGGAAATACAGATTTAATTTGATGATCAATATACACACTTAAATATTATGTTATATCATTTCATTAAAATATTCATAAATAAATCGAAAAGTTATTCAACTCAATGATAAGTCTTAATTCAGTATCATAAACCATTCCACCCTAAACCAACTACCTTAGCCATCCCATTGTACTACACCATAATAAAGAGAAAACAGAATGCTTTTAAAGTCATCCCTATAACAATGTCACGACTTCACATACGTTTTTCTCTCCTCGTGAGGAATCAAAATTGCGAGAAATCGAGTTAAGTGCAAAAGTTTTCACTTTCACCGAATTATTTCGGGCAACAATCGAGTGTTGAGAAAGTTATCAGAGTAAGGGGAGTAAGAGGCCTTTGAGCTCCCCATTACAATAGCCGTCAAGGACGTTGGCAAGGCACCAGCGCACAGTGCCTTAAAAAACGAAGGGAATTTTGATGATTGAATCTTCGGAATCAAATCATTCAAAAATTGTATTTTTTTACGTTTCTTCAACATATTTAAAAAATCTACCAGGGAGGCAGAGAGTAAACAAATTCATTTTAGCACATCAGCACTTAAGGAACTGGTTTTGTGTGAATTAAAAATAGCAATGAATATAAAATTCACACTGCATAAAAATTTTTATGAGTAGATAATTGTGGACTACGAAACGAGTCAAAGAAAATTTCTAACCATCAAAGTTCTAAGGATCTAAATTCTATCGAAATTAGGCGAACGCAACTCGAATTGGAAGAATGATATAGAAGAGATCAGTGAGAAAAACAAGGTGGTTTTATATTCATAGCATCTTACATTCATATTTTTTTCGACACGAGAATTTCATAAGAATTGGTGAGCCTAACTTTACATTTTTCACCGCTGTGTAGACAGGGGAATTAAATTTGGAGCCTAAACAACTGTCAGGCTACAGCTACGAAAACACCGCGCCACTTCTTGCTCATTTAATCATAAGCCGGACTAGTCACGGATGCAGAGCGACTCTCCAGCTTCGCGTCCAAGAACTGGAAAATTAAGCACTGCTCAGTTGTGCAGAGGAATATTCATTCCCGGCAGAATTAACGAGTGCGATGAATGGAAAGAGCGGGCCAAGGTTTCAAATGTAAAAGTGAAACGCGCGAGAGATGCGGTGAATGCCACTTGAGAAGTCAAAGAGGCTTAAAGTGGGTGTAATGTATGTCGTGGTACGTACTTACGTAGAAGAGAATATTGAAAAACGTCGCCATTTAGGAAATTAAATTGAATAACACATACATACGGCACAATGGATAATTCCGATCGAAATAAACATCTGCCTTCGAAGTTAGCAATACTATATTGAAATAAATATTTGCAATTTTCCACCATTATAAAATTAACTACGACCTAGGTTTCACAACATCGTCATCACCTTGGAGATGATGTAATAACATAGAAACCTAGGTCGTAATAATATTTACAACCGTGGAAAATTGCAAGTATTTATTTCAATATGAAAAAATTCCACTCCATTACGTTTGAATCATTGCATTTTATTAATAATATTACTTTCCGCTTCACAGGCAGCATTAGATGCTATAAAATCAACAGCACTAAACCTGAAAGTTATACGTCTCTTGCTTTCAAGTTTTACCCTACACTCAGGTACACTTTAGTTAAATACATCGCAGGTCAAATAATGTTTAATATCGAAATCAAATTTGATGCTTTCCCGGTGAATAATATGGGTAAACTTTTCTCGGGGTTCCCACCGGGTTAAAAACTCCATTTCTGCCGACGTTTCGAGCTCCGGCTCATGGCCTATCCTCAGGGCTGTTGAATGTCGTTACATCTGATTATATATTTACTTATTAGATATCATCCTATCTTTACTAATTCATTTATTTAAATATTTTTTTTTACCATTCCTAATTTCAATCATCATTTTTGACCGATCTTTGCTTGGTAATGCGAAAACTCTTAACTGCATGAAGACAACTACCTCCTCATCAAAATTTGCAGGATCATCAGGGGCGGATCCAGGATTTTTTTCTGGACGGGGGTACAAGAATATGACAGGCTAACGATCTTCTCATACTTGAAATTATAAACAAGATACAATCACTGTACGAAATATTTTCTTTGTTTTAGCATGAAAGTTATTAATATGAAATTAAATGATTGAGGCTCCGTAATTCACCAAAAAAAACGAACATAATGATAAAAGTATAACATTTTTGTATTTTTTGAGCGTCTGGGGGAGGGTGCTAAATCCGCCTATGAGGATCATTATCAATTTTCCTTCCTTAAAATGTCTATTATGATTCTCAAGCACAAACTGCGCCGAGATCATTAATCGCAAACGCACCATAAAATAAATAGAATCACGAGAGAAGGGCTAAATTATCGCTTACATAAAAATGTAAACCTACCCGTAAATACTTCGATTTGACTAAATCTTTCACTCGATGGTACAAAAATTCTTTAAGAAAAACTCAATATGAATATCAAATATTTCATTTTCAGATAAAAGGTTATGTATGCTATGAAACCTCAGCCCCTAAACAGGATTGGATATCCTGCAATGAGAGCGCAAAAGGTATTTTTCCTGCTCCATTTGACACAATTAATTGAGCGCACTTTACCGGTAACCACTCGTGGCGTAATTGACTAAGCACATTGCTGACCCCCCTCGCCTCTTCCTTTTCTTTACTATAATATCATTTGTAAAACTGTGAAACCGAGGAAAAGTAAACTGATAAAAAGTTAACGTAGCTCATTACATAGTGCAACGATTAATTTCATATCGGAATATCACGTCACCATTGAACAGGAAATAAATACCAATTTATTATTAAATTATTCTATCGATTAAGGTAGGTTTTCATTGAGTATTTGAGAAGAATTCTGGCATTCTCCCTCCCCATTCACCACTTCCCTCTTCAATTCACAATTGGACCTACTCCCTGTCATTCTATCTAAAAATCCTATTCTTTTCCTTCCTCTCCCTCGTTTACCTAACATTCTACCCTCTAACACTGTTTTCAATAAAGAATAAATCCGGTTAAGTGTTCTTTAACAAAAAAACATTAGGGTAAATGAAAATCAATGAACTAGAAATACATATTTCTTTAATTTTTTCCGAAAAAAATAGAAATTCATAACTGATACTTTAGTCCCACAATTAAAAATACAGCGGAATGGCTTCCCCATTAATGCTACGCCACTCCGTATGTTTCGTGTTCATAACTTGGTGTAGTGCACACATTGCGATCATCAAATTTTCAGCTTAAAAAGTAACTTTTTGGCCAGGAACATTTTTATCGATACCCTGGCAAAGAAGACGCAAATTTGACTGTGATTATAATCTATCACGTCTGAAAATGTGGACCGTTGAGCGTATCATTATGTTCAATTTCTACTATTGCACCCCTCCACAAGGTTCGTAATAATTTATCACGATACTTAAACGCTCAGTAAAAGAAACTGATTCTGCTTCAATTTTCACGCAAAACTTGGCAAAGTCTTTCATTTCGCGTTTAACAGGTCGAGAGAGAGAGAGCAATGTTTATTTTCGCTTTCGCACAACTGACGGTAAAAATAATACTTGGGGTCCGCGAGACTTAACCGTGTTATTTTTTTAATCCGGTTTCCATGAGGCCTTGGGTCTCAAACGAGTGCTCCAAAACAATGGCCCCTGTCCCTCTAAGCAAAATGCGATGTCTTTGGGACGAGGCAAGTCGATATTAACGCAACCGAGACTCATTTGTTTACCACTCGTCCGCGCGGTGGCAGCATCTCCGGACAAAGCATCAGGCATGTGCGTTTCATGAACGGGTTCGTCGGCGCGAAAAATTTTCTCAAGCGATGCAAAACGAGACCATTCAGTAAATGATCTTTGCACCCTTTTAATAAAGAGAATAGCGTACGTGTGGTTTTCTTTCCTTTTTCAAGCAGCGAAAAAATTCGTAAAAAGACAGTATAGAAAATTGATGAATTATTTAATAGTTTATATAGTATTTCGAATAGTGCGCAGGTTGGTTACCTTTCTGTATGTGACAAGAGGACAGGAAGGAAGGAAACTGGGTGTAGTTTGGTTTGTGCTGACGATTGGGTAGAGGTCTCTCCGGATTTATTTTTAATTTTTTGGGTACCAGGAAAGAATGTTGTGGTAAGGTTCAGTCGGCTGGATTGGTTTGTCTTGGTGCGCGGAGTACATTTATCAGAGGGTGATATAACTTTATTTTTGAGAAGAGGCTCTGGGTAGCTAACCTTCAGGAAGGCTTGGTGAAGATGTTGTGTGGCTTGCTGTAGGGAGGGCAAATGCGGTGAGCGCCGAACACTATTCCCTAATCTTCCTCCGTTAGAGCTTACTGCATTTGCATTTGCAACAAGTGAATTTATTAAACAAGTGAAACAAGAAAATCACAATTAACGATAAAAACTAACTTTTATATTCATCAAGCTGAAAGCAATTGAGAACAGGCTAATAGTGAGCATGCACTCTCTATCAGCCTGTTCAAAGCAAAGTCACCTCAAAACGAAAAAAAACAATTGTACCTTTTTAAAATATCCAAAATAACCTTGTTTACTTAAAAATCGTGGATTGTTACACTTCCTACAAGCTAACGTGCAACATAGTTAAAATTATTGTTAGCCGTTATTTTTCAGAGATACTTCTACCTGATGGAATAGTTCGTAGCAGGTGTATATCACTCAAAAACTTAATAAACAAGAAAATAAATATAGTTTTATAAATAACACGACGGAAACTTTACCTAATTATCCGCAGTCGTAGTACTTCAAATATCTATCGAAATATGGAAGAATTAGCTCAACTAATATCCTAATCATTAACCACATATCTTTTTCCGACATGCGGGACAATGTCACCCCAAGTTGGGCAAAGTCCCTCCACTCAGTGGCGCAGCGAGGGGGGGGGGGTTTTGGGGGATAAAACCATATCCACTATGATAAAACACCCCCAGAGCTCAGAGAATTTTTAATATTTAATCCATTTTACTAAAGTGGACTAATATTACTTATATAATAACGTAAGGATTATAAAAATATCCCTCAGAAGGCCGTAAAACTTACCATTTTGAACCATTTATCTTACACTGTTAGATTTTTCCGGGGGAGGGCCCCGCACCAACCGCTTCCCCTGATGGGTATTCCATACCCCCCAGCTCCCCAGTATTGGTTGTGCCTAAAACCCCCCCTAGCCTCAATTCCTACCTGCGCCCCTGCCTCCAGTTGACGGTATCCCATATAATAAGAACACTATAAGATAGGAGCGTAAGTTTTCATTGAGTAATACTCCACTCAGAAAATAATAATAATAATAATACCGGTCAAGTGGGAGTGGCATGTGCTCTTAAAATCCTTCCCTAGGTCGACCTTGGCCCCTTAGTAGGATCGAGATGGGAACAAGAGAGGGAAGAAGCAGGAACCACCCTAATTGGAAAACTGCCTTAGAGAACCCTCCCCCTCCCCCTTGGGAAGGTGTGTTCGGGAGCCACGCCCACCCTCCCCAGCAAGGGGGAGGGGCGCCTTCGGCAGAACGGCGATGACAGAACAGGCGATGAAGAAGAAGAAGATGGAAAGTGAGAGGGTGGAGGGGGCGGTGGTAAAGCAGAGTGGGGGTGAGGGGTGGGGTGCTAACGTAAACTGTGGGTGGCAGACGTAAGTGGGTCAATACTACACGGCACCCTCCGCTTACACATCTCCGGATTTTTTTTATTTTCTAGGCCATTGTCAAAAAGGTGCACGGGGAGGAATAATGGGAAGGTACACACAAAGGAACGGAGCGTGGGAGAGACGAGGGATTCCGAGAATCGGAAAACGACGCCGCCGACGGTAAAAAGAGAGAGAGAGAGAAAAAAAAGGCTAGTGAGAGGAAAAAAAGGGCCACCCGCGATGCGCGGGAGTTCTCGCGGAAAAATCGGGAAAAGCGAAATAAAGACGGTAGACTTCATAGACGCAATCGACAAGAGAAGCGAGGAATACACTTTGTGTACTACACAGGTTCTGGACCTACCTACATATGGGAGGAATCTCGAGGTAATAAAATAAAAGAGAGCTCAAGGTTACTGCGCAGTAACCAAAACCTCGGCTCAATATTGAAACCCCTATTTAAGAGCTAATATGACTGGTAGAAAAAGTTACCGTGTGATAAATTTTTAACACAAAGAGTTTTTAGGAAATACATATCAATTCAAATAAATCGAATAATATAGAAAAATTAGTCGAATTCCGAGGCTTCATGTCATGTACAATTGCTAAATATAACTCTGCAGTAACTAGAAGGTTTGTAAATAGAAATAAAATTTCCAATCGAAATAAACAAATACAAAGCAAAACGATATCGTCGTGATCAGCCACCCAGGCCCATCACGTGATGTTTGATTTCTCGATACCAGTCTTGGTCCCATGCGCGGCATCCGAAGATTGCTCGTTTATATTTACTTTTCGGAAAGAACATCAAACGTTTGAAATAAGAGCGCTTAAACCTTGTGCAGGGTTCAGAGTTGAATTTCGTCAAAATCTCACAAGTGAAAGAGAATAAAAATAGAGGTCAAAAAATTTCTCAAAATAAGAGTTTGAATATTACAAAGGCCAAAACCTTTCTCAGCTAGCAAAAAGCTAGCAACTGGCACGCTTCTAGAGATAATAAAGGGGAACTAATGCTGTAAACATCGCAATGCATCGTTCCAAATGCTGCTATGATTACACTAGAGGGAATAACGAGTACCTACCTCACACAGCCAAAATATGATAAAAAGTGGCATTAGCAATGTCTCTGCTTATTTTCGATAAAAATATATAAATATCCGGAACTAACTCTCCATGTAAATATTTTTTTTAAGTTAAGGGTTTCCTTTAGGAAGGATTGTGTCTCCCTACGGATATCGGTGTACTATGACACCGTACAACTTCGACGAGTATTCGTTCAGTAATTTACAGTACGACGCGTCGTCTCGACGAGACTTCGCATGCATCTAGATACTTCTAAATCTAGATGCGAAATATCGAGAGCTAAGACCTTGTGAACCTTCAGCCCAGGAAAACGTAAAATGATCACGAAGTTGAATTGAAATGTCCGAAGCTACTCCAACTGCGGGCGCAATCTATACTTTAATTAGGATATCGGATTAAATTATACGACCATAAAAAATTACGATAGTCTCGTCAGCACTCTATTCTTCCATTTCAAAAGGTAAACTCCATTTCATGTAGCACACCATTAAAAAGGATCGTTTCCAAGTCATTATCGTGTCAATCGGGCACTTAGCCAAAAATTTACCTCGGCGGGATCTTCGGTGGTATGCAGGTTGCATACACTAATATTTTTCTTTCCATTCGCTCATTGAAAAGCCATACATTTCATTAAATCAGCTATACGATTCGTTCGCATAGTGATGAAAAGTTAAATTCATCTTTGGTTACTGGAAATATTATGAAATGTAATTACATTGAAAAATGAAGAGTCAGAAGATAGACGCTCATGGAATAGTGGTGATCTAACCAGATGTATCGTGAGTAGTTGCCGCAACAGGAGACATTTTGCAACAAAACCCCCGGACTACGTGTCTGGTGTCAGTTTTTCTGGTAAAGGACTGCACCGATAGAAAAAATAATGAAAGTATACCGTCAATCGGACAACCCGAGGCAAGTCATCATTAGCTATGAAAAACATTTCCACTGGAAACTGTGAAATGAGAAGCCTGGAAGTTCAAAAGGTGGAGAGATCTTTCTTTATATTCAAAACTCTTGACAACCTTACAACCATTCCATTTTATTACCATGTTTTGAATTCTAATACTAAAACTTAAGTTTTATTAATGTTACTCAATTGAGTCATTGTTCATACGTATTATTTCAAAAAGATTTTTTTTACAAACCCAATGTTACTCTAAATATTTTTTTTAACTGCTCATTGCTGCAATGCGATAAAAATTCAAAATAGGGTGGTTTCCTATAATTTTTTCATTGCCTAAATCGAAAGATTATTACTCCTGGAGTACGCATTTCACGCTTTAAGATTTTTAAATGTCGATACCTAGTTTTCGCGATTAAATGCAAAGTGAAAATTTTCAAGCGCGCGAAAACGCGACGGCAAGTATGAATGGTGGGAAAATGCCCGGAAAACGCGACGTCAGTTGGTTCCCGCAGCCGCATTGTGAGGTGACCTCGGAGCAAGTATGTGTGCGCCGCTGTGATGCAGGCTGCTAGCGCTTGGCTTAAATAAGGATTATTAATACCTTATCAAACGAGGAAAACTTTACGACCTTAGGCAGTTTAATAGGTGATTATTAAAAGATGTTTCCCTGAAGTCTGTGCCTCGTGCATGCATTGGTAATCTCAGACGATGTAAAACTCCTATCTACTCGTATAGAAACTAGGTACCTGTGACGTCACGTGGAGTGGCATCGCATGGGCGCCAATCTGAAACGATATAATTTGTACATTATGAATACACTGATGGTGGGTAACGGGTCGCAATCAATGCCTTTCGTTTTCTTTGATGAAGGAAACTACCCTATTGGCAATTTTTAGTTTTAAAAATCAAATAAAATTTTTGAAGCGTTAATTGAAGTATTTATCGATTCTCCCCAGGAGTTAAAATGCCTAGGAAGATAAAATAATTAGGAACCTAATTCAAATTTGATTCGTAAGTCACGGAATTGGATCTTCATTCAAGGAAGAGGATTTTTCAGCGCTTAAGAGTGCCACCCAGAACGAGTCCTTAAGATCCGCCACAGTGACCACATTAGGAAGTATTTTCAAAACAATATAAGCACGGACGAAAAGACACTGTGAACTACTCACCATAAAAATCAGTTTAATTCATGAATTAGGAATACGGCTGGGAAAGTAAGTTGTTACCGAAAAAATCAGCTTGTATCGCTTGTATTCAGCCGCACATTCGTAAACGTGAGTCAAATCAACAGCGTAAGTTGACGCCATCCCGAAAAGGTAAGCCGTCATCAGCTATCTCGCTCTTTAGCCAATTTCCTTGCAGGAAATTTTGGGAAAGCTACATTAAACACTTAGGTCATTTTAATGATTAGTAACTTTCTTAGACCCTTTCCGTGAAAGGTTTGGGAAATGCTTCGACGGCGATCACTCGAAAAATAAACTACGGATAAGAAAATGGAGAAATGCGGAAGTCGTATACCCCATTTCTACAAGCAATGTTCAAATAAGGTCTCGGATTTTGTTCAAAACATGTCAATGTATAAAAATTAAACTAAAACCACTCCAAACAATCTTGAGAAAAAATATTAAATCTATGCACATTCTAATTTTCACTTTTTTTTCAAGACTCCGTCCCAAGAACCCATAATTTCTCATCATCAGCCCCTAACTGTCGTTACACAACGCTTTATTAGTTGAATTTATATCCATGAACAGATTTATATAAAAATCTAAGACCCTTAAAGGACCGACGCTCATTGAATTCAAGGGATAGAATGACCAATGGGAGTTATTTTAATTAGGTAAACAACTAGGCGACCGATCAAAGGGTTCCGGGTTCAAATACCGGGTAAAGCCTTCAGATACCTACCCTCAGCAACCCAAATTAACCTTCGGGTTTAATCACTGTGAGAGCGAAACCACTGACAATGAGAGGACTACGTATATAAAGGAGGCCTCAGACCGTTATGCAGAAGCTTGATTCATGTTGCTACCTCGCTAGCTTTTTAGTCAGTTGTCAAAAATATCCGCAGCATAGCGATGATCGCAAAGCGATCCATTTATTCCCGATTCTATAGAATTCCCGATTCTAACTATGAGGGGGGGGGGGGGGAATGAGGGGAAGAAAACCCCTCTCCCGTCAAAAACCTAAACTTAAAAAAGAAATGAGCTTTTCACAGCAATCCTACTTGTTCAAAATATAGTTGCTTCACTTTGCGTTTTTTACTTTACGTTTTCGTTCGGCGTATTCGTACGCGATTGTTCCGTGTATTATTACCCGCTCTGTCCCCTCTATGTGATCCATTCCCCAAACACTAAGTCCTAATGACGCCGCTACTTCAGAGTACTTGCGCTAGCGAGGAACGGCATTAAAAACGTATGAACGCTATGAAATATATCATCTCGAACATAAATTTGGGTTGTCAGCCCTAATTATAGTTTTTTACCACGTGAAATTGGGATCGTCACTATCGTCAGCGTCGCGAGTAGCGACTTTTGTGAACGCATTTTAATTCGCGGTGAGTGACAACACATTTAGAGGCCGACTAGAGAATTCTCTATTGAAAAATTCGTTGAAAATACATTGGGTTCGACAGCTAAAATATCCGACGAACGAGTCCATTGCTACCTTTTGTTCGCGGAGGAAAGATGGAAAACGGAGATTGACAATACGATGGGCAAAAAAATGAAGACAGTTCGCATTGTGCGGAGACAGGAACAGACTCACAATCAGAACTAATCAGTTCAAGTCAGAGTGTAGTGTCACTATTTTAGGGGAACCGCGGGGGCGAGGAAGGGGAGGAAGCAAAAGGTGCAAATTCGACACCGTTCTTCGGAGCGACCTTGCTCCATTCCGCTAAAGACCCACACACAGAGAAGAAAAGAAGGAACAGCCAGCGTCAAACAATTCGGGCCATTTGTTTATTACTTCGGCCGAGAAATTGGGTCGGATGGAGGGCGACAAGGCCAAGTGTGTTTACAACACGAGGCACAACATTTCAAATAAGGCGGATAGAGAGAGAGTCATCTCGTCAGTGATTGTTAAGATCCCGAAATAAAAGGGTTTTGAATGACGCGGAGAGGCTCTCTCTGCGGCCCGTATGCGAATTAATAGGATCCCATCGGATGGACGGATCATCATCACAGTGCAGTGGCGCGTAAAGATCCAAATTTCAAATCCAAATCAAAACGGAGGGGGTTTTGAAAATCGGAGAAAAGGAGGGGTGGTTTTAGGATCATTTTTCTTGGTCGTTGGTTCATTAATTACTACGGCTCCTTGTAGGTATGCGATACCTTGCAGCAATTATGTGCGTAGGGTCTGATATGCCTAGATCAGTGGCGGATTTAGTTACAACCACTAGTCACAGGGGAAGCAGGGGTCAAATTTAGGTCACAGTGGTCATGATCCCACCCCCAAATCATTATTAGGTTAACATAGCTGAGGTCTCTAAACAGGGATGCCGACTTACAAAAAATATTGGGGGGGCCCAAACCTGGGATCTTGCCCTGGGAAATTTGATAATTACTGAGTTTTAGTTTTTTAAGCATTTTAGAAGAGTCATCTGATCAACATTAGAACCCTGATAACTCGATATCTGGACACCACAGGGAAAATCGACAAGCCTGACACATTTTTTTCCTCACACCCATAACGAATTTTTGAGGGGGCTCAGGCCCCCTCAGGCCCCATGGAATCAGCACCACTGTCTCTCAACATTGTTGACTACGAAGTCACAAAATTTTTGTCATGTATACTTGAGAACCAGGTTAAATCTATGATAAGCCATAATAATCCACAAGCAAATTTTCAATAGTTCAGTTACATCAATGAAAATTTAGTAGACATCTACTTTCAATTTACGTACAAATTGGTGAATTTTCAACATCTCTTAGCCCTTTTCCAGATGAGTTGATGATATCATGAACTAACGCAGAGTGGGTTACTGCTTTTCCTCCGCTTTGCACATTGGCCTTACATAATTAGCTGGTATTTACAATTGTGCAATTCAGTCTTTCAATTAGGGTGTCTCCCCGAACGAGTTAATAAACCAGAATTCTAAACACATAACTAACTTATGAAAAGTGGACAGCAAATTTAGCATTTTATTATCACAAGTGAATGGCTGAATACGGAAGGATTTTTTAAATTAGTTATAATCTATATTTCTCTTCCATCCACAGAATTCTTTTAATGAATTGCAACTTTGAAAATAAATTAACAACTCTATTGAAAAATCACAAAGCTACTAACTAATGTATGATTTCAGATTACATATTTGCATATTCTTGCCCCAGGCAACATCCATTTCTTCAGCTTATAACAGCAAATGAGTGATTAGATTGGGGAGTCTTGCAATACATTTTAAATTAGTTTTAATTTTATACCAATAGGAATAATAAGTAATGGCAAGAAGAAGATTTGTATGCATAAAATATTTACATGTCTTGATTAGTATACCATAGTCCATAGGGCTAGTAAAAGCAATCTAAAGAAAAATTAAATGTTTACTGACCCTTATTACATGAAAATAATTGACCATGAAGATCATATTCATCTTCAGAGTCCTTTCAATGAAATTGTGGACAATTGGAAGCTCTTCTAGTTTGCAGCATATGTATTCCATAGTGTTATGATGCCATTTCATAGCTCCACATGTTTGGGTACTGATTTTGCCTCTTCAGATTTAATTAATGGCTTGTAGATCCCTCGCAAACAGTGAACATTAGTTTTTTACAAAATTTCTTGTCCATCACCCAACAATCTCTTCAAAACTGTAGGTGGTGCTACAGAGTTTCACCAAAATCATTTACATTATCTACCACTTAATAACTTATGAAGTTGAGATCTTCAGCCTATGGATAACAGAATCAAGAGACTCAGTATCATTTAGCATCAGATAAACTTATTGAAACGATTTTCATCATGAACACTGATGAGAAGAGATTACATGCCTACACATGTAATATTTAACAATGTTAGTACTAGTTAGACCCATTATAAACACAAGAAAATTAAGAATCCCTGAATAACAAGTATTTTACCACACACAAGAATTTAACTGGGCTATCCGATTATCACTCAAATGAAAAATATTTTTTAGAAATAATTTTTTATCTGTAAAATACAATGTAGTACCTCAAAATTTTTCATTGTTTACAATTAATTGTATAGTTTGGCTACTTCATCTCTTATGCTCAAAAATACTTCATGGCATATATCATATAATACACTTGAAATGAACTCTTCTGTTATGTTATCATAGGCTGCAACACCTGTAAAAATACATATATGTTAATGAAATTCCCTCATCTGCTGACAAAGAAAGACCTGGTAATTTTTTAACACAGACAACCAGAGTAAATAAACACATACATACATATCATACACATATATATGCAAATCAATACAGATCAATAAGTAGTGCGAAAAATCCACAGAGGAAAAATCATTCGCCTTGACCGGGATTCGAACCCGGATCCCTGTCAAGGCGAATGATTTTTCCTCTGTGGATTTTTCGCACTATTTGTGCATTGCGGGTGACTCCGTAAAAAGTTATCACCGTGGCTAGTCCCGGTACACTTTAACAGATCAATAAGTACTGATTTATGAACATCTCAACAGTGGTGCAGCAAGGGGGGATTTTGGGGGATAAAACCCCCCCAGAGCTCAGAGAAATTTCTAAGTTAAATCCATTTAACTTAGTTGGATTGATATTACTGTTAGAATTTTGTAAGGATTAATAAAATATCCCTCTGAAAGCCGTAAAACTCACCATTTTGAACCATTTATTTTAAAATTCCACAATTTATTAATCTCGCACCTACTGCTTATCCTGGTGGGTATTCCATACCCCCACACACCCCGGTATTTGTTGCACCTAAACCCCCCCCCCCCCCCCCAGCCTTAATTCCTAGCTGCGCCCCTGCATCTCGAAGCACATATGCCAATTTAAACACATGTAGTACCTAAAATTCTGGAAAACCATGAATGTGCCAATTATGAGGATTTAAGAAAATCTCCGCCTTGGGAAGAGTTTTATGTTTACATCAGGCATCATTGATTTGATTGTATTACCCCAACGAAATGGAATAAAAAATTCCTGAACAGCTGCAAAAATTGATTTTTGTTAGTAGAAAATTTGACAACAATCACTGTGGTTTAAGTTGTTAAAATTTTTATTATGAGTATTTATAAGAGTCCTAATATGTGTTGGATAAAAATGTAAAAATTAATTTCTGGTGCTTATGACCTGTGTTATCGATGCATATAAAACAACGAAAAGTCCTACATTTGATTTTTCTGTTGATGAACTCTAGATATTTTACATGCATTTATTAGTAATACATAAGATATAACCAAGAGTGTAAAAATTATCACTAGACACCAAATAAATATTTTATTTTATGAGCGAATTCATGATATTGAGTAAAAAACATGCATGGCGTTCAAATGTTATGCAAGTGATACAAAAAAACCATGAAACTGTCACTTTGAAAGTCCTTTTTGATTTTTAACTCACTGGGGATATATAAGTACAGGATATTCTTAAACTTTGAATTTTAAACTTAAAATTTGAAGATTCTGAACAAAAACTCATAAAGCTGCACCTCAAATTACAATACATAATTCATATTACCTTCACTCCTTATTGTTAATGGAAAATGTCCAAAGAGCTCACACAAAGCAGGGTAAAAGGACTTCACTTCTTTAGCACCTGCAAAGTCAACATGTGTGCAGTCAATAAAAAAATCATTGTACATATTCACAACTCCAGAACAAAACTGTCTCAATTAAATATCATCAAAAACAATGATCGTCAAGTTCGATCGATGATCGATAAGTCAATTAGTTAAGTTATAAAAAAATTAGGAAAGGATATTTAACAAACCATAGCTAGGCTTTCTAGCCCAAACATATACTCTGACTATATTACTTCCATCAGCTGAAGAATCATGCTTGTTCTCATTCTGAAATTCACTGCCACGTGTTATGTACAGATTGTGAGCAATTCCTTTTTCTTGCAGATAGCTTGTGAGAGTGAAAACATTCCTGAATAACATAAAAAATGGCTTAGAAGATATCAGGTTTATATTCAATGACATCGAATGATCATTGTAAGACATCACAACCCTATTATAATTCTACAGCACCGATATCAACTACTGTCCCTAACTCGCTATTCACACATTTCTTTTCCATTCCTAAGGCCTGACATAATAACATAACAATCTAGTTTCTCCGATGATTCTTTCCAATCAGATTCAAAAGAGAAAGCAATCATATTCCTCCCATATTTCCTTTTCATTCTGATCTCTTGCACATTCACAGTATGAGTCTCACCATAGGAATGGAAAGGAGTAAGCATTTTTTTCTTTCTCTTGAACTCCATGTTTAATGTTGACTGAGTGTCATAGAGTATAAGTCTTTTATAAGTCCTTCTACTTACTTCAAGGCCTATACTCCAAGACCGTAAATCAACATGGAATAAGGAATGAGTGGATAGTGACTAAGAAGCAATATTTAGCAATTCAATATTAACAAGGTACATATTTTATAAAAATGAATTGAATTACATTTCAATATAATTGCTACAGAAAGTTTTCGTCATTTCAAGCCAAAAAAATGTTTTATTTTTACCAAGCAATATGAAAATTTGAATGGGAAATATACCTCACTAATGAGTCAACATCCTGATTGGATAGCTGAAAGGCAAAACCTTCTCCTGGGTAGTCCGTCAATTCATAGCAAGGGCCCTTTAAATGATGAACCTCCTAAAAGAAAACAGACGGGAAAAACAATTTTCATAGGGTGTTTTAGTATTCCTATACTACAAACCAATGAATTTAAAAAAACATTAATGGCCAACAAGAGCCAAGGTGCGTGCAGCCTGTTCTATCCAGTTGTCGCCTTAAAACTATCAGCAATTTGTGGTTAATGAGCAAGGTGCAATTTTGTTTAGGAAAACAGCAAGAAAAAAACGCAACATTTTTAGTAAATAGCAAAGAGTCCACTTCAGTTTATGACCACAGAATTAATTTTTATCCACGTTGGAAAAAACTACATTCTCAAAAAATTACCAGTGTTTAAAAAAAGTGAACCAAACTTATAGTACCAATTATAATTTTCATACTTGCCAGCAGAAAGGGCAGAAACACTTTTACGATATGGCCCCTTGAGAGTGGAATCGGTATAAGCCGTAATTTCAGGTCAGGCCATACGAAACTTACGACCGGCCATAGGTATGAACCTGTTTAGCGGAATAGCTTTACAGCTCTCCACACAATCCCTCAGATAAGGTCCAATAGATTATACTCCATCCCCATAATCTCTAGGTGAGCCTCACATTAATTGCCATAGGAAAAATTATCCTGGACCTGGAATCAAACCTTGAAACTTTGGAGTCTACTGCATCGAACACTACACTATCCATTCTCATAGTAATTTAAAAGGCTCGGAGCTTAATTTTTTTGCACTCGGTGTTAGGCCCTTGCAGTCCATCAAGGATGGCAACTCGAGCGAATGAGGGGTTCCAAGTACCCACTACCAGATTGATGGTAAACCCCATAGAGGGAGGGCCCTGCTTGTCAGGCAGTGGTGGAAAGACAAAGGTCTGAGTTTGATCTACCAGATCAGGGAAATTTTACCCAACGACAATTGTTGCGAATTTCACTCCCATTTACAAGATTGAGTTGAAACATTCCACAATATTCGAGATTACTTTAGTCATCTGGATGCATGCCATTATTTTCCCACTGGAAAGGAGACTTTTCTCAAGATATTTTTCCTGTTGTATCCACGAGTACAATTACCTACCAGTAACATGACCAACACAATTAAGGAGTGGGCAGACATGTGAAAAGATCTAGCTGATATGAAATTAGAACAGAGAATTTTTCCCCAGGAAATAAATGATGGGGGAGGTGAGGGGACCCATTTCCCCCAAATAGAGGGAAATTTAGAAAAAATAAAGTATTGTAGACTAAATTAGTTCAACCCTTTCTTTGCTTGGCACTCCCCTTCTCACTACCTGTTGCGAGCAGAGGGCACGACAGGGAGGAAGAAAAGATATGTTTGCAGCAGCCTTACCAGGTACATTCATAGCAGCAAAAGGGTTAATGATTCATATACAAAGGCATGCAGTAATATTATGGGATATACATACAACATATTTTCTTAACATTTGATACCTTAGAGTGTCGTAGTTTAAAATAATCAAACCTAACCTTGAAAGGACCATGGCCCCCATCAATAATTATCCATTCGTCACCTTAACGTAGTCATTATTAAGCAGGGTAAGAGTGAGTGGGAGGAAAATTCTAAGGGCCAAAATTTGCCCATTTGAATTTGATAAATATTGCTCAAGTATTCTGACTGGTGCCAGTGGCGTAACTACATGGGGGGATGAGGGGTATAAATTTATTTTAATTAATCGTTTGATTAATCCCCCCCAAAGCCTCAGAGAAATAAAAAAAATATTTAAAACTATAGTCTAGTTTTGGCACTTAATAATTGCATCTGGTTAAAGTTAATTTTTTAGTGCAAAAATGATGTGAAATGTATTTCCAGGCATGTTATTTTTCAAAAATTTTCCCCAACGGATCCGTATATATCCGATCTTAAGATGGGGGATCGCCACCCCAGGCTATCCCATCCCCCTCAAAAGCATAGTCCTAGTCACCCCACTGACTGGTGTGATTGCCTCTAGTCACCGAGGTTACTCTCTGCATTGGGACCAAACCAAAGTTTTGTGTTACTGATGGTATTTCCCTTAATGAAGAATGATGACATTAAAGTCACAATTTTTATGAGACTAAAGTTTTTCTTCTCAGCTGACATGGTAGAGTGATGATAGTACACAATAAATATTTAACTCTAGTTAAGGCAAGACAAATCTGGCCTTGCAGTATTTTAAAGGAGAAAAAGTTAAGCCAAACAAGAGCGATGCAATTTAAACCCACAGAAAAGTAAAAAGACTGCTGACAGGTAAAACTAATTTTGAGTCCCTCAAATCCTTTGGAAAAACATTGGCAGTTAAACATAAATTACTCTTTGATACTCACTATCCTCTCAAGAAGCATCCTGTTGCTAAGATAGTAAGCATGATAATGTAAATGGTTGACTGAAGCAAACGCGCAAAGGCCATTAAATCCAATCCTAAGATCTCTGAAATTTAAAGAACAACAGAGTAAAAGTACTCCGTCTTAACAGAAAAATAGTGATTCAAATCAGATACAAAGAGTTCACTTACAAGGATCCACTAAGAAGTAGGAAGTTAATGGCAAAGCTTAATCCGTCTTCTGAGATAACTTGAGGATGGCATTTCTCTAAAGCAGGCAGAAGCAAACAATGCCCGTAATCAATAGGGCTATCATTAATAGCTACATAATTTGATACACCTCCAGCTTCTCCCTCAAGATTCATGGTAAATAATATTTCCTCTTCTTTCAAACGAGTGAAATTGAATAGCATTGGGTTGAACGGAGCATTTATATCTCGTATTTCTTGCGGTTTGCGGCGTAAAGAACCTCTTTCTTCGTTTAGCTAAAAATTTTATCATTAATAGACATTATCATACCAATTTCTTGTTGAAAATTTCATGAATAAATATTTACCTGCGCGAAAAACCCATATTTTCCAGGAAGCACCTTTGTGGCTTGAATATTTAAGGCATATCGGAAAATTTTAAGGGACTTAGCACGCTCCCACCTCTTCCTTAACAGCGCGTCCAGCTTCGTCTCTGAGCTATTTAATAATCTCAATTTTATATCGCTTGAACTATAGGTAATTTGAGGTATATTGGACCATTTAGCCATGCTTTGAATTCAAAGAAACCACCGAAAACACCACCTGACGGAATTTCATAACATAACGTTACATTTACCCAAGAGTTGCCTACAATCACAAATGTAAGGGGCACAGACAGAGTACCAACCTTGCAATTACAAATAGCTCGCAGAAGCATAACAGGTAGAAAATGAAATAGTGATTAGGTGACCAATTCCTCACAAGAGAGATTTTGTGTCGAACTTCCCTAGTAGCACAATTTGTGTTCAGAGTATGCAAAAGGCATTTTCAACACATATGTAAAGCCGGTGTCCCACTGTCAAATTTTTCCAAAAAATTTGATGCAACGGGACGGGGGTGGCATCACATTTGGACGAAAAACAAACGACAGACGATATTTATGTAAACAAATTTGGAAATTTGTGGAACTGAAGGATTGTCTTTTTTAGCAGTCGAAATCATCTGAAAAGGCCTCTTGAAGATTAAAGAGCCTAAAAAAAAGAAAACAGAAGGAATGCTGAACTTGATCTTGGCTGGAAGGGGGTATGAAAGCGTTGGAATAAGCATGCTAAACATTTTGGAGAAGGAGTTGGTCGCCGATGTTCCCGTATATTATCGATAATAATTGACGATAGGCGAGGATATTTTCATGTCCCTTATCAGCAAGGTTGAGGGCAGAATAAGACGCCAGTGTACAAACGTGAGGCAGTTTATTCCCGCGAGGAAAATGTTATTAATAATTGATGGACGTTGCCGTTGAGAAGATGTTATGAATAGTGCTGTAAACGTGCATTTAAATCACATTTTTCCTCTCCTAATCTATCAGTTGCTAAAATAAGGTCCTTATCCTATAATCATAGTGGTAGAAACGGGCAGCTGCAGTGTTTCACAGGTATAATCGTCATTTCTCCAGCTGTTCGCTCGCTCGGATTGCATGCCCTCCACAAAGCTAGCCTGTAGAATCCGGCCTCGATGCCTTCAGTAAATTTTTATTCTTTGCAAAACATCCCTCCTTGTATTGCGATTCTAAAGATCGCTTCCTTCTTAGTAAAGATCAACTCATTATTACGGATTTCCTAGTTGAGAGTTTCCATCTCCTATCGAGGACAATTTTTGCTCATTTTTACTTTTAGCACCACACCAGGCGATGAAATAGACGATTACGAACGTGAAAGGTGGAAACCGGTTGGGTTTTTAATGCATACTGTGGGGAATACAACAAAGTTTATTTTTGTGTCCATAATATATATATTTATTAATTAAAATGCTCATGCAGACGATTAATAAGTTTGACCTATGTGGCCTGTGTGTCAGCACTTGGCGATGCTTTTTGTCAAAGGCCCTGTGATTGGTTAGTTTCATCCAATTGGATGGAAATTTAGAACCTGTCCTATCCATTTGGACAAAACGGTGATTTGTACAAACAATAGGACCAAAAGCCAGTTGGATGAAATTTTGACCGTGGGACAGGGTGCGCGTCAGTTGCATCAAATTTTGATGCAAAATTTGACCGTGGGACATAGGCTTAATTAAGATGTGTTCAACATATGCCAAAGTTAAGTCGCTATCGGGTGGCAAAAGAGGGCACACCATGCCTAAAATTAAGGTTAAAGATGGAAGGATGCTAACCGAGCGAGAAGAGGTACAGAGTAGATGGAAGGAATACGTGGAGGATCTCTATGAAGGGAGGAACAGACCAGAGAGATTGACTTAGAGGAAGAAGGTGAAGTGGAGGAGGATAATCTTGGGCCGGGGATATTAGATTCGGAAATAGAGAAAGCACTTCGTGATATGAAGGCCAGGAAAGTAGGCATGGACAATATCCCGTGTGAGCTGCTGAAGAGTCTAGGGAGGGATAGTAAGAAAAGGTTTTTCGAACTAGTGCGCAGCATCTATTAGGAGGGGTGTTGGCCGGAAGATTTCGTGAAGACGGTTCTAATTCCGCTACTGAAAAAGAAGAAAGCTGTTGAATGCGGAGATTACAGGACTATTAGCCTAATATCGCATGCGGCGAAAGTGGTACTGAGGATATTGAACAGACGAATGGAGGCGAGGGCAAACGAACATTTGGGCGATGATCAGTTTGGTTTTAGAAAATGGAAGTCAACTCATGATGCAATAGCGATAATGAGGTCCCTGATGGAGAGCAATGTAGAATATGACCAGGACGTGTATGCCTGCTTTGTGGATTTTGAAAAAGAATTTGATAGAGTGAACTGGGTAAAGTTAATGGATATTCTCAAGAAAATAGGTGTAGATTCGAGGGATAGGCGATTGATTTGTAATCTTTATATGGCACAGACTGAGCAAGTAAGGGTAGCGGACGGAGAATCTGGGTGGGCAAGAATGGGCTGCGGAATGAGGCAAGGCTGTCCTCTATCGCTGCTGCTCTTTAACGTGTACGCTGAAGAGATGGTAAGAGAATCGTGGGATGAGTTAGAAGCTGGAGTAAAAGTGGGAGGAGTGATGTTCAAATCAGTGAGATTCGCGGATGATCAGGCGTTCATTAGCCAGTCAGCGAGGGGGCTTCAGGCTCTAGTGGATGCGTTACACGAGTGTTGTGAGGAATATGGGATGAGGATTAATCACAAGAAGACCAAGGTTATGCGGTTTTGTAAAGCCTCACGAGCGAGGAATGTTAGACTTAAGATAAAGGTGGTGGTGAAAAACTTACGCAGGTTGAACAGTTTAACTATTTAGGCAGTACGTTAGAGGAAAACGGATACAGTAGTAAGGATATATATGTATTAGGAAGAGAATTGCATTAGCAAAGGAGGCGTTCATGAACAGAAAGGAGCTTCTGAGAGGTTCGCTACGTAAGAATTTAAAGAAAAGGTTAATGAAGAGTCTGATCTGGAGTGTAGCGCTTTACAGTGCAGAAACGTGGACACTTAGGAAGGAGGATGAGAGAAGACTGGAGACATTCGAGATGTGGGTGTGGCGAAGAATGGAGAAGGTGAAGTGGACGGAGAGGAGGAGGAACGATGAAGTGCTGGACATGGTGGGTGAGCAGAGGCAGCTTTTAGATGAGATACAGAGGAGACAGAAGGTATGGATGGAGCGAGTACTTAGTGGGGATGGGCTGTGGAAAACGGTGTTAGAGGGAAAAATGTTAGGTAAACGAGGGAGGGGAAGGAAAAGAATGGGATTTTTTAGATAGAATGAAAGGTAGTAGGTCTTATTGTGCACTGAAGAGGGAAGTGCATGATGTAAGGTGAGGCTCCCGGAATTCTTCTTAAGCACTCCATGGAAACCTACCTTAATCAGTAGAATACTTTAATAAAAAAATAAACCAACTACACATCTTCTATAGCATAAATTGAAAATTTGGATCAGGAAAAGCTACGAACACGTTGGAATAGATGTTTAACACGGTGAATAAATTATGCTAGGTAACATAATGAAGTGAAAAAAAGAAGAACAAGTACCCCGAGGAATACCAAGAAATACGTTATGAGTGGGAAGGAGTCTAAACAATTGATATGAGACTAGGATAAGAAATAAGGAGACAAAGGCGGATCATGATATAAGAAATGCATGAAAGAATGAGGAGGAACCTCGAGAAAATGAAACATGGCAAGCGCTCAGGGGCAGATTTAGCATCAAATTGCTATCAACTGTTATTTTAGCTTCTCAACTTTTATTTTAGCTTATTTTAAGTCAGCCAGTGCTACCATTTACCAGTAAGAATCAGGAGATTGTTCTGTGTACTATTCTCCAATGGTTAGCTTGGTATGATTTATATTGGTGTTGACTGGTAAACATAATATTTGTGATTACAATGACTAATTACAAAGGGGGGGGAGTCATGACCTGGGCCTGGGAAACATGGAATGCCGATCCCCGAGAGTGGGGGGCTATCTCCCGTGTAAATAAAAATACCCATTTTTTAAATTTCATTTTTGAGCCTAAAATTTCATTTTTTTTCTTAGCAACAGATGAAATTGAACAATATTAAACATTTAAGAAGTTTAAAAATGGAGAAGTGACAAATAGCCAACATGAAGTTTAAAATAATTATAAAATAGAGGTTATTATTGTATGTTTCATATAAAAGAAAAATGTTGGGCTTGTAGCCATGCATTTGCTACCTTAATTCTTTTACCAAGATGCAAAAACTATCACCCTAATAAAAATTCCAAATATTTTTTTAAAATTTGGAGGGGGTTCATGACCCTGTTTCCTCCCTTAATCCGCCACTGCAAGCGCTAGTTAGGAATGAGTTGCAGTACAGCAATCATTGGACTGCAATGCTAAGATTGAATATTTTAATGACTCAGCGAATCAAAAACAATGACAAATTTGAATGCATAAATTATCACATGCCATACACTTTACTTTATCAAATGGTTGACATTTTGAGGGTGACCGAATAAAGTGTAGTTGAATTATTTTCTCCTAAAATGTAGTGTCACTGGTTTTTAATATTCATTTTTAGTCATTTTTGGCATTCAAAAATAAGTATCAAAATTTAAATACTAAAACTTGGCACAGTGTTTATCGCTACTTACCGTTATTTGCATGCTTGAGTCATGCTATATTTTTAAATAGTCATTTCCATAGGAGTGTTATAACAATAAATCCAGTGAAATATTACATAAACCATTTAGCCCATCTGATTATTTTTTCAAAATCTTATTAAATTTCTTCGGGTTTTGCGAAGTCATGTCCCCGAAAGTAAAATGTGCGCCGTGAAATAAAAAATTCACATTTAACACGTTCCGGACACCACAGACTGTATTGCTCCTGATTCTTTGGTACGAAATGAAAAGCATTTCTATTATTATGAAAATCATATGCTATCACTAGAAATTTCAGCAATTACTGCTGTCACCCATTTTGCGGGTGGTTCATTAGTAGACAGTAGATAGCCACAAATTTTGAAGAAACGGTAATTAATAAGGTGCATGCATGAGATGCATAAAAGTGATGGTGTGTAGTCTAAAGCATGGTTCCCACTACACCACCGGAACAATTGCGTTCCGGGGCATTCTCAATGCCCAATATGTCGGCTGTGTCCACAGATGTCCCAACAAGAGTAAACTCAGTTCTAGCTGCATTGTGGGTGAAGCATACAGAGTATATGAGAAAGAATTCGTAGCTGGATCTTTTGCTCATTGTCATAGTGTGACGGATATGATTATTTCCCCGGGACAGGGGGCATATAGGCTTTAAAATTCCCACTTGTATGAGAGCATTACGAGGGCAAAATTTTGGAGGAAATTAGTTCGTTAAATGGCCGCTTTAAGAAGACAATAAGCTTTGCGATAATTTTTTCCACCACTGTACCTGTCCATACTGGACCATGCCATATTATCAAATGCATTCTAGGAAGTTTCTTTCCTTTTGCCCATTTTTAAGGAGAAGTGACCCATTATTTTTCGTATAAATCTCTGAGTAGAATTAATCCACTTCATTCCCATGGTGATCACTCTTAAAACTGGATGTTGATCTCTTTGCCTCATGAGGAATGGCTTAATTGGCATGAGCCGCTACACTCCATTCTATTTCCTATCAATTCATCACAATTTCCACTATCATACCTTTTCAGTATTTCAAATGCAATCACAGACATACTCATTTTTACCAATTTGGCAACTTCTTGAGTCCCAACTGGAGGAACCATGGAATGCTGTGCTGCTGTCAAATTTTGCCTATCGTCTGGCATTCAGAAATGGCGTCGTTGGAGACCTTACTTTTCAATACACCCTCGTACGTAGAAAAAGGATAATGGAATGATTGGTCCATAAAGAGCCCATAAAGACAGTTCATATTATTATATGCATCAGACCCAATATTAGTTATTGCCCACGCCAATTGTCTTAATTAATAATTTATCATATTGCATTATGGAATTTTTCAATATGACGAAGGTGTAGTGATTATTCCTCTACCTGTTCAAGTGTAAATGGCTGCATAAGCACACCGTGACTTGGTATGAATAGCTTGCCATATATTCAAGCTTATGTGCGATCAATGTTCAGAGTTTTACTGAGCATTGCAAATGCAGCTAAGAGTCAAACCTCCATTCAGAATGTTAAGGGGATAAAATGACCATTAACATGATGTGTACCGGGGTATTTAAATTCTTAGGAATTTTGGGTGGAGGAGTTGAGATTGGAAGTGAGGAGTTGAGGTTGAGATTGTGCCTATTAGGGCGTAATGCCTTTGGTTTAAACATGGTTAAAAAGCTAATGTTTAGAATATAACTTTACCCAATCAAACATTATGATGCATCAATTCATTATAAACTTTGTACTATTCCCAAAAAGATTATGGTTCCAACCATGATTCATATTTTTAAGTGAAAATCCTTTTCTTAACTATTAAATAAGTTCAATTTCAAAAACAATGCAACAATTGAACTTTTGCAGATTGATTTACAACCAATCACAGATAGGCTAATAACACTGGACGGCATGAAAATTGGCCATGACACCATTCCTGCTGTTTCTTATGTAAAATGACCTCCGAAATCCGAATATGAACTCTGTTTTTTCCCATCACCCACCATTTTAGGGGGAGCTCCCCCCCTCCAATTTTCATTACTTTTCGGTCATTTGGAGGAATTAAAAGGACTATTTTAGCATTTAAATATTTTCTAGGTGTTTTGAGGGGAGCAAATTCCTAAAAAATTAATATTCATGGTAAAGAGGTAGATTTGGGGGGAATTAGTCTCTGTAAATTGTGTAATTTCATTATGTTTCCTGTCACCAAGTATCGCCTTCCAGCCTTAAGTTGGTCAAGTAGACCTCCAACATATGTACTGCATAATACCATTCTATATTAGCAGTAGACATGATTCAAGACCTGACTGGCAGTAAGTGCGGCAGGATTTGGGAGGTTCCTACCCCCCTTTCCACAAAATTTTGGGGAGATAATCTGTTGAGTATATCCCCTCCAAAGAACCTTCCTGGAAATATACCTCTCCATTAGAAAACCCATTTTTGTATTCCGGCTTAAAGCATTGAAATGATTAAGAAGGGGCAACATAGGTTAGTGCCCAGGCCCAGGGGCGCAGCCAGGAATTAAGGCTGGGGGGGGGGTTTAGGTGCAACTAATACCGGGGTTTTTGGGGTGTGGAATACCCACCAGGATAAGCGGTATAAGCGGATAAATTGCGGAATTTTAAGATAAATGGTTCAAAATGGTGAGTTTTACGGCTTTCTGAGGGATAACTTATTAATCCTTACACTATTCTATTAGTAATATCAATCCAATTAAGTAAAATGGATTAGAGTTAAGCATTTCTCTAAGCCAAATCCCGCCTCGCTGCGCCACTGCCCAGGCCATACCTGCACCATAGTGGGGTTTCCCTATAGACACCAGATGACCCGGGTCATATTCCATACTCCACCACTCAGACTGACATTGCAATGGATCAGCAACAGATTACTATTTGGTCCTGATTGGAAGGGAAATGATCTTCTTAATTTTGGGGGTAGGTGGTGAGTGAGCACCAAAAGGAAGATTTTCATCAGTCTATGATTAACCCTTTCACTGTTGTTCAATCTCCGAAAACCTTCTCCTCACATGCGGCGAAAAGGTTAAAATGCGTTTCATTGGGCCATAGAGCAGGTAGGTACTTGCAGGATGGGTGTGGTACACCCTCCGTAGGGTCGTGGCAAATCCGGGACCCTTTCCTCGACGAGCTCACCGTCGCTGGCCCGTCTCTTGGACCCTCCAAGGGGGCATCCCTCCCCAAAAGTGACCGCTCTGACTGCAATTTGAAAATCAACCAATCAATCCGATCATCAAAAAATGATTGTTTGCATCACACTCCTCCTAATCAAGCAATCCAGTACGTCTTTGAACCGTTTTTCTGCGATGAAAAATAACGATTTTATTAACTTAGCTATAAGCGTGACTGCAGACCACCAGGAAATTGGCCATTTTAGCAAAGTTAACAAAATCATTATTTCTCATCACAGAAACACGGTTTAAACACGTACTTCATTGCCTGATTGGCAGGAGTATGATGCAAACAATCATTTTTTGATGATCACATTGATTGACAGATTTTCAAAATGTAGTCAGTGTAAAAGAGACAGCCCAGCGAGGGTGAGCTCATCGAGGAAAGGGTCCCTGATTAGGGACCCTTCGAAGTGCTTCCGCAAAAGTGCATGGCAGGGATGAAGAAAAAGTACATTCACAGCAGCCTGCTGTGCAAATGTACCAGGTACGTTCACAGCAGTGAATGAGTTAAAAGATTTTTAGATCAGATTCCATACCTATGTCAAATTTACCTCATAAAACCACTGGAGAAAATTACAAAAAAATGTATGGTATGGAAACTTAAGGAAAGAAATGGGAGCTCTAAGCTGAGGAAATAAATGAGTTGAACGGCGTTATTCACTGAGACCTATAATTACAATTCAATTAAAAAAATTGGTAGGTAGAAGGAAAAGATAATTTAAAATAAAATCTTCCTCATTCTCTGGTAAGTTTAGAATAAACAAATGAAAAAGTGGCCCCTCACTTTTCATGACTTGGTAATGTCATTAAAGTTCCAGTCCATCAACTTGTTCAGAAAAAACTGCTAATTGAGGGAAGAAATTGCTCACCAGAGTATAAACAATAATGAACTGTGTGAGACTGAGGAGTAGATATAAAGCAATGAAATGCTAGGCAGGAGTTCTTGACATCATCAACTTATTGGTCAAAGGATTAAGGCCATCAATTTTTTTTCTGCTGTTAGCTCAAGAAAAGGTGATGGATCGAGAAATGGAAAAGTATGGGTTTCTTCATTTTTCAAACCCGATCACAAGCAACAACAAATAAAAATTGGTGTTATAAGCATCTTTCACACTACTCGAGATGTCTTGAATAAGGACTGTGGAACAAGTTGTCTTGAATGCTAAATGATATTCAAGATGGTCATTCAGGAATGATTTTTCAACATATCTTGAAAAGAATTGAAAGGCCTTTCACACTGTTGTAAAATTAATGAGGGCGGCCATAATTTCAATACTTATTAATATCCCATCTCCTAAGGAGCACTGGAAAGGCTAGAAAACCTTCACTGGTCGGTCGAATCACTTCAACACCATTTGAGATTCAAAAGAAATTAGAACCGTTCAAGACAAGACGAATTTGATGGAAACAAAGGGATTCAAGAGCATTCGGGGACGACATGTCCACAGTCACAACGTCATATCCATTCGAGAAAGCTTGCTCAACAAGTCTTGAACAGAATTTGACAGTGTGAGTCCATAAAAATTAGAAGATTGGCAAATGATATGAAATTAAAATCCAAGAGCCCAATTGCAATTACTTTATTGTACAAACATTCAATGCGGTTACAAAATTAGGTAACTCTCTGGTCACCTACAATCCCCAAGTTTTACCAAAGGAGTTGTAAACTTTCATTTCTCAAAAACAACATGAATTTCCAGGGTCGTCACCATGGATTCCAGCAGTCTAAACATTCAGAATTAGTGCCTAGGAAACTTTAACCAATGCTCACCTAATTTCCAATAGGATAGGTCCAGGTCTCCAAGAACCTTGACCTGAGGTGATAGCCTTTCGAATAACCTCAACCCTGGGAATAACATAAGGCACTACACATCATGCTTAAGGGCATCTGGAGGTAGTAATACACGTAGCTCTATAAAGAAATGGGGAACACTTATATTTTCCTCCATACATTTTCCAATGACAAAAATAAGTCATTCGACTAATTTTTGTTCAAGCATTAGTCAAATGACTTATTTTTGTTTTGGTTCATTGTAACATGACTGATACATATATGTAAATCATAACAGTAATACTGAAAACTAAAAGAATTCATGCATACAGTGGTAAAAAGCATAATACATAGCTGCCTTGCAAGACTTACGACAAAGCAGTCTGCTTACAATAATCATAATTTATATACGAGAAAGATACATTACTTAAATGTTATTTATTTGTATCTACAATATATTTGAAGGCTCTTGCTGAATGGATTTCACAAATACATATGGACATAGCTACATCGATGAGGATGAAGTAGGTTTTGCTTTTTGGTATTGAGATGGGAGGATCAGGGAATGTCTAAAAGTTTCCAAAACTTAAGACTTCTAATACTGATATTATCATTATGCATTAGTTTTTCTAGCAATATGGGTATCACAACTGCAGATAGTGACATAGTAAAAATGACAATTGAGCCAAAGCAGCAAGCCTACAGAGAGTTATTCTTATGAAATTCTGTGAATACATGTCTTCATCATCTGACTTACGGTGAATTTATCAGATAACACTTAAAGCAGATATTCGTGACAATGGCTCCTACAACTCTTGCAAGGGTTAATATTAAATTCCATGAGCACTGACCATATATGAAAACAATCATTCACAGAATTGAACAGTTACTTCACACACACATGCAAGACGGACAGTTTTAACAATCTACAACATCCAAATGGGGTGATTAATTGGTTGATTACATCCCTCCGAGGCACAAAGAGAAATACGAGTTTTGGAGTTATTTAGCACCTTGCCAAAAAGTGGCATTCCTAAATATGTTTATAAAAATTAATTTCCACTAATAAATTACTCACTCACTTAACGAAAGCAGCTGGATAACGAAGTTATCTTTAGAATGAATTATGTGAATTTTTTATCCTAATTCCCACATAATTCTTTCAGTATTTCAATTACAATAACTTTGAGCCAACAGATACAATGTTATTTCATTACTTTTCAGTAGGTCCAGCTTCCAACTCCAAAGAGAATGTGCATCACTCAAGACAACACAACATTTGTCATAATTAGCATGAATCGCCAAGGTCCAACAATATGAAATTGTTCTGATTAGGCTACTAAATCCCTCTCAATCTGCATACAAATTACAAGATTACCAGCATTTTCAATACAGAAAAGGCTAATACATACAAAGTAGAAATGAGCTACAGCTAGTGCATAAAAAGTTTATCAATCACTATGAAAGTAAAAAATGGATTGCCTTTGGTCAAAGAATATCCCTTGACACAAAATAATTAGGGAAAATACACTAACTACAACAAGAATACTCGAGGCTTGAAGGCAGGTTTGAGGGCAGTGATAAAATGTATCAACCTCATATTATACCTTAATATTGAACATAAAACTTTCCGAATTCCACAAAATACTTCTGGCTTGCTTCATATTACTTACTCGAAAAAAAAATGATACGACTTCTGCATTAGATATTATATTAGCCATAAAAACATTCTGCATGAAAAATTCATCCATACACCTTTTTAAGTGCCAGCCAGCTGAACTAACATTCCAAGAGGTGAGAGCAAAGAGTTCCATTGACCGATATTTTGGCCAGGTGTTTTTATTTAATTTTTAAATGGAACATTTTTCCCATGTTGAAATGAAAAGAAGTACTTTATTTTATAGATGCCATCAGTATAAAAATGACAAATAAAAAATTGACTTCAAAACATCCACATTGGATTATAACAACACACTAAGAATATAAATTCACACAAAATAGTAAAAAAAGAAGCCTGACGTTCTTAGCTGATACCAAGTGAGAGAGGCTGGTACTGGTAGGGTAAATACTCTATTAGTAGACTGGTGGGGTGAGATTGAACTTTCTACCAAAAGTCAAACACACAAAGGAGAGTTTAATTCTACACTACTTCAGATATGTATGTGCTGGATAGTACAGATTCAAATTTAATCTCCTCACCTTCTCTATCCACTTAAACACGATCCAAGATAATAGGTACAAAAAAAATCGGTCTGAGAAAATGGCTTGGTGGCGTAACTGGTTAACATGCCTGACCGGCAATCGGGAGATCTGGGTTCGAATCCCGGCTAAGTCAAATATTTTTTCATGGCGAACTTCATCCTTTGGTGTATAATAGGTAAAGCCTATCACTATCACCAACACAACAATTTCATCACATTGAGAAATTCAATAAACTTCTATGCAAAGTTGGTTTTATAATTAAAAAACCTGATTATGCCCTGCAAGTTAAAAAAAAAAACAATATGGCCCCAGCCACTGGGATTGGCTTAGGTAAAATACTACCTAATGTAGAGCAGGCAGGCTACATGGGCACTTAAGATATATCCTATATAATAAGCAAATTTATTATGAGTGTAAACATGTACTCTACCTGGTTTTAATGCTTATCATGATACTGTGGCATATGTAGAGAGAAACGAACTTCCTGGCTCAGCGGCTACCAATGACAGACTTTACATCCCTCTAAAGGCTGCGTTCTCAGAGCATATTCTACACAGGATATTACCTAAGTTCTCAGGGTTCTAACAGGGCATGTCGTTGAAGCTGCCAAGTTGTTGATGATAGTCTGCTAACCGTCACTATGCAAAGTTTCCTCTATTAACCTCAAAGACTGTGGAAGGCTTCATAATCAAAACACAGGTACAACTTCAACATCAGAAATGATGTGAAACCAGCGAACACTGTATCCCGTATTCGCCAGAAAAACCTGAGATCTTAAATATTATGCATGATACATTTTCTGGCTCCTCACTAGATCAAACCTAGCATTTATGCCAACATTTTTATGGCCTTATCTCTGTGTTCTGAGTATGCCATCATAAAAGAAAACTGGCATTATTTCTGGATGAGCAAAAACCAGGGAACAAAAGACTTCCACAGCATTCCCAAACAGCTTTCATGGTCTTATGGAGGTATTTGACATTATCATAAACTGCAAACTAGACCGCCATAGATATGTCATGATTCTACGCAAAGAGTATAGAGATCATGCAGAGTTTCCAATTCTGATACACACGTTTGGACTAGGATAAGACCAGGGGTCTCCAATTTACTAGGCCACGAGGGCCACATTCCAAGTTCCAAATCGCCCCGCGGGCCAGATAGCAAATTTGCTGATTACTGAAGTATACAATATTCGATACTTGAAACCAGTGCGTGGGCCGGATCTAGATATTATGTATAAGATCCAAATGAAAAATTGAGGATAGAATCAGGTTGCTAAAATCTGCTAATACTCCAGAAGTGAACAATAAAAGAATCAATCTTAATGGAAACAAAGGACTTTTTCATGATGAAACATCAATACCTCAGAAAATTTCCATTTACCAAATCTTACAAAAATAAGGTATTATCGATAATTTAAAAAAATTAGTCGTACATTTATGTACAAAGAAATCACACTTGCAGGGATAATTTATAACATCCATTCAAAGTAGAGCCCAGGACCATAATTATCTATGCAATAAGTTTCCACCAAGCCTGAAAGAAAAGATTTACAATTTGGCTGACTAGTGTATGCTGATAAAAATGTTAATGTTTTTGGTCGTGATTGGGGAAAGTATATGATGTAAATAGTACTGCAACATTCATACCTCTCCAACAGAGCAAAAATCATCAATCCAACCATTTCACACATTACTGTCTTACAATTGAGCTGGCTGGCAACGTTGTCCCATTACAGTTAGAAGGGCGAATGAAGGGAAGGGGCAAGGTTACCAGGTCAGAGTTGAGAATGTTCACTGTGAGATATGAAACAAAGGCTCCTAAAATGAAAGGGTACAATACAACCTTTAAATAGAAAACGAAAAAGGTATTTCTGATGATTCAAGCCCAAGTGGTATCATAACAATTATTATTTTGCAAATAATTCACCATTACATAGAATGTGTAAGACATATAATAAATACTGTAATGAACTTAATTTGTTTCAACAAAGAAATGAATATTGTGAGGCTATAATATTGTTAATGAACTATGACGACTAAATTTGATGTGTTATATTCTCAAAAACTGGGATTATATTTTTCTATTATGTTTATAAACTTTCTATCAATTGTGTTTTCCTGTAATTATATTGTAGGGAAAACAATAAAAACCAATTAAAAAAATAACATGGGAACAGAAATTTGCCAAGAAACGTATGGTCAAGTTTCTCTGCCCCCTTTCTTCTGTCATGGGACACGTCAGGCTGGCTGGCCTGTAGGATTGACACAGTAAGATTTGTCACAATAACACATCTTAACCTAGGCAAGAGCAGTGACTATGAAAGTGAAGAAGATGTGACAAAATGAAGAATTTACTATGAAATAGGAAGGCACAATAAGTATAACCAGGAAATACAAATAACTTGCTGACATTTGAAAGCATAATTGGCTACACTTAAAACTATGTTTGATACTTTGATATATTTGTAATCCATAACATACTGTGCAATAATAAATTTCAGAAAAGGTGCGAATTATTAGGATCGTGGCAGCAAAAATTCATCAGAATTGATGCCCTCCATATATTTTTGAGACTCTTAGAGAATGCAGCCCTCAACTCCTGAGACAATTTATCACTATAGGCAGTAGAGGCAATATGGTGGGATCCTTTGCTGCACTTTAGAAAAATACCATTTGGCTGCGATCCTTCAATCACCTCTCAGGCCCCTCATGTGCGAGTAGATCCTTCGTGGACACAGATTTTCCATCACTTATGCCCTCATCCCTCCCTTCCAAAACACCCAATAACCCCTACTATTATGATGTACCATGCAATTATAAAATACAACAGCACATTAAATTCTTCTGAAGACGTGTGATGGAAATTTTAAAAATAATATACATGTGTTGCACAACATGGGCTTTTTTTGGCAGAAAATAATTGGAAAGGTGTCAAGTCTACTCACCAATAAAAAAAAGGACATTTCTGAATAAATTATAGCTGCACTAATACGCAAGACACCAGAGAAATAAGCATGATTTCCAAGTTTACAATTCAAATATTACATTTGTATACTCCCACTCATTATAGATGAGATTAACATCCACTTAACCCTCTTATGGTTAATAAATTTCACATTCTTAACAGTTATTTGTGTCTTGGGCATTCAGATTCAGGAGTCGGAGATAATTTTAACATGGCTAAAGCCTCACTTCTTCACTTTTGTTCCTCACAAAAGGCAGATGGTGTTAAAACTGAATGAGCCTTGGGCCATAAAAAATTATTTTAAATCTTTATGTCTACGTAAAATATAGTAAAAAATGTGGAATTCGTATCATTAAACTAACACCTACGCCTCACAACTCACTAATACAAACATAAATTTTTCCAAAAGTTTCAATATAAATTGAGCATAAAATTCGTCACTCATTATCACCACATATATGCGTCAAAAAGAGACAATAAATAAAATAATTGGACAGGGTGACCTAACAGCATTAAATACAATATGTATATAAAAAGACTATGCAATTGATATATAGTGAATATGAAATAATAATCTTACTTAAAATATAAGGATATGTAATCTAGTTGCTTTTCCCACCCACTTCATTCAGGTGACACAAGCATCAAAGAAGAGGCAACATTTACGCAAATAAGAATGCAAATGAAACAACATTAGAGTGAGCTCTAAGGAAAATAAAATTCTAAATCATATCCTTAAGCCTGAATCAACAATCATCTTCTCCATTCTTTTCAAGGGATCGCTCTAGCAACAGCTCTAAAAAATTTTTTTAGTTTGAGAAATAAAAAGAGTTGAGGTGAATTTTTTTAAGGTTCCAAAAAAAGGTTAGCACATTTTACCTGTTCCTGAAAATATCACTCCACCTATCAGATTCCAAACGTCACAAACACTTATCGTGATTCTACGCTTGGTTTTCCATGGAAAGACAGTCGTGAAAATGAGAGCACTGAATATTATGAGAAAACGGACAGAAAAAGTTATCATGTGACCCAGAAAATGATAGCTGGATCAATCACTAATAAGCTATCAACAAATTGGGCATAAAACTATGATAAACTTTACCATTATTACTATCCTCATTTTCACAGCCCCTGAAAACCTAAAGCCAGAGCTATCACCAAGAGGGGAAAAGACAATGTGGCTCAGGCTGTCAATTAAGAAATGACTGAGGATTGACAAAAACAGAATGGCATACCTCGATATTCTTTAAATACATATCATATTGATGAAGGTCTGTATACTTTCCGATCAAATAATGGGCAAAAAGGCTTTTCAGGATCCTAACTCAGTGACAGGTTTCCACCTAAGACGCTTTACTGCACATTTGATACTTGAACCTCATAACACGACTAAATCCCATGGTTGAAACCTACAGTTTGTAACAGCACCCATAATTGTAAACCAACGTTTTAGAAAACTCAACACATGGGTAGTTAAAAGGAAATCTTGATAGCATACAAAAATCAATTGCAAAAAGATTGTCTACAACATGTTCCACCGACTGATTGAGATATGTCAGAAAATGAAAACAATGGAAAGGGAACGAGTACATAATAACATGTAAACAGGTTCATCGGCATGGTAAAGGAGAGAAGTTCCCATACATACTGGCCAAAATAAGCAAATAGCGTGAGCGATGAGGGTAAATAATTAAGGACCAAAAAGGACCTTGAACGTGGCTTCTCCATCACCAAGCACCATTTACCAATTATCAAGGAATTCAAAACCAGTCTTTGGAATATCCTGCAAAGAAAAATGAAATATTTACAAATGAATCAACATTTCGTACTCCAAACTGCACAATGTTTCAAGTCTACTTACAGCCGACGGATTGGTAAGGTCGACATTGAATGTAGCCAAGAGTTCAGCAGATCCAGATTGCTGCAAATTACCAGTCTCAGTTATAGTGTCTTGACATTTAGAAGAATTTTTGCTTTCAACTTCAATGCAGGCAATAGGTTTATGAGATTTTCCACCATCATTTTCACTCAAACGGGTCAACAATGCAATCTCCTCTTCACGAGAGCCACCAAGATTTGGTTCTTCCCAAGTGCCTGTGCTTTCTCTATCCACATCTTTCATATCTGTGGCATGTATTTCCCGTATCTGTTTCGAAGGAGGTGGAGGGGGTGGCGTTTTAGGCTTTGCAATGACAGTTTTGGGTTTTATTTTGATAGCATTTCCTCCCCCGGGACGAACTAAATTTTCACTTTCACTTCCAGAAGCCTTTGAGTTTCTACCCTTTGGAGGTAGTTTCAGCACAGCTGTTTTACTGCGTAACTTCGAAAGAAAATTTTCTTCTGGCAATGCAGGCTTGCTGATTTCTTTCTCAGTGGGAGACTTCGGTTGGCTAGAAACACTTGTTGTTTTTAAGCTAGAGCCACCAAGAACAATACTTGGAGGTTCAAAGTTTTCGGCAGCTTTAGGTTTCCTTCTCGGTGGGCTAGGTTTCTGTTTTGGTGCAGAACCAGATTCACAGACAGCAACTTTGTTGCAGAATACATTCAAATTCAACTGACTTTGAGTCATCCATGAAAATGGTGCAGAATGCTCATCTCTCCAAGTTAAACTCTGAAATAATTAGTATACCCATCATGAGAACAACTGATTAGTGAAGAGTCTGGCGATTACATTAGACTAACATGCGATAAATACAGAAAAATCTTACCCTTCCTTTGCCTCCCTCCTCATCAACAACATATTTCTCGCCAGTCTGCAGACGGAGCTTTGGAAAATATTCATAATCTGGGTTGTCCTGCGGATACGCCGCATACTTCAACACAGCCTCTGGATGAATTATCGTTTCATCCATTACTTGCCTCTGCTCTTTTCTGCTGAGTGTCTGCCATATTTCTTCATAAGCATCTCTTTTCACCTGAATATCTGAGCTAATTCTTTTCGCCAGATGATTTAGAGAATTGAAATATTCCTCTGCAACTGTCTCCAAAGACGAATTCATTTTCCGTTGGGCGTGTCTCGAAAAACTAAACAACCATCATGCCCTGTGGCAACCCCTGACGGAGGCGGCGGTGTTACAGATGAGAAGCAGAACGAAACGGCTGCAACGACAGCATTTTATGAGAAAATTCAAGGTGAAACTCGGGGCCGCTGTTGTTTTGTTACTTGCGGCACGCGGTCAGTGGCGCTTGTTGTAATTCCGTCTTTGTTTACTAACAACGAGTCCATGTGATATTAGTGATGATATTTGTGTCATTGATAAACTGTGAGCAACTGTGATCACGGAAGTCATGTGGGACCATAATTTTAGGAAATAGCGAATTAATTGTTATGGTAGAGTCCATTTCCTGAAATATCTGAATACTATCATTTTATATTTCTCTAAGCTCAAGTTTCTTTTAGTCATTATTAAAATGCGTGAAAATCAAGAAAGTCAGCATGATTCAATTTTCGAGTGTCTTACGGAAATCGGCTGTTGCGAGCGTTGTTCCCTTCGTTACATTGGCGTAAAGGATACTAGCCTTTATAAGAATCTATCTTTGATTCAGGATAAGGTATGTCGTGACAGCGATCCGATGGCTAGCATGAATGCATGTATGTGTTTGCAGTTAAAATTATGGCATCTTTAATGTTCTAGTTTCGTAAGGCATCGTCGGCCGAGGATGAAAATGTAGAAAATCCACCCAAAAGGAAGAAATCATGCCCTTGTATCGCTTGCTTGGATCTTCTGCGTGATACTGAAGATTATAAAACTGTAAGTAAATGCTCTTTATTCATCTAATTGTGAATTAATTCACTAGCGGAAGGATGATTGCTGAATATTTCTTGAAAATACATTGTAGACTATGCAGAACTATCTTGAAACTACGTGGGAAGTGAGTTGAAATTAGTAGCTTTATCCAATTTATGCTCTTTAAAAATCCAGTGAAGGTGCATAATTAAAACGCGGATTCCCCAGTAACTCATTCGTGAATTTTATGTTCACCAATGAGTCAATAGGTAGGTCAAAGTCAGTCATTGGTTGTGTTAGTAAGAACTGGAGAATGCAACACAAATTAAGCTGTTCCAAGACAGTTTAAGGAATTTCATCACCATTTCAATACACTTCCCCTTGAATGAATGATTTTGGGAGTCAGTGTCTCTGATACTAAGGTCAATCCTTGATGTACGAAAGAAATAGTTTTGCCAATGGAAATTGCTATGATATAAATAACGTCAAGGGGAACGATGTTCGACCTGGTGGCCTTCATAGTGAATTAATAAAACTATTTTTTCCTTGGTTAGTCATTACATTTTTCTGTACTGTTCATTCATGGCCTAATTCTTGAATTACATGTATTAAAAGAGCAAGCGTTCAAGTATTATGCTACAAAATTGACAACTTTAGAATTGTATGGTAAAATACAATGTCAAAGGTAAAATTAGTGCAACTAAATGCTTATGGAAATCCAGTGCTGCTCTTTTCCGAGATGTTTTGTTACTGTGTGAAGCATGCTTTTGTAATACAGTCCATCAGAGGCTATTTTCTCCTGCGATATTAGCCATTTTTTCTCATGTGTACTTTGTTACTTTATTTAATCACATGTATTGATTCTACAAATTTGATTACATGTAATGAGCTTTGCATTTCTTTTCCAGATATGTGATGCAGTCAAAGCCATGGGATATGATGCAAAGTCTTTCACTTGTGCCTTATCTCTGCCCCCTAGTCTTCAACTTAGGGAGAAATCAGTTCTCTTCTTCCTTTCTCAACGATTTCCTGTGGTTTATTCCTTGAGTGATTTTCCTAATGGTATAGTTATTCCTTATAATTTGATGTGTAGCTTTCAGCATTAAATACCTTGAATGTAATCTTTAATTCGTATTCATTATTATTTGCTCCCATGTAGGTTTTTATAATTATGTTACCTTGAAAGATGCTTGGAAATGGACGTATGGAACCAAAATTGCAGAGATACTTAACAAAAAAAATGATAACAGTCCCTCTCAAGATTTTTTTGTTGAGGTTAATATCACTTACTCTGATGACGAGAAAGAATGCTCTTGTCTGTAAGTATCATTTTAATTTGAAGTAGGTGAACCCAAGTAGCTCTTTAGTATCGAGAGATGTATTTGCCCTTGCTTTAATCTTGGTGAGTGTATTTGCGTTCGGCATTTAAATATGTTGTTGGCAAAAGTGGTGTGTATTGTGCTATGATATTATAGTGTAGTTTAATCTCAGTATTTTTCGCATACCTATCCATCAGTAACTTTTCCAGATTATTTAAAACTCCCAAGTATTGGAAATGTAGAGGAAATAAATAATATTTTCCTAATACTTTTAAAATTATTAATTTAGTAATTGTATGCTTACATTGTAGCAGACTGTCACGGCAAAAAAAATGTCAGCCAGGAACCTGCCTAATCTTACTTCCTTGCATAGTTAAGTTTGCATCCCAAAACTTTATGCGTTTTACATAAGAATTTACCCGACTTGCACCTTCTTACCATATTGTGAATAATTCTTAGTAGAAGTTGAGAAATCTGTCATTTAAACTGATCAAATTAATTTAGCTGATGGGAAATCCTCAGCCTGGTACACTGAGTTAATGGACATGTCGAGTTACTGTTTGGCTGTATTACAGACATTGTACTATACTTTATTAGAGAAAGAGATATTGTAAATATTAATCTTGTGCCTGTGATATGACCTTTTGAAATAATGCTGTCTTGTGGTTTTTGAAATCTCTTTAAAGATCTTACATGGTGATGTTATTAACACATTTAGCTTAAAAGAAATTTTTGAGTGACTGATTCAGCCAAAAGGCTTACCGAATATTCAATTTTTTTGCAATCTTATAGCTATTTGGGTAAATTGGATTGAAGTTTTTTACCTGATGAATAAGTTGGGAAATTTGAAGCCAATAGCATTGGTTACACTGGAGAAGATTGCATAGATAATATGGTGGTTTCCTATTTTTTTATTGCCTAATTCGAAAGATTATTACTCCTAGAGTACGTATTTCATGCTTTAAGATAAGGATATCTATTTTCCCGATTAAATGAAAAGTAAAAATTTTCAAGCACGCAAAAATCCAACGGCTAAGTATGAATGCTGGGAAAAGCCCATGTGACATCATTCTGGTTCTAGATGCCGCTGTGTGAGGCCACATTGGTGCGAGACTATGAGCACCACTACAATGGAGACGGCTAGCAGGTAGCACTTGGCTTAAATATAAGGATTATTATTACCCTATCAAATGAAGGAAACTTTCCGACCATAGGCAATTGTAATAGGTGATTATTAAGAGATGTTTTCCTGAGCTCTGTGCCTCATGCATGATTTGGTAATCTCAGACGATGTAAAACTCCTATCTACTCATATAGAAACTAGGTCCCTGTGACGTCACGTGGAGTGGCATCGCATGGGCGCCAATCTGGCCTTTTTCAAATGAGGATAAAATTGACCATTGCCATTCGTCCAAACCACTATTTCTAAAAGAAAATAATTTGTATATAATGAATACACTAATGGTGGGTAACGGATCGCAATCAATGCCTTTCGTTTTCTTTGATGAAGGAAACTACCCTATTCATGTTTTATTTTGTGACATGCATTTTTCATGCAAAAGGTTGAGAAAAGCAGTGACATGTATATTAGCTTAAGGCAGGTATGCTCTTTAAATTGCAAATAATACCGTATTGACAGCTGTTATTCCATGTTCATCCATGGACATTTCCACCTCATCCAGAAGGAAAAGCTGACTCATTATTATAACGATTTTGGCTTTCTGTGAATTTCCTCTTATTTTATGCTGCAACTGTGAGCTCAAGATGATTATATTTTTGATTTTATGTCTTTATTTTTCTTGCTCTCATTTCATAAGGCTTCAGATGCATGCTGATATTTTTGAGCGAAGGTCTAAGTATCCTCATAAGTACGGTGGTGAGGTTTTTACAAGGAAGTCAGTGGAAGCAGCACTTGCAGATACCTCCCAGGAACTTTTTCAGCAATATTATCCATGTCCCCCTGAGACTCCATTGGTACCGGCTGGCTATGCTCCAGTCTCATGTTATCATAATTCACTTTTTGTTGCTGGTGAGTTAACTGGCTGATGCGCCTATACAAGCTTACTGTGTGAAGCCCCATTTCCATTTCTAACGTAGCTACACGAGTAAGTTTTGGCTTCCCCCCTAACTATTTCCCTGTAGGATTTTTCTCTCAGACGTGAAATCACAATTGATAAAGATAATTTATTAGATAGAAGGGAAAGATACGTTATAACAAAAAAATCTCTTTTAACTTAAAAATGAAAAAAAAAAACGAAAGTTGCCTGGAATATGTATATAGCGATCTCTGGCAGGCAAAGCATTTGAGGTTATAAGTTGTCCAGAGCATCTGGCAACGAGGAAAACTCATAGCCAATAACTCACCATAATTTTTTACATGTACATAGATTTATAACTGACACCTTGTGAAGCAGTAGGATTAATTTTATTTTATGGACAGTTGTTCTTATAAAATACATATTAACGTTGCTCTTTAGAATTGTCAAATCTGTTGGCTAATGTGTCTTGCAGGCACTTTAAAATACCATGTTGATATTTTATGTCTCTGTTACCATTTCATTCAGGACATCATCCTTGGTATTTTCAGTTGTTAAGTGAATTGTATGAGGCTTTTTTTTAACAATTATACTTGTTTGTTTAGAGCGACAGCATAAAGTTTTGTTGTAATGTTGTAAGCTATATGTATAATAGGTGGCTAGAATTTGAAACTGCATTGAAAGCAAAGTGTTTACTTGGCAAATCTGGCTGGAAGTCTAAGTTCAGCCACCATGTACATATTGGGAAAGTGGGATCCAGTTCTTCCAAGTTACAATTTGAATCATGAGAGAAAATTATGTGTGTAGGCTCTTGTTTGGAAAGCCTCTACATAGTTGACTGCTATAATGAGTATGCACTTGTGGTTGCTTTGAGAGGGGAGGTTTCTGGCAGTCTTTTAGTCCATCTATGAATCTCATTTATAAAAATAATACACCTAGTACTGGTTTTATTATTTTTTTCTAGGCCGCTATAACAAGTATTCACGGATTCTCAGTCAAACTCCATGGGTAATTGATGGGGAAAGAAGAGTTGAGTCATCAGTCCAAGAGCTGATCAGTGAAATAATTGTGAAGGCATTTAAGGCTCAAGGTAAATATAAATATCATAGTATCCTCCACAGGCTTTGAATTTGGTTAACACAAAACTTACTCGTTACAGCATTTGGTGTTAACCTCAATGGTTTTAGTTGTAACTTTGTGGAAATCCATTGCAATGAATTAAAAACCTATTTAAAATGTTATTAAAAATTAAAGACATTGTTTACACTTTATCGCCAAGCATTAACATATTATGGTTTCTTTCATTCTTCAAATTTTAGAAGCAAATTCTTGTTCTCTGCATTCCGCTTTGTGATGTTTCTCTTGTAGAAAATTTGCCCTTAATGCAGACCACACCATGTAATAAGTTTATAAATTCAGATTTTTCTATGAGTTCAATGGAAAGATGCATTTTTAAATAATTTAAGTGTGTTTAAAATTTTTAAAATTATTTTCTCATACTCCTCGAAATTTTTTTTGCAATGTTGAAAAGGGGAAAGTGAAGAAGTCAGGGGAAATGTAAATTTTTTTGTCTGGGGAAAATGAAGGAATTTTAATTTTAGATTCATTTAACAACCATGATCATGTTCGTATCGTTAGTGCTGTGGCATTCCATTTGATTCAATTGACTGTATTTTTCTTAGGTTCCAAGTTCTCTGCATCGGGAAGAGAGGATGTAGATGTAAGGACCCTGGGGAAAGGTCGTCCATTTGCTGTTGAACTTCTTGATCCACATAGGGTTCACGTTTCCCCTCAAGAATTGAAGGATTTACAGCATGAAATCAACAACAATGCAATTGGAAGAATTGCTATCAGAGATCTGCAAATTGTCCCCAAGTATGTTCTTATTTTATATCCGACAAAAGTGCAGGATTTAAAATTATACTTAAGTATTTTCCCTAATATACATATTTTAATTCTGTTCTATCTCTAAAAAGTTCAAATATACCTTCATGTTAAGAGTTTGGTAGATGCAAGCTATTGTGAAGGTCATTTGAATGAATTTTTGGCTGTTAAGGGTTATTGTACATTCAGTTAAAGCTGTATGCTAGTTTTGGTTTCTCCTGTTTATCTTGCCTTGAAATTGGGAGGTATACAGTAGACTCTCTTTAATACGAACAAATTTATTACGAAGTTCTCGTTATTAAGAAGCAAATTGTTAGTCCCGGTGAAAAGACCTATCCAAGCTACAGTAAAAGAAACGGTATTACAAAATTTTTGTTTTTACGAAATTACGAACTACATTCCTGGTCCTAGCGGTTACAAAATGAACTTTATTACGGAGTTTCACGCATAAGCAAGGGCATTTAGGTGGATGTTCACTACACTAAGTGTTAATAATTGTGCCACGTTTCAGTTCTTCTCGTGTACTGTGCCCAAGAGCCCCAATTATGGCTTTTTATTCAATTTACTCGCAACACCAGATAATATTCTGGAGTCATGGTGACCCACTCATAAACGCTCATAAATTGGATGTACAGTTAATCCTCTTCCTATGCACATTCGATTTACGAATTTTCAGAAGTACGAGCATTCAAAAATTTCAAATTTCGAATTTGGCACCTTCCCATTTGGCCGTTGCTACACAGTGTGACGTTGGGGAATTCTCACTGTGGGCAAATCTGAACAAAGTATCATAGAATCCAGAGTGAATTTAGGAACTGTTCAGCGTTTTGCCCGTTCTTTGTCACCGCAGGGAACTATATTTTCGGCTCCGGATGCGTCGCACGCTCAGGTAGATCAGTTCGTCACGATTGTGAGTCAGCGCGTAAGTGTGATGCAGTGTTGCATTTTGCAGGATAACCGTACTCCTCGATGCCTTGCATACAATCCGGCCGGCGAGAGTTGTCTGATGACGGCAAAATACGAGGGGTGGATAACCCTACGCCAGCATGATATATAGCCGATCGGTATCTCCCGAACGCACCTTTGACTCTCACCTAGTCATACAACGTTGTCAAATTCATCAGGAGCACCGAAATAAGCCTGATCCACCAAAACAAGTGATTCTTCCCCTGGGTCCTTCACGCTCGTCATCCCTTCCGGCTCCTTTCTTCACGGAGCCCTTTGTAGGCGTTTCCCTTTCTTACCTGGCAGCCTTGCCCCCTACCCTGACCTAGACCATTCTGCCTGTCATCGGACAACTCTCGGCACCTGGACTGTAGGTTTATCAACTTAGGGAAAAGGTCTTGGAACGCATCTAGTTTGTATATTAGGCTTACTGTATTCGGTAAGACATCAACCCTCGATTGCGTCATGCCGCATTCTTCTGTTGAAAAACTGAAATGAATTTTCCTGTTTACATGTATTTCCGCGTGATTTAATCACGTGTATGATACTTTTTTTCGATGATTCCTAAAACAAACGTTTATACAAACTTCTTTATGACAAACCTCCGGTTTTTCGGTCCCGTGAACTTCGTAATAACTAGAGATGTGCGAATAGTATCCGCTAATACTCGAATACTAGGAAGTATTTGCTATTCGAGGTCTCGAATAGTTATGCAAAAAGTACCGCCTCGAATACTTTGAATTTCGCGTCGTACACTGTCGCAGGCACGTCGTTGGTAGTTGACTCGGGAAAATGTTGAGAATTCTAGTCTTTTAGTGCATGCAGCGACGTTTTAGGCAAGTTGACGAACTACATCAAATGCGCGCGCGTTAGAGCGGTGAAAAGAGTTCGACGTGGGGAACCTAAATTGATCCGGGTGAAAAAATCCGAAAATTCCCGATTTCCCCCGCCAGGAAAACCTCAGTGCCGTGGGATAGTAACTACGTAGCACAATTCCCAAAATCCGCTTCCTCCTCCATCCATCAGCCCTCGGCCCCTCCTCCGACGCTTTCCTCCTCTTCGAAATCAAACAAAAGCCCCCAGCTCGCGCAGGTTTCGTATAAATGAGACGAAGTGTTTATCATGTGTCATTTATGGCTAATAAGTACAGGCACTTAGTTTGAATCTTTTCCAGGAGATGAAACTACCATAGGGAGAAACTCAGTGCCGTGGGATAGTAACATTGGCGCATTTCCCACGATCTGCTATCCCCCTCCATTCAGCACTCGCCTCACCCACTCTGATGCTTTCCTCTTCTCCGAAATCAAACAAAAAGGTCCTCGCTCGCGCAAGGATCTTATTACGAAGACCTTAGCTTCGATAAATATATTGAGTTACGAGAACAATGAAAACGTGTTTCACGCCCTCCCCCCTTTTCTCACCCACTGACCTTTTTCTGGCTACCTGCTTCGAAGTTCCCCATTTCTGGAGGTCAACTGCCGCATGAGTACTGTGGGATACTTACATTAGCACATTTCCTAAGATCCGGTAACCCCACCCATTCAGCACTAGCTCTGAGGCTTTCCTCTTCTTCAAAATAAAAAAAAGGTCACAGCTCGAGCAGGGATCATATTACGAAGACCTTAGCTTCGAAAAAAATATCAAGTTACACGAGAGCAAAAGAAATGTGTTTCGCGCCCCCCCCCTTTTCTCACCCACTGACCTTTTTCAGCCTACCTGCTTCTGAGTTTCCAGTTTCTGGAGGTCAATTGCTGCATGAATCACCCATTAGCCCAAAAGTTGTCCAACAATGACTTTCGTCAGTTGATATTACACCTTTGTTGGATTGAAATATTAGTAATGTGCGCGTAATTTAAAAAAGAACAAGACCAAACGCGACGCATTTCTGACTTTATTTAAGCATTTTACGCAAGGAAATAAATGTCAAAATTGGACGGAGACTTGGCATTCTGGTGAGACTCGATATGAGCAAAGAGCTTCTTGGAAGTTGATGCGGTATTTTTTTTCCGAAAACATATATCAAGTTACAATTTATGAGTGGTGCTATAAATCTTTATTGTTACAGACCCAGACGAAGGGATATTTTCTCAGGATATTTGGTTACTCCCTGATAGCAATTCCAATTCATCTTCTTATCTCGTGAGAACTCCCAAAGATGGACTGAAAATAATTGAAGAAAATCCGGTGGAGAAGAGCTTGTATTTTGCAAAATGCCTCAGATTGTCAGCTAGCACTTGGCAGCAGTAGTGGGGGTAAAGCGATGTTAGTTGAATTAATTATATGCCCAATTGTTTCCATAAAATTAAAATATTCCATTAATCAGCTAAATTCCTGTTCGAATCCTTTAAAGGGGATCAAAATTACTCCCCAAAATCTTGTGTTGCCTTCTGCATATGCAACCGAGTCAAACATTCCAGCATTCATCGTTTAGTATGCGAGGTATTCGAAATTCGAGGTATTCGAATATTCGAGCAATGATTTAATATTCGAATTCGAGAAATCTGCTATTTGACCCATCTCTAGTAATAACGAAAGTCTACTGTAATTTTTAAGCTGCCTTACAATTCCTAATTGCCATTACTCATTGCTTCATTTTCGCCCATTAAAAATTGTGATCACTTTATTTGAATTTTGATCTAAACTCTGTGTTCATTGTATGCTTTCTGTGACTCTTGTGTATGTAAGCTCAGTTATCTTTGGCCAGTGAAAAGATTTTTCTTTTTCACATTTCACGTTAATAATTTAATCAAAAAGAAGGCATTTATTATCTGACTGTTTGTGGCTTTACTGCTGTTCTGAGGTGGGATTACTCTCATTGACAAGTAGATTCAAAGGGAAGAATCAGGGTCTGGCTGAATGATAAATTAACCTATGCAAGTTAATGCGTGAGGAACGATTTTGGTGGACCAGAACATAAAATGTGATAATGCATGAACCAAATCAGAACAGTTTTCTATTTTCTATCCATGCATATGTTCAAGTTTGGTGATTACTCTGCGGATTTTTGCATTCTTGCATTTACACATTAACTAATACATACATATTTAAGTATTCTATAAGCAGTCCTTTACCATTTGGAGTATGTACCTCTTTATAAATATTAATCATTTACCACACTGCTGGTCTCAGTGGCGGTGGGGTAAAGTCCTCATCAACCAGACAGAGGTCTTGGGTTCGAGTCCCACCTGATTAGGTCACCTCCAGCAAGAGCATTGGTTTTTGTGCACATATTATTGTTGAATTTGTTAAGAACCCCAATGTGAAAGGTCATTATGTGCTGTTTTCACTGGGGTGGGAATAAATAAACATTTGCAGAATCGTGTTTATATGTATTTTCCTGTTTGTGAATATTACAGGGAAGAGCTGTGCAAACTCAAGTATGGTGAGGAAGAGAAGAAGAAGCGTTACACTGCTTTGTGCGTTGCATTGACTCCACCTCCCCCTGGTGCTCTGGAATCTCTTTCTGAGAAAGTTAATGACTTGGTTCTTCACCAAAAAACTCCTATTAGGGTGTTGCATCGACGTCCGTTAGCTGAAAGGCTTCGCACAGTCCACGCTGCAACTGCTGAGGTTGTACCCTCAGAAGGAGGATCTAGTGAGAGTGTACACTTCATTCTCAAGCTTAGAACCCAGGCTGGGACATACGTGAAGGAATTTGTTCATGGAGACTTTGGCCGCACTGAACCTAGTTTGGGAAGTTTGCTTGGTGTGGAAGTGGATGTGTTAGCTCTAGATGTTGAGGTATGTTTTTTCTTGGTTCATATTACTGTTTTATCCTTTGACTCTTGTCCTATGGCATGTGAACCTAAATTTTTTCAATAAGGTCTTTCTAGGCAAAAATAATTTATTCTACAAACATGGTATTTTAGCAAAGTTTCTCATTAAGATGCACAGAATGATAGTCATTGGAAGTAAATTATTTACTTATATTGTGCAATTTGTCTATAACCTTGATCAAGTTTGTTTCATTAATTACCAACTTTGTTCCTTGGAGTTTGATGATCTGATTCAATTTTGTGAAGCCGCGTTATGGGTCTGTGTCTGTGAACCCTCATAGTTTCACAGTCTTAAATTACATTGTGACGTAAATTCATGGTCAATTTTTTTGCTTTGAAATTTGCTGCGGCTGTAGCTATATAGAAATTATAATTGAAGTTGCTGCTGCAGTAGTTTAATTAATTTAGTCTTTAGTAATTAATAATCTTATGTAATTGCTGAATAAAATGATTAATTTATGTGTAATTGATTTTTACTTCCAGGAAATTGAACTTGATTGGCCCAAAGAAGTGGAGTAAGAGTTAACGGTACTGTTAAAGACTTTTATTTTGGCATAAATGATTTTTTCTGTTTCTATTTGTGTTACGGAATCAATGGAAGATATTGTGAAGACGTATTATTTGTAGGTACACTTGCATTTAATACAGCCGTCAATATCTGTTAGTAATTTTTATGTATGTTTGCAAAGTTTTAATTAAAAAACTAATGAGCATATCAATTGAAAATTTCTCAAATTATTCTATCAAATTTCTCCTTGAGTTAGACCCTCCTGTATTCTATATTTGTTGGAATATGGACCCCTCTCACCCCTATAAAATATCTCCCTGAGATTGTGGGTAAAAAGGACTTCTGTCAGAAAATACCAGAGTCTGCTTATTACATTCTTTTAATGGAAAACTAGTTTGATCCTTAATGGCTAATTATATATTTTTTCATTTCATATTTTACCATCAAGTTCTTCAGTTTGAACTCTGTCTTTATCTGAAATGAATAATTTTCTTTCTAAGAGCATCTGGCTGTCAGGCCATGTGCCTTTCTCAAAACTCATTGAAATCCTTATGATTTTCCTTTCTTTCTACATTAAGCTTATCAATCCAATTCTGTTTTGGAATTGTGTATGCTTGTTAGATATTTACTCAATATTTAAAATGAATAATGAATTAAATTTATAGCTTGAACATCACTCTGCAGTTGATCAATGATATGACATACCAAAACTTAGATATTAAAGGCAATCTACTGGATAGATAGGCAATTTTTATTTTAAATCATTTGAAACATATATGTATGGTCTCTATTCTCTGAATGTGCTCTGAGAGTTAAATGAAATCTTCAAGAGCATAATCAATTTGCTACTGATGGATATAAATATTGGCAATTACATGAAGGTATAATGAATTAAATGGAAGAGAAAATATCATTTATTTCTCAATAATGTGGAATATTCATTGGGATAAAAAACTCATTGTGTGCTGTTTTGATTATAAAAAATGAGAGTACACTCTATTCTTATTTTTCAATAACAGAAAAATTTTATTTGATCGCCAAAATAAATAGGAATAAACATCCACAGAAGTGACACTGGCACAGTTATTGAGATATTCAGAAGAAACATAGGTACTTCCTAAGGTATCACAAGATTCATTACAATATGTGTACATTAATAGACTTGTGAAATAGGTACCTTAATCAATATTCTTAAAATTTACAAATGACTTAAAAGAAAACAATTTTGCGAGGACATGCATAGATAAAGAAAAGGATGGAGAGAAAAGTTTTGGAAACTTTGGACTTTAATTGGAAGCAGTATATTCTCAGCAAATTCATTCTATAACAATGGGACAATATATTATCATGCACTGTGAGAGGATGAGGAAATTGCATGCTGTGTTCGAACATTTGCACCAGCATAATAAAATCTATTTCTAAAAAATTTTAAGGACAATTTGTAATTGAAGTAAATGAATACATCTATCATTTTTGTTGTAATGGAAATTTCAATCAGTATAAACATTGAATGTAAAAATTTTGATAATGCCTACTTCAACCATTTGCGGTAATTCTCTAGAGATTATTTTACAAAGCTAAATGAAAAGAAATTCTAATGTTATTTCAATTTTAAGGATGAAAAATTAGCAAACCTCAATTATCAGACTTTAATTTCCTAGGGCATTTGAAAGACAACATCAGTGTAGCCCACCCCATTTCTCTAGGCATGAGAATTATTCTTATTCTGTTACATAAGTGGAAGCCCTAGTAGGCACTAAAGAGTTTCATTGATTTCCATTGGTTATTTAAAAAAAATAAGGACCTTGATGTATGTTGTCCTTAAGATAAAGCACTCGAGAGTAACAGATCAATTTCCACCAGTTATTGGTACAACTCTGAACTATCTTGTTAGTTTTTCTTTTTATGATTGAAAAATATTTGTTGCCAGTGAGTTTCACTAATAACTGGTGAATGTTAGAGGAAAAACTTAACGGCTTTTCTGTAATGTCTTGCCAGTTAATTCACCAGTTTTTAATGAGTATTTTATTAATAACAGTTATAACTGATGATTGACTGATCCCTTTCTGCAGTAAATTAGGGGAAATTGACCAGTATTTGTCGGATTTAACCAGTAGAGTTCATTCACGTTGACTTGGCCAATGAGAAACAATGAGAAGAAAAGAAGTTGAAGGAGAGCAGAATATTTTAGGGTATCTAGCGACCATACTGTGCATACTAAAGGTGAGATTGCTTCCTATTCAGCAAATGCTACTTTCCCTTTTTCAGAGTTATTCTTGAACCTCCTGGTTCGTATAGTTCTGAACAAAGCAGCATAGTGCTATCTTCTTGATGTCATTTTACGTCTTATTTTTATTAACTGTTAGTCAATAAGATATCGCTGGTTATATCACATACAGGTTAAAAATGATAACATTTTGTATCAACAACATGATATTTTCTACTTTTATCATTTTGATCTAATATAGGTATGTCCATCTCACTCTCGGTGATACCATTTTAATGCCAAAAAGTAATAATTTTGTCTCAAATTTCTGAAAACTGTTTTAGTATGCTGCTATAAAAATATTAACTGGCTAAACTATAACTCTTTGACATTTTATTGGTATCATTCATTCTTCATTGGCATTTTATCAAATTTTGATTCACAGGTTTATTTTTTGATATTGTTTTCCATCATTTTCAGCGTTGTAAAATTTTGATATCTGAAGTGATGTGTAAATGATAACACTTTTATATCACCTCAGGGATTTAGATATAAAAGTGATATTGGTCATATAAAATTGAACTCTTTTAGATGTAGTATAAAAGGCTTACGATGCTGCTTTGAGAAAATTGGCCAAGTTATCGCAAATGACATGTATTTGGAGAAACTGGTGGTGGGTACAAAGAGAATTAGCAAAAAAAAGCTAGGACACCAACATTCAGCCTTGTTATCATGCATTTTGTAATGTATAGAGAAACTTTATCTTTAAACAGTAACTATAAGTACATAATAATAGAGAAATATGTCAATAATGACATTTTTAGTTTTTAAACATTTACGTATGGCACAGTGAATTCATCACCTGAGAGATACTCTCAAGTCAAAATACATAATAGGAATGAAGGATACATTCTATAAATACAATTAACAGTCTTTTTCTTGGCAAATTTACCAATTCAGGAGGGCATTATATATTACCCTATTAAGTCATTGAGGCGAGTTCATTTCATTCAACCTTGAGTAACAACTAGAGCAAACACCAAGAAATTTCTTACCAATTGGAGTTCATAGCAAAATAACAAATCACTTGGATTGTTTCATCATTGTGATACATGAAACAATTCTGATAATCATTAATTGACACCTTAAAAGGAGAGGATTATAATTGCATTGGTAGTTATGTAGTAATATATTTCATTTCATGGAAGATTTGGTACCTTGTGGTAAGTACATATTACATTCATTACAAATGATTTCTTATTATAGTGAAAAGCACAATAAGATATTTCAAGGAGAGTGGAATGTACATAATAAATTTATTTTTTCTTCAATAACCCACTGCATGCATGTAAATTTCAACTTAGTAAACTAAACAAGCATTCTCATGGCTCTACTGCACAGGCCTTGGTTATTGTGTCTAATGAAAACAGCAAACATAACACTTTGATGGGATATGTACTCCAGTGCACACTTGACAGTGAAGGATGTAAACAAAGCATGCCATAGCTTAAATGAACCTTATGGTTTCATTATTTATTTTTTGAGATTCGGTGTGAAAAAAAGCATATTTATCACTCAATTTTGAGGGTTCCATAATTTTTATATTTATTTACCAGTATGGGATGAAAGTTGCTTCCATATGAAGTCACAGTTTATCTTCAATTATTAGAGAAAGATACCACTCCTGGCAAATATATTCGAGAATAATAAATTGAGATTCAAAATTGCCTTAACATCCATTCAATTTTCATTTGACTTTTACATTTCACTCAAGCACATTGCTTATGATTCAAATACAAATTATTTACAAATATTTTCCTCATGCATGATATCAATTTGAAGATTTATGCTAAATATTCATACTCGTCAAGCCTTTTTTGGAAAAAGGAGAGCTATTTGGGAGGCAGTTTTTCCTTTGGTGGTCAGAGATGGGAATATTGAACTTATAAAAATAAAATGTGTATGATTAATAATAAAAATAAAAATTCTACTTTATGAGTGGTTTTCCTTGGTCATGAAAGGGTGCGATGTGGCCGTCCAACCATGCACTTCAAGTTCTAAACACAGGTATTAAGAAAATTACTTCATCCATAAGTACTATTAACTTAGGTAAATAGAAATGACATTAGATGTATAAACTGTCTCTCATTGTTTAAAATTCAGCCATTCATGGAACGTTTTTGGCACAAGAACTATTTAACAGGATAAAATTTTCTGGTGTGTTAGGTTCCTTAAAATTGTTTCCATATGATGTTTCCTATTTTATGGTTTTGACCTACCTTAAGATACTGTGGTGAGCAAAAGATATTGCTCCCACATGATGAAGTACTATTTGGTAACTCTATTGTAAGGATATTAGCAATTATTTCTGCAATTCTACCGTTAATGACTAGCACTTTTACCTAAATTTTCATCATAAATGAATTTTATGAATTGCTTCATCAAAGGCAGTCGATGGTTCTCTGAAGGACTTCTGAATAGTTGCTGCGCTTGTGGCAGTTTTTCATGAATAATTAGTAATTATTCTTCCACTTTGGTCCTAAAGTAGATTTATGGAGTTCATGGGAGAATCCTGGGTATAATCTAGAGAAAAATGAAAGATTTTCATGCTAATGCATGGGCATCACCTGAAATTGTATGATAACCCTTTATAGAGGGCAGAATGCCTTGTGTTTGTTCCACCTCATATTTAAGACCTTAATAAAAGATGCCCCTTGCTGTAAAATCTGTCCATGTGCTAATAATTGGAATTAAGTCTAACTATTTTTCAGTAGGGCAGCTTTTGAGGCTAAGGAATAGGAACAGCAACCTACTTTAATGCTTGCTACAATATCAAAGCATGTAAATATTTTTTCCCTGTTAAGACAAAGCAAAACAGTCTTTTTAAATGTGTGAACATAATCATCAAATGGCAAAAATTCATTTTAGTCCTTAGATTTGGAAGTGAATTGTTTCTTAATTACCACCCTCAGTAGTTCTCTGATACACCTCTGGCTTCACCTTGTTACAAAAGGAGTGGAAAGGGCATCTCGTTAAATATTTAAGTCTCCTATAACTTAGCAGCAAAAAGAAAACACCATTTCATATTTAAACATTTTAGGAAAAGGCCACTTATCCAAAAGTCTTCATAATGTGGAATGGACAGAAAGAAGAATTTGAGGCCAATTCAAAGTCTGCAAAACAATATTATCTCCACTCTGTAAATAGGTTGGCAGGACATAACTTGAAAAATGCATCACTTTGAGTATTAATGATGACATGTTTTAGATGTAATTTTGTACCTGCTTGCATAGTGAGGATAACTGGATTTGGTAAGTTTAGAAATAGCCCAGAAACATACACTTATATGGATGTGAAAGCTAGTCCATCATAGCCACTGGCTATCCTAGCTAAAATTGATCCTCACATTCATGTTTCTTTTAATCAAAATAGTTACCAAATAATGATCTTTGTAGAATCAGAACACATTTTTAAAAGAAATGAAGGAACCAGGAAAGTTTCAGGAAGACAAGAACTTAATTATGACATGAGACTGTACTTAAACATTTCTTATCAGTGAGTGCATTTTAAATATACCTCTTAATGCCATTGAGGGAGGCTTACTGCTTGATAATAGAATGTGTTGTTAAAATTTCACCTCAAATCTAATGCAAAAAAACTGTAGTAACATCTGATGGTAAGCTATTCCTCTAAGAATATGAGGTGAGGTTATGCACATCTGATGAAAAGAAATTTCTCTTTTGCACTGCAATGGATCCCAGATGACAAGGAACACCTATCACTGTTTAAAGTTACAATGAGGATATTATGTCTAAAAATGGAAGACCATACTGTGTTCAAGGATGCAAAAATAAACATCTAATGGGCTTGTTAATTCATGTCTGACCCAAAATCGTCATTCATTGGAAGAGTTAAGTTGATGAAAGGGATGGATAAGATATGACAAACAGTACATCTTCCCTATTCAAACATTTTCTCTGAAGTTGAAATTAACAAAACCTGAAAGTTGCTGCCCTCTTTTCAATAGTTGGTCATGTCATTTTAGAGTTCTTGTACATTTCCTTGTTCAGGTATAACTTTTCCCTGAGGGAAGAAATCATTCAAAAGAGTTCAAATAATAATGATCCACGAGAAGCCAATGCATATGGCCAAGGAGTAGCTGAAAAACGATTACGCACTTGTTACTACGGATGTAATCAACTTATCCGCAAAAGGGTTAAGGCTGTTGATTTTGAGTTGCAAATTACTCATGAAGAATATGACAATTGGAAAAATGGAAAAAATATACAGGCCTCTTTATTTTTAAATTGATGATTATTGACTGGAAAATAAAATTAGTGAACTAGCTGATTGTGTTGAAACCTTTTTTTTTTGGATAGCCACTTAATTAATTGCTCTCATCTTGTTCCTTAAGAAGTCCATCTGAAGTTAACTCCACAAGTCCAGCTTAAAACTAGATGTTGCACCAGGCTATTGAAACATGCAATTTTGACAATATTACCACATTTATATCCCATTGGTTGGATTGCATGACCTTGCTGCTGAAGACATTCAGTAATACCCTTCAAGGTCCATTCGATTAAGGCATTATGGAAAAGCATCAGAATTGATGACTTCTGATATTTAGATAGAATTCATTCTCATTCATCAATTGATTTGAGATAATGAACCCTACCATTAGAATTCCCTCTGGTTTTCTCAGGAGTTGGTCATATGAAAACCAGATGGCATTACAAATACCAATGCTTGAGATTTATCAATAGTCAGAGATTATTTGTATTTTTTCATAATATTCAGAAGCAATAAGATTATTTTGGATACCTATAACCATTGTATCCTGGCCAAAAATTGTAAAAATTCTTTTAATTCTGTAATTTTTTGTTAGAAAAATGTAATTTGGGTTATGGTGGAGATAATTGTTGATAGTCACAACCTTACATTAAAGTGAGGCTCTATGTATCGCTTTTATTCTTATTTAAATGGGTTGACGTTTAAAAGAATATTTAATTAGTCACATTTAAAAAGGAATCTACGTATTAAGGGGAATCAGAATTAAGGTTACTCATTATATTACACTTCGCGTTGGATGCTTTACAAAAAACTATCCTAAAACATGTATACAAGGTATTTTTACAACCTCCTGGAAGTAGTATGTTTATTTGGCACTGGAATTCACAAACCCAAGAGTAAGAACTCTGGGTGTATAATACTAGAACTAATTCAAAACTACTACACATCTTCATGCAATTTTTTGTTTACATATAAAGCTCGAACAAACATTGTACATATGCTCTTTCTTTCATGCAAGATTTGCATCCATTCTCATGCATTTACTCTCCATAAAAAAATAATTTAATACAGAGTTCTCTAAAAACCACTTAACACCTTGAGGAAAAATTTTCAACAGACAATATATAAGTATATTGAATATTTTTGATGAAAAAATAGATGTCAACAACCATTATTCGTGAAATAAACATTCCTATGGACATTGGATCAATATTTTACCTATGAAATCATGAATTTTTGCTAGCTCCTGCCTCTAGATTGTGGTGTCAACCCAGGGCGGGACTGTTGCTGTCATTTTCGTCTCAGCCAAAAATTACGGAAGAAGGCTCGACGAGCACGAAAGAGAGTCACTTCAAAGTTTTGCAGCCCATCAGTAAAAATTGATAAGCTGACGAAGAAAATGGTGTTGGCAGCAACCCAAAGCCTTGCAGCTGATGAGTAAATGAGTGCAAGGGTTGTCAATATGGTCAGTGCTGTCCACGCAAAGAGAGCCATGTAGAGGGCATTGGATGGGGGAGCTGCACAGGTGCATCCTGCCCGCGCCAAGCAACAAGACTTACTGTAAGAAAATACATAAGATATTTAAAAAATATTATTACTAATGTCAATACTAATTTTCACGCATCAGTTACATATAATTATAATGTAATTTCATAAAGTATTATCTAATATTCATCAATTGGAGTTCCATCGGTGTACCCAGAATCAAAACTAGGGGGGGGGGGGGGGGCAAAACTAGCTGTGGTCGTCACCGGGGTTTTATCACCATACGTTGGCCACTGTGAGCACCACATCAAAAACTCGACTGAGTTTGTGAAAATACTCGCTGGCATCCGTCTTAAAGAGACGGATTTGCTGGTGAGCCTAGACGTGGTGTCTCTTTTCACACGCGTACCTCTAGACGATACCCTGCGACTTCTAGCTGAGAAGTTTGATGGAGATACGGTGCAGCTGTTCCGCCATGTGCTCACTTCCACTTACTTCCAATACCATGGAGAGTTCTACGAGCAGTCTGATGGGGTGGCCATGGGCTCCCCCCTCTCCCCTACCATTGCTAACTTTTTTATGGAGGACTTTGAGGAAAAGGCCCTCAGTTCGGCTCCTTTGAAACCTTTGCTCTTTCTTCGATACGTGGACGATACTTTTGTGGTATGGCCCCACGGGAGACGCAGCCTGGATGAATTCTTCGATCTCATGAACTGTCAACACAGCAGCATCAAGTTCACCATGGAAATAGAATAAAATAATAGACTTCCGTTTCTTGACGTTTTGGTTTCCAGAAGAACGGACGGAACTCTCGGTCACAGCGTTTACCGAAAACCCACCCACACGGACCTTTACTTACATGGACGTAGTCACCACCATCCTTCGCAGAGAATGGCAGTAATGAAAAGCCTGATTCATCGAGCCGTATCTATCTCGGACAAAGATAGCCTGGCACCTGAACTAAAGCGCCTTCGGAAAACCTTCCAGCAGAATGGATATGATGAGAGACAAATTTCCAAGGCCCTAAAAAGGTCCATATCCAAGACCAACTCAAGGAGAGAAGATGGAGAAAGAGACGATCGAACTGCGATGGCGTGTTTACCATACATCTCTTCAGTGTCGGGGAAAGTAGCGAGAATTCTGAAGAGATTCAACATCCAGGCCATCCACAAACCACCAAAAAAGATCCGGGACATGCTCGTCCAAGCGAAAGATCCGGTAGGATTGAAGACACCTGGCATTTACCAAGTGCCATGTGGGTGCGGGAAAATATACATCGGTGAGACGGGCCGCACTATAGACACGCGGCTCAAAGAACATAAGCGCCACCTCCGACTAGGACAGCCCGAAAAGTCAGCCATCGCAGAGCATTGGATGGAATGCAAAAATACTGTTAAGTTTGACGACACCAAGATGCTCTGCCGATCCAATGGCTTTTGGGATCGACCCATTAAAGAGTCTATTGAAATTAGACTGTCTAAGAATACCATCAATAGAGACTCCGGATATGCTTTGAGCAGCACCTGGAAACCTGTGCTCAAGACTATACAAAAGGCTAGGCAAAACTACCAATCAGAGCATGCTGCTGACGACAGCCAATCAGCAGTCACCTGACCACCAGAGTGACTGTATATAAGCAAGTCAAATTCTCACTCGACATTCACAGCCCTGAGGACGATGACCGAGTCGGACATCGAAACGTTGGCAGATATGGAGTTCCTGACCCGGTGGCGATCCCGAGAACTCTTTACCAAATGTAATTATTTGCTTGAAAAAATAATGATTTTTATTTTAGTTCCATGTCTTACACTAATATCATTTTTCTTCAAAAGGAAAATTTGTTCATAACTTTTGTTTTGAACTAAATTTATTTTTGCTTCTAGGAGGGGGCAGTTGCTCTGCCCTTGGCAGTTGCAGTTGCTGGGTATGCCCATGTGCAGTCCAGTCTCATGAGTAATTCCGCATGTATGCAACTCTGACATGGCCAGGTTATGAAAAACACCGCATTACTAGAAAAGCAGGGGAAACAAATATGAGCTGTTAAAATACCCATATGATTATATTTCAGGAATTATATTTTAACTATGCAGTAGCCCATTAATATAAAATTATGTACATTGTGCCCCCCTAACCTTATTCCCTTATGTAACTTTTTTTCCCAATATGATGAGTCACTACACCAATTCTTTATATGTAACATATTATGTGAGAATAACAGAGCACAGCTGCATATCATGTAAAAAATATTTCATAAATGAAAGAATTTATTTTTGCTAATGGGAAGTCCTCAGCTTAGGACCCATGAATTACTGGACATGTCAGATTACCACTGTAAACCTGGTTGTATAGATTATATTTTGTGAAAATATAACAATTTTTAATCTTAGCGATAAACTCAATCAGCATGTAAAACTGGTTAATGGAACCTGCTTTTATCAAATGAATTGAGGTAGATGCACTCTCATCATGGATACGGCATTCCTAACATAAATGATGCCTAATTATCGTTTCTATGAGACAATGAGATTTTTAAAGTTTGATGGCTTTCAAAGCGATTGCAGTGTATGAAAGTAGAAAGTTAGATATCAGAAGCCAGAAATATTGCAACCTGTGGTCCAAGCATGCTGACTGCTGGTCGATATAGGTATCTTAAATGAACAAATTTTTTCTTAAAGTTTAGTGATAATCTCTTCCTTGACTAAAAAGCATGAAAGTGCTTCCAAAGGAAGTGAAAAATAACTGCTTGGTTGAACTTGAATTTGATCAGGATGAATGGGTAATATCAGTGGTGTAACTAGAAATATGCTGGGGGGATGGTGGGGTCTGAAGGCGACCCAACCCTCCTCCATGCAACGGGAAAATTTTTGAAAACTGAGATGCCTGGAAATACATTTCACACCATTTTGGTACTTAAAATTTGGGTTTCACTCGTAATTCCGTGGGATATCATCACAGCAGGGAAGACATTAGTATACTGTAAAATTCTCCGAGGATTTGGGGGGATTTACCCACTTATCCCCCCACAGTTACGCCACTGGGTAATATGATCAATCCCATCCTTCTTGCATTAAGATTTCCTAAGTCACTGGGTGGTAGTATAATGAAATATATGTGCATGCCTAACAAGTAAATCACCTTTCGTTAATACAGTAGATTCCGTTTAATGGGTCCACCAGTTACTTGGGGCAGCCGCTTAATTGGGGCAGATCTTGAAGAACAGAACCCAATAGAGGAATATCCCAGAGTATTCTCCGCTTAATTGGGACAGCATGCCGCTTTATTGGGCCATGAGTCGGCAACATAGACTCCATACTCGCGACGAAATTAGAATTTTTTGTTTTCAGAATACTATTTTTTTTCCTTTTTTGATTTACTCTTATTTTTCACAAATGTTCCTATTTTTGCCCTATTTTGAAAGCTCTTGTTTTTATACTATCCGCAAGAGGATAGGACTTTTCTTTAATATGACTAAGTAAAAGACATTCATTCAGTCTCGCCCGAGGCTGTGAAATATGTTGTTAACAAAAGTGTTACAATTCTTAAAAATGATAATAAATTGACTAAACCCGCTGATTTATTAATCAAATCAATAGTTTAATGAACTTATGTTGCATTATTAGCATTCTTTAGTCTTCTTTCTATCATTTTAACGTTTGTTTACGCCCATATACAGGATAGTTCGCCTAATTGGGGCAGCCGCTTGATTGGGGCAAAGTGCACAAGTCCCGATATGTCCCAATTAACCGGAATCTACTGTAGCTACTCTTGAAAATAGGACTTTAAAGCTATTACCCCCATTAACACATTCAATGCAGGCCTGATTTTCATGGAAGTCGTCAGAATCGGCCGATAAAATAAGAAAGGAAAATAGAGAGAGGTTTTCGCGCCATAACTTTCGTTCAAATACTGCTATTTACAAGGCGTTCACGGGTCGAAAGAGGGAAGCTTGCCAAAGGCCATGCACATGATCGGAAGACTCGGAAGTGTATATTAGTCACATACAGAGGGGGAGAAAGGCCCCCGTCCGACTGGCAGAGCACGCCAATTGACGTGCTCCGTATTTTGGCTTGGACAGTACCACGTCAATTGACATGCTCCACGTTGAATGGGTTAAATTAATATTTTGATTTAAAAAGTTAATTTAGAGATCTATAATGAAATAATATGCATTAATAATGGGTCATGATATGCTACATAACTATGTGTTGATTCCATGGTTGCTGAAACCAGTTTAGTTAATCATATACATCATAGGTACCTAATAGTTTGAGTCACTAATGATGTGAAATTACCTGTGTGCACCAAAGTGCCGGAATTCATGAAGTAGTGTTTTTGTTGAAGAAGACTCAGAGTTGTACTCTGCATAAAACTGGCGAAGTGCTTCTTCTTTGTCCCTCCATAACTCAGTCAGCCAATGACGAAGTTCTATGTCACTATCAGGAAGAGATGAGACAGGATGCCTAGGCACAGGTAATAAAGAAAATATATATCATCATTGGGAAGCAATGGAAAAGGAGAAATGGTCAGTAAAGCTATGGAGTAGGTTAGGTCTTATGGGTTTTCTTACGTTGACATCACGTGCTCACATCATCACTAATCACCACTACCAATGCATGAAGTATCTGAACAATTTGAATGGATGCATGAATTGTAGTTCCTGTTATTTAGAGTCAACTTTTGTTGGTGCAAAGAAAGCACCCATAATAAGAGTTTTTCTTAATATCTACAATTCCTATAGTTAGTAACTCTGAATCTCAAATGTACAGTCAACTATGGAGTTTAGTTATAGGTTAAGGTTTGTAGATATATGTGGTTGTTATTTTAGGGGGAGGGATTCTTTGGAGTAGCCCAATGACTTGCTCATTGAACATGTTTTGTGGCTTCTGGTATTGTGAAAACAGTTTGTTCATTCTAAATATTGTTGGAATTACCTTTAATTAGTGATAACTTGAATGGCGTAAATGGCAACATACCCAATTAGAAATGTAGCAATCAAGGATCAAATCCTGTTCAAATCAAATGATTATTTTGCAAGAAATTTTCTCCTTTGATGTTCACAAGAAAAAATGTCTCAATTTTTAAATCAATGATACTGATGCATAGAGACAAAAGACATTATTACTTCCAATGATATTGTTGTTTATATTATTGGGCCTTACCTTTTCACTCGGAAGTACACTTCTTCAGGGAAAATTCCTCTGGCCATATCTGCTTCAGACTGGGGCAGGGAGCGTGGGTAAGCTACTGTGATATCGTACACAGCATCTAGTTGTCCATCTGTGTAGGGAAGACCAGAGACACTGGATTTTAATGCGAGGATGAAGAAGGAATGATGATAGTATGTACAGTATCAATATGCTACAGAAAAGTATATTTAGAGGCTCATTTTCAGATAGCAGATAGTATTTAGATGATGCTTATTATATGTTACGATTTATATCTCAAAATTCAATTGTTATCTGTTCAGTACTTAGAGATTACACTAAGAGTGGGGGAAGGGTGGACAGAACCAGTCGCTCTTGACACACTCTTTGTTTCAGGACGTAAAGTATACAAGGAATGTACGATTTAATGTCCTGCCTGATGCATGGACAGCTGTTCGATTCATCAGTCATCGGAACTCCATTATTGACTCAAAAATATTATAATGGGATAACATTTGTTTGCATATTATGCATTGAAAAGAGAAGCTTCAACACCATAAAAATGGAATTAATGCTTTCAAATGGCAGAGAATATTAAAAACCTACTACCTGACAGCATCAAAAGAATTTATTTGCTAAGATAGGCTACAACATTCCACAAGTGCAATCGCCAAAAATTTAATTAAGCACTCTACAGGTCATTGCTTCCGAAGTTGAATTATGGTCAAAATATGCGTTAAAATATGGTTAACATAATTTAAAAAGTTTTTTCACAGTAGTTTTTTATTTTTTACTGTGAAGAATGGAAATCGCGAATTAGTGTCACTACCTTGCTTTTAATAATTTTTTTGCGAGCCACGGTTTACCCCCGGAGTAGCGGCAATACACCGATCAAGAAAGCAGTAGGTGTTGCGTCAAAATAGCCACTACGTATTTTGTATCGTCGATTTGTACTTTTTAATTTAACTACCGTCAATACGTGCGTTTTCTTCCCGAAACAAAGCTATGTAAGTTATTTTTACTAGATGGAATGGAAGATCCTTAGAAAATTACATGTAATTTATCTTTGTCCGTCGATTTTAAATTAATATCGTTCCATCATTCCTTTATCTTTAAAGACCTAACCTCAGTAAAGCATCGATTTATTTGCAATTGTTTTACTGCTCTATATAGACTAAGATACGTTCAGTCAAATAGGGTAGTTAATAATATATAGGAGTCTTTATAGCAAATTGAAGGTTATTTCGAAAAGACTTTACTTGGCAATAACTTAGATATGAAAATAATGTACAATATGCATGGTATTCTGTGATTGAACATTGTGAACTTTTTTCGCTGGGAAAAGGCTATAGTCGCAGTATAAAATGAAGATTCAAATTAGAAGGGCTAAATTCTCTAATCCAGCGCTGGAAGTGCTTCTGCGCGGTAAAGTACTCTGAGAGGTGTTTTATGCTTCCGTAGGGGACATGTACTCTCACAGATTAACAAATACGCTATAAATGAAAAATAAAATTAACCTTTTCTGCAGTGAATTTATATATTATGGATCAATGCTGCAGCCGTTAGAAATATAGAGCTAAGGAGATTTTTTTGCCCTTAATTTACTGCATTCTCGCAAGCCTTCCTCCAAATGCCTATTTTCCAATTTAACTACGAAATACCTTTCATACGCCTTAAAGGGTATGACTGCACGGGCCATCTCGGCTTAACAAAGGATTCAGTGGGCATTCCCATTTGGACTTCAGACGCTGTGCTAATGAGTGATCTGGCACTTCACGTCACTTGTAAATTATCTTGGAGCGCTTAACTAACCGCTAAACACTACTCCTGACTCAGTCTGCGTTAACTGCCGTGAAATCTTAATTATTCAACCGCAGCATCTGGGTTAACGCAGGACCATTAAACGTGTCCATGGGAAACGAGTGCGGCTAAACCTAAAACAAGTTCGGGCAGTGGTTTTCACACTCGAGGCGCAAGCAGATGGAATTAATTACGCTCCATCTTTCAATTTTAACCCAAACTTTCATCAAGATAGCCCCTACAAATTCAAAAGGGAAGCTCTTAACCCTTTATAACCCAATTTGGCTTTTAAGCAACATCAAAAATGTATACATTTTCAGCTCTACTCTGGATAGATTTAAACTACATGTTCTTTTGTGCCGTAATTTTAATGGCGAAATGTGTAGCAGCCGCAATAATTATGATTGAGTAGAAAATTTTTACTTTAAAAAAATGAGAAGTCTTCAAAATTAATTTCTACTAGAAGTAACTCTGGGTTAGAAAGTGTTAACAGTTCTTAGAGCTGTTGCTAGAAAGCAAATAGCTCTAGTTTTTTTTCGGCTTTGATGCTGCGTTCTAGAGAAGCAAGTACAGGGAGGAAAATAAGGAGATTTCGAGAAAAAATCTAATTATGTAAATTAAAACAATAACGTAAAAATTCCATGAAGAAAAACATTTACCCTGATTTGAAATCGACCCAATCAATATCTCCTGCACTGCCGCAGTAGTCATCATCGTCACGACCCAAATTTGACTGGGTTATATACCCGTTGGTGGTCCACCTGCCGGTGAGTATATATACCACCTCTTCATCGGCGGTGAACGTACGTAAAATGCGTACGAGGGAAAATTTTGACGATGCAAGTGTAAAGGGACCACTTTAACATTTCCAGTGTTATTGGCAGTATTCAAGACATCAGCAGACTATCAGCAGTCAAGCGCTGTAATATACTAGGAGAATACAATGAAATCTATCTTCGACCGCCACGTGGAAATGCAAACAAATATCACCATCGACCCTGTTACGCACATAAGTTTTTCACTGTCTCTTTTATTGAGGTTTTAGTCGCTTTAACCACCGCGTATATTGTTTTGGATGCTTTTCGACTTCTCGTAGTAGTATAAGCGGTTCCTGACCATCTATACGCGGAATCAGAAACCACGTTTACTTCAATCTAATAATAAGAGACGACTCATTTATTACCCTCTTTTGTCATCCGAATTTAATTGATATGTGATTAATTCTCTACGTTCCGATTGATTTCAAACAACTGAAAGCACTTGACAGAAAAATAAAAACCACCATTGACAGTTGGGGTTACTTATGGGCATAACAAAATTTACTCAACATCACTTAGATAGAACTTGCGTAATCTATAAAACTTTTGTTTACTTTCGATCAGCGAATAATTGTTTCCATCAACGACTGTTCTTGTAGATGTCACGGCAAAAGGTCGATACATTTCATCGGCTATGCTTGCAAATGAAAGTTAATGGTCGTATTTATATGAAATGTGCCCCATTTCATTCAATGCGTAAACCGTAAAAAGGTTTTAAACGAAGTGGAGGAAATCAATCAGAGCCGAATTCATCGAAAGATATCGGTGGATAGAACAGAAAGACGAGTTAATTGATAGGTGATTAATTATCGAAGTTTTGATTGATTCTAAACAACTGAAGCACTTTGACTGTTGGAGAAATCTCTAGCTATAAAATGTGCCATTTCCTCTCTTTTCCCCAGTTCTCTCCCACTTTTCATGAGTTGGTGACGTTATTAGTGTTCTGGTTAATTTACTTGTTAAGGAAGGAATTGCTCACTAGAATATATACGATAATGAATTATGTGAGGCCCATGAAAAGGCCGAGTAGTAGTTGAGAGGTATGAGCTCGTGAGGTCATGAAATTATTTGCGAAAGAGTTATGGCCGCCGACTTTTCATTGCACGAAAAGCTCGAGGATCAAAACACGAAAAAATACGGGTTTAATTATTTTTCAAACTCTATCCAAATTTAAGACACGGTCTCAGGCGTTACTTTGTGGAATTGCTTCATGTTAAATGAAATAAAATAACTATGTTTTATTCCACACTTTATTTTAAGTGTTGAAACCGGTCGTACGATTTAAAATAAAGTGTGGAATAAAACATAGTTATTTTATTTCATTTAACATTCTATCCAAATTGACAATTAAAAAGTTAATGAAGGAGCCCATGAAGACTGAAATATGGCATACGCTCCTAAGAAGTCCCCCGACCCAAATATCTGGATGTGCGACTGTAAATTCGTATTATAGCACATTTGTTGGCACACATTTGTCGAATAGATCTCGCATTCTGCCATTCATCCTCTCCGAGTGCGATCAGGCGCGTGAAGTGGACAAGATTCGCGTGTCATAAATTATCGAATTTATTTAGAGTACTCTGTTAACTGCTCTCAATTTCTGCCATCCACTCACAAGCAGAGTTTGGTGAAAGTATCTGAGTTACCATAGGGCATTCCGACAGCTAATATGCTCTGGACAAATTCCCTCATTCAAGAGTTTCAACCCGGAAATTGGATGCGACTTTAAATTACGTATAAGATGTTTTTACTTTTAACCACTTAATTCAACAGAATATAACAATTGCTAGTAATCTTATTTTTGTTTTCCAAAAATGAGGAATCCTCGCCTCACAGCAATCACCTCGCATGATGTATTCACATTCAATGACCGATACGTTTCTGCTTTTCAAAATCATAGGTACTCTCAACAGCAATGTGGTATTTACTACAGCTTGAATTGGGCATTATCGGTGAAAAGATATCATTTTTAAACACAAAAGAGATAAACGATTTAAGTTTTTCCTGGTGAATACTTCTGACAAATATTTCTCGGGTTTGCATCCAGGTTAAAGCTTTTATGTAAGCCGACGTTTCGGAAGACGACTTGTCTTCCATCCTCAAGGCTGTGTTACTTGAATGAAGTTCAATTTCACACTGAACAGGATCGACCGTTTACGGAGACAACAATACGGCTCAGGTGTCGTCCGATTGGCTGCAGGTCTTTTGAAATTCTTCACGTTTAACCCTTATGTTTTTCATACAGCTGATTACAGGTCTCCATGTAGTGCTTAGATGAAAGCCGGTGTCCCGATTGAAATTTTTGGGATTGAGGCGGATCTCTATTGCTTCCTTAACTACGCGGTCCCAGTAACGTTGAGCATGGCAAAGGATTTTGGTGTCGTCCCATTTAATAGCATGGTCTTCATCAATGCTGTGTTCCGCCACGGCCGACTTTTCTGGTTGCGCTAATCTGAAAAATCTCCGGTGTTCTTTCAGCCTCGTCTCAATCGTTCGGCCTGTCTCCCCCACATACATTTTACCACATTCACAAGGTATTCCATAAACCCCTGGTGTCTTCAACCCAATCGGATCTTTCACCCTCACCAAGCGGTGCCTTAATTTAGGTGGTGGCAGATGGACAGTTTTGATATTATACCGTCGTAGAATGCGGTGGATCTTACCAGATATGGTTGACACATATGGGATTAAGGCTGTTGATAGCGGTTTTTCAGGCGGCTCATCCGGGCAACTCTTTTGTTTTATGTTGAATCTGCTTAGGGCCTTAAAAATATCTTGTTTTCCATAGCCATTCCGTAAAAATGTTGTCTTAAGGTGGTCTAACTCGGCTGAGATGCTTGTATTATCTGATATTAACTTGGCTCTATGGACCAAGGTAGATAATACAGCGGCCTTCTGCGATGGATGGTGGTGGCTCTGTCCGTTGAGATACAGGTCAGTATGCGTTGGCTTCCTATAAACGGAATGACCTAGGCTCCCATCTTCTTTCCTATGCATTAGGATGTCCAGGAAAGGAAGTCGTCCATTCTCTTCTACCTCCATGGTAAATGTGATGCTCGGGTGTTGGTTGTTCATATGTGTCAAAAATTCCTGCAATGCAGCTGTGCCATGTGGCCAAACTAAAAAGGAATCGTCCACATATCTGAAAAAAACATTTTGGACGGCAGGGAGCGGTATCGAGGGCTTTTTTCTCAAAATCTTCCATGAAAAAATTAGCGATAGCCGGTGATATTGGTGAACCCATTGCGACACCATCCATTTGCTCATAAAAAATATCCTCAAAAGAAAAATAGGTGGAAGTGAGCACACGATGAAAAAGTTTGACCGTCTTCGTATCGAATTTACTCTCTAGCAGACTCAAGGTGTCAACAAGAGGGACCCGCGTGAAGAGAGACACCACATCCAAACTAACCATCAAATCGGTAGGATCCAAACGAATATCCTTAAGTGTGTTCACAAATTCTAGTGAGTTTTTCACATGGTGTTCACTGAGACCCAAGAATGGTGTTAGGATACCCGTAAGATATTTGGCAACGTAATATGTGGGAGAGTTAATTGCGCTGACAATCGGCCTCAACTTTCAAGCTCAAGCTTCAAGTTTCAATTTAAATAGATAATAATTTACGCTATATATAAAAAGAACCAAAAGAAGTAACAACCGTCACTCTTGTCTTTTATAAAATATAAATCATCGCTTATAACTAATTATAAATATATTATAGCTATACAAAAACTTAAACCACTTTATATTTTTACGCTACTAGCCCATCTCTGCTGATGTTTATGTGAAGGTTTCTCACACTCGTTTTCCCCGTTCCTCGCCTTTAATAGCCCTACCCTCTTAGCCTTTATCTGACGCTATCTTTCAACTTGCTCCCCACTCTGTTCCAGGAAACCGCGGACGCCTCCGTCGAATTAGCGGGTCGGAAGGGGAGGATAAGAAGTTTATCCCTTAATGACCCTTGCCTGTACTTACACCGCCTGAGCATATCTGGCTTGGTTGGAGGGTCGGGGTCACACGGCGGCGCCAGGGGAATATCTCAATTCCCTTATTTTCACTCTCCTCTTCTGGAATAACGTTTTCCGGGCTCAGATTCGAGCGTCGTTGAAGTTGAGGCACCCGTAGAAAATTTTTTCCTGCGACATCTTTCCTTCGATTACAACCCAGTAAAACTAAATTGGTGCACATGTTACCTCGTAGTATAATACCTCGTAGGTATTTACAGTCTTTCCTTGGGGCGTATTGAAAAACCAGGGAAAAGTCGTGAATCCTAATGCTACTTTTACGTCGTAGGTATTTACAATCTTTTCTTGGAGCACATTGAAAAACTACGGAAAAGTCGTAAATACTACTGCTACTACACATACGTTGTTTTTTATAAATCAATAAGTATCGCTCGAGGGATTTCGATAAAAACCAATTTTATTTGCTGAAACGAAACAATTTCAAACGCAAATTCGAATACAAACAGTTTCATGCGCTTGTCACATATTTGTTTTTACATAATTTCAACAAAATTTTTTCGAATTCATCTTTGCCAATTTTATTGGTTCTATAACAATTTTATTAAGTTTGGGGAAAATGTTCACAAACGATGTCAACCAATTTCGAGAATAACAATACCTGATGGATGGATTAGCCTCTTTTATAGAACATAATACGTTTCGCATCGAGGCAAAAGAAGTCAGCCTGATGAATTTTCGTACATCCCTTCGGATTGCAGAACTGATATTATATTTTTTGGCGTATTCGTAGAATTCCTCATGGCATTCAATTTTTTATTATCATTTATTGATAATTCTATTTCAAAAATTTTGTACAAGAAATAAGAGTAACACGTGACCAATCTGATCCCATTGATGATAGAATGTTGTTCTCAAATAGTGTTCTTGGAGCTTCATGAAGTTAAACTATTAATAAAAAACTTTTCGCATCTCTTTCAGGAAATCGATAAGCCTAACATTAAATTATGGCGCGTTCAATTCGAGTATTTATTCTCAAGAAAATTTGAACGTAAATACCAGATCTGCCAATTAATTTTATTAATTGGGTTTCTCATAAATTCCCGCCGTAGAATTTCACGCTGCAATGGGCTCGTTTAGCAATATCATTTTGTTTTTAATTGTGATTGAGAATGATAAATAAATATACCCATATTTTTTCGTTGACCAATCCGTCGCCTATTTTTTGAGCTTCACACGACGAATAATCGATCGCCATGACCGTTGCGCAGATGAGTTAATGACGTCACGAAATCGTGCCGCGCGAGTCGCCGCTTTTCCTCGGCCTTATGAATAGTACTCGTGTGATTTGTTGTTGTACATAATTATGTCAGTGATTCATTCCCTCAATGAAAGATTTAATGAACGAGTAGATGAACCAATGCTCTAATGACGTGATTAACTCATGAAAGTGGGCGACAAATTTCGTGTATTCTTATTTTAAACTCACGAGAGAATTTTTGAATGGGCAATATTTTATTTTCATCGTAACTTATCTTTCTCTTCCATCTATCATTATGATTATTGTTTACACAAATTATTTCCATGAATGGCTATTTTGGTTCTTAGAGAACGATCTCATTGAGCCATTGAGCATGTGACTTTTGCTAACTAGGTTAAGTACATCTGTTTTACTGTGGGATAGAACGTCAAAATTACTTTTTTGCAAAATTTTGAGAACCATTGACTTACAAAAGTTCCCTCAATGCCTATGCTTTCCCTTCTCGTCTACAGTGGTATCTAAGAGCAGCGTTGATTAAAAAGCCATTAATGAAATTCACGGTTGAATTGCTTTCTGCCAGAATTTCCTCATTGACAAAATTAAGGGAATTTCCATTCCTGATTGAATTATCACAAAAAAGTTACCATTAGTCTCCAAAAGGATGTTTTGTGCTTCTTCTAAGTTTTCCGAGCGAACTCAAAAGAAATGATAAGCCAAAAATTTGCACATCCAAGAATATACCGCAACATGTATGAGTTATTTGCATCCAAATTACCAGGCTTCCTATAAGAACAATCGAAAATTTGAAATTACAGAATATGAATAAAAATATTTCAATCAATACAAATTTCAATCAGAGGAATGGAATGTATCACACAGTCCTTCCTTACACCTTCGTTCAGGCAGAAATCATGCACACTACCATTTATGTCAATTATTCCGTATGCGGAGCTGTTTTCTAACACTTTGTTACGATACTCTTTATTTACACCAAGGGTGAGATTCGCCATGAATAAATCATTTGGCTTAGTCAGGATTCAAACCCGCATCTCCCAATTGCCGATCAGGTGAGTTACAAGTCACACTACCAAACTTACTAAATGGCAGCGTACCTCACCAGCAATTCGGAGATCCAGGTTTATATCCAGGCTCAGCCAAATGACTGTTTTCATATTAAATTTCACTCTTTTCATATTAAAATTCATTTCAAATTTTAAATAAATAACCATGCACCAGTGCTTGTGACTGCGGAAAAAGATACTTGAAAATATTTGTTCTTACATGGCATTATCACTCGTCCAGTCTTTTTCTTAACGTAGGTATAAAAATAAAATGTCATGGGTATAAACTGTACAAAGTGTACCTCTCACTATACACGTTGTAGTATAGGAAAGTAGCACTACGCGAGGTCACAATTTTTCATGCTAAGCAATGCTTTTTCCCTCACTAGGTACCTTTGGGTTAAAGTTCTTGCCTTGAGCTTTAAACAACTCTAATGAAGACTTTCCAATGCTGACCTTAAATGGCGTTTTTCCCTCGGCTAAATTTAATTACTTGCACCGCGGCGTGAACTGGGGTGCAGATTAACCTATTTCTATTTGAAGTTACCTCACTGAAACCGTAGTGTAAGAACGATGGAACCATTTGACTCACCGTAGCCTCAAAACGTTCGTATCAATTTGAGAAAAGATGTGAGAAATATAGGAAAAACAGCATGTTGTCGTCGGGTGTCGAAAAGAGAATGAAAATTCCATAGAGGAAAAATACTTAGCCTCGTCCTGTAATCACACGGGAATACTTCGAGCACTCTCACCCAGTGGCGCAGCGACCGGGGGGGGGGGGGGGAGTTTTGGGGGATAAAAACCCCCCCAGGGCTCAGAAACGTTTTTAAGTTTAATCCGTTTTACTTAATTGGATTAATATTACTTACAGAATAGTGTAAATATTAATGAAATATCCCTCCGAAAGCCGTAAAACTCACCATTTTGAACTATTTATCTTGAAAATTTTCTGAAGGAGTGCCGCCGTACCTACCCGCTTACCCTGGCGGGTACTCCACACCCCCAGACACTCCAGTATTAGTTGTGCCTTAAACCCCCCCTAGCCTTAATTCGTAGCTGCGCCCCTGCTCTCACCAATCACTGTGTGGAATGGTGTTCGGAGAAGATGACCGACAGAGAGATCGGGACTCCTAGGTGGGTCCTCTGAGGGATGCAACTGAGGGTGCCGGGAACCAAGTCCGAGACTTATACGCCCGCGCTCCCGGGGAGGGGTTTGGGTGGGAAGGAGCAAGGAAAGAGGCGCCGCCGCGATAGGGGCCCGAGAACGCCTCTGGGTTAAGGATTGGGTTGGAAGGGAAGGGACGGGGCAACACCTTACTGCTATAGAAACGGAAAGGGTCCACTAAATAGCGAAGCCCGGCATCAGCCATTGATGTGCAAACGATTTTGGTGAATTTTCCTATTAAAGAGAAAAATCCATCGATCAAATCGTTGGATACAAGGTGACCGACAGCTTAGGCAATTTGCGCCTGTCATATTGTATGAAGTATGGTAGCAAAATTCTACCAGCAAAATATTTCCTCATTTGTTTTCTTGGGCCGTAGCGTCTGCACGAATGTGTGTTGACTGTTTCTCCGTATTAAGCTGCCCTCTTGTGTTTGCCATAAGGGGAGTAAAAGAACGTTTTTTGCTCTGTTCTAAAACTGCAATGGAGTGTTTTTGCTTCGCCCCGCCATTCCACTACACATACTTAACGTAATTGTTTGGAGACTCTCATAGAAGAATAAATTACGTCAGCGCTATACGGGAAGGGTATGGAAGAAAGCATGAAGAGAAACCCGGCGTCGGCATTAGCCTTTTCTCCTCGAAAGGCACCAAGGGGACCAAGGCTTAACATCCCATACGACGGACAAAAGTGTTGCGCTCGAAGCGTAATATACAAAACATTCAAGCAAGGATCGGGTGAACTCTGAAAAATTCTCTGCCTCCGCCGGGATTTGAGCCCGGGCCCTCCAATGAAGCTTACACGGCCTAGCTAATTGCCAAGTGCACTCAGCGCTAATCTGGAAGATTTTTTGAATCCAAGTAGAGAGAATTAATTTTGGTCAATAGAGTTTTTGCACTTTTCGTGTACTTGAGGGTATATTCATAACGTTTTACCGCACACTAGTTCTCAATTTTTTCCTAAAATTTGAGGAATCACGAATCAAATTTGAATTTCATGGATCTGATTTTTAGTGACTGGGAAATATCACGTACGGGTTTTCACGGGAGGAATCTGATTTTGAAATTCATTACCATGGTAATTTGATCTGAGGGCGACATTTTTAAGGATATTTTTAGAGCACCAAAGTTATTTCGGATGGAAGTGTAAAGAATATCTTCTATATATCTTCTAGTGGTCACTTCCGTTCCATCCTTGATATGCATCAAGGCGCATAAATATTGATGAAAAAAATGAATGAAAAAAATGAATGCTTCCAAAGGTCGGTTTTATTCCACAACCACCTTCTAATGTGTCCTAATAACCTAATGTGTCCAGAAACCATATACCGACTCCGCTAAATTGATTCGGAGACAGAAGAGTTCCATTCGCCATCGGAATGCTATATAATCAGTGGAGGATTTAGGGGGAAGTAACGGGTCATGGCCTCCTACAAGTCTTAAACTTCAAGTTGTATATTTATTTCTTCTACATTGCTAAACTTCTTAAACGTCTAAAAATGTTCAATTTCATCTTTTGCTAAGAATAAAAATGAAATTTTAAGTTCCGATATGGGTAAACAACGGATATTTTAAAAATGCTACTTGGAAGAGCATTCCTCTCTCTCTCGTGGGCTATTCCATAATTCCGGGCCCCCAAATTTGATGCTGAACCCGCCTCTGTAGTAATGTCATATTTTATCCTGTTGCTCGAATGTTGAAAAAACATAACTTATTCATGCGATAACCTAAGGATAGTTTTCGCTTAGTAAACGGCACCTTATTGTTCAAGGAATTAACCGCGGGCTGTTCAACGGCGCACTTTTTCGGAGTCATCTTCAAGTCCATGCAAAGTGCGGAAATTCCACAGAGGAAATATAATAATTTGCCAACACCGCGATTCCACACCGGATCTTCTGCATTCGCGAATGTGGCGAATTTTGGGAGATAGAGGAAAGAATCATTTTTAAGTGAAATGATTTTTCCTCAGTGGAATTTTCATACATCATAGGCGTCTTATTAAGTTCCACTCCAGATATCGCATGTATTTAAAAGGAATGAATTCAATTCCTCAAGATGATGAGAGTAATGCTCAGTAATTTTACGTATAGCGTCACTTTAAACCAACCGTGAGTGGAAACTTTGTGTGGAAAATTACTAAGTCGTCCCTAATCTCGCCATTGCGACAATTCCACAAAGTTGAGCAAGAAACTATTGAATCATTAATTCCTCGAATTTCTTTCCAGCATGCATCTCTTAGTCAATAAAAGTCCTCTGCAACTGTTCACATTCGTTTTTAACGGGAGCTGACTGTTGCAGTTAAGCACTGCACTTATCCTCTAATTGCACTGCTTTTTTTAATGATGCCAAGGCGTGAATGACGTCAGTCGCTCCAATTTCCATGCGCTGACGGCCAGAGGCCGCTAAAATGCCGTGTCGACCCCAAAAAGCACTTCACTGTCCACTAAAGAGAGAGGGGCTCTGGCCTCCTAAGCGCTGAGTAGGTCTCCCTCTAATCCAGGAACTCTTGCGGGGATTGCTACGAGCTCTCCTACCAGCCTGGCGTGAATATTAGGCCCCGTAAGAAGTTTTGTAAGAGGTCAAAACGAGGGCAAAGGATCAGTCTGAACATTTTATGCCATCTCCAGTTTTATCCAGCTTTAACCTCCTTCCAAATGATAGTTTATAGTTTCAATGCGAAGGCTTTCACGATGAGTTGTCAATGCTCTTAAGGTTTCCGGGTTTCGATCGCGTTACTTTATGTATGATGAAAACAATTTCGCCGGCAAATACCTTGTGACCTGAAGATGCCGTCGGAGTCACCGGCGAAACTGTCCATTCTGGCTACAAAACGTATTATTACTTCTTTATATGGCGACCCTCATGGGAAATTTATTATGCAAGTTGCGACATTAGAGATACGCTTTTGCGTAATGGAGGGATTTGGAAAATAAATAAGAGATATTCACTAAAACTAAATATTCTTAGATATAGAGTGTAGACTCTTATGCATACAGGTACCAAAATATTAGAATAATAAATGCAGGCTTTACGTTAAGTTTAGCATAGAAAATCGGGTCCCATACTGCCAAAAAGGTATCCAAATTCAGCCATGGGTATGTAGCGGAAGGTGAGGTTAGGATTGCTGGAGTTGGAAGGATGAACCATCAGCATGGGGGTGCGGGCACTCTTGCTCATACCAGGCAAGTAACCAAAAATTTACTTCGATGGGAGCTTGATTGGTACGCGGATTGCCAGCACTGATAATTTTTAGTCAATTGGAACGCACTGGAAAAACCATAAATATCATTATATAAGCTACGTATTTCGTTTGAATGGTGATGAATGTTAAATTCAACGCTGGTTATTTTCAGGCATTTTGAAATGTAAATATATTGCAAAATGGAGGGTCACTATGTCCCTCGGCCAATGGTCCCCACAGCAGATGCTTAGTGGGTAGTCGGCAACACGGAAAAAACTCGGGGGGGAGGGGACTAAAGCTCCCAAACCCCCCTTCGCTGGCTGGCATATGCATCGCTGTCTGAAGATATGAAATTAATTACATTGTTTTCAATGAGAGAGATAAAAGTGGTGCGTGTATACTCACTTTGCCGCATCCGCTGCGCTAGGAACACGAAGCCCGTGGTCTTGGGGTGCAGCACGTGGTCGTATTTCTCGAGGTGACGCTCGGCCGCGTATTCGTCGCTACGCTTCTTGTTCGCAGGCGAGAAGTCCGTGCCCTCCGGGAAGATTAAAATCTGCAAAGGGAGAAGGAAAAGAGAAAAAAAATGTCCATCAAAGTCCGTACATAAGCCGAGGACCACAAAGAAGAGGAGGAGGTTGTCATAGTAAATACTGTCTGTCTCATTGATGAAATGTCGTTTTTAAGCACTAGTTTTGGACACTAAAAATTGTGCAATTTTGATGAAATTTGGCACACACGTCAGAAAAGTTTGATTATTTTGTTTAATTTAAACAAAGTATCTTTATTTTTAGCTTTTGACGACATTTTAATTCATTATAATAATTTATTTAAATGCTCACTAAATATTTTTAAATCTTTCCTTACACTACTGTTACTGGGTATAAAAACAATTTTATTCGAAAAAAAAAACCTTTTACTTGTTATATATTATTTCAGAATTGCTTTGAATATCTATAATGTCTGCCTGAAAGATGAATTCAAAACATTTCTGTTCTTCATACCGTATTCCATGTAGGTACATCGGCAAATTCCATTGCAAATTCTGTCCTAGGACAGTAACTTGCAATGACCCTGCAATTAATTTCCCCTATTGTAATTTGGACTGGTGCACCTCGGGCGCACTCCGCGAGGCACGCGTATTCAGTCTCAGGTATTGATTTCGTTATCACTAACCCGCACTCCGTGTTGACTTGGAGGCATTGGACAGTCTTCCAGTAGAATAATTGGTTCTGCTTGTAAGACTTCCCGTGGGGAGCGAATGTTTCTAGGCCATCCTTCCATTCTCTTCCATTTCTATTCTCGCAAATATGAAGATATACTTCAGGAGCAAGACGATCTCCTAGCATCGATTGCAAGGAGATATGGCTAAAGCTAAAAAGTTGGGGTGATCAGCATTATTATTGCCCATGTATTCCAAATTTCGATACGAATTTTGGCACCTCTTTGTTTGTGTTTAGCACCACGGTGAAAAACCGTTTAGGTGATAACTTCCCCCTGTAGCAATCCATCAATAATTATGTGTTGACGAACTTGATTTAAAAGCCGATCAATCAACTCGAAAATATTGTTTCTGAAAGGTAAATGTTTTGCGCCTCATCAGGACTGAGGGATCCCTATCATACTCTTCCAAGCCTTCTCTATATTTCCTGAAAATTGCGCTGCAGCCTATCAAGTACTCATAATTGAGAAAGTTAAAATTTAATCAGTTCAGCTGAGTCTAGTCTATACTGTTCGTTGAACGTTGAGCTGATAGTACTTTTTCGTCCACGCGATGATACCTCCCCATGCTGAAGGTGTATATTTTGATTTTCTGACGAGATTCAAACCATCGAATCTCAAGAATGAGGAGGAAAATCTGGATATGGTACCATTATGGACTATTGCGCGTTCTACTCTGAAAATAATTTTTGCCATATGAAGAGATAGTAGTTATAATATCAGGCATTTTTACGTTTACTTTTCCGTTAAAAGCAATTGTAGGACTCAGTATTAATGCCTCATATACTTACATGGCGAAGATGACGAAAATGATAATGGTTCATAAACGATATTTCTCTGCTATTATCAAAAAACTATGTGTCCTAATAGTTCCAAATGTTTAGCTATGGCAGAAGTGGAAAAATAAAAGAAATACCGACGGTGAAAGATAAAACTTTTCATCACGTTCCTGAGAAAGTTTGGTTTCTGTAAAAAAATAATTGAATTTTCCCAAATGTATAGTAACTCATACGTTATACATTAAAATAGCTGATTTAAATAATCTTTGCCACTCGAAATATATCCATATAAAATTTTCCTACCCGATTTAAAGTTGAACTCTTTCGACTTAATTTTTTAACAAAGAGTTCACTGCACTTTCCTCACGTACTATTTGAGCTTAATTATTGTTCAGAGTCGACAGTTATAGAGTAGTCCTATTCGATATGAAAACGGAGATAAAAATTTGGAGACTGGTGTGCGTGGGCCGTGTGCAAAAATAGTTTCAAAGCTTTGGGCACATAAAAACTACCTTATCACTTAATTGTTTTGGTTGAAGCACGTTCCCAGCAACCGCCTTCCATGCGTTTTGCTGACTCCACATTCGTATTGTTATGCTAACATTTGAGTTCCTGCCGTTCTTCAAGATTCGCAACGTGCTGAGCTGTGCAAGGCTAAAAGAGGCCAACGCCCTCGCTAAGCCTTCTCACGTTCGACGAAGAACACTCAGTACGCACGTGCCCCACGAAACTTTGGCTAGTTTAATTTCTTTTATTTGGCAACGATATGGTGATTGAGAAGTCCTTAGATGGACGCAATTTATCCAAAAGGCAGGACCCAATACACTAGAAGAGTGGAAAAGTAAATTACACTTATGGTGCATCAAATTTGAACTTTATATGGTAAAAATTTGTCGCTGAAAGAATAATAGTTACTTGAGCGAATTTTAAGGTAGTTTCAACGCCTCGGTAAAATTAGGAATAATTTGATGAAACTTAGGTCACGCATTTTTTTGAAAGATGCACTTTCAACGGTTCAAAGAAAAATTGGATTCTCATATGCCGTTATTGAGATATTTGAAGGTAAAATAAGGATAATTTAATATGGGCTCTTATGGAGAAATACGGTTTTTTTCAAGCTAGCAAAGCTGTTCGTACAAGACGATGTTGAGACGGCAATCATTATAAGCAAAACTTTGTGATGAATCTAAATATGTACGGGGAAGTATAAGTTCATGATAAAATATGAAAGATAAAATTTGATGAACCTGGTAACTTTGGTGCAGAGCACTTCAAAAAACAGTTGACTTTTATTCAAGAGTATGTTAGAAAAATTAATATCATCATCACACAATGCATTACTGGATAAAACAAGAAAGGATAGTTTTCACTCAAGGGAGGGATGGGTACTTACCTGACAAGAGTGGCGGAGGTCTCGGAAGTAGTCGAGGATTTTTCCCAAGGAATGTTTGTCCTTCTCCCACGATCGGTGGATGTACAGGAAGCAGCTCATTTGCATCACCCATCCTATAACGACAGAGAGGAAGGAGAAAAGAACTGTCAAAACATCCACGACGACCATGCAAGATGCTATTTCATGATATGAAAATTTAAAAAATGTTAACGATTAAATGTGATTGTTTAACTACGGAAAACTCTTTAATAGATTTTTTTATTTTTAAAAATCTCCTTATATATTAAGTTTGTAGCGTGTCAGTATGTATGTCATGTCATCTAATCCGAAAACCACGGAGAGAAATACATGGAATCTAGTCACCTCTTTCCACCAACTCCTCACACTGCATCCAAATCTCCCGCTTGAAATAAATAAAAGCCTACATTGCCAAGCATAGGCGGATCTAGTGGGGGGCAAGGGGGCTCCCCCCCAGACCCTTAAAAAATATGCAAGATTTTTAATACGGTCCCGTTATCAATGCGTTCGTTTTGTATTACGGGGTATCCTTTCATCCAGATCCATTCACGGGCTATCCAGAACAAAATCCTGGATACGGCCTTGCTTGTGTCCCCCACAAAGAAATCCTGGATCCGCCCCAGTTGCCAAGTATTACCATTTCCTATGAGAAAGTGACCGCAATCGCGATCAGTGGATCGCGAAACCTCGGGCCTAATTTCCTGGTGTATCACGGGGCATGCACCCGTATTTCCAGAATTCGGGGTTTGATTCCCGATAAAACAATAAATTTATATTGGGGGCAATGGCGTAATGGCTAGCGTCACTGCAATCTGTCGTGGGGCCTTGAGTTCGATTCTATTAGATGGTGGCTACTTTTTTATCGTGCGTGCCTCATAACCCAGCAGATCGAAATCACGCTGTGCTAACGCTATTGGTGCCGGCCTGGGTGGTGGTAGGATAGCATCCCTGCCAGGCAACCGAAAGGTTGCAGTTTCCCCTGCTGGGCGGGATATTCACCGTCCAGGTTGATCACTGCCTATGCCGACGCGTCATCCCATATAAATTTCCATATATCGACCTGCAGTGAGCCGAAGCTAGAACCTGTGGTGGTGAGCGAGTATAACTACAGTAAAAACAGTAGTAGAGGCTGCCAGCCACCTCTTTGATCTAGGTGTTAACCCCCTCTGCAACCTCACAAGGGTCACGGCTGTAAGTAAAAGTAACTACTTCCATTGCTTTTACCGCGTTTAAAAGCCTAAAATAGGCTGGCTATAGTTTTCTGTCACACCATAGTTATCCTATTTTAAATTTGAAGATCTCGCGTGAATCATCATTTTTTTTACTGCCGCAGTGGATTGATACGTGAGGCTACATATTTCAAAATAGTGTGAGCCATCTGCCTCATGTGTTTGCTTAAAGAACTGGTTATATTTGGCTAGTGGTTATATCACTTTATTATAAATGGTGTAGAATATTATAAATCAATTAACGCATAAACCACATCATATTCCTGTAACTATACTCGCACGCCTCCTAGAACGCTGATAACATCTACCGCACAAAAAAAGGTTCCACTTGTCGCGACTGTTTATACTGGGGTATCATTATGCCTATCAATCAAAACAGTACCTTGAAAAACAGAATCCTCGAAAGTTTATAATCAAGTGTAAGCTTCGGAACACATTGCCACAACGGTACCAACTTCCCGAACAAATTAACGAGAACCCTGCCAAGCATACTCTGAGCAGACTTGGTTGGTCCAATCAAACTAGAGTGCGAGGGATGAGAAGGGATTTCTCGCGATCATGACCTTCACTGCGACATTAAATCGAGGCAAAATGCGATTCGCTTAATGAATGAGGGAGATAAAAAACATCGTCTGGAGGGATGATACGTTCAAAAAATGCAAACGCTATTTCTTCGATGACTCCGTCGCCTCGTTTTTTTTTCGAACGAGGACGAATGCTATACTTGGAAATGCCGCATAATTATTTCGGCGGTGTAGCGGGAGAGAGAGAGAGGCATGGAATAAACTCGTCGTGTTTCCATGGCGATCGAGAGTGATCAATCAGATGGTTGGTTTTGATGTCTCGCAGTACGGCGCATCTCTAATATGTTGAGCTGTGCATAGTAAAAAACGATTCATTATCAACGAATTGAAACAATTTTGTTACCCTGAAGGAGGAGCCGTGGATTTTTTAGGTTGGGATAAAAAGTCTCCAGACACGATAATTCGTGAAAAATCAACTATAGCCCGGTCAAATTAGCAAAAAAATAGGGGTACCCTTGCATAAATTGCCAACAAGCTGAAAATTTGTATGAACCTCAAGGATACCACTCTAATGAAATCCTGAAAAGTCCCCATCGATCCCGTGGGTGAAAAAAATTTTATTCAAGGTCAAAGGTCACAAAAATGAGTTTTTTGCATTTTTTGGCCAAACGGTTAGTTTTACGATAAACATTGCTCAGATCAAAATTGTAGATCAAAAAATTATCTACAAAATTGTCATTTCTATTTTTTCTCTAAGATTTACCGTTTCTGAGAAAAAGTCTTTTAAATAATAGTTAATAATGTTCCAATAATATTAGGAGAACGCAACAATATAGTCAAGCATATTACGGAGAATACAGCTCCAGCCTACATTCGAAAGGCTTTTTCTCAGAAACGGTAAATCTTAGAGAAAAAATAGAAATGAAAATTTTGTAGATAATTTTTTGATCTACAATTTTGATCCGAGCAATGTTTATCGTAAAACTAACCGTTTGGCCAAAAAATGCAAAAAACTCATTTTTGTGACCTTTGACCTTGAATAAAATTTTTTGCACTCACGGGATCGATGGGGACTTTTCAGGATTTCATTAGAGTGGTAGGTACTAATTTAACGTCTAAATTAGGCCGGCAGGGGCGTAAGATTTCGCAGGTTTGGAAAGAGATGTTGATGAAAACGGGAATGCTTAAAAATGATATATTTAAAAATAAATCAGCTTGACGTCACATTTTTATTGATGCAATTTAAAAACAAACAATAAAATAATCTCTTCATTTATTATCACAAGTCTAACAAAAGAGCTCGATCTTTTAGCAATGACGCAACTTTGACACTTTAGGAAGTGGACACTTTAGGAACTTTGACACTAGTTCAAATGTAAAAATAAAACATAGAACATCTTTATAATACCATTTATGAGTACAAGAATTATTCAACAGCATCAATGTCAGTTAACCCACTAAAAACGAAGCGGCCCCTTCGCAAGTCCCTCGGCGCAGCCAGCTGACGAACAATTTGCGCTCTGCAAACTATAGACTCATCCTCAACGTCGGGGAAACAGAAATATGTCTCCTTCACTGTGGTTTTTTTCCGAAGGAACTGCACTCTGATTCGTTCATTGGAACAGACTTCTACAACTTTTCCCACAAAAAACCTGTCACGCTTATCCGTCTCAAACTTAATCAAGAGGAATGAATTTTTAGGAATAGAGCCGGGAATTTCAAAATGACTTTCCTTAGATATATTATTATTTTCCGAGGCCAAAGAAAAAGAAGCACCTGCAGATGAATTCCCCCCCCGGTGAAACTTCTTCCATTTCTTCAACTAATGAACCTTTCATGCACTCAGCGCTAACACTTTTCCCCGGCTGAACATGAAGCCTTTTCCCCCTTGATTTTTTTTCTACATTTAATTCGACACGAGATGATGCAAGCCATTGCAAAAATGCATCTGACCATGCGATGCCTCCGGCGGAATTGACCGAATTTTCCTCCGGATTCAAAGAAGGAACTTTGTTTATTACTCGACTTTTGTCGAATGGGAAAATTCCTGCAGCTCTAAATCCAGCACGAACGTTGCCAGACAGGGAAGGTCCAATTGAGTCGAAGGCAGATTTCAATAATCTCGGAAACTCACTTTTAGGAAGAACTCCATGATTTTTACGCTTCCACCCATCAAGACATTTGCGCCATGCGATTTTAAGTGGCCTAAAAAAAGCAAGGTCGAGAGGCTGGCATAAATGGGTCGCATTAGGAGGGAGCATTACAAAATTTATCCCCATCACTTCGCACAGCCTAATTACCTCTAAGGAGAGGTGACTGGAAAGATTGTCTCCTATCACAACTTTTGGCCCCAGCCTATTTTTGAAAAATGGCACGCACGTTGTAGTGAACCAGTCTTCGAAGGATGCAATGTCAAACCATCCGCTGCTATTTCGGTTAAACCTTGATCCTTCAATTCCACCTTCTACCCAAGTTGGATATAAGTGTACAGCTTTGTACACTGTGTACGGTGGAAGCAATTCTCCGCTTGCTGATGCTGCGATCATCACAGAAACACTTGTTTTGCTAGTGTCCTTGATGACTGATGGGTGTTTCTCTCCCCTCCTAACAATCACGCGAGATTTTCCAGGATCGTCACTAAAATTCGTTTCGTCGTAATTAACGATGTTTTCTGGAGGAACACCATCCAAAACCACCTCCAAATTTTTAAAATAATTTAGAAGCACTTCTCTAGTCACTGATGCACGGACCCTTTTAATGTTTTCACCGAGTCGCACTGTAAGTTCTCTCCGTCTCGCCATGAAACCCCGCACCCATTCCATTCCCGGACAGTTATCTTTAAACTTTTTTTCTTTCCGTCCCACCCTATTTAAATAATCCTTTACCACTAACTGGAGGTCAATTGGACGTAAAGGAATCCCCCACTCTGCGCATTTCAGAATCCCTTGGGTCAGCTGGTCCTCTTCTTCGCTTGATAGCACCGTTTGTCCCCCAGACTTTTTCGGGTGATTTCCTTTGAGTCTATCGTGGACTGTTGACTTTGGGACTCCAAATTCTTTGCACGCAGTGCGTAGCGTCATGCGTCCACATTTTACGGCCTCAATTGCCTTTTCAAGTTGCCGCTCATCATGCACGCGGAAGCGCCGGCCTCCAATCACCCTCACGTAGTTTCGCACCATTTCGCCCGCGAGCTGCATGAAATCGAATAATGCGTTCTAGTAAATACAGTATTCATGATATTTAAATGAAATTTGTTGTATGTTATGTGAAGCTATGCAGCTTCAAAAGGTAATTAATCTCATGAAAATCGGAAGCACTTACCAAACAGCAAAGTAGTTTCTTTTCGGCGATAAGAAGTTCCACCAAACTGTTGCGCCGCAAACTAATCGGTTTGACTACGGCGAGGAGCATCAGATCCGCTGCATTTATACGCAATACGCTACATTGTATCATTTTCCGTCTGGGAGACATAATTTCACTGTATAACAATGTGACTTTCGGAAGAAAACACAATGTATGTATGGGCCGGCGCGATCGTCCGAACTCGCCCCGCATGTCCGAACTCGCCCCAACTTACGGTATCCTTGAGGTTCATGCAAATTTTCAGCTTGTTGCCAATTTATACAAGGGTCAATGTCTATTTTGACCGGGCTACTACTGTCTGTAAAAAAAGCAAGACACCCGAGTTTGAGCTATTCTATCGCAAAAACGAAGACACCAATTTAAATTAAACAAAAAGCATCGAACATGTCGTTTATTTTTACGTGAGAGTAATACTTGAAAAATTTTCCACCAAAGTATATTTCTTTAACTTCATTTTTTCTCAAAAAGTACACCTTTACGTATAAAATCACATTGCCCAATTTGTGAGCGCATGGTATCCCCATAATTTTCATTTCCGTGGCGTGTAGTTTCGATATACGGAAGCTAGATCTACTCCTGTTTGCAGAACCAAATTTATCGCACCGCTAAAATTAAAAATTTTTCGTAAATAATGCAAACCTCAGCAAACTTCGAAACCACAACCTCAATTGAAAATCGATTTTTACTGTTGTGCGCTCTATAATATGCTTAATGCAGGGACTTAAATATTTAACGTATTGATATAAATGTCAGTATCACTAGGGCATAGAATGAATAAGCATGACTGAGTATTGAAAATACATGTAGGTGAAAATAAATGCGCTGCTTGAAATTCGATAGAGAAACAAAGTAAAATCATACTGCTAAAATCCAAGCATGACTTGATATCAACTATAGGGAACGATGATAATTTACGTAAGCTTCATAAACGGTTTCATTGAAAATGAAAACGTCTCAGTCAATCTTCGCTCAAACATGCGCTTATAAAACGCTATCAAACACGTTAATTAAGAAATAACCTCGTATTCCAGCCGCGAACATTTACAAAGTCTAAACGGAGAAAATTCTACAGAGGACAAATAATTTACCTAAGACCATCCAGGACGAATTCACTAATTTTTCCTCCCTAGAATTTTCTATCATGCACCTACAACAGGATAAAAGAAATGGTGTTGCAGAAGGTAAGGCTAACAAACTCTGAATGCCAAGCCGTGTTTAGCGTTTTTTGTCGACCGTCGCCGTTTTAACGAAGGCAATGTCCCACCTGGGCGAATTAGCGCTCTCTCCAAGTCGAAGAGGTGCCAGATTGCCAAGAGATGTCCACGTGTTGAACAAACGAACATCTATTTCTGTCTTTTATTCTCCTTACGGTTTACGACTGCATATGAGGTTTTCCTCCGCTAGAATCAAGACCTAGTGATGCCGACTGGGCTTATTTCTTCAATTATATAGCTTTCCTTTTTGCAGTTGATAAGGTCAGTTAATCTCATATTTCGTGCTCCAAAGTTGTATTTGGTCCCTTTGGTTGATTAAGTTTTCGCCGTATCAATTAATTGTATTACGATAAAATGACCACTAATTTACCCGGAAATTGTTCATATTCTATTTTGTTTAATTATTCGTTAATTTATTATTAAAAAATAAAATATGGCCAACCTCCGGGAAAAACCAGTAGCCCTTTTATCCTCATATAACTAATTGATAAGGCGAAAACGTATTGCAAATGCCTGATATTTTTTCGCTCCTCATTTTAATGGTGACGAAAAAAGTTAATCCAGAGACTTGATTAATAGGAAAATAGAAAATGAAAATATTAAAGCCCTGAGGATAGTTACAATTAAAACCGAAACGTCACCAAAATAAATGATTTGTTATTAAAACAAAAAAAATAAAGTACGAACAGCCCCAGAGAAAACCAGAGGAAATAACACGTACAGTGGTAGTCCAACTTATGTCAGATGTCTAATTTTTAAACCATCAGTTACTTCAAATTCCTAGCATGGTGTTAGACGCGGCTCCAAGTGAACCGTGATGATCTGATTTTCAGTTTCTGAGAAATATGCAAGCCTATAGATATCTCCGATTCATTTTTTTGTGATTCGGTGGAGTTACAGCCAGAAATGGAGAAATGTTACAAAAATAAAAGGAACAGAGATCGTGGCTGAAATCATTACGGGACGGGAAGGACATGGCTATTAGCAAATATCCTTATTTCATTTTATACAGTTGATTACAGGCCAGTAAGTCATATATCTGGTGCACCGAAGTGATATTTCCGCGATTATTAGCCCATCACTGCGTCAATGGGAAATACGTAGACTAATACCATTGATACTCTGATATATATAATGAGATCCGCGGCTTCATGTGGGCTGTGATGATGACCTTAGATTGGTCAGAAGAAATCTAATTTACAGTTGCCAAGAAATGAAGACTTGACTCCCTAGTTTCACGAAAAATTGAAGTACTGAGTTACATTACATCTGGAGTAGAGTACAGGTAGAGAATTACATTACATCATTAGTTTCACAGAATACTTAAAGTGCAAAATGAAATGTAAGCGATACGGGGAGTAATGTATCGAACATAATTCTTTGAAGGTTAGGAAAGCCGGGTATTTAGCAAAACGAAAAACAGCACATTTACCATAAGATAACGGTGATCTGAAGGAGATTTAATCACGACGGTATTAAAATTAAGAGAGCTCGTTGGAAAAACGAAGCCAGCTCATTTTTATGAATATTTCCAATTATGCTCTTACAATTGTAATTAAGTGACGTTCACAACTATACGCTTTCCGGCCCAACTTTTCTGGAAATTTTATTTGAAAATCCTCGTTTTTATTGAGGTTATTGCGGTGATATTGGTCTACACATACGAAAAATGTTGATTTAAGCCAAAATTTGCGTGTAGTTTTGACAAAACCTAATACAATATTCTGTAAACAACAGAAATTATAGCAAAAAAGAAAATAAAGCTCATCTCCGCGCCCCTTTTTGAGTTATTTGCAACTGAACGAGGCTATTGAAGTCACATTAACCGGATGAAAATTTCGCTACGGTCAGTTCTAATTCCTGGGAAACTTTGAAATAAGGATTAACTTTCTAGATTCTCTAAACTCGATTTTGCTTTTCAACATTGATGCATGAGCTCCGCGTCGGAAGAAAGTTTCTCAACGACGTACGCGACAATAATTTGTTAATAATCGAGCCTACTAAATTATTCAGAAAATAAATACGCATTAGCCAAGTATACATTCATGGAAAAACCCGCAAGTGCACGTTCAAGTGCGGAAATTCCACTAAGGAATAATCATTTGCTTTCACTGAGATTAGAACAAGAATCTCCCGAATTCCTGCCAGGTTTTTCCAACACTTGAACGAACAAATTATCTTTTTTTCTTCTCGAAGGAAAAATGTTATGGTTAAGTAGTAGATCACTTGGCGTGAATTCGACAGAACTGTGTTCGAATCTCGGTAAAGGAAAATGATTTTTACCTCCCTGAATGTTTCGTACAATGCCTATCAGAAGTTCCCAATTTCGCCAAAGCCGTGTTTGCTACACTAAAAAGAGCAGAAGAGACGAGGAGAGTGCTTTCGGAGGTCCACGTTGAGATGATAATTGAAAGTAATTAGCCTAGCAGCTGATCATCAATGAAGACGCGACCTCATAGAGTGAGCGGGAGAAAAGCGTTGCCAAGAAAAAGGGACAAACACACTTGGCAAATTCTACCGTTCAGCATCTTGCTGGAGACAATAATTAATGACAAAGGGGTGCAGAAGATTCTTGGAAGAAGATGGGGAATGAAGTACGCAAGTGAACTACCAATTTCCTCCTCTCCAGAATGACCAGATTTTTCTAACACTCAAAGCTTTTGATTTCATTCCTCCTTCAACAGCAGTTATTTACCATCACACTCCTATGCTATTACCCACTAATTGGAATCAAATTCGAGACTTCTTCATCTAAATTGTGTGCTTAAATTTCTATCCCGCCACCAATGTACAGATTTAAAAAAGTTGCTATATTCCCCAAGTTTACCAAGTTTATTCTGATTCAAGCAGTATCTCTCACGCCAGTATTTGTCATCAACTATCTCATCAAACTCAAGGATATAGTTTCATGAAAATGTATCGGAAAATAATTCATACACTATTAAGATTAATAAATGAAACGCTAGCAGGAAAATTACAAGAAAAAAACAGGTGTATGTCAAGCAACGGAATTAAGGGAAAATAGATGACGCAATAGCGGAGGTGAGTAATTATGGGGGAAAAGTTTGAATATTTTACTCTAATTTCTTTCTATATGCAATTTTGTTTGGTATTTGAGAATCATGAAAATTTTGACAAAGGTCTCTCTGGGCTATAAAAATGTCAAGACGATATTGTAAGTTTTAACGGAGTATTAAGTCACTATAATGACAAAATACGACCGTAAATGCAGGGAGGGGTACGTTATTTTAAGCGCTGTGGACATTCTCTTGTATCCCGAACGGTGATGGGATATAGCGACACGGGCCACTTGCCGACCTCTGTCTCCCATGCCTGTCGTGGGGAGAACTCGTAATCCATGCTCCAACAACGATAGAAAGACTAGTGCAGTGGTAAGAAGAAGCCGTGGGCGTGTTTTCGGAGTCCAAAGCGTGAGAGTGACGGCGTCACTCAAGAGAGGACGTACTGTACGGTGATGAGTCCTATTGGGTAGGAAAGGGGACAACATAGAAAGAGGGGTTTACTCCTTCAGGCGCCCCATCGCAATGAAAAGCATGATGAGGTGAGTCGGATGTCCGATATTTCAGTGGAGCTGCTTCGCATACGTTGTCTCGCGGCAGTCTAGGAACGAATACGTTGCCTCCAAAGAAAACACGATAAGTACAGTGAAACTCGACATTACTTTCAGCTTTTTATATGTTTTTTTTTTCAAATATTATTTTCTATTATTTTTATGATAAAAACAGAAACTAGTCGACAAGCTATATAATAGACAGCTGAACCTCTAACGGAAAGAATTTCATCCAGAAAAATTGCCCTTTGATATTCTTTGTAATGAAGTACATTCTGAGCATTTTAAAGCGGTCTGAAACCAATTATTACGGAGCTTGAGATGAGAATAAAATTTATTGCCTGACCTGTAAAAATAAAGCAAAGTTGGAGACGAGAAATTATCGATATTTAATGCTCATCAAATTTATTCTTAATTGTGTTGACTAGTTTTCCCCTGGGGATATTATATATTTTATTATTACTGGGGATATCAATGCGACCACGAGATATTATTTTACTCCTGTTTGCCCCTCGGACTAGAAAGTGTGATGAAAGAACCACATAACCAGATAATGACAGTATACAGTAGGAGAGAGGCATAGAAAGATACGAAAGGCTATAGTTTGAGGAAATCGTAGATTATAGCTGTTTACGTGTAGCAAATGCGCTGTTTAAGTAGGAGAACCTCCAGTGATAGTGGAATTCTGACGCCACGTGTGGAAATGAAATGGTGGAAGCACCAGAATAAAATATGGCGACACATGAATTAATAATAGATTATGTTTGGTCAGTTTTGGGTCTTCAACTTCCGAAAATTGATCGTGTTGCTTGTAGTCAGTTTGGGCGTGATTACATGTTATGTTGAATGGTAACCAAAGTTGAATTACAGCGTTGATATCTGCCGGTTGTTCAAAGTTTGATCTTTTAGGTTGCATCTGTGATGCTTTTTGTCACTATTATTTCTCCTCTTTCCCGATTATAAGGCTTTCCGATATCTTTTGGCGCACCGAGATAATTTTCAAATTGTCCCAAGTAGGTAATACATTGTCAAATGCTCTCCACTAGAAATTGACGTACTACTGAAGTTATGTTCATTAGGATTGTTTACGTCACAGTAGTTATATTATGCTATAATTATTAATTCAAAATTTGAATTTTCTCATTATATTTTCCTGATATCTGAGATTTGGAATGGGGATTCAAACCGAGTAGGTTACTTTACAGCTTCGTTTTGTACAATTAAATCTATGAAATTCTGTTCTATGCCTCTTTTTGTTGTTACTACTTAGTTCCCAATGTATTTTAATTTCGCTATTTTCTTTAATTGCTACAGGTTGGAATTTCTATCATGGAGGACACTTTTCTAAGAGGAGGTGATAGTTTTTTCACGACTGTAAATTAATTGCTTTAGACACATTATTTTTCCGTCAATAAGTTTTACCTAAAACTAGCGATAGAAAAATATCTTAAATAATTTACAGTTATGCAAAAACTATTGCATTCTCTCAAAAAAGTTGGTCCATCCTCCGTGGTACGAATACCACACTTTAATTGCCACAGGTTGGAATTTCTGTCACGGCGGACGCTTTTATGAGAGGAGGTTAGTTTTTTCATGACTGTAAATTAGTTATTTTAGATACATAATCTTGCCGACACTAGTTTTCACTTAAAAATATCCATGCTTGCGGCAGTTAAAGTAATTTAAGGAATCAAAATATATTGAGGACAGAGTTATAATGACAAAGGCATAAAACTAAATTAAATATAAGCGAACAAAACGAAGTAGAAAAGTATCCTACTCTGTATAGATCCAGTGGCGGATACAGATGGGGGGTGCAGGGGGCGCGCGCCCCCCCTTGCGGGTCCGCCTGTATTGCCGAACATTGCAAAACCACAATTGTAACTTTTTTATATCAAGATGGCATTGTCTTTTACATGTTTATAATCACTTTAAATAAAATTTTCATATACTTTGCCTGTGACTTGATCATCTTTTATTACGATAAAACTAAAGACAACTCAAGATATGTTGCGCCCCCCCTTGAGTTTTTTCTGTATCCGCCACTGCTAATAGATCTCCATCCGGAACTTCAGATACCAGGAGATTATAATAAGAAAATTGAAAAGTTTAAACCGCTAATAAATGAAATCAGAGAATCTTATTATTACTATCATTGCTATTATCTTTATCCACCTTGAAGGTATTTGCTAGCTCACCTGGTCCTGGAAAGTGCCTGACGGCTGACTTGAGGACGAACTTGAGCCTGTGTGAGGGGGGAGAGGATGCGTGGTACATGGCCGCCCACAGGAAGTTCCAGTCGAGGCGGGTTCGGTGGTTCATGAGCACGAGCGACCGCTCCGACGACAGGATCGGGTCCCCGGAGAGGCTGACGCGGGTGCCGAACAACAGCTCCATCAGCGCCTGTCAAGCCAACCGGGAGAGAGAAGATTAATTCGCAGGCCTCCAGGGATGCGGATTAAAATTGAAAATATCTCGGGTACATCCCGCGATAGAGTTTCACTAGCAACCGAATTCAAATAGTTGAGCAATAGTGGATCATTATTTAAGCGGCCCAACTCGTGATTTGAACTTCGAAAACGCAGAATTTATAAAAAAAACACTTAACTTCCAAGCCTAAACAGGGATAACATTCCTTCCGTGGATGCAATAAGTTGAAACTATCTTGGGCTCATTCCGCGTTTGAATTTCATTTGTATCCATATTTCAATGCGATAGTATTAATTATCAGGAATTATTATATTGCCTCATCTTAGTTTACACAACATTATGTACCAATTAAAATGTGAAGCTCACGGAAATTCCCCGTTGATGAGAGACAGCTTTAGGATATTTCAGTGATGCCATCAAAGTTTGTGACAAAACAAAATATCTCCATATACCAGCAAAAACGAGCCCTAAGCGGCCTAATTCACAATTTGACCATCACAATATTTATTTATAGAGAAACTAATTAATTCCCCAAAATAATTAGTGAGGGATAGAAATAAAAATAGGTGAATATCAAACGAAAATACCGTTACTCAATTGTGAGCAACGTCAAACGGATTTTTCCAATTCAAATATTAAGGCAACATTGGCGGTCCAAGCTTAGAAAAATACGGCTTACGAGGGGAAACGACGAAAGCAGCAGAAGGACTGGCGAAATATTATTACAAGTGACACTCAGACACGGAGAGAATGTCGGGAAAAGATATTTTTACCACATTGAACATTAATAACTGAAGCTAGAGAAAACACCTACATTTCTTTTCAAATATACGTTGGGTAAGTTCATGCAATTTGTTTGGGCCATCAAAATTTATTTGCTAACAGTTAATTCTATAAAAAAACCTCAGAGAACATTTCCTAAGATGTTATTATCCTTAAAGATGTCTTAATAACATTTATATTAGAACTTTTTTCGAAGAAAAAGGCATAAAAATATTTTGAGAACTTTTTAGCCGCATATAATTTGGACAAAAGGTAAGTAATACGATCAAGGTAGCAGTATAATATGGAATTAAGTAGTATCCACCGTTTTTGATATTTTCCGAACATGTTTCAATACTCTTGATACAGTGAAGTTCTCAAGACAACTACAAAATATAGATAATTAACATAAGTTGAATTTAAAAAAGCCATGGCCTAAAATCTACACCTCTCAAATGGGGACCAAAGTCAGTAGGAATAATAGAAGGTAGAACACTCCATAATTAGGGAAAGCCTGGAAGGGTCACCATGAGAGCTGCTTCAAACTATTTCTAGGATTTCTGGCCAATGACGACGTTGATGCTGATATTACGCGGGCAATCACAGAAACTTTTTACTCAATGATGGGAGGAAGGTGAATTTAGTTACAGTTAATGCAATTTTATTTTTTCATTTATAGAAAAACTAATCATGGTTATAAGGAGAAGACAACGGTTAATATGAAAATATACGCTCAATGGAGAAACAAGTGAAGATCTGCCTATAATTATTCCTATGACGGTGTAGTAGTAAATTTGAAAATGGGGCAAAAAGCGCTTGGATTAATAGGAAGTGTGCGAAATTCTACCGAGTTTTCAAGTCTTCCATAACATCGGAATTCCACGACGAGAATCCGAAAACTAATTGGTAACGGCGAGCTCAATTTTCACATAGTAATACTCGGTAGCACAGGAGATTGAATTAGTGCGATGATTTAATTTAGTTTTATTTCGAAATGAATATTCCATCTCCCTTTCTATACACCATTCTTCACATGATAAAGTGTAAAATGGAATTGTAACTAGAACATCATGAGTACCAAATGCATGAAATAAGTAAACAGAACTTAAGGAAAAACTGAAACATTGGCTATGCTATTAAAAACGCTCTTAGTCATTTTATCAAACTATCTATCACCCCTTATCCTCTAAACATTACACTTTTATTGAAATTAAATAAGAGAAATGGCGGTGACATACTTCAACAATGGTTTTTAAAGCACATAATACTAGGAGGTTTTTTGGATTAAATTTTTATGTACTAAATATTTTTCTCAGAGAAATCTTTCAGCGGCCTGAAATAAATCCCTAGGCACTTACATCTTCACTCCTCTATCAGAGAGTGGGACTCAAGCGCTGCTTAAAACTGAAGCAAGGTTCATGCTATAATTTTCGCTTTCAGTGAATACAAGAGAGTGCACTAATTAAGGCTCGCCTCAGTGACCTCAATGTCGCGTTGCCTGGGGCAACCGAGGCGGAGTCGCTGAGAATAGCCTGCATAGCTAAAATTGCGAAGATTTGAAAAGTAAATAAACCCCGTTTCTCCACTTAAACTCTTAAATCTCCCGATACCATGCCTTTTTGAGCTCAACATATATGTATTGGACAATAATGAACGTTGAATTTTAACAAAGCATTGGACAGGAGAGATATAATCTTTACCCTAATATATAAGCTTTTTTCATAACACTGTGAAATCCGATGCTGATTAAAAGTTTTTCGAAAATTTAAAATACACAAAGAAATTTCCTCTTAAGGCCGGCTAAGCTTCACTAAGAAAGTGAGAAAAGAAAATATTTTTACATCGATTGCCTTTTGATTGACTCGATGGCTTCCGGTGAAATTGATAGAAAATTTGTTTCATGGAAAATACAAAGTTCATTCACAGCTTTGGATCACACGATATGTTTTCTTTCCCTGTTGAAGGATTGTATGCGAAGAATTTGGATCGGGACCGTGAAGCTGGAAGCTGAGGAAGGAGGGCAAGAAAGGAGATAAGGTGCTCGAAATGTGACTTTAGAGGATAACGAGTCATTGATCCCGCTATTGAAAATCCGGTCTAGGAAAGAGTAATTAAAATAATCATGATTCAGGGAGAAGAAATGCGACATCAAGTCGAGAAGATATCAGATATACGCACCGTAAACAAAGACATGCCATTAAGTGACCCAGGAGTCCCATCTTAAGGGACCCATTGCAATGAGAGGAAATCGTTAGAAAAATTTGTCGCATCGAGCCGAAGGAAATGGTTTTTAAATATTTCTACAATACTTGACCACGGTTAAATGAAATTATACCAAGATGACAATCACAGGAAAAAAACACCGAAGAATTTATTACATAATAGCCGTGAGATGTAAAGAAATTTTCCAAAATAAAATTTATATCATTTGATGCTTTGAGTGAAAAGACGTCATTAGGATAACTTGGTGCAAAAACAATCTATACAATGGTTGCTAATGTACGAAAAATTTAACAGCTAGAAATCGCAGTCGCTTCTCAGAATCCAGCATGCATCAATTACGAATGCCAATTCAAAATTTAAAATGGAAATAATTGAAGTTACTTTTTATCTGATAGCTTTTTGAAATTTTCCTGAAAAGATAATGCCAATAAAGACAGATTAAAATTATTTTTGGACTACAATTTTGACACATATCGATGGCTAAGTTCTAACAACACGTATCTTAAATTCGGCTAGTTTGAGACAGGTATCTTAAACGAAGTGTAAAAACATAAAAATTAAAATACAAGGCGAAAACAACTCTTTTTTTTTGCAAATCAGTCCTTCTTTTTCAGTTTCATGAACTTTTGGTTTTTTATTTCAGTGTACAAGTGAAAAAAATTAAACGTTTTTTTGTTCTCCTGAAAAGTTGCTATTTTTGAGATACGTGTTGTTAGAACTTAGCCAACGATATGCTGGTATTGAGCATAGGCATATAAAAAATTGGCGTTTTGCAAAAATTATTTTGGTGAAGCAAAAGTAGTTGTTGTATATTTCCTTATCGTGCTTAATATTTTTTTGGCCCAGGGATGCGGGTGTGTATGTGATATGGAGATAATTAACGATTTATTTCATATAGTAATGAGTAGGTTTATGGTAATATTTTCATAATTGACTGACTATGAGTCCAAATTACCTGGAATACGATGTTCACCAGTAACTCACTTACTCCGCATACTTAATAATATTGTCGTCTATGCGTTCCCTATGAAACCGCGGCTGAGCAGGCCCAACAAAGAATTCAACGTCCACTCGCGGGAAGGGATAAATGTCAGAGGGTGGCAAGCATGATTGCCCTTCAACCTACTCCATCCTAATTCCCCGAAATCCTTTCTCGCGAGGCACTCCATGTGTGGACTGCCCGCATCGCGGGACCAAACGACCCGAAAAGCGGCCCACGCCACTATCGGGATGCTGCTCCCACGCGAACGCTCTCGGAAATCAATCAATCCATGCTATTCTGAATTCTCATCACCACTCATCAAAATTCACTGCTTGTCACTATCATTTTACTTCTTGCCTCTATCATTGTGAAAACACATGCGTGGTTACACTCTCGAATTTCCATTTAGATAGCATTTCTGCATAAAAAGGGTGTGCCAAAAACCTGATACTATTTTACTTATATTTTTCTACCTAATTATTAATTTTTTACCTAACTATTTATTTTTACTTGATTATTAATTTTGTAGGTAATTAATTTTTTAAACTACTTATTAATTTTTTTCTAACTATTAATTATGTAGCTATTTATTAATTTTTTATCTAATCATTTTTTTATTAAAAAGAATTAAATGAATAATTCAGAATGATCTAGTTCACCAATTTGTTTTACTGAAGATTGTGGTAAAGTTTAAAATATAAATAGACTGGAATTTTTCCTTTTTTTCGCAGATCAGTTGATGACGTCACGAGCTCATGTCCAGTGGGTCGTCGCTTCCCAGTTACTCCTTGGCTTCGTTTATGGGCCTCTCTTGGTTCCCTGTTGCTTAAAATATTATGAACGATTCCTTCCCTCAAGGTAAGTTTCTCCATGAAAGAGTAAATGAACCAGAACTCTAATGACGTCAACAACTCATGAAAAGGGGGTGGAATATTTCGCGTTTTTTTATTTTAAACTTCCGAGAGAAGAGCTGAATGAGGAAGATTTTATTTTTTCGTTTCTCGCCTTTCCTTTCCATCAACCGAATTCTTTAAAGAATTGTGATTCCGAGTATAAGTGATAAAAACCTTAATTTCGTGCTAATAATCTACACATGAGGTCTTTTTAACATGCATCATTTTTCTATACGAGAATCCATCAGATGCACGGATTTTGATTCAATCAAATTCGTCCCGTACCGCTGTAAGCTTTTAGTCCCTCGCTGTTCTCACAACAGCGATTATTCAGTTCGGTAGAACAACATTTGATGAGTCGGAAATCTGCGTAAATCTGGTTTACATTTTTCTACCCACAAATTGCACCATAACATCGGGCTAAATGGAATAGATGAAATATTTAAAAAATTGAATATCACAAAAAAGTGTAATTTTTTAATACCTGTATTTTGGTGTGATCTGTAGAGCGGCAAGCATGCATAGAACCATGCCAATGGAAAACAAAAATTCCTTCCTCTCCAGTATTATTTTAAATAATGATATCTAAATATGGTTTCAAAAACACATCCAAAAGAATATAATCAGAGGATACATTTCATTGGTAACCCAACTCTGCGTCTTTCCAAACTCATTCGGAATAATCAAACGCAAGTATTAAGATGGAAATTTTCGCATATTAAGCAAAGCATCATTTAATTGTTGCGGGGGTATTTTACATTTTTCAGTAAAATAAATCAGAGCGGTCGGTGAGTTTTAATGCTATCCTGGAGAATTAGACACATTCATAGCAGTTGCTGCCCAAGTTCAGTATATATAACAAACTGTTGTAATTACATAACTTCCTGACTCTGCTTAAAGACGGGAAAAGGTAGATAATTATTTAATGATACTGGTTCCTTCAATCAGCAATGTAATACTATGAATCGGATAAGGGTCACTTTTTTATTTTTTTAAATGATAAGTAAATGGCATCTGTCACTACCAATCTGAATTATAAATAGTTACACCGAATTTCATACAATGCGTTCACATTTACTCACTATCAGGTACATCTCCGTTGGAAAACTATAATTTTTCAGAAAATATAATACACTCGATTTATATAGCGGCATCGATTATTGCCAAAGAGAAAATCTTCATGATTCGTCTTTCTTCGAAAGGAACCACTAGCGATGCTATCGGTAATTTTTTTCGGCTACAGGTTTGAGCGATTTTGGATACTTATTGGGGAAAAATGTTATTGATTATCGTACGAATATGAATGAATGGCGGGCATGTGATTTTTTTGTAGATACATGAACATAACGGTTTGAGCTTCACTTGTAGGTGATCAGCAAAAATTAGGGCGTCAAGAGAAACACCATAAAAGGCTTCATTTCTGAAGCTATATGGAGTTGAATAAAAGCGTCATATTAAGGAGTCCTGCGGATAGGGAGGTTTAGTGACTCTTCCGTTGGCAAACATTTGCCCCCATGCTGTGCCCTCGGCGCTCATCGGAGCGTGAATATCGCTCCTCCATGCAACCTGTAGGCTTCTCCGAAGAGAGATTTTTTTGTGTCGTATAGAACTCAACTCAGAAGTGCGTGTTTGGTGCCAAATTATTCCGTCTGCGTGGGATGCATGTGCAATCATCCCAATATACACAAATATGCTCTTAACTTATGAATACGCATCACTCCCGCTCAAATATACGTATTTTGTGACGTATTTCTGGTTAAAATATTGCTATTACTTCGGTGTTTTGAGGAAAAATAAGGAGTAAAATATTGCCATTACATATTTGTACCTCTGATATATATATATTTGAGCATAAAATATGCGTCCGGAAAAAATGAGCTAAAGTTTAAAATGTAAGATACAGGATTATTCTCAATTTTCTACCCTACTAAACCCGAAAATTTCAAGATTGTTGAGTATGTTTTAAGTAATTGAATTGGCTACGGTAAAAGACCGGTCGAAGATTTACAATACGTTCTATTACAGGCTAATCGTAACGCGGAATAACCACTCGTTACATGAAACGTCAGTTTTTGCTGTCAGTGAAAGTGCAATTAATACTTCTTGATAAAAATAAATAGTAAGAAAATCATTCAAATCCACGAGTTGGTGAAACTAATAAAGTGGTTGGTGAAAATTCAACATGAAATAACTTTGAGTTAGAGAGAATAAGAACAGCATTTGGCCCGAGTAATTTGTGCACCGCCACATATTCATTTTTTTGATAATGTAATTACGGAGAGAATTGAACATTTCATTTGTACATATATGGGGCGTATATCGAATTGCAAACGTCATGTACGCCACACCGAAATGTTTCGTTTAGATGTAATAAAATCGGAGAAAGGCTGAGAAGCACTTAAAATGGGAAATGGCAAGCAAAATTTATGAAAGGGTACTTTATTATACGCCGGCATAGAAAAGTTAATAAATATGGATTAAAAGCAACTTCCCCAAAACGAGTAACACAAAGTCAATCACCTAAACATGGAAGGATAGAATACTTTCATTCGAATTCAAACATAATACTTCCTCAGGTCAGGATCCTAAAATATAAACATCCTAAGAACCATAGAATTTCATAGTTTTATACTTTCAAGATTGATCTCGGATTAGCGTATAGATAATGAGAATTAAAGCAAGGGTTTGCCATAAAAATACCATTCGACCATGCCAATGTTCATCGTTGACAGGGAAAGAAGTAGGCTTTCTTGTCTCTCTTTGACTGAAGCCTATCCAGCATGGTCTCATCTCCTGGGCCATCGTGTAGGCTAAAATCACCCGAAAACCATCCTCGATTAATCCTAACAGGAAAAAGCTTCGAAGAATGATGACTTCGTTATGTATATAACAGCATACCTAATTAGCATTGGCGATATCTGGATTTGGCTCGAGAGCTATTCACATTATTGTTTTTCTTCGCGAATTCATGCCTTTACGGGTCATACAGCGCCTTAGGAATCAAACTGTCACCAAGAGTCATATTCTAATCGGGAAGATGGAAACAACGAAAATAAATTTAAAGATAAGAACGATTGATTCATGAGTAATCAGGAAGGAAAGTAAAAAAAGTCACAAACAAGGCACTTCTCTATTTACTCAATTTTTATGTGGTCGCCAAGGTTACGCCGTACTTTCATTATGAATTCAAGGAATAACATCTATCTCGCAATAATGCATGCCTTTATCGTGATAATGCCATAACCATGCCACCTCAGTCGGCCACATATAAAAATGTGGTAGGCAAGGTGCCGTGTTCTTTTAAATGTATTACCAGCGATGAATACATCAGAATTTCAGCAATGAAATTTTGGATGGTTATGGTAGAATTCATTTTTTTGCCTTTATTATGACAGGTTCATCGAAACTTGCCATGAGAAAATAAAAAAATGAGAACAGAGTAAAAAATGAATTGTCAGTGACTATGTTACCTTCAGCGAGTTTTCTCAAAATATCTCCATAGTCAAAATGTACCGTGAGACGGTAGTCAAGAAGATAAAACGTGAAAAGTTAGCATGTAAATAGAATTATGATAGAATGACAAACGCGGTGTAACATCTGACGCCTGCGTTATCACATCCGCGTGGTTTCTCAAAGTTCAGTTTTTCGAATTTCTCATTCACAGGTTCTCATAAATCGTCATCCAGCAGTGCGAACGGGTGAAATAGAGATAGAAATCCATTCTAAGATGAGATAATGGACCGGTCTCAGCCTTAACGACAGATAGTCATCCACGGAAACTTTTACCTTTAAATGACTAACCCGGCAGCCAACCAGAGAATATACTACGAATATATTCGCCGGTGAAAGTAATAATATTTTATCAAAAGTACTTAAGTTTGTGTGCGCAGTGTATTAAATTATTAACCCATCAAACTTACATTGGCAAGTCAAGGAAGGGATCATATGATCAAAAAGGTGAGACGTTTGCGAAGGGAATGCTTAAGGTCACTCACAATTAGCCACATCTGTCAGGCATCAAGGTTTGTTCTATTGTTAGAATATGTTTTTATCAGGTTATAGATTTAAGTATTATCGAAATTCAGCGATATATACATTCAAAGGATGCATTCATGCCCCTCAACCGGGTTTATTTTGTCTCTTTTGGTATCACATTACTCACCAAAAGCTGACATTATCATTTTGAAATATTTAGGGCGCATAGAGTAGATCTTTCTCAACATTTACCTCAATATCATATACAACAATTTACGTCTGGGAAAATACAGGGGTATATTTTTCAAATTTGAGATACAGGAAAATGTTTATAAGGGTCCAATTTATATTGCCTGGAAATTTCAAAATGATATCAAGTTTCATGTGAGTAATGAGTCGGCTAAAAATACCGGTCGATGATTGATACATGCTAATAACGCATGCATCAATCATCGCAGTGACGAAAGAAACTCATCAAAGTTGTGAAAAGCAGAAAAATTTCTTTAATATAAACGGGATCTTTCCCGGCGAATGAATTGCCACGAAAAATGTGAACATTATGTGTTCACGTAAAGAAAATACGCCAAAAAGAAAAGATTTCCTGGCTTACGATATGTATAAAGTTTACTCCGGTTTACTCCGGAATGGCTATCGTTTCAATAATTAACTCTGCCATCGTCCTAAGGCCATCAGTTATGCCAAGCCAACCCACATGGTGTTATACCCGGTAAAACTTCAACCAAAATTACTTTGGCACAACCCTGTCACGCGGATCCACAAAATTTCGATACACTGGATTTTGGAGAGCGAGGGAGGATTAGATAATTGGAGAAGACCTTCTCCAAAGCGCGACGAGGTCTTCCACTCACCACGGGGTACATTTCCCAGACGGCGAAGAGGATGTCGGTGACCTTCCGGTATGCCGTCTGGTGCAGGATGAGCAGCGGGAGCGCGGGACAGAAGAGGAAGTAGAACCCGGCGAAGATGCTGCTGTACCAGAGGATGCAGAAGGCCAGGCCCCGCAGGCGGCCCCCCAGGGCCACGGAGACCATGGCGGAGGCGCGGGCCTCCGCGCGGAGTGAGAGGAATACGGTGGTGCGGACACGAGCGCTCCCCGCGACTGCTCCGTCTATGTGCGAGAATTCCGAGCGGTGGGGGAGGGCTTCCTTGACGTACACCCCTTCGCATTTCTCCTCCTTCTACCACCACTCCTCTTCCAACTCTTTACCAAGCGCTCCCCCACTCCAATACCTTTCCCTCCCCTACTTCCCCTCGACAGCTGAGACTCTCGTGAGGGGTAAAAGGTGGGGGGGGGGAGGACGGCGTGGACCCGATGACAGCGCCACAGCGTCCGAGGCGGGAGGCGCCGCAATCATCCGGCGTCGTCCGGGGAGATTCGGGGGTGATGTGTTCTGTTGTGCTTCTTTGTTTGAGGGGGGTTGTGCGTGAGGGGGTGGGGGCGATGCTACTTGGCTGCCCTCTACTCACTCACTCGTCCCACTCTCGGCACATCGCGTTCCTTTTGTGCGTGCGTGGTCTTGTGCGTGTGAGGCGCTAAGGAGTAACGCACCACGTGGTTGAATCTCGAATCTCGAAGGATGATAGGGGGTTAGTCGCTTCCCCACCCACATACAACTACTTCCCTTCATAGACCTCGATATAAAAGCTGTGAATAATATTTCAGCCCTGTCGAGTGAACGGCGGTCATATGAATATTTTTCTCATGGCAATTGAGTGGCTTGTAAGCCAAGGGGTACGAGTGATTTCTTTCTTCTAAACCTAGTTAGGTAGCGAAATTAGGTATAGAAAACAAACGAGATGAATTAGATATTTGATATAGTGCATTTGATTTTCCACTCGATGCAAGCACAGAACTGATTGTGAGACTCACTGGTATCCCTTGGCAACCAATTTTTAGGTATTTCCTCTAACAATGAACTTTAACTAACTCTGTTGAGAAAAAAATCATTTGTACCCCTTGACTTCTCACCCCCTCAATTTATGTGAGCTCAAGATCAACAGTGGACGTCCGAAGATTGGCTTGACGCAGGTCTCCTATTCGCCAACCTTTTTACATGTGCATACGTCTTTCGTTACCGACTCGTTGTTTCTCATCCGAAGCATTATTTTGCTGTTCTTAACGTCTACTAAGCCTTGGGTGATTATCATCCTAGCTTCCCCTTAAGCTTACATCGAGTGCATTTAGTTTAGAGTAAATTGGTGACAGGTGAGTAATTGACTGAAAGAATGATATAGAAAGAACCTAAAGCGAAAAAAACTCCTAAACATCAGGGATAACTTATGCTGCCTTATATCACGGGAGCAAGAGATCGGATGGCTCAAATAATAGGAAAAAGTAGCATAATGACAAAAAAAGACTTTTACAGTCCAAAAACCATCTACGATGAGCTGAAGTCCAGTCACTTTTCAAAATGTTTGAAAGGGTATACGGGCTTTTTTTTGGTTGAAAATGAACAGAGAAAATAGAAACGAAAATAAAACTGGAAACACCACAGGAAAATTACAAATTAATCAATCCCAGGTCTTAAAGATTATGAGGATGTTTACCTACCTTACGATCGGTCTTTATTGGTGAAAAATTAGTGGGGTAAAACTCATGTTGTCACCATGAAAATTTCAGGATAAGTAGAGAAGTCCCTGTTCAACTTTGGACTTCACCTAAAAAATAAAGTAATTATACCTGAGAAAAAAATTAACAGGTAAATTTTTCGATGATCAGATACAGGGAAATAATGAAAACTATCCACTTTATGTGCTATGAAAATATCAATATATTTCAGATTTCAAGGAGTTTAAAGCGAGTAAACCGTAACATCACTCCTAGCTCTGTTCTTCTACCCGAGGATTAGTTTCGATTGCTGGGGGTATTGTTCATTCCAGATTAAGTTACAGTCTTCTGTATATGATTTATTCAGGTGTGTGTGGGGGGGGGGGGACGATGCTTTGTGACAGTCAATATACGGCAGGATACATCTCAACTTGCCCTCCTAAGCCACGAAAAATACTCTTTTGCAGGTTGATGGATTTAATTAACTCGAAAATGAACTTACCTATCGAGTGGAACCAGTACTTATAGATACGCTGTCAAATTTTCATCAAAGTGTTAGAAAGCAGATTAAAAAATTCCTCCAGCATTCATCATAATCCAAAACACGGCGAAAATATTTCATACAATGAGCACAAGGAGCCGTGAAAAGCATCTAGATATCTTGAACTTTAGTGCCGGAGAATAAGGTGGGAAGAGGAGGTGGACCCCTCTTAGTTATAGGAATTTCAATTATGATGCAGTAGGAATGATAGTTAATTCCGTAGAGATTGAGTCAAGAAAAATTTATTTCAAGCCACTATTAATCATAACAACTTTTTAATTTTCAGTTCTACGGTTAAATTAATTGATTAACAAAACCTTAATCCCCAATTTATCCTTCAATGATTTTGCAACCGTCACTTTGACTGCTGATGACACGAAACCCGGAATAACTAAATAAAATTACGGAGGAAAATAAAAAATGAATGATTCCACCTTAAAGTTTTATTCATTTGACTTAGCCGGGATTCGAACCTATATCTCCTGATTTCCAGTCAGGTATGCTACCAGTACAATATCAAGCGATATCTTTCGAAGGCGAACATTGTTCGATTAACCCAGCTAGAGATTCTCCTAGAAAGAAGATGGCTAGGTGGTGTAATTGATAGCATACCTCACAGGCTAAATCAAATGACACAACGGTTATTTCCAAATTTTTTATCTAACTTACCAACTAGAAGTTGAAAACATAGTCGGTTTCGTAACATTTTTGTGAGCTCGCACAAAGCCCTTCTATACTCATTAAAAATAGTAGGTTACACACAATATTGCCAAAGAACTATCCTTTCACAAATGAAAATTTGCAGAAAGAATAAAAGTATATTTTTTTGGGACTATGTTTCCTTCCCCTCTTTTGTCTTTCTCTCGAAAAGAAAAAAAAACATCTCTGAGCTTCGGTGGTTGGGTGGAGAGGACAATACTCGACCCTTTTTCACCCTTCACTGCCCCTCGCTCTTTTTGCTTCTCGTCCGAGAAGGAATCAAAAGTCCACTAAGGGGTGAGTTGAGTCGGAAAGGAGAGAATGGCGACGGGGAAGTGGTGAGAGGAAGAGAAAGACAATGACTGCTGGCGACGGCGTGGTCCATCATGCATACACACGTCACCAGTGGCGCAGATAAACCCTCGAAGGCCTCCAAGCAGATTATAAGGAAGGGTGACCGCCACTCATTCCCTGGAATTTTTGGCAGTTGCTCAGAAAGATAGATACTCGGTATTTTTTTTTAATAATAGTTTGTCATCATTTCTTAAAGCCAACTTTTTGGTCTTAAATTCTTTCTGTATTGAAACCACCACCCGAGTTTCAGGAAAACCTTCCTCTTAGTTCAATCGCTGGATAACTTATTACACGTCTATACATTTATTAGTAATTTTTCTGAAGGTCTGATGAAAGGTCTTAATGAAGGCCCAAAATTTGGCTGAAAGAAGAGGTGACCAGTAATTAACTCAACAAATGCCGTCTAGTTATATATAATTAAGACATTATTGAAAGGAAATTCGTTTAAATCCGCACAACTGGGTACCAAGCGCTATAGAAGTTACCATTATAATGTATTTACTTATAAAATTCTCTTCGTGCAGCATACTTGCCGATTTAAAATTAAGCAAACAATGCAGCAACAACGAATGCATTCAAACGAAAATAACATCAATGAAGTGTTTGATGATTAGTAAAAAGGAAAGAAGTGATTAAAAGTTATAAGTGAGATACGAAAGATTACGGTTTGTAAAAATGTTGGAGGAAAGTTATAATTGTAATATTCTGTCCGGAATATAGTGTAATAGGGAAGATAGTTGGAAAGCAGGGAATGTAATATACTTGTAATGGAGAAAGAAATAAATGTAGAACTATGGCATTCAGCAACTAATTTATGGTTCATACATAAGTTAAACATATTAATGTACTAGAGTATCGATAAGTTTTTATTAATGAAGGTCTGTTCAGCGGTAAGTAATTGCTAAGTATTCATAATGTTTATTCATGGGTGGAAGTCGGTGCAATGGTAATAGGAGACGAGGTTTATTGAATTTTGACACCCCGACTGCCCTAGCAGTTCAAGTACAGATACTTTTACAGGAATATTTACATTTTTATTAATTTTTCCTACGTGCTTTTTATTTTATATGTTTTTAATTAAAATTTTGCATGCTGGATATGCTGTCAGGAGAGAACTGGAGGATAGTTTATTTTATTCTATCTTCTGTTGTTTTGAACCAAGAGCCCAACGGACGAGGTTATTCTAATTAAGTATTTAATCTTTATAGTTGAAGAAATTTAGATTAGTTACTGAATTACCTGACATAATTGGGTGGAGATCTACATCAACCCAGTCATAGGAATGTTGACGATTGATGATGATGAATGAGATTTTGTGCAATGACCAGTGAATTATTCACAATTTGCACAAAAATCAAGTACGTTTTATTAAATTATATCTTGAACTATGTATGAATGAATGAATAATACCTATCTAATGAACAGAAGAGAGTGAATCAGTTTAGAAGGTTTGGAGCAAGACATGATTGAACGGAGAGCAGCATCGGATTAATCCCAAAATTGCAGTTGATTAATTCAAATAATGTAAATAAAAAACATATTATACTTATTTTATGACTCTTTCACAGGATACTTTATTCTTATGGCATAGGCACAAAAAAAAGGAACCCAAATCGCATTTTAATAGAGCAAAGCTGATTCTCTTCATTGACATGTGATTTTATCTTCTCCTTCCTCTCTTCCATCCGACTTTCCTATCCTATTCAACTGCGTTACAAAGGAAATATTAAAGGTCGACATTCTCTAGAGAAGCTACTTGAGGGTTTTCAGCTCAATTCCATTATATATGAAGCCTATCGATTTCTAACATACCCTTTATATCAGTACTTCATGAAACCTACTCCGAAATCAGCATTCGAACAGTAAATTTTTCACAGTAAGAATAACTTTGTTTAAATCTAAATTTAGTTTTAAACCGTCTTTCAACAAAGCTGCACCATCATCACTCAGATGTGCGGATTAAAACAAAGCTGATTTCAGCAATGTTTTAATTCTCGGAAACTGGACAGGTATATTTGGGTTCATAAATAATCATCGCTTCTTGAAGCCAGTTTTCCGGCCTATATTAAGGCATTCATCAGATCTTCAGAAATATTACTAATGAAAGAATAGACGAGCAATATTTATCCAGCGATGTATAAAGGGGAACCTTATCCAGTAGCCCTAATGATGGCTTCAATTAAGAAAGTTGGCTTCTAGGAAATCATAATTGCTATTATTTATATTAAAAGATGTTATTATTAACACAAGTGGTTAACTGAAAAAACTACTCAACATTATTTTGATAATGAATGTGTGTAACTTCCAAGAAGTAAATCCAGAATCAATTGCATAATTCAATAACGTTTTGTTTTCACGGGATGTATTCATTTAAAATATTTCCTCCATGGATCTACTCATACTTCGGGGTCCCAAGACACTTCCATAAGTGTCCTATTGTATTGTGCATCACTTTTCTTCTAAATTTCTACCTTTAACATTATTGGCATTTAAGAATAGCGCACGAATAGTTAAGACATTTTTTATATTGTTGGAAAAAACTTTGCGAATATAAAATGCCAGCGGAATTGAGCTCATTTTATCGTTTGGCATATCTTTTTTGTTATCAGCTTATAATTTTCTAAATATATACCATGTTTCTTAAAGGAATTTGATTCCCAGAATATTAGTAAAATATATTCCACTTATTTCTCTCTCTTTTTGATCTCTTAATTACATAGAAGAGAGAAGAATGGGGGAGAGGATTGATATACGAGAGCAGCCGGTGAGGGTCACGCAGGAGGCTGAGAAAAAAAAGAACTCCGTGTCCCGCAATAATTGCCTTTGATCTACGGAGGCTGTCTCTGAGAAAAATACACATTCGCTTTCAGTGGCAACAGATGCGCCCTCACTCATTCTTCACCTAAGTGGTCAACGGTATCTTTGTCTGCACAGAGTGAGACATCTGATCTCCGATAGGATTTGAATACTCACCTCGGTTAATATGTGAACAGGGGAATTCGTTTACTGTTACTGTACCTAAAGTATAAAAAGCTACTATTAAAATATTTATATCAGTTCATTTATGTCCTTACTCAAGCGAAAACATTTTGTCGTACATTATTCCGTTTCATGACAATCACTCAGCTCAAAACAGTGGAATGATGCTCAGTATAGGCCGGACACGGGATCATATGAAGTCACGATGAAGATAGTCCGAGACCTAGCGTGCTACTCGTGCCGACCTCGGCACTACTAGCACGCTTTTTAAATGAGAAATTTTACAAAATTGAAATATGCGATTGGTGCATTTCAAGGCGCCTTGACTATTGAAGGGTATCCCAGAAATTTATTCCGAGGCAAAATCTAATCCAAGGTAAATGAGCTGAAAAATGTTTTTAGTTGAATTATTTCTTATAGATTTACAAGAAGCTCATTACTTAAGGTTCTTCCCAAGACAGCCAGAAGCGCAATTTTTTTTAACATCATTCGGGAAGGGAGTTTCATAATTTCAGTGTTTAGAATCCAGTGAAAACAGTTAACATTTAGCAAAAATATTTTCTTGTAGGAAGCAATTCTTTCCTGGCGAATTAATTTGCGTAAAGCCTTCTCAGGATTTCAACCGGTTTAAAGCGTTGTATATCGCCAAAATTTTAACAGACGACTCATCTAAATGCTCAGGCTCAACATTCTGATGACGATGGACTCTTAAACGTTGGTGGTGTGCATCGAATTAAACAGGTGGAATCCCGAGAAGACTTCACGAAATATTTTCTTATGCTTGTGGGACGTTGATTCCAATATTCGGCGTGTGATTTCCATCATCTGATGACGCTCCCCATGCTTTGAAGCGCCTTAACCCATTGTAACCCATTGTTGCTTCTAAGCAACATCAAAAAAGCATAAATTTTCTGCTCTATTTCGGAAGTATCTAAACTATGCATTATTTTGTGGCGTAAATTGAAATGACGATATATTTAGCTAACACGACTATAGTGATTGAGAGCAAAATTTTCAGGTTTTCAAAATGAAAAATCTTGAAATGTGATTGCTATCAGAAGCAGCTCTGGGTCAGTAGGGTTAATAGAGTGACGCGGTGGTTCGGGCCAACCTTTTCAGGGATGAATATTTTCTTTTCGCAACGCATTCTCAGAATAAATTATCAAAGGGACTAATGAGTTGCCTTAACAGCATATTTATCCAGTAATGACCGAAGCTCGTTGTCCTGTCTCTTTTTCGATTTTCTCACCGAGCTGTTATAAGTAGTTTTCAGGGAGTTAACCTCTCCCTACATCAAATCCCATGTGACAAAATTGAATTTTTATGCCACATTTAAGCCGTTATGGAACTACTTACCTCACAACTGGGCAATTGATATTTTTTCACGAATATTGTTCCGAGAATTGAAGTACGCACGTGTATGTAAACATCATGAAAACTAAATAATATGCTCTCTAAAATGACACCTCAGAGATTGTCAGCTAAAATAAGTAGGCTTTAAGTTGGATATTTTCTGTAAATTTCAATTGTAAATCAGCATGTCTATGCAGATTTGTATGACAATGTTTGACTACAAATAGGATAAATAATCTTGAATAAATTTAAAACTTTAATCATCCACAAACGTCCACAATTGTCCAAAAAACAAATTGTCCTTCTCTACGACAATGGTTTCGACGTCAGTGCGTAATTATTACCAAATATGATAACGTACTGGCGTTGAATCCATAGTCGTATAGAAATCAAATTTATGAGGACAATAAAAATTTTAAGTTACACAAAATGAGTTATAATTTCCACAAAGAGTCGTCTGAAATAATCAATTTCATTTAAAAAATTATTAATACAAATTTTGCTCCAATTAAATTTTCATTATGACAATAATTGACTTGATATTCTAAACACCTTAAGAATCATGATGAAATAAAATTTAGGCTTGTCACCGAACTATTAGTCCCATTGCCAAACGAATCCCGTAAATAAAAAGCTGACAAGGTTAGGTACATCAACTAACTTGAAAAGGTATTGGCTAAAAAAAGATAAAGATTGGATTATTTTATTTCTCAGTACCATTACTTTGTAATGATTAATCAAGGTAGATTCCGCTAATGATAAAAACGCATATATTATGATATAGGTGAAAAAAATTCACTTTGAATCGCACTATCTCGAACCTACCGCCTTTAACAAATTCTGTGAAAATTTATTGTTATGATATAACTTTTATGAGCCAGTGCATGTTGTAAAGGGACAGTTAATTCCATATGGCATCATTTCAACAACATTTGAGAAGTACATACAGTATGCTTCGTGTAAAGGTTATATCAAGTGTACATTGTCAGCTGGAATGCGAATAAAATTTCGAAACGAAATAAATTTTCGTTATAATGGACACGCAGGTGACTCAGTAATCAGAAGGGACTAACAATAACTCTATTAATTGTATTCAAATACTGAGATTGGTAGACCTCCTATTCTCCCTTCGCGTTGCTAGTTTCTTTATTTCCTAGATCTTCTTCTTCCTCTTTGTGTTCTTTATCTACCCCAAGTATTTATCCCTTGAACTTTCTCAAGGGACATCAATCATTTTTCTTCTCCATTACGCACCACAAGTAATTGCTACGTCTTATGACATGAACAATCCACTTCGGTACTAAACAGTTCCCTTAAATTGCTTATTATACGACGCACTCCTTTGCTTCTCAACCTATCCGTTCATTTGATCTTCCGTAATCGTCAACTGCACCAGAACTCGAAGGCTTTGAGTCTTTCCTGGTAAGCTTTTCCGATCGTCCAAGTTCCCGATATGACGACAATAAATGCGGCCCTTAATTACCCAGAGGAGAGGTAGGGTGATGTATAGACGAGAGCAGACGGTGAAGGTCCCGCGGGGAGACCACAAAAAAATGAACGTCGTGTCCCGTGAGGAGAGGCTTTCATCTGTTTGATGACGGAAGGAGCCCCTTAGCAGAGTCCTTCGAAGAAGAAAATATTGGGAGAAAATGAGATGTAACAGCGGCAGTGGACTTCTGCCGTTGACTGAGAAATAAAATCGCAGAAGTCCACCGTCTTATTAATAGAACAAGAACAAGCGCCACAATTCGACGCAAGACATGAAGGCGGACAGGCTAGGGCCCCGCGGGAGGTCGAGATTAATGGAAAAAATGAACGTCCCATCCCGGCGAGATGCTCCTTTCATCTGTTTCCATCCATCCGCGAGGAGACCACAACCGATGCTGGTACCTTTCGGTGCTCGAACAATAACCCTCTCACGCTCGCCTCGCAAATCGACCCGATGCCGACGTTTAATCGATCGATTTCGGAAAAAAAAGAAAAATATAGCGGTACACCCGTTGATCGGTTGTCGCACAAACGCGGAAATGAAAAATGAAGGAAGCGCGGCGTTGGCGGCGGAGTATTTCTAATTGGGTTGGCCATTGGTCGGGGCACTTTAGCGGGAAGAGGGAGGATGCGAGAGTAGGAATATAGTAGTAGTAGTGGTGGAGTTGGAGGGGGGAGGGGTGAGGTAGGGGTTATGATATGGGGGTGGGGTGGAGGGCACGCGCTTGGCGTATTGATCCGCCGTCTCTCCCACCCCCGCGCCGCCACAGCATCCGGGTTCGGTCCGCCGCCACTCCTACCCCTCCTCCCACAAGCGCCCCCTCCCCCATTCCCATCGTCCCCTTCTACACGTGGATCCTCTTCCCGTGCGACCCCTCGAGACTGGAGGTACACGGACCGCCCCTCTTGCACTTCGAGAAGAGGGGAGGGAGGGATTCAAGGTGGGAGAAAAGGAGCGGCAGGTTCAAAGCTTCGAACGGGCAGACCAACAACCACCCGAGGCGACTGCCTACCTGTATCGTCAATAGATTCTTATTATTATTATTATCATCATTCCCCTTCCTCTCGGCTCTTTGCGCTGGCTTTGTTGCGATTAGACATACGCGCACGACTGAATGGGTATCCAACTGTATGGTCCTACTGTTCCTGTTGAATCTTTACGAAATTTTTCGACGGAGTTGGTTGAGTAAATACAAATTTTCTTGTTTATTGCAAGTAAATTTTGGTTTTTCTAATCTAAATGTTAGTATCCAATTAACTTTTTTGATGCATCGCTTCCACCGAATATATCTATGAACGATATTGCGCTTACTTTATAGGTTTATCTTCGTCATTAGCTTCGTTTCATAAGAAAAATAACCATACCCTTTTTCATGCATCAGTTGTAATTAATGATTGTTAGAAAAAGCGATGCTTTTTTAAATAGTTTTTTTTTCGTTTACCAACAAGAACTATGGCTAATTTTTCGCAGGCTTTAATGGGTTAATATGTCTCTGCCCCGATAAATTCAGCAGATTTAGGTATCAATTACGGGCAGAATTGTATATTTGCAATGTGGCACCACCTCATTACATTGATAAATGATTCTGTTTTTTGCCTGCTTTTGTTGAATAATTTTATGCAACTTGATCGTGTCTGTGCTTGATAAATATTATGATATGTTAAGATACTGATGGTGGGTTTTAAACGATAGATTTATACACTCCTCCGGGTCTTTCCCTTCTCTTACTATGGAATCAGTCTTAAGTGTGATACAAGACTTATAATTCTTACTTACACCAAGGATGAAATTCTTCATGAAATATTTTTTGGCTTAACTACTTTCATAGCAATTTCATCTTTGGTGAGTATAACCCATGATCCATCCCCCAATTATGATTTTTTGGCATCCACTCTGCCCTAAGTATTCGCTCCACTTACACCTTCTGTCGTCACCTTATTTCGTATAGGAGTCCTCTATCCCATAACCATGTATATATCATTCATTGACTTTCTCTCCGACAATTTCACCTTCCCATTCTCCTTCATATCCTCATAAAAAACATCTTCAGCCCTTTTTTTCCTTTTGCAGCGTCCACTTTTCCGCCTCGTAAATAACTGTGCTTTCGATAAGACTTTTCTGACAGCCTTTTCTATAAAGTTTTACCCAACGATTTTCGCAAGAACTCTCCTCTGTCCATTGTAAATACAAGTAATTGGATATTAACATTTCATCACATATAGCGGTAACGCATATAGCTTCATCCGATGTTTGATTTACAAATGATTTATTTCATTAATCATACCAATTTAAAATGTATTCACGTGGTTGTAGATATATATTGGCGACCAATGCAAATGAATGAAAATGCCTCATTTTAACTCCAGCTAAAGCTAGGTCCATCAATAACTTGCTAAGAAAAATCGTTTGTGTATCAACACGCAGAAATAATTATTGCAAATGAGAAGATATTATTTATTTTAATATCGAAAGTAAAACGTGCAGCAGATCATCTTAAGTAATAACTAGTGAGTAATGATATCTCAGGGAATAGAGTTTCGTGAAAATTAATTTCTTTGTATCATGGATGTCCATTAAAACACGAAAAAATGTAAATTAATACAATGTGACAACTAATAAATACATTATTTAATCTTATTTAGCGATGATAATTATTGCGGCAACATATTCCGTTGCGTTTGCTTGCCTTCAAGTGAGAGATATGCCCCTCATTTGTTTACCCGATGCAACCTGCTACACATTGATGCATCTCCTTTTGTATATGTGCCGGCACTACTTCTCTACATTCTTTGACAGTGCCATCGAAATGCAGGCAGTTTCCTTTCATGTTTACGACACTCGTTAATTAATTTTTCCTTTTCTCAGTAAATGTTTAAATTATCTTGCCGATTTATTTCAGATACGCTTCTGAATATACATTAAAATACTTCTAAGAGATAGCACGAATTTGTCTACCATCACTATTTTTATTTCATCTATTATATTTTCCTTGAAAAAACAAACTTATAAAGGATAACAAGTAAAGCAAAACTATTTTTCTCTTTTTTACAGACAATTGGTAGTTTAACGAGAAGAAGTAGGGGAAAGAGAATAGAGAAACTAATGGCATCAAAAGAAATGGAAGAGAAGCCATCCAAGGGCAGAATAATGGAAGCTGATTACAGGTACGGACTAATAGCAGAAGTTATAAAAATCAGTCTCAATTTAAATTGAAAAATAATTTTATTTAGTAAAAATCAAGCCGTCATGATGGAAACTAGAAGCTATTGCACGGAGGGAAAATTTCCGGAATGCAATGAAAAGAACAGAACTAGGTACTTATCTTTTCATTTAAGAATTAACCGGTTTCGACGGATAGGACGTATATCAATCACTCTCTCAGTGATTCAACCTGTACATTAGTTTGGATAGGTGAAGGTAGAGCTCACTCCAATATTAGCGAAAGACATGTTGTGAAAATCTCACATTGATCTTTAGTGAGGGAAGGCAGATCCTCTCCTCGCACCACTTCGCTATTTGAGGAATTTTGTTTAAACGTGTCCGAAGGCTTCACATGGGAAATGAAGTCGCAACCCTTCGTTCAGCGGCCTAATTTTTCACTCACAGGGTCACTACAGTCTCCACAATTAGAAATTAAACATTATTACTTCTCCTATGTATCTTTTCTCATTTTGATGACATTTAGGTCAAGGTGAGTATATTAATTTCTTTGGGTGTCGACTTAATGCATTCATATGTGACATGCTGAGATTATTACAAACAGCAATAATTATAAGGAGCAATTATTTCTTTTCCCAATTAGACCATGAAAATCTACCAAAAATAAGACTTGGTAGCCACAATATACCTTATGAGGAAACGGTAAAAAACCTTGGAGTCATATTCGATCAAACCCTTAGCTGGAAGCCTCAAACAAATTATGCGAGGCGTAAATTTTTGGGATCACTGCATCAACTTGTCAGAGCCAGAGAAATACTTACACCCGACATACGAATTTCATTAGTTAAAACACTAGTCTTCCCCCACTTGGATTATTGTACAGCCTTATTCACTAACCAAGACGACGCAAACAATAACAGACTCCAATTGGCCATGAATTCGGCAGTAAGATTTATTTACGATTTAAAAAAATGGGACCATATTAGTAACTATTACAACCGCCTTAACTGGCTTAAGTATAAAGAGCGTCGCACCCTTCACATAATAACTCTAGCCTTTAGTGTCTTAACGACCGGTTACCCGCCATACTTGTACGAGAAATTCGTTAGAAAATCTGAGGTTCATAATATACCTACCCGTAATCATAACATTGACCTCCATATTCCAAAACATCACACGCCTCATATGAACAAATCGTTCATAGTAACCGCCTCACGAATATGGAACTCTCTCCCAGCCCAAATAAGAAGCAGTACAAACATCAATAGGTTTAAACACAGCACATATGGGTTTCTGAAGAATGCCTCCTTATCCCCATGTTAAATCTCTTTTGTTTATGTTCACTTTCTTATGTTCATATTTATTGTTTATATTCACTGTCTTATGTTCATATTTCTTGTTTATATTCACTTTCTTATGTTCATATATCTTGTTTATATTCACTTTTTTATGTTCATATCTCTTGTTCATATTTCTTTTGTTTGTCACCTTAAATTTTGTAATTAGTGCGTTATATCTGAGTGCGATTATTTATTTTTTGTCGAAAATATTGTATTGTTTTTTTTTTCATGCACTAGACGATATGCACTGTTCACATTTGTCTGTTTATGTATATATATATTTATTTACTTTTTTCTTTTATTTATCTATCTCAATGTGAAATGTAGAAAGCTGTACTTATATTTTCTCATGGGCCCCAGTGCCTACGAAAATAAACGATATTATTATTATTATTCGAGAGAAATAAAGTAGCTACTCTCCCTTTCCTGCGCAGGTGTTTACTCTTGTATTGCACCCCTTTGGTATACATCCTATCTACATCTTTCTCATACCTTAACCACACGAACCAACCCCTTTCTCTCGCCGCACATATTTTATCCACCTGCATCCGAGAAAATACGAGTTAAGATATGAATGACTAAAGTACGGAATATAACAATTTAAAACCATCTATGTTATGATTTTCATGTTTCAATTCTGCATTTTTTACGATCTAATTTAACTTTACAAAATAAGTTAAATAGTTCTCATCGCGTTTTTATTCTACTGTAACTGCACTTTTATACACAAGATTCGTAATTGAAACGTGGAGCATTTATATTAAACATATGTATTAAACAAATACTCTAATTTTGTTGCAGGAAAACTACGTTTTTTGATTAGTGGATTCATAAGATCTACTATTCCCTTGTACTTACTAAAAACATTGATACCTTTTTGAACCATTGTTATACAAATATAGTGATGTTAGTCCTAAAAAACACAGAACTGAGCAAGGAATATAATGGTGTACTTTTTGAGCCCTTTTTTTTGTATTATTCTTGTAACTATTCGTATCATAAAGATCCGCACATGATATCTGAGCCGGAAATACCCGCCCCACTCTCGCCTTTTTTCTGTCTAGAACATCACCGCTCTCTCGACTTATGACCAATTAAGTGCCTCCCTCTCCATCGCAATGAAACATGCGATCGCCTCTTTCGATTTACAAAGAAATGGATGCTTAGATTTAAAAGAAAATTAGTTGACCAAATACAGTACAAACAAAAACCAACGATAGAAAAACGGATAATACAGCTAAATAAAATACGCCAGCAATGTAGTAATACGATTTAACCTTAATTAGGGATGGCGTCGTATCAAAATACCGCTATAATATATTTTGATATCTATAAAGAGGGGAGGAAAAATTTGAAGGATGACCTCACTAATTAACATTTATACCACATTTTGATAAATATTACCTTGATCTCGATAATCAAAGTATATTATTGGCGATGAAAATGACGAGACGCTCTGTTGATTTTGGCTTCCACCACGTTTTATTGCTTTGCATTTTATAGATATTATCAATTTAACGGATTCATTTAGAACGTCAGAGCATGGTGGATGATAATAAAATGTAGAAGATAGTATAATAAAATGAGTTATTACGAGCGTGTTATAAATGTATAGATTTGCAGAATTTCTAAACTATATTTTTAGTGCACTACTTAACTATTATTTTAGTACCCCGGCAGATGTAAAAAATCTTGCGTAACTCTGGCTGAAACTCAATTGTTTATTAAAAAGTGTCATATTCAATGCGTAAATATATTAAAGATGCCAAATAACTTGAAAACTATGGCAAGCCAAGAACATAAAAAATATCATAGCTTAAGGCACCTCAGACGTTTTCAAACTCAATGAAGAATCCACGGCTTTACAGGGAACGTTTTTAGCATCTGACTGCGGTATGAACTGAGATGGAGAGTAACTCCCTCATTCGGGGCGTCATTAATTTCTAGATGTTAAAATGTGTCTGATTCTTGTCCTTTTCTAGCCTGTTTTAGTTTGAATACATTTTGGGAGACATGTGAATTTCAAGGAGAGGAGATAATATGGAATTCTTGAAAATCTGTGTAAAATAGAGGATTTTTGGTATTGCAGTTAATAGATTACATCTATTAATTTATTCTACATTTTATACTCTCTGACGGCTTCCTTGCTAGAGACATCCGGTGAGTCATGAATAACCCTCTGTTCATAATATTATAAGAATATATTTTGCAAATCAATTAGAATTTAATTATTTGCCCCGAAAATACCCCTTTCCTCTTAAAGTAATCCTTACCCTTAATTTTCCAAATGAGAATCACCTCTCGCGGCCGCCATCTCCAATTTGAAGCTTCAAACTTGAATCCTCATTTTATGAGGTCGGTAATGTGGTCAAGTCCAACATTGGGCTCTGATTTTCTGGAAAGGAGAGCGGTATATCATTCCAAATGAATTCCCAGGTCGGCCGCGGTTCCTCCATTGCATAGAAGTTCAAGCCACTTCTGTGTAAATCTGCGGCTAAGGTCATGTTTACTCGAACGAAGTTTGCTCTCCCAGAATGTCTATGTCCATATTCCTGCGTTGAATTTCTGTGATCATCCTCCAAGTGGAACTTTCATCTTTCATTACATTGTTTCAATTCTGTCTCACTTCTCTTCTCCCTCCCTAATTCTTTTATCCCCGGATTATTAGTATTCATAAAAGAACATTTTATTTATTTACCTAATACTATTAATTTTGTTCCGGTTTTAAATTTTGTATTTATCAAATGTTTCCAATTTTCTTCGACAAATATTTCCTCACATTTTACTGAAATAAAATTAAAGCTTACAGTTGTGGTAAGGGATTTTTTTTGTTTAAGCTATTAAACTAATGTAACATTAAATTAAATAAAACCCATACAGATGTTCAGCATGCGCAAATCACCTCTGTGATTATTATTATGCACTCGGGTCTTCTTTTATACGTACGTATTTTAGTTGTTATCCTTTCCCATTGCTTAAAATACCTCTAAAAACTTGATTGTTTGAGGCGTAACTTTGTGAAGGAGATTCTTTATGAAAAATGAAGAAGAAACTCTGTGTTTTCACATGAATACTTCTAAAAACGATTTTCCATTATTTATCCTACTTTATAATTCAGTTTAATTAACTGACATGAGACTGCGTTTTTACATCCACACGTATTTTGATCTACGCCGTCCTCGGTGGCGGCAAGAGGAAGTCTACGAGTACTAATACAGCGGTCTCGATTTGGATGTCAGCCCGGGTGGATTTTCACCATCCAGGGCTTCGCTGAGCGTGCATACCATCAAATAAATTGTAACAGATCGTTGAATATGTTTAAACTTAAATACGATTCATAAATAAGTACGGAATCAATATTAATCCATCCACCTGGCAAACGTTTATCATTGAAACCAACGCACGTGATCATGAAGACGATATTGAGCTGGTATCCGTTATGGCTGCGAGTATCGCCCATCCCTAGATGATCGAATTTCTTAAGCGCATCATCGCTACATTGTATTGAATTCAGTGCAATAAAAATATACTATTACCAACCAAAATTTAAGGATATGGTAAAATGCCGATATTAGTGAACAAAATGACACTGTCGGCCCCAGATAATGAAGGCTCTATTCAATTGGCTTACCGAATACGACCTTGCAGAAATTTCAACGTTAAAAAAATTCAATTATCATTTATTAGCCACCGCATGTAACAAGAAATTTTTCTCGCAAAATTTCGCGCTAAGGAACGTTATTATAAATACACCATGCAATAAAATCATGATAAGGGTCCATATATCTATCCATTCTTCAGTGACCTCCAATATAATAAATATATGTACTAAAAATCACAGTTTGTCTATCAATTAGCCACTTTTTTTATGAATATATATATCCAATGCCTCGATGTCAAATGAATATTTTATTAGTGATAACTTCAGGCTTTACTTTGTCAAACCTCTCCATATTGGAAATAAAACTTTGTAAGGTTCACTATTATTTAATTATGGGCAGGACCCGGGTTTCGTAACTTTTTTACAACGTCAGGTGAGTATGTAACCAAGTTACGAAACCCGGGTCGTGCCTATAAGTAAATAATAGTTAACCTTACAAAGTTTTATTTCTTAATTTCTAACATTTTATAATTCAATCGAATGGAAAAGGAGTCAAGGTTACTGTATTTCACAAAGTAATCGATCAGCGAGGAATCGATACAACTAACGCCGCTATTATATAGTGCTCAATCAAGGACTCCCAGCGCCATTCAATCTCCGAGGGCATTGTCTTCTGAATATCGAATGCGTCTGGAACTGTGCAATCGAGTGACTCCATTGGCTGCTCCATCGGGTGCATTCGATCCATTCAAATGAAAAATTCAAGACACGTGAGAGGAATTTCGACCATGTCAATCAGGGGCTTCAAGTCCAGAACCCCCCGAATTAGGATGTATGCAGCACAGAACTGGGGGACGAAAGTCGTTATCTGAGCGCTATCCCAGATTTAAATGAAAATGCCTCTAAAAGTTAAATGTAGAGCAGAATTCCAAAGAAGGAGTTCCAATAGAGAATTACAATAGAGGAGGGCCACTCCGTTCCGTAAAACCTTGATTTACGCCAACAGTTAGGGCCTATTTTGATAGGTTATCAAAAATATCCGAAAATAGCCGGAAAGCCCGAGCTTCTGAGCGCTATCTAAGACTAAAAAATTAGGTACCTAAATAAGAAGGTCACTGAGAGTTAAAAGTAATGCAGACCCAGAATTCGAACATTACAAAAGCGTCCACAGAAGTCAAGAGTATTCCGTAGCTATTTTCACACATCATTACAGATCAATATCTTGATTAGTTCGTAACAATAACTTAAAAAATAGCTTGAAAAAATAGATGAGACTATGCATTATTTGGCACAAACTGTAAACGATACTGATATCCTCATAATTCGAACCTATTCCGTTATCAGTAACCACCCAATAAACAGTTACGGTTGGCAAAATATAGGGTAAAGGGGGGTGAATCGGGCCACGAAAAGGAAAATCGTCTATTTCCTCGTTTGTGTAAACAGTTACATCATGAAAGCATTATCAGCCAAGGACTTGATGTTTTACCCGTTTAAAACGTAATTTTTAGCGTTGTTGCTCTGAATAGAACGGTCCTGGAGAAATTTCTTCAAGAGACTGCATGGTCCTATTCGCCCGACGACTTGGAGGGCGAATCGGACCAGATGAGAGGCTGAATCGGACCAGTAAAATAATGTTAATAATTTTAGTTTTCTTAAGTTTTATTGCATAAAATTTTGAAATTTTTCATCATTACTTTTAACAATGTAGTTCAGTCTCGAGATATTTCGACTACACCTTCTTAGAGTCAAACATAACGTTACAAATAGACATACATCACAAATGTGAACATATAGAACAAATTTACCAAAACAATTAAGCACATTTACCACAAGTAAATTTATGTAGCCCCTTAGCACCTACACACAGCTCATGGTACCAACAATTACACTCCATGCACTTAATCCAGTCTCTAAACTTTGACGAATTCGCGCAATTATAAGACTTGGAGCAGAAGCCACACAGCGTATCATCAGATGAGATTTCCCCATTTTCAATATTGCCGTCCCTATCTGAAGATGACTCATATAAGTTTCTGCAAGTTCCTTTCATGTTCCTAATATTTTGTTTCTTCAGCCGTTGCTTTGTTTCTTCTACTATATCTGGAGAAGTAAGTATTTGAGCAGTTTGCTTTCTTGACTTTTTCACATTGACTTTCATTATTTTTTCTGGTGTAGGTAGTAAATTATGGAAAGACCTACCCAAAGTATTTGATGATTCCTCAGATGTTGAAGTCGAGGATTGGCTTTCTTCAAAGGGACTGGCAGTTAATTTTTGATCGGAAGATGGATTTTTCGAAAAAGGAGTTGATGCACCTTGTGGTGCGTGTGAGCTTCCGAGATTAGAAGGATGAAGATCTAACTCCGTCAGGACACCCGGATTCAGAGGGAATATTCCTGTTGATCGGAATCCATTTTCAGCGTTGCCAATTGTTGCGGCTTTGCTCCATGCATTTCGAAAAAGCCGACCAAAATTAAATTTAGTTATCTTTCTATCCCCCTTACAAGCTGTCATATACGCATTTGTTTCAATATCATAATATGTCTTTAATGGTTTAAAAAAAGACCTGTCCAGTGGTTGCAACCTTTGTGTAGTGTGGCTGGGTAGTGATAAGAGAGTGATCTCATTCTTTTCACAGAACAGTAGAACAGGAAGAGTCTTATGTGATGCGTGGCCATCGAGGAATAGAATGCATCGGCCAGGAATCCTGTTTGCTTGAAAGTGCTTTAGCCACTCCAAAAAAAGATCCTCATTTATCCACCCTGAATCGGACATAAAAATTTTAGATCCCAACGGAAATCCATCCTCCCATTCTTTGTGGAACTTTTTCCCCTTAAAAATTACAAAAGGTGGTATGTAATGTCCACATGCATTGCAGCACGCAACAACTGTCACCAATTCCCCCCTTTCCACAGACGTCTGTTTTATGACTACCTTAGATCCTGTTCTTGCAACAATCTTTTGGGTTTGGCGATTATTTAATACACATCCCGTTTCGTCAACGTTGTATATGAGGTGGGGCCTATCCATAACTCCAGCCTCGGCCATCGAAGTAGTTAACTTTGAAAAAAAATCGTCTACATCTTCCTTATTTAAACCCTCAGCTCTAGCCACTGACAAACCTTCGGGTTTTCGAAGACTTAAAGGATGCCTAGATATAAAATTCAAGAACCAATCCTTGCCAGCTCGTTTTTTTAACGCACAGAAATTGTTTTTTATGTTGTTTTCAATGGAAAATTCATATGCCACCTTCATAACATCATCTCTTGTCAATCCGAACCCAATTTCACATAACCTAAGTATTCTTCTAAATAATGCTTCCTCTTCTTCCACTGAGAAGACATTTTGCCCCCCTCTTGTCTTCAATTTTTCCGTGTCCGCTACTATCCTACGATAGAGACAGGTACGGGGAACATGGAAAAGTTCGGCAGAATGCCTCATGCTTCTTCCCTCTCTGAAAGCTTTCAGCGCCATTCTCATATCCTCCTCTGACCATGTCTGTTCCGTTTTTCGCCGGTACTTCCCCATCTTAATCCAAAAGGAAAATCATTAACGGTAAGCGAAAATTATCACTTTCATAAATACGTTTTAAATTAAATTTTGCTAATGTTACGCTATCAAAAAGAGGTTGTAAGGCGTTCCACAACTAATCCGGTCGCCATATATAATATTTAATACTCTGGCAATCCCTCTATCACGTACATTATATCACCTCCCTTTCTTTCAAATTAACCATAGACCACTGAGTAATGTAGAATGAATGTAGTTAGGGAAATGTGAATTATTAACTATAAATTTCCATCACGAAATGCGTATGTTTTGTAAAATTGTTTCAGCGAATAATTGGTTAAAATATATGGAGCACTACACAATAAGTGTTACATCAAACGAAGGTAGCTTACCTCTCGCTCAGCCTGTAAATCGTGCTCCTCGCAGTAATAATTCCCCTCTATGACGGGGAAAATCTCTTCCCCCTCCTCGTTTTACGTAGTAAATATCTATAACGTGATATAGAATGTCATTATAATAGGTTTGTTCCATTAAACTTCTAATAATACTTCAATAAAAGAGTATGGCCTAAAAATATATTTTTAGCCACTTTCCCTCGAACATTCTTATAAACATTTGATGTTATTAATGTAAAACATTAAGTTTAATTAAGAAATTTATCAATATTAGTTGTATATCTACTTACTTTTCGGTAGCAGAAGGAGGTTTTCCAAATGCCTGTTGAGTATAACTGTTTCGATGCTTCACCCTCGACCAGCGGCTTGGAACTGAACTACTGCGCGTGCTGGTCCTTTTCACCCGACTGAGTAATATGATTTTGTATCATTTTTGGTAACTCCGATATTCATACAAGGCTCAAAAAACTAACCTAATGTCGGAGCTATGGTATTAAATTTCCTTTCAGGAAAGAAAAACTTGAAATCTGAGTAAGTGCTACTATGTCACCTTACTTTGAACATATACGAGGTTTTCTAAATATCCAATTTCACACCTCTCTCTTATGGCAGGCTTCCATTCGACTGAGTATCATATGCTTATATTCAGTCGTCGAGTTCACGTTTTCACTCTGGTAGAAGGACAAGATTACAAAGAAGCAATGCCTGAAGCGTAGTCATTCTTCTGTGATACCGTTTCGGGTCTGAGCGCACTTTTTGAAAAGCGTTCCTATTCACCCGCTGGTCCGATTCACCCCCTAAGAGATTAGAAAATAAGGCAGTGTATTGTAAGGGGAGGAGAGACGAGAGATTTCCAAGCATAGTAGCGCAAAAATATTTTATCCGAATTTCTCTTAGATTTTCTGTGAATTGACTCGCCTAAGATGGAGTCAATCCATTATTAGGTTTTTACTATCCACAATTCAAACATTTTACTTCGGTTATCGGTTTTCATCACCAGGAATGAAGAGCGAAAACTCTGCGTGGGAATCATCATTTGCCTCAGCCGGGATTCAAACCCACTCCTCCCGAATAATGTGTTGATGAACGCCCAGGAGTTAAAAGTTCTGTCTTTTACCCTTGGGACTGCGCTGTGTATACGAACATGCTGCCTTGCGGCATTGCATGCCCGGCAGCATAATAAACCAACTTTTCCACTGAAGTCAACAAAACTCCCCAGAGGAAGAATATGCCACTGTAGTTACGTGGTAGCATTCTCGGTGCGATTTCGTAATAATTTGGCACCGAATTCCGGAAAAGGCAAATGATTTTACCTCTTTGGAATTTTCGCACTTAATGTGCAGTTGCGTGGGAATCCGTGGAGGTACGCAGTTGACTAGCGTGCTGATATTGCATCACTAATGCTAGAAGTAAATTCGAATACGATTGGCTCGATCTTAGGCCAGTCAGTTCGCAGAAAATCTAAGATAAATTAGGGGATAAAATATTTTTGAGCTACTATGCTTCGAAATCTTCTTTAGTCTCTTCTACTAATGCTCTTTAATGCTCCATGGGAATCCTGTTTAGTCACGTGGCAATAAACGTCTCGCTCTTGGTCTCGACTTCAATGACGTCACACTCCCTCCGCTGGTACTCTTACTCAATGGTCCAGCCACACCCTCTCCCCAGTTCCCCCACTCTCTTGGCTGGGAAGGGATGAGGAAGGGGTTCATAATAGTGGGATGAGTCCCCCTCCGCCACTCCATTGAAAAGGAGACATTCGCTCACCCCTACCACTTCCCCCTTCCTCCGATGAGTTTCCCCCTCCACCCTCCTCCCCCCCTCTCCCCTTCCCACAAGCTCGGCTATCAATAGTCTCTTTTGTCCCGGTCCCGAAATATTTGGGAAAGTAGCGGCGGGCAGGTGCTGAGGGTGGCACGAAGGACAAAAGGAAGAGGGTTGGCCCTCCTCGCCTCGTATCTGGTGCAGAAGGTGGTCGTGGTGCTGAGAGACGTGAACAGGTGTGCCTTTTTCGATGGATCCACGCACGCACACTCATCACTCGCTCGCTCTCACGTGTATGCCGTAAGTGTGGATATAAAAGAAGTGAGCGGAGCGCGTACGGCACAGAAGCGGGACGAGTTGAGCGTCCCTCTTTGGAGCATGGAGATGGGTTGAGTATATAAAGAAAAATTCATTTATTTAAGGGATAATTATGCTCGGAGGAGGAAACTCGTATGCCAATTTAAGTTGGACGGAAAATGTCGTCGAAAACGCTTAATCGATGTTTCCCGAATCAACGTAAGCAGGTTAAATGTGCGTCCGAAAATAAAAACTAACATTAGGTGTCCCAAATTTTGTTTGATAGACTGATAGCGAGCCAAGGTGGCGGCGGGGTTAAGTCCTTGCCTACTACATTAGGGGTCGCAGGTTTGAGTCTTACCTGGGTAAGTTATCCAGGGCATGGATGTTTGTGTATGTTTAATTGTTAAGGTAAAAATCCCGATGTAAAAGGCCAATGGTGTTGTTATGGGTGGTACGGGAATAATAAAATATTTCAGTCATTATTTCATACTTCATAGTCATTATTTTTATCTTGGTTCCCATCTGTAAACGCTTACTACTTAGTCTCAACCACTCCAATTTACACCCTTAATATTTCATTCGGTGATGTTTTTATTGTTTTCATCTTTCTTGGAAAAGAACAAAAATTACATCCCAGGTAATATTATATTTCTCAAAGTTCACTCAAAGTAAAAGTACAATCATTATAATAAGTGCACTAGTTTAAACTCATACTTACTTTTTAACTTATAAAAAATATACAAAGGCGTGGGAACCCATCTTCGAACAGAAGCAGAAAAAATGTGCACAGTGACACCGTAACATTGGTTCTTTTTATCAATAAAGTTCCCCCTGAATCTTTATTACCTACTTACCTTTAAATAGGTAACGGCTGCGAAAAAAAAGCTGTTCTTGACGAACAAAGAGAGTTAGTCAAGCATAAAACATTGCTTTTTGTAAATTTAGAGATTATGATGTTATATTTCATTACACTGTAACACCAACGCATATGCTGAAAAAAGCAAGTGATACTGCCTCAATACGAAATACCTATTCGTGAGCATAGCCCAAGGGTGCGAGCGTGCCAAGATACACGGTACAAAAATTTACGACATCATGGGAAAGGGATTTTTTAAAAAACAGTTCGTTTCGATTTTTCGGTTCTTCTTTATGCATCTTGAAGCAGATTAAAAAATTACATCGCAGGTAATATCATATTTTTTTCTAAGTTCACCTAAAGTTCAAATAAAATCTTTATATTAAGTACACGCGTTAAACTCCATACTTACCTTTTCAGCTTCTAAAAAAAATAAGCAATAGTCACTGATAGTGTTTCACAATCAGTAAGAAATATGTATTCGAAACCATAACCGAAGGGTTAGAGGATGCCATAAATAGTGTAGTGCAAAACTTTACGGCATAATGGGAAAGGGAATTTTTTTGGAAAACTGTTAGTTTCACTACGGGCCATTTCTGCTGGTCCAGATGTAAAAGGGGCTCAAAGGGGCTGGGATGTAGGCCACCCACCAAGCATGAGCCTTCCGCCAATATAGAGGTAAATCATACAAAATCGGAAAACAGAAAGAAACTATCAAGTGTAAGGGCATCCATAGTGAAGCAGGGTTGTTTTTTTTGTTAAATATGGTCGTCAACGTGGCATCATCGCCGAATTTGCGGAGTGAAAATCAAGGAAAGTGCTTGGATTGTAATGCATTAGTTATACGTATATTAATATTGTTAATACATTTTCTGAAAATTGTATTACTTGCATTTCCTGTTATTACGTTACAAATTGAGGGGGCCACCCACCAAAATGGGCCCCGGACCACCCACATACTAAATCCGGCCATGCATTTCAGTCAACTGTTCGTTTTGATTTTCCGGTTCTTATTTTATGCATCCCTGGCTCCTTTATACTGGTGAGCACTGATCTACGGTCCTTCTTCCCTCGATATCGGGTGACCCCCTGCACTCCTGGGGACGGTGACTAACTGGGGGCGGGGGTTGATGCTGAGCACCGTTTAGCCTCGGGGCATGCGACTCAAATTCTCCGCAAAATCGACCGCCCGCGGCCTTTGATGAAAGTAAGCCCGTGTTTCGTTCACGTGTGTGCACGCTGCCTCCGCTGCTGTGGCAGAAATCGGAGATATTAGCGGTAGAGACGTCAGGGGCATGCCTCAATATTCTTTATGAGCTTGGAGAGAAGGGGAATAAGGTGAGACGCCATTCCATTGGGGTTCAGAAGTCAGAGCGATTAAGCTATAATTTAGAGAGAAAATCAAACGTATGCAGGAGAGCATCTATAAACAGCCGAAAATAAAAATAATTTACAAAATATTTTACAATTTTAAATATTGATCATTAATGATCTAATTGAAAAACTGAGAAAAAATAGAGTAAAGAAAAAATAGAGTAAAGAGAAAAATTCAGGAGAGCTATGTAGTGGTAGATTTGGATAATTGAAAAAATATTTAATATACTTTGAGATCACCGAAATATTTTTTTATTATATACGATAAAAAATAGGTTTGGACAACGCCTACAACAATTTGACTGGGTGCCACTCAACATCACCCAAGGCTAAACGTAAAATATTCCATCAATCACGGCTCACACTGTATGTCGACTGTGAAATCAATTTCAAGAGAATTTAAGAGAAGAAGTGGATATTATTTTCCCTACCGCTGGCTTCTTTTTAGAGATATTAGATCTTTCTTTAACTAATCACCATTCAAGGTCCACTTACACCGCTTTAAGCCGTTGTGAACCGAAATACGCTCTTTTGAAGTTTTCAACTCCTTAGTTACCCTCGCTTAAGCTGTTATGAATGAAAAGTTTATTTAAAGTTTAAGTCTCAGACGAATTATTTCTGATGACACGCTTCTTTTAAAATAGAACCATGAAGAATTGTGCGTAAAATTAAAATCAAAGGAGTTCATTCCGGTTCCTTCTTCGCAAAGCATTAGGTTCAGCTGCCGTTAGCTGGCCATACTAAGATAATTCAACAATCGTAACGCGTGTCACTAATTTCTTTGCTAACTTGAGCTAGTGACCACTAGGCATAATAAAAATAAACGCCCTGAATTATTTTCTGTTAAAGATAACGAGCTGGAAAGAATGAAATTTGAAAAAAAATCAATTAAGTATCAAAGTTGACTCGTTGATAAAAAATGTGTCAAATACAGAAATTAATATTGAGATTACGCGAGACATTATGACAAATTGTATTCTCGGCTCTAGTCACAGTATTGGTTCTGACGTAGTGTTTATACTTATGTCTACCATTGCCACGAATTTATAGCCTACCAATAACGTATGATCTTGAAATCTAGGCGATATAAAATTTCATTTTAGTTTTATTGGGTAGAATTCGCACAGAGGATAATTAATATTTATATTTAATGCAATATTGATTTTGCTGATAATTGTAGTGCAAATTTTCTTTCATAATGAACAAAAAAATTCAGTCCATTCAAGAATGATTTAAAATATAACCCATTTACCTTTTCCTTATAATTCACCACATTCTTTGCAATTTACAAGCAGGTGTTTGAAAAGATTTTTTTGAAGTATATGAGTTGAATTTCACCCTTAGATGAAGATGAACACGTAACTGCGCCTTTGAGTAAGATGCGAAACTTATCCGAATTTTATATTCTCTCATCATGACTTTGGAGTAGCGCGTAATTAACTCTTTTTACCCGACCGTGCGCCGTCATCATCACAACATGTTGCTTTGACCCATCGTTGTAACGAGAGCAATGCGGACGTCAAGCGAGGTCCACATCACGTCGTTGCAAGCTGAGCAGTTAAGAAGGACCGGTCTGTGGAGCTGTTTAAAAATTCAATGAAAGAAGAAAAAAATAAATAAAGCCCTCCTTGCATCTCTTGTGAATCATCCCTCCCCTCTTAATCCTCTCCTCCTCCTACTTAAAAGAGTTTATTTTTTTCCAGAAGCCTCCAACCCACACCGCTCACTTCATCCGCGCAGTTTTTGTAAAGGGAAAAAATAAAAATTCTTGGGTAGGAGAGAGAGAGAGAGAGAGAGAGAAAAGATGGGAATAGTGAAGGGGTTTGGGACTCAATCTCACTCAAGAGAAAGATGTAGATAGAGATAGAGAGGACACCCAGTCTCCCCCGCGCTCCCCGAAATCCATCCTCCCAAAAGGGGACGTTTAATGAGTTCCCACTAAAACTATACGCTTAAAAAAGAATATATACACCTATATGACATTCTTAACTTTTGCATACGTCACTCCAAGATTTATTACTTCCACAAGTGGCACAACATTTGTAAAGTACCATAAACAAATCCAACGGTTTCACGGGAAATTATATGAAAAATTTATAAGGTGGAAATTAATAAAAAAACTTGGAAATTCAACAATGTAAATTCAAATTATAACACATACCAGGTTTCCATATTCAGTATTTAGTTTTCATTTTAATTTCATTTTCAGGTATTTAGTAACTTATCTTAGCATCATCCATCTGAGGATTATATTAAGCATCGTAACCCGGGTCGTTTTATTATGAACATTCATAACGTGAAATTCGCAAGTTTTATTTATTTTATAAAAAATTTAATATTAAATTTAATATTAAAATAATATAAAATTTATTTACTTTTGCAAAGTAAAAGTAGGATACATAGCGTGAAAATTAGTCAATTAATATTTGCTACATACATTTTTTTCCAGTCATTTGTGTTGACCTGAAAGACATATTCATTCAACCCATTAATTTGGATCTCATTATCACAACTATAGTGAAAAATACTTCAGCATAATGTGAAGATCAGAAATGCCTTTGCTTTTACTAATCGTAGCCATTAAACTATACTGCTAATAGACATTGATTCAATAACATCGTCTTCCCGCTTATTTCAGAAAAAAAACACATTTTCATTAGTCGAAGATAGAACCAATGAATGAATTGGGCCTAATTTTGCTTTATTAAATGAATATATTACATCTGAAAGTATAATTGCCAAAACAGTTTTGATGAATAGAAACCCATTACCATTTTTATGAGGAACGTGGTTGCCTAGCACCTCAAATTTACACGCCTGTGGCTAAGTCCTTGTTGAGTTCTACCCTCACTTATCCAGCCTATGGGTTGAAAAAGTAACTAATTTCGCGTTATTGACTGAATATGGTACATCCTAGAGTATTATTGCTTTAAATGGTGTCGGTGATTTGATTGCAGTATTCTATTTTGAAATAGCACAATTGTGACTGAACCTTATTAAATGGGAATTAAAAATTCCGAGAAAGGAGGAGAATATTGGGGGGAGGGGGAAACTATCCTTAGCGCTTACTCTAAAAATAGTTTTGGATAGAGGGGAGTCATCCACACAATCTGCGACCGCCCAAGAGGGCCATTTAAAAAGCGGTGTTTTCCCTTTCCGGCCGAATTATCCTCACTCCCCCTACCGGAACGCCTCTCTGGATGGGCGAATGAGGATAATACTTACTCGGGGACCCAGGGGGGGGGGCAGTGGTTTAACATCAGATTCTGCCGCCCGGGGCAGATACCAATTAAGCTGTCTCATAAAATATACGATATTATTACGAAGAAAAAAATCAAATTTGCTAGAGCCAATAAAATGTAAAACCACAAGGAATTTTTTCTTTAAAATTCTCGCAAATTACCAATCAAAATTAATCCGGCCTTGTAAAAAATACTTTACTCCTAATTTCAAGAAAAAAATTGTTATATAACTTTATTACTACTTTCATTGGTCCATTACATCTAAAATACATTAATCCTGGAATATTAAAATGATAAATTTAAAAATACTACTCATACGTATAAAACACATATAAAAGCAGAAAAAGCGAAGTTATTGAATAAATATCTAATAGAATTATAATTTAATGGCTACGGTTAGTTTAAGCGAAAGCACCTCGCGATTATGCTGAGTTATTTTTTGTTATACCTAATTATGTAAAAAAATTAATTTCTTTTTTAATAAATCCTTATTATTAATCATTTACTTAAAAGATTAAAATTAATTACAAATAATTAATGCTCTTAAAATACACAGCCACCAAATGCTAAAATATGTTTAATCCAGTTTTTTTTTTTTGGCGAATAAAATCAGCTCGGTATCAAGTTAAAAATAAATTATACGCATATTTAAATATGGCCAGTTTTGATACGGTTTTTTTCGCCACTCCCTAGCAAATTTCCACCGTGGGCTGGAGACGCCCCTTACCGCTAGGCTAAGCCACTGCGCGGAGGGGGAAAAAGAGAGGGGACACTTTGCGGCGGGTTTTTTTAAGAGCAAAGAAAGGGGAAGGGGATCGGCTTAAAGCGGGCACTTTTGCGTGGGATTCCCCCGCACATCCTGGAAAGAGATTTCGGCCATGGAGAGAGAGAGAGAAAGATAAAGAGACGATGGGAGAGGAGAGGGTCTGTCACCGCTAAAATCGTCGTCGTGCTTCCCTCTGCGGTTTCCAAGCACTGGAGCAGCATCAGCGGATAAAGATAGGGAGAGAGGAGGCTTCAAACGACATCATTCCCCGGAAGGAAGTAAATAATTATAAAGGAGCAAATACCTTGACTTTCCTGAGGGATGTACCTAACCCTAGCCTGGTGCGTCTCCCATGAGCCGGAAGAGAGAGACTTATGGTGGACTCGTAGAGATTAATCGACAGGGACAAACTGAAATGAGGGAATTGTATTCTTTCCATCCTCTGTGTAAACATAAATAATTCTTGTAGTGTCCCTTCTTTTTTTGATTCACAACTGACAATTATTTTCGTTTTTGGATTATTTGAGAATATTAAAAAGGAAGTCAAAATTAGTATTTTCCACGATGGATGTCAAATTAAATTCATAATTTTACCATCAAGAAGTACAGATATATTTGTACTACTCAAGAGTATTCACATACATGCACTTGAATTCAATGCACTCAATTCAACAGACAACAATTAATGGAAAAATGTTGTTTTAATATAAACTCATTGAATATTATTTGCGGTGGGAAGCTTAATTTACATCAGTATAACATTTTATTTTGTTGATCCATTTAGACACCCATTTTAATTTCAAGCCCTGAAAAATGTTTTAAGATAAACCAAAACGGCGGCCAAAATTACATTTCAGTTATTACAAGACCTACAGTGCAAGATACTGATTTAACTAAAATATAGAGGTCAGGAAAATGAAAAAAACTTAATATAAACAAGAGAAAAATGAATACTTTCTGAATTGACTCATTGATCAAAATGAGGTCGTTCACTCTGATTCAAGACGACAGTTTCAGTAGAGGCCAGTTTCTTTCCCTTTGGCCAGCTCGCAACTCGGGGAATTTTATTAGGAAAAAAATACTTTGAAGGAATTGAGCCTTTCCAACCCCAGGGGAAATATAAACGAGATCGAATAGAATACTTTCTGGCTAGACGGATTGGTCAAACCGGGGCCATTCACCTTGAGTCTAGATACAGATTTATTGATGAATTCGGTAGAAAGATGGTAAAATAGGGTGGGTGATGGTCGAACGCCATCGCTCACGATTCAACGCATAGGTTGGCTAAGAAAGTTGTGGGTTGAGCTCACCTCGGATTAAGGCAAAGGCGGATGAATTGACGAAATCGGGGTAGGAGGGGTATTGCCTTACCAGAGGCCACCTCGAACTTTGCGGATTTTTATTTGGGTTGTCCAAAGGATTCACCTGGGATCATCATATCATGCATAATATGAATATTTTAGGTATCGGTAGTAAGTCTTCAGTTGTTGTTAGTTACTTACTATAAATGGACGTATTGTAATTTTTGTTTACGTAAAGTAATTTTTTAAACATTCACTTTTTTACCATGTTAAAACCAAAGGCAGTTCGCCCAAATTTGCACATATTTTCAATCTCAATACCACTACCCAGGTATGTCATTCCTCTGCATTTAAATGCCCTGGTACGCAACGTGTTAAGGTACAGATAATTTCTCCCCTTGTGCTAATGCTCTATCTTAGTACCTATTACGGCTGTATATTAATTTCATTAGAGTATATACCTATGAATTGCTTCTTTCTTAGTAGGCTTTCGCAAGATTTTTGGACACCTTCATATGATAAAGATATATTTCAGGAGGCATTTTCCACGAAGGATGTCAAATAAAATTCATAATTTTACCATCAAGAAGTACACTGTTTTTGTACTCAAGAGTATTCACGTTTCTCAATTTTTTATTTCATTGATTGCAAATTGACTGATTATTACTTTTGTTTGAGTCAACTCGCTTAGTTTGACAGATCATTAACTTGCTTTCAAAATTTATTGATCTATAAGTGATTAGATAAAAAGAAGGGACTTTAAGAGTTAAAGGAAGTGTCATCCTCACCTCAATTTTTATTATTCTAAGTCTCCATGGAATGCCATATCTTTTCCCCCATTTCAGAACTTCTTTCTCTTGGGTCTAATCCGAGGGTAAAATACCCCTTCCCTTTCTTTTCCTCTCTTTTCTCTTCTCACCAAACGATCCATCCCCTAAGACTCACCCCCACTGCTACTACCTACCAATACGCCAAGGAAAAAAGACGACGGGAAGATTCGGAGAAAAATTCCGAAATGGTGGGTGCACACATCGTCTCTCCCCTTCATCGTAGCCTCCCCATCATTATCGCCCCCTCCCCCGCGAAGGGCAGGGGTGCATTGGGGTGGGGGTGTGCTCCTCCAAAGGGATCAATTTCCCCCATCTGTCTCCACCCCTCCCCTCTCTCCTCTCCCTACTCGAGTGTCTCCTCCAGAAATCGTTTCGGCTTTAGCGGAAATCTGAGTGCACACGACGGCATTGTCTCCGAAGGGGGTATAATACTTTCGCCGGGCAGACTTCGATTGGTTTGGTTCGAGAAGCTCGTGCCGAGCGATAGAAGTGTAGCAGTAAGCGATTCAAATTATCGCCGTCAACGGACTAAAATTAGAGTTAGCGAGGTCAGCAGGAAACGGACGCGAGAAAACAGGTATAATCAAGGAAAAATACATGAGAAATTACCGGAATCCCTGCTGTAAATAATAATAAAGAGCTCGTGATCGCAACTGAAATACATAGATTAGAATAAATACTGATATCATTGACTACTTCCTGAGGATTTTTTTTACTGATGTGCACTTGATGAAGACACGAAAATTAAAACGTTAGGTCATAGAGAAGAGGAAATTCCTCAGTTTTTTCTCAAATGAATGCACATTTATTGAAATGAAGAAATGCATTGCAACAGTGGCGCCGACTCCATGGGGCTTGAGGGGGCCCGAGCCCCCTCAAAAATTCGTTATCCGTGTGAGGAAAAAATGTGTCAGGCTTTTCGATTTTCCCCGGAGTGTCCAGATATCGAGATTCGAGTTATATGGGTTCTAATGTTGATCATACGACTCTTCTAAAATGCTTAAAAAACTTAAAACTCACTACTTATAAAATCTCCCGGGGCGAGATCCCCGGTTTGGCCCCCCCCCAATGTTTTTTGTTAGTCGGCGTCCCTGCATTGCAATGCAAGCATTTATGTAAATATTTAGCATTGCTATCCTATTGAAGAGGGCTGGTGTATATTTATAGGCCAGGGATCCACTAGGATAAAGGACATATTAACATTCACTCTTGGCAGTTCACACGTTTCTCGAAAACTTGACATTGCATCGAAAATGAATCTATATTCTTCGAAATTGACCCGATAGCGGAGAATATGGCTGAAAATTTTAAAGAATGAATTAGCTACTTCAGCCGTGCCTAGAGATGTTCATATGCGCCGACGTTATTCACGCAGGCGATCACCAAGCTGTTAAGAAGACGTGATATGGTAAATATATTCATATATAAATAACTACAGCGAGAGTTGATTTTTTTCATTGAATTAACCTCCTCCGGAGCAAGTGATTAACGTGAAGTACTTCGCAATCGTACTCGTTATAAATGGATATATACTGCCTATCCCGTCGTGCGAGCGATATTTTAAATTGAACGGGAAATAGGAGAGAATGAAGTTTCATTCGTAGAAATTATTAGATGAATAGGGAAGAAAGCAAATTCTGCGAGATTAAGAAATTTTTCTCACCACTGCGGATAACGGTATAGAACCTTGACATCCACCAGTTAAAAGTGCAGTGAAATAACGTCGCCGTATTCGCTTAGCCGCAGGACAAGAGCTATTTTTTTCTCATTCTACTCGTACAAGTGAACTCCAACTGTGAGGAATTGAATGGAAAAAATATTCCAGCACGATATTTGGGGCGAGCTTTTTCTGTGGAGAGCAGAGATTTTAAGTGCCACCAATTACGAGTCTTTTCTCAATCACAAAACCTTCCTCGAATTCATGAAGGTTATTTCTAGTTAACTAGCCACTGTGACACAAATGCCCACTTCATAGCCTTTGGGTAGCTCGTTTTTGGCGTCCCTGAAAAAACATCTATGAATTCCAGGGGGCATACTGGCACCGAATACGTTTTTTTACCAAACACTAAGAGACGCAGAAAAAGGTACAATATACTAGTGTCCAGGGCAAAAAAGTTTATTTTTAATGTAATATATGATCAAATAAATTGACGGTCCAGCATGATTTTTACCGGAGACATCCCTTAATAAATGTAAAAATGGTGTTATGTGATTTTTTATGGCCTGGTTGAGCATCAATCAGCAAATGGAATGAAATATTTAATACCTTTAAACTAATAATCATTACAATGATTATAATTATTATTTTATTAGTTCCATCAAGTGTGGCTAGCATGTATTGAGTAAGTCAGAAATTACAAGGACGGTATTGGTACACAAAACTCACCATGTAAACTCACTAGTAGAAATGCTGAAGACAAGGAGTTACACCTAAACATTCAGTGCCAACGCAACAAAATTATCTTCTGGTAATATTCTTGAGTGAACATGAGCCTAATGTTGGCTGTAACACACAGCACTGGTAAACCTTCAATGATACGAAGTCATCACGCTACGATAAAAGCAAACCAGGAGTCATAAAACAGCCTCAGTATTTCACGAAATGGTTTTTCTTCTATTCTATTTTCAATAAAACAGGCTCCTTACTATCGCCTAATACATTATATTATATATTACAGGTGCAAATAATGTTTACCTAATCATTCTTCGTAGTTATTCTCAACTTCTCATCTTATACATTAATTTTATCTTCAATGTAATTCTCTCATGTCTCAGACACCTCTATTCACATTTGATCCAGTTATATAAAGGTTCGTGCATCTCTATGACACATTATCTATCAATCCAATCGAAGTTCTCTCTACAGCTTCTTTGATGCTAACTTAATTTTCACGAGTGCTGAAGTCGTAGTTATTTGCACGAATACTTTATTTCCTATGGATACTGCTTCCAACGAACCTCTCCGTATCTTTTTTTCATTGAAACCATGAACTTTACACACACTTTGTCTATCAGTTTTAAGGAGGAAGGTATATGACTACGTAATTCAAAACAAATATTTTCACGTATACCACTAAAAAGAAGTCGACGGACACCTTGTAAGCAATTGCGTATCCAACCACGATAATAGGCTAATTGAGGCTAATATGCTACCCCTTAATACCAATTTCCATTACGCTAATATATTTTATGCATAAATGCCAATTTTGATAATGAAAAATCCCATTACTTCAACTAAATGAGTTCTTGGTCAATATAACGAAACTAATACACTAAAATTCTGAAATTGGATGTTAGAAGATTTAGGTAAAAATAATTCTGCTACGTCCATTATGGGTTGGGAACTTTGACCGGATATTAATATATGATACAAGGTTAAAAAAGCAAAAAGAGACACCTTAGAAAACAGTGATTACATTTAAGAACTTTTATTGAGTTCCAACTTACCAAGGTTGTTGGGTGGGATGTAGCAAAAATTTTCGTCCACGCAAATGAATTCCTTTGGCTAAGATGTTTATAGTATGACAGTGCTAAAGTAAAAATGCTGGCGTGTCAACTCGAAATCTCAACTTTTGATGCCCACGTTCTCAACGTGGTGAAGCCTGCTAGAAATTTATCACTCATACAATGATTCAAATCTAATGGTTCAGGCCTCACCCCGGAATATAAGCGAGTGAAGTTCATTCAGGGCATGGTTATCATTTCATTTCCCTAGGCCACCTCCCATTTCGAGGATTTTGCGTGGCAAAATCCGAATGTTTCTCTCGAGATTAAAACCATAGACCTTTGAGTAGTTTCCTAGCCAATCAACCCACTGAGCCACCACGCATTCCGAAGAATTGTGTAAAATACTGGTGCAGAAAAATATGTCTGCAACAATAAAAAAACGGGTCGACAACTTGTGCAAAGGTCTACACTTCGTCACGAGTATAAGACATGGATAACAAGGCAGCCTTGGAGTCTATCAAGGGGATGTATAGAGGATGCCACAGTCTACCGAATGGAAGGGTAATTTATGTTGTCATTGAGAGCTCATTTAAAATGGTTTTCAAAAATTTCTGAGGCGCTGCGATAAATGCATAGTGATCTATTTACTGCCAATAATTTCAATAAAGTATCACACTCATTCTCTTAATGCACTGAGCTCCAGGGAAAAATAAATAACGACATTTACAGCGATCAACAATAAAGCCTCGATAACATAGTTTACAAACGCATTTGCTAGAGTCATAGATTTAAGAGCACAGTTAACGTTTGAACCGGTTAAAAATGAGATTTAGATGGGATAAAAAATATTTGCTATGTTTAGAAAAAGATTTATCCTCACGGCAAATTCTGAACCTGCAAATGGATATTTGTACAAACTAATTTTTTCCGTGTATTTTTAAGGAAGGATAGCACAAAAATTTTTTTTTTACCGTCAAAGATATGAATTTCGATTAACAGCCGTTATTATAGCACATTTCCCCACGAAAGTGGGATCGCCAAGCCGTATAGCGACAGGATAGGCGGCTTTTGGAAATGACCGATAGGTGACAATTTATTTGTGGACCTAATGGAAAATTCTCTATTGCAGTGGTTCCCAACCGGTCGTACGCATACTCCTGTGGGGTACGCGACGAACCAGTCGGGGGCACACCGAAAATAATGGGTGATGGTGGACGTCAAGAACTATGTATCTCTTAACCAGGAAATATGTATACATATTATATGTGGCATTTAAAACAAAGTTTCTATTTATACAATTATTTGTGACTAGAAGTGTTACATACCAGGCCTCGCTGGCGGCGGGGTAACGTTCTCGCCTGCCAAGCAAGAGGTCGCGGGTTCGAGTCCCGCCTGGGTAGATTTCCCCGATCCAGGGCATGGTCGTTTGTGTACGTTTAATTGTTACATTTGTTGAACACCCCGGTGTAAAATGGCCAATACGAGCTGTATCCGGTGGTTTGAGAATAAAATAAAATAAAAATAAATAAATACCCGATGTGAAATTATGAAATAAAATGTGCACGTTACATATTTGGGGGTAAAGTATTTTAGTGACATGCATAAAGGAGGCTATGGGAGGAAAAAAAGGAAGGAAACCGCTGCCGTATAGCGACGCGAATGGCGGCTTTTGTAAATGTCTGTACTTACACATAAAAATACACATCTCACTGAGATAAATTTGCAGTTTGGGAAAAAGACAGTCAGGAAATTTCCACTGTTATGGAAAAGGTAGAAATACCTTAACCTTGACTATAACTGCGTGCAATACTATTTGTTTCTTAAGCAAAATAATAGCTTACCTTAAAAAGGCATTTGTATGAGTTACAAATTCAAGGTTACCAATAGCATTTGCTGCCGTTACGGACGAGTTTTCTCTAAGTAGCACTAGTTATTGCTGTATTTAATTACAGATTTGTTTCCACAACAAATATTGAGGCAGCAAATACGTATTTGTACGAAGAACAAATACATTTTTTCCGTATGGTGGGTGACAATTTATCCGTGGGCCTACTGGAAATTTCTCCGTAATAATATTCGTGGTGTCTACCATGCAGGCGAAGGAGAGGGCAGCGCTGCTGTTGGTGGTGGGCGAAAGTTTTATAGGACGCATACCTCCCCTGTTCCAAGGGTGCAAAGCGAAGCGAGTTACGGAATCCCGAAGAATGCAGAGCGTTCGCGGAACTCAAACACGAGACACCACCCCTCCCCTAATCTCACACTAATCCCTCCCTCCAACTACCTACACCCACTCTCAGGCTCCCTCCTAAGCCTTGCCTCTCCAATTCCAGGCAAAATAGCATGCGACAATTATTATGCCTCACATACACAGCGTTCATGCTAAAAAGTACCACGGGTTTTCCGATAGTTGGGTAGCAAATACCGGTAGAGGAAAGGCTACTTCACAACAACTTGATTGAACTTGGCGCACCTATGGGGAAGAAAACTTGAGAAGAGCATCTGCTAGTTCACGATGCATACCTTAAAGCAACGTCACTCGACTTAGCGTGACCATTAGTTGAGAAGAGTTGACATTTCTCTTATAATTAGCGAGTGTGTAAACTATTGAAAGCGATCTAGAAGCGGTTTCACGACTGATACGCGGTCTTAGTCAATAAATTTTTAAAAATCGAATGCTGATACTCCCTCCCCCTAATTGAATGGAAGAAATTGCCCATCTGGTCATCATGAAAAAGACCACTAGAATTGCGCTCTATTTAAAAGCAGGGGAAATCCCGCAACTTTGAAATTTTGTCGTTCTTCATTTCAATTCGAATGTAAGTTCTATTTGAGTTTCAATTTGCACACATTGAAAAGAAAATGCATCAGGAGTATCATTGATTGTTGTATGTAAAATGATAACGGTTAGCAAACCGGTTAACACCTGATCGGAAACAAATGAATTCTTTCCCAAGTACGTAGTGTACGTAAGTAAGTATGTAGTACCAATGCGAAGGCAGCTGCATGGATTTCATAAAGCATTTATAAAATGATACTACTTGTCACGATAAGTATTTTTGATAAATTAATACGATCCACTCTCCCTTCCTAACTGTGGAATTTCCCGATTTCTTGAAACGACACAACTCCTTTTATACAATAAACCCATCCCTCAATATATCCCACCTACTACTCGTCGCACTTTGCACTTATTTCCTCACTTCACTTCCCTTTATTTCGCCACTAAATCCACCACGGTGCAACACCACCTTTAAATATACACACACGCGGTGCTTGCAAAACCCTCAAAACAACCGTTGAACAAATTACCATGTTATAAGGCACTCGATTATGTGCGAAATATAATTGAGGGAAAAAGTGAAGGTTAAACCTCCTGCGGTAGGGCAAGAGATAATTACTAGTTAAGCTTAAATCGCAAGATCATTTTTTCCGTTCCTCAGAGTAATAGCTCCCATAGAATTTTAAGGACCAAAGGTATGATCGCTCGACCTATCATTCCTTTAATCATAGTGTCATTTCCACCGTCCCTCTTTCCCTCGATTTTGCGTCACTTTCCGTATTTACAACTGTCGTTCAATTAAAAGCCAAGCGTGACGTTACAATCGCTGTTAGCGGCCGTGCGTTCTAATTGTCTGAAGGACGGTGCCAGCGATGGTTTCAGCGACGGAAAAAGGGACGTGCCGAGTGATGGAAAAAGGGATATGACTTCCATCCCTTGAGCCATCGCGACAAGCAACCGCGTGAAACGGTCTTTCCGCCGTCATTAGAGCTATCGCTATAACTGCCTCTCGAAGGGGATGGAAAAGAATGATCGTTAGATTCAGGCTTCAAAGATGGAGATGGATGCAAGAAAGAAGAAAATTGAGGAACTTTATAATATGGCTTGGGAGAGGGTAAATTCAAAGACCACAGCATAGTAATCTAAGGTGGGTGACTGGATGAATGAACCAGTTGAAATCCGGCTCGACTGACGAAATTTTTTTAAGAGAAAACCCAGACATATTTTCATTTTCCCCAGTAAAAGTCATTGAAGAGAAAACAATTCCACTCCATTTCAGCCAAATTCTTCTCTCTCTCAATGTGCTACATATTTCGCCACTTCAAATTAGGTACTCACACTTCCATGAACCTTTAATTTTCTCCATTCTCTACGTTTGTTTCCCCTCCAACAAAACCCGCTCAGTGTCCTCCAAACCAGGAATCTTGTCATGAAATAAAAGGGTCATATGTGAGCAATCTGTGCTCCCATTCCAAGAATGCAAGGCCGGAATTCCTGGGTAGCTCACAGAGCTAAACTGCGGGGTGTGCGAGTTTGAGATTCCAGAACTTTCGCGGTGAGCTGCGGGATAACCATTTGTAGGATAAATCCCTGCAAGGGCGAAATATCTACAGTATTGATCAGTGAAAATTCTTTGTGAACTTCATAACGACAATTGATCTTATAAAAATTCAATGATAACCAAAACATGATTATGGCGCGAAAACATGTAGCCTAGATCGGTTTATCTATACGTATACTATAAAACCCTTTTCTAACCACTGACTGACTGATTGATTCATACACGCGTTTGTGGTGTACGAGACGAGATACGGCGGAAAGTCATGAGGTGGATCCCCCCTAAAATCGTCTGAAACCCTAAGAAAAACTGTTGAAACACTGCATTTTCCATGAACTACAGAGGAGTCAACAGCCTCTAACTGTAAGTCTCAACTTTTTGGGGTCATTCAAGGGTAAAACAAATCGATTTAAAAAAAATGCCATTGTTTGAATCTAGACCAAGCGATACGCCAAGAAAGTAATTTTCGCCGATCGCAGCACTTTTAATTTTGGCCAAATCGTGCATTTTCACAATTTCGCGAATTCTTATTTTCATAACGGATGGATCAACAGTGTTGCGTCATAGGGTACAACAAAAGTTATTGCTACAGACACTCCTGGAAAAGACCGTTAGCCTTTTCCAGGAGTGTCTGTGGGAACGTTACCCCGATTTACGAGCGAAATCGAGTTCTGCAGTTCTGTAATAGAACGGAATCTAACTTTTACGCATAATACGCTAAAACGATACAAGTTATGAAGCAAAAAAACAAGCCGACATAAGACGTATAAAAGTTACGTATAATGATGTGCGCTGAGCCAGTCGGTCTTCATATCACTAAAGAATTTTTTTCCTTAGATGATATGCATAATTGTGTGCAGCAGCATAATGATCAATTCCTTTTCCATGACTATATGAATGATCCTTATTGTATTTGTAGCGATTAGTTCGCAATAATTCCGCAAATAAACTGACCCTTTTTCACTTTCCAATTGTGGATGGCTGAAGGAAAATACATTATCACTCTCAGCCTTTTTTAGTATCTCAAATTTTTTATTTACTCATTCAAACTGTATGATCTCACTGAACAACTTAATGAAAATTATAACGGCTGTCACAGCGCATATGCATAATTTTATCATTTATGTGCAATGAATTTTCCCTTTAATTATATTAAATGGAAAACAATAAAATCCATAAATATATAGCCATAGATCAAGGACGAGGAATCCTTTTCCAATCACTTCCACTTCAATAAGAAGGGATTTTAGCAAGCACATATCGGCGAAGCAAAGCCTAACCCACACGATAACTCTCTCCGTTTCCAGATGATGCGACGTGGGGGCTATGAAGTGTTTGGCGCCAAGATGATTCGCTTGCCGCCAAAGAGGGTTGAGGAGGAGCGCGCGGGGGTACAACCACCGCTGCGCCAGAATACGATTGGCCCACTGCGATGCGACGTCTTATCAGCGCAAAACTATAGCGGAGGAGAAATATGCACTCTATAATTAGTTGGAGACGCCGCCGCCGCACCCTCCCCTTGTCTTTCACTGGGACTGAGAAAGTGATTACAGGAGTGCATCTTCCAGCCGCCGCGCAGTGTGGCGAATGGGACGTCACACCCCTCCACTTATCTGCCAAGCGAATCTGCGAGTTGGCCACGCTCTCCTTTGGCTTTGCTCCCTCCAACGCGAGTCACTATAACCCACAGACCTCGTTCAGCCGAGACAAAAGGCGTTTGTCAAGATTGCAATCGCAACAGAGAAAAAGAGGTCCACCCACGGGAAAATGTAGATAATACATAGGGCCACGTGCTAGCGGTCATAATATCAAGCGGTTGCTATTCGGCAGGTAATTATTACACGGATCCGTATTTTGAAGATAGGTGATAAATAAATTTCCTCGGAATATAACCAGGCTATTTCTTGCGTGAATTATTTGGAAGGTCCGCCTGTTCCGGAATGAAAATCTTCCTGAACAGTTTTCGCAAACAATGAGAAAGAGGAGATTTTATAAAAACATATTTCTGATTTTCTAAGGAAAATTGACTTGCAAAGATAAGTAATGGCTTTATTTATATTTTAAAATTTAAATAAAATCTTGGATATATACTAGTTTTAAACATCTCATTCAGGAAATCGACTGATAAATTGTTCGGATAGACTTCACAATCGCTACGGACAGGTCGATTAGGTCATAATTTCATAATAATAATAATGAATTATTTGGAATACCTACTGAATCTACTGCCTAAGTCCCCTCGTTTTTCCAACCCAATATGTGTTTTGCATAGTACTCATTGAAAAAGTATATATGTTTAAAGGTGTCTTCAGTTCTTCATAATTGAAATCATAACATGTAGCGAAGGAGAAGCGACAGCGAGCTCATAATAATAATCATCACGAATACTGCAGTATAGAATTCTCTAGTAAGCCAGTAAATGTGCTATCTAACCCAACGCGCATTTTAATGGGTTTCCAAAAGTCGTCACTCGCGACGCTGACGTTAGAGCGATCTAAATTTCACGGAGAAATAACATTAAATTAGAGATGTTAACCAACATTTCGACCGCTCCAAACCACAAAGTATTATCTCAAAAAAATCATTCCATTCAGGCGTATCTTGAATTTTCATTCCAGATAATCGTATACGTAAAATTTGAGCAGTATAATCGTACTTGAAATTTCGTACATAAAAATGGATTTCTAGGTTCTTTTCTCAAAAAAGAGGTTTTCGCAAATTTCAACTTCTGTAAACTCTCAGAAAATTGCGATAAAACACGAAAATGTTTTTTTATAAAATACTTTCAATAAAAAATGAATGACAATCGAATTCACAAAACGAAAATGGAATTATTGGTCGAGATACGACATTGTGGAATGTTACTCTTACACACGGACGAAATTTCAGATACATCATATAGATTATAGATCATAGGGCTCGGGTTTTACGGTTTATCTCACAAAGTCTCTGCGTTCATTGCCACGCTGCGGCAATTTTTGAAAACTGACGAAATAATACCCGAAGTGCCAATGCGGCAATGTAAATCAGCGTCTATGGGACGGCCTGGAGCGTCCTCAATGTGCTCCACTCCACTCAAGCCCTTCGCTTAAAGAATGCCTCGCTACTTCTCGTTGCCTTAAGTACTAAGATAACCGAAGAAGACAATTAACAGTCTGAGCTGAGGAATCGAAGGTTGATTACCTTTCGATCTCGAATTAAGGGGCAAACTTCCTTGGCGGAACACACATAGCTCAAAAAGTAAAGAATAGAGAGTGGTCCTTCATTTGTTTTAGAAAATGCTTTCATATTCGTGATTATTTGATCTATCTAATTCATAACTTTTCCATTCCATTACTTACGACGGGATATATTATACAAAGCAAATTTTGATAATGAATGGATATCTCTACGTTCATCGCCACGCTGAGGACATTTTTGAAAACCGATTAAATAGCACCCGAAGCGGCAACATAAATAAAGCTTCAAAGGAAGGGGATAGGGCGATAGGGCTCTCTCTATGTAGTTCTCTTGGGAGGAAAAGGTGCCCACCCACGGGAATACATAAGACATGCAGCAAACGAGGGAGCGCCCACCCGTCCGTCACGATAATAATGCATTCTGTCGCATTCATTTGTTTTTTTTCTTCTTCCTCTGCCGCTAGAGTTGTCGCTGCTGCTTCTCTTCATGTGACAACGGCGCGGCGGCGTAGGGACGTGTCCTTTTTGCCACGAGCCCGTAGAAGTGTGCCATGCCATTTCCCTCTCCAGACCTCGAACTTCTCGCTTGACGCTCTCGGCACAAGTGGACTTTCATCGGGAGAATCGCTCTCGAAAATCCGAGAAAAGAGAGTTACAGCGATGTAGGGAGAGTTTTGCGAAATGAAGTTGGGTCATCGAGTCTTAGGGACATATTTCCACGTATCCTCTTCCGTTGAAAACCACTTGACCTCGCTTTTCTTCGGCCGTGTTCTTTCATCGCGAAAAGGTTTTCAGACATTTCCTCGGAAAGTAAAACGTCTACAAAAGCATAGAACAATTGAAGACATCAGAAGCCATGGGATATAAGTGCAATTTTTATAATTTTGGGGATGAGTGCAGATAATGGTTGGTGGGGTACACAATTTTGCTGTGGCAAACGGATATAAGTTAATCACTGATGACTATATATTTATAGATTTATTGATTCATTTGTAACCCTATTTTAAAACAAAATTATGTACCCCATCAGCAATTATCTCCGAAAGGTTACACCCAGCGTTGCTGATTTTCAGCTGACATCAGTTACGTGAGCACAGCTACTCGCGTTTTCAGGTTGAAGACAAATGTGCCACGTAACAATTTCGGTCTCCGTTATATAGGGGTATCTTTCGTACCAGTTCTGAGAGCTGCTTTCCTATTGGTCAAAACTCTTCTCCAAGTCCAGTCGAGGGTGTTTATCTTTGAATTTGCTACCAAATTTGGATGACGTCACAAATTTAGCCAACACGGGAATTTTTCGGAAATTCAATAATAGACGCGAATCTATTATTATAACTGGGCGCGAATAACAGTTCACTTAGGGGTTCGGTTGGTGTGGTGGATAGAGACCTCCCACCCAGAGGGCCCGGGTTCAAATCCCGGAGATGGCAGATATTTTTCAGATACCGCCTGAATCCTAGTTGGGTGCCTTGTGGGGGGGGGGGGTTGTAGGGGCAGTTCAAGTACAGCACTCCGTCCGTCAGATGGGACGTTAAACCGTGGTCCCCTTGGCGCCTTTTGTTTAAAAGCAGGGTAATGCTGACGCCGGGTTTATATTCAACCTTAACCTTCCCTCATGGCGCAAATTACCTTAGCTCTCGGTCGCCTCCTCAAAAGATAAAAATTATAATTACAGTTCACTTAGAAAGGGCTCAATTACACGGGAACAGTTTATTTCCATATTGTCATTGTTGTTATCTCGAGCAATGCATCACTCAATGAACAAACCGAAGACCCAACAGCCCTATGTCCTCATTTTAATTCGGAAATAAAGCATAAACCCCATGTGGTACACTCCGTCTCTGGGCAAGTTGACGTACTTTGTTATCTAAATGATCTCCCTCATTAGCCTCATGTAATATCTGCCCTCTCAGGAAATATATGTCAACCACAAAGCGTTTCAACGAAGTGGCTATATAGCATGGTAGTAGGGAAGTAATCGGTGACGACACCCGTCCCTAACTTAATTTCTATAAAGAAAACATAAAAAAATGGTACTTTTCCACTCGACTGGTATTTTCCGTGACATATAACTTGATTAAACCTTAGGCTACTACAGTGAAATGTTCAGGGTATCGCGATCAGAATAATATCCGAGCTTAGAATTTTATATTTGAGATGCGAAAAATGTTGACAAACGTGTACTTTACACTAGAGTTGTGCACCACACCACAGGCGACACTATATGTATAGTCCACACCGCGTGCCGTGGCTCCGCCGTCGATTTTGCAGAGTAAAAAAGATCAAGAATCTCCCAGAATATATTCAGTACTAGGATGCATACTCGATATTAAATCTTAGCTCTGCTAATTAAATTCCTTGAAATCTATTTTTGATCGGTAGTGGTTAATTCGCGCCATAGGGACCATTACACAGTGGACTGGGATGAAAAAAGGGGACATAACCGGAAAAAGGAAGGTGAAACTTAGAATAGTTGTAATTCTCAAAATTCCCTCCACTCTACAAACACAGAAAATTTTAAAAATGACAGCATAAGTTTTAAACTAGCGACACGTCATTATGAAATATAAAATTATACCAGTCTTTGGGAATAGGGTAGTTTCCTTCATCAAAGAAAACGAAAGGCGTTGATTGCGATTCGCTACCCAACATTAGTGTATTCACAATATACTAATTATTTGGTTTTAGGAATCCCAGTTTAGACGCATGTTAACGGTCAATTTAACCCCATTTGAAAAAGGCCAGATTGGCGCACATGCGATGGCACTTCACGTGACGTCACAGGGACCTATATCCTATTCGAGTAATAAGGAGTTTTACATCGTCTGAAATTACCAATGCATGAGGCACAGAGCTCAGGGAAACATCTCTTAATAAACACCTATTACAATTGCCTAAGGTCGGGAAGTTTCCTTCGTTTGATAGAATATTAATAATCCTTATTTAATCCAAGCGCCACCTGCTAGCAGGGCACTCTGCTACCGTATGCGTACGAAATGTTATAACGCTCCGCACATACCTACTTTGACCTTTTTTCAGTTCTGCGAGGGAGATCCCGCCTTTTTATGATATTCCATGCCCCCCAGTCCTCCCGGAAAGTAGTAAACGTCCAGCTATGACAATTTCGCATAATTGAGTTCGGTCATATATTTCCAAACATCTTATTTCGCTGAAAGCACTCGACCTCTTTATTCCTTTTGGGCATGTTCTTTTATTGCGAGTACGTTCAAGGAAATTTCATCGTCCATTGGTGAATTTCGCATTCGAAGATGTTCTAAGCGGAAGTAAGGTGCTGCAGTATTTTGCATGAATGATCCAGCAATATTATCCCGAGGACATTTGGTCGCAACGCTCGTGTAATAACGGAAAAAAGGCGAAGGAGAAAATAGAAATTACGTGAAAATTAAAACTTTATGGTTTTGACAGCGATGAAAAATTAACCAAGGAATCTTTCATGGATGCATTCCCTGAATAGGGATACATGTGGCCAGAAAATGGATTATCTCTGAGATGCTTCTCAAACCTCGTAAGTTGCACGATGATGTGAAACGTCGAGAAAATATGGAAGCGAGAGAGAGGGAGTCAAACGAGCGTGCGTAGTTATCTGGCGAAGATCCAAATTGTCTCTGCTCTTCGTCGAGGCAATAATTTATTCGCTTGCTTTACGAACAACAGCGACGAGCAACAGATGGTCACAGGAGAAAGATGAGAACTCCACTGTCACGAAAAAAAATCCAACAATAGTAGGAAAACACATGATGTCTGATTTCCTAAAATTTGGATCTCGCCTACTCCTGAAGGCGGCATGTGCAAATGGGGTCGTGCACTCAAATCTGTCTAGACAAATTTCATTACCATATACCACCATGCTAAAATTGCCAATGACTTCAGCGAGAAGAAACAAAATTTATGTAACTCACTAAAGACATGAACTGGTGATAAAATAGTCACAATGTTTTACAGTATTCCCACCGATTTATAACACACGAAAGTCTCACATAAAAATTAAATTAATCCTTAAAGTTAATCTGGCTCGCTATCCGCACCAACTATGAGAACATGAGGAATCTCTTTTGAGATCTTTTGGTACCAGGTCTACATAAGCATGTTCTTATAAACCAATGCATTGATATTTGTCTTAGTTTCACGAGAAATAACAAGTGGATATTTACTTAAAGAACTTATTTGCCTCGCATCTGGTTTTGTTTTATTCCTTATGAAATGATAAAGCAAACCTCCTTTTATCCTCTTGTCCAAGATAACTTACATAAGACTTAGAAAAGACTCTAATCAAAGCAATTTCGAAATATTAAAGTTAGAACAATGCAAGCTCCACTTATTTTTCAGGGGATAGGGTTGAGTCAGTAATACCAAGAACACTATTGCTTATGCAGTAGGAAAAAACTATTACATCGATTAAAGTAGCAATACAGGTAAGTAGCGATACAACACCTGTAATCGTCTTAAGTTGCTAAGTAAACACTGCGGGGCACAGTAGGCATGGAAATATCCCCATGCAATACGCAATGCCAGTGAATTATAAAAAATATACATCTCAATATGGCTTTATCAAGGTTTTCTGCCCATTGAAATTTTTATCGTTCCTGAATTTTTGGAATCATAAGTTATTTTTTAATTTTACCTTTTTTCTAAACTAGGTTTATCAAAATTAGGGTTACAACTAGAGTCCTGCAAAACGGCTCCCGTACTCGCCCACAATCGGTCGGCTGCGATTGAGTCATTTCCCATTCCACGTTTTTGACGGGGAAACGGTCGAAGAGCCCAGAACTCTGTCAGAAAAATCGCAAACCCGCGGTCGAGCTCATTGTTCAAATCGTAGTAAGAGTCGCTACCCGTCTTTTCAAATATACCAAGATACTAAAAACATAAGTATCTACTGCAAAGTACGAGCGATTGTTCGTTAGATACATTTTTATATAATATATCCAGTCATAGTAATTATTTCAGGCACTTTTCACAAAATGTCTTTTCTTCAATTGAGTATACATTGGACGATTTATTGGCACAATTCAGTGAAATTTAGCACTTCTTTTTTCTACCCCCCCCCCCGGGATGTAACTGTTGCATTTGAAGACGTATAACATGAACATTAACTTTTTAAGCATTTTTAAACCAAAGTTAGTTCGCCCAAATTGGCACATACTTTCTATCACGACACCTCCATCCAGGTACGTCGTTCCTCTTCCCCAGAACGCAACGTGTTAAAACGCTTAAAAAAATTCCGAGCGCCGAAGTTAAGTCCTCTTAGACCTCTTAGTCCTCCAGACCGATTTTTTCTCACTTTCAGGGTCTAACCGATAAACTTTGAAAATTTCAATAAGATTTCATAAGTTTTAAACAAGAAGTGCGTCACGAAATAAAGATATGGGTCTAGCGGGAGTGATGCATCATCTTAATCTTCTTCTCATGAGGTTGAAATGAAGTAAATAGGAACATCTCTCTCCCCTTCTCGGCAAAAATATTTATGGGCCGCTTCGCGCCTGCCCACGTCGCCGCTAGGGTTATCCTTTGTTCTCGCGACACACACCTAGACGCGACGCGACAAGGGCGTTGAAACGGACGATGGTGGCCAGGCGGTAACCTTTCACGTGTCTTCAGGATCAAGTTGCTCTCTTGGAAAGACTCCTAAGTCGCATCTGGAACCAGGGATCTGTTTTTGAGGCCGCTAGGAGGATTTTCACGAACGGAGTCTTTGGCTTAATTGGCTGTGACATCTAAACCACATTCGTCACTCCTACTCTCTGTTCTTATTGAAACAAAGGCCCGGATGAATAAAAGTGAGCAAATGCTTATGCTCATTGGATTTGGAGTATTTGCTTCACTTCATATGATTAAATAACGGGAGCATAACCATTCGCTCAGCTTTGTCGGCAGCAGTGGGCAGTGGCACAGCGAGGGGGGGGGGGGGTTTGAGGGTTAAAACCCCCCCAGAGCTCAGGGAAGTGCTTTATTTTAATCCATTTTACTTAATTGGATTTATATTACTAATAGAACAGCGTAAGTATTAACAAAATATCCCTCAGAAAGCCGTAAAACTCACTATTTTGAACCATTTATCTTAAAATTCCGCAATTTATTAATCACGCACCCACCGCTTATCCTGGTGAGTATTCCACACCCCAAAACACCCCGGTATTAGTTGCACCTAAACCCCCCAGCCTTAATTCCTAGCTGCGCCCCTGGTCGGCGGAGCGTGAGTAAATGCTCACTTTCATAGCGGAGCATAAGCAAACACATCTCGTCCGGACTGGATGCATTAAGGCTATACTCATAGCGTGTCTACAGGAGGTGCTGTGGCACCCACAAGCCAGAGGCGCCAAAGTTCAGTTCGGACTAATAAAAATTCATTTTTTAATTAAATAATATTACTCGCGATTCTTAGGATGAAATTCATTTGATTGATTTCTCAAGGCAAGTTGAATTGCGAAAAAATAACGCGAAAATTATTATTTAGAAATTGCCATTCGACATTCAATATTATTATCATTCACACTATAGACTGTATTTATTGGAGGAGTATGGTCAGGTGAGGGAGATTTTCTTGCGAATGCTATGGACCGAGGGTTATGGGAAGAAGACACGCCTATTTTCAGGGGAACGGGTAACGAACTTACTGTCGTAATATAAAATATATTGGGGGTGGATATAATTTCATACTATTCGAGAAAATCCCGCTTATGAGTTACACACAGAAACTTGACCATAGGTTAAGGTTTTACCCTATGAGAAAACAGCAGAGACTCCTCGAACGTGTAGTTATACGTATCATTACACTTTAAAATTTTGCTCAGGAGATGCATGAAACGCTAATTTTTTCAATGAAAAATTTTAAAATCAAGTTCCTAGATTTAAAAAATTGTACATTACTAAGAGTATGCAAACCAAAAGCGTCAATTTACGGTCAATTCCTTCTTCAGGTAATGTGCGCTCATTGACACTTAATTTGATAAAAATACGGATGACAGGGTAGTAATAGTTTAGAGCTTGTTTTCCTTCGCTTTATTTATTTTCGTCTCAAAACTCGTCCCGCCAAAATTTCCCAAATCAAGGCTTAAATACTATTATTCAGGATTTTTTTTGGCAAACGAATATGTATCTTATAAGATACTTTCAGTTTTCCATCTTTGTTCTTTCATGTTTTTTAAGTATACTGGGACTAGCCACGGTGATAACTCTACGGAGTCACCCGCAATGCACAAATTGTGCGAAAAATCCACAGAAAAAAATATCACTTGCCTTGATCGGGATTCGAACCAGGATCTACCCATTAAAGATTGCGTGTTTTAAGCAGTAGTTAAGCTACCGAGGCGTCATTCTCCTCTGTAGAAATTTGAGGACTATTTTCCTGACAAAACTACAAGTTCGACCAAAGTTTAAAGCAAAAAAATTGGACATATGGATATTTGATTCTCAACCTTTGTTTCCTTACTTCTTCCAAGTAATTTCTTATTCCACCTATGGGAGGAGTACATTGGTCTCACTTCAGCTTGGCTATAAATGAAGATAATAGCAATTATCACTTCCATAAATCAGTCATAATTAGTTCCAAATATCTTTGCGGGTGAAGAGTTGAGGCTAATGCAAGTGGTGGTGAGCGGAATGGTGGCTTCTCAGCACATGACAAAAGACCATGGACATCCAAAATTCAGTTCCAATTAGTCCTCAACTGTGTTCCTGAGTGTGATTTCCTAGGCTGTCGAAGAAAACATTGCCCATTACAACCCTGACCTTCGCTGTTTTTATATCATAACTGATTAGACAATTATGCCTTCAACCCCTTACAGCTTCTTAAGTTTCCCTCCCCCAATATAGGTGGCCCATCTTACTGTTGCATAAAGGCTCTGTATTGGCAAGATCAAAGACAAGCAGCCTGTCACTTTTTACACAATGCCATGCAACTGGGACACAAAAATGTGAAAAATTTTACAGCAAACAATTAGAGCAAGGCAAAAGTAAGCCACATAATTTGTTATCATATAGAGTCGATGATTGAGAGAGAGCCTAAGCAACAATCAGGTTCCAGCAAATTTCATTTTCGTATGATTGAAAGCATCAATTTGTCGATTCAATGTTGGCAGCCAGTAAAAATTGACAGTGTTCACCAAATTGATAGTATTTGATTAGGTCTACAATTGCCAGGATAAATTAAAATGAAGTCGATACCAGAATGATACCATATATGAGGCAGCACTGCAATATCCCAATTTTATGAGTGTCTTATTTACAGGCTTGAAAATTTTCAAAGACAATTCATTAGGCAGTGCATACATAAAGTTGGTGCTGACATCAAATATATATCTTACCCTGGATACATTAATGGACTTAAGGATTTCAACTCTTATCTTCACGGCTCATGATGGAAGATAAGATGTCCTTGTACAGGTTACTGAATGATAGTTTGCCTAGTTCTGATCTTTTGATATTAATTTCCTTGGAAACATTATCTCATGCTACCATAAGCAGGTATTTATTCCTTAGAGTAGTTTATAGACTCAATCACATGCACCATGGCCCAATTCTGAATGAAGGAAATGAACTTCCTCCTGAAATGGATATTTTTTGCTATGAAGACAATGCAGTTTAACCCTTTAAAGACCAAACTAACTTACTAATTGATTTTTATTATGTTTTTGCATATCCTACTTATTTTACAACTAATTAAGAGGCATTAAGATAGAAAACCTGAACAAAAACATGTTCCCAAATATGAACACATCTAAAAATTTTGTTATTACTTGATAAATTAATGTACACTTGACCAATAAGCTAAGTTGAACAATGTAAAATATTATGATCTTTTGAATAAATGAGCATTTGTTATAGGAGCGAGAACTTTTACGAGAGGGAATGTAGAGAAAAATATCGAATAAACTGCATACTCACTACCTACAGAGTAATGAAAATAAACAATTTTGAAAAGGCATTATTAACGACCAAAGTATACACAAGTCATTCAATTCACATTAAAAAATACTTCCATACTTTATTCACATAATAAAAGCTATAAAAGTAATCACAGATACGAAATATTATTTTCATGAATCTTTATAAATATGTTCCCAAATGGGAACAGTGGACTGTAAACATTTAAAGTGCACTAGAGGTACAGCCTTATATTGATATGTAACGATTTTCGTTTATTTTTTTACTTGATCGTTATTATCATTTGATGGATAGTTCATTTATTTTAATTTTTGATAAGAGCTTGGTTCTCTTGTAGGCGTATTTCAATTGAACATGACACAAGTGCATTGAAACCTGTTGGAGTTGACCAAACAAAAAGCAGTGCGGAATTTATTAAGCTTTGATTTATTCATTTATCTATCCATCCCTATCTTCTAGCCTCCCAGGATGCCTAACACTGACCTCCTCCGCAAACATCTGTCCTTTACTCATCTTTCTATCCAGCCAAAGGATCTCTAATCAGGATTACTGATGCCCATCTCCTCTAATGATGGTTCAACCTCCACTCAAAGCATCATCAGTCTCTTTCCTGAGGACACATGTAAACATGGAACAGTTCAAAGAAACACCTTAAGTTCAAAGAAAAGAATTTCCTTGCAGACAAAGAGTTTTGAGGAAAAATATGTTGACAGGGTGGCACGTGGCAGTTTCACAAAAGAAAAATAGCAATGAGATGAAGAAAAGCTTTTGTTGCCCTAGACTTGAACTAACTCAATGGACAACTGACTCCGATGAGGTGCAGGCTTTTGGAAGAGATTTAATCATAGCAGCAATAACTTAAATGCCTTTTCGTACAAACTATTGGTTACACAACCCTACATCAGTGATTCTTTGACAGCATTCGATGGACTGCAAGGCATCAAAGGATAGAATTCCCAGGCCTGGATTTCAGACACCCCCATTGTGTTAATAAATATATGGTTAAAATATTTTTTCTGACTTTAACACACAACAACCATTAGCTGCAGGTTAGGTTGGTGCAAAGGGACAAAAATCTTTCGCCAAAAAAATGCTGATGGCCACAGCTTGGCGAAGTAAGAAGCAGGATTTCATCTCCATCATCATCATCAGTAGTCAACAATCCTAAGATTAGTTTCACGCAGCTCTCCATTCCTCTCTCCTATCCGCTAGCCTTCTCATAGTGACATATTTCTTCTCTTTTTTATACTTCACAACCTATCCTATGTAACTCATACAGGGCTGTCCCTTGCCCTGAGAAAGATGCAAAATACCATACAAACTCTTGTCACCCCTCCCCCACTTTCCTATGACCCCTCCCTCTGCCCCCTCAACTTGGAAATGTTGTACAATTATGCTGGCAACATATGTTATTTCACCTTGATAATGGCATACTTTTACAAAATCTGGATCAGTACATAAAAATATGTGGGCCATCAAAAAATTTTTTAACCCTCTACGCAACCACTCAAGCTACTCACTCTTGTCAACCATTAAAAACATTCCTTCACAGCTTCATCACTCCTCCATGATAATTTTGCCATTGAAGGGGGTCACCACATGCTCCAAACATATAGGGGGGTCCACTGTTCTTAAATCAATGGCATATAATGAAAATGTCAAAAATCAAATAGAAACAGGAAATCATAAGACTTGAGCATTAATAGAACCAAAATCACAGTTCGTTACATGCATTTTTACACCACTAAAATATATGAACGTAAATCATAAATAATATCTACAGCGCAGTACCAATCATATTTTACTCTGGAAGTGAAATTTTGGAAAATACAGTTACAATGTTTTATTAATAATATTGAGAATCAGCAAAAATATTTTATGACTTCAATGTATTTTTTAACAATGTAATTCTCCTAAACATTTCAATATCAGTAAGAAGATGTCATTAACAATTTTAAGGAGTTCCCACTCATTGCTCACAAGAAGTTTAAACAGTAGAGCATTGCTAGAATTTTATGGACATTTGGTAACTATGGCCATTGATTCCCTTTCATGTAGCAAATAGATATTCAACTGAAGGCCTGCAAGATCAATTTGATAATATATGTGAGTCCTGTGAACATGATCACCAGGATATTTTTAAAAATCCAGTAACATTTCCACTAAAAAAAATATAATTGGTCAATCCAGAGACATAATAAATTTATTTCAACATAATAAGCTAGAAAAAATCTACCCACTATCTTTTATACAGCATTTGAGGTGTTACATACCAATTGATTGATATTACCATTGATACTACCAGCACTTGGCCTTCATACTGATTCTATATCTTCCTGGCACATGTCAATCTCTCCACATATATCATTAATGCCCACTAAAGCTGACAAATAGGATGACAGAAGCCATTAATAGATTAACACCTTGAGTGCGGCATGACGTGATATCACGTCATGATGCACTATCCCCTGGTGCTGATGACGTGATATCACGTCATGCGTACCCCGAGGGTTCCGGCCCTCCGTAAGAGCTCGGTTCAGTTCTATTATGACATTTTGCCCCCCTAAGTTGCTCAGCAGGGATCTAGCAGCGCATTTGTGAACGCCGTTTCAAGTAACCTTTCTTGGGAGGATCGGGAGAAATTTTTTTCTTTTATCTTAAGGTAAGCCAATTTCCATTCATTTTCCTCCCTGTATTTTATGCTATAATTTTTATTTCTTTCTATAAATGCGTGAGTATGACAAATTTTATTTGAGTTGTATATTACAAATCATTAGTATTTACTATCTGAAACTTAATTATGAGTGTTTATTAATTTTTTATTCCATTTTAATAATGTTTAGCGATAATATAGATATTTTTTTCCATCCTTCCTTTTTTTCTTGCGAGCCTAGTATTTTTCGAACCTTTATTGTCTGATGTTTATAAGTTTTATTCAATTAATACATAAAGTACTGTGATTAGTTAAACTTAAAGAAAATTTGAAAATGCCATTACATTTTATTTATGCAACGTAACATATGTCTAACTTTTGCACCCTTCCTTTGTTTGTCAGTGCAACTCCTAAGCAGGGAGGGGATCGACAAGCGGCAATATTACGAGAGTGAAGGAAGTATTTTACGGAAAAAGTGTAAGTTATTTATAATATTTATTGTTGATATATGTATATTATGCACATATAAACATTCTTATTATAATTGCAAATAACTGTTTGCACATTATCCCATGGATTGGCGAAGAAGTGCTGAGGAGTTGCTTTATAAAAATGCTTTTATTTTCTCGATAACTGTGAAATCAATGGCTTATGGGTGCTCTCAATTCTTTGTCTCGCCATTGTGAATATTTTGTTCCTAAACATAGTTTTACATTAGTAAAGCTGTTTGTAGCATTTCAGCTTTGGCCTATTTCACCGAGAGTGTTTATTTTGATCCTGTTATTTATCGGAATTTTTACAAAAAAAAATACAATGTATTTATTGCAGATTGTACGGAAGCGAGGAGTAAAACGGAAAATTTTTCATGCTGGCCGGTAGTCGATACCGCCTGAAAGAGGTGAAATTCTCTATTCATCAGCTTTTGCAGATGATCAGCAGTCTTCGACCTTCCTTCAGGACCTGCAGCCATCGACGTCGAGGGAGGAAACCTCTGCAAGGACACAAACATTTCCTTCTTAGCTCTCTGCCGTCTCTAGACGAATGTACACTAGGCCGGCCCTTATTTTTCGGAATTGCGAAAAGTTATGTTTTCCTGGTCTCAAAATGATCCAAATGAGGTTTATATTCACGTGTTAAAATTTGGTTACTTTAAAATAACGGCAACCCGTGCCCCAAGGGCCCTAAGTACTAAGGACCCTAAATTAAGTTTTTTGAGGTCAAAAAGTGCTATTCCTATGTAAAACGTAAAAGTAAAGCCCTTTAGGGCCAACTTTCTGTTTGTTTTGACCTATCTCTTAGCGTTTAGGAGATATCGTCCGTCGTAATGCAATTCCCCCCTAGGGCGCCACCCCGCACCGCAGCACCGCTGAGGTACGGCCCGCACCACTTACTACAGACTTCCCCTCAACCCCCTCCCCTCCCACGGCAAAGACTTTGCTCACACTGGCAAGATCTAGCCTCTGAAGAAATGTGATTACCTTAGAAAGAATTTAATTGCCATAACAATACTTCCAATCCAAGAGATCAATTTATTTTCACTCTGTCCATGAATTTCGGTACAATAACCAAAATAAAATACATTTTCATTGTATTTCTAATTTTTCATTGACATCCCATATTTGACAATCAAAGTGCCTTTCCGCACGTAAGGGTTGTATTGCGATGAAAAGCCACACTTAGTAATAAATTTTGAAAGCCCTCTTCCTTCAACGTGACTGCTTAAAAATCTTGAATTAGTTTCACCCCTCTCGCTGCACTATCATTTCCCACTTGATGACCCCGAATAATTTGCAAATCGTTCTTGTATGTTCATCCCATTCTCGCATGTGCACATCAAAGAATGCAATGCATATTCACAATGCATTAAATAGTTTTGTCGAATTAGTGGTGACAAAATTTGGTATAGATACCTTAGCCATGTCTTTATGTTTATAGAATGCCTTCTTCGGTGGATCATATTTTCCTTCACACGACCACATACGGCGTATCACGTTTTTATTTTCACACCTAGAAATGGATCTGTCAAAGAATGACGGGCCTACCAACTCCTCACTCACGAACCACAAGTGGTTTGAAAACCTCTTTTGCGCTGCTTTCGCTATGTCCAGGCTAACACTTTCGTAATTTACAAGTCTTTTTAGGAACTCCGGGTCACTGTTGGAAGCTAATGCAGCACAAGGAGCGGAGAACCACATCTTTTACATTCTTCTTGAATATATTGAAATCTATTCCACCAATAACTACATTACGTTCTCCTCTTTATTTGCGTAAGAAGATTATTTCTTCAGCCCAAGCACATTTATCCGAGAGATTAACTGCACTTTCCTCCTCGTGCGTCAAAAATTCAATGGTACCGCTCCTTGCAATTTCAAACAAATCATCAAGTTTGTAACGAAAGATTCTCTTCTCTTCATCTCCACTGTAGTTCGCGCTCTCTTTATGTCGTTGCACGTTCATCCATGCTTTGCGTCATTTTTCTAACTTTTCAATCGCCTTATTCTCTGTAATAACAGGAACTCTAGTTTTGTACCATGGATGAGACGCATTTCTCACGGCTTTTCTCGCACTAAGTCATACAAATTTTGAACCCATTAGGTGATAGAGAAAACACACAGTACTTCTCTCACTGTAGGTAAATTTGAGCCGAGTATTTCTTCACTTTCTTTTCCAACCAGTTCAATGCCTGGATTTAGTCTTGATTACATGCCTTTCCTTGTTGGTCTATTATTAAAATGAACGTCACGTTCATGATAAAGCATTTATTTCACCACTATTCTCCTTAAATCCTAAAAAAAATTAGCACCTTCTATCCTTTGCAAACTATAAACAAGAACTATCTCTCCACAGTGATCTACATCCGTGAACTTATTACCTCGTTTCTTTTTCCTTGAATATTTCTATCTACTGATGGAGCCCTGGAAGCCCTGCTCATTCCCTTCATTCCTTTATAATTCATAAACACAATTGTATCACATGCTTATAATATTTTGTACATAAAGATCACTTTGGAACAAAGCCTTCTGAAATGGTTTGCGGCCGTATGGCGGCAAAAAATCAAGGTTTAAGGGGTCGGTACCCAGTACATAGGCGTTGAAGGGTTAAAATTGACATTATAGGCTTTAACAACATTAATCGTGACACAAGAGGAATAAACTATTCAATACTGTACCATTAGCATGTAAATGTTGTCACCAGGAGCAAAGTCTTTGCCGTGGGAGGGGAGGGGGTTGAGGGGAAGTCTGTAGTAAGTGGTGCGGGCCGTACCTCAGCGGTGCTGCGGTGCGGGGTGGCGCCCTGGGGGGGAATTGCATTACGACGGACGATATCTCCTAAACGCTTAGAGATAGGTCAAAACAAACAGAAAATTGGCCCTAAAGGGCTTTACTTTTACATTTTACATAGGAATAGCACTTTTTGACCTCAAAAAACTCAATTTAGGGTCCTTAGTACTTAGGGCCCTTGGGGCACGGGTTGCCGTTATTTTAAAGTAACCAAATTTTAACACGTGAATATAAACCTCATTTGGATCATTTTGAGACCAGGAAAACATAACTTTTCGCAATTCCGAAAAATAAGGGCCGGCCTAATGTACACGAAGAAGGAATACCGGGAGCTCCTGGAAGAGAGCGGGATCAGGCATTCTCTGAAGACTCCGAGCTAGAAATTAGAGGGGAGGATGGTGGGGAGGAGGTTGAACCCTCCCAGTCAGGTACTCCGTTGCCTCCTTCTACGCCCGATCCCTTTATGTCAATCCCTGGCCCATCCACTTTGTCCTATTCTTTCCCTGAACCCTCTAACAATACCGTCAGTCCTCCTCCATCGGAACGCCATTCCTCTGAAAAAATCCGTCCCTTTTAGATTCATTTCACTCCTCCATTGATTCCCTAATAATTCCTTCCCGAAAGCTATGCACGATTTTTCATTTATCGTGAACCCGCTGGAAAGATTTCCCTTTATAAATTCCGTCTTTCTGTAATTAGATCCTTTATTCTTCCATCCTACATTCCTTATCCCAGGCCACTTTTACCATCAATATCTCAATCTCACTTCCCTGAACTCATCCAAGAGGTAGGTGGCAGAAAGAAGAATCGATGGTGCAAGTATTGCACTATTGCAGTGCAAGCACTCTTGGGCGTAGGAAAGAGACCGCAGATATCTACATTGGCTGCTAGGTCTCCTCTACTCTATCCCGAGCTTTTTTTTTTCTTTTATAAGAGGGCATGAATAGCATTATATATTTTTGTATCATATATTGCAATAGTATTATAGGTTAAATATATTGTTATAAAATTTGTGAGAGAGGTATTCCCTACATTGGTAAAACATACATGACTGTACGTAGTTGTATATAATATATAATTTGAAAATGGTCATGATATCGATTGTATTGAATTTGTTTCGGGTAAATATATTATTTTTCCATGTCAGGTGATTCCTTTTTTCAATAGACTAGGGCTCTTTCATAAATAAGAAGTACCCAGAGATTTTCAAGCACGATGGAATTAGTCTTTCCCTTGTGTAATTAGAAAGAAAACCCCATTGTTGCTTTCGGTAATCGGGTAAGTAATAAGGGGCATAGATGCTGCAAATCTATTCCTAGCAATACGTATTATTGAATGGTTTACTCGAATTGATATTATTATGCACCAAATGAAAAAATATTATTGCGGTAAAAATTTACATCATTTTCAGATTTTCGCAGAATATTCGTAGTATGAACCGCGATACGTGGCCTAAATGAAGATTACTTGTAAGATGTTTGCTTGCAAATACTATTACTTCCAGTTTTTATGCATTAATTTCTAACTCGCTAACATCATATTGCAAAAATATGTTATTGGCTTGATTTCAGAATATAGTAATGAGGAAGTTATGGGTTGATTATTTCTGTTTCCAAATCCATTTTTATTTCGGCAACGGAGTCTATACCCCAATGACCCAAAAAGGACACGTATCAGCAAAATCTTTCCCCATACCTTCCCCATCTTTTTGATGTGCCGATGGCACTACCAAAAAGGTTATTCCTAGTTCTTACAAGTGGACCGACTAAATCTTACTATCACCCCTCGCTTCATCTCCGTACCCCCTCCAACCTTAGAACACAGCCGGCAGGAGTGGTGCACGTCAAGAGACACCCTAATACACCGTCGGAAAATAATCTCAAAAGCGGAGTGCCACCCATCTCAAGCACCTGCAGTGAAGGGAATACATAATGGTATGTGAAAACCATTTTTGTTAAATATCTGATGCTTACGGGTGGTCGTATGGGAAGAAAGGAACTGGAACTCAAAACATGAAACAAGTAAAGGAATTTGTGACGAGAATAGTGGCTTAAGAAGAAAATGTAGAAATTATTCAATATTATAGAACCCTACCCCGATACTTAGGATTACTAGTACAAGGAATACGCCGAAATATCTTGTGCAGAATTATAATCACAATCAAACAGCTGTTCACGGCGAATCCTTGTACTTATAACTTGCATTACATCCATCTAAGCCAAAAATTTCCCTATGGCAGTGGCAAAATACCAATGGTGATACCAGTAGAACATTAAAAATTCATTTTCCTCGTATTTTTTGGATACATAGCGCAGAAAAAATTTAAAGAAAACGGTGGCGTGGGGAAAAATCCGACGGTATGCAACCCGCATCACGTTTATATCCCGCTGTGCGGGTGACATGATATCATGTCATAAATAAAAAAATTCATAGCTAACAAATTACGGCCAAGAAAATTTTTTCATTATTTTTCCCAGCTCTTTTGGCACCCATGCATGCGTTTTGCATTGAAAAACGACAGCCGCACTGGGGGTCGATTTTGAGTTTTACATGGTCAGCATTGAAAGTGTTAAGAGGTCATTGATGCATGCATAGCAGTGGTGACACTGCCCTTTGTATAAAAGGTGGCCTGTTTAAAAATGAATTGTTAAATAATAGCTTTTTTTTTAAATCAGCCCAATGTGTTCAAATGAAAGCCAATAAATTATTTGCTAATTTTTTCCAGGATAATAAGTTCCTGCTTGAAAAGTTTTCCTGGCTATGAAGTCTTAAGAACTAACGATACCTGAATGACTAATTTCAATTAATTTCTACCTGCATTAGAAATTTAGGAAAATACTTACACAAATTGTGATCATCATATATTCTAATATATTTTATAGTAAGTAGATCAGATTTATACCGGTTTGATAGGTAGAAAGTAGCCAACATCTTTCATTGAGATCATTGGATCTTGCGATATTGTGGTCCACTTACCACAGCCCACCCCTCAATATAATGATAATTTTGTTACCGTATTCAATCAGCACTTGATTGCTGCAACTTCTCTGAAACGGTAGGGGGTCTTTTGAGTTAAAATGACAATAGCTGGAAAGACATAAAATTTAACATGCTTTCCTTCGAATGAAGTTCTCCTGCCTACCAAAAAAACACAACTCAATGTACTTGCATTATATAGATATAAAAATTCATCTGATTTTTCACCTTTAGCTCAAAGGCTTGACAGAGATTCAGATGTTCAAAGATTTGTGCTTAAATTAAGTTATTATTATTCATCTTCATTATTCAGCACTTCTTTCACATACATAACTTTATGATGAACCTGTGATAGTCACCTGACACCCCTCTGCCCGATCTGAGATAAAATGTTTGTAACACACTCGTTAAAATCTATGGTTTTAATTACATTGAAAATACAAAATTATCTTCCATCAATCTTTTGGAACTTAGATTTATGAAAATAACTCACTCTTGTGATACTGGAACTTTAATAATGTTAGGCAAGTAAATAGTGTTTCATTGCCTTTGAAATATTTCTGCTGCTATTTGAATCTAATTCCAACATACAATATCCATTCCAATTACTTTTCCTAACTTTGTATGCGCGTTTTTGTTAGCAGTATGAAGAGTGCAAGAGTTTACATTCATATATATAGACATTACCAGGAAAATGTGCAAAAATATGTGTGAAAAATCCACAGAGAAAAAAATCATTTGCCTTGACCGGGATTCGAACCCTGATCTCTCGATTTCCGGCCAAGTGCTTTAGCCAGTAAAGCACTGAGGCATCATTCTCCCCTGTGGAAATTTGTGGACTCTCTCCAGCAGTGATCACCGTGGCTAGTCCCGGTTGCTTAAATCTGGAGCGAACTAGATTAGGGCAAATTAGATCTACATCTAGAGCAAACACCTCTTTGTGTTCTAAGCTCGGGCTTTGCTCCCCGGCTGTGGAACCATGCGCACGACTTGGACTGCTAGTCGCATAATATGCTCAGCAGTCGATACCACCTTATCCAGTTTAGTCCACAAATTTCCACAGGGGAGAATGACGCCTCGGCAGCTTAACTGGCTAAAGCACTCGACCGGGAATTGGGGGAAATGGGTTCGAATCCCGGTCAAGGCGAATTATTTTTTTCTCTGTGGATTTTTTGCACAATTTGTGCATTGCGGGTGACTCCTGTAAAGTTATCACTTTGGCTAGTCCCTGTATACTTAAAATACAAAATTATGTTAAAGCTGGAACCACTGCATGCATTAATATAGTCCTAGTGATGTGATTCAGGGAAGCCTAACATGTACAGTCAACTCCAGGTTACACATACAAATGAGTGTAGGAATAAACAAATATAATGAAAAATTATGACAAACATCGTTTTAATATCGTAATTACTCTATAAAGAATGGTGGGCAAATATTTCGAATAAGAGAAGACTGAGCACAAGCCTAAAGATAAAAATAGGCTAACTAAATATTTCTGTTACACCAAAATATGATGAAACCACAAAGATTAGTATTTCAATGAGTTTCACTGTTGCCTTAAAAATATACCAGGAAAAATCCTAAAACCCAAGAAAGTGGGAACCACAGACTTTTAGTAACTAATACACAACTTCACATAAAAACAAATGGAATGAAGAACCAGGCATTCTGACCGGAAGATTTGACCATAGACAATGATATCATTCAATGACACCAACATTCACCAACAGCACCAACCCTGAAGATGAGCTTTTACTTCCATATAATTCACTTTTCTTTTAGATTATGTTCATGGAATATCATCGCAAGGATATAGTAACAATATCCCACCCACCAGAATCCCTAAGCTATTAAATTAAAAGAAATTGAAGAGTTTCCTCAATTACGAATGGACCGACACCAATATTAATACTATGGTACTCATGCTTAAGATGCTAGAATATTTTGTGGCACAATTAGTTGACCTTTTTTATACACTAAGTAAAAGTGCATGAGCAATCTACAATTAGGCACCAAAATGCATTCGCACTCGCCCCTATCTACATTACTTGAATAAGAAACAAGTAACACATTGAGCCAAAATGAACTGAAATTTTAAAACATTTGTTCAGAGTCTTGGATAAAAAACTTTCGCATGTGAGTTAAAGCTGCTCCAGTCAAAATAGGATATCACTTGAAACGCAACATATGTCCACATGGCTGAAAATGCAGGAAAGAAATTTACAAATCCAGATGCAAGTGTGAGTATGCAATTGGGAAAGAGAGGGGATAATAACTAATAGATAGATGAGACTATTACAGATATTATGGAACGTTGACACGAATTATCAAGCCAATGGTAAGTAAATGCTATCAACTTTTATTAACAATAGTCAACTCAGGTACACTGTGACAACTGATAACAAACCGTGATAGGTATTGGGTACACTTGTGCGATTTCTTCCAGAGAGTTACGCTTCGCTTAACCATGTGACGCCAGTCATCCCAAAAATTAGTCTCAAATAACATGTTTATGATCACAGTTGAGGTGTGACAAGCAGTTACATCTTCCTTTACCAGTTCATGAAAATACTGCTTCGGACAAGGCAACTTCCATGCTACTTACGTAGATTCAAGATACACCAGAGAGAATACCTCCAAAACTGGCTCACGTCCCCAAAGACGGGGAATTCAGACATTCATCACATGCATGAGTTCAATCGAAGTACACTTAACTCCTCGGGGTAGTTCCTAGAGCAGCCAATTCATTTCTCGACAGCGGTTTAAGGTTGAAGCCTTTTAGGTTAGGCTGATTTTCAACATCTCTCAGTTTGTCAACCTTAACTTTCAATTTATTTCTAATAGATTCCACTTCGTGGCTGATATTTTGGGTATCTGGGAAGAAAACGTAAATAATAAACGTAACATGAATAACCGAATTACCTTAGAAAGTTAACTTCATTTATACGTTTTCAGAGATACCTCGACGAATAAGGTCTCTGGCGTCTTTCGTCTTCATTTTCACAAAGAATGGACCATTGAGAATCCAGACTTTGTCACCGTCACCACGCTCCAATGCTCTGCTAGCTTCGCGTAAGGCATTTTTGCGTCTTTCCAATTCTACTATTAGACCTCGGTCTCCCAGAATATCTTCTGCTATTTCTTCTGATTCCGAGACGCCTTGTAAAACTTTGTTAACGCTATCATCCGTAGTTAAAGAATTCAGTATTTCAGCCATGCCGTCCACTTGTAAGAACTTGAGAATTGAAATTGTAAACAATTGGTAAATGGCGCCGAGGTTTGGGTGTTTCGTGAACTACGAAGTCCACACGAAGTCGATGTGCCGCTTTTTACGCCATCTATAGAAAAGAGGAAAAACTAGATGGAAATAAAATTTTCCCAGTTCAAATCGGTTCTAACATGGGGCAACATAGACACCGAATACAATCAAGTTGTTTTTGCTTGTTCGCTAGTTATAGATCGGGAATTTTAGTACCACACTTGTTTCAAATCTAACATAACCAATTTTAGATCAATTTTATGTGGGATCTGGCGATTTTTTCAAGCTTGAGTAAAATAATAAGTCGATGATGAATTCAGATCCATAGGGCATGGTCTACAATATGCGCTACTACTCTGAAAGTTACTGGCATAAGCCAGTAAATTGGGACTGATGATAAATAAAGGCAACAAAAAGTATAAGAAGATATGTAGAGACATTGAAAATGAAGAGGCTCCATTAAAAGTAATGAACTATAGTTTTATGCTGTGCTATTGAGACATAACTAAACTTCTAAGCAGTGCATAATTAAGCATAAAAATACGAATCTAGAAGGCTATATAACAATAATTACTCTTCTATGGATCTGATATTTGGTCCATGAATAAGTCTTCAGAAAGAAAGTTTCTATTATACGTATAGCTTTTGAACACAAATGTCTTAAAAAGATATGAGGACCAATAGGGTGGTTTCCTATTTTTTTATTGCCTAAATCGAAAGATTATTACTCCCGAAGTACGTATTTCATGCTTTTAGATATTTAAATGACAATTTCTATTTTTCGAGATTAAATGAAGAGTGAAAATTTTCAAGCATGCGGAAACGTGACAGCTAAGTATGAATGCTGGGAAAAGCCTGTGCGACATCATTCTGGTTCCAGCCGATGCCGTGAGAGGCCACCTTGATGCGAGGCTATGAGTGCCGATACGATGCAGGCTGCTAGCAGGTAGCAGAGTGCCCTGCTAGCAGGTAGCGCTTGGCTTAAATAAAGATTATTAATACCCTATCAAACGAAGAAAACTTTCCAACTACATGCAATTGTAATAGGTAATTATTAAGAGATGTTTCCCTGAGCTCTGTGCCTCATGCATACATTGGTAATCTCAGACGATGTATAACTCCTGACTACTTGTATAGCATCTGGGTCCCTATATATCATATATGATGTCATATGGAGTGGCATTGCATGGATGCCAATCTGGCCTTTTTCAAATGAGGTTAAAATTGGCCATTAACATTCGTCTGAACTGGGATATTTAAAACCAAATAATTTTTATATTATGAATACACTAATGGTGAGTAATGAATAGCAATCAATGAATTTTGTTTTCTTTGATGAAGGAAACTACCCTATTAATGAGGAAGAGCTTTTCAGAGTCAGGTCAAATAAAGAATTGACAGAAAGTTATGATGGTCCTGTTATAGGGGCCATGAAGAAAAGACTCCATTTCAGATTGGTGGACCATGGTGCAAGAAGGCAAGGAGAACAAATTCTAAATGCAGATGAAAGCAGTGAGGCTTTTACGTAGTTCTAGGCCTCGTGACTACTTCAGGGCTATTTTTAAAAGGCTTCACATACTCACCATAAACAGCCTCTTTGTATTCATTGAATCAAGCACACAAAGCAAAACTTCGAGACATATACCATCCATTCCTCCATCCACTTTCATGACTACAGTGGATATGGGGGTCCCAGGGTGGGCCCCGCCAGGATACCTCTCGAGGACCGGGAACCAAGTCTGAGACTTACACGCCCGTGCCTCTCGAGAGGGGGAGGACAGAGGAAGGAAAAGGGAATGGAGGCATCGCCGCGATGAGAGCCCGACGATACCTCCAGGGGAAGGATAGGAAAGGAAGGGAGGGACGAGGAGTCCCGCACCGTCACAAAGGCGGGCCCTACTAACAGCGAAACCAAGCTTACGCAATTAATATGCTACCAATCCTAGTAGATTTTCCTATGAGGAAGAAAAATCTATCGATCGAATCGGTAGATTAATTTCATGACTACAGTGCAAGACCTGAGCATCAATAACTGTAGGCTGTGAAGACCAAAAATCAGTCGGATAACTTTGGATTAAAATTCTTTAATAAGTTGTCAAGCAAAGTATAATCAGTGAGGATTATAAGTTTCAAAAATGTTTTGGATAAATGGCTATGTGATAATACTTTACACACAATTCTAGAATAATTTGAGCTACACTTCTCCATAATTGTGTTTTATTTGTTTTGTGTGTTATAACCACTGATTGACAACAACTACATAAGCTTTTTTCATGCCATGGATGAATTAAGATTGTTGTTATTGAAGTACATTGCAAGAAGCACATAATGTAAGAACATAAAATAATTGAAAGGCATATTGGTAATATAAGCCAATCTGAAGGTACCTAAGTGTAACTATTGAACCTGACTTGTAATCAATTAGGTTCACGATGAACTCTGACAAGATCAGAAAAAAATGGGTTGATAATGAGAAGCATGTCATTTTCTGAAGTGGCAGTAGAATTGAAGTCAATTATTTGGTGCAGAGCGTGAAAAGAACTCCAAAATATCAGTCGGTGGGGAAAAAAATAAATTGCATTTCATGATTATTACTCAATGCTATGGCATTAAATTATAATTAAAATGATGGTATGCTTGTGAGAAGTGTAAGTTTGAGAAAATAATGATTACATATGCATCATTTACTGAAGCAAAGTAAAAGGTTGTTGTAATTTTAATAAAATTGACTGCTTTTTCAAAGATTAATTTGTATGCAATTGTAATTAATTAAAATTTTAACTGTTTGATTGTAATTGTTGAATTTTTCAGTAAGTTAAGGTCGGGTAAGTGCAACTGTGGGGAAGTGCGACCTCCCTTTAGGAAGATCATATTTCCGTTCTCGAAGCAGGTGGCCGTAGTGCAACATATTCCATACATTGTAATGGAACTAGAGCCAATGACTTTGTAATACTTATCCTTTAACCCTTAGAGTGCCCGGGAGCGCTCTTTTGCTCCTCCTATCTCTCGCGAAAAGTGCCACAAGCGCTATCGCGCTCCTCATGCAATGTCACTCTTAGATGCTGATAAGAGGGTAGTTTCCTTCATCAAAGAAAACGAAAGGCATTGATTGGGATTCGTTACCCACCATTAGTGTATTCATAATATACAAATTATTTGTTTTTAGAAATACCGGTTTAGACCAATGGCAAGGGTCAATTTTATCCTCATTTGAAAAAGGCAGGACTGGCACCCATGCGATGCCACTCCACCTGATGTCACAGGGACCTAGTTTCTATATGAGTAGATAGGAGTTTTACATTGTCTGAGGTTACCAATGTATGCATGAGGCACAGAGCTCAGGGAAACATGTCTTAATAATCACCTATTAAAACTGCCTAAGGTCGGAAAGTTTTCCTCGTTTAATAAGGCATTAATAATCATTATTTAAGCCAAGCGCTACCAGCTAGCTTGGTACTCGGCTACCTGCTAGCATCCTGCATCATATCAGCGCTCGGAGCCTCGCCCCATGGTCACCTCACTTGCAGCAGCGGGAGCCAGAACGACGTCACACGGGAGTTTTCCCATCATTCATACTTACCCTTTGCATTTTCGCGCGCTTGAAAATTTTCACTTTTCATTTAATTGCGAAAAATAGATATCGTCATTTAAAAATCTATAAGCGTGAAATACGTACTCCAGGAGTAATAATCTTTCTATTTAGGCAATAAAAAAAATAGGAAACCACCCTATTAACTAATCATACAATTATCAATATTCATTTTATCCCTTGACAAGATTGTAAGAAAAAATTTATAAAAATTACGATTTTACAAAGAGAGGATTATTAATCTAATTATCTTTTTCAGTGATTCACATATATATTATGCATCAAATCACATGTTTTTAGCAAGCCTAGAATGTTTTCCTAAGATAGTTAAAACTGATATATGCTATTTAGGGGTCGCACTTACTCCACCTTACTTGCATTTCCCAACAATGGGTTTTACATAAAACATTATTATGCCAAATGGCTTAGCCAGGGGGAGGGTCCAGCGGTCCGGACTCCCCCACCCCCCAAAATATAAAAACACAATTATTGTCCTTCATAAAAAAAAAGAAAATATTGAAAAATCAGGAATTTACAAAATGTTTCTTTAACAAATTAAGTTTTTTCGATTATGAAAATATAAAAATTAGTTTAAAACCCATTACTTAGTGCCCAGTTTTTTTAAAATTTTTTCTCCCTGGTTTTGGATCCCCCCAAACGAAATTCCTGGCTATACCACTGATTATACCTGACCTGAATTCCTCTCAAGTCTCTCCCTGTTGAGCCTGAGAGTAATCGACAGGCTAACATTAAAACGTAGGCTGTGGCACAGGATTCACTCTTTGATGCAGAGGGCCTTTCACACCATAACAAGATAATGGATTGCTGAATTGAAGGCTGGTTTATTCTGTTTTAATGGTTTGTGGGTCTAGCTGAATTCTAAAATCACAGTCCAGTTATCCAAAATAATACCATGAGTAAATTGTGGACACAAAAAATACAAGAGATACATTTTCCAATGATCATTTTCATTATCAACACTAAGGGTTCATGTCAAATTTCAGCTACAAACATCAAACTATCAGTATAATACACCTCTCTCCATGTCAGATGAGCCTTCTGGCATAATCCAGGAATTTATGAAATGATAGAGCCCCTGTGTCAACCATTTTTGACAGAGAGCTTACAGTTAACATTTTCTGAAGTTTCTCAAGCATTTCCAGCTCATGCTCAGTATCTTTTTTTTGGTGTTATCATTTTTGATTTGGTCCAACATGTTCATCATGTTCTCAAGTGCTGCATAGTCCCCTTTTTCTTGTTTTGCAATTTGTGGAGTCTCCCCTGGAGATTCCTGAGTCTCAGGGTGAGCACCTTAAGAAATAAGCATTCATTAATGCCATCATTTGCACTATTAGGTGAAAACAACATTTTTTTGCCACCGCTCCTACATAATTTTTTCTTCGATATATAATTCTTAGGCAAATGTCACATAGCATATTGGTTCTAAATGGAAAGAAAACCTCCCTAAACTCATCAGTGTTACTTTTAAGAAATATTTTCTAATGATATACATATTCAAATTCTTCATGATATTGTCTACAACATGCTCTACTACAATGAAAGTGATGCTGCTGAAAGCTATAATTAAAACACTTCAGATATTGATTATCTCCTATTGTTCCTGGATCAGTCTCTGGAAGATTTTTTCCGATTTCCTTATGGTTTTTTCGCGGTTGGTTCGCTTCCTGGCGAGTAAAATGAAAAGTGCAATTTCACTATAAAAATATTTCAATATAGTGCAATTTCACTAAAAAAGTAGCACCATTTACGGGCTATTCGCAATTAAGATTAGCCAATCATAGCGCAGAACGTGCGGATACAAACGTCCTTAGAGAGGCGTTGTCAAACCGAAAGTTGTCGAATTTTTATCTCGAACCACTTCGAACACCGAGCGCCAATCGAACCAAAATATCTTCGGACTGGAATTCTCGGTTCTTTCCGCTTGAGCTACTGAAACGAAGATGTTCGAATTGGTTCGAGAGAAAAAATTCAATCGTTGAGGTCACCATTGGGTTTTGGACTCTTCGCGTAGGTTCATGTTGTCCTTTGGCGAATTTTTTTCCGGCCTTAAAATCTTGGATCATAGCCAACCGGAAAGCATGACCAAAATTTTTCTGCCACTTTCAAAATATGGGTAAACTTCACTAAAAATTTAATATATATTACCGAGGAAGTATGGTGAGAGGAAGGCCATTTCCGGTGTATACCTTACGCTCGTGGTAATCGTGCAGTGTGTTATGCTTATATTTGAGATGACCAAATGATGAGAGCGTAGGACATATTTTTTCAGGGAAGGCACTCGAAATGTTGACTTGGTATAAATTGACGCATGGGCGTACCCAGCGAGGGGCAGGGGCAGCTTCCCCCCCCCTCTAGAAGCAAAAATCGCAAAAGTCTTTAAGCAAAGTCAGTACTAAATTTAAACGAAAGTGTTCAACAAATTTTCTTTAAGCCTACGAAAAATGATACGTACTAGTATAAAATATAACTAAAATAAAACTATTTGTTCAAGGAAATAATCTCAAACTAATAAAGCGCTGTTATAATTTTCTTAAAATGTTTGTTTCATTCACCCTTTTCATGCTAAAATGTCACAACTTGGCTTGCACCCTCCCTATTTATGACCCTATGGGTACGCCCTTGAATTGACGCTCCTTTCGGCTGAAACGATCACTTTTGCTGTTGAAGTTTGAAAGGGCGGTTGTTCCTCTGCAATTGACGATGATCGTTGGAAACGTCAACATCCATCTGCTTTGCGTTACCCCCCCTGATCGCCTGGTTAGCGTTGATGGTGAGTTATCCAGTCTACAATTTCGCTTAACCCATTAGAGACCGAACTAACATTTCGCTCTCGTCCGACCGCACCTTGAATATGCAGCGAGCGTATGGGATCCGGTGCAGAAAGACTTAATCCGCGAACTGAATAAAATACAAAGGAAGGCTGCGCGTTTCGTCAAAAACTGCTACGGGCGTACAGACAGCGTTACCCAGATGTTAAGCGAATTAGGCTGGGAGCCATTGGAGGCTCGGAGGCTGCGCGCTAGGCTTAGATTGCTTGAACAATTGAGAATGGATATCTTTAAGAGCGACACAGAGAACATAATATTAGAGCCACACTATATTTCCAGGTCCGATAGAAGCGATAAATTAAGAGAGATGTTTTGCCGAACGGGTAGATATGGGAGTTCGTTTTTCCCCCGAACCATAAAGGACTTTAATAAACGCTAGTACCAACCTCGTTAGAGTACTTCATTTTTTTTTAAGCTGTAAACGGCTGGTGTCCTAACACCCCCTGCCACACGCCTTTTAGGCGGCTTGCGGGGTATTATATAGATGTAGATGTAGATGAGCATACCAACTGATTATTATTATTTGCATATCCTATTTATTTTACGTCTAATTAAGAGATATTATGCAAGAAAACCCGAAAAATTTTTTTTAATGCGTTTTCAAGCATGTACCCAAATGGAAACACGCCGCAAAATTTTGCTATTGCTTGAAAAATGAATGTACACTTGACCAAAAAACTAAGTTTAACAACGTAATATATACTGATCTTTTGAGTTAACGAGTATTTGTCACTGGAGAGCGAGTGTAGGGGAAAATATCGAATAAACCGCATTATCACTACAGAGGTGATGAAAATAACCAATTTTGAAACGGCATAATGAACGACCAATGTATACACAAGTCATGCGATTCATTAAAAAAAATACTTCTATACTTTATTTACATAACAAAAGCTATAAAAGTAATCACAGACTCTGTTCCCGAATGGGAGCATTGGACTGTGAATGGTTAATATTGTCATTAAATTTTTACACTGAGAAATTGAGCTAGTTTGTTCATGATCAAATGTTCACTATGGCTCACTCGACATACTTTGTAAATTTGATTGGCTTTAACTAAATATAGATGACGAAAATATAGAAAATACCACACTTGGTAGTGCGCCATCTTAAGTAAATGGACTGATGAAAGCCAGTTTCCACTCTTTTTTTTCATTAACTCATGCCATTTATACGAAATCGATTCAAATCCTTCATCCTAAAATAGCCCTTTGTAACTAACGGCAAAAATTAACTAGTATCAAACATTATCTTATGCACTTAATTCATTGTTAGAGCTCTTGTAAAGAGGCAACCCCTCCACATTGTCTCTGTTTCCCAGGCGCAAAAGTTAACGCCCAAGAGAATTGTCACGGAATTATATTTTATGGAGAAATTGTGCTCTTCATTTTTTTCTTTCCAGGAAGCCAAGACAATCCCTGAGGATATCAGAAAAATTCTACTAGATTCATAGATAATGCATGGAATTCAGGAAATGTTACCCAAAGATAAAGCCCCACGAGAAGGAGCCTTAGCGTCCGATTACGTTGACACGGAGGCCGACTCGGCGCATACATTTCTGAATAATATTGGAAGTATCATCAGCCGTGATACTATTTAGAAGTCAAGTGAATGGCATTGATAGTTCAATGTTTGTTGCTGAAATGTAACATGTGCCTTTGATGTTGACTATTAAAATAATTGATGAAAAATATATGTATTGTATTTTAGAGTCTATGATTTACTCATGGAATTATTTCTAATAACTAAATAGTGATTTTAGAATTCAGCTAGAACCGCAGTTCCTTGAAACCGAATTAACCAGCCTTGAATGCAAAAATCCACCACCGAGTGATGGTATAAAAGGCCTTTCAGATTCCATGAAAACATCCTGTGCCACAACCTGCATTTCAACGCTAATCCGCTTAGAGATATCAATGATTTACAACACTAACGTTGTAAATCATTGCAATCTCTGCTCCATGCCAAATTGAAATGTCTTAGAAAGCTATCAAATAATATCTTTCAAATAATTTTTCCTCTTCATCGTAAATTTATGACATTGAACAGGCATTAATAGAACAGAATTCAATACCTAATTTTCATGACAAGTAATGCAGCGATATTTGGTTAATCTCAAAACAAATGAAATTTCATCAATTTACATTCATTCTTCCGCAGCCAAAATTCCTTAGATTTCCTTCTGCCTTCTCAAATTCCGTATTCATTAAAGAAAATCTTGATTTAAAGAGAGAGAAAAATGAAATGTCCTTCCGGGAAGATTTAAAAAAATCTCCCAAATTGACCGCCACGTTAAGATATTCCGTAGCCAGAGGTTTCAAAGTTAACTCAGCCGCAGAATCGGAGGGAAGAGACTAATTTAGCCCCGAGCTTAGTCGGAGAACTTTTAATTGATTTTAAATTTCTTTCAAAAATTACCATAAGAGATCGAGAAAACAATATGTTTTAGCATTTTAGCAGGGTAATGAATTTGCAATAAGGTAGACGAAGTAAAACCATGTTGATAGGAAAACATGAGGGAAGAGAATTTTTGCATTGCACTACATTCGCAAGTTTAAGGAATTTGTTATGAGGTTGGATAGAGTTTGGGAAGAAATTTTAATGCTTAGTTTATAAAAAAAGCCGCAATGAAGTTGGAGAAATGAAACTAGAGCAATCTATGAAAACAAATTCCAATTAAAAAAATTAAATTGGAAGAATTTTTAATGAGAATGAACTGTACAGAGAAACATTTGCACAGAGAAAAACTTCTGCCTTTTTTATGCAATACAAACCATTTGTATGGCATAAAAAAGTCAAAAGTATTTTACTTGCTAGTATGTAAATCCTTATATCTGTTAGGAAAGTATAATTAAACATCAGTGTGGAAACAGATTTAACATCTCTTCTTTCCGGCAATTAATAATGGGCAAGAGCCGTTTAACTCTTGCGTGACTGTGTGGGGTAACTCAGTTACCACAAATTATGTTACTTTTGCATAATTTTTTAATTTGTCCATTTCATATTTTTTGTATATGTGCTCAACCACTTTGTCGATATTTAGGTGAATAATGATATTTTTACATTTAAATTGTTTTTGAAAAATTCAATTTTTATTGGTGGGGTAACTGAGTCACCCCACACAGCTGTTGGCAGGAAGAAAAAAAAACTTGTTCGTTATATGGGTGCAGGAATAAAAGTTGAATGCAATGCATTTAATTATATTATAAATTCAATAACGCCAATAGTCTACATGATGGCACCTTCTGTACTTGTTTTTCATAGCATGTTAGTCTGTGTACATTTACAATAACAAAATATGAAAGATTCCTGCCATTTTGCACAAAACCAATATGAAAACTTAAATGCAGCCTACAACGTATTCATAAATTATACAAAACAAGATATTATATCATCAAAAAAAGAGCCATGGTGTTGAGTTACAGAAAAAACTAAAACACAACACATAATTTAGGAATTATAAATGGAGTACCAAAGATACCCCACACCAGTGGCGCAGAGAGGGGGGAGGTTTTGGGGGATAAATTCCCCAGAGCTCACAGAAATTTTTAAGTTAAATCTATTTTACTTAATTGGATTAATATTGCTTAGAGAAGAGTGTGAGGATTAATAAAATTCCCTCAGAAGGCCGTAAAAAATCACCATTTTGAAACATTTATCTTAATTTTTTCCGGCGGAAGGCCTCCGCACCTCCCGCTTACCCTGGCGGGTATGTAATACCCTCAAGCCCCCCAGTATTAGTTGCGCCTGAAACCCCCCCTAGCCTTAATTCCTAGCTAGCCCCACACAGTCGTTTGCGAAAAATTTCTAGGCACAGTCACGGAAGGGTTAATGATCACCTGCCGATTGAGTTAAGCACATAGAATTACATTAAGGAGTCTTCCAAGAGGAAACGGTGTAGCTCATTGGAGGAAAGCACGTATGTGCAGTTCATCTTGTTCTTGTGCCACTGGAACGAATTACAGAGCGAGTACTTACGCCTCGAATGGGGAAAGCTTGCTTGCCTGTTCGACCTTAGACGCTAATGCAGGAGAGTCATGTTCAGATGATAACTCAGTCCGTAATCGGACGCTTCCTCCTCCGGGAAATCCTCACTACTCTCTCTGATCTACCTTTTATTTCAAAAATTACACTCCTGGGAGGAAATAACAGGGAAGTTATTTCGTGGAAAGGAAGGTGAGGGTCAAAAATCTTTTACAGAAAATGCTCTGGAGTTCGTGACCTTGCTAATTCGAGAATCCTCTGAGAAAAAAAGAATCAGTGGCTTTTGGTAATGAAAGCCTGACCTATTGGTTTAGATTGACCTTTTTTCCAAAACTTCCCGAGGAAATTGAGCTCGTATGCGGCTGTGGAGACTAGCACTTAATAACAATAAGCCTTGTGCGACCAGATACGAAGGTTCATGATAAGGGATTGAATTCCTATAAGGACTTTTCTCGGAAGAGATAAGAAATTATAGCGAGCCAATTGCCTCAATTGCGACGGCTAAAACTTTTGAAATGGCATAAATTGACAATTTTTAAGGCCCAAAAGTCAAAATTATGTTCTCAATAGTGGTTCTAAACTTTGAATAAAATTCCAAAGACTCATGCTAAGACTCAAGAGCAGAAATTCAGAATACGGTCAATTCAATCAATGGTATCGCAATGCCAACATCCAGAAAAATTAATACATTTATGTTATAGAGCCAAATTGAGAATTAATAAATGAAACGCAAGTATTCCAAAAAAATACTGGTTTGAAAATAGATTCCCTTTCAAGTTCGTGTTTGTATGTTCTATACCCCTCCCCTATTTAGGGCATAATCCTTCGCAAGGGATAGGATACACCGCTACCAGTCTGGAGAAAATACCTCTTCTCTCACGTAAGAGAGGGACTCAGGGACTCATCAGTTTTATCGCCATTTAACTCATGTGTACTCCGACTAATACGCCGCAAATTCTCCTCATCCATTGGCACCCAAACCGTCCAGTCACTTTGCAGCGGGTTCAATGGCGCCGAGGCTAATGTATACTTGCATGCGAAATGGTACAAGCGGGTGCAAAAATGACTTTAAGAGGTGGCAAGGGTGCGACTTCGGCGACCGAGGCGGACGTATTGTCGGGAAAGGGTCAAAAGCTTTGCTCGGTGGGCCTGACCGGAGTTGCGATGCCTATCGCTGACCATTACCTTACGGTTTGCGCCGGACAATCCTTGATGTGACGCCAACACGTGATGTTTCGCGGCTGCTTGTAACCCGGCGGAGCGATAAACATTTAGCTCTTTACATCAAGGGATAGAAAGTGGGAGGGCATGAAAGACATGCAACGCAATGGTATGGCGTCAGTCTACTGGCCAATTCTCTTCAAGGCCATGAGGTCGCGCATTGAGGGGATACACGGAAAATGTGGTCCAACTCCAAACATGAAATTTATAAACTTTCGCAGTCCTTGACGTCCAAGCAATCTTCTTAGCGCGTTGCGCTCGGAAGTGTTTAAACCTCTCGTCCCCCTTTGTTCCGGCCGGTATTTAAACCTAAATTACAAATATCATGTTCAATCGATCTTCTTTTTGGTTCAACTTATTTACTGTTTAAAATATCTGACAACACTTTCTTCTCTCCTTACCTTGAGGAGGTACCCAGTAATAGAGGCGAAACTGTTGGTAGATACCGGGTGTTTCAAAATGGATTGCGGAGTTATAACGCTTGATAATATTTATTATACTTTTAGCCATAAATGACACATAAAAAATCCTCAGAGTGAAAGCGAGATCACTAATTGCAGGACCAAACCTAGATCGATCAAAATCGTCCTTTATCACAAGCACAACAAACTTGGACTTACACAATAGAGACTTTGAGAGAGATACAGACTTAGGCTGGTGTCCTAACACCCCCTGCCACACGCCTTTTAGGCGGCTTGCGGGGTATTATGTAGATGTAGATGAATATATTATTTGGTGTTGATGCAATAGTATCACGGGAAACTTTGCTTGACGCAAAACGTAAAGTAAACATGTATAGAAAGAACACTGCATTGGATAACTACAACACTAAAACGGAAAAATTGATTACTTTTCTTTGATGCAAGCAATTCAATATCGCAATGCAAACGTAAATTCTAAAACCTCTATAGCTGCACTAGTGGGGAAAATTCTCAATTACTCCCACTTCTACAGGATAGGTCGAAAGGGAGTCCACGTGATTGCGTCACGAAAAAATACGATTTTGGAATTGAAATGCGAAACCACACCAACTGCATATTCCCAGAAAAGATTGAGTACAATCGGCCTACAAAACTCATCGACGGAACCCGTCCACAAAGGGCGGAAATCGTTCACAGCAGCGAGGTCGGCAAGGTCCTCGAGGTCCTCAGCATGAGAGACCCACAGAGACTTCAAAGAAAGAGGCGTCAACAACAGCATCCAAGAAAGAGGAAAAGAATACCAAGACGATGGAGAAGAAAGGAACGGCAATGAATGTAGGGAAATTGATTTTTATACCAGCCAAATATTATTTCTATCAGCCTAGTATTCCAATTTTAACATGTTTAAAGTCAATTTAGGAGTTTGAATTACTAAACAAAAGTAGAAGAGCACGCGAATTTAAGAAAAATATTAGGGGAAGATTCTAATGGCACTCAGAACATTACCTTCATGAAAAATTAGTGAGTCTCTCTCCATGAAAGATAACCTATGTCATTTGGCACGTAGATAAGATACTGCCATATCATCTTTAGAAGATGATCCTACCATCTTGCAAGGATCTCGACCAGCATGAAATCAAAATGATAGAAAGCTCGGATACAGTTAACCGATAATGCTGCGTAATGATACGTTTACGGAATAGTAATCTAACAGATTAATTTCACAAAGAGGCAATGAGTGAAACGTGGGAAATCTCAGCGACTCAAACTTAGGGGGAAATTCAATTATCCGTTTTCAAATTAGAGTCCATTTGGGCCCAAGAAAGCGACGCCTGTGACCCTTCTCCTTCTCCGTTATTAATAGCAGGCTCAAAACACTTTCTCGTCGTTATTCAAGAGCCCGCATAAAGCGGCAGCGGATCCTTTAGGGGACTGGAGGGTGCAAAAGTCGATATAGGACACCCTCGTCCTGAAATAATTTCTCTCCGTGGAAAAGATCATACGGGAGCATTGAAACAGTGATTTCTAGAATACATCCAAATCAGACGTCATCAAATCCTCGTGGCGTAAATGTTAAAGAGGCTTAACGAAATAGCTGTTCATCATCATCATTGGTCAACAAGCCTAAAGGCCGTTTTACACGGTACACGAAATTGCGCAATCTGTCGTACGTGCGAAGGCGCAATCAAAATTGCGTCGTGTAAAGCGGTGAATTGCTAGAACACATGCGAGAATACGTGGATGCGAGACGGCAAAATAGCCCCTGTTCTAATTTCGTTCACGCATTCGCGCATTTCCGCGCCATTTTAGAAATTAATGCAGCTCTAACCTGCGCAATTCCGTGCCCCGTGTAAAACGGCCTTAAGATTGGTTTAACGCAGCTCTTCATTCCACTTTTTCATCCGCTAGCCCTTTTATAGCGATGTATTTCTTCTCTTTCACATCCCTTATAACCTGTCCTGTCATTTGGGGCCGTCCATCGCCCTTCATCCCTTCCACTTCTCCTTCTACGATTGTTTTCATCAGGCCACCATGTCTCATAATGTGGCCAACTAGTTGTCTCGTCTTCTCCCGACGGTTTTTAGAGGACTTCTATTATAATTCACAGTGTCCGGCGATATCTGGTGGAAATGTTTAATATCCATGAGAATAAAATAAAATGGTAAACTTCCACACAATTTTATTTACAAACTACCGACCCGGTTTCGACACGCAGTGTCATTATCAAGGTATGACACTACGTGTCGAAACCGGGTCGGTACTTTGTACATAAAATTGTGTGGAAGTTTACCATTTTATTTTATTCTCATGGACTTCTGTTAGCTCCCATTCTTCTTAGCACTTCCTCATTACTTAATCGGCCGATTCATTTTATCTTCATCTTTAGTCATATCTTGTTGGACATTCATATTGGTCATTATATCTTCATCATACCTGATGATGACCGGAAATTTGAGCATGATAAAAAAAACCGTATATTTTTGCGTGAAAGACGTTTTTTTCAATCTAGAATAGTCTTCTCAAAAGTCGGGCTTCGCCTGGGTCTGGCCTCATAATGCCAGTTTTCAAACTATCGTGTCGGACTGCAGAATCTACGGTGAGCGTATTGGGAATTAATGCATATACTTCGCACGTCTACTTCTCCTTCTGAATAACTGCAATAACTTGTGAATATCATAAGAGTTTAAACTTCACGCATAGGAATCAAATATGATATTTTAATTTTCGTTTGGTGTTCATTGAAAGAGTCTTCTACGGTAAATATAGGCCAAAATCTATAGTTTTACTGGAAAAATTAATGGGTCGCCTTATACTATCAGTCGTCTAGTACACCGAAATACGACGTATACCCGATCCCCGGGAGAAACTATTGCCACCAAGAGCATTATTCTCACTGAAAGCGTATTATGTTGGCTGGTTCATTTGTTGATCCTCATGGAGGTACTTCCTGTTGAATTGGTTATCATTTTTCAAACAGAGATTTACGTCTGCGTGATGGTTAACTATCAAAGCAATCGTATTTATTAAAATTTCTAATTAATATGAAAATAAGGTTCCCGGAGCATGATCAAATTAATAAGGAAAATGTTAGGAAGAGGTGGTTCTCCGATAAAAGAGGTTTGGCGAAATGTCAAAATGTTTCTATCCACTTAGTTATAGGAAGACCAAGATTACAAAATCGATAAAGAATTCATTATATGAAAGTATGATGAATAGTGATTTTAATTTAATTACCTAATAAATTCGACATTGGAATCTCGGAATAGTTGCGTATGAGATTGTACTTCTTCGATTGCTCCCATTGTTTCAGTGCATGAGCGAGAGTAAATCGCTTTAAAATCGCTTCCGGAAGATTCCATGAGGAACTGTACTCTCACTATTTTTTTTTAATGTAAACAACGCAAAATTCCATTCACACGAGGCATTTCAATGTAGTTAATATTCAACTTTGTCATAATTTTCTAGGCAAATTGATAATTTTGACTTGCATAGAATAATTCGAGAAAGATGCTTTAATTAAAGATGACAAAAATGTCTCCTCAATAAGCTGAACAAACGAAAATGGCTTGACATCCGAGTAGATGACTTCGATTCGTTAAAACATATGAACTCGCTTTTATACCGCGAATGCGAGGGAAAGAAGCTTCACGGGTAAACACGGCTATTATTTTAATGCCATAGAACTTCCAATGTTCTCCAAAACCCTCTTACTGTCCAATATCATCTTGCTTTGCCAATTACGCTAGTGACCTTTAGTTTTCCAATTTACCTGACTTGAAATTGAGTCTCATGGCTCCGAGAAAAACTTGCAGAATCTTTTTTCAACTTTAATAAAGGCAGTTTAAGGGTCAAGGTATCCGATGTGGCGCTTGCCCAAAAGAGTGAAAAGTTACATTGCCAGCAGGTCGACCTACAAGTTTCGTAAAGTGTTAGAGGATATTATCTTTCCTAGTTTTATTCCCAAGTTAAGAGAAAGTACTACCATATAATAAAAATAAATTTTTCACTCGCAAAACTATTTAATTGCTGCATATGGATATCCCACAGATAATGCGAGGATAACATATTTTAGTCTTGCGGTGTGGCAGACATTCTTCAAACTAACGGCTTCCCTATCTTCCGATTTGGCTCAGATTCTTAATTATATCCCCGTGGTAAAAGGAAGTTCAAGTGCCCCGTACTTCCAACAATCCATATCCTGCGACTTCCCCGCCGTAATTGGAGAGGCTTCGATCCAATGACTTGCGAAGGCAGAAATCGAAAAAGTACGAACGGCTGGGGCGCTCTTTTCTTTCAACAGTACACTGAAAAGTTGTCGTGGAACAAGAAAATTCTGTGCCATTACTCATGTAACTCTTCCTATTAGCACTACTATGTTCATTTTTGCAAGTATCAATACAGTTTGAGGCTTCTAAATATTCTCATATAATAGGGTGGTTTCCTATTATTTTTTATTACCAAAATCGAAAGATTATTACTCCTGGAGTACGTATTTCACGCTTTCAGATTTTTAAATGACGATATTTTTTTCGCAATTGAATGATAAGTGAAAATTTTCAAGCGCGCGAAAACGCGACGGCTAAGTATGAATGCTGGGAAAACTCCTTGTGACGTCGTTCTGGTTCCCGCTGCCGCAAGTGAGGTGACCTTGGGGCGAGACTTTGAGTGCTGATACGACGCAGGATGCTAGCAGGTAGCCGAGTACCCTGCTAGCTGGTAGCGCTTGGCTTAAATAAGGATTATTAATACCTTGTCAAACGAAGATAACTTTCCGACCTTAGCCAGTTTTAAAAGGTGATTATTAAGACATGTTTCCCTGAGCTCTGTGCCTCATGCATGCATTGGTAACCTCAGACGATGTAAAACTCCTATCCACTCGTATAGAAACTAGGTCCCTGTGACGTCACGTGGAGTGGCATCGCATGGGCGCAAAACTGGCCTTTTTCAAATGAGGATAAAATTGACTATTGCCATTTGTCTAAACCGGTATTTCTAAAACCAAATAATTTTTATATTATGAATACACTAATGATGGGTAACGAATCGCAATCAATGCCTTTCGTTTTTGATGAAGGAAACTACCCTATTATCGCCTAAGTGCTGAAATGGCCACCTACTCTAATCCCTCAGTGATTCAACCCGAAGGTTAGTGTAGACAGTTGAGGATAGAGGTCGCCCCAGACTAAGCTACTAACGTATACTATTTGCATATTCATATTAATGGAGTCTGTCCCTTTCTTTTTTATGCCACATTGCACTTCGAGGATTTTGCTTAAGTATGTCCGAGGGTCTACCTACTACATAAGCTCTCACTGATCCACCGAAGATTCTGAAATAAGTATCCCTTACCCTAACTTGCAGCGAATAATACGAGAGAAGATGGTTAAAATGGAATTTCTTCACATTCCAAGGGCTTCAAACATATTTTTTGGCGGAATTAATCGAAATTTTCTTTTGAAGTGAAAAATGGCGCACGATACATTTATTAGACCGTTGCTGACGCTAAGAAAAAATCTTGAGCCTAGCACAAAGAATTATAGGAAAAGAGCTCTGTGACGCAATCATGGGCTTATTAAGAACTCACTGAGTTAGTTCAAATTTAACTTTAAGAGGTGGGATAGAGTTTTTCACTCAGACCCGAAATAGCCGAATAAATTATAATAGATCCGAATAAATTAACGTAAAGAACTGAGAAAAAGGAAGAAAAAGTTAGGTTGCCAAAAAAGCCTTCCCAACTAGGCCTTTCTCCCATAAGTTTTAAATAAGAAATTGGGAAAGTTGCCGCTCACTTTTCATGAGCTAGACACCTTCAGGGAAAACCTTTGATTGAGAGAAGGGTAAGCAACAAGGAACCACAAGAGGCCGATGGGCAATGCCAAAAACTGCTGCGGGCGTAGAGAAAACGTTACACAGATACTAATCAATTTAGGCTGGGAGCCGCTAAAGACTCATAGCCTACGCGCTAGTGTTAGATTGCTTAAGCAATAGAGAATATAAATCTTTCTGAGCGAAACGGAGAACATCACTAATCATCAAAGTCTAATACATCCCCCCAGTAAGCCAATCTTCAAGGACCTGAATCTCCTGCCGATTCCATGTATGTATCTATTTTTAACCATAATGTATGTAAAGAGCAATATTTTCAATCATGAAGCGAATAGTGCAATCCACCAGCATCAAACAAGGATAAAAAACAATATTAATCAGAATTACGTACGAACAAGGGCAGCCAAAATGGGGCCCAGAGAAATGGGTACTAAACTGTATAATAATTTGCCATTACGTTTAAAAGAAATAAAAACCATCAATGCTTTTAAATCTCATCTAAAAAGGTACTTACAAAAAAGGTATTCTATTCCATTGATGAATATCTCATTGAATCTTAATGTTAAAATATTCAATTGTATATAATATATATGTATTTGATGTGTTTATGACGTGCCTTATATCTATGCATGTAGATCAATGTAGATGTATCAGATCTCCGGGCAAATAAAGATTTATTATTATTATTATCATCACATTAGAGCCTTACTATACATACTTCCGGGTCAGGAATAAACATTAAATTAAGGGAGATATTTTGACCAACGGATAGACATGAGAATTGCTTTTTTTCCATGAGTAATAAACGAATTAATAAATGCTTGTTAAATAAAAACTTTTGGGACATGTCGTCGCGTCAGTTTTTGGGTGGCCCCAACGTTTCCCGACCGACGCTTTCTCAAGGGAATCTGATGAGGTAGGAATTTATATCCATATGTATAGATGTTCGTGTCAGGGGGTGGAGGAAGGGGAGCGGGAGGTTGGAGGAGTTGGTTGTTGATAGTTTTTCCGGATTACGGGTTGTCAAGTGCGACTTATTTTAAGGCCGGTGTCCCTGTTAAAATTGTTATTCTCCCCTTTAGTTATTTCTATGACTTCTCTGACTGGTCTCTGTTTGAAACCTTTCACTTTGGCAACAATTTGCACTTCCTTAAGGTCGACTGTGTGGCCCAGAGCTGCGTGCTCGGCTACCGCGGAATTCGTTGATATCTCCAGTCGAATTGCTCTTTCATGCTCCTCTAGGCGTGTTTTGACCGATCTGCCTGTTTCACCGATGTATTTCTTCCCACAGGTCTTGCATGGAATTTGGTAGACCCCTTAAACTTGTTGTGGAGTTCTATCCTTGACGGCTTTTATGAGGTGTTTTATCTGCACGTGAGGAGAGAAGATTGTCCTAATCTGAAAATTTCGTAGGATATTTCCTATTTTGTCAGTCGCATGAGGGGGGGGGGCAGCTGCCCCCTCTTGTCCCCTGCTGGGTACGCCCATGATCTCCGCCACAAAATTTACGTGCACTTACAATTCTTTGGTAAAAAAACGTGGACTGTAGATCAATCACCAGCACTGTAAAACGTCAAGAGAATCGAGAGCTGAGGAAGGTAAATCGGATTCCTGATTTGTCTCGGGAGCTATACAAGGGCATGATATATTCGCGGAATCTCTCTCTTCCGATACTCTCACGGGGAAAAGCAGCACCTGAAATTGATGAAACTTCGTTATACTACCTAGAGAAGTTCAGTATTAAATGAAAGTTGACAATGAAACAAGACTTTAGCCACCTCATAGCCAAGACGTATTTGATGTACCAGCCATGATTATCCTTGGCTCATAAAAGTTGTGTAAAGCTCTCTGTTCGCCCGTCGTAGTTTTTGACGAATCGAGCAGCTTTCCTTTGCTCACTCAGCGAGGCTACCTAGATATCGGAACTCGGAGATCAGTTCAGCAGCGTCTTTCTCAGCGTGAAATCTCTCTCACACTTTATCGTTTCCGCCGGACATAGACACATATCGTTAGACATATGTCGGACATATCGTTTTCTACGGTTCCTTAACAGCGGGGATTTTTAACGAAAAACAACGTAGGAATTTAACTACTTTCATTAAAAATATCATTCAGTAGCTACGTAATTCCTCATGAATTAATGGACATTAACTAGGTTTTTATGATGAACTTCAAAAACCAGATTCACGCACTCAAAAAATTACTATATCATTGAAAAGTATTAAGTTTGGAGGAAAAAGGATGAAATATATGATGATGTGGTGACTAATGCCGACGCTGAGTTTCTCTTCACACATTCCTTACCTATCAATACATTTTTGCTGAAATAACTAAGTCGTGAAAATAATATTAAGTTATTCATAACAATGGGACCAAATTGGTTTTCCATCAATTAAAGACTTCCTTGTTTAATGCTTTAAATTCGCTATGGACTAAGCTGTCGGTCACCTCCTCCAAAAAGAAAGCCATTTCAGGGGAAAAATAAATACTACGCCGCCAAATGGTCCTCAATAAGCTCTACCGGCTTCCATCCTACCTCAGCATTTTAAAAACCTTTTTCACTGTGCTTTCCCAACGCTCACCATTCCCCTCTCCACTGGGCACCCCTCTGGGGCAGTCCAGCTTCCGGCGCGGTCACTATTCTTGCCCAGACTTTTATTGCCCCCTCCCCACTCGAGAGAGGGCGCTGGAGAGGGGAGGATGGGACGATAGGAATGTCAAATGGCACAACAGAGGACGTTGGCTTTATTTATTTCGTTTAATTTTGCATTCCGGGACTCCTGGAAGCCATCGTATATTGCTTCCTGCTTGGACGAAAGCCCTAACCGAGACTAGTTTGTACGTTATGTCGCTAGTTTGTGCGACGCATTCGCGGGGGTAAACGATGGGGTGATTCCTGAGTTTTCCCTCAGTACTATGCGTTAATATTGAAGCTTCCCTTTTAAATATGGATTCGCCCACTTTCATTAATTTCGGAATTTCGAAGTTCTCCTTGCATCAGGCGGGATAATTGGGGCATGCGCTTTCGATACGTAAAGAATTAACTGAATGCTTACTAACGATGTGGTTTCCACATAATGAGGCTACCCATTAAGCTCTAATGGTTACGTTTAGTCTCAATTTCCCGGACTTTTAGTATAATTATGCACATCAACTTCAATTACATGAGCGGCATACTACAAACTCTCAGTGAAGTGTCGGAATGAGACAGAAAAATTTTCTCAATTGTTACCAAATATCTATTTGATCCTTCGCTACCTAGACTATATATATTATTACTCGCCAATGGAGTTTTCCTGTGCGGCAAATAATCATCTCATCTAACGGTACCAGTTTAAAAAATATGAATGACAAGATATGGTTAAAGCAATGGCTTCCCTAAAGGTGGGATGGTGAATTTTGTGGATGCTCGCGGTTTAACAATAGACCTTTTGTTCACCCCGTTAAACGTATTGAAATATATCTTTTCAGAAAAAAATAACGTTTAAAAAATTTAAAAGAAGAAAGTTTTTGTTCATAAACAATTATAGTTTATGAATATCATTTGCGAAAAAGGAATACTAAACTTAATTTGAGTTCAGTTTCGTGAAAGTGAACTACGCATACTTATAAACTTACCTATTCAACCCGAACAATTATTAAAAGCATTATCACAGACATAAACACGCAGAGATATCATTTACAAATAGAATAAGATTATTCCTGCAATTTCACAGAGACTTTTAAAGACTTCGGTTAGGACTATGAAATTGAGTACTATTTTTTTTGTCAAAAACGTTTTTAAGGAGATTCTGCATTGAATATATTACAAAGTTTCGCTGTCCTTCCCAAATTATAGACCATTATTCTCCGCGAAATGTATTGAACTTTTGAAAAATTGTTTTACAGCAGCGGCTTGCAAACAAAAGTTCAGAGTTACAGCATCAGTAGTTCGCTTAGCCGTCGCTGCATTGGCAATTTCGATTGAGTAAGCTATACACTGTACGACTATTTTTCTAGTGATGAATGATTTCTTTTCAATAACACCAACTGAAGAATTCTTTACTTTTATGTTATTAATTTCTCTCAGCACAGAAATGTCAAAATGAAGCATAAAATTCGATAAAAATGCCTCGATGGAAGTGCTCATTCTAAATTCATAAAAAAATTCGCTAACCGTCAAACGTAGAGCGCCATTCAATGTTAAGTATTCATTGAATGACGTTCTCCCATAAAGGGATCCATGAATCCAAGTTGCTCTCAAGAGGGTTTCAATTCAGAATTGAGTAACAGCTTGAGGCCTTCATACAGTTAATTGGACTCCCAAAAGCTCGGCCTTGGACCCGCCTTTATCGCCCTTCGGGCCTCGGGAAAGCGACGACCCATGACTGCGTGAACAAAATGGATCAATACCGACTCCACATGGGAGAAATTGAGCCCCATAAGAATAAATATCCGATCACAAGGAACACATTTTCTATTCTCCATCTGAATGTACGAATAAAATACGTGAATAGATAGAAGTATTTCTCAGTCATGCTGCCAATATTTGGTAACGGTGATGATAGCGTTGTAACCAGTTGCCATCCATAAAAATCTTCCTAGATATTAAGCTATTAGTTGATAGAGATATGGCGATTGCATCTTTATTTCTCTATCAATTTTGATGAATTTCTTAAAATTCATGGGCGGGAAAAGATGAGTTGGTAGGAGGTGAACACCAAACTATATTTATTTCGATGTCAATACTTGACACTAATATTTGATAACGGTTGTGATAGCATTATGATTAGGTGCCATGCATAAAAATCTATCTAGATATTAACACATTAGTTAATAGTGATAAGGCGATGACATCTTTATTTCCCTTCGAATTATTTTGAAATTTCTTTTAAATTCATGTACGGGAGAAGATGAGTTAATAGCAGGTGACCACCGTACTATATTTATTTAAAAATATTTAGATGCGTGAAGCAACAGAATTTGTTTTGAAATTCATTTGGAAGATGGCATAAAAATCATGGAAGATCATGAAGAAATATTGGAAAGCCCAATTCTTTTAAATAGTAATTAGAAAAAACAAGTCGACCACGTTCTTAAATTTTTGCGATCATGGCATTCACTTGTGATCGCGGTGTTTCCTTCTAATGAAACAAACTGAGAACAAATTTGAGGGTTTTGGGAACTATGACCATGAAAAACGTCTTGTGCGTTTACTTGAAGATTGCCTTGGGAGTCAAAGCTGTTAAGGCTTCATATAAATTCTCTGTTTCAAAGAAAGGTTTGAATTGACGATAAAAAATCCCTTTTAAGCCTCAATAGATATCACAGCGTTTGCTCTGAGGTGGTACGGAACTCTTGCATCATGAGGCTAAAAAATAGATCATCCGGCAAGTTAAGCATGCATTGACTTAGCGAGATTCATCACGCCCATCATTTTAGAACAAAAGCACGAGATAAGCTAAGTAAAAGCATTTTCACTTCCATCAAAATAAATTCAATGATTGCGTAAGAAGTTGACAACGATTGGTCTTATTGAACGCCACCAGTAATTACTACATGTCAAAATTTCAAAAAGCAAATGGAAACACTAAATTACAATGGAATTTGCTTAAAGCATTAATTGGTGAAAAACAAAGAGATCTTTCTATGGTGCAGTTAGAATTAAATGGAATTGTTATTAATGATTCAAAACATTTAGCCGCTGAATTTAATAAATACCTACTTCAAAAAAATTTTGAATGTGCAAAAGTAAAATACAATGATGAGAAGAGGGCATGTACTCAAAACCCCTGTGCTAATAAGAGTTAAAATCCTTTTTCATAGAACCAGAGGTGCCAATTGAAATAGTAAAATTAGTAAAAAACCTTTCGTGTAATAAGTCCCCTGGACATGATGGTATAGATGTTAGAATGTTGAAATTAATTATTGATGGTGTTGCTCCTGTGTTTTCTCACGTTTGTAATTTAAGTTTTATCAATGGCGTATTTCCGAGCCCATTGAAGAAAGCTGTTGTTATAATAATAATAATAAATTTATTAACCTTCAATTTTACAAGGCAAGTCAATAGTAATGATCAAGTACATAAGAGGTAATAGTCAAGTACATAAAGTCAGTAAAGGATATATACAAGTCAGTAAACTATGGTGTACACCAACGCACAATATACATTACAATCAAAATACAATATTACATTATAAAATTGACATCCTACAAATATTTGGATTCGAAATCCTGTGGTTTATAATTATACCTATAATGTAAAGGCATTTTTGTCATTTATAAATTCATTTAGTGATACCAATGCATAAAAACCATATATTATTATCTATATTATAACCATGTATCTTTTATTTAAACCGACCATGCCACCCAGAGACTGAAGTGGTTGCAACGAAATTCGCAGGAAATATTTTTCATGGCCAATTATTACGTGCTTCAAAGCATTACTTGCGAAAGGCGAAGTAGGTATATTTTCTTTTGGAATGCTAAAAAATATGAGAAAAGGTGAATGATCGAATAAGTCAGTATCTTATTTCATTTGTTCCTAGAAAAGCGTTCACAGTGAGCGGATGTCATTATTTCAACAGCGAAGGAAGGAATTTCCTGAGTGCCCCTTTAATCATGAAACACGAGTTCATTTTTTTTAAATCCATCTCTTTGCAAGGAGGCTCCGACGTTTTTCTTCTTCTTTCTCCTGCTGTTTTATGTTTCACCCAATTTCCACATCCCTCGTCTGCATAATATCGAATAATTTTCCCATACTCCCTCCGCGTTGTTTATCTTCGATAAATAAGGGAAAAACATTTTCTTTGATGGTAATTTTCTTTTTCTAAATCGTAAATTTTCCGAGCACGCGATACAGCTAGGCTATGCAGGTGGAAAGGGGAATTTCAGCTTCCATAAATTTGTTTTTACTGCGAAACTTTTCGGAATAAGCTTAAAAATGCTCAGGCCATTTGGAAATGGGACGACCAATCTAGCCTACAGGCTGCTCAAGTGGTATCTGAGCGTATTGAATCTCTCGTTTACCGCCCATTACGATTTCTTAAGGAGGAAATAACATAGATGATGACGCAGCAGCAATAAATAAATGTCTCCTATTTATCTCCTCAAGGAATTTTCTTGAATGTGACGCAACTTTGCTCCGCGGCTACACATTTTCGAAAATTTAATAGGCTAATCAATTGAAATTGCTGTAAATCTCAAGAAACATTGAAACTGACCGTGCTGTCTTTATCTTCATATCCAGTAGTTGTGTACCCCAGTGCTGGTCATTTCAATATTTTTGTTGTTTCTTGAAAACCAAACTTTGATGCCAAGAATAGGTGCTTTGTATCGCTTTAATGAATGAGTTTTCCTTTTTTCAATTCTTTATTTAGAGGCTAGTACCGCTTCGTTAAAAAATCGCAAACTACGATTTTTCAAAAGACAGATGGCGTAATATGACACCCGTAGCAAAAATCGAAGGATTTCACGTGACGTAATATTACGCTCAAAGCACGCAATGTGCTAACTCGTCCTCACTTTCATTCAGAGATTATACTTGTTTCAATACTTATAAAAGAACATTTTTTCATTATCCGCTTACTAATAATTTTGATACTGAATCCTCAAAACCCGAAATTACTCCGAATAATAGCATAAAATTACGTTGAATTACTATGATCTCCTCATAGTGTTCCGAAAAGCAGATTCACCCGCCATTCGTTACATCAGGTAAGTTCTGTTGACTCATTTTCACCTATTTTACTTCCCTTAACGTGACTTTATTGGATCTGGTGGAAGCTTGACTACGATACTAAATTTTTTTAAAATCTGATCATAGTAATTATAAGTACGTCCCAAGCTCATCATTGCGAGCAACATTTATATTTCCTTATTCGCGCTTGCAAAGGACTTCCAAAGTGTGAATGTAGTACAGTATGTAGGAGAATTGGCGAGATTGGGAGAGATAAAGTATTAGAATGGTGCCTCTTCCTTCAATTATGACTTGAATGGATCATGCTGAATCAAAAAACACGAAATATGCCTTTATGCTATAGATCATCACACAGATGTGACGAGGGACTGAAGTAATACTCCCCGTGCCATGATTTACCAAGAAATATTAGCCTGGCACGTTACGCTAGCTTTTTCATTATGTAAATATAATCAATGTAAAATAATAGGTTTTGATCGCTTTTAGCATTTCGGTTGATTTTAAATTAACAGAAAAAATTCTAAGCACTCTCTTCATTGTAAAATGGAAAATATAAAAATACCAACTATAATTTTCATGTTCTAAATCGCCTATGGACATACATTTTAAGAGAATTGACATTAAGATGGCTTCACCTTTTGTGCCTTGTGGATGCTTAAATATTAGGGTTACATTTCTTTGGATGGATTTTTATTAATATATTGGGTAACGTATTAATTAAAATCAAGATAATCGTGCTACATTCACTTCAATTAAACTATCTCATTGCTACTGGTTGCCGGCTATTGTGTGATAGAATAATCCTTTGAAGTCGAGTTCTACGTATGCTAATGACGAGGAACTTTAGGTAGAAACACAGTCATTCAAATGTGCCTCCTGAATCTTGACTCTTGTAAGGATTCCCGGCAAAAGACGGCCCCTCCGAAATCAGCGACAACAGAACGCGACAATGCGCAAGCGGTGAGAACCCCAAGACGATGAATTAGCTTCGCTCCGCCTTTGATCCTAAGAAAATTATCGCCTTTACACCTTATCAACTACCGAATCCGGTGGAAAACACTAAGCCTTCTCATCAGTAAAATGGCTCCAGCGAGATAGCAATAAAAAAATATATATATGCAAATATGCGAATATAGAAACTTCAAAATAAGGCCGTTTAGGTTAACTTCAACTGCCTACTAATTTTATCATTGATTCATACTTAGCTCGTTTGATGGTATTGCTAGCATAAATACCAAAAGGAAAATAGAAAGTGGTTTTATTGCCCTGCAACCGGCTAATATTTTTATAATAGTTTATTCGAATGAGAATCAAAATTATGTGTTTGGCGAGATTACTTAAGATTCAAATAAAAGTTGAAGCATTTTTCTTAGTTAATATGTGAATGATTTAAAGTCATTACATCTTGAAAGAAATTGCCTCCCAAAGGACACTTTTGAGCGTTTGCCATAAGTCGTTTTTATTACATACAATTCAGTAATCGTAACTACCCAAAATGCAGAGGCCCTACTACCAAAGTACTCAGGTTGTAATGTCATCAGCGTTCCAATGAGCTCTTAGCTTCCCTTTGGTGTACACACTACTTAGAAATGATCCTTGACTAAATCTTAGCCCATGGAAAGGCTATGAAATGTATTCGTATTTTTACGGAAACTCTAAAAATTGCCTCAGCAACGAGATCTTTTATCTGACCTTTTATCTGAGAGAGTGACCTTTTATCCTTCCCATTGATTTCTTCCGGCATCCATTAAAAAATTGTGCACCGTACTTATTCAATTTTTTTGAAATGCATTTTGACATTTAATGTTGAAACCATGTCGGTTGTTGAGTTTTGGAATTAAAGAGTGTGGAAATTACCATTTGCGTTCTTTCATCATGGATATGCCAAAGTTTGCGTTAGTGAGGGAAAATTTTTAGTGCGAAAATACGAAGGCGTTTTAAGAGCAGCAGACGAGGTTTTTCTTAATGACAAAAAATGGAAGTAACTGGACAAGAGACATTTTTGAGTTATTATTGAACGATGTCTGTAACTGCAGTCAAAATACATTCATAATCGTTAGATTGGTTTGGCAACACTCCTCAAGCAAGTCCTCTTTCAACCTACATTTTCCAAAATACGTCTGTTAAATAAAAATGGCGATAAACTTGACAAAAAACTTAATAAAAAATATCAAGACTGATGAGAAAATTCATGATTTACGAACGAATCGTGATTTTTTAGCATAACGAATTGAGGCTATAAAATTTTTTTCGGATAATTGAAATTAAGTCTATTTTGTGTTTTATGGCCGTGGTGAAACATCCTTAACTGTGATGCACCATCCAGGGTTCCAGCTCGTAAGCAAATTTTATGTTAATGGCCCCCAAACCCCTTGTGGTAGGTTGATCGCCCTTGCGTAACAAACAAGAACGCCGTGGAGGGGGGGAGTTGTAGGAAGGGGTTAAGGAGGTGGACTGAGTCTGCATTACTGAGTCTTCCATCCACCCTGACACTCAAACCTTGGGATCAATAGAAGACACACATGGCCCTGTTTCCAAAAAATCAATATCTCCTTCGACGGCTTGATATAACAGCAATAAACAATTACACAAATGATATACTTTTTAATTTTTGCGAGGATCACGGATTGAAACGGTTCTAAAGCCATCTAGTTATTATGACAGAAGAAAGATGGATATTAATATCCACCTAAGTAGGACGGTTGAGGGGCAAATGTGACCACTGCTATTCAATATTATTGCATTCGTGTATTCATTTTGTGAGGTTAAAATAGGAACCAGCTCACTGTCTATAGAGTAGCTAATTAAGACCTCAAATGAAAAAACTGCCATAAAGAAAAATTACATACACAGATAATATGTAATTAAGAGTGTATGAGTAAACGGAAGGTAGTTCCAAGGCTAATAAGGTTTCCGGTGTTCAAAAGACACCTTCTTAAGTAAAAAATAAATGCGTAGGTATGTGTTGATGAAATATGAAATTTAAAATTATCATTGCCATCGAATAAAGAAAAGGGTATAAAAATATATTTATTCCACATTTCTACTAACTTCCAAAGGTTCAAAAACCCGCATTGAAGAAAATTCACTAATTTGACGTAGTCAGAATTTTTCGTAAATTTGCACCCCTCTGAATAAACAATGAAAGTAAGGATTACACTCTGATGAAAAAGAAATTTTAGTAAAAGAGACTAATGGCTAAATTATTTAATTTCTAACTGAAAATATTTCACGCAAATTTGATTCCTATTTGGCAGTAATCAGTTCTTACCTCGTCTTTTATTCAATTGACGCCAGTGTGGTACTTATGTCTTTACTGGTATGCTATATTCAAATGGTGGGGATGGTTCCATGCATTAGGGGCATGCTTCAACATGATCTTTCATTACCATTAGAAAGAAATAATCCATTTTTGCTACATTACAACCACTAAAAATTTAAAATAGAAGCACTTATAGATGCTAAGTCTGGAAGCTAGCTATTAAGAAAGTGAAATCGGATTAGTATCAATGTCCTCTTCCTTTCATCTCCCGTCCTTCTAGGTTAAAATGCAAGTTGTGACCAAAGTTTTTATAATGTCGTTAAGATAAATTTTGGAAGACATTGCTACCCCATGGCTGGTTAAAAGCAGGGATGGCTAGTGAAACAAAACGAAAATGTTTCGTTACGATCTGGAGGGAAACGAAAATACGAGGCCTAGGTTTAGTTTCGTTCCCGCACGAAATTAAATTCACCAAGGAGTTTAGTCTCGACCCGGGACGAAATTTTACTCCCAGGAACGAAACTAAATTAATCGAAACTCCGCTGCTCATAGTTTCGATCCCAGAAGTTGAGTGGAGGGGTGTAAGAGGGAATAGTTTCGACCTATTACGTTTGTCTAGCGTGTTGAGAGGTTAAAACATCGAGCTTAAAAATCGAATGGCCAGTTTTTGTTCACCGTTCTCCTGTTAGTGGTAAAAATGTGAGTGCCCCATGCATGTAATGGCGGTAGGCCGAACCTCTACTTCGTTCAACCATAATTCGTACTCGGTGTGTGGGTCGAACATAGACTGTTTGAGATGAAGCATGTGGTCCCTCCGGTGCGAAATATTATCTGTGTTTTGTTTCGTCCCAGAGTTTTATAGCCATGGTTAGGGCCCGCAACCATCCCGAGATCATTATTATTTTTAGGCATACAAGATTTATAGGAATATCAGTCCAAGGAGCATGACATTTCTTAAAATATGAACAATACTAATGACAATTTTCCCCGTGACTGATGTGAAAACTGATGGAAAGTTCTTCTTCTTTTGAACTTTTTTTTTTACGACTATTGTATTCTTAGAGGTAGTTTTGATGCTAATCTACTGTAGTCGGACGCAACGGAATTTCAACTGCAAAGCGATACTTTATAGCATAATTTTTACCTTATATTTACGGTTGTGAATTCATTGGGTATGTTAATTCATTAATTAACTTAAGATATATGGTTATGAAACATAGTAGAATGTAGATGAGTTCGTTTGGACCTCAATATCTCAAAATGTGAGTGCCCCATATAATGGCGGTAGGCCGAACGTCTACTTCATTCAACCATACTTCGTACTCGGTGTGTGGGTCGAACCTAAACTGTTCGAAGGTGAAGCACGTGGTCCCTCCGATGCGAAACATTATCTACGTTTCGTTTCGTCCCAGAGTTTTAGTTTAGATTCGAACAGAATTAGTTTTGATTCCGATTTCGTTTCGACCCTGAGTTTAGCTCCCCGGATTTTATTATTTTTCGTTTCGCTTCTACATTTCGCTCCCGGGAACGAAACTACTGATATTTTACTGGTTATGACTTTCGTTTCACTTGCCATCCCTGGTTAAAAGTCAATTATGACTGCGTATAAAGTCAATTATATAATATAATAATTACATTTCATGCAGAAACAAAGAAATGGTGATACGCAGAAATCGAAACGGGTCCGTCATTGGCGTACTAAATGTCAAGTCTCAAAAGGTTTTGGAAGGTTGCGCTACCCAATAATCCACAACTATGACTGTCTACCCCGTCAACTCGATTGGCTCCCAAATTTGGTGATTCAGTTATACCGTCTTCCAACAGCTTTGATTCTTTAACACGTTACTAACGCGTTCTTATAGGGTATTTGGTATACGTACAGCGTAAAATTTCAAATATTTTGCAGATTGCACTTTTGGAAATGAAGAACTTACCTTTGAATCGATGGAATGAAATAGTCCCAAGGTTCATAATTTTTCCAGCAATTACACCACTTAGCCACAGTGCACAGCCACGAGCGGTTGAAGCGATTGGGGCTCTATAAAATTTACACAAAAAATAGAGATTTTAAAAGAATATTTTATTCGAATCTGCATTTATAAATCTAATATCTAATTTTGTCTTGAGCATTAGAATCAAAAAAGAAATGGTAATCAGGTACTCCGGCTCATCTTGAGTTGCAACGATGATAGGGGAGAGTTGCCTATATTGTAACACTTTTTAAATTTTATTTTATGTAGCTCAAATAATAAATTATAAATTAATTGGTATTATTTTATCTTGTTTAGTTTGATGCAATGCATAGAATACGACGGTAGCCTTTTAAGTGTCGGGAATGAAGAAAACTGTAAGATGTACAATAATGCAATTTTAATTGTTTTTCAAAGTAGTCTTCACGATAGTCAATGCGCTTTTGCATTCGATGGAACCAGTCGTTATAACATTTATTCCATTCCGAAGTAGGGGTAGTCAAAATGGCTGCTTTGTAGGCATCGTAGGTTGAAGCATAATAAATTAAAACCATGGTTTCATGACGATCAGTTACGAACACTGCAAGAATATAAATGGCGGACGCCAGCAAAAATCTTTCATAACCTATCTGAAATAACTGCGAGAAGCAATATTTGATGAAAACTCTTTCTTATTAAACAAAAAGAAATTCGAAGGTTTTCTCGTTGGGATTTCATCCACTGTTTCTGTTTCACAGTGCACTTGGAAAGAATTTAAGAAGGAAAAGGAGCCCTCTAACTTCGAAAATTACTAAATTATGGCTTCATTCCCATGGCGAATCTCGATTGTCGTGGCTTGCTTCGACTTTATCTTGCTCCTCAATAATAGGACCGAAGAGTTTCCCATTCACCAGGGAAGTTGCATTATCCCAAGAGAATCTTTCACCAGGGTAACGACCCATGAATGCATTAATGAGCTGAAGTACTCCATGCACGCATCATTCAGAACTTAATAATACATTTTCCGTATTATGTGAAGCCCGCAAGCTGTGAGACATACACATGAAGCCTGAATTCCACTCGACTAAAACTTCCCGCACTTGAAAACAATACCAATAGTTAAGGACTCAATGAGTCGATTGAAAATTAATACAGTGATTGTGAACTTTGAACATCTTTGAAAATCCAAAAATAAAAACCGAATATAATCATTTCGAGAAACCACATCATTTATTGAGGCTTTTCTATGTCTGGTAGGCTTACCATCACCGAAATATAAACCAAAATTTGTTGAGAAAATTTTAGTTTCGAAATAGAATGACGTATGGTTCATGATATGGTGCGATAATTAGTTACATTCCTTCTTCAGGAATAGAACTTCGATCTCTGACACTCGCGGATAGAAATCATGCTTAGTTTTTTAAGCTTCTAAAATAATTAAAAAGGAATAGTGGAATTTGAAAGAGGATGTTTTTTAACAATATTAATTAATACAAGAAATGTCACAATATTTAATTTAAGACGAGGAAAAAATGATATCTTTAGTAGAGCAGTCTTCAGAAAGATGTACTTCATTTATTTGACGGGGAAATGGAGCCAATTGCAGCCAGGGCGGAGTAAAGAAAGTAGAGAAGTATAAACATAACGACTCAAAAGAGGATAAATTAGTGTCAACGCATTCCATGACTTGGCAACCACTTAACGCAACTGATGAAGCACCCATTATTTCCGAGTAATATTATCATTAGGATGCCCTTACAACTCGTTTCATTTGAAAATCGATCAATGGCACGAGGTAGGCTGGTCATAGCAAAGCCATGAATGATGAACAAAATATCGATTCCGTAACTTCTACAAAGAGTCATTGAAGAAAAGTTATTTTTGCCCATTTTATCGCTGTAAGATGCTTTTAATTTAGCACATGGATTAAACAAGATTTATTCACTGGAATTTTATTATTTATAAAAGAAAATATTGTCAATGGAGAAGAGATAGTAATTTAACCAGCTATTTTAGATTTTATACAAGATTTGACCACGATTATTAAATAATAACCTAACCCTTAAATTATCATGCAAAAAGAATTAATAGAATGATTCTATTAGTTTACAAATTTTGCGTTGGTTAGAGAAATTGACGTGTAATAGATGTACTTTCATCGCATCCTTCAATATTCTTACATCTTCAGGCCCCAAAATCCACTTAAATGGGCTCGGTAAAAAACTGAAAAGGCTCTTCTCCAAAATATATTTTTTATTTTAAATTTCACGCCGGTATATTTTTTTATGGGACGTTGAAGTTCACCAGCTAATTGCAAGTCGTAAAATCATCGAAAATCCTCAATTCGTTAATTTAAGCTTTATTCAAATGCGCAGGGGAAACTTTTTTACTATATTCATTTTATATGCAATAAAATTGAACCCAGTGGAAATCCTTAGAAGTTTTCCCAGAGTTTCGTTCAACTTTTTTTTAACAGCCACGGAAGCAATTTTACTTAAAAGCTTTAAGACATTTAATTGCAATCTCTAAGCCCATAAAGTTTATCAGATTGTCTTAATCTTAGATGGCATACGCTTAAGGAGGCTTTAGAAAGACTGAAGTTCCTAACGAGCCAAAAATTATGAAATTTGTGAATTCCTCGGTGTGGACTCCGAACCAGCACTCCCCTTCCTCTGTCCCTTCTCCCCTCTTGCGCGCACTGAGACTCGCTCAGTGGCTAAAGGCGAGGTAAAAAGGAGGATGTCGCCGGCGAAGAGCAAGAGAAAATAGCGTGTATAGGATCGGATGGATTGACGTAGTGTCGCCATTACGAGGAGTGTATGAAAATGGAATAGACTAAAATGGAGGTAAAGGATTCCCGTTTAATATGAGTGCACACGATTTTGGACTACGTCGTCCTGCACGCCGTAACAGAAAGCTAACTTTGCCTAAATTTGTATTTTTCCGTGGCCAATATTACAGTGTAAAAAACGAGAAAGGAAAATAACGACACTTATTTTAAACCTTGATGGTTTTTATACGTAAAAATTCATTAAAATGGTATGTAGATAGCATATCATTGAGGCCGTAGAGAAATCCGTCTACAGCATATTTTTTTACCTAGGTACCTGGGAACCTTGAGCATCATACCGGATCACTGCAGTCAAGTATCTAGGACACATGCCTCACCTGAGGTTGGTTTGCCGGATTTTTTCGGACCTGAAAAATATGATACGGCCTATTAAAAATTCACGTGCACTCCATATATTGGATATGTGTGGGACAGGATTTCAGACACTAATTCTGTGCCACAATAATTTAGTGGTTGAGGGCTTGACATTGTGGAAAAATCCAGATATGATCCCAAGTATGCAGGGGTAATTGTATATATAAGATACTGAAGTGCAAAAATCAGCTGGTCCGGATTATATGTGGACCTTTTCAATTCCTATTCTTCGTATGGACATTATTAACCTTTTTTGCGTATATGCTTCTCAAGTTCATGGGCACGCGCAGTCGTCCTTTTTCACCTATAAAAATAATTTATAGTTTCAATTATATGATATCTCTCATTTATACTTTTCTGTATCCGCGTTGGTTGAAGGAAATGAAAATTTGTGAGGTCATGAGCATTATATTTTTATAAGAGAAGTAAAAAAATACACCAGAAATGAATTAGTAGCTCGTGGGAAAGTCAATTTTTAAAAGTGAAGTTGATTTTGGAAGCACTTCATCTTCTTACGAATATGTATTAAAAATCATTATCTATCACCTCGTTGAGAATGCAAATTTAACTAAGTTGACCGTGCAAATTTAGTTTTCGCATCAGTAAGCTCATCAGTTAACGCATCCGATTATATTTAATATTTTCAAATTAACGCTCCAATTCTGTCTATGTACTTCCATGTTCCAATTTTTGTCATTATAGGCTTCACTTTTACCCAATTGTCAGATTAGTGAACTCTATGGAATGAATTCAAATAATACGAGATTTACGCCTAATTTTAAGGCGGAAAATATAGAATCCATAAAACTGACTGCCTCACTGTTCCTAAAATTTATCGGTATATTATATTTATCTAATCTTAAATATAGTAATTTCTTCGTAATGTTTAGTGCAGAATAGAAAAAATTGTGCCCGTCAGTTATTCTCTCTTAAAGCTATAGATCACATTGAGAAGCGGTGGATTGAAAATAAAATTTAAGAAAGTTTTTTTACGGCTTTTTAGTTCATCAGTATCTATTTATATCGTTTAAAAATATATTATTTTTAGATCAAAATAGTAAACATTGAACGTTAAGGCTTGGTCACGACCCTGGGTGAAAGATAAATTTAAAAAAAACCGTCAGTTAGGTACTAGAAGATATTTTTGTGGAGGATTATTTCTCAAATTACCGTGAATGCATATTAAAAAAAATATTTTGGACACATATTTGACATGGATTTAAGGTATTATGAGATGAAATGAGAGTATTGTTAATATGGAAGATGGATTGTCTCTGGATCAAAACTATGATTTCTCCTTGTTTTTTCAATATTTACGTTCAACTTTACTCCTCATTTGATATAGTCTTACAAAATTAGACCCTCTTAATTCAATCTCAATCGCTATTTTGAAAATGCGAAATTCCTGCGCGCAAATGAGTAAGTAATAGTTACCTTTTCCCGGAGTGTTCATTTTTCCCGCTTTCAAATCTGGTCTTTATAAAATGAGATCTCGTAACCATTTTTAATCCAGTGTTAGCTTTATATTGGCCGTAGTTTCATTTTATGGATTTCATCTAATGTTATATGGCATTACGATTGATTCCGATAGAAAATCATGAAAATCTAGAGGCCGCGCTAAAAATATTGCATCAAATATCGTCGTATACAAATCGTCTTTCATGCACCATATTTACATCGACATCATAACGAAATGAATTGTAATTTAATTACTAATAAAAGTCGTCGAAGCAATAAGGTTAAAAGTGAAGACAGTACAACTTTGACTTAGTATTTTATTTGAATACGGTGACCAGATATTAAGGAAAGAAAATAATTATTCTCTAAAGCTAACCTTTAAGAATAATTTAATAAATGAATCAAGAACTACATTTTTTCAGTGTGCATACTTCAAAGGTGCCCACTTTCCCGCTGGATAATCAATATGAATCGAGAAACTCCGCATGCACTTTCTGCATTTCGTAAATATGAACTTGTTTCCTCGTTCAGTTCGGGAGAATGGTTTAATTAAGGAAAACGCCAGATGCACTTGCGCATTTCTAGTATATCGTCAGTCTTTCCATCCGTGAAGAAACATCCCCCTGGCGGCACCGTGAAGGAAGAGCGTGGGTTTATGGCTCGTAATAAAGTGCTTGATACTCTCTCCTTTGAAGACGACGTGTTCTTTGCCGCTGCAGTCCCCGCCCTCCTCCTTCAACGCCACCCTCCTACCCCTTCGCACACTGCCGGGAAATTCTACTTTTCGGGAGCTTTTCATTCCGACGCTGAGGTCAAAACTTTTTCGCGTGAATAGGTGCTCCAGCAAGAAAGGGTATGAGAGGGCAGAGAAATGGAAAAGAGAGAGGTCTTGACCTCTTTGGATGCATTGTGGCACATGGAACACCCGGAAGGATCGATGTCAAGCACCGAAAAAAATTATATATAAAACGCCAAACAAACACGCGGAAAGCATGCAATTATATGCATGGTAACTCTCAGCGGGTCGCAACCGACGAGTGTCCGCATTGGAATTCGCTAAGTCAGTTCGAAAAGCAACCGACGGAAGCTTCCATATTATAAGAGGGCGCGACCGTAAATTTGACGATATAAAAAAGTGACACGAATATAAGTTGATGATGCATTCGGCGGAAATACTCAAGTGTGGAGTGTATATAGGCGCGAAGATTACGTCTGGTACTTAAAGGAAATAAGAGTGAAAAGACGACGCTCTTATGAGGAGGCACTGCATGTTGGGAGGATGTCGATTCGGGCTTTTAAGCACATCTGCAGCTGAAAGTATTATCCTACTCTTGGTCGTGAAACACCATCTTAAGTTAACGGCCGTCTCGCGTACCTCCCATGGGTGAACCGATAGTGCTTTCTAGGTCAGTCGGCCCACCATCAAATCCTCGAAAGATGTTGCTGCTATGAAACTATTTGGAATGCGGTGAATAAATTTCGAATTTTCTCTCATGGTATCCGCGATATAAAATTAAAATAAACTAGTGGTAAGTGCAATTTTCATGGTACCCACATCAAAAGTTGAGGACACATTTTTCAGTTATCCGTTGAGAGTAGAAATTCGTCAATACTACCAATTACTAGACCCCATATACACCTCATGATATTAAAAGAGTGAATTATATTACAATTTCCAGTATAGTATTCGTGAGGTTTATATGTTATATTGAGGTTTCGAATATTCAGGTGCCTTTATTTATTAATTGTTTCATTTTATCGAAAATTCCATACGCAACACATATTTAAAGTGTGATTTTAGTGGTCCAATAATAAACATGAATAATAATAAGCGAATACACCGGCCTTCAAAAAGAATTGAGCAAATATCGAGATGAAAATGAATAAAAAATAAGAGTGCTGCGAGTTATATTCAGAATTTTGAGAGGGAGCTAAGTTTGTAAATGCATTAGAGGAAAGAGAAACGGGATTACCGCTTTCAGGAAAGGAATTGAGAAGAGAAAATCAGTGAACGATAATCCGAGAACATATAAATGGAAAAGAGAGTGGGAGCGCTTAGGCCGGTAAGTACTCGGATGTTAAAAAAAAAATGATGGAATTTAGGACGGTGTGTGATAGATGAGGATGTTGAGAAAAATTTAAGGTCACTTTTACATGGTCGTGTCCATATTTTTATGGTTGTTAAAATATTTTCATCATAAAAAATAAAAGTAACAGAAGTAGGCGAGATGTAGAGGAATGACATCATGTAGGTATTGAAAGAACAGAGGGATGGCACTTTTCCAAAGGTTTATAATTGAAAGTACGACGCGTTTCAACCTTCATGACGCGTCAGGACATTGTGTTTGATAATGACTTGACGGTAGAAACGCGTTATAATTTCAATAATAATCCTGTAGAAAAGTGCCATCTCTATGTTCTTTCAATAAATTAAAAACTATATTTAATCTTCGGTTCACTCTAAAATAAGCTAATAAATATGGCTAGAAGAGCTTTTATAATGCCCCAATCAAAATCTTGGAACCTTTTTTTGGTTTCTGTTAAGTGGCCAAAATCATGAATAGTTATGAAGCCTTAAACATTCGTGAAAATTTGTGAGTTCTTGAATGTGTCACATTATATAATTAATTAAGTGCCAAAATTCCGCCCAAAAATTTCATTCGAACCGCACGCGAAATGCCTAATTTTTACGTCATCTTTTTGGAAAGTGAGAGTGCTGATCGAGATATTTATTGTGTATAGTAGTATCTAAAATGCTCTACATTGATAAATGACGAAAACTTTTCATTAATATTCCTTTCCATTTTAGAATATAAATATTTACGTGCCGCAGGTATCAAAAGGTTGCCGATCGCAGCTCTAGGTAATAAAAAAGAGGGGAGAATAAATATCAATATTGTAATTTAAATATTAGCTAATTACACATGGGCATGGATTTTATGCATTGCTTTTGTGAGCGAAATGCGTGACAAATATGCTGGATGTATTGATGTGAGAGTAGGTACGATCAATAGGGGGTGTGTACCAAGGGCCATTACTTAATTTTCCAAAAGGCGGATGTCATACCACTTGAAGTAAACTTTATATAGCACCCTAGTGGGAATAGGAATTTGCGCATTGTAACTAATCTTTCCACACTGGAGACGAATCAATGAACGTGGAATCAGAAGCCAACACTTTATTCGCCACAACAGCTCCAATCACCGCAGTCATTCATCTTGGTTCTTCGCGACACCCGCATTTTCCGCTCTGTCCTCGTCCCATAAGCGGCGAGATTAATATCGGACTTCTGAGAAAATAGAACTATCTTGGAAAAGAGAAATGGAAATCATTGTTCCCAATATCTCCAGTTGACAAGAACTGGGAAAGGAGGAAATGATATAATCTGTCTGGAGTTACTCATAAACCCGGAATCCTAATAGGAAAAGTGTACTCCATTTCTGAGATTTTTTAAACATAAATACTTTCGATGATCGAAGTTTAATCGATTTGGGTGCACTTAATGATGGTAAACTATATATTACTATTGAAATTCTTTGGATTTAGGTGTGCGCAACAAATTCAATACGTTTGGAAACGATTTTTTAGGGAAAGCAAGCTGGTCTAATCATCCACTTCATGTAGCTGGATGACTTTTGGTACCGATGTTTCGAGAGAGCTACCACCATTGCCGTTGATTATCGTAGGGTAAGAGCCAGTGTCCAAGCTTCATAGTTTGATATAAAATTATGAGAAAAAAACCTATTGTAAATCCACTATTTCCTCACATGTTACGATAATAATGTACTAATTTTGTAATTAAGATGGTGTAGTATAAAATACCAAGAGAAGAAAAAAAATATTTTGAACTCCCTATAACCGAGCTCTGTTGAATTTTTCTCAAAGTTCACCAATAATTAGGGGTTAATACAACTAATTTCCAATTTTTTATGTAAGATTTCCATGGTTCCTCTCGTTATCCCAACAAATTGAGCTGAATAACCACATTCTTCAGTTCGGATTAAAAAAATATCAAATCATCAATGGCAATGGATTTCCAAGATAAACCATTTTGGGAATGCGAGGACTAAAGATATTTTAAAGATGTAGATTACACCTTTACAACCATTCTGCTGCTGAAACCGAGCCCTAAGTAAGCTATGGAAAATACTGATTATTGTCCTAAATATGTCATCATATACTAATACAAAATCTTACCAGTAAAGAATTGTAAGTTCTCGTAGAGTTATCCAGAAGAAAATACGCATTTTTTATGCTGTAAACGATACTCCAACGTATGCCTTACGCAACAGATCGGAAGGTTTCGCTATTTTCTGACTCGACCGTTTTAATTTTATCCTGCAATTTATACCTAACGTAATGCTTTAGTTTAAACTACTATTTCTCAAGGTAACTCCTATATATGGTAATTTTAAATTAATTAGGTGACCTTTCCGATGGGAGTACCATTAATTAAGCTTCCCAAAAGCAATGTCAACGAATCTCAAAACTTGCCTTTTTAATGTTCTAATGTTTCATTATGTTTCATTCTGTGATTAAAACATCTACATCACATCCTTTTTATCTCAACTACATTTCAAGTCCCTAGTATCACACAAATCTTATATGTACGTTTTATCTTCAAACTGTAAACTCTAGTGTACTTATGAACTTGATTTCCATAGAAAATGTAATCGTACACACGTGAAATCTCACTCATTCTCAGATAGTCATCGAAATAATTCTTATCCATTTTGAATTCGTTTAGATACTTACCTAAATTATTCCACCACGAAAATTCTAGCACTGTCGAAAATAACGAGTAGTGCTTATTTTGATTTCCTTGTAACCTCGCTAAATGTAACGACGGAAACAGCCTACCTCTTACATTAAAAGCACATTCCCTTTGATTCCACATCTCATAGAGTGAAATTGCAGTTCACCTTTCATTTGGGGCCGATTGTGTAACTTGGCTACCTTTCGATCGTTAGAGATCCGTTCACTCTCGATTGAGTTCCCGGTATTCGAACGTTAGCTGTAAGTGCGATTGTGTATGGACGATCGTCAACAAGCAATCGAAAGTTACGATGTTGTCATATTTACTTGGAATTGGGAATAAGTTTCGCGATTGTTTTCCTTGAGCGCATGCGCCGTAAGGCCGAGAGTGGCTGTTTGTTTTGAAAAGCGAAACTATGTTAACAATATTGGTTTCAGATACAATCGGCCAATTAAGTTTATATTATTGAAAGAATTTAACTTTGCGTATAAATAAATCTTTCTCAATTCAGTATTAAATACCTTCCTTTCCGTTGGAGCGTAGCTGATATTTGGGATAAGTAGTTTTTACTCAGATATCGCTGACTATTTAGAAATGCCGCGGTAAGTCTCCATTTCGTTACTTTTGCAATTCGCTAAATAATAACTTACAGTATCATTTGTAATTGACTTAATTCCTTTAGAGGAAATATATGAGCGGATATTCGATATTGATAGGCTCTCGTCTTCGCCTTTGTGTGTCTGCAAGGAGCAATGCCGCAGAATATTGAATATTTGCAAGAAATAAAAACTGACGAGTGTGAATTAGTACGACGTCTTAATAATAGTCGTAAGGTAAACAGTTAAAAAAGCACGTAACTCATGAAATAAATAAGTACGTTAATATTCTCAATCAAAAACATTCTCATCATCACAAACCTTTCACCTATTACTTGAAAGAAAAAGCAAATATGCAGAGTCATCTTCGATATCTCCTCTCGTCTCTAACACCCGAATATCACTTCAAAAAATTTACCCTTTTTGAGGAAACCATATCGCATCAGAGACATTAATTGAAGTACATAAACCATATAAATTCAGCTTAATTTAAGACGTCATTGAGAAGTTAAAATAAACTATTTGAATACATAAATTAAATCATTTACTTGTCAATAACTGCCCGATGATCCGAATTAAATGAAACATTGTAGAGAATATAATTTTGGCAATGTATTATAGCACAACTATAATTTACCTAATATACTATAGTGGAACCACGTTTAAAACAAGCATACAAAAAGGATAATTTCATTTGAATTGCACACACATTACATAGCGAAGCAATTGTAAACGTCCTCATCTTTGTATCGTATAGTAAACTAACACGTACAAATTGTATTTATCGATGTAATTTCACTACTTATCACGTTATTAAAAACAGAACACAATGATGTATAAATTAAATAGAATGTTTAATTCACTTAATTCCACATGAGTTAATTTCATTTCAAATGCACACACATTACACAGCGAAGCAAATGTAAACTTGCTCATCTTTATACCATAGTGAACTAATACGCACAAATTGCAATTATTTATGTCGATTCACTACAAATTCACGTAATCAACAACATAACACTGCGATTTATGAATATAATTGATTGCATAATTCACTTAATTCCAAAAAAAAAAGGACATACAACGTGGCCATGAAAGGTAATAAACATTTAAATTCCATCCCAAACCTCACCTGCGAACGATTCGATAGCCTTATCGTCAAGTGATGTGTTGACGAAGAGATGCTTTCGATCGAGAGCCGGAATACTTTCGAACGTAAAGTTACACAATCGCTCCTTCAATTGTTTTCGAGTTGTTGATCTAAATTCCACGGGAACCGGATCGTTACGTTCGAACGTAAAGTTACACAATCGGCCCCGTTACGGAGATAGAGATAGAGTAGAAAAAGAATAATCTATATATCATGGGGCCGATTGTGTAACTTTACGTTCGAACGTAAAGATCCGGTTCCCGTGGAGTTTAGATCAACAACTCGAAAACAATTGAAGGAGCGATTGTGTAACTTTACGTTCGAAAGTATTCCGGCTCTCGATCGAAAGCATCTCTTCGTCAACACATCACTTGACGATAAGGCTATCGAATCGTTCGCAGGTGAGGTTTGGGATGGAATTTAAATGTTTATTACCTTTCATGGCCACGTTGTTTGTCCTTTTTTTGGGATTAAGTGAATTATGCAATCAATTATATTCATAAATCGCAGTGTTATGTTGTTGATTACGTGAATTTGTTGTGAATTGACATAAATAATTGCAATTTGTGCGTATTAGTTCACTATGGTATAAAGATGAGCAAGTTTACATTTGCTTCGCTTAGTAATGTGTGTGCAATTGAAATGAAATTAACTCATGTGGAATTAAGTGAATTAAACATTCTATTTTTTATTTATATATCATTGTGTTTTGTTTTTAATAACGTGAATAAGTAGTGAAATTACATCGATAAATACAATTTGTACGTGTTAGTTTACTATACGATACAAAGATGAGGACGTTTACAATTGCTTCGCTATGTAATGTGTGTGCAATTCAATTGAAATTATCCTTTTTGTATGCTTGATTTAAACGTGGTTCCACTATAATATATTAGGTAAATTATAGTTGTGCTATAATAAATTGCCAAAATTATATTCTCTACGAGGTTTAATTTAATTCGGATCATCGGGCGGTTATTGACAAGTAAATGATTTAATTTATGTATTCAAATAGTTTATTTTAACTTCTCAATGACGTCGTAAATTAAGTTGAATTTATATGGTTTATGTACTTCCATTAATGTCTCTGATGCGATATGGTTTCCTCAGAAAGGGTAAATTTTTTGAAGTGATATTCGGGTGTTTGAGACGAGAGGAGATATCAAAGATGACTCTGCATATTTGCTTTTTCTTTCAAGTAATAGGTGAAAGGTTTGTGATGATGAGAATGTTTTTGATTGAGAATATTAACGTACTTATTTATTTCATGAGTTACGTGCTTTTTTAACTGTTTACCTTACGACTATTATTAAGACGTCGTACTAATTCACACTCGTCAGTTTTTATTTCTTGCAAATATTCAATATTCTGCGGCATTGCTCCTTACAGACACACAAAGGCGAAGACGAGAGCCTATCAATATCGAATATCCGCTCATATATTTCCTCTAAATGAATTAAGTCAATTACAAATGATACAAGTTATTATTTAGCGAATTGCAAAAGTAACGAAATGGAGACTTACCGCGGCATTTCTAAATAGTCAGCGATATCTGAGTAAAAACTACTTATCCCAAATATCAGCTACGCTCCAACGGAAAGGAAGGTATTTAATACTGAATTGAGAAAGATTGATTTATACGCAAAGTTAAATTCTTTCAATAATATAAACTTAATTGGCCGATTGTCTCTGAAACCAATATTGTTTACTTAGTTTCGCTTTTCAAAACAAACACAGCCACTCTCGGCCTTACTGCGCATGCGCTCAAGGAAAACAATCGCGAAACTTATTCCCAATTCCAAGTAAATATGACAACGTCGTAACTTTCGATTGCTTGCTGACGATCGTCCATACACAATCGCACTTACAGCTAACGTTCGAATACCGGGAACTCAATCGAGAATGAACGGATCTCTAACGATCGAAAGGTAGCCAAGTTACACAATCGGCCCCGATGAAGCCCCTTAACGACCACTCATTCATTCATTCATTCATTCACGTATACAAATGTTTGGGGTGAACGAGACGAGATACGGCAAAAAGTCTAATGAAGACCCCCTCTAAAATTGTCTGAAACCCCGGGAAAAATTGTGAAAACACTAAATTTACAATTATTTATCTGTCTATTCATATAAAATTGAGTGTATGGGGATTAGTTCAAAAAATGGCCACCAAATTCCAATGGCGGCGCGGCAGTCATACAAACGAACAGAGTCCTCTATATTGCCATATAATAACGACATGATGAGAGAGTAGTGTTGAGAGAGCAATCTAGAGGACTCTGACAAACGAACAATCATAGCAACATATTTGTTTATGCAAACAAGAGGAGCTAAATTGGGAAAGAAGATAAAGGAATTAAAACGAAAAACTGATAAATATAAGGAAGGAAATTAAGAAAGTAATATTTGAAGTGTCTATTTCTTTGCGTCTTCTTTCCGCAAGAACAAACATCTGTTTAAATCAAAGCGCATTCAACTGAAAAGCGGAGAAATATAAGGTAGGAAGTTAGATGTTGTTTTTGATATACTACATCGAAAGTGTGGTGGTTATTAATATCAAAGTTAACAAGTGCACTAAATGCCAATTTATAAATATGATTCGTGCTGTTGACTATAGTTCGTATCTTGTTGGGGATACACGATTGTAGTAGAAAGACTTTCAAACAAGTCTTACATAATATAGGTAGGTAAAAATGATTTTATTATCATTTTTCGTTATGGTGATAACTTTTTATTTTTGTTTACGTTCTTTTTTCCGTTGATGTCCTTTTTAATGTACAGTGTTATCCGTGAGCTGCAGGAGTGAATAGGCAGAGAATAATACAATATGGAAGATAAGTGCAAATAAAGGTATTTCTTTTTCAATTATTTGTCTTGCGAAAATCACGTTTCCTTGAGTGACTAAATTATTCAACTGTGAAAATTATCGACATCTTGACATTCACAATGTCTTGTACACCAAAGGCTGTGATCCGTTACTCACCAGATTTATTGCGCATTGCGTGGGATATTAAAGCTGAGATATTTGTGTATCCCGATTCATTAAAACTTTAAATAGTGGTATTTCTGAAGTGAAATCATTCGCGATCACGATCAATAATATTTCGATAAAATTCGTCATACTAGCCCCAATTCATGCTAAGGCGCATTTGTTTCTAGATATGGATATTCAGTCCCTACGTAATTCGCTTACAAAGGGGAACAGCTGTTACATCTTATTCGTATATCAAGGATTTGGTTGAGTTTTGTGGAAAATAGTTAATAAACGTGTTTCTCATTGTAATACGTAAAGTCGTTATGTTATGTTATCACGTATGCATTGGGTGTTACAGTGGAACGTGGTCTCAACGTTTTTTGTAGTTGAATTGAATAAGTTAGAGAAACTCGTAGAAATTTATTTTACCTTTTTAGCCCCTCAGAAAAACGTTTCTCTTTATAAATATTTACATTCATATTGTAGCCTACGTACCATGCGCTCGTTTTACGTGAAAGTGGAAATTTTGCTTATACCTAAGCTAGCCAGCTTAAAAGTAAACGATCCTTAAGTAACAAGTAGCAAACAAAAAGTGTAAGGCCCTTATTAGACGAGGTAGCCAGGCGACGTCGCCAGAGACGGTAGCTGGCGACGCACTGGCTACCGAACCTAGTAGCCAGTTGTGTAGCCAATTCAGTAGCCAGAATTTTTCAGAAACAGCTACAACACCAACAAAAACATCTACACAGCTCAGGGACAAGTTCTGCGATTACTTCGTCAGTGAAGCAGGAGCTGTATCATGGCAAATGGGGAATATTTAAACAAAGGCACTAGTGCGTAACAGTTGGTAAATAGTAACAGTACGTGAATGTTGAGAAATGGTTTGAATTTCTTGATTATGTATTTTTTTTCATTTGAATATACGGGTAGGTACTTCTAAAAATTTCAATGATATTTTGTCAACTTAACATTTGGGGATATTTTTAAAGTTGTCATGATTAGAATCACCGGAGAAATATTTAGCTTAGTGCGATATAAAACATAAAGAAATAAAATAAAATCATTTCAAGATTGTAAATTTATAACTGTAAATTATTTAGGCAATAACCAAACCTATTTTATCCTTACTTTTCAATTGTTGTTTTGCAAAAAATAAGTTTATTACCCAGAAAATAATACTTTTAAAAATATTTATCCACATTTTCAGCTGTTGTACAATTTTTAATGTGTGCCCTGAAATATATTTTTTCCGTCAACATACTATGGTGCTCCTTATTTATTCTGTTTAATAACTGTGTCTTAAATTTACCATACTTGAAACTGAGCTATTTAATATTACCTAAAGTGCCATATTTTCATTTAAAATTAAATTGCTTTCAGTGGACAATATACAATGATCAGCTATTTTTATAAGTTAGGCCTACAAGTTGTAACCTCACAATACCTACTGAGGGTGATTTTTTCAGCTCCCGTTCTCAAAATCATGTATGAAGGTGTATAAAATTTCATTCCACGCACTCAATTTAACGTGTTTGTTACTGTACTCCTCTACACCACAGTTCCAAATACAAGGGTGTTTTTCGATTTCATTAATCAATTCTTCAGGGTTTAATTTTGTGTCGGCCTACTTCTGGCACTTTTTCATGAGCTCTTCATGCTTTTTCTTTTGATCGTATTTCTGCGGCTCTTCTTTTTTCTTCTTCACTCCGCGTTTCCCTTCCACTGAATCAGAAGATGTAGACATTTTCTCAACTGGCGTGGACAAACTGAACAACTCACCCACTCACAACAGAACATAACACAACCTTGAGCAGTACCTACCAAACGAGGTGTACTGACCGAGTAGCCTGGCGACCTCGTGTAATAAGCTCCGTATGCTACAACACAGCGTCGCCAGTACGGGTAGCCAGTGGCGACCGGAGTGGCGACGGGGCTCGGTAGCCAGTCAGTCGCCAAAGTGTGGCTACGTCGCTGGCTACCCTCGTGTAATAAGGCCCATAAGAATCAATGACCCGCGACAAGCTGAGTAGCCAGTTTCGTCGCTGGCGACGTCGCCTGGCTACCTCGTCTAATAAGGGCCTAAGACCTCCCACAGTGAGCATAACAGGCCGCAGGCCTTTTTCGGGGGGCCTAGGGGGGGCAGAGCCCCCCCAGCGAGCAAAGCGAGTACTCAAATATAGACCAAAAATGGGCACTTAATTTAGTGGTAGGTTAAGCATGCACCAATTACACTGAATTACACTACACTAGCAGTTCCGCTTGATATTGTGACTCTTCAGGTGAGAAAATTATTTTTTCCTGCAATAATACACCATATTTTATATTTTTTACCGAAATTACACCAATGGCTTCTCTTTATTAATCACCTGTGGCAAAAACATGTCGAATCAATAACTTCTTTCATAATATTGAATATTGGGTCAACGGAAAATTGATTTATCAGGATTTGTGATGGCATTTTACAGCTGGTTTCGAGCCATGGAAATTCCATTTAAATTGACGCTCCGTGGAGCACCATTTAATTTTCGAAGTTATTTTTGCCCTTATCTGCCAATGACATAAATAACTAGAAAAGCTAAACTTGGTAAAGTAATTTAATTACGTATTTTACCCTGGAAAAAATTTCTGCCACCATCCATGGCCGAGTGATAAAATTTATATGTAACGTAATTATTAAGTCTTTTTTCGAGGTTAACATCCATAAAAGTCGGACTTATCAAATGAGTTTTTCAACAAAGTATGCGGTGACTTTTTTTTTGAAGCCCGATTTTCGGTAAATCAATCATGGTATTCCGTAAATTGAAAATGAAAGAAAGATATTTCCCAAAGAGAAATCAACCAACAGTAGACCACAAGGAGTCGAGTTCAGCAAAAAAATGAACCACGAGGAAAAACCAGCAAGGTTAAGTTTACTGATTAGTCATTAAAAAGTCTGAGAGACGCAGAAACGGCTTCGGTGCCGACAAAGTAATGCCATCGCGTACCTAATTCAATGTTGCGGGATTGAACAGTCTTATCCAGACGGGACTCCACTAAACGGGAAATGAAAACCACTTATGCCCTAGATGACATTTTCTCATCCAAAGTATGGGCAATGTTTTCCTAACTGTGGCATGGGTATTTGCCATTTTCTCCCACAATATGCTACTCTACACGACGCAAAAGAGGTGAATGTAAATCAATAATCACTAAAATAAAAAAATAGAAATCATAATCCGAGTAAAATTAAAGCAAGATATACTTTTGATTCCTCAAGACTTTTATTTCTTTAGCAAAATATGGAAATTTACTGTTGCATTAGACGAGCACCCGGTTAAAATATTCCTGTTACGCGCTGCACATGGCTGAATTTGGAGCTAATGGTCCCTTTCTACGTGAGACAGGGATGCCGACTTACAAAAAATATTGGGACGGCCCAAACCGGGGATCTTACCCCGGGTAATTTTATAAGTAGTGAGTTTTAAGTTTTTTTTTTTAAAGCATTATAGAAGAGACATATGATCAAAATTAGAACCCTGATAACTCGAATCTCGATATCTGTATACTCCGGGGAAAATCGACAAGCCTGACACATTTTTTGCTCACACCCATAACGAATTTTTGAGTGTGCTCGGACCCCCTCAGGCCCCATGGAGTCGGCGCCACTAACGTAAGAGCACCATAGGCAAGAACGATTCGATGATTTCGCTTCAAGGGCCGCTCCGGAGAAATCCGAGACGGGGGCGTGTTGTCTGCGTTGCGGGAAATAAAGCGGAGTCGTCGGAGGAAATCCGTGGATGATAATAGCCCCCGCTCCACAGCCTAAAATGCTTCGCTCGTGAAAGATTACCTCTGACGAATCGCTCAAGCCGCTTTGGCACAATAGATGAGGGGGATTGGGTACAAGGTTTCAATATGTTTTTCATCACTGGTTTCCATCACTCATTCCGACGGCAAACCACTGCTTATTGTGCATTCACAGGTGACTGTTTTTCAATTTAGTGTGGTGGTGAGCAGTGAGTGTTTTCAACATCTATGCTATGATCTCATCGAAAATTTTCCCCTTCAAATAATTTCTTGGGGTTATAACTGGAAGCAAGAAACATGCAGAATGACCGTACAGTGGGATATCTGGATTTGAAACCTGAAGGAGTTAAATTATTTTTTCATAGCATTATTCCTCCTTAGCTACGAAGGATCTTCATTATAAACTTAATGACTGTCCTTTTACCATTAAAAAGTGAGTCTTAATATATATTCGTAAATAAAATATGAAATATATTATAACCTGTTGAAAGCACTTGCGTAATCTTCGAAAAATAAAATTTTTAAGGGTAGTTCTACTCGGCTTTCAGTTTATGCACGATCGGTCAAATAAATGCTAATCACCTTATATTAGTCATCTTTAGCCAATGCTTCGATTTTTATAGTGGAATATCGTTTTATGCGATTTTTGATTGGCATACCAAGAACAACGCAAGGAATAGCTACAAAATATTTCTAATGTTCAAACTGAAATTAAATTCGTGTTCTCATGTTTTGATATGGCGTCCAAGCACGCCAATGTTGAGATAGTTTTGTAATTCGAATGCCGGATATTAATTTGAGGCTATAGTATTCATTTTATTGTGAATTTTAAAAAAATCAGTCTTTTTTAATTTTTAAGGTGGTTTGATATTTTATTGTACCAACCCTCCAAAACTGAAAACAAATAATTAAATGCTTTAATAATCTCATTTGGGTTTAATTACTGGCACTCCATGTATATTGTCCACATTCCTGTTTTAGAGAAGAATTCCCAGAGATAGGAACCAATTAGATTTACAATTTATTGATACACAACGTAAATTTTAATAAGAATATAGTGTGTCTAATGCAATACCTTTTCTTTCTCGGATTTTGATCGAAATAGCCTGTCGCATTCATTACATTTTTATGAATCCGAGTTCCGCATCTTAAAAAATACATAATAGGTGGATAGAAAGGCAAAAATTACCTCTTGGGAATCGGCTATGGGCGGGAGAGCGTTTAACGATCGAACAGTAGAGCATCGCGGGGCGTTAGTTTCCCGGCGTTCCGTTCGGCACGCGAGGGCGCCCATATCGTGCCGAAGCCGTGCTCAACCACGACCACCGAGAGACGCAGGTCGTGGCTCAACTCGGCGATAAGCGCGAAACGAACCATATCGAGGCCGATCTAGAGTGAAAATTATCTTTTCCCCCTTCCAATCTCTTATTTTGTAATTCATTATTATTATGAGTGAGCGCATAACATCCAATTCGCGTCCAATATTAAAACCGCTCACGCGCCGAAGCCCTTTCCAATTCATTTGCTCGCTTTAGAATATTTGTTGATTCATCAGCCGCTTGTTTGCGCTTTTGGGCTTTCGGGGCCATGATGATAATAAAGTCTCCCTAATGGCGATTCATTGATGAAGTGGCTGGCAAAATTTTTATCAGCTCAAATTCGCGAAATTATATTAGTTCCTGTGTTGTTTTTTTTTACAATTAAAGCACAGTAAGAAATGATGATGGGCATGACATGAAATTTATTCCTTTAATTTTAGCTCTAATATTCATTGACTGCATTGGAAGTAATTTCATTTGGAATATTGGTTATCAAATATGGCCAAATGCAACGTTTAATTTAGTTTTTCTGGCAGATTTAATCATATTATAATTTGATCAAACTAATTCGGGGGTAATTTATGTAAATACAAATATTTACTGTTATATTACTGTATCCTTTTGCAAATTCCTAATGCCATCGCTATTTTCAGTCGTAGGGTGTATGTGTTTTTCAAAGTGAAGTCAATATTTAGTGTTATTAAAAATAACCTAATGATGATATTATAAAGAGGTCCCTTTCACACAAAAGAGACAAATTTTTATGCACTCAACAATAATTAAGAAAGAAAAGTGTAAACTGTTGTAAATAATTGGTTTCTGACGGTAAAACGCTATAATTACTGCCTGTTATAATGCAACCAGTAAAATAAACAGCATTTGATGCGTTAAAGTATGTCATCCCCGCTCATTTTTCGTTATTACCGATCGAAAAGGCAAGCCAATGCAAAAGGCAACTGACAAAGACTATGCATTGAAACTTAATTATAAATGTAGCATTAAGTATAGCATTGAAACTTATATAGACTATATGTCTATATTAAATTTCAAATCCATTTAACAAACAAGTTTCTTCCATGATCGGTGTTTTATCACATTTATAATGTTTTAGATTACTCAATAGCTTAATCACTCATACATTTACGTTTTAAGGCTAAGATGACTTAAGAATACTCTTTGGGAACTTTCAAAAGCTTTCAGTCATTGACAATTAAAACATTTTCCAACAGTAAGAGAACTCCAGCTTGAACATAATAATAATGCTAAAAATGTTTGATACCATACAGGATGCGGGCAGGGAAAACTTTTTTTCTCGCACCATTTAATGGCTTCATTAGCTCTCCGGGGAGATTCCGTTCTCATCAAATGGCAATATTACTAAAGCATCGGGTGGATACATCTCCCGAGTCGAATCTTCCCGGAGAAACGTGATCATACTCATAATTTCGGTGGCCTTCTCCGTCAATTCCGACCGGAAACACGAGCAGCGAAAAAAATAACGAGGGGCTAACCGGTGCGATTTCCGATGTCGATGGTAAGGAACCAGGCTCCCCCCCTTCCCCCCTAACCCCTTCCATGGTAACCCCTCCTAAAGGCCGTCTTCTTCCCGCGAACATTTTATCGAGCCTCTGCGTCAACTGCGGATGTATCCGATTTCCCGAACGCCACTTCCCCATCCCATCGCTCTTTTCCCACCATCCCCCGCCCCCCTCTTCATGTGCCCAACGCACGTCCTACCCCCACCCTCCTAATCAATCCCCACTTCCTCTTTGGGACGCCACCCCAGGAAATAACCCTCTTAGGTGGCTGAAGTGGTAGTTGTCCGTCTCTGAGAGTCCATATTAGGAACTAATTCCATAAAATACTATATTTGTAGATAATAATACAAAATGTGGAATATAAAAAGTTTTATTTACTTTTTTGGGTACTTAAATTATTATTTTTTTGCAATTCTGTATATAAATTTTATAAATTACACAACTTATTTTGGTATGTAAATGATCACATTAGATTTATTATTAATCACACAGTAGTTTTCCTTATATATATAAAATATGAACTAAGCTTTTAACAATTTTGAGCTGAGATTCTTAATTGTTACATAAATAAAAGCTAGTAGATAATTATATTTAAAGATTTGTTATTTCAACTCAATTTTGGTTTTAATTCGTCAGTTACGCCTATAACAATGATAGTAAATAACAAAAAAAATCGGATAATCACTACTCGACATTAGTTGTTCACACATGTTGTTGACATACACATGATGACACCGCAGCGTTAAAACGCGTCAAAAAAGTAAGATTGAGAAAAGAAGTACAACATATTTTTTATGCATCAAAAAAACATGCTATTTCATCTCGCGTCATCTGATACAACTGAAAATTACAATAAAATTGATTTTAGCTATTTTTTATAATTTTCGATGAATATTTAAAATTTTAACACTTTTTTGGCTACCTTTGTAATTATATTGTAATTAATATGCATCACACAAAAGAAGATTGGGATATTTTTTATTTAAATCATAATTAAGGTTACAACTAGCAGTATAAGGTCACGTTTACTATGCACATTAAAATCTAGATCGACTGTAGATGTTTTACACATGTATCCAGAGGTGGAGAAACATTGAACACGAGTGCTTAGCATAATGTAACTTCGCTTCGCATTAAGATTTCAGTAGGAATAAAAAGTAACAATATCTTCTCATATTTTTTCCTTTATAAAATAAAATCCTTTTCCGATGTGGAAAATGAGTTAAATGTGCACTTATCACGACTTATATGGTTGTCGCGCGTTTTTCTCCGAAAAATACATGCCGCTTCGATGAATTATTTTGATGATATTATTTTGGATAAGTTTTTCGCAATAAAAATATCTATATGTGTAATGTAGGTCACAAAAACCTTATTTTAAACTAATTTCATTCTATCAGTCACCAAAATCAAATTATTTTCAAATAAGTCTTTCCATTTTTTCCATAAAAATCCCCTATTTGTCAACAACACCTTGGAAACTCAGCATATAGGTACAAAGTTTTCCGTCAGACATTACAACTGCAATTATTTTCGCTGAATATTCGCGTAAGCACTTACTTGGACCCAATGTAAACCCATTGCATCGTTCCGTCCGCAGCGATGCCGGGAGGTAACGTCACACGCTGGTGCTCGGATGATATCGTTTTAAAACAGCCGATAATGAATTATTAAAGATGTATTCACCCGCGAAATTTTCGACGAGAGGGCATTTTCATTATGGTAATAATAAAAAATTGTGTAAGTTCTCCATCGAAGTAAAAATACGACAATGTAAAGAAAATAGTGCAGGAATTGGGTAAAATTACAGGAGATAGTTCTAATTCAATAACTTATGTACTAAGGATAGCTATAAGTACTAAAATCATATGAATATCGTTTAAAACAGCCCAAGTAAATAATATTGAGCAGTTTAAAGCAAGAGAAAATAAAACTGGAGTTTTTTATGGGAAAATAAATTGTAAGAGCCATAAATATTTATTTATAGCCTTGCGAAATTCAATAGATTTTATCCTTGGATATTCAATACCACTTCAAGCATTTTAGATAGCCATTACTAGCAGCATATTTTTTATTTGTATTTACTTAATAACATAATATCCGGAATGCAGATAATTTTCTCCAGTCGGCCAGATTTGGGAACAGATGATCATTAAAAAGAAGACATGGAGGTAAATGATGGATGAATAATACACAATACACTTCTTAATTTTCTTTTTCATAATTATTATGCGCCATTCGTGGAATTTTAATTTTTTAAACGGTGTTTTAAAATATGAGAATTAATTATTGGTGCTGATATTGAAGTAAACACTTTCGATTTTCCAGGATTATAAAATTTATTTCGGCCTAGGATTCGATGTTGCTTCATCATCTCTCTGTTTTTATGTTATTATATGATCTTCTCAAGAGATGATGTAATTACACCTAAAATCAAGATGATGTCGTTAAAAAGGAAATGGAAAGATTAATTAAATGCTAAGATGGAAAAATTATTAAAAATATGGAAAAATTCCACCCTATCACGCTTGAATCTTCGAATTTTATAATTAGTGTCGATTCACACGTCCGTGGCGGAACCTCTTTAAAAACATTTCCCGTTCTGTTTCCACCCAGAATCCTCTACCCCTTCCTAACAGCTCCTGCCACACTCTTTACCGCCCCTTCTCCTCTCCCCATTACTCCCTAATAACCCCCTTTCCCCTTCAGTCCGACCCCTCTTTTCCCAATTTCCGCCCACTCTGCTAACTAGCTACCCCTCTCCTTACCCTCAAACCATTTCTCGTCTCTTCCCAATTTATCCCTTTCTCTCCATCCCCTTCCGCACCCTACTTAGGGGCTGGGGAGAGGGAAATAGCAGCGGCCGCAATCCCTTGAACCATTGCCCTGAGACATTAGCAGAGGCTGACGCGGCCCGCGCTCCCTTCACACTCGCAATCCACTTACTGTCCCGAAACCGCACGCTGCTTTTATTTTGTTTTGCTCCACACAGTATAAACACTCCAATTTTATTTCCATCCACTTTAAACTCCCCACCCTATGGTCTTTTACTTCCACCACATTGGTCCAAGTAAATATAATATCGGGCGGTTTAAAGCGGGAGAAAATAAAACTGGGGTTTTTACTGTGCAAGGGAAAAAAACCTCTTCCTAAAATAAGATCTGTTCCCTTTCCGATGCACGGAGTGAATAAAATTCTCTGGAGGTCTCCACCAATTTCAGATACTGGTCGCAGTACGGCCAATCAGATGCATCGGATACAGCACGGGCCCGCTGTTGGCATGAATAAGCATTGTGGTACGGTATTTGGAGGAGGCGACCGACGACTGAGGTCATTTGCGCCATGAGGGAAGGTTATGGAAGGAAGGGTGGAGAGAAACCCGGTGTCGGCATCAGGCGGCTCTTGAAAGGCGCCTAGGGAATCACGGTTTTACGTCACATCCGACGGAAGGAGTGCCGTGCTTTAAATGCCCTCCACACAACATTCAGGAAGGGATCGGGAAGTCTCAGAAAATTCCCTGCCACCTCCGGAATTTGAACCCGAGCTCACCGGGTGGGAAGCCAACACACTAATCCGGTCTTCAGTGTAAATAGCCTTCAGTGCAGAATTCTTCCTGATGACGTTGTTCGTGTCGGACGTCGAACCGAGAACCGAAAGAATTTTATCAGTCTTCCTAAATTGTAAGCATCTGAAATGGGGACACTCGTATTTTTCAAATAAAAATATTTTAGGAATTTCATTCAGAATGAAAACGGTTTGCTACGCTATAGTTACCTCTATAAAAAAGTAACAAAACAACTATATGGGAAGATACCGTAGAACTGTAAAACTAGCCATACTGGAATAGCATAACATTTGATCAGTGAATATTTTTAGTCTACACAGCCATAACTTGCACAAATTCAGTCTGACCCGATCCAAGCCTTTTCAGCTAATTTAATTTAATATGATTTAAAGTGCGACGAACGCCGTATTTGTGTTTGTAATTCGATGAATAAATGAAGTTTATAACACTTTCATGACATTACCATTACATCAATTCTTTGTATTGATCCAGTTTTTTTTGTTTCGCTTGTTTCGAATGATGAAATAATGTTATGAATTGAGATTCATTTACCTCATTATTAAATATTTAATTAGTGTCTTGAAGTTTAGGCCTTGATGAATTTTAAATGCAATTTTTTGCTAACTTTTCGGTAAATTTATACTTCCTTTATATACTTTCGGTATATTCGGTATAAATATACTCACCTTAATCAATGCTTGGATGAAAATGAATATATAACTTTGATTTATTAACAGCATTATATTTTTATTTTATTGCTAATAAAATTGTTATAACTTTTTAATTTGTTTATTTATCAAAATTATGTACTCATTTTCATTCCAAACCCTGATGAAGGTATAAAATATATACCGAAACGTTGGCCAAAAATTTCATTTACAATTCATCAAGACTTACGCCCCAAGACGCTGATCAAGTATTAATTGATATATCATAACATAGTCGTGACGTGCTATTGTCAAGCACGTTACGCCTATGCTGTGGCACTATGTATTCAGTTTATCACGAACTATGGAGACAAAAATCGAGTATCAAATAGGAGATTTTCTGACTTAAGTTTTACATAACCTTGAAAATCTTACCTACTTCACAAATATGTGAGTGCGATTGAGGTGCGTAAAGGCAAAAGAAATAATGCCAAACCCATACATTTCCTATAATTTTTTCGCACGCACCTATTTAGTATCTTTTATCTAGGCTTCCATAAACTTCCTCGTAAACCAATCCATCAGAAATCATCGAGTCCATGACAATAATTTTACATCATAAAGTAACAAACTTAATATTTAAATATTTCTCCCTAGACCGTCTTTTAATTTTTGTATTTGATAATTATACCAGTATTAAAGGAAGCAGCAGCGAAATTTTAGAAGCTATTTGAGTAAATATATTAGAAAAGTGTTAATACACAGGAATTTTAATAAAATCTGAGCAGGAAACACTGAGAAAACCCAGATTTAATACAACGGATATTCATGGTTAGTGAAAATGATTACATGCGTCGAAACCGCGGTCGGTCACATTTATATAATATGTGGATTATACTAAGCTGTTATCTTTTCACTGAAAAGAATCACCATCACGCCAAACACTACCCCTCTGCATCGAAATGTGAGTAGCTGTTTGAAAAATCTCCAAGTTGCATTCATAAGCAAAATGTTGATGAAAAAAAGGCACACCTTTTTTACCATTTTTATTAAGTATACAATTTCTACCACAGCACCGTGCCCTCGTCCTTTATTTATTATATGTTCCTATCCCTTTCTTTACCTTTCCTTACCCGTGAATTTATTTGTATGTTTGCACTTGATGTGCCGTGCGAATGAGTGAATTATTATATTTAAATAAATAATATTTAACATTAAATCATCCCCTGTTCAACATCCTACTGTTTATCCCTTTCGGTGTTTCCTGAAGGCTTCTATGTATCCCTTATAGCATCAAAAATATATCAAAATGGAAATCATCGACATTCCATTGACCCTTGACATTTATCCCACGCTTGTCATGGAAGTGCTATTTATATTATTTCAGCATGTTATTTTTCGGCTTGAGATTTCATTAATAACTCCATATTCTTTACCCAACATAACTTAATTCGTGTATTCATTTCTTTAGTAGCACTAATTATTAATTTTAAAGCCTCTACAAACAATAATCGTCGTAATAGTATCTTATTGCCCTCTTAGCCAGAGTCATATGTTTCTAGGATGACCTTTACGCTAAAAATGTTTACGTTTATTTTGCTAAATTTCAATAAAAATTTTTGGATAAAAAATATGACTTGTTGGGAAAAATCAATCTTACTATTTTATTGTAAATCTGTTGACATTAGCAGATTTAATCAGTAAAATTATTCATTTTTGGTTACCACCGCGTCGGTTGCTGTGGCGAGAAGAACAGTTTCACTGGAACTGCTGCTAGCGTCCTCCGGTCGAAGATGCCGGCTCACAATTTTCGCCCTCATTATACAGGACCAAACAATTTCAATCGAGAAATACATACCATCTAGACGACGATTGGAGGAGATTACTCAAGTGGACCAATGGGAGAGCAGTTGCAAGAACTGACGGAGTCCCGGATAATGAGGGCGAAAATAGTTAACCGCCATCTTCGACCTGAAGACGCTATCAGTAGTGCCATCGAAACTGTTGTCTTCGCCACGGCAATCGACACCATAGCAACCTAAATTGAAGAATTTCATCGCATATACGGAAATCTCCGTTCTCACGCCCTTTATAAGTGATTATATTAATACTTTACATGGGGACGTATGGAATTATTCTAAACAGAATTTCAGCTGCGGTTGAAAATTAGAGATAATCATTTACTTAGACTTACAATTATTATAATGCTTCACATTATTGAATAACGTAACCTCCGAAGTATATGTCACATTAGCCCTGTTTGTACATATATATATTACCTAACTCCGAGGAAGGTGGTAATACCACCGAAAATTTAGTTATCTAGTGAGTTTCTATTTTTTATTGTGTGTTCTGATACTGCCCATCCTAGGGTTTTTATGATATATATATATATATATATATATGAGTGCCCGTAGGTAATGCTCCCATCAGAATTAAAATGCTTAATAGGATACATCACTCCTTGTCAACCGGTATTAATATCCATTTTTGTGACTTACTGCTTCGTTAAAATAAATTCTATAATCTTGAAATTTTGAGAGAGTACAGACGATATTGAAAAGTGTCCTAATCCTAAATTTAGACATTTATGCATCTGAGGCGAAACTTTCATACTCTGGAGAGTGTTCAAAAGGAGCAGAGTAAATGTGCGGTCTACTTCAAGGCGGATAGCCTGTGCTTACTCTTGGCCATACGGATACCTTCTAAATTGCTCTTGTCTACCATTTGGAATCAACATCGCCCGGCTTAGCCTCACCCTTACCACCGTTTTGGAAGCCACAATATGATCGGGGGCCGATCAAAAGGTGGCAAATAAAAATCAATACTGAGAAATAGGTAATAAAACGAAACCAACCCCTCCGTGACTCCAACTGTCCAAAAATATTTCCATCGACTGCGACGCAAAAAAAAACCGGGAGGAGAGGCCAAAGAATGAAATACATCTCCAAGTTCCCCTCGACCTTAATTCACTCGGTAACAGATCGGAGAATGGGAAGGAATGACTGAAGAGGAGAGCCTATAAAGATGCTTAGCATGTATCCATGTCTTAATTCTCCCTTTCTTTATCTGTTCCAGAACCCACTCCTGAAAACTCTTCGTTTCAGAACACTTTTTATTGCGTTCATTTGAATAAATTATATATTACCTTGCCATTCACTAACATCCCAGTCACTCAGAAGAAAGGGTTTGTCAGTTTAAAGGTCACATTTAAATGAAATGAAGAAAAAACCGGTAGTAAAAGTTGGAATAAAAATTACAATGGGCATAATTCAAGTTCTGTGATAACAACAGTAATAATAATTTAGATATATTAATCAATAATAACATCATTATTATTATTATTATTGTTACTCTTATTATCATCACCATACTTCCTTTATACTTGAATTATATCATCAACTGCGCAAATGAACCATTGTAATTATTCAAATACCAACCAAATTCTATGATAATCTTTGTATTTCCGTAATTACTTTATGTCGCCAAGCCGTTCTGATTCCACTAATTCATTATTGTATTATACACCATTTACCGATTAGCATGAATCAATTACGGGTATTAATTATTCAACTTCATCATGACATACACAAGTTTTATAACTGCGTCTATGTACATATATCTAGTCTATGTATGTCTTATAACTACGAAGAAATAGAAGTATAAAAAGGCATTCGTCTTCGATTGTAAATGTTTATGTACTTATTTCCATTCGAAATAAATAAATGAACTGAGACACAATTTTCTTAGCAAGAATACCACCAAAAACTCTGATTTATGTCACTCTCAAATGTATGCAAGTTCATTGGTGATCAGCAACAGTTAACTTCCATCAAGATAATTCTAGTTTTTTAACATGATTTTTTGTTTTCAATTTTACCCCAGACATCGCCATTTGTAATTATGAGCCCCACTGAAAGGCTATCCACATGTAGTCTCTGACGTTGAGGTGGACCTTTCCTCACCCTCATCTTTTCTTTCTCATATTATGAAAGTTTAGCAGTGACAGAATACTTATCACCGTAACTTATAAATGGAAAAATTAAAGGAAACGAAAATTAAATTTTATGCACTCAAACAATCCTACATTTGTTCTTAAATATACATTATGTTCCACCTCTCCTAAATACCCTCATTTTACTTTTCTCACCATTATTAAATCCCAATCGACGCCAGTTAACTTAATTAAAAATTCACCGAAAAATTCACTTAGGACTGACTCCGCAATATCCGTTGACGTTGACGATTTTTTTAAAATAATGGCACTAGTTTAACTGACCATTATTCTAACAACTTTAGCGCAGGTTTATAAATATTTTCAATTTAAGTTAACGTCTGTATCGATTTACAATTAACGCTAACCAGACATTATGATAGTTTTAGCTCTCCTAGCTAGTAGCTTTCCGCTGCCCAGGAAGCGAGCTCAGCAAAAAAATACCTTGCAGGTGTATAACTCAGATACAGAATAAGTGCAACACGTACCTACGAGATGGCCCTAGGGAAAACGCCCGTAGCTCTTTGCGTGAATCCTTTACTTAAGTGCGAGGAAGTGTAACTGGATTGCTGCATCTGGAGCCTCCAGCGATACTCCTCTATGTAATGACGTCACGGCATGGCCTCAAGTATAGCTATCTCAGACAATGCCCCTTGAATAACGCCTTAGGGCGTGTGCCTGAATTTAACCCGCAATCTTGAGCAGCCTTTTACAGTTTATTTTCCTCTTTAATTCCTTTCTACCTCTTAATTATTTCCTCTGGCGAATCCTCAACGTAACTGAATCATAACTCATAATGTCATCCTCATTCTCATCAATTCTAATCTCATAATCATCGAGCCATAAGTCCTCTGCTCGAAAGAAAATTCAAAGCTTTTTTAGGTGCCTCACCTGCGAAGATGCTTTCTTCCATTTCGAATAACTCCATTCGTAGCGACTCGTATTATTCCATTTTCTAGAGATTGGTGACCGCACCTAAGGCAGTAGTGAATGAAAAATATCGGTTTACAGTGATTATTTGTAGTTGAAGAAGAGTGATTAAACATTCATGTTCGAACGGACAATTGGAGAAAGTTATACTATTCACACGTCGACGGAAGTTTTGAACTTGCTAATATGGTTAAAGGATTCATACCGGTAGAAGCACGTACTAATACTTTTACTAGAGCCAAAGAGTGATGATAATGATCAATATTTCTGTAGAGTTGAATCACTATTCTTCTCCCTTGCAAAAAATCGAGAAAGAAAATGCGACCCCGATGAAGTCAACTTTTCCCGGAGATATCTCGTGGTACAGAATTTTAAGTGGTACCCAAAAATATCGTACTGTAAGCTTAATTTTAATTTCACAAACTCTACTAAACGTGCTTCTATTGGCTTGCAATTATCATCAGTACCTGATTTTCATTACTCGTACCTATTTTCTATCTCGTTATTTCACAATACATCAGTCCTGTCACCCATAATTCTTAACATTCTTCACGCAAGCTATCTTCCCGTGATCCATAGGTAGGTTTACTATGAATGAAGCTTGTATCTAAAGTGAGGGCTTGGAGCGACTTCAAAAATATGACTAGCTGGCTAGCTGGCTTTACTCGGGAGGGATAGTACCCAGAGAAGTGGGAAACTCGTAACTTGGAATTCATGGTCACGTGGTAGGATTTCTAGGTAAAGGAAAAAAGCAGGTATGATGATGGTATACACATGCAACGGAAAAGAAACAAGAAACGTAACAAGAAATGGAAAAAACTATTACCGTATACCGCGCACGGGATCTGCTCATACCCCGCTCCATAACTGTGTCTGAAAATGCAAAGACCAAAAACGTTGTGTGAACGAATGCATCAGCAAAAAGGCTTGCACGAAGAGGATCAATTGTTAAGTGAAGAATCTGAGTCACATTTTCCCTTCGATCGTGTCAAGAGGTGAGTAAGCCCGGCAGGATGTCCAACAACTGAAGTTGCATGATACGAGTCACGGCTTTCGGGCGTTCCTCCGCGTTGTGTTGTCCATAGGTGACGACAGTTTTTCCAGCCATGCTATTGGCATCTGCAGGTCTGAAGTCTCATCCGTTACTCATATGGAGAAATGCCGCGGAGACCTTAGATCAAACTTGAAGTTGTATGACGTGACGTAACAAACAGCAATGATATAACGACGCAAAGGACTCGTCGGACACAACCAGAAGTACCACTACGGGCTTGGCGATTATAAGATGTACCTAAGTACCGACTTTGGTAGCAATCCGTGCAGCCGTGTAGAAATACATAGCGGGCATACAAACAGTCATCCTCTTTTATATTTGCAAATATGACTTTAAAGTCGTCTTTCCACTCAAAAAGTGCAGTTTCAGGTGTTATTCGCCGAATTACATTTTTTTTTAAATAGAAGCTGAGGTCATGGTTACGAAAATTTCATCTCTTTCGTCTCATACTCTAAGGCCTTCCTCTAAACACTATGTATTAAATATATTTTTTACAATAACAAATACAATTTTCTTTTATTCCTATAACGACTCAAACGCTTTTCCTTCCAAAACTACATCCTATAGGCCCAATTTAATCTCCCTTTCTCGGTCTTTCCATAAATCACAATTTTCTAACGTACAGTTCTCTCAGTTGCCCGTATAAATCACTTTTATGGCTCACCTTTTCCCAGTCACTTGACAATATAATTTTCCCGCGAAAACCTTTTCCAACGTTGAGGCAACAGATAAGGCACAAATATACAAGTATAGTCACGGAATTTCCTCCCATTACGGCCGACAAATTCAAAGTGGTTTACTACACATTAATATCATTTGAAAAATATATCTGCACCTGGAATCATACCGACCTACACATTTCCGGGCCACTCAACAAACTACTGTGCAATCAAAGATTGGTTATATACATGGCAATTAAAACTTAGGTTAAAATTTTTAGGGGAAAAGATGGCGCTAGACGACGAACTAATTGTTGAAAACGTGAAATGAAAATCGTATTTATTGGATATTTTAGCTACCTATATAACGCCTTGCATTAAGTCTTTTACCCGAGGGTTGAATTAAAAATGGACACATGCCCATGAAGAGAAATTCCTCTCCATGGGGACATATGGTACAAACTCACGACCTTCGGTGGAACTTTGAAGGAAACTTTGAAGGACCCCGCAGCGGAGCTACCCGTTTTTAGCGCAATGTGACACAGCTTAACTTATCATCATCCTGAGATTGACGCATTGACGCATTGAATCGTCCCCAGATAGTTGGGGCGACGTATTTGATAGCCTGGTGATGTTAAATTGCAGGGCCTGATCTTGCAAAGAGTGGTTCTCCCCACAGTAATATTCAAATGCACAATATCCGTGCTCTGTGGCCTTCACAATGACCGCTGAAAGGAATGAGAAAGACGTTCCCGCAGATGAGAAAGAGGTGGTGGTGAGGAGACGTGTGGGGCGGTGTTTATCGAGCAGTAGACGATGATTCAACCCTTTCGAGAAGAAAGGAGTGATGATGGGGAGAAAGAATGTTGTGACGCGAAAATGAGGAGCCGTGGGCGGCGAGTATTATATATAGCGAGTGTGAGGGGTTTCTTCATAACATGCCAGGCGTCGGCATCCTTTGCATGTACATCGGAAGAGAAATATGCGAGATGGTCTGAGAGCGGTTGCGGTAGAGATGTATGCCTAGTGATGGACGAGGCTGCCGGTTATAGGGGTGAATAAGATATTCCTGTTGAAACTGAGACAGACCTCCAAATAGAACGACTGATGACAGCCGTATGCGTGGTGTGTGAACTTGCCAGCGAAGCGAAAGTGAGTAAAATGTGTACACGACTCTTACGATGAGTTAAGGGGCACATGCTTGCACGTAACGCAACATCTCCCACAGCAGCGTAATCGCGATATTTGCCTTAAGCACGAATCACAACATACTTCGCCACACACAATCATGAGGATTTTGGCGAGCACAGGAATGCTAAGATGAAACCTAAAAGAACGAGTTCTAGGATTCTCCTCACATCCAATAGCTTGTTTGTCACTCACTGTGCATTTCAATAGAATTAAATAGTCACCACTCGCATCGCTGATGATGAAAGTTTAGCTATAAAAAATAGCTATGCGTTTATTATATGCATTACAACATTGTGTACCAAAACAATAATTTCACGGAGTAATAAGTCACAATAGGGGCTACTAACCGTATATTATACTCGTAATTTATCGAAGCTATACATTTTCAATGCTATTCCTCGTGCAAATACTCCATTGCAAAAATTTAAAATAAATGGATCTCTCTGTACTCATCGCCACGCTGAATTTTTTTAAATCGATTACGATGTGCCTTACACGACAATATAAATCAAGCTTCTACAGGACCTAGTATATGTAGTACCCTTGCCTAAAACCATCCATGGCTAATTATACGACACTTAGACCAGAAAAATATTTGTTTTGATAGACTATTATGTTTCGATCGAAAGCTTTGTTTTACCAAAAATAAAATGGGCACATTAATCGAAACCACTAACGATCACAATGCAAACGGTGCAAAGAGTGAATCTGATTTTTCGACCCACGCACGAGTACTTCTCCGCTTCTTGGCTCGAACCGCACTTGTAGAATAATATTAAAACGCACTTGTGCACTTATTTGTTCAACCGCGATTATTAAAGTTACCGTTGGAAGCATGAATGAAACCGGGACCTCAACAATTATGAGAAGAAACTAACCAGCTTGAATAGTAGCGATTACGTAGGGCTGGCTCTGCATTGCACGATATTGGAATTCCTGTACTTAAGGTAAGGCCAAATACATGGCCCTACAATACATATAACGCTTACCAAAAGTAGAAATTATCTACGATAAACTAGCGTCTTCCTCGGAGACTAGGCTAGTTTCAGAACGTGAATATACTCTGAAACCTAGAATACGACTGTGCATAAATCCATGTAGGCAACAGTTTACCGGGCTGCTTGTCGCGTTTTAATTGTAATTAAATTATGCAATTCAGAAGTAACTTCGCGGCGCAGCTTCACAAACAATATTTGTTGCCCATAGCGTAAATACCACCTCTAATATCACAAAATACAAGCGAATAATCGCGCAAAATTAAAAATTGACATGGACCTCTCAACAACTTGGCATGGGAGCAAAGACTCGGATATTTTACGCATAGTGTTGGCTCGAATGCTTTTTCATAGAGAAATGAATTGGCAATGATCTAAATTGAAATGCCCACAATAATTGACACATTTTTAAATCATTTAAGCTTCATTATATGAATCGAACTAAATTATTGACTTTAATGTTGCCATGATGATACAATGAAAGAGCAATTTAAAATACTCATATCTATCATACTTCAAATCAACGGAATATAATTAATAAAAATCTATTTCATACATTAAACACTGTAATGCAATGTTTAACATTTGGTCATAAGAATAGAACGGTTTCATAAAGTTGACTCGAACACGAAGCAATTTTGCGTTATCTGATCATCTAGCTTGTAACATCATGTTTTGGTAAGATTTCATACTTAATTCCACTTATCTAATTAATATCATTCTCTATCCTCAGTCAGTAATATTTGGTGATAAATACTATTAATGAACAAAAATACATCGATTTCGGGCGTGATAATAACTTAAATAAAATATTCATGGGCACCGCAAGAGACAAGCATTATATATCGCAACGTGGTGATTAATAGCTATTGGATATGGCATTGAATAGGAGCCAATGCTGTTAATTAATTATTAACGTCATTGTATTCATTATTAAACCTGCAACTTGGCAATACCTCTCCGTAATCACAACTATATTAATGAATATTTATTTCTAAATAGTCAGCGGAACGTGATGAATGAGTATATCATTTGACTTAAATATGCGTTTGTACCTCGGCGGATTTTTTCCCTGCTAATTAATATGATTTGGGGGGAATAAATAAAATTATATTCGGACCAATAAGCACAATAAGCATAAAAACATTTATTTTATATTTTAACTGAATTTTCAGTTAAATAGTCTTGATTTAATTCACCAGGGAATAGCGTTTTCTTTAGAACGAACTAAATGGTTTAGTTCAGAGATCTTACTGCATACTTCCTATTAAGTGGCGAACGAAGACTGATTAATTAGAGCATTTCCCAGATTTCAGGCAAGCATGCAAAGGTTTGAAGTTTTTGCTAGCGTTTTATTTCGAAGAAACAAGTATTTAACCTTCAGTGTATTTTTTCACACGAATAGATGAAAAGATTTTATTTCTATAAAAGTTTGTAATGTAGCCCTTTTTCTCCCAAATCTCGTAGTGTCCCTCATCAAATTCAGCTTCCTTTTACTGACCATAACAAACGCAAGTAATAACAAGAAAAGTTGTTTGATTTTTACTGCGTACGTCCTACAGCAAGTGGTTGACATAAAATTTAGCGAATCCTTTCCCATCAAAAAGCAGATTTAATACTGCTACATGTTACGGCATCGAGGCTGTTGGAGATTACTGAGGAAAGAATCAAAGGGTTAACCCAAATGGAATATCCACCGAGAGGGAATATTTATGGGGTGCCGTAAACTGGATACCATAAACTCGAGGCAAGTCGTGTCCTCAACAACAGGCGGTTCAGATGTTGTACGTATTTTAATACGGAGAACACATGGATTTCTATGGTGAGAATAACGGGTGTAAAAAATTCTCCCTAGAGTCTGCCAAAAATACTCGCGTTAAGGGCTGTATTAGATTAAATAACGAACACTCATCATAAATCATATAATATATCATATCATATATCATGAAATAACGTACATTGGCGATACATTTCATCAGGTCTGGAGGTACAAATATGAGTCTCCTGAGTATTCATTAAAAATCGCATACATTTATTCATTTATAAGGGGATAATTTAAGTTATTTTTATCCCTATCATTTTCTGGGTAAATAATGCCCTCATATGCCAATTCTATAACTCCATGGCGCAGATGGAAAATTTTCAAGGATATTAGGACACTATTCAAACTAAATATGGAAACGTTAACAGATAGATTGATATGAACTCTTACGAGAGGAGACGTGATAGCTAGATTCTGAAAAGAAGCTAAAAAAAAGTCTATCACCACCAGAAGAGTGTGCTCTCAAACACAGCTTTATCTATCGTCCTGTCATGCACCTTAACCTTCACTACACCAAGCATGAAATGAATTCTTCCCCTCATGCCCGCTTCCTATGATTTCCTCGAAAGTTAAGCCCGGGACTACTTTCGTCAACTTTCCCACGGAAGCTCACTATTTTTGTGAAACTTGTATCACATAGACTTTGCCTAAGCTACAAGCATTCATCTCAGGACACCCTTATGTATTCTGATATGTCTAATTTGCTCACATGGTTCCTCGAAGTAGAAACTGTAGGCATATCAACTTAGCATCTATTACATGGCAATTAAAAAAGAGATCCAAAGCTGATTTTTATTTTTTCATTATGTAAGTCAAAATAATGTTGTTTTTTCAGCCGATGCCATGAAGATACAGTCCATAATTCTCATTTTATTGGTATTTGGAGGTGGTAACGATTTTTTTCGCCATATGGAAGGCAAAGTTTGGATAGAGAGGAAAAAAGTGGCGTCGGCATTAGACTGCTTTTTACGTAAAGCGCAAATAAAACCACGGCTTACCGTCTCACCTAACGAACGCAGTGCTGTACTTACAGTTACCAGCACAAAATATCGGAGCAGGTAATGGCCAGTTACGAAAGGACGTTATACATAGGGAACGTAATCGCACAAGCTGACGTGTGTACAAAGGCGCAGTCAAAATTGCGTCGTGTAAATTGGTGAATAGCTAGAACACATGCGAGAATGCATGGTCATGAGATTCAGAATAGCCCATGATTTAATTTCGTTCGTGCACTCCCGCAATTTCAAGCCATAATGAGAAATTAATAACGCTCTAACCTGCGCAATTACGTGCTCCGTGTAAAATAGCCTTAATAATTCTCCACCACTGTTGGACCAAAACATACAGAGTGAGGTACCATCGCAGCATCCACCGAAACAACCCAAATTCTTCTCCCATCCTCTATATTCTACACATGTATTGCGTGAAATAACGACCACAGAGGCCTTTTTTCCCAAGTACCTCTATTCTGCAACTCATTAAAAATTGTCGTTGGCGGGTTCATAGCGAAAACCACAAGATTAAAAACTTACTATTTGATCAAGGCATTAAGTATATCAATAATACTTACAACATATCTACTTGTAATATAGTACTAGCAATTAAATTTTCTCAAATACTCCATCTCAGAATTGGCCAACAGGAGTAGCCTTAATATTCAAGTCCGTGGATCTACAATTTGCATCAGATCATAGTAATATGATCTACTGTTTTAAAAACTTTTTATCCATAGATGGCAGTACTTTACATCTTATTCAACAATTATGGCATGAGTGAACTTGGAAATCTAGTCACACCGGGTAATGCTTGCCAGGAGTAATTAATCCAGCGCTAGTAAATCCGATACCGGTGACCACTGGGACGCACAAAAGCTTAACTGTTCGTCAAAAAATATTCGTTAACTGGCTGTGAATGTCGGTACACAAGCGATATGCTATGTTCCTGACGATTAAAAATACAATAAGACCTCATAGGAAGCACCGGTCCGTCCAGTAGAAACTTGATTAATATTAACACTCATGGCGCACTTAAATCGATGTTTCAAAAATGTCCACAGCGCGGTGATGCATTCACAGCGATTAATTAATTCTTTAAAGTTATAATGAAGTATTTTTAGCCACGAGGAAAAGCGTTAAGAAGGTATGCAGTTGACAAATAATATCACAAAGACTCGGTTAACAGCTCAAGTTATCAAGCTCAGCTGTTTCCCGTGAAAGTAGGATCTCTATACCGTTAACAACGCAAGTGATGACTTTTATAAATTCATTTAAGTTTGCGGTGGGTGACACCACATCTATAGACCGATTAAACATTATTTATAGTATTCGTGCGAAGGTCTTAGGGAGAGTAATTAATATTTCGCAAATATATCCAATTCTAGTGGTTATTTTACAAGCAGCAGCAAGCTTATCTTTCCATCCAAAAAATTCCTAAGTAAACTGATGTTGATATCTTACGATATGCTGTCGATTACGATGATACGATTTAGTCGATTAATAATGCAGGGCAAGAATCGAAAATGTCATTTCGAAGACCAAACAAATCGCATCACACAGAATCAACACGAAAATAAAGTTTACGGTGAGAAGACGGGAGCATATTGCGTGAGTCAAATAGGAATCAAATCCGAGATCTGCACTAAATTAATTTGACCTAAGCCGATGCGCTAATGGGTTTGGAAAACATGCTTCAACAGCGGTACAGTACTCCTCTAATTCTGGTATCCTACCACCAGGGTGAGCAATTTTCGTGCTGTTCCATGCGATCACTGCAGTCTATCATTTTGCTGTGTTTTAACGGCTCCCAATGACCTCTCCTCTTCCCCTCTATTCTTCAGGGCCACGCAAGCTCGCACGATTTGAATCTTTCGAACACCTCCTTATGCCCTTGCTCTCCTGACCCCAAGGTTAAAAACGGCCCCTGGAAAAAATACTTAAATGGCACTTTTTCTTTCCTGCACTTCCATGACGAAAAGCTTTCTTGTCAGTATGAAATAGCTCTAAGGAAAGGCACTTTCGAGTTTCCTTAGAAAATATTACAGATTAAGTTCCTGCAAAAGTTCTTGGAATATATCAATCGGGAAAAAAATGGCGGTGGTAGAAACGTTACGAGAAATTGAGCAGGTCATTAGGTGAAATACCAGACAATAGTCCACCTGCATAATATTCCAGGGAAAAAACAAGATTTTTCTCCACTGCCGATATTGCTTGAATTCATTTTGATCATTCAATACTGCTTTGGTACGTGAAGTAAACCCAAGTATTTTCGTTGAATAGTATATTAGTCCCACGCAACGTGTTCTGTGACAAATAGCATGGTATCGAGAACATTTCCACCCTTATCTTTCCCCAACCTCTCCCGTCCCAACAGTTTGCTTCATTTCTCCGCCCAAAAACACCCGGTCGATTTCGCCGTATTTTGTCGGATCACGCCCCCCTCTCAAGAATAATATCTCCTCTGATTGCTAGTTCTCCTCCCAATCCTCATCCGTATCCTTTATTTCCATTTCCCCGATTATTGTTTACCAAGCGACCGTATTCGTTCTTAACTGTCGTGGTGCGGTCAGCCGATTCGCCGGCGAAACTATTATTCAATTTTCACTACATTGATAAAGTTACATTTATCTTTACACGATGTACAATAAGTTTATTTTAAAAAAAGGGCAGTGGAGTTAAAAAGACAGCCGAATAAATCCCCACAGAAAACCAGTTCGGATTTATTGTGACAAGGGAAGCGAGAGAGAAATAATATACCCATCCCCGATATGATCAAGACGTGACCAAACTATTTTATACTGCCTAAGTGGACGTGGAGACAGCATTTGGTAAGACAAAAGAAAATAAGTTTGCACTCAATGCCTACAGAGAAAATAATTCAGCATAAGCTACAGTTACAGTAATAATGAACAAGTAGTAGGTAGAAATAAGCAAGAAAATGAGATCTAAGAAATCGTGGCAGGTAGAGTAGCATAAGGGCAAAAATAAACACAGAAGAAATTGTAGGCTGCAATTATACCATTATAAGATCCTGCATTACTACGTACTCATTATAAAGTAATTCAATTTTGTTATAATTAAAAGACACGGTATTGGATACCCAACGTAAAAACCCAAAAATAAGTGTTTTTTTTGAAGGTGCAATTCATTATTTTATTAAAACCGTGTGCGTGAGGCAAGTAAGAGACCCAGTTGGAACCCAGAAGGTCATTATTATAGTTAGGTTAGTATTATACGATTTAGAGAATATTTCTGGTAGAAATGAGTATGCAGTCAAGGACAAATTTATTCAATTGAATATCAGAGTTTATGGACAAAGCGCACTACTTCTTAAGGTACGATGTAAACAAAAACATGGTAGCGCAAGCGAAAGATATCAAAGAAAGTCATCCAACCAACCAATAAATTTCAACTGAATATGAGACAAACTTCACTTCACTCACCTTGAAGTCAACCCAATACTATTGAAAATATTTTTACCACATACAAGCGAAAGTGGATTAAATTTCTTAGTTCCCAAACTCTTTGTATCTCTCTTTATCCGCCTTCTTCTCTCTTAGCTACTGCGTATGGTAGATCTGCATGTGCTGTGACATTGTTTACCGGAGGTAATAAAGTCCTCTGTAAATATGAATCAGGTCGAGTAGCAGCTCACAAGTCACTTGAGGTAACAAGCAAGTCGTTAATTTATTATGAAATGTCATAAATATCTTACATTCACAAATCGTGCGGGATGCGAGAAAATGATTTTTTTGGCCACCCCTATAATCCAGCAAATATTATTTCAATGAGCAATATTTTTTATGATAAAAGAAGACTGTTGGTTCAACGGTCTAATTTTTAACTGAATATTTACACGATATATTTAAACAAAAATCTTGTTTAGCTCAACAGTTTTAGTTTTGTACAGTGCCGGTATCGATGTTGATATTTTTCTATGTTACTACGCAAACGTTCCAAGAAACAGCATTTTTCAAAACTTAAATAAATGCCACAATATATTCACGTCTTTGTCAATATCTCCACCAAGGATAGCAGTGCACAGTGCTATTTCACTAAACGCAGTTCTGGAATTTCGCGTTGCCGTCCGCGAAGGAACGCTCTGTGGCTGTTCGCCTTGCTCCCCGCCGTCACGTGTCAGCGGCTCATCCGTTGAGAGATACCTGGCATGACGACACATGGGAACGCAGATGCAGTCTCACCACTAGCATTACCTGCGGTTCGCGGTTCATAACTCCGTTGTTTCCGCATTCCTAAGAACGGAGAATTATGCAAAGATGTCAAAGATGTTACAAGGTGATATGTGGAGGATATTGGTACGATGAAACGCATGAGTCCACGTGGAAACAGCATTTTTGGAATATGCTCTATGTAATACATTTATAAGGCTATTTTTCCTTGAAACCAATTCATCTTTATTTAAATAGAATGTTTTATTTGATATTTGTTCTCTAACTCACTATGTACTAGGATTCGAATAGGTAAAACAAAAAAAAACCTTTTTGCCTATACTGCCTCGCCACTCTGCGTTGTGTAAATTATGAAGAGAATTTTCATTTTTCGGGTATTTAACAACTTTTACCATGGTCACTTTTTAACTGGCCCCGTTATGTGCAGATTTTATGATAATGAAACTTAGGTGTTGTTTTCTGGCAGTTATTTTCTTTTAAATATCACTTTCTTCCTTCCTGTTTGATCTTCTGTTTCCTCCTTGTTATTGATAATAAAACTATAACTTACATGATTTAATCGGTCTTATATCCATTGATAAGTATTACTATGGATATTTGCTACTAAGGTGGGAGAATACATTACAAAGTATGGGGTCATTTTATATCCTAAAAAATACGTATTGGCTAAAAATTCGGTCTAGAAAAACTACACGGAGATACTGGAGAACCTGAAATTGCCTTGGGTTTAGATAAAATACCATCGACGATATGCACAGGTAGTCTACATGTGATTCGGGCATTCTCATTATGGGATAATGTTATAAAAGGAATTAGGGCTTACAGCGTGAATTTTTAGATGCATGCTCCCAGTCACGGCCAACCCGGGAAATGAGAAGACCATTAACACTGTCTGACCAAAATATACTCCTTCGAGGTTAAGGGCAATATTTAACGAGTCTCCTCTTTTTCTAAAAACGGTGTCGGTGGAATGAAGTTTCGTGCTCATTATTCATCAAACGCGCACCACGGGATCATAAACGGCGCGACACGAAAATATCACGATGGAAGGTGAGAGGCGTCATCGCGGACAAGACCCACCTTTTGGCTTCCGGTGTGTCGGCTAAGAATATGAAAGTTTGAGCCCAAATTACCCTACCAAATTTGAGACCCGGAATGAACAGGTATACACAGCCATACCTTAAATGTAAACTAACAGAAAAAATTCCATTAACTTTATTTTTACGTTAAATTTTTCTCCCTAGGATCTATTGACTACCAACCCATTTAACTCACAAGTAATAAAGTAACTACATAAAAGAGTTTTCATTGAGTCATATATTTGGGCGATTGGGCAATTTCTCAATCATTTTTCACATGACTTCCATTACACTAGGCATCATCTATCTATAAGTAGATGTTTATTTCTTAGTACAGTTGATGATAATGCGTTGCCATGTAATTAAGTCCAATAAAATAGATTTTTTCTCAATAATATGCCATGTCTTGTAAACATAGAATTATTTCAGTTCTTGTAGCTGGCAGGTGGGCAATTGCATTGGGGCAATCTTGTCGCAATGCCTTGCGGTACTAGCCCACAACAACTGATTGTATACCCTCTACATGCATATGAAACCCGCGATCCACCTCTGGGGTTTTTTAACTTCGTTTTTATCAACATGCCATATGGTATATATCATTTTATTATACGTTCACATAGTTACGGGTAATGCGCTGTGCCGCTAGGAATTCATCTCTGGATACAATGTTTTGATGCTGGAAAAATTACACATCATTAGAAAGATATAATACCAGCATCGGTGAGGATTAGATTGATGCGGTTGGACTCTCACCCCATTGGCCCGGGCTCAAATTCCGCAGGTGGTGGAGATTTTTAGAGATTACCTCATTCCTATTTGTGTGCTATGTAGAGAGTACTTGAGTTCATCATTCCGTGCGTCGTGTTTAAGAATTGGCCTTCTTTGTGCCTTTCGTTTAGAGCAGGCTGATGCACTCGTCCACTATTTTTTATTGCTGTCGATGCGATAGAGTTTGAAAAATAAAGGAACCCAGATTTTTCCGTTTTTCGATCATTTGCTTACTTCTCGAGCTATTTTTGGCGACAGATCTACGGGCTTAACCCTTTCAAAGATAAGTTAATGATGTCAATGACTCTTGCCGACCGGCTCACCACTACTCCGTTTCTCTTCGACTAGTGAGCTATTTTTTTGGCCAAGGATCGGACCTCGTTGAACGAATGAAATCGTATTATCTCTTTTGTATGCATTATAATTAGTGCCAATGGATACAAATATAGATTTTGAAATTTACACCCTTGTGCGCGACCCCATCCCACATTTCAAGTTTCTCCCTTACTAGTAAATGAGCCATGTCTCTAATAACGTCACCAACTCACGGAAAACAAGCGACAACTTTCACGTTTCCTTATTACACACCTACAAGAAAATGGCTAAACGAATTAGATTGTTTATTCGCCGTGACAAATCTTTTTCTTTCATTCATCGATTTTTCAATAAATAGCGATTTTCGAGTATGAGTCAACGATCCCATTAGGACTGTTCACGACAAGCCAAATTACGCCAAGTTCAGTTTAACTCCGATTAGCGTCAAGTGCACGCTTCGTAGGTTAAGGAGGCCTCGTAAGTGGACTGACCCCAAATAATTCCGCCCCCTATCCTCCTTTTCTCTTCTTCCATTCTCAAGGAATCCCGCACTGTCCCAATCTCCCTTCCTTCTCCTACCCCCTCTGCCGAAGAATCTCGTTTCCCTCTCGCCCAGAGCATTTCTGAAGCCTTTCTGCCGATAGAGCCACAGGAAATGGAGACGGGCGCAAGCGATGCAATCATCCCAGCCCAGATATACGCCAGCTCCTCACAACCCTACTTCCATTGGCCACTCTCAAGATCTCTTTCTTCCCGCGCCCTCCGTGGCGTAGCGTTGTAGTCAGCCTCCCTGGGCACAGATCAATTGTTACACCTTTTTTCTCTCTCTCTGGGATATATGATATAATAGTAAAGATGTTATTTCAGGAAACAACGTAAATACAAGGCAACGAATAGATCTTTTATAAAATATTTAAAGTTATCACAAACCACTCTCAGAACATAATTATTTGGGGAAATTCGGCCTATGCCTCCACAATCATTAATCGGCGATTTGAAGATTGCCTTAGCGCTGTTTTCTACCCAATTCCTCTATCTAATTATCTTTTCAAAATTACATCAGAAAAACTGTATCACATTTGACCGATGTACTCCACAGGATCACCCCCGACCGAATATTTGAACACGGAGCTAGTTTACCTTCAGAATAATTTATTTGACGGAACTCAATGCCTAATATTAAGGATTCTTACCAGTAACACATGATATATAGAAAATAAATACAACTTCAAGAAAACTTAACTATAATAAAATAATTATTCCATTAAAAAATACCCAGAGTGTTATCACACGGTAAGCAACACTCTCACTGAAGAAAATAATTTTTCGCTTGAATTTTCGAAATGAAAATCACTCACTCAGTATTTCAACTCGAAGATTGGAAGGAATAATTGATGGTAAAGATCACACCAAACTAAGTCACAGGCATGTCATATTATTTCATTCCGAATTTAAGGTCCCCTTCCATTCCTCGTGTCACCTGGATTTCGACGAATTTGAATTTGAAGTATGCGAACGCTTCAGCTGGTATTAGAGCGAAAGACCATGAGGCCAACATCCAAGCGCTCCAACCCCAAGGCAACCACCACGCTTCCCTTTTTGGAATGAAATTAGCCACTAAATATGTCTAAGTAATATACATGGGGGAGAAAAACTGTTTCACGAAATTTTAACCCATATAATGGCAAGAGTATGAGGGTTCAGGGCGAACCCTTCGAGGATACAACGCACCGGGGCCGGGAACCAAGCCAGTGGCTTATACACCCGATCACCCGGGGAGGGGGAGGAGAGGAAGGGAAAAGGAAAGAGGCGCCGCCGCGATAGGAGCCCGACGACGCCTCTGGGAGAGGAAAGGTTCGGAAGGGATGGGACGGGGAAAAACACCTCAACGCTATGGAAGCGAAGAGGGCCCTACTATTAGCGAAACCAGGCAAAGCCATTAATGTGCCAGCGATTTTAGAGGATTTTCCGATGAGGAAGAAGAATCCATCGATCAAATCGCTAGATCCTTAAAATGGCAGAAGGGATCAAGATTACGAACGATTTTTATATGGGAAACGTATAGTTTTTAAACTACAGAAACTTTAAGCAAAGCGCTCCGATTGGCCGCGAGTTTGCTCTGGTACCGATACCGTTGGCAATTCATAACTTCGAATGCTTTCCCTTCCAAAGACCTCGATGTATCCAAACCATCCGGCAACAGGGAAAACTCACGGCAAATCGGAGAGTCTGGCGCAAGGTTTACGTAGTTTAAAAATGGTGCGCTCTCGACCTAAACATGGAGAATCGGCAGGCAAAACGTTCGTAGTCATAAGTTTTCCAGGGTTTCCCGCATCAGGGAAAACTAGTGGCCAATCGGAGCGCTTGACGCTAAGTTTCTGTAGTTTAAAAATCCTATTAAATATGTATCCCCTTCAGCACACTGCCGTCCGGGGATGTCATTCTCCTCGTCGCACTTTGCTCTCTCCCCTACCTTTCTCCGCCCACGATGAATACGATGAAGAAAAGCATTTCCTCAACGGCCCATCGTGATTACCCGGTTCCATTCCACCCTCTCATCTTTTTAGCAAAAGGTGTTACTGCCGTGTTTCGGAGATGGCAACTGGTTGGTTGACGTCCTTGGACCAATATTTTCATGGCCTCGTTCTTATATTTTTTTCGAGCACGAGGTCAAAATTGGGTGCTTTGCCTCAATCTCCACTTCCCTCCGTGATTTTTCGGCAACCTTTTTCGTTCCCATTGAAGGAAATGGAGGCGAGGCAGGAAAAATGGAGGAAGAAAATGAGATGCTTTTGCTTGGAGAACGGGGGCACGATAAAGATATGGATGGGCGCGGCGCAAATTGTGTTTCTGCACTATGGAAATGGTCGGGAATCCCTATCATATTTTCGACAATTTACCTTCCTCTTTCAGGCATAGGATCTCAAAGCCACGATAAGGCAAAATCGTTTCTATCTTCATCGCGGATGTTTGCCGCGGAGTCCGTATACAATGTCACTCCAAAGCACCTTTGCTCTATACAAACAAAATATGCCCTGCATAAACTTATACCTTTATTTTAACCTTAATACAATCTGATAATTTTGAATAGAATGCTTTATACGTTGTAGTTAATTGTGATCAAGTCAAAACAACTAATTTTAGGGTGCTAGGTGTTAATTGTTTTCATAGTATAATTATAATTTTGAGTGAGATACAAGTATAAAATATAATAGCTAGTCAATAAAGTTACCTGTAAAATGAAGAGTGAAATATGATAGTAGCCAGATTACATGCTAAAGTAAACAAAGATAAATATTCAAAGTGCAATGAAACTTGTTCACACTCGAGGAAAAATTTGAAAGGAAAATAAATAAAAATTGGCATAGAAGTCTTAATGTGGTGAAATATGCCAATTGTTCTATGAGCAAGTCCATTGGTGGGCCCATAGTCGCCACCGCTTTCAAGCATGTTGTCGCCAATCCTAGATTCTTTAAGTGTAGGTCCCTTCACTGGAGCCATTGGCGAACGAAATGGATGAGTGGAATCGACGGGTCAGTATACAGTTAAAGGTGGAAAGTGGTGGAAATTTGGAAAGCCGACTATCGACATTTCGGCGCGAGAACCGGAAGCCACCGCCAACGGAAGCTAGCGTTACGGCTACACGATTTTTCTTCTTCCTAGCATGAAATGTAACCCTTAATACATTTGTATAACTTATAGATGACGCTTGTATCTACAACAGATAAAAAAACAAAGAAAAACGAATAAAAGCCTTCGTAGACAAAATTTGATTTTTAAATTTGAAATGTTAATATCCTTCATTAAGTTGTTTAAATTTCATAAAATATCTATTAATCATCTTTCTCAATTCACGACGTTAAAAAAGTCATAGCATGCTTATCTACCTTCCTAATTTTCGGAATTGTGACGTCTATTATGAAGACAGTTTCGTGAAATTTCAGTTTTAAGAATTTCAATATCTTGTAAACCGTGATGGATATGTATTACAACAAGATGTTGGGGTTTTAATTTTGTAATTAAACGGAGATTTTTTGCCAAATTTGGTCAGAAATCATTGATCCTGCCGGCAATCATAGGGTAGAATTTGGGCGGAATAACTCACCTATTAATTCTTTTATCTCTTTCTTTAATCGTAAGTAACAGATTCTCTCCGTAGAGGCAATTGACGACGAGGCCGCCGCCAGCGAGTTTTTACTGTCGGTGCATACGCATAATTGGAAATCGAAAACATACACAGCTCCCTTTTCCGACGATAATCCACTACTTACACTCAAGGAAAATATTCTATTGTGAAGGACTCTTTGTGGATTATGGCATAAGCCTTATGGGTACAATTAGCATACAAACAAAGCACCCTCCAAATTGTAGGTGACACGACCACCTCAATGGGTGGCCTGAACACCAGGGAATTTTTTCCTGTTCTTTCATCGCTAAGAGTTAGCTAAAGCTAACGATAGCTAGCCACAAGGAGATAATTCAACAATCGGAGTGAGGGTGGCCAATTTCTGTGTTATCTCGTGTTCGCAACCACTAGCGATAGCTAATATTTTTGTGTCTGAGGTTATACATTTGGTAGCCGTAAGAATATCAGGGTGAAATACGCTAACTCCACGTGAGTTAGATATATTGAGATGGTAACTATTATTAACAATCAGAATGAACGCCCAAGTCTTCACCATATAAAAACATCAGTCATATGCTGTGGAGACTAGGGCAGCCTCAGAGTGCAGGCATCAATTGTTTTCTCACTTACGTTAACGAGATTCCGTATCCTCTCCATTATAAATATCTCTCACTCTCACGCCTTTTTTATGCCCAGCCCCCATCATGTGGGGCCATCCCTCATCTCCCAAGTGGCGATAAGTCTCCGAGAAGCGGATTTTTCACCGGCTGCGGGCTCAATCTCCGCAATACGCCATCGTCGTCGTCGACGGTGAAAGGCAGCGGCCACTGAATCACGCGATCCCGGCCCGTCTATCTGCCTGCGTGCGGGCCTCCATCACACACACCTTTCCCTTTCATTCCCTCGACTTTGATTTCATGCAGAAATGACCTCCGAATCTTTATTTCAATTGCTACGCTTCAGTGAGGGTCTCCTGCTCCGGCAATACGATTAAAAACTATTACTTGACACTAAAGATTGAACTTACCATATCATTATTAAAAAATTTCTTCACCTGCGACAATTTGGAGTAAATATAAAAAATTTTCTCGATGTGGCTGCACCGAAATTAGAAGCTAAGGACAGCACGTAAACATATGCAATATATCTATCTGTTTCTTTTTATTGTGAGACCTGTAAATTGTTAGAAGGTAAATGAAACGCTTTAAAAATATGTTATTATTAGAATCCAATACCCTGTCTTCTTTGTTAGTGACTGTTTTAACGAAAAAGCATCTTTCGTGATAAAAAACTCAGTAAACAAAGTTACCATAAAAGCCAAACAACTGCATCATCATAATCAGAAAATAAGCTACATTTCCGAACACTGGAAATTTGGAGGGGGAGTAGGAAGAAATGGGGAGTATGAAAAGATCACGTGATCAGACATTTATCCCTTCCACTCCTAGTCGCAAATGGAGGCTATGAGGAGATCACTATTATCTGCCCTTACTCGCTTAAATACGACATCCTTTGACGTGTTCCAGCGAATGCAGATTGGTCAATTTCCCAACCGATACTTTCTCCAGCAGTATTATTCAACTGCACCTCCGCATTCATTGGAATAGCGCGTTATGACTATTAATATAGCATTAATTTTCCATCAGCTTATGGATTAGAAAAAATACGAGAAACATTTTTCATTATTCTTATTTTATCACGCGCCTCACATCAATTTTTCGTGCAAACAACCTGTGTATTTCGGCGTTTATCTACTATTTTTCAAGCATTAAAAAGTATCAAAATTGAGGCTAACATGAAAATGCGAGCTTAAAACACATTTTACAAAAATATAGGTCAATAAGGAAAATTTTTCCCAACGCCAGCCTACAAAATCCAGATAGAAAAGAATAGTAATATACTTTCGTGAGCATGAAATTCACTGCATTTATAGGAGGAGCCTCCTTTTTATTTATGCATTTATGTATTATTTTTCATACTGTAATAAAGAGTATCGAAAAGATTTAACATTGAGGCCAATATAAAAATGCGGGTTTAAAAGACATTTTACAAAAATAGCTCAACAAGACATATTTTTCCGCACTTAAGTCTCCAAAAGTAAGCTAGAAGAGCATATTCATGGATATTCACGAGCATGAAACTCACAGTATTTCTCGGAGGAGCCTCCTTCAGCCCACCACAAAATATTACCACTGCAACCTCTTTGAATTCGCAGCCATCCGTCAATTTTTTTCTAGTGCCATCGATCCTTTCCTCGCCTCCGTCAACTCATCCTTTTTCATTGCGCTAATCCTCCATGAGCCACGCACGCAAAAACAAGGCGATTGATATTCAGTGCCGAGCGGTCGCTTCCATTCGGCGACAAGGGATCACCTGGCAAGGAGCCATGAACACCACCTGCGGCCGAGCTGCCTCAATAAATAGGGCGCTTTGGACCCTTTAAAAAATGTCCTATGCCCATCAAATAGGAGATCATCAATATTTCTCGAAGATTAGATGAAACAGAGACATTCAGAAAGCTAATGAGGGAAAGATATTATACCAGTAATGAGCACCAGATTTCGCATTTTTGTGCAGTATAGACATGATTTAAGGACTAAACACTTCTATTTGAGGTATACATTGATGAAAATATTCTTGAATTTTGTGTAGCAATGATAAATAGAGAAAATTTATTCGTCGATGGATCAACTTTGGGGAACATCGTCATGTTATTGCAAGTAATCACGTCTTAGTAGTTTTCCACATATCGTCCCTTTAACCCAACCGGTTTGTACATTACTATGTCATACTCAAGGGTATAAATCCGTACAATGGAGTTGCGCCCTTGAAAATGACACATTATGTACGGAAACTGGCTGTGCTAAATAAAATTTGCTTGGAAATTTACTCAAAAGTTAAATATATATTGATACAAAAGGTATAGCATTTACGATAAATTCATATTAAGTAATAGTTTTTATCGCATAAACGGAGCAATAATTCCTTATGAAATCGTTTGAACTACGATAAACAAACAGAGGAGATTAGCATGAAGCTTGGAAAAAAATTATGATATAACCTCTGAGAGGATAAAATAAACTCAGATTGTTGCAGAAAGAAAACATATTAATTGAAATATTGCGCTTACTAGCCCAAACGCCTGTTGCCATTCACGATTAACTATCACCAGACGCTATCTTGCGGAATACCATTGCGGTAATTTTTATCTTATGTATACAAAATATATGTCGCTATATCTCATCGTATGTACAATCAATAAATCCTTGTACCTATGCTATATTGCTCCTCATGAATATACATTTTCCTCAAAATCAAATATCGAATGAATCATGAAACAGGATTTATTCAAAAACGTACCCAACCAGGGAAAATGAATTTCTTCGCGATGTAACACAAATGATGATCCCTGTTCTATAGAGGCATTCTAGACTGGGAAATGATAAACGAGATTTCCATATTTTTTTATTGTTTCCACGACCTTTTGAAACGCTGGAATCGTTAAATGGGACATGGAGGTTTTTCTTACCTTAACTCTCTCTTCTTGTTCAATAAACGTCGTGCGATTCGTGGAAACTTTTCCTCTTCCAGTCTGGGTACCGTGACGTTTACAGTTGACACAGGAACGCCATTATATTTGGCTTGGCTCAGTGGAGGCAACTCCGACTTGAATACTACGTAAATATACGCGATAGTATTTTGTCCATTCTTTTTCTGTTGTACGCATTGCTTGCCGATCTCCGGCTTCCGGCTATCTCCGATTTGGAAAACTGTTCTGGCTTCGGGATCAACTTTGAGCTAACACCGCACAGTGAGCGGAAATGGAAAAACGCTGGTCAAAAAAACAGATATTTCATATTTGTAGGTAGCAGAACGAATTCTTTCTTTTTCTGTTTTATTATTTCTGTTTATTATTTATTATTATTTAAAATTTATTAATTAATTAAAAATAATTATTTAAAAATTATTTCTGTTTAGAATACTTAGCATGAATATAATACAATTTTTCCGAAGAAATGATCCGGAGAGTTTAATTTAGACAAATTCAAGGAGACTGAAAAATTCCCAAAATGTCATATCTGTCACGGGCAGCTCTCTTTACCCAGTCAGGCTACCAATAGGAGTAAGTATAGGCAAGAGCAATTTTTGGATTCTGTTCATACGAGGGCGATAAAAATGGAGAAATATACATATTAAGTGATCCCTAAAATGGCTGATTTGTTTCCATGTTGCTAATTTAAGAGGAAATTTCATATTTCAAAATTCAAAGTCATAATTATGAAGAATTATAATTAATTATCTGGATATTAATACACATTGCATAATATTTGCACAATATACATTTCATATGTATTTTTTCAATAAATATTTATTGCATTTCCAATTATTATATTGAAGATGAGAATTTCGAAATTGGCCACAGGCTTCGGTTACTCTGCGGCTACCTTGAGTGATCTTTCTTGTCTACTAAGAGCTGACCGCCCTTAATAAAGTCGCCATGAAAATGCCCTCCAGATAACCTCTTAGCATTTTATAATAGGCAAGTGGCTAGTTTCGGTGGACTTAATTCTAGAATAGAACGTCGGTATTCAGTTAATTTTCGACCGCAGTCACGAATATAACTTTCGTGTTTTCAATATCCGAAGAAAATATATAAGAGTTTATTACATGCCTTTCTATGCAATTGAAACACAATGCGATTTGAAGAGTAAGGTCGAATTATTACATTATAACGCTTGTAATAGTATCAGGTTTAACTCCTTTTAGGAGCTATCTGCCAAAAATCGCTTGAAAAGAAGTTCTAGCCATCAAAGTCTAGCAGCTCGCGGACTCCCTTCTTAGGAGCCAGAAATACATTAATACGGGCAGGGAATTGAGGTAGAGAAGGGGTAAAGTGTTACAGGTTGTTAGTGGTATTTATTGATGCCAGGCAATTTAGAAGCTTTATTCAACCACTGGAAGCTGACATTATCTTCGACGAGGATTTAAATAATGTTTTGGTCACAGTCAATACTGAGGTCATAAATCGCAGCAAAACATTTAGAGAGAAGATATGGTTATGCCAGAAAATTCATGAGTTTATTATTCAGCGTCTAGGGGGACTGCACCACCAGGAGACAACAAAAAATCATTATCTGAGCTGAAGAAGACCCACGCAAGAATTGAACCCATGAACTTAAGAAAAGCAGGCAACGAATTTGACCCTCACAGTTAGCACTGTATATAACCAAAATATAACAAAAAAATAAGATTGCTTAGCTACTCGGGATTTCGATAGAATATTAGAGGATAGAGTTAAACTCATTCAAAGGACAAAAAAATATATTCTATCTATCGCCTTCTCCGAACTAGCCGCAGGTGTGTAGCCCTGGAAAAGGAGCACACCTCTGCTCTGAAATCGTTAAATTTTCATGCCTGCCGCTCAGCCCGAAGTGAACTCTTTCTACCCTTTCTACTCTCAACTAACCAAACCAACCTTCGGGTTCAAGGTCAAAGAGTGCAATCCATTCTAACAAGTTCTGCACTCGATAATGCCGACCACCTCAACAAGCAGTCGACCGAATTTCCCGATCACTCAGCTCCGAATTGCCCGACAGTCGAACTGCCTTTAGCATGAATAATAGGCGGTTCCCAGACCGTACCAGGCAGCCGACCGCGCCATTAGTAATTTGATTTAGACACTTCAACCATGGCTCCACTCATCTACGCAACACCGGCGCGAGATCTTTGCCAACTAAAATTAAATAAAGAAAATGGGCTCCACATCACCTCCTATATTTTTGGCGCACAGCTAAGGTAGGGTGTACGAGGAACTTCCGAGCAACACTCAATTAGCCATCAATGATAGATTTCACTGGATATATTTCCAAAAATGAACTTTGAATGTAAGCTATGAAGCAGTAGATATCAACACCGGAACATTATCTAAGCGAATTCATCACTCCGCTGTTAATAAGGAATCGTCGATAAATCTTGCCTTAAAATTGAAGCGAATTATAGTTTTTAGTTTTTATGTGTGCTATTATTTGCAGAGAAGCTGCTACAAAATGATACAGACAGGTGTATAGGGCAAATAAAATCAAATGCTATTAACGGAAAGAAGTTACGCGGTATGAGAAAAAAGGAAGACTATTCCACCCATTAAAATAATTCTAAATACAATGCTACTAAGAATGATTTTAAACAGCGCATTTTATACAGCCGATTAGCCTGTGAAAATGGCTTTAAAAATATTTTAGATTTACGAAATAAAAAATATCGTAGAATCGTATACTTTATTGGAACAAAGCAGGAGTCGATTGTTATGTGACCACTAAGGGGGAGCGTAGAATTAGCTGGGAAAGTAAATTATCGTGCTTATGACTTGACTTACTGAGGGCTTCCCATCAAATTGCGGATTTACTGCGATGAGGCATTACGTCGACATTGATAGACTCTAAAAGTGGCGTTCAATTAGCATTTATCAAGCCTCATAGGCCTCTGTAACTCCGGCTTGCGAGTGAAACGTCAATTGGTGACCTCCTCGCAACGTCCGCATAGTGTATTTTTGACTTCCATAAGTAAGAGAGCAGATTAAGCGCAACAAACGGTGATTATTCTAAAGGCGGGGTGGTATGAAATGTTGCAATTATCACCAAAGAATGTCCGCAGTGATACAGACTACCAATATGAAACAAAAATGTTAATTATACTATAAAGTTTTGTGTTGGACTAATAAATTTAATAAATTTGGTGAATAAAAATGATTAATCGGAATGTTTTTAAAATTAATAACTAAAATCACGTGTTTAGATTATATGCACACAGGAATTTGCGCATGAATGTGTACCTACACAACTGTGGCTGATGTGTGTTCATACATAATTCTGCATTTACAAATTATGTTTAGTGCGGAAACGTGCGTTTGAAAGCAGCATTTTCTTACAATTCATCCACTGGGGGAAAATTTGTGTGGGAAGTAAGGCTTTCATAATTTACACTAAAGAAGGATTTACTTCCATTTGATTTTCTCTAAAGACTGATTTTTTTTTGGCATGAACGAGAAATTTTTAACTCTTTTAAATGTTCAGTTTTTCTTTGCATTTTTTATGGAGGACCTTGATACTATAGCCGCAGCAACGCATACAGACAAACGTGCGCTGACCAAAATTTTAGGGGGAATCAATTAGTACCATATACTCCTTATTTTCAATCTCTCTTGCTATTACTGCGTGTCGAGATTGACCAATGAATACAGAATTGCAGTTAGACGTATTAGAGTAGTGCTTGTACAAACCACACTGCCTGCTATAAGCTCACTTTCCTATTCATTTTTTGCTCTTCAGAGAACGCATACCTCCACTGCAGCTGTCTTTTGGCTGACGGAAAACTTACTTGAAACTTACCTTTACTACCACCTTGAAATTTTTACCTAATACGTAGTAAACCTTTTTCAACATTTAACTGTCTCTTAAATTTGAAAAAAAAAAATTAGAATTTTCTCACAAGCAATATTTTTTACATTTAAGAAACAGTGACATAGTGAAAGATGCAACTCTATCCACGCTGAAATTTTCAAGATGACATTGTGAGTTTTAAAGGAGTAACACTACGGAAAAAAAGACAAAATGCGACAAGTTGAGACGGTAGGACGCGTCCTCTTACCTCTCCCACCCGTTTACACCCCTCTTTCCTGAGCATTTGCAGACGTGAGCTTTCTCGAGGACTATAACATTCGGATGGAAGCGAAGCGCCTTTAGACCTCCCACTGGCCTCACATTCCCTGCAAATGCCACGCGTGACTCGATCACGGCGGCGCCCGATCCTATCGCAGCCAACGCGGTGCGCCGGCAATCCACATCCCATCCCCACCACCCTTTCCGCGTCCTCCCACCTTCCCACGCTCCCTGGGCACCACTGCAATGAAGCCCAGACTGACTACCTACTCCGCCACTGCCTCACTCGGGCGGCGTGTTTCTTTTTTCTTCCTATCCCCACTCAGGACACGCCAGTGACTCCGATCGCCGTCATGAACCGTGGCGTGCATGTATTTGTGAGAAGAGAGAGTGGGAAGGAGAGAATTGGAGTGGAAAAGTACGTTTACTTTTCCTATTTACATTTATTATCTTTTTTTCCTTCGTTCCGCTTGCACGGCCGCGGTGCAGTAGTGAGAGAAAGTGCTTTGTCCGACGGAGGAGACAAAGGTTATGTCTTCCTACATGGGAGATGTTTCTTCTTTTTGTTTCTCAGCCGTATTGCGGCCCTCTTCGGACTTGACTGCATTTGCTATGCGTTCTGTCGCTGTCGGGTGAGGAGCCTTTAAAAATAGAGCTGTAAAGATCCGTTTGCTCTCCTTTAAGAACTAGTTTTTTTTTTGTTCATACCCTTCTCTTTTCCTTTCTTCACCGTGATTTGCTGAATTCAGGAGTGACTGCGGAAAATTCATCCGGCACTTTTCTTGGAATTTATAAATGGAATTCATGCATGAATGGATCACAGATTTTTGAGTTTATTTACGTGACGCGTCAGGGTTCTATTCGCAACTGAAGAGCTTGCACACTAGGGTGATCAACCTGAAATGAGGACACCACTGCGCCTACCCATTGCTTGAAAACGTAATAGGTGCCACATAAAACAATGCAGGTATGCTGGAAATGAGGTCAAATAGAAAAAATATTGGATCATGCACCCGGAGGTGGTTTTTTTCTCTCACACTTAGCGGGAAAAACTGGCTATTTTGCATATGTTTTTTACTATTTAATTAATATTTTTCTGGTAATGCATGGCTTCCTTATCTAGATATGCCGTGAATAAAAATTATTATCATTAGTAAAGTACGTGATGAAGTATTTGAAATAGAAGCATAATGTCGGTGTTAAAGAATTAGCTGATAGGAGAATTTAGGGAAGAGTTGCGTCAAACCGATATTAGGATCAATGAACGTTGATGGAGATGAGTGATTGGTAGTGAAGAATTACTTTATAAATTAAATACCAAAAAAATTGTAAACGATACGTACTTCAGAGTGGAAAGTTTCTTTAGAATAAGGGTTTCCCTACCTGAGATTCCTTTTTTTCCTATATAGTATTATTTCCGCCCAACCATCACTTCCAACGGCTAACGAAGGCGTATACTGACTTATTTTTCCTCCTTCCTTTGACTTTGATTGAGAAGATGCATAAATATTTGATAATTTAAAGAACCTAAATCACATTGACTTCTATTGGTTTCACTCTATATTTTTAGGAAAATGGATAAATTGCTTAGATTCCCTTTAAAATTATTTTATGCATAGAAAATATGGAACATCATCTAGTCACAACAGGTAAAACAGTGAGGCCTTTGTGGCATTACTCAAGCCGAAATCAAGGCGGTTTCAAGCTTATTTTCAGTAAATACCCCAGGGAGCAGCAGAGAGGTAACGCACAATAATTAACAGCGCTTTCCTTTTGGCCGAACGAGGTCTAATGGGGGTAATCTTTGCCCTCGAACACGCAAATTACAGGATTCATTTCGCGTTCAATTGCCACGGACTCGCAGCCAAATCCTTGATGATGATGTGGTTAACGCCCTCCACTGCCAAACGAAATGTCGCGGGTTCGAATTCCGTCTGGGTAGTTCATAAGGCTCCCAGGGTATGGATATTTGTGAACGTGATTACGAGTTGATTGCAGGAGAGAACAGTGGTGTAGAAAGTACACTCGATACTAAGCAGTCATTTTGATTATTATTGTATAATGTCTATATGAGCAGGATTAGAGGATAGTGGATGCTCACGCACATGGTGTTGATGAGCACAAAGTTCGTAACTTTGGGATAACTTTTTCGTGATCTTTCTCAAATACCAATTCGTTTCTTTCTCAAATACCAAGTCAATTCAAATCTTGCTCCTTTCACCCCTCACAAACCGAGAGGTGTTGCAGAAAATGTAGTAAACAGAGAAATCCTCATCGTTTCTTTCAGAAGTCTCTACCTTTTATAGATAAAGACTTCAGCGAAGTAGATTTGCTGTGAAGAAGCAAGACTTTCAGGTTCTCTCCCTCGCTATTTTTTTAAAACTGCTTTACATGTTTCGAAAATGTTTCAGTTTTGTTCGCCTGGTGGAAGTTCATCGAAAACCTTGACGTTACAGAATACACTCACGAAAATAAAATAGCGACAGCTACTGTTAATTTTTAGCTACAAAAAAGATGAAGGGTACCTATGTGGGTGCGACAGAGAACATGGCTTAACTGAAGGAGTGGCGTTTATGAAATTCCCTTTACACAACTCTCAAAATCCGTGAGCCAAAAATAGGGTTGGAACTTTGTTCCATTAGCCAACACTAATGTACTCATTCTCTATTTATCAATATTTATGAATTATATAAATAATGTTGATATTTACACAAAATGATCAGTCATTCCGGAATTTAGGCAAATATTGTTTATTCATCTCTCTTGAGGCCAATAACAAATTAATTACTAATGTTGCTATTTTAGTTATATCTTTCAGACCAACCAACTTCCCGAAAAATTTTGGCTTGAAGAAGAACTCATTCGAAGAGCATGGTGGCATATTGGATAAAGTGCTCAGCAACTGGCCGAAGGGTCCATGGTTCATATCACGTGTGAAGCTTTTGGACACCTGCTAATAGAAAAATCTTTCAGACTTACTCAAGTTAAGTCCTTGAAATGGGAGGTGGCCTAGGGAAAATGAACTGGGTCTACACTTAATGAGTGTAATAAATGTGCTTGTTGCTTCTTCCGGGGCGTAGACTCCGATAACGGTTCTCGCTGAGCACAACACTTACATACCCGAGCCAACCCTCAGGTTGAAATGCAGAGAGAGAGAGAGAGAGTGGGAGGAACTCATGTAATGATTTCGTTACATGTTGCATACTATGCTAAATCACTCATCTAGACATATATACAATCTCTTAAATTCAACCCGAGGTGGATATTTAAGTTGGAGATTGGGCATATTTTTGACAAACTCAAATTGAGTTTTATAAGCAAAGAGAGGGGTTCTAGTGATTTGTATTGATTTAAATTCAGATTGGTCATAAATAATTATTATTATAATGAACAACTCGTATAGTTCGTAAAGACTTATTCTTGCTTTATCAATATTTATGAGTTAAATAAATAATGCTGATATTTAGATAAAACCAATAATTATTCCATAATTTTACTTGAATATTGGTTATACATCTCTCTTAAGGTTTATAACTATTAATTTATGTTGTTAGTTTAGCTATATTTGATTAACATAATTAGTAATTAATCGGTTATTTTTAAAAACAACATCATCCTCAACTTATTATTACTCTAAAATGCATGCTCCATTAAGAGAATGACCGACCATTACATGTGTTCTCGTCATTCACAGATGAGTGGCTTAATCACGTGCGAGGGAACCCGGAAGACCAGCTCCTTCAAAGTCACTAGACTGCAATTCTTGCTCTCATGATGGCACAAGAAGAAGAAGCTTCGTCAATTGCTGCCTCCTCATCTAAACATCCCGAGCAAACGTTGTCAAGAGGCACGGCCGTGTCCACTGCGACGGCGTGTAGGGGAGAGGCGAAGGCACGGGAGGAAGGGGCGTCATTGATCGCCCGTGTCGCACGCTTGGGCCGTGACTAGAGCAGCACCACTGCACCACGCACCTTAGTCTACCTTAAGGAACTAGAAGTAATCTCCAAAAGTCGACGACTACCACCGTCAAGTATTCAAAGAAAAAGACATTAAATTCAAAATATTTAGGATTCAATTCAAATTCAAGAAAAGTCAGGGTGCAAGAGAAGGAATTTTGGCTCAGAGAGTGCTCATAGAGAAGATAATGGAGAAAATTAACCTACTCTCATGGTATTTGTGGAGAAAGCATTTGATAACGTGGGATGGAATTAAATACTTCAGAATTCTGAAAAACATGGGAGTGCTCTACAGTGATCGTATAATCGTGCACAATTTGTACAAAAACCAAGTAGCTGTGATAAAATTTGGACCCAACTATACCGAAACAAGAATAGGAAAAGGAGTTAGGAAAAGGCAAGGGTATGCGTTATCCCCCGAAATTTTTAATGATTGCATCGAGATAGCAATTGATGAAAACAAAGATAAGGCAATGTTGATTCGTAGTCTTCCGTGGTGTTCAGAATTCGTGGATCTCTCAATTTCCCGGGTTTTCGCCGCGTTTTGTAGTCAGAGGTGACGACAGTTTCGCCAGGATTCCACCAGGCGTCTTCAGGTCAAAGTGATGATCTCCCTGTTTTTTCCGCGTATATATAAACTAATAATATAAGAGTATGTAAGCTGACAAACTTCATCCACTCACCATTAGCCCTGATGATGGAACCAGACTCGTTTTCTGAAACGTCGGCAGAATGGAGGGAGACCACCCGGCTGGAAGCCCGAATAGCCTTTTTCGAAGAAAGAAAAAGTCAGCAGAATAACGCAGGTGAAGAGAGCTCTCCACAAAAAGAAGAATCTTCTTACAGCTGAGAGTACAAGCATATGAAAAGGAAACAATTCATCAGATACTGCAAATGGAACATTTTTCTCTGTGGGAGCGAGACTTGGACGTTGACGGCAGCAGAGAAGTGAAGAATGAAAGCGTTTAAAATGTGCTACCGAAGAATGATGAAGATAAAGGTATCGACCGAGTAAGTAATAAGGAAGTGCTAAGAAGAGAAGGAGAAATTCTCTGAAAACCTTAAGCAGAAGACGGGAAAACTTAGTAGGCCACATTATGAGGCATGATGGCCTGATGAAAGCAGTCGCTGTGGGACAGGTGGAAGAGAAGAGGGGTAAAGGACGGCCCCGAATGAGTAACATAGGAGAGGTCATATAGGATCTAAAGGAGAAATACGTCACTTTGAAAAGGCTACGTAGGCTCGTTTATTTTTTCTGAGTTTAGCATTGAAACTAGGAAACAATGGCAGGAATTATATATCTGACATTATTTAACCTTATTAATCACGGGAATGTAAATTAATCGATTTAGTAACGAATTACGAGTGCCTATATTAGACCGCACTCAAAAAGCGCTGGGAAAATATTTTTTTCCCTCACTAGTTGGCCCAAAAATGGGGTTGCGCGGAATACATGAGGGCGCGGTTTACACGAGTACATACGGTAATGAAATGCACTTAAAATAGAATTTTCCATTCGAAACTCGACTTCTAGAGCAAAGCATTCTATGCTCGCCTAAAGTCGACCTCGCCTTCCCAATCCTTTACCCTATAAACGCGTGACAACGATTCGACTGAAAACCAACCGGTGTATGCGGGCCGACCTCTAGATGGAGGGTTGCCACGTGCGCGGTGGAATCCTTTCTGCCAAAAGGGAACCACCGAGAGGAAATCCTAACTGACCTTGGACCCTCTTAACCGTCAAATCTGCCCTGGCCCCAGGCAAAAAAAAAGCCCTATGGAAAAAAATTGGAGAGAAAGGGTTCGCAAAAAAAATCTCTTCAAACTTTCATCCCTCTCCCGTAGCCTTCTCTTTCCCTTTGTACTCCTGCCGCCTCAACCCCCCCCTACACACATCATTCCTCCCCATCTCCCCCAATTTTCCCACATCTCGACGTTTGTCCTCTTGAAATGCGTGTGATAGCCTTCTTTCTTTATTCACAATGCCCCTTGCTCCAGCTTAGCCCACGGCCCCTCCGCTTCAATCTTTGATATTCTCAACTTCTAATCCTTATTTCAACAAGAAAAAGGGATTCTACAAGATACTAATTTATATCTCCACATAAATTAGAGGAGCATTGGGCATCAAGTCATGATGCTTCAATTAACTTTTACAGATTTATCATATATCGTTTCAGAATTAATGGAGTAACATTTCCGACATTTAAGGATGAAGTTTTCTACGGAATAAAACAAAAGTAGCAGCTAGTTTTTCGGGAAGTCCTCCGCGCTAAAGCGTATTTAATTAGTTACATAAATTGATCATAAATGTCTTTTCATAAAAGAAAGCACCTCCAAAAATACCAAAGATGCTGTTGTAGAAGATAATTCAACGCGTTCCACATCCTTAAAGACTAATATTACTATTAAACTATTTTTCTGATATAGGTAGGTTTCCATAGGGTACTTAAGAAGTATTATTCTATCTAAAAAAAACCTATTCTCTTCCTTCCCCTCCCTCGTTTTAAACCTAACTTTCTACCCTCTAACACCGTCTTCAACATCCTCTTCCCGCTAAGTACTCCCTCCATCAATACCTTCAGTGTCCTCCGTATCACATCTACAAGCTGCCTTTCCTTACCCACCATGCCCAGCATTTCCTCATTCCTCCTCGTCTCCGTCCACTTCACTTTCTCCATTCTTCTCCACACCCTCATCTCGAACGCCGCCAGTCTTCTCTCCTCCTTCCTCAGCGTCCACGTATCCGTACCATAAAGCGCTACACTCCAGATCAAGCTCTCCACTGACCTTTTATTTTAACTCTTACGTAGCAATCCTTTCATAAGCTCCTTCCTGTTCATGAATGCCTACTTTGCTAACGCAATTCCCTTCCTGATGTCCTTATTGCAGTATTTACATAACCTTATGACGCTTAGTTGAGGAATATAACGTCAAATAGTGATAAGAGAACACCTTCATTTAATTCCAATCCGATGTCTAAATGAAAATGTTGAAAAATTCATTTCAGCAAATTTTCAACCACCACCTCGTCCTATAAACTATTGGTGTAGAGGGGAGCGCAGTATTTATCACTCTGAGTACATACCACTGCAGGGTAAAAATACGAATGCGAGAGTAAAAATCCATTTCTACATTCTATGCGAAGTCACAGTCTGCAGAAAAATAATGTCTCGCACCTGCACATTAAACGCGTGAGTTCCTCTCCACGATAGAATACTTTTAGGTGTATAAGCACCAGGGATTCTAAGGACAATAGCTTCGAATAAAATCGCTTAAAAATTTAACAACACTCACGTTCGAATGGAATATAAACACAGGAGCCCTCTTTCCTTTCCATCGAAGTCGATTCGTACTTACTCTGGAGCGTTTTTTTTTGTGCCATGTCGTAACTATTTTTCGAGAGGGAATCGCAGGCAAATCGTTTCGACGTTATGATTGCGTACTTCATATGCAATTCCCCCTCCCATTTATCAATTCTTTACTTTCCTATCTCCTCAGACCAGTAATTATGCGAACCTCTCTTTTTAGGGCACAACTGAAAATTCTCAACGTTGTTTTTTGCTTATATGCCCAAAATTGTGTACCGGCTTTATGTCTGAAATCGGAAAATCATTACTCAATCATGAAAACATACAGTCTTGGATTTTAACAAGACGAAGTGTGTAGGATACGTTCCTTGGATGTAATGCCATGTAATCTTCTAATATATAAAATTCTCATGTCACGCTTTTTTTTGTTTCCAAACTCCTACGTAACGGCTGGACCAATTCCTATGAAATTTGGTGTGTGTGCTCAGTGGGACTGAGAATATGTTGTAAACCATTTTTCATTCTTCACCTGGGCCCTGAGTCATTTCCATAAGAAATACATGTAAAGTTCGTATTATTTGGCTGCACACCTTTTTCCTTTTGCATATTTAAGTTAATGATAATGGTCACATTAAATTGAGACATATACCATTGGAAAGAAAAATAAATGCAAATTCCTATTTTTGCAATCAAATTTCGTTTTCCACGAGATTTACGGTGAATTTAGATAAAAAACACCAAAAAAGCTGAAATGTTAGCGTTTTTGGCTTACTGTTCCCTTGACGACCGTCAGCATTGTTCATGTCGTTTGAAATCTCTATCTATCGCCATATATTATGAATGGCATGTTTAAAGGAGATGTAAGTACGTATTACTACCATGAATCCCTATTATTCCGACATATTTGCCAATTGAATACAAACGGGTTCAATTTCCAATTAGATTGGCATTCGCAATGACAAGTCTCATGGCCAAACGATGTTTTTTTGTTGCTTTGAGGCACACCGTGTTCTTCATACGGGCAGTTATACGTGGCATTTTCACGCGTGGGAAAACAATCCAGTTTGTTTGTTTTGGCTAAATATAGATTTACTAAAAATATCGTAAACTCCACTGAACTAAGACGCTGATAATGTTTTTTTTAATAATCATAATTTGTGATAGAGATGCCATTTTACATTTATTGATTACTAGCAGGCCACCCGGTGTTGCTCGGGAAGTATAGTACCCAGAGAAGTGGGAAACTAGGAATTGGGAATTCATGGTCACATGGCATGATTTTTAGGTAAAAGAACAAAGCAGGTGATGATGGTACACATACATAACTGCAAACAATGGAAACAATAATTTATGTACATCGCGAACGGGATGAACTTACGCATACCTTAGAAAAAGTTTTGCACCAAGAGTATTAGTAGGTGAGAGTAGAATCCTTTAAGTTATGTCTTACCAGACCGTGTCAAGGATTTTGTCTACCCAACAGGATTAGCAATCACAAAATTTGCAATACGTGGCGTGACTAATGGTAATGAAATAAGGATGCAAAGGACGCGTTGGGCAATACCAAAAGTAGCATTACGTGATTCTGGAGCATGAGATGCACCTACGAACTAACTTTGGTTGACAAATAGACATCCTCCTTTATACATATAAAAGATAATAAAAGTAAAATAAATTAAAAAAATGAAAGTTTACTGTTTTGTAAAGGTCAACATCGTTCACAGCATGTTCCTCATTCAGTCATATACCACATCCCCATACACTTACAGTAAGTAAGTTTTTTTTTATTTGACCACCATAATAGAAATAATTTAAATGGCAAAACAACGTTTGCCAGGTCAGCTGGTACATATATGAAATGTAAATTCAAATGCTGTTTCTACAATGTTCCTATATACTAGTGACCTTTTTGTAAATGATGGCAGTCATAAATCAATGGCTACCTACCTAAAGTTACTCCAGTATATATGCAATCGAGTTCTTATACTGTAGCTTTTTATTTTTGGAGTAATAAAACAATTTATTATTATTACCATTATATGATCAAAAATATTGGCGTAATATGTCCGTTGATATTATCAATAATTATTCATTGTACAATACATTTTAAATGATTTCTCAGCAATTTATCTTATTTCGAGCACTTGCAAAATGAATGTCTTCTAAAGAATCCTTCGATTACGCTAAGATTCTATGCACTGCTAGGGAAAAATATTGTTACCAAAATTTAACTTTTGTATGAACAGTTATGAAAATCTCGATCTGGACCTCATTGTACTATCCTCAAGAGTCGTGCTGCCCATTCGCAACCAGAAAAAAAATATATCTAAGGCCATCACTGGAATCAGCTTCTCCGATGAAAATATAACCAATGGGATAATAGAGGTTCGCATTAAGGTTGGACCAATGGCATCAATGGTGATAGGTAGAAAGGGGCCTATCTGTTTAAATACGATCCAAGTCATGATAGGTACTTCGATGAAGTGAAACCACTTGCTACTGTCACCAAGACTTCATCTATCCTGGAGCTTATCATTCGCAGCGCACACCGTGCGGCAGCGATGATGTTCCATAGTCAATTGCCGAGAGATATGACAGATCGACTTCAACAGGAACTTTTGTATTAGAATCAATGGTATCCACTCATCCATTGAGATGTCAAGGAGAGAGTATGGTTGTATAGTAGGTACAGCATATGGCTACCGACCTGGTGGGTTCTCAGGTTTAAATTCTGGTTGATAGGTATATACTAGGTGTAGAAATACACCTAATGCAATTATATTTTAAACGAAAAGCGAAAAGTATATGGAAGCGAAAATTATCCTAAGTAAACAATGAGAACATACAGAAACAAGCAAAAGGAAGGGAAAACAAATAAAAAACGTCAGAAAACTTGTGATATCTCACTATGAAAATAAATATAATTTGCTACAATTAAGCTCTCTCTGTGGTAATTATTAAAAAGCTTTTCTTTGAGAAAGAACAGACAATCTTTTATGAATGGCGGCAGGGAATTCTAGAGATTACAAATATATGATCAAGGTAAGTGTTTATCCAACGTATAAAGGATATGAATTAATATTTATAGAAGAAGTCAGTTCTAGTGGTTATAGAATCTGATTGTAATGAAGTGCGAGGTAATCGACGGAGAGAAGCTGAATGTACGAAATTCACATGTATATGGCTCATTATGGGGTGAGCCCTACCATCACATATCCAAATACACCTTCCTGTTGAAGCACTGTGTGATAAGAGTGATAGAGGAAAAGCAAGCTACGCAGAGAAGCAAAAGGTGTTTCGTGGCCTACGGCTAGCTACGGCTTTTCCAACATTGAAATACGTGATTTTTCGCTTGGATACTTCAGGATGAATTTAAAAAATATTTCTGGGAATGATGGTTCTGAAAGGATTAAAATTGGAAGTTTTTACACCATGGATAATCTTTGGCTATTAAATTTAGCAATTACAGCTGAAACCACAAATTCAATTATCTCGTGCTAAAATAGGAAAAATGACTTACTAAAAAAAATAACAGCTACCTATGCTATGATTTTCTGTTACAATTTGTAAGAAAATACCAAAATTTTACTTACAATTACTCCTTTACAGACAACTATTTCCTCGGGTGACTGACAAAACGCACTGTAGTTGCTTTTGCTTGAATTTTAATTTAATTTTTCAGCATTTGATCTACTAAACACCCGAAGCAGAAGTCCTGTACAAAGTAATTTTAAGTATTTATACTGCTCACTCACTTTTCATTATTTTAAATCCAGTGAGAGTCTTCCCCGAGAAATTACGTGGTCATTTTTCCGAAACGACAACCCGTTTTGCGTCTTTCAAAGAAAGTTCCCTTATAACGCGCTCCTCATCAACATGGCGAAAGTACCGACTCTTAAACAAGGTTCACAAGATTGGAAAAATGAAATTCATTGCATCAAAGTATTGCTTCCTACCTTCCATCCGTCATTTCCTAATTTAAGAACCGTGGTGTGATTGCACATGGTGTCTACACTTATTATATTCATGATTAAATGCATGTAAATGTATGTACACGTGAGGGGACGCTCTAAAAGTGAAAACATGTGAGGGTGAGGGGACATAGGGACGCTCTAAAAGTGAAAATATGGAAAAGTAATACGTTTGACGTAGTCGAGCAGGACGTGGTCTTACTACAAAATAGGTGCCGGTATAGGGAGAGGAGGGTGGCTAGGTTACACGCCACCTGTCCCTGCGGTCGCTTGAGGCTTAGCGCCTTCCTCCAGGGAGACTAAATTAGCCCGTGGGGATCTCAATTTGCATATCATCCTTCGACCCGTCGTCACGCAGCTGAATGACAAGAGAACCTCCTACCTGGAAATCCGCACATTATCCTCATGCGGCGAGTCAATGGTTAGTTAATCCTTCATTAGCACCATTAGCATAATGCAAGATGAATGGCAATATTTGATAGTTAGAGATTCCTATTACACCTAAAAATACTATTAAAAAATATTCTCCTTGCATTGGATGCGGGACATACTATTTTCAAATAAAAAATCAGTTGAAACTCACATCAATATTTAACATATATCATTTTTATTTTCATCAGGCTTCTTCTATTGAATTGAATGCAATTTCTGCCAATGACAAAATATAAGAGATAAGTTTTCATTATCAACAGTGCTTCTATACTCCTATTATGTATGGAAAACCGTCTCAGTGTAAATAATTTTACAAGCCTACAACCTCAGGTGGCGTATTCACATCGACTTCACTTCTGTGTATCTAGGTTCCAAATTTGGAGTCTCTTGGAAGCTCTTGATTTGAAATTCGCAACTAGCGACTCAAGTGCGGTAAAATTGTAAAATCAATTTTCTCGCGCTCCAGCGACTTGGCCAATATTGCACCCAGTCTTGAGCAGAAATCTGCATTCTGACTCATATGCAAGCCACTGTAAGAACGTCGCTGGAGAAGTTTTATGAAACTAACCATTAAATTTCAAGGAAAAGGAGAATACAATAAACCAGGAGTAAGGTTAAATGAGTTTCGCCCAAGTTCCATCGTGTTTCGCTTCGTTCAGATAGCAGCAATAAAAGTAAAATTACGTATAGATGTGTAACGCTCTCATTTTTGCAATACAAATAGTTTCTCAACATTATTTTGGAGGTCAAATCATATTTTTTCGTATATCTTGGAAACCTAATTTCTATCTCAAATAACCAGCAAGAAATTTCCGTTATTTTGATGGAATTAAATAGTTTTGATGCTCGTAAATAATATATGCTATGCCAATATAATTATAAATTTTATGAATACCAGATATGGGATAAGTGCGGTGTGTATAATTCGAAATTACCCTGCTTTAGTTATTTAGCAACAATTTTTATAAAACGACATTATTGTATTTACTAACAGAACATCATTTGAAGCATTTCAAGGGTTTTTCGACTTGCTAAGGGACTTGTTAACCTCTGAAGTTATTATCTCAATTAATAATGGGCCAATAATTCCTAAGGATTGATAATTCAATGGAACATGGTAATATACTGATGAGAAAAAATTGTGTAGTCTTTATTTTATAATAATATTTATTTTACGATAACAGTCTCTCCATCTATCTGCGTGTTTTAATAAGTAGTGCTGCTACAGGAAACGGATAATCTGCCTCCATTGAAGATTTTCATCCATATTCTGAATAAAAAATGCTAATATCTTATACATAAGCTCATTGAAAAGATCTCTATGCCTTAAATTCCCTAAATTCCTTAGAAACAGCAAAATAAAAATACTAACTACTTCCCTTGGAATCTCTCATGGCAACGATTTCTTTAGAAGCTTTCTCGAGGCGACCGGGCCAATAGAAGCATATTTAGGGTCATCCACAGAACAATGTAAGAGCATTGGGGCAAAGAACACTATAGGGGAGCATAGGAGAAAAACGAGGTGGTCCACTTTCCACGGAACACGCCCCCAGGGGCTGCTGTAGAGCGTCCCATCTGACGGACAATGCACTGCACCTCAAGTGTGCTTCACGGAGCACACAAACGGAGACCAAAATACCGGGGAGATGTACGTACCCCGCCGCGCGGGCGAAATGCAGTCATTGTAGAGGGAGAGGGGATGGTGAGATTGAAAAGAGTGGCACAAACAGAAACACGACGCGCCCGCCGACCTAGTGCGGACCCGAGTCGCAGTGTCGCCCCCACCAGGGAGAGAGTGAACTGTGAGAGCGTAACGAGGCTCTAAATAGGCTCTAAATCTCGGGTTAAGTTAGAAAGTTAAATTTGTAAAATTCATGGGAAATTCTTGCCACGGCACGTAATTTGTCCGTTAAAAATCTTTTATACGGTTATTAGAATCAATATAAGTACTCCTGACGATCCAGCGGCCGAGGAGGACTTCAATTGTAAATATTAATAAGATTTATATTATGCAATGTAATTGCTCATTTTACCTTGTCACATTATTAAAATTTACATTATATTGTAAATTGGTTAATGAATACCCATATAGTGACAAGATTTTTAACTATAAAGCTATTTTTATTTACTAATGTGTGTATTAAAATGTATGCAGCATATATCGTGTATTTTTAATGTAAATTTACCTTTGTACTACCATAATAAGTTAACATTAAATTGGTTTAATAGTAGTCCTAAAAAGGGAATTGTAATCCTCGAAACTAATATGCCCCTTCAAGAAAAACAGAAGCGTGGTATCATTAAGAGGACCCATAAGTCATCCTTTAACAGGCGTATTATGCCTTTTTTTGGAGTTTGCCTCGCGTTACGAACCTCAGCTATCATTTTAAAATATTTAGGTTTGCTATATAGGTAGACCTTTGCCGCAGTTTACCTGTAGCAGTAATTGAAAGTGAAATTTAATATTTCAGACGAGAAATTCAGCGTCAATACTACACGTATCTTAGTTACACCAACATTAACAAGCTCAATTGAAATGCTAAGTGTAATATTCCCTGGACTTAATCATGCAAGAAGGGCGTCACGATGCTCTTTCTTACTATTTTAGTATTGACTTAAGGCAGAAGACACGATTTGCGCGTTTAATAAATAATTCATATGATGTGTACAATATTTTATTTTAATACGCTTATTGTACTGTATGTTGCGTAAAAAGTTTGAAACGGACATACGGACAAATAATTACAAGGGCCTACTCAATACACCCTAAAATGATAGCGAGAGTGACGCAATGTCGAAAGGTTAGAATGGGTGTTTCCTTATGGAAGGGTGTCCGGATCATATATGGGGGAACACTTAAGATACAAAAAACGCAAGGGTACAATTATAAATTTAAAGAAAATAGTGACTTTATGTCAGCACCTTTCTTTCTGAGAATTATAAATTTCTGGTATATATTCAGAATAACAATTATGAATGCTAGCAATGTTTTGGGAACGGCAAAAAATTTCAGCCCTCTATGGCAGAATTTTTTAGTACCCTAGCCTATTCTTTGCGAAAAGGTTTAGTGGAAAAGTTTCATTATAATTTTGCCCTAGTCTAGCTCCCCATAAGCAAACTTTTAAGGACTATGAAAGTTACCCAGTGCAGAATCTCTTGAAATTTTGAAATTATTAAAAGATTCTTTTAATAAAATCATAAATTTAATCCGACCAGACACCTTTTCTCGAGCCTCGATCTATACTTCCCGCTTCGCCTCTTCCCACAGCATTCCATATTTAACATCATTTTTCAGGAATGCGATAAAAGGAGATATTCCGACCACAGAGTTTTCTTGAACCGAACCTGCTTCTTCTCCCTCTAATCTTCGCCTGGCTTGATATTTCTCAATCTCCCACGCCAACCAACTTTTCTCATTGCTCAAGGAGTTAAAAAGCACAAAATATGCGTATTCAAATACCATATCGTGATCACGATAAAAATTATTTATTTAGCATGCATATGGCGTCGTTTGCCCTCAATCAATACTACAATAGAGAGAAATAACGCCGTGATGCCCTTCTATTATTAACCATCAGGTTCTAGTATAGAGTATATTACACGAACATTTTAAGTAAACTCGATAACGTTATCGCAACAAGGAAATGTGTAGTGATGACGATATATATCACGTCATAAAAATTAAATACTTTACTTCAAACAGATTTCTTCAGTACAATTTCATTTCAACTGATAATAAATATTTTTCGGTTTTCCGATTCAGCTATGTCCACGCTCCGTGTATTTTTCTCTCTGTCGATACCCATCTGTTATTTGGTATTTGGCATAGCGTTTATTTTTTTATCAATAAATAATTACTGCTAACATTTATAAAGAATGAAATTTTTTTAATGTATCATGACTGAACTAAAAAAACTTAAGGAAACAAGGAAAATAGGCATTGAGAATATAATATACTTTCTTGGAGCCTTTCCAGCAACTTTGCCTTTCCATAAATGAGTATACACGAACCATGGCCGAAAAACCGTCAATGCTCATCGCGCCCTTTTTCTCGCAAATATATGTTATAAAGCAAGCATAAAATATTACGTATCCTCCTCATTTATAATTATAAGGACACAAATAAATACTTTATTCAGATTTCAATAATATTTCCCGCTCGTTTCCGCAATATGAGGCGTCAATCACACCACCTAGGGTGATGGACGCGTCAACTACTTTCCCTTCCCAAGCTGAAAATCAATCACGCACTTTACCGAGGTGTTGACGACAGAAATGCCGACCAAGTCATCTCGATTCCCCCCCACCCCCACGAATCTTCGTCGCACACTCCCCTCCCCAACACCCAATGATTCTTTCCCCTCTTTCTTCCCCATTTCAACCTCCCACTCATTTCATTTCCGCTTCCTCTCCTACTGACTTTCCTTCGTATCTCCTCCCTCTATACAATTCAGTGAGAATTGATAGCCTTCGCCCAAGAGCCTCGAATTAAAACAGGCTTTCTGCGAAATAAAACTGGAATCATTTTCGTGAAGTAGCTGGCTTATGAAAACAATTGTTATCCACGACAAATATTATACATATTTCATGTTATAGTATACATCAATGCAGTTATCCTCTCATGACAATATTTGTCTAGATGGATAAATAGCAAGAATTACCTCAAAATAAGAAAAAAATGCTGTATTCTATATGCCAGTTTTCATAATAGCCCTTGCCAGCTACAAGCAATAGGGTGAATACGATCCTCGATCATCTTAAAATTAATAAAACTCTCTCACGCATCTAATATGTCACTGAGAATAAATTAGAATTTTTCTTTATGTTTCTCTAAATTTACACAAAAAACCTATACTCCATATTACCTGAGTAAGGCCAGGTTAAAAAAGAAAACAGATTTAACTCGTATATAAACGCCGTTAGGAAGACAAAATGGGCATCAAATTACGAAGTGTAGGTATAAATAACACGCATGCACATCGATTACTATTTTATGAACTACCCAATGCTTTCAAAGAAGTAGAGCCACGTTAATTAATTAAAATAGCACTGAAGTTGACTGTAGCAGCTCGAACCCTACTTTGATTTTTTGCTTGAAAATGTATCACATTTAAATTTATAGTTTTTTTAACAACACACACATAAACACACACTTGGAATTAAGGTAAGTTTTGAGACATAGATTAACGGTGGAAAGTTATGAAGTTTTATATATTTTCCTCCGTCTCCCGCAACCTTCACTTCCGCTACCAGAGCCACACACTCTACTCTCTTAAGCATCCACTCCACCGCCAACCTTCTCTTCATTCGTATCCCATTTGCCTCCTTCCCCACGCCTTATCTCTCCCCAACCTTTCGCGACACCATGCCGCTTCGCCATTAACTCCGCGATCGTATCTGGCCGGCGTGTTATCAACCACAGAGAGACCCGCAAAGCAGTGTGATATCTATCCTTCGGTTAAATATTTGGAGACAGAAAGCATACAAGATGTTTTCCTCCAAGTTTCTGTTTCTCTCTAACAGTACACAACTTTTATATGCTTAAAAACTATCACCACCATTAGAATGAGTTGAATGATGCTATGGCTAAATTAAACTACGATGATAAAGCAATCAATTGTGAATCAAATTTGAGAATTAAAGGGTATGAACAATAAGTTAAAACTTTTTAGAAACTCAACGATACCCATGGATATTGGCGTTCATGCAATTCCAAGTATTGGGTGATACTAAAAATAACTAATATTCATGCTGTGCTAAAAATCTTGGAATGGAATAATCATGGTAACTCTTGGCAAAGCCCTTGCCAGCCATAAGCAATAGAGTGAATACGATCCTAGATCATCTTAAAATTAATAAAAATCTGTTACCCTCTCATCCCTGTAAGCCACTTATTTCCTTTACTTATTAAGCCCTAATATGACAATTATTGTCTCTATAATCCGATAAGAGCTAAGCCTACACCTTCTTATAAACTATGCATTTAAAGTATATTTATAACTTGTGGATGACATCACTTGGTTTGAGTGGACTTTAGGGTTATTGAAATCAAAAGGAAGTATTAATTTGGTTCGTTTATGCAGTCCTTTTCAAAACCGATAACCTTATCACAAAAAAGATTTGTTTCTATTCATAGAAATAAGTCGAATTTCAACAAACCAATTGGATTCTGGTAACTTTTATCACAAAATGACATGCCTGTTTCATAAGAAAAAATTTACATGTGTCTTTGGGTAAGGTTGCTAAGTAAAATAACCACAAAAAAAATTTAATGCAACGGCTGCTTTTTCAAAACGTTTTCGGCTGACTTTTGCCCAGATAAATATATTAGGAGAAATGAATAAATAAATTTAAAAAGCTTATATCAAAGTATAAAATATTTGAAATTTTAATGGAGTGCGCTGTTTTCTTTCTCCTGATTTTTAAGCCACAATTTCTGGCATAGATGACTCGCAATATGTCCTGAAATTTAATTTTAATCAAACCTTTTGCATTTCCTTAAAGGAAGAAGGGGTTCAAAAATAAGAAAAAACTAAAGATTTTCTTTGATTTTATGTTGTCTTTGATAAAATACTAACGGATAAAAAGTAAGATGTAAAGTGAAGATCCCTCTTTGTAAATGCCTCAGGTTATGGTCTCGTTACGTGATCATGCCCTGCGTGCAAGTTAAGCACGATTACTTTGACCGAACAGAGCAGAAAGGGATATCCTTACCTGAGAACATGCTTAACAATTAATGACGCATGACCAAGTGAAATACGTAATGGCTAATGACACCGGAGGTAATAGAATTCGCCATGATCAAGTTCTTCCCCCAGGTGAATCATTATCCGCAGTATCAGTAACCCTATATGTTCGTTATTTCGATTTGACGGGAATCCATTTCACTAATGGAAGGCGGTAGTTTCTCCTCGCCTGCGGAATATTTCGGACTTTATCAGCACATGGTATATTAAATCCAGCCTTAATTGCGGATTGCGCGAACTTTCAAGTAGCTCTAGTCCCGTTGTGTAGCCCGTTTTATTCAGCGCCTCCGCGTTCTCAGATCTTCCGTAGAAGCAAGTACGTGAGCTTAGACACAGGTCTGGCGAAGGAAACTTCTCGGAATAATAAAAGTAGGTTACTTTTAAGATCGTTCGAAAGAAATTTTCCTTCCGCCTAGCCTCGTCGATGAGTTCGCAATGCATGGACCATTCAAGGGAATATAGTCGTGGGAGAAGGAGAGGCTTCTTTCACGGCGCCATTGCGTTCATTTGAACCTCGTTTGGAAAAGAGAAGAATTAGGGAGAGAAGAGTTGGTCCCTAAAAAAGCAGAGTGCAAGGCTGATTTCGCCGGCCTCGGTGGCGGCGGGGTAAAGTCCTCGTCTGCCAAAGAAGAGGTCGCAGGTTAGAGTCCCACCTGGGTAGTTTCCACTATCCATGGCATGATTGTTCGTGAACGTGTATTTGTTAAAAACTGTTGAAAAGTACCGATGTAAAGGCCAACACGAGCTGTTTTCGGTGGTATGTAAAAACATTTTAAAAATAATCTCAAGGCGCAACCATTTTGGGATGACCTACTCTTATTCATTCACTCCAACTATAATCACAAGGAAATATTCAAAGAGATTGGCTTTAATAGTTTAATAAACATATGAAGTGGGGAAAATGTGTTCGCAAACCACTTTATCTATTCGATTCTTATTCCCTCTTGAAAGTGCCGCCAAGAAGTTACATCCAGTCGAGGTTAAGAGGAAATAGTATTCAAGTTTTGCGCAAAAAGTACAAAAATCATACTTCTACACTTTCCCTAGCTTCTTATTTTCCTAATTCTTCTGTCATCAGTCTTCATAGTAGTATTATAGAAAATGAGATACTTAATATAAATAAACAGAAAAAACGATATTGAGGTCCAAACGAACTCATCTACATTCTACTATGTTTCATAACCATATATCTTAAGTTAATTAATGAATTAACATACCCAATGAATTCACAACCGTAAATATAAGGTAAAAATTATGCTATAAAGTATCGCTTTGCAGTTGAAATTCCGTTGCGTCCGACTACAGTAGATTAGCATCAAAACTACCTCTAAGAATACAATAGTCGTAAAAAAAAAAGTTCAAAAGAAGAAGAACTTTCCATCAGTTTTCACATCAGTCACGGGGAAAATTGTCATTAGTATTGTTCATATTTTAAGAAATGTCATGCTCCTTGGACTGATATTCCTATAAATCTTGTATGCCTAAAAATAATAATGATCTCGGGATGGTTGCGGGCCCTAACCATGGCTATAAAACTCTGGGACGAAACAAAACACAGATAATATTTCGCACCGGAGGGACCACATGCTTCATCTCAAACAGTCTATGTTCGACCCACACACCGAGTACGAATTATGGTTGAACGAAGTAGAGGTTCGGCCTACCGCCATTACATGCATGGGGCACTCACATTTTTACCACTAACAGGAGAACGGTGAACAAAAACTGGCCATTCGATTTTTATGCTCGATGTTTTAACCTCTCTACACATATGTCAAACGTAATGGGTCGAAACTATTCCCTCTTTTCCCCCTCCACTCAACTTCTGGGATCGAAAATTAACTATGAGGAGCGGAGTTTCGAATAATTTAGTTTCGTTCCTGGGATTAAAGGTTCGTCCCGGATCGAAAATTAACTCCTTGGTGATTTTAATTTCGTGCGAGAACGAAACTAAACCTAGGCCTCGTATTTTCGTTTCCCTCCGGGTCGAAATTAAACATTTTCGTTTCGTTTTATTTGCAAGCCCTGGTAAGGGGACTAGTTCCTTATCCTGGGCCACCTCATACTTCGAGGATTATTGCTTGAGGGTGTCCGACAACTCCACCCGAGATTTAAAACCGGGATCTCACTATCAGAAGCCAAGAGCTTTAACCACCAGGCTACCACACTCCCTATAGATCCAATCAACGTTAATGCAAATATGGTGGTATCTACTCGCACGCACTTCTACAGAACGGATAGGGGATAGCCTTTGTCCGCAAACCCCTTCTATACTCCACGTCTTATGGCCTTGTGTAGTTTCCCCCTCAATTTCGAAGCAAGAGTTGCTTCTAAGCTTCTCCACGAGACAGCGATGTGGATTTTGCTCGGTCGTTTGTCCTCAAAATGTGGACCAATCCGTTTCTATGCCCCGCGGGTCGTTAGACTTTCTGCGGATGTAGGGGTGGGATGGGGTGTGAAGGCAGACCACGATTTTGATCTTCAGCACTCACACTAATCATTCACGAAGCTTTTTCCTCCCCTTATGGGAGAGCCATTACGTATTCCACTAGATAATCACCATTGGTGAACAAGCCTGAGATGGCTTCGACGCACTTCATTATTGTATCAGCTAACCTCTTCATTTTATTATACCTCTTTTACTTGGAATCCCTAAATAGGAGATATTTATTTTTAAAATGATTAAAAAACCTCGCATAATTCCGATAAATATTCATACTTCTCCTCCTATATCGAAAATTTATCGCAATTTCCAAGTACCTTACAATTTCGTAAACTACTCCCTTTTCCTCTTCCCAAACCACCTCCTTCTAGCCCGGTCAAATTAGCCCAAAAAAATAGGGGTACCCTTGCATAAATTGCCAACAAGCTGTAAATTTCCAGGAACGTTAGGAATACCACTCTAATGAAATCCTGAAAAGTCCCCATCGATCCCGTGTGTGCAAAAATTTTTACTCAAGGTCAAAGGTCACAAAAATGTTTTTTTTGGATTTTTCGGCAAAACGGCTAGTTTTACGATAAAAATTGCCCAGTTTAAAATTGTAGAGCAGTTAATTTTCTGCAAAATTGTCACCTTACTTTTTCTCTAATTTCTCTCTTTCGAAATTACCCGTAATTGTATTCTCAGTAATATGCATAACTATATTATTGCGCTCTCTGAACATTATTGGACACGTAACACGCGTATTGCTCGAATGGCTCTATCTCAGAAATGATAAATCTTAGAGAAATAAATATGCTGACAATGTAGAAAATTAACTGCTCTACAATTTTGAACTGGGCAATTTTTATCGTAAAACCAACCGTTTGGCCGAAAAATCCAAAAAACCCATTTTTGTGACCTTTGACCTTGAATAAATTTTTTTGCACACACGGGATCGATGGGGACTTTTCAGGATTTCAATAGAGTGGTATCTCTAACGCTCCTGGAAATTTTCAGCTTGTTGGCAATTTATGCAAGGGTCAATGTCTATTTTGACCGGGCTATTCTCTCTAAGCGGATTTCATTGGATGGTAAAATAGCATATTACCAATTGGTCTTGAAAATCACGCTAAATTCCTCTAAATTGGCTGAACATAATGGGTACCTATTTCGCAAAATCGTACGTGATGCTTGACTTTATGTTAGGCCTAGTAAGAAGCCTTATTCTATGGTCTGATGATATTAAGATTTTTCTACAACACTTTCCTTTACAAGGACATAGAAATCGTGAAGCGACCTTCGCGATATATGGCCGATTGTCTTTTTACGGTTTTGATAAGACTTCAGATTTTTCTCAGGCTTCTATCATGAAAGAAAATTCGTCCACCCACATTCTACTTGCACCAAAGTTGGCTAAGGATGACAAAGAAACTATGATTATAATATTATAACAGAGAATTTGTCATGGATATTTCATTTTTTCTATAAATAAATTATCTAATCAGATGTTACATCTATGGGTTCGAAAATTGATTGTTATCAGAATTACGTTAACCACCACAGTCGTTAACCTTTCACCTCTTGTACCTTGGGTACCAGTATCTGTAAAATAAAACATCTAAAACTATTGATTACCTTTCAAGGATAATCAGCGTGCCCTCAAATTCATTAATTAATGATATACGCCAATAATTTTATCGCTAAAATAGTAGTTTAACCCATGGCTTAAGTCCAGGTTTCTTCTCTGATCAAATAATTTCAGAGCAATCATTTTTGTTTCCATAGTAACCATTTCTGGTCTCCATCATTAGTCAAATCCAAGGTTTTATCTTTCTTCATTTAAAGATATGAATTCGTAATTGCTCCAACCCCTCGGTTCTTCATAAGTTCTAATTATATTAACCCGTGTTTTTGAGAAGCAAGACATCTACTTTTTTTTTTTTTTTTTTTTAGTAAGGTGTACGACAAATTGTGCTAATTAAGCTTTACCACGGAATAAGAAACCTTAAATTGTGTTCCATTCCATCTTCAATTGCAAATTATAAGCTACTAATTATATTTCGAATTCTGAAATATAATTCTGAGCGTGCTTTTACAACATCCTGATGATTTACTTCCAAACAACCCAGCTTCCTTCGATGACTAGCTCACCTCCAATTGTAGAGTAGCTATGTTTTCGATCACTTGATCGAATATAACTAAAATAAATCCACAGAATTAAAAGTCAGATGGGAATAATTTGCTATCATCATAAAGTAACCCTTATCATCGAAAATGATAGCCAAATATTGGTAAAATTGTGTATTGTTAGACTAATGTACTGCTACTTTTTTTTAAGGTGACATTGACGGTCGTAATCGGTCCCAGAACATCACCATATTATCGTACTTTATGTTATCCTCTGCATATTCTCTACTAAAGAAATTAAAATTAAAATATTTTCTATCGCACAACTAACAATCAATTCTAGGCAAGCAAGTTCTCCAAAATCTCTTTAAAATCCTTTCATGAATATGTCGGTCGCAGATTTAGTCCAGTAAGGGCAGACAACATCCTTCTTCCTTTTCATTTCAGAGTTAATGAAAAAGAGATTAAGAGGAATGTGATCCTCGAAAAAGAATTATTTATTTATAATGGAAGTAGCTCCGATGCTAAAGTTATTATTGGAGTGGAATTTGTAATAATTATTTACATATGCATATAATGAACGATGAATGATTATTCCATAAAAGCCTGAAAGAATTTGTTTGTCAACCAGAATGAACGCTTATTATAATTATAAATGAAACTTATAACTTTTCAACTAGACCTAATAACTTCACTCCAAATAAGCCGCCAATTCTATACTTTATACTATTACTAGTTTATTTTGGTTAGTTATATTGACAAAATTGCATTTCGTAGCAGTTCAACGGTTCAAAGTGATTTTCGCACCGAAATTAGTCTGACTTGATTCCTCATTTTACTCACGTGAATCTGTTTGTAAAACTTTCCAGTGCCAACCTTTTTTGCTACATCCTTGTCAGTGGTGCTTCAGTTAAACGTTCTCTGACGGTCATTCCGCCTTTAGTGTCTGCCTCTTCCAGACGATGGAGTCACGAGGGAGAGTAGAAGGAGCACCTCTGACAAATCCAACGACCCATTACGTCAGTTACCGAGCCAATGTATCCGTTGTAGAAATCCAATGCCATTCAAGTCTACATTTACATTAGGGGAATGTCCCAACAAAACTCTTGCCGTACATTTGACAGAATGGCCACCAGCGTGATTTTGAATTATTCCACTTCATAGATATGAGGACAACATTGCGTAATCTAGAAATGGCCTTCATTGTGATTTTGTATAATTCCACTTCAGAGATATGAGATCAACATTGTGCAATCTAGAAATACCTATTTTAATTAGAAAGGCCCAGAAATCGATCTTATCAAGCTACCTTATTTACAAATTTGTTGGTTATCAATATATTTTTCATAATTTTATTTACTTTCCTTTGTTTCGTATTTTGAGATCATTTTAATTTCATTGCATTTTAATTACGCACGATACGAAATTATTTTTTCATTTACTCATAGCTTACTCTTGACACAGAATTTTAAAGTTTAAGATAAGCAAATAAAAAAATTGAATCCTTCATAACTCCATCTAATTTTAAACATTATTTTTTTCTATACGTACATTTCATTCATTCATCATTACATTCGGAAAATAAACCATTTTGAGGGAAAAATAGTCAATATTAAATATAAAATCCATTTGGTCAAAATAGCTTCTTTTATCTTTCGATGTTTAAACCAAAATTATTGTCTGGAGAGTGAGCATTGAAAATATTTCATAAAAGTAACATTAGCATCAAAGAGAGAGGTAAAAATTCACAACACGTGTTTCAAAAACATATTTAATAAAATGAGTTTTCAAAACTCCAAAAATATTGCGTTCTGTCGTTCTAGCTTTGTTAAAAAGTCGTTTGGCAGACTTTCTACGAAAGGTATTTAATATCTCATGATAAAAACAATTTCTTCAGCGTCAAACTCCAACAGGAAAAGCCTCATTTCCATTTATTTAATACCTACTACGTAGCAACTACATTAGATTTATGAATAATGGCAACATTTGTGGTCATTATATTTATGAACAACATTTTCTTATTTGTGATAAACATATTAGATTATATCTATCGTAACTGTTAGAAGGTCTGAGGAGCAGACGTTTGAAAGGTTGCATATGCCTCGGTTATGAAGTATTCATCTTCCTACCTGTACTGGTAATTGGTTTCTTAATAATGGTGGCAGAACCATCCATCTAAATTTCAGTTCCTGTAATCTAAACTTACCGAATTATATCCGATGGGAGACGCACCAGAACTAACATTCGTCGATATAAATTCTATTACCTACTGCCTAAGCAATATTTTGTGCAGGTACAATCTCCGGTATGATTGGTAAAATCTAAAAATGAAACAAGGTCACCGACTATTCATGGCACTTAAAAACAGAAATTTGTTTTGGAAATTTGCTTTAATAAAAATTAAGGGCAAATTTTAAGCATCTGTGGTTGCAGAATGGCCGGGATGTATCCATATATATCGATCCTTTTCATATGAAGTAATCATTTCGAAGAAAGAATCGAGAATAGTTTTCACAGTACGAAATTTAATTATGGATAAATATCAATAGCAAGCTATTCACAAGATTTGGTATTATTAACAAGAGTTTAACATCAACGTGGGCCCACATTTAAACACATGTTGTAAAGGTCATTACCTTTTTTTTTAAATTATCTAATTTAAAAACAGCACTAAAATGTTATCTGCAAAGATACAGTAACAACTGACAATGGTTTAAAAAAATTAATACAATGATATCATTAATCAAAAAAGTTTTTTTTGAATGAATAGATTCAAGAGGACCAGAATACGGTTTAATATGTGTGCAGTCTCGATGCCGTGCTTACCGTTAAGCTCGACGTTTAATATAATGCCTTCCCTTCTGAAAGATGCAATACCCCCACCATTTATGTGCCTTTGCATTACCGCAATAATAATAGGCAAAATGGAAGGAGAATCAAAGCTTTAAAATTTATGTAAGCAAAATGGATTCTTGATAACAGAGAGCTTACCAAAATTATTTTATAAAGCTAATATGCTATATATTTTTGCTTCCCTATTTCCGGATGAATGCCGTAAAAATTTGAAGATGGTAGTGAAAAATTCTATTTTGACATTTTAGCAATATCTCGTAAAAGATTCCATGTATTGCAAACGCATCGGGGAATTATACTCGGTGCCAATTTTGCATCACATAATAGCAAGTTGCCTGATTCAGTCCATAAATCGATAACGTCGAGAGATCATATTTGCCGAATATTTTTCTGATCTAACCGACCTGTAATGATCTCTGTAAATTGCAAATCATTATTCAAAGCGGTTGATTTATGGTTACTTCGATTTGATAGTATTTTTTTAGTTTTCAAGACTACCAAACTAGTTGAGGATTTGTGCTACTTAATCACCATCGGGTAAGAGCAGAGGTAATGTTAATTGCTTAGAATGCGCGATCGATGATGGCTCTGCAATTTTTGTTCGCTGCTTGTGTCAGTGAATTGCGGATTAATCAGGAGTAAAAAAACTTCTTCAAACAGCATTTTCAACTCCTGCACTTCCCCCCTATTGATTTCCACGCATCGATCCCAGTCCCGTGCACATGGCATGAAGCGGCGTACGAGATGCTCGGCGAGGTACGTGACTGAATTTTTGAGCGCCGGTTTGACATGTCGCGAATGCCAACCGAGGGGACTTCCACTTCACTTACTGACTGATAAATATTGATAAGATTTTTTTTTATCCTGACTGGGATGCCTGAGATAATACACGATTTCCCTAGGGTCTGTCATGTCAAAATGTATCTTTCATACCACTTATATGGGGATCAATTCTTCATGACGCGCAATTACCTACATTGCCTTTTTTCCTTTTGTCACAGAGTAATTTACAATTAGTTCGCGGCGATGAGAAAATTCTCCCAAAACTCAATCTATACTGTGTTACAACTGCTGTCAAGAACCATAAACTTTGATGCATCGATTCTTCGTCGACAGACTAGGTATCTGGTATAATAAAAGATGGTGAGGAATACAGCAAAGTATTTGCATCCTCACTGCTTCTTTGAAAGTTGGTGCCGTGGATTAACTGATCATGGCTGGACAATGAGGTAGGTATCTAAAAAGATAAGTCAAAATTATGGATGCTATGGCACTCATATTGCAAAAATAAATTTAAAAAGACCCTCCACTTTTAACTAATGTTTTAATATCCTCGGGAACGCAGAGAAGGCATATGCTGGTTTATTGACAGTGAGACTGAAGTCAATTACAAACGAATAGCCAGATATGGATTGAAATCAAACCCCGTCAAAGCTAATCATATTTGACGTAATCATTATCATAATTACAATAAATTAAAATCGTGCACCCAATCCATTTCATTTAGCAAAGGCAATACAAAACCGATTATCTGCGGATTGGATAACGTGAAAATCCATTATTTAAATATGTACTTTTAGATAATTTTAAACGGAGCGGGAGAAAAAAGGGATGAAATAACTGCGTAGGATAATGAAACATTAATTCCATGAGCATATAATGAATTCCCCTAAATATTTTGCCACAGAGTTTATGAGAAGCCAACAAAATAATACATGGATAGGTGATAACTAGCGAATCAAAGAAGAAGAATAATACATGGAAATTAAAAAAAAAACCAACATTAAAGGTTTTTTCCCAAACATATGGAGTGCGCAATCAGAAAAAGCGAGAATTTCCAACATTAATCTCATGGAAACTCAAATCATACGTTTCCAGTAAGCTACAGTTGCTATTTAAGCTATCGAATCGATATTATACTCATGCATATTTTATTTCTTGCATGCATTGCTGTTCGATACTCAACTTGTAATACCAATTTTAGCGAATTTGACGATCCACAGCATACGGGGGAGGGTAAAACTTTTGAACGTGCCCAAAGTATTTAATTTGGCTGAACTAGATATGACGATATAAAATGCCCAAGATAAAATTTTCTCGAAAAAGGTAGGATTAATGCTGAGACATAGGTAGACCGAATAACAAAATGCGGAAAGTACAAAATGGCTTGCCACTGACAACATGATGGACAGAATTCAGCGTATAGAACGTCCTTATTGATGAAAATATGCCCTCTTGATTCCTATATGAACATTATAAAACTATTTTATAACCTTCTTATTAAATGGTAAGGAAATATATGTTACTTAAGTACATTAGAAACCAAAGATATATTTCACCCATTATTGAACTACTAATTATGTTGTTACATTGTATAAAAGGAATATACCATGCCTTTGCTATTGATATTAGGAACTTCTCAGAGGCTGAGACTGAATCTGTAAATCTCTATCTTGATGTAAAAGTAACATTTGGTATTATCACTGTTTTACTTAGATTTTAAGGCAGATCTTTTTCGAAAAGAAAACCTTGACTTCACAGCGGCGGTCACGGTCGCTGCGCGTAGATTAGACGTCTGAGAAGGCTAGCTAAGTATTCTGGGTTAGGCATATAATCTGAGCACCAAACTTTTCCACTAGTGGAAGAACTCGTGAGCATTTTTAAGAGGAAAAAGAGTGATAGAAGTGTTGAGATGTTACGAAAGAAAAACCTCAGGCCCAACGAACTTGGAAGTGCGAGGGCCAGGGTTTGAGTGGGAGCGCGTGCTAACTAACACTGCCAGTGCCATTCCATATACACTGGCGGCAGACGCCTCTACCCCAAGAAAGGGTAAACGAGTTCTTCTTCGGGGCAACCCTCGCACGAGTGCAAGGAATATTCTGTCTTATTCCTCCATTTTCCTCTCCTCTACACACTCCCTTCCCTTCTCCCTTCACTTACCCCTTTCATTACTCTTCTTCCCTTCACTTACCTTTTTCTTCCTCGGCTGAAATATAAAAGTTTAATTCATTGTCAACTTCCTTCCATGGTTACCTTCCCCACTCATCCCGAGGGGCGGTTAAAGGTCTTCGTTTTTCGGTAGGCGTAGGCGTTTATATCTTTCCAAAGAGCCTAGGAGACAAGCAAGTCCTCTATGTACAACAGATCTTCAGGGGGATCTATGGCAAAAAATTAACATACATCATGACAGATAATTTCAAATTAGAGCTCAAAGTGATTAAGACCATAAAAATTGGTTTTTTTCAGGGAAGTATCGATTAAAACTATCCCCATAAATTTTGATAAGACACCTATGCATAGGGCCGTAGGATATATTATTACCAAGCATTAAATTATTATGTGCACAGTTGTATACTCAAGACACCGTGTATAAAAAAGTTTCAACAGTAATAAATTTGGCCCAAATAATATTTTAAACAAGAAGCAGTGCATGACGGAATAATGTTTAGCATATGCGAGATAATGCATGATTGAATGCACTATTCTCTCATTCCCTTTCCTTTTCCTTTTTCGGCTGAAAAATTGTCTAATTCACCATCGACTTCCCCCATGGTTGCCATCCCTACTCTACCAAAGGGACAGATAAAGGTTTTTTTTTATTTTTCAGAGGGCTGAGGCGTTCAGTTCTTTGCTAGGGGCCTAAAAGGTATGGAAGGCATCTCATTGAAGCAGATCTCCAGACATCAGGAAAGATAATTTTAAATTTGATACCAAACTAATGAACGCAGTAAAGTGGTCATTGCAATTAAGACACTTTGCAATGCCCAGAGTTTATTTAACATACAACGGCCAGTCGTTCTACGTTAAGAAGCTTCAAATTTCGATTTAACAAAAACATTTTGGACTTTTTCTGATACCGTTCATTGAAAAAATCCCATAAAATTTCAATTGGACACCTAGGCCGTTGGCTATAGTTCTATCGAGCATTAGATTAGTATGGGCATCTATGTTCAATCCATGGTGTATCCTAAGTTTTTCAAAGTAATAATTTTGGCGTAAAATAATATTTTTATAGAGGAAGCGGAGCGTGACAGAAAACTTTCTATGGATATACGAAATAATGTATGAATAAACACAGAAAGTATGATTATTAAGATACGTAGCTTGAACTAGCACTCAATAAATAACTCGCGGTCAAAGCAGATATAATACCTTGGGTAGATATAATACCGTATTAGGACATGAAAGTTACCAATAACTCGATTTTTCATGGAGTATATACTTAAAAGCACTTTTTACATTGAACTCGCAGAAAATTATTACAATTACTTAATCAAATATTAAACTCATTACGCATCAAATATTAAATTCAGTATTTACTAACGCAAAATAGAAAAATTAAAACTGTGATAGAGCTATGTTTTCTGTGAGAGCCCATGGTTTATTTTTTGTTTTCGCCATAAAAAACTGGAGAGCATATATTATTTCCTCCGACAGTAATTCTACTTTGCACTGATCCCTAGGAGAAAGGGAAGGAAGAGGGGAGGGAGTGAAAGGGGGTGGGGAAGAGGGGTAGGTGGGCGGAGGTGGCGCCTCCTGAGCGCTCGGCGGGCGCGCGGCAAAGTTGTGCACTCAGTTCCCCTCCTTCCCTCGGGAGAGGGCATTGCTTCGTGCTCCCGCTCTGGGAACACGAAGGACGACGAACAGAGGGCCACGCGGAAGACAGTCACTCAACGAAAAATACAACGAAACGATCACATAACAAAAAACACACAAAAAGGTTTAGTTGTACAGAATAGACGGTGTTGGTGGACGGTGAGGAAGAGGACTTTAAAAAAAAAACTAAAAGAAAAAAAACCACGAGCCGCTCTTTTTCTCAACTTGTGCTTCACACTTTTAGGAGTATTCTTCCGAAGCGCGCTTTGCAGTAGTCTATTGTTTGTTTCTCTCATTCCTTCTACTCGGGTCCGAAGAATTGGAGGAGGAACTTCCCCACCTTTGGAGTTTTCTTCTCGAAGACGCGCCTTGCAGTCTATTTTTTTCTCTGTCGCAAATCTTCGTTCAAGTTGATATAGTTCAATTGTTATCCGTCGTGTTATTTGGACGGGCGTAGGCATCTCCACCTCGGTCAGTGTGGCTTCGCCGGGCGTGTGAGAGCAAGGCATTGGGTGCGGGGAAGGCAGTGGGCCCCGGGGGACTGCGATGGATCCGACGCGACGGCGATCCACCGTGTCCATCGAGGCGGGGCGCATCGGCAGCGCGCCACGGGGGAGCATCAGCGCGGCGGCCGGCAGCGTCGTGCTCACCGACGGCGAAGTTTGTGGTGGTGGGAGTGGCACATTACCCAAAAGCTCGACTTTCAAAGTGACGTTGTCAATACGACGCGAGCCGAGTGGGAGTCCAGTATACTGCAAAATGGACGGACGGGGGAGGTTCAAGCAGTCCAAGACGGTGAAGCTGGCCACGGACAGCATTTATCGCGTCGACGTCTCGTTCAAGCCGCCGAGGATTCTCAGGTGAGCGACCGGTGCTTTGCCGCGGGAGTGCGCGCCGCCACAGCGGCGAGTTGTGACGGGCGCGTCGGAGACACCACTGAACCATCCCCTCACACTAATTCTCCCCGCGTCGACTAATTTAAGTACACCGGGACTAGTCACGGTGATAACTTTACGAAGTCACCCGCAATTCACAAATTGTGCGTCCCGTACAGTTGGTAAATTTCCACAGAGAGAAATGACGCATTGGTAACTAAACTGGCTAAAGCACTCCACCGGAATTCAGGACATCCGGGTTCGAATCCCGGTCAAGGTGAATGATTTTTTCTCTATGCATTTTTCGCACAATACGTCTACTACTATTAACTCCCTTAATAAGGGACAGTAGTCTACGCAGGCGTCGGACGCGGCGGAGGTAAGTCCTCGCCTACCATACCGAAGGTCGCGGGTTCGAGCCTCGCCTAGCTAGGTTTATCCTAACCAAGACATGGATATATATGAACATCTATTGTTAAGAGTTGTTAAAAAACTCCATGTAAAATCCTCATTGCGCTGTTTTCGGAGGGAATCGAAATGTAGTAGGGATATATTACACTCTTTCAAAAAGCCAAAACTTTCGCTTAAAAATTTAACAGTTTCTCATTAATCTGGAATTGACTTTTACGATACTTAATGGATAATAAATGTAATAAAAATATGAAAAATATATTTTCCACACAATAGCTAATAAACTCATCCAAGTACTCATTAAATATTAGGTACACAGCAGTGTCAGTATCTGCAGGATTAATACTAAATTTCGCAGAAAATAGGTAGTAAAATAACTTAATAAGCTATATTTCGAAGAATTATTTAAACTTTATAATGGCATTCCAGGCGATCAACATTTTCTGCATTGGAAATAAAAGAGTAAAATTTTGTAAGGTTCAATTGTGTATTTAAACAGGGTTTCGTAACGTGGTTACATATTCAGGTGGATTTAGATTCAGGTGGTGGAGTAGAGTTTATTTCCAATATGGAGAGGTTTCACAGAGTCAAACCTGAAGTTATCAGTTATATTTTCCAGATATTTATTTTCTTTTTTATCAGATAACTTTTCGCTACGCTTCATACAAACCAAATTTCAAACCAGAAGCTTCACGCCCACCCTTAAACCCTCGGAAAGTTTTTGACGCGTGAAAACACTTGCGAAAATTAAGAAAACCACGGCAGGTATTAATAAATGGGCACCCTCCCTTCCATACGACAATATCTCCTTTTTGGTAAGTCACCATTATTATGTATATGAAGGAGTTTCTATTCAAATATTGCTTCCTATTTACACTAACAGATTTTCTGGCATCCTGAGGTATCATTTACGATATATAAAATATTTTTACAACGTGTCCCAAACGGTGCTCGTCAAATTCTAAAGAGTTCCTGGAGAGATTCCTAACGAGAAAACCTTGACACTGACCCAGAGACATCTCAGAAAAGTTTTCACTACCACGATGGATAGGTTTTGCGAATTTGCGGAAAATTTAAGAAAAATTATTACTGTCATTACCACTCCGTAACAGACAGAGTAAATGAAAATATCTGTGGAGCTTACATCATATTACCTCATGCCAGCTGATTTTAACCTTAATTACATGATCCACTTTCATTCTTAAAGAAATTATCACGCGAAATAAAAGACATCTATTCTGCTCAGTCCTATTCCAAAACCCTCGGTTTTTCTGCACATGAAAATACTTTCATAAAATAAGAAGACATGGCATGAGCAAAAGAGTTGCACTTCACTCCTATTCCCTTACGTAGAGTTTAGCAATAACGAAATTATTGCGATTCGAGAGGAGTTTACTTGCATTGAAATATTTTATCATAGATTTTTTCTCATATTTTCTTATTATTGCTATATTTTCTTATACTCGGACCTTTGCCACGGACTAGCGGATATCGGGATAAGGAATTATCTTAAAATATTCGATCGCATGCTCGAAATCTAACGCGAGAAGCCCGAGACGGCAAAACTTCCGGGCCAAGTGACCGATTTTAGAACTTCGGCAGTTTTTCGGTCGATGCACAAGGCCGTCCTTATCAAGAATCCACTGCTTGGGCCCATCACATTTGCAAAGGTAATGCAACCCTTAGATCGGACCCTTTTTCGCGATACGGTGAGCGATTTCTGCTCTCTGCAGAAGTTTTGGCTCCTCGCTGTAAACACCTCGAAACACTTTCGCATTACAAATATGATTTTCCCTCCAACATGCACGTGCTTTTGCAAGGCATCCACTTTACTTTTCTCCTGTTCAAGATTTATTTAGTAAGGTACTAGTATGCCAAAAATTAATATTTTCAATATTAAATTCACAATAGTATGGTATTTAAAGCAGGCAACCGATAGTTGAGGTCATTTGCGCCATTATCGAAGGGTTGGAAGGGAAGAGTAGATAGAAATCCTGCGTGGGCCTCGGCCTGATCTTGACGAAAGGCGCTAATGGAATCGCGACTTTGCATCTCATCCGACGGACGAAGTGCTGTAATTGAAGTTCTCTCCACTCTCAAGCAGGGACAGGCAGCCTGTGATATAAAACAGCCAGCCGGGATTAGAATCCGGAACAACGAAGTTGGAAGCCACCACCCCAACCCGATCCCCTGCACAAAGAAATGATTATTATATCCACGAGTGCGAGTTAAAAATTTTTTACATTAAGGGTGGTATTTTATGGAGAACTAATAATTTTTCTTGAAGAGCAATCTAATTCGGGCTTCAAAATTTTTGGCATGGTTTTATCCCCTGATAAATCGTTTCTAACGATGACAATTCGGTGGAATTACTGGTTATATATCGCACATAGAACGGGAATGTCAAGGCTTCAACCAAGGTTGCACCGATAATTAGTTAAAGATTGAATTTTGTCCTCCATGATGGTTATAAAAAAATAAAAGGTAAAATGCCGTTTTCTTTTTCTTATCATAGTTCCCGTTCACGAGCAGTTCATAGGTACTGAAGTTAAGGCTAGTATTCGTTTGTTCGTTCGTAAATTATAGACTTTACAGGTTTTTACGTCAGCTTCACTTTGCTTTAAATGCCAAATAAATGTTGAGAAAATGGTTAAATAGAAGCCAACTAGGGCAACTTCTCATGCCTTGAGCGCTCATAGTAGCTTTAACACTTCTCTCTGAAAATTGTAATACCAGAAAGGATTCAGTTCAAAGAGGCATTGGTTTAAAAGATGTTCGGGTAATTAGCCGTTTTTAACGCAATTACTGTGTCATTACTCGACACCAAAGCAGAAAGAACTTCTTTTAAATAATGACTTTTAACATAAAATCAACATATAATTGACTCTCATTAATGTTTAACAACATTTATTTTGCTTATTACACAGTGCTGTCATTTTCCATGTGGCACAGATTTCACGAGAACGTAAGTCTATAGTACACATTTAACTGTGGAAACGAATTGGAACACGTTAGAATTCAAAACTAAAGTTTGATTTAATCTTGAATAAGGAAAACTCTGGTTCAAACACATAGACATATATAAAAAAAACACCCTTTTCCCTGTGTTCAACTCAAATTTTCGACTTATTTTATTTTTAAAAAATGTAATGCGTATTTCATATACTCTTACCAAATGGGGCATTGCATTGGTATCTGCCATATCACCAAAATAGGCCTAAGTCATTTTAGGAGGAATTTTTCGGAAGAGTCGCTGAATGAAATTATAGAATTCCTGTTATATAGTCAAAATTATTGCTTCAAACACTGCGATTGGAATTCGTAATTGATTCTCACAAGTTACATAGGATGGAGTACTTAACCCTGATTTACTTTCACACTACGCAATAATAATTAATGTCAAACCTGGAACGCCAGTAGTTTTGTTGGTGCTTTGATAAGACAAGAATTCCAACCAGGCCCTAAGGGGAGGACAGAAAGCATACGACCTTGGGTTTATCACGCATATCTTTCGCCTCACTTCTAAAACTTTAACTAAAACCGCTTAATCTTCATTAACACCATAACTAATCACTATTGCACCACTTATTTCCTTCTCTTCCGACCTTTACCCCAATTCAAAACATTACTTATTTTCTTCGGCTTCTGTTGATGTTATAAAAAAAAAATTCAAAACATTACGTAATTCGTTTCAAGAATTCGGTCGATGAAAGAGAAACATAGTTTACCAAAAAAATCTTCCTCATCCAGTCGTCCTTAAACCATTTTCAAATGTAAAAAACGCAAAAGTTGGGAAAGGAAAACAAGACCGTCGATTATTTCGCGGTGAATCGCTCGGGAAGGAGTGAAAGGATCGAAAAAGACGGGTTTATTTATTTTTAAACTTAATCAAAATCGATAGAAAAATAAATTGGAGAAAATGCCCATTCGGAAAACATCTGTACAAAAATGTTGGAAGAGTACTCAGTTGATTTCCTCATTCCCTCGCCATCCCAACCAGCGGCAGGTTTGATATATAAAATTTCAGGTTTCTCACCTTGACAAGGTGGTATTCTACGGTCAGTGATTTTATCCAGGCCACAAGTTAGAGCGGAGCAGGGTTGATTTTCGCCCGAGGCGTAGCCATTCTCTCTTTCTCTGGCGATAGCGGAGCGGGCAAAGTGTTAGCGGACAGTATTTGGAAACACGAAGTCCTTCGATCGGCCTCTCCAATCGGCACCCACGCGTGGAACCTTAAGAGAGAGATAAGAACCAATTTCAATTTATTTTTTGCTCGAGGAAGACGACGTAAATATGTCAGAAACATCGGGAAACAATTTCAAGAATCTTTTGAGGCGTGGCGTATAAACTAGGAATGATTTGGGAAGGCCATATGGCCCGAATAAATCCATCGGAAGAAAGGTGGCGGCAAAGCTTCCCCTCGATCGTGATTTTTATCACGGTGTGAGCGGAGGCTGGGATTTAGGGCAGAAAACCGGTTTCTTCAGATCTAAACAAGTGCTATTGGCTTGATAATTTCTTCGAAATACATTCCACGGCATTTCAGATTTTGCCAAAGTCAGTATTGATAGAAGCGATAGAAATGAGAACTTTCCGAACGAATTAGGTGTAAGAATTCGTTTCTCCCCCGAGGTATAAGTGACTAAAACAAATTTTAGATCAAACTAAACTCATAGTCTAGCCACAAACAACGAGCATCTAATTTTTTTCTCCTAAATTTTATATTCATATAAATAAAATACTGGCGAACTAAGAACTTACACCTTCCGCCACATGCCCATTCAAGAGGCTCGTGGGGTAGTATAGAGATGTAGATGAACTCAGGGCATTATTTAGTACCCTAAACATTTGAAGCCTCAATGATCTAACTGTCATTACATAAGTAAAATTGCATGATGCCTTGCGATACGGGTAAAATTTCCCGGTGTGTATGGAATAAATATTGTAGTATTCCTTATCCCTATTACGGAGAACTCATCGCATTGATCACGTCAAGACCAACGTTGCTCAATACCTATGCAACGCCAAAACTCTTCAGTACAGGGTAAAAAGATTGAAGTATCACCTTCTGGACCGTTAGCTCACGGATTAGAAAATAATTCCAATTTCTAATTAATAAATTACAAACTGGAATTATTTTACTGTATTTATTAGATGAAGTCCCTCAAATTTACGCCTAAATTAATTCCATTTATTTGGTTTGCCACAATTTTACCTGACGGGACAATCAGGACACACAACTAATAAAAAACGGAAACGCGAATTTTTCCTGTTAAGAATAAAAATTCTGCATCAATCTTCCTAGTTCCTCTTATTTGTACGCAGCAATGAAAAACAGCATTACATTCATATTTAATTATGTATAGAGGGAGGAGTGGATGGTATAGGGAATAGTAACGTTTCTTTTTCTTTCCACACCTAAACAAAACTTGATAAACATAGGTGAGTGGGTAAACCTAGCAAAAAAGTTGGCTAAAATTACAACTGATTATATCATTTTCAAAGCTATATGCTATTAACATTGTTACATAAAGTGTTCATCTGAAGAGCTGCAAGTACTGAGGAAAACGTGCTGACAATATGCAAGGGAGTAAAAGTCACCACTATTTATTAAGCTTTGATAGCTTTCCACGTATGGATCATAGGTTTCCCTACCCATTTATATCTTGCCCTCATGGAACGAAGGATACATGTCCTGGCCTGTTGAAATCTCCTCCGAGGTTTTGTATTGACTTTTTGGTAAATTATAGTTATTTCGATCAGAAAAAAATAAGAGTATATTAAACACGGAAGATTTGATGATGATTCATAAGTGTACATATAGTGTACATAAGTGTCATAAGATACAAGTGTACCAGATATATAATATGAAATATATTTTACAGTGGAGTTTGTATTTACCTTACAGTTATTCAGAAAAAAAGTGGAGAAGGAGGTCCTGAAAATAATAATAAGAAAACGTGGGCTCCATTAAATTTCATAGAATTTACTTTTAGCCCCAAGTACTTTCGATCACAAGGGTAAGGCAGTTATAAGAACATATGACCGATAATGAGAATATGCAAGCCATGCCCCACGACATTGCGATGCGAGCTATGCATGAGTGCATTCGGGAAAAAGGTAAGGCATTGAGTCCTCTTCTGCAAAAATATTACTTAATACAGGATAATATTACGCGTACTGATAAATATTTTGAAATAATGCGAAAGGGGTCGATAAATGATGCCTTTCAGCCGGAGGAAAAACCATTCATTTCCAAAAACTGAACTCTGTCGATTACTCTAATGTGTTTCTCAAAGAAAATTAATAAATGGACTGTATTTAGATAATTTGCTCAGCTAGAAAACATATAAGGAGGAGAGTTGGAAGCCTACTCGGCGGAGCGCTTAGTTTCTGATCCCGGGATCCCAGAATTCCAGTCCCGGACGAAGCCTTCCTCAAAAAAATCTCAATCCTAAAAACAAATCCTCAAAAAAATCCTCGAAGTGCGAGGTAGCACAGCGAAAGGAACTGCCCGCTTACCCTGAATGTGTGAACCTCTCACGCATGTGGTTTAAACGGGGGTGAGCTGTGTTCTTACCAAAGTACTGAACCAAACTTCCCATTGAAGCACTTGATTGGCTAGTAAACCAATGAAAAACCGTAACCAAAACTTAACCTGAATATATAATTTTCAATGCCACGTCGGACATTTCTGTAGTCTTTCCCGTTTAGTTTATTTCATGATGAACAAACATAACCGAGAAAAACCTACACGCTCGCATCATCACGCCTTTAAATCTGTAATATATGCACCATATACGGCATCACTAGGTGGAAACCTAGTTATACCTATATTTTTATTTATTTATTTATTCCCATGCCACAGAAAATAGCACATTGACTTTTTATATCGGGGTTTTCAACAACTTAACAATAGGGTAGTTTCCTTCATCAAATAAAACGAAAGGCATTGATTGCGATTCGTTACCCACCATTAGTTTATTCATAATACACAAATTATTTGGTTTTTGAAATACCCGTTTAGACGAATGGCAGGGGTCAAATTTTATCCTCATTTGAAAAAGGCCAGATTGGCGCCCATGCGATTCCACTCCACGTGGCGTCACAGGGACCTAGTTTCTACACGAGAGGATAGGAGTAATACATCGTCTGAGGTTACCAATGCATGCATGAGGCACAGAGCTCAGGGAAACATGTCTTAATAATCGCCTATAAAAACTGGCTAAGGTCGAAAAGTTTTCTTCGTTTGATAAGGTATTAATAAACCTTTTTTAAGCCAAGCGCTACCAGCCAGCAAGGTACTCAGCTACCCGCTAGCATCCTGCGTCCTATCAGCGCTCAGAGCCTCGATCAAGGTCACCTCACAAGGCGGGAGGGGGAACCAGAAATGCGTCGCACGGACTTTTTCCCATCATTCCTACTTACGCGTCGCGTTTTCGCGCGCTTGAAATTTTTCACTTTTCATTTTATCGCGAAAAATAGATATCGTCATTTAAAAATCTAAAACCGTGAAATACGTACTCCAGGAGTAATAATCTTTCGATTTAGGCAATAAAAAAATAATAGGAAACCACCCTATTACACGTTCACGGACAATCACAACATGAATAGGGGCAACCTATCCAGGCGGGATTCGATCCCGCGACAGGCGAGACTGTGGCAGGCGAGGACTCTGCCCCGCTTCCACCGAGGCCGGTAATATTAAAAAGCATTTGGTATGTATTGTTACATTTTGATCTTTTGTTTTATCTTTGGTCTCACATCCGGTGCCATGGAATCGTCCTCTGTCAATCTCTACACCAGTGACGACGAATATGTTGGTGACACACAGAACATGTAGTATTAAGCGTACCAAATTCGTGATTTCCATAAATTAATTATGCTCACACGACGCATATCGCCAAATAGTGGCATAGACACTTGTTAAAGCTAATCACGTTGTGTTGAAACGCGTCCAGCTAGTTAAAAAAAAGTTGAGAGAAGTACAAAAAGCCATTTTTTTCTTAAAGGATACATTCTACCAGTTTGTGCTATTTACGGGCCTTTTGCGATCTTTTTGCTTATGGTTGTATGGGATTTTATGCATTTAGGGCTAAAAATAAAAGCGAGGGCGGAAAAGGATTAGAACGGAGGGAAACCTCAAATTGGTATTCAAGGGAACGTCGTAAGCTCCTTTGTGCGAGTGAGGACCCTTTTCGGCAACGCTCACCACCCCAGCCAAACCCCCCCCCTTCACGCAACAACGCGCGGCCGCGAAAATAATCGAGTTGCCGGAATTTGAAGCTCGGGTTTTCAGTGCGGGAAAACTACGGACCGCAGTGACAAATGCCCAGAAAGCCACGCTCATGACCATAGTGTGAAAGTTTACGTAAATTACCCATTAAAAAATTCAAAGTTCGTAATTTTCGTAAACCACTCTGGTAGACGCCCTATTACCCTAGAAATGTGTAGTTATTGTCCTGAAAAGTAACTTTTATTCACGATGAAAAATAAATTGAAATTCCAGTAAAAATAAATATATTCCATAGTTCCATCATCTGGTTTCCCCACAGGGTTAATACCCGGGTCGGTTTACAATTTTAAAGTGAGATATTATTTTAATAATTTAAGATATCTTTCATTAAATGTCACAAAATTCCACGCAGTTACGCCTGCAAAGATGACTTACAATTAGCTTTTAAATAATTTTAATTTCTAATAAATTGAAAACATAGCGCTCAAAAACATTCATAGTATTCTTTCGTGTTCTTGTGCCACCACAAACATGTCCATGGTATTTTGAAAATATAGCGCTCCAGAAAATCCATACCATCCTTTAGTGCTCTAGTGCCACAACAAACACATCTATTTTTCATTATGAATGTGAAAAACTACCTTTAGTTACGCGTGCAACGATTACTTAAAACCTACTTTTATATAATCTTAATAACTGATAAATTAAAAACATAGTGTTCAAAAACATTCATAGTATTCTTTAAAGCCTTTTTGTCACCACAAATACCTCCGTTTTTCTCACTTGAAGTTAAACTATAAATTAAGGAATGTAATGAAGTAAAGGCGATTCTAAAACAGCTTGCCTAACTACTTTCAAGTACCTATGTGGTTTGAAATTTACAGGAAGATAATAAATGTAGTTTAAAAGCATATAGACCTTTAAAAATATTCACAAAAACTTATTTGAAACTAGAAAAATGATATTCATATGAGGTTATAACTAATTATAACAGGTACTTTTGATATTACATATATCAAATGTTTTATCTATCATAAGATATAACCTTCCATTTGACTATCATTGATAGTGAAAAATACGACCATGAAATCTTATACAAGCAACAAAATTAGTAAATAACGGTGATTATATAAAAAGGTACACTAAAGAGCACTTTCCCAATTAAAATACAATCTTTAGAAAAACTCAGTGTCAAATTCCAAACTAAACGAAACCTACGGATTAATTTACAACCTAATTTATTTATTCCGATAAATTTTGGTAAAAAATAACAGGAATTAAACTCTAAAATCGATAATAAGCTTCCCAATTCTAAAAACCTCCGTGGAGAGAAAAAAAATCGATGGCATTAAGCAAAGAATAATTTTTTGACAAGTAATTTACATAATTATACATTATTTTCCTTCGTTCTATGCGCATAGCGTGTTGTCATTTGTTAATGTGCCCAGCGCCATCTAGGATTTTCTGGACTTAGAAAAATTTTCAGTCGCAAGTTCCCTAGAATAACTTAGGAACGTACGGAATTACGACACTTAGAATATTTTTCGAAATTTTTGCCAGAGTTAAAGTCCCAACACATGTAAATTCCCTATGGTGACGTCAGCTTCCGGTCCCCATCCCACTGGGCTGTACTGTGTTGAAAGCCAATCATTCTGGAGCTGTTAATGTATGGGTTGCTGATACCATTGGAACTCTTTTTGGATTTAAGTATACTTTTGCTGTGGGTAATGATCATAATGCACAATATCACATGGAGATAAAATGGAACCATCAAACAGCAGTAGTTGATTCTTCTCCACAATTCACCAATTTTTATTACTTATAACTCAATTTGAAAGTATTAGAGCTGATGCACGTTATATTTCCCTCCAATTACTATAGTAAGTTTTCATTCTTTGTCAAAAAACTGCTCAAAAATTAAAATATATAAAAAAATTACCATAATTGGCAATAACGGTTAAAGTCGAATTAAAATAATGGTAATATATTCATCTATTTTTAGAGCATGGATGAAGACGAGTGCAGAAACACGAATCACACCATTCGGCCCATCTAATCTTCATGTCATTCGTTTGAAATCAACTGCTACTATATTAAGCCTCCGGCAACTGAAAACATGAATGAATTTCCATTTAAAGTACGTCTTTCTCACCCAATTCACGCATTGACCTGTTATCACCAGTTCACTTTCCAGTAGACGTATTCAGGTAGGAATATTTGAATATTGTGGAACACTTATTTATTAGAAGGAAATCAACTTTTTGAATAGCATTATTTGAAAATTTTGAATTGTAACGTCTAAAATGCATCAATGTCCAGGCTTCAAAGCTTCGAGGCATTAAAGAACAACACTACTGGTGCCCCTCTTTAATTGAAACCTCTAAATCTTCCGAATCCTGAGGAAAAACATACATATAATTTCATTGTTTAACATAATTTGCGAGAATTCTTCGTTCAAAACACTTACCACCTAAGATTGAATTAAATAAATAATCAAGAAAGTGCCCACATTGAGGTATCCTTTCTTCTCAGCGACTATTCTCATGCCAAATGAAATACTCCAGTGTCACATATTTAAGGGAATTACTATGTGTAAAAAATAACCACTTCCTTGAATTGGAATAAGCGTCACCATTACATTTACATGACAATTATTTTTTCTAATCATCAATATATTTTAGTATTAAGGCAAATATAAAGTAAAACATAAACCCTTAGATTCTGAACGAAATGTACATCCGTTGAATACCTCTCTAGAAATAACAAGCGTTATATATCTTATTTCCTACAAGGGAAAACACTAATCTACTATAAGGAAATTGAGGCTTTATTCAACTTGTGAACTCAGGGTAAGAGAACTCAACTTTTAATGGCATTCTTTGAAATTTTCCAAAGTAGTGACCTTATTTTTACGAACACCATTAAATGCAAAATACGTCTTTTCTTGCCTCAAACGTTGAGGCTGAACAATGAGACCCAAGGTCCCCTGGAATTACGACCACTCCTTCCTAACTTTGTGGAAAACGTGATAAAATATCATTTAACTATTTTAATTTTTTCCCATTAATTCTTTGGTCAATTAAATGTTCATCCTTGATTTAATTTTGCAATTCATCCAAGCTTTTACGTATCACTGCGGAAGTCTTCATCCGATCACCTTACTTGCAATTGCTGGTATTTTAGAGATAGGAAATTACTTTGGTCAGTCCTCTCATAGGATTGGAAAAAAATTTCACCAATAATTCATAAAATGTTTTTCCTAATTTTTCTCTTTTCCGATCTCATGGCATCAGACGTTCATTTTTTAAATTCTATTTTGTATAATGTCCTAATTACTGAGTAATCATAGCTAAGGGACCAACAATTTCTGAAATTCCGTTAAATTTCATGGCACGGCAATTACAAGGCTGAGTTTTGAAATTTTCAGTTGTGTGACATTTAAACATAAAATATTCTCGATTTTGTTATTAAAATTTATCACATGCTGGCACTAAATCAGTTGTCATGGATATATACACATGAACAAATGATAATTTACAGAATATAATTCTCAGTCACTTATTTGCCATCTACAGCAGTGGTCTTTTCTGAACGTCCCTACTTAAACGAATTTTAACTTATTGAGGGTCATTCCTTGGAAATTAGAGTCCTGACGCCCAAATTAAGTCTCTTTTTCCTCTTCCTTTCTCGGCGCGAAAGCTTAAATTAGCCTACTGAATAGGGGTCTTGGTGTCCCCCTGAAATAATTAAGCCTCATATTTTCCCCTCAATTTAGGAAAATACGGCATGTATTTCGTTGAGCTGTTTAGAAATTAATACCAATAATTCTTGGTCCAAGTCATTATTCACTCCTGACGTCATTTTGAAAATTAACCAAGCGTAAACCCAATCAGATGCAGACTTTATAGCAGACCGCACTAGCAAAGATGCTTGATATTTTAAAGTGACTTACTCTTAATATCGCCTATCGACGTTAGTCCCCCCATTTATTCTCATATCCACCGTTTAATTTTTTTAAAGAAGAATATTCTTAGCTGAAAATACCAGCATAGAAGTAAGGAAACAATTCATCAGGTGCTACATATGGAGTATGTTTCTCTATGGAAGTGAGACTTGGACGTTGACAGCAGCAGAGAAGTCAAGAGTGGAAGCATTCGAAATGTGGTGCTACCGAAGAATGATGAAGATAAAATGGATTGACAGTGTGAGTAACGAGAAAGTGCTAAGAAGAGTAGGTGAAAAGAGAAGCCTCCTAAAAACATTAAACAGAAGAAGGGACAACTTAGTTGGCCACATTTTGAGGTACGATCGTTTGATGAAGAAAATCGTTGAAGGACAAGTGGAAGGGAAAAAGGGCAAGGGACGGCCCCGAATGAGTTATATAGGACAAGTTATAAAGGATGTAAAAGAGAAGAAATATGTAGCTATGAAAAGATTAGCGGATAGGGGAGAGAAATTGAGAGCTGCGTCAAACCAATCTTAGGATTGTTGACTAATGATGATGATCCACCGTTTTCCTGTCTTGCATATTCTTCAGTCTCAAGCCATACAATTTCAAATTTCTTGCGTATATAAACACGAGCTAATGAGTATTTTAAATTGACCTCTCAACTACATGTAAATTCATTTGCCGTCATCAGCAACATATATTTATTTATACTCAACTGTAAATAATTTCATCTTATTGAATGTCACTCTTTAAAATTCACAAAGTCCTTACTCCAAATAACGTCATTTTCATTTCTTTGCTCGAAATCGTCCATGCCTTACTCAAAAAGGGGACCCCGGTGACCCCTTTAATAATTAAGATTCATATTTCTCCTAAATTTAGGAGAAAATGACATCCATCCCTCTGAACTGCTCAAAAGTTATTCCCCATAATTCTTCGTCCAAGTCATTATTCACCCACGACGTCGTTTTGCAAATAAACCAACCGTTGACCCACTCTTTCCGTGGAAGCCTTTATAGCCCCCACCGCCATTCTAATGCTGCTGCTCCCCATTATATTGTTCCCTTGCCGCGCCTACCTCCCCCCAACACCACACCACCCTCTCCCCTCCCCTGCGCTTAAAAATTGTCGTCTGCCAGGCACCACATCGCGCGAAAGCTGTCTCCGTGTTCCTAGAAGGGGACGCAAGGGGGGGAGCTTGAGGGAGACGCACTAATTTCAGCCATGCGCTGCTGCGGCAAGTTTCCTCGCCCCCTTCTCTCCCCGCTTTTGTTGGGGAGGAGCGCGGCGCAGTGGCCGTGGTGCGGCAGGAAGTGAGTGAAAACGAGACGGAGAAAGGGGTGCGGTTGAGGGTGGGGGTGCAGGGGGGAGTGGAACTTGAGGAGGCCGTGCATTGGGGGTTTGTTTCGGTGACGCGACGTCCTCGCTCCGGACGATGGGAGAACCAAGTTGCTCGCACGTGCAATGCATCCATCATGCATTCACGACTCGAGATATCCATCCCCCAGGTACTTCCCCCCTTCTCAACTCAAGCGCGGAAAATGCCCAACTCCAGACACAATGTCTTCTCATGGTGACCATCCGTCCGCTTGCATTTGGGTCTTATGCCCGAAACTATGGTGAGATTTGAATTTTTCATAAAGTTCGTCATTTAATCTTTAACTAATAATAATCATTTGATTTTATCAAAAGTTTACGAAAATAATGCACGTGCCTTTCTCTCTAAATCGTGTGCCTTAAATGGTGTGCAATGCACCCATCATGCATTCACAACTTCATGTATCTATCCCCTAGGTAAGACCTTTCCAACAATGCCAACTCATGCGCGGGAAATGCCTACTTCGAGGAGCAGCGTCTTCTCATGGTGACCATTCCTCCGCTTTTCTGACGAATATGCCCTGCAATTGGTCCTCCTGCCCGAAAGTTGGGAGAGATTTGATGCGTTTCATAAAGTTCTCCATTTAATTTTATCAAAATGCTAGCAGGCCACCCGGCGTTGCTCGGGAAGGTTAGCACCCAGAGAGGTGGGAAACTTGGAACTTGGAATTCATGCTCACATGGCAGGATTTTTAGGCAAAGGATCAAAACAGGTATGATCATGGTATACCTACATATGTAACGTCAAACAATGGAAAAACACGATTTCTGTACACCACGCACGAGATCAGCTAAAACACCGCTCCACAACATTGATAACACAGGCCAACAATGAAAAAACTTTTTTACTGAAAATACCTTATTCTTATGTTTTTAAAGTCGCTGAAACCAAATATGACGGTTTTAAAGTTGCATAACCCACCATTTATTCACATTTTACAGTTAAATTTATGAAATCAAGCAATATTTTTAGAATTTAACAGCTTTTTATAGTTTAATACAATTGAAAAAGTAGGTCTAATGAACGAAGATAAGGGGGGATTACTGTTGGTACTTCACCGAGAAGTTCAGTAAGCGATTCATCGCAGAAAAAGCTACACAAGAAGCTTCGAGGAAAAAAGGGAAAGAAAATGTAGACCAATTCCAGTTGACAAGTGAACCCTGTATTATCACGCTGTAGTAAATACAAACAATTTAATCACGATGTAGTGAACAGGAAATAAAAAAAAATTTATGATGTAACACAGTGTTTCATAGATTTCCCTGTATACCGTATAGGGGTATTAGACTAAATATTAAATACATATTGCTTGGAAACTATGGGTGATACAAAAAAACTAAGGCCAGGTTTGGATTCGGCACATAAAAATCTATAAAGATCAGCTATTAAAATAAAAAAAAGTTTTCAAACATAATTTCTATGTTGGCCTGTGTATTTATGTGTCGGTACGTGCGTAGACCCAAAACGTCATGTGAACAGCAAGAAAAAGTGTAGAATCTTTTGAGTGAAGATTTCCCTTTGGGCGCTGCAAGAGGTGTGCCTGCCCGAATGGATGCCCAACCACAGAAGTTGCATGACGTAACGGAACGAACGGTAATGAGAAAACGACGCAAAGGACACGTCGGAAAAAATCACAAGTAGGACCACGAGCTTGGGGAGCATGAGATTCACCTACGTACTAACTTTGGCTGCAATCCGTGCAGTCTTACGGAAATGCATAGCGCGCAGACAAACATACATCCTCTTTTATTGACATAATATGCATTTCGAAAAAATGTTCACCACATTTTATTGACAATAATTTTTATTTTCTCTCAAGTATGACTTAAATGGCATGATTACCTATAGGAGAGTGGTAAAAATTTCAAAATCACATGAAATATGAGGAAACGCACTAATACTTCCTTAGCTTATCAAAGTCCTTTGACAAATTTATGAAAAGAAAGTAATGTGTCCCAAATACTCCCTTTCTAATAGCTGACTCTAATTATCTGATCATGAAATTAAGCATAGCCATCGCAGGCCAACTAAAAATTAAAATTTGGAATGATTATTTAAGAAACTGTGAGTGATTCTAAGCTTTATCTTGATATGACTGTATTTTCATGACCTTCCGCGCCTGTAAGATTTTCAACGAAAAATAGATATGATACTAGGGAATTTCAGAGTATTTTAAAGGCTCAAAAGTTTCTTGCCATTGCTTTTTTGGAACATTGCTCACACTAAGTTTCTCTTGGCCATCCTTAGCCTACTCAACCCATAGCACACTCTATTTAAGCGTTCTCTGTTATTGATGGCACCCTTGTCACTTATAACCCTCTTTTCATCCCCATTCCTTTGACAGAGATAAGTTCTTAAAAAAATACCGCACCATCCATTCCTCTCTTTCGCACTTCTAATCCTCTTATAAGTAATTTTAAGAACTCTTCCCTTTTCCCTCTTCATGAAATTGTAATATTCTCCTTTTCTTCATCCTTTGTCAACGCCATTGTTTTCCATTCTTCAGCTTTCATCTCAGTAATGGCTACAAAGCCCTTTTTCTTCGAGAACTTCCAGCCACGCTTCTTGCAGATAATCTCTCCTCTTTATAGAAAGTATTCCCATTCACTCCCTTCAACGGCTACTCGTCGTGATCCGGCTTGAAACTTCTTAGCAGTTACACCGATTTAAGTGGATGAGTTAATTCTTCTCTTTACAGTCTGCGTTTTACTGGTTCTATCATTTAAACCGTGGCCTCTCATGTGTTTCCTCAGTTTTCTCTCTGTTTCAGTCCCGAGGAACGATGAATAATACTGCCCCATTACCATTGACGGTTTTTGCAACATAAAATTTATATTCAACAGAAATAGACTTCAATGTGTTTTACATGATTTTATAAATATTCTTTTACTTTACTCCCACACAGATATCAGCCTTTATTGGCTTTTTTTCGAATAAAAGTTTTCATCGCTACCCAAAAAGTAAGGTTATCCCATCTTTATTTCAGGAAAATATCTAGCCTAGCAGTTTTAAACAGAAGTTGGAAATATCTGTATATTAAACTACTTTCCCATTAGCTTATGAGCCTGTCAGATTGTAATATTATGACCCTTAATACCAGAGAATGTTAGTAAAAATAATCATAAGACTGTATAGATGCAAATGGAAAGGGTATTACTTTCTGCGTCTCATTGCATACACTTAAGCACCCGTCACGTTATCTGTGATTGAACACGCGAGTCATTAACTGACGGGGGCACCTATTGAATCACAAACGGCCATATGTCGCACAAGACCACCATGGGATCAGCATATGCACGCGACTTGCACATATGCATATATTTGCCTACTGACGTCCACTCCGGTTTACCCTCAGAGTAAATACAAACAAGAGCGATGGACATTGCAGTGCAGTAATTGAAAGGTGATCCCGATACTGACACCACGTGCCTTTGGAATATTACTGATAATATTTGACGATGATATCTTGACCACGATTCTGGCATTATCATCTGGTTTCTAAGGAGGTTGATCGCTATTTTAAATAATTACAATTAGCAATTATATCTCCTGTGAACGTTTCGGTTTTTATTTTAGCCATTTTCAGGGCTACAAAGTGAACATTAATATCGATATACATAAATATCATTGCCCTCCAAATATCTTAAATTACTATGTAGCATGCACTCAAAGTAACGGGGATATTTTTACATATTTATAAACATTATAAAATAATTATGCCAGAACCATCAGTAAAATAGTCATTTGAACAATATTGCCCCAAAAATTTCCCTTTTTCTTCTTGTACGAATCGTTGGATAAATAAAATCCTTCAATTTTCATATCATTGCAAAAACTGGTAAATGAATGCCATGAATGCTACATCAAATTTGCAGAATAAAAACTCTTCTGCAGCTCGTGAATTTTAAGTGTCCCAAGTCTTAGGTTTTGATCACTGGATACTTGGCCCTCCGTAAGTTGGAAGATGGTAGCAGGCGCGGGATTTCCTGGACCACGCTTAGCTCGAAACTGTCATTTCGTCAGGGCTGTATTCCAGAACGTTCATCATGCTTTGATCCTGACTTAAACTCAACTTGGTTGCCATGTCAGTTTTACGAGATCTCACTTCAACACCAAAGCTCGCTAGGGCTATACCCTGCAGTTGAGTTACGACTCAAATTGAGACACAAAGTTCCAATATTTCCGTCGCTGTCGCCTCACCTTTTTAAAATATAATATCTCTCGTAAAAATAATCCCACACGTGATTTTTTATTACACTCATGCAATTTTTTTATTAGCGGGAATCAATGAAAGATAAGATAGATGTATTATTCCGTAAATTTTCAATTTTCCGTAAATAAAAACATAGCTGATAGTATTAATCTAGTGAATCATGACGTGAGAGAAATCACAAAATGGGTGGGTAAAAACCACCTCATACTGAACTGTTTGAAGACGAAAGCAATAATCATTGGTAGCTCAAGGATCCTAAACAAAATAGATTATAATCACCTTCCTCCAGTTGTAGTTGGTGACCATCAAATACCGTTCAGCGACTCTGTTCGCACTCTTGGACTAACCCTCACAAAAAATTTGTCTTGGAACCAACATGTGAACGAAATCTGTAATAAAGTCAATATCACTCTGTATCAACTAAAACTGCACAAGCACTTACTTCCTATATCCACCCGAAAAATGTTAATTTCTACCCTGGTTTTCCTTCCTTTGACTATTGTAGTCTTGTTTATAATGACATGCCTAAAGAGCTTGATAAAAAGTTACAAAGGCTACTTAATTCATGTGTAAGATATGTATTCAATTTAAGAAAGGATGTTCATGTATCACAGTACAGAATCAGCCTTGGTTGGCTAAATCTTTGTAATCGAAGGAAATATCTACTCGGTGCTCTTCTTTTTAAGATTTTCAGAGAGAGAATCCCCAATTATCTCCGGGAAATCTTTATGAACAGATCAGTTACCACCCATATGTCTTCCCGCAAAAAGGACTATTTATGTTATCCTACTCCACGTACTAATATCTACCAGAAATCATTTCTGATAACGGGATCAAAATTCTGGAATTCTCTCCCTGAGGATCTTAGACAGAGGGGCTCCATCCATGCTTTTAAAATTAAATTGTACATGGATTTACTCAGTGGAGAGCTAAAATAAACTCCCACGAAAATACAGCCTATTATGTATCTTTATTATGTATTATGTACTATTGTCCAATATTTCCGTCTGCCTATGATGTCAAATTTCAATCCTTGTTACGTGTTATTTCTTTTTTTTATAGATGCGTATCAAACAACTTTACTTGACATTTTTCATGAACTTTTGCTTTGATGAGCCATTTTTTGTAAATTGTGTTTTTTGCTCCAAGGGTTTTTTCCCAGAGCATAATAAATATCTATTCTATTCTAAATTTTATCGCTGTAAGTAACCACAACTATTCTGGACCAAGTGAATTCAGTAGAAGATAATTTCTAAAATACGACTCTAAACCCAAATTTTTCACGGAATCTGAGCTACCAATCTTAACTCTTGAATATGACCCTGGATACACGATACTTGGAATATCGCACGGTTTGTTTTATTATTTTTTATTAAAATTTTGGAAATATTGTTCTTTTTTACTGATCTAAATAAGAGTCAATACAACAAGATTTCAAATCAGCATCCTAAACGAAAGGAAATTACCTCAAATCTTAATTATACTTCTACAATTTTATTTTGGAAAATACGAGAAAAAAGAGAATTTAAAGAAGAAGAAAACAATAATTACAAGGTTGCATTGACATACGCATTGACTTCAAAAGGATAGATGCTTACCAATCGCCGCTGCAAACGGAACCAGGAAGTTATCAGGTTTAGGGTTGACTCATGAACAAATACACACTTGCATTATAAGTTAAAAACACTTGTTGATACTGCGGCTGCAAACAACTAATATTTTAAAATTAATCACCTAATTTAATCACGGCAGCTTCATATTTACCTTGTTGTTTGCTAATTTCTTAAACTAAACTGACCCCTTTTAAATCTGATTTGAATGTTTCAAGTAAATAAGGCAAGTGTGAGGCATTCAAACCACTGTATTGATTTTCGGGTTTCGTCCGCGTTTTCATTATGATGGCAATGACATTCCTTATACTGTACAGCTAGCTAATTCAAGGCTGACCCGATGCCTACAGCTGATCAGGAGAAATTTCTCCTTCACCATGATGAAAAGGCGACCGAAAGTTGAAAACCAATCCACTGTTTTACTATAACAGCAGAAAAACCTTCGTCAAAAATGTGGTATCATAGCATTCTTCTTCCCCGCCTCATTCAAAATAAGAGACGTTCCAGTTTGAGACTTCCCTATGAGCACAGAGCTCACTCCACGAACTACATCGCTCGTATTTTACTTTCCGAAGCTCAGGAAATTTACATGAGACGTAACCAGGGCAGGTGTCTTCAAGTTTTAAAAATTTTATTCCCTTACCCCTAAAACCTCTTTTTAAAAAAGACATTTTTCGCAGTAATCTTGCCACACGCTGTCCGCCTTAAATGGCTCTTGTGGATTCATTTTATTTTCATTTCTTACCGAGGGAACCTTACAGGCGGCACTCAAGCATCATTCCGTGCAGTTAAATAATTTTAAAACATTCAAGCCGAACTATCACGACAACTCCCATAAGGGATTTGACATTTTCCTCTCAGTTTTTGAGCGAATTCACAGTAGAATTAAAATGAGTGAGACAAATTTAAGTTTTGCGTTGAGGGAATTCTCAAAAAGTGTCCTATTTAAGAGATGGGTATAATTTAAATACAAATTAACTGATTTTAGTTTAATTAAGTCTTAAAAATAAACACCTATTCAACAGTAGGTATGAATTACAGCTTAATTCAGAAAATATTATTTAAAATTACAATTATCACTACACTGTCAAAATTGTGATAGACATAGAATAAATGAATGAATATGCCATTAGATATAATGATCTAGAATGTAAAAACAGCTTTATAAACTCAGCTAGGAGATCAGAATCAATAGCTACGTTTGTTTTATCTTTACGATTATAAGTAAAACAATGTTTGCTAAGTAATATGCACCGAAAACTAAGGAAAAAATAAGGCTAATTATGAAAAGTTATTTGAGAATATTGATGAAAAGTTCCACCTCCTAGCTCAAAAAAAAAGTATTTTAGGTTTTGTCCATCTTTTCTCGATTTCAACCCCATACGCGGCGTCACCCGATACTCGTCTTCGCCTTGTTTCTTCGATATTGTTTCGTTGCCCATTCTGTTTCAACTGCGCTGTGCCTCACACCCCACTGTTCTCACCTCGGATGCAGCGATTTGGATCGCGGGCGATTTGTCCTTTAGGAGACCACCTGTAATTTCATCGACGCGAAATTCCTATAATTGGGACCTTATCAACCAAGCGTCAAGCATTCATTTACGGTCGTGTTTTGGTGATTTCAAGCTATTTCATCTCACAAGACCTGACCTTCAAGGAAATCCACCTTACGTAAAGATAAAATAAATGTTTTATTACCCTTATCAGCGATTAGTACTTAAGTTATATTCGGCCTTCCAGGTCCGCAATATGTTCAGTACCCTTCGCTCCTCTCTTTGGGTTCAAGAATTCCCAGAAGGCACATAGCTACGCAATTTTGAGGAAACGTTTAAACTCTTGCGTTTCCTAAAAAATAACATGCTTACACACATATGAAAATACATGATCAAATGCAATATAGTTCAATGCCAATAATAACCGAGTTTTTCACACAATGTCATGAAATCTACCTTTTCTCAAAGCTACCAGCGTGGATAGCCATCCGTTCTAGAAATTCCTCCCCAAAATAAATTGTAAAATACCGTAGATGAAAAATAATATCGATTTAATCCTCTGTAAGAATTGAAATTTTATATGAAAGTCTCATTCGTAAAAACAAATACAGGTAGTGGTATCAAAAGATAATGTGTTAACATGATTGTTAAATTAGCGCTCTAATTCTAGAAAAAAGGTATTTTTGAAGTATATCCAGTCAACACTTAAAACTACGGTTTCACCCCTTGGTAATGCCTCGTGATACACAGATTATGTGATCGCTATAAGTTTTAGCATAAGTTTGCTTATCTCACTGACAAAGGAGAGAAAAACCTGCAAAATTTTAGTCTCAATTCAGCTTACCGAGCCTTTTTCTTTCAGAAACATTTCAGCGACATCGCTACATCAAATATTTAGACGTTTTCAAAACGTTACCTTTTTAACAAAAGACCGGTCAACCAGGAATGAAAGTTCCTCTTAAAATTAGCGCTGGGGTGCTCATAGTTTTCAACATATTCGCAGGAAAACATGGATCAATGTAAGTATTATGAAATGTTATGCATTTCATAGCTAGCAAAGAAATAAAAAGACTTTTCAACAAATATTTTTTTCCGTATTTCATCAAAGTTTCATGTGATTCCTCCCCACAAAAAGTAAGGTAGCACGTAATTGCTGATTAGATTTGTCTACTATATCCGTAAAATATCAGAATGCAATGCTTAATTTATTGATAAAAGCAATCTTATCTGGTATACAGGAACGCACGAATCTAGTTCTTTCGTTGAAGAATAAACGAAGTCGGTGAAAAAAGCTAGAAATAGAAGTTCGTTTATCCCTTACTGTAGATTCGTATAAATTAATGCAGAATGGCTTACTTTTTTAAGCAAGTGTCAAGGATAAATTACAGCAACAATTTTTTGAGCACTGCTCGAACCGTCCAGGTAGAGTCACCTCGTGAAACAAGTTGACGGATGAGTTGCTCATGTTTGTATGTTTTCTGTTGCTGTTTTATTTTTAAGTTACATTTTTTCTCCGTAGATATACTGGTGGTAAGCTGCTTCGAGTTTACAGGGTCCAAATTTCCTTGAACGGCAGTTTCGTGAATCGCTTAAAAGAGTAGATATGCTTCTGACTGCGCCGCTTGGAAGCCATGAGATGAATCTTGGCCGTGCTTAAAAAAAACACTCAAACCAACGCAACGGTGGCGAACAGGAGAAACGGCCATCATACACGCGACTGGATCCATTTTGTGTCGTGTTCTGCGGCGGAATTGATCACAATGTCAATCCCTTTGAGAGCAATGCTGCACATTCACGGCTATTGCTCCGGTTCGATTGCTCCCGTAGAATTGATGCTCATTGATGATCCGACGCCGCTCTCACTCCACGTACCCCCGTAAATTTGAAAAAAAAATGTTCTCGGAAGATTTACAGCTATAAAAATATATTCAAGTCTATTCATTCACAAGCACACTTACCAGAAGGAGCAACTGATGCCAGAAGGCAGTAATGGCCTGAAAATTCTCACAAATAACGGAATAGAATAGGTCCTAAAACCGAACAAGGCTTAATAACAATTGAGAACTATTGTGGAAGGGAATATATTTTCAGATACCTTCAGTGAAATGTCTGTAATACACTATCAAACGAACACAAAGATGCATGCGTTGTCTTTTTCCTTCCTAAAAGGTTTAATTGGAGTATTTTTGGTTATTTAGTATTCACGAAGAGCCCTCTCTAAAATGAAAACATTTTATCTGCGGTTTGCCAGAAATTTTATTTTTCATGTTTTCTCGACTTAACGTTTACTGCTCACGAGGTGAATCATTTTATGTCATTCATAATTTTAATTACTGGTAGAAATTGAATGCAATGGTAAATATTGAGGTGGTAAATGACGGTAAAAATAAAAGTAATTCTAGTTTTAAAAGCTATTCTCTTACAGAAAATGATAATACGATTATTGTATTTCTGTTGAGCTATATTAGTGTGGTGAAGAGGGAAAAATTAGGCCAGCATTTTCATAAACCAGTCCCGGTTTCCAGCAAATGAAACTGTTTAAGTATCAAATAAACTCATTTTTTATGGTAATTTTTCTTGAAAGATTTAGATTCATTCATGGCTGCATTTAATTGTTTAATACACACAGATGCAAAGGGCAAATCACTATCACTACTTTTCGAGCGAATTTTTTTCCGTCACTTTATTTTCATATGTCCAAAAAGCCAAAGTAGATACAACTCTCTCTGAAGCACTCTCTTTTTATACTGAGTTATTATAATTAATATCTTATAGTTGCGTAGTTAAATTTTTATGAGAGGTAGAATCGGCCCATGGGACCTTGAGTTTCCAACCCCTGCTTTATACACTGTTCACACCGATTACCATAAATTTGGAGCTGAAAAAGGGACTTGAGGAAAAACAAAGCCATGTCCTGACCGGAAAGTAGGTGACTGACCACAGATCACGTGAAAAGGCGATAGGCGGTTGTTTTGTTCTCGTGACCTCGCCCCTTCCTCAACCCACCACCTGACTCGCGCGCCTTCCATAATCTAGATATCGGCTGTGAATATTTGTTTGGGCGCGTTAGCGTGATGGCTGCTCCACCGTCTCTTTTCCCAAACTCCCCGTACTTCCTCCTTTCTGCTCCTCTAGCCAAAAGGTAACCATCTGGGTGGCAGCTATCCTGGTGCCGACGAACTCGTCAATCGGGCAATTTATAGGAGTGCATTGAGGATGATGCACCGACAAAAGGATGGAGATGAAATTTCATAATAATGATCAATTTTTGGGATAAAAAAGTAGTTGTCAATTTTTTAACAGGCAAACCAGTATTTTAGACATGAAAAACCCATACAAAACTCCTTAAGCTGAGATGAGAATTTTCTTTATTCATTATAAATAGAAATATAAAAAATTAACGGAAATTGTTTATAAAAAAACGAGAAAAATTGGGTCACAACATAGCAGAGGTAAGAGTTTACATAAACGCCTGTGTCCTGTGATCACCACAAATTTAAGATGCCCCGTGTCCGGTTTACATGTAGGTACAACATAGATGCTGACTGGTAAAGAACCAGCATTATATATTTAACATTTTATTGGAGGTCCTCCAATATTCAATTGGCTAAAATTTAAATTAATATACTGCATGAAAAATAAAACTGTTTTACCAAGATAACTTTTGCGCGTAAATGGAAATTTTGACAAAAACAGGTCCCTTAATGTCGAGGAGACCCTCAGTGACAACAGCGAAGGATACATACCGACTTTTCATTCTCAACTTCCCCAACTTTACCCTGCTTTTTAGGTTCAATTCATTTTTTAATTTCCCTGACTTTGTATCAATGGCAAACAGTCGTATTAAGGGATTTCGAGGAAAAAATGCATCCAGATTTATTGTGAGACGAATTCAGGTAGTATTAGCGTAAATTAAACCGAGTAGCACCAATTCCGCGCTGGCCCTTGTCGCCCAACCGGCTTGGCGGCAAAACACACACCTTGCGGTCCGAACGCAGCAACGCTTCATGCGTTCAACCACTATATTAATCATTTTAATACGCTTTTTCTTATCTTGTTTCGTCTGCTTGTCAGTTTCATCGATGGAATGTTGCAATTTATTTTCGAACCCCTCTCATTTGTCGGACCGGCTTGGAATTCTGCACTTTTGCTTGCTTCTGATGATAATTCAATCTTCGATAATCAGGCATTTACTTCATTGTGCACTAAGTTATCTGGGGTGACAATAGTGGTTATTCCGCGTCCGAAAAAGAGAATGTTTTTTTTTAAGCGGCAGTATTTCATTTGCAAAGAGCCATTGAAATGAATGCGCTGACCAGGAAAAAGAGCGTGGAAAGTATCGCTTAGGTAATTTTGCTGACGCAGGATGAATTTTCAATTTAACTTGTACCTTTAGGCTCTTTATAAACATGGACGTCTCGCCCAAACAGCAATCCTTTGAGAACGGATACGGGAGGAAAAGTAATCGGCCATAAAAACGAAGAGCCAAAAGCAGGTGCTTGTAGGCCATTCCGCTGCACAATTCAAGACCATTGAAGTGCGAATGTTCAGACGATTCCTGATGTCATAAATATTTCCCTAAAAAGTATTGCTTTTTACTACGCAAATCAGTCTACTTATAATAATTTACCTATACTAATTATCTTTAAGCAAAAATGTCCACCTCGCTCATTATTAACCGCTTTCCATTAGTTGCACACTAAATGTTAAAAATTCCCAACAGTTTTATCAAGCAACCCTGTCATCATCTTTCATCCTGCCAATAATCATCATAATCTTCTCAATTCTATCTTCTATCTAATTTTTCATTCTCTGTAAATTTCTGAAATGCTTTAAATTAAATCCTGGAGTAACGAGTCATTTCAACTCTTTTTTCCTAATAAAAACTAGACTTCAATTCTGTAATGAACGATCATAATGCCATCCATCACTGAAATATACATATATTACTTAATCTCAGCTAACAAAACAGCTTCAAATAAAGACTCAGCTAGCGGATAAATCATTTTTCATATTTAAGTAATAATACACCCTCCTCCCGCCAAGCCACGAATTATATCAATTTAAGGGCAAAAAATTCTTAAAAATTGGTTGCGTCTCCAAAAGCAGTGGCGGATATATGAGGGGGGCGAAGGGAGTAAAACAGGGGGTAAAATGCCTCCACGACTGCTGGAATTTTTAACCCCACTTAATCCACCACTGCCCAGAAGGAATTAATATTTAACAAAAAATCTGGTGGATTGTACGCAGAAAGGTTTAAATTATTTGCATTCAATTAAAATTATTATTTTATAATCGTACTAATTTCAAGATCCATACATATTTCAAAATAATGAATAAACTTGCACCTTTTATATATACCTACATTAACATTATCGATAAAAATTGGACCCCTTATATATACATATACGGTTCACAACAGGTAAGTAAAGGGGAATGGATGGAAGAATGGTATAATTTTATCAATTCTCTTCCTACTCCATTATAGGCACTACTTCCGTAGGGAAGGAGCAACTCACTCTTTCCCATACATTTTTAAGGAGAGCAAAAAGCAAACGCCCAAGAGACACTCCGAGAAAATCGTAATTCGGTGGAATTACTGTTTACGAAAGAGGAAAAAGATCTTTTAAATCGTTTCCTTTGCCGAAAGTATTGCTTCGAAAAACATTCCGTTTCTACGAATTCGAGCATTTAACTAGAGACTGCGTAGGAACTTGGGAGTAACGTGCACGGTCGCGTGACGTACGTATAGCGTAAGTAATTGCGAATCTCTCCCTTAGATCAACTCAATTACAATTCAGGCTCACCATTAACAAGCGTGCACCTTCTGGCGATCGCACGTATTTTGGTACCGCTCAGTTTAATTTTCATTTCATGACTAAACGGAAGAGAGTCCTTTAAAAAGGCTGTTATCACAGACCCCAGAAGAAGAAAACGATGTAGTTGTTTAACTTCATTTGAAGATTAGGAGCTTTATCATTTTGCTGAAAGGCACAACGATTAAATCTACTGCTTTCACAATAAGTATATTGATTAAAACAACAAACATATAGATTGAGTGTTTCGGAGACAATTTCAATTTATATTAAAACCTTCAATAATTTCCTCCTATCACTTTGTCCTATGACATTGGCTGGTATGACATCCCATAAGGAAACGGACTTTTTCTTGGAAATCATTGGAAACAGTTTTCTATGTAAACTTTTACAGTGTGATGCTTGAGGTTCTTTTCCCGAAAACACAATGCATCGCAAATGGATGGTAATTTAGTTCGAAGCTTGGCTTTCCATTAGTACCATCCATTTGCGATGCATTGTGTTTTCGGGAAAAGAACCTCAAGCATCACACTGTAAAAGTTTACATAGAAAACTGTTTCCAATGATTTCCAAGAAAAAGTCCGTTTCCTTATGGGATGTCATACCAGCCAATCTCAAGATATCCTTGTTCTCTGAAATCGCTATTACTCTGACAGTAAAAAACTGAATGTTTGAACGCATTCAGTTAAGTATTAATTAACATAATGTCACAAAAATACACCTCACATCGTTAGCTTCATAGCTACATATTTTTTCGGAAAATCATTAATATTATCGAAAACAGAGCTACAGACATAACTACTTTTAAAAATGTTTTATCAAGAAAAAATCATAGAGCTAAAGTGTGCTATAATTCAGCTCATAATGGTGCATTCAAACGCGCATCTTCATTAACATTCGGGGTATATCAATTCTTCTTCGTTCTTCTGAGAGAATATCATACCATTCGTAATAAATCGGGTGATAAAATCCAAACATTCGTTAAAAGAAGCTTGATTTATCGGTACTGCTTAATCTTCACGATTCAGCCCATGCCTTATCATGCATACGCATATTTTTCTTCATCTAATGTCGTTCATTATATAGTCTATTGACTGAATACATAGTCTTCCTGTGGACTTATTTCCGTTTACATAGCCCTCCAGGATTGTGATTAGAACTCTCCATGTCTCACAATATACCCTATCTGTAAGAAAATCTCTTGAACATAAATGACTCTTCTTTTATTGATGAACATCAATGATCTTTCCTTTTTAATCATATTTGATCAACTCCATTAGTAGATATACCATATGAGCACTTAATATTTCGCATACTAGCGCGGCATTTTTCATATGAATTTAGTATCATCCATTCTCCTTGCTTTATAGCCAGTTTCACAGCCGAAAACTGCAACAATCCAAGATTACTTACTAAATGCCTAAATTCAGAGCTGTTTCTCTTTTTTACTAAGTGTTTATTATTATTATTGAAAGCCCTTTTCTCGAAGTAATCTGGCTCCCAACGTATACAACTTCTTCCATCTCGAGCAATCTAACTTCTAAGAAAAGTCGTTCACCAGGTTTTATCATATCCAACATTTATTAAGATTATAATTTCTCTTAAGAAACTATCACTATATTGTAAAAGGCAAGTCTCCGCGGTTAAACTTCATCACTACAATTTCTCGGTCTCCGAAGTGTAGCCACGTCGTGCTGTCACGGTTCACATACCTGGCCGACGTTTTGGAGGCGATGCAGCCCTCCATCTACTGGGCACACAAAGCGATTAACTGAAGGAGATGGAGTGCAGCATCGTCTCCGAAGATGAAGTGCGGCACCTCCCCCGACGACAGAATGCTGCATCGACTCCTTCACATCGGCCAGATATTTAAACAGGGACGATTCTATTCAGCTTCACTCTGGGGACAAAGATCGTGTAATTATCACTTTTTTCGTACTTCGTCAATTTATTTTTTCCCGATTTTTTTATCTAATGACATCAGAAATGATGCATACGTATTTTGAAATACCTTAAAATTCAACACACGTATGAAAAAATCGGCAGAAGAAACGAATTTTTAGATAAGGGTGAATGAAAATATTGTAAGATTACCAAAGCCTTACACTATCACTACTTAAGAAACCCTGTTTAAATTATGTATCATCATACAATGGAAAAATCAGGCCCCACGCGTCATTCTACCATGGGACATTGTCTTGTTTTCCAGCTTGAGCCCCTTTCCTTCGCTTCATTGTCGTCTCCAAAAGTTCTCCCGCTCCGCTGTGACCTATCCCTTCTAAATTTACAAGCCTTATAAATGGTTGGACGTGTTCCTCTGAAAACTCTTCTATCTTTAAGAGCTGCTGGAAAGCCGCGTTTATTTATTTCGCTTATCCGCTCCAATGCGAACTCCCTCCTCTGCGTGCTGCTCGCTCCGAGAGCGGCCATTTTCCCATCTTCAATGCTTTCGAGCATTATTTTCCGCTAAAAGAGTAAAGCGAAAATTAACGGGCGAAAAGTGGAGCCTCGTCCGTGCTACGGTGCCATTATTTCCGTCCTGATCAATTGAAAAAGAAATTGGGCTGCATTCCGCTCGGTGAACCATCAGGGAAGGAAAAGTAATGCGCGATTCATAGCCATAAATTTCAGGAGAGCTCTCGAACATCCTTCGTAACAATAAAGATTACTAAGAAAACATCCCACTAGCAGCACCAACATTTTCTTTTCTTCCATTTCATAATCCGTTCAATTACTAGCGTATCCGATATTTATACTAGACAGAAATCACTGGCATCGCTCACGTGGGTGAATTATTTAAGCTATTTTGATATTCCTAAAGACGAAAAAGTATATTGTGTAAAATAAGTCACAAAGTCATACTAATAAATGATGGCTGAAGACTTCAATGCAAGCTACATTCGCAACTAGTTTTATATGCGCTCTATTATCATTATCTTGAAAAAGGTCATTTACGAACACATAATTGTAAATCTGAGAGTTTGGGGGCTAATTCAGTGATTTCTTCAGCTCACATTCCCACGAAATTGGAATTGTATGGAAGAGGTTCCTAGCCGAGTTCTGGTAATGCAAATGAATAATTTATAACATTTCAAAACATTGTCTGAATATTATCATAGCAGTAAGGTTCCTGGTAAAACTGGGCAACAAAAATCCGCATACAGAGTCTCATGGCAATCTATGTCTTTAAAACAAGCACACTACAACCAGGTCATACGTAAAAAAAAATTGACGATCATCATCATCATCATCATCACTGGTCAACAATCCTAGGATTGGTTTGACGCAGCTCTCCACTCAGTTCTCCTATCAGCTAATCTTTTCACTCCTACGTATTTCTTCTCTTTCACATCTCTCTTTACTTGTTCCATATATTTTGTTCGAGGTCTTCCTTTTCCATTCTTGCCTTCCACCTGTCCTTCGACGATTGTCTTCATCAGGCCATCATGTCTCAAGATGTGGCCTATAAGGTTGTTCCGTCTTCTTATTAAGGTTTTCATGAGGCTTCTCTTCTCTCCTACCCTTCTTAGCACTTCCTCGTTACTAACTCGGTCGATCCATTTGATTTTCATCATTCTTCTGTAGTACCACATTTCGAAGGCCTCTATCCTTGCTTTCTCCGCTGCGGTCATTGTCCATGCCTCACTTCCGTATAGGAGCATACTCCAGATGTAGGTTCTTATAAATTGTTTCTTTACTTCCATATTTAAGTTTCCCGCTGTAAACAGGTCTCTCTTTTGGTGGAATGCTCTCTTCGCCTGGGCTATTCTGCTGCTTCCCAAATAACAGAATTCATCCACTTCTATCAGTTTTTGCCTCCCTATTTTAATGTTGGTCTTGACTTCTTCTCTTCTGCTGCATACTAAGATCTTGGTTTTCTTCGTGCTTATTTTCAGTTGATATCTACTCATTACCCTACCCATATTAACCAGAATATTTTTCAAATCCTTCTCTGTTTCTGCTATAACGGCTATGTCATCGGCAAATCTTAGCATGCTTATTTTTTCTCCATGGATATTCACTCCCAATGCCTTTTCTTTGATTTCCTTAATGGCTTTTTCAATGTAAACGTTGAAAATTACGGGTGACAATGTACAGCCTTGTCGCACTCCTTTCTTAATTCTTGCTTCTTCACAGCTGGGCCCTGATTTTATCACGGCTATTTGGTTTTTGTATAAACTGTGGATGATTCTTCTGTCATTATAAAGAACCCCAATTTCCTTTAGGATTCCAAGCATTGTGCTCCAATCCACGTTATCAAATGCTTTCTCTAAGTCCACAAACGCAACGAATGTTGGCTTGTTCTTTTCCATTCTCTTTTCTATGAGCAGTCTTAGGGCCAATATTGCTTCCCTTGTGCCTTTGTTTTTCCTGAATCCAAATTGGTCCTCATCCAAGTACTCTTCTGCTTTTCGTTCTATTCTTCTATAGATGATCCTTGTCAGTATCTTTGATGAATGTGTAGTAAGGCTTATGGTCCTATGGACGATAAATGCGATAACATAAAGGTGATAATAAAAGAGCTTAACACATAACTTATGAACGCAAATCTCATCACATAACTTAATGAGTGGTCGAAAAATAAACACGGTAACTCATACCAAAGTACATTTTAAAATTAAATTGCGCAATAGCCGGCTCTAATAGCTGAAAAAAGGGCTAGTTGAAAACGACCTCTATTGATTTGTCCAAACATTTGTCCAATTATTTATCATCAATGGCACTCACTGGCTAAATAATTTCTTGCTCCATTCCTCTTACGAGTTTTTTGCCAAGTAGTTGTTGGTTTTCAAAAAACATTCCACCTTCCTTCCTAGAGGCGTCTACAGGTCGAATATAAACATTTAATACATTCTTAAAGCAATAATTCTTCGTAATACTAAGGATGCGCGATATTTACTCACCTGTGGCAAAGCCGAGGGAGTTCTCTACCCTCAACTATCCTAACCAACCTTCGGTTTAAACCACTGAGTGATTGATTGCAACATTTACTTATGAAAAGTGTGACTTGAAAACACATTGTTTGTAATCGCGCATTCGTGGCTAAACCTCTTTAGCCGCTCAGCTTAAAGTCATTAATTCAATGGCGCACAGATTAGTACCATGCGATCGAGATAATCATTGTGCTTTCTGATATCCAATTAGACGATATGCCGCGTGCATTCATTAGCATCTAGGATAAACGATGAGCCTTTCATCCCACTGTTGAAATCCCCCGTTGAAAATGGCAAGGTCGTGGAGGCAATTTCCTGGAGCCGTGATCCGCGATAAAAAAAAAACAACACAGTGGGTTTGCCGCCGGGGGGGAAACTTAGGGGATCGCGTGAAATCGTCCACACCTGCGGTGCCTACCTGCCGGAGAGGGGAGGGGTAGGATAGAGGAGAAGTGGAGGGGGAAAGGAAGGGGTTTTGCGAGATAAGAGCGTTGCGGACATATGCGGAGTTTTGAGGGGTAGGGGGATGCAACCCCTGGGTGGGTGGGTGGGGGAGGAGAGGAAGGGGTCCCCTTTCTTGCGACCGAACGTTGCTCACCTGCAGTGATGAAGAAAATACGAGACTCGCATTCTCAAAATATGAATCCCTCGTTTTCTCCCTCAAAGTTTGCCTGCATTACCCTCCGTGAATAGGATCGTATCAACATGTGTGCACGGGGAAAAAATTTTCTGCGGTAAGTTATGGCTAATTGGAAGGTTTTGCAGGCAGGAAACGAAATGACGCAGAGGGACTGAAAATGTCATTTTTTTCTCGAAAGCAATCCTGCACGCCAAAGGGATCCATTTTTTTATTGCCTAGGTGGAAACCCTCTCAAGTTTCAGTAAATATCATATTTTTTTTGTTTTGGGTGAAAGTCTCTGGAGCAATTGCCATATATTTCCCTATTGAGGATCCTTAAATTATGATCCAAGCTTAGCCTTTTTTTATTTTACTCCAATAAGTTGAAAAATATGCCATACAACTAATTGCAATCAAGGGTTTCTCAATCAAATAGACTTTCCAAAGAATTAACTAATGAATGGATTTGATTTTAGATTTCGATTACGGTATACGTCTACTAATGCATTTCATGTATGGGATGTAAATATGTTGGTTCGTAGAACTATCTTAGCCAAAGGATTTATGAATATAAATACAAAGCGTCGCTATATATCTGAAAAAATACACATTTTAATTAACTAAACAACAATGAAAACATAAGCCCCACCTGCAATGGGCAAACTTACGATTAGACCATGACTTTTTAAATATATTCCACGTATTGAGTTTGATACCTTATCGTATTTACTTACTAGATTCACGAATTATGCGAATACTACGAAGACGAAAGTTTGGTGTTATGGTTAGCATACCAATGGTAAAAATCAATTTAAAAGGCCTCATTTTTGGAAATAGATTATTGTCAGAAATAAAAAAGCTAAAAAAATAAATGATCTGATTTAATGTAGAGTATCACTTTAAGTAAACACTTTCACGTGTCATAAATGGATTAAAAATGATATTGTAACGTTCAAACATAGCTTTAAGAGAAAGAGTTGTTATGCACCGATAAATATTTTTATAATTGACAGTAAAAGATTTTCCCTATTAAAGAAACCTCCAAATACTTTCTGAATTTCTTTCAATATCTATATGCTATTAAAATACGTTTAATGTTAAAATTTTTTGTACGTCGTCTGCATATTTTTACGAGTCTTAAGTCTTAATATCTCACTATCCAGATAGGATAGACAAGTTATATTAAGGCTCATTGCACCAAATTGCATATAAAATGAATATTTAGTAAAAGATTTTGAATTCTTTCGCCGTAGTTATTTTTAAAATCCCCATGAGAAGTGTAAGTATAAGAATATCCCTCCACAAAGCGCTTTTTTTAATTATAAATTTGGTCAAAAAAAAAATCACCATGTGGTTCGAAAACGCGATTTTTATCTCTTCAGATCTGTCACCGATAACTTTCAACCGCGAAAATAAGCTGTTCTGTTTCCCACATTGCATTAAATTTGAGAATTTACATTCATACTCGGGCAAGGAAAATGTTACCCTCCAGTCAATGACCGATGATTTTTACCTGCATGATATCTGCGATCGCTCGAGGGCAACCGATTCGGTGCCATTAAAAAAAAAAGGCTCGGCTCGAGAAAAACCGCAATGGGGAGTTTAGAGGTCAATGAAAACGTCCGCGAGGTCACACATCATCCCTAATTTAACAATCTTTTCTCCCTTGGCTATCAAAAAATAAGCCATCAACTATGTTTCTAACCATTTTCTCTAACTACCTTTCGGCCAACACACCCGCATCATCTTTCCAACCCCGTCCTATCAGGAAATATTAGTGATTTTCCTACACTTTTTCCGATTCCGATCCAATTAATTGCAAAAATGTACCCGCTCGTACAATAAATCTTGTATTTTCTGTTTTCTGATGATTTCTGAATGATTTTTGTTCTGTACCAACACTATGCAGAGCTATATGATTCGTATTTCCAGCTTAAAATTTTAAAACCAATTTTATAAAGGTTCTTCAAAAAATCTCCTAAAAAGGAAATGAAATTTTAAAAACACAATTGACGTAATTCTTTGGAAATTTATTGAAATTAATTTTCACTGAGTGAGTAAATAGATAAGTAGAAATACTGTTTTCGCAAGGACCACCTACTTAAATAAGATCCTTCCAATGATCTGAATACTCCACGATTGCTTATAAACCATGGAAAAAAAGTTTTGTTTTGGCTGGATAAGACGGCCATAGCCATTTCGCCAATTCGTCTATATCACTTCGTCATGCTATATGAAAAAATCCTGCTATCGTAATGGACCTTATAGATAAATCATGAAGCAATGATTTCTTCGATCACTAGGTATTCATGGAACATTTTTTGGTTATCTAGGGGGAGAGGGACCGATCTTTCACTGCTGTCTGCTGAATTAAAGGGTTCGAGCAATTACAACTCTGTACAAGTCTGTTTACTTTTCTTAACTGAGAAGATCGCGTCAAAAGTGGTTAAGAACAGTGACGTTGTAAGTGCACGAGACTCAACGCAAGCTCTTGAGTGAAAATGATCGAAATTATTCCTATTAGTCCCATGAATCCAAGTACCAACGATACGAGCTCAACGATGAGGCACAAGATACACCGCATGAATGCATTGGTTGTTTTTTTGTGCGCTGGCAGCCAGATGGCTTTACCTTTTCCAAAAATGTGTATCTGGGCGAGATAGAGGTTGGGTTCCTCCACGCAGCAAAGCTTCGGGGAAGGACGGCGCTGTATCTGATGAATCCGCGACACCATCTCAACCTTTTTTTACCGCTCCAGTTGGATCACTCCCTTTCAGTTGATCGCAAAAAAAAACTAAAATACCTCATGGATCTTGTGAATCCCTGCTATATTTAGAAAATTCCCACTTCTTCGAACCAAAATGTCCTGAGGATTCCAACAAATAAGGTAAATTTAAAATAAACAAATAATGCTGGATTCCTTGTTGGAGCGCTTAAATTTTCGTAATAAATGGTATCAAAAAAATTCCTGTGGGAGAATTTATTAACATTTTAAAATCGGCAATTTTTCTGATTTCTCATTATCTGATGCACTGAATAGTAGAGGCCTTCACGTTGTAGAAATCCATCTTACTGATTTGTGAATGAAGTAGAGACAGCAAAGTTTTCCATTCACAAATCAGTTCTCATTATCTCATTGAGTAAGATAAAATTACCGGGAGTTAAAGAAACGCAAGTGTAGTGGCCTATTGGGCAGAGGTTTAGCTGCTGATAAAAAATTCGGGGTTCAAATCCAGGTGAAGCCTCTCAGCGCTTACATCAAGACCTGTCAACCACTGCCATGTGACCTAGGGAGAGGAATTGGTCTCTCCATGCTTCATATAGGAAATTACCTTCTTTGGTTTCGTCTGCAAATAGCTCCAAGTTCACCCATACTAATCAACCCTATAGGTAGAAACACGTAGCCACTGAGTAAGTAATGGGAGTAAGACTTGGATAAATGATGCAAAATAATGAATATTTTACAAATCATATAAGCTTGACAGCAAGAAGAGTTTGATCGAGATATGGAAGCTTTCCATTCTACTTTAAGCATTTTTATCCGTCTTAAGGCATCTTCAATTCTCGATATGTTTAACAAATAGATTCAAACATACGAAAACAATAAAAACTAACAAAAACACCAGATCTAAAAAAATTCTCAGCCTGTAATTTTTACCCCTATAATGGAGATTATCGCTCCTCTTGCCTAAAATTGTACTGTTTTAGTACTTTTTAAATTCATGATTTTCAAATAAATAGATAACAGCATATTCGCCATATGACGACGATTCTTTCATTCATAAATATGAAAATTCACATACAAATAAAAAATCTCTCGAACCATGTATTGTATTCAGGGCTGGGCAAAATACAGGCCGAGGAGTATTTGAAATACAAAATACAAAATACTGCACAAAATGTATTTGAAATGCAAAATACCAAATACCTTGGACTTCAGTATTTGAAATACAAAATACAAAATAGTATTTTAAATACTTTTTAAAATACAAAATACACTTGTAAGGAAACTAAGACATCTTTTAAAAACTTCTAACACACAAATAAACATAAAAATTATAACATACACATATACATTTGAGATTTTTCAATATAAAAATTATCAAATGTTGCTCTCTATGAATGAATTATTCCCCTTGAGGAATACAGGTTTTTCAAAAAGTTTGTCTGATAGAGATCCCCTCACAGGGGAATGGATAAACCCAGCAAGTGAGAATAGTCTTTCCACTGGTGAAGATGAGCATAGGCTTGCATTATATCTGATGAATATTTTCTTAATATTCGGATAATTTTGTAAACTCGACAGCGATTTGTTCTTGTCATTGAAATAGCTGACAACTTCCAATTTCCACTCCGAGAAATTTCATTTATTGAGTTCCGAAATTTATATTTTGATTGGAGACAAATTGAAGACGTAATACAGGATGTTTCAAAAAGGACTTTACAACTGAAATGTTGCAACAATTTTTAATACCACAGATTGATGAGGATGACCGGGAACGAAATTTTTTCTTTATGCGAGATGGCGCACCACCACACTATCTGACTGACGTCCGGGATTTTCTAAATGACCGTTTCCCAGGTCAATGGATTGGCCCTGATGCGCCAATTGCATGGCCCCCCCGTTCCCCAGACCTGACACCACTCGATTTTTTCTTCTGGGGTTTCATAAAAGATATGGTGTATGTACCTCCTTTGCCAGCCACTCTAGCTGAACTTAGAGCAAGAATTTACGCTGCTGCTGAGCAAGTTACACCTGAAATGCTAGTGAGAGTCTGGGAAGAAATCGACTACCGATGGGATGTCTGCAGAATAACCAATGGAAACCACATAGAACATCTTTAGTTTAAGGTAAAAAAAAACTTGGTTTTTTCCTTTAAAATAACACCAAAACCAGCTCTGTACCTTGTTTAATAAAATTTATATGAATTTTCAAAGTTGTAAAGTCCTTTTTGAAACACCCTGTACATTGTCGTTGTGAGCTAGAGGTACCACATTCCAAGATTTTAATCTTAAATAACTTTCTAGACAGGATTTTTACATCTGAAGAGCATTTATTCTTCAACACAAAAAAGTCTCAAAATTCAACAGCATCAGGTGGTGATGTCAAGTTTTTGATTAACCTTGGTTGAAAATCATATACTTTCCTTGGATTGATTTTTTTCTTGCAAGGTAGAAGTTTCCGCAATGTCCTAAATAATTTCATTAATTTTGAGAAAATTCTTCATTTTGAATCTGGATTAGACATTGCGTAGCCCCTAGGCCACGAATAGCTTACCCTAGAGCCTGATGAAATAAAATGTTTTTAATGAAAATTGCTGGTGAAACATACCATCATTAACACATTGCTATTATTACGCTCCAAGTCGTCAAAATGCAAGCAAAATTTTACGTATAGTTCAGCATCAGCCACTAAAACGTACCCATACCAGGCATTAAACAACTTTTGCAAATTATTAGGGATGAGCTAAGTCTCAATGCCACTTCAGTAAATGTTTTAATGCATAGTGTTACAAAGCTACTTCAAAAGTATTTTACAAATGTATTTTGTATTTTAGAAAAGTAAAATACCAAAAATTTGTATTTGAAATACAAAATACAAGATACATTCAGGCCGTGTATTTGAAATACCAAGCACAAAATACAAATGTATTTCAAATACGTATTTTAAAATACTTGTATTTGAAATACTGCCCAGCCCTGATTGTATTTAGGGTCTTCTTACTCATAAGCACTGACCTCCTGTAGACTTCCTTTCTCCGAATTGATACACAAGCCCGTATAGTAGTTTCAGAGCATCAAATCCACGGAAACTAACAGTGTTATCAGTAACCGCAACGCAAGCTATGATCATGAACTTCAACTGCGTTTAGGTGTAATATCGAGCGCATTTTCTACCCATAAACTTCCATTACCGCCGTTTCTGGATGCCTATGCATTATGGGAAATTCGCGCGCGACGTGTTTTCCCTGGCGAAATTTCCGCGCTGCGTCGTTTGCCCGGGTGACGGGTGCTTCTGTGCTAACACGTGTGCCGCACCTCCTGTATAGCCCATTCGCACGTACGGAGGTTCTCGGAACAGATATAACTCCTATTTAAGAATTTATTATGAACATCTCAGCACAATTCCGCCGGCTTTCCAGAGCTTTTGAATAAGTGAAAGCAATAAGTATTTTCAGTAATAAACTTCATACCGACCGCGACAATACAATCATTATCTTTCATAATGAAGTTAAATGGTTTTTGGAGGTGTTATAGCGTATTATTTGCACTTACAAATGTATCTCATCGATTGGTCAAAACTTTTATTAAATTTTGGGTCGAATGGCAAATTGTTTGTACTCTGATAACGACGAAATGTTGATTTTAGAAATTTTCAAACTACCAATCTCCATATATATGTTTGTGATTCAGTTTTGTGACCACTGCTCAATTTTATATTTTGTTCATATGTTCAGTTTTATATTCTTTTCACTAAGGTAAAAAAAAACTATGATGACAGATAAAAACCAGCAAAGGAACAACCCCTGAATACCAAAAAGGGATTTTCAATTCATTCAAAAAGTCGAGGATATGAAGTTACATTATATTAAATTCATACAACAACATATTATAATTATTTGCATATAATAATTAGACACTTTGAAGATGATTTGTCGAATTTTTCCTCATATTTTACCGTCACCTCTCTATGATTCAATGAGATTGAAAATATTATTTCATGATAACAAGAATATTCAAAATAAGTAATCCTCTCGTTATATAATTTATAAAGTTAAATTTTATTTAAAAAACAAATACATAGAATTTAATTGCGCTAATATAATTATAAGAAACCTTCTCTACGTTTAAATAAATAAATAAACTTATATTTCATTACATATGCCTCACATTTTTTGGGTCACCTCCTCGTGCTCCAACGAGAATGAAATTATTACCGCTTTTATTAAAGCATTATAAAATGAGCGTTGAAAAAAATGCTTCTTTTTTGTTCAACTGCCTACTCACTTAATGATTAATTCAATTTCCCTTCTCAGGAAAACATTTTGTCCTTTACTCGGTCCAGGAACCGAGCTCATTAGCGTCCCGCCGAAGGATTTGGCTGCAGGCATATGAGACAAAGCCGAGGGGGAAAGGGACGCGGGGGAGAGAGAGGGTGGGGAAGAGTGCGAATCAGGAGAGTAGCGTGCCTATTTCCCGACCACTGTAGCTGGCTCTCGCCTATGCGACGACAATATGAACCGACCCCTCTCTGTAGGTATCCACGGTACGGTGCACAACTCTCACACTCCCAATGGGAGAAAGTTTCATTCGTTGGTGGCGTCCCTTTGTCCTTCGGTGCACAGGGATTCAGATAAATTCTCTAAACACACACTTTAACGATGGCATCAGAGGAAAATGGACGGGTTTAGCTTCTCCCAACGCGTCGCGGAACCGTATTTGTCCCAACAACAGCTAGTTAAAACGTTGAATGGATCATTTATTTTATAAATGACCCACTTACATCGCGATTAAGAGGATATTTCAACCCGACCATCTCAGATGATTATGTAATTAAGGGTTTAATTTAAATTTAATAGGTGTGGAAATAGTGGGTTGTTAATGAAATTTCTTACCACGGATAGTGCAGAGGATAATTGCGACGTAAATTCGAAACAGTCGCTGTGATGCAGATATACAATGCATATTAAAGATAATGTTCAACTTCTCGCGTTTTATAACATGATTTATTAGGTGATAAACAACATAAAATGGTTATATTGGGTAGAAGCAAAGGACAACTATAATAAAAAGAGAGTGGATTACTTAAGGAATATATCTCTCGATCATCGCAAGGACTTAAAAGTAGTTAATGGGTAATTTACTATTAGAGTCATTCCATAACACACCATCGCAACTTACAACTCATGCATCCAAAGATGTCAAGGAATAAGGGAGGAAGTTTTAGCTAGTAAAAATATTAAAACGAAATGAATTTCGACTATTACCATTGCCAGTGGCTTACGGCATTTGAATTTTTTTCCTCCGCGAACACCTTAAAAATGCACACCGTTGAAAATCTGAAACTATCACATTATCAGATTTGAAGCTTTTATAATGTGATTGGAACGACTAGTGAATGAATAACTCGACTACTTGTTACTAAAAAAGAAATTCTAAAGAAAGCTTTTTTGAGTTCATGTAATGAAACACTTTTATTCAGCATTCCCTCCAGCATTTCCCCTCAATGTAATTTAAATGGCCACTGCCCGTTTACTTTCACCACCCATTTTTCGTTTTTCCGCGACCAACAATTTTTATCACATCCCGAAAAGGTGAGTGAATTCCTTGTGTTGGCTTTCGCAATGTGGCGAAGATTCAGCGGAGAGGTTTACGGGATTTACACCGCGTGTTTCCATTTGTGTAGACGACAGTTCTTCACTTCAGACATTCACTTCAGTGACCTGAAGAAGAATAATTTAATATAAGAATTTTTATCACAGCATGAGGTACTGAGCTCAATAATTAATTTTAATAACCGTGTACCCGCATTATTCCGCCCTCGTCTATTAATAAACAAATGCGTAAAATTACTACGGGTGTTTCCATCTTATTATAATGAATTTCCACAAAGTACCTACATTCGTCAACGATCAATCTAACAAAGCCATGAAGAAGAAAGGTAAAGTATAGAATAGGCAACATGAAATAGGCAATAAAAGGATGTGATGAGAAAAATGCAAATAAGATAAAATTAGTTCATAGGGAAGTGGAAGATAGAGCCTCGTCGAACCAATCTCAGGACTGCTGACCGCAGATGATTGCGTTTTAAGAAGCAGGAGATTATTTAAGAGCAAGGAATCACGTTTCTACATTTTGATTCCTATTAAAAGATGACTATAACTCGAAATAATCTTTAGTATGGAATTGGATGAGTTTAGGCGAGATGTCAGCGAATCAAATCTTACCAAATGTGAATATATAATATCTTTATTACTCCTTAAACATTTTAATCTCATAGATAGAAACCCAGTTTTTGAAGCTATGTACATACAAAATGTACTTAACAAAACTAAACTAAAGCGTACAATAAGTTAAATGGAAAACTAAGTCCCATATAAGCAGTTACTACTCGTTTAGTGAGGTAACTTAAGCAGGGAAGTTAAAAAAGAGACCAACTCCGAAAACAAAATGGTGGTGAACAAAGACTCACGGCTAACTTCGCGAAGTTTGTTCCTTTAACCAATTTTTCCTCCTTTCTTAAGCCGTTCTCCAGCGAATTCCTTAGCGCACTCGGACGTCACAATGGCGAGTAAGGAAACAAACACCTCTTCATGACCGCAGGTGTGAAGTCGGAGCGCGTGGCTATTGAGCAAACCGGGTTTCTCGCCAGGAGATTTGATTCCCTCAGGTGAGGGCGTCTTTCCTTCCAGCCCAATTCACCCGTTAGGAGTCAAGGGGTGAAAAAGGGGTAGGTTGGGGGTTAGGGAGGAATGAGGAGAGAGGAGGTGGAGAACGGCTTCCGGCAGCCGCGTGACCGCAACTGCACATCGCTAAGTCTCATCCCACGCTCTTTCCCCCCACCCACCTTTGCAAGCACCTAATCTTTTCCGGCCGTTTCATCCATTTTTTAATTTGAGGTAATGGAAACGAAGCTTGGATCCGTCAGTTGTATTAACGAGCGGCCGATGGACGCAGGATTTTTATTTTTCGGAAAGAGAGAGAGAGAGCAGGCGATTCAATCAATACTTGATCAGAGTCCGGTCTTGTCCGGAGTGGGATTTATCTTACGCGGCCCTCCTGGTTTTACTGCGGTTCACGATTCGCGTTCCATCCCCGTGGGAGCACAGCTCCATGATGCCGCATTCTGAGCAAGCCATATTACCCAATCTTACCTCGTTATTGTTTTACATCTGGTGATTCATTCCGTGTGGTAGTAAAACTGACATTCACCAGATGAGCACTGAAAAAGAACTAGAAATAAGAGCAGAACGCGTGTGTAGGATAATAGGATTTTCGCGATAATTGGTTTCGTACTCATTTTACTACGTCAATTTTTATAATTCTTATTTCCAGTATCTAGAAAAGATAAATCAAATTTCACGTAAGATTTGATTCTCCGAAATCTGGCTTAATCTCATCCGGTTCTACATTAAACCCTAATTCAAGTTATATTACTACTCCTACTTCTTAACTATTTTTCACATTTACATATTGCTTCTCTTTCACTTCCTTTATTACCTATTTGAAATTGTAAATACCGTATCTCACGAGGCCATTCTTCGCCATTCTTACCCGACCTCGGCCTTCCTTAGATTATTATTACTCACTGCGTGGTCAATTAAAGTGTCATGTATACTTCAAGGGATGTTCATAAGACATTTCCATTCTCTCACTCTCACCAAACTTCTTCATCACTCAATCAGCCGATTAATTATCTATCACCATCTTTCCACGCTATTAAATGAATCAATAGTCATAAATATAGTACTCATGACAATGCCGATCTATAATAACAAAAGACGAAATTCATATTCACAATGGTATGGTATGGTATTTGGAGGAGGCGACCGACAGCTGAGGTCATTTACGCCATGAGGGTAGGGTATGGAAGGAAGGGTGGAGAGAAACCCGGCGTCGGCATTAGCCTGCTCTTAACGAAAGGCGCCAAGGGGACCACGGCTTAACGTCCCATCCGACGGACGGAGTGTTGCGCTTGAAATGTCCTCCACACAGCACTCAAGCAGGGATCGGGCAGTCATTGAAAATTCTCTGCCACTGCCGGGATTTGAACCCGAGCCCGCCGGGTGGGAAGCCAACACTCTAGCCACTACATATTCACAATGGGTGAGATTTAATACGCCGACAGTTAGCTAGGCAGTTAATCGGGCGAGTAAATAAAAGCATGCTTTGAGTTACAGCCATCATTTCGCACGAAGTTGTGATGTAAAAACTTGATTCCGTGCTCTGAAATTGTCTCCTGCTTCTTAAAATGATTGTCTTCACATTTCTATGCAAATTTCAAGTGGACAAATAGATATCAAAGAGTAGAACGTTGCATTAGACAACTTATTTCAAAACACTCACCTATTCATAGCGGTTTTATAACTATTGTTTTAAGACCGTTAAGATTTGCCGGTATACGGAATCAGTGAATTCAATAACCAGAGAATATTTTTCTTTGTATGCTGACACGTAAAAATATGTCGCAAGGTTTTCCCCTATCTTTCACTAGAATACCCTATTAAATTCTCTGTTCCAGATCGTCAGCTCCGATGCCAGAGAATAATACACGATAACTATTTGCTGGATGAGCATATGATCATCATCATCATCTATACAGCATCTCATCTTGCGATATCCTTGTTTCAAGAAATATAAACCTTTTTACACTAATATTTCATTTTTGACTTGACAATAGTTTAGGCATAATTAAATTTATCATTCAGACTCAAAACTGTTATAAATACTTTAAAATTGCATCAGTGGCATAAGGTATCCCTTCATTTGTTTGTAATGCTTCCTTAAATTGAAAGATAAACTATATTCGGTAAGAAAACATCCATAATTGAAAGTGAAAGATATATTTCTAGAAGCTGGCATTAATGGCTCAAATACAAAAAGAGAGAATATATAGCATTGGGATTACTGGATGGAGGATGTGAGCGATATAAATCATTAATCCTGGATTATTGCTGTATCCCTGTAATGAATTGTCTTTCACTGAGAGATTAAGGGCAGCACAGCTCGTTATTTACGAGGGTAAACCTCGCCAATATTTCATCCCTTAGCCACTGAGGCAAGCAAAGGACTATGGGCTGATGAGGGGTTGAGGAAACTTATTCACTCTATGCTAGAATACTCGCAATGCCCATTTAACGAGTTTAATCAGTCCTCAGGCTCAAAACGCGAACATGTAGACACAGAGGTCAATCGCGACCACATGGACGCCTTACTATCATCTTCTGCCGCACTGCATCCCATTCCAACCACGAAATCCTATCAGGGGAAACGTGGTGCCCTAATTAATAGATCGCTCAGTGGTTGATTTGCTCTGTGTTTGAGCACGAATGAAGCTTTTGGACGATCTTGGACTCTGACAAGGTGGCCAAGGCAAAGCAGTCATCCCTCCTAATTACCAAATTCATGCGATTTAAGCGCGAAAATACCGAAGAGGAAAAATCATTTGCTTTGAACGGGATTCGAAACCGGTTCCCCCGAATTCGCCCCTGGTGTAACTTTAACTACCGATGCATCTTATTTCTAAAAGGCGTTCTGAAGAATTTAGACTGCCAGACACATGCTCCGAGTTTGTAGCCGATTCAAGGCAAATTACTTATATTCTGCGGGATTCCCGCACTGCGGTAACTCCTTTAACGTAAGCCGCTGGCTAGTCCGCGGTCATTCCTTGAGTAACCATACGACTTGCTTTTGGGATGCACTTTATCTACACCTATCCAAACCAACTTCCTGATTGAAACACTTAAGGGAATCTTCTAACATGGAACTAGGATGAATTTGGCCTTAAGAGGCCTGTTAACTAATTACAATTGCCAAAAAAATTCGATTTTATGAAATTATAATAAAAATTTAAAATCACACGTGTAAGTAGAATGAAGTAACGAGCAGAATGATGAAGGAACACAAATGGTAATTTCCACACTTTTTTTATTCCAAAACTCAACAACCGACCATGGTTTCAACACCTTGAGCCCTTTCCAAGGTCGGTCAAAATCAAGCCAGAAATGATTTAATAACGAGCAGAAATTTATTTTAAGTAAGCAGGCACTTCAAAAGTAAGCACTAATCTACGTTTCTCGATTACTATACTGAAAATAAAATATCTACCTGTAGTTACAAGAATAATTTTTAATGCAAGGTGCAGCGGACATGGCAATGAGTTTGGACTAAAATTATTACTAACCCTTCCAATTATATCCCGCTTTCACGGATTTTCGATCCACGCAATGTGACTTCGGAATACAACGGTTTCAATAGCTGGATACTCTACTATTGTCCGCAAATCAAATGTCGAAATAACAGCGGGTTGGCTATCAAAACTATTGCTATTCAAAGTCTAATTGATCGGATAAAGGAATCAAAAATTAACCAGTACGCTACAGTTTAAATTAAAGACGATCATTCGATTATATGAGTTGTGATTACTATCCAAGTTCTATAGCAAAGACGGGAGTCATTTGTACAGTCGTTACGTGTTCCCACTCCCTGATATCCCTGTATTCTTAATAGATGGTGAATGGGTCAAAAGCATTGCTAGCCGCACATCTAGAAGGCTAAAATCGGAGAAAGGAAAAGGGGAAGAAGAAGGATTAGACAGGACAAACACATGTCTGCTACAGAATCATTTATGAACTAACCTTCCCCGTCTACGTCCTCATCTTCCAAAAATAGAGAGGGAATATTTTTTAAAGTTCCCTTTATTTTATTCTTCACTCGGAGAGCATATGCGTCGCCGGAATCCCCTAGAGATGGTGATAGATATGGGGAAGGAAAATATAATGACTAGCGGACCCGTGAGTGGGCGCACGTGCGACCTAAGGATATGGGAAATTGGGATGCGGGCCGGGGAAGTTGAGCAACCGCCTACCGCCCCCTTAACGGGCGAGCGTATCCCCTTGCGTTTTAAAAAATTCACGGAACCACGCCGGGGAGCCAAAGTGAAATCAATTTCCGCGCAAATATTTCGCCCTTGGTTTCCCACTTTCCGAAGGCACTCGTTTTCTCAATCTTCCACACGCTCTGCTTCTTCCGCACCAAAAGCATCAGTTCTCTAAGAGGACCGAAAACGAAAAATATAATTTTCATGAAATTTCAAAATATGGACTTTAAATCGCACTTTATCGACACTCCATCAAAATATTCGGCTTTTCGAGCTATGTATTCCTGAAACTGCATTTCATGATTTGCAATTTTCTGCAAGGAAATATTCCGACGATGTTTGCGATCGCGCGAAAAAAATCTTGATGGCAGCTGGAACAGAAATGTAGTTTATACAGAAAATGGATACGAGCTGGTCTGCAAAATTATCACATCGAGTTGCAGCATTGCTTGCAAGTATCTCCTTTCAATGATGAACAGAGCACGCCCTTTTTATTGTAAGGGAAATCGTGAAATAATTTGTTGTTTTTTATCCGACGACGATACTATTATCCGCAGGTAACAAACAAAAACATGACGATAATGTACTTCTCAGGAAACATACGTACAACGCTATTGTTCTTGCCAAGTTTCCGCACTAAAAAGCTAATATGATCACCTTTTTTGGGCTTTTTCCTAGTATTTTTGTCTGAGGACGACACAGCTATCCTCAAGCAACAAAAAATGCGATTAATGTCTGTAAAATGTGATCACATCAATGAATATTTTCAACTTTATTTAGTCATACTCTGCATGTATTACACAGACGAAGCTCCAAATATTTGAGCATTCAGCATTTTTTTGGGCTCCCATCGCGTTGTTTTTTTGTCGGAGGAACACATTGTCATCCTTATTCAACAGGCATCGCGATGAAAGCTTGGAAAACACGATCGCATCAATGAATATTTCCACTTAATTTAACCATAGTATGTTAATTTCCGAAATTTATTCAGATAGTTTCGCAGAGTCGGAGAAGAGCTTCCACATCTGGGAAGGAGAGAAGATGTGAGTTAAGTGAATGAAAGTGGATGAGAGCATGATCGCATCAATGAATATTTCACACTTAATTTAGCAGTAATATGCTGATATAATATGAACTTCCAAAAAATCTGAGTATTCAGATGCTGCCGCAGAGTCGGAGTTGAGCTTCCATATCTGGGAAGGAGAGGAGATGTGGGGTAAGAGGAATGGAGTAAAGAGACGGCACACGCCTTCTCCGTCCACTCTCCTCTGTCATCCATAAGTTATCGCGCGGACTACCTCCGCATCTTCCGCCTCCGCACGGAATTCCTAATCGCGCGCTCTCACCATAATGCCGTGGATGCGAGAGCGAGACGCCGGAAGTGGCAGAGTGATACGAGGGAGTGGGAGAAGTGAAAGGGAGGACACAACCCCCTTCCTCCGCGTGATCCAAAATTCCGTGGGATCGGAAGAAGGGGAAGGAAGGGAAGACCCTTGGGAGATCACCCGACTGCCCCAATGTAATATCAACTCCCTCCGAATTCGGATTTTATTTGCGCTATTTTCGCTTCGCATGAATCTGCCTCGAATCGAACACCCGCTTACCTTGTCGCAGCTGCCAGTTTGATACTAATGAAATTCAGCGATTCAATGTTTTTCAAATAAATATTTGTCACTCTCATAAAAATCACGTAAGTCGATGACACTATGGAAGCTGTCGAAATTAATGATGTAGGAAATAAAGATCTAGGGAAATACCAAGTGCTGTAGGAAATTTCAGGATGGGCATTTACAGGGAGGCCACATCGAAACTAAGAAACTACTAATTTGATGAAATCCACGACTAACAAATATTATATGATTATTTTTAGACACTGATTACAAGAAGCATTAAAAAGAATTAAAATAGCATTAAATTAATAAATTTGGTTTCTAATCAAACGTTTTCCTCATCTGCGAAACTGAAAAATCTATACCAGGGACTTTTTACTCCACTTTCTTGGGTATTTACCAAGAAATATGCGGACTAAGAGAAAGATACCCATTTGATTCCTCAAGTGCATGCTTTGGATGAAAAACTTACTGAACCGAAAGCCTAAATGATTGATACTTCCACTATAATCCATGAAACTTGTTAAAAATAGAATAATAAATTACACAAACACAATTTTACATTACTTAGGCCATCTACGACAACATTCCGCGTTACATTTACCTCACAAATGATAGCTTTTGAGGAATTCAATATTCATTGGATCATTTTAATGACTCACTGCAATGATGTAAATTATATTATATTTTAGCTCTCATTAAGAGCACGCTTAAGTCAACAACGATTTTCTCCCCATCCTTACATGTCAACTATTAGTAAAACAGCTGTCGTTTGCTTTCTCTATTTGCCATATCATTATCTCAAACAATAAATTTTTACTAACAACTAAGGTGGCATGTACTAGGTTCTGACGAGCATATTGGATGGTTTTTACAGAAAAAGTGATCTGAGCTCGTGACTTCAGTATCCATATTTTAGTCTATCACTGCATTTTCATGCTTTTTCCCTGAACATTTTCTTCTCCTGACGCTTGTACTCCTCACTTTTTTACTGTACAAATTCATCATATCCCTATGAAAATTAGCATTTATATCACAAAATATATGTACATTACATTATGTAGTGAATATTTTCATTCCGAGAAAGAAGTATCCTCATATCATAATAAAATCTTAAAAGAGATGTTACCAAGAAAGAATTTTCCTTGTCGTTACGTCCGAAAGGTTGACATGGAAGTGCATTTCAGTGCTCTGACACGGCGAAGGCTGCGGTCACTTTCGCTTCCTTCTTTGAATCCAGGATCTCTATCCTCCCTCCACTGCTCTCGAAGCTGAGTCCTTTGTGGTGGGATGTCTCAGTATTAATGAAAATGGATGCGTCGCAAATTTGGATACCCTATTGTGCCGAGACTTCGTCTGCCATCCTGAAAGATTGATGAGCCTAGGCATTATGCTGGGCGTAAGTTCAGCTCAATCAATACCATTGATACCCATAATCTTCTTATCGACCACATTTTTATTAAGAATTATGCTAGGCTCTTTGGATTTTTGGCCGTAGACAAAATTTTTATTTGAGATAAAAGCCCACGACCAGAGAGTGAAAATCGAAAACAGTTGGCCAAAACATGTATTTCTAAGAAAATGGATGAAATGCCTCTTGAATATACCAGGTTCTTATTTGTTGCACCAAGGTTAAGATAGGAATGGATTATTACGGGGGCAAAAAATGAAAAAAGGCAAGCGGGTTAAATGCATACTATGGGCAAAGCTAACGTTTCTCAAGCCGGATATTATGACTTGTTTCACCAATTTAGCAGGGAAGCTGATAAAAAAAATAACTTAGAGGTAATTGGAAAATTGCTTCCTGGTCTTGAAATTTTTTTTACTGATTATAGCATCCGGATAAAGGAAAATATCGTTGCATAAAATTTTGATGTTTTTATCATTTTATATCATTGCTATTACGTCATTCTATTTTATAATATGAGTCAAAACCCTTGCAGTGTGAAGTTTCTATAATCTTATTTTGTATTAAGATTCCTACTATGGTACTCTGGTCACTTGATTGGGTGACTAACGAAGAAAAAAGTATTTAATTCTTGCCCTGGGAAAATGTATGAGTGCTGGCCTATCTAACGAATTTCTTGGTACATGGTTCTGAAAAGGACAATTTGTAAAGTTGTCGTCCATTAAATTATATTTTCCGTGCTTTTGTACTGTCATGTTGGCCATGAATATGGCAGATACATGCACCGAAACGTCTTTTCTCAAAATAATTTTTTATCCCGGCCAAAACTCCAAAAAGACACAAAAGCATAATTTATATTATTGATGTTCATCCTTTCGCGTTGGCGCATAACTTATGCTACTCGTGGTCTTGGGACCGCTGGGAAAAAGAGCACGTCGCGCAGGTGACATCACGCGATCGGAAGAGAGTGAGGTGAACGCTTGCCCTTGCGTGCTGCAAATGAGCTTAGAGCGCTGCTGGTTGATCTTAGGCCGCGCTCCCAATGCCCTCCCCACCCCACCCCCGTGAGAGAGAGCCCTCCTCTGAAAGCGATACGTGAGTTGTCCCGTCTTTAAAGTGACTTCTCAAATGTGACAATGCAACAGCACCAACCGGTCATTCCATTCTTACCTTTTTTCTTCATCAATTCACAACTTGCCCACTGAGTACTTCACATTAGAGGTTGGCATAATACTTTAAGCCAAAGAGTTGGTTAATAGTGGCACAATTTATTGTTCACAGATCGTTTCTTTCGATTTAAATATTTTTGTGAACAGTTTACAGCTCAACAGCCACTTAATTTTCTTAGTAGGGAAGTGAATTAAAATCGTTTAAAAATAAAAATATATGACAAGGTAATTAGAAAATACGATATATTCCATTTAAGAATGAATCTCATAGCATTTATTTTGTAGATCCTGTCTCATTTTTGGAACTAAATTACCTCATAGGAACTAAACTTAGTTGCATAGAGATAATAATAATCTCGCCTTAATTTATGAAGCGAATTCAGGACTCTACAGTATTTTGTTTCGATTAGTTTCATGGAACTCACAAATAGAACAAACCCTGTATAATAAAAAAATACATAAGGCGACATTCAAGGCTAAGAGATGCCGAGGTCGCCCAGAAATCACCCCAGAATTAAGATTGAATTTCATAAATTAAATGAGGAATATCCTATACCTACTGTTGTCAATTAACACCATTAAGTTGATTTATTTCCATTTCCTCTGGCTTGGCATCGGAAAATCTTCCTTAATCACTACGTTCGACCAAAAATAATCCACTTCTCTCTTCTCTTTTTTAAAGCTGAATGTTGGAACTAATTAATTATCTTCACCCTTATTTATTTTGTCGCAAATTAGCTCCGCGTAGGATCATTAAAATTGTCTTAATGCTAATTATGTAGATGCATTGCTAGCAGATGTTAAAATGAGAAGGTACGTATAATAGGGCGGATCGCAAAAATCGATTTTTTTCAAATCCATCTGGCCCAATGAAAAAAAGTTGTGGGACCGATCAAAAATAAGGCCTGAAAAATTTGAGACCTGAACGTGAACCCCTGACCCTCGCTCAAATGCAATTTAGGGGGGGAGGGCCAAAATTCGAAAAGTATAATATTTTATGGTCATTCCCTATAGATTTTGCCGAGTTACTGACCTTCTAGGACAGAAATTTCGTGCATTTTGACGTATCTGCCACCGTTTAGCCACAAAATGCCTAATTTGAGTCCGCGTCCGCGAAGAAAATATTCCAACGCCCACGCAGCGTCGCGGATACCACAGCCGCAGGCCGATCCCTTCCCCTCCACGCTCGCTTCTCCCCCTCCCACGCCTCTAACACAGCATAATTCATCCCGCGCATGCTGCTAAGAGGTCGTTTATCTTTCATAATATAAATCAGAAGATGGTAGACGGTAAAAAACGATGCGTAGTGAGACGACTTATCCCTTCTTTGGCGCCTCGTCGGCGTTAAACAAATCGATGTTACCAACTTTTAGAGAAGTGATGAAATAATTTTAGACCTGCGCGCGCAGGAAAGGAGACTACGGTCTTGAAGACGCCTCTCGAGTGGCTATGAAGGTTTGGGAACTTAGGTTATGCACTTCTATTCCATTATGAATGTGACTAAATAGATTTAGCGGTACCACAGGAAGTACTAAAACTTACGGAAAATCTAATACTACTATTAGGCCAAAAGTAGGGTTTTATTGAAGTATAAGACTCAAACAATATTAAAGGAACATTTTAAATTATGCGATATTTTTGCGTGTAAGTGCATGGAAGAGCATAAGGTTCCCCCAGTGAGAAGTATTTTGAGAGACAATCTGACGAAGAGAAAGATGATGGCTGCTGGATTGATCCCTAAAGAAACTCGACAACTGAGGAAAAAAGGGAATCAAAGGAGAACGTTGAGTCATCATCGTCAATTCTTGTACGGGAAAATAGTATCAAAAGTTTTCTTCATCAATTCATCCGAAGAAAATTAAAATGGCGAGAAATTAGCCGATTTGTATCTCTACTTTCCTCATGAAATAAACATTAAGGACTATAACCTCAAATTGGAACTTCTTCGGGGAAAATGCGTCTGCCAACTGTGATAGAGGTATATGCAAGAACCAAGCAACAGCAATGATCGTTTCCGAATCTTTAGCTGACGCAAAAGTCATAACTTCGTAAGATATATCAAAGCTAGTGTACCGGAATTACTTACGTAGGCAGAAAAAGATGCTAATTACTGTGAATAAGAAAAGAGAGGTGTCACCAAAGGGTCTGTCTCATTTTATTGGAATGAAAGACTATACTTTTGTCTGATGAAAAAAGGGAAGAGGACTTATCAATACAAGTTTATAGGGGAATGTGTGGTGTTAGTTGAAGAAATAGGGTCCTATTTTTGGAGGTTTGCCTTCCCCGTCGGAGGATTAGCAAAAGTTATAAAATCTGCGATTATCGATTCCTTTCCGAGTGAAAATTAGATACACAGAATTAAAAAGGATTTGATTATGATGGTACCAAGCGAATACCGCCCAAAAAGGAGGCATCATCCCTTTGCTATAAGCATAATTCCAACATCCCTTGCAGTGTGGGTAGACTCTTCTCGGGATTCCCACCGGGTTAATTTTTCCATAATGGCCAACATTTCAAGCTCCGACTGGGGGCTCATCCTAAGAGATAAATTTTGTTGAACCCCAAAAAGAGTTTACCCTCACCATTCGCCGGGAAAGCATCAAATCGTATTTCATCCCTTACAGTGGTCTATTTGCTAATTGCACTATGTTGACTTGGATTAGCGACATAAACGTTGGGAGGGTAATCTAGGGACCCAATATGCGTTTCCGCAAGGATGCGTTTGGCGACCAATTCGAGATATTTTTTAATTGCTGGATTTTGATATCGACGTAAAGTACTACCCGCTGATGATATATTGGAGAGAGACTCCGGTTCCTTCGGCTTTATCCGAGCTTAGCGCTGTGGAATTTAAAAATCTATTGATGAAAGTTCAAATTTAAATTTCAATATTCCTTTTATTATGCATACGGACGAGAGATTCGCGAAAGAATTTACAAAACTTTGTTGACAGCAGCAAAAGAAAAGGAATGACAATAACATAAGAAATACAGACTGGAAAGCAGGTAATTGAATAATTCCTTCGTGATTGTTCCTCACTGGACGATGCTGATAAATCAGATATTAGTAAGACTAACGAAGAAAGACGCACTTGGTATGAATTTTGCTGCATCTGGGGCGTTCGAGAGGGGAGCGGGGAGGGTACGCCGGCGGCCTTCACCCTTATTCATCCATTTAGTCACAGCTGTCGGACAATACCGGAATAGAAGTGCATAACCTAAGTTCCCAAACCTTCATAGCCACTCGAGAGGCGTCTTCAAGACCGTAGTCTCCTTTCCTGCGCGCGCAGGTCTAAAATTATTTCATCACTTCTCTAAAAGTTGGTAACATCGATTTGTTTAACGCCGACGAGGCGCCAAAGAAGGGATAAGTCGTCTCACTACGCATCGTTTTTTACCGTCTACCATCTTCTGATTTATATTATGAAAGATAAACGACCTCTTAGCAGCATGCGCGGGATGAATTATGCTGTGTTAGAGGCGTGGGAGGGGGAGAAGCGAGCGTGGAGGGGAAGGGATCGGCCTGCGGCTGTGGTATCCGCGACGCTGCGTGGGCGTTGGAATATTTTCTTCGCGGACGCGGACTCAAATTAGGCATTTTGTGGCTAAACGGTGGCAGATACGTCAAAATGCACGAAATTTCTGTCCTAGAAGGTCAGTAACTCGGCAAAATCTATAGGGAATGACCATAAAATATTATACTTTTCGAATTTTGGCCCTCCCCCCCTAAATTGCATTTGAGCGAGGGTCAGGGGTTCACGTTCAGGTCTCAAATTTTTCAGGCCTTATTTTTGATCGGTCCCACAACTTTTTTTCATTGGGCCAGATGGATTTGAAAAAAATCGATTTTTGCGATCCGCCCTAACGTATAATGCTCGACAATTATCTCATGATATATTGATAGATTATTGAAGGAGGAGACCGGCAGCTAAGGTGATTTGCGCCATTCGGAAGGTTAACTAAGTATTAGTGGACAGAGACCCAGAGAAAAATTAGCCCGCTTAGAAAGGAATTAGACAAGCTAATGAGACCACGGCCTTACGTCCCATTCGACAGACGGAGTGCTGTAGTTGAAGTGATCTGCACTAGGCTCTCAAGCATGTATGGGGCAGTCAATGAAAAGTTTCAAGAAAACTGCCGGGATTTGAACCCGGATCCACAAAGAGGGACCTTCACTCTAGCCACCACACCACCCTGTTGTAAGTTTTTAAAGGTTAGGGACGAGCTCAACCTCGAAAAAGTCACCGGCTTTATATTTGTACACATTCAAGGTGAAGGGGTGGGCAGTTCCTTTCCCTGGGCCAATCCGAGGGTTGTATTTGGGGGCACCGTCGTATTCCGTAGTTAGTTTTCATAGGTTAGGGTAAAGCTCAACCCCGACAAAGTCGCTGGCTTTATATGTTTACACATTCAGGGTACAAGGGTCAGTTCCTTTCCCTGGGTCACTCCGAGGATTGTATTTGGAGAGGGGGGTTACGAAGGAATTCCAACCGGTAACTTTCAATTAGTAGCCAAACGCGCTACCCACTAGGGCATTGTTCCCATCTTGATCCTATCACGTATTTAGGCCCAATATTTCGCCTAAGCAACGCAACCTACCCGCCCACGATCGAAGGAAGCACGGGGCAGCGATTGCACCCATGATTACAAGGCAGCTGTTTACGCAGCGCAGGACTCCGCACGGCTGACGCAAACAGTGCAGCATTTGCCGATCGCCAACACCCTGGGGAGTCTAACTTGGGAGTTTCGTAAACTAATACCTTCTCCGAGTTACACTTCTGGAGTGCCCGTCACCCCACCGGAAGTGGAACGTTGCCCGTTGTAGGATTGCGACGGCGAGCGAAAATTGCGCTAATGGGATCAATCCATTGAGCTTGCACTGTAGTCTAGAGGCAGGCGAGAGGGTGGAGGGGTAGCGGAGGGTGTGGAGGGGGAAAAAGGAGTGGGGGGGGGAAGGATCTCATTTTTAAATCACTGCCGAGTCCACGGCTGGCCGCAGAAAACACAGCGCACCCCGGCCGCAGCCGAGACCGCAAACCTGATTGTGTCAGGCTGTAGAGGTTGTTTGGCTTAAGAGGGATGAAACCTAATCCACTTCATGTTTAGCATTTTTTGAACAATCCTTTTGGCAGGTTTCGCCCGCTTGCATTTTGTCCAACACAATTTTTCTTGAAATGAGGTTTCTTGAGCACCCAGTCCCTCAACAGTTTTTTATTTTTACTTTTCCAAACAATTCTAAAGCCTGCTTACGGAGGGCACGAAATTGCACATCTTGAAGCTGTACTTTTTCCTCAATCGGGCGTGTAATCTTTTAAGCCCTTTTTAAACGAGGAACGTAATTTCACAAACTTGGAATGCAAATGAGTGCATTGAGTAAAGTCGTGAATGAACACATGTGCATATACAAAAGTGCAAGGTAACCCTGGAAAAATAACCCTGTTTGCAATTCCAAAATTATAGCACGCAAATAAGAAAAATGTGGCTGTTTGAGATAAAAAACAAAATTTTTCATTTTCTCGATCATGCCTAGGTATCCCATTTATAGGGGTGGGAGTGAAATATTGCATACTAGAGAAAAATATCTAAAGAATGTCTTTTTGCCATGTAAAACAATTAATAAGTAATACGACTTTTTAAACATTTAGTGTCAATGAGAGAAATCGAAACAAACATGGGTTGATTTTTTATGTCAACATGTTTTGGAAAAAAACAATGAACTATGCTCAAAGGAGGTTTTTATTAAATGAACTAGATTCAATGAACAAATAGGAGGTAATGAACTTCAATAAATTACCATGGCCTCTATTTTAATTATGCCCCATGCATCGTTCAAAACCAAATGGCCGCTTGGTAATGGCAATGACGTTTCATTCACCCTTGAAAATAAATTGAAATTATGGGGTGTTTCTCACCTTTAATAAAATATATTCACTATTCTTTCTCTTTTCTTTGGACTATGCAGAAGTTAGAAATCGCATCACAAGCCCCAAGAAGCATTTAAAGGCGATTACCTGGACAGTTAAGCACCATAACTTATCCCTGCTATCCTTAATTCCGTGATTTCATAGTGATGCCCGCAGATTTTACATGATACGAGAACTTATTGGAGAAATGCGGTAACCTATCACAAAATTGTTGGCCAATCATGATGAGTAAACCAACAGCTTTGGCATCAGACTTGAAATCAGAAACTAGAACCGTTAACAATTTTAAGAAGACAATAATTTATTTATTTATTTCCATTGCCCCATAAACAGCACATTTAGGGCCTTTACAATGGGGATTTAACAGTTAACATTGAAGGACATTCACACACGCCCATGCCCTGGATAAGGGTAACTTACCCAGGCGGGACTAGAATCCGCGACCTTCGGTTTGGCAGTTGAGGACTTAACCCCGCCGCCACTAATGACATTTATGGAAGTAGTTAAATACAAGGTCCTCATTCCACTAATATTAAGCTTTTTTTATAAATATTATAGTGTATCAAATGTCCTTCGGGATAAAAATTCAGCAAAATTTCCTCGCCTCTGAGCTAAACTTGCGAGAATATTTTCACTTATTAGGAAAACTGCAAACACCAACACATTGTGGCGAATATGCTGGCTATCTGAAAACGCATCCCTCCCTTGAAAGGTCGTACCGAAGGAGAAAAAAAAGCAACGCTTGCACCGCACACGTGCACAAAGGAACATCTCGGCTTGCGCTCGTCTCCTCTTCTTCTATCATCTCTTGCGCCCTCCCTCCTCCCGCATAATCGATTTCTTTGATTTTTTTGCAACGCAGTTAATAAATTGCTTTTCACTTACGCTCTGCCTGAAAGTCCCGCGGAGAGGAGGATAAGCTTTGGAGAACAAACATCGCTGCAAAGCCTTTGCCGCGTGCGCTCGCTTTTTGTAAATCCCGAGTGATATTTGCCGCATAAGGAAGGAATTAGGGTTTCCAATATTATCGGTCCGAAAAAATGAAAGACTCGGCGGCTTTTTTCGGCGAAAAACGGCGAAAAATGTTGTTTCCAAAAGGTTCCTCGGGGATGATATGTGCATGAAAAGGCATTTGCTTTATTTAAAACAGGTTTTTAGCCACAGCAGGCGAATTTTTCAATTACATTCTAGCATGCAAGTGGCTGAAGTAAATGTTTTCCTCGAGGTCACACATCTACTAAAAAATGAAAGACTCGGCTTCTTTTGGCGGCCAAAACTATAGTTTCCCAAAGGTTCCTTGGGGAAGATTTATGCAGGGAAAGGCATTTAATTTATTCATTACAGGTTTTTGGCTAAAGCTGGCGAAAATCTCGATGAGATTATAGCATACAAGTGGCTGAAGTGAAAGTTTTCCATGATTTCACACATCTACAAACGGAACACTCTTCCTTCACTCTTTCAGCGAGGACTAATTGATATAATCATTTATATTTGGTGACTGGGTCACATTGCCACTAGGGTGCTTATGATAGTAATAAGTTGTTAACAGCCATAAGCATATCAAAAACTTTATTACGATAATTTGAGTCAATATCGCTTCATTTATCATTTAAGGAAAATATTCTCATTCTCCCTTTAACCCAAAAGATATTCTTGCCAATTAATGAACCCTACGTTGCATGGGATGTCTAGGATTGAGCAGCGAAAAAAATATCATCATCAGTCAGTAATCCAAAGGCTGGCTTGACACAGCTATCCACTCAAGTCTCTTATGAGACTATATTTTGACACTTATATAATTCTTACGTTTTACGTCCTCCATCACCTCCAATTTCCCTCATCCTAGGCAAACCCGGCTAATTTCTGCCTCTCTTCCCATCCATCTGCCACATAACAACTATTTTTATCAGACAACCGTGTCCCAAAATGTGGCCAATTGAGCCGTCTCATCTTCTTCTTAAGGTTTTGAAAGGACTTTTCTCCAACCCTTCACAGAACTCACAAAAAATTTACAAGATATATTCAATTGATCCTTCAACAACCTTCAGAAAAAAAATATTTTGAAAGTTTCCAAACTTAATTTTTAAGCTTCTCTCAACGTTATAGCCTCACGGTCATGAATAAGCATGCTACAAGTCAAAATAAAAATAAATGATACCTCAATTTATTTAATTACGCTTTAGTCAACGTATTCAAGTGCTTCCAGGTACATTAATGGCCACAATCACGACGCGTGAATTATGCATTGGCTTTTTAATTTGCATACCGCGGTCTCAACTTGTTGCGTCTCTCCTTTGGGACAAAAAAAACCCTCCATCCCAAATGACTCTTGGCTATCACTGGATCTCTCGCATTTGTCTCTGCATTGTGACGTCACGCCTCGGTCGTTTGTTTTCCGTTAATGCCACGTTAATTTCGCCACGGAAGTCAGGTTTTTCTCCACTAACACTCTTCTTGACAATTGCAAGACAAACGATTCTCACGACATTCCGCGTCTGATATGTGCTCTGGATTTTTTTTTTGTATCACACGGCAAATCCATTTGTTTCCGGCTTTCCAGCCTAAATGTTTCAATCAATCGTAAGAAAACAGAAATGGGGAGAAAAAAATGCGTCCGTTAAGCCTTGGCGGTGCAGCGTCAGGCGAAAGAAAACAAAACACTGCTTGCATTGTCTTGACAGGGTTAATTAATGTGATCGTTTACTGGGAACCGTATTTCATTCAAAACATTTGGTAGATATAAGGGAAATATAAGTTACGGTGGAATTAAATATTCCTCATCCACTTCTTTAAAAGTGAAAAATAAAAATTCTCGAATGTTTCCACCTATTTTCGCGGGTTGGTGACGTCATTAGTTTTGGTCGATTAACAAGTTCGGAGAGAACGGTGTTTAAGATAGACAGAGGTGATATCAGCAGTAATTAGCATCTACAAATATCGGCAAAAAACAATCACGCACAGTTCAAAATTTTATGATATCTTCGCATTTTAAAAATCTCGTATCCTTAATTTTTAATTCTCAATTTATAATTGTCACTTCCTAAACTTTCTGTACTTCATAGACATACGACGGTAATTTACTCTGACATACTCATGCTTAAATATGACGCTCGTTCACCATGAAAACGCTTTGAATTCGGCTAAATTGACACATTTTACTGTAAAGGACGCAAAGGTCTCAAAACACCAGATTTCCTTTGAGCGTAGAGAAAAAAATTCATTATGTCTCAGTGCCAAAACAAAAATTGACATTTGGATAGAATTAATTCAGGCAAATATGACGCAACATAAAGAAATTTAGCTTTAGGCGATGAATACAAGAAATAACGGCTACATTTTTTTTATGCATCTCGAAAAATGGTCAGGGTATGCCTCCCGTGGTAGATAAAATTCCTCACTGAAAACGCAATAACAGCTGAAAAAAATTCTGAAGGTTGCACAATCATAGTTTGTTCTTCATTTGACAATAACGATTGCAATGGTAAAATAATTACATAATTGAATAATATCAGCTATTTATGAAGCGCATTAAATTACTTGCTATGAAGAGAGGAGCTAAGCATCTGAACCTAATAATGAAGCCAATTTCAAATCAGATTTATCATAAAAATTCAATTCATCTTTAACTACAGTTAATCCATCATTATGATATTCGATACAGAAAAATACAACGAGTTTCGACGAACTTTTCAAGTTTCCGTTGTTAAAATTTTATATGAACAATCTTTGACTGATAAGGTTACTTCCAAGCATACCTACAAGAGGAAAAATAATTGATTTACCTGATAATTTTACTGGAAAAGTTCCATCGTATTATCTGATAGTGACCGTTGTAACATATATATAATCACCTCTCTTCATACCAATTAATTATTTTTCCTTATAAAATATGCTCTAATTTTTAGATCTTGCCTTTCCTCCGTTCACTCGATAACAATACGATTTTAATGGCTTCATATCCTAAAAGATACGACCCACTTAATCTGCTGTCAACAATGAACACAAGGCTCTATGTGTATGGAAAAAATCACTGGGTAAGAAGAAGATAAATGAGCATCTGGTACTAATTGTTCTCATCCAATATCTGGAGTAGGTCATGCATAAAAAAATTAAAATTATTTCCGTAGTGGTGAAATATAAGGAATATGAATACCAATAAGAATTTTCCAACCCATTTATATCATTACTATATTGATTTATACTCTTTCAAATCCAAACTCCCATCGACAACAGGCGTCTTTCAATTTTGGTAAGAAAGGTCTTATCTCAAAGCTGGCGATGATACCCCCATCACGATGAGTTTCATTATTTCTACAAATGGGGCGCGATTGGAATTGAACGAGTGCCAGACTAGGAAATTTTTTAAATTATATCCGATCTTGTGAAAATATTCAGAATCCTTGAGAGTGATTTTAGGCCTCGGATCATTCTCTGTACTTAAATTGTATCTCTGACATGAAATTAGAAAAAGTATTGGGCTGAAAAAGTCCTTTAAGTAATTCGCTACGCAATTAACAATCGATTCTTTTCTATAGCAATTTGGAAGGCATTCCAGTAAATGACAGTTATTTTTCATTGTAATGTCTTCCGGCTATTAGGATAATTTAAGACCAATCGCAGATGATGAACGACTCGATAGTTGCCTATCCTTAAGTTTGGTTGTTTTTTAGCATAGTTACCGTATAAATTTAAAATTTATGTCTGATTCTTCATAAATATATCAATAATACGCATACAAATATTCAATGTAGAATGACGCACTAAACAGACCCATATTGTAAATAAAGAGGCATATTATTTACAATATGGGTCTGAAAACCAATGAAAACGAAAATATTTTCCGTAATAATCGAGTAGAGAAGTGAAGCTGTCGTTTACTCAATGGCTCCTTTACTAAGCAGAAAATAAATAGAATAGGAAAGCATAAATATTTGACTCAAAGAACGATCCAACCTTACTCCACTCTTATTCCATCAACTCCAACCTTAAAGGATGTGAAAGATCACAAAGGCTAGAGAGGATAAGATAATGCACGCAGAGATGTAAGCAATAAAATTTCCTCTTCAACGAGGGCAAAATATTTTTGCCGAAAGATAAGACATCTGCCATTTTTCTACCGCATGATTGTCATTTCATCAAATTTCTAGGGATTGACACCTTAAGATTACCTTATGAAAGATCATTTACAATTGAGCATTAAATTCAAAAGTTAATATAATGATGTAAGCTTTCAGGTGCACCACAAACATTCCTTATATCCTGGGATTTGAAATTTACCCGAGCCTGCTGCAGCACATTCTCCACCAATATATACACTTAAGTAGCGTTTAGATACACTGAGTTTACTTTTAGATCTAGGTCTGAGTAACTCCATACGAGCTACGATTCCTCCGCCTGAGAACGTATCGCATTTATAATTCAACTTTTCAAAGTTTGTACCTGGACGTAGGTAGCATTCTGTCTCATCCAAAACAAAATGGGATGTGAACGCTTTTCCAAGTGAATTTCTGAACCACGGACGAAGTAGGAGTTCTGCTCCTGCGAGATTGCTTCCAGCTAGTTTCGTGGCCTGCAGCCAACTTACGGTTTACCAGCAAAACTTTTTCACTCAACGTATCCCTGGCCATATCGGATTTTGTGATTCAGATAGGCATATTAATACGTATTTCAACGCAGATATGCGGCTTTTCAATTCATTTCTATCAAAATATGACTGAAACAATTCAAAATTATTTAACAGGTGACAGAATAGAATAATGTTTTAATGTTTATAGATTTCTACGAAAAAATATTAACTTAGTTTCCAAGTGAATGCAAAAACCTCTTTAGGTCATCGACTACTAATGATAGAAGCAAATGGTCATTCCCTAAGAACTGGTGCCATAATTTTCAAGCCAAATTTAACAAGGAACGAGATACCTGAGAGAGGCATATGGCGATTGAGAGAAATATGGTGGTCCTGTGAAAGAGTCCCTCTAGTATCTACACATTATTTAACTCAATAAGAAAATTTACCCAAAATGTATCCGCTGCATTGAGCTACCAAATTTAGGACAAGATCATCATCATGATGAACGTCGTAAAGACTGATGAAAGTATCTTTTGACCACATTGTTCAATAGTTGAATGCTTTTATATTTCGCAAGGAATAGTCAATAATGTGTTAATAAATTCCTATCCAATTATTTTACAGCTACACAGGGTATATCATCCTCGGGGCTGGAATAAGTGAGTGCCCCCGCGCACAGGCAACTTTTATAAAGCAATAATTTAGTTTATTTGAGGAAGTCCCAATGAAACACACGGCATTGACTGTGGCCCCGCGCACGGGCCACTTTTTAGTTGCCACCGTGAGTTTCACTTGAAATGCCGTTTGTTTCATTTAGTAGATTTAGACCTAAACAGTTGCTTTGTAAAAGTTTCCAGTGCACGGGGAACCTAACTGGGACACAAAAACCTACCATTCAAGATTTGAGAATGCATTATTTTTAAAAATTGCGTAGCAACAATTAAAAAGTTAACAATTATCGATTTTATTTTACGACAATATAACTGTATAAATGTTTTCGAGGAATTAATGTAAATTTTTATTGACCAGCCTACTAGAAATATAAAAAAACACTTTGTGAAAAAGATGCAACTCCGGCCATTGGTTAATTTATAAGAGTAGTGCTCCACTCCTCTCCACGAGAGTATAACGGCGCTTTCGGCCATTCTCAGTGAATGAATTATGCATATCTCGAAAAATTGATGCAGAAAAATTAGTATTTTATGCGGCATTCATACCATCTCGCTCAGCCTAATCTTCTGATGACGTCCCACGAAATATGTATATTTCCTTCCTCGATCATCACCGCTACGATGTTTTCACTTATTGTTTCCTCCATTAGCCTCATTAAAATTCAGCAGGGGAAATAAGCTTTCACTTACTTCCTCAATTCCGACCTTGCCAAACTAGTATCAAGATGTGCAGCTTTTATCTTCTATCAAATAATTAATCTTCTAGCTAAAGTTAAAGTGAATACCTATAAATGACAACTAAGCTCAGATTATTTAGTGAAAATTATTGATAATTCTAATTTGAGGTATTTACATCGTAATCAATTCAGAAACAAAAAAAGACTTGTATAATTGACTTATTTCCTTATTATATAACTAAAGTTACGATTTATGACGACTAGGTCTCGAACATGATGCATTAATATGAGAACAGGGTCAAAATACTTTTAAAATCTTCAAATTGTAAAAAAAGTTGTTTCTATTCCTCTAAACCAAATGCCTATAAACAATGTTACTTACTAATACACCAGACTTTTAACAGGTGAAGGAAGTCGAAACGTAAGTGGATCTCACTTATTAAAAACTGTTGTTGTCATTTCCCATTTAATCCGTTCCCACCTCGCTAATGTTGACATGCACAATTCACATGCACCCATGAGGTTTGTACCCGCAATAATGTTTGCCACCAATCCATTCATCATAAATCTTCCCTCTACCTCCCTCGCTTCACCTTGGCTCGCCTTATTCTAATGATGCTGTATTCCGTCAACCATACCTCTCCAATGAAATCCCATTCAATTCTTCCCTCGCCTCAGTTTTCAATCGAAAATATCCTTTCCATGGGATCCGTTTCCAGTGAAATGCAAACTTCCTCACCTTTTTTCAAAACCCAACGTCGCGCCGTCCCCTTCCGAACTTGCTTTCGCTAGAGTGAGGCTTAGGGATATGAGTCGTTAGGAAAAAATTCACCGGGATATATGGTCACGCAATCGCTACAATGATATGAAAATAAGTCTTATGAATAAAAAGTGATTGTAAAACTCACCAATATAATCTATGACCAACATTTCCATAATTATTTTTTCCTGTAAAACGTCTTTTGCAAATAAAGAAGATTCCTTCTTAAATATAGATTTGACTTAATGGCTAACTGTATCTTTAGTGTTATATCTCTCCGAAATACCCAAGATTAAATGGTATTTCAGCAGCATAAATATTTATGGCCACATTTTTTAATTATTTGCGAAATGGAAAAAGTGGTCAATATGGAATATTTATTATTAAACTTGTAGTTTGTTTCGCCATAAAAGTCACATTATCCTTGATCAAAAAGATGAAAAATTATTCAAAAACAACTACTCATTATTGGAGTTTTTCGGGTTTTCAATACATTACATGGTGCATGAGCGTTATACTATAGTATAAATAGTTTGAATATGTACCATTTAAGCAATTTAATATAAAAATCATGGGAATTATTCAGTAAACTACATGCAAGTAAATAGATTGCATTACAATGAATAAAAAAGGGAAAGGATAGGTTGCTGGGTCTCATTTCATGAATATCTTTGCATGCCTCACTAATTAAATCGGTTTAAACTAAACTCAATTCCTCTGAATTTTTGATACCTTAAATGTATTTCAATAAGAAAACCATGTCCAAAACACGCCTAATGCATTATGAATAAATCGCGTCATATAATGAAAATGTTTCATACCAAATTCCTCAATTTTATAAGCTATACCTGACCACAAATGGCCACAGGAAACTGAAAGAATGTATGAATGGTTTTCTTTATGCTGTGGGAAACCCATAACAGCAAAATATATAGGAACAGATACATTCTGATTAGAATACAGTAATTATGAAATAGATTAACATAAACAAAATAGTAATTGAATAAAAATGTTAAAAAATTAAATTAATCGGCAGAGAGATTCTTACATTTCAAAACAATAGTGCTCAAGTTTACAATACTTGTACAATTTCCTCTTAAAAGATTCCGGGGTGGAGGAGAATTTTACTGAGGGGGTAATGAATTCAAAAACTGGGATACTATTATCGGGAAGGAATTTAGGTACTAGTTATTACGTACTTGGGGTATGTGGAGAAGTTTTAGGTCTGCCCGGGTTCTTCTGACAGGAACAGTAGTTTCAAAGCTGAATATAAATCAGAGATATTCAGGAATATGAGTTTGAAAGAGGGTGTACAGAATAGGTACATGTAGGTAAGTCTTGATAATGCTGCAGTGCAGTGAAACGTGTCGACTGTAGTTTAATAAATTTCTATGTGGAAAGTGCAAAGTGTTTCACTTCATATCTCAAGTCTTAATAGACCCTATACCCAAGTTCCTTCGGGAGCCAATAGGCAGCCACTTCAAGACTACAAAGTTCTCAGAATCATGATCATGTCTGCGAATAGCTTATCGAATATATGTCTAATTCAGCTGCTAATTTATCGCTGGATACGTATTTCAAGAACATTTATTAAATCGTTATACACTGATATACATGATATAATGACTATATATCCTGACTAACAGCATATATTCATACTACTACTGACACCATTGATAAAGCGAAAATTTAAGTAGTATGGGAAGAGACGGATAATAACTCCGACTTCGTACCTACACAAAGTAATTGTGCACATTCATGGGATTCATTGAATTTTCCTTTTATATTCCAACCGGAACCTAATGCGAAAGGGGTCACATTCCACGACGTCTCCATCCTCCTCACTACTCGCAGTAAACGTTACATGCCTTGGAAAATCTCTTAAGCGCTTCCTATCATTCTCTGCCCAAAATACCTCTTCCGTCTCCAATTATTTATACTAATACTAATACTTACTTATCTCTGAATCCATTTTAGGATTAGCGTACTGGACAAATCTCACCATTGGAATTTTGCCACTACCTAACTTATACGTAAAATTTGCAGTAGAAACAGCTATAAGGATAAAATGCCTCTCGTGTTAAAAATTTCATGATGTTTAATGAGATGTTTATTGATGATTCGGCGATTGAATTGAAAAATACACCTGGTATTAAGAAGTGTGGATAAGCAGTACAATAAATTAGCGTCCACACCTCAACGCGTCGCCTATAAATCTATCACTTGACAAGGCTTATTATAATAAGTTTTTTAACGTACGGAATAAGAAAATAATGCTTAAAAAATTGGGTATCTTAAGATCTCGTCGTAAAATATTATTTCATTTTCCTCGTAATATTTTCCTACACGATTTTAAGTGCATCAAATGGAATGGGAAGCCAATGGTATTTCCGCGAAGTCTATGATACAGGACTCCTTACCTGATATGGATATTGAGAGAGTTTTGACACTTTATACCGAGGGTTAACCAGGTTGATAATTATAAAATGGAGATTTAAAGGGGATTACAAATATATGAAACTTATATAATTCGATATATGAAACTTATACGATATATTTGATACGTTAATTACATTACTTACTGAGATTGGTACGGTACGGTAGATGTTAGTGACAAATAAATTAAAGAAGATATTTCTAGAAATGACACCGAATTCTCTTCGTCTGTCAACGGAAACAAAACATCACCCCTCCTTAGCTTTAAAAAAATCTCCATTGGCATAAAATAGTTTTATTAAATCTGGGATCACTGAGGCCAGATGGCCCACAGATGATCTCACAGAAGTGCGAAAATAATGAAAAATCTTATTCCAAAATTCAATAAATGTAATAAAAAATAAAATATTGAAGCACAGAAACCAGCATAAAAATGGAACGCTACAAGCAAAGAAAGAAAAGAAGGGAAGCAGTAGAAGAATAATTATAATCTGAATATAAAGGATTGTATATCATCAGAAAGAGCTTATTCACTTCAGACGCGTGCATTTCCATGGGATATCTTCTGGCAAATAATTGCAGGGAAATGGTTCACATAAATTGTAAACACTAGAAAACTAATCCGAGTTATAAATGATAGTCATAAGTTTTGTTTCTACCGACATTAACTGCTAACTTATCGGGTCATTTCGTTTTGTTTTAATGCAGGGAGCGATACAGTATTTCAGCGTAGAGTGGTGTGTACTCACGCAAGATAGCGTGATTATATTGTCTCTCGCCAATGACGAGATCCACGCTGCAGCAGAGAGCGAATCCCCGCTCATCCAAGACGATAATTCAAAGGAAATTAAGAAACCTTCCAAGAAGCCGCCGCAAAAAACGATTGATTGCAAGATTGATTAGTTTTGAGGATTCAACCCGACGAATGGCCTTGAGGCTCATTCAATTAATATTCCCGGACGTAAAAAAAAAAACACAATACAGAACTTCTTTTTTCCTCAATTTCCACATTAAACTGAATCCAAATGAAGATAGAAAATACGCCTGACGTCTCCAAAAATAAACTCGTGACATTTCCAACAGGGTCTGAATAATGAGGCGCAAATCAGGACCGAAGATATCGACCTTTAATTTCCAATTTTATTAGATATTTTAGGTGCACGTATAATAAATGTATAACCACTTATCCTCTGCTTACGTTTTACAGCAAATTAATTTCTTGGATCTTTTGATTGCAACAATTATGGTTGAAATTGCAGTTACCAAAGCGTAATCTGAGAATGAATATTTATTCCTTTAGAAGACCCGCAAGCAAAATGTGCATCCTTACAAAAATTCAAAAGGTGAGTTAGACAATGGCATTGCTGGAAATGAAGTTAAAGTCGTACGAAAGCGCCCTTTTTTCACTATTTTTGAAAATATTGAATAGTGCTCGTTCAGAATCATTAATAATTTCTTTCAAATTCTCCATCAATATTTAATGCTGATCTAATTTCCATTTAGAGTTTCACTAACACTTAAAAGAGTAACACATATAATTCTGAAAACTAATATTCTAAAAGTGAATCCTGAATGCATTTAGTCAATGCATTAATAGATAGACAAAATTTTTCCAATACGATTTATATTTCTATAATTAACATACTCATTTTCGTCAGCTTGTAGTTTCCACTTTAAGTTTCAGTGCCATAAGGACCGAGACATCCCAACTATAGCTTTAGAATGGAAAAATATATGAATATTAATATTGAGTAACGTAGACCTTTTTGACGGTTTATGCACTCGTAAGCGTTTATTGTAAATGTGTAGGAAAACATACTGAAGATGAAATCCGGAAAATCTACTAAATATGTAGCAAAAAATTACAACTGCGATGAATTGTAATTCCAATACTTTCCAGACTCTTTCTGAATTTGTTTTCTGAATTTTTAAGGGCTCGAAAATGTTATCATATTTATACCCAATGTAAATAACTGTTCATAATAAATCTTAACGTGAATAAGTTGTATTTTTTTCGAAAACTTTTGCCAAAGCAGAGTGGTCGTTGGTGTAAGTCTATCTAAGCCCTTGTGTCATTTTTCTCCAATATTTTCCATTCTCATGAAACATTACTGAAGGTAATATTATCTGAATCTGTATCCTAGAAAAATTATGTAAGACACTTATCAGAAATATCCCTAATTTAATAATGTTTTCAATACTGTATCATACCCAAAATAATTTTAGTATACTGGGACTAACCTCGGTGATAATTAACGGAGGCGCCCGCAATGCACAAATTGTGCGAAAAATCCACATAGAAAAAATCACTCGCCTTACCCGAATCCCACAACAAAACTATTGTGAGGTTAACGGTAATTAAAATCTAGGATACGAAGGTAAAGCATTTGAAAAACGGGGACGTACAGTAAAACTACACCACAGTTTAAAGATATACATTTCCAGTCCTTTGTGAAATTACATGTGGGGCTAGGTAATCACTTTGCGAGAAATCGAGGAAATACAGTTTATTTTTCAATACTTCGTTACAGCTTTTCCAAAACAAAATCGAATTTCCAGGAAAGACCTCACTTTATCGTTACCAAATTTATCAAGCCCTGTATCATCAAACACGTTCTTCTACCTTCATGTGCCCTATTCAAGTCTAGTTTCTCGATAAACAGTTGGGCATATCCACGTAACCCTGAAGAAGGATATTTTTCAATGGGAGAGAAATAGTCTCATTCAACAGACACAGAGGAAACAGCACGCATATCGACCATATCGATCGTTACTGACCCTCGAATTCGTATGCAAGGGAGTGGAGACGTTTAACTCGTCATATCAAGATTGGCCATCTTTGAAAACATTTTATAAAATACCAAGCTGATCCACGATTTTTGTGGCTCATTTCCATTTATAAGGTTTCCTTTTGAATTTAAAGTTTACTGCACACTTATTTGAATTTATTACCTACCAGTACTTTGCACTTAAAAACAAGCCGCTGACAGATCGTTCGCAAGAGTGAAAATATCAGGAAGGAGAGTAAAATTTTGTTAACGATAGCAAAATTCTGTCCCACTGAAAAACATTGCCACTGATTGAATTTTAGATTATCCTACCATTGCGTGCCGAAATAGAAATTAAATTTATCATGACGAATTCACCATTATTTTCAAATAATCTATTGAGTTCACTGTTACTCCGTGAGATGTTACTCTGATGATTTCTTGCATATATGTATATAGATAACGCATGAAATCGCCTAAGCTTAAATGCACATACATTTTTATCTTTCATAAATGCTTAATATGTGATCCTGAAGTGCAAATTACTTAATATATAAGTCAAAATTATTAAATAGGTCACTTTCACGGCTGAAGTAATTTCATAAAACTTACATAAATGAAATTGCATCTCTCAACCTTTAAATCAGGGTTATACTAAATCGGTAGTGTATAACGATCCAGTGGCGCAACTAGGAATATTCTTTGGTGGGGTATGAGATGGTCTATGGTGACGACAGGGGGGGAAGAGGTCAACGCCAAAGTTTTGAAAAATGGCATGCCTGGAAATACATTTACATTATTTCAGCACCAAAGAATTAGGTTTAAGTGGATGCAGTTCTTATATGTCAAAAGTAGGCAATCTCTTAAATGATATTTTTATATCTCTGAGACTTTGGGGGGATCTATTCCCTCATTCCCTCACGCCACTGTAATGATCTATAGAATAATATCATGTACATTACTGAGAGTCACCAAAAAATGACTGCTGAATTGTACCTCGACTGCATCAAATGTAATTCTAAATTATTTCCCTTAAATTTTTATTTCAACTGATTGTTTTCAACATAAATAATAAAAATTTAATTTTAATAATTATCTTATAAATAAATACGGAAACACAATATGCACGTATAATAAACTGAACACAAAATGAACAGAATTTATTGGTTTCTCATAGGAATATCAAAGCATACCTGCATATACAACTAGCAGAACGGTGCATATGTTGATGTTTTCGTTGAATATATACAGAGCATTCAATTTGCGATTCGATATCTGGACAGCATTCACGGAAATTATACAGAGCGGATTACTTTATACATGGGACAGACGATATCTCGGGGCTATCTTGAAACAGGGAGAGGTCAATATTATACAGCACGCCACAAGGACGGTGGGAAAGGCTAGAGATTACCGCTGAACGAACGGATTATGATAAAGTGGACTATGAGGAAGCCAGACACACAGCTCAGAACAAATTTTTTCGAATCAACTATCAAGTTCAGTTTATGACAATGAAACACGATTACAATCACTTTTTGAATGAAATACACAGTTTTATTTTAAGTTAAAAGCCGAATGAGCAATTAGTAATAGGCACTAAAAGGAATTAAGGTTGGAATTTAATCGATAAGAACACATTAAAGTTAAGGTAAAAAAATAAATCCATAGGCATTACCTATAATCTGTATTTATGACCTAATTTCGCAGAGAGTAGTGTAACGAGATAAAAAGAATAAAGCAAAAAAATCAAATGCATAAAGTTTTACTCAATATACTTATGCATCCCTGACAAAATCATCGACTAAAAAATAACGATAGTGTTTTATTTCTGATATTATTTCACAAATACATCACATACTTTTGTGATACATTACTCTCTAGCCATCTCTTGCTTAGATCACATGAACGACAAGACTATGACTCCCTCTCTTGGGAGGTTAGTACATTACAATAAAACAAAAGAACAATAATATAAAACAAGATAACATACTATACAACAGATAGTCATCCAATTATCCACTGCTGACTCATAACGAATAAACTAAAATTCGGACTAAAAGATACAGTGCTGCCCGACGGCGACCCGAGGCAGTGCCCAACGGGTACATAATGCGGCATTGTTGTATCCTGCAACGTATGCAACGTTTACGTCATAAATGCGGAGCGGACAGAGTAAACAAAAGGATATAGGAAATCCCTATGCTCTAAACACCGTATTATTTCACGAAGACGCTGCCATGCATATACCACAGCACAGCTTCCAATGCGCTCTAAAGCTTATTCCGAAGACTTTTACTGACAACATTCATTAATAGCACGTGGCTTAGTTTACACCATGCTACGTTACAGCTTGACTTCACGATCAAGCAGCGTATATAGATAGCAATTGCAATTTCATTTTCACTCGTGTACACTAGTAATTCCATTGATTTTGTTGCTATTCTTTAATATCATCAACGTCTAAGTTATGATATTTTCAATAGTTCAAATTGTTCCTTTATAATCAATGTCACCGGTTTTTCAGCCATCATCCATTTTATGAGAAAGAAAGAAAAACTTTTTAGAATAAAAAGACGCTCTCATAAATATATTGGATTTTATGCGTTGATATATTATGGGAAGTCGCCAAATAGATTGTGGTAAAATATGCTTAATATGAAATACTTCAAAAAGCTCTTTCAAATCATAGGAAGCTGAGAAGACACTAAAAATGTTTATCACGCTGCTAGATGTCTTAGAAATAATTTGCTTACCAGGCTTTTATGATGCTGACTAATGCTGAGGACCATTTGCAATGTGCATGTTTTATTCTCAAAGAGGGGCCAAATACTGGTTGACCATTTCAATGAGAGCTGAAAATAAATGTAATCATTACCGAAACCATGGCAGTTCGTTTTTTGCAGTCATTACAAATCATTCTACAATCTCAACACGTGAAGTGATTTCCGAATCACTCAAGAAATTACATAGACACTATTGCCGAAAAGGCCATGCCTCGCAACATCAGGTCAGCGTGCCCATATAACAGAAAAAAATAACATATAGCAAAATGAAATAAGCTGGAGTAAAAGAATAGAGATACCTCAGGTAACATTTCCCCATTAGGAAATGCTGTGATAAGATCAAGGTGGGAAAGTACCAACAAATTTTATAGGTACTTAGCTTCACTAGTCTGAGCTATTTTGCTGATTTTGAAGTAGTAAAGGAAATAAAGTAAGTCTGGAATACAAGTGAAGATTAATAGTAAAAAACTCAAGCAAAACTTTCATTTTCACTTTTTAATACATTATTTGAAGATATTTTTACAAAATATGAGTTAAGCAATGATTTCAATAAAATAAATGATGTTTAAAAAGAATAAATATTGACTTGCAGTAGGAGCGGTATCGCGCTCCTGGCACTTTTTTGCGAGAGACAGGAGGAGCACGATATGGCTTCCCGGTACTCTAAGGGATATGCAGCAGGACTGTCTAACAAAACACAAGAGTAGAGGTCTCCCTCATCGGCGGTCACTAGCTCATAACACTCTCATTGCTTTCGATATTTTGGATATTATTTTTGGAACCGTAATGGTTACTTATGCATTTATGGTAAGTGATGTGCATACTGATGTTGAAGAAACACTGGACGCACATAAGCAACATTACTCCCTTACCTAAAACGATTTACTTCAGGAATCAACGCTTGGAAATACAAAACACCAAACATTTGTTCTCCGCGCATATTCCCGCAGGAACTCCTTGGACACCCTAAAATCAAATTCTCCTAGCCACGGAAAATAACTGGTCATCCTAGTCAAAATACGTGGACTTTACACGCCAGTGCCTGAGGTAAACTCTACCCTTACCTGCACGAATACCCCTATGGTTTGAAGCACTGGATGAGTGATTATTTTCCGCGTGTCGCAAAAATATATAATTTGGCATTTGAAAATTTTATAGATTATTACAGGCTTCACTAATTAAGCAAAGCAAATTCCGAAGATGAATTATATGTTTAACTCGACAGTATAAAAATGATAGTATAAAATTACAGATTTGATTGAGAAAAAAAACCACAAACACATGGATATAATCATTCTCTTTCGCCAACATCACTCATGCAATAAAAAGAGCTTAATCAATAATCACTCATCGCAAACAGTAATTAGCATCCAGCTTAAATTGTTGCCTAGGCCATGGATTAACTTTCTCCTCAAAATCATGTCATTTAATTATCTCAAACCAATTACAACCCCCTTTCAGAGCCGGATACGCATTTAAATGTGTATTTCCCTTTCAATCCGCATAATAAATGCAAAGCAATTAATTGACCTATTAAATGAGAGATACAAGTTGAATATGTGAAAAGCCGCATTTTACTTTGCCAGGCTATTAAGTTAGCACTTTACAAATTGAAGTGAGGAACATGATTTAATATTACCCTTTCATAGCCGCCAATTAATTCGTTTATTTATCATTAAATAATTGCCTTATACGTTGAACAAAATATACTTAATTTAATACAAATATAATACCTCCATTCACTTTATGTTTACATAAAGTATAGAGGCGTAAGACTCCTCTCCTCTAAGCTATAATTTCTCTCTAATAGTTCTATCAAGCACCGGAGTTATATAAGTAACTTTCCACTACAGTTTACATTTCATTTGCAAATGCAAACAACAAAGTTCTCAAAAAAGTGCGGCAGGGCTAAAATTCCTAATTTCATTAGTAATATTTCATAAACTCTGATGGAAAAATGCATCAAGGTATCGAATCTGTGCTCGTACATTACGAATTAAGTTGAATAGTAAAGAAAATCTTAGGCTAAGAACCGTAAAAACGAATGAAACAGAAATGATATCTAAAATACAAGCAGCTGTTGGTAACCGTGAGAGATCGACAGTCCTCACATTACTTCGAGCATTCGAAGGTAACTCTGGGATATTAAATGGAAAGATTGCGACCCTCGCGGTGAATTACAAAACAAATAATTATTCGTGGTTCTTTGCGATGATTAATGGATGGTGAAGTGCATTCCAGCGCTAATTTAATTACTTTCAGCTATGTTCATGATACTGATTCTTTATTTGACAAACTTTGCACCTGGAGGTCATTAAATTTCGTAGAAATAACCAATTTCAGTTACTATCGAAAAAAATTAACTAAAATTTCCCTCACTGTTCAACATTCATCCCGTTATTTATTCGATATTCTTTTACGGACTATGTCAATTGCTATAAAATGACTGATATCTTCACCTCGTTCTCGACGCCCCATGGCAAAGAGTAAATATGCTTCTTGGGATAGGCTATAGTATAAAAAGTGTTTCTGGTTTTCATAGCACCTCTCTTTGTACTGATGTGTGCTCATAGGACACTTGGAAAATGAGTGAGAGAGGTATTCCGTGACATCTTCCATGAAAGCACAGGAAAATTATACCTTACTATACTATTATACCTTATTATACCTTATATATTATACCTTATTATACTATTATACCTTAATGGCACCCTTGATGCATGTATCTGTTTCCTGTACATCTATCCCGCTTCACCTTCACAAGACTAATGATGCAAGATCTCCACATACCTTCATTATTTGGTACATGCCACAAATATTTGCAACTGTAGCATACGTATCGAAAGAATTCGAATAGAACGATGCCTCGAGAACTCACTCCAATTCTCCTAGTTGATTTCCAGTTCTGGGAAATCTGTATCACTAGTTACAAACACATGATGGGGAGAGGAAACAAACTCGGTTGATCGGGTCGACAAGCATGTGACTAAAATTGAACCGGGAAGCACAAATAATGCTTAATGAAGCTGGAGGGGAAAAGCCATTCATTTTACCTAAGTACGTGAATTAGTGGCTAAATCATTTGTAGAAAATGTTTTGGCGTATTATATTACCTATAAAAAACTTAACTCATACTCAGTAAATAATGCTTTAATCAATAACAATTATAAATCTTGTATTCTAATAAATTCTCTTAATTCATCAAATATTCAATTTTTGACAAATTTTGTGACTCATATCAAACAGCTGGCTAATAATGTAAAATTAGTGAGAAGGACAACACTCAAGGATATTAAATTACTACCAACTCATCAGATGATCACTGGACCCTTTTGATGTGGTAAGAGTGAGTTAGGCAACCTTTCAAAAAAAGCATTACCCGCTGATTACATAACAGCCACTCCATGTGAGCAATTAAACATTACCACATTGGCAGAGGGCACTAATTACTGTAATGAACATTTTTGAAGTGAAAATTGGGTCTATTTGATTGAATTGGATATAACGGTTAGCAACATTTTGAAACTATACTACTCTAGAAAGGCATAGGGAAATCATTTTAATTAACCTCTAAATAATATGACAATATATAATTCAAATTTGACTTCAGGCCCGGTATTAATGCACAAAAATATTTTATTCACAGACGAATGTAATTAAATACTTCAGGAGTAATTAATTCAAATAATTTGGACTAACAAAAAAGGATGGAGTGAAATATAATGTGGTATGAATAAAGCATTCAAATCACGACAATGAAAATTAGTCTTAAAATTTTGTACCATAGTTGGTCTTTGATTCATTCAGATTTCTACGACTCAACTATCATCTTTAAAGTAAATGAGACCGCGTCTATATCAGGCAATCGAGAGGTGAGGAAACAAATGTATATGCAATGAGAGGGACGTAGGAAAAAAGATGCGAGGGAGAGAAAGGTCTCATAAGGATGTTTGCCCTTTCCCCACACTATACAAACTGTCCGAAAAACCGAGAATCGTTGGTATCTTTCCTATGAATATCACACTTAATTAAAAAGTCGGTACCTAATATAAGTATGTACCTAAAAAATAATAAAGTCAGATAAGTACGGAACTAGGTCATACAATTTTGTCCAAAACAATATCAATGTATCGTAGGCACATGGACTGTCGTTGACATCTCTGTAGATTATCATATAAAAGAGAGATTTTCACAGGCATATTAAAGACGCAGGCCTTAAATGTGGTATTTAATAAGAATATTGAGGTAGGCGCATTCCATGTAAATACTAACGAATAAAAGATACAATATTAGTTATGAACACATGGAAACTCAAGCGGAAGCCATCCTAAGTGGCCAAAGATTTGGAAGCAAAATCCTATCACACGGAGGAGATGCCAAGGATCACGTTCGCAAAATTTATCAGGCCGAGGCAAGCGTCGATAAGAATAAAGGTCCTCTAACTTCCAGTTAAATTAACGTGAGTTTACATATATTCCTACAAAGGACATTTTTGCGCGATGTTTGGTTTATGAGAAAAATATTGTCGTATGATTGGTAGATAGTGAGAGAGAGAGGAATGCCTTTGAGATGCTACACTAGGACAATGCTTCAAATGTCTTGGATGACGGGGGTGACTTGTTAAGACGTGCCGCGGAGTGCTGATGAGGTGCTGCGTATGTGTAATTCGATCATGTAGCGACGAGAAAATTGAATGAGCCACACCATACGACATGAGAGGCTATAAGGAACAATAATTGGGTGCTCATTCAAAGGATTAAATGCGAAAGGTGGAACTTTATCAGAAATAATAAGCCCATCAGATTGCAAAATATATGGGCTGTCGTTCTTCCTTGGAATTGATGAGTTTCGAAAAAGGTCAGGTGGAATGAAAACAAAAACAAATCTCCGAAAACCAGTCTCCATATTGCTGGCTAGTAGAAGATTACTGAGAATAAAAGAGAGGTAGAGAGCAGAACAGATTTCAACCATCCTGAGATGTAAATGTTAACGCTCTGAGAGAACGTTTTCCTTCAGATCTTCTTTATTTTAACCGTTCAATCGTCATGAAGAAATCTCTTAATTCAAAACATACGATATCCAAATTCTTAACACTAGAATTTCGTTGATAAGTTAGAATACTGATAGATCAGTAAATAATTCAGCTAGCTCAAGCGTATCATAACTGAAAAAATGCCTAATTGATGTTTCGATAGCAATTAGAATTAGTTATTTCAATCAAATTCTTAGAGATATAGTTGGAAACTCTATCTAATAAAGGTTCAGCATGACAAAAATTGCCGAATGCTATCCATTAAATTAGCTTTAGCGTAGCACTTGCCATCCATCACAAACAAAGCAAAGCTATATTCACTTTGAAGGGCGAAGATGAATGGAGTGCGTTTAAGTGGAATGGATATAAGGTTTTCGGATGGGCTGATGAAAATGGAAACAAAAGGTCAGAGTGCAGCCAATGCACCGGCGCTGATTAACTGGCTCGGCTACCATACGGAAAGGGGCGAAAATAAAACGCTGAGAACGGGTTCATCTTCAACACGAGAAAATCAGCAAAAAAAAAGAACTTATGTGGACTATACCCGTATAGAATAGCTAACCGATGGCATACTTTACATCATGATGAAACCCCGTGGCTGACACGGTAAAAATGTATACTTACTAATCGGAATATGCTCATCAAATAAAAGCCTCATATAATTTATAAAACAATTTTTCAATTATTTAAATAACCGATATACGCGATGGGGAAAAAGTTAGCCATTACGAGATCTGAGTAGAGAGCCCATCCTATCGGGGAATTGTTGAACAGTGAAGGTAATTGGAAAGACATATGAAGATGTAGATCAATAGAAATTTAGAAAATACCTTGAAAATTAATTTAAAAACTCCAATCATAGGAAAAATATTCTATCAATGATTATAAAAGATGGACTCCATAAAATACAGCGATACAAATAGCTATTGTTTCCTTAATCAATCATTATCTGAGTAAAACTAATCATTTCTCTTTGAAATCAATCAATCTTGGTTAAGTACATTTGAAAAGAAATCTTAACAACAGCAATGAAAGAAAGTTTGGCATGCAAAAACCTAAAAAGGCCAAAATCCGTCGCGACTCTCAATAAAAAATGTTTAATACAATGAAGTGTATCATTTCGCATTCACAACAATATGCTATCAAGATAGCAGGTCGACCAATTGAAAATAAGATGTCATGAAGGTGAAAAGGTCCATATTCATACTAAAAATGGCAATATTGATCGGTAATAATTCACACAAGAAGTAATTTATTTAAGATAAAAGGTAATTTTCCTTCTCTTTAAAATTCAAACTATAACTACGCCATGCGCAATGAATGGATATTTTATGCGATTTGACTACAATTACAATACTTAATATAAATGAACAAATAGATAAGGTATATTAAAATAAATGTAGCCTAAGTTTTCCATCAAATTTGTGAACAAATATTTTAATGAAATTCAGCGAGTTGTTATTAGCTTTACTATTGTGACGTCAAATAAAGATAAAAACGACAAATTTTATCTGCACATTCGCGCAGGATAAAGGAATTGCGGATTTTAGAGAAAGGAAAACGGGCAAGCAAAGCTTCTTAGCCTTTAATTATCCAGTTCTTTGGCGCATACAGCTCTGCAACATGATAAAGTAAGATACTAGAGTTAAATGGGAGAATTAAAATATTTCACTGAGTTACCACTGTTTTTTCGTTCACGAGTCACGCTACCTTAATCTCAGTAGCGATTTACTGATTTCAATAATAAAGCGGTACTTTAAAAGTATCACTGTATATGTGACAGACAAGAAACTATTAAGAAAGGCAAGTGATCTCCAAGGACCATGGAGACAACGCAGAGGTGACGAGAAACCATATTTCATTGCTTGTCTCACCCATAAAATTGATTTCCAGGATTAAAAAAAAATAAAGCCGCCATAGTACTCTATAATTATAATCATTCTTTCCTCTTTACGACATGCTGGTACATGTTATATTTTGTAGCTCGGAATGATGCATTCATGTAAACGAAATCCTTGCCAATAAAATACTTCAATTGTATTCACTGAATGAAGTAGGTGATTTCTGGCGATACTCTGTGGAATTTGCTGAACATTTTGGATGAAAAAAATTGAACTTAGTTTTTCTACGGACTTTTTATTAAAACACTACCTTGGTTTCGACGGTTATCGTCATCTTCACCCCTCACCAGAAGATGACGTTAAGCGTCAAAACCATGGTAGTGTTGTAATAAAAATTCAGTGGAAAAACAAAATTGAATTTTTTTCATCCAAAATACAGTCACTAACCCATGGAGAATGAGGAGATAATATTAATGTGTATTTCAATGAACATTAAAAGTCATCACCAGGCTGAAAGAAAAAGAATACCGGCCGTGTAAAACAATTGTTCGTGAAAGTGTGTAATATCTAATAAGATTGGATATACATTCACTTTTTGTCTAATTTATCCCTAAAATGTTCGGGAAACGTCTACTAATATTCATTGTGCGGGTTTTTTTTAAAAGAAAACACATTGGTAATTTTTATCCAATAAGCATTTGGAAATATAAAACTCCACGTTTTCCCGATTTCATTCAGCCTTGATCCCTTTCTCTTCTCATCTCATCTTTGCCTGATTTTGTTTTATCATGGACGCGGGGGAATAAGAAACACTTTGATGTGAAATGGAGGGACGCTTCGAGATATGGGAAGATCAACGTAATCTGGAACGGCTCTTGCATACAGATTTTTTTTCACAAAAATTTTTAGGCTCCAATCCCACCACACAAGACCCTGCGTCTCCTACCTTCCTCTACACATAATCCCTGTGTGCCCTACCAATGGTGACCCTTCTCCTCCCCTCGAACGCCAAGAAATATCCGCGCTCGCCATTGGCGTCGCAGGCCAGTTACTCCCTTCGCTCGCGAGTCAAAAGAAGATCAGAATCATCGGGGATGATCGGCGTCGTCTGTGACCCGTGTAGCCCCGGAATTATTGCTGATCTTCAAAGGGAAAACATTGGACACACCTTTTGCAACTCTCTCGTGCATCAAAAGCAGCTTCTATCGGTTTAAAGTTTCCCTTGTCTCACTGTGAGCTCTTACCAAAAATCTTGTACGCTGCGAATCGATTTTTTTCCCTTTGAACCGTATTTTTAGCTTAATATACATACCATGGTGAATCTAACTATGCAAGGAATTCAAAAAAGAATCATATCAAAGCGACCGCTCATGAACGGATAATTGGCGAGGTGTGAAATGTGAATTCAATGGAATATCTGGCACTAGGTCCTATAAAACCCGTTACAAAATGGCCTTCCTTTCTGAATTTCCTTTAGTCTCAATTATTAACAACATCGGTAGTATAAAATGGTATCGAGACATAAAACTAATTCTATTAAAGACCCTTATCCATATATCTGGGTTTTTCTCTCTCAATTTTAAAGGCTGGAAAAGTAAATTCACTGGAAAAACCGACATCAGTTGGTATGAAACCAGTTAAAACACGCTCTTCGTCCGCATTCACCTTAATCTCAGGAATTAAAAGCAATGGAAGAGTCATGAAATGCGAGTTCCATGGAAAATTTCTATCCATTTTGCTAGGGTCTCACACCAACCGTAAGATCTACTTCGCTTAAAGTTGTAGGTTTGAAGCTTAATTACACGGACTCGCAGCTTTATTTCTCCCCTCTAGCCATTCCACCCTTTTAGAAATACGTATGTGGATCGGAAACAATTCACCTTATAGTGTCTCATATGTCCAGCTTAATATCTTTTCAGTCCGAAGGAATTAAAATGCTTCTAGACAGCGCTGCTAATAGTACATCCACTATATGGCTTCTGGATACGATCTTATATTTATTTCCCCGACTGAATGCATTATTCACTCGCGATAAAATATGTACAAAAATGTTCAATGTTCACAGATAGGAGTAACATTGGGAAATTATTCGCTACAAGTCCAAATAAAGAAAACTTTTCCGCTTATATTGATGCATAAAATGTAATATACATTATGATGATTTTTTATAGAAGAAAATTAAGGTATTTTGCTCTAGAGATTAAATTAAAATTTAGGCTATTCAATTTTTGTCTCTGAAAAAGGCGTAGAATTAAAATTTAAATCTACGAATTGATGTGAAGTTTTCCTTAAGATATGTTTTCCCCACATACCTACCACAATTATCTAAACTAAACTGTAAAAAATACAGGAATAACTGAGAGAGGAGCAAAAATGTCAAATAAAATTTAGTTTTTATCCAAATATAGTCACTGAAAGCATATTCATCCACGGCATTCTCAAATTATGGCTTAAATATTCCCTTTTCCAAATGGCAGCGCAAAATCGCAGTAAAACGCACAAGGCATAATTAGTTTTGCTTCGAAGAAATTTAATTCAGCCAGTTCCAACACCAACCTCATTCTACCACATGAACTGTGCTCCAAATTTGGTCTCTCGGAAAGTCCAAAGATTTCTAAAATTGCTTTCTGTGAGAGCCATTGAACAGAGATAATTGATCCATTTCTTCTATTACAGTTGGCTTTCTTCCAGCATTCTCATTCTTTTTAATTGTCTTGGAGATGAGATACTCTCCGAAATTAATCATTGCCGCCCAAACGTCCTCATTTCTCATGAGTTGTGCCACTTCCAATCAAATTGCAGTATATTTTTCCGTCGAAATTCTTTCCTTTCCTTTGAAGCTCTTCTTTTTGAGGTTTCCATCCAAGTACAACGGATTAACATTGATTAAATACCCCTACAGGACAAGATTCGCAAATGCACTTTGCGAAATATTTTTTTACGAAACTCATGGGCTGGCAATGAACACCTGCATTCACAGTAATGAACACTCCATGAAATTTCTCTTTTATCAATTTTTACATAAATCTCCCGCACATGCAATGACCCGATACTAGACAATATCTGCATTGGAATGCGCAATGGCTAATGCGGATGCTCCAGATGTGGGTGAAAGATTTACAAGACTATTGATGAATTCATTTCGGGTTCACAGCTAGGTTAATTCCGTCGTCTAAGCCGACGTTTCGAGAGACGACTTGTCTCCCATCTTCAAGGCCGTGTTTCTCTTTGAAAGTCCAATTTCACACTGAACCGATACGACCGTTTATCAAGGACAACGATACGGCTCAGGTGTCGTCCGATTGGCTGTAGGTCTTTTGAAATCCTTCATGTTTTCCCCTTATGTTTTTATACACCTTATTACAGCTGAATGTTCAATCAAACTAAAATAGAGGATTTTTTTCGCATTTAATTATTTTAAAAGAGCTGAATTTATAGTTTCAATTGAAGATGACTGCTAAACACTCTCATCTACGTTATTAGCGAGGGAATCAGATTCAAATTCATCGTTTAAGTAATGCATTTTACTCTAATACTTCTGTTGATCCCTTTGAGGAGAAATAGACTATTTATGATGGCATTTCTACCTTCTTGCCACTCATTTTATTATCATCATTAATTATTAATTGATTGGGGTTTCAAAGAGTAACACGACCTTGAAGAAGGGAGACAAGTCGTCTCTCGAAACTTCGGCTTATACGACAGAATTAACCTGGCTGAGAACCCGAGAAGAATTCATCAATAGTATTCACCGGGAGAAATTAAAATCGTTTATTTATAGGACTGGTTGCCGGGGTTTTCACCGTATTTAGCCATTTGAATGGACTACAATTAAGCCAAAATTACAGCATACATTTTCAGGTCACTGAAGTATAGACAGGAGTTTTTCCTCGTCTTTTTCAGTGAGGCATTGAGTGTAGGTGATCTATGAAACAAGTATAAAGACCAATGCGGAGGAAGAGAGAATATAGCTCATCAGGAACACCTACCCCCAACGGCTGAATTTAAAAAAAATTGCGAAAAATGGCTCTTTGTAGTTAAATACAATAACTCGAGAACTTCACATGTTTTATTTAATCCATGAATCCCAAAATGCTCATTGAAAAGACCAAATTATTTCTCAACTGAAATCAGTATTCCACCTTCGATACATAATTACAAACCAATGAATATATTATTTTCATTGCCATTTGAAGCTTTTCACTATCGCGACCGAATTTACAAAAAACAACTTTCAAATGAAAAATAAAACTTTTTATATTTACTAACGTTCATTTATTTCCGACAGTAAAGGTCATTGGCATTTTGATCTTACATCGCTATTTCAAGAAAAATTCTAAATATCTGAGGTACATAAACTCATTTAAGGTCAATTTAGCAGCATAACTTTATTTTTTAAGTTTAAAATTTATCAGAAAGTTAACAGCGAAGACGATTTAAATTGCATATTATAACGTCTTTTTGATTACTTAAGGTTTGAGCAGAGGAAAACACATGGAAAAATGAGTGACAAGAAAGTAGATATGTCTTCATAAATAGTCTATTTCTCCTCAAAGGGATCAAGAGACGAATTTATAATAAAAATGCATTACCTAAGCGATGATGCCTATTTGAATCTGATTTCCTCACTAATTACGTTGATGACAGTTTTTAGCAGTCATCTTCAATTGAAACTATGAATGCAGCTCTTTAAAATAATTAAATGCATAGAAAAATCCTCTATTTTAGTTTCAAGTTCTTCAAAGAGAATTATTACTATTTATAAACGAATTGTTAAAACAAATTCCCCATTAATGGACTGACAGTGGATTATTAGAGAACGATATCCCTCGAAGTTTCCGTTTACTAGTAAAAACCAGCAGTCGACAAGTGACGCAGTAAATTCATGAGACTACCACCCGCTATTCTGAGTCTTCGATAAAGTTAACAGTCTTAAAAACTTGGGGACAAGAGTTTTACCACCAGCCAGCAGCGTACACATTTTTCTAGATTTTATTGATTGCATTAAAACTTTCACCTTACCTGGAGGCAAAAACGATGTAGATCTTTTTTCAAAAGTTTTGAGCAACATATAGAAATTTAACCAAGAAGTGTATCAGGATAAAAACTGTGAAATATATTACAAATAGATAATACTACATTTCAAACTTAACACTTTTTATTACACCTAATTAAGAGGTAGATAGGGAATAATTTTCTAGCAGTTTCATCTAAATGAAATTGACAGTGCTAGCATAAAAGTATTATCATTTACACGGGATTAAATATATGCTCGCATTCAAACTCCTACAGAATCGGTGATAGTCTATAGTAGAATACATTTTGTGAGGCAATATCTTGTAGTGGAAAACTAAATTAGCTTTTAGAAACATTGCCCCTTCCGTTCATAAAACTCACAGCACTCTATAAAATTAGATAATATTTTATTCAAAACAATTGGATAAAAGAAACAATAATGGTACAATTAATATGGCATTCCATTTTACTCGAGAAAACAAAGGAAGGATTTCACATAGTTAACGGTTAAATGAGCAACTTTAAATTGAACTTTGGGAGAACATATTTATGAGCCTCATTCGTGACGCTGAGGCTTGATGTGACGTGCGTCGTTGAGCTGTAAAAACTGAAATCACAATGTAGTTGCTTGCTTTCCATATACCAGTTTGAGGTAATAGATTTGTACCAATTTAAGTTTTTTCTCCCTTCTGCTAGGATTATAGGAAATTCCTACTACGTTTTCAGAGTATAAATTTACCGGATCGAATTTTGCCTTTTCGGTACACCACCAGACCAGAAAAAAACTGCGTTGAAAAATACAAACACTACGGACCTTAAGTCTACAGGCTTATAAAAAGTTTTTCCTCTAAATTATTGAGGTGTATTCATCAATCCGTCAGTAAAATGTAGTTCACTGGCTAAAATAAATATCATCCACTATAAATCAGTTGAAATGGACGCATGCAGTTGAAGCGTATTCAAGGTGTAAATCTGCAGCTTTAAGAGAGGCTTCCTTCCACCTCAACTATTATTAAATTCCATTTACAAAATCATACATGTTTTAATTACGTTTTCTTATTACAGTGCAGGAGTTAGGGGTTATTGATGGCTTAAAGTTGGTAAACTGCACAAAAATATTTCTGAGGAGGTAGATATGATATCGAAGCAGGAAATTAAATTTTATAAGGCAATGGAAAAGAGAAAAAAATCCCTAAGCTAACTTGGTTTAAAATTATATAAGCCATATAATAATTGGAAAAGAAGCTTAAAGAGCCCCTAAATCATACAACTTCAAAATTACCAGCAAATAATCTATTAAGAATTTATGAAAAAATGAATAATGTCTTCATCGATATCAATGCAATAATGCGGAGGGTTGGTAAGAAATAATAAACATTGAGTGATCACGATATTTGTCTGAGATTCACGTAAAGCGGAATTTGGTAATCGAATTCCTTTTTTTTTAATTTGTTAGATCATTTTGCCTATTTAGTACCACCTAATACAACATCTCACGGGTGAGGCAATTAGTTTTCTCAGTGGTACCCGTTTATGTATTATATCGCATGATTCCGAGTACAATGCCTTTTTCACAATACTCGGAATTAATGGATAATGCATTGAACGCATACGAAACAAGAGCGCTTAATATGAGCGTCACGTATGTTGTTTACGCAAGTATGCATCCAATTTACCTCTTGTTTCACCGCGAAAGATAGAGTTCGGTAATGAGATTTTTGAAATTCCTTTTTGAATAAATGGAGCACGGCAGAAAAATGCAACAGCTATTAAAATTCTTATCAGAAAAATATGGGGTAACATTTTTTTCTGAAAAAAAAGAAAAGATGCCTCGAAATTATTCCTTAGTTACGTAACAGTAGGTCAACGATGAAGGAATGGAATCGATTCAGCGCTAAGGCAATTTTTATCTCGAATTACTAGACTGACTACTATGACCTAGAGGTTTCTTGAATACTTTCTTTTCCTTATTCATCTCGATAGCTAAGGGAGTCAAGGGTGGTCGCGGGAACCCCTAATGATTGCAGACGAGTTGCTGTTCAAAATATCTGTGTGGTGTTTGTAAATTTCTGAGAAAAATGTAAGTTGCCATAGTTTTCGGGAAATTTCAGGGAAATTTCATTTTAATCACTTATGGAGAGATTTTTTACTGCTGACCTCAATATATATACTTCTGTTAGCATCTAGCTGCACATATATTTCAAGAGGGGTTGATTACAGATCAAGGAATGGCAAACCATTTTATACCTTATTTACAATAATTTAAATAAGTGCAATTCCTTTTAAAAAGTGCAAGTTTTCCTCCTCAGTTCAAACAATACAATTCGAAATTAATTGTGTCTCTCCAACACTATTTTTAATATTTTTTTATTTTTCATTTCTTAATGCCATCAATTCATTTTTTAACAATTAAAACTTTTAAAGTTATTAACAAAACATTATACTACGACAAAATAATTATTTCTCCATTCATCGCAAAAAACTTACAATTGCTATAATATTTTGGTATATTTTTAAATCATAGGAATTTCACAGCTCGTGAAAACAAAAGCCTATCGTCATTCATTTCGAAATTTAAAAATACTCTCAAATCGTTGTATCAAGTTTTCTAATATTGGCCGTGCGTGAAATACCTAAGCATTCCGCAAAATTAAAAATTAAAGCTTCACCACTTCTTCCCATTTACTAAAAAGAAGTAAGTTCCGCACAAAAACACAATGAGTGTTCTCTGTAGCTTAAATGGAAAAAATCACATCTCGCATCATTGCTTGATATAACATATTACGTACATCATAAAAATTACAGTCTCTCCCTAAGAAAACGCTGAAATAAAAAAGCTGTACTCCGGGAGTGCCGACAGAAGTGAAAACTTGAAATAACGGGAGCATTTTTCAATGTAAGGAACATTTTCTAATGTTTATATTTCTACCATATATAATAGTAAAAACTTCATATTTATAAATTAATTTAATGGCACATCATTCGAATAAGCTACTCAAATTGAACATATTAAAGAAATTGAGTTATATTGTACTAACCTTCACTATTCTTGCATCGAGTACACTCTCCTGCACGAGTATGGACTGGTGGCGGTGACGGTGATGCGAGTCTAACGGTTTGTACCCTTCCACAAGTACTGTGTATGTAGCGAGTATACTGTGTTTATGCAGGATATACACAATTATACATATATGTAGTAGCGGTGACGGTGGCGGTGATGCGAGTCTAATGGTTTGTACCCTTCCACAAGTACTGTGTATGTAGCGAGTATACTGTGTATATGCAGAATATACACAATTATACATATATGTAGTAGCGGTGACGATGACGGTGATGCGAGTCTAATGGTTTGCACCCCTCCACAAGTACTGTGTATATAGCGAGTATACTGTTTGTATACAGAACATAAATAATTATACATATTTATAGTAGCGGTGACGGTGACGCGAGTCCAATGTCTTTTACCCATCTACAAAAGTGCTCAATGCGACATAAGAAGTTTTCACTTCAAAAACATCACACCTCGCATCATTGTTTGATATAACGTAGTATATGCATCATAAAAATTACAGTCTGTTCCTATGGAAACGCTGAAATAAAAAACATCAAACCTCGCTTCGTTTCTTGATATTATGTAGTTCATCATAAAAATTGCAGTCTGTACCTATGAATGCGTGGAATTCATTAGAGCATAAGTGTTGAGCTCTGTAGCCAATGATGGCAGACGCAGGCTCACAATAGGTAGAAACGTAAGGCCTTGACTCCGTTTCGACGTTGCTATCGAACAAGGGCGACGGACCCAGATCAGAGCGAGCAGTAAGCAGCTTCGTGACACTATTTTTCAGCATGTTCGAAGGCATGATACACACGTCTAGGCACTCCGTTTTTTTCCAGCCACTCGCAGAGATAGCTGAGAGCGGAAAATGAATGCATGGTGGCGAAAAGCGTTCCTGAGGCAACGCCATCACTCGAGATGCCAACTTAACACTTATCACCGGGAAGCCACCAGGAGGGGGTGTTATCCGCGTTCCAACCCCCATGTTCCCCACTGAATAGGCGCTCGGCGGGTCCGCATAACCACGCACCGAATGCCCCGAGATTCTGCCTCAAAAGCAATACATTTCATTACACCTACACTTCAAGCAGGCTCATAACTAGTGACTCCCCCGGCGTAGGCATTATTTTGTTTCTTTTCACTCCACCCTCGTGATTTTTCTTTGATTCATTTACCTTTACCCTCCACATAGTGAGAACATCGTGAAGGGCCCTCAGTCACTACAGACAATAAAGGCACTGGCTCAGCAAGAATTCCAAAGTAAATTTGAGATTATAATTAAAATTTAATACCTCCCTGAACACCTACTAATGAAATCCCTACTACCTCGCCCCGTTTTTTTTGTAAGTATTGAGTATTCCATTAAAATTCAGCAGTAGCAATGTAAAAGAGTAAAATAATAATAATTTAAAATGTAAAACCCTTTCAAATAATATTTTAATAGGATTTATTTCTACCTAAAATCAACTACCTCTGTTAAGGTAAAACCGATGTTGTAGTTTGTCATAAATGTTAAGTATTCTTTTGAAATTCAAAAATAGCGATGTAAAAGTTATAAAAATAATTATGTAAAATATACAACCATTCCCAACATTAATCGAAGAGGATTTATTTCTAATTTTGCTAAGACTGAATGCAAGGGGACTAAAAAATTTGAAACTCAATTTTTATTCACCTATTTGATGGGCAGGAGCAGAGTAATTGTCAAGCAGATTGATTTCGAATAATAATTTTATTGATAGCGTTTACAGAAAAATAGTATTTTTCAGGTATCGGTAGGTGCTCATTGGTATATTTTCGCTTTCAAAGCACTATATGCTGGTGATTTTTAATGTACTTGGGTGGGGCTATACCTTTTAACAGAGAAGTGAATTAGCTTTCACTAAAGGCGGTAAGCCTTTAGATCATAAAACTGTTGTACTAGAGAAAAGTGGAAATAACATTTATGAAAGCAACTGGAAACCAAGAAGATGCAAGATGATAACTGAGCTGATATTCTGTTTGCTAAGATAAACCATTCATTTTTTTCATGCAGTCCGATAAACTTCGTGAAGGGAACTCCGTCACACCAGATAAGGCGCTGGCTCAGCAAGACTTCCCCTAATGAGTATGACACAAGATTCGAATGCTGCACTTTCACACTCCGACGTGGACATTATTTTACCGATGCAACGATGAATTTACTTTTTTCCTCCACTAGTTAAGATGAACCTAGTATTGATTGCCTCCACTTAAAATGGCGACTATTTCACACTGTAACTCTGACCAGAAGTTTTGAATCTTGAAGAAACTAGTCAGAGAAAAAATATATGCGAATTCGCAAGATCCCGGTATTAAATCCGGTCAAGGAAAAGCATTTGTCTTCTGTGGAATCTTCACTCTGTAAGTGCTCTTACAGGTGATTATGTAAGGGTATATCGCTAGCAATTCCGCGGCTATGCCTTGAGTAAACAAAGTATATGTCGTCATCATGAAAATGTTACTATTAATTCTTCTGATTGAATTTCATCGACTTCTTCGACGGCCACATTAAACTAGGATTTCCGGGAAATAATTTCATAAAATTTTATTTTGAACATCCGCAGTTTTAAACAGCCTCTAATGACGATAATTTCGTAGCCATATGAACAACTTTGATTGCTTCCACGATGCAAATTTTTCAGCCTCGGTGGCGATGAAGTCTTCGCTTGCCAAACTGAAGGTCGCGGGTTCGAGTGCCGTATGGGTAGGTTGCCCAGGCACGGGGTTGTACGATGATTTCTCGTTATTAATTTTTAAAAATCCTCTTATATAAAGGCTTTAAATGTGATGTTTTCGAGGAGGTGAAGATAAACAAAAGAGTAAAAATTTCACTTAAAATTGGCATAACATCCGTTGCCATAAGCTTCGTTGATAAAAATAAGATGTAGACACATAACCGATTTTTTTCGCGTTATTTGTGAATGAATTTTGTAATTAATCTCAAAATTATGTTAAGTCACGTTACTTACATGAAAATAATGCTATTGTCGAATCATTTTTTTAATAATCATTTAAAACTATTAGCATTGAATTTTCCTCAGACTCGCCATTTTTTTAACGACTTTACGGAAAATTATTTGCTCTGGTTGGGACATTCGCGAACCTTGCTCCTTAAGTATTACCACTGAGGCATAAAAGGGGGGGAAAATGATAAGTAGTACTATAAATCTGCCGTTGCTCCTTGTGCGGAGCAAACTCTACAAACAACCTGGAACGTGCGCTTGAGTCACAAACCCGAAATCCGAAAACTGCGTTTTTCACTTCGATAACAGATCCTACTGGGTTCCGTGGGTGTGCTCTACAGCCTGGTTCTAGGCGAGAAAGTAAAATTTCAAATACCAGCACTATCGGTATTGTGTCTCTCAGGTGATTTCAATCGCTATTGCTTTTTAAAACTATTTATGACCCAAATATTCTGTTTAATTTTGTATGTAACTACTAATTTGAAGGCATCAGCTTTTACTTAACTAAGTAAGCGGCCATTTAATGATAACTCCCACTTATGATTCTTCTTCAATAATTCTCTAGCTCCTCACAACCAATTTCCAACAATGAAACTTGCCCATTTATGACTTTTGCAAGCAAAATATTCCTTTACATTCATAAATTATCTACCTCCATAAGTTTCATTGCACCGTAAACCTTAAACAACTCTTTACCATGACTCATAACTCTAATCAGACTTATTTAAATGGCTACCTTATCCCTGAATCATGATACTAATTTCTATTATCGCGTATAAATAAAACGTACATCAAAATTATGTCGTCATCAATTCCATTTAGGGAAAAATGCCTTAATATATTAATGGATATTTACCGTTACGATGTCTCAAATGGCCCCCCACGAATTTTAGGCTCAGAATCTCACAGCAGTTGAATGGTTGTCCTCAAGGTCCATTCATATCCTGGTGAGTGGCACTTATGCTCAGATGTTAAATACCACATTGGTCCACGTAACTGCATTGTCTGTTGAGGGCATCGAAATTCATCACCGTCAATTATTTTATTTACAATAGTAACCCCTCACAGCCAAGGTAACATAGTAATAAATGATCCTTACACTACAGCTATTTACTAAGCTAAACCAAAGGCAGTCAAAGTAAATATTTAAGCCAAATATTAGGTATTCATTCAATTTCATGACCGAGCGATTTATTTCATACAAAGAGAACAATTGAAAATCAGTCTATGACGGCATTCCAAAAACTCTGAAAAATGTATAATGGTAGATTATCGTCTTTGACTAATTACCACTGTAATGGTCATCATTATCAGTCAGTTTGGCGGAGGTCTTCAGAAGCCTTGGCCACAAATAACTCTATCGTGTGCCTTTCCCTTCATCCCCGCATATTCTATCTCCTCCTCTAAATCATCCGTCTTTCTCTTCTAGCTCGTTAACCCTTTCCTTCCACAATTCTATGTAATAACTCCCCCTCCAAATATTCTCTTCAAAATGGCAACTAAAATCACTAAAACGCCTATACAATAATTCATACGATTTGATCTCAATGAATTGAGATATCGTCCATATCTCAAATCGTTGAGTTAGACGGTCCAAACAAAACAATTTGTCAGGCTTTTTCTGTTCACGGTAATGGTAACTAAGAAGCAAAAACTATTTCTCCGCAGAATTTTCTAGCATATTAAATGCGGATATGTAAATCATCGTTGAAAAGTTATTGAGGGAAATGGCTAATTACGTGACGAATCAAGGCTGTTTTTTTCTGTTAGGATATAATGGACAACCGATAGTAACGCCGAATTTTAGATGGTAATGGATTGTTAAATAATGTGTAAAAGGCGCCTCTTTCGCTATCGGTTACTGATCACCACCAGTTGCAACGCGAATCAGATTAATCCCAGCGCCAGAGATGGATACCGGGGTGCATATTAGGCGTCACAGCTGCAGACACCAGGCACTCAACGCTCCTGAACTCTCCGCCGCGTTTGAAATGCATTACCCCCTTCCTTTTTCTCTTCCACCAGGAGTGCTTCGGGGCTTACAACGGTTCCCCTGAGTAGTGAGTGAGAAGGGGAAATTGAGAGGGTGGGGAAAAGAGGGTCTCACCCCCTCGAGCCACGGATTTCCGTGCTCTTATCATAGACCCCCTTCCTCCCACTCCTGCCTCGGGGCCTTGATTACACACACATACCCCGCCATCTTCCGTGAAATATTTGTTTCGCGACGAGCGCCATCAAAGCGAGCGAACGTCGCCTAGGACGACGAGGAGATCCAAACTTTCGTCGTTTCCATCGCTAAGCCTCCCTCCACCTTTCCACGGAGAACACTCAGTCCGGCTTCACTGCTCCGTGGCCTCCCTTCGCATCGCGACCTTATTCTATAGCTATGCGTCCGTACAGTATTTATTATTCGTTATTCTAGAGGTGTATCACTATAAAAGATAGTTTCCGGCATAATTCCGCGGAAATCTTTGATATCTATTTCCATACTCCCTTATTTTTACCGACCCAGATTTCGCACATAATGCAATTTTTAACCTTGAAATTTTGGATCCAAAGAGTAGATCCAAACTTTCGGGGTTAAAAATGGCATTATGGGCCGAGACCTGGGTTGGTAGAAATGAAGACGCGTGGAAATTGGCAAGCGCTTTTATTACGCTAAATATTTAAGTATCAATATACTATAAAACCCACTTCCGATCACTGACTGATTCCTAAGAATGTTTTGGAGGAACGAGACGAGATACGACAAAAACTCATAGAGTCCATCCCCTCTAAAATCGTCTGAAACCCTAGGAAATATTGCCGAAACAATACATTTTCTATCTATTACAGTGTTTCCAACCGTCTTTATTCTTCTACTTTTTGGGAACATTCGGGGATTAAAAAAAAATCGATGCTAATGAGGAATTTGAATTATTAATGACACCAAAATTATTAAGATAGTCATTAGTTGACACCTTGTAACAGTCAAAAAGTCTGGAAGGGAAGAACTGTTTGGTATTCCTTAGATTCAATTTAAGTAGATTAGAAACGAAAAAAACGATCCTCGAAGTATGAACGGTTGAACACTGTGACCAGGAAAGGCCACGGGGTTTTCTCAGAGATTTCAGGGCCAGAGCCATCCCTCCCTCCAGCTAGCGAAAGCGAGTATGTGAATATGAGCGCCCCACACTAACCAAAATCTGAGTTTAACATTGAAATTCCTCAATTCTAGTGCGGAAAATGTATAAAGTCGGCAAATGAAGAAATTTTAAATATATTTCATTGAAACTCTGATATTCTCCATATTACCGTTAAGAAAAACAAAATTTCCAATGATAATGAGCACTATCGTTGCAGTCAAACAATAAATCCCATCACATGGTCTGTGATTTTGTTATTTTCATCGCGGTCTCTTCGCTCTTGTTAATATTTACTCTGGCTTATGAAGATACATCTCTTCCGATCTTGAATCCCCGTAGGCCTATATCTTCGGATCTAACAATGCAACCAATTAATCCAGTGATCTGGAAAAGCCGAGAGTAACCGCTGCAAAATTGCATTACCCCCGAAGAAATGGACCAACGCGGAGTGAGGGCTGGAAGACCTGTATCTTCACAAAAAACCGACAGCGGAAGTCTACATAAGGATTCACTCTGGCTTAATTAAAGTAAGCATTATTTAATAACTCTAATGCTCATCTAAAAATACTGGCTTTCATTCTAGGTCTTAAATTACAATCGAAAAATAATTTTAGACAACTCCTTTCACAGAGCGGCCACTCCAGTTTGATCCAAGTAAGTAAGCATTATTTCAGTGCTCTAAAAATGCTGGTTTTCATTACATGTCTTGAATTACAATTTAAAAAAAATACTTTTATACTACTCCTTCTACGGAGCAGCCACTCCGGCTCCATTACACAAGGTCCTAGGATATTTTTCCTTCGCACAAGCGAACTCGCTCCGTTTCGGCACGCCTTCGACATTCGACGGGTAGGGAGAGAAAGGGCATTACGGGCTCAGGTGCATATCAGCCGTGGCTGAAGACCGCTCGATTCGCCGCTTTTTACGTCTTATATCGAGAGAGAGAAAGAGGGCGCAAAATGAAAGAAGACAGCTTCGGATCCGAAAGAGCGCCAATATTAAGCGAGGAAAAAACGCGAGCAAGCAGCGGCACCGAGAAGATGCGACAGAAGCGCCACCGCCTCTTCCAGCGACGGAGCCTAACTATCGGCAAAGTGCTGCTCCACATTTCGCTGCATACTTTCGGGGAGAAGATTAATATCGAAGTAATGAATTCTTCATCCTGAACCAAAAGCCTTGCCTATATTTTTACTAAGCATCCCCTGAATTGACAGTCTCTCAGAGTTAAGCAATGTCGCCTAATTCTTCTGAAAATTGTTTTGATAAAATTGCATCAAACCGTAGAAGTAGATTCACAGATTTAAGCATGGAATCTCCATAGTAATTAAGTTATATTCGTAACTGTGCCCTCACGTACTCAATGATTCAACCACAAGGTTTGTTAGGATAGGTGAAGGGAAGATCTCACCCCCGAACTAAGTCACTGACACGTGAATTTCACAAATTCAGGGTAGGGGGCCACTTCTTTTCCCTGGGCCACCTCGCACTTCGAAGATTTTGTTTGATGGTGTCCGAAGGTTTCAGCCGGGATTTGAACACAGAATCAGTAGCCAAGCAGTCTAGCAAATAGGCTACCGCGCTCCCCACGGTGGGCACCTGAATTATAACGAGTTATATTTAAATACTTATAAGTGTTCACTTTACTCAAAATTATAACTTTACTTGAGAAATTTTCAAATTTCGATCACCATAAGTGATTTAAAAAGTTAGTCCTACGGGATACAGTTCTTCGTTGCCGAAGTTGATTAGTCAAGAAAACAAATTTCATCATTAGTTCGACAGTTTCCACAGACTGATCTAACCGAAGTATCTACATCTCCCGAGATAAGCATGTTTTATTCCTTTCTAACATTCTTTCCTCTACTATTACCCTTTCAGCAACCACAAATTTTAAGCCATGATACTCGGAGTCCTCTTATTATGTCCGCTAGAGAGACACGATCAACCCCAGAAAAACAAGTTGATGATAAAATATCGCGTCATTCTACATTTCTCAACCGTTTTCATCGTTTTATTTAAAGGAGCATCATCGTCTCACAATATTCTGAAGTTCAAGTCTTCTATTAAATAACTTAATAACCGTATCATTACATTTTGAACACAACTGCCGGGGCGTGAAAAGTAATTCTCTTCCTCGGTATGAAGCTTAATCAGATTCATCATACAGCCAAACAAGAATAAACGTGAATAAAAATGTGGAATGAACTACAATGGCGGATGTAAGCAGGTATAAGTCATGCAAATAAACACATATGTGCCATCAATGGCACGGCAAGAGGCTTTTTGCCGTCCTCGGTGGCGGTGGTGGTTCGAATCCCGCCTGGGTATATGTCCCTATCCAGGGCATGGATGTTTGTGTCATGCTTTGTTAATCCGTTGTAAAGGCCTCTATGAGCTGTTTACGGGGATATTAGAAATTTATAAATACATTCACATTAAAATATAGTATTTTAAGTAAGATCTCAAAGTAATCGTTGAAGTTTTAGTGCCAAGGACAACATATCGTTTTGAATATCTTGCCATTGAAGAAAAAAACCAGCTTTTGTCTATAATTTATTAAATTTCAATCATAAGTCTGATTTTAAAGGACGTTTTGCAAGTGGTTGACTGAGGGGCTTAGCTGGATTTTATTGAAAATTGTGGAATTATTACATACACCAAACTGCTCGATAAGAATGTTTTAAATGACTTCATACCTTTACACCATTCACTTCTCTAACACTTCCCAGTCCCCAAAGCAGAAAATTTTGGGTCACAACCACGCCCAACCCATTGACACACCTTTAACCCCCCAAACTAGTCATTTTTTTCTCAGCATTCTCTCCCCTCCTCTTCACCGCTCCTTTAAGCATCGTTATACTAATGCGCTCGCCACGAGATAGAAGCGTAATTCCCTTGAGGTCGACTCACAAGTATGGAAACCGATCTGTTAATTTGAATCCCATTTCTAGTTGCTTTACCTACCCATCACCTAATATAACAATTTCCTCAACAGGAGTGAGACAGGGGTTTGACCGAAAATTAAGATATTTTCTCACACCAGCTCACTCACTCAGTGATTCAACCCAAAGGTTGATTTGGTTAGGTGAGGGTATAGCTCACCCTAGACTTATCCGTAGACGAATGAATTACATTCATTTCGTAGGTAGGAAGGTCATATCCTTTTCCTGTACCCATTCCCAGTTCAACTTATGCTGGTAATACCCAAAGGCTTAACCCAGGATTTGAACTCAGAACCCTCCGCATTCTACCCACTACTATCCTGGGAAAAAGTCGCGAAACCCGATATTGAAGTGTGGTATCTAAGTAAATACTCTACTTATTTCGATGAAATAAACCAAAAAATAAAATGAAATTTAGTACAACATTCCCTTAACTTCATCATATATTCATATCTGCATTAGCAATTTTTTATCTGGTTGTGCAGAAAAAAGATACGTTTTTTAACACTCGTCAGAGGTAGCCCCACTTCATTTTTTTCTATAACTTCCCCATGTAATCATACAAGGTCCCATAAAATATAAAATCCGACTAAGTTATAAATGCGTTTCCCAGAAGAGAAAATAGAAATATTTTTGTTAGAGCCATAATTGTTGCCAAACAAGATCTTCACAATATTCCCACCCAGCCAAGCCATTCACTTGGATTAAGACTCATCGTCTTGCCTTTCACTTTCGCGTGCAAATCCTCGTAACGAGTTTTTGCCCCTCTCCATCTATCTTTCGTTGTGTCGTAATCTCTGCTCTCACTCATAAAACGCCCTATCGGACTTGTCCAATTTTCCAGCTTTGAACCCCTGCTGAAAATGTCACAGGAAGATAACGAGTGACTGCACTCTTGTTCTTGTTCCTAATGGTGGAGTACATGTGTGTAAAAACTGATTTAATTGACCAACTCATGCTTAAGTTTGTTATTTTTTTACACAATTCTTACTCCAGCTTAATAATTATTTCTAACGATGGATTTTCGGTTAATTTGTTTACGCCAGCTAATGCATACGGTAACAAATGCTTTTGTTAATTTTTAAATCGGAAATAGATTGAAATAGTGCTACGGAGACTATGTATAAGAATGATGTGCCTGATTGTACAGTAGAAAAGAAATTTCAAGGTAATATACCTCCTCTTAAGTTGCAATATGTGAAAAGCTGTCGAGCCGCACCGTAACTTAGCGGGAATGCGTCATTAAGGTGCTCTAATTTAGTCATTCATATAGGTACATAACAATGGTGGTAGTGGTATTTGGAGGAGGCGACCGACAACTGAGGTCATTTGTGACATGAGGGAATGGGATGGAAGGAAAGGTGGAGAGAAATCCGGCATCGGCATTAGCCTACCCTTAACAAAAGTTACCAAGGGGACCACTGCTTCACGTCCTATCCAACTAATGGAGTGTTGCATTTGAAATGTCTCCCACACAACATTCAAGCAGGGATAGGGCAATCACTGAATATTCTCAGCCACTGTTGGGATTTGAACCCGAGCCCATGGGATGGGAAGCCAACACTCTAGCCACCACACCAACCCGATCCCCTTGACCTTGGAATAACATACATCATTACAGAAAGTAAAACACGTCCAAAACGGTACGGCGCGCCGTACCGTTTTGGACGCCGCGGCGACACCTTGTCCTTTTGGAAATTTTTGAGATGCATAATTCAATTCATCTAAGCAAGTTATGTTTGCTAGCGTTTGAAAATTCAGAAACCTATTTGCTCAAATAAATCATAATGTAAAGGCCAAAATACCGTAGAACGTGGTATGGTATGCTGATATGATCAAATATCAAGATTAGGTGACCCTTTGCTCCATGTCGATTAAATGTCACTGCACAGTCGACATTCTTCTATGGACCCTCACGGCTGCTTTGTCTCCGGTGGGGAAGTCCTCCAAGGATTCTGAACCCACCAGAGAAAGTACTACAAACGTCCCTTTCCAAACCTGTGTCATGTAAAGGTGATACTAAAAGATAATTAATGCCTATACCTTCCCGTCCACATTTTAATGAATTTTCCCAACTTTAATAGCGGTCTTATAGTACCTTAGCACAGGCGACGAGTTACTTCACGACTGCATGAGTTCAATGGCCTTTGTTAACATCTTTACCGAAAAATTTTCCATAAGCAGAGGCTTAACTGCACCAACACGATTATTTGCACAGTTTTGATGCCCACACGTCCCCTATACATAAAATATTGTGTTCTTCAAAATTATATATATTTCTTAATTATCGTTAAAACATTAATTAGCGTCATCAGAGCCAACTATACAAGCCAATTGAAATAGAAATCAACAGTTATTGTTTTAAAATTAAAGACATTGGATTAAAAAAACTAAGCGTAATGTAATATTTTGTACTCAATATTTGTACAAATAAATTAGTTGCCAGTGTTAGTAACTAAAACTCTAATAACAGTTAGGGTTTAAAACTATTCCGTCATGCCATAATGTAATCTGAAGATATAAAGATTAAACTATCCTAACAATGACTTTTGGCGATGAGAGATTAATTTCAGTAAACAACTAAAACTTGACAGAAACAACACCGTGGAAAAATAAAAGTCATATGGAAGAGAGCAATTAATTAATGAAAGATTATCGGCAACAGCTTGTCTGCCGCTCCCCATCCCACTCTATCCTCAACCGCTTTCATCCCACCACTCTTCACCCGTCGACAAGCCTTTCGTCTGCCTCAGCTGGATTTTACCCAAGTTTACCCCGGACACTTCCAACACTTATTCTCCCAACTTTGTCGCCTGACGACACGTTCAATTAATTTTCTCATTAGTCCCCTCCTCAACTGTCTGCCCTTTCCTATTCTATGAAGTACTCCTTCTTATATCACAGAACTAATTCATGGCACATTCATGCATAACTTTTATCCATCATCCAGTTTCTTCCTTTCTCGGTCCTCAACAGCGACATCAGTCACCAAAGAATTTTTATCACCAACTATCCGAAAAACTCAATATTTTGTATGTATTTTGCTCCTTTCATTGCATGAAAAATCATGAAATGGTTTGTTACTATATATTACTTTACTATATTACTTTTATATTACTATTAATTAATTGTTACCGCTATATGGTGGAGTTATTTTTTTCGAATTTGCCGGCTTGACAGATCTGTGATTATTTTTCTTAAAAAATTTAACTCAATTGATATGCATCAATAATCATCTCGAAGAAAAGATCCCAGAGTGGAATAAAAATATTTTGTCATATTCTTTCTGAATCACTATTTACCCTAAAATATTAAAATTGTGAATCTAATATTTCAAACTTCTGTACTCCTGACAAATATTTCAAACAGAGACTTTTTCATTCAGGCATTTGGATTTAAAATATACAGCCATCTCCATAGTAACCAGTGTTGTTGTGTCCACCCTAATATTAGCATCCCTGTATTCCACCAGCCATCGTCATTCCTTATCCACAGTCCTCAATTCTTAAGGTGCTACGACATCACTCTCAAAAAAGTTTAGCTCATCCTTTAAGACATTTCATTATATTCACATGCAAATCGTTAACAAATTTTTCGCTGTCCACTTTTCGCTAGAAGAATTTATCCTGGGTATTGAGTCATTCCATGGGTAATCTCGTAGAATTATAACATATTGATGAAATAAACGTTACTGGCAATTATCCACAATAGACATTAATCTGACGACCGGTTCCAAACATTTTCCATAATTTGGACCAGAAGATAGTAAAACACGTAATAAAACCTTCTGTGTTATTACATTATTTATGGAAAATTCCCAGCCACTTTTATTTTATCAATTTCCAAAGTATTTCATACAGCTGTAGCCAGCAAAAAATACCGAAACGGTATACTGGAGGGGCCTCATTGGAGAATGTATCAACAAGACATTTCTGGGGGGATATGAACGCCCACTCGCTACGGCCAGAGTTACCTCCAAAGTTCTACTCAAAAGGACGAAACTGGAGTTGCAACATATTTAAATTGTTCCAGCCATCTCACCCTAATCTGATATTCCTCCGACACGCCAAACAGTAGCGCAGTATCCTGCAAATGGCGGTAATTCATGCATTTCCCCGTAATTCTATGCACTGTCAGACACGCATCTCTTGAATTTTGTCTCCAGCATATGGTTACTCGCCCATATAACTCTCAAGATTCTAAAAATCAAGGCCTAATACAAGTTACAACGGCTCGAGAAGTGGGTGACAGTTCTAAAAACGGGAAAATGCTTGTCTTTTCATTTCCAACCTCTCTCGTAATCATCAATATAAAACAATGCATCCCAACTCATGGCGGATGCATATGGAGTGCGCGCACACCGAAGCTGCCGACAGGGGTGTGACGCGCGACTGTAGCTCGCGGGAAAGTATTTTATTCCTGGAAAACTGTTGAGCGGACGATAAAATGGAGCGAATTTTGGCCCTGAATGAAGAACAGTAAAATTGTGCGTTACCCCTGAAAATGATGTTATTTCAAAAAATCGGGAAAATGAAATGTTACTACAGTTATGCTCTTTGAGCGACCTATAAATGTTAAACAATCGGGCTGTAATTTTTAGGATATCCATTCTACACCCCATAGTATATTTTAAGAGGCAGAAATAAATAATTTGAGAAAAAATAAAAAATAAGCAACACCCAGACCAAAAATTGCAACTTTTTTTAATATCATATGATGTCATTGTCTCGTATAAGTGATCAGTATGCATAATCAATATAATCAATTTAAATAGAAGTTTCTTAAACTTTGCATGTTACTTGATTATTTTTTATTACGATAAAAGTTAAGGTAGATCAAGCTAGCTTTTTCTGCGCTACTCCCCTTGAGTTTTTTCTATATGTGTCCCTGATTCCAACCTCTATCGTAATTGGTAATTGGAAATATAAGTGAAGTGAACGAGCCCAATATTATCATCATATCTTCCATTACTCTTCACTCGTTTGACTCATCCACAAAAACTTTTAAAGTTCTTAACATGCTCCTTACATTATTTTCAATTTTAGTTTTTCACGTTGTACGCGGAGAATTTCCCCTGACAATCAGTCACTAGTTTCAGCTCATGTGTGATTCCACCGGCATACCGATCATAAACGGAGGATGCTTAACTTCAACGCGACTCGACCCTTTCTCCCGACGTTCCCTTTCTCTGACGTTTCCTCCTCTTGATCTTTCGCCCTGGAAGCAGGGGGACGTGTGTGCTCACGCGTATATCGACCCCATAGAGAGGCCCGCACCGCCATGTCCACACGAGAGGAGTGTATTAAAAGGTCTCTGCCGCGAGAGCTCGGCGCCCGCTTCGCTCTTGTTTGCCTCTTATTGGTGGTGCTCAGCGAGCCTCGCAGCAAGAACAGCTGCAGCCCATTTAGATAAGGCTGGCTATCTCTTCCACTCCATTATCCCCGCCTCTTTTGTACGTACCCGGCGAACTCAATTGTGCCTATACTGGACGATTAAGGATGTTCTACAGGAACTACACAAACCAAAACGAATACTTCATTGTGACTCTTCCCGTGATTGAAAAAAAACAAACATTTTTATTTCATTAATTATATTCTTCCACATTAACAAGTCAGAAATTTTCGAAACAAAAATGGAGTAGAAAGAATATCGCAATAGAAAAAATACATTTTTATAAAAAATAACTGTTTAGGATGATATACGAACTTAAAAGGATGAAATAAATTTTCTATGACTCAGATAGAGAGTCTCTCAATAAATTACCTCATACACAACGAAAAAAATTGGGCGCATGTTCCACAATAACACTCAAATTATACTTAACATAAAATAATACGTAATTGACTGTAGATCATTGCATTTAGTTTTTTGTTATGTTAATATGTTAAGTATGTACATCCTGCTCCCTACTTCAGTGACAAGCTTGGAGAGATTTCAATTGCAGGGCCCTCCTACTGGATGAAACATTATACATACCAAAATGCATAAGATGACGGCTGCATCAGACACACCTCAGATGACGTCGCTAAGTTAGCCCCTACTCTTCCTATATTCCTCTAAATATCACATTCCCTTTCACATCTATTCACCTGACATTAGAGATATCATAGTAGAAAGAACTCAGATATGAAAAATAAAATCAGACTTTGACGATTTTATTCATCAGTGATGTTATTCATTAAAAAATAAAATTGAAACTGAAGACTTCCATGGATTGGAAACAGCTCCTTCGGATGACGAGAATACAAGTAGTCACAATTATAGGACGCATCACCACCACTTTACTGGATTTCTGAGTTATATTTATTGTTAACAATTTAGTTTACATCTAGAACTTGTAAGGATACGCCTTTTCAAAAATTTTCTGTACCTGTTATTTCAAATATAACCCCATAATTTTCTTCGATGTAATATTTCTTAAGCCTTCTTTTGCCATTTAATTCCCCATATGCCCTGAAAATTCATCATCATAAATTAAGTTTGGAACAGGAAGAGCGTCATGAAAAAAATACAAAATACACCCGGTCGAGCGGAAATAATGTGTTCTCTTAAACTCAAACAAAAGGCTGTTCGATGACCAGGGGTCAAATGCTTTCCAGTTCTACATTGAAGTCAAATGGGGTGTCAAATTTTTCATGCGGCATTATCAGCGACATGATCAAGCAGAAAGCTGGAACTCCAACGCGTGTAACTTTCAGCTGTGCGTAATATAGTTGTGCGCGAGATACACGTTTCGTGAATTGACGGAAATTAAACTCTCCTGGGAATACTGGGAGATACGCTCTTATTTTACGACCAGTGGCAGATGGGGCTGAGAGCGGACGAAATCTTTGCAAATATTTACCGCTCGATCCGTTGGGGCTGAATTCTCCAGGGCCACGGGACAAAATTTCCTCACGTCCCAGACCTATTTCGTGATGACGCGTGGCGTCAGCAAGTCGGACAGGAGATGGGTGGCCGCCTCATATAAACGCCATCTCCGGTCCCGAGAAATAAAATTGCCATGACCACTTCGAGATATTAATAAGAGGACGAACCACTCTTGCTTGAATGGTCTATTTTCGTGACGTTTAACTAATTTAAAACTTCGGATGTCACCTTGAAATTTTCAGGGCGTACAGAGTCGCCTATATTTGCCTGTATCTCAAACTAAAGTTTTACCTCGGTACTTTCCAGGGTATAAAATTTCTTCATTTGAGAGGCCAACTGTACTTAACTGGAAATTTTTAATATGATAGCGGAAGTAAGTGTTAAATCTATTACGGCGCGAAAAAGATTAAATATGACCGGTGGAGGCGATGCAATGCGTTATTCAAAAGTCATTATTTGAACATACTAGAGTACTTAGTACTAAAAGTAGATGTAATTGTACTACTGTAAGCTACTATTTATGCACACTTATTTTTCAGAATTTGGAAAGGCTTCGTTTGCCAGTCTCAAAAAATTGAGGACTCTTTACAACTCGCAAACCGTTCCTGTAGTCAGAATTTTCATCCAATTCTAGCGCGCTTGCATCAAACAATGCAGTGCACATTTCAATGATATTAAACAGCATTTTCAAATAAATAGTGAAAAAATGTGTTTTAAATAGGTAACTAAGTAATCAATTGTTGACCATTATAAAAGATAGCTTAGTAAGGGCTTTTTGCTAAGAATATGCTTAATTCAGTGAATCATATCTTCCCTAACTTGCTCTCATCCAAAAAGGAATTCGTGAAACAGTGAATGTCCTACCAACTCCCTCAGTTATCGCGGATTGTTTGATAACGTAATTCGAGACAAATTTGCAATGTCCAGGTTAAACTCAGATGACGGCAGTTCACACATCGTTCTAGGAACTGCAGGTCATTGTACGGAGTATAGGTACAGCATAGGGAAAAAAGATCGACATCTGGATGTATAAATTCAGAGCAATTATTAAAAAATGCATCAGAATATTTTATTGACCATGGGAAGCTGCAAGCGAAAAAGCCACGCCATTATTGAATACATGGAATTGGGCATCCATCATAAATATGCATCGGACCCGATTATTCAATGCCAATACCACTTTGAGGGACTCCTCAATCGGATGTAACTGTTAGCTCGAGTGTTTCTCGATGGGTATTCTTTGTCAATTTTTAAAATAAAAAAACCAAACCATTCCATTATTGGTTGCTCTCATAATTGCAGTGGGCTCAACTGAACTGTCATAGCGTGCCAAAGACAGGTGAACAATTTAAACAGGAGCGTCAGCAAAAATTGATGTCTAAAATAGCATTAAGGTTGCTGGGGACCACGCAGGAAAATGATTTTTCGGGACTTAGTGAACATCATGGTCGGGCTGGTATGCCTGGAGGTAACAAGGTTCTATTTTACATTATTTGACGTTGACAACAAGTAACGTTGGTTCTAGTAATTGCGATATTATTGCTTTACCTTCATATCATCAGATCCAAACATTTGCAGAGGTAAAGACCATTATGCCTCATCACTGACACCAAATTAAAACTATGTGCCAGCAAGCGTAATTGCTTAGACCTTCTAAAAACGTTATTAAACCCTTCGCATGAAAACTCGGTGTCAAACAGCCCTTAGGATAGAATATAGTATTCCAATGCAGTGTCGGGTTTTATGGAGAGCCTGATCCGGTCTGAAACATGAGAACGATCCACTGCCCATCAATGATCCCATGCATCAAATTCCATATCGTTTAACATTGTAAGTAAATTATTTCAGTAGTGAAAATCTGCGACAATAAATCCAAACGAAGAGTGATGAGGTTTTTTGGTTTTATTTCCTCTGTGATATATAATATTTTATACATTTTATATTTTTTCCTTACGAAATTTATAATACAAGCTAAATGTACCAATGACCTAATGTAGCAGTAATCACAGTGATAGCCATGCAATATCTATGCGAAATTTGACTGCCAGCCATGATTAAAGGCAAAATTAAGCTTATCATCTCTCCATTTCTGTACAGTTTTACACAGTCCTCATTTAAAAAATTCCAGTTCCTATGAATTAAAAATATTGACTAAAATACGATTTACATAATACTTTAAAATTAAATTCACTCTTATATTTGATGTACCATATCATAACTCGTAAACAATCGTAAACTTATTACCTCCAATACTAGTAAAACAATTCCGTTCAATAGTCGTAAATTACATTATACGCTCACGCAGATAGCGCTATAATATCCCATTGAAGTTTGTGAATTATCTCCAGTTGTTCACAAGAAATTATAGCATGAAAAGCCTATTTTTTTAGTTTAGTCCGTAGAGTACAAGACAGGTTTTTACCCCTGGTCTTTATGAAAATTGAATTCACGACGTTTCTTCGTAGAGGTTCCTCAAGCTCCCCATCGCAAAATTTCGAATTCAAACAAGAAATGAACTGTCACACTACATCCGAAATCTGAATTGAAATTCTTCGCCGTTTACTAAGTTCTGTGTCGATTATGTATCATCTCTCCCCAAATATCATATAAATTCTCAAATTCAATGGCTTCCTTTCATATTATGAGATCCACGCCTTTTTTGGGGAAACCGAAAAAAATATTTTTCACGCTCTACTAAATTCTTACTACAATTCTATAATATTAAGTCGTGTCAGTGAGTAATGAAAATCCACAGCCATCAAGCGATCACCTTCAAGAATGAGGAGGAAATATATTTTTTGACAGCTTGGAGCAGAAAATGTCTCCATCCGCGGCGCACTTGATTACTTTTTTTCCGAGAGATGACACTACAGCCGTATATCATACGTAAATACGATGTCACGTGCCCAAAGAGAGATTCCCTCAGTGTTCATAAATATTCTCAGCACTGAAGTGGGTGCTGGATGCAACAGAAATTCAACCACTCAACACTCCTAATGTGAGAATAGAAACATCTTTTTAGATGTTAAAAAATTTCAAAGGTTATTTTTTACGTTTTGAGCAAAAAAAACTAATTCTAATCGTTCCCAAAATAAATGCAACTGAGATCCTGATGCATTACAACATCGATATCTATATTAAAGTAAGATATCTTGTTTTCCCAGTAAATTAACTTGTTAAATTTCCCGCATGCTCGTTAAGAATATACTTTGTCCATAATTATGGACATTTCAGGATTTGAATCTTTCCTCGTCATCGAAATCAGATATCAATACATCCTGATGAATGATGATTAACCATTTCAGTGCTAACCGATTTTCAAGGTACTATGCTAAAAGTGCCGAGGCATTTTAGCTGATTTTGCAGTAGGTTAGGAGAAAAATAGGTTTCAAAAACAACTAAAGGTTGTTCAGAACTTTAGAAAATCTATATTATACGTGGTGTCACCTTTTTATGCATTATTTGATGATTTGAATTTTTGGCAATATAAGTTAATTTTTATAATTTAAAGAGAATAGTAAATGTTAAAATAAAATGAATAATGACTATTGAATGATTAGTGAACTATCAGCATCTAAGAGTGACATTGCAGGAGGAGCGCTATCGCCCTCCTGGCACCTTTCGCGAGAGATAGGATGAGCGCGATAGCGCTCCCCGGCACTCTTAAGGGCTAAGAGGAAGAAAAAAATTCATACCCCGATGACAAGGAACACTTCAGTTTAAGGGGTACAACTCAGCTGGTTGTGAAAATAATGCGAAAGAAATATATCCATCATCCTCAGCTAATACATTTATGACTGAACCAAAAAATAATTTTCCCAAATAAATGAAGAAAAATGGCAGCCGGCTGAAATTTGGAAATTAATATATTCCAGTCGTATGAGATTTTGGTGTTACCTCAATACATCCTCCTCAGTCCCGGGAAATATGCCGTTATTTTTGGTTTTTATTTCATATTATCTGTTTATTTAATGCTAACAAACAACATTAGCGATTAATGTGCTCCTGTATGATGCTTACATCTGTCAGGAAGCACTGAACAAGTTGAAAAAAAAAACAAAATTTTACCTAGCCAAGCGGTAAAAATTCAAACCTCGGTGTATTATATGCAACGCACCAGGACCGAAGAGGATACACTTTTTTCTCTCAGCCCTGGCTCTAAGCCAAGCATGTACCCTAAGAGCACATAATTGGTACTTCATTTAGTACCCCTTCGGAGTGTCCTAGGGAACTGTGAATTTTGACCGTATGACTCAGTGATCGTGCACCACACATCAGTCATCATCAACAGTATCAGTCCTATGATTGGTCAAACGCAGCTCTCTACTCAGGCTCTTACTATAGGCAAATCATTTAACACCTACTTAATTCCTCTGCTTTACATCCTTCATCACCATCTGAATGTATCTCATCCACGGCCAACCTCTGCTGATCATTCCATCCACCTGCTTTCAGCGATGATTTTCATTAGAACCTCGTGTGCCGTTACCGAGGGGGCATCCAATCTCTCGATCCCTCTTTGTCCAAGATTGATTACAATTAATTCCATTTAATGGCGATTTTAAGAGGATGGTAAAATAGCTCTCGGAGTATAGGTCAAATGTATGTGATGCAAAAATGTTTTAGCCAACGTTTCAGTTTATTTTAAACTATCATCAGGGCTTAGCTTTGCACATATTTATACATACTTTATACATATTTGTTTTTTTTATAAATGTGTGCAAAGCTAAACCCTGATGATAGTTTATAATAAACTGAAACGTTGGCTAAAACTTTTTTGCATCACATATATTTGACCTATACTCCGAGAACTATTTTACCATGAATTAAACGAGGTCAAGATAAGAAGAAAAAAATTGATTTTAAGAGGTTCAAATTACCTAAATAAACTGGCTGGGAAGATTTCCTGGGCTTTACACTGAATCAGCTTATACATATCTCCTTCCAACTTTTCTACGAGGGACTCGCCAATAGTCCCCAGATACTCAAGATTAAGATGATAATGCAGTGCGGCCGGAAAAATTTTTCGGCAATGAGATATCAACGTGATATCACGACAAGATTATTTTCAAAAACAAGGCGACGCGCAGTGAGCTGGAATCGAAAAAAGCTGGAAAAAAAACTTTTGAAATGTTTTTTTTTATTATGAAAGTTGAAAATTTGCATAGCTGTTACAAATGCATGATTTGATGCATACTGTTTTTAACAGGCTAATCTTTTATGCAAAATACATGGCGTCAAAGTTGAACAAATTTCGAAAACATTGCCCGCATTGATTTTTTATCGAAACCCAGCATGTTAAAACTTATGTCACACCTTTTGTAGTAATTAAATAGGAACAAAAGTTTACTATGAATTAATAAACGGCTAGCGATTGCTAATACTCATCAACTCTTACGACTAAAATGTACATGGTCACCGGAGATGGAAAACATAGCAACTCACGTTCTGCGACGCTAATCCGATTTCGCACGCAGCAATAACATTTTCCAACATGCCCACTGCCCTCAACACATCTGTTGTTTATTTGCACCTCAATGTTTTTCTTTCTCTGAAAATTTTACACCTTTCAAAATAAAATCACACATCGGGGAGAGAGAAAAAGGCGTCGCATATTTCACCCGCTCAGAGCGCGGCAGAAAACAGTGCTACACGCTTCTGCGCCAGTAATTCCCTCTCCCTCCTTAATGCATACACGAATTTGGGTCCATTAGCGCATCTCCCTCGCCTCTCCTCACCTCTCTCCACCGAGAGATGCACCACCTCTCGTGAAAAGAGTGGAATTAAAAAGCAGTGTTTCTTTCTGTTCTCCAAAAAAAAAAGAAAATCTCCACTGCGCTCGAAATGAATTACGGACTCTCTCTCTCCTCTTTGTGCCACACGGCCAGCAACTATGCATACGGGTCATACACTCTCGGTCTATCCATTGAGATTCCCTCGCGAGGACACTTACCCAGCGACAAACACGCGGAAAATCAATCCAAACAAACGCCAACGAGGTTACGCCGCGACGGCGTAATAAAATAAAATACGTTGCGTCGATCTCTCGCCTGTGTAAAAGACACCCTACATTCTCAACTGTAACGCGCGTTATCCTTATATTTAGCTAAATTTTCGTAGATATTTGGTGCGCGTTATTGAATTAATGTAATCAAGTATGCGTAATGAATAAGAATTAATAGGTGCACTTTACAAAAAACTCTATAAATATACTTTAATTATTGTAGTATTCTACCGATAAAGGCAGGTTTCCATGGAGTACAAAAGAAGTGATCTGGGAGCCTCCCTTTCCTTTCAGCAGTGCCTTCTTCAATTCACTGTCAGGCCTACACCCTTTCATTCTATCTAAAAAAAATCCTATTCTTTTCCTTCCCTTCCCTCGTTTCCCTAACATTCTACCCTCTAACACCATTTTCAACATCCCCTCCCCGCTAAGTACTCCTCCCATCCATACCTTCTGTCTCCTCCGTACCTCATCTAAAAACTGCCTCTCCTCGCCAACCATATCCAGCACTTCGTCGTTCCTTTTCCTCTCCGTCCAAATCAGCGTTCAAATATTTAATCAGTGAAATGATGATATTGCTGAGCGAGCCGCAATATTAAGGCTTTAGAAAATGACCCTGTTGAATACAATTAGTAATGATGTTCCCTGATGAACCTCAGCTTAAAGAGGTTGGCAGCAATGTAACAAGTGACATGTACTCGAATATATGACCAGCACTCCATATTTCAATTCCGAATTTTTAAAAATGCTGTCAAGAACAACTAAACGCAGTCAGAATATACACGTGTTACATTTGCAACATAGAGCACGACTCGCCATAAATCTCTTTCTACGCCAATTTGAATTATCACTATGAAGCACAAAGGTTAAGAAAAGACTAAGCTGTTTCACAAAATAAAATATATTTGCGACCGGTTTCGATACAGCGTATCATCATCTGGCCAGATGATGATACGCTGTATCGAAACCGGTCGCAAATATATTTTATTTTGTGAAACAGCTAAGTCTTTTCTTAACCTTTGTGCATCATGAAGGAGTTTCACCATGTTACGCCAACCACCATCGCATTTATCACTATGAAAATATAGATAATCTATTAACATAAACATCACTTCGAGTGATACATATCCCTAACTGGGAAAGATATAACGAGACGTCTGCCGCGTCCGAAGAACCTGATCATTGTGCAAGTCCGCATTTTATTGATCGTACGTTAAAGTCATCAGGTGCCAAATGATTATGATCATTCTATAGCAAGTGTGACCCCAGCCACACTAAAGCACATTATTTACGTTGATTTTTCATAAAAACTAACGAAATTATGTTCAGACTAAGTCCTGAAAGCAATTCAATTCATGGATAAGATATGAAATATATCTGCCAAAAAAATATTTTTTTTATTATAAAATTTTTAATTCATAGGTTATGTTATATATTCGTCCTTATTATTTCAGGGTAAAAGATAATAACTACCTGATTATCAATAGTTATGTACGGTGTAAAGAGAAGCTTAAGCTAAATACCTGTATATTTACGAGAAATTTCATCTGAGAAAACATCACTACTAGTTATTTTGAAAGGTAATTATTCGGCCCAAAACAAAGCCGGTTCTCCGTAGACTGATTTCTCTTTCGTTTTATCTCCGTATGTTCATTCTTTGTCATTTTTCTATTAGCAGGGTATAAATCCCTAGAAGATTTTACCCACATTATTCGCCGGGAAAGCATCAAATCAAATTTCAAAATATTGTATTTTTGGGTTCAAAGAAAAACCCCAGGGCTAAAGTAACTCTTATTCACGGTAAACTAGTCTTGTATTTGAGTAAACATACGGAGAACCGGGCTCAATTCAGGCGTTAAAATGACTTTTCAAAATAATTAGTAGTGATGTTTTCGCAGATGAAATTTCTCGTAAATAGGTATTTAACTTAAGCTTATCTTTACACCGACCATAAGTATTGATAATCAGGTTGTTATTGCCTTTTGCCCTGAAACAACAATGACGAATGAATAACATAATCTATGCATTAAAAATTTTATATTAAAAACATTATGTATTTGGCAGATATATTTCATGTCTTATCGGTCATCCTTTCTAAATCGCTATCATTACATCGTGTATCTATCATGAATATTTATTCCCATATTACGCTCTGCGCTTTTTTGATGCAATTAATTTTTCTGCATTGGATGTATAGATATAAAACGTTTCCCCAGTGATGTGATTGCATCAAGTTGCCTGATGTATAAGAGAAAGTGCTTCCACGCAAATATTTAAACGACAGTTTAAAAAAAATTGTATCTGTACGTAAATATTTTGCGTTGACAAAAGATGCAAAAACGTGCCAATCTCCCATTTTTCCGACTTTGATTTTTTGCGGGTGCTGGCGCAAATGTGTTGAGAGCCCCATGACCCTCTAGGCCTTTGTGAACCCGGCAAAATGCATTCGCAGGGAAATTTAAGGCGACAAACGACTACCAGTGATTTATTCTTTCGTGGAAGTTCCAATAAAAGCTTGCTGGCACGCATAATTTTTCTCTGGCCTACTGCTGTTGCTTACGCACCCATTATCGAAGAAATGATAACAATGTTGTACCCTAATTTTTTTCATCTTCACGAAGATAGACTGCATTCTTTCCCAAATATAATTTATCTAACGGGCTGTTTTTATTCAAACTTTCATTTTTGAACTCATATTATTAATGATTCAAAATTTTATTTGATCGAATTAAGTGTTAGTATGTTACTGAATTTTCAAACACTCTCCGACACGACTACGAATAGTCATCTTTATCTAAACACCAGACCACCTGAAATTTCCCTCACTAATGTTTTTACTGGTTCTGTTCCTTATCTACATCTTCATACTACCACGCAAGCCGCTTTAATATGTGAATAGGGGGTATTAAAACAGCATCCGTTTAGTATAAAAAAGATAAGAATTAAGTAGCGCATTGGAGATATTTCACTACTGACTCCCACCCAGGATTTTTATACTCTTTTTTCGAGAAAAAATAATTCCTGAATGAATTCGACAAAATATCTTTCTGGTTTTATCGTTTATGTTGAAGCTATATACATGGTGAGGTTCTAATACGATGTTCTCAGTGTCTTTCTGAAAGATGTCAGTTTTTAATAGCTCAAGCAATCCATACTATTGACTGGTATCCGGGAAAGGCGGCCGAAACCTATGGGCACTAACGTCATGATGGAGGGGTAAGGAAGGAGAAATGGATAGAAACCCGATGTTAGGATGAGCCCACTCTTAGTAAAAAGACAGCAGTTTGATGCAGCCACGCGCACGGGTGCCAAATTATACACAGTAAGGATGAATTTGGCCATGAAAATATATTTGGCTTTACCAGATCAAAACATCTTTTCGTGGCAAACTTAATCCTTGGTGTTTGTAATTGAGAGAGTCGTTAATTTCTCTTCTAACTTGATTTAGCGACCGCTAATAACAACTAAAATTGCCAGGGCTTCCTGAAAAAAATCAACAAAACCGCCAGTCATTGAATCCCGCACTCCAGAACGGGAAGCCAACAGTATCTCAACAATATAAATATCCAGCAAATGAGATGTTCGTGCTCTTATCTTGTTTCTTTAACCTCATGATTTGAGCCCTCTACGCAACAATAACGATGTCCGAATTGTCAACAGGGTCTTGGGTCTCCTGACGTCCTCTTCTCTTATCCTTATCCATCCATTTTACCCTTACCTCTATTTTCTCCCCTATTACGGATTCTTCCACAACTGTTGCCATTTTTCTCGTTTATCCAGTTATGCATGTGTCAAATTTGGCCGATGAGTGATTTTACAGCGGATCTTTATCTCTCAAAGAGTAAATCCTGGCGTAAAAACTTTTTTTATATAGTAGCATACACCATTAAAGTAACAATTTTTTTCGAAACTACATAGAAGGAGCAAAAACCGTGCTTTGAAATCAAAGGTTCTGTTTACATTCGCAATGTGTGCGTTACTTTTCGACAGTTTGACAGCGACAATAACAAAGACGTTATAGGAAAATTGTACAGCTATTTTCATCCAAAAATGACTGACTTTTAGGTGAATACTTTTGATGACATTGCAACCGGGATACACAAAGGCTTGATAGAGCAACCTGCCTGCGGCTGATGTATTGTTGGTGGTGTTCCTTCATATTACTACGAGTCACTTCCTCCGCAAATGCGGTTGCACTGTGCTGCTGACTAAAAGTTTTCCCGGCGAACATTTTATTTTACTCTCTCAAATTTGCACAAAGCAGTTTTCTTTCGATTACTTCTAACTCATCTCCATTGGGCATCGCAGAGTGTCAATGCCTTTCCATAATGCAGCTCAAAACAATTGCAAAATTGTGTGCTTACTGCTTAAGGCACAAAATATCGCAGCTCAAGCACAAAGCCAATGTAAACAAAAATTGTATTAGTTATCAGTTAGTACCCGAAAGGGTTATTTACGTCACTATAAATGAGGAAGGGACGCAATGAGGTAATGCAAAGAGAACCCTTCGTTTCTGCGCGAGATCTTACAAATCGCTTTAGAACTGTCATCGCTGAAAGAGTGCAAAACGAGCAGGGGTTAACGTTTTAATTCTAGATTTTTGATGCCTCATATAATTTTCCTCACTATTTCAAAAAATGATGGGAATAATCCATTTATTAAACAATTCAATAATTTTGAAAAATCCGTTAAAACATTTCCGTTCGATACGTCAAGAGAGTCGAACTGGGAGTAAAACCGTTTTTGTTGGATATTGATAGTTGCAAAAGTAATTGAAATCGCAATTTTTTCGGAGCCAATATAGAAGGAGCAAAATTCAATCAAAGGACTCTTAATCAAAGCTTCTGTTTACAAGGGCAATTTTTATGTTTGTTATCAAAAGCGTGACAACGACTTTAACAAAGGCATGAGGAGAAAAAGTTTAGCATTATATCACTCAGGTGATGAGATGATGTATGTGAATATGAAGCCTCAATAGCGATTCTTTTTCCATAGTAAGAAATTCAAAAGGCATGGATGGACGTCGGAAATGCATCTCGGCGACTGGGTCACACGTGCGAGAAACTCTCCATCGACGGGGTCATGTCTAATGCGAGAATCTTGTCCATGCGCCCGCACACCTAGAGTGCGTCAGGCACTTCTTTTTTGTCGTACAGCCAAGAGGCCGTCTCCTGTCACCAGTTGGGCGAAGAGGTCGCACCGCAGGGCCATTTCTTCTCCCCTCCCCTTTCAATAACCCCTCGCGTTCGACAACGCTGTGACGGCAGCTAATTTCCCAGCGGGGTTCCGACCAACGGCATTACCCACTCACGCGGCCAGCGGGGGGCGGGGATGCCGGGTTTCCCACCCAATGGGGATGTGCTGCTCTCAATCACGACTACGCAAGCAACAGAAGAAGTTGCTTTCTCTGATTTTTTCATTTGCTCGGTCGAGAAATTGATTTTCCCTCGGTGGAACTGTTACGTGCCCTAGCATGTAATGCGCAAAGGTACGCCACTCGCTAGTCCACGGTTAGTTCCTAGAATAAATTACTTATTAACTTGTTGGATTAATTAGATAGAAACTCGAGTAAAGGCTATGCCTTCCATTAAAGAGCATGCAAATCACTAATTTCTTCAAATTATTTAGTTACTTTATCCGATTCCCCTTGCAAACTTGTATCAGCATCGATTAGTGCCAACAATAACTCATTTTAATACAGAGAAGAACGTAAAAATTGCTAAATAAGCAAAAACTGGTATGTCTACGCAAAATTTGAGAAGAGCATCACTTATCTATTAATGATGTAGAGTCGATAGGTTTCTAAATCAACATTGCTATCGATTTTTTTTCTCGCGGATGGATAGATGGAGGGAGGAGGACGAGGGCGATTTTTCAAAAAACCAACACTTCCAAAACAAGAACGAGTTGGGGTAGGAAGGTATTTGGAGAAGGCGACCGACAGCTCAAGTAATTTTCGCTTTTAGGAAGTAAGGGTTGTGAGAAATCCGGGGTCAGCATACCTGAATTTAGAAAAAAGCATGCTCATATTCTCTAGTGCATTATGCCGCAAAGTACTATTTCATGAAGAAACGATACATTTGAGTACCTATAATAACTGACGTAATTTTTTCAGTGAGAACATCTTAATTTTTTTCAGAATGCCATTCAAAAAAATGAAATTTGCTGAAGGCGTCACACCGACAGTCGCTTTAATATCTCCCGAACGAAAAATATTTTCAACGGTGCCCTGCTAAAAGTTGAGATCCGCCGAAAAATTGAGACGCTACGCTTGCAAAATTATTGAGAGGCCACTATGTAAAGTCCTTCCTAAACATGGGCCTCTGCAAAATTATGTAAATTACCACGGAGAGGATGGCGAAATGGCCCACGAGCCAAATTTGAACTTTTCACATCAGCCCGAAATGAATGCGTTTGAGGGGCTGGGCATTCCTGTAGAAATTAAAAAGCGGAGAGCTCCGGACGCCAGGGGCAACCTTCCTCCGCGTAAGAGGAAAAATTAGCTGGTAGCAGGCAGCAAGGGTAATGGTCCCCAGCGAGGGCTGTGTTTTTCTTTACTTTCAATGAGAAAACAAGTAAATGACATTCTCATGAATGTTTTAAAATGTTCTCTACTAAAACTACTCCATCGAATGTAAACAAAAAAAACTTTGTCTTTCCATACCGTATGTGCTGCAATTTCATTTAAAAAATGGAAAACTTTCGCTAATCTCTAATGGTGATCCGCATCTTTGCCCAGAAAAATGTACATATTATCTAGAGTATAGATAGATTCATAGAGAAACTAATAGTCGTTTACAAAAGATCTGCCACCTCGCAACTATACTGCATAACTTCGCTGATATAATTCAGTCTATATTTTATAAAAAGGGTTATCAAAGCAAAAAAAGAATTTTCGAAATGATGAAAAAAACAAACTTTTTTCGAATTCCAATATGTAAGCAAGTTATTGCCATAATGATTTCCACAAATTGTGTTTTCAAACCGTTCGTTTTGTCCGAATAAAAATGATAAATGGGCTCATCATTTTACTAATATCAAGATTAATTCAGGTCAATATTAGAACTATGGGATTAAAACGTTAGCTGAAATAAAATGCCGGTAAAAGAAACTCCAATTGCTTGTGTTACTCATTAAATAGACTGAATCCTTCTTCGCCTTTGATTTTAGCATCAAATAATTTGATATCTCAAAACAGTATTATTTAAAAACATTTATGAATTGTTGAAAATTAGTACTTGTTTGGGCAAAAAAGTAGCAGAAAAACTACCTGAATACATTCCATAGGAATATAGTGGGAATTGGATTTAAACGGAACTGCATTTCTCGATCTGCAACAATAGTAAGGACAAAACTTTAGCCAACGAAACTGTCTAAAATAACTGAAAGCAACATATCAGTCATGAAATCTCGTTCCTCTCCTTAAGTTATTTAAGGAACTGAATCGTTCATTACAGAAACCCCATAGCTAACAATATTTAAATTTTCAGGAAAACAAGAAGTACTTTACTTACTCTTGTAATTTAGGGGTTATGGATCAAAACGTTTGATGCTCAGTCTGAGGCCTTTGGATTAGTTGCAGCTGTGATTTTCTGCACCGAACGATGTATTTAACATTCATAATGTATTAACAAGACAAAATATAAGAAAATATCGATTATGGGGTTTCTGAAATAAATAATTCAATTACAAATGTGCTCATTTTGTTTTAATCAAATAGGTTACATTGGTAATTACCAAAAACAAAACAGAGTACATTCTGAACTATGCCCCAATTACTCTTAGATATTTGTAGATCAATAGTTTTGCAATGGGATACATGTTGGAATCCTGAATCATGATGCAAGTTATTCTGCTTTTAATTGTGGAAATGATGAAGGAAAAATATCCACCTGTAGTATTGGCCTATAGACATAGCTAAAAGAGATAGGGGATACATACAATGCACAGGGATAGCTACAAGAGAAGAACTCTATTCATCAAAACGATTTGTCACTGGTCACCTCGGGGGTGATTTCTTGGCGAGAGCTAATAGGCGAACGATAAGGTAACTGATCAAAGAATTTTTCTGGCTTGTGAATATTATTTGACAGTGAATACAGGCCTTTATATATCCTCATCAACCTACTCTTTTTCGCTCAAAGATACATGATCACTGGTCACGAAACCTGAGATCTCTCCACTCAATTCTCCTTTTCTTTGCACAACTAAGCATGTTTTTCATTTAGCATCCTTCATACCCGTTCCTTACGTTTTATCCCTGGTCTTCTTTTCCAGTTCTCACGACCCACTCTTCTTTCATCCCTCAATGATTATCTTCATCAGGCCATTATGTGTCAAGATATAACCGATAGAGTTGTTTCGTCTTTTCAATTTTTTCGTATAATAAATCATCCCTCCCACTTTTTGAGGACTTCTTTAATGCTCGCTCGGTCGATACATTTTTTATACATATTTGACATATTTCATAAATATTTTACATACGATTTTCATCATTCTTTTTGTCACGCCACATTGAAAATTCCTCCACTGTTGATTTCTCTACTGCGGGCATCTTCCATGCCTCAGTTTCGTGGAGGAGCATTCTCCAGATGTAATTTCTAATGCATTGTTTCCTCACTCCTGTGCTTAAATTTCCTGCTGTAAGTAAATGCTTTTTTGTGGAAATACTCTCTTGACTTGGGTTATAATATTGGTTAAGTCTTCTTTAAATAACTAACCAATAAAAGCAAGCCCACATAACTACGATATGTTTCCACAATCACTTATGAAAAAATTAAGAGCTACATCCCATCACGTCTTCCTATGAATTAAATACTTCATTTCAGAGTAATTTAAATCCAACTACCAAACACGATGAGACACGATAGCGCATCAACACTGGACATCAAGTCACCGTGGCCAGAATTTCTTAAGAGAAGTCCGTTCTAACTAAGAAGTCCTAGAACATTCTGTGTTCTTATTCCGTCGCTCTAATTAGAGCTCAACGAAGTTACTCATCCGTACTCCATTGTCTTCTCGTAAATTAGCATATCCTTTCCACCACCTTCCCCAACACTCCCCCTCTCCATCTCCTAGGAAATCTTTTATTCACTTCCCCCAAAGCTTCCTACTCTTTACCCTCATGGGGCCCAGATTTGAACCATATGGATAAGAATGAAGCAAAGCAGAGGTTTCCTTTGCTTTCTTGGTGAGTTTGTGGATATTGAAAGATTAATATGCAAGTGTTCAAGTATGCAAGTAAGGCACGGGTTCCAGATGATATTAACCGAAGTAATAATAATTAAATTAACGCATCCGTTAAATGGCTGATTTTAATTTTGAATGTAATTAGAGGGCACGATTAACTTAGGAGGTAAATGCCTTAAATATTTTATTTATATTTCTCATATCTATTGCAAGACAAAAAGACATACGTTCCCATGTAAATATCATGGACCATCATGTCTCATCTTATTTCACAAATCAATTTTTTTCGTGGAAATAATGAAAAAATTATCAAGGTTAAGGTTTAAATCTGTACATGAAAAACAGACAAATTTTAAGCGTTAGATGTCAAGGGTTCCACAAAAAAAAGCATTTCAAACATAATAAACACTAGGAGTTATGGCGTAGGACTTAGATTGGGTTATTCACTCAATTATAAAAGCGAAACACAAGGAACTTATTTCATTAGTTGAATTGAATTTTTTTTAAATGATAGATTTAAAATAGAGGTGTAAAATGTTTTAAACACTGACCTATTCATCATCAAGGCTGCAGTTAATCTTATGAAAAATCTGAGATCCACAAGGAAAGAAAAAATCCTCGAAATATTGAATTAGCAAAAAATTCATACTAAGGAAGTGTTTTTTCGGCATAAAATTATGCTTCCATGCGATAAACAATACGCACACAACTGGCGGAGGATTAAAATCAGTAAAAAAATTTCTTCTCTGCGTCGACGAAGCAGATCCCTACACTGGATGCCTTTGAAGCAAACACGTTCTTTAAGAATGCGACGTTATGAAAAATTCTTGAAAATAAACGATGCTATAAAAGCCTCAAGTATAGAAAGCATCGCTTTGGCTTTCCTTCAAAAACTAGAGTGGCGTATTTTTCCGCCTTCCGTAAAAAAAAAACACCTTACGTTGACCCGAAACTTATTTTGGAGCTTATGACTGCATATTTTGGAACACAATTCAAAATTTAAGAATTGGTGATGGGATATGATTCAGTGTAAGAAGTGAGAGGAAATCTCTTGGTCATAAACAATCAAGAATCAGGAGATAAGTTTTAAGCAGCTCTCCACACAATACTCCCATCAGCTAATCTTTTCACACTTATCGTAATTCTTCTCTTCCATGCACTTCATCATTCACTCACTTTATCTCTTTCGAGACCTTCATTTTTTGCTCTTCCTTTCCACCTATCCTTCAACAATTTTCCTCATTCCACCATCATGTCTCATAATATATCCAATTTATTCGTTACTTCTTCTTCTCACAGTTTCCACAAGACTTTTTAAAAACTCAGAACAAAAAATCGCATCATTCATATGGAAAATACCCTTAGTGGACAATGCAAATGATCAAGTTCTCAGGTCAAAGAAGGACGAAGTCTAAAATGACTTAGTGTTCCTGAGTGAATGCTCATTTCCATCTCGCACATCAAGAAATTTGGCTTTGGGGGCGGGCGGTAGGCTCCACGCTGAACTTGAACCCGGGACCCTGCGATCAGCAGCACAACACTCAACCCACTGTGCCACCACACTCTCCTCCATAGAGATGAGATAATAACAAATATCCCAAAAAAAAAAGAGTCGTATATCCGAAATCAATCACTATTAAGCAATACGTTCTTTCAATGAACAGTCATGGCAAATGTCGGTCACCGTTCTCTTCTATGTCGCTCATATATACACCAAAAGTGAGCCACTAATGCAAGACGCTTGCTCTTTGAAAATAACCCTTTAACAGTTGAAAATGGAACTTCTCGAGAAAAAAAAGAATACTTTGGCCCCCATGCTGTCTGCGGCGAAACTCACCGCTGATTTTCATTGGTTGGCGCGGAACCGATGAGGGGAGTAGGTTAGGCGTTCGGGTCTGCCGCCCTAAAGCCACAAAGCTCTTGATCCATTTACTCCTCGCCGAGGTAACTCAATATAAACTTTCCGTCGACCGGTTACGACACAGCGGGATCTCGAACACCCCTCGCCGCGCGGGACGAGGCGCGAAGATAATATGCGTGCACATTTTTCGCCGCGTTTCTCCTTCCCCCTTCCGATATCGCCTTGGGGGGGGGGGGGGGCGTGAGGCAGAAAAAAATAACTGATTTATGTGCGACGCGCCATTTTTATCCTATTTTCGCGTCGCCACCGAATTTTTACTAGCTGCATTACTAGCCCCGTGAGGAATAGCACAAAGGTGCAACGTAGGGGATACGTGGAGTATGGTTGCGTGAAATATTTCCGCGGAACTGCTCTCATTCCAGGCTTTTAAAATTTAAGACAGCTATACGTACGAATTTTATAATTGGGCATTCGGATGTCATTTAAAATAAAATCCACCTTAAAACTTAAATCATTGGTTCAAAATATTTTTTAATACGCATTTGGTCTTACCATGATAATATTTAACCTATACCGTTTTTCGTGATTTCTCCGTTGATTCATTTTGCTTAAGCCTCTTTTCATATGATTCATTGATTCGTTTGCCGTACGCAATTAATACATTCATTTTCTTTTCGCTGAGATATTTTGATTGATTGATTCCTGCTATTTTCACCCTTAGTACTATTTATGAACGAGGAGATAAGGAAAGGAGTAGCTACCATACATCATTAAAATCAGAAATAAAACTGGTTCAGAAATAAAATTAAAATTGGTAAATCAGTGGTTCCATTTTCTATTTTTTTGGCATTCGGATATTAATTTTCAACATATTCACGTAAGGCCAATTTCCTCATCACCTTAATCATTTACCTTATCTTGGGCTGAAATGTAATCTCTCAGCTCACCGTCGATTCACAAAAAAGTGCTTAAAATGCGGTATAAACAACAATAGAAAAAATTATGGGCGTATCTCTCTATGCATAAGAAGGAATATAAGCAGTCTCCGAAAACTATGAAACTATGTCCTATTAAATACCTCAAATGTCTCAATTCCTCTCCTACTTCAGAACCGAGATACGCTGATTGGAAAAAAGAACGGAAATGAATAATATGAATCTATAATCTAAAGCTTGATAGAGGCTTAACCCCGATCTCAGAGATAAATAAGGCTCCGTATGAACGGAAAAAGGTCTGAGGGAAAAATATCGAATATAAAAGGAACCACGGGATGTAGTAAATGCAGACCATAAATTTCAAAAACTTAATTTTTGACACATTTTTCAATTAGGAATATTTGATAAAAATAATTATCATTATGTGAGGAATGCCAATTAATACGCGTACTGCGCGTAACATATATATTTTGATTTTTTTCGTCAATAGTAAACCGAGCATCTAGTAGCATTGTAGTTTGTTCAAACACATTCCTACCACTCGGCTTAAAATATCTTTCTCCAACAGAAAGAAAGACGTTACCTGACCTATGATTTTATCATCTTTCGACAGTTAAACCCTATCTCACCATGCGAGGAACATGACTTTACAACGCGGTGTAAAGTATACACATCAAACGTTGCCGACGGTATCCTGAGGCAAAACAAGTCCCTCACTTATCCACTTCCGCTGAGTTTATCACGCGGTTTTAAATTTTACTCTAAAAAAAGATTTAAGCACGAAACATGTTTTTTAGCCGTTAAAATTTAACGGAAAAATACTTTTAAACCAAGATAATGCCTACGTAGTTACATAGCTTGAAGACCTATTTTCAACCGATGACCTTAAAAAATAAAGGTGAAAACACATTTGCCGACAGAGATTGAGTAGATAAGGTGGCTATAGCTCTGGCTTCACACCCAATGGGTCCGGATTCAAATCTCGTACGTGACGGAAATTTTAGAGGCAAGCCGATCCCGATGATAGTGTTGTGGAAGACTCTTCAAATGCAAGTCTTTTGTTACCCCGTAGGTTGGATAGGACATAAAACCGTGTTCTCCATGGCACCTTTCGTTAAGAGCATGCTTATGCCGACACCGTATTTCTCCATACCCTTCCTTCCCCCATGACGCAAATGACCTCAACTGTCGGTCAGCCCCAAGGTGCGTATAATAGGAATGTTTTATCTCGATAGCAATAGAATTCCATTTGCAATTTTGAAGTGGCTACGAATCTGCAGTCGTGGTTTTCAGTTTAAATTTTAAAGCTGGAAATACTTAAATAAAATAAACGTGTTTACCTATTTTTTACGGTATTTCATTCCTCTTATGAGTTTATAATTTCAAATAGCATGATACATTACGATATATTATGGATGAAACTATAGGATGTAAAATACGGTAATTCTGCTTACTTTGCTAGTCTTATGATGTGATTGAAAAGGAAACAGGGTCATTCCGGAAGAGTATACAATGTAATGTGATGGCTAATAACGAAAGTTTTGATGTAACTCATAAGAATTTGATGCGGAAAGGCGATATCACGACCCGGTCCGACTTGTTATTCCTTGGCATACGTCTACGTTAGCAACTCCGTGACGTCACTCCCGCACGGCAGTTTCAGCTGAGACCACCTCCTATTATACGCACCTTGGGTCAGCCCCTCAAAATACCTTACCATAACTGACAGCAGTAACTCTCGTCGGAATAACCCGCTCGAAAGTCTTTTTTTTAAATCCGCAGAGAAGATAATTATGTTTCATTAGGTATGTTTAAAGGAACTATTTTATTACAGTCCAAAAAATAGGATGGATATCACTGAACAGATACTAATCACTATATCTGATATTAAGACTGATATGATGCGTGATGAGCTACATACCCACAGTAGACCAAGGAAGCTGGCACTTAATAAATGGCAATCAGGGTAGCTCCTCTAGGAAACCTAATTAAACATAGACCGGTTTTGTTCAATATCAAATTTCTAAATTCGATTCAATAAAAAGAATTCCTGAGTCATTGTAATGATTTCGTGGTTCACTAAATTTGGTCATTTTTTCTTTCAGCTACCTTACAATTGGCTATAGTATGACAAGTTAGTTTTTACCATCCATTTCTCGAGACTTACCTCAAATATATTTTTTTCTCGCGACTCATAGCTTCATTTACAGTTCCATTCGTCAACTTCACCTTCACTACTCATCCGTGCCTCAATATTCTGTTTGATTTAAACCTTGTCTTTTTTGCAGATGCCGCCATCGAGTTTCCATGTCAGTTCAGATATTCTGCAAAGATAATGTTCCTTGGCAGGGTTTCCTTTCTTCCAACCTTTCGCTGTTGCTTGAAAGACGACACCCTTTCAGAGATTCTTTCTTTGATTGAGCAAATTCAGCCCACATTTAAATTATTCCTTTGTCTGCATCAAGAGACCCTTTGTCCCGAATGGCAGATCGTCATTCAAGGACCCACGAGTCCGTTCCCATTTATCATCGACCACGATGTCTTTCGCAGAAAGATATATTCCGTGAATAGAAGAAGATACAAATTAAAACAAGGCGATCCATCAAACTACATAAGGGAGAGTGATATGAAGCTTTCATACGAATTAGGCTGGGAGCCGCGGAATGTTTGGAGGCTACGTGCTTGACTTAGAATTATTGAGTACTTAAGAACAAATAAATATCTTTCTAAGGGACACAATACATCAACTCAGAACCTCACTGTGCTTCTAGGTCCGATGGGAACGAGAGAATAAGTGAGGCATTTTTCCAAACGGAGAGACATAATAATTCGTTTTCCCCGCACAATTAAGAACTTAATTAAATTCTAGGTAGGGCTTTCAATTAGTATAAAAATGACTCAAATGCGTCCCTTCTTTCTTATTTTGTAAACGGCTACCGTGCTAACATCCCCCGCCACAAGCCAATTGAAGCAGCTTGCGGGACGGTATGTAGGTGTAAACGTAAGAGCTGTCTTTCACAATCCATAGCTTCTTTTTTTATGTGTCAATGTAAAATACATATAATCAAGGTTTCTATATTACATTGTCCCTAACATTCACGATTCGCTTCGGATCTATCTTCACTCGTAAAACAGATCTGTAGTCATACTGGAGGCGAGACCGAATTCGGCTTCCACTGTCTCAACATGCATTCAATATAATTGTCGATCATAAAAAATAAGTAAAAGTAAAGATGGTCACCTCCTTTCCTGAAATTCCTGAAACTTTATTCTGGGCTTCCCTCATAAGTTTCACTTTAAAAATATAATAAATTTGTTACAAATATCATGAAAATAATAAGTACTCATAAAATGATGAAAATTTATACTCGTACATCACTCTTTTGTATGTTCTTCTACACATCTCACTCAACTCTAATTTTGCCATAGGCTTATAAAAACCAAAACCGTAGCCAGAAAAAATACTTAAGAGGATGAAAAGGGGCTCATTTGAAGAGAACGTACGTTCCAGGGTGGTTTAATCGTAGAGGTTACATAAAAGATGGAATCTTCCGAATGTTTCAAGGGAGGTTTGAGCATATAGACTACCCCACTCGCTTCCTTACAACACGGCCTTCATTACAACATAAAAATGCGACTGAAAATTACGCTTTCTTTTTTATATTAACCAACTAGCCTCGGTGGCGGCGGGGTGAAGTACTTGCCAAACCGAAGGTTGCGCGTTCGATCCCGCCAGGGTAGATTGTCCCAATCCAGGGCATGGGTGTTAGCGATCGTCTTACGTCGTTATTAGTTACATCTTCTATTGCTAATTCCTTTAATGTGCTGTTTTCGCGGTGATGAAGATCAATATAAAAATAGAATGAGCATATATGTTTACTTTAGTCATAGAATAATTCATGAGTAAACATCTCATCCAGGTAGATAAATGAAATTAATGATGGAGGCTGATACATAGTGACAATCTGTTAGATATAAAGTAATGATACTTTGCACTATTCTACCTAAATCTTTATTCCAAAGGAGTCTTTTTGGAGTAAAGACTTATGTGGAAAAGTGCAAAGTATCATTACTTCACATCTTATCTCATACAGATAAGCAGTGCCATCTCCAGCATTGGTAATGAGACTTTGACGCACCCAATAAATGCTAACGACCAGTTTTCCAAAGCTGACCAATGAGATTTCGGAATGACTAATTACATTTCCCCCTCTTAATCCCGCGCTTTCTTTTCCTAGAGGAAAATTGCAGTTCAATTGGCCGTGCACGAACCGAACGAATACACAAGAATTTCACGTCCGCCGCAGGTAATCCATTTCCGACTCATGTGCTCCGTTTGTGAGACATTGCCCTGTCGCCGGTGCATTCTTCGGAAGGACAAGTAACGTGTGCACTTCTAAGTTTCTCTTGCACGCAACCGTATCGCGATCCTCTCTTGCGGCAGACGAGCCGACGGGTGCATGACACATCACAAACCGACCAGAGTCTTTGTCCCCTAACTTGACGAGCTGGCTAAACGCTCTAACTGTGAAAACGAGAACCGAAACCCTTCTATCCTGGTACGATATTGATACGCGCGCGGTAAATAACTGACCTGTATTAAAAGCGTACGTATTCAGGCATAATATTCAGTGGCAGAGATGACTTGGTTACCGTGACCATAAAATATTTTTTTCATAATCAATTGAAATTGAAAATAAAATTGAAATTTTATCATTATTCAATATGCAATCTGCTAAAGGTTCTCATATTATTAAGAAATTAATCTAAATTCAATCGGATGTTCACTACTTTTGGGAGGTGTCCGATATTCAATTCAACGCAGCAGAGTAACATATTTACCGGATCCTTTTCGATTCTTATCAATTTTTGCACAATTAGTTACCGTTGCTTTTAATTAAAAAAAATGCCGATTTGAAGAGTTTTATGGCAGTAAAAAAATTTGCAGCACTCCAACATAAGGACATTTTGTGAAACTTGAGCGTATCTACCTTAGGATAAATACAAAATATGAATAAAAATTGTTATCATTAATATTAAATAAGGAAATAAATAGAGCCTCGAATTGACATATATTGTGGTCTGTCAATCAGAGTTTTAAAACAAAAAAAGAACTGAAAACTTTGAACTTGATTATCTCAAAACAACACCACATTTAAAAAAATATTTTTTAATATTGCAATGCATTGCTAAATCGTCCCAATATATCAGTAGGCAAAAGTCGCGGTATTATTCAACAAAATAACGACTACATTACAGTACAATGAAAATCCTAGAGCAGTACTACTATGCGTGGATTTGGTACATGGAAAACATCTATTTACTGCACGAGAACTATTATAAGGGCATATATTGCAAAATATATTTGAAACTGGATGATTTCAAATACTGCACCCATATCTCTAAAAAGCAAAACTTCTGGCACAAATGGAACAAAAACCCATAAGGAAACCAAGATATCGACGACTACTCGTCACTCAGCATATTCATGCACTGAGTTTCACCTTTCCTTCAAGCTGTTGAAACTTAAAATGTATTTTACAGCACACACAGAAGTGACACCATATTAAGTTTAGTAAGTTGCATAAATTTTCCGTGAATTACAGATAGAAATGAGTTGAATAAGCTTCCTACGCAACTTAATACCCGTATGGGAGCCAGCACCCGCGGGTAACATTTCCATAAAACAGGTGTTCGGGAGAATCAACTAGAGAAAACGAGACAAATAAGCATTTGATACTGCCCTGACGAAATAGAAACATGATATGGGGAATCATGCGACACTTTTCGCTTGATAATATCAGGAAAAACGGAGAACGAAGTTTAATCAACTCCAGGTTATCCGCTGGTGAACCCTGGTAGTGTACTTTGATCATGCATACTAATGAGTGTTTTCAAAATAAACATATACATATAAATTCAATTTTACTATTTCAAAAAATATTTGGTGTTTTTGGGCATTCACTTCTGAGATTTTGTATTCATTAGGTGAGGCGTTTTTTCATTGCAATTTTTAGAAGATTGATTGAATCCCTTTCACACCTTATTTGCAAATCTGTAGATTAACTGTTAGTATTACCGGCTAGAGGAGTTATTTTTTGGCATTCCACATTGGATACATGATAATAAATTCAATTTTTCTGATTTATTTGAATATTAGAATCCTAGGTGTTGACCTATAATTTGGCCTTGAAAATGTTTTTCTTTCAGCAGAAATCTTAAGAAAGAACGGTCTTTTATTGAAAAAATTGTGTACGATATTAGGTATGACTTTTTTCCTACTCTTTTCTTCGGAATTAAATAAACATTTAATAAAATATATAGAAAATGGGTGGCTTATGGCAATAAAAAAACCTCATGGAAAAATATAGAAGACATAGCACGGAGCTGTAGCCCTTATTCATAAGTATTTGTTTCCGCACACAAGCTCACCTCGGCCTCTCAATGTGATGGAGTGATTTCCTAAGTGGGGCTGGCCAAGACATTTTTAGGTTTTCCCACAACAAACGCTCCCCGTAAGCCTACCGGTTGGGATTGCTACGTCACTCGCCCCGAAAAGTGTGACAAGCAGGGGAGGCAACATGTGAAAACCAAGTGAAAAAAAATCATATGTGAGGCAACGCGATAAATAACTTTTCGCTACTACCGTAACCCTTCATAGTAAGCGGGATATCCTGGATTAAGAAAGTACAGTCTCAAAAGATCCCATTGAAGGATAAAGTGGTTGATTGGGACCTGGATTCGCAATAATTGAAAGAATGTGGTAAGTAGATGGGAGGGAATTCAGTCTAGATAAAAAAATTAAATCCTACCCATTCACCAGTCATTTTCTCTTAGTTAAATTTGCCGCCCGCTTTTCGTGAGTCGGTGGCGTCATCAGATTTCTGGTTCATTTACTCGTTAAGAGGGAAGAAGAGTTCCTGCGTTGAGGAAAGTAATTGCTAAAAAGACTGCGAGCAACAATTAATCGCGAGATAACCATATACAAGGTTTAGGATTAGATGAGAAGCTGCTACTCGACCTTATACATTAGCCTCGGCATGAGCTCGTGATGTCATCAACTTATCATCGAAAAGGTTCGGTTCTTCGAATCGTGAATAGTTCTACAAATATGCGATGATATAAAAACGGGAAAACATGGGTTTCTTTATATTAAAACTTTTTCACACTAAAATAAAGTTAGCGAATTAGCCCATTCCAGAAAATTCCAAAATACATCCGATTTTAAGGTGATTTTTTGCCGCTTCAAGGAGCCAATATCTTTTGTACTTGAAGGCAACGCACTATGTGCAGCCCATTTCCTAAAATGCTTACATAATCTGTCATACCTCTTGATGGAAGTCCTTGAGAATCTCATTGGGATTAAAGGCTCCAGGAATCTTCTCTGTCGTATCTCCGCCCACTTTTGCGTGGAAGAACAAAACCCCTTCATAACCTACCACAGCGATTAGGTGGGGTATTCAAATTCACAGAGGCCTATGTCAGATTTGAAAGCTGCCAACAAAAATAGATAGCATAATCCTGTCGAGGCTGTCGTTCCACCCTCGTCAACTCGTATTCAGAGAAGACACTTAATTTCCCAAAATCACTCACTGCGCTCCTAAATGCTACATTTAATCTAAGTGTACTGTAACGTTTTGTCGTAAACTATAATCATAAATATTTCCGCATCTGCTTAGTCTTATCAATTTCTCCTATTTACGCTAAAGATCTTCAACCACGTTTGCAATGTATTAATTGGCATTGTCGGGAATTTTCATAGTCTGAAATAACGAAACAAAGCATGAACAAAAGTACCATTTCAAGGGGGAGAGCCATTTTAAATCCTCTTGAGTGAATACAATACGTTTCTGCGTCATAAAATCTCATCAGCCACAGAGTTATTCCTTCTTACTAGCAAATTGAAATACTGAAACAGCTTTTAGATTAGGTGACGATTTTTTGAAAGGTTAAAAAAATCACAATAAACATTCATGCTGATTTAGCTTACAAATTAACTGTAATCCTTTTGATAGAGGTGAATTCATAACCAGTATTAAAAAATATTGCCCAACCGACTGTTAGCTTAACGAGGAAAAAGACCTCGATTATTGACCATCACCTGCATAATTGGTCACCTAATAATATGATCTAATTGACTATTAGCTTCACGAGGACAAAGAATTCTACTCTTGACCATTCTTAACCCTTTCGTTGATGTGCATATACCTGTTACTTACAAACCTAAAAAGTGCTGAGAATGAATTTTCCATTCTTATGGGAGATCTGTTCTCGTGGACGACTCGTAATATCACCAGATTAATCTTTCAGTCATTTCATCAATCAGTGTGATGAATAATTACGAGCAGCAGCGTAGAAATATAAGAATTTATTATCGTTTATCTGCATGAGAGAATAGATAAGGAAAAAGTGACGCAGACACGACACCGCCACCGAGTTCACCGAAACGAAAGGGTTATAAAAACAATGCAATGAAAGAATTATTAAGTGTCCGCTTCCACGCATGGCGGTACGCAAAACGACCGACAGTCACGCAAGAGCTTTGAATCGTCCCCCGGCTATCAATACTGGAATCTCTATTGGAACAAGCGCTTAAAGGATTTTAACTCGGACACATGTCGCCATCAGATTCTTGTCAGAGCGACACCGGCGTGCAAATAGGATGTCGCCCAGCGACGCCCCTCGCTACCCAGGAAACAGCGCGGCGGCCATCGTGTTTGTGAAAGGCTAGGCGGATGAAGGGAGGGAAGATCTGAGAAAAACAGCGAGATGTGTGCGCACAAAGTGGAATACTCGGAAGAGGCGCGAACCAAGGTGACTACTAAAAGGATGCCGTCCCATAGAAGATCGATTGCCACTTAATTAGGCTTTCAAAAATGGTCGTAGAACGGCGATGAGCATGGAACAATCCATTTATCTATACATATTATCTCTATATGTATAAAAGAGGATGACTGTTTGTCTGCCATACATATCCATATGGCTGCACAGATTGCGACCAAAGTTAGTACGTAGTTGCATCTCATGCTCCCAAAGGTTATAGTGCTCCTTCCGGTTGCATGTAACGCGTACTTTGCTTCTATTTCCCATTACCGCTTGTTACGTCACGTCACACAACTTCTGTGGTTGGACATCCTGACGGGTAGGCACACCTCTTGGGACTCTCAATGGGGAGCATAACTCATAGGATACTACACTTAATTATTAATCTTCTCGGTGCAAACCTTATTGCAGGGGTAAGCGTTCACACGTCATTTTTGGTCTACTTACGTACAGACACACACAACAATTAATGTTGTGGATTAGGGTAAAAGCTGATCCCGTGAGCGGTATACGAACATCGTTTTTTTCCATTGCTTGCTGTTCACAGTACATACCTAAATATCCTGCTATGTGACCATGAATTTTAAGCTCAAAGTTTCCCATTTCTATATTTATTTTTTTATTCGGATGTTATCTTCCCGATCAAGGCTGGGTGGCCTGCTAGTCATGAATAATTATGCTAGTTAATGGCTCTAATTATCGTTTATTTCCGTGAAATTTGGATCGCTCTGTCGTCAGTGACAATATTGGCGACTCTTGTAAATCCATTTAAAACTGCGGTGGGTGACGGGACGTATAGTGGTCGACTGGAGAATCCACTATATTAATATTTCGCGATGGTAACTGCCGCGGCTTTCCTAGTAGCGAGCCGTATCGACTTCATCGACGAACCGCGTCAGTCGGAGGAAGTGTTACAAAGGTGGCAAACTTTAAAGGTTTCATCGTATTTGCTCGTGCGATTTTTTTTCCTTCCCTCTCAACTTTTAGGAAGAATCCTAGAAAAACAATTCCATTTCTACGGCGATGACTACTTCCGCGCTTTCGACGAGACCCTGATGAGGAGTAAATCGTCTCGATGCACGGAAGGGACGTGGTCTAGATGTCGCTCGCCTCCCACTTTCTCAAAGCACAAATTGAAAGTCAGTTCATGTTTTATTGCTCAGAAAATGTGTCTCGAGTCTTTGGTCACGGAACTGTTATGCAACATTGCGAGCTGACTCCGTGCACTAAGCAAGTCCAGTGTATCGTTTCCCCACGTTGTAGCTACCCTAGCTCATCCATGGATTTAAAGCATTTCCTCATGAGTATTCACCGGAAAAATGTTATCATTCATAGTATACCTTCAATGAAGGTCCTCTTTGTCCAAATTGAATGCAAAGTATTTCTAGAGACCGCTTTGAAATCCAGTGATGGAATTTCATAAAATAATCCAGCATTAAACAAAATTGGATGTAGCTGTAGCTATTTGGCTGAAGTGAAATTTACTAGAGTATCTCTTACCACGTTCTCTGATAAATATTCTTCTCACTAATGACCGTTCCCTGGACAACCGCAAAATCAGTTCTGGACATCGATGGCTAAGTTTGAACAGCACGTATCTCTAAATTTGGCCGGTTTGAGAAAAGTATCTTAAACTTCGTCGCCGGCCGGTTTGAGAAAAGTATCTTAAACGAAGTTTAAGATATTTTTCTCAAACCGGCGTTTAGATACCAAACGAAGTTTAAGATACGTTTAATCAAATTTATTTAAAAAATAAAATTCAAGCAAAAAACAATACCTTGTTTGCAAATGTATTCTTCCTTTTCAGTTTTATGAATTTTTTGTTTTTAATTTTCAGTGTACAATTAAAAATATAAGTCGTTTCTTTTTCTTTCCTGAAAAGTTGCTATTTTTGAGATACGTGTAGTTAGAACTTAGCCATCGATATATTAATTCCTATATAAAATGTTGATGGAAGCTTCAGTAAAAGTAAGGAATTTTGGCAAGAATTTGCTCATATATATTCGCCGGAAAAATGTTTATAGTGAATGCTTAACATTTGAAAATGAATGCTTAGCATTTCAAGAACTACCTTCAAAATCCAGTACTAGTGAATCATAAAAATATGTCCACAGTAATTCACGAAACAAGTGCCTTTATATAAGCTGTCAGATGCGCTGTTGGAAAGAAATATTATCGAAATTCGCTCAGAATAAAAAATTACTTGATTTTACAGGGATTCGAACCTGGATCTCCACATCAGTTAGGATCACTGGTGTATTGATAGATTATTTTTCACTGCTTGAGGAAGACAAACTCTTAGTATTCAAAAGAAAGAAATTGATGAATCCCTTTGAGACGTAACACTTAGAACAGAGTTTAATTAATTTCTATCATTACGTTAGATTAAGGATATTCATAAGACCATTGCGCCTTTTTTCAGTAAACTTGAGTTTGAAAAACCGATTTCAGTACGTTGATTGATCAATTCTGAATCTACCGCTTATAATTTATCGCTTGTTATTATCATATGATTTATCCTTATTTTTAATTTAAAATCACTTACTAAGTGTTTCAAAACAAAAAATCTCCACGGATAGATGTGGCTACCGCTCACCTCTGACTAGGCCACACACAAGCAATTTTTATACATTCAGAGAAGCTCTTTTGCCTGGATCCAGCGCGCGCTAAGTGGATTTTTTGCAGAGTATATGACCAGGATTTGACGAGACATTGGCATCACAAGCCAAATGCTTCACTCACAAGCCACAGAGCTCCACTACCATACCAAATTCCACTAAAATAATAACTAAATCTCGAACTCTCGATGAATGTAAAATGTAATAAACCTGACCTAATTAAGTGTATTCCCCTCGAATGCTGAAAACAGTGCGAGTGATTCCTAGTTGGCGCTATAAAGGACCTCCAATAGTGAATTGATCATTTTTTGGGATTCACAACAAAATTTCGTTTAAGAAACATTTCGGTAAGCAAACGAGATTTGAGGTTCCACACAAAATTGATATTTATTAAAATAGCATGAATCTATAATTTTAATGACTATGCAAAAACGCCATAATGTTTAAACTATTTGACTCAAAATACTGAAAAACCACGCCTTTTGGGATATTTAAAAAAAATTGAACTTGATTGTGGAATAAGGTATAAGATGGCAATTTTTTTAAAGAACACTACTTCACACAATGAAGACTAAATTTTTATGCTGGTAATATTACCTACCTAATAATGCACATTAATATGATACGATGGATTTTGGCCGAAATTACGTGACACATTGCAGCGGTCCTTTCGTAACTCGTTGGAATATGAATGGAAATAATGCCAGCGAGGAAGGCGGAAAACTACAAAACGTGATAGCATGGAAATGCTATTTCGTTTCCCTCGGTAATTGCAGCGTGTGAACGAAAGCATTTGTATTCATGGGGTAACGACCATTTGTGCCCCAGATGCCACTTGCGCATGAAGCATATGGCTCTGGGGGTCGATTAATGTGTCCTGTGCAATTTCATATGCGCCACTAACGGTGAGTCCAAAAATACTAATTGTGTCCCTAAATATTCACGTGATCATTGCGTTAGGCATTGATTTTTACGAAGGGTGATTTGAGTAAATTGCCAGCGGAAAAATGAAATACATTTGAAGCAGGTGCAAAACGCATATTAATTGTAAGTGGGACAGGTGAAATAAAAGTTTCAGTTTTAAGCTCAAGTTGATTTTCATTTTTATCTTTACCAAGAACTAAATGAGGGTGGGAATCTCTCCCTTTATTGAGGCTATCATATCTCCAAAATTTTAGAATTTCCCGATTATATACTGCGATAAAATAAAGTAAATCCATTTTTGTTCAGCTCCTAAATCTTAACAACTTTTCACTTCCAATACACCAATTGGATTTGGAAAGATATATTGGACTACCATTCTATTTGTAGGACATAAGGACATGGAGATGGAAAAGGGGAAGTTTATCTTCATCAAAAATAACACCACCGGGAGTACTTGAGGCTTACACTATAAACAGCTAATGGGTCCAGTTTTGCACCTGACTACGTCCAGTTTAAATAAAGAAAATGCTTGGGAAGTATCCAAGGCTTAAATTTAACCCAAAGAACTAAATAACATTAGACTTAATAAAAGGTTATTACAAGACGAAAGCGACGCCGATCAAAGTAATTTCACTTTCACTTACTGATTTTTCGCCAAAAAGCAAATTTTACATACACACTCGAGCTGAAATAGACAAGAAAACGATCATTCAGTTGTCAAAGGTTTTTTTCCACGACTTTCTGGGGCCAGGGAGAAATATTTTAAGGTTTCCCAGCCCGGGAACTATGAATAATGACGCACGCAGAATTTCGAATCCTTCCTGATGGGCGGAACAAAAAATGGAGAAAAGAAGCTCCGAAAATGGCGTTTCTCCGGAACACTCGTGAATCAGCTCCTCAATCCTAATTTCCCCAAAATTTCACATCGAAAGAACCCAGAGAAACGTTTGAGATGCTTCCTCCCCGTCTCGTTACACTCCCTAATCAGCAATCAGCCCAAGCGCGTGGGGGAATGCAAGCCGAGGCGACGCGGCCCATTCATTTGGAAGGGCTTCAAGCGTCACTTCTTTGACTGGATTTTGGCGGGTTATAGGGTTCGGCGCAGTGGCTCCCTGCTATATAAGCAGGAAGGGGGGGTTTCAAATGAGGATTCCTTCCATTTTCTTTCAACCCTTTTCAAGCTTACTGGATAGCCCAGTGTCCCGCACAAGAAGGAAAATGTGGAATTTCCCTCGGAGGGTATCAGAGATCATTTAGCGGGTTCTTGAGAGAAAAGAAGTTGACGTGTTTTCCATGAAAATTTCTAAATATAATCTTCCAACTGTCCTCCGTTGAATTATTATTGTCAAATTATTCCACTGATTAAGGCAGGTTTTCACGGAGTACATAAAAAGTATTCTGGCAGTCTCCACTCTCTTTATGGACTTCCCTCTTAAATTCACAATACGACCTACTCCCTTTCATTCTATCTACAGATACTATTCTATTCCTTCCTCTCCCTCATTTATCCAACATTCTTCCCTCCGACACAGTTTTCAACATTCCCCCCCAGATCAGTACTGTCTACATCAAAACCTTTTGTTTCTTTCGTATCTCGTTAAGAAGTCTTCCTCCCCTCAACTACCATGTTTAGCACTTCATGGTTCTTCCTCATCTCCGTCCACTTCACAGTCTCCATTCTTCTGCACACCCACATCTCGAACGCCTCCAATCTTCTCTCTTACTCCTTTCTAAGTTTCTATGCTTCCGCAACGTAAAGTGCTACACTCCAGATCAGACTCTTCACTAAACTTGCCTTTACACAATTACATAACGGTTAAAACCATAACTTCGTTGAATGACGACCACATAAATTAATCTTTCTGCGCTATATTTCCTGTAAAAAGCACTTTAAATTTAAAGAATTTGTACGCATTCTCGTATGCAAAAAATGACTAAACATAGGAAACATTTTTCTTATTACTAGAATATTGGCAAAAACTGATTATTATATTTAAGAATTAGGATAAAAGCTAAAGTATAAATGTCAACGTGTATCCCTGCATAAGCGCATCCCTGCTTCTTCTAAGCTAGAGTCCCATTCACACGACATAACCGATCGCTTCCAGAAATTTTCTTCCTCTTCGGAGCAAACACCCTTAAGGCCTAAAAATCTTCAGAGTTGATGCAAGTTTACTGATCTTAACGATGTATTGAATAATGGGAGGTTATAAGGAACATAAACCTATCCTGCGTCAGCCAAACTCAAACATTCACCTTTTCCACCCCTCGTAAACCCGGAAATCATTTTTTTCAAACCCAGTTTTGGAAATAGACGCTTCGAGCAAAAGTCTCTCCTTTGCGTGAGTGCATGCGAAACAACGCTTATGAGGTTTGACGTCTTTCGGGACTTAATGCCGCCGAAAGTCTGAGAGAGGGCGGGATAGAAGAAGCCGGCTTCTCACGTCGACACCTCACCAAATTAGTGGGTTGAATATTGAGGGCGAATCCGGCCCACGCGGCCAAGTTTCCGAAATTTTTAGGAATCAGGTAGCATATGAATTCCTAAGCCGCTAATTCACATATATAAGGTAATAACGTCTTTCCACTTACTGGCCATAATAGACGTCGTTTCATTGCATCATATATTAAATTTTGAAACTTTAGGGTTGGAATTCGAGCACAATAACCACTCCAACACTGCCGTCCCAAACTCGTAACTAGTTCTTTAAAATAAACAGGACGTACCTGCTATTAGGACAGTATGGAAACTCTCGACTTCAATATGGAAAATGTACATAGGAAATCTGATTTCAAAAAACATAATTCATATATATCCTCTATATAAAAATATGTATAACCTCTCCTAATTCACAATTTTCTAGAAATTTTCTTTCACTTCGGCGCAAAGACTCTTAAGACCTGCCTCCTTCCTAAAGGCACTGTTTCCTAATGCCCACGGTTAATGAAGTAAAAACGACACCAAATCCAATGTAAACTAAAGCAGGCGTTCAAAAATTTGAAATAGCATTGCTAGCTTTTATGAAAATCTGTGGATCGAAACTAGGAGCTTGGGTTCAGCAACGCCACTCCAATTTTGCACGTAGCAATTAGGTTATTCAGCACCTCTTCTGCGCGGTTGAGGTCTGCCACTAAGCACGTGACCCATCATAAAAACGGCTCTTTCACTTTAATTACGTCATATTCTGTGCCCTCATTTAAGGCGTGTATCCTGTACCGAATAAAAATGGAAAAAACAGGCCCCCTGTGTACTGGTAAAGGTACTCCTATTATACGAGTGCCCGGCTATTATGAGGACTCGGAACAGACACCTGAGCTAGCCATTTCTAGAGCCCAAGGACGTTAGAGATATTTCATAGAGGACCTATTGGTCTTTAACAAGGACGTCGGACTCCATGGATGATCATTACTGGTGGCTGACACAATCAACCCACAGGTCTATGTGCCTTCGCTTCTCTTTCCTAAAGAGTGGCCCAGCCTAAAACACAAAAATCACTCGTAATTAATTACAATGCTTTAATATATTTTTATTGAGACCCGAATAATCTTATCGTTGTCGTATTAAATACAGCGTAAATAAAACAAAAGTAGAACGCATACGTAGAGACAGAAAATTGCCCTTGATTATTTACCCTGTGGTTATACTATGAAGATGGCTATATCCCCTACATAAAACTAAAAATGACAGGATGCTTACTCATAGCTATTTCCTTAATTTTTTTCAGGAACGGAAAAATTATTAATTATTCCCTCTTATGAGTCTCCCTTTTTCCTTATTCCAACTAAAGAGAGCTTTACAAAAATGGAAAGAAATCGTGCTGGGCCAAGTTAAACTCAGAGGCCTCTACGAGAGGAGAAAGATTGGGGAATGAGTCAGTCACAATCAGCGCCCTTTTCATACGCAGGTCCAGAATCGATACTCTTGAGAGAGTTATTTATGCGAATAAGTATTAATTTAAGTTGAAGAGAGAGAGAAGGCCTTTAAAAGATAAAGAGAAATTATTTTTTGCGAGCAATTACAATAGAAAGGGGATTTATTTGGAATAAGACGATAGGAGAGTCCCACAGGGACACTTACTGAGACCCATTGTCATTTCAATTTAGGGACTTATTATATGTGAAGCGGAAATGGGAAGAATTATAACACTACATCGAAGAAAGAGAATGGATTCTTTAAATTCTCGGAAAACTGGAGAATTCTACGGAATTTCGTGCAGCCAGACCTTGAGTCGATAGTGTTCCCTCTCGAAGAGATACACGAACTCGGCAACTCTACCTGTTACAGTTGTACAGCCGAAAACGAAGCCGGAAGCATTCCGACCACGGTTCTAAATAAGTATTACACAAACTGACCAACAAATAGACTTTACTGTCGATGGTTAAAGTCCCTAATTCCACTAGAAGATCTTTCCTGTTAGAATAAGAAGTTCTCGAACGGTGGAAACGATTAACGAAAATTTTCAATGAAAGTTCAAAATTTAAAAATTCAAAAATTTAAGAATTATCGGATTTCGGACGTCATGCTCATTAAAAATTACGGCGTAAATTTCTTTACAGATGTGCATGAAATAACAGCCACGTCACAATAATCTCACCTCTAGAAAAAGCCAAAAGGATTACGTATACGATTACGATATATTAAAAGGTTGTTAGGTCTGGTTACATGCCTGCATTTGCGTAGCAAAACGAATACTGATAAAAAATCTGATTTTGAAGGGTAGCATATGTATAGCTGTTATTTTTACTTAAAATTATTATTTCTTCAAACCTTAAATTCTACACTCACTAGCGCTATCTCTGTCATAATTTATTTTTTCCTTTCAAAAAGTCTGAGTCCCAGTCCATATTATACGCCTTGCATGACCCCAGCCCGCACGACAAAAATTCCACACTGTTGCATAAACTCCTAGATACATGGATACTGAGGTCAGACAATTATTGCACTATTCATGCTGGTATACGGACTTTGTTTTCGTGAATTCAAAATTTGCCACTTTCATTGAAATATAAATAAGAATCAATCTTATGGCAAGGATCCCACTGTTCATGATGCTGCCTTAATAATGGCCTGTATGTCTATTTAAAAATTATATAAATAATTAAAAATGAGCATTGAAATATACTAGATAGTTGTTATTGATCACTTTTTTAATGCTCCTGAAAGATAATGGTGATTTGGTCGTATGTAATATTAAAAAAACATTCAACTCATCGCCAATGTTCTATCATGCAAACATCATCAGGGCTATATTTAAAATACAAGTGTAATGTAAAACAGTGATTGGAATATATAAAATTAATATAATATCATACAACCATAAATTTTTTAAGCACCTTCAGATTCAAATATCTAATTTTACCAAAAGAGTAACATTATTTTTCCATTTTGTAGACTTTTTTGTAACTTGGATACCATCTTTTGAAACTAAATGAACTTAAAAATTTACGGTAGCATGGTTTTTTATTTATTTTCTAATTTCCACTAACTATTTTACATTACAAATATTACTTTACAATATAGCCCTCAGTACTTCGTACATTACAATACAGCCCTTTACATTAACTTTGTACCTTACAATATAGCCCTGATGGTTGATAATTGTTTTCCGGGCCAATGCGGCGTTGACTTATTTTGGTGGATTTTTTTTGCAATTTTTTGGACTCGAAGGCGGGAGCTGGAATACGTCCGAAACTGTCGTTCACCAAAATGAGTGAACGCGGCATTAACATGAAAAACAATTACCGAATAATCACTGCGGAAGCCTCCATACCATACCATAGCCTTGATGAAATATACATTAAAGAAAAGTTTGCGATAAGTTGAATTTTTTAAAGCACCCGCGGCCAAAACTTCACAACCTCTCTAAAGTATAGAAATATATTATAACTCTGACGTCATCAGTGATGAGATGCCAGTGTTTGGAAAGTATTTGAGCGTTTTTGCGCTCTTATGACTTCTAATGCTAATTAATTGCTTCTTAAACGACCAAAAGTTGACATAAGGCAACTCTTCCTCAATTAGATTACCCTTCAAATATTTGTAATTGGAATTTTCTACCGCAACTCCACTGAAAATTATCGTTTCAGAACTTGAAAAATATTATTCTTTTGCTATGAATTATTCATTAGATATTAACTTTTTTTTTAATAGTACGGTTACGAGGCTAAGGCCAGTTTTGATCACGACCATTACGCTAAAACAAACTTCCATTCGATTTTCGCGTAAATAGACCGAATAATCTTGATATTATCAACATGCTCCTAATTCTTAGACAAGGATCACCCATAGGGCCTCAGTAAAAATTCTGATTTCACTTGCAACCTTATAACGCATCATAGAGCACAGAATTATTTTATCTTTAGTCTATAAAGTAGAAGATTATAATTAATTATTTCATTAAAATGACGATCTCCTAGTTTCTTGGGGGATCCTTTTTAAGAGAGCGTATGCCTCACAATCGAAAGGTAATTTTGTGATGTTGTTCTCCATGGAAACATACCTTAATAGGTAGAATACTCCAACAATAATTACCAGCTTAACACTCACGTTATCCTCTTAAAATGTTAAAGATGCATTTTAAGCTCACATCGTTACCAATATTGGCTTATATCTTCAATATGAAAATTTTACCACAACATCTTTTCGAAGGTTAATTTTTTATATCGAATATAAAGGTCTCAGTTGAAATATTTTAACTATATTCACCCAGAAAATTTCGATATTGTAGCGCAAGTTGTCAAAGAGTAGTACGTCACGAAAAATTACAAAATACGACTGGTAGAGTAATAGTGATGCTCCCTCTTAAGAGACGTTTCTTAGAGCAAATCTAACTTGACCCCACGGTAATGAATGTTCTAAGTATGTGCATACTTAATTTCTTTTTTTCCTTCCTTTCTTTGGAGCAGGAGCCTGGCGATCGGAGGCCAGGATACGCTGGCCCGGGAGCGAACGCGGGACGGCACGGCCAGCGCCTATTCGGGTCACTACAGCACCAAAGGACTGACTCCTTCGGGCAAGGGGCAGCGCGAAGACCTGCACATACAAATGCGGGTACGTTCATCACCCTCCCACCCATCCAACTGAACATCAACTCGCCTCACATTCTTCCCATTCAACACTTTTAGGGATGCCTGGGATGTATACAAGAGGGTACCTCTTTTCGACAATGTTCAATATCCGGAAAAATCACAGTAATATAAACAATGTAATGCTGATTCCCTTCCCCAAGAAAAGAATGGAATTTACGCATCGAGCCATATTGAGAAGGACATAAAGCATTTCCCTCTATTTAAATACATGAAAAATCACGAAACTTTGAGAGTATTCTCAGCTAGTATAATTTGGCTAAGAAGATACATTATATTAATTAGACACAACAGTTTTTGCAAATAAACATGCTCATTCCTAACATAAGAATTTTGCGCAATTTCCCTTTTTAAGTACAGGCAAGTCGGCTATATTTAGGCTGACTTCAATCCATCTTCAACTGATCCCGTGATAGTGCATAGCGACCACCATTCCTATGTTTTGAATTTTCAATAATTGGTAAAAACTTGCAAACTCCAATAAATATTAAATACGTGATTTTCGTGATACGTTTTCTACATCGATTCTTATTATCGGCAAAAATTTTTGATTCACACTTTCGAGGTTTGACAAAAAAATATCGTAAATAATTTCTTTAATATAATATTTAAGGGCCATATTTTTAGGCAGAGAGATGTCAATTAGAATGAATTTGGTAAGGAGATATTTAAAACCATGTTTTGATGTTTTAACTCACTTAAAATTGGAGTTTACTTAGCACGGAGTTCTCATTGTATGCGATGGTAAACTCACAAACTTCATTCCGATTTTCATTTCATTCGACATCGAATAACTCGATGAAAGAGTTTCCTTGAACCAAAACCTTGTATGCAAGACAAAATATTTTCACAGTCCAAGATAAGGAGAACCTCTTGGTAAATGACGTAGGTGGTCTTGAAATCTAAGAAAACATCATAAAAGTGAAAATTTGCAAGGGGGCAACGGTGCACTCCAAAATTAATGAAGAATTAACATAACAACTTGTATCTATGGCGAGCGAGAAACATTTACCACGGAATGAAAGGGGAAATGTACCAATTCATGACTCTGCATGTAGCAATTCTGATCAGACTATCGTCAATTTTCAAGATAAGTTAATTGATGCACATTAAATCATCTATTTGGCACGAATATATGCCACTTTAATTTATTATTTATTTCTATTTTATTATTAGTAAGAGCTTTATTAATTACTTTCATTGCAATTTTAATTCCAGCAAATCCCTCGAAATATAAATGGAAATGGATTGGAAAATGCCAGAGGAATTCCTATGCAATCCAAATTAATTTGGAATAAACGATGCTAAAGTTTATTTCGGCGACAAATGATACTATAAAAACCAATGAATACGTTAAGTGCGATAATGTAGAAATTAAAGTATACGAGCTTAAGAAAATAAACGAAGCTAAAAAGATTTTTAAAATACTTATAAATAAATTTTAGGTACATTAAATAAAATGAAAAGTATTTCGGATAAATTATTCCGGAATTTATCGGATTGTCAGTTTGAAAGAGACAAGTAACTTCCGGAGAAATATTTTCCGTTTAGTTTATAAATTGAGGCATTAACCACGATTTCTTCATTGTTATAATATGCATTCCTTTGAAGGAATTCTCGGTACCGTAGGTAACAGCTGAGGGATTTTTAAATACCTCATCGTCTCAAAAAATTAATTCAGAGAAAAGTAATCTAACTTTTAAAAGTTTCACTCGATATATATTAACAAAATATTATGGTCTACATATTTAACAGCACTGCAGCATTATCAGGACTACAGTAAAGTGTAAAATGCTGACCAGAGCAAAATTATTTTATAAATCATATATTGAGTGGCATTTTACTAAGTCACGACGGAGTTCCACGAAGTATCGGCCGCTAGTCATTTTTAACCAAAAGATTGCCGACAACGGTGGAAACCACGTGAAGGGAAAGTTGTTTACGAGGATTATGGAAAACAGGGGGATGTGAACCGTTTATAAACGAATTTTCCTGAATGTCCCGCCAATAGAGACAAGACTACAACGAATATATGCATACACTGGCGAAGAGGTCACAAGAAGCCATTGTTGTAGACGCCTAATGCTTAGGCTTTCATGAATAACAGAAACACCGGCTCCCCAACTACGCCTATCCTCAACTGGGTTTACTTCCTCTGCTTAGCTTAAGCCCTACAAAGACCCCATCTTACATGACTAGCGATTTGGGCTCCACCTCCGCTGGAAGAAAATACCCCGCACGTTGCAGGAACTTCTGCGCCGCTTCCGCCTCTTGATTGCGCAAGTTCTCAGCTAAGAATGCGTTCGGAATGACGAGAAGCGATATCTCTTGTTAAAGAGCGTGCGAGGAAATTTAAGCTCCAAAATACCTTGAATCCTTTAAAAGGATGCATCATTCCCCCTACGACGGTCTATTTTCGTGGCGTATTGCTTGTTTAAAAATAACGCCTGTTCATACGTCGACTTTGACAACTTAAATTGTCAAACGATAAGCTGGACTCGTACGTGCGAAAGGTAACTGAAATGCACTTCAAAGAGAGTGACAATCGATTAAGGACGTGGTCGATCATTATTCGATCTATTAGCAAAGTAAAAGCATTAAAACTTTAAACGTAGTAGTAATCGATGGCTATACATGTATGGCAAAAGATAATCACTGATTCAACTACGCAGGGAAAAATTTAGTTATAGCTAGTTATTTCAATTTATTTCTTGTGAGGGATCAATAGTAACCCAAAATTAAACTTAATTGTCTCACTAAGAAGGGGAGATGAAAATATTTCCTATTAGTCAACATCGTTTCTTTCATTTTCATATATATGCGATCATGAAGCGTATTGATACATTTTGAATAATGCATAAATAATAGAAGCGAAATAATGTTTTAAATTACAGCTATGAAAGTCAACTTCGATGAGTAATTCAGGCACAATACTGGCATCTTGAAATTATGATGATGATCGGAACGTAAATAGCAGACCCTTGGAAACGCTTACCAGTACCATAGATATAAATATTTTACCTCATTATTCCTTTAATAAGACTTTTATATTTGAGATAAAGACATTTATTACATGTTCAAATACTTTAAATTTGATATACTCTGAAAATTTTTAGATGATAAGTAGCATAATTTTTGGCTGTACATATACTAAATCAATAAAATCTACTCATTGGCAGAGTAATTAATTGCTAATTCAAATATTTCGCTTGCTTTACGCATTTCCATGCTAAATGATTTTGCAGCTCGGTAAGTTCGATAAAAAACTGAAAATTTGTAATGATTATATTACGAGAATTCAACATTCATCGCCTGATGATACGACCTGCAATGGTCGCGAAAGCTCGCGTGGCAAAGCGCAATACGCAGCTGCTCCCGAAAGCCGTTGACAACAATGCACCTCGCTGCGAAAGCCTACGTTCCAAGCTACGTATATTACAAGAAATTAATAGCATCTATACTGCTTCTAACAAGTTTTTGCCATTTCATATAAGCATTCGTCTTTCAGTAGTAATATTTGGAAATATGAAAAATTGGTAGGTGACATATAAAGGGCAATTTCTATCGAACATTGTTTTATTTTGAATCTAATATTATTTTTCGATAATAATGTTTCACATTCCTCCATCGACCTTTTGTTGTAAACCTCTCGCAGACCTAAAATTATTATGTCGTTCACAGAAAAATTACTTAGCATCGCTGAGGCTTTCTTATGTTTTTTATCGGGGTAATTTGAACTTCTGAGATTGAATAAAATCAGCTTGTATGAGTAGACGAATATTACAATAGAGGACTCTTCATTCGGTCACCGGATGTTCTGCCATCCACCTCGCATGAAAATGTGTGAACGAAAGTCGCCACTCATATCAATGATGGCAGATCTATTTTCACGAAGCTATAATTAGAGCTGTTAACCGATATTTATACTTAAAATATAACTAAAAACTTCAGGCTTTACTTTGTGAAACCTCTCCATATTGGAATTAAGGAAATAAAACTTTGTAAGGTTCACTGATTGTTTAATTAAGGGCACGACCCGGGTTTCGTAACTTAGTTACATCGTCAGGTTATAGTTTCGTAACTTAGTTACACCTGACGATGTAACTAAGTTACGAAACCCGGGTCGTTCCCTTAATTAAACAATCAGTGAACCTTACAAAGTTTTATTTCCTTAATTCCAATGTATATTTAAGACCATATAATTAGGAAAATTCATAAATTTTCAACACTAATCCTCGCCAGTGCGAATACTCTATTGCAAATATTGGGGGCCCATGGATTTTATCCAATCATCGCCGCGCTTCGCTGTGGATATTTTTGAAACCCGATTAAAATGCGTCCTAAGTGCCAACATAAATCTATCTTCTATGGGACGAACTTCTCCATGTAGATACCATCTAAACTTGTTTCGAGAATGAAGCAAGCGATAAGATACTTTGAGATCGTACACATAAAGATCGTACACACTCTTTCAACCTCTTACTTGAAGATTTATCGTACATCCCCGCCGACGTTTCCCTTATAACTTAAACGTCACATTTCTCACAGATGATTCATGAACCAATTGAGCCTCAATACCGGTGATTTACGATGTTCGCGGCTATTTGACCACCTCAGCTACCGCACTCGCGAAATTTACCTTTTCAATCCAACTGGGTCTCTTTTCTGTTAGAGATACGTCTCAAGACCATGCGCTAAGCTTCCTATCGCGAGGGTAACCCTAGAATGAGACATTTTTCTGCCTAGTAAAATCTGTTACGGAGAACTTATATGATTGGTTAAAATCAGATTTCAAATCAACCGTATGATTGTCCGATGCAAGGCTGGAAAATTGCTTTCCCATATACATACATGTACATCTGAATATTCCATAAGTTGTCATTAGTGTAGCATTAAATGCACACCATGTAAGGTCAAAGGCATTTATTCAACACAGGACGCTTGAATAATTATACTTATTAAGGGAATCCATTCATATGAGTAAATTGGTTAAAAACAACATCCACATGTTCATTCGCGTAAAAAATTCGCTGAGTCAACGAGATATTGAATTCTCTTGATAATTCCAAACAATTTCATGTGAATTCAACCGAAGTTCAGATATTTTGCATGATTAAAGACTTGGATTCCATATATTATAATTGGTATTTATACCTATATAATGACCACATTCAAACTTTAAATTTAAATAACGTTTCTCTAGTTTCGTATCGAGAGATTTTTTTCATAATCATATTTAATACTGACACTGATGAGATTACGCCCTAAAAATGAAAATATAGTATTTTTTAGAAACGTCAGCGTCATCTGTAACACCACCCAATAATAATCCCGAAAATTCCATTTATAACAAATTAGAAAGCATAGGAACCTTCTCCTTCAAAAACTACATATATTTGCCAGTTTTCATCATGCATTGGGGCAAATAGACAGACTTAGTACATCATTATAAGTGTAAATTAATGACAAATAATTTCCATGTTTATTTTATACTGTACTAAAAGGTAAAATGAGAACGAAAATTCTGGTAACCTGAGAAAGCTAGCAAGCCGACTACGAAAATATTGCTTCTTTGGATCAAATGCAATCGCAATCAATTCCGAAAGAGGGATTATTCGAGAGTGAGTCTACGAGAGAACGCGTTCAACTGCAGACGCATTCAAGAGGCTAGGTGGTCATTATTCAAAACATTACATTATCCGAGCTAGAAAATAATCATATTCACAACAAAAAATTCGATGAAGATTTGAAATAATTAGTTTAATGCATTTTTTCTATTCTTACTTAGGATGACTATTGTAGCTGCTTCCTAAAGTAGATGGAATTATACATGGAGCACTATATAAAAATATTTCTTGATTATCTAGACCTTTTTTCAAAAGCCTACGCACAGTGGGCGGAAATCGGAAAAAGCCGGACAAAATTACAAAATGGCTTTTTTTGAGTTATAAACTTGAAACTTCGCAGGTATACTCAAAAATGATTGAAATTTATTGATATGTACTTCATTTGAAATAGATCTTACCCGTTACTGAGATACAGAGGCTCAAACGTGAGCAAATTTCCATAAAAACGCCCGTCTTCAATTTTCTCTGAAAATCTTCCAAAGTAAGTGGATGGTGAAGTTATGGGTGGGTTCTTGCCGAATAAAAAACCACATAATCTGTTAGCATGGTGTTTTTTTCTTTAATTTTCCGTAATCTTAAAGAATACAGCCCATAAAATCTTACCGTGCAGTAACAAAATGGCGGATACTGTTTTTCGACGAAGTTTTACATTTAGGTAGAGTTTCAAATAGGTTTTCGGCAAGGTCGCGCAGAGTAACTTATATGAGAGCATTGTTTGAAAATTTCTTGAGGTCTTTATTTAGTTTCGGAACCTTCGGAAATATATGTGAAGAACAGAAGGAAAAATTCGGGTTATACCTTCTATCTCGCACACGCTCACCGAGGCGGCCACAGAGAGTTCGTTCTCGATATATAGAGATAATTGAGGTAAATTGCACAATTTTGTGGAAATAAACAAATTCAGGAAAATGCGAAAATTAATCGCGCAGGTCCTTTAGAGTTGAGTTCTGGATTTTTTGTGCTTATAGCACCCGTCCTAATACCATAGCAAAGAACCACTACTGAATGAAAATTTTCATTAATTAGTCAAGATTGTTTCAAGTATTCATAGATACCATTTTCATCCTATTCCTATTTCCTCCAATTTAGACGGAAAAATGAGCAAAGCGCAAGAAATAAAACGATTATGACCTCAATGAAGTGTCCCTGTGGGCAGTGGCGCAGCGAGGAGGGGGTTTTGGGGGATAAAACCCCCCCACAGAGCTCAGAGAAATTTTTAAGTTTAATCCATTTCACTTTATTGGATTAATATTACCCAGAGAATAGTCTAGATATTAATAAAATATCCCTCAGAAGGCCCTAAAACTCACCATTTTGAACCATTCATCTGAAAATTTTTCTAGGGGATTGTCCTCGCACCTTCCGCTTACCCTGGCGGGTATTCCACACCCTCAGACACCCCAATGTTTTACACCCGAAACCCCCCTAGCCTTAATATCTAGTTGCGCCCCTGCCTGTGGGGCTATTCCTATCACCTCGTCCGTAATGACTTCTTCCTCGGCTATAAGGGGCACTTAAAAATAATTGCTGCCCATCTTTACTCTTCCTACCAATGAGCCCGATTCTATTAAACCCAGACTTTCTGCGTCTATTGTGGCCTGCAAAAGAATGGAGGTGAGCTAAGTGTGTGAAGAGAAATCATAGCAATGAATACTCAGCTCCCTAAAATCTTCGCCTATTGTATGCCAAAGCGTGCTACTAAGGAAGCTTAGCACAGTGGGCGGAAATCGGAAAAAGCCGGACAAAATTACAAAATGGCTTTTTTTGAGTTATAAACTTGAAACTTCGCAGGTATACTCAAAAACGATTGAAATTTATTGATATGTACTTCATTTGACATAGATCCTACCCTTTACTGAGATACAGAGGCTCAAACGTGAGCAAATTTCCATAAAAACGCCCGTCTTCAATTTTCTCTGAAAATCTTCCAAAGTAAGTGAATTGTGAAGTTATGGGTGGATTCTTGCCGAATAAAAAACCACATAATCTGTTAGCATGGTGTTTTTTCTTTAATTTTCCGTAATCTTAAAGAATACAGCCCATAAAATCTTACCGTGCAGTAACAAAATGGCGGATACTGTTTTTCGACGAAGTTTTACATTTAGGTAGAGTTTCAAATAGGTTTTCGGCAAGGTCGCGCAGAGTAACTTATATGAGAGCATTGTTTGAAAATTTCTTGAGGTCTTTATTTAGTTTTCTTTGAAATAAGTTTGCGTCGCCGGAAATTACATTGATTTTTCGATCGCGCGGCAGGGTTCTTCTCCGCGCGTCGGGAGTTGGATTAGCCGCGCCGCGGTAAGGTTATTGAAGCTGTATGGGTTTTAACGCTCAACATTCACCGTTTTTATGTTTTGCTTCAAGACACCGATTCTCAAATGGTCTATGGTGAAGACAGTGGAGGTTTTTCATGCGATGTACTTGCACGTATCATCGAAGTTCATTTCGTTATCATCGGATACGCTCGAAGACTATGCTTCTATTAAAAGCGTTCAAACCTCGACAAAGTGAGTTGTTTTCCTGGGACTCATACAAAAAGACCTACCAGAAAGATACCAGCTGAGACCCTTATAACTTCTTCAATCACCGATCCCTGACCCTCAGGATTCTAATTTCGAAAACGGTCGTTTTATGACACCCTGGAGTGGAGCCCTTGGCCGTCTTAACGGAGGTATTTCCATGGGAACTTCTAGCTTTTTTAAAATGTGCATCATACCCTCAGTTCTACTTTGACATACAGATTACCATGTCTTTACACGTTTACCATACGTTCCTCCCCGTGTACGCATAACGTGGATAACCATAGGTTCGACAAATTTATAATTTCTAAATTTTACATAGGCTCCATCCGCCATTCCATATAAAATGCCACCTCACATTATTATCTCACCATTTTAGTTTACTGTTTAGTTACTTAATTCTAATTTCAATGTTTACTATCTATCCACGAATAAATGTGTTTTAATTATAATTTTATGCCAATTGGCGTAACTGATTTAACCCTTCTGATTGGACTACTATTTGGGATACCGATCTATTTAATTTGATTAATTGTTGAACTTCGTTATAATTTTTGGAATCTCGGAAACGTATTGGATTATGATGTAGTATGGGCACTGTGGGAGTGAGTCAGTTCTAATGTACGACTCAGCAGATTGAGCTGTGAGGCGAGAGAGTCTTATTTGGTGAGTCGCGACTCCCTCCCCACACGACTCCCCCCCCGCGCTCACTGCGTGTGTTGGAGTCGTGTACGGTGGAAGTCGGACTCCATGCGCACACGACTCCTTCCACATACATTTTCCGTGTGAGGCTCATCGCACGTTCGGCGGGTCAAAGGGAGCACATGGCACTTTCCGCGGCACTACTCACCTTTTCACGCGGCTTGAAAGATTCTCCTGATTCATTTTCTGGGTATGACTAAAGAATATTATGTGGCCATTATCGTAATTCTCTCTCCTGTATTTTCCAAGCGTCGCACAGTGGGCGGAAATCGGAAAAAGCCGAACAAAATTACAAAATGGCTTTTTTTGAGTTATAAACTTGAAACTTCGCAGGTATACTCAAAAACGATTGAAATTTATTGATATGTACTTCATTTGACATAGATCCTACCCTTTACTGAGATACAGAGGCTCAAACGTGAGCAAATTTCCATAAAAACGCCCGTCTTCAATTTTCTCTGAAAATCTTCCAAAGTAAGTGAATTGTGAAGTTATGGGTGGATTCTTGCCGAATAAAAAACCACATAATCTGTTAGCATGGTGTTTTTTCTTTAATTTTCCGTAATCTTAAAGAATACAGCCCATAAAATCTTACCGTGCAGTAACAAAATGGCGGATACTGTTTTTCGACGAAGTTTTACATTTAGGTAGAGTTTCAAATAGGTTTTCGGCAAGGTCGCGCAGAGTAACTTATATGAGAGCATTGTTTGAAGATTTCTTGAGGTCTTTATTCAGTTTTCTTTGAAATAAGTTTGCGTCGCCGGAAATTACATTGATTTTTCGATCGCGCGGCAGGGTTCTTCTCCGCGCGTCGGGAGTTGGATTAGCCGCGCCGCGGTAAGGTTATTGAAGCTGTATGGGTTTTAACGCTCAACATTCACCGTTTTTATGTTTTGCTTCAAGACACCGATTCTCAAATGGTCTATGGTGAAGACAGTGGAGGTTTTTCATGCGATGTACTTGCACGTTTCATCGAAGTTCATTTCGTTATCTTTGGATACGATCGAAGACCATGCTTCTATTAAAAGCGTTCAAACCTCGACAAAGTGAGTTGTTTTCCTGGGACTCATACAAAAAGACCTACCAGAAAGATACCAGCTGAGACCCTTATACCTTCTTCAATCACCGATCCCTGACCCTCAGGATTCTAATTTCGAAAACGGTCGTTTTATGACACCCTGGAGTGGAGCCCTTGGCCGTCTTAACGGAGGTATTTCCATGGGAACTTCTACATTTTTAAAAACGTGTATCATACCCTCAGTTCTACTTTGACTGTGGTGAAGGAAAGCTAAGTTCTCTTGAGTGCGCAGAATTTGTGAAAGTGATTTTAATTTGCTTGTGGAGCGTAGAAATTTCCACTTGTCTGTAAGTACGTTTTTGAATAAATCCCCGAACATCTTTTTCAAAATAGTTATTTTAATTTATATTATCAAATTTAGCTGAAAATTTTCTTAGCATTCCTTTCCTAACTAAAATAAATTAAAATTTAAATTATCAAATGCCACTGTTTAAATTCCAATCGATACAAACATATCCAATATGCATTCAGAAAATCATATGTGGCAGTGCAGCGTACACAAACCAATAGAATATTTATAGATATCAGGTGAACGATATTTTACATCTCCTAAGTTATTCATACTCGACGCTATTGCACCGCAGATTTAGAACCCCATGATTCAGCTGTCCTTCAGTGTGTTGCAAACTTAAAACTATCGTTTTTCTTAATTTCGAAATGACTATACTTCCCTGTAGGATAATAAGGTTAATGGGTTTTAAGATTAAGAAAAAATTAGGATAATAAGGTAAGCAATGTAAGCATTACTTTTCCGTTGATCATGATCAGTAGTAAAGAGAACTTGATCGTGTAAAATCCAGAGTTGAAATCATTAAGACCATCCACCTGCCTTTCGATATAGGTAATGTCTTTCTGATTTTGTAACTTCTTTTGTCTCTTTTTTTCACCTAAAGCGGATGGGATGACAAAATCGTGTCGACGTCGGCAGTGGATTTCCCCAGATAGTGTCATCTAAAATTGTAGAGCCTATATGTGAGAAGTGCCTCCGATGCAATTTAAATTCTTTATCAAAAGTTTAGAGATAAATGTAATTAACCAAGAGAAAGTGGAAACTTCAGTCGTTACCTGTAGCGCCTTTGTTACCTGCTGCTTTTTAATCAAACTAAGAGATACAAGGGAACTCATGACTAGGAATTTATCTGAAACATCCACTTGTTGCCACATTTGCTTATATTGAGAGTGGCCCGAACTTCCATCAAAACCGTACTTAGAGATTAATCTGTAGTTCACCACACATTTTAATTCTTGAGAGGTGGAAGTGGTGGCTAAGCAGGCTATTGTTCCCAATATGGTGTGGTTCAGTGGTGCTTGAAGGTTTACTTCGCATATGGTCTCAGTTATTTTAATTCCTTCGTTATAAGCTGCCTTTTTTGCTATCGCTATTCTATCATAACTGGGATACAATTCGTGTCCATGGCTCAGAGCTGTCCTACGAAAAGACCCATGTTGACGCTTGGTCAAATCAGAGGCAATCATCAATGACAGAGCCTCTTCCACTGTCATCTCAGGGTGGACCTTTTCACTCGTCCTCCACTTTGAAAGAACTCTCTTAGCCCGAGTAGGGGTCGCAGTTGTTATTTCTGCAATTAGGTGAGCTGCTGCAGTGTCTCCCTTCTCTCTCAAACTCACAGATGCCGCGAGAGCAAGCTCAGCAGTAGTAGCAGTATTTTTTAAAGTTTGAATTTTCTTCTGCGTGATCTAACAAATTAGGTGCGACATTTTTTTGGCCGCCCTGGAATGCCTGGCAAATATAATACAAATTTTGTAGCATGAAGCTACAGGGGGAATTTTATTTAGTCAATCAATTTGAGAGGAATAGATTTTTACAAAAATACAAGACTCAACCGGCTGTCGTTGAAGTATCGGGAAAGTGATGCATAACAAATTCTGGAAATGTTATAGAGTCAGCGAGCCAACTTTTGTATCGACACAAAAATCATTCATTATATCGAGAACTCTCTACCCATTTCTTAAGGTATGGCCATAGAATGCGTTTTGTCAGGAAGTCATTGAGAAATTTCAGAGCATCATGGCCTTGTCTTAAATTCAGCCTCCGCGATAAATAATGGAGCAAATACTTTTTACCGAGTGAATGATTTTTTTACCAATTCCAATATTATTTTGTAGATATCAAGTAATGTAATAATGTGAGGTGGCATTTTCTATGGAATGGCGGATGAAGCCTATGTAAAATTTAGAAATAATAAATATGTCGAACCTATGGTTATCCAATGCCCTAATGCGTACACGGGGAGGAACGTATGGTAAACGAGTAAAGACATGGTAATCTGTATGTCAAAGTAGAACTGAGGGTATGATACACGTTTTTAAAAATGTAGAAGTTCCCATGGAAATACCTCCGTTAAGACGGCCAAGGGCTCCACTCCAGGGTGTCATAAAACGACCGTTTTCGAAATTAGAATCCTGAGGGTCAGGGATCGGTGATTGAAGAAGTTATAAGGGTCTCAGCTGGTATCTTTCTGGTAGGTCTTTTTGTATGAGTCCCAGGAAAACAACTCACTTTGTCGAGGTTTGAACGCTTTTAATAGAAGCATAGTCTTCGAGCGTATCCGATGATAACGAAATGAACTTCGATGATACGTGCAAGTACATCGCATGAAAAACCTCCACTGTCTTCACCATAGACCATTTGAGAATCGGTGTCTTGAAGCAAAACATAAAAACGGTGAATGTTGAGCGTTAAAACCCATACAGCTTCAATAACCTTACCGCGGCGCGGCTAATCCAACTCCCGACGCGCGGAGAAGAACCCTGCCGCGCGATCGAAAAATCAATGTAATTTCCGGCGACGCAAACTTATTTCAAAGAAAACTAAATAAAGACCTCAAGAAATTTTCAAACAATGCTCTCATATAAGTTACTCTGCGCGACCTTGCCGAAAACCTATTTGAAACTCTACCTAAATGTAAAACTTCGTCGAAAAACAGTATCCGCCATTTTGTTACTGCACGGTAAGATTTTATGGGCTGTATTCTTTAAGATTACGGAAAATTAAAGAAAAAACACCATGCTAACAGATTATGTGGTTTTTTATTCGGCAAGAATCCACCCATAACTTCACAATTCACTTACTTTGGAAGATTTTCAGAGAAAATTGAAGACGGGCGTTTTTATGGAAATTTGCTCACGTTTGAGCCTCTGTATCTCAGTAAAGGGTAGGATCTATGTCAAATGAAGTACATATCAATAAATTTCAATCGTTTTTGAGTATACCTGCGAAGTTTCAAGTTTATAACTCAAAAAAAGCCATTTTGTAATTTTGTCCGGCTTTTTCCGATTTCCGCCCACTGTGCTAAGCTTCCTTAGTAGCACGCTTTGGCATACAATAGGCGAAGATTTTAGGGAGCTGAGTATTCATTGCTATGATTTCTCTTCACACACTTAGCTCACCTCCATTCTTTTGCAGGCCACAATAGACGCAGAAAGTCTGGGTTTAATAGAATCAGGCTCATTGGTAGGAAGAGTAAAGATGGGCAGCAATTATTTTTAAGTGCCCCTTATAGCCGAGGAAGAAGTCATTACGGACGAGGTGATAGGAATAGCCCCACAGGCAGGGGCGCAACTAGATATTAAGGCTAGGGGGGTTTCGGGTGTAAAACATTGGGGTGTCTGAGGGTGTGGAATACCCGCCAGGGTAAGCGGAAGGTGCGAGGACAATCCCCTAGAAAAATTTTCAGATGAATGGTTCAAAATGGTGAGTTTTAGGGCCTTCTGAGGGATATTTTATTAATATCTAGACTATTCTCTGAGTGATATTAATCCAATAAGGTGAAATGGATTAAACTTAAAAATTTCTCTGAGCTCTGTGGGGGTTTTATCCCCCAAAACCCCCTCCTCGCTGCGCCACTGCCCACAGGGACACTTCATTGAGGTCATAATCGTTTTATTTCTTGCGCTTTGCTCATTTTTCCGTCTAAATTGGAGGAAATAGGAATAGGATGAAAATGGTATCTATGAATACTTGAAACAATCTTGACTAATTAATGAAAATTTTCATTCAGTAGTGGTTCTTTGCTATGGTATTAGGACGGGTGCTATAAGCACAAAAAATCCAGAACTCAACTCTAAAGGACCTGCGCGATTAATTTTCGCATTTTCCTGAATTTGTTTATTTCCACAAAATTGTGCAATTTACCTCAATTATCTCTATATATCGAGAACGAACTCTCTGTGGCCGCCTCGGTGAGCGTGTGCGAGATAGAAGGTATAACCCGAATTTTTCCTTCTGTTCTTCACATATATTTCCGAAGGTCTCCGACTGCTTCAGATATACCGAATGTCAGCGAACTAAGGAGGCCAGCTGCATGACTTCCAAGCGGTCGGAAGACAGAATAGCATTCATTCGAGGGAAAACCCCTTCGCAGGCCCTTAAGTATGCCTGCTTCCGCCCCCACGCTTTTTCACTCCGGGGGTTGTTTAGGTGCTTAAAGCAGAGATCCGAACGCCGCGACGATCTAATAATATTGCGAATTTTTGTTGCAATTGAATTACTACAAAAGGTGTATCATTTGTTTTAACGGCCTGAATTTCGGGAAAAAAATTCAATGCGGGAAATTTTTGTGAAATTTCTTCGCCCTGTGAAATAAGGTTTGCAATAATTTATTGACAACATCGTGCAATTGTTTAACTTCCATACTAAAAAAATTCTGAGGGGTTTGGAGGCCTACTGTGCGCTGGCTAGAAATGCGAAAGCTGGGTGAATCGCCAAGGTCGGCCTGCTCCTTAATCCAGTGGCGGATACATATGGGGGGCGCAGGGGGCGCGCGCTGCCCCCTTGCGGAGCCACCTGCATTGACTAACATTGTAGAACCACAATTGTAACTTTTTTATATCATAAGAAAGAATTATCTTGTATATGGGTAAAATCAGCTTAAATGAAACTTTCTCCAACTTTGAATGCGACTTATTTTTCATTCCGATAAAAGTATAGGTGGCTCAAGAAATATTTTGCGCCCTCCCTTTGAGTTTTTTCTCTATCCGCTACTGTCTTAATCTGGTTTCCTCCAACAACGAATTGCTGCCAAGGGGCCTTAATGGGAGGAGTTCAGGTTTTATGTACCCTTGCATCCCCCTACCCTTAGCACATAAATTTTCAAGCATATAGAAAGAATTTTAAACGAGTAATACGACACCAAAAATGTCACCATCACAAAACACGTCACCGGTCGAGCGGGAGGAATGGGTCCGCTTAAGTTATTAAGTCCGCAATCCGTTCTTAAGTACTGTAATCTTATACTGAACATACTGAACTACCAGATTGCTCGAGTACATACTGCACTATTTTGACCTCCTATGCCATATCAAATGCTACGGTAAGAAATTCTGTAATCCTTGAAGCAGGTTGTTTTCTGAGAAACAAACGATCGTTTGGCAAGAATATTAATGCTTCCTCTGTCAAAAGTCTGTGCGAGCAACAGCCTGCGCATGACGTCTCCTCTAAACGCCCGAGCGAGCACAAAGTTCTCGCAAAAAAATCGAAGCTGGAGACGAATGGAAAAAATATTCAATTTCACCCTTCGATAGAAAATACATCGATTTCACCACTCCAATCCTCTATGTTATTTCTACTGTATAGGTACCTTTTTCTTAACCTTTGCGCAACCAAACTCTACAAATGAGGTACCAAAATGCACAGAATTTATCAGAGAGCATGCGACGGCATATCTTACTTCCTAAATATTGCTATTGTTTCCTAAAATTTGTTTTTAAATAATTAAAAAAAATTAAAAACAAAAAACAAAAAAAGACAAAAAACCGGTAAATATTCCTGACGTTAACGGCGCAAAAACTGATACATTTGTTCATTTGCAACAATATCTCGCATTCTTTAAATAACTTTTATCAAAATGCGGCTGATTCCACATTCAAGTCTCCTGTTGATACGTAAGTATATGAGTCATCAAGTGCGTTTAACAGAGGATAGTGTAATTACTTCCAATGTTGTGTTTAAAGAGGTCCTCTGACCTCAATTTGTACATGAACATCCCAATTAAATTTGTACATAAGACCCTGCCTTTTTTTTCTACATTTTAAAATTAGAAACGCGCCTATCCCTCTGTGGACCTGCATTGAAAAGAGCGGGCGCAGCACTCTCGTACACTTATATTTTTTTAGTCCGATTCAAAGGATAGAATCACTGTAGCTTATCGAAAAAATTCGGTACCGGAAACCAATGCCAAAATCCTAAGTTAAGTCGTATTTAAGAATAAAGTTGCCTCTATATCGACGTAATACAGGATTTCTGAAGAAATTGTGGACGATTTGTTTTTCTCTTAAAAAATTATATATCGCAAAAACACCGGGTGAATTGCTGATATGAAAACCTAAAACTAATTTGGTCCAAGTTAGAGTAGTGTCTAAGGGCTAAACCCAGCGAGTTGCTACACCCTCGAACATGTTTGTAGGATTTCGCCTTCAGTGAACGCCCCTCTACCTCGCCAAAAATAAGTGTTTGCATATGACCTAATGAAAATCATACCCTTTTCCACAAACCCCCCCCCCCCCATATTTCTAGCCCTAGCCACCCTCTATCTCGGTTCCAATATTACCTCAAAGTAGGCAAATGCCACAGGCTGGGTTAAAAAATCATCTTTGAAAAAGTCAACAGGAGAGGTGACATCAAGTTTCCTGGCAATTGCTGCACACAAAGTCCCTGTATGCCTACTTAACATGATATTAAACATATCTATCCAAGATGGCCTAGCAAGAACAGCTGACTGATGGTTTATAAAAAAAACAAAAGTTATAACTACGGTCATAAAAATCAGTAAACGGTTAGATATTTAAAAAAGCTAAAGCATTATAAAGATTAATATACACTATACAGAAAATTCACATCAAATACAAGCATATTAGATACACCCATGAATAAAAGCAGATGTTATTAGGCAGAGACATAGGCAGCCAGGCAACATGGCCAAGGCAAAAGACCCCCCCACAAATTTTTGAGGGGGTACAGCTCTTTCAAACGAACTCCTAAAATTATTCAAGTAATATCACCAGACTAGCCAGCAGTGTGCCTTTATGGAGTTGTGCAGCATCGGTGTGCATGAATTTCAGGGAGGAAATATTATTTGCCCAGACCAGGATCTGAACCCGGATCTCCCAAATTCACCCCAGGTGTTATATTATTTAAACTACCACAGTACCTTCTTCCCTTGGAGAGTTTTTTCGGCTTTGGAAGACAAGATGGTTTATGCTGTCAGACATGCAATGTCTAAGGGCATCATGCACATAGCTAAAGCCAGAACTTAGAATGATAGGGTATTCACAGTGGCGCCGACTCCATGGGGCCTGAGGGGGCCCGAGCCCCCTCAAAAATTCGTTTTGGGTGTGAGCAGTGGCGGCGCGTGCGTATACGCATGTTAGCAAGTGCAAACCCAAAGATGAATAAATTATAAAAGAAAACTATTCCTTTGCAACGCGAAGGATAAAAGTACAGTCTGCATATGCAAGAAACATGGGCCTCCGAACGCTACAGCTATCTCCTTTTCGAATTCACTGCTCTACAAGTGTGCGATCCCGTGGCATCATGCCGGGCGCATTTTCGGTCTGTGCGATCGCTTGAGGGAGCTCTGTCGGGACGAGGTAAGCGGGGGGGTATGTGCTGTTCAAAGGGGCGATGGGAGCAGACTCAAAACCATGCGAATGCGCACGCGCAATACAATTAAATCATCCTATATCTGCTCTAATGCACACCCTAGATAAATTACCACCAGCCGCCACTGGGTGTGAGGAAAAAATGTGTCAGGCTTGTCGATTTTTCCTGGAGTGTCCAGATATCGAGATTCGAGTAATCAGGCTTCTAATGTTGACCATATGACTCTTCTAAAATGCTTAAAAAACTTAAAACTAACTACTTATAAGCACTATAAATTGCAACCTTTAGGGTACAATACATATTGTACCCTATTCCATTCCTTTAATGCAGTGATGAATGGAATCATACATACTTACCCACCTGTATTGCTGATACCAATCTACAAAAATGTTGAGCTCATTATACAAAGCACCATCAGGAGTTTCCTAGGCAGCCAAAACTTTCTGATGTGGTCCACTGAGCTTCAATAGTCATTGATAGTGAGAAAAATGTTTGACTTTGAGTGCAGAGGAGTGAGTTCTGGGTCCACTTCTATGTTGCAAATTTCTAGTCTGCTATGACCATGGTAATTCATCACCGCTCATGCTTCCAACTCGACATCTGACATGGTGTGATCCCTGCATGGTTGGAAAAATGCACATGGTTTAGCCATAAGCGGATCATAAAACTTACAGGCACTTGTATGGAGGTCATGTAAAGAAAAAGAACAGCCATAATTCTGAGATGACTTAAATTTTCCGAATATGAAATTTCATGGCCTATTTACTTAAAGAAGTATGAATGTCACTAATGAAATACATGACAATGAAGTAGGGGTAGACAGGGGCGCAGCTAGGAATAGGGTGGTTTCCTATTATTTTTTTATTGCCTAAATCGAAAGATTATTACTCCTGGAGTACGTATTTCACGCTTTTAGATTTTTAAATGACGATATCTATTTTTCGCGATCAAATGAAAAGTGAAAAATTTCAAGCGCGCGAAAACGCGACGCGTAAGTAGGAATGAAGGGAAAAAGTCCGTACGACGCATTTCTGATTCCCCCTCCCGCCTGGTAGGTGACCTTGATCGAGGCTCTGAGCGCTGATAGGACGCAGGATGCTAACGGGTAGCTGAGTACCTTCCTGTCTGGTAGCGCATGGCTTAAAAAAGGTTTGTTAATACCTTATCAAGCGAAGAAAACTTTCCGACCTCAGCCAGTTTTAATAGGTGATTATTAAGACATGTTTCCCTGAGCTCTGTGACTCATGCATGCATTGGTAACCTCTGACGATGCATAACTCCTATCCTCTCGTGTAGAAACTAGGTCCCTGTGACGTCACGTGGAGTGGAATCGCATGGGCGCCAATCTGGCCTTTTTCAAATGAGGATAAAATTTGACCCTTGCCATTCGTCTAAACCGGTATTTCAAAAACCAAATAATTTGTGTATTATGAATACACTAATGGTGGGTAACGAATCGCCATCAATGCCTTTTGTTTTCTTTGATGAAGGAAACTACCCTATTAGGGCTAGGGGGGGTTTTAGGTGCAAAACACTGGGAGGTCCGGGGGCCCTCCCCTCGAAACATTTTCAGATAAATGGTTCCAAATGGTGAGTTTTACGGCATTCTGAGGGATATTTTATTAATGTTTACACTTTTCTATCAGTAATATTAATCCAATTAAGTGAAATTGATTAAACTTAAAAATTTTCTGAGCTCTAGGGGGGGTTTTATCCCCCAAAACCCCTCCCTTGCTGCACCACTGGGGGTAGATGCATAGTTTTCCGTTGTCTAGATGATGTCTCCATGCTTCTGGGTTTCACCAGCTCAAGAAAATCCACACGGTGAAACCCAGAAGCATGGAGACAACAGTAGGGGTATATTGGTCACCATAGTCAGTTCAAAATATTTTTGCAGGTGAGGGGGTGGAGATTAAGCAAGTGAAAGTAAGCGGAGGGAAAGTTTCTCAGCATGTGACTTCCCCATAGCCAATGAGATGGCAAGAGGTACAGCCTAGGGCCTAAGAAATTCAGTCCCTCATATACCTCTCTCCTGTTAACTTCATGAGTCAACTAGAAATGTTGTTAAACCACAGATTTACCAATAATGCTCTCGCAACTTTGCCACTTTTCAATCTGGACCCAAAGGGCAAGTATGCCCTTCACCTTGGGCAAAAATGTTACAGGTCGGAAATGTCTTTGAGACGTCTACATGTTGCATGAGATCAATATGAATCACAAGATGTCCCTGAGATGTCTCAGAGATATTTGATGTCATGTGGGATTGTGCATGGCCGAGACTCTGCCATCAATTCTACACAATGGCAATTATAGAAAAAACTCAAGGGGGCAGTGCAAAGCTATCTTGAGCTCCCTTTACTTTTATCGTAATAAAAAAAATAATCACATACAAAGTATAAGAAAGTTTCACTAAAGTTGATTATACATAAGTATATATGTACAACAGGGGCGCAGCTAGGAATTAAGACTGAGAGGGGGTTTAGGTGCAACTAATACCGGGGTGTGTGGGGGTATGGAATACCCACCAAGATAAGCGGTAGGTGCAAGATTAATAAATTTCGGAATTTTAAGATAAATGGTTCAAAATGGTGAGTTTTACGGCTTTGCTTTCTGAGGGATATTTTATTAATCCTTAAACTATTCTTTCAGTAACATCAATCCAATTAAGTAAAATGAATTAAACTTAAAAATTTCTCTGAGCTCTGGGGGTAGAGGGGGGGGTTTATCCCCCAAAACCCCCACCTCGCTGTGCCACTGATGTACAAAACAATGCCATCTTATGATACAAAAAAGTTACAATTGTTATTCTGCAATGTTCAGCAATGTGGGCGGCCCCAAGAGGGGGGCGGACACCCCCAATGCTCCCCACATATATCCGCCACCGATTCTATATCAAGAGGTGTATGAGATAAAGAGGTTCAATACATGGAAGTACATATTATTGTAGCACTCCTGTGACTTGGTGATCTTTTTTCAGGTACGGGAAGCAGGAGACGTATGTACGTGCCTTCAAGTAAAAGTCTACCGGGCAGATGACCAGCAGCACTCGGAGTGGGGGAACCGTTTACATTGCATAGAGCTTGACTGCAGCACGGCCCGAGGGGAGCGAGCCGTCACAGTGAACAGGGAGACGTACAGGTATACAAGTTCGAACGAGATCCAGAAGATGCAGGATACATTCCAAATAGCTTGAAAGGGAGAAATGTACTGAAAATTGCTCTTCCAAAATCAATAAGACTATACATCCCCCATGAGGCTGATTCATTTGCTGAGTAGGAATAAGGCCTCCTTTTCAGAACTAGATTATCTAAGATCACAATACACTTAGTTATTGTGGCAGTACATAGTGCCTTTCTTTGGCGGTACTAATGTGAAACAAGGGTGACAATGATGGAGTATGTACTGATAATGGCATTACTCTGATGACCTTGTCCCATTACTTACAATATGTCATCCAGCTTACTTGTAAATTTTTACGGAAAACATTTGATTTTTGAATGAAAATGTGGTAATTGTGGGAGAGGATCATATACTAAACAAATTAATTTTTGAATAGGTACCATCCAGAAAGAGTCATAACTCGTCCAAAGTAGGTGCAGTAATTGGACCAATTTTTAAATTACACACACGAAGCTACCTCTTTTCTGCTTCTCAAATTGTTAAGCCAACTGGTATTTTTACAACGCAAGGGCCCTGGAAGCTACTTTATTGAATCTCATTTTAAAAATGTAATTTGTTTGAGTCTAGGGACTTGTCTATGGAATTTTGTTTTTATCAACTTTGTATGAAATACATTAATATTCTCAATTGAAATAAATTTTAATTTATGAAATTTGGCTGTTTTTTTCTAGATGTGATCTATAACTTAAGAGTCAAAGTAATAAGTAGTTTCTAACTCATATTCATGAGATAGTAATTATCTCAGTTGTCTAGTTATCAATAATTCATAAGTGATCACATTAAGGGGAAGTCATTGCCTAATATAATACTCAATTCTTTTGATATCATTCATATTACAAAAAGCCAAAATTATTCCCTAGTCGCTTGACTCTATCTATAACTTATTATCAAGTTGATTAACTCTAACCAGTTTCAGCGGTATGTTATATTTGTAGTTGATAATTCATACTCACTAAATCAAATAAGATTTTGAAAAAACTAACCTTTAAATGAAATTAATACTAGCAATTGATATTAATAAAATTATTAAAATTAAATTCTTCAATGCAAACTTCCCCAAGTGCAAGTGCGTTTCCCATTATCGCAAGAACATTTGGACTACATTAGTTAAAATAGTCCTCCTTCTGATGCCAAGTTTAATGAATAACTTTCTATTTAACCCTTGTGTAACCAGTATAAGTAGCTACATCAATATTTATATTACTATCACATGCATGCTAGAATTTTAGGAAAAAAAAGAGCTTCGATTTTGTCAATGACTGCATTGCTTAGTAATTAATTAAGGGGCATTGTTAAGAAAAATAATTTTGGACAGAAAATTTAAATGACTCAACACTTTTTAGGTATGAGGAATACCCTTACATGAGAGCATCGGACACACTGAGCATCTTAATATCATCATTATTTAGTAATGCAAAATTCAGCAGGAAAAATATCTTAAGACAAATGGAAAATAAAAATGATAAATTGTTGAGAAACAATATGGGCCAGCAAACAAGCGGCTCCATCTGTCTCCATTTACTGGATGAGTTACACAGGTGCACAATCAAAGATAGTAAGTCGACAGCTTAGATAGAAATTTTTTTCAAATCTCCAAGCTGCCTAACAATTATAAGCACATATCACACAACATTTTCATTAATTAGGCAGCTGTTCATTTAAAGCGATTCCATTGCAAGTGATGTAGTAAATTTGGTATGGCTAGTTATTTTTTCAGGTAACATACTACTTGGAATATTGATATAAAAATGCTGATTGCATCCTTTACTCACTCAGCAATTTCATCCTGCCATCTCCATCAATATGTACAGTAATATTTATTCATCCAAATACCTGCCAACTCCTACCATCTACCGTAGCGCTGATGCCTTATTTATTATTCATGCACTTATGAAGTAGCTACCTATTTAATGTTGAATTCATCCATGCTGAAAGTAAAACATTGACTAAGCATAGACTAGGCAAGTTTATTGGAGTTCTGTGCCCCAATGCTTCACATCAAATTTGATTGATGAATTTTATTACTATCTACCTGAATATTCATTTGAGTGTAATTGCAGAGATAACCAAAACATCCCTACAACGGTCACATACAATACCTACCTAAGGTAGGTGACATGAATTTATATATAATACAAAGCTGTTCCATATTTTAAAAAGAGATTCTCTTGCTAGAATGCTAGAGCATAGTAACACATAGAGAGATTTTAAAGATATGGTGCAGCCAAATGGAGCACTTCTCAATCTGAGATATCTATATGAGTGGCTGAGTGATTTACCACAAGCATTTTTCAGAATTAATAAACTCACCTGAGGACTTGAAAAGAAAAAAAGAATCTAATATTCATGGTTAATATATGCAGAAATTAATTCCATTAATGAATTGACACTTGACATGACACTTAATCGCAAAATTGGGCCATTCACTGTGGCCTACTCAGGTTGGTATCTTGCAATATATCCATTTGGGGATACCCTTGGAATTACCGCTGAGCAATCTACTTTTATTAGCTTGTTAAATCCATACAAGAAGATGGACCCACACTCAATTAAATGTTCATACCAGAATTCAAGAAAAATGTAAGTTTTTAATTATACTGATTTCATAACTGCAAAACATTGCCTGGTCTATATAGGTAGAGTTTCTATGGTAATGAAACCAGTCATGAATAAAATTTAAAATTTTGTAGGATTCCAAATTATTTTCCTTGTGAAAAAAATGGGTACTTCAATGCAAAAAATGGAAAGATTCAAATAATAAGTGCAAACAAATATTAAAATGTTACTGAGGTACAAAACTGTACCAAATCTTATAACCCTTATTCATATGCAACACTTCATGCAATGCCAACTTTCCATGCGATGTTTACAGGGTAGATGGGCCACAACAGAATTAACAAGAGAAATAATGCTTTCAAGGCATATTTTATCAGTAAATAATTTACAAGTTTTTCACTTCATCAAAATCTATTTTTTGGTATTTCAACACAATTAGTAATAAAATGAATTATTTGATGAAAATATGCATAACTAAAAATGTACGAGGACATGCACCCATTATAACTATACTAGCCTAAAAAAATCACAAATTCCACATGGGGTATACCATAGACATGTAAACAATTGTTTTATAAATCAAGTTAAAGCAAAAATGGAGAAATAGGAGATTGATTTGCAGCAAAAATCTAGTTTCAAAATAGATTTCACACAAAAATTAGGGGATAGGAGTGTTGGAACTACAGGTATCTCATTTGCCAGGAAGGGGTGGGGGGTAAGACACCTACCTTTAGAAGGTGTGTACTACAGGAAAATGTATTTTAATCAACAGTAACTATTTATTGAATTCAAGTCTGAAAAATAGGAAAGGCAAATCACTTAATGCACCTAGATGTAAGCCAACATAATCAAAATTTACTCTATTCATGAACCATCAATTAAGATAACATCTAATACAACCTAATCCATTGTCAAATAATTAAAGGAATCCAGATGCAATATCATTATTTCAGATTTCATACAATTGGGCCGCCATTATCCATTAGTTTGAACGCCTGCCTATAACTTCCCTAGCCAGCCCACCCAATCAATCGCCTGATCTCCCTTTCCTAGTTCTACCCTACTCTACATATTCTCCCTTTCCTATCTTTCTATATCTCAAAACAACTCCTTTTTCAACCAACAAAATGGGCGCAAAAGATGCGGAGAAATGATAACATAGTAACTGAAGTATATATTGCTATGAAAACTATCAAGAATTTTGTATCAGTCTCTCTCGACTAATCTTTTGAGCTTTCCCCACCATTACAATGGATAATCAAAGCACTCTTGTATTCTTTGATTGCAAATTTACACAAACTACAGATCTCTACTACACAACAAATTCACAAATAATAAATAAATAGATTGCCTCAAATAAAATATTCAACTTAAAATCTGTGTTCTTTCAGCTTTCACTCATGCAAGCCTGCAATAGCCAACAGAGTTGCTTCAAACAGACACCACTTTATGGATATATGCTGAATTAGAACCTTTCCATGAATCTATCTTTTTATGGTGATTATTTTCCTACCAAGAATACTGACAGATGAGGATTTCATGTTTCTTCTCAAAAAAAATCCCCCATTCGAGCTAGGTTCTACAGAAAAACATCACATACTTTCAGATTATCCATATTCTAATGCATGATTTTTAACAATAAACCTATATTTAGATCAAATTACCATCAGGCCTTAGTTTTTGCTATTAATTTCAATAAAAAGAAGCTTTTTCACCAGAAGAAAATCAAATAAAATAGGCAAAAAAATTATGTCTTCAAATTTTTTAAACAGCAGCTGAAAGAAATCATAAAGGCAAAAGATTGTCATTGAATCATCGCACTTGATTAACATATTTACCCACATATACAGGCAATCAAATTATGCCATTAAATAATTTTACTAGAAAAATATGCAAATACCATAATCCAGCACTCCTATTCCATTTCAAGGTCTAAAAAATAAGATATAAGATAAAACGGTTCTCATCAAGAAAAATTCAGGCTAATTTTTTTAAACCACTTTAACATATGCACCATTAGGAAGGGCAGAGGAAGAAGAGTTGCAAGAAACCCTGGGATTATATAAGCTGCTCTTAACGAAGGTCACCAAGGAGACCGTGGCATAATGTCCCATCTGACGGTCAAAGTGCTGTACGTGCTTGAAGAGCCCTCCTCAAAGCAATCAAGCATGGATCAAGTCATCAAAGAAAAATCTCCAGCACTGCTAGGATTTGAACCCAGGCCCACAGGGTGGGGGCCAACAATCATGTAGTTGCATCAACCCTAATTCCAGTCGAGAAAACGAAAAATGCTAAATGCCATGAATGGAAGAAAAATCTATATGCTGTCAAGTTCATGTCTTCCTGGAGAGGAACAAGACAGCCCTCAACACAACCTAGGCCCAAATAGAGCCACCTGCACTGACAGAGAGTAAACATAAAATGTGCAAAAATGGATCTTTGACACGAGGTATGAAGAAGCCACCTGGAATACTAGAAAAATTGTCATCAATTGAGATGATCCAACATGAAAGACATGCTGAAGTGTGTATATTCATCTTTATTTCCACCAAAGTTTATCAGTAGCTTTTTCAGATGATAAAATGCAACAATGGGGCTGGTGAGTAGGTAACTGAATTTCTTGACACTTGTGCATGTGTATTCTCTTTCATTCAATGCAAACAAAACAGGAAAATATTAGGCCGGAAAAAGCCACGGTTAAACATATACTATGATAATATAGAATTCAAAGAACAGGAGCAAGTGGGATATCACACACATAAATGCTTCCTCAAATAGGTTTAATAGAAGTATGTAATTACAAGGTAAATACTTACTTGTGTGATTAAAAGAATTGATTTTTGCTTTTACATAGTTTCTAATTTTTTTCAAAACTAATGGAAAAACTTGGCAAGCAAAAGATATATGAACTTAAATTTTCTTTCTCACATCCAATGAATTGATATTATATGCTTTTTTCAAACTTATAGAGTCAACTCATCATTACAACTTCAACGAATCTTATTATCCTTCCCACAGTTGCTTATGGGAAGTAGTATTTGCGGCAAATAAACTCAACATTTACAATTATCAAGAGGCACATAGCCAGAAATTTATTTGGGAGAGCTAAGTCTAACGTAAGTCAGCCACCCCCTTTCAATCAAAATTGTACAAACTCCATTGGCATAAAACAATTTCTTGAGAGACTTACTCCAAATTGTAGAATTATGAATGTAACTACAAATTAGTTTTTACATACATGATCATATGCTGGCTAATGTCGTTTTTAATCAGTCACCCAGTATTTCTCGAAAATTCAAAAATATTTCAGGGGAGGTGGTTGAGTAGGTGATCATGACCCTATAGCACCCTCCCGTTATGTAAATACTTACTTGTGTGATTAAAAGAATTGATTTTTGCTCTTATATAGTTTCTAATTTTTAACCTATAACACTTTGAGTGCCGGCCGCTAATTTCAATGCCCTACCGAAAAATCCAGCCATTTTTGCTAAATTCGCAATTTTTTTTTAAAACATTAGCATCAAGAGTATACATATTTATATCGATGCGTATTTCAATAAAAATGGACTTTGCTCTTCTTTATGAATGAGTTGAATAACATTATTGCCAATTTTTAATTAGATAACTTAATGATGAAAACCTACTGTTTTTGAAAAATGAAAAAAGTTGCAACATACATATGATGTACCGCCGTAACATGGTCAGTAATTTTTTTATTACGCTCAATTTGAACTATTTAAAGCATGGAAATCATAAAAAAGCATTGTTCCAAGCAATGCATTATAAACCCTTAATGACAAAAAGGGTCACTGCTACCTCAATCAACGATTCTTTCCTCCAAAGAATTTTCACGCAAAGTGGCCTAAGATAAGAATGCCGGTAGCTACAGAGGACTTTTCATCCTCAAGTACACATAACGTGAATTCTTTTTCCATTGAGCAGTTGATTTTTGAAATAACAGAACCACTAAGCAGTAAACTGGAAAAGTGCCATGGGTGAAATATTACGGCTTCACGCAAACAAAGCCAATTAAATGGAAAGACGTAACATTACGTCCATGGCAATCTTCAGAAAGATTAAAAGGACGTAATATTACGTCCATGGCACGCAAAGAGTTAATCGATGCAATTTAGGGTTTCTCACATGAATGGCACAAGTTGCGTCCATGGTAAAAATTTTTGGGAAGACATTTGAAAATTACATTTGATAATATTCAGTAAACTATAGCTTTAGGGTGGATGCACCATCATCATAGGATGGAGGTCGTTCACCCTCAAAAAAATTAAACCATTAGATATAGATAGGGCTAGCATGAAAAAATAGACAATCCAGTTCTGAGGAGCATGGCTTTGCAAATTGAACTAAATTAAAAAGAATCTAACTTGGCTTTTCTAGTAATTATTGCCATTTAATAATTTATAATTTATTTATAGCAATATTTATTAAGTTATTTATGCTTACACATCCGTTAAAAATAACTAAGGCACTAAAATTTGACAACATGCAAGATAATAGCATGTAATAAAATTAATAACTGTGAATACCTGAAATGACACGATTAAATAGTAAAAAAATGAAAATTGCCTTTGGAATGGAATTTACCTGGGAAACAAATTATTAAAAGCCCAAAAGTAGACCAAAAAAAATGAAGAAAAACAAGAGGCTTCAGCAATTTCAAAGGAAATTGAATTTCACGGATCAGTGCCTTTCATAATCATTGCTAGTGTTGGAAACCATACACAGAAGGAAAAAGCACCAAAGGAATGAAAAATTTCTCAAGGGATCCCTATTCCTTTCAAATCTTCCAACGATTTGGTCAAACGCAGGTCATAAGCTCTCAAGAACCAGAACTTCAGTGTGAACACCTGAACACTTATGAAGATCCAGGACATTATTTTCCTAACTAAGACTAAGGCTGGATTCCAAGCAACAAGATTGAAGATGTCTCATCCATTAAATTTTGACTGAAGAATCAGGTTCATAAAAATCATCTGAGCTCCGAAAATGAAGTGCAACTGAAAGCTGTAATTAACCACAAAAGAGAAAAATTCTGGAACAGCTAAACATGGTATAAGAATTCAGTGAGCAGCTAATATATCAGGAAAATCAAAATGCCGTTGATGAAATTAAGGTGCCAGCTATTTGTTTTAAATGTAGCTCACTAAGCATGAAGGATACATGCTAATAAAAAATTGAGAGAGGGAACAAGAGCGTGGGGTTATTGAATGAATTTGAAGAAAGAAAAACATGCATTCTTCCGGCAAATGGTGCAGTGACTAGGTAAGTGAACTATCTTCAAATTTTGACAGTTGAAACCTCAGGTAAGTTAATGCCATTTTATAGAATGTACTCATGGAATTTGTATCATATATATGTCAATTAAATAAAAACAAATATTCCCAACAGGCATTGTTGATGATGCTGAATATCTTCTACCAGAACAGCATATGAGCAGACACCACAAAGAATTTTGTACCCAATGCCTTGTTCTTCAAGAATTTGAAAATCATGCTTGGCACAGCCCTGCACCCCTTTTGGGCAATTACTGGAGAACTTTTAATAGAGAGATTACCAACTGTTAAGAACCAATGTGCAGTGTCAGCTCGCTTGCAGAACTCATCTGACAAATCAGCCTTGCAGAGGATACAAAATTGAGAAAGCAAGTGTGGTTATACCCTAATTAATTATTTTCTATAATAAATAGATATCTTCTACTACCCACTTTCTTTCGCATGTATGTATTCTAGATGCTGCTTCACATTAATGCACAGTATATTCAGTCAATGGAGGATTAGTGAGAAAAAATAAAAACTTAAATCTTTTTTCCTTGGTGGAAGGCCTTCCAATTTTCCTATACTGCATGCAGATCAAGCTGACTCTAAAATTAGTGAACTGAGGGGATTGTGCTGTATGCTTCTTTCCTCTTCTCACGAGAAAGCATGTTTCAATACTCCAATTTCCTCAGCCAATCTTGTGAATTGACGAAGACACATTATTACTTTGAGTAGAGATGATTGTCAGACAGATCTAAGGAATCATATCTAATACTTGAGGTATCTCACCGAAGAAGCAATTACATATGCTATGTTTCATCCTCCAGCAATAGTTCAGAAATTTAAGGGCAGAGATGAAGGAACCACCAAACCTGGATCCTCATTCCTAACAACCATGCTTATATGAATTAATAACCTCAGTAAAGAGCAATGATTAGATACATATGTACAAAATTTTAATACAATTTAGCCATTCTTGAAAATCATTACTTAATTTTTAAGAATTATAATTCCTCATTGGATACTTACGACCAATTTATTTGTTATTTATAAAATATACTCTGAGTGAGTACATATTGATATAATTGAGGGGACTAACACATTATTCAGACATGGAATTAGTGTTGGTCTTAAGAAGATGAGAAACTTCTTACTGCAGATGGCAGTGTGATATCAACCTTTGAGCTAAGGGTACAATCTCAGAGGAATCCCTTTTTGATTGAGAGAAGAATATTGCAATAAAAGCTTTGACTTTTCAATGTTTAAGACAATGTGTTATACTAGAAGACATTATATGCTATTTATGACCCAAAATGAAATATATTTCTTCTGGTACAATGATGTTTTTATTATTTCACCCTAAAAATCCTTAATACTTGACACAAGTAAGGTCAAACTCACATGCAAAGACTGAGGAAAAATGAGGGGAAGATTTATGAATGTACATAGAGGACTGAATTTTCTTCATCCCTAGGCACCTTAGAACCAATCCACCCTACAAATGCCATGATGCTTACAGTAGATTTGAAACAAGTCTTAAACATATTCATGTTAATCTATTCAAAGTGTTTCATGAGAGACATGTAGATTTCTGGAGGTAAATACAAGGGTGATTTAAAACATTCTACTTCACTAGCAATATTGCAATAATCCTTTAGCTGTAGAAAAAATCATATCTAAAATTTTCACTTGAGCAACTTAAATTTATCATCACTAATTTCAAACTACACTTTTTCTATAGAAAAGTATTTTTTCATTTTACAACTGATTTTTATTCACTTTTTTGCTAGTTTCAAACAACAGAGGTAATTTATTTATGACAGCAGCATAAAATTCTACTTGAAATTAATTCAACAACTAAAAACACAATGAAGTGCTTTTTCAAAGCAATTTACAAAATCTAACTTTGTGGAGACGGTATATTGTCCATAAATTGAAGCTAATTTTTTATCACACAATAGCAATATGCTGATTTAAATATTTGGAATAATAATTACTCAATGATTTATTTACTTCTTAAAGTGCTTACGATTATTTATCAAGTTTGGCTATATTTATGAACATGAGGATGTTAAAATACCACACCCATGTACAGGAGCTATGGAAACACCTCAAATTATATCCCTAATAACGGCCAGAAGTCATGCAGATTTCTCCTCACATTCCCTGAAAGTTACACATCTTAAATACCGTATATCTCCGAATATAGTCCCCCCTTTTTTTCCAAAAATGGCCGCGGAAAAGTAAGGGGGGGGACTATAATCGAGTGTAATCCAATTTAGCATACTAAAGGTGACCATAAAGTAATAAATAACGGCATAATGGCTAATGTTCTCGTAGTCTTTCTATTTGAGTATATTTATGAGGATTATAATCGGAGATATTAGTAAATACTGCCACGTTTTACCGGAAATTAAGACAATTTTTACCACAAATGTTGTACAGATACGATTATTCCGATTCAAATAGCATATCGAATATGCGTTTTCACGGAATCCATCGGGTAGCCGCTAATTTTTCTTGGAAAAGTATTGTTAGAATAATTCAATCGACACTGATCACTTAATGACGCAAAACAGTAAATAATTAAAATGAAAACTAAACACACACTATCATTACATTAATCGAACACTAGAATTGAATCAATAGTATATGTACCCGTCGCTCATTTAATAACTACACGATTTAAATAATTGCGAAAAATAAACAGATAAAGTGAACCTTTCGTGACGATTTAGCATTTTATTGCGTCCGTAGCTACTATACGTCCATGTGCCCGTGCGGTTCGTGTTTACAACCACTGCCTTTACGGCCTTCGCAGGACAAGAATGCGCAATAGGTGATGCATTTGTTTCTGAAAAGGCGCAATAATCGACGACTTTAAACCAGAAGCGCCGGCATTACTGCATTTGATCGAAATACAGCGACTCAGCATCGAAAGTGTAATCAATTTATTGAGGAATATCTTCAATTCGTCAGGGTAAATAGGATCGATAAATTACGTCGCATAACGTTTCGCAATTATTTCCGCGATATTTTCTTTATTAAAAATAATTTTACGTTCAACAGTGAGGTGATGGATCAAGTAGAAAGATGAGGATCAATCCTGCCGCAGATAAGAGGCCTTCAAAGACGGAGTTTCGATGCCAATTTAAAAATAGCCGTTGCAGAATACGCCGTAAATCATAGTATTTACAGCGCTAGCAAAGCGCTAATACATCGCGGAAGTCATTTCGGGGGTCTCGATGCGGCAGATTCAAAGAATTAGAGGAAAATATCGTCGAATTTGTGCGCAAATGCAGAGCAGAAGCTCTTTGTGTAACTTATGCAATGATTCGCGACGAGGCATTGAAAATTGATATAATTTTTTTCAGTTTTAATGTTTGTTGGAAAAAGTTTATTTCTTAATTTTAATACTTTGATATTTGTAAGTCCTGTAGTTTAATTGTTTTGCTTAGCAGGCATTTGATAGCAATATTTTTATAATATTTATACTTTATTTAACACAATTTTATTTAGATTTCCTAAATTCTTCAGGTCACTTGGATTTGTGATGACTTGATGGGTGTGTTACACTGGATCTAAGGAAGTTTCAGGGCCAAATGCAATACTGTTTATGGGCTTTAAGTTAAAGCTTATATATTGACATTGTCTGTAGTCATTTGGAAATCAAAAATATTAATAATTTGTGAAGGTTTAAAAAATACAATAGCCTTGGATACTTAAAAAAATTTCTCGTTTCTTCATTACATCTGGTTAAGGAACTATAAATTACTGATACATGCAATGGATCACAACATGTTTTAGGTATAGTTATTTTGTTGTGATGGAAAATATGTGAACAGATTTGTTCTTAATCTTCACAGAAAATAATAGTTTTTATCGAATCTAGAATCTTAACTTGCTAACCACAGAAAAATTGCCTTCCTTTACATTTTAAAATTTTTCCCAAAACTGAGGTCTCAAAATTGGGGGGGGGGACTATATTCGGGGGGGGACTATATTCGGAGATATACGGTAAGATACATTGTGTTGATAGCTCATTGCTCAAACATCACAAAGCCAAAGTTACAACCTACACAGAAATTTGTTGGAAAGAGTGCTCAAAAACATTGCATCAACTTTAATAATTCCAATGATCATCTTAAAGTTTCTCATTTGCATTTTTTCCACATTTTACAGAAAGAAAAGCTATGGACTTGGTAGGACTGCATTCATTCTAATTAATTTAATTCATAATAATAAAAAGGAATCCCTATATTGAAAAAATCTTAAGACGCAGTTTATTGTTTTTGTTGCAAATAAACCACATGACTTATCTTTACATTTCTTTGAATGATTCATCACAAAATTCACTACCTTTGCAATGATTTGCTTGCAAACACATACAGGGACTCTCAGTGCCTAAATTATTTCTTGAACCAACTTTACTGTAAGAGTTGATCATATTAATTTAAATTGCAATAAATGCTAGGACTCGTATGCCTTCTTATGCATGAATGTTTTCCTTATCCAGGGGAAAATAATTGTACGGCATTCATCAGCTTAAAAATTCATCAGGACTAAAACAAATTAGAGGTTAATCATTTAATTGGATACATACAAGCCGCACAACTTTCATGTCTTTGATGTAATTACCATGAGCTATTTCTATATTAGATCATGAATATAAGCATTTACTTACAAGCATTTTTATTGCATGGCTATACTAAAATAAAATACCATTTGCCTCTAGGTACTTTCACAATGGTTGCAGATAAATAGTTTGAGGTTAGCCAGTAGCTAGAAAGTAGTACTGGGTCTACCTTGTTTTATATCTCCTATCACTTAACATGAGGTCACATGAGGCAACTGGGAAGTGCAGTGTCAGTATGTATTATCAATTGAGAGGTGGCAAAGGCAATGCCCAGATGGGCATCTGTATTGTGTCTAATTCTACAGGGTTGTTACAATATTTCCCAAAAGAAATTTTCTGACTTTTCCCGGACCTTTCCCTCTCAAAAATCTTCATTTACCCTCAATTTTCCACTTCCCTTTCCATTATTACATTATACATATGAAGATAGAGGGTTAATAAAATGCAAAATTCTTTTAAAAGCATAAAATACTATATTCTCTTCAAAATACATTTTCACTATTTAAAGTAATGCATTTCTTAACATTGAAAAACTTTTACTCATAAAATTCATTTCAGTCAAATAAAATTAAGAATGTGGTGACAAATTCAGACTAAGACGTTAAACAAAATTCCAACAGGTTATCCCAACTACCTTGCATTTTGGCCTAATTTCCTCAGAGAGAAACGGCGAAACTAGGTAATTGTGTAGCAGAGGAATTTTCAACAAGTATGTATTTGTTTGAGGTTAGAAAATATCATCCATACTTGAAGACTAAATATAAAGTACCCTATTCCACACAACATTATCAGAACCTTAATTTTTCAAAAAAATAAATAAAAATTGCTTAAATGAAATTGACCTATTTCCTAAGGCGAAGTTCCTGTATTTTTCTGAAGAAGCAAACCGTAAGACAGCAAGGAGGTTCTTTTGCCTTGCCCGTAACACTACATTTTCCCTGATACCATTGATGGATTTTCCTGCCTTTTCCCTGACCTGTAGCAACCCTGTTCTAGCATCATTACACTGTGTGCAACAAAACTTGAAATAACCACTAAGTGACCTCATGTGAAGGGACTCTTATGCTAGAAACGGTAGACATCACAACAGCATTAACCATCACTGCAGCACAATTTATCCTCCCATATAAAAAAAATTCCATAGAATAACCAATATTTCATTTTTTTTAATATCTACAGTCAAGCACTTCCATGTCAGCCAATTTCTACTCTAGCACTTTCTTCTACCCTGGAATAACAGGTGAAACAGCCTCATGCTTTGTCTTGAACTTCCCCTTTCATAGAATATCCTAATTTTTCAGCTCACAATTTCCATGTAGACACTTTTGCATGTCATTATTTAAAACTTATAGCAACTAATTAGAAACAGATTTATCAAAAGGCATTATCACAAGTGAAGAGCCATACCTTCTAATTTTTATTGATTTTTTGAAGGGTATTATTGTGTTTGGGTGCACTTATTATTTTCACGAAATATTTATGCACAATTGCGGTAGCACTAAATGCCCCAAAATGTTCCCGAAAATATTAAAGGGGGTAAAAATCCATATATGTAATTTAGAGGGACAGAAAACTTACAAAAATTTACAAGTAAAAATTAAATTAGGAAAAATCTTTAACAATATGCTCCAATCCTTTCAAGCGTATGGAAAGCCAACTTTAATCCCATCTAAGTCACAAATCTGTATTTTACGGGGCAAAATACACAAATTGGTAATGATGGGCTCCAATACTACTAGCCAAAATTCTAACTTAGTATTATCACCATGCTTGTATATCATTTTATAGCCTATTTAGCTTTGATTTAGATAATTAGTGATTTATAGCAAATGGGATTAGTTGAATTAAGTGAACTTCATGCCAGAATTCCATTCAGTTCCATTAATTCAGTGGCCTTGAACAAAAAATTCTGCCAAAATGGCCATCAGAATCATTTCTAGAGCTTGAAAGATACATGAGTATTATGGACACTTCCAAAATTTACAACCATTCAAGCCTCTTAATTATTTTTCACTATATTTGAAATCATTCATTGAATACAACAGTTCACATTTATCCACCAGTTCTCATTATGCAATCAGCAGTTATATATTACTAACTAAAAAGAGCTTATGAGCTAAACAATTCATTAATACTAAATTTTTCAAAACAGTACTAAGAAGTAAATGATCCAACGCAATATTTTAAGATAAACACGAACTTTTCACCGCTGATAAAAAAATATGAAGGGAAAATCAAAGGTTTACTCAAGGGAAATGACTTTCTCTTCTTGATTCCTATTACAGGAAATTCAACTGGATTGTGTGTAAAAAATTTTTAAGCAATCAGTCATTGATACTCTGTTTCAAGGCTCCCACAACTGAAATGCAACACTCCAGAGAAGGAGAATAACATATCTACATCTGGATCCCCGTGCCGTCGACATACCTAATAAAGGCAACGCAAGAACTCCAGATCCTCAGTACAGATCACCACCCATGCCTGCAAACACATTGCTCGTGGCGAACTCCAACCCTATACCTCTTTCTACCCCTAAACCTGGCAACTGCTACAGGAATCTGCAGCTGCAGGCATAAGGTTCAGCCCAGAAGAGAGTGCGTGGTCTAAAGCTGCTTTTCCACTGGGGAAGACCAACTGTGTGCCGTCATCACCGCTTTGGAGATGGTCACACCCCATTGGTGGCAACTGGATCAAGTTGCAAGGACAGTTTGATGTCCCCCCCCTCATGATAACTGCCACCAAAATTCTTAACTTTAAGGCAGACAGCTTCATCTACTCCATCGCTCGAGGACTTAGCTTCTTTTTCCACATTTGTATGGCTTTAAAGTCTGACATAACAGTTTTTGATGCAAAGACGGACTGCAATATTGAGAGCTTGAAACTTTTGTGTGCAATGGATAAAACACAGCAAAACTCATGTCTGTCAACAGCAAGTATTTGTACTTATTCCGTATCTTGTCATTTTCAGTAGCATTATATATATCATATGGGTTTACTTTTCTGAGGATTGTTCAGGAAATTTTAATATAACATATCATGTACGTTTGAGTACCTTCAAACTATTTTAACTCCGTATAATGCAGATAATGATTTAATGATTATATATCATGTAACCAAGCTTCAATTATGATAGCTAAACTTCTCCCTAACATATTTACAGGGTATTAAACAATGGATTTCCGCTTTCCAAGCAAACTTCATCAACTATAATACGAACACGAGAGAATGTAATGATTCCATCGCACACAGAGGGATACAAGACATTTTTTACCTGCGAAAAAAAATCTCAACTCTGCCAATCATTGATTACCCTTCCTTACACTGAAACAACTTTTCCACATTTGCAGTTAAATTTTGACCAAACTGCTTCAAAAGAAAAATGGCTTTCTGACTGCTTAGAATACATACATTTCATAATTGAAATTAAACACTTATGAGCACAAATCTCTACTTTAAGTTTAAATGAATTCTTCTATTGATTCTACCTTTGCCTAACATATCAAGAGTCAAGTTTAAGTTACTTAAACAATGATATGATATCGTAGGCAAAAAATATTTTATTGCTTAGTGACTTTTCAAATCGACAGATCTGCTAAAAAAACTGTAACATTCAGCATTTCCAATATGTACAATATTTAATAAATTTTGAACACTGAGCTTATGATACATGTGTGATATTTACAAACGATTTCTACGCTCCGTGAATTTATGCATTGTAAAAAAAGAAAAATAATGCTCCTTTTCATACATTTTTCAAATTGAAAGGTATGCATTTAGCCGTTTCATATTTATTTCATTAAAATCAACATAGTAACTCTTATACTGTCAGATTTATGGTGATTCACCCACACAATTTGCTTTGATCCAATCCATCCCACCCATCAGAGAATAAATGTAATCAGGGCTGTAAAATATTCACATAATATACGGGTATCAATACTTATCATTACAATTTCAAATCAAATAAAATAAAAAAATAAATGGGACATCACTATCCTCTTTTGTACAATCAGTTCAAATATGCCTATTTCACGACAACCACAGAGGAAACCTACAACAATCAACAGACTTCAAGCCCTAAATGACGACCATTTGCAATGAATTAAATGTTCTATCCTGAAAAAAATCCAAGACACCCTGGTCAATAAGGACCTTCAATGAGACAAGAAATACATAAAATACATCTAATGAAGTATGACAAGATTTCCGAAAGGTTGCAAGAAAATTTTTCAAACTTCCCATTACATCCCTTCTTGGCTTCAGTACAAATCTTAAGGGCACCAAGCTATCCTAATATTCTGAATGAAAGAGAATACGTAGTGATCATGATTCAAATCTGCTTAAGCTGCAATGGCATATCTACCAGCTGAGCAAACTCATACTACATTTTTTTATTCCAACGCTTTCTACATACATTTTTTGGAAGGCAAATTTTTGTCAGGGATTTCAAAATTTTGCTTAGAAATGAACTCCATGTTTTTGCTTGGATAAATTAAAGTTATTCACAAGAAATCTTGAATTGCTATTAAGAAAATAATGCACACACTGTATGAGAAATATGAATCCAATACACATGTTGACACTTAGAGCAACTAAAAGCAAGTAGGAGAGGCAATGTGTCAATACATTGAGGCTATCTAACGGTTGAAGCAGTGAGCTTGATAGCATCACTGCATAAACTTTAAAATTGGTCAAGTAATACAGAACTTGAATTTTGAAGAAAAGTTATTTAAAAAACAGTGAGCGCACACATTAACAGAGAGATGCATGTTACGAGTAAATTCTTTTGTATACCATTCAGTACCTTAATTTCATGTTTCCATTGATACATTATACAAATGCTTGGGCATTTTCAAGCATAAAATTTCCCTTTACCAATGAATTAGTGATTCCTGTTCATTTGGATACCAAAGTCATTCATGAAACTGCAGAAGAAGACTTCCATTACCATTCACCACTGCAAGAGTTCGAAACTTAACAGTGATTACTTCTTGTAACACCTTTATGTTGATTAGATTTGCTTTTACACTAAAGAAATATTTACAATACACTCAGAGAATAATCTAAATCATTGTGTCCAACCTGCCCTCAAAGACCATTTATTAATAACAGGAAGGTGAACTTGGGATTGCATAAGCTTTTCATATAAAAATACATGTACAAACCATTTCTTTAAGGTATGGTTTTGGACACCAATTCATTTCTCACTTCATGTGAACTCTATCCAAAAGTGATTGTAGTAATAATTCACAACTTTCAAAGATATTCAAAAGCATAAACAGAAAATAATGCTCTGATGAAGTATTGATTCCGCTCATGTCCGCAAAAGTTGAACAGGTGGAAAAGTAATCAACAGTTTGTCACAGTGTTGCTTTTCAAAACTTTCTCACATCATACATTCACATATCAATTTCATGAGGAATTAAATATTGGTTTACTTGTACCATTTACTGCTGTTCATTAATTTTTTCTGTAATAAAAACAGATCCTCAGGGAATCATTTGTTTTTTTACTGATTTTGAAGAAATGTGCTACTTAAGGTATCATGACCTTTAAGAAATTGTTACCTAGCAAGAATCAAATAATTGCTGCACGAAAATGAAAGTACATAATAAAACAGTGTAAAATGACTGGCTAATAAAGCAATCTGTATAAATGTGTCTTTATTTAATTGAAATATAACATACCTGACACACAATTGTCCACAGTCAATTCACAGGTGCCTATACACAATATGTAAGCATGGGAGACTCAAAGAAACCCAAAGAAGCTCAGCAAGTTACCTAAGCATCATCACTTTACACGGTCAAGTTGCAACAAGTCCTGAGGTCTGGATTATTAAGTTCAATCAGCAGCACTCCACCCAGAATATTTCAGCAGTAAATTGGAGAGATGCTGTAAGACGAACAAACAATGAAAACAATTTATCAACAGATGTTTTTTAAGAATAAGTACAGAGTAATCATAGTGATTGAATGCAATGGATTCTCTCATTCACCACAGCAAATATGTATGTACTGGAAAAATTTGTGAGGATAGAATGAAAATGTGATTTATTCAGCAAACTTATTTTTTATTTGCATGATATATGACTCTCAAGTCCATACACATAGTTTTCATACCCAATTATTTTTTTTACCTATACAATATACTATTAATCAACCATGACTTACTTTCAGACCCCTCAAGAAAATTACTGAAAAAGCATCAAAAGCTGAGAAAAATTCAATAAATGATATAGATATTTCCTACAGTGACAAGTTAGAACCTTCTTGTATCACTCAACACTGCATGAAACTATAAAGCACCGGTAATATCGGCAAAGGAAAGAGTAAATGAAGTGCCTTCACAGGATATCAGCCCAAAGAATATAGCCTTAAATCTATGTTGAATTAACTGCTTTTAACTCCCATTTTTTGCTAATGCTAATACCTATCCTAACCTCCAGGCTGTAATATCCAAATTCAATAGGTGCTTTTTACCCTTATGTGGATTCATTTAAGTAATATAGCTCATAATTACATCAGCTTTGATGCCATAGAACTTTTTTTCTTTAGAAAATATCCACTGCGATACTGGAATAGAGCATTGAAGACCATACTATAGTTTGAAACTACTGTAAATAAGAGTTCAAACTGGTATCAAAGTATCTATATTAATACATATCAATAGTACTGTATCTTCACTTCCAGATAGCAACATAGTTCATTTTTCTTGGCAGACCAAAATAAGCATTCATAGTTATTTTAGAATTTTACCCTATAACTATAACTTATTTCTAAAGCTACATATTCATCTCCAGCCATTAATAGAATGTCTACAAATAGACTGATCAATTATTTCATTTAATTGGTACCCAATGACAAGTGGGTAGACTCATCTGGGTGCCCAATGAATCTTGATTTTATGAGTTTTTTCAGGCTTGCCATCAGGTAAGAATATGAAAATTCAGCCAATGTTTCCAGTCCTGACTCATCACCCACTCTCCAAGCTACTGATGCAAATTTATAGTGCAAGCCAAAGAAAACTTCATTCATATTATTTGCCAGGAAAGTGTAAAAGCATACAAAACCTTAGTTTACTTATCACAAAGTTATTTCAGTTTAATTTTTTATTTCATTAATTCGTGCTTTCACCCAAAATAACATGTTTTTGATGAAATACATGTTACAACTCATTTCACATTTTCTGACAATTTTTTTCAATTTCTTCTCTCGATTTAGAAATGAAAAAAATTTAGAGGCCAACTCAAGGTGATTTTAATAACTAAACACGAACCCAAATTAAATCACAGGTTTTACTTTAAAAATCTTGTTCCTCAAGCTACAACCTTATGATTGTGGGGAAGTTTTCTCTATCCAATTACATCTAGAGCTGCACAGGTGGGAGTGCATAATTCTCAATTACTCTCAGAAGGCCATGCTAAATAGGACGCAGGGTAGGAATAGGGCAATAAGTAGTCCATCTGATACATTAAAAGCAGCTCCAACTTCCCTAAAAACATGGAGCTGAAACAGATGAGCCTTTGAAACTCTTATAATAAGTCCCAGTCTTTAAGGGTAGTTATTATTCAAGGTAGCGAGGTCTCTATCATGGAAATTTACATAGCAAGTACTTATCAGCAACATGCAAGAGAAAAGATGAAGATGGAGACAATGAAAGCAGTGATGAATGTAGGCACGTGGCATTTGAGGACCCGGATAGAGTAGTTTAATAAAAGAATACCAAAAGAGAAATGGAGACTATACATCTATGCTGGGGCTGAGGTTCCACAGAGGCCAAATGGGGGCAATTGGCAATATAGGTGCACAGTAACACAAACTGATGGGAAGGAGAGTCAACAATAGGTAGCACCTGTTTTAAATAGAGAAGTGGACAAAAGAGTGGGAGGTATTGAATATGTACATGATAGGATTCTGGTAGTGGAAATTGAACTTTGGCTCATTAATCCCATGGTGGAACATGCACACTAGTAACCATAGGGAGGAGGAAGTAAATGGGATATATGAAGAGAAAGATGTAATACTGTATTTTCTCATGCATCAGAGGCACCTATTTTTTTCACATTATCTTGAGTGCATGGCTCACAAGCAAGCTGCTGAGGTTGGTGGCCAATTTGTTGATTCTTCGGAAAAAGCATAATGAAGAAGTTCCGTTATGTTATGATAATGTAAACCCTGCTCTTTTTCTTTTTGATAATACACATTATTTTGGGTCGTTTTATTCAAAATTGTTATTTTTCTATATTTATTGCCCAAAAATAAGGTGCGCACCTTACATGAGGAGCAACATGGTTCATGAGAATTAACTGTAACTAGGGATATGATAGTTAAGAAAAATCACTAAGTGATGGGAATTTGAATGCCCCAGTAGGGGATGGAAGGGCAGAAATAAATTGGGAAATTAGGATAAGGAATGTGTAACCACCAGGGTACGAAAGCATTAGCAGTAAGCAGGAAATGAGACACAGCAAGAAACATAGAATCTATGACGAAGACCAAGAGAAGGGAAAACTGAGAGCTATTGGAGAATAGTAGACAATATGGAGAGAGTGATAATATAGAGACCGTCAATGAAGTGAGGGAGAGGGTTAAAATGGGAAAAGTCTAAACCACAGAGAATTAAACTGAATACACAGACTGCAAAAGGATTAAGAAACCATGGATAATGGAGGAAATTTTTTAGGAAATGAGGGAGAGAAGATAAAGGAAAGAACTCAGATAAAGGGAAAGGGAAGATGATGCATAGGGAAATAAGTAATACAAGACAGAAGGAAACAAGATGGCAAGAAAGGTAGTCTTGGTTTCTGGTGTTTCTGCAGTAAGCTTTGGCTCATTACATATTTTGTAAAGTATTAATTAAATGACCTCATGGAAACCAACTTTCATGCAATGGTGTATTAGCACCATTTTATAAAATGACTGCAAAAAAAATATTTGTGGCATAAAAATTCCATGCTTAAGTTTTTACACTCATTTCTTAGGTACTCATTCAGAAGTAACATTTTTTAAAGTTGTATTTCAGATTTTACACAGAAATAAACTGTTCCAAATCTTCCTCATTAAGTGGTGAGAATAATCCTTGCCAGCACTCACTGCTAGCTAATGTAAGCTTTGTTTAGATTCTCTATATGAATTAGTTATAGTATTTAGTGCCTTGAGTAGTAGTAAACAAAGTTTTGAAATCATGTCATTACATACACTATGGAAAGCTCTGACAGCCTACGCAAAATAAGACTTGACAGGTGTGCTTGCAGGAAAACTACCATGAGGTACTCATTTATTTTACTGAAAAATATCCGCAAAATATGATACATACATGAAAATTTCCATAATCACATCTTTTTTAATGTTGCTGTGATGCAAAATGATAATATATATAAACAAACACAGCCTATGAGGTAAGACAACGTTTCTGAATGCAGCTTGTCTAAAAATTAATCCACCAGGACTGTCAGGACTAACTTACACTTGGGGTAGGTGAGCATTCCTACTGCACTGGCACACAGAGCACAAAAAGAGCCTTAGAAATGAGCCATATTCTGTCTGCTTGGTACACGACATTCATGGACATTAATGAGAATGGAAAATAATGACAAAAATATGTAACTTTATATGCAACAACTGTCTTCTGCACTGGGTAGTCATTAAGGTCCAACTGGGTAGCTACTTCCTCTCAGTTACAGAATTACATACACAAAGACAATGTCATGAAGATCCTATGCAAGATTTTAACATAATTTTATCGCAGCAATTTTGGACCTCAATGACTTCTTCCCACATTATCAGGAATGATTACCACAAATTATAACAATCACGTTTTCCAGGCTTCCACTGCATTGTATGTTGTGGTTTACCATAGAAGCCTTTGCAAACAAAAGCAAATTATGCATTAAACTAATACTTTCATATAATCCTTGCAAAATGATTTTAGAAAGACAAAATGGCTATTGTTTTTGTAATTCACTCTTTGAAAGAGATATTAAATTATCTCATCGAACAAGTGGCAATGACAATTTCATTTCTATTTGATTGCACCAGCATAGAGGCATGAATTTAGGATTCACTAGCTAAATTTAACCAATCCTAATGAAATGGGAACATCATCTTCAAATGTCAAGATTTAATTGGATTATCATAAGAATTTCTTTCATGAGAACACAGCACACTTAAAATTCATAACTCTTTGGAAGTTAACAAAAATAATAATAAAAAGTATGAAAATAAACTCATTAATTAAATTCTGTTAAAATTAAAAAATATATTTTGACTTTGCACAGTTTGAAGCCACATATATAAGATTAATTTATCGACATGATGGGTCAGTTCTAATACCAGCTCAGTTCTTGGCATCTGTTTTCAGTTCTGATACTTAACACTTTCCTTTTCATTACTAAATTTTCAAAAGTAATCCATTATTTTACCTTGAAAATTCATTTTTTTCCAGACAACCAAATTGTCATCAAAGTCATGCACACACATAGTACATTACAGTACAAAATAATACTACTTTCTAAAAAAACTTGAGATGTAGCATGCACACATACCTTGTCAGGAAGCTTTTCAACTTTAGATCTAAGGGACTTAATGACGGGCTCTGGAATAACCTCTGCTGCATCTAACTTTCCTTGAAGGGCTGTACCAAGGTGATGTACAGCAATCTTGTATGGAACAGGGCTTCGAACATCCCTCACTATACCTATTTGCAAACAATTAATTTTTGAATTGGGGAAAGGATTTACATTTCACAACAAATGACTCGATTATCTTGCATGGTATGAACAGCTTACCGACAGCAAGAGCTCGAAGGTATAATTCAAGAAGCACTGGATCCCTCTCTGGGGGCTCCAAAAATATTTCTAGAGGCACCATGAGCTGAAATAAAAAGAACATATCGATGAGCAAAGCTTTCGCATGCAAAAGCTGACAGCTACAAAAACTGCTGCAAACAATGCGTACACATTATTAAGAATTAAATAAAACATTTCAAAGGAATTAAATACTGATTATCTAATGCAACATAATTAAGGAGCTAGCCCAAATTATGCTTGGGGCAAGAAAACTGCAACCTTCCTTCTCTGACTTTAACTGCAACAAGAGACAGACAATGTGAGGTGTTTAGATTACCTTCATCTGACTACAGCCTAAGAATAGCATACCATCAGAAAGGAAAAAGATATTTTATGCAGATCATTAGCAGTGAAACAAACTTTTTCAGGATACTTTTACAAGGTATACTGCACGAGAAAGTATTGATAATTGTTTGGCTGGATATTAAATTTTTAACGTGGCCAGCTATAATATTTACATAAAGCAAAGCAAGATTTTTTTGACAATTATGAGGAATGATTAAACTCTAGATAATTCAAAATAGAAAATATCATGCCAGGTCATTAACCCTTTTCATGCCATTCCATTTAGCCTGGCATACGTACCGAAGAATGCCATTGCTTTTTTTGTGAATTTGTAGGTTTTAACTTCAAAATTTATATAAAGCCTAATATGAAGCTAATATTTTCTCATGTGCTCTTAATACTTAGATGCATGTTTAAGCAATGACAAACAGTCACAAAAGCTACAAAATGCACACAAAAAAGGATCGGCCTGCAAGCACTAGTTAAATAAAATAATGAGGAAGTCCACTGGATCTACAAAACTAATCTATAAAACAAATAAAAAGATTTCTCTCGATAGCACTTTAAATGAGGGACTGTAATGTTGCTCTGACATGATAGATATGTTATACATATGAAAAACCTTTCTTCTACAATGGCAAAATGACATACCTTTTGGCTCTTGTGAAAAACAAATCTACCATTCAATAACTAAACATATATTAGATAGATACATTAGGAATTCATATATTTGATAAAATATGATGGCATGAAAATTATCAAGACATACACACTGTCTTCTCGACAAAGCAGCTGAAAGTTTTAAAACTTCCCAACTTGTAATTAATTAAAAATATATGAATCATGAATGGCTGATTTTCCAGATATGCTCTCTGGGCATTGTCGATTGGCTATTTCAGTAATAATATGAACCTTACCTGAGAAACAGCTGTTGTGCAAGCTCGTAAAACATCAGCTCTCTCACCCCAAACCAGTAATCTATAGTTCAGGTTATGTCTCTGGGCCAAAGGCATCAATATAACATGGGAAAACAAGGCATCTCCATAGGAGACAGCATCAAATTGCAAAAGCAATTGAACATACCTTTAAGAATAAATGAAGAAAAAAAAGGTTAAGATTTTCCCTTTTCTTTAGACTCACAGAAGAATTTCCAGAATCATACAATGCTAAAATTTACATCACCCAAGTTATTTAATGTATTCTTTCATAAACACAGCCTCAAGTTGCAAATCAATATTTTAACTATCAATACTTTTCTCAAGACCAATACAAAAAATCAGAAATTTATGAATTAATGTATCAGTTCATGTTAGTTGTGATTGGCCTTTGCGACAAAAAAGTATTTTTTTAAATCAAATCAAGGCCAAAATATATTTTACTATGCAGAATGACAAGATTCGCCGATATACCATAGGGGTGGCCAACCAAAATGATCTTCAGAGCCACTTTGGGAAAGCATCATAACCCCGCGGACCACATATTAAATTATAAATGCCCGCATAGAATATAAAATCACAAATGAATAAGGGCACAAATATTTTTAAACATGCATTTTCATTACTTTAGTCATTGTAAAATAAATATTTATTATGAGTATGAATAATCTCGCTGACCGAAAATGTTCAAGTGGCCTGGGGGCAGCGGATTTTCCATCCCTGCCTTAAGGTATCAGACAATTGTGATTTGACTTCCATATTTGCAGGTTACCTGTAGCATGTACTATGTACAAAGATTACATGGAGGAAAAATCATTTCCCTTAATCAGGAATCACACCTGGAATTCATAAATTCATACCACGTGTTCCACCACTTAGATTGCCAAGGCATCTTTTTTGTCATTGGAGATTTTTGGAATTTTAGGATATCCTGGTTCAAATCCTGATCAAGGCAAATGATTCCTCCACAAAGGAATTTTTACACTTAATGTGCACTCCCTAGTGTAGTGTAAAGGTACATTACTGACTGGTAGAAGTTTAACTTCTAGAATAATGTACTACTAAAGCTACCACAAATCTAAATGTGCTTACATATTAGCAAATCAAATACTTTATTTTTGCTTGCCAATAAAGTTTTGTAATATCTTGGGGGAAAACACAGAAAAAAATCATACTTAACCATAAAAGAAACACAAAATAAATCAACTAATTCCAAAAACTAAAGGGCCAAAGACGTGAAATTTTACGCAAGCACAAACATATGAAAATGAAGAGGAAGTGTCTGCACACAGTAAGCCAAATAAGTGAGAATGTATTAGTTGAGAAAGGTATGGTTTGCGAGAAATAACATAAGCAGTTAAGCTAAAGATCCGCTTTAATTAACTAAAGAACTATTGTTCAATACAAAGAGATTGCTCCGATCTTTCACCAACATAACTGAACACTGGCTAGTGAGTGACTGCCTCTTGCACACTTGGATCACACCACAGAGCATCTACAATTAGCATGCGCATGCGCACATACCAGATAGCGCTGATATTACAATATTATTCACATTATTCTTAACAGTATTTAAATTTTACAGCTGCCGCCTAATGCCTGTATGGCAAATGACAAGATAAGTACTCAGTCACCATACTTTATAAGATATGCCTTTCAGTCATCAGAGAGAGTTGGACATCAGTATTTCTTAAAAATCAACCAATTTTCTAGCCAAATTTTTGAAAAACCCTTGGACCCGGCTGGAAACCTGAGAACTCTTCCTCCACAAAATTTTGAAAATTTTATTCTGCATCATAATGGCGTGAGATTTTTCATAAACTAACTCATGCATGAAAAAGTTCTAATCCTCCACAATAGTTGAACTTCTAATTGAGTTCAAGTTTGGAGGAGGACTAGAAAATTTTTAGTAACGAGCTACTTTACAAAAATTCTCAAGCCTTGATGATGCAAAAATAAAATTTGCAAAATTATAAGTAATTTACATACATTGCATGAGAAATATCAAATTTATACTGCAAGATATACATACATACATTGATAGAGAAGGATTAAGCACGAAAGACATGAGAAAATAATGTCAATCACCATTAAGGTACTAATTACCTGAATAGAATAGTTTTTTTACAAGAAATTTTTTTAAATTTTGATTCGAAAACATCGTTAGATTTTACACGTTTAAAAATCATTTATTCATTCTGATACCAATTTCTTTTGGTCCTAATTTTTTGGAACTGGTTCTAATATTAGTTGGGTGAAGATAATAAGAGTTTCTGGTGTTCTAATCTCCAATAACTTCAAGACATATATTAATAAAAAGGTCAAGAAATATTCATTATACTTTATAATGTACTCCATGGGTAATAGCCCTTTTAAAAAACTTCAAAAGATCAATGTAGCAACATTATTAGTTTGTCATCGCTTTGTGTTTTCAGTATTATCAGTTGAAAAGTAACACTATCCAAAGCTCTCTTGAGTGTCATTTAAAGTAATGTTTGCCGAAAGTAGTCGCCTAATCATTCATTATTTAAAAACACATTTTTGTAGATGGCTGGATTTTTAACGAATTAAAAATTTATTTCATTACAATCACTCAAAGAGAGAATACTCTTTAAGCCACAAAGAGAGATTAATACATTTCAAAGGAAAATTAATAACTTCTTCAGTCAAATTTAACTTTATCATCTTGGTGTATTTTATGGCAATTGCTATTGAAATAGCACCTACAGATGTAACAGAATATGAATTAGTGTCTTAATAAATGTAATTTTTTTATTCTTTCCTTCCCCAGAACAACAGACAATGCTTTGTCAAAATTTGGAGGGAATTGGAAACAAAATACTGTATAAGGCAACATTCATTCAATGGGAAGTTTTTAATGCTGAAAATAATCAACTGTAATAATAAAAGACTGTCAACAAAACCAACTAAATAAAAATTTAATACATTTAATATTGGTGTACTAACTTTTCACTATTTATAAAATAAAAGAATACCTTCAACACCTTGATTACAAGATAACTGCACCTAAACAACACTACAAGGGTAAGGGATGTACTGCATAATGTGTGAATATATGCATGTTAACAAAATGAAAAAATAAAAAAAAAAGAATTCTATTATTGCTCGACAGCTTCCAACTGCATGATTGTTAATAAAAATAGTATGAACTTAAACCCTGTCAATAATTTTAAATAAATGTAAGAGGAAATATGTTTTAAAAATCATCAAAACTGAGCATAGATTTTAGAAAAACCTGTAGTGTCAATAACTGCCAAAATTTCAACATTTCATTACATATTTTTATTTCTTCTGCGATCATTGTACATCAAAAATACTTCATCGCTCAAGGTATTTGGGTCTTCAACTATAAGAGTTGCCTATCCCTAACCTTTTAAGCCAAATGTTGATCATAGATGATGGCTAGCTCTAAAACATGGGTAAGTTAGGTAACTAATAAATTAATATACAACCAGCAATGCACAGTTTACTTATGCCACAGCAAGTTGTCACTGATGCTGTTTATGTCCAGCTTTGTAATAGTTGCATTGCAAAAGAATCTAACCTGAAATGCACGAACTGATTCATGATGATCCCTCTTCATAGCTATGAAATTATATTAAAACACATAGTATATTGATTCAGTTTATGCCACAGCCAGGAGATGACAAGAGTGATGCACGTGCCTCATTCTTCCCATAACCTGTCCTGACTAGGAAAATTACACTGCACATGGGTGAATTTCCAGTACAAAAATGCGCTCTACTTCTACTCTTATTTTTTTACTATTTTTGGGACAGGGATTCATTTATGGCATACTTTGGCAGAATAGACGTCAAAAGGTGGAAAGCATGGGAAAACGGCAGTTTCTGGAAGTATTCAAGGTAGCAATGGAAGGGAACTACGTCAACAAAGGGGTTAGTAGTAGCCATGTGGAGGATGATGGAGAAAGCAACAAAGAAGTATGATAGCACGGAAAATGAATATATGTATACTTTGAATGTATGTTGTATGTTTATGGCTTTATTTCTAGGGGTGAAAGCATGGCTTTCAGGATAAAGTATGACTTACAAATCTTTAAAGGGTGGCAATCCTGGAAACCGCTCATCAAAGTCAAATTCTTCATGGCCCTGTTTGAGCACCTCCCTAAGAATCACACTGAGGTGAACATGAACTTGTGGTTCCAGGAAAAGGTCATTTCCTAAAAACAATGAAGAATTTGATGTTCAAGGAAAAACTCAACATGAATGAATCAAATTAAGCTGATATATAAGGAAAGACAGTTCATCCCCTCATGGAAAATTTCATGCCCACATGGAAAATGCAACCGGAAATATTATTAATTACCGTATATGTCTGAATATAGTCCCCCCTTTTTTTCCAAAAATGCCCAAGGTAAAAGTAAAGGGGGGGGACAATATTCGAACACATTTTTTAAACTTTTCCCGAAACTGAAGCCTCAAAATTAGGGGGAGGGGACTATATTCAGAGGGGGACTATATTCGGAGAAATATGGTAATTGAAAGCAGGAATTACAAATTTGGTGGTTGGACATTATTTGGCAAACAACAGGATACGAGAAATTATTTATATAAGGATGAATTTGTCACTAATTGTTTCCAGTTCTTTCATCTAGAGCCCCCTTTTCACTGCCTAAGTTCAAAATCCTTAAATAATTTTAATTAGGCAATATTGAAAACTATCAAAAATAGCGCATCAAGTTCTCACAATAGTGATTGGTTCAATATAATCATTAATATTTTTAAACCATGCTATAATTATATGCGATAGCACCTAAACATTAGATAATTCAGGCTTCTAATTCTATTAAAAAGAACAAACTTAGAAGAAATGAAAGACCCAAAATATGTAGACCCAAAGTATGAGGTGGGTGATCTACGAGGCCGGGCAAGCCAAAGAAATGAGGAAATTAAAAAAAAAATATGTACCATGGCCTACCAAAATAGCTTCATGAACCAAAAGTAAGAGCATGGCTGTGCACATTAATTAAACTAAGATCAAAGGAGCAAACCCATGCCAAATAAACACAAAAGCAAGAGGGAAGAAAACATAGGTTATCACCCCTTGCCCTTCTCCAGCAATTAAAAAAAGCACAACCATTATGAGCAATGAAGAAAGGATAAGGCCCAACTATTGACCAACCCCAAATGCTCCAATACCAACAAGTGCCCTTCTTGATATTTTTCCTCAGTTAATGCCTTGATAATTCATTTATATTTCAGTAGTAACAGCAAAGAGAGTCATTTTGCTCAAGGCACAAAGATGCAGCTTGAAGATATTCAATTTTGTGCCCTTTGTAAAACAATCTGAAGAGTCACTTGTTTCTTACCAAATAAAAAACATCCATTCCAAATGACATTCCTCACTTTAAATATCTGAAACTTTTAAATTTAAATACTTAATGGGTAAGGAAGTTTGATAACAAGATATGTCATAGGTAAAATATAAATTTGGCACAACAGCCATTTACTAAATTGCATGCAAATAAGAGATAAGTAGGTGTTGTCTATGCACTATCAACAATATTCAATCCCAAACCCGTTGGATCTCATAAGTGGATGAGGATTACAAACCTGTCAAAAATACATATGATAAATAACTGAAACGAAGAGTTGGAGACACCAAAGCTGTAGAAGTGGGACGCAGAAACTCCATCAGCAGAATCCACTGGAGACAAGCCTCAGCTAATTCAACTTTTTCAGGTGAACTATTCTCAATCCTCGAGCTAAAATTCAAACGTTATTAAAAAAATTTTAGTCACATATACAGCATAATGTCCTTCAATATAAACTTGAAGCCCTTTGGATTTGGGCACCTCAATGAGGATTAGAAGTTAAGAAGGGTTCAGTTTGAACATGGAAACATTACTGACTACAGCAAAACTTCTCGTGGAAAATAAAAAGAAAAGAATCTAAAATAGCTTCTGTGAAAGAGTAATATGTATTTGGAGAGGTTTAGTTAAAGTTATTTCATAACACCTCTAATTTCCAATGAATATTTTTAAGACACATCCATTCTGCATGAATTAATGAAAAAGGGTAAATCCAAGAAATAACCAAACAGTGACAAATATCTAATCATGATTCCTAATCCAAATCATATGCAATCATGCACTTTCTTCAAAATACTTGCCATGAGTTTACAATTCAAGACAGGTTATGCTCCAATTATCATTTGATTCAAATTACAAAAATGCCTACAGTTATTTTGAAAAATAAAATACATACTACTAAATACAGCAATATATCTTAACATCCATAAACTCTGAATACATATGATAGTGATCAGTGTAATCCCAGAAACGTTTATCAATAAGTAATCCGTTTCATTTATTACATGGAGAAATCAACGGAAATTTTATGAAAGCAGAAATTACACACCTAACTCATCCACAAAGATAAAATTTTGGAATAACAGCTATCTTATTCTGCCAGTGACACTCTTTATGGCATTTAATCACATTTCTGAGAATTTTACGGTATTTCATTGCATTTCTCACCTTCGCTCCCTTTGGGTGCCACATATATCAGCAAGTATCTTGTAAAACCAACTGACACCCAAACAGTGGCCACTACTTGCTGTCTGAAATAGAAAAGATGGAAACTCATGGGCCAAATTCAAAGGTCCATGTTTCTTGTCCTTGAGAGCCAACTGTTTCAACATCACATTAGCAATGTTTGGCAGCCTACAAAGTCAAAAAGGAAAGAGCATGAAACATTTTTATTAGCATGATTAGATGCTAGTTTACACGAAATATTAGCAAAAAATTAACTTTAGGGAGAACTTTACATAGATTCTGTACGCTTAGGATAATTGTTCATAGAAAAATAATAGCATGGAAACTGGCTAAATTAACAGGAAAATTAAGGAAGGATTAAGTACATTTTGGATAAGCATGAATATTGTTGAGAGCCCACTGTCACAGTCATTTCTTTCATATGCTTTTTATTCCTGTTTTTGAAACTACAAACTCATAATACGGAATCTCAGAATGAAAAATAAGGAGATCAGGTTGATGTGGTGGCTAAAGTGTAGGCTTCCAACCCCGTGGGCTCAGTTCAAATCCCAGCGGTGGCATAGAATTTTCAGAGACTGCCCGATCCCTGCTTGAATGCTGTGTGGAGGACATTTCAAGCGTAACACAACATCTGTTGGATAGGACGTTAAGCCGTGGTCCCCTTGGTACCTTTTGCTGTTAAGATTAGGCTAATGCCAATGCCAGGTTTCTCTCCACCCTTCCTTCTATCCTATTCCTTCACAAATGACCTCAGCTGTCGGTCACCTCCTCCAAATACCTTACTACCATGAAACATAACATGGATGTAAATATGAAATGGAGGAATACGGCCTGGAAATAGTATCAAAGCAGCTAAGGAGCAACTCAACTCAATTTTAATAAAGAGCAAGCAGCAGTTTGCAGTCAAATCTCAGAAAATACATAGATGGCACCATTAAAGCTTAATTTTTTTCCTATTACCCATAGTGCCATTAAGTTAATTTTTTGCAAAGTATTTAATTTAATTTTTGCATTCACTGTTCATAAACCATAATTCTTGCATTAAACCGGCCTTAAGTAAGAGGGAATGAGATGTGAAAGAGAATGAAAGAAATTTAAGGATTCATCCTTGCTTTGGAACGCATGGAACATCACAGCTCTATCAACAACCATAGTTGTCTCTCTTGCCATTAACATGTCCATACATTTGCACCCCAACTTGATGCCTCTCACTGCATTGGGCTTGCAAGTGCTCTAATGAGTTGCCAACATTTTTTATACCAGACATGACTCATCATTTCATCAACTGGTTAAATATTCTTCATCTCTTCATATAGGTACCATAACGAATGTCCAGCACACCAAAAGTGCTAAAAGTAACACAACTTATCCATGAAATGTTTCATGAACATATTCCTACCTGCAACAGTCACTTACTACCAAATTACACCCTTAATTTCAAGAACCGGCAATAAAAACCTATCGAGGATTACACATTCGTAAGTGACATGGATACAAAAAAGATAAAAAATGCCTAAATACATAAAAGCATCTAATATTGAACATAAAATAAAAAAAGGATAATCCAGCTTTTAGCTGCAACTGGCACAGTGCCCACTCTACTTACTTTTTAAGAGCCTCCTGAAGTAAAACAACTCTTGGTTGTTCTATTACTTGCCCAGTGGCTGATGGCAATGGTTTGTTCAAATTATCAAGTGACAAGAAGTCCATCATGGCAGATAACTGAGAAGAATTCCTATAATTCAACACAATTTTAATTATTTGTTACAAAATTGAATTCCATTTGACTAAATTCAATGAAATGAGTAATGACCATGAGAATTGTTTATACAAACATGTTAACAAGAATATTTTAAATTTAAGGATGGCAGATTCCAAACTTCGTTATGATACTTTTGCTGGCCGCAGCACCACCGAACATGTGAGGCTACTGGCATTATACTCTAACTCTCAGCTGAAGACAAATACAGCCAGCTGATACTTAAATAATGACTGTGTTACATGGAAAATAATGTTTATTTTATGTGGTAAAAAGATATGGAAGATATCCTTCCAGATAACTTCCTAATCTCATACATGTCTTACAGCAGGGAAACAGCAGTGAAGATAGAGTGATCAGCTGTATGACCTACAATTTGTGATCTTTTCCATCAAAGATAAAGTATGTATAGCTAAATATATGATGGTAATGAAAGTACAGAAAATGATATTAGCTGGAGTACAGCTATCTATAAGAATATTTATTTCACTTCATTCAGTCACGACGAATAGAGCTGGTAGGGTAGGGCTTTAGCATTTAGGGTTTGTGAAATCACAGTTCTTTGTAATTATTGATGATACCTGTACTAATTAACCCATTACCGGCCGAGTAAAGAAATACTTGAAAATATATAATTTTTTCTCTTCATTTTACCTAGTAACATGCTAAATAAGGTAAATTGAAAATATGGGCCTTCAAAAAAATTTGCTTATGGTAAAAAAAAAATGTTGCGTTTTCGCAACGTTGGCCGAATCCGATATCTGTATGCAGTTATGCAACCCGCATTACAATACATTGCCGTCTCATAGGAATATGCTGATTTTACTGTCGGATATAATCCTTTTTATGCCACGCATATGACAAATATCGTCATATTGGATAAATAAATTCCTTAGATATTATGTTTCCAACGAGATGTTGTTGTTATTTGACCTAAATCCACTATAAAATAGACATGCTTTACGGTTTGAAAGAAATAAGTCAAAGCGAAAATTTTCTCAGAAGAGCATGTATTTCACATTTTTTCATTGACTTTAATTTTATCATTGCAGATTGAATTACAACAATTAATGGCTAATTATGAAATACTCAAGCATTTTGGGTGCAATGGAACATAAAATTTCGTACATTCATACATGGTTTGGTTTTTACAGTGTTTCGGCAACTACTGAATTTTTTTTAACTCTATGGCCAAATTCGTCCCTTCATGCTTCACGAATCTGCAATGAATTATATGGCCTAACTTTTTCTATGTTTATGGACGCGAATTGTATAGGGGTACGTCATCTATTGACTGATTCACTTCACTTTCTAGATGCGTCCCTGCTAGATACGATTTGAAGTCTACCAGTGAAATTTACTTCCGTTGCATAACCTGTACAATCTACTGGCATTAGTGCAAACGCTGTCCAGTTAGTTGATAAGCTAGGACCTTTTTTCCCCTGAATTCTAGTGCGGTAATTTGCATTTGCATTATCAAGTAGGTCCACACCTCCCATGTATTTACTATATTCCCCAATAACACGAATAGTATTTTCTTTTATTAACATAGAATAGTATGTGAAATAGTATTTTCTTATTTCTGCTGAAACTTTTCCCTGTGCCAAATGGAAGCGAAAAACTTGTATTGCTGTCTACAGGGACAATCTATTTATCATTCCATCGAACAGCACTAAGACCTTCGGCTTTATCAAATGTTTGTTTTCATGTTCCTCTCGGTTTTACGTCGATGGTTTTATTATATTCTATCAGACACTCTTCCGTTATACGTATTTACTCGTATTTTCATGGATGGCTCCAGTGACAAATAATCCTTTTTCTTTCAAAACAATAAATAGTCTCCAAGATGAAAAGAAGTTATCGAAAAACATACGATGATTCGAGGGATCAGGGATAACCTTGACAAATTCCAGAATAACACTTGCTTCCAAGCCTAAATTTCGATAGAAGCAATTTTATATCGCCTGGTTGAACCCTAAAACCGTCTGAATAACATAAGCACCAAAGTTAAAAGCAAAATCTTAATGGCTTGTTTTAAAAGAACATTTATGCACTGTAGTGACCAAAGTAAGGTACCATTTGCACATTATTTCAAAATTTATGCGCAAATATTCCGAATTGTTATAATTTTTTATTCAAGTCGTCAAATTGAGGTCATAATTTACAAATCTGTCATTTTTGTCCAGACAGGAATTGTCTGAAAAGTGTAGATTATTTTTTAGTAATCTAAATATGTCTTGGTTCAATCATTTCCGAACCCAATCTACGCCTTATCGTCTTCATTCACCCAATATCTTGTTGTGGAAGTCGGTGATAGTCGCTGAATCGTGAAGTAAGGAAGGATTAATTCGGATTGAAAGTACAAAGTTTTGTGTTCCATTGCACCCGGAACGCTTTCATGTAATTCATAAATAGTCATTATTTGTTGTAATTCAATCTTTTGTGATAAAAATGTCAATTAAAAACTGGAAAATACGTTATCTTCTGTAAAAATATTCACTTTGACTCATTTCTTTCAAGCCGTAATGCATCTCAATTTTATATTGGATTTAGGTAAAATAATGCAGCATCTCATTGGAAATATAATATATAAGAATTTTAATAATCAAATATGACGATATCTATCTAATACGAGGCATAAAAATGTGTAGGATTATATCTGACAGTAAAAACGGCATATTCCTACGAGACGAAAATATGTGATAATGCGGGTTGCATAACTGCCTATAGATATCGGATTCGGCCAACGTTGCGAAAACGCAACATTATTTTCCGGATCTGATTTTCGCTTAATGTTGACTCCCTGACGAAATATAAGCTTTAATATCTATTAATTGAAATTTCTACGTACACATGGACGAATAAAAAACTTAATTAAGGGAATAGTTACTCTTAGGAAAAATTATTTATCTTGCTTAACAGGAGACTCGAAAATTGACACATTTTGAGTATTTTTATAAATATCGAAATACTTATTAAATGTCATTTTAATCACACTAAAAATCAGTTTAAACTTATTTTTATCGAAAAAAGCGATTTCTACATGAATACAATTCAATTGAAACATTTTTTTGCATTTCTCAATAATGTTGCGTTTTCGCAACGTTGGCCGTAAATGGGTTAAGAGAGCTTATTTATAAAAACTAGGAAATTTGACAAAAATAAATATTTAATAATGTTAACATATTTTTAGTAAAAATATAAAAAGAACCTTGATTACTTTTTCTTGATTAAACCCCAACTTACACATTAATACAGTGGAATGAGAACCAATTTTGGCCCAATAAGGGGGATTTCAACAACTTAACATACTCCTGACTTGGCCACTGCTACATAGCGTATGAGATACTACATAGCTGGTAATAGTACACACTTACCCAAAAAAAGACGGCTCAAAGATGACCTCATCAAATATCCTAGCTTTAAGCAGTACATCATCGGATGATAACAGAGGAACCACAGCAAGGGCAACTGAATGATACTTCACTTGTTCCACATCCTTAATGTACTCCTAGGAGCAGAAGAAAGTACATATCTCAAATACCTCAGTATATGCAATATTCAGAAACAAGTTATTTCACTTTTTTCTCTATTAGATCCAAACAAAAATGCTAGCAATGTCTTGGAAAGAGAAGAAGCACCATATCCCTCAGCAACTTAACATATTTGTCACCTCTATAATTTCTGATAGAGCTGTGAAAATCTCGAAAACCAAGCCTATATGTAGTTATTCTTGAGATAGTTTGAGATCTCTGTTGTAGATGACATAATATCATTGTCATGATTTCAATTTCTTGCAATAATATGCGATGTAATAATTCGTAATAATTACAAGTGTAAATGTGAAAATTTCATGATGTAATATCGCAAAATATCACGAAATCTAGACCTATAATTGGGAATATAGCACATCCTTTGCCTCAGCAGAGGGCCTAATATCAATGGACACATAAAATTTTTAATGTATGAAGGTACCTAAGTAAATTCTGGCACTAGAAAACACCCACTATAACCTTTGATTTTCATGAAAATTTAAACTTATGCATTTCAAAATCATTGATGCCTCCAGTGCGCAATGAAAACTATTTAAAATAATACATGACGTTATTCCACACGTTCTTTTCATTTCACCACTATGAAATGCAAATTATGCTCAAGTAATCTTTTCAGACATGGTAATGACCAAATATTTTCCTTCTGAGACTTCTGGCCCTCCGATTCTAAGCGCAAGAACCGGTAGAACAAAGATCCGAAGAACCAAACCAACCCAAGCCTTCAAACAATAATAACTTTATTCAGCTAAAAATTAACTCACCTTTCTGGCAGCCAGTTGGACCACAGAAGATATGAAATGAATTTCAAACCGTCCAAACCAATCACAATTCAATTCTTTAGACTTAGCAATATTGCTTACGTAGTCTAATAGACTGGTATTTTGTAAGAAACAGGACAAAATCTGAAAATATTAAAAGAAATTATAGGTAATTACTCACATCCTATGGCAAATTCAAAAGAAGAAATATGAGAAAATATATAATGAAGCGAAGCCATAAGCAGATTTAGGGGTAGAGGGGGGGAGACACTGGGGCACATGCCCCCCCAGATGCTGAAAACATGGGCAAGACTTTTAATATGGTTATCATTACGTTCGTTTCATTTTGTGTAATACGGAGCCTCAATCATTTCACTTAACATCAATAACTTTCATATCAAAATAAAGAGAATATTTTCTACAGTAATTGCTGAATGTTGTTTTTAGTCTCAAATATGAGAAGACCTGTCACACCCTTATGCTCCCCCAGAAAAAATCCTGGATCCAACTCTGCATGTAGGAAGAGAAAAAGATAATTCACTCTAAGGACACATACATCAAACTTTTATGCGTGAAAATGAAGAGAATTCATGATTGCTACAAAATTAACATGCAGCATGATTGGTAATATCCGAGTGTGGGCTGAGACAGAGGAGTATTACATGTTTTAATCTATAAAACCAATGCAATAGCAAAAAGGTAGAATCATTTCAATTGGGAAGATGGCTACAAGTTGAACAGAGTTTGGTAAGGGTTCCTGGCCCCTTTCAAAGCCCAAAAGTCTTCTGGCCAAAATTTACATTGGCAAAAAATGGGGAAACAAAAATTTCTTCCCATATCCCAAAAGGAACATAAGTAATTAATCTGAATTACTTAGGGTAAATTCAGAATTGGATAATCAAAAAGATAACTCCAATACTGAATAACCCACAATCACTGGCCTTAGGGATACAAGGTAAGATTTTTTTAGATAACTGTATCAGATACATTTTTAAGATAAAGAATTCATCACACGCATTGTACCCAAAGTGTAAGTTCCTCTACTTCACACTGCCATTCGCAACAGCCAACCTAAAAGGTGTTTAAGTTGAAATTTTGGGCATTCTTGAATTTTTCCACTGGGCATGAATGCTGGTATCTCGGAAAGTACGTAAGTCAGGTGTTCTTAAGTTGAGGACTTCATGTACAAAGGTATATTTTCTAATAGAAGCAATCATAGGAATTAAACCTTAGGGAGATAATAAATAACCAAAGGCATGACAGAAAACTATTTGGAGGTACATATGTAGCCAGACATTAGATAATAGATGCGATACGCAATAGATGGCTCTAATATTGTGATTCCAATACTGCTTTCAAAATGTGAGCATCATTAGGTAAAAATTTTTAATGAGCCTCAAAGAAGAAATCAAGTGGAAACACTTTTAAGCATACCTGAGATGAAGGTGTAGATTTAACAGCCAAGGTGGACAAGAGAAAGTTTGCCAGAGGGAGCAGCAGAGGCAGAGGCCCCGTGGTCCGCAAAATGGGAGTAATTTCCCCACGCCACCTCACCCCTCCAGCCGATGGCAGTGCTGGCGGATCTCTAACCACTCTCGTCCACTCAGTTGGTCGCAAAGATGAATGACTCCTGGAATGAATCAGCTTATTAAACACTCTCAGTGATTCGATCAAAAAACTGGTTTGGATAGGTGAGGGTAGACCTCAACCCAGAGTAATCCATGGGTGCATAAGTTTCACAAATTCACAGTAGCAATTGTAGTGAGCTCACTAACAGCCAGTCTTCATCTTCTCCTTCAGTTACACTGGAAATATTACACTTATTGAGCCATTCGCCAGATTAGTGTCTTCAAATGCACAATCAAATGGGCTGAATAGGTGGTCTAGGAACTCACAAGCAGCTGGTCCATTACCAGGGTGTACATTAAAATATCCTGGTTCAATGCTGAGGGTTGTCATCATCATTCACAGAAGGAGGGCAGCTTATTTCCTTCAGCCACCTTACACTTCAAGGATTTTATTATGGGGGAGTAAGAAGACTTCACCCAGGATTTGAACATGGTATCCTTCAATCAGTCTCCAAGCACCTTAACTCACCAAGTCACATTGGCCAGCTTGTGTCAAAAGGGTATTAGAGCTAAGAATCAGTATCCATTGCTAACAGTTGAGATTTTTTTTACATTTTTCAGAATAAACAATCGCCAAACAGATGCCTGAATCATTTTCTCACAAGGTAAGGTATCAGAATCTCCAAACAGTCCAAACCTTGATCTATTCCATGAATTACACAATATGTTTTTATTTTTTTATGTATAGGATTATACAATATAGGATTTTCCCCAATTATGCAGTCAACATTGATTCCCATTACCCTATGCAGCAAGAAAAAACAAAATACTTTGAAAGATCATAACACCAATGCCTTAATGTCACATCAAGCAAGCATACAAGCAAAACTTCTGAGAAATTAGGGTTTGAGCAAAAAGTGAAGGGCTGAATCACCAGAGTTTCATGATCCTAAGTATGAAATAATTAAAATGATCAGTCTTCTCTTCTAAATTCATTCATCAGAATTATGGCCATGGCATGACTCAGAAAAATGTTTTGCTAATAAATATTTCTCATTATAAATTAATACATTATTATTTTTTTTAAAGTAAGCAACACCATCATACCATAATCTCTGCAAGAGCACTTGGAAATTCTTGCTTCCCATGAACTTGACAATGCACTCTTCAAGCACACAATTGACACAGTCATGTAACTCCAGCACAAATCCTGACTTTGTACCATTACCAAGCCTAGAGAAGGCTGTTGATAAGAAACTGAGAGCTGCTCCTAACAACTTGAGGGCTGAGAACTGAAAAAAAAATTATACCAACAAACATTTTCTTCTTGGAACAAGACTGTTAATACATACTTCATAAAACAACTGTTCCAAACAAAATCAAAAGGTACTTATAAGATAAAAATTTTTTATCATACCTTAGGTACTTCACTCATTCTAATAATCTCAGTGAACCACTTTCTTATACATAACAGCAACGGATTCAAGATAACAGATATGATCTGACCTCCAACAGGAAGGCAATTTGATGACGGATTCAGAATAACCCTGTGTAAATAAAAGCAAAGTTTTCATCAGCAAACAAGGAGAATATCAGCATGATTATTTTGGTCAATATATATGGTACTGATCTATTCTTTCTGTAGTTTCTAATGTTCTCTGTAAATAGTAAGCAATTTTGTAAGAATCCATGGTAAAAAATTAAATAAAAGAAAAAAATTTACCCATCATCCGATACTGTCAATGAAGACTCTAGCAGCCCCAATAAAGCAGCTGCAAACTCATGATCAAAGCATTTGGATGCTGCTTCAATTTCCATAGAGACACACTCATGGTAGCGAAGTTGATTCATCAGCAAAGGAGAAAATCCCCTGCAAGGATATAATTCATTACTGAGGGTATTTTAAGCATAATTTTAAACATAATTCTATTCCTAATAAACAAACTTACTACACAACTCAGCAGTCATCATTATGCAGTCCTAAAAAATAGGTGATCAGCCAGTTTCTATTGATAGCGTAATTAATGGAAAACAATTACTATATTGTGCCAAACCAAAGCTCAAGATAAGATTACTACCACAGGAGATAGATAAGAACTGCTAATTTGGGAAATACATTTTTTTGTCATTGTAACTTTTGTTTCTTGAATTAACACTAGAATAACCGAGGTAAGCTGCATTCCTATAATGACCGCCAGCGGTCAATTGACTGTTCGCCCTTTTCTTGCGCACTTTCATTCGTTTTCCCTCCATATTTTTACCTAAGGAGTATAGAAGTGTTCTTATTATCTTTAAAGTTTAGATGTAGTGTTAGGGAAATAATTTAACTTTGCAAAAAATATTAATTACACCAAATCAAATTATTTTAAAATAAAAATGTGCCTAGTTAAAAAATATAGTTAAAAAATAATATGTCATGCGTTTTGAAACACAAGTAGCATTTCGAAACACGTTATTTGCTGTAGCTTTCTTCGTTAAAAACATATATCAGAGAAAAAAGAATAAAAAAGACAGCAATGAAATGAACTACTACATATTAGGTCTCTAGGTATATATTTCTTCACTCTTTTAGCACATCAGCAAATTTGCTGATTACATTCACAGCGTTCACACATGTATTTGAGAGACAAACATCAGCGTTAAAATGAAACAATTTTCCTGGAAAATCGAAAAGCATTGATTTTTGTGCATGTAAATAAAAAAAACCTGGGATTTTTCTGGGTCAGAAACGTGGTGCAAAGAAGATGAAGAATGCCAATATTGGTGCTTCTGAAGATGCCTAGAGGAATCCAGGTGAAATTGTTGTCACCTTATGACAAACAACGCGGTGAAAACCCACAAAATCTATGAACCAGGAACGCCACGGTAGACTAAGATACAATAAAAGAGACAGCACTAAGATAAAGTGACCGAAAATGTGGAAAGAGATCCGTATTTGAATACCAAGGACATAGAAAAGAACGCTTTCGGAACGTGTCATTATGCATTTCATTTTATCGATCCTCTGAGTCTCAGACTAAACTTAAGCATCTTAGTAAGACATCTTTTAGAGGTCAAGTGCAACGGGACAATGAGACTGACATAGGGACGGTCAATTGACCGCTTGCGGCCATTCTAGGTAAAAGCTGACATTTCTCTGGACATGAATTTTTTACCCCACAAAAAACTTCATTTTCAGGTTATTTGTTCGAAAATATTAAAAGTAAAAAAAACCTCCGCATTATTGATCGGAAAATAATTAAATGGTGTAAGAAAGAAAAACGCGAACAGCCAGTTGACCACCCCCGATCATTCTAGGGTTAAAACACTGAGACATCCGTGAAAATGGATTTAGTTTTGACAGTTTCACTTTAAAACTACACAATGGTATGGTTAAAGAAAATTTGGTGATGTTACTATGTGGGTGATTTAATAAGTCCGTGAGTTTTCCCAGCAAAAAAATGTATTATTTCAGTAGTTGCAGGGGGCTAAATCTGGAGACTAAGAGGAATGGGATTGCCAAATTTATATATTTTTGCCATGGTGACTACAACATGCTGGCATTTTCCTTTGACCAACTAACTGCAAATCTTTGGAATACTACACAGCATTACTGCATACCTGGTGGGTGAGTATTGGTTCTGCAGCCATGGTACAGGTCTTTAATTTTAAACATCATGCTATTGACTCAAAATGGTTTAAATTTCAAAAAATGTTTATTTTAAGCTTTGATTGTGCATATCTCTTCCAAATTCATAAGCTGTGAATAAGATAGACCTTAAGCATATAATGTTCATAATGTTATGGAAATGTAAGTATGAGAACATTGTGAATGTTACTAAAAAATTTCATGCTTGTGAAAACCACCATTTCCAAAATACCTGATACTTACTTAGCGGCTTTTTCAACTTGTTTCATTTATCAGCTAGTATTTTTATTTTCGGAGGCAAATATGTTTGCCAATTTTTGTCAAAATCTCAGAGGCCAAGGATTGACTCAAGTAAACAGTGGCATCGGATGACCCGATTGGAAATACACATTCTAAAGAACACCAAAAGTACAAATACTTACAGAAAGTTATCAGCTGTCAGTCCATACCGAAGAAGTATTTGCCATAAGTAATATCCCTCCAAGGCAATAGTTAATGTTTCTCCTTTCGGCAGCGAAGATTCACTGATGAAGACAAAAAATATTGAACACTGTTAGACTAACCATATCAAAATAATGACCTGCAGCTTAGGTACTCTCTATTTTGCATTTTACCATAGTAACTGAAAGCCCAAAATTCCCAAATAGATATACATACATTAATATGCACACTAAGCTTAAAGTTAACTCTCGATTATACGAAATCCACAGGACCAGAAAATTGGCACTTCGTAATATCAAGTTTGGTAATTTTGAACCTTTTTAATAAGTCCGGAAAAAATGTTTGCTTTTGTTCCAACCTTTCTTTTTTTGCTTTTAGTGGCCAGTTTTAAACGCTTTCGGTGGTTATTTACAATAGAATTTCTAAAAATGCTTTGTGTTATTGATTTCATGCTGTGAAATATTGCTAAAAAATCATATGACCCTCAACTTCCCATTCTTTAAAGTTAAATATCAAAAATCTCAGTGCCAATGAAATTCCCGTCCATTTTAAAAAACGTATTCAAATAACGAATCGAAAATTTTTCTACACGAATTTCATCTTAGAAATTTGTGGCCAGTAGTGAAAAGCAACTATTATATATGCATAAGATAGATGTTTGTTTCCAACACCTAGGAAATTTTAACAGCAGTTAGCCTAACCACCATTTATGTCGCCCTCTATCGCTCAGTAACAAGAAAAAAACAAGGGTCTTAGCTCGTTTCTAAAATAACCTTCTTAGGTTAATATTTGCAGTTCCTTCCATATTGTCAGGTGAATGTATGATCTTTTTGATTAGTCATTTTCATTATGATTCAGTTACAATCATAAATTACCCAGGATATGACTTTCTAATGGAAAATATTAGAAGTAAATTCTTTTCGGGCTCTCTGTCCGGGAGCCATGCTCTATCATCTTTGCCGGCGCTAAAATGGAAGACTTTTTATTCATCATCAAGGCCATTCATTCTGAGTGTGAGGTGCCAGATTCATATAGTATGTCTGTCTTCTTTTATGCCGACAGGAGTAAGGTTCCTACTGGAGAAAGGCAGGAGAAGCATCTTCCATTATCGAGGAAATAAAGAGAGAAACGTTATTATGTATGTATCTACATTCAATTTTTTCCTAAATCATACATGTTATCATTTCTCGACATATTTAGGTGAAGTATTGGTTCACTTGCGTGAATTCCCAAAAATGAAACCCCAAAACATGTATCTTAACGTCATTTAGTTTTCCTGTTATTTCTCCATCGTATTGAAAGTTACGCAAGGTATCATTTACACAGAAAAAAGATTTTCTAAGTTTTAGAACTAAAAATTAGTCGTGCCATAAATATAAATAAATAGCAGCGTAGAAAAGATGAAGCAAATAACAAATTTTGATTCTGACAAGCCTGCAGAGAAGAAGAGAGACAATTTTGTAAATGCAGCACCACTTACCCGGTAGGTATCAACGGCCTCGATTAGGATGGTACAGTCTTCAAATTGAAATGCCGGCAGAGAGGTAGATGAAACACCTTACCCGGACAGAAACCCAAGAAGAATTTGATTCGATCATTAATTAGTTTTTTCTTCCTTCCGTGCAAATATGTATTTATTTCCATTTACGGCACATCTATTTCTAACACTAAAACTAAAAAATCTTTTCCCAATATCAACTTTATAAAGCATCATTTTTAAATACGGTCAAGAATGAAACCCGAAAACTAATGAAGGCTGACATATTAAGGTATCATTTTCAAGAGTTCACAAAAGTATGCCAACATTTCAACATTACAAATCTACGCAACATTTACAAAATAATGAGCCAAAAACACGACATATTTCTGGAATTTAATTTTGTTAATCGTGTTTATAGTAGTTTAATAAAACTAAAAAATAAGCTAATAATTTCAGATTGACATCAGGTTTTTGCCCAATCTTTACAAATATTAAGAATATTGCCAATTTTTTAATTCCATGGAGATAAAATAATTCATTTTAAAAAATTGGTGTTTCATTTAGTTTTCCCAAAATGCGACTCGTGCTCCCTAACTTGGCTAAAATGATTATGGTCAATTACAGGATTATTGAGGCAGGTAGCCCAGCCGTGTCTTTGGGTGAACGGATTGGAAGGAGATGCTAATCTACCAAGTACTTAATCTCATGGGAGCTAGGACAGACCAAAAAGTATGTCAAGAAATGACAAAACACGAGATGTAGACAAAAATGAGTGTGTACAACTAAGCCTCTTCATTTTCCCCAATAATGAAAAATACTTCTCCAGCCCCTCTCCATTTAGAAACATGTCCCTGTTGCCGGTAGAGATGGACCATGCCCTTCTCCACAGTCGCAAAATGTTCAAAGAAGGTGGGGTTAGTAAGTGTGGGATGGGTATTACCTTCGTAACGAATTCGTTTGTACAAACTACCGCAAAAAATTTGTCAACAAAACTAGTTATGCCGGCATAAGTAGCTAAAAAATCAGCGCTTCGACTGTGGTCCATTGAAAGTGTAAAATCGTTAATAATAGTGCAACTTTGGAGGGAAAGGGTTCACCTAAAAACTTACGGTGGGAATCGAGGGGAAGTAGGAGTTCTGTAAAAATATTGTGGCTGACACAATGCCCCTATTTAAGTGCCTACTCATAAATTACTTGTTTAAAACGAATTTACTTGTCTAAAAAATCTTTTGAAAATTCATGATTTTTCACAATTTCTTTTAAGAAGCAAGGTAACTGTGTTTTTATATTTCAGGAGGGGGGTGTACAGCCTCCCCGACTACCCCCCTTGCTACACCATTGACTCATGCCATTTCTTAATTTAAATTTGGATTCCTAAAAGTCAATAAGTTTTATTTGTAATGATGGATTTCCAAAAAGTTTTATAGGTCCTCCATCATTTGTAGCTTATTGAACATCATACAATGTGTAGTCTACTGTCAATTTATGAGTTGAAATGTATGGATTTTTCATAACTATAAAACACTGACTGCCACAGTGACAAAAATCAAACCAAAACAAAATTCCTCACAGACACATGGATGAAATTTACATTCAATCTGAGATTCAACACTTATGAAGAACATAAAACACAATAACTGATGGAGAAGAGTAAAACTAAAAGGTGTAAACCGCAAGAAAATAAGATGCCTCTGAATTTACCTTGGATCAATGGATACATATGCCAGTAAGGACTTCATTATCCCAAATTTGCTCACAGCAGTGTATGCAAAGCTGGGACTGCTGCACGCAAGTATTCTCATCAATTTCACAGCCTTAGCCAATGGTACTCCATACACAGAGGGCATGTCTATTGGTTTTGCAGTATTAGCTGAAAGTACAAGAGATAAAATTACTTGCACATTAAAATCACATACCAGAACTCAAAAACTGAATGAATATATAATAAACAAGCACATGTATGCCACGATATGACCTAGGATTTTTAGCCGGATGTTTCCTGAATCAGCACTGGTCACTTTTTCATGGGAATGGTAATTCCTGGTGATATTTGCCTTCAATTATTTCAAGTGGGAGAAGTGGAAGGAGGGAGGTGGTTAGGACTGGAAGGGGGATGTGAAGAAATTTTGCCGGTGGCTGGGTTCCATGTACAAGCCTGTTCCTGTACTACTAAACTTTAAGTCAGCATCTCTAATGCAATTATGTTTGTATTTCTACATTTCTGGCTTTACAGATAAGTCAGGGTTTGAAATTTCCACCTAAGAGATAATTCTGGATTTATCGAAATCCATCGCATGTCCTCAGGCTCCATGCTATGCCAGAGCTGACTTCTTCGTTCACCCAAGATGAATGGCTCATTTGAGGTATTGCATACTGAAGCCCCTCTGTGTTCCTGGTGTGTGAAATATGTATGCCATCATCATCATCAACAGTCATCAATCCTAGGATTGCTTAGTTGCTGTTTTCCATTTAATGCTCCTTCTGGCTATTCTTTTAACACCTACAAATTTTTTGATTTACACCCCTCACCACCTGCTCTACGTAGGCCTACGGCCTACTTCTACCTTTTTTCCCTTCCACCTGTATTTCCATAATAGTTTACATCACACCATCGCGTCTCATGATATGGCAAATTAAATTGTCCCATCTTCTCTATCTACCAAAAATCATAGAAATTTCCTTCCTCAAAGGAAATTTTTTCTTTTCTGTAGAAACAGAAAGTAATGGTTTTGCTAGTAGTGGGCTCTATTGTTTCCATAGCGGCGCGGATATTCCCTATCCTTCCCTTCCATACCTATCCCTTCCTTGGAGGTATCATCGAGCTCTCATCTCGGCGATACCTGCTATCCTTTTTCCTTCATCAGTCCTTCCCCTCTTGGGATAGGACAGGCATATAAGTCTCTGACTTGGTTTCTGGCCCTTAGGAGAGTAAACTATGCGAGCCCGCCCTGGGTACCCGATTCCTCTTCTACCCAAGGTTTTCAAAAGACTTATCTCACTGACATGATCTATCCACTATCTTCGTTTTTCAATCACACATTTCAAAAGCTTCCAACCTTGATTTCCTGCCGCTGTTATCAGCCATGTCTGAACGGCCGGGCCATGAGCGAAATTGCCTCTTTGCTTGGGCTATCCTACTAACAACTACCTTATGGGTTTGTCCATCGATAGTCATCCTACAAACCAAACCAAGTAGCAGAACTCGGTGGCGGTGGGGTAAAGTCCTCGCCTGCCAAACCGTAGGTCGTGGGTTCGAATCCCGCCTGGGTAGGTGATCCTTATCCAGGGCATGGATGTTTGTGTTGTAATTTGTTAATATTGGAAAACCTCGTTGTAAAAGGCCGTCATGTGCTGTTTACGGGGGATGTGATAAATAAAAAATAAGCTAATGGTCCTCAAGTCTTCATACTTCTCCATTCTATCCTTTTTGGGAATAGGATTGATGAGGTTGGTTAGATGAAATTAGCATGTTTCCTGTTGTATGCATGTTGGAGATAGTTTTGAACAGCTGAGTTAGTATTTTTAATAAGCTCAGCAGAATAGTTTTGATTCAAAATGCTTTATTCAGATCCTTAATTATGGTGCCAAATTCAGATCATAACACTGAAGCTCCCATGACATCCTTTTCATCTTCACTTCCCTCTTCAATTATTTGTGGCGCAAGATTACCATGCATTACTCTTCCAGATACTCCTCCCATTTCTTCAATATGTCTTTATTTTCTATCAGGAGATCTATGGTATTTCTCTTAATAAGTAAAGTGGATTTTTATAGGGTGGCAACTAATTTCATTACCAATTACATATTTCAATAACACATCAAACAAGAAATATTACGCAACAATTTAAAATATTTACAAATCATCTTCACAACCACCAGAAAACGAACCTTACAAACCCAAAAAAAACTCACCAGAAGTATGCCATTTAGATGGCAAAAATTCAGCAAATATTGTTGCCATGAGTCTTGGAAATGAAGCAACAGTTTCCGCTACTTCCTTTGAATGCCTGGCAATTCTCGTAAGAAGTTCCAAGAGTGAGATCACTGCTTTTGGAGGAGGCCTTAGAACTTCCAAAATGTACCTGAAAATTATTAATCATTCATATGAAAAAATAGAAAAATACACTATGGATACCTACCGAAATTTTACAATGAAATGAAAATGGCCAGAGTGTACCTATGATTTCTTTGAAATGGAGTAATAATACTATGGCACAAAAATTTTTAAACTTAATACAACATGGCACAACTTTATAAAATTTTATTCAGCAATGCAAAGAGATGAAGTCAATTTAGCCTACTTCATATTTGCAAACAGTTTAAAATTTAAAAACACTGCAAATTACTTGCAGTAGTTTTTAAATTTTATTAAAGTTTTTATTTTAGTTTAAATTTATTTTATTAAGTTTTTAAAAAATTATTGCAGGCAAGCTGAGTGCACCTAAGTCCCCACATCGTATAGTTTAATAGAGGAATACAATATGACATGTTAGAATTTCCCTCATTGAAGTTTGCCTTTGCTGCATGAAAGGAAACTACGATGATACTTTTCCCCTATGGAATATACTTAATTACCTGATTCTTGGTAAGAGGTCCATTTGTAAGGCACCTTTCACCAAATCTCCTCGAGCCAAAATGTTATCTTTGGTCTCATCGTCACTTTTAGGAGGTGACTTAGGTGCAAGGCTGGGCTGCTCTAAGCTGCGAGGTAGACCAAGCAAGAGATCAAGGCAAACCTAAGAAAAAAAGATTTTGTAAACTTAGTGAGATTCAATGATTTAAATGCATACAGCAACTCAATCACAAAAAAATGCCACCTTGAAACATAAAGTTGGGGATTTCAGTTCATTTTGATGATTCAGCTCATCTGATTTAGTTCATTTTGATGATTTAGTGCTTCAAATACTTAATAATCTAAATAAATACAGTCAAACGTCAAGGCCAAAATGCATGGATGTTCAAAATGTACATCAACTACTACGCAACTGACACCATTCATATTACCCCCAAATCAGTTGTCTAGATAGCCCGACTCCATCCTACAACTAAAATGGAGCTTCATCGATTCATTCAGTCAATAGCCTAAAATAATAAAATAAAGTTACCTCATCAGGTTCATCCACAATGAGCTGTGAGATTGCGAGAGCAGCAGGCAAAAGATTAAGGTGAGAATTTTCATCCAAAGAGAAACGAAAGAGAGTGAGAATATCCCTCTCAACAAGGAGGGGGAGCAGAGGTTCATCCAAACAGGAGTCATAGTACCCTTGCTTTGCCTGAAAAAAAATAAACCAAGTTGTAAAACAATGGACCAAGGAAAGGGTATTATAAAGAATTTTCCTCCAATTCCAAATTAATGACATCTTCCACTGGTAGTTCTGGCTATTATATGGCATGAATTTATTGAAACCCCTAATCTAAATACATTAAGCTTTTTTTAATAATATCTTTCAACATAGCCAATGTTTTCCCAATTGGAACAAGGAATAGCTATGACACAAAATGCAGGACTAGATGGAAGAAGAGCAAATATGCAAAAAGAGATTAATAGTGTTCTCACGGAGCAAAAAACCTCAAAAAATAATGATTTTATTGTACGTGGTGATGAACAACCATTAGCAGGTAAACCATTTGTAACGTATGTTCAGCAGCATGAGATTGTTTAGGAAAAAAGATTATGTATTATGGATTTTCTCAGATTTTCTTTTACTTACATACATATTTTTCCAGTTGCCTTAAAATAAAGGCTGCATTAAATACTAATGATCCATACCAATGGGAACAAACACTTAATACGTAGATAAAAGTTTTTGTCATTTCTCAAACCGTTTTAAGAATAGCCGCAAGTGTAGTGAGGGCAAGTGTTCTTTGCTGGGCCACTGCACTGCGACTAAGAAGTAACAGCTCATCTAAAGTGTAACCAGGACGGCCAGGTTCAGATCCATGGTGATGAAGTGCCTTTGTCACAGGTAGATCAGCATCATATGGGAGGATGATTCCTGAAATTACAATCAGTTGATGATGGCTAAAGAATTCACTTAACAATTGATACATTTTCTATCTATGCAGGGTTAATTGAATTATGTCACATCGTTTTAAATCAAAAAAAGAAGACATTTATATTGTGGGTTTAAAAAAAATAGGTGATGAGATTGAAAGTTGGAATTATCTACAGAGCTAAATTTTGGAAGGCTGACAATCATATAGAGAGGAAATTAATACTTCATAATGTAAATTTATCATAAACCAATTTAATACTAAATCAATAAGAAAAATGTTACCATAAGCAGTGTATAAAAAAATTAATCCAAAATCAAACAGAACATTCTATAAGTGTCTGATCTTATTTCAAGAATGAATCAAAAGTGTTACCTTGAAGGTAAAAATATAAAATCAGATATTGAAGACAAAAAAGTAAGGAGTATGAAATAAAGAGACCAACCTTCGAAATCAAAGCGAGCAACATGGCCAGTGCCAGGCTGAACAGGAATAGGCTTGGGTATTTCCCCAATCCAAGATAATTTTTCAGATTCTTTTACATCCATATGTAACCAACGATGCTTATCAATCCCTTCTTCAAGGTCTCGAGGAAGGTCCAATTCAGGGGTGTTCAAAGAATTTTCAGTCTCAGAGGTGTCACGTGGCAACTGCCTATTAGAGTCATTGCTACTTTCAACACCACCATCATGCTCAAACTTGATGGCTCCACTACTACATTTTAGAGTCTCATCAGCACCTTTCACTGCAATGTTTGGGTCATCAATTGACATACGGTCATCTCTCTGTTCAGAACACTCCTCCAGTCCCTCCTTGATTTCTGTTAAACCACTGGTGGACCCAACACAAGTCCTTGGCTGGCCATGCCTACTTTTCAGCATTGCAATGAGCTGAGGGTTGAGCTGGCTCAGCAATGCTCTCTGCTGCTCCTTTATCTCATTTTCTGACATAGACTCCAATCTTTTAATATTTTCCTCGTGTATTTCTTTCAAAATATCTTCATTGCCTTTGTTTTCCTTTATTGTACTCCTCTCTCCTAAAAATACAAACAAAAATACATATTATTGATGAATAAATTTTCAAAAGTGAGAGAGGTGACCAATATATTCCTTGCCTCACCCCTTCCCACCTTAACCAACATGCTTAGCACCTTTGCCCTCCCAAAACCCACTACCTCACATACTACTATGTCTCTTTTGCACTAATTTGACTTCACATAATTTTAAGAGTAACTTGACTATGCATTCCTCAGCTAATATTTAACGTATAACCAGGGGTTGGATGGAAGATAGGACTCAACGTAGTAAGGACAAAGTCCTAACTTATAGTCAATCCCAACTATAACCTAATTTAGAGGAAATCGTCATGTCTGGGGACATCAGGTCTGTGGATGTCATATGAGTCTTGGCTTCCGGGCGTTCCTCCGCGTTTAGGTGTCCATAAGTGACGACAGTTTCTCCAGTCATCCAGCTGGCGTCTTCAGGTCAGAAGTAGCGATGCATAAAATTTGGTAGCGATGCATTAAATTTAGTACCTACATAAGACTAGGTACCTATATAAGACGGCCAAATTTTATGCATCGCTACTTTTGACCTTAAGACGCCAGCAGGATGGCTGGAGAAACTGTCGTCACTTATGGACATCTAAACGCGGAGGAATGCCCGGAAGCCAAGACTCATATGAAGAAACGCCGCGGAAACCTCAGATCAAACTGTGGATGTCATGTCCATGGACATCATGTTCGTGAGTTCCACAGTCCATGGAAATGACAGATGGTAACGGACATGATGGTACACTATGACTAATTACAGAATGTCCAATGACAAATAAAACAAACTTTTTCTCATGAGTACTATATTCCTCATGAACACAATATTCCTCTTCTGCTGTGTCCATAGACATTTATGTATATCTTAGCCATAGACAGGACAAAAGTAAAAATAAAAAAATCAAAGTAAATATTACTAATGATCTAGCTCTGCCACTTACATCATTAGATTGTATGATTGACAAACTGTAATTACACAATTTTTGTTCTTATGTAAACAAAATGAAATTATTTTAAATTTTGCCCATAGCAGATATATAATTTTGGAGACTGACCCTTGTGCACATTGTGCCACTGTCCTTTGACCCAGGATCAAGGCAAATGATTTTTTCTCTGTGAAACTTTTGTGCATCTGAAAGAGGCCTAAGATGCCAAGAAAGTGAACAATTAGACATTACCAAATTTGTGCTTCTTCTGAGGAGCTGGCTTATCAACAGATGACCCCTCAGCAACTGCATTTCCTCTCTTGGAATGAAGCTGTTTAGCAAATATACTTCTTCCCCCAGGAGATGATTTTATCTAGAAAGAAGCATTTATTCAATTTTCAATTGACAAATCAGACACAATACTGACAAAAAAATCATTGAATGAATTTACAATTCCCTTCCCTGCTAAGCCTTTGGAGGCAAAACTAAAATGCACAACTTCATATGTAATCTGGTTGATATTTTATAACATATATATGTAATGTATGTAAAGCAATAGCTTCCTGGGAATAGCATTATGTTTTCCCGGGATACTCATGAAAATCCATTGTACTAGAAGACTATCCTCTCTCCCATCATTGGATAAACAAATATACTGTCAAAATGTTGAAAAGTTAGCAGCAAAGGTAAAATACTTATTACTTTCCTTTACTATGGCAGTAAGTTTGAAAAACAGCCAAAAAAATATAATATCCAGTAAAATGGTGAGCAAGGAAACTGCTGAGTTTGTAGAGAATACCAGCCCTTGACCATGACCAGTTATTTTTAACCTTAATCACTCAGTGTATTTTGATACTCCACGTTATAGATTTAAATAGAAAATATATTGCATGATTTTTATAATTTTATGTGCATACATACCATTTTGTCACGAACAAAGGCCTTAGGAAACCCTTTTACTCTGGGAGAAGGGAGTGCAAAAGTTGAACAAGCAAAATCATCCACTGTTCTTTCTTGAATAACAATGCCATCTGATATTCCACCTGTAATTGAATTGAAATGATTAACTGAAAATACAAAATGTGTATTATTGAGAGCAAATTTCTCTAGCCTTTTTATTTCACCACAAATTAAATTCTAGGCTCAAGTTAAATTTCACACTTGATGAATTTTTAATGCTGTACCAAGACCAAAATAACTAATACAGATAATTTAATACCATATTCTAGAAATTATGAAACTGCATTTCTTATGATTTCATCTTACTCACCAAAATCGATTCTATCTCGAATAATGTTGTCAGAGTGTGCTTGTGACTCAAGTTTTACTGCATCATCTAGGAATAATTTTGTCCACAATTAGTATATTTCACGAATGAATCCATTTTAAAAAATTCACAATCGGAAAGCCTTAAAATTACAATGGGTTCGTACACTCAGCTCCAAAACTAAAATTCATTAAAAGAATTCAGAAGATGGAAGGGAAAGACAAATTAAAACAAAAATTTCAATATTCCCAATTCAGCCATTTCCATGTAATTAAAAAAATAAAACAAAACTTTATCGCTCAATTTTCATACGTGTTTGATGTTATTTGCTAACTAGTTCATAAATTCATGGAATACTCACAATATACAATAAACACTCACCATAGGGTATATAACAACAAATCATGCAAGGCCCAAGCAAAAGGCTGAGGACTCTTGCCGAGTCATTAGTTTTTTATGTCATCAACTTAAATGTGAAAGGGTTAAGGACATCGATTTTTCAACGCAAAATGCTAAAAACGTAGGTGATGAATATAAAAACAGAAAAATACATGTTTCTATATTTTTAATCTCCACCACAATCGATAACGATAAAAAATCGGTGAATGAGGCCATCGGTACATATTACTAATGAAACCATAGGAAAAATTCAAAATCTGGTATTCATTGCTTATTGGCATACAAAATTTTACAATAAAGGTTCAAGTTCATAATAACCTATGCCTGTAATATAGAGGAAACAAGCCAGGACCTAATTGGTTATTTTGTGTGCTCTAGAAATAATAGGGACTGTATACTGCGACATTGCTCTAAGAGTCCTTCACGTGAAAAATTGAAAAGCTTACTGCTGAAAAAGTTTGAACAATGTGACCCCAGAGATGAAGTTTCATACAGTCAGTGGGTTTCCAGGGACAGATATCAACTGGTGAACTTCACTGCGACATTTGATGAGTACCGATTAACTTTAATTGAAAGAGTGGAAAAACTGGTGCCCCATTCATTTATTACGAAGGTACAGGCAAACTACCTTAAGCAAATGAAAGAAAATCTTGGACCCCATGTAGCAGCTGTTCTCTACTGTTCTCTTGTTCTTTTTCAGTGAGAACTACTCATATGTTATCCAGGATGAGGCACAAGGGTATCACTGGACAAGTGATAGTTGTACGGTACACCCTGTTGTGATTTATACTTGAGATCACCTGACTAAACAGCTTATTATTTCCAGTTTATGCATCTTGTCAGATGATTTGGAGCATGATGTAGCTTTTGTTTATGAAACCCAAAGAATAATATTGTGCTTTGTTAAGGAAAAATTTACTTTAGTCAAAAAATTGAGTTACTTTAGTTATGGTTGTGCAGGGCGGTACAAGAACTGCAAACAATTTCTCAATATTTGCAAGCATTACCAGGATTTCTCCTTAATGGCATCATGGACATTCTTTGCTACAAGCCATCGAAAATACCCATGTGATGGAATTGGTGGTACTGTAAAGCTTTTAGTTGCCCGTCAGAGCCTCCAGAGATGTTCAGGAGATGCCTTAAACACATTGAAGTGTATTATTTAAATAATTTTATTTAAATTAGTATTTCCATTTATCCTCTAATGCACAGTAAGAGTCAAATGTATTTTGATACCAATTTTTCCATAAACTAAACACTTGAAAAATGGGTAAATTCCAGGAAAAAAAGCATCATTTCACATTTCTGAGCCATTTGGACTCTTTTCCCCTCAGCTGCCACAAGCCAAGTATTGTTATTAAAAACAATTGTATGAACAAGAGCCACATTCACTAGACTACATGTTTGGTCTTAGATTTACTGACCAATATTTCAAATATATCCTCATGAAGATATGGATACACTTATACTTATTATCTTACAGTACGTGTCCAAAATCCCTCTCACGGGGGCAGAAAAAAAAGTAAAACCTGAAATACTCATGGTGGCAGTCAAAACACCACCATTTTTATTTCACAGTTTATTGGAGCACATATTAACCTTCAATTTAAAAAAAATTGGATGAGTTAACTGCTCTGCCTTTTGGTGATAATTCTGAAAATATGAAGTAATGTTTTTGAGCTTAAAAAATCGGTTAATTAACAACTGTTGACATCATTTTGGCTAACATAACAACGCAAAGGGAATAAAAGACATTACTATGGAAGCTATGTACTTGGATAGACAAGGGGTCAAAATTTCATTCAAATATATTAAGTGGTTTCTGAGTTATGAATTTTTACCCTGTGCCCTGCACTCTGGAATTTGACTCCCACTAGCGCCACTTCTGAGCAAACATCTCAAACTTCGACTCCTCATATCTTGCAAACTATGAGAGTGAGAGAGGAACTATTTTGCACGAGTCATTAAATAGGTGATAGCAGCTAGTGACAAAAATTTCATTAAAATCCGAGTCGGTGGGTGCCATGCCTGGGTGAACTGACATGGAATGACCTTAAATAAGTATAAGCCTTCAAGTGAAAAACATTTCGGAGCTTGAAGATGATCTCTGAGAGCTGGTCACATAGGGGTCACATGTTCCTGGCTGTCTTAACTTTATCCACAACATGGACTTAAGCATGTGGGAATGTGGAAGAAACAAAATTATATTGGAATACCATAAGATCCTGATGTTTTCATATAAATATTCACATGAATACCCTCAGAAATGACAGCCCTTCGCCTTACTCAAGGTTAGGTGCCAGAAATTTCCCCAATTTTAGAAATAATTTAAATAAATGAATACCAATCTCTACGACCTCCACTATTGTCTGCTATTAAATGGTTATTAATAACTCTTGAATGGTAGCCATGCTAGCACTTTTTGTACCTCAAATATCATGACAACGATAAAACCAAAGCACATACATATTTTTAAATATAAATCGTCATCCTCTTTGTTATCTGCGGTAATCCACGGTAAGGCAAGGAGTGAGAGAGTGAGCGAAAATTATATTTTTCTTTATTAACAGCGAAAAAACAGCAAATTCTCTCCAAATTTAGCATGAAATCTGCTCTTTCGCTTCCAAACATACCAAAATCATTTTGTCTAACAAAGATTTCAGTACATTTCAGTATGCACTCACTAGTTAACCAATTCTCACAAGGCACCCAACAAGACAAAGACTACCTGCCTTACAATGTTATCCACTTCAACTCTATACCATCGAGAAGGATTCCATTCAATAATATGTAACATTTCTTCTTAACGGAGCCTAAATTCCAAAAACGCCTTGTACAATTACTTAGTAGCCATTTCACTTTGATGTCAATAGAACATCCACTAAAGCTACTCTTACGACTTAAACACTTAAGCCAACAATCAAAAAATCTAACGCCCAAGAAATTTAACTTATGTACGTGCTTTTTTTACCAAAATTTAAGAGGCAAAATAATCATACCAGCATGGTACTAGGATACAAGAGGCAGTTACCATTTGTAACTAAATGTTGCTTACCTTGTACCACAGACGATTTCACATTCGGATTAATCACCTTTCCTAAGTACTCTGACTCAAGTTTCAATAGATCTTCCTCACTTTCTCCCGGCTTGGGTCGGGAGTACATCTTCAGCGGACGTTACTTCTAAACGTCACAGAGCTTACAAAATCATAAATAAATCATATTATACTTCAAGGAAAAAAAAGAGTCCATAATCCTCATGTAACCAATTTCTAAATATCACATATTCAGAGATTTACCACATAATTTTTCACTAACTAGGATCATTTTCAACTAATTTTGTTGTTCCTGAAGTTTTTTGAATATCGCGTTTCGAAACTTTCGACCACGAATATTACAATAGAGGATTCTCAAGTCCGCCGCTAGAATTGTTGTCGCTCCGCGCGCATTATATTCAGTTTTCAAATATCGCCACCTGCGGCGCCACTAGGCATTAAGATCTACCTTTCACGACGAAATGCACGGCAGCAATAGGGGACTGAGCCAGTAAATCACATTAACCACACTAGTAAAGCATGTGAGGCATTTGCCAACTGAAATGAAACAATCCGACCACTTCTACCATCGACCAAAACGAAATATCAGAGCTGACAATCAAGGGGGAATCTGTTATTAGCAATTTTTTGACGCATTCACATACACGGCAGCAATACGTAACCGAGCCAGTAAATCATATTAACCACACAAGCATGTGAGGCAATTGTCAACTGAAATGAAACAATCCGATCACTTCTACCATCGATCAAAACGAAAAATCAGAGCTGACAATCAAGGGGGAATCTGTTATTAGCAATTTTTTACGCATTCACATACACGGCAGCAATACGTAACTGAGCCAGTAAATACTATTAACCACACAAGTAAAGTATGTGAGGCAATTGTCAACTGAAATGAAACAATCCGATCACTTCTACCATCGATCAAAACGAAAAATCAGAGCTGACAAGCAAGATGGAATCTGTTATTAGCATTTTTTTTGACGCATTCACATACACGGCAGCATTCCTGAACTGAGCCAGCAAATCATGTTAACCACGCAAGTAAAGCATGTGAGGCCATTATCAACTGAAATGAAACAATCCGACCACTTCTACCATTGACCAAAATGAAAAATCAGAGCTGACAAGCAAGGGGGAATCTATTATTAGCAATTTTTTGACGCATCCACATTTAACGCACTGGCTATCTCCCTACCGTCTTGATCACGCCCAGAACTTTTACATCATACCATGGGCATTTCAGCTTCCTAAGGAGAAGCCACGGTGTCACATCCTGCCCAAACAAATTATTTTTTGAAGGAAAACATACAGAGGTAAAAAAAATTATTCTACTTAACCATTGTTCACAAAACAGCTTCATGACAACCCACAAATTTCATAATTTAAAAGGCCCAAAATAGCATAAAATATTATCATTTTCCCCAGAGGAAGGTATCCTTCTCCCACCCCCTGCCCCTCCAGGTAGTCCTGGCTACGCCCACGTAAGCATCAATAATATTCCTAAGCTGGAAACATATATATAATATAACATATTTTGATATCCTATACTGTGATCAATGGATCCATGGCCATAGATGAACAACTCTCCTCAACAAAGAGGTGATGCCTCCCAATAATTCCAATACTAGCACCTCAAGACTGCACAACAACCAAGACGGTATGTAATAAAGACAGCTATCACATTACTTGATGTAATCCACTTATTAGGAAGGATACGAATTATGATTTCACAGAACATTGATACCCATTTAATATAAAAACAGTACCCTTAGAACTTGATTCATAAAAGGAGGAAGTATTAGTGAGTAGCAGGAAGTTGATGGCAATGCGAAATAATTACGGAAGATTAGTGCAACCTATCAGAACAATTTTTAAATAAACGAACCATAGTTCTTTCACTTCAAGTGAAATTCTTCTACAACAATAAGTTGCTGAAAAAAGTTAACTCATACAGAAGAGCAGCAAAAGATAAAGTCAAATAGAAGATCATGCTCAATATTTATTTGACATAATAAAAGGTGGTGCAAAAGACAGTTCACAAAAATGTAGCACAAAAATTTTGACTCCACGGACACAATCAAGGTTCTTCTCGCCCCAGCATTATCTCATACAATAGCCCTTCCATTTCCATATTTTTGAAGTCAGCCGTAATTAATGTACACTTTCATGGTAGAACTACAATGATATATATTCCAGAAGGGATCCAAAATACTATTCCACAATGGGCATAAGTTGTAAGAAAAATAGTCAATGTTCTTTCTTATAGACGATGTTTGGCCAATCAAAGCATATCTTAGAGCAACTGCTGCTTGTGTAGCCTCTTGCCAAACCAGAAGTGGGTGGGATGTGATTCAGCTCAGTTCACCACAGCCACAGATATGCTCAAGAAAGGTGCAGGAGTCTCACAATGCCAACGGGTGCTAGTAACATTGATCTGTAATATTGAAAATGCAAATAAGAATGTGTACACCATGGGCATGCATATAATGAACAGCAATTTTAAGCAATGCAAAGCAGGAGTTAGTTCACTCAAGGTAATACGAGGTAGGTTGCAAAGTTGAATAGCAATGATTAAAACCATCAAGGAGGAAAAGCACGGAAAACATAACTACCAAAGATGCATACTTTACATAATTATCACAGGAATCTATCAAGTAACAATCTGATGTCATAGGTGGATCCAGGGGGGGCACGTGCCCCCCCAGACCCTTAAATAATATGCAAAAGTTTTAATTGCGTTAATATTGTTGCCCATTATCATTACATTCGTTTTGTATTACGAGGTATCCTTGTGCCCCCCAGAACAAAATCCTGGATCTGCCCCTGTCTGATATGCTACCACTTCACAAAAGGGTATATGAGTGTTAATCACCACTTGAATGCTCAGGAAAAGTTTTATTTTCACATATGACTGAAGGGACAGCGGCACCAATAACCACCGCCACCAACAGAAAATTAAAGACTCAAAAATTTGAAAAACTCTACTTACTAATGAAAACTTATGAATAAAGGCAAAACCAATACTTTCTCAACACGTCAATGGTGAGAAATTTCCCCTCTATTGTCCATTTTACGTAACCATGGCCCAAGTCTGTAAGAACCATAACAATGGCCTCCAATGAAAAACCAGTACCACCGACTCGCAGTTTGATGAAAGTTGGCAATTTTCATTCTTCCACGTAGGAATGAAACAGTGTAAAATATTTCTTGCCTATGTCTACTCGTTTTTTTTCACGACATTTGAAGTCTGGGTGAAACTACAGTTTATCAATGAATGCGGTCTCCAGAGGCACTTGTACTTCCAGTGGGAAATAATTTGTCTCAGCCATACTTTTCATCAAATTCTTATGAAAATTTGCACGTCTACTGTAGAAGTCATGAGGATTCCAAATACTTATTGAAAGTTATGCTAAGTGATATTGAAAAACTCTCTAAACTGTTATGTTTCACTAAAATTTAGAAAATTTTTCGTCAAAAACATGGTGCTATAAAACATCAATTTTTGACCTGAGGCAATATGTGAATCAAGCCAAATTATTTTTTCTAATATCCATATACATAATCGTGGCTGCATTAATAGTCTCTAGTTGTCTCCGTATGATTTGCGGAGATAGTTAGGCCGTCTCGGGGGTGTATCCTTGGTATGAAGGTTTATGATGTAAAGAGGTTCACTACATAGAGGTTTTACTGTAGCGCTATAGACTTGGTTTGATCATAATCAATTTTAAAAATCAAAAGTATAAGTCTCAACAAAATTTCAACTTACAATCAAAGTGCAATTGATGAGGCAGCTTTAGCAGAGCAATATTTGCTTGAAGAGTGGTTTTATTAAAAATTTCACTGCTCATTTTTTCATTGAACATATTTCTTAGTTGCTACCATAACCTGCCTTGACCTCACATCTCCACGTACCTGAACAACACCAGCATAGATGGTGAATCTTTGTCCTTTGAAATGTTTCGGAGTAGCGTTTCATGAATATGCTTCATACCAAATGAAAGAAACACACCTGAAATAAAGAGAAATAGATATAAGATGGAATGACAAGATATTTAGAGCACCAAAACAAAGAATGCACACATACCATCAACCCTGACATCCAATAGCTTAAATGCAAAAGAGAAGGAACGGCATAATCCATTATCAATTGAAACAACTATGAGGGGCAATAGCTGATGCTTTCAAATAAGTAGTAGATGTACCACATGACTCCACTTCGTGCCAAATGAAAGAGATAAACCTGAAATAAAAAGAAATAGATACTAGACGGAACTGAATGAATGACAAGATATTAGGAACACCAAAACAAAGAATCCGCACATATCATCAACCCTAACATGTCATAGCTTAAATGTAGTATCATATATTATATGATGGCATGAAAATTCTAATTTCTACACACATTACCATGGCCTTCACAGACAACACTTGCATTCACTGTGAATGAGCTGGTTCAGTGAGACATAAGTCAAAGGACATAAGCCATAAGGAGCCAAAATAGAATTCCACGATGGACTTCAGCCATAAAAAAGATGGACAATGTTCATCTTTATGGCATACAGTTAGCCAATAAGAGCACATGCTGGAAACCAATGTGATCAATGCAGTACCACACCTAACTGAACGCAGGTGGTAAGAATTTCAGTTAACTGTAGCCTTATGTCTACATAATAAACACTGAGAAAAAGGTGAAGGCGTAGAGTATATGAAATGCATAAAAAATAAGCGTCCAAGGGAATATATGTTCAGCCTTCAGGGAGGGCAATATTTCATAACTTAATGAATTTTAATGAAATTAACACATAAGAAGGAAAAAATATCATCATCCTGAGTAGATAACACTGAAAATACTTGTACCATGCCACTTAAAGTGAAAAGCATTGAAACTAATAGTTGGTATGTAAGTATAAGTAATATAATAAGAGCATTAATAGAGTGGAATACTTACATTCACAAAAAGTAACTCTGCAAACTTCTGTATCATGAAAAAAAGCACTATGAAAACACAAGCATTCAGAGTCAGACATAATACAGGCACTCAAATTTTAACTGTTTCCCTCTTATGGTTAAGTCTGTGAATGGAGACAAAAATGACTAACAGCTTATACCCCAATGTAGACCAGGCCTAAGTCATGATATTGATTGCTGAAATTTGTTGGAAATGTTGGGAAAAATTCGTGAAATATTATAAAGCCAATTACCATATCATGTGCATCGCATTTCACGCACTTAAGGCAAACAAAATCAAGTAATTTCGCCCCACCCATCAACAGGCTACTGAGTATTGCCTTCATCCTCCCACGTAAAAGTAAATTTGACATTAGAAGGGAAGAAACATAATCTACAATAGATTATATTTCTTCTATTACAATACGAAATTAATTTATTCACCAGCTCCATTACTTCATGAACATTTACTAACATGATTTAAAAGGATATAAGAGGCAAGAAAGGAATAGGACAAATGACGCCGCATTAGTAAATCCAACGTCGACTGCATGGTACACCAGAAGAATCAGTGGGTGTAGCATAACAAATGTAGACCAGAATTAGGACACTCCAACAGCATTAAATTCATCAAAAGTGAAAGAGTATTTTTGAAACTGCTCACTTAATTACTACACTACAGTAAACAAATACAGTAATATGATTACCTTTCACCATTGACGGCTTGAACAGACAGACCAGCACATATCTGTTACTCATTCACATCATCAATGAGACGAGAAACAGCGAGGTTAAGAATTTTGAGTTCAGGAATAGACATCTCTCTTCCATAGAATAACACCTGAAAAATCCCATAAAAATATATTGACTCAAAGCACAGCTTGCGATTGCACAGACACTACATGTATATATTGCATTAAGCACACTTCATAGGCGGAAAACCACAAATCAGCGACAAACGAGGACTTCACCTTAACTTTTAGGAGAGCGCTGCTTTTATTTATCACCACTGTTTTTTCGCACTGGACCCCGGCCACTTGACGATGGAACCGTCTAAAAGTTTAATGTCGGTACACCGCTCATTTGATCCCTCTGGAAAGTGGTCCTAAAAGCCAACATCTCGTTCTGATAACTCCCTGTTCACGCGGTATCACCCGCCACCATTTCTGCATTTGGGCAACATTCTGAAAAAAATTCATCCAATAACAGCCCCGATTAAATAACACAAGTACATAACTCCAAAGCTCACGCGCAAATTAATAGTAATCCTGCCACAACGCAAGACGACCAACGACGCCATTAGCATATTACGAATGCCAGAATCTAGACCACGTGAGTTTCTACATGATAATTCCAAATAATGAGCAGTATTATACTATAATCACAGCTTTTTTAAAAGATAAAACCAATTTCTTTGCATTCTCCTGGTCTTTGAAAGCATATTCATAAAGGAACATTGTAATCATGCCGGCATCCACACACAGCGACCAAGACACGCCGCTACATTGCATTTCTATCCAAAGCTTCACGGCACAATCACTTGTTGGGCTCATGGAATTAACCTTGAGTCCGGTAATAAATAATAGTTTCAATTTTTAATAATTTCATCAAAATCTACCAAAAATAGGTGATTTACTTACCCTTGCTTGGAAGAGGCTTTCGTTGCGTACGCCCAGCTCCTTACTACGTCTCTTTTGGCAATAGTAGCCTCCTTTCCACCCAGGGACACAGCAACGCCGGTCAGGCCTCATTGCTAAAGCCGAATAAAACTGAATCTACGACTCTCACTACAAAAATTACTGCAAAAATCCGATTAAAGACGGAGCGCGTCGCCCCACTTCCATTAAGCTTAATGGGGAAAATTACTCTGACACAGATATCAATGCCTAGTGGCGCCGCTCTACGGCCAATGTTGGCGATCGAATAAAATGCGCGCCAAACGGCAACAGGTGAAAGGCTACCCATTGGCCCTTCTGGAGACTCCTGTAATGGAGTCCCCTTGCTTTCGACAAATCGTGAATGCGGATAGCGAGCGTTCTTTGTTTACGATGAGAATTTCCTGGTATGAAAAATCGATATGCACATTCCGCAGAAGTTACCATAGCTATCAACATTTTCTCCCCAAAATCCATGGGATATTAATCAAGTAGCATAATCAATTTTCTTCAAGTAGAAAAGAAGCTGAAATGACCAACTATTAATATAATGGTTATCCAACAAACCAATGTTTCAAAATATTACATGTCTTTTATCATCATAGTGCCACATCAGTTTACAAGAATTTCAGCTCTACATTAGGCAGTGACATTGGCCGTAATATTTATTTCATTTTTTAGCTTATTCTCTGATGTTCATACACCAAAACTTCTGTCTTGATGAGCGTAGGCAAGGATAGCGGCGTTATGACTGCGAGCGCCTTTTTTCTGATCCAAAGACACGTATGAAAATATTCCATGTCAAATTTTCAGAAAACTCTTCTGCTCCCCTCAACTGCTCTGCTCCTTCAGACGCTTCCGCCTGGGACTGGGGCAGGATCAGATCAATCGCATTGCAAGCCTGCGTCGTGGTGGACCCTCTCTCGGCGCTACGCCTACTTCGCTGAATGCTATTACTCACGGAGCAACAAGTAGATTTCAAATCAAAATAAAAGGTAAGATTTTTATTGGACCTATTGCGGTAGGTCTCCTTCAATGGTAATTTTCGTCGCTATTTAGGGGAAAGGGCTGGAGTGGCCCTTAATGTCGATGATAGGGCCAATCTTATAGTGTATCCTATGCATCAAATATTATGATCAACCTCTGCAACTTTGAGAAAGTTTCAGAGGAATTGAACCTCGGGAGGGGAGCATTGATTATCTTTTCCTTAGGAGATAAATTATCGGCGTATTCGCCGGCTCTGATGTAACGCGATTGATTTTCAAAATTTCCCTTAGGTGCCTTATCTCAGCGCATAAAAGCATATAAGCGACGTTTCATGATTTAATTCTTGAATACTCGGCTTGTGGGGCCTTGTTTATTTTGAAATGGAGTGGTTTGCGGCCGCTATTTCGACGTTGACAGAGTTATAGTAATCGCTTATCGTGGTAATTAATGTGGTTAGTGTTTATTCACTTGTTTGCTTTTTATGGAGGAATCTTTTTTATTCCCTGTGAAGTACATCTTCTGAAATTTCCACGTTGCCCGATGTTCAGTTTTTAAGCCGCCGCAAAAAGCGCTGACATTCATATCAAACGTGACATAACTATTACATTTCGTTTTAAATTAATGCCTCATGGTTTACATTACGGAGTTGGCAGCTTCATTTTGCCATTTTGCAACGAGTTCAAATTTATGTGGCTGCATTGGATGCAAACGCTTTGTATGATATCTAGGTTTAGAGAAAGTTAAAATTAACGTATGTACCCAGTTTTATTTGGAGCTTTTATTTATCACTTTCTCAAATGTGATAAAATTAACGGCTAATTGCGTTGATGGGTTTTCTAACCCCGGTTTAAATTTGCCATCGGAAGGTTTAGTTAAGAAGCATTTTATGGAATTCAATTAGTAGTTTGACAGGTTTGGTCTCCATTTTTTTAGTGAATTGTTTTTTTTTTGTCGGATATTTTTTACCCGCCTATATAATTATAGATTAGGTAATAGTAAAATAATTTAGGTTGAATAGGTGTCTCATTAACAGGAATGAGAAGCAATTTTTTTCCTTCGGCGAACCGAAATCCGGATTCAAATTTAGTCAGATGAATATTGTCCTTGGATTTCATACGAATTTCATGGCGCCTAATATTAATCATGGTCGCCCCGATGACGAATACCATGGTAGATTACCTTTCGTCCCTATGGCACTAAAAGGGTTTTCATTAAGGCGGAGTGGAGATAAAGGAAATACACCCACCTATGAGAGGCTAGATAATTAATTTCCCCAGTATCCTCAAATACGTCACTAGGTAGTTCTGATGATAACCCTGAAATAAGTTCTATCTCATTTCAAAGCATGGTTGCAGCCTGATGATGACGTTATAATTCGAAAACTGTCGTAAATTTTATAAGGAATATTTTTTCTTTTATTTACTTAAAATGTGAAGCATAGTCCGCAAAGTTTCGCCATGTGTAATTTATTCCTCCAAGAAGTCTTACTCACATGAAGTAATTCTTTCCCGGCTAATTAGTTGCGTGAAGTCTTCACGGGATATTCATCGGTTTAATTCGTTGTATATCACCATCGTTTCAATGGACGACTCGTCCATTAACATCGGGGTGATAGAAATTCTTGACCATAACTTGCCATTGCAGCGAATACATTAGAATGCACATAAGCCGTCGATCTTGAAGTTCGGTGACTAACTTCGGTTTGGATGAAAATTCTAGAGAGGAATTTACCCACTCGATCAAGGAATATAAATGGAAGCACATAGGTGAATAATCTGTCAGGAAATTATAAACTGCATCGATAGGTGATAGAAAAAAATATTTACGCTTTTGACAACCATCTAAATTTTACAACAAATGGCACCGGGTGGATTTTTGATTGGAGGTGTGAAACGGAATCGTCCCCAGCACCACTCGCTCAGTATCTAAACGCTTTACACACTTGGCTATCACTACCTCACTTAAACTTAATCTATACGTATTCGAATCCGTAGATGGTTAAAGCTTTAGGGCTCCTAATTTAATTGCATTAGAGTGTGCTAGATCACATTCCATTCCTTGTCTCGCTCTACCCAATGCCTCTTCATAATGATTTTTTCTGGCCTCGGTAGCGATGGGGTCAACTCCTCACCCGCTAAACCGTAGGTCATGGGTTCGATTCCCGCCTATGTAGGTGGTCCCAATCCAGAGCATGTGTGTTTGTGTTGCGCTTTGTTAATGTGGGAATCCCCATTGCAAAAGGCCGTCATTTGCCTTTTTCGGGGAAGTTGGAAATAAATAGATAATATTTCATTAAAGACGTGAGGCCAAGACCACCCCTCCTGACTGAGTACCTTCAATGACATCGTAACCGCGGAATTGGAGGAGCTAAGACGTATTTCCTATCAGGGGCGCCGACTTATAAAAAATATTGGGGGGGGCCATATCGGAGGTCTTACCCCGGGAAGAGGTTAAATTCAATGTGTGTCTCAGCACCGTAACACTATCATAATTCACACCACTTGTTTTCAGTTAACCTGCTTACTACCTTAAAATTATTTGTTTTAACACATTATTGAATGCATTTTAAAAGGTATCTATCGTCAAACATGGGAAAATACCAATATATTTTTGTGATTTTCCCAAAGCATAATATAACTTAATTTTTTTCTTGAATTATTGAGGGGGCTCAGCCCCCCCTAACGAATCTTTGAGGGGGCTCGGGCCCCCTCAGGCCCCATGGAGTCGGCGCCACTGTTTCCTATCCTATATTGTGACCGCAATGACTGTGAAATGTGAGACCATATACCTTATTTCTATTCATGTTATAGTCGCTTGCATTTTATGGAACGGAAAAAATATCTTTCTCTCACAATCTAACAAACTAGAAATATGCTGAGGTTAGATGCTGTCAGCGCCTTCACCGAATCGACATAAGCTGCGCGATTACTTCCGCATTAGGTGACTTAATCCGTATGTAAGGAGTGAAATATCTATCAAATTTGTATGCATTTACCTTACCTACGTCATGATTAACTCTACGACCCTATGATGATGTCTCTAACGGTATATTCCGCCCCGAGAGCCAGCCGCTTGCAGCCGTGATAGAGGGGGACAGTCACCACTCGATGTCTATCTGCCGTTTGGAAGCTCCGAAATATTGTTTCCTTTTTTTGTGTTTTTCTTTTTTGTTTGGTTTCACTGTGCAAGGACTCCCTTTTGAGGTGAGTTATTATTGCCCATTTTACTTATACTTCCATTTCCAAATGTGGAGAAATATCCTCTCTCAATTGTGTTTTATAACTTCTTCGCAAAAATATTCTTTACAGATCTTCAATGCGAAATGGAAAAAATAAAATCCTTTTGGAGTTGACGAGGAAATTTTATGGCAAAGTATTTTAATTTTCTTCATAACATGTCAGAAAATGTTTGACGTGTTATTTATTTTGGTTTATAAGGAGGAATGGAAATATTTATCACAAATTGCCTTTTTTAGAGCTCATTGAGGCTGGGGTGAATACTTGTATGGGTGGTTGCCTGATTTTGGAATGACTCAAGGTTTGTATATTTTATCTTAGGATAATTGTGATAAATTTTCTTTCTAATTTCTGCAAAGCTTCCGAGTGAGTTTATTTGCTATTATTTCATGGTAAAATTATTTTTATCGCTACGATTATTTGCATTTACTTTTTAATTATGCAATCATTTTTGCAAAAATCTATAATAATTATACTGGAGTCCTTGTGATATATTCAAATGTAGTTTTAATTATTAATATTTTATGCCCTATAGCTATGTAGCTTTCTGTATCCATAGAATCACTAGCATTTTCAGATGATGCACATCGTTTTAAAATTTACTTTTACCATTATTTGCGCAATCCTTGCAAGCATTTTATTCCACTTTCTCGTTAGGAACATCATTCCAAAAAGATCAGCTTCCCCGCTGCCATCCTCATTCAGTTCAGAGCAGACAGCCTGACGCGGCCTGAAAATATATACGCTGCTTTCAGCGAAATGTCGAAGGAAGAGGACTCCAAGTAGTAGCTCTGAGGAAGATGATCCTGCTGAAGGTAACGGTTAAGCCTTTGCGAGACCCACAAATGCCCTCCTTAGTCCAGGGGCGCCGACTTTTAAAAATATTGGGGGGCCCATATTGGAGGTCTTGCCCCGGGAAGAGGTTAAATTCAAAGTGTGTTGCAGCACCCAAACACTACCATGATTCACACCACTTGATTCAGTTACCCTGCTCAACCTTATAATTATTTGTTTCAACACACATTGTTGAATTTATTTTAAAAGGTAACTTTCGTCAAACATGGGAAATAAAAATTAACAATATATTTTTGTGATTTCACATAACAACTTAATTATTTTATTGAATTAAAGAGGGGGCACCGCCCCCCCAAACGAATCTTTGAGGGGGCTCGGGCCCCCTCAGGCCCCATGGAGTCGGCGCCACTGCTCCTTACATCGCTTTCCCCTACCCGTTTGACTCCCGAACAATCGACAAGCAATAATCCGACTTACCCAAAGTTACATTTTCTATGACTCCTGGCTTAACGGTTCCGAAACCTTCTTCCATTCACTTTAGATTATTTCCGGCTGCTTCTGACTGACGAGACCGTAGTGCTAAAAGTCACCCAAACTATAACCCCTTTGCAGAGTCTATCATGCTGAACAATTTGTGTCCTGAGGTATGAATTAATCGATGGAAAGATTGAACTAAAGAAGAATTTTACATTTTTAGGACATATTTTTCACGCTAGAATTATCAAATTTTCCCGTATTCCAGATTATTGGAAAACACATCCTTCGTACGATTTACATTGCTTCAGGAGACGCATGCCGCGTGATCGACTAATGACAATTCTTCAAGCCCATCATTGAGATGAGATCACAGGTTTTTCGGAATGGCTAGCTAAAGTCACTCCAGCATATATGTAATGAAGTTGCTATACTGTATCTTTCCTTTTTTTGGGCTAATAAAACAAATTTATTGACAAAAAAAGAACTCAGGTGCCTGTGACACCCCTCCGATAGACTTCAAAATTAGGCCCATTATAGACTCATTCAATGAGACTACGGACAAAAAAGTGACTCCCTCCCGTGAATTGAGTTTTGATGAGTCCCATAGAAAGGTAGGCTAGGTTACGTCGGAACACGAAGGGAAAGGGCAACAGGTGCGGGATGAAGCTGTATTCGTTGACGGAAGCAAAGGGTTCGGCGCTGCAGGTTCTCGTGTACCAACTGAGAAGTGTCTGGAAAGGTGCATTCCGAGAAGATGGTGAACAAAATGGGTGGAAACCCCTTTTGATCGCCGCCACTCCATTTTTATGAACAAGAACATGTTATCATACTGTAGCCACTTTCAGATTCTTTCTGAGTTGGGAGTCTTGCGTGACCGAGACGCTAACGCGAGATATAACGTATTCCTTCCGTTATGGTTTCCCGGAAATTTAAGAAAGGTGAGGTGGTGGAGACCTTATCTGAGGATAGAATCTGTATCCTAAGGTGGAAGGATAAGAGGGGAGTGCTGGCGATCGGTACTGAATTCAGTTCACAAATTATTGATGCCACGAATAGACGAGGTTGTGCGTCAAAAAAGCCGGAGGTGGTTGTTGAATACAACAAATACATGAGTGACATCGATCATATGGATCTAATGATGTCTTATTTTCCCCTTTAGAGGAAATTCATCAAATGGTACCAAAAATGGAGCCTTTACCTACTGAACAGCTGAGTTCTATCCATGGCAAACGTCAGGAAAATTCCTCTCATCGCCTTTCGGCTTCATATTATAGAATCGCTTCAGGCAATCTCATGAACTTCGACTCCTTTGGAGAGAGAGAGGAACGTGACTCTAGGACGGGCTCGCGGGTTTACACTCCCGGGGCAGGGTCTGTAAGCTCTCGCTTTTCATTCTTACCACGGAATGGGGAGAACATGGAAGGAGAAAGGGAGGAGGCGCTGCCGCGAAAGGAGCCCGACGACGCCTCCTGGGAGTGGAAGGGTAGGGATGAGGAATCCCGCACCTGAGGCGAGCGGGTCCTTTGGAGAGACAACCGTCATCCCAGCCCGCCTCACCCAAAACCTAAGGCTTAACTGACTATTTCCTCCGGCAATGTGACAAAAGACGAAAGTAGAGGCGGTGTAAGGAGTTCTTCGAAATAAATACCCGAAAGTATACGTCCTTCTTCTGCCTAGATTATGTTTTCTGGGCTATCATTTAAATTTTCAGGACGAAAATTATTTTAGGCCTGAAACAGCGTTTTTTGTATAAAAATATACATATTCCTCTTTAAATATGTAATCATGCCTTAGAAATATAATTATTGAATGAAAACAACGCATTATAAATGTAAGCCATTTTCATTACTTGTAAATGAACGTGCTTCATTAAAATTATTATTTCAATCAATTTTTTCCTTTTTATTTCTACCTACCTTATGTCACTCTAAAACCTTCTCCCGCATGGTATCATATCGCTCATGCGCATTATCCACGATTGGGAACAACACCTTCGCACATAATATGAGTAACGCTCGTAATATTAACATTTTAATTTATGCCTAAAGTGTCTAATTCAAAAATGTTAATTATTATTTCATGCAGTGGCGTTAGTTAATAATGTCAATGCTGGTTTGAATGCAAGTACTTTCTGTTTGAGAAAATATTTACAGCGATTGCATCGTGTGCAGGAGCCAAATTAAAAGCACTTTTAATCCTAATGATTATTTTTCAAAGAGTAATTTTTATACTACTGAATTACAATTTTGAAAGTGTAATTGTAATTCAACCTGGTCACATATTTTTTTCAATAATTTTCCCACCAATGGTCAAGTCTGTTGCGAATAGCTCGAGAAGTAGGTGTCGGACCGAAAAAAAAAACTAAAATATTGGTAACTTCATTTGTCAATCTCTATAAGAGTCGAGAATTGAAAAAAATATTTTAAAAATTGGAACCATTGCTGTGTAATAAAGGATTTTAATGTTTTTAGCATGAAATTACTTATTCTTGAAGGCTTTAGTAGGGTTGAACTATCACATCCCTTGCCCCCTCCTTTACACCCGTGCCCGTGGACACCGAATATAATATTGGTAACATAATACTGCCGACGTAAAAGTTGACAACATCTTACTGGAATGACTTAGATAGTAGGGATTTTTTAACAGCTTGTTTCATTTAACTTTCATCGTATCTCCTGCTAGCATAGAGCAACATCGTCCTGATGGACTGCCGGTGCAGATGGAATTGAAAGGAATAGCGAAGAACTAAAATGGGTGGACGGTTGTGGGGGAAAATGGAGATAAACTATCGCAACTGAAAAGGATTTTGTAGAAAAAACCGGCACTGTCCAAATTAAGCGCACGTTTTTTTGGAATGAGAAAGGAGCTGAGCGGAAGGGGAAATTTAAAGGCTTGAGAAATTCAGCTGACACTAATACGGGAGCAACTCCGCCCTTTTATTTTTAATACGGGAGCAACTCCGCCCTTTTATTTTATGTTGAAAAAAAATATATTTATAAATAACCTTAATTCTACAGCAATTTTTTGTACCGTAGAATGGGGTGAATAGGCTCACTTTTCAACTTTCTTGTGCTATAGCTTTAAGACTATGTAAAATAGCACAGTGAATTCCATGCCATTTTATGTGTCTTACCCTATATTTCTGATTCATCACCTTAGTCATCTTAATATTTTTATTGGTGAGATCTAATTATGCTTTCAGTGGTCTGATCCTATTGGTCCACGCAATGGGGTGAATAGACTTAAACGATTTCCACTTGCAGATTCTATCCTCCTTTAACCTTGGTGAATAGGCTGAAGAAATAATGAACAGGAAACATTGATTTGAATATATAGTAGATGAATTTTTCTTTATTTTTAATGTAAAAGGTTTATTACTTATGGTTAACAAAGGCCCAAATTTGTTTAATTGTTTTCGATTTTGCTATTTATTTGCAAAACAGTATCTATTGATTCCCAAATACAGCTTTAAAAACTTATGGAACTTACTGTCATCACTCCTAGTGGGTTGGGGCATTTGAGAAGTAATGTTGCACTCGTTGTAGTTTCTTCAGTTTCAGAAATCGTGTAGTGAGTACCCATTAACAAAGCAACGGAGAGTTGTACGATCAACTGGGTGTCCCCACTCCGAACAAATTATAATTCTGCCTAAAATAAGTTTTTCCACATCTGGGGATAAAACTGTTTGACCACCCTGATGTTCAGATTTTTCATATGTCGTCTGATGACCGAGTGAGGAATATTACATTCAGGGGCAGCATTACAAATCCTTAACATTGATTTCACAGCTTCTACAGCCTGATTGATCTCTTCGGGAGTCCTTTTAATATATTTTTCTTTTCTTTTAATGTTTTCCTCTTGGGCCAGGCTTTGTAAATCGCGGCATAGTCATGGGTGAGTCTGTTCACCCCACTTCAGACGACGGGCCATCTCTCATGTCGAGGATTTTTTTGAGGGCATCCAGAGGCTTCATCCAGGATATTCACACAAGGCTGTAGCCAGGGGGGGGGGATCAAGGGGGATTGATCCCCCCACACCCGAAATGAAAAAAATTAAACAGATACTTTATGCTCGCTTGGCGCTCAGTGCTCACACGACGATATTATATAGCGGCACAGGGACATCTAGTAGTGCAATGCGACTTAAGTCAATAATTATCTGAGCGAATTTGTAGGTGCAGTGTGTGTAGTTGTAGAGCATGTGTGAAATTATAGAGCTGTGAATTAGTAGAGAGGTGAGTGACTTATGAGCCTCCCGAGGGACCGCAGAGTTGACATCGACACTGAGGAGTTAATTCATTTGTTCGCTGCAAAGAAAGCTCGAAGGCTAAATTCAATTTTTAATTATATTTTTATATTTTCCTTTAAGGGTTTATAATAAATATTTATATTTTACCGTGTACGCTATTTTATTTATCTTATAAAAATAATTTTATGTTTGTCTGCTATTCCATAAATCCCCTTCACCCCCGAAAATATTTTCTGGCTACGGCCTTGTATTCACATGCCCATATTTTAGTTTCACCATTATTAAAGCATTCTTCCGATTTTGGTGGGCTTGCATGGAGTATATACGGGGAATTCTTGCTGTATCCCTCGCTTCATGGACTTCCCTTTCAATTCACATTAAGGTCTACTCCCTTTCATTCTATCTAAGTGTCCTATTCTCTTCCTTCCTCTCCCTCGTTTACCCAACATTCTTTCGCCTGACACTGTTTTCAACATTCCCTCCCAGCTCAGTACTTTCTCAATCCAAGCTTTGTCCCTTTCGTATCTCATTAAGAAGCCTTCTCTCCTCAACTACCATGGGTAGCACTTCTTCGTACCTCCTCTCTGTCCGCTTCACCTCCCCCATTTTTTTCCATACCCACACGTTGTTCGCCTCCAGTTTTTCTCCATCCTAAATGTCAATATTTTCGCACCAAAAAGCGCTATAGTCCATATCAATATCTTCACTAGCCTTTTCTTCGTACTCCTACATACCCATCCTCTCATAAGCTCCTTCCTGTTCATGAACGCCTCCTTTGCTTATGCAATTCTCTTCCTGATATCCTAACTGCTGTATCCGTTTTCCTCCTATGTGCTGCCCAAATAGTTGAATTGTTCTACAAGTGTGTACCCGCCTTCTTTTACCTTTAGTCTCACATTCCTTGCCCGCGATGATTTACGATTGCTCTACATACTCAAGTGTGTGACCGCCTTCTTTTACCTTGAGTCTCACATTCCTAGCCCGCGATGATTTACGAAACCGCATAACCTTCGGTCTTCTTGCGAGTAATCTTCATTCCATACCCCCCGCAACGCTTGTCTAATGCATCCACTAGAACCTGCAGCCCTCTCCTTGTCTGGCTAATCAACGCCTGATCATCTGCGACCCTCACTTATTTAAACATTCTCCCTACTTTTACTCCAGCTTCCATCTCATCTCACGCCTCTCTTACCATTTCATCTCACGCCTCTCTTACCATCTCCTCAGCGTACACTTTAAAATGTAACGGCGATATGGACATCCTTGCCTCACACTTCGACCAAAGCTTTCCCACCCAGATTCTCCGTCCGCTACCCTCACTTGCGCAGCCTGGAATAGATACAGATTACGAATGAGTCGCCTATCCCTACAATCCACGCCTATTTTCTTAAGAATTTAACTTAACTCTACTTTACAGTCCACTCTGTCAAATTGTTTTTCAAAATCCTCGAAGCTGGCAAACATGTCCCGGCTATATTCTAGATTCCTTTCCAATAAGTACCTCATAGCTATTGCATGTCGAGTTGACTTTCCTTTTCTGAAACCAAACTGATCGTTGCCCAAATACTCGTTCAATGTAGGTTTTTAAAGCAATCAAAACCATTTACGAGTCAAGAATTTGAGATACAGGCATTTCTGAGGAGCTTCGTCTTGCAACGGGCAGTCTAAAAACTCGCCGTACAGGAGAAGGGCTAATTGAAGCTCTTTGGCAGGACGTGTGATTATATTTGGTCGACATGTTTGGCTTCATTGGGTACTGTGCCGTTCGAAGCAACTCGGCTGGAACCTTGAACTTCCCTGGGGAAGAAGTAGAAGCCTCAGTTTTTCATGGGTGAATAGTTGCTGAAAAGTTACGGAAAAAAAGCGATCCATGATTTCGTAGTCGTTCCAACCTTACCCAAGAATTTTTACCTGGTGGCCTTTGTCCAAAATAGCATCACCCCCTAACGTCCTTGATCTCGCATCCGTATTTTTTGGCGCCAGTTCGTAGTGGTAGGCTGGTTGTTTTTCGGCCCAATGCCGGATGAGCACATTTGGAAGCCATGAAACAGTCCAAAGGACTCGGGCGGGGGGCGAAGACTCCAAACATGTGAATATTTAAATATGCAGACTATTTCATTTTCTACATCAAATTAGTATGTGTTTATGATTGAGCCAATTGTTTATTTTCTACAATACCCACTGTAAGGTGGTAGAAAACATTACATATACTTGTTACCCCCGCATGCCGCCTCAATAGGAGTGAAGCAATGTTTGGACACAAGCTGTTTACAAAAAAAAGGAAAGAAAGTACGTATTGTAATGATTTTAATACTGAGTCCGACCTGGCATTTATTGAAGCCCATTATTGTGCGGGGGGAAATGAAAATTGGTTTATAAGGCAATAATGGTGAATATTTCTCGGGTTTTACTCCAAGTGTGGTTTTTCATCTCTCCTACCCAACGTATCAACGAGCGACTAGTAAGTCTCTCAAGAAATAACAACAACAAAAAAGCACGCATATATTAAGTACACTCATATATCAAGTATTATTTCACTTATATAGCCGCCTCGCCCGTTCTTTAGTAAACTGTGGAAGGAGAGGAAAAGGAATACAGATTAAGAGAGGACGTTTTCTGATAGCGGTTGCGAATGGATTATATCAGAGAGGAGAATTATATTGATGAGTTTAATCAGCAAAAGGAGCTTTGATGGAATTGTAGGTAAGAGCTAGTCGGTAGGTGAGGGCTCTCCTAGTCACAGATAAACGATGGTGAAGCAGATAAAAAGGTGACGAGTTATACATGTACCGACTATTTTTATACACCTTTATTGTTCGCCGGAAAAGCAGTGGACATTTCTTCTAAGATAATGCTCTCCATACCAGAGGGATCTATCTTAACCATTCAACGATGCTGCTACAGGTTCATAGAACTTGCTCCGTTAGTAAGACAGCTATGTTTTTTATGGCTATAGAACCGTGGCGGGATAGAGATACGGAGTCGAAAAGCGATGAGAATGCAAATTCAGAGGAGAGGAGGGGGCGAGAAGAGGCGGAGGTGTTTGGTGAAAGTGGTCCTTGAGCGCTTCAGACAGCCCTTGGGGGTCGAATCCAAGCGGCTCTGTTGACCAATCTCAATCCTTGAAGAGGAGGAATGGTCAGTAACGGCATTGGGGTGTTGGATTCGCGATTCTTTTGGGGCAAGGGGACCGGGACTGTTGGGGAGAGTGGGAGGGCGAGGTATGTGGAGCCAGAATGACACGATGACAAGGGCGACATCGTTTCGTTCGCGGACACATTCCTTAAATTTATATCAGCGATGGAGGAGCTTCTCGAAGACTAGACTGAAATCAAATAGGTGTAATCACTCTGTCTCTCGTATAGTAACCCATCAGGATATCCTCCGACGCTATTCGTGAAAAAGTGGCATTTTCGAGAGTTAACAAAATTTATTCTCAATTCTATCATATTTCTAGTTTTCGAAGGAATTTCGTATCAACCAACCATTTAAGCTGTGTCCTCATACCTTAATGTATACGCTGTACTCATCACTCTGAAGGAAGCCATAATCTAGGAGCCAATTTAAATATCCAAATAAAATATGGCCGAAAATTTCTATTTCTGTTTATATCGACTGAGACATTATTCCTTTCTACGGATATATTCTTTCCGGGTGGAATAGGTCACCGTCATTATGACCATCCGCAGTGAGAACAATGGTGCGCAGCCGCTGAAGGCGTGGTTGGGTATGTGTGTGAAGGAATCCATTAAGGGACATTTTATTCAGCGCACGGCTTTAAGTATACATCTACATACGATCCTGCAAGCCTCCTCGATGCGCCTGTGACTGCCCCTATGAAAAAATTGTATAAACCTGTTTCAAATTTTTATACATTCTTATACATTACCACGGCAATGTATAAGAATGTATAAAAATTTGAAACAGGTTTATACAATTTTTTCATAGGGGTGGAGACGTTAGGGCTCCCACCATTTAAAGAAAAGGAAAGCTGGTGCAAGTGGGAGCTATTGCGGTGGTCGCATCCGTGTTCCGCACAGTTTACGACTGTCGGAAAAGGTCGAAAAAAGTCCCACTAATCCGTGCATCTGTTAGCCTGTTGCCCGTTTTGTGAAAAAAATCTCGGTATGTGCGAATACTATTTATGAGACATTAAGACATTAAGTAGGTACATTAAGTTGAGACCTTTGGAAAAAAAAAGAAATGCAAATTCTTATTCTTGAAATCGAATTTCGTTTTCCTCATATTTTACGGTGAATTTAGAATAAAAAATCCCAAAAAAAGCTGGAGTTTTAGCGTTTTTGAATTACCCTTGACGACCGTCAGTATTGTTTATGTCGTTTCAAATCTCTTACTATTACCATAAATTATGAATGGCCTGTTCCAAGGAGATGTATTACTACCGCGAATCCCTATTATTCCGACAGATGTGCCAATTGAATACAAACGTGTTCAATTTCCAATTAGATTGGCTTTCGCAATGGCAAGTCTCAAGGCCAAACGATGTCTTTTTGTGGCTTTGAGGCACACCGTGTTCTTTATACGGACAATTACACGTCGCATGTTCGCGAGTGTGTAAACAACCCAGTTTGTTTGTTTTGGCTAAATATAGATTTACTAAAAATGTCGTACACTCCATTGAACTAAGAGGCTGATAATGTTATATTCAATAGTCATATTTTGTGATAGAGATGTAATTTGAAATTTATTGATTATTACTAGCAGGCCACCCGGTGTTGCTCGGGAAGTATAGTACCCAGAGAAATGGGAAACTTGGAACTGGGAATTCTTAGTCACATGGCAGGATTTATAGGTAAAAAACAAAGCAGGTCTGATGATGGGATACATATAGAACTGCAAATAATGGAAACAATTATTTCTGAATATCGCGCACGGGATGAACTTACGCATGCCCCAGAAAAAAGTTTTGCACCAAGAGTATTAATAGATAAAGAGTAGAATACTTTTAGTTTTCACCAGACCATGTCAAAGGATTTGTCTACACAGCAGGAATAGCAACCACAGAAGTTGCATGAAGTGACGTAACTAATGGTAATGAAATAAGGACACGTCGGACAATGCCAAAAGTAGCACTACTTACGTGATTTGGGAGCATGAGATGCACCTACGAACTAACTTTGGTTGACAAACAGACATCCTCTTTTATATAGACAAAAAATTATAAGAGTACAATGAATTAAAAAAATGAATGTTTACTCTTTTGTATATGTCAACATCGTTCACAGCATCTTCCTTTTTCAGTCATGTACCACATCCCCACACGCTTACAATAAGTTAGTTATTTTTTATTTGACCACCGAAATATTTACTAGAAATAATTTATGCGGCAAAACAACGTTTCCTGGGTCAGCTAGTATTGTGTAACTATATATCGATGTCTAATTTTTAACAATAAGTATCTCAAAAATAGCAGATTTTCAGGAGCAAAAAAAACGATTGATATTTGTTACTTGCACACTAAAATTAAAAACCAATAGTTCATAAAATTGAATAAGAAGCATTCTTTTGCAAACAAAGAGTTGTGTTTTCCTTGTATTTAATTTTTTAATGTTATTACGCCTTGTTTAAGATACCCGTCTCAAACCGGCCGAATTTGAGATACGTGTTTTAGAACTTAGTAGCCATCGATATCTACTTTAGATCCGAGAGACGACCTATTTCCGTTGGCAGAGCAAAAATGTGCAAAGTTTGGACGCTTGCTGTCAGGGAAGTTGGGATTAATGTGCGGAATACGGACAGTTGCAGTCAAGGCAGCTTTGGGCACGGCGCGGGAAACGGACGCTTTGATATACTGAGGCAGGTAAAATGTGCGGAGAACGGATGAGCCGATTGCGATGCTGAGTTCCGTCTAGAATTATTTAATAACTTCATAGCTCAAGAAATTCTTACGCCTATACATTCTGCATAGTATCTCCCTTTCTTCATCGCCCCTGTTGGCCCTGGAAGCATTGTGAAGTTAGTAATTGATAGTAGGATAAGTTCTTCGATTTCCCACCGGGTCCATGGGTTGATTTCTTCATTTCGATGGCGTAGTTTGCCATCGTCATCAGGTTGACGTTCATCGCCTTCTGTCACCCTGAAGACGATGGCAGACCACGCCATCATAGTGTAGCGCGGGAAGAATTCAACCTTGGTCCAGCACCTCGATTATGTAAATGTGACAGCGACGACGGCGATAGATGACCATCACGTCTCCTATCACGTTCCGCTCTATCATGCGATCATGTAAGCCACCGTCATCGCGCGTATCATATAGGTACGAGCGCGCGAGGTTGGTATCATTGAGAAATCTGAAGAGCCAATGAAATCCTTCGACACATCTCTGTCCGAGAATGCGTCGTCTGCGGAGTCTTTGAAATAATCATGGCCCAAGGCCCATGGAAATAACAATAACAAACAATGAAAACATAAAATGGAGGCAGTTCAAGGCTAAGTACTTCGCTTCGCCAATAGGTAATATTATGATAAAGTATTCGTATTATGTTAAAGTTATAGGGAAAGAGTAGTATTACTTTTCGATGTGTGATAACTTAATCTATTATGCTAATGCTCGCCGGGAGATGCTGCAGTCATTATATTTGCTATATTGTAAAGAATGGTCGAAAAGTCGTGACCTTGGATTGAAACAAATTAATGTTGAAATGATAATTGAAGTGTAATCGCGCTAGCGATTTTAATGTAAGTAGTTAATAGTTTATTTATGATGATTAAAAAATCGAAAAAGAGTTTAACGATGTTGATATGTTTGAGAACGTACTTGGCAAATGTTGATAATTAAACTTCGATATAGTGTAATTGACGTTTAAATCACGGATGTACTTCAATTAGCAGTACTTTCCAATTTGCTCTGTGAAAATAATGCTTCCCAATCGAATTCACCACCATGCGCATGTAACAATTGAACAACGTGGACAACTAATGATGTCAAGAGAGCATTCCAGTAGAAATAATTAAGAATTTTATTGGTTTTTACTCGATTATAGGGCATTTTTAAATTAAATAAACCATAAATTTTTGCTAATATTTGCATTTAGTGGTCTTTTTTATGTCAGCATATGTTTGTCACCATCGGTTTCGAACGTGATAGGCCGATGACGCTCGCAGCGTGATAAAGAGCGCGATCACGGTTTCATAATCGCTGCTATCACCTTCCGTCGTGGGAATCGCGCTGCCCCTGGCAACGACATCGCTCTCACCCTTCTCACAGTTACATAATCAGGGTGCAGGTAGAAAAACCAAAGTCTCTCCCTACTACAAATTCGCCGCGAAAGCCTGAAACTCTTCTAAATGCCTGTTTACACGATACATCAACACGTAAGTACGAGTTAATGTCTATTTGTAAGTACAATTTTTGTGAACCGGAACGGAATAAGTACGAATGCATGAACCAAATTAGAGCGGGTTCTACTTTCTGTTCATACATTCGCACAAGTTGGATGGTTACGCGTTGCATTTTGGCGTTCGTGCGTTAAGACATTCACTCGTACGAGCGTTTTTACCAAGTAACTAGTCTTAAGATGGTGTTTTCCCTTGTTAAACGTATCATATTCTAAATTGCTCGCTCAATCTAATCCTAGCACATATCGAAATCCGTAGCGGCTCCCGGACTAATTCGTGAATAAGCTGTGTAGCGCTCACCGCTCGCACGCAGTAGATATTTATGAACCGCGCAGCTTTCCTGTGATCGTCTGGGTCGAATCGTTTGGAAACGACCTTCGAAGTTTTTTAACAATAAAAGCTAAAAACGAATATGGGTGCGAATCGTGCTTCCCTTTGATCGTTTGAGTCGGAGCGTTTGGAAGCGGCCTTAGAAATGTCTTAATTTAAACAACTAAAACGAATATAATGCACGCGAATCATTTCGCTTGTATATAGGATACCTTGAGAGTGGCTCGCAGCCATTCGGTCCGTGGAAACAGCATGGAACAAAAGCCGAAAGAGCGCAATCCTTGAGTGGGAGGTATGGTCAGTGACGGGCGGGATGAGTGGCCTTTTTGGGGGACGCTGGGTTTATAAGTTCGCCTCACCTCATCAAGGCCATTTTCGTACAGACCTCTCTCGTAGGGAGTGGTGCGGGCAGTAGTTTTGGCAGCTTTATGGATAGCACGCCACCGCTGAAGGATAATCTTTCCAGAGGTTACTGGCACAATGGCATCGTCAGGGTTCACTCAAGGACTCCATATTAAGGATTGGTAGAGGTCTTCTATGCTCGTGTTTTCAGGAAATAAAAGACGCTCTTTTGCTATCGTTAGGGGCGGAGGGTTTTTTTTTACTAGTACGTCACGCTAGGGGCATGGTACAAATTCCATGCTATGGTAGGACATGCTTTAATTTAATACTTTCCAGGACTGGAGGTACTGAGATGACTTTAGAATATTGAATAGACAAAAAAGGAAAAATAAAATTAGCAAACGTTTGCCGAGTGTATCTATTGAGACGTTTACGCTTTATATCACCGCTCTAGTTCCACACGTTAACCTCATAGGGCGCAAAATTCCTACTGAATCAGTGATAAGAACTTCTCCAGCGGCTATCGTATTGGAGAGAGGAATGGAGAGCTGCGTCAAACCAATTTTAGGATCGTTGACTGATGGTGATGAAGAACTTCTCAATGGTCCAAGCTTTTTCATGAGTTCATTCAGATTCTGGATGAGAAGAATCAATACTTGTGTTTTATTCCCTGCCTCGCCTTCCATTGACAACGCTGCGCCGCACAGTGGTCTGGGGAGCGCTTTTTTCCGGACAAAAGTCGACTGTCCCATTTTTAGAGGTATATGTGGGTGTTATGCAACTTAAATATATCTTGTAATGCATGCATAATGACTTTCTCAAAAAAATAAACACCCTTTCGCTATTTTTTCCGAATAATTATACTACAACGACGTGTGATACAATGGTGGCCTGAAAAACACTTATGCATTTATAAGTCGCTAGATCCAGTTTTACACGAATGAATGGATGTTTTATCACTTAGAGACATTACATTACCATTGTTCTTTGAAGGGAGATATTTTTAATGAAAGTATTTTGTAGAATAATTAATTAATCAATTGATAATTATGGGAGGCAAATGAATATATGGGAGTAAAACAATTACTCCTCATCCGTAGTTTCTTCACTGTCTATGTACACGGGTGTTGAGTCTACGTTTGGGGATGAAAGCAGTCGTAGCACATCTTCGGGAATGTTTCCCGTTTTCTTAGGCGGGGATATCCTCAGAGATGTTATCACTGGGTCGGAACTTACGAGCAGAATGTGAAGCAAATCCGTATTTGACTCAACTCTGGATGTTTTACGGGTGAAGAATTCTCTGAAACTTTGCAGTCTTTATTTCTGGATTCCTATGCTCCCTCTGAGAACATTCCGATGGGAAGAGGCGCAGCTCTAATGATTTTTAGCTCCATGCAACAGTATTTTGTGAATTGATGGTGGCATGGGGTACCACGGGTACTGGAACACAAACTCTTTGGCGGTTTCCTTCGCATAATTATGAAATTCGGAGATATTTATTTCATATGGACTGGATATGGCACGCAGTATCACGGCAAATCGCTTAATAAGATTTTCATCCAAACCTGTAATTGATGCCGAAATTGATGTATTGTTGAAGAACCTACGGGCTGTGTTTCCATCATTCCATGACCATCATGATGTTCCATAACCCTGCTTCGGACGATCGACCACTAATCCAACTAATTCACGGAAAGATTTTTGAATTGTTGATTTTCTTCAGCTAACACTTTTTTTCTCGTTTACACCGTAACATCTCCATCTCTTTATGTCTAATTTATATGCTATGTGGAGAAAACATTCTAAAACTCTAATCCACAAGTGCAGTGGAGAAATTCCAAATTCACACGCCCTGGAATTAATGTCTCGACGAATTACACTTTCAATATTGTTCATGTCTTTTGGTTTAGCACCACAAATATTATAATTCTGCGTGCACGTAGTCCTCGTCAAAGCATTGCAAACTTTTCCATCGACCATTGTCATTCGCAAATCGTGTCGCACAGAATACTCCAGATTTTTAACAGATGTCGATGGAAGTAATGATGCTATTTCTTGTTTGACAAGATCTGTGGCATCAATAACATGAGATGTTGTCTCTTTCACGAATTGTATTTTTAGTGGACGGCAATACCCAGGATAAAAACAAAAATTATTTTATTGCATAAAAACGGAATGTATGTGTATTAATTGTTTTTTGACGAAATTTAAACATAAATATAGATTTAATTCGTATCTTGTGGACGAAGGTCTAGGATTTTGCCACAACACTCTCTTTTTCAAGTCTGTGTCACTCGTGTACAGTTGCAGTGGAACAACAGAAATTAAAAAAAGACTGCTATCGTCGAATTCTTTTGTGGCTCTTTGCTTGTACATAGTGTGCCCGCTACTTCCATCGCACCCCCATTTTCAGACAAGAGTTTGATTATTTCGTTGTACAGGGTCGAGGATCTTCAAAACAGCTTCCTGAACCTGCATCATACGGTGGACAGTATGATCCATGAGGGATTGGAGAGAAATTTCAGTACCACTTTCTGTTATTTTTATATGATCCGGTTGAGGATAGCACCGGTTTTTTGCAGAAAGAATTTACTCATAGGGAGGATATAGATTTGCTGCATTATGAGATCTGGCCCCTTTCTTGATGGACATATACTGATGTTTAGTCAACTTTGCCTCAATCATCAAGCTTAGTGCCTCGTCTGCAGTGTAGGGAAGAACTGCCTTGGTGCCAGATCTATGGATATTCCAGGCTTGCCTTATGTTTCTGGCTCTACTGGGGCTACCATGAATCGCCTCATCTACCAAATGAGCTGCATCGCCTTGTTTGTTTGCCCGAAGACTTGCGTTCGTCGCGTAAACCAGCTCTTCAGTTGTTTTTGTGTCGAGCAACTTCGTGGTTCTCCTCCGCTTTGATCGCTCGCACAACGTTTCAAAATTCTTACACGGACGACCAATACCTTAATAAAATCAATATTTTGATAGGTAATATTCTCATGTACGTAAATGCATTAATATATTCCACTGATAACGTTGAACTTACCCGAGGTTAAGGGTTGAGAAATTTCCGAATTCGTTATCTGGGGCTCGATTTTTTCCGCCAAAAAAATCAATATTTGAATTAAGCCATTGATTGTTGTTCTGCAGAAACACGTTTAATGTCCTCCGGCTCTTTTCCCATCTCAGTGTCGCCCGTTTAATGAAAGAAAACAGCCGGTTTTGGATTCTTAGCTTCCTGTCATCTTTCACGTCCGACAGGCCTTATGACCTTAGAATAAGACACAAAAATGATATGATACGCAAACTACGGGTTAATGAATCCACTTAGTACGTTGCACTTCGGAATTAAATCACTTTCACCTACCTTAACATGTACTCATATACATATCCGAAAACTGGTTCACAGACACTAGTTTAATTTTCACTAAACGATTAGAGGAATCTTTAGCAATAGCTGGAGTAGTCTTACAACGTCCAGTCGCACACTGACAGAAGCCTAGTGGCTGCCGAATTGTTAAGTTTAAGCCGTGCCAAATAGGCTATATTGTTGCTGATATGGTCGCTGAACCATCTAATATTTAGGCATGGATATAATTGTTGCTGATAATGCTAAAAAATGAACTAATTGTGTCCGATAGAGAGACTCAAAACGGAGGATTTTATCAGCGAGAGCGACTTGCCGAGAGATAGCGCGCCATGGCGTTAGGATAGCCAGGCGTCTCTGTAACACATTTCGGCTTATAAATAAATAAAAAGGCAACTAAAGGCAGATAATTCTTTCGAAATAACTTCAAGGATAGTATTTTCTTTGTATCCTATTACATGAGAACACAGTGGTAGAGCGTGGTTTTTTTAATATCTCTAATTGTGCATAATTAAAAAAAATATTAGCATGTGATATTATAGCGCGCTATCCTGAGACCCCGTACGCTTTCATAGCATTAATAATTAGGTTTATGGATCATTAAAAGGTGAGGTTTCTAAAATAAACTCACAAAAACAAACAAATGGTAATTGGTTATGGTATTTATAAAGTTAAAAAGCAGTCAAAATTGTGAGAAATTTTACTCAAACGACTTTCGCTAAAAACCACTCCTGTAATTCCAAAAATGGGCAGTAAAGGAAGATATTAAGATCTATTTACAATGGAATGATGTTTTAGCTTCACATATATAGTATTTTTGGACAGTTTGAACGCAATCAAAAAATCGACTTTTGTCCGCGGAAAAGGGCATCTCAGACCACTGTGCGCCGCCTTTACTACCCTCGTGTCTTCAGACCTAAAGTTTTCCAAGCTTTGTATCGCAGCACACGAAGAATTAGTTTGGCATTAACGATTATTCATGCAAGTAAAGGTGAATTTTTAATGTATTGCAGGCGAGGATGTAAATTTATGCAATCAACGTAAAGTTACCAGGTCACTGTAAAATGGCAACACTGCTGTACGTAATTACCTGTCTTAAAAAAAGAATTGAATGCCTTTTACCAGTGGCTATAACTTTGCGACGAAATATTCCTCGATTGTTTCCAAAAGCAAATTTGCTGGTAGGTGGGGTGGAACATAATAAAAAATTACGAAGAGAACGTAGAGCGTAGACGTATTTCCAGGGGTGAGAGCAATTAAGAGGGTACGGCCGACTGATATCCAGTTTTTCTTGCTTGGAATGTTTCACCTTTTTATGGAAAGGCACTAGGTGTAACTAATCTCAAATTTGCTTGTAAGAGATATGGTTTCGAAAGAGGATGTCGTCACTAGTCTAGTTTTTTTAATTATAGTAACTCGTTTTTTTTTCATTGCTTATGTGGCTTAAAATAGGACACGAGTGCGTGAACCTGCCTTAAGTCACGTACTAGTAGTGGCCGCATGGCGTAAATGCAAGGTCAGTTAGTATGTGGAATTAAGGCTGTCTCCTCATCGCCCTTTATCCTTGCTGTCGCCGATAGCGAACGTCGCCAGTAATTAATTTGAATTGTTTTCTATGAGGCAATAACTCGTACCTCTACATTGAGAATAATCTGAGGGGGATTTGCACTTCATTTTGTAACTTAGACCACCATTTTGAATCAATATCCCTAGATTTAAAGATATCTATTGACCTGATAATTATAAGAATACCTATAAGGCATTGAATCAAAGGAATGTCGTTAGTTCAAGTTAACGAATACATTAACTGCGCGAGTCTCATGAAGCAGGTTTATTTACGTAATCGCCCCAAATGCTATATACAAAGTATTAGAAAGTCATTAGCAATCACTCCGCCTTCCCATACTATGTATTACTCTTTAGTTGAAAAACTTGACATACTTCTACTTTTCCGTATCTCTGAGACGAGTGTGCATTGATGTATAGCCGATTTCGACGCCTCGTATAAATTATTTTTGTTGAAATGGTGTCAACATTTTTGCTGGAATTTCGTTCTTGGCGCTCTCCTTGGAAAGGATGAGGCAGACTTTTCAGGCTATGAAATCGTAGATGACAAAGCTGGCGTACTTCGACTGTTTCCTTGGGCACTAGGCCGGCCCTTATTTTTCAGAATTGCGAAAAGTTATGTTTTCCTGGTCTCAAAATGATCCAAATGAGGTTTATATTCACGTGTTAAAATTTGGTTACTTTAAAATAACGGCAACCCGTGCCACATGGACCCTAAGTACTAAGGACCCTCAATTGAGTTTTTTGGGGTCGAAAAAGTGCTATTCCTATGTAAAACGTAAGAATAAAGCTCCTTAGAGCCAATTTTCTGTTTGTTTTGACCTATCTCTAAGCGTTTAGGAGATATCGTCCGTCGTGAAGCAATCCACCCACCAGGGCGCCACCCCGCACCGCGGCACCGCTGAGGTACGGCCCGCACCACTTACAGACTTCCCCTCAACCCCCTCCCCTCCCTCGGCAAAGACTTTGCTCACACTGGCAAGATCTAGCCTCTGAAGAAATGTGCTTACCTTAGAAAGAATTTAATTGCCATAACAATACTTCCAATCCAAGAGATCAATTTATTTTCACTCTGTCCATGAATTTCGTTACATTAACCAAAATAAAATACATTTTCATTGTATTTCTAATTTTTCACTGACATCTCATTTTTGGCAATTAAAGTGCCTTTCCCCACGTAAGGGTTGTACTACGATGAAAAGTCAAACTTAGTAATAAATTTTGAAACCCCTGTTCCTTCAAAGTGACTGCCTAAAAATCTTGAATTAGTTCCACACCTCTCGCTGCACTGTCATTTCCCACTTGATGACCCCGAATAATTTGCATATCGTTTTTGTATGTTCATCCCATTCTCGCATGTGCACATCAAAGAATGCAATGCATATTTACAATGCATTAAATAGCTTTCTCGAATTAGTAGTGACAAAATTTGGTATAGATACCTTAGTCATGTCCTTATGTTTATAGAATGCCTTATTCGGTGGATCATATTTTCCTTCACATGACCACATACGGCGTATCACGTTTTTCTTTTCACACCTAGAATGGATCCGTCTAAGAATGAAAGACATACCAACTCCTCACTGATGTACCACGAGTGGTTTGAAAACCTCTTTTGTGGTGCTTTCGCTATGTCCAGGCTAACACTTTCGTAATTAACAAGTCTTTTTAGGAACTGTGGGGCACTGTTGGAAGCTAATGCAGCACAAGGAGCGGAGAACCACATCTTTTCCTTTCTTCTTGAATATATTGAAATCTATTCCATAAATAACTGCATTTCGTTCTCCTCTTTATTTGCGTAAGAACTTTATTTCTTCAGCCCAAGCACATTTATCTGAGAGATTAACTGCACTTTCCTCCTCGTGCATAAAAAATTCAATGGTACTGCTCCTTTGCAATTTCAAACAAATCATCAAGTTTTGTTACGAAATATTCTCTTCTCTTCATCTCCACTGTAGTTCGCGCTCTATTTATGTCGTTGCACGTTCATCCATTCTTTGCGTATTTTTTCTAACTTTTCAATCGCCTTATTTTCCATAATAACAGGAATTCTAGTTTTGTACCATGGATGAGACGCATTTCTCACGGTTTTTCTCGCACTAAGTCTTACAAATTTCGAACCCATTAGATGATAGAGAAAACACACAGTACTTCTCTCACCGTAGGAAAATTTTAGCCGAGTATTTCTTCAGTTTCTTTTCCAACCAGTTCAATGCCTGGATTTAGTCTTGATAACATGCCCTTCCTTGTTGGTCTATCCTTAAAATGAACGCCACGTTCATGATAAAGTATTTGTTTCACCACTTTTCTCCTTACACCCTAAAAAACTTAGCACCTTCTATCCTTTGCACACTATACACAAGAACTATCTCTCCACAGTGATCTACATCCGTGAACTGACTACCTCGTTGCTTCTTCCTTAAATATTTCTATCTACTGTTGGAGCCCTGGAAGCCCTGCTCATTCCCTTCATTCCTTTATAATTCATAGACGCAATTGTATCACATGCTTATAATATTTTGTAGATAAGGAGAACTTTGGAGCAAAGCCTGCAGGAATGATTCGCGGCCGTATGGCGGCAAAAAATCAAGGTTTAAGGGATCGGTACCCAGTACAGACGACGTTGAAGGGTTAAAATTAACATTATAGGCTTTAACAACATTAATCATGACACAAGAGGAACAACCTATTCAATACTGTACCACTAGCATGTAAATCTTGTCATCAGGAGCAAAGTCTTTGCCGAGGGAGGGGAGGGGGTTGAGGGGAAGTCTGTAGTGAGTGGTGCGGGCCGTACCTCAGCGGTGCCGCGGTGCGGGGTGGCGCCCTGGTGGGTGGATTGCTTCACGACGGACGATATCTCCTAAACGCTTAGAGATAGGTCAAAACAAACAGAAAATTGGCTCTAAGGAGCTTTATTCTTACGTTTTACATAGGAATAGCACTTTTTCGACCCCAAAAAACTCAATTGAGGGTCCTTAGTACTTAGGGCCCATGTGGCACTGGTTGCCGTTATTTTAAAGTAACCAAATTTTAACACGTGAATATAAACCTCATTTGGATCATTTTGAGACCAGGAAAACATAACTTTTCGCAATTCTGAAAAATAAGGGCCGGCCTATTGGGCACCACCTGCCTCCATGAATATGCCTCGTGCTCCCCAAATTCTGTTATCCACACTCTTCTATTCCTTGCAATGTTTCTCGATTTTATCATTCGCAAATCTAACATGAACTCACCTCTTCATTCATGGCCGGATTAAGGTCGTTGTTTCGGGGAGATTATTACTTTTCGCGGTCAGGCAATATTGAAAACGGTATCAGAGAGTAGAATGTTGGGATAACGAGGGAGAGGAAATAAAATAATAGGATTGTTAGAAAGAATGATATAGAATAGACCTTATCGAGAACTAAAGGGGGAAATCCACGAATCGAGAGCAACTGCCGGAATATTTATTATCCAATTAACCTTAATCAGTAGAATACTCATTTAAAATTACATTTCATGGAAATTTGGTGGTATGCAATACCTCTAATGTGATATTATGTCTGAGGTCCGATATGCGTAAGCAAGAGGCTTTTAGATATTCATCAACTATTTTAAGTACCGTTTGATGATCTGGTTCATTAAAAACTGTCATATGAGAGCCACCATAAATATTACCATCTTTTAAATATTTCCAGAAATTTCGGGGAGAGGGGCTGCCCTCACCTCCCCTCTAAATTCGCCATTGTCTACATATTTTCCGTATCTTCCTCTTGGCTATTTAAATTGGGTGTCCAATTCATAAATAATAAGTTTTTGTCCTTATTTTGTCTGCCATTCGTGCTCGTATCGCCATATGAGAAATAGAAAAAGAAATTTATTATTCCGGGACAAGTGTGCCTCTCACCAATGTAGAAAGCGGGGCAGGAATTGCATAAAAGGATATAAATTACATTGCTAGTTGTACAGGTGGGGGATGGAGTGGAAGGAAGCGGAAAAGTGAGAAATTTGTCAGGAAGTGACTGGGTAATGAGGATAGCACACGTTTTGCACCGGGGTCGTTGGCAAGGGATAGGTAAAGAGCTAGTACGGGTGGTGAACCTTGAGAGTGGTTTAGTCGTTTTGAGAATGGAAGATAGATTTGGCGGTCGACGGAAGGATAAGGATGGACAACTAGAGAAGATTTTTCCAGTAGTGACATTGTTAGAAAGAATCGTTTGATGATTCTGTTCAAAGCCTGCACGCCCGGGAAGTATGTGGTGGAAAGGGAGAGGTGTGTGGGTTGTTTCTTGGTATGAATTTTGGGTTTGTAAGTATTGTGTAGGATTTTCTTACGCAGAAGGTTCTCGGGATATCCTCTACGAAGAAGGGAGTGGTGAAGATTATTAAGAAAAATGTCCAAGGATTCGGGATTATTGCAAATTCTGTGGCCTCTTACTGAGAGAGAGTAAGGAAGGGATTGTTTAGTATGTGAGGGGTGACAGCTGTTCGCGAAATATGGAATCAATTGTCACACGAAAAAATCGCAATTGTAAAATAATCTATAAAATGCAAGTCAATTCAAAAAGAAATACTATGAAATATTGCTACATGTGAATTGAATATATAAAATTTTATATGTATTTTTTGTTCTATCTTGTCATATATTAAGTCGCATTCTGAGACATCGATGTTTAATTTTAATCTACATATCTTTTATGTCTCAGAATGCGACTTAATATATGACAAGATAGAACAAAAAATACATATAAAATTTTATATATTCAATTCACATTTAGCAATATTTCATAGTATTTCTTTTTGAATTGACTTGCATTTTATAGATTATTTTACAATTGCGATTTTTTCGTGTGACAATTGATTCCATATTTCGCGACATAGAAAGACCTAGCATAAATAGATTATGTGATAGTGTTCGATAGTATGTAATGTAAAGTTCTTCAATGTGGCGTGTTGGACGTTTATTTGTTCTAGCATTATATTGTGCATTTTGGTGTAAATATGTGTGAAGTTCTGTCGTTATTAACTTGTGCATAAATGTTGCCTTATCTTAGCTAACCTTAGCGCCTATCTTGTATTTTAAATCGTCTTAGAATTTCAAAATATGGTGTCGTGTGTTCATAATATGTCATAATAAAAATATACCTTATACAGGAATTCTGAATCCTCTGCAGTTTCAGATTTAGTCCATTTGTAGGGTCAGAATATACCACACAGAAATATTCTATATGAGGGAAAATAAGAGTGTCAACTAATTTTTGTCGAAGAGGGACGGGGATAAGGTATTTAAATTGTTTTAACTGACATAGAGTCTTAAAGACCCTATGCGAAATGGATTTTATGTATCCATTCCATGATAAAGTTTTATTTAGTGTAACTTCTAAGTTAGTAACACTGTCAGAAAAATCAATTTGGAACCTTTTACAATTATCTTTGGCAGGGAATCAAGTATAATTCTATTAACATAAATATTACCACTAATGATGATACTTTTGGTCTTGCTGGGATTTAGTTGCAGGCAGTTTTCCTGTGACCACTTACATATATTTCGAATATCATTAAACATCGACGTCATAATAAAAATATATTCATTCAGTCATCATTCACCTTATTAATGGCTTCAGTCATATCAGAAGGGTAACAGTCTACATCTACATCTACATAATACCCTGCGAGCCACCTCTAGGGTGTTCGGCAGGGGGTGATCAATCGCCAGCATGCAGCATTGGACTCCCACATGCACTCCACACCGTCCAAAAAACGTCATTTATACTAACAAATTGACTACTACATGCTGCTAGAGATAAAAATGAAATTGAGAAACATGCAATAAGTTTTACATAGGTTAGTTGGCTACACTACAAGTCATGCAATCTATCTATGAGTTCCATCGCTGCCGTTATAATCTCTTAGTGATCGTGAAAAAATGACATTCTGTACCTGTCTGTTCTACAATCTACCTCTCTTATTTTATTTATATGACCTGATCTTCCGTAGTATGTTGGCGTCCGTAAGATATGGTTAACTTCGTTAGAAAAGACACTGCTCTTGAATTTATCTAAAAGGTTTAGTCTATTTTTCAATCTACGGTCCGACAGAGATTCCCATCCGAGTTTATCTAAGAGGTCAGTTACACTAACAAGACTATCGTAACGACCTTTCACATACCTGGCAGCTCTTCTTTGCACGCGTTCTAACTCTGTTATTAAGACTTTTTCATGAGGGTCCGAAACACTGGAAGCGTATTCCAAATGTGGTCTAACGAGGGAAAAGTAGCTAATTTCTCTCACTTTGTCGTCGCACTTTCCTAATATTCTTTTAACAAAACCCATTTTACGATTAGCTTGACCCGTTATTTCTCGAATATGTTTATTCCACGATAGATCATTATTGAGTCTAACTCCTAGATATTTCACAGATTCAACAGTCTCTAATTGGGTACCCTGAATTATATAGCTACGTTGTTGGGAGTTGTTCTTCTTCCAGAAATGCATTACGACGCAGTCAATGAGGATCGGAAGATCATCGGCGTACATGTGGTATTTGCATCTTAAGATAACTTTAGAAAGATCATTGACATAAATAGAAAACAGAAGGGGTCCAAGGATTCACCCCCGTGGCACTCCTTTGGTTACAGGATAATGGTTTGATGGCTCGCCTTTCGGTCCTCTAACGGCTTGTTCCCTGTTAGAGGTGTATGACTTGAACCACTGCATGGCTGAATTTTTAAAGTCCTACATCATTCAAGCGATTTATTAGAAGTTTGTGATTCACCGAATCGAAAGCTTAAGTAAAGTCTAATGGAACCAGCAAGGTTATCCTTTTTTTGCTCAATCGAGAGTCTGATATCGTTAGAAACTTTTAAAAGGGCAGACTGAGTACTATGTCCTCTTCTGAATCCTGAATGATATTGATCTAACAGGCCGTTTCTAGTGAGGTGTACCAAGGTGTCATCCTGTACAAATCGCTCAAGTGGTTTTGACAGTTTACTTAGAAGCGCGATTGGCCGAAAATCTGACATTACTTTTGGTTGAGAAATTTTAGGAATCGGCTGAATTTGTGCAGACTTCCAGAGGATCGGGAAATTCGAGTGATTTAACGAGCAGTTGAAAGTATCAAGTATCACGAGCATTGCGACAGGCATTAGAATTTAAAAATTTTTATTATTGATCCCGTCAACACCATTGGCATTAGTTTTAATCATTTTTAAATTCCGAAGTAACACTTCCGGCGTATGTGTAGTTACAGTCTATTAAATCCATTTTCTGATGTCAAATCTAGTTTGTCATGCAAACTTGCCTTTGTATGAATCCTTGTGTTTACAACAACCTGGTCTTCGTCGGTAGGTGTACTTAGGAAAAACGAATTGGGCTCATCAAGATTAAAATTTAAATCGCATGAGTTTTTCTGACTTTTCGCAAGACCTAGCCGCCTTAATTCTTGCCAGGTTGACCGAACGTCCCATTTATTCTGAAAACATTTGTGATAATATTTCTTTTTTGCATTCCGGAGCGTCTGTTTCACACGATTTCTGAGCAATTTGCATAAGGAAGGGTGCAAAGCAGAGGGCAAAGATGGAGGGAGGAAAAACGGTGGACGGGGATTGGTCGTGATCTTTCTAATGGGCGCGGTTAATTCCTGGTCCAGAAAACGCACGGAAAGCCCAAATACATGCCTGCTCCAGATCCTTCAGCTCTAGGGGGGTGGTGGTCGGGGGGAGGGATGCCAATTTTCCTACTTTGAAGCACTCGTCAAATAATGATTTATGGGGGGAGGCATGAACGGCAACTGGAAGGGAAGCAGAAACAGAAGAAACGCTATTGCACAAGGAGCGATGCCCGTTCATTCGGATGCAAAGGGGAGTGGTGGATAAGCCGATGTAAAAGGCGGGGCATTTCTGGCATAACAGTATATATACAATTTTCTTGTTGTGCAGGAAATGTCAGACATTGAGGGGAGAGGGAAGGCAAGGAATTGATCGGGAAGAGGTTCGGTGATGAGGATGCGACAAGTTTTGCATCTTGCACGGTTGCATGGCGAGGGTTGTGGTTTAGTATATGTAATTTGCTTGGGCAGCGGTTTTGTTATTTATAAAATGCTGGCCAGATTTGGTGGTCTGTTCAAGACGAGTGAAGGGCATCGCGGGAAAAATCTGGACGTGGTTGCATTGTCAGAGAGGATGGGGAAAAGGTCTTTTAGGGTCCTACGCAGTACGTCCACGCCCGGAAAAAAGAGGTCGTGCAGAGGGAAAGAAACTGCGACGAATTGTCCCCGCCTAGTTGTTTCGGGACATACGACTTTTTTCGGATTTTATTACGGAGGAGGGATTCCGGGTAACCACTTCTCCGAAGGGCATGGTGTAAATTGGAAAGAAATCTGTTAAGGGAGTCTGGATTGTTGCAAATTCTGTGACCACGGATGGAAAGAGAAAAAGTGAGGGAACGTTTCGTATGTGGATGACAGCTATTTTAATGTAGGTATTGCTGTTTGTTGGTGTTTTTAATGTGTAAATATATATATAGATAGTTGTTGCGTGACATCGCAATTTTTAAAAACTGTTTATTCTCGATTTTCACTAATGTTTTTTTTTATGTGACACTATTCTTTAAAAAAATCAAAATTATAGCAGGCACAGAGAATTGATTTAATTCGAATAACTTTTATTCAGCACCTCTTAAAAGTTGGTTGAGACAACTGTTGCTCCAATTTCATCAAATTGAGATAAATTAAGCTTCAATTTCAGAATTAATTTCCAATTAATACCTTTGAAAGTAATTTTATAAGATTAATGAACTTAATCTTTATCCGAATTTATTGTATGATGCTCCTTGTGTTATTTTTTACCAAAGGCTTTCTTCCTCAAATTTATTTATCTATTTCAATAGGTCATAAAAGCCCAATGCTCACCTGAGGGTGGAGTGTAATAATTACGAGAATATAAGTTCAACAGATTCAGGCTTCAATTGGTGGAAGTTAGACATATTTAAATAAATAAAAGATCGCAGCCCTTCTCCACAAAATTACGAGAATGTATATTGAAATTTTATCAAAAATGGAATTTACCTTAATTTCTCTTAAGAACCTCCTTGTGGTTATTAATATATTATTAAAAATTAATTGGCTTGTATTAGTAGCGTGCGAGGCCCGTGCGCTTTCTCAGGAAACTCTTGGCGAGACTTTCGTTTCGATAATTCCTGCTACACAGCGGCGGCGAAGCGGATGCTGTGTGCGCGACGGTCGCTAAAAAGGCCACGAGGTGTGTGCTGACCAAGCGCAATCCCGAAGCTGGGAGGAATGGTCAGTGACGGAGCGCACAGGATCGCCGGGAGAGCGACGGGCTGAGTGGCGGCCGCCGCGAGGTCGAAAGGGCGCCGTGAGCGCTGCTGGCATTTCATTCATTCCCTCTCTAAAGGCCGTATTACACGGTACACGGAATTGCGCAATCTGATGTACGTGCGAAGGCGCAATCGAAATTGCGTCGTGTAAAGCGGTGAATTGCTGGAACACATGCGAGAATGCGTGGATGCGAGACGGCAAAATAGCCCCTGTTCCAATTTCGTTCATGCATTCGCGCAATTCCACGCCATTTTATAAATTAATGCAGCTCTAACCTGCGCAATTCCGTGCCCCGTGTAAAACGGCCTCAAGGTCTCCTTAAGGCCGTTAAACGGTACGAGCTAATGTCTATATGCAAGGGGAATGCATAAAGGAGGTCCAATTCAATCCCATAAAAGGTTAATTTCTGTTGCCACTTCGGTTGTATTTTAATCGGTAAAAACGTCTGTGACGCGGTGATGTGTGCAATGCGATCCACTTTTTTCCTACAATTTGCAGGGTAATTTTTATAATTGCGAGGAATAGTTTTGAAAAGTTATGAATTTGATAGCACTCATCATCATGAATATAAATTTCGTTCAACACCCCTGATTGTAGCTTATTTTCCCGTGAAACTCGGATCAATTTATCCATCAGCGTAACGAGTGGCGACTTTCGTAAACTCATTAATTGCGCGGTGGGTGAAAACACATCTTGCCCATCCTGAGAATCCTCTTTTGTAATATTCGTGTATAAATGCACGGACGCGAATGTACATCTCGTAAACACCCAACTTGTATGAATGAATAGAACTTGTAAATACGTTAATAGACATTTAACTGATCTTTATAGGTTCGTATATTTGCCCAAGTTCCGTTCCGGTCCTCCAAAATCGGTCATGGACTGTGGCGGATTTAGTGGCGAGGGTAATAGGGGTAATGACACTCCCTCCAAATTTTATCAATTTTTTAAATTTGTTGTTTAGATTGCGCCATCCCATTGTTAAACTTCTTAAATGTCTAAAATTGTTCTTCATCTGTTTTTACGAACAACGTTGAAATTTTAGGCTTCAAAAATGCGTAAAACATGGGTATTCTAAAATGTTTTTACACGTGAGAAAATTCTCCCCGGGGGATATTCCAAACTACCCGGACCCAGGTAATGACCGTCCCCTCCCCCCCCCCCCCCCCCATTTGATGCTGAATCCGCCCTTGGTCATGCATGTAGGCATTAACTCGTACGGATTAATTTATCGTGTAGCCAGACCTTTGGAGAGATATATACCTCCACTGCATAAACGTTTAACAATCGCCCACCGAATAGAATCCGCTCATCCAGTACTATTAGGGCTATCTAGATGAGCGGATTTGATTCGGTGGGCGATTTTTGAGCGTTTATGCAGTGGAGGTATCGACTGATAGTCCGAGACCGCGCATCTGTATTACGCAAATCTCACCTCATCCGTAAGACTGGAATCGCCTTACTCCGCGGAGTGGCTTAAACTACCTTGACTGAGAATGTACGGTCCGCGCAATTCAAGGTCCCGCTACTCCGAACGAACCTGACCTCGTTAGTCTGAACTTCGCATATTGCAGCTATCTCAAATGAACAACGAACTTATTTGTTCTAAGATTCGGCTTTTTTATTTTCTACGCTGTATTTAGTATAAAAACATTATAATAAAAATTGAAAAAACTTTGTTTTTTTCCTCCAATTTTTAAATGGTACAGCTACGAATATTTTCGACGTAGCGGCGTCATCATCAAATTCGACACTTGCGGCGATTATCTTATTATGACGACGCTGCGTCGAAACTAGTCATATCATGAAAAAAAAAATTGGTGGAATGAAATAAAGTTTTTTCATTTTATTTTTAAAATGAACTTCCACAAAGTTGAGCCTAATACGATATAAATAATAGCATAGAGTAGTATATAATATACTTACTCTATGATAATAGCAAAAATCTTCGTTTTCCTTTTTCATTTTCACGCCAGCATTGAGGGCCAAAGATCTATCTCGACTTAGGTACTGGAACACTGTGATCCTCATTTTTGCGCTTCGGAGAGACTGCTGTCTTGTGTCATTTCATGTTATTGCTTCTTTGTTTGGTCAAAAAGCCACTCGTTTAACAACGGTTTTACGAATGCATGAACAAAATTAGAACCATTTTTGCCATCTCACGTCCACGCATTCTTGCATGTGTTCTAGCAATTCACCGCTTTACACGACGCAACTTTGACTGCGCCTTCGTTCACACGCCAGATTGTGCTAGTACGCGCACCGTGTGAAACGGCCTTAAGAGGCATGATGTAAATGAAAATTTAGCTCCTCACCGGACTGCTTTTAGACTTATTAGCATATGAATGCTAGAATTGATAGTGAAGTTAATGTAGCTGCATGGGTATGGCGCTACGGTATGCTGAAATGGCTGGAAAAAGTCCTGGCTTCAAAATGTACGCGTTGAATTATGCATATTCCCTGTACACATATTTCGCTATTTGACGTAGATGATTGTGGTCTAAATGTAACACTTTGTTTTTATGATATTTGCGAAAAGTAAAGGTTCTGTGACGTGGAGTCGCGAAATTACCATGTGACGCTTGAAAATGTATGTGTGAACTCATGAACCCACGAATGCGCCGTGTAGTCGCCCAACTTGAATGTATGCATGAACAGAAAATAGCGCCTGTTCGATTTCGGTTCATGATATAGTACAATTACCATTCCAGTCCATCTGAAGAAAAATATTTTCACACGCATTTACATGCACGTAATAATGTACCGTGTGAGCAGCCTTCAGTTTCAACCGGAGGCGGCTGCCCCGCACCTCTTAACGTTTTTAATACCTTCTTTATGGTAGTGAAGCATGAATAATGAAGTATATGAATGATGAAGATCAAATAGATAAACCTTGTCGGTAGTGTGGAACAGCAGCGGATACAGAAAAAAACTCAAGGGGGGCGCAAAATATATCTTGAGCTACCTTTACTTTCATCGTAAAGAAAAATAAGTTGCATGCAAATTTTAAGCGAGTTTTACTTAAACTGATCGTACACTTATTCAAGACAATGCCATCTTATGATATGAAATAGTTACATTTGCGGTTCTACAATGTTAGAGAATAAGGGCGGCTCCGCAAGGGGAGGGGGGGCGCGTGCCCCCTAAGCCCCCCATATGTATCCGCCACTGGTGTGGAAGTTCGAAGAGTCGGAGAGAAGTCTTTTTTAAAACCTTGAGTAAGAAACGGGACAATTCAATGGGCCATATCCTGGTACACAATAATATAATGAAAATTATCGTTGAAGGACAGGCAGTAGTGAAGTACGGCAGAGGTAGGCCACGGATTAGATACATGAGAGGATGATTAAGGATGTAAAGCTGAAGAATTGCTAAAGTGTTAAAAGACTAGCCTATAGGAGACTTCAGTGAAGGGCTGCTTCCAACTAATCATATGATTGATGACTATTGATGATGACGCTGTTAATTTATGCACTCATTAATCAGGGTATCTGCCTACAAATTACTTGTCTGTAATGTCGCATTTTTTAAATCTCTGCTTCCTCTCTTAGATTTATGCTACTTAGGCCGTTGCTTGTTGGTCTTTCATTGCATTGAAAGAATCTGGACTTGGTAGTGTTAGACACCCAGCCAGTTACAGCAGCCAAGTGCTCCCCTCTGTTGCTAAGGGACTCCCACAATCCCTTGAGAATGGCATGCATGTGTGAAACCGGTCTGATAAAATAAAATCAGTGTGGAATATTACCAAGTTTTTAAAAATTAACGTTTCCCGTGATGATTTAAGATTTGTAATCTGATTCCAGGGTAACTGAATGTGCTGTTAAGACGCAGATGCGCTGGATGCGCTCCGTAAACCCCACGAGTCGTACAGCATTTAGATGATTGAACAAAACCAGAGTCATTGAGTTTTTTTAACCATCCGGAGCTAGGAACGTGACGTACAGTGGAACATTTTACCGTTTGGACATCACATTAGAGGTCCAATTCATGCATCCATTACCTGTAGGAGAGAAATATATTCGTTGAAATTAAAAAAAGCTAATAAAAGACGTAAAACTCCACGATTGATTAGTTTAACAATTATTGGAAAAATTGCACAGCTTTGAGAATGTCGGTATGTGATAGTGTAGGAAAATGAAGTCGTTTATTTATCGGAAAGATGTAATGAGACTCATTTCGTGAGAGCATTAATACTATCAAATAATATTGTGTGGAACACAGCACTAATTGGGGTACCAATGTGGATGCTGAGGATGGGGAATGAGTATAAAGTTGAGGATTTCGATTCATTATTAAGGTGAAGAAATGGGAAGGTGAGATGGATTGGGTAGAAAATGACGAGGAAGTTCTAGACATTTTGGGTGAGCATAATGCTAGCAGAGATAAAAGATTGGATGTGTTTATTGCAATCGAGTGTGCAAGGGAAGGATTCTGGGTAATGGGGGATAGGTTGGGAAGGAACAGAGTTCATGAGTAGAAGGAAGAGTATAAGGGCTTATGCTTTCCTAATATACTCTCCTACGCCACTTTGTTGCGTAGCTCTTATCTACAAAAACTCTCGAAACACTCGTTGCCGAACAATCTTAGATGGCTTGGAGTCTATTTCCCAGATTTAAATCTTCTCTCACGGATTCTCAACTTTCCTACCATTCAGGCTCTAAGTGATAGGTTTACGGAAACCTATGATTCTGATCTATGTTTTTAGGTAGACTTTGTTCATTCCCCATGATAAAATGTTTTCAATTTTGAATAGTCATCTGTGATGCGAGATGAGGCACATCTTCATTGCATTGTATACTCAAGATAAGGGAGAGCGCATTAGTCTGTGGATTGCCACCAACCCTCACCGGTCTCCTCGCATTCCAGATTTGATTCACGTGATTCGTGAGATGAATGAAATTAATATGACTAGCCCTTCGCTCAACTTGAAGGTGTTACCTGAAGACGGGTCTCCTGGAATGTCCTAAGGCATAATGAGATCGGAATATGAGCCGAGGATGGCCCTCGTCCGAGGAATTTTCCGAGAGACAGCTCTCCTTGAGGAAATCGTGAAAATATTTCGGGTATCTTATAGAAGCAACTGACCCTCTCAAGGTAGTGTAGTATTTCAAGGTCGTTAACTTTATTGGTTGGTACGCGAATGTAAGCACATGATGTTCGACGTCGCCCCCCGTGATCCCCAAATTTCGACCCAAATAACCACAAGCTATACCGAGGCCGAAAAAGATAACTTTGCGAATTTCACCAAAAACAAAAAAATAAAATATATTGCGACCTCGGTAAGCAAATAAATATCAGTCCTGATGATAAAAACTTGTGTTTAAACCCGAGTCGCAATAAATTTTCTTACCGAGTGAAATTCGCAGTTTTTTTTTCCATCGCGGAGGAATTTCACAAAATAAACCCTGAAACCGTTCGTTTTGCTATACCATGGCGATATCTAAGCCAAAAACATGCTTTCCTAGCAGTTGCGTCTATCGACCCTCATTTCGAGATATCATCGACCCTCATTTCGCGTGCCCCTCTCTAACTAATCGGCCCTGAGGGGACTGTTATTAGCAACAATAAACTTTGGTTGGGCCCCAAGGTGGACTCATTTTCGGTGAGGGTACCCCTTGATATTTTATGCTTAAATATGCACGAATCATAATAATAAATGTATGAAAGACGATAACTGCATGCTCTGGCGATACCTTCCCCCATTATTCATCAAATTAATTTAGACTACGATGCTATTTTGGTTTTTATTTCCCTTTTACGGGTGGGGAATGCACATAAACCACTGGTGCCTGGTAAATATATCAACCGTGACTGTTCATTACGTATTTTTTTCATTTATGAGTTATTATTTTTTCCACCCCATGAGCAAAGCTTATTGGAGTGGAATGAAGGGTTGACCATCTTTCGGGTTACCACCGCGAACATGCTGGTGTGGTGATAACAGTTTCTCCCGGTATCCTGTGAGCGTCTATAACTATCATCCTACACTGGTAAACGTGTACCTGCCGCAATTTTGGTCACGATCCAAAGTGTCTCGTTCTTTCAAGGAAATTGAATTTGACGTATAACTCTTCGCGGTGCTAAATACCTGCTCGTCTCAATGCGGTGATGAAAATTTTTCACTCAGCCATTATGATGATGATTTGCGTATGTTCGAAAATGTGCAAATATTACCCTTGTCTGTTAATTGAAGGTTTCTTTTCTTTATTTTTTATATTCATTTGCTCACGTTCTAAAGTCTACGTATTTATTCGCAATTTATTTAATGCGTTTAATATATTCATAATTATGAACGATTGAGCTGATGCTTAAATTTGCGTTCTTTTGCCAGAAAAATTAGCGCGCATGCATCGATATTTTCTCGCTAGTAATGAAATAAATATTACGTGTGGCGTTCGCGATTTGTTGTAAAGCATTCGGGCTTATGTAATTTTTCCTTTCCTGCATCCTTATAAGTGATTGAGTCAGCTCTTTTATTTTGGTGGAATCTATACAATGTAGCTAAAATTATGTTTGTCTATGATCGATATCACAAAGTTAATAAGTGACCGTGTAGTTACGCAATTTGCAAGTATTTATCGAAAACAATAATTCAATTTACAGGATCAAAAGCGATGAATTCTGTGAATAGCTACGAAATGAATTTTAATGAGTCATAGATTGAATTTTTATTCTATTTTTCATTTTATTTCATCATTCTTGTCTGTCATTTCCTGAATCGCTTAACTTTCCGTCCGGAACATACATTTTTTCAAGGATTTAAACTGTCTGTGAAGGCAGTCTATAGTGTTTGAAACGGGCTTTAATACCTTTAGCTCTCTTGGTTGTGACTCTTGCACTTTATAGCCATTCCAGAAATTTTTCCCTCCAGCTTAGAAGTAATGAATCCGTTGAGTCATGCTTGCTATCATAATCGCGTCATCGGAATTTTTCCTGTATCTGTGGAACATTGAAAGAGTACGTTCTTTTACAGGATCTTTTCCACGAGGAGTTGGTCTATGGATACACTATTTTTTATCTACGCAGTTTCTTTATCTAGGAGCTTTACAATTTCATATGCATTAGTTTATCTTTTAAGATATGCGATAGACTTTAAGAATTGCGGCCAGCCTGTAGGCAAAAATAGCTTGTTCCGAAGGCATGAAAAACGTTCATTCATCTTGGGTGAAATTCTTTACACAATACGACATGAAATCTATGATATTCTTGGCAGCTGCGATTATTATCTCTGTGGGGAGTAGTAATTACGCACTGAACACCGTCATTGAAGCGCGAACTCATCGTAGATGTTCCTCATAAAACGCGTATCGGTTGCTAGTGGTGTGAGAATGTGTCATGTTTTTAATTCCATACAGTTTGCAAGGGCAGTTGCTTAATCCATTGGTGTCCTTGAGCTCAGCCAGCCAGCTGAGTCCGTCGCTTGGAATCAAAGTAATTGAGTGTCTAACGCCCGTCTTTGTATGCAAATGGAGAACCACCCATCTATGCCATTCATCGATTTTCCTCGCGAGGTCTTACCCCTGTAAGTGCATTATACATACACTACATAAGCATCACTCCTCCTATATCGGTCGTATTTAGGCTTTCTTCGAGGCGTATTATTCGTTAAAAATATCCGCTGTCAGCTCGACTTTTTCAGGATATTTAGAGCAGAAAGTTCTCTACTTTTTCCTGCATCGAACATTTTAATTATTTCGTCAATTTAATATGGGGTGAAACTTTCAAATGTGTGTTAATACAAGTTTAGAAAAGGATCTGCTGCAAAAGTAAATGTCTACCCTACATGTGTTGAAAATTTCAAGACCTTTGCTCGGGTTTTAATAATATAATAAGTCGGAACATTTGGAGGAACATTTTAAAACTTTATAGAGAGAGGTCAATGTTGAATGGGGTATACATGCCCTGAACATTTCAAATTGGTAGCCTAAGTTTGGAATTAGTTTTTTATCATTAGCGATAGACAATACGAGTGATGTGATGCATCGCCTTTTGTTCTCGCCACTTAATTTTCAACTTCCAATCATAAGCACTAGATGAAATGGAATCTATGCAGTTCTCACTGCCGAGGGAATACAGGTAAAAAGACATTTTACACACACTTTTTCAGAACTTGCCTTCTCGGTTTGTCTTTTTTATCTATGTAATCTTGTGACTGATTTTTTTTTACTCACTTCCCATTATCGGATCGGATTGAAAATTTTCACCCTTGCTTGCTTATGATGACAATGCAGTGATCAATTATCAGGCAATTGAAATTTTATTCCATTGTGCTCTATTTTAATAACTAAATTTCCATACGGAAAAATTAGTTTTAAATTTTCTCAATATATGGCGTTGGTTATCAGTGCTGTAGTTTGAAAAAAATGTTGGCGGTACTCACAAAAAATTCCAACAGCTGAACATGTATCATACGTCCGGCCGCGAAGGTATGTTGACCTGTACACTTATTACGAGTTTGGATTTTATGGGGTACGCCGTACCGGCCCAACTACTCCACTGTTGGTCGTAAAAAATTGTGGCAAAAATTTTTTAAACAGCTCTGATTTAATCGAAGACACGATTTTACCACTAAAGAGTGATATATTAAAACACATCAAAAACAGGTTTTTAAATAACACGCTTTTTTCCAAAAATAATGCAATGCACTAAAAAGTAAAAAATAAACTATCCATCAAGCCTGAATCGCACGATCATTTTTTTTTCGTCGCGAAAAGTGATCACTCGAGCGATCGCTTTTCGGATCATTTCCAATATCACAGCTCGTTATCATAGGACCCGCATCATAAAAATATATAGCGTGTTTTTGTTCACCTATGTCGTTCCCACGATTGTCAAACTTTGCGCTGCAATTGCTCCATACGGGAATGCGTTCCGATTGGCTGACATGGGGTTTCAGTGACGGTTTCAGCGACGGAAAAAGCGATCAGACGAGTGATGAAAAAAGTGATGGAAATCCTCATCAGTGGAGTGATCGCGAAAAACAATTGCTGGCGACCATCATTTGCGAATGATCACTCAAGTGATCGCTGGAGTGATTACTCGAAAATGACGAAAAAAATGATCGTGTGATTTAGGCTTTACTCAAGGAATAGAGCGGCAATTACAATAGAGCGTGGGTGCTCTTTAGGTTTAGAAATTAATATTTACTGCCAACCCGCTTACTCACCAATCTTCTATATTATTTCTACTGTAAAGATACCTTTTTCTCAACTTATACGCAACCAAACTCTTCAAATGAGGTACCAAAATGCACAGAATTTATCAGAGAACATGCGACGGCATATCTTACTTCCTAAATATTGCTATTGTTTCCTAAAATTGGGTTTTAAATAATAAAAAAAACTGTAAATATTCCTGACGTTAACGGCGCACAAACTGATACATTTGTTCATTTGCAACAATATCTCGCATTATTTAAATAACTTTTATCAAAATGCGGCTGATTCCACATTCAAGTCTCCTGTTGATACGTAAGTATGAGTCATCGCGTGCGTTTTACAGAGGATAGTGTAATTACTTCCAATGTTGTGTTTAAAGACATCCTCTGACCTCAATTTGTACGTGAACATTCAAATTAAATTTATACATAAGACCCTGCCTTTTTTTGTACATTTTAAAATTAGAAACGCGCCTATCCCTCTGTGGACCTGCATTGAAAACAGCGGTCGCAGCACGCTCGTCATTTCTTTAAATCCAATCTACACCCACGCTTTATCCTTCGAGTGATGACCAGCTTATTTTTTTACTTTTTATGGTGCATTTTAATTCTGATTTTGAAACAAGCGTGTTATTTAAAAGTATTTTTTATTGTATTTTTACTTAGTGCAATATTTGGTACAAGTGCATGATTCCGAATTCCCAAACCTGACGGAGTGGAATTTGAGATTTTTTAAAATTCTATTTATTCTAGAGATTTTCATTCAAACTTTGGCCAAGCTTTAACGCAATTAGTTTAATATCCCGTATGCAAGCGTTCATGCCATAAATATTGAAAATATATATACTGTACGTTATATACGAAATGTGAGTAGCTGCAAAGAATATTTGTGTCACAACTTTTCTCCGAATTCCCCTGTACCCCTTCCATCGAAGGACAAGTGAAATGAGTTTTTCCTTTCCCTTTAGTGACCGGATCCGATGTAAAAGATTCCATTCGACAGATTGTTACGATTTGGCCCCGTTCCGTCGAGGTCACATGCACCTTCTCTTTGCACCTTCTCCTTTGGCTTCCGACAAAAATGCATTTGATTTTCCTGTGGTTTCCTAACTTGCTACTCTTTGCATGTTTTTATTAAAACTCATAATTTATAGATGTATAAAATTATACGTGGTATTTCTCAAAACTTCCTTTAGTCGGCCCAGCAAAATGCCTGAATTGTTCACTGCCTACGTGTGTGTGATTATGATCCCTCATCCACTTCGTAACAGAGCGTGAAATTCGGTAAGGCTTACCTCCTTATTTTCATGAATTTTCATGATTCATCGCATCATTTCCTTTGAGTTGGAAAGGAGTTTATGCATGACTGTTTTCTTTCCAGTCAGTATAAGGTTTCTGAAGCCGTTTCAATTTTAATTTGAAATTGTCAGTTAGAACATGCGCTACTCCCAGTGGGACTCGTTTAAATTTCTTACTTTGGCCGTGATTTAAACAAAAGGGTTTTATTTGTGGTCCTTGAGAAAGGGGTGTCGTGATATCAGCATACTTACATTAGGTTAGAAAATTCTGATAGTAGGTACTAGTAACAATGACTCAGCCTTTGATTTTAATTTATAGCGATTTTCTGAGTGCTTAAGCGTGACCAAGCTTTAGCGATTGTCTGAGTGGTTTACTGAGTGCTTAGATATGATCTACCTTAATGCATCCCCATATTCTTATTTTGCTGTGTATTTATCTTCTTTAGCTCACCTCGCACCATTCACAAGATATTAACGGCCATGCGCCGCACCACCTACCACTTCCTTACTCTCGATATTTCTATTCGATAGATCTTGGTTCGATTCCTGGTCAAGGAGCAGTTTATATTCCCCTTTTGCGATCTGCGAGTAAAATTTCCTTTCGTATCCACCCTGCGCGTCTGACTTTCACTTTCCCAGCTTTAGTACCCCTGATTCCTCTTTCTCTGCTGACCTCCCCCACCCGTTCCCATCCTTCGGGAAACGTGAAAGCATGCTAACACAAATTGTTGTCGCGCTTGGGAATGGTACCGTGGGTACCTGCTATGAAAATGTCGCCTTATGTGAAAGTGGAAGTAGTCCGGTGAAAATAAGTTTTTACGTTCGGTTTTTTGTAGTCTTGATTTTTTCCAGTAATTATTTTTTTATTAGTGATTAATTTGACATACAAAATGGGACGAAACACAAAAAAGGTAAATCGAATGATATTTTTGGAATTTTTTACTCCGAAAGTTAAGAATATAAAATTTACAACAGATAAAGCCTTAAGGTTTTTCAGGCCGAAGAGCTGTGTTGGCTCAAATTTTAGTTGGAAATTGCCAAATTTTATCTGTCTTAGGGAAGACCCGCAACACAATATTATTACAAGCTGCCAATAGAGTATTTCCTTTCTACACTCTGAAAAATGCATTATTCAGACCGTATACGTGAAGGCACATACATATATATATTTTTATCGAATAATTTTTAATGTATTTAATGCACGTCAAATATCGCACAAGTTATGACATAAATGTTTAAATCTCTACAAAACTCTTGAAAAATTATTGCATTTCACCTATGCCAAAATGAAAAATAGTGTTAATAAAGTGAAGGACATTCTTATAGAATTGTGAATGCCAATGTTATTATTTTAGATAAGTTATTCAAAGCCAAAATTCATCACCATAGGATATAATTCTGTAAGTGAAGTGAGTGAATTCTGTGAGGACTGTTTTATTTTGACCTATGACACTATTACAATTAAGGAGGGTACTGAGAAGCGTGATTCATTTATAGCATATGCTGATGCTGAAAATGTAAACAAAAGATCAAGGGGATGGCCAGGATAAAAAAATGGAAATTTCCCGAAGGGAAGAGAACGAAAAATAAATGTGTAGCTCTTCTAGGGAGAACTGGTTCTAATAGGAATCAGCGGATTTTAAAAGAACGCATGGGAAGAAAAATTTAAGGAGAAGCTATATTACGGCTATATTTATGCGTAGGTAAGGTTAAAGTAGGTATAATTTAAAGTGGGTACGAAGAATTTAGTGACTTGACAGATTAAAGTTGGGATTTAGGACCGCGGCCAACCATCTTAACACTGGTTTAAGGAATATAGTAGCCATAAATTAACCGTCGGAAGAATGTAGAGTAATATTCATTCATATTAGGCTTTTCATCCATGATTTCTTAGCTCAAAACGTGGAATATAGAAGATCAAATCTTACCCACACAGCATACTCAAAATTTATACCGTATAAAAGTTGCAAAAATGGATTCGTAGAATATGCAAATAATATTCCGTCGATTATGTACAATAATATTCGAATAATATGTGAATAATATTTACATAATATGTATATTATTACGTTGTTAGTAACATTTCATCGTTAATTTTTATTCCAATAAGAGTCATAATTTAACGGCCACCCAGCACTCAAAATTTATTCCGCATAAAAGTTGCATAAATGGATACGTAATAATGCAAAAATTATTCCGTCGATTATGTGCATAATATTCAAATAATGTGCAAATATTATACCATCGAAAACTTTAAATAATATTTATATAATATGCACATATTTTCTCATGGATATATACCCACACAGCACAAAATATCAGTTGGATATTCATAACAATCCGTATATGTAACAAAATGTATCCGTAAAATCGATGATCATACATCCTCTGTATCAAAATATGTGAAAAATTATATTTTAATATATCACTAACAATTTCGTATCGTTCGCAGTTTACTCTACAAATTATTATTTTTTTATTTCCCACACCGGCATATTTCGGTCTAGCGAGGTAGGCAGCTTCGTAGCCACATTGCCGGTGTTGTTGTTAGTTGTTACCGTATCCATATTGCCGTAGTTTGGTGAATTGAACGTCTCTTAAAAAATCTAAGATAATGAGGAAAATATGGGTTTACGGAACTATTTTGGGTCAAAGTACTATTCTGGAAACATACATACGATAAGGAATAATAAACTTCATGATGTGAAGAACAGGACTTTATATAAAATCAAAGTAAGTACACGTGAGTCGTTGTTGTTTGTCATAGCGTTTGCAAGCAAATCTGAAATTATTACGCTCCTAATTTTGTGCGCTATTCCCAGTAATTTAATTAATTCTTTAATTACCTAAATGTATATATTATGACGACACTTTTTTAGTCAGAGTCCCAGCTTGAAAAGTGAAAGAAGGCTATTCCAAGGAAATACGAAGTATTGGCACATTGGTACTGATCGAGTTTGTGAGCTGCACTTTCGCCCTGAAAATATCACGGATATCACATACTTGATCATATATGCATTTAATTATTTTAATTTGTGATTATTAATGACAATATTATCTTTATTGTTTCGGAGTGCATTTTCAAGAACGGCTTGTTTACATCGTTTGCGTGATTGCTCGCCTCAACTCTACGACTTTCACAGAGATAGTTATGCGATTAGAAAACCTTTTTGTGGCTTGGAATCACATTTTGGACCATTTATAATACATTCGTTAAGAAAAAACCGTAGATGTCCACCCATGCGGATGTCATGGAAGGAATCATCGCGAGTGTTGTGACTATGACTTCGTGTGACATACTTTGTGCTTTCTAATCTCAATTTCTTGAGTAACGATTCAGGAAGTGTGAATGTTTGCCTTTAGATGTAATTTACATGTTACTTCAACCAAACTTGCGATGATAAAGGACTCAGTGAATATTTGTAAATGTTGTGATATAACGCTGAAGGTAGATAGGAGGATTATGCCTTGTTTTAGTGCAATGTACCTATGCTGTCTCTTGATGAATGATTCATTAAATTTCTCCTCGTTTCCAGAAATCACTCTTTTTATTTATGTAATTTTCAAATATAATGCAACTGTATATTAGCCCACATCAACGGTATAAAATGTGCATAAAAGTTACGTAGATATGGCATATATGTGCATAATATGCAACTATGTATTAACTCACATCAATGGTATAAAATGTGCATAATATGTGCATATATATCAGGCCACATCCATGGTAAAAATTGTGCATAATATGCAAATATATATTAACCCATATCAATGGTATAAATAGTGCATAATATGTACTACATAAAAGGTGCATATTTAAGTATAATGTCCTCATATACTCCGTATATATGCATACGGTATGCCATCCATTCAGTGCATATATTCCGAATATTATGCGCATATATCGCAATTTATGAGGACATTATACCATTTATATGCACATTTTATGTACATATTATGCAAATTTTGTACCATAGTGGTGGCTTAATATTCGCATAATATTTGAATATTAAGTGTATATTATTCACTTTGTACTGTGTGAGTAGGATGATAATTAATTATGATGCAAAAATGTATGGAGCAATGAGCCTAGGAAAAGGCAACAAAGCACCCAAAGAAATGCTCAGTTTTAACAGTATGTGGAGCGGTTTGCTGGTACTTCGAATAGCGGCAGATAACGCTCATAAACCGTTACTTTTTCCGTAAACGTACCTATACCGATAGGCTAATTTATCGTCAAGTTTGTAAGTTTAATGTTTGCTATGTTTTAAAATTAACCGAAACCGCCTTTAATAGTGAAGAATATGACATTTATTTGAATATGAAGAATATGCCATTATTTATTGCTAGCCTTGGGAACCGTTTCACCACCTCGGAACGTAGCGGGTGAGTTATCTGTATCTCAAAAATAAAAAATCATAGTAGAAACGTTTAACTCTAAAATATGCGAAGTATTATACCTGGCATAATGATGGTAAAACACGGTGGGTAACGCACACCTTTACTCTGTTTCGTAAAAATTGTGAATGGCACGATTATTGGACGTAGGTTGGAAGTAATGGCAGACTTAATTGTTGCCCAGCAATTAATATAACCACTAATTAATGAAGCTTTGAGGAGGGTTTGTGGGTGTTTAAGTATTAGACTTCTCGGTGACATTGGCCTGGCAGTGTGATATTAGTATGTTCCGTAAAAATTAGGGGTGGTAGCGATATAGAACGTAAATTGGAAGTAACGGTAGGCTGAATTGTTGCTCAAAAATAAATGGAGCAATCAATTAATCAAGCTTTCAGAAGATATGATGAGCGTTTATGTATATGTCTTCTATGTGACATTGGCGTGGTCGTGGCCTGGTCACACTAAAGCTGACATCTACACATATCTTTCATCTATAATTTCCATGCAGAATGCTCTCATAATAAACTCACGCTTGGGTAACATTTCGTGGTACCTGAGAGGTGTTTCACTTTCTCGCTTTACAGCAATTTATTGCACACGCCAGGTAACGATATAATCCGTCATCACGATGAGAAATAAATTACTGCAGAACATTGATTATGCGTAATCAAGCAGCAGTTCATAGGATTTCGAGTTTATAAATATGTTAGGAAATGGGAATCAATGGTGGGAAAAATATCATTAATTATATTTTCCCAATTTCAATATAAAAACTCATTTAATGTGAAACTTTGTAGTTTAAAAATTAATACACAGGGTGTTTATAAATTAATATCGGGGTTTTAACGCCTTCTAATATTTATTATATTATACTTACAGTCATAAATTATGTGTCAAATGAAAGAGCAACTCAAACAGTTTTGTTTTTTATCAACAATGCGCATGTGCGAGAAATGTTTCTGCCGCGATCCTCTAGAAAGCGGTAGTAGCAAAGATGGCGACTCGTGAACCGAAAGCGTTAAGTGTTTTACAGTTTGCAAAGACTGAATCTGTGCAACGTGCGTTCCGCATTAAATTCGGTTGAGATCCTCCAAGTGACAATAACATCCACAGATACAGGCTGCCTTTGAAAAGGGAAGAGCACGGGACAACCAAGAGTTAGCGATGAGACTGTTGAGCGAGTCAGAGAGTCATTCACTCGTAGCCCAAAGAAATCAGTTCGTTGAAAGTTTTAAGGAAACGCTTGAAACTACGTCCTTACCGGTTACAGTTATTAAAGGCTCTAAAGCCTACAGACCACGGATTACCTGCCAACTTCACCATAGAAATGTTGTTTCATGACGATGATGATTTTCTGGATAATGTTGTCTTCTATGATTAATCGAACTTTCACCTCAGTGGACATGTAAACATTCATAATGAGCGGATCTGGGGTTACTGTGCAACACACGTTGCACAGTAACCACAGATTCAGTCTTTGCAAACTGTAAAACACAAAACGCTTCCTGTTCACTAGTCGCCATCTTTGCTACTACCGCTTTCTAGCGGATCGCGGCGGAAACATTTCACGCACATGTGTATTGCTGCTTAAAAAAAACAAAACTGTTTGAGTTGCTCTTTCATTTGATATATAATTTATAACTGTAAGTATAATGTAATAACTATTATAAGGCATTAAAACCCCGATATTCATTTATAAAAACCATATATTGTAATAAGAGGCATTATTCTACGAAAAAAAGACGAAAAATTGAAGCGATGATTCAATGGTTCAGGTCTACAGTAACTATGGGACGAAGTCTCCGTTGGTGTGGAAAAGTTTTCTCCTGTTTGCGTATTGGAGAAAAAGTTTGAAAATTGTTCTCGGAATAAAAATAGGCCAATTAAGATATAATTGAACCTTTTTCCGTCGATTATGGCAGAACAAAAATTTTCACACATTTATTCAAAACTCAACAACCGACCATGGTATCTTTGTGAAAAAAGGTATGGTATTTGTTGTAGAGGGCTGAAGATAGGTTGCCTGGTAAAGATGATGGAAAAACCATTGATCAATTTATTATATTTATTTCGTTCAAATAGTTTATAAAAGGGTCGTAAGTCGCCTTACGAGTAAGTTGGAAGGAATTTGCAAGATGTCTTACATATTGCATTTCAGTTTACCCTGTTATGCCCCACGTGAATCGACTCTTACCATCATCACCCACTTAAGTTTATGGCTTTCCTCCCTTGCCGCCAAGATACTGAAAACAGATTATAGAACGCATTATTAGGCGTATATATATTAAATACACGCTGTATACCTACCAATGAAGTCCTGACGTCGTTGCTTTTTTTTAAATCTTTTACTGCTGGATAGATTTTTTAAGGTAATTAAATTAGCGTCTTAAACCGATCACAGGCGATAACTAAATGCGTAATGGATTTTGTTGGGAAATCATGTCCCCTGAATACGAAGTAGATGCCATAGAACTTAAAAATATTTACATAAAATAGGTGTTTATGTAAGTAACTTATTACGTACCATTAATAAATTATTCATTAATTTCCTGAATTTATTTGCTGCAGTTTTTTTTTATTCTTTTGATAACTCCCTGCCGAATTTAACGTGATGATGCAATTAAAAAAACAATGGTCTTCTCTAGGAGTGCATTACCCTGGCTTGGTCTTGGATTAAGGACTACGGGTAACCGCCCTTGTAAGAGAAAGAATATGATGAAGTTTCGCAAGAGAGAATTATGTTTTTTAGAGTATGTATTATCTTAGGTTTTCCCGGCGTATCCGTTGCAGAAAGGTTTCTCGGGTTTTCCACCGGTTGATGTCGTCCATGTCTCCCGACACGTCGCGACGTTTCGATCCGCGACTTGCTGATCATCCTCAGGGGATCTTCCGAATGATCGGAAGGAATTGATTCGGAAGATCCCCTGAGGATGATCAGCAAGTCGCGGATCGAAACGTCGGGAGGCATGGACGAAATCAACCGGTGGAAAACCCGAGAAAATTTTCTGCATGTTTTTTAGTGATTTACAGAATTACGGAAAACGTATTGATGAAGCAATTCATGAAATTTTTCACAGAAATTTCCTCCCCATAATATGTTTACTACCGAGTTTTGATATTTACTAAATGGAATTGAAAAATCAATTTTCTTTTTTTCATCCCCCGCACATTCTTACTCTGAAATAATATGATAGTTAACTAAATTACTTAACCTTTTTTATCTCAATTTTTTCATTTCAATCCGCGGATTCTCTTCTACAATCGCCTTTTGTATCGTCTCATTTTCTATTTTATATTTTATCACCCATTCGAATCTCATTGTATTTCACTCCATTTTGGTAAGTCTTACTTTGACTACAATTCTTTAAAACAATATGTGCCAGGTTATTAGCAGATAAATCAAATCGATGATTTCCGGTCCTGCTTTTGATAAACTACCGCAAAATTTCGTCGCTACATTTTATAATTTTTTATTTAGCGTTATAGTGCATGGTTTCATATTCCAAAGACTCGAGCATCTGTTGGGAACTAAAACTAAGCTATCTTAATTTCTTACCTGTATAAAAAAATTAACAAGCGAATATGGTTTCAACGGTTGTTAAGTTTTGAATTAAAGTGTGGAAATTACCATCTATGCTTTGTTATCATGAATATATCGAACTTACGTAAAATCAAGCCTGAAACGGTTTTTTACGTTTTTCCGTCGATTTATTTTTTCCACGGACCCCCTTAGGCGATATGTTTCATCAGCAATGAAGTGCCTGGTAATCTTCCGAATAATACTTGGGCGTGTGCCGATGTATTGCTCACACACTTTACACAGTCATAAAAAATTTAAACTTTTTCAAAAGACCTGAGTATACGCCTATGATAAGCATTGATTTGACATAAAAATCTTTCAGAAACACTGTGATTGACCGGATTTCAAAATGCTTTTTGGTATTGTAAAATTATTATTCGTGTGGAAAAAATTTTCAGAAAAAATTTCGGATTGGATATGCGTTTTTCGGAAATTGTAAGTGTATGCAACTAATATCGAAGTTTGTAATCCTAGCACAACACTAGGGGACATCCCATTGCCTACGTGGCCCATTAAAATCATCAGCATTTCGTCAAGATATTTAGTAACTCAATCATTCAGCGACTTCTCCACTAACAGAACACATATCTGTATGTATTCTCGCAGTGGAGTACATTTCTATACACGCATATTACAAAGGTATGTATACAGGAATACATATCTATACGCGCGCCCGGCATCGGTGCACAATTTACGGGTGTTGAAAATCGTCAGTTTTAAGGATATTTCAATTCCCATGTAAGACATATTTAGGTATTGAGGGTTCAAAATGTTATGAAAGCTGGTAACTTCATACATTTTTCAATGATTTAAGAAAAATTTTCCCGCTCTTTTCCTTCATGGCAACACAATGGGGGAGAGGGGACAGAAAAAAGAAGTCACTCCATCGGTGAAATGAAATATCAATTGACTTCAAAATAATTTCTAGATTCCTTTATTGAAATTTCCATAGTAAAGATACTTCAAACTAAATGTTTATGCCTGTTAAATTTTCTGAAGTTTTACGGACGGTAATTGATGAATTATTTTTTGGCTGGCTATCACATTACCTTTCCTATTTGGAGTGAACCGACCCCGCTTACCGGATGGAATCCTATTCTCCACTTGGTTTGTTTAAGGAATAAGGACGTAATTAGGGAATAACCGAAATTCATGTTTCAGATGATATAATTTATCAAGTATAAAACTTTTCAGTGCTATTCCTAGCGAGAGAGCGAATACTCTCATGCTGAGAAGAAAATGGATCGCTTTTCACTAATAGCTGCGCTGTGGATATTTTTTTTTACGCAAATTACGCAATTCACGCAAATGGTAGCATAGGTCAATATTTTATGGGATAGAATGGGTCCTCCTCTATGTTTTCCCTATGTTTTTTTAATTTCTTTTGCATTTCGTTTCCATCTGCTTAATCCCCCACAACTGTCTGACAAGACGCTGTTTGAACTCCATGTTTACCAGGTCGTCTACATGATATAAAGTTTCAGCGTTTAACCAAAGGGGAATGATTTGAGTAGGCCCAACTCCACCCCATAGAAGGATTATTTCTGTTGCCACTTCGGTTGCATTGTATTCGATTTTCAAAAATTGTCCGCGGCGCGGTGATGAGTGCAATGCGATCCACTATTTCTCAATACTTTTCAGGATAATGTTTGTCATTGCAAGAAATAGCATGGAAAATTAACTAATTTGATATATTACGCCAAAATGTGTATAATTTTCTGTTATTAACCGTAACTATACCTTAATTCCCCGTGAAACTCGAATCAATTTGACAATCAGCGAGGCCAGTGGTGACTTTTGTAAAGCCATTTAAATGCGTGGTGATTGACAACACATTCAGAGGCCGTCTTGAGGATCCTCTTTTGTAATACTCGTGGTATCACCTATGGCGACAGTTCTTTCCTCCTGTCGTCTGCAACTTGTGGCCTACATTCCTGTATTTCTATATTCGGGGCAGGACTAGTTGTTCTCTGTAAGTATATCCCCGATTGCTCTTTCCTGAATCATTTGTCAGACGGCCGAAGGCGAATTAACAGAAAGTATGCTGCTGAAAGAAACGCTAGCGTTGGGGGCAAAACTAAACACAAGATGAGTAAGTGAACCGCAATGAGTCATCTCTTTATAGCTGATGAAGTCCTTCGCCCATTTATGTGATGAAATGTGAGCGAGAATGGGAGGAGCGAATGTGGACCGGGTGGGAAATAAAAGTAAATAATCGATCGAAGGGCTTGAAATTTACGGGATTAAAGACGTTTGCGTTTAAATAAGACGCGATGAAGCAGTCTGCCTGAGGATGAGGCAATCCTAAATCACAGAAAGGAAAGAGTTGTCGGGCCAACTAAAGGAGTTTCTGTGGTAGCCAGAGTGTTGTCTTTATACCCAGCGGGCACGTATTAAAATCCCTGATTGAGTGTTAAGCGGATATTATTTCTAGTGAAACATTGATTCCGTCGAATGAGACGTTAAGATGCGGCCCCTTGAGAACGCTACAGCCGACGCTTGGTCTCTCTCCACAATTCCTCCTTTACCCTTCCGTCATGGTGGTTCTGGCTTAAGCTGTCGATCGCCTCCTCCAAGTACTAGAACATACCTACAGTTGGTAACTTAGGTATATTTTGTGACAGATTCATGGGCCATATGTTTTAGGTGTGGTGCATCTTATATAAAATCAATTCTTTGGGAAAAAAAGGTATTGTAGATAGCTGAAGGGGTTGGTTGCCTCGTAAAAATGACGGAAAAATCAATGATGAAAGGGCCGCAAATTGACTACTTCTGCGGTCCGGGAACCTGACGAGTAAGGTGTGGGAAATTTGAAATGTCGTAAGTGCTGCATTTCAGTTGACCCTTTTAATTCCCACGTCAATCGACTCTTTCCATCTTCACCCATTAAAGTTTATGGCTTTCCTCCCTTGTCGCCAAGGTACTTAAAGCAGATTATAGAACACATTAGTAGGCGTATAAATACACGCTTAAAGTCAATGAAGTCCTGTCGCGGATGCGATTTTTAAAAATCTGTTACTGCTGGATAGGTTTTTTAATGGTAAATTTAGTGCCGTAAACCAATCACAGACTTTAAATAAATGCGTAATGGTTTTTGTTGGGAAATCGAGTCTTCTGAATAAGAAGTAGATACCATAGAATTTAAAAATATTTCCATAAAATAGGTGTTTTATGTAAGTAACTTATTACTTATAATTTATTCAGTAAATTTCTGAATATATTTTCTGCAGTTTTTTATTCTTATGATAACTCTCTGCCGAAATTGACGCGATGATGCAATTAAAACCACAATGGTCTTCTCTAGGAATGCATTACCCTGGCTTAGTCTTTGATTAAGGACTGTAGGAAACTCTTGTAAGAGAACGAATGTGATGAAGTTATGCAAGAGAGAATTACGTTTTTTAGTGATTTACAGAATTACGGAAAACGTATTGATGAAGCCATTCATGAAATTTTCCTCAGGAATTTCCTCCCCATTAAATGTACTTCTTTGCTAAAATGGAGCCTCATCACTTCCAATTTTTATTTAATCTCAATGGCATGGATTTGTTTCAAATATCGCGCTTGTGAGCAATCCGTAGGTCTTTTTCTACGCACCAAAGCGAAATTCATCTCATCTCTAATTCGTGTGAGCTCGGCGTAATCACTAGGCGTATGATCCTCGATTTTCTTTCCCTTCCAAGGGGTTTCCTCCCACGGTACATTACTTAAAGAGTTGGCAGTAGTTGGCAAAACCTTCCGTAGTTAATTACCCTTCATTTTTTTATATATTAAATGAGGAAACCTTGTCCTTACGTAACGACTGTGAGTTTGTATTCGGAACGATTGCGACACTGGAGGTCAGGCGATGGAGGGATTAAAGGTTTAAGGGGGTTGCCGTCTCTTCACAACCGAACCATATTTACTCGTGCCTCCACCGAAGTAGGTTTATTCTGTGCGCGACTCCCTGAGGCGGTTTGCTGACGCCGTTTGACCAAAAGAACCGCCCGGCCTAGCAGAAAATGTGAGTTGTTGTATGTTCGTGAAACATGTCGCCCCAGTGAATTAGCTACTACCCTTGCAGAAATTGTGTGTCGTCGAGTTTGGAAACGAATAACTAAATAATGAAAAGGGACATAGAAAAACTACTTACTTAAATATTTATAAATTTAATTATCGCGCTTGCTAAACCGAAGTCGAGCAATGAGGGCTTCAAGGGATAGTCTTTTAACACCCAAGTATTATTCACTCTTGCCGTCATGGTATCCAGCAGCGTAGGTGAAAATGTCGATAGGTATTTCAAACTGTGTTGCGGTAGTACGCTAAAGAAGATACCTAATGTTATCATTATTTTCCTCGTTCCAATGAATTTTAAGGCTGAAGTTTAACTTTATTAACCTTTCAACGCCGTCATGCATACTCAGTACGCTTCCTGAACTTTTCTGTATCTAATATCTATTCTCCGTCAGATATTGTATTTTAGATTAAAACCAATTGCTTTGCTTAGTGAAGAAATGTTTTTTCTCTCCGCTAAAATATTCATAGCGATTTTATGCCTTCAGGTTTTCGATGAATTTCGTTTTGGATTTCCGTTTTGAACCAGGGAGTTGACGAATTTGGTCGAGAAAATCAACGCCTTTCTTCAACTTTACTATCTTAAAAACTACTGCCTATTCTGCTTGTGAGACGTCAAGTAAGGTGAGCTACTTCAGCTTGAGATACGATTTCCTCCTTATAAGCCTTCTCACCGTCTTCTCCTTGTGTCTCATAACCTCGAGCCCCAAGTATGTTTGGTCTGCCTCGTTAGTCCTAAGCGACGGGGCCATATGCTTCGCTCTGCATTTATTTCTTTCTTCTTTTTTGGACAATAATCAACGAAGATGTGATTCCTCCTAAACAGTCAGCGTATCCCAAGACCCCTTCGAGGTATTTTCTCGTCTCTCGATGAAGCTTCGAAACCACGCGTTTCAGTCCACTAGAACCATTCATACTGTGTGGTATTCTTTCAGACAGTGTGTTGAAATTCTCGTCGGGTGTACTTCCTGTGTGTGGTTATTTTTATTTATAATTATGGATCCTACCAAATGGGAATAACATTGAAGTACAAAAAGAGACTAGGAAGTCTTTTTTTGTATTAGGTTTTAATTAATTCATTGGTGGGGTGGATCTCAAGGACCTGTTATTGCATCCGTACCTAATGGAAAGAAAACGCCATATGTTATGTGGTATATGAAGTTATTTAGGAACCTTTTGAATGCCGCAGTCCCAAATTCATATGTTGTTCACAGGGAAAACACGTATAAAAACTTGTCCCTCTTACCATTTCTTGTTCAGCTGGTCGAGGTAGTATTTTTGGAATATGCAACTCCACAAGGACAGTTCGGATTTGGTCGTCATTCCTTAGACAATTTAGTACCAAACTCACCGAAAGACCTTTCCTAAGGAGAATTCCTGCTGCAGGTGTGTAGTTTGTGCCAATGATGGGAAACTAAGAGACAGCGTGTACCGGTGTGAACCATGTGCAGTGGGCTTATGCTTGGATTGCTTCAAATCATGCCAGACAAAGCATAATTATTAAGATAAATCCATTTGAACATTTACATTTTGACGTTTGAAACAGCAGAACGTGAGTACCCATATGAAATTATTCGGCAATAATAGAACAAAGTCAAAGAAATGGGCGAAGCTAAGAATTTTCAAGTGAGCGGAACGGGTAATCCTATCGAAAATATTCAATCGATTATGAAATTTTCAACCTCCCAATACCCAAATCACTGAAGTACATTATTTAAAAAAATGCATGGAAACTTGGAGATCTCGCCGCGTAATCGAAACAAAATTTAAATCCATGGTGAAATAAAAACACAGTACTATTCCACAAAACTTATATTTTTGCAGTCTACTAGTGTCGACGTTTACACCGTCATTATCAAGACATTATCAATAAATCGGTTGATTTTAAAATTTAAATCTTTGAAAACTGAAAATGCATTCCTTAGTTTAAAGAACGAGATACATTAAAAATAAATATTTATTCAAATTTCTTAAAAATTACCATATTCTAGTGCATTTTACTACAAAATCTTAAAAAAAAATTACAACGATACTGATAGCATATAATGAAAATTATAAATTATTGAATGATAGCATGCGAAAGAGGCGAAGTGATTTAAATCCAATCCGGCCGCTGGGAAGGGATTTTAAATGCCCGCCGCGCTTTGGGGGCTCAGGCATTTGTTACTATTTACTTCGGTTGTGACGAAAAAAATATTTGTTTTTTAAGGCTTTCCAAGGAAGCGAAAGAAGCGAGAAGGGGACTCGTAACTTGGAAACGGCACATTTCGATGCAACCAAACTTATAAACCTGGTATGTACATATTTTTCTATGACGACAGTGAGTTTAAATGAGGTCTTTAACAAGGAATAACTGTAGATGAATTTATGACGGATGTACGAATGGTTGATTCAGTCATTATAACCTTGAAGGCGTATTAACTCGAGACAGCAGACAGGCTAGTCCCTCCAATGCGTTTGGATTGCCACCAGATAAGGCTGTCTCGTCTGAAATCACCGATTATGTCGATTTATTTTTTTACTCGGTTACCCTATGCGAATCAGGTTATGTGAATTTACTTTTACATTTTTCCCCATAGTTGACGTTGTTTTATTATTTCTATCGGCGTAATTATTTTTCTTTGGTTGGCAAATAAAAATACATTTCCACTAATTTGCTGCTGTTAAGTTCAGTAAATAAATGCTTTTCAGCGGATCGCTTATTTTTCATATTCAGGCCCGTAGTTTGCCTACCTGCTGCGTTCGCATTCCGGTGAAGTCTTTGATCGTTCGCAGAAATAGCTCCCCGCTAATTGCGTGAGTGGCTGTCTTATGAGGTTTAATTATACGGGGAAGTTAAGAATTGGGTGAAGATGCTAATAATACCTTTAATGCCTTCTAACCTGCATTAATTGGCGCACAAGTCCACCTCAACCTTTAGCGGTCATTTCAAGTGGACGTATTGAGTTCAAATGAGCTTATAAAATTTAAACTATCCGTGTGCGGCAATTAATGAAGTGAGCACGTAATTAAGAAATACATTTTCTTATCCTCACTCCTCGATTCCACGAAGTGAACCTGTCTTCGTTAACAGCTACCTTTGGGTGCTAATTTTTATATCACTCGGTACTGTCACCACTATCAAAATAGTAGCTGCCATCAGGGGATACGTCGCTTGCTGTGCGGGCCTGCCTTCATACCTTGCGTTCATTAATCGCAATCCCAATCTACTGGGTGGAAATCAAGTCCACTGCTCGACGCGCCTCTCGTATTCGCTCACGATGTGGGTAGTTTCGAGAACCAGAAGGGTCATCATCCCTGTCATCATGTTAAATCCTCCCGTGCACCTAACGGTCGTAACTTTGGTGCGTTCCTTCGTAAATATAAGCGGTTGGCAGTCCTCCCAATGAATCCAGTTTTCCTTCCGGACGGAGCTTGGCACTTGAAGTGCTTCATTTGAGGCGGCATCCATGTTTTCCTTCAAAAAGTCCACGCTCATTCTGGTCCCAGCTGTCAAAATAGGGTAGTTTCCTTCATCAAAGAGAACGAAAGGCATAGATTGTGATTCGATACCCATCATTTGTGTATTCCTAATATACAAAGTATTTGGTATTAGAAATCCCAGTTTAGACGAATGTTAATGGACAATTTTAACTTCATTTGAAAAAGGCCAGATTGGCGGCCATGCGATGCGCGATGCCACTCCACGTGACGTCACAGGGGCCCAAATTCTTTACGAGTAGTGAGGAGTTCTACATCGTCTGAGATTATCAATGCATGCATGAGACACAGAGCTCAGGGAAACATCTCTTTATAATCATCTACTATTAAAATTGCCTATGGTCGGATAGTTTCCTTCTCTTGATAGGGTATTAATAATCCTTATTTAAGCCAAGCTCTACCTGCTAGCAGGGTACTCTGCTACCGGCTGGCAGCCTGCATCGTAACGGTGATCATACACGGAAAAAAAAGTTTGATTAGAACTATCGATTTCTGATTAAATTTATCAAACTTTTGGGTTCATATGGCACATTGAAAAATTCAGTAATTATTACCAAACCAGTTTGATAAATTCTATCAAACTGATTTGGTAATTGTTACCAAAATGGCTACAGCAGTTCGATAAAAACTATCAAAATCGAAAGGGCAATAAAATCGACGTAGCGTGCACATGTGAAAGATTTTCAACCCAGAAAACACTATTATGATTGAAAATAATAAAATTAGGAGTTTGGCGTAAGTTTCTGCAAAAAAAAAATAAAAAAAAAAGTGGAAAAATAACAAGCCTGCATGAAGCATTGAACGTGGGCCCTCCGCGTGGTAGCAACGGACTCTAACAACTAGTCTAAATCGGTTGTCATAATGATTGCTAACTTAAACGCTCTAATATAATATTATTGTAAGTATTTAACCTTTGTTTTGAAATGTGAATAAGGTGTGGCTACAGTTTCCCTTTGTATGCTTAAGAGGAATACTTGATGCACACAATTGCATTACGTAGTTACTCCATATATGAATATCTAGTGCAGATGCACAAGAAAACTTTATTTGCAGGCTTATTACATCGATATAGAGATGGCTTTAACGTGCTGGGTGATATCCTTAGCATGGATTGGGTGTAGTATCACGGCTTTTATCACGTTATTAAACATGATCGCGAATGATTATACCTCAGGAATACCTATAATTAAAGTTTTAATGTGTCGAAATACACAAACATCTCCTTACAGCTTTAATATCTATGATAATATGCGATTCAATCAATGTCTTTGATGCACCAGCTAACGGGTAGTATTGCAATTTAAAGCAGGAAAAAAACAGAAAAATGAACGTAAAAAAATTAAAACGTTATCGCCATCACAAATAATGAAATCAAAAGCATTTCTACCAACTTATCTTTTATGTAAGGCCTGTTTAAGAATCTTTCAACTGCAAATGTGTATTGGTATAAACGTAAGAGTAACGATAGACCGTTCGATGGATTACGAAACACCTGGTAAATTCTATCAAACCAAATTTGCATAGCAATGTAGAGTTTGATAATTTTTACCAAACAAGCAATCACCTTCGTAAAATTAATCATAACTTCGATAAAAGTTATCAAACTCAGAATCGTATTGAATTAATTCGGTTATTTTTACGAAACTCTTCCGTACAATTGACCAAATTATGCAATACCAAAATGTTTGATGAAATATATCAAGAGCTCACGCTAGCGTTTGGTAAAATAAATCAAGTGCTTAATAATTTGCATCAAAGTTTAAGTATATTTAACAAAAATACTCCCTATCACACCAGTTCGATAGTTTTAATCAAATCTTTTTTTTCCGTGTAGCCTCGCACCAACGTGGCCTCACACGGAACCAGAATGACGTCACATGGGCTTTTCCCAGCATTCATACTTAGCCGTCGCGTTTTCGCGCGCTTGAAAATTTTCATTTTTCATTTAATCGCGAAAAATATTTATCGTCATTTAAAAATCTAAAAGCGTGAAATACGCACTCGAGGAGTTATAATATTTTGATTTATGCAATATAAAAATATATGAAACCACCCTATTGATGGCATGAATTCCAGACACTGCAGCAATCCGAACTCCATGTCCTGTGATGCAGTAGCGTAACTGGCACTTGGCTTGAACTTGAGGAGGGGTTGGATCAGATTGAATAGCATACCACTGCGGGTAGTAACGCACGAAATTTTCCTGAATAAAATTAATGAATAGCATTTTTATGAAAAAATATTTCTGCACTTAATATTTGACTTGAGGATCCTCTTTTGTAATATTCGTGGCCTGTACTTTCATTATAAAAATTTGAAATTTTGTGATAATAACGTATTTCTCGTTTAATAAATTTGATTGGGCTTCCTCATCCTATTATTGGTTTGGCGCCGTTGTCCGCTCAATTCTCCCATAAGATTTAACTCTTACATAATTACTCTGTTTTACATCCCTTATCACTTGCTCCACATATATCACCCGAAGGACTTCCTGTGCCGGTCTTCCCTTCCGCCCTCCCGTCAACGGTTGTCGTCATTACGCCATCGCGTCTTATTTACAAACAAGTGTTTTGCCATATTGGCTTAATGATTACCTATTGAAGTTAATTTATTCATTCCCATTTTTAAGAATTTACTTAATTTTAAAGTAATGAATTTAGATCAAAGCTACGTAAAAATTCAGATCGGTGCCGGAAGGGCTGGATTGCTTCATTACCTAAAGGCTTATATGCCGAGCCGTGAGTAGATTCCTCTTTTTGAAGAATGCCCTGTTCACTTCATCTTTTCCACTGACTATTTTCTTCTTGCTTCGTCTATTACTAGTAAATCGGCTACCAAGGTAGCAGGATTTCTTTTCTTCAAGTTTTTTACAAGATTCTGGTTTAATTTCCTGGAGGAATCCTCTCTATTTAATAAAAAATGTGATAGATCCCACGAAACATGCAATCTTCATGAAGATTGCATGAAATCTTTGATCTTCCGCGTGAACTTCTCGACCATGAAAAACTAATTCCTGATACTACGCTAGATTCCCGAAGGATGTTTTTCTTAGAACGTTAGCATTTGCATATATATAAAAACACATCGTTTTGGAGGACTCTTTGAACACGTTTGCAAGTAGACAGTTATGATGCATGAGATTTGGTGATTTCCAGGAAGATAGAGTGAATGAAATTATCTTGAGATAACAGTGTGCTTAAAGTATCCTTCTCCTAATCCAGGAATTTCAAGTCCTGACCCGGCTATCATCCCTAAAAAGATTTCTTTTATGCGGCTAATGCTTCCACCTGAAATCCACCAGTTCATGCGCTATTTAAGTAATCGAACCACGATTAATAAATACACTCTGCCGCCAGAAATTTGCGATGGAATTATATGATTTGCGAGGCACGGAATATCATAAGGAAATGTGTTGCAGGCAGCTATCGCGGTCCGATGAAAATTCTCAGCCTCGGATATTTAGTAATTTTATTTAATTATTTCCGGGAAAATGTCGTATGTATACCTTTTCTTGAATCTTTGTTCATACCATATATATCCATCGATTCGAATTAATAATGAGACACACTGTTGCTCAGAGGGGTCACTTATTTTTTCGCTCTCTTACTTTAATAAAAATTAAGTCGGATTCGTTTTCATACTTCCCCCCGCATAATACTTCGCTCTATCCTCCTGCGGTCTCCCACATAATAGTTTCCAGCTTGAGAAGATTTTTAAGCTCGGGATCATGCTGTGTAACCTGAGCGGCGCTTAGAGCCTCGAATAGAGTCCAGGCTGCTGGTCAACAGGTATCGCCTTCACGTGAGTGGGATCTTGAGGTGGCAGGTGGTAGACGGTCGGCCAGACCACCCTAACGCATCTGTTACGGGTGGGCTGCAAGCTAAGCGATAGAATATTTTTCCTTGCCAGGAGCATGAGGAAGGAATCGGAGCCGAGAGCGATTCCCTAATACTGACAGGACAACAGTGATTCCCTATGCTCTTTTTTCCGGTTACTGAAAACCCCTAAACCAAAATAAATGCTAGACGATATCGAAATGAAAAGAGATTCCGTAAATGCATCATAAGCAAATTTACAATGCTGAACTCCTTATTCATCGGTCAAAACGGCGATTTCGTAGAATGCGCGGATTGGAAAATAATGACTTTTTACATTTGTAGCCATTTTAAAAATATTAATGATCATAATAATACGAAGGCTCATATGACAATGGTGGAAGTGGAAGGAAGTTTTGATATCTCGACGCGTTTTTTCTACTAAGCCGTATAAGCGAAGTATACGAGCGGCAACCATAAAAGTGCTCAAAAATTCCGTTACTGAGCGCATAATGACATAGCTGTTGTTCTAAAAAATAGTTCATAACCAATCAGTCTGCGTTGGAATAATGTAACTTTAACACTGTGTGATTTGATTTGTTGTAAAATCGAATGAGCGGTCTTAAAACTCGGGTGACAGACTTATGCATAGGAAACTTGTCTGGATGTCCATCACGGGAAAACCGGGATGACTGGTAAACCCCAGGGAATTTTCATTATATCCATCGAATCGAAAACAGCTCATTTTAGCCTTTTAAAACGGGTGGTTTTCAACAAGGGACAAATAATAATTGCATTATCTTCAATGTAGACTCCACTTTTCGGAGTCCACCATGTCGTAGTTGTTTAAAAGACAATTATTTCTCCTATCTTCTGACAGGCATCTTCAGGTCGAAGTATTTGATGTTTTGGCCACCATATGAGGTTTCTCATCTCTACGTATTCTGAGAGATAGCTTTTCGGTCTATAACGAGGCGGGATCGAATAGGTTCTTTAAGGTGTTTTGGAGATGATAGCTGTCCTTTATTTTAAAACCACGAGGATTCTGAGAAGATTTTATTTTAACTGGAAATATCAAGGAAACCTCAGGGGAATATCGAATTGGCTCCGAAATTTAATTATAATTTTTATCAGTATACAAAGAAGTAACGGAAGCAATTTGCCTTCTTCGGCAAGTTGCTAAGTCGAATTGCCTTTTTCTAGCATTTTGTGTTCATGAAATCATCGAAAGTAGGTACAACGTTTTCTATACATATTTGTAATTTTTTTTTCACATTGCTCATAGTCTTTAAATCAGTGGAGTGGTGAATGCGGTTTTGTGTTCCTGAGCGCCAGGATGAAATTATGAGAATCGAAGAAAGTATGATTTGATTTTAACTCAAGCTATTTTCAAGTTTTTTGCTTTGCTTATGTGCTGTTATTTCCCTCCAAGTGAGCAAAATTTAAAAATAATCCTCAGGTTCAATTGTACATAAAAAGTACTCATTTTTTCATAAGTGACGAGGAAAATCAACATTATCTCTGTAAAATTATAAATTTTATGTGGAAAACCTGGTTAAGTCAGGAAATTTTCAAGTTCCCAGCTGCTAAATACCCTGCTTAATCAATGGATAGCGGCTCGCTCATTATTCATGATCTCTTGATAATTCAATCACTTAATTCTGACAACTCAGTACGTGAATTTTTCCATTTCATTTTTCTTACATCTCATTAAAATTGTGGCTTAAATGAATAATGCAAATGTACGGGCGAATTTTTATTTCTATGGTAAAAGTCTACTATGTTTTCAATGAACGTGTTTTCTTAATACTATAATGTTTTTAATGAACACTGCATTTTTTACATTGTAAGAGCTATTACCTAGGCTTGTGGCAGTTGAATATTGATGATATTTATTCACGATCCTGTTTATACTGGAATCTCATTTAATGGATAAATACGATGCATATGAATATCTTGATGGATGCATTACAACTCTACTACTCCAAGAGATTTTTTTTAAACTCCTGATCATTAGAACTAAAGGATATGAAATGTTAACATTCCGTGTATAATCAGAAAGATTTTTTTCTACTCAATAGCATTACAAGCGTTGACACCTTTAGTAGGTGTGACCTTTCAATTTCATGGTAAAAAGATAGAAAACGATTCTGTCATTGCAGTCGTCCTTGTGTAATCGGCATACGCCTTCTGATGCGGCGAGAGCTGTCTGAATATCTATTATGCAAACTTACCTATCGCTTTGATTTAATGGAAAAATACTTTCTTTCGATACAGTTATAGAGATATTATGTATGGTGTTGCTCCGTACCATAATACGGACGTCCATTCACAGCAAAGAGCGACTCCCATCTGTGACCGCTCATGTGATAAATAGGGAGTTTATCGCTCTATTGATTTGACAAGGTTCTGACGCTTTTGTTTCTGGGGAGATTACATTTTAATTGGAATTTATATTAATGAAATACTGAAATACGTCATAAAACGAATGCTGGGAAGGTTTCTCGTGTAAAATATTCGCCACATTATTTGTATATTATTAAATACATAGGCATTCATATGATGTCACGAAATATCTTTGCTATAATAGAGTCGATTAGTTCAGCCAAGATTTCAAAAATAGAAATACATTTTTTTATGAAGGTTTTCTGCTTTTGAAATTATTTCATGCATCGGTGTTTTTGCTCAACACTTTTTTGCTCTGTCTCAAACTGTCCATCGCATCTTAAGCAACACGCGAAACCCATTCTCGGGAGGTTACCGTTCCACTAAAATTTAGACTTGACCTCTGCAGTACTCGGAATTCAATTGAGTGGAATATTGTAAATTTGGCTTGTCTGGTGACTCAATGACGAAATTTCCGACATTCATGACCAACTATTCTGGCATTAAATCTAGAAAATATTTGTCTTCTATTGAAAAATTGACTTCATGTATGTTACAAATACACATCTGTTAAAGGTCTAGGCCTCTTCTTTCTGGCCCTAACTTGGCTGATACCTGCTAGAACCTTGCCGGACCATTAAAGCGATACTCTTACCGAGGTGGAATGAATATCTGCCAAATCCGGCATTGAGCTAGGGATCGTTATTCTTTGCGACGCGACGACTCCCCAAGAAGTTGAATTCCGATCCAGTTGCGTCTCCAGCACCAGAATGGCTTTGCGCAATCTCGAGGCACGTAGCCGGGGATGAGGGGGGGGGGGGGGAATTGGGGGGATTGAGCATCATCCCTTTAAGCTTTTCCCTTGGAGCGACTGTCCGCGTCACATGGTTACATGGGCGTACCCAGCGTAGAGGGGTAGGGGGGGGAGCTCCCCCCCCCTAGAAGCAAAAAGCGCAAAAGTCTTTAAGCAAAATCAGCACTGAATTGAAACGAAGTTATTCAACAATTTTTCTTTTAACCCACGAAAAATGATAAGTATTAGTATAAGATATGTGTAACTAGCATAAAATTATTTTTTCTAGCAAATAATCTCATAAACTAATAAAGCGCTGTGATAATTTTCTTAAAATGTTGGTTTCATTCACCTTTTACATGCTAAAATGTCACAACTTGGTTTCCCCCCCCCCCCCATAGATATGATCCTGGATACACCCTTGCCGCGATATATTTGCTTAGAGACCACTACACAAGGGGCACTTATCCTGTGACACTCCATTTTTCCATGTTGTTACATTTAATGTCTAGCACCAGTGGCGGATCTATGGGGGCGGGGCTAATGGAGCTATAGCTCCCCCTTGAATGTACAATTTACAATAGATAGAATGGTAATTTTGTTTGGATCCGCAATACTGCTGAGAGGTTACCAATACTTAGCCCCCCCCCCCCCCCCCCCCCCACGTTGCCCCTATCCTGGATCCGCCACTGTATAGCACCTAATTACGCAGAAGAAACAGGTCCATAGTTCAAATTCCTTTGGAACAGAGGAGTATTTAGGGATAAATACACGGAAAGAAATGAAGCATGAAACTGATGGATTTAAATCACAGGCAGTAATAACATCATTATGTGTGAGGCGTAGAAAAGATGCAGGTGCACTAGCGTACTTACTGCCGAGCCTCCGGACAGGTAGAATGAGTGTACACTGTCCCTTCGGTAAAAAAAAACAATGGATGCTATAAATTTCAGTTTCGTGCAAACGAAATTATTTCCTTGTTTAATGCAATGTTAGGTTTTCCGATGCGTACAAATCGAAAACAAATTACTAACACAGGCAACCCGCATACCTCCCAAGCACACGCCAAAGCAAACGAACGTGCTGTGCTATCTCCAATCTGTAGTGGTAGGAGTAAGCCCAACGTTCATTGAGATATCGACGCCGAGCATGACTTGTTGTCGAGCGATATGCTGTCCTTTCGACAGAAAATTGATACGTTGACCCCAGACCTTATTTGTGAGCGATCCTCCCCCTTCCTCTATCAAGTGCCCCAAGTCTCTCCGCCGCCCGCATCCTCTTCCCTCTCGAACGTTCCTACTAAACGTTGTGTCAGAAGAGTTGAATCTGGAATCAGCACATGCCTGCGGGTTGTAGGTCGATGTGGCGGAGAAAGAAGTTTTTCATTGAAGAGGATAAAAGAGCCATTCATGCTGCTTGTCGTAGACAAATGCTTGTTTCAAATTGGAAAACTTGAGAATGAATTCTATTTTGTGTCTAATGCCAACACACTGTGAGAGTCATACAATTTTCAAGAATGACTTCTGCTTAAATAACCAGAATATTCATGAACTCTGTTTTGTATTTAGATTTTCTGATACAACGTCGTCTTCAGCGATTTCTTTTATGCGAAAAATATTTCCCGCTTCATTGCTTACTTTTCATAATTAGTTTGGATTCACTCCAGATTTTTCCTAGAGCTTTGCCCGTATGTAGTGAATGGGTCTTGTTATACAAAGCATTCCGGTTAGGAAATTCAATGAGTGCCATTTCCTTGGTCTCGTCGAGGTTGATACCCTCTTTGCGGGAACTCTATTTCACCGCAATATCACACTCAATTAGAGCGAGTAAGAAGAGCAATCTTCTCTTGCGGTGTAACGCATAGTCAGGCAGAAAGTGTTAGGTAACCGCTGTCGTTCTCGGCGACCTTGAATATCTTCCCTCTTGATGCACGGCCAATGCCCTGTACATCGCGCCGCCATATTTGATAATTCAGCTGTTCGAAAGAAACATCTTCGATTATGTAAATAGCAGACCACTTGTTGCGTGCGTTGAGTGTTGGTCTCAGCACCAACACTTCTAACGCGGAGCTTCATCTGGGCCACTAGCGTCACTCGCCTCATGAGTCGCGCTGCGCATGCGCAACTGGAAAGAACTAGCTGAAAACTACGTCATGGATGTTATGTAGACAGCGTGGCGTAAGTGGCCCGGGTGATGTGGAACTAACTTCCTCAATCGCAAACTCCTCTATGCGTCACACCGCATTGGAGATTTCTCTTCTTACCCGCTGCAATGGAAGCTTTTTATTGCGGTGAACTTGAGTTACCCGCAAAGAGGGTATCGACCTCCGCGTATAAATGGGCATCTCTGCTTACGAATATGATCCAAGAGTAAATAGAAAAAAATCTCTGGATTAACCTTCTTCATAGAATAATTTACCATTTGTCTAGGAACAGTAAATTTGGTTTCGCTAGTAGATAGGAAAATCTCTGGCTTATTCTTCGTCATAGAATAATCTACCATTTGTTTAGGTACGGCAAACTCGGTTTTGCTAGAGGTAGCTCGCGTCGCCTTTTTGGCCGCGGCGTCGAGATTCTCCCATTCCCTACCCGTCCACCCGTGTCCTTAGCCTCGTCGAGCTCTCATCGTCGTCGCGGATCCCTCTACCCCTTCTTTCTTTCCCTATCTCCTCCTCCCCCCTCCAAGTTCATGGGCCCAAAGTGGTCCCAAATCGAAAAAAGCTGGCCAAAAGTCGTTTTTTTTACGTGTTTTTCTAGGAATGTTAGATTAAAAAAGATTGATTAGATTAGAATGTTAGATTCAAACTCAAAAGCACCATTATTAGTGTAGACTAACAAACAAATTATTTCTTATTTACTATGTATAATATAAGGGGTATATATCAGGGGCGCAGCGAAGAATTAAGGCTAGGGGGGGTTTTAGGCACAAATAATACATGGGGAGTGGGGGTATTGCATACCCACAAGGGTAAGCAGGAGTTGCGGGGGCCCTCCATTAGAAACATTCTGAGAATAATGGTTCAAAATGGCGAGTTTTACGGCTTTCTGATTGATATATTTGAGTAATCCTAACACTATTCTATAAGTAATACTGATCCAAATAAGTAAAATGGATTAAACTTAAAATTTATCTGAGCTATGGGGGGGGTTTAACCCCCAAAACCCCCCCTCGCTGCGGCACTGGTATACATATATATTGTATATTCCCTTTATAAACACCGTCATCATGCCCCAAAACGATACAGCAAGGTGCGATTTAATCTGCTCTTTAGGCTATTGAGTGTTATTATATGTAATTTTATTTTATCATGTGAATTTTATGATTAGGGTTCTTTTATTTAGCTTCATTATATATCCAAAATGCTTTTAGTTCGCTTTATTTTGCCATAATTTTGCTTAATTATGCTAAATAATCCGCCATTGATCTGTTGGCATGAATGCGAAAACAGAAAGGCTGCATATAGCGTATCAAAGCAAACAGATACTATGAGTATAAAGGGTCTTTGACACCTATTGGCAAGAAAAGCACTGAGCCTGTCAGATACATTGCTCCCGACGGAAGGTTAAAGCTTAACAGTATAGTTTTAAACAATAATTACGATTAATTAGGTGTGATAATCATTGTTAATGTTAATGTTTATTCGTAATCAATAATATTAGAAACTGATCAACAATAGTTGCTCTCAACAATCAAACCAAATATCCTCCGGGAATATAGATGTAAATGGCGCAAAGCAGTTATTCGTGTTTTTGACCGTGTTCCACCATTTTTAAGAATCTGAAAAAAATTAGGAATATACTTTAGAGCAGGGGTAACAACATATATTTTTTCGGCGTGTCTATTGTTTCCTAAGTTTTTTAATTTAATTTTGAAAATTTCAAACTTATGTAAAAGTTTAGTTTTCGGTCAAATAATTTTTAAAAAATCAGGATGGTAGAACATATTTGTATTTACATTTTAAAAACAAGAAAACTATTTTGCAAAAATAAAAACTTGAGACATGGTTAAAAAACTAAAAATCGCGTTTCAATTTTTTTGGGGTTATTATCCATTGTTAAGGCCTGAAACTTTGGGGAAACACATCATTTTGGATGCACTTTAAGTGTATATTTTTTATTTTTCAAAACATCCGGGGGCACTTTACACCATCTTAACCTGCAAGGCTCTTTGGCGTTTAACTTGAGTTATAGGAGTTATAAAATATTTTTTATGACATTTCAATGTTTGTAATAATGCCTCCATCGAAACTTGAGAAATAAGGACCCGCGTTTAAAATTGCTTCCAAATCAATGGCACGTTTCAAGAGAGAATAAAATTGTCTACTTAATTAGAATTGGATGTTATAATTTTTTAAACAATTAATGCTGTACAATTATATTAATAATAGACTTATAATATAAATATCCGAATAACATTAACTTATTGTTTATATCAAATACGATCAAACGTATGATAAAGTAGAAAATGTTCTATTGGTTCATTCAAAATTAGTTGTTCAAAGATTGTCCAAAAATAAACAATGCAGTTGATTTTATGAGCACATATATGTTTTTAATAGCTCATTCAGTTTTGTAAGATGTATAATTTGTATTTACTATCGCGTGGATAATCTTAAATTCCATTGTTTAAACAAATAATTGTTTCAACAAAATGTGAAATAGCAATAAAAGTATTGCAAATTCATAAAAATAGTCATAAATCCAGAATAATTGGATCAAAAACAATGGGAGTAGACCTTTAGGACAAATATATACATAATAATAACGGCGTAATTAATTTTGGCCAGCTTTTTTCGATTTGGGACCATTGCGCGGCCTTGGTCTCGGACTGGAGGTGCTTTATCCGGCGGGCCCGCCCAGGGTACTCGTTTCCAATGATTGAAGGCATTGAAGAAGAAGACATCTAGGACTACGTAACAGAAGGTGCGTTGCTAAGGCAAAAGTTTTATCCCAAAACATCGAAACTTTTTTATAAGGAGCTTGATCTGGATTCCTAGCGCCAAACATCTCATGAATCCTGCTGCGCATGCAAATTCGGGATCAACTAGCTGGATACGATATCGTTAATTGATCTTAGAGTATAAAATATAGTATGGCGATACTGGTTCTGGTTGAAATCAAGCCTGAAGCACAGGATATTTTTTTCATTTCTTTTGAGCTCCAATAGTGGCGGAAAAATGACCGTTTCACCCGATCATTTTCCACGGATGAGAATTCAACCTCTTTTCCTATCACTCGGCACGTCTCTTTTTCTGTAGCCGAAACCATCGCTGGCACTGTTTTTCGGCCTATGGAATGCGCGGCCGCTAATAGCGATTGTACCGCCACGTTAGACTTCTGTTAGAATGGCAGTCGTATTTACTGAAATCGACGGAAGAAGCGATGGAAAAAGGGACGGCGGAATGGCAGTGTGATTCAGAAAATGATGGCTCGAGCGATAGTTTTTGGTCCCTGAAGAGCTATCGCTGGAGTTATCACTCTGAGGGACGGAAAAAATGATCGTGTGATTCAGGATTTAGGACCAGTTGCCTCAGTGATGAAATGTGTGCAGGGGCGGATGCAGGACTTTTTTCTGGGGGGCACAAGGGCCTGAGAGGCAAACGATCTTCCCATAATTGAGATTAATAACAAAATATTACAATTACTCTACGAAATATTCGCTTTATTTTAATATGAAAGTTATTAATATGAAATTAAATAATTGAGACTTCGTAATAGACAAAACAAAGTGAATGTATTGATAATCGTATTAAAAATTTTGTATATTTTTCAAGTATCTGCGAGGAGCTCGTACCCCGCGCCCCCTCTAAATATTCCTATGTATGGGGAGTATCAGTTACAGTGAATGGACGAAAAGAAAAATCGACTTACTCTCATGAAATCGTTTCAGGCTTGACGTGGTGGAAATGCGATATATCCATGATAAAATATAAACAACAAATGGTAATTTCCCCACTTTAATATATATTACTCCACTACCTTTTTTATCGTGGTCTGAAACTCAATGCCATTTTCGAGGGCATTGAAAGTGACATCGAGTATGGAAACCATGGTCAAAAATAAATAATGATCCGTGGATACGGATGTATATTATATGTACACACACAGTAGTAATCTATTCATTTAGTAATTTACGACGGCGCTGTGATTTTCGGAAGGAGAACATTATTTTGCTACCATTATATCCAAAGCATTATTGAAAGTAGTCCATTATTTTTCCAAACCTTCTCATCGCAAACAATTTCAGTTTTATTTATCGGACAGTGCGTCACCTTCGTCGTCTGGCAAAAAAAAAACCTTCAGCAGCTCGATTCCGTTAATGTCATATGGCCGTCACAAGTGGATTTCGTCAATTTATTGACGGCTACGACGCTGGAGCGATTTTGAAACTTTTTAGTGACGTCACTCTTGACTGCCGCGTCTGTGAAAGTATTCACGGCCAAGAGGGTCCGTGGTAGCTTCGTCGCGGCAATGCGCTCAAATTTTTCATTATGAATTTACGCTATGGTTGTTTATTAATAGCACATTATTTATTAATTACGATGGTGGCTATTTTATATTGTCACTTCCGATAGATAAAATGTATTTAAAATAAATAAAAGAAATGCGTAAAGTTAAACTTACATCCGCGTACTATTTGAATTGATTCGCCTTTATTGCGATTGAAGTTGGTGAGAAGTAAAATCTGGCGCTGAGTGTTTCACAATTAGCTTATATTTGTGCATCTACTAGAATGTAAAAGTCAAATACTCACAACTTCATGTTCATTATAATTTGGAGTAGAACCAATGGTTACTGCGCTAAACAAGGTGTTGTCTAAAAAGTACTGTGCGGTATGGAATATTAACAGATGCATTTAATATCTATTTCGTAAGTTCAAGCCTTCGATTCATTTTTATTAAGGAAAATGGAAGCTCTTTACACAGTTCCGCTACTGTTGCATGAGCATCAACGTCGACGGAGGCAACAGATGCGCATACTTCGGCGGCAGATACGCGATATCAACAATCCCTTCGAGATGCGGGAAGAGGATTTTAAAGTTTTATTCCGCGTACCTCTAGGATTAGCGATGGATATTGTCACAGAGCTCACACCACAATTAATTCGTAGAAGTTCAAGTGGCTTGCTGGGGCATGCTTTAGTACGTTTAGATAAACATTAATCATCCATTGAGGCTCTTCCATGCATTATTGCTGCCGTTCATCACACGGCCATCATGATTCTTTTTTCTGTTGACATAATAGAAATACTAGGGCATGTAAACATTTCGTCCTCGACCAAAAACTATTAATAATCAACTCGTATTCGCACTAAAATATTTTCACCAGTAAAAATAGTAAATAGTGGCATGTGCTTGCACAATCTGATATATGCATGACAGCGCAATTATAATTGTGTACTGAAATGATGAGAACAGCTCAAACGCATGCGAGAATGAACCATTGTGAGATGATAAAATAACACTTGGTCTCATTCCGCGTTAGTATTTGCTCCAGATTATGAGAAAATTGCTGCTAATTGTGCAATTACGAGCCTGCGCCAGCAATTGACAACATAGAAAAGAGGTAATATACAGTTAATAGCTATAACCTAAGCAACCATAACTTATTATTTATAGGTACTTTTAAAAGAAAAGACTTTACTCAAACTTGAGTAAAGAATTCTTATCTCCTTAAGGAGTGAATTTGCCATGGCATTGCGTATGGTCCTCTACGGTAACTGAAGTTGTAGTTGGCCGCTGAAGTAAGTTTGTGTCGAAGATTTTGATTCGTTCTTCGCATCCTCACAGCTACCAACATAAGAAACTCAAGTCGTCGTTCGCAACCCGTCAGACATCTCACGACGCTGGCTTGCAGAATCGCTCGCACGTCCACGACGGCGGGCACCGTCAACCCATCCTCACCATGCAACCGTCCCAGATGTAATACCTATAAGATATTCTCTCCACCCCCAGCCTCTTTCCCCCCCAAACTGAAATGCCTCTCGATATTTCACTCTACCACTCTTCCACTAATGTCATTCACCTCCTTCATTGCAACTTCTGCCCCGCTTTCTATGTAGGCCAATGTACCACCTCCCTCAACCTCAGAATAAATAATCACCACGCCTCCTGCTGTCCGTCATCCCCCATCCCTCACGCATCTCTCCCAGTTCCCTCACGTTCTTTATCTCATGACTCCCTCTTCAATGAATGTTTCAAAGTATCAGTTATTGCTTCCCTCCCCCCACTGACTCCGCCTTCAATCTCCACACCCTCGAATTGGCGTGCATTTGGCATTTGCAAGCTTCCCTGGGTGGAATATCTAATGCTTACCCTCTAGGCCCCTCATTTACTTTTCCAACGCACTCCTTCCCTGTTCCCCATTTACACTCTGTGGCTGAGAAAGAAGTTACATCTTCGAAAGCTCCAAGTTTTATTTCCCCCTGTGAGTTTTTCTTTTTGTGTGTAATTGCTCGATGAGGTTTGGTGCGTTCGCATATTCGCCAATGTTGCAGTAAAATTCCTTTTTTGCATTTTTATGCAGACAAAGGGAATGAAAATTACTTTCCCATTTAGGATCTGAAATCAAGTGAAAAAACCGTTAGCGTCTGCTTACTTAATCAGTGCATAATTATTCAAAATGTTTCCATTTAAATAAACGTGTACGTGAGGTCGTGAGATGGAAATTCTCCCGTCTCAGCCACATATCCTTTATCTAATGTTAAGTTTCCAAAATCAGAGCCACATGACTTATTTCAGGCATTGGATTATATCTTTTATGTTGGCATTCAGATGCGGTGAGCGAGATAAGAAAAAATTTATAGTGCGTGAACCACTGCCCTTTTTCAGGGAAACGCGACGGTAAGTTTTTCCGTCATGTTTTTTTACCGACGTAAGTTTTCGCACGCAAACCGGATATGCAAATATTAAGCGCAGTTGAGTTTCACAGTATTTATTTCCCTTCCCTGCTGATCCCAATGATACTCTTCTTGCTAACTCTTCACGGTACTTCGTCCTAGCGAAAATATCTACTCTTTCTACTACCATATGAATTTATTATTTATATTGTAAAAGTTCAGATTTAAACAATGAAGAATGCTGATTTTTCCTCCACTACGCGATACGCCGGGCCCATCAAGTGCCACCATCCCCTGTTTATAATCGGCTGCTCAATGTTGACCCCAAAGTGCTTCGTATTCCTCGAAACCTCCGTAATCGAATTTTTTGAGGTATGGGAAGATCGTGAAGAAATAATCTCGCTAGTTAGCTCCCCTTAGTATGACATTGCTCTGACATCTTGGTCGAAGATGAGGTTTTGTGGTCAACCTTTATTTGAGATCATTTCTATCATGGAAACTAATTTCAACGGTTTTCTGGCGAAAAAAGGAGGAAATATTAATATGGCGGCTTGAAAATTTGACTTTCTTTGCCATCAATAAAATTAATGGAATCGTTTACCACGTGAATTTGTAGAATGTGTTGGAATTCATGTTTGAATTAACGCAAGGGATACACCAAACTAATTTATTAAAAATCTATCTTGGTTTCGGAAATTTAACGGCATCTTATGGGTATAGAGTTGGTGGATGGGTGTGTATCAGTGGCACCGACTCCATGGGGCCTGAGGGGGCCCAAGCCCCCTCAAAAATTCCTTAGGGGTTTGAGGAAAAGATGTGTCAGGCTTGTCGATTTTCCCCCGAGTGTCCAGATATCGAGATTCAAGTTATCAGGATTCTAATGTTGATCGTATGACTCTTCTAAAATGCTTAAAAAACTTAAAACTCACTTCTTATAAAATTTCCCGGGGCAAGATCCCCGGTTTGGGCCCCACCAGTATTTTTTGTAAGTCGGCGTGCCTGGTGTGTATGCATTAAAAACGGAAGGATAATTACTACTCCTCTCTTCCACCTTTTATCATATCGATACCTCCACTGCGCAAGCGTTCAGCAATCGCCCACCGAATCAAATCCGCTCATATAGGAGTCCAACAATACAAATGCGCTCAGCTGGCTGTAGTCGGAGCATAAATGCTCTCCTCCAACTCTCCAAGTTTTGAAGGTGAGCGTTTGTGCTACGACTATTGGCCAGCTGAGCGCATTCGTATAGCTGGGCTCCTAGATGAGCGGATTTGATTCGGTGGCTGATTGGTGTGGGCTTTTGCATTGGAGATATCGATATTATACACGGCACCAACCAGGGGCGGATCCAGGATTTTTTCTGGAGGGGGCACAAGGGTCTGACAGGCAAACGACCTTCTCATATTTGAGATTAAAAACTACGTACAACAATTACTGTACGAAATATACTATTTTAATATAAAAGTTATAAATGTGGATTTAAATAATCGTGGCTTAGTATAACGAAACAAAACGAACGTATTGATAACAATATTAAAAATCTTTTTTTTAAGCGAAGCGTCTGGGGAGGAACGTACCTCCGTGTCCCCCCATGGGTAACTGCAGTAATTCAACTATAGTATCACTAGCAGCAGAGAAGTCAAGAATGGAAGCATTCGAAATGTGTTGCTACCTAGAATGATGAAGATAAAATTGATTGACCGAGTTAGTAACGAGGAAGTGGTAAGAAGAGTGGGAAAAAACAGAAGTCTTTGAAAAACCTTAAGGCTGTTCTATTCCCCCGTAAAAAGCGGCTTTTGCAGGCTGTGTTGACGCGGCCAATTGTGACTTAGCTATTACCTTTATAGTGCTCATATTTTATATATCCATAAAAAACAAATGCATAAAGAGGCGAGTGGAACTATTCCCTCTCTTTAATCTTAGCAATTTCGTATTATTAATAGTAATTAGGGTAGAGGCGACGAAAATGGATTTCATTTTCTCCTCCTACACCTGCAACGCAGAAAGCAAACACAAGAGAAATTTTTCAGTCACCTCAAAGTTACATCCTTCTTCTATGCAATTAAGCAAACTTAGAAATCGTAAATTGTATAATTACCCCGCTAGGCCCTTCGCCCCGGAACAAGATTTTCGTCAATTTCAAGAGTGATTAGAAGACGGGACAACTTAGTTGGCCACATAATGAGGCATGATTGCCTGATGAAAACAATTGCAGAAGGATAAGTGGAACGGAAGAAGGGCAAGGGACGGCCCCGAATGAGTTGCATGGGACAGGTTACTAAGGATTCAAAAGAAAAGAAATGCGTTGCTATGAAAAGGCTAGCGGATAGAAGAGAGGAATGGAGAGCTGCGTTGAGCCAATCTTAGGATTGTTGACTTATGATAATGATGGTGTTGAGTATCACTAGAGTTTATTTCAACATGAATAATTTAAAATAATATTGTTGCAATAGGCTACTAGGCTAACTTATCTCGAATAAAATCCGAAGATCGGAGTGTGATGTAGTGGAATTTTTCCATTTTAATTTATACATATGCAATTTTCTTGGACCATAATAGTGGAAAACTGCAAGTGCTCATTTCAATATGACTTCTCTTGAAACTTACATAGTTGCAGTTAGAAATTTGAGAAGTCAATCGTGGTATTTGCCGTCTTCTTTTCGCTCCATAACCGGACTTCTCGAGAGTTAGTTCAGTTCATCTGGTAGAATCCGGACTGGATTTTCAGCATATCAAATGAGGAATGCATGTATCCCTGAACTTTATAATCCGTTTAAATATAAAGGTAGGTGTTTAGTCATTTATTTTGGTCGCTCTGAGAGAGGTCGTTTATTTGGCTTTCCTAGACAATGCCCAGTATTGTTGCAATGTGTTAAGTTAATAATAATAATATTTATTGTTCTTGGACAAATTGTACATTAAGAACATAAGATTAATATTACATACAAAAGAGATCACAAAATAAACTTGTACAAAATATATCAGATATTTCCGAATGGAATTCAGCACAACTAACACATCAGGGCATAGAAATAGTTAAATAGTTAAGTTAAAGTTAGGGAACCAGCGTGTTGATTTGAATATGTGATATTGCGTTGCGCATGAATGACGGCGTCATTACTGTATATTTTTTGCGGATCCAACATGTTTGGTACAAAATAATTGCAGCCTGCTGTAAGTTCTTGTCATAAATGTCTTGTACACTAATACTATCCGTCACTTCTTGTTTTCATCTGAGTGGATTTTTACATCTGATTATGATATTACCTGTGTGAAATTTAAGTAATCACCTTAGTGACGTTGTACAGGTTTTAAATAACCAATTCAAATTACAACTGTTGTACAGTGGTTTACAAAAGTTTCTTAACAAATTGAGCGGCGCCACTTCTGCTCCTTCAGAGAAATTGAGCTTCACTTATTTCTATTATTGTCCTTGGTTACGCGCCACATATATTTCGTTTGTTTGTAAATAGATGTTGTTCTCGAAGGTAAGAGTGTAGAATATAGCGTGTTATTGCATATTTATCTTTCTTTCGTTGATTTATTTAGTTGAAAATGATTTTTTCGTGAGCTCCAATGACTTTCTGGCTGCCAGAGTTCCTGTCGGTTTGTATTTTGCGAATTTTAAGCCTTGCACTGCATGGAACTATTCGTGTTTAATAATTACGATTATTGCTAAGGAAGAGTTATCATCACTGTCTCCCAGGAATTTCCACAAATTTGCGCCCGCTACTATCAAGTCTAGTCGACGAGGTTGGACATTGGAAAAAGTGAATAAAACCTTTAAAAAAAGAATTAAATCTAAATCCTGATTCCTCTCGGTTTACTTGGGTGTTGAATTTATGTAATTAAAATTTTTAATCGAGTTAAACAATATGCAAACCAACTCACTTCTTCAATCCAAACAATGCTATCGACCGAATTAGCCAATCAGTGATGGGTCTTCCTTGTCACGGAAAGGTCGGCAGGGAATGGGGTGTATTGGATCTGGAATCACGTGATTTAAGTTTTCCATTTCAATCTTGGCTGCATCCAAAATCACCATTTTTTATATCCTTAAGGCCTCACTCACTCTCACTCATATCACTCAATATCTGACCTTGCGCAAGTCTGTGGAAGCGGGCGAGTACAGGATTACCTGGACCACTCCTGAAATTCTCGAAAATTGTACATAGCCGTATCGCACGATAATTGAACTTGCTCAAGGCTTTCTTTTATATTACGGTGGAAACTTTGTTTTATGAATAACAGAATGGAGACATCGATACAAAAAAATGACAAAAAAATTAGCAAAGTTGGCTGTTCAAAGTTTAAGAGAAAATACACCAAGGGTGAAGTTCGCCATGAAGAAATCTTACTTATAATATTTGACTTATCCCGGCTAAGTCAAATATATTTTCATGGCGAACGCAATCCTTACTAATTTAACTTTGCACCCATGCGTGTGACTGCGTACAAAGTCACTTTTTTCATTCAGTGCTTTGAAGTTTACGAGGCTCCACTTGAATAACAATTATCTAGACCGCACCCGCATGATGAGAACAAGCGCGCCAGCTTAGATGCTCGGTATGACGCAATTACCAGCATGTTACCTCAGAATCATACCTTAATGGAATGTTGGAACTCGAGTGTATGCTCGGTCTAGCGCAAGGCCAAGTATTAAAGCTTTGCTGTGGGGTAGATACCTGGTCTCCGTTCTCCTCTTCATAATTTCCTCCTCCCTTCGCCTCCTCTGCAGTGCGCCCCGCCCCTCTTGACGTATTCACCCGCCCTTCCCCGTTGTCTGGAAGACATTCCTCTCGTCCGACCCCTGCCAAGGCACCGTCGCGCCTCCTTTCATTACTTATCCCCTCAATTACACCGGCTCTCCCAGCAACCATAAACATAAATTAGTAGTTACAAATGCCTCCGTCCGATGTTCACTCCTAGACGTCTCGAGCACCGCCCTCCTGACGCAAATCAACCCTTTCACGGATATCCCCTTGCCCTGCACCGCGATGAATGTTGTATACATGTTGATTTTTGGCCTTACAGCAGTTATAATTAGATTGTCTACAATCCTGAGTTTGGGTTGACGAGGCTCTCCGCCGAATTCTCTCATTAGTCATTATTCGGTTTTTCCCACAGTTGTTCACATCTTTTTGAGGCCTGTTTACACGATACATTAACACGTGCGAGTTATAATGTTAGTTTGTCTGAACGATTTTTAAGGACAGGAACGTAAAATGGGTTAAGACGCGTTTGGTGACCGCTCTGACTGCAATTTGAAAATCAATCAATCCAATCATCAAAAAAAATGATTGTTTGCATCGTACTCCTCCCTTTCGGGCGATCAAGTGCGTCTTTGAACCGTGTTTCTGCCATGAAAAATAACGATTTTGTTAACTTTGCTAAAAACGTGGCGGCAGACCACCGGAAAATGGCAACAGCGCTTTGGAATGGGCAAGGTAGCGGGCTATTCGAGTGAGTTTCGAGCATGATTTGGCCGTCTCGTAAGTATATACACCTACCAGGGGTAACAACAACTTTGACCTCTTGGCAGCGAATATTTCAGAGTGCGTAATCAGAAATGAGGCTGGTATTAGTGACCACAAGGCACATAATTCATGCCTCATAGTTCCACATATTCTGCGATAGATAACCTGAGTCGAGAAGAAGGGTCTATTTATTCCATAAGGCGGATTTTTAAGGGTTAAAGCAGTCGAATAAATTCACTGATTTCAAAGACGTCACTCTCAACCATGGGGCCACCGACGCATGGAACGAGTGTGTTTACATTATGCAAACTCTAAAGCGTTAAAGATCCATCCACGTTGAAATGAAACAGGCACATGTGGGTCTTACTTGTGAGATGATAAAAAAAATGCGGGAATATTATTAAAATCGAAAAATGAGACAAAGAAAACTCTAATCGAGGCATATGATGGATTCAAACGAAAAATATTGGGCGAATACTTAGACGTCAACCCTAAGGCTTTCTGATAATTCGTAAGAGAGGTACAGGGAAATAGCTCGACTTTCTCTTCACTTATCAACGATGAGGGGATTGAGTAACTAACAATCTTAAACTTATGTATACTTTAAAGATGTTTACGAATTTTCTTATTATTTCTTACAGCATGTTATGTGTTTTATAGCTTTATTGATAAAAAATCTTCATGAGTAGTTCGCACGTTTTGTCTTTTTATGAATATGGTAGTATCCTTTTTCATTATGTGTAACGTTTTTTGTACCGTGTGATGTGCATATGGGAATCCTTTTGCATGCTGGTGATTGATCACCCTATAAGTTTTCTTAGATATATAACACTAATACTTTTACGAATTTAACTATGTAAAAAAGAAGTGGTATAAGTAATAGTGTTCCAAGTAATAGTGATCCAAGAAAACTTATAATGGAATACCACAAAGTTAGTAATGAGTTAGTGAATTTTGATCACCCCCTGCCAAACACCCTAGGAGTGGCTCGCAGGGTATTATGTGTATGTAGATGTAGATTATGTGGAACCATGAGCTATGAACTAAGTGTCTTGAGGTCACTACTAACAGCCTTAGTTCTGACAACGCACTTCTAAATATTCGCTGCCAAGAGGTCAAGTATGTTGTTACCCTTGATAGGTGCACTTCAGTATCAGTAGTTAGTGACTGAGAGAATACTCTGGTAAAGTAACTGAAGCCTCGGCGTGGATATGAGCAGTAAAAATGAGAGTAATATAATAGAGAAATATACTTACGAGACGGCCAAATCATGCTCGAAACTCACTCAAATAGCCCGCTACCTTGCCCATTCCAATGCGCTGTTGCCATTTTCCGGTGGTCGGCAGCCAAGTTTTTAGCAAAGTTAACAAAATCGTTATTTTTCATAGCAGAAACACGGTTGAAAGACGTAATTGATCGCCCTAAAGGTAGGAGTACGATGTAAACAATTTTTTTTGATGATCGGATTGATTGATTGATTTTCAAATTGCAGTCAGAGCGGTCTTTTTTGGGGAGGGAGGCACCTATGCTCGGAGGATCGACGAGACGGGCCAGCGAGGGTGAGCGCGTCGAGGAAAGGGTTCAGGGGGTTCAGGATTAGCGACCGTTCGGAGGGTGAACCAAGCCCATCCTGGGACTACCTGCTCCATGGCCCCACCAAACGTATCTTAACCCGGAAAATTACACCGTGGTTACACGCATAGAGGATACACGCTGGTCACTATGGTTACACGCTGCATTCTCATATTCAATTGTGCGTTCATACATTTAGACATTAACTCGTACGGGTTAATTTACCGTGTAAACAAGTTAAATCGGTAATTGTAACTTTGTTCACTTAGCATTTTTTCCGTTTTTTAAATCATACTTATATGTCTCTTTTGTTCTAATTTGACTTAATTTCATTTCAACTTGAAAATTTATTCCTTTTCAAATATTTAAGGTATGATGAGTGGTTAAATGGAAGATGTGACTTTATAGTTCCAATCTCGCCCAATAAAACAAATTATTATAATTAGTCAAATATTTATCTAACTTTCTTCGACTCTAGAGATCGCGGGTTCTTTAACCTGTGGCGTTTATTATATTTTTCCTCTTAATATTTTCTACTTAATTGAGATTTTTAATTGAATTCAGTGATATGTTTTAGGGACTAATAATTATTTGGTTTGCAGTTCATAAATATATTACTTGTGTCCAACTGTTGTTGTGGCGAGCAGTTCCTTAAATTTCACCGTGCTTACACACACATTGCGAGTATACTCTGTTAATAAATTAATGCCAAACAGAGTTTTCACGTCAGTAGGCAGTTAATTACTTGAAAATGCTCTATTATCTAAAGTTACGTGGAGGAACGTTTTGGTTTGTTTTTCTTGGGTTTGTGTATGCGCTTCATGGAGTTTCATGTTAGGTTGCAAACTTTCACTAGAAGCTGATGTTTTTAAAATCATTTTCCCGGAACTTATTTGGATTAAAATTGAGATATTATTTTTTTAAACTAGAATAAAGGTGTTGCTGTAAAAATAACCACCATGAGAGAACTCTCTTGGCATGCTAACCCATGAAAAAATAAGTGCTTTATTAGTTTAAGAGCATGACTTAGCATGTTTAAATTGTTGATTTTTTATTCCCTTATTTTCTTTAGAATTTAAGGTGGCATTTTGTTGACGTTTCAATATTTATTTCTTCCGAATTGAACCGATATTTTTGGAATCTGTTTGAATTCTGTTTTTGATTTTACTACCTTATGTAACAATTTCCGAACGGAATTGAAAATCATGACTCGGGTTTAAAAAAATCGTATACAAATTCTGCGCGGAACCATTCCACTCCCGCGGTGCAAGTTACGTAATTTCCTCCGGGCTCTTCTTTTTCTGTGAGTGAGATTGAATATTCTGCTCTGGTGTTGGCCCCATTCAAATTCTACTCATTGCTAATCCCAACAAAACTCTCTCTCCACTTCCTTCCAGCCTCCCATTTGTGATTGTACTCCATGACCTGCATTGCACAGTGCGGCTGCCAGTTGGCTCCCAAAATTTGCCTTAGATTATATAAACAGTTGATGGTTTGTTAGATCAAAAAATTGGCCCCAACCCAGCCTCACATAAATGTTAACCAGAGGGTTCAAGGTGAGTGAGCAGTAACCAAAAGCCAGGCCCACCAAAAAATCTCCAGTGCAAACATAATTGTGGGAAATGGAAAACGTTAGCAAAGTCAATACTTAATTGTAAAAATGTTTAATTCAAATCCTGATGTTTTATGTGTGTTAACTTAAATGGAAAAGGAATGCCCATTGATCGCAAACAACATTTATGCCAACGCTATCGCCATAATCAGCCAATCAAGTCATCACGGGTAATATCATTTAAATCTCGGTCGCATGCGCAGAAGCCGGAAATCGCTCATGTTTATTTACACCCTGGAGTTACCGAATTATAACATTCCCGTAACGTCTCGTGAGAACCCTACCTTGGACCACTTGGGTCACATGCATCATGAGTCATGCTGGTCATTCGATAACCATATAATGAACCGGAAACGGGGGCTCATCTGGTGAAAATATTAACTGTGACAGTCAGTGGTCCGGGTTGATGCTGGAGTCAACTGCCTCAATGGTGAAGTTTATAATGGGGTGTCATGAAGAACTTCAATCTCTTTGATTCCCACGTCCATTTCCATTCATGAGACGTGACCATTTTAGAAAGGTCCTACCAGCTGTGGATACGATGCATTTCGCTAGTCGTTCAGTATTATTTCTGCTAGTGAAATGAGTTAAATCTTTTGCTTGTTCTTCTTTAATACTTATTTTTTTCCTACTCTTGGTCAAAAATTGAATATGTATTTTCTTAATGTCGTGGACTTGGTTAATAAGTGCCAATTCCTTATACTTATACCAACCTTTCGCCATTTTTCATTGGTATATTCTGGGCCATAATACAACAATTTTCATTGGACTGAATGAATATGAATATGTAATTCGTAGACATCGGAAGTCAAGGAGTTCGAACCCCTCCCCTTAAAACACTTAGGAAATATGCTCATAGGAGTACCCTTTAAAATGAAACCCTGCTTGCAGTGTACTCCCTCTCCAAACGAATCCCCGCTCCGCCACTAAAAACTTTTGGCTGCGAACCTGAGTATGAATATGGTGAAATTATACTTTATTGCACCTAAACTTATGCCGTTCATAATCAGTTACAAGCATAGTGTATTACATCCCTGAAGATTCCAGTAGTAATCGGCGAAAGGTTGATCAAACCGGAGTCAAATATTAGATCCCGAAGACGAAACTAAACTGTGAACCAACGGAAGAAACTGCATTCCGTACCAAAATATTCAAACCGTGACTAAGAGAAACAACAGTAAGTAAATAGGTCTACGAAACCTCCAATATAAAAAAAAGAAACATTAATTATGAAATTAATTATGTTTACGAAAGTAAAAAAAACAAGGTTTGACTATTTAGGTACGGAATACAGTTTCTTTCGTTGGTTCATAATTTAGTTTCGTCTTCGGGATCCAATCATTGACTTCCATTTCATTTGATATCTCCTTCCAATTCTCTCATCGGCGCAATCCTCAGCTCCTCCTTCGCCCTTACATAATTTCCTGAGTGCTTTGTTCTACACGCTCCAGAAGTAGTCTTCCCCGGCCCCCTTTGGTACCCGTGGTTCCGAGCACATCTGCAGCTGTCCCCCTATCCATATCTCATGTGCCTCATCAACTTTCCTCTCACGCTGACGTGACGTTAAATTTATGTTTGCATCTCCACGCCGCCCTTACCAGCGCCTTGTTCTTCACACACTCCAACCGATCCTTCCAATTTATTTTGCCCTTCCAAATATACGCAGAGATCTCGTCACGTTTTCTGTGAAGGTTAGCTAGATTTTATTAGACCAAACTTTCTTACTTAAACTAAATTTCCTTCTTCTCTTTCTTTTTTTTTCTTCTCTCAGAGTTGGTTTTCCTTCCGTGTCACAATACTTCCATTATTATGTTGATCTTCTCTACCACATTTCTTTATATCTTGGTTCGTGAATTTCTACGTCTTCCGATTAATAAAGTAACCTCGCGAATCTAAGGGGAACATTCCTTATTTGTTTATTGTGTTTGTTTTAGTGTTAGCTTCCCGTATCGCGGGCTTTGGTTTCAAATCTCGGCGGCGGAGATTTTTTCAAGGGGAAGCCTGATTCCTGATGTGGCTTTTTGTGAAGGCCTCTCATTAGTATCAAGGGCACCTCTCCATCCGTCGGATGGGACATTAACCTGCGTTCCCTTCGGCACCTTTCGTCAATTAAAGTCCTTACCTTTCGTTAATCTAGGATAATGCCGCCTTCGCATCCATGAACCCTTTCTGATCCAGAGCTGCCTCTGGGAGAAATTAAATGTCTAGAATTCCTACTTTAAAAAAGTGAAAATTATCTACTCAATCATAATTATTGTGGCAGTTACATATTTTTTCATTAAATTCTACTGCACAAAACAGCTCGTAATTTAAATCTCTCCTGAATAGAGTTGAAAATATATAATTTTTTGATGTTACTTCGAAGAAACAGTGGGTCATAATAGATTAATGACGCAGAAGATGTTATTAGCTCTCCTACGTCTCTTCTAAATACCATACCCTCTTGTCATTAGTGGATCTACACATACATCTTAGAAGAGAGAGAACTTGTGTGGAGAAGAAAGATTTCGTGCTTTCCCGGCGAATGGACTTGGTAAAGAGTTCTCGGGATCGCCACCGGGAGCACATGGCAGATATGGAGATCCTGACTCGGTGGCGATCCCGAGAACTCTTTACCACTTATGTGGAGCTTTAAGTTTGTAAAATAACTAGAATTAAGGAGAAAAAATAGAGTTCAAAGAGGAGCCACCATTTTGAGGGTATCAAAAACGTTATCTTTTTCGAAAAAATTCGGACAAAGAAAAATACTAATACTTTAATGAGTTGGTAATGATATCGAGAGAACTCATAACTAAATCCATTATTTGCTGCCACCGGTTGATCAGTTCCGATATTCAACAATCCAAATTCGTGTATCTCGGCTGTTACTTGGAAATTAGATGCTAACTGATGTGTTTATGTCTTATTGGGCACATTTAAAATGTTCACTGGAAGTAAAAATATTTTTCTTTCATAAAAAAATCGCGCTCGGATATAAAGGCTGCCGTTATTGCTCCCATCGAATAGCTTTTCAGTCGAACTCGGAGGGAGGGATTCCTTCCTTCCGGCATTTTATTTGGATTTTTCTCTTCTCTCACAGTTGGTTTTCCTTCCGTGCCGTATAACTTCGGTTATTATGTTGACCTTCCCTTCTGCACTCTTTTTAAATCTCGTTTCGTGACTCTATATCTTCCGATTCGCAATCTCCCTGCCCCCCGATCATTCCATGGTTCTTTATCTAATCTACTTTCATCCATTACTTATGAACCCCATGCATCAATAATTAATCGTAGCGGGCGTAACTTGGTGGAAATCAATAATCGCAGGAAAAGAGGGATCAACAACTTTGCTGTTTCCACATAGTAATTTATTAACACCGACCATGGTTTCGTTACAGAGTAACATTATCACCTTGATACGACGGAGAGGCAGGCGAGGAAAAAGCTTGATACATGGGAGGAATAGAAGGATCAACAACTTTGCTATTTCTACATAGTAATTTATTAAAGTAAATAAATTACTATGTGGAAGCAGCAAAGTTGTTGATCCTTCTATTCCTCCCATGTATCAAGCTTTTTCCTCGCCTGCCTTGATAATGTTACTCTGTAACGAAACAATGGTCGGTGTTAATAAATTACTATGCGGAAACAGCAAAGTTGTTGACCCATCTATTCCACCCATGTATCAAGCTTTTTCCTCGCCTGCCTCTCCGTCGCATCGACTTCTGGGTAAAACTCCAAGATACCTCCAGCACCATTCTTTCAGTTATTCATTTATCATTCGCCGCACTTGTCCGTACCGCTTCAATTGCTGTGTTTTTATTTCATTCGCCATTGCGACGTTGACATTTATCATTTTCCTCATCCTTTTGACTCCTTCTACTTTCTTCTCATGATTTTCCAGCTACTCTTCTCCAGAATTCCACAATGAGGTTGAAAAAATAGAGAAGTTTTTTCACAGCATCTGTAGTTATGAAAATATTTGACTGCGTCCTTTTTCCTTCTGGAGGAAGTCTTCATGAGAATTCCACCCTTGGGAAAAAATCTCTCATTTCTTCAACCCCGTTATGCGTCAAGTCTACACGGTGAAGCCCAAATCTTCAGAACTTTTTTCTTTATTGCGGAAATGGGCGTCGAAATCGGATCGGTTTCGTTGAGATGGCTTAAGAAGACACGAACCGAAAGAGATGACTGTATGAGAGACGTATGATTTTCTCTATTGGCACCTTGACAGAAACCAAACTCAAGCACCCTGTCAAGGCAACCTACCTCGTCTTCATACTTATCTTGAAAGCATTTAAACTTAGAAAGCCTCTGCCCTCACTGTAGAAGAACAGATAGGGGCTCGAGTGATGCCCGCTACTTCGTTTTACCTCTAACTTTGCGAAGAATGAATTACGAATTATTTACATTGAATTTCCATCACCTCTCCCAGGGCTACCACCTTATCGTGGTGGAGAGGTTTGAGTGCCCCAATGACCCGGAGAGCTATGCTGGCGGGAGCGTATGCTCCTGGTAGGGCCACCCAAGCCAGACAGGTCGAAGGGTAGGGGACTGACTTAAGTGTAGCCCACTGGTCCTCCAGGTTGGGGGTTGTGCGACAGGCCGGTAACCTGCCCATGTAAAACCTTCTTTAACTCATAAGCTTCACAGAGAGCCTCGGAATAGGTTAGGATTCAACAGACGACGACTAGGCAAAAGTAAGGACATGAATACGGGTATAACGGATATATTAAACATAGCCACATGGAATGTACAAGGCTTAGGCAATCACGAGTTAGAACTTAACATCACCCTTAAAGAATACAAAGTGAATATGGCGGTCATCACTGAAACAAAGAAGAAACTCAAAGGGACAAAAGACTTGGAAGATTACGTAATGATATACAGTGGAGTTGATCAGAATAAAAGAGCACGTTGTGGAGTGAGTGTTTTAATAGACAAAAAATGGAAAAATAATATCAGGGAATACACTTTCATAAACGAAAGAATAATAACGGTGCGACTCAAATTTGATAGGGGTTATTTAACAATACTTGGAACATATGCACCTGAAGATGGGAAAAAGGAAGAAACGGAGATTTTCTATGAGCAACTGCAAAAAGAAATAGGGAAGTTAAATAACAGGGACTACGTAATAATAGCTGGTGATCTTAACGCTAGAATTGGGAAAGAGCCAATTCGACAATTGATTGGAGTACATGGAGAAGACCATCTGAACCAAAATGGAAGTAAATTAAGAGAATTTATAACTTTCAACGAATTAAAAGTAACGAACACATTTTTCAAGAAAAAAGATATCAATAAATTCACCTGGTCAGCCAGGGGTCACCGATCTCTAATTGATTACATAATTGTTAACCGAAAATTAGCCTCGAGGATAACTGATACACATGTATATAGAGGAGCAAATATATGCACCGATCATTTCCTTGTTAAGGCAAAAATACAACTATGGGCAAGGTGGAAGAAGCATAATACGGAAAAGAAACAATGTCAACTAAAGAAAATCTTCAAAACATACCTTTTGAAAGAGAGTAGTATTCGAAAACTGTACCAACACAGGATTACACAACTGCTCGAACAGATAAAACCAGAACATGACATCAATAAGGAATGGGAAAATCTTAAAAAAGCTATTTTACAAATAGCTAATGAAGTTTTGGGCACCAGAAATAAAAAGAAACGGAAAAGAGGTTTAAAAATCTGGAGCGAAGAAATAGCACAGGCCATCGAAAATAAAAACAAAGCATACAGAGAATACCTACAGAGAAAAACAGAGGAAACGAAAGAAAAATATCACAGGGTCAGAAACCGCACGAAAGCAATAATAAGGAATGCACATATGATATCATGGGATAGATTTATAAGTGGAGTAGAGGATGATATTCATGGTAGGCAAGAAATAGCATATAAACTGATGAAACAACTCAACAAATCAGAGAAAGATACTGCCCAACTAAATGTTATACCGAAGGAAGAATGGATAGAACACTATAGGAGATTATGGTATGATCCATCATTAGATGATACGATCAACACTCCAGAGGAAACAATAGGAGTAGACCCTATTGATTTGAAAGAACTAGAATGTGCTCTGAATAAGACAAAAAATAGGAAAGCTGATGGCATAGATGGAATTGAATCAGAGCTGATAAAATATGGAGGTATATCCCTACAAATAAGAATCCTCCATCTATACAACATGTGTTGGAAAAAGCTTGAAATCCCAAAGGATTGGAATGTGGCGAAGGTTGTTTCATTGTTTAAAAAAGGAAAAAGAAATAATCCAGAGAATTACAGAGGTATAAGCCTACTAAATACTGCATACAAAATTTACAGTAGAATAATAAATACTAGACTACAAGCTATCTCTGATGCCATTTTATTAGAAGAACAGGCTGGATTTAGGAAGGGAAGATCTTGCATCGACGATGTTTTTACTTAAAAACAAATAATTCAAAAACGAAGAGAGTTCAATCTGGAAACGCATCTGGCATTCATAGATTTTGAAAAAGCATGCGATCGTGTAAATAGAGAAATGTTATGGTCAGTTATGCAGAAAAGAGGGTTTCCTAGACATCTGATAAAAGCTTCCCAGAGTCTATACAGAGACACCAGAATTGTAATTGACACAGGGAAACAGATCACCCAAGAAATTATCATTAACCGAGGAGTTAGACAGGGTTGCAGCCTATCCCCAACCTTGTTTAATCTATACATAGATGACGTTCTAAGAATGTGGAAAGAGAATAATGTATCACCAGGCATAGAAATAGGACCATCTCAATACTTAAATACGATGCTGTTTGCTGACGATCAGGTTATAATACAAGATAAAGAGGACAAACTCCAGATGGCAGTACACAGACTACACGAGTTGAGCAAGCTATACAACCTGAGAATTTCAAAAAACAAAACAAAGACTATGGCATTTTTAGGAAGCAACCCGATAAGAACAAAAATTGTTATTGAGGATCAAGTCCTGGAGCAAGTGTCGCACTTCCAGTACTTAGGATGCGACATAACATATGACGAGGAAAAAGATATTATAAATAAGGTTAACACTTTCCAGAGAATATGTGGCACTATCAGAAGAACTCTAAAGAACAAAACAAGAAAAGAAACACAAATAAAATTTTACAAAGTGATGGCAGTCCCTACTGTACTCTACGGATCAGAATGTTGGGTAACAAAAAAGAAGGAATTAAGGCAGATAGAATCGTCTGAAATGAAATTTTTAAGATCAGTTAAAGGTTGCACAATATTGGATAAAATAAGAAACACTCAAATAAGAGATGAACTGGGTGTCCAAGCAGTCACTGACAAATTAAAAGAATACAAAAATAGATGGAAAGAACATTTACTTCGAATGCCAAATGAAAGAATTCCAAAGCAAGCAATGGAATATCAACCATTTGGCAAGAGAAGTATAGGAAGACCAAGGAAAAGATGGTGATGTGGAGCCGGAACAGGCTTAGTAGCCTAATCCTGGAAGGAAGAAGAAGAAGAAGAATTTCCATCATGCGTAATATTTGAATCACTGGGTTCAAGCGAAACGTGGATACTGCGGTTCTATCATAAATAGATGTATGAGCTGCTTAAGTTTAACATATATACAGTTTTCAAGTCACAATTATCGCTAAATGGATTGAATAACCCTCCTACGGTGTCCTTGGGGTTTGGCACCAATCCCTTGAAACTAACGTCTACGTCGTAGATGGCCCAAACCAATTCAAAGTACCGTGTCAGCGCGATATTTAGGGTTTTCAGCGTTAACATGAAACTTAGTTTTGCATATGTATTCCCAATATCATTAAATTAATTACATTTGAATTCATTTTTAAATGGTTTTCGTTTATTTACATAGAATTTTTATTAAATAAATATATTTGGTAAGAAACATTAGCAACAGTTAGGGTTACCCTTGATAAAATCGTGTAGCGTGTGAAGAAACCGTTCGAGTTAGTAGTAATAATGATGTGCTCTGCGAAATATTACTATTTCTAAGTTGTTATTATTATTATTCCATCACATATTTTTGGCATTGATAAATTTTATCCTACTAAATTTCCGATGCGTAGCTAATTCAGAGGTCTTCGGCTTATTTGTAAAGGCAATATTTATTCCACCGTGACTCCCGCTAACTTCGCGTGTTATTTTTTCTTTTCGAAGTCGCCACCCTTACCTTATTCACGTTCCTGCACTCTTTGGGCAGCCTTGCACTGGCTCGCCGCGGCGCGGCGTGACTTAAAGGCGGCAAGTGGATCAAGGGTGGTAGTGGTAGTGGCTGCTTTCACTCCTGCGTCTCCCCCTTCGCTTACGGTGCGTTTAAGAGCTAGACGTGGAGGAATCCGGACTCGCTCCGACAGTTCCGCATCCATCTGCGGTCTCCCCTACTAGTAGTTGGTGTTTTTAAAAACTTGGAACGTGAACAACGTTGTCGCTCCCGGTGCCATGATTGTTCATATTCCCATTGGCTTGTCATTTCTATAACCACGAATACAAAAGAGGTTCCTCAAGTGGCCCCCTGAATGTGTTGTCACCCGCCGCGCATTTAAATGGGTTTACAGAAGTCGCCACTCGTGCTGCTAACGGACAATTTGATCCGATTTTCACGGGTTAATAAGTTATAATTTGGGCTATCAACCGAAATTTATATACATGATGACGTGACATATCAAATCCATAACTTTGCAATGCTATTACTCGCTATTAAAATATTAGACTGCAAAATATTGGAAAAAAGTGGATAGCATTGTATTGATCACCGCGCCGCCGACATTTTTGGATGCCGATTAAAATGCGACCGAAGTGGCAACAGAAATCAGCCTTCTATGAGATGAAATTGGGCCTCCTCTCTGCAGTCTTTTGTCTATAACTTACATTTGGAGTGTGCTTCTCTACGAATGTTAAGCATGGACAATGGCAGCCGCGGAAACATCCAGGGTAGAGGTACCTGAAAAATCGAATGGTCAGTTTACGTTCACCGTTCTGCTCTTTGTATGCAAATATGAGTGCCCCACGTATCTCATGGCGGTAAGCCGAACATCTACTTCATTCAACCATACTTCGTATTCGGTGTGTGGGTCGAAACTAAACTGTTCGAAGGTGAAGCACGTGATCCCTCTGGTGTGAAACATCTTTGTTTCGTTCCGTCCATGGTCCTTATTTCGTCCCTGAGGTTTAGTTTAGTTTCGACCCGAAGTTGTTTTGACTCCGATTTCGTCTCTAACCCGATTTTAGCTCCCCGGATTTAAAACCATTTCATTTCGTTTCCAAATGTCGCTCCCGGGAACGAAAATATTGAAATTTCACTGGTTTCGACCTTCATTTCGTTTCACTTGCCATCCCTGGCTAAAACTCTCAGCAACATGGAGGAATATCGTGATGGTCTGCAGTGAGGCTTTTTGGAGTTATTTAATATGCGGTGATCGCGGGGGGGTGCGATGACACACGGTCCACGCCGACGTTCCACGGCTGTCATTGGCTGTCATTTTCCAAAACCACGAGCGGGAGGGAAACCGCAGACCGATGATGAACTGCGAGAGCGAGTCCGGATTCCACCTCGCAACCTGGCACTTTTACGCACAGCAGGTGACGTGGGAGATGCAAGAGTCAAAGCAACCACCACCATTACTACCCTTGATCCGCTTGCCGCCTTTAAGTCAAGCCACTGCGCGTCAGTGCAAGACGAGCGAAAGAGTGCAAGACCGTGAATAAGAAAATGGGTGGTGACCTCAAAAACGAATAAAAGCAGGTAAACATCTTGGTAGTTGCGTGCTGATGAAGTTCCGATAAATCGTTTCCCCTCGCTGAACACTTTTATTCTCACCTCTTGGTAGATTCTTCTTTTTGAATCATTCCCTCTTTGCTTTTTATAATTTCACTGTAGAATAATTGCTTCGTCATCGGAGGACACTCCGCTCTCTACTTAACCGTAGGTAATCTGTCATAGTGATACAATATCTGGTTTTTTTTCCTGGCGAACAATGATAGTGAAGATTTCTCGGGTCTCTCACCGGGTAAGGTCATCCATATCTACTTCCGATTTTTCGATGTGCAACTTGCCCATCTCCCTCAGGGATTAAGAAACACTTGCCTTTCAAATAAACCGAAGAAACCTCAAGTGGCTACGCATCGGAAATTTAGGCTAGAGAAAATTTATCGGTGCTAAAAATATGTGATGGGAATAATAATGTCATAGAAATAGTAATATTCCGCGGAGTATATAATAATTATTAACTTGAACGCTTTCGGCGCACACTAAGCGATTATAAAGGGTAACTAACTGTTGCTAATGTTACTTAAAACCTATAACTTACACGTATATGAATACAATGCAACTTTCTTCACAACGTTTATATTACCCAACCTATTTCGTTGCTCACAGTGTCATTTTTAAGGGTACAACTGTAGTACGCTTGAGGAGTTAAATAAGCGTTAAATAAGAAAATTAGCAATTCGTAAATACTCCAATTAATATGACTATATTCCACAAATTTGAGCCAACTACGATTTATCCTTGAAACGATTATCTTCAAATTTTCATAGTATAGACTTTTTCAGCGTTTGCCTATATTTATAATATATGTAATTCACATCTGAGAAAAAATACAGTAAAGTCTTAAAATTTGAGAGAAAGACAAATTTTGAGCAGGGTATCCAAAGCATACCATGAAAATTTCATGCTAATAGTATGAGTTTTGGGTAATCAGTCATAAAAAAGACCATTCGAGCGATAATTATACGTCCTCTTTAAGTCTTAATTGTATTCTCAGTTCAGGATGAATCTTTGCAGTCGAGCAAGGCTGTTTCTGCTCCTTGGAGTGAAGTGGTGGCGCAATACCTCGTCAACTATTATGAACGTGATACGGTTTCTCCTATCTTGATGAACATCCTGCAATGTTTCGTTGCACGTTGAGCATCAATGATACGGACGTGCCCATACTCAAGTCATGGATTCGCATACGTATTAATCAGACTAGCCCGATACATAATTGGAATTACATGGCTATTCGAAATGAAAGATTCATTGCATTGGGTCCCATGTTCAGAATAAAGTTGTATAAGTGGCATGCGAAATGCTTTAATGAGAAATGGTGGTTACGGTACTCAAGGATACTATTTCTTCCATTCCAGCCATGATCGAGTGATGGGTTAGGCGTGGGAATTAAAGCGAATAACCATTACTTTGTATTTATGAGGAAGGGAATGAAGTGACTAATAACCTAATGAAAAATTACAGAGCTTGGAGGAAGAAAATCTTGGTCATTCATACCTCTAAATATTGACAGTGGATTGACAGCAATATTGGCATGCATAAAAATTAAATTTGAAGACGGTTTTGTTAATATTTTAGTGAAGCTTACTGTACCTTTAGAGTTTTCTGTATAAGGAAATTCATGAACTTGGGTATCATCTCTATGAAAGACGTAATAGCGTACATCTACTACACCTTATCTACTATCCTTACACCACCCGGATTTCCAGCATCCTCTTGACATGTAATGTTACAAAAAGAAACTACAACATTGGCAATTATTTTCTACGCATAGTTGAGATAACAATTCACCGCGCATATATTTTCCAATGCAGACACAATGTATACCAGTGGGACTGTGAATTATAAATCCATTTGACGATTACAGACATTCTCAGTGAGCTGGTGACTTACTGTTTGAACAATGGAGCATACTATCATCAATTAATTGTAGTAGATGAGGATTTGACGAAATGGATATGCTACCTGGCAATGGATTAAAATCTTTGCCTTAGGCTTGTGCTCTTTGGTAGCGTGCGGATAATTTAATATGTGAATCTAAACGTTTGTGGATATTTTATCCCATTTTTCTCTTCCTTCCTACTTCCTTTTTAACGCATCCACTCTGGAAATTTGGACTTCATAATGTGTACATGATACCCTCAGAATACACACATTTGTCGTATTCAAAATACGAGCTCAAAATTTTGAATCAGGGGATTGTTGATATCTCCGATCCAACTGCAGGTCGGACTCAAAGCTTTAAACGAAATGGAATTGTGTGCAACCATAATCCGATAATATTCCTGTAGAGGAGGGACCATCGGTGGATCACGAAATACATGTGGTGAGCATACGTGTGAATTTCTACATCCACAATTGGGAAGTAAGATTGACGTAGCTCTTCACTCAACTGTTCAGCTATCAAATTTTTATCTTTCGTACTTCTCTTTTCCATCATTAGTCAATTTCTCCCTTTGTCGAATGAGAGGCCAGCCTTTGCCGTTCTTTCTGTGCACTTGCCCTTCGATGATTGTCATTGTCAAGTCTCATAATATGGTCTACCAAGTTATCCCGTATTCTTCTTCGGTTTTCCTAAGACTTGTCCTCCTCTCTTCCTGCGACTTCCTCATTACTCACTCAGTCGATCCATTTGACCTTCGCCATTCTTAAGCAACAGCTGTTAACATCGCCCATGGCTCATTGCCAACAGGAGCACGCTTCTGATAAAGTTCCCATAAGTCGTTTCCCCTCGTTGAACGCTTTTATTCTCACCTCTTGGTAGATTCCTCTCTTTGCCTGTTCTTATATCACTGTTGATTAATTGCTTCGTCATCGCAGGACACTCCGCTTTCCACGCAACCGTCGGTAATCTGTCGTAGTGATGCAATGTCTGGTTTTTTTTTCCTGGCGAACAATGGCAGTGAAGATTTCTCGGGTCTCTCACCGGGTAAGGTCACCCTTACCTCCTTCCGATTTTTCGATGTGCAACTTGCCCGTCGCAGTCGGGGATTCAGAAATCCAACGAATCCACTTAGATTCCTGAATCCCTGAGGAAGATGGCTGAGTTGCACATCGAAACGTCGGAATGAGAAATGGAGGGCTCAGTCACAGTGTTATCCTTATTTTAGCCAAGCGCTACCAGCTAGCATGGTACTCGGCTACCTGCTAGCATCCTGCGTCGTATCAGCGCTCCGAGCCTCGCCCCAAGGTCACCTCACTTGCGGCAGCGGGAACCAGAACGACGTCGCACGGGAGTTTTCCCGGCATTCATACTTACCCGTCGCGTTTTCGCGCGCTTGAAAATTTTCATTTTTCATTTAATCGCGAAAAATAGATATCGTCATTTAAAAATTTAAAAATAAATACGTACTCCAGGAGTAATAATCTTTCGATTTAGGCAACAAAAAAATAATAGGAAACCACTCTATTGCTTCTCGGATAAGTCTAGGATTATATCTGCCTTCTTTTACTATTATCCTGGCTTCGTCACTATATAAGTTTTTTAACAGCCTTGCCTTAAACAAACGTCAAATGAACGAACCGTTTTAATATACTTCCCTTTCCCGCTGAGCAACTCTTTCGCCAGCGATTTTCTCTGTGATACATTTTAAAATAATGCGTCACTCCCACTTGACCTGCTTTTTTTTAACGCATAACGTCTTTAAAACGGTAGCTATTATCCTGACTTTTTCAGTGTCCATAGAATGGACCCGTGACTATATTTTTACAGTTACAAAATTTTAATGGTTTCGCTAAACATTTTCTTGAATATACAATTTTTGCATTTGATGCACAGTTAAATTATGGAAATGATTTATTGCACATAACCGGAGAATTTCAAGATGGTCGCACAATTTTCATAAGAGTAATACGTCATGGAAAATGAGGGAATTCCATCTGTTATACGCTATTGATGCCTCATCTTTATTGTTAGCATTGCCGTTTTCTCCCACGTTTTTCCTTATACCACCTGATCAGAGCTTCACCTATTATCCACTTTGAGAACCAATACCTTTTGAATGAACATGCTTGTCATTACTGTAATGACTGATCAAAAGTGCTTGTCCTTGGTGTCATTTTGATTTATCATCATGCTTCGTTTTCATATTTATCGCATTTTTTATCCCAACTTCCTCAAGTGCTTGTGGAACTATCGCCGATTGGATAATCAGTGCCCAATCGTCAAGAAATCTTGGCAATACAGTTCTTGAGAATATCTCTAATTAACCCCCAAGCGGCTTCCACTTTTCCCTTATAAGGCCTTATCTGAACAGCCTCTTGAATGTCATATTTCATTTCAGTAGCAAGATACGTTCATCATATATCTGCATCCGCCGATGAATAGGCAAACTTAAGTGCCCGGGCCTCTGTCTCTCTATGACACAGATAATCTTTATTTTTCCGTATCTTCCGTAATCCTCTCTATGATGAGTACCTTTGACCGTAATTATGCCTATAAACAAGTTTTCAGAGATTTTAGGTTTTCCTCTAATAAAAAAAACTTCCATCGTCTCTCCGCGTCCATTTTATGTTATAAAATTTTTTTTAATTTCCTACTTTTTCCTCGGGTTCCAGCGTTTTTCATCGCCGATTCATTTCTTCTCATCTCTAATATCACTGATTATTTCCTGTTGCTCATCGTGTACCCCTTCCACCTCATATCTCCTCGCTTTCTCTTCGGCATAAACAGCTAAACCAAAAATGGATTTTTCGAGTGTGCTCCGATATCCTATACGTATTATTAAGTTAAAATTGTTGGCAATTTTAGCCGTATAACTTTGATAGCTAAGCTATCAAAGTTATACGGCTACGAGCAGCTACGGCTACGGCTACGAGTTATACGAGCTACGAGGAGCTAAGCTATTCGAGAATTTCATGCCCCAAAGTAACAACAAAGCAAAGGCTAACTTTTTTGCTGCCATTATAGAATAAATACGTAGGAAATGCTTCCATGTTTTAAGCGCGTTAGTTCTCGTTGGAATACTACCTCGTGTCATTTATTCTCCTTTTGGTTTATAGTGGCGTTTAGTAAATCTCCTATCGTTCCTCTTTCTTAACTTATATCCAAATCTTTTCGGTCGAGAAATTTAGGTAGTTTTTCTTTAAAGATTTTCCGTAAAAGAGACTTATTATGACGGCTATCATTTGAAATAGGAATATTCTGTAGAGAAGTCCCTTTTCTCTAAGCAGTCGCCGCATTGCATGACTTTCATAATTTTACTGAGACCCATATGTCAAGGGCTCCTTGATTTTGCGAACGCGAATTTTCGCTATTTTAATCGTAATTTCGTTTTTTACGCGATTTTAAGGGTTTTGGTTTTTATAACATTTTTTCCGCTATTTGGAAATGAATTTTTGATCATTTTGGTACGTCTAAAATATCAAATCACAAAAAGGGTCGTAGTTACCTCTTCCGCGAAATAAGTTCAAACCATGGATTAAAACGCTATCGACGCTGTCGCATAACCTCATCCTAAATTTCCCCATCAAATGAAGCGGCAATTGGTAGGGTACCGGTAAACAGCTACCGGTACCCTACCAATAATGGGTTCTATATTCTCTCTTCGAACTATAAAAGCTGAAAAGAATGCCCCGGGAAATTACTCAGCGCTCTCCCTGAATACTTAAGGAGCAATTAGCAATGAAGGAGGCGATGAGTGGACGTATTCAGTTCGTAACTCCGAAAATACTGCTGTAGCGCGATGAGAGCAACTCCCCTCGTCCACATACGATACGTCCGAGCAAGGTGGCATATACAGAATAAAATTTTCACATGGTTCGCCCTCCCTCGAATATGGTTTTTTAAAGTCGCTATTGGGTGGTTTCCTATTATATTTTTATTGCCTAAATCGAAATATTGTTACTCCTGGAGTATGTATTTCACGCTTTTAGATTTTTAAATGACGATATCTATTTTTCGCGATTAAATGAAAAGTGAAAAATATCAAGCGCGAAAACGCGACGGGTAAGTATGAATGCCGGGAAAACTCCCGTGCGACGTCGTTCTGGTTCCCGCTGCCGCAAGTGAGGTGACCTTGGGGCGAGGCTCTGAGCGCTGATACGACGCAGGATGCTAGCAGGTAGCAGAGTACTATGCTAGCTGGTAGCGCTTGGCTTAAATAAGGATTATTAATACCTTATCAAACGAAGAAAACTTTCCGACCTTAACCAGTATTAATAGGTGATTATTAAGATATGTTTCCCTGAGCTCTGTTCCTCATGCATGCATTGGTAATCTCAGACGATGTAAAACTCCTATCTACTCGTATAGAAACTAGGTCCCTGTGACGTCACGTGGAGTGGCATCGCATGGGCGCCAATCTGGCCTTTTTCAAATGAGGATAAAATTGACCCTTACCATTCATCTAAACCGGTATTTCTAAAACCAAATAATTTGTATATTATGAATACATTAATGGTGGGTAACGAATCGCAATCAATGCCTTTCGTTTTCTTTAATGAAGGAAACTGCCCTATTCTAGGGAGACCGTCGTTACTCAAACTCGATTTTTAAACATGGCCACGGCGCGCTACTTTTTTTGCGGCTACCTTTCCGATCGTCCGCCGCTGTGCCAGCGATACGCTTCAGGCTAACTTCATGATGTTTTGGCGATCTAGAGAGAGGTTTTACGTTAGTTTCAAGTGAAAGTCAAATCGTAAAGCGAGTGTTCTTGCCGAACCGGAATGCCGCAAATTGTTAACTAGTTGACGAGTGTGCTAGCTATGGGTTTTATGTGTTTGATAGGAATTAATTTCTGCAACACTAGGATAGACTGTATGTGGCTTTCAGTCAGAAACACCTGGCGAAACTTTTAAACACAATCAAGAAAGATTCTCTAGGAGCTGGACCTTCCACCCGACAGATTTCATTGCATTTTTACAAAAATAAAATAAAATCAAGCTGTTTAGAGAGCCAGAAATTTTGTTTGGGGTTCCAAAACCAGGGGTGAAAATTTATTATTATTTAGTATTAGTGTTAAAAATTAGTATTAAACTAATTTTAACACTTTTCATAATCGAAAAAAAAACTTGACTTTATCAAAGAAATCTTTCGTAAATTCATGATCTTTTAATATTTTGTTATACTTTCTGAAGCAAAGTTATTGTCTTTTATTTTACGGGGAGGGTCCGAACCTTCCACCAGCTACGCCACTGTAGAGAGCATTGAAACTTCGATATAAAAGAAGCATTTATGAAGACCAATATACCTCTTGGAAAAATATAAAATTATAAATTGAGTGGCCTTTTAAAATGTTTGTGATCAGTGCGAGTTCGGCCACTATTTTTCAGATTTAGGAAAGCTATTAAAAAGGGCACGAGGTTTTCCAGGGCAAGGAACTGTTACCCCTAACCCGGAATTTGTATTATTCTCTCGCCTGTAGCTCAGTCTGGAAGAGATACAACTTTACCAATTCAAACCAACTTTCAGGTTAAATCTCTTAGTTAATAATGTTTTCCTCATCTCTATATGATCACAGCAGAGTTTATATTCACAAGCTAAAATTTGGTCAGGGAACCCCGATAGCCCCCAGTAATATAATGGCTCAGAATTGAGTTTTTTACTGAAATTTTACTGTATATACGAAAAAATTAAATAAATTACCTTGAGGACCGAATTTTTAATTATGTAGGCCTTTGTCTCTGTTTGTGAAATACGTGCAAATAAATACATACGCACATCTTAATTCCACTTCTGTGGTTTTCTTCTATGCCATTTTGTTTTTGGATAATTAAAATTTCCATTTTGTTCGCGTTAAAGGTTTTATTTAACGACCTTTCTTTACCGCTTTCATAGCAAACTGGATCTTCATACAGACATATTCTCACTGATGTTTAGCCATTTTTTGTTCCATTTTGTAAAGTTTTTATTTACACCATCCAGGAGACCCACGTATGTGTATCACCTCCCGCGGCTCATTTCTTCGACTTGACCGCCAATATAATGCGCCATGGCCTTCCATCCCCTCCACCCCTTCCGTCCTCACCCAATTATACCCTCGTCCTGTTTTTCCCAAGTGACGACTCCTTTCCTTTCTCGGCCCTTCCTCCATCTTATTTCTCCCACCGCATCCTCCTCAAGGCCAAGAGTATACTTCAACGGCGAATAATCTCCTAGCCTCGGTTAGAGGCCCTTCGTATTTACGCTGTAGCGTTGAAACCGGTCGGAATCACGAAAAAAAAAGTTGTAAATAGTTTGGTTCCTTCATCCGTCATGATGATCTGACGCATATGCTGAAACGTACCAGCGAGTTTAATTTGTGTGCTTGGCGTGCGCCGCGGTTATCTTAGGCTTGGCTGCGTCTATTGATGAGAGATGATTACCTTTGATTTCGGAAATTCATATTAGATACTATTGCAGTACGGTAGCTTGACAAAGACTTACCCTCGGTAATGAATAAAATAAACTATGGATAAGTAATTCATCGCAATGTATGCCCAACTAGTTGCCCCCAAACAAATTATTATTATTATATTCACATCATTGAATTCAGTATACCGAAAACCAAGTGTTACATTCCTCAGTACTCTCGCGAGGCCACTACAGCGCCGTGTACGCACCATGTAGTAAAAATGGATTTAGAGAAAGTTCAGTTTTGGTGGTGAATTTCGTACGAGTTTTTTTTATACGTGGCGTTATTATATTCGTTACGCTTGTATATATCATCGTACTTATATATTAATCAACCTTAAATTAACTCACTTCGCGTGATAGAAATTTTCTATTATAAAGAGGAAATGAATGGTGAAATTCACTGTTGTACTCTTCTAAAAGATTTATTGGTCTATATTTTCATAAATCAATTCACAAATAACTTCTAAAAGCCTGTTTGCGGGGCACATTAACCCGTACGAGTTAATGTGAAAATATATGAACGCGTGAATTAACACGAAAATGCACCGTGTAACCATCCAACTTGTGCGAATAAATGAATAGAAAATAGAACCTGTTCTAATTCAGTTCATGCATTCGTACATGTTCTTATCTGGTCCACAAAAATCATTCACGTAAACATTAACTCGTGCGGGTCCAATAACATACGTGTAAAAAGGGCTTAAGGAAATAGATTGAGACTGTTTGAACGAGAATTATAAGGGCTCATTGTATGGCAGCATACATTCTCCGTGTTATTCATAGTGGTCACATATAAGTTACCCTTCATAATTGGCGGGCATAAACTCGTGGAGGATTTTGATATTCGTACTTCTTTTGTTTTATGTTATGGAATGGTTATGGATGCCGTTGAAGAAAGCGAACGTCTGCAATTAGAAGTTCTAACGTCGTCATTAAAAATACATGGTCATTCTGCAATAGATAATCGTAGATGCGTGTTTATTTACTAGGACGATTATATCAAAACAAGTTGGATTCATTGGCCGATGACTGTAGGTGAGGTACAATCATCATCTCCGCTTAAGTTGCTTATTCATCAGCCATCGGATATTGTTTTGCAATAATTGAGATGGATCCTTGGACTGCGCAGTCAAGTGTTACGGAGATTGGAGAGAGTGAATTTCAACAGAAATTCGAGGACAATTTCAAACCATTTGACAGATTACCTGATTCGGAGGAGTATATATCGATGCTCGGTGAGGGTTCCTTACATAGTGTTGCGGACGGAAAAGCAGATGAGGTCAACACTTACATATTAGCCATTCATAATTGTACCTTTTTAAATGGCAATTGCACGATGCATAGAAGTCGTTTACTTGATGTGTGACATCGTTCATTTAAGGCGTTGGCTAGTTTTTTATTGTATTAATCTTGGATCTTTTCTTTTTTGTTACAGAGAATAAACTTAAAAAGCTGAAAAACAAGAAAGAGAAAAAGGATTTGGTGCAGTCTCTGTCTGAAGCCAGAGAATCTTGTATGCTGAGACTTACTACGGAAGATAGTGAAACGAGTGACTTAAGTTACTTGGACTGTCCAGTGGATAGAAGTGTTATTCTCGAGAAACTTGCCCCGGAGAAGCAGGCGCTCACCACTGGGGAATTAGTTGAGCTGTCGAAGGCTGATGAACTAGAGGAAAGTAATTCCTGCCGATAACCTGCCAAGAAAATTATTAAGGTTTGTGTTCTTTACAGTAAAAGCTGTGTGTGTTAACCGCCAGTAAGCTAAAGTTAACCCAATTACTTATTTTTACTTTATCGCATTCTTTTTTATTTTTGGGAATTATTGATTATAGGGAGAAGAATGTTTCCTAAAAATCCTTTCAGTTCCGAGAAGGTTTTCTGTGTTGTGACCGGTGCCAGTCGAGGCATTGGAAGAACAATAAGTGTGGAATTAGCCCGGCGATTACCTTCAGGGTCTGTCTGCCTTCTACTTGCACGATCAGCTTCTGGTCTGGCTGACACGAAAAACTTGGCTGAAGCTGCCAATCCTAAGATCAGTATAATTTGTAGTCCAGTGGATTTGACTCAGCCTAAAGAGGAGGATTTAAGGAGCATGATCATTGATGGTCTTGACGACCAAAACCCTGCTGATTTTGATCAGATTATTTTAATCCACAATGTTGGCTCTGTAGGAGATGTATCGGAACGAGCAGCTTCAATGGGAAGCCTTTCCAAGTGGCAAGAATACTTTGCCCTCAATGTCTTTTCAGTTGCCGTTTTAAATAGTGAGCTCCTGAAACTCTTCAACTCTGATGTAGTAAAAAACAGATTGGTTGTCAACATAACTTCCAAGTGCGGATTGGTGGCATTTAAGTCAATGGGATATTACTGCTGTGGGAAAGCTGCCAGAGAAATGTACTTTAAGGTGAGTCCAGCCATGGCTTTCATCCTCTGTCAATTCGAGTTCATAGTATGTGGGTTACCCCCGTTAATTTGTTAGACAACCATTTTGGGTATGATATTTGAAACAGACTATGTTCATTTCGTCAAAAGTGTAGGTCATTCTTAGCATGGCTGGTGCACCTTGGTCTGCCAAGCCTCAGATTGTTTTCTTGTTACTTCAGTTGTCTGTATTAACTATTCTTAGGTATACACAATGATACATGAGAATTCACGTCTGGTATGAAATGATCTACACATAGTAAATCTGCATATTAGTGACGATTTGAAGAAATTAATTATTAGTCAAATTGTTGGATGAAATTAAAAGGTGGTAATTGAACAGAATGATTTTACCTTAATGCCTGTTTTTGCCCGATGGCCTCTAAGTTTAGGATTTATTACACTTTTCACATTCAAAACAATACTGAAAATAGGAAAAAAATAAAAGTTGTTAAATGTAATGGGTACTTGTCTGGTGCAGCATGGTATTTGGAGAAGTCATGCAACAGTTGAGGTCATTTGCACTGAAAGGAAGGAAGGATGTAAAGAAACCTAGGGTTGTCATCACCCTGTTTTGAACAAAAGCACTCAAGCTGGGGTATTTGAAAATTCTCTGCCTCCTCTGGTATTAGTAACCCAGACCCTCAGGATGGTAAGAATACTCAATATCCACAACTCCAAGTTGATCCCCTTTGTCTTAGCTAGGGATTGTATAATTGCTTTGGCACCCAAAACAGTGGACAATAAACAACCTAATTCTCAAGTAGCTTGACAACATGTAACAAAATATGTGAATTTGATCCCAATTTGTGTATAGAGGCTTTTGAAAGACAAGAAAATAGTGGCCCTTTTATGATCACCATGTCCTGGTCCAGTCTAGTATTATCCAACCTGCCGACTAGGATCATGGAAACCCAAGCAAAATGCATACACATCCCTAAACCATATATTTTTTATTCTTTAACGTTTTAGGAGCATTTCCATCCTTATCCAGTGTTGCATTGAATGAGAAATAACTGATGAATCCTTAATTTGGTTACCATATGAAGAAAACTAGGTATTTGATAAAACCGAAGAGTGCTAATGGCTGCAATGAAAACAGTCCGATTTATTATGTTTACTTTGTAAAACTGCGTATCATGAATTTCTTTGCAATCTAGGCTTATTTTTTATTCATGATAAAAACATTTGAATAAAACATTACAATTCTATCCCTTCACTGAATAATAAGCAATATTTCTTGGCACTTCATTCAAGTGCATGTTAATGAAATTTTCATCCCAGATAGCTCTTTTCAAAAAATCAGTTGATTGGAAAATTCCTTTACTACATCAAAGTTCTCTTGCTTAGTGCTCCAGAATGAGAAGTGCTCTATCCAGGAGAAAATGAATGAAGTGGCGAGAAATATTGCTTATTATTCAGTGAAGGGATAGAATTGTAATGTTTTATTCAAATGTTTTTATCATGAATAAAAAATAAGCCTTGCTTGCAAAGAAATTCATGATATGCAGTTTTACGAAGTAAACATAATAAATCAGACCAAAGATGTGTGGATAAGTCACTAGATCCACATATCTTCAGTGGATAACTTATTAGACCTAGAAATATTTATCACTGCTAAGTATGTGATGACACGCCAATTGAAAAATAAATATGATCAATAAGTGTGGTGCAAGTAATTTTTCATCTGAATTTAAATTTTTACAGGTGTTAGCGACTGAAGAAGAGGGAAGAATTACAGTATTGAACTACTCGCCTGGTCCGGTCGAAACTGATATGTTTCATGAAATTATTGAAAATGTATCAGACAATGATCAGCACAAAGTCTTTTCGGAGATGAAAGAGAAAAAAACTGTTTTAACATGCGAGCAAACTGTAGGCAAATTGTTTAATCTCCTGGAGAAAGGAAACTACAAGTCAGGTGATCACGTGGACTACTTTGATTAAATGGAAAACATAGTCCTGGGCAACAAAGAAGATGGCAATCAACTCACTGAAATTATTTGTAGCATGAATTTTTTCTTATGTGCATTCCATTTTCTTTTTTTCAAAGACTTTTTCCCACTCCTTATTTTGAAATCTATACTCTGACAATAATTTTTTTTTATTTTTGGGAGTTGAGGTATTTGAATATTCTGTGGCATTTAAAATATCAAATGGCTGTGTGCAAATAAATTTTCAAAGCTAAAGCTCGAGTACAAATTGTCTTTAAATTGGCGCAGTTTTGCATTTCAGCTTCAGCACTAGGGAGTAAAATTTGAGAGTATATTTCTTATGCTCCACTTGTTGTATGTAGCTCTGCTGAATGCTTTAGCTTTTGAAAGCAGAATTTTACTTTTTGCAAAGCCTGGCAGAAGCATTTATGTGGTGAAATAACCAACATTCCATGTAAAATTCTGAAATATATGGAAAAAGTTAAATAAATGTTACATCAAAACCTAGTATTTATATTTGCTTTGTGAACATGTTTCTTACATTTAGATTTTTAGTCAATGAGATATGGAGTAATGTTGGATAATGTATACATTTCCTTCCAAAAAATTCCAAGTCTTTCTGTTTAACTTAAAACTAATTTTCCATTCTGCAATTTTTCCATTTTCTTTTTATGATTGCTTACCATTTGTTCATTCTGATATATATATTTTTGACCCAGTCAAAATGGCGTTGTTTATTGGTATCAGAGTTTGTTACCCTGGGCTAATAATGTTAATTATTGCATATTTATAACTATTTATTGCCAATCACAGTGAGTCATCCATATATGACAAAGGCAATGGTTTTGTCATTACTGTTTTGTTTTGATGGCCATGGAAATGATTCTTCAATCCTTGTAATAATAGGTTACTTGCACAACTTTCGGAAGGAATGGCAAAAAAATTGATTCAAAACTCCATAGTACAGTTAACACATCTAAATATTTTGTACAATTTCAGTGATAACAATTTTGAAGTCATCTTCCAAATCTCGTGCTAAAAAGGAAGTTTGCTACCTTCCTAATTTAGTTTTTGCAATCATGCCTTTGTTGTCATGCTATCAACATCAAACTTAAATATAGCTGATGCAAACGTAGCCTATCCAAATAGTCTATGCTCCTTCAATATTTATTCAGAAAATGGGCTGCTTTAATGGCATACACTATTTGCAAAATGCAGCAAATAAAAATGTTGCACAAAGATCTTGACTATTAAGATATAGAGGCTTTATGATTAATCACTCTGACTTAACTCGGGTCCTTGCAATTAGTCATTACAGTACTGGCATTGAATCAGTGGTCAGATTTTCAAGTTTGTTACTTGAGCTGATGATCAGTTGATAGTTGTTGTTGGCTCCCAGAAGTTTAATTAGTGGTTAATTAAGAAAAACTGTGAGAGAAATATGCCATGAGAGATGACATACAAACACTGCTGTGTGAGGCTACCTGGGTGCGAGGCTGTGAGCGCCACTATGATGCAGGCTGCTAGCAGGTATCGCTTGGCTTAAATAAGGACTATTAATACCCTATCAAACAAAGGAAACTTTCCGACCTTCGACAAATTTAATAAGTGATTATAAAGAGATGTTTCCCTGAGCTCTGTGCCTCATACATGCATTGGTAATCTCAGACGATGTAAAACTCCTGACTACTCGTATAGCATCTGGATCCCTGTGCCGTCACATGAAGTGGCATTGCATGGGTGCCAATATGGCAGTTTTCAAATGCGGTTAAAATTAACCACTGCCATTTGTCTAAACTGGGATTTCTAAAACTAAGTAATTTGTATATTATGAATATATTAATGTTGGGTAACGAATCGCCATCAATGCCTTTCATTTTCATTGATGAAGGAAACTACCCTACTGGAAGAAAATTGGGGCCATAATATTTTTGCTCAATGGTTTGGTTTAATTGTGCAGAGGTTTGGGAAAAAGGAACTGTGGACATTTACAGAGACTATATAGGATATATGTTGGGAAATAAAAAATTTATGTTGCTTAAAATGTATCATACTTACCAAGATAGGCTTCCTTACATTCGTGATGATACTGTATCCAGACTTTGACAAGTCGTTGCTAGCTCATATCTTGTATTTAATAGACTTTCTTTTCCTTGAGTTTGGTATTACTCAACATAATTTCACAGAAATGGGAAGGGAAAGGCTTTCTCTCCTCATTATGCCTGCTGATCTAATGAAGACAATTCACGTAAAAGCTAGAGATACAAAAAATATATAATCCAAAACACTTTGTACATAAAAATAGCTAAACATTAATATTGAAACAATTAATGCATCTCCTGAACCTTTTTAAGTTCTCACAACATTCCACATCAAGAAGATGAGTGAGTTAGCATTATTAAACTCTGCTCAGAATATTTAATGAAGCTAAGACTACATATGGTGAGCAGGGAGGTTCAGGGGGTCCAATCCCCATAATTTTAGGGAGGCATGGTCTTATAAATTCCTGCAAATCTCCTCTCAAATGAACCCTCTTATCCCCCCAAAAATTTGGCCTTGACACATTTACTTATTCAATGCTCTTAAGTACTTAAAATTTCGCTTAAGACCACTCAAGTGTGATTTGAAGTACATCGATGGTAAAAATTACCTTGGTGTCCACTGTGTCATAATTTAAATATTCCCATAGATTTCAAGGTTTCTTTGGTGGAATTATGTACTTTTTCCTGGGTGCTACCCATGGGTCTTTAATATGTATATTTGGCTGCATGGGGTAAAAATTACAGACCATGAGATAGTTATAACTATGATATATCATTTCAATAAAATGCTGTTAGTAACATAAGAGATGATAGAAACTTATGTACACATACCAGTCATCCCTATATTAGGTTCAAGTATCTATCTACATATTCTATTTCACTTCACTTTGCATATCCATATTGGCACTTGTGAAAAAAAAACAGCACAGCCATTATCACAATCTTGACCTTTATACATATGCACATCATACTAGGACAGACCCACTTTGCTACCTTCTCCGAAAGATGCCTACCTTAAATGTAAATATGACAGTGATTTTAACAACACAAGGCACCCTAGATATAAGCAGTGACCTAACCTGAAATCCAGAACACAACAGTTCTACTAATTAGTATATAAATGTGAGCAGTATGCATTACAATAATTGAACAATATCAAACAACTATGATGACAGAAAATTCTTGTAAAAGAAAGTTTTAAGAGGAGGAGATAAAATTAATATGAATGATTTACATTTATGGGAAAGGTAAAATAAGAGTCAGAAAATTAAATTTTCCATTGCTTTGTATAATAATAATACAAATCATTTGTCCAGACATCTTATGTTACAGTGGGAACATAATATGTATGTACATAGATATCGGACACATCGAGCTCAACCTAGGTTATTTGATCAATAAGGAATGATGCACACACATTCAAATCTTACCGACAATACACCATACATATATAGTGATTACATAAAAATAAATAATACTTCTTACTGTAGAGATTTTTGGGGCTGTGTAGAAGAATCCTTGTAGGCAATAGAAACAACTGTTCACTAGATACTTTTTTAGGCCATCTTTGAACCCGTTTATTGAAGTAAACATTAATTCATGGGGGAAAGAGTCAGTGGCGGATACAGAAAAAACTCAAGGGGGGGGCGCAACTTATCTTGAGTTGTCTTTACTTTTATCGTAATAAAAGATGATCAAGTCACAGGCAAAGTATATGAAAATTTTATTTAAAGTGATTATAAACATGTAAAAGACAATGCCATCTTATGATATAAAAAAGTAACAATTGTGGTTTTGCAATGTTCGGCATTACAAGCGGACCCGCAAGGGGGGGGGGCGCGCGCCCCCTGTGCCTCCCATCTGTATCCGCCACTGGAAAGAGTTAGGCACGTACGATTTTAAGCCCATAGCTAAAGGGCTCTTAAAGGTCAATTTATATTTGTGTTTGGTGATACGTATTTGGAAATGAGACCTCATTAGATGATTGAGGATATCATCATTTATTTTTAATCTAAAGAGATTGACCTTGATGATAGAATATTTCCCTGGGAAACACCTATTTCTACCTAATTTGGGTCAAATTTTCCTTTATATGTTATGCAATAACAGTTCAAAACGCTGACTTCTGTAAATGTTTCCCAGACTTGCACCATATTTTTTGCAGTCTGAGGATGATTGTTTTACTAGCATAGGGGGAATCCACTTCTCACTAGAAGATGTTGGTGCGATTGCAAGAGAAACTGTCATCCTAAGACAATAAAAGCACCGTGAGAGCCAAGAAAACAATATTAATGCAGACAGCCAGTTGGGGGCTCCAAACCCCCCCCCCTCCCCCCAAATTAGTAGCAGCCCCTTGTGGCGACTGCCCAAGAGGGACCCTGAGAAATTTCCCCTCTTTTCCCTTCCACTGCAGTGTTTTTGAGGAGCCCCATGGCTTCTGTGCAATGCCATTTGTGTAACAATTACTTTTAGAGAAAACTATGGAATAGTACTTAAGTGTATATTTCGATAAGATTGTAAAATATGTCCAAAAAGATTGCAAAACTTATGTGCATGATCAAGAAAGATTTATGAAAGTGATGTTCATAAACAGAAAAAAATTAATTATTGACATAACTTCTAAATATTCCCAAAATTAACTAGTGACAGAATTATGTACTGCCAGGTCAACCTCCTCTGTATAATGATTTCAAACTAGTGATGGCATAAACGACTCTTTTTGTGGAGCTGCCAGACCATTCACAACACACGCCAGAGAGCCACTTGCACAGTGCGACTCAACAAAGTATTTTATTGGTTGAGGGGAGGGGAGTGGAAGGAAGGGGAAGAAGGGAAGGTGGTGAGGGGGGATTTCTGATTGAAAATTTAAAATGCAACATTTCCTAGATCACAATTTGTAATGTTGATTTCAAATCAATCACTGGTTGCATATTCACAATGTTTAACAGGTGATATAACTGAGGAATTATATCTACCGATATATTTTATCTTTCATGGACGCAGAAAATGTATTCTGTCACCTGTGCTCAGAGATGACGGCAATTTAAAAAATTCTGTTGTAACAAAATATTCTCTCCAAAACTACATGATCATGTTAAAAATTCATAATTAATTTCTTCGAGTAACCTTTGTTGTTTGGGTTAGAATAAATTTTCATTTTTGTCTCGTATTGTTTTCATAAATTTGCCGTTACCGAAAACTTATACATGAGCATCTTCCACCATTTTTCTTTCACAATGCATGGAACATGCAGGAGAGAGAATTACGATAAGGGTCACTTGTATACTAATCTCCACGGATAACAACATTTTACAATATTCACCTGATTAAGAAAGTAACAACAACTAGAAAAAAAATTAAGTGCACAACAAGTAATTATTAAAAAATATGTATACAAAATCAAATAACTCCAAGCAAATGTGGACCAAACTCTGAAAACATCCCAACTTTACTTCTGATTGAAGCTGGAGATTCGTTAAAGAAATCCAAGTATGTAGCAGCAGCACTAGTGCCCACAGTGACAGGCATAGTACGAGGGAAGTTTTTTTTTCAACCTCCAATGGGCCATGAACACAAGATGAAAAGATTGATTAAAAATAATTTCATAGGTGAATCTTGAGAACACTAGTGGTTTCCTTTCGACATAATTGCCTAGGCGATTGAGGATTTGGTCGTGCCTGTGGACAAGCTTTACTATACCTTCATCATAGGATGTTGCCGCCAAAATGTTACCTTTTTCCTGAAGCTCATCGCCCGTTTGAAAACGCTTTCGTCCAAGCCACATCTTCATTTCAGCGCAAACATGGAAGTCACACGGCATTAGGTCGGCATTGCACAGGGGGTGATCAAAAACGTCCCATTGAAATTGCTCAAAGAGCAGTTGCGCTGCATCAGCACTAAGATGACAGGATTTGTCATGGATCAGAACACTTCCAGAAGTCAGCATGTCTGTTATTTTGAATGGGAATGGGCATAATGTTTCACACTGCTTTACACTCTAGCCACAGTGCATTAAAAATCCTCTTTAATCAGTATAAAGGTGAAGACATGTCAATGCTGAAGACGTTCGGCAAGTTTTCTGGCTGTCGCATCGCAGGGCACACTTGGCGGGAGAACCAACTGAGGCAGTGTTGTTGATGACATTGCAACCAACCTTAAACTAACAACTTACGGTCAGAAATGACTTGAGCGTGTAGTGCATAGGATGTGCAGTCGCCATGTGCACAGTATCTGCCTGTCGCTTGTATGGTGTTTTTGATGAGCTATCGGAGGTTAAAAAAAAAAGTCCCTCGTACATAGAAGAGAACCGTCGGCGAAAGATGGTCATTGAACAAAGACCCCTTGGCACTGACAAGTCAATACCACCCTGGAGTACCAGACTGTCGATGAGGCCATTCACCAATTTAAACAGAATTACGTCAGCATGTTGGCATCACAGCTGAAGGAGGAGGAGATAAAAATGGCTCTCCAAATCGCTGACTCGTGTAGTACAGAAGGTATAGCCAAGTCGGACACCAAGCGTTCTTACGAATGTCTTTTGTAGGTCTTGAAGCTGACGAGTGTTGTTGAGCTGGTAAGGAGACCAGATGACAGACCCATACTCCAGTATCGGGCATACCAAGGGCTTGTACAGCTTGATCATGGGGAAAGGAATGCTGAAAGTTTACCACGGATCTAAATGTGAATCCCAGAAGAGAGCTGGAATGTGCAACAATAAGAGAAATGTGGTCAGAGGGACTGAGTGAAGGTGATATAAGGACCCCAAGATCCTTAAACTTATTAACTCTTTTCAAAACAGTGGCATACACAGTGTAGTCAAGACATTACGACACATTTCTGAGCATTAAGTTCCATTGCATTAATGTCACATCAATTGGCAATGTTAGTGAGGGACAGTTGCAGATTACATACTGCGTTCTGAGGGTGAGGAGACATTACTAAATATTTTGATGTCATCAGTAAACATGAGGAAGTGTGAGTTAACTGCTTTATCAATACATATCATTAATGAATAAATTGAAAAGAAGAGGGCCTAGATGTGATCCCTGGGGCATGCCAGATAAAATGTGAAATGGCTTAGATGGTGATCCATCACATTTAACTGTCAGTGTCCTGTCACACAAGTAGCTATTCAGCCATGCCAACAAGGAACCATGCACACCATATCCTGCCAACTTAGTTATTATAAGGCTATGATGAACCATATCAAAGGGTTTGGAAAGCTCTAAGTATATGCAATCAACCTGGCCGGAATCACTGGTAGCAGGTAGGGTGTACTTAACCCTCTCCCTATTGAAGTTTAAATGCCTCATTCTCCGCTCCGTCCTAACCCGGCCAAAACCGGCCGCCGCCATTTAAGTCGCTCCTTCATAAACCGGCCGAATCTGCCCGGCCTGTCCTGCTCTGTTTGGGACAGCCTTTTGAGCTTCATAGGCATCTGTTTTATCTTGAGAGTGTTTATCTTTGCTAGCACAAGCATCCTTCCTATCTCTCGTTTCATTAAGAAGAAGCAGAACGTCGTCACCATGAGCTAAAATCCCGATACAATAAGGTGCTTTGTTCCAGCGTGGCACATTAGCTGGGAAGTAGTGAGAGAATATTTTTAAGCTATTACGATGGGATTTTTAGGAAGGCCAGTTTTGAAATGGTGTGATACGAAAACCCTAGGCCTGCCCTGTGTTATTTAGAGTGACTGTCATATCTAATGGCGATATTTCTTTGTGTGTGGTCACACAAGCTCACGCTTTTCCTATCTCACATGGCAAGGAGGCGAAGCTCAGCTCAAATGAAAAGAAAATTAATCCCCCTCAGTTCTGTTTGTGGGTGGTCACACGCACTCTCACACTTTTCCTATCTCATATGGCGAAGAGGCGAAGCTCAGCTCAAATGAAAAGAAACCTAATGCCCCTCAGTTCTGACCATGGCTTATTTAAGTGAGGATGCTATTGCAGAAGAAGTGAACAGAAGTGAATTTTCGAGTGATTCAGATAGTTCTAGTTGTTTGAATGGAGAAGAAGGATACAGTTATAGTGACAAATCAAGTGAAGTAGAACTTAAGGATGACGTTACCCCAAGTTCGAGTGATTTAAAAGGTGATATTCAGGAGCATGACTATTGGAAGGACACCCTGATTTTTGAAGAACCGTCGGAGTTCAAAGAAGAGAGAGGGCCTATTCATAATTTGGCGATAGGTGATAATGAATTTTCCTTCCTGAAATATATGCTAGGGGGCAAAGATTTTTTTCACAACATTGTCAATAGCACAAACAAATATGCAGAGCATCTTCAACATTCCTCAGGAAAGGCTGACGAAGACTGGGTAGATGTTACGTGCGATGAAACGGTGGCATACATTGGAGTGCTTGTATACATGGGAATATTCGATTTGCCTGAAAGCAGGGATTACTGGCATAGCTATGATATTGACATCTCAATTGTTCGTGGCTGTATGACCTTTGGAGGATACTAAAAAATTTCAAAATATTTTCATATTAGTGATATAACTCAAGAAAAAAACAGGGAGAGGAGGGTTTTGATGTATTGAATAAAATTAGGCCGGTTCTTGATGTAATGGAAACTTTTCATCAGAAGTATAAACCAGGTAGGGAATTAAGTGTTGACGAGGAGATGGTTGCTTTTAAAGGATGTCAATACACGAAACAATACATCCAAGGAAGTGGGGATTTAAAGTTTGGGTTTTAGCAAGCTCCCATGGCTACGTTCTGCAGGGAAATGTGTACCTAGGAAAAAAAGATATAAGAAACCGTGAAATGTTTCTTGGGACGCAAGTTGTAATGAATTTAATGAAAAACTATTTAGAGAAAAATCATCACGTTTACTTTGATAGCTTTTTTCAAGTGTGACGCTCATGACATTACTACTTACGAATAACACATACGCATGTGCTACTACAAGATCATCTAGTAAAGAATGGCCTGAGGAATTAAAATATCCAAAAAAAACTTAGACTCCAAAGAGGAGAGAGTAGAAATTTCCACTTAGCACTTTACAGGCAGCAGATAGGTAAATTCTCCTCCCGTAAAGTAGTAGGACGTAAAAGACTCCTTCCGATGGGCACATTTTCACAGAGACAGCAACACTCTCTTGCAAAGTTCGTGGGGAGAAAAAAAGTGTGTGCCTATTGCAGCTCCAAGAAAAGAAAAACTCCTACTGGTCGGAGCATAGAAACGTCATGGAAATTCATAGGATGCGATTTACCTGTTTGCAAATTAGGATGTTATCATCAATATCACCAAGAAAATAGAGTTGAAGGAGGGAATTAAATTCAATATAAGGTAAGGCAAACTTCTATCAATAAGTCAATATATTCTTAGAACGTATACAAATTTTAAAATAAAACACTTAAATATCTTTCAAGTTATTGTAAGTTAATTGAAGAAACCTGCGTCAGTTCCTCATCGCCGAGAAAAATAGGTCTACCAGTGGGGCAAATGGGTATTTAAACTTCGTGCGTGACAGGTAAATGTTTACGGCCGGTTTCGGGCGGTTTAGGAAGGAGAGGGTTAAGAAACTCAGGCAGGTTTGAAATAGTTGAACGGTGTACGAGGAAGCCATGTTGAGATGGGGAGATGCACCTAATGCAGGTTGAAGTAGAGATGGTCTAAAATAATACTTTCATAGACCTTGGCAATGGATGATTGGATGACAGTCAGTCTGTGGTTACATACACTGCCAAGATCGTCGGACTTGAAGTCAGGAATTACATAGTCATTGTTGAGTGACAAAGGGAAAATTCCTTGAGCAGAGATGAAAATAAAACAGGAAGATGATAATCCAGGACAGGTGCACAGTACTTCAGCACTACTGGAGGGATGTCATCAGTTCCAGGTTCTTTCTTGGGATCAAGAGATTGTTGTCTACGTTGAACATTTCCCAGAGTGATGACACAGTTGGAGATAGACATGCTCCAGCCAAAATCGAATTCAGGAATACTGATGAGAAGTACTCAGAGAAAAACTAACATTTTTCATCTGCAGTCATAGCCTCTCATGAGTCGAAGATGAGATGGGATGGAATGGCAGGAGATTTTTTAAGGCTATTGACATGTGACCAGAAGGATTTGATGTCATGAGGAATGGTATTTTCAAATTTCCTAATGTAAACTTGTAGACACTCTTCAGCTAGATCCTTGAACTGTTTTCTCAGGTCACGAAAATATTGTAGGTAAGAAGGAAGACCAGTAGATTTAAACTTTTTGTGAGCAAATTTTTTCATAATTACTTCGAAAACCACATCGGAAAAGAAGATGAATGGATTCTTTTGATTGGTGTAAACTCCCTTACAAGATGACTTAAATTTGTGCAGAATCATTAAAATATTTCTCGACATCTGATGTTGGTTCCAGCAGTACGTGGGTAGTAGATATTTTGAATTGCATGAAATATAGCATCAAAATTGCATCCCTTAAGTTAAGTTGAAATCACCCAGTAGTAAAACATTTTCAGAAAAGCAATGGGCAGTAATAACTTTCATATTCATCTTCATATTTATTTTTGCCAAAGGATCTTTTTACATTATATGAGACACATCAGTTAAGCACATTCACATTTAAACTGTACAGTATACCATCACAATTCCTCATCTAGGAGGTATTCATTAAGTGAGTAATACAGTTTTTCTTGTAGCATAATTTTAATTTTTACTTTAAAATATTATTTTTTTAATTTCTTTGTACTTTGTTGGAAGTTTATTAAAGAGAAGAATCCCCATAGCTCTGGGACCAAGGGAAGTATTACTAGTCCTGACAAATGAAATATGTAAGTTATTCCTCAATCTCATTGAGTAATAATGTACATTGGAGTTTTTATGAAATTCAGAAATATTGGTCAGTACATACATTAAAACATAATATATACAAACACAAGGAAAAGGCAGTAATCTTATAATGCCTTGAAAAAAGGTCGACACGGTGCAGTGATAGGAGCATTTAACATTAGTCTAACAGCTTTATTTTGCAGGTTAAATATTGCAGTAGCAAAGATAAAGAACCCCAAAACAAAATACCATATACCATGAGAGAGTAAAACTCTCCGGAATACAGAGAAAGCAATACATCAGTAGAAACAGTGCATCTTATAAATATAAGCATGTAGGTAGCATTTTGAACTAAGTGTACTAGCTTATTCATCTACATCATCTTCATTTACAGTGTCACTAAAATCAGCTGGAAGCTAGGTTGGTTGGGGGGAATATAAACATGCACAGCCCAGTGGAAAAAGCAGTATAAGGAGGCCAGAGAGACAAAAACACATTCAGATCCACAAGCAGGAATGGAGAGTAATTGGCTGGGAATGCACTCGTGGATCCTCACTTAATATATTACCAGCAAACACCCCGAGGAGGAATGAAAAGTCATTATGACATAATCTTGATGTCATTTTCAAGTCATGGCTTGGTAGTCACAGTGACCTCAAAATGGTCCCTTGAAATGACATCCTTCGTGACTCATGATGATGTAAATATGACCTTTAAATGACTACCTATCATTTTGACCTAACTTTGACTGTTTGTGACCAAACCTATTTGTTCTTCTAATGACAATTCATACTATAATTTCTGTATTTAGATTGTTATTTAGGGATAAATTAAAAACTTCAGATATGAAACTCAACCTTTATTAGGATTTATTGCAACAAAAAACAGATTTTACAAGAAGAATTTCCTCAGGATTTGTTTATAATTTTCCTTTTAATGTTCCTTTTCTCCCTCTTCAAATACAAATCGAGAAAAATCATCTACATTGGCCATTTCAGTTGATTCTGTAGATTTCCTTTCCCTTCAGTTGCCTCTAATTGCTTAGGCAATTTTGTTGAATCACCGCTGAATCTTTGCCTTCGTCTTCATTACTTTACCCTGAGGGAAATTCTTCCATTGTGGGACTACAAACAAAGGAAAAAATAACATCAAGAAGCTGAAAGTTTCTAATTTTCATTATACATTAAATAGAAAAATTGATACTAACTGCAAATAGCCTTATTGATGTAGGTTTTGTTGAAAATAATCTTTCCAAGCTCTCCATCACAATTGATGCAGCGAGCAAATTCATTTGTACACATATTTCTGGTCACATAGGCTGAAAACTCCATCTCATCAGTACATATATGATCAACTGCAATTTGTCTAAGATATTAAACCTGAGAGAGGAAACCAAAATAAATTTTAGCTTTAACATATGGCACAAGAAGGGAAAATAGAAAGGGCTTGATAGAATTGTGATGGATGATGTAGAGCAGATAACTGTCAATTTACTCACAAATGATTTGAAGAGAGATGAGGTTTCTAGGAGCTCTTCAAAGTTGTTTAAATCCTTCTCATCATCCAGAGAAGTTTTGGCATATTAGCTGCTTCAAACATCTCATCTTCTGGAGCGATATAAAGCAAATTTTCATTTCCTTTTCCTCTCCTGTATGGCTGCAATCTCTTGTCTCGTTTGTAAAAACAAGCGTAAATAATCCGAGAAATCGCAGATTACAGTGAAAGAAACGCTCCATTGTTGATTTGAAATGAAGACCGATATTTATTATTGGCTATTATTCCCGTAGTGACGCACGTACGAGCTCTCACCGAAAATATAATTGAAAACGAGGAGAAGCTTAATTATTTCTTACGCAAATATAGCAATCAGCGAGGATGAGTTATTTAAAAAAACCGCGGCGCATTCTAGTTTAGAAATGGCGCGTCACGGATTTCCTTCGAAATATTTTGGCGAAATAGGCTCGTTCCCGGGGACTTTCTTGCGGTAAAAGCGAATAAAAGACCATTTTCAAGGAACAATTATGTATCATATAACATCATTAAATCTCAGACGAAAATCGATAAAAATATCGAGACCAAAAAAATCGCTATCCAATAAAATATAACGATAAATATCATCCAATACAAATATCGGGGCCCATAAAAATCGTCTATCGATAAAACACCACGATGTATCATTTCATAAAAAAATCTCCAGCCCGATGAAAATTTGCCTTCAGATAAAATATATCACGTTATATAATTCGATGAAAAAATGCCTCCTATTTAATATCGTGATGCACCATACATTAGTAAGTTTTTAAAGCACTGATTTATGGTCTAGCATAAACGAAGGCCAACCCTATACATAGCTGTATTTTCCCAAACTAATTTCCCGATGCCAAAACATGATAATTTATCGCGCGCGACGACGCGATCGGGTGATAAATCACAATGTTTCATTGCGGCTGCGGCTTTTAGGAGACGATAAATCGTGATATTTTATTCGAGCAGCAATTTTTATTGGGTGATATTTTTGCAGTGGCGATTTTTTATCGGATTATCAAGCGTAGTATTTTATCAGATGGCGATTTTTATCAGGCCCAATATTTGTTATCGGATGATACATCTTTATATTTTATAGAAAGGATATTTCTACCTAATAATAGTAATTCCGTAGTATTTTATCGGAAGACTATTTTTAACGATTCCGATATTTTTAATGACTCAGTTAATTTATCGCACCCGATATTTTTATTGGACGATATATCGTGATATTTTATCGGTTCCGATATTCTATCGGTCCCGATACTTTTATTGGGTCCTACTTATCGGACAATCATTTATCGATAATGTACAAAACTCAAATTAGTATTCCCGATATAATTAATTATCGCGATATTTCACGATATATATCGCCCAGGGCAAGTGGCACAAGAACTATGAGGGTTCTAGGTGAACCCTCTTAAGGATACAACACACCGGGGCCGGGAACCAAGCCCGTGGCTTATATGCCCGATCACCCGGGGAGGGGCTGGAGAGGTAGGAAAAAGGATAGAGGTGCCGCCGCGATGGGAGCCCGCCGACGCCTCTGGGAGGGGATAGGAGCGGAAGGGAGGGGACGGGGAAAAACACCTCAACGCTATAGAAGCGAAAAGGGCCCACTAAAGAGCGAAACCAAGCATACGCGATTAATTTTCTACCAATTCTAGTAGATTTTCCTATGAGGAAGAAAAATCCATCGATCGAATTGGTAGATTAAAGTGGCACAGTCACATCTTGGGGTACCAATAGGGGAAGGGAAGGAGGGGAGAATTTTAAGGGCCTTTTAAAATTAGATCTAAAACCTGGCTATGCCACTGAGTGACCTATTAGATGTAGCCACTGGCTATTGGCAGATGGGTCCTAGGAATTCAAACCTGGGGTGAAGCTTTGGGCTCCCCAAAATTAATAATTATCTGTAGAACTAGCCCAAAGAAAGGAACTGGTCCCCCTCCTTAAGGTGTGATATTCGCATGCGCGGTTGTGTGATTGTCAGGGGTCATCTCTACCCTCACCTTTCCAAACCAACCTTCAGGTTGGAATGCGGGGAGAGTGAGTAACGTAGACAATATTTGACATTTTTTTTATAGGTTCTCACTTTTAGTGAAGACTTGTACGAATGAATTCAAAGTCAAAATGACGTCACTTTGACATCAGTATGACCCGAAAAAAGTCACCTTCACAGTCATGATCGACTGAATAGTGACTTTTCGTGGGTCATTTTGAGGTCATAGTGATGTCATTTTGACTTTTCTTCCTCCTTGGTACGTACTATAATATGCTCCTTCCATACTGTCTTTGTGATTTACATAGATCATGTTTATTTTATTTCAAGAGTACATTGTCACAGATATCCAACAAATTTGCTGAAATAGTAGAGACTGACTGCAAAAGGCTTCAGTATCCTGTTAAATAAATTACTATAACTAATGAAGTATTTCACTTACGAATCAAACATCACCGATGTTTGTTAGGGGGATAAGAAGATTAGTTAACCTTAATTAACAACCTCGTAATAAAACAAAAGGTAGAGGAAGCCATTCTTATTTGCCAATTAGTTCAAAATTTTATGTAAATGACTAGAGCTTGGATCAGGGTTCTACAAGAAAATAGAGAATTTCAAACAAAAACAGGCCTGTTACCACAAAAATGTTATTACGTATGTATACCAAAATTAGAAATGTACAAAGAAGGTGAAACTAAGAGATAGAAACACAAACACATGATGCGGATACTGCGGCAGTGAGGAGATGGAATGACGGTCAAAAAAAAACATGTACGGAAAAAATATCACTTTGACCGGGAATCAAACAACAGATCTTCTGCTCAGCAGATTTAGGTCGGGAGGGTCGAGAAATATAGTATTTTATGGTCATTCCCTATAGATTTTGCCGAGTTACTAGTGACTCCGTAAGATACATCCAAGGTAGTGTACCAGAATAGGGAAATTGCATACTTTTTATAAACAGTATGCTGATATACTACAGTAAACACTTAGTACCGCAATATACTTTTTTTCGCTTAAAATTCAGTTTATACACTAGAAAATGACTCCCAAAAGTCTCCCGAGTTTCGCGGGCAAAAACATACCGCCCCCACTAATCTTTGGCCGTGACGTCATAGTTCAGTAGGAGTCCAAGATCCAAGCCCAAACTGCAGGTTTGGAAGAGCCACGTTGCGTTTAAAGGAGAACATGGGTGAAATAAGGAAAAATTACAAGTGGTGCATTGTTCCTCTGTGCAATAACACCCCAGAAAAAATTTTCGTCTGCATTCCCACGGAGGAAATTAGAAGAAAAGCCTCGATGCATGCCGTCTGTCGGGATGAGCGTTACGGAAAAATAAGAGTATAATAAACGGAATGATAAACCCGTGTGCTATGTGAGCGAAGATAACTTTAATATAAATAATATTTCCATATTTCATTGACTGAATAACTTGAAACTGAGATTTTTCGATAATTCGGCCGCCGTAGAATAAAAACTCAACTTCACAATCAAAAATCGAGATAGGTGTTTATCGATGGTTACGATGGACTCAAATTATTTATGGCACTTGTTAAATTTCAATTACGGAAGGACATAGAAAATTCCATGATATTTAAAATCAAGGGAGGAAATATGAAAATATAGAGCAACTTTGATCCTCATGCATTCCAGTGCCAGCCAAGAAGACAGCGTTTTCTTCTACTGTCGGCGTCAAAATGATGTGCCGCTGTACTTTGCAAATTTATATCCTGGCATCACTGCATGCTATAATAATGAACTATACGTCATTTTAAAGGAAATTTTATCCTAAATTCTGATTTATTTGATTACAAAAAAATTGAAAAATGTAGACACGGCCAGTGCAATAAATGACTCCGCGCACCGAAAAATTAGCCGTTTCGTCAACTTCATGAACTTTGCAACTCAACCTAAGGAAAACTACTACGTCTACAGCATTCATCTTCCACATTAATTTACACTCATCAGTGCGGATTAATAAAATGGCTTTTGGGTATTTTTAGAACTTATATTTTGTTATAAATTAATGAAAATATTTAAAAATTATCTTGTCCCATAGTTTACCCCGAAAGATAAAGGAAGTTGTAGATGGAAAAAGAATGGAATCCAGAGGTGGTCACAAAAAATGAATCGCAGCATTCTTTGATTTTATTCTACGCCGTTGCTTGCTTTTCAGAAAAAGTTGAGTCACAAGAGGAATGTTCCGCGGCCCTTGATTTGGAAACTGTGGAGATAGAGGAAGACGTGTGGCTCAGCAATTTCCATTTAGTTGGTTGTCAGGATAAACCAAGGATCCATTTAAAGGTTGTCAGGCCATCGTATAAAGATAGGACTGATGTGCACCACAGGGGAAATGGGGTGTTTGAGGGAAAGTCAAACCCAAAGTTGCCCAAAGAATGTGCATCTCTCATATGTTGCTCTTTCCCCACTTAAAACCAAATAGAAATTGGGTTGGGATGATATTTTCACCACGGATTCCAGTGATAGTGAGAGTGCAGGTGAAGCTTATCCCTCCAGGATTTCAGATACGGAATTTTTAAGTGACAACGATCGCAATGCGATGAGCTCGTCTTGAGGGTAGGTTTCAGATATATCGTGAGAAAAGCTCCCAAAATGTATTAAAGACTCTGTTTGGAAAATATTAACATTTTAATGCTACTTTAGGAAGGCTTTCATTACAAACATAACTTCGTAACACCTGAAGACGTTGTGTTTATTATATTGATCGAAGTGCGATTGACCGATTCTTTCTGCAGAATAGGAAGTGGCTTAAGGGTTTTGAGTCACAAGATGGTAGATTGTGTTGGAAGTTCGTCTATATTATCGCTACTAAATTGAAACATTAATAGTCTGGCTTCCTCAGAGCTTCCTGTCGCCCTCCAGGCAAGGTATTTTTAAGTTGAAAGTATCATCGACAGCTTCGAGGTGGAAATAAGTTCACCATAAGACTCTCTACCGGACTGCCAAAAGAATACACATTTTACATGAGTATACGCTTTCGTCAATATTATACGCAAGTCTCACTTTGTTATGAACTATAAAACATTTCAGATGCACATCAGCTACCTTTCCATTTCTCGGCATCGACTTTCCGCGCCGACGAAGTCTACAGTTTCACTAAAATACCCTGTTATCATGATGGAATCAGTAACAGGAAGCTTGATTGGATCAGCCTAAGAATAACCATATTCCTTCATCTTTACGCAATCTATCGCTTTCAATGGAGGAGAAATAGATCAAATAATAGCCCTGAAGTCACAATGAACAACTCCGATACGTCTGCACTTCAATAAATGAATCATAACCACGCCGTCGCATGTATTCAATTCAAGTACTATGGCCGTGCCGCCGTGCCTCCTCGTACTGAACTATGACGTCACTTTTCTACCAGCCAATCATCGGGCGTTTTCGCTTCTCACTTGCATTTGAAAATTCTCGTGAACTTTGATGCATTAAATATCGCAAACCACGTCATAAAATAATTTAAAAAACTTTCACCGAGGTATGCAAACATATATTTTTATATAATTTTGGGGCTATTGATTATATCTTAAATATATGCAAGTTCCCTATTACTTACATAGACAGAAAAAGATACTAATTATTATTTTTTCCCTTTTCTTGACCTCGTTTGTATTTTATATTGTTCTTATGTTTTCTTTCATAGCCCTGATGATAGTTTAAAATAAACAGAAACGTTGGCTAAAACTTTTTTGCATAACATACATTGAACTGCACTCCAAGAATTATTTTAACATGATAATTATTGTGAATACGAAAAGAGAGGTATCAAAGGGCTACATTTTGATGGAATGAAAGACTATACTTTTGTCAGATGAAAAAAGGCAAGAGGACTTATCAATCCAAGTTTAGAGGGGAATGTGTAGTGTTAGTTGAAGAAACAGGGTCCCACTTTTGGCGGTTTGCCTCCCCCGTCGGAGGATAAGCAAAAGTTATAAAATCTGCGATTTTCGATTCCTTTCCGAGTGAAAATTAGATACACAAAATTAAAAAGGATTTTAATGCGATGGTACCACGTGAATAACGTCCAAAAAGGAGGCATCATCCCTCTGCTACAAGCATAATTCCAACATCCCTTGCTGTGTGAGTAAACTCTTCTCGGGATTCCCACCGGGTTAATTTCTCTATTATGGCAAACGTTTCAAGCTCCGACTCGGGGCTCATCATCAGGGATAAATTTTGTTGAATCCCGAGAAGAGTTTACCCACATCATTCGCCGGGAAAGCATCAAATCATAGTTCATCCCTTACAGAGGTCTATTTGCTAATTGCACAAAGTTGACTTACAATTAGATTTGCGACTTAAACAATGGGAGGGAAATCTAGGGACCGAATTTGCATTGTTGCAAGGATGCGTTTGGCGGCCAATACGAGTTTTTTTAACTGCTGGATTTTAATATCGACTTTAAGGACTACCCGCTGATGACATATTGGAGAGAGACCACATTACCTCCGTCTATATCTGACCATAGTGCTGTGGATTTTCAAAAATCTTTTGATGAACGCTCAAATTTGAAATTAAATATTTCTTTTTATTGTGCATACGGACGAGAGATTCGTGAAGAAATTCACAAAAACTTTGTTGACAACAGCGAAAGATGAGGAATGACACTGACATAAGAAATAAAGATTGGAAAGAAGATAATTGAGTAATTCTTTCCTGATTGTTCCTCCACACCGGATACTGAAAGATTAAATATTAGTTAGACTTACGAATAAAGACGCACTGGGTGTGAATTTTGGTGCTTTTGGGGCGTGAGAGAGGCGTGCGGGGAGGGGACGCGAGCGACCTTCGCCAAAAATCCATTTAGTCACATCTTTCGGACAATGCCGAAATTGAAGCGCGTATCCAAAGTTCGCACACCTTTATAGCCACTAGAGAGGACTTTTCAATCTTCTCATAGACCGTAGACTCCCTTCCTGCATTCTCGGATCCACAAATATTTCATCAATCCTCTAAAAGTTGGTAACATCGATTTGTTTAACGCCGACGAGGCGCCTAATAAGGGACAAGTCGTCTCACTACGCTTCCTTTATTACCTTCTAGCATCTTCCGATTTATATTATCAAAGATAAACGACCTCCTAGCAGCATACGCGGGATGAATTTTGCTGTATTCGAGGCGTGGGAGGGGGAGAAGCGAGCGGGGAGGGGAAGGGATCGGCCTGCGGCTCTTGGATCCGCGACGCTGCGTGGGCGTTGGAATATTTTCTTCGCGGACGCGGACTCAAATTAGGCATTTTGTGGCTAAACGGTGGCAGATACGTCAAAATGCACGAAGTTTTGGCCTAAAGAGCAGTAACTCGGCAAAATCTGTAGGGAATGACCATAAAATACTATATTTTTCGAATTTCGAACCTCCCCCCCTAAATTGCATTTGAGCGAGGGTCAGAGGTTTACCTAGAGGTCTCAAATTTTTCAGGCCTTATTTTTGATCGGTCCCACAACTTCTTTCATTGGGCCTGATGGATTGGAAAAAAAATCGATTTTTCCGATCCGCCCTAATGTACAGTATTTATTGGTTTTCCTTTGGAAACTGCTATGGAACAAATTTTCAACCTTTGGAACTCATTTGGAATTAACACTGGAGCTGAGTTGTACCACTCGTTCATCTGTTTTGGAACTCATTTGCACACCATGCAATCTGCTTGTTGTAGCAATTTAAGATGGTTTCGAAGGTTCCCTTGAAATTTATGGTGGTCTTTTTAGACAATTTAGACCAGACGATGATGGGGGATTGAAGTGCGGCAGCCCACATAAGACACTGCCTCAAAAAGGTGCCTTTAGATGCATTTCAGGTGCCTATAGCAAGCGCTAGTGCCTTACGCCTTTTTCAAGGTGCTTTAAAGGTGCATTAATGCATATTTAAACTGCCTTTAGCAGGCACATTTGCCTTAATCCTTTTAAAAATGCCTATCGTGTGAGCACACGAAAAATAACACTCGTATAAAATCTGTCTACTTCGAGTCTACAGGTAAATTAACCGATGGAAGTTCTATATGTAGCCCATTATGGAGGTGGGTTAAACTGTTCATTTAGATGAACCGTTCACTTGGAACCTGTTCAGCAAAAAAGAACAGTTCAAAATATCTGTTCATGGCCAACAGTCAGGGTCATTCAGGTAGAAAATACTGTTTATCGGACGTTTAGAGTAAATGAAAGATTGGTGTGGTATCATATGGTTTGTGCAGTTTGTCATAGTAATGGCAAGCAAATTCTGGCCTGGGCCTTTACGTCGAAAGGGCGCCGCTTTCTACGCTACGTCGCACCGATGAGCGCTGCCGGCATTTCATTCATTCTCTCTCAAGGCCTACTTACGTTCATTATGCAGTACGAGTTGTCTATATGCAAGGGGACTGCATAAAGAGGGTCCAATTCAATTCCACAAAAGGTTGATTTCTGTTGCCACTTCGGTCGTATATTATTCAGTTTTCAAAAATGTCCGTGGCGCTGTGATGGGTGCAATGCGATTCGCTTTTTTCCAACTATTTGCAGCTTAATGTTTGTTAGCGAGGAATAGCTTTGATAAGTTATGAACTTGATAGAACTCATCATCATGAACATATATTTGGGTCAACACCCCTGATTATACCTTACTTCCTCGTAGGGGTGTGCGAGACCTCGAAAATTTGAGTCGAGTCGTTGGCACTCGACTCGAGTGTTTCGAGTAGTGTTACGAATGTCGAGTCGAGTCGTCTCGGTTACAGAGCTGTCGAGGCCAGTGAGTTAAGGAATCCGCCGACATGTCGTGACAGGAGGCGTTATCATGAAACCCATGTAATAATATCGTTGGGACATAAGTCCTTCTAAAGGCCGTTTTACACGGTACACGGAATTGCGCAGGTTACAGCTGCATTAATTTCTAAAATGGCGTGGAATTGCGCGAATGCATGAACGAAATTAGAACAGGGGCTATTTTGCCGTCTCGCATCCACGCATTCTCGCATGTGTTCAAGCAATTCACCGCTTTGCACGACGCAATTTTGATTGCGCCTTCACACGTACGTCAGACTGCGCAATTCCGTGTACCGTGTAAAACGGCCTTAATGCCTTGGCCGTGAAGAGTCAGCTTGCTGTCGCAGCAGTCAGTAGTAGACATCGGCGCCAAAAACCTTTCCTTCAGCAGAGGCGGCCGACAGTCTTCCGACCCGACGGCGTATTCGGAATAATCGGAGTGAACCTCTGCTTCGCTCATACTGTAGTGTGCGATACTTTTATACCCTACCCTACTTCCTTAACTCAAACGCTGGGAGAATACGTAAAAATTGTTTAGATTTCTAGGAATAAACATGTAACTTTTAGGCTTTAACGGACAATGCCGGTTTGTCCCTGTTTGCAAGGTCGGTAAAAGCCAGGTCGTGACACGCTCCCATCTTGGTTCCCGCCTGTCTGTTGTTTACATGGTGTTAGCATAGGGCATGTGAATTAATTTCAAAAAATTGTGTGTTGCAGTGCTCCGCATTGCTCCAATTCCACGAAAAACGGAGTAAGAATATTTCGTTTTCCTTCTGATCCAGGGGCGCCGACTTATAAAAAATATTGGGGGGCCCATATCGGAAGTCTTGCCCCAGGAAGAGGTTAAATTGAAAGTGTGTCGCAGCACAGAAACACTACCATGATTCACAACACTTGATTCAGCTAACCTGCTTAACCTTATAATTATTTTTTTCAACACTCATTGTTTAATTTATTTTAAAAGGTAACTATCGTCAGGGGTGCCGACTTATAAAAAATATTGGGGGGGGGGCAATCCGGGGGCCTTTCCCGGGAAAATTTATAAAGAGTGAGTTTTAAAGTTTTTTAAAGCATTTTAGATTCCATCTGATCAACATTAGAAACCTGAAAACTCGATTCTCGATAACTTGACACTCAGAAGATAATCGAAAAGCCATACACATTTTTGCTTCACCCCCATAACGAATTATTGGGGGGACTCGGGCCCCCTCAAGCCCCATGGAGTCGGCGCCACTGACTATCGTAAAGCATGGGAAATAAAAATCGCCAATATATTTTTGTGATTTCACAAGGCATAATATAACTTAATTATTTTCTTGAATTATTGAGGGGGCTCCGCCCCCCCAAACGAATCTTTGAGGGGGCTCAGGCCCCCTCAGGCCCCATGGAGTCGGCGCCACTGTTCTGATCCTAAAAGAATGGCTCTGTGGTCGATAGATTGCAGAAGAAACAAATGGAAATGTACAATAACATCGCGCTTTTTGCTTCAGTTATTTACATCCATGATTGTCTTGTCATTGTTAATTGTCTGAGTCTAATTGCTCAATTTGGAATGCATTTCCTTCGTGCAGCATTTGCTGCCTCAATATCAGTGATTGAGTTTGGAATCCATCCTATTCTAATTAATGCTCTGATGTGTATTCATTTATTGCAGTTATTTGTAAAATCTTAAATGTACCTAAAGGCTCACCTGAGTGCACACTGACATTACTGTGTCACATTATTTGCCATGATTCTTGGAATATTTGCATGCGGATTATTCTAGTATTACATTTATTATTGGGATTGGCAATATTTACAATTTCTAACTAATCAACATAGGCCTCAACTTAAGACAATTAATAAGCATTCAATGAGAGTACATTATTATCATATGGAGAAATCATATTATTTTGAGTTTAAAAAATGTACAGGGACCTTGTATTACGAACTAAGAAATAATATTACAGTGGAGTTATCAGTCTGGCGAAAAACCTGACCAAAATATCATGGTAAGTAATAAAAACCGATCCCATGCAAATGGCAGTGTTTGCCAATCAGTACCTCGCCAATGTGCCCCTATGCATGCAGAATTCAATAATATGTTGGGACAGCTTTAATACTGACCCCTGTCAACATATAAGGTCCTCAATGGCCCTCTTTCCGGTAACAGAAAATGAGGTAGGTATGGTATTTGGAGGAGGCGACCGACAGTGAGGTCATTTGCGCCATGAGGGAAGGGTGTGGAAGGAAGGGTGGAGAGAAACCCGGCGTCGGCGTCAGCCTGCTCTTAACGAAAGGCGCCAAGGGGACCACGGCTTAACGTCCCATCCGACGGACGGAGTGTTGCGCTTGAAATGTCCTCCACACAACATTCAAGCAGGGATCGGGCAGTCTCTGAAAATTCTCTGCCACTGCCGGGATTTGAACCCGAGCCCGCCGGGTGGGAAGCCAACACTCTAGCCACCACACCAACCCGATCCCCCAGAAAATGAGGTATTGAAGCACATACATAGCCTAACGTTGCCTTCTACGTATATATATTCATATACCTACCCAGGTCTGTAATGCCCTGCCTTCATGCTTAAAAAATGCTCCTACGAGGGCAAATTTCAACTACAATCTGAAACTCTTCCTTGTTAACAAAAGCTATTTTAGCACAAATAAGCTTCAAATGTGTATGTATTTTTTGTATTGACTTGTACTATATTTAACAATGTAAAGTCATGGGACCAATAAGAATAATAGGGTGGTTTCCTATTATTTTTTTATTGCCTTAATCGAAAGATTATTACTCCTGGAGTACGTATTTCACGCTTTTAGATTTTTAAATGACAATATCTATTTTTCGCGATTAAATGAAAAGTGAAAAATTTCAAGCGCGCGAAAACGCGACGCTCAAGTATGAATGCCGGGAAATATCTCCGTACGTCGTATTTCTGGTTCCCCCTCCCGCCCGGTGAGGTGACCTTGAGGCGAGGCTTAGCGCTGATACGTCGCAGGCTGCCAGCGGGTAGCTGAGTGCCTTGCTGAATGGTAGCGCTTGGCTTAAAAAAGGTTTATTAATACCTTATCAAACGAAGAAAACTTTCCGACCTTAGCCAGTTTTAGTAGGTGATTATTAAGACATGTTTCCCTGAGCTCTGTGCCTCATGCATGCATTGGTAACCTCAGACGATGTATAACTCCTATCTTCTCGTATAGAAACTAGGTCCCTGTGACGTCACGTGGAGTGGCATCGCATGGGCGCCAATCTGGCCTTTTTCAAATGAGGATAAAATTTGACCCTTGCCATTCGTCTAAACCGGTATTTCAAAAACCAAATAATTTGTGTATTATGAATACACTAATGGTGGGTAACGAATCGCAATCAATGCCTTTCGTTTTCTTTGATGAAGGAAACTACCCTATTATTATTATATCTATGCTGAAACCCTAATATATTAGTAATCAATCCGGAAAAAAGAAAGTAATTAGTGAATCCTAGAACCTATGCGGTAGAGCAAAGTGTATAATTGCCTATGGCCATGAAAAATTCCATGCACCTTACTTTCAAAATAAAGTAGAAAAATCTAGATACATTAGAAACTATTCACACAGAGCACTATGATGGGAATGTTTTGTCGCGTGAGTTGGACATTTTTTCAGGGTTGAAACAAGGCCCTGAGACTAAACAACCGCCCAGATTAGGAAGTATACTATAATTCCCTATGGCCGTGTAAAATGTCATGAACCTGAGTTTCTAAATATGGAAATGAGACATGGTTCCTTATACCTATGCACCCGGTGCGCTGTAGGGCGAAATTATTTTTTCGCGTGGGTTGGGGATTTTTTCAGAGTCGAACCGAGATCCTCAGGGTCAAAAACCGCCCGTATTATGAAGTATACTATAATTCCATACGACCATGTAAAAATTTCATGCACCTGAGTTCCTAAATATGGAAATGAGACATGGTTCCTTATACCTATGCACCCGGTGCGCTTTAGGGCGAAATTATTTTTTCGCGTGGGTTGGGGATTTTTTCAGAGTCGAACCGAGGTCCTCAGGGTCAAAAACCGCCCGTATCATGAAGTATACTATAATCCACGACCGTGTAAAATGTCATGCACCTGACTTCCTAAAAGGAAGTTAGACATGGTTCCTTGTACCTATACACACGGAGCGCTGTAGAACGAATTTTTTTTCGCTTGATTTGGGCATTTTTAAAAAATCAATTCAAGGTCCTCAGACTAAAAGCTGCCCGTATTATCAAGTATACTATAATTTACTATCACTTTGGAATATTTAATGAATCTAACTTGATAAATAAGGGAATAAAACATGGTTCCTTGTACCTATTCACCCGGAGCGCTGAAGTAAGAAAATGTTTGTCGCGTGGGTTGGAAATTTTTTCAGAGTCGAACCGAGGTCTTTAGGGTAAAATGCCGCCCGCATTATCAAGTATACTATAATTCCCTATCTTTTTGGAAGATTTCATGAATTTAACTTGATAAATATGGGTATAAAACATGGTTCCTTGTACCTATGCACTCGGAACGCTGAAGTAAGAAAAATTTTGTCGCGTGGGTTGGGAATTTTTCCAGAGTCGAACCGAGGTCTTCAGGGTCAAAAGCCGCCGCTATTATCAAGTATACTATATATTCCTATGACCATGGAAAATATCATGTACCTGACTTCCTAATTAAGGAAGTGAGACATGGTTCCTTGTACCTATACACACGGAGCGCTGTAGAGCGTATTTTATTTCGCTTGGCTTGTAAATTTTTCCAGAGTCAAATCGAGGTCGTCAGACTAAAACACCGGCCGTATTATTAAGTAAACTATAATTTTATATAATCTTGGATGATTTCATGAATCTAACTTCATAAATAAAGGAATAAAACATTGTTCCTTGTACCTATGCACCCGGAGCGCTGAAGTAAGACATTTTTGTCGCGTGGGTTGACAATTTTTCCAGAGTCGAACCGAGGTCTTCAGTGTCAAAAACTGCCCGTGTTCGCAAGTATATTATAATTTTCTATAACCATAGAAAATTTCATGTACCATACTTCCTAAATAAGGAAGTAAGACATGGTGCCTTACAACCCATGCATCCAGAGCGCTGCAGTGCGAAATTTATTTTTCCCGTGAGTTGACAATTTTTCCAGAGTCGAACCGTGGACCATAGGCTCAAAATACAGACGTATCATAAATTTCCATTTTATTAACTATCTATAACAAAACTTTCACTTCCCTGCATTGATTACGTTGTGAGAAAACCGTGTTTCCTTTTACCTATGTCTCCCGTTTAAATGCACGTAAAATTTGAATTCCCGCCGCGCTAGAGACTCAAGATGGCGGATTACATTGGTCAAGTGCGTGACACGACCTGGCTTTTACCGACCTTGCCTGTTTGACGTCACAGATAGTGCCATCTTTTTGTCTTTTTTGAATATTACTTACGTCCGATGCTAATTTTCGTTTATTCATTTGCTGCGTATTGTTTCCTTCTTGTAGTGCTAACAAAACAAGAGTTGCTAATGTTGATTTAAAAAGGTTAGAATTTAAGAAAAAAAGTTGGACCATGTGGCTAAAGCAAACTTCTACAGTTAGTTCGCATCACCCAATTAAATTCCATGAAGATTCAAGGTCCTTAAAAATCGTTGACATAATTTTTAATAAAAATTCCTAAGTTCTCAAATTTAGCAACTTTGTCTAGAATGTACTTTTCCAGTCACACGATCGTGTACTCGAGTATCTCAAGACAATTTTCTGCATGCAGTAATGCTGTAACATAAAGACGTCAAAACCTGCTGCCTAATCATGTAGAACAATTGACTTTTCTGCATGAGAATTTGATATGATCAAATATTACATGATTCATTTACGTAAGTAACATTTATTAAAATGGTGCAAATCCTTTTATTCAGGGCTCTTTCTAGCAGTGTGGATGCATTTATAAATTAAATTGACAACATATTAATAGAGGTTAGTTCATTGCCATTGTTCTTATGGAACTGTTTAAGACACATTAATTTTCATTCATCTCCTAATTCTGACACATCTGACCATCAAAATTCCCATTATCTTTTCCTTTTTAAATCAGGCTAAGCATTCAGAATAGAAAACTCGCAAGGAGATTGGATAAATGGGAATAAGTTGGTGGATACATTTTGTCACATTGCCAGATCCAGAAATGGCCAGACTCGACTCGATACTCGCGAGTATTTTTCAACTCGACTCGAGATCAAAAAGCGCTACGTGCACATCCCTATTTCCCCGCGAAACTCGGATCAATTTGTCCGTCAGCGTAACGGGTAGTGCCTTATGTAAACTCGTTAAATTGCGCTGTTTGACAACATATCTTGCCCATCTTTAGAATCGCCTTTTGTAATATTCGTGCAAAAATGCATGGACGCGAATATACACCTTGTAAACATCCAATTTGTATCAATGAACAGAACTTGTAAATGCATTAACAGAAACTTACCTGATGTAATTAGGTTCGTATATTTGTTCACCTTCCATACCGGTCCTCCCCTCCTTAGCACTTCCTCATTACCTACACGGTCGATCCATTTTATCTTCATCATTCTCCGGGAGCGCCTCATATCAAATGCTTCTACTCTTGACTTCTCCGCTGCTGTCAACGTCCAAGCCTCGCTTCCATTGAGAAACACGCTCCATGAGTAGCATCTGATGAATTGTTTCGCTCGTATTCTCAGCTGCAAACAAAGTCTTATTTTTGTAGAAAGCTTGCGCTATTTTACTATTTCCTTCTTGCTTCGTCCATCGTAGGTAATTTGGATTCCCGGGTAAGAATTCTTACCCGGGAAGTTTTTAGTTTTATAACTTCCTTCATGTTTGTCTTAAGCCCCTGTTTTTCGCTGGATACTAATATCTTAGTCTTCTTTTTGTTGATTTTCAGCTGATATCTGGCCATCGTCCTCTCCGTATTTGTCAAAGTCTTCTTCAAATCCTTCCTTATCTCGGCTACGAGTGCTATATCGTCAGCACATCGATCGCAGCATACTTATTTTTTCTCCTTGGATATTGACACCCTAAGTCTTCTCCTTGATTTCATTGATGGCTTTCTCGATGTAAAGATTAAAAATTATGGGGGGAAAAGCACACCCTTCTAACCTCTTTCTCTATTCTTGCATCTGTACAGTTGGCTCAACATTGGATCACAGTGACTTGGTTTTTAGACAAAGAATGAACAATTCTTCCTTCATTGTAGAGCACTCCTTTTTCTTTCAGAATTCTAAGCATAAAATTCGAGGAATCAAGCGAGATGGAGTGGAATTGATGCATTTCTGATTAGCTGGAATGTCCTGCATCTCTACTGGAATGTCATATATTCCTGGGGCCTTGTACTTTCGCAGGTCTCTTACACACCGTCGAATTCCGATCTTAAAATTCTCGATGCCATGTCATCCTTTTCTACTTCACTTTCCTCTTCGATAATTTCTGAGCTAAGTTTGCTTCCGTTGTATAATTCCTCCGGGTATTCTTTCCATCTATCGGCTTTGTCTTCGTTTTCAATTAAAATGTTTCCACTATCGTCCCTTATGGTATTACATCTTGTGCTTCGTTCCTTGACATGGTTCCTCACTATTATATAAGCCGCTTCCACTTTCCCTCGGACGAGGTTATTTTGCAAGTCCTCGCATATGTTCCTCATCCACGCTTCTCTAGATGTCCTCTCTTTGCGGCAAATCTCGTTCCTTATTCTCTTGCAGCAAGCCGGCCCAGTATTCGCATTCTTATAATTTCTCCGCTCTTCGATGAGGTCTAAGACTTGATCCGTGATTCATGCTTTTTCTTAACATATTTTCTTCTCCCTACAACTTCTCTAGCGGCCTCCTAAAGCCCACTTATGATATTCGTCCAGCTACTCTCTAGAGATTTATCAGTCCGATATAATCCTATATTGCTCTCTTATCCTCCACTCTATCTGCTCTGATCAGAATATGAGCCGAGGATGGCCCACGTCGGAGGCATTTTCCGAGAGACAGCTCTCCTTGAGGAAATCGTGAAAATATTTCGGGTGTCTTAGAGAAGTAACTGACCCTCTCAAGATAGTGTAGTATTTCCAGGTCGTTAACTTTGTTGGTTGGTACGCGAACGTAAATACAAGATGTTCGACGTCGGTCCCCGTGATCCCTATATTTCGATTCAAATGACCACAAGTTATACCATGGCTGAAAATAAACTATCAGCGAGTTTCACTCGGTTATAAAATGTATTGCGACCTCGATAAGAAAATACCAGTCCTGATGCAGAAAAGTTTCTCGGGTTTTCCACCGGTTGATATCGTCCATGTCTCCCGACGTTTCGATCCGCGACTTGCTGATCATCCTCAGGGGATCTTCCGAATGAAGGAAGATCGGAAGATCCCCTGAGGATGATCAGCAAGTCGCGGATCGAAACGTCGGGAGACATGGACGATATCAACCGGTGGAAAACCCGAGAAACTTTTCTGCAACTGATACGCCGGGAAAACCTGAGATCATACACCAGTCCTGATGATAACCACTCGTGTTTAAACCCGAATCGCAATTAATTTTCTTAGTGAGTGAAATGCGCACAATTCGTCGATTTTCCATCATGTAGGAAATTCACAAAATAAACTCCAAAGCCGATCATTTCCGTATACCAAGGTAATGTCAATGGCGGAAATATTGTTGCCTTGCAGTTCTGTCTATCGTCCTCCATTTCAGGAGAGGAGCGAGCCCCTGCCTAAATAATCGACCCTGAGGGGACTTTTATTAGCAACTGTAAAAATTGATTGGGCTGCTAGGTGGACTCATTTTCGGTAAGGGTACCACATGATATTTAACGTTTAAATATTTGCGAATCATTATAATATATGTATAAAAGGCGACTACTGCATGCTCCGGCCATACCCTCCCCCATTATTCATCAAATTAATTTCGAACACGATACTATTTTTGTTTTATTTTCATCTTTACGGATGATACATTTATAGGGGTGATTTAAGCCACTGGTGCCAATCAAATACATCGACCATGAATATTTATTACTTATTCTACTCAAGGATGAGTTTTCTTTCATTTTTTATCCAATGAACAAAGCTTATTGGAGCCAATGTCTTGAAGAGCGCGAAGGCCGGGAGAACTTTCGTGACATGATGGGGTGGTGGATGAGGGGGAGTGAGCCGATCACTTATGGTGCCATCTTTGGAGGAAATTCCGGCATTCATTTTCGGGAATTCATCACTTAAATCAGATATTTTTAATTTTTTTTACTTTATGAGCAAAGTAAGGGGTACTGAAATTTTTTTAAATCAAGGCAGAGGGCTGAGGTTCTTGCAATAGGGGGATTCTTGCAATGCCTGCTACCCTATTGATGATCAGTTTTTGGTAATTGGATAGATATGTTTACACAAATGGAAATGTTTCCTCGGAAAAATTGGAATTTTGATTTCCCAAAAGATCGCTATGCCTTATCGTTGCTGACAGAATGTGTCTTTATTTTTGCTGTTTACAAATCTAGGAGAGGTTTAAATTTTTACGATAATACTAACATATTTAGTAATTATATCGCATTAATCTTCTATTTTGTTATAATAACTTAGTTTTTGTTCCGCTTTTAATATTTAGGTCATTACTTGGACGAGATGTTAGAGGAAAGAGGACACCGCAGTAGCAAGAATAACGAAATGAGTGCGTTTGCAAGGGAGGGATCTACGAATAGGATAGGACTGATGTAAGGGGTCAGTGAAAGGGCAAATGAAATACTAGGCAAAAGTCTGATCAAGAGTATGGTGCTTTACGGAAAGGAAACATGGACGTTACTTCTATAGAAGTCTATTGTCGTCCTGCTATAGGCGTTCGAGATATGGCATGCAGGAAAATGGAGGGTAAATATTGTAGATAATATTGAAATATATTTTTTTAGTCATGATTGGTTGAAAAGAGGAGATTAGTGCGAATCCGGAGGAAACAGGTTGTGGATGGAGCGTTTACCAATCAGTGGCGGCTGGTGTTTAGGTGCTGAAGAACTGCAGCGCACTAAATATTTGGGAATAAGACACATGCATTTTCAATGCAATTGGAATGATTTTTCTGTACTGATGCATTGTGTAGGGAACACGTGCCAAGAGTTCCCCTCCACATGAGGGGTAGTACGCTGCGCGATGTGGCGTGTTAAACTTTTTGCTGTGCAATGGACAGGGGCGAAGCGACGGTCGTCTTTGAAGCCATTTGGTTCGGAAGCCACCACTAAAAGGCAAAACAAGGGCGGCGTTTGAATACCATTTCACGCTTACACTTTTGATAGAAGTAGAAATACTGAAAAAAGTCGTTTTTTGTCTCATTGGCAATAAAGTATTAGAATACTAACAGCAGATATACGTCCCGAGGAATAAATGGACCCTTGACTTTGGGCTTGGTGTACTATTTCAATCGGTGAACATGAACATACAAATGTTCAACCAAGGGATCCCCTTATCTCCGGTCGTCGATTAAATCATTTCTTTCTCATAAAATAATTAAAACTGTACGCAAGCCGAAGTTTTATTTTACAAAACTGTAGCTTAATATTTTTTCTGATATCGAAAGTTTCTTTGAATTATTCTCATTTTTACTTGGAAGTTCGCCAGGGAGAGATTAGGGCTTATCAAGAAGTTTATTTGAAGATGAAATGATTATTATGGACGCCATTTTAGCTCTGAAATTTTAAATTATACTGTGATGCTGAAAATTCAATAAAACAGCCATATGCCCAACCAATGAGGAAAGTTATTCTTTGTCGTTAGACGCATTTAGCACAATGGTCAAGATACCGAAACCAACATTGCGCAACATATTTCTTACAATTTATGGTACGGCACTTAAATCAACCTAAACTTGAGGCACGCGTTTTCATTCAATGTCTTCATTAGCGTGGAGGAGATCTAGCTACTTGCATCTATTTGCAATGTTAGTTTGAGTTTCGACAGCATTATCGCAGGTTACTTACCATAGCTTTAAATGATGAGGTACAATTTTTGAAAAGTACTTTTTTACCATTTACTATCGTATACGTTTTTAGACACGAATTTGCGTTAATTCCAACTTTTTTCCAAGATTTACAATCCTTCAAAGAGAAAAATAGGTTTGTGAGACGACGCACAGTGGGCTAGAATCGAAAAAAGCTGGCCAAAAGTCGCTAGAGTCTTAAGTATTAGTAAATTAACGAAACTTTTTACAAATTGTGTATTTTAAATATGCAATTGAAGTTATTTAGGATTATGTAGGCCACAATGTGTTTTAGAAGGGCGATAACAATCGAAATAGGCGAATGTGACGCGGTAAGCAAATACTACAGGGGCACGCCTACCTTCTGCTCAGGAAATATCAAGGGAAAAATAGAATTTTTTCTACTGTTAACAACGTTTAAGCTATGAAATAGTTGTACGTAAGGTAAATTTTGAGTCAAAAAGCAAACTTTTCTTGTATGTTTTACCCGATTTGTTCTAATCTTCTAATGTTCTAATCCTTGTGTCGGGCTTCCAATGCCTCTTCGGAAAGCTGCCCAATAGGAAGAATGTCATATTTCACGATTCCCGCTCCATGTATTAAAACTTTGTGAATAGTTCCCTCTCTATTTGCCGAGACGACACTATGTAAATCTTGACTAGTCACTTTCGTTGTATCCATAACTGAGCAACTACTCTGAGAACGTCCTTCGGAAATTCGACAAGAAATACTGAAGGGAAACTGACTCGGCTAGAAATGAGCGAGCCAATCGCATAGACGGCTTATTTAGGGAAAATTCAATTTCTAGATTGGAAATATTTGCACTTGTTCAAAGTAAAAGAACAAATCTGGGTAAGCAAATGGGCAGACGCCGAGTGAAAAGGGCTAGGAAAGCGCGCGAACCGTTAGGTTTATTACCGTCCGCACGCGGCCTCCGCGCGAAGACCCAAGGGTAAAACCGTCAGAAGAGGGTACATACCATAAAGGCACCGCAAATAATAAGTAGTTGAGTGCAATGCAACATAAATGTAAACCAGTGGCAGAGACCATAATAAATTATAATTTTCATATTGAAGAAATATTAGCTAATAATTTCACTGTCAAAAACTTGAATCAAAAAGACATTAAAAAATATCAGGTAATCAGTTCCATCGACAGCCGAACTATCATCATTCTTTCATGGGTAGCAAAAAAATTGCGGACTCCAACTAGGAATGATTTTAAAAATTAAAATTTTGCTTAACTTCAAACTGCTTCTCGCCACAATGGAAAGTAAAATATTTTTCGATGGATGCGGAGTACACTTATTGAAGTCACAACGAAATGGAGGCGGGTGCAAGGAGGCTTTGGTTCCGAGATACAAGTAGGTAACTATATCCTCCTTTGAAGCGCTTCTGACGTTGAGCAGATCAATCCAGTGTTATAGTGAATGCTCACTCGAGACTCTCTCTAGGACAACTGATGGATGTGGTACGCAAAAACAACCGAAAAACCCCTAAGGCACTAACTAAAAATTCCATTTGTCGGAACAAGTGGCGGTAAGGGTCGGCAAAAAGAGACAAAAAAGTGTAAAAAGCATAACTTGGGATAGCTACCGATGAATTAGGGGAAGTAGAAAAGAGTCATTACTGGTAAGGTTGTAAAACCAGCATTGTCGGGACAGGAAGTACGGAGGGTCGCAAATCCTCAACCAGTCGGCGCGGGCGCCTGCCGCTGCACGTGCATGACCTTCCTAACCCCTAGACCGCTGCCTGCCCATAATGCTTGCGGGAAATCCCAATTCTGAGAAAATCCTTACAAAGATATTTTAGCCCATAACTCTGCTGAGAAACCTTCCAATGACCTAATCGTAGAATTGCCAGTCACCAATATAGCAAGAAATTGTTATTTGCGACAAGATGTTCGTTGAATTTAGCCATTTACAGTATAATGTGCAAAAACAAGATGAAAATTATTCATAAAATATGTATTCAAGTGACCAATGTCATTGGACTTTTAGTATTCCGTAGTCTTTATGCACGGATATCATATCCTTTCTTCGCTTAGTCCCGCCGCCGTTTCGTGGCCGCCACAGTGGACCGTGCGCCCGGGGTGGATTCACATAAATATGGTTGTTAAAATTAGAATCGCAAGTTATCGCAAAAAACTGCATTCTAAACATTGTTCTATATGCTTTTGTCTATCTCACAGTGCAAATAACTCCGTGTAGCCTGATGTAGATACAAACGATAATTACCGTTAAACATAAAATTCAATGAAAAATCGACACAGTTTTTGAAAAATTATAAAAATATGAATTAACTAGTCCAAATGAAACAAAAACTGTCTCTATTCATTTTATGAAGACCAATTTTATGGATAAAAATACTTTGAAACCAATATTCTTAACAACGGCTCTGTAATGAAGCCAAAAATTAAGCTATTTTCAACGGGAAATATTTGGTCGATAAAATCACTCCGACATGCTCTATTTTGACCAGCTGTAAAAGTTAAATTGACGTATATTCCATGCTATGTATGGTAGCCTATCTTAAAGAGTACATGCTTAATAATGAATATCAAATTTTTTTGGTTGATTAGCGCTAACTTCATTTTTCGACTTTTGGCCAGCTTTTTTGGATTTTGGCCCACTGTGCGACGCCATCGAAAAGAATGGAAGCCTTGGAAAAGGAAGACGTGCAACAAACAGAGACTTCTGTTAAATTAACATAAAATCATATGAATAATGTCTTCTTATCTTTTGATAAAATTGTCAGAAGTATATGTCTACAGTTGCGTTTTGTTTTAAAATGAGTAATTTTTAAGGATGCCGTGGCAAGATTGAATATGGTTAGTTTCCGTAGTAGTGAAAATTTCTTTTCTATTGATAGTTTCTATTATTTTTTTATTAAACGATGAAAATGTTTTATTTTTCACGTCTTGATAACATGGTGAGAGAAAACTTCATGCTTATTCACATTGCTACGCATATGATCTTACACCGTATAACAAAAACATTATCAAATTTGATTCTCAAAAGAGAAATCTTGCACCAACCTGCCACCCCACCTCTCCTATCAAGTTATGTGCCTGAGTGTCCAACCACCCGACGCGATGATTAGGTGCGGAAATTTGTTCAGAATTAGTTATAGTTGAGGATATTTCGCTAAAGATTAGACGACATTACAGTTTTCTACACTTGCATACATTATAAATTCCATATAAGTATAATTTTTTTATTTTTTAATGTGCAAATTACGATTTTATTCATGAGATATATGTTACGGACTCAACGATTGCGCTGGCAAGTCAGAAGCTTGTCTCGGAAAGGGCGCGGCTGCAAGGAAATTGTTTCTTATTCTTGGATAACCCATATCTTACCGCAATGCACCCGCATTTTGCTAACCACATTCTCCTAGGTCTTTCATAGCTCCCATCAGTTCAAACATTGGAAAGGGCTCAAGAGTGGCGGCGGGCCCACCGTGGTAACCCCTTTTGTGACCGTAAACCCTACCTCAGTCTTACGATTTTTATCTAGCGTTTAAAAAGTTTTCTACTTAAAGCATAGCTGTCCGTTTGTAGAAATGCCGCTTATTGCTTTATTGCCTCGTTATATGAAGGGTTTTGCCATTTTGATGATCGCTTATTTCCAAATATAGGTGATTTCTACGAGGTGGCTCGCACGGGGTTTTCCACGAATGCTTCTTCCCAATTGATTGAAAAACATTCCTTTCACGATTTACCGAGCAAATTAGTCAACTCTTACTAGTGAGTGTCAAAGGCAAGGCCCTTGGCCATGGTCAAAGGATCTCAGTGCTTGTGCCACGGAAGCGAGGAACCAAGGTCTATTTTCCCTAGAGCGTGAGATTTCAGTATTGAGGACGAACTACCACTGCTGGAGGATACCTCGCAACGATAAAAAGGTTCCTATGTTTTCCCAGATAAATATCTCACTGATTTCGTGTGTTGTATTATGCTGGGTATACTAATTTCGGTTTTCATCTTTGATGATTCAGATTGTTGATATTTCGGATAAGAAAAATTGAGCGAATGAAAGTAACACGAAAAGAAATACATGACGTTATTGTTAATGGAAGTGGAAATTCGTTGTCCTCAAAACGTAAATTTGCCGTTCAATATCCTCTCAATAAGTTTAACTGGGAGCAGGAAGTGAAGACGAAGGAAGTAATGCAGAATGTCATGAACAAATACTTTTTCAATACGTATTTCCAGAAATGGGACGAATGCAAGAGAACCAGCGACAGGTTTGAAAAAAAACATCGATGTTGGTTAGAGAAGGGTATACCCACCTGACATGCATAATAATCTCCTTGAAACTCGAAATAATCTCCTCGCACAGTTTGTAACCTATTATTGTTTAACGTATTCGTATTGGCTTTACTTTTCTCCTAGGCGATTTTATGACACTGTTGCTATCTTATTCCTGTTTTTTTCTGGGCAAAGCAGGAAAGAAAGGCCTAAGAAAGACTTTAAGAGGTCTAGTGATAGATCTAACAATAAGAGCAGAAAAGTGACTGGTTTGAGAAAGCAACAGCAGCTGAGCTATCGCTAGTCACATCTGTGACACTGCGCTCGCTATAATGGTTCGTATATAATTTCATGTTTTCCATTGCATTTTCAAAATATAAAACGCTTGCGAGGTGAGTACTGATGAGTGTTATATCAGAAAAAATGATGACACAAAATTCAACTATTAATTAAGTACTACTTTTTAAATGCAGGTTTTGGCTCTCCCACAGAATTTTTTCATCATTTTCTGTTTTATTGCTTCTTTTCATCGGTATTAATAAAAAAAATATTTCTAGCTGTAACTTAAGTAACCATTGCTTTTCGTATCCAAGTGCGATTTTCAAGCAGGCTAGCTGACATATATCGTAACAGTTTATTAATAATTAATTATGTTAGTTGAATATATTTCACTTAAGTAAGTATATATCAAATGAGAAACCTCTCCATTTTTAGTTTGCCACCCGTTTTTCCCTTCCGTTTCGAAAACTGCGAGCGTTGATATCTTCATTACGTAAAAAGACTCTACATTCCGTTAAAATAACAACATAAACCACAATTCAATGCTGAAGTTTTATTTTTTTAATTTTGTTTTATTCCCAAACCACCGAATACAGCTCAAATTGAGCCATTTTATATTAAGTATTCAAAAAGTTTAACAATTATTTACACGAACAACCAAGCCCTGGATAGGGGAAACCTACCCAGGCGGGATTCGAACCCGCGATTTCTTGTTTGGCAGGCGAGGACATTACCCAGCCGCCAACGAGGTCGGCGGGGCGTGATGTTGACGAAATGCATGTTTACATAATGAAGATATCATCGCCAACAATTTCGGAAAAGGTGTCAACTCAAAAGGACCTTCGCATTCACAGGCCTATTTTTTCAGCGCATGAGACATGAACCAGAAGTTGGCTTCTAATTTTTTTAATTGGCTCGCCGCCACTTAGGTGTCACATATCAACTCCGACTGCGACCCCTGTTCCAGGGACCCGTATCAAATTTATCCTGAGTATCAAATTTCTCCTCGGAGTCGTCGCGGGTGAAGTTGGGAGGGGAGTTGTCTTACCCCCCCCTTTCTCTCCCTCGAGGCGCTTCGGCTTCCGTCTCCATATCCCCGCGCTGCGGCTAAAGGCCTTCGTGAGCCGTTGAATTGGGAAATTCAAACGCTAGGGCGCCCCCTTAATTCTGATTCAAGGGGCTATTTTCACGAGATTTTGGGCATCAGTCAAGCACTGGTCTAGCGTTCCGTGAACTTGGCACAAGAACGGGACAAGACTTGGACTAAAAAACATTTTTACGGTTAAAAAAGCAAATAGGCCAACAACTGAATGCAAAATGTTTGACTTTAGCTTCTTCATAAAATCACAATGTCTAAAATTCCCTAAGTTAATGCAAAAAAATTATAAAATTCATTGAAATAAATCCGCGTATGCGCGACCCTGTCCAAGTGTCCACCCTATGTAGATTGAATAAAGAAAATATGTTTCTAAGAAGCCATTAAAATGCTTATTTTTGTAGTTTCATTGATTTTTTCTTAATCAATTATAATACGTCAAAAAATATTAAAATCAGTACAGCCACTTTCGATTTATAAATAGTGTAACTTAACTGTTCATTGATAAGTAGGCGATATGACGTTCGCCGGGTAGCTATTGGGTATTAATTTCGAAGGCTTTCGCTGGGCTTGAATGATGGGTTGACCATCATTTTGGTTGCCACCGCGTACATGATGGTGTACTGATAACTGTTTCACCAAGTACCCAGTAAGCGTCCATCATAGACTATCAACCACCACTAATAAGCGTATACCTACCGCAATATTTTGTCATGATACAAAGTATCTCGCTCTTTCAAGGAAGTTACATTTAACTTCGAGGAGCTAAATACCTCAGTGTCTCAGTGCGGTGATGTAAAATACTTCACCCTCCCATTAAGACGATGATGTGGGTAAATAAACATAAATGTGCAAACATTACCCTTGTCTGTGAATTGAAGGCTTCTGTTCTTTAATTTAGAAATTAATACGGCCACGTTCTAAATTTCTACATTTTCTTTAAATTTGTTTAAGGAGTTAAATATATTCATTGCTGTGCACGATTTACAGTACTGATGGTTAAATTTGCGTCCATTTGTAAGAAAAAAAGCTTACATCGACAGTTTCTCACAGGTCCCGGATAAAATATTATGTGTAGCGTTCGCGATTTGTTGTAAAGGAGACGGGCGTATGTAACTTTTCCCTTCCGGCATCCTTATACGTGTTTTTGTCAGCTCCATTGTTATTTTGGTGCATATTATACAAATGGTAACATTTTGGAATTGGTCGTAATAAATATTGTGAGAATGTGTCATGTTTTTAATTCCATAGAGTTTGCAAGGGCAGTAGCTTAATCCATTGGTGTCGGAGACAAAGCGTGGGTGGTCTTTAGGTTTGGAAATTAATAGTCTTCCAATCCGCTTACTCACAAATCATTTCTTGTAAACCCAATCAACGACCATGCTTTATCCTCCGAGTGATGACCAGCTTCTTTTTTGACTATTTATAGTGCATTTTAATTCTGATTTTGGAACATGCCTATCACTTAAAAATCTTTTTTATTGTATTTTTATTTAGTGCAATATTTGGTACAAGTGCATGAATCCGAATTTCCAAACCTGACAGAGTGGAATTAGAATTTTTTTTAATTATAATCATTTTAGAGATTTTCATTAAAATTTTGACTAAATTAGTTTAATCTCCCGTATGCAAGTGTTCATGCCATAAATATTGAAAATAAATACACCGAACGAAACAAACTAACCGTACGTAGCTGCAAATAATGTTTGTGACACAACATTTTCCGAATTTCCTTGTATCCCTTCCTTCGAAGGACAAGTGAATTCAGATTTTCCTTTCTGTTTAGTGACCAGATCTGATATAAAAATGAGTGGTTTACTGAGTGCTTAAATATGATCTTAATTAATGCATCGCCATATTCTTCTCATGCAGTGTATTCATCTGCTTTACCATACCTCGCCCTATTAATAAGATATTAATGACCATGCACCGCACCACCTACCACTTCCTTGCCCTCGATATTTTTTTCGATAGATCTTGGTTCGATTCCAGGTCAAGGAGCAGTTTATATTACTCGTATGCTATCTGCGCGTACAATTTCCTTTCGTATCCTCCCTTCGCGTCTAACTGTCACTTTCCCTCTTTAGTACCCATGATTCCCCCTTTTCTGCTAACCTCCCCCACCCGTCCACATCCTCGGAAAACGTGAAAGAATACTGACACAAATTGTTGCCGCTTGGGAATGGTACTGTGGGTACCTGCAATGAAAATAATGCCCTATGTGAAAGGCGAAGTAGTCCGGTGAAAATAAATTTTTATCGATCTGTTATTTACCAAGAAAATGGGACGAAACACTCAAAAAAACAGGTAAAAATGATATTTTAGAGGCTTTTTCTTGAAAAGTTAAGAATATAAAATTTCCAACTGAAATTTCCTTTAGGTTTTTCAGTCCGAAGAGCCGTGCTGGCTCATAGTTGGAAATTGCCGAATTTCGTCTGTCTTCGGGAAGACACGCAATATAATCTTATTTGCCAATATGATTTTCTTTCTACACTCTAAAAATTCATAATTCAGATCGTGTACGTGAAGGTTCATACATATATTTTTTCTTGAATAATTTTTAATGTCTTTAATAAATGTCCACTATCGTACAAGTTCTGATACAAATGTTTAGGTACTATCACTTTCTTAAATTTGTAGACACCCAGGAGTCCGACTTAGCTGATGGGGCCGGGTCGGTGAAAACTTGAGATGTTGGCACATAAAGTGACCTGCATCCTTCACTCTTAAGCTACCAAGAGCCGAAGAGGACGGAGGTGGAAGCGACCTAGCCACCGAAGCTGGAGTCAAACTCCAGGAGCATTAGCCCAATCAGAATAAATATTAGCGGATGGAATGTACTGAGGTAACTCACTTCCACGCTCACTTAGGGCCGTCGAGTGTTTTCTCTCGGGCTCCGTGGCGAGGTTTTGCCTAACTTTAGATTCATATTTGAACTCACCGTTTATGTGTTACTTATACGTGGCTCCGTAGCCGAGTAGGTTTATACTGTGCGCGGTGATTGCGGTGAACTTCTAGGAGGGTCCAAAATTTATCATAATTCTTTTTTTTTCACTTTAAAAAAGAGACATTCAGAACATCAACATAATCTATGCAGGTAACTCAAAAAAGAGTTACTGGATGTTTTTAAACGACTCAAGTTATTAAAATCATGATTTCATCTACGTCAACACATTTCTAAACAGATTCGTTCACGGAGGAGAAATATTCAGGGGAGGTTACAGTTGTTGTATGGAATATGTTCATGTAATGTTGTTGTATTGTGAAAAAAGGAATTCCCATACCTATCCGTTCGGCAAAATATCTCCCTTATTTATCGTATCGGACCTGGAAACGTAGTGAGACCCTAATATGATGTTCTCCGCTTCGCTCATTAAGATATCCATTCTCCATTTCTCAAGCAATCTAAGTTAGCCTAGCGCGCAGCCTCCGAGCCTCTTGCATTTTTATGTAATCCAACCCTATGTTCCTATGACTATGTCTGCGTCCTGAAAGTTATGCTCGATTTTTGCGCTCTTGTTTTTAATGCAACGGCAATTAACTACGACGAACTTGATGTCATATTTTGTATATTGCCTTTCGATTGATTCTGTTCCACGCTTATGCACTAGGTGGGCGAATTACACTGGAAGTGCGTAGTACATTGATTTAATTGCTTTCCCTGGAGTACGCGTTTCGAAATTTTCGTTTTATTTTCAGCGTTACCGCTCCTAAGTCGATTTAATGGCAAGAGTTTCGTAATGCGGATTACCTCCAAGGCTACTATTAGTTAAATAACTTCAGTCGTTTGAAAAATTTAGTTCTAACTTTTTCTTGAGCCATCTGCATAGATTATGTTGATGTTCAGAATGTCGCTTTGTAAAGTGAAAAAAGTATGTTAATTTCGCATTCGAACCCTCCCAGAACTTCATCACAATCACCGCACACAGTATAGATAATGGAATGGCAGTTGGATGTCCGTTTACGCGCGTGAGGCGGCCGCTTACACATCTGGCCGCAAAACGAACGCAATTAAAAATGAAATAAAAAAATAATTTCCGAGAATGCATTTGGAAGTCTGCAAAAGTAATTCACATCCAAAAACCAGGAAAATCTCCTAAGGATCTACTCGGCTACGGAGCCATGTAAAAGTAACAGATAAACGGTGAGTCCAAATATGAATCTAAAGATAGGCAAAACCTCGCCACATAGCCCGAAAGAAAACACTCCGACGCACAGTGGGCTAGAATCGAAAAAAGCTGGCCAAAACCTCAAAATCGATTTTTTGAGCTAGGAAGTTATAACTTCGCATACACATTCTCAAATAAATTGTACATAACTTCCCATATTATTTTGGTCCTGTGTTATCACTTAAAAAATATATTTGAGGTCGAAGTTGAGCAAATTTAGCGAAAAACGACCATCCTCGATTCTTTTCCGAAAATAGCAGACTTTATCCTCGTGCAGTGGTTTTATGAATAGTTTTATCGACAAATATGCTATACCAACTTAATTGAAACTTCTTATTCTTTTATTCAAAGGGGTTTTAAAGATTTTGTTTCATCAATAACCATAGATAGATAACAAAATGGCGGAACCTGTTTTCAACCTATTTTTTTACATAAACGTAGAGAAAAAGTAGATATTATCATCGGCTTACACTAGGTAACTTATATCATGTCGTTCTTTGAAGCTTCTTTATTGTAAATCTAAAGTCGAACCTTGCACCAATTTGCAACCCCGGATTTTAAATCGTTTTTTCGAGCGCACGGACGACTCCGGTTCTGGCCGGCGGCGGCGGGGAGAGTACGGCGACGCGGCAGGCGTGTGGATGTAATGTGGTCTCATTCACTTGTATGTGTGGATAACGGATATGATAGTGACAGAAAATAATCGTACCGTACCGTACCATGCGCCCAGGGAGCAGCCACGGACTGCGCGGTACGGTAAAAACATAGATTTTATTTTGTTTGTTGCGAACGGTCGCAGATTATTTCTGTGGATGGAGACTCTAAAAGGCTTGATGCAATTACGATGTAAATATCTGAGAGCAACTCGGTGTCCTTCTTTTTATACAGCCACACACGGGCAAAAATGTTACTGAAATTAGCGTCCGCCATTTTGTACTGCATCGACGATAAATATTACAAGACAGTAAAGATATCAGGTTAAAACAAAAGGAAAACAAATGTAGTAATAATATATCATAGCTTTTATACAATAAATTTGCTTAAAATGATTCACTATCCAACATCCGTCGAGTACGGCAATTCCCGTGGCCAGCAGCCAGCTCCAGGCGGTGCCGCACGTTCGAAAAATCGGTCTTAATTTCGGCGTCGCAGGTGGTCGCAGCTGTACTTCCGATTATCATAATCTATATAGTTTGTTGTATATGTGGTGTAAATATCTCGAGGTAACTCGGTGATCCTTTTTTTAAAATCCAACATAAACACAAAATTTCGACGAAAAACAGGGTCCACCATTTTGTATCGTATTGATCACAAATACAGCAACTAAGTCGTTGAAGTTGATGGTAATCAATGCTAACAAACCGTTTAACAATTTTATAAATTTTTGTTGCTATTGAATTACTACTAAAGGTGTGATATTAGTTTAAACATGCTGAATTTCGAAAAAAATCAAAGCGGGCAATTTGCGCCAAATTTGTTCAACTTTGAGGCTATGTATTTTATATAAAAAATTAGCCTATGAAAAACATTTTGCGTCAAAAAATGCAATAATGTGTTGGCAACAACCGTGCAAAGTTTCAACTTCCATACTAAAAAAACCATTTTCGAGGATTTGTCCAGCTTTTTTCGATTTTAGCCCTTTGTGCGGCGGGGAGAGTACGGCGACGCGGCAAGCGTGTGGATGTAATGTGGTCTCATTCACTTTTATGTGTGGATAACGGATATAATAGTGACAGAAAATAATCACCAGAAAGTAAAAGTAATAAATATTGCTACGAATGACTCTCATTATGCAATCGCTGGGCACGGCAAGAGGTGCACTGAAAGGTTCTTTCTTTGAGTGCATTCCATGGAGAATGGACTTAAATAGTGTGCTTAAAGTGGGGAAACGGACTCTTTTATTGACTATCAAACTCTATTTCTATGCAAGAGCCCTCGATGATCCATGGCCTCCACTTCCTAACCTCCCATACATATTTAAAGGCCTTCTGACAACGGTCGTTTTATAGTATTGTTGTAGTGCCGAGCCTGCGACCTTGTTTTTGGTTTGAACTCCTGCTAGCTTTAAAAGTTTCGAAAGGCATATTACTCACATCGGATAATGTATTCTTTCAAAGAAATACAGTTAATTTTTATTTATGCCTTACAGTGTCGCCGACTCCATGGGGCTTGAGGGGGCCCGAGCCCCCTCAATAATTCCTTATGGGTGTGAGGAAAAAAGTTTCAGGCTTGTCGATTTTCCCCGAAGTGTCCAGATATCGAGATTGGAGTTCTCAGTGTCCTAATGTTGATCATATGACTCTTCTAAAATGCTTAAAAAAACTTAAAACTCACTACTTACAAAATTCCCGGAGAAAGATCCCCGGTTTGGGCCCCCCCAATATTTTTTGTAAGTCGGCGTCCCTGATGCCTTATGCTCAATTTAAAGTATTGATTTTAAAAATAAAAGCAACACAATTTACATTTTCCTAACTAACATACTGCAATTAGCACTGTGAGCAATAAAAGGTTACAGTTTTTCATTCACTATCTGACGAGTTTTTATCACTTTCACTGTCTAAGCTAAAGCATTGTTTTCCTTTTTCAAAAACTGATCCATCACATTTTTCGGCAAGCTGTGTGTTTCTTCCAGTTTCATTGGCGTCATTTTTGTCATTATCAGTTATGACATGAAGAGTTGTCTTCGGAATAAATCCTTATTTGTGGCCACTCGTGCTATTTTTCTAGTCAACCGTTGACGGAACTTTCTCGCGTCCTTATACCGAGCCTTTATAGCTTCCCCTGACAGTTGTCGCAATTAAGAATGGACTCTTTTGCAATGTCAGCTCCGCGAATGAAGACCTTATGTACGGTCGGTGGCATAGCAAAATTGTTTTTAAATCGTCAGTGAGAGAGAGAGAAAATTAAATTATTTGGAGAGGAAATCTAGAATAATTGTGATGACTTTTGAATACTCGTGCCTGTTTCGTGCTTCGCCTAACGAACAGCATTTTTTACCTAAACAAGAAGGCACAAGGGTGCTCACGAGCAATAACTCATGAGACATAGGCTCTCGTTACCACGTGCAAATATATTGCGCATGTCCTATCTCCTGTCAAAGCCGTGTTTGCAAATTAAAGTGCACTTTATAAGCGACGCGAAACTTGGATCTGTGGAAATGCACGTTAAGATTCGAGTCGCAGTAAGATGCCCAACCATTTTGGAAACTTCTAACATAGCCTCTGTTACAATAATTTCACTCGGGTAAGTGAAATCATATGCTCGCGTTACTCTCTCATTACTGGGGTTAAGATTATATCCCTGGCATTTCAGATTTTCGAAGACCCTTGCACTGAAATTTTGTGAGCTGCATGGACACAATTACATAGTGAGAGGACCTCTTAATATGACATCACATAATACTCGGGGTTGCATTTTATCCACTTGGCAAGGGTTCTTCTTGCCTCCGAGTATGGTGACTGTATCTTCCTTTTGCATTCGTTTTCCTCCGATTCCTTCTCTATATACAGCTCTGAAAACATACGAATTAACGCCCATCTGCACTGGCTAAACTAGAGCAACATGTACATTGTACTGCATAAGGAATAGTTACTCATTACTTTTAATCAAGGATATAAACTAAATAACCTTACTGGATAAGAATAATGAACTCTTCAAGCACCAAGACAGTACTTGATTTTTCAGCAAAATCAAGTACTGTATTGAGCCATTTTCTATCACGTTTAAGGAATACATTATTTGTTATTGTTAAAGATTTTGTTAGTTAATTAAAAGAGTCCCTTTCCCCACTTAGAGCACACTATTTAAGTCCATTCTCCATGGAATGCACTCAAAGAAAGAAACCTTTCAGCGCACCTCTTGCAGTGCCCCGCGATTGCATAATGAGAGTCATTCGTAGCAATATTTATTACTTTTACTTTCTGGTGATTATTTTCTGTCACTATCATAACCGTTATCCACACATACAAGTGAATGAGACCACATTACATCCACACGCTTGCCGCGTCGCCGTACTCTCCCCGCCGCCGCCGGCCAGAACCGGAGTCGTCCGTCCGCTCGAAAAAACGATTTAAAATCCTGGGTTGCAAATTGGTGCAAGGTTCGACTTTAGATTTACAATAAAGAAGCTTCAAAGAACGACATGATATAAGTTACCTAGTGTAAGCCGATGATAATATCTACTTTTTCTCTACGTTTATGTAAAAAAATAGGTTGAAAACAGGTTCCGCCATTTTGTTATCTATCTATGGTTATTGATGAAACAAAATCTTTAAAAACCCTTTGAATAAAAGAATAAGAAGTTTCAATTAAGTTGGTATAGCATATTTGTCGATAAAACTATTCATAAAACCACTGCACGAGGATAAAGTCTGCTATTTTCGGAAAAGAATCGAGGGTGGTCGTTTTTCGCTAAATTTGCTCAACTTCGACCTCAGATATATTTTTTAAGTGATAACACAGGACCAAAATAATATGGGAAGTTATGTACAATTTATTTGAGAATGTGTATGCGAAGTTATAACTTCCTAGCTCAAAAAAATCGATTTTGAGGTTTTGGCCAGCTTTTTTCGATTCTAGCCCACTGTGCGACGGCCCAACGAGATTGTGAACGAGGGTTACCTAAGAACATTCCATCCGCCAATCTTAATTCTGATTGGGCTTACGCCACAGGAGTTTCACTCCCGCTTCGGTAGCAATGTCGCTTCCACCTACGTCCTCGTCGGCTCTTGATGGCTTATGAGCGAGGAATTCTTTCCAGTAGTTTTCTGAAGCCGTTTTAATTCTTAATTTGAAGTTGTCAGTTAAAACATGCGCTGCTCCCAGTGGGACTCGTTTAAATTTTTAACTTTGGCCGTGCTTTAAACAAAAAGGTTTTATTCGTGGTCCTTGAGAAAGGGGTGTCGTGATATCAGGGTACTTACACTAGGTTAGAAAATTCTGCTAGTTTGTACTTGTAGCAATGACTAACCTTTTTATAAGTAAATTATAGCGATTGTCTGAAAGGTTTACCGAGTGCTTAAATATGATCTAAATTAATGCATCCCCATATTCTTCTCATGCAGTGTATTCATCTGCTTTAGCAGACCTCGCCCTATTAATAAGATATTAATAGCCATGCACCGCACCACCTACCACTTCCTTACCCTCGATATTTTTTTCGATAGATCTTGGTTCGATTCCAGGTCAAGGAGCCGTATATATTACTCGTATGCGATCTGCGCGTACAATTTCCTTTCGTATCCTCCCTCCGCGTCTAACTGTCACTTTCCCTCTTTAGTACCCATGATTCCCCCTTTTCTGCTGACCTCCCCCACCCGTCCACATCCTCGGGAAACGTGAAAGGATACTGATACAAATTGTTGCCGCTTGGGAATGGTACCGTGGGTACCTGCCATGAAAATAATGCCCTATGTGAAAGGCGAAGTAGTCCGGTAAAAATAAGTTTTTATCTATCTGTTATTTACCAACAAAATGGAACGAAACACTCAAAAAAACAGGTAAAATGATATTTTAAAGGCTTTTTATTGAAAAGTTAAGAATATAAAATTTCCAACTGATAAAGCCTTTAGGTTTTTCAGTCCGAAGAGCCGTGTTGGCATTTCCGAATGTCGTCTGCCTTCGGGAAGACCCGCAATATAATTTCATTATAGGCTGCCAATTAATGATTTCCTTTCTACACTAAAAATGCATTATTCAGGTCGTATATTTGAAGGTACGTACATATTAATAGGGTGGTTTCCAATTATTTTTTTATTGCCTAAATCAAAAGAGTGGAATAACTCCTGGAGTGCGTATTTCACGCTTTCAGATTTTTAAATGACGATATCTATTTTTCGCGATTAAACGAAAAGTGAAAAATTTCAAGCTCGCGAAAACGCGACGCCTAAGTAGGAATGTCCGTGTGACGTATTTCTGGTTCCAGCCGTCGGCGTGTGAGTTGACCTTGGGGCGAGGCTCTGACAATGAGCGGTGATACGACGCAGGCTGCTAGCAGGTAGCTGAGTACCCTGCTAGCAAGTAGCGCTTGGCTTAAATAAGGATTATTATTCCCCTATCAAACGAAGGAAACTTTTCGAACTCAGGTATTTTTAATGTGTCATTATGAAGAGATGTTACCCTGTGCTCTGTGCCTCATGTATGCATTAGTAATCTCAGACAATGTAAAACTCCTATCTATTCGTATAAAAACTAGGTCCTTGTGACGTCACGTGGAATGGCATCGCATAGGCGCCAATCTGGCCTTTTTCAAATGAGGATAAAAATTGACCATTGCCATTCGTCTAAACCGGTATTTCTAAAACCAAATAATTTGTATGTTATGAATACACTTATGGTGGGTAACGAATCGCAATCAATGCCTTTCGTTTTCTTTGATGAAGGAAACTACCCTATTATTGTTTTATTTTATTTTTTTAATAAACGTCAACTATCGTACAATTTCTGATACAAATGTAAAATCTCAACAAAAATCTTGAAAAGTTATCGCATTTTACCTATACTAAAATGAAAAATAGTGTTTTTGAAGTGGTGGACATTGTTATACTATTGTGAATGCTAATTTTATTATTTAGCTATTCAAAGCCGAAATTCATCACCAAAGGAATTAATGTTGTACGTAAGGGAGCCTGAGGAATTTTTGTTTTGATCTATGAAACTATGTAAAATTTAGGAGGTACGGAGGAACGTGATTCATTAATAGTATATACCACCTAGTTCTTTACATAATGATCGCTAACGCTGAAAATGTATAAAAAAATATCAAGGGGGTAGCCAGGATATAAAAAACAAGGAAAAGTTTCCAAAGGGAAGAAAACGCAAAAGAATTATGTAGCTCTTCTAAGGAGAGCTGGCCCTAATAGGAATAAGCGGATTTTAAAAGAACGTATGGGAAGAAAAATGTAAGAAGACGCCTTATTATGGATATGTTAATGTATAGGTAAGGTTAAAGTAGATATAATGTAAAGTGGTTACGAAGAATTTAATGACTCTATAGATTAAAGATGAGATGTGTGACCGCTGCCAACCATCTTAAGACTAGTTTAAGGAATATAGTAGCCATAAATTAACCGTCGGGAGAACGAGGCGTAATATTCTAGTGTCCTTAGGTCAATGGAGGAGTACATTGAAAAAATTTAGTTTAAGTTAAGAAAACGTTTATTCCACGAGTAAAATAACAGCAGATGTAAAATATACAACACTTTAACAAAATAACTAAAATATATATACTCATGGTGCTGCTTAGGCTAGCGCCTCTTCAGTATTACTAGGGTAAAACACTAGTAAGGGAGTGGTATGGGCCCTTTATTCACCCTAAGGACTGCGGGAAACCCGTAAAACCACTGTCAGGCCACCACGGTACTATAAACGATCACATATTTTACTGCAGAAAGGTCTTTTTCTGTCATTACGTTTAGGCTCCGTTAATAATGCTCCTACAGTATTAAATGAGAAATGATTTAAAATGCTGAATCACCGGCTTCTGAAGGAGCATTGGGCCAGCGTTGAGGGCAAACTTAACAGTAGATGAGTAAGATATCCGTATTATTAATACAGTATACAAGTCATCTCTTTATAGCTAATAGAGTCCTTCACCCATTGATTGGATGAATTGTATTCGAGGATGGGAAGAGCCAAAGTGAACTGGGTTGGGAAATACAAGGAAGTAATCGATCGAAAGGCTTGAGATAATAGAGACGTATGAGATTACAGCAGGGATATCAACTGAAACGAAAACGTTAGGAAACGAAACAGCGAGGCAAATAAAAATACGAGGCCTAGGTTTAGTTCCGTTGCCTCACGAGATTTAAATCACCAAGGAGTTTAGTTTCGACCCGGGACGAAGCTTTAATCCCGGGAACCAAACTAAATTAGTCAAAACTCCGCTGCTCATAGTTAAGTTTCGATCCCAGAAGTGAGTGAAGGGGGAGAAGAGGGAATAGTTTCGACCCATTACGTTTTATATACGTGTAGATAGGTTAAAACATTGATCTTAAAAATCGAATGGCCGGTTTGCGTTCACCGTTCTCGTGTTAATGGTAAAAATATGAGTGCCCCCTATAACTAACGGCGGTAGGCCGAACCTCTTCTGCATTCAACCATACTTCGTACCCGGAGTGTGGGTCAAAACTTAAACTGCTGGAAGGTGAAGCACGTGGTCCCTCCGATGCGAAACATAACCTGCGTTTCGTTTCGTCCCAGAATTTTGGTTTAGTTTCGACCCGAAGTAGTTTCGACTCCGATTCCATTTTTATAGAGTTTAGCTCCCTGGGTATAAATCCATCTCGTTTATACATTTTGCTTCCGAGAACAAAACTATTGAAATGTTACTGCTTTTGACTTTCGTTTAGTTTCGATTGACATCTCTGGATTAAAGACACATGCGTTGAAGTATGATTCGATGATGCAGTCTGCATGATGATGAGATAATCCTAAATCACAGAGAGGAAAGGGTTGTCGGGCCAACTAAATGGTAAGGAATAATGATGCGTTGGCGTGGTAGTTGGAGCATTGACTTCATACCCAGCGAACACGTATTAAAATCCCTGATTGAGTATTAAGAGGATGGCAGTTCTAGTAAAACATTGAGTGCGTCGTGAGACGTTAAGATGTGGTCCCCTTTGCCAAGCGCAGGCTAATGCCGACGATTGGTTTCTCTCCATAATTCCTCCTTTACCCTTCCCTCATGGCGCTAATGGCTTAAGCTTTCGACGGAGAAATAAACTAAAAAAACCTAAAGATGACGGAGAAATCATAGATAAAACGGTCATAAGATCGACTGCCTATTTCTGGGGTTCGGGAGCCTTAAGAGTAAGGGAGGAATTTGCCATGTCTTTGTGATGCATTTCAGTTCACCCTAATATATCCCACGTCAACCTTCTCTTTCTACCGTCACCCATTTAAGTTTATGGCTTTCCTCCCCTGTCGCCAAGGCACTAAAAACAGGTTAAAGAACGCATTATTAGGCGTGTAAATACACGCTATATGCTAATGACGTCCTGTCGTGGTTGCGTTTTTTACATTTTTGTATTGCTGGATAGGTTTTTCTAAAGGTAATTAATTAAGCGTCTTAAACCAATCACAAGCTATACCTAAATGCGTAATGGATTGTGTAAGGAAATCAAGTCATCTGAATACGAAGTAGATACCATAGAAAGTAAAGATACTTCCATAGGTGTTTTATGTAAGTAACTCATTACGCACCATTTATAAATTATTCATTAATTTCCTTAATTTATTTGCTGCAGTTTTTTATTCTTTTGGTAAGTCTCTGCCGAAATTGACGTGATAATACAATTAAAACAGCAATGGCCTTCTCTTGGAATGAATTGCAAAATTTTGTCGATATATTTTAATTTTTATGTTTAACGTTATAGAGCATGGTTTAATATTTCAAAGACTCCATCATTCCTCCGGAAAAATAATTTTAAAATACGGTAAAAGGCCAGCCAATTTTTAGGAAGCAAAACTTTTTATTTCAGAAAGACGAGATCAGCTGTAACCCTAGTAGCACAAGAAATGTTGGGCATATGCTCAGATTATTTCAGGGAAATATGTTTTGATCACAACGCATGAGCATATGCTGACAATATGTTTAAAAGATGTTTATAACCACATTTATTAAACACATGCTCGACATATTTCCAGCATATGTTCCGGCGAATTGTTGAGCAAATTTCCCTAAATATATGCTCAACGTGAGTTCAAGGAAATATGCTGAGCATATTTTCATAGAAATATGCTCAACATGTGTTCAACGAAATATGTTGGTTATATTTTCAAGAAAATATGAACAAAATGCGTTCAGAAAAAATTTCGACAACATATCGAGGGGATACGTTCGCTACAAGGGCTACGTATAAGCGCACACGTTTCGTGTCAAATATAGGGAGCGTTCAGGGTTTGAATACTGCACCAGATAATTTTAACTCCTTTAAAATAATTAAAGAACGATAAGCCATGGGTTGCGTCGACGTTGTAGTGTGAATGTTCATGTTGTGATTTCAATGCACAAATCGTACGTTGTTTACGTTGGGAAACTATAACTTTATACAAGAGGAGAGAGCCCAGTAACCTCGGGATCAACAAGAAACATAAAATGTAAGTACATTGGTAGATGAATATACGAAATTACTATTTTAGTACTAACTGTTCTTGTGTGGTATCGTAAAATTTCTCAATGGCTGCTTATGAACTGAATTGTGGTCGTAAATGCCGTATTAAGTTATTCCTGCCATATGTAAATACCTGGATCGAATATGATGCATGAAACCGAATGAGTGCGAAAATGTTCGATCAAAATTAATCATGGAGCCACAATAAAATGTGAAGGAAATGATAAATTCTTGGTCAAGATTAAGAGCCTGTTCTAATTTCGTTTTTGAATCTATTCGTTAACTTTTTTGTTCATGCTAATAGTGTAACAAGGCCATAGAATTATGATAACCGCACCATTTCATGAATGCTAATCTGTATTTAGCCCTCTCTTTCATTGTATAATTTTGAGGCATAATTAACTAATTTGTAACCAAGTATCATTAATGAACTTATTTTGGGAATTATTATCGCAACGAAGTGCTAACAGTAAATATGAGTAGCCTCGACTTGGTATCATGTTAAGACAGTTGCACTGTGATATGTGGAAACGAAGCAAAGAAGGCATAGGTTACGCATGGAGATGGCTCAAAAGGTGTGCATTAGGCCGGCCCTTATTTTTCAGAATTGCGAAGAGTTATGTTTTCCTGGTCTCAAAATGATCCAAATGGTGTTTATATTCACGTGTTAAAATTTGGTTACTTTAAAATAACGCCAACCCGTGCCCCAAGGGCCCTAAGTACTAAGGACCCTCAATTGAGTTTTTTGGTGCCAAAAAAGCGCCATTTCTATGTGAAACGTAAAAGTAAAGATCCTTAGAGCCAATTTTCTGTTTGTTTTGACCTATCTCTAAGCGTTTAGGAGATATCGTCCGTCGTAATGCAATCCCCCCTAGGGCGCCACCCCGCACCGCGGTACCGCTGAGGTATGTCCCACACCACTTACTAGAAACTTCCCCTCAACCCCCTCGCCTCCCTCGGCAAAGACTTTGCTCCTGATGACAAGATTTACATGCTAGTGGTACAGTATTGAATAGGTTGTTCCCCTTGTGTCATGATTAATATTGTTAAAGCCTATAATGTCAATTTTAACCCTTCAACGCCGTCCTATGTACTGGATACCGACCCCTTAAACCTTGATTTTTGCCGCCATACGGCCGCAAACCATTCCAGCAGGCTTTGTTCCAAAGTGCTTTTTATGTACAAAATATTATAAGCATGTTACAAATGTGTCTATGAATAATAAAGGAACGAAGGGAATGAGCAGGGCTTCCAGGGCTCCAACAGTAGATAGAAATATTCAAGGAAGAAGAAACGAGGCAGTCAGTTCACGGATGTAGATCACTGTAGATAGATAGAGATAGTTCTTGTGTATAGTGTGCAAAGGATAGGAAGTGCTAAGCTTTTTAGGATGTAAGGTGAAAAGTGGTGAAATAAATACTTTATCATGAACGTTCATTTTAAGAATAGACCAACAAGGAAAGGCATGTAATCAAGACTAAATCCAGGCATTGAACTGGTTTTAAAAGAAAGTGAAGAAATACTCGGCTCAATTTTACCGACAGTGAGAGAAGTACTGTGTGTTTTCTCTATCACCTAATGGGTTCGAAATTTGTAAGATTTAGTGCGAGAAAAACCGTGAGAAATGCGTCTCATCCATAGCTTAAAACTAGAATTCCTGTTGTTACGGAAAATAAGGCGATTGAAAAGTTAGAAAAATAACGCAAAGAATGGATGAACGTGCAACGGCATAAAGAGAGCGCGAACTTCAGTGGATATGAAGAGAAGAGAATCTTTCGTAACAAAACTTGATGATTTGCTTGACATTGCAAAGAGCGGTACCATTGCATTTTTGACGCGCGAGGAGGAAAGTGCAGTTAATCTCTCGGATAAATGTGCTTGGGCTGAAGAAATAAAGTTTTTACGCAAATAAAGGGAGAACGAAATGCAGTTATTGGTTGAATAGATTTCAATATATTCAAGAAGAAATGAAAAGATGTGGTTCTCCGCTCCTTTTGTTGCATTAGCTCCCATCAGTGACCCGCAGTTCCTACAAAGAATTGTTAATTAGGAAAGTGTTAACCTGGACATAGCGAAAGCAGCACAAAAGAGGTTTTCAAACCACTTGTGGTACATGAGTGAGGAGTTGGAATGCCAGTCATTCTTTGACGGATCCATTTCTAGGTGTGAAAAAAACGTGATACGCCGTATGTGGTCTTGTGTAGGAAAATATCATCCACCGAAGAAGGCATTCTATAAACGTAAAGACATGAATAAGGTATCTATACAAAATTTTGTCACCACTAATTCGAGAAAGCTATTTAATGTATTGTATATAAGTATTGCATTCTTTGATGTGAACATGCGAGAATGTGATGAACATACAAGAACGATTTGCAAATTATTCGGGGTCATTAATTGGGAAATGATTGTGCAGCGAGAGGAGTGAAACTAATTCAAGATTTTTAGGCAGTCACGTTGAAGGAAGAGAGCTTTCAAAATTTATTTCTAACAATAAGTGTGACTTTTCATTGCAATACAACCCTTACGTGCGGAAAGGCACTTTAATTGCCAAATATGGGATGCCAGTGAAAAATTAGAAATACAATGACAATATTTTATTTTGGTTAATATACCGAAATTCATGGACAGAGTGAAAATAAATTGATCTCTTGGATTGGAAGTATTGTTATGGCAATTAAATTCTTTCTAACGTAAGCAAATTTCTTACGAGGCTAGATCTTGACAGCAGGAGCGAAGTCTTTGCCGAGGGAGGCGAGGGGGTTGAGGGGAAGTTTCTAGTAAGTGGTGAGGGACATACCTCAGCGGTACCGCGGTGCGGGGTGGCTCCCTAGGGGGGGATTGCATTACGACGGTTGATATCTCCTAAACGCTTAAAGATAGGTTAAAACAAACAGAAAATCGGCCCTAGAGGGCTTTACTTTTACGTTTCACATAGAAATGGCGCTTTTTTGGCACCAAAAAACTCAATTGAGGGTCCTTAGTACTTAGGGCCCTTGGGGCACGGGTTGCCGTTATTTTAAAGAAACCAAATTTTAACACGTGAATATAAACACCATTTGGATCATTTTGAGACCAGGAAAACATAACTTTTCGCAGTTCTGAAAAATAAGGGCCGGCCTAGTGTGCATGACACGTACTGTCGTTAGTTTTTCGACCAGATTAATAAAACTTTACATTAGCACTAACGATTCACTCAGAAATACTCAGGGACAAAAATACTCAAGTTGATTTGCAGTATCAACAGTATTCCTATGGTTCGTGCCTTATATAAAGCCGATGTCCCACGGTCAAATTTGCATCAAAATTTTTGGACAAAAATTTTGTTGCAACTGGACGGGGGTGTCCCACGATGCATCTCATTTGGACGAAAAACAAACGAAAGACTCTCCACTCTTGTCTTATGTTTAGCAGTGCTGATAAATGTGCCTTTCAAGAGTTTACTGAGGAGTGGCTACGACGGTCGTGCTGCCTGAAGAAGGCTGAGATAAATCAAGGAAAAGAATCAAGCTATCTTAATAACTACCTGCAATTTAGGCCAATATAAGGTATATTTTAAGTTTTTTTTGTACTCCATCAAATGCTTTAATAAAATTCGATGGCAGTCAGACGATTTTTTTATTTTGTGGAACATGACGGTACTTATTCATGGCTCGACAGCCGAAAGCAGTCGTTCTGTGTGAAATACACTGTTGAAGTCAAGAGCCTTTTCAGTGCTTAAACGCCGGCCGTCATATCTTCCAGTTTCGATTTAATCTCAACGGTATGTGTTTATTTGTTTCAAATATCGCGCTAGAGAGCAATCAGTTGGTCTGTTTCTACGCACTAAACAGAAATTCATCGTATCTCTTAATCGTGTGAGTTCGACCTAATTACTATGGGTATGACCCTAGATTTACTTTCCCTTCCAAGGGGTTTCCTCCCACGGTACATTACTTAAAGCGTTGGCAGTAGTTGGTACAACCCTCCCTGTTTAATTACTCTTCATTCTTCTATGTATTAAATGAGGATTACTTATTCTTACGTAACGACTGTGAAAGTATGTATTCCGAACGATTGCGACACTAGAGGTCACGCGATGGAGGGATAATAGATTTAAGGAGGTTACCGTCGCTTCACAACCGAACCATATTCGCTCGTGCCTCCGCCGAAGTAGGTTTGTTCTGTGCGCGACTCCTTGAGGCGGTTTGCTGACGCCGTTTGACCAAAAGATCCGCCCGGCCTAGCAGAAGATGTGAGTTGTTGTATGTTCATGACACATGTCGCCCCGGTTAATAAGCTACTACCCTTGCAGAAATTGTGTCTTCGAATTTGGAAACGAATAGCTAAATAATGAAAAGGGACAGAAAAACTACTTCATTAAATATTTATAAATTTAATTATCGCGCTTGCTAAACCGAAGTCAAGCAATGAGCACTTCAGAGGGTAAAGTCTTTTCACACTAAAATATTTATTCACACTTGTCGTCATAGTAATGAGGAAGTATCCAGCAGCGTAGATGAAAATGTCGATAGGTATTTTAAACATTGTCGCGTTTGTACCCAAGAGAAGATGGCTAATGTTATCATTATTTTCCTAGTTTCAATCAACTTTAAAGCTAAGATATTGTATTTAAAATTACAACCAATTGCTTTGCTTTGTGAGGAATTTTTTTATATTTCCAAAAAAATATTCATAGCGATTTCATGCCTTCAGGTCTTTAATGTTTCGATGAAATTCAGTTTTAAACTAGCGAGTTGACAAATTTGGTCGAGAAAATCAACGCCTTTCTTCAACTTTACTATCTAGAAAACTGCTGCCTATTCTGCTTTTGAGACGTCAAGTAGGGCCAGCTACTTAAGCTTGAGATGCGATTTCTTCTTTACAAGCCTTCACTCCGTCTTCTCCATTAGTGTCATCACCTCGAGCCCCAAGTATGTTTGGTCTGCCTCGTTAGCCCTAAGCGACGCGACGGGGCCATGTGCTTCGTTTTCCATTTCTTCTTTTTTGGACAGTAATCAACGAAGATGTTTCCTTCTAAACAGTCAGCGTATACCAGGACCCCTTCGACATATTTTCTCGTCTCTTGATGAAGCTTCGAAACCACGGGTTTTAGTCCACTAGAACCATTCATACTGTGTGGTATTCTTTCGGGCAGTGTGTTGAAATTCTCGTCGGATGTACTTCCTGTGTGTGGTTATTTTTATTCATAATTTTGGATCATACGAAATGTGAATTGTATTGAAAGGCAAAAAAGAGACTCGAAAGTTTGTGTGTATACTAGGCTATAATGAATTTATTGGCGGAGTGGATCTGAAGGACCTGTAATTGCATTCGTACCTAATGGAAAGAAAGCGCCAAGTCAAGTATTAAGACCTTACTGTGGGGTTAGACACCTAGTCCACGTTCTCTCCTTGATAATTTCCGCTTCCTCTGCAATTCTTGTTTTAATTTCCTTGGTCAAAAATTGACTATTTTCTTTATCTCGTGGACTTGGTTAATAAATACCAATGCCTTACGCCTAGACAAACCTTCCGCCATTTCTCATTGGTGTATTCTGGACCATAATACAACAATTTTCATTGGATTGAATGTATATGAATATGTCGATCGTAGGAATTCGGGTACAGGAGTTCGAACCCCTCCACTAAAATATTTAGGATTTAAAATATGCTCGTAGGTGTACCCTTCAAAATGAAACCTCCCTTGGAATGTACCCTCTCCTAATGAATCCCCGCTGCTCAACGAAAAACTTTTGGCTGTGAACCTGAGTATAAATACGGTGAAATTATACTTTGTTGCACCTAAACTTATGTCGTTTATAATTAGTTACATGCACAATGTTCTATATCCCCGAGTTTACCAGTAGTAACCGGCGAAAGGTTGATCAAACCGGAAGTCAAAGATTGGATTCTGAAGACAAACTAAATTGTGAACCAACGGAAGAAACCGCATTCCGTACCTAAATAGTCAAACCGTGACCAAGAGAAATAACAGTAGGTAAATAAGTAGACGAAACCTCCAATATCAAAAAAGAAACATAAATTATGACTCAAAAAAGGCTATTCGGGCTTCCAGCCGGGTGGTCTCCCTCCATTCTGCCGACGTTTCGGAACACGAGTCGGGTTCCGAAACGTCGGCAGAATGGAGAGAGACCACCCGGCTGGAAGCCCGAATAGCCTTTTTTGAACATATTCGCCGGGAAAGCATCAGATTTTACTTCATTAATTATGACTGTTTACGAAAGTAAAAAAAAAACAAGGTTTGACTACTTAGGTACGAATTGCAGTTTCTTTCGTTGGTTCACAAATTAGTTTCGCCTTCGGGATTCAATCTTTGACTTCCATTTGATTGGATATCTCCTTCCAATTCTCTCATCGGGACAATCCTCAGCTCCTCCTTCGCCCTAATATAATTTTCTGAGTGCTTTGTTCTATATGCTACAGAAGTAGTCTTCCCCGGCCCGCTTTGGTACCCGCGCTTCCGAGCACGTCTGCTGCCGGCCCCCTATCCATCTCGCACGTGGCTCATCAACTTTCCTCTCACGCCGACGTGATGTTACGTGACGCATCTCCACGCCACCCTTACCAGCGCCTTGTTCTTCACCCACTACAACCGATTCTTCCAATTTATTTTTCCCTTTCACATAAACTACGTAAAGATCTCGCCACGTTTTCTGTGAATGTTAGTTAGATTTTATGAGACTAAACTTTCTTAGTTACACTAAATTTTCTTTTCTTTCTTTTTTTCCTTCTCTCAGAATTGGGTTTTCTTTCCGTTTCACAATACTTCGATTATTATGTTTATCATCTCTACCACATTTTTTATATCTCCGTTCGTGGATTTATAAATCTTCCCATTCATTAAGTAATATCACTAACCAAAGGGGAACATCCCTTATGTTAATTGAGTTTGTTTTAGTGTTAGCTTCCCGTACCTCGGGCTTTGGTTTAAAATTCGGCGGCAGAGTTTTTACAGGGGAAGCCAGATTCCTGATGTGGCTTTTTGTGGAGGCCTCTCTGTAGTATCAAGTGCGCCTCTCCATCCGTCGGATGAGACGTAAACCTGCGTTCCTTTCGGCACCTTTCGTCAATTAAAGTTTCGTTTCGTTAATCAAGGATAATGCCGCCGTCGCAACCATCTACCCATTTACTGCCAAAGTTGCGAAAACGCAACATTATTAAGAAATACATAAAAATTATCTTAAATGAATGCTATTAATATATAATTCATTTCCGTAAAACATACGTTGAAACTCATTTTAGTTAGATAGTAATGATTTTTTTATAAATATTTCGATATTTTGAAAAATACTCAAAATATGTAACTTATGAGGTCACTTGTTACGCAAGATAAATGTGTTTTCTTAAGAGTAACTATTCCCTTTATTAAGTGTTTCCTTGGTTCATATGTACAGTGGCGGAAAAAATTAACGCAAAGCTCGTTGGCGTCTGAGAGCGGCCAGTTCAGGAACTACTTGTCTTCCAAAATTTTGCCCTCGTAATGCTTTCATACAACCGGGAGTTTTAAAAGCAATATATCCCATATGCCGCGAAAATAATCATGCCCGTCGCATTATGACTAGGCGCAAAAGATCCAGCTACGAATTCTTCGCAATATTCTCCGAAGTATGCTTCGCCCTCGACTCACCTAGAATAGAGTTTACTCTCGTCGGGACATCGGTGGACAAACCCGACGTATTGGGTATTGAGACTGCCTAAGAACCTAATCGTTCCGGTAGTGTAGTGGGTAAAGTATCATGCTACGAATCATAGGTTCCACGGATCAAGTCCCAGTGACGGATGCATTGATGCTGCACACACACACTTTAAAGATTTTTCTTATCTTAAAACTTCTCAATGCCTATCACAAGGTCCATATGATGTTGCATGGCTATTGAATTCTTACGCGCTTATTTATTTGTTGAAAGTCAACTACTACATTGCATAACCATTGGGGCAGTTGACTGTGGAGTGACTTTTGACTACCATTTCCGCGTCGTCCAACTCAAGGCCCCTAACATTAGCTGTATGTGCAATGTGTCACGGCCTAATACTCCTTCCACATTTCAAGGGAAAATTCCTCGGAAGTTCTGCAGAGCTGAGCGAAGGCAGAACATCGAGCCGCCCAAACTCAGTAGTTCTCAATCGGGAAATTTTGGGCGTCTGCGTATGTATTAAATCAAAAACATTGAGCAAATGGTTAAGTTAACATAGGTTAGACTTACCCTTAAATTTTACAACAAAATGAGCATTACGCTTACATTTTAAAATGTTTCATCATAATCATAGAACTAATGTAATTTCGAATTCATGGAAACATTGGACTTCGCGTTTTCCGCAGTTTATTTAGTCCCTACTTTGAACTTTTCATTACTTTTAGCTCTCAACATCGGTTTTGGAATAGAATACATCTCACAATCAATTATTCTAGGTAATTTCGCGTCAGAAATGCGGTTGTAAGGCATTTATGTTAATTTGTATACTAATTTTTAAAATTCCTTAATCCGATATCGATTTTTGTCGCTCTAAGTTCAAAAGACTTATTAGCCAAAATGTAGCAAATAAAAAAGGAGTTGCTCATTAGCTTTATCTATCAATGGAGAAATTTTATTCTTGTAATTACATGAATTACAATTTATTTAGACATCTTCATTTTCTGGCCGAATTTCCAATATTCCTTATTCAATGAAGAGGAGCGATAAGAGTTTTTTTCACCATACCGTGAATTATACTTTGTGGTCGAATTTTACAATTGTCTTAGCAAAAAATATATTTCCAGTTAGCCACCTAATGCTTACAAAAAATTTACTTCATATACAGAACACATTTTCTTATCACGTTCTTACGAAGGATTTACTCCCATGATTGTTGCATAATTAAAATGTGCATCAAAGATAGACTTCTGAAGCAGTCTACTTATCAAGATAAAAGTAAATGAGTTTAATTGTGGACATTAAATACTTTGCGGAAAACGAGTCGGACAAAAAAACGGAGTATACAGGTAAATGACTGCATGATACAGCATGTGTGTTACAGAGAAGAGGAGAATTATGCTGGCATTGATAAAGAAAGCTAGCATCGAATATCGGAATTGAACAAAAGAAACATTCGCTGGAATTAGGAGACATAAATTCGAGAATCATTTGGTTGAATATGCCTGAACGAGAAATTCACGAGGAAAAATATATCAGTCCATGATATGTATCAACTTGTAGCTAGGAATAAAATAATTATAATTCGATTACTAGGGAAAAAATTCTAGAAAAAAATTCATTCTCTTCTTTTTACTAAAAAATATAGTCGAATTCCATTAAGTTCCTTTCCACCCATTCACATTTCCGTAACCTTTCCAGTTTCCTAAACAACTTTCAATAAGTAAAAATCATAATACTTTTCTGGTTCTCATTTTATGCGTTTATAGAATTGAAAAACATTTAACGCGTAGTTCTGATACATCTATTTTAACAAAGATCTGAATTTTAATTAATTATGCTATTCAAATATGCGTTCGTATGGATCAACTTTGTGATTAAAAATCAAGTTTTAAAGAAATTATGAAGTTCAAATAATGTATTTACACCTCTCATTTCCCTATAAAAGAAATCGTTTACTGACCAAATTAATCAATTTCTTCGGATAACAACACGAAAGAAATGATTGAACCTTAAAATGGCCATCACATATGCCGTTACCTAAATATATTCGCCTTGGCATTTCTCTTCAATTGATGTTACCTAAGTTGTTCCAATATAATCCTCGGGAAACTATTATTGAGCATAGAATATTGAGCAAAGCATTGCAATACTGAACTAAAAACAGACAACTGATTTCTCGGAAGTGGCTCAAAAAAGTGCTTTCATTCTGCTGTGAGGAACTCTATAGGAGTATTTCCTTGAAGGGGAGAAGAGTAGGCCGTGACACATCGCTCATGCAGCTAATGGTTAGGGGCCTTGAGTTGGACGACGCGGAAATGGTAGTCAAAAGTCACTCCACAGTCAACTGCCCCAATGGTTATGCAATGTAGTAGTTGACTTTCAACAAATAAATAAGCGCGTAAGAATTCAATAGCCATGCAACATCATATGGACCTTGTGATAGGCATTGAGAAGTTTTAAGATAAGAAAAATCTTTAAAGTGTGTGTGTGCAGCATCAATGCATCCGTCACTGGGACTTGATCCGTGGAACCTATGATTCGTAGCATGATACTTTACCCACTACACTACCGGAACGATTAGGTTCTTAGGCAGTCTCAATACCCAATACGTCGGGTTTGTCCACCGATGTCCCGACGAGAGTAAACTCTATTCTAGGTGAGTCGAGGGCGAAGCATACTTCGGAGAATATTGCGAAGAATTCGTAGCTGGATCTTTTGCGCCTAGTCATAATGCGACGGGCATGATTATTTTCGCGGCATATGGGATATATTGCTTTTAAAACTCCCGGTTGTATGAGAGCATTGCGAGGGCAAAATTTTGGAAGACAAGTAGTTCCTGAACTGGCCGCTCTCAGATGCCAACGAGCTTTGCGTTAATTTTTTCCGCCACTGTACATCAACATTTTTTTTTAAAAGATAGTACAGCTTATATTTCGTATGAAAGTCAACATGACATATTCCTAACGTAAACGAAAACAATTTTAACCTTCAATTCCTCCCATGTCCAATTAAATCGCCATATCTTATCCCCCTCCGCAACCCCAGGACTAATATTAAAGCCCTATGCAATGGTTTCAATAGCAGTGTGTGGGATTTTACTACGTGCATTCGTTTACGTTATTTTCGATTATGACACCATGGAAAGTTAACTGTTTCACCGGATCCTCTGCCGTCGTCTCAATTTTAAAATTCCTTAAAACGTTTCTTAGTTTTATAAAACGGGTTTTACCGCGAGCAACAGGCTTAGTAATTAGTTTTCACGGAAATAAAACCAACAATAAGATGAGAAACTCTACAAAATATAACCCAACACTAGAAAGTTAACGAAATAGAACGCTCAATAACCACATCATGGAATACAGCACAACTTAGAACAATATTACCGGGGTGAGTCAGGGGTGGGTTTTTATCATGTGCAATTTACAACAATTGAAGAGCGTCAACCGTGCCTAAACAGTTGCCTTTGAAATTTAAGTATTACCCCGTTTACACTACGATCATATCGACGTTGATCCGTACGCGCGTAACCCCAAAAAGTCGTGTAAATGCGCAGTTACCATCGTAGGCCTTAGTACCTAACACTGCAGAACTTACGATGGTTAGCGCTAGTGCACCGAGGAAAAAGAGTTAGGAAATGAAGATCGATGCATATACGATTCTATCGCGCCGTTGAAATCTTGATACGATAACTGATGTTTCATAAATAACTCTAATATATCAAAGATACATAGGGCAACGATTGAAGACATTAATGAGCAGGTAATGGAAGGACGTAAGGGGAAATTTTTTTCTGATGTTCTATTTAGCAAATGATATCGGATATTCTACACTAGACCAGTAAGGGCTTTCTCTAACTCGTTAACGAATTGTTGTTAACGGGTTGTTAACGAAAGTCCTCTCTTGCAACGACACCCTCTTATCGAAAGTGTTTCTGTGTCTCACCTTAACGACAGCTCGTCGTTGCAAAACAAGACCACGGCTCGTCGATAGCAAACAATACACCGTCGGCGCCTGCGAGTGAGGCTAGAATTTTCAACCAATCACAATGCCTTATTTTTTCGTTCGGTAGGATCAAGAAGCAGTGCCTAACTACGGTAACTAATAAACGATAAATAGTCACCATAAATAAACAAGAAGCTGCTAAAGAACGCACCGGTCGATTTGGAAAAGAATAATAAATGATGGAGAAAACTGATGAGTATTATTTTAGTAGTGGATTCATTTACTGTTTTTATGATGTGTCGTAATATATTTCCATGAAGAACGAAATAAAATAAGGGGAAATTAGTGTAAATAAGCGTGTATATTCAAGGATTCAACAGTGGTCGATGGAAGAATATCGACAACTTTTGGTGCATAATGTATCGTAATTTTCAAGTATAATAGGGAAGTGCACTAATTTTTTTTATTGCTGAATTTGAAAGTTTAGCCTAAAAAAGAAACATTAGTATAGTCACTTTTATTTTCTGCATCTGGGGTATGCACTTTAAAACGTTTTGAAAGTCGGAAAATTTCATGTTGCGCTGAAACACAGTGTCTCCATCTTGATTGAGATGTGACGTCACAAGGCAGTAGTCACCAGTGGAGTATCGCTGAATTCCGTCGCCTTCTTTAGCGCGGCGAGAGTTTCCGGGAATCGGTGGAGTTTGCTTCCTAAAAATGTCGTCTAGTACCGAAAACGTGAATTCAAAATAGAATTATAAATGATTTTTTGTTCCAAATTTCATCTTGACGTCGAAACAAAAGCCTGGAGAAGATATTCATTCCCGTGCCTTAAGCACAAGCTATACGGAATAAATGGTTGAAGGCTGCTCCTGACTCTTACCTATCGATGATATTCTGTTTTGAAGATCACTTGAAGGTATTGTAAGATCAAATTGATATTTATATTATAATAATTTACTTAATAGGTACCTCAGTCACATCAGAAAGTGTGTTGAGTCAAAATATAGCATCTTCCGCGTAGACCTACGTAATTTATAAACTGAAAGTAGTTTGGTTAAAGAATTATGGCGCGACTGTTTTTTTACACGACCGGGCAAAATGCGTACTTTGCCCATGATATGTGCATATATGATAACAAACGATTTTTATTAAAGTTAATCTTTATTTGTTGAAATTAGTACATTTATAGGTGATACAGATATAAAGGTACACGGCAGGTCGCGCGGCGTAATTTGTACTCCACTGGTGACGGGTTCATCTTGCTGATCCAAAAAATTAGCTACAATACCTCGAAAACTCGCAATATAGGCAGTCAAAGTACATTGTAAGAATACACGAGACCATTATAGCCCAGAATGTACGTACAATGTCGAAATCCTTGGTTTTCAAAGATTGACGTATTTTATACGCCAGCGCGCCCGGTCCAGGGTTATCAACTTTTATTTCATCCTATTTGTTAGTTGAAATCATATTTCAGAATGGTTCTTTTAGCACTGCTACTGAGGCAAACTGGTAGTTACTGAGTACAAGGTACTGAGGTATGTACTGAGTAAGTAAACTCCCTTTGGAGTAATGTGAATTACAAGTGTTCGAGATATATGGCATTTTATATTCGCTTTGTGTTCTTATTAATTATGCCTGTACGCATATTGTTGCTTGCCGCGAGCCTTTAATGGTATGTGCTCTTGCAAGAGTGGTTTTCATTTTTAATGTGGAAGTTGGTCAGTATAAGCAAAGAAAAAATTAACATTTTAGCGCACACCAACCCTTGTAGTCTTCGTATCTCTGCGTTTGTAATGACACTGCTAAAATACCTAAACGCCATAATGATGATTAAAAAATTGTCTTATGTCAATGATTGCTGCAATTATAATTAATGATAAACTTGATGCCGTATGATCACAATGAAGACAACAAAAAATAATGCCATGACGCAGTCTTTAACCACGGTCCTTCGGATGAGATCTATCATATAAACGTGCACGCTACCACTACCCCAACCGACCCATTAGGATAAAGTAGACATTTTAAATTTATATATATAACTTGTAAAAAGTAACGCATGAAAATTAATTACAGCCTAACTAACGCCCTAATTGAAAAAGATGGAGCAAGGTACGCGGTCTCCCCTTGTTAGCCTTAACGTCTCGCATTTCTATGGAGCGTTGAACCTGTCCTCCTTATTCAGTAATCATAAATACATCAAAGTTTGGTATACCATTCATAAATCGTTGGAATTTTCCTTCTCCCAACCAAGATTATATTTTCTTGAACCCATCCTGGACAGCGAACCATTGCAACAACCAGCCAGCTCGGAAATAAGGCTAACATCCCATGATTCTAGTTGCGAAGGGCGAACGTTCCGGCCGGCGTGAATACATACGCAACGAATAAGTCTTGCAGCAAACGTCTGAAATATGTTTATTAGTTTGACTCGGTTCTTACAAAAAAAAAGTTTTGGCATGATAAACGGCATTGTGTCAAAATATACCCAGCAAAAAATAAATGCCATCATGCATTTATTAAAGATTCAATGTGCTATTCGTACAACTCTTTCCAAACTTGAAGTTGACACGTAAATGAATATTAATATATTATGCAATGATGAAGTCGTTTACTCAAAAGAGAAGCAGCCACATATATATTCTAAAGATATTTTATGACAGCAAAAAACGGATACCCTCAAATTCTGTAATTTTTCTATGCAATAATAGTGGTAGAACTAAACGGTGTAGAAGCTGCCTTCTGCTACTGCCTTGTGACGTCACGGCCAATATTCAACATGGACACCCGTTTTCGCGGCCTTTGAATTTTTCCATATTTCAGACGGTCATCTCGAATAAAGTATTCACTATTAGGATTTAAACTGTGGTTTTACGACATTATGTTATTCTGAACTCTAATTTAAAAAATGTGTTTGGTGCATTTGAAACACTAGTGCACTTCCCTATTATCTTGAAGAGGACTTTGTCAGTTACTTACTCGTTCACCTGCGCCTGTAATAATTTTACTCTTGCGATTATAGTAGTGACAAAATTATTTTTATTAGTATTGTAACAATGTAAATTTCGGAGTACATCTTCAGCCACGGCTTGTTTTCGTTTGCTTTATTTCCGCTATAAGTCCACAACTTCCACAGCGGTAGTTATTCAATTAGAAAAACTTATTGACGCTTTCATCATATTTTGGGATGTTTGAAATCAATTCGTTGATAAAAAAATACCTAGATTACGCGGATGTCATGGAAGGAATCATCGCGAGTGATGTGATAGTGAATTCGTGTCACATACCTAACGCTTTTTAGTGTCAATTTCTTGAGTAAAGATTACGGAATTGTTAATGTTGTTGGTGTTGTTGTTACTTATTTTTATATTCTACGCAAAGCGAAGATAAGCACAATAAAGTAAACATAGAAAAAAATGTCCATTTAAGGAAGTAATATAAATATTTTCATAGTCACCCACCATGTTGGGGCATCGAATTACTGATTAAACTCACACAAAAGCAAAACGTAGCAAAGGTTAATTTTTTGTAGCCACAATTAGGCATAGAAAATCACTGCAATCAGCAACTGCAAATGATACTAAAGTAAATGTATGCATGTACCCATCAAAACACAGGCATATTTTTCGTTGGGACTTAGTTTAACAGCATTGCAAAAGTTAAAAGTGACGACTAATTAGTTCTGAGTAAAAGAGGGAAACCGTTATTTTTTTCGTGAACGGTGGCTTTAGCCAGCCAAAAAAAAGGCGTCAAAGATCCGTATCCGTAGGCGGCCATATCGGGGGTTATTCAAAAGGTCGTTCCGAATCAAAAATCCGGCGAAAATTAGGATTATGAGTATTCCTAAGTCGCCTTCTCTGCCCTAGATGCTTGATTACATTTGCTCTTTCATCAAGAGTGATTAGCTCCCTACCTAAAAAATGAAGTCCCATCAATCGAGCCGAAAGAAACTACCGACTAGAAATAATCGAAGCACCATAATACCATAGTACCATCATACCATATCCTTCCGTCAAAGTATAGCCCGTGTAGCTCACCTAGATCAAGATGGATTTGCTGTATATCGCTAATAATATTTCTCTTTTCCCTTCTAATTCTACATCAGTCAATGAACTTAGAAGTATATTCTTCAGTTATAACACCATTGTCTACAAATACACTTGATGCTATAGCAGCAGCTGCACGGTGAGATACCCCGTATTGATCACAATGAAAAGCTGTAGTTTATAAATTTACCCTAATTTGCCATGGTGATTTATATTTTTTTGGGTGTACTAGGCATGTGATCTTCCTGGTCAACAAATTTCTCCTTGATTGTTGAACTTTGCGTTGCGTCATTTAAAACCTCAACATCTTCACTTTCGGTTTCAATAGGGTTAACATGCTGCCTTTTTAAGGTGCAATTTTGCCTTTCAATTCTAGGGGCCAGTTTTATTGTCATTTTGATCTAAAGGACTATTTAAAACTTCGCAAAAATTATCCTCAAGTAATTATTACAAAACTCAGAAAAACCGGCAAAATTGCAAAATTTATAATTTTTAATGATCTGGTGTGATCGGTAATAACAGTTTAAAACCATAAATATGCATATATTAATAATAAACTATGCTATTTGTAACCATTTTTTGCTGTTGCGTTAAAAGATATTAATTTTATTTCATTTTTTTACAACGAAAAAAAAAACAATTTCTTTCATTTTTGTCATTTTTTCAGGTGCTTTGCGGGATCGGAAGATGACGTCCGATTTTAATAATTCTTTTTTTGTTTTTCTTGTACTAACGTATCGCAACTTTTCCGCGCTATTACGACACGAAATTTGTAACTTGAGTTTTTTCGCACCACCCTATTAAACATCGTAAATATCTCACAAAGCAGTGATCAACTCTTTAACTTCTTCGCGGGCTGACGAATAACAGATGGCGTTTTCGGAGCCTCATTTGTTTAATGCAAACAAAGGAGAAATATGATTGGTCGAGGCGCCTAGCCTCGCGTGCGGGTGCCACTTTCGTACCGACAAAAGCATTACGTCACGAATTTGTCGGTTGCACCGACAATCTGTCGGTAGCGGCGTTTTGTGAATCACATTTCTATCGGTGCTACCGACGATCGTCGGTAGCTACCGACACCGACGATCGTCGGTATCCGTGTACAGAATTCCGCCCCAGTTTTATGTATTTCTTTATTTACAGGTTAACCATGTATCGTTACATTATACTTCACAGATGATGGAAAATGACAAACATACACAAAATGTTAACCAATTAAAAACGTTACAGGATTTCACGATTAAATTCGCCACAAATAAATATAACATTTAAATGAAGACATGGAGAAATCAATACTCGAGCCGAATTAAGCCGAAATCTAAGCCTTTTCTAGTTAAATAATAAGAGCAATATGTACAGTCTTTAATGCGTGAATATTCTTTAATTTTTTGACGTATTCTCTCAAAGAATCTAGATTCTTAAAGGCTTCACGGACTGTTATGACTAGTTTTAGTTATACGTTCTCATCACTCTGGATGGCTTGGAGTTGAAGACATAATTTGCTCTATGGTAATTCAAAAAACAAGCAGGTGAAGATTTTCAGCTATAACGGGATCCATTAAAATTTACTAATAAAGGAGATAGGAACAATATAAATAGGAATTGATAATTTAAATTAAAGAGAAATTTCTAGAGGAATAGGGCATTGTCGGAGGATTTTAATGTCGAGCAAGGGTTTTCAAGTTGACAAGGGATTGAAGATTTGAAGTATTGCAATCAGACAGTGAGATTCCTAAATCGTAATTATTTAATTTGAGAAATTTACTTTGAACACGTTAGAGCCGGATTGAGTCGATATTATAATAAAGCGACCAGTTAACAATATATTCCAATTTGGAACGTAGCAAAGCGACATATCTACTGTATTAACTGCATGAATATTGTTAAAATTTTGCAGATTCCTGTAATGAATCCTACATTCATCAAAGTTTTACCGACAGTTCGGTCTAGCTTTAGTTTTAGCACAGAAAACATTAATACTCTTTTGCTTCTTAATTTCAAGGATTTCGGTTTCCTCACGCCGTCACGTCGCTTAGTGAGCCAAAATAAAAAAATGAAGTTATCGCAAATCAACCAAAAACAGTTGATATTCATTATTAAGCATGTACTCTTTAAGATAGGGTAGCATAAAGAGCATGGAATACGTTAATATAATTTTTACAGCTGGTCAAAGTAGAGCATGTCAGTGATTTTAGCGACCTAATTTTTTCCGTTGAAAATAGTTAAATTTGTGGCTTCATTACAGTCGTTGTTAAGATTATTGGTTTCAAAGTATTTTTATCCATAAAATTGATCTTTATGAAATGAATATAGTGTTTGTTTCATTTTACTAGTTAATTAATATTTTTATAATTTTTCAAAAACTGTTGATTTTTCATTGACTTTTTTGTTTATCGGTAATTATCGTTTATATCAACATCAGGCTTCACGGAGTTATTTGCACTGTAAGATAGACAAAAGCATATAGAACAATTTCCAGAATGCAGTTTTTGCTATAACTTGCGATTCTAATTTTAACAACCATATCTATGTAAATCCACCACGGCCACTCCGACCACTGTTGCGGCTGGACTAAGCGTAGGAAGGATATGATATCCGTGCATAAAGACGACGGAATGCCTGTTCAATGACATTGGTCACTTGAATACATATTTTATGAATAATTTTCATCTTGACTTTTGCGCATTATACTATAAATGGATAAATTCAACGAACATCTTGCCGCAAATAACAATTTATTGCTATATTGGTGACGCATTTCTACGACGAGGTCATTGAGAGGTTTCTCAGTAGAGTTATGGGCTAAAATATCTTTGAAAGGATTTGCCTAGAATAGGGTAGTTTCCTTCATCAAAGAAAACGAAATGCATTGATTGCGTTTCGTTACCCACCGTTTGTGTATTCATAATATACCAATTATTTGGTTTTAGAAATCCGTTTAGACGAATGGCAACGATAACCTCATTTGAAAAAGGCCAGATTGGCGCCCGTGCGATTCCACTCCACGCGACGTCACAGGCACCTAGTTTCTAAACGAGTAGATAGGAGTTTTAAATTGTCTGAGATTACTAAAGCCCGTATGACACTTAATATATCGGCGTAATATATCGGCGCGCAATATTGGTTAAAATATTGGGCTTTAGGCATCGTATGACACGTACCAATATTTACACCAATATTGGCCGTTATAGTGTTCTGATACCCCACTAGAGAACGCCACATAACACAAAATAACAAAAGAGCATCTCAAGACGCAGATTGATTGCCAATGAGCATTGAGTTTACATTACTACAAAACTCAGTGTAGAGTATTTATGCCAATGAGCTACAGAATGGGAGGTGGCATAATAATTGTAAATTTAATAACTATTTCAAGGGCTGCAAAGATATTTTCGAATTGCTCGAAATTTCATTCGGGTGAGTTCCTTGAATGATGAGAGATTGGAAATATTGTGATCTCATAGGTGAGCCAAGATAACGTAGCGGCTCGTTTTGGCTGGAATATGTTCATCGAATAAACAGAGATTGTGTCATCAATTGGGACTTTCACCCGAAACTTTAGCGCTCAAATAATGAAAAATAGTTTAATAATTGTAATTTAAACAAAATATAGACGCAATCGAGGAGAATCACGACGTTTTTATTCATTAAATATCCGAAATGTAATTTCCGAATTACCCACTTTAGACAGTTGATGTTTGTGAATTTATGTTCTCTCAAAGTACATATTAATTATTTGAGCTATTCCATGGATTGCTATGCTTCTAAAGTTTTTATATATGATATTAAAATTCCGAGGTGAAATGTTTTGCAAAGAGCTTCTAGATTTGGCCACTAGGAGTCGACAAGACTGAGTTCTGATTGGAGATTGGCCTCGAGAAAATAGAACCCGTTCTAAAATCTAGATTGGCCAAGAAATTGTGCCCAATATTGTGAAACGGAGATTGGGCTAGAAATTGGTGTGTGTCAGTGGGTCCACAATCCAATATCCAATGGATTGGCCAATAAATTGGGAAGTGTCATACGGGCTTAAAGTGTTTAGTTTAGTGTATTCGATAGTGTATTCATAATATACAATGTGGTTTTAGAAATACCGGTTTAGAAGAATGGCAAGGGTCAATTTTATCCTCATTTGAAAAAGGCCAGATTGGCGCCCATGCGATGCCACTCCACGTGACGTCACAGCGACCGAGTTTCTATACGAGTAGATAGGAGTTTTACATCGTCTGAGATTACCAATGCATGCATGAGGCACAGAGCACAGGGAAACATCTCTTAATAATCACCTATTAAAACTGGCTAAGGTCGGAAAGTTTTCTTCGTTTGATAAGGTATTAATAATCCTTATTTTAGCCAAGCGCTACCAGCTAGCAGGGTACTCGGCTACCTGCTAGCATCCTGCGTCGTATCAGCGCTCAAAGCTTCGCCCCAAGGTCACCTCACTTGCGGCAGCGGGAACCAGAACGACGTCACACGGAGATTTCCCGGCATTCATACTTAGCCGTCGCGTTTTCGCGCGCTTGAAATTTTTCACTTTCCGTTTAATCGCGAAAAATAGATAACATCATTTAAAAATCTAAAAGCGTGAAATACGTACTCCAGGAGTAATAATCTTTCGATTTAGGCAGTAAAAAATTATAGGAAACCACCCTATCCTTTGGGAGAGAATGCGTCTCATTCTTGATGTTTCAGGATCGATAAATGGGAAATAATTTTTCAACTTTCTTTGAATCCGATTATGTTTTGTTATGTGTGCTTCTTTCACAGCCATTACTGACCGATTGGCAACGGCTGTAATCAAAACTAAGCGATTTTGTTGTATCTATCTGCTGTCCTACCTTCCCTCAAAACCTAGGTGAGGGGTATCGAAAGGGAACCCACGACATGACACATTTTGGCCACTTTGTAAGTTATACAGTACTATGGTTATACCGTAGCTACCCAGCACTCAGTTTGAAAACACTATCGTGAGTGGTTGTGCTTTGCGGTTGGACTTTTTTTAAATCGTATTTGCAGCTTTAAATATCGAACGAAGGATAGGAATTTTAAAATGATAAAAATATTGATGTAGCTCTTCATTCAATTGTTCAGCTATCAAATTTTTATCTTTCGTGCGTGTCGAATGAGAGGCCAGCCTTTGCAGTTCTTTCTGTGCACTTGCCCTTCGATGATTGTTATTGTCAGACCATCAAGTCTCATAATATGGTCTCCCAAGTTATCCCGTATCCTTCTTCGGTTTTCGTAAGACTTGTCTCCCTCTCTTCCTTCGACTTCCTCATTACTCACTCAGTCGATCCATTTCACCTTCGCCATTCTTAAGCAGCGGCTGTTAATATTTCCCATGGCTCATTGCCAACAGGAGCACGATTCTGATAAAGTTCCGATGAATCGCTTCCCCTCGTTGAATGCTTACATTCTCACCTGCTGATAAATTCCTCTTTTTGAATCATTCCCTCTATGCCTTTTCTAATTTCACTGTAGATTAATTGCTTCTTCATCGCAGGACACTCCGCTTTCCACGTAACCGTAGGTAATCTTTCACAGTGATTAAATGTCTGGCTTTTTTCCTGGTGAACAATGGCAGTGAATATTTCTTGGATCTCTCACCAGGTAAGAGGTCATCCATAGCTACTTCCGATATTTCAATGTGCAACTTGCCTATCGCTCTCAGGGATTCAGAAATCATATGAATCCACTTAGATTCCCAATCTCTGAGGAAGATGGGCGAGTTGCACATCGAAACGTCAGAATGAGAAATGGAAGACTCAGTCAAAGTGTTGGTTTGATACTATTACCCAGTGGATATTCACTCCGAAATCTTGCAATAGCTCCCCATTCTATTGTAGCTGAAACTTATGTTTTTCATCTTCATGAAATTTCTAATAAGGAATTCCTTTAAATAAAATCTCAATATCCTGTTGTTAAAATTTGTACTTATTCAGAGCTTAACCTGCAATTAACTCTGAGAAATCCTTCGAATTCACATGCTTGTCATTTCTGTAGTGACTGATCAAAAGTGCTTGTCCATGGTTACATTATGATTTATCATCATATTTCGTGTATGTATTTCTCGCATTTTTACAGCAAACTGAACACCAATTTATTATGGAGGCAAAAATACTGAATACAACTGTCTAAGTGTTGGTTCACTCAAGCATCAATAAACATAAAAAATTTAATGCACTGGGGAGGCAAACTGAGCACCAATTTATTATGGAGGCACAAAACACTGAATACATTGGGTTAAGTGTCAGCTCACTTAAGCGTCCATCGACAAAAGCACTGATTCACAGCAGAGGCAAACTGATCACCACTTTATTATGGAGGCATGAAACAATGAACACAATGGTCTAAGTGTTGGTTAACTTAAGCATCGATCATCAAAAATATTGATGCACATGGGAGGCAAACTGATCACCAATTTATTATGGATGCACAAAACACTGAATACAACTATCCAAGTGTCGGCTCACTAAAGTCAATCAACAAAAAAATTGATGCACGGAGGAGGCAAACTAAGCACCAATTTATTATGGAGGCAAAATCACTGAATACAACTGTCTAAGTGTCGGTTCACTCTAGCATCTACCCACAAAAAAATTTGATGCACTGGGGAGGCAAACTTAGCACTAATTTATTATGGAATCACAAAACACTGAATACAACTGTCCAAGTGTCGGCTCACTAAAGAGTCCATCAACAAAAAAATTGATGCACAGAGGAAGCAGATTGATCACCAGTTTATTATAGAGGCACAAAACACTTAATACAATGGTCTAAGCGTAGGATTACCAAAGAGTCCATCAACAAAAAAATTGATGCACAGAGGAAGCAGATTGATCACCAATTTATTATGGAGGCACAAAATACTGAATGCAATGGCCTAAGTGTAGGCTCACCAAAGAGTCCATCAACAAAAAAATTGATGCATACAGGAGGCAAACTGAGCACCAATTTACTATGGAGGCAAAATCACTGAATACAACTGTCTAAGTGTCGGTTCACTCTAGCATCTACCTACAAAAAAATTTGATGCACTGGGGAGGCAAACTTAGCACTAATTTATTATGGAATCACAAAACACTGAATACAACTGTCCAAGTGTCGGCTCACTAAAAACAATCGACAAAAAAACTGATGCACAGAGGAAGCAGATTGATCACCAGTTTATTATGGAGGCACAAAATACTGAATGCAATGGCCTAAGTGTAGGCTCACCAAAGAGTCCATCAACAAAAAAATTGATGCACAGGGGAGGCAAACTGAGCACCAATTTATTATGGAGGCAAAATCACTGAATACAACTGTCTAAGTGTCGGTTCACTCTAGCATCTACCAACAAAAAAATTTGAAGCACTAGGGAAGGCAAACTGAGCACCAATTTATTATCTAGGCACAAAACACTGAATACAATGGTTTAAGTGTCAGATCACTTATGCGTCCATCGACAGAAACACTGATTCACAGCATAGGCAAACTGAGCACCAATTTACTAAGGAGGCACAAAACACTGAATACAATGGTCTAAGTGTCAGTTCACTGAAGAGTCCATAGACAAAAAAATTGAAGCACACGAGAGGCAAACTGATCACCAATTTATTATGGAGGCAAAAACACAGAATATAACTGTCTATGAGTAGGCTCAACAAAGAGTGAATTGACAAAAAAATTAATGTACAACAGAGGCGAACTGAGCACCAATTAACTTTACAGTCCAGGGAAAGTCAATGATAAATGTAACATGTTGGCAGAGACAATTATGAGAGTTTCAAATTTTACTGCCCCTTAAACTGAATTAGCTTTGCCAATACTTGCCTCTTTTTCTGTTTTTGTAGCTCTGAACTAACACACTTGCCATTGCACAACAGCCACACTTGTTTGTTGCACATGGACACTGCCCTTATGAGTAGTACTATATGGTTGTCATCAGGAGTTTGATTGTAGGAAAGCTCTGAGAGCTGAGAAATAATATTGTTATCACACTGCCTTCAGGGCTCTTCCAACCATATTTAACATGGCTGGGACAGATGTTCTCAGTGTGAGCCTTACTATTTTTTCACACACCTTGCAAATCTTTATGACATATTCGGATGGTTTTTTGAGGCTACCTCCATCTTTTATTGATATCAGTAGGCCTCCAGATCTGTCACTAACCAGAGCTTTCTTCCAAGTGGAGCACCTTTTTTTTGTTGCAATTTGCGAGACAAAATACCTTCAGTCATTTCCATGAGCTTGAAATGGATAAGGCATTAGCAAATACAAATGGTCTAAGGGTGTAGTCATTAATGCCCATATCGGCCTCACCTCTTGTATTACATAGGCAATGGATAGTTGTTTTTTTTTAATGTAGCCTGAAACTGTCTAGAAGTGGTATTATTGTTGAAACCCCCTGGTGACCTTACAGTTGATAACAACAACTCAAGGTGGTCCTGCCTCAGCCTGTAGGCAAGCAGAAACTGTATGCCACTGGTGGCCTCCCTCAGCAGAAAATCACTCAGGCTTGTAACACTGAAAATACACACAAGGAAACCAACTCAAAATTGCCTGAGTGAATAGGCTTCTTCCATCCCTTCTGGAGATAGTTCCTTGAATTCAGGTCATCAAAGAGATGGTTAAACATTTTAAGGTAGATGCACAAAGGATCTGAGCCTCGAAATTCTGTCAATTTCAGGCATGAGCACACTGACAATGCATCAGCCACTGAATCACTCAACACTTGAGCTGCCAACTTCACTTTTATCTTCTGCCACCTCCATTCCATGTGGGCATCCCTCAACTTATTTGCCAAGTGAAGACCCTCCATATTCCCCTCTTCATCTTTTAAAACCTTCATGTCCCCTAAAGTACTTCGGACCAACTTCAACAAGTACAAAGGGTCAAGAAGCACATGAACAGGGTCACCGGTGATGGGATGAGGAGGGAGAGATGTTATGCCCCGAGGGGTGAAGTTACATCCTAAAATCCTAGCCATTGACATATTTGATGCTGCCGCATCAAAAGTCAATGAACACACAAGTATTCCAGTGTCACGAATAACTTGAAGCACTTGGGTGATGATGTTTGCTCGCTGCTCCCCACTTCCATGTGAAATTGATGCCAACAGCCATAACATCAATCACATCATTAGCCACAGGCATGCCATTGCACTCCATTTCCAGCCCAAAGTCATAACCGTGGTATTTCCTGCCATTCCATTCAACATGCTGCCTTATTGCCATTTCATCGATCACTAACTTGCAATAAATGGCATACTTGCTATTACCCACCCTGAATTTCAAGGCATTTATTGCCTCTTTACTAATGCTTGGCTTCCCGGCATCTACAGTACTGTACCATTTGCATGTGGTCCTTGGGTGTGGCATGAAGGTATTTAAGTGCTCTCGAACATAGCGCTAAGCTTTTGGTAAATAAAAGTGTCGTAGGCACAAATGCCCTCAATTCTGGCTCATATCTCTTAGGGAGTGCCTGATTCTGCCTTTAAGATGTGACCTTTTTCATAAGGAATTTTGAAGAACCATGGATGATCTTCAAAATGCCTAGGACACTTTCATCCAAGAATTTATTTACCGACTGCCCAATTAGCCTTAGCCTCTTTTTGGCCTTCCTTTGCCTTCTTCTTGACTGAAGAGCAACTTTATTTTCCTCCTGGCAGCCTGGTAGTGTCTCCTCATTCTGCTTAACTCAGTTGATCAGCTTCAGTGCAGCTATTGATCCCATGGTACACAACAACTGACTGGGCTGGTTCTGCAATAGGCCCTGGCTCCATTTCTCCATTGATCACCACTTCAATAGATCTTATTTTAGAGATAAAATGCTCAGCCATGAAAATATTGTTGTCATAGCTTAACTTGATAGGCATTAATGAATCTTGACTACTTAACATGCTCATAATGTGTTTCTTCTAGCACCATAGCCCATTCATGTCCCTTAATTTCTTAGAAAGTGGGGGCAAAAAGTTCTAGTATTTGCCGAGTTACTGCAACCTTAGGCCAACATCATTTGTCATTTGGAACTTATTCATATGTTTTGCTTATCAGTGTTGTTTATATTTGTTTTTGTGATTACAACTTTGTTGAAGCAACTGCCCTTTATCTATATGCCTGCCATTACACATCACAAAAAAAATGCAAAATACACCTTTCCATTCAAAGCACTCCTTTACAATCAAACACACTAGAACAGTGTACAATATGAGCATAGAATGTAACAATAGAAGCAACTGAACTGTTCGCAACCTGTATACATTATATGCATTAACTTGCACCATGCAATAGGAGAATATCAATGCAATTATAAACTATGCCACAAGAGATGATAATGGAGATAATCAGAAACATTAAACAGCACAGAAAACGGATCAGAAAAGAGGAAATTCTAAACAATTATTTTCCAAAAGTAAACATATAAATACAATTTTAAAAAAATATTTCAATTCCACAAAGCAGAGGAAGTTTCAATCCTCAATTACTAACGCATGCTAAAACAATAGTTCTAGTAATGGTCACCGCTAATAATCATGATAACTTTACGGTCACTAATTGAAATATTGCAAAGAATTTATTTCAAAACATGAGACGCAGTTGTAAGGCCAGTATAATAACTTAACAATTTTACATTTTAGATCTAATGTCCACACTCTGTAGAAAACAAAATTCATTTGCCAAAGCTTGATTAGGAACCACAAATTCCTTAACATGTGTTATGATTTTCAGCTAATGTTGAATTTCGGAGACTTAGAGTGCATATCTCTACTGTAAATAGACCTTAAATCTGAGCACTAAGTGTTCAATGAAGCACAAAATTCACTCACATCTCACAACTTGTACAACAATTGGGTACCACAATTTTTGTACCATTATTTCTTTGCACAGAAATTTCCACAAATGAAGAAAGGTTATTATTTTAATTTCTTACTTCACTATGACTAGTATTGTCGCTCAATATTTTTGCACTACAAACGATAAGTAACCTGTAGACTGCCGCACAAGAATCCACCTTCTGCACATGACACATATATTGACAATACAGTAGATTCCGGTTAATTGGGACAGGTGCGCAAAGCCCCAATTATGCGAACTATTCCATATAGGGTCATTCCATTTCAAATCAACCAGGCCATGACATTCACTGACTCAGATTATCATGAAACTTGCCATGGTCATACATCCTAGTATAACTAGATATTGTGTACAATCTTAGCCACCAATTGTCAATTGTTAATGAAATATGAGCAAATGAAATTTGGGCGTGACCCCTAAAGCGCCGCAGCGTGCAACGCATGGTGATTTTTATTTTCATCCATAACTCCATTCCTGTGAGATGAAAAGCCATGATTTTTTCTCTAAAGCTAGGTGGTCCATAATGATCCCACGATTATCATTAAATAATCACTGAATGAAGTAATTCAGCTGCAAAAAAATAAAGTTCACAAAAAAATCTCGCTTGCACCATTTTTCGTTGTCAGCATCCACAGGGAAAGGCCATGCGAAAACAGACTCATGGTTCAGTTTAAAGTAATCATTAATGTATGAGCAAAGATCCTGATGAAAAAAAATCGTGAGTCCGACGTTCCTTTTAGTAAAAAAAAATACTCATTCATGGTCACGGGAAAAAAATGGCTCTTTTTCAAGACACATAGAAATGACAGAATTTAGAGGAGATATAAGCTTATACTCATGATTAAACAATATTGGAGCATGCATTATCTCACTATAGCGTATCCTACTGGCTCTTAGAATAGGAAATACATAAGCAATCATGTGAATGTACTTCCCAACGTACTGCTAATTTCGTGCTCTCAGGACTATTCCTACCAAGCTATCTCTTCCATGGGTAATGGGTAACTGAATAGTATGGTATAAAATGTAAAGGCAGGAGAGGACCACTTAGCTTAAGAAAAAAAAATCATGGCTTTTCATCTCACAGGCATGGTGTTATGGATGAAAATATAAATCACCATGTGTTGCACGTTGCGGCGCTTTAGGGGTCACACCCAAATTTCAATTGCTCATATTTCATTAACATATGACAATTGGTGGCTAAAATTGTACACAATATCTAGTTATACCAGGATGTATGACCATGGCAAGTTTCATGAAAATCCAAGTCGGTGGGTGTCATGGCCTGGTTGATTTGAAATGGAATGACCCTATATGGTCATAAATAAAAGTTTAAATGATAAAAAGAAGACTAAATAATGTTGATGATACAAAGAATGCTTAATGAACTATTAATTTGCTTAATAAATCAGCGAGAATAGTTTACTTACTAGCATTTTCAAGAATTCTGTTAATCTCAGTTGAAAATATTTTTTACAGCCTCTGGTGACACTGGAAGAATTTCTTTTACTATGTCCTATTTAAGAAAAATTTACTGTTAATTACTTAAGAATATGGGATTCCTAAATATTTCATTTCCTTATAAACATGTATTTACTGTTATAATTGTATCTCCTCATCTGAGGAATTTGTCTTGTGTACTCTGCAGCACTCTTATCATCCTCGTTGCACGAACTAAGTCAGCACAGACATCCAATGATGACAGTGGGCTACCTTTTTTCCCTCTTTTTGCATAAAGAAGAGTCGTAACCCCTTAAAGAATCTCCTTGAATCCTGAGATGTCACTCGGCTACACTCAGGTGCGATTTCATCTCCATCACTATCCTCACCTTCAGTTTCACCCTGTTTTCAATATAATATGGTTTTAACAATATCACCTTCACAGTTTACATTGATGGCAGAGCAGTCCTAATTGCAGTCCCTATTATCGAAATCCTCATGGTTTATTACTTGGTGCAGCTTCGAATTGAATTCACCATTCAGGTTCTTCTGAAAAGTTGAAAACTGTGTTGGAATATTTGAAACTGCAGTGAAAAAAAATTTAATTGTTTGACAGGTGACATCTCGCCAGCTTTCAGGCAGAAACATTAACGCCTGTCATATTCACCTTTGAACTTAATTCTTTGGCGGTGGATGACTAAGTCAAAAGGTTATCTTCTACAAATTCCAGAATATAATCTACCAATTTCCCACGGTAAAGTGTTTTCAACTTATTAATGATCCCCACATCCTTTGGTTGTACCAAGGATGCTGTGCTTGGGGGCAGAAATTCCAACTAAATATTTTTTAATTCACTTGAGCAATTAGGAAGAGCCGTACGTGGATCAAGTACAAGAAGAACTTATCTTGATTTTCATGCTAATTCCTCATCCCAACTGGTCTGCCACTGCCAAAGAGGCTCAACACTCACCCATGCATTTTTACTGGCGAGGTACTCCACTTAAATTGTTTATGCAGCATCCCTTTAAGGCAACGAGGCTTAGCACTTCTCTTAATGACTAAAAGAGTTTCTTTTTATCTGTTCCCAAAACAATTGAACAACACAAAACACTGATGCAATCCAGTGCTTTTTTGGAGCCCACTAGTCCTACACAACTGTAACAAAGAGAGCCATTTGGTGCTGGTCGGTAATACAGTTCCGTTTCATCGGCATTGTAAATGTCCTCAGCAGAAAAATTCTGAAGCAACCTGGGCAGTTAGTTTAATTTCCACTCCTTTGCACTCACAACACAGCTCTATTTTTTCCTCCGTGAGCTCTCTTGAATTTTATTTCGTTTCTGGTCTTCCATATATCACAAAGTTTCAAAGCTAGTTCCTCCAACTTTATTTTAACATTGGACTGCTGACACAAACCCCTCGTACGCTCACCATGGAAAATCATTGATTAAAAACTTCCTCAACATCTGGATCCTTACCATGACATTTGCGTTTCAGGGGTGGTGCTTGCTTTACATTGTGGCTCCATTCTTTTCTCAGTTTATCCTATTGCTGTTATAACTGAGCTATTGCAGATTTCAGCAACCCAGTTATCTCAGCCAAATGACGATGACTGGATTGGGGATAATCTTTAATTTTGTCCTCTACAGTGATTTTTTCGGCCAGTAAAATTGGTCAGAAAAGGAGTGTTATTGAACTCGCAGCACTACAACAATATCTTTTATTCAAGGTTCACTTAGATCGTAGAACACCAGATAAATCTCACCACGCATGCAATGCACTGGTTTTAGATTTTTAGCTACCAAATGGCTAGTTGCGAGTGAGGGGAAAAATGACTTCTGTGCATGCATCAAATACTGAGATGGGGAAGGGAAAAAGAGAAAGGAACGAAGAAACATTGTGATTGTTCAATGACGATAGCTTAGTTGTACATTGGAAAGGGGATACTGGATAGACCACACGAGACATTTAGATTTTGTGTAAGGTGTAGCGAACATTAACCTCTTTGTAATCAATACTGTTCATCTCGACCAGTCTCCTCTGCCTGACATCGGCCAATAAGCCCTAGAAATTGGCCCTTACCCGCAGGTAAAATGTCACGACAGGTGTCGTCCCTTTTTTCTCAGTATCCTGAGTTCATTTCATCATTTATAGCCCAGCTACCGCCACAGGAGTTCTTTATTAAAAACTTAGCTATGTTCAATGAGGTGTCATGGTCGAGAAACGGAATCCGAATCCTCAGACGGATAGTATGACAACAAGAGCTTTAAGAATTAGGCAAGAATAGGTAACCTTATGAAAAATAAGACTAAATTAAAGGACATGAATGTTAAAAAACAGTATTCTGAAACGAAAAAATTTTAATTTCGTAGCGAGTATAGTCAATGTCGTCGCCTCGTGGCCCAATAAAGCGGCATGCTGCCCCATTAAAGCAGAGAAAACTCTGGCATATTCTTCTATTAAGTTCTGTTCTTCAAGATCTGCCCCAAGTAACCAGTGGACCCATTAAGCGGAATCTACTGTATTAACAAGATTGACCATGCACTTCAAGCAAATGATATAGATATGGCTAATAATGGGCTAATTATCATCTTACCAGTGGAAAGTGCCCAGTCAGCATAATTGTGGCCGTACTGTGGTCATAGTGGGTTGCCATTATGGCCTCATAGTGGTTTTGACCCCCGGCAATAGTGTGGCTCGCCATAAGTGTGGATAATACATTTTCTCTTTATCAATTGAATCAATCAACTTCTACTTTAAAAACTTACCAACTAACCTGTATCAAAAGCAACCGTAATATACTTATGTTAACAAATGCTTGGTTTGCCAATCTGTGGCATTCCTGAGACGATCCACAGTGTGGCCAGTTTGGCTTGCCAAACATTTGTAAACATAAGTATATTACGGTTGCTTTTGATACAGGTTAGTTGGTAAGTTATTAAAATGGAAGTTGATTGATTCAATTGATATGAAGAATGTGTATTATCCACACTTAAGCCATATTATGGCGAGCCACACTGGCCACACTATAGCCGGGGGTCAAAACCACTTAGGGCCACAATGGCAACCCAATATGACCACAGTACGGCCACATTGTGGCCACAATTTTTGTGTTGACTGGGCAGGTATCCTTTCATCGGGGCAATTACTCCACCCATGCGTCGCGCAGAAAACCATCTGCGAAGATTGAATAAACATATTGTTTTCAAGCTTAAATATTCAGTTTAACACTGGGAACAAATTCCATTGTTTAGATTAAATTTTTAATATTAGCATACCTTAACAATGTTTCTGCAGACTCCGATTGAAAAGTAGGCGCTGCGTGGACCCTCATCGACGACACAGCGGGCGAGAAGGTAAATGCTGGTAAATGCGTAAATGAACCAATTGGAACGAATGCAGACAAACAAATGCGCATCGGTGACCAACTTTCTGGATTCACTTTTTTCAATTAACGCCTTAACGCCCTCTACAGGTTGTGGACAAGCACCTTGGCCTTGGGTTGTGGGTACGGTATATTCTAAGATGTTCTAAGACCGTGGTACGGTAGCACCGAAGTTAGCCGTGGGGGAAAGTGCACGTCTGGAATTTTAACGTTGTCATCTGAAATACGTGGTCATTCTGCTATTGGTAATCGTTGATACGTATTTATTTACTAGAACGATTTGATCGAAACAACTTCGATTCATTGGCCGATGACTGTATGTGGGATATATAATCTCCACTTAGGTTGCATATCAGCCGACGGATATTTTTTTGCAATAATTGAGATGGATCCTTGGACTGCGCAGTCAAGTGGTACGGGGATTAGAGAGAGTGAATTTCAACAGAAATTCGAAGACAATTTCAAACCATTTGACAGGTTACCGGATTCGGAGGAGTATATATCGATGCTCGGTGAGGGTTACCAAAGTAGTGTTTCGGGCGGAAAAGCAGATGTGGCATGACACTTTGAGAGGATGGAATTAATTCTTTTAGGCTAACACTTGCATGGTAGTCCCTCATAATTGTACCTATTTTGATGGCAATTTCATCATGCATAGAAGTCGTTTGCTTAGTGTGTGACATGGTTGTTTTAAATTGTTGGCCAGTTTTTTAATTATATTAACCCTGGGATCTTCTCTTTTTTGTTACAGAGAATAAATTTAAAAAGCTGAAAAACAAGAAAGGGAAAAAGGATCTGTTGCAGTCTCTATCTGAAGCCAGAGAATCTTGTATGCTGAGACTTACTACGGAAGATAGTGAAACTAGTGACTTAAGTTACTTGGACTGTCCTGTGGATAGAAGTGTTATTCTCGAGAAACTTTCTCCGGAGAAGCAGGCGCTCACCACTGGGGAATTAGTTGAGCTGTCGAAGGCCGATGAACTAGAGGAAAATCATTCCTGCCGATAACCTGCCAAGAAACTTATTAAGGTTTGTGTTCTTTACAGTTAAAGCTGTGTGTGTTAACCGCCAATAAGCTAAAGTTAACCCAATTACTTATTTTTATTTTATCGTATTCTTTTTTATTTTTTGGGAATCTATTGATTTTAGGGAGAAGAATGCTTTTTAAAAATCCTTTCAGTTCCCAGAAGGTTTTCTGTGTTGTGACCGGTGCCAGCCGAGGCATTGGAAGAACAATAAGTGTGGAATTAGCCCGACGATTACCTTCAGGGTCTGTCTGCCTTCTACTTGCACGATCAGCTTCTGGTCTGGCTGACACGAAAAACTTGGCTGAGGCTGCCAATCCTAAGATCAGTATAATTTGTTGTCCAGTGGATTTGACTCAGCCTAAAGAGAAGGATTTAAGGAACATGATCATTGATGGTCTTGACGACCAAAACCCTGCTGATTTCGATCAGATTATTTTAATCCACAATGTTGGCTCTGTAGGAGATGTATCGGAACGAGCAGCTTCAATGGGAAGCCTTTCCAAGTGGCAAGAATACTTTGCCCTCAATGTCTTTTCAGTTGCCGTTTTAAATAGTGAGCTCCTGAAACTCTTCAACTCTAATGTAGTAAAAAACAGATTGGTTGTCAACATAACTTCCAAGTGCGGATTGGTGGCATTTAAGTCAATGGGATATTACTGCTGTGGGAAAGCTGCCAGAGAAATGTACTTTAAGGTGAGTCCAGCCATGGCTTTCATCCTCTGTCAATTCGAGTTCATAGTATGTGGGTTACCACTGTTAATTTGTCAGACAACCATTTTGGGTATGATATTTCAAACAGACTATGTTCATTTCATCAAAAGTGTAGGTCATTCTTAGCATGGCTGGTGCACCTTGGTCTGCCAAGCCTCAGATTCTGTTTTCTTGTTACTTAAGTTGCCTGAATTAACTGTTCTTAGATATAGTAAATGATACATGAAAATTCACGTCCGGCCTGAAATGATATATGCATTGTAAATCTACATATTAGTGACAATTAAAAAATAATAATTATTAGGCAAATAGTTGGTTGAAATTAAAGGTGGTAGTTGAACAGTAGGATTTTATCAGATTGCCTGTTTTTGTCAGATGGCCTCTAAGTTTAGGATTTATTACCCGTTTCACATTCAAAACAATACTGAAAATAGGAAAAAAAAAGTTGTTAAATGTAATGGGTACTTGTCTGGTGCAGCATGTTATTCGGAGGAGGCATACAGCAGTTGAGGGCATATGCACTGCAAGGAAGGAAAGGTGGAGAGAAACCCAGGGTTGGCATTAGTCTGTTTTGAACAAAAGCACTCGAGAGGGGTGTTTGAAAATTCTCAACTACCTCCGGTGTTGTTCCTAATTTGTTTGAGTTAATCCCGCCCTATAGAATGATTTTTGTTTGTCTTTTGTTTGTTTCATTGAATTGTGGGTAAAAAGAATGTGAATAAGTGAATATAAAATGTTTACTCGTTGGACTAACTGCTAGAGTTTTATTTCTGAAGTGAACCGAAATTTAAAACGTAAAAGTAATGCTAGAGAGGATTCTAGCGTCGTACTCTAACAGTTAGAACTCAGACCCTCGGGATGGGAAGAAAACACAATTGCCACAACGCCAAGTTGATCCCCTTTGTCTTAGCTAGGGATTGTTTAGCTGCTTTGGCACCCAAAACAGAGTGCAATAACCAACCTAATTCTCAATCAGCTAGTCAACATGTAAAGGCATATGTGATTTTGCTCCCAATTTTTGTACAGAGGCTTTGGAAAGATAAGAAAATAGTGGCCCTTTTATGATCACCATGTCCTAGTCCAGTCTCGTATAATCCAGCCTGCAGACAAGGATCATGGAAACCCGAGCAAAATGTATACACATTGCTAAACAATTTATTTTTTATTCTTTAATCTTGTTGGAGAATTTTCATCCATATCCAATGTTGCATTGAATGAGAAATAAGTGATGAATCCTTATTTTGGTGACCATATGTCGAAAACTAGGTATTTAATAAAACCAAAGAGTACTTAATGGCTGCAACGGAAAAGGAGTCAATTGAATGTTAATGAAATTTTCATCTCAGATGGCTCTTTTAAAAAAATTAGTTGATTGGAAAATCCCTTTACTTCATCAATGTTCTCTTGCTTGGTGCTCCAGTATGAGAAGTGCTCTATCCAGGAGAAAATGAATGAAGTGGCGAGAAATACTGCTTTTTATTCAGTGAAGGCATTAAATTTTAATGTTTTATGCATATGCTTTTATCATAAAATTGCCATGCTTGCAAAAAAATTTGTGATATTCGGTTTTACGAAGTAAACATTATAAAACGGACCGAAGATGTATGGATAAGTCACTAGATCTACATTTCTTCTGTGGATAACTTATTACACCTAAATATATTTATCACTAATAAATATGTAATGACACACCAATGGAAAAATAAATATGATCAATAAGTGTGGTGCAAGTAATTTTTCATCTTTATTTTAATTTTTACAGGTGTTAGCGATTGAAGAAGAGGGAAGAATTACAGTATTGAACTACTCGCCTGGTCCAGTAGAAACTGATATGTTTCATGAAATTATTGAAAATGTATCAGATAATGATCAGCGAAAAGTGTTTTCGGAGATGAAAGAGAGAAAAACTGTTTTAACATGTGAGCAAACTGTAAGCAAATTGTGTAATCTCTTGGAGAAAGGAAACTACAAGTCAGGTGATCATGTAGACTACTTTGATTAAATTGAAAACATAGTACTGGGCAACAAAGAAGATGGCAATCAACTCACTGGAATTATTTGTTGCATGAATTTTTTTCTTATGTGTGTTCCATTTTCTTTTCTGCTTTTCCCACTCCTTATTTTGAAATCTATACTCTGTCACTATTTTTTTTTTATTTCTGGGAGTTGAGGAATTTGGATATTCTATTGCATTTAAAGAAGGCATTTTCAAAAATCAAATGTGCAAAGAAATTTTCAAAGCTAAAACTGGAATACAATTGTCTTCAAATTGGTGCAGTTCTGCATGTCAGCTTCAGCATTAGGGAGTGAAATTTGAGAGTATATTTCATATGCTCCACTTGTTGTATGTAGCTCTGCTGAATGCTTTAGCTTTTGAAAGCAGAATTTTTCTTTTTGCAATGCCTGACTGAAGCATTTATGTGGTGAAATAACCAACATTCCGAGTAAAATTCTTAAATATATGGAAGAAGTTAAATAAATGTTACATCAAAACCTTGTCTTTTTATTTCTTTGTGAACATGATTCTTGCATTAAGGTTTATAGTCAATGAGATATGGAGTAATGTTGGATAATGTATGCATTTCCTTCCAAAAAAATTCTAAGTCTTTCTGACCAACTTAAAACTAATTTTCTATTCTGCAATTTTTCCATTTTCTTTTTATGGTTGCTTCCCATTTGTTCATTCTGAAACACCATTAGTCAAAATTATGTTGTTTATTGGCATTGGAATTTGTTACTCTGGGCTAATAATGTTAATTATTATAAATTTATAACTACCTATTTATAGCCAATCACACTGTGTGAATTACGATGAACGATGCCACTTTGATAAATAGTGCACTTATCTTGGTTGGCTGTTCGATTTGATTAAATTGTGCCCAATTCAGCCTTCACTCAAACCCTTAAGCATGCACGATGCAGCATATGCATCCTCGCTGTTCTGTTCGTATACGGTGCTTTAATTGTAGGTATTTAAATCGCCCAGGGTGCTTTAATTCGGAGGCACTGAAGCTTTTGTGCAGACATTAATTAAAATATTTTTAGCATTGTAATGGATCACAGCAAAGATTTCAAAAAATTATATTCTCTAAAAAATTGTTTGAACTTGATTATTATTAATATGTATGAACTTACAATTTTCAGTGCAGTTTACTTTTGCCTGCTCCCTGTATGCGGTGTTTAGTCGTTGAACAGTCTGTGGTGTTTCTCAAAACAGGGTCCTACACAGGTTCCTGGACAGTTTTAATCTGTATCTTGTCTCATATTCTTTATGTTTTTCTCACTCACTTTGTACTTTCTTCATTCAACCCTATATGTTTCAATTTGTGCGTTTTGTTGAACAAAATGCCATCTGGTTGATCGAGCAAATTCCGTATCGGTATCCGAGAGCCTTCCTTGGCGCTTTTCTAAATTCTGTCCTGCTATAATTTTGTTCATAAAGTGTCAAATATTCACAAATGGGCAAAATGATGTAGTGGTAAGGATCTTTTTTTATAACTCCTCTTTATATCGATAAAACAGAAATTTAGTGAGCAATGAAAACCTTTCCCATTACTCTGAGAAAAAAATGGAGTTTCGAATACACAGTTTCCGATAAAATACATTCTGAAGCTTGGTTTCTTATTTATTCCCATCAATATGAGCAAACCTAGAAATATTATTATTTCCACCAGAGTTGTGGGAACCCACTTTTGAAAGCACAATTTTGCTTTGGAATGTTCTTTGTAAATTTTCAAGACTATGCTACATAGCAGTTTGCCTCAGTCGCTATAACAGTAATTATTTCATCGTCAAAAAATAACTCCAATGCCAAGGATCCTCTTTACATGAATAGGCGATATTTTTTTCCAACTAAACCACACACAAAGGATAGAGGTGCATCTTCATAGCTGATCTCTTCCCAATTATTTTCTTGAAAATTCACAAAAAAATGAGATGGTGTAAATCTTCGCACCTGGAGTCAAGGGAGTATCCAATTGAAACTTCCAAAGTGGAATCAGAACATTCTGCACTCTTTTATTCCTGAGTGTCAAGCACAGGCTCATCGGACAACTCACAAGAGCTAGAAGGCATGGTCAACTAAGGAGGGGTTCAGATAAGTGACCCATGGCCGAAAAAAATAAAACCACCAAAGCAAACGTAGGTGTGAAAAATCCCCACCCCTCAGCTTCAAACCTCTTAAATAAGATACCAGATGCTGGCAGGTCTTAAAGGTTCCGAGAACTATTGAGTGACAATGCCTGGATGGTCCAAACCTTCACTATCATTGAGGCAATGAAAGAGAAAGGATGAGGCAGAAGAGCAGATGATAATGAACCACAGAGGAAGGCATTCAGCGTACCCACATAGAACACACAATCGCTAAGAAAGTACATAAATCTGAGCATAAGTGGAAGACCGTCTTCCTTGAGCATCCACCAGATGCCGCTCCTAGAGGAAGCATCCTGGCATCGGCTGGAAAAAATATTCTAAAAAAATACGAGCACACAAACAGAGGCAAAGAACGAAAGCAGGCAGATATGTCTCACACATATACTCACTAAAAGTACATATATGGAAGATTAAGAGATAGGAATAAAACTTTCGGACGCCTACGGTGTGTCGCACATGCTTGAGGCATGGCATTCAGAAGATGCAGACGTTGCGTCGCACACGCTGAGAGAAGGGCCACGGACATTTAAAGTCATGCTTGAGGGGTTAATAATTGTGTCTCTCAATATTATGAACAAGTAAATACCTCCAATTCCTCGGTAACAGTGAAACTCGCTTTGGCTTTTCATCATTTCCTTCGTTGCCAACCGTCGAACAACAAAAATCAACCTCATGGGCTGATGACAGGAAATCATTGGCTGCATGAATAGAGACAGAGAGAGATGAGAGATAAATTGTGCGGGAGAGAACACCTTGAATCTCCAACAATGGCACTTTATCATGGTACTGGACAGTAGTTGATTCAAAAATCATACATTTCTTTGAAGAACCTTATTTTTGTTAAAAATTTTATATGCAAGAATTTTGAATGAAAAGTCCACTCACGGCATATCATCTGCAGGAAACCCTCTTATCCCAACACCAGTTGACTGAACACCAGAACAATCTCCTTTAGAAGAAAGAAAGTTCAAGGGGAGGGGGAAACCAGGGAGGAATCAGCAATAGTCATCTGCATGGCACGGCAGAGTTCATTCACCATTCACCTCGAGTTTTGTCGGCCTTAATGGCAATGGGGTTACACAAATCTCCAAGCAATTGCAGACAAACGGTAATGTCCGTGTTCCTGTCGTGGAATCGAGCAGTTTGTTTGCAAATTAGTTTCATCGGAAGGTGAGCTCATCAACTAAGTGTTCCAGAATAAGATTGATCACCACAAAAATCAAAATTGGTTGATTGAGCGAACAATTTTAAGTCCTAAAACCTGCCCAACCGAAGGTCGTGAGTTCGAGCCTCTCCTGGGTTTACAGCACCTATCAAGGCTATGGATTTTAGTATTTAAGTTTAATTGTTGAATGCTATGAAAAACACCAATTTTTTTGCCCAACCTTTATCGGTAGTGTGGCAATAAATAAATACATAAAATGAATCATTCTCACTAGGCCAATGGTCATCCTCAGATGGTTCTCATCAACATCCTTGATTCTAATAAAATTATCAGCATTGATAATTGTTTTCAACTCACCTTTATTGATGGTCGATGACACTCACAATTATCAACTCAGTTCATTTGCAGTGGACTGTGGACATGCCGATTAATTGAAATCATAATCAATGACTTCAATTAATCCACTCAAAGCTGACAAGCCTGACCCCAAGCATCTTAATCCTACACAACTCAATGGACATAAAAAGCTCTTTCAGGGTGAATTGAAGCAAAATATTTTTCAGTTATTAAACTATTTTATTTCAATTGCATCTTCATAATACTGATAGAGATACACAACTCAAAAAATGAAATGGATACTAAACAATGTTGATGACTGCACAAGCCAAGAAAAAGATTAAAGAGAAATATGAGTCAATTTAAAAAGCCTTAAAAACAGAACCTAGACTCCATTTTAATAGGAAAAATTGTTCAATCCATTTCATTAATACATGTATATTCAGCGACACAAAAAACTTCCCATTGCTAATTCAAAATGCATTCATATGAAGGCACCATTTAAGAGAGAGTCATCTCCTCCATCATTTCCTCTCATTACATTCACCACGGTATGTCCATACTTCACACTGGCGAACATGGTCTCAATAGGCTTGCTTTATGTACACACCTTCCACATGTTTAAAACATACTCTCCAATTCACAAGGGACCTTAAAGCAGTATCCACAACAAAAGAACAACTTAATGCTCTAAATCACAATAAAGGGTGCCATTTGTGAGAAAAATTAACTGAATATCTAACTGCCCAGCATCTAACCCCCATTTAAGCCAGATGATATAAGTTTAATCCATAGACTTCAGCATCATAAAATGCAATGTGGAATAATAGCATTTTAAATTAGGCACCATCATAAAGATAATTTGTTCAGATACATGTCAGTAGAAAGAATATTTGATCAATACATATCACTTGAAAATTTCACTATCATTGAGAGGAAATGAGAAATAATTCCTTTTGAAAGAAAAAATAACTACATTAAACATATATGAACTCAATAAAATATGCAATTATTTTGGCCCACAAAAATTGCGCTCACACCAGCAAAAATAAATACACAACCTCTTCCATCACTGAAAACATCCTCAAGAATTCATTTACTTCTGTTCATTTCATTCTGTACATGGGAAAGAATTTTTTTAGTATAATGGCTAATTAGCACTACCTCATAACAAATAACCTTTTTCCTCACACTTCACAACCAAGAGTAACAGTCAACAGATGCTGTCAGCTTTTGTAAATACTAAGCATAATAAAAATCATTCATCACAGATCAGACAACACAGACGCACAATTCCACTCATTCCTTGTGGCAGTAACTTGGAGCACTTGTGTCATAGCTCACATCCGAGGTAAGTAGCTCAAGGAATATTAGAGGAGTGGCCTCACAAGAGAGAGCTTCTTAGTGATAATATGAATAAAGTTGTTTTGAATCAGTCTATAACGAGATCAACAACAACAGGGCACACTGTCTCTTTAAAAACATCCATCCATAAAAGCTATATAAAAATAAGGTACTTAGTAACACGAGGAGTCAAACTGCCAACCACCTATAGTCTATGGGTATCTAAAAAATATTGATCGAACACCAAGAAATAGGCAGGTGCGAATATTCAACAAAGAATTCATACTCTCACATCCTCTGACACCAAATTTTTAAAAATGGAACGTTTCATGATTAAGGAGGGAGAAATCTTTTTAAAAAATTATTTCACAAACAAAAATTATCACATTCATGTCGAGCATAGCCCACCAAATGACAGAGAAGTTTCTATAACTGTGACAAACAGACAACATACCTCACTAACACTCTCTTATCATCTCAAAACTCTATAATAAAAATTTCAGCAATGAATCATGCTAGCCATTGGGAACTCTCATAAAGTTGTAATATTACACATATGTAACCCATCTGGCATTGCCTTTTAACTTCTTGACTATTCTGTCGAATACAAAAAATACTTCAGAAGACTGTTTACATCTCCATATAACCAGTGTAAATCATTGAGATATTTACCATTACTTTCATAAAAATATTATGGCTAATCTCTATTCATCTGAGAGAAAAATTTAAGTAAATCATTGCAAGTCATGAGGTGCAGCACAACCATTTCCAAAAGGAGTTCCTGGTGCCTTCCTCTTCTATTTCCGCATCCCTCCTAGAGCCAGATGGTGTGGCCTGAGTTTGATTTCCATGATTGAGGGCATGAACTATAGCCGTATCAAAAACTTCCTTCAAGTTATGCTGTGTCAGAGCAGAAGATTCTACATAGGACACAGCTCCAATTCTCACAGCCAGCCTTCTTGCCTCTTCCACTGGCACAGGCGTTTCTTGATGTCGAGCCAGCTCAACCAGAACCTATGAATTATGGAATAAAATTAAGATGAGCTCAAAAGATGTTTGCCATTATAAAAAGCAAATCTTCACATTCCTGCACAAAAAGCATACCTTTCTGAAAAAAATGCCACCTGAACACTCAATTTTAATCTTAAAAATTGTCTAGTATCAATCACCAAATTCTTACTAGGAATGAATAACTTTGTGGTCCCATTGATCAACGCACATACTATTTTTACTTTTACACAGAAGCCTAGAGGAGGAGCAAATATGGTTCTCGACGTTTGTGAAGGGGATCTCGAATGAAGCCCTTTTATCAAGTGTAAATTAAGAATCAATGAGGTCTTCCTAGTTGGGTCTGGGGAATATTGAAAATTATTATCAGATTACAATAATATTATGACATCGATAATAAGCAATGCCAATAACTAATATCAGGATGATCAATATTGGTCTTCATAAAACATCAGACCTGATATTTTATTGGGCCCAATAGTTTTTACAGGATGATTCAACATGATATTTTATTGGAATGCCCAGGCCTCCACACAAAATGATGATTCACACAAGGCACTACCTCTTATTGTGCACTAAAGTCAGGCTAACAAATATTTATGCGAATAACCATTCAGTTACTCTGTTTCACAAGAAATTGTACAAGAAGAAATAATCACAATTGTCCCAAGAAGCTATGTATACATAAACTTCTAAATCTATTAAATAAAATAGGATTTTCATACGCTTGTGTGCATGCCCTCCAAACAATTCCACAATTTTCATCTGAAGTTTGGCAGAATAGTAGAGCATTCAAGAGAAGAGGAAAAGCATCACCTATACTTCTCCCAAGGAAAAGGTCAACAATACCGAGATTGGTTTGGCATGTAGATCTTCACTTAATACATTACCATATAACACTATAATATGCTCCTATACTGTCTTTGTGTTTTACCTAGACCATGCTTATTTTATTTCGACAGTACATTGGTACAGATATCCCTCCGAAAATTATCCGAATGGCAGCTTAAATTTGAATAAAAAATGCTGGAAAAATTTGCTATAATAGCAGAGACTGACAACAAAAGGCTTCCGTATTCTGTTAAAAAAATTGCTACAAATTATGAAGTATTTCACTTATGAATACACAACATTACTGATGTTTGTTAGGGGGATGAGAAGATTAGTTAACCTTAATTTACAACCTCGTAATAAAACAAATGGTAGAGGAAGCCATTATTATTTGCCAATTATGTAGTTCAACATTATAAATAACTACAGCTAGCATCAGGGTTCTAGAAGAAAACATGAATGTCCAAATAAAAACAGACCTGTTATCACAAATATGTCATTATACTAAAAATAGAAACATACAAAGAAGGTGAAACTAAAAAATAGAATCACAAACACATGATGCGGATACAGCGGCAGTGAGGAGATGGAATGAAGTTCAAAAAAACATGCATGGATAAAATATCAATTCGACTGGGAATCAAACAACAGATCTTCTGCCTTCCAGGAGGATGCTCAGACCAGCGAGCTATCAAAGTTATTTTAGTTCCTATTATTACCAATATCTAAGACAATATGACGACAATGTGAAGTACTTTGTGAGACATTTTGTAAAAATTATGTCACAATAAAATATATCAGTTGTATGATAGTTCAATGATCTATTCAATGGCTAAAATTTGTATATACTAAAAGAGTTATTTGTATGTACTAAAAGTTGAACAACTTATGTACCTCATTACTAAATTTTGGCCAGGTAACAATGAGTCTAATGAACTATCTGTCAAGTGTAATTACAAAGGAGACTACTTAAAGGAGGTCCCAACCTCTTACCTAGAAACTAGATTTGAGCTGCCACTTGGTTCCATTTTGATATGTTTAAAAAATTTCCACTATGTGGTAATGAGTGAAGAGTGATCCATTTATTTACAATATTTGCCATAGAGTAACTGCACTCAAAAGGAATACCATTGACAAGTTAAAATTTTTTTAGAGCTCATCTTCTTGAACACTTCAAATGACAGTCCTGATGCCTACGTAAATAGAAAAGATAGTTTGAAGGGCAGTAGTGAAGTAATGAAGAGTTCGATTGCAACATAATAAGCATAAAAATTAAGGTAATTACATTCTGCATTGTATGACAGCAATAGATCTTCAAAATAAGTTTTTTGAAGTTAACAAACCGAGAAGGGAACAAGTATCAGTGTAATGGCACCTTCCATGCAACCAAGGAGTTTGCAACCTTCAAAAACTGAAGCTAACAACTGAATGAATTTCAAATTCATATTAATGGTAGATCTTGCTTTCATAAGTCGTATTCCAAAATTTTAATTGTGTTATATCATTTAGTTAGTTATCGTCAGAGTTATAGTTAACTACATGAAATTACTTTTTTTCCGATGCTAGTAGTCGGAGAAACGTATGCATTAGACTGTTGCCTGCATCTCGATATTCTTCTTGAGATCACATTATAATTTGATTAAGGAAAGACTTTTAATACTGGATTAAGATTGTTATCAAATTTTTGCTTTGCTTTTGCTGGCTAACTTGTATGAGACTTCCTCACAGGCGTAGCTTTCCCTTCCTGTCGTATCGCGCATGGTTACCGTTTCTACCTATCCTGCAGCAAGGAACTTTTGTTGTCCTGGGAATCATCAAAAGCACAATCGCAAAGCTTTCTGGCTCCTCAATAACATTAGAATTTACAAAGATTCCATCTATCCCATTCCCTATCACCTTTTATCATGAAGGCTTTGGACCACCCTACGCAGCCTCAAGTACGTTTTTTTATTTTTGATCGTTTTTTTGTAATATTTTCTTTTGCCTTATCACTTCTTAAACTTAAATCTCAAAATAATAGGAAATAAAAGGCAATCACAGAGAGAATAATTAACAGCTTATGCACAACAGCATGCAAGATTCAAAATAACTATCCGATTCTAAATCCATGTCACAGTCAGTCAATTACTAAAAGTTATTGTCACAGTAATTGGAATATTCAGCAATAATTATTTGTAATTAACAGGTTAAACTTCAAAGATGTCTTCTGCCAAGTAATATTTCTCCCATTAATGGTCCTCAATTTTCAAGGCATGCTGGATGCATTACCTCTACAATTCATGTGTTACTGTCCTTGTATGGATCTCATGTTACATAGTTGCTGTTACCTTTTTCCAGCAAATTTTATTTTTCATATGTTCCCATAAGATCTCCACAGCATTGAATTCACAATGAGCCACCAGCAACCAAATAAGCTCACCAGGTCAAAGCTCTTGAGTGAGCATATGGACCATCTTCAGCAGCAGTTTGAAGTGAAGTCATCCATGGTTTATTAAGGCTGCCATTATCATACATTCAAAATTTGGTGGGTCCACTGTGCTAGGAACATTTTTCCTTTGGAGCCATGTGATAATATCTGCCTTTCTCCAAGCCATAGAATTTATTTTTGACACAGGGCCTCCTATTGTAATATATGGATGGCACTTGATATATCAGCACTGCTGCCTTGTATGGTAGAAGATTGAGCACTTTTCTGACTATTCCTCAAAATATTGCACGTTCATTTCCTTTTGGTGATCATAGATTCCTTTCTGACTATTAAGAGGAAGTTTTGCTTCATAAAAAAATCCATCTTCCCAACATGTAAAATAGGTAATCAAATGCTATTCAGCACCAGGAGGGGTTCTCCAACCAACCTCCACCCAAATATTTCCTGCAAGTGCATTTGGTATCGATCATAGTAAGAAAATTACTTTGGAGGGCATATACAGTGTTTTCTAGCCAGCCGTGAGTAGATATATGGTTTTAGTAACACCATGGTTCATCCCAATAGTATATCTTGCACCCATTCAAGAACAAGTACTAATTTTTCACAAAAAAGACTGGTGGGAAGCAGCAACTACAACAGATTCCATTAAAACTCGCTTCTTCTGCAGTACTTACAAACGAAATCCAAGTCTTTACACTATCCTCGAGAGTGCTGTAATTAACATGACTGGAAAGTCATGCTGCTCCCCAGGTGTATCTTTAAAGTTGTAGTATTAGTGTGCAATTTCCTCTTATAAAAATTATGGATATTCCTAAAAATAATGCCACATGTAAATCTGTCCACTTCAATGTTAGGCCAACACAGACACAATTGTCTTTAGGAGGTAGCAAGAGATTCGGGGTTCTCATTCTCCTCATTCCCTGCACCAACTTTCTTCATGGAAATATGGGAAACACCTAAACACTATGTCACTTTTTTGCAAACTGAATCAAATCTAACATGTGTGACAAACCAACATAAAACATACATCAAGAAGGGAAAATTAACGGCAATAAGGAAAAATTTCTTTTTCTCCACCTGTAGTCTGTTTTCAAACTGTAGTATTGCAACCAGCGATAGAACAATTGAGAAAAAATAAATTGAAAGCAGGATAAAAATGCCTGAATGAAGAAATATTTTGATTTACATGGATATAATGGAAGAATGACACTTATAAACCATATACATATACTATAATATTGCTAGAGCCAAGAGAAAGATGCTTGAGAAGAAAAATCCTCACCTCAATATTGCTCCTGAGGTCACTTTGCGTGCCAACGAGCACCACAGCAGGAGAAGATCCAGCACAGCCTGCTTCGTGGTGCCGTCGTATTTCGGGGACCCATTTATCAGCCACATTGTGAAATGATGTTGGAGAAACAACACTGAAGCAAACGAGATATACATCAGTCCCGGGGTAGCACAGGGGGCGGAGGGAGTCAAAATCATCCTGGAAGGAAAACACAAATCCCATAAGAATAAAGAGTGACAAATCACATTGAACATATAGGGGAAGGACAGCAAAAGCTCAATTGTATCAAAATTTGAAGTTTCATACAAATTATTCATGGAAATAAATCTGTTTTTGCCAGAAGATTTTCACAGCTTCTTTCTTCTATCTGGTAAGTTCCTTTCTGGAAATGCTGCCTTGGAAACATTTTCGTCTCAAGTTTCACTCCTCCAGCTGGAAACATTTTCAAGAGAATGAAAGGGAAATGTTCTCATTCCAATCTTATATAGAATTCGTTGTTCCATTATTGACCTGATTTGGATTTCCCACGGAAGGTGATAGCCGTTAGGCATTAGATTGGGCCAGAAACCCTTTCCATATCCGGCTGAAGTCAAATCCATTCTCCCTATTGAAATTATTTGGCCTTTACGCTGTTTCGACGGCTTCAGTATGAGTCGTGGATGGTAATCTTCCATCTTTGCTAACACCTGTGTATAGTTAAACATTATTTTATGCCCAGGGCTGGAAGCGTAATGCATCCCCTTTATGAAGCTGTAAAATAGGATTACCATTACATGCATGTACAATAGGGTGGTTTCCTATTATTTTTCTATTGCCTAAATAGAAAGATTATTACTCCTGGAGTACGTATTTCACGCTTTTAGATTTTTAAATGACGATATCTATTTTTCGCGATTAAATGAAAAGTGAAAAATTTCAAGCGCGCGAAAACGTGACGCGTAAGTAGGAATGATGGGAAAAAGTCCGTGCGACGCATTTCTGGTTCCCCCTCCCACCTTGTTAGGTGACCTTGATCGAGGCTCTGAGCGCTGATAGGACGCAGGATGCTAGCAGGTAGCTGAGTACCTTGCTGGCTGGTAGCGCTTGGCTTAAAAAAAGGTTTATTAATACCTTATCAAACGAAGAAAACTTTCCGACCTTAGCCAGTTTTAATAGGTGATTATTAAGACATGTTTCCCTGAGCTCTGTGCCTCATGCATGCATTGGTAACCTCAGACGATGTATAACTCCTATCCTCTCGTGTAGAAACTAGGTCCCTGTGACGTCACGTGGAGTGGAATCGCATGGGCGCCAATCTGGCCTTTTTCAAATGAGGATAAAATTTGACCCTTGCCATTCGTCTAAACCGGTATTTCAAAAACCAAATAATTTGTTTATTATGAATACACTATTGGTGGGTAACGAATCGCAATCAATGCCTTTCGTTTTCTTTGATGAAGGAAACTACCCTATTGTGCAATCGATCAATACATCGTCCCATTTATGAAGCTGTTTGGGATTTTTCAGCTTCATAAATGGTACGCATAAGTAGTCGCTGAACATTATGCTTCCAGCCCTGGGGATAAAATAATGTTTAATCATACACAGGTGTTGGCGAAGACGGAAGATTCATTCATGCCTTATACGCAAAACCATCGAAAAAGTGAAAAGGCCAAATAATTTCAATAGGGAGGATTGAAATAACCTCAGACGATATGAAAAGGGTTCCTGCCCCAATCTAATGCCAACTGTTATCACCTTCAATGGGAGATTCAAATTGGACCAACAATGGAATAACAAATCCTATTCCATTGTTGTGTCAGGACAAATACTTTCCCATCGCATTCTCTTGAAACGCTCCCAGTAGGAGGATTGAAACATTGAGCCAAAAATGTTTCCAACATAGCATTTCCTGAAAGGAACTTACCAGATAGACATAAATCTGTTCTCTAAACCCAAAAGAGCTCCACAGAGAAAGATACCTAGGCAGTTCAAGTGGTAGAATAACTGGTGTGAATTCAGGAAGTCTGCTTTTGAATCCTGGTCCAGGCAAATGATTTTTCTTCTGTAAAATTTTCATTTCAAGTATAATAATAAATTAGTTACCATAACCACAACCAATTGCACGCAACTAAGGACTCATTAGAGGGTCATATGGTGGTAATAATAATAATAATTTTTATTGTTCCTGGAGATCATATATACTGGTGACATTGGAAGTCGTCAAAAAATAAATAATAATATGTAGTTACAATACATGAAGTATAAGAATATTTACAATTTTTATAGTTAATAGGAAAAGTTACAATTTTTTGTGGCTGATGGACAAAGATTACTCAGAGCCCAACATGAAATCCTTCAGGCTGTTGTTTCCCAGTAAATACTTCTTCAGAGCATTCTTAAATTCTACAAGTAGAAGACATTTGATATTATGTGGTAATTTGTTGTAAACTTTTGATAGGGAGAATAAGGGTCCTTTTTGGCAGAAAGTGCTGGAGTAGTATGTATTTGAGATGAACGTCATTGGTGGTTCTGGTTGCGTGATTATGAAAACTATTTTTTGGAAAGTATTCAAGGTTATTTTAAACAAAAGAGGCACAGTTAAGTATGCACAGTGATGGGAATGTTAGAATTTTACAGATCATCATAAAGAGGTAAGCCAGGTGATCACATGGAAACTCTGGCCATGGCCTTCACTGCACGTGTCTGCACAGACAAAACCTTGTGGCAGCAGCTAGCATTACCCCAAAAACTGATAAGTTAGGCGAGAATATATTTTGGCATAGTACATGATCTTCAGAGTATTAGTGGTAGTTACTTCTGCCAGCTTACTCATAATAAATATGCCAGCGGATAGTTTATTTATTATATAGTCAATATGTGATGACCAGTCAAGGCTGTCAGTGAGGATAACACCTGATAATTGTGTTGAATGTGCCCAAGAAATCACATGAGGACCAAGATTTAAGATCATGCTTGAGGTACATTGAGACCAAATGCTATGGAACTGAAGAAAAACTGTTTTGTCAATGCTGATTTGCTGGACGTTATCATGACACCATTCAGATATGCTGTTGATACTTCTTCTTAAATCAACTAGGTCGCTCCTATTTACCTCATTTGAAACGATCAAGGTGTCAACTCCATATAGAATGGAATTTTGGAGGAGGGCTTTGTCTGGCAAGTCATTCATAAAAATTATGAAGAGCAATGGCCCTAGGATAGAACCCTGTGGTACTCCTGCTTTAACAGTTAAGGGATTTGACTTGACTACTGTAATACTTTTTTGCTCTTTTCCGGAGGTATATTTGACAAATTGTTGGTGGTCAGCTAGGTCTGATGACAACTAGAAGAGAGCTTTCCCCAAAATGCCCACTGGCTGCAGTTCAGAGAGAAGAATTGCATGATTAATTCGATCAAAGGCTTTGCTTAGATCAAAGAAAACACCAGCTGCTAATTTATACTCCTGAAAAACTGTGGATAGCTGGTCTAATAGCTGAGAGATCTGAATTCACAGAAACCATGCACATACTGTTGAAGATATTGGTGTATAAAGTAGGACACACACTGCCATACACTTAAATAATCACACTTCATTTTTTCAAATCTTTCATTCATACATAAATTTTCCCAATAATTTTCCATTCCCAACTTTTTCCATCCTCCCTTACCATGCTTCATCTGTTCCCTTTCACACAAAACGGCCAAGTTCAAGTCAACAAAATTGCTCCAGTTTACCTCTAAGAAAGGTAATGCTGAATTTTGCCCACACGGATGATTTTCCAACATTAGGGTATCAAATAACACATACGACAGCATTAACCTGGATAAGCAAGTTTATGTCGCTTCTGTGTGAATTTTATATTTAACAAGTTTTCATTGGAAATCAATGATAAATTGTTTTTGTTTTTAGATTTTTAAGCAATTAGATGCACCAGTATAAACCATTTTTGGTTGTGTTGCTAGGTGGAATGAACTTTTAATTTACAACGCTTTGTTCCTTCTGCTAAGAATGTCCCAAGGAAACGGAATCTACATCTACACAATACCCTGTAAGCCGCCTAAAAGGCGTGTGGCAGGGGGTGTTAGGACACCAGCCGTTTACAGCTTAAAAAAAAAATGAAGTACTCTAACGAGGTTGGTACTAGCGTTTATTAAAGTCCTTTAAATTCAGGAGAGAAGACGTTGAACCAGCTATACAAAATCATTAGTAAAATGTATACAACAGGTGAGATACCAAAGGATTTCGAGAGGAACATTATAATCCCTATTCTTAAGAAGAAAAGAGCGGAGAAGTGCGAAGATTTTAGGACCATAAGCCTTACTACACATGCATCAAAGATACTGACAAGGATCATCTATAGAAGAATAGAACGAAAAGCAGAAGAGTACTTGGATGAGGACCAATTTGGATTCAGAAAAAACAAAGGCACAAGGGAAGCAATATTGGCCCTAAGACTGCTCATAGAGAAGAGAATGGAAAAGAACAAGCCAACATTTGTTGCGTTTGTGGACTTAGAGAAAGCATTTGACAACGTGGATTGGAGCACAATGCTTGGAATCCTAAAGGAAATTGGGGTTCTTTATAATGACAGAAGAATCATCCACAGTTTATACAAAAACCAAGTAGCTGTGATAAAATCAGGGCCCAGCTGTGAAGAAGCAAGAATTAAGAAAGGAGTGCGACAAGGCTGTACATTGTCACCTGTAATTTTCAACGTTTACATTGAAAAAGCCATCAATGAAATCAAAGAAAAGGAATTGGGAGTGAATATCCATGGAGAAAAAATAAGCATGCTAAGATTTGCCGATGACATAGCCGTTATAGCAGAAACAGAGAAGGATTTGAAAAATATTCTGGTTAATATGGGTAGGGTAATGAGTAGATATCAACTGAAAATAAGCACGAAGAAAACCAAGATCTTAGTATGCAGCAGAAGAGAAGAAGTCAAGACCAACATTAAAATAGGGAGGCAAAAACTGATAGAGGTGGATGAATTCTATTATTTGGGAAGCAAGATAACTAGTGACGGGAGAAGCAAGAAAGAAATTATCAGCAGAATAGCCCAGGCGAAGAGAGCATTCCACCAAAAGAGAGACCTGCTTACAGCGGGAAACTTAAATATAGAAGTAAAGAAACAATTTATAAGAACCTACATCTGGAGTATGCTCCTATACGGAAGTGAGGCATGGACAATGACCGCAGCGGAGAAAGCAAGGATGGAGGCCTTTGAAATGTGGTGCTACAGAAGAATGATGAAAATCAAATGGATCGACCGAGTTAGTAACGAGGAAGTCCTAAGAAGGGTAGGAGAGAAGAGAAGCCTCATGAAAACCTTAATAAGAAGACAGAACAACCTTATAGGCCACATCTTGAGACATGATGGCCTGATGAAGACAATCGTCGAAGGACAGGTGGAAGGCAAGAATGGAAAAGACATTTCTTATGAAGGTAGACATTTCTTATGAAGGAGATGGGATGCCGCTGGAGATAAACAAATGTTTAAATAATTTCTAAAAATCCATTTATGAGTTGCCAGCAAATTTTATTTTTGGAATAGTGAAGTGTATTTGTAAAGATTACAAAATAAAAGTTAGAGTAAATTACGAGATGGATCGCATAATTGATTGACAATTTTAAAACTATTTCAATATAAAAATAATAGGAAATGCTATTTAATGAATATTTTACACAATCATTGTCTTTAACAAAGCATTACCTTTAAAATAAGTCATAAATCATGGCCCTAAAACAATTTGGTAGTGAAATAGAAAGAATTATACGATGTGAGGCACCTGTTTTAAGCAAAAGTGTGAAAAATTAAAATAACTTTTTTTCAACAAAAAGTCTCGGGGCAATTAGTTTGAGATGGATAGATACCCATACAGAAGTATTCATAAAAATTGATTCCCTGAGGAGCAATCGTTTGTTGAATTGAGGTGGAATCACATGAACCTAGGTGAAAACTGCTATAATTTGAGGGTATAATAGAGGTCTAGGGTTCATTTTGAGGAGGCACACTTAAGACCACATCACCTCCATATTTTGTGGGGGGTTTCAACCCCTATATCCCCATCAGCTATGGTTTTATACTCTGGTGTCAATAATTTTTGCCCTACTGCTTCGAACCAATGAGAAATAAGGTGAAAATTTCAATTCAAAAATGTAATGCTTCTTTGCCTAATTCAAACCCTTTCACCCCAAACCCCTCAGCAAAGGACTTCGGTTCAGGGTGGTGTTTCAGAGTCCAATTGTATTGGTGGCATTGGAAAGGCATTCAGACTGAATTGATTGGGAAACTATCCTACGCTCAACTTCCATGTGTTTCACACTTACTATCGGAAAGCATTCTGCTTTAGGAAAGACGTCAATAGTCATCTTAAACAGGAAATGATGAAACGTCACATTTTTCAAGAGACAAGTACTGTATACGTCTGAATATAGTCCCCCCTTTTTTTCCAAAAATGCCTGTGGTAAAAGTAAAGGGAGGACTATATTCATACACATTTTTTTTAACTTTCCCGAAACTGAAGCCTCAAAATTAGGGGTGGGGGGGGACTATATTTAGAGAAATACGGTAAGCAGCGAAAACAACCTCCAGCCAGGTTTGACACTTCACAATGAAAGCGAAAGGTACATAAGGGCATACATAAGTGCTAATTGATACATTGTCACATAATTGACATTATTGCGGGGTAAAATTATTTTAGAATTGTCCGTTGGTAGTTTTTTATGTAATCTCCTGTTGTATTGTGTAAATTACCGGAGTGAAGGTAAATTGTAGACAGGTTTGTTCGTTCATTCTTGTGAGAGTACAGATGATTGTTAAGGTCATGTATCATAAGAATTAAAATAAACGTAATGTGGTAGTTTCCTTCATCAAAGAAAACGAAAGGCATTGATTGTGATTCGTTACCCACCATTAGTGTATTCATAATACACAAATTATTTAGTTTTTGAAATACCGGTTTAGACGAATGGCAAGGGTCAATTTTATCCTCATTTGAAAAAGGCCAGATTGGCGCCCATGCGATTCCACTCCACGTGACGTCACAGGGACCTAGTTTCTACACGAGAGGATAGGAGTTATACATCGTCTGAGGTTACCAATGCATGCATGAGGCACAGATCTCAGGGAAACATGTCTTAATAATAACCTATTAAAACTGGCTAAGGTCGGAAAGTTTTCTTCGTTTGATAAGGTATTAATAAACCTTTTTTAAGCCAAGCGCTACCAGCCAGCAAGGTACTCAGCTACCCGCTAGCATCCTGTGTCCTATCAGCGCTCAGAGCCTCGATCAAGGTCACCTCACAAGGCGGGAGGGGGAACCAGAAATGTGTCGCACGGACTTTTTCCCATCATTCCTACTTACGCATAGCATTTTCGCACGTGCTTGAAATTTTTCACTTTTCATTTAATCGCGAAAAATAGATATCGTCATTTAAAAATCTAAAAGCATGAAATACGTACTCCAGGAGTAATAATCTTTCGATTTAGGCAATAAAAAAATAATAGGAAACCACCCTATTGCAAAACCCATCCTTTCTTGCAACAACAGATACTAAGCATTATTTACTCTATGGTTTATCTGAACTGTCATATTTTCATTGCTTATCCCATTTCTTCAATGATGTTATGGCCTCCATAGGCCGTAAACATCTAAAAAAAATTTCCATAAAAGTGGAAGTACACTGGAAGGAAATACAGTGATTAAATTATGTATGTTGAATGGTGTCGATTATTATCAATGGCTCCACTTATGTAAGTTAAAATAACGGAAAATAATGTGGTTAGATTTTTATCCGTTTTGCACACTCTTTTATTTTTATGACAAAATTTTCTAAGGACCTAAAATGACACACACAACTGTTGCACACTTTGATATATCTTCTAACCAATATTTTTTTTGTGCAAAAATTTCACAGAGAAAAAAATATATTTTCCTTGAGGAGGATTCAATCCCAAAACTTTCGGTATACGATCGAGTGCTTTAGCCAATTCCAACTTGTTTCACCTTCTTTTCGAAAAATTACTCGTCCAAATAACATGCAAACAAACTTTCACAGACAGTGATACAGTCCGCACATATATTTTCGAATTTACACCATAATTAAATACACTTACACCTACACTGCTCTAGCAGAACATCCACATATATCAGCACTCATGAAAGAAACAGGTATTATTTTAATTATAGCCAAATAATTGATAAAAAACATACAGAATACCCTACGCAACTGGAATGACTTTCCGACACTTCTAGACTGATCGACTGCTATCGTATCGGAAAGCCTTCCTTGAGTCGATAGGAAGCAGTCTGAAACACACGAATTGTCTTGCCGATAGTTAGTGACGTAGAATTGGTGTCAACTCTACCGATCCACTCAGAAATGGAGACTATGAAGCACCCTCCAGGGCTAAAACTGGACAGAGTTAGATACATTCAGATTCTAAATGCTTAAAGATAAGACAACTTCTCAGAAGAAATATCATTTGCCTTGCCTGAAATTCAAGGCCAGACCCCCCAAACTCAAGTAAGGTATGCAACCACTTCGGTAACCACACAACCTTATTTCCCCACACCTAGGTACATGTGGTTAGAGCTCCTGACAATAGTGCAGGGAATCTAGGTTTGCATCCTAGATATGACAAATGACTTTGTTCAAGGAATGTGTGAGCAATTCTGTACATGTATGCAGCTGGCTATAATATGGCTATTTTCCAATCATAATCTTGATTTTTACCTTGAACCATGACTATGTGACTAATAAAATAATGTGAAGTTATGTACAATAAATATCAGCAAAGTAATAGGGCCTCAAGTAACAGAGTCCGAGTCATTTTAACACCCTAGCATAGAAACAAAAAAACCTGTTCAGCCACGTGATGAGTCATGATGGTGTAATGAAGACAACCCTTGAATAATATGAGGATGGCAATATCAGTTAAGGAAGAGTTATATAGGAAAAGTTATCAAGGTTGTATAAGAGAAGAAACTCCTAAACATAAAAAGGCTAGCTGATAGATTCTTTAGGGAAGGGCCTAAAACCAATCATAGGGTTACTGACCAGCGATACTTTTGATGACCACAATCCTGATGGGGAACAATCGAGTAAAAATTATTGAATTCTCTATAAAGTTAGAAATGCAAAAGCAGAAAAAAGTACCAAATAGGTAACCTAATCTCCCTGAGAAAAATGCATCCTAATGAGTAAAGTTCAAAATAAATTTGAATAAATGCAGATTGTGCTTTACAAAGAAGGCATTCATATGATATTCACTATTATGAAGTTCACATAAACAGAGGTCGATTAAGTGCAGCAGCCCTTCCCATAATTTCTGGAACAATTGAAAAGATTGCTATCATTAAAGTGGCTCTCACTTAAAAATTTTCATTTCACCCCCTAAAAAATAATGTCTTAAAATTATTGATGAATATCAAAAAGCCACTTGTCAACACACATAAGACCTCAGATATATTATTGCTGAGAGGTAATGCATACCACCAACGCACCCTCGTAATATATGAACTAATAACTATGACCTAATAAATTCCCCAAAAAACAACCTTAATCCACCCCTGCATATAAGTGCATTTAAAGGACAGACAATCCCTGTATCTTTAAGGACAAGGGCTAAGGGGCTACAGAGAATATTTTGTCGAGGATGGCAATACTGGCTCCAAGCTGGAAAAAAGGCAACAATGTGTATAGTCCCCATAGACTAGGGTCCCATTACAAAGCCATGTAGTTCAGGGAGAGGAACTGTCCCCCTCATCTGAATGTGTGATATTAAATACATGAGGCTTAGCCTGAGTTGAGCTCAACACTCACCTATGCCAACCTACCTTAGGGTCGAAATACCCAGGGAGTGAACAATAATTCTGTGCAAGTACTCATCATTGGTTAACGAATCAACCCACACAGTGCATGAATATGAGCACATCATTACAAACAGTATTTGTAAAAAAAATACTTGTTTTTACTCAGCTCCTATTCCAATTAAATTCACTAGTTAGCATATAGGCCAATTATACCAGTGCATTCAGTGGCATTAGCCTCCTTTCTTAATTCATTCAAAGCTTTGCCAACCCAAAGGCAGGCTGAACATTTGTACCCCATTTGACAACCACTTATGAGCAGATTTAGTACCTTAAAACGTTAATACAGCTCTTACATTTCAGTTTCAGGGGTTGATTGAGTTTTTAAAGGTTACATGACCCCAGCAACACTTATTCATTGAATCTTTAATCCACTTTAACCATTAATGTATAGGGTGAAACTTTCGTTTAAACATTCCAAGTTTTCTTCAGAACCCACCTTAAAAACATGTAATAAACTATGCTTGACAGGAAAACAGAATTCTCTTTACGGTGGAGTAATATTTATATTATCTTAGAAGACGAATAGAAATAGGAGTTACACAAGGATAGTCTAAAATTACGGTAGGGGCATAAGGTAATTAATACTACCTTGGTAAGTGTACCTTTCCCAATAAAAAAGGCAACCTAATACTCACCTGCCCAGCAGTATCGCATAGCTGCAACCGAATTGGTCGGCCATCGACGTTCACAACGACTGTAGCAAAAAAGAAAATAAAATAAATACAATATATCGCTAAGGTAATGAGTAACTAGAACGATAGTCTAAAAACTTTGCATTCGAATTCGAACTTATTGTTAGATGTAACTACAACTATGGTATTAGGGAGCAATGATAATAAAACCTATAGCTGATTTACGATTTCATTATATTCTCAAAGCCTCCACAACTACGGTGCAAACGTCACATAATATTTGTATTCACTAGTTGGCTAAGTTACTATAACGTACCTGGCGCATTAAGTAAAGCTTGACAAAAATTGTGATATTCAACGAAGGGCCCATTATTCTCAATAAATCGAGAAATATGCGATAGGACACGGTAGAGTTGATGATATCGCTCGACTTAATAAGGAACGGAAATCAACACAAACCTTTCAGGGCCCCCAGCCCCAGGGGTTTCGAGGCTCAACTCGATAACAATGTCAGTAACGCGTAGGAACGACTACTTATGCAAGAATAAAATTAATCAACATTTTCCACCCTTGCCATAATAAAAACCAATAAAACCACTAACTTCACAAAATATCCAACTCGAACTACGTAAATATTGTGAAAGCACATTCACTTCTGGAATACGATTCGAAAATTAAGTTAATAGTCAAAATTAGGAGGACCGCATTCGAAGTGGATATTTCGACCTTCGAAACTTGACCCTCCTCGGCCAGCTAAGGAGCGGGAGGTGATTTCTAAGGACACCTCGACCCATTGTCATAAGAGAAAGCCATTCCATACACAACACTCTGGGTGTCGAGCACCAAGTGCTGTCCTTGATTCAATTGGGCTACACCAAATATTACGACAGGAAGTTGACCAAAGAATTTCTGCTCACTCGTTTGCGGCTTAATAAATTATAAGGGACTCTGACTGAACTACATTTGTACTTTTAAGTAATACCATGCCACATTAAAAGGAAATACTATTTTCATGAGTCTTGATAAATTGCTATCAGGGTCGAGGCGATCAGTTAAATGGTATGACTCACCAGGATGTTTATCATATGATGCTAAGATTAAAGAACTGGAAGGAGGGATTATTGAAAAAATGACGTCGATTACTCTATAATTATAATTAAAAATATCATCTCACCGTTGTAGTTGTCGTAGGCAGTCGGGACGTAATCCGTAGGGAAACCATTAGTGCTATAACTGACCACCAAAGAAGTTTTACCGACTGCACCATCCCCTACTAAGACACATTTCACTCTGTCTTTCTGGCCGAGAGCATTTGGAATACTTTTCTTCGAGTTCGGATGATGTTGACAACCACAATATACTTTTCCTCGTTGCACATTCTCTCCGTCACTTCGGTTATGAATAAATCTATAACAATTTCGGCAATCACTTCGGATCAATAAGCCCTCTCCACTTCCGTTACCTTGGTTTCCATTCATGCGGCTTAGATCGTGTACGTATGAGTCCACAGTAAGTAGGCTTCTACTATCCACAACCTTTTCGGTAGCGTAAGGGGGCATTCCGACAATTTATCCTCGCTATGAAGTGTCTCTTCTCCTAGAAATACACTATGTGTGCGAAGTCAACATCTCCACAACAAATCAGGAGCCGATGCACTATTTATCTACAGTAAATTCCCTTACTTCCCATTCCAATGAACTGGATACACTTGTTCTGTCACTCGCCCAAGCAAACCAACCAAACCAGCTGAAAGGTTCACGATTCCTCCAATTCGTCAGCGGCCGTCACAGCAGAGAGACGTCATCGGACGTCAGAAACGATTCCAGCGCCTCTGTGTTTACATCTGCGCGCATCATCCGCTCGACGTTCGTCATTCGTGGTCATTCGTATCAACGAGGCTTGGAGCAACGTCGACGTTTTCTACCACGGAGCACGGATATTAGAATTAATTTGTCAACCAATGAGCAAATATTTGCGAACAATTTAAAATACAATATTAGTGAGTAATACCGTAATGCGGGAAAGTTAATAATTTTTCCTGGTTGAGGGGAATTAACGAATCCTAAGTTCTGTTTATATTCTGTAGTATCCAAGGAGGTTGTAAATATCACAATTATTTACAATCTATGGTAGCATCTGATTATTTTGTGTTCTTGAACTGTGTAGCAAGCACACCGCAGACATTGCTTAAAAAACTTGACGTTCGAGTGTTTTTGTGTCACAGGAAATAATGTTGCGTGCAGCAAAAGGTCGCCTTAATTTGTCGGGTATTTTCCCACCTATTCCTACTCCATTTAGAAGTGATGAATGCATAGCGTACGAGAAGTTAGCGTCGAATATAGAGAAGTGGAAAACAATTCCGTTTGCTGGTGAGTTAAGAAGTGCCATTTGAAAGGAAATAGTTTCAACAGGCAAATTCTATTTGGTTGACAGAGAAATGTGGATTGAGATTGTACTTCAATAATGTAATCATTAAATAGGTTATTGCCTTCTTTTCTCGAATTGATGGCATTTTGTTAGTCTGGCCCATTCATTTTATTGAACTGGGAAAGTCCTCACTGTTGATAATGGATCACATTTTTCATTTACTGTGCCCACCCATGAAAGAGATACAAACGTCGGTCTCCCCGTACCAGCCTCTGCAAATGCTATGTTCAGGAACTGTTAAAGCTGTCTTTTTGCAGGATTTGTCGTCCAAGGTTCCAATGGCGAATATCCCCTATTGGAACCTCAAGAAAGAGTTGATCTGGTTCTTAAAGTCAGAGAATACCTTGGATGTGATAGGTTGATAATAGCTGGTTCTTCATGTGAATGTAAGAATTATATAACATGGATTACACGTTTCCCTGGGATTCGTTTTTTCTGATTCAATGAATTCATATTATGTCACGTCATTTTGAATGACTGACTTTCTTAATGCTACTTTTATACATTTAAGCAACTCGAGCAACAGTCAAAATGACTCAAAAAATGGCCGAAGCCGGGGCAGATGCTGCATTGGTGTTGGCACCCCATTATTACAAATCTAACATGACTGTAAGTAGTCAATTTTCCTGTCAATCGCATCAGCTGAGTTTTGTGAAGTGAGAGGTGGAATTTTATTCTAACTACTCATTTAACATCGCCTTTTCAAGTTTTAAAATAAAGGTAATCTTACGTGACAATTCCATATGACGGTGGAACTTGCTATGCCATAATCCGTCGAAAAAATGTGTGTGCAGCTCTTTCTGGAAATCTTCTTGATAAAGACCTTTCTTGACTTAACTGTGATTTGGACTGAAAAGCCTTCCAGTCTACAACCATTGTGATTAATGTCTTCTTTTAAAAGTTGGCTAACATGTTATGGATTAATTTCCCTGCTCTTAACTGGATTTACTTTGGTCCAGTGAATAAAATGCCAAGTATGTTATATACTCGCATTTTCCCATGAATCGATTTTAACAACTTCAGAATGTTCTATTCTATTTCACTAATCATACTCCATTAGCTATGATATTGAAGGACAAATGTGTGTGAATTTATGCAGAGGTTGAATCTTACTATAATTGGAACCCAGTAATAGTAATTATCTCAGCAAACAAGCTTAGAGTTCAATGCGTGTCGCTCATTCCTCAAGATTTCCTCAGCATTTCTTCTAGTTTCGTGTGTGTTTCGCCAATATTTCTGCAAGAATGTAGAAATGAGAATTTCTTACCTGAAGACATTACTGAAACAATGGTGAAAATGTTGTGTAAAATATGAATCACTGTGGAAGAAATCCTGAGGAACAGCATTAGCTGGGAAGCATCAAATCCTTCTAAGCGCATTACTTTTCTCTAACCATGTACTTTTGCCTGTTTTCATGGCTTTAAACATGAAATTTCATTATATAAGTCTATCATAAAGGAATTTCTCAAGGGATCTTACCTGATAAAGTTGAAGATTTAAATATTTGTTTGCATATTTTTAATTAGCAAGAGAAACAAAAACATGTATGAATATGTTTATAAGTTTTGTCTTCTAATATTTTCAAAACGAAATTGTAACCACAGTTACCTACAATCTTATCTTTCCTCATTGAAATTCCAGGCTGGATTTTAACTGGATATTGCAATCTTCATTCCAGTTTGAATGAGTGTCTTATAAGGCAAGCTCTTTTCTCCATTAATGAGGCATGATGCCATTGGTAAATCAAAATGCAGCCTAGTGTGCTTTCGCATGCTGTGATAGTATTCTGTAATTTATGTTTTTTTACAAATTATGGATGGAACAGTACATCTGGAATATTTTTTTACGTTACTATTCACCGAGGAGTGGGTTCAAGGTTGATTCATGGGATAGGTTAATTTCGATATTATATGCACAGGTACCAATTTTTGAAATTGTTAATTATTATAGACGTTAAAAAAATAAAGAGACTTGTATTTTTCAGTTGTACTGTAAGTAGAGATATTCATAGTGAAAAATCGACTGCCTCAACCTGTTTCACTGATACTGATTTCGCTGATTGATTGATTGACTATGAGCTCCTTCTGAATGGTTCACCACTTCTTAGCTACTCCCTAGACTTGACGCCAGGGCCTAGCATGTGTTAGTTTATCTTTTAAGCAATTCTTACCTTCGATAAGTTCCCCCAAAAAAAGTAAGGGAGCATCTGCTAATTACAGAAAGCATTTAGGGGGGAGGGGCTCAAGCCAAATCTCACGTGGTGGAGAGGGGAGGAGATCCTGGAAAAAAATCATGTAATTATTTTTCCAATGCGAACAGTGTAAAATTTGATTGTAGACTACTATCTGAGTAATTTTAAATACTAGTCTTAACCTTTTCCCTACTGTACACGTATATATACGTGTGGACGTTTACTGAACCCGGGAGACGACGGGCGTATAAGGACGTGTGAGATTTTCCCGGCCAGGAGGACGAAAGCCCTATATATACGTTTTCTAGCTCTCCCCCTTTTAGGACGGTCGTGGGTTTACGACGTCTTTGTCTCTGGACCCAACGCTTCGGGGTTTAGGATTAACCCTCGGAATCCGGGAGCAGGTGCTGGGACCCTTCGTTTTTTATAACCCCTCTCAGCGGTAAGGGACAGCGGTCATACAATTATTTATACAGTCAATTTTCGAAATAAATATTTGTTCATTTCTCAAGAAATATACACTAAGAATTGAATTATTTGTCTTTTGAGTAGCGTTCACAATTTTTAAACAAAATTCTGCGACAAATATTAACTTATATCTTGAGTTAATTATAAACATCAACATGGAAATTGTTGTTGCGTTAAATGCGTTAATAATGGCCTTAGAACTTCGTTTAAAATTTGACAATGCTCATTGTCAGATAAAAATGAGGAATTCAATTCAAAGTCTGTAATTTACGTGCAAGCAACAATTATCCATTTGCTAAATACATATAAGCAATGCATAAGTAGACCGGGAACGAATGTCGCAGGTATGGGCGTAAACCCAGAAAGGAGGGAGCACAACTACCCTCGGAGTCCGAAATAATGCGAAGTCCCTGCGTGGAGGGGTCGAAAAAGGTTCTGCGAGACCCTTCTTGACGAATGCCCTCCAAAAATGCTCCCGTACCACGAGAAAGAAGAGTCTCTTGGGGCTCAGTACAGCAGTCATGCTAAGACGAAAACTCCGCCGTCTCGAAAGGGTTAAATAAAAATAATTAAGCATTTTTTTAAAATCCAACTCAATGAAGCATAGATTAACATATTTAAACTGAAAGTATGCATTCCGAACAATCTCACTCCAGATTAGAGAGAGGGTCGAGCCAAATCTCATGGTGGAGGGAGGGTCCATAAATCGCTTCGTGTGATTAATTGACAAAAACTGATGATGCCACCGATTCATGAAAAGAAGGCAGCAAATTTTGTGCGTTCTTATTTCAAAGTCGAAAGAGTATATACAATAAGTACCATATGGTTGAAATGGGAAGACTTTTTTTTTCATAATATCGTATCTTTCTCTTCCATCTTTCAATGGATTGCGATTACTGTTGTGAGTGAATGACCCCATTGTGTCGCAAAGGGGAGTTATTGGCGGAGTAGAAAACATGAGATGCTCAATTAAGGGACTTGCGCATAAAAACTTTTTTCGTGTAGTGGTAAAGAAAGGCCTTCCAAAGAGAGAGTGGAAACGAAATTGTGAATTACCTAACAGCAGAACAAGACACCTGACACTAGTATTCCTCAGATACCAAATAAACACTTAAGAGCTTAGCTAAAGCAGTATCACGTTTTTGCATAATACTCATGATGTGTTACATTGATAGGTGCTTAATAATGATGCTATTATCCACGTGTTGATAAATGTGTGCCATTTTGCTGCTATTCAGTGATAAAAAATTTTCATTGGGTATTTTTTACGTAGTGTTCATTAACCCTTAATTAGTCACATGATATAAAGTTACATGACTAATCGTGTGCAATCAGTCATATTGACCCAGACTTTAAACCTTTAACCCATAGACTGTGGGAACATTTTTAAACTTTTTGTTTTTCTGGGGTGGCCAGGGAGTGTTAAGCCACATTAGTATTCCCTACAGTGAGGGAAACTGCACTTGGGCTCTATCCGGGTAGCAATGAAAGCTTTGGGAAACTGAAGTAGGTAGTCGAGCAATGGTCGCATGCTTATAAACGTTTTTCCCGCAGTTAGCGCACAAAAGGTTTAAAAACATTCCCACAGTCTAAGGGTGAAAGAAATAATGGTCACATGATTGGAAATAAATCTTGTGTTTCTTGGTGTCTGAATGGAGTACTTTTGCTGCCATCTAAACTAAATGTTAAATTTAAAAGTACCCAAAGTGCAAGGGCCGTGGACTGGTTACCCAAGGGAAAAGAGTTTGATAGTAAAAATATGAAAACCATAGAGTTGAAGTGTGAAAACTAAACTGAAAAGGTTTTGAGATGGCTCCCATCCTGTATGTATCTTGATAGTTGAGTGTGTTGACGTGTGCGAGAAAAGAGATAGACTGGTCGTAAACACTACAGGGGCCGGGCATCTCTTCTTATGAGAAAATTTAATGATTAAGCTGGACCCTGGAATCAGGCCACCCACCATACATGCAATGACTAAGCTTGAACGTCAAGTGACGCCATTGATATCATCCTTTTTGGGCTCACTATTACCTTGGCACAGCCATTTCAGGTACATACTTCCTTCTATCTGGCTCACACATCTGTTAAGTCTCGTAGCATTATATTAACCTGTAATACAATACATAAAGATCCTTTTATACATTTATGAACCTTAATCAGTCAGTTTCTCCTTAACAAATGAAAATTTCTTGACTGAAGTGAACCATATATCTATATACTGTTATGCCTCAAATGTATCACATGCTCTCAAGGCCACTCACATGAAATATATAAAATTACGAAGCACTCATTTAATGGCTCATGGGACAAAAGATGATGGTCTTGGCAATGTCTAGAAGTTTTCGGATTTTAATAGGGTCATAGTATTAAGACAGAGTTGGGTGAAAATCGAAAATCTTAAGAAAGTGACCTCTTATGTACTGCAAGGAGTTGATTTCAAATCGGAAACCAAAATATATTCTCTGCCAAGCAGTAGTCTTTCGTCCATCAGATTGGTGAGGTGACTAATGTGTTGGCTTTACATCTTGTGGGCCCAGGTTCAAATCCTGACAATGGCAGAGGCTTTTTCAGAGGTTGCATGATCCTGACGTTGATTTTGCATGAAGAGCAATTCAAGTGCAATGTTACATCCATTGGATGGGCCATTAAGCTGTGGTCCTCTAGGCTCCTTTGGTTATGAACGGGCCCATGCCAATGGTGTGTTTTTCCCTACCCTTCCTTCCCAATGGTGCAAATGACTCTGTTGATGTGGCTAGTGAAGGAGATGCCTGAAATGAACTGGTCAATTGCAAGGAATGAACATGGTGGTACACATCTCTTACATATTTGGGGGATATACTGGTTGATGCTATTTAGGAAAATTTGGTGTCCACAAGTCGCAAAAAATGGGGCCAATTGAATGGATGGACATTGCAAAGGGAATAATGTATGGCTTTTCTTTAAAAAGGTGATTCATATAGACCCAAAATTGCAATACATGAAAAGAATTGGGTGGTTGGAAAGGGAAGATTAGTCACCATGAAAAAAATTTGACATTTGGCCATTTCTCTGTAAGTTCGAAATAATATGTGGTGAAAGTTGCCACCCACTTTTCATGAGTTGGTGACGACATTAGAGGTCAGGTTAATTTACTGGTTCAAGGAGAGGAACTTTCACTGAGGAAAGGAATTGAAAGAGTGAAAGCATCTACTAACCATATAAGGCAGAGGAGTATCTGACGAGCCCTAACCTAGCAGGAATGAACTCATGCCCTTCAACACCAATGAATGATGTCATCAACTCATCTACAGGAGGGGTAAGGCCATCAGTTGTTCACACTGAAAAACTCTTGAAGTAGGCAACATCAAAGATGGAAAAAATGGGTATATTTATTATTCAAACATTTTAAACTCTTATAATAATTAACAATTTCAAAATTTTGGTGAATGAGCATACTTTTAAAATTGGTAGCTGTTTTAAATGCAATAATTCAAAATCAAGTGATTTTTTTCTTCTGTGAAAATAATCAGTGGCTTCAGTGGAACCTTGTTGATTCTCATATGTACTTAACAGTAAACTGAGTGAATTCTTCATCAGACCCAGCCAATGCTAATAGCTGAAGCAGGTGCCAGAAAAATGTGCAGCAGCCTACCCTCTCCAGCTTAAATAGAAAAGAAGAAACTATTCTATTGTTTTTTCCATGTCTTTCCCTTGAACTCCACTCCTCCATTAATAATGTATTTGTTTCAATATTTAGTCATTCCTTTATCAACTCTTTATTTGTCCTTCCTGTTGCTGTGTAGTGGAAGTAGTGACTTAAATTGGTTCCACACTTTGCCAGCTTAAGTGATAATGGGATTAGAGTCACTACCTACCAAAACCTGGGTTTATATTAAACCTTTAATTTTCCTTTGTCCTGGGCATGGGTTTGTGTGATAGTCCATTATGATATTTTTTAATAGTCCTAATTAAAATTACCCTCCAGGGGCTGTTCCCAGATGTGTACATTCGACTAAAAATAAATGACAAAGTAACTGACTAAACTTTTGTCACTTTGGCCGATTTTTGAAGAATTAAAAATTGTATCACACCATGAGACCTGGGTCAAATTGTCTGAATTGAAGAGTGAAGCCAGTCAATGGAAATTTTTCACATGATTTATTGACAAAAAAAAAGTTTCAAAATACAATTCATTCACATGAAACTGGCCAATGACAGTTTTTTTAAGAGAATAAAAAAGAAGGAGAGGAATGGGTAGATTAAGGGGGAGGGGGCAGGGGTGGCTGCCCCCTCATAATGGAAAAATAGAAAAGATGCTACTTATGAAGATGGCTCTCTAATAGAAATTTTTATTTCACCAGCTCAAGAAACAATATTTAAAGATATTTGAAAAAACCACTTGTCTTAACATTGGCATTATCACCAAGAGGTAATGCATAAAACCTCTATCTCACTGCCTTACAGTATGCACCAAAGGCAAGTTTGTTTAAGCCTTCATTCACTAATCAGGCTTGGAGAGAGCTGCTTGTCCAAGTCACCCCTTTTAGCTACATAGTGTCAGCCAATTAAGATACGTATTATGAATAAACTGCCAAAGTATTATCATCAGTGGAAGACTGATTTTCTTGGCCAAGTTCACATGTTTATTTAGTGGAGTACAGTTAAATTAGTGAATAAACTGTACATGTACTTGGTGAAGATGATTGAAAAATGATGAGCTTGTAGCAGGGCTGGATTAATGTTGTCGTTTGGGGGTGGGGGGAGCATCATTAACCATGACACTTTGGTGGTACTCAATAGCTTGCTGCGATAATTATTTGGGGTCTGGTATGCATAGAAAAGTGGCTTCTAGGCATTCATCATTTATTTTAAAACATTTTTTTAAATCTTCCTTAATAATTAACAACTTTTCAATTTTCCAAAAAAATACTGGGTGGACAGTCATCCCCATCCCTTCCAATAATCCACGTCTGCCATATTAGGCACAGTCCATTATACAGGTAGCAATTTTTCAACTCCCCTTCTGATAAATAGAAAGAATAAGTTTTGTAGTCACAGTGGTAGGGTACTCTGTTACCCTTATTTCTTTCTTCCAAAATTATCAAACCTGTCCGCCTTTATTCCCTGATACACTATCAATTCTCAACTATATTTACATTGGAACTTGGTGAGGAAAATCAGCATTCAATTGATGATGACATTAGCATTGTGTTATCAATAAATCCAGTGGAAAACTAACATGTTGAATTACATAGTTTCCCTTTATCAATTTTTATCAGTGCTATTAGTGAATGAAGTAATTAAGTTGAGCTAGTAATTAGATAAGGAATTACCTATTTGGTTTTAGAGAAGTTGTGGTAACCCATGAGGGTTGCAGTTTGCCGTCGAACTTTGCATGCTGGTGCTCTTGTTTCTTTTGAAAAAAATACCCTTCACGCATTTGCTTAGGCCTCCCTTACGTGAGATTCAGCTTGATCCCCCATCCTCAATACCTCAGATAATTTCTGGATGCCCCCTAATTACTAAAGAATTCTATTTCAATTCTTCATTCTGCTCACCACCTGTGATACTTTTTCAAAAATCTTTATTCAGCCTCATGTAATTTTCCCACTCTGACTTGGCCTCTGGGGGTCATTTGGGGAAAGCTTTCATGGGGCTATATTCTGCCAGATCTCATGAATCACAAGTTCAATATACGTGTTTGGCAGCAGATTAGTCTTTGGGTTTGTCACATTTGGTAATCTATCATCACCCACACTCCCTCTCTTCGCTAGCCTCCAAAAGACCTTCATTGAATGAGCAGTGTCGGCCATTTGGTAAAATGTTGTTTTTCCCTCATTTCTTGGAAACATGAAATGGATGATTAAGTTTGTGCATTTCATAAATGTTTCGATGAAATCATTTGAGGTGTTCTCAGTCTGTCAAATCAACCTTTGGCTTTGCCTCTTTGTTGAAATGAGTAATTCATAACTTAACCCTTTTACTGCCCGCCCATTTTGGGTGGGATGTGCGAAGACTGCCGAGGCTATTTTCCGTAATTTGCAACATTTCAAATTTTAAAATTTTTAAGCCACATAGTTTTATTTAATACATCTAGATTTTTTCCCAATACTTAAGATATATTTATATCTTATAACCGTAGATAGATTATGGGGGTTTACTTAAATTACAGCCGTTGAAAAGGCCACAATCACGAAAAAAGGTGAAATAAGTCGGACCGATAAATCGGCCCCTGGCAGTTTTCGCTCAACCAGCAAGTGCCGATATATCAGCCTGGTGGTAGTAAAAGGGTTAAAGTTAAATAATTTCAACACCACACCAGTTTAAAACTGCATACCTTGATTTTCTCATTTCAGGTGCCTACCATGGAAAAGTTTTTCAAAACTGTTGCTGATCAGAGTCCTGTTCCTGTTATACTATACAACATGCCAGCAAACACTGGAATCGACATGGGACCAGACATAGTAACCTCTCTAGCTCATCATCCAAACATTATTGGCTTGAAAGATAGTGGCGGTGATGTGAGTTGAGTATGATAACGTAATCAATGGAAATTTTATCATTAGTTCTATTAAGTAGCAAACAAAAAAAGGCATGAATTGCACTGTTCTCTGGCAATTATAACTAACAGGCCAAATACCTCATTTTTCACATTGAATATGCAGCTCAAATATCTATAATCATATCTTAAATCTGTGGTCAAGAGTTGAATAGTGAGGACTGGCAGTCAGTTATCCCTACACTATATACTTATCCCTTTGCCCGTAGATTTACCCTCCATAATAGCTGTTCACTCTTAATTTAATTTTTAAATGCCCCTTGAGTATAGTGTGTCTAGTGACACTTGAAACGCAAGCTGATAGTGAGCGATGTTGTATCAAGTATCACTCAACACTGGAGTGGAAAAGGCAAATGATGACTTTTGATGACTGTTACCTTATTTAAATATTTTCTCATAGCATTTAGTTCCTTTTTTCTTTCTAACTCTGGCAAACATCAGATGATATACTTGAATTAACAGAATTTTCTCCTGAGATCATTGAAAATATTTAAGGCATAAAGTGTATATAACATTGTTGTTCTAGAAGACAATATATAAAATACTATTATGTCCTGCTTAATAATATTAAATTTACTGGTTTCAGATCACAAAAATGGCACGAATAGTGAAAAAAACTGAAGAATTGGACTTCCAGGTCTTGGCAGGATCAGCTGGATTTTTACTGCCATCTTTGCTTGTTGGTAAGTCTTGATTAAGGTTGGACTTAAAAAGATGCAATTCAATTTCTGTCATTGTGATGCGGAGCAGCTCACATCAATGTGACTTCTCATAGGTGCGTGTCCCTCATTTTCAGAATTACCATTCTATTTGCAGAGCCATATTTTCGAAAATCCATTGTTCTAATGCATGGTGGTACTGCTGAATGGTACTATACACATAGGGAATTAGATTGACCACTTATGAAAAGTTATAATCTAATCTTTTACATTTTTGAGGGTTGTGCTTTTTGTATGTAATTTTAAGGGAAAAATTTACAAATTTCTTTGGAGTAGAGTTGAAAATATTTAGGGACATTTAAATATGTACTCTCAAGTATACAATATTTCATTAAAATCATAAAATAAATATGCAAAAATGATGATTGATAAGTGATGTATGACTGCAGAATTTATTATAGGATGGACCAAAATTACTTGGGCATTGGTATTACTTGTAATTTGCAAATTTAATAGCAAAGGGTTTATCACTGAGGGTCAGTGGCGGATACAGATGGGGGGTGCGGGGGGCGCGCGCCCCTCCCTTGCGGGTCCGGCCGTATTGCCAAACATTGCAGAACCACAATTGTGACTTTTTTATACCTTAAGATGGCATTGTCTTATATATGTGTATAATTACTTTAATTAAAATTTTATTTTACTCTGTCTGCGACTTGATTATTTTTTAACACGATAAAAGTAAAGGCAACTCAATATATCTTTTGCCCCCCCCCTTGAGTATTTTCTGTATCCGCCACTGCTGAGGGTGTGGGTAATTTGGCCTTGAGTTTGAAAAACCTTATCTCTGTGTCTTTCCTTCAATTTTCACGTACTCAGGTGGGATGCTGTCCATGCCGAACACTTTTTTGCCTTCATGTCTCAATGGGCTTTATCTATTTTAACAACGAGAATTCCTGGGTTAAGGCCCTTTCATCATCTTCACTTTCTTTCGATGTATTCATGAATTTGGTGTATTCCCCTTATCTTATGTTACCTCAGTGTACTTCTTCCACCTATTCTTAACCTGTTTCTGATCATTTTGCATTCTCGCAGCCTTAAAATCTCATTTTTTGCATAGCTTTTCCTCTTTTGTCACTTTATAATTCCTTTTAATTTGTACCAGGGGCGGTCTGGGGTGATTTGGGGCCCTCAGCTAGACCTCATGATGAGGCCCTGCTTACAAAGGGATTCGGGGGTCCTCCCCCGGAAATGTATAGGAAATTGCATGCCTGTAAATGGATTTTGATGCTGTTCTGGTTCTTTAAAACTAGATAAAGTTAATGCAAAATAGCAATTTCGTAAGAAAAAAATACAATTGAAAGTGAGAATTTCACTGCTCATAAAGTTTAAAAATGTGTTATGATCCTATTACCTATTAAGTGAAATATTCCTTGAAACTGCACTGGAATCTAAAAAAGAAAAACCTCGAGAAAACATTTTCGAATAAACCTTTCAAAAAATCATCAGGTTCTATTTTATCTTCCGACAACTTTGTTTCATGTATTTTTCATATGATCTTTTACGCATATGTACATAGTATGTTGTAAATTAAGCAACCAATGAAATCTTTATAATAGCAAAAAAAAAAAAACTGGTTCAAGTAATGGGAGTCTTTTTTCATTACACCGTTCATATATGCTTTACGATACATGCAAGCATTGTGGGGGTCCCGTAATCGAAGCGCCCCCTCAGCGATTGCCAACCAGCCGACCTGACCAGACCACCCTTGCCTTGTACATCCCCCTGCCTTCCCCTTTAGCTACGTTCTTCTCTCCATTTCCCCAATAATCCTTCTGCATTCTTTTCATTAAATCAAATCCTTTGCTATTTTGACTACACCTTTTTTAACCCTCATCCAACCTTCTACAGTCTACATTATGTGCCCTGTCTCCTATTGATTATTTTCTACTAGCTCCTGGTATTCCCTTTCTCTCTACTTTCCACCTTTTGACACTGTGTGTTTAAAATAGTTTTTAACATTAAATTATAACTTTCTTGTACAAGGTTGAAGTCTGAATTTTCTGGGAAGCTATGTGTGTTTACATGCTATTTGAAAACTTTTGTCTTGTGGAGACCTCGTCTGATACATAATCTGATATATAATCAATGGTTTGTTGATTTGTATCAATTATCATGCAGCTTCTTGCCATTTATAAGCTTGGTGAATAATAACTACAATATGTACTCTTCTAAAAGTTCTATTCTCTCTTAGGTCCCAAAAAGTTTCAATTTTCATTTCTTTTGTGAATTTTGGTTTACATAGGTATTTTGGGTTGCACTGTTTGCATACATATGCACATATTTGATTCTCACTGAAGGAGAATTATAATATTATTTTAATAACCAATTATCTTTTTACCTGTGTTCTTAGGATGTGTGGGAGGGATTTTAGGTCTTGCCAACATTCTTGGCCGGGAAGTATGCCAAATGTTACAGTGTTATCATCAAGGAGCCGTTGAAGAAGCATTAGTCTTACATAAAAAATTCTTGGAACCTAATGCAGTGGTGAGCATTAGCTATTTTTGTGAAATTAGTCATAAAATTATACTTAGTAATGATATTTCATCAGCATGTGGTTCTTGAATATTGAATTATGGTGTAACAATTCACACTGTGCTACCAGTGAAAAAGAATAAATTTTTCACTGGAGGGAAAGAGCTTGTTTTATACCATAGCTATTTGGCATGGAGTTAAATTTGACCCCTGATATTATTTATTGACATTCTTTCACATATTCTTTTTTGCACTTATTGATTGGAATTGGCCATGTTGCAGCCTACTTTATCATACATTTCATAGGAACACACGAACTTGATTTGGATGATGCAACAACACCACATGAGCTGGATAATGATGACCTATCCAATAAAAAAACAAGTTTTTGCAAGCTTACAAATTCCAAGAGATGAAATAGATTAGCAATGATAACATTTTGTGACTTCCACATTTTAAAAAAATATGTAAATCATGGAAGTAACAAAATGTTATCATTGCTTATATGGAGCCCCTCCACCACATTCAAGCTTCTACTTTTGATGTAAGATGAAAGAGATGATGACCGGCAAATTTTAATTGCACAGTTCCCCAAAGGACTAAGTCATATCTCTACACGATTGGTTGGTGGTGTATTCTCTTGTGAAACCAAGACTTCTGTACCAAAGGTTACATTTAATAGAAACCGTGCATGACCCATCTGAAACTTAAAATGGGCTAAGTTAATTGGGACGGGATATGTTTGGAAGAGCAAATTGTAATTTTTAACGATTATGATAGCATTCAGTGTGGAATAGTAGATTTCATCTATGTTCCCATAAATGTGGATGAATTCAGCACTTCATATTTGTATAGATGCTGAATTTAGTTTTAAATTTTATCAACAGAATAGCATAATTTCACTTTCGGATGTTTACTGCATAGTATTTCGTCAGGACAAATGTGCTTGAGAATGCTTAAATTCAAAATCACGTTTTCATTGTTCAAACTGCTTATGATGGGCCTTTTACAAAATTCAAAATTTGAATACTACATATAAATTTTCAAGAAAGGCCTCCCCATATATTGACTACAACTGCAAAGGTAAGTGACCAAGTGCTCACCACTGCAAGTGCAAGACCACTGACCAAGAGCTCAGAAGCGATGGTTTGCGAGTAAGAGCAGGTGGTGGTGCCTATATGCAGTACAAATGTAATCTCACGCTGGCCCACAGAAACAAATGAAGGATCAGAATTTCTGACCCTATGAGGAACTGATCTTGAATACCCTAAAGCCCATTCCTTTATTATGAAAAGTGTTTTATTTATTAACTAGGTCAGAATTTCTTGTCTCTTCAAAAAAAAAAGTCCATCAGGAGTCCACTTCAGCTTATAAATTTGACTCACATCTTCAATCTAAATTAATTTTCCATCCTGTGACAACGCAACCCACAAATCACTTATGTATAGCAAGTCCCCTGCACAGTGGTCCCAATCGCAAATCTAGTAGGCAAAAGTCAGTTTTGCAACTTTTAAAAACAAAGTCGCCATAGGTGTAGCGATGTTTGCTATTGAATGCTTCATCATGATTGATAACTTTGACAAGGTTAATATAAGTTGAAACCATGTTACACAGCTGCAAAGTACATAATGCATCGAGATTGCCTACCCGTCCCCAACACCCAGATGGTGGCTGACTCGCTAGCACTAACACGTGCCTACAAGACAGAATAAATGCAAGGAACCGCGATTTCTAACAGGATATTGTAGCCAATGGTATGTAGCATTATTTAGAGTGATTTTTCTTCAAATATAATAACTTTCAAATGCTAGATTTCAAATGGTAATCACTCAATTAAGTAACCTCATTTTTTATTAATTTCAAATATTTAAATGGACTTATAAAAAATATATGCCCAGGTAGGATTGCGAAACCTTCAAAGACATGTAGAAATGTCCTCAGAGTTATAGATTTTTTTATCAGATTTTGTGCCTACTTGCGCCTTTTGACAATAATGCCCTTTTTGTTCCATGAAGTTAACAAACGAGAGCCATTGAGATGTGGAGATAAAGATTTTTAATTTTAAGTACTTTTCGCAATTTTATACAGTATAATTTTTAAAAATATATATGGCTATTGATATTACATAGCTTAAAAGTTTTTTACATTTGTATATTGATAGGGGCAATAGTCGATTTCGACTTATGGCCGGCCCATAAGTTGAAATTGACTTTAACTAAATAAAAGTCTTGTCGCATTCAGAGAGATTCAAGTTACCAGCGGTAAATCACATGGAATTGTTGTGGAAGAAAAGACTATGGATGATTTATGTAAATACGTTGAATATAGATAAGAATATGAAAGTTGTAATGAAGATACCTCAAAGGACATCAGGAAATTTGTGATGCTATTTAAAAGTGAATTTGATAAAAAGTGGAAACAATGCTCCAGAAAATATGACAGATTTCTGTCATTGCATTCCAAATGGGTAAACTGTGAGCTTATATTCACCGACACCCTCACTCAGCACCATGTGATATTCTATTGTCAGCACATATTTCGTCAAATTTAAAAGTAGAAAGACCTCTGAAATCCCTTTCTGAGAGTAGCCTGAAAACTTAAGGTTAGATGTGTACAGTCAGCCCGTGGTCATCGAAATAAACGGGAAGAAATTGTCTATTGTTTCAGAATTTAGACGTTTGAAGAATCCTGGCATTTCATCGGACATTGCTGGAATAGAGGTGGAATTATTTCAGTGGTTTGGAAAAATTCCTGCACAAATTCCTGTGGCTTCTCCATAAATACAAGTGAATTTGAAAATTATGCTCAAAAAAACAAAAGAAATGTATATGCGGTCATATTCATGGTATTATATACTTGTCACGAAGCATAAAATCTAATTCATGTGGCGTTAGTGATTGAGAATGCATTGGTTCCCATTGGAATGCTTTCCCAAGAGGCCCAAGATAGGACACAATCAGCGATGTTTTTGACCTACTATTAATCAAATCTGATCCTTATGTTTCCAGCATTAGTTCTTTGAAGCCAAGGCATTGTTATTCCCTCCGATGGATGTCAGACAGCTTCTCAGGGAACCAATATTACCTGTGCCTAATGAAATGAGTGATTACGAAGAGATGGAGGGCGTGAAGTCGGTAAATGTCGGAGATAAAGAGAATTGGGACAGTAATAATGATGAAACTGATTAATATTCCGCAGTTCACTTTCTGTGAAAAATGATTGCAAGTTTAAATCCTGTGTTATGGAGTATATATGTAATGTAGGTAGTTCATCAAATTAAGAAAAGGGCATTACTATATCATTTTTGATGATTTTCTGCATATTTTTCTTAGTATTGTGTAAAATGGAAATTATTTTGTAAATTACATTTAAATTTTTTCATAAAACCACCTTGAAAAGACCAATGATAGTGTTATTTTGTGTTTATGTCTATAATTTGGCAATTCTTACTGTTTGCATGACAAGAGCTCTAATTTTTTTGGGAAAAATAATTTTGTCCCTCTATATTCGCAATTGGAACCACTGTGCCCCATAGCAAATGCATAGCAACAAAGCCACAATTTACCTGGTCTGTTGAATGTATTTTGCAAAGGTTTTACTGACCTTCAAGATTTTATGATAATTTCTGAACATAATCATTATCATATGAACATATCATCCTGTATCATTAGAATCACTATGAAGTTGCTCTAATCAGTGGCGCAGCGAGGGGGGGGGGGGTTTGGGGGATAAAAACCCCCCAGAGCTCACAGAAAATTTTAAGTTAAATATATTTTACTTAATTGGATTAATATTGCTTATAGAATAGTGTTAGGATTAATAAAATATCCCTCAAAAGACCGTAAAAATCATCATATTGTACCATTTACCTTAATTTTTTCCGGCAGAAGGCCTCCCCAGTGAGAAATGGGTGGTGGAACCCACGTGGAATCCACATTGAGTGGTGGATATTTGGTGGTGGTGGATATTGAGTGGTTGGACCCACGTGGAATCCCTGTTGATTTCAAGTGGATTTGTGGTGATTAGCATTAAATGTTAAACAGAATTTCTAATTTGTGGAACTTAACTCTCTGGTGACATTGCGTCATTTATCATCCTGAAACCACGCTAGTTATGTGAAAATGTATCGCACATTCTATTTTTATATAGTTCGTGGAAAGGCAGCCATGAGAGCACATGAAAAATCGTAGACACATGTATAGAAGGTTTAGATATCGAGTGGTTGAGGTTTTAATGGTTTTAGGACAGCACCTACTGCTGTTTTAATTTTTCCACCAAATTTCCACGTGGGTTCCACGACCAAAAACACGTGGTATCCACGTTAATTCTCCACGTGGGTTCCACGTGGATTCCACCACCCATTTCTCACTGGGTCCGCACCTCCCGCTTACCCTGGCGGGTATGCAATACCCCCAAGCCCCTCAGTATTAGTTGCGCCTGAAACCCCCCCTAGCCATAATTCCTAGCTGCGCCCCTGGCTCTAATAACTTTAAAATATTTTAATTATGTTTGATAAGAGTTAACCGCAACAAGATGGAGCACCGATGGTAGTGCTGCTGTGGCACTAGAACAAACTAAAGCATACTTACTTACTGTTTACACGTCTTACTTGAAATGTGGAGAAAGCAGAGCATGGTAATCCAGGTCATAGTGCACAGAAAATGACCATGAATGCATTAACATTGTTTTTCGATTATCAGTCTGGGTTTGCCCCTCAATTGGGACGGAAATTGCATTCACTGCACAAGTAAATATTTTTTATGTAAATACTTTCAACACCCTTAACTAACTTTTCAGGTGACTCGTGAATTAGGAGTTCCTGCAATGAAGAAAGCTTGCGAATTTGCAGGCCTCTATGGTGGGCCTTGCCGGACTCCCCTTCTGCCACTTAGTGAAGAGCAGGTTAACAGAGTCAAGAATGCCTTTCAAAAGTCATGTTATTTTCTTGAACAGTGATTAAGTTCCAAAATCTAAGTCATTTTTCATGAGTTATAAAGTCAAAAGTGTGATTTTTTTTAAATTCTTACTTGTTTTTGACTTGTGAAAGACTCATAATAGTTATTCTTGTGTCAATGTTTTCAAAACTATGGCGGCTTTTTTTTTGTTTTCTGACTTTTTTTGTTTTCTCTGATCCTGTATGATACATATGTGATCAGTATTAAATATTGGTGCTATCAAGATGTGTACCTGGATTTTACATTTGTAGATTTTTTTTAAATTTCTATATTTTCCATTTATGTTTGTAATCACTCTATCAGGTGTTCCCACCATTTGGTTGGGTTGGATAGAGCTCACCTCAGATTTAGCTAAAGGTGAAAAAAATCACATATTCTGGGTAAAGTCAATTTTTTTCGCTGGGCCACATCCCACTTACATGATTTATTTGGGTGTGTTCAGGCTTCACCCAGGCGTTGAACCGGGACTCTTTCATCAGCAGCCAAGTACATTACCCACTTGGCTATCACAATCCCCCCACGATCATGTTTGCAATAAATTATGGACAAAAATTATGATGATGCCCCATTTTTAAAAATTTTTGTTCTTTAAACTTTTAATGAAGGGATCTAAAACACTAAACGTAATAATAAAAAAAGGCTAATATTACAGCCAAGCTCCAGTAAAGTCACTTCTTTTTTCTAACTGCCAAAAGATCTATGCTCTACGCTTTTTTTGGGAATGCCTCAAGGAGCAGTTTGAGTAGGTGGCTCCAGCAAGCTAGGAAGGTAATTTTCTAGTTGGTATTTGAATGGTTTCCAATTCCTTTAACCTTTGAATGCTTATAGCGTGCCTCAACAGGCATGGAAAAAAGTTCTCCTTGGTACCTGGCATGGGTGTGTAAAAATTTAAAGGGTTGAATTAAATGCAGCAGTGAAGGGTGGCCATTGTATATTTAAATCCGGTAACTAAAGATTAATTCTATCAATAGTTCCCTTGATGATAAGGTATTGATTATTAACAGCAATATTACAGCAGCATTCTTAAAAATTGGGCTCATAAAATTGGCACATGAATAGCAAAGCCCTGCTGTAACTAATTACAGTACATAAATTGCTGGCCCCTTCAGTTAATTATAAATGGGCTCCACTATATCACAAGAAAGAGACACAGAAAAATATAATACGCAAAAAATATAACTGATATGAAGAATACTTATGCAGCACCTCCAAATTATGTATTTTTGTAGAATGTTGAGATGAATCACAGGCAAAAATCAAATAAGAGACAGGAACAGGAGTTCATTTGAGGAGAAGAAAGGTAGCAGTTGGATAAAATTTACCATTTTGTCCATCTTTAGCGACCAAATGAAATTCTAAAGTAGTATACTATGACAACTCTGTGTATAGGCAGAAATAATAATGATACATTATTTTCACATCCACTCAAAACAATAAAGCTTTTTATTTTATTATTTCAAACACACAAAACTTAATAATCTCTCTTAGACATCACAATTCTATAAATATATGTTCAACAATCAAATAATGATCTATCTAAGAGAATATATAAACATATAACTTCTTGTGAACACAATGGAAAATAAGTGAAACAACATTTATACAAGAGTTTTGCTATTCACTGGTAAAGAAACCACAACAACACATTTATTTGTCAACTTACCGAGGGTAATATTTTCTCAAAAAGATTAACATCTGCTTTCAGAAGAAGGTAATACTGTTGAGCTCGACAAATAATACCCATTGAATGTAGTTTCTTGGAAGATGATCCATTAGATTCACTTAGACACTTCTCTAACAGTCGCCCCAAAATTTGCTGACAACACACAGGTCGGTGAAGAAACAAAACCATTGCAGCAGAGAGAATTAGATGCTGGGTGCCATCCCCATAATTACTAAAATTATCTGTAAAAAAAAAAGATCAACATTAAAATGATAGGAACAATTAACAAAAAAAACGGGAAAAATTTGAAATGGATACATAAGCAAGTGAAAAGTGAAGCACATAATGGAGTACCATATATGTATACAAGAGATGGGTCAGTTCCGACACCCAGTTCTTGGTACTGCTGGTTCTTGCCCTGTGGAACCGGTATTGAGAACTGATCGCATAGTCGTTACTTTGGAACCAGCTCAGAACTGTGGTGGCACACACCTATTTCAATCCAGCCCGGCGATGCACCGTCTACGGTGTGACATACAGATAATGCTACATTGAGGCCGCTTTCAGATAATACGACTTTTTGCCGGCTGGCATTCACGTGACTCTCTGCAATATATATACACTAATTCTTCGACAAACGAGCATGTGTTCCAAGAGCTTGTTTGTAAGTTGATAAACCTATGCAAGGCATCAAAAAGTGTGTCTATCCTGTTGAATGCAACACTACATAACGATTTTGCATTAGCTCACAGCCGCACAGTTTATCCAAGGTGTTGCTGTACCGGCGTGTTGAGCAGTTTCTTGTTGAGGTTATAAGAACTGTGACAGTGATGCATGAGAATAAGTTGTCAATTAAAGTAACAATTTAAGTTATATCAAAGAATACAGAATATATTTTGAACTGACTCATAAGTTACAAGAAATTAACGGATGATGTTGCCAGAAGTTGGGGGAGTTTCACCATTGATCCTGAAGCTGTGCTAACTATCGATGCAGTATGTTAACTGTGCACCAAGCATATTTCGTGCGGCCCTTCAAAATCAACATCAACCACCACTGTTATAAATGAACGCCAGTTCAGTACTGCAGGCAATATTTCTGCCAAAAAAATAAAAGATAGGGTAAAAATGATGAATTTTTAAAATCAAAACCTGGAGAAAGAACCAGTGGCTGCCTGATGTAATGTTACATATTGGTCGATCATGCATTCTTAAACGTGCTATTTAAACATTTTTACTAGGAAAATATATTATGGAGACCATCTTAAGTTTTTTTTACAGAGCTATCCAGCTAATTTACATATTTAGTGAAATTATTTTCATTCATTTCTTGTGGTAGTTCATTTAAATTTGCCATATCCTTGGAACTGAGTATCGAGAACCGTGAACCGATGGGGGAGAACCGGACTGGTACCGAGAACCAAAAATATTTAAGAACTGACTCACCCTTAATATATACATATGTATTAATATTTTTTCAATTATCACAGAACACAATTGATAATTCTTAACTAATTCTCAGACCTTAATCTTTTTCTGCTAGATTCCTGATAACTATTGGCAGATCTTTAAGGAAATTAAGCTTTGGTTTACATATGCTTTCAAAAAGACGAACGCACACAGGTTTTTCCACTGCATTGCAACAATTTATGCACCCATAAGTAAAACTCATTCACAGCACACTCCCAATTACCCGGGCAAATGGTGGGGTGAGGCGGCATGAATAATAGGAAAACACGAATAATCCAAACTTTCACTTTAATTTCTTGTAATTTTCGTCATATATGTAAATCAAGCAATCTATTATTATCAACGCACATTTCATGTTATTTTAGATTGCTTTCCGGAATCATGAACAGCTTTCTTTTCCCAACTGCGATCTTTTTTGCGGCAATAGCGTGATAGCACTTGTATTCTTATTGCTCCGTGTGATACCTAGTTTCCAAAAACCGCACATCCGTGTCTGCCAGATCACGGATTCAGAAAAGTCGTTTGCACGAAAGCTTCAAAACCACTGCACAACGTTGGAAACTACACTGTAAGGCACCACCCTGTGTATTCGCTTCTCGCACAAGTTGCCTGGGATGCAGATCCATAATCGCACACCATGATGCGTGGAAAAGAGGAACACGGTGGGTACTCCCGCGATGACGAATGGCGTGCGATCACCCCATGGCCCAACAGTGGTTATAGGAAACCAGGGCTTAATGCAAACTGTCTATGCAAGCAAGTGCCTGGCCATGATTCATGCTATTTCTACTTCCAATTCCCTCACTGCTTTCAATTCTACTATTCCCTTCCTCTCCACATTGACCTGTACTAGTCATGCCGTAAATATTTTTATTTATTTATTTAAGGAGTTGCTCACATACAGCATTTCTGCCAATTTATAGTGACGCAGTAACAAACATAAAATTTTAACATAAAAAATTTGAACAGAGAGCAGTGGCATAAGATAGTAAAGAACAAAATAGAGGGAACGAGGAAAGGGAAGTGGAGAGGGAGGTTTATTTATTAGCCGAGGAATGGGACATGGCAAGTTTGATAAATGAGTTTAAGGGCAGAAAAAACGGGTCAATATTGTCTGGTAATGAATTGAGCAAGGAGCAAAGGCAGTGTTGGAGTGAGCGCTTAACAAGGGATAGTCTAGGGATAGGCGTATGGAGTAAGGAATATGTACGAGTGGGTCGGCAAGGCACTCTGAAATTAATGGATGAAAGCAAATCAGGACAATCAATGTGTGAATTTAGAATATTGTGAATAAGTTTTAAGTCTGTTTTAATCCTTTGTTGGGAGAGATCAGTCATTAATAGGGAAGATAAGAGTGAGCTGGTGGACATGTCACGTAAGTGGGGAACTCTGCGTCTTACGATTCTGGCGAAGAAGCTTGTTATACTGTCAAGAGAGGTGAGGTTAGAGGGGGCTGCGATGGACCATATGGGAGAGCAATATCCGGTGACTGGAAGGATAAATGCAGAGAAATATGATTTTAGAGCTGTGGGATCGGCTATTTCTGTGTAGCGGTAGAGGAGACCTAAAAGTGACATAGCTTTGATCTTGATTAGGTGAATGTGTTCCGAGAAGTTAAGTTTGGTGTCAGTAATGACGCCTAAATCCTTCACCGCCGAAACACGTTGATGAGGCTCGGAATTAATTGAATATTGAAAAATAATAGGGGATTTTTTAAGAGAAATCGAAAGGGAGCTGTATTTACTGAAATTTAAATTTAGGTTCCAAGTATTGCACCATTTTGCAGTCAGGTTTAAAGAATCTTGAAGGACTTTGCAGTCCGAGGGAGTTTGAATTTGCTTAAATAGCTTACAGTTGTCCGCGTAAAAAAGAGTATGTGTCTGGGATGGAGGCAAAAGTGTGACTAGGTCATCAATGAATAGGCTAAATAAATATGGCCCCAGGACACTACCTTGAGGAACACCTGATGTTACCGGGGACCAGTAGGACGAGGTGCCAGAAAATACAACTCTCTGGAATCTATTAGTAAGGAAGGATTTGACAAGATTGAGAAAGGTTCCATGCACGTTGAATCGTTGACTAAGCTTGTGAAAGAGGAGGGTATGGTCGAGTGAATCGAAGGCTCTGGAGAAATCAAGGAATATGGCGTCGAGTTGAGAAATTTTTTGCTATTGAGTTGACAGCATGGTGATGGAATACAGATAGGTTAGTAAGACAGGAACGATTAGAAAGGAAACCATGCTGATTTTTCAAGAGGTTAGGGGATGTAAAGTAATGTAATCTGTTGAGTATAATCCTCTCAGCGACAGAGGATAGGATAGGAGGTAAGGAAATCGGGCGGTAATTAAATATGCCCGAGTGCGACGAAATGTCCAGTTCCCTTGGGCCATATTCAAGTGTATGCGAGTCCAGGGCAATAATTGCACGTTTGCGATATAAAATATACATACAATTATTGCATATAACATTTTTCTTCATTTTCCATTCATTTACCGTTCAAGAATTGTTGAATATTATTTTAGTTTTTTTTTCCCGCCGCTGATTGTCATCTACATTGCTAGATCAGACGTCCAGGTAAACTAGAAACATTCCCTGTTCGTGAGTAAAATAATAATTCCATTTTACGATGGAAATGCTTATGGAAATTATAAGCCCGGTGTCCCTATGCATTAAAATGCAAATACCCAGCTGCTTTTGCTTCAGATTTTTTTTATTTTTTGCAAAGATCGCAGAAAACATCGAAGGAGTATGAAGTCATGCACGGATAATTTGCAACACGGATAAGCCGTAACCAGATAATTGGGAGTCTGCTGTATCTGAATTCATACCCTACAAAATTATGTAAAATGCCTTCCAGGTTTCCATATATGTACTAACAAAGTAACTTACGAAATAGATGGAAAGTAGATAAATCAATTGGTACAAAGAGACTTCAAACATTCAAAAAGAGCATTCAAGAATTACGTAGGCACATTTTTGATTATTTCAGACCCCTTCCCCATGTGATCAAAAATAAGCATTTACCGAACCCCTCCCCAATTTTATTACAAATACATGCTTCATGTAATGCGAAATCAAATATTTTCTACGCGTTTCTTACAAATGTCACATGATTAAAAAGAAACATACTATTACAATACTTCAGTTGCATTCATTAATAAATTAAATTTACTTAAGTATTTATTACTAAATTATTACCAGCAGCAAGTGTAATCGCATGTATACTAATTGGGCTTCCACGCAGGGTAGAAAAAAAATACTTGGGAGCGTAAAACCAACAAAATGCTCTATTGAACCGCTAATCCTTTCTTTACTGAAGTGTAACACCTTCCAGTTTTCATTTAGCACTGACAGCCCCTTCACACTTGTGGGAGCACAATTTCCAGCACCTCCTCTTCCTACGGAATGCTTATGCAATACTTGAACAATCTTAAATGAACATCAAGGCCGTGACCAAGGAATATGAAGATTTAAATATTATTTTATCAAATATAAGATTTCCTCTATGTATATTTACCAATCATGACATCCAGAATGTAGGGGCCTTCTTCCAACATGTATCCACATTCGGCCATCAAGGCAGGAATAACTTCCGGCAAGTTTACATCTGTGATATCTAGACCTTCTAGCACCTATAATAGCAATTTCAAGAAAAATTATAATAGTATACACTATTCACTCATTGATTACACCTGTATGCTAGTTTGGGTAGGTGAGGGCCACCCTAAGATCACAAATTAAGGGTAAGGGGCCAGTTCCTTTCCATGGGCCACCTTGCACTTTGAAAGATCCACAGCAAAAAAATCATCTGCCTTGACTGGGATTCGAACCCAGATCCCCCAATTTCTGGTCGAGTGCTTTAGCCAGTTGAGCTACCGAAGCGTCATTCTTCCCTGTGGATATATTTGGATACTACCGGACAAGGTGTAGCTGAACTGCTGAGCATACGATGCCACAAGCAGTCCAAATCGTGCACACAGCGCCACAGCCGGAGAGCAGGCCCAGACATAGAACACATAGAGGTGTTCGCTAACTGGCTAAAGCACTCGACTGGAAATCGGGGGATCCAGGTTCGAATCCCGGTCAAGGCGGATGATTTTTTCTATGTGGATCTTTCGCACGATTGTGCATTGCGGGTGACTCCCATACAAGTTATCACCGTGGCTAGTCCCTGTATACTTTAAACTTGCACTTTGAAGATTACCCAGGATGTCTGAAGGCTTCACTCAGGATGTTAACCTGAAATTCTTCAATCAATAGCCAAGTGTTCTTTCCACTAGGCTACCAAGCTCCCTAATACACTGCATTAATATTTAAAAGAACATCTTATAATCGATGGCCATTTAATGAATGAAATTCTCCTAAAAATAAAGCAGCCAGCTGTGTTCAATTGATTCTGCCTAACCTGAAAGCTTTCTATTAAAAGTCCCTAAAAGCAATAAGCACTAAAGAAATACAACTCTGACAGAGCACTAACTAAAACTGCAGGTAGAATAAGGTAAGTTTTTGGGAATTGGAAAAATGATAGAAAGATAATCCAATGAATGATTAATTGCATTACAGATATAATCAGATTGCATAGGTGCTCTACTCTATCATCACTTAATTTTAACATTTAAATGTGCATCATTATAACATACCTTAGACATAGTCGATGAAACTACATCTTGGCCAAAGCGGCTTGGTCCAATTTTAAGGATGGCATTTAATATCCCTCGCCAAGGTATCAGGGAAGAGGACAAACCCTTGGCAACATGGGTATCGACTTCAAAGTCTAGAAACTTGAGCAGGGCATCAAGGCAGTGAATAGCAGCATCAGGTACATTTTCTGCCAGCTTATGCATGCAGGTGTAAACACCTTCCTTCAATTTTTCAGTCTTCCGATTACCACTGAAAATGAATTTACGCATGGTTGAAAAACTTTTCAAAATCATGGAATGATACTTGGAGGAGGCAACCAACAGCTGACGTCATTTGCACCATGGGAAAGGTAGTGTGGAGAGAAACTTATCGTCTGTAATGCACTAATGACAAAAGGTGCCAAGGAGACCATGGCATAATTACATTCGACAAATGTAAATATATATGGTGTTTGTACCAAAAGTAACGTTCCCAATGAGCTACAATGTTGAGGGATGGTACTAGGCTAAATCCCACAACTTTGCCGTGCCCAGTGGCTCCCCTACTCTCGAGTCCGCCCATCAATGATTCACTACGTTATTCATTATTGGCTTTGCAACCGTCAACAATGAAAGTGTTAATCCCCGTTCCCACCAAGTGTAAGGATCGAGCAGTTATCCGATATCTCCAAGCAAGGAAGATACCGCCCGTGGTGATTCATCGGCAACAGACTGAAATTTATGATGAAGCGTGCATGTCCATTCAGCACGTCCGCAAATGGTGCAGGGCTTTTGCGGAGGGCCGCACGGAAGTTCACAATGAAGAATGGAGTGAAAACCACAAGTTTCGGATGCGATTGTCCAGAAGATCAACGGTGAGCTACTTAAAGATCGGAGGGTCACTGTCCATGAACTTGTTGAACGCATTCCTGAAGATTCCAATGGCACAATTGAAAGAACTTCAACAGAAACGTTGGGTTATCACAGGATGTGTGCTCGCTGGGTCCCCTGGATGATGACTGATGGACACAAGGAACAACGCCTTGACCGTGTTTACAAATTTCTCCAACAATGTGAGGGGGGAGGCAACAAGGAGAAGTTGCTGGAGTCTATCATCACTGGAGATGAAACATGGGTGTTCCATTACACACCTGAAACAAAACACTTAGGTGGCAAACGCTTCAAGAGCAATGATGAAGTCCGAGCAGAGATCACACACTTCCCCAACGGGTTGGTGGGAGACTTCTTCAACTTAGGGATACAAAAGCTGCAGCAATGTCTTCAAAAGTGAGTCAAAAAAATGAAGACTACGTTGAAAAAGAGGCAAGAGTGCAAGCTTTTCAATGATGTGAAAATTAATAGCAATAAACAAATTTTTCTATTTGTAAAAACATGGGAACCTTACTTTTGGAACAACCCTCGTACTAGAAGTGCCCTCCACAAAGCACTCAAGGAGGGATACGGATGTCTCTGAAAAATCTCCTCCACCACCACAATTTGAAGACCCACAGGATGAGAATCTGCCATTCTGGCCACCACATCATCTCACAACCCTACTTGTCAAATATCTTCAACAAAACTTCACTATTTAATTCACCAATTATGAGTATAAAGCGAAATACTTTAATATTTATGCATATGCTTAAAACCTTAAAATATACCATAAATCATTTATCGTGGAGATTGCTTATTTTACATGATTTTAAAATAAAATAATAAGAAAAAGTAGCCACCAACAGAAAACCTATCATGATTCAAATTAATTACCATGGGAAAAGTTCCTCTTCACCAGGAATGGAATCATAAATTTTTGGCTTTCCAAGTCACTGCGTACACCAGTTTGCCATCTCGGTTCCTTATTTTCCAATGGAATTTTACAGACAAAAGTGCCACGGATATTAAACAATCAGGTTAGCATTGTGCTCTACGCAGTGGTTGGAAAGTCACAGGTTTTAGGTTCTATTAACAGTCCAAGAGAATTTTTCCCAAGGCAATTAATGAGAATTTTTCCCCTCTTAATGTGGCAGGCTTGAAATATATCACAACAACAAGGGGAAGGGAGTAAGAAGAGTTGAATGAGGAGAGAGCCTTAAATTGAACGCTAGTACCAGAGTGATTTCCACTTCTGTAACACATGCTTAACCTTCACCAATGTAAGAAAGTAGAGCACTGCATTTATCTTTAAAATCAATGATGTTTCACGAAGATAACAGTTTTGTTTTAGGAGAAAAATAGAATGTTGAACATAGTGTTTTGGCTAAAGTAAAAAGGAGTCTTGCCCAACAGTTTCATTGAAAATGCTGAGAATAATTTACAGCAGACTCCCGATTATCCAGCTGTGCTTTATCTGCATTGCGGATTATCTGTGCATGACTTCATGCTCCTTCGACATTTTCCACGGTTTTTATAAAAAAATAAAATCGCACGCAATAGCACCAGGACATTTGCATTTTAATGCAAGGCTAAACCAGGGTTATTATTTGCATTAGAATCCCCTTCGTAAAATGGGATTATTTAATTTACTTGCTGACAAGGAATGAATAAAGTTTACTCGGATGTCTGCTCTAGCATTGCAGACGACGATCAGCGGTGGGAAAAAACTCTTGATTAATTTTAGACAATAATTCTATGGTTAACCAATCGTAAATTAAAATAAATGTTATCTATGATCTTTAATTGTATATTTCATATCGCAAATGTGCAATTATTCCTTGGCATCGCATGTTGTTGAACACAGCCCTAGGGAACCGGAGATTTAGTCGCACTAGGACATATTTACCCCGTGACTAGTCAAGGTGAAACTGGCGAGGAAGGGAGCATTAGAAGGAAAGGCAGCAGGGGGAAGGGGGAAGTGGAAGTAGAGAAAGCATGAATCATAGCCAGGTACTCGCCTGCGTAGACAATTTGCCTTAAGTCCTGGTTTCCTATAACCGCTCCTATTCAATGGCATGATAGCGTGCCAATTGCCTTCATGGGAGTTCCGTGTTTCTGTTTTCCAAGCATCGCAGTGTGCCATCGCGCTCAGCAATCACGGATCCGCGACCCACAGCAGTTGCATCCCGGGGAGCTTGATGCGACTATGCAGTGTAGTGCCTGACATAGTAGTTTCCGGCATCGCACAGTGGTTTCGAAGCATTCGTACAGACCACTTTTCTGAATCAATTATCTCACAACCACGGGTACATGGTTTTCGGAAACTAGGCATTACACTGAGCAGTAGGAATACAAGGACAATCAGTTATCCATGCTAAAACTTTCAAAAGGAAATCAGTTAATGATTCCGGAAAGCAATCTAAACTAACAAAAATTATGCATACGTAATAATCTAATGTTTGATTTACGTAAATTATGAAAATTATATGAAATTAAAGAGAAAGTTTGGAGTACTTGTGCTTTCTGATTATTCGTGCCAATCTTCCCCATCATTAGCCTGGATAATGGGGAGTTTGCTGTATACCCTTATTGTACTTGTACCTTGTATTTTTTTTAAAACACCCACAGTAGTTTGGAATCCACTCATGTCATAATCAATTGGTAGGAGAACAGGTTATAGCCTGTCAAGGGTCAGGCGAAGAATATCTCCTCCAAGTTGGTAATGGCCTAAGGCAACTGAAAAACTGGTTTGGGAGATATTTTCCTTTCTCCTTTAATTAACACTTGGATTTCATGTCTACAAACATATTCACCTCAATTATTTCTATATCTTAATGATGGCATTGATGGATTCCACAGATGAAAATAGAGCTCTGTTCCAGAAAATTTCCAACGTGGTCATTGCTGAACCACTCACACAGAATACTCAAGAAGCAAGTAAATTAGAATGGAGTTGAAGACCACCCTAACTTAATCTTACCTTTTGACCCACCAAGACTCAATAGCCACAACAGCTATTTGACATTCTTCAGTACTATGGCAAAGCCTTGGCAATATTTTCATTTTTTCTAAAGCTAATTCAGCCTGATCCAGGTGTGTAGGATGGAAAAGAGATATGTCTTCCGATGAGTTTGAGAATGACAACAGCCATTCCTTTCTCTGTTCCAGAAGAAAGCTGATGATATGACGTGCCACAGGACCTCCAGACGAAATAAATCCCCTCAAAGCAGGAAAAGCCCTATAATGAGAGTACAAAAAAGGAACAGTTACTCAAATATTTCTCACAATATTTCAATGATAATCTATAAATTTTTCAAAGCCAAATACACACATGCCAAGTTTAAAGCAACTTTGACTATCATGATTTGGCCTTGGCGCTAATTTGTTCCTCAGGGAAATATTCCCAATGCAGCTTAAGCAAATCACATAACCTTCCCCTCTCTTAATAAAACATGAACTTGACACAAGTACACATTCTGCCATACTCTCATTTTATGCAATTTAACATTATTGCTTGCCTTACAGTGCAATGACTAAAATAATGCTTGTCATGCCATTTGGATAGTCAGCCTACCGAAATAATTTATAGGAAATTTGATAACCTATTTACTTTACTATTACCTATGCACAGGAATGCATTTCTATCTTCCCAATGCTAAAATGGTCTGTTTTAACAGAAATTCGATTAATAGAAAGATACCGAGGAATGCATCCCTTGTGCTAAGCAAGGCATAATAATAATAATAATAATAATAATTTTTATTGTTCTGTTGGTCCAAGGAATAGAACATAGAACATGGTCAAGAGAATATTACAGATAAAAAGAGATACCAAACACACAAAAAAAACGACACAGATCAATTATACATTATCACACATATATTCGTCTAGATTGTAATAGGCTTTGGATAAAAGCAGCCTTCTCAATTCGCGCTTGAAGGTTGCAATGTTGGACTGAGTTTTTACATGCGGTGGTAATTTATTAAAAATAAGGGAAGCTGAGTGATGAGTTCCCTTTCTAGATAAGGCACAGGGTTGCCTTCTCAGGTGAACATCATTTCTGCGCCGAGTGAAATAATCATGAATGGTAGAGCTCGGACAGAACAAATCAGGATACATTTTGACAAATAGTGCACAATAAAAAATAAACAGACATGGTAGTGTCATTATCTTGAATTTAAGAAACAGTGGCTTTCCTGGAGATCTGATGGAAACAGCAGCAATTGCCTTCAAAGATCTCTTTTGCATGGAGAAGGCCCTTGTGGCAGCACTGGTGTTGCCCCAAAATATCACACCATAAGACAGGTAGGAGTGAATTTTAGCAAAGTAAACTAGCTTTAAGATCTCCACAGAGGTGGTGGGGGCAAGTTTACGAATCATGAAGATACCAGATGAAATTTTTTTGTTCAGATTATCAACGTGGAATTGCCAGTCAAGATTTTCATTTAGAGTTAAACCCAAGAATTTAGTACAGTTAGATTGCTTGATTGAATTATTACTGATAGTTCGGAGTAAAGGGCTTGAAGTCGGGGGAGAAATTTTGTTATGGAAGTGGAGAAAAGATGTTTTGAGGTCATTTAATTGTAAGCTGTTATTATGGCACCATTGACCTATAGTTGAAACAGTAATTTGAGCAGCATTCGTTACTCCTAACAGCGTATCGCTAAGGTTCAGTGTAGAAGTGTCATCAGCATATAGGGTCACCTTACACATAGGTAGGTGATATTTGAGATCATTGATGAAGATGACAAATAAAAGAGGGCCCAGGATTGATCCTTGAGGGACCCCACAGTTCGATTTGAGAGGGTTGGATCGAAGTGTGTTAGCACCAGCAGCAAAAGTTGTATTTAATTGAACCATTTGCATTCTATTGGATAAGTAAGATTGTATCCAGGCTAGAGCATTGCCATTTATTCCAATGTGATTGAGTTTAGAGAACAGGATATTATGATTTAGGGTATCAAAAGCTTTCGATAGGTCGAAGAAAATCCCAAGTATTTCTTTCTGATTGGAAAGACCCCAAGTGATATCATTAATGAGTTGGAAAGCTGCAGATATTGTAGATCTTCCCTTGATGAAGCCATGTTGGGAAGAGTTCAGCAAGTTAAAATGGGATAAATAATTCATGAGTGTATATTCAAGATTTAGGTTTCTTTACAATGGCTATGTGCAGATAAGCATACATATATTGGGAAGGTGTATGTATCTGATCAAATAGGTATGTATAATGACATAGCAGTTAGAACCAATAAGCAATCATAAATGCTATAATTACAAAATGAATAGTTTGCTGCTTGACTTTCGAGATTTCATTACCCATATGAAATTTGCAGTTTTTCATTTCAACAGGTCTAATCACATTCAATACTACCAAAACCTTTGAGAGAAAGAATTTACTAACAACATGCTAAAAGAAAATTTCTCTAAATTTTCAGTTAAAAGTGTAACAGAAAAATATGCAGAATTGAAAATGCCTATAAACAAAAGAACAGCATGAGTGCTCAAAGTGAATAAGGGTTGAGCCTTTTAACTTACACTCCTGGAGATTTGAATACAAACAATTTATGCCATGGTATTCCATAATTTAGAAATGCTTCTCTGCCTTTAAACTGGAAGATATTTAGTAATAGAGATGAGGTTTGAAAAAATGACTAGCTTTTCTTTATTAGGGTGCATTCTCCTTTCCACATCCTGACTGATTGTTGGGAGAATATATCCTGATGATGAAAAACAAGTACATAGTATCTTTTCACATGTAGGCACTAATACAGAGCATCAATTGGTTTGAAACCCATGAAAAACTTCCATATTCAACTCACTGGGAAAATCAAAAATCATTTAGAGTCATAATTGGTTAATTTAATAAAGGCTAGAGAGAAAAACAGTTTCTTGCAAAAGAACAGAAATTTTCTAGATATTATGAGATATACTTATCAAATGAGGAATATGTAACCTTTTGATGAGATCATCTTCGAGGTGAGGGTGGCCATCGGCCAATAGAGCAAGGAAAAGCTGCGCACAGGACACCACTACAGGTCCACAAGGATGCTGAAGATACTTATCCAAGGAACTGAGCTCACTAAAAAGTTCTTCTTCATCCTTAGGCTTGTATTTACAGAGCACCTACAAAGAATGAAAACTAAAATTAGATCAAAAAACATCACTGAAGGAGCATGTAAGTGTTATGTAAGCACATTTTATTTATAATTTTTGACCCCTATGTCCTTATGAAAGAAAAATCTGCTGAACTCCTCCCTAATTTTCTTAATTAAGATTTTTTGTGTTTCCCATTTTGATTGGCAAATAGGCAAATCTAACATTTGATAATACTTTTGAAGGGTTTTTTTAGCATTGCAAACTAACTAAATAAAAAAAAATTCTACCAAATTACTTAAGTTGTATTTATAGGTACATTAAATTTATTAAAGTTTTTATTTATAAATTACAATCAAACTTTATGCATGACACTATTTATTGATGAGGTGTTATGAACAGTTATGTATATAAAAAAATTACTTAGAATGTAAAACCAACCAAATGGTCAACTTGAGAATTAATCCTTTCTTCACTAAGTGTATTGTTCTATGTACACTGCTGTAACACCCCCTCCCACGTATCACGTGCAACAAAAAAATCATCTGCGTCTTATACATGAAAGTTCAACCTCCAGGTTAATATTCAATACTGACTCCATTATACTTCCTCATATATATTTTTATTCAATAAAAGAATGCTGTTGTTGTCATTGTTAATATCAAGTTGCGAGCGAGATATTGAACAAGCTGCAAAGAGAACGAGATCATAAAAATATGATCAAGCTCATTCCATATCTCGCTTAAATTTATAGGATCATATAACATTTTAAAAAAACTAACTCAAGTTGCTTAAGTGCTGCACACCCACGCGGACTTTTTTCTCGTGTACGCCATACTGAAATGAGGGTGCATCTTATATGCTGTCAAATTAACTTGCAATCCTCCCTTCCCCATGGAATGCTTACTGAATGCTTGAATGTCCCATAAAAAATTAAACTGAAATTACGTGATTTCATCAGAAGAGAGAATAACCTGAAGTACTGAAGCCAGTTGAAGAGGAGGGAATGAGTCGAGGCGAGAGAGAAGGTGGGCAGCCATCTGCCTGCGCACCACCACACCACCCTCGCCCACGAGGAGGGCATCAAGGGCCAAGAGGGCACCCGTCACCACACAGGGGTCGTCATCTCGAACACTCTCGTACAGCCGATCAATCAACTGGTGACCAGAGGCACGGGTGAGCAATGGCCCTGAACATGAAAAGAAAATTCAAAGTCAATAATCACTTTTAAAAAATGAGATCATTCACTCAGGCCCAATGCTACAATTCATTCAAAGAATTCAGTACATGGGAGGGAAAGGCGATACCAGTAAAACCTCAGTTGAATGATGCTCCAGATCCTAAGAAAAAAACTGTACAAATGAGAGCAAAGTAAAAGAGGAAAGTCTTGCAATAGCAAGCCCATTTACCATAAGTGCAAGATAAACTCAAAGGACAAACGATATAAATCCATTTTAAGATGTATGGGGTTTAGAAATAAATCTACAAAATAAAAATGAAAAGTTATTTTAAAAATTCAAAGTATTTTATTGCATAACATATTTTGTAGTCTTTAACAATAGTGAAAGATATATATTTTTAAACAAACATAAAATAAAAGAAACAGTTTTTGTACTTCTGTGGCATAAATGCAGAAATTATACCTTGTCTTACTTTTTGAGGTAAAATAAATACTACAGTGCAAACTCGATAAAACGAGACCCCACACTGCTCAAATAAATACTCGCTATGGCGAGTGAGGAACAAAAGAAGATCGAGCATTTACGAATGTTAATGCCACAATATTTTCACCAAAATGAACTACTAATTTATCGAACGACAGTTTACTACATGAATTTATGACTGAGCGCTCCATGTTAACTTCATTTCTAACTGATCGCCAGAAATTACAGAGATTAGGAACTCTTGGTGTAGGTTTTCCGGCAATGGAAACTCTCGCTACGGCAAGTGCCAACACCAAAAGGGCCTCGTAAAAACGAAATGTTTTCACATGCTAATTATAGGGTCAATTGACTGTGCCTTGGCTATCTCTCGTAATGGCAGGGGTCTTGCAATAGCCCGTACTCATTTTAACGAGGTTCCAATCTAATTAGTACATTCTACCCTATATCAGTAAATGTAAAACAAAAATAAAATCATTGTATTTAATTGTAAAAAAAAAGGTGGGCCTAGACTGCTTAACATAATCCTTGATTGAAGTCAAGACATATTATTTTTCCTTTGTGGAATTTTTGTTTCCAATTTAGTCTACAATTCCTTGATATATCTTCCTTCTACCATAGCAATGCTTTAAAAGGTGCTATAAAATAAATGATATAGTAAGAATGAGAGAAAGTTTACTAATACATGACTACAATGCATACCAAGAGCATCACATACCAGGCTGAATTTGAGCAGCAGATGACACAGCAGCTCTGCGGACAAGGGGATGGGAATGCGAGAGCGCTTTGCATAGCGGAAGATCAGCATGGGGACCCAAGGTTGGGACACAGCCTAGCAATCCTAGGGCAAGAACCTGCACCGCTGGATTGGGATCGTCAGCATCCTTCAGGATTGTGTTGACTGCAAGCAAAGCTGCCTCTGGTATTCGAGAACACAGCCTACAAATAAAATACAATGCATACTATGAGTACGATTTATAGATTCGGGATTGATTTTGGGGAATTGCACAATACGTACATAATTTTTAAAAGCAATTTAATAAAACCGACCAGTTTCTAATGATGGAAAATAAAAGTACATACGTATTACACTTCCTGAGGTTCAATATTAATCATTGATCAAAGATCCTTTACAGGTTCCAATTAAAACTAATCCACACTTCAGCACACCTCACCTGAAACAACCTATTTTTCACTAATTTTGTTTAATGGGCTTGACTTAAGTTTTATAACATATTTACTTCTTTAGGAGACTGATAATGATTATGCACATCCATATTTCTACAAAAAATCGTGTATGAGTGTATGTTAAGAATGAGGAACTTGCATGGGTCGTAGATTGCTCTAAAAACTATTTTAAATAAGTCAAATAGATACATTAGCTCGCGAAAATACCTTCAGTTTCTCCACTCAACATCAAAAGAAATAAAAAAATTGCATTTAAAATCGAGAAAAATTTCTCTGAGCCGACCACTGCGCGAAGACACCCGAGCGTTGCCGAGGCCTGGCGTGACGTCATAGGTGCCTAAACAACCGTAGGGAGTTGGGAAATACGCTGAGCGCATGGTGTAAAATTTGTTTTGAGGGATTATTTAGCCGCTCATCGTCACTTTATTTTGTTCTGTTATTCTTGGGCAAGTTTTCCTATTGCTATTGCACCTAGATTATTACTTGGGATATAAATAATGCGGCATCGGGATGATGAAGTACAAGCGTTTCACTTCGTATGTTTTAGTTACCAGAAAAATGGATGATAACGTTGCCACTCGTTCGAAGAGTACACCTGAAATTCATCTACATCTACATAATACCCCGCAAGCCGCCTAAAAGACGTGTGGCATGGGGTGTTAGAACACCAGACTTTTTTTAGGACACCAAAAATTGATGCCACGACCCTCATGGATTTTGTTAAGACAAATTATTGCTATACGTCGGCGGCAAATCGAGATGTAAAAGAAACTTGTAATACAGGAGGATAACGATCGTAAGCTGTGCTGTTGACATTAGAGTAAGCTGTTCTGTTGAATTTGGCAACGCCGAATTAGCGGAGAAGGTAGTCCTATCCGTCCTACGGTACGAATTCACAGCAAAACAGTCTGCACACAACCCACATGGGAGATCGCGAATCGGTTCCGCTGCCAACACGCACACAAGCTACAACCTATTTCAATAATATAGGTAAATCCATAAACAATATACTAGCATATACCATAAAAATATACTGGGAAATAGGCAAATACTTTTATCAAAAACTGGAAGTCACTGTTACATTCTTATATTCATCACGTACAACTTACAATAACAGAACTCGTTATGATGAAAACAACTATTTATTCACTGATTTAAACCCTTAAATTAGCCCACACAAGTGACACAGGTGACTTTTCTCACTACTATTCGTTGAAATAATGGAACAACAAACTTCACACAAAGTTTTTATTTCAATAGCGTGATCTTGAAATGTCATATCTACGGTGAACAACGGAGATTAGCACGCCACTGACAATTTTTACACTACTGTTAGACATTTATCGATAGCGTAATAGCAATTATTACAATTCAATCACGATGGAACACTGATAACTCTTGGCCGATATTTTTCAACCTTGTCAAACTTTGTGCATTACAACCACTGGCACTGTGATTATTAGCAGTAGCTTAACGGGAGATGTCACGTTGAAAATAACACTATTTTGGCACAAAAATGTTCCTAGATGCCTCCAATCAGCGAGCAAATGTTGCATTGATTGGAATTCACCCCATAATACAAGCAAAGACAGTCCTAAATGACGAATTCTCCGGTACCTACGAATAAACGGATGAAGTTATTGTATATAAAAGGTAAGCGGACATTAGTAAACATCAAAATCGTTCTAATTACATACTTAAATGAATGATATGCCGTCGATAACATCAACTTACAAGTAACGTACATCCCCCTTCCAACGGCCGTGGCTCAGACTCCTACAACGATGTTATTTAGGTATTATAAAATTTTTGGTTTAACTGCTCCAGTTTTATATTTTTTGCCCTTACTCATATATTAATATTATAAATAATGCAAAATATGAGGGCTTCCAGGCCTCTATCGTCGGATATTTATCTTTTAATATAAAATAATCAACACGTCTAACAAACGAAGCTCTCACAACTGCTGGCAACTATTACAAACAACCACAACAATAGCTTCGCGTGATGTTTAGGCACCTTTGACGTCATCGAGGCTTCGTCGGCAGTGGCTTGGGGGGTGAGGGTGTTTTTCCCGCGCTTTAAAATTCGTAATGTTTATCATTGAATATCTCGCGAAGGAAAACTCAGATATACATGCGGTTTTCTTTGTTGTGTTCAGAAAATAATTTTCTGTCCGCCTGTGAAATAAAAAAAATTCATGCAAGTTCCCCATTATGTGAATAATTTTGTAATATCAGCGCTATCTGGTGTAGGTGTTATTAGCACATGCACATGCTGATTGTAGATGCTCTGTGGTGTGATCCAAGTGTGCAAGAGGCAGTCACTCACTAGCCAGCGGTCAGTTATGTTGGTGAAAGATAGGAGCAATCTCTTTGTATTGAACAATAGTTTGTTACTGTATTAAAGCGAATCTTTAACTTAACAGCTTATGTTATTTCTCTCATACCATACCTTTCTCAACAGTGTACATAGGGTTGTAATCATGATCAGTCACCTGAAGATATATTCAATTAAACCCTGGTCATGCCCATTAAATATATGTAAATAATAAACCTTTGTAAGTGTAATTATTTTCCATAATGGAAAGTTATTAATAACTTTTAATACTTATATTTTGTTGAGAACTATAGATTTCAGCCATGAATACTAATCAAAATAACGAGTAGAATTTGAAGCTGCATATTTCAAAACAGCACAAGTCCATTTGGTAAAGTTTTGAGACAAACCACTTATAAGCTACCAAAGCCATCACCACCACTTTTCCCTGTTTCAAATAATTTGAGTAAATGTTAAAAACTTCACATCACCTTGGAAACACGCCATATATAGCCTTCTTGACATGATGATGATGGCAGGGAAGGAGTTTGACAACAGGCCCAATTAAGCAGCTAATGTCCCCAGGAGAATCGATGGCTTCATTCAGCTGCAATAGAAATAAATTCATTCACTAAATAACACTTTCAAGGTGGCTTAACATAATAACCCTTAGAGTACACAAAATATCAGTCAGTTAAAAACAAATCTATTGCCATCACTCAAATGGCCATTCCAGCTGGTAGTGTTTATGATTGTCCGTAAGTCCCATTCAGAAGTAATATAAGGAAACACCCTCTTTTACTAGTGATAAAAGCCATTCTGGACACAGAAAGCTCCTTAATGCTCTCTCATCAAATGAAATATTTTATACTTACTGATTAAATTACTCTAAATTTATTTAGTCGATAGGTATGAAAACAGCCCTATGATTACATCTTCAAAAGTAATTTTCAACAGCTTAGCCAGCAGATATAGTTGAAAAAAGAAAGTGTCGGAAGTGAAATAAAACAATATATTTTTATAGTCGTATCTTGAATCCACCAAATCAACTCATTCAACAATCAATTTCTCAAGCAAAGGTTGGAGAGGAGGCAGGGTCCTTGGTATGGTGTCAGCTCAAGGGGGCATGCAATGCAGTGTTGAAAGGGAGTAGGCTGTGTTGAGGAAGGAAGATAGGTTGAGATCCCTATTCTTTTGGGGAGATTCTCAATAAAGTAAAATACAAATTGAGAGATATGCTCATTACATATCCTAACAAAGTCGGGGCTTTTCAACCAATGGTGGCAGGCCAATGGGAGAAAAAGTAAACAAAAATTCAAAGAGGTTTGCTCACAAAACTTTTGTACAGCAGAATCTGAAACAATTATTCACAAACAAGGATTTTTGTTTTTGGGGATTAGGTTTGTGAGATGGCAAGTGTTTTGGCATCCCATCCTATGGGTTCAGGTTCAAATCCCTGTGGTGGCAGAGATTTTTGCAGAACATCCAAACTCTGCTTGAGTTCTTATAGTGGAGGGTATCTATCTAGTATCTATTTAAAGGCCTCTGACAAAGGTAGAAGAGATACTAAGGAAATCTCATTCATATTCCAGTTACATACATGGTCCAATTTTTCCTGCTGGAAGAATAATTAATAGCTAGAAAACAGCAATATAATGCCTAAGCACCCATCATCTGCCAAATTTTTAAATTAAAATGCAACTTTCAATCAGAGTGAATATCTGAATTGCCATGATGTCTGGACCTTTGGATTCTCTTCCTACCACTGAGCTCTTGGTGACCTTCCCTCTTGAGCAAGCGAAAATTCCTCTCCTTACGCAGGGTGCTGCTGATTAGCTTTTTCCTAAAATGCCTCACGCAGTAGTTTGGAAGGAATGAGGGTTTCTTCTTCCCTCATAGGGTGCATTTGAAGGTGGTAAAAGGGTCTAGGGTACAGAGTTGTGCAGTGTCGACAGTGGTCCTTGAATGGGAAAGCCTCGAGTATGCAGGAGGGTGGTGCAAGGGCAAGTGAGAAAGGGTGTGAAAGAAAAGATAATTGAATGAGTCAGAGAATAATGGAGGAGTTGAAACAGAATTTTGTGAAGTGGCTGGTTTACTCGATTAGTATTTTGCACCAGCTATTTCCAATAACTCAAGCACATCCAGCTTCCTCCTGTTTCGCATTTTAAGTGGAGTAGCAACTTCTCCTGAACCACCCACATACGTCCCATTTTTTCGTATGGCTTAAGTATGGCGTAGATAGTAAGATACAACAGCCAATACCGAAAGCTAATACCTGCCATTTGGGCATGATCTACACCAGCCTTGTTGGATAGCTGCAACAAGCCATACGTAGGCGATATCACGAATACACATCAGCAGCCACACTGAGCAATTTAAGAAGCTATTCAAGGATAAATAAAGGGTGTCATATAAGAAAACTGAACTTAATTGGGCGGGTTAATGAAATTTACACGATGGAATGCGCTAAGACATATATTTCTCAATGATTTGTATTAACGTATAAAGTGGTATACTTAGGGAGAAAACACTGCACTTTAAATGCACCACCAGACAGGGTGTCATTTGAAACAACGAAAAGAAAAACAAATTGATCACAAATAGCAGAATGGACACATAAATTAAAAATGTGAAATTGGGCGCAAAAATATACAATTAAGCTTTATAGGAGTGGATATTAATTTCGTTCATACGTTATATTTAGTTGGAGAATACATATAAGACAAATGTCTGACTGAAAGTCGCCGAAATCGAGACCTAAAGGACCGATGTTTGTAGCTTGTAAAGGCTTATGATGTTAAATTATGTAAACAATAGAACCTATGCAAAAGTGGGGCCGTGCACACAAAACCAATGTGAAAAATTATTCATCTATGGAAAACAAGGGAGTTTGTGAAAAATCAAACATGAAATACAAAATTTCACAGGAAAACATAAAAAGCTATGACCATACTTGAGTAAACAGTTCAGTTAAGTCCTCGTTTGGCTGATTCACGTTCACAGCAAGCAAGTTGTTGCAAAGCTCTTGATTCGCCATAATTTCACCATTATTTATCGCGTTCTTCCAACAGCACGAACTTCATCAGTCAGGGAAATACATAAAAATTGGATCGCATTGCACTCATCACAGCCATCACAGCGCTGCCGATATTTTGGAAACCGATAAAAATGCGACCGAAGTGGCAAAAGAAATCGTACGTGTTTTTGTTTAAGTGGCGGGTAAATTTCGCTGTTCGAATTGGCTCTCAAATACGAAGGTTCTCACCAAGAACCCTGTCCTCACATAAGCACGAATTTTGCCGATTTGTATTTGAGGATTACATGAAATACAGAAAAAATTGCACCTCTTTCATCTTAATTGTACACACGTATAATGATAGTTATAGCTGGGTTTTCCCTTCCCAAATGAGTGTAAGCACGCACATGGCCTGAACAGTAATGTGCGCGATGTGTGTAAGCTTTCCACAAATATCTGCTCATAAATACTATGGGAAAATATACTACGCCAAGGAAATTAGCACCTTCATCACATTTCAATTTTGAGACTGTATGAAAGAATAGGGAAAGGTTTCCCCCTCCAAAGTAGCCCTTAGCATATCTAAATGTGATATAATAGGTTTTCTCATCATGTCGTCCGCCACACTTAGTAAGCTACCTGGCTGGGCCATCATAAAGTGACGTCATTTTATGATTGTACTTGGGGCGAATTTATAAGTGCCTTCCTGCCATTTTTGAGCTCATTATCATGCGAATCATCTGCAATATTATCTCAAAATATCTCATCTCTTCAACTCTCCAGCTGGTCATGATAAGGTGACCAGCAGCAAGCTTACATCTTGGCAGTGGCGCAGCGAGGGGGGGGGTTTGGGGGATAAAACCCCCCCCCTAGAGAAATTTTCAAGTTTAACCCATTTTACTTAATTTGATTAATTTTACTAATAGAATAGTGTAAGTATTAATAAAATATCCCTCAGAAAGCCGTTAAACTCACCATTTTGGACCATTTATCTTTAAAATTCCGCAATTTAATAATCTCGCTCCTACCACTTATCCTCCCACATAGCAGAAATACGTCTCGGATACCTCTCTGAGACATTTCGAATATCACATGTTACGTCTCAGAGACATTCTGAGAGCTTCAGAGGCATCTATGAGACTTCTCTGAGATGTCACTATGTCCAAAAAAATGGTCTATGTGACATCTCTTGAGACGTCTCACATATAAGTCTCTGAGATGTCTCATTAGACTTTGTACTATGGTATGCTTTAAATTTAGGCAAAAAAATAATTAAATTTAAATTATACAGTTATGGCCTACTTTTCTCGATCATTTTTAGCGACAAATTTTGTGATGGATAACCTTTTGAAAATAAGAAATCCATATTAAATGTCGTGATTTTAATAATCCAAACTGTAGATTTGCACCGAAAAATATATATGGAAGGCATTGATGGCGTTTAAATACGTTTTTTTTAAATTCCTGAACGTCTCACGATTACATCTCCGAGACATCTGTGAGACATACGTGATATTCGAGTCATTCGAGACCATAGTGAGACGTCTCTGAGAGGTTCGTTGCTATGTGGGCTGGTGAGTATAATATACCACCACACACCCCAGTGTTAGTTGTGCCTAAACCCCCCCAGCCTTAATTCCTAGCTGCGCCCCTGCATCTTGGAGGTGGTCATGCACCAGCGACCATGCAAATCCTGCACCCAATCCTTCCCCTAATCTCTCCATAAATCTTCAGGCAACTAGTAGCAAGCAATGCTTTTGAGCCAGTCATAAACTTACTAACACATGAGTTGTCCGTTGAGTTTCTGCCCTTAATAACTCTCCCCAACCCCAGACTGTCAAATATTTTGGTGAATGTGTAACAGCAAGGATATTCCTCCCAGGCTGGTCATTACACCATTAATATAAGTCATCCCCTGCATGCTTGCCCCAACTTCAGTGGCAGATACATATGGGGGGTGCATGTTGCATGCCTCCCTTGCAGGACAGCCCTGATCATTGCCTGACATTGCAGAACCACAATTTTAACTTTTTTAAATGCCATATAGTGTCATTGTTTGGTAAATGTGTATAATCAGTTTAAATTAAACTTTCTTAAGCTTTGCATGTGACTAAATTATTTGTCATTACTACAAAAGTAAAGGTGGCTCGAAGATATCTTTTGCATCTCTCCCCCTTGAGTTTTTTCTGTATCCCCTACTGCCCAACTTCACCCAAACTTCCTGACTAGGTGATTTGTAGTGGAAAGTATAGTGTTCCATTAGGCTGATCCTGAGCCTATGAACACAATTTGTCTACTAAATCCTTGCCCTACAACTTTGCAGCTGGTTTTTTGCAGAACTGCTGTCCACATTTTGCACCCAACATTAATAACCTACTATTATCAAACAAATTTTAAAAGAGAACTTATTAACCAGAGGAGGGTTTTATCCCCACATTAGCCTTTTTGATTGAGGAGTGTGAAATCAGGTTTTGAAGAGTTACAAGTGGTGTGTTTTGAAGATGTAGTGGCTTCCTTGAGGTGTCAAGGCATTAGGATGAGGTTGAAGGGTGTAGCAACTCTGGGCCATTGGATCTATCTTATGCATCAGGTGATTTCTCGACGGTTCTTCTTACAGTGGTGAGGGTGGAGTGGGGACTGAAAGAAAATACGTAGACTATAGTTTTGCAATGTGCGTTCTGTCAGGAGTAGTTCAGGGAGCTTGTATTTTCTGGCTTTTGGAATTGCAGACCCACATTACATCACTCACCTAAGGGTCTTTAGCTTGATGCCATTCGCCAAATTCCTTTGACTAGGCTTCACAGTCTGTAAACTCCAGACAGAGTAAAATTCCAATAAAATGTTAGTTTCATCTGCTCATTGATCTTATTGATTTCACAAGAATCTATAGTGAAACAGGTAGAAAAATGTCAAAGAAAGGGAAGTAAGTTAAGGTGAGTGATGAATAGAGTGGGTTTTGAAGTTATATCAGCTTCCTTGACAGACCAAGGTATATTGGTATGTATGAGGTTGAAAAATAAAACAAATTAGAATATCAAGTCATGGAGTCCAGCTAATTTAATTGAATTTATGCACATTTGCTTCCTGCCAAAAATAACAATGCAATCGAATTTAAAAAGCAGAAGAAAATTTGACATTAATGACACATTTCACTTGTACACAATTCCTTCAAATAATTCCACCATTTATTTGGCTGCACTCTTTTCATATGTGCATGCAACTCAAAATCGCTGAACTGAATTCTGATTATTAATGTGTGAAGCAGCTTGATTGTTCATGGAGTTTGGTTGAAGGATGCTATCTCCTTGCAAACGTTTTTTCGGGCATGGGCTAGGAAGCGCTGACCCAGAAGCTGTCCCGGATGGAGAAGCCAAAAGTTTTGCCCCTCTCTTCCTTCGTTTGACTATACGGTCATGCACTCTTTTCATTTCTAAAATCTCTTTCATCTCTTCCTTGTCAGCTTCCTGTAATCACAATTTTCCATTTCATAAGTGACCACTTAGGAAAAACTACAGACAACATCAAAAAGATATGTGCACATTAAACAGAAATATAAAGATGCACTAAAATAACTTTTAAGCAGCACTGATCACTTTTTCAAGCATTGAAAATATACTATGCATAGGAAATAAAGGGCCATGAAATAAAGGGGATGGAGGAGGAATTGAGGAACAAAATTTAGCAATAAAGATTTATAAAATTAGAGATATCTGTAGTTATCCAACATTCGATCATGATCGTAATCAGTAGCGCCGACTCCATGGGGCCTGAGGGGGCCCGAGCCCCCCCAAAAATTCGTTACAGATGTGAGGAAAAAATGTGTATGGCTTGTTGATTTTCCCCAGAGTGTCCAGATATTGAGATTCGAGTAATCAGGGTTCTAATGTTGATCATTTGACTCTTCTAAAATGCTTAAAAACTTAAAATTCCCTACTTATAAAATTTACCGGGGCACTAGGTCCCCGGTTTGGGCCCCCCCAAAATTTTTTGTAAGTCGGCACCCCTGATCATAATACATATATCATAGTCATAGTCTTGCGGTATAAGATGGTTCATTTGTATAATTAAAATTGAATTCACTCAATATGACATTACTGTGTCTCCGCTCTTGTTCACAAAGTAATTTTCCAGGATCATGGGCATGTTCTTTTAGGTTCTCCATCGTTTATTCTACTAACCGAATATAGTGCATTGCCAATATACACAAGATTTGGCAAATTGCTCATGTCCTAAAATTGATGTCTGGCTAAAATACTACATCCCCAGCCTTGAGTTTTGCCCACTCTGTGCATGGATCACCCTCATGTAATGATGCAAGCATCCTAGGTCTTAGCTCAGGAGGAACTATGACTGCAGAAGCAAACATGACACACTCATGTTCTACAATAATGGCAAATCTAATATCAAAATAAGGCTTGGGAATAATAGCAGGGTAAGTCTTTGGCCAACCTTTGTTGACTAGGGACTTGTTTTGCTTAGCACTGGGTCCACGTCAATTTCTTCAATTATTATTTCGCTGCTACAGGATAATATAGCCAATTCATCCATAAAACAATAGACATCTTTGGCAAATTTTTGCAGTCGTAAACATGACAAGGAATCAGCTGGACCCATTTTGTCTGGGGTGCATTGCTCTATGGTGTAGTTATAATTACTCAACGTGACTGCCCACCTCATCAATTATAGCACAGTCACTTTTGAAATTATCCTATCTGGTGAAAACAAAGTTTTCAAAGATGCATTATCAGTCACAAGAGTGAATTTCCTGCCTTAAAGAACTTCTTAAATTTGGCCATTGCTAACATTACTCTGAAACACCATTAATGCAAATTTTGAGAGAAAACTCCCTGAAGCACAGCCCCACGGACTGAAATATGCACATGTTATAATGGAGTTATGTGGGTTACGTAATCACAGAATGACAGTTACCAAGCATTGTGAAGCATAAATACAAAACAAAATTAATTATGCAAGTAAGATTTTTGGACAAAAACTGGCATTCTACCACCAATAATGCACTGAATTTTATAATAAGACCATAGGCATATTTAAGATTTGCTCACACATTCCAAGATTGATTATGAGCACCCTCTCCCCAATCATTTATTCTCTTGTACGAATAATTATGAAGCTAGAGTACTAATAAATGCATATGTATATAATAAAAACTAACATATAAAATTTAGAAGGTAAAACTTTTGCCAATTTCTAATGTAGGGTATTTTGGACAAAAGTTTACATTTTATACTTGTTCCTGTTTTCACAGCAAGTTTTGCACCCCTTGGAGATTGCCACAGCACCCACTGTAGACATCCCTATCACTAAAGTGCAATTAAATTGAGAATTGAAAAATAAGTCCCAACTGCAGCCATTCATAAATTATGACGATAATGTCACAGGAGCAGTAAATTCTGCAGGCCATTTACATAATGGCACGGCCATACAATTGTAGTAGGTATTAAATGGGAGACAGGGATTGGCCAAATGACGTGCAGTCACTAGGGTTCTTTCTCCATTTCTTTTGTCAAGGGACAACTCTAGCCACCTTGACTGTGTTCTGGTACATTTACTCATTTAGAGAGATCTTTTTACTTGGAGAAGGATTCACTCAAAAGGGTGTAAATAATAACAAACCACCCAAGGACATTGTGCAAGGCCTAGGAGTAGCCGAGAAGCCTTACCATTAAAGCCTTTTTTACATGGAAATATTTTACAATTTGTGTGTGATTTTCAAAAACTTAACAATTACATAAAGACGAGTTTGATTTGAAGACTAGAGAACAAAAATATCTATCAGCCTTCAATAGATGTTAATTCAAGGCTATTTTCAAGTTATAATTTTTTTTTGTCGGAGGAATAAGACAAGAGCATGTACTCACAATAATGATATTACATCCCCATATTAACAATAACAAGAAACTCTACTTACAGTCTGATTCAGACGCAAAACAAGAGCTCTCCTTCCATCAGCCATTGGCTGAGAATATGCAAGTAACTTCCTCAATCTCTCTGTTGGACTGACACCACGCTCCACCACCAATACAATGCGTGCCCACTGTAATTAGATAATTCATTAGTTAAGAACCAAGATCAATGGGGAGCACTTGACAGTATAAGGCCTAGTTCACAAGTACTTCATTTAACTTGATGTCACTAAGGAGTTAAACTTGATAAGAGTGGCAACTGGATCACAACAAGTTCATAAGAAATTATACGACTTATGATAATCATTGCATGAAAAATGCTCAAATTTCTACTGAAATATAACACAAGCAAGGAAGACAGTTTTCCCTTTCTAGAGCCAAAAACTATCATTAGTCCTCTAAATTTGATTTCAATATCAACTACCAATTTTTAGAGTGACTGAAGGATTTTGCCATTAACTGGTCTGGTTTATAAAAGCCTAACTATGTCAGGTTGAGTTATTGTGAATGGGGCTTTACATCTCGTTTGCAATAACTTACCTTCATTTAACTAGGTGTAACTATTGAGTTGAAAACTTGAGAAGAGCTACAATTGTTCTCAACAACTCAAAGTGGCCTAAGTTGACTTAGCATAGTTATTAGCTGAGAAATTCAAATTTTTTTCTATTAAGTAGCCACTAGCAAGGGATAAGGTAGGTAGTGTCTATCAACAGACACATACACAATGGCGAACATGTACTCTTAAATGGATCTCACAGTTTATACACAATCTGAGCTATGATTGGTGGAATATCTCACTTACCTATATAGGTGTGGGTGTTTTTTAAGTAACCCTAATCCAAGTCAAGTGAATGTATTTGAGTCGCACACAGGCAACTATATGCTATTTATTGCTATGACATTTAGATAAAGTAAGTTCAAGTTCTGCAAGCATTCAAGTATTACATAAGCTCATTTTTGACCCTTCCCTCCCCCTTCCTCCCCCATATGAGCAAAAGTAAGAATCTGTCAAACCCCATAAGTAAGCAAACTTTTCACAACCCCTCCCAAAGGAGTGCTTACTTAATATATACTTGAACATCCCCCTATTCGTAGTACAACATGACATTTACTTACAGCCTCTACCTCCAAGACACAAGGAAAAATACAAGATCTTGGCAGGGTTTAATCTGAAAATTCTAATAAAATGATGAACGATGTTATGTGAATAAAAAATGATGAACGTTGAAACAACTAAAATCAAATGTGTATCATATATTACTATGCATATGTGTCTTTCTTGGAGAACATTCATACATTATGAGTGGCGATGAATAGAGAAGGTTGTTACAGCGGAAATTCATGATGCATACTGGTGAGGGATAAAAATTTTCTCTATAAATTAAGTGGCCAACATTTTTCTATTACATATGTCCTAAATTTCAGCTGTTTCCTTTTTATGAGGAGAAATTATGCTGTTGCACTATATCTGCTGCATGTACTCAGTTGTTACCCTGACCTCCATTACCTACTACATATTAAGTCATAACATAACATCATTATAGATGCTCTTCGATTAATTATTGAAATATTTTCCTTACCTGTCTTTGCCACTCGTTTCGAGTTTCTGCAATCTTTTGATAAGTATTGCCCATCATAGCAATTAACATGTTGACCAACAAAATGGCAACGATTGCCATATAGACCACAAACAACAGCTGCAATGAAAGCATACATGATTGAAATAAAATGAATAAAACTTAGTATTATCTTTAATACTATCCAGATAAATAACAACAAACATGGGTGAGTAAATGCTGGACTGCTGATCTAAAAGAAGCACAGATCAAAACCTAGGTGGAGCTTTAGAATACTACCAAAAACAAATCATCAAAGAAGGAAATGGCAAAGGGAAAGGAACTAAGCCCCTCAATCCTGAATGTGAGGGAGTAATAAGCAAAGGACTTCATCTAGGGTGAGCTCTATCTTCAGCTACCCAAACTAACTTTTAGATCAAACCAAGATATGAAAAAGTGAACAGCAAGCATGTAACATATACATTATAACACCACAAGTGCAGCAGAGGTCAACATGAACACTTTCAAAGAACTTTTTTCAAACTTATTATGTATAGTAAAATCTGCTGGTTAGAATTTTTTGAATTTTCATGACATGTGACTTAGTCTACTCATACAGTTTTATCCTTGTTTGGCCACCGAACCATTTTCTGCACATTGCCTCCCATATTTATGATGGTTAAATACACCTACCTTGGCTTCAAATGGATGATCAGTCTTTTCAAATGCACCATAGTAATCTCCAAAGTTAGTCAAAGACATCAGAAACATGGCCATTACAGATTCCATGGGACTAGGCATCGGATTGGAACTAGAGTCATCAATTCCCTCAGGAGTGTTTGGATTATCATATGACAGGAAAATAATATAGTATGCTGAAAGTGATAAATGCATTGTCAATTTATGAGCTCAAACAAGAGATAAATGTAGCAGATATGGAATCTAACAATGGGAACATTAAATTTCTAATATCAAGCCCACCTTGTGAAAAGCCCATAACGAACATGAGATAAATTGACACAAATCGCAGCAGATCTCCCATCACCATTCTGTAGATCATGACAACAAATGGTCCGACAGTTTTAAATCCCCTAAAATGGAAAGACATAGGATTTAGTTATATGAATAATATGTAATATGCTATGTTTTGATAGATTACATACATTTCCTTCAAGTGCTGAACAAGAGCTCTTCAACAATGACGAGGGGAAATTTTTCCCACCAACTATATTAATGTTAATATTTATATACAGTGGAGCTTTGATTATCTGTCATCCAATTAACAGTTCATTGGTTTGTCAACCTATCACTTCCCCAGCCTCTCAACCTAGACATACCTTTCTTACTTTTCTCCCTTCCCTACCTCAAAGTATCCACCTTTCCAATGGGATAGGCAAGCAATGCACACTGTCATGAATAAAATTGACAGAAAGCTGTAATGAGTCAAAAAACAAAATACTACTAGGGTTAATTTCTAGAACAGCAAATACATTTATTTTTTCCCTCAGTGATGTAATCCAAAGTTTAGCTAGGATAGGTGAGGGTAGAGCTCACACCAGACAAGGCCACGGACATGTGAAGATCACACATTCAGGGTAGGGGGGTCAATTCCTTTCCCTAGGTCACCTCTCACTTCAAGGATTTTTGAATAGGGATGTCTGAAGGCTTCACCTGGCATTTGAACCTGGGACCCCTCGATTGGCTGCCAAGCACTCAACCCACTAAGTTACCACAATCCCCAACTAAAAATTAAATTGCTAACTAGATAATTATTGTTAGAAGAATAGAAAAAAATGCACTGATGATGCTCTCAGACTATGTACCAATATTCCTGTCATGGCATGTTCTTCAGTCAGAGCAAAGTGAGAGAGGCAGAGCTAGGAGAAGTGTGCAGGGTCATCGGTTGTAGGGAAAGAGGAAAAGCCAGCAGGGTTTTGCAGAGGAGAAATCCAGCAAGAGGAAGGGGAGAGGAGAAGTCAGGGCTGGTAGCAACCTAGTCAGAAAGTGGAAGTGCCAAAAAATAAGTGTCGTAAGGAACCATGAAGGGACTACCACCAATGAAATTAGTTAAATTGAGAGCAACTTCACTAGACGTGATGAATTAGCATCCTGTACACTTTGAAGCCTTGAATGAGGAACCTAGAAGCTATTGATACATCTGAATTGTGATAGAATCAGAGAGAGGTTAAGTCTGACAAAAATTTAAGTCCGAGAAGGATTTAACTTATTTTTTAAACATCCCAAACTTTCGCACATGCGCAACAGATGTAAAGGAGATATGATAAAAAGAAACAAAGAAAAAATTCCCTGTTACTCATTGAAGTAACACTAAGTGAAGAGTACATTAAAAAAAGTATCTTCAAACATCTACAGTGGAATTTTTGTAAAAATTCTGAGTAAAATCGTAGTCAAAAAAGCCTAGGCACTCTTGGTGATGTACCAGGTAAAAGAGGCTGGCACTAAAATGGTGAAGACACTAGTTGTATATTTAGATGATGCATTCATCCCACATAATTTATCCGTGGTGCAACTACTCTATCATTAGCAGAATCTTCTTCACAAACATCTCAATTATCAAGCACATAAATGTAAAAGAATCATTATTACCTGCAAAAGAAAAGGAAATATGGTGCAGTTGTCAACATAATGATCACACTCATAATGTCCTCAGCCTCATCGAGACAGAAGAATCTCAAGGATGGCATAATCAGCATCATGAGGCAAGAGAAGAGGAACATTACCCGTGATGGTGCTGTCATCTGCAAATTAATTAGGAGGGATGGGTAAGGAGTGGAATCAAGCCAACAACGAAAATTTTGGAGATAGGGTCAGCTGAAATTATGATTACCACAAAGAGAAGATTTGCAAAACCAAAACTACTCCTGCAAGAACTATTGAATGCTATGAGCCACTTAGTTGTGAGGGATACATACAGTGGCAGTGGCGCAGCAAGGGGGGGGTTTGGGGGATTAAAATCCCCCCCAGAGCTCACAGAAATTTTTAAGTTTAATCCATTTTACTTATTTGGATCAGTATTACTTATAGAATAGAGTTAGGATTTATCAAATATCCCTCAGAAAGCCTTTTTTTTTGGCTAAATTGTGGTCGCCAACATTAACATTAATAAATGGTTGACACTGCTGATAAAACAACACTTTATCCATTGGCGTTGTTAATGTAGCTCTGAACGCAACCAAAGGCACCTTCCGACCACAAAAAAAAATCCCCACAGACCACCCACATCCTTAATCGGCCACTGCCTAACTGGGGTAATTTTATACCTACCAGATCTCTCTGGTTTGCTTTATATTCACATCCAATGAATTATATTCTAAGCCCTTACACACAAAATTTAATTCAACTTTCTTTCAACAGCAAGCCATATTAGTACACTTTCCCTTTCCTAATTCAACTGAATGGATGTCTACCATCACAATAGAAGCTACCCCTCTTTCCTTTCACTCTGGGCCCTTTGCTTTCAAAGTGGGCTCAAGAGTTTGACAACAGAGTTACTATCAACCACCTATAGCAAAGATTATCACATTTATCAAGTCTCTCAATAGAAACAATCACTAGCAAAATATAAATCAATGAAGATTAGTTTTAAATAAAACAAGGCTATTGACTGGCCATACATACCAAGTTTTCAATGAACATACTCAATCCCAGAAAGTGAGCTTCTCTCAATGCTTCAAGTATGTAGAACACAGCTCCAAGTTCCATCACAGCTTCGGCGACTAGGCGTGTTTGTGACTTCAGGGAGTTGACCTTTAACAGACGACATTCACCAACTTCATCAGCTCCCCACCAATCATCATCAGGAGTTTTTCTTTCTTTAGAAGTTGTATTAAGCTCAGACGAATCCGAATTTTCACTTGCTAATGTAACTTTAGTTGATTCTTCTGGTGCAATTGTAGTTGAAGAACTTGACTCGCTTAAAATAGATGCCACTTCATTGATTTCATTCACCAGCTTCTCAGCCTGATTTTCTCTTTTCAAAGCATCAATAGCATAATGAAATAATTCTTCAATAGAAAAATTGTCTATCTTAGATGAGATTTCCAAAGGAACAAATATTTCAAAATCATTTGTAAAATTATACCCCCCTTCACTTTCCACATGAATGTTTGATGGTGATGATTCCACAGTTCTTCTATGAAAAGTATCCGTATTTTCCCCACTTCCTATCATATTTGTTTCTGTAGAAGTTTTAGTTTCTGGGTGAGCTTTTAAAGGAGAAACAATAGTGTCACTATCGTTTTCTTCAACAATTCCCCTCCTCAGCATCTGAGTATTTTGAGTTTTTGAAGAATTAACAAGCAAGAAAAGTGATTTCAAAACAGCATTAACATCTCCAACAGTATAATTTTCTCTTCCATGACCTACTAAGGTATTGACAAGCTTAGAGGACCTTAACAGGGGATAACTATCACTCTTCAACCTTTCAATGCTGATGATGGCATTTCTCCTCTTCCTCATCACATCCACATTCTTGACATTCCCCACGGCAATTCCTCGTATTTCTTCAACATCTTTGATGTCAAACTGCTTGTATGCTAATTTTGCATTATCTTCTACATTGCCATCATCAGCAGCTGGTGATGGTGCACTCAGATGCTGTAGGACTTCACTGCCACTTGTGCCCATAGCTTCTGAATGTTTTTCTGAGGCCATTGGCAAGATTAAGAGCACATCTGACTCAGTAGAATTATCGAGACTGTCGGATGCAGATGGAGATGATGCCACAAACACATCTGTGGGCATAGCAGTGATGGAAACATCAGCTTTGGATGATGGAGTTGCCTTTTGGGCATCAATAATCGCTGGTCCAGGGCGATTTGTGAAGCACACCAAGGACACAAGGAAGTATAGCAGGAAAAGAAAGAATTTCTGGTAGAATCTGAAATAAAAAAATGACACTATCAAAGAAGGGTAAATTTATGACCTACAAAATTCTACATTAATTTCCATTCCTAGTTTCACATCATTCATCAAAAACACCCAAGAAAACTATCAGCATCACCATATATACCGTATTTACTCGTAGAAGCCTCGCACCAGTTTTCCAGCAATGCCGGTGAAAAAAGTGGGGTGCTCAATTTACACGAATCCTCATAGTAGGGTAGTTTCCTTCATCGAAGAAAACGAAAAGCATTGATTGCGATTCGTTACCCACCATTAGTGTATTCATAATATACAAATTATTTGGTTTTAGTAATCCCAGTTTAGACGAATGTTAATGGTCAATTTTAACCATATTTGAAAAAGGCCAGATTGGCACCCATGCGATGCCACTCCACGTGTAGTCACAGGGACCTAGATTCTATACGAGTAGATAGGAGTTTTACATCGCCTGAGATTACCAATGCATGCATGAGGCACAGACTTCAGGGAGACATCTCTTAATAATCACCTATTAAAACTGCCTATGGTCAGAAAGTTTCCTTCGTTTGATAGGGTATTAATGATCCTTATTTGAGCCAAGCGCTAGCTGCTAGCAGGGTACTCTACGCTACTGCCATTCTCGGCAGCAAGCAGCCTGCATTGTAGTGGCGTTCATAGCCTCGCACCCAGGTAGCCTCACACAGCAGCAGCCAGACTTCACACGGGCTTTTCCCAGCATCAATACCTACTTAGTCATCGCGTTTTCGCTTGAAAATTTTCATTTTTCATTTAATCGTGAAAAATGGATATCGTTATTTAAAAATCTAAAAGCGTGAAATATGTACTCCAGGAAGTAATAATATTTCGATGATTACCAAGGATCAAAACTGGGGGGGGGGGGGGGGGCAAGCAATGGTTGTTCAAGTTGTGCGCAAGATTTAAGCATGGAAACGGTGAATGAAGTCAAAATTTTAAGGAAACCGTAACAGCTCTTTATTAGTTTTTAAAATTATTTGCTTGAAAAAATATTATTGTCCTTAAAGACATTTGCAATTTTTGCTTCTAGGGGGGGCAGCTTCCCCCTCCTGCCCCTCGCTGGGTACGCCCATGGGTGCGTGGGATACACGAGGGTGTAGCTTACACAAGTAAATACGGTATTATAATACTCTTTGACAATCCTTCCAAATGCCTAGGAAAGAAAAACTGATTTCCAACAATTTTTAGTCTAATTTGAATCTGGTCTGAACCCTTGAAATTTCATTTGGCTCTGATATGCTACTGATTACCACTGTTTCATAGCAAACAGGAAATTGATGAAGGTGATTTGAATCTCTTTTCCCTTCAAACTGGTTTGCAGGCATGCGGTTGCGCGCTGCGAGGCTTGGAAAACAGGGACACGGTGCTTCCGTGAATACAGCTATCATGCGATCGCTTCCGTTTTACGAAGGGGATTCTAACAGAAATAATAAGCCCGGTGTATCCTAGCATTAATGCAGTAATTCCGATGATTTAGCGTCCGATTTTATTTTTTTGTAAAGATGGCGGAAAATATTGAGCGAGAGCGAAAATCATGCACGGATAATCCGAAACCCGGATAAACCGCAGCCGGATAATCCGGAGTCTGCTGTACTGAATAGTTCTACTGCATGATAAAACCCACTCATCATTAATCAAAATTCAGCAATATTTTAGACCATTTTTTACACGAAGACACGTTTCCAACCCATGAATTCAACACCTTCATTAAGGCTGAAATTTTATGAACCATCATGCTTTTGCATTTGTGATTTATGAATAAAAATTACACTTAAATTAACTATAAATCATTTTAATTCATTAGTTATGAATCAACTTTAATTGGCCCTGAATTGTTCCAACAATTCCAGCATTGTAATCATGATTTTCCTCGGACATGATGAATGAAATAATTTATATAAAGATTAGGCTATTAGGCTGAGGCCAAATTTCTCTTCATAAGTAAAATGATTGAATTATATGAGGATGCTAATAATTCATCAACTTATAGAGGAGTTTACCTTGATTTAACAAAAGCATTCCACTTGGCATTCAGCAAATCAACCAAGACACCATCCATTAACTCCAGATGTTCATCTTTGTCCTAAAATAAAATCACTATTCAGTTTGGCAAGGAAAAAATAAAGTGATTCCAGTAAAATTGATAAAAATATTTGAGAAAATTTATGATAATCTGCAAAGATGCATGCATTCGATTAACTAATACACACAGAGGAATGTAGAGAATATTTCAACAGTACATATGAGGAAAATAAACAACTAGATAATGCTTACCCCAAAAACAACTAAATTCAGGGCAGAGTTCTTGTTGATTCTTCCTGTTTCTATGTCAATAGTATCAATTTGTGAAAGTGGATATGCTGCACATGTTATACTTCCTTAAAAGAAAGAATGGTAAATTTATCAAAAGAAATATTCAATATTGACAACAGCTCAAAACTTAATGAGCATGCTACATAGCAGTTGCATTATTTTCTTAATTTGCATCTTTACTCACCAATTTGCCAATATATTTCTCTCTCAATGTTTAGAATGTGGAAAAATATTTCAATTCTTGCCAATTTTGCTGCCAAGGTAAGAGGTGTTAAGCCAAGAACATTCCGAATTCCAAGGGAGGCTCCAATTTCATATGCCATATCAAATGTATTCTATTGAAAAAAATTAAGAACCTTTGCAAGGGAACTTCACAGAAAAATGATTTCTGTGCAAAATATACATAACTCATAAGTTAAACAATTAACATGTACTTATATCATCATAAAAGAATTTACAATAAACAAAAATTAAATCACAGGCTCCACTATACGATGAAAAAATATACAGATAAATAATCTAACACATAAGATGATTAACAATAATGATGTGATAACACATCCTCCATGCACAATATATAAAGCATACTCCCGATTACCCGGGCTAATGATGGAGAGAGACAGCACAAATAATCGGAAAACACAGATAACCCAAACTTTTGCTTTAATGTCTTGTAATGTTCATAATTTACGTAAAAAAAACGATATATTATTATTTATCTGTTATTTAGAGTGTTTTCCGGATTCATTGAGAGATTTCTTTGGCAGTTTGCAATCTTTTTAGTGGCAATAACATTGGTTGTACTCATGTTATGAATGCTCCATGTTAGGCCTGGTTTCGAAAACCACTCATATGAGGCTGTGTGATCACCGATACAAAAAGGTGGTTTGCACTAATGCTTCAAAACCACTGCTCGACCTCTGAAACTACACTGTCAGGCACCACACCACGTAGTCCCGTCTCGGAAAAGTTGCCTGGGTTGCAACTGCTGTGGGACATATATACGTGATCACGGAGTGCGGTCGTGCACTGCGAGGCTTGGAAAGCAGGAACACGGTGGTCCCATGAATGCAGCTAGCACGTGATTGCTTCCATTTTACAAAGGGGATTCTGACAGAAATAATAAGCCTGATGTATCATAGCATTAACGCAGTAATTCTGGTGATTTTGCGTCCGATTTTATTTTTTTGTAAAGATTACGGAAAATATTGAACAAGAGTGAAAATCATGCAAGGATAATCCGAAACACAGATAAATCGCAGCCAGATAATCCGGAGTCTGCTGTATACGTAAAATTATTATCCCTAAGTAGACTCTCATTTTGTCAACCAACCAGTCCAGGTGAACCCAAGAGCACCTTCTTTTGCCACTTTTTTCCAGGAGAAAATTGTAATATTAGTCAAAACTTGCCTTCATGTTGATATTTTACATATGTATAATTATTCTCGTATATTAATATCACCCACATAAATGTCACTTCAAATTACTGAATATCAAATACTGAGCATCAAATAACAAAAAAATTGTCATTGAGACCATATTTTTAAGTAGGGAGATAAGGGATATGATGAATACTTGCATTAAAACTTCAAATTTTCAAATACATGTCAATTTTTTATCTGTTAGATGACTGATAAGGTATGCCATGACATAATCATAGAAGAACACACGCAACCTGCAACACCTTATCTCCTCTTTCTGTGTATATGCAACAAATTACCCAATGAGGATAAGTTTTTCAGTAGATTCCATACATACCATACCAGATAAGTTGAAAAGCAGAGGAAGAAACTAGATTTACCGAGACTGGCAAGACAATTTTCTCAGATACTCATGTTTCTTTAGACATCAGCACCACCTATGGTTCACAGAGATGGCTCAAGTGTTGGCTTTATATTCAGCGAAACCAGGTTCAAATTCAGAGGTGGCTGAGATTTTCAGAGGTTGCCTGGTCCCCACTTGAGTGCTGTATGAAGACTACTTTAAGTAAAGCACTCCATCTGTCGCATTGTATGTTAAGGAATAAAGTCAACTTTCTAGGGAGAGATGTCATGGTTTATCTCCACGCGTCCTTACTTCACAATTATGCAAATAACCTGGTGTTGGTCACCTCCAGCAAATGCCAAGAGTGTAATCAAGTGACTTCCTTGATTTATAGACTAATTACTAATATCAGCATTTCATTGCATTAGCATCTATGATATCAAGGAGAAAATATGCCTTCATTGGGTCCATTGTGTCAGAAATAGAGAAAAAGGTGAATACATACATGTTGAGGGTCGCCTAAAACCTACAATGGTGAGTTTGTGGAGCAACAATATTAAAATGTCAGATCAATGAAAAATAGGCATATAATTTGCATATTGAGGTTTTCATAACAGCTATTATCATAACTGATATCTTTTTAAATAAAAATATGATCACAATGACTGAAAAAACTAATAGGCAACTTTGTTTAAAATGATGAAATTTTGAAAATATGACGCAAAACTATTACTGAAAAATATGAAACTGAGCAGGAAAGTTTTCCAGGAATTAAAATTCGCTCCAAGAAAAAAAGGGCAAAAAGAGGCCCCCAAATGATATTTCCGGTTGCACCCCCGATATTAGTCCAGGCACTGAAAGGATATTAAAACACAACCTATGTATGTGTTTTTGCATACCACTTTTTCATAGATGACCAGCATGTGCAATGCAGTATTTCCATTTGTGTCCTGTGCATCTGGGTCAGCCCCTCTAGCGAGCATGAGACGATAGCACTCCTCCTGGCCAAGGCAAGCGGCAAAACTCAGAGGATATTCACCCCAATACACGTACCTAAGTAAATGAAACAAAAATTTCGTCAATAACAAACTCTAACATACTTTCTATGCAACAATTATTAACAATGGCCTTACTCTTAAACTGATGTGCAGTCTCAATGTAAAAAATACCAATGGAGTACATTTACTGGGGCTCGAGAATGACTCACAGCTAAAATGGGATATCCATATTAATTGTATTTGTAAAAAGTTAAGTAAGGTAAGTTAAGTTTTATATGTTTGTAATTTGTATTGGACAACATCTAATATGGTTTCCACCATTTCTCAGGGTGAGTTTACATATTAAGAAAACTGAAATCCCTGATTCCTGTTGAGTATCTAAGGTCTCTGTACTTCTCATTCTTTCAGAGTCATATAAACTATGGCATTGAAATTTGGGGGCATGCTTCTTCTGTCAAACAAGTTTTACTGCTCCCAAAAAGAGCAATAAGGATTATTGGTAATGCTAACCCACGTGATCATTGTAAGCCACTTTTTTCACAGCTGGGTATCATGTCTGTTTACAGCTTGTATGTTTTCAGAGCACTCTGCTTTGTCAAAGACAATCTAGACAGTTACATGCACACATCTAATGTTCACAACTATAGTACGAGGAACAGAAACAATTTGAACATTGAATATTGCAGGTTGTCTTTAAATTATTACTCCTTCCATAAAGTCAGTATCAGGTTATTCAACAGGTTACCAACCCTTATTAGAGCTGAAAATGTTGCGATCTTTAAAAGGAGATTAAGGGTTTGGCTTGTGCGATATCCCCTTCACTCTATAGATGAGTCTTTGAATGTAATTTTAACGATATTAGATTTTGAAATGTGTTTGTACACAGAATGTATTTTTATATGTTTGTAATTTGTATTGGATGACATCTAATATGGTTTCCACCATTTCTCAAGGTGAATAAAATTATTATTATTATTACTCTTATTAATTAGTCTCATTAATTTCATAATTGTGAGCCTATCTTCAATGACTTGTGTAAACAGAGATGTGTGAGTGTGCACTCAAGGAAAGCATCCATTATTCGCTCCAAGTATTCTTTACTTGGCAAATAATCCTGTATTCACAGGATGAGGAATCATGTCAATATTTAGCTCCTTGCTCACTCTGAGGAAAACTGGAAGGGTGAGGAATGAAAAGCAGCAGTTGTCCTCCAATTAATTGAATCTGAGAGTCACGATGGGAAATGAGTGTTACCGATGGATGGAGGAGACTCATGTGGTATAATAGAGGATGCAGAGTTAGGTTATCCTCATTTTTTCAAGGTGAATTAACTGCTATCAGGCACACTCCAAACCCCATTTGTTTCCTTTCCATGTATTCCCAGAACCTAAGCTTTACGGTTTACAAATACTTCAATACTATTCTAATGATATCCAAAATTGGTTAATTCTCTATCAAATTTAAAGTTATATGATCAGGTATGCCTTGGGTGCTGACTTGCGGGAGAATTATATCTCAAAGACTATGACGCCAGAGGTATTTGTATGAGGATCAACTTTCACTTCAATATTTATTGTCAGCGACGAAAGCTAGGATTCCCAGAGACCCAAGCACCTATGCAGAAATTTATGATTAACAAATATTCCATGCAAAGAACATTATGGCTACATGTTTACTGACCCTGCAGTTATCTTGTCTCATTCTTCTCTCTTCTCACAAGCTTCTCTCATCAAACAAGGGTCTAACAAGCATGCCATCAAACATATCTACATCAGATTTAAACATAGGGACAACTACATACATACATACTTAATTTATTTCACCCAATACATCTCAAAATGTGGGATGTAGTAGGTGAATGTGAGAAGAATTACTTACCCATCATAATTGGTGTCTGGGCACAAACACACCCATTCATGTTCCAATGAGTCAGTTCTGGAAGCCTTTTGATCCTCAGGAGTCATAAATGTTCCACAACACCGTTCCTGGAAATTGGCTCCACAATTTAGCAGATACTTCACCATTGCAGGATCTTCATTGACAATAGCAAGATGCAGAACATTCTCCCCTAAAAAATTAATAATTTCAATAGAGGGAATAAGTATTAAAGACCATGCCAATTTTCCCGGTAAAATATGATTAATTGTTAATAATCTCTGAGTGAAAAAATGTCATTAATTACATCAACATAAGATAATTATCAATTGATTCAAATGAACAGTAGATTCAAATTAATTTAAAATATCTTACCATAATATTCATCACACATGTAAATGTCATTGATTAACTTTGGATAGAAACGTAACAGCCTTTTAGCAAGATCAGCATGGAGAGCCGTTGCATTGAGAAGACAAAGATGGAGGATTGTTTCTCCGACAGCACCTCTCTCATTCAAATCCCAACAGACGTCCCTGCTTTTACTTGGATCTGAAATAGGTAAAATCAGAATTGAAAATTAACATTTTAAATAGAACCACAGACTATTTTGTAAGCCATATAGACCCCTGCTGCTGTCTATGTTTTTTTACATTGGGAGACCTAACCACAGTAAACACTACTTATATAATTAGTTAGAATATCAAATCACCAAAGAGCCATTCCATGCCTTCAGCTGAACTATTATTATGCTTTTACTGACTTCTACTAGAGGGGAAACAATGAGAAAATAGTGACCTATCATCAGCAACAGTACAAGTCCACCAAATAGTTTTTCCCAGTTTGCAGCACCTCTTACCTTCCTTCTGAGAATCCGTCAATCATCCTCTATGGAAAGATTACTTATAACTTCTTTGTATGATTTCAATGCATTGTCTACCTCTTTTGATTATGCATTGGGCTTCCCTTCAAAAGCTACTGATAATCTGCGCTTTAGTAAAATTCTGCCTGTGGAGTTATATACCAAATATAATAGCGAATACATCAAGCAGTTATGAACAAAAATCACATACCTATATCCTTTTCCACTGGAATTTTATTGATGTCAAAATCATTTGGATCCTCCATGGCTCGCAGAGGAGGTAGCTAGATGGAATATAAGTGAATAATTAACCTATAAGTATAAAAGGAAAATTTTACTACTATTATCTCAATCCCGTAATTAACAATTTTTCAATGTTACTCTCAAATAAGGAAATTTTTTCTTCTAGATCATTTGGCAATAATTTACCCTGCGTAAATTTCATTTGCAAAGTATAGGAATCAGATCCACAAACATCTTTGTTCTAATCCATGAGTTATATTGCGACACTTATGAAAATTATTGTGCTTTTAAAGCTATGCTCTATATTAATGAATGAAATTTTAGATTCACAGAATGCAAGGTTAGGGGCAATAAAGTTCAATGAATAGGCAGCAAAAATAATGTTTTTACCATCAAAAGCATAATAAAGTTACTAAATTACAAAGACGTAAAAAATAAGATGATGCATCATCTCAACTTGTAGATGTTGTTTACCAATATTTTTGTCAGTGGATATGTGAAGGAAATTAGTCATGAACAACCCAACGAAAAACCCTTCATTTCCAAAATTTCACTTGACACAGGAAAATCGTCAATGAAATACTTCTAAAGATACAGGATCATTGGTTTGAGAGGTGGAAATTAATCCTTCAGGGCTAGCGAAATTTTTACAGTCATATCTTCAACAGCATACAAAACTTCACAAGAGCTACAATTAAGCTTTGTAAAATGATCTTCTAAGAGGTAAACTCTCTTTATAGTTGTGTCCACCCCTTACAGTCCCACCACAGTGGGGATCATGTGCCGAGGAGCAGTGGCGGATACATACGTCGAGTGCACGACCTCCCCACCACATGCGAGGCCGCCCACATTACCAAACATTGCAGAACCACAATTGTAACTTTTTTAAATCATAAGATGGCATCGTCTTGCATGTAGATGTTTATAGCCAGTTTAAATAAAACTATCTTAAACTTTACATGGGACTTGATTATTTGTTTCTTACGATAACAGTAAAGGTAGCTCAAGACATCTCTTGCGCTCCCTTCTTGAGTTTTTTCTGTACACACCACTGCAGAGGAGGGATCGAAGGTTCAAGGATCAACCATAGATGGCCTCAAAAGGATCTAGCCTTGCTCTCTAGACTTGGAAGGTTGATAATTAGTCCCAAATGCTACAGTGATGGTAAATTTCCCACTCTTACAGTGACTGCTTACATTTGATTCTTTGGTTTGAAAAGGTAAATTTGGAGTCTTAAAGTGAGTGTAAGGTAAGATATTTTAAATGCTAAACAAGCATAAGTCCTTCAAAACAAATTATGTAAAAATAAGTAGTAATGAGGAGAGGCATAAACATATTACCAATTTGTGCCTTGGACGTTCTTTGTTACGCAGCAGTACTAGCTGGCTTATAGGGATAAGACGGCCTTTCCCTTTGTTATAGAGGAATGGCTCCACCTTCGTCTTAATAGCATGATCCAATTCTGCATACTGCTTAGTCTTAGTTGCTCTCTTCATCAGCTCCACCAAAAGACCTCCACCTGGAAACAGAAATTTTATCAGTATGTATTCAAATATCTGATTTATTTTTTTTATTCACACTTACATTAAAACTGATTTTGATAAAAAGAGATTTCTCGTGTGCAGAAATTTAGTTCTTAAAAACTGAATTACACGAAAAAAAATGGGGTCACTCAATGGCCAGAAGTGAAATAAAAGTTAACAGCACCACCATAAAAAATAGATAAATACATTGATAACACAATTGGAGTTTTTATTATTTTAACTCAACATGTATATTAACATTAATTTTAAAAATTGCTGATGAAAATTATCCACCTTACCCGTAAAACTGTACCGTACTGCAGTGGCAGATCTATGGGGGGCATAGGGGTCTATAGCCCTCCCCCCTTGGGTATCCAATTTACACTAGATGGAGTGGTTATTTTTTTTTTACCCCCACAACTACTGGAATTTTAACCCTCACTTAGCCCCTTCCTTGTCCCTATCCTGGGTCCGCCACTGCAGTACTGCTTCATATCCTTCTAATAGGAAGCATAGTGCCTCAGTGGGTCGAAATCTGAACTAGGTACTGATTAAAGTGTCCAAGATCAAATCTGGATGTAGCCTTTGCGCATCCTCAAGCAAAATATTCTGACAGTGCAAGGTGGTTCAGTGATAGGAACTGGCCTTCTGACCCTGAATGTGTAATATTCACAACACCTGGCTTGGTCTTGGGCGAGCTCTATACCCATTTATCCAAATAATCCCTCAAGTTGAATCATGAACGAGCACACCCAGGGCTGCCGATTTAAAAAAAAATTAGGGGGGGCTTATGGGGGTCTTGCCCCGGGAAATTTTATAAATAGTGAGTTTTAAAGTTTTTTTTTTAGCATTTTAGAAGAGTCATAAGATCAACATTAGAACCCTGAAAACTCGACTCTTGATAACTCGACATTTTGGGGAAAATCAGCAAGCCTGACACATCTTTTTCTCCCCCCATAACGAATTTTTGAGGGGGCTCGGGCCCCCTCAGGCCCCATGGAGTAGGCGCCACCACGCATTGAAAAAGTGGATTTAGCAAAGAGTGTTGTCTACATCTAGGGGTAATAACTTGACCCGAGTAACTTTCAAGTATAAGAGCACACAAGGGTTTATTTCCACTCTCATTTTACGATATGTATATATTGCCCGTTTTATCACGGAGATTGGACAAAATTTTTGCCATTTTGTATTTTAAATTTTAATGACAATATCCATAAAAAGCAATGAACTGTTATTGATTAAACATTAAATTGAAACTGTGATTTTAATTAGGAATATCGCTGGATATTCATAATAATAATAATAATAATCACAGCATGATACAACCTTTAAGATCCACCAATTTGTAAATGGCTTGGGTTGACGCTCCAGCCTGCTTCTTCACCCCACTCGTAACATTGCTCTCTGTATTTCCCATGGCAGCTTACAACTGACGGCATGTATGATGCGAACAACATTTTGAAAAATAATTCCCTAAGAGCTTACGATGCCTTTCCGAAAAGCAAGTCCCCGCCATTGGATAAAAAACTTCAATCAGTAGTGGTTTCCGATAAAATATATTACGACCTCCGAACAATGAGAAGCAAAATATTGTTTTTTACTCGCGGCGATACGCTAGAGTGAACATTCGATGGACTCTCACTGTCTTTACGCATTCTAAATCGATCCGCAAGCCCTCCGCCTGGCACGAGGTGTCACCGCGGCAGGAACATCGAATGCCCCCGTGAGCACGGATGCGCAACGCTGACCTCATATTTTTTTATCAAATTCACTTTGATCGTGTACAAGATCGCAAATGTAGAACAACGCAAACAGAGCTGCCTAAGAAAAGTCGATTTAATGGTAAATTGCGTTGGAGGCAGTAGCTGATCTATGGGGGGGTATAGCCTCCCCCTTAGGCGGATTTAGGGGGGAGGCTCGGATGCACGTGCTCCCTCCCCCACCTAGACGCTTAAAAAATAGACATGATTTTTAATACGACTATAATTAAGTTCATTTTTTTTGTATTTCGGAACCTCACTCATTTAATTTCATATAAATATCTTTTACATTAAAACAAAGACAATATTTCGTACAGTAATTATTGTATGTTGTTTTTAATCTCAAATATGAGATTAGACGGTCAGACCCCGGTGCCCCTCTCATAAACAATCTTGAATCCGCCCTTGGCCTCCCCCATTGTTTCGAAAAACACACTAGAAAGAACAAAATTTTTTGGAGGTTGCCACTTCGTACAAAAGTATTTAGTTATATTTTACGAATTGAAATACAAATGACCTCTAAACTGAAGGCCTATTTTACACGCTTTTAGTATGTTATTATCCAGAGGCGGATCCACATAATCCACAGAACAGAGATAGATCCATATGGCCTCCCGTCGGGTATCCAATTTTCACTAGTGGGTAGATTTGTAATTTCGATCGGACCCCACTATTGCTGGAAGGTTACCCCCTGAATCCACCGCTAGTGGGAGGAATGAAATATTTTGGGGGGATTTTAAAAATACGTCACATTAAATATGCGAAAATATTTAAATGCATCCTAAATATTTTTCCCGTTTACAGTAATTTACGATGCTTTCGGGCCGGGGTCGGCAACCTATGACTCGCGAGCCGCCTGCGGGTATTTCGATGTCCAGTTCAATGCTCAAAAAAATAATTGATCAATTATCCCTTTCGGCACTGTGGAGTTCTCGCCTTAGCATCACTGCTGGAATGAGCCCCAAGAGACTCTTCCGTCTCCTCAGCGCGGAGCATTTTTGCAGGACATTCGTTAAGAAGGGTGTCGTGGATAATCACACACTCTCAGCACGCTCAGCACCAACCTTTTTCGACCCTTCCAAGCGGGACTCCGCATTATCTGGGACTCCGAGGGTAGTTGGGCTCCATCCTTTCGGGGTTTATAACCCCACCAGCGGCATTGGTTCGCGGTCAGTCATGCATTGTTCATATGAATTACATATGGACAATTGTTGCTTGCTCGTAAATTGCAAACTTCGAATTGAATTCCTCGATTTATTACGGGAATTGTCAAATCTTGAACGAAGCTCTACCTTCAATATTGACGCATTTAATGTAGCAACAATTTCCATGTTGATGTTTATACTGAGATCGAGATATAAGTTAATATTTATCGTAGAATTTCGTTCAAAAATTGCAAACGCTGCTCAAGAATGACCGCGGTCCCTTACCACAAAGACGGGTAATATAAGACGAAGGGTCCGGGTACCTATTCCCGCTTTGTTGCGTCCCGAAGCTAAGACTTCGCGAACCCGCGACTATCGCAAAAGGGGGAGAGCAAAGAAACGTAAATTTTCGGCATTCGGATCGCCTGCGTAGGAAAATCTCAGACGAAAATTTGCGGCTTTCGTCTCCCGGGTCAAGAAACGTCCTGCCGCATATTTTCGCCGTTAGTAGCGAAATGGTTATTTCATTTTAGAAACTCAATAAATATTGAAAAGTTACCCACGTCACAAAACCATATAATTACGTCACGCAAACCGTGTGAGTACCACGGCACAAAGATTGATGACAAAAAGAAATAAAATCATTCGGTTTTGGAAAGCATCGCGAGCACGGAATGCGCGCCTCAACATCAGGGCCCGATTTAGATGAAAAGAGGCCCTAGGCTATTCCACTTATGAGCAGGCCCGAGCCGGATCCCTTCTTAGGGCGGTGGACGGCCATGGCCAGAGGGCGCAAGCACTATGCAGGGGGAGGACTACCGGGGGGCGCCAAAGATTTCCAGGCTGGAGGGCGCACCGGGATACAGTAGCGGATACAGAAAAAAACTCGAGGGGATGGCGTAAAAGGTAAAAAATAATCAAGTCACATGCAGAGTTTAAGAAGATTTTAGTTAAATTTATTACAAGACAAGCCATCTTATACTATAAAAAAGTTATAATTGTGGTTCTGCTATGTTTGGCAATTCGGGGGGCCAAGCAAGAGGGGGGGCATGCATCTGTATCCGCCACTGCCGCGATGGTGTTCCGGCGGCCCAGCACGGGCCTGCTTATGAGACCCTTTCACCTACCATTTTGAAGTTTGTAAATTACATGAGAGATAATAAAATACATTATCACAGTGATATACACCCTGGCTTACACGAGGGGGACCCAAAAGTAACCAGACGAATTAAAAAAAAAAATCCAGAATTTATTTTTGCGTGTCACAAACGTTAATCAACTTCGAAGTAACATTAACACTGAAACATTGGTTCAAAAGTTTTTCCACAGTGAGAAACACCTTTGGCACTCGTCCTTTCAGTTGCCTTGCAGCGGCGCCTTATATTTTCACCCCCAGAATGCCATCAAAACGTTTCCCTTTCATCACCCCTTCCATTCGGGAGAACGAAATGAAATAAAGGTGCGATCTGGTGAGTAGGGTGTTCGAGGAAGGGGTGCCATACAGTTTTTTGCCTAAAGTGGTTTGATCAGGAGTCAACAAGCGGGGGATGAATTCCGCCGCGATTCGTCACATTCGCACTTCTACAGTTAAAATGCGCTGCACAGAACTCCACGAAAGACCAGATAGTTCAGCGAGGTCATCAATAGTGCGACTCCTATCCTCATGCACAAGGGCACGAATTTTTTCAATGTTTTCAACAGTTCTGGACGTCGAAGGCCGGCCCGGGCGTTGAAAGTCTTCGATCGACATGTTGCCGCGTTTGAATCGGGAATACCACTCGTACACCTGAGTTCTTTTCAAGGCGTGTTCTTTGTAAGCTGTAGACAACATATCAACCGCTTCCGACGCACTTTTACCGAGTAGAAAACAAAATTTTAACGCTGCACGCTGCTCTCGAACATCGACCATTTCCAAAAACGAAGATTTCAAAAAAACTTATCGAACGAACACTGTCACAAGTGTCACTAGCTACAACCTCTTTCATCGACGCCTTTTCGCATACTGACTCAGAAATGGTGAATTAAAACCATTAAAACCCTCTAGCGGGAGAATCCATAACTATAAGATTGACGCGCCAAGCGATTTCCGTCCGGTTATTTTTGGGTCCACCCTCGGAAAACCTCGCCGCAGTGCCCGAAAGAAAACACTTCGAAGATCAAACATGAGCGTGGACTTCCTCAGTGCATTCCATCCGATTGGGCTTTCGCCCCTGAAATTCAACTCCTGTTTTGCTAGCCCGGTTGCATTCGCGTCAGTCCTCATCGGTTCTTGGTCAGGGCTGTTTAAAAAAAACCCTAACCACTGGTTTTTCAATAATATTTTTTGTTTTGTAGTAGAAAAACTTATGCCAGCGTTTTAAAATGAAGAGGTGCAAGTATACTTACCAAATACGTATTCCTACAAATAAAAAAACTAAATACTAAAAATTAGTTGCACTGCGTGTTTGTAAACGCAAATTTGATCAAAAGGCTGCATTACCGACAAAACTAATTTATATTCTAAAATTGCAGTGAAAATATTCAAAATACGCTGGTGAAGTTGTATACTTCCAGGACCAATGGCGCAGCAATGGGGGAATGGGGGCTTTGGGGGATAAAACCCCCCCAGAGCTCAGAGAAATGTTTAAGTTTAATCCACTTCACTTAATTGGATTAATACTGCTTATAGAATAGTGTAAGGATCGATAAAATATCCCTCAGAAAGCCGTAAAACTCACCGTTTTGAGCCATTTATTTGAAAAATTTTCTAGGCGAGGGCCCCCACACCTCCTGCTTACCCTGACGGGTATTCCACACCCTCAGACCCCCCAGTGTTTGGTGCGCCTAAACCCCCCCTAGCCATAATTCCTAGCTGCGCCCCTGTCCAGGACAGTGGAGAAAGATGGATTTTGAACTGAAAGGAGTTAGCGCCAGTGCTTCCAACAGGAAACTCGCTCGTTGATAGCAATCTTGAATAGCGATGTATATACATACACACCGATATACTTTGCGAACCAATGTATGGATAGCAAGACATTACGGTTAAAAAGCGAAGGAGTGATCCTTAAAGGCGATGCCTTGTTGGCACACGTCGTGAGCAAGGACATTTTGTATTAACTGCGTATTTTAAAGAGATTGTTGAAGCTTCATTAAATCCAAATAATTTTTACATAACCCAGTTTCATTCACTCCTCCATTTTAATTGATTCCTTGTATCATTTATATAATAAATTGTGATTAGGGGGTTTTATTGTTTTTTAGGTGGGTTTAAAAAAACCCATGTGGGTTTTTCGGATAGGGCAAAATAGTAATAACCCTGTTCTTGGTGTCGAGAAGGCAAGAGAGACGTGTTGCCTCATTTGCCAACCTTCCAAGTTTTCACCATCCTTGCCTCATAAATAAAACAGGGCAGGTGGGTGTCCACGAATTATTGAAAACGACATTATAAATATGAAATACATCGGCAAAGAAAGGCATAGGTTCCGAACCGGAAATGTGGAGATTTAAAAAGGCGCTCCATTGTCAAAACTGTGCTCATTGTAATAATTACTGGTATGCATTCTGTTCACGCTAACAGATGATAAAATAAGTCATAGACAAAATACAAAACCACACATATCCACACTTATACGCGGCCAAAGTCGAGGGTCTACTGTTTCTAATAACTATTGCACTTATAAAAGTTCGTTCACATCCAAAGTGCAATTTTTTTCATTCAGTAGATAAAAGAAAGAAATTAAATTAGCTCCGCAATATGCAGCCCATCACCGATATGGAAATGAGCACTGATATAAACAAGGAAAATAATAATAGAATGAACGAGAAGGCGCGCCATGCGATAATTCGCATAATTATTTTGGTTGAACTCGTTTTTTCCGTATTTTATAAAAAAAAACCCGCGTTGAGAAAGCAAAGCTTCAACAGCAATAAGTGGTAAATCGCCTCTCTCCTTCATTTAACAACGCTGTGACTGTTGTTGGGATTTCGTGCGGGACCCTTCAAAGGCGGAGTCGAGGAAAACCGCAAGTCCTCTTCTGATGCCCGGGCAACATGACAGATTGTATATACAAGTAGCATATAGTTAATAGTAGATAGAAGTATTTTTCAACTATGAGCTATGACGTATGTTTCGGGGTTATCGTAAGTGGTGATATCTTGGACCTGACTGATTACTATGCTTGACCCTACGAATGCAGGAAACACCGTCAACAGTAGCTATCGCACTGTCTATCCCTGAAAGAATTGATTATTCATGGTGCATGCAAAAAAATACAGCGTGGTAATAATATCTATCACCTTATCTATGGATATATCACCCTATCTAGTGGATATTCCACACCCCGGTGTGGAATATCCACCAGAATAAGCGGCAGGTGTGAGATTAATAAATTGCGGAATTTTCCCTGAAGCAATTGAATATTTATGGTGCACGCACAAAAATAAAGCGAAGCCGTTCGAAGACGGAAGCATTAAATAGGCATGGCATGATTTGTATAAGAAGTTCGATGAAAGACAGTTTCTCGGCAATGATAAGTAAAGAATTCTGAAATATACAGAGAGGAACAGTAGACCAACAAACCGGGAGTATAGTTAAAGTTACTTCTCACCCAATGACAGAAGGAAGGATTTTAATAACCTTACATATAAAATAGACATTTTAAGCACACATCTTTGTCCCCTAAAATGAAATGCTAATTGTACTATAAATATTAAAATACCAAATTGAAAGTTTGATCAGTGGCGGATACAAATGAGGGGCGCAGGGGGCACGCGCCAGGGGCGCAGCTAGAAATTAAGGTTGGGGGGGTTTAGGCGCAGCTAATACCGGGGTGTGTGAGGGTATGGAATACCCATCAGGATAAGCGGCAGGTGTGAGATTAATAAATTGCGGAATTTTAAGATAATTGGTTCAAAATTGTGAGTTTTAAGGCTTTCTGAGGGATATTTTATTAATAATTACACTATTCTATTCGTAATATCAATCAAATTAAGTAAAATGGATTAAACGTAAAAAATTCTATGAGCTCTGGGGAAGGTTTTATCCCCCAAACCCTCCCCCCTCGCTGCGCCACTGGCGCGCGACCCCCCTTGCGGGGCCACTCATATTGCCAAACATTGCAGAACCACAATTGTAACTTTTTTATTTAATAAGATGGCATTGTCTAGTTAAAGTGTATAATCACTTTAAATGAAAATTTCTGAAGCTCTGCATGTGACTTGATAATTTTCTATAACGGTAAAAGTAAAGGTAACTCAAGATATCTATTGCGCCCCCCCCCTTGGGTTTTCTTTGTATCCGCTACTAAGTTTGATATCATTATATTAGCAGTATTTTTATGTCTCTATATTGTTCAATTCATTTAGACACACTAATATTCCCCTTATTTATCTAGTCGTGTAAGCTTTGTATATTTTGTATAATAGATACCCATCCCTTCAAATAAAATCAATCAATGAGAATTCTTGATAACTGTAGCCACTGGATCCGCGCTCTGACGCATCCACTGGGCAAGACGCTAGAATCGCTTTAATGGACCATAAAGAGATCACAAAACATCACCGGATTTGCGACATCAACACGTCAATGGATAAAATCCACCGCCACATAAAGATTACAGCGGTAACGTAAGTATCAAGAGTCGGTACTTCCAAGATCATTGGGAAATGTAAGTATCCTTAGCTAGAAATAAAGATTCCTTCAAAGACAAAATTCGAAAGTTATAGTCAAGCTCCGATTAAAAATGAGGTTGGCCGTAAAAAGCTGGGAAATCTAGATGGCCAACTTTTCCCGGTGAAAGGGATAGTGGAGCGGTTGCCTACAAAAAAATCAACATTTTAAGACCCTGTCCCTTTAATTCCTTTGTGTTGCAAAAACATTTGCAGTATTTTTTATTCCTGGGCAAGTGTTTTTCACCACCGGAACACAGAATAATTAAAACAGAACTTTGAAATCCATCCCCACAGAAAGTAACTTAATCTAATAAAACCTATGTTTTGTAGCCCTCTATTTTATTTTTTCACCGATGTTACACTATTTCATCAAGACCCGGCTACTGCTTCGTATCTAAAATATTCCTTCATTTTAATTTCTTGCCGATGTTTCATTTTTAGGTGGTTCTTTCCGTTAGCAGATACAGAAAAAACTCTTTACTTTTGTAGTAATGACAAATAATTAAATCACCTGAAAAGTTTAAGAAATGTTTATTTAAACTGATAATACGCACATACAAGACAATGCCATCTTATGATATAAAAAAGTTACAATTGTGGTTCTGAAATGTTAGGCAATGCGGGCAGCCCCGTAGGTAGGGGGGGGGGGGGATGCGCGCCCCCATCCGCAACTGGTCCCTTCGAAAGCCTAAACGCTGAAGTTTCTCTATAACTCAGGGGACGTCGTCGTTGTTTTTGGGGGATTGGGAGTCCATTACTTTCCTCAGCGCCTAGTTGGTGTGCAATATCTCTCAGCGATAATATATCTGAACTATGTCAGTACTACAAACTATATATATATATATATATATATATATATAAAATCTTGATGAAAGCGCACTAAGCGATAATATAAATATGTGGCCGATCGAGGCGAACGAACAAAAATTGTACTACTAAAACATAGACACACGTAAAAAAAGGGACACTCACAAATAAACGTTCAGACGTTTCAGCGGATTGATCCGCTATCCTCAATGCTGAAGGTGAACTGCTGCAGGCAGGGTAAGTTCCTCCAGTCGCCCTCCTTGGTGAGGTAGTGGGGGTGGAAGAAGGGGAAGGGGAGAGGGGGGGAAAAGGGAGGGTAGGGTTTGTTTTGGCTTTTTAGTGGGCGATGTTTAGCCCGGGCGTTTCAAACGCCTTTTCAACCCAGATGTGGGCCATCTCCCTCGTCCTCACCTCGATGATAGTTGCCCTCTCTGGCAAAACTTCAATGAAGGTTAGGGAAAAACATTGGTCGAAGGTACTGTTGTGTGAGGAAGTGTGAATGGGGATGGGTTCATGAAAGGGGGGAGTTTTGCAGGAGTGCCTGTGGTTATTCATACGGATGGATCATCCGTATGAATAACCACAGGCACTCCTGCAAAACTCCCCCCTTTCATGAACCCATCCCCATTCACACTTCCTCACACAACAGTACCTTCGACCAATGTTTTTCCCTAACCTTCATTGAAGTTTTGCCAGAGAGGGCAACTATCATCGAGGTGAGGACGAGGGAGATGGCCCACATCTGGGTTGAAAAGGCGTTTGAAACGCCCGGGCTAAACATCGCCCACTAAAAAGCCAAAACAAACCCTACCCTCCCTTTTCCCCCCCTCTCCCCTTCCCCTTCTTCCACCCCCACTACCTCACCAAGGAGGGCGACTGGAGGAACTTACCCTGCCTGCAGCAGTTCACCTTCAGCATTGAGGATAGCGGATCAATCCGCTGAAACGTCTGAACGTTTATTTGTGAGTGTCCCTTTTTTTACGTGTGTCTATGTTTTAGTAGTACAATTTTTGTTCGTTCGCCTCGATCGGCCACATATTTATATATATATATATATATATATATATATATATAGTAATGGCTTTTAAATATTCATTAATAACTTTTAAACATTGCTCTATAAGCTGATGAAATGTAGACACCTTCAATGATGACAATTTGAAAAGATACCTTTTCAATTTTTCCAAACATTGCGGGAGGAAGGGGCGGCCCCCTGGTCCACCCCTTAATCCTCCACTTCTGTAACTGCACAATTTCAAATGTACGGATATTAAAAAGGTATAAAGAGGAATGTTTCACGCAATGTACAGTGTACACATACTGTGTGACAACACTGGAAGTCAGCCTTGGACACGGCCGTGTACTTCGATTTCTATACGACATGACCAGGGCTAGATTTCCCTATAGGCTATCTGAGCTTCAGCCTAGGGCCTCAAAATCAAGAGGGGGCTGAATCCAAATTTTTCGCACTTTAAATCAAAATTACACTATTCTAAAAACGGTGAACACTAAAATACTGAACCGAAAACAAGGAGAAATTCTGCAAATATGAATAGTGAACAAACATAAAAATGAATTGGTTATGAACAAAATAAACTTAAGAATGGGTGATAAGAGAGGGAGTAGCCTCATGCGTGAAATAGCCTAGGGCCTCTTCTAATCTCAATCCGGCCTTGGATATGACCCGTCTTTGACCCCTAACGCCACATTCCCTTGAGAGAAATAGTCGCAAGTGCCTTTCCCATCATCAATTGAACGGATTGCTCGACTTTTTTTCTCGCGTGCATATGTTATGCACAAACATGCCTAAGCACGTACATCGGGAGATATATAGACACATCTGCTACGACCGACAAGCTGGATTTTACAACCTTGCAGACCCGAAAAAATGCTAAATGTACACTACGGGTAAGATAAATTTCGGTACCATTCGTTGCGAGCGATTTCAAAGAGGGTGACAGGAGACATAAAAAGCTATGAAATAATGGAAAATAAAATGTCGAAGAACCGTAAACACAAAAAAATACCAATAATTGCATAAATAACTCATTTTTTACAGAAGGCCGTTGAAATTCTTTTTTTCAATCTTTTTTTCTATCGATTTTCAATTTCTTTCCAGTTTAAAGATCTGCGCGCCGAAAAAAAATTCACAATCAGGACTGGAATAAAAATTGCTACCAGATGTGTTGACATGTATTCTGAAGCTAAATACGAGTGAAATTATTAACTTATTGGCCGGAAAAAATAAAAAAAACTACAAATACGCCGCAACAATAAATTTCCCCTTGATGGGACTTCCAGAGATAAGACTAACTAAGCTTTCAGTCGTTAATGCGCATATTATGCTACTCAAATCGAAATAATTGCGTTCGCTCATAATAGTACCGATGAGAGGATACGTAATGCAGGAAACTTTCGGAGACATTTATAGTAATCATCAGGGTCAGGCAGGGGAGGGGGCACTTGATGACGAGGCCCCTACCCTGGAGTGATCCCCAAGAAACTAAATTTCTTATCCTCCAAGGCAAGGGTTTCGGAAGGCCTAAGAACCCGAGCAACAATATTTCTCTCGGTCCCCTGATGTCGTAACACGGTCCAACGGTGGTTCTAATTCGTTAGGCTAACTAGTTCTTTGAGTGACTGCGGGGTATGAAAAGCCTTTCAACAAAATGGGGATTGCGCGATTTTCTCCCAAGGAAATTAAAGACATCGGAATTCTTCTTTTCAGTCTTTCTTTCTCCTCACGTTATTCCATTTCCTTCCACTTAAATGATGCATCATTACACAGCGAGAAAAGATTCACACTCTGGGCAGGAATGAAAATTGATAAAAAAGGACACGAATAGCATATAAATTGTCAATAAATAGTGTCGGAAAACCACAAAATATTATAAATAGGCTCGTTAAACAATGTTTATTGTTATATTGTAGATTGTGATAAGAGTTTTTAACAATAAAGAGACCCGTATTTTTGAGTTTGTCCATCGGTCGCATTGCCTGCATTTAGAACCATTTGCGACGAAAAATTGGTGACTTATTCCTTTCGCAGACAAGTTGATGACGTCACTGAATCCTGACGAGTGGGTCATCGCGTCTTAGTTACTTCTGAGCATCGATCTATCGAGGCTCATTGTTGTTTGCTCTCCACAGATTCCATCCTCCAGAGAAAATTCTCCCATAAAGAGTAAATGCACCAAAAAGTACGTCACCAACTCATGAAAATAAGGAGAAGACTTCTGCTGTTTTTATTTTAAACTATGAGATAGTGGCCGAAAGAGGAAGTTTTTTTTTCGTTCCCCAACCTTTTCCGAATCCATTCATTGTGTTGCGCTTTCGGGTCTAAATGGACGATCTCCTTTTTATATTTATCGGGGATTGCAGGAGCAGTGCTGTCGTTGTCCTCCCGCCCGCCCTCTTAAATCCAGTACTTGACCTGGGGCAGTGCCGCTAACTTTGATTTCTCGAAGACTTGACGATTCTTTGGGCCCCCAACGCAGTATTTCGCTGGCAACCCGATGAGAAAGTGTTTACAATCTTTCAACAGAAATCAATGTTTTTCTATCGAGAAGACATGAATAACGCTAGATTCCACAAATGCCATGTATGTAACATTATTAGGAAATTAATCCAAGAAGAACAGAAATAAAGCCTAAGCTAAGGAAGAGAGAACAAACCATATTCAATGACAAGAAAACAAGCTAAAAAACAACATAACCCCGTCAAAAAAACAGCAACCACTCTTTTTTTGATATTAGATCAAAACTATTAATCACACCCAAGCCTGATAAAATGCTAGATTTCGCTTAATATCTGACCTCAGAGGTCGCAGTTTAGAAAGTTGGGGGCACAGAAGCCCTAGGTATAGAGTAGCTAATTATTGCTACGCACACTTGCTTCACGCATTGTCGGAGAAAATTATCTGTTGAATTGCAAGGTAATGCTGAGGCAAGGCCGCATCCAGGAAAAAAAAATTGGGGGAGGGGACTTAAGGAAAAGGGTATGATCGCGGGGGAGGGGGAGTTATTTGGTGGGGGACACTTAAGACCGTATCTCTATCATTTCCTGTACTTTCGTGTCAGGTCAGAAGATTATGGGTGCCTAACAAGCATTCATTTCGTTATGGCCACGGCAGGGGCAAACGGCCGCTATGAAATGCGCATAAAACATGTAGACCTAACAATGCTAGCCAGAGGGCAAGTTCATGGTCAAGAATGATATAAATATAACGTTGGTCTAATTCCAAAGCTCCGAGGAACTAGGGCCGAATGACATGTAACGGAGGGTCCATATATGCTACGAGGAATACGTGTGCTGAGCGGCAACGATAATAATCATATGATTGGCAATATCACCGACTGTGAACTAAAATTAGAAGTACGAGCGAGCGAATGACAAGTTTATTAATAACGCTTAAAAGTTCTAGTGCTTCGGCTTCTCTTCCAAAGAAAAAAAATTTTCCTCCCCATACCGTTATTCTAATTTGGGAAACCGTTAAGCGCCAGCGGATTTTCATGTCACCTACATAAATATGCATAAACGAATTAAATATCAATTCCGACAAGATTTTCACCAATATTCCATGATAATGTATTTTTCTAACCATAATAAATTATCTGAACCGCAGAGTAACGAAAATAAGCTTTCTACATTAAAAAATATAAAACATTTAAAAAATAATCATAGAGCAAACATTAACGTGAAACCTGTACATGCATTGTAATTTCCTTTTTATAAAGGTTTACTAAGTTTATTCGTTAAGATTATACTCATTAATGTCATCGCACAAGTTTTTTACACACTGAATAGAGAGGAACGTGGGAGAACGACGGGACGGCGAAAGCTCCCAAGAGGGGAAGAAATAGGGTGGGGGGTTTATGAATGAGGGGGACTTCGCAGCGCGATAGTCAACTGTCTCGTTTTCGATTTCCGAAAGGAAAAGTGGTGGGGTTGTCACAGCAGCTGCGAGACCTTGAAGTGACTTTGAAGATGGAATCAAAATTTAATTCCGTGGAACCCGGTCCTCCTATTGAAGTTTTTGCTTTAACAAAATCATACGTCGACGACCCTTTTCCCGACAAAGTTAACCTCGGTGTGGGAGGTAAGTCCGTATTTATTTCAAAGAGTGACACGTACGATATTCAAAGTGAAAGAACCTCGCATTGACTTCCGTTTAATTCTTGGGCGAATTATTTCGTGACTAATTACCTTTAATACTACTTACAATGCGTGCTTGCCTCTCCTGTCCTACGTGTTAAATTTTGGATGAGACACTTGAAGTTTGAGTTATTTTTTTGTCTGACGTAGAGACGTCTGGCTGAATGGAGATAATTTAAATTTGAAGTTGCGAACGAATTTGCGACAATTGATTTCTTTTGAGCATGTGGCTTATGTATGAAAAATTTCTACTTCCCTTATTGAAATATCGTATCAGATTTTTGATGCCCGCTGTTAATTTCAGCCAACTTGTAAAAAATAATTTTTAAAAAAGTCATCTTGCAATGAGTGAAAACAATTTTTACTGATTAATCTTCTCTTATCGGGGAAAAAAACAGCTTACAGGACCGACGAAGGGGCACCATGGGTTTTGCCCGTCGTTCGGAAAACAGAGCAGAAAATTGCAAACGATGAAACTTTGAACCATGAATATTTACCAGTGCTCGGCTTGGATTCATTTTCATCGGCAGCCACACGGCTTCTGCTTGGAAATGACTCGGAAGTCATTGCTCAGGGAAAGGTAGGGGAGATGAAGGCGTGACATCTTGAGGAATCAAGTGATCAAGAGGGGGTTGTGATTATTTAATGTGGCGTTCGTGTCCATTTTCACAGGCAGTTGGTGTGCAGTCACTGAGTGGAACTGGAGCCCTGCGGGTAGGAGCTGAGTTCCTCGCTCGAATACTCAAGTACAAAACCTTCTATTATTCTACACCTACATGGGGTATGTTCTGTTAAGATTCTTATCCTTTTTTGCTGTTTGCGTAAATATTCAGTTGAGCCTAAAATTACTGTCCTTGAACTATATCAGGTAAACTATATTGAAAGAAAAATCCTATCATAAATTAGGAGCCTGATAGAATGTCTTACTCTGAAAAATGTGCTTGACATTTGAAAGAATCAAAAGCTTGAATTCATTTTCCCAGAGCACAGTTTCAGTGCCCATCTTAATTTAACTGATATAGCCTCCCTCAAGAAGAATCCCTGGGTATATAATAAATATTTTATAGTGATTGGAACACATCTTTTGCAGAAAACCACAGATTGCTGTTTTTGAACTCTGGGTTCACCGATCCCAGGGAATACAGGTACTGGAATGCTTCTGAACGGAAATTGGATTTTGAATCATACATGGCTGATCTTAAAAGTGCTCCCGAGAATTCAGTAATCATACTGCAAGCATGTGCACACAATCCCACAGGAAGTGATCCTACTCCTGAGCAGTGGGAAAAAATTGCTGATGTAATGGAGGTAAGTTGGAAATGCTTCATCAAATAGTATTGATTTACAGGCACATAATATTTTCCACTCGTTTTTATTGCACTTGATGTATTTCCCTTAAAAGGAAAAAAAAACTTCCACCCAATGCTGCTAGCTTAAATTAAAAAGGAAGAAAGATTCAGATGCGATTTATTTCAATTGAATTGCTACTGTGTAATACCAATTTATAGAAGTGAGCAAATTTCTGCCAGAGAAGTCTACAAGTGTATATTAGGAAAATGAGTTCAAAAGGAAAAGAAATAACCATTTCTGAATGATATCATGAAGATATTTTTTCCATCTGATCGTCTGGTTAAAAATAATTTCAACCTACACTCACAGACTAAGTCCTCGATCCTTGAATGATCAGGATATGCTTATCTAGCAATGTAAAAGCCAGTAAACATGATTTCATGGTCTATTTCAAGTCTTTCTTGATTGAAACTTTCGTGGCTCATGGTGATTAAAATAAAGAGACCTACGGGTGTATGCAGGGTGACGTAGCGGAGATTGCCCCGACATTTTGTTACTGATTGGTGGTCACTTCTTCAAGGGAATGATGCTGGGATTTGGATTTTTGCTGCCTTTTTTATTTTTAGGTGGGAGGGATGGGCGATTCCACCCACCCCTCCCACCTGAAATAAAAAAGGCAGCAAAAACCAAATCCCAGCATCATTCCCTTGAAGAAGTGATCAGCAGTTGGTAACGAAACATCCGGGCAATCTCCACTACGTTAGGTGGCATATTTGTCTTTATTTTAATATTTCAGCTCTCTTTCCCATCTTAAGGAGAAATATTAGCAGATGGCACTCCGATAGAGAATCTCTCTTGAGGGAAATCAGGGTAGTTAGTTATGCGAGGCATTTGAGAATGGGGTTGAGCTGAATCTCACTTTGGAGGGAGTCAGTGCAAATACCAAAAAAATATTTTTAGCTAGAAACAGTAAAATTGCAAGAAAACTGGGTTAAATGAAGTAAAACATTTTTCTGTATGGCTGACTTTAACATTAAAATATTAATCACCCTTATGCACGTATCAAAGAGCACAGTAGCCCTCGATTGTTTAGCAGTCACCTTACTTGACAATGTCTCTATGTGTAAGCGGCATCAGTTTTGAGAGGCCAAATGAGAGGGATGTGGGAGGATGAGATGATTTGATTGAAAATCTCTTGGGACGTTTTGGTTCAGGCAGTCACTTAGACATGATGAGCACCTCTGGACTGAATCAGAAAGGGTATTCTTTTACCAATTTTAGTATTTTATTGTTCCATCTCACTATGATTCTGGACTATGTTCTTAGAAGTCTTAAATAATAATAATAGGGCGGTTTCCTTTTATTTTTTTATTGCCTAAATCGAAAGATTATTACTCCTGAAGTACGTATTTCACGCTTTTAGATTTTTACATGACGATATCTATTTTTCGCAATTAAATGAAAAGTGACAATTTCCAAGCATGCGAAAACGTGATGGGTAAGTATGAATGCCGGGAAAAACTCGTGTGACGTCGTTCTGCTTCCCGCTGCCGCAAATGAGGTGACCTTGGGGCGAGGCTCTGAGCACTGATACGATGCAGGATGCTAGCAGGTAGCTGAGTACCATGCTAGCTGGTAGCACTTGGCTAAAATAAGGATTATTAATACCTTATCAAATGAAGAAAACTTTCCGACCTTAGCCAGTTTTAATAGGTGATTATTAAGACATATTTCCCTGAGCTCTGTGCCTCATGCATGCATTGGTAACCTCAGACGATGTAAAACTCCTATCCTCTCCTGTAGAAACTAGGTCCCTGTGACGTCACGTGGAGTGGCATCGCATGGGCGCCAATCTGGCCTTTTTCAAATGAGGATAAAATTGACCCTTGCCATTCGTCTAAACCGGTATTTCTAAAACCAAATAATTTGTATATTATGAATGCACTAATGGTGGGTAACGAATCGCAATCAATGCCTTTCGTTTTCTTTGATGAAGGAAACTACCCTATTTACACATTATGTTTTTTTAATAACTGTAAAGCAATCAAGCACAGATAAATGCAACCACACATGACATATTAATGTTGAAAAATCTCATGTGAGATGAAGGAAGATGGGGTTGAAAAATGGCCACAATGCCTCACATAACTAATGGCTCTCTAAGAAGCCGTCAAAATGACTTTTCACTGAATTTGGGTTATTTAAAAGGCCAATCTCCTTCAATCAAATTATTGCGGTTTAGACATATAAGCTATTCAAAAGTGTACCTCACCAGGAACTTCATCGGCAGTTGATGTCGGCCTGCTCCTTTATAGATAGGCAGCAAATCATGTAATTTCTCCTCTGCAGTCATCTGGAAGACTCATTTCTGCAAGCATAGGAAAAATATGTTAATAAGTACATACTGCATTTACCCTTTCATTAATAACATTAATTGGTTTAGGTGAAGAAGTAATGCCATAAACTGCAAAATATTAGACCTAAGGATACTTAATTTATAAGGCAAAAGATGTAATTTTCTACATTTTTACTCCTAATACCAATAGCTTTTATTATGTCCACTTTATTTTGCGTGGCATCAAACTTTTTCCAAGCTTCCTCTTTAGTCTGTTAATGACGAACTTCGGCAAGTAAAGACAATCTGCTTTAAGTCAGAAAGTGTCTCTCATGAAACTGTAATGCTGTTTGAATTAGATCCAATGCTTCACTGTGAAAAAGTTCTCAAACTAATTGTTACCTTCCTTCAGTTGCATTGTTGAAAGTTGTCTTCTCTACTTTTCCTTCACTGCTCGACATACTCAGTACACATCCTTATTGATAGAATGCTAATGGCGAAGCCAGGTTTCTCTCCACCCTTCCTTCCCTACCCTAACTCATGGAACAAATAACCGACGATGCCGACTGCTTACTTTGAATACATGCCTATCTATAAGTGTTGCATTATGTTACCATTGGCTAGCTGCTTTTTATTCTAACGCCTGTTTACAGTGCATTCATTGGGGACACTTTCCGTAACTGTCAAGTTTGAAGGTGGTATCAGACTGTTTGTCCTCAAAATTTCATCTGCCTCTTAAATTCTCTTTAAATTATGTTATTTTCATTTGCAGGTTGAAAAATAACGATAATGTAAATTTCTTTTCCTGTTTCCTGGACCAGTATTCTTCATTTTCAGATTGGTATCATGTAGTCAGTTTTTCATGATTGTGCAATGATCCCTTTTTTGGTTCCCTTAATTGTAAATACAAATTAATATTCTTCTGGAAGTACCAATAAGTGGGAATGAACTGCTCTCGGATTTTAAACAGGATCACCGTCTGCATGATGTTGGCCGACGTTTCGTTGGGAGACTTTCCCAACATCCTCAGGACTGATGATGAAACTCAAGAGCAGTTCATTCAAGTTCTTCACTTTGAAAGGCTTAGATTCTTCGCCAATAAGCAAATTTCACTCTTTGTTTCTCTTATCTATTGATACCCTCACTAACATCAGGTCTTGTACCCTTCCATCAACATGAAATGATATTCCAGACTTCTTTTCCCTATTTTAAACTAAAGAACCTCTAGAAGTTGATAAGCATCATGATAGACTTTTTCATGCGAAAAAATTTTGTGGGTACTGCATATCTCTGCCAGTTCTTGCGTCCTTAACTATTTCCACTCAAGCTATCTGTAATGGATTGGATGTACAATGACACTGACCCATCTGTCATTTAGACAATTGAAGACACGGTAGAATGGATGAGGTCATCTTATGTTCAGCACTGTATGAAAATTATAAATATTTGTTGTAACCCAACTACTAACCACATGATTTCATAAAATATGTATCAATAAATATGCTAAATAAAATATCTGAATCATGAGTTTGCCATAAAACCCATAAACTTTCTTTGATTTACTTCAGTATGTATGGAATAATTAATTACATTTATGAATCATTATGGGTTTAAGCTCATACCTTTCAAGTTTGCTCAAGATTAATATTACATCTTGTTGTTGCTATCCATTTAAGTATTTGTTTGACTGATTATATGCAGAAAAATTACCTGTTCCCAGAATTACCTGATTTATTGAGAGGATAAGGCATGAAATTTTTAAAAAATGTCATGAGTTTATGACTGATTTCTGCTCCATGAAAGCCCTGGACTCCTTCAAATTTTGCCCACCTATTAATTAGTTTCTTCAAGGGCTTGGTATTGATTTAAGATTTATTTTTAGTTGACTGTATCAGTTACTGACTATTGAATGGAGTTTTTCATATAGTATCTTCCTTTGTGTATAGTTGTATGCATTTTTACTTAAGTCATGGGTATATTTTTTGTTGGACTACGGCTTAATTTGATTTCTGTTATGTTTTCTTTTTGCTTAAAGGAACGGAAGTTATTCCCATTCTTTGACTCAGCATATCAGGGCTTTGCTTCGGGTGATGTTGAGAAAGATGCATTTGCAGTCAGGTATTTTGCCAAGAGAGGTTTCGAGTTCTTCTGTGCTCAGTCATTTGCTAAAAACTTTGGACTATATAGTGAGTAAAGATAATCTAAATGCTTTATGTGCTTGTAAGGCTTGTAACATTCCTACGTTAATGAAAGTTAATTTGGAAAATGTTCTAAGGTCTGGATTGAATATTTCCTTTGATCCTTGATAAGGTCCATGTCATTCATCATGCATACAAATTTCAGTGTTTTAGCTTCATGTAAAATGTCATCTTAAATAATTGATCAGCCTGTTTTCTGAGTAATTGGATAGACCACCATATTTTGCCAAAGTTCCTTGATTTTTGTCACCAAGTTTGAGAATGCAAGGAATTATATCTTGCACTAAGGCTTGTCTAACCTTGCAATTTCCTAGACTTTATATTTTTTAAATGCTCTCTTTGTTGCCATTTTAGATGGACTTCAAGGGTAAGACATTTTCCATTGAACTCCCATTTAAGGGTATGTATTAGATTCAAAGAACCCAGAAACTGCTGCGGCCTGTACTTTGAACTACATACTTAACTCTCATGGGAAGTGTAATCAGTTCATGCGCATGAGTTGAAGAGATAGCAATACCATTGAAATGTTTCTTGACATTTTTGCACAATTAAAGTAGTATTAGTAGTGTAGGTACTCAGTTTAAAGGTTGATGTGGGTAAAATTTCATCATGAGTTACTTATGTAAATGAAAACTGACCTCGCTCAAGGATGACAAGATGATGTGATGTGCGCTTGTTTTTACTTTTATTGAGAGCATTCTTCACTAAGTAATACTTGGTATCATATTGGGCACATATTATTTCATTTACAGCTGATCTAGCATAATGGATCTCATAAGATTGAACTCTTTATCGTCGACTGTTTGTAGTTCAGGAAAGTTTAAATGAAGAATTATAAGAAGTTAAATTGAGCTTAAGATATAATGTCAGCAGAAATGGTTTGCACTTTTATCACTATAACTCATGATCATGATTTTAAATATTCAGGTACAACCCTTATTTAGGTACCTAATCCACATAAAATTAATTATGCATAACTATTGAAGAGATTATTCAAACAATAATACAGGGATAATTAAAGGCTATGATGAAGTCAATATTTAGGAGTTTGGTTAACGAGAATGAAAAGCACGATGATGTTTACTCTTGTGAAATAGTTTGAAGAAAAAAATGTCTGATAACATTCCTTTATTACAAACCACCTTCAACTAGGCAATTGTATGGAAGTGGATTTGAATAATTACTTCTTTCTGTAGTTGCATTTAAAGGAAATGTATGTATGTATTGTGGCATCAATCATTGTATTCTGAAGAAATGAGTTTGAATAGAATTAATTTCATATAATCTATTGAATTTCCATGATAGATATGCATCATGCAGGGAAATTTTTAAGTGCACCTCAATTATAATACTTACAGTTATGATTATGCTTCCTTTGTCTTATTCTCCTTGCCTATGTTAAGAAGTATCATTTTTGCATGGTATTTCAATCACGACATGTACATATATCATTTCAGCAGTTCATGGTATGATAATATACTCTAACAAAATGGTTTGATTGCATTTGAGATTGATAGCCATGGATGAAAAAAATTAGCTATGGGCTAAGCCAGTCCAGAATTTTTAAGGGGATTTTACATAAGTATAAATACTTTACGTAAACTTGTAGCGTAATCCACCAATCTCGAGATAGAGTATGAGGCACATACATTTGGTCATGAAATAATAAACTTTGCCCAAGCCACAGCAAATATGCTCAGTTTGCAAACTCCCTCAGGAAGCCTTAACCAATCCAGCTGATATACCGGCATATGTTTTAAACCATCTAATTTTGTTGCTGTATTATATTGGCCAGCAAAATTTTATTCCTGATTTATGCAGAATTGCCATAGCTATATCAAAATTTACATAATTCATTCACTTATTCAATAGTAATTAATATTTTTCTATTTAGAAGCTTGTGACTATTGATTGAGGGTCCAGCATTAATGACTAACATGGCTAAATCAACTTTCCAGATGAACGTGTTGGGAACTTGACAATGGTGTTCAACAGTCAAGAAGTGATTGCCAAAGTAAAGAGTCAAGTGACTTTGGTGATTCGAGGAATGTATTCTAACCCACCTAATCATGGTGGAAGGGTTGTTTCTACAATTCTGAATGATCCACAACTGTATGAAGAATGGTAGGCTTATTTAGTTCTATGGATAGTTTGTTACTGAAATTTTTATTAAAAATTATGGAATATAATCAATTATACATTGAAACCCATCAAATTGTTAAAGCGTTTAAAAAAATTCATTGAAGACCACTGCTTATGGTCTGAATGCAGGAATTAAAAACCAAATGCCAGGCTTTAGATGGCTTGCTTTACAAAATGAATCTGAAACTTTGTTTTGCTATGTTTATAACTATTTTGTAAGGTGACTTCATTAACCATTTTATTATAGTAAAATTTAATGTTTTCAGTAAGACCCATCTTTATGTTCTAACTAAGGTAGTACAATGACTTACATTTGGGTGAAGGGTTTGTAGCAGTGATAGTTATTTAAATCACCACTACATAAAATGTTAATTGGGCAAAGTTGGGGCAAATTGGGCATAAATGGGGAATGTGGTGGTTGTCTCTCTCCACTCTGTTAATGGTTCCTTAATGTCACACTAGAGGTCTATCACACTTTGTACTAATTACTAGAAAGGCTTTGGAATATATTAATCCACCAACTTTTACTTGAATTCTGAACTTAATAAATATCATTCTGGTAGGATAACTCCTACATCTTGCCTACATTGATGCGACCAAGTGGATTATGTGTTAGGCTTACAATTAGAAATGGAGATCGTGGGTCCACATTCAGTCCAGGGAGTAATTTTGGAAAGTAGAAAACTCACCTTTGTATGTATCTCATTCATTAGCAAGGTTCTACTTGTTGGTTAAAGGTTGTACCCTCATATGCATGCAATTTAATATGAAAACAAAAATTATACTCAGTGTATACCTCTTATCTTGAGATAAAAAGTGTTAACCTATGTTATGCCAAAACGTCCTTGTACAGCTACTTAACATTTTAAGGAAGAGTGAATCTACTATATGGTTTCTTCATTCTTTGGGAAAACCACATATTCTTGAATGTTAACGGGAACATTCATTGATTATAGGTACAACTGCAGAGAATATCCTGCCACACAAGAAGTACACACCGTATATGTCTGAATATAGTCCCCCCTTTTTTTCCAAAAATGCCCGTGATAAAAGTTAAGGGGGGGGGACTATATTCAAACCCTTTTTTAAAATTTTTTTTTCCGAAACTCAAGCCTCAAAATTAGGGGGGGGGACTATATTCGGAGGGATACCGTAATTCTTAAATTGATTTCATACATGCACAGCAGATCAACAACATTCAATCTTACATTTGTCAATTTCAAACCACATATTTATTAGTTAATTTTAGGTGTTTGCACTAATTTATATATGATGAGAATTGATGTGCTGACATAACAAATATTATTACTATCTTTCTAGGAAAGGCTGCATTAAATCTATGGCTGACCGAATTATGAGCATGAGGAAAGGATTGAGAGAAAGGTTGGAGGCAAAGAAGACTCCTGGAACATGGGAGCATATTACTAAGCAAATAGGGATGTTTTCTTTCACAGGCCTTACACGTACGTATTGTCTTTTAAATCTTTGAGTTTGTGTGTTAAAATTAATTTAAAGTAGCAATGGAAGGTTGTGTGTTGGATGGGTAAACTTTCATTTCCTATGCTGATGGAAATATCTTATTGTGTATGTGAATCTAGAAGTGTCATTTAAAGGGGAGATAAATTGTATATCTTTTAAAATAACTTTTACTCTACAGCCCCTCCTGATGCATAAAATGCAAAAATATCATATATGTATACAAAGGAGGAGCATAATTGTGCCCATGGTTTATGGTTAATTATATAGATCAATCTTTAAAATTTTTATAACATTAAGTCATGTGCTTACATTCAGAAATATGAATCATCTTACAATAAAATATTTTTCATTTACAGCAAGACAAGTGGAACACATGGTAAAGCAGCATCATGTCTACCTTCTCAAGAGTGGACGTATCAATATGTGTGGACTCACTTCAAAAAATATTGATTACGTTGCAAATGCTATTCATGATTCTATCACCTCAGTGCCCGAATAAATTGCTCCAATCGGGAATGTAGTAAATTGTTTAAAGTGGGTCACGCTTCAACAATAAACAGTATTTTTTGCCTACAATGGTAGCTCATGAAAGTTCGCACTGCCTCATAACTGGGATATATTCACAATGCTTTCAATATCTTCCAGTTACATATGCTCCCCTACGTACCGTTGAGTGATGAGCTTTGCACTGGTATTTTCTACTGGACATCTTTTGAGACAATTTTTATAAACTAAAGACAGCTCACACAAGAATGCAAACTTCATTTATCACAAAGTGTGCTTTCATCTGGGATCATTTTGCAGTCAATATATTATCATAAACTATAATTAGAAGATTACCCACAATCCAAAATTGCATTATATTTTGTACAGTTTTATCCAAACCTTGTACCTAACAATACAATATGATCAAGATGTATTACAGTTTATACTTTACTTCGCTCTTACGCTAAAGCCTGTCATTGAAATTCAACTTGATCATGAAGTAAATTAAGAGCATGACTTAATGCCCACATTCTGCATGGGTTTGTAGATATTATAAATATTATATGTACTACTATTGAAATGGTATACTTGGTGCAGAATCTGTGATGCACTTACGCCGAGAATAATAGATAAAATAAAGTATGGGAATATCATAAATGGTTTATTTAATTACATGATTTCGATATCGTCTCGAAAATTATGAAGTTCACTAAAACTGAAAACAGGTTGAAGAAATAGCCTAGGTTGAATTGAAACTACACCTCCCATCTTGATTCCTTAGGTCTGGTTACTCTATTTCCCTCTGAATCAGTGACGGTGACGTAAGCTAAGTTTTCATGTTTGGATCGCATGTAGAATATATATCCAACGGAAATACCGAATGCCACGAGACCTAGGGCCATGATTCCTTTGTTCTGAAAATTGACCAAATTTTTAAAAATTATTAAGGAGCGAAAGAAATTTATCCACAAAAATCAAGTCATAATCTAACCACAAAATTACATGTATAAAGACGAATTCCTAAATAATGGGATAAGGTCGGACTGCAATGAAGGCCTTAAAAACGATGAAAACTTAATAAATGTTAAATAATAAGGTAATATCCCATAATTTAAGTCATTATAACTCCTTTTGGCAATATACAAGTTTTATAAAAGATACCCTCGAACGGCATTTTACTTGCCTGTTTAACATATAACTCAAAATTCACTGCACGGAAAACACCAGTCGTCTGGACCGAACGGAGTCCTTCGCCTGGTTCTGGATTAATATTGGTAGCATGCTGACTTGAAGTTTGTTGAGTAGGCTGCTTTTGAGTTTGAGACATTTTATAAACGAGCAACAATTAATGAAACGGTGCTGTCCAGCCAAACACCGTGATCGCAAACAGCCGTCCTCAAATCACGAAAAGTCCGGAAAGTTGACAGTTGAATTACGAAAATTTGACCGATGTTGATTTTTCTATTTTCAAGGGTACGCGCTACGATTTGAATCTTTGAAATTGGTTGAAACATTAAACGGAAGACGAAAATGCATGTCCTTGAGCCGATTTAACTATGATCCCCACTCAATTTTATCTAGGGCTATACTAATAGGGAGTAGGAAATAAATATGCTTGACATCGTGAAAATTAGAGCAACATCAAAGCGTTGGGATCAGAAATAAAACAGTTATTTAACGCACAAAATAATCTCTCCTTAAAGCCTCAATGACAAATATGATCTGCTTGATGATGATACAGCAACGTTGAAAAGATATATTATGTTCCAATTAGTATTACAAAGCTGTGCGAATTTCTTTACTAGAATAAATGTATTCTGTTATCATTATAATTGGAAATATATAATTGGAAACGGTAAGCTAATTTTGACACTGACCGTGTTAACAATTTTTCAATAACTTTTTTCACATTTTATAGAAAATATATCGTAAACTTCTCCTCAAACTATTAATACTGTTACCTAGGGGTGGGCAACCTGCGGCGCCCATGCTACTTACTAGGCTAGCACATCTACTTATAGTCGCTGGTAATTTGGTAGTGGGTTCAACGACTTCAGTTATTTTGCACCCACTAGTTATCGATAATTTTGCAGTTTAAAATAATGAGATTAAGTGTTGATAAAGTGTAGTACTGAATCCTTAAGTACCATGTGTGTAAATTATTTGAGATACCCAGAAAAATATAAGTGGCGGATCCAGGATTTCTTTCTGGTGGGCCACAAGCAACGTAATATCCAGGATTTTTGGGGGGGGGGGGGCGCACAAGCATGGCACAAGGATGCCTCATAATACAAAACTAACGCAATTATAGTGGGACCGTATTAAAAATCTTTCCTATTTTTTAAGGGTCTGGGGGGGTGGGGCACGTGCCCCCCCAATATCCGCATATGGTTTGAGATACAGCCTTGCCATTTTGAAAATATGGTCCATAGGTATGAAAAAATAATTAGCAACCTGCTCTAATTTATTAAGGTGGTGATCATGAAAGTGTTTGGACAAATATAGTGTTTCTCTATTAATTGAAAACAATTCTCCCGATGAGAAAGATTTTTATTTCTCCACATCAGATTATTTCCTATAAGAGTTTTGATCAAATCTCACATTCAATTACACTGATAAATTCAGGGATATTACAAAATTTATATTTTATATTGAGGTTTTCATCATCATATTGGCGTTTAGTGGAAGATGATAACTTTTTTCATATCTGCCCTCCTTAAAAGAATGTGCGATGTTAGTCACTGATATGCATACAAATGAATCATATGTTGTTATTTAATATTTTTAAGAATGAAAACATATTTTTAAGCAATATAAAGAAAGGAAGCTCATATTGAAAAGCAGATGGAATGTATTAAAAAGGGTTCTAAAATAGAGCAGCTAAATTTTAGAACGAAATATTTTCCTCTAATGACAGTGAATAATGACAATGACAATCCAAATTGCAATAATTAGATATTTCCTAGAAACATGCATCATAGCTCCATCTTACGCTGAGGTATAACTATATAGTTATACCTCAACTATATAGTTATACCTATATATATATAATTATATATAATTTAAAAACGCTTAGATATTGCTTGTCGTCACCCCAAACGTAAAATTAAGTACTCGAAATGTCGCAGGTATTTCCTGTAGTATTTTTTTCCATTCCAGACCTTCATACTATGATTCATTCCTTCCGAATCTGTTTCCTCCACCGCGCCATAGTCCAAATGTGACCGCGCGCTGTCCAAAAAAATGTGATCTATATGATCTTTTTGTTTTGTCTTTTCTTTAAGTGGTGTACTTCTATCACTTCATTAAAACTCTGGTTCCTTACCTAATGGGAAAATGACATTGGTATTGATGTGACTACTGAGTGATAAAATAATTACGTTGCAGGCTAAATCTTGCTGCTTAGGAAAGAGTAGCAAGTTTCACGAGAATCACACGCTTTATCCAAAGAAAAAATGGAAATGTTCAAAGAGTGTCTAAAAGCATAGAGACTCTACATATTACTTAAAGAACTACACACTACCCAACCCTAAGTACCTGGGGTCTTTTTAGGCCCCAATATTTTTACGAAGTATTTTAGAACTGACTAAAGAGCATGAGCAATTAAAATAAATATACTTGGTAGATATATAAAACAGGATCCATTAACCCATTAAAACCCACTGTTGCTTTTAAGTGAAATCGAAAATGTATAAATTTTCAGCTCTATTCAGGAAAGATTTAAACTCTGTGTTCTTTTTTGCTGTAAAGTTTAATTGTGAAATATGTAACTGCCACAATAATTATGATCGAGTACAAAATCTTCACATTTTTAGAAAGAGAAGTCTTGAAATTTAACTTATCCAAGAAGCAGTTCTGGGATAGAAATATGCATCGTATTATTTACAAAATTTTTTGCTATTGCTATGAAGCAGCCAAACTACATGCTGGAACCATAATTAATTAGGACTATATTTAACTAAAGGAGTTGAAGTGCGTAAGAATGTATCTAGATACAATAATGTCACGCATAATGAAGCTTTTTACACGGACAACCAATTTTAAGTCGGAAATATGTACCCATTGTAATTAATTGACTTAGGTACATTTATAGTTGAGCCTTCAATGCGGTAATCTAAATTACTAAACAATATTAGCAAAAATTTATTTACAAGATTCTCCCGATGTAACGCAGTATAGTGATATAAACAACAGTTAAATGCTAGTCTCTATACTCTGAGATTTTTCTGCATAGCACACAGAAGTGCTAAGGATTACTTTCTTAAACCTTGGCCAAGGTCAAAAATTGTAAAAAAAATATTATTGCAACCAACAACAATAGGGTGGTTTCCTATTATTTTTTTATTGCCTTAATCGAAAGATTATTACTCCTGGAGTACGTATTTCGCGCTTTTAGATTTTTAAATGACAACATCTATTTTTCGCGATTAAATGAAAAGTGAAAATTTTCAAGCGCGCGAAAACGCGACGCTTAAGTATGAATGTCGGGAAATATCTCCGTACGTCGTATTTCTGGTTCCCCCTCCCGCCCGGTGAGATGACCTTGAGGCGAGGCTTAGCTCTGATACGTCGCAGGATGCTAGCGGATAGCTGAGTACCTTGCTGAACGGTAGCGCTTGGCTTAAAAAAGGTTTATTAATACCTTATCAAACGAAGAAAACTTTCCGACATTAGCCAGTTTTAATAGGTGATTATTAAGACATGTTTCCCTGAGCTCTGTGCCTCATGCTTGCATTGGTAACCTCAGACGATGCATAACTCCTATCCTCTCGTGTAGAAACTAGGTCCCTGTGACGTCATGCGGAGTGGAATCGCATGGGCGCCAATCTGGCCTTTTTCAAATGAGGATAAAATTTGACCCTTGCCATTCGTCTAAACCGGTATTTCAAAAACCAAATAATTTGTGTATTATGAATACACTAATGGTGGGTAACGAATCGCAATCAATGCCTTTCGTTTTCTTTGATGAAGGAAACTACCCTATTGAAATTTTTTATACGTATTTCCCTGATTTTGATAGGAAATATTTTTTTAGGGTACACTTAACTCTAAAAGTTCAAAAATTCTCAACATTTTCACCAAGAAATATAATGAATGTGCTGTAATGTGCACAAATAATATTAGCTCATAATTTTCCATACTTCTCATAATTTTTCATATATGTTCATTTCTTAATATTTATTCATAATTTTCTTGTTGATCACAAAATCTCGAACAGATATATCTCTCATAAGAGCGTAATAATAAAAATGACTTTTTTCCACAGTTGCTTTAAAAAATGGATACATGCCTCAATGAAATGTGGGGCTAGACAAGAAGACGAGATCTATTTTAAGGATAAACATTACTCAGTTAAAACACTGCATTATTCAAGTAAATAACCGCGGACTAACCAGCGCTGAACCTTCACAGAGTCACCCGCAAGTGCAAAGTTAAATGCGAAAATTCTGCAGAGAGTAAATCACTTGCCGGTACCTTTGCAATGAACACATTGAATTGGATGTGAGGGCGCGGCGGTATTTGTTATTCAGTCATTTTGGAGTCTACAGACAGCTAGACTTCCAAATCTCCTAACACTTCAACGCAACTCGCTCAAGAGTAATATAAGTTCACTGCCGTTTTGTCCAGCTTCCTTGAAACATAAAATTGCATAGTTAAGATTGCATTCATTAAAAATGTTTTGTTGAAATCTTTTAGGGTGTTCTAAGTCCCCCAGAGTACCCTTGACCTTTGCCAAATGATGGCGTTTACACAAAACCGTCGAAATTCAAAAGTGAAAAATCAGCTGGGCTACGTGGTTTGGAATGATGTACGAACGTGCCGTAGGTTCGCGGAAGAGGGCGAAATCTGCGCGAGAAATCCAACCAATCCAGTAGACGAAAAGTTCAGTAAACGTGAAAGTGATACCGGCATACCGGTGTGACCAGGTACTGGGTCGGCCTCCAAAGCGAAGGCCTAGGTCGAAAAAAAGGTATTGCAGGATCAGGTCCGAGGCACGAAAGTGTATAAATGCTCATATTTTAGACCATGCACATACATTAGCAAAAGTTAGTTGGATATAGAAAAATTTTGTTCGATTATCAGGTGGCTATTTAGGATTGAACACCATTAAGCTAGCGAAATTTTCCCAAGAACCAACAAGAAAGAAACGGGATAGGCCACCTTTATTTATCAATAAATGAGCATTATATGGTCGAGCACTATTTGTAAGAAATAAATTCCTGTAGGCCGCGGATACTCTTGATAGGGAAACGACAGGGACTGACTGGAAGTGAGGCCAAGAAGTAAGTCAGAGGAAAAAATACAGCAGAATTAAATGAAATACAAACCATTGTACTAGAAAGCAAAAGAACACATACACATGTCCAAGGCCACTCCCTCGCTTAGCGAATTTGCCTAGGATCGTATTACTGCAAAATGGCGGCGTTGGACTCAAATACCTCAATCTAACGGGGTAATGTTAACAATAACAATTGATGTATTAAGTTTATGCAATAAATTCACTCCATAAGCGCTCTCACCAAGGCCGTAGGCATGGCCCTTATATACATTTATATATAAGGGCCATGGGCCATGGGCGTATATGAGGGCCTTGGCCGTAGGCCTGCGGCGTAGCCAGGAATTTCGTTCGGGGGGGTGGGGGGGGGGGGGGGCGAACACCAGGGGGAAAATTTTTGAAAAACAGGGTACTAAGTAGAGGATTTTAAACTAATGTTTACACTTTTCATAATCGAAAAAACTTCATTTGTCAAAAAATATTTTGTAAATTCATGTTTTTTAAATATTTTGTTTTCTTTTATGAAGGAAATTAATGTTGTTTTTATATTTCGGGGGAGGGGTCCGGACCCTCCCCCGGACCCGGCTACGCCACTGCCGTAGGCAGAGAAAAATGCTGTGCTGGGTTCCTTTGGAGGTGGTAGCAATTCAGGGTTCATTTTAAACGGGGAAATCTTAGGCCGTATCCCACTAACATTTCGGAGGGGTTGAACACCATGACCCTCACCCAGCTTGCTATGGCCTTGACACTATAAATCTTAAGGGCTGAAATCAGAGGTGCCAATAACCCCTGCATGCAATTATCCCCGCCGTTATATAGTATGAGTATCACCTCCACATTTTTCATTTCCCAAAATTATTTTTTCTACGGCGCAATTCGTACTACACATCCCTTTCGATCGAAATTATTAACTGATAAAATACAGGTCGCACGAAATCGTTCCAAAAAAGGGAATGAGTGGTACCTCAAGTGTATAGTGGCGCCGGGTAGGATTTTTCCAAATGTACTCGAATGTGGGTATTCGAGTACTTACCTAGACAGGTGCTTCCATGAGCGTCTGGATATTTAATTCCCACATCAAATGAATAACAACACAAGCGAATAGATAAGTAGTCCCAGCTTGAAATGCCCAGAACTGAATGCATTTCCTCTTGAAAATGGCACGGGAGTGTTGAAACCGGTCGAGGGCGTTCCTAATAAAAATTGTGGAATAGACAAAGTCATCAATACATTTATTTATGTAATGTGTAATGGCGAGTACACTTGAGCGATGTACCTTGGCCCTGGGGCCAGCTATTAATCTCAGTAGCTCCATACATTGGTTTGACAAGGTTTTAACGGCAACCACGTTACGTCCGAGAAAATGAGTGTGACCTCTTGATTATTTTATTCTTGACTAAATTGGGTCAAATTTGTATTAATAATACTACCAGACCCTTTTTTGTCCGACAACATTCAGCAAAAGTCAGTTTATTATTTAGATGATTTGTAACAGCACTTTAAAACCTAATGTCATCTCAGATAAAATGTAAGTTATAACTTCTCCTCGGGCTTCCAACCGGTTTAGGGTCTGCATATTGTAGGCCGGCGCTTCGTTGAGAGACTTTCCCAACACCTTCAATGCTGATGATGCTGATGTCAGTAGTGATCCGGAATATATAATGGACGAGATGGGTATAATTACCGGATTACTACTGAACATGGGCATCATCAGCCGTGAAGATGTTTGGATAGTCTCCCAACGAATCGTCGCGTCGGCCTACAACATGCACGCCCTAACCCGGTTGGAAACCTAAGAAGAATTCATTCAAGTCATTTACCGGGAAAAACTGAGATTCATTGTCAGTTGTAGCCTAGTCCAATCAATGCGGCAACTCCTCTGGCGGGGGTTCTAGCAGGGGCGGTCTGGCCCGGTCTGCTGGATGGCAATCGCCGAGGGCCCCGAGGTTATGGGGCCCCAACAACCCTCGTGTATATAGTGAAGCGTACATAAAGGTGTAATTAAAAAAGACCAAGATTACTTGAATCAAAGTCTATTTTGCAATTATAAAATGCAACATTTTCATTTGCTGCTTTGCACCGTATGCATTCTTAGTGAAAAACGATTTTGTAAAAAATTAAAGGAAACGAAAGTGTCAGAAGATAAAAGAGAGCCTAGTGCTTTTGTGAAAGCGTTATTTGAAAAGGTTATCCTAGAGGTTTATTAGATTTCAGTGCAATTTTAAGGAACAAATCCACAAAATCATAGATAAGAGAACTATAATACATAATTCAATTTTATAAGCTGTGATTCTCAATTTTCCTTGTATTTTTTCTTACGAAATTGATGAATTTTATTAAATTTTATGTTTTTTTTAAGAGCCAGAATAACGTCAACATTTTCTTCCGGGCATGCAATCTCCTAAAAATTTCCTGGGTAGGACCCCCGAATCCTCCGGCAAGGGGGGGGCCTCGGCTGGGGCATCATGAGCCCCAGCCGAGGGCCCCTATCACCCCAGACCGTCCCTGGGTTCAAGCATCTCTCCTCTACCTGTAAGTCCTCAGAGGACCCCGCCGTCAACTGTGACTTTCTTCCCCCTCTCATCCTTGTGGACTTTTCGCCCTGGGCGAGATGCGATCATTTGGAACGAGAAAGTGAGCAGATTGGGAGAAAGAGAATGAAAGGAGAATCAGCTCACTCACCAAATCGCTTTCTCCGCTCGCCACTCGTCCCCCTGGCGCCGTGAGCCAAGCACTCTTCCCAGACGAACGCCTCATCGACGCTACCGAGAGACATCCGTCGTCGCGAGCAAGGACCCATCCGCGTCTCCGCACTGCCCTCTCCCGCCTCAGGTAAGCGCACTCATCCGTACCTTCGCTATTGTCTAATCATTAGATTCGTTCATGTTTAGGGTGATCAGACGTCCGGATTAGTCTGGACACGTCCTCCTTTTCAGATATTCGTTCGGTGTCCAGGCAGATTTTTTAAGAATTTAAAGAGGAAAATGTCTTCATTTTTTCAAATCGTGATTATGTGTAGTAAATCTGTTAATAGCCACTCAGAACTTCTCAAAATTTCTGAATATTTCTTCGGCATACCACGGCACAATACAAATGCAGAAAGGGTATTTTCTCTTATTTCCAGGGATGGCAAGTGAAAGGAAACGAAAATGTTTCGTTTCGACCCGGAGCGATACGAAAATACGAGGCCTGAGTTTAGTGTCGTTCCCGCACGAAATTAAAATCACCAAGGAATTTAGTTTCGTCTCGGGGCGAAACTTTAATCCCAGAAACGAAACTAAATTTATTCAAACTCTGCTGCTCGTAGTTAAGTTTCGATCCCAGAAGTTGAGTGGAGGGGGATAAGAGGCAATACTTTCCACCCATTACGTTTGACATGCGATCAGGGAGGTTGAATCATTGATCTTAATAATCGAATGGTCACTTTGCGTTTATCGTTCTCCTGTTTGTGGCCAAAATATGAGTGAGAGCCCCATGCATATAATGGTGTAATCCGAACCTCTACTTCATTAAACATCACATCGTACTCGGTGTGTGAGTCGAAATTAAACTGTTTGAAGATGAAGCGCGCGGTCCCTCCGGTGCGAAACATCATCTGCGTTTCGTTTCGTTCCAGATTTTTAGTTTAGTTTTGACCCGAAGTAGTTTTGACTCCGATTTCGTTTCGACCCTGAATTTAGCTCCCTGGGTTTAAATCCATTTCGTTTCTACATTTCGCTCCCGGGAACGAAACTAATGAAATTTAACTGGTTTTGACTTTCGTTTAGTTTTACTTGCCATCCCTGCCTCTTTCATCTTAGTTGACTGCTAAGGTAAAATAATAAAACATTGCCTCTGTAAAAGTTATAAAAAGAGTTCTGTTCAAAATGCAAAATAGCTTGAAAAAATTAGATCCATAGAAAAAATATACAAAATCATAGTGTTAATAAATTTTTATTGTTCTTAATCATGAAATTGTCGTTATTTTTCAAGTTTTATACTTTTTCTCCATCATCCTCCTTTTCCATACGGTGCTGCCTTTTTTAACACCACTTGGCATCTGGTCAACCTATCCATGGTGGAATAATTTATACTTGTAAATTTCACTGCAAGTTTATTTGAACCTCGCACTCGTAACCACACTAAGACATATTCATCAGGGGCGAATCCAGCTTATAATTTGGGTAGGGAAGGGTCATGATCTGAGTACGGGGAGTATGGAATATCTCCCGGGAGAGAGGGGCGCTCTCCGGTGTAAAATTTTAAAGAGCTACGCTCTAAGTACAACTCAATTCACGCAATTGCAATGCATGGCTACAACTTCTATCACGCATAGAACTTGTAGCCATGCATTAGCGTATAATATACTCTCCCCTTACTCCTGTTCAAAGGTACAAAAACTATTAAACTGATAAATATTAAAAAAAGTTTGATAAAATTTGAGAGGGAGGGGGTAATGACCACTGTGACTCCCTCCCACTAAATCCGCCATTGATATTCATGTGCTCGGCACTCCGTGCTCGCGTTAACACGTAGTGGAAATGTTGAATATCAATTTCATTAGATACGCACCTAGGGCAAACTATTGGTCCCATCCTCAGAAGAAATATAAATAAGAAGGCTCAAGGTGGCTGCGCAGTAACTAAAATCAAAGACAACAAAGAAACTTGGTCATTCCATTTAAATTCCAGCAGGGTCATCATCGTTCATATGTTTAAAAAATCTTTGCTGTAGATCTATTTGAATGATTTACGAATTGACTACTTTTAGATTTCAAAATTAATTATTCATAAACTTTCAGCCATTAAATAAATAACACCAAAAATGGCCATTCCGGTGAACTTGAAGAAAACGGTATATTTTCAAATGTATAATAATGGACTTGTATAATAATGAGATTAGAGTGTGGAAAATTTCTTTATATTAGATTGGATTTTCATTTTTTTCAATAATTAGTATGAGAAATGCTTTAAGTTGAATGGGGAGCACAAAATAAATTTCGAAATTGTTTCAATGTCACAAAACTTTGTCATTTTTTTAAGGTCTTTTAAAGTGCCTTAAGAACAAGATAAGCTTGATATGCAGTATTTACATCGAAGGAAATTTATTTTTGAGTACCTCCGATATTATTACTTTTTTATTAAATATGACTTTTAAATATGAAAAAATAAAATTTTGCAATAAACAAAAGAGATAATGTCTCTAAAAGACCAGGTGAAATGTATAATTTGACTTCAGTATTTGTCTGGTTTATGCTAAGGCCAACTGTCTCAATGCTGAAGTGTGCAACCACCTTAGGTAAGCACATTTGCCTGTTCCTTCGATTACGCACCTTAAGAGTGAGCAATATATAATCGAGTATTCGAGAATTCAAGTGATCCAAAATCCCCAAACAAGTATTCCAGTGTCAATATCACGATGCTCGGCAGGTATTAAACCAGAAATTTATTTCGTTGTGGAGTGGAGACCAAATTCTAACGCAATTCCTTACGTTAAATGACGGCAGGGAACACATTCCATTTGGGCTTAGACCACTTCATTCAAAGATTTACGAAAAATAGTGGGTGTATTTATTTTAAAACAATATTAGTAAGTTTTTACGCAAATAATAGTTCGCTAACTGATGTTGTGTTTAACTGCTCGCACAAATTACGTTTTATGAAAGGGAGGTTGCGATGAAGATTAACTGACATGGATAATCTTTTTTAGTGTTTAGGCATGGAGTAAAAAAGTGCGGAGTTCATAGAGACGATATCAGCAGCGGATACAGATAAAAACTTAAGGGGGAGCGCAAAAGATATGTTGAGCCAGAGGCGCAGCGAAGGGAGGTTTTGGGGGATAAAACCCCCCAGAGCTCAGAGAATTTTTAAGTTTAATCCATTTTACTTGATTGGATTAATATTACTTATAGAATAGCGTAAGTATTAATAAAATATCCCTCAGAAAGCCGTAAAACTCACTATTTAGAACTGTTTATCCTGAAAAATTTTGGGGGACGGCCCTCGCACCTCCCACTTAGGTACCCTAGTGGGTATTCCAGACTCCCAGACCCCCCAGTATTAGTTGCGCCTAAAACTCCCCATTTCCTAAATTCTTAGCCGCGCCCCTGTCTTGAGCCACCATTACTTTTATTATTATAAAAAAATAATAAAGTCACATGCAAATTTTAGGAAAGTTTTATTTAAACCGATGTTATATACAAGATAATGCCATCTTATGATATGAAAAAGTTACAATTGTGGTTCTGCAATGTTCGGCAATGCGGGCGGCCCCGTAAGGGGGGAGCGCGCGCCTCCAGCGCCCCCCATATGTATCCGCCAGTGGACGATAATGGTAATGACTTACTATATTCATAACTGGGATCTATTTATCGTGGAAATGTCGGAAAAAATAAAGTTAAAGAAAGACAGATAAGGGCCCAGTCAGACTCATCATGTGATAAAATTAATAATCGAAATCTAAAAAATTATACTTTCACCTTATGAAATCATAATGACTACCCTCACTTTCTCTGATGTTGCTACTAAAGATATTGAACACCAGGGAAAAGAAATTATCAAGCCCAAATAAACTTTTTTTATTTGCTCTCTCATTCAGCAATCTAATTTTTAGGAAGAGGCTGTACTGTAGGCCCAGTTCTTTTTCCATTACCGGGCTTGGCAGGAGTTTATGCAGGCACTTAAGTCACATGCATTTTTTATTCAATCGTCATTATTATTTTCAGGATGAATGCGTACACAACGCTCCTCACTGCTATTAGCTAAAATCGTTCATCTTTTCCCGAGGAATCTAGCCTTCTGTCTTTGGCACACTTCACCTGTCGGCAGTAGCAGCAAAGCCTTTTGGGTAAAAATTTCACTTGTTTAGAGCCTGTAAATCTCGCTGTTGAGTTTTTTGAGTTCGCAGAGTACGAGCACTTTCAAGTGTGAACATAACGAAAAAAATTCCGGGAGTACAATGGTCGACGAAAGTTGGGTGGAACGGAAGTGGGTTTCTCATTGCTAAACGTGAATGAAAGTTCTTAATAACTGGCTTGGAACAGACGATCAAAAATGTCTGTCACGGATGGACCACTCAAAAATCATCATTAAAAATTGCGAGACATCATCCTACAAGGAGGGAAAAAAGAAGCTAATTACTGTATTTATATTGAAAATGAGAGTGATAAGTGACATGATGTTAGCTACTTCTCGAATATAATGACTGAATAAATTATTTATAAAATATCTCAAGGAAAGGCATGTATTTATGACCACGCAACCACGCAGCCTGCTATGTTAATCATGCGGCCCGCAGGCGCGAAAAGCTCGCTGACCGTAGGAGAATATAGAGACTATTCTAGAATCTAGAATACTGTGAGAACCGGTCCCTTCAAGAACAAAAATGAATAGCAAACAGTTACTTAATCGATTAAAAGGATTTTTTTCCTGATGATAAGTTGTGAGTCTTATCAAAGCAAGTTCAAAGAGTCAATTAAGAAACTGAAGTAACTGGGATGTATACTTTTCAATACCTAAAAACCAAACGGTTTTTACTTGAACCCCACGAAAAATGATGACCGAATCATTTTTAATGGTTATGAAGACTAAAAATAAATAAAAACGGAACGCATACGTGAATAAAACACCACGTTCATGAACATGATTCAATTTCGACTGCTTCATACCTTGATAGATAGAGTGTCGAGTAATTACATTATATTGCAAAATGAGAAATAAAACGAAAGAACTGAAAACTAATCTCGACACATCAGTAGACTTATACGCCTAATTTGAGAAGACTTGATTTTTATTTTATTTACAGTCTTTCAAAATTTTAGACAGTATATGTGGATAAAAATTGGCGTCATTTTCGACAGTGCGATATTCAAGACCGGAGAATGAGAAGCATATTCTCCAGAGATGAAGGATTTTTATTTTCCCATGGACCACCAAACCTTACTTCAGAGACTTCCAGAGGGGAGAAAAGGAAATTCTCCCATCACGATACCCTTTCATCATCCTCCTTATCCGAAATCGCTGCCGAATGTTTATCGAGTAAACACGGTAGACTGCCATTAGTCTCCAAGGTGTTACTTCTTATCTAATGTGTACGCCGAAGGGATGCGAGCATTGTGTATCGTGTGACGTAAAGATTCTCTAGCTCTCTCTCTCTCATTCAGAAGGGCATGAGCTCTCACAATAAGAAGGGCTGCATGGTACCCAAGCATTGAACAGTGCATGCATCAATCGCGGTAAAAGATACAGCCGTTCGATCCATAGGATCCACAAATCGGGTTAGAGTTAGTTACAAATATCTATACAGGTTCGTCATTAAATGAAAATTGGACAAGGTGAATGCCTTTAAGGCAAAATATTTCTATCAGATTTACAAAATCGTCATTGTTTCATAGCAAAATGGATTAAATCTCCAAAAAGTCATAATGCATCACTTGCAACCGTTTCCAAGTAGCGAACACAGAATTTTATACATTGACAACGCATTAAAAGACTCAAATTACACTCACAATACGCAAAATAGCTTTTTTTACTGACTAAATGCTGGAAAATAAAAATTGTGAACTACCTTTTAAAGTTGATGAATTTAATAAGGTTTATCTCTTAGATTTTATATTCGGTTTTTCGCGCATGCATATGTCTCTCATAGATGTTTCTCATTTATCTGTACATTATAAGTAGACAATATTTTTATATAAGTGCAAAAAAATCTGGAGGTAAAATTAAGAAAGAAATAAAATTCAGCAGGGGTGGACATTTTGCATAAAAATGACACGCGATTGAGCGTCACTGCCATTAATTGAAGGTTCACCGAGGCAGAGCCCTCATTAACAGCAATGCGTCAGAAGAGCCGCTTGTTGCTCTAAACTTCGATCGGTCAAGGCTTTAAGTAATGCTCATATAAAATATCGACATCAACCACACCACATCATCAGGAGCTTCGCCGGAAGATGTTTCATCCCGTTCCTTGGACGTCACACATCCCACAATACTGCCATAATATAAGTATACATGAAATATTAAACAGGCATTATGAGAATAGGCTATGGAATCAGCGTCATTCATGAAGAAGCATTTTATCGTATCAACTGAATTAAAATATGATGAAAATATTAATTGACAGCGTTCTGTGCTGTGTTGGAAGCCGAAAATGAAATAAATCCTGCCGTGTAAACAGGGGGCCAATCTCGTTCGTTACGCAACATGGTCATCTCCACTGCATCAGGATCAAAGTTACTCCCCGTTAACAACAACGCTGTTATTCTATAAAACGTAAATATGCGTCAACAAAAGTTGCCGCCAAATCTTGGATATAACGCAAGCTACAGAGCGGGAACAGACCCCTAGAACTCTGGACGAAAATTGAGCACCTCACGTCGATTTGATGTTCGGTTTATTGTCCAGTCAGGCAAGGGGTGCGTTTGTACGAATTTTTATTTTATCTAATGTTGTATTTGATTGCTTGAAAGATCGAATGCCGTTTTTTCCTCGCGAATATATTTCTCTTGAGAGAAAGAGAGAAGAGAGAGGGTTATCTGCGGTGACTCGGCGTGCACGGGGTCGTAAATCTTCGCTGATGGGGGTGGCGCTACCAATCGTTCCAGCATACACCTCGCAGTAAGGATAGGTAAGAGCAAACTTCAGCTTCCGCGCAAGCAGCCACGATTGAAAATCCCCGAACTCACGTGACACACCTCCACCCATAACAGGTGATACCGCTGATAGGCCCAATATTTCGATAGCATTGTTTGAATTATGGCGTTGAGAATGTTTACCAATGCCGTTTACATTTAATTTTTGTCTGGATTAGAAAAGATGCAACGTTCTATGATTTTAAACTGTATTTAAGGCATGAATGTTCTAACTTTTTGGCAGATTTATTTATTTTTTCAGGGCTATACCGAAGTCACGTGGGTGCAGACCAAGCCTCACCTTTCGGTTGCTACGATGCCTAGTCTAACATTCTTGTTTGTTTTTAGCGTGAGGGCAAGGCGGGTGCTCTGCTGATTCCGGCCACATTCGGAGCTCAGAGCGATGTTCAGCGTGGGCGTTTGACTTGTATTTCGCAGAGAGACGGGAGGAGGATGGCGGACGGGGAGGAATGGGGTCTCGGCGTGGTGGACTGGGTGCTGTTGGGGGCGACGCTGGCGGGCATCGAGGCAGTGGGCTCGTATGCGGGCCGCAAGACCACCAAGGGGGGCCAAGAGGCTAAGTCGGAGTATGTGTTCGGCAGGGGCGGCAAGGGGGGGCTGGCGGCCGCAGTCGCCTCCGCTACGCCCACCATGATGCTCTCCATCGCCAGGAGTTCCACGGGCGTCCGCGCTTTCGTCGGTGAGTACCAACATCCACTAGGTGTACAGGGGGTTTCAGGAGGAATCCGCAATAGTTAAGGAGGTGGTAAGGGCAGTGGCGTAGTCGTCGGAAGGGGGGGGGGAGTCCAAAATTAGGGGAAAATTTTTGAAAAACAGGGTACCAAGTAAAGGATTTAAAACTAATTTTATCACTTTCCATTATAAAGAAATCTTCTTTTTTCAAGGAAATCATTTGTAAATTTATGATTTTTCTATACTTTGTTTTCTTTCATGATGAAGAAAATTAATTGCGTTTTTATATTTACCGGGGGGGGGGATCCGTACCCTTCACCTTAATCTTCACTCCACCGGGTAGGGGAGACAATTTTTTGTCCTATAAATATGGTGTCACAACTTCATAGTTACCGAGCTACGGCAGCGCAAGTATTTTGTTGGATGCACTTTGCAGCTACTATGAAAGCGCTGCCATTTCCATTTAATTTATACCATTTTCTCTCAATTACTATATCCAACGAGAGGTTAAATTCAAGTAAATCACATTCAAATTGGAAACGGAAATAATTACATGCATCACTCATTCAAATTTTCAAGAAGAAAATAGAAGAATCAACTATCTATGACGAATATGTTCAATTTTAAAACTTTGTCGTCTCTTTATCACTCACTTATTCCATTACATTCTTCGCGTCACAAAAAATTCTAGATAGCGTAAGTGCATAGAAGTGAAGCTAGATAAAGCCAGTTTACCACTAAGGCTGCCAAAGTGATCTGCCGTTTTTGTAGCGTTTCCCATAAGCACGAGTGCTAAATAAATCGTCAATTTTGCTAAATTTCGATGCTACCGCAGCATTAAGGAGGTATAGTTACGCATTTTATTAACACAATGGGCACCATTGAAAAGCAATTCAAAATTAGGTTATGTATCCAACTAACTTACCTCGCGTGTGTGTGTGGAAAAGGGATTTTCGTACTGTCATTGGAGAAAATATTACGTTATTGTAGCCATATCTATCTTAAAAATCTCAGTATTACTGCTTAACCCGATTTAATACACTGCCAATGATAGGAGGTGTAGCTAACGCCCTTCCAAGAAATCACCAAGGTTGCACACGTCACTTTCTCCGGCAACCCGCTATTCAACTCGGCCACGCGAGGACAAAGTACTCCATTACGGTCAGGACAGGAGTTTAAGTATTCAATTCCCCTTTATTTATCTAATTATATAACCTCAATTAATCTGTTTTCCATAAAAAATTCCAAAGATTGACATCTAAATGTGTGTTTTCCGTTTACTTTGTAGCTCAAAGTCAAACATAATTTAAGGAAACGGGATATTTATTCAGTGAAAAAAGGTAAAATAGATTTACTACGCCGGAAATAAATAAATCCCGCTAAGCAAGCGGGGTACCCAACGTGCATGATATGATGGAATTTACCCACCAGCGGCAAATGGTGGGATAGAATAGAAAGAAAAATTTCATGCCAAGAAACTTTTCATGATAAAAAGGAAATCAAATCCACAGTAAGGAATTATTTTGCGCAAGATAAGTTTTTAACCTAGTTTATAAAATAGAAACGCATATAGCTAAAATGTAGCCTAGAAACCCAGTAAAAATGCATGCAATGAGTTTGTAAACTCTCAAAAGTTTGCTGTAATTCAGTTATAAAATAAATGGAAACGAGGAAAAAGAAATGAAGAGAAAGAGTGTGCAAGCAAATTTAAGATGGTAAAAATTGGAGCACCGATGATATCGAATCGATTGAAGATATGGAACGAGCAAATAAATAAATTCTCTCTGCAGGTCAAAAGGTAGGACTAATAGGTCTTTTAACGAGCAAGATAGAGACGAGATATTCGCTGAGCTAATTAAAAATCAGGAAGCCTTTGAGCGGAGAAATACCAAACTGCCAAATCAGTGTAATTGCTCCAAATTAAAAAAAAAGATCAAGGATCAAAAGAGCGTGAAAAGATGAAGAAAGCTACATCTATGGCGTTCCAGGTCTCATTATCTGTAATGATGGTTGCTTTACGGAAGATGAAATAATTTGGGGAGAAAAGAGACAATGAAAAGCACCTGAACTACAATTTGTTTTCCATTACGAATTAGTGTAAGGGCCACATTCTTGGACTCATTACTTACTTCTACGTGGGATCTTTTCTGCAGCTGCCTTACAATATTTCGCCTAGTTGTATTTTGCCAAAGATATATTTAGAGATAGCCTAGAAACCTCAATACTAATTATTCCCACCAAAGCTGAGGAAGCAATCATTTTTAAGGGCCTTATTAAATTCTTATTTCTATGTTTCACTCAAGTTTGAATGCTTCGCGGTAATAACCTCAGAGAAAATATAAACAAGACCGCAGATGATGAATGAGTTATAACCAAGCTCCGAGACCAACATTGAAGCCCAAAATTCCGTATTATTATAGTAAATGGAAACAGTAGGCAAAATAAATACTTAGAAATACATTTTATTCTTAGAAATCTATTTTCTTTAACATCTGATATTTATCCTTCTTCGTGAGCACCCAATTTCATGAAAAGGGTTGCTTAAAGAACCATTGCGTCTCTGAGATGGTTAGAGGAATTGATTCGGAAGAGAAATAGAGGATGAAATATGTCGACGACGAGCTTCACTTTCGATGTAGCGCGTTTCAAATGAATGCATTATTAAATTAAAAAAGGAAATATTGAAAGGGCTGTTCCCATTTTAATTGAGACAATATGTTAAGTGATCAGCTGTGCAATAAAATGAAGAAATTAATGTAATTCAACCAAAATATCACATCTCTATTCAGAAAATTTGATATTTCATGCTCTCACCAGGTAAAAATATGAGTCATAAATTAGGAAATAAGTTTCCAACTCGAGGCCAATAAAAATGGGTTCATTATATCGAAAAAATATTTTTTTACCGAAAAGGTAGCTTCGGTTGATGTAATATTATTTTTAGGTAAAAGAAATTGGTCATACGTTTTGCCCGTATTCGCCATGTTTCTTTAGTAATATAAAAGGATTAAAACCACTTTGCTACGTTCAACAGTTATTTATTTAGTACGGACTTAGGTTTCGATAAAAAGGGTCATTGGGTATATAATAATGCCACCTTTATGTGACCCTTGCAGTTGTAACATAGATCGGTAATAAAGACATGACGGTGAAAACATAAAAAAGTGGTTTTATTCGATAGATCATGATGTGATTCCACAAAGTAAAGCCTGAAACTGTGATACATTTTCTTTAATAAGGCTGGCGTAGCTTCACAGTAGGTCTTCAGCTGTATTAGCAGGTGCGGTCTGGCCAGGCCGGCTGTTCAGCAATCGCCGAGGGTCCGAGCTTAGTCAATACTCGTGTCTATCGTGAAGCGTATAGGAAAGGTGTAATAAAAAAGACTCGGATTAATTGAACTAAAGTTTTTTTGGCAATATTTAATTTCTACATTTTTAGTAGTTGCTACACTGTATGCATACTCAGTGTAAAAAGATTATATAAAAAAAAATATTTTTCAGAACATAAAAGAGAACCTAATCCTTTTTTAAATGTTATTTCAGAGGTTTATTAGACTTCTACGCAGTTTCAAGGGACAAATTCACTAAATAATAGATAATAGAACAAAAATACATTATTGAATTTTATAAGCTGTAAACTTTCACTTTTCCTAGTATTTTTTCTTACGAAATTGTTTTTTTACTAACTTTTATCTGTTTTTTTTTAAGAGTCAGAATTGCGTCAAAATCCATTTCCTGGGATGCGATTTCCTAAAAATTTCTGTGGGAGAATCTCCGAATAAGGCCCCAGCCGAGGACTCCCAATCACTCCAGACCGCCCCTGTCTAATAGCCGCTATAGTCTTGTTTGGTCGCGAAGTTCACCCGACGTCGAAAAATTGACAGCACTGCCGGTCACTGGGAGACTTTATGTTGGCATAGTATATTGGAATTCGACCACATTGCCGGTGTCACCAGGTGAAAATACCTAAAAATGCCCTTTGAGATGGACGAATACCTGGTGGGCTCTGGTTGGCGCGTGACACTCCGGATTAATCTGGTTCATACCCAAGGATTAGGTGGTGACCGTTGAGGCAGGCATGCAACTCCAAGGTCTGGAGACCTCGAATGTCGACGTTCTTCTCCTGATTTCCGAGGACCCTCCCTTCTCATACCTCTCCGAGAATCGGAACCCGAAGCCTGAATCCTCTGAAATTTGCGTTCAATGCCTGACTCACACGATCGACCTTGATGAAGTCCGAGTACACTATCAATCAAGCTAATAAGTACAAGGGATACCAGTCTTTCATCATTACTTCATCCCTGAGGATGCACAAAGAGAACTCTAGCAAAACGTCGGCAAGCATGGACCGTCCGACCCGGATAAATACCCGAGAAGAATAAATCCTAATAAGAACAAGTTTTCCCTATCGCCGGATGCGAAGGCAGCATAAAAGAAATCCTGCATCCTGAATACCATCCTAGGTGGTGTGCTAGTTCTTATCTTTGGTACGGTCCCAGTTTGTGATTTTTGCTCCCACTTGGATACAATAGCCGTAGACCAATAAAGATTTCTGGAAACAGCGTTTAAACAGGGAATAACTTTTATTATCTCGTTTGAACTGAGAAGAAACACAATTAAAAGCGCGAGTCTGCATCTGCACGTGGAATCAAGATTGAAATGAGAATAACCGACGTCACATGGTGGATCTTATGGGTCTGACTGGCTGACTACGACGATAGCGTTTGTTTTCATGTTGTTTATTCCGATAGGAATTTTAATTCACAATGAATTTAATACTCACGGAGTAGGAGAGGTTACAGGATTCAAATAAATGATATATTTTTCTCCATTCCAATCTAGGTCGCATTCGCAAAAGACTTTAATCGCTCTTATAATATATGCTGTAAGGGTTAGACTGAGCCCGGACCTCGAAAAGGACGAACAACTGGGATATTCAGACTGGTGCTCTCTCATAATCGCCCACCTGAGTAAGACATTAGTACTTACTAAAATGCCCTTTTACATGTTGGAATGAAAAATACACAACTTTGGTAACTTTTCACTGGAAATCATTTATTGGAACGACGCGTTTCGACGATGAAGCGTCATTCTCAAGTACGTCTCAGCGTCGAAACGCGTCGTACCAATAAATAATTTTCCAGTGAAAAGTTACCTAGGTTGTGTATTTTTCATTTCAACATGGACTTTCACAAAGTTAAAGCCGAATCGATTGATATCGCTCGATTACATCGCTACTTCCTAACGCTCAAGACTTCGTTAACAATACTTCTCGAAATTTTTGTAATTAACTATTGTAAAATCTATAACTCTTGATGTCAGAGGCGGATGCAGGATCCGTTCTCATGGGCGGGAGAGAGGAATGAAGAATGTCTCCTATCATGCTGTGTTTCTGGGGGAAGAAGGTAGGGAATGTAGGTAGAATAAAATAGCCTCCCTCATGTTTTTGAAGACTTCCCAAGGCTTTCGTATAGGGAGCGGGCGGAGACAGGGTGAACCCACGCCTCTTCCTGAATCCGCCCTTGCTTGGCGGCCCCAGTTGCGTTGAGGGGTCCGGGTTAATTCTTACAGTCAAACTATGCGAGTGGTGAGCAAAACGGTTCTCGAAGAAGTCGTAGAAAGCATTAATCATCATGGTGAGGGAGACTACTCGATACTGGTTATGCGTTCATAATTTACGAAAACGACCATCGCTGTGGATCGTCATTGGCGTTCAGCTATGTCCCCTTGATGATGTTTTTGTTAATAAATTATGATTTATGAGGTTAATATTAATAATAATTATTAACTCTTAACTAGTTTTTCAATCCTGAGATTGGTATACTATTGGTATTAAGTTCTACCTTTACCAAACTAGTTTCTTTGTACTTCTGATATTTTTCTTTCTTGTATCCTTAATTTGCCTCTTACACTTATTTCTTGGCCATCCTTGGTGGGATCATCAATCTATTTCCCCGATATATTTATCACGAAATCCCTATAATGATATGGCCTGTCCACCTAGTCCATCTCTGGCATGTGGTACTCCGCAGTTCCTTTTCTAGTCCTATTTTCTGGAACATCTCGTTTCACATCCAATCCGTCCATTTGACCTTCACCACCCACATTCAGAACCAGATCTCGAAGGCTTCTGTTCTTTTATGACCACCTCTTTTAATAGTTTGTGTTTATGATCGTAGACTGATACTACTCACACGATTACTAATATAGCGAAAACAAAGCGGGCTCGATCGACATCGATCTTTATGCATGATAAATCCACTCAAATGATAATTCAATGCAGTTTGTCACAAATATACAAACAATAGCAGGGAATCTCGACAATGAGAAATTAAAAAAATTATCTCGCCTGCCATTAGGCTTTCCATCGGAGCTGTACTACTGGGGCGCCGGCATGTGGGAAACCGTTTACGGAATCATCTTGTCGCTGCCAATCATCGCCTTCGTCTTCCTTCCGATTTACTACGATCTCGGCGTCACATCAGTGTATCAGGTAAGCACCATTATTACGTCATTTGCTTGCAAGTGAGATGATTACACTGAAAAAAATTTAGTTAAAATTACCACTTTCTGATGAAATTCATCGAACTTTTTTGTTCATATTGAAAACTAAATATTTCGGTAGCATTTACCAAACTTGTTTGATAAATGCTATCAAATTGGCCGCAACAGTTCGATAAAAACCACTAAAATCAAACGGATAATAAACCCGACGTAGCGTGAGCATATATGGAAGATTGTCCACCCATAAAAAATTGTTCTGATTGAAAATCATGAAATTGGGAGTTCAATGTAAGCTTTCGCAAAAGAAATACAGCAAAAGCGGAGGAAAAATCAGCATCCATTCCCACTCAGATCTTGACTATACCATCATATTCCCTCACTCACTCCGCGATTCAACCCTAGGGTCGGTTTGAAGAGGTAAGAGTAGAGTTCACCCCAGTCTTGGTCACAGGCGTGTGAATATCACACATTCAGGGTAGAGGGGGAGGGGGCAGTTTCTTTCCTCGCACCTCGATGATTTTATTTCAGGGAGTTCGAGGCTTCACCCGGGATTTGAACCCAGGACCCCTCCAAGCGCTCTATCAACCACGCTATCAAGCTCCCTACCATTATTATTATTATAAATATAAAAGTTTAACCGGATATTCATAAGAAAATAGGCCATTTACAGTTGTGAAACATGGAATCAAAGGTTTTTATTCTCCGAATATTTATTTGGCTTTGTTTCCAAAAACACTTCATTCTATACATTATCTATTTTCCCACGAACATTCATAATTAATCACTAGGTCGCAGAATATATTGGTTGGCCACACTATCTATACATCGAAATTTTTCTGTCTGCAGTACCTGGAGCTTCGGTTCCGCTCCAAGTCGGCGCGCTGCTTGGCGTCATTCACGTACGTGATTCGATGCATCATCGGATTGAGCGTGACCATGCTCACGCCTAGCATCGCCCTCAGCGGACTCGTGGGCGTGCCGCTCTACGCTTGCATCCTCATCATCGCCGGGCTCACCATCCTAGGCTCACTCACGGTAAGACAACTGTAAGAGTCCTGTACTATTGTCAACGAGCGTAAAAAGGTGGAAAGCCATCGTGTATTGGAGGTGAACGGGAGTCAAGAGTCACTTTTTTATCACTCCAAATCAGTGACATTTAGCGAAAAAATAATAGGATACAAAATCAAACTAGATGAAATTTGCTACAAAAAGGGACCAATCATTTTTTCTTTAGAACTTTCATTTTACGAATTATAAAAGATGCAAGTTTTGTACAATCGTATTTCAATTGTATTAAATCAACGGTTGTTGTTTAAGTAACCTCCAATCAACAGGAAATGCAATATGTATTGACGGAAAACATCTAACGTGAGTTTTCGAGAACTCGGAACGAAGTTTGGGACCGAAGATCCCGGTTCGGACCCAGGCGAAAGCAAGAGTTTTTTTCCACATAGTGAGCACTTATGGGCAATGGCGGATCCAGGATAGGGACAAGGGAGGGTTAAAAATTCCAGCAGTAGTGGGGTCGGAAAAAAATTACCATTCTATCTAATGTCAATTGGATACCAAGGGGGGGGGGCTATACCCCCCTTACCCCCCATAGATCCGCCACTGCTTGTGTGTGACTAAGTAAAGGTTTTTCTGCACTTTTTCCTACTCTTAATAATAATCAAAATCGTATTCTAATATCGGCTTTGGCTTGGAACTTGCACTGTTTAAATTACCTTGTAACATTGTATGTCTGATTACATGTGCCATATTTACCTCTAAAAGTAACAGTGACATTGCCTTATTGGCTTTATGGAGGGCTCGCTTGACACCACCATTTACTCCGGCTTGAATTTCGACGGTCCTCTACTCTCATGAGAAACGCGTGGTGTCAAACTGAAGTCTCCAATTTGTCATGACTTCAGTTAGTTCCTCGGGACTAATGTTCTGGTGTTGCAGGGCGGACTCCGTGGAGTGGTGATCGTGGACGCCATCCAAGGCATCCTGCTGTGCTCTGTGTCCATCGTCATCACGGCCGTGGGCTGTTACCACGCCGGCGGCATCTCCGAAGCCTTCAGCATCACCAGAGAGAGGGGACGACTGGATTTCTTTAAGTAAGGCCGTTATGCAATGTTTACTTCTTCAATAGTTCCCTTATCCTTCTTGCCTCCGTCTCCTCATCAAATGTCGACTGAGAGGCATGATAAGGAAATGTCAATTCAAAGAACTTATGCCATAAACGGACAGTTGAGAGAAGAAAATTGAAAATATTACAAGGGTACGCTGTAAATGGAAAAATTATAAGGTAGTATTTATGTTATTAAAACTAACAGAAAATGGTATAATCGGTGTATAGAAGAAAAAAATCATGAATTTTAAAACCCTAATTTAGCGTAAAGGTACGGAAAATGAATAATTTTACCCGCCCATTCCCAAATTAAGTATAGCTTTTACTTATACTGTTTTTTATTACTCACGATACACGTAAACGTTTTAAACAACAAGAATTACTAGTTTTAACCTTAGAAATTACTACTTTATTTTTTTGTCTAAATCTTAAAATCTATAATGACTAAAGTTCTCAAAAAGATCATTTTAATTCAATATTGATGAAGGAAAGTGTTAAATGAAATAGTATAATTATCTTCAAAAATTTAGAAAAAGTTTAAAAATTTAAACGCGATATGCGAAAAACCTAACGATTCGATTTCGTTAGTTTAATTTGAACAGTTATTTTCAATTGAATTTTTGTCTCCGCTAAATTCTCAAGAGTAGGTATTTGGCTTTCCTAGGAAGCCTTCAATTGCCTATAAATAAGCTAGAACTATCGTCTGATGCGACGAGACTAAACAGATGACCACCTCTCTCACACGTATTGTCCTATTTTGCCTCCCTCCGTGGCGCAGCCCGTCGCTGGACCCGACGCTCCGCATCTCCACCATGTCGGCAGTCTTTGGCACGCTAGGATCGCACCTCGTCGTTCTGGGATGCCAACAGAATCAAGTGCAGAGATTTTGCAGCATGCCAAGCAAGAAGTCGGTGATAGTGTAAGTATTTGCAAGATGCTCAACTAATCCTCAATGAAAACGATTAATTTCGCAGGAAGTTTTCATGAAGACTTTCACTCAGATCCGAAATTCCAATAGAGTGGTTTCCTATTATTTTTTTATTGCCTAAATCGAAAGATTATTACTCCTGGAGTTCGCATTTCACGCTTTTAGATTATTAAATGACGATATCTATTTTTCGCGATTAAATGAAAAGTGAAAAATTTCAAGCGCGCGAAAACGCAACGGCTAAGTAGGAATGATGGGAAAAGTCCGTGTGACGTATTTCTGGTTCCCGCTGCCGCCCTGTGAGGTGACCTTGAGGCGAGGCTTGAGCTCTGATAAGACGCACGCTGCTAGCAGGTAGCGCTTGGCTTAAATATGGATTATTACTACCTTATCAAACGAAGGAGTCTTTCCGACCTTAGACAATTTTAGTAAGTGATCATTCATAGATGTTTCCCTGAGCTCTGTGACTCATGCATGAATTGGTAATCTCAGACGATGTAAATCTCCTATCCTTTCGTGTAGAAACTAGGTCCCTCAGACGTCACGCGGAGTGGAATCGCATGGGCGCCAATCTGGCCCTTTTCAAATGAGGTTAAAATTAACCATTGCCATTCGTTTAAACCGGGATTTCTAAAACCAAATCATTTGTATATTATGAAAACCCTAATGGTGGGTAACGAATAACAATCAATGCATTCCGTTTTCTTTGATGAAGGAAACTACCCTATTTATGAATTCGGTAAATGCGGCAGAGAAAGATAAATTACGACGAAAAAAATCCTTTAGCCCAAAGAGGTCAAGGTTAGCCTATCGAAAATTTGTTCAATATTTCAAGGGTATTTCTTACTTTTATTACAAATATATATTGAGCATATGTTGCCAAAACACCCCGTTTTCTTCCAGAGCCCTCCTGGGAGACATACCCCTGGTACTGGTGATATTCTCGCTGCCGTGGCTGGCGGGCATCGGCATATTCGCCGCTCTCGCCGACTGTGACCCTTTGAAGTCCGGGAAGACGTCTCGTGTCGACGACATCGTCCCTTACTTCGTGGGCAAGTACTTCAGAGCCTACCAAGGATTCGTTGGCTTTTTCCTCGCCATCATCATGAACAGCGCCCTGAAGTGAGCATTCCTAGAACACAGGTGGTTATATTGTATTTCCGATTATCTACCGATTCGATCGATGGATTTTTCTTCCTCATAGGAAAATCCACTAGGATTGGTAGAAAATTAATTGCGTATGCTTGGTTTCGCTATTTAGTGGGCCCTTTTCGCTTCTATAGCGTTGAGGTGTTTTTCCCCGTCCCCTCCCTTCCGCTCCTATCCCCTCCCAGAGGCGTCGGCGGGCTCCCATCGCGGCGGCGCCTCTATCCTTTTTCCAGCCTTTATATCAACTCACCAACCTGTCTGTTTGTCTGTTTGTTTGTCTGGTACAAATCTTGTAACTCAAATTTGACTCACTTCCTGTGAAGCAAAAACGCTGAAATTTTGCACACTTCTTCATTTCCGATGACAATACATGAAAATATAACTTTTTCTCTCCAACCCCCCTTTAACCACCCCCCAGTCAACCTATAGCCCCCCAAAACTTTTAGTCACTATAGTCACTTTTGGTTTTTCGGGGTCACTGAGTTTTTTTGCTTTGTGTCATATATAAACGTTGCTCATCCCCTGTAATCTAAATATAAAGGCTGGTTTTTAAAAAAATTTTTTTTATAAGAGCTTATTTCCTTCCTCTCCAGCCCCTCCCCGGGTGACCGGGCGTATAAGCCACGGGCTTGGTTCCCGGCCCCGGTTTGTTGTATCCTCGAAGAGCTCCCCTGAGCCCTCATGCATTGTATTTCCGATTTTGGGCTCAAAGATAACTTTCGTAAAATTACAGGCTTCAAATCAAAGGGATAAAAACCGAAAATGACGCTGAATTGAAAATCAAATCACATGGAACAAATTTGAGATATAGCGCCATGTCTCAAACTCAACCCAGTCTCTAGGTGACACCCAAGGGCGTACCCAGGATCATAATTGGGGGGAGAGGGGTAAGCCATGGTCGAGGGGGGCCAAGCCATGATCTAGGGGAGGGGCAAGCCATGGGATTTATGGGATTATTTCCTTGAAAAAATAGTTTTATTTCATTTGCATATCTTATACTAATACATATCATTTTTCGTAGGTTATAAGAAACTTTGTTGAATACTTTCGTTTCAATTCAGTACTGATTTTGCTTAGACTTTTGCGATTTTTGCTTCCAGGGGGGGGGGGGGCAGCTGCCCCCACCTCTCCCTCGCTGGGTACGCCAATGGTAACACCAAACTCTCTTCCACTTTAAAAGTGACATTATGACTGCCATCGTAAGGGTTATGGATCCCAATACTGAGTTCCAATACGTTTGACAAACACAATCCAATACATTTTAGAAAATGGACCATTTATATCTGTCTTCCGCCAAAATTTTAAAAAACGAAGTACGCATCTGTTCTTCCATATTGCATAAGAACCAGAATCAACTTGTAAACCCCAAAACTAGTGCCTTTACTCATTGAGGTAAAGGAAGAGAAAAGTTCTTAACCCGTGCGGATGGAATCTTATGCAGTAACTTAAGCGATGTGTGAGAACCTGTATCAATCGACGTTCAGTGAATTTCTTCGATGTGACTAACTTACTTGGCATGCAAGGATGCATTAAAAAGAGAACTTAACAAGTTTACCAAGCGAATTACATTTCCTTACAGTAAATTATGGCTTAAAAATGCACTTCATAGAAATTCAATTATTGTAATTTTAGTTCAAGTCTTAAAGTAATGTTTCGGGAGAAAAGTTAATTTATTAGGAGTCAAAGCGCTTGCTCAACAGCATTGTAAAAAAAATCGATGACATCGATGCCACTCCTTTTGCTTAAAAAACGCACCAAGCGTAAATTGAGAAAGGGTACGATTGTTTATACCAATAAAGATATACCTATGTACATACAGTCAATAATGTAACATACCACCAACGACTAAGAAGAAAATTAATTAACTTGGTTTTTCGTTACAGTATTACTGTTTCCAACCTTAACGCCGTTGGAACTGTTGTCTGGGAAGATTTCATAAGCCATATAGTGCTTTTTAAGAGGGTGAAGGAGAAACATCAACTGATATTCATTCGAAGCATAGGTAAGCTATGAAAATTGAAACTTGCATACCATTTATGTGAGGCTGATTTTCAGTCCCAATTGGTCATCTACGGGAAGGAGTCTAATAACATCACAGTGTAAACAGGGACTTCATAAATAGAATAAAAAAGACTTCGTCGTGAAGCCAATCTAAAGCAGAAAAAACCCCTTGATGGGGTAACGCAAGGTGTTTACATGTGCTAATGCATCAAGAGGCAACTTGTGTGACAAGTACTCCTAAGTCGTTCAATTGTATTAGGCTCAACTATGTGGAAGTTAATACTCGAAAATGAAAAGGAGACTTCGTTGATTTCCACTAATTTATTTTGTCCGTACGACATGTTTCGAACCATAGAGGTCATTATCAACTGCCTGGTTTCGAACCATAGAGGTCACTATCAAGTACCTGATCAAGTACTTGATAATGACCTCTATGGTTCGATACATGTCGTACGGACAAAATAAATTTGTGGAAATCAACGAAGTCTCCTTTTCATTTTCGAGTACTCCTAAGTTTTCGCTACTTCGGTGCGCAATTACATATGCGTCCATATTTCATCCTCCAATGTGAATTTATAGGAGTAAGCCTTTCTTAAATTCTGCTCGCAGCAATCGCCTTGGCACTGGTTATCATGGGCCTGACGTTCGCGGCCTCCCTCCTGCCCGGAATCGTGGAGACGTCCATGATCACCAACACAGCCACTGGCGGTGCTCTTCTTGGAGTCTTCCTCATGGCCATCCTCTTCCCTGTCGTCAACGCAAAGGTAAGATGCGACGAAACACATTTCTCCCACTCCAATCAACGGAAAATCGCAGGGTTTTTCTTCTCCAGAGAAAAATCTTTCCTACCTGCAGAAACATTAAATTATGGTTTCGCTAGTAGTGGTCCACGCCGCCCGACCGTTGGGGTTTCCATGTCCTTTCCCTTGAGGCGTCGTCGGGATCTCATCGCGGCGGCGGCGCTTCCTATCCTTTTTCCTTCCCCTGTCCTTCCCCTCCCGGGGTGGGCGAGTGAAATGTCTCGTACTTGCAGACCAGGACCTCAGGAATCTAACCCCGCGTGCCCACCCTGAGTACTAATTTCCCCTGCTCCCACTCCAATCTATTTATCCTTCAACCTATTTATTCTCAAGCTTAAAATTCAACGTAGAATGAAGTGAATGACGTTTTTGAATGAAAAACGAATGACGGATGTGAATGAAAATAGGATGACGTTTATGAATTAAAAAATATGTTCTTCTCAATGACCTCCACCGGTCGAGAGAAAAAGTCAATGCTGATTTTCTTCTTTACGGGTAATATGATCCATTACTCATGAAAGAGCTACATCCAATTTTCGCTAATGGAAGCTCGCGGTGTCTCCATTACGGCGCGTGATTCTCTCTTCTAGAATCTTCGACAATTATGCAAACTCGCGGAATATGTCATGCTTATCAAGGAGACACTCCCATTTCCTTAATCTTAACAAAAAAATCCAGCCCTTTTAGGATGCAGCGTGAAAAGCACACGACTTGTAGGCCCAGCCTCTAAAGTTAAGTCAGAAAAGGCTGAAAAACTTGGATACCGCTGCAGCGTGCTGTCATCTACCAACTGAGCTTTAAAAAATTAGGCTTTTCAGGCTAACGTTCTGGGATTTCGCATAAAAATATAAAATATTTCATGCATTTTTTATGGCGATGCTTGCATGGTAATTACTCTCTCTCTCTCACACATCATGTCACTCTTACTTCCATAGGCGGATCCAGGGGGGGGGGGGGGGGCACGGGGGCACGTGCCCCCCCCCAGACCCTAAAAAATATGCAAGATTTTTAATACGCTCCCATTATCATTGCATTCGTTTTGTATTACGAGGTATCCTTGTGCCCCACCCAGAACAAAATCCTGGATACGGCCTTGCTTGTGCCCCTCCCAGAAAAAAATCCTGGATCCACCCCTGCTTACTTCTGTCACTGTTACTCTCATGTCACTCATTGTGGTTGAAAATAAATGACCATTTCAGATTAGAAACGACATAGTTGCTAATATATTTTCGCCGAAAGAGTTCCTTTCTTTTTATAATGCACCTCTCCTTCGTTCCCGCTTCTTTTCAAGATAAACTTCTACCCTTCCGAAAACCTGATCTAAAACCAGATTAAAAATAGGCACGTAATTGCACAACTTGAAGCACGTGTGAACGTCCATTTGAAAACACATGGTTTAAAGCCGTAAATTGCGCAAATGCACGAATGCAAGATGGAAAAATAGCCCCTGGAGTGGAGTGGAGTCGTTCACTAAGCCCAGAAATTGGATTTATAGAAAGAATTCGGTAGACGAAAGGGAAAAATAATGTACGGCGGAAAACATATTACCTATTCAGTTAGTCTCTCTTAAGTTTGAATAAAGAAAACGTGAAAGTTGTCGTCCACCTGTCATGAGCTGGTGACGTCATTAGAGTTCTAGTCCACTTACTCGTCCACTGAGGACCTTTAATTAAGGATATAACAGCTCACCCGCGTGTATACAACGACGAAACCCGAATGAAAAACGGGATGTGAAGACGAATGGCTGGGAAGCGGTGTCTCGCTCGACATGAGCTTGTTTGATCATCAGCTTACCTGTAAAAGGATTTTTAACGTCGATATTTCCCCGCGGACATCTCTAAATGTAAGCAACAGATCGAAAGACGGAAAAATACTATTAACTTTTTAATTATTCAAACTCTTACCAAAATCGGCAATATAAGAATTTGGTAAACGAGTCTATTCATAAATGACCAGAGGCCCGATTGTGAAAAAGATATAGCTTCATGCGGCAAAAATTCGCATTCCGTGTCAACCAGCCCGTGTCAACCCTTTCAAACCCAGAGCTGTTTCTGGGAGAAATCAAATTTCAAGATTTTTCATTTTGAATACTTGAAAATTTTACACTTAATGATAATCATCCTGGCAGCTAAATATTTCGTCATTAAAATTTACTCTACTAAATAATAATTAGTTTAGATATCTCCTAAATAGAGCTGAAAGTTTAAACATTTTTGATGTTGCTTAGAAGCACCATTGGGTTATAAAGGGTTAAGAGGCGAACTCTCTTGCACCTTCCTTCCAAACTGCATGCATTCTGGCTCCCCCTGGGCGCCAATCGCGCTGTTAAAGCGTCCTCCATCGGGAGACCCAGAAGCCCACTCCCACTAACAAGTAGTCCTCAGCCTTCACACCGCCACTCACTTAACAAAAAACTGAACTCGCCGTCCTCAAGATAGCGGTATGTTTTGGTCGCGCTCGTTGAAATTAGCCACGACTGTCAACTCGCCACCTGATCAACTTCCGAAATCTTCGACACCGAGGTTTTTAGCCGCCAGAAAACGGTTTCCAATCACACAATGACTGGGAAATACACACTATTCATAAGAATCCGGTCCCTTTCCCCAAACGAACCAAAGCTACTGCAATTAAATTATTCAGAACAAATTCTCATCCATCATTTACTCGGTATAACATCCGACTTTTTAACATTGCGAATCTCTGAAACTTGTTACCACTTCTCACCTTCCAAACGCCATTGCCCTTCTTACCACATCTCCTGGTTGTAAAACTCTACTTTTTTATTCGCCTTTCTTACAGTTTCCTTCATGTTTTCTCCGTTTTTCTTCTTTATTTTTTCGTTTCTAAACAATTTAAAAACACCAAACGGTAGGTATCTTCTTCCTTCATTCGCCTTGAGTTTGAAATAATGTTTACCAATATGACCCTGACTCTTTCTAAAATAGGTTTTGTGGTGACTATTATCTTTCATCTTATCACACTTTATTTTATGTCCGTTATACGCAATGGAAACTGGTTAAATTATGTCTTTTAATTTCCTTCCCTAATCCCAGAAGAGAATTTAATTACTCTCCCCCCCCCCCCCCCCCGCAATTCAATTTCCCAACTTAAATATATGTGAAAGCAGCAGATAAATATTAGTTCACTGAAATGGCTCTTAACATCGCATCGTGGACTGCATTAGTAAAAATCTTCAGATGACGAATGCGGTTTTGATGTAACTCTCAAACTCTCAACTACAGAAAACTTACAATCATTTTAAAAATCTCACAAAGTCGTAATAAGGTTAATCACTCCAAATACTGTAAGCAATTTACCATTCGCAAGGAAGATATTAGGAGGGCAAATTGACAGATGTCACGGGATGGTAGTTTTCTGTGAGGAGCTGCGTCTCCAATACAAACACATTCTTAGTCAGACCCGCCCTAATAACAAATTTAGGTGTAGTACACCCACCACTAAACTACTTAGTTGGGTGTGTCTAAAATGGGTGACGGCTCCTGTCAGAAAACTAGAAGCCGGTTGATAGTTATAGATTTCCCCTCCAGTTTCTTAATTTAACAAAGCTGCGTTGTTTTAGCTATAGAAGTAAAAAAAGACAATAGCATTTATTACTATCCGCAGAGCCCTCTCTCTCTCTCGCCCTTAGACAACTAACACCCTGTAAAACTTTCATCGGCCATGCCACTACCATATTATTTCATTCCTATCTAGAAATCCTACCAGACCAATTGAGCTCCTCATAAGGATTCTCGATATCGCATACTCATACAGTCCAAATGAAAGCTTAAAAAGCTGCAAAGTAAATGATTAAAGGACTGGAAGAGTAAAAATAACCTATTCTCCAAAAAATAACCTATTCTCGCGGGTGGACTATTGCACACGATTTATATCGCCAGCTTTGAAAATTTTAATACACTTACCACGTCTACTGGTGTACAAAATGTCATTTTTTTGCATAAATGTGGTGCGTGTGGATAAAATCCGATTATTTTTTTTAACACTTAAGTATATAGAAACCGTTAATTTTAATAAAAAGGAAAATTTTATTCCATTCTCCAGTAGATGTTAGAACAGTTCTACCGCATCGACCTGAGTACCCTAACATATATTATTTCGATAAATTTGAATGCCTTCAGCGATTCGCTAAAGCCCTCTCTTAAAAATAGCATTTTTGAGTATGGAAGTTGAAACTTTGCAGAGTTTTTTTCAATATATAAATGCGTGTTTTGATGTAAAATGACATTCATAAGTTAATTTTAAAACAAAATACATGGCTTCAAAGTAGAACAAATTTCGCCGAAATTGCCCGCATTGCATTTTTTTCGAAATTCTGTTTACAACTAATGGCACACCATTTGTATTAATCCAACTCGTTACATATACGATATAATAATATTATCTATAATATCATTTAACGGTTTGTTGTTGTTAATGCTCATCGAATTTCACGACTTACAATTAGTTGTGGTATTTGTGGCCGTTACGATACAAAAAGGCGGACCCCGTTTTTTCCCGCGGGCTTGCAGCAATAACTGCAACGCCGTGACGCTTCGATGACGAATTCTGACATCCCTGTTAGAAAAGTTAGCCACAAGGGCGTACTCAGGATAAAAACTAGAGGGGGGCAAAAATCGTGTGCAGAAAAGTGTAACCAGAAAAGGTTATGAAACCAAAATTTCAAGTAAATTATAACGGCGTTTTATTAGTTTTTAATATATTTGCCCAGGAAAAATATTTTTATTTTAATTACATGTTTTATACTTATATCAATTTTCTTGGATTTAAGGAAAATATGTTCAAGAATATCGTTTTTAACTAAATTTACTTTTGCTTCTAGGGGGAGGGTAGCTGCCCCCTCCTGCCCTCCGGTGGGTACGCCCACGGTTAGCCGCATGAACTTGTGATCATACGCCATGTGGTCACCATGATAATAATCAATCTCTCTCCTTTTTGGTCTCATAACACCTACTACACATTTCTCCTCCCCTGTTTTTCGCATTTGAAGGCGTAATATTTCGCGAAGACTGTATTTCCTGAACTCCAAGCCCTCAGGTGTGCTAAATTTTATCATCTTCCAAAACGGCACAAATTTAATCAGCTCGATTGTCTCTCGTTTTATTCTGGCTTGTATTGGTTGTTTTCTTGCGTTCTGGGTTGAAACAGCAATAAACTAAGCACATCCAAGGACAAGAGGGTGCGCTGTCATCATGTCATCTAGAATGGAGGGAAGGAATGTAAGGCCTCCACAGGAGAATCAACAGCGTGAACTATCCCCACATCGATAAGGCGAGCATTCAGTTAGAGTTGAGTGGGAACTTCCGCCACCAGGAAAAACAGAAGAAGAACAAAGAAGGAAAACGCGTGATTTCGTCTCCTTAATGGCCTATCACAAGATCGACGTGAATCGAAGGTTTTCGCATCCCCAAGTTCTTGCCATATAATTATGCAACAAAGGTTTACTAAAAAAGGAACCTCTTTTACGCTGAGAAACTTTTAGCCTTTCTTTGAATCATGTTCCATAGATGTCTTCCTAAAGTATTCAACTTGTAAATAATCCCTACAAATATAGCGCACGCGTATATGCAGGTATGGCTTGGTACTTTTACCTCAAGGAAAACAAAAGAAAAGCAAACAAAGCAAACGCATGATAATGATCTGTGAGCTATCCCAAATGTCTTGCCTTCTATCTGTATAAGATACGTGCGTCAGAGAAGGAACCTACCTTTTAGCCCGAAAGTCTCAATTCATCCCGCGAAAATAGCTGACTGTTTTTTTCACTTGAATTAATCACAAGATAAAGAATCCCACTAAAGATAACGCGTTCATCTGCGCAGGTATGATTTGATTCTTCAAACTTAAGCATATAAGGAGAAAGTAATTTATGTAAGGTATTTTTTCATCTTATAAATAACCCATCAAAAGACTGACGTGATCTCGAGCCATTCGCCGCACGATGACCTAGTCTTAAATCTATGCAACAAGATTAATTAACGAAGAGACCTTCTTCCTCATCCAAAAAACCTTAATCCATGTCTCAACTGCAGCAGCAAAGACTCATACCGAAAGCTGGCATACAATTATTACTACGATTATCAACTTACTAGATAATTACTAAGCATAGAATCCCTTGATCAGATTTGACATTCCTGCGTACCTACTCTACCGGTAAATTAACCTTCAACCTTTCTTCGTCGGATCACCAACTTCCTCAGAGAGAAAAGAAAATATATTATACTATTTAATACAGATGCTTTACACATATGGTGGATTAAAAGGGGGAGTAAAATTTAAAAAGTAAATACTAACAAGAGCAATATTTCGGCCTCTGCGCTAGCGGCCAAGATTGAAATGCGAAATCCAAGATCATATGATCCCTGATAATTCGATTGGCTGATTCCAACGATGATAGCGCCTAATATTATGCTGTTTATATCGATTATATTTAAAAGTCACGAGGATAGAGAAGCAGTGGGATTTGTATAACGTCTATTTACTAGCGTTTTAATAGCAAATTTTGTCCATTTACCATTGTAACATTGAATTTAGGGGTCTCAATATTAGCCTTAGCCTTCGGTTACTGTGAAGCCACGTTGTACACTCTGGTTCACCTTTTTTTAAGGATTTACATGCATTGACCATAAATACACTCTTTTACAATGATTCATGGAGCGATGACACGGACGATGAGGAGTTTTCCTTAAGAAGGTGAATTTATATTTTTTAAAGTCAATAATTTAACTATTTCATAGGATCTCTTATGGCCAATAAGCTATTAAACACCAATCTTAAAATTTTCCTCGGTATGCTTTAAATCACTCTATCAGCTTTTGAATCCGAAGGATGTTTTGGATATGTGAAGGTGGAGTTTACTCCAAACCAAAGTCACGGACGTGTGAATAAAACACATTCTGAGTATAGGAGAGGGAGCAGTTTCTTTATACCGCTTCTCTTGGGATCGAAGCCAGGACCGTTAGGTCATAAACCAAGTTCTCTCCTTGCTTGAGTACCACGCTGCCCTATTTATGAAATAAATTGTGGCGAATATTGAGTTATGTTTCAATCATGCCACGTGAACGGCGGTAAAATTAATATGGACAAAATGCCCTGGACCGGGAATCCAAACACGGATCATTGGCTTCCATGCTCCTAACATCTAGCATCATGATCCTCGGTAAATTACCATTACATTCAAGGAACCTGCATAACGATTTTGTCTGCGCATTAACCGGGTAAGCCTAAGATCTACGTGCGAGACCATAGAGACCAGGATGAAGGATCATCAACGACACCTCAGCCTGGTACAACATCATAAGTCGGCGTTCGCAGAGGATGCCATTAACGATGACCATGTCATCAAGTGGAAAGACACGAAACTGCTCTGCCACGCCCGAGGCTTCCAGGACAGGGTGGTTAAAGAAGCAATCGAGATCCGGCTGACCAAAAGAAAAAAAGTTTTACCAATGGATACCACCTCAGCCAATCATGGAACTCAATTATTAGGCGCATTCACCAATCACATCCGGCATGACCCCTGGGGAATCGTATCTCGGCGCGGTTGTTCCATTCCTGCATCAAAATGGCATGAAGACGATGAGCTACGCGCCCTTCCAAACGTTGGTGAAGATGGATTTTATAACGCGAACGAAGGCCCGAGAAACATTCAGTGTTCTCATACGCCGGGAAAGTCTCTACATACTTTATCAAAGATCTGAGATTCGATTCCCGGCACAGGGGAATATTTTTCTTTTTAAAAATTATGCATAAGAGATACATATTTTTCTTAAGAGGAACTCCACTTTGGGCGTGATAACGTGACGTCCATCCCCTGCCGCCTCCCGTCTGCTGGCCGGCTATCCACGTGTACACCCTGCGGTGAAGGGGCAAACGAGAGACAGAGTTTTTCGACGAATCAGAACAGGTTGGAGAAGGCAATCTGGTCTGCAGATCGAGGTCCTGGATCGCTCATACACCCACCACCGCCCTGACTACAATCAAAAATCCGGAAGGGTCAAAATAATCGAGTTTTGTGTCTCCCGAAATCACTCCTCTCCGCGAAATTTTCTTCCGCATTGGTGAATTGGCAGAGATGGCTGACTGGGATGTCTGAAGGTAATAGACAAGCATATGCGTCTCAGGTGGCTTAGAGTTTGGGTTCCCTCAACGAAAACAGTAGGCACTCGGGTCATGATGCTTGCCGTCACCAAATCACAGACTCCTACCAGGAGAACTCTCTCTGTCGCTCGCTACGAGGACGACGAGGCTACTACGAAGTAGAATGCAGGGGCGCGACAGAATCAGCATTCGCATCTAACAGCTATTGCTCACGGTAGCATTTTCGAGGCTGCTTTATAACACCCACTACTTAAACGATAAACACATTCCTGCGATTTAATTATTATAAAAACAATGTTGAAGCGATAAGTTTAGAATGATAGTTTTTATTTATTTTATTTTATTTATTTAAGGAGTTGCTCACATACAGAATTTCTGCCAATTTACTGTGACGCAGTAACAACATTAAATTTTAACATAAAAAATCTCAACAAAGAGTACAGGAATTAGATAGTAAAGAACAAAATAGATGGCACGAGGAAATTTAGGAGGAAAAATGGGAGGTATATTTATTAGCCGAGGAATGGGACATGGCGAGTTTGACAAATGAGTTCAAGGGCAGAAAAAACGGATCAATATTGTATGGTAATGAATTGAGTAGGGAGCAAAGGCGGTGTTGGAGTGAGCGCTTACCGAGGGATAGTCTAGGGATAGGCGTATGGAGTAAGGAATGTGTACGAGTGGATCGGCAAGGCACTCTGAAATTGATGGATGAAAGAAAATCAGGACAATCAATGTGTAAATTTAGAATATTGTAATTAAGTTTTAAATATGTTTTAATCCTTTGTTGGTAGAGATCAGTGATTGATAGAGAAGATAGGAGTGAGCTGGAGGACATGACACTTAAGTGGAGAACTCTGTGTCTTACGATTCTGGCGAAGAAGCTGGTTATGCTGTCAAGAGAGGTGAGGTTAGAGGGAGCTGCGATGATCCATATGGGAAAGCAATATCCGGTGACTGGAAGGATAAATGCTGAGAAGTACGATTTTAGAGATGTGGGATCGGTTATTACTGTGTAGCGGTGGAGGAGACCTAAAGTGACATAGCTTTGCTCTTGATTAAATGAATGTGTTCCGAGAAGTTAAGTTTAGTGTCAGTTATGACGCCTAAATCCTTCACAGCCGAAACACGTTGAAGAGGTTCGGAATAAATGAATATTGAAAAGTAATAGTGGATTTTTTTAAGAGAAATCGAAATGGAATTGCATTTACTGAAATTTAAGTGTAGGTTTTATCGCAATGCATGTTGCCCACGGACAGATTAACGCTTATACGTTTCATAAACTCCAATTCTTTATTACTTATATCATGGAAACAAAATACTATCACGAGGAAGCCAGTTTTTTTAATTGAATGGATTTTTGAAATGTTTCATCGAACAATTTAGTGCTAGCAACAAGTACAAATAGATTAATGCGCATTTACCGGGCGTCCATTTTATACTAATCCGAAAGATGCTCTAATAGGCGTATGGTAGGTGTCGTTATGGATTACTATGTCTTTAAAATAGTAAAATCTACGCAGACGACGGAGGGACGGTGGCAGAAACTTAGAACTTAAACGCTTCGAGACCACAGGGAGATTGGGATGGTCTCGACATAAAACTAGTTGAAGCGATTGGACTTGAAGATACACGCTACATCCTGTAATTTAGTCGCGAAATAAACCTTTTTTCTCGAGTTTTTTTCTACAATTCCACTCAATTTCACATGAAAATTCTACTTCGTTCCTAGCGAGTTTTAGACATTTGATTTGAAAAGCGGAACATAACTCTACTCATCAAATTCCACTCCACAACTGGTGCCTGTGATTTATTTATGTACCAGAACATCTTAGATATAGGAAAAAGATTTCGTACTTTTCACCTGAGCCAGACCTGACACTCACTAAAAGTAGGCCTACGTTCTCAATAGTGATGTAGAGTTTAGGTTTTTTTCTACGAAATCAAATGGAATACTGAGATGAAAACTAAATACTATGGTAGCGGAATTAATAGTCCACGCTCGGTGACAGTTAATCCCTACCACATATATTATGCGTTCAATTTCAAATTGCAGGTTCATACACAGGTATATTAGTGCATATTGGAGGAAATTTACTGACCACTTACCAAACACCCTAGCGTCGGCTAGTAAGCAATCATATAAATATCGATGCTGTAGGGCCGGAACTGGGAGTTTTGTCAAGAGGCAAATATCAGATTGCTGCCCCCCTCTCCTGATCCCCCCTCGCTCCCTCCCACCCCCTCCTCTAAAATATAATACATCCTTAAGCTATTTTTTTGAGATCCGGTAATTGAAATTACACACCGTACGTTTGCAATTAAGAAGCTTTATTAATATAATTGTTTAATAATTTATAAATGGATAATTACAGTTCAATAATTTAATTAGAAAAACGAAATAACATTTTTAATAAACTTACCATATTTTGCCGCCCCTTGAAATTTGCCGCCCGGAGCACGTGCCTACTTTGCCCCGCTACATTGTCCGGGCATGTGCTGCTGTCAACGCTACGCTTCGTCTCATCAAATCCAAACGAAAGAACTATAGATACTAAAATTTCAATAATTTGATCAAAAATAGGTATGACCCGTGATATCTAGTCCAGGTAATGAGCATGTGAGATTCGGAAATAAGTGCATTTACTGATCCAATGGCTCGCCCGTTGAGGCTGACGAAACATGCCATATGTAATGATGGAGTGCTGCGTGCGACGCGAGGGTGGTCGGACAGCGGTGGGTGGATAACGGAACAATCTAAAAATATAAAAAAAGAATTTTTTTGATAAAATTTAACACCTTGAGCCCTAATGCTCAACACAAGACGAAACAGGAAAGTTCAGTCAATAATTTACGACAGAGAAAGGCAAGACGAAACGGGTTCTCATGTCACTGATATTTAGGAACCAGAGGATTGATGTTCTGGACAAATGCTACCTTTTTCAACCTTAGCCATGTGATCATACCGCTTCGCGGTTCCAATGAAATGATTCGCTCCTACTATCGGAAGTTTTGACTGTGATAACCTCGAAGATAAGTTATGTATTCGACAAGGCCCACTCTCCGGAAAACGATCAACACTAATCCATGGAATTTTCATGCGCTTTATAACTCATTTACAAAATTAGGCTGTCACCAGGTCTACTTAGAGACTCAAATATTTATTAGGATGACTGCTGAACTATAAAGGACGAAGTAGTAGTCGTCCGAAACGTTGATATATCCAAGCCTGACCGATTCAGCGTAGTTGTCGGTCAAGGATAACCGCGCAAGAACTCGATCGATTGTTGCCGGCCATCATATTTATATTTCAAATGTTGCATTGTTCATTTAAAGCATATTTAACCCCGTTTATTGTAAAAAGGTACTTATTTAATGGCTAGCAAAACTAATCCGGAAATATTTTCATGTTTTATCGCGCGAAGCATTACGGATTTCTCTCATCATATCCACATTCCAATGTCCTCATTGAATACATGACATATTGATATGTTAGAGGTTATCATGCTCAAAACTTCCAGTAGCAGGTGCACTCATTCTATTCTATTAGAACTGCCAAGCGGTAAGATCACACGCATAAGCTTGTAAAGGGTAACATTTGGTTGTATTATTGATCTTCTGGATCCCAAATATCATCGACTTGAGAACTCGTTCCGCCCTGCCTTTCTCTGTCCCAATTATTCACTGAGCTTTCCTGTTTCGTCTTGTGCTGAGCATTTGGCCATTAGGAGTTGACTTTAATCCAAATTTTCCTTTCTTTCAATGTTTTTAGGCTGTTCTTTTTTCCCCCCATAGCCGCTGTCCATCCACTATCGTGCCGCTAGCAGCGCCCCATCATTCCCCATAGCATATTTGGTCTGCCTCGACACGCGAGTCATTGGTCCGGTAAATTTACTTCTTATTGACTCCCACATCCTCCTTCCGTGGACTGAATAACGCGGACCATACCTTTTTATGATAACATTTATGAAAATTTTGGATCACGAGTACATTCAACAGGATCGGGTGATACGCCGTGGAGCAGCACCGACGGCAGCAGCGTCTACATGTTTCCTTTCGAGACGTCTCTAGGGTGTTTGGTAAGGCGTGAGTTTATCTCTTCGAGCGGGCACTTATCAAAATGTAGATGAAATAAATCTAATTGTTTTAATTCTTTTAAGACTGTAAAATACTAAGATAATGGAGTTCCTCAATTTTCCGCTCGCTGAATGGGATATTTGTGGTCATGGGGTCGCAGTGTGGTTCCAATCCCTCCGGCTCCAAATATTCCGGTTGCCTCAACCGCAAATTCATTGCTCTTGGGGAAGGAAAAATAAATATAAGTCAAGACCCTCGCTTGTCCCTGACGAGATCTCCACAAATAGGAGTGGGGGGAGTGAAGTGGTCGCCTTTTCTCACTGGAGGACGACCGCCACCGAAAATTGAGAATTTACAAATGCCAAGGGTTCAATAAGAAAGTAGGGCTAAAAAGGTCAGTTCAGCTGCGCCTCTATGCGGCACACGTTTGGGCAGTATTTTGTGGTAAAATACACGTGCCTATTAGACATGTGTCAAATGGGAAACAATGATTCTTCCTGGAGATGACCATTTGTGAATTGACCGGACTTTGTAGACTATCTCTCGGGTCCTCAAAAGACGCTAAGGGGCGGTTTTATGATGTACAGTCACTTTCAAAAGATTTACGACGCCAGTTTGTGGCGCCACTTCTGCTTCCCGGGGAATTTTATTTTCCCTTACTCTTTTTGTTTTCCTTGGTTACTCACAGAAAATATTTCGTTTGCGGGTGAAGATATATTCACTCGGGGGATATTTTACTTGCAAATTGATCATTCTGTTTCGATTCATGCCGGATTTGATGATTATTTCGTGTGAATTTATTCCGCACTTTCAGCGATTTTCCTTGTTTGTTTATATTTTACGTATTACAATACTTTATCTGGAGGCAGACGTGGTGGTCTAGTGGGAGTGAACGACTATGAAGTGACTGTGAAGGCGATCGTTAGAAGTTCGACTATCCAACGCGGAAATTTGTCTCACAATTTTTTAAAACTCGTTTACTTCTTTTGTATTTCTTTATAGGTTTCAAACTATTTTAAATTCGCAGCAACACTATCATATACTATTTTTAGTTGCAATGAGTCACATAGAAGTTAAAAATAGGGTAAGTATGGCCTTAACCTTTTTAAGAATGGCTACATTTAATAGGCAAGGGTTTCGAAAAAAAGGGGCAGCCATTGGTTAAGCGCGGATAAAAACCGGCGTTAGCGTTTTGAACCGTTAAAACACTGGTGCAAGGAGTTATTCGAGGAGCTTTTCGTGTTATTACGAGAAACTTACCATTATTTTTGGATTAATATCGATCTTAATTATTTGCTTAAATACATTTACCTCGCACTCTCCTTGGTTTTCTTGGTTGTGCTATCAGATTTGAAAACTTTTTCGCTCCTTTAAGGAGTGTGAGCATTTTGTGATCATCGATATTCGTAAGCTTACATTTTTGTGCGTCATTACATGATGTCTAAGTTTAGTTATATAACATAGCCTTCATAATGATCATTCTCAATAAGCCGTAAATTGCATTCATAATCATCACATACTAGGTACTTCACTAGGGTTTCGCATTGAATGCGTTCTCTGGTACCCAATTAATGCAACGATTCAACTAATCTCTCAGAACGGATTTGTCCAATTAATCGGTGGGCTGAAAAAGAAACTTGCCGCTTTTATACCCTATTGTGAATGCAAAACCTAAAGGGCCTACAGATCTCACTACTTATTGTAGTGACACACCTTTCTATAATCATTGCGTTAGGTCGAGCGCATTTTTAAGTATTTCAATCCTGTAGGAGTCTATATTATTCATATGTTGGTATAAAAAGACATTAAAACTCTTTATAAACTATGCGTAAGTACTGAATAATAATTATGACAATCAATACATAGAAGTCATAGGTTTTCATGAGCAAAAATAAATTAGGAAAAACCTGAGACTTCATCACAGCAATATTACTAGTATGTGACAATTGAAGATTGCCATAGTTTTGAATTGGTAATCATTGGAAAAGGACCTGGGAACCATGAACAATGGAAACGCGAACTAAAGGAAAAAATGTGATTCACAAACAACTTCATCGATAATTCAGAACCAATCTTGAGCTTCTGAGCTATGGAAGAGCAAAGGAGCAGGCGGTTGAATCCAGCCTTACGTGGACAGATAATAATAGATATGGTGGAGGAAGGCAAAACCGTTGACTAAATATCTGGGCTGCTGACTTTGTCCCGGAATACTATTTATTACCGGGTAAGGTGTTTCAAGGAAGACGACGCGTCGCTGATAGACAGGCGAAGGAGCGGCATACCTCGAGCCACCCACGATTTCGAGGAGAGCATGATTCGCCATTTGATCGAGGATAATAATTTTTGCCAGTAGATGCTTTATCCAGAGGGGTGCAATTTGAAAGCGGTTTCGTTTCGACCCGGAGGGAAACGAAAATACGAGGCCTAGGTTTATTTTCGTTCCCGCACGAAATTAAAATCACCAAGGAGTTTAGTTTCGACCCGGGACGAAACTTTAATCCCAGAAACGAAACTAAATAAATCGAAACCCCGCTGCTGATCACTAAGTTTCGATCCCAGAAGTTGAGTGGAAGGGGAAAAGAGGGAATAGTTTCGACCCATTTCATATTCGACTGAATACTGCGTTGCGCATTATGAGTGGAAAAGTGCCCCATGAATTTAGAGGCGGTTGGGCGAACCTCTACTCCATTCAACCATTCTTCGTGCTAGGTGCGGGTGGGTCCGGGTTACGGTTACCCTCTTTTTCATATACACAGCCTTAAACATGTACTAGCCATTCATAGAAATTATACGTCTAATCTTTCCCAACTATAGTGTTCGAAGTTGAGAATGTGGTCCCTCCGGTGCGAAACGTAATCAACGTTTCCGCGTCAGAGGTTTGGTTTAGTTTCTACCCGAAGTAGTTTTGACTCCGATTTCGTTTCCACCCTCATTTTAGCTCCACGGGCTTTTATTATTTTTCGCTTCGTTTCTAAATTTCGCTCCCGGGAATGAAACTATTGAAATTTTACTAGTTTTGACTTTCGTTTAGTTTCGACTGCCATCCCTGCTTAGAAGACGGGTGATGGAGCTTAGTATTCAACTTCTCAAACATACCCTCAAGCCATTCCAAACAGACCAGCAAAAACATTTGAGGCGGGAAAATTTTACTTAGCGAATGGGCTATTTGGAACGTCATAATTTACGCAGCATATAATAAGGAAGAATAGAATTGCGGAGGATGACGAATACATGGTATGAAACAAATTCTTTCGAGTAGTAAATTGCAAAGAATTGTCTGCATTCTTTTTTCAATAACAATACACGTTGATTCATAAGTGTATGAGAGCGCATTGGATGTATCAAGTGTGAATGACAGCCGGTGAACGAATGCATTGGGAAATTAAACAATATTTTATATTTTAGATTCACAAATTAGGTTATTATATTTTTTGTTAAATTATTACTCGTTGAACTTCATTTATAAGGCGATCAAAAATAGTGAAAGCTTTATTTTTATTTTTAAATCACCTAGACCATAGTGTCATTAATAATGAAAGGAAAAGAGTGGCTCTTTCCTGCCGGTCTTACACGAGTACATTAGCTGCATGTATGAGGATTGTACATTAGCCGAGGCCAGGTTATTATCCAAGCTTTACCGGGTTACGGTTACCCTCTTTTTCATATACATAGCCTTAAAAATGTACTAGCCATTCATAGAAATTATACGTCTAATCTTTCCCAATTCCTAACGTTAAATGACTCATTATCGTTAAAGAAATTATAAAGCTGTTGCTGTGAATTTACAATGATTGGAAATATATAAAGAAATACGAAACGAGTGAATGATCTGAAAAAAATATGAGTATAATGTTTCCAACGCCGAGGATTCGATCTCACAATCTCCAGCATCAAAACCGCACGGTTACTCCACTAGGTCACCAAAATTGCGTTCATGGGTTGTTTTAAAATACATACAATAGAAACCAACAGTCAAAACCCGTACCAACGATCAAGTATGTAGTAAATGCACACGAAATACTCAAATCTTAAATAGTTAAATCTCAATACTTAAATCTGACATAAATCGAAACAGAATGATTAGCACGTAACATCCCCCCCTCCCCCCCGAGTGAATATATCTTCACCCGCAAACGAAATATTTTCGATGAGTAACCAAGGAAAACAAAAAGAGCAAGGAAAACGAAAATTTCTCGAAAAGCCGAAGTAGCACAACAAACTTTGCCCTTAAATGTTTGAAAGTGACTGTACCTATGATTAGTGTTAACCGTTAAATGATGAAGCCGTAACATGGACTGGGAATGGTTTTAACTTATCGCGAAGATAAGTAGCTTAGCGAAAAGGTCGATTAAAGTAGTGGCCATAAATGTCAACTTCAACTTTTACACGATGCAAAATGTCATCTAAAGATTATAAAATACGTCAAAGTAGATAAATATACCTGTACACATACTATACACTCCGTTCCTTTAACTTAACTCTTCAAAACATTTACGTCCCCTCTGTTTTGCGCGAGTGAAGGCGTAAGCTTCGCGACAAATGTACACTGTCGTGCAGTATAAATGTAAGCCGAAAGCAATCACCCATTGTCACTCGAGTACCCTAATGATATCTTAGATAATCAAGTGATTGCAGGGGCGCAGCCAGGAATAAAGGCTGGGGGAGGTTTCGGTGCCGGGGTGTGTGGGGGTATGGTATACCCACCGGGATAAGCTGTAGGTGCGAGATTAGCAATTTGCGGAATTTTAAGATAAATGGTTCAAAATGGTGAGTTTTACGGCTTTCTAAGGCATATTTTATTAATCATTGCGCTAGTCTATTAGTAATATGAATCCAATGAAGTAAAATGATTTAAACTTAAAAATTTCTCTAATCTCTGGGGGTTTATTCCCCAAAACCCCCCCCTCGCTGCGCCACTGAGTGTTTGAGTACCTACTCCACTGAATACTCTCTCACTTACTCATTGCCTCAACCCGCAGATTGGCTAGGGTTGCGGGGTGGATTCACCCAGCCTGCACATTTAATCCCACCTGTTCTGCATATTTGACAGTTAGTTTTCGCGAATACAGAAGCTCAGGCTCACATCTTTTCAGTTCCCATTTACCAGCCTTTTTATCACCACAATACCTCGGATACTTCTTTCATCCTATCTTCCATTTTTTTTCTCTTTCCAGATGTTTGTCAGTTAATCACGTTTATAGGCTTCCGTCGGTTCTCCATTCTTTGCATGTGCCCACTAAATTCCAATCTCCTGTTCAATACTTCCTCGGAGGTTTTTTCGGTGTGGAACATCGTTATTTCATTTTCTATTCTATCTACTACCAATACTCTGATACAGTCCTCGCTGGAGCATACGACTTGAAATGCGCAGAATAGAGATAATAAGTGATTGGAAGGTATTAAGGAGGGGAACGCAGATGAAAGCGAGCACATGGCAGGCAGAATTTTCAGCATAGCGTCTCATTTTAGAAATGGTGATTCGAGCCATCATTATCATTATAATTAGTCAGCAATCCACATCTACGTATTTCTTCTCCTTCACATCCTTCCTTACCTGTTTCATTCGAGGCCTTCCTTTTCCGTTCTTGCCATCTACTTTTCTCCGACGATTGTCTTCATCAGACCATTATGTCTCAAGATTTGCTTGCATCAACCAGTGCCTGTAATACTTTCGCCGACTGATTATTAAATGCCTAGTCGTCAGCGAACCTCAATGATTTTTACATTATCTCTTGATTTCGACTCCAGCCTCTGACTCATCTCATGCCTTCCAGCAGTGGACAGCAAATCGGAATCGTAGAGGAGCATCGATCATTATGCTTCCCCGCCAACTCAGTCAAAGAAGAGACAAGGCCCACCACATAATCCAATAAGGCTGGCCACTAGCTGGAGGCATTCAAATTCATTGAAAGTAAATGAAATATTCCAAAGCTGGAAACAAAAATCACCAGCATAATCCCGCCGCGGCGCGCCGGCGTTAACCTTCCACCTGGGACAATCGCCTTTTAGAAAATAGACTCTTCCGGTTCCAATATCAACTACTTTGCACTGCTGTAAACTTTCCCGGGGACTGTACAATTTCGAACGCCTTCCTTCTCGGTTTCCAATCTCTGCATTTCTCCCTGAGTAACTTCCCAGAATTGATGCAAATAAAAAAAAGATCAGAAACCAATTCTCAAGAAGGCCTTCATAAAAGTCGGCACGCCACTGAAAATATTTCCCTTATAAGCATAAATTCTCCGCGCGATTGCTCTCCTTTTAGGGCGACTGAATTTCACAGGCATACAAAATCTTGAGTAAGGCTTTCAAATAACCGGATTGAATACATTTTTACAGCCATTTCCGTGGACTCAAACAGCAAAATATCGCGATAGAGAGCGTATAGAATGTTCATGACAGAATTTATCCGAGATGTGCTATGGAATTTTAGATTCTAGAGCATTACATTTAAATCGAGTCATAAGGTCTATTTTTAAATACAGAGCTATATTGAGAGATGGAACGGCAGGTTATCAGAAATGGGTAAGGAAGCACAGGAAGATCCCTGAATTAAACCAAAGGTTTTTCATTAACAATAAGCAATGAAGGGACCATTAGAAGAACTGAAGTCTTCATTAATATGCGACCTAGTCAAGGTTATCAAAGATAAAGAGTTCGGGGAAAAAAGAAAGTGATGGATACTTCTCAATTTTTCCAAGAATGTACAGAGATATGGGTAGTGCAGAGAAAGGAATTACCGCACTCACCTTGAATGAATGTAATACACATTATAGTGGCCAAGGTCGAATTACGCTCTACTCTCACCAATATAAACAAACCTTTCGGGCTTGATTACTGAGTGAGGTAAATCTAGTGTGATAAACATAGAATCTTAAGACTGCGAGGGCATAGATCAATGAGGAACAGCAAGATGACAACACAGATGATAGGGTTCTATAGGTAGGAAAACATTTAAAAAAATTGTATTTTGCAGAGGCTTATCTAGAGCCTTATATTACGAGCTCGCGATGCTTTGCAAAACCTCACAATTTTGGACTAATTTGTGATTGATATTCATGCAATATTCCTCGCACCGATTATTACCTAACGTGTCAACCAGCGCTAGTAAACCCTTCACCGACTGATTCTTCCATGCCAGATTCTCTATAATTTTTACACTATCCCTCGATTTCAAGTATTGCCTCAAACTAATCTCACGCCTCTCGCACTATTTCTTCCGTATTAAACAGTATAGACGATACCGGACAAACCCTGCCTCACACCTCGGCCAATACTTGTCCATCCTGACTCTTCGTTAGCATCCCTAACTTGAGATACTTGACTTAAATCTTTCCACTTGCTTCACAGCTTTGATCTCTCTCCGCGTAACTATTACGATCCGAGAGATAGTTTACAAAATCCGATCAATAACACAAATGGTCATCATGAAGAAGAGTCACTATCTCCTATTTGACGGATATCTAATTGACACGTGTATTTTACAAGGATGTTGTATTTATCTGGAGGCGCTGTATTCGAGTTATAAGCGTGGTCAGAATTCCGCCATCTTGGTTTGACAATTTTCGGACTTACAATTAGTCTCAAACGTGTGCGTATGTCCATAATCAAGTATTCCATTCCTTATATTCCTCTGATTTATAAAATGAAATGAAAATGCAACAAGCATTCTATTGGATCGAAGTTTTTCCCGGCGAACAAGTTGAAGGAATTCTTCTCGGGTTTTCCACCGGTTGAGGCTTTCCATGACCGACGTTTCGAGGCTCGACTCGAGCATCGTCATCATCGTCATCGTCATCGCCCTGATGACGATGCTCGAGTCGAGCCTCGAAACGTCGGCTATGGAAAGCCTCAACCGGTGGAAAACCCGAGAAGAATTCCTTCAAGCATTCTATTCCTTATATCGCCTCTGATTTATAAAATGAAAATGCAACAATTACTTCTCGATTGTCGTCGCAGTTTTCCGATCGTTTGTCATACTACTGTGTATATTAAACTGTGCTTATAGTCAAATCGTGGTGACAATATATCGTCGTGAACATACTATCGTACTATTATTGCGTCCGGTCCGCTATCGTAAGATTTCTATTGGCTATAATATTATTAATTACCAGTAGAAGTGCAGGGGAATGGATATTTTACACTTGTAAAATGTTATTTTCGGCTAAGGTAGTTGCGCAGCTGAACCGTGGTGATTGACAATAATTTTCCCTTGGGAAAAGATATTCGACGCATATTTTCACGAAGCCTTCCCATAATGAAAGGAAAAAGGTTTACTGTGTTCGTTTGCGATAGTTTTTTTAACGTAACAACGATCACGACCGAATATTTCAGCAAATAGTTAGCATTGACTCTTATGGGATTATCATTGTTTTGTTCAAAGTATCTATCTATCACACCCAAGCGCACCCATTCCTTCCACACAGCGCTCAACGCTCGGAACCAGTGGTGCCCCCTCCAGTATATTTACAACCTCCTTGGAATTTTACCACAGAGCATGGTCAAAGCGCGTGCCCCATAGAGGCGCAGCTGAATTGATCTGTTTAGCCCTGTTTTCTTAGTTAACCCTTGGCATTTGTAAATTCTCAATTTTCGGTGGCGGTCGTCCTCCAGTGAGAAAAGGCGACCACTTCACTCCCCCCGCTCCCATTTGTGGAGATCTCGTCAGGGACAAGCGAGGGTCTTGACTTATATTTATTTTTCCTCGGCCAAGAGCAATGAATTTGCGGTTGAGGCTTACCGTGTAAACCGGAAGACCACGAGACACAGGGATCGAAACCGCACTGTGGCACCACGGCCACAATTATCCCTTTCAGCGCAGCGGAAAAGTGAGGGCCTCCATTATTTTAGCATTTTATGGTCTTAGACCTTTACAAACTTAACCGTGTGATCTTACCGCTCGGCAGTTATAATAAAATGAATCGCTGCTGCTACCGGAAGTTTTGAGCGTGATAACCTCGAAGGCATCAGTATATTATGTATTTGACACGACTCTCACTCCAGCTCACGATCAATACTAGTCCGTGGACTTTTCATGCGTCACATAATTCATTTCCAACATTAGGCTGTCAACCGATTCAAAATGGGGACCCCAAAATTTACAAGGCTGACTACAGAACTGAGGAGAACGAAGTAGTAGCCGTCCAATCGTTGATATATCAAAGCCTAATGTATTCATTGTAGCTTCCGGGCAAGCATAACCGTGCAAGATCGATCGTAGCCTACCCTCATATTTTTATTTAATTGATTACCTTGTTATTTAAAGCTTTCTACGAGGGCTGTTCGGAAAGTAATCTGTGTTTACTCGCTACGTGAAGAGTGACGCAATTGTTGTGCCGGCACGCGGCGTTCAGTCGTGGCAGAGTGAAGGTCGTTTGAGTGCTCGTTGGTTTTTGGTGGCTTGTTTAAATGTGAGTTGCTATAGAAAATCCCGCCAAGTGTGAAGTGCTTGCTGTCATTCGATTGTTCACAGCTGAACCATGTAGTGATGGGCAAAGTCGATCATTTTAGTGATTCAATCATTTTGACTCGAGTCACATAAGTGATTCAATCAATTGATTCAATCACTATGATCGAAAAGACTCAAATGAATCAAGATCGAAAAGACTCAAAGGAATCAAGATCGAAAAGACTCAAAGGAATCATGATTGAAAAGACTCAAAAGGAATCATGATCGAAAAGACTCAAAAGGAATCAAGATCGAAAAGACTCAATCAATGGATGTAATAAATCACTTTGAATAATCGAATAAATACTGCCTCATCTGCGAAGAGCATTGGTAACGCTGATTGCTATCCATATTATCATTTCATATACTATTTTGATTGTGAATTCCTAGATGAGTAAATTAGATTGCAAAAATGAAGGAAGTAGTGTCATGAAAGTATTTGGGAAGGCAAAACTGCCACAGTTTCTTAACACTAATAAAATAATTTCTAACTATAGTTGATCAAAATATAACACAAAATTCACCACACACTATGCATGAATCTGATCTGCAGAATAATTTTATGAACGGAACAATAAAATGTAACCAGCTTTAACTTCTACTTCTTAACGTTCTCCTACAGGAGTCATCTTAATATTTTCCTTTTACGTGTATTGGTGTTATTAATACTGATAACTGCTGAAAAACGTTTAAGAAAAAGATTACACAAGTATTCAGTTCTTCATAACATAGTATTTAATTTTCTCACAACTATTTCTGCCCTGATGAAAAGAGATCAAGCATCGATCGTTCCAAATTTTGAAACAAACCGGAAACCGAGATGATTGATTTGAAACCGGAAGTCGGATTGATTGATGATTGATGATCGACTTGTTTAACGAAATGAATCATGAGTCATTTGATTCACCTAGTGATTCAATCTTTTTGATCGAATCGTTCATGATCGACCCATCACTAGAACCATGTTCAGCAGCAGCAATACATGGGGAAATTTGTGCTGTCTATGGCCCAAAGATTATGTGTGAAGGAGTTGTTCTAGAATGGGTTTATGCATATGAAGAAATGGCTTGGCTCCCAGCGATTAGAGGATGATGAAGAACTCAAAGATGCGGTCACGGGATGGCTCTAGGCATTAGCGGAGATTTTTTTGCAGAAGGAATTTCAAAGTTAGTTTAAAGGTACGATAAGTGTCTAAATGTTCATGGAAATCATGATGAAAAGTTAATGAAAGTTGTAGTTTTAAGATGCATACAATAAATTTTGTATATTTACTTTATCGTTTTATTTATAAGAAAAAAACGGAGGTTACTTTTCGAGCAGCCTTTGTATTTCCTACTTTCTTGTTTGTTGTAAAAAAATACTAATTGAATGACTAGGATTACTTACCCAGAAACATTATCATTTATTATCGCACGAATAATTATGGATTACTCTCATCAAATTCATATTCCCACGTCCAAACCAAATACACAACATATTGATAAATTCGAGATTATTATTAATACTACCGGTAGCAGGAGCCATTCATTTTATTAGAACTGCCTAGCGGTAAGATCTCATGACTGAGCTTGCAATTGGTATAATTTGGCCGGATTATTCACTTTTTGGTTCCTAAGAATTAGCGACTGGAGAACCCGTTCCGTCCTCTCTTTCTCTGTCCTAAATTATTTAATGAGCTTTCCTGTTTCGTCTCTTGCTGAGAATTGACCTTTAAATAAAAATTTGTCAATAAATAAATAATAAGAAAGGACAATATTTTATCATAATCACCATTAGTCCAATTGCATGTCCAATTGCATGCTGCATGCTGGTGATTGATCACCCCCTGCCAAACACCCTAGAGGTGGCTCGCAGGGTATTATGTAGATGTAGATTAGAATATCCAGTAATTGACAATTTATATGTACCAGACCTGAGATTGTCGACTGCACTGGAGAATGAGTGCCACAAAACTTTCGACGATTCTGCCTGAATTATCTAAAGCATTAATTTGACTAGATAGATTTTGATATGATTGCACAAGAATGATTCACATTTATTTGTTCCAACAAGCAAGGGAAAAGAAATTCCCAATGTTTAGAGTGGGATATAGAGGCTTCGAGAAGGGCATCAGGGCTAACAGTGTATAAAATTAATAAATAATTAAGGCGCCTAGATAACGTTGCGGCCAGCGCGGTGGCTCCGAAAGATTTAGGCCCGTGTTTCGACTCCCGGTCCCGCGAGAACTTCTCACTAAGGCTGTCAATGCACGGGGTGGGCAGTAAATATACCACATTTAAAAGACTCCTACCGTGAAATAGTTTAGAAATTATATTTTCCGTCGAAGAGTACTCGGCGATATGCAAAGAATCCATATTATAACTAATCTCTTACCAACGGATGAGATGCACCACAGAAATGCTTATCACTCCTCAGAGTCTGTAAGATTATTCAGTTTTTTTCCTGGCAATTAAATTTTCGGTTGCTGATACCAGAGAAGCAAACACGCGCACCAAGAAACGTCATGATAGACACAGCATCCTAAAAAGTCCTCAATCAATAATAATCATTGCTACTATATCAACATTTACAAATGAAAATGGATTTCTAGCCAAAGCTACTCAGAAAAATTATTCATTATCCTCGTAGAGTTAGCCTCGAATCTAGTGACTTTTAATAGGTATCTACATTTCAAATATTATCCACCAAACCACGCTCAAGTATATTAACACACCCTATCATTGAACAATTTATTCCTATGTATGCCATTACCTGTATTACTAGACAGATATCTCGAATACTCAGGATTAAAGGGTATAAATTTTTACATCGTTCGTAAGATATTTTTCTTTAAAATGAGACAATTAGTATGAAAATCCATTCAAAGTGATAAACCGCTCTAACTAAGTTAACACAGCTAGCCCTTTATATCCTCTTCCTGTCACCAGTGCTGGGCATTTTTGAGAAGTTTTAGGAATTATTAGCAATTCTACTACAGTACACAGAAAGTTGAAATTAAAAAGGGCACATTTAGGACTCTACCATCTGGTGTATTTTCTACGCAATGACTCGTATTAAAGAACAATTCTAGGTAGATATCAGATAGTAATATTTCAGTGGTAATATAAAGATAATCAAATTCAAACAGACATAAGTAATATTACATTGCTCGCAGATCTACAAGGTTTCATAAAAACTTAATATTACGTCATTAGCACTCTAGAACTTCGAATTTTGCCAACTTTGGCCAGTTAAAAAATTCGTGTGTTGGAACCCCGATGTGAATTTAAGGACATGGCTTGATTCTTTCCTCAGGGGGCCATCCTGGGGATGCTGGTGGGCCAAGTGCTGACCTTCTGGGTGGCGGCCGGCGCCCTGGCGACGGACACTAGCGCCGTGAAGACGCCCTCCGACATTCTGCCCACGTCCATAGCGGGGTGCAACGCTTCCTCGGCATTCGTCGACCCTACACCCATATCCTCCGCTTTCACCTCGCCACGCGACTTCCCTCTCGGCAGCCCCGGGGTGGAGCCACTGCCGACGGCGGGAAGCGAGGGCGCGTAAGTAACGCCGCCAACAGCGAAGGCATCGCACAAGCGGGAAAACGCTGTTGAAAGGGCTGAGATCGAAAAAAAAGCTCACGAAAAACAAGTTTGCGCATTAGTTTTATTTATTTATTTTACTCCTCCTCTCAAACTGAACTTCCAACATCAAATCACATCAAGATCAATTCTCTTTCACTGTAACTATGAATCCTATTACTTATACAGGAAAGGTTACACTGGTCCCTCACACTTGTTGTGCCATTTTCCCATTTGTACGATTAAACGCACAATCATCACCGCTGAAGAAGTTGTCTACATATTCACTGGCAGCTGGTCCTCCGCTCGGGTATATAATATGGGGCAGGGGCGAATCTATGGGGGGGAAGGGTTAAGGGGGCTATAACCCCCCTTGGGTATCCAATATACATTAGATAGAATTGTAGTTTTTTCGAACCCCACTACAGCTGTTAGGTTAACCCCCACTTAGACCCCCCCCCCCTTGTCCCTATTCTGGATCTGCCACTGATCTGGGGCAAAAATTGAGAGGGTGGTGATGGTGGTAACTACGAATCCTATTGATGAAATAAGATTCATACTTTCCCAGCGAATTAGGTGGGTAAACAGATCTCGGGTTCTTATCTCGGGCTATCTCGGGTTCTTATCGGCTTAAAAACTCCATTCTTACAGACTCTTCTAGCTCCAACTCGGGGCTCATCCTAAGCGCTGTTGAATGTCGTATTATTAAACGACAAATAGAATGAAATTCAGCAGCCCTGAGGATGAACCCCAAATCGGAGCTTGTAACGTCGTCAAAAATGGAGTTTTCAACCCGGTTGAAATCTCGATAAAAGTTTACCCGTATGAATCCTATTCCCTTCCTCCCACTTCCCCGCATGCTTCACATGCTCCCTTCAAACACGGTTTTCATTATCAAATGCCCGCTTAATACTCGCTGCGCCCATACCCTCTGTCTCCTTGTCTCCTTTAAAGTTCTATTTCCTCGCCCACCATGTCTAGTTCTTCCACTCCTCGTTCATCACTACCTCGTTCTTTTTCCTCGCAGTCAATTTAACCTCTATTTTCCTCCACATTCATATCTCGAACACCTCCATTTTTTAATCCATACTCTTTCTTCAGCGTCCAAGTTTTGTACCGCAAAGCAAACTTTGAAGAAGCATTCTAGTTCGCGCCCGACACGCATTCGTAATAAGGAATATTTGTAGGTTAATCTGGAATGCTTTATCAGGAATAAATAAGCGGCAATGGCAACTACTTTCCTAAAAATTGTTAGGTGAAAAACTGACTGATTTTTTCAATGAATTATATGAAATTCTACATCATCATCATTAGAAAAAAGTACGTGGATTGGTTTGACTCAGTTCTGTATTCTGCACCCATAACAGCTGAACTTTTCATATTTACGTAAATATTCCCTTAAAATTCTACATCTTGTATAAAAATTAATTTCAGGCTCGCAATGAAATGAAATATTTGACAAAAAACAAATTGAAATATAAATAACTGTAAAGTAAGTGGTTAGATAATTTTTGGTGGTAGCGATTTCATTGCTTTAGACAAGCCATATATTAGTCATCCCACCAGTTAAAACAGGGGTTTACTTTTGATGATTTAACGGGTAAATCGATGATGGCCGTTTTGCCGATTTTTTTAAAATTAGCTCACGAGCATGTTGATAATAGATATGCAAATATGGAAAAATAAATGAGTAATAAATTTCACGCAAAGTTACCTGAAAATGCTTATAGCAGTTTCAACCTCCTGGCAGCAAAAAACAGTTTTGGAGGTTTTGGACAACTTTTTCTTCGATTTTAGCGCATTTTGAACTAACCTGAATAAGCATCCGAGAGAATGATTCCTTTAGGCAACGTTAAAAGTCATAAATTATTCCAGTTACATAGAATTATGAAGAACTAGGATGATATCGGTGACAGATACAGTAACAGCAGTTGGCAAACTTTTGTACTGGAGGACCGTTACCGTGCTTTGTAAAATTGATTTTTAAGAAATTGTTGGATATATCCGGAAACTTGTTGTGCCTCTTAGTATGGGAAATTTCAATATTTATTGAATGCATTAAAACAAAATGAGTCTCACAAGTTCTCTTGTCAGTAGAATTCCTACTCCAATATTTGGAAACTAAAGGTATAATTAATTAACCGACGGGAGCTTAAGGCTCAAAACGAATGAATAATAATTGCTATTCCAGAGTGATTAAAAATACGCATTGAAATTTTCCACTCCATAACTCTCAGGGACCACGCCTCTAGATATTAATTTTCAACGCTCGAAAGGTGACAAAATAATTCATGACCCAGCAAAAGAGGAAAAGAAATTCATTAATAAGAAATTCAAAATATTTCAATATTCATTAGCGCAACTTGTAAAGCCTTGGGTTGAAAATCAATTTCATTCTCCTCCATAGGCGATGGGAGTGGCAATAAATTGAATTATAAATTTGGATACCTGTCGTCGGATCACAAAGAGGATCGGTGAAATCTCACCATATTAAATCAATTCTGAGTAATTAATTACACACATTAATCATCAATGATGTCAAAAAAATATCTTCATTAAAAAGAGCATGGTCCAGCACCGCTAAACAATCCGTAGATTATCAAGGTAGCCCAAATCGTCTAACAACCAAGATCTCATATTTTCAAAGATTTACATCCTGTGGGAATGCAGTAGGACGTATTTTATTTCACTTTCTCGAAATATACTCGAACCTTAGTTTTATAGTTAAAACATTTACTGAAATTTTCTTATTAAACTCATCCACCATTCAGTGATTCCAGGTGAATTTCAAAGTTGGTCTTTCACTACTTCGTCTTCTACCTACAATTTTGAACCTACAACTGCTAATTGTGCTGCAATATCTGCACACATAATTACTCCCATCCATCATGTTACTTTGTTTAGAATGTATTACGTGAATACGGTTTCCTTTGACTCAATTTCGTTAAAATTTAACTTAACTTCCCCGCTTGTGACTGCTTTTCAATAGTTCCGATCACTGAAATCTACAAGACAATTACAGTATCGTATAATATTTTAGTTAAAAGGGAAAATTTTCGGCATGTTTTGGACCACGGGAAAACTTTGAACTTTGGCCATATATTTTGAGGATTGAAAAACTTAATGAAAGAATATTTTTTTAGAAAAACTTCAGGCAAATTAGAAACCCTCAACTGTTTAAAGGGCTGAAGTATTTAAATACATAAGTTGAGAATTTTAAATAATAATGTCTTTAGTTAAAAGTGGTGAGAGGTTCAAAATACTTTATGCTAAAACTACAATTTTTGGTCTTGAAGGGTTGGCGAGAGAGTCTCACCATACCTCGCCATCTTCCTGATTTATTATTTCATGAAAAATTCCAATATTAACGTGCAATCTCATTCTTGAAGGTAATTGTAAGATTTTTTATGTTTCTAGTTCGGGCCAAAGTAAAGTTGGTGGGTACGGCACCATTTTTTTCCCCGAAAAACAGTCTTACTGTTTCAAGATCGAGGTAATAGGGATCCACCCTACTTTCCCATCCTTCCCAACCCTACGATCCCCCTTCAAATCCTTTCGCCTCTGATTGGCTGACGGCTTGCGAGAGAAATATTGGTACGCGAATGACTGACCATCTGACTGCCCCGGATTCACGCGCAATTACCATTAGCCCTTTCTCACCACTTCTGAAAGGCTTCTGACTGCAATGGCATGAAAAAAACGACCACCAACCTTGAGAAAGGCTTTGGTATCATCCGTTCACGAGTAAAACCTCGAGTAATTCACGATATCGGTGCACAACTGAATTCTATCCTACGCTCAAAACGTTAACATTTACAGTATTTCCTGTTTTAGTCCTCAAAAATTGCACCATGTGATTGCAATTTTCTCAAACTGGAGAAGATGGGTGAGGGGTGGTGAACTAATTTAGGCCTTGCATTCCAATGAAAATGAGTCAAAATCACGACTGTATTAAATCAACATAGTACTCAACATAGATTTTGACGTAGGTAAAACAAATACATTGTATTATTGGCGTTTAAACAGGTTTTTCTTATAAGAAATTCGTAAATTTCCCATGCAATAAGCAAAGTAACTGGAAAATTAAGTAAGACGTCTTAAATATCGTGGGGGCTTATCAAGGTCGCACTCATGAAAGGTTCTCCGAGGAAAAGAAGAGGATTTAGAACTAACAACACCACGTGAAAAGGGTCCATTAGGGAGAAAGTCCATTATGAGGGGTACAATTACCACTCCATTTCCGAAATATGTTGGTAAGTTGAAAACCGTAGGCCATTTCTTAACCCTCCGCTGCCTTGGCAAACATGAGTCAACATTGCTACGTTTTTTCTCAAAATTTCACCACGATAAAACACAAACAATGACGGAATTTGGCGGCGCTTTACTTCAGAATACTTCAATTACACGATATACTGCGTTATATTGACTACAGTTAGCATTTAATCGGGAAAGAAACTAATGATGCGTATTAAATTGATGACCCAACTCACATGTGGCAAAGTTAATTAGGCAATGATGAAGATGTGGTCAGGATTAAGGATGTGCGGTACACATCATAATGCTGGTGTATTAATTTTAGACGTTTTAACGATATCTTTGGTGCTATTTCCTAGACAACTATATCCGATATATTGCAATGCTCAATTTAAAAATTTGCATGTTCCGTAATTACGTTAGGGAAAGGGGAAATTGGAGAGAGGAATTATCCAAAATCCCACAAGAAAAGGAAAATGAAAAGTAGGCTTTCCCTATTTTTTCCCGTTATATTGTACTTATTAAGCATGTGGAACTCTTTTTATTGTCATTATTAATGCTCTTAAGGAAATCTTGCCCTTATACATATCGTGGCTATTAAAGTAGTATGAATGGTAAACACGTCTGATATAAACACACTTTCCAATATTTTGAAAACTACGTGAAAGATGGAAATTAGTAAAATTAGACAACAAATACTAAAAATGAGAATAGACTCGGTATAGTAAAAGATACCGTTACAACTGTATATTTTTATATTGATACACCTATCTTAGAAGCTGTTCGTTTTTAGAAATATTGGATTCCGATATAATTTGGTAAAATTTTTTGTGCCGCATATTCAAAAACTCAATGGGCAAAACTCTTAATGTTGTTTCCAATGTTTTTTCCAGGAGCATCCTGACGTATCTCTATGCGATGTCCTTCATGTACTACACTCTGTTCGGATGCGCCGTCACGATGGTGGTCGGACTGGCTGTAAGCCTCCTCACAGGTGAGAAGCCCAACAATGCCAAGGATTTTGTGGCCATTCTTTCTCTCTCTGCATCGAGACAAATGTGAAAAGAGTCGGCTATATTCTCATAAAGACGAAAAAAACTTCATTTTTCATCTTCGAAGAGTATCACGATTAAATTTGGATTTTATATGGAGCCAGAGCGTTCATTTTGGTTAATATTGGGGCGGATAAAGGTCATTGTTTTGGGGAATTTTGTTCATGAATTTCCGTAGCGCCTTGGTGGTATGCATTACCCTCTCAGCGATTATACGTCTGACGTGAGATCTTATATGAGTAGACATGAGGCTATTAGATATTCATCACATTCAACATTTTTTGTTTAGCTGGTGAGAAATTTACATTAGAGACACCTTAAAATTCCCATATTTTCATAAATTACGGGAAGGGGTGGGGGAGAAGGTCTTCCCCCTTAATCTGCCACTGTACTATTGTAGTCATTAACTAAACTTAAATTAACTAACTCAAATTAACTAAGAATTAACGCCTCTCGCTCCCATTGTAGCACAAAGTCTTCGCCTGCCAAACCGTAGGTCGTGGGTTCGAATCCCGCCTGGGTAGGTGATCCCTATCCAGGGCATGGATGTTTGTGTTGTACTTTGTTAATATTGGAAACCCTCGTTGTAAAAGGCCGTTGTGTGCTGTTTACGGGGGATGTGATAAATAAATAAATAAAATAAAAATAAATTAATTCTTAAGGCTAGCTAAAGTTAACTCATTCCTAATAACAGGAGTATTTACCCAACCTGCTTCCAAAGCTTAGATACTTTATCCGTAATCTTAATGCAAAATTCTGCGATCCATTTCATTCTAATTGGAACCTAATGTATGTGTGAGTAGGGTACCATTCATCATAAATCCGGACCAGTTCACAGCCAGCCACGCCAATTGCATTCTTGTTGTCTTCAAGGATGTCACGGACCGATCGACAATCCTTTCCATATTTTTTTAACAACTATTTTTTATACATCTTTTCCGATAAATTAACACCAGCCTCCCAGCCCCTTAGATAGTTGAAAAGGTTTATAGATGGGTTAGGCATGCCCAAATATTGGCTCATGCATATTCCAAAACAACATCTTGGGAAACAAGGACGTGAAAAATAAAGATGGATTTTAATACGATTACGTGGGCCCAATGTTATTATTTCATAAGCTGGGCATTAGACTTGGCAAAAGCCAAGATTGACACTTATAAATAAATCCTGAAAGTCATTCTTAACTCAGCAAGCTCTAGGAAGAGAGGAATACGAAACGCAATTTAAATTAGGCCCTCTTTTCTTAGGGAAGCGATCAATTTGAGGAATCTTGGCTCTAGTCCCTTGAGTCACAACTCAAGAGCACTTTTCTTTGCATTCTACGGCGGAAGAATGATACAAGTTAAGGACATTGAGAATTCAATAATTCTTGAGAAAAATTGATACCCGTGAAAAGATATCCCCAGGGTGGACAAGGGAAAATAAGTGGATACTACGCTGTATTAAAAAAAAATTCACAAGTCTCTGGCTTACTCTGGGGTGAGCTCTAGCCTAACCTATCTAAACCAACCTTCGGGTTGAATCACGGAGTGAGGGTGATAAATTAAGTTCTTGCTTACGCATAAGAAATCTATAATGTTCCAAATGCCAGTTATGGAAGATACGGTGAATAGGGACATCGTCGGGAGAGATAGAGCATACCCTGGGAAGCGGATCTCGGGGTTTTCCGCGCGCGCGCATTCGTCAAATCTGCATTAGCGTGGCCGAGCGTCGACAAGGCCAATGCCAAAGAATGCCAAGGCGACAAAACGCAAGCGACCTCTCATGCGGAAGGAGCCTCGCGGGGAAACCTGTAAATCTTCACTCCTCGCCGATTCCCACATCACCTCCACCGCCTCACCATATTCACCCATCTGCCACCCTTTCCGGTTGTCCCTATTCCCACCCGCATTCACAATCAATGCGCCGCTACTGCCATCGTTTCATTTGCCTCAATGACTACAATACGTAATTTGTTCATTCATTCATATCACTTCAATCAAAATATAAGTGAACTCCAGTCCTTATTTTCTCACTTTCTTAAGCCAGTTCCGTCAAGGATATTTAATACGGGCAGGGGCGGTCTGGCCAGGTCGGTTGGTCGGCAATCGCCGAGATCTCCGAACTTATTTCACAACGCATATTGCATGAACCAAAGTTTTATTGCAGTTTTTAAATTCTACGTTTTTTTTGCTTTATTTACAACATACACAATCTTAAATAATAATATAAAAGTAAATAAAATAAGTTTGTAGGAACTTAAAGGAGAACCTGACGCTTTTTTGAAAAGGCTATTTATTAGAAAAGGTTATTTTAGAGATTTTTTATATTTTTGTGCAGTTTCAAGGCACAAATTCACTATGTAGGTAATAGAATCATAATAAATTTTTAAGTTCTATAAGATGTGAAAAATTCAATTCTTACCGTATTTTTTCCTCCGAAATTGCTATTTTTTTAATTAACTATTATCTGGTATTTAAGAGCCTGGATAGCCTCAAAATCCATTTCCGCACATAAAATTGTGACCCATGAGACTAGAGATGACAAAATGGCCCCTGTTCTAATTTCGTTCGCGTGTTCGCGCAATTGTACACCTTAATGAGAAATTAATTCAGTTCTAACCTGCACAATTCAGTGACCCGAGTAACATGGTCTTTATGCATAAATTACCCTCACTCTCTCTGAGATTCAACCCGAAGGTTAATTTGGATAGGTGAGGGTAAAGTTCACCCTAGACTAAGCCTCACACGTTTTGTACTTATATATTCAGGGTGAGGGGCAGATCGTTTCCCTGGGCCAGAGGAATTTATTTTGAGGGTGTCCCAAGGCTTCACCCGGCATTCGAACCCGTGGCCCTTCGATCACCAGCCAAGTGCTCTACCCACAAGTATCTAGAGAATTAGACTTATATTTGGGGAAATTTGTCAAATTCATGTCGAAATCAAAGCCAATGTTTCCACACAAAATATACCCATGGGGCTACAGCCATCTAAGGCCCCCCCGTATATTCGCCACTGCCTAGGGCCATTATCAATGATTGGTGACTTTACACCCCTGATATTAATTGCCCGACCTAAAAATCTTGATAATTTTGTGCGGGAAATGACCAAATCAGTTCCTTAAGTAGCTGGATGCTATTCTTTCTTTATTCCTTCTTTATACATTCAGTACTTGTCTATTGGCCTTCTTCGGGGGAATTTTCTCTCGATATTGTCATTATTATTATATTGTCCATTTTGTTGTATCGTAGTTTACTGAACCTGTAGTTTATCCTTTATAGGATCTTTAATGTTAGTATGCACCCTTGAATAATATATGGAGTTAAAAAAATCAGCATCAGATCCAGCAATCCGAAGACTAGTTGACGAAGCTCTCCATTCCAATCTCTTACATGCTAGTCATTTCATAGTGAGGCATTTCTTTTGCCGTTCACCTGTTTTATTAGATAGTTTCTAAAATCAATATTTAGGGGCAAATGATTTCGGTAGCGAACTCTATCGCTTATATCATTCACATGCACATTTAAAATAATCCTAAATAAAATAATGATAATGGTATTTAGATTACTACCACAAGAGTTCGCTGAAAAGGAAAATTCTTAATCATCAATGAGAGTACAAGAATAAAAAAATTTTCATGGAAAATGTTATTATGTCATTTACAGAACAACAGTAAACTATTATGTGGACATGGGCAATATGATTTCAGAGTGGTGAATATTACGAGTAGAGGGTCAGAGGATATCAGGAATATTAAAATTACCTTATATTCTCCATGCTGGTAATTTAATTAGCAATATTTTTTCTACATTACCAGCATTTACTGTATTGTGATAAAATTTTTAAATTACGTCGAAAATACTAATGAATATAAATTATGACTAGCGATGTGTGAGTATTCGAAAATTCGATTCGAGTAATTGGTATTTGACTAGAGTGCTTCGAGTAGTACCTATTATGAATGTCGAGCCGAGTCGAGTAGTTTCGGTTACAGTTCTGTCGAGGCCAATGAGTTCAGAAATATGCCGACAGAAGGCGCTATCATGAAACTCATGAAATAATATCGTTTTTTAAAAGTAGATAAGTCGTTCTAATGCCTTATCCCAGGAGTTTCAGCTTTTGTATATCGTAGTCCACCACTACAATTGTCGACGTGGGCGCCGAATACCTTTTCGTCAACCGCGGCGGCCGATCGTCTCCCGACCTGGCAGCCGATCGTCTTCCGGCCTGCATTGGGCATACTTTCTTATGCGATACTTTTATACCCCACCGTACTTTCTTTCCTCACACGCCGAGAGAATGCGTAAAAATTGTATGGATTTTAACCTTTTGGAGAAAATTGACGACATATTACTATAAGAGATTATTTCATTTCAATTGTGCTTATGACACTGTTTAAGACACATTAATTTTCATTCATCTCCTAATTGTGACACAATTACCATCAACGTTCCTCATTATATTTTTCCTTTTTAGATCAAGCTAGGCATTCAGAAGAGAAAATTCACAAGGGGATTGGAAAATTGAGAATATGTAGGAGCATGCATTGCTGTATTGCCTAGTTTCGGAATTTCCATACTCAACTCGACTCTCGCGAGTAGTTTTCAACTCGACTCGATAATCGACTCAGGATAAAAAAGTACTACTCGCACATCCCGAATTATGACAACGGTTTTTAGGAGCTGAACAATGTGTGAACACTGAACATGATTATTTTTCCGAGCGCCTGAGGGGTATGCCATTCCTTTCAACGAAACGAGAGTTAGAAGAGGAAATAAAAACAGGATACGCCTAGGAGGAATGCATGACATTTGTACATTGAACAAACAAAATGAAAAACTGCATTCAATCACCACAATATTAATTCTATCAACAGTCACTATTTCAAGAGAAGAAATAAATATTAGTTCAGAGGTGTTTTTTTTAAATCTTATAGCTGGAAATGTATAGGGCTAGAAATTAATTTTATTATCCATGACTCGGTATGCTTAAACTTTTTTCTCAACTCTTATCTAGTAAAATATACCCAAAATAATAAATGGATGTTCCGCGAAATTTCAACCAGGCTATGCCATTTAATCAATACTATCTAACTTAATCTTATATTTATCTTGGCCACTTTCAAAGATATAATCATTCCACGCCTCTGAAAAGAGGCTCTTCTATGTAACATGAAATTTTAAAGGCAATAGAGTGCGTTTTAAATAAGTTAGAAAACCAATACGACGAGTGTCTAATACATGGGACGGCTCTTCAGATGTTCGTTTCAGTTCCATGCGAAAAAAATAATTATTATTTTATTTTATTTTCAAAACTCAAAAAATAATGCAAACAGGATAAAGACCATGGTTGTAGGAAGGAGAGAGGATAAAGTGTCCCAGTAATAAATATATTGCCGGTAATCAAATTAAAGCACGGTCAAAATGAAGCATTAGAGCATTTGGTGCGAGAACAACACCACGTTGTTCTTGCACCAAATAAATGCGCAATGGCCGGTCATCCTCTAACCTTCCTACATTCATGATGTCATTCCTCCTTGGAGCGCGGATACGTGAATTTTAATTTATTTGCTTGCGAATAACAAAAATTTCTCTTGGTTTCAAGAAGACGACGATTAATAAGCTATTTATTTAAAGTCAAAAATCAAATTTATGTACCTAATCCTAATCAAATACCATATTATTGTAACAAAAATTTTAGTGGATCTTAGAAAACTGAGAAATATTGTAAATTATGACTTTTGGCTCTTCTGTATCAAAACGCTGCCGACCCCTAGCCTAATGAAATCGAATAACCGCTTCCAGAGATATTTTGCCTACTATTTTTAAATGCCAAATGTGAAGTACGGAAGCATATTTTGGTGCGGTCCATGCTACGCATCTTTTCATTTCCTCTTACGCAGGCTCCACAGAGGAAGATTCTTTCGAAGAGAGGATGGTGCACCCGGCCGTAGTGAAGCTGACGCGGTGGCTGCCTGGGCGGCCGAGGGTATACGCGCCCCCCGGGTCCACTCTGGAAATGAAGTCTACGCCCCCATCGCGTAAGAATGACGCGGAAATCAAGGAGACGAAGGAGATGGGCTACGTCAATGGAGGCCTGGAAGTGGACCACTGACGACGGGCGAAAAATCCAGCCAAATATCTACAACAACTTCAGACCCCGCACCCTCTTGGACCCCTCTAACACGTTGTAATTTAATGCGAAATACAATAAAAGTTTCCAAAAATTATACCTCTCGACTGATTGAAACAATTCAGACCCCAAACTAAAAGCGTCGAGAATTAACTTCGCTTAATACATTATGCCTTACAAAAAATATAGTTAGCAATTTAGCTTCATGTTATAGAGTCGACGAGGTTTCCTCGCATAGCGGGATCATCAGATCAAACGGACACTGGTTGGTGATATCGTAAAGAAACTGGTCAAAGTAAAAATGATTTTAAATGAAAAATTTAATTTTGATTAATAGCGACGATTGATCTAACAGCGACGCTGATGACGATGAGAGTAACATGACTTTTTAAATTAAAGTAAAATCTGACAGTGAATGGTAAACAAGCTCCACATAGTTGAGGAATATAACCATATATACAAAGTATAAGTAATATGACCATCGATGTAGAAATTTTCAAGCTCATTTTTTCATTTCTACACCGTCATCTTCATGCTTGATGCAAGTAGAATACTGAGAAATGCTTTACATATAATGACCATATAAATGAATGCCATAAGAACGATAATTTTTTGCCTCATGCGAAATAAGTGACTACAAAAGGATAATTAACATAAGCTACACGAAATAGAATTTATATAATACATGGAAAAAATAAAAAAAAACATCGCAAATCCATAGTAAAAGCATTGTTGCCACGAGATATGCGTAATTGCTTCGAAAAATAATTTAAGGCGTAAAATTGCATATCTGAAATTCTAGTAAATTACCCCTTTTTAGCCAAAAATAGTTGATAAACCCTATGGAAGAAATATTGCGTGTCATCCATTTCTTCTTTTACGAGCATATGAAAAATTCCCAAGTCAATTTGACGAAAAAGAATGAGGAAAATATGGTTTTAAATTATGCTCACGAAAGGTAGATTCTATGGTTTCGCTTGCTCGTGGCCGAGTGAAGAAGGCTTTTGCCCGAAGGCAACAAAAGATCTCCAAGCCCTGATTCCAACAGAGGCAGAGTGGGCTAAAGTAAAAAAAAAAACGCGTAAACCTGAAAATTTGTTTTTTTTTCAGACATGAAGTTAAAATTTAACATAAAGTTTTCAAACGATATGCACGTGCTATTGTGTATTTAATATTTTCTATGCTTGCACGTTTACAACGTAGAGTCAAATTTGAACAAATTTCGCCAAAAACCTCCATTCATATTGTTTACAATTTGACAAAGATTTTATTTATGGATAGTCATACATTTTTTTTAAACTTATACAGACTTTTTTTCGAAATTCAGCATATTAAACTAATGATACACCTTTTCTCGTAATGTAATGAAACCAAGAGTTCACAACGTCATTAAACGTAAATTACTGTTAATTAACATCAAATTTCAAGAAATAGTTGCTGTATTTGTGACCAATGCGATAAAAAATGTCGAACCCCGTTTTTCGTTGAAATTTAGAGCGTATGATTATAAATAAAGGGTCACCGAGTTACCTCGAGATATTTACCCCGCACGACGGTCTGCCTACTTCGTTTGTCTCACCATCAGCTTGTGTCTCTTTGCAGTGTATATTCTGTCTCTTTACTTTGCTTTTAGATAGACTTTTCATTCATTTATTCAAGCCTCATGCTGCCACCAGGCAATATCCTACTAGTAGTAATATTTAATAAATAATTATTGTCTAACCTACCAAACATTATCTGCACTTATCTCCAAAATTAGAAAAAAATAAACTTGTGCCCCTTTCCTTCTGGGGTCCTCATTTGTTCTAGCTGACGAGATCCATGCCGACATTTTGGACTTGATAGTGTGAAGCTATTTATTTGTGATTGCGTGCCACGATTCTCCCAATTGTCCTAAAAAAAAGCCTGGGCGGAGTTTTATGGGGATAGGGGGCGCCTGACCCCCCAAATTTAACGGTAATTTGTCCGAAAAAAGTACGAAACCTGTAAATTCAACTGAAATGAAAACAAAAAAATCAAAAGTTTAAATAAATTTAAATCATGGATAGTACTTAAAATCTTGTTTTCAGGGGCTAATTTAAACAAATTTTCCAGGCGCTATGGAATACCCCCCGTTTCACTGGGGTGGGGGAGGGGGTGTTTTACAGCCACTAAACCTCCGGCAGGATTGCTCGTCCCCTGACATAAAACTCTAAACTATTATTTTTTTCTTCTTATCTAAAATCAAAATCAAATCTTTTTATTTAATTAATCAAAATTAATGGTAACTAGGTTTCGTAATAGCTTAGTAACGTAATATCAATAAATATGTGCAAAGCTAAGGTATGTCAAATTTTTTGTGTATTCATTTTTTATGTATCATTAAAAAACCCCGGTTGGGCAGAATCACAGTACGCAAAAAAAGTTAAGAAACACTCACAGTAAGTACTAAATTTTCGGTGGCGTATTACCACCTTCCTCAGAGTTAGGTAGGAGACACCAAGAGTCTCCTACCTAACTCTGAGGATATATATATAATTGTATATTTTTTAAATTATATTATTGTAAAAAAACTCTATCATAACCTTTATTTGTGTAAAATCATTGTATATCATTGCATTTTATATTGTTCTCATGTTTTCTTTCATAGCCCTGATGATAGTTTAAAATAAACTGAAACGTTGGCTAAAACTTTTTTGCACCACATATATTGACCTATACTCCGAGAACTACTTTACCATAAAACTCTAAACTTCACCCATGCGCGTAGTCAGGTCGCAAGGTCTTCTACCGGCATCTTTATCTCTATCTCTTTTTTACCAAGTCTCTCTCTCTCGCTAGACTTTCTGTTACCGAGGGATTTGAGGAGTGGACTCGTGAAAATCTGATCGTTGAGCGCGAGTGAGCAGGTCTCCCACGACTCCTAGGAGATTGCGCAGACGGACTGCAGGGAAATCGTACAAAAGAGGCTGAGAGCAAGGGTGAGGACTCTCTATCCCTGGACGTGGCTAGTATGGCTATTTGTGTCGAGAGAAGAATAACGCGGCCCGCTCGCACCCACAAAAACACTCATTCAGCAAAATTGCACTCACACACAAAAACAACATTCGATTTCCGCGATCGATCGATTGATCGCTCTGCCCTCGACACTTCATCCCACTAATAAGTTCTACAAGCTCTCGCAACGGTGAAACTCAATCTAGGTCCTCCCCGAATTAGGTGGAGCATTCCAAGGAAATTTGGACAAAACTCGATTAAATTAAAATAAACAACATGCTAACTATACGATTATTTTCCATTTCATTCAAGTCTATGAGACAGGGCAAATATCAAGATTTCGATTTAATTCAACCATAGTTCACTCGAATAAGCCTCTCAATTAAGATTCTGTGAAATTGCTGTATGGATACCTGAATGATAATATAATCTGATGCAATTTTTTCCTATTATAAAGTTATGATGGAAAGTCTGGATGCTTCTCAGTTGACTACCAGTCTCAATTATGTCTTTACTAGTCATCGCGGTAACTAGTTTTAAAAAGGAAAGTATACGCAAAATTCACAAAAAATAATGTAGCTTTTTTAGTGTCCCGTAAGTAGAACAAAAACATTTAGATATGTTTTTTAAAAGTGGAACGAAACGCGAAAAGCAATACTTAAAAAATTACATATAACGAGCACATCTAACGCACCTGCGAGCCTTTAGCCAACGAATGCTCCCACCGAAATTTTAAACGAGATAGTGCGCATTTAATACATCTTTTTATTTATTGCATCTGTCCAACAAACAGAAAGGGTAGGAAAGATTGCGAAATTTTTGGACAAACAGGTGCACTACGCGCGGAAAAAATTTTCTCCCCAGAATTTCAGGTAAAAAATATAGTATCAATAGGGAAGTGCACTAGTGTTTCAAATGCACCAAACACATTCTTTAAATTGGAGTTCAGAATAACATAATGTCGTAAAACCACAGTTTAAATCCTAATAGTGAATACTTTATTCGAGATGACCGTCTGAAATATGGAAAAATTCAAAGGCCGCGAAAACGGGTGTCCATGTTGAATATTGGCCGTGACGTCACAAGGCAGTAGCAGAAGGCAGCTTCTACACCGTTTAGTTCTACCACATTGCATTGTCTATTGCATAGAAAAATTACAGAATTTGAGGGTATCCGTTTTTTGCTGTCATAAAATATCTTCAGAATATATATGTGGCTGCTTCTCTTTTGAGTAAACGACTTCATCATTGCGTAATATATTAATATTCATTTACGTGTCAACTTCAAGTTTGGAAAGAGTAGTACGAATAGCACATTGAATCTTTAATAAATGCATGATGGCATTTATTTTTCGCTGGGTATATTTTGACACAATGCCGTTTATCATGCCAAAACGTTTTTTGTAAGAACCGAGTCAAACTAATAAACCTATTTCAGACGTTTGCTGCAAGACTTATTCGTTGCGTATGTATTCACGCCGGCCGGAACGTTCGCCCTTCGCAACTAGAACCATGGGATGTTAGCCTTATTTCCAAGCTGGCTGGTTGTTGCAATGGTTCGCTGTCCAGGATGGGTTCAAGAAAAGATAATCTTGGTTGGGAGAAGGAAAATTCCAACGATTTATAAATGGTATACCAAACTTTGATGTATTTATGGTTACTGAATTTTTGAATAAGGAGGACAGGTTCAACGCTCTATAGAAATGCGAGACGTTAAGGCTAACAAGGGGAGACCGCGTACCTTGCTGCATCTTTTTCAATTAGGGCGTTAGTTAGGCTGTAATTAATTAATTTTCATGCGTTACTTTTTACAAATTATATATATAAATTTAAAATGTCCAATATTTTTCAATGGGTCGGTTGGGGTAGTGGTATCGTGCTCGTTTGTATGAATAGATCTCACCCGAAGGACCGTGGTTCAAGACTGCGTCACGGCATTATTTTTTGTTGTCTTCATTGTGATTATACGGCATCAAGTTTATCATTAATTATAATTGCAGCAATCATTGACATGAGACAATTTTTTTATCATCATTATGGCGTTTAGGTATTTTAGCAGTGTCACTACAAACGCAGAGATACGATGACTACAAGGGTTGGTGTGCGCTAAAATGTTAATTTTTTCTTTGCTTATACTGACCAACTTCCACATTAAATATGAAAACCACTCTTGCAAGAGCACATACCATTAAAGGCTCGCGGCAAGCAACAATATGCGTACAGGCATAATTAATAAGAACACAAAGCGAATATAAAATGCCATATATCTCGAACACTTGTAATTCACATTACTCCAAAGGGAGTTTCCTTACTCAGTATATACCTCAGTACCTTGTACTCAGTACCTACCAGTTTACCTCAGTAGCAGTGCTAAAAGAACCATTCTGAAATATAATTTCAACTAACAAATAGGATGAAATAAAAGTTGATAACCCTGGACCGGGCGCGCTGGCGTATAAAATACGTCAATCTTTGAAAACCAAGGATTTCGACATTGTACGTACATTCTGGGCTATAATGGTCTCGTGTATTCTTACAATGTACTTTGACTGCCTATATTGCGAGTTTTCAAAGTTCGAGGTTTTGTAGCTAATTTTTTGGATCAGCAAGATGAACCCGTCACCAGTGGAGTACAAATTACGCCGCGCGACCTGCCGTGTACCTTTATATCTGTATCACCTATAAATGTACTAATTTCAACAAATAAAGATAAAAGTAAAATCTGATGCTTTCCCGGCGAATATGTTCAAAAAAAAACTCGTGACTCGTGTTCCGAAACGTCGGCAGAATGGAGGGAGACCACCCGGCTGGAAGCCCGAATAGCCTTTTTTGAAAGATAAAAGTACTTTAACAAAAATCGTTTGTTATCATATATGCACATATCATGGGCAAAGTACGCATTTTGCCCGGTCGTGTAAAAAAACAGTCGCGCCATAATTCTTTAACCAAACTACTTTCAGTTTATAAATTACGTAGGTCTACGCGGAAGATGCTATATTTTGACTCAACACACTTTCTGATGTGACTGAGGTACCCATTAAGTAAATTATTATAATATAAATATCAATTTGATCTTACAATACCTTCAAATGATCTTCAAAACAGAATATCATCGATAGGTAAAAGTCAGGAGCAGCCTTGAACCATTTATTCCGTATAGCTTGTGCTTAAGGCACGGAAATGAATATCTTCTCCAGGCTTTTGTTTCGACGTCGAGATGAAATTTGGAACAAAAAGTCATTTATAATTCTATTTTGAATTCATGTTTTCGGTACAAGACGACATTTTTAGGAAGCAAACTCCACCGATTCCCGGAAACTCTCGCCGCGCTGAAGAAGGCGACGGAATTCAGCGATACTTCACTGGTGACTACTGCCTTGTGACGTCACATCTCAATCAAGATGGAGGCACTGTGTTTCAGCGCAACATGAAATTTTCCGACTTTCAAAACGTTTTAAAGTGCATACCCCAGATGCAGAAAATAAAAGTGACTATACTAATGTTTCTTTTTTAGGCTAAACTTTCAAATTCAGCAATAAAAAAAAATTAGTGCACTTCCCTATTACCCACCGAATCGAAGCGATAAGTTTCCATTTCCCCCCACCTTATTTCATGACACTGAGTATACTAAGTATACCAAAGTAGTACAGTGGCATAGGCAGGATTTTGAAATGGGAGGATTTACCGGAGATTTCGTGGTCCTCCCGGAGTGTATGGGAAACACCCTAAGGAAAATGGCAGGGGCCCTCCCCTGGAAAATTTTGGAATTTTTATTGTTGAAAACGTGATTTTCTGGGACTCAAAGACAATAATTTTGCACGAGTATTTATTTATTCATTTATTGAGGCCGTCTTACTCGTTTTCGTCGCCTCTTTTAAAGACTCAAGGAGGCAGGGATGGCAAGTGAAACGGAACGAAAATGTTTCGTTTCGACATGGAGGGAAACGATAATACATGGAATAGGTTTAGTTTCGTTCCCTCTCGAAATTAAAATCACCAAGAAGTTTAGTTTCGTCCCGGGACGAAACTTTACCCCCAGGAACGAAACTAAGTTAATCGAAACTCCGCTGCTCATAGTTAAGTTTCGATCCGAGAAGTTGAGTCAAGGGGGAGAAGAGGGAATAGTTTCGACACATTACGTTTGATATTCGTGTTAAACGTTGAGCTTAAAAATCGTATGGCCAGTTTGTGTTTACCGTTCTCCTGTTAGTGGTAAAATTATGAGTGTCCCAAGCATCTAATGGCGCTAGGCCGAACCTCTACTTCATACAACCATACTTCGCACTCGGTGTGCGGGTTGAAACTAAAGTGTTCGAAGGTGAAGCACTTGGTCCCGCCTCACAGTGGTCGGAAAGGCCGGCCTGACTGGACAAAAGTCCGTGGGGCGCTTATATTGCACGAATAAGCGCCTAATTTCTTTCATATGTCTTCAATATCGATAACTTTACCTTATTAAATGATTTAAATAATTTTCTCGTGACCTGAGGCGAAAATAGGGGGGGTTGGAAATTCCCCGGTTTTCACTATTTTGCCTGAAAATTAACTATTAGGTGAAATTATTATCCCTCCGTGCGAATTAATGTTTAAGCTTTCAAATATTTTATCACATTTACTTTGCGATAGCTTAAATTTTTCTGCGTCCTTGAATAAAAGATAACGGCAATGGGTATTAGCCCCATTATTTTTGATGATAGGTTGTTACCAGGTTTAACTTAGTGGTGCAGTTTCTAAATGGCCTGTGACTTTAAAATTACTCTAGTATCTTCTTTTTGAAAGTCAAATTTTAATTTTAAAATTTACGATGGAAATAGCAGGAAAATAATACTACCACGGCGTAGATTTAATGTCGTATTAAATACATTTGAAAATTAGGCTAAATACTTGGAGAATATTTTTTGTATTATGAGAGCATTGCCCCTGATCCAAGACATAAATGGACATAAACTAATCACTTTACTACATTGAAATAACTTAAATTTTACAATTTACAGAAAATTATCACTTAAAGACGGTGAAATTTACTCTTTTTAACCCTACTTGGAAATTGCACCTAGTCCAAGAAATTAATGGGCATAAACCAATCACTTTGCAATACTAAATAACTTAAATGTTACAATTTACAGAAAATAATCACTTATAGACATTTTAATAAGGCGAAATTTACTCTTGTTAACCCTAACAGAACATTGCACCTAATCCAAGAAATTAATGGGCATAAACCAATCACTTTGCGCGCCGGAGCAAAACAGTATCTACTTTTCCTTTCGTCCCAGAGTTTTAGTTTAGTTTCGACCCGAAGCAGTTTTGACTCCGATTTCATTTCGACCCTGAATTTAGCTACCCGGGTTTTAATCCATTTCGTTTCTTTTCTACATTTCGCTCCAGGGAACGAAACTATTGAAATTTTATTGGTTTTGACTTTCCTTTAGATTATATTGCCATCCCTGCAAGGAGGGGGTTGTAACCCCGACACCATCCCCCTGGCTACGCCACTGATTTAGTTCACCAAAAGGTTTTACATAGAATCATCAGCCTTCACAGGTACACTATATACGGTCAACTCCAACTTATTAACATGACTATTACTTTTTTAACTCTCAAAACTAAATCAACACCGAAAAAATGTTTAAAACGTCTATCATAAAAATCGTGAATTGCCAGTGCTGCTCCCGTCACATAGCCATGGAAGTCCATGTCTAAGGTTTACGTTTAAGGAATATTCCATGATCACGTTTCTTGGATTTCTCGCCTCTTTACCGAAATTGCCTTTCTCTCTCCACATCTCCAACTAAACCACGGATTTCCAAAAGGGGTGCCGAAGACGCAAATTTTGATTTTAATGACAGGTGACAAGCTGAATATAGAGAATTTTTTCCTTAAACCGGAAAATATCTTCTATGTATATCCTAGGCCATGGAATTCCTATACCGTGGCTTATCACGAGCAGTGTTTATGGCGAGAGAAATAAAGGAAAGAAGAAAGAAAGGAACAGGTTGAAAAAACAAAGCGATATTAAATCACGGAATCATAGCGTGAATTCTCGGCAATCCAATGAAGCGAGCTCCCTTTCCAAACAAGAGCGACAAATTGTGGTTCGAAGGCCACGATTGCCTTTGCAATTCATGGGCCATCCACGTTATATCCGAGCGATTCACCCCAATCTAGAAGTACGCAACATTTTGCGTCGAGAGTGACAACTATAGACCCCCAAGTGTGGAATTCCAATCTGATTACCCCGCCCTCTTCCTTTCACGTTCCCATCCACACACACACGACAGGCTGGGTGGTTCGTCCCACTGCCACGGGGGGCGCCAGAGAGGAAGGGGGTGGGGATAGAGAGAATCCTTAGAAGTGGCACACCCCCTCGCTGGCTGACCACCTTCTCCATACAGCGGCGGCACACATTCCCATAAGGGTTGGGCGGGGGTGTGGTGAACAGGAGAGGGGTCTCCCCACCAATACACGGTCCTCGGTTCGATTCCCGGGAACGCGCGGAGGCGCCTGGGGCGACGGTCGCTTTCGCTCGTGTGCACCGGCGCCGCGAAGACCTCTCTCTCTCTCTCTCCATCTCACTCTCATTTCTAGACATTCATTCTTTCTCTCTCACTTCATACGCCAAAGGCGCATATTGTCGGGACGAGTGCCGGCACCTGCTGAGAAAGGGGTGTTGTATCGTTGGGGAGAGAAGGTGGAGCGAGTCGGGAGTGTTGGGGGAGGGCGGCGGGGGATGGACCGGCATCCTCCGGCAAGGAGGCGAGGGGGCGGATCATCGGCGCAGGAGTATCTCGGAGAGGAGTCAGTAGTCCTCGAACAACTTCCGGGACGACGACCAAGGGACGCCCGCGACACGGAAGAGCAGCGCCTGCCCCCCCTGACATCCAGCGATCCTGATTGCTGCGAAGCTCCAATACGCACCAACACTCAACTTTACTGGACCACTCCTGGCCAACCGGTAAGCACCACGCACGGCCATCTAATGACAACTGAAACATGCGTCGTCGTCCGACAGTGGCAGAAGGTAGAGGTGGGGTGAGTTCAAGGGGTCCAAACCCCCACCCCCTGAATTCTTTTGGAGAATCAGCCTGTGTACTCTTTCCACATAAAAGAACACTTCCAAATTGCTACTCCTCGCTAAATTAACTCCTCTTACTTTTCCGTAATATACCTACATCCTCTTCAAAGGTCCATTCAGAATTTTTTTCTGACTGCAGCCTTGTGGTGATATTAAGGGAAGGATGGGGGCTATAGTCTCCCTCTTTTTATGAGTCAAGTCATGGTGATATCACAATGAGGTAATATTTTTGAGTAAAACTTTAGAAAATAGCTTCGAAGTGCACCATAATTATATTCACAAATCTTTGCCACTTACTAAAGAGGCAGGCCAATTTATCTGTTGCGTGATGGAAGCGATAGTCTATTGATCTACGGTTCCACGACAATTGCCCTATCCCGATATGGTAGCCAAACACAAATATTAGGACCTTCTTACAGCAGCCACTAACATGCTTGATATTGATTTTAACTAGCATAAATTCTGATCCCCAGCATCTTAAAATGCGCCATATTGGAAGAATTTGTTTTTACTCCATACCAATCGGAAGTAGTAGAAGTCCAATTCAACAGTCACAATTACCCTCATGCCTATTTTAAGCCTGCGATCGAACCAAGGAAGAAAGGAGAATCTGGCATGTAGCTTGGATAATTTATCCCAGAAAATCAACACACTTTCTGACAAAACATTGACCGGCTCTCTTATGGACTAACTTTGTGGATAAACTCAGAATATTTGAGCCGATAGACATGTGCCTTTTGCAGAGTCAATCAATACTAAGGAGGAATGATCTATGGTGTACTGTTCCAAGCTTTACCGCTAGGCACCCACTCCCTAAAATACACTGCCCCCCTCCCAGCGCATAATAAATTGGAAAAGAATTGTGATAAAAAATCCTGCTCAATTAAGGAACTTAAACACTCGCCATTTTGGAACAATTGACTGACCGCAACCTTGTAAGCAAAGTAAGATAGGATTTCGGACACGATAGTGCGTAATATTGAGCGAACACCAACTTATTTCATTGTTAGCAGACTGATTGGAGAGCAATAACAATATAATAAACCGGTTTAAGATGTCCTTACATGAGTCTGAGATTTCCAATATCCGCTATTCACATACGTCGGTAGTTTTCTTAGTCACCCTTCATTTCACCAATGAACAAATGTAATTATTGGGATTGAAGAACTATTGTCCGACTTGATGATCTTGCGCTCAACAAGAAAGATGATCAATAAGTTAGTCCAGTCTTGTGATGGTTACAGCGTGCAAGTAACTCAGAGGATATTGGATTTTGAACTGATATTTTTTAATTTCATCTGATGGTCCTGTAGCTTATTGACTGATAGAAAGACTTACTGAACTTACCCGTTCTTTGACATCGAGGGTACCTACTTATTCTGCAGTAATAAATGAGCAAAACAGGCTGATGAATAGTTAGTTTAACGTTGTCACTAGTCCACGGAAATGAATTTACCAATGAATTTGTACTGCACAATTGCATTCAAAATTTTTGTAACCACTTAATTAATTTATTTTCTTTATTTTCTTTGTAAACATTCATTATAATTAAGAGCCCTGAGGAAGGAGAATAAATCTCCGAAACGTTGGCCAAATGTGTATTTTATTTATCATGACCTATACTCCAAGATCATAAACACTACATTGTTGTAATAATAAGGAAGGTCAGGAGAGGAAATTTTATTCATTGGAAATGGTGAGCAAAATATTCTTATAAAAAATCACCATCAAACTCAAAATTACCCGAGTAAACGAATGGCACACAATAACACCGTGTTTGATCAATTTATTATTCCCACGCAGATCTCGGAGAGTTGAATTTTGCGAACTATGCATGCATCGTTTGCACAGAGCGGTTTGCAGGGTATGAGGTAGGGGTCGGTAAACTTGATCCTTACAACATCATTTCATTATTTAATAGCACTTATATCCCAAAATTGGTAAACTTCAGCCCTCCAATTCTCCCTTTTACCAGCCAGTTGCTATAGTTCCCTTATGTTCTCCTTCAAAGTACTCTATATTATCTCCCCCGAATAGTATGATTGTGATTTATTTCTTTAATTCGTAATGAAGTGACACAAGTGGTGGATATAAACTATGCTCTAAGACGGTGGTCGGTGATACAAATGAAACTGTAATAGATTACGATAAATGGAGTGAGATAGGTACTCATTTATTGTTAGTGCGGATATGACATCCAATATATATCGTTGATTGACCACAGAAAGACAGAGAGAGGAATGGACCAGATGATGAAGAGCCTTGCAAACATAGAAGAATGGAAAAATAACACAGAGAAGGAGCAATATAGGATGAGAATATTTTTTCGTCAAATGCCTCTGTGAAAGTAACTACAGATATACTTTACTATAGGGTTACCATTGGGAATGAAGTTGAAGTGCAATTTCGTGGAGAAACACGATATTTAATTGGATAAGTAGGGGATTTCACCCGGACAAGAAGTTTAGCGATGATAATTTTCCGATAATTGTAACACGGTTCCATCGGAATGCATAGGAAAACTCCTAAGTAAAATGTAAAACGATGAAGAAGGTCGTCAGTCACCAACTATAGAATATGTTCAGACAATTACATCAAGTAGTACTGGAGTAAGCGTTGTTTCAAGAGAGTAGGCATTTATGTTCTCGGCTACGCCTAATTGTAATACGATAGTTAATTCTTTAAAAACTTCTCTTCCAGTACACAGGAATTTGTCATAAATTGATTGCATTTAATATTGTAAAAATTTGCGCCAAGTACTTTTCTGGACGAAATAATCAACAGAGGCAAAGATTATAATATCACTTGAAGATATAAGAGACAAATCATACCATAGAGTAAATCAGCACTGCATTCCTAAGAGAATACAAACTTAAGAAAGTTAATTAAGTGCACACAAGTCATTTTTATCATTAGTTCTTAGATATTAAACGTCCTCACCGATTTACTGTTCTATACTTTAAAATAGACACAATACTTCAGGAAGTTCCTTTTAGGAATCAGATTTTAATATAAAAGGATTTAATGCCGAAAAACAAGTCCTATGTGGTCCAGAAATTAGGATATCTTCACGCTACTTATTGCTCATTATTTACGTAGTAATGACATTAGTCCTCACATTAGCAATAAAATTCCACGATTTGCAAACGATACCGCCATGAACTGTAACAATTTAAGATTGGTACGATCTCTTTCCTTCCATTAACTGTATACGACGTCAGCCCTCAAATTTGTAGAGAAATTCGTTGATTTAATAACGAAACTTCTTATCTACTGCGCGAAATAGGTGAAGATTCCGATTTTGAAATGTTATTGATACCTAAGCAACGTTCATGCATGGAGCCATTACGGCTATAGCATGGAGCATTACGGCTATAGCTAAATCCCAGAAAATGGACGGCAGTACATTTATTGCGTGGGATATCTAAATATATCCATGACCATCCAAACTGCTCATGGAGTTAACATAAGGGTGTCAGAGAGAGTCAAATATTTGGAAATTGAGATAACTTCAAACAAATGCATGGGAAGAACATTTAGAAATATTTGTGGTAGAGCCCAGATGAAGAAGTGGAAGAGAGGTGTGACTTCGCACCTGTCAAGGAGCCCTTGAATACGCGAAAAGCTTATGAGACTCTGTGCAGATATCCTGATAGCGCGAACCAAATGAAATACCATGCAAAGGGAAGCGTTCTGTAAAAAAATGCTACATGCGAACACGGAGCATTAAAAAGTTTTTACGTAGAATAGATAGGGAGGCGATTCAGACTCGAGGCTACGTACCAGGTTTAGATTTCTGGAACTACAAAATATGTAGAAATATCTTTCAGAAATACAAATAAATATAGAACCCTACAGGTCCGACAGAAACGATTTATTTGCCGAAAGGATAGATACAAAATTTTTAGATTTCAAGCGGATAGATACCATAAAGAAAAAAATTTCGCGAGAAGAATGGAATTATTCTTTTCTCGCGAACAATTAAGGACTTGGATAAAATCGCGCCAAAATCTAAACGTAACATAAGTACACTTTCTTCTCTCCTGGATATAAACAGTTAGACCCACCTACCTAAACATAACAGACCTAGAATCCTTACACACCTTTTTAGGTTGCTTGCTGAGTAGTCTGTAGATATATGTTTAATATTTTCAGTTATATATCACAATTATTGCATCGAATGTTTATGAAAGGGGAAAAGGATTTTACATTCGCAATTATTGTCACAAAGTCGACACATGTAAAACATTAAGTTTCAAATTCCACCGAAAAGGCATCATGGAGCTTCTATATTAGCTCAATAACAATGGAAAAATTAGGAAATTAGAAAGTTGAAAGGAATCGGCAACGTTGGATGCAAAGAATCGATTTCGCATGTTCTCACCGCACGTGTTTCTACCGGTTGTGCTTCAACGCTGCGTCTGGTGGAGGCATCCTTGGCTCTTGGCTTATGCTTAATGAACTTGATCAACGAAGTACGATGAAAGGTAACTTTGTCGCTGTACTTCAGACCGTCAATGCTCGCTATTAAAAGCAGTGATTATCATAAAAATAGTGGCGCGCTGTTTTCATTTTAAATTTGAGGACATGAAAATGTGGATCAAAATTTTCCTCGTACATTCATTTGTTTTATTTGAACTCGATGATCATTCGCAACTATCGTTTATTTTTAGAAAAGGAAACGGCTGAGAATATTTATTACGTGTAAAAATTCATAAATGCAGAATTCTGTATTATACATCAGACTCGTCATAGGTCATGGCAGGAATAAGTGAGGTTACATCCGCGTGCATATTTACCACGCGGTAGTTTTGCCTGCTGGAGGGCCGGGAAAATACAGGGCTATCCTAAAATAATGATATGGTTTCAGAAATTCATAGGGAGATAGCAGAAATAGGGGGGCAGAGATTTTTCAGAGGCTGCCCGATCCCTGCTTGAGTGCCTTGAGGAGGGCACTCGAAGTACACGGCTCCGTCCGTAAGATGGAATGTTAAGCACCATTTCCCTCAGCACCTAGTAAGCTAATGTCGACGCCGTGGTTCTCTCTTGTCAAGGTGAACATATGGCCATTTATAAATTTCGTAAAAAAATTGTTTGAAACTACGAATTCAAAAAATTAAAAAAAACCTAAACTGTAAGTAATTCTATTTTCATTAAAACCATCAAAATCACACCATTATTTTATGATAACTTGTACATCAGTGGCGTAGCCAGGATCTTGAAATAGGAGGGGATTTACCGGAGATTTCGGGTCCCTTCTTGGGTATATGGATAGGAAAACACCGCAGGGGTTCTCCCCCGAAAAAGTTTGGGATTTTTTAATGCTGAAAACGTGTCTTTTAGGACTCAAAACAATAATTTTGTACGGGTATTAATTAAGTTTTTTTATTGAGGCTATTTGCTCGTTTTCGGCGCCTCTTTTAAAGGCTCAAGGGGGGAGCTGTAACTCAGAACACCCCCTGTGGCTGCGCCACGGCTGTACATACTTCATACTACCGCAATTCCATCGATGCCTTTCATGACATTCCTCCACCGAAGAGATCTTGGTCATGATCATATTACGTTCATCCAGGCAGCATGTCTCTTGATGGTTTTCTCGTCCATCCACGTTTTTTGATATTCAACCACTGAATCTGGACAATACTTAGACCTTTAAACATAATCTTGTTTACGAAAAAGTTATTTTTTGGTTTCCTCACGTCAAAAATAAATATGGGGAACGTTTCTTTCCCTCTAACGGAGACTTCTTCGGGGCTAATAGTTTAGCCTATGCTGCTCGTCAATGAGTATCAAATTGTGGAAGGGGGATTTAATATGTTCCGGATAATGTATATTCTTCGAAAAAGGAGTAGAGACTACGCATTACTTCTACATATTTTCTCCATTAAAATTGCTTTTGTGGCTCTCATCTCCAGAGCTTCTCTGAAAATAGTTATTCAACAATATTTATCCTTTACGAGGATAGGGGGGCTCTCAATTTCTAGGTCGTATCCTTGGCACCTTTGTCGGCTACGGCCACTTTTTCTGCAAATTTAAGTCGGATGGCAGCGTTGCATTGTTTGAGCCTGATTATGATTTTTCTCCCTGTTCCTCGAACGCCGACTTTCTCGCATTCCTTGCATTACATCCGGTATACTCCTATCTCAATTTCATTAAGGTATTTGACATTCCTCAATGAGCCCATCATTTTTTTCTAATTGAATATTGTATTTATGTCATAACTGAGTAATAGCCTTGATAAACATTGCAAATCAGGGAGAGTGCGAGATTCCCTGGATATGAAGGAGAGTACGAGGTTCCCTGCAACTGCGACCAGAAATACGTCGGGCAAATCAAGAGAGATACATCCGTCGGGCTAAACGAACACCGTAGAGTTCTCAATAATCAGCATTGTGAACAATCAGCAGCGGCAGAAAATGCGTTCCCTGATCTCTTGCATCAGATTTTTATTGATGAAGCAAAAGTCCCAACCAAAGAAAAGAATTACTTCCCTCGCATCATCCGGGAGGCTATTGAAATTGAAGTAGCTGACTATTTCAATAGATATGATAGGTATAGACTAAATATCACTTGGAAAATAATAACGGTAATAATTTTCGCGCGATCGCGTCGAATTATTTGTTCTTCATATTCAGTACACTTTTGAGGATTTTTTCCAGTCTCTCTAGTGCTAATTTCTTCTGACCCTCGTCAGAAATGATCTATAAAACCAAGGAGCAAACCAATTCAGTGTTAGGAGATTACCAATCACCACTGTGTGATCAAGTCCTAATTAGAACAATGAATTACCCCATCGCTGGGCATACCTCAGGATTCCCCATGTGTACATCACTACCAGTGAAACGTGTCAATATCAAGGAGATAGATCCCATAAACGAAGAAAATGACATTTTCCGTAAAATTTTTATAACGCACTCATCTATAAGTAACTGAGGCAGAGGAGATGTAATGGAATAGCATCCTGATTGGATGAAAAAGAAATATGGCACTTTTTTCACAAATTTATCGATTAATATACGAAGCATTTCGACCGTCAGGTAATTTTCGAGTACAATATGAAATTGTTGAAATCAGGACCTGTACTTCGGATGAACGGGGGTGTAAAGTGGAAGGGGAAGGACGCGGAAAGGGGGTGTAGATGTGTCATTGGCTAGTGCACTTGGGGAATGGGATGGAATGAACAGACATTTATGGCTCACTTCCCACTCCTTGCCATCCCATTCCCCAAAAGCCATAGCCAATGACTCATCTCCCTCCCTTTCTTCATCCTTGTCCTTCCATTTCCCACCCCTTCTTATCCGAACTCTACAAATACAGCTTCTGGTTTCAACAATTTCACATTGTACTTGAAAATGATCTAACGGTCGAAACATGTCGTTAGACTGAGAGACTAGCAAAACGCGTTGTTAAACAAGATAGGCTGTTAAAAATCCTCAATAGCATACTGAATATGAGGAAAGAAAAATTAGAAGGGATCGAAATGCAATTTCTACCACTTCCAACTTTACTAGATGATAATAGGATAACGAGCTGAAAAAAAATTCTCATATGCCATACCGCAAAGGCACGACGGACAAAATATCAAGGTTATCCCACTAATCCGAACCGTAAAAATACAGCTTCTGATCAACAACTGAACAACTTCCAAAAAAATTTCACATTTAACTTGAAAATGACTCAACGGTCGAAACGCTTCGTACAGTAATCAATAAATTTGTGAAAAGTTGTCATCTCCCTTTGTCATTAAACACAATATTCTCTACTCAGATCCGAACACTAACATTATTCCGGAAAGGGAAAGATAAATTACGAAGATAAATATCTTCCTCATTTAGTCATCCTCTCGAAAGTTTAAAATAAAATGATGCGAGATTACTTGAGTAAATTTAAAACTTAACGAGATTTGGCGACGTCATTTGAGTTCTGGTTAATTTACGCGTATTGGAATCATTTCTTGAGGGAAGGCATTTTCATACTTTTCATCGAGGGAAGGCATTGCTCACATGTGTGATAATATCAACGAACCACGCGAGAATGCTGCCTAAGTCCGAGAAGAAGCATAGAAGCGGTGTCCCTCTCGGCACGAGCCATGATGTCGTTAACTTGGTTTTTGTCCGACCACACCTTGAATATGAAGCGAGAATATGGGATCCGGTGCAGAAGAACTTAATCCGTGAACTGAACAAAATACAAAGAAAAGCTGTGCGGTACGTCAAAAACTTCTGCGGGCGTACACACATCGTTACCCACCTGTAAGCGAATTAGGCTGGGAGCCGCTAGAGACTCGGAGGCTGCGCGCAAGACTTAGAATGCTTGAACAATTGAGAGTTGATGTATTTTGGAGCGACACGGAGAACATCATATTAGAGCCCCACAACATTTCCAGGTCCGACAGAAGCGATAAATTAAGAGAGATATTTCGACGAAAGGATAGATATGGGAATTCGTTTTTCCCCCGAACCATAAAGGACTTAAATAAATGATAGTCGTAATCTTGGTCGAGCATTTGCTATTTATATGTAGACAGCTGGTGCCCCAACACCTCCAGCTGTCACACACCTTTTTAGGCGGCTTGCGGGGTAGTAGATGTTGATGAAATTATCTGCGAAAGGGTTAAGACTGTCAATTTTTCCTCGCGAATTGCTCGTGAAGTAGGCCATGGATGGAAAAACGGAGAAATACGTATCTCTTTAATTTTTAAAACTCTTTCGCAGTCGACAGTGAAAAAAATGTGTGAGCGAACCGATTGTACCCAATACACCCATATATTTATACCCTTTAATGGTTCTCACTGAGGGAAATGATACCACTAGGATTTTACTAAAAATAATTAACTGAACTGACTCTATTTCAGAGTTTAATTAGTTTCTACCAAATTAAAATATTCAAGTTAATCAAGTTATTCTGCGGACTGATTAAATTAAGAGGCGGTTCGTCTCTCCAGGGGGAGTATAAGATACATCCAAACGAAAAGTATTGATTAACGGAAGGATCTCGCTGAAAAAGGCAAGAAACGCAATTCAGAAGCGAATTGCTACTGTGAATTAAATAAGTGAAATAAAATTTGAAAATAAATTCAAACCATCTGCTACCGCATTTTAAAGTTGTAATTCAGACGAACAATTTTAAAAGATTTTAGCGATATACTAGAATGATTAATTTACCTCGGAGAGATTTTTAGGCTCGATCAATTAGGTATTTTCAGAGATTTCACTCGTAATATTTCAACTGTCTCCTGATTTTCCAAGTTATCGGCAGCGAGCTTTGGATGGTTCAATTTAGGGAGCGAGGCCTCAAATGTACGCGTCACGTGCTCTCGTAATCGCCGACCCTTTGCGCAATAACAAAGGGCGCTACTTAGGTTTCGCTCTTCTATTGTTTCCCGCGAACAGCCTTATCTCCGGTGGATAAGATGCCAATAGAGGAAGGTCAACTTCTCGCATTGACATTAGTAAAAACTACCGCATGGTTTCCTACGTCAGTGAAGCACGTTAAAGTATCTGCGTAAAAGTTGGCCTTGCTACATTTCTACGAGCAAAAAAAAAATCAGCATCCTTGACAAAATCGCTGCTTACGAAAGAAGGATCTAAATTATAATCTCATGAACGATTGGCTACTTCAAAGAATCTTTCTCTTAGAAATTACTGACACATAATCAAATAACGAGGTAAAATTTTCGAGTGAGCAATGATTTTCGGAAATTTTATTTTGTTTTTATGATGGAGTAATTAAGGGAAATGATTTTTAGATCGAGCATAATCTTCCCTGCCGTCCACTTGATTTCAGCTTTTGTAAGCATCTTTTCAATTTACATCCTTTCCTGACCTAAATAATTCCAATGGATTTTTGAACAACATACAGATAATTTAAAATAAACCCTTTTGAGTACTTAAGAATGCATTTCAAAAATAGACCTGGTGATTCCTTTATTTAATAAAACAAGACGAAAACCGTGAAAAAATCGAATATTATAATGTAATTTTCTGGTGTTAGCTGTTAATGGGGAAAAATTTATCTTGTTAAGAAATCGAATAACGGACCTTTGATTACACCACTAGACCATTCAGATTCTTTACCTCCTGACACAATTTACCGAGGTTCATCGCACCAAATGTTAGGCCCTTACGGTGGATGATCGAAGGATTACAACGCAAGAGAGTATGGGCTTTGATGGGTCTTATTCTTACTTATTATGGGACAAATCTAGCCGGAAAATTTAAAAGTCGGACAATTTGAGGTGATAACTACAGATAGGTTTGCGAATTTTTTTTTGAGAGGAATAGGATTGATCGGTTACTCGACAAAATTTCACTGGAAAACAATACCTTTTCAGAGTTTTGATTAGAAGCAAACTCATTCTGTGACTACTTCAATACAAAAAGGTAATAAAAGTACCAAACAGAATTTGAAACGAGAGCATAAAAGATGCTCATAATCGCAAGAGAAACGCAAAGAAAATAAATTTTCAATTAAGGGAGCTACCGAAAAATACGAGAGGGTAGGCAAACCTAACTATGGACTGCGTGGGTGGCCAACTACTGGCTTTTGCTTCCGTCCCTGACCCAGAATTCTCCGTAGAGCTTCCCTGCGCAGCCAAACAAAGCAATGAGAGAGTGAGAGAAAAGACAAAACAGAAGGGGTGAGGGGAGTCTGGGGGTGGAGGCGCTCCAATCTCCAGCTTAACATTTCCAAGAGCGTGTAAACCTAGCTAAAGTCGCTGCAAGGACGTGCGCCATGGGAACGGGACGAGGATGCATCTTCAATACTCACGCGGAGATCAGTGAACGAATCAACTGACTGATTTACCAATCATCTGCACAATACGTACGGTTGGATTGTTATATTATTTCTTTATAGGGAAAGCAGCTTAGAGAAGAGAGAATCCAATCCTATGGTCGATGAACACCGATTTGCGCCCGATTGCGAAAGGTTTCAATCGAATATTTCCTATAGAAATCGTGTAATTACTTCCTCCTATGAAGTTTTTTGAGCGATAAATTCCATTACTAACGCTTTTAGGACACAGAGAGCATTCGTACGTCATGCTGTTCTGTGTACCCCATGGACTTGGAGTATTATTTAAGCTTTTTGAGCGACAAATTCCATTACTGACGCTTTTAGGACACAAAGAGAATCCCTACTTCATGATTTTATGTTTACCTCATAGACTTGGAGTATTATTTATGCTTTTCAAATGCCTATTTTTTTTGGCAAGGCTCTCCTCTACTCTTTTCTTTATCAGTCTCCTCCTCTATGATTCTTTTTACAGGTCTATTACAGCGAAATGGAATGAGACCCATGAAATAACTTTTTTAATTTCTCCCAAAAAGATTCTATTTTCACTAACTTTTGATGTTAGCTATTTTATTTTTTTCCGCAAAACTTTGATACATATAGGCACAAAATTAAAAAGTCCCTACGCGTAAAATTTTTACCAACGTGAGGAAGAAAAAGCCTGGTGGTAAGTAAAATTATATCCATCTTCAGCCAAAGACATCACATGGGGAGTTCCATGTCTTCCATCCTGAAGTAAAAATTTCGAAAAACTATTCGAATCCAACATATCTTTCATAATTTTACTGGTCCAGAGCAATTGTCTAAAAGAGGAGTCTATACAGATAACACCTAACTATCGATTTGCGACCAAGATAGGAAATTTTGAGCAACAGTTTGGTTAAAACTTGCAATCTGTAGGTGAGACCATAAGCAAAAAATGGGGCATCAATGATGACATAACCACTTTTTGGTCATTTATAAATGGCATTTCTTGGGATCTGATATATTGAACCGTGGTTTTAGTACATTACCATATTAAGCCTAGTTCACAACAACTTAACTGAACGAAATTTGGCGTAACTTTGAAGTTGAGGAGTGAAAAAGTGCTCGAAAAAACTAAAAATTTCATTACTTGACATTGAATAAGCTTAGAAAAGCCCATTGTTTTATTAAAATAAAGTCGAGTAAAAACTTAAGAAAAAACTGGTAACTATCAGGGAATTAGTGGCAAATTCTTCGCAAAATTTTCACCGTATCAGATTTTTTTGTAGGCGTCAACTTTTCAACGGTCAAAATAGGAACGGCCCCAAAGATAGCAGAAAATTTTCCAAATAGAACTTAAATCAATAAAACTTCATTTCCAAGAGTGGTCATTGGCGAATTGTGAAGCAGTCCTTCGTCTAACAGGCATGATGAAAACGGCCTGGAAAATTGCAACATGACCATGCTCAATACGTTCTCATCTGGAATGCTATGGCTTTAAGGAGGGAAAGGTTCAAAATCAAGGAAAGCCGTACAAACTACAGCCTAGTAGTGAGGCCGAGCACCTGTCGTCTCGCATTCCTCGCTCAGCGCCTTGAAAACTCTTGGAGGTGGGCACTTCTCAGCACAATAATACGCTTTAATGTTCGAGTACCGATTTTGAGCACGAAAAGTACTAAATTTCGATTCCATTCACGCATTCTTGCTCGAGGTAACGGAGTGAATGCGAAAGAACCATATTGAATTTGAAAGTCCAACATCCAACAAGTTGTTACACGGTAAAGTCAACTGAGTTCATTTTTTTTCGCGCAATACGACACATTTAGAGCAAGGGTCTAATATTAATGAAAATGTGTGGAAATTTGTCACAAATAAGTATTATAATACGACCGGACATCATTATACATTTCGTATCATAGCCAGGTCATCACACCTGACGATTATACGAAATGTATAGAAAGCAAATGCATCATTTAAATTTTTCGCAGAAATTTTTTCTCAACATTTCATAACATGTAAGACTTTCGTCAGAATAAGCCTGATGACATCCTCAATAATCTGAAATCGATGTATTTGATAGAGTTCGATCAAAACATCCGCCTCATGACAACCATGATCCTCTGATGTATTATTATTTTGTCTTCCAGAAATATATTAACAGGAGTTTAATTTACTACGTGGCGACGATTACAATGAATACATTTCAGAAGAACAGATTGAAGTAATGCGCTAGCTAGCCTTTGAGTATTTTAAATACCTTTTCAAAAACAAAATATATATGTATGGAAACTAAGAGATCTTAAAAAAATATATTCATCCTTGGCAAGTTAAGGATTGTTGCAAACATGAAGAAAACGATTCTAAGGAAAACGAAGTAATCTCCGAAGCATGATTTTACATAAGTGTTATCAGCAATAATTCAAAAGTATCTCAAAAATGTATTTTTTATTTTAGAACGGAAAAATACCAAAAATATGTTTTGAAATCCAAAATATAAGATGCATTAAGGTAGTTTTATTTTATCAATTACTATCTACAAATGTATCTCAAACACGTATTTTAAAATGATTGTATTTTAAATACTGCCCTGCTAATTCACTTCCGCAAAAATGACCAGCTGAGCAGTTAGAGGGGTACACCCGAAAACTCAAATTAGAGCCGTGATGATCAGCGAGAGCTTTCACTAGGAATTAATATTCTTGGCTATCGGGATAGCAAGGCAAAAAATGGGTATAAAATAATAGAACCGAGATCATATCATCGATACCACGATCAACGGATATTGACACTAAATCACTAAATTCGCTTAGAGAAACAATTAAGGATAACTTCCTTAAAATATATGAAGAACTGAGCTACCGATTGTACTTTAAAATCGTTACTGGCTTAAACGCATCAGTCATGATGTCGAATAATATTTTGCGATAAACATTGTTTTTAAGTTTCATTTTGAAAATATACTTGTCTACCATGACTTTTCATTAATATTTTAATGGGAAAAAGGAAACAAAAAAAAAGTCGTCAGTGGGTCTCGATCCGGTGACCTCCGTATTAACAAAGTCTTTACTTGTTTTCAATAATAAGAAATGAAAATGAAATAAGAAATGAAAAGGGGGAGGGCGACGTGGTTCCACAAGTTGTGAATTCCTTGGAGCACGTCCCCGTGGGGGCCGGAAGACTTCAGGGAACTCCCACCTGCCTGAAATCCTCCGATATCCACTGGGCCGAAGAACCAAGACCACGCCGCCCTCAAACAATAAATGCGAAAAATTAGGTATTTAAACACCGATCCTACCGGTAACCATGGTAATCCTTCTCGAGTAAAAGGCCCAGTCGCGATGCTGGCCTTTTCGCGCAAAATTTACTTCACCAATCTATAATGTGGACGAGACTGTCCCGAAAGAGATTAACAAATTAAGATAATATAATTTCGATATCTATGTCACACATTTGGCAGGTATATCATGTTAGTATAAAATTTGATATCGCCGGAGAAAATCAATATATGGCTGGCTCCATAGTGATGGACTATTGTTGCCCACTTGAGGTCCAGTAATTGGAGAAATTTCAATGTAGTGCTTCAGTTCTAAAATACGCTGTGGTTATTTCTGGATATTGAAATGTAATGCAAAAATAAACTTGGAAAAACTAGGATATACGTAAGCAAATCGGACCGACGCACAGTGGGCGGAAATCGGAAAAAGCCGGACAAAATTACAAAATGGCTGTTTTTGAGTTATAAACTTGAAACTTCGCAGGTATACAAAAAAATAATTGCAATTTATGAATATGTACTTCATTTGACATAGATACTACCCGTTACTGAGATACAGAGGCTCAAATGTGAACAAATTTCCATAAAAACGCCCGTCTCTAATTTTCTCTGAAAATCTTCCAAAGTAAGTGGATGGTGAAGTTATGGGTGGATTCTTGCGGAATAAAAACCACATAATCTGTTGGCATGGTGTTTTTTCTTTATTTTTCCGTAATCTTAAAGAATACCGTCCATAAATTCTTACCGTGCTGTAACAAAATGGCGGATACTGTTTTTCGACAAAGTTTTACGTTTAGGTAGAGTTTCAAATAGGTTTTCGGCAAGGTCGCGCAGAGTTACTTATATGAGAGCATTTTTTGAAGATTTTTTGAGGTGTTTATGCAGTTTTCTTTGAAATAAGTTTGCGTCGCCGGAAATTACATTGATTTTTCGATCGCGCGGCAGGGTTCGTCTCCACGCGTCGGGAGTTGGATTGGCCGCGACGCGGTAAGGTTATTGAAGCTGTATGGGTTTTAACGATCAGCATTCACCGTTTTTATGTTTTTCTTCAAGACACCGATTCTCAAATGGTCTACGGTTAAGACAGTGGAGGTTTTTTATGCGATGTAAGTGCACGTTTCATCGAAGTTCATTTCGTTATCTTTGGGTACGATCGAAGACCATACTTCTATTAAAAGCGTTCAAACCTCGAAAAAGTGAGCTGTTTTCCTGGGACTCATACAAAAAGACCTACCAGAAAGATACCAGCTGAGACCCTTATACCTTCTTCACTCTCCGATCCCTGACCCTCAGGAATATACTTCGAAAACGGTCGTTTTATGACACCGCGGAGTGGAGCCTTTGACCGTCTTAACGGGGGTATTTCCACGGGAACTTCTAGCTTTTTTAAAATGTGTATCATACCCTCAGTTCTACTTTGAATTATAGATTACCATGTCCTTTATACATATATCATACGTTCTTCCCCGTGTACTCATTAGGACATCGGATAACCATAGGTTCGACAAATTTATTATTTCTAATTTTTACATTGGCTCCATCCGCCATTCAATAGAAAATGCCACATCACATTATTACACGACTCGATATCTATAAAATCATATTGGAATTGGTAAAAAAATCATTCACTCGGAAAAAAAATATTTGCTGCATTATTTATCGCGGAGGCTGAATTTAAGTCAAGACCCTGATGCTCTGAAATTTCTCAATGACTTCCTGACAAAACGCATCTCATGGCCATACCTTAGGAAGTGGGCATGGAGTTCTCGAAACAATGAACGAATTTTGTGTCGAAAAAAAAATTGGTTCGCTGAATCCATAACATTTCCAGAATTTTTTATGCATCACTTTCCCGATACTTCAATGACAGCCGGTTGGTATTGTATTTTTGTAAAAATCTATTCCTCTCAAATTGATTGATTAAATAAAATTCCCCCTGTAGCTTCATGTTACAAAATTCATATTATATTTGCCATGCATTTACGGGCGGCCAAAAAAATGACGCACCTCATGTGTTAGATCACGCAGAAGAAAATTCAAACTTTAAAAACCTACTGCTGAGCTTGCTCTCGCGGTATCTGTGAGTTTGAGAGAGAGGGGAGACACTGCAGCAGCTCACCTAATTGCAGAAATAACAACTACGGCCCCTACTCGGGCTAAGAGAGTTCTTTCAAAGTGGAGGACGAGTGAAAAGGTCCACCCTGAGATGACAGTGGAAGAGGCACTGTCATTGATGATTGCCTCTGATTTGACCAAGAGTCAATATCGGTCTTTCCGTAAGACAGCTCTGAGCCATGGACACGAATTGTATCCCAGCTATGATAGAATAGCGCTATCAAAAAAAGGCAGCTTATAACGAAGGAATTAAAATAACCGAGACCATGTGCGAGGTAAACCTTCAAGCACCACTGAACCACACCATATCAGGAACAATAGCCTGCTTAGCCACCACTTCCACCTCTCAAGAATTAAAATGTGTGGTGAACTACACATTAATCTTTAAGTACGGTTTTGATGGAAGTTCGGGCCACTCTCAATATAAGCAAATGTGGCAACAAGTGTATGCTTCAGACAAATTCCTAGTCATGAGTTCCCTTGTACCTTTTAGTTTGATTAACGGCGCTACAGGTAGCGACTGAAGTTTCCACTTTCTCTTGGTTAATTACATTTATCTCTAAACTTTTGATAAAGAATTTAACTTGCATCGGAGGCACTTCTCACATATTGGCTCTACAATTTTAGGTGACACTATCTGGGAAAATCCACGGCCGACGTCGACACGATTTTGTCATCCCATCCCCTTTAGGTGAAAAAAAGAGACAAAAGAAGTTACAAAATCAGAAAGGCATCATATTGAAATGCAGGTGGATGGCCTTAATGATTTCAACTCAGGAATTTACACGATCAAGTTCTGTTTACTACTGACAATGATCAACGGAGAAGTAATGCTTATATTGCTTACCTTATTTTCCTAATGTGTTCTTAATCTTAAAACCCATATTATTTATTATCCTACAGGAAAGTATAGTCATTTCGAAATTAAGAAAAACTATAGTTTTTAGTTTGCAACACACTGAAGGTCAGCTGAATCATGGGGTTCTAAATCTGCGGAGCAAGAGCGTCGGGTATGAATAACTTAGGAGATGTAAAATATTGTACACCTGATATCGATAAATATTCTGTTGTTTTGTGTACGCTGCACTGCCACATACGATTTTCTGAATACATAATGGATATGTCGTATCGATTGGAATTTAAACAGTGGCATTTGATAATATAAGCTTTAATTTATTTTAGTTAGGAAAGGAATGCTAAGAAATTTTTCAGCTAACATTATTAATATAAATTAAAATAACTATTTTGAAAAAGATGTTCGGGGATTTATTCAAAAACGTACTTACAGGCAAGTGGAAATTTGGAATTTCTATATGTATGTGAGCTCATTTTTGTCTTCAAAGTCTCATCAAGCTCAGAAAACATCATCAAAACTCATCTGCTGTGTTAGGCATCGGTACATTCATCCTATGTAAAAATTTTAATAGTCTTTGTTGACTAAATTAAGCGAAAATATTCTTTCTTGCTCATATGGACCTCACCGAAAATACCGAGGCATGTACAATCCGACGGGCCTCGTAAACCGATCGTGAGTGGACAATGCTCATTACAATTCCTGGGTAGCTGAATCCTTAGTGTTAAACAGAACATGCCTGCCAGTGGCTTAACCAGGAATTTCGTTCGGTGGGGTACAAAACCATGGGGGAAATAAAAAACAGGGAACAAATTAGTGGTTTTAAACTAATTTTAACACTTTTAATAATCGAAAAAACTTCATTTGTTTAAGAAATATTATTTTTATTTATGATTTTTCTATATTTCATTTTCTTTTATGAAGGAAAATAATTTACTTTTTATATTTCGGGGGTGGGGGGGGAGGTTCGGACCCCCCGAACCTCCCCCCTTGCTTCGCCACTGGTCTGCTTAATATAACACACTGTTCCAAGTCTAAGACTTTTATGAGGGGGGAGGCACCCGAACTCCCCTTAAGTTGAGTGACAATGCATGCCTGTGGGGTCCTTTAATGCCGATATATTCTTGAGTTAAGCGTCAATGCTAATAATTGCTAAATCGATATTTTATTTTAAAACTAATAATACTATCTTTTATATTTTCCCAGTGATTAAAACTCATGAAAGGAATCTAATTTAATTATTCAGAGTAGAGATAAATGGAGTCTTTAAGGATTAAAATTTGTTTTAAACAACATTATGCCATTCAAACGACGGTATGACGGCCTGTAATTTATAACAAATTTAAATAAAAATAGGGACTCTTATGGCCGTATAAAATGTTGCTGAGGTGATTGAATAAGAACTTACTTTGGATAGATATAAAGAAGTGTAAATTACAGCTGACAACGATTTTTAAAACTTAATTTCCCCCAAAACTCCAAAAGCAATAAGCTTTTTATTCTACGGATGGAAAATTTATAACAAGGTACCACCACAAGCGTAATCGAGTTTGTACCGCCAATTAAATTTTCTTTTCATCTTCATTCGTTAAATATTATTCCAAGCCTCAAGTATCAACGTATGTATCATCGATTTATTTTTGTTCTCACTAACGCTATCATCCGAGAGTAAGAGCTGCTACTCACTTAATTGAGCTCCAAATGCTTTATCTGGAACCTCGGAGGCTTTATAAGTATTATTGCAATGTATGTAGACGAATTTCAGCGAGATGTTTCCTGAAATGATCTCACCGAGCCCATCTAAGTGAGCCGTTCGATCAGAAATCGATGAGAAGGCCGCTTCTGTTGTTTAATCAATAACAGATGGAGTCAGTGAACTCTCAAAAATGGATATAGCCTTCGTAACATACTTTTAACCACATGTCGTGTCAGTATCTTACTCTTGAGCATCAAATACACTGAAGGAACTAAGGATCCAATACAATTAGAATAAAAGTAAAAGCATAAAAAAAATTAAAAGTCCATGGAATTATTAATTTTCGACTTAATTTTTTATAAATAAGATTTTTTATTAATGTGAACAATGAGTACAACAAAAGTTCCCAGAAAGTATTTGAAAAATTCTTTAAGTCCCACTTTAGGGTGACTTAGTCTTACGTCACCCATTTGTGCACCAGTATAATAGCAACGGAAGGTAATGGGATGGATCTGAGAGATGAACCGATTGATTATTATATATACGTGTTGTAACAGATAAATTATACTTTTAGAAGCATTGTTTTCAATGAAGAGATAACAGTACAAATGAAATCAGGAGTCGATGCAAAAGCTATCGCCAGGGGAACAGAACGAGAAGTCGAAGAAGAAGCTACTGAATGGGCACATGTAAAACACAGACACACCAACCAATATTCAAATGAAAAATCAATTTCATCTCGCAATTTTTAAGTGGAGTAGTCCTAGTCGAGCATCTTAAAAATTTCTATCACATCTGACATCCATGAAATGACTTCTTGCATTGTTATTGGTTTTTCAAGCAAATTCAAAAATTTTGATACCCATTCACTAAAATCTGTTCACTATAGAAATTAGTGAATTGCCAGATTATTTTAATCAACTACATAAGGTCCATTTATAAACAGGGTTGTGTAGAAACATGGGGAAAAATCACTGATAAGACTCTCCAAAAAGACATTTCAAATTATCGAATGTGTCGGCGCATTGCGGCTCAAAAGAAACAGTGACTATCATTCAACAGTAAAATAGCCATTTCTACAACCGTGACAGAGGAGGGGGTCAAATAGTCTGTCGGATAGCACTGAGAGGCAGGGAACCCATAGTAGCGACGGTAGCACACAAAAGATCGATGAATTTATTTTTTTACGATAACCAACCTTTACGTAAGGAAATAAGCATTTCAAGGTCCTCCCGCAGGATTTCATCTCGGCACACATCTTGATGACACACAAGCAAACGTTAGAACCAATGTGCCTGCCTCCCTCGAAACAGAAAACAGAATTAATGACAACATTCCATCAACTAGCTCCCATTAAGCATCGAGAAGGAACAGCAACTACGGAATATAGTCTGAAGAAGGCCATTCCAATTCAACATTGAAGATCTACCGAATTAAGAAATCGACATGAAACTCCAAAAAAGGCTTAATACTGGAAAATGAAACTGAAGACAGGTTGGACCGACGCACCGCTTGGTGGAATAACGTGATACACATATCTAAAAATAAAAACTCAAAAAAATATATAATCCACGCTGATGATGAAGCGGTAGTCCCCTGAATATTCGCCATTATTTTAAAAAACAAGCTCCCTGTACGCAGAACACTCATATTTGTGACAACAGGCCTGAAAGACAAAGAAAAAATGGGAAGGGATGGAAATTTTGAGATCAGACTATAGGATAAGACTCAGTAGCAAATGGAAAAGATGTTGAAACAACCTTGCTTTGGTACGAAACCCATAAAAGTGGAAGGGGAATTTTAAACGGAGATGGGGATGGGTAAGCAAATCAATCATCCCATAAACATTTTTCAGTCGATATTCGTCACAGTCAAGGAACGCACGATATTAATTCTATCGACTACTAATGAAAACGAATCAAGCCATGGTCAATTTACTAAGAGCAAGTTGATACTCTCATCATACTACCTCTGCTAAATAACCCAAATGAAGGACATAATGCAAGAAGATTCGTCAGTAATTACGCAGACAATAGAAGGCGCACGATTTTGATACGAACACAAAAAAAGCAGCCACGGCACTCTACCTAATTGGAAGCCACGTGAATCAAGGTGAATCGCTCGTGCAATACACATCACAAAAATACAGTATATTCACGGCAGTCTTACGAAGAATGTCAAAATCTGAAAGTGATATCTTCTAGGACCTATAAAATAACAATGAGCCGCCGAAATCCGGATCGGTTTTTTCCTAAAATAAGCGCGAAATATGTCAGCATGTACCACATTTGCATATTTGCAACATTCCACAAAATTACGCCGGAAACGACTTCCTGCATTACATTACTACAAATTTCGAAATTTCGCTGTCCATAAATAGGTGTAATAGAGCTTTCTAACCTTTTTTCGGGGTAACTCGCGTCATGACGCTAAAACAGGCCAAAGGGGAATAAATATTGGCAATATTTTAACATCAACATATGGGTATCCCTAAAAGCAGACGATTTCCTACATCTTTAAATTTCATAACGCAATAGCCGAATGAATTAAAGCAACTGACTTGATAGTTAAGGAAACGACTTCCTGCATTACATTACTACAAATTTCGAAATTTCGCTGTCCATAAATAGGTGTTAAAGAGCTTTCTAACCTTTCTAATCTTTCACACGATTACAGTTGCTGACACAGAATATTTGTCCCAGAAAAGGGCATCCTCCCGAATTGCGACTTTGGAAATTCCAGAAATGTAGAAAACTATGGCCTTTCCTCCGTTACTTCAAATGAATCGATACTCCATTTGGAAGGCGCAGAAGGGGAACTCTGAAGAGACCTGACAGACAAAATATGAGGATCCTCCCCAAACCGATAACACTACGAATTAAAAAGATTAGGGCCAAGTCAGTTAGCCGCAATCCTTGAGGTGACATAAAAAAAACGTATCCTTGAAATCGGTGAGACAAAAAAAAACACTATATTTTTTCCTTACTATGAATCTCAGGTTCCAGCAACTCAAGCTCGCTAAGTCTATCATAACTGCATCTAAGTGTTGTCTACATTCATATTGGCTGGCTCAGTAATTATTTGCCTATTTAATAAGTTGTGAAGACAGTTTTCGAGGAATAAAAGGTTGGTAATGGGAACGAAAGATGGCCTGAGATAAAATGTATGGTAGAAGTGCGAAAAGATCAGCTGATAACAGAGATGGGCTGAGAACTGCGCCCAATCAATCGATTGCTGACCAGCGATAACGATGATTTAATCCCACTTTATGAGGTAATGATGAGTTTTCTTGGATATTACACAATTACTTACACCACTTCTTTTTTACAGAGCGCGACCCGGATTTTGACGAATAATCATCATCTCCAGGCGCAAATTAAGATGATGATAATTCATCGAAACCCAGGTCGCGCTCTGTAAAAAAGAAGTGGTATAAGTAATTGTGTAATATCCAAGAAAACTTATAATGGAATACCATAAAGTTAATCATGAGTTAGTGAATGATTTAATGAGTTTTTCAATAACTGGAAGATAAAAAATTCCATCAACCAATGAATCTTGAAACTTCCGATCTACGCGGGAATAATATTGGCATACATTCTCGCTACTCAATCACTTCTAATTGCCTACTGTTCACATGCCTACCAATACGTTAATGCTAGAAGATTAATGACCTCTGTGTACGTTCAGCTGGAAGCCCCAGATATTATGAATGAATATCCTATGTACAGTTCCAGACAGATAAATCTTACCAATCGGGAGGCGAAAATTTTTAAGATCCAAATTGACGCCGATTTGGCGATGCCGCTGAACCCCGCCACGCCCCCGCTGCAGAAACAAACGAACATTCCGAGCGTCGAGCGGTTGTCTTCTTTACCGCCGGTCGAAAAGAGTTTTGAAGCCAACGAAGGATTTTGATTTATTATAACGGAGTACGGTCAAAAACCCTCACCTTCCGCGCGAAAAAGAATTCTCCTGTGAGTTTAATAGTGGAGCTATTTTCTGAAGCTGTCCTTTCACCTGCAAAAACATTTTTGTGCGTATCCCTAGGCGGAATATGTAGAAATACGAAAGCCGTTGTTGCGTATTTATTAGTAGTATCGCGTCCTATACAATAAAAAAACTGATTCATAAGGGTTATTCCAATTCTCTTAGTTCTCCTCCGGGGTATCAAAACTCTTTCTGACCGGCGCGGCGGTGAGGAAGGCCATCGTTCAGCACTCGGAGTGTTTTACGTTCTTTGCAGCCAGGTCGTGGCTCAGTGGCATTGCCCATTCGGCATCGATTTTGGACTTGGAAAATTTCGACTCTCGGGTAGTCAGATATGTCTGTACGGGACTGTACATACATACGACAGGTTGCACGCCATAAAATAAAAACATCAATGTATTAAATCATGCATATAAAGAATTAATTCATGAAATAATAAAACTAATCGTCTTAAGGTACACGAAAAGGAACTTCTCAACAGTAATTTATGACTAAAAAAAGAGCTAACAAAATTTTCGCTGCGGACAGGATTCGAACCTGCGCGGGTAGAACCCATTGGATTTCAAGTCCAACTCCTTAACCACTCGGACACCACAGCTCCTGCTATCGATGAGGAGAAACCATAGACACACTGAAGAATATACGCAACTTGCGAAAAATTCTTGTGAGAACACATGAAGGATGATGGCCTCATGTGCAGGATGACGGGGACCAATTACATATCGCGTCACTGTAAATGAGTTCGAGTACGTCTCGTAGGAGCTTGATCTCTGTTGCCAGATCCTTCACCACTCGAAAACCACAGCTTCTACAAATGCCATGACGTATAGAAAACCTGAAGAATAGGAGCAACTTAGGAAAAATTGTTGTCAGCACACATGAACCGTGGTGGCCTCATGCGCCGTCAGAAGGGGACTACATATCGTACGCTGGAGAGGAGGTTGCAGTCCGAGTCCGTTCCTTAGGAGCTTAATTTCTGGAGCCGAATAGAGCGCATTTAAATAGCTTTTCAAAAATGCCGACGCGTGGCGAAGAGTGCATGACGATCCTTTTATTCTCAATATTTACTATACAGTAGTTTCAATGGAAAGGAGTAGCATACAGAAGTTATGAAATTTGTAGATGACATTGTCATGATTATAAATTTCGGTTAGTAGCTCTAATTATGGCTTATTTCTCTTTAAAATGTGCGCAAATGGCTATTAAAATTAAGTCTTATCCCCGTCACCACCACTCTTATTTTGAGTTAGAACGAAAAACGGTCATCGCGAAAAAAATGAACAGAATGGGAAAAAAATCTGCTGGGCTGAAAATCTGATTTTAAATAAGTGTTCATATTTTACTCTACACCCCATTCTTCTTCCCCCATCCACCCCGCCAGGGATGGGAATGACGGTGTTCGAGGGAAAATCGCATAGTTTTGTCCAAGGGACGACTGTACCCATTATTCTCGCTTGAGCAAACGCAATGTTTGGTATGGAGATGATGGTTAGAAAGAAAGACAAATGAGGGATCGCTCGATATGATTCGGGAAGAAAGAAAATCGAGGCTTTGAATTCAGAATTGATTGATTTTATTTCTTCGCATTCAATCATTGAGATATAAGTTACACATTAAAAGACACCTTGAGATTGTCCTAATGTATGTCGCATTGATCAGTAAATTATATCATGAGAAAGGGAACATACACGCTCACGCCAACATACACGTGTTTTACGCTCACGCCAAGGCGATACATTTCTCTAAACCGAAATCGATTCGATATCGGACATCGATTCGATATCGGCAAGAATCACATCGATATCTTTGATGAGAAGTAGCTGGAATTTAAAAATAGTTTACCATCGTTATTAACAAAACGAAAACGGAACATATTTACCGTCTGAATACTCAAATAGGAGGAAATATGCCGTGTGAGAATTAATAAATGATACCAATGAAATGAAAACAGTATTTTATTTAGGAGTTTTCCCCAAAAACGACTACTTTTAGGGCTTTTTCGTCTCAACGCTTTACACGTTTGACGGATTTCAGCGGTCAACACAATAACCACAGAGACATATTAGATACTTAATATGATCGGCCATGTCGTGTAAAATACGAACACACTTCGTTAAGCTTAATGATTAAAATTCGAAAATTTGTCTTAGAAACTTTGACTCCTCCATCCCCTCATATTTCCAACTATGCGCTACAACAAAGCCTCCTTCAACTCCTCGGATATCCGTACCAGAGGTCTCGACCTCCAACGGGGTCCCTCCCAGCCCTGACCTGACCAACCCCCCAAGCTTTGACTGTATTTAAATCGAAAAATTAAAACTATGGAAGCAAAGTGAAGTTTTGAGAATGATTCAATGCATCAAAACGCTGCTGTCACAATATTTTCTAAAACCTGATACTTACAATTGCCCTCTATTGTTCCAAAATGCGTGGCAGTGATAACTTCGAATTTTAAAACTTGTATTCGCAGTATCTCTGTTTCCTTACAATATCTGTAGCAACGATAAATGAGAACTTAAAATATTATCTGCAGTGCACCAATAGTACTTGAAACCATGCTCATTCACAATACACATTGAAAACAATGATTGGAGTTGAATAATTAGAACTAATGGCAATACTAATTATTAACGTAATTACAATAATTAGAATTGACTACAAGGACAGCTTAATAACTCAGAAAGCAGAAAATCTAACGACTATACCGGTACTTAATCTCCGAAAAAGTAAAGCTATAGATAGGTAATTTGTCTATTGTGAATCGTGCCTACATTCATCGAACGAGCCAAAATAAACCTTGGAAAATGCATAATTCTTCTAAGAGATCGCAGACATAAGCAGGTCAGTGGCGTTACCGCCTGGTACATCGCCCTGTCACGTTAGAGCCAGATACGAGTCATTCACCGAGTGCGCAGTTTGTTTAGGGAAGGAAGGAGAGTCTGAGAGAGGACGAAGGACCGAGGCGAAAACAATGGCGCAGCGGAATGGATGGATATCACGCCTCCGAACAAAAGACTAGAAAGCCGCAGTAGCACGGCGAGAGCTGGTTAATCCCATCGAAGGGGACATTAACTTGAGCACCCAACGGAAACGGGTGAAGGACTCGCCGAGTATTCGAATTTTTCCTAATTCTTAAAAGAAAAAAATCAGCTTCTCAGTCGTCGCTCCTGCAGAAGGTGTTCCATTGTGCGCCGTCAGTTTCGATTTTGCCGTTACGAGGGAAAGTTTTCTCTAATTGCATCTCGAACGCATGAATGAGGCCACGAAAAGGATAATGACTTATCATTCCGGTCTCCGTGACGCTAACAAAAAGGTTAACAGACTCATTTCCGTAACGACCACATAATTTAACTGTCTAATCATGAAAGGCTTTAGGGCTATGGCCACCTCGGGCTTAATGCCCGCGAGGAATCCCAGATGATTACCTGATGAAAGCCGCGACCGCGATCGTCAGCAGCCGTTGAAATTTGGAAATAGTACACCATGAAAACTGAGACAATTGACCTCAATCCATGCTCCGTTTTTTATGGGCAGAAAGATGTCCATGAAAGATCAATTTAGGGGTAATATTTAAAATATTTGAGATCTATAAATAGATACTTTCAGAAAAAAATAATCTCCAACCCTCAAGAAATTACATATACAAGATAATGATCCAATATACTAGACAAAACTTTGCATGAGATTAGCATTACATTTGTTAGTTTATTTAACGCGGAGTTGTAGAAGACACTGGTTTGGTGTAAGTGAAAAATGTAACTTCAACTCAAAACACTCAAGATTTTGAAACAGGTATAAGATTAGTCGCAAGATTAGGTAAATGAACATCTTCAGAAATACTATTTTTATTGCTGTTGTTAATGTGCCTAATCTTGCGACAAATCTTGTATCTGTTTCAAAATGAAGTGTCTTGAGTTGAAGTTACATTTTTCACTTACCCCAAGCCAGTGTCTTATACAACTCCGCGTTAAAGAATCTAACAAAATTCCCCTAGTCCGGGAATTGAAACACGAACCTAGGGCCTTGCGGGCCGCGGTAAGGACCAATACGATGCACAATTTTTTATCTATAAAAGCATTTTGCAAGTGTATGATCCGTGGTTCCATTCCCCGTACAGGGGTATTTTCCCAATAGCAAGTAAGAAATCGGGTGCAAATTTAGCTGATTCCTAATATGCACTATTTCCCAACGTTAATAGATTTTCATTTCTTAATGTTCTTCAGGAGAAAATGATCCAAAATCGTATTGAACGCCAAAAGCTATTTATAAATTTAAAGTGTCAGCCGCCAACTCAATGCCAAAATATTGAGGCATCGAAAATGAAAGGCATGTCCGCTTCGAGTTAGCGCGCATTAGAGTTACCAAGGCTCTCTATCTGCCTCATTCTCAGAAATCAGCCAAACAAAAGAAATAAGGAGTTAAAAGGGAAAGCGAGGTTCGCAAATCGTAAACTCGCCGTCGAGGTTCCGTATTTGTTCATCGCTGATATCACTTACCCGTCTGCCGGAAATGACTCGCGCTTTGTGCATAAGAGGGCCATCAAGGCGTGCAGTGAAACTGAACAATGCCGCTAGCTGCAACTCTGTTGCATGACTGTCGAATATTATTACCTAGAGGGAATGCGTCATCGACAACGGGAATCCTCTCTTGAGGCAAATTTATGTACAGGATGCAATGAATATCGCATTTATGTATTTTTATTATTAATCCGTTTTTCTGAAACACATTGAAATATGAAACTTTCTCACGTACACAGCTATTTTCTCAAACATTGTCAGAGACATGAAATTAACCCTTTCAATGCCAACCGATTTTCGAGGTACTATGCCAAAAGTGCCGAGGTATTTTTGCTGATTTTCAGTAGGTTAGGGAAAAAATTAGGTCTCAAAAACAAGTAAAGGTATATGTTCAAAAACTTTAGGAAATCTTTAGTATATGTTGTTTCACCTTTTTATTATATTATTCGACGAATTTTGGGTAAGATGAGTTAATTTTTATAATTTGAAGAAAAACGTTAATGTTAAAATAAAATTAATATTGGCAATTGTATGGTTAGTTAATTATCAGCATCTAAGAGTGACATTGCATGAAGAGCGCGATAGCGCTCCTGGCACTTTAAGGGTTAAAATATATCATTTATTTTTACAAATACATAGGTTTACCGACGTTTACTAAGAATAACCGGTTTTGGCGTTCTTCCACATCATCATCATCAGACAACAATTTTCAGAGAACATTCAGGCAAGTATTACCCGATGAAAATATAAGAAAAGATAAAAACCAGTCAATTATTACAAATGATGCGGAAAATTAAAAGAGAGTTTTAATTTCAAGATGACATAATTTTTCATTGCCTACTTAACACATTCACATTTCACGATGCCACGAGGCATGATGAAGACTATCGTCGAGTGAGTGAATGATGGGAAGAAAGGCAAAGGAAAGTCGAGAATGAGTATCATAGGACAGATTATTAAGGGTTTAAAGAGAAGTAATACGTTAACATGAAAAGTCTAGCTGTAAAACGGAGTAGAGAGCTACGTCAAACCAATCCTCAGATTGTTGACTTATGATTATGATGTATTATTTTTTACGAAGAGTTCAAGGGCGGCCAACCCATTCGACACATTCACCTCCATGCTTTCATTGATACAAAGGAAAAAAATAGTCAACCATGAAGAAGATATCAGACTGAAAAATCAGTTAGCAGTCATCAACACGACGCGCTATGACAGCATAGGTCCAACTACATTCCCGGGGAATTGAAAACTATTTGCCAACCATCCAGTCTGTCAGAGGTCACTTAATATTTAAATAATATCGAAAATGAAGGTCTTCAAAAGTAGTGAGGAAATTTTATAGCCTTATCAGCCTTTTTACGATGGTGGGATTTGCAAAAGATGAAAACGACGTCAAGGGATCTTTTCAATACAAAAATACCGCTATCTTACGCATCAACCGGTATATTTTTTATGTGATGATGACACGAAAGATTCGCATTAAGATCATACAATTCTAGTGGGTTTCCAAGACTTCGTAAAAAAATTATATTTAAAAATCAAGCAGTGGAACATTGAGTGAAGCCTAAGGCTATTTTCTCGCATCCAGCCTTATAAATTCGCTTTGCAATACCCTTCTCTTTCCTCTCAACGACCGGATCTCCACTCACTCTGTATCTCTGACCAAATGTCCTCCGCCTCAAAATCAAAAATTTCAAAATCGGGTATTCTTAACCACTACCTCCCGAGCCCTAAAGTTTAACATTTTACGAATATTGTGGTTGAATTTAAGACAAACAACAATTCAAAACAAAAGTTCTATGGAGAATAAATCACCACTACTGATCTCGTTTAAGTTGTTTCGGATTTCCCACCGGGTAAGGTTTTCCATCTCTGCCGACGTTTCGATGGCCGTGTCGTCCATCGTCATCAGCCCTGATGACGATGGACGACACGACCGGATCAAAACGTCGGCAAAGATGGAGAACCTCACCCGGTGGGAAAGCCGAAACAGATTCAATATCATCATACGCCGGGAAAACCTCAGATCTTTATTCACTACTGATCTCGGTTTACCAGCAACCAATGATAAATATAACATTGAAAATTATTCTGAGGAAGTTTCAAATTTACCTAAAAAATTTAAGGGTTTTACGATTGGTGAGAATGATCAACAATTTCGAGTATATGCAACCCATCGGCATCACTTCACATTTTGCCTTTTGGAAGCCGAATTGGCGGTAAATTTAGTGCCTCAATGACCCTTTAGAGGAAACAAGTTCCCATCAAAATGCTTAAAACATCGTTAATTTTGAAATTATTTCATACAGAAATGTGCTCCACACCCCCTTTGGACCATCTTATTAATGAGTTCTCTTTTTACTCACAGCAGAGGAGTAGTAGGATGGGGGCCCACGTGAGGTGGAGGCGTGGTGGTCGTCACTTGCCCACGGCCCTCCTCCTTCTGGCGCTGCTCTTCTGCTCCTCGGTGGTGGGCATCTGCCCGCTGCCGCACGAGGGCATCGTGGGCGAGGCGACGGTGGCGGCCCTGCTGGCCCTGCACCGAGGCCCCAACTGCTCGCGCGTCGAACTGCGGGGCCTGCAGCAAGCGGCCGCGCTCGGCCTCGCCGTCAGAAGAGTCAACGAGCTGCACGCCGAAGCCAAGGACGGACTCTCCATAGGTGAGCAAGCGAATAGATAAGAGAAGTCGCGGATTGAATGCACTCTCGTTCACATTAACTGAAAGATTAATACCACGATATTAACAATGGGTATTGGCAACAACATCCTGACCAAAAAATGTGTCAAGGGGTGAGTTTCCAAAGCCAAGGTTTACCCATAAACGTGGCCATAACTTGTAAAATACGGGAGCCATTTCTCATTTACTTATTACTTAATACATTTATCAAAGATTGGAGGAAAACTTTAGAGAGAAACATTTTAGAAGTGGCTAGAATGTTTCAAAACCGGACGTCAAAGCCAAAATAGAAGCCTTCGGATGAAGAATTGAACGCTATTAGATAAAGAAGAGCTATTGAACCAGTATTTCGATTAGCTAGCTCCAAAGCTAAATAATTTACTTCCATGTAATACCCAAGAGAAAATATAGACGAAAGCTTTTCTAAATGTCTTCAAAATATCCAAAAGTTGAGGCCAAATTTCAAAACTAAAAATTCTGTTCTAAAACGACAAATGGAAAGGTAAGCAAATGAAATATTTATTTATACAAAGAAATAATTAAAATATGACATTTCTCCTTGTCAGTGAGTGTTTCATGCAACAGAAATAAGATTTCCATTTGAAAAATGCAATAGGTATCTGGAGTTGTACGGACCGGGTCCGTCGGACCCCCAAAGCACCAACGATATCTACGCCTACGGTCGTGCCCTCTTAGAAAGTTTCCGACAAGTCTGGGAATTAAGAAGACGAGAATTTACTTTACGGAACATGCCAGACACTAATAAATGTTGCTATAAAATAACTTTAGACGGCGAAAAACTGGTTCGTAATATACAGAAACATAATGTCCAAATTTTGGTAAAGTGTACCAGTCCGGATTTGTCCCGTTTTACCGGAATGCACACTGCTCAGTGTTAGAGAGTTGTATGCAAATGTCTATGTAAATTTTCATCACATAAATAAGTGAATTTTCAGGAAGTAGAAAATAAGGTATGAGGAGGAAAAAGAGCAAAAGAGAAAAGCCCAATGGACAAGACTGGAATGAAGTATGGGAAGAATAAATGAATGAATAGTCCAAGCGATTGGCGAAGTGCCAGAACAAGTGCGCGGTTGCGAACGATTCTATCAAATGATTATGGCAGACTGACAGAATGGAAAGATAAAGGCTAAATTAATAAAGATATAGGATAAAGATATGTGTTAATTAAATATAAATTGTAGCCAGTATGGGGAGCATGACAGAAGAACCGAAGATCACAGTCCATCAGCCATCTCACGGCTCGAGAGTTCATCGCGCGAAATTTTTCCACGGTGGAAAAATTATTTCACTACAATATGTTTTCTTCACCCCTGGGTTTCAACCAGTTTTCCTTATCAAAATCACCCAAACATGAAATAGCTCGATGACATTAGCACATTCAGCCTTTTTCCGGCACGGTATAAAAATCAACTCTTGAATGCCTATCCATTCTTCCAGAGTGCTGCAATCCTAAGATTGGCACACAGCAACCCTCTATTTCTCGCTTTCGTGAATCAATACCTTCAGCATCCTGATTTTATCTCCCATGTAACGTTCTTTATATGATTATTCACCATTCGCACTTATCTACTGACTTTCCTTGGGAGTATTTTGCTTCAATTTTTTCCTCCATTACATTTCTCATGTTTTCAGAGTGCATAATAGTACGGCCTATCCACCAGTTTCTTCTTTCGCGTATAGAGCCGTGCACTTCCCTCCCTTCTTTTATAGCTCGATAATCTTCTATATTATACACTCTGTGCTGCTATCCTGTTCCCATAGAGAAGTGTAAACTACAATTTGAGTGCTAAGGAATAAAATTAAACTTTCAGTAATTTTATTATTAAAGTATTTGTTCTGATTATGGTAGGTATGCATGGAGTATTTACGAATCATTAAGGCAGTCCTCTCCCAATGATAGACTTCTATCTTCAATTCATAGTAAAGGTGCGTTTACACTGTGTAACATGTTATATAAACATGTTATGAGTAAAAAGTTATTGGTAAAATTTGTTTTATATAACATCTGTTTTATAACAAGAGTCCAGCGGAGCCAAAAATTCACAAATAACATGTTACAGATTCAGTCGCAGCCCACCCGTCAACTGGCTATTCCCACTCACCTCTTTTCTGCAACATGTTACACATTTTCCCACTTCGTGCGGGAAACCAAAAACTTGTTATGGAACACGAATTTTTGTTTTGTAACACAATGTTACATGTCACTTGTTATACGGATTTGTAACTTTTTCGTAAAACATGTTATATGTACCTTGTTTATATAACATGTTACGCAGTGCAAACGCACCTTAAAGCCTCCTCCATTTTATTTTGTCCATAAATCCTATTCTCGTCCTCCCTGGAGTGCGTGAGTTGAGAAAGGATATCGCTAGGGGAGGCCGGCGACGTAAACATGCGAGCGAAGAGATCGCCACCAGCTCGGCCTCGAGAACAAATTGTATACATAGTAGAAGATCATTATCATACATGAATAACATACGCGTTGAAGTGACTGATGATAAAGGACAAAAACCGAACAAGAGGAAAGTGTTTAACAGTGAATTTAATGGGAAATACTATTCTGAACGAAAAGGTTGGCATATCAAGATTTCAGCCGAATCACTTGCTTGATTTTTCGATTTCCACTTTCCACCGATTGCTCGAGGCTTATGCAACGCTGGATTGCAGTTCTCTCCATCGTTTTCTGGTTAGCTACGTTTAAGTTGTTCTCAAGATAACGTTTCGCGGCCTATGCTGGCCACAATTTCAGATCAGGTCTGAATCCGAGTCACTCAGACCTGATATGAAGATGTGGCCAGCTTAGGCCGCGAAACGTCATCTTGAGAACAACTTCGATGAAGCTAACCCGAACACCATGGAGAGAACTGCTACCAATATTCTCATTTGGTGTTTAAAAAATATGTTATCACATGAAAATACCTATGTTACTCTATCAATATATACCTACTATCACTTAGCACTACTAAAGTACCACACAAATAAATTAAATTTCAATGTAATGGAGAAAAACATGAGTTAGCTGAAAGAGGGAAGAGATAGAAAAATGAGGAACTTACATGGAGGTAAATTGAACAGGACGGTCCTCGGGAAAGATTACGCTCTCTAAGCACGCAGAATGGAGGAGGTGATTAGTGTGGGATGGGTAAAGGAAAGGAATAGAGTGGAAAGTAAATGCACGACAGACGGAATCATCAACATATCGTCTCAACGTATACATGGGATTCCATGCCGTATTGGACAATTCGACTCGTCTTGGAACTTGCAGCCGACCAGTCAGTTCATTCAGTTTCGTAAGCATCATTCATTGAAATCACAACACGTGCTTATTTATTACTTGGCAACGAAAGTCGTAAACAATATCTCGCCGTTGCTCGTACCGGATTAAAAAAAAGATAATTCCAGTCCCAAAATTGTCAACTGCACACTGTCATAGGGTGATTAAGGGGAATGGAGGACGGCGGCACGTGTCCCCCCCCCTCCCCAGACGCTCAAAAATAGACAATTTTTTGTACGGTTATCACTAAATTCTTTTTTTTGTGTATTACGGAACTTCAATCATTTAATTTTATATTCATAACTTTCGCATTAAAGTAAAGAGAATATTTCGAACAGTAACTGCTGTATCTTGTTTTGAATCTCAAGTATGAGAAGACTGTTTGCCTTTCAGACCCATTGTGCCCCCCCAGAAAAAAAATACTGAATCCACCCTTGCATACTGCTGTAAGATTTTTCCTGAACTGTGCCAAATCTATGCGATGAAAAATTAAAACCACTGTAAAGAGATGAATGGCAATCCGCAGCTAAAAGGATAGCGAGAATCTATTTTACAAAAAAAGTGCATTTCTTTAGGAGATAGGTCACTCAGAATTACTATTTATGCCTTGTGAATGAAGAAAATGCTATGGTATGAGTTGAGGTAAAATATAAGGCATTCATAAATACTTCGATTGAAACGCAAGCGTACCATTAACAAAGTAATGAGACACGATTAAATTTAAATAGGGAACGTCTCTCGGGAAAACCGCAACGTAGAGATGGCGACGGGGAATAAGAACACTGACAAATGAGCATCTGACGTTTTATATTTATGTCCAACTCAATATAGACGGCCGATCGTGTTAAGTAGTTCATAGAAAGGATTCTTTGGTCATTATAAATTCATAGCCTCCTCGAGGTTGAGGAACACAGTTTACTCTTTGCATAAAACGTATCAACAATCACTTGCGGAGGACAACGAGGATCTCTGCCATATAATCGTGGGAACAGACTTCTTTAGTCAGAGAGACCTTGAGAATGACAAGAACGATATCAACAGATGAAGGTCAGAAAAGCGGCGAGCGGAAGGCAGTGAAATGGATCTCTTCACGCCTTGTCTTATTTTTCTGAAGCAACCGTCAACCCCAATGGTAAATGGTCCGAAACAGCGGAAGATCATGCAACCAAGGAAGTGATTCATTGGGCATTGAATCATAGAAACAAAAGGAAATAAAGGATATATAATTCTGTTTCCGGACGAGATGAGAAGACATGTTTTTCATAAAATATGACGCGACGTAGGCAGTGAGCTCTAAAAAAAAGAATCACCTTAAAAACGAAAGGGAATTTCAACCAGAAATAGGTCACCTAAAAAAATTAATCAAAATATACAACAGTCGCACTTTTTATCCTGAGAAGAGAAGTAATCTTTCATGATCATACTGCATCGTAATGATCTGTACGAGCAGATGAACAAAAAAAGTCTGCGGACGATCTAGTTACAACATAATTGTTACATATTAGGAAGGAAGTAGATATATCGGAAATCGCATATCCTAAGGATATGTACAAAAGCATTTAGGTGATTTAATGAAAATGAGGCGTTAAATGGATGTTAAAATATTATTTTTCATCGTGAAAGAAACCTTCTACAAGAAAAAAAATATTATGGAGAACATCGATTCGCGCCGATCCTGGGGGAGACATGGTAATGCGACGGCTACGATCTATACAGCAATTGGGGATTCGTTATCTCTTAAGTTGACGCGGTGGGCGTTATCTTTTTATTCGTACAGTATGAAATTCGAGAATTTTACTAATTGTGTGATAAAGTAAGTTATACTACATTAAAAACTGGCAAAAAACTGGGAAAATTCGGCAAAGGTCCAAACAACAGGATAAATAAAGATTAAAAGAAAGAGATAAAGGGCATGCATTACGAGAAGAAAGGAAGCCAGAAGGAATGAGACCGAGAGCAAAAAGCGCAGAAGAAAAGGTGGCGAGTAAAAACTTCAGGAGCAGCAAGAAAAGATACCAAACATTTACCACCTATGTATTTTGTTTTACATTAGTTTAACCTCCGTTTCTTCCTTCCGGGATTAAGTAAAAAAACTGCCCGTTTCTAATATTAAGCCTGAATCACACGATCATTTTCTATCGTCGCGAAAAGTGATCGCTCAAGTGATCATTTTTCTGAATCACATGGTCCCTCCCACGGTCGCCTTTCGCATCACTTCCGATATCACAGCTCGTTGTCATAGGACCAGCATCACGAAAATATATAGCTTGTTTGTTTATCTATGTCGTTCCCACGATTGTCAAACGTTGCGCTGTAATCGCTCCATGCGGTCATGCGTTCTGATTGGCTGATATGGGGTTTCAGTGACTGTTTCAGCGACGGAAAAAGCGACCGGACGAGTGATGAAAAACGTGGTGGGGATCCTCATCATTGGAGTGATCGCGAAAAACAATTGCCGGCGACGATCATTTGCGAGTGTTCACTCTGGTGATCGCTGTAGTGATCACTCGGAAACGACGGATAAAATGATCGTGTGATTCAGCTTTGTAATAAAGTATGCGTAGCTGCTTCTCCATTGTGACTGAAACCCCTACAGAAAAACATTGAATACCACAAGGAGACGAAGTGGAAGATTAAGGGAACATTTCAATTGGTCTTACGCTAATTGTTTCAAATTAAAGGTGAGGTTTTAGAAAATATTAGCAATGAAAAAATTAAAATAATTAAATTCTAAGTTAGGCCCAAATTTTGTTCAAAACAATATAAAGGCATCAAAAAATGAACTCTAGACGCATTAGTCATTTATAAAAAAAAACATTTCTCAACGTTTCGGAAATTTACTTAACATTTTCTTGGCCTTTATGTAGTTATTTAGTTTAAAAAATGTATCAAAATCAGAATCAGTAAATAACGATGATCGTAAAAAATTATTACAATTAGAGGGTTGTTATGTAGGAGTTTAAGAAAAGCCTAGTTAAGAGTCTGATCTGGAGAATAGCACTTTACAGTACGGACATTTCGGAAGGAGGACGAGAGAAGACTGGAAGCGTTCAAGATGAGGGAGAGGAGAAGAATAGAGAAGATGAACTCGACGGAGAGGAGGAGGAACGACGAAGTGCTGGACATGGTGGGTGAGGAGAGGCAGCTTTCCGGTGAGATGTGGAGGAGAATGCGGTATGGATGGAGCGAGAAATGAGCGGGAAGAGGATATTGAATACGGTATTTGAAGAATGGTAAAATGTCAGGTAAACGAGGAAGAGGAAGGAAGAGAATAGGATTTTTAGAAGGAATGAAAGGGAATAGGCCCTATTATGAGTTGAAGAGGGAAGTCCATGAAGGGAGGGGAGACTGCCAGAATGCTTCTAAAATATTCCATGCAAACCCACCGAAATCGGTAGAATACTTTAATATAAAAATAATTAACTATTCAACAACATAAAAACATTGAAAAAGGAAAATAATTTCTTTAACATCGCCGTCGGTAAATATTTTTTTATAAATGATTCAAACCTCAAGAGTTCATACGTAAATGTAAACAAGAGGTCACGAACATAAGAAATGTTTTAAAAATGTATCCATCCTGAAATATTCTGCAGAGTCCCTCTTATGTTCTTGCAGGTCTGCAAGTATTGGACACTTGCTCGGAATCGGAAGATGCCGTCAAAATGGCGCTGCGGTCGCTGGTCAGCTCGGTGCAAGCCTCGCACCTTCCTCCGCCACTATTCCTCGGTGAGTACCTACCATTCGCATATCCAGGATGCTACTACATACATATTTTCTACTGAGACGATGGAATTTCTATGTCACAATTCAACAATGTCACGGTATCAACTCCACGGTCACATGTGGCGGTTTTTCAAGCGTAAGGCCACAGGTTTAGATCTACGAAAGTCACTAATGAATGTGTGGTTTCCCACAATGCCAGCGCGACTATAATTAATAGTGTTATAAAAAAATATATCGCTAGAAAATAAATTTATTGTTCCCATATATTCACGCATCGATAATTTTTCATCGAAGCAAAAAATAAGAAATCACCACAGCAAGAAATTTCTCTCGTGTTCCGTACATTTCTAAATGTCAGCATCAAGGACAAGAAATATTATAAACAGAGGCATCTGGACTTCCCACTTGATGTGCCATAATTTAAAGTAGCCTTGGTTACCAGCCATCCCTTTCAACTCGCGGAACGATGGCATTTGGCACCCTATCACCTTGGCGGCGATACCGTACTCGCACTGAGCCGTTTTTTCATAAAAAAATCAGAACTCATAACAACATTTATTTCTCCTTCCGGAAATTGGAAATTGTTGACATATCTATTCTTATTATCATATCAATTTTCATGTTGCACTGTACTAAAAATATTTAGGAGAAAGTCAACAGGAAGTTTTATTCAGGTAAATTTTACATCGAAAACATCAAACTTGACATTTATTATGCATAATATTATGCCTATCTTATAAAAGATGAATCTCTAAATTTTTTGGGTCAGTACGCATGCCATGTAAAACAATATGGTATCGCTGGTTTGCGAGAAAGTATTTCTTACATAAATATGAAAATTATAATTTGAGCAATTTTATCATAAAAATTACTCGAATGCAAATTTCATATTTAATTCAGATTCTTATCAGCAAGCTTCTTAGGAGCCAATCCATTGGAATTGAGTATAGATAGAGGAGATTCAAGGCAGTCGTATTTCGATTTCACCGTGCAAAAGATGAGCGCTTATGTGAAAAACACTCGACCATAATAATGCACCCAAAACTTCTCTAAGACTCCCTATCATCATGAAGGAAGAATTTTCAGAAAAGTGTCAAAAACGAAAGAAAAAATCTTCTTTACGTCTTCGTTACAAATAACAATTTTATTCGTCTTCTATATCCCAAGGCCGTAACAACAATCACTTTTTATATTGGCAACGTAAATAAATAACAAAACAAACATTCATCATCACCTTGAACGTAAAAATGCAAAACCCTACAAATATTAATTTTCACATTACAACACCTCCCCTCGTTCGAGGATGATGGAAAGGAACACAAAAAACATCATGCATAAACAATACGTTGGCAACGCCTATTCGAATTCCACCCAGGCGCTGCTTATTTTGTTAATAACGTATTCTAACACCTCCCCTCGGGATTGACAAAATAATAATTTGAAATATAAATCTCTAAGCACTCCTTAAGATTTAACATCTTACAAAATTCTTTTGTCTTAGTTCCTGACAGTGGCTTTGTCAACATGTCAGCGACATTATCTTTTGATCTGACTAACTGGAATGAAACCTCCCCTGTTTTTACCATCTCCCTGATACAATGATACTTCTTGATGTATGATATATAATCATATTTAATAATACTTCTTGATATATGATATAATGACACTTCTCCGCATCTGGTCCACTCAGTGCCTCCTCTGCATCCTCCGGAATGTTGCTATCTGGACCTTCTGCAGCAGGGACAGGTCTTGGGATTCCTCTGTCTCTGAGACCTATGTGGTAGACCACCTTCCGCTACTCCTTCATAGGCAGGCTCATTTTCACAGGCGATGATTACCTCCCCTGGCCCCTGGATGGGTGTCACCTCCTCTGGCTCTCCACCTCTCGCCTCGAGCTCCTCCCAAGTCATCGTCTTCTCCTGCTTTCGTTTTTCCATCTCCAGTTGTTTCAAGGCGTAGTCTTTCTGTGATTGCTCTTCCTTCAGGCGTTTATTCAATACAGCCATCAATTCCATTAATCTGAGCTTTTCAGCCTCAGCAGCCTGCATCTTAAAGCATACTCCGAGGACTTGAAATTTCCGGATCTCATTGCGGCAATTGCCAGTGAGTTATCATTTGAGCCTTGAGAAACATTCATGCTATGGAGGGCTTCTTGTAACTTTTCTACCATTATATTTTTCTTCTCCAGTGTATCTTCCAAATTATTGACTTTTGCCTGTTCTTTCATCAGCTGCATCGTTAAATTTTTCTTTTCTTTCCTATGTTCTTCTGCCATTGCCTTCATTTCTAATTCTTTCTCCTTAATAGTACTATCTTTGCTCTTCAAACACTCATTTAGGAATAGTATTAGCTGGTCACCATGCTCTTCCTTGGCCATTACTGTGGACAAACGACTTTTGAAGGCATCCATTTCTGCCTGGTCAGCCGCTGATATTGCCTTACTAACTTCTGCTTTCCTTTTCCAATCGCTGGCCTCTTTCTCTGCCTCCTGAAGCGATGCCTCCAGCTTTTCTACTTCAGCCAACCTCTTCTCCCGGTCCATTGGTTCAAGGTGTGTGTGCCTCTTTGCAAAAGAAACTCTGGAAGCCTTCTTCTGCTCGACTACGATTCTTTCCCCTTCATGGTGCAGGTGTCCCAAACGGTTGTGCCATGTTGTTGCTGCAATTTTACATGCTTTCATACCTTCATGTTCTTCAGCTTTTTTTCTTATTTGTGAAATAGAAGCACTCCCTTCAGTAGTGAGGTAATACAGGAAACCAACGCGATACCCCTGGAACAGAGTAGCTTCTTCGTCGCTAACAGTAGTCTTTCCGTCTCTCCTCACAATGGTCAAGCCCTTCTCTTCTAATTTCCCTTCCGAAATCAAATTGTCTTGGAGGCAAGGAATATATAACACATTAGTTAACTTTATTTTCCATCCACCACATTCATTCGACATCTGGATGGTCACTGATCCTTGACCTTCTATTTTTAGTGATGTAGCATCACCCACAGTTACTTCTCCAGAGAGGGGTTTGAAATCAACAAACAAATCTTTCCTGGGGCTCATGTGATCCGATGCTGCTGAATCCAGTATCCATATGCCGTTGTTTGCATGGTTTGGATTTCTTTGCATGCAGAGTACTTTATAGCCTCTTGATACTACTGATGCTGATGACTTCTTCTCTTCTTCATCTTGCTTCTGTATGGCAGGACAAAATCTTGCAGTATGCCCCTCCTTTCCACATGTGAAACAAATGTATCTCCTCCCAATAGGTTTCTTTAGAGCATTTTGTGATTTATTTTCACTGCTTACTTTAGGCATGTTTGGCTTCTTCTTTACCTTGAGAGCCTTGTGTTCTTCTGTCTTCGCGTAATCCTCATTTTTCATTCTCTTCTCTTCTAGCAGGAGTTGGGACTTAACATATTTGGATGTTATGTCTCCTTCATTTGTTCTGTAAATACTTCGTATAAACCCAGCATTTTTTTCTCGAGGCAGACCCATGAGGTAGAACGCAGCCAGTGCCTTATCCGGGAGATTAATGCCACACTTAGTAATTTTACGGTTGTAATTCTGGATCTTGCTCATGTACTCCATCATGGAAAGGTCTTCCGTTTTTTCGGTATTTACCATTTCCTTTAGGAACATTATCTCCTGGAACACGTCGTAAGTGGTGCACATGTCTCTTAATGCCTCCCACATATCCTTCGCTAGGTCCAGTCCCACGATATCATCCAAAAATGAATCATCTACGTATTGTATGATAATGGCTCTGGCCTGTTGATTTTGTCGCTGACGGCGCCTAACCTCTTGTGGTGGGAGTTGGCTTTCGTCTTCCATTTCTATCTCGTTTCCATCACTGCCGAATGCTATGTATGGATGGAAACCTTTTACCGCTTCCCAACAATCTTTCTTCATTAAAAAAGCTTCAATTCTTACAGCCCATACATCGTAATTATCGCTGTCGAGTATTGGGATACACGTCTTCTTTTCTTCCGCCATTTTTTGATGATTCCGAACTTACAAAGAACAATTATGGGATTCACTTCTTCTAACCTCAAACGTATTCGCCGTTCACACCATCAAAAGAAAAACTTCGCTTCGCATCAACACTTAGTGTTTAAGTCTCATAATCTGTCAAAAACGAAAGAAAAAATCTTCTTTACGTCTTCGTTACAAATAACTATTTTATTCGTCTTCTATATCCCAAGGCCGTAACAACAATCACTTTTTATATTGGCAACGTAAATAAATAACAAAACAAACATTCATCATCACCTTGAACGTAAAAATGCAAAACCCTACAAATATTAATTTTCACATTACAACAAAAAGAACCATACGTTTTCCAATAATATATATCCCACTATCCGATGGCGTCGCCAAAGTTCCATTCTCTTCTTATGGGAACTCGCTAGTTAAGTTTCAGATAATTTTCCGTCTTCTAACCAAACGTTTAAGAAAGCACATAGTTCATATAGCCAGGCATATATTACAGAATATGAATATAGTTACGGGTTTCCCAGATCTTCACGGAGCAAACAGGTGAGGGATTTTGACCATCTTCAATGTTATCGTGCAAAGGTAATGATAGCTCGATACAGAATCAAGTTCCTCCATTTACCTTATAATTCTTTTAAAATTGTAACCCCAAGTTCATCAGTTCGTCATTTTTCCGCCTCACGCAGTATGATTATAACCAATCCCGAGTCATGCTCAAAATGGTAATAATTAATCATGTCTTATCATAAACGCTTCATCTCATTCCTTAGCTTGAAAAAAAAACTCACTCGTTAATATCTAAATCCTCGCATTGTCCTAGTTTTTAATCAAGGCAAAGAAAAGTAGGCAATTTGAATACGGTTGTGGGAAGCGTAAGAGGGATGGATGTCCTGGCTATGATCCAATAAAATCCGCCAACGCCGAAGCAAAGGCTATGAGTGAATGCCGCTCCTATCCCACCTCTTTCACTTCGCACACCCATACAAGAATCACATTCGACAATCTAACTGCTTGCCCAATATAGCTGAGAAAGAACGTTTAATTTGGGAGATGTTTAGAGATCGACCGCAGATAAAAGGAGAATTAGATAAGCTATAATGAAGGATCTAAGGCTTTTCCAGCGAATGATTTTAGTGAATTCTTCTCGGGTTTTCCACCGGATTGGGGTTTGCATGATGGATATCAACTTTTCATTGAGAGACTTTCTCAGCATCCTCAGAGCTGATGATAACGATAATTTCCTTTGACAGAGGACATAGGCACCACTATCTACCAGAACGTAGGGAAAGCCTGCTGACGAAGTGTCAGTCTTCATATGCTTAGTTGTTTATCTGGAAAGTTGAGCAGATAAAGAGCAAAGATAAAGTATCAACTTAACAGTGAACAGCCATATTACCCCAATATATAAAAAAAATTCAGCTTAGAAATTTAATGATATTAATTTGGGGAACATCTACTTTCGAAATTAAAAAGAATAAAATGCATCCAAATTATTTTAAAGACTCGCGTCAACTTTTTTCAACAAAAATAATGGCCACGCTATTTAAAATATATTTGCGCAGTTATTTCCCCACTCAGCTCAAAACGAATGGTGAGCGTTACATTTAACAAATAGGTTTTTGTCACAGTGTTAAGACATAATCAATGCTTATAATCCCTTGAAGATATTTTCTTTACCCTGCATTGGAATTAGAAAGTGCCTTCTTCTCCTATTGGTATTTAGTCAAAAAGTACACCTTCGGCAATTTTAGATTTCGAAATCTGCTACGTAGATCCGCACCAAGTGCAAATTCACAAGTGAAAAATAACTAAGGAGACCTTTCACTCAACAACACAGGCTCAACAACAAGAAAGTTGTTTTGGTAGTGCTGTGCCATGAAAAAAATCTGATGTATGAATGGGTTTTCTTCAGTTTTTTTTTCTGTTTTTAGAACAAGATGAACTCTGATGATATTGGACTGGGCTTTGAGATACACGAATCACAAAGAATTTTGTCAAAACTGTGAACATATTACGTCACTTGACATGGTGATGGTCATAAAAACACTTATTATTGCTCAGATAGCTCTAAAAAAATACATGTTTTAAAACTCATTTACCAGTTGCTATGACAAAAAGGTCTAAAATAATGATGCAACAATTTTATCGATTTAACCCCGTTTTCACTCAATTGTTGAGCAAAAAGGAATTAAGAGACACTCAAAAATTGAGCACATAGCGCTTTCTAACTTTGCTTCAATGATGAAATCCTTGGAAAATATTTCGACGCCATTGCACCAATGCGCAAGTCACTTGCTGCAAACGAGTGGAAATCCTAGTATTTGAAAGGTATATGAAAATGAAAGTTGGACCATCTAGTTTTTTTCAAGAGATGGAAGATGTGACGGTATAATTGGTTTCAATACCCCAGATCATAGAATATAGATGATTTTTGCGTCCACTCTGCAGCCATTCTACATTATGAAAATTAACATTGACTGGATTTAAAAAAGAAAAATGATAGTTACTTCTAACCAAGAGACAGACGAATACATTAATTGCCACTCTTTCAATGAGGCATCCGTTGTTCATGCGAAATGAAACAATTTCCATCACTGTGAAAATGAAGGTGCACCACTCATTCAGCCGAGAGGTACAGTCACTTTCAAAAGTTTTAGGACAAAGTTTGTGGCACCACTTCTGCTTCTCAAGAAAATTTAGTTTCCCTTACTCCATTTGTTTTCCTTGCTCACGCACTGCAAATATTTCGCTTCCATGTGAAGATATATGAACAAAGAGGGAGAAGTTACTTGCGAAATTTATCGTTTTGTTTCGATCTTTGATGGATTTAATGATTAATTTCGTGTGCACACTCTGTGTCCTTGCTCCGGTTTTCACTGCTGGTATGATATTATGTATTACAAAAACTCAACGCCAGAAGCCGTGGTGGCGTAGTGGAGTTAGTGCGACGTCGTCATAGTAAAGGTTGTTGGATCGATTCCCCTGCTCGGAATTAATATCTCAACATTTTTTTTCCTTGTAACTCCTTTTGAATTTAATAATGGGTTTCAAATACTTTAAATTCGCTGTAACCGTTATATACTTTTTTTAATGGTAAATGGTGATATACAAGTTAAGAATTGGGCAAGGGTTCACGTATCATTTTTATGGGTTGCTAGTACACATTTTGAACGTTAGGGATTTGCAAAAGGGGTAACCGTAACCCGACGGTAAGGGGCGCATTAAAACCCAGCGTTGGTATTAACTTAGTGGTTTTAGATTGGCGATGAATGGTCATACATAGCAGTTGATTATTGCATTAATTAGTTTAGAAAGCTGTTGATTATCATGATTTTCTGCAATGAGCTCCATACTTTTTCACCCGTCCCTTGAGACGGGTGATATGTGCGTCATTATTATGACGTCCAACTTGACTTACATACAGCAAATAGCCTCTATAATCATCACATATTACTTCATTTGGGTTTTGCGTTGAATGTGTTTTCTATTTTTCAATCAATGCAAAGATCCAACTAATTTGTCAGAACGGATTCATCCAAGTAATCGGCGAGCTGGTAATGGAAACCTGTTGATGTTATACCCTATTGCGAATGCACAATCTAGAATTTTATCCAATGAATTAGAAGAAGGCCTAAACAGCCCTAAGAAATAAAAAATATCTTAAGAGACCTCTACGCCATCATCAGCGCAAACCAAAGTACTTCAATCTTCTCCCTTGCCGCCCTTCTATCACCTACAGAAAGGCACCCAACGTGCGCAAATATTCCGATCCACCCGCCCCTCCCTCCCCCACACTGCCCCCCTATCTTCTTCCTCCTCAACATGCAACCGCCCAAGATGCAAGTGCTGCTTCTTGTTTCGCTCCACCTCCCCACCAGTCATCAACAAATCTTCCTCTTCTCCTTTTTCCTTTAAACTCTTCATTTAATTCCATCTACCGACTATCCTACAATTTCTGCCCTGCCCACTACATTGGAGAATGCACCACGGCAGTATCCATTCGAATGAACAACCATCGCCTCTCCACCAAGTCCCCCCCATTCGTTGAACCAGTACTCCAACACAAAATAGTTCTTTCGAGCAGTGCTTTTCCCTTTCCTAAATCGAAATACTACCAGAAAATTCACCCAGCACACCTGGGTGGAAACAGCGTTCAAACCGCCAGGGCTGAACGTCGCTAATTGCTAGCCACCAGCCAATCCCTCCCCATTTCCCCCTCACCTCCACCTACCCCTTCAACCTCCCCCCCCCCTAAACTCCACAGAAGACATCAGCAATCCAAAAGATGAGGATATTCACATTCCAAGTATTCCCATGATCCCATCTTATATGCCCTTAGGGTTCAAATAAATTCAAATTTCGGCTTCGTGTTTCATTCGTGATGATGATTAGCTAATTACTATGTCAACCGTTGAGTGTTTGTTGTCTGAATTTAGGAAATCCATGTTTTTCTCATGAACAATTATATGTGTCATGTTCAGTGTTGGTAAACTATCCGCTTCATTTGTTCGTGCGTCTAATAACAAAGCAAAAACTGTTGTATATCAGAAGGTGCTAGTGCAGAATAAACCCAAATGTGTAGTGTACACTCAGGTTCGTTTAGATACGGGGCACGTTTACGGAGTGCACTTTTACCAAACCGAGTTATAAATGGCTCATCACAATTTGGACTTTATTAACTGCTTTATAAAACCACAATGTCTAAATTTTGATAAGTTAAAACATAAAAATTAGAAAATTCACAGAAAGAAATTGGCCATGTGCGCCAAATATGGCAATCGGTTGGACGCCGTCCTCAGGTGTGCGAGAATTTAGTTCGTTCTATGAGCTCCAAATTGGAGGCGGTCATAGAAAATAATGGCGGTATTACTCGCTATTAATTAGATAAAACCAACGCTTACGCCTTCCGAAGAATAATTTTGCAAGCTTTGCCATTTTTGTATCATGTTTTGATTATTTTACTTTTATTGGTCGATAAAAGATGTTACGAAAATTTACAATTATTTTTTATGCGTATGTTCTGATAAAAAAAAACACGGCAATAAAATTATCAATTTTAAAGTTTTCCATAAGTTTTGGGTTCGCAAGTAATTATTTTTGATTATTTATTCAATTATTATCTTCACTTTAAGTCATTTTTATTTGATTATTCGGGGAGAGATGATTGATATCCACAAATTTAACTTACCTGGGATTCATTTTATAATTTGTCATGGTAATAGAATTTACTTCATTTCTTTAGTTTTCATTTTTCAATATTTAAAGGTTTATCTGTTTAACGATTCTCAGTTAAGTTGGAAAAAACTTGAAATTATTTAAGAGTTGTAGTGGGTTATTGAGCTCTACTACGCTCTAGCGCTATGTGCCTGCTACGGTAAGTGTATAGCATGAGTGGGGTTTCACGGAGACAGATTTTCGTTTTGACAGTGCATAGGTAATTCTCTCCGAGGGCTTTTTTCAAAAATCTGGTGGTGGTGGACATTTTTCTGTTGAATGTCGTTCCCATCCTGTGTGGTGTGTGGGTAACACTGCAAGTACAAAATATCTGTCCGTCGCATGTGACGTTCAGACCCTTGGCGCCTTTCGTTAAGAACAAGAGAAAGCCGATGCCAGCTTTCTCTACTCCCTATCTTTTTTAACGTGCTCTGAACGCGCAATTGAAGTTATTTGTCGTTCGCCTTAACAGAGTACTTGAAAGAGGATTCAAATATTGGCGAATTCCTTATTTCCGCCATCTTTAATAATGATATATATGCAGGGGTGCCGACTCATAAAAACTGGGGGTCTTGCCCAGGGAATTTTTATAAATAGTGCGTTTAAAAGTTTAATTTCGAAGCTCTATTTTGAATCCCTAGACTGAGGTTTGTGGTGGTGAACACTGTGCTTTATCACCCGTCTCAAGAGACGTGTGATAAAGCATGGTGCTCATTGCAGAAAATCATGATAATCAACAGCTTTCTAAACCAATTAATGCAATAATCAACTGCTATGTATGACCCTTCATCGCCAATCTAAAACCACTAAGTTAATACCAACGCTGGGTTTTAATGCGCCCCTTACCTTCGGGTTACGGTTACCCCTTTTGCAAATCCCTAACGTTCAAAATGTGTACTAGCAACCCATAAAAATGATACGTGAACCCTTGCCCAATTCTTAACTTGTATATCACCATTTACCATTAAAAAAAGTATATAACGGTTACAGCGAATTTAAAGTATTTGAAACCCATTATTAAATTCAAAAGGAGTTACAAGGAAAAAAAATGTTGAGATATTAATTCCGAGCAGGGGAATCGATCCAACAACCTTTACTATGACGACGTCGCACTAACTCCACTACGCCACCACGGCTTCTGGCGTTGAGTTTTTGTAATACATAATATCATACCAGCAGTGAAAACCGGAGCAAGGACACAGAGTGTGCACACGAAATTAATCATTAAATCCATCAAAGATCGAAACAAAACGATAATTTTTCGCAAGTAACTTCTCCCTCTTTGTTCATATATCTTCACATGGAAGCGAAATATTTGCAGTGCGTGAGCAAGGAAAACAAATGGAGTAAGGGAAACTAAATTTTCTTGAGAAGCAGAAGTGGCGCCACAAACTTTGTCCTAAAACTTTTGAAAGTGACTGTACATGGCTGGCGTATCATATCGTCATAAGAGATGTATCGTTATACAAAATGAAACATTGAAACATGTTTTGAAGATTTTTGAGAAAAATCTATTTGAGATACATCAGGTCATAACAATGACGTTATTACGTACTTAAAAAGAAGAAATCCTATAATAGAAATCACGAGACTGGGCCGTCGCGACGACTGATAACGGGAATAGTGGAATGACAATCATAAGTGAACATATTCTTCATTTATAGATTAAGCTTGAGAAAGGATCTGCAAACCCAGAAGAGTAAAATATAGCCTTCATTACATTACAATAATGAATAGTCAAGTGAGAAGGCTACCCTGTACTCAGGAACCAAAATTCTTTTGTAAATGCGTTAGTATCTAATAACCATTCTTGCTTACATTTTATTTAATTAAATGTTTCAAGTTGCAACTGCCGCTTTGCATGATGACCTCACTCCAACGGATAAAGTTAACTCTTGCTGAAGTATTCTTTTTTTATCTAGCTTTTCTCATGACTCATCTCATGTCTCATCATGAGAAAAGTCATGAGATCATCACAACTTTTCTCATGATGATCCTTCGATGTTCTTAAAACGTCGGAACAATTTTCTTCAAAATAGCCATTCATAGTCTTTACTTTTAATATTCATACTTTATATTCGTCATGCCCTTCTACTTTTGTAAACTTTCTAAAACTGAAGAGGAGGAATGCATACATAAAATACCGAATGGTACACACTCCTTCAGATAGAATAAATTCTTTTAAGTATTATATCAATTACTGCGTTGTAATACTCCGATTTCATGACCTTCGAAGCGAATTACTTAAAACTCTATCGTCCCAAAATTTTCTCTTTGCCAATCGAACCAAATAACACCAACTCTCATATTCCTTCTCCTACTCTGCAAAGACGGAGCGCACTGGTGAATAAAGGGCTTCTCTCAATCCTATTTCCATACATTTTTATGCAAAAGAAGTTTTCGGCGGAACGGAAGAATTCCGAGAAGAAGACCTAGTGCAGACAAAATACCGTTCCGTCCTTGAACCGCTTAGCTTATCTACATGACTCAAGTGAATGATTCTGTGTAAAAAAAATATAGCAATTTCGAAGAAAAGATCTAGTAAAAAAATAAAGAAAATATGTACTGCGTCAAGTGGAATAAAAAGAGGAATGATGAATGATGAATTACAAATATAAATTTTAAATTATGCGGGATTAGGCATTTGATTCACACATATACATAAGTAAGCACGGCAAGCAAGTTTCAAAAATATTGAAAGTAATATTTTCGCAGTTGAAAACTATAAATAAATGAGAATCGTAATAGAAGATAAAAACTGAATTTTTAAACTGAGAGTCGGATGACATGATTGGAAAGTTTATACCCACACACCTAGCACGAATTGTCTCGAGAAAGTCTGAACTTCATAATGTTTAAATCCTATATTTTTTCAGTGGTAAGGCAACGTGCGAGAAGTTAAAATTTTAGATTTCTTAGCCATCTCAGGCGGCATCATAATTAGTTATCATTGATTTCCCAGCGATATTCCCACCCATTGCCAGTAAATTTTCTCGTACATGGCTCGAAAATTATACTTAAAATATGAAACATAGTACTATTAGTCTGCCTTTGATTTTTAATCATTTTCTACTTAAAATACGCAGGGTAATCTTGAAAATCACGAAGCTTATCAGTTGACGTAATAACAATAAGGAGTACACGAGATCTGATTCTAACTAGTTCCTTTTGTTTCTTCCTTATGGCGGGTGATGGGAATATTTTCCTCGCCTAGCAATTTCCTTGCAATCCTAAAAATACATTCTTGGACATTCAGGGAATGTAGACTATTATAGGGCCGCACTAACTCCGCATGTTAAGTCTTCGACAACCACACTGTCGACGTCGCGGAGAGAGACGGAACCACGGCTGCAAGCATCTTAGCATATTTCTTCTGATGTCACCGTAAGAGTGGCACTTGAAAAAATGCTTCTCAAATGACTCCGCTTGATTCCATGGAGCTGCGTAGTGATTGCAAGATAAATGCCCCCTTGTCTGCGGAAGTTTGGGCTCGCTATCTATTGACTTGATGATCGTGTCATGACTTAGTGACCTCGTCGAATTTATTTTTGCTTTTTGCAAAGCAATCTAAGAATATCAAGGAAACCCATCTTTGGTTACAATGCCGAGGAGAAAACTGAGGTTATATTGCGGACGAGAAAGGGCTGTCCAAGCAAAAAGTCGAAATACTCTAGCTTGAAGTTTTGCAAATCCGTTCGTCGTAACGAAATAAAAAATTCAAACGAAGGCAAATTTCATTTGCACATTTTCTCAATATCTTTAGCTGCTCATCGTAGTATTTACTTTTCTAATGGTTTACTCGGTTTTGTCTGAAAAAGGTACGTTTTTTGACACTCGGAAAATTGTTTGCTCAACTTTGGACGCAATTTTTCAAGAACGTCTCATTATTCAAAGCGTTTACGGCAACGCATATGTATACTAATGACGAATAATTGAATTATAATTATGAAGAGAAAATTCTTATTTTTTAAAATAATGTTTGATAGGCCACCTGTTTTGGCGCAGCTCATTAGCCAGTCAGCGAGGGGACTGCAGGCTGTAGTGTATGCGTTAGATGAGTGGTGCGAGGAGTATGGGATGAGGATTAATCACAAGAAGACTAACGTAATGCGGTTTTGTAAAGTATCGCGAGCGAGGAATGAGAGACACAAGATAAATATAGGTGGGGATAAACTTGAGCAGGTAGAGCAATTTAACTATTTGGGCAGCACTTAATAGGAAAACGGACACAGTAGCAAGGACATCAGGAAGCGAACTGCACTAGCAAAGGAGGCGTTCATGAACAGGAAGGAGCTTCTGAGAGGATCGTTATATAAGAGTTTAAAGAAAAGGTTAGTGAAGAGTTCGATCTCTAGTGCAGCTCTCTAAGACACGGAAACGTGGACACTGAGGAAAGAAGACGAGAGAAGATTGGAGGCATTCGAGATGTGGGTATGGAGAAGAATGGTGTGGGTGAAATGGACGGAGAGGAAAAGGAACGGCGAAGTGCTGGATATGGTTGGCGAGGAGAGGCAGCTTTTAGATGAGATACGGAGAGACAGGAGGTATGGATAGGGGGAGTACTTAGCGGGGAGGGGATGTTAAAATTGGTGTTGGAGGGTAGAATGCTAGGGAAACGAGGGAAGGGAAGGAAAAGAATAGGATTTTTAGATAGGGAGTAGGCCTGATAGTGAATTGAAGAAGGCACTGCTGAAAGGAAAGGGAGGCTCCCAGATCACTTCTTTATTACTTTATGGAAACCTACCTTAATCGGTAGAATACTATAATAATAACACAATGATCAAATTCCTTGCTCAGGTTTTCTGGGGCCGGACGAGGCTGTGACGTTGGACGCCGTGCAGAAGGTGACGGGTGTGTTCAAGCTGAGCCACGTGACGCCGTTCTCGCTGCGGGGGCGCGTACATAACCCCTTGCACGTGGTCGCCGTAGACCCAAAGGAGAAAGTGAAGGTGAGTGAAAAGAGGCGTGGGAGAAAGGTGGGAAGTAACATGGAAAACCGGCTAAATAGCCAAGGGGTTTCCCACTGGGTGAGAAATTTCATTAATGCCATTACAGATATTTGGACATAAGCAACTCTACCTATCACCCAAGAGCATTTTATTCTGTTAATACGCCGGAAAAGCATCAGATCTTTCTTCGAGACAGAAAACCAGCCACACACAAACCTGTATCTTTTCAACTTCATCGGAAACAATGGTATTGCTACACAACAACCACCAACGGATACATGAGAAATAAAATTATGGAAGGCGTTTTTGTTGGATAATTGATAAAAATATAAAGAGTCAATCAAATTTTTATTCCGTCACAATATCTCTGGGTGTTTCGCTTTAGAAGATTGTGCATCCATACACAGGTTATCATCAAAATTTGAGAATATAAACGATGAAGGTTTATTGGATTGAGAAGGAATAGCCCATGTCTCTTACCCAATTATTCGTGCCTCACCGTATTTTACCAGTAGTATGGAAACTGAGGAGTCTCTCATTCCCTTAAGCTCCAACTCCCGTGTTTTGACTCCTTTTCATTCTCGTGACACAAGCAACGGCCACCTTGACTTTTTGTGGTGAATATGATTTAAAATTGCAGCAGAAAACTAATCAACATGTAGGCATTTTGGGCCGTAAACCCACGCGTAAGCTTGGATAAATTTGCCAGTGAAATTACAAATAATTCTATTCCAGTTCATTACTTATATAAAAGATAACCCTCTCATCTCGATATCAGCACTACATCCTTTGGTACTCCACTAAAACAGGTCGATGACTTACACTTAAGGAACCGTTAATGGGGGAGACGTACTACTTCCTACGTCATCCCCCAGTAATAACAATAGGCGGTTTCATTTCAGTTAAAACCTTTCTGACAAAATCCTAGTTCAAAATATATAACCTCTATAAAGATTTATAGGGCGGAATTAATAACTATTAAGCGGAATGAACTAGCTATTTAAATTATACAAAAATTACTGCAAGTTTGATACGCTGTACCTCTCATCTACCATTACCAAATGGATGTGCGTTTGGTTCAGGTTGTTTGACAAAGAATATTAATAGACCAACAATAATATAATACAATTCAATTTTCACTCTAGTGCCAAATACGAGAGCGGCGTATGACATTAAATAGTTTTTATTTTCCACCTTCATAAATGAGAAAATCTAAAATGTATATGAACTTTTCAAACAAAGTTTTCAGTGGATAAAACCTTGCCCCCGGAAGACTGGTTACCGACATTACAGAGTGTAGATTCGCCATCGGATATTTTCTTCCATGAATTCTTCAATAGAATGAGGTATTCTCTGACGGAATTATATTTCTCGCCATGATCCATAAGTCGCTATATTTTACGCGTTCAGTTGTATTCGCAACGATTTCATGATCGAATAGACTTCAATTTTTCAATGGTTGTATTGATATTTAATTTCGTCTTTATTTAACTTGCGAAATTAAGACTATGCAGTCCTTTCTTATATTTAACAAGTTGGACGCTTCACACATATCCATCCCCTGAGTGGTGTAAAGTCACCCGGGCGGGCTTCGAACCCGTGAACTCTAGGCTGCAGCCGAGTACGTTTCCGGCCTCCGCTGAGGCTGCGAAACGGCAAAGTCAAAATCTGCATGAAAACAGTCACATAGCAAAACCGACAAGCTGCGAAGAGCGTACATAGTTTTATTTCTAAATGCGCTTTAATTTATCAGCGGTTGGGTCAAAATCTACATGAAACGAGCCACATTCCAAATCAAACATGCTAGCTGGAGCGTGAATGTTTTATTTCTAACCAAAAATAAAATTTCCCTGGCTTTGGTACGAATTTATGTGTTTCCCGATTTTGGATATGCGTGCCATTTCTCACCCTCTCTCTCTCTCTTATCATTTCCACCCGTCCCCCATATGGTCCTCCCCGAGGGCCGCAGATGATCCTGACGCTGCTCCGGCGCCTCGATTGGACGTCGTTCTCCGTGCTGCACTCGGGCGACGCCGTCTCCTCCGACGTGGCGCGCATCCTCGTCTCCGAAGCCACTTACTCGTCCGAACCCATGTGCGTGCTCTCCGTGCAGCACCTGCCCAACGCCTACGACGCCGAGCAGTACGAGGAGATAGCCAGCGAGCTCGCCGCCGCCAAAAAGAAGGGAGGGGTCAACGTGGACCTCAAGGGAAAACAGGTGAGAGAGTCAAATCAATGGATGCAGGCAATTATAATTAAAGTATTCTCATGGTTAGGGTAGGTTTCCTAGCGTAGGCTTTCGCGGTGTGGTGAGGATTCAGCGTGGAGGTTTTCGGGGTTACTACCGCGTAGATTCTTCTCTGCAGACGACAGTTTCGCCGGCATTGCAGCAGGCTTCTTCAGGTCAATGAAGTGGAGATCCATGGTATCGCCTGTCTCTTATACACCCCGCCGGAGGCCGGTGTCTTCTCATTGGCTGGTTCAGGAGGCCCGGGTGGCTTCTCATTGGCCCGCACCTCCTGGCTCTGTCCTGTCTGTCCGGGATTACTCTTGAGGACTCTTCTCCATGTGTTAGGGAGCTGGTATCCGTCCTCCCTATTGAGGTGGCTCGGTGTCTTCATTATCTCTATAGCTTCCCTAATGATCCGTGGGAAGTATTCTTTTCATTGGCAATGACTTTTGCATTGTCATAGTCGGGATTGTGATTCGGCCCACTCTATGTGTGCTCAGCTATGGCCGAGACGCGCAGTTGTTGGTTCCTGTCGTCTGCAGAGATGAATCTACGCGATAGTAGCCCCGAAAACCTCCACGCTGAATTAGAGTAGGTTTTCATGGAGCATTCGAGAATCGATAATCACTCCAATTCCTTTTCTGTACCACCATGGCCTAAATTTTTTTATTACCACACATAAAAATCCTCTTGTAACTTCGAGGATACTTGTGACGTTCATGATTCGGCCCAAGCCAATACTCAAGCTCGAAGTTCCTAAAGGCGATTCATTGTTTGCAGAATCTTTCCTCAACTAACACATTTATCCCTGAAACATGATGGGTCGACAATCTTAGATTACACTGACGCTCCATCGAGAGACTTCAACACCTGCAATACATAAGGGCTAAAATATACTCGGCTAAATGTGTAATGCTCTAGTATTATCGACTCTAATTTTCATTCAAAATCCGAGTACAAGCCGTTAGAAACTCATATCAGGTAATTAATAAATTACATCAAAAGCCATTTCTACCTTGGATATAGATACATTTGTTCAGTTTCAGAAAAAAAGAGAGTTATCAAGCGTGAAAAAATACTCAACATGAAAATGGTGGAAATTCAGCATTATGAGACCTAAAGTTAAACTATTCAAAGTAGTTCAATTTATTGCGGCATAGTTACGAAGCACTGCAGTAACAAGATGAAAGACCAGAGGATGACGTAGTCCAGCCAAACCAAATTGTATTAAATTTATCTGGAGCAAAATAGCTGCCTATTTCTCTGATTAATTATTTAGCTTGAGGTTTCACTTGAGGTACTTATTAAATGAAATAATTTCACACAGCGAATTATAAAATTTTACTTCTCCCGATCCCTTCTTGGTGAGTAAGTGACCTTCTGAGGAATGAGAGAAAGAGCAATAAGGACAGCATGGGGTTTCGTGAGATAGTAAAGACCTCAATTGTGCGCAATATGCTAAGTAGGGAAGGGATGAAGGTCAGAGGTATGATCTCTATTGTACTCTTATCACTAGCCATCCCAAGAGTACTTAGATGCTTGGATGCTAAATCCCTTACCTAACACTCTGAACTCTCCCTACAGGAAATCTGAGAGGTGCAAACAAAACGGAAAAGAAATATTTAATACAGCAACAATACCGACGAACAGGGAAAAAAAATAAAAGAAAAAAAATATACCGGGACTAGCCACGGCGATATCTTTACGGGAGTCAACCGCAATGCACAAATTGTGCGATAAATCCCGGTCAAGGCGAATGATTTTTTCTCTGTGGATTTTTCGCACAAGAGAAAAAGTGGCAATTTAAAATCACCACCAGCATTATCTCGAAGACGAAATCCAAAAAATGAGTTTTTATAGGGAATAGGAAAAAAACGAAGGAGTGGTGACCGACAAAGCCAATTATAATTATTATTTGGGTTACTTTTCAAATTGAAAAAATGAAGACAAAAGAGATAATATTAATTCTCAAGGATTTCTGACGTGCCAACATAACTGCGATGGATATAGCCACAGAAAACCGATAGAAGGACAGAAAATGTAGACCAGAGTCTTTACTGGTGCTACGGCGTTTCATTCGGGGAAGAAATGTTTTTTACATAACTATCAATCAAAGTCATCGCTAAACCGCGTGATCAGCTCTAGATTATTGTAGAGAATGATACCGAATCAGATAAGAAATTTCCGATAAAAAGTAAAACATCTACATCATTAATTTAAACGTGTGCTCTCAATCCTCCATTGAAAAATAAGTTATTTTTCAATTTTTAAATAACGGTTTACTGAGTGCAGGAAAGAATGGAACCTTGTGACAAAGCAGAATGGCAATCGATTTGAATTGGTGGCTGTTAAATATTATCACCTTCAATATACTATGCTTTAGATCAACCGATAAATCAGAATCATGAAAGTTCAAATAATTGAAAACACACAGCAACGCAAATCACAAATAAAATAAAAGTTTTAGCTTTTTGAGTATGTCGCCAGTTAAAGGAGAACTTTTTCCTATAGTAATGATAAGAAAGGCTACATGCGTTTATTGATTAAACGTATCAAAAATAATAATGATGAGATTAGACGCAAATTTAAAAAAAAATATGTATTGCTTATTAATTACAAACTTGACTCAAGTTATGTCATTGAGTAATCTTGGGAAGAAGTGAGGGAAAGTGAAATTATGACACGAAAATAAAAGTGATCTCAATGCTCTGAAGCAGACTATGGCGGACTAAGTGATCAAAACCTACAAAAGTGAAAAAAAACTATTCTCCGCTTTCCATTTTTCCAATATTTCCTTGTATTTATGCTCGAAATAAAAGAATATGAGTTATAAGAAACACGACTATAATGTAACGGTTGAAGAGAGATTTTTTGTATAATTATCGAGCACTAAGTCTAGACAAAGGAGAAAAGAGCCAAGGCTTCAAACTTTCCAATGAAATTTATTACAGACCCTTCATTCTTAAGGATGTTATATTTTACCTAAGTAATCAAGAGGGAAAGAAAAGTGAAAGGAAAGTAGCGATGGAAATATGGAAGGAAAAAATGTAGCCACTATAACCGGCAAGGGAATTTTATCTCATTGTATTTAAAGCAAAATAGGAAAACAAAATACTAATTTTACAGCGTAACTTCATTTTCGATACTGTTCATTATCTTTTGAACCCAGTTCTGTGAAGATAAGGAACGTTTTGAGTGAGGGAGATTCAGAAACCCAGCAAAAACCATAACCTTGTGCCAATGATTCATCAACGCACGATCTAAACGACTGGTGATTGAACGATACAAGTTTGAAAATGCATACGTATTCTAAATTACAGACGCCATAAGAAATGATTTTGGCGATGAAAATTAAATGGGGCTATTTTTACTCCCTTTATTATTAACTTAGGCAGTAAGGTAATCATTGACCATGGGGAAAATGTTTCCAAAAATGCTATTTTAAATTATTTCCATTCCATACACAAGATTAAAAACTTATTTTTTTGGGTACATTAAAATTTTTTTAAAGCTGACAATGTTTGCGATCCGTTTCTCAGAAAAAACACTACAATTCATCATGTTTTTCTTTTTTTTAGCAAAGACAATTCCTTGCATTGTAGGAATAATGAAATATTTGTTTTAATGTGTTTTAAAGGAAATAAAATTGTGCACGGCACATTTCATTTGCCTAAAAAACCACACTATGTAAATTTTTGCTGGAATATTTTAGAGTATTTCTTAAATGAACATTAATTAATTACTTAACCAATACAAACAATGACCAGCTTTGATTAATGAAGTTTTCACCTCTGTCGGACAGTCACGTGGCTGCAACATTAAAAAACGGGCATTAATGTATTGAAGCACAACACTTTCCAATGCATTATGTGAAACGGTCGCTAAAATCTCTCTCCTTCCCGAAGGCTGCGTTTGCGGCGGCCGCCGCTGCAGCCGCTGCCGCGGGCCGCGGTCCTCCGGGTGTGGTGATCATCGGTTCGCTGCCGGGGCCCATCGCCGATTTCCTGCGCTACGTGGAGGTGTGGGGCCTGAGCCGCAGCGCCCCCGCCACGCCTTCGAGTGCGGCGGCGGCCCTCGGGGGTCCCACGCCGGGCCCCGACGAGGCTGCCTTCGTGGTCAGCGTGTCGTCGGCGGGCCTTCTACCTGAGCTGGCGGCGCTTCAGCTGGGCCCCGCGACGAGCGTGCTCGTCATCCAGGAGACAACGGTCGTCCACAACGGGGATGACGACGATGACGAGGTTAGTGGGCGATATTCGATAATTCTTATTTGGTAATTTTTTTGGGGGGGGGGCACTATAGAAATTTTTGGAGATAGTAGAGCATAGAGGAAAAAATTGCTTCACAGCTTAGGGGCGTCAAGACAAAAGAAATGAACGCTTGCCCCGCATGGAATCTATCAAACTTATACACAACCACGGAAACCGGCGCACACAAGGTATACAAATTAATTGTATGAGATGCGACACGATTCGGTGGAAGTTTTCAGAAGAAGCAATTTCTCCACAGGATTTATTCCAACACGACGCGTTTTGTTGTAACTACAATGACCTTGTAAAATGCACTTGATAATGTTGTTTTAACAACGAAACGCGTAGTGTTCGAATACATCCTGTGGAACTATTGCAATGTTTCATTTTTAAGTTATATTGAAATTGAGTTGAGTTTTTCCTTAGCCTAATCGAAGTCTCTTCCGGATCTCACGGTTAGAGCTAACAAAATACGGATGAAAAGCGCATGGAAAAATAATAACTCAAACACTCCACGTTCCAAAGTTTCACTCTAATTTTCCCGTTGATTTGGTAGTTACGACGATAACTTTTTCTATTGCAATTTATTAGTTCGAGGTGCGCCTCTTCTCCAGCTGGCAAAGTATGGCTACTGTTACTATTCGCTAAGTGTAAAAAATGTATTGTTTCCTTTTTCTACTAACCGGCCTGAACACGGCCATGCCAACGGGATGACGGCATTCGTGTGGCAGCTGTAACTTTAATTTTCCTTAGGTAAGCCGGTGCCAAAAGACCAGCCAATGTATCAACCAGAGTGTATTTTAAGGCCTGAAACTGCCAATTTCATTAATTAATTGCGTTGGATATAGCGGATCACTGCAATTTCAAAGAAGACAGTATAATGATGAATTCGGTGGTAGGTATCTTATTCTAAATCGATGTTGATTTAAAAAATCCTTTTATGGAAAAAAATCTCCGATATGCATTATTTAATTGAAAAAAAAACTAATTTAACGTGAGCTTGTATGAGATTCTAAAATATATACAAGAAAAATGTATGGAAAGGTTTTACGCAGTTTAGCCTGAAATCACCAGTTATATTTTTGAAAAATGTAAATTAATAATATATTTTATACTAATTGGTTTGGATGATTTTTTTTGGTTCCACATCTCATTTCTGTGCAATGTAACGATACAATCGATCGCATAATTTTTGGATGCGGCTCTAAACACTCGTCTGTTTCCTTTCTTCCGTGCTTGGCCTCCGTGGGGCCGAGCACAGATGGACAACAACATAAGGAACGGCGGGCAGGCTCGTCCCAGCATCCACCGCCTAGCGAACACGGTGGCCAACTCGACGCTGTGGCCGCCCTATTTGCTGGCGACGCGGGGGTGCGGGGGCTCGGGCGACGGTCCCGCCGCCTCCGTCGTCTCCTCCTGCGTGGAGGCCGTGGCGCGCTCCAACGTCGAGGAGTTCTACCTGGTGCAGGACCCCTCCGTGGTGCCCATCATGGACGCCGTGCGCCTCTTCTCCAGCGCCCTCGCCGTCGCGCACTCCGCCAAGTGCGGCGCCAAGCCCGGCAGGTGAGAGACGATGGGAAGCAGACGCATTGTGACATACACGCTCCTATTCTCTAAAGGCCTGTTTACACGGTACATTAACACGTACGGGTTAATTTCTACATGTATTAACGCGAGAATAAACGCCAAAATGCACCGTGTAACCACCCAATTTGTGCGAATGCATGCACAGAAAATAGAACCTGTTCTAATTTGGTTCATGAATTCGCACATGTTCCGTTCCGGTCCGCAAAAATCATTCATGCAACACAGACATTAAGTCGTACGTGGTAATGTATCGTGTAAACAGGCCTTACGGGCCGTATACCAGAACGCTTCTCAAGTCTTGATCCTGACACATACTTGACAAGGGAGTTGCGTTGGTATTACGAGATCTTACTCAAGTCCCGACACAAACTGAGTCGCCAGGTTCAAGGGCGCACCCAGGATCAAAACTAGGGGGGAAGGGGGGCAAGCCATGGTTGTTCAAGTTATAGGTAAGATTTAAGCTTGGAAAAGGTGAATGAAACCAACATATTAAGGAAACTGTTACAGCTCTTTATAAGTTTTTAAAATTATTTATTTGAAAAAATATTATTTTCCTTAAAGAAATTTGCAATTTTTGCTTCTAGGGAGGGGGGGGGGCCTCCTGCCCCTCGCCGGGTGCGCCCATGGTCAGGTTCCAAGATTAGGTCTTGATTGTCTAAGGACGAAGGTCTTAATCTGAATCACTCTCATTGTTATCATCACTAGCCCTCCTGAGACAGCAATATAATTTTTTTGATCATCAATGATAGTAATAATTACAGTAAAAATTGAATTACTGTCATTGATGGTCAATTTTACTTTGGCTAATTACAAAACAACTATGGTAGCCTTAACTCGCGTCCGCCGCCATTACTCGCGTTTTTAAAATGACATATATCGCGTAAAAATACTTCCACGTGCGATATTGTTCTACAGCAGTTTTAATTTTTTTATGAGCAGAAGGCCCAGAATGAAAATAGTTTGGTTTTATGGATTATATTGTAAATTTTACCATAATCAGTCTAGCTCAAGTGAGTAAGTAAGCCGGCCTCGGTGGCGCCGGGTTAAAGTCCCCGACTGTTAACCTAGAGGTCGCGGATTCGAATCCCGCCTTGGTGGATCACCATCCAGGGCATGAATGTTTGTGATTATCAATCAAGTTAATTGTAAGAGAGGACAATGCTGTCCTAAATTCGCTTGAAAAACAAAGACAAAATTATTATTATTGTTATTAAGTTGAAGTTAGTTTCTAACATACGAACCCATTGTGAAATTTACATTTACTCTCTGAGGGCCCTATTCCAGAATGCTACTCAATTCTTGATCTTGACTTGGCTCCTCGACTCAGTTGCTAACATTGGTATTACGAGATCTCACCCAAGTCCCAACCCAAATTTAGTCGCCAAGTTCGAAGATGTCCACCGCTATCACCTCATGTTTTTTTAAAACGCAATATCTCGCGTAAAACTTCTTGTGACATTGAACTACAATAGTTCTAGTTTTCTATCAACAGGAGACCACGAGTGAAAATAGTTTGGGTACTTTAATTATGTTGTAAATTTGACCATAGTCAGTCTAGCTCGAGTTGAATTGAAGTTCATATTTTTAACATACGGACTCTAACTCAAAACACAACTGGAGCATGAAATCTGAACCAACCAGGTTGTGAGCACTCGTGATTGAGTCAGGTTCTGGAATACGGCGTTAGGGTCTGCACTTCTCCTGATGCATCGAATTCGGTTCGATTCGGACAAATCGTATTCGGTTCGGATACATCAAATTCGGTTCAAATCAGCCGCGCACGGTTAAGGCGCGACGGCGCTGTCGTTTTTTCCCCTACTCCATTCCATTCCTATCAATCTATGCGTCCTCCTACCCCTCCTTGGCAGCCTCCGCAATGAAACTAGACAAGCCTCAGAATAAATTAGAGCGCTTGTGATGCCTAATAAACTAACCAAAAACTGGAAAGCTGTAAACCTCCCATTTAAATACAGTTAAGGAAATAGAAAAAGTATACAAATCAAATACTTACCATTACACTTCATTAAAATCCTAACATTTCCGTCTCAGCGAGTGCAAAATGTAATAGAAATGCTAATTTAATAGAAGGTTAATAAGAATTTTTTTTATAAATAAAAGTTCAAATCGAAGTTAACATCATGGAAAAAAAACGCTATCGCAGAAATTAGATCACGTGACTTGGAATTCTACCATTTAAATCAGAAGCCGAAAACAGCTTTTGTAAATACTTACATCACTAATTTTGCTTTACTACTACTTTACAATACTACCATGTGTCCTGAAATGTGTGAAGATAGAGGAGAACGAAACTGCACTTTGTGCAAAGAAAAATGTAAAACAAGAGCTTTATCATCTGCAATTGAATAATTTTTCTTTCATAGGTGACATCCGTCGATTTGGAACACAAAATAGGTCAGAAAAGCCACTAATTGGCTTTTAAAATATCGGTACTAGGATATGGATAAATATCCGCTAAAAGTTTTTACTGAGGAGCGAAGTGCAAGGGCCACAAGTTTCATTCCCTAATTTTTCTAACTCTGTTACTAAATGATGAAATTCTTCGATTCTGCAACTCACAGTAAAGTGGACTGAACTGTACTTGTATATTTCCACTCTGGAATTGCCTTCCGCCCCTCACCGAGTGTTTTCCAAGGACTAGTGAAGCATAAAGCGTAACTGAGATGGACCATTGAGGAGGGCATAGTTGTGCGCTTGAACGCGCTTATTGGTACGTTGCGTCGTCGTGATGCAACCGCTACCAAGGATACCGGCACCAAAACACCGCAAAAAATTATTTGAGCGCCTATTCATGCGCATAAACATAAATTTTTAATACCACCCACATAAGCTATCAGACTGTTTTACGCGATGGACGATAAGATTTACGTCTAAGCCCCAACGTGAGCTTTTTCTATATTATTTCGCCCATTATTACATGCTTGAGGAAAGGCTTGTGCAAACTAGGTCTGATCACCTGGGCGGCGAACTCCGCTTAAGTGGTTCGTAGCGTGCTTAGGGGGTGGGACATATACCGTGCTCTTGGAAACCTACTAATGCCTTTAATGGGCTGTGCAAGCGAATATTAACGGAATTATTCTTGGGAAACGCGGAATGGCCTCAGTAAAGGCCAAGAATGTTGAGGGTACACCGATCGAACAAAAAGAATGCTTAACATGAGACCTTCGCTCCAAGAGAACCCATGAAATAATAAATGCGTGGTGAAATTGAAATACACATAATTTGTATTCTCCTTTAACTTCCCTGAGGGAGATTTTTTCATTTTCACACATCATAAACTCGCCCAAGGGAGATTTCTTTTGAAGTAACCGAAAAGAAAGCCGAACGTAACGCAGGTGAAATGCGATTAAGTTTATTAAAATGAATATCTTTTGGGGTTCAATACGGTTCAAATGGGATGCATAGCGGCAGATTTATAATTAAGAGAGAAGTAAGAAATGATAAATGTCGAGGAACCGTGAATAACTGCGTGACCCAGTTTCGAAAACTAATTATTTGGAAGAATTATTTCTTTCCTGCGTCGGTGATCGATTATCTGAGCTGATAAAAGTAAAAATGATACCGGTATATCCTGTTTATAGTACATGGCATACTTTATGCGTGTTTGAAATGGCGTATCCCTCCAAGGCAGGTGCCACCCATACCGGAATAATTTTTTATTTAAAAATAAGAAATGTGTTTTTAATATTTTGATCCCCTAACTCTCATCCTCAATTTCATTCATATCTGATTCATCGATAAAATGTTTAAATTGCAGCCTAAAATGTTTAGGTATTTAATCAGGAAGCTATCAACACCTTTGAAGTGTTCATACTAAGGATGAGCACTGCTGCGCTGAATGAAACTTTGTTCCAAAAAGGGAATAAACAGATTGCAAAATAACTTTAGCTTTTGGGGCTGACTACAATTCTTGATTTCAGATTCCTTAATCATACAATATTTTCCAAAAGGTCATTCTAAGGAAGCAATTAAATTGAGTCCAGGCTATTCGTCAGGAAATTGCAATCTATATATAATTTCAAGATAAATGATTCATTCAAGCATTTCGACACGTCCGCATACGTTTCACTCTAAAAAAGATCATTCTAGAATGACGACCGCTGAAGATCAAATTCTAGGTTCAGCCATAAACAGGAAATTATTAAATATAACCGCCCACAGGGGTTTTATTGAGGTGGAAGAAATCACTGGAATTACCGGAGTTCCTCACGGCCGATCGCTGAAGGTCTTTTTGCGTGCTGATTAGCATTGCGCCAAAAAGACTACTACTTACGTTTCAGTAACACCGCTTACGACTGCATACCACGAAGACAATGCGATAAAATGAAAATTTATATTATATTTATTTACTTATTTTCCAGGAATTTTGACAGTAGAGCATCCTGCGACATAAATTTTTACCAATATCAGGTTCAATTTTTAAAAAATAGTAAAAAATATTTCTACTCGCGCCTTAATTGAGAGATAATACGGATAATTAAGGATTCATAAAAAAAAAAGACTTCCGCCATTTTGGTCTTATCGTAGATTAACGGCAAAGCATTTGAAGACGTCAAGTCAGCTTCAGCAAATGTAATTTATAGAGAGATTATACTTTATGAAACTTAGATATGTTTAAAATAAAACACAATTAACTGATATATATCCGCAACGATCAATCTAATCGATTTCCACTGCTTTCTTAACCCATTTTGTTCAGTTACTTGAATATGGAACTCATCTTTATAGAAGTGGAATACTATTTTTGTAGACAGCAGTTTTCCAAAGAGTTCTCATTTTCTCTCTCGAAGGCGTACTCGGGTTGCCGAAATGTCAACATTGACCCGGTGGGAAACCCGAATAATCTCTTTAAACGCCGGAAACACATCATAGAACAAGTCATTTTTCTGTGCGCAGGTGTCCGGAGCTGGTGTCCATGTCTGCGGATGAGTGGCGGGCCCTGCTGGCGACGGCCGCTGTCGGGGGCGACAAGGGGCGCAAGGTACACTTCCAGATGCGGCGACAGTCCTCGGCGCAGATCTACTCGAAGACGCCATCCGACTCCAGTCCCGCGTTCCTCGTCGGCACAGCGCCCGGCGTGAGACTGCGGAAGGTAACGTCAATCCCACGCTCTGGCGCCATTTACTCAATGCTTCTTTCTTAATTTTTGTGGAAACCATGGCCATTTCATAACTTGATCAAGGAAGTTCCATCAGGAATGAACGACTCAAAACAATTTTCATGCATTTTGTCAAAGAAAGATTATTGCTTCACGGATGATGCCCATCAAATTCGAAAAGAAAAGTCAACATTTATCGTCTGCTTTGACAAGTAGGCATATCCAAAATATTGAGAAACTTCGGCGAAGTGTCCGTCAAAATTTTAAGTCTAACAGAAATCGTTCTCGCATGGCAAGTTCATCTTATTCGGATTATCAACAAACTTAGTGTACGTTACACTACTTAAGCTATTCCCCTAAGTTTAGGAATAAACGTAGCCATATGAGTGGGTAATAATGCTTTGTACGTCTCTGAGCTTGTGGTCAAATTCTACTTTCTCAATACCTCTTCAAATTAATGAATTGGAAAATATAGTAAGCAGAGTTCTCTTATTACGCCAAGAACCGCATTTGCCTTCATGAAAAATAACAGTCGTCGTTAGGGCCATCTAATAACTGCCCCACAAGCCGCCTAAATATGCGTGCAGCGGAAGGTGTTAATACGCCAGCCGTTTACAAAAAAAAGGTGCCCGCGGGAGCTTTTTTTAACTACTGAGTCCCTCCATGTTACAGGTATTAGACTGCTTATTATATTAATTGCGTTTAATTCGCAAAAAATGGAGGAAATATCTTTGAATAATAAAACACGTTGCTCCATTACCGGCAACGTTGTACTAACGCCGAAGCAGATATCGGCAAGAAGAATAAAGTATTTATGTTACGATGAAATAGGATAAAATCGTCTAGCAGATAATCTTTTATTTCACTTAACTCAATGCTCCATTTAAATTTACTAGTAATACCGATCTTACAGCAGAAATATTTCCGCTCCTGCTAATGATAATCAATTTCGGATCCTTACATTTAGTATTCAACATTTATTTTCATTTCCTGTTTATGGTTTATTATGGTCTCGTCCCGTTCTCCATTGTTTGTATATATATCACAAGTGGTATCACGTCTAGGAACTTGGATGACCGTAGAAAGAATATGGTAAGGGCTAAAACCTATAATGAGCGGAGAAGCCAGACCAAATCTACCTATAAATGGACAGAATATTGGAAAATAAAAATGAAATAAAAATAGATACGTTGACAGCAGCAGAGAAGTCAAGAGTGGAAGCATTCAAAATGTGGTGCTACCGAAGAATGATGAAGATAAAATGGATTGACCGTGTGCGTAACCAGGAAGTGCTAAGGAGAGTAGGAGAAAAGAGAAGCCTCCTAAAAACATTAAGCAGAAGAAGGGACAACTTAGTTGGCCACATTTTGAGGCACGATGGTCTGATGAAGACAATCGTTGAAGGACAAGTGGAAGGGAAAAAGGGCAAGGGAGGGCCCCGAATGAGTATATAGGACAGGTTATAAAGGATGTAAAAGAGAATAAATATGTAGCTGTGAAGAGATTAGCGGATAGGAGAGAGAAATGGAGAGCTGCGTCAAACCAATCTTAGGATTGTTGACTAACGATGATGACCTTTATGATGGCTGAATAATGGAATTTCATCAGAAAGAGCAAATGTGCAAAATTTCAAGCAGATCAGACAATAGGAAGTGGGTTAAAAATCAACTGCACGATTCCATCGATGAAATAGAAAGATACGAAGCGAGTTCAGAAAAAAACGTGTAAAACATATCTACAGGCCCACTTTAATGTCACAACATGCTCACATTTTAGCTCAGGGGCAAGAAAATGCACGAAATTACGTGATATCTACGGGATAAAAACATAAAAAAATCAAGTCCATACGAATCCGGCTCCATTCATTTGCTTGGAGCAATTTAAAAGGGAATTGAAAGTTGAATTTCCAGAGTGACTCAACTCCGGAGCCCGGTATCACTGTATGCCTCGAATTTAAGAATTGGAGTTGGACCCGATGGAGTTAGAACAGGGTCCATCTCGGGCCTGCCGCTGGTATAAGGTATTTTTTTTCAGTTCCACGGCACTATACAGGTCTTGAGGACGACGACCCAAAGTGGTCGCAAATATGCTGGAGGCAGTGGTACGGTTCTTGTGCATTAGACACAAACGGTGAAAGGGAAGGTTGGACACCTCTACACACGAAAAAAATCGCGAGTCGCTAAATTATATGATCAACAGAACGGGGCCCATTAATTGACTTCATTGCCGTGATTCAAGATTTGTTAAGTAAGTCGCTAACACAAGAACATCCCTTACTGCTATAAATAAATTGGAGTTTTGCACTGCAACTAGAGAAGTTCTGCATGTATTCATCGTTTTAAAACTAGTGATTCATATAGATCTACGCACGGAATAAAAGACTATGTATGAATATACGTGCGTGAAATTACTGCGTACTTATCCCAGTTTACACTCTTTGTTTGTAATTTACGTTCAGAGAGAGGGATCGCGTCTCAATCGCAGGATACTTCATTCTGTTTTTTTTTCAGCTCACTCTATCGTTTTTTATTTAGTTTTCTTCTCGCCGTAAAATTCACTGTAATTGATTTAAATACCCTTTCCCCACAAATTGTGTCCTAAGCTTTTGAAAATGACTGTACATCTAAATAATACCGTGCGAGCCATCTCTAGAGTTCTTGGCAAGGGATAACCAACCATCAATATGCAAGATGATCTCCAAAAGCAAGCACACCCCACGGTCATAATAATATTTCGTGTACCAACAATAATATTTCGTATGCACATTCATGCAACGGCGAAACTCACCAACGGTTTTTAATTCTTATATTATTGTTCATGAAGCTAATTCCGAGTAGACCATTGAAGGAAACCCTCGTTAGCGACTCCTGTTATTCAAAACTCCTTGGCTGGTCCTCGTGACTGCTTCAATCACGCGCGCAGGCGATGGCCCGGGGGCAGAGTCGGCACTTCCGCCCTTGAGGAAGGACTCACTGTCGCTACTTCCGGGAAGAATAAAAGAAAAAAGAGCTCGGGGCAGGCCGGGAAATGGAGGAGGTTGGAGTGGGGGGCTCGATCGTGAATTCTCGTCCCTAGTCCGCCTTCTCCTCTCCCGATAAGTTCCTCGGTGGAGCGCATCGCCACCGCACGCCCTTGTCGCAGGATTTTTTTGTTGCGGGATGCCTTTGAGCGCTTCGAGAACTCATTGGGAAAGGTCCGCGATAACAAGAAAACCTTGAACTGGCATTCTGTCAAAATACGACGTAAGATGCTACCTATATCGGAGGTAAACGCGTTACACCCTATGGACATCTAACGTCTTCCTTTAGCCACCAAAAAGACCAGTTCCACAGCCATATCAGGTGATGAAGGCCACGAAAAAAAGCGGATCCAGGGATCGAGGAGGTATGCGAGTAAATTTTGGAACTCGAAAGATATCCAGAAAAGACGCTTTTTATTGCATCAGGAAACCACACCATGGATTATCCACTGTTAAGTATTTCCGTGGGCTGGTTAGCCAAGTACGGATATGCAACTATAGATGGCGTCAGCTGTCACCGGGAAATTAAAATCGGCTTCGCTCCCAATTCCGGTAGTTAAAACAAGATGCTTTTTCTAAGGAGCTTTGGTTTGTACGACATAATTTACCTCCAATATATCAAATAGGTAATAGTGATGATTTCAATTGCTTTTCCATACTGTCTCAGATGAAAGAAGCGTTGCTTTTTGTCACAGCAATGAAGACCCAAAAATATACTCTGAATTACGAGGGAAGATCCTGAACTTTACTCAAAAGTTGAGGATTAAAGCCATAATTAAACTCATTTGGATCGAGGTACTCACGGTGAGCCCGCGAGAATGCACTACTAAGAGCCAGGGAAAGAAGTCCGAGACTTACACGACCTTGCTTCTCATGAGTACGGAGGATAGATACAAGGAAAAAGGGAAAGAAGGCGCCCACGCCATGAGAGCCCGTAGACGACTGCAGGATAAGGATAGAGATAAAAGGGTAGGTGATGGATGTGAGCTACCACCAGCGGAACCGAATTTGCCATACCTTGACAAATGTTTGATTATTCTATGAGGAAGAATAATTGAGATTTTTCTCTAGATGATCATTACACTCACTATAGTTTTACACAGTTTTAATCTCGAAATGGACTTGTCTTAAATTTCATGTAGCTCCGCTTTGTTTTCCTACGATATGCAAGTCAATTTTTAAAATCAAAGGAATCTTATGGAAAAAAAACATTTTTAAAAATTGCGGCAGAGAATCACCCTGCGGCAGGTGCAAGAAGCATTGGCTTCTATATAGCGATAAATATAAAAAACAGATGCAATCCAGGAGGCATTACTACCTTGTCTTAGCTTCTCTCATGGCTCTGCGGCATGATGAAACCATTGCAGAGCATTTCACGACGCTTCAACGTTAAAGAAATTCACATTAAAGAGAATTGAACTTACAGGCATCTCAAGCAGTGCAAGCTTTTTTCATCCTATCAAATCTTAAGTGAGAGTGCAACCATAATTCATAGCCAGTGGGCGCAACTGAATCATAAATATCAGACCATCCGCTCAACTTTTTGAAAGAAAAAACGTAAAGCTTATGCGTATGAACCAACATTGCATATAGGGAAGTAATTTAAATACATGTCAGAACAAAGACTGGGAAGCTTTCTGTGCATGTAGTACGTACTGAATTTATGAGGGATTTGTTCACGGTTGAGTTGTTTTATAATACGGAAAATTATGATTAATGGCTTTTTATCCATTCCAATAGCGCAGACGGCCGCATTGAGAGCGAACTCTCTGATGTAATAGCATGAATGGATATATTTTCGTATGGATAACCGGAAGTACTCGATCAAAAAAGCAAGAAAAGGGAATCAAACTAGCTCTTATAACAATAATTAATAGTACAATGTGAGAGAATGGATTTTAAATCGTAAAATGCAGTAATTTTTTAGGCTTTCGATAGAATTTTTCACACAGATTATGTATATGCGTGCGTTATCACTTTCAAAGCCGCTCGTGTATTGTAAAACTGCGTATGCTCAATGCACTGGACCCCTGGCAATATACGGAAAGTGTGAATAGGTCCAAGAAAGGGTCCCATATCTACCTGTTATCGAGGTATCATAAGTTCCTAGTGCTGATACAATATCAACAGCAAAATCTCTAGCTCGAGGACGAAGCATCAAACTTGGCACTGACACAATATGCCAAGCACAATATGAAAACTATTCAGTAAATGCGCATTATAAAAACATATTTATAAATTTATTTTACTCAATAAGTGTAAAAATATCTATATTTCAAATTTGAAATCGAATTTTAAAAATTAATAAAGAATTAAAAAAAAGACATAACTTTGTACGAAACCTATGGTCTTTCTAGCATATTTCACACTGGATGAATCACATTGGTTCCTCTAGATTTAGCGCATTGTCATTTTCGGCGTTTAAGTTGTACGGAGGTCACTGTCGAAGAGGATGCGGACTCCTGTCCCATATTATCAGCTAATTTCAACTTCAAACCAAAAGTCCGCTCAAAGGGTGGCCCAAGGGTGTGTAACTAAACAAATAAAGGAGAGGAGACCATTGCATAAATAACGTTAAAAAATATTGTTTCATATTGGATATTGATGTTGGATTAGAAAGCCAAGCAGGGGCTCAGAATAACATATTAGTACCAGCTTAACCTATTGGTATTTGATCTTAATAAAATTTAAGCCTGAATCTTAAGTATATCCATCGACGTTCCTTTTGCTCTCCATCTTACTCCTATTAAGATCATTTCAAAACGTAATTTCGTAAGTAAAAAACTCAGTATATTTGCCACAAAATGTTGTTCCAGTCTTCAACCTCAATACTTTATAGGGGTACTTTGTGTGGAACCATGGGTATGAATTAGACGACAACATTGCATCCAAATCTGGCCTACAACTTTCTGTGATTCGCCCTCACCATTTTCAATTGCACCCATGACGTTTTGGATGTCATTGCTGTATCACTCCCCAAGAAAAATATTAGCGGCCGCCAAAATACACCCGAAATATTGTAAACATCACGAAGACTCAATGAAGTGGTAGATAACTGAAGACTTCTGGAAATCTGAGGAAAGTTAGATAGGTTGAAGAAAACTCTTCGAAAGCCTCCAGCAACAAAAAAAACGAGCGTTGAAGTCACCAGTAGCAAGTGCTTTGTTTCGGTCTCTCGTGTCCAACGAGAAATATAGACGAGAGTGAGTTACGGGAATAATTGGTTGCGCAGTAATCGAAAGTTGAGACGGGAGTTGAAACAACGTGACTTCGGATATACATCAATCTTTTTATGGAAATTGAAAGTGTAACAAGTTAATTAAGTTAGTTTTTGTATTATGAGGGAAATATTAAATTAAATTAGTAAGAAAAACAGAATAAAGACGAAAAGAAAACGACTCTACATCAACAACTCCTCATAAATTAAAAAGAAAAACTTGTCTAAACTGGCGTACATTCCAAGGGTAATGGAGTGTTTTGAAACTTCTCTGAAAATAGAGTGGAGAAATGCTGCTTACCGTAGAAGGACATTGGACGGACCGGGAAGTGACGTCACAAATTTTAAGCCTAACTTGTAAAAGGTTAGGAATTTCTGTATTTCCAAAAGACGATAGCTATAAAATGGACACAGCAGCTAGAAACGGCATGAGAAGAGTTTTCTTAGGAGTACAGATTACTACGCCAACAAGCACATCACTCAAAGCATAATACCCATGAATGGTTCTATATCTTTGTATGAAAGTACTAAGCAATGCTACAAAATCATATAAACATACAGTGTGTAATGTAGAAACACATAATTTGTGTTTTTCACTCCACAGAGATTATTTGCCGCTATCCAATGACCAGCAACAACGTAACAAAAGTAACAACGTTATCAATCAACAATGTGAAAAAAGAACCGAATTGCTTCGTTTAACACAGCAAAGCGAGTTTACGATTTAATATAAAGGAAGTAAAACATTACGGAAAAAGGTAAACTACAACAGGTTGAGCGGCAATGATGAGACCTCTTAAAGAACCTATTATCAAATTCCCTTATCCTAACTCTGAGGACGTTGGTGCCTGACTAGTGATGGATAAATGTCGGTCAAAATCAATTTTTAATCAAAATGAAAAAAAACACGAATTTAAAAAAATCGAAATTTGGACCGAAAGATCGATTGATGGAAAAAAATCGACCGTTCTTTTAAAATAAATAAATTTCCTGCAAAAAATGTTAATTATAAATTCGAAAACACCCTAACACAAAAAATCCCAAAAAATCTACTTAGAATGCATGAGTGAATTATTAGTAGTAAAAATTTACAAACCCAAGCACATTAGCGTTTTAGGATCACCACTTGGAACCACTCGATTTCAATAAGATTTTTAAGAAAGATCAACCGATTGAGATGCTTTCTTGAAGATCTAGGGCGTGCCTCTCCAATTTTACGGGTCTCAGGTAAAAGTCTGCAGTCGGGACGGAGGACGTTATCACAGGCCGGTAGTGACGTTGCTGATATTGCTGCATCAAACAAAATGGTCAAGATCGAAGTTGAAAAATCGAGTTTGGATCGAAACTCGAAGATCGAGGCTCGATCTCGATTTCCTCGATCTATTGCCTTTAAAATTCGATTATAGTCGAAATCTATTTTTCCATCTTTATCCTTAACCTCCCTGCTCCTCTCATTTCCCGTGGCAGGTGGGCAACATGACCGGCGGCGGCGAGTTGAACCTGGCCGTGGCCTTCCACTTCCCCGTCTCGCACAACGCGGAAGGGGTCAAGTGCGCGGCAGCCGCCCCCGAGACACTGCCCCCGACGGACGCAGCCGCCGCCGACGAAGCGGCCGATGAAGCGGGAGACATCGACGACGATGACGACAATGAGAACGGAGGGGTGGTGCACACGGCGCCGCCCAAGCCGCGGCCCCCGACGCCCCCAGCCGTCCCCAAGGGAGGCGGCGGAGCTGCTGCAGACGACGATAGCGGAGAAGAGGAGGAGGAAGAGGGATACGGGTTCACGTTCGACCTGCTCGAAGCCCTCAACGGTGACAACATGTGGGAGGTAACTATGGAAACGCTTATCAGCTGACCAAGGCCTGTTGGTAACTTCCCGGTTCAGTTAATCCATTCTCTCCTCCTCAAAGCAGGAAGATAAAGGAACGATCTCGGTAACTATCAACTGATCCTAACAATCAGCGCCAATATAAACAATATGTCCTTATGGCTACATAGATCCGCCCTTTTCTTAGAATTTTCTTAAAGCTCTTTATTCCTCCAGGACATGGATTAACTGACCTGAAAGTTACCCGACAGACCTTCATCAACGCAATTCATCGGGATAGAATGAAACACTTCACAGCGATCATCAGAATGAGAAACTTTTCAGCTCATGACACAATTTAACATAAACAATCACGAGGAGAGCGAGGGTTGTATTATAGCTGTAAATGTGCGTTAGGAATTCAAATGAAAATCGGATTCAAATGCGGATCGAGTTGGCCTAGGGAAAATAAAATGCACTTATATCCAGAATTTTTTAATTTCACTATCCTGCGAATCAGTCTTATCAGCTCACTCAACTCAGCAACAGCTCAAACCAACATTCAGATTGTTCTAAAAAATATTAACAGCAAATGAAAAAAAATCATAAATAAATTAAATAATGATAAATATTATCGCAACACCCAAAGCTACTGTACGTTTAGATGTTAAGTACACCTAAGCGAATTTTTCTCACGTTTTACAACAGCTATGAACATTACAAGCAAAAACCGCCATATTCAAAGACAAAATTCGAGTTCTTACGAATGATTACAAAATTTATTAATTAAAAATTACATTGAAAAGAAAAACTAATAAAATATTTTTTTATTAAAAGTAAATTTGACGATACTAATTAGCCTGTTTCAGTCTTCTATATTTCCACACTCCAACGTTTCGCCCATTGTGAAATCCCGTACATCGAGTAGTTATCAAGTAACGCTGTATGCAGCTGTATCTTATGATTTTTGTGGTTGAGTTCATGCATAGGACAAGAATTCGCCGCCTCAAAATTATAGAACATAAAGGTCAAATAATCAATAAACATGTAATCACGAAATACGCGCGAAAATTTCCCAGTCCCAATCGAATGTAAAAAATACCCAATATCACTATTTTCAATGGTTAACTTAACACTGATTAGTTTTGAAAATGCAACACGATTATCACATTTTGAAATTTAATAGTGGATCGCGTTGACGGGGCTAAAATGTTGACTTCCCAAATCATTGGCCCGGGTAAGAATACAGGTGGTTGCGGAGATTTTTCAGATCCCTCGACCCCTGCTAGCGTGATCTGCGAAGTGCACTTATTATTCAGCGCTCTGCCCGTCGGACGGGATGTTAAGCCGTGCTCCCCCAGACTTCTTTCATTGGGAGCAGGCTACTTTCGAAGCCGAAGGGTTTCTCTCCACACATTATCTCCCATCCTTATCAATGGTGGGAATGAAATTACCTGTCCGTGGGAGTAATAACGTCTTCATAATTTTCCAAACGTTCGTTTAACCCAACCGGTTTCTTCTGTATCATTCTCAAGGGTGCATCTCAAGCAGTTTGGACTTTTCTCCTTGAGAGTAAAACAGTAAAACCGGTTGACCTAAAAGGAAAGTTGTGTGGAAAATTACTTTGTCTTTATTACTCCCAGTGGCATGACGATATTCCACAAAATTGAGACAGAAACGACCGAGTCATGACTTAACCTATCTGTAGTCGGTGCAGAACCGAATCATTTAAGATGTCTTTTTTTTGCGCGTACAATAAGGGACCATAATACCTGCGATAGTTTGACTCAAAGATAGCTTGATTCGGACTAGGTAAACTAAACTCTGTATATATATTTAAAAACCAAGCACTGTTCCACAAATTTTTATTTGCTCTCGACTAGTTTCAACGGCTAGAGCGTCATTATTAAGACAAACAGATTTTTTCTTGACAATTTAGCTATAGCCGTTGATACTAGTCGAAAGCGAATAAAAGTTTGTGGAACAGTGCTTGGTTTTTGTTTCACCATGAGTATCTCACCGTTCCACCAAGTAACGCCCAAATCAGTTGATTTTATAGTTAAAAACTTACTATAGTTATTACTACAAGCTATCTGAATGCATTTCTTGTCATGTTAAAACTCATGCATGATTCACTCACTAAGCTGAATTTTCGTTTTCTATTACTAAAAAATAGTTTTATTTGCATCGTAACACGTTCGTGTCCTTAGCTGTCTCCTATTTTCCGGTCTGACCGCATCTCGTTGACCTGTGTGCTTGGTCTGTGTCCGGCAAGCGAGCGCGTGTCTGATTAAGACTAGGATGAATGCTGCGCGCTGGTGTGAAATCACCTTGTGCCACACTCAGTGGCGGCTTAGGGGGGTATAGCCACCCCCCCCACCTTTGGGTATCCAATTTACACTAGATAGAATGGTAATTTTTTTTCGACCCCCTCCACTACTGCTGAAATTTTTAACCTCACTTAGTCCCCCCCCTTGTCCTATCTGCCACTGGCCACACCTCCTGGTTGTAGCTTACATGGGCGCAGCCAAAAATTAAGGCTAGGGGGGTTTAAGGCGCAACTAATACTTTGGAGTGTTGGGGTATTGCATACCCTCCAGGGTAAGTGGGAGTTGCGGGGGCCCTCCTCCAGAAATTTTTTAAGATTAATGGCGAGTTTTACGGTTTTATGAGGGACATTTGATAAATCCTAAGACTTTAATATAAGTAATACTAATCCATTAAGTAAAATGGATTAAATTTAAAAATTTCTCTGAGCTCTGGGGGGGGGGGTTAACCCCCAAAACCCCCCCCTCGCTGCGCCTCTGGTAGCTTACACCGTACCTCATAGATGTGGCCTCCTAAAAATACCTACTCTTCCTTATACACAGATATGTCGACCTAAAATATAGATGAATGAAAAATAACGCGTTCAATTTTGAACTTCGCAGGTGATCGGCATCCTGACTGCGGCGGGCATCGCCATCCTGCTCGTCTTCGCCTGCTTCATCTACGCCGTGTACGCGAGCTTCCGCGTGCGCTCGGACGGCAACGGAGGCGGCCGGTCCAGGGGGCGTGGCGGGGGCACTGGTCGGCGGCCACAGAGGAGGGGCTCCGGAGGATCGGTGGAGTCCATCCAGAGCTAGGGGGAATTCATTGGGAAGGAGAAAGAGCGAGCAAAAAGAGATGGAGGGGTAGCATGAAGTGGAAGTGGGGGTCAGTCAGGAGGAACTCACTGCTCCCTAGGATGGCCATCCTCAGACCAAGTATGGAATAGACTGATATCTGACTTCTGCAAATGCGGCCAAGTTTAAAATTCGAAACCACGTGAAGCCTTTGGACAGTCCCCCCTACAGAAAATTTCTCTCTCCTCACCCAGCAAGGGAAAAAATCGCGATAAGGGTGTTCCACGGACTCTGAAAAGCACACAACTGTTGCTCGGACTGGAGTGAGATCTATTCTAGTCTATCCAGTTAACTGTAGGGTTGAATCACTGAGAAGGTGAAAGAGTGTCCCATTCACCTATCATTGACGTGAAAGACTGCGAATCGGGTGATTTCATTGTTAACATTGTTCAAATCACAGCTAAGAGTTGGTATATTTCGAGAGGATCTATCATCTTAATTTAACACATAAATTTTGAGAAAAAGTATCAGGTTATGATTTAAACCTTTGTTTAAGCAACTCATTTGGCAAATTTTTCCCCGTTTTCGTAATTATAGCGGCATTTTGCCGAAGGCACGTGGATTAGGAAATATCCTCAGCTAAGCCGCAGCTGAATCTAGCACTCTGTTCCTATGCCGATTGCATACTATGCTTGATCCAGAACTAGAACCAGAATTCTATCTTGTGATTTGTATTGAGGACGTAATCCATAACGCAAGAGGGCGTGATAGATACAACCATGGAATCCGTGTTTGCAAGTATGTGGCAGGATCATTCGTATCTTTCTCCGTAGGAACTATAGGAGGAAAAGGGCACTAAATATCACAGTGCAACTGTTCCACGTCCCACTGGGAGCCAGCAGAAAAATACTGCTGCACTAATAACGATAACAATTGGCCCAGCAAGCTGGTATCATTGCCATCATGCCAGCTAGCTGGCATGGTTCTAAGTCACAAGATGTACCAGAAGCCTAACGTACAACTTTGATATTGTGCTGGATCAAGTATTTTGGAAACGGAGTTATTAGGCGGTGGCGGCATCCGTCACGCCATCAAGACAGTGACGTCCAATTCGCGAACAAGCGGCCTCCACCCTATTAAAAACATAAAGACTACTTCCACTTCCTCCTCCGCTATCCCTCAACTTATTTCATGGGAAACAGGAATAGATCTAAAGTGACCCGATTGCTTTCGGAGTGAATGCGCAGAAAAGATACCATGTGCCGGAGTTTTAACAGAAGAGTCGCGGCCGGGGCGAGAGCCCCCGGTCGAGTTCATAGCGTAAAGCTGCCATCGATGTCCCACACTAGAAACAGTTACCATGATTCATCGTACATGCATTGAAAAATATCAAGGTTTTTTTGATGAACATTCATGTCGCGATCGAGGAGGTTGAGAGAAGTTATTGAACGTCACTCGCTCGAATGAAAGAAGACGCAATTTCCCAATGAAGACCAGCTTGTGCCTGATTCAGAAATACTTGGTTAATTAAGACACTGCTCGATAAAAGATACTCTAGCAATAAGAGAAGTTCCACAAATCGGTCATCAATCTTGAAGCTTAAGGGAAATCTACAAGCATTGATATCTGTCAATTACGAGAAACTTAGTCTTCACTCAATCAATAGCTGTCTAATCCAAGTCTTGAATCGGCCACTCAAGTTTTCAACTCCCAATGCACGCCAAGTTGAGACGCAAAAGAGGCTATAATTTCGACAATACATCGTCCAAACGTAAAAAAAATTAAGCGTTGCGTCATAACCGTAGTGATTTATGGGTATTCGGCGGTAAAAAAATTTTGTTGTTCCAAGTCTAAATCTTACATTTTCACGCCTCAAACTTCTCCTTCTTCTGGACCATCGCAATTATATCGTCTCACAACGGAAACAGTGAATTATTTCGAGTGATGTTGATTGGCAACGTGGAGGGAATGACTTGTTTGTGTTACCATGCCAACGAACTCAATGGACATTTCGTGCGCATCAAATGCTTCATTTTAACCTTACACATGAGTATTTCACCTAAAGTTTCTCACGGTGTACTTTATGATTTGAACATAAACAATGTCTAAAAGCCATATTAGAAAAAATAGTGTACATAAAATTACCTGCGACTGAAAAATTAGGGAAAATGTGTTTTAAAAAGTTGGATGCGTTTTAAAAATTTTGCCAGTTAAACAATGATAACAATCCTGGAGTTTATTCATATGTTGATAAGATATAAAAATTCTCTCATTAAAAAAACTGATCTTACCAATCCTTTAATGTATGGCCATTAATGATCAAGAATTTTTTAAATAAAAAGCATGTATTTTAAATTATTTCCAGTAAAATAAAAAAGTTACAAAGAGACTCTTGTTCTATTATGTTTGTTAACATTCTTCTACATACAATATTACCCGATGCCTAGCTCCTAGATTACACATCTTTCAGTGAATTCATCCTCTACTCGGCTGAAAATTTCTACGTACTTCCTCCGAACTAAGCTCTTCTTCCCAGCTCATAATCCTCGAATAACATTGCCAATGCAATAGATTATTTAAATATCACAGCAAGGGTTCCTTCCAAACATCAGAATGGAACACCGTATTGGATAATGCTTATAGTTATCTATATCAATAAGCCGAGTAGCTTCGACAAGCAAAGTAACACTTCCAAACTGCCAGTTGATAGATTAGATATTCACCATCACAGTAAAGCTAATGAATTATTGCACCATCGGAGCCGATGCAATAAATTATATGAGGTAAAATACTCCTCAAAAACCTATACCTACTCGCAAAAGAAGAAGAAAATAAATCAAGTCATCAGACAAGAAAAACATTGACGGTCTCGATGGATGGTAAGAAAAAAGGCAGGTTCCTTTATCCTGCATAAATACTACGGCCAGGAATGAAATTATAATGAGCTGCGACGCACTTTTTTATATCTCTCCGAATCAAAGTTGGTGCGAATTCTAAGCGGATGCTTAATACCATATTATAGGGAAGGATGCCAAGTAAGGGTTGAATAGGGAGGAAGAGGACAAGTTTCATGCATAGAATGAAAGGGAATAGGCCTTAATGCAAAGTAGACAGGTCATTCAGTATGGAAAAGAAGTAAAGACTGCATTGATAAGGAATTTTTTTATTATTATTTAAGAACTAATACCGCAAGATAGCCAGCCAATGGCGTGCCTATCCGCAGTCAACCGCAAGTGTACCAAAGCTAATAAAAATCATTTGCCGTTGACGGGATACAAACTCCTCCGAATTCAAATCCCGGTCAATGCAAGTGATTGTTGCAAGTGTAATTATCGAAAAATGTTCATGCAAAAACCAATAGTCCTTAATTTGTGCAATACCTGTAAGATTTTAAGTTAAGTACAGGAATTCTTCCGTCTTATCTTTGTCTTATTCTTAATATTGGTACACACCTGACGTATGTGTCACATATTTTCAAAATTCGTACACAAATGTCGGAGTTCGAGGCTTCATTTTCAATGAAGACCTGAAAAGGGGATGAAAAAGAAAACTTTTATCCCTCATAGTCAGGCTGACAATGGAATCTTGAAGACACCGGTTTATTCAGCCATGTGGCTGCCGCAATTGGCCTCCAAATGAAGCTCTTTTACAAAACTAATATATTTGAAAAAATATTAGATAGACACAAATTTACTAAATCATTTCCATTTGATTTTTATGTGAATCTCAAATATTTTCTCGATCGAGCGTCTATGAGACTTGGAGTGAGCACCATATGATGGATTTGGCTTAAGCTGCAAAATTTGAACGCCCCTTGCTTACGCTACTTATGTGAATACAAACATTCTAATACTGGGGAACTTTTTTCAGTTGGCTGAGAAATTGTCTCATTAATGAGGTATTATTCACTTCGTTGTTGAGCTTTTATTCTACTAACGTATTTGAATTTGAGATATTTATCATGGCAGTAACGCTAATTAATGTACCTACCATCAGAATGAAAGCAATACAATTTCTGAGATAAAATCTTCGTTAAAAACCTGTACCTGCTCGCAAAAGAAGCAGAAAATAAATCAGGTCATCAGACACAAAAAATACGAAGTCTAAAGGTTTACACATTTTTCTCATGTTGACCTTATGATATGCGACTGCTTTTATTTCGTGAAGGACTGACAAATTTTTTTAATGAATAATTTGTACTTAAAGCCAGTAATTAGCCTTTGCATTTCATTCCAGGCAATATCAGGTTTTTATAATTGTGGTAAAAATTTCTCTTAAAAATTAATTTGGAAGCAGAGACATTTAGTTACGTAATGTTGAAGTAAAAGTGAAGAATAATTGTTGTCAATATCAATCAAAATTGCACTATGCTTCGGATTTCGGTAAATACACCAAATTTAAAAAGCACTTATGGTTACCCCAAATACAAAGCGAAACTTAATATTTCAAAGAAAAATGATTACTAAAAAATAACTTCGCCAACCCTCCAAGAAAAAATCAATTCCACATTTATAGTTCACATCACACAACCCATCCCCTCATGGGCTACACGCTGCTACCGTTTATTGAAGGTCCGAAGCTGGCATCGACGTACTTACAGCCTACTGTCTACTGCAACAAGGTACTTGGACTCCGTGGAGCCAGTTTGACGGACATTAATGCAGATGGGTTGAAGGCTTCATCTCTGTTCAAGGTGTAACTTTGCCATAGGATAAATCGTTCAATTTCAAGTCTAGCACTCACTGCCGCTGTTCCACTTGACCTCGGTTGCGCCGGTTTCTTTTGCCGTCAGTGCCACTTACCCTCACACGTATCGCATTTTTTCTAGCACACTCATTGTTATATAACATTTATAATCGATTTTATTAATGCGTACACTGCCGTATTTTTCGCAACTGTCCTTCAAGAATTAAATGACTTATTAATTAAAATTGATTGCTTCAGGTTGAACGTTATGGAAATATTCGATATTCATTTTTGAATAAGCGAACTTTGCAATTTCCACAGATTAATTTCAGACTCACTCATTGCGTTCCACCACACTTTACAATCTTGAAAAAACAATAATTATAAAACGTTTAAGTTAAGTTATACACCCACAGAACCATTTTCTTCCCATTTTTTTGCATATACATTATTTGTTATAATCATGCCACAGCATGGTAAAACGTGTGGCGCGGGTCCAAAAAAAGCTGTGGAAATTTAAAAACATTACCTATTCAATAACGAGTACTTATTAATTAACTATAATATATTTATTAATTAAAAGAGCAGCCAATCAAAGCAAACAGGCATTACACTTTTAATAGTAACTAAAAGAAAAATCGTACTCCTCACTTAAACATGATACCACAATTTTAAATATTACGAATGAGCACTTGCAATTTTGCAGACTTTGAGAGGGAAGTACGGATTAATAACTTGCTCCACTCGTTCGTAATTGAGAATGACATTCACCAATGTAGCTGACCAGTGTCTCATTAAGTGTCACGTTCTAGTTAGAAAAAAAGAATTCACTTATGGCACACGTACAAAAAATAAATATGTGCGACCAACTTGATGCAAGGGTACCTCTACGCACACGGAAACAGCGAAAGGGAATTTAATATATTTAAAAATATTTGAATGATTCCGATAAATTTAAAATCAAGAAATCAATATGTAAAGTTATGCATCCATTTTTCCTCGCAAATTATCAATTGACATTAAATGTTATATAACACTAATAATTCAACGATTTTACCGAAATGCAAATATCAAAAGTCGACACTGTTACTCACAAATTGCCGAAAACAATTTCATTCAGTAAGATCATTTGTTTAAATTTCATAACCAGTTGACGGGAAAGACGAATGCATGCGTACTTCAGAACACAATAAGTATTACTGAACTTGAATAACGCCAATTCTAAGAAATGGTATAGGAAAATGTATCACCAGGTGCCGTGGATGTTAATCTGTCGATGAATATTCTTCACACATGTCTTAAATTTGCACGAAAAGGCAATTTTTTTATTAATTTGTATTATGTAAGCGAGAGAAAGAGCTCAAGTCAATATCCAGCCAAGACTTTTTGCACGGATTTCGTTAAGATTCGTCTAGAGATTAAATTCAGAATCCTCATAAAGAGGAAACATTTGTTCTAAATAATTAATTTTATCTTGAACAACATTTTAAAGAGTCACGTCCAATTGACAATTAAATTGATTACCAGCGTCCAGGGGCGGATCCAGGATTTTTTTCTAGTGGGGGGGGGGGAGGGGGCAAAAGGGTCTGACAGGCAAAAAGTCTTCTCATTAATGAGATTAAAAATAACAAACAATAATTACTTTTAAAAATGTTCTGTTTATTTTAATATGAAAGTTATTAATATAACATAAAATGATTGAGGCTCCATAATACACAATATTCCACCGATGTATATGCAAATATATATGCGAGGATGCATCACTCGGACCGTGTCATTTTCTGGCTTACCACTTGTTTTAAATATCTGCTATAATCTTAAAATTTTCCTGTTGTATAAATTTTACCCTCGTCAACATTTTCCTGTATCACAAATTTGAAATTATTTATTGGCTTTTTCTAATACGTATTTTTAAATTCGAGGCAGAAGCAAAAAGCTGAAAAATGTGATAGGTGAACACAAAGATGACGGCAGTTTTCAACGAGAAATACGTCACGATAAAAGGAAAGGAATCGGCAGTCGGTGCGATTTGCTTACGTATGTCCTAGTATTTCCGTGTTTTTTTTGCATTAAATTTCAGTATCCAGAAGTAACCACAGCGTATTTTAGAACTGAAGCACTACATTGAAATTACTCCAATTACTGGACCTCAAGTGGGCAACAATAGTCCATCACTATGGAGCCAGCTATATATTGATTTTCTCCGGCGATTTGAAATTTTATACTAACGTGATATACACGCCAAATTTGTGACGTAAATATCGAAATTATATTATCTTAATTTGTTAATCTCTTTCGGGACAGTCTCGTCCACATTATAGATTCGTGAAGTATATTTTGCGCGAAAAGGCCAGCATCGCGACTGGGCATTTTACTCGAGAAGGATTACCATGGTTACCGGTAGGATCGGTGCTTAAATACCTAATTTTTCGCATTTATTGTTTGAGGGCGGCGTGGTCTTGGTTCTTCGGCCCAGTGGATATCGGAGGATTTCAGGCAGGTGGGAGTTCCCTGAAGTCTTCCGGCCCCCACGGGGACGTGCTCCAAGGAATTCACAACTTGTGGAACCACGTCGCCCTCCCCCTTTTCATTTCTTATTTCATTTTCATTTCATATTATTGAAAACAAGTAAAGACTTTGTTAATACGGAGGTCACCGGATCGAGACCCACTGACGACCTTTTTTTTTGTTTCCTTTTTCCCATTAAAATATTAATGAAAAGTCATGGTAGACAAGTATATTTTCAAAATGAAATTTAAAAACAGTGTTTATCGCAAAATATTATTCGACATCATGACTGATGCGTTTAAGCCCGTAACGATTTTAAAGTAGGTACAATCGGTCGCTCAGTTCTTCATATATTTTAAGGAAGTTATCCTTAATTGTTCCTCTAAGCGGATTTACTGATTAAGTGTCAATATCCGTTGATCGTGGTATCGATGATGCGATCTCGGTTCTAACATTTTTTACCTATTTTTTGCCTTGTTATCCCGATAGCCAAGAATATTTTTTCTAAGTGAAAGTTCTCGCTGGACATCACGGCTCTAATTTGTGTTTTCGGGTGTACCCCACTTACTGCTCAGCTGGTCATTTTTGCGGAAGTGAATTAGCAGGGCAGTATTTTAAATACAAGTATTTAAAATACGTATTTGAGATACATTAGTAGTTTGTAGTTGATAAAAAAACGACCTTAATGCATCATATATTTTGTATTCAAAATACAGATTTTTGGTGTTTTGCCGTTCCAAAATAAAAAATACATTTTTGAAATACTTTTGAAGTAGCTCTGATAACACTTCTGTAACATCACGCTTCAAAGATTACTTCGTTTTCGTTAAAATCGTTTTCTTCATGTTTGCAACTATCCTTAACGTACCAAGGCAGGTCATATTTATTTAATACCTCTTAGTTTCCAAACAAATGTATTTTGTATTTAAGAAGGTATTTAAAATACCATTTTGCAGTTCGTTTTCAAATATTAATATTTCTAAGGTATTGCTCAATTTTTAATTAATTAATTTAGTTACACTTGGAGCGGTATTTTGAATTTTGCTATTTCAAATGCTCCTCGATCTGTATATTGCCCAGCCCTATGAATAGTTCAGCTTCTCAGAACTTACAACCGCTCATGGAACCAGGGATGATTCGGCCAGGTCGACAATGGCTGAGGGCCCCCGAAACTCATGCGTCTATCGTAAAGCGTATGGAATGTGTAATAAAAAAAGACTCAGATACATGAACCAAAGTTTTTTGTGGTTATAAAATTGTCAGTACTCAATTAGTTGCTTTAATATAGCATGCTCGCTGCTAGGTGCAAAGGTTTATATAAAAAACAAATAAAATAAAGGTGTCACGAGATAAAAGAGAACCTGATGTTTTTTGAAAAGGTAATTCAAAACAGTTATTTCATTTTTTTAAGATTTCAGTGCAGTTTCAAGGAAAAAATGCAGTTGCTCGTAAATGAGGGGCGAGGGAATATATCCCCCTCACCCCAATGCATCAGAGAAATAAAAAAAATATTTGAAACTATTAACTATTTTTGACATACATATAATAACTACACCTGCTTAAAGTTCAATTTTCAGTGCCAAAATGTTGTGAAATGCATTTTTTGGAATGTCATTTTTTCAAAAGTGTATCAAATTTTTCCTGGGGAGGGGTTACCACCCCATGTCCTCCCATTCCCCCCTAGGCATATTCCTAGTTACGCCACTGCCGTGAATAGATAATAGAACCGTAATATATTATCAAATTTAATAGACATCCGTGAAATTATCACTTTTAATTGTATTTTTCTCATGGAATTACTATTTTCATAAATTAAAGATAAACGGCAAATTGAGCCGTATTAAAGGTTGCCCAACTGCACTCCGACGTCTGGACGCCCTTTCTCATAAACTATCGAAGAGTGAGTTTTCTTCATTATTTTTTTCAATGCTGGGAACGGCTTCCATCGAACTGTAACTCGTAGACTTCCGATATTTCGGGCGTGGGGAATGGTAGATAAGAAGCTCAAGCAATATTTAATCAGCGAGTCCTTACTTTAATTCTGAAAGCCAACCCTATTGCTTATCCCAAACGCCATCTAAATAAGTATAATTTCACTAGCTATTATGGCGGACATGTTCCGTTTAACACTATAGATTCAACCACCCAGGAATTGTAGTGACCACCTAGGGCGGATCCAGGATATTATTCTGAGGGCGGCACATGGGTCTGACAGGTCTTCTCATATTTGAGATTAAAAACAAAAGACAACGATTACTGTAGACAATATTCTCTTTATTTTGATATTAAAGGTATTAATATTAAATTAAATGATTGAGACTTCGCAATGCATAAAATATAACGAACGTTATGATAACCGCATTAATATCTTGTCTATTTTTTAAGCGTCTGGGGGGGCACGTGCCCCCGTGCCCCACCCCCTAAATCCACCTAATCCAGCGTCCCGTTAACTTGAATAATATCGCATCAGCCGAGGCCCTTTAATCGGTCAGTTTAAAATTATTGTATGAGATATGGTGGGACAGCGAGATTGTTGGAATTAAATAGAACTTTTACACTGCCTGCTTTTTAATTGAAAACTTTTTCTATTCACAAAGCATTTAGACGGATTTAGACGGTCAATTAAAAAAATGAATTGAAAAGTGGACTGTTCAAAAATTTTCTTCTACTCGATTCCGATATATTTATTCTTTCACATATGCAGGTCGACTGTCCATTAAAGGGCAAAAATTAAAAAAAAATGCCTCAATAGTAAAAAACTTGAATAGCATTGGTATTGAGATATTTATCTAGAAATGCATCAGCTGAAGCCCGTGATGTGGCTGTATCGACAAATGCACATTTGGAGGTATTAACGGTGAAAGGGTCGAGTATTTTTTCTATGGATTTACGAGGGAGAGGGAGCACGTGCATGCAAGCCCCAATTTCATCTATAATACTTATTAATTCCAATCCATTTAGGTCTGCAGAGAAATATTCATGCTGTCATGCGCTTGAAGGAAGGATTCTCCTCAATTAGAAAAATATGGTCGGATTGAGCAGTTTTACCCAGACCAATGTTTTTAAAAAGTTACACTCACAAAGAAAATAACAATGGAAACCAGCGTTTTATTGAACTTCATTATGATCGATGTTATTTTAATGCTAAGGTAAAATGCATCGACTGAAGCTCCTCACTCGGATGCGTTCATGAATGCACGTATGCAGGTCTTCTCATTGCACGGAAGGGTCGAATTTTTTTCTTCAGATTAATGAGGAAGAGAGCCAAAATTTAATATACATTAATTATTTATTCTAATCCATTTACGGCAATATAAAGAAATAATTATTCTGTCATGTGTTTGAAGAAAGGATTCTCCTAAAGAGAATAAATATGGCCAAAATGACCAGTTTTACTCTGAAAAATGTTTTTTGGAATGGTATTAGGAGGAGCCGACCGACAGCTAAGGTCATTTGCGCCATGAGGGATGGGTAGGTAAGGATAGGGTGGAGAGAAACCTGGCGTCGGTATTAGCCTGCTCTTAACGAAAGGCACCTAGGGGACCACGGCTTAACGTCCCATCCGACGGACAGAGTGTTGTGCTTGAAATGTCCTCCACACAACAAATGTTTTTTTTTAAGTCACATTCACAATGACAATAACACTGAATATCAGCGTTATATTGAACTTGAATATCATCAAGGCCATGTGATGATAAGGTGAAATGCATCAACTGAAACCCTTCACGCGGGGATCTGTTCATGAATGCACATATGCATTATCCCGTATAGGTCTTCACGTTGCACGGAAGGGTCGAATATTTTTTCTGCGGATTAATGAGGGGGAGAGCGCACTGCCATCGCCGCCAATGACTTGACGCCCCGGGCGCCGCTGACTGACCGCTCCGCCCCCTCATCTGGCAAAGAGAGCGGCCGACACTTTCGCAAGCTGACCGGGCAAGGGGAGGGGGTGGAAACAATTACGACGAAGGAGGCAGGAGGAGGTGGGGGGAGGAGGGGCGAAGGTCGCGAGGATGCAGGGAGGGCTTCCTGTTCGCTCCGACCAATATGGCGAATGGGACCATCGATTCACCATCGACGAAGCTCCCACGGTCGCGGAAATTGGAAATCAAAAGATTGGGGGAGAGGGCTGTGGTCCCCTCCACCTCACCTCGATCTGTCACTGGGGCAGCGAGGCCCCCGCTCTTGCGGCGACAGAACCCACCCGTCCTAGCCTCCAAAGAGTCATGATGAAAACAAAAGGGATGGACCGGGAAGCCGAGTGGTTGATGGCACATTTAGAGGGCGGCATGAGGGTCCTCCTTTGTAATATTCGTGGGCTTTCGCTTCCCGAATAACCGGTAACAAAGCACCGCTGGAGATGCTTTTATTAAACGCGAATACCTCATTTCTGTTAATTCCATGCCGTTGCATTGTTTAAACCACGGGCGGACTGTTTACTCAAGGGCACCGATGGCAACGTGGTCTTAGGTCCCCTGCAGCTGCAAAATACCCCCCTCAAATTAAGTTACATGAAGTTTTTTGTTACAACCAAACAAAACAATTCCATTTACAACCCATTTACAACCAACTATCATTTTTTTCAGTTCTCCATCACTCATCCTAAAAGCATCATGTCAATAATTTTATGATTATTTACTGTAAAAAGTCTTACAGTTCAATTCACATTTCATTTACAATCAAAGGACAGTTTTTTTCAGTTCTAGAGTCACCTATCGTCTGAGCAAACGTCAATAATTTTATAATTATCTACCGTAAAAAGTCTTACAGTTCAATGTACTATTCATTTACAAGCAAGAGTTTTTTTTCAGTTCTTGAGTACCTACCGTCTCAGCATAAATGTCAACAGTTTTATCATTATCTACCGTAAAAAGTCTTGACTACTGAAGACTACTGAAATAAAGAAATTAACAGGGCGGTCAAGAACTTTTAAGGTTGGAGGAACAGGTAGTGGAGTAGATTACGGAGCATTACTACAGGATGGTGTGAACGCAACCAGTGGAAATAGCTCTCATGGCAATAGGTTCGGTAACAGTGGTGAGTCGATGAAGAGCTCCCACGACTTACATGGCCTTGGATTTCATTTTGTTGAGGTGCGGAAGAAAAGTTAGTTAAGGGTCGAAAGTAACACCCAGGTCATTGATGGCGGAATCTATCGGAACAAGTTCATTAAAAATAGAGTATTTATAAGGAGTGACGGTGCAATTTTGAGAAAAAGCTATGTATTCCGATTTGCTTGTATTAATATTGAGTTGCCACTGAAGGCACCAGGCCTCAAGGGACTAAAGGGAAGACTGCAAAGACTGCGAGTCAGAAGCATTCTCAACTCTTTTGAATATTTTGCAGTCGTCTACAAAGAGGAGAATTCCACTTGCGTTGGAAAATGCACAGCTCGTAATATCGTCCATGAAGAGGGAAAAGAGAAGAGGTCCGAGAACGCTGCCTTGGGGGACGCCTGAAAGGATGGGGATGCTTGAAGAAGACGCTCCGTCAAGAACAACTCGCTGAGTGCGTCCGGTTAGGAAGTTCGATAGTATAAATGGGAAAGAGCCGTGGATCACATACTTGCAGGGTCAAAGGAAAACGAGAGGTGCTGAAAGAGCCCAGAGCTCACCGAGGCCGTCCGGAGCCCCGCATGGCCCGAGGATCCCCACCCGCCTACCTCCGTTTTCACATAACCTGGTAAAAATTCATTTAAGAGTCCACGCATCGCTGCCGTTTGAAATATGTTATTTTGTCACGATTTAACTCTTGATAACAACATTAAATTGGCGAAACTTGGCTTGTGATGATCCAGAGCAATGACGGACGTATTCCTTCGATTAAAACAAACCGTGGCCTCATCATGGCATTAATTTAAGAGGACACAACTATCATCCTATTTGGATAATTGCAAGAAAAATTTGGCCTTATCTCAACTGACGACTATCCCGTGCCCCATTTTAAGTTGTTGTGAAGCAACAGACTCCATAATTACGCCAATTTAAATCAGGATAATTTGTTGTGAACGAGGCTTTAATCGTTAAAAACTTACTCGCCATTATCTTTAAAATTTCAGGGTTTGTAAAACCATTCCCAAGTATCTTAAATAAAAAACTTTTACCTTCGATAAATCACTTAGGCAAAATTTTCATGCTCAAGATACGTGCATTTAAAATAGTTTAAAAGGGTTTACTCTTTAACAACGTTTAGACAAAATACCACCATAGAGTTCGTTTTACTATAAAAATAATCTTGACAGTTAAATTAAAGGTTGTCATTAATTTCTTTTGGAGGAATTAGCGAATTAGAACCAATTCTAAATGAATAAGAAATGAAGAGAGAGTTTCATATGAAAGTTGTAAATACACGTACTACGTCTAAATAATGAAGGACACACGACAGAAGAATCTCTAGGAGCTGAAGGAACTAACAAGGGAAATGCAGAAATGGAGAGATGCAGTACACAAATCTCAGAAAACTATAATTATCGCGGAAGGTTGCTTGGTATTCCAGCAGGTAAGGTTTTCCAGGGCATGTCGATGACATTGGACGACACGTTCGTCGAAACGTCGGCCGTGATGGAGAACTTGACCCCGTGGAAATCCCGAATAACCTTCAACAATACAATCCACCGGGAAAGACCGTGGTCATTCTACTATTATTATGGTAATATAACAACGTGTAATCGGTCATCCCGGACCAATTAATTAAGATGATTTATTGAAATGGAGATTATAATTCCCCCAATCAGGCAACGCTTCGCTCTTATTACAAATGCTCCAAAATGGCTCCGGGGACATTGAAAAAGATGCATGAGCTCTCTATGTGCGTGGAATGCGCTTGTGGTTATTTGGAATGAAGATGAAGAGAAGGGTGGAACACGTTTGAAAGAAATACAAGCGATGAATTGTTGACTGAGGCTGGAGACAAGGCTGGCGAGGGATATCTTCGGACGGAGAAGGCAGATTGGCTGAGGTAAGGGCAGGAAGGCGGAAGAGGAACCGGTAGGTGGGGCACAGGGCGAGTGTGGGAGAGGGGGAAGGGGATGGGAGGGCTAATTTGGAGGACAAAGAGGAAAAGTGAAAGGATATCATGGGACGCCAGATTGGGAGAGAAATGGCGACGGGAGAGAATGCGAAGTGACCGGGGGAGGAGACAGTCGAAAAAACTACCAGGATAAAGATAGTAGATTGCCCAAGGTAGCCTTTTTGACTAATTATGATCTTGCTTTTTCTCTCACGCCTAAAATTTTCTGTTATGAATAGGATATTCTCGTTACTTATTATATTTTTTGGGTACTTAAAATAACGAAAAGCTCAGATTAGTTACATAATTCTATTACCAATACTACTGGTTTGTACTTGTGAAGTAAAAAATAAAAAGTCTTAACTAATTTAAAAAAATCTACTTCAAGATAATCTTTATGATTACCTCGGAAGCAACGCGTTAGTAATAATCCCATTGCGTAACACACGTAAGGTTCTCTTTTTAAAGTTTAACGGCTCAAAATTACTCTAGGTTCTTTCAGTAGTATATAACAAATAAGTTGCACATTCACACCTTCTAGTAAATATATTTGTTCGGTGTTCATTGTCGGTAGCATTGGTATTTGCTAAAAGTCATTATTACCGCCAGGAAAGTACGAAAGCAAGTACAATATCACTGATGTAACGTAATAAAACTGGAAATTTTAAACAAAACTGCCCGATTCAATGCTTAAGTCAGTCTCAAAACACGAATGAAAGGTATAGCGGTTTCAGAAAAAAAACAAAAAGGAAGAAAGGGGAAACTATAATAATTTATGGCTAAATATGGAGGTAGTCAAAAAGATTACCTTAGACGTTATAGATAGTTAAACAGTCCGGGTATGTTTGCGTTAAAAAGACGCATCAGTCACTATCGTTCGGACGTACTTTCTTTGTGGAACATTGCTCGTCTAAAACTTACGACATTACCTTGAAAGTTAAAGGATCCAGAGAGTATACCAAGGCAAACATCTTCTGAGTTAATTATTTTTTTAAAAACGAGTTCGACAAAACATGATAAAAACTTTAACGTGAGAGATACTAGCAAGTGTCGACGATGGATAAATTAATAAGCCCGTTAGCCGTGTATCTTCACCGCAATGAATTTCTTCATTACCATTGATTGGTTGCAATGGGCCATGAACTTAATATCCACCAATTTTAACTTTGATGAATTATTCTTCAAAAACAACTAGATATGGGAAAGTCTTAATATATTTTTATGATAAGGACATTATTGAAATTCCGTTGTGTTAACATTCTGTCAAGGGTAGAAAGTTAAAAGCTCACAAAGGAAGTTATCCAAGTGTAATCGGTATATCGCGTTCAAACTAAGCATTGTGATAGAACGTGGAATTTTAAATGAGATAGGTTTTTCCTCAAGCGTCCAATTGGCCTTTGTTTTCGAAATATTATCAATGGAGGGAACTAAGAAAACGCCTTCATGTATGCAACCCGTGACACAATAATACCTCAAAATAATGGCGTTGTAGCCCCCACCGGGCTAAGGGGGCTTACTTTGAAGCTTTCTGTAATAACTTTTTAAAATACATGCTGCAGTGTATTCGCACTGATGACTTGGCAGTAATCAGTGCGAATAACAAATTTCCATGACAAATATAAAGTTAAAATAAAAATAGAAAGTTAAAGTTAAAGATAAATAAAATTCCGATGCAGTTTGCTTGCTGAAAATTCTCCCGAAAACTTATTAAATAGCTTTTAAATATATCAATAAAACTATTAACAATAATTAAGCATAGCACCTCTCTCTTGGTACCTGACTATATCCCACTCTGAGGGCAGCACAGTAACTCTGAACGTAGGAACGCGACGCTGATTGAGACTTGGTATTTACTTGGTATGGACGTAATGTAAACGGGGTGTTAAAGAATTAAATATCGAAGTAATATGTTTAGAAATCTACGTTTTATTATTTCACTATTATTTACAGTGGATACGAAACCCTAGGGCGGGCTCGCTGGCTACACTCCTGGGCCGAGGTCTGAAGAGTTAGCTTATCGCCTCTGCACCGCAGAAGGGGGAGGATAGGTAGGAAAAAGGAAGGAGGCGCGCCGCCGCGATAGGAGCCCGACTACGCCTCCTGTGACGGGATAGGGAAGCAAGGAATGAGTCACAATGGCGGGCGGGTCCTACCACTAGCGAAACCAGGAAAAACCATTGCTGTGATAGCGATTTTAGAGGATTATTCTATGATGAAGAATAATCCAACGATCAAATCGCAAGAGATTATTCATTACCGTTGACGAAACTTAGTTCGGCTCCTTGGCGAATAAATATTAATTTACAGTTTAAATCTACCTTTTCACATGCACACACAAGCATCGCCTGAGTCACCAACCAAAAAATCCGTTTTCCTCAGAAATTTACCAAAAAATACAGCGAGGGAAGCCCAGTAATATTATTGTCAGTCCATAGAGTATCATTAATTGAGCATAGTACTTAGAAAAATTCGAAAACAAAAATGATATTTACTTCGTTTCTCGCAGAAGCCTTCTTACACTTGGTTGTATAACTACGGAAATGAAAGAATGAAAACCGCCAAGAAGGGAACTAGGTCCACCACGGTGGGTGACATGCTGGATATATGAAGGATGCAAGGCCAACAACAGTGGTCATCAAATAAAAACCTTGCGCTGAAACAATAACTTCCGTTCAAGGACGTAAATAAATGAAAAATATGGATTTAAAAATGGAAGTCAGCAATAGTCTGGTAGAATATATGAGCGGAATGGGAGGTGAAAAAATAAATCATTAAAAAAAATGGAAAGAGGGAATTTTTTAAACAGAAATTTAATTAGAATTGACCGAGGAAAGATATTGAGGCAACTAATATTATTGACGAGACATTTAATAGGTTTTTTCAAAAAGGGGTTGTGAAAGGAAAGTAAGAATATTCATGGAAATTATGTTAAATAAAAAAATGTGAGATAGGGAAGTATAAGCAGGCAAAAAAGAAAGCGAGGGGGCTGAGTACGCAGTATTGAAAATTTGATGAACGAAATTCACTGTAATCCAAGACCTTGTGGCCACAAGGGACAGAAAGAATAGATGAATCATGTATCAAATAACTGTGAGAAATAACAAATTCCGATCGGGAAATCCAATCAGCGATGAGGGACTGGATTATGTTGTAACAATTAAATCGATTACTGGAACTAAAGTGGTGACATCTGTATTAATAGTGGGTGAAGAGGGAACTAAAATGAAGTCCGTAAGTCATACAGCTAATTTACTACTTGCACTTAATGAAAGCACTAAATTGTTAGGTAGAAGAGTACATAAGAATACATTTACTTAACAGAAAAAACAATGATTAAGCTGAGTTCAATTTACAAACGACGAAGATTTTGCCGAAGACTACAAAAGAACGTAACACAATGTCTCCGACTTCAACTTGTGGAAGTTGTTGAATATAAGCTGCGTTTAAACGACGAAGTTGACAGTCATAGCATTCCACGACTCTAATGCTGGGATTGGATAGGGACTGAAATCGCTGCGAAGATAGAATGAATATTTTGAGGATATAGTCGATCTTTACTTAATCTAATAGTGAAACTGAAACAGTTTATCTTTGAATGCAGTAGGAATTATGATGAATACATCGCATACTATAGCATACCTTTTCAAAAATATATCTTATGATGGAGAACCTAAAAGCCAAAATTTCAGTAATTCTTCTCACAAAGCTGAGGAGGCGAAAACATTTCTTTCGCCAACCGCATTTCTTTGTTTTTTTCCACTACTGCCATCGCGAAGAGTTTGGCACAGTAGGGACACTCCTAAGCTGATAATTGAAGCGATATATCGTTTTTGAGCTTGTATTCTGACATGCAGTGGACTTATGCGAGTGAACTCAGCTTTAGGCATAACATAGAGGAATTAAAAATTTCGAACAAACATCAATAAAAATACATGGACGGTAAAATGTCTTAATCTTTTCATTTTCCGAACTCACGCTTGATTGAAGTAACTGGGCAAGACATGCGTGTTGCACTGAGCCATACAATTTGCCCAACCTTTTCCGTATTCCAAGCGGAAGAAAAATCATATTCAAACGACTGTAAAAAAAATTGTCTTCTTGGCATTGAGATGGATACCCTTGATCCCTAGATTTCGTAATGAGCAATTAACGAGCTACAACCGCTGACATACGGACAAAGCATGACAAAACTTCTTCCTTCCCAGGCTCTCATTCGTAACTTATCACGCTGTCACTACTACATTACTATGCCCGGACTTATTACCCACCCAGAATTCCCAAGGTAATAGCATTTTTCATTTTCTCACTCACTGGCCTAGGTCCTTTTTCAGAACTTCAAGCGGCTTAACCCGAAGTTTAGTACTTAATTATGAATTATATTTTTATAGACACTTTTTATGCCTGGTCACATTGGCAATATCAATAATTCAACCTTTATGAAATTCTGTTCTTTTGAAGTACCTTCTGTTTCGGTCGATATTTTAAGCATGACTATGATTTATTTGCACATACACATTAATTCCTTAGTGCCCATAAGCGAATTAGGTGTTCAAAGGCATTGCAGTGTTGACAGAGTGGTAAGTTTAATTTACAGTGTTGATGGAAATTTTTAATTAAGCATGTGTAAGTTCTAGTTACAACTAGCATTTAATGGTTTGACTATGAAAATAGCGGGGTACAACATTTCTGGAGGCTAAATAGTCCCTGGTGACTTGCCACAAGATCGTTATACCGTTCGGCAAATCTCACTTTCACAAACAAATTTAGCAAGGGTAATAAATAAGAAGTGATGGTAAGATCGCTGGATAGCTGAAATGTTGGCTTTCAAAAAGTTCGTAACTCTTTGAGATTAGGATTGACTACCCCATTAAATTCGAAGCAACGTCTCACACTAACATAAATAGGCTTACAGCCATGTTTACCAGCATTGCTAAGACGGGACGTCGAACACCTATACCTTAGATAAACCAAAATCTCGCATGAACGCAGTCATTAATTCAAACACTGATGGCAGGAACAAGGATAATGGTAACTAAAAATACATGTGACTACCACCACGACACAACTGTACAGCGTAAAGCCAGCCGAGGGTATTCGGCGAAAGTTGTTAGCCGAGAGGGAAGGTGTCGCCATTCATTCCGAGTCCTTAGAGGCGTGAACACCTTGGATTTTTTTAAGAGCCTGGCCGGAGCAAAAAATGACCCAACATTAGGAACTCCATTATAACCGGACAAACAAGTTAATTTTGTCCGTCACGGCCAGGGCTTCAACTCAACCGAGAAACCACGGAGGACGCAGAAATATTAGTGTCGCCTCATTCAATCAGATAGACATAAACGCATTGTTGATATTTACTCGCACAGTGGCTCGCTTTCAGCTGTCTCCGAAAAGATTGATTCGATAATTACGGAAAATGTGAACCAGAATGCCAAAATATATTTCAAAAACCCTTATTTCAAACAAATGTCAACAAGGTGATCAAAATTTAACCGTATTGTAATGGCGGTTATGTTTGTTATTTATTAGGGCATGTTTAACATGGCAATTTCAAACATTCCGTAGGATTTTTCCATGAATTTATTTCAAAGACAGATTGTTTAAGAAGACGTATCACTCCCTCTCAACCGGTCGTTAAGGTATCTTACGCAAGGTATGACTTGCTCTAAATTTAAGCTACTACCTTTCAATATTAATAATATATGGAGTAGATAAAAAATACGAAGCAATTCTTTCCCGGAGAATTAAATGTGTTAAGTCTACTCGCGATTTCTACCAGTTTTATTCGTTGTAGGCATATCACCCGTCATCTGGGCTAAAGACTAACTTTAACTGAACGAAAAATGTTGAGAAGTAACTATAAACAATTACAACGATCAGCTGACTCCTGATTGGCCGGAAATATCTATAAATTCGGATACAAAGGAGGGGTTGTAATTTTTTTACAATGGTATCCTTTCCATTGATAGTTTTACACACTAAGAATCGAATTAAATTATTATTTCACCCGAATATTGACGAACGAGTCGTCCATTTAAACGTTGGTGATGTACAAAGAATCAAACCGGTGGAAATCCCGAGAAAACTAAACGCTATGGAGTAGATCTTGGTCAAAAGCGCCGAACGCTGAAAGTAATAAAATTTTTACATCCGATTAAATCACGAGGAAAAATTTAAAAATTAAAGATAATGACAAAGTTTAACAAAGGTCCACTCTACTTACCCTGAAAATTTTTAAACTATTAGCATAAGTTTTAAACAATTAATACGCCACGAAAAAAGTAGTCAAGCGAAAGTGAGTCTGTACCAAGTCCGTTTTGTAACGCTGAGAAGGATTACGGTAATACGTGTGCATTCGGCTTCGACGCGCATAGGCGGAAAGGAACAATTATGTTGCTGTCTTAATGAAGTCGCAGCCACCTTCGCAAGCGTATCCAGCGAACGATTCCGCCGAAATTGATGATTACTCATATTCATTTGTTTACCAGATCGGAGTGAGGTTGAAACAGATCAGTGCCTATTGATTCCCAATCATCACCGAATGATCTCACCTCTCATTACTGTGAATTCGAATATGATCCTATTTCGGCCACGGTAAATATAAACAAAAGTGCTCAATGACCATGCACTATAATCACAACCAGAAGCCAACGTCAAAGTCCATAATTTTAATATTGTAATGGAAGGTAGAAAATTTTACCGAATGTAGAACTATATTTAGATCATAATTAATTATATATTAAATTATATCTATAAACGATATTGCTCCATCTTTACGAATATAGAATTTAGTGCTGATAAAATTTTCAAACGCAACGAACCACATGTGAACAAACGCTCTCTTTGGGATCAGCCAATGGAGATCGCGCAACATGGGATTTGCTACTTAAATTTTATCGCATGCGCAGAAACTAAAAAAAGCTTTTTTAATATACTGAGTTTACAACTCGCCTACAGTGAATCATTTGTGCTTTGAGGAAAGGGGCATGACCACCAACGAACGTCACATATTCGGTTTTGATGTTTCATTCATTTAAAGTGCCTACCACAATTTAGCCCTCGTCCCGACAACTGTGAAGCTCGTCATTCTCCAACGGAATACAAACCTTGCGAAGAGGATCGGAAACATGAACCATAGAACAAGTTTAATGTGGTTATTTTTGCCAGTGCACCTAATCTTAAATTACGCAAATATAATGGGGAAGTTGCATGAAAATTTTTTCATCGAAATAATACATGATTCTTATAGCAATTTTCACCAGGAATCCATTTTCACCAATCAAACTTCTTTTAAACCATTGATTTTATCATTAAAATGCATTTAAAACAGCGAAATCCGTCTGCAAACGCGAAGTTAGCTCTGATTGTTGGTGACGTCATTTCTCCCTACGTCGTTATCGTTCGCATGCACTGCCGCAGAAGCTACAATGAAGCACTCGTTGAGTAAGTGAATATGTCGGTATTTTTTTAATTCGTGTTTTCTCTGAGACATGTTATGATGTTATTTAGTCACGTAAAATAATTTTCATCCATTTTCTATATTTGTAGAAAAGGAATATATCGAATATTTGCGAAATGGAAGACGGTTTCGTGTAAGCTGTTGCGATAATATCCCAAAGCAGGATTCCATAATATATTTTAAAAGTAACCAGGACTTTTTGGTGGCATAATTTAGAGAAGTGAAGGCTTCGCGGTATGTTTTTCTAGTTTTTTTTTAATCATTAATGGGCCAGCTTTTACGAATGCAGAAGTAACTACTTGGCCTCTATTCAAAATTTCTGCATGAAATATTGCTGCATCTAGTTACTGCTAATGCAGTTGATATGATATGAGTTATGATTTTTGCTTTCAGTATATCAGCTTTTTGATTCTGAATGTTATCAAATGCTTTATGTGCACAGATTTAAGGTAATTTCGCTGTTTTTTAAATGAAAAATACAACTTTATTTTGAAAAAATGGTTTTAAATGAATCATTCAAAGTATTTTCCGACGCTACCTTCAAATTTTCCCCATCATTGTGGCAGAACCCGAATATCGTTACGGTAGAATTTTTTGTCTTTTAAAGCTATCCTGTAATCCTGTTTTTGCACCAAATGGTTATTAATGCAGGAATGAAGGCCAAGCTATTCTCACAATATTCTCTGACCTTTCTTATTACTCTCTCAACATGTATCCTAAAGCATTCTATTTGCTTAGTTAGCTTAATTCATCTTTAGAGATCTTTTCATTTTTGGAAACACTTGATGGTCTAATTAACTCTCAAATTTTACCACTAAATGAGTGAGCAGTTTGTTTGAAGCTACGATCTGCCGCTACCCCACAGCCTTTAGGAATTTGCTCAAGAAAGTCAGTCGAAGCGAAAACTATCTATCTTACCCAGCCACCATAACCCCTCGAAGTAAAATTTTCTAAAGAAGAATCATATGATTTTTTTATTGAGTTTAGATAGAAATATTTGAGCTGTAAACATTCCATTAATTTTACAGTAATGTTAAAAGCTGATTCCTTTGAAATAATTACCTTTGAAAAACATTATATCTATTTTTCTGTACTATCAGCAGTATACTGCACTGATTTCTGTAAAAAAAACCGTTTTATAATTACCTTAGCAATTCACTTTTTTTCGGTTAATTTTAGCATTATACCTTTCGCAGCGTAATAAACTAAGCGCAGTTTGATATACTTATCGTAGTAAAAAAAAAGGTCTATAAAAGAGAAAATGCGTTATATGTCACTCACTGCAGTGAGGACTGATCTATTTTTTATAATCCTATTCAGGTTAAACTTTGCCAATTTAGGTTACCTGGCTTTTCAATTTCTATTTCTAAACAATCAATAATTGACATTGCATGCGAATAGCAAGCAGGTAAGGGAATTGGCATATTAAGCATCGTCTTATTTTTGTCAAACCAAAAAACTAGATTTTTCAAAAGACTAACCACTGGAATAATGGAAGCAGAGAAATGTTGTGCCGCTGTCGAGGGCGAGACATTGAGATCTACTGGGCTAAAATATTGAGGGATTCGTTGAGTCTAATTTTCCTTGACATAACCATGAAAAGTAACCCAGTCTTTCGTGATAGCAAATTGACAATAAAATAATTTCACCTGGCTATCCTTGAATAGGCTGCCGCCAAATTAGGAATCACTTATCACACTCTTCTTCAGTTGTTGAATTGCTAATTTCACTAGCTGCAATACCATCTAGCTTTTACAGGCGGAAGAACCTCATAGGAGAATTAGCAGCATTGGCAGAAACAGGTTTTTTTTCTGAATACGAACAGTTTTTGTTTTAGGCTTCAATTGGCAGTACTTTTCCTGAACTCGACTTTCCACCACTTCCTCAGGTTGCATTTCCTCCTGTGGCACAAAGTCAGTTGATTGGAGGAAGTAGTAGTTATACAGGGTGTCCCATTTTAAGTTCCCACCCCGAATATCTCAAAATCTAAGCAAAATGAGAAAAAATGTTTCAGACAAAAGTTATAGGGTTTAGAGGGGGACATACGATGGTGACTTTGAAAATGACCTTGAAGTCGATTTTCAAGGTCAAAGAGGGGGTAACTTCCATTTCTTAAATAGAAACCCATATTTTTTATTGCAGGATCGTATTCTACGGAAAAAATACAAACTTCTTGTTGGAAACTTTTTATTGAAAAATGTATTTTTCCAGAGTTTTCTCACAAATTTCGCTCATCTTCGCGCAAATCTGGCCCACACCGAACTGGTTCATTGGGTTTAATTTCATGAGCAGGGGGCTACGGGAGGAACCCTCGCGGATCGCGCCGCTCCCGGAACAGAGAAAAACACGGTAGTTTCACAGCAACCTAGTATCGGGTATTAGTTTTTGTAGTAAAATAATAGTCTAGATGTTCTCGTGGTCGCAATTTTCTTTGGTGAAATATTTGTTCAGATGTTACCTTCGTCGTTTCGAACTACTATCGTCACAAAAAAGTAGAAGCTGAACTTTAAGCATGATTATAAAATCGTATCGAAGCTCGATAGGGTCTCGTCATATTTATGTTTACTAATTGTTTATTCAACTACAACAATGAATCATGGAACATTGTTTAAACGTAAACATTTAGCTTCTACGGTCGAAGAACACGCGAAAAACAATGAAAACAGCGAAACGGTCGTCTCCTTCATCTCGTCACGGGAAAAATATTTGATTGGTGATTTTCGTTGTAATTTTTATAGACAGAGCAACATCTTCGCATTACGAACAGCTTTTTAAAATTAAATGTTACCCATTCCTTTATTTTTAAAATGGCCGAAAGGTAGATTTCAATTTCCGAGGTGTGGAGATGAAAATGAATATCGCAGTTACATACGAAATATGTAAAAAAAAAAGTTCTGAAATTTTCATGCAAGGAAATTTTTATAATTTCTCTTTTATTAAATAAGCCAGAAAGACGGAAATCACCTCTCGGCTATGCATACTAAAAAGACGAATTTCGCCTTTTTGGTTTATTTTAAGTAAGAAGAACAATGTTTGTGTATTGAAAGAAGACAATGTGCCACCAATGATTTGTAAGGTTGCAATATTTAAAGAAATTCACCCAGGCACACACTGTTTAGTGAGAATGGTGACCGTACAAACCCCATCAGGACAATTTAAGAGACCAATCTCAGAACTGTATTTTGCCTACTTCAAATAAGTTACAAGTTATTTTATGCAATTCTTTTCAGGAAAAAGTGTTAATATTTTTCAGCAGCCGTATAAACATTTCCTTACATGAAAAGTTTAGAACTTTTTTTTTACATATTTCGTATGTAACTGCGATATTCATTTTCATCTCCACACCTCGGAAATTGAAATCTACCTTTCGGCCATTTTAAAAATAAAGGAATGGGTAACATTTAATTTTAAAAAGCTGTTCGTAATGCGAAGATGTTGCTCTGTCTATAAAAATTACAACGAAAATCACCAATCAAATATTTTTCCCGTGACGAGATGAAGGAGACGACCGTTTCGCTGTTTTCATTGTTTTTCGCGTGTTCTTCGACCGTAGAAGCTAAATGTTTACGTTTAAACAATGTTCCATGATTCATTGTTGTAATTGAATAAACAATTAGTAAACAGAAATATGACGAGACCCTATCGAGCTTCGATACGATTTTATAATCATGCTTAAAGTTCAGCTTCTACTTTTTTGTGACGATAGTAGTTCGAAACGACGAAGGTAACATCTGAACAAATATTTCACCAAAGAAAATTGCGACCACGAGAACATCTAGACTATTATTTTACTACAAAAACTAATACCCGATACTAGGTTGCTGTGAAACTACCGTGTTTTTCTCTGTTCCGGGAGCGGCGCGATCCGCGAGGGTTCCTCCCGTAGCCCCCTGCTCATGAAATTAAACCCAATGAACCAGTCGGTGTGGGCCAGATTTGCGCGAAGATGAGCGAAATTTGTGAGAAAACTCTGGAAAAATACATTTTTCAATAAAAAGTTTCCAACAAGAAGTTTGTATTTTTTTCCGTAGAATACGATCCTGCAATAAAAAATATGGGTTTCTATTTAAGAAATGGAAGTTACCCCCTCTTTGACCTTGAAAATCGACTTCAAGGTCATTTTCAAAGTCACCATCGTATGTCCCCCTCTAAACCCTATAACTTTTGTCTGAAACATTTTTTCTCATTTTGCTTAGATTTCGAGATATTCGGGGTGGGAACTTAAAATGGGACACCCTGTATATCAGTGAGTTTCGTACACATTTTACGCTCCTAGGTAGCAGATATGGTTTTGAGGGAGTTCAGATAGGAATACTATGCATGTTAATCAATTGATTTCGGAGAGGGGCAAGGTAGCCTACTGCAGTGGCGCAGCGAGGGGGGTTTGGGGGATAACGCCCCCCCAGAGCTCAGAGATATTTTAAGTTTAATCTATTTTGCATAATTGGATTAATATTACTTGTAGAATAGTGTAAGGATTAATAAAATATCCCTCAGAAGGCCGTAAAAACTCACCATTTTAAACCATTTATCTGAAATATTTTCTGGTGGAGGGCCCCCGCATCTCCCGCTCCCACCCTGGCGGGTAAGCCATACCCCCAGGCTTCCCAGTATTAATTGCGCCTGAATACCCCCCTGGCCTTAATTCCTAGCTGGGCCCTTGGCCTACTGTACGTATTCTTATCATGATTAATCATTGATAAATTCAAAAAATACAATAATTTTAGGCCATCGGATATTACGACGGCAGTTTTTTTCAACCTTTGATAGCTCAGCAAAAACACCATGCAAGCGACCGGCGGGTACTGCGTGAACAGGGCAGCTGCACGTCCTCCGCACTACCCGCTCAAGTCATTTTTCAACATAATTCTGTTGTAATTACTTAAAGTGATCTTTAGAAACAACTTCCGTCGTTTTCGTCAACAGACCGTTCTTCCTCTTCATCGCCTTAAACCACTACATTCTTCTCGATTCATTATTCATGACTACGAATATAATCTAATATAACGACGAATATATCTAATAAATAATTTCGTGATGTATTTGAACAAATAGGCATCACGTAACATTTATAATTCGACATAAAAGCACTTCACGTAGGTAAAAACAACTTCTTCCTGGCATAGGCATACCGCAACAATCTCCTAACTCCATGCCTCGGGCGTTAGCAACTCTGTTTGGGGAGAAATGACGTCACTCCTCTTGGACACACTACTTTCGCTCACACCCCCCACTCCTCCATTTTGACCTTTAATATCTCAAAAACTACTGCTAGTAATGAAATTTCCCCCGGTAGATATTATTTCCTAGAGGTTTACGACATTTTTTTGGTTTTTAAAAAATGTGAAAATTCCCCATTATAAATACACACAAAATCCTTTAAAAAACAGCTCTTCATTTGACATTTTTAATTCCTACTCGAACCAAATCACATAAAAAAGCTTAAGTTCATTTCTTCTGAATGCATTATAAGAGAACATAAAAATTCAATATTGCGATCAAAATATCGCGCAAAAATGTGTATGAAACATTAGGTTCCTCAGTAAACACTGTCGCCTCCCATCATATCCATCAAAAACAAGCGAAAGACTATTTAGCGTCAAATTAAACTACCCAATTGCCTCTACTGATGGCCCTGTACTCATTCTCGAGGAGAAAGAAGTTGAGGGAGAGAAATAAAGCGAAAAAACACGAGTAACAGGGCAGAGGGTTAAGGAGAGGAAAAGAGAGCGGAGAGATGAAGAAGAGGGGGGATGCGTCAGCTTGACGTAGTCGCCACTTATCGTAATACAAAAATTAATGGCGCGCCGCGGCGGTTCCCGAGTTATGAACTTGAGACGTTCCACAGTGTGCAGAAATCGAAAAAAGCTGGCCAAAAATCAAAATATCGACTTTTTCATTTCGAATCAGGAATGCTATATTATCATTTTAGAAGGTCCAGGGCATGTAAAACTGAATTTAATTTGATCTCAAAATTTTTTGTTTAATTTTTATAGCTCGCCAAAAATCAATAAAAATCTATGAAATCGTGAGTGTGCGATTTATACGTAAAAGTTCAACGTTTGTTCCCCATGCAATGGAATACAATTAATAATTCGGAATTTTTGAGGATATTAATTAATAGGACCACTCTTTTAGTTAATTAAGAACAAACTTTTGTTTTAGTCAATTGTTATTTATTAACTTTATGAATTGTTAAAAATGTCACTGTTTATCGTTTATTTTTTACCTAATGCTAGGATAAAAGTAGTTACCGCCGCTTGCCGCTCCTAAGATATTTACACCAAGAGAGCGGGGGTTCCCCGTAAAGTAAAAAACTTACCAGAGGAGGTGAAAAATCCTCTGGTGAATAGCGAAAATATTTTAGAATATGAGGAGTCTTTATCCTCTGACTCAGAATAGAATTTAATGTGGCACACCTTTGTTTTGAGAAATTTGCAATAAAAATATTTGTCAATGGTATTCATTTTTATTATTACTTTTCAATTACCAAAATTTCAGGTTTAAAAGACTCAATAGCAATTTTCAATCAACACATACCTAATGAGAAGCTACTAGATAGCTTAAACATAGATGAAAATGGAAGCAATTCTGAATTTCCTTTGATATTCCCATATCAAAACTTCAACTTGCCCCTGGTTACTATGGTTCCCGCATAACTTTCCCTTATATTTACATTTTATTTCCCTCCTAAACAATGTTCTGGACTAAATCATCCTAAATAAGTCTCATTATGTCTATACAATACCGATTTCGCAAAAAATTTCATTTATTTAGCAATACTTAAGACTGCAGCGATTTTTGGCCAGCTTTTTTCGATATCAGCCCACTGTGCGTTCGTACTTTTATAGGAGGTATTAAAGGTCCTCCTAATGATATTTTTCATTAATAATTTGCTAACTATTTTGATTTACAAAATGAATGTAGGTGTTTTTTTATTCCCAGAAACACGAATAATCCCTTAACATAATGAAATCACATTAGCTCACCTCCGCTCGGCGACTTTTTTTCATGACGTATTAATTCATTAAAACTTATGCTACGATTTTGAAATTTTCAGGGTATGTAGAGTGGGCCTTCATCAAATTTAGCCTGTATCTTTAATATGTAAATATTCCTCGTTTCCATGTATCTTTAACTTACGATTTTATCAGAATCATAAATTGCAATTCATAAATTGAATTCCGTAGATGGAAGGAAAAGATAATTTACGACGAAGAAATATCTTCCTCTTGCGGCCATCCTCTCATAATAAAACAACACGAAAATTACCGCCCACTTCTCATGAGTTTGAGATACTATTGTAGTTTCGGCTCAATACCTCGATCAGAGTTGGGGCCTCCTCGAAGCAAGGAAGCTCCAACACTGTAAAAAAAAACAACCAAACACGCGAGGCCGATGCGCAAGGTTGAGAAGTAGCTGATACGCAGTGGCTCGCTTAGCAGGAATTGGCGACCTCATCAAATTAATTGAAAAAAAGGATCGAAGCTGATACGTGGTAACGTAAAGATGGCATAATCAAATTATTTGAAAAAGGGTTCGTCGCGAATAGCCCCAGAAGTAGGCTACGGATAGAAAAACACGGAAAAGTATGTTTCTATTTAGTCTTGAAGCAATAACAGAATCAAAAATTTTACAAGAATTGTTGAACGTGAGCTTTCGCGAGAAATGGAACTCATTCCCGCGGGGAAAAGAAAGTGGGGGTGGGAGCGGGAGCGAAAATAAACACAAGTAGCAGCAAAGGGCTGCACAAGGAGGGAGCGAGGGAAAAAACAGCGAGAGGGGGGTCATCGTACGTAATAAGGAAACGCTCATCACGATGCATGGGCAGGGGGTGGGCGAAAACGAGAGGGAATGGGGTATTTGGGGGGGGGGGGCGGTTACGTGTACACACTGGAGGCGCTGCGTCAGCGCCCCCCCGCGGGGACGGACAGACGGCTCTCCCCGCCCCAATTGCCCTGTCACCGCCAATTTGTGCGCTCGGCTGACTTCTTTTTTTTTCTCTTTCTCCTCCATGCCGCTTCGAGAATGAATGAATGAGGGCCGGTCGGGAGGAAGGCACGCACTACGCGAGTCCATTTTCTGATTTTGATTGTTTCGTCGAATTAACGCTCATCAGCGACGAATTACTAGGGAGGCCTCGACAAAGGGTTCTGCGCTCTCCACCACTGCCACTCGTACACGTGCATTGCCATCGCAACAAAATACCCTGCCAACGTAATGCTATATAGAAATTGGTCTGATTGATAGCAAGAGTGGATGGGAGATATTGGATGCGTAAAATGCCACGTGAAGCGATGTGGGTTCGAAATATTCCAAGAGATCGCACTCGTGGATGTGATGAGCAGTAAGCAACAGGCCCAGGAGAGGTTAATAAAGAGAGTGAGGCTAGATGAAAGTAAAACCGGCGATATATGTTCGTGAAAACGGATTCAATTGACACTTATCATGGATAAGTAGGATTCAGGTAACGTGCAATTCTTCGCCGACACATAAATTGACCAGTTTTGACAAATAATTTCATTTTTTAGGCAATGCAAATAAGAAGTAGTAATAGCAAATGTGAGGCAAAGTAAGTTAGAGAAAAAAGGGGTTTCTAGTCAGTGACATGGTCTGATTTCCCCTCTTGCTTTATCCCCAGCGCCTCTCCATTCCTGAAATATGCAACTTATAATAAAATGCTTTCAAGGGATTGAAAATAACAGGGATTGTCGAAACAAAAATTCTATTTTTCTTTGGTAATTTTCTCATTTATTTACTTTATCCTTAAACCCTTGGTATGAACCCACGTGGCTAAATAAATTGTTATCAATTTTAAGCTATCTGAAATACCCTGAATTTAGCATCATAAGCTAGATGTGATCCTAAAAGATATGATCTAAAATAAATTGCGCAGAAACCACTTCACAGCTACAAAAAATTAAGCATACGAGGGTAATAAGTGGACCGCGTGGTTACAGAAATACAGTATTGTTCGAAAATCTAAAAAAAAGTCCATGAAAGTTGTGTCACAAAAACAAAATATATTAGTTAAGGTGGTGGATGAGTTCCATTAATTTCGTAATTGAGGAAAAAATGACAGTTTCCCATTGAACATGACAATTTGCAATTAATCTAACAATCATCTTACCTCGTCTAAAGGAATAGCCACCATTGCTTTGTGATCGATACGGGTATGCCACATTGTACCCCTCCTTCAGTAGAAATTAATGTTTCAATGCGATGTAGATATCTCGAGACTTTCTATCATCCAGATACATACCTTGATGGGTATTCAAGCTGAAGAAAACCTTTGCTAATGACAATCAAGCAATGAGATAGCTAAGTAATCCGTAAGGCTTGCGCGCATTAAAATATATTGCGCTAGTCATGAAAAAAACTTGTAATCATGGAAATTCATCTCAAATCTGAATAAAAAAATAGTCACCCAAGGGTGAGAATATTACATTTTATCTCGCTTGAATAATACCTCCTCACGTGATTCTGCTGGACGTAAGGAATGGAAATTAAAGTACGTATTATTAAGATGTAAATGTTACCATGCTATCTTGATCGGTTTTCTTGAAGCCTGTCAAAAATTCTTGGTACCTTCGGTGGTCTCTTCCGTTTGCTCGGCCAACCGAAAAATTATTTTGACACCCAGATCAAGTCGGGCGGGACTTCAAAAAGATACCTTGTAGTTTATGAAGAGAACAATCGCAAAGAGCTATCACATTCACTCCGCCTTAAAGTAGATCATTGCTGCTGTCCTTCGATTACGCCCAATGACTCGAAATTACTGCCTCTCTTAAAATAAGGGACTTCAGTGAATATAGCAGACAATATTTTGCAATACATGGCAGACGATTATCTATTATAATATCTATCTGCTTAGTCATCCAGCAACGTAGGGCGCATGCTCTTGTGATAAACGCCATGACAGGGTAAATTTGAATGAAAAGGACAACTTCTATTTCACCAAGGAAGGTGGGGAAAATAATCCACAAACAATTGTACAAAAATTTAGGTAGCTACCAAATAAAAACTATCTCGTCATCAAAGAAATTTTTCTCCTTTCTCCATTCATAGAAACTACAGACTACTAGAGCAAGCACTTTATACGTATTGAACATTCTCAGAGGTTTAATAAGTCTTCTCTATAATTAAAATAGGGATAAATATTAATGAAGCTAAATATTAATGAAGTTTTCTAGGGTGTCCAGGTCAATTAATTTCTAAATGCCAACGTTTCTGTGGCTTAGTCTGCCACATATATGTTCGTAAACGAGTAAATATTAGAAACACGAAAACAATCAGAGAATTTCATTTTTGTATTCCATTGCAGTTAGTGTTTTTATGCAAACATGAGAAAATAAAGATTCCCTTGAACTAATCCTCAATTACCTTATCCGGAGGCCAAAGTCCCGGTATCCTTGCATCGCCACGAAATTATCTCCTCGACATTCTCTCCTCTTTTCACCAAAATTATTCCGATTCCGTTGGGAGTAAACTCACACAAATCCCTAATTTCATTGATTCTATGCGCATCATTCTTAATCCCCTTACCGAAACTTCCTTTCCTGTTCAGAAGTTAATGATAACCTCATATTTTCATTTCTCATGGGTTATATAACCTCATATTTTCATTTCTCATACATTAAAACATTTATACCCATCTTGAAGGCAACATAAAAGCGGACATTACCTAGTAACGAGTTTTTTTCGTGAACTCCCATCGCGTAATGATTCCAAACGGCCAAATAAACGGCAATGAGTGAAGAACTGGCTGATTTCAGCAAAACAATTCTCCTTGAACTATAGCCGAAGGATTAATAGCCAAGGAACTTTTTCACCTACTTTATTCTCCAATTTAACTTGGTAGAGCAGGGATCTCCATAAATAATTTTAATTTGTCCGCATCAACTGTTATGATCTTCATCAACTTTAACGATCTTCACCTACTTCTGGGTATTCCGTTATCTCAATCAAGAAAATACAACAACCAACATTTTTCGTCGCTAATATTCGCCCTCAGTTTCTTTTTAATAACCACCAAAACGTTCTTGGGGAAGGCACCCCTATTCTTAATTACTTTCACCATCTGGTAGGTAAATTAGATGATACACCCAATTTTGGATCATACAATTCCGTTATTCAACCAGATTTTCTCTATTAATAACACACAATAGCTTTCTCAAATAAGGAATACACATGTAGAAATTTGAATCGCAATCGTATTTGAGGCGGTATTTTTGGTGGCATATATGAGACTCAGAAGAATACTTACCGCACATACCATCTAAAAACGAGTTTGAGATCTTCTAGTGATCATTTACCATATAAATATAGAATAGAGTAAACTATGAAAATAAAATAAAATTTGGTACCTCAAAAAATGGCTGCGAATAAAGGAAATGTAAAAGAGAAATTGAATACCTTAAAATCTTAAGAGATCGAACCATTTCAAAGGTAGATTTGGATTCTACACGCTCTACACTAAATACAACGTCTCAGATGCAAATTTGCTGTCAACTAGTGTTATTAGTAAAGCAAATGCAGACTTTTTTTTTGACTCGGCATGAGCTTCTACAGAAATGGAAATATCATCTTGCTTTGGGGACGGTAGTGATTCACTGATAGAAGAACTGGCAAAAACTCTGCACGATAACTTCAACGCAACCACACCAAAGTTTAAACCTACTAAGGCAATTAACTTTCAAAAGCGCGAGAAAATCACTCGCCACTCGATCCGCATATATCTGGTACTAGGGCGATGATAGGGTTCAGTCGAGAAAATTGCCCGTGCTTCATAAAACACACTCTATTTCCATTACCCTACAGCATATTAATAACTTCAACCGGTTTCAATGGGTTCGAGTAAGCTTTGGAATATCCTGAGAAAAAATGTCGATAAAAAAGGAGAAACTGGTTCGGCCTCCGTAATTACTTACAAAGTTGTGCGTGTCAATGATGCGAAAATGATTGATTGAACAACTTCAATCTCAGACCATATGGGCAGTATACAAACGGTGTTAACATGATACTTGAAGGTTCACCACGGAGAAATCTTTGCGTTATGCGGTCAAAGGACTCACTTAAATACAAAACGATATCAAGAAGGGCAGCTGCTATTATCTACTTGGATTTGAAGTATTTCAGATAATATTACCTGATGTTTTTGTACGTTGTACGTACGTTTTGTACGTACAACGTACAAAAGGACGTCGAAAGGAAAGGAAAAGACATTGGAAAGTTGGAAAAGGAAAAGTAGGAAAAGTTGGAAAGGACGTCGGGTGGGGACTTTACCGTCAGGGGCAATTTATAAAATATCCCTATGAAATTTCAATTAAGTCGCATCATTTTTTAAAAATGAAATGGCGGATTTTTTCTCTCTATTAAAAAATAAATGCATATTTTAATTTAATAATATACAACATTATAAGTGACCACTAAAATTACTACCTCATGAATGACCACGGTGAAGAATTAATTTTAGCAACGTAAAGATTTTCAAGATGGGAGAAATATCAAGACACAAAAATTATTTTTTTTTTATTGGTGAGCATATCCTTAAGACGGCATTAAAATAGCCATGGAGGCAACGTTCGCGGTACAACGGCAAATATTAGCGACTTAATTTGATTCCTTCTCTTCGCCAATGCTTCTCCGCTGAAGCAAAATATCTATCTGTTGTACAGCAACCCATTCTCACACTCAGTATCAGATGTAAACAATACGTAATGCTCTCGTTTCCTACTTTCGATGCTAAAATATACCTCAATAATTTTTACTCTCCAGGAAATAAGAATAAAATAACAATTTTATAGATAAAAATTGACTCATTACGAATCGAGTAATATGAAAAGGCAGACAAACAATTACCATAGCAGTCGAAAAGCAGTGTGATTTTTCATTAAACAATCCCTCAGTAAGAGAACAAAGATAATACCGCTACGCAACAAGTGCTTACTGTTAGTACATCAATCAACTCAAAAAGCCATATCCCACTTTTTCGGATATTTAATAGAGCAGGAATAATGTGGAAACGTTGATTATAATTTATGTTCTGAGCTTCCATGACTCTATATTCGCGAACCTTGATGCACACATCAAAGAGGCCGCCCGAATCCAATTACCAATTGCGTAATGAAGACATATTTACACAAACCACTAAAGGTAAAGAAATAAAACAATAAAAACATCTTAAAACTTTACAAAATAAGGAGCAACTGAGAAAATAATGATTTGAATTTATTGTGCGATGATTCATAGCAACCACTCAAGTGTTTCATACAATATTTAATGCATCCCTTCATTCGCCAGGGCTCTTGGTGATTATTTGAATTGTCAGCATGCAGAAAATTAGTAAAAAAGTGAAATATTGATATGTTCTCAAAAATGTTTACTCACTACACTAAGATGCAGTGATTCCATCTAATACGTTTAAGTAAATCTAATTATCAAGTCCCCTTCTTCTCTATTAACATCAGTATGATTAACAAAGATGTAATAACACAATATTTACCACCAGAAGCGAGTTTAGAATAACATGCTAAATTAGCATTGAGTATACCCCTCAAATCAGACAAACTTACTTTAATTGCTTTTGGAAGTGCACTTTAAGTTCATGTGGATTCCTCAATTTTATTCCACGATTGTATCGCCATTTGGGAACACAGTTATAATTAATCGTTTTCTGAAATAATGAAAATACAAAAGAGCCATTCCTGCGGAAGAGCATGAGGGAGAGTTGAGCAGGAGAGAAAAGCAAACCTGAGAAATGAAGAGGGTAGAGTTCCTGTCAACTTCGACAACACGAAGGTAACTGTCGTAAGAAGAGTCAATGGACAGAGAGTAAGTCAAAGTTGCATGAGGGAAGCATTTGATTAACGTATGCATTCAGAACACTATAAACTATGAGAATCTCGTCTGATAACACCGGCATGGTGAATAAAATTAAACCATTAAAATATTTCGCCATGGAAAAAAGAATTTAAAATAATGATGAAAAAATCACCAGCGAAGAGACCATGCACGGTAAATTCAAGAGGTGAGTATCTGTGCAAGAATAATGAGAAACCTAAAAGAAAAAACAACTAAGTAAATAAACGCATGTTGCGACAGCGTAGGATGCGAAGAGTTATAATGGCAGCAGAAACATGAATAAGCGTGATGGAATATCTTCAGGACAATGATGTCAAAATGAAAAATTATGAGTATATGAAGCGATTGACAAAGAAGAGAAAGGAATAGATAGCTGCAGGACACCAACCTTTCCATTGTTCACTCTTAATGACTCACGAATCAGGGTAAAAAAGGATGCACAGAAGGATAAGATGCTGAACTATGAAGAAAATCGAGTCGCAAAATTAATAAGATTCATGTGGAATAGCAGTAACTTCCATTTCCCTTTCTCATGATAAGTGACTTCCGTCAAATTACGTCAGAAACCGTTACCTTCCCTTAAACCACTAACAACTGTTTCAACATATCATTAATAGCATTACAAGTGAAAATGCGTAAACATCATATGAACACTGGTTAATATATCACCCCAGAAAAGCGTTGCGAATACTGGTAACTAATAGAACTCCATTCTCCACGACTAATTGGTATCTTCTCTCCAGCCTTGGCGATTCTTTCATCATCCCGCTTCCTCTACGGATCTACCGTTTTCACGATTCTAATCTATATCAAAATGGACAAAATGTGCCTTCCATAAACTCTATTCCGACAGCTAATATCTCACATTTATACTTTGTTTCATTAGAATCGCTAAAGCGAACTCACTGAGCCTTTGCCGGTAATTTGAAACTTGTTCCTAATTATGGCAAGAATTCAATCGAGTCGTGAAATCCTACAAAACAGTAGGTGATCTCATTGAAAGAAACTCTCAAAGTTGATGGTAAATCGCTTTCATTATTTACTTAACAATTCAATCGTTCAGCCGAACATCTTTCGTCGAAAATGTTTCAACTAAGATCTCGCACGCATTTAAATACTCAAATACAGATATGCGTCGCGAGAAAAAAAACATTCATACGACGGGAGAAGATACCTCCCTAAATGATTGAGGGAACCGATTAAATTGCATGTATCCTACTAAGAGAACCGAGTGACAGTAAACAATTGAAAGTTTGGGTTTTATTACGTAGAATATGACTAATATTGAAATGCAAGTGCTGTTGACTAAGAGAATTGGCCTTACTCATTAATACATTTCATGACACTTGAGCCTGGCAATTTTAATTGATGAATGCAAGTCGGAAAGACGTAAATTCATTCGGAAGGTAATCAAGCCATACGCAACAATTTGGAGAGAAAACTCGGTACCTAACGGTGTCTTAACCTCCGTAAAAATCTCCTCTTACGTCATAAATATTTATGACATTAATCAAATGTGGGAAAGCAACCAAGACATTGCAACAAATTAAAAATTAACGACATCAAAACTGAGATAACGGCTCCGCTTTTCTGAAATTATCAAGTGTAATGTTATGAGTGTTGACGGTCTTGGTTTTCTGAGAGAAGCAGATGCTAAATTATGGCCTACGGCGAAACATAAAACGATAATTAAATACACAGCGTAGAAATCGAGGCTCATGTTGCTGTTAGCCTGCATTGCGAAAGCCTAAAGATAGCGATTTAAACTATCCGGAAACCAGAAGACAGCTACAGCGGTAACAGCCGCAAATTACCGTTCGAAGCAAATTCTTCTGAGGGTGCAAGTGGACGAATAAGGAAAGCATCAAAATGTTACCCTCAGGCTGGCAACTCATTTGAAAATTCGAAGGTCTGTTCTTCGTATATGGGTGTGATTGGTTACATGTATCCTTGGGGTGAACCGCGGCGATGGGAAATCAATTTATAGCGGGTAGGCAACTTATGTACTACGTTTGTAGAAATTTAAATATAGGTTTGAGCCTCTTCTTTGATGTTTACCAACATAATTAATGAGTTCTTCAGTTAAACACTAACACTTTTCCTCGAGAGATTTTGAGCATTTAAAAAGAGATGTAGACACAGATTATATTTATTGTAAAAACACAATATTTAGTATGATTTGTTTTACCAGCTACACCTTTTTAAGGATTTTATTTACACGAACGTAGAGTTCAGTTCAGCAATGTTTCTAATCATATTTTTAACACATACTACATGGAAATGCTTGACTTAGTTTGTAGTCCAGATTATTTGGTGATTCATATTGATGAGCTGGATGGAACGCATCATTGTGGTGGAAAATGTGATGCCCCTATAAATTATGAAATTAAATTTGAACGTTCCACCGTGACGCAATAAAGCCACGAAAAGATGATTGCCGACAGCGATGCTTTCTGTCGACGTTGAGGAACCTTCAGACAGCGCATCACTCACGCTCAACCGGACTTATTTAGGAACGCATTACTTATTTAAAAATTATACTTATTACCTTGAAAATTCGTGGACCCTTGTCAACATTTGCCTTTTGTGCAAGTAAAAAAATTGTAGACCATTATTTAATGCGCACTTGAGACCTTCTCGGACCCTTGTCAACATTTGCCTTTTGTGCAAGTAAAAAAATTGTAGACCATTATTTAATGCGCACTTGAGACCTTCTCGGAGATTTCTGCCTTAGGTAAATCTACTCGGTGAATGAGTGACCTGGAAAATTTTTGTGCTTTCTTTTTTTTCTATTATAATTCCGTTATTTTTACATTAACGCATATTTATGTCTTCCTTTCATCATATCCCTTCCATAATCACTACCTTAACATTCCCACTTAAGTGTACGGCTTTATGAATTTTATTTCAATCAACAAATTTGCTAAACTAAACTAAATCAATTGTGGGTAAACTGTTCTCGGGATTCCCTCCGGGTTAATTCTTTCATTGCGGCTAACGTATCAAGCTCCGTCTCGGCACTCACCATCAGGGCTGAATGTTGATAAGTGCCGAGACGGAGTGTAATAAATAAAAATTAAATAATAATAATTATTATTATTAATATAAATATAAATCAACATTCAGCCGTGATGATGAGGGCCGAGATCAGTTTACCCACATAATTCGCCGGGAAAGCATCAAATCAAATTCCATTAATTTTCTAATGTTTCAAATATCAAAATTTTGCCTCATTATTTTATTATTGTTACATCAGAGGTAAAGGTAAATTTTGACTAAGATCTCTTCTATACACACTGGATATTTCCAAATGATGGTGCACGTTTTCGCAAATAATACGTCACGAAATATAAGAAAGATATACATCAGTTAAGCGGGTGCGATGCCTTGTCTTAAGACCGGCAACCATAAAAGAGAACCCTCGATGTAGTCCGTGCAGATCACCCCATTGAAAGAGGCGGTCATTCATTTGCCCCAATCAATCCAAGCCATCACCAAGCGGAGACCTTGACTCCAAGAGAAAGACCGCCTCATGTAAGACATCTTCCCCATTAACAAGAACACACAATGAGTGTTTAACGGTTACCCACACCCCTTGCTGCCCACTCAGCTGGAATAAAATTATTTCCGCGATGAATATATTACCCCAAAACACTATACTCACCCCAAACTACAATACATAATACTGCTCCACTGCAATCTCTAAACAGGTATCCCACGGTAGAACACCTATAACATACCGCCAGCTTATGAGTTTAGGTATATTTTTACCGAAAAAATACCAATTCCCACTTTAATAAACGAGATATGTTTCTTAATATATAAAAATGCGCCATTGTAATCTAAATAGCTTTAAATTATAGCTTTAAGCACTCTCAATATGTTGTTGGCGAATGAAAATTATTCATCACAGGGGCTGACAACAATAATAAATTAAGTACGAGGACAGTCAAGATTTGCGACCAATCGCAACAGTAACGAAAACGGAAATACGTGAGGTTGGAAATTTTCACCTGATAGAAGGGTTAAACACACAGCTTCAAAATTTGGCTAAATTGGAAGCAGGCAATTTTCTCAGAAGAAATTACCCATATTTTAAGGGCCTGACCAACTACAGGTGAAAATTTGATGAGACGGAAACAAAATAAAAACACAAATAGTATTAAGGGTGATGATAGGTACTTCCGATCTTTCACCGAGTTTTTCTTGTCTGGGGACGACGTTTCGGCGGTAATACCACTAGCATCTTCAGGCTAGAAGTGACTTTTGACATAATCATGGAAGAGGCATCGTCACGGTCGGACGGAAAACATGATAATATCAACGATATACTACGGATGCCTTCGGAAAAATATAGTGCCGCGTAAATAATTGTAGATCAATATTTACCTTGAATTGTGATGGAAAAAATATTTGCGATAGAAATACAAGCAATAAACACCTAGGCTAATTCAAAGCCATCCTTAGGGCACCCTTGGCCTGAAAATAATATCTCCACGGTGCGAATTTTTATTCCCACGATATTGAAGGAAATCGCAAATGGTCTATTGAGAGGAGTTGCAACCTTCCCCATTACCCTGTATTCGTGGCATTCAGAGACAAATGGCTCATTATGAGGCGAGGCCTCCCCTCGTCTATCAAAATAACCTTCAAGCTGCAACATCTAGTGAGTGATGGACACCAGAAGCGTTTGATTAATTTGCTCAATAATATTGGCCGCTCCACTGCGCATAAAATTAATCAATTCTTCTGGAAACTTCCACGAAGGCCGATAACGAGAGGGCAGTGGGAGTATATCCAGCGTGCTTTGGAGCGCGGGCAGTCGTACAATGCCGCCCAGAATTGTTATATAAATGTAACATTGTGACGTTCAACACCAGTGCCGTAAAGGGTCAACTACTTCGGCGGAAAGCGTATCTGAAGAATTTTATACATAGTATTCCTTTTTGGAGCTTTAAGTTTAGGATGGGAAATCACGGTAAGTTTCCATTGTATTCTTCTGAATGGATAGATATTTGCAGCCAGTACGAGATTATACTTCAGTGTTGACGCTGAAGAAAAAAGAACTTCCATCTGCCTTTTCGACACGCTTTCAAAGCTTTTGACCCCAAAAAGAAGACCCACCGTGAAGTAATGGCAAAGATTGCTACTCGATCTTCTAATAAAAACAGAGTGCGAAAATGAAGAAGGTTATAATATGGAGTGTGCGGACACATAGTCAGAGGTTAAATCACCCATATGTTAGTCGCGCCAGTGAGAAACTTTTTAGTGCATATGTTGTATATTCGATATTATAGTATTACAAAAATTTTATTTGAAGAAAATGCAGCACTGAAAACAGCTTTAATGCAAAATAATGAACCAATCACTGTCTTTACATATCGAGATTTTCGACGAAGCTGTGTTTTAAGGTCACAAGTTAACCATTTGGAATTAGCGAATGCAATTAAATCAATCTTTAAGGCCTGAATCCATGCTAATAACACACGAGTATTTGAATCCTTTCCACAAGCAGTCCTACGACACGGTCTTCAGCTGCATCCATTCTTGAAAATAAAACATTGCCTGGTCCACGTAGGCCATTTTCGCACCCTTCACAAACTTAATTGGCACTTTTCATCTCGCCCCAGTCAAAAACGAGATAAATCATAATAATAGACCTAGCTGTCTCAACAAATTAGTGAGTTTATGGAGTGACCTTGCGTTTGCGGAAGATAATATTTTTTATATAAGGACATTCTCTAAGTTTTATCTATTTCAATCTACGAAGGCCATAGTGGTTTTTCTGATTTTTTTCCTACACGAAATAATTCCACAATATTCCGTGCAAAATTATCTTTTAGAACGATTATTGCTTTAGCTTCAGAGCTCTATATGGGGCGCGAGAGTGTGGGGATCAGGTTCCCAGGGAGGTTGAGCGGAAGAGATTGAAGGCCGGGGCGTTGGGAAGTTATAGCTCAGTGATGAAGCTAAAACGAACGGGGAGACTAACAGCGAGGAAATAGATGGAGAGTAAGCAAGGGTCGGGGAGGGAGATGTTTTCGGTTCCGGTGGAGGGACAAAAAGGCGAACCAAGAGTAACTTCCATCAAATTCTCTAATATGAGGAAACTCAAATTTAGCTCTTTATCTCAGAGATTTCAATGGTAAATATACCAAATTGAAACCATTATCCAATATCATCATCATCAGGGACCAGATAAATTGGTTTGATGCAGTTCCCCACACAAGTTTCATATTAGCTTACCTTTTCACGCACAGTACCTATACGCATTTCTTTTCCTCTTCATCCTTAATAAATAGGTTTATACATCATTTAAGAAGACTTCCTTTGTCGTTCTTCCCACCCACTTATCATTAGACCATTGCATTCATGAGAACATTACGGGAAATAAGGTGGCTTGTACGAAGTCCAGTTTTCTTGGGGCATATTATCAATAATCACAACTTTCATTAGAAACACCAGAGTCCATTCATTAGAAACACCAGATAATTCCATGGATCGTGAAGAACTTCTAATTTCACTAATAATAAAAGACTGCATGGCATTCTAATTAAAGCTGGACGGATCCAGGATTTTCTTCGGATCCGGATTCGGATCGGATCCTTGATTTTCGGAGCCGGATCTTTCGGATCGAATATTTTCGGATCCAAATGCATATTTAAATTCCCGACGCTGAGATTCACCCGATGATTGTTCAATCTCTTGGGAAGAGTCACACTATGTGCCAGTCGTATTTTGCCTTTTTTATTTTCCACGGCTGAAATCTCCTACGTAACCTCTGCCAGAGCTTTCAAACAAAACGGTTCATGAGTAGGACAAGAATCGCACGCGACGGCGCATTCGAAGAGAGAATCGGAACTCTTCCCACCTTTATGGGGCGTTGCATTCACTGAAGCTATTATTTTAAATTTCGGATCCATATCCGATGTCTTCCGCGACTTTGGATTCGATGTATCCGATGAAGGGCAATATTCGCGGATATTTGGATCCGAGGTATCTGTTCCGACCATCACTAGTTCCAATGTTTTCACCATGCACAAATTTTGAGGTAGAGAGCGAAGGAAAATAGCAGCATATAAAAATCAACACACTCACGGATAGTTCCAAGCGGTATCTAGCCTCTGAATGGGTTTTTAATTTATTCTGAATATCATTCCCCACAAGAGGTCGACAACGGAGAGGAAACAGAAAATCACAATTTTCCACCTTTTCATCATAATACCTGCCACTTTCTTCTTCTAAGTCATTATTAAGAACAAAACGCCCTTCTAACATCACAATATCTCCGGAGACTGCGGTATTGTATTAATTTTGTTATTTTTTACTAGTCTAGCATAATATTACGTACAAAAATGGCAGAAATACATTGTGACTGAACTAAACCTTGGATCTATCTACTATCCAAGAGTAATGAAGAAAGGATCTTGTGACAAAATGCATCCCGAAGAAGGAATGTCAGAAAACAAAAGTCACTAACCTTAGGCAAATCTCCTGGCAGCCGATCCTAGGGACGTTCCTGGTGCATAGCTGGACATTATTCTCATATCGACGGCAACATGGACCTTCTCCCAGGAGATATATTTGGCTGCAGAAGGGAAAGTTCCACGACCCACCAGTTATGCAAAACCCTATAATACAAATCAGAAAGTTTCAGGAATAAGTTCGTGGTTATATTCTCCGATATTTCTAAAGCATTTGTCAGGGTATGATGGGGTGTGACACGAATTTTTCGAAAAACGTTTTCCTAGACGGGCATTAGCATTACTTAAATTTTGCCTGAGTAAAGAGCATTGGAAAATAAACTATTGAAAGTAAAGCATCCAGCGATAGTTGAGAAATAAAAAGAGGTGTCAGAAGAGCAGCTGATTTCAAATTAAAATGTGTACCTACCTACAGGCGGGCAGAGAGTGACGGAGTTTTTAACTCTCCTTGAAATCAGTTGAGAGAATAGACGATATGATTCAGGAAGAAACCTTGCTGAGAAGACTAGTGCCCTAATATACCTTAACGATCCCCAATTAGTGTAATTTTATCTTTTATCATTGCCGTAAGAGTTTTACCACAACTTTGTTGGACAAATTAGCATACACCAGAGGCTATTATCGGGCATATTCTCCTAGAAATGGTGAACTAAGTACCCTATAATTTGGTTATATGTGTTTATTTATTCCTTCTGTTACGAGAAACGATACTGCACTTGTACTCTAAGGTAGTAAATGTTTTCCCCTAAAGCCTCCTTAATGAACTGTTTCTACTATGCTGCTCCCTTTTACGACCCTATTTAGGGTACAATTTATCAATTAAATATGTGGGACGGGAGATTGTATTATCATCTAATGGCTCCTCCATTGACTCGAGAATAAAAGTTGGGTGAGAGCCGGAGGGAATGACCTCTTGAATCACCCTTGGCGTCAGACATCCGGGGCCTAGGAGTGGAACGAAAGCTTCGACTGTCGAACAGTTCTAGTATTCTCCATTGATTACAAAAAGTTCGGGAATGTTTGCTTCGACAGTTTTCTCGCGGTATTTTTCGTAACTCTGATTACCTGACGTCGAAGATGGCTGCCAGTTTCAGGGAAAAAACTTGCTGAGTGGTAGAGTGCCCTAAAATAAAGCTACATCCGCAAAGATGACACTTGGATTTGATGCATGAGTTTATGGTCGGGAGAAAACCAAGTCGACCGGGATTCCAACCCCTTATCCTCCATCCAGGTATACTACGAATGACACAACCAAGTCATTGTAGGTACTTCGAAACGAATTTTCAATGAACAGTGAACGGATGAGGTGCCAGTGTTGAAAGACCACTTTTTAGCATTGGGGACGAAGTCTCTCCTATTACGTCTACTACACTACTGAACTCATTAAACTCATTAGAACGCGGTACCATAGATGTCCAACTCCACGCAAAACTTCTTAGACAGTCAAGAGTTTTACTACTATAAGTTCAGATGGCAGCAGCATCGGCATCTGCCGCCAAATTCAAATCACTAAAACACGACCTCCCTTCCCATTCCATTATTTCAAGTCTATTTGCTTCAACTCAAAATGCCCGCAAACTCGTACGCACAAAATAACTGATTCTCAGGAGCGAATGGATAGTTTCATAGCATTTTTATTTGGAGGAAAGATCCATCAAGGCCTCAGGGCATTAGCTTATTGTTTATCTTAGGTTATTGCACACAAATTAAAATCGAATATAAAAAGACAAAAATAATATTTATTGTCAATAAGTACATTAATCATGAGAATAACAAACTTATCCGAATAGTTCTGTGCTACATATTTTTTTCATGATGAAGTTCTGAAGAATGATTCATGAACTCCTGGATAAAGAAATAATAGAAAGAAACACAATCAGAGTACATCACTTGTAATGTTTCAGAAATTAAAGGAAAATTACACCTCCCTATGAGAAACACAAGAAAGTTATGAGAAATGCTAGGACTTTCAAACAAAATTAGCCGAGTGAATTGGCCATAACTGAGTATTGCACTGTTAAACAATTTTCAGACGATATCCACAAAAATCAGTTCTGTAAGACAAAAATGGAAGCAGACGCGTAACTATGGCGGTGGGAAGGGGGATAGATCCCCCCCAAAGCCTCAGAGAAACAAAAACAACTGTCTAGTTTTGACATTTAATAACTACGTCTGCTTAAAGTCAATTTTTTAGTGCGAAAATTATGTGAAATGTATCTCCAGGCATGCTATTTTTCAAAAAATTTCCCCAACGAAAGTGGGGAATCGCCACTCCAGGCTATCCCCTCCCCCCTAAGCATAGTCCTAGTTACCCCTCTGAATGGCAGCATGGATGAGGCCATGATTCAAAACTTTTAAAAGAACTAGAAATTTAGCTCAGTAATTTCTTAGAAGAAAATTATCTTAGACTGTTGCAAAGAGTATTTCAATATCAGGTTAAAATTAAAGAAAGATTCACATGACACCACCACAAAAATGCATAAAGTTAACTTCACTAACAACACAATTTGGTGTAGATAAGTGAAAAATAAAGGCATTAATTAAAAATGATTTAACTTAATTAAATAGATTTAAACAGTAATTCTAATACATAGTAACTTCAAACCACCGAGTTTGGATGCTTGGAGCAAGCACACAGAAGCATAAAAACAATGTGACGAGCGAAGGATGGAAGTTAACTAAGCATGGTAAAAATTATGCATTCCTTTTTCGAGATCCTTGGAATTTAATAATAATCGCTTCAAGCAGATGAACTACATTTGGATTAATCATTCTTAACAGTCCTATACTTACTCCACGGGAAAGATATGTCTTTATCAATTGAGAGGAAATAAACTGAAATGTCGCTGTTCTTCTAAAGAGTTGGATTAAGTTACCTAAATGTAAAACATCCAACAACTAGGTTCTTGAGAAAAGTATTTCACAACACATGACAGCAGATGCAATAAAAATAAATGTGACTTACCTGGCTACTTGTCGAGGAAAACAGAAAAAACTTACAGCCCTTGGAAGGGCAGTCCTTAACTGCGCAACAGTAACGTATTTCTTACGATACTCCAAATTTTGAAGATCTATTACGATGCGATACACGCTGGCAAATGCCGACATTCTTCGATTTCACTGCGTTCCGAATCACGCATCATGCAACTCCGAAACAACAACACAGTTCACTTGAGAGGACGCGGATGTTACCTTCATTTGTTTTTCTAATAGCACTTCGACCGAAAATATAAATCATTAGAAAGAGACATTTAGTTATTAGAAGGAAAGGCAATATAGCGTAAATTGGAAATTTATGGCTGAATTATGCATTTTTGTGGCTACAAATATCATATTTAACAACAACGTCAAGAATAGATGTCGCAAATGCTTGCGAAAAAATTTCCCCTATCCTGTTGAACTTCCCTGCGCGGTACACTATAAAATGGACATTACATAGTGGCGTGAGAAGATCATTAGACAAATTATCAAGACTGACTGAGGGTAGGCTATGATAGTCAGGGCCGAGGGTGAAAAACAATGGAAAGAATGTATCCACACAAAAAGACCTGTACCCATTCTCCCATCAGATGCATGCGAAAAAATGTCTTTAAGGGCTTGGAGATTACGCTTCGGGATTGATAACTCATTGTGCTAGCATTATGACAGCTAGGGACGCTTTTACCACATTAGAACGGAAAGGAATTTTCCTATTGTTCCGAGATTTTATTCCCTCGGCCTTCGAGATGAAGGAATGAATAGTTTGACTGGCTGCGATATCACGGAGCACATCTGTCCGGCTTTCCTTATGGACTTAAGCCGGTCGGTCCGACGGAAAAAATACGCATTTTAGCGAAAATTTCAAAATATTCTCTTCTCATTGGGTCGTTCGTTCAGACCCGAAATCTCAATTAACTAAAAGAATTAGGCAAAAGGAAGAAAACGATAAGGCGCGATGAAACAAAATGTTTCCCATTGAATCATTCTCTTGTGGGTTTATCGTATGAAAACGCGAAAGTTTCCACACAATTTTCATGAGTTGGTGACGTCCCTAGACTCGACCATGAAGAACCTATCGCTGACGTAAAGAATCGCTCACATGAGTGTAAACAACCAACCGAGGGAGACTTATGCACAAGGGCGAGGAGTAGCTGAGAAACGGTGACCCGCTCGGCATGAGCTCGTGACGTCACTAAATTATCCGCGAAAGTTTTTTTTATGCGGTCGATTTTTCGTCGCGAATAGCTGAATAGTAGATAATGGCTCAAAAAATGAAGAAAAAAACTAGAATAATTATTATTTTTTTAAATCCTGCCACAATCGGCAATATTAAAGTTTGATGAATCTCCATTACATCTGATTGGGACACATGACCTAGTGCAGAAGGCCATCCCGTATATTTCATACTTCGGTTATGTATTCCGAGTCTCAAGATGACTGAGATTAAGTTTATATTCAAAGGATAATTTTAAGTACCCCTAGGGCTCTAAAAAATAAGAGCCCAAAATTGAGGGCCCTTGGGGCTAGGATCCCGTTATTTTATAGCAACAAAATTTTAGCAAGTGAAAAATATACTACTTGACTTCGGGAAGTTTGAGACTAGAAAACCAAACTTTTTCAAATTCTAAAGGGCCAGCACATTGTGCAGTCAACTACTCCTTTGCTACGGTGGCTGAGCTGAGGTGGGTGAGCTACATTCAGCGTTCATCCTCCAAAAAATACTGAGTGCTGTAGGTGTGAAATTAATTACAGAAACGGGTGTTTTTTCCGTCGATAATGTGGTGGAGTCAATACCTCGGAGCATTAACTCAAACTGCGGCCGAACAACCTTGCAGTTGCTGAAATAGCGTAAGTTAAAAGTCGTTTGGTATGCATACCGAAGCACGTGCAGAATGTATGCCTCCCTTTCAGGGTGTATTGCCTTGTCTACACTACACACTTAACTTAAGTGACTTCACTTAAATATAATCTTAAATGTGGTGCGGTAGCTACACTTGAGCTTTAAGTCGACTTCAGCACCGTGATTGTCTATATCGGGAAACAGTTATGTTGACAGATGAAGGTCTAGAAGAGCAATTAGTGATTCTTTGATCCAAAGCGACTGTTATTTGAAATAAACTTCCAAACTCCGTGAATTAACCATTTTGGATTCAGAAGGTTAATAGGAAAGACCGATTTCAGTTCCTGAGGGAACGCTATATGGCGAGAGGTGATGGAGCCAGAGGAATTTAGAATTACTAAGCGTGACTTCGTGGAATGACATATTCATAACGTAAACAAAAACACTTATTGCTAGTCAAATTCCACTGCTTTATTAAAACCATTGATGTTAAATTTCAACCATTAATTCCTCCCACGTCCAATGAAATCGCCACATCTTATCTCCCTCGGCATCCCTAGGACTAACATTAAATCCCTATGCAATAGTTTCAATAACAGTGTGTGGGAAGTTACTGAGTGCATTCGTTTACGTTATTTTCGATTATGACACCATGGAAAATAAACTGTTTTACCGGATCCTCTGCCGTCGTCTCATTGTCAGTCTTAAAATTCCTTAAAACGTTTCTAAGTTTTATAAATCGAGTTCCACCGTGAGCAACAGGCATAGCAATTAGTTTTCACGGAAATAAAACCAACAATAAGATGAGAAACGCTACAAAATAAATTCGTCGAATTGATATCCCCAACACTAGAAATTAACTAACGAAATAGAACGCTCAATAACCACATCATAGAATACAGCACAACTTAGAACATAATCAACGGGATGATTCAGAGATGGGTATAATGTGCCATTTACAACACTTGAAGAGCTTCAACCGTGCGGAAACAGTTGCCAACGCAATTTAAGTTGGGTTCTAAGATGACTTAAGTGGAGGTGTACTTAAATGAAGCTGGTGACACCTACACTACCAACTTAAGTACAGAGCCAACTTATGTAGTCACTTAAGTTACTAGTGTAGACCCGGCATATGGGTGTTTGGTTGCTAAGTTATTTTCGAAGTGTAGGGGTGCACAGATTGAAAGGCTCCAGCGCAAAATTTTTTCCTTCATAGTTACCATGTTACGCAAAGAAAGTATTACAATCACATAAATAAAATATAACTGTATTTTTCCACTGTATTTCGCCAGAATCGGTTGAATTGATAATAATTATAGCTTAAAAATAAATTCACATTACTCGCACGGTATTTTATTTCACCTACTTCACGTAATTTTTACGCACTCAGTCGTCAAAGTGGAAATCAAAATCTCACAGCAAAACGTTGCTCTACTTTAAAAACTTTGCTCCTGTTGAAGACCTACAGTTGAGTTTCTATTAAGGGAATCGTATATAATTTAAAAAATTAAGTTATTGCCTTTCCAACTTTTAGTATGAAAAATATACAATATTTTTTCGTTAAGCCCATGGCTATTGGAATGCGAAATATCAGTCTCCTAATTCCTGAGCCTGACTTTATTTTTTATTCATATAAGTATCACGTTGCCCCAACGTTTAATTTTACCTCAAAGTAATAATTTAAATAAATATCATTAATAAGCATATTCCAACATACCATGAAGTATTAACCTTGGCGAAAAAATTAACTTCTCTAAAGTATGTCTAACGGTCTTTCAACTGCCTCATGTATTTCTGAGATCAGTTCATTTATTTACTCGTCTCAGGGTTAGCGAGTAAGGGACTGTCGGGACAACTTCCCGGACCACGAAAATGAAAGATAAGAATTTGGTAATGCATAAACAATAGGTGAGGATCAGCAATGCCTACACTTTCAATCTAATAATAACAATTAGGCTACAATAAAATTAATTAGGTTTTGGCTAAGGCTTCCGCTGCTATAAATTGAAGATGTATTAATTTTTTTCAAAGCTAAAACGTGGTTACTGCAGGGTATAGGGCAGTCACAATTGTAGTCGCGGGCCTAGGCCTTACCTGATGTAACTCAATTAGTTTAAAATTATTTGACTGATGATTTGAATTTCCCGATAACTTTAATATTTATAGCCTAAGTTTCAACGGTCATACAATAATGTCAGTCATTAAAATCACTGCAACACAGTTTAAACCAAGGTCGGAGACTTTAAATTGCAGTGAAAATTAAGTGCCTCCCGGTACATAAATCCATGAGCAAAAAGTAAAATTAGTTGCAGGCTTTGCTCAATGAGTGATCGGGAACTATGTTAAAGTAATTATTTTGGAGGAGCTAGAACTCGATCGCTTACTTAGCTCTCTCTGTAGCCTTGCACTATTCACATACATTTCGTCTCCTCGCATTTCATTCTGGCCGAGTACTCGTTATTCTCAGCATCTTCTGAAAGGTAATGAAGGGCCCAGTGTCGATGGGTTGGATACAGAGCAAGGTCGCAATATATTTTGCTGTTAAGCAGCTTCCCGGCTTTAACGGATTTTAAGGAGCTCGCAAAAACGGAACAGTTACCGAAGCTGAGAATACATGGATAAATTAAATTGATAAAATGAGGTCATTTATCGCCTAAATGATCATTTCGTTACTAAAACAAATAACTATTATTGAGACCAAAGATTGCTCATTGGAAGGCATTTACGGCAAAGGTAAAATGACATGAGGAGGAATTGGACTAGAAAGAAGTAAGCAAAAAGAAAAACGAGTCTCCATTTTCGGTAGGGTTAACATTTCAGCCCCTGAAAAAGCGTTTTTTTAACTCGAAAGTGCGCAAGCATAGTCCCCTATTATCGCTCGTAAAGGCTATGATTATATAGGAGCGTAATGATGACAGCTGACCTACATATACGACTGGTTTAATCGTGACAGGAGATCAAAAATGAAAGTAACAAATTATACAGCGAATTTGTGCTTGAATATGCTAAATATATTGAAATTGCCACTTTAAATCGTCGATCATTGATTTGTGAGGAAGTAACAACAGTTACGTAAGTATTTGCATGTGGAGGCGCCAATCATTCCAGCACGATGCTGTTCCATAGCTGGTCATTATGTCTCTCCTCTTCTAAGCTTACCCATATAGTCCCTTCCATCCTTCAACCACGGACTTCACCACACCCTCGCCCATCTCCTTCTCCTCCAACAACTATCTCGACCTGCTGATCTCTTTGCAAAAGGTTTCTAGCCTCGCCAACCATTCGGAGTACCTTCTTCCTCGTTTTCTTTTTCCTTTCCGTCCATATAACTTCCGCCGCATGACTCTGCGTCCGCATCTCGAACGCCTGAAGTCTCATCTTATATCTCATTGTAGGTATTCTGATTTCAACACCGTAAAACGCTTGATTTATCGTTAGGATTTCACTGACAAAGTATTCGCATTCTTATTGTAGATCATACATTCAAGAGTATATAAAAAATTATGGTCATTTTTATAACTTTCTCACAGAACCTGAGGCGTCACGCAATTAGCCCAAATGTGTTGATTTTGGGGGACCTACGAACAACCAACATACGTAAAATCCCATTGAGCTCCTTCGTTAAAGGGGATTCGTGCGTTCTTGAGCGAACGCGGGCAGAGGGTTATTGTTTATGGAGTTAGCTCGAATACTACACAAATTACCTCAGGTGTACCCCAAGGAAGTGTTATTGGCCCTCTTTTGTTCCTTATCTACATTAATGACATTACCACTGCGTTCAAGAGAAGAATTCGCCTCTCCGCAGATGACTTTGTTGCTTCAAAGAAATGTATAGCCATTGCGATAGAGATTTGCATTAGGAAAGGACCTCGCTGCGACAAATTAATGGTGCAGTACTAGGGAGTTAGAATTAAATTTTTAATGTGAACGGGGATTAATTATTGTGAAAAAGTATAACTCTTCGAGAAATAGTTGATGCACCGCAAATGAAATTAGACTCAATTATGATCTATCGCGGAATAAATACATTCAGGAAATAACAGGTCAAGCTAATCGTAAAATTGGTTTTGTTAAAAGAATATTGTCGTTTTATTCTATTGTAGCATTAATACTTCGAGCTTTGAAAACTCGCACTAAGTATAGACTGTCACAGAACATTTTAAGAATACACTAAGCCATTCTAGACCAGAATGTACAGTCGGATTCAAAAGTATTCGAGAATCTAGACAAGGGAGACGGCAAATATACTTAGCTCTCTATATGCCGAATTCGTAACTAGAGCTCCCAGGATACTAAGGCGTTACCATGGGAAATCACATTGACAAATCATTAGCATTGTCGGCTAGTTTTTGATTCTCTTGTTATTTTGTTGGTGAAAAGGTTTCATGACGTCATAAGTAATATGTTTTATGCATTCGCATTTATGTATAATGCCTTTTAGTTGCCATTCATTGCTACAATTCATCACTTACTGTGGACTGTGGTTTGCAACTATTATTATTATTATTATAGTATTCTACCGATTAAGGTAGGTTTCCATGGAGTATTCAAGAAGTGATCTGGGAGCCCCCCTTTCCTAGTACTGCCTTCTTTAATTCACTGTAAGGCCTACTCTCTTTCCATCTATCTAAAAAGCCTATTCTTTTCCTTCCCCTCCCTCGTTTCCCTAACATTCTACCCTCTAACACCATTTTCAACATCCCCTCCCCACTAAGTACTCCCTCCATCTATACCTTCTGTCTCTCCGTATCTCATCTAAAAGCTGCCTCTCCTCGCCAACCATATCCAGCATTTCGCCGTTCCTTTTCCTCTCCGTCCATTTCACCCACACCATTCTTCTCCATACCCTCATCTCGAATGCCTCCAATCTTCTCTCGTCTTCTTTCCTCAGTGTCCACGTTTCCGCACCGTAGAGAGCTACACTCCAGATCAAGGATTGCAGCTAACGTATTAAATTTTTCTTTTCTACCCTACTAATAGTAATGTTTTTTATCGGAGTCACGCATATATGGCCATGTATGGCATCCTTTGAATAATCGCTGTGAGCAAGTAGGGGATATTTCAGCCATGACTTATTAGTTCCTGAATCTTTATTGCTACTTGCCGTTGCCCCTTGGTATAGAAATACCTCCCCAAAACCATTACAAATCTTCCTTGACATTTTCTTCTTTATTTTTCGCAGTTGATCGACGATTCATCCAATTACACCAATGTTATCATCACAACACCATCCTCGATGCGTCGGCCATATTGGAAAATTACATCAGCGCCTTCAGCGCCGCCATCGGGGATTTGAGTCTCGAATTGGAACGAATGAAGCGGCGAAATACGAAAATTCCAAAAAGCTTACTTCTGGGCGGAGTCCTCTGGATTGTTGATGAAACACTACAAAGTTGATAATACGACCCTATGAGGGAGTAGTGTAGAGAACTGCCATCCAGAGGACTCAGCTTCAGGGAAAGCAAACATCAAATTCATAAAGGACTTCAAGTGTCGTTCGAACGGTGCAATGATCCGAATTTCACGAAGAAATTAGTCTAAATTGGGCATGTTAACCTAGTTCTATCTACATGTACGAGGCACCGTGAAAGCCACCAACAGGGTGTGTGGCACGGGGTGATTCCACATCAGGCATGCAGCACTCATCCTAGCCTCAATCAGACACGCACTCGTTTGCTGGACACCGGCCTATCACACAGAACAACGGTATGCGGTCAGACTAGAGACTAGGGGAGTGCTAAGGATTCGAACATGCTGCCATGCAAATAAAACTACTACTATAGTTATAAATAGAAAACTAAAAGTTAGCGTAGTGAGTGATTCATGCACGAGTCATAACCAAGCCAAGAAATGCATGCAGATACATAGTTAGTATTGACAAATATGGTAAGTTATTAATTATACATGCTATTTATATTCGCGTCGATATAATCAGTTAGATCCAAAACTTTTTAATACTATTCCTGACGAGCTTAGAGACTCCATTGCAAATATTGCAAGGACTGTATTACTCTCCATTCATCACTGCGATGCGGACATTTTTGAAAACCGATTAAAATGCGAACTAAATGGAAATAAAAATCAAACTTCTACAAAACGGACTGGAATCTCCTCGATGCAATGCCCTTGAAGCACTCAATTGACTACCATTTTTCTATTTCCTCAGAATGGGGTTGTTCGATAACCCGCCCCAAGACAAACGGTGCCATCTTTACAAATATTCAATATTTCCCCTCCCTGTTCGGGATCACCGACAACGGGAGGAGGGGAGGCAACGGAAGCCCATGACAAGTAACCCAGTAAACACAATGAGTTGCAGCAACGTTGCAGTCAGGTTGCACGAGGTTGGAGAGGTTGCAGGGCTGTTGAGGTCTCTTTGCAACGTCCTGGCAACGTTGCAGACAGGTTGCACGAGGTTGCAGAGCTACTAAGGTCTCTTTGCAACGTTGCAGACAGGTTGCTTTGCAACGTCCTTACAACAATTTTCCCTCATTCATTAAAATATGAAAATATTGAGTTAAAAGAATAGGTAATAGTTCTCGCGCTAAAATGAGGCCAAAGCTTTAAAGTTTTTAATTTTTGCTGCCGATTTCTCCCGACGTGTCGAAAAACTATGAATGTGTTGAGCTTTACTCAGAAAATGTACGCACATTTCAGCTCCTTTCGTTTTGGTTGCTATAGCAAATGTTCCATACATGGAACGTTTGTATTATCGCCGATTATGTATTATTGGTATGTTGTGCTTATAAAATTATTTCAAAATGGGAACTGCTCAATAAAACTACTTGTGTCTAAAATCCTTACTAAAATTTAATTTCAGATGCTTTCCGTTGCAAGCCCACATTAAAGGAATATGACTATAAGCACATAAAGGAGAAGGCAATTGACTGGTTCAGGCATGCTGAGTCAAGGCATCAGAGGGTGGAGGAAATGAAAAAAATTGCAAATAAGGAATAATAAAAAAATTTCATTTGAAACAACACAATTTAAAGTATTATTTATTAAAGGTTGCATCACGTTAAGCTTCTGGTTGCGAAGATTTGTGAAAACGTAGTAAGGATTAAATTTTGGCAGTAAATTAGACGTTTTCACACCGTTGCATGAAAGTTGTTTGCCCAGTTGGTTGACATGAGACATAGCTGCAACGTTGTGGCAACCTATATGGTTTACAGAAGGTTTCGGGCAGGTTGCAATCATGTTACGTGTCACGTTGCAAAGATGTTGTGAAGACGTTGTGAAAACGTAGTACGGAGGACGTTTGGCAGTAAATAAGACGTTGTCACAACGTTGCATGGAACTCCCAGTTGGTTGCCGTGAGACGTAGCTGCAACGTTGTGGCAACCATTATGGTTTACAGGGAAAATGAGAGGCTGCGTCAGGATTTTTTCCGCCTCGCCGTCTCCATTACTTCCGAAGGATAATATGTGGGTACTTCCAACTTTCAAGGGCCGTGTAAAAAATAGGTGCGACGTGAAAGAACGCGTAAAGTAGATCATAGATGGCGCCAGGTTTTCCTTCCAATGCATAGGCTCATTCCTGATATGCTTATTGTAACGAGTAACGTGGGTAGCTTCCGGAGTTGATGCGCATTCACGGGTTACGACATTTTTTCAAAGACATTTTCCTCCCTTTCCGCACAATAACGCAGAGTTTTGCCACACACCCTGCAGGTGGCTTGCACTGTACCTTGTAGACATAGATGTACTAAAGTCCCTCGTTGAAACTGAAGAAATCCCTTAATAAATCGACCCAAAATGGTTAATTCATAAATATGCCCACGAACTCGCAACTAAGGATATGAAGTCCGGAGTTACTTCCTCAACATGGGCATACTTGTATCCGTAAGTGATTTACATAACGCTATATGTATTCTTACAATCACCTCGGAACGAACCATCATAAGATCACGAATTGTATTACGAGGAATAACAGTCGTAATTTGGCTTCATTAGACTCGTATACATGTGCAGATAAAGTGAGAGGTCCTCATCGTAAAAATGACTCCAAACCTGTTTACTGCCTCTCTTTTAACAAGTACCTTCTCCGGAGAACCGAAAACAAGACTTGACAATAAAAGGTCACTTTTCGAAGGTCTACGAGTCGCCGTAAACATCTCCGTCTTCAGAAGCTCGGAAGCCCATCTGGGCCGATCCGTTTTCGCCCACAGAAATTCACCTGGGTGCACAGGCTTTCGCTGACCTTGGTCAACTTGGGCAAACGTTGGGGAAGAGACGAGAGCGAGGCAGACCGCGAGACGTCAGCTGCATTGCTTCGTCACGCTAAACACGCATTTAGAGCGAGTCGGCGAAAAATCCGCCCGCTGTTTCTCTTCGAGTTTTTTTTCAATGGTTCGCACGCTTGAGCAATATTAGCTGAAGGGAACACGTAACGCTCACTTTTTTGTAATGCACATCCACATATCGGTCTTTGAGCAATTTCAAGGGCGTTTGGCAGGGATGTAGACCAGTGGCGGCTGGTGGTAATTTATCTAGGGTGTGCATTAGAGCAGATATAGGATGATTTAATTATATTATGTTTATACTAATCCATGAGCATCATATTTCGTCGTAATAGAATACATAGCAAGCAAAACATATCACTGGCATATTCTAACCTTAAAATTGCATGAACAGAAATAATATTAGCATGCATAAAAATAATTATTCTAAACACGACTTTACAAGTGACGGAAGGCGAAATTCATTCTCCTTTCCTTACACCCTATGAGGAAGTAGTGTAGAAAACGGCCATACAGATGACTCTGTAGACGGACTAGGATCCTGAGCGCAGGTAGTGTACGTGGCGGCTACACCACTACACTACCTGCGAGTCACTCACCAAAAACATGCGCGTGCGCACTGGCATCGTTTTGAGTCTGCTCCCATCACCCATTTGAACTGCATATACCCCCCCGCATACTTCGTCCCTCCAGAGCACCTTCAAGCAATGGCAGAGACCGAAAATGCGCACGGCCAATGCCTCTGGCCCGGCACGATGCCACTGAGTAATCGCACACTTGTAGAGCGGTGAATTCGAAAAGAAGATAGCTGTAGCGTTCATGTTTCTAGCATATGCAGACAGGATTTTTTCCTTCTCGTTGCAAAGGAATAGTTTTCTTTTATAATTCATTCATCTTTGGGTGTGCACTTGCTAACATGCGTATACGCACGCGCCGCCACTGATGTAGACTCAGCTGAATAGCGAAAAGTGCTGTTGATCTGCATCTTATAGTAAAGAATTTTTTAAAATGGTACTGAATAAAATTTTTTAAAAAGATATTAATCATTATTATTTTTTTATTTTTTTGCCTTTTTCCCTTGAACGGATGATTCTACATCATTAAAATAGGGTGACTTCATCCACGAATTAGTTATTATATAAAATCGTGGCCAGTGCCAAATTATTTTTTTCCTAATTTCTTTTTGAAAATCTGAGATTTGTACGTCATGTATTATTATAGTCCTCAAGATGCAATCAAAAAACAAAAGCATACATATGGTGGGCTTTAACCATGTTTCATTCCAGGAGGAATGGAAAAAGAGATTTTATTATTTCAGACGACTCATTATTCATTGGAATAACGACGTCTATTTGCCGATAAATGTTTCTAAATAGCGACGTCTGATCTTTGACTTCATCACACCAGTTCCATGGCGTTAAAATAGATGCATTGAATTATTTGCACCTCACTCTTTAGAAAAAGTAAATTCTGACTGCTGCCTGAATACCTCTACAAAAAGTGATTGCTTTTTTCATGTAAACTTTTAATAGTGCTATTTAGGGAAATGATAGAAATAGTAAAATTTTGCAGAAACTAAATACCCACAGCAATAGGCCGAAAATTATAAGCTTTTAAAATTCGATTTTAGCTGATGCAGCTATTTGTTGTTCGCAATAAAACAAAGAGTATTTAACATAATGAAATGAAGACGTGTGGAAATACAGCAGTGCTTTCATTATGTTAAATACCAAAGATTTCGACCGATTTTCGCCGGAAACTATGTATTTTAAAACAAAAAGTCATCGAGCACTCGGTTATAGAATAAACTTCCAAAATTGTAAACACAAAAATTGAATCTTTGTTCCAAATGTGGATGCTTTACAACTTTAGGGTTTTATTATATAGTAGAATGGCCAGAAACGACTTCAATGACTACGAACAGTTACAGTAATCATTAATGCTTCATACTTTTCATTTTGGTGCGTTGAATCGTAATTGAAATCTATTACAAGAATTCCTCACTTTTCAAGGGTTATTTCCAAGGGTGTACCCAGGATGAAAACTAGGGTGGGGGGCAAGCCATAGTTGTTCAAGTCGTAGGTAAGATTTAAGCATGGAAAAAGTGAATGAAATCAACATTTTTAGGAAAATGTAACAGCTCTTTATTAGTTTTTAAAATTATTTGCTTGAAAAAATATTATTTTCCTTAAAGACGTTTGCAATTTTGGCTTCTAGGGGGGGGGGGGGCAGCTGCCCCCTCCTGCCCCTCGCTGGGTACGCCCATGGTTATTTCGTTACCGTTACCGATTAAACGAACGTTTTCCAGACTCAAGTTCAACAATGTGCGTCATTCGCTGAAAAATATCGAGACGAAACATGCCACAATTTTTCGCAAGCCAGTTCATCGTCCTTGGGAAAGGTGCTCACCTCGAAACTAAGTCAGAAAAGTTTGGACTTCGATGCGTGTAAAAAACAGCTTTTTTCACTTCACAAAATCGAGCTGAAAATCTGACCATGATTTCATTTCGCGAAGCAGATGATTGTTAGTTATGCAATGGTGGCTGCGAATCCCTGCACCATATCCAAAAATTTTGTGCCGTGGCAGTATAGTATTGAAAACACAATAGGTTAAGAGTCGTGGGGTGCATTGAAAAAGGATATCAAATGGAGGGAATCGGGTTGGAGTGGTGGCTAGAGTGTTGGCTTCCCACCCTGCGGACTCAAATCCCAGCAGTGGCAGAGAATTTTCAGAGACTGCACGATCCCTACTTGAATGTTGTGTGGAGGACATTTCAAGATCAACACTCCGTCCATCGGATGGGACGTTAAGTCGTGGTCCCCTTGGTGCCTTTCGTTAAGAGCAGGCTAATGCCGATGCTAGGTTTCTGTCCACCCTTCCTTCCATACCCTTCCCTCATAGCGCAATTGACCTCACCTGTCGGTCGCCTCCTCCAAATACCATACCATACGATATCAAATGGATTAAGGTGTTTGAGATGTGGAGAAGAATTCTGATTATCAGATGAGTAGTCAGAGTGAGAAATGAAGAGATATTTACCATAGTTGGAGGAGCAGGAAGAAATGATGAAGGCGTGCACAGCAAGGAAGAACAACTAACTGGAGCATTTATTAAGATAAGATTGTTTGTTGAATGAGGTGATGGAATAAGTGGGTAAACGAGGCTGAAGAGTTTATAACATAACGGATGAATTAGAAGAGGAAATAGGTCACCGAATGAAAAGGCAAGGTAGCAGTGGTGTAGCCAGGAATTTCGTTCGGGGGGGGTGGGGGGGGGTCCAAAACCAGGGGGGAAAATTTTTGAAAAACTGGCCACTAAGTAATGGGTTTTAAACTAATTTTAACACTTTTCGTAATAGAAAAAACTTAATTTGTTAAAGAAACATGTTATAGATCCTTAATTTTTCAATATTTTGTTTTATTTTATGAAGGACAAAAATTGTGTTTTTATATTTCGGGGGGGTCCGGACCCCCCGGACCCTCCCCTTGGCTACGCCACTGCAAGGTAGAGCTGTCTGGAAGAGAGACTATTGAGGATTTGCTAAACAGCTGACTCTCAGTGACCATAAATCTAAATTCCGACTTTTAACCATTAAAAAATAAAGCATTCACTGGTGAGATGCGTAAAAAGCCAGAAAGAAGGAAAATGTTAGGCCGAGCAGTTGGGAAAATTATTCTGAATTCATGATTTTTCCAGTTGTTAGAGTTGACTGCGGTGCCATTTAAGGATACGCATATAGGATTTAGTAGTTCCATGTTGTCTCTAAAAAAAGACAAAAAATGGTGAGACACGGCGCCGGCATTGTGTTTTCACATTTTCATTATTTTTTATTTAATATTCTTTTCAATAAGATTCTCGTGTCATGAGAGAGGATCGGTTTGGTGTGATGACTGTAGTGTTAGATTCTGCGGGCCGGGTTCAAATTCCAGTGAAGAATATTCAAAGAAGCTAGATTGCTTGCTTGCTAACATTCTAGCCGGCACTTCAAGTACAGCACTATGCGTTAGTTGGATGGGATTTTAATCGACTTCTTTCGTTAAAAGCAGGATAATTACATTACTGGGTACCTCTGCATCCTTCCTTCCCCATACTCTTCATATGGTGCAAACGATCTTAGTTTTAGGCCACCTCCTCGAAATACCGCACCTTTATGTGTTTTAGAAACACATTATGCATTGGTGTTAATAAATTTTCACTTTTGCATTCATTTTTATACATCATATAATATTTAGTGAGGCTTGAAGGAATGGATTTACCGCATAAATTACGTTAAAACCGCTCAAACTTAAACGATTACTCTGTATTTTTTTCCCATAAAAATCAACCCTTTTAACGAGAGCACTTGCATCTTTTATTATACAGTTGGTTGCCTGGTCGAAATGTTAATACTAATTTAATTAAAGTTAATACTAATATGAATGTAAGCCTTGGTATGTTCTTAGTGGACCATAAAGGTCCAAGAACAATAAATATTTCTTTATCTTTAATTACGTTACGACGCTCCTAACAGCATCACCATTTAGTTAAAATGAGACTTAAAGTTACATGTAACCGGAAATTTATACTGCCCTAGCTAAGCACCGCCCGAGGGGCCCATATAATCTCGAATTTCAAATACATAGCTGAAATAAAATTGAAAATTATAAAGTTGAACGTGTATGAATACAAAGTTGAAAATTCAACTGTAATAAAGGTCATTAAATGAGTGGTGTTAAAAGAGGAAATCTGGTAAAATTTCATGAGAATAACCTTCAATTCGTTTTCCTTCAGCACTTCATAATACGTAAGGAATCACAACGATGAAGATTTCAGGAGGGCTGGAAGGCAGAATTATATCACAAGTCACAGTGAACTCAATTTTAAACTGCTGATACCATTACACCTGCAAGGGCGACCATACAATGCACAGTAATCACTCTACGTCACCCTAATCAGACTCAATCGCCAACATTAGCTGAACTGAGGCCCCAAGGGTATCGTATGCGGGATGGTGTACCTGAACGCCCCGTGATTACTTCCCTTGGACAATGCCCGCGCCACGGTGTACAGTCCTCGCGAAAGCTTCAGCCATGAGATGCGCTTATCAGCAAGGGTGAATTATGTTGAAGGAGCAAGGGAAATGAAGGATGGGGAAAGTTAGCTCAAGGAAGGCAAAATGGCCAACAGTGTCTCTATCAGAGTAATACAAACCAATTTCGATGTTGGCAATAGTAAAGAAGGATTTTATTCTGTCCTGGGGAATGGCGGCTGTGAATTTTCTCGGGATTCCAACCGGGTTGGGAACTACATTTCTGCCGAAATTTCCATGAAGTACTTTTTCATAAAACAGCCCTGAGGCAATAGTAAATGGTGTAACTTTTTGGAACTTCTTCGAGATATGCAAGAAAGAAAATTCTGGTCTTTCACAAAACATAGATAACATGCGACCGCTTTCAATGCAGTTTTTCATCATCTGGATCCCAAAGGCTGCATCCCAATGTTATTCTCCCTTGCGTCCTCATAAACCTGGCACTTTTATTGACCATAAGACCAGCATGAATAGTACGAAGGAGTTATGCTTCTTCCTTACACGCATTTCCGACCTAAATTGGACAATTCGACTCGCCACGGAGCATCACAGCCGGTAAAAAAATGGTGCGAAAAATTTCGAGCACAATATATTTCTCGCTATTAATCCGATCAAAGGCGTCAGTGGCTTCGATGTTATAAGGCTCCCAAGGGTAACAAGGCGATTTCCTACCTATAGTGGGATCAGCGAATGGCCGATTGGAACCTAATCGATAGTGCACATGAAAACACCCGAGGGGCCTTAGTGCGTGGAGAATTCCCCCAGAGTGAAGAAAACTGTGAAATTTCCACTTAATTGGCAATTAAAGTGAAAATTGGTGCCGTCATTTATACAGATAATTTCTGGCCGCCTTCTTAGTGAGGAACCTAAACCAACAGAAACTAATCATATCCGGTATTCTTCGACGTAAAACCCGCCACGACGCATATCAAGAAATCACCACCGCTTTCGATGGTATTTGCGAATGGAGATCTGACGCAGATAACGGACTGCGATGAGCAATAGGCTGCCATTAGCCCTTTCATGGTCGATAACGTACAGCATATTTGAAAGTACTCGAAGAGTGACGCGTACTTATGACCTCAGAGAATTTCATGCTTTAGTATGCTGCCAGAATAGTCACTCCCACGTAAAGGCACGTCCATTGACCTGCTTTTCACAATACAGCAGCGTCAGAAATCCTCATCATTAGCCAGCTAGATTGCAAATCTTCCACCACGTGCGTAAAATATCCGGAGGCCAGAGTCTCGGAGGAGGTAAGGAGGAAGCCAGGAGGCATTCGGAGGGGCGGAGAGGGTAGAATACCCATTGGTCGAGGTTCCGCAATGAGGGCCGAGGCAGTTAGGTGACGCAATAGCGAAACTTACCAGCCAGGAGACAAATTTCTTAGTAGGTGCAGATATATACAGCAAACATTAAAATAAATCTTTTTCGCAATTTTCCGTTTAAATCCATCCCAGACATCAAGAAAATCCGTTAATATAAACATATTTTAATAATACTACTAGAAAACACAGAACATATCTACAAGAAAGGTTTGTAGGTCGATTAATTGCAGCTCCTACAGAACGAGTGAAGGGCTAATTTGGGTTAGAAGAGAAGTTTGCCGACTGTTTTTTTTTGGGAAAGAGAGAGTTGGGCCATCAAGGATAGAATAAAGTAAGTTAAGGAGGCTGAAAATGCACATGCATGCCTAGAACTGAAGTTTACTTAACAATATAAGCATGAGATTATTTTCCCGCGAGTAAGCTAGTTATTTCAAAACGTAAATAATGATAGATAAATCAGATAATAATAATATGTTTATTTATGATTCTAGGAGTGAATTCCTTTGGAACAGGGTATTGATTTAAAATGGTACGTAAGACAATTAATACTGGAATAATCCAACCAGACAATCAGGAAACAAATAAGGGAAATAGTCATAGGAATTGCTAACAATAGATATAAAGGTGACAACATTATTATTAAAAAATTTGAAGAAAATACTTAGCAGAATTGATTCTTCTAACGCAACCATGAACATGAAATATTTCGATAAATAACACAGTCAGTAACAACCTAACAAAAGTAACAACGTTGCCATTCAACGATGTGAAAAAAAAAGCTAAATTGCTTTTAGATATATTAAACAGCAATGAGAAAGGACGACATGAGCATGGATCAGATTTTAAGATAAGTGGCTCAGCGGGTGATAAAAAGGTATCTAGATGCATAGGCGGATCCAGGGGGGGGGGGGGGCACGGGGGCACGTGCCACCCCCAGACCCTTAAAAATATGCTAGATTTTAAATACGGCCCCATTATCATTTCGTTTGTTTTGTATGACGAGGTATCCTTGTGCCCCCTCCTGAACAAAATCCTGGATACGGCCTTGCTTGTGCCCCTCCCAGAAAGAAATCCTGGATCCGCCCCTGTCTAGATGGATTACTGGTTGTAATCCGCTATATCGCTTTTAGTTGCGACGCGTCCCGTCGCGACGTGTTGGTCTCTTACGTCGAGAAACCAGGAGTGGGAAGGGATGAAGGAAGTTTGACGATGAAATATTCCAAACAGAACCCGTTCGCAGCCCTCATCCGACAGTCACTGATGACCTTCATGAATAGCGGCTACCTACGTCAAACCAAGACGCCAAAATGCGTCCACCTTTACTCACAAAAAAATGAAACGGTATGAATTTCCACCATCACACGATGATGGAGATAGGCATCAACGACCAAGAATGGGATCCAAATGATAAGGTGACCCAAATGTTGGTTTCCCATCCCATGGGCCCGGGTACAAAACCTGGCGGTGGTGGCTTTTTCAAGTCACCCGATCCCTACTTGATTACTGTGTGGAGGAAAATTTTATCAGAAAACCCCGTCATTAGGACAGTAGTACCCCGTGGTGCCTCGACGTCTTTCGTCGTGAGAGAGCTAAGCCGGCATCGGGTAACTCTTTACCCTTCCCTCCCTACGGCGCAAATATACTAATTATAAGCTATCGGTCGCCTTCATATGTCTACCTACCTAACACCTAAAATGAAACGCGGCTGGCCATTTGATATGATTCACGTCGTGGAATTAGTAACGACCGAAAATGGGTTATGTTCCTTATGAAGTCCGTTGGTAAGTAAAGGACTCTCAAAGAGAAAAATGAATAATTAACAGAGATAACGCAAACTAGGCAGACGCAAAACTTATTAAATACCATAATTAAACCTTTTGCAATCCATTCAAACCAGATGAAACGAAAGCGATGAAAAGTGACTTGAATCAGTTGGATTGGAAATCGGCTGGAAAAGGAACTAACCCCCATCTCAGAATACACGATATCCACACGCCCGTGTTTAAAAAAAAAAAAAGGGAGCTCTACCCTCACTTATCCGCACAAATCTTCGGTTGAACTCCAGATTGGGTGAATCATTTTAATGTGATGAACTCGGTTGCGGTAAATCGCTCTTAACTCCAGTACAAAGAATTCATTTATGACATTTAAACTAGCATGGAGACTAGCGCTCTGGCTAACAATTGTCGATTTTGGAAACCAAAAAAGTGTATTATTCAATTAGCTAGATTCAACTGATGAGAATATCGAACGTTTAAGACCTTACAGTTGAAAGAGGATGAATCGAAGGAGCTCACTGAGGTCGTTCCCGAAAGTGACTAAAATTTTATCTTCACAACGTCCGCAGGCTCTGTGTTGCGTATAAAGCACGTTATCAATCAATCAATCAATCTTCTATATTATTTCTACTGTAAAGATACCTTTTTCTCAACTTATACGAAACCAAACTCTACAAATGAGGTACCAAAATGCACATAATTTATCAGAGAACATATGACGGCATATCTTACTTCCTAAATATTGCTATTGTTTCCTAAAATTGGTTTTTAAGTAATTAAAAAAAAACGGTAAATATTCATGACGTTAACGGCGCACAAACTGATACATTTGTTCATTTGCAACGCTATCTCGCATTCTTTAAATAACTTTTAATAAAATGCGGCTGATTCCACATTCAAGTCTCCTGTTGATACGTAAGTATGAGTCATCATGTGCGTTTAACAGAGGATAGTGTAATTATTTCCAATGTTGTGTTTAAAGAGGTCCTCTGACCTCAATTTGTACATGAACATTCCAATTAAATTTGTACATAAGACCCTGCCTTTTTTTCTACATTTGAAAATTAGAAACGCGCCTATCCCTCTGTGGACCTGCATTGAAAAGAGCGGGGGAAGCCCGCTGGAAACGGGCGCATCACGCTCGTAGATACTTACTTATTACGAGAGATTTTTCATGTTGACTTGAATGCAATCAGAATTACGTCATTGTGAACAAGACTTGCACGTAATCCGTGGTTAAGGTGCGTAATCTGGAGCCATATCTATTGTAGTCCCGGGTTTGGTGTGGCCCAACCTAGGAGGGGTCGCTAATCCGCAACCTTTTCCTCGAGTCGCTCACCCTCGCTGGCCTATCTCCTCGGTCCTTAGAGAGGGAGGGGAGCTCTCTCTTAAAAACTGCCCAAAACTAAGCTGTAATTGATGACGTGAATTTGACGCAATCGATTCTGCGTGCCTACGCAATGAAGATAATAAGTTTTGCATTTTCGCAAACATCATAAAACCTACTACGGCGGGTGACCCTTCCTCATTTCGAGGGTTGAAAAGAGTTTATCGTTTATCTTCTCATTTTCGTGTAAATAAGTTCACGTCACGACATAATGGCACTGTAGCTGTCCTCGTCCCTCGCTCTCGCTTGCAACAAGCACATCTTACAGCAGATCTCACCACTTCTTATACTCATTGACTAGAATGGCCGAATTTGAACAAATAAATGATGCCAGCATTAAAAATCCAATAGCTTTCGAATTTCATTCCTTCGATCTTCGATAATTTCCGGGTCTTTTGCAATTACGTTGGCGTGGGCTTTCAACTGTCAACCTAAAGATATCGAGAGCCAACGTTCACGTGAGAGGGTACACATGCTATTTCTGAAGATGTAAATAGTCTTCCATTATCACACTTTTTTTCAAATTTTTTGCGTGTTTTTCTGTGTTTTTAGTGGAATTTTCTTGTATGTTGATTTATACGTTTCTATTTTTTTCTATTCATGTTTGTTTTTATACATTTTAATTAATTTTCTAACACTTATTGTCCCCAAATTCTACAAAATGTTTCCCTGTTTTTTCTTATCTGACCATTCTTGCATGTCGTCCTGCGTATATTTACTGTACTCTGTATAAGTAGAGCCCTAGTCGTATGGTGGGGGAGGAAGGGACCAACAGGCCTTATTTATTCCAGACGAAATAAAACAATCAGGAGGAGAAAATAAACGCAACAAGACGAACCCTGGGAAACAAGGATCCTTGTAGCTGGAAGATTAGATTTCCGTGTCGTGATAATGACCGCAGATAATTAACAGATCAATTTAATAATTAATTGAATAGGTAAAAATATGCTAAATAACTGCAGTACTCTTTACATGATAAAATATCCTCTAATTATACTTTAAATTAGAAAGCCTCAGTGCATCGAGAAAAATAGCGGAAAAATACCTTTAAAAAGTATGGATTTAGCTATTTTCCTTACGTAGGATTAAGCCTCTCAAACTGATGTGATGCCTATTTTTAATCATTTTACAGGATTGACGCCTATGAATAGGATATTCTTTCAAATTTGAAACCTGAGATAACTCAGATTCGCTAAAGGAGTATAAAGCTAAGGAAGGCAAAAACTAATTTTTCAGAAATGAGTCCTCGTAGTTGCACGGTAGGGAAACTGAAGGCCTAAAAATGCGAATTAATATCAAAGTTTATGAGACAATATACACTTAAGACGTGAATAATATCTTACAAGATAATCCTTTCTGTCGATACATAAGCTTTACGATGTAGGTGGCCTTGACACAACACCAATATGCAGTGTAAATAAATGGAAATCCTAAAAATTAGCATTCAAAACCACGTGCGAGAGAAAAATGATTAAAATCACAGTTTATGCCGTAAGTTCAAATCGAATCTTTGAAACCTTTCACCATTGCCTCCTTGAGATTTAAGGGAGACGCCTAATGTATTCAAACAATTAATAATTTTCCTTATCTCCATATTCAATCAGAGGAAGCATTATACCTCTTGATACTTTGTGATACAAAGTAAGCTATAGAGCTATTAGCGAAATAGGACTGATGTCCTTCATACCATTATATTGATTTGCTCAAAATGACCTTTAAAATACCGTTAGATAATCACACGGTTTCTTCTGAAGCAGGCATTCACCATTTGAGTGATAGGTGAGTAATGAAATAACTACCTCCAGCGAGGTGTTTCACCTTTGTTGATTCATCTTTGACTTATATTAAAATCCAGATATTCGTGTACCACCGCAAGAATTCTCCATGAGGACAACACGGCGCACATGACTGTATTTAGAAAGAAACTACATAAGAAATATAATTAATTCCATGAGAAATAACTATACGAAAGTTGTCGAAGATGACAGTAACGAAGGACGAAAGGCTCCATCATATGGTCGAGGGAGAAGAGTAGCCAATAATCGAGATAAAGTCTGAAATTCCTTTTTCATGGCGTCTTCACTAATTTAACAACCATCAACTCAACGCCTTTACCTCGGCTGTACCAAGAGCGAACGGCATCTATCTATATTTCAAGAAGAGGTAAACGAAAACTTCTCCGATCGATTAATCCAAAGAAATATCCAACCACTGATTAGACATAGCGCCTAACTTAAAGATAGCATTTGAAAAATCCCCAGCAGAACACAATGTTCCAACAACGATAGGAAAACCGCGAACTTCACACCTACATTTAAGTGTGGGGATAGGGAAAAGCCTCGTTAATACCGGTCTATCTTAACGCCACTGCTTTCTAAATATTGGAATATATTATCTTCAGTTCAATAATGAGCCATCTATATAGAAAAAAATTGTTAGCAAAATAACAGCACGGATTTTAAAAGGAAGGTCTTGTGAAACCCAGGTAACTCCTTTGTTCATGATATCATAGCCACAAATGACATACATGTTCATGTTTTCTGCTTATAGAATTAATAAAGGCACTCGATAATGTCCGGCATTCAAAGCTGATTCATAGTACGGTATAGATTAGCACGTTTAAGGTTGGTACAAGGATTTATTAGACGATCGCGAGCATATGACGTAAAGCAGGGTTTGGCTTAGCTCGGATATTATAAAAGCTACCTCGGTTGTACCTCATGGAAGAGCTTTAGGTTCTCGTTTATACTTTCTTCATAAATTACCGAATTACCACCGCGGTCAGGAGTAAAATCTACCTCTTAGTACATAATGTAGCAGTGTGCAGAAAAATTGAAGGTCATTTCGATAGATTGGCATTAGAACAGGACCTCGCTGCCATAAAATAATGTTGCAGTACTCGGGAGTTTGATTTAAATTTTGAATATGTATGGTGATGATTTTTTTTAAGAAAAGGATAACTTATGGAGAAGAGTTTACACTGCAGACGAAATCCAAGAACCAAATGCCGAGTTCGTGAAGTAATCCGGATCATCATTACTCGGGATCTCTCTTGGGGTAAAGACATACGAAAAGTATGTAGAAAAACCAAATGTAAACTGGGAATTATAAAAAGGATTCTCGTTAAATGCTATCGAAAGGCGAAAGATATTAACTACCTGACTCCATAAATGCCTCCTTTGTAGTAAGCTGCAAGCGTGTGGGACCATTATGAATTAGGACTGACATCTGAAATCAATGGACTACTAGCATAGAGACTAGCGTAGGACGGCCAGATTCGTGATGAGTTGTTACGATAACAAGTGAAGCGTTTCCAATATGTTAGGCAATTATCGATGGGAATATTTACGGGAGAGTAGAGCAAAATATAGGATAAATTAACTTATAAAAATTTGTAGAAGATGTATTTCTCTAACGACGTGAAAAATATCTTTCGCTTACAGTCGTACTGTGATGGACGGGATCATAAGAAGAAAATAACTAAAATATACAAAAAAATAGAGATATTTAAAATGGCACTCTCTCAACGTACTGTCAGGGAGAACACCGGGGTCTCGATTAATAATAGTAATGGAGTCACCCGCTAGGACGACCCATTGCATGCTTACCTTTTTCCATTGTTCGAACCTAGCTTGGATTGACTATATGAATTACTAGCTTTCATTTCGGAAAGTTCTGCCTTAGCATTAATGTGCACGTATATTTGGTTATTTTGTGTAATATTTTTATGACCGTGTGGTGTGCATGTGGGGATCATCTTGCATGCAGGTAATTGGCCATCCCTCGCCTTACACCCTAGATGTGGCTAAAAGGGTATTATTTACAATAGGGTGGTTTCCTATTTCATTATTGGCAAAATCGAAAGATTATTACTCCTGGAGTACGTATTTCACGCTTTTAGATTTTTAAATGACAATATCTATTTTTCGCGATTTAATGAAAAGTTAAAATTTTCAAGCGCGCGAAAACGCGACGGGTTAGTATGAATGCTGGGAAAAGCCCGTGTGATGTCTCGCTGCTGTGTGAGGCCACCTGGGTGCGAGGCTATGAGCGCCGCTACGATGCAGGCTGCTTGCTTGCGAGCATGGCGGTAGCGTAGAGTAGCCTGCTATAGAGCGTTCCACATTTAGTTGACAGTATGGGCTCTTATGGGGAATCGTTTCCCATGTTAATCTCAATAAGGCCAGGAACGCGGTGTTGTCAATCACAGCATGAAAATTAATGTTGAGTTATGCACTGATTAAAAATTGCATTATAATGTAGAAAGATATGCTGCATTCAGTGGTGCCAATAGTTTTTCGATAAAAATTGTAACAAAAGCTGTAAAAAATATTTCCTTAAATTTCCGTTAGAAACGTGTATTTTTTACTTTGTTTTCTTCTTGTAATTGTTGCCTTACCGTTATCTGATTTAATTGAATCTTCTGCACAAAATTCTTCATACTATTTTTTCTTTGAAGGTTTACACCAATTTTACAGTAATTGAGTTAAAATGTTGTTATGCCGACGTAACACCCTTTAGGACAAGAAAATTTTGATGTTTGCAAGGTAAAAAGTAGTCGCTTGCTGACTTAGGTTTCTTACGTCGTAGGTCCCCATATGCTGCGTATCAAATTTGAAGAAAACTACAAAGTTATTTTTAGTGAAAAAAATCATTAGCTTACATCAATTCTGAAGGGAGTTACATGGTTCGATCTTAAGAAAAAATATTGCGGCGCCAATGGATCAGGCTTCTTGGTTTTTCTTGCGCGCAGTGTGAAAATTCTCGGGCGGAAAAGGAGCTCTTTGTCAATGCAAACTATGAAATATATATTTAATCATTTGATATCCTGAACAGAGAATACTCATACGTCGTAATAGCAGTGTTTTTATTTCAATACATTGATACACGAAAGCAAGCAAATTTTAACGGCTTTGAAATAAGACGCAAATTTCGCCTTGGGTGTTTCGGCAGAAACCTAGAAAGGGAATATCTCATAATCTGTACGAAACACGACCCCTTCCAGTGCATGCCTTTTACAAAAGGGGGCTTGGGTTTTACCTCAAGTTTCGTTGATAGGGTACTATAAAACATTTGGACCAGAATCGACCCTAGCCGAAGGGGCCGGGGGAAGAATTTACGAAGGCGTTCAGTTTGTCGTTGCATTTTTTTGAGTGAACAAGTGTTGTGTGGTCTGCTGAATTTGAGAGCTGTGAAGTGTGTTTTACACTTATCTCTGCTGTAATGCGCCCAATCACCATGTCCGATACAAAGAAGAGAAGAAAAGGTGAGAATCTCAGAAGCCGCGAAAGACAGTTGGTGCTCAAAGTCTTCTCGTACTTCAGGAAATCTCTCAGCATTAGTGAGGCCTGCCGAGAAACTTCGAAGGCTACTGGGTGCTCAGAGTCCACAGTTTACAGAGTGAGAAAGAACAGCTCCCGTGGTCCATTAGTAACTCCTTAAAAACTAAAGAAGTTAGATAGCCTTACAAAAATTCGAGAACAGTGATTTTCGACGATTTTGTGAGATCGGGAATTAGAAGGAAGGTACATGAACCCTTCGTGAAAAATATTCCTCCGACTTAAAAATCCATCTTATACTCGGTAAATATGGATAGTGATCTCCCAGATTAAAAGAGGACTACACTATATCGTCTTATTTTGGACATAGGCTTCATGCACGAACGCAGGGGGAAAAGAAGCATCCTTATTGAAAGGGATGATGTTATTCGTTGGCGGCACAATTATTTAAGGCAGCTAAAAAAATATCGTCGCGAACACAGGACGTATTCGCAGACGAAACTTGAATTAATGTTGGGCAAACAGCGAACATGACTTGGCGAAAACAAACAACTAGAAACTCCGCGTCAAGTTTCCTTGCTGGACTAATTGTAAGTACTGGGCTTAAGGCCCCCACTTCCCGAGGAGGATGATTTGCAATTATACATGCAGGGACGGAAAAAGGGTTCATAAAAGGAGCATCGCATGCGTTTCTGTGCAAAAAGAACTCAATGGATGACCATGACGAAGTGGATGGCGAGTGTTACGAGAGATGGTTTGAGCACTCACTTCTTGCAAACCTACCCGAAGCATCATAGTGGTAGATAACGCCTCTTATCACTCAAGGAAATTGGAATCCTTGCCTAATACAAGCTGGAGGAAAGAGAACATAAGGAATAGTTGGCTGGTAAAGAAATTATCTTTGATGATGACAGCTTGAAAAGAGATCATTTACAGTAAACCAAGTACGGGAAATTTTTGAAAAATTTAAGATTGATGAATTAGCAAAGGAATATGGCTGTAAAGTTCTAATTGTAAGATTAAACCATATCATTGAGATTTAAATCCAATTGAGAAGTGAAACATTACGTCAACATGAAGCATTCAACGTTCAAGAAGACTGAAGAGGAAAAACTGATAGCAGAAAGCTTTGATACTATTACTTCGGAGAATAGGAAAAACTATGTTGAGCACGTGAAGGAAGTGGAAGAAGACATGTGGCATACAGAAAATTTGCTGGATGATATAGAGGAGTTGATTGTTCGTGTGACATCGTCTTCATCATCTCAGTCGACATAGTCTTCAATCGAGGAGCCAGGGCCACAGCCGTGCACATCCCGTTTCATGGACTCCTGGACGAAAAGGTATGGAGGGACTATTACCATTTATTACATTGTTTGTGTTTCTGCTGCTTACGACGCACATGTACTATTAATCCTCAGACAACTAGTATTTATTGAGATTTGAAAGATTATTGCTATTCATAATTTATCTGCGTCACATATTGCATCATAACGCTGGCCAAACGATAGCCAATAAGTCGAAGAAGAGAACTAAGCCTAAAAATCAGAACCACTAGCCCTAATAGGTGCGTGTGTAGGCAATGCGTTCAAATATTTGTATTAAATGTTGTCAGAAATGTTTTTTACTTACCTAGTCCTAAAATTTTCCTGGGTGAAAATAATTCTGGTGGTGGTGAATTATTTTACTAACATAATTACGCATACATTTTTAATAGTTTTCTTTTCATCGAGGTTATTGCGTTTTATCTCCTTGCATGAGTCAATAATGTTTGGATCCACACTGATATGTGAGAAAATTTCAAATAGATTATGGATGGTTTTCCAAGTTGGACGTTCCATGGATAATCTTTGGAGTAAAGGAGAAGAGTGATAATAAGAATCGGCTACGACTTATTCCTGACGATCTATTCGATTTATCTTTGAGTTTTTATTGGCGCTCTACGCAAAATTAAGGCACATATGAATGCTTAGAAGGAAGGTATCAATAAGATTATATTTCTTACGGCACACGTCTTACAGCTTACGTCAGTGGAAATAGACGTTTCACTTACATTAAATTTTCATGATAATATTGAAAAGCTAATTATCCGTCTTATACAACATCGCCTTTAATGTAATACTAGCCAGAGCCGAAAAATATTGCATAACATAGAAGGAATAGAAATTTTGTCGCTTTCAGAAGTGGCGATAAATTTTATTATCCTTCACTTTATTGTTACTTTTTACATTACAGATTATTCATTATTCAGCTTGTGCATTGAATAAGTACTTACATAAAATAACAAAAGACTTTTCCTTTTACATTGCAGCAAAGGTTAGTTACGCTAAAAAATTCTTAATTTACGCCGTCTTTCGTGCGATCCCAAACTCCTTTTTAAGCTACACCATTTTAGCGCTCTATTCTATGTGGTTGCATACGATGTCAGAATGCCTGCCGGCGGAGCGGAAGCTTGGCAACACTGTTATCCATAAGGCCCGTACTGTCAACTAAATGTGGAACGCTCTATAGCAGGTAGCGCTTGGCTTAAATAAGGATTATTAATACGCTAAAACGAAGGAAACTTTTCCGACCATAGGTAGTTTTATTAGGAGATTATTGAAAGATGTTTCCCTTAGCTCTGTGCCTCATGCATGCATTGGTAATCTCAGGCGAAGTAAAACTCCTATAGCATCTAGATCCCTGTGACGTCACGTGGAGTGGCATCGCATGGGCGACAATCTGATATTTTTCAAATGAAGTTAAAATTGACCATTAACATTCGTCTAAACTGGGATTTCTAAAACCAAATAGTTTGTATATTATGAATACACTAATGGTGGGTAACGAATAGCAATGAATGCCTTTCGTTTTCTTTGATGAAGAAAACTACCCTATTAGGTATGCGAAAAATCCACAGTGAAAAAATCATTCGCCTTGACCGGGATCCCGGTCAAGGCGAATGATTTTTTCTCTGTGGATTTTTCGCACAATTGTGCATTGCGGGTGACTCCCGTAAAAGTTATCACCGTGGCTAGTTACGGTATACTTAAATTCGTTACCCTATTAGGTATTAACCTCTGATGGTAACCTAAGTTACAAGAGACGAGCGCTCGTGTCTCGAGACGTCAAATTCAATTTTTTTTTCACCTTTTGGGTTTTCCTCTATATTTCACTAGTACCAAACCAAGCATTAACTTAATATTATAGATTCACAGGGGAGATCATGAGTATTATAACATTAAGTTAATTCATTTTAAAAACGAATACCGCATGATATTATATCTTGAAAAAATTTTAATATAGCAATACTAATATACGCGAGTATCACTACATTCCGTGGCCACGTCCGCGAGCATGATTCATGAAGTTAATTTAGATAACAATACTTTTTTCCTTATTTCGGGGGAGCGGGGTCCCCCCTCCCCCGTCGTAGATGTCTACATTTATTTATTCGACTAGTACAACAATTTTAAATGCGTTGGGTGATCTTCCTTCGCAGATTTCGAGAGTTTTCAGCGAATATATATATGTAAAAGTGATCTTATGAGTGGTGGAGGGGAAAAAATTGAGGGAGAGATGGGGAAATTTTGAGGTTCCAAATTATAGGACAAGAGGCATAGTATTGACGTGAAGAAAAAAGTAATTTCACCTAGGTTAATAAAATTGGACAAATATTTCAACTTGTTCATTAGTTCATGTAATTATTCCATCCGCCTGTATATCTCAAATCTCACCTCATATCGTTGAAAAGGCCTGTAGCAAGGTTGTAAAGAAGTAAGAAGTGCTTAGGAATCGCGATACGAGTAAACAGGAACTCACTCCATGGTTGACGTAAATATACAAACCGGAGCCCAAAGCATCTCAAAATAGAAATCATCACCATTCCTCGAAATAATAGCTGCTAATAGGATATAAAAATGTTTTGAATTGACTGGACGAAGATGTGCGTTTCAAAAATACGACGACATGGTCGATTCCGTGCGCCCGCTCCCACGCTCAGATGCTCCCCTCGGTGCCGCACCAATTGCCCTTCGCCATTCACTTGAGTGCGTCCGGTTTAGAGGAGAATGAACGACTACCTCATTCGACGAGGCCCTCGCCCCAGGCGGCGAGCGCGACAGCCGGGCTACACGGGCGGGCTGTTGCCGCAGGAAGGCAGTCACTGGGCGGCGCGGGGTTGCTGCATCCACCGAACGATTCTCACCGATAGCTTACGGCAAAGCGCAGAACTGGAAGAATCTTCTGCTTTAAAATCAAGTAGTAGCAGGGGAATTCGAATCCATGGCCTTAACCATGGGAGCCACTAAAACTAAATTCACATACATCTACATCTACGAGGTAACATGTAAACTACCACCAAGGTATGTGGCACGGTGTGATTTCACACCAGGAACGCAGCAATAGTCTTAGGCTTAATCAGACACGCGATCGCTTGCCGGACACAGGCCAAGCCCACGGGAAAGTGAGATGCGGTCAGACCAGAAACTGACAACAAGAAATGTTGAAACTGGAAGAGTCTTCCGTTCTTAAATCCAGTGGCAACCGATGGATTCGAACGCATGGCCTTGATCTTGGGAGTCACAAAAGCTAAATTCACATAGAGACGGCATGGATGGGGCTTGCGGAAAGCGGTAAAGTAGCTAGCCAATCTCAAACCGCCCTTTACCCATACCCGTAATTTTCTCAGTTTTGGATTGGCTAGATGCCTTTCCGTACCTACGTGTCATCGATTCCGTCTCCATTTTAGACCGGCTTCCCAGTATCAATCAAGCCGTTTTGGCACCAACTCCGGCAAAAAAACCAACTCTGGCTCAAAAATTAACTCTGGCTCCTCCAATCAGAACCGTCCTCAACTGCATCTACATCTATCTACATCTACATAATACCCTGCGAGCCACCTCTAGGGTGTTTGGCACTCAGATTGTACATAAACCCGCGACCTGAGCACCCGACATCAACCAGCCTTGAGGATGATGAAAAATTATTCCATAAAAACGCTATCAGAGATGGAGTGCGTAACCCGATGGGAAGCCCGAGAGACATGCACAGCCACCATTCGCAGGGAAAGAATCAAATGACTGACTGAAATCTACAGAAAAACTCTGAAACATCATTTCTATAGGTTGGACTTGTCTTTCTCTAGGAACGTCAAATCTGGTTTCACTTATGGTAGCTCGTTTCGCCTTAATGACCCCGCGAGATTTATTTCATTCCTCATCCTACCTCTCCTCTACTTACACTGGAAGTGTCACGACGCGACGGGTCGTTGGGCATAAAAAGGCAGCGGTAGCGTCTCTTTCCTCTTTTCCTTACGGTTTCCTGTCCCCCTCGAGGTTCATGGTACTGGTAAGTAGTAATATCTCGAATGTGTTGACCGGGCCTCGAGAGTATAACCCCGCGGTATTCGTGTACAATCACGATTCACCTGCCGCGGGGGGTACGGAGGGCTTGTGTCTACTATTTTCTCAGTCAGCTAAGAAATTCATCACGTGACTTCGAAAACTATGAATATCTACAGCTATAAGACTCAGTGAGTTATTGATGAGACCTTGCTTCTTCCTCCCCAAGAACCGATAAGTTTCGGCACCCCTGGAATGTTACCACGCTCCCCGAAAACACTTTCATTTCTACATTGCAATGAAATTATTCAAACATATTTAATACGTTTTGGAAAATAAGGCCTATTTCCTAATGACTATAATCATAAAATTATCATATTTGTGGCATTTTGACAGATATTTATTCTAATTGCTTCATAGAATAGCTTTATAAGTTTTATAAATATGGAGCGTCATTCTTGTTATTCAAATTTCGACATGCGGAGTTGGGAGGGTGCTAAAAGAAATCATTTGAGATGCCATGCGCCACCCTGCATCTCCAAGATTTTTGTTTCAGGGGGCCCGAAAGCTACTCCGACGATTTGAACCCAGGACAGAAAAAATGCATATTAAAAAAAAAATATTATTGTAATGCATACCGCATGCCAAAATTTTGTTTCTTACCATTTAGGGAGGTAATTTCTGGACACATTTTCATATTTACAATAAAGTTGCGTGCGCAAAGAAATTTTTACAGGATTAATTACTCCCGCTCGAGCTGACTTTATTCATAGTAAATGAATTGTGTATAACTTACGCTATCATCTTCACATTTTCACGGCGAGTAAAGTAGACGATTGCCTGAATCTAATTTTTTTAAAGTTTACTTCAGTATTCTCTGACGTAAAATTTTCGCATTCATGATAGAGGTAAATTTTGTTAAGAGTTTTCTTAATACACCCTTTAAAATTCAAGATGGCATCGTAAGCATTAAATTAATAATACGTAACGAAAGAAAGCAAACTGTGACAAGTTGCGCTGGTGTGATGCATGTTCGAAAAAAATACCTATGTGAAAATTAATCGAAAGGGTCACAGGTATGTTGCAAATAAAAATAAGGCCACAAGAAGAGACTACGGCTTGATCAATTTACGTCGCGCGGCTGAAACGTCCTCTGAGACCTGAATGAATTAAAGCGATTCGACAACCACCTGCCGGGATTCAATCGAGGGCCGTCCTCGTCACACATGATGGGGATGTAAGGAAGGACACGCTCCACGAGGAATCGTCGGGAAAATACGCCGCTACCGCGCTGTTGGCGAATAAAATCACTCAAAAACGTCATTATTCCCATTATGACTTCCAGACAGACGAGTGTTCACCAGTTTTGGCGCGTCAAATGATTATTTTGAGGGCGCAAGGAACCGGTGTACCTCAGTAAATCTTTTGGTCATTATGAACCGGTACCGACCCACTTTCCACTACAGAAAGTTTAATTATTTGCTTCGAACTCATAGGTCCGGTTTCCTTAAATCTAATTACCCTTAACACCAACATGATGGAGCCATACCTGAACTTGAGAATGTTTGAGAGCTGCTCGAAAGTAAATTAGCGCAGAAAAACGGTAAGTTAAGTCGTCAAATGGAGCAGTTCTTGGGTACTGATTTTCTTGCACCGAACAATATTAACGAAAAATTATCAATCCAACCCTTAGTGTTATCACACTGGTGCACCTTGCATGTCTTCTCGTCTTTAGTCCAAACATTCCATTCCACCCGGGCCCGGAACTAGGGCGGGACAGAGAGGGCACGTGTCCCGGGCGGCAGATTTCAGGGGGCGGTAAAATTTAAAAAGTTAAATTCAAAAAATTATGTGATTTTATCATTGTATTTGTCAACAAAAATTATTTACTTATAAATTATTAAACAGTGATATTAATGAATTTTCTTAATAGCAATCATATGGAGTGTAATTACAACTACCGCATCTAAAAAAAAATTAGTATACAATGTATTATATGCAAGTGGTGGGTTGAGAGGGAGGAAGGGAGTGAATGGGGAGGCGGCAAACTGATCTTTGCTCCCTCTTACAAAACTCCTAGTTCCGCCCCTTATTCCACCCAAAACTCCAATCCTTCACTTTATTCCTCTGCCTGCCTGTAAGTATACTCTACCCCTTTTATAGGGTAAGAGTTTGCATGAATACAAGAATAAATTATCATTTAATTCCACAAGTAATTTCAATTGAATATTTACACAATTATTTATTACCTTAACGTAAAATATTCATGTCAACAACGGATTACATTAAACCATACTGAAAGTACATATTTTTCAGCCAAAATTGGAGGCTATCGCTCTCTATGGAAACAGTGCATCATTCCAAAATATTTCCGGAGTGGAAAGATTTTTTATACGTACTCCTTTTACTAGTTAATAACAGCAAGAAAATGCTGCCAATGAGCCGCATTGAAACGTCAGCAATAACCTTCAATTTAACATGAGTTTTTTTTCTACATTGACCCCATAACAGAGACCAAATAAGGCAAAAGTAAGTATAAGCGAGTCGGCTTAATAGGAAAAAAACTTAAATTTTTTAAAAATCTACTTAACGTTGAATTAAAATTTGGCATCCGGCATGAATAATTCAGCGGAAATTACGACTTTGTATTAATTATATTGCTATATATCCTGGAATCATCTTAATTTCCAAAGAATCCCATGGTATTGAAACATGAGTTTACCAGTTAACGTGAGATCAGTCCTTATTCTGATGGTTGAAATTTGATTGCATTCTGAGGAAAGGCAATAGATTTGAAGATAAGAGAAATAGTTTAATTCGGAAGACCATATCTCTGAAATATTGGGGGGCGGGGATAAGAACCACATTACTCCCTTCGCCCTAGCACAATAATGTGTGAAACAATACATTAACATTAATTGAAATAGAAATGGACGAAATCCCTCTGTTAGCAAAGTGCGAAGGTCCATCCGAAGTATCTAAGGCCATAAGACGGCAAAAAACAACAATACTGCTAAACCCATTCCGTTTTTACACCTTCGACCCCCACTCACCTCATAAACCGAAATATCACGGACGGCCATCGCGGAAATGTTTCTAGGACAAGGGAATTCAGCGCGATCTAGGACAGGACAGAACACCCTTCTCCACCAATGACACCCCTTACACAGCCACTATGGTAGCGGTCACTTTTATATTGTTCAGGCAGGCGCTAGTCATCTTGTCCCTGACCTGGAATCACAAACATAAAATGTCAAAATATGCGGCGAGAGACTGCTTTTTAAGAGGTATATGACTTTTAACATTGAAGGCTGAGGCGTGCGAAATCGAATTTTTTTAAAACAAATTACCAATTGGAAGTAAACGTTTTTTTTTAATCGAACAATCACGGTGGAACATCCATGGGAAGCATTTCTCAGTCTAAATCTAAATCTACATAATACCCTGCGAGCCACCTCTATCATAGGCGGATCTAGGGGGTACGTTCCCCCCCTAGACCCTTAAAAAATATGCTTGATTTTTAATAAGGTCCCATTGCCATTGTGCTCGTTTTGTATTACGAGGTATAATTGTGCTCCCCCAGAACAAAATCCTGGATACGCCTTGCTTATGACCCCCAGAAAGAAATCCTTGATCCACCCCTGACCACTATGGTATTTACTGGGGGTGATCAATCACCATCATGCAGAATGCAAAAGGACCCACACATGCACACCTCATGGTCATAATAATAGTTCGCACAATAAAAAAAGCGTGCACATTCAGGCAAAGGAAAAACTAGCCCACTGATAGTAGTTCTAATAGTAATTCATGCAGAGTTGTAGATAATAATGGAAAAATAAAAGCATGCAATGAGTCGTCCACGAGTTATACAATAGAGGATTCTCAAGTCCGCCGCTAGAATAGTTGTCGCTCCGCGAGCAGATTTAAAATCGCCACTCGCGGCGCTGCCAGTCATCTATTTCCACTTTGCACGAGGAAATACTCTGCAGTAATACGTAACTGAGCAAAAAATCGTTTATAGAACACTTTAAACGCAATCGAGATGATTGTAAAGGAAAATAGACCACTTCTTCCACGGTTAATGGCGAAAGTCACATTGAAAGGGGGGCGGTTACCTAGTGACGCCACCGAATAAAATGCGCGCGAAACGGTAACAGATATAACGCTTAACCACCATGTTCTTAGGCCTCCTTTAATCGATTCCCCTTGGAGTCGTCCTAGCTATTATTGCCATTAATTTCATTCATCGAAACTCTGTTGCTATCCCTGATAGTGCGAGGCAGGAATGCTATAACAGAAGATCGTCAAGTCGGCCTCTATCAGTGCCGTCACCACCCGCGCATTTAAACGGGTTTAAAATGCGGCACGGTTTACAATTGGTTGTTAACCGAAATGTATATACATGATGATGTGATCTATCAAATTCATAACTTTTCAATGCCATTCCGCGCAATTACAAACATTACAATGCAAAATTTTGAGAAAAAAGTGGATCACATTGGACAAATCACAACATATTTTTGAAAACCGATTAAAATGCGACTGAAGTGGCAACAGAAATAATGGGATGAAATTGGGCCTCCTCTATGCAGTCCCCTTGGTGCGAGGAAAGAATGACATTTTAAATCGGTCCACTCCCACTGTCCCACCGCAATGCCTCCATCGAGGAGTGAACGTCATTTCAGTTCGACACTGCGCCCTCCCCTACCTCGCTCCATACGACACAACCTCCCCTCCACAAAAACTTCCCTTCCCTCAATCCCCATACACTCCTCCCCCCGGACACAACTTCCACCCTTTTTCTTCCTCTGTTGCTGCTGCTACTGCGGCTCTGACTACGGCGACCTCCAAAGTGGAGAGCGGCGAAGCAGACCACTCTCCCAGAGCAGCCCCCACCCCTTTTTACTCCCTCAACCCACCCCATCCCACCTCCCTCTCTCTCTATCCCGAAACCCTTTTCCCGCACGGACAAACACGCTCAGGAGTCGCGTGCTAGGCGCGCGCGTACCGCAACACGGGCCGTATATAAGTGACGATCGACTCTCTGCGTCCAGCAGTCCGAAAACCTCAGCAGCACCAGCTGGACCGCTAGCTCGAACCCCCCACACAATCCCCCTGCAAAGGCTGTACCCTTCCTCAAGTAAACGGAAAGAGCGATTGGAGAAGATAAGGAAAGTTTAATAAGTCCGGCATTGAAAAGAAGGGTTCATCCGGAAGAGTCTGCAGGAAGATTCCAGAAGGGACATCGCTCAGCCCAGGGATAGTGGGGAAGAAAGGAGTGGTCAACTGGTGAACGCTGCGCTTGACTGGACGTACCTACGTGTGTGTTTCAGAGTGCGCCCGCGGAGGAGATTAAGATAGACAGAGCCCTGTTTAATTTGACTCGTCTTCGCGGCGGCACGTGATCCATTCGCAGGGAAGACCAGCGCTTCGCTCAGCAGTGCGCAGAGGTAAGTGTTCCTCGGTCAGTGCGACATAGCTGGTGTGTTTATGAGTGTGTCCACATATTCTCACGAAGTAACACGAGAGCGGAACGAACGTCCGGGAGAGCAACTATAAGGAGGGAATAGAGAGAGACTGACGCGATGCCGGATATGTAAGTGCATCCAATTCTTATTTCGTGTCTGCGTAGTGCTACTGGCAAGTGCGTCGCGATATCCCTCGGCGAGATGTTCTGGACCCTTTTCCACCGAGATCTGGCGGTCTATTTTCTGACGTATTGCTTGCTTAAAAATTTTTTTGTCACCTTGAAAATTTCATTGTATGTAGAGGAGACCCTTGTACGTAATATTCAGCATATAATATTTTGCAAATCTTACCTCAGTATTCCCTCTGCGGTGAAATTTGCGGTTTTAATGCAGTGGAATATGAACAAAGGCCATCTCTATATGATTAAAAACTTAAAAGAAAATATCGACGATAGATGGAAGATATTTATGAATTTCCAAAAGAGATTGGTTCCAAAATCTTGACAAAATACGTGCGATCATGAGGGAGTGATGAATCCTCTAGAGGTATTTTAGTGAATATTCCGACGTGAGAACGCAATGGATATTACATCGTATGAAGTTGCAAATTGCAGCAAAGAATTAAAGCGGTAGCGTAAGAATAAGACAAGGAAAAATAGCCCATGTTCAATGTATTCAGGCAGAATGGACTACGCGAATGCAACGAAAAGTAGAATAAAGTGCTTCGTGTGAAACGGCCCCAGTAGATGCAAGGAGGGACCGCGTTCGAAGTAAAAGATATTGTTGTGATGTCCGAGGGATAAAAGCGATATCCATACCGGCAATTTCGAGTGACGATAGTGTAGAGCTGTCAAAGTTTTAGGTGTCTTAACCTTTCATATTTAATCGAAGTTTTATTGCCCACGGCATATCCTAATATCACCATCATGTTTAATGAAGGGTGACAAAAGTCAGATAATTTCACTGTAAGCATGTCCTCTTGCAAATATATTTGTGTACACAACGAAGTTTTATATTACAGAGAGTAAACACCCCTCCTCGTGAGAATCGGTAAACAAATCCCCGTATTTAGGTAGACTCGGGGTTCTGACAGGGGACTAATCTTTCTTGATTTCTTGTTTAAATCTAAATGAGGCGGTAATAATAACCGGTAAACCGAAAATTGAGGTCGTGAACAAAATCCAAAACTCGAATTTCACTATTGCCCATAAATATTTGCTCACTATATTCGCGGGTTATTTTCTGAGAGTTTTCCCCATGCGTGAATATTTTTTTCAATCAATGTTTGATTTATTTGTGCTCAAACACATCTTGGAAAAGCGAGGAGTCTAATGCTAAAAGCTCCAGATGTAACACTATTAAGTATTTCTATTTCTGGACATACTTTCACCGTCATACCATCATCGAATATTTTTTCTCAAGACACTCTCATTTAGAACTCTACCGTATACATTTTATCCTATTTTATCTTTCTCGGACAATAATAGCACTTGGCCAATACTTATCCCGAATAATGCAAATTTCTCCGGAAATCAAATGAAGGAGATGAGAAGAGACTTAGAATCGCTTGAATTATTGTGAAAACATGCGGGGTAGTTTTTCGTTGCCGTGTTCATCCGCATCAAAGCTACCTCAACTTGAAAGCCACCAAATTGTCCACATTTAACAGCTCAATTTATTCCATAAACTCGATTCAGCGAGAAGTATTGCTTCATTTTAGGGACCGAGGAACGTCTTCCAATTTCCATGAGAAATTTTGGCCAACGATTTAAGATATGTACGGTAAATTTTGAAATGGATACAAGTGGGAAGTTCCCACCGATGATGAAATCTCGAGTCCGCAAGGCATTTCGAGTGACGAGAGGCGTCACGCAGGCCGATCAACTGAAGAGGTCGACGTCACTCCACATGGGATCCCCTCGTTCGGTCGCATCGCGCAGACGCCGTCATTTGCCTCTCCTTACTCCCGCGGCGGTGGATATTAGGCGTGCGCGCAGAGTCCTTCCTCACACCGATGTTTCAGGCTGCATTGAATCACCGAGCGCAAATCGCCCGTGGGCTCAGGAAGTTGTACAGCAGGGGTGAGAATATGAGGATGTTCGCACCTCCATCATTTAATGCCTCTTCCGTGGAATTCATTTGTCGTTTGCGAATGGGTGCGAACTCCAGAGTAATTCGAAACAGTAGCGATTTTCGCCTTGGGTGAATGTGACCATGAATGCAATTCTAATGTCCCAAATCGTAAAAAAATCCCGTATCATATTGTGGACTTGGCCAGGCTGGCAAGTGAGCGCGTGTCTGATTAAGGCTAGGATGAATGATGGAATCACTTCCTGCCACACACCCTGGTGGTGGCATACGCGGTACCTCGTAGACGTAGATTGACTGATTATCATATTAGCATTATTTGAAAAGTAATTATTTCCTATTTGACATTTCATTGCCATTAAATTGATTCTCACGAAGGAGAAGTGTAAGGAAAGTAGTGAGAATATATTTATAGGCATTTCAACTGCTAACTTCATATTCAGTTCCCAGAATATCATTGCAGTTAGGGGTTGCTACGTTGGGTTAAACTTTTGTTGACTTTGCGGCCACTTTGAATGCTCTAATTTATTTTTGAAGTCTGGGTGGAAAGTGATTCAATATGTAAATCACCTCGTAGTTCAAAGCATTATCATATAGATGCGCAATCTTTCATATTGCTGTATTACATTCGGGTTAAGTCCCCCTTAATTTGTGCGCAAAGACGACGGTTTTTCCGGTAACCCCGCTAGTGTCTTCCACAATCCCGCTGGCAACTTCCTGATTTTTTGTGGCCAAAATAATTACTATTATTTTCTATGAAACCCTGTGGTCAAGTAGCCAGTTTTAAGAGGTTGAAGTTAAGAAATACACTGACGTATTTAAATGAGCTTGTGGTAACAACAATATTAGAGTTGAACAAAGTTGCACATTAACCTACTCAGAATTTAAAAAAGGCATGTTAAGCAATTTATTTACGAAGTTTATGTCGCCTTTACCCATCATGCGAAGCAGATTTTATCCGAAACACTTGAAAACATCTTCAGTATTCTGCGAAATCAGTCCCCAGAAGCATTTGATTTAGAGTTGTCGTAACTGGCGTTCCAAAGCGGACCATCGTGAATTCCTTTAGTCAATTATTCAGCAACACATGTGATTTTAATAGGCGTTTCGAAAGAGAGACAAAGGTGCTCACCAGTTTTACTTTCATTCTTAGGCGGAAGAACGATAAAAGGCCAGAGAAAGAGCTAGCGTACTTTATTTCTGTACTGATAATTAAGTTGAGTTACTAATTGACATAAGTGAATAAGTCTAATTAATAGGAGTTCCAAATACCAATTAAAGCGGGGAAAAAATACCTCCGAAACCTATTTTGGAGTTTTATTTAATTATCACCAGAAAAGAGATCAGGCGATAAACTGCCGAGGGCTAGGCTGTCTTAGACAATTAAAGAACCTGTTTCGGATATGTTTTCCAGCCAACTTAATTGGGCGTTTGAATGTCCTGTCTTCGGAGGTATTTCAGCGAACATACCTCCGAACTAGAAGGGTAACAACTGCTTGATCACGTTGTAATCACAACATGCCAATTCCATTATGTCAGCGTAGCCTTTTCGACCGTAATTGGTTTTTCGTACATGCTATAATTTGGAACAATATTTAGCGAAATTTGATGAAATTGTAGTTGGAATCTCTGTATCACGAAAATTATATACCTGACATGTTTTTTTAAATTCATCGAAGAAAACTAAATTACTGCTGTGGATGAGTACATAGAAATTTGATTGATAAACGATTATCTGTGATAAGGCATATTTTTGTTGTTGAGCGCAAGTTCAGCATTCATGGTTGGTTATTATGTGGAATACTGAATCTTTCACATCAATCTCAAAGCAAATAATCCAGATGGAGTATTTGCAAAGGGAAATGTAGTTTCGTCAGAATGTGATAATGTGAGTTTATAACTTTGTACTCTTTGCGGCTTCAGTTAGGCAGAATTTTCATGTCTTCAGAAGACGCATCGCTCCCGCTCGACTGATAATTTATAGCAACGAATAACGCGTTTAAAACTCAGGCTATCACCTTGATTTTTTTGGAGCATAGAGAGTACACCCTTTTCCTTTTTCTCAAATTTGAAAATTTAACCTCTGTTTTTAGAAAAAAATTCTTAAATTAGGGCAAATTTTTTGCGTGGATAAACGAATATACTTATTAATTTCTGCTGTATGCTTCCAGAAAATATTACACCGATAGCCATACAGATTCTCATAAATACAAGGAGAAATACTTTCCCAAGCCGGGTAATCAAACCACGATTTCACTCCAGTCGCTCAGTTTTCTATCCTAGTCATTACTCCTCCTTTTTTCGTCATTATTCCTATTATCAAGGTTTCCAGCACCTCATACACCCTCATTATGCGCTGCATCCACAACCTTAGTGCAAAAAAACAATATTATACCTTGAAAACAATCTTGAACAGAGTAACGCCTCAGAGCGTTGGATTTCCTGAATTAAAAACCCATTTTACACTGCGAAATTTTATCCGGGATATCACTCCTCCGCCGCGCCGGTTTAAGTGGGAACAGGAATATCTACCTTAACGCGCCCAGAAATCCGATTTCAAAGACTAGACCTCCAACGACTGGGTGTTGACGGGTGCAAAAATAAAGCTCGGCGCTCGCCCGCCGAAAGCGTAGGCGAGGACATGAATGCGAATAAGGTCTTCTGACCCGTTTCTTGACCCAATATGTGTGCTTCGATCCATTTAGAAGTTAAATATTCACATTTTATGGAAGTAAATATTCACAATCAGTAATTGTAGTCATCAATATAAACACTGCACTCTCCACTTCATTTCCTCTGCCAGCTGTGTTTCCAGCTGAAAGATTCTTGATATACTCCACATAGAGGAGCGTGTAAGTCTATTGCGTCGAGCATTTGGCTGCTGATCGGAGGGTCCTGACTTCAACTTCCGGGTGAAGCCTTCGGACACTCCCAAACGCTTGTAGTCAGGGTGAGCTCTACCCTCACCTGAACAAACTGAACTTCGGGTTGAATCACTGAGTGAGGGACTCCTATATCATGATTGATTCCGATTCTTAAGTTCCGTGGTGTACAGCTCTTTTTGTATATTCATCAATTTCAGTTTCCGTGAGACTCTTATTTCGCCAAATGCTGCTAGTAAGTTTATTTCTCACGTCATAGTGCCAAAATATTATATTAGTTTTTCACCATCTCTTCGTTCACAAAAATTAGGCATTTTGATAGACCTCATTACCGTCCAATATGTCCTAAAATCCGTTTTAATTGTGGACTAACTTCTGTATACTTTCTTATGATGCATTTTTCCGTCATTTACACGGCATGTGTTCTAGCAACACAAGGTAAATATTCCTCAACTAACACACCCCTTGAGAGCGATGATTCAGCGTATTGTAAGCACGGTTGAATAGAGATGTGTATTAACCTGCGTCACTTTGAATTAGCCTGTACTGCACCTAAATGCACGCGGAATCAAGTTACTAATTTTGCCTTTTCTAAGAACAAAAAACTTACTCAAAACGTGTGCAATATATATGAATTCCTGCAGGAAAGGTAAACTAATGCTGATACTGTAGCAATAAATAACATTTAAAATTGATTATTTCACCTCGAAATTATGAAGGAATCCTATACAGTTCTGTACTGCTGGGTGCAATTTCTGGTTTAATTTTAGTCTTAAATAATTACTAAGTATCACAAGCACAAATCATTTTCAGCATGTAATCATTATATCTCAATTAACTTACGATCAAAAGTTCCCGTACATTTTTTATGCTAGTACAGCGGTTCCAAACCGGTGTTATGCGTACCTCTGAGGGGTACGCAACGAACTAGTCGAGGGTATGCTGAAAACAATCGGTAATGGCGGACGCTACGTTCCCTCTATTTATACAAATATTTATAACTAAAAGTGTCACCTAGCCCAAGTGAAATTATGTAATAAAATGTGCACGTTACATTTTTGGGGTACAATATTAGTTATGCAAATACAGAGGGGTACGGGAGGAAAAAAGGCTGGGGACCGCTGCGCTAGTAGATGGCAGGTTTAAAAAAAACAATTGGCAACCAAATATTCCAGTATTTATGGCTGTATTTTCATATTTAATCGAATAAATGAACAACACAAACTTCTTTCAGGTTCTCGTGTAGGTTTGTGAGATAGAAAACAAATTTTCATCCCTTTGTCGCAGCAAAAAACTTGCATCGGCAGCATGTTAATGTTTCTAGAAAATATATATTTGAACATCACAAAAGGTTGGTGACCTAACTAAGCACTATGCTTACCCTTTCAAAAATAGTAGGTCAGATTATTGATAGGTAATTCATGCTCATGCTTCGTTGAATTGTTTTGAAGATTGCGGAGACCTGCTGCCGGAAATTTCACAATTGAGAGCGATAATTAGAGAAGACTCTACGGGTAATTACTGGGAAACTGTAAATTCATAATTACGTCCCATTAGAGTAACCTCATCGATTTCATTACTAAAAGTATTCAGCCTTTATAATCTTCATGCCATTCTAATTGGGTAAACAAAGAAAGGGAATTGCCAAAAATTCTCAAAATCAACGTTCTAGGTGTGAAGTGAAACGGTGCGTGTCACGGAATGGAAGCAATTATCGACCTCGTCAAATGTAACACAGTACTATTATGGAATGAATGTTTTCACCCGCCAAGGACTTGAAACTGTTCTTGCTTAACTCTTTTCCGTTATCCCCCATGAATGAGTCTCTCTCAACACAGGCCGTTGTCCAGGTTAACAATTGAGGGGTATTGTCACGTTAAGGGCAGTAGCTTCGAGCATACCTTCCGCTATGCGCCACAGGTGGGTGCGAGCCAGACCTAGTTCCCCGGTAAAGAATATGAAAGGCATAAAGAGTCGACAATTATAAATTTCGTTCCTTCCTTCAACATGGGAATACGGGACAAGGTTTGCAATAGAGAGGAAGAAAAACAATCCAGGTATTAATTCGCAATTAATGCTTAGGATCCAAAGGACGGTTCAAAACCCGGATGAAACTAATGCACATCCCAAACAAAAGAATATTGTGATCCTATTGAGTGAGAGCTGGTTCAGGGAAAGGAACTCGCCCAAAACAAGGACTGTGGAGATCGGGTTGGTGTGGTGGCTAGAGTGTTGGCTTCCTACCCGGCGGGCTCGGGTTCAAATCCCGGCAGTGGCAGAGAATTTTCAGAGACTGCACGATCCCTGCTTGAGTGTTGTGTGAGGACATTTCAAGCGCAGCACTCCGTCCGTCGGATGGGACGTTAAGCCGTGGTCCCCATGGCGCCTTTCGTTAAGAGCAGGCCAATGCAACGCCGGGTTTCTCTCCACCCTTCCTTCCATACCCTTCCCTCATGGCGCAAATGACCTCAGCTGTCGGTCGCCTCCTCCAAATACCATACCAGCAAGGGCTGTTTTAATTTCGCACGCTAGTGGCTTACCTATTTCGGGTTAAGCTTCACCATCACTCATAATCAAAATAACCTTCGGGTTTGCTCAATGAGTGAGTAATCCAAATAAAAACTGACCGCTCATGCTCAGCTGAAACTGTGATGACTGCAAATGATTTGACTGGAAGCAATTTCACGAAGTCACGCCTCAAACTATCCATTCCAAATCTGTAAATTTATGTGAGTCAATCAGCGATATAAATTCCGAGATTTTAATCTTAGAAGCATGCGCAGAAGCAAACTATAGTCCATCCTATCCTTACTCTTGAGGGTATGACAAAAGATTTTCAAAAGAGAGGAGGAGAGATAGTTACTCTAGGTATTAATTCGCAATTAATTCTTGGCGCAACACCACTGACGAAGCCCTAGAGAGTGGTTAATTGCAAAGGCACTCACCAAATAGGCCATCCGAGTTGGTGCCCTCTCCGGAATAGAGAACCCCCAAGGAAGTGGTTCATTGTCTTCTTTCTTAGCCACATAAAACGGACGGTGCGGGAAGGTGTCCTTGGTGTAGCGGCACGGAAGCACTGTCCGCGTTGGAGTTTCTCCCGCTCTCTCTGTGATCTCGCGAGGCCGAATGTTCCAGCCAAAACAGTCCCTCAGTTTGAACCAGCAAGCCCTATCGCCGTTACGTAACTTTTGGAAAGCTCGACTGATGGAAAAATCCTTCGATTAATGTGTAGCGTTAAAATCGTTCTCGTTTCGCGCGAAAATAAACGCAGGGATAGTGGGCCATAACGGCCCTTTTCGACCACTTCCCTCAAGAAATGCCTATATGATTGAGTATTGCGCTGACGCCGTAGCTAACAGGGCAAGGTCGCGCTTCGTTTGTCCGTACCTTTTTTTTTCTTCTGGTTCCGAAATGGGAACGGGGCGGCGTATTGGCGATTGCCATTGAACCGCATGAGAGGCAGGCAGTCGTGAAAATTATGATGTCTCGAACTAAATTCACACTCTGGCATGCGAGACCAAAAAGAGAGCATTTAGTTGAACCGCAAACCTACAAAAGACCCACGATGCACGGAAGGTAATGTAACGAGAACAACATATCAAAGGTTTTATACCGAAGTCAAATTAGAAAATTCAAGGTCACAAATTTAAAAAAATATAAATTAGTCTCCCATCACTTTTTATTTCCCGACGCGATTCGTCGACTTGGGGCGAATTTTTAACGTGAAATGCTATAACTCATTTGATATTCAATTCATTTTCATTTATTGCTGTACTTTTTTGTTTGTTGCTAATATTTCCGTAAAAATATTACCCACACGTCGGAAAAAAAGTTGCCAAAGGCTATTAAAGTTAGTTATGAGATACGTAATGACCAGATGACGCCGCAGGTCGGCATAACGCGTCGGGAAAAAATAGTTGTAGAAGATTGCATGACATTTCGGATTAAAAAATGAATTCAATCGACGTCAATAAATCAATTTATACTAAGCTTAAGGGTTTAATGTATAAAATTAAAGCAAAGCTCCAATATTATATTGTAGTTATCATGTTAATACTAAAAGTATACAAATTGAAATAATTATAATTCTAGGTTTTCAAGACTAAAGTTAAAAAAATTCCCAGTCATACCATCGCGTTTATTTTGATGAACTAAGGCGATATTTTACGCGTTCAGTCTAGATTATATATTATCATAGCTAATTGAATATAATTATGTACATAAATAGAGTGAATAATTAAATAATACCGAAAATATATCAATATGGGAAAAAAGGGCTCTTTATGTATGACAGATAATAAATTTATACTTAGTTAATAAGTTAAAAGCAGGAATTGAAGTACAATTTAGAAGTAGGAAATTTTATGCTTGTGTTTATAGAAACTAAACCAGAAATGTACTTCATCTTCGTCTATTTACTACCTGGTAAGACGCCTCAATAGGCGTGGCAGATAAGATAACGATTCCGGCCGTTAACCCACGCAGAAAAATAAGTACTAAAAAATACTCGAATTGATATATCGTCGGTTAGAAGTTTCCCCCGGGCAATACTCACCAAACGGGGTACTTCTTCTCCTCGAGTATCCGTCATTACGATGAAGATATCGGTATGATTGGTATTAGTGTTCATGATACATTTAATTAAATTGATTAATCCTATGCACGAAAGAATTTAAAATATGTCTATTCGTAACCAGAGTTTACATACTTCTTCTGGTAGTTATTATACACTTCGATTACAAGTTCGAAGGCAATCAAGAGGTTTTCATTGGGAGCCGCTAGCTTTATAATGCTTCATAACTTTGTCGACAACTTGCTAATTGCTCCCGTTTGAAAGACTTGCGGTTCAATTAAACAATCGATGAAGCAGATTATCTTAGTGGTAGATATGGAATACGGCAATAAAAAAACTGGACAAAGAGTTGGTAATTCCATTTGAGAGATAAGTAGGTTAAACTTGATAGTAAGTCCCACCTCTACAAAGTAACGATTCAAACGCATGTCTGGATGATTAATCGGAATAAGTCATTGAAGTAAGCTATTATTCTCACTTTTTCAATCTTCACCATGAGCATACAATATAAAGAGTACAGCTTTTCTTTAACGTCATTAATCACCTCACCGTGAAATGAGCAAAAAATAGGGCCAATCAATCAAAATGATGAACCGGTTATGGTAGCTTTTACTGAAAGCCGTGATTCCCACACTACTCTTTTGACTGTGGCATGTTCTTGTCCTTTCACTCAAACTCATTCTTAAGGTAAAAAAACCGCATTACTTCTCGTCATGCCATCAATAATCCTAACTCTGTTTTATTCTTTCAGCAATGAGCTTAATATGCATTCCTTAATCCGATGATGGTAAATTTTAATCGGCAATTTTTTTTAAATATCGACTGTCCACTTATCTCAGTAAACTATCGATTATTAAATTATGATTAATTTCAAACTAAATGCTCTCTATAACATACAGTATTTCTCTTCCTCTTGAGGTTTGGTCAATAAAAAAGGTAAGTAATTTCCTTTCTAATGTTTTGACAGCTATGTTGTAATCCTAACGGCTGGGATTTCATTTATGAAAATGGGATACAAAAATCAACCATTTAGTATTGGAGCATGGCTTATCTATAACATCGTTCATGTTTAAATACATAATTGTTGAATTTTGAAATATGACATGGTGCTCCTCCATCGAATGATGTCCAGAAACTGGTTGATTTTTGCTTCCAATTCCATACTTACCGAAGAACTCAGCCCATAAGATGAGAATGTAATTTTCGAAACATTAGCGAGGAATTGTTTTCAGCTTCATTCATCAACCCTCACGGGAACCAAAAACATACGTTTCATGTTTAACTGTCGCCTAAGGGAAAACATATCACACCGCTATTTTAATTTACTAATTAGTCAAATAGAAGTGCATTGAAATTAGTAAAAACTTGGCCAAAATATGAACAGAAAATCCTATTATATAATCCATGTAGTCACGCATTCGGAAGTAGATGATGCATACTTATATAAAGCTATTAATGAGTGACCGCGAATGTAGGTCATTTCACTCTAAACGCTCCCCCTGCTCTAGTTAATTCAAGTCTGAACAAGTGACTGCATGAATAAAAATCTCCTTGAGATATATCACCTTTGCTTGCAATTGACCAATAAAAAAGCCCATAGATCTATGAAAAATTGATAGAGTGAAAACAAATACGTACATCACGGTAAAATCTCATACAGCTTGCGATAGCGAAACTGATATGACCTTCGAGGGGCGATAGTAGCTTTTTTATCGAAGATGAAAGATAAAGAAATATTAAACTCGTGCTCAACTCGAGAATTGCTTTAGTGAGGATTCAATATAAGGTCAATAAAAAAATGTTAGGTCAAAATTAAATTCGTTGAACCCTACTTGGTTTCGTAGTTTTGCGACGCTTGGCGTGACTTGGGTCAATCGTTCATTATGCAGGCATTACAGAGTTCGCATTTCTCCATTTCCTTAATACCTCGAACGCTATCAAAATATAATGAATAATTTTAAGACAGCTCCTCATCATTGTGTAATTCGGGGGCCTTGTAATTGGTTGGTTGTAATGGAGTTGTGTAATTGGTGAGATAAGGTAATCACAGCAAGATAATCTTGCTCTCTTGACAATCACAACATGACAATCTTACTTTACTCTTTTTTGTTTTTTTTTCTGCTGGCCAAGCGGTTATAAACTTCCCTCCCTATCTTTTAAATGGTGGCAGAAGCCCTGAACATGCTTTAGTACAGCGAAAGTGATTGAAATTGCGATCTATTGAATTATAGACCAAAATTCCTTAAAAGAAAACAATTAAATTCCAATTCCAAATCGTGCTCAACTCCGCTCACTATCAATAAGTAATATGAATGAGATAAAACGGAGACTCAAATGGAAATAATTAAGAAAATTTAGCAGGAAAACTTGCCAAAGATAAATTCGGTAGCTATTTTCATTCGGTAAAGTTTGTCTTTCAACGGTACGGAGGCATGGCCTTCCTCAATTTCACGCTTTCCATTAGCGGCAATGCTCAATTTAGGAGGTAGGGGCGTGTGATTAGAGGGAAGAGACTATCGTGAATCCACAAGGTATCTACTAATTGAGCTCTCTAGCTAGTGAAAATGTTTGAAAGACCTTATGGGAACTAGAAATCAAAATACTTTACGAAAAACTTTTGCAAGAGAGCATTTGTTTCTTTCGTGCTCTTGAAATTAGCATTACGACGTCGAAGTTTACAATGTTCCAAACAAAAACACACAAAAATGGCTTTTAGAACTTTTCACATCGAGTAGTTGAATTCACCACTCCAGACCTTTCCACGACGTTTAAAAGGCAGAGCATTTTTAAGTTTCACCTTTAGGATATCATTGTATCCTTGATGTGAAAAACAATAAACTATAGTGCCTCGTTGTGGACAATAATCGTTAAAAGATTGTGCTCGTTATGACAAATTGTATCAAATATATTTCCAAGCCCACTAATTAATCGCCAACAGGAAAAATTATGGTCAACTCCTGTGAGAGTTCAGTCTCGCAACCCGACTACAGATGTAAAAGTGCTATAAATTTCCCGGAAACCACAAACATAAATCGCACTGCCTCATTCAAATTTTAAACGATAATGAAATTTATAGAGAGTATTTCGCAGGCCGTAAATTTGGTGTAAGTACCTTAGATTCAAACTGTCCTCGTTGAAATCGGTTACACATAGACCATGTAGACGCTCTCGTCGAGGCGTTTTACCACCAATAAAATATATCGAGTTTCCCGCAGAGATAAGCCAGATTCCGGTTTGCCTCCGCCGGACTATAACGTGTGAATCTCAGTTTCTATGAGCATCCAAGGTTATAAGGCTGCTTAGGCACTTCAATTGCTAAATTGCTCGCATTTTTATTACAGTTTTCAAAGCTGCATTGAAGCCAACGTCTGAAAATATCCCCCTTTTATGGCTAAGGTTTGATGATAAACGGCCGATACGAATTTCTTGATAGATTTTTCCGGGCAGATATCTCAGGTTTTTGGCCGTCGCCAGAAACTTTTAATCTACAAATATTGCAACAGAGCATTCTCCAGTCGGGAACTAGATGTGCTGTCACCTAAACGCGCATTAAAATGTACTTACAACAGACGGCGCGCCGCTCGCGTCTCTAACGACGCATTTCATGGGGAAATAATGAATCATTAAGGCTGCTCACCAAAATTTATATCCGCGATACATACAATATCGAATTCATAAATTGGCAATGCTATTCCTCGCGTGAGAAATCACAGTAGTGCAAATATTGAGACTAAATGGATTGCTCTGTATTCATTGCCGCGCTGCGTACGTTTTTTGAAACCAATGTCCTCGCAATACGAATGCAGCTTTTACGGGACGGACTGAGGCCTCCTCCATGGGCCTCTGGAGTCTTCCTCGTATGAATCAAGTATCTGCTTACACCCTCCATCCACGCGAACAACGCGGCAGTTACCTTCATTTAAATTCCAGTCATCATTGTGTTAAGGCTCCTCTGGAGCTATTCACGCTCGATGTAGGTGAACAGCATTACGTCCTCATACGCCATAGCTAAATCAAGGAGCTCGAGAAAACACCCTAACTTGGAAAACATTCATTCTTGGAAAGAAAAAAAGCTCTTCTTCAAAACTTTAAGTGCGCTATGCGCTAGGAATCGGCTGCAATTTATAAAAATAGGAGGCGAAATAAAAGTTTACGTATGAAAATTTCTAAGCATTCAACACTACTACTTGCTTGAAAGTAGTACTTTTTATGGTTTTAAACTGATATTTGATTCTCCCTTGTTTCCACAAACAAAATGACCAATACATCGCGTTTATCGCGATTGTATTCAAAGATATCAACATTTAAAATTGAGCATTCATGAAAATCATCACATTTAAAAAAAAAGCCATTGTTCTCATAGCCGTTCGTTCCATTTTTGCAAAGGGTTCAACAACGAGGTTCTCATCATAATTGGGAGACATAATAATAAAATTGCTGATTCCAATCCAACTTTCCCTTCATGTTCGTATTCCCCTATTCTGACACAACACTTGTATTTGAAATAATCGGAATACTGTAGCAAGAATCCTGGGGTGAGAGAAACATTCATTGGATTGCTCAAGGGGTAAAACTAGGCTTTTGATCTCTCTTTACCGCAATCACCCCGTCCAATCTGAAGTTTCGTTGTCAAGAGTCAGTTTGTGCTATAAGAGCGATCGAGGTGGCTGCACGATAACCAACCAGCTGAGTTCTACGTGGAATCCCCAACTTCGGAATTCTTACGATAAATGAAAAATTTAGTTGATGAAAGAATTAAAAATAAAGTTTCAGAATACTAATACAGTAAATCCTTGTTCATGAGGTTCATATTAGATGGAAAAAAATGAAATAGAAATAAACATTATGAAAGCTATGGCAATGGTCGTAGTATGCGTAGAGTCCCTTCAATCTCTCTGGGGTTTAGCCAATACAATCTTGGTTGTATTCGCAAAAGCTGCGAAATACTCTCATTTTTATTCACCGCATGTGTTAGTCACTTCGTCATTGTTTCATATCAAGCGGTGGAGCACTTTCCATCTTCTCCGCCTCCACTTACCCGCAAACCGGCGAGAGATGACGGGAGGAATAATCGCGAACCGTGACTTCTGGAGAAGTAGGTATGTTGTACACGGAATGCAAAAAAAAAAAGGATTCCCCAGTAGGCCACCGTCATAGGCGGATCCAGGGGGGGGGCACGGGGGCACGTGCCCCCCCCAGACCCTCAAAAATATGCAAGATTTTTAATATGGTCCCATTATCATTGCGTTCGTTTTGTATTACGAGGTATCCTTGTGCCCCACCCAGAACAAAATCCTGGATACGGCCTTGCGTGTGCCCCTCCCATAAAAAAATCCTGGATCCGCCCCTGGCCACCGTGCATTTAAATGGATTCACCAAACTCGCCACACGCGTCGCTGACGACAGAAATATCCCAATTTCTTGAGAACATGAAGTATAATTGGGGCTATTAGCCATAATTTTGGAGTCGTGATAAAATAATCTATCGAATCCATAAGTTTGAAATACTATTCCTCGCGAGAGAAAATTCTTTATTGAAAATATTGTGAATTAAGGGATTGCCCAGCACTCATCGTCGCGCAGCGGACATTTTTTGTGAATCGTTGATTGGCTGCTTTCAGGTTCTCTCCCGCGTCTGTTCATCCCAGGCAACGACAGGTTTCGCAAATGTTTCAGTTTCCTTCTTCAGGTCTTCACTTCGGACCTGAAGAAGCAAATTGCAACGTTTGGGATACATGTCGTCGCCTGAGATGAACAGACGCGGGAGAGAACCTGAAAGCAGCCAATCATCGACACCCATTCGCGTAAGCCTTCTTTCCAACATTTTTGGAAATCGGTTAAAAATCGAATGGAGAAATATACAGGTTGATAAAAAGGTGTTTTTCTCGAAATTTTAACTCTAGAAAGCTGATGTCAGTAGCAATCAAAGTTAACAATGATATTCAGGTCGAAAACGCACAATTTTTGAACTACAGAATCATTTAGCTTAGCACTCCGATTGGCCGCGAGGTTGCCCTGCTGCTGGATGCCTTAGATGCATCGCGATCTCCGGCAGGCAAAGCATTCGAAGTCATGAGTTGTCCAGAGCATACGGCAACAGGGCAAACTCGCGCCCAATCGGAACGCTTGGCTCAAAGTTTCTGTAGTAAAATAAGCTCTTATAAAAAATTTTTTTTTTAAACCAGCCTTTATATTTAGATTACAGGGGATGAGCAACGTTTATATATGACACAAAGCAAAAAAACTCAGTGACCCCGAAAAACCAAAAGTGACGTATTAAAAAAGTCACTATATTTATTAAATTTTCAGTGAATGGTAAGCCCCCTATGTTTCAAAATGCCACCCCTATGCTTTTAAATGCCTACCCCTATGTTAAAAATGCCACCCCCCTATGTTAAAAATGCCACCCCGTACGTTTTATGTAACGGTAAAACAATATTCAAACATTTACAAAACCTTACAATTGTTAATAAATATATGAAGATCATAATTAGCTGTTGTACAGTTTTCACAAATTAAATGTATATGTGAATAAATGAGAAAATTGTAAAGATTCGTGTAGTGTGTACAAAAAATAAGGAAAGGTTATGAGTAAAGAACGTATATGTATTAGTTAGGTTGCGTAAATTTAATTCTCTGATTGGTTACTAACACATAGAAATGTGATTGTAGTGTAAATATTCGTTTGTATTTATGTGTGAAGGTTAAAAAGAGTAACATATTACAGTAATAAGCCGAACATCGACCATTTGGAACTTCTTAGATCAAAAACATGTTTTGGGGGGCTATAGGTTGACTGGGGTTGGTTAAAGGGGGTTGGAGAGAAAAAGTTATATTTTCATGTATTGTCATCGGAAATGAAGAAGTGTGCAAAATTTCAGCGTTTTTGCTTCACAGGAAGTGAGTCAAATTTGAGTTACAAGATTTGTACCAGACAAACAGACAAACAAACAGACAGACAGGTTGGTGAGTTGATATAAAGGCTGGAAAAATGGTGCGTTTTCGACCCAAATATCATTATTAACTTTGATTTGTGCGTTTTTTTTCATTTGTAACTTTGGTTCCTACAGGCATTAGCTTTCCAGGGTAAAACTTTTGTGACACAATTTGTTTCCACCCTGTATAAAGCGTCAACGAGACGGATTGTGGCTTCGTAGTGCCCTTGGAAAGAATAATCGTAGACCGTGACCACTGTGGAAGAAGGTATGTATGTGCCTCCGGGTGGTAGTGCCCGGACGCGCCGTCAAGACTAGCGCCCGATGACCAGTCAATCGTCTCATCTTCCCCTTCACATCGCGTCCTTTCTCCTGAACTCCATGTAATCTTACACAATTCGAATTAACGGTCCCATGCTCCAACGGCGTAGCGAGAGGACTGGAGCACTGCCCACTTTAAATTGCGGACCAAGGAAAGCGTATAAGTGATGCAACCTCACTAAAAATACCTACCTTCAAAATGAAAAGTGAGAGCTCCTCAGAATGGTACGTGTTATTAGATCGCGCATGCTCACCGGCTTACTATCGGCGCAAAAAAAGGTAGAACGCTGAACTTAAGCATTTGTATAAAATCCTGCCGAAGCTCTTTAGGGACGTGTCATATATCGTTTTACTCATTGTGTATTCTATTGCAACAATGAATCATTAAATATAGGATAAACGTAAAATTTAAGCTTCTACGGTCGAAATAGTGAAGAAGAACACGCGAAAAACTATGAGAACTGTCGTCTTCTTCATCTCGTTATGGGCAAAAGATTTGATTCGTGCATTGCATTATATTTTTCTATAGAGAGAACGAAATCTTCGTATCACAAATAGCTTTTTTAAATTGAAATTTACACATTATTTGATTTTTTTTTATGACCGAGGGGTAGATTTCAATTTCCGAGGTGTAGAAAAGAAAATGAATATCGCAGTTACGTATCCTAAACGTCAAAAATATTTCTTAAATTTACATGCAAGGAAATTTTTATATTGCTCCTATTACTTGAAATAAACCAAAAAGACGAAAATCGTCGTTTTGTAGAGTGCATTGCCACGGGGTGGCAATTTCTCAATTCAAGGAAATTGCTTCGGAATAAAAAAAATTAATTTTCAGATAAATGAAATGAATTTACTATCAGTGACATTTACTGCTGGCTTAAATGGAATACTGGTTGCTGTCGCTATTCTCGGATTAAAATAATCGCTCATACACAGAGGGACCGAATATTACTTAATGCATGGTTATCACTTCCAAAATAAGTATCATTTAAGTTCCCAGATGTACATATATCAAATGAAATGCTATCAATACGATTTTCATGAAATCCACATTTAAAACGGAGAGAGCGTTAAATGTTTAAAGCATTTCTCTGTTTCAAAGAGGGAAAAATAGTAAGCTATCGAGGAAGGGAACAAGAAAATAGGGTTCGTGGATAGAGTTAAAGCCAATAGACCTTACTGTGAACCACAAAGAGTTCAACTTGATATTGGGAGGATGAACGGGCAGGGTTAATTCGTATAAAGTTTCTTGTAAACCCATCATAACTAGAAGATTATTTAAAGGATAGAAAAAACATTCTCCTTCAAAACGACAAGTACATTCTATGTTCCTCAATATGATTCTCACGATTACGCAAGTATCTTAACACCGTAAAAACCTGCATTAAAGGCCGTATTTAAAAAGGTTTTTTTTCCAGAATAAAAAGCATAGAAAGTCATTTTCATTTCCCGACACACAATAACGTGAAAGTGTACTTTGAATTAATCATGGAAGAATGTATGCACATGTACTTCACTCCCTGACGCACCTCTGATGCTGCCAGCAAGAGCCATGTGATTACTCGCTCTCTTGGGAGGTCTCTGCCCCCCCCCCCCTATATCCTTTGTGGCATTTTCTGGTCACTCTGCTAGTTCTTACAATTTTGTGTCTGTCGTTTGCTCCTCAAGGATTGTTTTTTTTTAGTGGTACCTAACTTTGCTTGATTAAAAATAGATAGAAAATGTAGTGCTACGACAATTTTTCCTAAGATTTCAGACGAGTTTAGAGGGGGTCGATTCTATTGATTAACGTCGTATCTCATCTCGTTCACTACAAACATTTATATGAGTCAGTCAATCGTGGGAAGTGGGTTTTATAGGACATGGATTTAGAGGTTAGCACTCCCTTATCACTGACACCCCCACACCACTCACACTAAACGCTTGCCTGCTACGCGCTATTGCCTCTCTCATCCCCGAAGTGTCCTACACCGTCTCTCCCTCCTCTGTTCTCAACCGGCCATCCTCGAGGAGGTCCGGGTCCTCTCTTCCCCATGCAACGAAGGCCGCTCCAGTTCATCCAAGACCATGGTCCGAAAGCATTGCCCCCACAATGTGAACGTGATCATTCGCATGCGGACCTGTGGCAGTCAGAACAATGTTGCGCACTACCTCCGCTACGTTTGGAGCGGGAACATTTAAAACGATTTGCACCAGTGATACTTAAATTCCAACGCAGAGTACAATTAGCATAAAAGAGTAATCACTGAAGTAAGACAAGGTTCTACACAAAAGACATGCTTATTAACCTGTCTTGTTTTATTGACCTTCATGCAGTATAAAAATTGACATTGAATGAAAAGTTAATGATATAGCTCTGCCCACCGATATTAGAGCCTAAGTAATGAATGTCGGCGTATTGCATTTCCACCATGAGGGATAAATTTTCGTTGTAAAGTAACTCCAGCTTACAGAGTTTACCTGTAGAATGACGGCATTGTGAATCAGAACACTGTTTTTCTAATTTGTTAGTTCGGAGAGGAGCATATTAGTAAGTTTTCATGATCAAAATACTGTTCCAACATTCTTCCCGATACGGCAGACTTTCCGCTCAATGAAAATCTACCTACCCACGATTATAGCGCATAACGCTATGGAATAAAATCAAGCCATAATCAAGCCGAAGAATATTGAGGTCATTCACCCCAGAAACGTATGGCGTAAATAATTATCAAGCACACAATCAATGAATCGCACCCTGATTTTCAATGAGTGAAGCAATTCTCACAGTCTTTACAAAAAAGCAGCAGAACAAAAGCAGCAGAACATTCCAAATTTTACGCATCAAGAATACAGAACGCCATTTAAAAAATAATATATAGCATTCCGGTCTGTCATATTGCATTAATAGGGTAGTTTCCTTCATCATAGAAAACGAAAGGCATTGATTGCGATTCGTTACCCACCATTAGTGTATTCATAATATACAAATTATTTTGTTTTAGAAATCCCTGTTTAGACGAATGTTAAGGGTCAATTTTAACCTCATTTGAAAAAGGCCATATTGGCGCCCATACGATGCTACTCTACGTGACGTCACAGGAACCTAGATGCTATACGAGTAGATATGAGTTTTACATCGTCTGAGATTACCAATGCATGCATGAGGCACAGAGCTTAGGGAAACATATCTTAATAATAACCTATTAAAATTGCCTAAGGTCGGAAAGTTTCCTTCGTTGGCTAGAGTATTAAATATCCTTTTTTAAGCCAAGCGCTACCTGTTAGCAGGGTAATATACGCTACCGCCATGCTCGACAGCAAGCAGCCTGCATTGTAGCGGCGTTCATAGCCTCGCACCGCACAAGTGGCGCATACAGCTGCAGCCAGACGTCACAGTCGGGCTTTTCCCAGCATTCATACTTAGCCGTCGCGTTTTCGCGCGCTTGAAAATTTTCACTTTTCATTTGGTCGCGAAAAATAGATGTCGTCATTTAAAAATCTAAAAGCGTGAAGCATGTACTCCAGGAGTAATAATCTTTCAATTTAGGCAATAAAAAAATAATATGAAACCACCTGATTATGAAACTTTTAGAATTTTCAAACGCACGTAGACGGTAATTATGTTGCCTCACAAATTGTGCGAAAAGCCAATAAAATTGTACCTCACAAGACAGCTGAAAGAAATTCTTAAAAAGGGAAAACTATCTTGGAAAAAAATAAGTAGTTAATATTTGAACTTCAATGTCACTAGTTCTTGGTTCCGAACACACACCTTATTGATCACCCTTGATATATCGCAAATACAAAGGTTATAAATTGGGCAGAACCGCAATAATCGCAGTCAAGGCGTCATTATAGCCGCAACTGATTTGGATTTTTCCAGATCCATTCTCCCCGCACAAGGTCATCTCTGCATCATGTTTTCGAGGTCTTGTCCCACCTTATTCGTTCTCCTAGTACTCGTCCTTCGTGAAACACGCACCCAGCCATAGTACTTGTTTTCCTCCAGGCCTTGGAGACAGGCTTCCGGCAATCCCAACAAATTTTAAACCGAGCCTCGCCGATGCGATGCAAATGCGAGGGCATGATACTCTGTGATAATCTCACCTTTTAAGTATCGCTATCAACCAGACCAACCATTTCCGTTGCGATTCCCTGCATACGCTAGGAAAATGTGGCAATGCAGAGTGATTCGCAACGAATTTTCAGTGATGTAGGAGGGAATGTTGGGGATGTCTATTTTATGTAGTTTTCGTTTGATCTACATGGAGGCGGAAGCGTTTGTAACTCAGTTGCCGCGACGCAAACGACGTTTTAGATGCAGTAATATTTCACATAAAAGACATCTGGGGTACCAAAAAGTGATGAACAGCATTTGGCACGAACAATGACATTATATTTTTTACGTTTAAAATTCAACTGTCTTTTCCCACCCTCTGCCTGAATTTTTGATTGAATGCTCCAAATTTAGGGATGGCGACAGAAATTGAGAAAATTATTAAAATTTGGGAAAATAATTTTTTGACATATTGTTTTATTTTAAGAGACGCGGGAAATATTTTATAACGGTTATTTTTTGAAAATCGTATTATTTTTAATACTTCTACTAAATTCCCAAATCTCTTTGTAAGAAACTATATTATTGGTACAAATATATCATGGGTAGCGATGATGTTAAATCGGCCGTTCATTAATGTCTCCCAAGTTTGGAACTAGGACATATAAATCGGAAAATTGATCATATTCTTAATGAATAAATGGTAAACGTCATTAAATTATATATTTTGACCAAGTTCAAGCGTTGATACATGATTGCAAACTATTTCTTGGAAAATGTAGTGTCATTAGTCGATAAAATAGGAGTTCGAACCCCGAGTCTTCTGCTTAAAAATACGAAAAATAGCTTTATTCAAGACCTAATATTGAAAATTAGTTGTAAAATAAACAATATGCAAGGGATTGTCATTACTACAGTGAAATAACATCGAATTATTGTGAAGCAAGGACTCTAAAATAACATAAATTATAAATTGGATCATCTTTGGGCCATTTGAGTTGTATGAATAAGTTACCGTACGTTCGCCGAAAACATGCCACTCACTAACCAGAGAAAAGTTGACCACGGGCGGGAGCGAAGTTCGCCAACGTTCTTGCTCTAAGAATTCATATACACGAGTGCACCATCTCCTGGCGCTAATGGACGAAGGACCTAGGCCGCAAGAAAACGAAAAGTGTGTGCTATTGTCAACCGGGGCGCTAATGAACACCCTACGAATATAAATGGGACGCGAACAAAATGTTCTCAGCATACTAATTCCTTGTCATCTTGAACGGACACGCGTTCTTTCCATTCTTTGGTGTCTGTCACCTAGTTTTTGGAACACGGTTAACAAATACTGAATCCTAACGGGGATGTGGCTTCAGCGTCCGAAGTATCGTCATAAATATTTTCTCCATCGTTCTTTAATAAGTATGGCAATGAGCACAGCTGAGAGTATTTTATTATCATTAAAGAAAGCTGTTTATGAGATATTAATCGAGAAAGGTCCACATTTACACGTGTTTAGAGGACTAATTACTTGCGCTCGACCAGTCTGTTTACGTGAATTATTACCCGTTTAAAACTTAAATGCCGTCATTTATAAATACGATTTTTACTCGTACTCGTATCACGAATGTATAGAGCGGACTCTTTTCAATATTTGCTTGAATCGAAAAATTATGAAACTTTCCCCCGATATTTTCTCATGAGTATTTTTTTTAATATTTGAGAAATAGACAAATATTGACGCCAATGTACACTGTTTAATGGTGAAATTTTGAGATGGGAATGTATGTTTTAATAAAGCAATTCTTCGCGAAAAAAAATAAATACAACCGGTCGAGAGAGAGTTATTCGACCTCTTAACTGATTATGTAAAATTAAATCTGTAGCGTAGGCATCGGGTGGCAACTTCTAACGGCCATTAATACTACGAATTGGCTCTCATACCTTGAAAACGAGATATTGTCGTTTAAATGAATCTGGGTTATTCAAGATCTGTGAGGAAAATACAAAGTAGTATCTTTTATCATGTTTAGCATATGGAAATTACACGACGTGTGGCCTTCAACCATTAATTAACTACTACTACTAAGTATATATATAACGGAAAAACGATACACCTTAACAGGCAATAAAATATTTTTCTAGTTCAACAGCCATTCAAGATTTTTAACCGGTCGTTGAGAACAAGTTTTTATGTAACGCATTGTAAGTGAAGATAAACATAACCACGCTTTGATTTTAGCTGTAAATTCTTCCATTTCGGAGCTTGTTAACATTCGTGAACCGCTGGATCGTTCAAATTATCTTCCTCCATGAATGAAATAATTGGCGAATTAACTGACGATATAAAAAAATAGCTTTTCAGGTGGCCTTCTAGTTAATTTTTTTGGTTATTGGAGGGAGAAAAAATATTATAGAGGAACATTCACTTTCACATCCATCAACCGAATTATGAAAAATGAAATTCAGAGTGAGACACAGGATCAAATTCTGAGACAGTGTCTGACACCAAAAGGCTAACCTTGGCCTTTACCTCACGAAACCAAGCTTAAATCTCCATATAATAAAACTGATAATCCATAAACTTCTGCTTTATTGAACTCCTCTCACATTATTGATTATTCTACGATAGCAATATTAACGGGATTGTAAATAAATAATTCCTTAACGATTTTTATATCTACTACAACGGGACATCGTGCATAGAATACGATATAACACAGAAACTTAGGAAAAATGTTCTTGGATGAAATAAATGGACATGATCGGACATTACGAGAGGTGTTAGTAAATCAAGGATATAAAAAACTGATATATTACAGTGTTTGAATGTAACGCTATGAATAGGGGTTAAATAATTATCCATTATAGAAATTATGATAATGATAATAGCTGTTTTTCATATTATTTTACCATAAAAATAAATAACGAGCGAATAGGTTAAAAGTAGGAGCAGGAGTTAAAAGTGGTGGAAAAGGTGGAAGTGGTGGGCGTGGTTAGGGGTAAAAGAAGGAGCGGAGTTATTCAATGTGTGAACAGCTTGGGGCTACTGACCAAAGGATCACGGGTTCAAATCACCCATGAAGCCTTCACATACCGCATACAAAAGTAAGAGGTGCCCTAAGAAAAGGCACTGGTCCCACTTCCCGACTATGTAAATGTCACACAACAGTGGCTTAGTCTGAGTTGAGCTCTACCCTCACCTGTAAAACCCGCCTGAAGCACTGAGTGGGTGAGACTGGAAAATGGCGGGATAATATGAGTGCATGGAATGAAATAAATTCCGCAGTGAAAGACATCCGTAGGCATTCATGATATATGAAAATATTCTTCACAAAAAAAGATAAGGAAATGCGGAAAAAGTGGTAATGGAAGTGGGTTAAAACAGCGCAGCTGATTTAAAGTGAAAGGTATGGTGAGCCACCATTATGGCCAAAAAAATTGTAAGAGAGTGAGTCAAGGTGAAAAATCTCCGGCAGGCATCGTGTCATAGCAATGACAAGAAAAAACCGAAAAGCAAATACTCTTTGTTTGCATGATTCCCAGGATAACACAAGCGTTTGATCTGCACAATGATCCAGTTGATAAAAAGCAATAATTCGTGTTTACAAATTACAAGAAAATGGAAAAACAAATTAAGGCTTCCAGTAGCCCCTAAACACTGGGAAAATACAACACCTGATGGCAGGTTATCCCTCTCCACAGCTGATGCAAGGTCGGGGTCCTTGTTAAAAAGCACTTCCACCACGAGATATAATTTCTGTGATAAGAGAAGAGAGTGATTTGGTTCTTTTTGGGATTGAGTAAAAGGAGGGACATACAAGTAAGTGTTAAGAGGCTTCTTTTGATATCCAGTGATTATGAATTAATTTGTCTTCGATCGCATAATGCCTTAAGGAGTTGGGACTAGAATTAAGTTTCGGCAAATACATGGAAGAACAATGGGATGGATCATCCATTTTTTTAAATTGCCGATCGTAATAAATATTGAAAAATGAAGAGACCCGAATTTTTCTGTTTCCCCATCCGTAGCATACTTATTGATTTATTCGTCGCGAAAAATAATCGGCCTTAAAATGGCAGTAAATTTGATCACGACACGGACTTCTGCGGAGCGGCTCATTGCCAGCTACTCCTGGTCCTCAATTTGGTATTTAGCTGTCCACACTCCAGTGAGTGATTCCTTCCCTCAGTGAGACTTTTTCTTTTAACTAATGTAAGCAGTGAGTCGAAACTGGTGACGTCACCAACGCATCACAAAAGGGGAGGCACTTTCCAATTTATCTTCTTTAATAATGAGTGAATGGCTGAATGAACCTCTCCACTTACCGAATTCTCTTTTGGATTGCGATTTCGGTTATGGCAAGTGAATTGTGACGATGAATTGTGAGTCATCGACCCCATTGTCAGCAAGACTTTTCGCTATCGCTATGTGAACTTTGACGAAGAAGGAAACATTACGGCGTCGGAAGAATTACAATATCCTGGTGGTGAGATTACTTAAAACATATTACGGGGAAAACGTAGGAACTACTATTAAAGGACTCGTGAAGAATCTAGGAATCGTCAAGCGTACTGGGACGAAGAAGTGAGACGTGATGCTTCGCATCTGTCAGCCAAACATCTAGGATCCGGCGCAATAAGATTTAATCCATGAATTGGGTAGTTTCCTTCATCAAAGAAAACGAAAGGCATTGATTGCGATTCGTTACCCACCATTAGTGTATTCATAATATACAAATTATTTGGTTTTAGAAATACCGGTTTAGATGAATGGCAAGGGTCAATTTTGTCCTCATTTGAAAAAGGCCACATTGGCGCCCATGCGATGCCACTCCACGTGACGTCACAGGGACCTAGTTTCTACACGAGAGGATAGGAGTTTTACATCGTCTGAGGTTACCAATGCATGCATGAGGCACAGGGCTCAGTGAAACATGTCTTAATAATCACCTATTAAAACTGCCTAAGGTCGGAAAGTTTTCTTCGTTTGATCGGGGAATCATTATCCTTACTTAAGCCAAGCGCTACCAGCCAGCATGGTACTCAGCTACCTGCTAGCATCCTGCGTCGTATCAGCGCTCAGAGCCTCGACCCAAGGTCACCTCACTTGCCGCAGCGGGAAGCAGAACGACGTCACGCGGAGTTTTTCCCGGCATTCATACTTACCCGTCGCGTTTTCGCGCGCTTGAAAATTTTCACTTTTCATTTAATCGCGAAAAATAGAAATCGTCATATAAAAATCTAAAAGCGTGAAATACGTACTCCAGGAGTAATAATCTTTCGATTTAGGCAATAAAAAATAATAGGAAACCACCCTATTATATAAAATAAAAAAACGTAAAAAATTGCATCTGGCGAACAGAGATCGTTATCCTGGTTTTCAGCTGAATAGGGTAGCGTTATGAAATACAGAGCCCACTAGAATGCCTCTTTTTGGCTCCGTTATCCGCGAGCAAACTGCAATAACCAGAAAACTAGCCACTATACATATAAATACAGTCATTGTGATCATACTTTTAGTCGAAGTGATGTAATTTGTGATTAATATAGAGAACTCCACCTCAGCAAGAAAGTTTTATAGCCATTTTTAGTTTTCAATTACGCCACTATAAAGTGTGAACCCTGAAATTGCATCGTACATTTTATATAGGCAACCCGCTACACATATTCTCATTTTTCCGTTTCAGTTATCAATACCTTAATGAAAGCGATTCCTCTTGCCGATACCGTATCTGTCATGGCATATAATTTTCGAGAGGAGTCTAAGCGACGCGTATGTCAAGTGATGCACTAATGATAGCTTACCATTTTTTTTTACTAATTTTCAGGTTTTTTTAGATTTCCGAATCAGCTATACGGCATAATCGAGTTTGAAAAATTAAAACAGAAGGTATTAAACGGTTGGGAAAAAATCACACCTGTTATAGCGACACGCAATTTATGAGTTTTTCCGAGCAATAAAATTCACTACGAGAAAGGTGAAATATGGACCGGCAGTAAAAAAGTAAGTTTTTTTTTAAATGCTTCATTGGGTCTCATAAGTAAGTATACCGCTCCAAGCGTGCTAATAAATCAGCACTCTGAGACAGTCGAAGGTCGACTTGTGATGATAAAGGCATTCATAGTTGAAGGCTCCTTCACCAACGGGTATTCTTCCACCTCCAATCATCTTTCGGAGCTTTGTGTCCAAAAATTTCAGTGGGTAGAATGCAACCATTCTTCCAGGTTTTTAATAAGATCAAAGCACCGCTGTTTCCAAATGAGTATATGATTGTCAAGTTAAAAATATAATGTGAATTATTCTAACCATCTCCTTAAATTATGCAAATAAATTAATAATGTTATAATTTAAAAATTAAAGAAAATTGGAAAAACGTTAGAATCTGTAATTATATTGGTATTGAATTTTTAATTTAGGTTTCAGCATAGCTGCATGAGAAAAAGATTTGAGTGCATAATGCACTCAAATTCTACTCTTAGTTGTATTATAGGCTTCTGAGAATATATTTAGGAGATATGAAGAAACGGGTGGGCCAGATGAATGACGAACGCTTATCGGAGGGAGAAAATATTCACATAAACATAACTATAACAATGTAACCAAATACATCACAATAATAATCCGATAAAAAATCGAGAATAAATGTCAAATCATCATATCGTAATACCTACTCGTTGATATTTTTATTCGTGTTTTCATAATAGAAGTACTCAGTCAATTGGGGTTTCTCGTGAAAACATTAACCACTTCTAATTTCATAATTAATGAGAATACGTATCTAATTAATTAATTTTCTCTGTAAGTTGGATAGTCTCTTTTCAGAAATAGACATTAATTTTCATGATAGAAATTCACATGTTTAGATAAATTCTTTAGGAGATAAACCAATATCTTGCACCACTTAAACTAAAATTTATCATAAAATAAGAAAATTTTGCTTTCTAGGATTTATTACAAAAATTATTCGGATTTAGACCAGTAATTCACCCAATTCCCAAATTTCAAGGGCTCAGGACTCACTACAAGGCATTATTTCGGCAACGCTACCAGAGGCAAGTTGGGGTCCACTATAGCAGAGCTCATTCAAATCAGTATTCAACCGCTTCGGCAGGCACGTGGGTAAGTATCGTACGTAGGAAGATCGATTAACGCGGAATGAGATCCGGAAATCAAATCTCTCACATTCCAACTGTTCGCGGATACCAGTGAACCCGATGCGGAACACAATGCTTTTCCAAAAAGCGTAAATAAGAAAACTCACTAAGGTATTAGCATACAGGATACAATGGGTAGCAACGGATCACATGGTTTTCTGGTTCTGCACTCGTTTCCGCGTCATGAGCCCCGAAAAAGGCCTTCGCCAGAGGACGGGAGCAGTTACAAGGGCGTCTCCCCGAAGACACGTGTGGGACTTACGGGAGGAGTGACTGAACAGTCGTGGAAAAGGGGGGCGGAATGTTATTTAAAAAAAAAATGGGAAGTCTATCGGTGGACTGGTCTCGTGCACTAAATTGTTGCAGATGGTCATTGCAAGGTGGCAAGGAGACATTTATTTACACCTGGGATTGAAATACATTTCAGTCCCAGGGCCGCATTTACTTTCAATCAGCAATCAAAAAAACTTGTACAATTCACATAAATAATTTTAATATCGACCAGTTTCGTCGCTGTGCAACATTTTCACCTACCCACGAAACTGGTCGATATTAAAATTATTTATGTGAAATCTGCAAGGTTTTTTGATTCGATATGAAGCAATTTCACGAAGCCGAGCCTCAACCTATCAATTCTTTCAATCGGCATTTTAGGGGGCGACTAGAAATGTAAATAAGATGATCAAATTAAGAAGTTTTGAACAAGCAGTAAACCATACAAAAATGCTCCAATCAGATGGTGCTATGTCACGTCACTGACTATGAACAGAATTAGAAAAAGTGATCAGCCGGAAAGTGGTACGCACTACTGAGCTCCTCTTATGTAATTCGGTAAACAGCAAAGTCGACGTGAGCGGCATCTTGTCAAGATACACGTAATTTTCAGTCATTTGTTTTCTTTGATAAAAAGGTCGCCAACAGCAAGATAAGAGGGCCTCACGGGTCGCTTCTGAACCGTGGGACGTACTGAGAAAGCCTCTGATTTAGCCCCTTCCGTCGTTTGAGGTATAATGTCGCTGTGAAAGCTCATGGCCTTGCGCAGAAGACGATTTTGGGACTGGAAGAGTCTGCTCCCTTAAAACCGGTGGTGACTGGTACCATCGTAAGACTCATGCTTAGGATTTCCGTGGCCAAATTTAAAATATGTCACATGCCTTCAATGAATTTGAATCCCCACAGCTAATTGCCAAACTGGATTATGGAGGAGGTCGGGCGTTGTTCACCTTTCACCATCGAATTTGACTTGGGTACGGCTGGAGGATATCGGCTACCTTTCTTGATCTTCCACAACGAGTGAAAATGTCCAATACAGCTTGGAATATCTTCACTACGCCGAGACGTTTTGCCGGCCATCTGCCAGCCATGTACTCAATTTGCCCTCCGTTACATTGTCTTAAGGCCGTTTTACACGGTACACGGAATTGCGCAGGTTAGAGCTGCATTAATTTCTAAAATGGCGTGGAATTGCGCGAATGCATGAACGAATTTAGAACAGGGGCTATTTTGCCGTCTCGCATCCACGCATTCTCGCATGTGTTCTAGCAATTCACCGCTTTACACGACGCAATTTTGATTGCGCCTTCACACGTACGTCAGACTGCGCAATTCCGTGTACCGTGTAAAACGGCCTTTACGCCTCACATTCATTTCATTCTCCACGTTTCTCACATTATTAATGGCGCACGAGAACTTTTATTCACCTGATGTATTTTTTATAAGCCTTAACACTTACTGTTAGTTATGTTAGAAACTGAGCATTGGTTGTCATTCAAACTACTCACAAGTACACTATCTTTTTATTTGAAATTAATGATGCCTTATTATGTGCTTTTACTTTTTTATTTTTTAGAAATCTCTGTTAAGATTTAAATGCCTCGTGTTATTTCAAGTTTAATGCCTTTTGGGAAAGTCTCACAACGAAACGTAAGGCTGCAACATGTAGGCCTTAACACGGCTGGAAACCCGAAAAGAATTCATTTAATGATGAATTGGTTATATTTCAGTCCTAAATATGAAATCAAAATGTTTCCTATGCGTTGGCGTTGAAGAATAAACGGTTAAATTGGCCAAATCTCAAGAATAATCTAATCAATATGAAGAAAAAGTTGTTAAGAGAAAAAATATGCGTAAAATTTCAGTCGGTTAGGTCAAAAATGCGGATTTTTAGCGAAGGCCATGCGTTCACTTTAGTCCACGAGAAGAAGAGGTATATGTGGAGCAGAGCAGTAGGCGGGAAGTCTGTGAAAAGTGAAAGAGATGCTGGGAGGGAGAGGCCCTGGGCGAGTGTGAGGGCGCATTTGGGGGACGATAAGAATCGGTTTGGAGCGGATACCGCGGCAACATCCAGGAAGTAGGGAGGGCACCGAAGGAAGGAGACGATTGGATCGGTATGCCTTTCCGACATTTACCCGAACCGTTTTAATCCATGAAATCCTTGAGGGTGTAAAACTTTCAACCAGGAAGCGAAACGTCGCCGTAGCAAGTGGAACCTGCTGTCGCAAAAAAAAAAAAAAAATTATGATGAACGCCAGGCACCTTCCCGCCCACAATAACATCACTCATAGAAATGCTTCGGTTACTACCAATTTCTTTCCATTACTGAAATTCGTACAGAAAAAGCCCTTACAGACTAAACTTAAAGGTAATATACAAACTCGTTAGCGAGTAGATTTAATGGAAGCTAATTTTACGTGAATAAAACACAAATGTGTTTTATTTATACATTAAATTATATAATTTGAATTTTCCACTATTTACTTAATGTGACCCCTATCGGTTTCCACGCTCTTTGCGTCATTTTAAGAAGTAAGGTAATGCAGACACGATAAACATGGAGGAGACGGATATAGGATGAGTGATGCGTATTTGAGGGGAGAGTGGGACTAAGGTTATGATTTTTGGGAAGTTAGGATAATGAAAAATCACAATTATTTCTTGTTCCACTTTATTATTTATCCATTTGTTTAAAAATCCAATGTAAAAGGTCTCATGTACTGTTTTTGGGTTTATTGCAAATAAATAAATAAATAAATTTCGAATATTTAAATGGAATTTGGTACCCACATCATTTTATACAAAATTACGGGTTCAAAATCCACGGTTATTTTTTTTACAAAAAATGTGGATTTAATGTGCCTAATGAGGAGATTCTTTTCATGATTTTGTCTGTCTCTCTTTCTTCACCTCCCCGAATGGCTTCCCCAAGACCAATGGCACATTTCTCTTATGGTTTACTCTTAATTATAACATAACCTAATCAGAGGATCGGGGAGGAGAGGGAGCTGAAGAGATTTTTTCATGTGACTAAATATCGCCTGAGTTATAGATTTCCCTCAAATCAAACAAAAATGCATTCAGGAACACAATCGGAGAAGGGTTATTGGGGACGGCATGGGATCCCCGATGTCCTCGCAGTAGCTCTTCACCTTGGCTATAATCTTGGCGACCTCTCTGGCACCTCGCATATAAGGGTGCTTAGGCCGTTGACCCGTGACCACGTGAATGCGAACTTTCCCTTTGTCCCCTCCACTTGTCAGAGGAAACACGTGCGAGAGCTGTCTCCGCCTCGGTCACTCCGCTATGCCGTGCGCCTCCTGACCTTGCGTTGCATGAAAAAGGTCGAGCACGATTAACCTGCACGTTCAGTTGCCCAAGGCCTGAACTCGATGTTTGCCGAGCTTTCGGAGTAATGCGGAAAGAGGGGCGGGGCTGTGTCGGAGATTCGCGCTCACATTTCGTGAATATATCTCTTCCTCCTCCCCTCAGACGGTCACTGCTTCCTGTTATTCCGCATACCAATAAAGACCAATTACAGAAACCGGTATGTTTATTTAAAAATGGACCATTTTTAGTGAAACTCCGCTAATGTGTATAATTAGTGATACACTAGGATCAGTAGTGGATCCAGAATAGGGGCAAGAGGGGGCTTAGGGGGCTCTCCTCTCCTGTATTTATTCGACAATTGTGCAAAATTACTATTTTATCTATTGTAAATAGTATACCTGGGGAGGGGGGCTATAGCCCCCTCTAGCACCTCTCTGGATCTGCAACTGCCTAGGACAGAAGGGGATAGAATTAAAAGTCACCGATTTCATTTCATAGATACGGAATTTATAGAAAACATATAGCATAAATTACTTCTCAATACGATGACATAAGAACGGATTTATTACTAAATATGATATGATGCGTATTAAAATGATTATTTGGTTTACCGAGAAAAATCGGCTAAGTTTCCCAATCATATTTACCTATCGAAAAGACATCTTTAAATTACATTTTTGCTTACTTAACAGTTAATCAGTTAGTCGAATCATGTTTTAAGGAAAAAAATTTAAAATATACTTAATTCTATCGATGATTCCATTGCTGCGGGAATGGCACTTCCCAACCTGTACGTACCTTGTGGCTGGAGAGGCGATATAATCAACAACAAAATATATCAACTCCTGCCACCGTAATCAACTCATTTCCCAACACAACAACAATATTGTGAAAATTTTGAAGAAAACATTATAAAATCATACAATGCAATAAATACAATATTGTTTTGTTTCCAAATTATAAATCTTTTTGAACCATATCAAAATAAATCGATAATTATATTGTAAATGCATGAATACGTCACCGGAGATTATTTTCCGACACAAAATTCTCACTATAATCAGGAGACGCATATTTTAAAAAACATTCAGGCAAAGACTAAAATTCTCGTGCAAAATATTTAGACGTAAGAGGTAGTACAGGAAAAGCAAATGACCTCCCAATCATGACTATGTGAAATCGCATGACTGAGGCTTAGTCCAGGGTGGACTCTACCCTTACCTTTATACACCGACCTACGGGTAGAAACACTATACGAGAGGTTAGATACCTTTTTATAGCCCACTCCTCAACAAATAGTAAAAGGTATTTAGCCACACCTTTCATCGGGGTCATTTTTAATTAACATTTTCTTGATTTATGTGCATTTTAATTGAATATATTTTAAAATGAGTTGCAACCAAGAGTACCAGAGGAGTACCATTCTATATTTTAAGAATCATTGATTGTTTAGTAACAACACAGGAACTGGACTGATTCTTAGATGGAAAAACGTGACTCACAGTTAAATATATAATTCAACACACACAAGAAATACACTAAAATACTTTTGATCCTGCTATCACGGTATTAACAAATACGGCTCACTGGATGAAAACTAGAAAGTGGTTAAATAAGTTCATAATTAAACCTAAATTGGCCAAATAGTTTTCTGCTCTTGTTAAAGAAGTTGGACTGATCAATCAAGACAGTTGTTTTGGATACCATATAATTTTAATACGTGTAAGTCCGATTTATTTTATTACTGGCTGCGTGGTAACTATGAATAAAGGTGCGAGAGAAGATAAGGACGACCAGTTTTATCAGCGTTATACATATTACGACTTCCATTCAAACCTGACTTGATGGGTATAACTTAGATTGATTTGTGAGAGATAATTTGTGTAATCAGGATGATTCTGAACAGATGGTTTCCGAACACTAGTAAACAACTGCGCACAAACAGAGATGATCGTATATTTAGGAGATTATTTTATGACCACCTTTCTAAGTCCTATGTGTTCTATGCGGAAAATACTAGATTGATGATTGGACGTGACTTTAATAGGGAAATGAACATATTTATTGCTGCGAATCCGATGCCCAGCGGAAGCTCCTTTCGCAGACATTTGTAAAAGATAAGGGGCTAATGCAATCGGAGAGGAAAGTAATAAGATCATTTTCCTGCAGGAGCCGCGCTCATTTTTTTCTGTCTCTCAAAATAAAAGCTTCAACGACTTGGCGGGGAAATACGAATTAAGCATTTATACACACGACGTAAATACATCTAATAGCAAATAATTAATTATAATATAGCAATGCGTTTTGAGCAAATAATTAATAACATTATCTTTAATATGGCGCGTCTGTAAGCGTATCAGACTAAGTTTTGTGAAATATTTTATATCAACATCAAAATTAAACCAATGGTAACTTAAATGGTGAATAGTAAGATTCACATCCTCCTGCTTTGGAGAGACGGTGTTAAGTGTACCCTACACTTTGTTCTTCTCTCCCCCAAATGTACCTCCTCTTGAACACCCCAGAAATGTTTTCTTGGCTACGGTGTTATCGGTAAAACCACTAATAAACACCATATTGTGATTGCATTAGCGCAGCTCGTTCCTCAATCCTATCGGATAATCATTTCATTGACACATATAGTTCTTGAGGAGTACTAATTTAGGGAAAATAAGTTTGCTTTTTTGACCTCTTATAGTAATCACCCGTTCGCAAAAACAGGTTCGCGCATACGTGATTAGTCTGCTAAGTTCCATCGAACCATTGCAGACCTTTATTATTCGGGTAGTGAAATTGATTCAAAGTCAACCTGTTCATGCCGTAACGCTTTACTGCACAGAATCTAATTTTAGTATTTTTCTAGGTTATCCTCAAAGAAAAAATTAAACAAAACGCCCTGAAGTAAAGTCAGGGATGCCGATTTTATGAAACTCTGTAGTCAATTCAAATGCTTCTGTCCTTCTCACAGCCATTTGATTTATATTTTTATTCACAGAGGTTTCTTCAGGGGCGAGTTCGCCATGGGATCCATCCCGCAGCTATCCATCCTCAAGGGTGAGTCGACCAAACCGGCCGACTGGCGCCCTCTCGAGAAGCTATTCGAGTCGGCCGCTTCCAAAGCGTCTCCCGGGGACGTCGCCGTGGCTTTCGGCGGTCGGACCACCGCCTTCCGTCAACTCAACGCCAACTCCAACCGACTGGCGCGCGGCATCGCCGCCAGGGGCAGAGGCCGCCACGGCGACCCTCCGCTGGTGGCCGTCTGCATGCACCCTTCCGACCGACTGGTGACCCTTCTGCTGGGCTGCTGGAAGGCGGGCACCGCTTACGTGCCCGTCGACCCCTCGTTCCCGCCCGGCAGGGTCGCTCACATCCTTTCGGACGCCCGACCATTCTTACTGGTCAAGGATGAGGGCGTGGAGGTGGACTCGGGCACGGTCCCCACAATCAACTACGAGGCGCTGACGGCCGAGTGCAAGCAAGTGTCCGATTCGGACTTGAAGGATGCTGAGAAGCTGCGAGGTTCCAAGGACGTGGAACCGATGGAGAGGACGGCCATTGTGCTCTACACTTCGGGGAGCACTGGGGCTCCCAAGGGGGTGAAGATTCCGCACAGGTGAGTAACAGTTGGGAATGAACGTTTCCATCATCATCGCCGGTTAACTAAGACTGGTTTGATGAACCACTCCACTCTATCCTCCTAAACGATTGTCTTTGCACCCTAATGTATTTTCTCTTAAGAACTAATTTAGGACTCGTTCTTTTGTCTTTGTTGAGCTCTTGGGGTAAAAACACATTGCCGGATTCCATCATCAATAATGAGACTGGCTTCCAGTGGCTCCCAACTCAATCCCCCTACCAGTTAATATTAACACCTTTATGTATACTGCCAATTAAGGACTAGATTAGGGTACATTCCTTAGTTTCTATTGATTTCTGTGTATTTTGAATTTCCAGTCAACTGCTCTATACTCGTTCAATTATGAAAGTAATGCTCTGGCCTTTTTAATTTTCTTTCAATGCATTCATTATCATCGGTAAGCGATCCTGAGAATATTTTGTCACAGCTCTCTGTTTCACACAACAGTCAATCTTTTAATAGGTACCAAAAAGAAACACGCTTCAAATATTAGTTTGCATGTTTTAAAAAAAAAAACACCAGAGCACGTTTCTTTAAATATATTTTGTGCGTTTTGGCTTTGCTCAGCCCGCAACTACTCGTAATAATAACAGTACCTTTTAAACTAAGAAAAAATATTGACGTTTATTTAACTATCGATTGCCTGAGATTAAAATATATACAAGTACGTATATTTCAATTCATGATTGACTTAAATAGTTTCCGACTTTTTTATTTTCTTCCACTATGGAATTTGTTTGATAACTGGCGGTTTTTGTATAAAACCCAGTCGAAAAATAATACTGTACCCCTATTTTTTATCTGTGCACGAGGGAATCCGCTTATTGTGTCTGAAATACGCAAGGGTATTTTAATTCTCTATCTTTGTCTCCCTAAAGGGCCGTTCTGAACCGCCTTCACTGGCAATGGCGCGCTTTCCCCTTCGCCGAGGACGAGCGCGTGGCCACCTGCTTCAAGACGGCTCTCACGTTCGTCGACTCCGTCTCCGAGGTGTTCTCGCCTCTGCTTCGCGGGCGCGGCGTCGTTGTCGCCCCTAAAGGCGTCTCCCGCAACCCCGAGGAGCTGCTACGCCTGCTGGCCGAGTGGGGAGTTCGTCGCCTCGTCCTCGTGCCCTCGCTCCTGCGCGCCATCCTGCTCTGCGCCAAGCCAAGAAGTGGAGGAGCATCCTCCGAGGCCTCGAACCACGCCAGGGCCCTGAGGCTGTGGGTGTGCAGCGGAGAGGTGCTGCCCCTGGAGTTGCTCCGGGACTTTTTCGCGAGGTTCCCCACCGGCGCCACCATCTGCAACTTCTACGGCAGCACGGAGGTGATGGGAGACGTCACGTACCAGGCGTTCTCCTCCATGAAGGAGGCAGAAGAGTGCGACGGATCGGTACCAATTGGTGAGAGATTACGTAGGCGATGAAAGTGAACTATACCCTTTCCTTCCCAAGGTTTTGCATCTTTTACTCAAAAATAAATGTTCGTTGGTAAATTACTAATACCCATTCCAGTTACGGGATTTGATAACACTTCCCTGAAAGAAGTTGGCGTTAAACTAATATTAAAATGGGTGGCATTAGACCCAAATCCCCATGGATAATTCCACGTCCAGCGAAGATAATTCCGTAGTTAAAAATCTCACCTCAGCAGAAAGGAAATAATTGATTGACGGATGTTAATCGATGACTCCACTGCTGGAGCAATAGCGATTGTCTCTATTAGTTACTATTAGGATTTATTCGCATTCGTTCAGATTTGTTTTCTCCATTCCAAGGAAAAAACTAAATACAGCGAGTGTATATGTAAATTCGTGGTACAGCGACTGAAATGCTCTTTCTACCACTTATAGACGAGAAAACTATTAAGACGTAAATATTGTGGCTTTGTGGATACCTGACTGGATTTGAGATCATCTGCCTGAATGAAGTTGTCGTTTAACTAATGTTACCTACACATGGGTCACAATCTGATCCAAAGTCTAAAACATTCTAAATCACGCCCTAAAGTAAATGTTTCATTCATGCCATTATCGATGAAGAGATAGCCCGCGATAATCAATACCAAATGATCTATTGTAATACCCATTGTCAATGAGACGTTATTCCTAATGGCACTAATCCAAATTTATCACCTTCTTGGATGATGCAAATATATTACTCACAAAAATAGAAGAACAACTACCACTGATATAACGTTTGATAGATAATTTAAGATAATGCAAAGAGTTAATTGAATACACATACATTTTTTGCAGCATATCCTGGTAGGAGAGATCATGTCCACCAAAATGAGCAGCAGTAGTTGTTTTAAATTCTAACATATCCAAAGCCAGAAAACTTTTCGTGAAAGGGGAGTATTTTGAGAGTGGCAGAATTTCGGTGTGGATTCACTTAAAGGGGCTACACTGAAGACCCTTTATCCTAAACATTTAGGAGTATATGAGTCCCCAGACGATCCCATCCCTCGCTACGGCCTTATCTTCAAATTATCATTCCTTCATACAGCCCTCGCTAGTTTACCGGTGAGGATCAGGTAGACTACGAAAATTCTCGGCCAGCGCCGGGATTTGAACCCGACCCCACGGTGTGGGAAGCCAACACTTAAGCCATCACACCAATCCGATCCCCTGAAAGTTAAATTAATCGTTAGTTACTATTATACATCATGAAATACAATCACGTCGAAAAATGGAGTTTTATAAAGGTCGCCATGAGGGGAAAAAATTCTGGGGTGGCTGAAGGTCCTCTGGCTACGCCCGGCTACTACCTGAGGACTGCCCCTGGTAATGGGCCCTGAGCACTATCTACCGGTAATCAAATTCGAGTATTTGAGTTTTGAATTAAATCTAAGGTCGTAGGAGAAGAAAATTAACCAAATAATTTGGACTCGCGACACTATTCCGGTGAAAAAGAAAGTCGGAACCTCTAATGATTTCTCCAAAGCAAGCCTTCGTTCTATTAATTCAATATAGGTCATATAGAATCTCCAAGAATTTTCTGCCGTTAAGTTTTCCGGTAAAGATATTCCGGAAATCCAATTTAACAAAAGAACTCTTAACTCATTCCGACTCTTCCAATGTAAGCTTTCCTCTGAAAGACAAGTGACCAACCTGAAGATAAAGGCTAGTCTGAGAATTATTAAAAAGAAACGTAATTCCGTGATATATTTAAACAAACTTGCATGAGTAGTGTTACGTGCTATCCATTTTTTCTCTCGTGATTTTTTTGTGCATAGTCTTTTGTCGAACCCAACCCTATTGGATGAGAGAAATAGATTTTATTTATTCAATTTTGAGGCCAATTATGACAAACGTAGTTGCGACTTATCTCATGATCTGCACATGAATGGAAAAGTTTACACCACCAAATTACTATGTCGATGAAGGCAACCGCGTAGTGGTGCAGTAGACGCAGCTTGGTTTCCGGGTTGTCCTCCGTGTCGATTTTATCTTCGTGATGATAGTTTCGCCGGCGTTGCGGCAGGCACCCTCACATTTATCCGACATTTCTCGCCTGAAGACTATCACAGAACTATTTTACCCAAGAAGAAATGTAATAGCCAGGCGTTAATGTGACAGTGATTCACATCAGAATGTGTTCACAATAGTCATATAAAATGTGATATGGCTGTATCAGGATGACGAGAAATTCCAATTCTGAACGCCATAGATTTCATCCTTGCTTCTCTCTCCCGTTGAAATAGCTGGAGACTTATCGACGAAAAGCTGGCAGATTACATAACACCCACTGGAACTGAACCAAAAAATTAGGTATATGCAACAGTTTTCGTAAATCTAATCGCGCAACGGATAAAGAAACTCACTTCCGAATTCTCTGCTGATCCAATCCAGCTAATAAAATGTTTTCTCTTCCTTTCATCATTCACTGTCTTAACAGGGCGACCACTGGACAACACATTGGTCTACCTGCTGGACAAGCAGTTCCGCCCCGTGCCGACAGGAGAGGTGGGGGAGCTGTTCGCGTCGGGTTTGAATGTCGCTTCAGGTTACATTCAGTCCAAGGAGGCCGACCGCTTCTGTCACAACCCTTTCGCCACGGACCCAGGTGAGTCAACCACCCCCGGAAACATTATCTTCCTCTGAAATTCGTACTACCGCACCATCATCTCCGTTCAACTACGTTCATCGCCAAGTACTTTGCAAAAGATTCGGAATGAAATATGCCAACGACAATCAGTATCGGTCCAAACAACACACATTTTCGTCAGTAGAGCATGAAACCAACGCGAGATATTGTCACTAAGCTCTCTTAAAGATTTCACGAAATACATTTATTGAAGTGGTGGATAAATATTTAAAATAAGACAAGATTGAAATAAAAAGGTCCATTCAGAGTGTTCAGGGTTCATATGTCCCAGACCCTCAAATGCAAGAATAAGCTGAGAGGTCTAACAAAAATCATTCTCAGCGGTAGAAGCCCTAATAAGTGCTGACCCCAAAATGTTCAGATAGGGTTTTGCTCCAAAAATGTCTCTACATAGCTTTCGCAATGGCTCTAGCAATCTCGGCTAGCTCATTGTCAGTTCTAGCGATCTGTAGCTAGCTTGGGAGCAGTTCGAAGAGAAATGACGAGGTTGACTTAAATTCATTGGGAGATTCACTCGCCCATCGTAAAGTGGCGGACATCGCGTTATTTCGCAAGTACACGTAGCGGGCTTGTTGATGTACGTGATTCACTATGGATATGATAGTTCCCATAATTTTTTTCTCAGTTTTCTTTTCTGAAACCTTTAGGGTACATTTTGGGCCTACATTCTTCGAGGATATGTTCGGGCGCCTTCGGCGACCCCGGCGTCTTACGCGGCCGCGTACTTCGTTTGCACCTCCGACTGGGCCTTAACAACTGCTCTTACTTGGGAGGGGGTTTACCATTATGAGCCTACTACTAGATTTTCATCCATTTAGCTCTCATTTTTTATTTCGCCTCTCTTCCATGCATTGAAATCTCCGACTCTTTAGATCCCCTCTTTTTACTAACGCCACTCATCTTCCGGAAATGAAACTTAATTCAAACTTATTGTCAGTATAAATTAATCTCAGAGTCTTACGTAGATATACTATCGCTTTTTCCATCTTATGTTAACCAGATGGCAATTTTGAAAATGCTCGCAGAAGTACTTTTTCCCCTTCTGCCACCATTATGAGCACGCATCACTCTCGCTCAACCATTAATATTTCGTGAAGCACTACTAACCCCTCTCTTATACGTGCTGCGGTCAGTAACGGATACGGAAAAAACTCAAGGGGGGGGGGGCGCAAAAGATACCTTGAGTTACCTTTACTTTTATCGTAATAAAAAATAATCAAGTCAGATACAAAGTTTAAGAAGTTTTTAATTAAAGTGATTATGTAAAAATACAAGACAATGCCTTATTATGATACAAAAAAGTTACAATTGTGATTCTGTAATGCTTGGCAATACGGGTGGCCCCACAAGGGGAGGGCGCGCGCCTCCCAATCTGTATCCGCCTCTGGCTGTGGTAGAACTTAAAACGATGCATTATTTTCCAAGGAGTATGTTGAGCCCTTAAGCTGTTTTACACGGGCATTTTATTGCACTTTGCACAACTAATTATTTTCTCAATCTGGCACGAATGCAGGAACTAAATTAGAACACAGGGTATTTTGCCATTTCGCATTCAAGCATTCTCGCTCATGTTCTAGCAATTCTCCGCTCTACACAACGCAGTTTCAAATGCTCACTCGCACGTACGTCAGATTTTTTTAAGTACATGCCCGATTGACAAGCAATTATTACGGCAAAATGTAAAAAAAACTTCACATTTATTACTGAAAAACAAACTTATACGTGTACATTGGAACTCAAGACGTCACTGCCCCCCTTCTACCACTATTTGAGTAACCCATCCATATAGACGTATTGGCGTATTTTCTTAGAGGGATCACGGCATTTTTAAAAAATATTCATTTTTCACAACCTACTTGGAAAAGCAGCGTGATTTCCATTTATCTGGTAATTTAACCGTATATAAGTACTTATAGATAATCTAACAACTGTTGATCGAGCTCCAATAGCGAGGCCAAATCTTTCAAAAATAAATCCGCCCACTTTACGGGTTCTATGATCTGAAAGTCGTATTGTAAAAATATAATTCCAAGGTGTAACAGCGCATCTTCCCAAGAAAACTTGCATTAGCATCTTTCGCTTCTAATTGAGAACAAGAAACTACGCTTAAGTTAGTTAGTACGGATGCTTTGCCGGGAGGTTGACGCTCATTGGTCACTCAATGGATGTTTCCGCCGTAATTATTATACACACAGGGTAATTTTCATTCGGTCGAAAAAAAAGTGGATGGAAACCATTTGATCTTCAGGTTAGTGAAATGGACTTGGCCCACCTAACCATCAAATACCAACGGATATGCAGTACACGCACTAGTAAAGTCCTTTCGAGACCGTACCTACGTCCCTAGAAAGTATGGATTTGTAAAACAGCGGGAGAAACTAGCGTGCGGTGTTGGTAGGCCAATGGGATTTCAGCGGCCTTCCGAAGCGAAAGCCAAAAAGCCCATAAAAGAACGACAACAACGCAGAACGGCGACATGAGGAACTTCTAAAAGAACTCATTCGCGCCAAACGGGAATTTTATTCAGACGTCATGGATATGGGGCTAATTTACTTTCACGCACCTGGGCGCTTATATGTCCCAATGAATCAACAGGCGCAAAGAGGACTTTTTTGTGTTAATGAATAAACTGGGAAACTGTCTTCTCCGTTGACACAGCTACATCAACTAAGTCATGGATCCAGAGAACAGGGGCGCAGCTAGGAATTAAGGCCTTGGGGGGGGGGGGGGGGTTTAGGTGTAATTAGGTGTAATACCGGGGTGTGTGGGAGTATGGAATACGCATCAGGATAAGCGGTAGGTGCGAGATTAATAAATGCAGAATTATAAGATAAATGGTTCAAACTGGTGAGTTTTACGACTTTGAGAGGGATATTTTATTAATTCTTACACTATTCTATTAGTAATATGAATCCAATCAAGTAAAATGGATTAAACTGAAAAATTTCTATGAGCTCTAGGGGAGCTAAGCATATGCTTTGGGGGGGATGGGATGGCTTGGGGTGGCACCCTCCCCCCCAGGCAACAGGGCTTTCGGGAAAATTTTTGAAAAACGACATGCCTGGAAATACATTTTACATAATTTTGGCACTTTAACTTTAAACATATGCAGTTATTATATGTCAAAACTAGACTATAGATTTAAATATTTTTTTTATTTGTCTGAGGCTTTGGGGGGGGGGGGGATCTATCCCCTTATCCCCACATAGTTACGCCACTGGAATCAGGCTTTTCCAACATCATGCAAAATCCATAAAAGCTCTCAATTTAACTAGATATTTACATGAACATTGCTAAAGGATGGAAGTATTTGGGGATATTTGTTCCCCCACTAGAAAATTTACTACGTAAATCCAGGCAACATCCATGGATAGAGAAAATTTGTAAGATAATGCCCTGTATGCAGAAACCTCTTCCCAACTATTCCTGCAAACGTTACCTTCTAGCAGTTCTAAGTAAGGTATCCCTTCTTCTCCAATGGAACAAGCATATAGGTTAATGTGAAGGCTTGCCTTCTCCTCCAAGTTTCCTCCTATTAGTATTGTATTTACCACAAATTCTCCTTTACCCTTATGAATGCTGAAAATAACAGATTCCAGAGGAGCCCCATTTCCTGTACTGCTTGTGGGTATTTATTGTTTTTTTTGTGTGCTCAGGTTAGCTAGAACTAATGTCTCCCATCCATACCACAATTACAGAATATAACAGCAACGAGAATATACAATATGAAGAATACGACGATTGTAAGAAGAATTTTCCATTTACTTTGGCAACTTGAATTAGCTACAGCTAATAGTAACTAGAATAAACACTCCCCATCTCATTCAACTTGCATTGCTTTTATCCTGTGAATTGGTAAATTTTTACTTCACCTACTTCTTATTTGGCTTAATGACTGGCTTCTTCTTCGGACCAATCCTGAGGATCTTGCAGTTCACCTGTGTTTTGCAAGCCACTGATTGGGAAATACTAATCTCGGAAAATCTTACCTTATTTTGCAGATTACAGCCTTCTGTACCGCACTGGTGACTTTGCCTGTGTGAACAAGAGAGGTGTCCTATCCTATGAAGGGCGCTCAGATTCACAAATCAAAGTCAGAGGACACAGAGTCGATCTCACAGAGGTGGAGCGGGCATTCAATACAGGTGTACCAGGACTTGCCAAGGCTGTAGTTCTCTGCTATAAACCAGGCCACATCAATCAGGTGAGTAATTTGCAATATAATAGTCACTTATTTTTAACAATATATAACAAAAGAAAAAAATTACAAGTCCAAATGGGAGTAACATCGAAATCTACTTTGAAATTTGTATGAAGCACATTGACCTTTCTACTATGCTAGTCATTTCGGTTTAGCTTGGCAATTTTGCTTCAGCAACACTGGGCACAATAAGGAATCTTCAACAATTGTTCAAGCATTCAAATAAATTAAGCATTATATTAAGCAAGCAAACATTTGTTGAAGATTCCTCATTGGGCCTATGCAAAATTAGCTACATTATGCAAAGTTAACTGGGTAAATTGTAAAACCTATTATTTATAGCTGATTGTTAACCTTTTACCTACTATACATGTATATATACGTGTGGACATTTCCTGACCCGGGAGACGACGGCCGTATATTTACGTGTGAGATTTTCCTAGCCAGGAAAACGAAAGCCGTATATATAAGTTTTCTAGCTCTCGACCTTTTAGGCCGGTCGCGGGTTTACATCGTCTTTGTCTCGGGACCCAACCCTGTGGGGTTTAGGATTTACCCTCGGAATCCGGGAGCAGGTACCCAGATCCCTCCTCTTTTATAACCCCTCTTAGCGGTAAGGGACAGCGGTCATACAATGGTTTATCCAGTCAGGTTTCGAAATAAATATTTGTTCATTTCTCAAGAAAAATAAAGTAAGAATTGAATTATTTGTCTTTTGAGCAGCACTTACAATTTTGAAACGAAATTCTATGATAAATATTAACTTATATCTCGAATTATGTATAAAAATTAACATGGAAATTGTTGCTGCATTAAATGCGTTAATATTGGCCTTAGAACTTCGTTTAAAATTTGACAATGCTCAGAAAAAAATGAGGAATTCAATTCAGTCTGTAATTTACGTGCAAGCAACAATTATCCATTTGCTAAATACATGTAAGCAATACATAAGTTGATCACGAACCAATGCCGCAAGTATGGTCGTAAACCCCATATGGTCGTAAAGTCGGAAAGGAGGGAGCACAACTACTCTCGGAGTCCGAGATAATGCGAAGTCCCAGCATGGAGGGGTCGAAAAAGGTTCAGCGAGACCCTTCTTAACGAATGCCCTCCAAAAATGCTCCGTACCATGAGAAACAAGGGTCTCTTGGGGCTCAGTACAGCAGTCATGCTAATACGAAAACTCCGCCGTCTCAAAAGGGTTAATTAGAGCAAATGCATTCACATAAAATGGAATATGAAGCAGCCATCCAAACTGAGCAACTTTACGGCAATGCACTGCAGTCACATTGATATCATCCATGGCACGTCAAATGATAAACTGTTGCTGCTTCCTTGCCTTGGACGTTTACATAAACGTCGGAGAGTTTGCTGGCAGGGCAGGACGGAGCCATTGCAATCCCCTCCACCTTGGATCCACCCTTTTTTTTTAGACAACCAATTCTTGTGCATCCTCCCACAGCAAAGCACCATGTTTAATAATAACTTCTCTCACTCCCGTCGTCACATCATCTATGCGTATGGACAGAAAAGAAGAGCCAGGGAGATTCTTAAGAATGATTTGAAAACAGTAAAAAAGTTGTAGGTCCAATGAAATTTCTAAGTGGAATACACACAGAATTTTCATTTGCAATGGAATGGTTTTCTACAATTGTACCTCAAGCATCTTGTATTACTTAGAAACAGAACTATATAATGAATATTCATGACTAATAATGATGATTAATGGCTAAAAACTCTTTTAACACCATACGGGGCAGTAGGTACTACAAATACACTCAGAAGCAGTAAAGGGAGTAAATGCTTGACCCATTCACCAAGTGCTAATTTAACAAAAGAACAATAAGACTTTGATTAGGAAACATTCCTAGTAAAATATTTTGGAGTTGCATGGTGAATCCATGAAAAAATTTTCCATACAAATTTTTGTACAATTTTCTGACAATATGTGCAATTTTTTTTCAGGCAATCGTTGCTTTCATCACTCTTGAGGATGGAATTACCATGACTGCAAATGAAATCGAAGGACTGCTACAAAAAATACTACCACCATACATGATGCCAGAGGTAATAAATAACATTATTTTTTTAAATTTGAAGCTGCTTAAAAAAATCATGGTAAAGGTTCCAAATAATTTGATGCAACTTGTCAACAAGCATAACTAATGTTAACCTCAAATATCTGAGAAAGATAGAGTGAAAAATTTCATATCACTATGTTAATTCTTTATTTTCAGGTGGTAATCACTGACAAAATTCCTCTTTTGGTAAACGGCAAAACCGACAGACAAGCTCTCTTAAAGAAATATGAGGAAGACTTCCAAGGTAAGGCAGCTTGGCGATGATAATGTTATATGCAAATTAAAATTAACAATTTATTATTTCTCACACATTTGAGGATTATGGGGTAAAAAATTACTGTATTACTATATAAATAATTATTGTGAGTGCATATGAATTGGTAACTTTCCAGCTATGAGTTGGAATTCACTGATTCACATGATTTGACATCACAAAACCTGCTACCGAGTCATAAGTGTGAAGATTTATTGCTTGGGCTTGGGAGAACAAATTTATTTAATTAGCTCAATGAATTGTGACTTTATGGGAATGGTGGACTACGTATTTCACATCATCCATGACCCAAAGCTTAAGCAACTTCAAATTCAACCACTATGATTCAGGACATGAGATAGGTACACATTGGATCCAGAAGGGAAAGGGACAACAGTCCCACGTATGCTCCCAGCACAAGACAAAAAACAACTACTGATGGGGATAAAATAACTATTAATCACCTTGGAGGGGGATAAGGGAAAAAAGTGTAAATCATAAAAGGAGTAAATTGAAGGCAGGCACAATTTAATGAAAGTAATCCCTTGGACTGTGGGAACGTTTATATTAGTTTTCTACCCTGACTGCAGAGAAACGTTTTTAACCCTCTTGGTGCTCTCCTTCTTCCTGGGGTACTGGCGAGAAATGCGGAGGGTATTTTCATAAAATGTAGCAACTAGGAAAAAAAACATTACAAAGCTATTTTATTACATACACATAAAGTTTTTTTATTATTGAGGTTAAACTGGTTAATATTGGCAAAATATTTTTACGTTTACTGAAACAAAATATATCAATGTAATAAGTTATAGCAAATTAAATAATGTACTATGTAAGAGCCGTTATATCGACCTGCCGCACTTTTCGCCCGAGCTGCAAAAGCCAATATATTGGCTCGCCGCACTAAAAGGGTTAAAAGTTTGACCCTTGCTCGACTACCTTCTTCAGTTTCCCATAATTTTTATTGCTACCCACCGGGAAGAGCCCAAGCACTCTTTCCCTCACCGTAGAGATTGGTAATGCGGCTTGACTCTCCCCGACCATCCCAGAAAAACATATAATGTTTAAAAACGTTCCTGCAGTCTAAGGGTTAAAGTATGGCTAAATGATCTTCTTTGAAAGTGAATCATGTCTTACATGAATAGTAATGATAAAAAAATGTAATTATGACAACAAAACAATTTAACTTAATTTTTCCTTACTTCAACTCAAATTTAGAATTAGCACCTAACAGGAGGAGCTTTACTATATGGCAATATTATCCTTTAACGTCTTATGAGGAAGCACCTTGAAAAAAGGCCTGTCTCATCTTACAATAAATTTTAAATGTCTTTCGTGCATATCCTTCAGTAAGCTGACATAAAGAATGTTCCCTCCACTGTGCAACCGTCTGGGGATTGTTTGTCCCATTGCAAATTGATTTGTACACAATATTGAATCCCAGGTTCTCTGGCTAGGGAAACCCGTGAATCAACATGCGAGACATCTCTTCCCAAAAAAAATATTTCGTCTACTATTGACGAAGTTTTCATCTCTCTCGTTTGTGGGCCATTTTTTTGTTCACATTATTAGACACTGTCACAAAAAAGGTGGGGAAAAATTGGAATGACTTAAAATTAATGGCAGAACTTCATAATGTACGAGAAAAATAAAACTAAGTGCATGATTAATCATGAAGGCGACTGCGAATATGAAGAGTCAACATACTTGAGAACACGACACTTACAGGTAAATTAGAAATTTTCCCTGGCAGAGAAGTGCATATCATACCTTCATTTCTCTTAATTGGAGCCAACTTCTTCCCGAAGTACTTACAATTTTATGATAGAAAATTATACATATTCTTCATGACAGGGACGCAGGTGGGAATCAAGGCTGGGGGGGGAGATTTAGGCACAACTAATACTTACGGGTGTGGGGGTATTGCATACCCACCAGGATACGTGGGAGTTGCAGGGGCCCTCCTCCAGAAAATTTTCAGATTAATGGTTCAAAATGATTAGTTTTACCGCTTTATGAGAGTTATTTGATTATTCCTAACACTATTCTATAAGTAATATCAATCCAATTAAGTAAAATGGATTAAACTTAAAAATTTCTCTGAGCTCTGGGGGGGGTTTTATCTCCCAAAACCCCCCCTCGCTGCGCCACTGCTTCATGATGTTACCGCATTATTGATACTTGTAACATAATATATATGGCATTTGGGGAACTAGCACAATCAGTAAATTGCTTTTATTTTATCTGATTTACTTATTGAATAATACAGGATGAATGAGAAAAGTTACTGTAGTTCAAATTTGCTTGCAATGCCCCAAAACTTTCCGCCTATTTCTATTTCGTTTCTGGTATGGTTGTGATGCGCTATCTGCCATGTTCCTTTAGGCGGCAAAGCGGACTTTTTAAAATGTAATAAGCGTAATTACGGGGAAGGCTTTGGAGATATTTAACTCATCCGGACTTGACGAAAATGTCGCATATTGCGGGAAAATGCAAATTGCTGGGGTGAAAAAGCGAGGTTTTCCTGTACACCGTATTTATCTCAGTGGGGGTTATTCCATCGCTCTCCTCTTTGTCTGATAATATGACAACTATTAACAAAGATATGGTGAACAAAAGTTCTGGAGAATATTAGCAGTCAGAAATAATAATCCCCCAAAAAAGAGAGAATCGTGAATCATATGTTGGCTGCCATCATAACACTTCCTGTTGAAAAAGTATAGTGCAAGCAGCCACACCATAAGTACCCATGCATTCAACACCAGGAATGGAGCCAGGAATTAAGGCAGGGGGGGGTTTAGGTGCAAAAAATATCAGGGTGTGTGGGGGTATGGAATACGCATCAGGATAAGCGGTAGGTGCGAGATTAATAAATTGCGGAATTTTTGGATAAATGGTTCAAAATGGTGAGTTTTACGACTTTCTGAGGGAGATTTTATTTGTCCTTACACTATAATTCTATTATAAATATCAATCCAATCAAGCAAAATGGATTAAACTTAAATATTTCTCTGAGCTCTGGGGGGGGGTTTTAACCCCCAAACCCAACCTCCCTCGCTGCGCCACTGTTCAACGCATCTCGTGGGGTCACAACTTATTGAGCATCACCATAATCCAATCTGACCTTAAGGAATGATCAAGATTTTTGGCAATCCACTCGCAGAAAATGACAGGTCTGATTGAGTAGCCATCAAATGTAGCAGGATAGGAACCTACCTGCTGGAAAAGAAACGTAGATTTGTTTATTCCTCAGTAACAAAAAATTTTGTTGCGTGCAGCACAAATTTTATCCCTCAATCTTATGGTTCTGAATATGAACCTTCAAAAAGTTTAGCTGCGAATCTTATGTCAAATATTTTAGAAAACTTTTTGTCCTCTCCCATTCCATTTCAAAGTGCCTTTCCTTATCATTCATACTAATTACATAATTGCTCAGCATTTACGTTTCATAAAGTTCAATTAAATCCGTTCTGAGATAAATAAATTTTTTCCTTGTCTATTTTCAGAATGGTAACCTTTTACGATTTATATTTTAGGCTATGAAAATGATGAAGTAAATCACATACAGCCAGATTTATCAGAAGTTCCAGCATCAAAAAAAGAAGCTGCCATGGTGCTGTTTCAGACAGTAGACCATGTTCTCAGAGGTAGCGGGGCAGCTGCAGCAACATTACAAGTTGGAGCCCACAACTGCACTCAAAGGCAGCGTAATTCACCCCTCAGTCTTAAATCTAACTTCTATGAAATTGGAGGGAATTCTTTGAATTCTGTATACACTGTGATGAGACTGCGGGATCAAGGATTCATCATTGGTGAGTTACAAATTCATATACATTATGCCCTTGCTTTACAATATCAATCCATTCCAAAGGAGCGTTGATGAGGCGAATTTGGTTGTGTACCTACATCAGCACATGTAAATGCTGCTGTCTTGACACCTGATGACCAGACCCATCATTTTGTCGGTTAACCTCCACTTACCTAATTAAATTGCCCAGAATTTTTTTCCTGTTATCTTCATTTTTTCTGACTTTTATTTATTCTTATGGTATGTATTCTGTTAAAATATAATTGAATTTTTTCACATAGAAATAGAGTTATACCCCCTGTCTACCTTAAAAGACCAACAGATGTCAAAATGACGGGTTGGTCTTTAAAGGTAGACAGGTGCAGGGGCACAGCTAGGAATTAAGGCTAGGGGGGGTTTCAAGCACAACTAATATGTATTGGGGGTATGGTATACCCACCAGGTTAAACGGAAGGTACGGAGCCCTTCGCAAAGAAAAAAATTCAGATACATATATGGTTCAAAATGTTGAGTTTCACGGCCTTCTGAGGGATATTTTATTAATCCTCACACTATTACACTATTCTATAAGTAATATTAATCCAATTGAGTAAAATAGATTTAACTCCAAAATTTCCCTGAGCTTTGGGGGGGGGGGGCGCCCCCAAGAACCCCCCTTACTGTGCCACAGGACAGGTGGTACCTAATTCATGTGAATGATCTCCAACATTGTGATAATGATATATAGTTTAACTCAATTTTGCTAATTGGTTTACTTTTTCTCCTCTGTGATATTTAGGCATTGGAGAATTCATTGCTGCTAAAAATTTGGGTGAGGTATTGAATATGATGTACTCTGAGGAAGAGATGACTAAAACATCACTATCAAAAATCAAGGACGTGGAGAAAATAGGTTCGACCATTGAAAGAGAAGCTGGCTTTCAGCATTACATTTCAGAGAGACTGTCCAACATTCACAAAGAGCATGCCTACAGGTGAGCATCAATAGATATTTCTGATTTTTCTAAGCCTCACAGAATACCTTATTCCTCCCAAACTCAGACAACCAAAAATTTTGGTTTCCATTGATCAGGTAGGTAGTCAGAAATTTTCCTCAGTGGATGCTTGAGTAGTATGTTGCTGGTATTTTTTTTCAGTTTCCACTCAGAGGAAAATCATTGATTTCATTAAATAACTACCTATACATTTTGTTTAAATAATGCTGAAACTTAGTCATCTTTGGTTTTTACCAAATTCGGTTGTAGTTATTATGGCTTGGCCTCTTTAGTCTCATTTTTTTTTAAGTGCATAGTTAATACAATCCAATTTTGAGGAAATAGCAGACCTAAGATCCTGATTTCAATGTACAGCTTTTAATAGCAAAAAGAAAGTCATAGGATAAGTGCCCCTCTGCTGGGCAGTTGCGGCACGGGGAGAAAATTTTAGGGGCTGTGATGCTTGCTCCTTGGATGGGTTTTTCACCACCCAAGATGTGGATGCTCATGCATCTGAAATTAGTTCATTGTAATGGCCATTTCACATGGTAACTACTCTTGCACAAGTTCACACCAATGGCCATGCCAATAAAACTATCCACCGCATGTAAAAGGGAAAATTCAGTAAATTTTCCATCATTTGCATTTAATTAGAGCATGTTCTAATTTTACTTGAACGATTACACGAAAGGAGTGCACAGCATCCATCTTGTTCACTACCACCACCTTACAGTTTTAAGATACATATTTTGTTAATTTGGACTGCAGGATTGCACCAACCTATTTTCACTTAGGAATTAAAGGTGAAAACATAAGATGATTCCACATTTGAAAGCCACTTAAAATATAATTAATCCATTCAATCGAGAACATGTTTAGATAGAAATTCAGAAAAATTGATGATTTTTTTGTGCAATATTAATTTGTTCTCATAGTGACATGAATGCAAGCTTCAAGCTACCATGGCACTGCAGCACAGGTGCGCAATATGGCACGTTCAATATGCTTAATTCTGCTTCTGTATTTATGATAAAACCATTTAACCCCACAACGGTGGGAGTTAAATTGCAAGCCTGACATTTTATGTGGAAAATATAAAAAAAGGCTATCCTTCTTCTCTGTCCCTCACTCAACCCTGCCCCACCAATTTAGCCTAAGAACTACTCATATAGGTGATCAGTGGCACCGACTCCATGGGGCCTGAGGGGTCCCGAGCCCTCTCAAAAATTTGGGTGTGAGAAAAAAATGTGTCAGGCTTGTCCATTTTCCCCGGAGTGTCCAGATATCGAGATTAAAGTTATCAGGGCTCTAATGTTGATCATATGGCTCTTCTAAAATGCTTAAAAAACTTAAAACTCAATACTTATAAAATTTCCCGGGGCAAGATCCCTGGTTTGGGCCCCCCCAATATTTTTTCCAAGTCGGCACCCCTGTAGGTGATTGCCATAGTAGAAATTATTTTCAGTCTGATTTCCAGGTAGGCAAGAAAAGCAATCAAATATGACTACATAGTTTGAATTATTTACAGGATGATCACAACCAGTTTTTACCAAAAGGCAGATTTGGAGCAGTGGCTGATGCCTGGAATTTCAGAAGAAGATTACCATGACCTCATGGACAAGCTGTGGGAACCATTAATAGCAGCTAATTACAGGTAACTTAAAATACTGCATGAATGCGAGCTTAGGTTGCCTAAATGATTCCTTATCCTCTTGCACAATTTTATTATTTTCACTGCATTCAATCTTCAATAGCGATGCAGTGGAAAATATGCTAGTGGAATCTATGAAAGAATCTCCACTTCACGTCAGTCCCTCAATCAAAGTTTTTAAGAGTCTGACTATTCTTTCCAAAGTGTCAAAGCCAGAACTATCACTCATTATATCTTTTTATGTGTGACAATGGGTTAAGTTAAAAATTACAATTAATAAAGAAATAAGTGCGTAAACAGAAAACATTTAGAATTGCATGAGATTTTTATCTATTTGAATCATTTATCATTAATGATATTCAAATACCTCTTTAATATTTATTCACAGTTTTGTAGTACGCTCACTTCCTGATGGAGCAACAGTTGGAGTCGCCCTTAATTTTGATGCACATGATGAGCCTGCGATTGAAATTTCTAGCAAACTAAAAATTGTGTTTGACTTTCTCGCAAAATTGGAGGAGCCTATTAGGTATGAATTGAAATAAAGATAGAATACAATACACACATACATACAGAGCACAGAGAAGTATTGATCAATACAATATGATCATCAAAGATAATGATGAGGACATCACAAAACATATTCAGCTATGATCAGATATACATGATTTTTAATATTTTTGCAGGGCATCAGTATTACCTCAAGGCAAAGGTCGTGCCTTGTACAGCTTTATGATGGGTACTGATGAGTCTCTACCTTATCAAAAAAATATAGAAGTGATACAGTTTATGGAGGAAGAGGTTATAAGGTTGGCAAAGAGGCAAAATTTTGATGGAGTCTTCACCACCAACACAAGCCCACTTACTCAGGTATGGCTATAGTATAAAGGTTTTTCTCATTTGCATTAACAGTATATCTTACGAGTGAGATTAATTTCCTTACATTTTACCTTACAAGAGCGTAATATTATGGATACAGTATCTGAACTCTTCTTATATGTTCCACCAGTTGATCTTGTCCATACCTCATAATGTTTTGATAACCCACTCTGCCATTGACTTCTGGAGTTCAGCAAGCTGTGATATCTGAAATTTTCCGAAATTGAAACATTCGAGAAAAACAGATCAACCAGTTAAAAACCCAAGAAGAGTTCACCAACACAATATTCCCATTCAGAAATACCTCAGGAGGTCAATTTTTGATGCTGTCCTTTAGTCATAAGGAACAACTATTCTCTACTGGATCATAATCAATTATTACCCAACAGACACAATTATTTCTGTACTCAATTTGTTTTTACCCCTGAAATTTATGTGAGAGCCATGTTGTGTATGGTTGAAATTATCAGCCTCAATCACAAAAACAGTCAAAATCAGTGCATAATTGTCTTGTCTTTTGTCTTGTTCCATATTGACTGTTTTTTGCCTCTTTGTTGACACATGAGGTAACAGGAAGGTCATGGTAATGAAGAATGTTCATAATTACAAAATTAGCATGTGAAATCTTTGGAGATTATACATGGTATTTACAGCATTTTGACCCTTGTTGAAATGCATACCCCTTGTACCAGCTATGATTACCAGATACCAGAATCCAAAAACCTGGTCAAATGCACTTGCATTTGACCAGGTTTTTGGATTTAATGATGCACAGTTTCATGACCTTCATGTTGATCCTGGATTTCAGTAGCACTTCGTCACATGCATCATAATCATTACTGACCTCGTTCACTGCAATTTTGGCGGATAAACCATGACTGTTTCTGTTGGCATACAACATAATTGATTTCTGCTTACATGATTGCCTCTTGTAACACAGCCTATTGATGACCTTATCCATATGGTGTTGGGATAATGGGATGGAATGAGTTTTACGCCCTTCACTACACATTCCATTTATCACAATTATTTGGTTAATTAAAGCTACTTTTTGGCCCTCAGGATAACACACACAGGTGCCACTTCAACCACTAAAGACACACCTATGCCTATTGAAAAACATCCGATACCTGTCATGATTTTAAAATAATTTCTCTTCTTTCAGCAATTATGTACAGATGTGAGCAATTACAAGGTGTTGCTTGATTACCAAGTCAATTTGTACGTGGCCCCAGATGGAAGCAAACCTTTTGGAAAAGCTCCTTCAAGCCAAAGAGCAACAATATCCTGGAAATCTTTAAAAGCCAATTAATTTACCAAGAAAAGTACCTTGTCATTACAAGCATTAGTTGTAAATAATATGATATTTAATAGCTTTAAGGAAAGATAATAAATCTCATAAATTTTGAAACTATTTATTGTATCACTGATATGCAAGTGGCAAAGTCACAGCTGCAGTCCACATTCTTATTGAAAACAATTGTTATCTTGAACTTTTTCATGATAATTAGACTCAAGTTCTGTTAAAATTGATGGCTCATTGAGTAAGAAAACATCATGATTTAAATGCTGTGAATAAGAAAAGAAATGGTAGAGTGTTTTATCATCAGTTAAATTTTCTAGAAAATAAGAATTCTATTTTTTCCATCATGTGCTTCATTGTACATACCCATCCATATGCTGTATTTTTTATAGAACCCATCATATTGTTGCAATTGTAAATTAAATCTTTTAATTATGTATTTTTGAATAAAATTTGTAGGAAGAGAAGAGTGAATTATTTCAGTGAACATATGTATTCTCATTAATAACATTCGGATGATTCTACAATTTATATGCATCATTTCCACATACTATGGTACAATCGTTGCATGAAAGCCCCTCCAGAACAATGCACTTCATTCTCCTTAGACAAGCTGATGATGGAATATAGCTTAAATAGCCCACAAGCAATGCTATCTCTTTTAAAATTTTGAGGCATTCATCAAATGAAAGGATTTTTCAATCGGAAGCTTTTCAATTTGTATTGAGAAACATTTGAACTTCCACTATTCTTCATTGAGTAGGTAGGTATTTTACCAAAAACCCATCTTCCTAGGAACTTTCTCCCTGCATTCAGATAAAAATTATTTGAATGTGTGTCATAATTACCCCAAGTATGATGAGAGTAAGGATTATGTTGAAGGAAAGCTTAGTTAATAATGACTCAAATATGAATTGGGCACTAAGGTATCTGCTCACAAAAAATAATTTGGAAGACCCTCTAACTTGTCAATATTAACAATTCCACCTTAGGGCTTTAACCCTTTTGCTACTAACAATGGGAACATTTGGGAAGACATTTCTTGACCTGGGAGACGAAAGCCGAATATTTTCCTACGCAGGCGAACAAAAGTAAAAAATATCCGTTTCCTTGCTCTCCTCCTCTTATGATGATCACGGGTACGCGAAGACTTAGTTTTGGGATCCAACGCAGCAGGACTAAGGCCTTACCCTTGGAATCCAGGATCAGGTAACCAGACCCGTCTTTTACTGTATTTATCTGAATTTTTTCCAAAAATGCCCGAGGTAAAAGTAAATAAATTTTTAAAGTTTTTCCCGAAACAGGCCCCAAAATTAGTTGGGGGGGACTATATTCAGAGGGTGACTATACTCAGAGAAATATGGTATTACCCCTGTTTGTGGTAAGAGACCGTGGTTACACAATTGTTCATTCAGTCAGTTTGCTAAATCAATATTTATTCCTTTCTCAAAAAATATTAAGTAAGTACAGTGCAACCTCGATATAACGACACCCCACGGTGCACTAATAAACACTCGCTATAGCGAATTGTCGCTTTACCGGAGGTGGAGTATATAATAGCCAATATACCTGTTGCGAACAGATATACAGGAACAGGAGTGGTGCGGCGACAGATAAACATCTATCCGATAAACGTAAGCATAAATCCAGACGATAGGCGATGTTTTTTTGCATCACTAAATTTCCTAACTCAAATAACGACTAACTATTCAAACAATTTATAAGCGCCGCACTGAATAAAAATCATGCAAAGCATTGTTTCGTCAATCATTATATTTATCGAACGACAGTTTACCACATAAATTTGAGACTGAGCACTCCATTAACTTCATTTCTAACAGATCGCTAGCAGTTACAGAGGTTAAAGAGTCTTGATGAAAGTCTTCCGGCGGTGAAACCCTCGCTATGGCGAGAGCCAACGCCGAAAGGGTCTCGTAAAAACGAATTTTTAACACGCTTATTATAGGGTCAATTGACGGTGCATCGGCTATCTCTCGTAATAGCGGGGGTGTCGCTATAGCCCGTACTCGCTTTAACGAGGTTCCACTGTATTGAATTCACTGTCTTTTGAGCACCGTTTACAATTTTTAAACGAAATTCTGCCGGTATTGACTTATATCTCGATTTCAGTATAAACATCAACATGGAAATTGCTGATGCATTAAGTCCATTAATATTGACAGTAGAGCTTCTTTCAAAATTTGACAATGCTAAAAAAAATGAGGAATTCAATTTGAAGCCTGCAGTTTGTGCGAAAGCAACAATTATCCATGTAGTGGGTTTATTGTAAACATTTCATTCTAGAAGGAGTAGTTTTCCCTTTTGATGCTGTATTGGCTTGACCAACAAAAACATAAGTCACGTCTGACACACTGTTGTGCAGCAGTGGGATTAGAAGTTGGTGGGAAAGTTTCTAGTATTACGAAGAACAAAAGGTGGTGGACAAAAAATGAATCTGCATGATAAGTCATAGGTCATACATGCGGGAGAATCCTTTGATGTCAGCTGGAGCTGCATCTTAGCGAGGCCTGGCTAGCTGGACATTGTGCACATTGATTATGTATTCAGATAACACGAAATTCGCACATTCGCGGGAAAACCCCGGAATTCGCGTTATTGCATTTGCGACTTTTGCATGTTCTACTCATAAGGCCTTGTTTAAAAGTGATTTCAAATCCACTTGCATTCCTCATCAACAAATCTCTGACCAATTGTTATCTTATAGATCCTAACACCCCAATGCTTACACATTTTCTGAAGAAAAATTGTGACCCTCCTAATCCAGAAAGCTACCATCTACCTCCTGTCTCAGTCCCAAACTTGGATTGCTCCTTATCTTTCGAATCAATTCCAAACTGTTTTGCTCGAAAGTAAAAATGGAGCTGCAAAAGCTGTTTCTTTACCTGCCCCTAAAGGTGTCCAAAAAGATCTGCTCTGGATCCCATTCTTTACCTGATTTTTGTAAACGATTAACCCAATGTAACCAATTTGTGTAAATCATACATGACAATGTATGCAGACGAGACCACTGGTTTTCTTTCGAAATCCTTACCACCAGACCTAACTTCTAACAGGCATGCAGCAAGTAAAATACAGAATTGTACCTAAAAAATGAAGACCTAAACAAGGATAATACCCAGGTCATCTTTCTTAATTAAAATGACTGATCCAATGCCATCCTCTTTGGTCTTTGATGGCTATGCATGAATTATATTCAATGGTTCCCAAGTTTCTGGGGCATCAAAATGATCCCCCTCTAATATGGTTTGATCACACTGACCACCATTCTGCCAAACCAAATTCCACATTATATTTACTTATTTTCAACATTGATGTGTTCAGTTAGCTGTTCTGTATCATTAAAATTGTATTATGGCTACATTTACTCAAGAGAGATCTATGGCAAGATTCATTTGAGTTCCTCTACTAGGCTCACTGAAATCTTTAGCATTAAGAGAATTATATCTAATGCCATACATGTGTGTGAGTCCCTTACTAAAAAAAATATCTTATTTTCCCAGTGTCATGTTGATGATGCATTTCAAATACCTTAATATAAGTGACAGCATATAATGCACACTAAAACCTTTGATATGATCCTTCATTCATTTACAAATATATAAGTTTTAGATAAAAAGCACAGCTAAAATTTCATCAGCCTCAAGAGGGGTGGAATCCTCATCCTCATGAGGGTTCGAGTTCCACCTGACTAGGTAGCCCTTATCTGGGAAATGAGTGTGTGTGTTTTTCCATTGTAAATTGTTTAATACCCCCCCATCCTAAAAGGCCATTTGTATAGTGTTTTTGGAGGAAATTGATAAAAACACATGAGTAAATACTAAGTATGTATAAGATAGTTCGCAACCATTTTCATAATGTACGTCGTCAATTTGATAAATATAGAGATATGATATAAAAAAGTGAGGCATAAATAAAACAAGGCCTGGCTCACTTGCAAGAGGTAAATTTCTGAATTCCGACATTAATATACATATTCAATAATATTAGTAATGGTAGTATGCATTCTTAGGAACAGCTGCTCAACCATGAGACACGAAAATGACACAGATGCTCCCTAGGAGCACAAATTGCTTATTACCTCATTTTGATTTTCTTGATCCCATTGAAACACTATCAAACTTGATACGCATTAAGAAAGAAATATATCAAGCATGAAACTTGGACAGATGGGTGCTCATCCCAGTGGAAATAAATGAAATGAAGGACAAAAAATACTTTCCCAAGTATTTTCACAAAAAAAGGATAATTAAATAAAAATGAATAATATTCCTTTAATCACTTGGTGCACATATTTATCTTCCAATATGAATTTTATATCTTATTTACACATGTTATCATTTGCCTATGAATCCCAAACATATGGGAAAATACAATGAAATACTTGGTATTTAGTTAAGCTTTTTTTAAAATAACATATTCTTGATGACCTATGGAAATTGAAACAAATCAAATGTCATACCAACATTAATACAAAATATTCAATAATAATTTGCAAAATGAGAAACAGAGAACGTAATTTTATGTGTTACAGGTATTAACTTTGATTCAAAGAAAATAAAATGTACATACATTTGTATTTTTTGCCTATGTTATAATACAATTAAAAAAGCAATTTAACTCCTCAATTTTTAAGCAATATAAAAATACTAATCATGACCTAAGAACTAATTTTATGATGGGTGTATCTCTGAGATTCTAAATGGCATAGTTACAAAGCAAACATTTGTACTACCTCTACCTCAGATCTCAAGATTATCACTATTACCCAAGAAACCACAAGGAGATTGTAATGACTAGAAACAAACTTAAATATACATCTATGTTCAACGTCCTTAACTCTTGAGGAGTGACACATGAAAACAATTTTGTAAGAACTAAAATTATAACTCAAACGATGAAGTACTCACTAAACCGTGAAAAAAATGTGCTAACTTACACCATCACCACTCATTTTATAAAAATATGTATGTATTATGTACACAGCCAAAATATAAGTAGTTTTTACTGGAATCTTGAGTATCTAAAAATACACTCACTTGGATTCTCATAAACAATCAACAAAGATACATGATCAACCAATGATTCAAAAATTCCATTTTCTTGAATCAGGATTACAAAAAAAAACCGATCAAATCATACGTCCAAAAATTCAACAGTTTGCTCTTCAATCAGATTAATTTGAACAAAGCCAAATTGATAATTTCACATACTAATTGCAATTTCCTGAGTTTATGAGAGTTACTTAATACTATTCTATTATTTTATCAGTTTCCCATAACATGAGAAAACGCATGATTTCCATCTTAGTAAGGAAGCTCAAGATAAAGGTCACAAAAATCACAGCAAGCTACAGGGCAGGGATAATATGAAAAGGTGTATGAGTACATACTAAAAAGGAGTTAATTTTTTTCTCTCAAGTTTTCAAGGTGAGATTTTCCTAAAGGGGACTGTATTTTGATATCCAAAGCCAAATGAAAGGTATATCACCTAATAGACAACATCTTTGCAATCAAGAAAGGCTGTTGCTATTGATGATAAGAGTGATTGGGGAACAATAAGAGAAATTAAATATTTAGGAGGGAATTATAATTCAAGGGAATTTAGGCTGTGGAGGCCTCGGCTGTTCACTAAATTTCTGAGGAATTGATGACCATCCATTAGCTTCAATATTGAAAAATAAAAAATTACAAAGCAAAACCCAACAACTTTCCATGAACAGATACATACATAATAACTATAAACAATGTCATCAAATCTACTTGCCATTAAAATATATTAAGATTTTTAATGATTATATAAGAGTTTTATATTAGCAAAAAATAGTTACTCCCCATTTTGAGACACTCTAAACTGTAATTTACTGCACTATGCCTTCATTGAAACTATTTAAATGACATCGTTTACACTACACACACAGAAATACTGCAGATGTGATATTAAAAGTTTTAAAAATGTAGCTTATTTGAATCATTAATACATAAATTTTAGTGGCAGTATTAACGTGAAATGTATGTTGAGGAATACGCGGAATGGAAGGACCAACACAAGTGGAAGAACCATAAGCTTTATCACACTGATTTAAAAGGCAAATGGTGGTCGTAAAGGGCAATAAATGAGCTGCCATTTCATTGCTAAAATTAGGAACACACAACTCGAATACTCAAATCCCACTAATAATGAAGGATTTATGATACTTGATAATCAAGGAAGAAATTAAAATCTTGCGTCAAATACATGGCTAAGAACTTTTTGCAGTAACTGATGTTAGTTGCTTTGCCAAAATCTATATTTGGTTATTGATGATATATTTTTTTAACATGCATTTTCACTAAAATTTACTCCATTGATTTAACACACATGAATTATTCAAAACTTATCACACTGTAAAGTTTATGGAAAATAATTTGAACGTTCTGAAGCAAATTGCTTCCGTTCATTACAGCTGAAAAGCCAATCAAGTTGTCATACTCCGTACACTACGTTAAAGTGTGTAAATAGATTATTTGACAAAATGAAATAATTCAATTACTACAAAAATAAGAAAAAATGTTTATCAAAAGTTTATCAAGATGTTATGAGACATTATATAATTCAATAATCTATTCTGATATTAAGTATTTTAACTCGACCTCAATACTCAATTTTGGAAAAGATGCTCTTCTATCCATCTCTAATTACAATACATTAGTCATTATTAGACCATTTTAATTTAGCAGTTTTAGGAATTATCACAATCACACACAAAAAAATCAACCAAAAGTGAATGACTGCATTTAAGATTAAGCAGAACAAGAAATTAGTAGCTAAAATTTTACTAACTTGTAAAATATTGGGAAAGGCTCAGTTCAGCTCTTGGTTCTTGAACTTAGAATCAGAATCAGAACCAAAGCCAAAATGAATTGGCAATGAGCATAAATTAAATTACATAATCACATTAAATTAAGTGATGATCTGACTGTAATTACCTAAAATGTAGCTTGACGTTTTGTTTCAGGTATTTTCATTTTACCGTAGGAAAAATCATCTGTAGCTTTCGAAAATTAAAAGATGACGAGACAGTTGATTAAGGAAGCGAGAACTAACACAGAACAGGTGCCAAAGACTGAACCCAAATTAGGACCAAACGAAAAGCTGAACTGACCCATCTTTAGATAATTTCCAAAGAAAATAATCACAATAATATGCAGGTTGATAAGAGATTAGAGTGTTCATGTCATTTAACATAAAAACAGAGAGGCCACTCTCAAAACCAATAAGAGGACTTTTCAACTAAATGAATATCAGAACTACTGAGATACAGAAATATGAAATTGCACGGCTGGTATTTTGTGTCACATCTGATTTACTCATTTCATTGTAACTACCACCCTGAAAATTGTAACCATGGCTTTAGTAAAAGTCAGAAGTGGAATGGAACTCATTTATGTAATGAATAAATCACTGAACGCCTATCACAAAATTTAAACTTCACAGTAAATTTTTCATTAGTAATTTGATAAGTACAGAGTTTTATGTATATAAACATTTCCCTGGTGTCTCAATTAATTTTCAAAAATTTTACCTTATAATGAAATTCATACATTTTGGAAGAGATAATTCCAATTACTAAGTGAGATTAAGGTTAAATTCTACAATTTCACAAAGAGATGTAAATTTAGCTTCCTTCAATACTTTTTCCCAACATGTAATTATAAAGGAGAGATGACGACTCTATGTACATCTCTTAAATCAAATTGGAAATGAAAATCATGGAGATGAGGAGTTTTACACACAAATTAATAAAAGAAAGATCCAGCATACAATCATAATGCCATGATATAACCATAACAAGTAAACATAAACAAATATATCACACAATGCAACTAGCACACTCCCTAACTAGTATGCGTAAGGAAAAAAAAAAAAAAACTATTCTGACCATCACAAGGTTAGGGATATTCCAATAATTATACAGAGCAAGAAATTTCTTCAAAGACAAAAGGAAACGAAATATAAATAGCTACACCAACAGTCACCATAAAATTTTACATTCAAATGCCATTTTCAAAGCTTTGATTTTTATGGACAAAAAGAATTTTCAAGATATTTTATACGAAAGAAGGTTGAAGAATACAAGAAATTTTACAACAATCAAATGATATAAATTGGACATAGTTTTCACACAGTAAGGAAAATAGAGCAACATGACTGATTAAAATACATATGTGATGAGCCCCTTTCAAGGCACTCGAAACGGGGAATGAACTTTTGAACCAAAATGCATACAGAGGCACTTATAATGGTTGTGGTGTTATTCCTAAATTACCTATGTCCTTTGAAAGGTGATTCTTCCCTCACTCTGGATAAATTGAAAGTTAAGAGGTTACTTTTCACCAGCACAAATTTGAATTGACAACATAATTAAGAAAAGAGTTCCTATCATAGGCAATAAATCAGAGCTAACATTGAGTGACTGAGATTTGCAAGACGAGGAAAATATCAACTCCCAGAATGAGTGTCCTCAAAGATTTGATGTTTCTCAGCGTAGATGATTTATGCTTGTAGGTTTTGAAAGCTGGTGCATAAAATATTTCATATGTAGCTATGCACATTCTTCATCGATTAGCCATAATCATAGCTGGGTTAGGAAAAGAAAATGCACACATCATAGGAATCAACCACTTTAGGTGTTACTGAGCATGCACTTGCAATGTTGGAGTGGCCACTATTGGGGAGATATACACAGGCTAGGGCATGAGATGTCTCGAGAGCATATAGAAAAACACCAGTCACTTAGTTATGCTGTAAGCTTTTTTTCTGAGGTACTACTAGATTACTTGAAAATTCTAGTACAACACTGATTTCAATATGAGCATGTACGAACAGTTCCAAACTAGTAACATTAATCAAAATAATAATTTAAATACTTCTCTTTTGAGAAAAACTTTAAGGCAATCCTTCATCACCCAATACAACAGGCACCTATAACATCGATCAACCAATGGGTGATATTTCATGACTTGTACAATATGGGAGGCATTGTCTGTGACATGATGTCACAATAGGCAGTTGTTCATGTGTTCATGAGTATAACGACATGATTGAAATCAAGAAAAACCAAGGAAAAACGTAGAAGCAGACTATGCAAAGAAAGATGATTGCATGTACTGTAAAAACACTTACGAAGAAACTGCTACTTACCAAATACAAAAATACATATCCATTTGACACAGTTGGTTTTGCATGAATACAAAAAATGTGATTTTTTTACAGAAATAAATGCAAACCACAGAATCATCATGATGTCCGTTGAAAATCCTTCAAATATGCAAACATTGCCAACAAGGAATGGCACCGCTGACTAAAAAATAAAGTATTAACAAGTTCAGTGGACTCACTGAGGAAATTGTCCAGGGCTTCATAGAAATAGCATGACAGCATTAAGCAGGAGCTTCTTCCTCTAATTTACGGCACTTTTTGATTCTCTTCCACTCGCCAGTGTTGTAATTCATTTGGAAGTGAGTCTCAACCATCATCGTCAAGTATGTGTTATCAGGCTGCTGGACATTTTCTTGATTCTCACTTAACTTGATCGTGACAATTTTGCCAAGATGAGGGCAAGGATTATCTGAAATTCCAAAGGAGTAAGGATTATTGAAATGTTGCAGAGTAGCAACATGTCTCCACTAAAGTCTAATTATGTACATATTATTGATCATTTATTTTCTATTTTTCAGCAAGATGCATAAGAGAAGGCCTCAAGAGCCTTCCCCCAAAACAAATTTTTTTAATGTGTTACTTGCTTCAAATTCAAGCTATCCTCTTCAAAATTTTTGGTCACAGAGTAAATCCATTTTCCTATGCCTAAAATATGAAAATTTTACTTCAGTATTTTCTCTGATGCATATTTGTTACTTTTGGAATAAAGGCTAATGTAAGCAAAGCTCTACTGTATAGAACCCAAAATTTCAATATCATAGTATTTCACTACCAAAAAGACAAAAATATGTCCAGTCAAGAGGGAGATATGCATTCCCTTGGTATTTACAACATTCTCTAAAAGCAAGTTGCAAAATTTCACATTTTTAGAGGCATAAGTCAAATTATCCCAGATTGTGACCATAACTTAGTAGCAGGGGCAGGCTAAAATGAAGTCTATAAGTAAAAGATGCTAAAAAGTACTACTGTAGTGTACAGCTAAGCTCTACCACAATTGTTATTCTACCAATTTATCAAAATCTATGACCATATCCTCAGTCTCTCAATGAGCTAGGTGATAGATTCACTGGGGAAATGGAAGTTCTCTACCAAAAATTTTGTAAGGGTAATAATTTGACACTTTTAAACACTTTTGGGAGTACATCTATACATTGTGCACTCAAGTTACATCGACGTTGGGAAATGAGAGCAACATTCACGTAAAAACACAGAATTTGTCATGTAGAGGATTTTTATATTACATTATAGCACCTATGCCTAAGCTCCTCACAGCTGCCCCCCAAAGAATCTCTGAATCAGCCTTTAGTAGGTACATATACAGGAAGATTACTACGATTCAAGACAAAGAGTATGGGAGATGGAGTCCACCTAATGGCATACAGAGTTCCTGAGTATGATTACCAAGTGGGTAATTGCGATGCTAAATTTTCATTATCAACAAAACATTAGATAAGATGGAAGTCTGAAAAGGACAAGCTATGGTTACATCAATAAAGATCTCTACAAACCATGCATGATTGATATTATAAATAGAAAAAATAAAACTTTAATAGGACTGGGAAAATGGTGACTAATAAGTGATCGGTATACAGAGGTGCTTTGTGAGTTATCTTGTCACAGCATGAGCAAAGAGTTCATTGATTGATTGATTGAAGAGTTGAGCCACAAATATAGCATCTGCAGAATACTCTCGGTCATACGTTTTTCAGAAGAGACAAGAATATTTGACTGCAGCAACTTATAAAGCATATCATGTGTATAAACCCCTATTTGTGAATGACTGAGTCACTCACTAATGGATACAGATTCCTGACCACTTCCAAAACAGCATGAGAGCTGGAATCTGGAGTAACAAGCCTTCCAAACTATAGATTGATGAACCTAGACAAAATCCTGTGGGGGTAGGCAAATTTTATCGACAATAGCATGAAATTTTTAATCTTTCACTCCCTACTCTGCTGCAGAATAGGTACTTCATTAAATTACTGCCAACCATATTTACTCCTGGGAAAATATCTACAACCCCAATATACCACCTCTTCCACGTAAAAATATTCTAAATGTGTTCATTCAGGTTTTCCAGTGCACATCTCCAGTCGATGGCCTCTGAAGCCAAAAGTATGCTGCGATCGGGAGGTTAATGGATTCTTCAGAGAGGGAAAGAATTTGGTGGAGACTGCTGAAAAATTTGTGGAAAATAATGTAAAAAATTTATTTCAACCGAAACGTCCTCCAATACATTCCACAGGTGCCCGAGAGCATCTATGAGTATGCAATCTAAGTGACATAATATTGGAAAACTTTTACCTTCGCCTTGTAAATACGCTGGGGAGTGGAAATTTCACTCATTTCTGACTGATCTACAACAACATCTACATACTACCCTGCAATCCACCTAAAAGGCGTGTGACAGGGGGTGTTAGGGCACCAGCCATTTGCACATAAAAGGAAATGCTCTAACGAAATTACAAATGGCATTCATTAAAGTCCTTTATGGTTCAGCGGGAAAAGGAATTTGCATGTCTATCCATTCGGCTAAATATCTCTCTTAATTTATCGCTTCTATTGGACCCTGAAATATAGTGGGGCTCTAATATTATGTTCTCCGTGTCGCTCTTAAAGATATCCATTCTCAATTGCTCTAACAATCTGGCGGTAAGATAAAAATTTATTTATGGTACGTGTTATGATATGGTATGATTTATTGATACATGCTTTGAGTGAAAAGCGTGAAAACCTGGTACTATCATATTCTGATTTCCAAAGTATCCCAGTCTAACATATTTGTAAACCCTGGATAAGTCCAGTCAACCATAAATTTGGAGTTTATGGACACTTAAAGCAAAGAGAAGCATAATATGGACCAAGTATCCAATGAGAATTGGGCGGGAGAAGAAGAGATAAACCCTTGGTAAAGGAGGAGGGAGCTGTGAAGTGGAAAACAGACAATACTCCATAGGCTGGCACAGCCAGATTGGCAACTGGGGCGGTGAGGCCATACCAGGAGGTGATTGGGGATTTGGAGAGTACAGCTCCCCACAGCAGGAGTGGTAGTGGCAGCAATAATGATTTCCACAAAAATGTTCACTAAACAATAGGGTGGTTTCCTATTATTTTTTATTGCCTAAATCGAAAGATTATTACTCCTGGAGTACGTATTTCACGCTTTTACATTTTTACATGACGATATCTATTTTTCGCGATTAAATGAAAAGTGAAAATTTACAAGCGCGCGGAAACGCGACGTGTAAGTATGAATGCTGGGAAATCTCTCCGTGTGGCGTATTTCTGGTTCCCGCTGCCGCCCTGTGAGGTGACCTTGAGGCGAGTCGAGCGCTGATACGACGCAGGCTGCTAGCGGGTAGCTGAGTACCCTGCTGGCTGGTAGCACTTGGCTTAAATAAGGATTATTAATACCTTACTAAATGAAGAAAACTTTCCGACCTTAGCAGTTTTAATAAGTGATTATTAAGACATGTTTCCCTGAGCTCTGCGCCTCATGCATGCATTGGTAACCTCAGACGATGTATAACTCCTATCTTCTCGTATAGAAACTAGGTCCCTATGACGTCACGTGGAGTGGCATCGCATGGGCGCCAATCAGGCCCTTTTCAAATGAGGATAAAAATGGACCATTGCCATTCGTCTAAACCGGTATTTCTAAAACGAAATAATTTGTATATTATGAATACAGTAATGGTGGGTAACGAATCGCAATCAATGCCTTTCGTTTTATTTGATGAAGGAAACTACCCTATTAGATTAAAACGAAAAACGATAACAGTGAAATATTTTGTTACCTCTTGAGCCCGCCATGAAACCAAGAATAAGAGCTTTCTCAGGCCTTGTAACCTTGTTTGCATTCCGGAACATGTCCTGAGCTTCCAAAATTTGTTCTCTCTGAAAAATGAAAAAAAAAATCAGTGGCAATGACAATGGTACTTTTTATAATATGTCTTAAATTTCCTTTTAAGATCCAAGCTTACTAGTTCACGCTTTCTGCCTGAAGAAGTGACATGAGATAATTTCATAATCCTACCATTAACACATATTCATATACAAAGGTAGGCATTAATCACTATCTACTTTATCAGGAATTCTCACCTTTAGTACAAAAATTTTCACTGAAGGAGCACACAAAATTTAAAAAATGAGGTCTGCTTTAATTTCGGTTAATGTTACAAAGGAGTAAAATATATAGACAGAATATCAAAACCTTATTCTATGTTTATGCAACAAAAATTGTAAAATAAGTTCACAGGGTTGAATTGCGGAGTTAAAACATGATATTATGTAGGCAATAATTCCTGGTGATTTTGGCGGAGCAATCTTTATATCCATGAATATTCAATATTTATGATCGTAAATGGGGGAACCTGTGACCATTACAGACATCATTATTATTACTATCACTACAGTAGACTCCCGATTATCTAGCTGCAGTTCATCCGGTTTGTGGATTATGTGTGCATGAGTTCACGCTCCTTTGACAGCTTCCACGATTTTTATAAAAAAAATAAAATCGGACGCTAGAGCACAAGGATATTTGCATTTTAATGCAAGGCTACATAGGGCTAATTATATCCATTAGAATTCCCTTTGTAAAATGGGATTACTTCATTTACTTGCTCACAAGGAATTCATCAAGTTAACTTGGACCTCTGAGTTTATTTTCTCCCGCCACTGATTGTCGTCTGCAATGACATGATGAGACGTCCAAGTAAATTTGGAACATTCATTGTCCGCATGTAAATATAAGAATTCTGTTTTACCAGGGAGATTCTAATGGAAGTAATAAGCCCGGGGTAGCCTTGCATTAAATTACAAATATCCTGGTACTTTTTCTTCTGATTTTATTCTTTTATAGAGATTGCATAAAATGTCGAAGGAGAGTTAACTCATGTAGGGATAAACCATACTCCGATAATCGGGAGTCTGCCATCAAAAGTTACTTCCATCATGTTAAATCACAAGAGCCAATCCAAGGTAATTAAACATTGTATACTGCATAACAGCAAATTTAGTAGATATACTTCAGTAGCTCAGGACTTGAGTCAACACCATACCAAATTCCACTTAGCACAGGCCTTCCATAAATGTAACAAATTTTAACAGCAAAGCAAATGAGCTCTATCGACAAGGGGATAGAATAGGGAAATGACATGCTTGGATAGGCCTTACTGGGCATTGAACAGGGCATTTCACTTTATAAATGGAGTAAAGTTGGAGTGATTTGCAGTTAACTAAAAGTATACCCACATTAATTGAAAATGTTAGGATTTGTTCGTGTCCATCTTTTCTTAAGTTTTTGTACTCTGGTATACTTAAGATCACATTTTATGGTAAAAGCTGCAATGAGTACTTCCATTATAGTTGGGCGAAATACAAAAATATGGCGATAAATTAGGAAATGAAGATATCACATACCGAGAGAGCCAGACTTTTCCGCTGAGTGGTGGCAGCCTGTCCTCCAACAGTGGTGGGAGCAGCAACAACTGTTGTTTGAGATACAGGCACAGTTGTGGTTCCCGTTACTATCACATTAGTTGCAGTGACACCGGTGGGGGGGACTGTGGTCGCAAGTTGGACAACTTGAGTTTGGTTGGAAGGCTGCTGGATGCATATTTGCGCAAGCTGTAAGAAAAATGCATATGTTGGTAATAAAACAATTGATGTTATAGCAGAAATAAGAAATAACAAAAAAATATATATTTTGGTGGATGGCAAAATACATCATTGGTATTATAAAATACAAGCAATTATAGGACTGAAAAAAAGGATTCTCTGTTGTTGAAAGATTATTTCCCTTCACCCAATTCCATAAAAGCAAAAAAAAAACAAAATTAACACTACCTAGCAAACTGAGTTTATGTGATACAGTAGACTCTCCTAATTATGGAATCCATGGGACAGAAAAACCGGAAGTTCGTAAGAATATTTCTTACGGGATTGGGACTGAGGTTCATAATTTAGTAATAACGTTTTTTTTACAATATATTAGATTAGCTCTTTTTGTCCGGACCAAAGATTTGCTTAGTAAAAACGAGAACTTCGTAATAAGGTGGTTCATATTAACATCAAATTATATTTTAAAAATTCATATTAATCATAAAAAAATTCATGGAGTTAAGAAAAAATGTTGCTGGATCTGTAATTCATTTTGACGCTGCAAATGATATAGTAAAGATCTTTTATGGATTTTATTCCTTGTGAATGTTATTACTTAGTAATAAGTGCTGATAAATTAATAGGAGAAATGATTACAGTAGACTCCCGTTAATACGAACAACGTCATTACGAAGTTCTCGTTATTACAAAGCAATTCGTTGGTCCCAACGAAAAGGCCTCTCCAATGCATAGTAAAAGAAATGTAATTACGAAATTACAAACCTCAGTCCCGGTCCAGGCGGTTACAAAATTAACTTAATTACTAAGTTCCGCGAAATACAATGGCATTTAGGTGGATATACACTACGCAACGTTATCATTATTGATCTATGCTTCTATCTATGATCTAAGTTCTCTTCTTTACTGTGCCCAAAAGCGTCACTCATGGTTGTTTCTTCAGTAGGATATACATCAATATGCACACAAAGAATCATATAATAAGCTTCCTTCCTATGGAATTATGGTGAACCACCCGTTAACGCTTGTAAATTGTACGTATAGTTAGTTCTCTTCGTACGCACATAAGCTTTACGAACATTTGAAAAATTCAAGCATGCCCGAAATTTCAAATTTGGCACCTTTGGAGTTTGCCGATTTGACATGACGTGGCATACAGGAACTCGCACTTTGGGCTTAATGTGGGAAAGAATCATTTAATCTGCTCCGAAGTTAGGAAATGTTCAGCGTTTCAACCATTCTCTCTTCCCACAAACAGCGATTTTTTTCGGCTCTGGCTACATTGCAAGCTAGATCAGTTCGTCACAATCGTGAGTTAATGCACGATTGTGATGCAGTGTTGCATTATGCAGGATAACCACTCTCCTCGATGCCTTGTATAAGTTTATCAACTTACGGGCAAGGTCTCCGAACGCATCTTTCTCGCATATCGAGGACTTGCGCATCATTTAATCGTGTATATTATACACTTGACTCTGAAGATCATAATTGCGGGAGATTGAAGAGACAAGAAATTTAGACGAAGTACGTTCTTTTTCTTTCGATGATTCCAAAATGAAATGTTCATACCATCTTCATTATTACGAACCTCCAGTTTTTTGGGTACCGACGTGACGGCGCAATGCTTACGAGTAAGAAAAGCAAACAGGAGCATTTCAAAAATACGTGACTAAGGGAGAAACTCCCCTCCCTGCCGCTTCTTTTTGACCTAGGGTTTCAGATGACTGACTCACGCTGAAAACCAAGGCCACTCAGTTCCCCTTGGACTTGTGACTGGTGAAGGAGAGGGGGGGGAGGATAAGAAGTTTGTGTAAGAGGCGCACCCTCATTTTCGGCTACAATTTCTGGGAAAAAAAGGTGCGCCTCTTACACGCGCTTATACGGTAATAAAAACCTAAATACCTCCACCTCCTGTTCTGCCATGGAAGCACTGACACGCTGGCTCAAAATTAATATCACATGTAATTGCTAATAGCTTATACCTTCAAAGCCTTCATAGTGGTCATCATTCGGAGGCTAGATGATTCAAAAGCCCCTCCATTGTTCACAATCAACTTACTTTTCCATTCAAGGAGGTGACATTCACACTTTCCAAATTCACTTGAATATTTGTATCCGCCCAACACCAGGAGATATTTTGATTCATCTATCTTTCAGGGTATCCATGTATACATTGGGGTATCATATCACTGAAGCACCATTTGGTATTCGAGTACATTTGGCCCATATTTTGTAATTCCTATATTACTATTTACTCTCACTCTAATGACTGATGTTTCTCTTTTGATATTCTGCTCTCCCACAGACTGATGAGACCACAGCCAAAGTGGAGGTGATGGGGTGCACATAGCAAGGTGGCGAGTAGAATGGTTATGTGCGAGGCCAAGGAAGTAATTCCTTCATGGTTATTCTTTTCCCTTTTTGCTTAGGAGTAATAAGTGTTTTGGTTATTCTTTTTGTTTGAGGGAACTTTCCTTCCTCACCATTCCACTTTACAATGTACCAGATCCCCAATCCATCCCTTATTTAACCTATCCAGAGATGAGAATGCCTGTTACTAAATCCTGAGTTTAATGCCTGCCAATCTGAGTAAACTACTAATCCAAAAATCATGATCCTCTTTCTGAGTATTGCCCCTGTTCCAGTACTGGTATGCAGAAACTTCAGTCCTCCTCATTCCAATCCTGGACCCTACTTGAATGAGTATAGAGGCACCATATTCACATTCTAGGTGAAACAGAATTATCCTTTAGAGCTCAAGATGAGCTTAAAGTGCTCACTCATTTTGACTACCACCCTAGACAAGCTCCCTATGTCTCCAAGTGACTATGATTCTGTTATGATTCTCCACTCCCAATGATAAATAACACTTAATACCTGTTGATTTGGTTTAAGTTGGATCAGTTGCATCTGTCCCCCAGCTCCAGTGGGACTAAGGATTCCGGTGACAGTCGCTGAGTTCATGGCACCACCAGGGGCAGCTCGAGCTAGTACAGTACCAACCACTGTCCCTGGAGCAACTTTCTGAAGCCCTCCCGCTCCAACCATTCCAACAGGTGTGGCCAGCAACACCCTCTGAGGCTGCTGCTGACCTGGAGCAGCCTTGGGTACCTGAAAATTCAGAGGAAATAAGTCAACACTTTTCCTCCCTGTATAAAGATGACCATGGGAATTATATCCATGCAATTATTACTGACAAGAAGATTGCCTGAAACCCAGGTTTCAGAATTCAAACTAACTTTGTAGACTCCATCCCAAGCTGCCCATGAATCACCCCACATGTGGGGATGTATAACCAATGGCTTTAAAAAAGGCAATTGATGAATTGCACATCTAATGAATTCCCTAACAAAAGCTATCTTTAGACACTTGTCAATAGCCCAGCGATTACTAGGCCAGAGGGCCATAATCGTAGAAATAGTTCATAACATTTTACTTTTTGAACAATAATATTGATTTTTGTGCCAGAATATTACTCATTCAATGTAAAATCTTCAGGAGGTCTGCTACTGCTAAGTTAACAAATGAAACATAAAAAAGTGGCTATTCATGTACATTCTCTTCATCACTTGCTCAAATTAGTTACAGAAAGGTTATTGAAAGCTAATTCACATTATAAGCCTTAACTTGACTCTCCTTACAGCAGAGAGCCACCTAAGTTAATAGGAGATATAGAGCTACTCCATAATACCTGAAGAGTCACAGTAGTAACTTGAGGGACATAGCTAGGCTGTCCAGACTCCAATACTCCTCCAACTATCCTTGTTGTGGTGGGTGTTCCAGGAGTGCTAGCTTCAGTCTTAACACTTGCTTCAGTAGTTGTGGAAGGTGTAGCAGATGAATCATCTGTAATCAATTAAAAACATGAGCATGAAGAATAATAGTCAGTAAAATACGAAATTCTAAAGGCCGTTTTACACGGTACACAGAATTGCGCAGGTTAGAGCTGCATTAATTTCTAAAATGGCGTGGAATTGTGCGAATGCATGAACGAAATTAGAACAGGGGCTATTTTGCCGTCTCGCATTCTTGCATGTGTTCCAGCAATTCACCGCTTTACACGACGCAATTTTGATTGCGCCTTCACACGTACATCAGACTGCGCAATTCTGTGTACCGTGTAAAACGGCCTTTATACAGCAGACTCCCAATTATCCGGCTGCGGTTTATCTGTGCTGTGGATTATCCGTGCATGATATTCAATCTCGCTCAATTTTTCCCCAATCTTTACAAAAAAAAATGGATGCAAAATCATCAGAATTACGGCATTAATGCTAGGATACACGGAACTTATTATTTCCGTTAGAATCCCCTTCGTAAAACGGAAGCTACCATGCACTAGCTGCATTCACGGGAGCACCGTGCCCCTGTTTTCCAAGCCTCGCAGTGCGCGACCTCGCTCCTTCACGGATACACATCGCACTGCAGTTGCAACCCAGGCAAGTTATGCGAGACGCGACTACGTGGTGTGGTGCCTGACAGTGCAGTTTCCGATGCCGAGCAGTGGTTTTGATGCATTCATGCAAACGGCTGTGTATCTGTGATCACACAGCCCCACCTATGTGTGGTTTTTGAAACCAGGCCTTACATGGAGCATTAATAATACGAGTGCAACCATGTTGTCGCCACTAAAAAGACCGTGAACTGGCAAAGAAAGCTCTCAATGAGTCCGGGAAGCACTCTTAAATAACAGAATAACTGCTTAATAATAATACATTGTTTTTTTATGTAAATTAAGAACATTACAAGACATTTAAGTGAAAGTTTGGATTATCTATGTTTTCTGATTATTCGTGCCATCTCTCCCCATCATTAGCCCGGAATATCGGGAGTGTACTGTACTGTAGAAGTCAGCTTTATCCAGTACGGCCCAGAGTGATTGATTTTCTTTTGCTTGTTGGCATGTGTAGAAAAGCATGGGGAAATCATAAACCTAAAGATAATTTGTGTATGTAAAGCTCTCAGGATAACCCTGCACTAAACTTTGACCAAACATTAAAACAGCAACTAGTAAACTTTACTTCAGTCAAAAGCCAAAATACTGTGTCCACTATAAACTCAAACCAAAAAATACAAGCATCAAACAATAAGTGTTTACAATGAACACAAGAAAAACAGTAACACAATTTACTTTGCTAACTTGACTAGAGTAGAAAAAGGAACTTTTAAACTCCAAATTTACAAAACAAATTCACAGCATCATGCTGTTTCAAAGACATTCTGTTAACAGATAAGTTTCACAGTAGAACTTCATTATGAATTGAGCAATAATAAAAGAGAACTCACCTGGAGTAGATGATGAAGGAGTGGCTGGTAATATGGGTTGAGGTGTAGATGGAGGAGCATATGATGCAGGTGGAGGTGCTGGCGTCGGGGGATTTGTAGCCGTGAGGCCAACTGCATAGTCCGGTGTAGCCCCACTTTGCTGGCCTCGCCCTGTGGCAGTGGGAGAGGTGGTTGGTGATGTGACTTCAATGGATCCACCCGCAGCCGAAGCAGGTGATGTCGTCGAGGCTTGACCAGCTTGAGCTTCCGATGCTTTCTTGGCCTCCTCCATCTCTGTATACGTGTAACATATAAAAAGGGATCAGCATAAATATGAAAGTGATTTTCGAATAAAAGCATTCCTAGAAACTAAAAAGAGACTTGCAAATGGACAGCCCCCTGCTTCAGAGCAGTGCTCATTTATCTGTTCCAAAAGATTGACTACCATTTTTTTCTTTGCATACTGCTCTTATTCATATGCCAGTTAGCCATAGATGGCATTCATAATATGGAGCCACATGTGAAAAATAAATATAATTTAATATAATTCAGTTTCAGTGCAAACAAGGTTTCCAGGTACTCTTAATGTGAAAATCTAATTATGGCCCTTTTCTCATTTCATGCTTTCAATGGTAAATTAACGCTTGTAAGTGACCCTCCACCCACACCTTCATTACATTTATAAATTTGGTCCACAAAACGTTTGTCTCGACTCCATTCCAGACTTTACCTGATTTTTCATGTTATTATTAAACATATTTGGATATGAGACAGACCAAAACTACACATAAATAAAGGCCACTGGAAAAAATGTCTTCAAGTGTGCTGAAATATCTACCACCACTGACTTACATAATACGTAAATGTAAATAAATGGACATATTTAAGAGCTTATAAAAAAAGCATTATTAAAATGGTGGCCACAGATGACAACTTTGATCTCAAAGATTAACGATATGAATCTGAGATTCAGAGATACAGCAATATTGATAATTTTTGCTCATTCAAGAACTCAGACCAAATGATTCTTAAAATAAATGGTTTAGCCCACAGCTACTCAGCTTCAAACATTTGCTTTCATTTTCAATCATTTGTAGGCTGAATGAGTTGAACCTCAAATTCAAAGCTAGATAAATGGATCAAAACTTTATAAATCTATATTTATATAACTTCTTACTTGGCAACACCAAGAGGGATGGAACTCACACATCATTTCCAAGGGATCTAACCACAAGAATTTGTAGTACATCCCTTGAAAATTACATAAGTGCTGAAACCAGCCAGGGTTAACCAAATAAAATGTTGCACGGAATTTAAAAAGATTAATCCTATTTACTCAGACATGAGCTCAAACATTAGATTATGTTAAGATGAGTTAAAATGAACAACTTAACATGAATGTAACCATCCATTTGATATAAAATATAACACTAATGTATTAACTTGAGAGTTGATGGTTAGATATCTTCTATCTGTAATAGATAGATCTTTAACTATGAAGGAATGGGCAACAAGGAACATTTTAAATTTAAATGATAGTAGTTGTGGACCTTGCATACGTTTCCTCTTCTTTGCTTGCGCATAGCCCAGAGGTTGCTCATTTATATCAAGCAACTTGATGCCACGATCCTTATGTCCAACAGGAGTACGAGGAAGGGGCCTAGATAACGGACTAACAACAGGGGAGCGAAATCCACCAGTTGGTACTTTGCTGGGAATCCCTTTCAGAGGAGCTGAAAAAATAAATTGATGCATAATAAATAATTGCTCTTGGTAAATTAATGAATAGCAAAAAATTTTTCATCATTAAAATATTTCATCAGAGGAAATTATCCAATGAATAAGTAAAATGAGCATGAAAAAACTTATAAAGGATATATATGGTGAAAAGAAAATGGCATAGATGAGGTTTTAAATGTCATCAAAATACATTTATGATAAGTAATTCCAATTGGGATGATTTTCCATTACACCAAGACTCTGCAATGGATAGGAGCTGTATCTGATCAGAGAAATAAAACATAACATGAAGGTAGAGCTCATGCTTTCAATATATGTACCATGTACATACCAAAATTTGTGAACCATACAGCTGATGACTTGTCCTAAACATTTAAGTTGAACATACAAAGACAAAGTGTACACATTTCAACAGTCATTGTCAAGACCAGTGCCAAAGAATGAAACATAAGGAAATTATTCTCTTAACAAACAAAAGCAACTAGTTCTTTGCTCTCCGCTGGTGAAAGAAATGAATTTTACAGAAATCACTTACTAGTATCAGTCATTTTCCGGGGCATTCCTCTCGATCGCACAGGAACGGTGGGTGCAGTGCTTTTCTTGAGACTACTAGCTGCATCGGCAGACTTCTGTAAAAGTTCTGCTCGCAATGCAGCCGATTTCGGTTTCCGTTTAAGGGTGAAGTGTTTAGTAGGCTGGGGCTACAAAGTGTTTGAAATTGATAACATAATAATCATTCTTAAAATATTTGCAATCATTGTAGACAAGCTTCAAGGCGATGAAAACTAACCTGTTGACCGACCACACTGACCAATGCAGATTTATTCAAATAATGACATTCCAAAGGCAACATTCCCAAATCACAATGTTTCCTCACTGAAAGAACAAGACACCAACACAAAACAGAGGTCATGAATAATAACAAAGGAGGATAACAATAGCAGGTATCTCAGCTTTACTTCTAAGTAAGTACCTAATTTTTTAAGGTCATTCACGAGATCAGAAAATATTCTCCTGTTCTCGTCCACCTCCGAAATATCGGTGTTGAGAGAACCGGTAGCAGGAAATGTTTTAATTATTTCGGCCAACATGGACACCCACTGGTCACTGTCCACCAAAGCTACTTCAAGAATTTCTTCTAATTCGACTTTCCACTGAAAACATGATATGAAACCAATATAACCCCAATCGGCAATTTCAACTAATGGAAAAATCACTGCCAATGAGCACACTAAAAGATAGAATCCACGACATATAACTAAATAAATGCGGAAATATCATATTTCTCTGCAGAAATTCTTGAAAACTACCAAGATATACAAACCTCGTCAACGTTCCTCGGAGGAATATGGAAAAATGATAGTAGTAATTTCAGTTTTACTTGAGTTTGAAGGTCAGGAAAACAGTCCTTTATATTCCTTAAGACTTCAGCATTTAACTGCGAACAAATAGAACCACCAGTCCAAGAGTCATTAGATGTCCCCAACTTATTGTGAAGCCACAGAGAAGTATCACTATCCCGAACGTTCGCCATATTGAATCACAATGCCAATTTCCATTCATCGCCGTTGCCACGAGTGGCGCTACTGCCGATGTTTTTGTTCGACGACGACATCTAGCATAATAACAAGGAACTTACTGTTTTCGAAGTGCAACTGTTCGCACGTGTTTTCCTTGTAATCCCGATTGCTTTTCGTTTGAGGAGATTGTCAACCGTGTGCATTTATGTTTGATTATTACATTAAACTGACGCTGTCTCTGAAATATTGGAGCAATTTTGATTGATTCTCAAATTTTGTAGCAGCCAGAAATGGGGAAAGTGAAAAATAAACTCAAGAAAAATCTTTCGGACCGTTCCAAGGAAAAACCGAAGAAGTCTACCAATCCGTTCGAAGTTCACTTGAATCGTCAGAAGTTTTCTGTTATCGGAAGAAATTTAAAGCATGACAAAGGTTTGCCAGGCATCTCGCGCTCAAAAGCTTTTTCCAAGGTATACATTTATATTCTAAGGCTTATTGCCCGTTGTTCTTCACCGAATTCATTTATTACTAATTCTCTCTATTTCGCAGAGAAAGGCCACCCTTTTAAGAGAGTACCAGTTGAAAAACAAATCAAACAAATTCATGGATAGAAGGATTGGTGAAAAAAGTAGATTCATGACCCCGGAGGATAGGGTAACGGCGAGATTTACAGCAGAGCGAATTAAAGCCCACAAGGTGTCTATTTTTTTCATTGCCTCTTTTTCTCGATCCATTTAATAACTTGCATCAATTGTTTATTTTGAAATATTTTTCATTTATTGTTCAGAAATCCATTTACAATCTCGCTGACGAAGAAGTGCTCACCCATCGCGGTCATGCCTTGAGCGAAATTGAAAAGTTTGATGATCCCAAAAGTGACGATGACGATGATGACAGGGGCAAACTTGAAGGTAGTTTTTTTTTCTTCATTATTGATATTTAAAAATATTACTTCTCGCAGACTAAGCAAGGCAAGGTAGTCAACGCCCATTTTCACCTAGTGGATCCACCCCGGAAAAGTTTTCGGCCTATGGCCTTGATGCATGGAAAATTGCTTTAAATATTTCTAGTTATTCGTTATTATGTATTTAACATCAAATTTTGATTTAATTCTGGCAATGTATGTATCTACTCTCAGCATTAATTACACGCCCATTCGTACTTATTCTAAATAATATATTATATTATTATTATATATTATAAATTTTTGATATTGTGCATAATTTTATTTATTTATATGAAGTATAAAGGCCTGGTTACACGGTACATTAACACGTACAAGTTAATGTACGTTTGCGTGAATGATTTTGGTGGACCGGAACAGAGCACGTACGAATGCATGAACCAAATTAGAACAGGTTATATTTTCCGTTCATGCGTTCGCACAAGTTGGGTGGCTGCACGGTGCATTTTCGTGTTCGTTCACGCGTTCATACATTTAGACACTAACCCGTACGTGTTAATGTATCGTGTAACCAGGCCTTAAAACATGTAATATTATTGACAAAGCCATGCATAATTCATATGTTTATGGTGACTGAATAAATTGAATTGAAATATAACCATGGCTCTAAGATGTGCATTTGCTCCTTAGGGGCTTCTTTTTGTGTTGGCTGAACTTTGTCCTCTTTGTGATATCGCAGGAAAGTTTGTGAAGGAGGCACATTTTGGTGGATTTTTGACCAAGAAAGAAGAGACCGAGTCACAGGCTAAGAGTCGAAAGGAGCTCATTGATCAGCTTATAGCTGAGTCTAAGAAGAGGCGCTATGAAAAGCAGAAATTGCAGGATGAGACATTGGAACTGACAGACAAGTTAGATACCCAGTGGAAGGATCTTCTTCCTCTAGTTTCCCTTGGCAGTTCTGAACCACCTGTTGATGAAAAAAAACCAGAAGTACCACATCCAGATCCTCCAAAGGAAAGGCCAAAAGTTGATCCCTATGATCTTGCTGTACAAGAGCTTAAATTTGAAGCAAGAGGAAAGGTAGTGTACGAGATATGTGGCTTTAAAGGCAGTGTGTATCAAAATTTATATACTTGAGCACAATAATTTATTAAAGAAACATTATTATAACTCTATATTAATCTATAATTAACTCTATTCTTTACACCATTCTTTCAGTAATGTTAAGGTTTCTAAGAATTAATATGTAACTTTGAGTTTTAGTGGACAAAGCAGTTTTTTTCATTCCTTGGTTGAAGTTTCTTGAATGCACAAGTAGTGCTTTCTTTTGTAGGCAAACCTCTATGTAGTGAACCTCTTTATCTCATAAAACCTCCACTTATCATACCAAGGAGACACCCCTTAGACGGCATAACTACCTCTGCAAATCATACCGAGACAACTAGAGACCATTAATGCAGCCGCGATTACATACATGGAATGACATTTTCAGCGATAAATGTTTCACTCATATTTTTTTCTTATGCACCTTCTTTATGTTGTAATTTTCAGGTTAATCATTAGTTGTGGCTATTTCGTTCTATATGAGCAGGGATGCCGACTTACAAAAAATATTGGTGGGGCCCAAACCGGGGATCTTGCCCCGGGAAATTTTATAAGTAGTGAGTTTTAAGTTTTTTAAGCATTTCAGAAGAGTCATATGATCAACATTAGAACCCTGAAAACTCCAATCTCGATATCTGGACACTCCAGGGAAAATCAGCGAGCCTGACACATTTTTCCTCACACCCATTACAAAGTTTTGAGGGGGCCCTCTGGCCCCATGGAGTCGGCGCCACTGCATATGAGAGCATACCTAACAGTAAATAAGAAAAATAGTTATCCAAGTATCCTAATCATTTTAAGTGACTGTTGAATTAACAGAGATCACATTGTTTTGTCACGAATCATGGTAAAAATCATGTGATAGCGCTTGCTTTCTCTAATGATTGAATAATGAATACATGTTCACTAATGCATGCATGTTTGTTTAAACACATAAATATAATGGTTTAAAAGACAATAGTTCCTTCATTTCCAAAGAATATGAAATAATGGTGCCTTTCACTGAAACCTCTCTATAGTGAACCTCTATACATCAAATTGCCCAAATTTTGATCCCCTCCATTACGATGTAGAGGTTTTACTGTAATAACAATTATTGGCCCCCGTGGCTTATGTACAAACATAAGGCTTGAAGTCAACCGAATGTAGCATTACAGAAACAGAGAAGGTATATATATGAAACAAGATTTCATACATATACAGTACTAAAAAAATTTTTAAAAATGCCAGTGATATATTTTTTGAGGTATTTTATTATAGTTTCCCAAAAACTGACTCTCACCAATGTTCTGGCTAAAAATTAATGAAAAAGAACTCATATTTCTGAAGTCCTCTTGACCAAGAAAGTTTTTGTGTCTTCTGTCACAGGAAGGGTGATCATCTAACCCTCCCAAGTGTATGTATAATTGTTGGTGTGAGACAGCTGTGAATGGATACTTAAAAGACATGGGGTGGGAGTTCGGTGTTATAAAATTGGGGCCATCAGCTGGGCTTTCGAAAGTGGTGCCCTTAGTCTGGGCCCAAATGGTTCATTTTAATCAATTCAATGATCATGAATGTGAGGAAGTGAAGCCAAATTTGCATGAATATTTTATTATTTATCACTCTTGATTTTTCTTTTTCAGCCTTCGGAGAAATTGAAAACTGAAGAGGAAATAGCTAAAGAGGAAAAAGAAAAGTTAGAAAAACTGGAATTAGAGAGACAAAGACGAATGCATGGCTTTGTGAATGACAATGCTAACTCAATAAAGCATAGGAGTGCAGATGATTTGGACGATGGGTATGTATGAAAGTGTTAAGACAACCTTTTGAAATGAAGCATAATCCTGGTTAGAGACACGACGTGAGCTGTAAACTTTGCATTCTGACTTGAAGTTGGCTGGCAATGCTTCTTAAAGACACATTGTTTGTGGCATAATCTCTGCCCAGCTTTGGTGCAGCATCAATCAGCATGGCATGGTGCCAATCAGTCTCACAAGGCCTTGGCAAGCTCATTGTCCCTCGCTCTTTTCTATTTACATGAAGCTACACTGTTCTTAATGTTGCAGATAATTTGCAAATATCCCATGCCTGCTAGCCAGATATTAGTTCAGTTGAGTTGTGCCTAGCCACTTAATCAGTGCAGTTTCTTGTAATAATATTTGTGCTGCCAAGGCACTTAGTTGCTGGAAAAATAGACATCGTACACTTGTTTTTGGAGTTATATTTCCTCTATCGCTGGTTAAATGGGTGACCTCCATTTGCTGTCAAGTTAAATAGATATGCTCCATCCAGAAAAGACATATTCCTTGCAATAATAAGTACAGTAGAACCTCGGTTATGCAACTCTCAGTTATATGATGACCTCACTTATACACTGATTTTTTTTGGTTCCATGAATAACCCCATATGAACCCATGTATTTCCAACCTCGGTTATGAAACCTTTCACTTATATGACAACCTCAGTTATGAAACGTAATTTTCCAGTCCAATGCGATAAAATACCTCACTTATATGACTTATCAGAGAGCTGCTCTATGAGAAGATTGCGGTACGCACGCCGATTATAGTCACACGAGCGAGAGTAGTGCGTGCTCATTACATAGATATGTCAGTGAAGAATTACAAGTTTTAATAATGAGCAATGCTGATTATTAGATATTAATTTTAATTATAGTAGGTGACCATTAATCTGGAATTATGAACTATGGAATATCTATCTCTAACGGAAGATTTTCTAGAATTTTTCCAAGGTTATGTATTCCATCGCCCTAGCAAAATAACGTCCAAATGAGCTGTTAAAAATCCTCCTGTATAAAAATTTTGGCTTCCAAGGTCATCATATTTGCAGTATGGATGTAAGTCGACAGTGAATCAACATGATGGTGAAAACTGCATGCATGGTCTCATTCCTAATCTGGGCTAATCCCATATCTGAGGAAGGAATTGAGCAGGGGGAAAGTTTCTTACTTCAAAACTGACCCAACCTACGTGGGTTTAATTGAAACATAGTTGGACCTTGAATAGCTATTAGCTTAGCTCTGCCAGGTGGGAAGCGTTTATTTTTTAAAAGAATGTGAGTTAGTGTGAATGCCCTTGGAGAATTCCTCACGTCGTCAATTGTCACATAATTATTAAAGTCAAATTCAAAACGTGAAAGATAAGGCAGTTCCTTTCGACTCAGGAATGGCTTAGCATCATTATGTCAAGGTACAGAAAGTGTCTGGTGTTGTTATCAGAAATGGGGAAGTAAAATATTATGTGAAGACAAATCACACGGCATGTGAGTTGAAGGTCCTAGCGCTGAATTTGCAGAAGAATGCCGAAAGAGAATCTATAACCGGTACATTCAATCTACTATTACCTAAGTTTCATTGGAAAATTCTTTTTTAGTGCATAAACATAAGGGGGAAGATTTTTCTGGGCTCTTTATCTATTTTTATCTAAACACCAGCATCTTAATTACGGAATATCCCAGGTGCCTGGCATTTGCTCCGTATTATCTATGGTATGGTATTTGGAGGAGGGAGGACAGCTGGGGTCATTTTTGCCATTAGGTAAGGGTGGGAGGATAGAAACAATCCATATTTTTTAGATCTTTATATTAGGGCCTTTAGTGGTACAGTGTTCACTGCCAATCACTTAACACGTTGCGTACCGGGGTATTTAAATTCCTAGGAACACCGATTCTGGGTGGAGGTGTTGAGATTGGAAATATGTGCCTATTAGGGCGTAATGCCTTTGGTTTAAACATGGTTAAAAAGCTAATGTTTAGAATATAACTTTACCCAATCAAACGTTATGATGCATCAATTCATTATGAATAACGAACAACAACTGAAAACATACTAACGAATACGTATTGTACGCTTTAAAATTTTAAAATTGTTTAGGTTGACGCACCTAAATGGCTAGAATCTTCGTCATCCATGCGAAACGTTAGGGAAAAAAATGACGAGAATTCTCGCCATCCGTACGCAACGTATTAAGAGTATACTTCTCAAAGGAAATACTCACCTATCACATGCATAAAATGGTGGAAAAATTTATTTGTGAAGTTTTCCTTCGTGTTTTCAATGCCCTGTAATCCCTACGTGATGAAAGGCTTTTGACCATGATGTAGGCCTGTTGCTTTTCCCCTTCTGTCACTTACCATAGTCTCTATCCCCAAGGTTTGCCTTGGAGAGTGATATTGAAGATCCTGTTGAGGATGGGCAGAGCAAGGTCTCAAAAGACAGTGATGACGCTGTGAGTGATGGTGAAGGCGAGGCTGGAAATGATGGCGGAAGTAATGACAATGACGAAGATGGCGATGCCAGTGCAGGAGAAGCTGAAGAGGAGGATGATGATGACAACGATGAAGATGAAAGCAGTGACGAGGAGTTCTCAGATCTTGTCTTGGAATCTTCGGACGGTGAAAACAATCAAGGTTTTTCTTCTTGCTAATCACTGTAGCATTTATTTTTTATTTTATGCATTGAGTGTGGGAGCCAATGTGAAAATTTGGTCCTGGGTGAGGAAACTTTTAAGATTTGGTTTTCAAGAATCACGCATCTGTGGCTACAGGATGTGTGATGCCTGGCAGATTGATCGCAAGGTTGCATCAAACTACTACGCTACATTGGAAACTACTTACGGACATTTTTCTGTGATCACAAAGTCTTTCTCACTGTCTTCCAGGCTTCCTCACTATCCGAAATGCTTGGAAACCAGTGGCAGAGAATTGTCTTATAGGCAACAGTTGAGTGATTTCTCAGTCATGCATCACATTGCCATGGATATTTGGAAACTGGGACTTTATTTAGGCTTATATGTGGTTGGAAGAAAATACTTTGCTTTTCTACAAAGCACTTTGTTTCTACAAACTACTTTGTTTTGTAGAAAAGCAAAGTAATTTTCTTCCAACCATATAATGGAATTCTACAAAATAAAGGCCTCAACAATTCAGTGCATAGGCTTATATGTCGTAATAATAATTAGAAAGGTGTCTGCTTGGTTGTGCCAAAAAATTTGTCACGGTGGTATTGCATTAGCTCGGAAAAGTTGATACTTGTCATCCTGATTACAGAAAAAAATTATGATTCACGTCGTATGAGCGTGTCATAGAGTCATACATCTTTAGGAAAAGCCACATAGCAATTTTGAACACAACAGAATCTCTGTTATTGTTGAACTCCGTCTGTCCAGTGGGTGAAAGTCTCCATTGATGCCTGGTCATTTCGAAAACTAGTCTGTTTTCGAAATGACCAGGCAGGCATGTTTAGGGCGAGTGATGTGACTGTCAATGTGGCCAAAATATTTAGGCCCAGGGTGAATGCCAGGTGGCTGCTGATTGGTCCAATTTTCCTGCCTTTTTCTTTATTCTTCCCTCGTTGATCAACCTCAAATCGGTCTCCAGGTGTTACTTAAGTTGACAGCCCTAGTTCAACTACAAGACATCATTCACTGAGAAATGACAAGGTCATAGAATCACTGTTACTCCTAAATAGAGAATCCTGAAAGGAGTTACTTTTGAACCATTATTCTAAATTTTGATCGATATTAGTGACTCCACCCTAAAATGTAAGAGAAGGGTAATAATGTATTTTTTTAGCAAAAAACCATTAGGAGAAGCCACATGATGGTTTTGAAAGCAATACATGTAACCAATGTTACTCATTTTAAAAAATACTGAAAAGTCTAATTTTTTTGTAATTTCGATCAAGATGTGTGAGCAGAATTTATGGTTTGATTTCAAATTTTTCCTTTGAAATCACGGTGTCAAGTATCAACTTCACTGTTCTGATGTTATTCAATTCTGATAGTTGCGCTTGAATTTATATATGAGTATGGTCTTCCCCCAAGTATTTCCCCTTCCCCAAATTAATGAGGATTCTATTTTGGAAAAATTGTTTGTGTACTTGCGAACAAATATATTCTCACCATTACTTTTCTCCTTGAGATGTTGAGCAACAAGAGAGGAATATATTCAGAGCAATGCAATATTTATTGGCTGTTGGAATACCAAATTAACTAATAGGTAGAGGTCAGTGAAAGTGGTTTTATTGTTTGCTAAAATTTGTTTTAAAATCATGTGATTTCGGTTTTATAGAAAATCTTGGTAGTGTTATTATAATGCTACAATTTTCCCACCTCTGTAGGTATTTTATTATTTTATAGTACACGTTTCATGAATACTTATACTTTTATTAAGCATTTTACATAACATTTAACGCAATTTCGATGGTACAAAATTTCTGATAAAACTAAATGAAAGAAATGGTTCAACTTATTTTGGTTCAAGGTATATGAATGGTTCAAGTATGTAGTCTTGGTGAATACGATCAGCAAACGGCAAATCCCCACCACCTTATATGTGTGTACTTCGACAGCCATTCCAGAAATTTTGGATTTTCAAGTGTTTCTACTCTTAATAAAGCCTTTAAAAATGCTTCAGTAGTAGCAACAACAAGCTCCTCCTTCGCTTTCTTTGACTGAGTGACTGTACGTTCAAATGATAGCAGTCGGTTTGCGAGTCCCCTTTCTTTCGCACATTTGTGTGTATCACTACTGATGTGCTTTAACAAAGGGTCACATCTTTCAAATTCAAATCTTTTATCGCAAACTTTGCGCAGTAATACTCTGTCTTTCACATAAAATCCTTCTCAGCTGAATTCACTTGCCCTGGTATGAACGGTATCACTAGCTTTTGGCATTTTAAAATTCCTATCCTTTGTTCGATATTTAAAGCTGGAACTACGATAAAAAAAAAACAATCCAACCTCAAAACACAACCTATCAGGATGGTGTTTTCAAACTGAGTGCTGGGTAGCTACGGTATAACCATAGTACTGTGTAAATTACAAATTGGCCTTAATGTTTCATGTCATGGGTTCCCTTTCCCAGTGGTGTAACTATGGGGGGGAATGAGGAGGATAGATCCCCTCAAAGACTCAGAGAAATGTAAAAAATATTTAAAACTATTGTCTAGTTTTGACATATAATCACTGCTTCAAGTGAGATTTTAAGTTACAAAATGATGTGTAATGTATTTCCTGGTATGTCATTTTTCAAAAACTTTTCTGGACACCTTGTTGCCAGGGGGGTGGGGGGGGAGGTTGCCCTCCCAGGCTCCCCCTATCCTTCCCAAAGCTTAAGTCTAGTTACGCCACTGTCTCACCCAGGTGTTGAGGGAAAGTAGGACAGCAGCTAGATACAACAAGATTGCTTAGTTTTGATTACAGCTGTTGCCAATTGGTCAGGAAAGGCAGTGAAAGAAGCACACATAACTGAACAATTTCTGATTCAAAGAAACTTGAAAAATTATTGAAATGTAAATATTGAAATTGAAATTAGTGAAATATCTAGAATGAGACGCTTTCTCACCTGAAGAATTAGATATTAGATTTGGCCAATGTCGAAATTATTTTTTTTGCTTTGAAGCTCAGTGGAGAGCCTAATATCTGACGATCCGTCCACTGATAAGGAGAGCCCCCCCTCCTCCTATCCTTTCTGTTCCTTCCTTTCCTTCCCCCAACTGCTAGTGTTCATGCTTTCAAATAACCATACGTTTCTATGGATGCCTTTAAACGAATCGAATCGTGCAGTTAACGGCAGGGCACCGTTGACGGCCGCCGTGGTCACCACGGCGGCCGTCAACGGCGCCCTGACCGCCAACGTGGCCCATTTCAATCCGGCTCTGCTGTGCGCCGTCTACGGCTTGAAATACGGGCAGTGCTATATTGAGGCCACTTTCTGACGAAGCAACTTTTCGCCGGCCACCATTCACGTCACGACGGCGTGAAATTCAGGCCGCTTCCAGACGAGACGACTCTCTGCCACACTGTGGGCCGTGCCGTGAACGGCGGCCCGGTGCTAGCCTGCGGTTGTGTTTAAGTCAACGAAATTGTTACATTAGACCCACACTCAAGGTTTTCCTGCAACAAGTTATCCAATAACCCTGTCTGATGCGTCGCGGTGAGTCACCGGAATTACTGCTCGGCATTGACACGTACCAGGTGCGTGAGCTTGTATTTCCGCTCTTCCGCAGCCGCGTTTTATTTTTTCCGCACATTTTTAATTCATAATATCTAAATCTTCAGGTGAGAAAGTGCCTCACTCTAAATATTTCAGGATTGATAGATGGGAATCGAAGAGAGAGGCTGTGATAAATTTAACGGCAAATTCTGGCAGAGAAATCGCCACAGTGCGCGATATTACGCGGATGCGTTATGCGCGAGACTAAACGAGCCAATTGACCTTGGAATCGTAATGAGAGAGAGCAAATGAATGTCGGCTGGGTTAAACAATGAAGGCTTAGGCTTTAATAGATTACGAGTCATTAGATGTGATTTTTTCGCTAATCCACTTAAAGTCGCAAAAAACACGAAATTTTGTATTTATTTACCGATTTTGCGTTATTTCACGTTATTTCGCAATATCGCGTCTCGCGAAATTCACGGATATCTACCTCTATTATTCCATCTATTGATTAGGAAATAATGAATGATTTCTTCATATGATTAGATCTTATTTATTATTTTGCTATTGCCTTCTTCGGAAATGGGGTGTGGCCTCTATCTGGCCAAACAAAATTATAGACTTTAAGAATAGTTTTTTAGTAAATCCAAATTCACTGTAGCATCTTAATTAGTAATTCTACAAGCCAAGTGGTAATAATGAAGTCATCAAATCAATAGAGAATTTTAAATTCATCACATTATGTTTAGCATATTTGTTTTATTTCAAGTAGAAGAGGATGCTGATAGCAAACACTCTGAAGGAAAAAATGAAGATTCATCCACCACAGTTAAGAAGGGAGGAAAGGAGGAGAAAAAACTGAATGTGGATCATGCCGTTGAACCTGAAGGTGGTAAGTAGTTCAGGTCTCCATTTTCGTAGGCTGGCTGAAAAAATTTCTATGCCATTTTTATCAAAATTTCAAAAAGGTGTTTCTAATTGGACTTAATTGCCTGATGGGCTTAAAAATTAGGTTGTCCTTGTGATATTTTCTGGAAATTGTTTTAAAATCATCATAGTAATAGTTTCGCACTGTGACACTTCTTTTTGTATGACGGTTGTCCAGAAAGTAAATGTACTGAATTTTTATACTTCATATAAAAAAAACATGATATTGAAGGTATGTTGTATATGCTGTGTTGAATCATCTGCATTCTCTCTAGGTACTCATATTTTGCTTTTTAAAGTTTATGTTTGTTGCGAAATGTGGCAAAACTTTAAAAAACTAATGAGCGTGTCATTTTATATCTTTCCAGCAAAAATTTGTCAAAGTGAATTTCCATCTAAACTCATGGTAAAATAATTTCAAAGGAAAAGATTTTGTTTTAATTAGGTCATTGTCTTAATTGGTGTCCACATGCTAACTTTATGAAAGATAAGTTCCATAATTATTTTAGGTTCATTCTGGGAGGTTTTCATACATGGTTTTTGTTAAGGATGAGTTGGTTCTTAAATTTTTTCGGTTCTTGGTACCGGTCTGGTTCTCCCCCATCGGCTCTCGGTTCTTGATACTCGGTTCAAAGGATGAACTCCTATTATCTGAATTAATGGCAAATTTAAATGAACAACAACGAGAGGTGAATGAAAATAATTTCTCTAAAAATGTAAGCAGGAAAGCTCTGTAAAAATCTTAAGGTCGTCTCCATAACATTAACTTGCTAAGGATAAAACTTATATATAACAGCAGGGCCGGCCCTAGCAGGTGCAGGGCTAGGGGCGAACCTTCAGTGTGGGGCCAAGGGCGAACCTTCAGTGCGGGGCCCTTCACTTAAAATATTAAACTCTATACCCCATCTATAAACTCGAGCATTTTGAATCCCTACCACTCTCTGGCTAAGTATGTGTTCCCCTCCCAAATTCAGACTTCATAATTACGCCGTTATGATACCTTGATTCAAAACTATCGTATATTTTAATTTTTTTTTTCATGAACCCCCAAAGCACGGGGCCCGGGGCGCCCTAAGGCCGGCCCTGTATAACAGGTTGTTAAAGAATGCATGATGCAGATCTGTGACTAATCTATTCTTTTTGTGACAGAAATATTGTCTGCAGTGCTGAACAGGTGTTCACTGAGAACAGTAGTAGTCAATGTTGATTTTGAAGGGCCTCAGGAAATATGCTTGGAGCACAGTTTACATACTGCATAGATAGTGAGCATAACATCAGGATCTATAATGAAACTCCCCCAACTTCTGATGACATCATCCGCTTATTTGTTGTAACTAAGTCAGTACAAAATATATTCTATATTCTGCGATGTAGCTTAAATTGTTACATTAATTGACAACTTATTCGCATGCTTCACTGTCACAGTTCTTATAACCTCAAAACTTAAATGCTCAACACCTCGTTACAGCGACATCGCGGCTACACTGAGTGGCCGCGGCTAAGATAATGTTACAATGTTGGCGAGAGTGACAAAGCGACAAACCCTTAAATGCACGTGCTAGGGAGCAACTCTCAAGAGAAAAAAAAATTGGATGCTATGCGATCGGAAAGTTATATTTGCATTTTTTAATCTATTTTTTCACTGCCAGTCTTGAAAAATCAAAAAATTATGATTATGAGTTTTATTGGAGTAATTATAAGGAAAATCAATTTTTAGAACTACAATGGGTCAAAACATATTCAATATGTTCATAAGATAATTGTCATCTGATGACTACTAAAGAAAAGTGCAGTGATTGCGGAATCAAAGATGAGCTTTTGCCAATGTTAATAAAAATAATAGTACGACTCTTTTGTGCCAGCATCACCCAGTTTTGTCAAAGTAACCATTAAAAAGTTGAAATTAGTAGACGTCAGCCACCGCGGCCTGAGGCGATACTCAAACAGTGTTCGGCGGCCAACTGCTGAACAGGTCGCGGTGCCACTAGTCACATCACTATGGTGCATGCCAATGCACCAAACACTATGCCCATTATGCTTCATTGCCATTTGATGGTATCGTTATATTGCAAGGATTGTAACAACAATAAGTAGATTGAACATATAAAAGAGTTTTAAAGAATTGCCGATAATGTTCTCTTAAAATACAGTATGTTAAGTTATGAATGAAAACTGAAAGAATCTCGTGCAAGACACTGGCCGTGGCCTTAAATATGTTGCTGATCATTTTGGATTAGGACACCAAATTCAGATCCTTGCCTTCAATCTGAGCCGGTTACATAACACTGACTTTATGCTTTCAGTTCTCGATACTGGTACCACAGGTCAAGAACCAGGTACTGAAACTAACCCATCTCTAGTTTTTATTCATGGAATGGGGGTATGACATCATTTCAAGTAGGTTTTTGTAAAATTTTGCCTTTTTGGAGGTTAGTTACAAGGAATTTCACAATATTTATTCCTTCTGTCCTGCATATTTTAGCTGAGAAAAATTTATACATTTTTCTCTTTTTATTACGTTGACATAAGTTTAATTAACTTGCCTATTTTGTTTACAGTAACCAATAAGAAAACATCCAATGATGATGTATCCAAAAATGGTGATGATCTTTCGGAAGTCACAAATAGGGTCCGAGAGGAATTATTAAAGAGGAAGGCCATGATGGAGAAAGCTCGTAAGGAACTTCCATACACATACTCAGGTACAGTATTTAAGGATTTAAATCAGGGCTGGGCTCATAATTCGATACCTCCACTGCACGGTAGTACTAGATGAGCAGATTTGATTCGGTGGGCGATTGTTGAGCATTTGTGCAGTGGAGGTATCGAATTAGAGTTGAGTTGGAGAAATTACAGACTTTACTCTCCTACTTTTTCAAAACTCATGGCAGGTCTCTAAAGGTGTTTGCTGGAAAAAGTGCTGTGCTCAGCCATCTTTATTATTTTCCATTGTTATTGGCAGTTAAATGCTCATATTATAACGCTGAAATAAGAAAGAGCTATGGTATCTGTTAAGATTTCCATGAAATGTATATTTTGTATATTCGCGGACAATGCCATTTTTTATCAACAGAAAAAAGTATCTATGTACTTTTTTGTAGCCAAGGGTTTGTTTATGGTTACTTTGTTGTGACTCTTTAAAAATGGTTGAAGAATAAAACTTGAAGTAGATAGTTGATCCTGTTTTTTCTCCGGACTAACTGTCGAAGCTTTCATAGTGGCACGAAGATTTCGTCCACTGGTTATCGGAAATATTTTTTTTTGTCAGGTTATGGGCCCAGCAGGCACAAGTGCGGAGAATTAAACGTGTTGGTGAAGAAGACTATCGTTTGAGCAAACGGTGATAAACTTCGAGTACAAATCAACCAGTGTCTGGCTTGGAATAACTCGTCGAACTCGTAAAAAGAAAAAGAGAGGAACGATGTCCGGACGGCGGCAAAATCAAATGATGGATAGCGAGTCAGCCCAGGGGCAGTTACCTGTGGCTGATAAACTTGAAGGGCCGAACTATTACGAGTGGACACTAGGAATGAAGGGGTTATTCTTAAAAGCTCAATGCATTGAAGCTATCAAAGGTTTTGAAGAGTGGACGATAGAAGAGAACGGTGTGTTAGTCGCGGCAGATCCGCCGGATTATGAGGTGAAACGGAGGAAAAGGCTGGACAACACATGTCTGGGACTCATCTATTGTAACGTTCAGAAGACTTTTCTGGAGCATGTGGACGCCTGCGATAATGCTAAGGCAGCGTGGGAAGCGTTGGAGACCATGTGCACGAGTTACGGCCGCTCTGAGCTATGCAGCTTCAATCGAGCTATGTGGAACACACAAAAGACTAAGGAGATGAGTATTCATCAATATGTTGCCATAATAAACGATTATCGCAGGAAAATCAAGAAATGTGGTATGGAAATTGATGATGATATGCTAGCTAATGTATATCTAAACGGCCTTCCATCTGATTGGAAGTTTTTTGTCCAGAGTTATCGGAAAGGGAAATTAGTCTCAAGAGAAGTATTGGGTGACATGCTTGTGGAAGAGCAGAAGATGCTATGCATGTCAAGAGAAAAGAAAGAGCTCAAATCTGAAGATAATAGCGATGCACATCAAGTTTACAAGGTCACAAAGGAATCAGAGTTTTCTGAGCATGGAGTGAATAGGTTTAAAGGGAAAGGAAAGAACAAAGGTAAAGGTGGAAGGAAAAGCCATCCTCCCATCTGTTATGTATGTGGAACAGAGGGACATCTATCTTTCCAGTGCCCTGATAAGAAACAAAATCCTATTGAGAAGAATCAGAATTTTGAATCTGTGAAGAAGGGGCGAGCTTCTGTCATCACAAGAGGATATAAAGCATTGTGTACTCACCAAGAGAAAAGTATAAGAGGTGGGGGATTATGGATACTGGACGGTGGAGCATCAGACCACATGACCAATAGAAAAGATTTATTCATAAATCTTTGTCCCATAACTGGTCAAGTTGTTGTGGGTGATGGATATGCTTTGGAAGTCAAAGGAATTGGCACCATAAAATTGGAGATCTCCACTGAATGTGGTGGCTTTACTATAGACTTCTCAGATGTACTGTACATCCCTGATTTGAAAGATAATTTGCTTTCGCAAGGAGTATTGGACAAGAAGGGAATGAAGTTCTCATGTTATCAAGGGGTGAACGAGATATCAGATGAAGGAGAAGTTTTCTTAAAGGCATTTCTCGTAAATAATTTATATTACATCACTACAGAAGGAGGAGTCAGCATTGAAGATGTCAAGATTATTTCTGAGACAAAGAAAGCATCCATAGTATCTACCATAATATGGCATGATAGACTGGGGCATCTAAATGAAGATGATATGAAGAGAATTCCTTTGGATAAAAAATGTGGAATTAACCATTTTGATTGTGACACTTGTAATGCTGGGAAAATGAAAAGGTTAAAATTTCCTAACATAGGTGGAGAAGATACATGCAAGGTCTTGGATAGAATCCATTCTGATGTGGCAGGTCCATTTACACCCAAGACTTTCAATGGAGCTAAGTACTTTGTCACATTTATTGATGATTTTACAAGGTATTCTATGGTCTACTTATTGAAAAAGAAGTCAGAAGTATTTGAAAATTTCAAGAAATTTCAACGTAGAGTGGAATGCCTGCACGATAGGAAAATTAAGGAATTCCAGAGTGACAATGGTGGAGAATACACAGATAAAAAATTCTCAGTACACCTGGAAGAATGTGGAATCTTACATCGTTTCTCAGTGGCATATACTCCACAGCAAAATGGGCTATCTGAGAGGTACAACGAAACTATTCTGAATACAACGAGATGTTTACTGATAAAATCTGGTCTTCATAAAAGATTTTGGGGAGAAGCTCTCATGACTGCTGTACATCTCAGAAATTTGTCTCCTACTTCTGCACGAAATAGCAATATTCCAATGAGTTTGTGGAAAGGACGGGAACTAAAAGAGATAGATTATAACTATCTAAGAGTTTTTGGATGCCAGGCATGGGCATGGCAGCCAAGAGAGACAAGAGATGGAAAATTGAGTCCCAGAGGAGAAGAAAGCATCATGTTAGGATATGAAGAGGGCATCAAAGGGTATCGACTTTGGAGTCTGAAAAAGAAGAAAGTAATAATCAGCAGAGATGTCAGGTTCAACGAATCAAAATTTCCTTTCAAGATGAGCCTAGATGATATCAAGATTCCCGATCTAGACAGCGATGACGAACCTGATCCAGGAGAAGACATTGTGGAACAAGGCTATGTTTTCACAGGCGATGGAAAAGCTGAGGAGACTAAATCAAACCAAATTTCATCACACCCGGTGGTGATCCCAGGTCTGACTCCAGTGGTCCCAGATTCAGTTTCAGGGGGAGCAGTGCCTGAGATACCAGAGGAGGCAGCGCCTCGTGTTGCAGTTTTGGAGGATGACGTTGAACAGCCTGTCTTGTTACTACCCACAGTTACTAATTTAGAGGTACCAGTGACAAACCTTGACCCTGGTGAGGTACCAAGCCAGTCCATTCCAAGGAGGTCAAAGCGTGTTAGGAAGCCAACATCTTGTCAAAGCTGCAACTATGCTCATGCAAGTATTGAGTGTACTTCCATTCCAGGGACAGTAACAGAGGCTTTAAATAGTAAAGATTCTGAGTTTTGGAAACAGGCAATGCAAGAAGAAGTAAAAGTTTTGTCAGACCAAGGGACATGGGAAATAGTGCCAAGACCAGAGGGATTAAATATTGTAGGTTCAAAATGGGTGTTTGCTTTGAAACGTAATGATAAAGGGGAAATTATAAAGTTCAAGGCAAGGTTAGTTGCTCAGGGATATGGTCAAATTCATGGAGTTGATTACCATGACACATTTAGTCCTGTTATTCAAAAGAAAAGTCTGAGGCTTCTTATAGCTATTGCTGTTGAGACAGATTTAGAAATGGATCAGTTGGATATTGTAGGGGCATATTTAAACAGTAAATTAGAAGAGGATGTGTACATGGAGATACCAAAATATCTCGGAGAGAATATAACGGTTGATAGAAAGTTTTATGTATGTAAGTTAAAAAAGAGTATATACGGTTTAAAGCAATCAGGTAGAAATTGGTATTTGCATCTAAGCTCAATTTTGTCTGTGTATGGATTAAAACAGTGTTTCAGTGATCCATGTATTTTTAGCATGTCTGACCTTAAAGTAGGGGTTTATGTTGATGATATGTTGCTTGTCGGAACGAAGGACAAGATATCACAGTTTAAGAGTTATCTAGGTAAGCATGTAGGAGTCAAGGATCTTGGTTCAGCCCATAATATTTTGTCCATCAGAATACAGAGACCTGAAAGAAGTGTGGTATATATTGATCAGGAGAATTATATAAAATATATGTTGGAAGAATTCGAGATGCAAGATTGTCATGGGGTGAATACTCCTTTACCAGTAGATTTTCAAGAGAGAGATGTCGAAAACCAAATAAGCAATTATTTGTATCGAAAAGCAATAGGCTGTTTGTTGCATTTGTCTGGAAATACAAGACCAGACATTTCCTATGCTGTGTGTATTTTAAGTCAGTATATGGAGGAGTCATGTCAAACTGATTGGAAAAATGTCAAGCATATGTTTAGATTTTTATCTAAGACTAGAGGTTATGCTTTATGTTATCAAAAATGTCAAAGTAAAATTAACGCATACTCTGATGCAGACTGGGCAGGCAGTAAAGGTTATTGTAAGTCCATTACAGGATATCATATTTCTTTACCAGGGGCTCCATTTATCTGGCGAGCAAGGAAGCAAAAATGCATGGCAACCTCATCAACTCATGCAGAGTTTATTGCATTGTATGAGTGTGTAACTGAAATAGTATGGTTATCAGAGTTGTTAATAGAAATTAATCAAGGATGTTTAATGCCTAAACCTTGTGTTATTTATTGTGATAATGAGAGTTCCATTGCCATTGCCAAAAATGATGTTATAACTGAAGGAAACAAACATTTCTTTGTTAAATACCATTTCATCATGGAACAAGTCAAAGAAAAAATGGTGTATTTTATATATGTACCATCAGACAAGAATACTGCGGATATATTTACTAAAAGACTGCCAGGGACAAGAATCAAAGTGTTATCAAAGATGATAGGACTTAAGGATCTGTACAATAGAATTTAAGATGTTTGAATATTTTATAATTATAATGTCTTGTGTTGTTTGGTACTCATTCAGAGATTGAAGGTGAAATGATTATTGCATTTTCAAAAACAGGTATTGTCCGAGGGGGAGTGTTAAGATTTCCATGAAATGTATATTTTGTATATTCGCGGACAATGCCATTTTTTATCAACAGAAAAAAGTATCTATGTACTTTTTTGTAGCCAAGGGTTTGTTTATGGTTACTTTGTTGTGACTCTTTAAAAATGGTTGAAGAATAAAACTTGAAGTAGATAGTTGATCCTGTTTTTTCTCCGGACTAACTGTCGAAGCTTTCATAGTGGCACGAAGATTTCGTCCACTGGTTATCGGAAATATATGTGTAAGTACTACTTTCTATAATTGGAGGATATTTTGTGATTATTCATAATTCCTGCTAAACCTCATTCTGTAGATTCATGTGCAGAGTCTAGGGGATTGCATAGAGGAGGCCCCAATCCTTTCCATAGAAGATAGTCATATGTTGTCTCTTAGGGTGCATTTTAATCGGTTTTATAAAAATGTCTGCAGTGTGGTGATGAGTGCAGAATGATGCTATTATTCTCAACATTTCCATTAGAATTTTTTTTATAGGTAAAATACGGTGGAACTTTGATCTAACATTTTTCAGGGGGATGGATGAAAAAAACAATGAATGCGGGAATGTTTGGCTGGGTTGCCTATGTCCCAAGCAACTCAGGATTTTTGCGAGTATTTATGATATTCATGAAAGGATTCAACAAGATTTTAGCTGATTCCAGGAATATTAGTACTTTATCGAAACATTTAGTTCATATTGTTGATTCGACTGATTTCTCTTTCAAATATCCTAAAGGAACACGCCACCTCGCTAAAAAATGTTTTAACTCCACTCGGCATTTGCTCAGCTATTATAGATTTCTATCTGATGTCTGAACATTCTTATCTATCAAACGCCACTTCAAATATTCGTATTTACGAGAGCAATGTGCAAGTTATGCCTAAAACAACCGCTTTTGCCGGCACAGTGATTGGTTGTGAAATGGATCACAAAGGCCAAAAATAGTCTATTATCTGAAATGTTCCTTTCTAATAAATATATTTTTGATGTAATTGAGGCAAAGTGTAAAGCGTGAACAAAGTTGCGTTAATTGCCAGCGACGCGCCCACCTTATCCTTGGCTTCATCCCACTTCTTGTTTTCGCCAGGTAGCTCGCTCTAGTCCTACCGTCATGTGCTAGCGGACAACCTGAGGCGTTCTGCAATATCCATGTGCTTATAGCCCGCATTCTTTTCTTTATCTTCAATTATTTTCGGTTCATCTTTTAAAGTTCTCACTTGTTTCTTCGGAAGGGCGATGGTCCGAAAATGAATAAAAGTAAAACTAATGAAAATGAAACCTGACCTTATTAAACCCACACGGAAAACACTTGCTAGTTTGAAGTCAACCCACCCTGGAAAGTACGGAACCACTTGTACGAGGTGAAGTTTGGAATTGATGTTATCGCGTAAGGCGTACGCAGAGCATACTGCAGAGGGTGAAGCATGGCCGTATCACTGCGCCATGAAATTTTTTGCCCTAATAAGAAGGCATCTTTCCCACTCATTGCTAAGTAGCGTAGCACCAGTGTTCACCCAGTTTCTTAGTTATCTTTGTTTGGTATGGAAAGTGTTGTTAATGCAGTAGTGTAAGTTTCGGGAGATGAGCTAACCTCTTGTACAATACCTCCTTCTATGTGATCTCTATACGTTAAGGTTTTGGGCGTATGTTTTTGTTTTGTATTCTTTAATATGTTATGCATACTTTTATTGGGTTTTGTATACTTCACCCTTTCATACTTTTTGCACCAATTTTTTTGTCATTTCTGTGTCCATCAACCCACACATTCACTCTATTTCATCCTCTGTTTTCCTGTATTTTGCTGTATTTTATGCCTGGTATCTCAAAATTTTTACTTTTTATTTTGATATTATTCACCTGTTGCATGGCATCATCGCCCAACTTGATATTGAAATATCTTTTAAAATATGATATTAATACAATATTTTAGGTGGCTACTAATTTTGGCACGTAATTCAGTTGAGTTGAATTCCGAATCTGGCACCTCCAGACTTGGATGATGCTGGATTTTGGATTTTTACAGATTTTGGGTGCTTAGGTAGTAGCCAGTATAGTTAGGGGCTACTAGTCTTCATTGTTTTTTCTGAGATAATTCCATTAGTTAAAACAAAACGATCAAGAATTAAATTAACTGTAGACATAATTTACAATTAATTTATGATTTATAAGAAAGTACTTAATTGATTCTACATTTACAATCATATTCAACCATTCGGTCCTATTGCAAATTGGTCAAGTCAAAAGAATGCTCGTAACTTGTGCATATGAATATATTGCTGAATATCAAACATTAAATTTTATTAGTTGATAAATAAAGCAAATGTTAAGTTTTAATACATTTTTTAGTGCATTAGAATTAATTTTAAAAGTCCATTGTGATCCATGTGTACCATGTTTAATATTGTTCATGGAGCTGTCTATGTCTTTAATTCTGTCAATGCTCGCCTTTACACGGGTGCTCCATCTTTGCAAATATCCATTGATTCATGGATTGGCTGATGGAGGAAGATTCCTGCCTGTGGAGAATTGATTTCTTCGAATGGGCCACGACAAAGCAAGCAGACACTCCGTATTTCTAGTGCCCATCTCCACTATGTGATATGTCTCAGCAGTTAGGTATCAACCCAACATACTGAGCATAGCTGCATCTTCAATTATTTAGTTGAGATTGTTTAGTATTATTAAGCCCGCACCTGGCATGGTGGGGCCATGTCCCACCTAGGAAACTCGAGTTATATCTGAATCATATCAGCTGCTCGTGTGCCAGTTTTTGACTTGGCAATGAAGTGGTAAAATATTAACTGTGTGTCCTGTTGTCAACAGATATAACAGGGAGTCTTTGTGTAAAGAGTGGGAAACCATTTCAGCAGGTGAAGGCAAGTGCAATTTTTTCAGCTAAAGTTAAGCTACGTGCGTAGTGCGCTTTGGAAATACTGTCAGATAATGGGTTTTCCAAATTAGGGAATTCTGGATATGGGGTTATCAACTGTACCACATGACCATTTTATTATAGTAGTTGTTATGTTCCATTTTCAGAGTTATGGATAAACTATCTGTGTTATATTTTAGCACTGTTCAATGCTAGCTACTCTATTTGATAATTGTTCATTATTACTTTCAGTGCCAAATGTGTATGATGACTTCTATGTGCTGATGAAAGACTTAAGTCCAGAGCAGCAGTCAGTTGTTTTAGAGAGAATGATAAAATGTACTCATCCTAGTCTTAAAAGTGGTAACAGACAGCTGTTAGAAGCCCTATTTGTTTACACGCTGCAGTTCATCTATGATTGTCCTCAGGGTAAGTTTGGATGTATTTGATTTTTAAGTAGGAATTAGTGTAATCCTGACTTCCTGGTTATTTCAGCCTTCCCAAAATTATACAACCCTATGGTCTTTCCCGTAAAGAGATATTGTCTTTTGATTGCAGGTCCTTTGAAAAGTGCAGTTATGAGTATTTCTTAAATATAAAAGTTGTGCACACATAAGAGTGGTTTACAAATTTACTGCTTAGAATTTGTAAGCTTATATTTCAGGTTTAACTACTTTTAAGGTAGAGGTATTTGAAACTACCAAAAATGGTCGTTATGGTGAGAAAGGGAAATGTGCTCCATATTTATTAGTGATGGGTCAATTCCAAAATATTAACAATTCCGGTTCTCACATTTTAATTTCGATTCTACCGATACTGATTCCATTGAATCTGATGTCATAGGCTCCGAAAAAAATATTGCTTGATTCCAGGCAGCAAGAAAACCATGTAAAAAAATTTTACTCTGTGAAAGAATCAGTTAACAAAAGCATCACTCATAACATCTGTATGTAATTAAAATATGTTGGAGAACTTGCATGATTTTTTTTATTTCACAGGCGCACAGAAAAATATTTTCTGAATTCAGCAAACCCTTCCCCACCTAAATGAACTGAGACACCGTGCATTGACCTTGCGCACTTGGGGTCATCTGATGAGATGATGTTACAACGTTCACAAGAGATCCATTAAGCCTGAATATTAATTTTCATATTGCATAATCTAAGTCTTTAGAAAATGAGACACCGTGCATTGGCCTTGTGCAAACTTGATATTATTGTCATGTTTGTTCCAGCTATTGTTTACGATGGGCAGTAGCTGGAATTTTTTATTAACCTCATGTGTTGGTGGATTTTCATAGTTATGCTGAAATAGTTATTTTATCAACTTCCCCCTTAAATATGTTTTTACATTAATTTTTGTGGTACTAATGCTATTTAAAGGGTCCGAAGGTATTAAAAATAATGGTGTTAAGCTCACTGGTTTAGGGCAATACTCCCTGTCTGTTTTTTCCTTTAATTTTGCTGTGCATGTTTTATTTATATTTTGTTGTAGATCAGTCTCAGCATTGTATTCCTCTCTTATTTGCAGCATTCCAGCCTAGTTCTTCCGAAGAGTTTAATTCAGAAGCAAAGTATTGTTTTGCTGTTCTTAGGAATATCATTTCTCATATCTATGATTTGGCGCAGACTTCCCCAGACAATGCTGCCAGTTCTGTGGCTGAAGTAATCAAAGAAAAATTTGAAGAAGTAGGCAAGGAATACCCAGGGCTTGACCTAGTAAGTTTTAGTTTTCCTCACTGTATTAATGATGGTAATGGTGACGATGTTATTCATTCTTTTAGAAGAGGTATATAGGACCCCTTGGTAACCAATTGAGCCCAGTTTTTCTGTGGTGGTAGCAATAAAAAATTGAGTCAATATGCCAAAAACCATGCACCATCTTTAGAGTTTTATGATAAAAACAATAAAATATATAATTTCTTGAGCTATATGTATTGAAGTGTTTGTGAATGCCAAAATCGATAACATATTCTTAACTTTCCTAATTCCAAGATAAATGTTGTGACTGTGGTGAAAAAACTATCATAAATTACATTAAATCTCCCTCATAATGCTGACTTTCAATGGATCAATTTGTATTCATACTAGCCTAAGTCCAACTGTAAAAGTTTGAATAATATTTCTTTTAGATGTTTGTATTAGCTCCAGTTGTAGATGAGACACGTGAAACATACTGTCATTTTCTGTTTCTAAACCTTATAAATAATGATCGTTGCTCTTCTTTGTGTACCTTTTTTTCCCCTGAAAACTTTCACTTAGACAATTATCATGTGTTTTTATACAATACATGTATCTTTATAACTGTTTTCTTGTCATTGTTTCTTATGTTTTTCATGCATTAATTTTCATTCATTAGCATAGACTATTATTGGTAGTTGACTATAGTGCGTACTGGTCAATAAAAAGTTCAACTTTGAATTTCTCTGAAATTTTCATTTGTTTTCTTTGTCTCCACATCATGGCTACTGAATCCAATTAGCTGCTGTTCCTGAAGATGATACCAGAAATATTTCCAACTTCGGATTTTCGACATTGCGTATGTACGCCTTCAATCGTTTTGATGACACACATTCTGAGGTCATGTCGAGTGAAGTCTCGGCGAGACATTGCAGCTGGTCTTTTTTTGACATCACTCCTTCATGAGGTGAGAATGTGATAGAACAGCATTGATAATATTCATTGCTCTACGCTTAAGTATACGTGTAACTCATGCTTGATTGATGGTGCTTACTCTTTTTTTTGTTACATATTACACGTTTGAAATTAATGATGGGTCAGTTCCACTTTATGTAAATTAGCAGACAACTAATTTTTACCTTAAAAAAGTTGAAAATTAAAGTTATTAATTTACAGCTTTTTCTCTAGATTATTTAATCATAAATTTAAGTGCATATGAAGAGAGGAGGGTTATAGAAACAATGCTAAATTTTCAAGTCAAAAGAGAACCAGCTGCCGGAAATAGAGTGACGAAGGTAGGAAGGTATAAGAGTTGAGGTAGTAGCAGACTTTTTTTAAAGGACTTGTATCAGTAACTGTAGAAAAGATATTTTGCTCAAAATGTTGGGTATCTTTTTGCATTGATTGACACCAATATACATTGAGTCACAAAATCTGCTTATTTTATGATTTAGCAACAATGCATGGAGCCGCTTGTGAAGATAACTGTGTGAAACAAGTTTTCCTTTAACACCATCACTGTCAACTATATTCAAATGCATTATAAAATTGCATTTCAATACAGATCAATGAGCCTTATTTTAATATGAAAGAAATTTCATTGTTGCCTAATGGCAATTTCATTTTATTATATATTTTATTATAATTAAATACATGGGATTAACTAATTGTAGTTCCTACCAACAAGTTTAAAATACTTTTTTCAAGTAGGCTTCCGCGGAGATTATGATGATATCTGGTGATTTTTCCGGGTATTCTTCCGCGTTTATCCATTTGTAGGACGATATTTCGCCAACGTTCCAGTTGGCTTCCTCAGGTCCACTGAAGTGTTGATGCAGAAATTTGTTCATCTTATATACACCCCGTTTGCCGCCTTTTTTCTCGAGGTGTGCCGAGACATTTCACCCAGTCAGCGGTGGCGGAACACCAATGGAGTGGACCGACACACAATATTGATTTTGACAACGCCTCTCTTCTGAACAAAGAAGGCCGCTACTACCCGAGAATAATCAGGGAGGCAATTGAAATCGCCAAAACGACAAAGAACTTCAACCGTGAAGACGGCTACAATCTCGCCAGTGCGTGGAAAAGGGTCTTCAAAGATCCTGACCAATCAGGGCACACCTCGAGAAAAAAGGCGGCAAACGGGGTGTATATAAGATGAACAAATTTCTGCATCAACACTTCAGTGGACCTGAGGAAGCCAACTGGAACGTTGGCGAAATATCGTCCTACAAATGGATAAACGCGGAAGAATACCCGGAAAAACCAGCAGAATTCATTTTAAAATACTGTTAGGATGCAATAGTTAGGTTATGATGCAGCTGTACTATGTCCTGGTAAGCAGCAACCAGACCTAACATTAGGTTTTCATCCAAATACAGTGAGTCCTCGTTCTACGTCACCCCGTTTAACGTCATTTCGCAATAACGTCACAAAAATTTTACGACCATGATTCGTTTATCACCCCTTCGCTTCGCGATAACGTCACGTATTTTAAATTTCGTGCGAGAAAAAAGGCGAAGTGGCTGGCGTTTCAGGTTGTTTGTTTCGTGGGCGGTAATACGGTCAGTCTATTCAAAGTGTAAAACGGTGTGTATATTGTTAATTGCGATTACGGTTTTGGCAAATTTTAGCATCAGAGACATTTCCACGGCAATGTTCAAGAAAACAATGTTCACAATAATTTTGGTTCCTGTTACTGCGACGATGTTTCAGCGATGATGAAGCCCAGGCGATGCCCGCCCGCCTCAATTTGCAATTAAAACCATCTCTTCGATTTCATAATCCCAGTTTGCCCGCCCTCGCTCATTTGCACCATTTTGATTTCGCTCCTGACCGGTCCGAAAAGAAATTCTCGTAGCGAGGGCAAGGCCTATGGACCGGATCCCCGGTCTGTAGCATCTGGTAGCATTCATTGGACCACGAAGCCGAAAAGCAAATGCGGGAAGATACAAAAATGGAGAAGGATTTACGTCACTGCTGCTATTGTCGTCGATGAAGACAGGAACTCGTATTTATGCCATAGTTTGGCATTCCCATCGTAAAAAATGCCCCAGATGTGATACGGTAAAATTTTTTCGCATAGGAATTGTGAGGTCTAGGAACTGATGTTCAATTTTTACATTGTTTTTATGGGATATGATGCTTCGATTAACGTCATTTCGTTTATCGTCACATTTTTCAGGAACGGTAGGTGACGTTAAACGAGGACTCACTGTACTCAGTCATTTGCTGAGCAACATGTTACTGGCGATAATAACCCTTTGTGGACGTATAGCATAGGACCTGGATTCCGATCTCTTGTTAGTGTAATATGGATGTACTTAGTCTATGCAAAGAAAATTTTGTGGAGACTCATAGCATTTTGAATCCTGAAGCCACCAAGTCTTTATTACTCATCGTCTGTTTTACAAGGCAGATTTAGGTTAATTCTCTTCTTCAATTCATTATTAGCCCTTTCTCTCTTTCACTTGATCTTGGCTTGGTCTTAGGCTATTTTTCATTTATTGCTTGAAAAAAGTCAATGAATTTGTCTTATTTATGGAAAAAGTAGCATATCAATATGCCTACCATTATAATATGAATCAAGACCTCTCAAGACCAAGGCTCCTTATTTATCGAAGAATTTTTTTTTGCAGTACAGCAGTTTGTCAAAGCGATTCTCACCTGAAGCAGTCAGTTTTCTTCTCAATGTCATATATATGGCTATTCCAAAGGCACCAGGACTTCCTGAACCTCCTATTCCACCAATGTATAAAAATATATCAGATGATAGCACCAACTTGCTTGTCATCATCAAAAATCCTTTTGCGTGAGTTCCATTAATTTTAATTGTTTTACTATTTCATTTGATGTGTTATTCTGTACTTTAATTATGTTATTCTCATTCTCTATTCTCTGTAATCATATTGGTCTCATGAGTGTTATTGCATTAATTTTTATTATTCACCTCTGACTTAAATATATCTCGCTGTAGTACTGGTCTTTAATATCATTGATTGTTTGGGTCCATATATGATTTTTCAATGTCTCATAAAACTCTTTACCCTGCAGTATTGAAATACAGGTGGTCCTTGACTTTCATGCAATTCACACTTTGGTACGTTCCAAATTGATGCCTTTTACTTGACTTTCGTGCACTAAATTTGGACATTCGAACGTTTATCTGTAATTTTTTTGAAATTCCCACGGTGTTTATTGCGCACCCCAACATTCAACTGTTTCATATGGCAGTATTTGCAGACAATACGAACATATACAACCACTGGCATTATTGATTTTGATCAAGGTTATTTTTGTAAGAAAGGCACTGCCTGCTATAGGCTCCTTTATCATGAGAATAAGAAAGCTGCAATTCAGCCTTCATTGGAGAGATTTTTCAAAACAGGTAACTAGACGCCATTAAACAGCTTTCAACCAAATTTATAAATAAATGTGCTTCTTTCTAGTTCTGATTTTCCGTTTGAGTGCCATTCAATTCATGTACACCGTCAACAACGATATTTCACGAACTGTCATCCGAATTCTGTATGTCTTTTGTCTTTTTAGAATAACATGCAAAAGATACGCGACATGTCGAGGAATTTTGATGTTAAAATTATTTGATAAGAGTGAGGGTTCAACAATTGCAGTTTGTTAGCTTTTTGGTATGTCTTTTTATTTATATTGGAATTTGTTAACTTAAACAACAAGAGGAACTTTCATTTGGTAACCTACAGAATTCTTGTTTTTTTCACTTTTACTTACATTTTCTGTCTATTTTTGAAAGAAGTTACGTAATGTGAGGAATTTATTAATTTATTATTAAACATTAGTTAAATTTTATTAAATATTAGTTAATAAAACTAAAATCTGATTAAAAAATAAGGTTATAGAAATAATTTTTCGCCCTTTTGGAACATAACCCCTAATTAGTATAGTGCTCAATGGTTTGACGTCTGTACAATAGACTATCGTACAGGTTTCAGGAGTGCATTGTGTGCAAAAGTTGGGGACTGCCTGTACATATTTCAGTGTGAAGAAGTAATTGAAAATTTGGTAAAAATACAATGAAAGCTCGTTTTAATGAGCAAGGCATATGCAGTAGGCTTTCATTGTATGAACAAATTTATTACAAAGTAAAATCATAGTCCCGACCAAAGGGGTATGTTAAAATAAAGTAAAAGAAAATATATTACAAAATTTTGATGTTCAAAAATTACTAGCATAATTCTTGGTCTCAACAGCATAAAAAAATACAGTGTTCAGAAGTTTGATGCGTAGGCTACAGGATCTAAAGCGTTTGCTTAACCACAAATCACAAAGCTTTGACATTCATTTACACGTCATCCTAGAATTTTAGAATTCCAAGGCTAACAGTGGTTGCTTCTGAAAAGCAATTACCCTAGGTTGAGATTACAGGTTTCCCAATGGATTGGCAATCCTTGAAGGGCATTGTGTGCATCCTTGGCATGAGAGTGGCAAATTACCGTATTTCTCCGATTATAGTCCCCCTCTGAGTATCCCCCTAATTTTGAGGCTTCAGTTTTGGGTAAAGTTAAAAAAATGCGTTTGAATATTGTCCCCCCCTTTACTTTTACCACGGGCATTTTTGGAAAAAAAGGGGGGACTGTATTCAGACATATACGGTATTCAAAAGAAATAAAGATGTAGTCTTGTGGAAGGCTGCACTCATTAAAAATGGGAGGCACTGATATGAAATGAAAGCAATAATTAAAGGCGAATATGGAAATTGAAGGCTTCATCTTTTACCTCTAGATATAATGAGCACCTGGTATTGTGGGCGATTTTCTGGGCCTTATGAGCACTCATTAAACTGAGCTTCCACTGTGTTAGCTTTTGCTATGTTTTCATAAATTCCTCTAGACAATAGAGTGATTAATAGCTATCATAATGGTTTTGTGAAAAAATGGCTGAAAGAATTACCTATCAGACTTGCATTTGGAGATAAAATTTTCTCTTGAATAATAAAATCTTGATTGTAACTCATGGTCCCAACCTCATTATTAGGTAAAAATTTGTGTTTTTAATACATATTTATTTTCCAATAGTAAAAGGTGTTCCTTATGATGATTAAGACTGGGTCAAAGTTTTTTGTCTAAACAATGGCTATTTCATGCACTTGATTTATATTGATGAAAAATTATAAGTGGACATGTTGAAAAGTTGTAAGTTATAGTAATTTAATTTTTCTCATTATTATTTTTTTACCCTGCTTCAGGAATATGGAGCCTCCGGATTTGATACTTGAAGCTGAGGACCTGGATGAGAGCAATGAAAAAATTGATGGTTCTTTTAGAGCTCGTGCTCTGAATGTTGCAGTGCAGTTAATACTTTCTTGGATTAATCAACTGAATGATCTTCCTGCAAAAAAAGATATTTTTCAACCTTCCATGGGTTTAATTTCACTGCTCCCCACATCTGCATACCCTGAGTCATTGGCAAATTCTGTCAAAGTGCTTGAGGAAACATTAATGGACATGGTTAATAATTGTGGGCCCATTGAAAGACTAGCACGTGCTGCCAAGAAGCCAAAACCCCTTAGACTCTATGAGCCAGCCATTGAGGAAGTGTGAGTATTTTTGACACCTCATAGTTTTTACTTGTTTTATTTACTTGGATGTTATTTATGTGTACAGTAGACTCTCGTTAATATGAACAACTTTATTGCGAAGTTCTCGTTATTACGAAGCAAATCGTTGTTGACGAAAAGGCCTATCCAATCTATAGTAAAAGAAATGTTACATGAAATTTTCGTTATTACAAAAATACAAACCTCAGTCCTGGTCCCCGCATTAACAAAATGAACTTTATTACTAATTTCCACGGATAAGCAACAGCATTTAGGTGGATATATGCTACGCTAAGTTTTATTAATTGCACCACGTTTAAGTTCTCCTTGTGTACTGTGCCCAAGAGCGTCAATTATGGTTCTTTCTTCAGTATGCACACAACATCATATAATAAGCTTCATTCCCATGGAGTCATGGTTACCCACTCATAACTAGGCACATGCAAAAGGTGGGGTTATGTTATAGCCAAAAGTGAAACGGCGGCCCACGGAAATGCGATGCGTCGGAAAGCGGCCAATGCAGTGAAAAAATTACGGCTTAAATATATGCCTCGGAAAACAATTTCGTAATTCATATGTCATAACTGCTCGTAAACTGGACATACAGGTAGTCCTCTTCCAACGCACATTTGATTTACAAACATTCAGAGATACGCGCGTACAAAAATTTCAAATTTCGAATTTGGCACCTTTCGATTTGGCTGATGCGATGCGGTGTAGCATGGAGGAACTCGCACTTAGGGTATAATCTGAAAAAAGTATCATTGACTCCTGTGTGAAGTTAGGAACTGTTCAGTGTTTTGCCCGTCCTTCCTTATCGCAGAGAGCGATTTTTTTCGGCTACGGCTGCGTTGCACACCCAGCTAGATCAGGTCGTCACAATCATGAGTTAGCACAACATTTTGATGCAGTGCTGCATTCTAATGATAACCGTTCTACTCGATGCCTTGCATACAGTCTGGCCGGTGAGAGTTGTCCGATGACAGCACAAAAGGAGGGTTGGAAAACCCTGCCCCAGCACGGTTTGCAGCCAATCACTGTACCCCTAACGCACCTCACACCCTCTCCTAGGCATACAACGTTTTCACCAGGGAATTCTTCCCTTGGGTCCTTAACGCTCGCTGTCCTTTCTGGTTCCTTTCTTCACGGAACCCTTTTGTTTACCATTGACGTTGGCGTTGCTCTTTCTTACCTGGCAACCCTACCCCGAGGTAGACCCTTCTAACTGTCATTGGACAACTCTCGGCGGCCAGAGTGTAGGTTTATCAACTTACGAACAAGGTCTCTGAATGCATCTTGGTTGTATATCGAGGAATTACTGCATTTACGAATTTTCTTGTTTTTATATATTTGCGTGTAATTAATCGCCTACATTATATACTGTTTTTTGTAAATGATTCCTAAAAGAAACGTTCATACGAATTCGTTATTCATTCGTTATTACGAACCTCGAGTTTTTCGTTCCCGTGAACTTCGTAATAATGAGAGTCTACTGTATTCAAATGTGGCAAGGCTGTCTGCAAATAAGGTCAGTATTCTTGTGTTCGTTTTTGCAAAGAAACAGTTGCCTAGTAAATTTTCGTTGAAGATGTTAAGTAGTTGTGCGAGGGAAATATATTCTGAAAATGGAGAAAAAAGCTCTGGAGGAATAATGCAAAAAAAACTTCTAAAATGCTCCGTATCAATTCTTTAGGGGCCTAAAGGAAATTTCAGTAGGCGTAGTTAATGGTGGAGTGATTTATCCATCTGATTCGTATGTAATTTCATTTATTATAATTTTTATAATTTATAGATACTAACAAGTTGCCAGAGTAAGCGTCTCATTCTGAACCATAGATGGAATACCCCTTTCACAAATAAATAACCTTGGGAATTTTGGGATCCATCATTTTAGAACTCCACATTACTTTCTCATCTTAGACTCTCCTTTGACTACCTTGTTTATTATTTTATCAATTTTTTTGCCACGTATATCATATGCTTCCTGCATTATATGTATTTACGAGGTGATTATTTTATTCTACTTTTCCATTGCCTCTTTCAATGGTTTTCATGTGTGATGCTACGTCTCCGTTCAATATTAAAAATAAATTTGGATTGAACTATAAATATTGAAAATATGAATTTTACAGTTTCAATCCATTTCATTTTTTATGCATATGATTTTGGATGTGAGGAATTTGAGTCATGTTTCTTTAGAGCTAGCCTGCATATAATTAGTGGCTGGTAGACAATTTGCTTTGTAGAATTCCCTGAAGATCTTGGTTACTTTGAACTTTTCAATATTAAATTATTAGAAACCATAGTTATTTTTAAGTTTTTAAATGAATTTGATGGTTCTGATGAAAGGCTGTGTTTACCCCCTAAAGGTTTGATGGACGAAAGAGAAGGATAATGTCTAGAGAGAAAGCAGAGCGTGAAAAACTTCTTCACAAGTACAAAAAGGAAATGAAAGGTGCAATAAGAGAGATTCGCCGTGACAGAGACTTCCTTGCTAAAGTAAAAGTCAAGGAAACCCTTAGGAAGTAAGTGTTCTGTGATTTTGCTTGATATTTGTCATGCAAAATGTGTTAATTTGATGGTGCATTTTTATTAAGGATGGATAACAGTTACAATTTAATGTTTTTAAATCTTGTCTTTCAGTGATATGCAACGAATGGAAAAAGTTAAAGAAATATTTGGAACAGCTGCCTTACAGCAGGGAGAACTAAATAAATTAAAAAGGAAGAGATGATAAAGTATTAAATTTATGATGAAATAAATTTACTTATTTATAGTGCAAAAATATTTCAATTATTCATTTGATGCTGAAGAACTTTGTTTTTCCTTACTGCTTAACATATGTAAAGGAGCATTTTGAAGCAGAGGCGAATGGGACTGTTTTTTTGATGTTGCTTATACTGAATAAAAAGTCCAGGTGGCTTCTCCTAAGATTCAATTTCGTAACGAGGAGTGCACAATGAAAATGGATTTAAAAAGGTAAGACTCACAAGAAAAATAAGTGATAAATTTATTTCCTCTGATTTTTTTAAGCCCTGGAGCTATTGAATGTCAATGGAAATATTGAACCTCCCTTAGCAAAATTTGTGGGGAACACATGAAGGCAAACTTCATTGCATTGAGGTGGAAAATTAGATAGAGGAGACCATAGTTCATCCTGTAGATGCTGTATTTATGTTGTCATTTAGAGCACAGTTTAATTATGCATTGAAGATAACAAGATATGTAGCACTTTTTCATCAAGTTTTGACTTTAATCTGTTTTCAAAAATGTCTGCAGGGCAGAGTGATCATCTATTCTTAATGTTTTCAATAGAGTATATGCAATGACGAGGAATAGTATTGGGAAGTGATGAATTCATTAGATAACATCATCACGAATATTAATTTCTGTTGACAGCCTTAATTATAATAATTGCCATGGGAAATAATTCCTCTGGATTGGGAATCAAACCACAGACCATTGGCTTCTGTTTTGGGGTTCACCACTAGTAGTAGTTTCTTTGGAGCTCATATTCCCTTGTGTTGCCATCCTGGATGGACTGCTATAATGCCTAAGGTCTAGTGCTGAGAACAACAGTACCTAAATAACCATGGCAATCAAGGAAAGGATAATGGTCTGGACAATGGCCTGGAAAGCCACAAGTCCATGGTCCAAATCCCAGCCAGGGGAATTTATTCCATTGCAGTCATTGTGAATTTCACTGCTTTTAATGCGGTAGGTCAGAAATATATATGTATCTAAGCCTTATCTGTAGCTCATTTCCCTATGAAAATTGAATTGCTCTCTCATCACCAATGCTAGTGATGACTTTTGTAAGCCCATGTAAATGTGCAGTGTGTGACAGCACATTTTCGGGCTGACTGGAGAATTCTATATTGTAATATTAAATACACCAAAGGATGAAATTTGACAAGAAAAAATATTTGAATTAGCCGGGATTCGAACTTGGATCTCCCGATTGCCAGTCAGGTGTGTTAGCCAGTTATACCACCAAGCCATTTTCTCAGAGCGAACTTCAGAATGGGTTTTACCGAACAAGATTGATGATGTGCCCTTCTCAAAACTTTGTCTTAGTGAAGTATAAATGAGTTAATTCTTTCTGTCTTCATATTTCCAACTGCTGCCTTGACTAGGCTGGGTTATGGTGACAAGCTTGCTTCGTTGTTGCATTTCACCGGCATGAGGTAAAATGGATGCAATAAATGGTATCAGGACTTGTAAGCTGTTTTAAATTACCACATTTTTATTATCGTAGTCTACTTATTATCGTAAGGCTACTTGTACATAGTGGACATACAAGTAGCCCTCCAGTGCGAGAATGTAGGCATCAAACAGAACTGTGCGGATATACGTAATTAGTTCCACCTTTGCTAATCCAAGTACACCTCACTGCATGAAAGTTCATCACAACCAAGTTGATTTTAATCAATCAATGATTAGTTAAACAAAGGAGATTTGATGAAGAGTGTGATAATCCATAATATGGTCTCATGCATTGCCAAATTTGATAATTAATTGGAGGATACCTCATTTGTTATTCTCCCCTGTGATCCAATAGATAGATTCCAAAAAGGTTTTAAAAAAAAGCTTTATCTTCCTGCTCTAATTTATTCAGTGACAGTGAGAAAAGTAAGTTACTTCAGATGAATCATCAACCTCCAGATTTTATGGCCTTCCTAACATTCATAAAGATGGAACGCCTGTTAACCCAGTGATATCGTGCATAGGCTCACCGTTCTATTAGTTAGCCTCTAAATGAAATATCATCTTTGGGCAATTGCCTGGTTTTTCACCAAAATATAATATTATGAGCTCCATCATTTTGTCTCAGAAACTTCAACACCTCACATTACCATCCAACTCCAAGCTAGTTTCTTTTTACAAAAAAAATCTATTTACTTCTGTACCTGTACAAAAACCTTGTTACTTAGGAGAGACTTACTCTCTCCACTTTCGCATCAAATTTTCAGTGTGGAACTAATTCACGGGTAATACAGGGTGATTCAAAAAGAATACCACAACTAACAGGAACTAGTAGGAAGAAAGGGCAGACCCTCAGAGCAGTCATCCGTAACCAACACCCGGCAAGTACCAACCGTCCAGGTAGAACCATCAGTACTGAAGGCATCGGCAACAATGAGAAATCAGTGCAGGAACCAGTGAACAAACCCAACCTGCTTCCAAATTCTTTTTGAATCACCCTGTATTTCTTTGCCTTATTAATAAAAAATTATCATAGCCAGTTGTCTAAGTTACTTATTGTTAGAGTTCTGGATGTGCCCTTCTCAATGCTAAACATAGTGTATAACATGCAGACACGCTGAGTGCAGAATACCCTACGAGGTGCTTAAAGTGGTTGCAGGCAACAAACAGTTTGCAAAATTAATCCAGAAAAGGCATGCCAGGCTGTGTCCAAGAGTTAATTTGAGGCGCTGCTTCCCTCTACCCTGTGCACCTTGAAAGGGAAATCTGGCCCTGCTTTGACCTTTAGACTTCAGATAGTTATTTTCGTCATTTTCATTTGGGATTGAATTCGGAGCCTTCTGCATGGTACAATCATCCTATTATCTTGAAAATAGAAGTTGACCTATTGAAACATACCTTATAGCCAATTTTTGCTCAATATGTAGCCTCTGCTATTGGTTTTTTTAATTGATCTGATGACAAGATTGACCTGTGTCTTAGTGTGCATTATGCATGTCAGAGAGCCTTGATGATTTGCCATTTCATTTTATAGTTAAACAGTTTGATTTCAGACTTTGTTTTGCTTGAATAATTACATACCTCTTAGTTTACCTATCCATAGTATTGAAATATACTTATTTCTTATGTTAATATGTATTTTTTCACCTAGCAACAATCATCTGTTATTATGTTAGCAACAAGTTTCTCTGAGTTTATGCAATATTTTATAATTTTAGTGGTCTATTTCATTGAGTGTTCTGTGTTTTTATGTCTTTGAGGATTGTAATTCATGCTCTATATGGAAATTGTAATATTGTCTAGTAGAATATCCATTGAGAAGTCATGGAACAATTAACTAAATTTGCTATGTCTAAAAAAAGTAGAGCTAGAGAAATAGAAGCCCTAAACGGAAAAATATCTGAACTGCAACAAAAAGTGGAAACCACACAAGGGGATCTTAATGCCAAGAAGAAAACTCTTAATGAAGTATTAAAACAAAATGAACTTCTCTGTAGAGAGTTGAAAGAGCATCAAAATTTAATCATTAGCCTCAAACGTAGGTACTGGTGAAATTCGTCTTAAAGCTGTTATAATATTTCAATTATACATACAATTTATCAATTTAGAGCAGATAGAAGATGAAAGAGAGTTTTATGCCAAGCAGTATACCTATCATCGTGCCAAACTAGATGGTATTCAAGCTCAGAGTTCATCCATTGATATCTTTTCTCCGGAGGAATTAGCTTCCAGAGCTGAGGAATTAACAAAGGAAGAATTATCCAGGCACAGTAAAGATGAATATTTAACTCTTATACATACCTGCTTGTTTATTTCATAGTACTCATGAAGGGAGCTTTTCAGAATACTCAACATCAAGTAGCATCCTATTATGGAGATGGTACTTTCATTATAAAATATCCATTGGCAGTAAAGTGGAGGGAGTAGTTACGCTGGTAGTGGTTCTTTGCCTCACTATGTCAATTTTAACCCTCTAAATGAATTTTGATTTCGTGTCACTGTGGAAAACACTTAGTTAATATTTACTTTTTATTTAAATTATGTACTACCTCAGTCCCCAAAGGAAAATATGTGCAGAGGTTTTGATTGTGTGAGTTGGTATATGAAGATGGCAAATGCCTGTTTTCCCTGGAGCTATGCCTATGTCGATAACCTTTAAGAAGTTGATTACAGGAAAAAAACTGGATTACCAACAATTCGAGCATAATTGCCCAGGAATAATGATTAAAAGGGCACTCATAGCAAGTCATGAGTTGAGGTGATTGATTAAATGACTTGGCCAAATTAAACATTTTCTCGTATGAGGAACATTAGCATTGAAGATGTTGTTGCGGGCATTACAGTTTGGCATGTGCATGTATTCATGTGTGTTCAGGTCAAAGTGAGAACCCAAAGATTTGTGATGGAATTTCAGTAGAATATGGAGATTCTGTAGGATAAAATATTCTAAGGAAAACAAATGCATTGTAGCATGCACAATGAGCACTTAAGACTTAAGATTGCAGGTAGCCTTCAATGCGTTTGGAATGGCATCTATTTATTTTATATTGTTGCTATTTACTGAATTTTAATGCCTATTGTTGAATATTGGCTATAATAAATACATTAATCAGCGGGGATTATGTACTTGGATGGCGATCAAAATTTGGTGTGAAAATATTGATTATTAAAAAAATGTGATATCCCCTATGAAAAAAATGTATAAACCTGTTTAAAAATTTTATACAATCTTATACATTGCCATGGCAATTGTATAAAATTTTGAAACAGGTTTATACAATTTTTTCATAGGAGATTCCAGTTATTTTTGGTTCCCACCCCTTAGGTCAATTGTATAAAAAAGAACTTAAGACTCTTTTGGTGTCAATATTGTTCATGAATCTTTCTCAGGCTTTTAACTGATCTCCGGTTTTCTCTATGCAGAAATTCAGACATTTTTGGTATCTGTTTAGAAGTTAGCATACATCCATCTCTGAAATGCTTAGATTACTCTCAAAGATTCATCTATGTCAATACATGGCTTAAAGTATGAATTATTCATTGAAATGCATTTGCTTGGCAAAATTCCTTTTTGAGGGATTACTAATGTTAGATCTTTATTACTCAAAAGGGTGCTATATGAGGACCAACAAGAAAAAATATTTCTTCAGAACAGAATTAAAAAGATGGAAAATGCACTTGCTGCATCTTCAGGCACTATTTACAACTTATGTGTGAAATTTCTAAGGATGAAATATTTGCGGGACATATTGCAAGAGAAGCTACAAGAAGAATCAAGGGAGCACCATATACATGTTAAAAGTTTGAATTCTCTTATTGAAGATTTGAGAACAGAATTGGAGAGCTCAGTGCAGAAGTATCTGAAAAATAGTGAAGGAGAATTTTCAAAAAATAATGCCATGTATCTGCAGGTGATTACAAAGAACACCAGATACATGTATGAAAATACAATGCTCCAGCATGAGGTAAAGTATTTTGTGAATAATAGGTCACTGTTAGGTAGAGGTTATGTATTGGAGAATTAATTTTTTAGGAAGGTAAATGTAACCAACTCTTTTATGGGGATTCTCTTATTAGTTTTTATTGTACATACCTTGGTTTTGTGAGGACTTTTCATTACTTTTGATAAGTTTAATGTTGGCCTTAAATTTACATAGCAGCGGTTCAAATTACCTCCAATATGTACCTAGCTTTCCTTTCTTGACGAACTCTCTGCAGTAGTTGCTGTGAGTCAATGTTAAACCTCAACCATTAGTTAAGAGCCATATATTAAGTTTTCTTTATGGTGCCCATGAATTTAAATTAAAATTGTGCTAGAATTGTGTACATCAAGAATAGGTTACCCATTACCGGCGTAATTTTAACCCTCCAGCTGGCGTATAAGGTACGCCAATCTTTGAAAACCAAGGATTTCAACATTGTACGTACATTGTGATCTAAAATGGCCACATGTATTCTTACAATGTACTTTGACTGTCTATCGTCGTTTTCAAAGTCAGAATATTGGTCCTAATTTATTTTTAGATCGGCAAGAGGAACCAACGCCCATGGCGCTCGAAGTACACCATGCGACCAGCCATGTATTTCGTGCTTTGCTTATCTTGAATGGCATTGTGTATTCTTACAATTTCATTTTGACTGTCTATAGCATGAATTTTTAAATCACAAAGTATTGTAGGAATTTATTTTCGATCCGCAAGAGGAACCCGACACACTCGGTGCAACCGGCCGTGTACCAACCATACCGACTGAGTACCATTGTATCTGTATCACCTTTAAATATACAAGCTTGAAATAATTTCTACAAATAAGATAAATTTTAACAAAAATCTAGTGTTATCATATAAATTCTATATCGTGGACAAAGCACGCCATGTGCCCGGTTGTGTAAAAATGTCAGGCACTACCCCTGATAATGATTTTTCTCTTTGGCCAGAATCAACTTTTTTGTACACGGTATGAAAGATTTATTGAATTGAATTCCAGAATGTACTTATTTCATGACATTTATGCCACTCCATTGATTTACAGGTTAGACGGTTACAACTTTTAATAAGAGAAATGGCTTCAATGCAAGAAAAACAATTTGATGTTTGCTTAGAAAATTCTATTGAAAAGCATTGTAATGATTTCCAATGTGAGGTAAATTCAATAGATTCTTCGTGTGGTTAACTGAATGAGTATGTAATTGAAGTTCATTGCAGAAAGACATTCCCAACTTACGTAAAGGAAACTTCTGCTAATGATCACTCAACAAGTGTACAAGCCTCTCTCTGGCTAGCCAATTATACTATTATAAAAACAATATTCTACCTAAATGCAAAACAGAAATAAAAATGTTCTAATTCACTTACAGCACTGCAAATTTTATTTCACAACTGTGCCCAACCACTCTTTAGGCTAGAACTTCCAAACATTTAATACTTTATACAGATTATAACACAGGTTATTGGTATCACTTTAAATATAAAACAGTAGATTCAATTTACAACATCAATAGATTTTTACAAATAAAATTTTAACTTCATTAACAATAAGTACAAATTTACATGGTGGTATTTGAGGAATACCAAAAATAAGTCGATAACATTTTGGCCACAAAGGGTCATACCACTTACCAGATTTAGCTATAACTCACTACCCAATGCCATTAGCCACTCACCTTTATTTTCATACTAAAAATACTTAATGCTCATCACTAAAATCAATAGGAGCAGCCAGAAACAGGTTTTGACAACCATATTCAGGATTTTTAGTTCACAGAAGGATAAGTGACAAACTAGAATATCTTACAATAGTACACCAACAGAGAGACTAACCCTACTAAATAGCTAGGAAATACAGTCCAGCCACACTAATAACCACAAATCACTGGGTACAGTTAATAGATAGCTGTGTATACTTTTTACAGACACGTAAAATAAAAATCGGACCATTTAATTAGTTCATAAATGGGCATGGAATGATCTGTGCTTTTCATAAAACTGTACATAATTCATTACCAAAATATATATTGTATCAATGAAAAGAATAAAAAATTATTTTATGCACAAATTTATCACAAATATTTTAAGTTGTACATACTACTTACTGAAGTATCAGTAATTGACTACTGCAGGTGAGTAGTATTTTTAATCAATTAAACCCAATATCAAATTTCTACTCACAGTACCACTAAAATTACACACATGAACACAATAAAATTGCCATAAGACAACGTTTAAACACAAAGTAATACTTGAATCAGAAGGATATGGGAGTTAATGGGTAATCAATTATTTTCAAGGAATGGCTCTGAGTTTTACAAAGTAAAAGCAATTTCAAGAAATGGCACAACACTAAGGTATCCTTTACTTGTTTTGAGTATGTCGAGAGTCACGAGGATAGAATTCTGCCAATGTAGCAGCAGGGATTCTCTTCAACATTTCCTTCGGGAATATACGGAGTAGCTGCCAGCCAATGTCTAAGGACTCGAATACTGTGCGGTTTTCGTAGTTCCCTGCGAATGACATGTATTTGTTAATGATAAAATAGGTTTTGTAATTATCCTAAGCTTTCTCAATTAATACCTGATGATTTCAATAGAAGCTAGTTTTTCTCTGAATTTCAGGTAAAAATGAAACCACTGGTGATTTTAGAAATATAATGGCAATTCTTTTACAACTAATAATTCTTTAAACCTTCTCTATTTTCCAAATATGACTTCAGGTCATGTGTACATATACTGTCATAGATATTGTGAATGACTTAAGTAATGCATTCATCACGCACCTCAGATAACACAGGTGGCAATTGTCTGTTGTAGGATATACCAGTGAATTTACTGAATGTTGACTTTTCTAAACTTGAACAAAATTGGAAGTTATAAAAACTTAAACAGTGAAATCAAGCTTCCATTTTATTTCTACCGCAACACTGAAATATCTTCAGTACAGTGAGAAAAATTAATTTCCAAATCGGATTCTTAAATTATTGCATCTGGTATTCCGCTCACCATGGGTAAATGAAATTTACTGAACTCACCTTGAGAAATGAAGTTCTTTTCAAACTTTGTGAGGAATTCCAGGTAGAGGAGATCATCTGGTGTAAGTGCTTCCTCACCAACCACAGCCTTCATTGCCTGGACATCCTTACCAATGGCATAGCAGGCATACTAGGGTAATAGACAAAATTTTAGTGGAAAATGAAGTTATTTCTGTCAATTCATTTGGAAACTCTCTTGGATACCAAAAAAATTTACAAAAGTTACATTCCAAATCAAAATCAGAATTTTCAAGGGAAACGTAAGCAAGCCAGTGACACCACTGTTAAGAGATGTCAAATTCAATTTCAAATTTCACCCAAAAAAAAAAAGAATTACTCAGAATGAGCATAAATTTGAACACTGTCTACAGAATGTTCTAAGGAAATTATTTGGGAAGAGACGATACCTCGGTAGCGTAAGTGGTTTGAAAGATTAAAAAAAAGAATGATAAAAGCAGATGATAACTCCTTTCAGGATTTTTACTGAAAGAAGCCCTTGACAAGAGCATCAAATACTTCCGGAGCAACTAATGTCAATTGACATTGGCAAGGAATAAATTCTTGGTTCCACATGACAATTGATATTAGTTGTTAGCACTGCAGTAATGGCGTGAGATTTGGAATGCTCTCTAAATATTAAAATGAGTTCAATGGCAATGTGAGCTTTTTATAAATATTAACAAGTCTAATTTACGACGCATGACCATACTGCCATGGCATGATTCAGGATAACTTACCAGCTGATTTGAAACATCAGCATGATCCTTGCGAGTCATTCCTTCACCAATGGCAGACTTCATCAATCGACTGAGAGAGGGCAGTACGTTGATTGGAGGGTAAATCTGTCGGTTGTGCAATTGACGATCAACATATATTTGTCCTTCTGTGATGTAACCAGTCAAATCAGGAATGGGATGAGTGATATCTGAAAATAAAGCAATCAATATGTTTAATATCCGTGTAGAGAAAAACTTAGATATCAGCAGGGCTATTCAGTAACTGTTTACGCGGTCGCGAAGACGAAAGATTTCGTGACGGGATCGCGAAAATCACATTGTTGCTATTCTGTAAGCCATTTCGAACATTCCGCCGCGTAAGTTTCGTGCTTCAGTTTACGCGACGAGAGTTGTCAACGAAAACTCAGTTTCCGCCACGTAAACAGTAGACCGCGGTAGACGACGGGGCCACATGCTGTTAATATATGTCATGTATTTGCTTTGCCATGTAAACAGCTGTGTTCATTGTAGTTGTGGACGTAATTTCATTTCGTGCAAGTAATATTTTTGCATATTTAACTGTTAATTTCATGAATTTTAAATTATTCTTGTTTTGTATATGCTTCTCATATTCTCTTTTCGGAATACATACCTATTGGAGTTGGAGGTGTTGTTATCTGTCATTGAGGAAATGTTTTATATATTTCATATTTATCGTTGTCGCCCGCCTAATTGCATATCTCAATAGTACTCTATTTATTTTCAACCGTTTATCAAAGTGAATACTTAAGTTGAAAATGTGTCGTCGCATGTTGTTTTTAAGCCGTGTTTACAAGACATTTTCCCGTCGTCTGTTTCACTATGAGTGTAGATGATGTATGAGCGTAGATATTTTAAATGCTTTGTTCTACTTTTCCCCGGGACGGTTACAAAGTTAGGAAGATATTTGCTGGTTAAGAGGAAACGTATGTGTTCCATTCATGAATTTGCTGCTACGAGTCACCTTTGTGGTGTTAGTCAGTGCTTTCCCACTTCGGAATGCAGTGTTACTCTATGAATACTAGTGTATATGCAAAAGGAGTATGTAGCGGGATTCAAGAACTTAGGATAAAGTACAAATGCTACTTTTAATATCCACTAAGAAGGTAAACAACTCGCAGTATGATCATAAGATTATTTTGTTTCTTCTGGTTTGAAAGGGCTCATGTTCAACATCAATGCTAAAATAACATGAATGAATACTGCGCTCTATAGTCTGTATATACAGTTGTATAAGATATTTATGGATGATGAAGTTGGAGGGACATAACTAGCAGAAAGACAGCTCCTCTGCTGATCAATATTTTTACTCAGGCTGGCGATGTATAAATATTCACAATTATTGCCGTATAGTGGATTTATATTTTTTTCTCTACGTTGTGATGGCTATTGTTTTAACTAATCAAATACAAGATATTGACACTGAAAGGATATAACTGATAGGTGAATCGATTTTGTGTGTTTATATGAGGTCCTTTTCGCAAATGAAATGTGCAGCTGCTGTGGCTGGAGGTTACCATGTCTGAACTGTGGATAGGTAGATGCTTTTATGACAGATAGACGTTTGTAGGCATGTTATTTATGTACATAACATAGTGGGTACAACTTCAATTATTTTACCAAGTTGTCATTATTGAGTATACTACTGTTTTCAGTGTCATCTGTCTTGCGACAAAAGATGACCGTAAGTATTTCTTGGCATAAGAGATTTGTTTTGCTCAAAATGGTTAGTATATACATTGGGGACAAGTGTCGTTTTTGTGATATCTATCATACAGGTTGTTTCCTTTCGATTAAGCCTATGAGTCCATGGCATGACTATGATTATTATGGAAGAGAGAGCGAGAGTATTTATTCAGTTGCTATTAGTGTGATGGTCCCTATTAAAGAATTGAGGCAAGTCAATCATCTTGTTTGTATTGATTGTGGATTTGAGTAGAGGACATTGTCTGAGAGCCAGATACCTGTTTGTGCCTGCTGCAGTATCATGATTGTATAAAGGAATTGACTCCCACATTCTAGCCACTCAGAACCCTAGCTAAGGGATTTGTGCTTTTATGTGAAATGACTCATTGTAAATCTATGAAATAAGACAGCCAATTACTTCTTAATGTGCTATAGATATATATTGTTCCATATAACATTTTGAGACCATTTATTGTTTCTGAGATTACAATTTTAATGTTCTCATAAGGTGAGGTGAGGCTAACCTATTTTCATTTGAATGTGTATCGTTAATTTATGAAACGTTCGAATCTGATTGAAAATTATTGGTGTGAGAGCCCTAGAAATACTTAGGAGGAGGAGAGAGATGAAAGAGACAGTCTTGTGTAAGGGAACTAATGAATGTATATGACCCTTTTGTATTAACATAAAAGGTATTTCAGGGAAAATATTGGATAAAGATTTAGCTAGGGAGCTAATAAATATTTTATGTCCCCACATGATTCCAGCTCAAAGAGCTCTTGTAGTACGAATGCATTTGAAGGTATATTACTAAACCACATCAACCACTATCCCTATATAAGTTAGTGAAAATTGTACATGGAATACCTACCTAAATCTAGATATATTGTGCACTGCAATTTTATGGGCATTGGTAGCTACTGGTAGTGACAATAATTTGGGACTTGGCCATCCCTCTGTCAGCAGAGAAGTTGAGGAGGTTACAGAAGCATAGAATTCTCCCCCCATATTGTCCAAAGATATATAATTCCCATCAATAGAAAATGAGCAGAGTAGAGTAATATAAAATTAAGCATGAATTGCTGCTGATGTAGATGCCCATGAATTTTTGGAACAAATTTTGATGAGCCCATTACTGTTTACATAGCATTTTCCAATAAATTTATACTGTTGAAGAATAATCAAACCAACATTGTAATTTATTTTAATAATTTATCATGGATTAGACCTTGACTCTGAAAATTATTCTCTTGAGTGTTTCTAAATCATCAATACCTTACATGCCAGTCCTTCTCAAATTAATTGGTAATAGTCGAGGTATTCCTACAAATAGGCCTTACACAGTTAATAGGTATTTATGCATTCACAATAAAGGATCCAGTTCCTTTCGTTAAATTTCCTGCATTATAATATGGCATGATGTAAGTAACCGATTAATGGAGATGTTGCTCTGGATGTTCATCAACTTTACCTAGGCTGTTTCCATTAGTATGGGATCAGAAACGTAGCATTGAAAAGAATTTGGTGATAATGCCACTCTTCTATTCATATTACAAACTTTTACCAAATTACAGCTCCCCATCCCCTGTAATTTAATGATTCATATTCACTATATCATGAAACCCATTCTACATCCACAGCTTAAGTCTCTTGCAACTACTCTCATCCCATATGCTATGAAAACCCACTCAGAAGCATATTACTAACATGGTTGTGAAACAAGCTCTTAAACAATTTGAAACGTGATGGTAACTGATACCACCTCCAGAACAACTGTTGCATTTCGTTATTCTTTATAGTTACTAAATAATTACAGGTAAGCTCAAAGGAAATAAAGTAAGAGAGTGTCATTTCTAAGTCATTCCTATTTTATTTAACAGTAGTTTGTCAGCATCAATTTTTCCAGATTATCAGTTATGTCGATACATATATGGAATCAATCAGCCATGCATAGGGAAATGAAATGTACTTGGGAGAGTGGATATCAGTGTTCGTTGTTTGGTATAAATTTGGAAAAAAAATCATCTGGTACATAATTTAGCATACATTATATGATATTAATAATATATTGGAAGTAATGACCTTGATTTTTTTAAAAGTAAACTCCTTGCATCGAAAAGAAAGAATAATTTTTATATCATATCTGTATCCTCGAGCACCGAATATATTAAAAAGTATAATGAATGATAGGTGGCTTAGGTAACCCACACCACCACTGGCCCCAGACTGGAATACTATGTGGCAGGCCAAGTACCCCTGAAACTTATTAAACTGAAGCCTATAAGCAAATTATGAAGTCTAATGAGAGGTGCATGGGGGTTCTTAACTCTAGGTTCAGATGATTGCTGAGACATTGAGTGCAGGAGTGTACACCAATAAAATCAGGATTGATAGTTAATTCTTGTGTTGTACTTCATAATATGTGTGTAGGGGCTGGTTTTCCCTTCCCAGATGAGGCTGATTATTATGGAGATTTCAGCTCTTGCAGAGTCCCTAATTCTTGGAAGAGGCATATTAAACAAGGCCAGAACTATTAGACAAGCGATTATTAACAGGTTACCTAATGCATTGGTAAATTACCAATTGATACACTACCATTGCTTTTGTTGGTGGTCAAACTACGGTTTTCCACTTTAAAATTAATCATGGGACCCCTCGTACAAGGGATACCCTGTAGTTGCCACCAACCTTATCAGAATGGTCTAAAATGAGAAAATAAATATTACGAATGGGTCATGTTTCATTCATTATTTTTTCATGCATTTTTTTTACTTGCATAAGACATATAATTTCTTCCACTAGGTAGAAATTTCCCTTAAAAATTATCACTGCTTGGGTCTCTTAACCTTCTTGATTGTGAGGTACTTCAGGATAAAAGTAGAACAGTCATCACTATAGCTCAGTTTATATCAATTGCCACCCATTCAGGCTGTGCTTCCTTTTTCTTAGGAACGGTAGTAGGAAAGTGATATTTTTAGGTGTGCTGATGACTTTAGATGCTGCAAATTTGCTACCTATTTAATATTATAGCGTGATTGATTTTTAAGAATCCACAATTATGAGGTAGAAACTCCTTCACTTGACTTTGGACATCATTTAAAGATTCCCAAGGTATCTCTTAAATTGAAACTACTACAAAATGAAGAAGATTTTAATTTATTCAATAAAAATATGAACTTAATGTCACTTCTATTCTAAAAAGTTAGATGTACTTATATACGTTAGCGACAAATGTTGAGGCGCATTTCGTCAGTACCATAACTCTTAAATGTTAATGCCAGGATACAAATTGTGAACATTGAAGTCAGGGTTGCAACGTAATGATAGGCAGTCCGTTGTAAATATATTCTTATTTTTATCTATTTTGAGGGGTTTAGTTCTTCACCTTAGTTTCCGTCTTCTTAGCACCCTGTTACCAGCTCTTATCCCGTAAAGTTATCCTTTCTTATCTACAGTCTTCCAATCATTAAGCAAACTATTCTTAGGACATCGCTTGCGGTTGATAATAAATTTCAAAACATTTTACCACACTCGTGAGGACTGTTTACATTACTATTTTCATTGCCTATAACTAATTATCCGGCCAATTCTGCGATAAACGATATGACGAAACTGACTACTTCAATTCGAATACTTGTATTATCATTAAAATGGGTCCATCAAAGCAAAGGCATAACCAAATCTGGCATAAGCAAATGCATAATAACGCCAAATTCCTCTCATTTACAAGTTTTCATCCCAATTACTCACTGTAATCTTAGGTGGCTAATCGCATACATATTTCCAACGCACTCACCTTCAACGTTAATATACACGTTGAGCTCTCACTTATATTTAAAAGTGTACAACATACTTTTCATTAATCAACGTTATAATTCACAATAACATTGCACTTACCAGCCGAATCTCGCTCTATTTTTGTTTGTCGAGGACAATTGCATGTCGATTTTCTCTGATTGGCTCGCAGTGACGTATTGCAGGAAAACTTCGGGTATCTTCGACTTCCCCCACTACCGCGGAGGGGAAGGCACGAAAATGTTTTCGTGAAGCCTACTGAATAGCAAATTACGCGTCTTCGAATGTTTACGCGGCGTAACCACGTAAACGGAATCTTTCGTCTTCGCGACCGCGTAAAGAGTTACTGAATAGCCCTGCAGTTCCACCAATTGAAGAACTGAAAAATTTAATTAACACTGACCAAGTAATTAAAAATTCACGAGAAGAAAGATAGAGAGAGAAACAGATTCATTTACCATCGTTAGGCATAGTAAGAATGGGAATTTGTGTGATGGATCCATTCCTGCCTTCGACTCGCCCAGCCCTCTCATAAATAGTAGCCAAATCAGTGTACATGTATCCAGGGAAACCTCTTCGACCGGGCACTTCTTCTCGGGCGGCTGAAACCTGAAGAGCAAAGTAACAGTGAGCCATTCCTTAGAAAAAAAGAAAATGTGGGACTACTTGAAGTGAAATACACACCTCTCGCAAAGCCTCGGCATAAGAGCTCATGTCTGTTAAGATGACGAGAACGTGCTTTTCACATTGGTATGCAAGGAACTCAGCTGCAGTCAGGGCCAACCGTGGAGTGATAATACGTTCAATTGTTGGATCATTAGCCAGGTTCAAGAACAAACATACGTTTTCCATGGATCCATTTTCCTTGAAAATAGAAATGGTACAAGGTTTGAGCACAATTACTCTTATAAGTGACAAATTTTCAACAAAAAAAAAAAAGATTTTTCAGCCAACTGTTTCTACTATTGGGTGTCTATGTTTGAAATTCAAAGGTCTAACAAAGAAGGGAAAACCAAGTAATAAAAAAATGAGTACTTATAAATAATCAGTTTCTTAAATGGCTAAAAGCTTACCTCAAAATCTTGTTTAAAGAACCGGGCAGTCTCCATATTTACACCCATGGCAGCAAAAACAATGGCAAAATTATCTTCCTGGTCGTCGAGCACAGATTTACCAGGGAGTTTGACAAGACCAGCCTGTCTACAAATCTGAGCTGCGATCTAAATTTCCAAGCAAGTAAAAGAGAATTCTAAATTCTTACACCAATAAGGAATTAAATTAAAAATCATACTATACAAGAATATATTATCCAATTATTCCATCATTAACCACCAAAGATAAAAACTGGGCAGCAAAGAATGTAAGACCGATCATAGCAGTTGCCCTTTCTCTATGAAGATGTTCTACATCAGAAGGGTAAAATTTACATATGTACAATGACACTAAAGAGCTACAGGGACGTACCTCATTGTGTGGCAATCCAGCAGCTGAGAAAATAGGAATCTTCTGTCCTCTAGCAATGGAATTCATTACATCAATAGCTGATATACCAGTCTGTATCATTTCTTCAGGGTAAATACGAGACCATGGATTGATGGGCTGACCTAAATTCATAGAAAATTCATCTCAGGAGTGGCTTCTTATGAAAATTATATTCCTTCAACCTTAGTGATTCTAAGAGACCATGTACCACTCCCATATGAATTTAAATATTTATCATGAAATACCAAACAATTAGATTTCATTCGCCATTTGAAAATAGCATGATGTCTGAGCCCCGCAGTGAAACAATGCAAACTACCTTAAAATAAAATTGACTTATCTTCTTTATTAGCAGAAATACTAGGCCAAATAATTTTTCAAGGAGCTTATCATTTCATAATTAATTTTTTTTGAGTCCATAACATACACTAACAATTTTACCAGAAACCTATGAGCAATAAAGCAGTAAATATCAATGCGTGCAAGTAATTTTTCAAGCATGACAAAACAATTTCAGGCAAGAAAATTCTCCACAGCACATCAATACAGGACATCTAAAAAAACTGAAATACTTTATGAATCAAAGTTTTCTTTGAAGGATTCATTTTGGAATTGAATCCAAAATTTAAGTTGAGTTCAACATTTAAGCCCTACGTATATCATCAGACTTAGTTCGCCTATCATCAGGTCCAATTGAAAATCAGTAGAGAAGTGCAAACACCATGTCCCATTGAATAAGGGCTTATCACAATTAAAATAAGGTCTGTCTGGAAAACTTAAAGGCAATCCCGCAGGAATTAAAGGCAGGGATTCAGATTCGATTAAAAATTACACACAATATTAGTGCACTAATACGAACTTATTCCAAATCTCGAAAACGGTCAAAGAAAATCCGAATTGAAAATAGAAAATGACTTTAACACTAAAACAAATCATATACTCCAAACAGCAGCAAAACTATCTAATTATAAGCTACAAAACACGTAGCAATTCTTATTAGTGATCTTACCTTGGATATCGAGGTAGTCTTCCGCTAAAATGGGAGGGCCTTTATCAATAGGCTTTCCACTTCCATTAAATACACGCCCAAGCATATCCTCCGACACAGGGGTCCGAAGGATATCCCCTGTGAATTCACAATGGGTATTTTTTGCATCGATCCCAGAAGTTCCTTCGAATACCTGAAAAATGCAATAAGAACCATCAAACTTGGCAATGGGAATAACCTTATCATTCTTCTCAAAACTATACATAATCTAAGCCATTACCTGAACGACTGCTTTAGAGCCACTAACTTCCAAGACTTGCCCAGATCGTCGAGACCCATCGGCCAATCTTAATTCAACGATTTCAGCAAACTTAGGGAACTTCACTTCATCCAATATAACCAACGGTCCATTGACACCAGAGACTGTTTTATAAGCTGATAAAGCAAAAATTGAAGGGTAGGAAGGTTAATGAATATGGTAACCAAACCGAAAGTAGGTTAAACGTTTAAGCGATAATTTTGTGAGTGTAATTCAATATAAATATATAAGTTACAAGGTATAAACGTATCAAATTAGTTACATTGTGCTTGAAATCATAAAACATTGAGAATTATGCTTATACTTGAAAAAGGGGGTGTGATCACTTATCGACCTAATATGGTATTACCGATACAGGGTAAACTATTTCTATCACTCTCATTACACGAGGGAGGGGGAAATGATCTTACTTACTTAGACGTGGCTGAGATATGTAGTCTCGAGAGACGGCAAGAGTATGCTCTTTAAGAGCTTGCTGGGCTCCAACCTTACCGTACGACATTTTCGACAGCTATCACGTGAATTCACGTGACCCAGTGCGTTTTCAGCTGCTTTAGCGTTCATTAAGCGACAAATCATGTGACGTCAAGCAATCCCATGATTCCCCGTGGTATACGCGCCATTTTGAAATTAGGAAAATTGAAGTTGGGAGGAGAAAATATTTATGATGACGAATATATCTACTGAACTCTAATCTTATTATGCCCTGTGGAAAGTGTTAAAAGAGCCAAGGAATAGGAGTGAGGTGAAGTAATTGTTTATGGATAGGAATGGAGAGGAATGACCTAAGGCAGAATAGCAGGACTCCATGTAAGTAGGTTTAAGTCGTCTAATTCTGTTTTTTCACTCACTAATGGCGCATCGATAAAAAACTTTTTTTCTAAGTGATATCTGAAGTTGTATTTATTTATTTTCGATTATGTTCATTGTAGAGGAGGACATGTATGTAAATGCAAACTGAGGGCATTTTTTATCATTCATTCAATTGAAGAATCGAAGTATGCATGTAGTGTTGCGTGACATTGATTTGCCATACATATCCTATAACTTCTTTATACCACGATCTCTTGGCAAATTAATGATATTATTGATATGATATTATATATTGGAGAGAAATTATATAGAAAGGGCTATTTTTAATCTCACTTGATGTGAATAAGATTTTGTATTGTAAGGACACATCCATGTAATGATAACAAGACCCAGTATTATGTTAAAAAACTATATTAAAATACTGGATGGCAATTAATGCTGTATGATCTAGAAAATGATAGAATGAGGAATCCAAGAAGAATCCATTAATGTTCCAGAAAATATATCATTTCGGCTATCCCTCAGGGGCATGGAAAAAATGATTGCAAGAATCAATCTTAATAGTTAGTTACTGATCGGTGGAAATTCTTCCATTTCATCTGGTCATGGGGTCATTAGGTCTCAGGTCTGCAGCCCTTATGTTACTATTATGTATTTCTTCTAAGCCTACTCATTTTCTGGTTATAATATGGTGAGCGCATTTCTTTTTAATGGCAGATCCATATTATATACTTTGAATAGGTTATAAACCTACAGGAAATACAATTTGATGCGAGTCTTTCTCCATTGCCTAGAAAATTCTCTATAGGACATCTTCAGCTTCCACACTCATCAAGGGAGCAAATGGAGTCTGATCTCTTTATCACAGTGTACAGTGTGCCTAGCGATAGTGTGGTGCCTAGATGTTCAGGATATCCTAAATTAATTTCATGAAAAAGGAGCAAGACGTCAGTTTGTGTCTCCTCTTTTCCAGCAAATTTGCATAACTCTAGGAATCATGCTTCACCACACCACGAGCTACCATCCCCAGGCAAATGACTTGTTGAACGACTACATTGCTTTCTCAAGGCTCATGTGCTCTTCTTCCAACTCATGGATGGATGCACTACCCACAGTTCTTCTCGGCCTCTGCAGAACTTGGAGATCCCTGCTGACAATGCCTGCTGAACTTCTCTTCGGGGAGCAACTGCATCTACTGGGTACTTCTTCGTCGGCTCCGCCCAGCATTTTGACTCAACGGAACTTGTCTCTCAGCTGCGTCCGACTCCTGCGTCACGCCACATCTCCTTTCAGTGTGTCTTTATCCACAAGGACTGGGCCATGTCTTCCCAGGTCTTTGTTCGCCAAGATGATGTGCAGCTAGCCCTAAAACCACCGTACATGGGACCATATCCTGTCCTCATCTGCAGTAAGAAGACTTATACCCTACACATCAATGGCAAACCTTCCACTGTTTCCATCGACCATCTCTAGCCAGCCCATCTTCTTGGGGAGGACTCTCCGCCTGCTCCATCAGTGCCACCACCTGATATTACCACTAGCTCTGGCCGCGCCGTCCGTCCTCTGAACCATTTTGTAGCCAATGCTCTCTCTCTCTTCCAAAAGGGGGAGTAGTATGGTGCATTATCTTCCACAACATGGAGTTCGACCGGTGGATAGGTGTTTGACTCCCAATTGGATGGCCCACGTTCAAATCCTGGTGCTGGCGGAAATTTTTTCTCTCTCCTTAAAGAGAAATGCCTGAATGTTTGAAAAAGTTCCGGTGCTGCATTCAAGAGAGTTCGCCACTAATATATAAGCAAGCCATTTTGGCTACCGAGTCAGTCTGTATTATGAAGTGGTAATAATCACTCCTCTACAGCAACTTCATAAGAATTTCACTCAGAGTTGCGATCGCTACAGAGAAATGACTATGATCCATGAGGTTGATTGGCTGGCTGGCATTGTCCCTTGGCTTGGCCTCCTTCATGGTTACTCTGGTCATCCAGTAAAAGGTACTTAATATTAAGTGGGTTCTAAAACTTGTCAATACTTGCTTGATTTCATTCCATTGCTTTACAGTTTCTAAGGGAATACCATTTTTACGGAGAGCTCTCTAAAAGGATAATATTCAGTGACTCAGGCTAAGTTTACTTGTGGGACTGGATATTGAATGATGGCAGCGAGATACAGCTGTGCTGTCAATGAGATTCTGGAAATTCCATTTGCGGCACCAAGGTACAAGAATCTGAATAAGATAGTTGATGGTAGCTGACCACAACTGGAAATATTCAGCTTAATGTGCTAACACAAAGAATCTAAACATGAGTGCATACATACTTCATTTTCATACTTCATTCATAATATGCCGATTCCAGAATTTATTTTCCATTATTTAATAGAGCATTTAAAAAAGAAGTTAACTGTGGCATACAGGATTCATATCTACCCAAATGGTTAGAGCTTACGTGAGGCACATCATCACCGTCTGCCCAGGTGAATAAAAGCATACCTGTGATAAAAGTGAGCAAATACTTGCACTAATAGTTTTTAGAGCATTTATTTAAATTTTTATGACAATGGATGAGGGACATAAATATTTGCTCAGCTCTGTCAGTAGAGCATGAGTTCATCCTAAGTTTTCCAGCATTTAAATTACAATTGTATGAAAAAAGTGAAGCAAATGCTTCAAATGGTGAAAAAAGACTAAGAAATAAATTCATCTCATCCACACTATCGATTCATCAAGGTAATTTTTCATAATGGAGGGGATTATAGGCATTTCTCATGTTTTGGCATAATACCTGTTTTTATCTATTAAGCCTGGCTTTGAGGGCTAATGTTCCAGGGGATATTAATATTAGCAGTCATCTGACCCATTGTGGTACAGGGTTTCTCTTGTGGCGATCCTACCCTCGATCTGCTGAGGACACTATTGAGCTGGATACATCGTTCCTCTGGCACTCTGTTTTCTGGTATGATTACATTTCATTATTTCTGCCAATAATGAGTGATGTATTTAAATATCAGCATTATGAAAAGGAAACTTACTGCTAACTTATTAAAATGTATGGTTTTCCGAACCCCGCAAATTGAAAACTAAATATCAGTATACAAAAATCATATACATACCTCCAAAGTACTCCCAAAGCAAATTTATGGCTCTGTGCCTCTACTAAGCAGTGATTTTAAAGTCGATATTGCCACACATGATTTAGGAGAAATCTACAGGAATAAAGGTGGTGCCTTTTGTCAGCACAATATGTTAAAATCTTTGAGATGTATCTCAGACACAGGCTTCCCAAGAGAGATGGAAAGAAAAGTTCGATTACACCAAGCAATACTTCAAGGACTATGGTTAACCCCTCAAGTGTGACTTTAAATGCCCGTGGTCCTTCTCTCAGCGTGAACGACACAGCATTTGCATCGTTCAATTGCCATGCCTCAAGCGTGCGCGACACACCATAGGCGTCCAAATGTTTCGTTAGGTTTTTCTATCTCTTAAGCTTCCACATAGTATGTACTTGTGGCGGAGCCCTTCGTTTCGAGCGCCGTCACCAAGGTCAGCTACCTGGCTGAGGTCGTAGCCCTGGGACCCTGAGGTCCCTGCCGCTGCCGCCAGGGTACGCGGGACATAGCGCCAGCAAGGCGCCGCGAGATTGAGACGCTAGAGAAATGCTCACGGAACGGCAAGGGAGAAGGACTTGAGACACAGACGAACTGTATCGCTAACCATCCAAATAAACGTGGTCGGATTTACTTCCCAAGCAGAGCCAAAGTGCATTTTATGTGCTTTTAATGTGCATTCATTACTGCATTAAATGCACATAGAAAATGCACATTTAAAGCGCATTTCAGTCCCCACCTTAAATGCACATTATATGTGCATTGTAAATGCACATTTTTGTCTGCGCATTTTAGGTACATTAAATGCACATTGTGAATGCACATTTTTGTCTGTGCATTTTAGGTACATTGAATGTGCATTGTGAATGCACTTTTTTTCCTACCCATTTTAGGTATATTGAATGTGCATTATTAATGCACTCATTCCACTTCATTGGGATAGGTAAGTAGTGAATTTTAAGTTTTTAAGCATTTTAGAAGAGTCATATGATCAACATTAGAGCCCTGATCACTCGAATGTCGATATCTGGACACTCAGGGGAAAATCGACAAGCGTGGCACATTTTTTCCTCACATCTGAACGAATTTTTGGGGGGGCTCGGGCCCCCTCAGGCCCCATGGAGTTGGCGCCACTGGAAAGCAGTACCACCAACGAATTGTTTTTTAGAGAAGAATCAAATAAAAAAATGTGCTATGAGAAGTACACCAAATATATTTCGAAAGAGATACATAGCTAACATCATAGTAAGATAATAGTAAGTAATTGTCCATAATTTATTTAAGGGTTGCAATAAACGCTGTAAAATATTATGAACAATACAAAACTATATATAATACAAAAAAACCAATATAATTGCGGTGCTGCATGCGTGCAAGTTTGATGTGATCGTGGGTAACAATTGCGACAGTATTCTGGAACTCTTTTCCTCCGGAATGGCTATTGGTCCGACATTCGTCCGAGACGTGAGGGAAACCGGCAAAACCCCACGTAGACCGCCGTGCATATGAAGCTGATGTTGTTGTTGGTCGATGAAGTGCTCGCGGTGATGTCTTTCGCTTTTACCCTGGTGTCCTTGCATTGCTGGTGTATCCGGTCTTGTGGTGATGCTTTGTTTGCAGTGATGGAATGTCAGAAATTGGAATTAATATACATTATATTACATTTTATAAGCACAAGTCATATTGAAGCCAACAAGCTTTGGTCACTGATGTTATATTTACATATTATGAAGTAGAGCAAACTTGCAGTCGTCATGTGGAATTTTCATCGTCATAGTTAAGAATTATTTACATAGTGCCCGTCATCAAAATAAATTACAGACTCAAGCATAAAAGTGCAGGATATTTACATATGAGGGATGAGTTTTTAAACTGTTTTAAGCAACATAATTTAGTGTGATTTTAATATTTAAATTTGCTTCAAGGGCGGAAAGATTTGCATAGTGGTATATTAATTTAATTTTGATTTTATTTAAATTTAAGTAAACGTTTATAGAAGGTAGGCATTACGATTCCACTTTATCATAGAGAGGGTAAAAGGACAATTCTAAGGAAATATAGCTGATTAAACTAAAGTGATTTTACTGATAATACTAAAATGGGAATTGAAGTGATGAGATGGGTATTTTAATTGAGGTAAAAGTTATTTCAGCGAAGAAAAGCTAAGAACAAATGATTTAATACATGATTGTAAAGTTATAAACACAGGTCAAGGATTTTAAGCAATTTAAAAATTTACAAACAAAGTTTTACCATATTGATTTAATGATTGTCTATTGAAATTAATTTTTTCATTCCCATTTTTATGAATTTACTTAATTTTTAGTGTAATGAAATTAGATCAAGGCTACGTTAAATTCAGATCGATGCCGGAAGGGCTGGATTTGAGAAGGCTAGTTTTAAGAATTAGGAATTAGATAAGGTTTCTATGCTCATCCGTCTGCCTTCTCGATGGCTGCCAGCTGTTGGTTCCAGGAATATACTGTCTTAACGTAGTATCCCAGAACGTCACGAGCTGCGTTGTCCAGGATCCCTGCTACTGTTTGTCCTCTCCTTCGGGTGTAGATGGGCCAACAGCAGGCTGAGGAGTCATAGCAGGTCGTCTTTGGTCACCAGGGACTCGGCAGCTGGACCTGGAGAGGGAAGCACAGGACAAGGTATTAACGGCACTGTGTCAGCCACCCACTTGCCTCAAAGCCTCGGGGTATATATGTATACAGAATTCTGTGGGTGAGGGCGGTTCAGCATCTCCTAATTGGCTTATACAACTGGGGACTAAAGCTAATCAGGAGATATTGAACTGCCCTCATCCACAGAATTCTATACATATACCCCGAGGCTTTGAGGATTTGGAATTGGATTCCTGAATCCCTGATGATGCTGGGCGAGTTGTCCGTCGAAACGTTGGAAGGAGAAATGGAGGACCTGAGCCGGTGCGAAACCCATCAACCTATCTCTATTCTTGACCCAAATCATCATCTGAGCCAATGTTTCCAGTGTCTCCGAAGGCTCGTTTTTTGCTTGAGGGGAGGTTATTACGTAGCCAGGAGCTCACTGCCTTGGCTATGGCTTTTGAGCCGGAGCCTGGGTACTTAAAAAGTACTGCATCTGTAATGAAAGAAAATACATAATAATTTAAAGAAAGTGATCATGTCTATAGGCATAATCTGTGTTAAAGAAAAAATACACACCAGTCAGAACAGAAGCAGTTTTCGTGCTGCAAAGGCCTTTCTTCTGTTCTGTTCCCCTCCAGTTCAACTTCACCTTCAACTGCCTTGAAATTATGTATCGGCAAATATTCCTACTCATCTCCTCGTAACCCTTAGGGCTATAACATTTCAAAGAAATGTATTTTGTCTGCAGTTTAAAAAAATAGTTTCAGTTTACCTTGTGTATAACTTCAAATTACATTTTGTTCATTAACCATTATTAGACTGACTACGTACCACAAAATCAAAGTTTTCTTTCTTCCCCAGAAAAAACTCAAACTTTTCGAAGGCCTCATGATCTGTGAGAGGCATCGCAGAGGGCCACCCTTGGGGCTTTGTAAAATTCTCTGCGGATGACTCACTTCCTACATGAGCACATATATTTTCTAGTATGGCACTATGTGCTCTTAATGTTGTCTTTATCTCCTCCTGATTTTTCAATATTTTCTGAAGGCATCTTTTCATTCCTTCAAACCAAGATAAATACCAAAAGTTAACAAGAAGGAAAATTGAGTATTGAATTTGATAACAATGGGTGCAGATTTGTAGCTACTCACCTTCTGATGCCCCTGAGGACTGCATTGTGCTCTCTTGGTGCACATTCTCCAAGCTTCTGCCAGATGGTGGTTCTAAAAAAAGGAAAACAAATTACACTGTAAGACTAGAAAAAATGGTATTAAAGTAATAAAATTTCTAAATCGTAAAAATTACCTATGCATTTAAGACTTTCCCTAGATGGCTTTGTCGAGGGATGATGCTGGTGACCTCTACAAGATGGTCCAGGTGATGTAAGCTCATCACTGCGCGTTTCTCCATCTGCTAAACAATCATTTGAAATTTTCATTTCACTAACATTTTTGAGCTATTGATGGAAAAGTACTTGTAGCACGACATAGAAATCCTAGTTCAATAAGTTTTACGAGTAGACCATTATAATCAAAATGATTCATACTTTGCCTCTGACTATTCGTGCTTTTAGGAACTGGTACACGAACAGGAATTTCAGGAGGAGAAGGTATTCCCTGATTCTCAGGTGCTTTTTTCATAAATTCCATCCTCACGTCTCCATTTTCTTTGGTAGTTTTAGGAGGGAATGCCATCTCCTTATCTTCTTCACTCTCCGTTGATGTAGGAGAATCAGGGCTAAACCGTGTTGGCTTCCTCCTCTTCCTTATAAGTGCTGCCTCATTCTCCGCAGCAGACTCAAAATTGTCAGTATCGCAGGCTTTTGACAATTTTAGCCTAGCTTTCGGATACGAATCTGCAAGAAAAGGTTGAATAAGTACACACAGAAGAAACCTGAGAGATTGAAACACATGAGAAATTACTTAGAAATTACCGTAGGTGCCTCTCACTTCTACATCATAAGTAGGCCATGACACGTCTGCTGGCCCTCTTAGCATACTCTCCCTGAAATCATGTGGCCAGTGGCATTTTTCATGATTTGGGAGAAGCCACCTTTCCGGCACAACCGCAGTCTCCCTCATGGGTTTTACTTTTGCTGTTCGGTCAGCATCATCGAACCAAAGTAAAAAGTCAATCACGCAAAATTTTCCCTGGAAGAGATAGGACTGATTAAAATGCATTTACAGCCTAATAAAATTCGCTATAAATACTGCCACGTACGAAAAAAAATTCACTCTCACTCTAAAATAAGCCGTTTTTGAGTGAAATACACACATACAGGTTAAGGGGACACTTTCTTTCCATTAGTCACCTGAACATTATAACGATGCTAAAATACGGAAGTTATCTCATCTAGAAGGAATGAAGTAGAGGGAAAGCCACATGTTCTTCTCCATAGGGCATTAGAATTGCTTTACATAGTATGTCACTCAGTTCATACACTTTGGTTTCATGTGAGAGATTCGATACTTTATATATTCCTAGTTTCCCAGATGAAATAGGATACACATATAAGTCTGAAAATGATTGGAACTCCTGAGCAACAATCCTGATACCAGTTAAGAGACCACCATTGCAAGTTACGATATTTCTAATTAATCCATAACGCCCACTATTCAAATAAACACAGTTGTCAGGATGACGATCTTTTAGAATATAATGTACATCTTCATATGAGTGAAACTGGCCTGTCACATCCATTCCATCAGGTACTGGACCTTCTTCATGTTCACCAACAACTCCTCGTCTCCTACGATCGTTACTTTTATTTCCAAATATTTGCTTCTCACATAGCCTTTTAAATATTTGCTGGAGTGGCAGATGAGAGGACCGCACAAGTTTTTTAATGTGCCCTAACTTACTCTCAAAAGGGTATGCACTAAATCTTGCGAGAGGCCCATGATTTTTCACATCACCACATAGATGAAGCAGACTGTGAATATTGTATGACAAGAATTTGCTCCCTAAAATTTTTGCACTGTACGACACAAATAGTTTTAAAAATTCGTCTGCATCATCTACCAAGGATGAGATCAATTTCTCATTGCTCACAATAAAAATTCCAGAATGTAGTAGCAAGAAACATTTAAAGACATTGGCCTTCAACACACTGCACAGAACAACTGGGCCTACATACAACAGAAACTGCCGACATTCACTTGCTTTCCATTTTGAAAAATAGTGCAGTGACCTTACTTTTCTAGTGAATTCACAAGGAAGAAACGGTGATACTTCCTCAATGTTGGCATCCAAAGTGCGCCTGTTGGCAGCTGACAGTCTGGCCACAACGTTACCTTCAAACAGAATATATTTCAAAAATCTCCTCAGAGTTCCAAGGTCCACTAAATGCATGGGATCAAGAGGTATATCAGAAATGAAATTGGTACCAATGTCTTTCAGAGGACTGTCTCCCTTATGATGAGAGAAGTCTTCTCCATTCAGGAAAGAATTGTTGGTCCTTGATGGGCCAACTACACTACTGTATATTGTGAAATGCCCTACACTTTCGCCCTCCTGCTCACACCTTTCACATCCATGAATAGAATTATGCCCCACAATACACTTGATATATGCTCGTGCGGGTGCATCACATATATATCTGAATTTTAATTGACACTGTCTTCCAAATGCAAAGGCATTATCATTCTTCAGGTCTCTTACCTCTTTCAGAAATTCAGAGAGATACTCCGTTAAAGGCTTAGGCTTACCTTCCCCATAAAATATTCCTAAAGGAAATGGCTCTCTAATACCAAGTTGATTACACCTGGCTAATATTGGCCAGCATTCAGTGGAAGCACTTTTGTAAATGGGAAATCCGTCAAAGCTAATATCAAATAAAACTGTCGCGTCTTCCAATTCCCGGACCTTACTAAATTTCTTGATCCCATTTATTAGCCCCAAATGAGCATAGCTGCCATTATCAAGCTTTTTGACGGGGACTTTGCGCTTCTTAGTCAAACGTAATGATTCGGCGGTTTTCGGTAGGTGAGGGTGAAGAGGCTTCAGAATTTTTAGTAAGGCAGAGGTTGCCTCCAAAGTTATCCCGTAATCCACACTCCACTGGGCTAACTGAGTGCGAAGAGATAATTCTCTTCTTTCGCCACAATTCTCTTCAGTTTGGTACACTGGATCTGAAGAACCATGACCTCCAAAAATCGAATCTTCATCCGACTCGGGGACACTTGGAGTAGCGCTAGGGGAGCTACAACCCTCGAAATCACTTTGGAGGGGACTGCAATCTTCCCCCTCCATGAACTGATTGGCATTCCCGTCCGACTCCAAATCGCTACGCTCTACTCTCCCAACATTTTCACATTGTTCACCAATTATTTCATATCCCATTCCAGTGTTTTCACACTCTCCATCAAGATTTCTAAAAAAAGTATCAATCTGTCTCTTAGCTAATCTACTCGCGCGCTTTTTAATAGACCGCTGCAAAGGCATGAACTTTTTGGAAGCCATGCTCGCCGAAATTCACGTCAACAGTTCACGATATTCACTCTCTCACGTTTCTGTAAACTTGAGCACTTTTCTTCGTTAAAAATTTCGCGGGTACTCGTCGATGAATAAAAACTTTTGGGCTATGTCGCCGCGTCAATTCTTAAGATTCACAAGTCACAAGATGTGGTCACAACGTTTCCCGACCGAAGGTGGTCAACGCTGGTCGCTTTCTCAAGGGACTCTGAATAGAAAACTCAACATGACGAGTACCCGCGAAAGTTTTAACGTAGAAATACTACACATACATTATAATTGTATTATATTTATATAAATTAATAGATAGATATATTTTAATTTACTTACTTCCATTCTTCGAGATTCCGTTGTCTTCAGTAACTGACGAACACGAACGACTAATGAAAAAGCCGAACCGCCGAACTGAGAAGAACGCAACACCACTTAAACAGCGGGCCGAAGATGAAAGATCTATGGCCCTATGCGGCCCGATGGTCCGAAGCAGGCCGAAGTCTCCGTCACCATCTGGTTGCCATATGATGATGCCAGGCCCGAGGTCGTGCTATATGGCCGCCGCTTAAGCGTTCCCGCGAATATTAAAATCTCACTACCCAGCCTAAGTTGCACTTCACTTTCACCGGAGTTGTCACGTAACAACCCGTACCTTTAAATAATTAAATCATTAATAGCTTGTCATGGAAATAGTCGAATATCCCAAGAGAATAAACATATATGTCGCCCTAATATGAGTAAAAAATTCTGCGTATTCGCCGAAATATTGATGAGACCGGAAAAGAAAAACCACAGCAGACAATTTTGCTCTCATAAATCTTGGATTATGTCGTATCTAAAGTCATTTCTACTGTTCCGGATGTATCTACGACCTGCATAGAAAGTGCATTGCGAATGCGCATTACGAATGCGGTATTTATGCGGATTAGCGACCAATGCGGTCGTACGCGCATTTAATGCACATATAATGCGCTTGGGCGCTGCTTGGGTTCCGTTTAATTTATTGAAGTGAGGTTAATCACCTACATATCCCTAACCCCTTCATACTTTTAGTGAATATATATTTGAGACACATCTGCCTGCTATCATTCTGTGCCCATGTGTCGTCTGTGTTTGCGTTCTTGTATTTTTTAGAATATTTTTTTCTAGCTGATGTCAGGAAAGAAATTCTTCCTCTAGGGTCAGCGTCTGGTGGATGCTAATGAAAGATATCCTTCCACTCAAGCTCTGGTTTATGTGCTTTCTTAGCGATTGTGATCCTCATATCTTGGTATTTATTTACGACGTTTAAGGCTTAGGGTTGGGATGTTTTGACCCTATGCTTGCTTTGGTGATTTTAAAATTTTTTTTCTGCCTTGAGTCCACTCCATATCTGCACCACTCTTTAGTTGACAATGGCTTCTAGCTTTGGAAGAAGAGAGAGCAGAACGCTCAGATACTACTTTGGAAATTTCAATTGGATACTCTCTGGATTCCAGTTCTGAAGAGAGCGAAGGACCTCATTTTTCTGTGAATTTTCAAGAAAATAATCATGACAGTGCTGACCCTCCTCAACCTTTATGTGAATTAGTGGGAAAATAAATATTGCTTGTTCCATGTATGGATGATCCCTTGGCATATTTTGAGTTATTTTTTGATGGTGAAATTATTTCAAATATAGTGACTGAGACAAACCGCTAAGCAGCACAGTTTCTTGCTTGTGAGAAAGAGAATATTACGAGGCAAAAAAAATCGTGCTTCCAAAAGTGGGTCCCCAAAACTCTGAGGGAAATATGGGTGTATTTAGGTTTACTGGTGTTGATGGGAATAATTCAGAAACCAAGCTTCAGAATGTATTTTAGCAGAAAGTATTTATTAGAGACTCCATTTTTCCCCAAAGTAATGAGTGAGCAAAGATTTTCATTGCTCACCAAATTTCTCCATTTTGTAGATAATATCCGTGAGGAAGTTGTAAAAAAGGATCTAAAACTAAATAAAATTTTTTCAATTAGTGAATATTTGAAAAATAAGTTCCAAAAAGTGAATATACCGGGTAAGGACATCAGTGTAGATGAGTCTTTGTTATTGTGGAAAGGTAGACTGCTGTGGAAACAGTGTATACCCATGAAAGATTCCCGGTTTGTTTGAACTTTGTGACTCCACAGGGTATTTATGGAATTTTATTATTTACTTTGGCTTAGGGACAAAATTGGGCTGTGAAATCACAAAGGACACAGATCTTTTTTCAACAAAATTTGTTTAAGTTTGTGTGAGAAACTATTAGACTCTGGTAGATGCGTTTATATGGACAATTTTTACAGTAGTCCCGATCTTTTCCAGAGGTTAGTCAGAGGACAACATATGCTGTTGGAACTGTGAAAATCACACGTAAAGGTATGCCAGTAAACCTCAAAAAGAAACTAAAGAAAGGAGAAGTTGTTAGTGCAAAGTGTGGGAAATTGGTCGCTTTGAAGAGGAAGGATAAATATAATGTTGCATTCTGACTACAAAACTTCAGATCATATGCAATCCGTAAGTCAAAAGGGCGAGCTAGAATGTGTAAATAAACCTATGAGTGTAATAAAATATAATAAATATATGGGCGGTGTAGATTTAAAAGATCAGCTTTTAGAATCATTCTTGCTGGAAAGAAAAAGGACAAAAGTGTGGTACAAGAAATTATTCAACCACTTAGTTAATACGGCTGTGTTAAATGTGTAGATTTTATACCATAAGGCTGGTAATAACAAAGATCACCTAACATTCAGGATGAGCTTAGTGAACAAAATAATAGCTAACAAGTAAGTATCACGGACAGAATTTAGAAGAGAGCGAAGGATGGCCCTCGGATATCGATACGGAATGTACACGATTGACTGGGCAGCATTTTGTTCAACAAAACCTGCGAAATGAGACATTTAAGGTTGGAAGAAGAAAGTGTGCTGTGTGCTCAAAAAAACGGAAAGAGAAAAGAGACAAGATATAGATGCAAAAACTGCCCGGGAACCCTCACTCTGCGTAGAAACCTGTTTTGAGCAGTATCACACACAGGTCAACTATTAAGCACTGGATAAGGGGAGCAGGAAAAAGTTAATAGCTCTGAAAATTGTAAGAGCGTGTTCATAATTATAAAATTTAAACAATTGTGTATAGAATATATTTTCTGGATTCTTTTTGGATAGTGGTAATGATGAAAAAAATATTCAACTTCTAGTCTGCGCAAAATCTGCAGTGCCTCTAAATTGAAGCACTGTGAGTGGTTTAAATGCCTACGATTAAAGGACCGTATAGGAATGGAATAGCAAGGATGCACATGCTGTGTCGTACACGCTTGAGGGGTTAAGTTGTGAAAGGATATTATTATCAATAGTTTGGTATCTAAAGAATAAATTTATACCATCCAGTGACAGCGTATTTGAAATGAATCCAAACATCATTCGCTGAGTATATTCTGGTATATTCTCCACAACTGATAAGTGCTGGTGCAGCAACTCTGCTCACATTTGTATCATCAAAGCTAATGCCCATTAGATTGGGTGATTAAAAAGCAATTTATACATTTTTCTCAGGTTAGGCAGACTGGGTAAAGCTGTCATTGAACGCCAGTATTTTGATGAGTGACTCTCTCCTCATCATAAGAGCAGGTACTGATAAACATATCATTTCATGGCAGACATCTCTTTTCAGTGGCAACTTTTCTCATTGAAACTCTGGTCTTCAACAGCTCGTACATTACTTTTTTATCATTAATATTGGTTAAAATATACATGTTAAAGGGGGGAAGACCTAATGAGGGGTAAGGGAGATTATTTGGACAGAGGAGATTTGGGAATGCAGGGACCCTGAGGTGAGCACAGGAGCCTATTTATGCAGAGAAGCTTGGAGGGGCAGGAGAGCCAAATGAGAATGAGAAGTCTAGGGGTTGTAGGTGGGCCGAGGAGGGACAGAGGAGCCTAGAAGGAACCAGAAACATAGGGGAGAAGTCTGGTTGGACGCAAGATCATAGTTGGGGCAAAGTAGTATTGGAGGAGCCTTTGGGAAGGGGTAAGGGAATGTAGCTGGATAGAGGAACACCAGGGGGGCTAGGGTATCTAATTTAGGGGGGTAAAGACCCTCAGGAAGGGCAGGGGAGACTAGATGGAGCAAAAGTAAAGGGTATATGAGCTAGGGGGAGCTAGGAAGTCCAGTTGGATAGATCAGGTCAGAAAGAGCAAACGATTGTAGTGTGACAGAGGAGCCCTGGTGGGGTGGGAAGTCTAGTTGAATAGATTGAGTATAAATGGGGCAGTTATACTATTTGCATAAAGTAGCAGAGGTGGAGCAGGGTAGACTATCAGGACAGATTAGGCCATGAAGAGCATGCAAGACTAGTTGGACAAAGAAACCTAGGTGGTGCAGGGGAGTTTAGCTGGACGGATAAGCATATGGAAGGCCTGCAAGCCTTTGGGTAGGGGCAGATTACTCTTTGTTTTTATGTGCTTTATGGGGCACCTTGGTGATATGCTACACCTCTCAGCGATGATGTATCTGAGATCTGCTATGCCTAGACCAGTGGCTTATAGAATAATCATATATCATTTTCGCACAATCATATATCATTTTTAAACACAGTTTTTTTAAACCGATGAAATAAAAAAAATTCATTAAAGAGCAACCATAAAGATTACTATCTTTACAATTTTACTGGAAATTAAGGGAGTTTGGGTGGGGGGAAATAAGGCGAAATTCCCCTCCTTCCACTCTCCCCCTTAATCCGCCACTGCATTAGGGAGGGCCAGGCGGCCATATAGGGTCAAAAGGAGCCTAGGAGTGCTAGGGTGGGCAGGGCAATGAGGTAAATGAGTTTTCCTCTGTGGAATTATCATAGGTAGAATACAAGTAAAATAAGATTATTTAAATAGGGAGGGATCACAATAAAAAATTACTCTACAAGTAATTTTTATGAATAATTCATATTATTTTTCATGATTATTGCCCATTACTTGATGCTAGGTGATGAATTACGTGAAAAGTTGCAGTTTCAGGACGTAATGCAAGCACAACAAGAAGGGTGAAAGTGTGGCAATTTGTCTTAGGCACTCTTCTCATGGAGTCTTCAAGGCTCTCGGTGTATCCTTTCCAATTAAAAGAGGCGGCTATTGATCACGTGAAGTGTACTCTAATTTAGAGAATAAAACTAATGCAAATGCATGCAAGCGAACTCAGCACATACAAATACATAAAAATTCACGAGTAAAATTGCGCCGAAATCTGGCCAAATAGCGGTCCACTGATTTTGAAACAATTTTTATATTACACAATACTCTTCGTAAGATGTAATTAGTTTTTTCCTGATAAATTTTGTTTATTATTAGTTTTTTTGGACAAGTAGCCCCATTTTAAATATGTTATAACTATTCGTGACATGGGTGTGTACGCCATTTTATTCGATGCTGGATTGAGGTCGCGCGATGGCATCCTCTGCTCTGGTCGTAGAGTGGGGGTGGGGGGTTGAAGGGCGGGGCCCCATCCTTTTATTGCATCCTTCAACTCCCCTCGTCTGTTTTTCCCCTCCGCCGCAATGGCCGCCTGCGAAGGTCCCTCGTGGCTCGCTGGACACGCGCGATGCCTCGTAGGACGGGAGGCCGAGGCAACCGCTGAGGCGCAAGCGATCCGATTATCGGTCCGCGCTGCGATGGTCAAAGGGCCAGTGGACAAGGGAGAGTAGGAGAGCTCTCTCTCTCTGACCCTTCAGCCTGCTGGAGCACAGTGGAGTTTTTGGCCTTACAACCTGCCTAAAGTATTCGTCACTCACAAGAGATGCCGATGTAAGGTGCGAATAAATTAGTTGCGCTGTTCTCAAAATTTAATTTTAAGTTAAACAAACCAACAAATAACAAAATTGAAACGAAAAAAATTGGTCCTCCATGGTTAATGTGCATGCTTACTTTTATTTAAAATCATATCGACTTTCATATTGACGCTTTTGCCGTACTAACTTCCATGAGAGGCTATGGGCTGAACATTCTATGATAAGGCATTGATAATATTTTTCTTTATTCATATATCTAGGTCTCATTTGTCTACATGATTACTTTAATTGAAAAAACGTCATCGTAAGAATGATGATGAGATGTGATTTTATTATCTCGAGAAAACTTATCTCCAGTCAATGGGGAATAAAATTATTTGATATTGTGGCCAATGTAAGTATTTAATTTTCTCAGTTAGCTTCATTAGATTTATTAAAAAATTGAAAATGTTTTTTCGGCCATTTAAATATATTATTTACTTCTTCGCATAGTTATAGAAACTCAGAGATCAATCAACCCCAAAAAAGTGGTTAATCTGCTAATAATGGTCTTCATCTTTACTTTTATTTTGAATTTCACCTTTCTTTAATTTCTTTCAGTTTCGTATTTTTTAAATATCACGTAAGTGCGTCAGAGGTAGCTCTAGTAGAAGTAGAGATTGTCTGGTTTAAAGTTCATTGATTCAGAGGAAATTCAAATTGATTCAGAAAAAGATTGTATGGTGGATATAAAAAATAGAAGCTTAACAGTAAGAGAGCCCTCTCGTTGTTATTCCTCTACGAAATAACTACCTTTAAATTATCATGGAGTATCCTAATTTAAATTGACACAACCAAAGCGTCACTAAAATTCATTTATCTCGGCCCCCCACCATTGTCGATTCCAATTTAAGTTACTTGTAAGCACTATTAGTACGGGCGAGAGACAAAGAAAGGTAGGTAAACCCTATTGGCCGAAGTTGTCTGACTGAGTTTGAAGAAAATATTGGAGTGCCCTGATTGCCTTTCATCGCCGAGTTTATGCTTGGCATTGGTGCCAAAAAAGGTGTTAAGAGTTCCTTAAGGCAGGGGCGAATAAAAGGAGGGTCCCCACCCGCCTCCGAAAGAAGGATCTATATACGCCTCTATATCCTTCTATTTCTCAAGCCGCTACAAAACTAATTCCTTGGTCATTCAGGTTGGGCACTATTGATTAGGGACGTAGTCAGGAATATCTTTTGGAGGGGATAGCTTGGATTGGATGGTAGCCATAGCGTTAATTTTCTTAGCAGTGTCGCTACCATATGGACAGGAGGAAAGGGGATCTGAGACTTTCTACAGTGCCGATATTGATGAAAGAACCTTTAACCATCCTTCTAGATAGAGCGCAAATTCCATTCTCCTAATATTATTAGACCAGACACAGTCACATGATAGCAAAAATTGGAAAAACAGGTAAAAACGTGTATATCATCATTTTACCCAAATAGGATTTTACTGGAGGTAAAGGAAGGGAATTTTTTTCTGTTCTGTGCCAACTTATTGTAGGAATCATCCGCTATTGAAATAGATGTTACATGGATGGTTTTCCTCCAAAATAATTTCCGAGATCAATACTATTTCTTTGCACATATATTTTGTACTTAGCAGGAATTTTGACACATTGATGTCATTCGGACAGTTATTACCTAAAAAAATCCTTATTGTGAATTCACCAAACATTATGAATTCGATTATTTTGTTCTTCTGGGGGTGCTTTCGTCCCCAAAAAAACTTTCTGCGCTACTATTATTAATGAATGTTGAGTCATCACCTCAAAAACCAGATTTATTTTTAAATTTTAAAATGATAATTCTGCAAACCATGCTTCAGAATTCCTACGGGATGTGAACGTATCGCCTTTCCACTATCTTTCAATTATTATTTTTTGATGATGTGATATCACCGAGAGCTTCAACTTTCCACAAAATTCCCAACGCTGCTAAAAGCATATCCATTGCTTACTCTGTCTGAGCTGCAACTATGCCGCGCGAGGGCGTAGTTGGCAGACGATTGCTCATGGGGATAAAATGACCACAATTCACGCTTCGCGTGTCCCATGCCGACAAATATAGCTGAACTAGTGGAAACAATGGCAGTGTCTAATTGGTTGAAACAAGCAGCCACATGAAAGCGCCTCTCACCGCAGTGGACTTACCCTCAATCGACCGTATTGAGTAAAAAAAAAACAATAGGTGGAGGCAGCTGGAGAACACTTTTGGGTACCTCTCCCCGGAGCATCATGAACCAATTATTTCAGATAGCTCCCTAACTCACAAGATATCTGAAATAATTGGTTACAAATACATGTGACAGTGTTCACAAGCGAGTCACTATTAATAAAAACAGGAACACATAAGAGAAAAAAAAAAACACACGGGAAAAAGTTTTTTTTTACAGGAGCTTTCGAAGTATCTGCTTGAACTTCAACATCTTAAGAGAAAATTGGTAGGATGTAAGGGAGGCAGGGTAAAGGGAAAAATGGACGAGGGAAGGGAAGAGAGGGTAGGGGTCACGTGGTAGGGGGTAGGGAGTTAGCAAGCCACATTCAGACTAGGTGGGTTACATACCTTTAATCGACTAATGCATGCTAATTCAAGGATGTGGAGATTTAGGGCGGAGTCAGTGGGGGAGGGAAGGGATGCGATATTAGAAAATTGGAAATAGTCACTAAAGAAGGAGCCGTGGGACAAAGAATATGTGGGTACTGGGAGATTTGATTGGGGGATGACGGAAAACAGAAGGTGCGGTGATAATTTATTCTGAGGTTAAGGGGGTGGTGCATTGGCCTACATAGAAAGCGGGGCAGAAGTTGCAATGAAGGAGGTAAATTATGTTGGTGGAGGGAAATATCAGGAGGTATTTAAGTTTGGGGAGAAAAGAGTCAGGGGGCGGAGAAAATATCTTACAGGTTTGGCATCTTTTGACATCAACTCTCTTAAGACCTTTGTCTCTTCACTCAACTTATCTGCCTCTGCTTCTTTCACTTCTTCTGTTTCCAATACTAACATCTCTTTCCTGGATGTGAACATACACCTTTCTAGCAATAGTAAAGTCAAGACCTCGGTTCACATTACGTCCACGACTATTTATTAATGTCAATGTTGAGGACTGCATGTTAACCAAAGAACAACCCAGATTCACATCGAAGCTTCTCATAAATGATGGTTTTTTCCTTTTTTTCCGATTTTGTGAGAATTACCTCTATATAGGCGGAAGACTCACGCTTGGTGGGTGGGCCTAGGTTGGTGGGTGGCCTAGGGCCCGGATCCCTTGCCCCCCCCGCCCCTTTGATCCGGCTCTGGGAACTGGACTTTCGCTTTGTCTGCACTGAATACGGTAAAACTTCTAGAAGGAAGATTAATTTACCAGGTGTTATTATAAATTATAGGAATAGCATCAACCTCCATCGTTCTTTCAAGCAGGGGCGAAACAAAAGAGGTAACATCATTGAAAATATGTAATAGATAATATAATACTCCCTATCTGTTTGCCAAGAACAGATATTTACACATTTTATTTTTGCCGAATAGGACGGAAATGACAGATTGATCAAAATGAACAGTTTAAGACACCTCTACCCTCATTACTCTCCTTGAAAAGTGTTGGGACCAATATTTTTACCAAGCAGCGCATCTATTGTTCGCTGAATCGAAGGCCTCCATCTTTCACATGGCGATAGTTAGAATTCTTACGCAAGGAATGCTGGTGTATTTCCTGTGACATAACTTTTTGACAGTACATCTGCAGTTATCTAAATGTTTCGAAGTGCCGAAGAATAGGCGCGGCTGTTGCTGTAATATGGATGCGCTTACTTCCCTTCCTTCCTTGCTAACCTTTCAACTTCTTGCAGGAAGTGTTTGGAGACAACATCGTTGAGTGGATTTTTTTTGCAGAACCGAAAAAGAGACTCTTCTGTGCTCAACGCGATGCTCTTAATGTAGAGACCTTTGGAAGCTCTCAAGGCAAAAGAAAGCTTCGAATTGAATTTCTCTCGGGAAAGCCTCCGCTTTAGGAGATTCCTTTATCCTTTAATGCAAAGGACTGAAGAAAAACTCTCGTAGTAATGCAGTTAACTTTTGTATCTCGAAACTTAAGGAAAACTGTTTGGTAATGAAAAAAGGAGAGAGATGAGGGTAGGAGAAGTATGTCCACTTACGTTCCCATTACTTGATGGAATGCTGTGATCGGATTTTTTTAGTACTCTTGCTAAGTCATGGCTTCCTTAGATTGGTTGAGTGCAGCCCTCCGTTATTCCGTACACCCAGCTGATTTCCTGGAGCATTTTATTTCATTTCGAATTTACTCTGACCAAAGTATTTATTTTTTCTTCATTCTCGTAGGGTCAATAATCATTGGTCAACAAAGCTAGGGTTGATTTCAATCTCCAAGTCCTAAGATTGGTTTGACGCAGCTCTCCACTCAATTCTCCCATCATCTAATATTTTCACGCCTACGTATGCATTCTCTTTCGCATTCTTCCTTGCATGTTCCATATATTTCATTCGAGGTCTTTATTTTCAGTACTTGTCATTCACTTATCCCACGACGATAATCTTCATTAATTGATCATACCTATAATTTCGAAATCCTCTTCCATCAATCTTCAAAAATTACCTATATATCATCATGCTGAAGACGTAAATAAGGCTAAAAATGGTGGATAGCGTATTATATTTCTAAAAATTTTAATATGAATGAATAATATGCATTCATAACTTACAAAAATTATTTAACCAATCGAATTCGGCGTCAAACACATTGTCAAAGTTGGAATTCTGCAAAAGTACTGGTAGTATGGTATATTCCGTGAGGAATATTGAGATTGAAGGGGAAGTTTTTGGAACGGAAAGAACATTAGAGCGGTTTTAAATATCAGAAAATAAAGCCAGGGGAGGACATAAAAACCGCATCAGAGACTAAAAAATGCTGGACAGGCACATTTAAAGTGGAGGCTTTATTTACACGGAAAATTCATTTTACACCGAATAGTTAAAAGTATTATGGTCGAAAATATTTACAACATTCCAAAAAATACATATGTTCTCATAATTTATAAAAGAGAAGGTAAATAGATAGATGGGTGCTACTACGGTGATTAAATTTGACAAGATATCGCATCAAATTCACAATTTATTAAACTATTTAAGTGTTGACCCTTCCTGGTCTTACATTTTCTGCCATACAGATGTAACAACGATCTTCAGTTCGCTCTTTCAATTGTTCAGTCAAAAAAGTGCGGCGAATTACGAGGTGATTATTCACTCATACCATTGAATTTTTCGCACTAGCGTTTTAAAGTGTTTCTCCTCCTTGTATTCACCTGCTTCGTCCTTTGATATGCATAAGGGTATGGTATTACGGATGGGTTTTTTTATCTTTTCAAAATCATTAATTACGCGACGTACTGCGCATGGGATTTTGGGATCGGTTGGAATGAAGGCAGGGCCGTAGTGATTAAACGGGCAGTAAAGGTTCAAAACTTCACACAAATTTTCGAAATTTACGGTCTAAAGCGTACCATCTCCAATTGAACCTCTCCCCCGAAAAGAATCCTATCTTTAAATGAATCCCCCAGGTTTTTTTTTCTGACTACGGCCTTGGATGAAGATGTGGACTCGTCATACATTCCTCCAGCGAATTAATGAAGAAGTTAACAACAGAAAAAGCAGCTTGACATTTCAAATATACGTAGGCGCATAATTCGAGGTAAAAAGGCTTTTTTTGAAACTAAAAAGCAATGGAACGGATCAATTCAAACGTACCAACCATCTTACAGGGTAAATGTTCTCCCGTTTCCATTTTGGGCATTTCACTTCCTATGAATGATCTGTCTGTAGGGATTTTCGAGGTGATAGAATTATCTGAAATACGTCATATAGTAATTGGATTTGTTTTTAAAATAGGATAGGGGTTGGCAATTATTTTTATAAGCCAGAGAAGCTTACGACCTCTTTAAAATTTTGAAACATTGATGTATCACCGTTGTGTCGGCAATGACTCAACATGAGAACTCGCTCCAAATGCATTAAATTATGAAAGAAAGTTGAGCGGGCATTCGGATCATTTCATAATTCCAACGTTTTATCGTAAATAATCCTAAGCTAGGTACTCCTTTTAAATTTCTCATTGGCATAATAACGGGGTTAAAGAAGTCAATCGCGAAATGATTCCGAAATATTTTGGTATTAAACCCATCATCACTGGTCAACAATCCTAAGATTGGTTTGACGCAGCTCTCCACTCAGTTCTCCTATCAGCTAATCTTTTCACACCTACATATTTCTTCTCTTTCACATCTCTCTTTACTTGTTCCATATATTTTGTTCGGGGTCTTCCTTTTCCATTCTTGCCTTCCACTTGTCCTTCGACGATTGTCTTCATCAGGCCATCATGTCTCAAGATGTGGCCTATAAGGTTGTTCCGTATTCTTATTAAGGTTTTCATGAGGCTTCTCTTTTCTCCTACCCTTCTTAGGACTTCCTCGTTACTAACTCAGTCGATCCATTTGATTTTCATCATTCTTCAGTAGCACCACATTTCAAAGGCCTCTATCCTTGCTTTCTCCGCTGCGGTCATTGTCCATGCCTCACTTCCGTATAGGAGCATACTCCAGATGTTGGTTCTTATAAATTGTTTCTTTACATCCATATTTAAGTTTCCCGCTGTAAGCAGGTCTCTCTTTTGGTGGAATGCTCTCTTCGCCTGGGCTATTCTGCTGATAATTTCTTTCTTGCTTCTCCCGTCACTAGTTATCTTGCTTCCCAAATAACAGAATTCATCCACCTCTATCAGTTTTTGCCTCCCTATTTTAATGTTGGTCTTGACTTCTTCTCTTCTGCTGCATACTAAGATCTTGGTTTTCTTCGTGCTTATTTTCAGTTGATATCTACTCATTACCCAACCCATATTAACCAGAATATTTTTCAAATCCTTCTCTGTTTCTGCTATAACGGCTCTGTCATCGGCAAATCTTAGCATGCTAATTTTTTCTCCATGGATATTCACTCCCAATTCCTTTTCTTTGATTTCATTAATGGCTTAAATTAAACCAATTAAATTTAAAATAATCTTTCCTCAAGGAAAAAATGATCCAATAAATATATTTATTTCTTGTGACGTGGGTTTTTATCACATAGTGAGAGAAACTAAGGGACATTCTTTTTTTTTTCTAATGTGGAGAGCCTAGCGTGGGCATGACGTTATTAATCACACAGTATTTCCGCCATTAAGTAATTTGATGCCTCTATTAGCGTGCCACTTCTTATGTCGTATGTCGTAACACTATAATGTTTCTGAGCTTAATTTAAATTTTCTTCATTTTTATTGCATGATTGGTGTTTCGGAGGAGAGGTGGTAGACAACTAACTTCGTTTGAGCATTAAAAATCAGGCTTGAATGTATACCGAAGAAATTCGGAAAGATCATAAAGAAAAAGTTGGCATCATAAATCGTTATAGCTTGCAGGTAACAAAAGGAGTCAAGGCGATTCACTGAATATACTATTTGAGCATTTGATTACTTCCATAATTCTGAAAACAGGCAGACTATGCTAAATATGCTTGATATGCTCACAGTAATTTCTTGAGAGACTAGTGTCCATTTACCAGTAATAAATCTGAAATTCTTGCTGTATTATCTATAATAATATTTTACTGATCCATTTAAATGAGCGGCTTTCTTTGAGTAAAAAAATATTAATAATTTTTAGAAGCGGAGTAAGTACTGGTTTAATATATCTTGCTTTTCTGAAATCAAATATTATACCTATTATTTGCACTAATTATTGCTTGAAATATTTGGAAAACAGCGATGGGTTTACTCGTAAAAATATATAAAATGTAATCATGAGTCCATAGTCTGCTCATTTTTCGCCAAGAGATGTATTCCAAAACCCTAATCTACGCTAGAGAGGGATATTATTTATTATTAACGGTGGAATGATTAATGAAATAACAGGTAGACGGGTGAAGAGAAAATTGTGAGTTAAGATGGGGTCTCTGCAGTAAGAAATGCTCGGTTGGGTACTGATAACCTAAGCGTCCAGCTGTCGTCGACCTTCTCGTAGTCCTTTCCCTTTCGCGATGTTGAACTCGTGGGCGGGTAGGGGTGGCGCCCACTTATTGTTAGCCTTGAGCCCCTACTCTTCCCCACAATGACCAGCAGAAGCTCGTGCTTCCAGTCCCAGGGGTCTAAAAGAAGAGCCCGATAGCTCCTCCTCTGGGCACCTACAGTGATTAATTCCCAGGCTTCGTCCAGAATTATCGCTTGAGTCAATAAAAAATTGATTTTGTCGCACAATTATTATTCTCACCGACGAAATAGAAATAAGGAATTTACCCGTGGGAACAAGGATGAGTAATTTTTTCATGCCTACATATTAATCATCTTTCAACCGGTAAAAGTCCTCTCTCGTAACTTTCAAGAGGCCCTGAAATGTAGAAGCAGTCAGTCGTTTATTCACATTAAGCCATTCGTGGGTCTCTTAGTGAAAAAGGCTGTTTATCCGGGTTTTCCTTCGCATCTATTCCATTCTTCTTCGGCAACTTAGGGGACCTGTGGAAGCTAACAGGACCATTGGCGAAATATTGACCAGGCATACGGATAGGCGCAGAGGAAGACCAGGAAATAGTTTATATCAGTATCTCTTTCATGCGTTGGAAAGGGATTGAAGGGTTCATACTGGAGAAAATAGAACTTGATTATAGCGTTTGCGGACTATGAGAAGACTCAAAGTAAGATCATGGAAAAATTTGAGTTGGGGGGGAAACTATCTTACTGGAGATGGGAGCAATGCTTTCTTACACCTATCCCTTTCTGTATATATTGTTGCCCACCTCCTGTCGTCATGGATGCTTTATATTACGCATAATTTGACTCATATCAGCATTGCATGTTTTACCCTCACCTTAATATTCCCTCGTTGGTTCACCTTTCTTACATTTCTCCAATTGCTACTTCAATTTGTTGGTGCTGGAAATCCGCTTAGTGGAGGTTTTTCCTAATTCATTTTACCTATAAAAAATTCTTTGAAGATTTCATTTTCATACTATTCCTCAAGCCACCTCAATCCATTTTAGTGGGAGGGGTTAGTCGATGGTAGTGATCGATCTATGTTTAAGTGCGATTTAAAGGTAGGTGTACCTTGTGGAAAAATGAAAACGAGAAGTATTTTCTCTTGGGAAATGATCGGCATCACTAGTGGTTCCATGCCAGGGAGGTGATTGAGTGAATAAGTACCCAGGCATATAAATTTAACTATTCAATACTGAATTTTATGGATTGATGCGATTGCTATTAATCAGTAAAAATATTAAATTAACTTAAATTTTGTCCTTAAGAGGATCTGAAATTAACCGTTTATCCCCTCATCTTTGAGATTAGATATCCCATTTGCCTTGTGGAATTGACCTCCATAAATTTTTATCTGGAGACTAGTAAATCTATTGCATGGATTTCATAATTTCACAATTACATGGAATAATAAAAAGATGATTGTAGATGTAAAATGTTTTTTACTATGCTCGTAAAATTAGTATCGACGTTTTTGCATTTATTTAGGTAGATACTAAAATTAAAAAAACAAAGCTACTAAAAAACTCTCACCTGAAGATAAAAAAAGCGTTGAAACTAAATATGTCCATAATCTTAATGAAAGAGAACATCTACGACATTTTTTAAATTATTTCACATGATCATTATACCGTGTACACCACATCATCTCGCCGCATCCCTTTGAATTTATTGAATAAACTTTTCTCAAGGTACTTATATTAAATTGCCTTTCAGTAATTTTCATAGACTCAGACCTTATAATAACGGCTGTATTATTTTGCAGTCCCTTCCAATGGAATGCCGTCGTCTCATCTCATGCAACCTCGAAATTCGTTCTGTTTGATCAGATCCATAGCCGCCGCGCCGTTTGGAGAAGGAAGTTAGTTGATGTGGAAGAACATAGATGGCACTGAGTGAGGCAGACGATCCACCCGCTAGGGGTGGAGGTACGCATGGAAATTTGGTGCTCCTGCGAGGAAGTTCATGGGCTGTGAGATGAGTGACTGAAGGGCGATTCACGAGCGATTAATGCTCCCAATTCGACTGCAGCTTCTCTACCTTTTCAACTGGTATGGGTGGTGTATGCACGTATGATGACGAAACGCATGTCGTTTATACAGGGTTACCATAAAAAATGGTGCAGTTTTGAACAAAGTTTAAATGAGAACAGAATTACTTGCAGTTAAAGCTTTTTAATTTCAGAGTTTGCCGTCTTGAACAGGTTTTTACATAATTAAAAAAAATTTCAATATGTGCGCTGTTAGGCGCTCGACAAGAGAGACATCGAGACGGCGTCGACATTAGCCTACTCCTAACGAAGGCTTCAACGAGACCACGGCTTATCGAGCCATCCGACGGACGGAATGCTGCACTTGAAGTGCCCTCCTCAAAGCACTCACCTAGGGATCGGGCAGCCTCTGAAAAATCTTTTCCACCCTATCCGTACTATCTTCCAATGAATTAATGAAACTGCACCATGCTTTAAGATAAACCTGTATTTAAGGGGGTCGAGGGCTCGTTAAAGTTTACTATGGGGGGCGATGTACCAAAAAATAAGTTATATGATATTGTTTTTTAATACATTTATAATATAATATAATATAATATAATATAATATAATATAATATAATATAATATAATATAATATAATATAATATAATATAATATAATATAATATAATATAATATAATATAATATAATATAATATAATATAATATAATATAATATAATATAATATAATATAATATAATATAATATAATATAATATAATATAATATAATATTAATAATTTATATTTCCACGATAACGGATAGATAACGTGTTTTTGAAATTTTCTAACAGAAGTTTCGCCAACGTTCCAGCTGGCGTCCCCAAATACCAATTTTTTAAATTGAAATCAGTAAGAGTAGGCGAAGAGAGGCATCCGCTATTCATAGTATGAAAAAAATCGAAATAAATTAAAATTGATCTATGTGATTTCTTGTTAGACCCATGAGTAAGATAAAAATGAAGGGAGGAGAGTTTCCATTGTAGATCATTTCTGTTTCGAAGATGCGGTTTGCATTAATAGTTTAAGGGATGTGGGGTGAACCGTCCAACTTGAGGAAGATGACTCCCCTGAGTGTTCACGACTGGTGAAAGTCCCAAACGTCATCTTCCAGGATCGCTAGGTTCGAACTTTGTTTCGGTTAGCCTCAGCTCACGAACAGATCACATCAACTAACAATAAGAGGCTATATAATGTTCGTGCATCGTTTGAGAAATTAGGTTTCCCCACTTCATATCCTTCTCACTATCGCAGCATATGGCATAATAAGAAGTGATGGTAACGTATCGACCGATATTCCAATGTCCTTTTGAGGGAATATACGCGCACATTTTATTGCAGAATTTCACCACGGGTATGTGACACTTTTAGTCATAAATAATTGTATAAATAGAAACTTTGTTTTAAATACCCCATATAATATGTACACATATTTCCTGATTAAGAGATGCCATTACCATTTATTTTCGGCGTACCACCGACTGGTTCGTCGCGTATCCCCACGGGGTACGCGTACCACCGGTTCGGAACCGCTGTTCGACGACATCGTGAGCATGGTAATGGATAGGTAAATATGTGGGGGCCACTGCAATTGGTTCTTCGTATTTCATTCCAGCTACCTCTGTTTTGGATCGGGGCCGAAATCGTTGGTGGAACATTTTTTGCCAGTCAACATAATTATTTATTGCTATTGTAAAGCGACTTTGCGTAGTGTTATTATAGTGCTTAATGTATGTAGTCTGGGGTTATTTCCTAAAATTATCTCCGAGCGAGCTTTTTACTGTTCAAAGTTTGGTTTAAGCCTCGTGCTTGTGATCCTATGCGCACGAGCATGAAGGCTTTTAATAGAAACCATTAAATGCTTCCCCTATGATTAATTTAGCGTTATAGATAAGGGAACATAACATAGAAATTCCACGAATAAAAAAAAAACCTTTTAATCGAGTGCAGGTTTATATTTTCTCTTCTCCGTAATGGAATAATTCAACGTGGTTAACTCTGAAACAGGCGTTTAATTTGGAGTTGATTGATGGAAAATATAATTAAGAACACGTATGGAAAATTGATTTTGAATAGGATTGCGACGGAATGTTTCGTTTTTTTTATGACTGTGGGAAGCCTCTTTCAAATTTTCAGCAACTACGTGAAGTTGGTGCCTGATTGTTATATTAATCGGAATTGGGGCTTCGCCCGCGGCGGCGAACCTATAAAAATATTATCCCTTGCGCTAGGGGGTCATGTTGGCCTCCTTCTGAAATCTGAAATAATAATGAAGGTATTACTATAATTTCAAAAAACTGCTCAACGCCCCTGAATCTCAACGTGCTCTCGCTGAATGCAGGTAGGGGTATCCCTAAATCTGTATTTCCAAATTCGGCCGCTAGATAGCGTCTCTCTTGTCTGGAATCTCGAATACTAGTCACGGTAGCAGACAGAAATAATTCAATGATGGCGTAGTCTGGGCTTCATTTTTTCAGCGTGCGGAGCTCGCCGGCGTACAGCCTCTTCTGCACTAATTGGCATTTAAATTTTAAAACTTGTGTTGAGAAGAATGAAAAGACCAAGATTTAATATCTAGAATCCATCGTAGTATTGATCACTGCACTATTTCGACCTTCGGAGTGGAGCCGCGTCAAGTTGTCATTGTGCACATACCTGACCAATGTTTCGTAGGCTATTCAGCACTCCATCTTAATGGCACACCAGAGGATATAGTACTGCATCGCCGCCGAAACGTCGCGACGGCCAGGTATGTGAACAGTTGCAACTCGACGACCGAAGACCGAGATAGAGCAGTAATTAATAATTTTAACCGTAAAAGAGTATCTTTTTGAATCCCAGTATTGAGTATATTCTGGGAGATCCATAATCTTATTTCCAGCCGACTAAGCGGCCCACAGTGGGGCCTAACACCAAAATCGCGGTCAAAAGTAAAAAATAAACTTTAAAATGTATGTTTTTTCTATTCAGGGCTAGGTAGAAAAATAGTTTTGCCACTTAAATATGTAATATGCTAGGAGTCACTACGCATTCACCTGCGTTTTTCAATCAATTTTGAAATGACAGATTTTTCAGTTATTCTGTGCCATGGAACGGAACCGTTTGAGGATAGCCTATGTCTAAGAGTATGCAGTGGAGCTAATTTGATACTAATTTTCAATATGCAAAAGGAATTTTCTCCCCTGATACAAGTTTATTTTGGTATACATCGTTTAAATATGGCAGAAATCAATCTAGCCAAGTAATTAATGACTATAATTAAGAAAATATATTGAATTTTCAGATGAAAAATCGACATAAAAGACTTTGAAAAATCAAATTGAACGGCTTTGCATGAACATAATATCCATGCCATATTATTGCTGAGACCTTAGACAGCTGAAATAAAATTTGGCAACATTTTAACTGCAGATTCATAGTCAGCAACCCCAAAAACAGCACTGCACAAAATTTTGAATTGATTGAGTAACGTTATCTAATTTTGACCAGCTTTCAGGCATTTCGCCCCACTGTGCAGCGGCGTGGAGTAGTTTTCGATGTCGCCGGAGCGTCGCGAAGCGTCGGCGTCCACCTCTACTCTGCTCCTGCGTCATCCACCCCGTTCAACCACTAAGCCTTTCAGCCTTCCCAGGGACATACGACCCTTCCCACCTCCAAACTTTCATTTGGTAGCTTTTTCCAGGAAGCCATTTCTTGGAAATTGGAAAAAGCTACCAAAGAAAGTCATGAAGACTCGCCATCTCTGGCCGATCACCTCTAACAGGGCCTACCCACAGTCTCTAACGAGCAATTTATAGCGTTGGGGATGATTTTAATGAGATGGCCAACTCTAATCTGTGGTCATACGATCTTCCGAGAACCGTCTTTGATACGCCATTGACATCTGGTGGAGAGTTATAGGGAACATATTCAGTGGGGTAGTAGTAAAACCTGCCCGCTGGTGCCATTATCGGATCATTAGCAATGAATACGCGAGTCGGCTGATAAATTGAAATGACCTAAAACCCAGTGATAAACGAATGCTGACCGCGTTTTCTCTTGACTAATTTGGTGTTGATTTGCGGCATTCTTAATTTTAACGACGCAATGAAAAATATTTGATGAGTTTTATCGAAAGACCTTTCGTTTCCTCCATCAAAACAAAGTGATGTATACTTGTCGAATATTTCGGTAAATAATCCAATTCCTTTTAATTTGGGGGATCGGGTTGGTGTGGTGGCTAGAGCGTTGGCTTCCCAACCCGTGGGCTCGAGTTCAAATCCCGGAGGTGGCAGAGAGTTTTCAGAGACTGCCCGATACTAGCTTGAAAATTGTGCGGAGGGCATTTCAAGCGCAACAAACCATTCGTCGGATGGGACGTTAAGCCGTGGTACCATTGGCGCTTTTTGTTAAGAACAGGCTAATGCTGACGCCGGGATTCTCTCCATCCTTCCTTCCACACCCTTCTCTCATGGCGCAAATGACCTCAGCTGTCGGTCACCTCCTCCAAATACCATGCCATACCATACCTTTCAATTATTTATTTATTTAGGTATTTCCATACCACCGAAAATAGCTCTATACGGCCTTTTACATCGGTGTTATTAACATGCTAACAATTTAACGTACACAAATAACCATGCCCTGGATTGGGGTAACTTACCCAGGCGGGACTCGAATCCGCGATCTCGTGTTTGGCAGGCGAGGACTTTATCCCACCGCCAGGGAGGCCGGCAAGGTGTAAATGGCCGGCAATGAATGTAGGCATATGCTTTAAACTAGTTTAAAGTACCCGTAATTGGCTCCGATTGCGTTTCCACTTCTTCGGTGAGAACATCTGGGTTTGCGGGCCTTGGGTTCTGGCGGCCAACTTTCCACCAGCTGCTTAAGCCGTCATGGAAAGCCGGCAGGGCAAAAGGTTCGGGAGTTAGGCCGCAGAGGAGGGGTGGGTTGGGACCATTGGGATGCTGACAGTGATTGCGGTTAATGATTGCGTAGGGTGCTGCTTAGACAAACGAGGGTGGAATGGGTGGGGCTTTAATTCCGTTGCGAGTCGATGGTACCAATACCTCACTTCCTCTCTTCTCCCACTAAGTCTGTTTTAACCTCGCAGTAAAGAGAAACTAAAGCTCCCAAGCAGTTGCAACCGCGTAATACGCAAATGTAGGGGTCTGAATGCGACCATCTCAGGAGTTATTTTAGAAGTCCCTACAAAATATTCTACACTATAATGTCCTCATGCTAACGTGAATTTTCAATATACATACCCTTCCGAGGCGAATATAACGGGAGCTCTGGAAATGAGGAAAATTAAGGAGACATTTAATATCGTAGTCTGAGTTAGTTTAATGATTCATTCGAAGGGATATAGCTACAACAGGAAGTGATACTGCGGCAATTATATTATTTTTCGTATTTACTTAAAAATATAAAATATAATAGAGAGTCTTTATTTGAAATGAGTTCACCATAAATTGATCTGTGCCCCACCTATCATTATCGATCCATTATCTGAAATTATTGTCCCGAGTACGCGCTAGAAATGAAGAGAGGCAAACCCAAGCCGAAATTACCTAATTGAATTTGATTAAAATAATTGGAGAGTCCTCACAGGCACGATTTACTGTCATCAGTGAGGTTACGCACTACTATGGAGTAAAACCAATGCTCTATGATTCTAAAGGTATTCCTCTTAGAGGTGAATCCAAGGGAGGGGCTAATACCCTTTATGCAGTTGATATTCAATCAATGTATCGCAATATGATATCGCGTAAAAGACCCAACTACGAATTTTCCCTTCAAGGTCTACGAATTATGCTATCACTCGCGTTTCATCTTGCATCTGGTTTATTGTCGTTGGTGTATCAGTGAACGCAGCCGACGTAATTGGTATGGAAACAATAAATTTGAACTCGAAATTTTTTCAGTGGCGTGGTTGGTTAAGCGGCAGGCTTTTGACCTTAAGTTCTACAGGTGAAATCTTATCGACTGCCTATCGGATGCAGCTCTCATGAATTTTATAGGTTTTCTGGTCATTAAATCTTCGAGAAATATAACAGGAAGTCCAGAAGATGATATGTATCCATTAAACCTTTACCGATTTTTCACATACTTGCTGAAATTCCACTCGAGATTCCATGATGGGTATGATTGGCTGACTTGAACTATTACTTTTACTTACACGATGTTTGTATCAGATGGTAAGTTTATCTCAATTAAATTTCATATTTACCATTTACTTGTTTACTTTTTCCATCACCCAACTAATGTTTAAGTTTGCGTCTTAATGTTGGTCTCAGCCTTCGCTATTACGCAACTATCTTGAGTGCTCTTGAAAACAGTTATTCTGAGGGTTCGAGGACTGAACTCTGTACAGTACTATTTCGATACTTTCCACCAAATTAAATTGCAGTAATGGTGGAAGTAAACTTACTAGCTTAGCAATAAGCAGATATAAATCACATTCCCTTTTTCTATATCTCATTAATGTCTGGTGGCCTATACCTGTATGATGAACAGCTTTTCGTTTTAACTGATTTTTTTATTAAAGATTAGGCGGGTAAGGTTAAAGTTTGATCGCTGACCTTATTATTTCTTCAGAGGAAAGATTTACAAAAATTTGTTTTTTTCAATTTTAATAAAGTATTATTATTAAAACAGTGGACGGTTGATGACCAACATGATGCATTGCCTCGGACACAATGTGAAAGACCTTGCTGAAGCTCAAAGAGGGTACTTAATTATTTATAATAAGATATTATTTGCCTCTTGTCAACGAGTTCCAAGAAAATCCAATCACATCACGGTTCTTCGTACGTTGCTCTTCATTCTTTTTTGGGAACATTTTATCCACAAACTATTAAAGAAACTCGTAGAAACAGTTGAATAGAGTTAATTTAAAGTTAACTGAAAAGACTAGTTAAGTTTATCGGTGTTTAATATCGTGCAGTATAAAAGAAAATTTTCAGGCATCATTTTTGATAGATGAGAGGGGTTCAATAATTTATTTTCCTAAATGAGTGGTAGATTTGTTATTTATTCTGCTTCACATTTTTATTTACCAGCTCAGAGAAGGAGGGAGAGAGAGAGAGAGAGAGAGAGGGAGAGAGTAAATCATATGAAATTTTCAGTATCTGTGCTCAGTTAACCACTGGAAAACCTTAATGTTTGGTCCTCAACTTGTCCACTAAATAATTTCTGTACAGAAGAGCTCGCGTTGATTAGAAAACTTACATATACTGAATTCATTTCTAGCTTTAAAACAATGTCCTAGGAGGCTGGCGGGGCCACTGAAAATTCAGTGTAAGACAATTTTTCCTTCTCCGTCTGTTTCTTTTTACTCAGTTTTGATGTAATTTGGGTTTCTGCAGACCTTATCGTGCCTTAGTTCGTTGGAAAATTTTAAGTTGAGTCATTGAGTATCTTAAAAATGCAGAGGGAAATTGAATGAATATTATTGACTCTATAGGAATTAGAAGCATCACACAGATATTAGCAAGCGAAAGCCTTATATGAAACGAGGAGCTCCTTTTAATTTCTTAAATCAATATTTCATCTACTCTATGAGTCGTGATTTCATATGTCACTATATTTTCCTAGCTACTCAACCCAGTATATTCGACGGAAAGGGGAAAATCCATTTGTCTTTGTCCTAATATTTCTAGAAAAAATTCCCTCTATGGATTATTTTATAGATATTATCTATTTTTCTGACCAAGCAAATATGCTGACTATTCAAGTTACACTCTGGTTTAGAAATTGAACACGTTTTCTGAGCTATCCTTCAGTGGCTTACATCTAGTCCGCTGCACCATTTCCTTCGATGTTGGCGTTGTTCCTTTGATGTTGACGCCAAGGTTTGTGATCTAATATAGAATAATTTAGTGAGAATTCGTGAGTTGTGCAGAATGAGTGCAAATGTGTTCTGAATTAGATAATATCGCGACTGAAGAACAAGGAAAAAAACAATCTCGCCTAATTCGTAAAAAAAATGTTTGCCTTCATAAATGACATCTGTCGCTGTTCATAAGTAAAATGATGATACTCAGAATCATACTCATTTAGGAAAATAAATTATTGACCATCTTTCTTCTATCCATACAGACATATTACATAATCAAACGAATAAGTCAATCGTAGTTTTCTTTTCATGTAAACTTCGTGGTATGTCTTCAGCTGCGGTAATTGTTTGCTACATATTCTTAACGTTATGATGACGTTCTTACATTTTATATCTACCATACTTATCAGGGTGTAATGCACTTCATGTCAGTTTTTTTTTATCAGGACAACGAAAAAATTCTCGCTGTAACTTTTCCTATATGTTGACTAGCCATACATTTTATGCATTTACATGCATACACAACGCACCGAGAATAAGTCTCAAGAATGGTTTATGTCGTTGTCGTTATGGTTTTGCCTGTGCGCACCTTCTGTATCTATTGAATCTCCTTCATTCATAGTTCGATCATGCCTCATTCACATTACGATCGTCCGAGCCGTCGTCCTTACGATAGTTGACCGAACTAGCCGTGTGAATGCAAGTTCTGACTATAGTTGACGTAGTTCCGAACGTTGCCACTTTACTATGGTTAGGCGCTGGGAGACCGGAAACGGAAGCGACAAGAGAAAGACGAAATGCTCGTGAAGCTCTATTTTTTTCATGGACATTTCATGGATTTGTCCTAGGAAGGAAGAATATGGGCGGAAGAAAAATTATTCGGTAAATACACGTTGAAAACAGTAATATCTTGTCAATGCAAACCACAACAGCTAGGCTAATTATCAATTTCCCGTTCATTTTAGATGTCAGCACTAGAGAGCAGCACAGGTTTCAACTATAGTTGTGTGAATGCACGATAGTTCCGACGACGGCTCGGACTATCGTAATCTGAACGAGGCATCATTATAGTAGATGGTTGTAGTATCTAGCGTTTTAACCTTTTATGAATTTTGACTCTTCCTTTTTTTTTACCAACATCGGTCACGGCTCTCAAGAATTAACTCTTTTAGGCGCTCATCTTATTTTCAGCGTCGTGGTGCACGCCATTGAATGTTATTAATGTGTCAACAAGGACTTATGCATTAAACGGTTGGTTTAAAAACATCATCCGTTTATTCCCCTGAAGAAATCGCCTCGTGTGAGTTGTGAGTGTAATTGGCTTACCTGTTTTCTCTGTCTTAGTTCCTCATAGCCTTTTACCACAGTGATTTATCCCCAATTGTTCGGTTTTCCCCCTGTGGTCATTCTATGAAGATCTTTGGCGCAATAGTTGTGGAATGCTTATGTGCGTCAACATGAAGCAAGACTGTAAAGCGGAAGATGATGAGCGCTACTGTGCGGTGATATGCCGTGGCCTTCGGGATTCGAGACTGATTCGCTGAGATTATATGCTCATCATTGATATTGCAGTGAATCTCAATCACAATCTTTTGCTCTATAAAAAGTGTTTTATCTGTCGGGCATCAGTCAATGATAAAATCGATAGAAAGTCCTTCAGCTCACCACATGTTCGGTTAAATCGATAAGTTCGTTGCGGAGTTTAGCTGTTAGATATTTCAGTCAAGCGAAAGATCCACAGAGAAAATTTTTTTCTCTGTGGATCTTTCGCACGATTGTGCATTGCGGGTGACTCCCGTAAAAGTTATCACCGCGGCTAGTCCCGGTATACTTTGAACTATTTCAGTCAAGGTTTCTCTTTAGCGAGAAATTAGGTCAATTTGCCTATCAAAGTAAAAAAGCGTGTATCATGCTTTTATGGTCGAACTATCTTCCATCAATTTGTCAAAAAAATACAATATTGACCGCGATAATGGAACTACCTTTCCCATCCAAAGTGTGCGATATTAAGAAATTAAATTCAATCAGAAGGAAAGGCAATCTCAGTTTTTGGTTTCAAGAGTATGATTAGCTGCTAATGTTTTCACATCCAATATAATGTGACTTCAAAAGCATCAAGTTGCCCGTGTTTTAATGCTTGGAGACTCGAGGCAAAGCTTGCGTGAGGCGAGCAGTCGTCTTAAACAGGGAGGTCAGTGACCCAATGGCCCATACAGCACACGAATTTTTGACGTGAGACCACTTAAGCTCTTAATGAGATGAAATTAAGTATGGAACAATAAATAACTCATTTTTAGCGAATCAATTGATTGCTTATTTAAATGTCTCGTGAAAAATGTAGTATTTGCAAATCACGAACAACTTCAAAATCCAACCCGTTGACTCAGGAAGGTCGCCATTTCCTTTCCCCGATGCATTAATTTCCTTTATCTTTTTACTGCCTATCCACTTTTATTGAGCCTAAATCCGTGAGTAGTGGTTGTTAGCCTTTTATATCTAAGTATTGATTGGTTAATCCTCAATCTATACCAGCGATAACAGACTTTATCGTACAGTCAACGGAAGAGGCATGCGTGTTGCTTGATTTATGCTATAAAAAGTTTGTACTAATTTGGCTTACTCATTCACAACGTCAATTTTGATTTCCTGTTGCCATCGGCAAAATTACCTTCCTTTTGTAAATTTTGGTTGAGACAATTTTTCCTCTTTAGCGATGTTATTATAATTTGTCTTTATTTAGTAGGCAAAAAATTATTTTCTAGTTCTTTTAGGTCATGCAATCTTTGAATTTTATTTTAGACACACTTGATTTTCTACACCTAAATTTGGAGTGTATAAATGGGGGTGTATGGAGAGAAAATATGTTTTCCTTTGATCGCTCCTGCCCAGCCGAACGGTGGTATCAAAAAATTATCAGCGTTCTAGGAAACGAGTGGAAAATATGCCTCAGGTCTTGAACCTGAGACGATCTGGAAGCTGATTATGGGTTGACGTGAAACGTTTATGGGGTGGAGGGGGAGGTATTCAGTTTACGAGACATGTGGCTCTCTCCCTTATTGATATTTGAATGGGGTAGCCTCTCGATAGTCTTCTTCGCGTTGTAGCGCATAATGAGATATGCGTAGGAGCCATTAGAGTGGCATTTTCCGTAGATAAACCAGCTTGTTGCCGCTGGCATCTCGGAGATTTCCGCGACGGCCTCAAATTTCATCATCATGAGACGAAACGGGAGACACGATAATGCTGGCGTCCTGCTCGCATAGAGGAAATTACCGAATAGCTTTTAAGGACTTTAACAGTGTATTGCTAATTTAGAGAGCTGAAAAGATAACCTCCTATGTGGTAGAAATCACCTGTGTATCATTTTCATTGCACTTCTTGGGCCGGGGCTAGACGGTTGTGAAAGATTCTTTTTTAGCACAAATTTTGTTCTCTTTTTAAGTTTAAAGCGGAGCAAGGTCAGAGAATACGCATCTAAATTCTTTGAATTAGGGATTATTTTTTATATACGTAGCTAATTTTTACATGTTCTCGAAGTATTGGATCAGATAATTACATCAAGATTATTATCTTTTAATGATCTTCGTTATTTTTTGAATCTTTTACATTTATATCTTTTTTATAACTGAGAAAGGACCTTAACCGTCAACATGCGCCATAATCAGGGGCGTATTCCACCCTTTAGTTATCTCCTTCGGGTTGGGCCCTGCGAAGGTAACTCTGAAATGGAAGTGCGGCAATTGAGCGGAATGACGAAACTTTCACCTCCAGCTGCTGAAAATAAGTATTTATTAAAAAAATATACGGATTGAAAAATCTGCAACGCTATAATAGCTATATATTTTCACTATTTATTTTAGATTGAAGGATAATGTCTAATCACAATTTTCTATAAAAAATACTTATTTTCATTAATTAATTGATTAATAATTTTGTAGCAGTGGCACAATTTTCTTAAAATTTTAATTAATGCACATACTCCTAAAATAAAGTGACATGACAATGATATAATCGAAAATTAGCAGTTGATAAACACATTAAAATTTTAGTAGTGTCAAGATAATGATGCTCGGTTTTCATCATTTAGTAAACTTAACCATATTCCTAAAGTGTATTTAAAAAAAATATAAAAGTAATTTTTGAATGAGATTCTGTATAGACGGAGAAGCCATAAAATTATACGAAATCATGGTAAATTTTCAAATATAAGTTACACAATGAACGAACTCTCGTCTCCAGGATATGATCAGGCCACAGCGAAAAATATTGTACAGTTGACTCCCCTAAACTATCCGGCCGACCTGGTTTGAGAAGAAATGCATCCGTGGCAGAAAGAAGTCCAGCCTAAAAATGCTGGAGATGGCGAGGTCGAGGTAAGAGCAGGTAGTACATTGTAGGGATATTGCAGGGATAGGGAATATTTCCTGAAAGAAAATGACTCTATGCAGCCTCTTTGTTCTGTCTGTTGACGTTCGTTTCAATCTCACTTAATAGGTACATCCTGTCTTCTTTTCCATTGATTCAAAATCTTATCTACGGCTGGCATCTTCCTTTCTTTTCCAGTTCTATCTGAAAGAATGTCAGTGATAAAGGTGTTGTTTCTGTGTTACGCATTTATTTAGTTCAAACGGTCGTATTTTTTTCATTTTTCCTAACTTGCTTGCTAAATACTTACGCTATTACCTTAAATTTATCAGGGTGTATAGATTAAATCCTTATCAACATTTACCTCTATCTCAAGAGTAAAAAATATAGTACGTGAGAAAATATTTTTTGTGTTATTTTTATACCTGAGTACAGGCAACTGTGAAAAAATATATTCTATGTACTCCGAAAAATTTGAAATTATTAAGTTTTACGCACATAATAGGACGGAAAAAGATCCTTCTTCTAAAGAATTTGTTCATGCTTCAATTCAGCTTGCTATTATTATTTATGTACGTTCTTGTTTATTGTTTTCCCCGATATACAGTTTTCAGTACCTTGAAGGGTATACCTTTCTTTCCATATATTTCCATAATATAATTCCACTTCTGCATGACAATAAAGTTGATTTTGCAGAGGACTTCCTGATATGTCTCTTCGTGTGCTTGCTGGATAAATAATTTTTCTGTGTCATAAGCGCTTCTTTCCTCAAATAACTCTGTTCATTTCCCTTCCATTAAGTTTCAATTGTTCTTTGCAATTATAAAATATTGAAAACTTCCTAATCAACTCTTATGTCACCAATCGCATTGATTTCAATTTCTTACATAATTGTTTTGTGCTTCCTGCAATTTCGTTTACCATTCACTCTAGTGTAATTTCATTAATTACTCTACATAATAGGACTTGTAATGCTCAGTTTATTTGCCGTATCATTTTGTATATAATTTTTGAATTATGGATGTGAGTTTCTGAGAATTTTTCCCCATTAATTTTTAATGACTTCAAAAACTGACAAATATCAGATGAGGGTTGGCTAGGCATCGAGGGAGACAGAGGCTCCGCAATCTTTGGCTCAAAAATGCTTACGAGACGAACGATACATCGAAGAGAGCGAAAAAATGTCAGATAATGTTGGAATATGAGAGCCAATAAAAATTATATGGGTGGAGAAAAAAAATAATACTTAGTCATTATTAATTGGAAAAGAGAATAGGGTTTTTCAACAAATGAAACGGGTGATATTTTTTTTAATAGCGGAAAAGATGGAAGAGTTCACATTTTGAGTTGCCATGTAACAAAATGAATATGCAGTAACACATATATCTATTACCTCAATATGAAGCGAGTTTAATGAGGATTGGATAATATTTTAGGAGGCTGTAGTATGTTTGCGTAAAGAGAACGTATTTCATTCTTTGCTTGTTGTTCCTTTCTGTCAGTTTATTTTTGGTATCGAGAACGGAAACATTCAAAGGGAAAGTTGACGGATCATGAAGGCAAAAAGCGGCAAAATTGCTGAAGAAAAATCTCTCGGGCATAAGTCTAAATTATAAAATGATGCCACGGAAAAAATTAGAATATTTTCTCATCATCTTAGGCCATCAGTCCTAATGTTGATTTGACGCAGCTCTCCTCTCTAACCTCCTATCTGGTAACCTTTTCATATTTTTGTATTTATTCTCTTTTACATGCTTATAACTAGTTTTATTTAGCTAATTTCCCGCTGTTCTTGGCTTTTATTCCCGTCCAATTGCCCTTAGTGGTTACTCTAATGTGTTAAATTTGTAGCTATTGGGTCGGGAATAGAAATAATAGCATTTAGACAACAGTAACATTTTAAATTGTAATCCTTGTTAATAAGTCAGTGATTTAAAAAAAGCAATATTAAGGCTTACTTTAAATATTCGGCTGACGCACATCGTTAAAAATAATACTTAGTTTGGTTTTGTGCAGTGAACCGTGACCAGAACTTTGCCTAGCTTTCCTTGGAGGATGGTGATTCCGATCACAGTTTTTTACTTTAAGAATACTTGAAGTAAGGATTTGGAGCTGTGGCACATGTAAGTTTAAAATAAAGAGAAAAACGATTGAGGAGACTAATTTTCAGCAAATTTGAAAATGGACGATGGAGTATCAAGACAGCTGGCAACATGAAAAACTCATAATTGAAAGAGGTGATGAAATAGGGATGAATGTCGAGGAAAGTGAGTGACATTGTTGACTTAAATAGAAACGAGTCGATTAGGCGCTTGAATTCATCAAGCGGGTAATTAGGGGGGTGGGAACATAGTTGTGTTACATGTTTCCGAGTCATATGCTCATAAGTGGTTCAAAAAGCGAAAGAAACACCCCAAATATCGTTTGAATGAGTGAAATATGCGGACAATACGCTCATTCACTGTCAACAATACTTAAGACCTTCTTAGTAACCACGGTGATCAATGCTTCGGGAAACCATTTTGATATTAATGAATTGCGCAATGTAGAAAAATATATAGTGTACGATAGATGAACTTATGAAATGTAGCCGATTTTTCATATTTTAGCCCTTAACCTAGGATTATATCACCTTTATTTTTGATTTTTAGCGTTTGAATACAGCAGACTTAATGAAATTAAATACATCATTATTAGAAAATAAATGAACAGTGACTAATGAAATGATTATTCGAATAAATATGTCTCGAATAATGAAGTAATGTTCGGATTTCTCTGACGATGTATGTCTCTCAATGCTGTCATTTTTCTAGATCTAAGGAAGGTTTATAACAACAAAACGCATTGATTACAATAAATATATAAATACGGTTATGAAACTTAAATTGGAGAAAGAACCGAAGAATGTTCAACTGTCTCCGTTGATGTTATATTTGGTAAGTAATAGCAGTTCGATATATTTTACAAAAGGTATATTCGATAGGTGTCGAATGGGAGCATAACAAACGAATATATTTCATTGGTGCAGCATGAACAATGCTTTAATAAACATATTCATAAAATTTCTTTTGTCTAACATCAGTAGTAAAAAAGATACGCAAATTAGCATATTTGCTACCATAATCATAACGAATTGTCAAGTTTACTCACATGTGAAAATATAAATTCGCAATCCTATTGATTTATCTTCCCATTAGGTCATCTACCCTATATTTCATGGTCAAATACGCCCGCGGATGTAAAATCCTGCATGTTATAGCAATTCAATATATATTTTAAGAAAACGCTGAATCGATATACATCTAATGAGACAGTAAATGGAAAACATATTCGATTGGGCTTTGTGAAGAATATCAGGATGTACACATTCACCAAATTTCATTGGTCCAAAGAATATACGAATCAAGTTATGCCATTTTCCGTATTTTCTATAATAATCGATTCGATCATTCGATTATACTGCATCTGTAATGTAAAATTCGCAATGCGTTTGATTTTAATTCCGGTCAATGGCCATTCACCATATTATTCCTGGTCAACTTTGCCCATTGATGTAAATTCCGATGTGTTATAACAATTCCATATATTTTAAGAAAAAGTATATTCGATATATATCGAATGAGAGACTACATACAAAAAATCTTCCCATTGGGCATTGTGAGGAATACCAATGTGTACCCAATCACCAAATTTCATTGGTCCAACGCATATACTATTTAAATTATGCCAATTTGCATATTTGCTACAATAATCGATTCGATCTTTCGATTAAAATGCCATCTGCACTGTAAAATCCGCAACGCTGTATATTATAATTCCAGTTAATAGTCATCTACTCTATAATTCCTGGTCAACAATGCCTGTGGATGTAAACTCCTAAATTTTAACGCAAATCGATATAATTTGGATAATGAAGATTCGATATATATCGCATGTGAGACCATATACAAAACATATTTCTATTGGGCATTGTGAGAAATATCATGATATACCCATTCCCAAAATTTCTTTGGTCCAACTTATAAAGCAATCAAGTTATGCCAATTTGCGTATTTGCTATAATTATCGTATCGATCTTTCGATTATACTGACATCTGTACTTTAAAATCCGCAATACTATTGGTTTAACTTCCAGTGTATGGGTAACTTCTTTAAAATTCCTGGTCAACTATGTCCCTGCATGTAAAATCCTATAGGTTATAGCAATTCGATATCTTTTAAGAAAAAGTAGATTCGATATATATCGAACGTTAGACTACATACAAAACATATTTCCATTGGGCATTGTGAGAAATACCAGGATTTACCCATTCACGAAATTTCATTGGTCCAGCGGATATAGTATTGAAGTTATGCCATTTTACGTATTTGCTATAATAATCGAATCGATTTTTCGATCCTACTGACATCTGTATTGTAAAACTCGAAATGCTATTGGTTTAACTTTCTGTCTATGGGTATCTACTATATAAAACCTGGTCAACTATGCCCTTGGATGTAATATCCTATTTGTTATAGCAGTTCGATATATTTGAGGAAAAAGCATATTCGATATATATCGCACGTTAGACCACATACAAAACATATTTATGTTGGGCATTGTGAAGAATACCAAGATGTGCACATTTGCCAAATTTCATTGGTCCAACGGGTATACTTTTCAAGTTATACCAATTTGTGTATTTGCTATAATAATTGAATCGATTTTTCGATCATACTGACATCTGTACTGTAAAATCCGCAAGGCTATTGGTTTAAAATCCAGTCAATGGGTATCTACTATTTAATCCCTAGTAAACTATGTCCTTGGATGTAAAATCCTACATGTTATAGCAATTCGATACATTTTAAGAAAAAGTAGATTCGATATATATCGAATGTGAGACTACGTAAAAAACAAATTTTCATTGGGCATCGTGAGGAATACCAATATGTACCCAATCACCAAATTTCATTGATCCAACGGTAAATCTATTGAAGTTATGCCCATTTACGTATTTGCTATAATAATCGAATCGATTTTTCGATCATACTGACATCTGTACTGTAAAATCCGCAAGGCTATTGGTTTAAAATCCAGTCAATGGGTATCTACTATTTAATCCCTAGTAAACTATGTCCTTGGATGTAAAATCCTATATGTTATAGCAATTCGATACATTTTAAGAAAAAGTAGATTCGATATATATCGAATGTGAGACTACGTAAAAAACAAATTTTCATTGGGCATCGTGAGGAATACCAATATGTACCCAATCACCAAATTTCATTGATCCAACGGTAAATCTATTGAAGTTATGCCCATTTACGTATTTGCTATAATAATCGAATCGATTTTTCGATCATACTGACATCTGTACTGTAAAATCCGCAAGGCTATTGGTTTAAAATCCAGTCAATGGGTATCTACTATTTAATCCCTAGTAAACTATGTCCTTGGATGTAAAATCCTACATGTTATAGCAATTCGATACATTTTAAGAAAAAGTAGATTCGATATATATCGAATGTGAGACTACGTACAAAACAAATTTTCATTGGGCATCGTGCGGAATACCAATATGTACCCAATCACCAAATTTCATTGATCCAACGGTAAATCTATTGAAGTTATGCCCATTTACGTATTTGCTATAATAATCGAATCGATTTTTCGATCATACTGACATCTGTACTGTAAAATCCGCAAGGCTATTGGTTTAAAATCCAGTCAATGGGTATCTACTATTTAATCCCTAGTAAACTATGTCCTTGGATGTAAAATCCTACATGTTATAGCAATTCGATACATTTTAAGAAAAAGTAGATTCTATATATATCGAATGTGAGACTACGTACAAAACAAATTTTCATTGGGCATCGTGAGGAATACCAATATGTACCCAATCACCAATTTTCATTGATCCAACGGTAAATCTATGGAAGTTATGCCCATTTACGTATTTGCTATAATAATCGAATCGATTTTTCGATCATACTGACATCTGTACTGTAAAATCCGCAATGCTATTGGTTTTAAATCCAGTCTATGGGTATCTACTATTTAATCCCTAGTAAACTATGTCCTTGAATGTTAAATCCTACATGTTATAGCAATTCGATATATTTTAAGAAAAAGTAGATTCGATATATATCGAACGTGAGACTGAATACAAAACATACTACCATAGAGTATCGTGAGGAATACCAAGATGTACCTGTTTACCAAGTTTCATTGGTCCAACGTACACACTTATCAAGTTATGCCAATTTGCGTATTTGCTATACTAATCGAATCGTACTTTAGACACTGCTGACATCTGTACTGTAAAATCCGCAATCCTATTGATATCCCTTCTATGGTCACTCCCTTATCCCTGCCTTCTCTAATATCCCCGCTTTCAAAATTTAGCCTATGTTCTTATATTGGTGACGTAGACAGACGGGATGCGTGTATTTCTTACGGGGGCCTAATACAAAAAGATATAAATTCAAATCGATGTATCTTCATTAGGAAACATAATTCATCTAAATAATTTATGTGTGCGCATAATTCATTTTTTTCCCTACATATTGTTAAAATTTTTATTTCCGTAACTATGTAAATAAGCCCAAAAAATGGCTCAATCGAATACAACCTTGTATCGATCATAACTTCGAGTCTAATCAATCGATTCGCCTGATTTAACTTTTGTCGGATGAATGACATTTTAAGTCGTATTTTATATGACATTCATGTTCAAAACTTGATTAATAAAAAAGTTATTAGCGATTAAAGCGTATCCAAGGAGATTCGTATCGATATAACTCGCACATGAATCGATCGAGCGGAATGGTCATCATTGCAAAAGTTGACCATTTTAATAATATTATTTATCTGAAAATTTCATTCCTCTAGCTTAAACGGTTGCTAAGATATTCAAGATTGCATGCTCCACAAAAAAATGGCGACAATGATTTTTCGCTTGCAGGACATTTTTCGGAATTTAATTATTAATTAACCAAGAGGGATACGGCGAAAGTAAGCTCAAACGTGAGGGTTCGGAGAACCCTCTAACGGTTTTTCTTAAAGATTCCAAATTTTCATATGGCACATGTCTCAACGCCGAAATCCAAGATTGAAAATTCGACCACCTCTACAATGGAAAATCGAAATCGTTTATTCCTCGGAATTGTTTCGACATATGAAAATTCCGAGAGAAAATGGCTGACATGAAAAGGGAAACAGTTATTATTGAAAGGAGAATGATAAGGGGTTAAATGAGAGGAATTTTAAAAGCAAAAATGCTTAAAGAAGACCATTGCAATGTCAAGTAGGAACTATTCAAGGAAAAAATAAATTTTTATCTGATATTGGAAGTCACCTCGGGTTTTTATTCGATGAAAACGGTAAAAAAATATATGTGAGAACAGAAAACTCACTTATTGATGATGGTATGATAGCATGTTTTGAATCTACAAAAGTAGGTTTACGGCTTAGTTATTAAATCGAGAATCAATTAATTCTAATGTAGCGTATTTTTATAAGCCATTGAGCATTTTTTTAGTGTTTCTCCAATTTCAGGGAGTTGTGCAAGTGTTAGATAAATGCCCATCAACTACATACCGATGTCTTTCATTTGTAGTTGATCAAAGATTCTCGACACTCTTAATTGTTAGGTTGGCCCTCACTGGAAGTGATGCCAGCTCCATAGGTCATTTTACTAAAAACCATGCACATGAAAGTAAAATGGTCAAGAATACATGGTAAAGGTCAAGAATATAAAATGGTCAAAATAAAGTAGAATGGCCATGAATTTGTTACTTAGGAAGAAACTTAAAGTAACCCCATTGTAAAATATATGAGAGTTAGTTCATGACCAGTTTTTCAGTGGATGATTCTCAGGATTTGCAAAGTCAGAGTCATGATATTTTGTTAGGATACGCAGTAAAAAACAGAAAAATTTGTTTACTTTGCCCATGGTTGGGAGAAATAACTTATGCTGACCCCACATGATATGAGAATAACATGGATAGAGCTGGCTCAGCCTTTTTAAATTTCTATTACATATAGTGCTGTCAGATGTGACGCTGAATATTCGAAATTCATAACAAAAACAAATGTAATAACTTCACAAAAGACGTCCAATGAAAGCTTTATATCTCAATGGTTCTATGAAGCTGGAACTTTTTCACTCTGATACCAAATAACGGACACAATGAAAGCCAGCGGTAATGTCACTTTATTTCGCAGACATGGGAAGAGTATCACCAATATAAGCCCTCGCTGACAATTTTAATACGAGTATGCTGACTGAATGAATGGTTACCTGAAATCGTTTTTGGCAAAGGTGCATAGAATTTTTCAGCGCGTAGTGATCGAACGAATGCTTTTTCTAAGCCAGTGGCTGAAAGTATTTTTTGCATAAATTCTCTGGTGTTGACTCGACAAATGATTCCAATGGAATTCTCCGCATGCGTCACTTCGCATATTCAATGATGCAGACCGGCATTTTTTGGTGAAAGCTCCGACAATAGCGTGACCAAATATTTTGGAATTTGAGAGCCGTGATACCGATATTGGCCTTTTGGTAGTCAAGAAAAAGTAAAAAAATCCTAGTCTAAGTATGGGAATTCTTTCGAATATAATAAAAATATAAAAAAGCGTCACATTCCGTGTCAACAATGACCTATTATTATTTTAATTTGAACTGTGAGCGATGATATCTGATCTGTTAGTGGTGGTATTTGGAGGAGGCGACCGATAGCTGCGAGGCCACTTACGCCATGAGGGAATGGTATGAAAGTAAGGTGGAGAGAAACCCAGCGTCACCATTAGCCTGCTCTTAACGAAAGGCGCCAACGGGACCACGGCTTAACGTCCCATCCGTCGGACGGAGTGTTGCGCTTGAAATTTCCTCCACACATCATTCAAGCAGGGATCGGGGAGTCTCCGAAATTCTCTGCTACCGCCGGGATTTGAACCCGAGACCGCCGGGTGGAAAGCCAACACTCTAGCAACCACATCAGCGTGATATCCATTTCTGTTCTGATAACGCTATTATATTTTATTTGATAGTTACATGTATTTTAACTTTGGTATTCATTAAAATTGTATATTGTAAGAAAGTATTTTGGTTAAAATTTTTACTTTCAAGGAAAAATTATTATCGCTCTTTTGTGGCATTATGCATTGTAATAAGGTCCTAAAAAAGGTCTCTGCATCTTTTTGAAACTCGCGCCCTTGAATGTTATGCTTGACACTAAATGGGAGACAACTCCCCTCATCAAGTCTTTTATAAAAATGTAAAATAAAGGATGTTACTTGCCCATAGAAACCAAGGCGTGTTCTTGGAAGTTAATGTATTTAAAATATAAAATAAATATTAATGAGTCTCGTGAAAGCGGTATGCAAGGGAGCGCAGTGGCTCAACAACACTGAGAATAACATGATGTAATCCTCTCAATTTTGAAATTTTAAGGAATGATGGTCGCGGTATGTTCACATATTACATACATATAAAAAGGTGATGTGATTCACTCTTATAGCATTAGATTAAGTACTGTGAAGTCAGAGATTGAAATGAAATTGAGACCAAAGCACTGTCTAGTGTTTCTTTGTTGTGTGATCAAAAGTCTAACATCTTGATTGGGCAATTTTTGTCCCCATCCCTTTGTTGATTTCCTACCAAGTAAGGTCAGCGTAGGCCACGTGTTAGCCGTAAGGTCAGCGTTGGGTTATGGGTGAATGACTCGGGGATGGTGTTTTGTTAGTGCGTAAGTCGAAAAATAAGTAACTGATAGGGTAGGATAAAATTATAACATTCCAATCTACATTCAAATGGACAATTCGTAATGACTTTTTCCGTCAGCTTTCTCAGGCACCCCTGCTCCTGCCACTAATACCATTTACTCGGAGTAAATATGAGCAGGAGCGGTTAGTGATAGTAGTTATTTAATTTTTTAATTTAATTTCTCACTTCCCCGCGAACAGCACAGAATGGCCTTTACAGCGGGATTTGATACATTAATAATAGAAAATCACAAAAATCCATGCTCTGGATGGGGAACACCTACCCAGGCGGGATTCGAACCCGCGGCCTACAGATTGGCAGGCGAGGTCTTTATCCCACCGCCACCGAGGCCGGAAATTTGCTTATGATCAGTGGAGTAATAATGGGATAGATTCCTCCCCCTAAAATCTCAGAGGAAAAAATTAAAATTATTGCCTAGTTTTGACGCATAATAACTGGATCTGCTTGACGCTAAAGATCATTTATTAATATCATGGCAGTGAGACGAGTCACTGAATGCAGACTGGTGACTTGGGAGTCAGGGAGGGTCAGATCCTCCCCCAGATCCCCGAATCCCATTCCAAAGCATATTCTAATTACGCCACTGATTATAATTAAAACTAACTCTAAACCGTAATGTGTGACTCCTTAAGTAAGTGATATAATTTTTCTCTTCACAGTATTTTCCGTGGACACTTAAATTATCGATAATTTTGGAATAAGGGTCTTGAAAAACTTTAGTCGGAACAATTGCTCATGCATGTTCCATTTTCCCTTGCTTCTTTTCTTTGCTTGCCCCTCTATTGCTCTCGAGCTTGCTTCCCATTGGCGGAGTAGAGCACGTGATGTACACCCTCGGATACACTCGGAAATTGACTCCTTCCCCTTCTGTTTTCCAGGAGGGTTAGCCACCGACTGATTTGAAACCGATTGCTGCGCAGAACATCCTGGGAAGGGCTTGTCGGTGCGAGGCTAATCGTATGACCTATCGTATGTAGCGAATTGGATTTTCGTACCGATGAGGTTTGGTTGCCGGTCTGGAAAAGCCTCTACCGATCGGTGCGAACCAACGATATGCAAAGTATGGCCTTAGGTCTATAATTGTCTCTAGTGTGTTTTCGAAAGCGGAAATAATCACGTTCACTTGATTTTGACTCAACATAACGATGAAAGACAACGGTCTCATTCGACATTTATTCGAGAGGACATCTAACGACATAGCCTTCGGTACTAGGGTTAATTTTTGGTGCTAGTTTTTTAACACGGCGATGACCGCTAGATTTCTCATACGTTGGACGCAGAATGTAAACTGTAATACGAGATCATTGTCTTTCGTCATCAAGTTAACTAGATTATTGGCGCTTCCGAACGCGCCCCTGGAAACGTGATGGAGCGGGTGCCAATTGTGTGCTCATCCCCTGTCGCGTACCCCCGTGGTTTGTAGGTGCCGTCTCTGGTGCCGTCTATTCTGCCCCAGATTCAACGGCGGCTATCGGTCGGGGGACATGGCATGCATGCGTGCATGCGGTGGGAAGGCAGCTTAAAGCCTTGACACACCGCCCATTCGTGTCTCCTACTCGCCCTAATCCATGCCCATTGGCAGTGAAGCTCTCCCCGCCAAAGAGGCCGTCACGTCTGGCGGTGGGATATGCCGGCCGTGGTGGCATGCCTACGGGGATGATTGCAGCCACTGCTGCGGGGCGTGCTCCATATCCGCAACATACCCGTCGCCCCGCGAATCCATTTATGAGCCGCGCTTCCGGCTTTAGTCTTCAACGGTTAGGAGATTGCGTTTGGCGGCACACGTCCGCCGTCTCTTACCAGCGTCTTTGACGTCCCATTCAATGGGGACATCACGTGAGGGCGAGATAGGCGGCGCCATAGAGATATAATGAATGGATTTGAGGAGATTCCCGATTCTTGTGTGTGCCCTAGAGTCAATATCAGTAGAGCGCTTTAAGCTACTACACAGTTGCCGAAAGCTGAGGACTGTATTCGAATCCCCAACTTCAATTTTTAAAATGGAAAATGGGATGTTTAGGAAATTATCACGTTACGTACAGACGGTGAGAATTTTCGTCATTTATTATAGAGCATTCCGGACGGATGACGAAGATTCTAGTCATTTGGACACATCAACTTAATTTTGAAGAATACTATAGGAATTTTGAATTAATTTTTCATTTGTTTTTTTTTCAACTGTTAAGAACGTACATATCGTAAAGTTTGATTTGGTAGAGGTTTATTTCAAACATTATTTGTGACTCATGTTTAAACCAAAGGCAATTCGCCCAAATTGTCACATATTTTCAATCTTAACACCTCTACCCATGTACGTCGTTTCTCTACACTTAAATACCCCGTTACTTAACGCGTTAATCATGCAGGAAACATTTTTCTCTGTTAGCCGGGTATATATTAATTAAAACTGGCAATACATAAAAATAAGGCATTATAAATAATATAATTAAGGCATGAATATGTAAAAGGCTCTGGTGAATACCATTTAATTTATTCTAAACCATCTGAAGGAAATGTTACCCAGATGATGGCACAATTTTGTTGAAACTCGGTTAGGTTTAAAAATTGAAAGGATTTAGATTTAAACTGTTTCAGTGTCATTACATGTGAATGCAACTCCCAAAAGTAAAGCCATAGCTGATTAATGGCAACAATAATGAATGTGTTGGGGAATGCAGGCTGCATGTGGATACCTCGGAGTAAATATCAATTCCGCGCTGAAGGAATTGATGGTGACTCCTTTAAATAAGGAAAAGAAAATTGCCAGATATTAGCTAATAATAAACAAAATGAAAAATAAGATGCTAGGATGCGGTAAAAGAGAAGATACTTCGACCAACATTAAACTAGAAAAACTAATCCTTGAAGAGATGGAGAGTTTTTCTACCTTGGATGCCGAAGAACCGAAAGCGAATGACGAAGCAAGAAAGGAATAGCCAGGAGAATTGCACAGGTGAATAGGGCACTCTGCACAAAGAAGAATCTACTTAACAGTTGAGATTACAAGAATAGAAGTAAAGAAACAATTAATATGGTGCAACATACGGAGCATGTTTCTTTATTTGAGGAAGACTTGGACGTTGTCAGCAGGAGAGGAGTCAAGAGTAGAAACATTCGAAATGTGGTGCTATCAAAGAATGCTGAAGGTAAATTGGATTGATAGAGTAAGTAATGAGGATGAATGAAAATTAAATTTTGTTTTTCCACATACTATATATTTATTAAAACACGACCGCGGTTTCGACGCACTGCGTCATCCTCAGGCGAGGAGTACAATGAAAGATCGTCTTATATACCTGACCATAATCTTGATTTACACCCCCCCCTCACTACTCTAGTTTATATGGTCAGGTATATAAGACGATCTTTCATGTACTCCTCGCCTGAGGATGACGCAGTGCGTCGAAACCGCGGTCGTGTTTAAATAAATATATATGTGGAAAAACAAAGTTCTATTTTCATTCATCATGAGTAAATTCCATAAAGTGACGCCTCAAACAATCAACTTAAGTAATGATGAAGTGTGAAAAGAGTGGTAGGAAAGAGAAGTCATTTAAAAACTCGAAGGAGAAGACGGGACAAATTAGTCAGCTACATCTTGAGGCATGATGGTCTGATGAAGATAATCGTTGAAGGACAGATGGACGGGAAGGAAGACAATGGATGACTGACAGGATTACAGGACAGGTTATTAAGGATAAAAAAGAAAATAAATACGTCGGTTTGAAAAGGCTAGCAGTTTGTTGAGCGGTATGAAGAGCTGCGTCGAACCAATCGTTGGTTTATAGAGTGATGATGTTGATGATGATGTTTTATTGAGGTCCTGATACTTATATTTCTTCTTGAATGTTAAAATTTAATGGAAATGTTTGCTCGAAATAAATTTCATTTAAACAAACGCTATAAACGTGTCTGATGTTGTGATTCATCAGGAAGCATTTGATATGAGATTTTTTAAAAATTTCAATTTTAGTCGCATATGCAGAAGTGAAAAAGCGCTAATTGAGCACTTGATATTTACTGCGGGTTGTAAACCGGTATTATTGTCTATTCTGAGTCTTGTGAATAATTCATTTCAACCTGCTGATAATGAATCAACCCTTGCGGAGCAAATTTGCGGCATTACCCTCAATATGTAAAATTTTTCTTGCTTGTGGCTTAGTTTAGGGTGAGGTCAATACTCACTTGTACAAGTACGACTTCGGGTTAACTTCATATGTATAAAACGCGTAATTAATTTTAATTTAGTGTTATTTCTTTGCCTAATTAAATCAGGTTAGCCCATAATATAACCACAGCATCATATTCTGGGGTTATAAATTATTATTTGCCATACCAAGAAATCATGGATCAATTGACCCCTCCTTCGCTAAAAGTAGGCACTATATAAATTTGGATTCCAACCAAAGACGTATTGATGTATCGCAACCAATTACGGATGTACCTACGTTGCAAATAATCTAGGCTTTCCCTCACAATTAGATTTTTAAATATTTCCTTGAATTTACGTATAGTTTACATTCATGAGCATTTCAACATGTAGTTGGATTCAGATGATATGATTTTAGATCTTAGCCGATATTTTTGGGAGATCTTTTCATTCGTTCCATCTGCAACTTTGTTCGATTTCTGATTTTGGTGAAGTTGAAGAATGAAAGGTCCAAAAAATACAAAGCTTTACTCATACTATGCATTTATTATACTTCCTTTTGATCACTTCTCAGTGATCATGCAGTAAAATACACTCGTTAATTTATGTTTCATTAAAGTCTAGTATTCAGTGTGGTCTTAGTTATACTTAAATAATTTTTTTACCAGTCTCTTTGATACTCATACGTCATTCCTTGATAATATAGAATATATATTTATTGATTACTGAGTTTGTGAAATCATTCCAAATTGTTGTCGTTGCGTTGATTTTAGTGCTCATAAATTATTAGATGACGGTAAAAGAATTTAATTTTTGAATGAACTATTTCCTTTTCGCATGAAATATAATAGGGATGCAGACATATACGGGTTCGCAGTGAATTTCCACTCTATTGGAGCCGAATTAATTAATTAATCGCTGAGCGAGTGATACCCTCGGGGAAAATGATGCATGTCTCAATGCGTTAATTAGATGGTGCATCGTGAGACATTCAAGATATGTATGCAATTTAATGATCACATTTATGCATGTAATTTTATGGAAAAATTTATTCGAAGCACTGTAATCAATTTCCTCATAAGTTATTTATTAATCATTGCATAAATTCATATCAGTTGGACACAAAAACCTTTATAAATCAGTAATTCTCGGAATATTTCATGAGCATCGCTGCTCTTTTGAAAGGCATAAAATTCCTCAATGATGTACCCTTTTCTGTTCAAGTTGTGAGAGTAGGTAAGGAGAGGATCGTTTGGGAGAGAGGCAAAGAAGTAAGTGAATGTGGAAAATACGGCAAAATTAGAATATAAAACAAAAGAACACACACGCACGCACTCACTCACTGGCTCAGTTACCTCACAGATTTTATCTTGGGAAGAAATTTCCTTGTAGATCACAAACATGCGCATACGCAGATTCAACGAGTATTTATTTTACGCCAGTGACACCTATCCCTCTCTGATCTCTGTATGGAAATACAAAAGAAAAGGAAACATATGCCTACACACGCTCAATGTCACACCTCGCAATTAGAACTGGGATACTAATTCTCCCAAAGGTGTCAAGCACAGTAAGAGCGAGGTAGAGTCTTCGTGGTGTAATGGTTAGCGCGCTCGACCTCTAATTTAATGGTCACAGGTTAATCGCTGCGACCATCCACAGTAAAGGATTTTAGAATTTCATACAAATTATTAGAGGACATTTTCTGAGAATATTGGAAGGTGGCAAGCTGTGTAGGTCCTTATTTAATGTGAAGTTCATGGAATTGGTCGGAGTGCTGCGATGTGGAAGGAAATAGGAAAAACCTCCGCGTTAACTTCCCTATAAAATGCAGCCTTTCATTGAACATGACGTGATGGAATCCTTCCCGGTAAAAAGTTTTGGAGGTAATGTAATCCCCTTATCATATCTCCGGATCAGAACCACTGGGAAAGGATATTTCAGCCAAAGGAGTTTCAGTATCAAGCACGCAGATACTCAGGTTTACCAAGTTTTAAGGCCGTTTTACACGGGGCACGGAATTGCGCAGGTTGGAGCTGCATTAATTTCTAAGATGGCGCGGAATTGCGCGAATGCATGAACGAAATTAGAACAGGGGCTATTTTGCCGTCTCGCATCCACGCATTCTCGCATGTGTTCTAGCAATTCACCGCTTTACACGACGCAATTTCGATTGCGCCTTCGCACGTACGTCAGATTGCGCAATTCCGTGTACCGTGTAAAACGACCTTTACACTACGCAAGTGTTCGCCACTCACACTGGGATGAGGAGTAGGGAGATAGTGTACCCAATAGTGATCTCCGGCAGTGGCGGACCTATGGGGGGGGGGGTTAGGGTGATATAGCCCCCCTTGGATATCCAATTTACACTAGATAGAATGGTGATTTTTTCCGACCCCCTCTACTGCTGGAATTTTTAACCCCCACTTAGCCCCCCCCTCCCCCTTGTCCCTATCCTGGATCCGCCACTGATCTCCGGTCACCAGGAATTTCACTTGCAACGCAGATCTTCTCGAAGGAGGATGATGTATAGCACTTTGAAAAGTACTTGTGTATTTCCAAACTTATTTTTATTATTCCAATCGACCCAAGTTTCGGCACATAATGCCATTTTCAAGGTGAGCCGAAACCTGGATCGGTTGGAATGAATGAATACGTGTGGGAACAGACATGCACTTTTTATCATCCTAAATATCAAAGATGTCTTCCGAATTACTCCGGAAACTGTATCTTTTTATAGAGAAGGATGAAGTCTGGTCTCGTCGACATCATAAGAACCAAAATGCTCATCTTTCAAGGTGTAGTGGATAAGTTTGTACCTACTCGATGACTAAGGATTTCAATTAGATTTGTGGAGGAGAAATTTATAACTAGAATTGAAGCGTTGATATGGGAAAGGTAACTAAATGTGAATTTTACAGGAGACGAAAGAAAGAGGTTTGCCAACATTGTGAAGCTTATATTAGTACAAACTTCATTAATCGAAGCAACTTATATATTGTATCAATTGACTTTTCACGTTGTCCATGCCATTAGAATGTGCATTTACTTCCATCTCCATGAAACAGCGAAATATCGCTTTTTTCTGACTTACTTCCCTTCCCATGTCAACGCTTCCATCAATGAAGCAGTAGGTTATTGTGAAGATGGAAGGGTTTGGAATGACTTTCTTAATATATAAAATAATGATTTTGGAGTAAAGTTGCCTATTGCTTTAATTAATAATCAATTTTAAATTGCTGTGAGGCGAGAGAAAATATCAAGTTAAGATAGATAGATGGAAAAATATTTATCGTTCAGGGAAAAAACACATAAGAACAAAAATAATAATAAATTATATAAATAAAAGAAGTTAAGTAGCAGCGCAAGATGCGTTAACTTTGTTTTCAAATTTGCATTAGTACTTATGACATTTTACAAAATTATGGCTGTATCCTGTTGAATGCCGAACATACAGTGCGTAAAGTTATCCTTTGTTTGTGAAAATAGCCGTTCCAATGGAATGACGCTTTTTAGGGCGATACACGAGTTAGATCGCATGATGCTGTGAAATTCTAATTTGCCTAAAAAAATTAGGTTAAGCTCTCTTACTCTGTTAAGGTCATATGCCAGCGCAGTATTTTGAGTCCTTCATCTCTTTGAGTTTATAACCGTTCAAAATGTGTTGCTCCGAAAGTTTATTTTTATTATCCGGCAGTTAAAATATTCCACATCTCATGTTACCCTTTTTTGATAGTCTAAGTTTCGACTAATTCCACCTGTACGGTAATAAAAGCTAGTCATGTCTTTTTTAATGGTAATATACGCAAGATGAAAGATACATTACAGATGGGGCGTTTTAGAGACAGTGAAATGCATACATCCCGCTGAGGAAAGCCTTTTTATCGCGTTGTCAGTCTGCTCGATTGTTGTAGGAAGTGTATGGCATTTTACAGGCGAGTTCTTATTCAGTTTGGTGCCTGTTTTATTTTATGTTGCTTGAGTGTGCTATGGGACACATTTAGGAATTATAGGTTCACAACTTTTTCGTCATTTTCAAGCATTAAGGATGCGCATTCATAAAACTCCCGCTGTGCCCCATTCTTTTGCTAATCTCATTTTTTTCTGTATGAAAGGTTTGCATAAAATTTCAAGAAGGATAATAATACTATGAAAGGTAGTTTACAGAAAAAAATCATTGATTTTGTATCTTTGAGATCTAATTACAGAGATGAGTAGTGAGGCAATTGGTTTTATATTTCAGCTCTGGCAAAGCATTATGAGTAGATTGGTGAAATCACCATGTGTCAGATGAGGCAGCTCGTCGTTTTTCCATTGTTGATAATGGTACCCTCCCATAGGCGCCGACTCCATGGGGCCTGAGGGGGCTCGAGCCCCCTCAATAATTCGTTTGGGGGGGCGGAGCCCCCCCAATAATTCAAGAAATTAATTAAGTTATGTTATGCTTTGTAAAATCACAAAAATATGTTGGTATTTTTTATTTTCCTTGTTTGACGATAGTTACCTTTTAAAATAAATTCAGTGATGATATAAAACAAATAATTATTACGGTATTAAACAGGTAAACTGAAAAAAGTGGTGTGAATCGTGATAGTGTTTCGGGGCTGTGACACACTTTGAACTTTTCCCGGTGCGTGAACCTTCGGGTACAAACTGGCGGGCCAAGAGGGATGTAAGCTGCCTCCCGGTTGATTTAAATGGAAGAATGACTAATTTTATAAGAATGGAAGAATGACATAAAAAATGTGTCAGGCTTGTAGAGTTTCCCGAAGTGACGAGTTATAGAGAGTCGAGTTTTCGGGGTTCTAATATTGATCATATGACCCCTCGAAAAGGCTTTAAAAAAACTTTAAAACTCACTATTTTTCATCTAAAATTTAGAAAATTTCCCGAGGCAAGACCCGCGGTATGGGCCCCCCCAATATTTTTTATAAGTCGGCGCCCCTGTACCCTCCAGTCAGGAACTCTGTAACCAACACTACGTGAAGATACTCGCTTGTTTGGCACTTTGGTAGACAGAAGGAAGAGTTAGAAATGGAATTAAGGTCCTATGATCAATGCTTTTCAATGGAAGCATTTAGTATGTGCCTAAAATCATCGCTCTATGCGGAGCGGCTTAAGGTTAAACTAACAATTTTCATCTGTCAACACTGGTTTGAGATTGAGATCAGACGATATTGGTTTGATGCAGCTTCCCACTCCACTTTTTTACCAGCTAAATTTTCAGGTTGGCGTAATTCAGCTCTCTACCCATTTTCTCGAAAAAAAAAAGTAATTAATATTGAAAAGCTAATGGACCAAAAAGGATAGAAAAATTCTTCATCATCCAGACTACCCTTTTTAGGGAAGCCAAAAGCATGATCAGCCATAAAAAAATCAGATGGCTTGAAGTTATGGACAAGCTAATAAATCTGCAGTTGCGACATAAAATCCGAAGACAATTCAATATCAATTTGTACGGAATTACTTAATTGCGAGCAGCATTTTAGGAAAAGTATGGTGAGTTAGATCATATGTGCCTGACTATTGGCGAAAAACATCAACTCTAAGTACCAAAGGTCTAATATTGCCGCGTTTCAAAACAATTTTAGCCTTATAAACTTCATCATCATCACTGGTCAACAATCCTAGGATTGGTTTGACGCAGCTCTCCACTCAGTTCTTCTATCAGCTAATCTTTTCACACCTACGTATTTCTTCTCTTTCACATCTCTCTTTACTCGTTCCATATATTTTGTTCGGGGTCTTCCTTTTCCATTCTTGCCTTCCACTTGTCCTTCGACGATTGTCTTCATCAGGCCATCATGTTTCAAGATGTGGCCTATAAGTTTGTTCCGTCTTCTTATTAAGGTTTTCATGAGGCTTCTCTTCTCTCCTACCCTTCTTAGGACTTCCTCGTTACTAACTCGGTCGATCCATTTGATTTTCATCATTCTTCTGTAGCACCACATTTCAAAGGCCTCTATCCTTGCTGCGGTCATTGTCCATGCCTCACTTCCGCTTATAAACTTAAAGATATTATAGTTGTAAGTCCATCCCTTATGAATACAAACGTTTGATCTAACAGGAAAGTAAAATGGCCTGATGTGCACAGCAGACGTATATTGCCAGCATATGACCGCCCATAACGAGGAACAGGTCGGTAAAGAAGTAACAGATACATCATACCTCCTACATCGCTGTGAGCAATGATCCGCAAATAATCTCTATTGTCATGGACAATAGAAGTTACACAGAGGTAGTGTGGAACCATACGCATACTGCCTAATGAAACTACGTTTTTATTGATTTTTTTAGACTATATTATATACCAAAACACTTTTCGGGTGTATTATTCGAAAGGCATACTCCATTTATCTCTAGAGTTATTTTCTCAAGAGTTTTTCTCATGTATCGTAGGTAGACGCTATTCCCAAGGGTGAGAAAATCTGTTGGGCAGCCAAGGCGTACAAAGCTATTGAATAAACATGTATTGGATATTGTGTTTATGAAACCTTAAATATTCTCTCACGCTCCAAAGGGTGGGGGAAGGGGCTTATAACGCAACAAATTGATCCCGCTAAAATCTCATTTAAGCATTATGCTAACTGATTCAGTGTTTGAAAAGTGAAATATAGTATCACGACTAATTTTGTGACTGCGTTTTCTTCCTTATTATTTTTATACTTACTGAATGCCTCACTTTGAAAATTATATCAGCCTTGTGAATCCGAATGGTGGATTGTAACATCTCACAGATAATTAAAATTTCAATATTTAATTTCATTTTGTAGTGAAACATGATTTTGTCGATTATTCATTAAAATATTTAATCGTGCTTCTTTGTGAATTCGGCGAGAGTCGTGCAAATTGTGATACGAATAGATTATTAAAACACGCACGTGTTGCTTATGCAAAGTTATGCGGCCGAGGGACTATTAAAAAATCAAATCGGGTCACAGCTCACAGTCATTAATCACGCTTTTACTAATCGCCCTTACATTTAATCACTGTTTGACGTGACCCGGCATCACTTTATACTCATTTCGAATTTATTCCAGCATTAATTAGAATGCGTAAACCATTTATAAATCATGAATTATTATTGATATACATCTCTGGCATCAACGTGATCACGATCGTGACATGAAGGAGATATGCAAGTATATAAGTCGAGTGCAAGAGCCGGCATGCATGTATTTATTCTGAAACGGGAATGAAACCGAGGACCTATTCATCTTTATGGGAAGTATCGTGGCCTTTCGTTTACTCTTTGGTAAATACCTTGAACATTGCCGAATGTTTCCGAAGAATAATTAATTAACTCATAATTCCTACTTCTGATTCCTACTGCTACTTTATGCTCCCATTAACCGACCTCATTTTTCTTGCGCGAAAATTCATTAATTCGCCCCTATAACTTTTACAGCGCCCTGAGATTTCACCATGGAGCACTGTAAAAGTTATACTGACTGTTCCACAGGTCGTGTGTCATTTCTGACCTCTAATTTTAGTAACTTCGCATCGAGTAATATTAATAAAAATTGGCATACTAATGGTGAAAGTTCCTAAATTTTGCTGAGTGTAAGCAAAATTTTAAAACTTTGACCTTTTGACCTTACAATGTGGGTCCAAACCAAAAATTTGAATTTGCCTTATGGGGTTTCATTAAAAAAAATCGAGTTAGAAAAAAGTCTTAATAACATTGACTAAGATGTTAATTCTTAGGTTTTCGGACAAGAGAAAACCGAAAGTAACACTTTTTTTTACGAAAATTCAACCGTTGATCCAGTAACGTCACAGTCAAGGTCATAGGGGTGGTAAAATACTTGACATACCAACAAAGTTGTCGATCCATAGGTTTTAAAGGGTGCCCAATTCAATGGTATTGTCCTAATGATGGCCCTAGGTCAACCTTGAAAATGACACCGAGTGTCGAAACCATGGTCGGTTAAGTGATAAATAAAAAAGTGTGGATATTACCATTTGTGCTTTAATCATGGACAGGAAATGAAATTTTCTCTGAGAATGAAGCTTGAAGTCCTCCCGAAATCTAAAGCCTTCAAATGCGCAAAAATATGTGTGGGAGAGGCTAGTCCAAGAACGGAAAAGGGAGTTTGCTCATGGGACGCAGAAGCACCAGCATAGTGTCTCTGCTCCAATGGGGCCGAATTGAGTCATTTGAATCGCCGCAGAGCGTGGATCATGTGGTCGGGTCTCGGGAAGGAAGAGACAAATCAAGGCCTCCTGGAGAAAAGCCTCCAAGCAAGGTTGTTTCACCTGCGTGACGTCATAATACTCGGACGCGAGAAAACCGTAGCATGCCTTTGGTGGCGCGTTGACTCCAGTTCCCTGCTGGAACTATTGCGGTGCATGCCGAGTGATTTCGTGTTCATGGATCAGTTTACCACCTGGATTTTAAGAAGCTACGTTGTACGCGCTAGTATTATCATTGGCTGTGTTGCAACAAACCTCAGTGTTGGAGGTGACGGGAGAATGTTTCGCTAGTGAGGTATCATTAAAAGTAAGATAGCCTGAATTGTTTTAGTAATACCTTGTGAATAAGTGCTGCATGCTCCTGTGTTAGGATAAATGTCATTCCGTGCTGAAGAAATCAGCTGTTTCCGCTCTAGAAGACTACGAAAAATGAAGAAATGTCTTGCTGTCATTTAGAGGAAGGACTTTACATCGCATACATCATCTCCGGTGAGTACCCTTCTTGCATTGTGTTTTTTCAGAAAGATGTTGCACATCCATCGATGATATGGAAATTGGAAAAGATGTATGATCGTGGGAAAATAGTAAAATAATAATTGCAATATTGAACTCGCCTACGAAAAGATTTTTTATAATTGGGTTAATATACGCATGGTTGATGAGCTAAAGCGATTAAATTTTTTCATACAAGTTGTAGGGTTTTCTTAAGTAAAACATCTTGTGAAACGATTAAGCCTCATATGTACTTATTTTCCATACAGCAAATCAATAAAAATGTTAGTAGTCATAAGTTTACCCTAGTTGCAACTAGGATGAATTTGGCGCCTTATACTGAAATTAGATCATAAAAATTCCGGTAATCACACTTTGGTAGATTTTTTAAAGTAAATATAGCTCCTTTCCTTCAATTGCCCGGGTGTGAAAAATTTTCGAGGTGCCGAAAGAAGCTGGTTGTCGATGAAGAACGTATTTCGAATCAATGGAAAATATCGATGACTTATCAGGCGTAGTAGTGCGCAGTGCTGTGAAAACATGATTACCTACTATATCATTAGTACCATGATTGTTGAAATGTTTGAAGTCTATATTTAGGGAAGATTATCACCTTTCCCTGGATATCGATGCACTACGTTTAGTAGAACCTGTCGTGTAAACATCCTGGTGAATGCGTCTCTTCATTTATTGCGCTTCTGCTTCCTATGTGTAGCGAAGTTTTTATTCGAAATTCGTAGATTCTCGCTAAAAATTTACGATAGGAATATTTTTAGCAATAATTTCATGTTTAAGGAAAACATTATGAAAGATGAAAAGGTATTTTAAAATTGTGTTAACCGGGGGATTTCCTCAGTAATCAACGGAATTAGTAACCTTCGTTCACCTGGTGATTTCGACAACTGTTTTGTATTGGTGTTTCAAGTTGTGCTCAGGAATTCCTGAAAAATTAAGTTTGACCTTCGGTCCAGGAAAATTCAAATAATATAGGTGCTCAATCAGTGGGTTTTTGATTTCAAATATTCAATATCGTGTGGTAGGTGGACTGCTGTTAAATGAAATCGGATTAAAAACGTGATAGCTACCATTTTCTTTCATGTGTCGCCCAAAAACACCATTTTGATTGATATTGATTATGCATGGAATACCTTTGTTAATTTTAAGTATTATTTAGGCCCTCATTATTGCTGCAAATATATATTACGTAGTTTTCTACTGCTTGATGCCGCCTCATTACAATGTAATGATAAAAGCTGCGTCCACGCATTATTTTATAATTTACTGAGAACTAGCGATGACGTTTCAACAACATGGATGTGATATTTTTTGTTTACATCACTACATGTTAGTTGATAATGAGTGACTAGGATTCATTACTAACGTATGTGAATGAGAAAAATATCACAATCTGTAAATTCTAGTACCATTATTACTTCCCTAAGCAACTTAATGAGGATATATCGACAATTGCCCATATTCCGCATTGCTTCATTTATTGCTGATGTCATAATTAAACTACGTATCTAGATTCTCCTTTAATTCCCATTATTAATTCATATATTTATCATCGGCTTCACTTATCACGTTTCGCAAACACCTGAAAACTTTTGGACTTTTTTCTTACTGATTTAGACATTGTGATGCAATGGTTTGATTTTTACTAGCCAGAATATTATGCCGTTTTGTATCAAAATACAAGATTTAAAGTTCTGGTTTAAAAGAAGAGAGATATTTTCGGAATATGTTGTTAATGTGCGACGTGCGGCCCGTATAAGGTTCGGTTGTGACCCTCCAGGTAGTTATAAAATCCGTGCCTCTATTGCCAGCAGACCTTTCCGCATTGAGGATTGAAGCAGCTGTTGCAACAATTACTCTCGAGGGACTAATCAACGTTTGGGAAGAACTCGCATATCGACTTGACGTGAGCCGTGTGACGAATGGTGCCTACATTGAACTGTAAAACTGTTCATGACGGTCTTTCTTATGATGTATGATTAATAGCTGTAAGTTTAGTGTGCTAAATATTAGAAAGCGTTAAAACCCCGCCATTCATACCCGATATATCTTTCCGAATCAACCATCTTCCAGGTTTACGCAGGTTTTTCACGCCCCCCTTCTTGTGTGGGCGTTTTCCTGCAGTGGGTTTTTTCCAATACGGACGACAGTCATTATCCATAGGTTTTTCCCACGTTCACTAATATCTTTTTACATTTGGTCAATAGTAACTTTGTTAACTTATATTTTTATTTGTTGATTGAAAATGGAAATTCCATTTCTTATTATGTAATTTCTCTGCATGTAATTTCATGAGCAACTTGACAATGTATTTAACTGCATATATTTCATGTTTGACGAGGGGTTAGATGGAAGATGGGACTTTCTAGTCCCGATCTCGCCCAATAAAGACGTTTATTATTATTATTATCTTCGGGGTCCATTTCTCCGCTCCTCATTGCGATTCGAGGCGTTCTTTTCCACTCGTGTCTCTCTCTTAGCGGTGTCGTTTGATCGACTTCAAATCCTCCATCTTCTCCCCGGTTGGTCTTTGCGTCACTAAGAGGGAAGTCCGAACCAATTCGACGGGGCTCCCTCGAACCGACCATCCTTCTCACTTACTCAACTAAATTGCGTCCTACCCCCCTCCTAGCCCCTTCCTCTTCAGAGGGTGCGTGAGCCACGTGAGTAATCATATCTACCGCTCTATGGCGAGACGTTTTACGTCTTGCTCTCCCTTCTTCCCTTCATTCTGATGCCCACTCCTTTTTTCACCACAGTAGCCCTCCCATTTTTCGTGTCGCGTGATTTATTCGAAGCGTGTGGAAAGGTGAAAGGGGAGATGAAAAGGGACACCTCCGACCCTCTTGCGTCCTTCCCCGCCGGACTGCTCACCCCGCACTAGGGACACCACCATGGAGGAGACTTGGCCAATCATCCGCTCTTTTTGAGTTTTCAAGGGGACGGGTCAGGTCGCGATGAAGTTGCAAAATTCTATCGCCAGAGCGCACTAGTGCGGTGGAATGAGGTGGTCACCTTCATCCGTCTTTTTAATAGAATATCGATTCAATTATGGTTTTCTTATTTTAGATACCTACTTTTGATTGAGAGTCGCCGCAAGTAAAAATATCATGTTCATTTCGTTCTTATACGTTTGAGAGGGACACAGAAACGTTGGGTCTTTCATTCCTACTGATTTTTGGATCTAAAGATAATATACAGGGAATTGAGCAATTGAAAATGACGAAAATATGAAAATTGTTGGAACAAAACACTGAAATTTAGGTACACATTTCCAACGCGAGTGATATAGAAGCTATTCGTGAAGTGGACAAGCAATGAGTGAATTCAATTTTAATTCGTCGTGCTCCTCGCTTATCATGGCGAAATGTTTTAGAGTAATAAGAGTCTATAAGGATTCTTATAATTACTAAAAAATAGATCAGAAACGGTGATTACCTGATCGTAATTGAACATATAATATTTCATCTCTCACATAAAGTTCTGCAAGAAAGCCTCTGCAACTTTGAGGGCAATTAAAATTGAGAAATATTTAGTGAATTGGTAAAATTCCGTGAATATAAAAAACTCACTAATTTTAAATTTTTCGGAATCTTACTGACTAGTTAAGAATTATTGCACCCTCTTAGCTCAGAATATTGCCAAATTGTTTCGTAATGGTAGACGCGAGTTTTAGATCTCCTTATATTATTATTCCTTACGAAATATGCTCAAAAATAGCTAAATGTTTTACAAATAGACGTCCGCTCCCTCCTTAGAAACTGCGTGACTCGTTGCTCTAACAGAATAGTGAATACCGGTGATGAAGAATGTCTTGTATCATTATTATGCTAAGACCTCCTTCATGGTTATTGATATTATAGTCATCAATAATTTTGCCCCTTTAATTCATTTAAAAAAGCCACGTAGGGTCAAAAGCCAAGTGGGTCAAAAGCCGCGTAATTATAATTCTGGCTTCAGTTTTTGAATTCTACGAAGTCAAATTTACACAAACGCTCACTTTCTACTCAATTTTATTTTATGAAGAATTTAAATCGTGCTAAGCAGCTGATTAAGAAATGTGTTGTTTAACGCAACCTGCAACATATTTTGTGCTAAGCAATGCATTTCGACGACACATCAGTTCTTTAATTTTCTGTTGGCGATAGCTGACGATTGATGGAAATTAGGCAACAAAAGGAAAAAAAAGAAGAATTAGATACCATGTCAATTGGTAAACGCCCTCAGACTTGTCCGCGTTGATGTCGTAAACTTGGCGCCACTCCATTTCGGCGTACGTCTACTTCCTCGTGAGGCGGCTTCTGGCAAGGTCTTCTGAAGCTTAAGCGTCGATTGAGTTTTTTTTTACAGACGAGGGAAGCTTTCAAAATCGCGCACACGACGAGGAAAGTGGAGGAGCTTTATTTGCATACCAATCAAATCCGGATTACGCGCGAATCCAATTACCCTGGACGAATTGATTAATCTCCTCCCCTTCCGGGTGCGGACACGCGGCGGCGCGGCGCTGAATGCACTGCTTTTGTTTCGCGCCTCGGAGGTATTACGAGGAGGCTGGGAAGTGGTTGGTAGGAGGTTGATAGGAGGTTGGTAGGAGGTTGGTAGGAGGTAGGTACGAGGTTGGGAGGACGTTACATGGAGGTTTCCAAGGGATTGCGTGAGAGAGGCGTTTTCCCCTGCACCCCAACTTGCACCCCTTCATCCCCTCACACCTCGTTCCTCGCCGCTGTCGACGTCTCAAAGATGGGTGCGGCTCCCGCACCCTTCTCCATCTCAACCCCATCTTGGCTGGGTTTGGTTTGCAAATGAACGACCGCTCTTTTTGCTTCATTTCCACTCCGTGGCAAGAGATTTTTTTATTCAACAGGTCTTCCAATAATTGGACTCCCTGGCGATAATGAGGTTGGCAAATGATTTTTTATTCGATTTCTTCTCACTCATTTAGATTATCTCCTGGCGTTTAGTAAAAAAATTAACGCTATTTTAATGAAATTCCCCGTAAATTATATCCTATTACGTATTGGATGCATGATTGATGATAGAACGAAACGGTATTTTTCACGCTGAATTTTATGGAAAGAGGATTTTTATGTACTTACTTGAATTTTCTTAGGAATGTTTCTTGAGTTTACGGGATATATTTTCTTAACATTTAAAATATTTTTGGCCTTTATAATATCCGATTGAAAATTTACCAATTGAGGTGTAACTTAAAGCGATAAAAATGCGATGAAACTTTCACCAGCAGAGATATTGTGATGCTTTAACGCTACATCCCTTTTTAATAATTTTTGATTTAAGCAGTTGCGGAATATCGTTGTTCCATGATCTGAAAGAAAATTACTCTGAATTTTGGATCAGCTATTAACTGAGCAAATTCAATTACGTTCATTTCGAAAGATGCAAAAAAAGTTGTGTTCCAAAATAGGTGACCCATTGATACATGCGATGTATCTTACCTCATGCAATAATGTAGATTTTTTGCTTTTTGTTTTCTAGAAAAATCATTTCAAAGTTCATAAAATAATTATTAACTTTGCAATTTAAAATTATATTTACTAGTTTAAAGATTTTAGAAAAATATTTAAGGCTGTATTTGTGACGCTCAAGTCGTGCTGTTGCGCAAGCTGAGAAAATATATATAATAAATATCATGCCAAAAAGTTTTCCACATGAAGGAAGTTTCAATTTCCTAAGTGAAAAAACAGTTCCTAAGGTTTTGGCCAGAGTTACCTATTCGATTTCCGCTCTGTAGTCACTGACAGAGTTGCGTGACGAGAATAGCTCTGCATATTATATCCTCCACACAGATTAGATGCACCCCGCTGCTGTCACTGAGTTGTTGGCCTGCTTCGGATTCTGTGATCACAGCGCTGGCCCCCGCCGCAGCATCCACAGCTCTGATGACGGAGAGGTGACTCGTTGGGCTCTGAGGTCGCCATTGTCATCGCATCTCCGTCCAAAACACCGCATTCGACAAGCTACCTCCTCCTGTGTGGTCCACGACCTATCCGTGCACGTTGGAAGCAGGACTTAATTTAGCCCCACTGGTCCAATTAACGCGAAGCCATGCAGCGAATAAGTGAGGTCTCTTGAGACGCCGCGGCGTTCCTTTGCTGATTAGTGCTGCATTCGCGTGCTAATTGCCTCCTATTTACACAAAAAATGATGCTTTGATACGGTTATCTAAGTAATTCACTGTATCAAAAATCTCCAAATATTTAAAATTGCTCTAAAATTCATATTTGAAATGTACAGAGATACGAGATCGTAGGTAAAATTTACCCAACCCGGAGTGTGCTTCGCAATTTAAGACCTGCACAGTTTTGGTTGGCGTTTATGTAAGTAAAACTCATCAGAGGGTATTGTAGTTGGAATGTAACGGAAAAAACCCGCATTATATCGTTTTATTGATTTGTTTTTTAATCAAAAAGATAATCTCACACATGCGGAAAATAATGTGCGCATTATTATGCATCATATTTGAGGTATAATGTGCAGCTCCGTCACCTTCGTGGAAAATACTCTGTAGCATGTTTTAGCCAGGCATTCTGTATGTAACCAGAATATAGGGATCATTAATTATATTAATTAATTAAAATCAGTCGGTGTAGGAAGGGTGCGCAATTGTGTGTGCCTCCCGGCATCAAGAGTATTTGGGGTGTCCAAAGGCTTTAGAACGCGTCCCCTCTATGGTGATGAAGGATGCAAAAAAGAATAATTATAATTGTTTTGAAGTACCAGCTGAACGAAAAATTGAGTGAAGAGCTACACCAAACAAACTTTCGGCTTGTTGAATTGTTGATGATGATGATAATTTTGAACGCATTTACATTTTTCACTTTTGTCATTCGATTTTTAGTTCACAGAACTGTTTTACGCATCCTATTGTTTCATTTACCTATAATTTTTTGGTGAGTATTTACATGGCAATGGCTTTTTTTGTTAGAAAGATATGAAATACAATAAATGATTGGGAAATTTGAGAAAAAAAGAATCAAATGAAAAATATATTGATTCAATCGTATCAACAATTTGACCAATTATTATTTGAATTCAATTTTGTCAACTATTTAATTAATTATGAAAGATTGAAAAATTTTTCACCGACCCTATTTTTTTAAAGCGCTTTAGAGAGGATATTTCTAGTTAATGTGGCTCAAGTATTGTAACCATTCGGCTTAAAACAAAATGTTATACAATTTTCTGAGTACTAAAATCTTTAATGTATTCCATATTTTTCGAGTATTATTTGGCGCATAAAAATCCGGGGCAGACTCTGGTACTTTGATTTGTGTATTCATCGGACTGGATCGTCGTGTGTCCGGGGTGAGGGGTGAATTTAATTGCTTTTTGTAATTTGATGTTGCTTTACGTATTTTTTCAGTATCCTCTGCTCTCCACCTTTAATTTTGCTTTAAAACAACCCTTTCGCTATTTTTTTTAAGCGTTTTGCGTCACGATGAAATGGTTCCATTAAGTCAACTCTCTCTAGATTGCAGAATTCTGGTATAATTACCCGCACCTCGAGGGGATAAATTGCGCAATTGGAGTAGATGGTGTCGTTTGCGTCAACTGTTTGCGTGCTTGCATGGAAAGGATATTGGCGGCGGACTCTCCCCTCTTTCCCTCCCGTTTCTAAAGGTGTCCTAACGGAGGATATCATGGCAAGGAGAGCTCAGCTATGTTTTTCATTAGATCTCGATCAATTCAATGTGAAAAAAGTTACAAAAATAGAAATAAATAAATACAATGACGAATGATCGAAGTCTTTCCCGAAGTATAGAATTGTGGACGGTTACCCGGGATTTTCACCGGGTCAGGTTCTCCATCACGGCCGAAGTTTCGAGGCGCAAGTCGTCTCCATTACCGTCCACCACGGTCCACCGTCATCAAGGCATTATGCCCAGATAACGGTGAGCCTTGATGGAGAAACCGCGACACGTCGGCCGTTATGGAGAACCTGACCCGGTGGAAATCTCGAGTAAACTTCTAGGAAAAAGGATACTGAAGGAATTACTTAATGTGTTTAATATTAATGAGAATATTATGGGCTGGGGACGGGCCCTCGTGTACGTTTAGTTATTAAGTTAAAATACTCGATGTAAAAGGCCAATGCTGTTGTTTTCGGTGTTACGGGAATAAATATAAAACAATAATAAAAAAATCAGTCAAACATAACTGCCACCCGCCTGTGATAATAAGTTGTAGAGAGATGCCATTCATTCATTAACGATAATAAAATCACAGCATTGGTAAACAGCGACCCTCCTTTTCTCCCTTTCTCTGTCTTCCAGTTAGATATCTTTGGATCTTCTTCGGGGTACTTTTACGATAATCATTTCTCTCAAATAGCTTGTCATCGTGTCGTATGGCCTATACGCAGTTTACGTATCCCCCTGGAAAGCATTTGCGAAATACATAGCGATTAGACACTCAAAACTTAGTGAAATTTGAGGGGTGGAGGGAGAAATGAGTCACCACATTCGGGAAAGGCCCCCATCTCCCCTGCGTCCACCGTCGACCCCTTTGGCAGTGAGCCAGCCGGGTGCCATTGCGTCGCGGATCGAGCCTTACAGCCTGAAAGCATCTGCTTTCGGACTCCTCTAGCGCTCTCGCTGTGAATTGCGAAGCGCCAAAGCACGCCCGCCCTTACGATGCAGAAAACCCATTTGAATGCATTAGGAGCAGATAGCGGAGCATATTTCAAGGATGGATGTCAAAGATGAAAACGGACCAATGCATATTTTTTGTAATGCATGCTTTCACGGCGGTGGTAATTCCAGTGTCCACACTGGTCATTTACTGGCCATTATACTCGTTTGTCCATTTGGAGATATAGTACAGTTTTTTGTGCAACAGCGGGCATATTTACGAGAGTGGAATAAAGACATTGTATAGATTAAAAATGACCTTGTAGGTACAAGTTTAATATGCAAGTTTAAAAAGAGAAGTAGTAACTATTTTCCACAATTATTTAATGCGTACGATGCGTTTCAGATGACAGAACCATCATATAGAACAACGCTCTTCTTTTCAGTATATTGAAACTACATTTTATTTCAATATGTCAAAATTCCGCGATATCACGCCTAGATCGGTTGAATTTAACATACATGTGATGGAGTTCACCGCGAAAATGCAATGTGCCTCGTTCGGGATTCGAGCACAGATTTCTTAAAAGATTTTCTCACCTCTTGCGCTAAAATGTGGACTTAAGAGGACGCGTTATTATCATAAGAAAATATTTTTGTGACATATTTCTAGTTTTATACTAGCGATATCATAAAGAAATTTTCAGGAAAATGGAGAAATCGCTTATCCATCTTTACTTCGATCTCTAATAAGTAAAATGTTCCCCAGTATTTTCTTAGCAGTAAACATTTTTGCTAATAAAATGCGATATTTAACTACTCTATGTACACTAAAAGTTTATACATAGTAGCGCTATTTTTTAGCTAATGCTGTTAAAAATTTTCATTTTTAGAAAGAATTAAATGAGACAAAGTCTCGATACTCAACATTATACTCGAGTCCAAAAATGACTCAGTTTACCGAGACTTGTCTTCAAAGTAAATAGGCTTAGAGGGTATACGATTACAATTTCTCTTGTAGAAGACGGTATTCCATTTCATCATGATGTAAATTATGTCCACGCATTAGATAGCGTAAGTTCACGAGCAATGAGTCGCGAACAAAGACAAAATCCGTTTGGTCTAGCGGGAGCTGTGGATCCTCTCAATACCCGAACACCTTTTTTGATGGTCTTCATTTTCGATGAATGTCATCTCAAATTTTCTTTGCTGATGTTCTTTATATCGTACCTGACTGGTGATATGGAGATTCGGGTCCGAGTATCAGTCACTCCAAATGATGTGTTGGTTCACGGAAAATTTTGCCCATGGTGTATATTAGAGTGGAATCATTTCAGTCTGTCTCTTATTGATTAACACCATAATGGAAGCATTAATGTCGTTTCAATTAATGATGCATCCATTTCCCATATTTGATCTACTATTTTGTGGAACGTGTACCGGACTTAAGCACTTATTTTCTTTACTCATGGGAAATCGTCATTAGTTTCTGGGTTACTTGGGGAACGGAGAGGTTGAAATAAATGGAAGGCGGTATCTAGGGATTGTTTCCTTATGGTTTGATGAACATGACATCTTGGTGTAATGATTTTTGCACCGATATTTTCGCCGATAACCTACGTTATTGCCAATGATTACCTTAGTGCTCCGTCAAGGTCAACAATTTAGTTGGAGTCAACTCAACAATTGAGTTGGAGTCATTTGATTAAATGACACTGTTCATTTAAACGTTAAACTGTGCAACGCGAAATATTTTAGTCAAGTAAACATATAATAAACTTTCTGATCATCCTCTATTCCTGTCACATTGGAATTTAATGCGCACAGAACCAAGTATAGTATCCAGAATAGTAGTATCTCTATCCTTGGTTGCGAACGAAAACCGTCACTTAAAACCGTTGAAATTGAACGCATCTATTCCAAACCATAAGGAGATAGGTTTACGAATGTGCGAATTTCAAGAAATAACTTTCCCATTTGTTTCGCATAAAAGCTTTTTGCTTATATCGACGTCATTCAATGATATTAAATCGCAAAATTAGAGCGCAGAGGATGTAGATTATTCAATCCTTACATTTTTATATTAACATTTTTGCCAGATATATGAGTCAACTACTGCGCCATTTTCAGGTAACTACCTTGATTTAACTTCAATTAACGCAATCATTTCCTAATAACTGGAAAAGTTGTGTTATGAAGAGGTAAAATTTAATTTTTACCATGATTCTTGTGCTACGCCGAATATTAAATACATTTTTTGTTGATGGCAGTTAAGGTTGTAACATTTCACCACGGAAAAGGAGAGATTGCTCGAAATAAATTTAGTTTTTACTCTAGCTACATATCTTGTACTTACACAATTTTGTATTGGATTTGAAGAAAACTTGGTCAAAACTTAACAAAACTTACCCCTCACTAGGTACCCCTATCTATGCCAGCTTTAGTGAAACATTTTCGTATTTTTGAACACGCAAAAACGTGGATTTTCAAGTGCAATTTCCAGATAAAACTGCAAAAGCTTATCCTTAGCGGCTGTCAGTCGATGAGGTACTAATCGAAGGCCAAATTATGAATTTTTCATTAAAATTCATGCTACGTCGCTCAAAACAACCTCTTTCGTATTTTCCTCAAGGGGTAGCATGTGGAAGAACATCGATTTCTCTCTTCACTTTGATCAACTTTACCAAGTGAAGGCTTTTTTTTTAAATGCGATGTACTCCGATGTAATATTGACCGCTACACGCACATCCCAGCCATTTGCCTCCCGCCAACCATTAAACGTCCATTCAAGGGCAGTGGACGTGCTCAGAATGGGGTGGGCGAAGAGGAACAGTCTGTTACAGTGGAAAAGGGGGAGGAGAAGGCTTTCTCGAGAGAAAGATTCTGTCGGGTAAATCATAAGCGGCTTTCATGATCGATCTGTTCGGAGCTAAGCGCGTCGGGGAATGTGAGAGAACGCTGGCGAAGATACTTCGGCGGCTGACACTTCGTGGACCAAGGTCTCCACAAAATACCCCGCCAGCCGCTTTAATAAGCGTGCGGTGGGAAGGTGTTTCGACAAATTTTAATCTAACACAGGTTATTATTATTGAAAAAGATTAAAACTTGGGTTGTGCACCAGGAGTATTTCATAATTCGTTGTTTCGAGCGTGACTTCATGGAATCGACTCGACATAATGAATTGCAAAAAAATTATAATTCCGCATAAATTTGTACACTTTACAAACTAGATTTCGACGTTCTCCAGATGATGACGAACCAGGCAGGGGCCAGAAACTTAGGCCATACAGTAGTAAATTTATGTGGAATTATAATTTTTTGTATTTCATAATGGCAGACTTTTACGCTCCGCTATCTCTTGCGTTGTAAAGAGGTTCAAAGATGAAAACGGGGTGAGAGTAGAGCTCGCGACGGACTAAATCACACGAGCGGCGCATGAATTTCACACATTCAGGATCGGGGGCTAAGTTCCTTTCCCTGGGACACCTCGCATCGCGTGGATATTTGCTTGGGGCGTGCGAAGACTTCAACGGGGCTTTGAACCCGGGACGCTTCAATCGGTAGTTCAACATTCTACCCAAAACGGCACCACAAACCTCTTTTTTATTTCATGAAGTAATTTTTATTTTGGCATTTGTTCTCCATTAAAAACTTTTTGCACGTAGGAGTTCGGCAATGTATTCATGTAATGTTATCGTTTCTTTCGAGACTGGACACGTATGATGGTTACAAAGTATTATCCGCAGTGTTAAACTGGTAGATTCTCTCGATCTTTATTCTTAATACAATCTCAGCCTACACCAGAGTCTACAAGTCTCTGCAGATCCGAAACCTTCACTCAAGCGTCAATTTCAAATGACGCGTTTAACTAGCAATCAATACGCCTTCAATGTTGCCGAGCATGTTAATAAGAGGGTAGTTATTGGGATTATATGCTTTCTAACACAATAATGCTTTAAAAATTAATTCTTCGAAGTGCAAGATAGCAGAGAAAACTGCCTTTCCTCCTCTCTACGCGCGTGTGACACTCGGCCTGTGTCTTTGTCTGGAGTAAGGTTTACTCTCACCTAACAAAACTTCTGGTTGAATCGCTAAGTGAGTGAAGAAAACGGTAACTGACGGAGAGGTTAATTATTTTTATCATGAATTGTTTCTGTTTCTCCTTTCTGTATGCTAAAAATATGGCATGTATGGACTAAAAGGCCTAGAACAACCGCTAGGGCGTTGGAGATATCTACGGAAGGTGGAGGGTTGACAATTAGTTGCTCAACCTTACGTTTTGGAAAATGAAAACGAAATATGATCATGCAATAACGCTTATCGTCGAGTACTGTCAATCAGTCAGAAAATTGTTATGTTTAAAAAGAAGTTTGTTTAAATCAAGCCTCAGAAATTACGTGAGGGTAAGTACATCTATATATTCATTAATGAGGCTAGGCGCTTAGGGGTGGGGTGGAGTGGGTTGAACTTATTTTCACCCAATGCATCGTGGACGAGAGGGGAGTCTTAGAAATTATCACGCAATTTGTCTGCTAAAAAGTGTAAAATTCCGAGAAAACTCTATAAAACTAAATAAAACATTAAATTAATGGATGGTGATACTATGATGATTCTATGATTGAGGTGATACTATTAGGAAACATAGTTGCGAACTAACAAACAAAGAGAGTTATAAATTAAACCAGCTTCGTACATTCCTCACAGCTTTATATATTCCCTAATCGAATTCAAACACTGTGTTATTTTCAAGGGGAGCCACCTTAAAAAAATATTTCACATATATATTATAAGTGTTTTCATGAACCCTTCCCCCACTCCTTATGGGAATACATATAAAAGCTTTGTGAGAAGCATTTTGTCAGTGAAAAGACGCATAGTCGCCGAACTCTATCGCGGAATATTTGAAGTAGTGTGGAATGTTGAAAGCTCGTTTCATTTGCCATATTTAAATAAAACAGATTTCCTATCTGTAATCTGGCTAAATCATATTCAATAATAACTGTAGTGGTTATGTGGCACAGTAGACCCTCGGGTATGAAGTCACCACCGGCCAACCAAACGCGTGCCTCGACGAACTCTATAGCGAACGAACCGAGTGTTAGCGGCGCGCGGACAGGTCCCGACCTGCTGTGTTTGCGCCGGTAAATCTTTCGGTACTCGACGGTACAGTCAGCGCTACCAGTCACTCAAAATGAGTTGGGTATCATGAGTATTATGATGCACCCCTGATAGGAATCGTCTGCACAGAAAATAAATGCAGCCAGGAAGGAGGAACTTAGTTATGGAACGCAGCGAGGCGGAGATTCCAGAAAAAGGAAGGATTAATGCTGCACATTCATCATGATGTATACGTTTTGAGTAAGGCTACGTAAGAATCCTTACCCTTAATTCCTCATAATAAAAAATTGCCAAATCCAGTTTTTAAAGCTAGCGTAATAGAGCACACATTTACGTATTTAGACAATGAATAAGCATTTTGGGAGAGCTGTCGTGAGCTCAGAGATGGAGGGGGTTGAACCAAAGCACACTACAGTCCAATGAGGGGAAAGTATAAAAAAAATTCAGTAATTAATGGATGCCCCCAGAGCTGGAATTTTGCCATTTTAGAGTTTTATTACGAATGCAGAAGTCGAAATTCGCTCCAATTATATTTTAGCCTGAGGAAAAATAGAACGCCGGATTAATTTTGTCACACCGCTTAGACGGAGAAGGATGACGAGTGAGCTCTGGACCGTGTTAGCGGGCAGTCAATGCCCTTCTGGGTAGTGGAGTGTGAAAGCGGTTGTTGTGGAATAGGGGTTATTTTTCAATCGTTTCTTTCTCCCCTCCATGAAAAAAAGGGATAGGGATGGTAATTGAACGTAGTTTATGCGATGATCTATGGCTTTTCTTGGCAATCGGGTAAAATCCTGAGAGGAAAAATGAATAAGATCGCTTGAGGTGTCTCATCGCGAACCAATATCCGAGGCTAAAATTGATTCACAAAACTTTCGAATTAATGTGAAAAATGGAAAATAATGAGTGAAGTAAGTATATACCTTAAAATAAATATTATAAAAATTCTTACACTCCTTGAATTGGATTGAAATAAATGTTTCAACCGAAATAAAGAACGTAGGTTTCCGCGGCGATGGTTTGATCTCTGCATTTCTTCAGGGTTTTCTTCCGCGTCAGCTTGTATGTGGACAACAGTTTCGCTGGCTATCCTGCCAGCGTCTTCAGGTCGAAGGTGTCGGCTGTTGGTTTCTGCCTCGCTTATATAGGTACATTGGGCTGGATGGGAGCTGCACTGTGATTGGCTGTCTGACTGGGCGCTTCTCTCTGATTGGCTCTCTCTTTGCTGACTCTTTTCCAGGCGCTGTGAAGGAAGTATCCATCTTCTCTATTGAAAATCAATGGTGTTTTTTGAATTTCTTTTGCTTTCCTGATTTGTCTAAGGAAGTATCGGCACTCCTTAACTAGAAGTTTCTTCTCCTTAAATTTGATGTCGTGGCCAGGTTCCGATCATGCATGTTCGGCGATGGCAGAGAGCTGAAACTGTTTGTTCTTGGTCGCCCTTTGATGTTCTTTAATCCTCACATGCATGGATCGGCAAGTTTCCCCTATGTAGGATTTTCCGCAGGAGCAGGGTACCTTGTATACCCCCTCATACAGTTCTTGAGGAATGATGTCCTTGGGCCCGGGGAGGAAGTCTCTTATCTTGGTCACACAGTTATATCTGGTGACCACATCATGCTTTTTTAATATTCTGGCGATCATCTCTGACGTTCCAGAAATGAAGAACGTGTGAACAAGCAATACCTTCGGATTTTTCCAATCATACCCAATTGATTTGAGATTTTGCCGTTTTATGGCTGGTTACATGCGCAGAAGCCAACATAGATTTTTTTCAATTTAACTTGAGGTAAAACCTCAGGAACCTCAGAAAATCTCAGGAATATTTGAGCAGCATCATACAAACGGGTAACAAATGACCAGGTTGCTCTAAACCGCATTCGTGGTCATCTACTCGCCCTCAAAACAGTGGATTCTCTTAGGGAGAGGTTTTAGCTGGATTAAGGCTCACTTTCAATCGATTATTCCATTACTTTCCCCTGAAATCGGCGGGGAGGTGAAAGGTAAGAATGGAGGGTGGGATATTGAAGTAGTTTATGCGATAGTCTTTGGCCTATTTGTCTATCATGTAAAACCCTTAAAGTAATTATGATCGAAATTGCTCAAATAGTGCTTATCAGTTACTAAGATATGAGGCCAACGTTTTTGCGCCAAAGTTAAGTAGTTGAAATGGAAAAAGGAAAACATTTAGTCCAGTTATTACTTAGAAATACATAAAATGGTAATCCTGATACACCTTCTTCTTCGTTATTGTTGGATTTGATTGAAATAAAGTTTCCAAATGAAGTAAGCAAAAACATGCATCACAAAATCTTCGCTATCAGCCAATCAACCCATCAGGGAGGGATGTGGAATTTTGCCATTTCCTTCTTGGTCACACGCGCATTTGCCGAAATTCGTTGACGAACGCGGGCCGGTCAGCTCTGGTCCACATTCGTGGACATCTACTTGCCTTCTGTAGAGTTGATTCTCTCGGAAAGTGTGAGAGAGGTACTAGTTGGATTGGGGTAATTTTCAATCGATTTATCCCACCCCTCCTTCCCCACTGAAATCGGTGGAGGGGGGGGGGGAAGAGAGAGAGAGGGGGTTTGGGGTGGGAATGGGCGACGCACCACCTGCGTTTCTCTGTGCACTGCTACCCCACTCCACCCACCGGCGCCCTATCCCCCTTTTTTCGCGCCTCGCCGGGTTTTCCACTGCCGCCTCCGCAAAGAGGAGAGAAAGGCTCTCGCCGCTCGTGCAATATCGGGCGACTTCCACGCCAACAGGTCCAACCCTTTCTCTCCCCCAAAGCGCAACCACCGCTCTCATCATTTTCCACCCGAAAGGAGACGGATTGAGTAGTCTCTGTTCTGGCAGGTGCATTGACTTCTCGTTGTTTAAGTGAATCCCGGGCCCTCATTCGGGAGAATAATTTTTTTGCATAGAAATCGACCTCAATTTTTAATACTCGAATCCACCATTTCATGAATGTAGTATTCCAAATCATTGTATAGAATATTGAGGAATTATTATCGGTTTCTACATTAGGGTTCAGGTTTAATTCAGACGTATTGGCCGACGTTTCGCGAAACGACTTGCCTTTAATTTTCAAGGCGCGTTATTGAATGAATATCTAATTTAACAATGTATGATCAATTATATTATGTAATATTATTAATGAATGTGAAAATATTCATTCAGTAATACGCCTTGAAAATGGAAGACATGTCGTTTGCCGAAACGTCGGCCAATACGACTGAATTAAACTGGTTTTGAACCCAAGAATTCCTTAATAGTATTCACCAGAAAAATTAAAATCGTTTATCACTGAATAGAACTTTGTATGCAGTCACGCTCATGGTGTAAAGTTAGTTATATATACCAATGCCAATATCGAAAAGATTGAGTGGTCTCTGTTTTGGCAGGTGCATTGACTTCTCGTTGTTTAAGTGAACATTATTATTATCATCTGCTAGTGTAGAAATTGACCTCGAATGTAAATAGTACTCAAATTTACCATTTCATCAATGGCGTATTCCAAAGCTTGACATAGAACTTTAAACGCTGTCACGCGCACGCGCAATTTTTACTTGGTGTAAAGGTATATAAACCAAGTAAAAATCCGCCATGAAAAAATCTTTTGGCTTAAATAATCACTGGCCGGTTAGATAAATGCTTATTCTAAAAAGCCTTCCCGAGTTTTCCACCGAACTATGTAGGGCAGCAACGTCAACGTAAGAGAATAAATTATCACCACAGTATTAATAGTAATTTCCGCAGTATTAACTCAAGGATACAAGACGTTTTCCCGCCTGCTTATTTGTATTTATAAAAATCGCCTCTCGCACTGCTGGCCTCTGAGCGATGCAAATTTCCCAGAAAGGTAAGCTATAATCAGGGCTGCTAAACAAAGTTTTTCACGATATTCTCAAACTTGGTGAATCGAGAAGACAAGATGAGATATTGTTCCTAGGTTTTAAGAAAGCTTTCGACACTTTACTTCACGACAACATTTTGCGCAAATTTCAGTCATGCGGCATAAACGAAGCACTAGTAAACTGGATACGGAACTTTTTGTCGGAACGTGAGCAAAAAGTAGTTCAAGACGGAATTAGTTTTGATGTAGTTAAAGTGCATTCTGTTCGTATATACATTAGAGACCTATGCTCTCAAATTAGCTGTAAAATACGCTTATTTGCTGACGACGCTGTCATCTATCGCGAAATGAGATATCACTCTAGCTTTGAAATTCTATCATCGGCTTTAAACGACGTTCTTCTGCCAAGAGTGGGGACACGAATTTAATCTGATCAAATGCACGGTGGTACATTTCTTGCGGTGGTCGTCCAAATATCCCCATGCATATGTTGTGGATGGTGTTAACATAAAGGCGACAGATGAAGTTAAGTATCTAGTTAGTATAGAGTTTCGATAACTTCGACCCTATCTCGGGGAACACATATTTGAAAATTTGTTGTTAGAACTATGAAGGAGCTAGGATTTATCAAGTGCTTCAGGGGAAGAGTTTCGGATGAAAAGGTAAAAGAGAGGTGCTATTTTGCACTCGTCCGGCCGCACCTTGAATTTTCAGCTAGCATATGGGATCCGGTGCGGAAAGACTCAATCCGTGGGATTAATAAAATTCAAATGAAAGGAGCGCGATTCGCCATAAAATGCCACGGGCTTACGGAAAGCGCTACGCAGATGTTAAACGAATCGTAGTGGAAGCCGCGATGAACTCGGAGGCTGCGCGATAGGCTTAGATTGTTAGAGCAATTGAGAAAAGACATCTTCAAGAAAGACACGGAGAATATCATATTAGAACCCCACTATATTTCCAAGTCCGACGGAAACCATAAATTAAGAGGAATATTTTTCCGGACATATGGGTATGGGACTTCGTTTTTTCCCCGAACAATTAATGATTTTAATAAATGCTAGTCGTGATTTCGTCAGAGCATTTCCTTTCTGTGTGTAAACCTGTCTGGTGTCCTAACACCCCCACCAAATTCCTATTAAGGCGGCTTGCGGGTTAGCGTTTTTATATAGATGAAGTTTATATTCGTGATGATGATTTAAATCAAATTCGTATCATTTCAGTGTTATTCCTCGCAAGGAAATACTCTCTATTGCAAGTGTTGAGACTTAATGGATATCTCTGAGGTCTTCGCCGTGCTATGGACATAAATTTGCATGCGGCCTACTTGGCAGCATAAAATCAATCTTCTACGGATGCCTCCTCTTGGTTTTCCTCTTGAACTTGACCATCAATGAGATCAAATTCGTCTGGAATTGAATTCTTCATATTAAACTACCAGGAGTTTTTAAGCATTTTCTCAAAGGCGACCTCATATGCGTTGCGTACTTAGCGCAATGTTCTTAAAATAGATTTCCCATCAGTTGTCATGGAAACCCTTTGGATGAGATGCACTAGCCAAATGCCTTAAAAAGACTCTTCTGATGAAAATAAACCATTTATGTTCTGGAAATTGTTTTTAAACATACTTCCCAGTGTCGGACCGAAACATTTTTCATATTAGCTTGATTCTGACGACAATTCAACGTTAAAAATTATGAAATTTTGTATAATTATGCTCAAATTAATTAACTAAATTTTCATGCGCAAAAAAAGTTGTAAATTTTCTCAACTGATGGCGTTAGTTTTTCCTAGAACTTTTGACACTAAAAGTTTTGGGAGGAAACGAGATCATAGTCAGTCCATTCCGAAACCTTGTTTTTCAAATTGTATATTTTTATGCGTAACAATCACTTATTAGTAAATCTAAAACTTAATCAGATTCAACATTTTCAGATTCCATTCCAAAAATTTAGTGAGCGGAAAAAATGCATGAGATGATGCACCTATAAAATGTAGAGAGTGGAATGTGGGCGTGGTGAAAGTTGTAAATATAAAAGAGTCACATGGTTCTCTGAAAGCAGTGTTTTTTATAGTCCTTACTCAAGAATCAGACTCTTGTGCACTCATTAGTAAACATAGTCGGCAACCACGCTGTAATCCTTATGTATGCATTTCATACTTACTTTGAGAAAACCGGTTTTTCAAAAGATCTTATTTTTTTCTAAATATGTTATTATAAACCCAGTTGTCATTTATCCCTCATCAGTAACTTCAACTTTGGACTAATTAGAGGGAAAAATATTTCTAAAGGTGGATGATGTTTTACTTTGTAATCTATCTTTTTTCATCAGCTAAAGTCGAGTATTTTTCAACACCTTTAAGTGTGCGATAATTATTTTCATGTACAACCGAGGAATACACATTTTTATATACCATAGATTTATGAGGTACGGCATTAGGGCTACAAAGATCCTGAGGACTCAAACAGGCTCCGCGTGACCATTCTCTTTTTTTCGCTATCCTTTTGAGATAGACATCTGCGAAGCTTACCTTAATCGACACGATACAAACTTTTGTGATATTTTGTTCTCTGTTTACTCAATTCGTTATTTCTCGCCTGAAACGCAAAATAATACTTTAAAACCGGCTGTAGAGTTGCCGAGCCGGATAACATTCAACTCTAGGAAAAATTGCTGCATGATCCGTTTTACTTATCTTGTTGTTTCTTTTACTTTTCGGTTGTACTTAACAACAAGCATCTATATTGTCAGGGTCAGTACGTTTTTCATTTTTCAGTGTCAATGATTGAATAAACAACGATGGAAGGAGTTAGGGGAGGTTTGCTTGAACTGACTGGAAAATAGAGGCAAGAAGAAGGAAATATTTATTTATTTTCTTTACATTCGTGTTTCGTGGCGATTGAATGGCATGGTGAGGAAGAAGCTTCAATAGTACCGCACTTGTATTTTTTATCATAATCCATTTAACTCACAAAAAGTCATTTAATTGTTGAAATAAGGCTAGTCTAAGTAATAGCATTAGCATTGTTGAGAACCAATCGTAATTCAACGGATAGAATTTCTGAGAGGGAACAAACATTGAGCTTCAGAGGCAGTAATTTTGTTTGATAAATTTTTAAATAGAGGGAAATTTCTCCCTCCATAGCGTTTCGGACAATAACGCTCAAGCCGAAGGAGCAATCTGGTGAATTAGTTTCAGGCAATAAATATTTATTCCACTATTTTAGTTCTCTATCCACACCGACTGCATGAATCTCTATTAGTTTTGATTTTATTTTCTCTTTCTTCCGTTACAAATGTCACCAGGATATGCTACAAATCTGGTCTAGAGTATATCATATGGAAATCTTATCTAAAGAAATTGATAGGTCACTCTCATCAAGATACAGTTGAAATTGTGGCTGTTAGAGGTATGTTGATAGGATAAGTTGAAAGCTACAAATTAATAATTAGTTTACCTTGCTAATTCTCCAAGTTGAAGGCTGAAACTTGGTGCGCAATCTTTGATTAAGTATAAGGCGGTTTTTATTCAAGAGACGACGATATAGTGCAGGAGAAGCGCAAGGTGTTTTAACGATGATGCATACGAAGCGTATTGGGGAGTAAGAAGTAGGAAGGGGTCACTTCGCTTTTGCCCCCCATGGTGGGTGCACACCGTGGGAAGGACGCCAATGGCAGGGGAGGTCCAAAGGGTCGATGGTCATGGCTTGGCGTAGCTGAATGGTACCGCTAAATGGGAAAGGGCTGACAGAAACCCCTCCTTGCTGCGTTGGCTCGGTCCAGCCTGGAATGATCGAGACCCTTTTACTCACTGTCTGAGCGCTATAATGGGAAAGGCCAGGGCGCGGAGGGATGAGAGGAAGGAATTCATGCCGAGGAGCGCCGTGGAGTGAATTGGGAGGTGACGGAGATCCAATTTGCAAATCAATAGCGGATATCGTGGATTACGTCTTGTTTTCAGGGGGCGAAAATTCTATAAATGAGGTGGATTAGGAAGGCGATTGAAAAAAACACAAGCACCGGAGGGTCAATAGGGTACCAGAAGGAAGTATAAACTCAACTGCTTATAACAAAATTATTGACGAGCGACTGAATCTGCATTAAATTATTTGGGGTAGTGCCACCGAAAATTTAGCTGTGTGAGTCTTTTGTGTCTTTCATTGTGTTCTATAGTGTGTGTACCCTAGCTGGGTTATGTTTGTATTGTTTGAATCTTAATCATTAGTCAAAAATCCAAAGATTGATTTGACGTAGCTCTCCATTCCTCTTTCCCATCCGCTGGCCTTTTCATAAGGCCGCTATACACGGTGAATGATCATGCGAATGAAATCATTCGCTGTTGTATAACAGAAAAATTCGCGAAAGAACCGTCATGCGCATGATCATTCAGTGAAAATTAGAACATGTTCATTTTGCTCGCATGGTCCTGTTAATGACCGCGTGATCATTCAGCATGATCATGTGCATGATAATTCACCGTGTATAGCGGCCTATAGCGACGTATTTCTTCTCTTTTACGTCCTTAATAATCTGTTCTATGTAACTCATTCGAGGCCGTCCCTTGCCTTTCTTCCCATCCACCTGTCAGTCTACGATTGTTTTCATCAGTCCATCATGTGTCATAATGTGGCCAACTAAGTTGTCCCGTATTCTGGCTAAGGATTTTAAAAGACTTTTTTCCTACTCCTCTTAGCCTTTCCACGTTGCTTACACGGTCGAGGAAGTGCTAAGTACCAAGTAAGCTAATATAAATATTCAGATTAAAAAAGATGTTTTATGAGAATAATATCAATCATCCATGGTGAATGAAGAAAGGGGTAAACGGAATATTTTGAGTGTTATCATTTTTAAGCCTTTGATGCTTGCGATTTTTTTAAAATTTCCTGCTCAGTCCCAGAATTAACTTGGACTTTATGAAGTGAAAATATTTTCTTCACTGGCCAAGCGTATGATTCTTTCATGAGAGTAATTTTGGAGTATGGACCTCAAATCTTCGGTTCTATTCAAAATGAATTGTCAATTAATGCGAGACTCCCCTTATTTCTGCTATTAAACGGACTGCAAAATAGATAATTTCGAACGATTTGTTTAGGAGAATAATATTTTGCATACCCAGTGGAAATTAGCGCAATGATACACCCAAAATGTTATTTACATGAAATTATGTGAATTGCTATTGTACGGTAATATCATGAAATCTACAGTAGTAATTTGGGTCCCTATGAATGTTATTCTCTTCGTCCCCGACTTCGTTTTAGGAGAAGTGACCGACAGCTGTGGTCATTTGTGACATGAGAGAAGGAAGTTTGGAGAGAAACCCGGCGTCGGAATTAGCCTGCTCTTAATGAAAAGCGCCAAGGGGACCACGGCTCAACGTCCCATCCGACGGACAGAGCGATGCGCTTGAACACACACGACATTCAAGCAGGGAACGGGTGGTTTCTGAAAATTGTCTGCCATCGCTAGGATTTGAACCTGAGCCCAACTTAGGGTGGGAAGTTTTAAAGTATACCGGGACTCGCCGCGGTGATAACTTTTACTGGAGTCACCCGCAATGCACAATCGTGCGAAAGATCCACAGAGAAAAAAATCATTCGCCTTGACCGGAATATATCCACAGGGAAGAATGGCGCCTCAGTAGCTTAACTCGCTAAAGCACTCGACCGGAAATCGGGGGATCCGGGTTCGCATCCCGGTCAAGGCGAATGATTTTTTTCTCTGTGGATCTTTCGCACGATTAGGGTGGGAAGCCAACTCTCTAGCCACCAAACTAACCCGATCCCCCGTTTCATTCCGTTCCCGACCGATTTCTTCCCGGGGCACGCAATCGCTATTTCTCCATCGGGATATCGAACCCCTCTGGCGTTTTTTTTTCGAAGACTTGCTCTCTACTCAATCTATGCATGATGTTCACTCACCCATTGACGCTCGTGCGAACGCGTCTCGCGTTCAATCTGGCTCGCTGCCGTCGATTTGCGTGCTGGAATCTGAGAGTATAAGCGGCGCGACGTGACAGCATTGATATTCGAGAGGGGCCGTGCGGCGAGATGGGGACGATAATTGCTCCCGTGAACGTAGAAACCATGCGGGCGATATTTGGGCTGGACGATGAAAAGAGCATCGAATGTAATCTAAAACAGTGTGCACGATATCTCAGGGTCAGGATGCACTGGGGCAAACAAAATCTCCCATCTGAAAATCTCACAATATTCGGAGCTCTGAGTAAATTTTTAAGACGGAGGAAATTTCGGTTTTTGAGCATGTGTACAAGTTTGAAATGTCAAAATGCAATTTTGACATTGGGTCAGATGATCTCAAATGGGTATCTTTCGCTGATTCCGACGATGTAGTTTGTGCATTTCTAAAGGAAACTTAATATGCATCATTAAATACGTAAAAAGAAAGTATCAGCATTTTAAATTAAATATATTTATAAGTATTAAATATTGATGCTACATCTTTCATTTCTCATTTTTACATTGAAGCTTGCTTTCGTTGTGGTCTTAGGTTTATGTTAGTAATCATCCACAATGAGCGCCATTTTTAGAAGTTTCTCTGTTGTTAGGAGTCATATCTTTTCCTATGGTGCCGATCATAAACAGGTGCATGAATTTCAACATCATTTTTGAATTGCTTTTTTTGTAAGCGAAATAAATGTATGATATCCCTAGGTTCCACCAACGAATATCATTGTCAGATTTAGGAAATTCATTGTAATGGATTAAGTTTTCATTACATTTGGTAAATCAATTTTGGCAATTATTTCTGATTATTATTCTGATGATAAAGTAAACGAATGTATTATACAATGGTATATCACGTCATATATAATATATCACGGTAAGTATATATAATATATCACGTTGGTCTTTGCGAAATTACATTTCACTCTCACTGATTTTCATTATAATCTGTTTTTTCGATGTGGCCTTTAGAACAGCCAACAGCATTTTCCGTAATTACAAAAGCGGTTTTTCTTCACTTTGTTATCCGTATCGTACTCCAATCCGTATCGATCCTTAAGTCGTAGCTCGCATGACTCAAGCGAAGAGGGTGTTAATATAGGTATTGCACATTTGTCGGAAGAGGTTGCTGAATGCGGCTTATGCATGAAGGTGTACATGAGGCTATCCGCGAGGTAGGTTTACATGAAGGCATTCACGAACGATACCGGCCTAACTTCCCACCCTCATTCCACTTTCCTCTGATGACTAGAGCGTTAGCTTGAAAACCCTCGGGTTCGGGTCAGGGATCGCAAGTGAAACGATACAAAAATGTTTCGTTTCGACGTGGAGGGAAACGAATATACGAGGCCTAGGTTTAGTTTCGTTCCCGCACGAAATTAAAATCAACAAGGAGTTCAGTTTCGACCCGGGACAGAACTCAACTCCCTGGAAAGAAACTAAATTTATCAAAACTCCGCTGCTCATAGTTCAGTTTCGATCCCAGAAGTTGAGTGGAGAGGAATAAGAGGGAATAGTTTCGACCCATAAAGTTTGACATACGTGTAGAGAGGTTAAAACATCGAGCTTAAAAATCGAATGGCCAGTTTGTGTTCACCGTTCTCCTGTAAGTGGTAAAAATGTGAGTGCCCCGTGCATCTAATCGCGGTAGGCCGAACCTCCACTTCATTCAACCATTCTTCGTATTCGGCGTGTTGGTCGAAACTAAACTGCTCGAAGGTGAAACACGTGGTCCCTCCGGTGCGAAACATTATCTGCGTTTCGTTTCGTACCAGAATTTTAGTTTAGTTTCGATCCGAAGTAGTCTTGACTCCGATTTTGTTTCGACCCTGAGTTTAGTTCCCCGGGTTTAAATCCATTTCGTTTCTACATTTCGCTCCCGGCAACGAAACTATTGAAATTTTACTGGTTTTGAATTTCGTTTAGTTTCCATTGCCTAGACTAACCTCATGAAGAACAGCATCTACGGCCCTTGGATTGACGCCGAATTCATGCTTGTGAGAATCGGAGTGAGAAATTGATAATAAATAAAAGAGCTTGAAAATTTGCTGGTATTGACTTGAGTGTAGTTTGTAGGACAGGCAGGCCCAAGTTTTGTGGTGGGATAGGACGGAGGGCACGTGACTTCATGAAAACCAATCGAAATGTGCCTCGAGCCCACGGGAAATTTAGTCGCTTTCAGACATCCGCGATGTACGTTTCGTAAGTAGCTGTGTTGCAAAATGGAGGAGGGATTTTGGCACAGTAGTTCGTTTCCATTCCCTGACATAGACTTGTCAGAAAAAATGGCAACGCCCGCCTCTCTGTCCCCCCCCATTCCACATCCCTAGTGTCAAAGGTCCCCCCTCCTTTCGCGACGCCGCACAGTGGGGCCAAACCCCACTTTAAGTGGACAAAAGTCCAAAAATGAAAGTTTAAAATGGTATTTAAAAAAAATATTAGGTTGGGTAATAGGATGTATGAACTGCATAACAGTGTATTTCACGGGTTGGTTGGTGAGCGCCTTCGCGTAGAAATAAGTGTCAAAGTGAGAGAAAAGCGAAGCACTGGTCCCGGAGTCCCAGACGCCTAAATAGACGGTCGATTTTAAACTATAATTATAGTACACTGGTCCCTTTGATTTTATTTTTTAAACTTTCAATCAATTGGAATAAGTATTGAAAATATACATTTGCTTTTACTATTTATATTTTGGAGGAAATAGCCCTGAAGAAATAAATTATCATGAATGGAACGTCGTTGATTTTTTACGATGAAAAGTTTTATTTAATTAGAGAAAAGTTATATAATCGGACGGAATCGCAATGTGATTTTTAGATATATTATTAATTGAAGAATGAGCTAAATAATGTAAAATGAATCAACTGCCATCGAGTTGCAAAAAGAGTTTTATGATAAAAGATTAGCTATGCATGACAAGCCGAAAGGGAATCCATCCGGCCGTAATGGCCGCATAGCAACGGGTAAACTATAATATAAACAGTGTCCATTAAGATGTTATTATTTTGTAATAAATGAAATTTGCATGCATTATATATTTTGTCTACTCATAGATACAAGCGGTGAAGTTTTCTGCATAAGAGCTAAAATTTTTGAAATGTAGAGAGGCCATTCCCGAGGCTCCCACCCTGTCATGAATGAAGTGCTCGAAAAGGTTATTTCAACTGAGGTGTACTTATTCGATTCCGGAATGCCAATTTATTACTTTTTCACTCCCTACGCGCAATAAGCCATATTCTATTGTATTTTATTTTTGAAAGTTAAAACTACCTCTTCAATGCAGTATTGTCTTTCTTTGTGTATTGGAAAATGGTACATGCAAAATTAAGAGCAAATCTTTATTTTTCTATTAAGCATGAAGGTTTTTTCAAAGGTATTGCTAAAATAATTTTGCAAATTTTATATCCGATTTTTTCTGACCACTAGGATTATTAACGTGAACTTTTTTATTTTTATTATTACAAATTTTTATTTGTAATCAATTTTTACAACTAATCAAGTTACTTTTCAAAATCTAAAAGAATTAAAATTGAAAAAAATAAAAAAAACCGAAAATATTGAAAACTTAATATTGGATTTCATTAAAGCGGTCTATAAAACATATATATGAATATTTTAGGGTTGTTAGTAAAAGTTTTTGACTTTTGTCCGTATAAAGTGGGGTTTGGCCCCACTGCGCGCCGCTCGATACATTCCGAGCTTGAACGACTGTGCCAGTCGCAAAGATATTCGGAAAGGATCGCAGTGATTCTCGAAAGTTTGGGCTCATTGTAAAATGTGTACATAGAGGATGAAATTCGCCTTGAAAAAATCAGCTGACTATGCCGGGCTTCATGCTCCGATTGTCTGTCAGTTTTTCTTTCTGTTTCACCGCAAGGGCTTGGTGGTGTAACACGTAGCAAGCGGTAATCGGAGGGAGATTTGGGTTCGAATCCTGGCTAAGCCAAATGTTGTTTTTTCTTGGCGAATATCATCCTTTGCGTGCATAACTTCGCACCTGCGCGCGTGACTGCGTGCAAAGTTTCTTGTTTAATGTCGCGATTTCCTAGTGAAATAGTTTAGTGATCCTCCCATCTCATCGTCCTGTATTGCTGCGCCAGGATATGCCCCCATCCACTTGCATTGCATTGATCTCGCCTCCCTTTCCTGGAGTTTCCTGCTTTAACCGTCCACACACACAATCCAACTCTCTCACACACACACCTGTCGGCGGACAAGGCCGTCTCACTCAGTCTCCCCCAACCTCTTCCTCCAGTCCAGTGCGGACACGAGCGTCACCTAGTGGACCGTTGAAGCATTCAGAGGCACAGTGTCAGGGGCACTGCATGGCTGTACTTCACTCCCCATCCTCCTCCAGCATTCCCCTACTCCCTCACATTTTTCCTTCACCTTTGGTTGCTTCGCTTAAAGATACCATGCGACGATTCGTGCCATTCCTCACCGCACCACTTGTCCCTGAACCTCATCCTTAAAAAAATGCCCTCCTCTTCTCATCCGATCGCTTCCACCAGATTGTGAGCTAGCTTGTTTATTGGCAAAATTGGTGAAAATTTGATTGGAATAGTTCACGAGTCAAATACTTGCTATAGCTTCACAGCTCTTGGGCGTTTGTGAAAAAAAGCGAAATGGACCTCGCCCATCACTTTTCTGAGAAATGATAGTAAACCTTTCGCAAACGCTGTATTAAAGTTGAGTTGAGTTGTTCTTTTCCCGAATCAATTTCTATTCTGAAACTTATTCTTCCTGGTATCCTTGACAATTTTTACCCCCGTATGCCATCGTTCCTGATTGATGGTTTGAATGAAATTGGGATCAAGTGATCTGATTTGTATTAGAGGAGTTCCGCGCACGTGTAAAATCGTTCGAACTTAACGCTAACTTTATAATGTTCAAATTTCACTAACTCAATAAAAAAAGAATAAATTTTATTATAAATTTATAATAAAACAATTTATTTTTTTAATTAAAAATTTTATTTTTATTATTCCTTTATTATTTTTTTAACTTATTTAATTTACATTTTATTTTATATTTTTCCCCCCAGGTCTCGAACAATTTTTTCCAGTGAAACTTTTTTAAATTTTTATATAAAACGCAATTTAATCTGACGCCAATTGCTTTCGAGAGAAAATTTATTTTAAATATTTTCCATAAGATGATATAAGCATTGCAAAGGCGAGTGACTTTTTGAATGCGGTGCGTGCGTAGTAACTAACGAAAAATTAGTCAGTAATATCCCCACCTTTTTCTCCCTAGTTTAGCGTGCAACGAGTCAAAAAGAATGGTTGGGTAGTGACGGTACTGGGTGAAATCTGGACGAGAAATTAGCGAGGAAGATGAAAGATGAATGATATTATTCTATTATCCCGAAGTATTAAAGAACTCGCTGTCTTTTATCGTGAGGTACAGTTTTATAGTGAATTATTTTATTCTCAAACCACCGGATACAGCTCTTATTGGCCATTTTACACCGGGGTGTTCAACCAATGTAACAAGTAAACGTACACAAACGACCATGCCCTGGACCTACCGAGGCGGGACTCGAACCCGCGACCTCTTGTTTGGCAGGCGAGAACGTTACCCCGCCGCCACCGAGGGCGGCTATGGGGATATTGATATTATGTTGATATTGATATTATATTGATATTGATATAAATTATGGGGATAAATGCATAGAAATTTGGAATTCGATGATGTTTGATACTATCAAATTGCAGAAGTATGGAATTTAAAAGCATACTCCCAACTTTCAGGAATGAGAAATGGCTAAATAGATTGCTTGGTGCTGTAACATCCACAGCGTTGGTTTTACTGTTGTATCGCTTTTATGTTTTTGATATTTGAAACTATTCAACTGTAAGGCACCAAAGTTCAGTTTATAACATATTTACTAGGTTTTTGCATTCTAATTAAGAGCAAAGGTCATTATAAATTCTACAACACATTCTTACAACTATATATTGATATGTGGAGCAAGGTGGCCTGAGAAAGAATGTAGGGATGATGATCGATGGGTCCCAGGTTCAAATCCGGATGGAGGCTTTCGATACTACTAAAAAAATCCTCGCGGGGCGCGATGTCCCAGAGAAAGTAAACGTTTCCCATTCCCTGTGGTGCAAAATTTCAAACGCCAATGGTTTATTTAGGTCTAGCATAAGAATTATCCTGTCCTTTCGAAACAAATCTTTGGGCTGAATCTGTATTTGAGAGATAGATATATTTAAATTGTACATTTATGGTCCTCCAAATGTGTTTTTGAAGGACCATGAAAAAATCTGAAAATGATATTCAAATTGGAATGGAAATTTCGTACCCATTGTTTTTTCTGTCACCAGGTATTATGTGCGGTAGCGGAGTGGAAGAGGCACACCGCTTTCAACCTCGAAAAATTATCCCCCGGCTATTTTAGCTAAAAAAATTCCATCGTGGTTAAAAGCTGTTATTTATCTGAACGTGGAGGCGAATAACGTGTGTTTGATTAAGGTATTAGCAGCTTGATGAAATATCTTATTTTAGCCTTGATACGACTATTGATCGAATGTTATTTCATTGCTAATCAGAGCAAGCGAGGATGTAAAAACAAATTGACAAAAGAGGAGAGGCAGCAGGTGAAATGGGAAAAAATAAGAAACAAGATTCAGATATATAATTTTATCGGTCCAAAATGAAGGGTATATCCCCTGGGGATAATGGAAGTTTTATTATTAATCACTGCTACCTATTGTGGCCATTGTCATCAATTATATTTAATAGTTCCACACATCGATCATTGCTCACTCGTATTTTCTGTCTTTAATGCTGATATGCATAGTAAATTACAAATCATGTTAAACTATTGTTTGATATTCCAATTTCTCCATATTTCCGGTGCAACCGCGTCGGTTTGTTGGTGATGACAACAGTTTCGCTGGCACTGCTGCCAGCGTCTTCAGGTCGAAGATGATGCCGGTCCACGATTTTCGTCCTCCTTATATAGGGGGTCAGTCCCGCCAGTTGTGGCTGCCGCTCTCCTATTGGTCCGCCTAATGAGCCTCCTCCAATGGGCATCCAGATGGTAGCCGTCGTCTCTGTTAAAATTGTCCGTCCGGGCTATCTCAATGGATTCGCGGATGAGTCTGGGAAAATATCTGCCTTCTTTCACTATTATCTTGGCGTCGTCAAACTTAATGTCATGTCCCGGGGTCCAGGCGTGCTCCGATATGGCAGACAGCTGGAATTGCCTGTTTTTCGTTGCCCTTCGGTGCTCTTGCATCCGTATCTTGAGTGAACGGCAAGTCTCACCGATGTATGCTTTTCCACATGAGCAAGGGACCTTGTAAACCTGAACCTGAACACCGCGGAAATCTACGTAGTCATATTGTTTGATATGCATGCATTATGCTGATGCGTATGGCCATTTGACTTCTTTTGAAGTACAGTTAAATTGGTGAAAACTATAACAAAGAGGAATGAAATCTTTCTTCTTTTCTGAAATGTATTCTTTTGAAGCGCCACCTATCTTAGAGAGTGTATTGTTCTTACCCTTAATGATGCCGTTAATAATAATATTTGAGCAAGCCAAAAATTCAAAGTTCGAAAATGACAGGCTTAATTATTCAAGTCTGTATGCTAGTACGGTATAATTAATTAATTTTCCCATATTTAAATGATAATGACACTAATTTATCATGTAAATTTACATTACCGATTATGTAAAGGATATCCGATGTGCATGGGAAAATTAAAAACTTAGATTAGTAAAATGATGTTAATTCTAAAGCTTTCCTTTCCAAAATAAATATGTTAGGGAAAATCTGTTTAACGGTGAAAATATTGCAGTTTCCAAACTTTGAAATTTACCTCTTAAATATAACACACTTTTTCACGAGGGCATAAGCTTATGAATTATTATGTGCGAATATGCAAAAGTCTACGAGTATATTGTTCACGTAGAGGAAAACGCTCCAGTTTGTGATGGAAATTTGAAATTTATTGTTACTAATATTTCCAGATTATATTTTTTACACTCATGCTTCGAATTTTTTTCTTGGCTTTATGCACAGAAATATTTTTTGTTATTCACCTCGTCTATTTGATCTTTTGAACTCGTATCATTCGCTAGATTCTGAGAAATTCGTATCAATTCACCTTTCCCAAGATTTTGAAAAATGCCTGTGATACATAGACTGCCATACTAGATTTATAGGCTCTCAGGGTCTTCTATTATTCTACTTCTCCTAATTGGTGCATGCAATGGTGATTTTCAGCACCACTAACTTTTCATTAGCAACGAATTGTTTAGCTAAACATAGGGTACACTTCCTGAACATAAAGAATTTCCAATTTTAAAATAATGGATCGGTTTCCATGGCAAATTTGATGCGTTTTTCTCATTGAAATGATTATTTAGTGTCCTTTGAACATTCCTCTACAAAGTGTGACTTCTCAGCTATGTTGCTAATTCACGTATGTGACTCTACATAATTTTCTCTCGATTGTGGCATATTTTAAATGAAGATTGAAATTTAAAAAATCACAAATGGCAGTTCTGAAGAGTTAATGAATTTTGAATAGTTATATCATTATGACGACTTCCTACGTTTCTAAGTAATGGGAGCTTTCTTTTGAACCCGATGGACTATAGAAAACCGTATTCAACAGTTTTTTTTAGTAATAGGGAAAGTAAGGCTTCCTTTTTCTATTTGTTCTCTAAATAATTGTATTTTTCTTACTGTGTTTTCCTCAATATTGTTCGTAATTGAAAAACAACATGTTATTGGACTTAAATACGTCCCGACACGATAGCCGCGGGCAATCGAAGGAAATGTTGTTATACAATATTCTATGCTTAATGCTTTTCTTCCTCCAATATGCTTTCCAGACTTTTAGAATATGTCGAATCATCTCTTCAGCTAATATTCAGCGCTTTAAAAAATCTTAGCTGCAATATTTTCGGGATAAAACTCACCACTTTTTATTTAGGGCTGAAAAATACAGAAATAGACACGATAAAGAGTGAATAAAAGTCAACGAATTAGGATTTTATGAACCATTAGATTTACTGAGAAGGCTTGATTATGATGTGCAATTCATCGCTATGTTATGCTACGTAATTTCTTTTGGGTGAAAGTAAAAAGTCGTCGAATGCTCTGTGATTATCATTCATCATTTCTTATTCCATTTTATGTGAGTGAATTAATCTGGTTATAATTTCCAGAAAATCACATTTTCTCTAATTATCTTTATTTAAATAACTCAATTTCTTTCTCATTTTCACATCTGTGGTAGACTGACGAGCCTTGATACTTTGCGTCGAGTATACCATTTCCCTCTTCGGGTCTTTTTGTAGTTTTTTTAGAGCTCTTCCTCGGCATCCTAAAATTTAAGTCCTCCTGAAAGCTTACGCCTTCAAATGCTGAAAACAGAGGAGTTGAAGGGGCAAGGGAGAGGAAAGTAGGGGAAGTTGTGCACATGGCAAACAGGTTGACCTGCATAACATCTGAGCGTAGAAATTCCTTTCCGAGCATAGACGCGTGGTGTAATATGGATCACGCATGCAGTCGTCTCTCAGAAAGGAAGGGACCAAGGTATTCTCCATATCCTCTCAGTGCGGGATAAAGCTGCAGACATACAAATTCATAGAAGTATGGCACATTTTTTCAAGTCGGCAACAGCCCGCTGAAGCTACTATTAGGGCATCTGCTGCTGACAGCGCGGTGTTAATAAAAAGTATAATTTGATGCTAAGGTTAATTTGTATAGATTTTGAAAAGATAATTAGGTACTGCAAGTTATTTTTATGAATTTTCAATATTTAATTGCTTTTTCAGTATTTATAAAACAATTGGCTTTTAAATAAAAATGGAATCGATTTTTTGGCTATGGTAAATACATATTAATTATGCTATGAAATGAATCAGATATCTTCAACATATTTCTAGAAATTACTACAGTTAGTGTTTGAATACTATTTTGAAATACATATGAACCGATAGAAAATATTCCATATTCCCTATTGTAAAAGACATTTGATGCTGAAGGAATCCAACCCTATATATATTTAATGTCACTCCCTTTCCATACCATTCTGCGGCGATTAGATAGGGACATTCAAAATCATAATAGACAAATAATAAAACTCAAGGCTTGAAACGAAAATCAGAAGCATTAGCCTGACGGTGCCACCCTATCACCCCTGGCAACCGATTTTTTGAGGAGAGCCTGTTTCAGTCCCAAATACGTCAATTGCACAATGCGATAACTTTCACCAGGAATGTACGAGGTCATTTTATGGCCCTCTCTGACCTCTTTTCTCGCACCCCTCGGCTCCATTAAACTCCCCGTTTCCAGGCGTTGAGCGTGTGCACTTTCTGCGGGTAACTAAGACTAAAAAACAAGATTCAGTATCGAAAATAACCACATTCATAAAATTGTTTAGTATACGATTCCTGAGCCACTACGAATTATACTCTATTAATTTTCGTAGGAGTATCTCTCGTTTTCCAGATCCATGCAACATTATCAAACTGAGATTTTGTCTATGTTTGACTTTTGAACCTTAAGCGTTGATGTCGTTGTAATTTTCGAACTTGTAAATTTGTTTTAGTTTTGCCAGGGTTAAAAGTTTGTGTAAGTATTGTCGTTCTCTTTGAGAATGTTTTTTAACCTCGAAATTTGCACATTTCTTTAAGCACATCCTCGGTTCATTCGTCTTCATTGCTCCGTTTAATTGAATTATCATGAATTTTATCTCATCAAGGGCATAAAGTTTTATTATGTCATTAAATATAAGTGTCTGCTCCTTATGTTCTGATCCATGTTAGGGGTAAATGTTTGGCTTCCTCCCGAGTTGGTCATTACGGTCTCTCCTCTCTTCCCCAAAGTACCTTTCTTTGCCATTCACCGTATTTTTTAAAGCTTCTGCCGCAAGCGAAAAAGTCTTTTGAGTAAATCAATTTATTTCCTCTCCCTATGCAGCTTTTGTAACCTCGACCCGTTGCGTTTCCTTTATTTACGTAAGTCAAGGTAACAGTTGTTACACTTCCTTTTGAATTTCAACTAAATACAAATCATCATCTCTGAAAATAAATTACGAATTAGTACTTGCATGCTAAGATTACACAAAGGTATCTATAACCCTCATCATCATCATTGGTCAACAATCCTAGGATTGGTTTGACGCAGCTCTCCACTCTATTCTCCTATCAGCTAATCTTTTCACACCTACGTATTTCTTCTCTCTCACATCTCTCTTTACTTGTTCCATATATTTTGTTCGAGGTCTTACTTTTCCATTCTTGCCTTCCACTTGCCCTTAGACGATTGTCTTAATCAGGCCATCATGTCTCAAGATGTGGCCTATAAGGTTGTTCCGTCTTCTTATTAAGGTTTTCATGAGGCTTCTCTTCTCTCCTACTCTTCTTAGGACTTCCTCGTTACTAACTCGGTCGATCCATTTGATTTTCATCATTCTTCTGTAGCACCACATTTCAAAGGCCTCTATCCTTGCTTTCTCCGCTGCGGTCATTGTCCATACCTCACTTCCGTATAGGAGCATACTCCAGATGTAGGTTCTTATAAATTGTTTCTTTACTTCCATATTTAAGTTTCCCGCTGTAAGCAGGTCTCTCTTTTGGTGGAATGCTCTCTTCGCCTGGGCTATTCTGCTGATAATTTCTTTCTTACTTCTCCCGTCATTAGTTATTTTTAACCCTATACTGACGAAATTCAGTTTTGATGTTATAAATGTGTGCGTAGTTATTACGCAGATTCTTGTCACTACTTACTCCTTTGGCTACCCAAGATCAAAGTAACTTTCCGCTTCGCCAGAAATCTGCCTCCACTATCTTCTATCTTCACCAGCTTCCATCCCAACTCCTTCCGTCTAACGCCCTTTCGTAATTGGTCTCCAGACCAGAGTCTAGCCCTTTCAAAATAGTGTTCTTCTATTTCATTTTCCGCTTCTAAGCCTATACTATTTTATTCCCTTGTTAAACTTTGACTGAGCCGTGTTTCTTTTGCTAAACGGTTGCTTTTAATCGTGGAAACTACCACAGGATCTTTGTGGCTTTCTTTCAGCTCCTTATACTTCCTGATCCACCAAATACCTTCCTCATTAATTGGCCCAACTGTCTTTCGAAGGTCTTTTGTTTTTAACTATTTGCTACTCAGAAGTTTACTCCAAAAGCATCCTTAGGCTGATTTTAGTCCATTTTGAATTTCTTTTTCTCCTCTGATGTTGTTCACAATCATGACACCTAAATATTGAACTCCTTACTCAACATAAAACTTGGTTTCGCCTTGTCAGGAGTAATAAATCGTTACTTTTAGTGTACCAGCATTCCTTATCTCTTCAGTTAAGTAAAGTTGAAGGATTTTAAGAAAAATATGAATGTTATCCGTTATGGATAAAATTACTTCCATGAACAAGAAAAGAACTTTAAACACCCACACATTTAAATATATTTACGAAACTCACCTCTCGCATATATGACAACAGAGCGGTCCTAATTTGACAGGAAAATCAACTATTGTGAGGGTTATCACCCACATGTTTTTTTAGTGATGATATCGTCTATTAAATTAAAAATTCTCCGGTGCCATTCCTCGCTAGTTTAAATGCATTATTGCAGAGATTGATATTAATAGATTGCTTTGCACTCATCAGTGCGCCTCAGAAATGTATGTAAACCGATTAGAATGCGTCAATGGTGACAAAATAAATAAAGTTTATACAATGACATGCACATTAATTCCAATGAGGAATATACCACCAAGTTTTGCGGTACGGACTGTGGCGTCCTGTATGTAGCCCTCTTAGTATAAGGACATTGTCTTAATCGAAGTGGCAGAGTACCCATCTCCTTGCGCTTATGACAGCGCCCTCATGTTTCAACTGGCTCACACCCTAGCTGGAGGACTAAGTCCTCTCTCCCACTCGGAGCGACCCATCATTATCACTGGTCAACAATCCTGATATTGGTTTGACGCCTCTCTTTAATAAATTCTCTTACTAGATAATATTTTCACACCTACGTATTTCTTCTCTTTCACATCCTTCTTTACCCGTTCCAAATATTTCTTCGAAGTTCATTTTCCCTTCTTTACATCCGACGATTGTCTTAATTAGGACATCATGTCTCATGATAAGGCCTATAAGGTTGTTCCGTCATCTAATCGAGGTTTTCATGAGGCTTCTCTTTTCCCCTACTCTTCTAAGGACTTCCTCATTACTTACTCGCTACTTACAATAGCTTCCAGGGATTATAGCATTGTGTTCCAATCTGCATGCTAATATCTTGGTTTTCTTTGTGATCATTTTCAGCCGATACTTACCCATTACACTACCATTATTAACCATAATCTTTTTCAAACCCTTCTCTATCTTCGGAAGGAAATCCATGCGGTTTATTTTTCTCCCTCGCGGCGAAGAATCCTCCGCAAAGAAGGAGAAGCAGAAGCCATTCATCTCCAGTCCCCAGCTTCGGACATTCCCTTCTCCCCCCATCTAATCCCCACCCTTATGAGCACGCACACTTGACGCAGCCACGTCGCGGAGCCGTGGTCGGGAGTGGTTAAGGGAGTTGGAGAGGGGGGAGAGTCTCTACTGCCGTAAAAAGGAGGAGCCGTAAAAAAGGTGAAGGGCCGACCTGCTCAATCCCCTCGGGGGGGAAAATGCCCTCTACCCATGGCCTCTATCCACTCCTTCCCCTATTCCTCGGGTCATGAATAAGAAAATGAGCGCGGGAGATACTGCTCGTGGTTCTCTGCGGAGACTTCTTCTCTCCGGGAGGAACGCGAGCTGGTGAATGAGGGAACGGGGGACACGGTCGTCGTGGACGGGAAACCACGTCCCCGCTGCTCCCTCGCCATATCCCGGATAGCGATAAGGAGCTGCTCCGATACCGGGAGATACAACCCCTGCATCTCGTCTACGGTACTCCCCTGGGCCATTCGATATTGTCACCGCAAAAAGGTAGAACTTTGAACTTCCGCAAAGTATATTTTAATGATAAATGCTGTGTTGTATAGTTCTATGATATCAAATGTTATTATTATTAATAAAGTATTCTGCCGATCAAGATAGGTTTCCATGGAGTACTTGAGAAGAATTCTGGGTTACTCCCTCCCCACCAACTACTTCCCTCTTTAATTCACTGTAAGGCCTACTCCCTTTCATTCTGTCTAAAAATCCTATTCTTTTCCCTCTAACACTGTTTTCAACATCCCCTTCCCGCTTAGTACTCGCTCCATCCATACCTTCTGTCTCCTCCGTATCTCACCTAAAAGCTGCCTCTCTTCACCCGCCTTGTCCAACATTTCATCGTTCCTCCTTCTCTCCGTCCACTTCACCTTCTCTATTCTTCGCCACACCCACATCTCGAATGCCCCCAGTCTTTTCTCATCCTCCTTCCTTTGTGTCCACATTTCTGCACCGTAAAGCGCTACACTCCAGAACAGACTCTTCACTGACCTTTTCTTTAAATTCTTACGCAGCGAACCTCTCAGAAGCTCCTTCCTGTTCAATAATGCCTCCTTTTCTTATGCAATTCTCTTCCTGATGTCCTTGCTACTGTATCCGTTTTCCTCTAACCCACTGCCTAAATAGTTGAACTGCTCAGCCTGGTCAAGTTTTTCTCCACCCACCTTCACCTTAAGTTTCACATTCCTCGCTCGTGATGCTTTACAAAACCGCATTACCTTGGTCTTCTTGTGATTAATCCTCATCCCATACTCCTCGCAACGCTCGCATAAGGCATCCACAAGTGCCTGAAGCCCCCTCGCTGACTGGCTAATCAACGCCTGATCATCCGCGAATCTCAATGATTTAAACGTCATTCTTCCCACTTTTACTTCAGCTTCTAACTCACTCCAGGCTTCCCTTACCATCTCCTCAGCGTACACGTTAAAGAGCAGCGGCGATAGAGGACAGCCTTGCCTCACTCCTCGGCCAATGCTTGCTCAACCAGATTCACCGTCCGCTGCCCTCACTTGCGCAGTCTGGGCCATATACAGATTACGAATCAGTAAGGGACCGTTATCTTCTGTGAGAGTAGATAAGTAAATTTTTACTAAACAGGGTTATGATTCGTTATTCAATTTTTATTTTTATGCCCTTCTAACTCATACTAAGATAATTAATGCTTCTCCAACTATTTAAGAGTCTATTATACATCTGAATCTACAAATTACCCTGCGAGCCTCATCTAGGGTGTTTGACTGGGGATGACCAATCACCAGAATGAATCATGCAATATAATCTCCACATGCACAACACGCGTGATTTTTTTATTTTAGCGTGTAATACTCTCTGTCACTCTAGAACTTTACGCATGAAGTATGGTTTCGGAAGAGGCCCTAAACATTCACTTATAGTAACTGTGACGTCATCTGTAGACATAAATTGGTCTCTAGATAACAAATTTTTTCAAGGTTGGCCATGAGAAAACGTCACGTGAAATGAATTCTAGCGAGAAAGTTCGATGCTGCAACATCTTGAACTATTTTATGATTGTTGCCACTGTCGTATCCCGCTCGTCTTTGAACGAGATATTAGCGACACTACGAGTGTCTCTCGAATGGAAGGATCAGGTGCCGGAAATAAAAAGGATTCACTCAGACCTATAAACAGTGACTTGATTCCCTTTAAAAAATGAACAAATATGTTCTCCAGCCTCCTGGCTGTGACCACACCAGCGAGTCGCCACGCCACAACTCAGCCGCGAGCCAAGCTAGGCATACCCTTTTAATCCTCCCCAAGGGAAGGTCCAATAAACCCTCTTATCAACCCCTGGACCGACATCCGCCGACCACGTGCGGATCATCTTGTGGACTTGCACTTTGGACTAGTATACCTACGTGCCAACTCACGCGTAGCAATGACTGCTGCACGCTACACCACCAAATCTGTGCATTATGCCACATGGAAATTTTAATCTAATTAAATTATTCCCTTGGCCACGCATGAACTATTTTATAGATTTATCTCGACTATTGATGCTTCATTTCTCAGACAAACATTTTAGCATTTTTCAACTAATCTGTGCAGAATTATTTTCATGCATCACACGAAACCGCGGCTATTACCCAAAAAGTCTCCACGATGGTCCACTCCTTCCATTGCCTCACGTTGCGTTTACAAATCCTTTGCTTCATTTGCGCCCTTGTCTCTAGAATGCGTTAGAATATGCATGGATCGTCAGCAGGTTTATATCGATGCAGAAACATGACAGGTTGCAACAGAGATAGTACAAACTATTCAATAAATCACCCAAACGGTGTCGATAATTCTCCGTTATGAGGCAGTGCGGATGCCATTTTCCCAAAGAAATTTTTAGCCTCTTATAATATAAAATCTGCAAAATAGAAGCCTCATAGACATGTTTTGAGTATGTAACCTCAAAAAAATTATCTAGTAGACTTATCGATACGTAAAAATTTGATCAGGGATTTCATCAATAATTTTTGGTCTGCGAATATCTAGGAGGCGTATTTAACGTTGCCTGTAACTCGTGGAGATCCAGCCTTTATTAAGTTCAATATCCCAATTTTAAAATTTTCAAATATTAGGATAGGATTATTTGATTAATATTTGACTTATTTATACTTTGACTACTTATAACATAATGAAACTACGAAAAATGTTCGCAGTTCTATATAGAGGGTTTACAATGGTGATTATATCTCAGTACATGCTGTCGATATTTGCCTCTAAAATTGTAAAGAGATAGATTTATAGGTTCTTAAGTATCTTCTTTATTTATGATCCTGAAGATCACCCAAAACCGCTGCGCGACTGAGTATTTTTATATCTCATAGCGGTATCCTGAAGACTCGAGGTGACAGAGAACGAAGAAAGTCCAAATGGAAGTAGTTTGAAATTATCTTTTCTCCCGCGTTGGATGAAGTCTGGCAGGATGAAGCTCAGTGAGCCAGACAGTACCCTGGGGAAAGGAGTGAAGACATTGTGTTAACTTGAAAACAGTCCGCGAGACGTGTGCTGGCGGCGCGAATGAGGTGTTTCGAAAGAAACTGGGGCAAAGAAAAAATGCATTATGCTTGCTCCCTTTTACCCCAATCTACTGTGAGATCCTATCTCCCGAAATGTAGAGCAATTTTTGGGCCATCCGATGGACGACCGAATTGTTTAAGAAAAACATTTCAGCCCTGTTTTAAGCTTCCTAAGCGTCTTGGCGGGGGAGTCAGTGACTAAGGCGCATTGAAGAAAGACACTATGAAAAAAATACGTTGTCGTCAGTAGTAATTATGTCGAAAATAAAGTGTTTAGGCTTTCCAAAAATTCAGGGCAAAAATACTTGTTTTTCATCGTGGAAAAATTCTTGGGAGCATTAATTTACGGAAAATCCTACTATTTTGTCTCGAATGCAATTAATTTTAGTTTTTCACAGACTTACGAAAATGTTAAGAGTATTTATTATTTCAATCTATGACGGGAATCATATTTTAACTCAAAGCATATAAATATGTATATTTACTCTCTTTGGAGATTTTTTTCTGGATGGTGGGACCTAAATAATATGAGTATTAGTGAATGTGGAATTTTAGGAAATGGAATTCTTGTGTGTTGCCTGCTCTACATGAATTCACCGCAAGGCACAAGCCGAATGAATTGAGTAAGTTTCTACTCTGTGAGTTTCTTCTGCTAATATATTTCTTTATTTTTACCGCTGTGAAAAATCATTTGATTTCTCCGGTGATGAAATTCCTGAGCTGGAGTGAAAGGCGGAAATGGAATACATACTGAATATCAACATTTTGTGCATCTTTTAATACCAAACGCTTTCAATGGAAGTACAAATTTCGATGTATATTGAATACTGTTGAAGATATCGACGGTGCTTTTCTTTTTCGTTCATGCTTGCTACCAGTAATGCTTTCCTCTTTGATGGCCAGAGCAGTTTCTTCGAGTTCAACTCGACCAACATTTTATCGTTTCAATGGCCCACCCAACGATTTCTCTTCTTTTGTTTGGCCAGCTTTTGATTCGGATCGGAACGTTGAACGACCCTTTTCTATTTCGCGAGCCCAATTCCGAGGAGAATTTCACGATCATCTCCAGGTGGAGTTTGAGTGCCAGCCAACGGGGGGGCCACCGTTCGGATGTTTTTGAAAAATTGAGGAGGAAACCATTGGGAAAAATTCATCGGTCGCGGACGAATGATTGGAAAAAAGTCATTTTTCGCTTCGAAAATTCGCTCCGTGTCATCGGGTGGGTGGGGTTACGCGGGAGGGGGGGGGAGGGGTGAGCTAGGGGATGGGAAGAAAGGAAGGGGATTGTGGAGGGGAGGGGAAAATTCTGTTCTACGCCTCTACTCACTCAGTGAATTAATTAGGAACTGCGCTTGCCTGCTCTCGGGTACGGGAAATTCACGTTCCCTTCTTTAAAAGCACGATTAGTTATTGATGAATGCCCTTCCTTCATTGCCGTGAATGTGTCTCTCTCGCAAACGGTTGACAATCCCCACGAATTGAGTCCTTATGGAAAAACTTCAAAGAATCGATCGATCCAGGAAATGAAAGTTTGGGGGTGCTTTACGGGGGCATTCCAAACGGGAAATTGGTGAATCTTTCGCTATTGAATAATGTTTTTGTCGCCCATTTTCTGAATTTCGATATGGAAGATGAGAACCCTTCAGATTTTGAGTTCGATTTCCCGGAAACGATAGGAATTTGATTAATAAAGGCAAATATATATTAACAGTTATTTCTCAACCATTTGATTTAAAAAAAGGATGCTAAAGAACCTCCTCCAAAAATGTTCTTTTTCAAAATACATTTTTGGAGGAGGTTCTTTAGCATCAATCAGAGTCGGATATTTATAACTGAAGTGAACTGAAGTTGATCCACTTATCCCAGATTCCCTGTACACTCTTATTCGTTATCCCTTGATCCCAGAAAAAACAGAAGCCAAGCGAAACCGCTCTATACCGCTTATATTTTATTTGTTCAGGGAGGATGGCCGGGTACCTACTCTGTGAGCGAGATCCTTTTGGGAATCGGTGGATTTGGGAAAGACATGCTCTGAGAGAAACTTTCCTGTCTCCTCTCGTTTATAATAAGCCATGGAAGAGAAATATCTGAATCCAAAGTAATAATTTTATGTTTTCTTCCCAATTGTGTCCATGCGACATTCGACAACGGTTGTCAATGGAATGGCTTAATTATATTTTTCTGACTCTCTGGTAGCTTATGAATTTGAAAATGGAGGCTAGTATGTGGAAACTTTTCTTTAAGTGTATTCAGTACTATTATCAGTCTTTATGTATGCTCAACGGATCATTTTTTGGTCAGAGGTTTATGGAAAAATTAATTTTTATAATTTATTGCTACGACTCAAATTTGAAGTTGATATTCTCATCAACAGTCAGCATCCCGAAGATTGATTTGATTCTAACTTCCACTCTGTTCTCGTATATGCTAATATTAGCCCGGTCAAATTAGCCCACTAAAAGGGGGTACCCTTGCATAAATTGCCAACAAGCTGAAAATTTCCAGGAAAGTTAGGAATACCACTCTAATGAAATCCTGAAAAGTCCCCATCGATCCCGTGTGTGCAAAAATTTTTATTCAAGGTCAAAGGTCACAAAAATGGTTTTTTTTTGGATTTTTCGGCCAAACGGTTAGTTTTACGATAAAAATTGCTCAGTTTAAAATTGTAGAGCAGTTAATTTTCTACAAAATTGTTACCATACTTTTTTCTCTAAGATTTATAATTTCTGAGATAGAGCCATTCGAAATTACCCGTAACTGTATTCCCAGTAATATGCATAACTATATTATTGCGCTCTCTGAACATTATTGGGCACGTAACACGCGTATTGCTCGAATGGCTCTATCTCAGAAATGATAAATCTTAGAGAAAAAAGTATGGTAACAATTTTGTAGAAAATTAACTGCTCTACAATTTTAAACTGAGCAATTTTTATCGTAAAACCAACCGTTTTGCCGAAAAATCAAAAAAACCCATTTTTGTGACCTTTGACCTGGAATAAAAATTTTTGCACACACGGGATCGATGGGGACTTTTCAGGATTTCATTAGAGTGGTATCCCTAACGCTCCTGGAAATTTTCAGCTTGTTGGCAATTTATGCAAGGGTCAATGTCTATTCTGACCGGGCTATTATTATCTTTTTCTTCATCCTCCACCACCTGCTTCGGATAATTCATCCGAGGCTTTCCGTTTTCGTTATTCCCTCCTTTATAAAAATTGTGTTTATCATCTCATTGTACCAGATGATATGGCCACTTAAGTCCTTCTTCTGAAGTTTTTCAAATAATTGCTCTCGTTCTCTGATTAAGAAATGGCACCTCATAAACCATATCAATCCATTTGATTTTCAAAATTCTTCTTTGGTACCACATTTTGAACGCTTCCAACCCAGATATATCTGCTGTTATAATCGTCTGCGCCTAAATGTCAAAGAAATGTGCTCTTCAGATGTAAGCGCGATTGAAACACTCTCATCCTCAGCTTTACATTTCCAACAGCGATGATGTTCCTATTTTTGAATCATTATTTAACATTGGCGGATAATTTCCTGTTTCCAGTATACTGGAAGGTCTGTTGCTTTCTTGGCGTACAAAGTCATTGCAGTGATTATTAATCCTCACCCAACACTTTCATTAAGTTGGTAGAGTTAGCATTGAGCAAAAAAAATGAGATTCAGTTGAATAAATTCCCGGGTAAAAGCCCTATAAAACAATTTAATCTGGTATGTTTCTTTTCCGGTACTAGTACTGCGTATCTACGCAAGTATTTCCAAGACCTAATACCTGTTTTCCTTACATATTGGATAGTTGCTATGTGCTCATGTGACTTACAAGCTAGGTCAATTTTTTCAAACCATTTCGCGAAAAGATTCGCATAAATCATTTTCTATCGCTGATACATGGATATTTAAAGTTTCCACCCGCTTCAAGTCCCTTTGTACTTTTCTCAAACTAAGCTAAAGAAGAGATACTTTGGTACACCAGCGCAAAATCCTCCTCACATCTTACACAATGAAATATAAAATATTTCCAACCTCCTATCTTTCTCGTACTATAGTTAATTTACAGTTTACATTTTTAAAAGAGTCGACGGAGTTTGAGTCTCTCCTGTCTCAACCTTCTTCCTCCATATTCGACCATTTAATTGTAATTACGCGGAGTGCTTAAATTTATGGAAATATAACTGGTTAAATTTCTTTCTCTTCCTCACCGCGCCATTACTTAGTTCATTAGTAATACATGTAACTTAATTGTCGCCTTATTGTTTCACTTTGTTCTTATATCTAATTATTTGTTGCATATTTTTATGAACTCATTGTACTGGTACATGGTAAGTTATAAACTACTTATACTGGACATTGGGAAAGTCTCTAAGTTCAATTCACTCAGTATTTCAGCGCGTAGCTTGGTTAGGATAAGTGAGGGTGATGCTCATCTCAGATTAACCTGTGGGCGTGTGAACGTCTCGCGTACAGGTTAGATCGTCCAGTTAATTCCCCTATGCCACCTCACACTTCGAGAATTTTTGTTCAGAAGTTTCGGAAGGTACCAAGTTATCACTTTATGATGTTTCAAATGTATTGACCGAGAGATCAATCAAGAGGAATTCCTTATATAAGTAGGAGAAAAGGTAAGCATTGTGATGAAAGCCATAGTAAGAAGGCGGAACAACTTTATCGGCAATATCTCAATGCATGATGGCCTCGTGACTCGTCAAGAGAATAGTGAATGGCAATAGTGGAAAAGGAAGACCTCGTATAGAATATTTGGAGCAGATAATGAGGGCTAAAATGTGAGAGGTAAAAAATAAGTTATTGGGTAAAGATTAGCTGATGTAAGAATTGGATAAATGAAAATTAAAGAAAAATTTGTAATTCCAGTTAAATATTTTCAAATGTTTTTCAAAATAGAATTTTGAATTGGGTGAATAACTGTGTAAAACCAATATTAAGATGGGAGATTGTAGACTTAGTTATTTTATTGTACTTCAAAAAAAGTTTAAAGAGGCTTTAACGGGTAGAAACTTGAAATATAAATGAGCCGGTGATGGAAAATTATTTGTGCGAGCTTTTTCAAGGGAAGCTTAAAAAATGACGCATCTCCAATTGCTCTTAAGTAACATGTACGCACTGTGGCTATTCAGAGTTGAGTGGAGAGCTACGTCCAACCAATCTTAGGATTATCGACCAGTCATGGTGATGATAATGTTGAAAGTTTTCAGCCAGGGGGACCTCTCTCACTCTTAATTGCCATATAAATACATATCGCCATGCGCAGCTACTATCTTCAGGCGTTCTAAGAGCAGATTATTAGCGGATGCTGGGACCGTGCTCTCGAATATGCTCCTGTCCTCTCGACTCCATTTCCACCCGTCGCGTCGCTGCACCCGATCATCTCCTGCTGCGCGACACCTGCCGTCTCTGATGTGAGCGTATATGTATACATGGCGGGAGTCTGTCGATATATTTTCCTCTTGGATTCGCTCAAAGCGACCGAGGGTAGGATGGAGAGTGCTGCTCCGCATGAAGCCCATTTTACAGCATAGAAAGCTCTCTTTGTGTATTGAATCTCTCGCTATGAGGACTTCCAGGTCACCTATTGATCACCTTCGTGGTATTGCCTCCTATATGTGTCGATTAATCACTGACATTATCATCGGGATAAAATGAAATACTATTTTAGTCAGCGTTTTTGTACACATTGCAGGTTTTTCAGGATAAATCAAAGGAATACTGGCTTGCGGTGAATTTAGGCTCCTATTTAACGTTAATCTTAACCTTCAGTCAGGCGCAATGGATCTGACGGTCAAAACGCGAGCTTTTTTTCATTTCTTCGTGACACTAGACGTCATAGACCCTTGACGCTTATGGGTAGCTTTTTGTTTTGACACACTCTATGCAGCCATTAATTTTTTGCATATGCCGTCAGATCAGTGGCAGATTACTCAGCATAATTAAGGAAAATAATGTCGCAATAAAGAAAAATAAAAGCATTATTAGATGAATAAGATAGAAAAAAACTGATCTTATAGAATCCAGATGCTAAAATTCATTACATGTAATAATAAACTCGATTATTTCAGGCTTAACTTTGTGAAAATCTATTTTAAACTTGTTCGTGATAACTGAGAAGAAGAGATGGACTAAAAGGGAAGAAAAAAAGATGGTAAAAGGGTAGAAGGATGGACTGCTTGGAGGAGTTGGAGATAAGAAAGCACATCAGGAATGGAATTTTAGCAAATGAGAATATTTTTGTCAACCATTCCCCCCCCATTGGAAATTCCCCTGAAGTTGAGTAACGCTCCAACCCCAACGCAACCCTCCCCTACCAAAGAGTAATAGAAACCAAATAAACAATAAAATAACTATAAAATAACGATTTCTGTACCTGAAGATGTCTCTGCGACGAAACCGGTCGTCTCAAATAAATTGTGAGAAAAAGTACGATATCTTTTTAATTGTTTACTTATAATAATACCTAAAAGTCTTAAGAGCACGCAAAATCGCACCTTGTTGGATCAGTCTGGGGCCGCATGATGGCATGTAAAGTGGTCTATGCATAGCATGAAAGACATGATGTAAGTGTTCGACTACACTAATAATGGTGCTTTAAACTTAAAACGTGCACCACTGAACCATGGTAAGAGTAAATGATGTTTTTCACAACTGTGACTGTCAGGCACATTGCGCCTGAACTCTGCAATTCCAATATGTTGATTTGAGATAGGAGGAATTGCAGTGAAAAAGATTAGTAAAACATGCTGGAAATAATTTGAGACTACGTGAAGCAGGAGTAAACTCACTCTACATTGGCTCTGCTTTGACTAACTGTCTCTGATTTCTCCAGCTAAACCTCTATTGAACAGGATATTTCATATTATTTATATCTTTGAGCTAATGTCTTTTCCCCACCAATACAATTCTTGAGCTAAGTGGACAGAAAACTCTTCTTTATGCTTCATTTAATACTTTCTTACTCCTTTATCTTCTGCCCAGCGTGCTTAAGCATTTTCCTATAGTAATTTCCAATTCTCTTCAACTCCCTCTCCGTCAACCCACGCGAATCTTAATGCCTTTACACTTCGTGTCCCTTTACCCCCTCAAATGGTCTCATGGTGGCAGGTGCGCTTTGTATCAGATGCGGAGGGTGAAGTAGTGTAGGAGAGGAGGTCAGGAGGTGGGGTGAAAGGGAGGTTAAAGGTGGGAGTGGGCGTGGAATGAGTTTTTGTTTGGAACAGTGGAGCGTCTCCCGACAAAGCTGTGACATCCGCTGAGTACGTGCTAAAAGAAAGAGAAATGCCACCTAATGCATTATGAGATCATAAAGCATCCCAGAAAAAAGTGAGTGGCGCTTTCACGAAGCAAGGGGGAAGAGCGTGCTTCCTCTCTGATGCTCTTTTATTTTTAGATTTCGGCCGCAACGACGGTATGGTGGTGCGAGCTCATCGTTCATGTCAGCGATGGCCGGCTTGACCGCCTGGGGCAATTTTTTTTCCTGTTTACCAAAGGGTTGACAAAGTGACTCTGTAGTCCATTTGACGAGTTTTTCGAAAAAAAATTCTATCCACGTCGAGAAGAAGGAACTTGTAACATTGATATTTTTCGTGACATGGTGTGAGCAAGCAAAGCAAAGTAGTCTGATTTATCCGTTTTACATAGTACGTCTTTAATTTAGAGAAATATATCTAGGTGAAATATATTGCTATATTGTAGAATTTGAGTTTTTCCTGGCACAATGTCTAAAGGAAAAAATTTCGGGTTACCCTACGGTTGGAGTTTTGGGCAGCTAATCTCAAAGTTTCGAAGGCTGAGTCTGCCATCGTCTTTCAATCTTGTATTCTACCACTGAAGACGATGGCAGACACAGCCTTCGTAACGTTGGGACCGATTACCCAAAACCTCATCCGGTGGAAAACCCGAGTATAATTCCTTATTGTTGTATATTCATGCAAGCTCGAAAGTTTTGCTAGCATATTCAAAATTTCAGACGGATAATGTGGACTGTAGACCATTTGCAACATTAATCTGTATGATAGGATTAAAAAATTCTATATAAGGAAAGACTGAAATTTTCAAATTCAATATACAGAAAAATCTTGCCAAGAGATATACAGGGAAAATTTCAGCAGTGATGACTTAAAGATAAAACTAGTGTTACGTTACGAGAAGGTACTGGTCTACAGGGAGTGATGCATTCACTTTCGAAGAATTACTTTAAGGCCATTTAATAGGAAAACTTAGCACTAAATTATTCGTTGCGCTGAGCGTGATATTCCAGTACGCATAGTTCAATGGTGGCGTTCATAAAATATTAATAAAAATTAATTTTTTTATGCCATCATATTTTATTCTTGAATTCCACCCTTAAAGACGAAATTTTGGGACCAGTTGCCCAAAATCATACCAGGTGGAGACTTACTCCTCATTGTTATATTCTCAAAGAACATGCTTGAAAGTTTTGCTATCATATTCAAATTATCATGCAGTATATTATAGACACTAGACCCTCTCCAACATTTTTCTGCATGATGGACATAAAAAAATTATAAATGATGAATAGTGTAAAGTTTAAAAAAGTTTAAATGCAGAACTATTTTGACAATAGTCTACGATGTATCTGCAGCGAATGTTTCAACAGTGATAGCTAAATAAATTTAAAGCAAATGTTAGGGCACGAAAAGATACTGGTTTAGCGGGAGTGATGCGTGCACATGCGAATATTTCATCTACATCTATATAATACCCCGCAAGCCGCCTAAAAGGCATGTGGCAGGGTTGTTAGGACACCAGCCGTTTACAGCTAAAAAAATGAAGTGCTCTAACGAAGTTGGGACTAGCGTTTACTAAAGTCCTTTATGATTCAGGGGAAAAACGAATTCCCATATCTATCCGTTCGGCAAAACATCTCTCTTAATTTATCGCTTCTATCGGACGTGGAAATATAGTGTGGCTCCAATATTATGTCTTCTGTGTCGCTCTTAAAGATATCCATTCTCAATAGGGTAGTTTCCTTCATCAAAGAAAACGAAAGGCATTGATTGCGATTCGTTGCCCACCATTAGTGTATTCATAATACACAAATTATTTGGTTTTTGAAATACCGGTTTAGACGAATGGCAAGGGTCAAATTTTATCCTCATTTGAAAAAGGCCAGATTGGCGCCCATGCGATTCCGCTCCGCGTGACGTCACAGGGACCTAGTTTCTACACGAGAGGATAGGAGTTATACATCGTCTGAGGTTACCAATGCATGCATGAGGCACAGAGCTCAGGGAAACATGTCTTAATAATCACCTATTAAAACTGGCTAAGGTCGGAAAGTTTTCTTCGCTTGATAAGGTATTAATAAACCTTTTTTAAGCCATGCGCTACCAGACAGGAAGGTACTCAGCTATCCGCTAGCATCTTGCGTCCTATCAGCGCTCAGATCCTCGATCAAGGTCACTTCACAAGGAGAGAGGGGGAACCAGAAATGCGGCGCACGGACTTTCCTACTTACGCGTCGCGTTTTTGCGCGCTTGAAATTTTTCACTTTTAATTTAATCGCGAAAAATAGATATCGTCATTTAAAAATCTAAAAGCGCGAAATACGTACTCCAGGAGTAATAATCTTTCGATTTAGGCAATAAAAAAATAATAGGAAACCACCCTATTGTCCAAGCAATCTAAGCCTAGCGCGCAGCCTCCGAGTCGCCAGCGGCTCCCAGCCTAAGTCGCTTAACATCTGGGTAACACTGTCTGTAGGCCCCTAGCAGTTTTTGACGAAACGCGCAGCCTTCCTTGGTATTTTATTCAGTTCGCGGATACTTTCTGCACCGAATCCCATACGCTCGCTGCATGTTCAAGGTGTGGTCGGACGAGAGCGAAATAGCACCTTTCTTTTACTTTCTCATCCGAAAATATTCCCTCAATACGCTTGACGAATCCTAATTTCTTCAGGGCTATTTACTCCCTTAAGGCCGGTTTAAAGGAAAGCTTAGCGATAAATTATTCGTTCGGGGCACTGGGCATGAGATTCCTGTGCGCATGCGCTCATAAAATACAGATTACCGCGGAAACATGTGAAATTAGTGCGGGGTTCGGTCGATTTTGAATAAATGGGTAAATTAGCCTGAAATTTTAGAATGCGCAGTGTCGTAGTCTTTTTTTCATGTTCTTTGAAAAGCGTTTTGCTAATTCTAGCCGCGAATCATGGAAGACGACTCCTAGGAATGTATAATAATGTGGATATAATGCCGAATTACGCCGGAAACTGCATCTATTATGGAATTGAGAAGTAAACATCGCGAACAACATTTACTGACATTAGATTTATTTCTTCTTTGGTCACTCTATCCCCTTGTTCATTTATGAGTAAAAAGACTGTAGCGGTATTTTCCTTACCTACCTTACGTAATACCACAAAGCCTTAGGTTTATTCATAAAAATTCACCCAATATTTTTGTTTGGAAGTAATTCAACGCGTCCACTAAAGTTTTCTTTGTCTTTTACTTATATATAATATTCTCGCATTTCTTGTTTTTCTCAGAGGTAAGGCTCGCATTTTTCTCTTCCATTTTAGCGTGCATTGGTCTTTTGGAGAATTCTTGGGTAGTCTGGGGAGGCAGAACCCCCCCAACCAGCGATAGCGATTTCTGGTTTTAAACTTACAAGAGAATCGTTGGATGGGAAAAATTTGTTTTTTTTTTATATCATAACTGGCGTGGTATTTGGAGTTGGCAACTGACAGCTTAGGTTATTTGTGCCATTAGGGAAGGGAAGTGGAAACGAGTGGAGAGAAACCCGGACTCGGCCTGCTCTCAACGAAAGAAGCCAAGGGTACCGCGGCTTAACGTCCCATTTGACGGACGGAGTGCTGCATTTAAAGTGCCCTCCAAAAAGCACTCAACAAAGAAGGGATCAAGCAGTCTCTGAAAAATCTCTGCCACCGCCGGGATTTGAATTCGGACCAACTGGTTGAGAAATCAACACTCTACCCAAGACTAATACGCACACATAACTTCTCTCCCCCTTACATCGGTCGAATTCTTTTTACGAATTGAGATTCCGTGTCTGAGTGGTCGACCCCATCGTAGTCGAAACGTAAACGGAGTAGAGCTAGACAACGAATTACTCCAAGGAGAGAGCTGTTACGTTAAGTGTGGACAAATTGCCAGATGAAATGTGTGATAAAGAAAGAATGTGGACAGAAGAATGAGATGAAGGAGTATTTAATGGAGCGCTTTATGTGCGTGCAAATGTCCGTGGGTGTAAATGCGCCTTTCATGTTGAGGCGAAGGGGAAAAACGCACTCAGTTGGCGAGTGACTGGTTCTCTTTTTGGGAAAGAATGATGGATGGGTCCGTATTTGTGTTTGAATTTTTCTTCTTGGAAGAGAGGTGAAAATCGTGAGAATATATTGCCCTCTAAGAGGAAACAAATTTACTTTCTTGGAAAAGACGTGACCATTGAATTTTCGGGATTTTTTTACCAGCAGTACATTGCCCTGAGGAAAACATTTCCTGTCAAGTAAATTTGTTAAGAAGGTTCTTTAAATACTAGATCATTATGAAACGAGTTATTTTAGAATCTCCTTAAATTAATAAGACCAATGAGGGAAAATTAGAGCATATCAAAGCTAAAATTTGCATCATTAGAATTTCCAATTCCAAAATTCAGTTATTTCATGACATTTATTTCTATGACTTTACATCACAAGGAATATGAGCAAGATCATTTTTTAGCTATTGCTCTTCCAACCAAAATCGCTTGATCTTCGGTAATCTTCATGGATGAAATATGCCGATAGTTTAATTAGCTCTTAAGAACTGATGAGAATAAAAAAATGTCGAAATGTCTAGTCGTCTGTAACTAGCTAACAAATTTTATTCTAAGTAGCTTTTAGCAAGCTACTTAGAATAAAATTTGTTAAAAATAAAAAAAATTTGTTTGAATAAAAAAGTCAGCATCATATTCGTAAAAAATATTTTTTAGCGACTGCATGATTCAAAACAAATTCGTTTCAAGCAAGATATCAAATAAAATGTTTTGTCTTCGTCTATGGCATTCATCGAGGTTGAGAAGCAAAAATAAGTTATTTATTCCATTTATTTTTCATCTCAATACATTTTTCAGTTATTGGACCCAAAATTTTGCCATTTTCATATTTCTTATTCGATATGGTTACAATTACATCATTCCTTTGCTAATAACTCAAAATGTATCATAGTTACGTGACGAGAAATGGTTATATTTTATTCCCTTATCATCTCAGATTTATTGAAGATTTATTGAAGTTTATGAAAATTTGCAAGTGTTCGCCTCTTGAAACAAAAAATATCATTGGAAGGGTATTTTATATTTTTTACCGATCGGCGCTTCAGCTCAATCATTAGAAGCACATAAAATATGGGAGTTATATTATTGTTCTGTGAATGCTGTTGCATGCAAAAAATTCTCCAGACCGTTGAATTGTCTTGTGGATTTAGAAATTAAAAAGTTAAGAGATGAAAAAGGGAAAAGAGGAGTGCCTTCGTAAGTGGACTTTAAACCCAGGGATTTTACCCACGGATTCAAAAAAATTTCTTTCTTAATTGGAAGACTACTCTCACGAACGATTTCTATGATGTTCTTAGTTGTACATTAGCAGCAGTAGTATAAAGTTTACAAAAGTTGACACGTCGCCGACGGTCAGAGCGACCCAAAATTCACGAAGAAACAAGCCTTGATGAGGGCTGTTTACAGAAATTTATATTCCTAGTGATGTGATATATCAAGGTCATAACTTTTCAATGCTACTCCTCGTGATTGCATATACTCTTTGGAAAATATAAACAATAAATGGATCTCTTTGCACATATTGAAGACCTAATGACATTTTTAAAAACCGATTAAAATGAAACTAAAGTGGCAACAAAATTCAAGCTCATACGGAAACTGTCTGGCGCGCCTCTAAGTTATCTCCTTGTCAGGCCGTGCCATGCCAGAAAAACCTCCACTGGCCGGCATGTTCATGAATGCGCTCGCGTTTCCTAAAGCGATGCATAATTTAATGTGCTTGAAAAATACTCCTTTTTTATCTCTTGCGTGGCCAGACGAGCGGGCGCTTTTCCTCAATCTCCACAGAGCTGTCCATGCGAAACAAATCTCTTTTAATGCACACCTTCCTTCCCATCTCAAAAGCCTCGGAACGACTGAACAAAAAAAAAAAAAGAGGAGCGACGCCTCCCGCGGGTAAGCTTTCGAGTCAAATTCCATTTCCAAGTGCGGCATCGCCGCGAATTCCTCGGAAGCGGAGGGAAAAAGTGAAATGTCAGGTCCTCATTTCCACTGCCGCGCCGCCGCTATGCAAATCCGAGTAGGTAGTGGGAGTTTCGTGGAAAGAACAAAGAACGTTCGCGCCGCGCGTGCTGAGGCTTTTTGATTAATGGCGCTCTCATGTGTGGAACACGCTCCGCGAAAACCGCAATAGGGAAGGGGAAGGGGTTTTAGGATGGCGTTAAGGGTTTCCCTCGCGTTGGTCAGCACCTCAGAGTGGCTATAAACTGGACAGATTTTCGGATTCATAGAATGGGACCGAGATTGAAATAGACGGAACCCCAAACCGCACAATACTTCACAATTTTCTATCGTACGGTATCGGTAGAGTTTTCACGGTACGTGGCGAGGTACGGTGCCTATCCAATTGATGGTGTACCCAGAAAAACAAACCTATCCCAGACAAACGTGATCACGAAGATGGAGGAGAGCAGGGCTGGATTTAGATGTATAGAGGCTAAGTGCAATTCGAATTATGAGACCTTTTTCACCTCCCATTTTTTCAGTTTTGAAATTACAAGAGAGTCAATTACAGCATTACTAAAATATATATCAATATGTTGAATGAAACATGTTGTGATTGGTACTAACCTCTGGAAAAATGAGGCACGGATAATAAATTTAAAAAAGTCGAGAATATTTATTTGGACATTTATTATCAGCATTATATCTACCATATAGCATACTACCTACTTGTAACAATAACGTATCAAACATAACACACGTTTACGAAGAATATCTCCTTGTTTCGGTCCAGTGTTTTAGTGTGAATGGAATAGGGAGTTTCCTCAGAGTGAATGCATATAAACAGGAGCGATTATTTTTTCTGCTCATTTTACCAGGACTGAAATAGACAAAATACATTAAGGCGTGATATGTCTGATTACGAAGGTAGCATTTGCGTAAATGGTAATTATGATTGGAAATTTTAATTTTTTAAAATTTAATTAAATGAGTTTTTTCTTTTTTTTTACTTCTATATTTTTTCTATTTTGCATTTCAATTTTTTCAGAACCTACATTCCAAGGTCAGAATTAAATTTAATGCTCACGAGAAGGGAAAAGTATCAGGATAGGAATTACATCTATTTTAAGTATTTCAGTACTAAATTTTCCAATATCCATCATGATGTTGATGTTGGGTGTACAGATGCTAGACTCAGATTGTTTCATTGTGCAGCCAACCTGAGCTCTATTGTTTATGTCTCTGAGGTGTAAACAAAAGCGCTCGAGGTGGTTGGGCTATAAACGTTAGCTTAGTTCAGCATTGAAATCTTCGAATTAAATATTAGAATGGGAAATAAAAACTTGACAGCTTAAATAATAGCAAACACATGGTGATAAAATCATGATACTTTTCCTCCTTTGTGAGAATTGAGTTTAATGGAACAGAATTACAGTGGAAATGAACAACATATGAACAAATGTATTCAACAGAACCTGACCATCATGGTTATTGTACACAGGACTCTTCACTTTTGCCATTCCGTTTATTCCAGCCGATAGCCGTATATAGTGGCACTCCAGTCGCTAGAATACTTGTAAATATACGTGTTAACTCGCAAGATTTACGCTACGCGGCATATTCGTTACCCGGAAACTGTACATTAACTCTCGGTCATGGTTATACGTGCATAGATTGTTGATATTAGCTTAAAATGTATTAATAAACAATTACATTCACCGCATAGCGTATCTATTGCGAGAAAATACGTATATTGACCAGTATCCTAGCGACTGGAGCAATACAGTCGCCTTCTATAGTAATATTAACTCTTTTTAAACTCTATGGATTATATGATGTGGATGTTAAATCTTGTATTATATGGGTAGAAGCCAAAAATTATGCTTGCTCGTATTTTCTCCGAGGCAAATTCGAGATGAAGTTCTCAGGAAACAAAGAACACTCGCGCCGCGTGCTGAGGATTTGTGATTAATGGCTGTGTATGCGACGGACGCTCTGCGGATTCCGGAATGGCGGGAGGCGTGAAAGAAAGCGTGTGGCATATTTTTTTTCGCGCGAGGTGGTCAGCACGGTGAAGGTGGTCTATGTGCTGCGATCAGTTTGCCGGGTGTTATGAGTTCGTTTCGCCTGCGTTCCGGCCGACGACTGGACTCGGTGGCGGGGCGTATAGCAGAGGTCATGAGTCACCGCCGAGTGGACGTTTCCATTTTCTCGCGGCCCTGATGTGTCGTTAAGATAGAGGCCAGAGGGACGGGAGAAAAAGGCTGCCTCTTGTGTGTGTCATGTGTATGGCCATTCCGACGTTTGTCACGTCCGGGAGAGGTCGTTTTGTTCGTAACCATCGGGCTGCAAAGTAAACAGAGATAGCTCCCTCCCTATGCCGCCGAACCAGTGACTATGAAGCTTAAATCCACGAATCTTAACGTTGTTACATACCGTTCCATTAGTAGAGGAACCGAAGTTTTACGAATAGCAATAATGAATTCAGTTCAAATTAAAGTCGGAAAATTCAAGCGAGATGGAGTGGAATTTTTCTATATTGAAATTAATACTAGCAATTTTCCACGATTACAAAATTCATTACGAACCAGGTTTCAATGTTACCACATCAGCGAAGATTGAAACCTAGGTCATAATAAATTTTACAATCTGGAAAATTGCAAGTATTAATTTAAAAATGAATTCAGTTCAGTTCAGCGATATTCATTTCTATTTTTTTAAATATGACTGTAAACTACCTAAGCTTACAGACCACGATTTCCATAAAATCTACCGTATATATTTGTAAAGAAAAATAGTATAAATGAACTGCAAGCAGATACTGTCCGTAAACATTTGGTGCCACTGCCCATATATGATTAGCAGAGTAGCAGAGTTATTATTCAAATAACGCTTAACCATGGACTCATAAGCTGCGTCTTGGTGCGTCGTCAGAATAGTGAGGTGTCAAAACGTTGCTATCATCATATGTATTATAATAGAAAGGTCTATTTTTGTCATTCCGTATATGCTTCATCAATACTGCACCTTCAGTGTAGAATGAGATATCATTTTAAAAGTGGAATCATCTACTTCTGACGAAAAATACAATTACAATCTCCAAGTTTACTATTTACCCATTAATTTCACTTAAAAGTTTTGATTTTTCATGTCGTTTACGCACTCGAGGTATATCGACTGCACATATTTTTTTATTTTAAACTTCAAGAAAAGGTTAGAAAACCTGTTGAATTCATAAATAAACCATAGAAACGTAACATAAGTAGGCAAAAAAATTAAAAATAAAATCTAAGAAGCATGAGACATTAAATTTTTCTGTTTTTTATTTTTGCATATTCCATAGGGTAAAAGGAGTAGCTCTCATATTGTTTTTTTTTATAAAATGAAGAATGCCTAACGTTCTCTAAAAGAGATATCGTGTGTATGAAACTTAAAAGATAACGTGTAGGTATCACGATGACAACATTGTTACTTCTAATATTGTCTTTAAAGAAGCTCTATAAATTGCGGGCGATTATTCAGTAAAAGACGTAATGATTGTTCCTACGATCCTCTCTTGCCTGTATTTTGTTCATATATGTTGTATATTTTTGAAAAGAAAACGAGTATAAAGAAAGTACTTTGTGATACACATTCTTCTCTATTGAAAACCCAGTTACACCGTATCCTTAACATACTTTTCCCTGTTAGCGTGAAAGTGCGAAATTTTCACACGAGTTACCTACTCGGGTTTTTTATTATTCCTTCGTGATTAACTTTAGAATCACCAAAGATACTTAATTGTAAATTTATTCTTTGTTATTCTTGAACACTTTTTATAAATAAAAATTTATTTTTCTCGCCGAGGCGACGAGCAGTATTTCCTTTCTATCTGTTTAATGGAGCTTGTTTTCTCAAATAAGGTGAAGTGCTCGCTGTATATTCGATTTTTGAGGTGCTGAAATGAAATATTGCATAGGGGAACCACATTAGTGATTCCCCTATGCAATATTTCATTGTATAGGGGAATTGCAGTTTGCATTGCAGTTTTTTCTTTGAGATTTAGGGTTATTTGGGTTTGAGTTCTCCCTCTCTCACTCCTACCCTTAATCTGTACCTGGCTTGCCACTACTTTCCGTGCGTTTACCCTCTTTGATTAAGACGCCGATGCGTGCTGAGCAGTCTTTGAATATGTGACTTGATAATTTCTGCGCGCGCAGTGAAGAGCGTGCCAAACACACTTGAAATACATTGATGATTCTTGTCTCAAGTGCGATGTCTCCAGAGGCTCAGCGTTTGTCGCCGTCAAATGTTCTGAAATTCGCTTGGGGTTGTTATTTTTACTGAGGGCGTCCTTGTAAAGCTGGTGCTCGTTGACATAGGCTGTTGAGAATTAAAACAAGTCCCGTTCCGAGAATTTCCAGAGATAATTCTGGAACAACTCCAGACCTGTCTACATTTTCATCTGGGCGCACGTTTTCAGTACCCTTTTTCGATGCATAAGTTCCTGACGGAAACGAGGCTCTTTAAAACGGAAATGTTTTATTCTAATGGAATTAAAAAAATCTTCTATTTCATTTATATTTGACATGTTATTTCTTACGTGCTTATAAATCGATGGATTGTTGTTTCAATATTTATTTTACAGAAGATTATGCATTTGTACGTATTTGGTTTGTTATTATTACTTACCTTTTTTCATAAAGTCTTATAGAAAAACCACATTAGACCACTCTTTTTTTTGCAATAGGGGTATGAGAAATTCGCAAATTGACCCCAGATTTATTAGAATGAGAAATATCTAGTCTATTTCGTTCATGGGTGAAAGAGGGAAGAAAAAAATACAAGAATCCTGCTTCCAGATCAAAATGTTATAAATAATACTTGAACACTACCGATATCATTTGTAGTAGATACAAATTAAGTTACAATAATGAAACCTTTTAACTGTTTTGTTATAATTATGTCATCATGCGATATATTTAATAAGACGATTTTGACTAGCATGTTTTTAGACATTAATTTTTATAAATTTTCAGCAAATAACTAATAAAAGGAAGTAGTAACAAGCGGAAGATTCTAAAATTAGTGGAAAAATTCAGCTTTTTGCGGAAAATAAACTCGCTAGAGCTGGTGTTATTTATAAATTACTCACGCGTCGGTGAATGCATCGTTCATTTCTGACCTGAGAGTCTTTGCATGTAATCTGCTTTAGGAAAAAAGAAAGAAGAGTGAAATCACTGCATCATTACGAGTGCTAGAAGTGTGCAAATTGCTATATCAAACCAGCAGCTATAAATACATGGGCGAAACCGGTCATTCAGCTAAAACTCAGCTAGAAAAATATTGGGCACGGCTTCAAGTCAGCGTTAGCAGAGCATGTAGCCTTGGGACATGCCATTAACTTCTTAAAGACAAGAGTTATCGCAAAGGCGAAAAATTCTAATCCACTAGGCGTTGGAAATACGGATACAATTTCAATTATAGTGTGTATACCGTAAGTCCCGTCCCGTCCCTTTCCTCCCCCCGACGAAGGCAACTAGCACCTCTAATAGAATTATTAAATTTTTATATAAAACACGAAGTGATCCGATCATAAATAACGAAATGGTCGAAAGTTAAAACAAACCTTACAGTTTATCGGCTAAAAAATAACTTTTGACCATTTCGCTATTTATGATCGGACCACTTCGTGTTTTATACCATTCCTCTTAGCTTTTTTGGTAATTTACAAATAGAGCTATATAGATTGAGATATTATGAGAAAGTAAAAAAGTTAATAATTCTACTAGAGGTGCTAGTTGCCTTTGTCGGGGGGAAGAAAAGAATGGGCGAACGGAACCGCCAGCTATCTGTGTTATGTCGGTCCCATACAGTTTTTTTGTCGGTTCTTTTCTCCTCTCCTTTGTTCGTGGCTCAAGTACTTCGCGAGCCAATGCGCAAAATTATGGTATACAGACTATAGGACTGTGGCCTCTAAATCAACGACATATAGGATTCTGATTTGAATTAAAATAAAATGAAAACACCTAACCCTTCCTTTCTAACCTCCTATCATCCATAAAACTCCATTGAAAAGTTGACGTATTCCCACATTTAAGTGACCAGCAACGGCTACGATGCATCAGGCAATAACTAAATCTGTACGCGGGGTGCACCTTATGATAAAAAATACAGCTCTGGATTGTCGTGAAAGTTTTAACCATGGTATGTTATTTTTAAGTGAAAGTTAAAATACAGCATGCTTATTCATTCCATTTCAATTTTTCAAGTTCTCTTGCCAAAAAGAGAAGAAATAGGTATACCTACGAAATATTTTCTGCATTCCTCCGATCCAGTAAAATTATAATTATATATATGGTGCTTAATAATTTAAACGGTTATCTCAATCCTCTCTTTGAGTATTTATCCATCGTCATGACGGAGAAATATCCGCTACGTTTTTACTCGGAAGCTCATTTCCTGTCATGCCGTCGTCGACGGAACGTCGTTTTATCTCAGGGCGGTCGGAGGTTCTTCATTTTTGACGGAGAGAGCTTATAATGCGTAGGAATCTGCTTGATGCGATGCGGAGATTGAATTTTTATGAAAATTCTTTCCTCCGAGAGTCCGTCCGTGGCCCATATTCGTGGAGGGAGGGAGGAGTATCCTTTTCCCTTGCGATGGGGGCCGGATTAATCCGTCACTTTGACGTGCGCGTGTCCGATGCAGGAGTCGGGCTCGCGAGGTGGAGTGATGGGGGTTGTGGGATGGGGAAGAGGCTGGGGGGGGGGGGGGGCTACATGATCGGAGAACAGTAATGAGGTTGTACACTACGACCGGAAATCTCAATTCTTTAAAGGAATTTGGGATCAGGAAGGGAAAGATAAGTTACGCGGAAAAAAGGACGTGAAAGTTGCCACCCATTTTTCATGAGTTGGTGACCTCATCACAGTTTTGGTTCTTTCTTTGGTTCTGAGGGAAAGATTGAGGTCGTAAACTAAGACCAGAAATCGCTATTAATTAAAGAAATTTGGGATCAGGAAGGGAAAGATAAGTTATGACAAAAATATGTGAAAGTGGCCACCGACTTTTTCATGTCATTACCGTCATTGGAGTTTGGGTTCATTAACTCAATCAGAAAGAACCTTTCACCGATAAAGAATATCTTAAAAGATTATAAATCATAATAAGGCAAGTGAGATCATTGATTAAGTGTGATTAGAGGTATAGAGGCGGAGACACGCTCGGAATGAGTTTGTGATGTCATCAACTTATCTGCAAAATAATTGTGGCTATGGAATTTTCATCCCGAGTAACGCGAAAATTAAGCTACGTATCAAAAAATGGGAAAAACGGATGTGCTTCAATTTCAATCTCTATCGATATGGAATGTAAAATTGATGAAAAAATTTTGCGAAGGTTTTTTATTGCCCCCATTCTGAAAATTATTAATGCTACGAAAAAAATGCACAGAACATTTTCTGCTTATAATTAGTATTCCCATCGATACCTATGATCAAAATTGAATAAAAAATTTCCACCCCCGAGATGTAGTGGAAACCACCACCCCCAGGGTTAAAGCGCCCGTCGGCATGATACAGATTTTTATCCTTGGTCTATTCCTTACATATAGTCAAAATTTCAAGAAAATCCATGCAGTTTGAAAAAATTGCCAGCCAAAGTGCTTCATTTCCTGGACTATCAAGAGTTTAGGCAACAACAAACCATGTGCGGCCACTATTTGAGGTTGTTGGGTAGCTGAGAAGCGACAGACTCCTCTTAAAGAGCTATTTTTTAAAAGTCTATCGCTATCATCTGATTTAAGAAGTGGTGCTCGAGCTCATTTCTGGAGAAGGAAGAATGAGAGACTGGTGGCTAAATTTCCCGCGAAAATTGCGTGACTCTCGCTTCTCCCTGCTCCGTCGACGAAATTCGTGACTGAACCATTTTGCCATCATATCGCCGAACGTATGCACACAGCTATTTTTATCGCAAGCTGTTTATTTTCATGAATGGTAAACCTCGGAAGTTAGGTAGGATTGCTTTGAGTAACCAGTGATTGCATCAATAAAAGTTTATGGTGAGCTTAATGGAGGCTTGATAGATGTTGTCTGAACACGAAGTTACGATTTTATTCAGGGCATGCGAGCATAAAGAGCTTTCATTATTCATGCAACTTCTTTTAAACTAAAAGAGGTCTTGAGATATAGGGACTGGTACTAAGTTACCCCACTGAGGTTATTTTCCATGGTTGCCAACATTAAACCCGAATCATACGGTACTTGACCTTTCACAATTCATAGAATACTAGCGGGTATCTATGGACTTGTTCGTCGTGAATTATCGAATAACTCAAAACTAGGATCGTGTAAACCCTGTGTTATTGGTAACATCACAGCTGTTAGGCTTGGTCATTCTCTTCAGTGATGCGGTCTTATTTTTTATCTTGTTCCCATCCCTAATTCTGAGGCGTAATGGCCATCAACCAATTACGATTTGTCTTTATATCGCATGTATCGACAAATTATATCGTTCAAATCAATGACACACAATAATTTGTATCAAATAAGCAGCCAATTCTGTATCGATGGTATGTTAATTGTGTTAGTCGATATGCGAGTTCTTCTCAAACTCCCACTAGAGTAATTATTGCCGCAGCTGTTTCAGTACTGTTTCTCCATTCGGAAAGGTCAGCTGGTAGTGGAGGCACAAATATTATTATCACATGAAAGATAACTGCCGGACTTAATACGGAATTCACGTTAAAATTTAACTAAAGATTCCGCCTTTGCAAACTGTAGCATTCAAAAGGTTCACTGGCCTGCATCAATGCTACTAGCGCTTTCTAACGGATGGCGGTGGATAAATTGGTTGCACATGTGCATTGCTGCTAATAAAAAAATGTTTGAATTTCTCTTACAGTTTATGTATCAATTATGGTTGTAAGTTAATCGTAATTAATATAATAAAGCGTTAAAACGCCGCAATTCGTTTTGTAACACTCAATATTTTACTTTCTGGGATTGGGATATCATTGATCGATAACAACTCGTGAGGAAGGAAAAGCTGTCGATTCTCGTACACATGCAGCTTTTTTTTGTTGAGATACGATCACTTTAATATGCGGGTAGTTTTCATTTCGAAATTGAGTTGACCTTTGAAAAGGCAAGAGCTTCCCTGCGGAGGTCCGAGCGTAACAATACTCCGTATCCTGTGTGTCCGGGGTCGCAGAAGTGACGCGTTGGCATATTGGGGTCCATACCTGTTGCTGTGTCACTCATCACTCCCCAAGTCTCCGTGAAATGGAATTTCAATTTTCGACCTCTCATTTGGAGTGAGGAGACTGCCGGCGAAGATGGGGTGAGGGAAATAATGTGCTGTTGGTGCGGGAGGTGGGGAAAGGACGAATGTTGCCATCCCAGCGTGAGGCAATAAAAAGAAGAAATCTGATACATCTACATGATGCTCTGCGAACCAATGCTAAGGTGCATGGCAGAGGGCGAGTGTTTGTTCCCAATCTGCACTCAGCTTCGTATAGGTGTATAACAATTATACATGCAATCATGTGGTTGAGGCTAACACATCACGTATGGATTAATTGGACTATTAAGAACGCTACCTACGAATACATTTAAGCCAAGATAGACAAGAATTAAAAACTTAGGGTATGTAAGAAAATTAACGTGCACGTCGATATATCATCGGGAAATATCAAGTAAATATAAAAAGAAACTCATCCTTCTCGTGAAAGACTACTTTTTATATCGTCGTGAATTTTGTGGTATTTTTATCGCTATCGGAGGAATGAAATTTTAATACCCCTTCGACCTCAAATTTATTCTCTTGATGTTTTGTTCATCGTGCAGCCTACTGATGTACCTAGGATTTTGTACAATACACACGAATTCGTATGAAAATATTTCACCATGGGAGGTAGAGGAAAAAGTAGTGTTGCCCTCAAGGTGACAGGAAAGCGAAAACGTATGAGCAGAAAATATAAGAAATATAAAACGTTGTTTGGAAAAAAATTAAGCGTAGGCGAAATGATGTAGTATGATTTTGATACCGAGGTCATGATTATATGATACATTGTCCAGCGTTTACAAGGTGGTTAACGAGTCAATCTGGGAATCATGACTTGAGCACAGAGTGAAACGCTGAGCTCACTTAATAATTAGGGTAGGAAACAGATGGTATGAAAAATATGCGTGGCTTACGGGCGTTTTACTAAGGAAGGGATCAGAGTGAATGATAAAGAAAATAAGCCATAGACCAGATACTAATAAGTTATAAATTACTGGAAAATTTTCATTAATACTTCGTGGGAAGTTACAAATAACTATTAATCGATTTAGATATTAAAATTCCACCACAACTTGCCATTATTTCCACAAACATTATGGACCGTAACAGTTGTGAAACTTATGAAAGTAACTGCTACTCTCACTTGGAGGACATATTGTACATTTTAATCTTCTTTAGCCTATAATTTTTCAGGAAATATATCCTATACATCTCCATGGCAATTCTTACCATGTATGAGTAAAATTATTTTAATTGCAAGCTGTTTACAAAGTTTTTGGTGCAAGTATATCTATACTGTAGTTCTGTATCACCTGGAGCGATTCATGATGCTTTTTAGAGCTCACACTACATGCATAAATGTGGACACGTTATTATTATTATTCTCTTTTTCCATCCGTACCCACGAAGCCCACATTTAGGGCATTATGTGTTGCACGTTACTGAACACCCTTTAGGTGGCTTTCAAGGCATTTTTTATTAGATGTATTCTACTTTATAGATTTCAAGGTGAAGATGGAAACGAAAACGTGTGTAAATTACATTCATTTATTGAATATTTGAAAGATGTACAGGCATCTGTATGGCTTTCACTGTGAAATTTATTTTGGTCAGACATCAGTTGCATTGAGATTGCAGTGCTTATCTTTGCTATTAGCGTAGTGATTTTGTAGTATAATTAATTTGAGTTTTTTAAAGTTCCTCACAATATTAACGAAGACTTTTGGCACACTTTTATCTGCGCTTAAGTAGACTTGCCAAGAAAATAAGCAAATCTCGAATAATTGGCAAGCGTAGACTGACATATAAAAAGTGATAAAAATAGTACTCCTCTAATCTTTCAAGAGAATGCTTTCTGAAATGCTAGAAGCTTGTGTCAAATACGGTTAGTAATTCAGTGAAAAGCTGCCGGCTGGGCGGACTCCCATGAATTTTGTTACCCATGCGCTTAACTGAAATGCTATTCTTCAAAGAATACTCACTGGGTCACGCAAAACGGCCAGCTGTAATAGTAAGAATGCCTGAACTAAAAGCTCTCTACGGCACGCCACTCACCGCAATAAGGCTAACCATTGCCAGGAGATATGACAAGGGATGACATTTTAGTTTTTATTGACCAAAAGGTTTCATTATGAGTAAAGATTTTATTTTTATATCGTTCGTGTGCAAAGAAGCCATTTTTGAATAATATAACCTCTATCTGTATTTATTTATACATTCGGCCTGAAGGTTTCAATTACTATTCTGGGAATGACATTATTTAAACAAATAAATATTGAAACAAAATTTTGGATATACATTCGAATACTTCAGATAATTATGATGAAATTCGTGCTAAAAATCCTTGTACGTTAATTTCTTCTGAAAAAAGTGACGTCTAAGTCTTTTCAGCTATTTATTCAATTATCGCTGAACGATTATTTGAATAGGTAAGTATGTCCACCATTTTTCATCAAAATCTGAGGAGTCCCTAATCAACTTAAGTCCGAGTTGGCAGGGGAGACCATTCTTTACAGAAAAACGAAATTTTAATCCAGCTTATTAAGATAATGTGTTCCCTTAATTAGGATTTTGTATTCTGCTTGTGTGATGTACATGGTCGTGGAGTCCTCCTGAGGAGGAAACTATGAAATATTTTTTAGACATGTTTTTATTCAGATATTGGTAGAATTATAGCTATGCAATTTGTATCTATATCAATGTTATTTTTTTCACCATAAAATAAAACTTTCGAAACGGAAAGTGGATGAGAAAAACGGAATTATATGGTCTATGTTGAAAGTTAAAAACAATGAAAGAGTGCATAAATGATTTAGCTTTAAAACGGTAACTTATATATAAATAAATTGAGAACTGAGTCAAAAAAATCTAAGGAAAGCAGGTGATAGTGGTTATTATATTCTAAATATCATTTTTATATTTATATTAAAACTTGTTATCAGGCTATATTTTTGGCCATTTTCAATTTCGTGCGCTTCATAGAACATTGCAATCATTCCTCATACTGCTATTTATCCAGTTACATGCTTCAACTGAGTATTTAAAAACCCTAGCGCTACAGCAATGCATCCTTTTGAGTTCAATCCATGACATTTTTAAAGCTTTTCAAGGCGTTGAGATAAACTGAGATTTCAATTTCACTGGATCGCTTGGGTGGAGTCGCTTGAGTAAGGCTTGGATTCTGTGTGGACGTTTCTTAGCTGTCCTCAGGGACCCTTCGCCTGAGGCACCGCTCGCTTCCCGCCGTCGGTGAATTGCCGGGCGATTAATTTAGCCAGATGCGATGGGAGATATGGAGAGAAGCATAGCCTGCTCCGTTGGGACTCTGATCTCGCTAATGCCTCTTCTATTTTTTTTTTCATTCAGCACTCGTATTTGAGACTCGCTTGCTGCGGTGTCTGCCGTCCGTGATGAAAGAGCACAGCATCGAAATCTGGACCGGGAGAGGGATAATAAAAAAAGAGGAATTCGCGGCGGTTGTGACTCACGGGACGAGGCGCGAAACCACTTTTAAATATTCACGCGTCCGTCCCTGTCGCAGCTCTAGCTGTGAGGACGGGCAGCTGCCGGTATAAAAAAATCTTTCCCGCTCCCTGCTCTTATCACCAAACAGCAAGGAGGACGCAGCTTGAAAAAAATCAGAGAGGAGGGGCCCATTTGGTTGAAGAGGGGGGTATATTTTTCAGTTGAAGGAGATACGCTTAAAAGGACGAAATTCTCCGTCTTGACCGGTCTCATTTAGCCTTTCTTGATAGCTTATTATACCTTTAAAATTATCCTATCACCTTGAGTACGTAGAGCTGACCATGGTCAACTTTTAAATTTTTCTTCATTAAAAATATCTATGCAGGGTGGCGAAAAAGTATGCCACGAAATTTTAAGCACTTAAGATATTCTCTCTTTCCAGCTGCTCTGGACAACTCATGGCTTCGAATGCTTTGCTTTTCGAAGATCGCGATGTATTCAATGCACCCGGAAACAGGGTAATCTCGGGCGCTTGGCTCAAAGTTCCTGTAGTTTAAAATGGTATGTTTTCAACCGAAAAATCATCAGTAATTTTGGCTCCTATTGGCATCAACTACCGAGAGTTTAAATTTCGTGAAATAATTTATCTCTAGCCCTTGTTTGAGAAAATAACTGAGGTAAAAGTTTGGAATTTGAGATTAAGTGGAAATTTTAGTATAAATATAACGTGAAAAATTCAAGATAACTAAGTCCTTATGAACATAGGAGGAACTAGGGGGGTGGGGGGGTCGCGGGGGAACGTGCCCCCCAGACCCTTAAAAAATATGCAAGATTTTTAATACGGTCCCACTATCATTGCGTTCGTTTTGTATTACGAGGTATCCTTGTGACCCCACCCCCCAGAATAAAATCCTGGGTCTGCCTCTGCTTATGAATGCACCGTCACCAAGCAAGACAACTCGAGCGGAAGGTTAACTTAAGACCCTGAAATTTCTTCCCGTTTTTCCATTTGTAATATTTCGGGGATGCTTTAACTCTTAATTCCCCTCGTTATCTCTCCCCACGGCCTTATTTCAGTTAAACCCAGGGGACCTCGCTCACGGAAGTCACAGCTCGTGGTTGGTGGTGGCAACGTCCGAAAAGAAACCACCATTGGAGACAGACCAACCGACTCTCTATGCTTTCCTCCATTGCTTTTCACCCGTCCTTTGAGAACACATTTTTTCCTCTTCGGCATGTATAGCGGTCGTGCAAGGATGGAAAAAGCGGAGGAAAATGAAGGAATAGAGCCTTCAAACAGCCTCACCTCCACCCCAAATAGTCCCTCAAAGAGGACTCCTCTCATCTGCTAAAACATCTCCTCCCGTCTCCGTTTTCTGTCTTCTTTCCTCTTTTCTCTATCAAGGAACGCACAAATCACTCTAATCAACTCTTTTTCAATTATTTTACTAATATATCTACATTTTTTAACGTCTATGATCACTGTGTAAAGTATCCGCCTGCGAATTCTGGAACCACGATATGTATAGGGATGAAAATTACACTTTTATGTTCCAAAATGAATATATACAGACAACGACTATATAAGAACGGGAATTTCCGCGGAGTGCCATTTAGTTCTTCATTTTCGGTTACGACCGCGTTGGTTGCTGTGGAGATGACAACAGTGGCACCACTGCCAGCGTCTTCAGGTGGAAGGTGCTGGTTCACAATCTTTTACCCTATTGCCGCCAGTTCTTGTTAATCAAATCAAAAATTCAATTAAAATTGTCTTTCCGGACAATTTAAAGTAATTCTCCTATTATTCTGAGGTGGCATCTGCTCTCTTTCAAAATTATCTTTGCTTCGATAAATTTTACGTCGTGCCCCGGGGTCTACTAATAGGTGTACTATTCCGAAATCAAATATAGTTTCGTTAGTTAAACCTTATTATCGATACCTTGATAATGATATTATAAGAATCGGAGTGAACGATTTTGTAAGAACTCCATGGTCGGTGTCAGTACATACTCAGTGAGGATCGTGCAAAATGATTATTATTTACCTACCACATCTGTCAACGTCATATTTAAGTAATTTTATTATATAATTCACGGAAAAATAAATAAATTGGAATAGAGGATTAAAAAATACTTGCCCTCACTCCCTATTTTTCCCTCAAAGAGGTTACTTTTCATCTGCTAAAACGTAGCATCCCTACTGCGTATCCCACATTCCTTCCTTATCTCTCTGTATCAGGGCGCAAAAACAGATAGAAGGACACTGTTCCATTCATTTCTCGCCAATCCCATCCCTCTTTCCTTTATCTTTTTCCCACCACTTTTATCCCGCACCGGGCAGCCAGCTTCGTCTTCTTCGGACGGCCGAATGCTTTCTGCGGCGCGTTCCCTCCGTGAAACGGGATCTTCCTTTTTGGTACCCGCTAGAGGTGGATGGCGCGGAGGGGGGGGGGGTCCCTTTTCCTCCTTCGCTGCCTCGATGCTCATTTATTCATTCGTTTCGACGGGTGCGCTCTCTTTCCCAAGGCGGCGTCCGCTTCGCATTTTTAAAAATTATTTTGGCGTGCTCGCCTGAGTGATTTCGAGTCGGGGAGCTCGAATTTATCTTTCCTCTCTCTGGCGAAAATTTGATAATTACGCCGATTCACTCCATCACGCAGTTTTTTTATAAGGACGCGTGGAGGTTAGTGGAGTCCATGAACGCAGGAGGAAATGTATGCGTTATTATTTGCTTTGATGCTTCAGGTTGTTTTTGATGCCTGTGATTAGGGTTGTTAAATTTTATTGTTTTATTTCGGTTGCCATATGTCTATGAATTTTTAAAGAAATTTATGCTCTATTTTTTATTTTGGCATTAAATTTTAAGCCGAATCAGCAGAATGTATTTGAATTCTGAATGAGATAGAAAAATAATGCTGAGTTTTTGATTAAGAATACTCTTCATGCGATTAATTTTTTGAAATAAAATCTGTTATTTGTGGGTGTATTCAAACAAATTAATTGAAAATAACTTATTTTTAATCCTTTTTCTAAATTCTCTTTAAAAAATTCTACTGGTTAATTTTTTGACATTACATTCTCAAGACGACCCGCAGGTATCCTTGCATCCAGGTTCTTGGGTTTTTGATTTCGTATTTGTGGTACAGTTCGCTTAGGAATTAGATATTTCACCACAATGGTGGAAAAATTATTAATCTCCTTCAGAAATAAACAGCAATTATGAATTTTCTTAATCCAGGAAGCTGATTTTTTAAATTAATTTTTAAAAGACAATCTATCTATCTTATATAAGTATATTATAAATACAGAATTTCCTGCGTGCTAGTGTCTATGTTATGGTTTGCGACTGCCTTGGGACTCTACTGTCTTGTCTCAAAGTTAAATGAGGTGCTAGACTTGAGTGAAGTCAAGTTATGGTGTAGATGCCAAATATTAATGGAATTGGAGCAAATAAGATGGCTATGGGTGCAAGATAGAAGGCTATGATTTCTTGTCTTATTACCATTTGTGTGGTCCTTCAGATGATTTTCTGATAGCAAGTTACATAGTGAATATCTCTTGCTCCGGTCACTTCACTAACTTTTACAAGTACAAATCACAAGTACTGATCACTTCACAACTGACGCATGAGAGCAACGGTGATCGCGAAAAGTAATACATCACAAGGCATAAATCCTCGACGCAGGCATAGATGTTCTGGTAATATTCTAGGTTCCTCTACATCAGGTACCCATTACCACCATTGCATCTCAATTTGATTTTCTCTTTCGGATACCAAAGTGATCATCACCAATATACTCTCCCACTTTTGGAGGACTTTGTAAAAGCACTTGATAGAGTATACTGGGTAAAATTAATGGACATTCTTAAGCAAATAGGCTTAGATTGGAGGAATAGGCGATTCATTCGTAATCTGTAAATGGCCCAGATGGTGCAAGTGAGGCTAGCGGATGGAAAATCTGGGTGGGCATGCATTGAATGGTGAATGAGGCAAGGCTATCCATAATTACCATTAGTTTTTCACGTGTACGCTGAGAACATGGCTATAAGAATTAGAAGATAATGAGTAAGTAGCTGGAGTAATTACGGTGGGAACGATGTTTAAAGCAGTGAGGTTTGCTGATGATCAGCTGTTGATTATCCAATCAGCGAGATGGCTGCAAGCGTTGGTGGATACGTCGGATAAGCGTTGAGAGAAATATAGCATGAGGATTGATCACTAGAAGACCAAATTTATGCGGATCCGTAAAGCATCGCGAGATAGGAATGTGAGACTCAAGATAAAAGTAGGTGTGCAAAAACTTGAGCAAATAGAGCAATTTGAATATTTCGATAAAACAAAAGAGGGAAAAGGAAACAGAGTTATGAACTTGAGGAAGAGAATTGCGTTAGAATAAGAGGGTGTTAGGGGGGGATAGGAAAGAGCTGATGAGAGGGTAGTTATGTAAAGGTCAGTGAAGTGACCGGAGCAAGAGATATTCACTACATAACTTACTGTCTTCTGGCAGATGATTCTTCTGCTGCTTCACCACACTTGGAGGCGCCATTTCTTAAGGTGAGAAGCTATTTTACATAAATACTTTGTATTGGTCTGTATTTTAACCGTAGGAACAGACGAATGATCATTCAAATAAACGTGCAGAAGGAAGGAGCATGAGTGGAAGAGTAGCCCAAAGAAATCAGTTCAAAAGGGTTGTCATGAGTAAGGGAAATCCTGTAGGATCGTGTATAATTGCCTGATCTACCATATTACCTTCAGGAATTAAAAAAAAAGAAGCTGTTGCAATATCTATTCGAAAGATACTGAAAAAGTCGTATAACATCATGACGAGTGCCTTGTGACGAATGGTGCTCACATTGAGCACTCGTAGGCTAATATTTAAAAGTGTTTGAGTTGATCTTTCATTTAAAGTATAATTTAAAGCTTCATGTGATTTGTAATAAATATTTTAAAGCGTAAAAACTCCGCTATTAATTTTGAAACATCTGGTACTCCATCTCACCCCTTAATCAAATAATGGAGCCAATGGAGAAGGGTAGCACAAAAAGGTTTAAAAAATAATTCTTGGATGGGATAACTCAGAATGATGGTGTTATAAATTGACTACCCTGAGGTTATTTTGAAAGCAATATCCTTCAATAGCAATTTAAGTGAGCGCAATATTTTTCGCAGCTTGTACATGAAAAAGAAGAAAACAGCTACTTACACTAAAATATGTGTTAGCTACAGATTAGGCCTTATAACGTTAGGGGCGTTCTCTTGAAAGATATCCGGCCAGAAAAAAGTGTGATTAAAATCAGATTTTTGAAGACAAAACTGACGAATGTGAAGAATTTTGAGTCATAAAGCTGGAGATGAAACCGACGCGTCTGAAGAAGGCAACCGACAATGCTTCCCTTATTCTTTTTTTTACGCTCGAGCCTCCTCTCAGCACGTTACATCCGCCGTCAGTCCCGTCGCTTCGGAAACTCCGAGCGGAGGAGTGTTGGTGGAATAAAATAAGCGGAGGGAGGGAGTGGATGACGAGGAAAAGAATGAAAGGGTGGGAGGGTGGTGTTCGCTCTCTTTTCCTGCGAGAGGCGCGCGACGTGCTTTGCTCATTTCCCATTCTGGTCTCGCCGTGTTGAACCCTCCCTGCGCTTTCAATCGCTTAAGGCCAAGTTTCAAGAATTCACCACATCGTGACGGTGCGTCGCCCGGGGAAACAACCCGAAGAGACGCCCCGAGTCGGTTAGTTTGGCAAGGATGGTGGGAAGAATGAGGAAATAGGAGGTGGTGATGACGAGCCCTGAGCAATTTTTCTCTCCTTTTTTTGTCCTTCTCTCATCTCTTTTCTATCCTTGATGACAGGTTCAACTCGTGAGCACGCAAGAGTCTACGTATTCACCGCAGGGTGGCGTCTTTCAAAGTAGCGTCTGCACACTGCTCTTTTAATCCTCCAATCTTTTTCTGGTGATTTTCATCTTGGTTTTTGAAGAACAGATGTCTTTAATCTATTTATTCATTCGTTAAATATTGCTAAAAGTAGGCTATCGACTGGTGATAGCATGAGATTTGAAACAAATGAATGAATAGTCCTCATATATTAGAGCAAATTGACAGGAAACACACCTTTATTATAAGTAATAGATTGGTTAGAGTTAATTATTTCTAAAAATGAAATTTGAGGCAAATAACCCAATGTTCAACGTTCCCTAATAAAATCACAATGACATCGACCAAGAATCGAGGAGCACCTACTCTTAAAAAATTTGATATTTGCGGGAAAGGTTTTAAAAATTTGTCAAGGTGGGTCATTCCACTCCTTTATTCCTCTGTGGAAGAAGGATTTTTCAAAATGTATGTTTACTGCTTGTTGAACTTAATTTATGAATTTGTCATCGTTCCTTCCTTTGAAAAATATTGCCCCAACAGCGCATTATGAGTGACTCGGTGGCGGAAATTTAATGACAGGACATTCCGTATATAGAGTTCACCTTCAGCTTTGAGCATAGCGGGTCAACCCGCTGAAACGTCTGTAAAGTGTCTTTATGTGTTTCTGTGTTTTTCTAAATGTTATTTTTGTCCGTTCTCCTCGATCGGCCACATACTTAGATTCACGCTAGGTTAGATAGAAGAACTAGCTGATAGGTCATAGGGCCCAATGTTTGTGTTACCATAGTACCTAAAAAACTTAAGCTTTTCGAGGGATTTCTATCTCTGAAACTTCTTGGTGTGGGGTAAAACAGTCAAGTTTCACCATTTGCAAAAACCCAGTCGAGTCAAATCGACTCCCATTCTGCATGGAATACATGAGCAATACGCGAAGGTTGATTTCGAAAAATTACGGAGATGGCTGCGCTGGTCTTGCGGACTAACCTTTACAAGTTGATGTACTAATATTGATGGGATTCAGAGGGAGTTGGGTTGCGTGGCACATTGAATGCACATAGTGTCACTCGTAAATCATGCTAGAAATTCACTGCAGCACTTATTAAAATTGACGGGGGTACTTATGATAAGGCGTGTAGCTTTTCTTCTTAGTGAACGTGAAGGTTTTCCTTCAGAGTATTGTAATCCTTCAGCACCGCGAAATTAGACACTTGGCATTTATCTCTCTTATCAGCATTGTCTATTGTCCCGCTCATGGTTAATACTTTCATGGAAACTCCAATGTTAGCATTTTTAGACTTTTACTATCCTAGCTTATCAATGATTTTCTTAAAGTCTCCTGGATGTTCATATGTATAGCTTTGAAAAAACAGTAAAAATCAGGTCTTGATGTGATTAAAGTTATAAAAGGCGAAAGAGTCGTTAGTTAGTGGAGAAAAAGAGCCTTGGAAAATTTCTCTCTTCTCTCCATCCCTACCGTTTTCTTTCCTATTCTCATCTCTTTACTGTCGTCGGTGCCGAGGTCTACTTGTGAGCATGCTTGCATTTCAAAATTTTCTATAGGGTGGCACCTTGTAAAATTGGATCTTCACACTGTTCTTTTCATCCTCCAATCTTACTCTAAAAATCTGATGCATTTGAAACCTACCCACCTGCCATATCGCTAATTAAAATTTATCCTTTAAATTTTTACACCGTTCTTTATAGATTTACTTTAAATGTGCCCGCAAATGAGTTGTTCAGTAGGTGTCTTCTAATTTTTAGAGTTAGGTTTTGATGCTTATCCAATTTCCTAATCATAATGAAAAATGTGAAATGGGAAAAATTAGTCTTGCAAAAATATATTTTGGCTGATAAAGAGATATGTGGAGCATTCATGAGTAATTTTAAATAATTGTTTTGGGGGCTGAAAGGGCGATAGAAAATGCGATGGAAAATTGTATCCGCGTGCATTTGCAATTTCATGTCTCGCATTTTTGAGCTACGATATTGGCTTGTTTTTCTGCATCCCCCGAAGACGTGTAAGCCTCTAGGTTTTATTCATCCTTACGATCATAAAATGCTAAAGTTTGGTATCGGAAATAGAATCTCTATCGGTAAAAGTTTTGATGTCTTTATTGAGGGAATTGAGTTTATTGTTTTCACGAGACTCACAGTACCGTTCTATTCTGAGTCCTCATACAGCTCTTTTGACTTCTCTCCATGTTATCTCAATATCTCTTCTTCCGTTTCTGTTTACTCCCCTCTCTTTGCTTTGGTGGCTTCGCCGTTGGCGGCGCCTCTTCTCCAGTGCCTTTTACGTTATGTTTTTGTTTTCGGGAGGGAGATTCGGCGAAGAAAGCGATTCCCGTTGTGGAGTAGCAAAATTCTCTCCCTTGCGCTTCTACTCTGCTTTTTCCTCATCGCCTGTTTCCTTTGATCTGGCGAGCCCATCCTCAGAGAAGAAACGGCGCGGAATCGGATTAAGGCATCCGTAGACACCTTTTACCGATTCGAAACGCCAATGAAGTTATCGGCCACTTTAAAAGCTTCAATTAGGATTTAAAGTGAGGTGAGGATGCAAAAAATGTTGAGGAGGTGAGTTCAAAACGGCGGCAAGAAATGAAGATGAAGCACAAATTCTGATTGATCTATCGTATTTTGTCTTTTTCTTCGTTACGTATTTTGATTAAAATTCATAAGATATAAATATTACTCTTTTCATAAAATTTAGAGTGGATATTTTTCATCACATGCTTGTATATCTAATCTGAAGTTTTATATATGAGAATAACTGAGGTTAAACTTTCAAATGAGTTACAGGCAATTATTTTGAGTGAAAGTTGCCCACTTTTTATCTTCTGAAATTTCCAGATAACTGTATTTTGTTTAAAAGGAGTAATTAGCCACGGAAAAAGACAGATCTAGCCGGAATGCTTCGTATCCTTCGGGGAATGTTCGGTAAAAATGATATTATTAACAAAGATTTGAAAATTAATTATTGCGAGAGGTGATATAATTGGGAAAATTAGGAAAAAGCTGATTGGTCACACCATTTGAGGCCACTGCTTTCGAGATTCTCTTATGTAGTAAGCGGAAAACAGGCTGTCACCGTACGAGCGAATACACGCGTGGTAGGTTGCGGACACACAGGCGTGAGACTCGGGCTTCCACATGAAATGAAGGTCATTTTTTTGTGCCAATTAGAGTAAAAAAACCACTACCGTATTCAATTTGAATTTTGCTTAAAGATTTATTGTAAATTGTTCGATTTTAGTATATTACTGAACTAGATGCAGTAGAGATAGAAATAATGGTTTTTGATTTATTTCCCCGAAGTGATGGTTCTGCTTTGACTGAAAAGTAATTTATTCGCGAGCATTCCGCGTAAAAGAACATCATGCTATTTAACTATGGGTTATTACATGGTCGGAAAGTATCTTAAAATAAATGTTGGCAGACCATTGCATTGCAAAAGGATATCACATATTTAGGTCATATCCTGAGAAATATTTTTTAAATTTTTTGTTAGTTTTACTTTTTGGTTAATTTATTTGAAGGGTGAGCAGTGGTCTTCCTTTCTTCCGGACTGCTCACTGAGCACTCAGGAAGAAATTAAGTGAGTGAGCAAGAATATAATACATATGAACAGCAGAAAAAACTTATGCGTAAATAGAATGTTTGGTCGTTCAACATATCTGCATAATACTATGCCTTACGGTTGCAATGGCAAGACGAATGTTTTTGCAAGAGAAGAAAATATACATTCAATAAGTACAAACGAAGTTCAGAAGACGGGACACTCCGGCAACCTACATAGGCTAGAAGTGATTTGTTCATCGATCAGCCTGATGTGGTCATCAGTCGCCTCGTAATTGTTTTTTTAATCTCCGAGTTTCACTACAAATGTAGATAATATTTTTGTTGCTGCGCCCAAAGATGATAATTCTCTATTATCTGAAATGCTTTGCATTTTTGATAACTTATCTTGGCGTAAATAAATATCGTGCCATTTTTTGATGGTTGCAAACATTGAGGGAAAGATCAGCATCCTGTAATTGAGAACGAAATCTGAATGTGTAATACCACAGCATGAAACATATTTCACCATTCTGCCATAAAATAAGGATATAGAACATTTTCAACGGCAAGTTGGAATATGAGTTGTGATATGTGTCAAAAAAGTAGGTTGACGTATCTCTTTTACTGCCGTGTATGATGCGAAGATTTTGAGAGCGCTGTCTTGTTTCTCGTATCACCGTTTATTTCACGAAGGAGTGCATACCTTTTCTCCTCAGCCTCGAGGAGCCGTTATTGTGTTTGCTGCTGAGTCATCTTACCGGCTCAGGATTTTTTTCTAGCCGCAGGAAAACAAAAAAACGCCCTGCTCCAACGTTCCTCAACTTGTCCCCACCACTTACTTTCTTTCCGCAGGACTTGGAATTCTCCGTCTACCCACAAATTCCTACTTGTGAGAATGATATGGGACTCAGATTTAAGCTCTTCTTCCCTGCCGTAGCTCCCTCTTGTCTGTTTTGGATGCGGTGACTATTTTTTATGAATTGTATCATAGCAGAGACAGAGAAAGAGTGGACAGACGTTCATAGCTTTTCCTCTGGGAAAATATGAACAGGAGATACGACCAAGCTCATACGACCAAGATTGAAATGGACAGAAATCCCAGTTTACGTGATCTACGATGGAACTGATCGGCTAATTCCGACGATAGTAAGCTATTATATGTAGTTAAAATCGATTGAAGATTTGATTTTTATAAATTTAATGCTCATGAATAAAAAGGAAGAGAAATTTTGTCTTTATAAAGACGGATTCAGAATACCCTATTATATTTACCCTTTGATTCTTCTATACTTCGTCTCCAAATTTCATCCTCTTCAGAGTATCGCAATCACTAGATTGTTTTGCTTGCTGGATAATCCAGCACTTTTTTTCATACCGGAACTTCATATGTACGCTCTACGGTTCCTTATTCAATCGAGTGCACATATGAATTCAGTAAAATTCGCTCTAGTTGACTAGGCTGATAATAAACATTAGTCGTAATACTGAAGTTGAATTATAATGATGTCAAGAAAAAGCGTCTTAATGCACAGGGTTTTAGGTTCTATAAGTTTAAGAACGTTTAGGAACCCATTTTAATCTTCCACTGACTCATTGCTCTATTATTTACTAGTGTAGAATCAACATTACATCATGTAACTATCATTTAATTTAAACGGTAGTTATGCCAAATAAAGATTTTAAGTTTCAATTTTACTATCAAAAATAGTGCTGAGCCCTCGTATGTTATTGCAATATGTTTCTCTTGTGAACTTAACCTACTTTATTACCATATTACCAAAGGGAAAAATAATGTTTAGCTTTAAGAAACATGGTTTGTGCTGAGAATCAACTTTTAGCTAGTTAAATTGACAATTAGATTAAATCGAAATTCAGATAATGGTTCCTAAATATCAAAAACATATGGAAGCTGTGTACATCGACTTGGCAATTCCATTGTATTGGTTTTTCATCGATTGCTTTAGCATCAGGTGTTTCCCCAGTGGTGCCATATTAAAAATTTAGGTACGACCGTTCATCCCTGCATCCTCAGAACACACGAGCAGATGATTTCGCTCGTCGGCCATATTCTGAACTTAATGGATTCGGAAACCCTTTGAGATTGCTTCCTTCCTGTCAATCGAGGATTCGACAGAGGGCGCGTCCTGCCCTCTCTCGTCAAGCGCCTCCGACCGAGAGCCGCCATCGATAATTTTGGATTCCTCGAGTATGCACCAATCGACCTCCATTTTATGATGGAAAAATCTGAAAGGAATATTTTCAATTAGCATTCGTAAATATCTAAACTAGCGCGGGAGAATTTTCTGCATCGACGGAAGAGATATTGAGAGAAAAATATTACTTACAGTGATGCATAAATAAATTTCAGGTATACTTATTTCTTAATTTGTTTAATCATTAACGATTATTTTTCCTGTAAGTCACACCAATTGGTGTAACTATCGGAATTATGAAAAATATGTTGAAATATCTAGCGTAAAATTATCAGAACTACTTATAAATTTCCCTTTTTCCTACAAATATCTCATTATTCATTCACCATAGTACGGGATTGTGGCATCAATTATCAGTGAAAGCAAATTAATAGTTTTAGAACTTTGAAATCAAGTCAAATATTGTGATGAATTTAAAAATTCATTAATATAACTATTTATTTATTTATTCTATTTTTTATTGAATATTTTTATTGTAGGTCATACCGATTGCTGTTACACTCAGGACTATGAATTTTATGTATTAATTCCTAGCATTAGTTTTTAAAAATTACTTATAAATTTCCATTTTCCTAGAAACAAATACCTAGTTATTTATTTAGTGTTGTTATCGATACATGCGCACGTGATTCTGACATCAATTATAAGTGATCGGTGAAAAACAGATTTGTAGTTTTAGAACTTTAAATTCAAGCCAAAAAGTCTGCGACATTCACAGGAAAGAACACGTGAATCTAACCACGCCGCCTCTTATTTTAGATATATTGTTACGAAAATAATTGGAACACGGCCGAAGGGATGAGTTCAGAAAGCTGAAGGTTGTTAAAAAATGAAGAAAGAACGCTGAGAAAGGAGCCTGATACTAAAAAATGCTTTGTCTTGTCTAAAAAGAGCAATTGTTGAAGGGTGGAATGTTTGATCATTGGCCTTGCAAGTTTGATGGACACGCTTTTAATCCCCTTTTCCTCTTAAAGTGAACATTTTTCTTATTTTTTAAATCCTTTTGTAGTAGAATAAACTGATTTTAATTTTATAGAAATCTTTCTTATGTTGCTTCAAAATCCTCGTATGACAACTATTGATTGAAAATCGTGATGTCTTTTTTCCATCAGCATTAAAAACGTGGGAAAAGTTCCCTCCTGCGTGTGAAGATGAGCTAGAAAATACCATTGAACACGTGAATAACCCGTATTGTTGGCTTTTGACTGACAGGGAAGACTATTAATGGGCTAGTTATATTAAAGGAAGTGCCTAAATTCATTAAAAACATTGTCTGACTTCATTAACGAAATTGTTTGAATTCGTGCGGCGTTTTATTTTTAGTTAAAGCTCTATTCATATTTAAATAAGTACATACAAAGAGGATAAGTATCATTCTTGGCGTGGAAAATGTTTATAAGGAGCCTGGATCGAGGCTTTCGTGTAATTTGTACCCTTTTTCTGTCACATTTTTGTTGTTTGTCTTTCACAGAAGTCAGCGATTTACTATTCCTTTCATGATTTTCCCTGAATTTTTTTCATTTTATTGAAATTTTTATTTACTAACCCCGTACCAGTTTCCTGAATCATTGTGTTTTTCATTAAAAGCTTTATTCATGTTGAACGGAGCACATAAAAATAGGATGGGTATCTTTCTTAACGCGGAAATTGTTTAAAAGCCTTCAATTTACCATGCCCGTACCAGTTTGTTAAATTATTATAGCTTTGATCCGAAGTCACCGTGCCTGCCTCAACCTTTGGTTGCCCCACAACCACATCCAGACTATTGTTTACGTTGACTCTCGTGTGTCGACCACCACCGCGCGTCCGTCTCCTTCCTCGCTGAACAATACCCCACAGGAGACTGGATCCGTGCGTCACAAAAGAGAGCCTACTCTTGTGCACTAATATTACCTCCCCCGCACACTTATGCGCGTGTAAGCGCGCGTCCGCGAGAGGTCTCCAGAGGTGCGCTCTCAAAAGCCTTGCTTTCCTCAAACGAAGCAGAGCGGGGCACGAGGCAAAGTCGAGTCTCTCGAGGGACGAATGCTTGCTTTCTTGAAGCGGAGTGCGTTCTGAGCTGTTTATTTTGTTCTCGACGAGTCGCTCTCTCTCTTGGTCTTTTCAGCCCTTGGGACGAACGAGACTCCAATGTGCGTATGCGCGGGCGTGGAATCTCCGCTGCTAACCTAATCCTCAGTCTGCGTAGAAGATGCTCGGCCCTTCTCCTGCCGTGATACACCGCGCTCAAGATCGGCTGATGTCTTCTGGCATTGAATTTTGCCGTGGGGGCTAGGACGCGACGCTATAACCTATTTCCCTCCGTGTTGTGCAAGCCATGCGGAAACACATCCCAGCGCTAATGAGAACGACGGGATTGCGACGATCGATCGATCGATCGATCTCCAGGTGGCGGGCAATACTCTCTCCCATCAAAGAACTCTGACGTTCGGCTTATTTTGCGAAAATTAAAAACTTCACCCGAAAAAACGTTCACTTTGATTGGAAAAGCAAGCGTGAAAGTATTTTTGATTATGTTATTGATGTGTAGATGTAAACCTTGAATAAAGCAGCATTAAATGCTTTCGTTTTAATTACTAGATGGCAATCTTTTATATGATATTGGAGGCTCTGTTATTTATTATCAATTTCTCACTCCAATTCTCATAAGTACGAATTCTGCGTCAATTCAGTGACCGTCGATGCTGTTCTTCATGAGGTTAGTCAAGGGGATTGCAATGAGGCATATTTAAATCTCTGTCGCCCGTTGATTTGAGTTAGCAGTAGCGACTTCAGTAGGTTGTATGTTGTTTCAAGGCTAATAAAAGTGTATTTGCCCATGTGGTGGGTTGTAAGGGTGCTCTAGGCATGCATGAAAATGGTAAGTTTCGATTTAAGTCACTTAAAAGAGAATTTTTACTGTTTTTAACGTTGATTTGTTAAGAGATAGTTGATATATCTCCCTATAACATCTCATCCTCTTTTCATATTATTCCCATTCATTTACATATATTGCCTTGAATTTTCCACTTGAATTCTCAAATGACACTTTCATTTGATCCCAACATGGCCCATATGTTTCAACTGTAAGTCAATTGCTCATACTAATACCTTACATATTTTTAACTTCATATTTCTTCCATTTACTTCGTCCCTAAAAGGCTGTCCTAGTTTTTCCTTTAAAGGAAATGGACTGACCTTAGTACACTGAAGTCTCGTAATTAATATACCTGTGGCTTGATCTGGAATGAGCTCTACCCAAACTAACCCTAACCAATGCTTGGGTTGAGCCACAGAGAGAGTTATCTTCATTGGTGGTTAATAACGCACCTCAATAATAAGATTTTTTGTCACTCAAACTTTAATATGGAAAAGCTAAACATTTTTTATCTTTTTCACTCCCTCCTCTCCTCTTAATATTTAAGTTCTTTCCTTTTTTTCATTCTGCAAACTCTGGAACTGGTTTCTCTATAGTATACTATATGCCAAATTACCTTATAACAAACTATACTTATAGCAAATTGTATGGAAATTCATAAGCTACATGGTTGTCTTTTTTATCATTAATGCTATATATTTTCAACATGTAACAATATGAAACAATAATTCGGCAAGTGATGAAATGTTAGAAGCTTGCTATAATCTCCTTTAAAGCAAGTTATCAGTTTCATGCCTATTTTTTGTGTTTTTCATTCAATAAAGACACCGAATTAACACCTTCATTTTTCTTTTAACTACCTCGCTAACTGCACGATTCTCCGCTATTTATTTTTTAAATACTCAAACCTATTCTATTATTTTCCATCTATATCCCAGGCGTTACTCATGAATGAAGCGCATTTAAATTTATACCAATGATGCCATGCATATGCAAAGTAATGTTAAAATGAACGCCGTCCTAGAATGTATAAACTGCAAACAACACTATTTTAAGTAGAAATGAAGGCGCTTGTTTTAGCGTCTAAAAATTGGTTATTGTATGAGGCGGATGTCGTATTTCTCCCTTCATTTCCTTCCTCACCCAAATTCAGCGTATTTTCCTTTCCTCTTGTTTCCCACGTTCCCACCGGTCAACCCCTCCGGCCACAGGAAGTGCTGGCATGACCATAGAAGGAAAGAAATGCTGCAACCGTGATATTGCCATGTATCTGAGCCCATAACTGAAGCGCTGACGAGAGGGAGACGACGGCACGTTGGTCAGTCGGCGTGGGTATACTAATGAAGTAAGAAAAAAGCGTGATTGTTCCGGCATGTGAATTCTTCCTTTTCCTGCAGGACTTTCCCTATACTCCTTTGGACGACGAGGAACAGAGAGCCAATGGCGACTTACAGTATTAAGTTTCGAAAATACCTGTGCTCTCATTTTTATTTTTGAGTGGGGAATTTTTAGTAAACACGCGTCAATTATAGCGTGATATTGATGAATACCGTGTGGGAAGTATTAAAATGATAGATTCGATAATTATTCGAGGTGATTCCAATTTTTCGATTTGATTTTATCTACTTCCGTCCAAAAATAGCTCGTTCCTGAACTGGATTTTCCTCGAGTACTAATTATTTGGGACGATCCAGCATCGCGTGGCTACCTGAATACATTCTCTTGAATTGTCCCTCCAGGGGGAATAAAGGGATGGTGAATGGGTAAATAACACGAGAGTTCTCAGGTGAAGGCGATGGAGAGCTGCTGCAGAATGTTCCCTCGGATTCTTCCTCTCGGCCTCTGCTTTCTGTCAAAGCAGTGCTGCCTTTGACCATCATGCGTACCCGTGACCTCGCCAAGGGCCATGCATTCCTGGCAGATTTCTCTCCCACTGAGGTAATCCCCTTTGGAAAGAGGGGACACCGTTTCGTCCATCCATATTTCTGCCTTTGTACTGATGTGGGGCATCGGTTCCCAACTGGTGGTACGCGTACCCTTTGGGGGTAAGCGACAAATCAGTCGGGGGTACGCCGAAAAAAATCTATTATGTCGGACGCCAGGAGCTATGTATCTCTGAACCTCGAAATGTATACATATTATATGGAGTATTTAAAACAAATTTTCTATTTATATAATTATTCATGACTAAAAGTGTCACCTACTCGTGGTGAAATTATGTAATAAAATGTGCACGCTACGTTTTTGGTGGTACAATATTAGTAATATATATAGAGAGGGGTAAGGGAGGGAAAAAAAGGCTGGGAACCGCTGATGTAGGGTAAAGCCGTGTTCAGTAAAAAAAAGTAAGGGGAGGGGAATGATGTGTTGTTCACTTGAAGAGGGGATTAATTTCGATGGTAAGGGTTAGATTTTTTGGAAGGATACTAGAAGCTCTACCTCTCCAAAATTTTTGTGGGGTTCATTTTTTGTGGTATATTAAAAGCCCGATAATATAAATAATTCGGGGGGGTTTGGACCCCATAACCCCTCGCAGCTTGCAAAGACCTTGCCTCGGGGCAGGTCTACGGCATGCGTTCCAGAATGGGTGCGTCAAAATGAAAAGGACGAGCCGGTTGCCTCGAAGGCAGTGCGAAGGGCTTCGAAGTTTTTAGGGGGCTTTCAAATTCCGTAGAACATTGCAGTATAATGGTCTTAAATTGACGATATTATTTTATGTTAAAGGCTTGTATGCCTTACTCAACTGCTATTATAAGATTTTAGATAGTTTGTTATATGATTAATGATTTATGAACTGTGTTAGTAACCTCAGTGTAATTCGTTAACGTCCCTAAGATTCTTGAAGTATGAGATCTTTATGTCACCTCGATTGAAATTGCTTCCAGCTGAGGTTATATGCAATACAAAATAATATCCAATCTAAAATGATAAATTTTATTTGGCAGCCAATTGAAAATACCATAAGATGGAAGAAATCAAATAGCGTTTCCGAAATTTATTTTCCTTAATCAATAATATTTTATTAGATTTTAAATTAATTATCTCTTAAATTGCTTTCGTTAAAGCACATTTCGCACCCTAAATTGTTTGCGAGATATGATATAACTAGGAGAATGTTAAGGGATGGAATTCTCACTTAGAGGATCAACAAAAGTAAGAGCTGGTGACTGGTTCTTAAATGTTTGATTCTGCAAAATATTTTCTCCCTTGCTATTCTCAATCATCAATTTGATTAGATTTGATACAACCACCACCAATGTGAAAGGAAATGGAAAAGATCAAACGCATAAAGATGATGGCAAAACGATTCACGCAATCATGGGAGTGATGGTACGAGATGAATGGGAAAGGGTATAATATTGGTAATGGTCCACGCAATTTTCATTAACCCGACCGCTTTTAGACCTTAATACACAATTTTCAAGGATATAACTCTCTAATTTACGCGAGTGCAGCTACGGAAAGGGTATGGTACCCTGAAATTTGACGCACTTTTTGCAAAAATTGGTTGATTAAATAAAATTATTTCGAGTAATACGAGTTGTTTTATATTGTTACTCACACCACAGCAAAATTTAATAAAACCGAGCCGGTCGTTATTGCGTTAAGGTTCATGCAATCTGATGAATAATTCCTAGATTGTAAGGTATAAAAAAACTTGTGAGCTGCGAAAGAATGTGTTCATAGTAGATAAATAAAAAAGTGCGTTCTCAAGATTAGGACTGCCAGATAGTGTTGGAGAAAATTTAGCTTAGAAAGTTTAAAACAAGAGACATTGAAAAATCATGGTTCATATAAAACAGGAGTACCTTTATAAGAATTACCATCCAAAGTAGCTTAGGTCAATGAAACTAGAGCCCTGGAAAATGGAATCCATAATTGTGCACACTCGTAAAATATTTCCCAAAAATCAATTGGTGGTGATAATTTATTAACGATCCTTATGATCCTTACCGCTTTAACGAAAATCACCGATGATTTGAGACGCTCCATGGATCAAAAAGAAGTTTCAGTACTCGTTTTGCTTGATTTTTCGAAAGCTTTTGATTCCTTAGACAAAGATATCCCGCAAGATATGCAGCAAAAATGAGAGGCATGGGTTTTTCTCCTACGGTAGTCCATTGGATAACATCATTCTTAACAGGCCGGCATCAGCGAGTGATTACAAATGATTTCTGCTCAAGGTGGATCGAAACCGCAAGAGGTGCGCCCCAAGGCTCTATTCTAGGACCTCTGCTATTCTCTCTGTACATTAATGATTTCCCCTCAGTGATAAATCATTCTAAATATCATCTTTATGCTGACGATCTCCAAGTGTACCTAAATTCAAATGTTAAAAGCCTGTTCAATGGAATATGTAATCAAAATAATGACCTAGAAAATATCAACAATTGGAGCAAATCCAACTTTCTAAGCATAAACCCTAGTAAGTCGCAAGCTATTATAATTGGATATCCTAAAATACGCAAGTCAATCGACAGGGATCAATTACCGCAACTGCACATCTCCGATTCTCCCATGAAGTACTGCGACGAAGTTATTAATCTAGGATTGATTATTGATGAAAGTCTGTCTTGGTCATCTCATACACCTAAGATATGTAAAGCAGTGAATAAGTCATTATTTCCATTAATACGTTTCAGAAACATTATTCCTCTCTCCTTAAAGAAGCAATTAATTTCAACATTAATACTTCCCCATTTTGATTATGCCGATGTTACCTTTCAAGACATATCTCAGGTGCTGTCGAATAAACTTCAGCGCTCCTTCAACGCCTGCATTAGGTTCATATTTAATTTACAAATATCAGATCATACCACCAATCATATTAACGATCTCAAATGGTTAAAGCCTAGTTCTCGACGCCGGATGCATATCCTTTGTCTTCTCTATCAAATCTTACAGACAAATACCCCAGCGTACCTCAGAGACGAATTTCAAGCACTTAGTAGAATACACGACTCAAATACGAGGGGAAATGAAAAACTCGTTATACCTCACCACCGGACAGTCAGATTCAATAAATCATTCATTGTTACTGCATGCCGCGAATGGAACAACATTGACCTACCACTACGTAAATCATCATCACTCGCCTCCTTCAAAAAGGCACTACACGTAAAACTTCTTCGAGAACAACAACGAGACATGTAACATCACAGGAAGAGTACGAAAGATTCATCAATTATCTCCTCCGGCTTCATCTAATTTTCCTTTTCTTTGCAGGTACTGGGTGACATTTTCCATGTAATTCATTGTATTTGTATACTCAGGTTTACATTAGCTCTCTCAGTAGGTTTTCGCAGGTTTTTCACGCCCCCCTTCTTGTGAGGGCGTTTTCCTGCAGTGGATTTTTTCCAATAAGGACGACAGTCAATATCCTTAGGTTTTTCCCACGTTCACCAACATCTTTTTACACTTGGTCAATGGTAACTTTGTTAACTTATAATGCTAATTGTTGATTGAAAATGGAACTTCTACTTATTTTTATGCAAGTTCTCTGCAGGTAATTTCATGAGCAGCTTGACAATGTATTTAACTGCATATATTTAATGTTTGACGAGGGGTTAGATAGAAGATGGGACTTTCTAGCCCTAATCTCGCCCAATAAAGACGTATTATTATTATTATTAAGATGCATACTTCCCGCTCTACTTTTTTTGATGACGTTTTACTCGTATGTACCTACTCTACGCCATCATCGTGAAATTTCAAGGGAAGAATATGTTGACCCTGTACAAAATGTATCTATTTAGCGTCTTTGAAACAATTTCCTCAGTATTTTATCAGTTGAATTTTTTTATATTTAAGAAACATACAAATTTAGAGAAAGGTCAACTGTATATGCTCCTAAATTTCAAGATGATAGTGTTAGTTAAAAAAGTAATATGACACCGAAAAAGACTAATTACAATCGGTATAGAGAGCGATATGGTTCCTCTTAAAGTTTTTGGAGAAATAGTTTTGCTGCTCGCAACGTGCTCCATGTGTAGCATCTGATGAATTGATGCTTCTGTAATCAATACTTCTGTGATTTTATTATCAGGTGTAAGTAGATTCTTCTTTTTGAAGAATGCTGTCGTTGATTGAGCTATTTCTTACTTGTTGCTTCCATCACTGGTTAATCAGATTTTTAGGTAGCTTAAATCTCTACCCACTCAAGCTTTTGTTTTTCTAGTTCAATATTTGTCCCAGTGTCGTCTCTTTTTCTGCGTACTATCTAATTTTTATTTTTGTTGATTAATGGTCATTGCCCATTCTATATTTATCAAATTATTTTTCAAACTATGCTCTATCTTGATCATGGCTGATGGTAATGCATTAAGTGAAATAGATTGCTTTTGAATCGATTAGATCAAACGTTAAATTCTGAATGGGTAAGCGGTAACGTATCATACGTATTCTGGTACGCACTCATTCATGTCAGACCTTGAACATGGAAGTGATATGTCTCTATAGAAAGGTAAATTATTCCGCCAGTTGTGGTGTAACCTGTGAAACTTCGACTGCAGAGTGAGGAGTGCGGATCGTGGGAACTCGTAACTCGGCGGCGCGTGGTGAGATGGAACTATTCTCCATTCGACAGCACTGCAATAGGCAGGCGCTTCAATGTAAAGCGCTGAGCACCAACGTTACAGCAGATGATTCTCCAGTTGGCCGCTAAATGGCCTATCACTCTCCGCGCATTAAAATTAATTTAAAAAAATGCCACCGAATGCGTCGCTGACGGCTGAGTGATCCGAATTTCACCGAGACGAAATTATAGTTAACTAACCAATAACTTTATCATAATTAATAAGTTTTATAATTATGTATATTGAATATTTAATTTATAAATAAAATTATATGAATTATAACTCATTTCGGGCCGTTAACCGAAATTTACATTTGCTCTGCAGCGTTATGCCAAGCGGATGAGAAACCAGGGTGGGTCCTTAGAGGGTACAACACATGACGGCCGGGAACCAACCAGTTCAACTTAAACGTCCAGTCATCCTCGAAAGGGGTGTGGATAGGAAAGAAAAGTGCAAGCGACGCCGCAATAGGGAGCCCGCCGACGTCTTTGGGGTAGGGATAGGGTTGGAAGCAAGAGAATGTGGAAATCCCAACGCCGGTGGCGTGGGCCACTACTATCGAAACCATAATTTAACGTTTCTACGGAAAGGAAGTATACTCTGCTATTTAAATAAAAGCTGGTACAACTTTTTCACAGTATTTTAATGCGTAGAGCATTCCACCAAAAGAAAGACCTGCTTACAGCGGGAAACTAAAATATGGAAGTAAATAAACAATTTATAAGAACCTACATTTGGAGTATGCTCCTATACGGAAGTGAGGTATGGACAATGACCGCAGCGGAGAAAGCAAGGATAGAGGCCTTCGAAATGTGGTGCTACAGAAGAATGATGATGATCAAATGGATCGACCGAGTTAGTAATGAGGAAGTCCTAAGAAGAGTGGGAGAGGAGAGAAGCCTCATGAAAGCCTTAAGAAGAAGGCGGAACAACCTTATAGGCCACATTTTGAGATATGATGGCCTGATGAAGACAATCGTCGAGGGACAGGTGGAAGGCAATTACGGAAAAGGAAGACCTCGAACAAAATATATGGAACTAGTAAAGAAGGATGTGAAAAAGAAGAAATACGTAGGTTTGAAAAGATTAGCTGAAAGGAGAACTGAGTGGAGAGCTGCGTCAAACCAATCCTAGGATTGTTGACTAGTGATGATGAGGACACGTTTCGGCTCACCGAGCCATCATCTGGTACAAGACATTGTAATACTCATGAACATCACCTAAATACCTTTGAGAAAGGGGTGGGGAGGATTTGGCAAGTGACATGTCAAATCCTCTCCACCCTTTTCTCAAAGGTATAAAGGTGATGTTCATATGTATTAGTGTCTTTAGTGTCTAGTTAAATTTCTGTGGAAAAGTGCTACCAGCTTTTATTTTAATATGCCAAACTATATGAACGAACCATATAACGCCTAAATCTGTTGAACTATATTCTGGTGATGAGAAATATTTACCATATTTTTCCGTAAATAGCATTATGGCCAATTCAAAACTTTTCAATGCTATTCCTCGCGAGGGAAACCACTTTATCCCAGGTTATAAGGAACTAGCAGGCCACCCGGAGTTGCTCCGGAAGGATAGTAACCAGAGAAGAGGGAATCTTGGGACTTGGAATTCATGTTCGCATAGCAGGATTTTCAAGTTTTCTCGTCGAGAGCGTCAAGAGGTGGGCCTACCCAGCAGGATGATTACAGCAGAATTTTTATGATGTGACGTAACAACGGTAATGAGAAAACAGCACAAAAGACGCATTGGACGCAACCATAAGTAGCACTACGGAGCTTGGGAGCATGAGTTGTACCTTAGTACTAACTTTAGTCGCAATCCGTGTAGCCGTATCGAAGTGCATAACGGACAGACAGGCATCCTCTTTTCTATATCTATATCTACATAATGCCCCGCAAGCCGCCTAAAAGTTGTTGGCAGGGGAAGTCAGGATACCAGCCGTTTACACATAAAAATGAAGTACTCTAACGAAGTTAGGACTAGGATTTATTAAAGTCCTTCATGGTTTGGGGAAAAAACGAAGTCCCATATATCTCCGTTTGGCAAAACATCTCTCTTACTTTATCGCTTCTATCGGACCTGGAAATATAGTTACTGGGCTATGCCGCAAATACTCCTTATATGTTCAAAAAAGGCTATTCGGGCTTCCAGCCGGGTGGTCTCCCTCCATTCTGCCGACGTTTCGGAACACGAGTCGGGTTCCATCCTCAGGGCTAATGGTGAGTGGATGAAGTTTGCCAGCTTGTTTACTCTTCAGTTGGTTGTGAGGTCTAACGTGATTGGCTGGGAGGCAGCCAATCTTATTTTCTTAAGTGCCGGTTTCCATGCATTACTCAGTGAATATCCTGTGTCACGGTTGAGGGTGTTAGTTGTCAGCCGGATCTCGATGGATTCCTTTACCAGTCTTTTCCAGAAATCAGTCTCGCGGCATAGAATTTTCACGTGATCCCACTTTACCCTATGATCGGATTCAATGGCGTGTTCTACAACCGCAGATTTTTCCGGTTGGCAGAACCTAAGGTGTCTCTTATGTTCTTTTATCCTTGTATTGATAGTTCTTCCCGTTTCCCCCACGTACACCTGCCCACACTCACAAGGAATTTGGTAGACCCCTGGAGTTTCAAAACCACAAGGATCCTTCGCTTTAAGAAATAGATCTCTTAGTTTGGAGCATGGTTGGAAAACGGTGTTAATACTTTGTTTTTTGAGGATCCTTGAAATTTTCCCGGACACCGTAGACACATAAGAAATTTTGGCTATAGCGATGGGCTTTGGTCTTTCTTCCTCCTTTAAAGAGCCTAGATTTTTAATGCTCCTTTTTAGGGCCGAGTGTATCTCCTCATTACTGTAGCCATTTTGCTTGAAGGTGGTTTTCAGATGTCTTATCTCTTTTGGCAGGCTTTCTTGGTCCGCTATGGCTTTGGCTCGATAGAAAAGGGTGGACAAAACTGCTCTCCGTTGGGCGGGGTGGTGATGACTTCGCCCATTTAAATAGAGGTCCGTGTTGGTCGGCTTGCGGTAGACGCTGTGACCGAGCGTGCCGTCGTTCTTTCTATGGATAAGGATATCCAGAAACGGGATTCGGTTGTCTTTCTCGATTTCCATCGTGAATTGTATGTTTGCATGTCGATTGTTCATATGGCTCAGGAAATGTTGTAAACTCTCCCTCCCATGAGGCCAAATGATGAAGGTATCGTCGACATAGCGATAGAAGCATCTGGGCTTGAGGGTTGCAGATGAAAGTGCTTCTTCTTCGAAAGACTCCATGAAAAAGTTGGCTATTACGGGAGATAAAGGAGAACCCATAGCAACTCCATCTGTTTGTTCGTAGAAGGTGTCGTTGTACTTGAAGTAAGTCGTCGTAAGGGCGTGATAAAAGAGAAGCACTGTGTCATGGTCAAATTTTCCCTTCAATAGCTCCATCGTATCCATGATTGGCACACGAGTAAAAAGAGATACGACATCAAAGCTGACCATTATGTCCGTGCTCTTCAATCGCATATCAGCAATTGTTTTCACAAACTTAGATGAGTTTTGGATGTGATGGTCGCCATGGCCAATGTGCTCGGATAGGATACCCGCGAGGTATTTGGCTAGTTGGTAGGTGGGCGCCCCAATGGAACTAACGATAGGCCTTAATGGTACGTTGGCCTTATGGATTTTTGGGACACCGTAGAGCTTCGGTGGAGCCGGCGCCGGTGGATAAAGTCTCTTGGCAGCCTCAATAGGAAGCCCTGATTTCTTAATTAGTGCTATCGTCTTCCTGGTGATAGAATCAGTGGGATCCCGTGATAGGCTTCGGTAAGCTGGGTCTTGTAGGATATCAAGGACCTTCCGATGGTAATCGTCCGTATTCAATAAGACGGTGGCATTCCCCTTGTTTGCTGGCAATACCTTAACCGTGTTGTCGTTGCGAAGGGCACGAATGGCGAACCTCTCTTCTCTGGTTGTATTGGGTTTCGGAGGAATGGCCTTCAAAAGGACCAAAGAAACCTCAGAACGAACCTTCTCCGCTAAATCATTCGGCAGTTTTCGGACGGCTGGTTCGATGCCCCCAATGACATCTCGGTATGGAATGATGCTTGGAGCTGGAGCAAAGTTAAGGCCCTTAGACAAGACTGATATAGTCGGCTTGTCAAGAACCTTATTAGACAAATTTATTACCAACCGTTTAGGATCCATACATGCTGCGGCAGGACGTGAAGGAACAAGTTTGTCAAACTTCTTTTTCTGCCGCTCCTTTTCCTTATTCAAAAGTAATTCACCGCTGGCTGCAGTGGCTCGATCAATATATTCCCAGTCACAGGGCCGGATGGTGGCCGTTAGATAGAGATGAAGTTTGAATAATTTGTTTGCATTGTTGTCAAGGCGTCGTCTTTTGTCGTGTATACGTTCGCGAACTAAAGCATAGCTCGTACGTTTGAGAATGCGTTGAACAGCTGGTGAATCGAAAGATGCTTTTACAAGAGCAAATGATGGTACTGCTTCCTCCTCTCGACATCTCAAGAGAAAAGCCAAGGAACTAAGAAGTCTTGATCTTTCCTTCCGCAGCTTCTCTAGTTGTCGGATGCTGCGATGAACTTTCTCCCCGTAGAGGTCTGTGAAGTAAAATCTGATGCTTTCCCGGCGAATATGTTCAAAAAAGGCTATTCGGGCTTCTTTCTAATTCCTTGTGAGTGTGGGCAGGTGTACGTGGGGGAAACGGGAAGAACTATCAATACAAGGATAAAAGAACATAAGAGACACCTTAGGCTCTGCCAACCGGAAAAATCCGCGGTTGTAGAACACGCCATTGAATCCGATCATAGGGTAAAGTGGGATCACGTGAAAATTCTATGCCGCGAGACTGATTTCTGGAAAAGACTGGTAAAGGAATCCATCGAGATCCGGCTGACAACTAACACCCTCAACCGTGACACAGGATATTCACTGAGTAATGCATGGAAACCGGCACTTAAGAAAATAAGATTGGCTGCCTCCCAGCCAATCACGTTAGACCTCACAACCAACTGAAGAGTAAACAAGCTGGCAAACTTCATCCACTCACCATTAGCCCTGAGGATGGAACCCGACTCGTGTTCCGAAACGTCGGCAGAATGGAGGGAGACCACCCGGCTGGAAGCCCGAATAGCCTTTTTTGAACATATTCGCCGGGAAAGCATCAGATTTTACTTCACTCCTTATATGTGTTCCCCACGAGAGGGTCGAGGTTATCGTAACTCCAAAGTACTTTACTTAGTTTGTTGCCTTTAATGTTAATACTATTCACTGCATAAACATGGTTATAGTTGGACGAATTCTGCAAGGAATGTACCGACATTTTTATGTATTTAGATAATGGATCGCTATGCACACAACGCCGTGTGGCGTAGAAAAAAATAGAGTGCGTTCTCACGGCTAAAACTTATACTGCAAGTAGTTTTTTAAGTATTCAACTCAGAAATAACATTTTATTAATGAGTATCATTTCCTTCATAAAAATTATGGCGTTAAAAAGTTAGTACTGACAAATTTTTCCCGAGTTTTTGCGGATAGATGTTTGACTGACTGTCTTTTATGATAGAAAAATTTAAAAAACTGGTTTCCAAAAGTTTTTTTTATGATAAACACACTGGTTTTTAAATTATTCTGATGTCTTTTAAAATATCTTCGAAATTAAACTTTATGCAAAACCACGTTCTTCATCAAAATTTGCTCAGCCGCCCTTTTAAAAATGGCTACAAAAAAATTATAGCTTGTAAATTTTTTCAAATAGTGTTTTGTTATTGTCTTCTTGTAGGGAAAACCAATGATAAAAAAATCAGGAAAATTAAAAATGTTGAGCAACAAATTTTATTCATATTGGGCGATTGGAAATGGAATGGCCCCGCGGGAATAAAAAAAATCAGTTACAATAGGGTAGTTTCCTTCATCAAAGAAAACGAAAGGCGTTGATTGCGATTCGTTACCCCCCATTAGTGTACTCATCATATTCAAATTATTTTGTTTTAGAAATCCCAGTTTGACGAATGGCAATGGCCAATTTTATCCTCATTTGAAAAAGACCAGATTGGCGCCCATGGCGATGCCACTCCACGCGACGTCACATGGACCTAGTTTCTATACGAGTAGATAGGAGTTTTACATCGTCTGAGATTACCAATGCATGTATGAGGCACAGACTTCAGGGAAACATCTCCTAATAACCTACTAAAACTGCCTATGGTCCAAAAGTTTCCTTCGTTTGATAAGGTATTAATAATCCTTATTTAAGCCAAGTGGTACCTGCTAGCAGGGTACTCTGCTACGTGCTAGCATCCTGCGTCGTATCAGCGCTCAAAGCCTCGCCCCAAGGTCACCTCACTTGTGGCAGTGGGAACCAGAATGACGTCACACGGGGTTTTCCCAGCATTCATACTTAGCCGTCGCGTTTTCGCGCGCTTGAAAATTTTCACTTTTCATTTAATCGCGAGGAATGTATATCGTCATTTAAAAATCTAAAAGCGTGGAATACATACTCCAGGAGTAATAATCTTTCGATTTAGGCAATAAAAAATAATAGGAAACCACCCTATTGCACCCCAGGTGGCGACACGAATCAATCTTATACGCTGCGGGCTGGGGCCTCCTCTATGCGATCCTCTTTGCGCTCGAATGGATTGGGAGCGGCTCTGTTGACTGCGCTTTTCCTGCTCTAAGTGGCTCGGCGAATTTGAGTCGCCTCCGCCTCGACCTGTTTGTTTCCCACGCTGCGCCGTCAATAGAGCTCCACGAGCTTTCCGCCATCAAAAGTGATGATGTTGCCGCGACCTGCTCTATTGTTGCGGCGGCTGTCCCGTGCTTTTTGCCTATCCCATTCACCTTCCACCTCCTCGGTAATCGTAAAAATATGCTTTCATCCTGCCTGCAACGCCGTAGTAGTCGTAAAAATTCCGTCGGGGTAGAGAGTCTGAGATGGATTGAGATGGTGATTTTCTTATTTATGGAGTTCTTCGCCACAACCTCGCTGCGAAAGTAAATCCTAAGTACTACTCATCGTTAATAGAATTTAAAAATGTTACTCTCAACCAATAACATCCTTTGCCATTAAAAGTGCAAGTATAGGCATCTGATTAAGTTAATAACTTTACCGGCGTAGATGTGATCGGGAGGAATCGGCCAAAAGAATTGAATTTAAATGTCTAATTTCGTCATTAAAAATAACCTTACGTTTATATAATATTGATTTTTCCATAATATCCCGTCTAATAAAGAAGTGAAGATAACGCTGGAACTTTCCCCTTATCGTAATAATCAAATAAATTATTCTCGCCGGCACCGTTCGTCTCCCAAGACGCTCCCGTGTGAACAGGGGAACCAGCCGTACCCTGGTACCCTGCTCGGCGACACCACCTAGCTACGCGCGCATGAGGTTAGGAGCTCTGAGGAATATGGGTGATGAGTACATAACTCAGGAGTACATCTCTGCTCAGAAGGCATCATAGCACGGAAAATTAAACATTTGGGATTTCATGACCAAACACTACTCTTTTACCAAGCTTGATAAAAATTTGCGGTGCAAATCTCGCTAGTGTCCCTTGTTAGAAGTACAGAGGACAAGTGATTCCGATTTAGGAAACATTATGAGTTATAATTTGCGATCTTTTCAGCGTGGGGATGCCAGCTTCAATGCTTTATGTGATAAATTATTGCGCGCAATTGGTATGGTGGGAATATTTTGTTTATGTACCCGGAAGTGTATGACATTCAACTGGCTTACTTCGCGTTTGCGTTGAAAAGGGATCAACATGATTCCATTGAAGAAAATATTGAGTTATACTAGACATATGTAGCATAAGAACCAGTGCATTTCTATTTTAAGAGATGTAAAGCAATATTCCGGACCTCTAGTTTCACTTGGCAAAGATAGGAGGTTTAGCCAATGCCCTTTCTAGAAATCTCAAATGTGTTGAATTAATGTTTTCACTCCAAGAAATGTATTATTCCCACCCCTTCCCTTCTTAGCAGTTGCGGTAGGGCACACCATTAAGGTTTTTGGAGAGAGCATAGTGCATTTAAGGGAATCCAGAAGTCTGTTTATCAATACGGCCGCCGTAGTGTTCTACCGCCTTTTTCGTATTTCCATTAATTGTGATAAATCGTCAATTTTACTATAATCCGAGGCTGCCGAATCAAGAAGACACGTCGAAATAATAATTTTCATCAAAATAACAAATAATTATTACATCTATGAAGCAGCTTAAATTATGTATATTTTATGGCGCATCCAACCAACTTTAAAAGCGTGTGTTAGGACTGGGTTTGCAGCACTGATATTGGAGAAAATAATGAGCTTTCCTTGTCATATTTTTCATAGGAACCAGTGTATTTCTGCTTTACCCTGAGTGAAATAGTTATTAATGATAAAAATAATGATTATTACTAATATTGTAATTATTGTCACTCCCTATTACCGAAAAAACTTGTTCCTTCACTTACAAAAAGTAGCAAGTGTAAATAGATGTCGGATAGTCAAATAATTCTTAAATTCGGAATAAAAAGTCGAGAGTCCTTGGTGTAACCGGTTTCTCACCTAAAACTAGAAAAAAATGCTTCGAAAAAAATAATAATGATGATTCGCCTTTAATGGGCGAGATAGGGACTAGAAATTCCCATCTTCTATCTAGCCTCTAAATAAATAACATGTATTTACCCCAGTAAAATATGTCGGACCCATAAATACTCTACACCCCTTGGATTCACCTGCCAGCTGTAGAAGGTAGGTAAAGGTGAAGCCACCTCCAAAACATCTATGGGACAGACCTTACTCCAGCTCCTCGCTCGGAGGCAATGGAAGAGATTCATGGGAACGGCGGCAGGGAAGGAGCAGTGCAAGCAAACAGGGCGCGTGCTTGCTCTTTCCGGAGAAAGAGTGTTTTCTCCCTCCCTTTCCTCTCTTTTCTTTCTTCTCGTTGTCTCTTTCGGGAAGAAAAGGGAGAGCGCTTGGACCGTGGAGGGACCGAGTCTTCGTGAAAGGAGAGAAGGGACACAGAATCCTCGGATGCTATTCCCTCCCTCCCTTTTATGCGCCTGCGGTGCCCCCTTCGTCTTTGTGAGCGCGCAATCGGCCTTCTTTCTTTTTTTTTATTATTCGTGTGCGGCGGAATAAGCTTGGCCATGGGGGGGAGGAGCGTGTGGGCGTATTTGGACCTAAGTGGATTAAATTCTGTTTTAATTAGTAAGTGCTCTCCCTCTCTCAGAGAATGGGCGGATGGAATGGAAGTTTTGTTAGCGTGTGAGACCCTTGGGTTGGGGAGGATGAGGTTGAACTATGACACAGTGATAACTCGCTGACATCAGAGGTTATATAAATGACCTCTCCGTATTATTCCTGAACTCCAAATCGATGGGAAATTCACAAATTCATATTCGCTGCGAATCCTAGTTTGAGAAGATTGAGTGAAGCATTGCGGCTGGTAAATTATCTTTATTCCAGAATTCCATGCATGTTTGGCGAAGCGCGAATGTAGCTGACGAGGACGTAACAATCTCGCTCGACTTCTTTCGTGACAAAATACGCATTCAAAGCATATGCTTTCGTCTCTAAATTTCTAGTATGTAAAATAAATCCTTTGCAACGCTTGCCTTGGCATTGTCTTCCAGAATTTTACCTCATCATTTTTTCTGTGATGAATTTTTGTGTTGATGTACCGGAACATTTTGAATGATGTCCTCTATCTGTAAGTAAGATGAATTTTAAAGGTGAAAAAACAAGGCATTAGCGAGTACTCATGAGTAGGGAGGACGAGGTTTTGCTATGGCACCATGATATCTCGCTGACAGCGTCGCGGCGGTTCCAGCCTGGGTCCCTCGTGCTATTTCTGAACTCCAAATTGATAAAAAAAATTCGCAAATTCACATGCTGTAAAACCCTGTTCGGGATGATTGAATTGTGTGAATGAGGCTGGTAAATCATTTTTATTCCAGAATTATTTGCATGTGTGGTGAAGTGTAAGAAGTTAACGAGGACATGATCATTCCACTAGGCTGGTCTTATTTTCTTTTGTCATCATACTCATTTGAAACTCATGCTATGGTTTTAATATCATCAAGCAATACAAATAAACCCCATTGCAACGCTTCGTTTAGCCATAACTTTGAATATTTTACCTCATTATTTTTTTCTGTGATGAATTTTTATGTGCAATGTACCGGAAATTTTAAAATAAGATCCACTATCTGTAATTAATATGAATTTTAAGGATGATAATAAAAAGCTTTAGCGAGCTTTGGGGGGAGGGTAACGAATTCAAACTCCCTCAAAATGTTTTAAAATACAGTGTAAGATGTAGCCCATTCCAATAAATCCCAACTGAAATGCATTCCACTCACCGTTAACCACCGCGAGAGAAAGACTTTCCCCGAAATATTTTCCTGGCGGTAGTTTACAAGAATGTGTAGTTGAAACTTTTGGGGCTAGAAGAGCATTATAATAGACGGAAGGGAAGTGCTGGAGAGAGGTTGCCGAATTTGAAAGTCGTTAAACCTATACCTTCCATGTATTCGAATAACTCCAGCTATTCCCCAAAGTGAGGTATTGAGAAGATTTGTCTCTTTCTTCTAGAAATTCGTGTGCATGATCCACAACAAACCGAACTTTTCATTACGGCACGTAATTTTATTTTTTGTAGTTAAGTGTTCAAATGTTTGGATTGGCGCAGATGGTTAACATTTATTTCCCCAATTCAGAACTATTTGACACTTCAGAAGAACGTTAAGCCCTAATGCCCGAACCCAAGCCCGAACGCATGCCCTATGGTAAGATCTATCGTACCTGTGTGGAATCGGACTATAGGCATGTTAGGCTAGGTCCGACACGTTCATTAGATGTAGTCGAGCCCAAATACAAGGCTCGTACTTGGGACAGTGTTTAATTTCAGCCACCAGTCTGCGTTCATATCGTGCCATGTCAATTTTAAGTTCATAAAAATCTAACGCTGCTTCGATATTGACGAGATGTTTGGGCCATTATACCATTGCACCACATACCACATTGTGAATATTGGAGGCATTCGAGCTGTGGCGAAGAATGGAGGGAGTGAAGTGGAAGGAGAGAAAAAGAACAATGAAGTGCTGAAGGTGGGTGAAGAGGCAGCTTATAGGTGTGATACGGAGGAGACAGAAGGTATGCATGTAGCGAGTACTTAGCGGGAAGTGGTCTTTGAAAACGGAGTTAGAGGGTAGAATGTTTGGTAAACGAGGGAGAGGAAGGAAAAGAATATGATTTTTATGTAGAATGAAAGGGAGTAGGCCTTATTGTGAAATCAAAGGTTGAGTATACGAAGGAAGCGGAGGCTGCCAAGATGCTTGTTAAATACTCCTTTAAGCCCATCTTAATCGGTAGATTACTTTAATTATAAACCAGTCCTATCCATTTCTCATTTTCCCCGCTATTTCTTTCCAAACCCATCCCGCGTAAGTGGAGGCGTGGGCTCTCACGATGAAAATAACCATGGGGATTAGCGAGGAAAAATTGGTAATTGATTAGGTAGTATGTACTTTAATTTCCTAGGCCCAAGGATACAGCTTCTCTCGGCTATTACTTCTCTTACATATAATGACGTATAATATGGCGTAAAAAGAGCGCATAATATCGTGTGAATTTGATCGTGGATTTTTTACCTGTGAGAATGGCATTAAAATTCGTTGTTGACCGTGCTCCTCTGGCAAGAAATGGATCATTAGCGACTCACGAAGCTAGGAGCCTTATCTCTCGATCTTTTGCATCTGATGGATTGCTTCCCACAGCAAGTGTTTTTCTGATTAAATTTTACCTAGGCACGGCGATTGGTAGGTATTTAGTTCTGGAGAGCGATTTGCATTTTTGCTTTAGCTAAAGTTACAGGTATAATTCCATCACCTTAAACCATTTTAGGCACATGCAACCGCTTTTGCCAGAAAAATGCAAATCTGTCGCTTAAACTGCTTCTATAAATTATATATTTGTCTATTGATCGTTTTGACGTAATTATTAACTTCCCTCAAATGTGAAAACTCAACTTTGAGTCTTCTCGTGGAATTTGTATTTTTTATAACGATTTTAATACCTCTCTTATTGAGAATCAAGATCTATCAACTTAAGTACCACAAGTCTAGTCAACTACGTAACATTTTTGAGAGGCATTGAATAATTGCTTTACCACAGCAGAGGTTTTCGTCTGTTTAATCTAGCGTTTGAGGGACGCGCCATGATTTTATACTGAGGTGACTATTCTTACTATGCTTAATTAAAAAAGAAAGTATAATTACTGAGACAGATTAACCGGTAAGAAAGTCCTTTCAATGCTGATTTTTCGATGAAAAAGTTGATCTCTCCTCTCAGAAGTTACCGGCCAAGATTTCCTCGTCACGACCGAATGTAATTGCGGGCGTAATTTGAATAATTTCGATTTCGAAATCTCTTGGCGTCTTATCTGACGACAGGACGGGGTGGAGTTCTCGCACGGATAAGAAAGTAAGACCCGAAGGGGTCGTGGGTTGCCCCTGGGCCGTTTGCTAGGAGAATAATACGATGAAATGGAAGGTCCCGTGAGGAACTCGGAGACGAGAGAACTGGTATAATTGCGAGAGGGATCCGACATTGCACGAGGAAACTTATCAGTTCGCAAGAGAATTAGCATTGAGCAAAGGAAGAATTAGAGGGACGGAGTTATCTTGAGATCGAATGGAGGGAAAGACAGAGGCTGGTGGGTGGACCTCCTATTTGGTGGAAGGGGCGGGCGTTCGTCACTTTCTAGTCAGTCCGTCCTTTTGCTGCAAATCGCTTGAGAAGTTTGACTGCCCCGAAGGGGTCCGCCCGTCTCGTCCAAATAAAAGCGGATCCTAGGGAGGGGCGTTGTGTGTGCCGTGAATGGCGCCCAAGTGGCGCATGAGGTTCCATTCCCATTAGATCTTCATCCAGCCGAATGTTTCGTGCGGTGGTGCGGTCAAACGTGCATCGGAAACAGAGTTCGCACTTTGTTCCCACCGCAACTCTCTCTCGACCTCTTGGACGCTACTGGGACGATCAAACAATTGAAAACACTGTCAGGGTCGAATTATGTGAGAACCAGTGCTTATATAGACGCATAATTCTCGCTCGACTGTTTAATATTTGGCGACAGATTAAACGCAGAATCAAAATAATGGTTCTTAAGTTCACTTTTTGGAATAATGGCATGATAAATACAAAAATTAACTTTGTTAAATGGTCCAAATATTATATATTCAATAAATACGGCGTGGATTATAACAACATTTATTTTTGAATCTATAACTCGCAAAAGCACAGATTTACCTTTCGCAAAACACCCTCTATAAAAATAAGCGGTATAGTCTCTTTAAAGGCTAAGAGGATAACGATACCGGAAAGGGTACATATTGGCATCCCTTAGCAGTGCAGTCAACACCCTTAAAACTAATTCTATCATCGTAAAAGTTTCAGGAAAGTCGTCCCTACTTATTGAACTTTAAAATAATATGAATTTTTGTCGATTTCAAAAGATTAAACCATTACCATCTTGAATACTTAAACCAAGGAGAAGTATATACAATAAAGCAGTCACACTCACATTTTTATTAATTTGGAATTATAAACATCCGAGAAATGTCGTTGCGACACCTGCATAAATTGTTGTGAATTGGAGAATACTTTCTGTAGGTTCAGTCATGTTACTTCATTCATCAATGAACATTCGTAAACACATTCCAATTTTCCGGAGGTCGTAGTTTCCGGATCTGGGCTGCCAAATTTAGAAAGTGTGTGAACACAGCTAAAAATATAATGCCCAATTCACTCAGCTGATGTGAAGAACAAGAGAGTTTATATTTGTACACATTTCAGAAAGTGAGAGAGCCGTGTACCTATACATATCCCCCCGAAACACTTACGTACGTTGAATATATTTTACGGGTCGGCGTAAGATCAGTGGAGGGTTAAGTTGAGTAATTTTAAATATGCATGCCCGATGATACCTCATACTTAACAAATGAAAAATTTAACAATCTGATCGACGCAACACAAATCCTACCACGTTCGAATCCAATTCATCTGTCAGATTAAGTAATGAAATTTTTGTGTAGGCTTAGGAGATGTAAAACTTAACTTTTCAATTACACTTGTGTATATTTTTGTTTAAAGACTAAATTTTCGCATACCACTGCACTTTTATGCTACCAAACTGGAACAGATAAATTTTTTATAAAGGGTCTAGCGGGTTAAGATGGTGAAAAGTGCAACCAGATATTTTTAAGAATAAAAAAAATATACACTTAAAATGCATAAAAAATTAGGCGTTTCCCCAAAGTTTCAGGCCTCACCAATGGAATTAACCCAAAAGACACGATTTTTAGTTTTTTAATCAATCTCCAGTTTTTATTTTTGTAAAATCGTTTTATTGATTTTAAAATGTATATGCTATTACGTTCTACCATCCTGATATTTTCCAAATTTTTTGATCGAAAACTTAAATTTTATATAAGTTTGAAAATTTTAAAATTAAATTAAAAATTTTAGGGAAACAATGGACGCGCCGAAAAAATATATGTTGCTACTCCTACATCAAAGTATAATCCTAATATTTTGTTCAGATTTTTTAAATTGGTGAAATTAGGTCAAAACACGAGTAACTGCTTTGAGCCATTTGCATCTATGTATTCCAGGAGGATATTTGATTTGATTGTTGGTCAGTTTGTAATTTGATTAAGAATTAATATTAACATAAACAATGCCTATCACACTAAGATTAATCCTAATGAATGCTTTTAACCATACTGTTAAGCTTTAAGTTAGTCTTCAAGCTTCGAGAAATACATCTACCAACATTTTTAGGATATATTGAGTAGACTCTTATTGACATTTTACTATATCTCTAATTAAATCTTTCTGGCTTTCGAAACTGTCGTCATTAGCAATAGACGAATGCAGATGGTGTCCCCGGAAAAATGCACTCATCATGAACATCGCAACAGAAGCCTTTTTCGCACTGAATAATGTTTACATACTTCTATTCTATATTGTATGAATTTTTTAAGATAAAGATGGAATTATTTTGAAGTGAGTGACCAAAAAAAGCCAAATATGTCCGATTGAGAGGGTGGAGGTAATGCCGCGACAGTACCATTCAAGATAAAAACCATAGGAAAACGTTACATAAGAAAGTTGGCAACCTCAGTTGAAGATATCCGTCGAGGTAACAAAAACTAAATTAAGCTACAAGATGCATGGATAATTCTAATGTCAATAAAATAAAATGGATAAATACTTTATAACGAACTTAAATAATTTTTTTCAGTTTTTATGCCGACCGCAGCGCCATTGTGATCTAACTAATGTGATTTGACTTTGCATCAATCACTTTGTCTTCCCACCCCAACTTGGGCCAGTCTCGTCAGTAAATAACTACTGGTGCAAACAGCAACCCTTATCCTCTCAAATACGTTGGACGAAATCATTTCTGCGTCCACCTTGCTCATTTTTAAATAAACCCTTTGTAATGGTTCTGAATGAAATCTCGCGTTCTATTGCGTGTTCTAATCAGAGCTGTAATTGCACTCAACTCTAATGCTCAAATTGCAGCAGATTTTACGATAGGTCACGAAATCCTGTTGTGGGTCCGTTTAATCTACTCCTATTCTATTTTTATTTTGAGGATATTTGCTGGGATACTTTTAGATGTTATTTAACAACTTTGTTTAGCCACATCGAATAGTTTTGAGTCAACCCTTTCAACTAAAAGCAGGGTAAAATACCAATATCCATGCCTGGGATCCATTTCTCGGTCCAAAAACTTGGTTAATTAAACCATTAGGAAGGCCATGGCTAAGACCATTAAGTTCGAGGCAACAAAGCGTTAGGTGTATGCGTTCAGAGCCAGACGTGTTGTGTTAAAAAAATTTCAATTTAAACTGCGGTTAAAGTTTTATCTCACATGGGCGCGCGTGACCTAAAAAATCAAAGTGACGAGATAATCGAGTAGTGCGTGGGGCGAGAGGCAATCTATATCTTTTTTTCTTTACTTTCCTGCGAAGGCTACGTTGGGAAGAGGGATGCTGTGTATTCTTGTAGCGTCAGCGGTGTAATCCATGTTCCGGAGATGCTAGTCGGTACGTGAAAAAAAATGCCATGTCACGGTTGAGCCCATGAGGAGGACGGGGGAGGTTTGAGTGGATAGTGGAGGAGTTCGGAGTGCGGAGCTGCAGAGGGTGCTGATGGGCAGGTGGTAATGGGCAAATGAATGATTGAATCCTACGGCGGTCGTCTTTCCTTTTGCGTGTGTATTCTCAAAGGAATTTTGAGGAGTTACGCAGGGGGTCATGGTGGCCTAAAATTTCTCCTTTTGAAAATGAAAAGTGAGGATTTTTTTCTTGTACAATGTTGCTGGGCAAAAATCGGATTACCCATATAAAAAATATAAAATAAAATTGGAAGTTTCAACACTTAAATATAAAAATCAGCAATCGGCCATGATCTCGACATTCTATGTTATTTTCAAAGCAACTTTTCACTTGGAGTGTGTAAATTACCATTTATATTTTATATTTTATCATAGATCTATCGAATTTCCACCACGTCAAGCCTGAAGAAATTTAAAAAAAATCGGCTTGATGGCTCAATTCTTCCTACACCGAACAATTACAATTATTCAAATGGCACATGGACTGGATAAACGATAAAAATCTGTAGAAGGACTCGCAGCTAAGCGATTGCTCTAGAATTTTTGGCAAGGTCTCAAACATGAAGATATATGTTGTATTATCGATGGAAGCACTTTCAACTAGTTAAATACTTCTTTTATCAACCCAATTGAGGGGCAATATTCCGCCGTGGTCGCTGTGCGGCGCAGCCAATATGGCTCTAACATCATCGATGTTAGAGCCACATGGGTAGTTATGCTTCCTCAGAACACGGTCGTTTGCATCATTGATTCCTAATTAATCCTCGTTGATGAGCTATTATTTCTTTCTGTCAACTAAAAATATATTGAACAAGTGACTCGAAGCCCATTAAAGGCTAATTAAACTTTTGATACATCAAAACGAGGTGAAAGGTTGGTAAGTCATCCCCACAGATGAGGTACCCTCCTCCATCAACAATATTTTGATTTTGTGATTGACATAGGGATGATGCAATCGTCGAGTCATTATGTTGCGAGCTCACGCCTTACGCAAAGAGCCATGCGAGCCAGGAACTATTAGTCAGGAGGTATTCTGCTCCACGCAATGAAGTGGAATCGCTTAATCAAGGATAGATCTAATCCTTTTGCTAATACCACATCAGATAGAAGCTCTTAATAATCGGAGAAGGAATATTTTTTAAGATTGGAGACGATGTAACAATAAAATTTTCGATGCCAAGCATTAAATAAAACAAGCATTAAATGAATGGCGAGTATACGACCAAGCTGTGAAAAATCCTGATATGGCTGAAATACAAAAAAAGGGATACCACCTGCCTTAGAATGTGAATCTGATGATGGCCTTAACTCTAAGTAATAAAAAAATTAAATTTCACTGCAAAGTATTTTTGATGAATATTAAATGTTGATGGCTGTAATGAATGGTTAAAACATTTCCAAATATTCTTTCATGTGACGTGATATATGAAATTTTATTTCCATTTCATCTCACACTCAGGATGAGTGAGAAATATCAGGAATGCAATAAAACCTTAATTTAAGTATTTCAGTCTCAATATTTTCCATTTTCCAGAGCAGTCAATTCAACAGTTCTCGATTCTACATCGTGTAATGTCGCCATCATGGGCGCAAAACTGGTTTGTCGCTATCGGAACCGTTATCAAGGCGTTGTACCATTGATATTAACGCATTAAAAGATGGAAACAGTTGGTTTCATAGTACTGTGAGGTAATGCAAATTTGAAATGAATATTGCAAAAGTAAAAGCATCCAATTCAGCATTTGGCTATTTTGCAGCCACCTGGAGAAATCTCAGTCATATTTTAACGGCGGTGTGAGAAGCAGAATATGCGAGATAAATTCAGTGGCGCTTTATAAAGGCTATATGATACTCAATATTGTATAGGCATCCGTAGCCCCTGTGTAACGCACCTGACGCAGTGCGAGAGAGAACACACTGCATGACGTCTCTCCATGGTCGAACTCGAGTTTTTCGGATCTCTTATTGTTGTCCTTCACGAACGTGACCCGAGGTCGGCGGCAACTGCCGATGAAAGCTATATCTCTCCTCTCCCCCTCGCTACTGAAATCTGCCCGTCCAGTATGATGGGGGAAAGGGGACGAGGTTGTGCTTTCTTCCGTCCCCTCCCCATGCCGTGTAGCTCAAGGCCTTGCCATTCATCGGGTGGAACTTCAATTTCCCCTTCATTTATTTTTCGTCCAGTATCGCTCCGTTCCAATTCAAAGTGCGTTGTAAAAAAAGCAGACGGAGTTTTGAAAGATACCTGAAATATGTAATATTTCGCTTGATGGGAGGAGTATTTTTTTTAGAAAAGGGGGATCATTTTTTTCGCTAGAAACGACCGAGATAGGCTTCAGCTCGACAGAGCATTTTTTTGTTCTGAAAAATTTTTCCTGAAAAATTTCTCGAGTGCTTGAAGTTGATGGCTACTGGTTTGTCTTCGCTAAAGCATTCTATTTTTTGTATGGAATGATATTTCAATGATCTTTTCTGCTTTTGCTAATGTAGAAAACTTGAAAAAGCTTTTTCTAAATGGAAGCTGCCAAAAAAAATCACGAAGCACCGAAGGCAAGGTTCACAATATTTTACTCTGGTGACTTATCTATATGTCCATTTATAGATCCATGATGAAATCTTCCAAAAGTCATTGATTTTGTGCTTCAACTACCTGAAGGATGTTTATTTATTTGTTCATCATCAATATTCATGTAGTATTATGCTCCTTTTGCAGGTCGAGTGCCGAGATCTTTTGCCGTCTTTTTTGATTTTGTTTCTACATTATTTCTGATTTTTTTTCTGAGTTACTTTGCATCTTAGAACCTCAAGCGGAAGACGTAATTCATCTAATTTTAATCATAAATAAAATTAATCCCTTTATTTAACACCGAGTTCGCGAATTACTTAAGTAAAATAGAACTAAGGCTGTTCGTTTCCGCCGGGGTGGGTCTCACGTTGTATCGGCTGTTAGGAGTTAGGTTGGGTTATCCCTTGGAGCCCCGAAATGGTCCAAAAAAGGCATAATTTGGACTCTGGCCTAATTGACTCCCGGCTTAGACCGCCTTCACTTGGGCCCCAGGTAACTACCGTGAACCAAAATTTCAAATTTGAAATGCAAACCGATAAGAGGGTATTTAATATGAAAACATCAAAATGATGGTGTAAGTTTGAAATGGGCATTGTGTTACTAAAAGACACTGGTCTAGCACGGTTGATGCAACTTCATAAGATAAAACTTATACTCGTACATGAGTTATTCCTCTGTTTCCCTCAACCTGTTGAGTCCCATTACAAGATTGTGTGTATGAACAAATTTGTGTAGTCATTAATAAGCATTGGATTAAGTGAATTTTGTATTTGTGCAGAACAAAGTTTTTGTAAACCAATAATCGCCGGCATACATTATTCAACGAGATTAGCAATCAAGCGGCCTGTAATTCAGTGCAAGGATTTAATGCCAGGCGTGGCTGCCGAATCTCGTAAAATTTATACGTGCAGTGGATTATTCATCATTGAAATTATGTATGAAGTTTATGCAAAGGAGCAATTATACTGTGCGTGGTGCATTAATGTTTGAAATGTGAGGTCATGATGATACATGGGTATGTTTTTATTGTCATTGAAAGTTATCTCAGCGAGAGAGAGAATCTCATGATTTTGGCGGCTCATCGTGGGTAATGAAACTCGGCTTTGTAATAACAATAGTGCGCACTTTATTGATTTAAAAGCAATTTTGGATAATTATGAGGTACGCTTTGGAGAATTTACGGCATTTTCTCTTTCTTATGATATCTCTCTCTCACATTACATCGTTGAATTTTCAAAGCCACTGTTGCGGGTAGCTTCCTTTTTATATTATTCTGCTGAATTTGCTTCATGCCTTCAAAAATTTAAATCATAAATGCCATTTCACTGTTCATCTTTTGAGAGTAAGTATAAGCCATCATGACAATTTTAGGATTTTTTTTGTGTGTTGGAGTTAAAATGGTTAGAATTTACTTTTGCTTCGTATAATTGTGTAAAGTAATTAAATGCACCGGAAAAAGCATTGAATATTTTACTTGAATCGTCAAGGTAAATAAAGGCAATAAATTTGATAAACATCCATTTCAAACAGAATTCCTTTGTGATTTAATTAAATAAAGAATGGGTTGTGTAAACCTTTACTCATAAATTATGTGAAAAGGGTAATATTTATCAATTTTTGTTGATAAATGCATTATATTCATAGTTTAAAATAAGTTGGGATAGGGAAGTTACAATAACGAAAGATTATCTTCCTCGGTAACGTAACCTTCTGATTTTATATCACTGCATGTCCTAAATTCCCAATTAGAATGGCAATTGGCAACAGTAATCAATCTAGAGATTGGCTTGACGCAATTCCATAGCCAAATATCCTGTCAGCTTCTCTTTTAGCACTTAATTATTATTTCTTAAAATCCAAACCCACGTGCTGTATGCATACAGAGCTTTCCTCTGCCGTTCTTTCCTTTCAATTTTACTCGAAGGATTATTTTAATCAGACTGTCGTGTCTCATGATGTAGCCAATTAAGTTTTCCCTTCTTTTCCCCTCCGTTTTAAAAAGAATTCTCTTCTCCTTTACTCGTCTTAGAACCTACGCATTATTCACACGGTCTATTTCATCAACATCATCCTCCTATCACCTCATTTATTGAAATGGATTCGCACCAAATGATCGGTATGGTTGGTAATTGATGATTATTTTAAAATCGTCATAGCAGGTGGATCTCCTGAACTCTCGCTATCCGCGTTGCGGCTATGTACCGCATATTTTCACTTTTACTTATAACATTTTTTTGCCTTTAAAATCGTTTTTATTATTAGAAAAATACTTGATAAGTAATTAACTACCATTATCACTACTCACATTAACCTAAAAATTGACTCGATTGACGAGGCGGTATGAGTATAGCACGCTCAGCTTGACATGGAAGATATTCTGCGGCTAGCCCATTACTAATCACAAGGAAAAAATATGATGCTGCTGATGATGTTATAAATTGTACGTTGTAGTCATATAATGCATGATAAGCTCGCCCGGAAGTACAGAGTAATAGCTGAAATTAATGAGTGCGCAACAAACGCTGCTCGCGCACCCTCTAAAGGGTTTCAAATGGCGGACCATTTGAAGTATAAAAGCTTAAAGATATTTTTTGCATTATACTTCAAAATATAGCACCTGATAAGTCTAAAAGTGTATTCCAAATAAATCACACCCACCTCTATATGATTAAAAACTTTTAAAATAGTAAAATATTGAAGTTTCTCGGAATCTTGTGTGTTCTCATATTTCTCATCCTTCATGCCTGGACATATACTCTAAAGCTGACAAAGCTCCGAAAGGTAAATTATTTTTCACTTGCTCTTCCGCCTATGTATCAGATATAATTATTTTTAAACGGTAGCAGAAATTGCCTTAGCAGAGGTAACACGTCTGGCAGTCACGTAGGCAGTGACAGCACGTCATGATACGCTTTCGAAAAGTAGGTGAGTAGGTAGGCATTTGAAGGATTCAACCGACAGCATAGATAACTCACACCGTGCATAAGGGTATAGGTGAAGAGTTGGCATCAATTTGCTCTTAGTAAATGGCACCAAGAGGGCCAGGCATTAATGTCCCTTTTGATGGACGAAGTGCTGGACTTGAAGCGCGCCCTAGCCGCCACATAAAACCAAAGCGTTTTGGTTTTATGTGGCGGCTAAAACCCCTCTCAAAACCTTGGCATCTTTAGAAAACATCGCCCGGTGTGAAGGTCGATAAATATTGTTAGATATAATACATAAGGAAATAATTTTACTACTTGATAAGATTTTAACCCTGTAGCGGGTGCATTATTAATGTGTGAATAGACGGAGAAAATATTATAGGGAAGTACTCAAGTGATTTATCGCTGGAAAAATCGACAGAAAAAATGTACCAGAAGTACAGGTAACACCAAAATTAATTAATTTCTACCCCGTATTTTCCATTTATGAGAAAAACTCTATACTAACAAGTTTTAAGTGAAGCTAAAAAAGAAAATTATATCAGTCATGGACCAGGATATTTCTGGCTCTAATCCCTTTATTAAAACAGGTTTGAAGCGAAAATATAAAAAGAAATTCTATCTATCATGGACCTGGCTATTTCTGGCTGTACTCCCATCTTTTTATTGTAGCGTGTTTCAGAGCCTCAATGGAAATGGACGTATTCGCACGCGATCCGGATCGGCGATACGAGGGATTGAATTCAGAGCGCAGGTGTGAACCTCGCTGTCTTCTGCTGTCACCTGTCCCCTGCAACCATCGCCAATAGCCTTCACCCCTCGACACCGAGTGATCAGTCCGCCCTTGCGAGGGAAGTAGTCAGGGCCGTTCATCCTCCCCCTTCCATCGTCCTCTTTCCTCTCGCACCCTTATCGGCAAAGGCAACCTCATCGCAGCGGGCCGCTTGAACCTCCCCATCCACCGGTAATGATCGTCCCCCTGGCACCGGTAGTGAATCCATATTACATCGATTGCCCGTTAACATCATCGATATCCCGTCGATATTGATAGTGCTTCGGGTCAAACCTTGCTCTATGGCTCGAAAACGAAAAAATCTTGTTTTCCATGTGGAGTCCATCTCAGGAACAGCTACAGGACGGCCGAAATACGTTTTATTTTGCTTCCTCGTCTTTCCTGCCTCCCTTTAACCCACATTTTGTCGTACCTAAACTTAATGGTGGTACTTAATGTATCCCTTTTATCCTCTATTGCCTTTAAATAATAACATTATTTTCTTTTATTCCAAATTATTTCATTGCATACGTCTTACATTGATTTTTTTCTTCACCCCACTCATTAGAATTATTTCTTAGCTGACTCACGGCTTTCCATTTATTCTTACTAATACACGCTAAATTACTACGCTCAGATTGCATGTTCTTATTCACACTTAAGGAAGGGTGCAAAGGAGAGGGTAAAGATGGAGGGGGGAAAAACGGTTGACGGAGAATGGTTGTGCTTTTGTGGGTGCGGTTGATTCCTGGTGCAGAAAACGCACGGAAAGCCCAAATGCACGCCTGCTCCAGGCCGTTCAGCTCTAGGGGGGAGGTAGACGGTGGGAGGGAGGCCAATATTCCCACTTTGTAACACTCGTCAAATAGAGCGTTGTGGGAGGAAGCATGTACGGCGACTGGAAGGGAAGCAGAAAGAGAAGAAACGCTATAGCAAGAGGAGCGATGCCCATTCATTCGGATGCACAGGGGAGTGGTGGATAGGCCGATGTAGAAAGTGGGGCATTTCTGGCACAGCAGCAAATATAAAATGTTTTTTGCCTAACAAGAAATGTCAGACACTGAGGGGAGAGGGAAGGCGAGGAATTGATCGGGAAGGGGTTTGGTAATGAGGATGCGACAAGTTTTGCATCTTGCACGGTTGCAGGGTGAGCTCTGTGGTTTAATAGAGATACTATGTTTGGACAGCGGTTATGTTGTTTTAAAAATGCTGGCCAGATTTGGTGGTCTTTTAAAGACGAGTGAAGGGAATCGCGGGAAAAATCTAGATGCGGTTGTGTTGTCCGAGAGAATGGGAAAAAGGTCTTTTAAAGTCCGACGCAGTACGTCCACGCGCGGAAAAAAGGTCGTGCAAAGGAAAAAAACTGTTAAGAATTGTCCCCGCCTTGTTGTTTCGGGACATATGATTTTTTTCGGATCTTTTTTCCGAGGAGGGATTCCGGGTAACCCCTTCTATGGAGAGCATGGTGTGGATTAGAAATCTGTACACATTAAAAATACTAACAAACAGCATCATCTACATTTAAATAGCTGTAATCCGACACATACAAAACGCTCCCTCCCTTTTTGTCTTTCCGACCGTGGTCACAGAATATGCAATAATCCGGACTCCCTAAATAGATTTCTTTCTAATTTACACAGTTTTACGACGAATTTACACATTAGACAATAATAATAAGACATAACGAGCGTGATGCGCCCGCTCCCAGCGGGCTTCTCCTGCTCTTTTCAATGCAGGTCCACAGAGGGATAGGCGTGTCTCTAATTTTAAAATGTAGAAAAAAAGGCAGGGTCTTATGTACAAATTTAATTGGAATGTTCATGTACAAATTGAGGTCAGAGGACCTCTTTAAACACAACATTGGAAGTAATGACACTATCCTCTGTTAATACTTGTGTAGCGTTTTCCTTAACATTTACAAAAATATTTTGAAAAGATCTTACCCTAGAGAATGCTACATAAAGTTGGCCATGAGAGAATACAGGGTCAGGCTGGAATAAGCCAGCTCTTTGCAAAGTCTGACCCTGAGCCTTGTTAATAGTCATCGCATAGAAAACCTTAATGGGAAATTGTCTGCGAGTCAAATTAAAAGGCATGGTGGGATCCGACGGCGTTAACTGTATTCTTGGGATTAGGACATTCTTGCTGGAATCGATTTTTTTTTAATTTTTAAAAACCAATTTTTGGAAACAATAGCAATATTTAGGAAGTAAGATATGCCGTCGCATGTTCTTTGATAAATTCTGTGCATTTTGGTACCTCATTTGTAGAGTTTGGTTGCGTATAAGTTGAGAAAAAGGTATCTATACAGTAGAAATAATATAGAGGATAAGACAATAGGTTTCAGCACTGCCAAAGATATATAGCTTTATATTTGCCGCGGACGGGGTTTTTACTTCCTCCGTACACACTCAACCAAATTTGTCTTGTCAAGTGGATTAGAGGTGCGCCATATCCGGGAGCGAAGACGTAGGAGGTATATAAACGAAGTGAGGGGCTGGAAATTAGACAGTCAAATTCATCGCTCTCTGCTTACAAACATCCAGGTTTTTTCATTCTTTTCTTCAGATAACCCATTGCCCCCGCTTAACCAGTCTTATTTGTGACGTATCTATTGATGAAATATTTAACTGTCGCAAAGAAATTTTTAGGTTCCATGAAGTACACCATCGTACACATTTGTTTGTATCTTGAACATGAAATTTTTACCTCGGAATTTCTTCAGATGTAAAATATTTATACCTGAGATAAAAGTAAATCTGGACAAAGAAATGCATTGTGTAGTACTTGGAAAAGTTTGAGATGGCAGTGAAAAATAATGCACCACGAAAAAAAGCATACTAAGACCAGTGAGCGGGAGTGATGCTCTCTCTTAAACTTGTGCTGGTATTAGTTGAACCACAGTTATTAAAGAATGTCAACGATATATAAGCAATATAATTTGTGAAGCCTCTCTAAGGCCACGTCGGATGTCCAGAGGTGAAATGTGATAGTGGACAGAGAAGGTCATTTGGGAAGAGCTAACAGTGCTTCTCAGTTATTCACTAAGACGCCCAACGTCTTGAATCTGATATCATGATTGCGGAATGAAATGTTTTCGCTTCTCAGAAATCTGTACGAATAGGAAGCCAAGTTTTTTTCCTCTTGGGTCCACGCACTCCCTCTCTTGATCTTTTCCGTGGCCTCCATGCCTGAGTTACCCTTTGTGTAACACAAGTCGCTCTCCTTGGTATACGATGGACTATTTACGTTACGGTGGTCATGTGACGAGAAGGACCCTGATAAGGAGGAAGCAGTAAATACGCTTAGAAGAAGAAACGGCGAAACAGGGAATATCCACAGACAAGAGTAAGCAATGGGCAAGTTCACCAGCTTATCTTTTATGCCAATTGTAAGAGAATTTGATAAATAGTATTAAAATATAAAAATAACACTTTTTTAAACATCACGTTTTATCAAAAAGAAGAAAATAACAGCCCACGGCCCCTTAAATTATCGAAAATTTCAATTGGGATGGATGAGATAGTGAAAATAAGTTTTACAAGAGCATTTCAGATATCAAAAATGAAAAACGTGTTGCTAATGAAAGATTTTTTCGCTTTCGCTAAGAGACAAATCTGATGTAAATACGGCAAGTATTAAAGTTATAATTTTTTCTTGTGCCCCACGTTTTTCGTTTTTAACATCGGAAATTTTCCTCTAAAACTTATTTTAAGTATCTCATCCATCATATCTGAAATGTTCAATAATTTAAGGGGCCGTAGGCCGTAAATGTTTCATTTTTAATAAAACGTAGTGTTTGCAAAAAATTATTTTTATATATCAGTATTATTTTAGACATTTTAGTTTTGTTAGAGACGAATTGTCGCTATCTCAAATATTCTTTCTTTTATACCCGACTTTTAACTTTCAGTGATACTATTTATTATAATTTCAAGCAGTAAGAGTAGTTTTCTTATCTATTTTACGTAAAATTCCAGGGTCTACTTCGTTGGAAAGAAGGAGTTCTCTTTGATTGAGAAATTGTCATAATTGCTGTATTTACTTCGCCTTACTTCATTTTTTGAATCAAGTGAAAAAACATTCGTTTCCATTTACTTAGAAGTCTTTGGCGGCAATGTCATATGAAGAAGGTATAGTAAAACTTGTCCACAGGTGCGGCTTATTCCTCAATCGCCGAGGTTATTATGTCGAAAGGACACCACAAGTGTGCTAAATATTTAGCAATAAAATAATAAAATAATTTTTAATAAATCACGTCGTCTTCTTTCACGACCCATTGGAGTTTGAAAAAAACCGCCCACGTACCACACCATTTTTTTGACGAAAAATCGATAATTTCATACCCTACGCAGATAATTTAATGACGTCATTAGCTCATTCCAAGCCGTATACCGCTTCTCTGATATCCATTTGAGCTTGGTCCCCGTGGCCATATTTTCCAACAGGCCTGTATTTGGAAAATGTGAACCAAGTAAACCGAGAGATATTCCCACAAATTATATGCTAGGAAAGCACCAAACTTTACTTCAGCAGACTACATTGGTTCGATGTTTATCTAATTGGAATGTCGTCCAAAGATGATGTTATGTAAGAATGAATTTATGCTAAGACAATTGTATTTAAATAATTATTTAAATAATTGACTGATTTTCTCTGTATTTCAGGGAAAAATAAGAAGCTAGTGTGGAAATAATATCAATTTTGAATGTGCTTTTATTGTGATCTTAACTAAAAAATAGCATGTGTTCAAACTTATTTTCCTCTAAAATAACGATGTTAGATTCAGAACCTTCTCAAAGCAATGGAGCTCAGAGACAATGATGTAATGTGACGAAAAATAGGGTCATTGTAATTTATGTAAATAGAATTCAAATGGGCACTGGGACCCATGGTGTATCAATAAGGCGGAATTCATGGAATGGGGGAGTTTCTTTTAGGGAAACGTATATTTTCAGCATGCTGTGTGAATGGCGGTCATTTGAACATTAATTGCATTGAAATATTGTATTCAGGAACAGAATTGGAACCACGGGTCACTGCTTAGACTACTTTCTGGTACATGTTGTACATTGTTTTTATGGCATGGTTACCTTGTTTATATTGTAAGTAAATGTGATTCAGGAATGGGACGCAATATATCAAACGAAGCGGTTAACATACCAGCATATGTGTTTTTCTGTTGGCAGTTACTATAAAAACATTTATGAGAACATTCTTTTAGATTTGAGAATTCTCTTTTAAAGCAAAAGAAATTAAAACAATTTTACTATCTCACTTTAAAGGGTACTACTGTATACTTTATAAATTTAATTGGAATACATGGTGAACGTTAGAATGGTTTCTAATTTCTTTCCATAATTTAAAAAGCCTGAGATTTAGTATGTTTTTTAAACACGGTAAACCAAATTTATCTCTCCATGATTAAGCATATCCTTTTCCTTCTTGGAAAATACATCGGAATAAGTAGATCAAGCAATTGCACGAGTTGGAGAATAGTTTCAATTCACGATGTTCAATTGGAATGGTGCGTATAGGGAATAGTTTAATTAAATTAAGGGATGAAATGTTTCAATAGTATGGATTCTCTTGATACCCGGGCAAAGATATATTTGTTTTTGATTAACCTATATTTATTTCACTAAACTGTTACCTTTAGATACTAATCGTTAACAGCAGTCTCCATCGCTATTATCGCTGGGGTAAAATACTTTCCCAAAGTATATGTTGTGAAATGCACGAGATAATTGCATTCCTATCCATGCAATTCATTACTTGCTATCTAGTCATCAGGGGCGGATCCAGGATTTATTTATAGGGGGGGGACACAAGCAAGGCCGTATCCAGGATTTTGCTCGGGGGGGGGGGGGGGGTTTACCTCGTTATTCAAAACGAACGCAATCATAATGGGACGTGCCCCCGTGCACCCTTCACTCCCCCTAGATTCGACTATGCTAGTCATTGATTCATCGCGGTCACGAGAGTTATTCCTTAATGCTAATAACGTTGAAATTAGACCCAAGTACTCGTAATCAGTTCCGCTATTCCTAATAATCATTACATTTCGTATCGCGGCTGCCATACCATCACGGGTGAGGACTTATATATCCTACAAAGTATGCAACTTTAATACGAGTGTGATATGCGGAGTGCGGGTATTTCAGTGTGGTAGATCATGAACTTCTTCCACTGCTGAGAACTTTATAAACCCCTTGCGTAGCGATCATGTGCTCTGATAAAATACCAATTCGTGATAACATATTGAAATGACACATGCATATTATTTTACTGAGGTAGTTAGTTAGGGTAGGAGGAATTCATTTGTGGCATGCGTTCCGAAAATTCAAGTCTTTAAAATTCTCTCTTTCGCTGGTACCTACGGATAATACTCCCTAAAGAACAAGTGCGTCGCATTTCCATAATTTCTCCTGCCTTTTGCGAAAAATGGTAATGTAGACTTATAGTTGAGGAATTAAAAACTCTCTATCAATTAGTATGCTTATGGACGCACCTGCGTACGATTTTCATGTGGCCAAACTTAAAAAGAATATTTTTGAACCATATGAATAAATAAAGCATTAAAAGCGACGGCAATCCGGGTAACTTTCAAAGATAAAAATCAGTTTAAGTTCTTAAAAAGTAAAAAAAACTCTCTCATGACTAAGGAATGGGAGTAAACGTGAAAATATCGTGTCATGTGCCAATTACTTGGCTTTCCCGATAAAGAACTCTCAATGACCGTAGACATGGAACGATTCCGAAACATATCACGGTGCATATTTCTTTGAAAGATACTTCTCTCACTCACTTAGTGATTTAACCTAGAAGTTGGTTTCGAAGGTTGATGATGGCAGAGCTCACCTCAGACTTAGCCAAAGGTGTATGAATATCACACATTCTGGGTAGAATGTCAATTCTTTTCCTTGATCTATCTCAGGAATTAAAATTATTTACTTATGCTCATGTCCAAATTCCTCACGGAAGGATTTGATCAGTCTCCGATATACTAAAAACTCGATTGAGGGGAGGTGGCGCATAAGCCTTACCTTATTTTATCCTAATAAAAAATAATCAAGTCACATGCAGAGTTTAAGAAAATTTTAATTTATTTCACACATATAAAAGAAAATGCCATCTTATGATATAAAAAAGTTATAATTGTGGTACTGTAATTTTTGGCAATACGGGCGGGACCGCAAGGGGGGGGCGGAGGCGCGCGCCCCCTGCGCCCGCCTGTATCCACCACTGGATTTGATTCTGGGATCCTTTGATTAGTAACTCATAACTCTGTGCTGTTAAATTGGTGAATGCTTCCATAAATATTTATCTACTGGTCAAATCCGGTCTTCAGGGTGTGGAGCTAATCACAGATGTGTCATTTATCCGTGAGTCGCCTTAATTATTGGGAAATTCTCATAATTGTCCTACTATGTCTGTTTAAAACAGGTGTTCAGCCATCGATGTTCACTGATTCTCTTTAAAATTACTTATATTGAAAATCCCCATCTTAAGTTAACTGTAACAGATTACTCATATCATGTACGTAATTTACCTACGTATAAAAGAATGGTAAAATAATTATTATCGTGCATTTTAATTTTTGAGGCGTGCCTTTATATATTGGGGTGTCTTTTGGGATAAACTGTGAAAAAATGCAGTAATTTGGTGCGTTTGTATATCGCTCATAATATTAAATGTCCTACATTTGATGTTTGGTGTTGATTAATCGTTTTTATTCTTATTGTGAGTATTTGTAATTGGCCTCTTCCTGTTTTCGTATAGAATTAAATTAATCAATGAACATTCATCACAATATTGAAAGTATTTTTTTTATTGATAACCAGAAAATACGTTTGTACTGCTCCGTTTCGAACTAATTTCACTGATTGATCAGTACAAAGAGGAGTGATGGATAGGAAGAGTCCGCAACTCGTTTATCACGCGTTCAAATTAAGAGCACACACTCGACGGCTCCTTTGAAAAGACCCTGTTGTGATGCTGGACAGTCGAACGTGATATATATACACACACTCCTCCCCGGAGTTTCGCCCCTTGGATCACCTCCAGCCTCCACGGTGCATTTCCGATTGTGCTTTCGCCGCCGGCCACCTGACGCGCGCGCCTCCCCTTTCGCAAGGGCAAGGACAAGGTCCCCTCTCCACAGTCGGGGGCAAAACACGAGCGAAGGCCTCGGCGCGCTGGCCTTTCCTCATCCACACTCACACACACACACACACATTTATATATATATAACACGGTTTCGGAGAGTTTGGAGCCACACTGTTGGGCAAGAGAGAGAGAAGTGAGGGGTGTGTGTGTGTGTCTTGTTTTAGTGGTGGGGGTAGGAGGGGAAGTGAGGGAGGGGGAGGAGGAGTAGGAAGGGTCGTGCAGGCGCGGTGTTTGTGCGTCCCGCCAGTCGTCGGCACCGCGTCGCTGGGAGCGAACCTCCTTTACTCTCTCTCCCTCTCTCCGACTCCTGAACTCTCTCCTTATACTATCCTCTTCTGCCGCGGTTCCCAGACGCCCTCAGGCGGCATCTCAAAAAAGCGCCGCTCTTCGGGGGTGCCTCTTAGCCCGTCTCTGCCGCGCGCGTGAAGGAGTGAAGGTTGGGAACTCGTCAAAGTGAAAGTGGGAACTCGGGAAGGAAGGCTATAAGAGGATAGGGAAGGGTGTGCATCTTTTTTTTTTGGGCGGGAAGGAGTGAAATAACTGTTTTGTCGTGTTTGGTTCGAGGCGTTGATCTCATCGGTATTCGATCCTGAGAACTTTACGGAAAGCGCTGTCTCTTTTTCCGTGTGTCGCTAGGTTTTTAACTGTTTGGGCGGGAGCCGTAGAGGAAGGTGTCTTGTTGTACTGCCCGAGACAACAGGAGAGGGTGAGTGTTGTGCACGCTGTTAAGTAATTGGTGGCATTTGTGGACTGAGATGGTATGGTTTTTCTTTGCCTTTCAGTGCCTTTGGAACCCATAAGTACCCTAAAAACATTAATTTTGTAATATTTCCGCATCAGCGTTTTAAATGGTGCAAACAAGTGATGATATAAAAATTATGATTGGCTAAAATGCTTCCTTATGTATAACAAATAGCATGTTCACAATCATAGATTCGAAAATGAAGTAATTGACATTTTCAGTGGCATCATGAATCAGCAGACTGATTCAGAATTATGATTGACCGTCTCAGAAAAGAACTTAAGGATTATGCTGATATTTCAGGAAAAAATGTACGATTCATTTTCTCAAGTCGGCTCATATTTCTCCACGAACTACGGTGGTGACTTCGGGACTTACGTCTATATAGAACAGTTTTTAGGGTGCCATTTTCTTCCCGTTTCGCAGGAAACACGTAAAATATGGCAGTTTATAAAAATATGGATACGGAGTAACAATAGCTATTGAATGAAAATTATTTCTGCATGTACCTATTTAAAGATATAAATGAAGATAATAGAAGAAAATCTGAGAATATTGAGACTGAATGCCCGAACGGCAGGAATGTACATATTGAGAATCAGCACCGTCGTTTTGGGACATGTAGAGAGAAATAAAAAAATCGTACTTTTTGACGATGTTAGAGTTTGTAGCATTCAAAGTCGGAGATATGAAATTAGGAAATTTGAAAAAAATACACCACTCTGCATGCTTTTGTCAGTAAACTGTAAGTAATTCTTTTCGATTTACACAATTATTTTAAATATAGCTGAGAAAATTCCGAATATTATGCTAAATACCAGATTACGACAAAGTAGGAATTGTAATTTAGATTGGGAAAAGTGTGGTTAAGTCCGTACAATACGGAGAGTTTGTCTATTTCGGTCACAGTGATGTTAAGCAAATTGATGTTGTACTTTGATCGTCTAAAAGTCATTTTAAGGACTTTTCTGGGATAATTTGCTGTGTATCATAATTAAAGCAATCCGTAGGTTTTTGTATCTATGTTGCAATCAATAGAGACTGCGTGAACGTGTGTAAATAGTGAAATGTTTACTTGGGCACTGATTTGCTAGGTAAAAATTTTAATCAACCAACGCCATTGTGGTAACATTTTTCGATTCACGCGAATAATCTTCCCTAGCGATTATCCACAGTTAATAGCTTTCTCTTCCATGTAATTTAAAGCTTTTAGAGTTATTATTTCATTGGATTATGAATAAAAAATAAATAAAATTTTAGCATAAATCCACAGCTATCGATCGAGTGAAATTTGAACGTGCGTTGCAATTTTTCCGGGAGGTACTTTGTTTGAATAACGGCAGTTATTCGTTGGATTTTTCGGTTATCTGGAAACTATTTTACAAATAATTTTTATAAAATAATAAATTTTTATGGTATTTTAGGTTTTTTTTTTGAGCTGATAATCTGTTCTTATGTGGAAGTATAGGGGTATCATCCATCATTTGATACGATCTATCCTGTACATTTGATGGACTACAAATTTAGCGTCCGTAAATTTTCTACATTAATTTATAAATATTATATTTGTCACCCTCTTTTTTCGCAGACGACTGATGTTCCCAAAACTGTAAAATTAAAATATGTTGCTTTCATAATTGGTATCGGAGCACCTTGTAGCTTTTAAAGAATGATTTTTGGATGAAATTAGAAACTAACATGGCTCAATAAGTGAATTCATTGTAAAATATAAACACCAATAGTAATTTCCACACTTCAATGTTTAACTCCACCACCATCCATAGTTTCGACACTCTTACTCTCTGCCATTTTCGAGGTGAAAATGATTGTGTTGACACCATTGCTGGTAGTGAAGTTATATATTTAAGTGTGAAAATAATTTTCCATCACATCAAGCCTGACATGAATTTAACCTCAAACAGGTGGAACTTGATTCGCGCTCTCAACTGTGAAATAAAGTAAATTTTACTTCTCAAATTGATGTTATTTTAAATGAATTATTTAAAAAAGGTTATTCAATTATAATTCACTTATTTAAGAGGCGGAAATAAACGTATTGGGGAGAAAATGGTACTCAGAAGGGTCGATGAGATTATTTGGAAAATCAGGAGGTTAGTGTGTGATTTACTGATCTTGATGTTCCAGCTTTAATTTTGGAATGAATGCCCTAGATATATGCAAAAATGATTCGTGAAGCTAGGATTGATTATTAGCATCGATAAAAATAATTGTGATCAATTGAGTGTGAAATTGCATAAGTCTCACTTTCATGTGCAATTGGATAATTAGTTCAGTGAACTGGCTGGATGTTACGGAAAAACAAAATATAACACATTTTTATTTTGAGATTAAATTTTATAGGCGAGAGCCAATTAACTAGTATTATGCTTTGATAATATTTGAACAATAAACAAATTTTTTTTCGCCAGTTCGACCAATATTTAAGGGTTAGACTGAAAATAAATTTCCATTCTCCAGTGGAAATTTTTAACTAGGTTATCTAGAATACATACTATACCTATCCGCTCAGGGGTTTGTAAAGTATTATCAAGCAAGCTACTCAAAACATAGGCATAAGAAGTTCGGAGCTATACATTCTCTTTCCTGGTAAGAATATGTTAAAAGAATCAGCTTTACTCCTTTTACTACTCTGGTTAATTAAAAATGTTCCTCCATCTTTCTATCCAATCAGCGTTCGCACAATCCTGATGGACCATAGACTTATCCAGGTTGAAGAATGGTAGTCAAGGTAGAACTATAATAAAAGTCAGCATTATGTTTGCTCTGAGGTGATAGCTTTCTGGAAATTATACGCATAAAAATACTTTAATTTTACTTTTTCGTTATCTTTTGACAACTATCCAACGGTTTTACAGTGAACATTGTTTCTATATCTGATTTCGGCCTCATAACATTTGACTATGGATCATATTCGTGGCCATTGTGATTCATTTTAGTAAATATTAGCGTTTATATGTGGAAGAACCTCGAATGCGATTATTTTACTGAATATTAAATCTCTTTCGACGTCGAAAGAATTTAGAAAGGAGTACAACTTCCCTCGGTAATGTGCGCGATGAGCCATTTTGAATCGTCATATGAATAAATTCTCCCATTAAACCAATATTCGCGGCGACACCGTCTGTAATTACCATATGATTGAAGTATGTCAGTGCAGATTTCATATAGTTTCCAGTAGGTATTTTCACCGGAAGATCTCCCGCGGTGGCGAAAACGGTCGCAAATAAATTTTTATCCTACAAGAAGAACTTTAGCCCATCAAAGTAAACTTATGTATGAAATTTGCAGACCTTTTACCCTTTTCTACAAATATCCAATCTTTAAGCATGCGTCGCAGCAACTTTTTTGCGGATAAAATAGCTTAAAATATTAAAATGTGCGAATTTTCCTCTCGACAGATGAAGACATTTCGCCGAACGTATGATTCCTTTGCAAACGAGCCACAAGGCCTGCCTTGGCGTTTGAATTCAACGCTCCTGATTTATGGATCCAATTTATGGCGCTCCCAATCTGGTGTGCCCAGTTTTTGTTGAGGGGCCCGTTGGTGAGTGGGCAGAATGCTTATTCCCTTGGGTGACAATCGCCACGGGAGATCATTGCGGCTTTCAGATGAGTACACGCTAGGGATGTAAGGAACGTAAAAATGTGCCCATATATCAGGCAATGGGAATCTTGGTCGCCTATTTAGTAAAGCCATTGGCTGCTGTAGGGAGCGTCCCGGGTTTGAATCCCTGTTAAAATCTTTGGACGCCCCCTAGCAAAAACTACTGATGAGCGAGGACCAAATTTAGGGAGTGCACACCTATCCTTTATATGGGAGTAATAAAGAGTGGAAAAATCATTCGCCAGGCTTACTAATATTTGATTTATATAGATATCCTCTTCCTCTACAGAGCATCTGATTTTAAGAGGACGATTGGTAGCTCTAGTGGTAGAAAACTTGGGGCGGTTTCCGTGCATTCTGGTACGAAACCTGGTCGAGACAAATGATTCCTCCTTGGAATTTTCGCGATTTAACGTAAGCTTGCGGGTGACTCCATCAGGGCAGGCCGCTGTCTAGTCCATGGTCATTCTCTTGTAATAAAACCCCTTTCCCAGATGTGTGGAGGTCATTTCTGTCATAATCTCATACCTTTGGCTTAGTCTGAGTTGCATTTTACCCTCACCTATTCATATTACACCTATGGATTGAAGCCCTTAATAATAGATCTGAAGCCGATGTTTTTAAATGTACCGTTTATTCGATAGGAATATAGGTGCATTATATTTAGTATATAAATCTACTACTTCTTTATATATGTATATTCCTATGCATACTAAGGCTTATTTTAATTAACTTTCGTTTATCTGATTTGTCGAAAATTCTTTCTTAAAGACCTATGTGTTTTTTAAGTTCTCAAAGTGCTATGTGTCGAAGTACAATACAGTATAGACGTAGAGGAATCCAGCTGTAAATGGGCAATTTACCTATTTCCTTAAATTTGATGAATATTTATAATAAAATGGTTCAGAGAAAAAAATTAACAATGGAGAGTATAATTCACTGCCGAGCACGGCCGTCCTGGGTTTTATTTTTTTTTGACGCAGAGCTTTCTAGCACACAAAATAGCAGTGACGATCAGTATAGTAGTCATTCCCTTATAAAACCAAATATTCCGGTTTATGTACTCCTGAAATGTACCAGCATGTATTTGTGAATGTGGAAAAACATACTGGGAACATCGGCATACCGATACAGACCGCGGATATGTAGTGTACACTACTATTGTCAAACTGCACATCTTGGAAGGTCCAATTTTGTGTTTTTTAATGATTTGAGCAGTGCTTTAATGAGCGTGGTAGCTAAGGTGGAAAATGATTAATCTGATTGGCGAGTCCTTTGTACTAAGTTTAGCGAAGCGTTTGGGCACCGTTAAAGTTAAATTGAAATTACAAATATATTTATTCTCATTATAACAATGATATGAAATGTTAAGATGCCAGTGTATTTTCATATTACGCTTCATATTTATGCATATATTGATGATCTCTTTGTTTGCTGTAACTAATAATTTCATTTGCGTTTCTATATTACATAATGGTTTTCAGGAAACTTTCGGTTATAAGCTAGGTAGATCAACGATTGAAAATAAATTAGGGGTAGTTTCTTCCGAAACGAGGCTACCGACGAATATCTACCGCGATTAAGAGAGCATCATCTATTATAGCGCCATAAAATTCTTAACTTCCAAATCTTAAGTGGACAGTGAAAATTTGTTACAGTTGAGTTGAATTTTAGGAACTAGGAAATATAGCTAGTGTTTCAGCTCGTATACACTTCAGAGAAACCATTTTTTCGTAATAAAATCTTTGTCAGATCAATCCTGTGGAACATGTTGTAAAATGGCATTATGCTCTTGAGATTAAGGAAAAATAATCATTCAGTGTTTGAACGGAAGACTCATCCGTTTTACATATTTGCTTGTCGATGTACCACAAGGTTTTTTTTTGAGTAACCCACAGGGTAGTAACTCCCTCATTTCTTGCTGCAGGGAGCGTTGTGAGCGTTAGGTAAACCTCGGAGGGATTATACGACCTGGATTGTCGCTCACCACATGGACACAGGAAAAGCAAACATTGTCCCCACCGCTGTCCAAACGCTGTCCCTTAATTCTCTATTCTTACCTCCGCCTCACCGAGCCGGCCTCCTTTGCTCCTGCGATGGGCACGTCCCCTTTCCCGATCGCCTCACCCCACGCTGAATCGGCACTCACTGTTGCCCATCTCTCTCGGGATAACTCCTATCCACCTGCACGGCATAATCTTCCCCATCAACCGCCACCTCAACTTATGGTCCCCTTGCGTCCACCTCGGAATAAGTGAGTGGTACAAGTTGTCGAAGGGTGGCGCGTGAACGGTGCCGCATAAATACTCTTGGGGGCCAGTGCAATATCAGAGTAAGGACAGGAAATTGCGAGTTGTTGCCTCTGAGTATGAGGTCAAGATTGTAATTGGGAGCATATCATTCACTTAAATCCCCCACTGGGCAGTCACGCTAGGTTCTTTAGAAAATGAAAATATATTAGCCCACACGGGAACGTGGTGGCGTAGTAGGTGCGCTTTTTGCATGTTGAATCATGTGTTTGTGGTAACACACGCCTGTGGCTTAGCCTGGGGAGAGCTGTACCCTCACTTACCCAATAAAAACCTCAAGGTTAAATCATTAAATGAGTCCACACTTAAACTGAATACAAATGGGACCTAAAATACCGTCAATAGAGTACAATCTGCTGGATGGCTTACCCCTGTAAATTATAACTTGTAATGGTATGGTGTGCCAAAACCTGGGCCATTGTTAAATGAAGTGCAGGGTCCCATTTAAGTTATTTTCAGCTATGTATCAGGAAGCAGTGTCAAAGAGTTACTCCAGAAACGTTGTCTGTGTTATAACCTTTATTTATATTTATGCTGAGAGTACAAAAAATGTTTCTTCCCACGGGGTGGAAACGACGGGACATGTTTTTATCCGTTGACGATTCAGCATTTGACTATTGAACACATTTTATGCACCTATTAACTCCCAAATTACTCTCGCACAACGAACTTTCCGCATTAGGAAAGTCTACCGTTTGGCTGATTCCGTGAAGATCATCATCATTAGTGTCAAGTTTATGTAGACTAAACTTTCACTGCTTTTGAAGTCCGGTTTTAATAAAAACGAAAGATATCAGGTTTTGTCTGGAATATATTTCTATGAGGATGTATCGCACCCGATCGGCACGTCTCCTTTCGTTGCGTATTCAAAGCTTAAAACTTACATCATCTTCAAGATTTCCAGGTATACAAAATAAACCATTGTTAACATTTTCCTTTAATTCAATTTAATAATTTTCTTCGATACTTTCTGAGATGTATTTTCTTAATTTAAGATACAGAATAATGTTAATGAGGGTGCATTATAAGGTAGCCGGAAACTTTTCAAGGTGACAACTAATTTAAACGAGTAGTACGTCAGCAAAAAATACTGGAAAACGGAAAGGGTTTCTTTGGGATTTTATTTCCTTTGAAAAATATTCAAAATAATTGTTATGAAATTACATTTTGCAATGATAACCTCACCTTTAGGCTGCTGAGCGGGTAGGCTCGTTGATCACTCTCTTCATACACACTTGCACAACCTCTGAGAGTAACGCAATGGGAGTGAGTAGTCGTACACTATTTATTTTTTGTTTGAGTGGGCGATTGATTTTTGTTTAAACATTGTGTGCATGCATATATTACTGAAAAAATCTAAATAAGGATTCACGAAAAAAATCGAACGAAAAAATACTTCCTAAGCACCCTTATCCCCGAGAGAGGTAAACAACTGCCTATTGTATGATAGTGGTAGTTCAGCATAGTGCGTGAGCGAAACTGGTCCGATATGTGCTGTGCCACCCCCTCTCCTCCCCCGACACGCCCTCTGGATCATGTCGTTTGCTCAAGACTATTCATCAACTGCCGACGGCACAGAGCGGCCCGGAAGATAAACGAGCGACGATTGCTGACAATCCATGTTTCGATCATTTTTTTCGTTAGCCCTCATCCGGCCAGTGTTTCGTCTTGGTCCGTTGTATCCCCTTTCCAGTTTTGGTCACACACACAGCAGAAAACCTTTGCCTTGGCGACCAATGGTCTCAACATCAACTCTATTCGACGAGAGGTACTCGGATTTTGGCAAAATTTCTGTTTATAGGGCACGGCTAACATGGCAAAAAGTGCATATTTTTATTGTTCCTGCACCAAATTTATCTCTGATTTTTCCTAATTTATATTTTTTAAACATCGAACGTGGAATGAACTTTAGAGAACAATTGGCCCTACCGAGTCCTTTTGCGTGTTGTGGTGATTTAATACGAGAAAACTCTGATACCTCATTTCTTCTGATAGGACTGGAACGAGTGTAATGCATAAGGTTTCATCCAAGATTTTTCATAAGAAAATTAAAATCAGCAGGTTTTCACAAAATATATCAATTGAAATGATCTGGTATTAAAATGATAGGCAGTTTTCTTTATTACTATGGTATTTAAACCAGTTAGCAGTTTTTTATCGAACCGAAAACAATTAAATTTATCAAAATTATCTGAGTTTCTTGGTCGCTTCTTTGTTAAAAAAAGGTTTCTGTGGATAGGTGAGGTTAGAGCTGATTCGAGAATTAGCCACAGGTATGTGAACAACTCATCCAGGCTAGGGGGCCAGTACCCTAACCAGTACCGCCTCACACTTAGCGAATGTATAAATTGCGGGAAGTCAAAAGGCTTCACCCGAGGTTAAATCAGCTCCCAAATGCAATCTGCCGCCCTCTTGAATATATACCTCTAAGAAATGCCTGAAGCTTCATTGGTGTTGATTTGCATCCTCGTGTTTAATGTCGGGACCCCGATATATCATCCCTGCGACGCATTCAGAATTGAGTTGACAAAGCCCAAAAGCCCGCTTTACGAAGGTCACGTGATTGCACAACCTGATGCGCGTATGTGCAATTTAAACTGCATTTCGCACAGCCATGAGTTGCATGAAAATATGTGCAAATTTATGAACTCTAAAGGGCTAAATAGTCCAGGGTCCTATTTCTAGTATGATTAAGGTCAAATTACGAAAAAAACATGCAGTTCGAAGACATAAAATTTTATTTTCCCCAGTAAAATGGTTATAACACTACCCATCCCTCACGCTACTGTTTCAGAAGCTCCCCCACCTCATCTATCGTCCAATCAGTCCTGTCTTCACGTTCCCGTCCATCATGGTCTGTTCCGTCCGCTAGCGACATACTAATTAGTTCATATTTTTTTGCTACCATTATTGAATTAATCGAGCACTGGTGTAGCAGGTGCCTGACTCGAGGGCTTATCATCAGACTCCTCAATTTCTCTTTCCGACTCGTGCCACAGGTCCCAAATAAGGCGTGGATTATTTTTTGTGGCTAGCCGTGCGCTGGATGATAGCATCTTGCGAAGATTTATCTCAGCAGTGCTTCCTCGTCGGATGTGGGGCGCCCTGAGGGATGTCTGATTTTTTTTCACCAGACTTGCAGATGGATTTATGCCGTAATTGGCACGCATGTTTAGCTATCGTATTTACGGCGGAGGTTATCGTTCAGTAGCCGAATTTAGCTAGTGCGGCCGAGAGCCAGTAAGGCTTAAATGGATTAAAGTAGTATGGCAGTCGCTTGAGAATCTTACAGAGGTAATGCGTGACACTGTATTCTAAGTACTTTAAGTTGAAGTACGTGAAAAGTGGTCACTGTGATAAGAATAAACATATAAATTAAATTTAGGAACTACGTATTATCAGCAGCTCATTTTCACTCATAGGGTTGTGATTACTATGCAGAGTATGTTTGTGGAAATAATCATAATATACTTGATTAGGAAGGAGTTTTGTTATTAAATGGTATATTTATCATGAGAATTGAGATATCTCTAGTTAAAAAAGCGGAGTCTACCTAAAACATTCGGTCTTTGCGTCTTGAAAAAAAGGGTTGAAATTTTATTTTTGCCCTCAATGTTTCAGATGAGTGCTTTGTTGAGTTTTATTTTCATTTGTATGACGCGAATAATTGTGGCCCTGAAATTCAGTTACCAAATACCACTATGTTATGGCGTATTATTTTGTATAAGATAATTCTAGTATCAGATAAAGTTTTTTTAAATATTACATTTTTATAGATTTTATGTCACCATATAAAACATTAGAATATACCTTTGGTAGCCAGAAGAGTCGGCATATCCATAAAGATTAAATAGAAACTTGAAGCTTGTACGTGGTGGAAGGGCTCCATATTATCAATAACAGACACTTCGTTACTGCCAAGGAATTTTTAAAATTTTATTTGACCGATTTCAGCTGTTACACAATTATCAAGTACTGAAAAAATGTACTTGATAACGGTGTAACAGCCAAAACAGCTTAAAATAAAACATATTGTGGAAGTAACAAAGTCTAATTATATCCTTAAAGGTTAAGGCAAAAGACACCAAAAGAGTAATGGGGAGGTCAAGTTTTACTATGAAATGATGTATATCAGAAATTGTGTTCTGACTTATTCATGAGATGAATAGGTGGCAGTGACTAAGGAGTCCCTTTAAGACTTTTCGGGGTCGCTTTGGCCAGCATGAAGCGATGTTTCTCTGCCTTTGTCGTCAATCTATCGTATCCCTGAGAACAGGAACAGGCCTTTTTTTATAGAAAGGGTTTCAATTCACCCACGAAAGATGGGAAAAATAAAGGGCAAGTCTTTGTTTCGATCGAAAAGAGCGCCTTGAGTATTCCTCCGTCAAAATCAATTCGCGGTCGAATGTGATGGCCGCGGTACGAGGCAGGTCTCTCTACGTCACTTAAACCTCACTCCCACCTACCCCCCTCAAGTATAAAACCAGATCACTATGAATGAACTTTTCTCGGGCTCGCCATCGGGTGAGACAGATGAGTAGCCTAAAAAATGAGCGACGAGTTGGAGTGCGGAACATCGGCTGCCTTCTATTTTCTCATCCGGATTTTGTTTTTTCCACGCCGAGTATTTTTCCTGAAAAATCAAACAGCGTATGCTATGCATTCTACATTGATAATGATATGCTTGCTAATCATAATTTTTTCTATTGAATGGTGATTACAGTGATAAATCAGTCAATAAATGGTGATAAATGGTTTTCCTTTTTGGAATGCACAATCTAAATAAAAAATGATTATGCACCTTTTCGTTTTAAAAACTGGGCCCTGCTATATTCATAATAAGGATATCAGGGAGAGATTTCATACAAAAAACATGATCACATTAGATTAATGTGGCGGGTACCTTTAACCTTATGTGACTGAAACTTTTTCTCGAGCTAAATTGTTCACAGGAAGGGAAATGTAAATAAAACTGAAAAATTACTGAATTTGACAGATTTTTGTAGCAGCTATAATGCTGTTCCCATCCCGTACGTCTGGGTTTACATCCCGGCCGAGGAGGATATATTTTGGTACCCTGATTACTGCTTGATTGCTTTGTGGGGGACACTCCAACTCAGCACTCCATCCCTCTAATTGGAGGATAAGGCGTTGTACCATTGGCGCCTTTCGTTTACGGGAGCCTAATATCGAGGACTCCTATCTTCCCTTCCGATTGGATGAAAATGATGTGAGCTTTTGGTCAACTTCTCAAAATACCTACCTACCTTATTTATATTATGCAGTTAAATACTAGTAGAACAGTTACTGCTTTACTATTTTTTTTTCTTGTACCTACATCGTATTCTAGCTTTCTCTAATTAGGGGAGGGAATGAGATATCTCATTTTCACTAGAGTGTCTTAGGGTAAAAATATTAAATTATTAGGTTTATAGAATAAAATAACTGCATGAAAGTTATCGCCAAGGGCAATATTTAAATTATAAGGAATATGTACTCAGAAATCGTGAAGGAATACTGGAATTCCTTGAGGGCTGATCATGGTTGAGTCGAAATAGTAACTGCCTCCTGCGACTACCAGTACGAAATTAACAATACAGCCTAGAGAAAGCTAATCTAGATCAGTTTAATTGGAATTCAGTCCCATATTGTGGCATTATAAAGAGTAAAATTAACGTAAATAGGGAATTGATACCTATTGAATTACAGAAATAGAGAAATAGCGTAGATGTTACAATTACACTTGCCCTAAACCTTTTGAAAATGGTAGACTCTGCGGTCACTTCATTGTGTCACCATGAACTTCTCTGTCGAGGCCCGAGTCGTACAAGAGGTAGGTGTGAATCAGGGTTGCGACAATTCTCAGATCTCTCAAAGAGTTACCCTTGAACGCCCGCGAAGAATGGAATCGAAGGCGAGTTCTGAGAACACTCGCGGCCGGGCCTTCTCTTCGGTGTATCCTTCGATTCCTTGAAGTGTGAACTCGTCCGTGACAGCTTAAGCATCGCTCGATAATGATTTGGCGCCGAAGGCATTGCCTCCCCGCCGTTCCTCTCGAACAATCCCCTCATTAAGTCCCTCTCGCCACTCCCATCTCAACTCTTTCGCCTCCTTCTCATCCTATCACAATTAAGCGCAAGCCTGAGCAAGAGGCATAGTGCTTTCATCGACTCGTGCGTTGAGTCACTTCGTTCATTCATAGTACCGCAACTCTGAGATTGGTATACTGCAAGTCCTCAATATATCCCTTTCCTATACCAGTGCCTCAAGTTAAGTATTCCGCAGTACTGGTTTACGATTTTTATAAGTGAAAATTATCCAAAAAGGAGGAAGAAAATTGGTTGCATTAGAAAATGAAAAATCTTGAAAAATAAAAGAATCGATGAATGAAGACTAATGTGGACCAATTAATCAATAGCATTTCAACTCATTCAATGTATTTCTACCTTCTCTAGACCGGTCCTTTTAGTTGTGTGATCGTCATTTTCCATGAGTTCTTCTTTATCTACCACAAGCCCATTGTTAAAGTGCTGGCCTTTCCCGGGAAACTTTTCCATTAATTTTTCCTCCACAATATGTCTCGGGTCTTGTGGCATGGCTAATCCATCGGATCCTCCTTTGTCGCAAGGCTTTCCAAAGTTCCTTTTATTCTTCTTTTCTTTGGTGTATATCCTAGGTTCTCTCTTAATCTGCCCGTTTAAACTCCGTCTCTAGCATCTAGCTCGAGGTATCGAAAGGATTGTACTGTTGTCAGACCAGCTTTTCCAACTAAAGAAGTTCTGAATCACTTCTTTAGAATTGACTTCCTTTGCCCACAAGTGACAAGTATCACTGTTTTATTTAATAAGCGTTTTCGCTTAAAGTTTACCATATCTTCTCACGTATGTACATCGTGTACCAAGTTTCCTTTTGCAGTAGCGTCAAAAATGGGGAGCGCGTTGTAGGTGAGGATGCACCGGTACCCCGAGTAATTCTATTTCAAATGGTATGCTTAGGAAGGAAACAATGGAGGCGTTGCAATCAGCAAGCCACAACCGAGAATTTTATTCGATTCTTTGACCTTTCCCAGTTGTGTGCGGGGCTCCGACTTGGGCCCACCTGCCACAGTCGAAGTCAACGTCGCATATCTTTTTGTACACGGCTGAGGTTAGTGGCCACCAATTGTAAAAACAAGTTTGTTGTTTCTTGGGAAACAATGGAATACTGTCCCTTTTTAGTTAATCAACTTTTATCTTTTTTCCATTCATTGAGGCACATTATCTTAAGCCGATATTTTAGAATTTATTATTTTCCTTAATCGATTGCCCAATAAGAAAGGTGCACGTCTTACATAAGCTCGCGTACTAAATGAGAATATGTGGCAATTGGAATGAACGTCTACTACACTGTATACTTTGAATAGATGGCTGACATAAAATTCTCTGTGGTCATAATCAATTTAAGTCTTCCAATGATTATTGACTTCTATTACAGTAATCTGAGTATGATTTGACATTAGTACTTGTTGACGAAATCCATTTATTTTTAATTATTCGTGACAAAAGTATTAAATAATGTCTCGAAATTCACGTGTAGGTGGATAATTTATTTGATTGCGGACCTAAGTTAATAATTGTCATTATATTTTGTACGTTCCGAAAATTAAATTATGGTGATGAATTTGTAATTATACGAATTAAATTGTTTGGTGTTAAACTTCTCAATTACACCTAGCGGTTCACAGAAATGCAGGTAACGATTTTCTTTACATTCCTCGTTAGAATTTGTAGCAGCCTTAACGGCGATAATGTTCTGGATTCATTTGAATCTCAACGATTTCATTAATTCCAGGATTTGATCCCGCTGGAAATGTTTCAAATAATTACAAATCGTTAAACCTATCACGTCTTATTAATATAAGTATTTGTATGCATACTTAAGCTAGTTGTCCGTTTCGGTGACCCAAACATACTCGAGAAGCAATAAATGAGGATGGTGACACTACAATAAGTAGCATGTACCACCGTTTCCAAAAGTTAATGCGCAACAATGCTCCCCTCATCGGTTTAATGAAGTGGTGAAGTGGGTGAAATTCTAGAAAAATAAAACTTATGAGTGCGAAAGAATTATTCAAGAAATTACGGGATGAAAAAAATGTGTAAGTGCAAAAATGAAAATCCTAAATCCTTTATCATCCATCGCATAGTTAAAAGGGTGTTCGAAAGAAATTGCATTCATTTGGGTTTCCTATCATCAGTGATGTTCACTGTCAATTAAGCGTACAAGAGTCAAGATATGTGTATTTCATTTCTATAAACCCTGTCTATTTTTATCAATGTTCTTCTTTCAATTGCGTGCCGAGCTTACTGCCCACTCATCCTCGTTTTTCGTGCGCTCTGACGGATACGCCGTCCCAGCATGTGAGGGGTTGACTTATTGGAAGATGGCGTGCGTGGCCAAAGATGGGGCGTGCTCTCACAAATCAACGCCTGGGTCACACTACAAGGGCGTGAAGACAAGGTAAAAGCAGAACTTCCCACGTTATTCTTGTGACACGGCTGCCATATTGAATGCTGGGTGAATGAACTCTGTATTTTAAAGATTTGAACATCACATTCGTGGTTTATATAAACACATGTTTACAATGTCAAGCGGTTATAATTCATTCCACTTATTACTGTATTTGGGCATAATATGTTACCATGAATTGGAAATAATTATTTTCATGCTTTTCTGGTGTAAAATTTTACTTAAGTTTTTCTTTTTGAATCTCCATCCAGGCATTACTCTCCGTCTATACAGATGTTTGGATGAATAACTTTTTTATCATCTGTTTAAGTGGATCTTTCGCCGAAATGTCGGCGGAGATGGTTCGCTGGCGTAATCAAAAATACATAGGTAATAATGGTAAATTTATATGTAAAAACCCTCCATGTGAACCCTTGAATTTTGCAAATCGCATCGCGTAAAGCATGGATTGTATGCATGACTGAACGAAAAGTGGAAGAAATACCAATTTCATTCTCTTTTAAGAATGCAAACTCACGTTCATTCATTTGCTCAAAATCTTTCATCTTGTTCGACGGCCTTAAAAAAAATGTGATAAACCAATCGAACCAATGAAGCGAAATTCCCTAATATGCCTTCGAGATATTACTGACAACTGACCAAAAACAGCTATAAGAAAATACCGCTATTAGCAAGCACCCAATATATCTACTCCTTTTCCTTTTTGCGCTATCTAGGTCTCACCATGACGGACTACGCTTCCCAGCCCTTGAGGATGCGAAAAAGGGCGCACATTCTGTTTGCTTCCGTACACTATGAGATAATTACAGACGGCTTTCAGCGCATTCTGTCTTATCCCCGTATATTCTTTTTCTGTGCCTAGGACGTCGCGTGCAAGGTTAGAGGGCGGGCAACGAAATCCTTCCTCGCCCTTCCTTTCTGCAACGCCGAACACGGGCAGCTGAAGTGGCGACGAAGTCTCACTCCCACGCACCCCGGCAGTGAAAAGAGCAAACACCAAAGACGGTTCGAGAAAAAGGAAGATGGTACATCTAATACTCAAGCCTTAATCTCTATCTGCCATTAAAGTACGTTAGTAAGGTTTCTTTGTGGATAAATACTGTTTTAAGCTCCAAAAATCGACTTCGTTCTAACTGGAAAAGGTAGGAACATCCAAAACTTTAATTATAATATCTCTTTACTTTTGCCGGACGTGTACTAGGTCAAACCTGTGAAGATGTACTGATTATGGCGACAATAATCGGCCCTGTTCTACGTGGAGTTTTCTTCTCCATGAACTTGATTTTGAGCTAGAATACATAGAAGCTTATAATACTAATTTACTACTACTATAATTTTGCTTTCTTCTTTCAAAGAAAATCGAATGGATGTAGCTGATCGAAGCTACTCGAAGAATTGAATGTATCTCAGTGGGTACCCATCAAAATTTGTTAGTACATTCTTGCATGTATAAAACGTATTTTAACATCTATAAATAGTGAAGTTGGAATTATTTTGATTCGTTATTGTCGATTTTATGTTATTTTTAACATTTTTATAAATTTTCAAACCTGAACTCAGTGAGAAGATTCCATCGAGAAAAGAATTGAATGTCACTTTCGTAAATACCACGTAATATATTCTTCTAAATGCACTCAAACGATGGTCGAGCAAGGAAATTACCATTTTATATGCAATATTTTTGGAAATTGCTCCTAAAAATTTTCAAATTTCCATGGAAAGTCGTAATGGTTACCTTGGAGGATAGAATATAGTTACAATTATATAATTAGTTATAATTATACAAGATGCGTCGTAACAAAAGGATATTGATGAATCGCAGGCATTAATTCAATCAACTATTTCACTTTCTGAGCTCCAGTTGAACTGAAATGATTGATTCTATAACTTACGTCAGAATATAACACAAATAACTCAATCCACTGGAAAAAAATTTGGAAGTATAAAATATTTATGGGATTATATCCTTCCCATTTGGTCTGAATTTTATTTTTTGAACTAGAAGACCCATCACTTCAATCAGTCCATTTTCGTGGCGTCCTTCTCATTTAAAACTTAATCCATCGTCATAACAATTTTCTTCGTAGGCTTCAAGACTATATCGTTAACAACTTCTTTCTGAATCTTAAATTCGGAAATTATACCGTAGTTTTTTCCCCGCAAGTTTATATAGTCCATGTTTAGGCTAGAGGCATATGTTGACTAGGATTCACTTAATGTACCCTGACATTTTCGAAGTGATGGCTTTTAGAGTTTAAAACAAGAAATTTGTTTTGAAAAATGATAAAATACGATTGCTTGAATGGAATGTCACGCATATAAGCATTATTTATGAAATGTTGGGTGGTATTGTTTTGAATGGCAGAGTCATGGTGGAAAATCCTTTAAATCTCTTCTGCTCCAATTCGCGCTACGCTATTCGCTTGTCTCTCTTTGAAGGTTAGGCTGACAGGCGGAGAGCATATTGTTAAGAGAGAGTGTCGCATGTTGACCTCGACTTCGAGAAAGGCAACTGCGCGACAAGCTATGATTGAAAGACAGCCCTTTCTACCCCCTGAATCTGAAAGGTAGGAAATCAGAGACGCTTTTTCTCTAGCCCCGGGCGTGTGAGGCTATCACACCTCAATTGGGCCCCACTTATGCTACTGGAACGCCATTTTACCGGCGCGTGGCAAGATGAGGGTACTATAAAAACGTAGATTTAGGAAATTGCAACTAAATATATTTTTTTAATATCATCATCACTGGTCAACAATCCTAAGATTAGATTGACGCTGCTCTCCACTCAATTCTCCTCTCAGCTAATCTTTTCACACCTATGTATTTCTTCCCATTCACACCCTCCTTTACCAGTCTTATTCTTCGTATTCTTCTCTTGAAGACTTGTGCCTCAACCATTGTCTTCATATAATGCTGTTATAATAATTTGAAAAACCAAATGACTAAATGAAAATGTCTGAAGGCAAGAAAAGAGAGTTGGAAATTGAGGTTAAAAAATAAAGTATCAAAACACAGGTTTATTGATTGACAAGGCTGTCACCTACAGGGAGATAAGTTCTAACCCACCACGGGATATGCTAAGAAATTATACTACCGCTGACGGAAATCAAGAATGGCTATCCCATGGTTGGTCACCATTGGCGATTTTCTTAATTTTCGTTTCACTCTATTCATATCAACATTCCCATTCGGTCCAGTGAAAAAAGCTGGCCTTGCAACATTAGGTAGGCATTATAAAGCCTTGTCCAAGTTCAGGAATCTTATCAAACAAGGGTGAATCAGTGAATTCTTTTTTTGGTTTTAAAAATTCTGTACTCACGATTATGTTTGACTTTACAACTGGTCATTAATCGTGAATTTGGGGCTTCTTAAACTTATGATACTAAAATGGCGTTTCCTTCTTGATTTCCATGATTTTTTTACCTATTTACCTAAATAACCATTCGGATATATATATATTCCATATGAGTAAATTAACCCCTAATGATGCCCCAAATACGGTTTCTTAATCAGGTGTTCTATAACCAGTGAACTATAACATAAGTTTGAAAATTTCTTTTATGCGTATCTCTCAAATGTAATTATTTGTTTCCCAGGATAAACAGTCTGAAACCACTCATCAATCTTTGTTCTTCCTACTTACGGAATAAATGGTTTTCCGGTTTCGTACGATCTGGGGTAATTTTTTTGTAATTAGTGAGTCTGAGGTTATTAGTAAAGCGGTGGAATGCATCTGTTGCGTATCTTGTATCATATTTTATAAACAAAATAGTCAATCGTAGATAAAATTTCTCTCATATATAGAGTTGATGTATTTATGCTCTCATATCTCACATTAATTTTTCTTTGTTTCCCCATGGTAACTGTGGCACATTCGACCATCAATTGGCGAGGATCTGCCGTCAGTGACCGGATCCGCTGCTATTTAGCATAAAATGTATTAAATTTGTATTTAATGGGGACAAAATCAAGTTACTTTTAATGATTAAATTTTTAATATAGAAATATGTATTTTATCATGCATTTTCTCCTTGCATTTTTATTAGGCTTTAATGTCATTTTAGTAATGTTTATTTGGCAAAAAGAATTGAAGCTATGCTGTTTGAAAAATGCAATTGGAAAAAAAACAACCTAGTTGTATTATTAATCGTGTAGAGCGTGGAGTGAATCCCAGTTTAGGTTTTGAAAATTTTAAAGCTGAACTCCTACTAGTTTAGAGCGTTGGAGCAGTTTTTTTACCCGGATGGACCATATTTTTGATGTTTTAAAAATTCTCTTGGGTGATAATTTCATTTCCTTTGTCATAGCTTTAATAACCGTAAATTTGTTAACAAAGCTTAAAGGCTTTCAAATTTATAGGATGGATATTACTAAAGCAAAATTTTGGTCACAAAATTACACCTGTTCTCATGTGGAGTTAAGTGTAAATATTTGACGCTACACCAAGTCCCACGGATTCCCATGGCTAAATTGACGCTAAAGGTATGGAAAAAGCTTTATTTAAACTATCTTTTTGTATCATTATAAAGTATGATTTGAATTGAAAAAATAACAGTCAGTGATAAATTGAGTGCGTTAATGGTTGAAAAATACTGCTGCAACACATAACCTCGTTGGGCGAACATATACGTCAGAAAATTGATCCATTGCTTGAATGCAAGACCGAAACGGTGACAGGTGCGTATAGGCGTAACGGTAATGTTGGTTATCGAAACAGGTTGTACGTCGACTTAAGCTTGGATGGTGTAAAATCGTTTGGCTGTGAATATCGGTTATACGTAACGTTCAAATTGAAGTTTCTCGTCCCCATCGATGCCACCACGGTAGGATCATAGAGACGCCATGGCCCGTCAATCAGCCATCCCTTGTCCTCTCTACCACATATTGGCGCAGCCAAGTAAACAAATGCACCTGTTGCCATACTAACCCAGCCGGTTTAACATGAATATGCATCTTAGATTTTAGCTGAAGCCAAGGCTACAATGGCGACAAGTGCCCATGGGGGTAGCTGTGACGTTGTTGATCGGAACTGGATAACAAAAGCAGCTTGACTGGTGAAAGATAGTTAAGCGTATAAAAGGAAAAGGGTTAATGTGAAAGATTAATGAGTTAGGGGCTTAGAGTTCGGACGAAAATTTTTGGGAAATCGCGCGAATCATTATCGCAAAAACAAAAAACTTTTTTATGAAACTTTACGATAATGCATGTGAACTTGAGAATGTCAATAATATGCTGAAATTCGGTCTCAATAAATAGAGTCAATATTATGCTGCTTTCGGTTCAATGAAGATTCAGTGTGGAAAACAAGGTGATTTTGAAAATTGACAGTAATTAAGATTTCACTCCAATACCTATGAAGATAAAAGCTCATAGTTGATGGAATCTATATCTATGACATGGCAGGATTCATTAAATTTTAATTATTGAGTAAACAATCAAGTTTATTTTAATGAATAAACATAGGAATTTATATTCTCTCCTGTATTATATGCACCCTGGTTGTGGCCTCCTTTTGGGGTTATCGCGGAGGGAGGGGAAGAGTTCAAGGGTCGACTACCCTCAAGGGAAAGGAAAGGACCCTCATCCAAACTCCCTGTAGTCGGCTGTAGGCGCCGACCATCGCCTCACTGGTCTCTCTTCCGCTGTTGTCACGCCACAATGATCACGACCGTTGGCACATCCCTTCCCTGCTCTCGATTTTGGTGCAATAAAAGTAAAAATATGCACCTGTTAATATGTTAACCCCTTCACGAAAACATAAATATGCATCAGAAATTTGAGTTTATTCCACTCAAGGATGCAAAGGCGATAGGCGCTCATAAAAGTAACTTTGACAATTTTGATCGGAAGTGGCTGAAACTAGCAGCTTTCCTGGTGGAATAAATAAAAAAATACATTAATTCGCTATAAAAAGGTGTGTTTAAAAAATTACAAAACAAAAATAGCAAAATTAGGTATACTAGAAGGTATATTCATGTGCTGGGACTGCATGTAGATGGAAGTAAAGATTTTTACCGCAGTTCATGTTGGTGTATCTGAATAGAACGAAAACCATTTCTGCACGAAAATTTATAATGAGTGTACATTTATTGCGAACGAGTCCTAACTTTCAATGATGGTTTACAGATTTGAAATAAGATTAAGAAAAAAATAAAAATGGACAATCAGCAAGAAATTAAATTCACATAGAATGCATAGACAGCACTAAAGTAAAATTTAACGATCCTTTTGGCGAAAAAAATTGTCCCTCAATTAATCATTGAAGGCAACGTAACTATTACAAGAGAGTAATGACATGAATGATATAGTTATGGTTTGAGAGCTGTTCCGAAATAAAATCAAAATCAGATGAATGATAGTGAAAAAAGAATGGAGAAATATTAGCAAGAAATTATATTCACATGGAATGCGTAGAAGAATAGAGTATTTCAAGCCTTTCACTTAATTATTAAAGACAACTTGATTAAAACAAGAGTTTTATTCTATATATTGAGTGGAATAGAGTGCCGGTCTTAAATAATTATGAAGATCGGATCAATCATAACATATTGATTCAGATGTTACGCCTTTACCGTGAAGCTAGAGACTCATAGAGACATCACCGCCGGTCATGCACCTTCCCCATGTACTCTCGCTTCTTCCCTCCTCGCCCCTTTTTCCTCTGCCCTGAGCAAACCCTTTTGAATCCCAAGTGCGCCCGCATCCATCCATTGCGCGCCCTTGTTGTGGCCTCCTTTGGGGTTATCGCCGAGGGAGAGTTCAGGGGTCGTCTCCCCTCAAGGGAAAGGGACGGTCCCTCCTACCCCCCTGCCACACTCCCTGGAGCCGGCTGTAGACGCCAGCCACCGCCTCACTGGTCGCCCTTGTCACGCTCCACTGGCGCATCTATCCCTTGGTGCCCTTTTAACACTCCAAGTTGTCTGACAACCACTTTTCTCCTGCGCTGCGTCAGACAAGGGCAGAGCAGGATCGAAACCAATGAAATGGATCTAGGAAAAATGCCGTTGAGATATATATGAGGCTTGGTTCCAAACTGCCTTTTGATTCCCTCACCAGGTGATCATGATTTCAAATATATCTACAAGGTCATTGGCATATGGACCAGCTTATAGTCGATGCGGACTAAATTTTAACTATCCGTAGTGCGTGGGAGGAAGCACAAAGGGAGTAAATTGCAGTGGAAAGAAAAATGCAAACCGATCTTGAAGCATGTAGACTTGAGATAGGAGGCAGTATGGAAGTGTCATAAGAATGCTGGATCTAATTATAAAAATTTAGAAAGGGATAAGGAGACCTTCTATTGCCACTGATACGGAGATGAAAGAGTTGTTTAAGTTGTTTAAATATTCCGGGGTCAATTTATGGGGGATGAAACTTTTGTAAATGTTGAAATCTTTAGAAACTCTGAAACGAAACTTGCTTCTTTCCTACCTTTCCACTTAAGCTTGAATTCACTTCAAGTACATTACAAACAAAATATACCTTCTAAAAATAATAGATTGACATCGAATTTGAATCTCACTTCCGTTAGAGTTATCCCTTGAAAGTATACTGCATTTGTATAGTACAGAATTTATCTCCAATTCAATTTTCGTGAATGTCAACGGCGAGGCGATGAGTGGAGAGCGATACATATATATACCCAATCAGGGGCTGATTCAGCGTCAAATATGGGGAGGTCACTTACAAATTAGTCTTAGAGGTATCATCTTCAGCAATCGACTTTATTTACCTGGGTCTGTGGAGTATGGAAAACCCCCCTGGGGAGATGGGCGTTCTTCCGTGTATAAGTTTCTTAAATTACCTATTCTTTTCGCATTTTGGAGCGAAAAATTTCATTTTTATGCTTACAAACGGATGAAATTAAACTATTTTAGAGATTTTATGTCTCAAAAATTATCAAACTTATAAAAATATAAATTCTTTGAAAAAATTTAGGAAGGGGCGGGTCATGACCTCTATACCACCTCTGAATCCGCCCCTATCCTCAATATTTACCGTGTAATATTTAAAATTGCGAGAAATACCATTTAAAAGCTATTAACTTGATGTATCATACCATCATTAGCGTGAAATTCGATTAACAGCCCTAGTTATAGCTTAATTATTTATGAAATTCGGATCGCTCTGCCTCCAAGCGACGCGAGTGGCGAATTCAGCAAGCCCTTTTGAAGGCGCGGTGGGTGACAACACATACAAAAGGCCGAATAAAGAATTTTCTATTGTGATAATCGCGAGTGAGCCGTGGGTGGACGTGACACCGGTGAAACTGGCAAGGTCTGGAAGTGTGAGGGTGAGGATCTCGCGTGATTCCCCTGGGGAGGAAACAGTGGCGGAGAATAGTGGCAAGGGGACTGCTAAGGGCGGGGGAGGGCATTTTAAGCATTAAGCACACCACCCCTCATATGACACCCCTTGACCCTGCGTCCCTGGGCCTTTGTTGCCGCCCGCTTGCCAGCCACTGTTCCTCCTTGCACTCTATCTCACTCCCTCTTCCCCAAACACCTCGCCTCCCGAATGGAGAGATTAGAATGAAAGATGGAGGCCTCACAAACTTGAAAACACTGCCCCTTAAAGGGATAAAGCCGCTCTCAAAATAACCTAATTTAAGAACACGGTCCCCAATATGCCACTGACAGGCATGTATATGCTATAGCTGCACCAGTAGTAGTACTGAGTACCGCTTACCGTAGGCGAAGTCTGCAGCCTATAAAAGCGGCGGGTTTGCTAGAAATAAATAGATAGTAATGCATGTTAGAATTAATGCAAGTCCATGCACGATAACCACTATTTCTAGATATAATTACAAATGAAATTTTACACTCCGTCAATGTAAACTCAATTGCTGTTTTATTTTTGCCACAGGTTTACCCGATTGGCTGTTTACATAGTATTTTCCGCATGGCTGTCACCTTTGTCTGTTAGCTGTGGAAGTAAATTGGGTTGGTAAATGTTATAAGAAGAAGTATCTCATAGGTCACAATGATATAAAAATACATTTGGCCGTAGGCGATGCATTGGACAGTGAATGAGGCTCTAATATGAGGGCTTATTGGGAACCATCTAAAATGTGGTGCTGGTGGGCCGCTGCCATTAGCTAATACTGTTCATGAAACTGAAGATTTTGTCAATTTTAAATATTTTAAAAATAAATTTCAAATTTATTCTTATTGTAAGAGTCGAATGAATTACCATATTGACCGCAAAATGATAACAGCATCATTGGTCTTCGGGATATCATCATCAACCATCAACTATATGTACCAGCTTCGCACTCACTTACAATGACAGAATTTCAAGCAGTTGTAAAATTGTAAAATTCAATGCAAAATTTCAATGTAAAATTGTGAGCCGTTTTCTTTTAAATAACTACTTATGAATTGATAAAGTCCTTGAAAGTTTAGTAATGTTTTCTCCTCGCAAATGCCACTAGTTAACCCGATTGGCTAGTAATAGAAAAAATTCCTTCATTTGTTGTATAGCTATTACTTTTAATTATTGACTGTGACAAATTAAAAAAGAAGACAGTTTACTCTTGATCAAAAGAAGTTTCTCAAAGGTGGAAAAAATATGTATAAAACAGCTGCCAGGTAACTGCAGAACGGGGAGATTAGATAAAAAGAAAGAAGCTATTAAAACTCTAACACACTGCCGCTTCAAGGTGAACAGTCACGCATGAGGTCACTGAGGAAGAACTTAGCCCCTAGATATTCCAATAATGCGTAAGTGGTTGGTCGTAGTTGAAGATTGTAACACTGAAACAACCCTGCATTCCTTTGTGATAACGGAAAAAATTATAATAATAAAAGTTCATGCGCGTGAACCAATATTTTAGGAGGAGTAACTTGCAAAATATGTATAGCCAAAATATAATTGCCAAAAATAAATATTTCTAATTTGTATACATTTTATTGGCTTCAAAAGACATAATTGCCATTATTTATCATAACGGTATCAAATGTAACAGTCAACTTTGGCAATGAATAGAAAACTGAGATAATTTAATGTTGATTAAATTAATTCTCTGAAAGGTGGCAAAGAAATAAAAACGAAATGGTCCGAGATACTGCGAAAATGCGAATTTAGGATGCACGTGCAATGTTCCTCTTGCATATGCGCAGCTCTTTCCTCCGCCATTTCTCTCTTTTTTTTCCCAGAACGTCACCTCCAGAACGGAGAGGTTGGAATAAAAGATGGAAGGTACTTAAACTTGAAAACACTGCCTTTTCAAGAGACACAGCCGCACATTATCTCACTTACTTTAGCAGGGTAGCCCCTATTTTTTTTCAGCGCACGGAATTGCCATGAATAACCGTGCCTCTGATGAATTCAACTCTAGGTTAATAGGTTGCACTTACCAGCAGAGATAGAAACTAAGGCTGGGAGGAATTCAGGTCCACGCATTCATGGACTGACCAATTTCTTAGGAATAGATATTTATGAAAATCTAAAGCCGATATACAGAGCCGTATCAATGACCAAGTTCTAGCAACACGTATCTCAAAATTAGCAGATTTTCAGGAGAGCAAAAAAAAAACATTAATATTGTTAGTTGCACATGGAAATTAAAAACCAAAAATTCATAAAATTGAAAAAGAAGCATTAATTTGAAAACAAAGAGTTGTTTTTGCTTGTATTTTATTTTTTAATGCTATTACGCTTTTTTAAGATGCCTGTTTCAAACCGACCGAATTTGAGAAAGGTGTTGTTAGAACTTAGCCATCGATATGGTCATTTTTATTCGTCAGAATTCAAGCTGATTTGCTGTGGGATAATAAATAATTTTCCTGATTTATCAAAAATGCTCGCTAATTTAAGGGTTGATGTGGTAATAGAATCAAAATTTACATCATTTAATAACAATGAAATTCATAACTGTCGCGAATGGACGAATGAACTGCATTGCTAAGGTACCGAAGATCGCGAATATGTGTCAAAGTCACATTCCATATGGCTAAAAAACCTTTAAATATTTTTTCTTAAGGAACACATCATCGAAGCCGCTTTCTGCTTTTGACAAATTAATTCGAACTTAGGTACTGAAAGTTGTTCCAAAGGCGCCTCAGGTATTTTACGTTAGTCATTATTTGTCCCACAATGGGTTCATGTTTCGAATCTACGCGTTATTTCTTTAAGTGCAAATATAAAAATATTTTCCTAACTTTTAAGGCAAATCTCCTCCATTCCTAACGGACACGAATGGGAAAATAGGTTGCATTGCTAAGATACCGAGGATTGATTGTCAAGATTGCATTTCATATTGCAGAAAAAAACCTCTATTTTTCAAGATTGCACTATAATTAGGTTCTGGGTTCAATGGGATAATTTTATTGCACGAGAGGCCTCTTTTTCTCCTATTCTTTTGCTGTTCTTGTTTTTCAGACCTTTTCCAAATCTCTGTTATGATCCAGTATTTTGATAAGCGAGCATTTAATTAACTCACACTTGTGGTCGTTAAAGTGGTAGACTTTGAATTTGCCTGAAATGTGGAAATATTCCACCCTCACCACTCAAATCTATCCAATTATTCCCACTCACGAATCATAATGGTCTCACACGTAATTGATCACCTATTCCATTAGTTGCATCCCTCACGCGGTTGACCGAGCCAAATCTTGTGCCCGAAAGAGGTGATGCACCTCATTGAAGGCGCTTTCAGCTGTCGGGGAACCAATTATAACTCAATGGCGGTTCCTCCGAAATGATGGCGAGTGCACATAAGCCCGCATCCATCGTGTGCCGCGTCGTTCTCCGTATTGAGAGCCGACGGGAGGAAGGGAGAGGGGCTTGGGGAAGGATGTTTTCCCGCGCTGCGGTCGCTTCATATCCTCGGTGTGAATTCAGCGACGTGAGCGTGCAAAGACCACAATGCATTGCTTTGTAAGCACTTAGCGCGAGTGAGTGACTGTCCCCAGGGACTCATCCTCCCCGCTCCATTACCGGTTCCCTGTTCCCCACGTCGTCCTACTTCCTTGTCATGTAGGTGATAAACTAACTTGAATTTTTTAATTATTCATTGAGGGTTTCGCGGTTTATGGTTGATAAAATAAATCGATGAAATGGTGGAGGAATGGAAGCGACCAGTAGGTGTCGCGAAATGTCGGGAGTTAACCTGTACTATGCGGTAAGACCCAAAAAAGTTTATTGAACTTTTTACTTTGTGTGCCTTCTTCATAATTCCTGTGCAATTGGTAGGAGCGATTCATATTCTATACGGAGAGGTCGATTAAGTTTTTTGTTTTGGGGAGGGGAGGGCCAAGTTAATCTCTTACCTTGGTAGTATGCAATACCTCTCTCTCGCAGCAATAATGCGTAGAGGTCTATTCTATATACTAAAATATATAACATAGATAAGTAGCTTTTAGATATTCATCAATTATTTTTTAACTCTGTCTGTCAAGCTGGTAAAATAAAGACTTATATCGATCACCTTAAAAATGATTTTTTTTTCAATTTTTTAAGAAATTATGGGGGAGGGGGGGTTATCGCCCCCGCTGGTAGTGCCATTGAGATAATTTGATATTTATAATCCACAATGATTATTTATGAATTACGCCGCTTTATTCGGTCTCCATGGAGTGTGGTTGCCAGGTAGGGTAAAGCATTGAGTTGCTGATAGTCGGGTTTGCTGATAGTCGGGTTTAAATTCTGGGAGACGCCAAAGAGAAATACTTGAGGTGCGAAGTGGCTCAAGGAATTTAATTACTCCGACAATGAGAGGGAATTCAAAGAGTGAGATTTGATCTCCGGATTGAATAGACGTGGGTTTTGAAGTGGGAGAAAGTGATATTTTCAAACATATCTCTGCAATATCGGAGCCGTATTCACTAATAGTTCATGGATTCCCAAGAATGATTAACTGCAGTCTGTTCTATCCACTGGTAGTGTGTTTAGATATTCGTGTCAATATCTTTTCTATATCCTCTTCACTGTAACACACGAGTATTCTCATTTATTCTATTTTGCGAGGCGATTTTGGTTCTATTTTTTTAAGCATATAATTTCAGTCTTTAAGTGGAAGCAAGAATTTTTCATGAAATATCTCTCACCAATTACTCTTCGAATTCTTTTTCCTTGGTTGTTTTTGTAACACGCTTAACGCGCCCTATCTTATCTGACAGTGTGATTTCCTAGTGTACGCGTTGTAGGTGTATTCCAAACGCCACTTTAATTCTCTTCTGGTGCAAGCCCTCGTATCCAAGGCATTTTACTCGAGCAAGTCTCGCTTGTAAAGATTAAGCATTTAATTCCAAAAGTTAGGTGATTGGTGATAAACTGATTTGTTACAATACATCGAAATATTTTTAAAAAATTGTCAATGTCCATGAGTAGATCATCGAAAATCAAGTATAAACTAAGTGGCTGAATGATTTATTAAAATTAACAGTCATAATTTTTTTGATGAATCAATATGATTATTAATATTAGTTTCCCATAATCTTCAAGGTTAAATGAAGACAATGCTTAAACTTCTCAATTTTGCCAACAGAGTGTTCATTTGCCAAGGGAATTAATGAGAGTACCCAATTTGTCAGTGCGCTCCAGGAAGTCGTTAGGCGAAATAAAAAATTATTCGTTAATAAATTTTTGCTGACTAATTTTTTGGAGACGCACTTAAAAAGAAGTGCGAAGCTTAAGTTTTATTTCACCACTATGAAGGGAAAGTCTGCGTTTGTCATCACCAATTTATTTGTCGAGAAGTGGAGAAAGACTCGATTTAAAATTGTAGGAAAGAAATGCTTGATCATGAACTTTTTCCTTAAGGCAAGAGAACGCCTGAAGAAAATCTCGATTAAAATGAAAAACTCCTCAACTCCTCGTGGCAACTTCAAAGGGACTTTAAATGCCCAGAAAAGGTAGCAAACTTAATGAAGCAGACCGAGAGGAAGGATATAGATGGTAACTCTTGGAAAATTAGTTCTCGGAAATCGTTAAAAAATATAGCGAGGAGTTTTGAATGATGTTCGCTGGCCGTATTATTCCCTCCCTCTTTAGAGATGTCCTGTTATCAGGATTAGAACCATGATTCCATTCCATTTCTACGCTTTTTGCTTAGCGCCCAAAGAAGGAAGACTTTTGCATCAGAAGTTGTGGTCAAAAGCTTCTTTGCATTTCCTAAAAACACTCTTAAAAGACGAGCGGTTCAACCGCATTTTATCTAGCGTTATTATATTCATCATCAAAATCTTCCAATACAAAAAATGACTTTTGAGGATAATTCAGACTGACCCTCCTAGCAAAGGGAGAGGTAGAGATTGAAGAGATTCGTTAAAGGAGAAAATCCATGTTGTGTTGCTGTATTTACTTTGTTTTTTCGTTTAGTTTACCTATCTAAAATGTGCATTCAGCAGTCAATTTTCTTAAAATGGGCTAATTGCTAATAGGCACAGATTCTGAGTAACTCGTGGGAGACAAAATCCAAGTTTATTGCTCAAAGAGTTGAATCAAATCATGTACTTACTTCAAAGGAAATAGCGTACATGATGGCTGCGCATTAACCAATAGTCGAGGGTAACATTGAAACCATAACTTCAGTGTTATCTTGGGAAATAGGACCAACAAAATAAACGCATACAACTCAATTTTATTTACATTATGATATTCATCCTCCTTCGTGAGTTTTGCCTCAAAAGAAATTTTAATGTTTGCTTGAAATAAACTACATGAAAACAATCGCTATCGTCGAAGTCTACCAGCCATATCCATGCGTGATCTCTAACTTTGCCATTTCAATCTTGACCTCTATCGCAGACGCCAATGAGCGCTCGTCTACTTGCTATAAAACCCACTTCCGACTACTCATTGACCAACTCAATCAAAATAATGCTTGGGGTGGACGAGACGAGATACGACAAAGAATCAAAGAATAGACCCCCCTAAATTTCATCATAATCCCTATTTATTTTATTACTTCTTTAACCTACGAAGGCTGGTCATTCATCACGACAAAATACCTTAAAAACTCCTGTCTGTTTCGTCTGTAAAATGCTTGCTTCGCGACCTCTCTGAAAGTCAGCTGAATATATCCCACGGTTTTGATATTAAATAATTATATTTTTTTATTATTTATTTATCTCCATTACCCCCGAAAAAAGCATAATAAGGCATTTAAATCGGGAGTGTTAACAATCAACAGACGATCACACACAATCATGTCCTGGAAGGGATAACCTACCCAGGCGGAACTCAAACCCGCGGCCTTCGGTATGGTAGGCGAGGACTTATCCCCACCGCCACGGAGTCCGACAGTATTTCTTATTCATATATAATTTCTTCTGTATATATGTTATTTTTTTACATAAATACGCTTAAATTCATCCTTCCGTAGATATTGTTGCTAAACAGATTTATTTGAATTATTTTTCAAGTGACAAATGAAATGAACTCCTGCCTCGTAATCAATAATAAATTTTCTTTCAGCAGACTACAGTTTTTCCTGTTTATGTACAAATAATTAACTACCTTGAAATCACTTAGATTTCTCCTACCATCCGATTGCCAATTTTCGCTGCCAATTTTCTCTCATCCCACCCTTTTGATTGCGGCTTTCAAAATACTACCATCAAGGTCAGGGGCACATCCATTTTCCTCTTCCACCCTCAAAAAGGATTCGACGGCTGAAATATCGCCGTTGGGTGTATCTGAAAGCCATCGTAAGGGTCGCTGCTGAACCCATCCTTAAGGGCAGTGCCCGACCCTCACCAATTCTAGCGGGAACTAAATTGATCCCATTTATATATTCCTTTCTCTCGCCTCTCTTGCAAGAAATAATGATTTAATGGCTGGATACGCGTCGATTCTCTCCCGCAGTAGATATGTACACGCCCCTGTCCATGCAATACATTCGGCTCGGCGTGTGAATCCTTTCCCTATATCACAAATCCCTGCTCGCTCCATCCCCAGTCTTCCACCCCTCGGACCCTCCCCCTTATTCCGCCTAATCCCTTGGCCGAATCTTTCTTTCTCATCCGCAACCCCTATCTCAGCCTAACACCCCTCTCCCCCAAGACCCCAACTGCTAATGGCCTCTTCCCCTTCCTCCTTACACCCCCCGTGATTAACCGCTGCCTTTTCTTTCTCCCCCTTCTCGTCAACTCCCTCCATCTCCTCTTTTCTTTCATTTCACCTTTTTTAAATGACGATTCGGGGCAGGCGCATTCTTCTCTTCTCTCCGCTGAACCTCAAGCCCATTGCTTTGATTGCTCTCTTATTGTTGTCACTGTTTGCTTTCCACTTAACCGAGGCAGCAATTATCTTCGAAAATACTATTCATTAAGGTAGGTTTATAGAAAGATTTAGCAATGAATCATCCTTACGTAGCACTTGGCACGAGATTCAGGGACCTAAGCGTCAATGCCGGCGTTCATAGAAAATTGGCAAGGAAACTGGTGAAAATAGCGCGGGGTTTGGTTGATTTTTTACTGTCGGGAAAATTAGCGTGAACGTTTATTTGTTTTCAGAAGTAGCATAAAAATGGCACGTGGCTAGTCAAAAAACAGGGGAGGCAAAAATAAATGTATGATATTTATGACTACTATACGATGATAACATATGCGTGTGAACTTCAAACAGGTATAGGAATTAATAGTATCGGGCGTAACTTGGTGGAAATCCATAATAGCAGGAATTGAAGGATCAACAACTTTGCTATTTCCACATGGTATTCTTATAGTATCCTTCTATTCCTGCGATTATGGATTTCCACCAAGTTACGCCCGATACAATGTGGAAATAGCAAAGTTGTTGATCCTTCTATTCCTGAGATATGGGAATGTATCCCTCTTGATAGAAAGTCTGGATTGGATATATTGTCTATATGTAGAATGTGTGTATCTCTAGTGAAAATGTTCAGTGTATATTATGTAGACTCTCATTATATTTGCAGACCTATTCTTGTAGTATAGACCTCTAGTACATGTTCAAAAAGGACATGCTACGCATAAGTTATGGAAGCTTACTTTCCATTTTCAAGGCTTTCATTCAATGAATTTTTTACTTTATAATTAACTAAAAGCTACTCATTGTATGAAAACCTTGTTACAACTAGAAAAGACACGCTCGAAAAGTTTGGCCTCACATGCGTTTTTTTGCTGTTTTATAATAAATAGAAACCTATTCTGCAGGAATAAGTCTGAATATAATGTGTCATTGCAATTTTGTCTAGTAGCGGTGAGAAAATGACGCAGTGTAATGGAAGTGTTTCTTTAAATAGTATATTCTCCCTGGAGGGAACAAAAACGTCGCTAAAAAGCGGCAGCGCGTCGGCCCGGATTTGATGCGTATGGTTGTTGCGTCTCTGTGACGTCGGCGATAATAAGCTCTGGAGAGAGATGAACTCCCTGCGCTGCGGAAACAATGACGGGGCACATTCCGTTTCAATCTCTTTTCCATTTTCCCGGCTGCTCGCGAGAGAGGCATTTTTACTGTCTTCGACCTAAATGGAAATTCAGTGGCCTCTTCTCAATCTCTCTCTCTCTCCTTCGCTTTAGGACTGTCATCTGGCCTATCGCGCCCCTCCCCTCCTCTACCCCTTACTTTTAGTTACAGGGAGGGGTATTGTGGTAGAGTAGGGGTTGGAAGCGCCTTCCTCAGGGCGATACATTGGTATAGGTGCCAGCTTTCTTATCGCTGCATTGTTATCAGTGTGACCTGGAGACGTTTTACTCAACAAAAAATGAAATATTTATCCGTGATTCAAACGTTTTTACTAAAAGATTATTTTAATTAAAATGTGTAAAATATTCAATAAAAATTCAAGTCACTAAAGTAAGAAAACTTGGCTTTGAAAGCTTAAGTTAAAATGGTTTTCATCAGATAAAACACTTTTATTGTGGGGACTGCTATACTGTATGGAGTGCATGAAGTTTGAAAAAGTTAAACTTTACGTAGTCTGCAGGAGATTTTTTCAGTAATTAATAGATATCAAAGAGTAAATTGATAAATTACCTTTACTCTTGGCTACCAATGACATTGATAGCATTATTGCGTAGCATATATTTCTTTGTTCTAATTCTGTAAATTCTATAATTATTTTTCCTTCAATGTTTGCTTAAAAATAAAATTTTCTGTAAACTCAGAGTGAGAATAAGATATTTTTTTATGATAGCATTACGTAATTCACAGCCTGGTTTTGCAACTATAATTTTAGTTTTTGTTTAACAGATTACGAACGTTCTCACTCAAAACTGGCCACATTGATTAAATTTTTTTTTCTCTTTTGCAAAGTTTCGGAAAAAGTGTAATAGCAACTAATATGTTTGTGGCTCTATTTTGTAGCCCTATGTTGGTATAACTGTCATGTTCCAAAAGAAAAGGGTGTTGGACAATTAGATATCTTCCCCGAGATTTAACTAACTAACTTCACCCTTTTTGGGAGGGGTTTGAATGAAGAAAAGTCAGAGAAGGGTTGGTATCGTCTCCTTCTCTGTCCCCTCACCTCTCTTCTCTCTCTCTTAAAAAGAACAAACACTATTCCCCTTTATCTTGGCGGCGAGGAAGGGACGGGGTCGCTTTTCTTGCGCACGATGACATTTGAAATCGCGGGGCGCTCACAGCCGTGATGGCCTCTCTTCTCTCCGCGGAGATAGAAATAATGAAACGGTCGCAGTTTGGGATGGACGGCAATGGGGTGAAGTCGTCTGGAGTGGGCCACTCCACTCCAAAACATCCAGGAAAACCGCCCCCTTGTTATAAACGCCCGTTACTGGAAATTATGTGCCCTCTCACTCTCTTGCGACTTGAATTTCGCTTCGCTGCCTTCACTTTTCCTACCGTTCGCGTCTCTTTTCCGTGTCTCTCTTTCAACGCACAAGTTTCGTCCACGCCGAGTCCATTCTTCCGCTCCAAGTCACACGGGGCATCTGCTCTCGGCTCACCCAAAATGACTCAATATATATTCCGAAACGTGTGGGCGGGATCGGGGGAATTTTCATTAGCTTTTGCTTTTTGCACTCCTTCCCTTCCTCTCTCTCGCTTGAATTTTTTATCGTTATTTTTTTGTTTCTTAAATTTAATATTCTCGCTGAGGAATATCAATTAGTTGGATGGCGTCAGATTTTAATTCTTGTCCTGGAATAAATTATGCTTGAACAATTCTGGATTCTTTGGGAGAGAGATAGTTTGCCGCCGTTTATTTACCGGCAATTATAGCCATCATACGGTCTCCTTGCGTCCATTTTGCTGATTTCACGGTCAACATGTTCCATGTTTGTTTTCACTTCCTGAGGCATTCTTGAAATTGTCCCTTCGGTCCCAAAACAAAAAATTGAAGATTATTTAAGTAACCAGAAATATGAATGAAAGCAAATGGAAAAAAAATTTCAAATTGACAGACTTCATTCACAGATAATTATTTTACAAGTTCACCCTTTCTCGTGTTGTCCCAGTTTTTGTATCACGAGCGCAATTACATACTACTGAAGTATTAGTATCCTTGTTATATGTCGCGACTAAAATTGTCACTGTGCAAAGCGTTACAAAAGAAAAAATGAGAAAGAAGAGGACAAAGGGATTTGTTGGAAATTTTTGTTGGAATTTTAAAATCTGGTTCCTACTTCAGAATTCTAGGCCATCTCAGGAAACGAATTTAATTTGCTGGGCCCTAAAATAGTTCGCCTATTTGAAATTGCTCGCTAAAGGCAAAATATTATCAACAAATATGTTTAAGTTAGCATATAACCGGCGTAATAAAGTGTTGAAGGCTTGCACAAACGTCACTATTTTGCATGCAATGTAGTTACGTTTACGCAACCCTTCAACAGCTAACTAATAAGTAACTAGCTAAATCAGCGTATGGAGGATTTTAAAAATTGTGGGAATAAATTGGTGTTACATTAGTCATGCAAAATGTAGTCCATTATAAAACTTTATTGTCAAGCTGTTGCAAACCTTTATACTTTAAATTCTGCAAATAATCATGGATTTAATCAGAAAATACTTGCAGCATATTAATAATACTTGTGTATTGACATATTTAAGCATTAAAAACACAATTTCCACGCACTTTATGGCAAATAAACTTTAGTGAATTCAACATTTACTTTTCATTCCTATTCGCCCCATGAATGACGCAAAGGTGTGGACACCCCTTGCATTTGAAAAATGTCGTGCAAATAACGTTGTAACATCTTTACTATAAACGCAGTTATTTCAAATTTCAGTAAGTTAATTTGGATCAGATATATATAACCGTCGTTCCTGGGTTTGATGTGGAGTCTCGAAAGTGTTTTTGATAAGCATGTAAGAACGTGCCTAAGGTGATGATTCAGCCCAGTTGTCTTTCCAGAATTCATAAAGCTCTCTTTCGCTCTGTTATCGTGGCTATAATGTGATAAAAACATTATGAATAGTTGATTATATCGATAAATTTCTAGATAGGACGAGTCCACATTTGGATGTGTCCTTAAATTGAGCACGTGCCGAAACCTGATTATGATTTTTAGAGTTATTTTTAATGTTATTTCATCCTGCAGAAAGTGCTGTAAATTTTACAAAATATTTTCTTACTTGAAAATATATACTCAACTGATTATGTTATTTGCAAAAATGATAATATTGAGGTTTTACCAGACATGTAGAGCCAACGTTTCGATGCATTCTAGTTTTATAAAGTCCACCCTACGGGGAAGTTGAAATGACTTCTCTCTTATTTTTGTAGGTCTATGTTTTCCAAAAGCCAAGTAATCTGTGGCTCAGGGAGCAGAATGGAGTCTTAAATAATGAAGAAAATTGCAGCTTTTTTGTGTTGAGATATCGTTATTTAATCAAAGGTTACATGTATTTTTACGTCTAAACGTCATCATCAGAGCACGGATGTAAACCGATTAGTCTTTACGTAAGTAAGAAGTTGACAGTGGTACACGAAAATTAAATTTTTATCATTTTATTAATTTTACCGCCATGCTTCGTATTTCGTACTTGCATTCATTTATCAAGTGAGCGTATTGAGGATGGAATGCCACATCGTAAGACTAGACATGAAAAAACAAGAAAAATAGGGGGTGATTTTTCTTGCTGGTATTTTTAAAATGGTGAAATAAATTTTGAATCGATTAAATTCTACAGGGCGTGAATAGCCGTGAAAAGCCATCCAAGATGTCCCATTGAATTCAATTTTCAAAACTCACGTATTGATAACTTAGCAATTGAAAAGGGAACTTTTCTTTAGCTTAACGAGATATCTTTAAGCGCAAAAATTAAAAAGCGTTTTGTATGTTTTATAAGAAACAAGTATTGTATTTATCGTTGCTAATAAAATTTTGCACTTTGTTTTCATGCATACATTTTTAAGCTAAGATAATTCACTGAAAAAAACTGAAATAAATAGTTTTATTGGTTAACAAATGCATTTATCGATCACACGATTGATAAGAAACAGCTAGCTTTCTGTTGTCTCAATTCGAAGTCTGTGAGTAGAGTAGGACATATGTGGTTAAAGTTTATACCCGAAGTGAATGACTCCCAAAAAATGGTAGCTTAGAAGTAGGTTCAGATTGTGCTTTAGGATAGCTTATGGGAGAGGATATAACTTTACTCTGCCCATAATAGTTTTATATAACCAGTCAGTGTGGTGTTGACTATGTTTATTCAGTTGGCAGCACTTCGGTGTGCCAGCATTCTCATCTTCCAACAAATAATCCTATTCTAGACTCTGACTTTCTAAATTTTTGACAAAGTTTTAAAATATATTTCGAATAAAAATGGATCCATATGACATTGGATTAAGAAGTTGCGCCGCGGCTAGCTTGTGAATACCGAACAATCTTAATTCAATGATTTAAGATATTCTAGACGCCCCTAATGCCTTCTTGTATGGATACAGAATGAATGAGATTGGTGTGGTGGATAAAGCGTTGGCTTTTCAATCCGTGCGCCCGAGATCAAGTCCCGGCGGTGGCAGACACTTTTCAGGGGTGTCCCGATCCCGGGTAGAGTACTATGTGGAGGGCTCAAGTGCAACATTCTGTCCGTCGAATGGGACGTTAAGTCGTGGCCCGATTGGAGCTTAAAAAAAAAAAAAATTGGTTGAAATTATTCAAGATATTGGTTAAGCAAAGCACTTGTGTAAAATCCGTATAAATTTTCATGATCTTGAGCCTCTTTCCAGTAGTGATGATGCCTAATTTTCCTTCTGTTGGTAGCGTTGCGTTGCGAGACCGTAACTCCTTCCCTATTCTACAACGGCGCCACCTGCCCTCATCACTTGCAAGGTCCTTTACCAACCTTACCTCTTGAGCTAACTTCACAGCCACTGAGTGGCATCCTCCACACTTGCCCGCTTCCCCTGCAGAACGTCGTACTCCAATCTCAGTCAACATCCCTTTTCCACTCCAAACCTCACTCAGCTGAGACCATTGTTCTCCCAGCCAATCAGACAGCAGATTTCCTGCAGTCAACGATAATTTGAGGTACCTACACTGCCATTAAATTCTTCGGTGTTCTTCTCTACTCGCACTGGTTTATTCACCAACCAGCATGAAGTACCCAAGTTCCCTATTTTTCGCTATTTTACGTGCACCTTGGGGTTTTTTTTTTTAACTGCAGGGGTATGAGGTATTTTACAAAAGCGCCTCCTGTTTCTTTCAGAGTTATAGACAAGTAAAGAAAAGGATCACTGTGAAGTGGATTATTTTAATCACTATGTCGGCCAAGTAATCAGAGGCTAGGGATTGGATCGAGAATGGATAATTTACTGAGATAACCGTACACCCAACCAGTATTTTTGAGGAAAATGAGTGAATGCTCCAGTTACATATTTAATCAGGAGTATTTGAATTATAAATCTGAAAATGAATTCTTCGTGTAATCAATCATTTGTTTCTAAATCATATTCGATATTATGTTAGAAAACCTTGTAAATTAGCATTGTAAAAACAATGAAATGCGGCCCTTGAAGTCATTGATTAAAATTTAAACTTTTAAAACTGGATTTACATAATTTTTTGTAGCTTATGTATTTGACTCTATTTATTTTGTTCTTTGATATATACCCAACAAAAATCCAGTTTAATTAGTTGTGGATCACTAAAAATGGCTGGATTAACTATGGAAGTAAAAAGTAAATGCAAACCAGCACTCTGGATACAAATAACTCGTCAAGATGGCAGTTTACTTGATAAAAATGAAGTTGCCGCATTTTTTTCAAGTCGTGACGATTTTTCTTAAGAATAACTTCCTTATTGGTTCATGATATAGACGCTGTGCATGGTAGCATTCCTGAAAGTCATCGAGACTCAAGACCATCTGTGAAAACTTCCTCTCCTTTAATTTGAAAGTTCCCGAGTGATCGGGTCGGAAAATGAAAATTCTCCTCACTTGCTTGGAAAAAAACCGAGGAATTCGTTTCCTTGGGTCGTACATGCGGTAAATATTCGCAGTTTGATTGAGGAAAGGGGTCTCTGGCACGGGTCCTGGGTCTAGTCGGTGCCCTTTCTCTCCTTCCGTTATTTTTTTAGCTACCTGGCTGCTTTTCTACTACCTGGCTGTTTTTCTACTCTCTGACCGTTGTACTAGAAATTGACCGAAATTCCATTTGATAGACATCAACGCTGAAATTTCATTTCTTAGGAACACGTACAAAGTTCGATTTCTCGATTGATTGATCCCTATCAGTTATGCTAGCAATAGTTTCCGGGATGAATCCATAAACTCCAAATTGTCGCAACACTCAGAATATTGAGCTGTTTTGATCGTATATATCGATTTAAGAAAATAGCCGTTAGCAATTCCATTTGACGGGAATCATAATTGAATCAATGCGTGAATGAACTTTTATTTATGCTTTGGTTTTCACCATAAGAGCAATTATAGAGTACTAAAAGTTTTGCGCAAACAACAAAAATAAAAATAAATTTATGAAAAGCAAATATAATTGACGCCATGTAAATAAATTCACCTGACACATTACTATTTACAGCAAAGGCAAAAATAATACAGCAAAAGCAAAAGATAACCTCACGTAAACAATGAGGAAAAAGAGAATTGAACAAGAGGAAGAGAAAAATTAGAAAGAAACAACTTCAGATCACTTTTGATTGTACACCATAAAAATAAATAAAATTTACTGGCGTAAAATACAGATATACCCTACAATTATAATTGAAACCATAAAAATAAATATAAATTATTTACGCAAGTTCTCTAAGAGGTAATAAATATAAAGCTTTTCTTGCTGGGTACTACCTCTTGATAAAAGCATCATTATTACTTATTTTCTGGTAAACTATTTATCATTTATTTTTTAATAAAATTCATCCTTTTTCTCCACACCTCTTCACCTAAATCGCTCACCGGACTTAGATCAAACGCCTAAATTTAAAGAAGCAACGAGAAAAAACTATTCCAATTGCGAGAGGTATTCACCTCCTTCCTCTTTTTTGAATTTTTCTTTTTTTTCTTTTACACGTATCTTTGAGAAGGACACATCGTTTCCGATTCATTTTTTGTTAATTTCATTTTCTAAGGCCTGCCTTTTTTTTTTTAATAAAATGTAATCGTCAATGATGGCTAATTTGTTTTTCCATTAATCAGCATAATTAGAGCATCTATATTAGCTATAACTGCCATTTTTATGACCTTTCCAATCGCTTAACTTAGATATCTACGTGTTCCGCACAACCTTTTTGTGCACTGAATATAGGTATTATTGGCTTAAAATGACATCCCTGTTTTGGATAGTCATTGATTAAAAATAATATTCTCTTGAAATAGCTTATTTTGTAATCTTTAGGATACGAGGTAAATGTATGCATGCCCAGCATTGAGAAGAGATGTTGAAAATGGCCAGTGCTGCATAGGATTGGCGTGAATGATTTAATGAATTCAAGCACTGCACTGAAGTTTTTGCTGCCCCTTACTATTATGGCTTCATTCCCTTGAAACTTGTTGAAAAATGGATACATTATACATGGATATATTTTAAGGCAAGGACAGGTATATATTCCAATATAAATGTCCACCATTTATACCGAAAGCGTGAAATACGTTGAGCAAGCATGTAAGAAACACTTTTTGGCTTCGAAATTCGAACTCACATTATGGGCTTGTTTGGCTTGAATTGGTTGAATGACCTTGATAGCTGCGACGAAATAATTCGTTTTCGTGTTGTTTATTTGGATTAGTACTTATTTATTTTAGATGTGATAATCGTGATTTCATTAATATGTATTTTTAAGTATTTATCCAGTAAGTAATTTCTCCAGTTGTCATAAAAATATTTGAGTTGATTTAATTTTTTAATTTAACATTTTCTTCAACTTTTTTGGAGTATCCACCACAACTGAGTATCTATCTCGATCTTTCTAGTTTATATTTACTCTTAGGTGCTAAACCTTTAGCTAGGAATTCCATCCCTCTTGAGTCCATTCTCTTTTCTTTTCTCCCATTTTCTCTTTTCCTCGTATCTCCATGAACGATTAAATCTTGCAATTCCTGCCTCGCGTCCTGAGAGAAAAAAATATTTGCAAGAGAAGACACATCCTTTTTCTGCCTTTTGCTGCATCATTTTCCCTCTTTCTCTCATCTCCCGCTCTCTCATTAGACTGCTCCCATGACCTTTAACTTCCTTCGCCTTTTAACTTTCGGATGGCAACTTCGCTTTTTGAGCTCGTCGGTGACCAGTGCTATTCCTCCACCGCCTCTTTCTATACACCTCAGTCACTCACGGCACTCAGATCACATGGCGCTATAAAAATCAGAAAAGAGAAAAACCCATTCCATTTGCGAGAGGTATTCACATCCCACCTGTTATACGAAGCCCCATTTTCTCTTTCAGGCGCATCTCCGTGGAGGGCGCATCATTTCCGTATAATTTCTTGTTATTTTCATATTTCCTTTTTGTGGGTGAGGCAAAGAAAAGGGGGTACAATGACCTGTGGTTTTTTCTCGCTCTGTTGGCCAAGTCACAAGGGGACACTGTTTGTATCTAGCGTTGATAGTTTCTTCATATTTCTTCATGTATTGTTATATTTAGATCACTTGATTAATTCAGAATGGATATCTTTAAGAGCGACACGGAGAAAATCATATTAGAAGCCCACTACCTTTTCTAGTCCGATAGAAATGGTAAATTGAGAGATATTTTGCCGAACGAATAAGTGTGGGAAATCTTTTTCCCCCGCACGATAATGGACTTTAATAAATGCTAGGCCTAATTTCTTTACATAATTTCTTTTTTATATGTAAAAGGATAGTGTGCGTACAACCCCTGCCACACGCCTATTGGAGCGGCTTGAGGGGTAGTATGTAGATGTTCAAGATCAGGATAGTCGTTGGACCAATTTGGTTTCCGAAAAAATTGAATAGCGAAGTTAACATCGATTCAGCGATGATTCTTTTTTTTTATTTTTGGACATAACTATTAATATTGCCGGTCTTATTTCGTGAAGTATTTCTATATTGAAATATCTATGAAAAAAAACAGAAATGTGTCATTTTCAAGGTGACGTTGGAAATGACACAAAGTGTTGAGACCATGGTCGGTCGTTGAGTGTTAAATTACATAGTGTGGAAATTACCATTTGTATTTTTATCATGGATATAACAAACTTCCAAAAAATTAATTCTGAAACGATTTTATACGTTATAGATTGAAATTTGAGTTATTATTTTAAAATATTCATGCTGCAAACAGTAAACCCTTGTGAGTAATTTTCTGTGTCTAAAATATGAAAATGTTATCTAATAGTTTTCTTGAAGATGAAATTATTGCTGTTGAGATTCATGTAAATTTAAATGAGCCATTCGTCGTGAAAAAGGACTAACTTTGCCGAGTGCGAGTTATGCGTCCCTTTAAACCTGCCATCCCCTGCCACGCGCTCTGTGAGAATATACATCTATGTCCAGAAGGGCATCCATCCTTTTGCCGCCTTTTGCTCTGTCTTCTTTACTCTCTCTCTCTCATTTTCCCGCTCTCTCATTAGTCTCCTCATCTGAGGTCGCTTTTAACTTCATCCGCCTGCCGACCCCTTCCTTCCTTTCGGACGGGAACTCCGCTTTTTGTGTTTGTCGGTGACCATTGCTATCTCCCCACCTTTTCCTTCAACCCGCCTCCTATCTCTAAATCACCCATCCCACTCAAATGTTTCATCACAGCTTGAAATATCGGTCTTTTTGCGAGAGAGATAGTTCCTCTTTTCGCGTTCCATACCTTTTTCTGACGTCCATTTTCTCTTTCTAGCCTATCTCTGTGGATGTTTAAGAGGACACATATATCTCTCATTCCATCGGTCTTATTCCCAACGATCATTTTTCTGTGTTTCAAACGCGAAATTTTTGTCAACTATCGCCGCAAAAAAGGTAGAACGCTGAACTTTAAGCGTTTGTATTAAATTCTGACGAAGCTCTTTTGGGTCGTCATGAAGATGAATCGACGCGGAGGACAACTCGGAAAAAATGAGGTTGCTATTCGTCACGAAAAATACAGAATATGACCAGGTGAGTGAGTGATACGTTCCCTTAAAACTAGCACCCCTTCCACGCGCTCTGGCAGAAAATATATGCACAGATTAACGTATCACAGCGATTAAATTCAATGTAAATATCACTTGACGCTCCGTTTTATTCTCAATTATATTTTACATCCACTTCAAGATGGCTCTCCTTAACAATTTATTATTTATCTTTTATCACCATCGCATCGTCTCAAACAAAGGAATAAAAGAAATCTAAATAAAAACAAACATGCTCACAAAGAAGCAAAACAAGCAAAAAATGAACTTAAGAACAGAAAATAAACTAAACATATACAAAAGTGATATTGGTCATAAAGACACATGCATCAAGATGCCCGCCTATCCTACTGCTCCATCTTTTTACATCGCTAATCTCCCTGTTTCATCATTAGAGTCATCATCTTAAGCCCCTTTCTAACTTCATCCACCAGCCTTTCTTTCGGATGGGAGCTAAGGTTTTTGCGTTGGTGACCATTGCTGTTTCTCTGCCCCTTTCTCTACACATAACTCCTTCCATCCCCCACTCCACTCTCATCCTCGGCTCACGTGTCCCGTCATCTCGTTACTCTCCCTACCTCGGCATAAAGAGCACCGTTCCCCCTCCCAAATACCCCCACCTTAGCACTCTGGACCCGCAGAAAGACCCGACTCCCATTGCCCCCAATTCATTTAACTCTCTCCCGCCCTCTTATCTCTCACTCTTCCGGACAAATTATTTACTTCCCTTTAGGGTGACGCATCGCACCAACTCCATCTCTCTTTTTCGTGACGGAATAATTTTTTAACATTGACGCTATAATCTTGAAATTTTCCGTTTATACAGATAATTAGTTTTTTTAAATCTTGTGTTCTCGTCTGAAAATTATCAGGCTATACTAAGTAAAATATTATCCATATTTTCTTAGGGAGCTGAAATTTTTGACTTGTGCCATGTATGTTGTCCAACGGGAATCGAACCCATTTCTCTTAGGCTTATCCTCGGTGGGCCTTCTCTTCGTTGAAGAATGCCTCTGATAACAGAATAACCGGTATCGGAAATATTTTTCTTACTAACATTTGTATTTTACCATAGGAGCCAGCAGTGGCCCAGGTGACAACAATATGAAAATGTTTCCTTAGCATTCCCTAGGAGATAAAATAAAAAAAAATGCCTAACGTATACTAAGGATTACTAAAGGTAAGTTCCCTAAAAAATTAAGATCATAGCGTAAAAAAGATACAGTTTGTGAATAAAATCGAAATTCGATTTGTCCTTTAGGATTCCTGAGTCCTCGTAACACCCTGGTCGAGCTCTCTAGAAACAAAAAAGGAATGGATGTGCATTACATTGTATTTATCACATATATATTATTATTGAATCATGCCAATAAAATAACCCAGGAAAAGCAATTAACTATTTCACTTTTGTTCATCGTATGGTTGTGACCGAAGTAAACCAAAGTTGTTGAAATAATTGAGCTACGAATGGGTTAAAGTGAAAAAATATGTTGACAGGCAGTCCAAATGCAAATATTAGGAAGGAAAATATATCCGATATTGGTTTTTCTATTATCAGAGGCATTCATCAACGAGGAGAAGGCTCACCGAGGGCAAGCCTAAGAGAAATGGGTTCGATTCCCGTCGGAAAGTTGTGACGACGTCACGTTTCACATGAGCCACGCATATTGGAAAGATTGGATGTGTCGACGTCAGCAGTCAGCTGTGGGAAGCTGTTGAGTTTCCTTACTCCATCTTCCCTCCTACTTAACCACACTCACATCTTTCCTTCACGCCTTCCTTCCTCCTCATTCACTTGCGCCCCTTCAAAGCCGTCCTCGCCATCCGTCTTCAACGCCTCCAACCCCACCACCCTTTCCCCGCACCAACCTCTCCCACTTTGTCTCCGGCGGCGTCGCCGCTTCCGTCCACACCCCAGCCTCGCAAAAACACCACCCCGGCCAGAATAGCGTTTACGTTTTCGCGCGCTCGATCCCTCTGTCAAGCGCCGCCTGCAACAATTCCACCCCATTCGACCTGTTGTTTCCGTTCGCCTTTTGTCTGCCACCGCACCGATGAGAATGGCCTTTTTTTCTCGACGTTCGATCGCGTCCACGAATGATGTCGACCTTGAGGAATTAATGTTATGCTCGAAATTATAGCCCCTCTTTTCCGGCTCCTAAGGTGTTCAATATCGTTCTACACATGTTGAATGTAAGATGGAGAATACTTGAAGGACTCAGGTATTAGATAATACTGTACAGCACAACGGATGTCTCAGTATTTCAATTGCGAATGTAATGATGCGTTTATTGTGGGAGAGTAGCTGTTATTCGATGCGGATTTGGGAAATAGGCACCATAATTCCGAACGAATACGAATTGATAGTTATATAGTACTTAATTTAAAATGAAAATACCTATGTGCATGGTGTGTTTCTCAAATATAGTGCTAAAGGCTGGATTGCTCCATCACAATTCTAAAAAAATCTACAACACTCTTTTCTTTAAAGACAAAGTTCTTGTCTGCATGTGTTCGTAAACTGTAAAAATCTACAATATTTTCCGTGCGATATTTCCAGTAGAATGGGGAATATATTAATCAATATGGGAGTTAATCAGAAAACTTTGTCAGACTTGTTAATTGGTTTCTTTTATGGAGCATCGAGTTAGGTTTGATGGCAATAAATTCCTATTTTCTTAAGCTTATTTTAGACTTGAAGAAGCATTCAGGCGATAAATAAAGCCATAACACCCTAAAAATGGGATTTTTTGCTTAGGTTTTGGAGATATTCTTACCTAATTTGCAGCAGGGTTAGAGGAAAATCGGCGCATGTGGGCGGCAATGCTCAGAATCAAGGTAAATACGGTTAACAAGGTGCAATGAAGTTTCTGTTGACTTGAATCGTTATGAGAGCAATGTGAGTTTGGGATAAAAACATAAAAACTGAAACATATCTGTTTTTATTTGTCTAGCTTATATCAGCTTAATTATTGATGTATTTGCCATAAATGTTTGATGGGTGTGAATTCTTTGCAATAAATTTGTTCTACTCTTAATAAATACTAATTATCACCATTATACTTCATAGTTAATATTGATATCAGATATTAAGCGCTATCATAACAAGGGTATTGTTAATAATGATAAATAACGTGAATGTAATTGGCAATAGACCTGAAATTGGTGTTGGGCAAATTATTGTTATATTTATAAAGACTTGATTTCTCTTCATGAGGTCTAAATTCATCTCACGCAAGCCTCAGGATAAAATTATATTTTTTAGTTAACAAACGAAGTTTCCAGCTTGTGTGTATTTCGGATATTCTCTCTGGAAAACATACGTTTTCCCTCTAAGAACTTGAAAAGACGCATTAACCTGCCTTTTTACCATAATAGCAGCATTTTATGAGTGCTATCGTTAAATAATATTTATTTCTTTCCATAATATTCATCGTTAGTAATAGTGAAGCGAACCCAATAAATATATCTGCACCATTTTAAAGATTCGGTGAATCCACTTTTATGATTTTCAGATTATGTTAATAAAAAATATCATCAACCTTATCAACGATAACTAATTCGAATTATTAATTGTCCTAGGTACTTCGTTGGGTTCGTGGACTTCGAGAAGGCATTTAACAATGTGGATAAGAACACAACGCTTAGAAGCCTAAAAAAATTGGAGTTCTCTACAATTAAAGAAGAATCATCCTCAGTTTATACAAAAAACCAAGTAGTGGTGATTGTGCTTTGTCACCCGTAATTTTCAAAGTTTACATGGAGAAAGCAATTAATGAAATCAAAGGAAAGGTTTAGGGAGTGAATTTCCACGGATAAAAAATAAGCATGCTAAGATTTGCCGAAGACATAGCCGTCATTGCAGAAACAGAGGAAGATTTAAAAAATATTCTGGTTTATATGGGTAGCGTAACGGGTAAATATCAACTGAAAATAAACACAAAGAAAGCGAAGATATTAGAATGCAGCAGAAGGGAAAAAGTCAAGACTAACGTTAAAATAGGGATGCAAACACTGGTGGAGGTGGAGGAATTATGTTATTTGGGAAGCATGATCACTAGCGACGGGAGAAGCAAGAAAGAAATTATCCTCAGAATAGCCCAAGCAAAGAGAGCATTCCACCAAAAGTGAGACCTACTTACAGGGGGAAACTTAAGTATGGAATTAAGGATACAATTTATAAGAACCTACAGTTGGAGTATGCTCCTATACGGAAGTGAGACATGGACAATGACAGCAGCGAAGAAAGCAAGGATAGAGGCCTTCGAAATGTGGTGCTACAGAAGAATGATGAAGATCAAATGGACCGCCCGAGTTAGTAACGAGGAAGTCCTAAGAAGAGTGGGAGAGAAGAGAAGCTTCATGAAAACCTTAATAAGGAGACAAAACAACCTTAGACGAAACAAGCCACATCTTGAGATATGATGGCCTGATGAAGACAATCATCGAGGGACAAATGGGTGGCAGGAACGGGCAAGGAAGACCTCGAACAAAATATATGGAACAGGTAAAGAAATGTGTGCGAGAGAAAAAATACGTAGGTGTGAAAAGATTAGCTGATGGGAGAATTGAGTGGATGGCTGCGTCAAATCAATCTTTGGATTGTTGACGACGTGGTATCAATAAAAATCCATGCAAAAACAAGAATTTTGATGCAATAAATAGCTTAAACTTATGAAAAATTGAATAAGTTTGTTCATAAAGTCAGTCAGATGGGTGTAAAACCATGTATTGGGAGATAATTACGTCGAAATCCTGACTTTCTCTAAAGGTATGGGCATAGCATTAGACCAATGAAGCTATATCATTAAAATGAGAAATCGTCAATTATTGTAAGCCCCACTGATTGGAAATTGTTTTCATGGTTAAATATTCCGATTTATTTTCCAACACGCCTATATTTTCCCGGAAATCCTTTTATATTGCATTCACGAGGTGTTTTAATGCGACGCCTGGGCATCGAAGCTATTAAATGCACCTCCCATGCGAGCGCATGGAAAGTAGTTAATTACTCACTAATCTCCCGTGAGAGCTATTTATCTCTACCTACTTGGTGCTCTTTTAGCGATTTGGATCTTTTTAAACTTGGATTTTTTTCAATCATGGCTATGAATATAATTTATGCAATCATTATTTGAAAGGACCGTTTTTCCAACATTAAGTCTATTAGAAGACGGACTTTTGTGTCTCCTCATCATTTATTAAATGGATTTGCGTAATTTATTTAATTTTCACTTTTTAACTATTCGCGATAATGAAGTCAAAATAGTTTTTTTTTCTATCCTGTGTCCTATAGCCAAGTTTATCTCAACCAATGATCTTTCCTTTTTCACCTACCCTTTTTTGGATGATAATTTCTAAGTTTTTCGAGGTATTTTTTCAAAATGTATTCTTCCAGACTCACAAGGATCTAATTTTACGCACTATATAAGTTTGAACCTAATTAGATGGGAGGGACTATTGAAGTAATGGGTACAGGGTTGTATATGGTGGTGGTGAGAAAGTCAACGATGAGTAGCTTTAGTATTAAACTGGTATTAAATTATTATTAAAATATGGGTAAGCGTGTGGTAGATATAGATCAGGAAAGCGATAAAATTCTTGTGGGAGAAATTGAAGCACGACCCACCAACCTCGTGGTGGTTCAAGTTTACTTGCCCACTAGTAATCATAGGGAGGAAGAAGTAGATGAGGTGAATGAATAGCTCGAGGAAATAATTAGAGAAAGCCCGGGTAGGAAAAATCTGGTAGTGATGGGGGACTGGAACGCTTCAGTCGGGGAAGGGAGGGACGAAAACGAAATAGGTGAATTTGGACTCGAAATTCGGAACGAAAGGGGAGAGAAATCAGCAGAATTTTGCAGGAGAAACAAGTTATTCATCACAAACACTTGGTTTAATCAGCATTAAGGGCGAAGGTACGCATGGAAAAGTACAGGGGATACGGGAAGGTATCAGATAGGCTACATCATGATAGGACAGAGTTTTTGGAGGGCCATGGAGGGACAGACAGATAGGAATAGTGTGAGAAACTTGCGCAGCTTCCCTGCAGCGGATGCGGATTCAGACCACAACCTAGTGCTCATGAAATGCAATGTAAGATTCAAAAGACTTATGCATTTTAGGAAGGCGAGGAAATAGAATGTAGAAGCGCTGACGGGGAATATGAGGAGAGACTATCAGGAACTAGTGGACATTAGCATATGGGAGATTGGAAGTACACAGACTGTAGAGGAAAGATGGGATAATATCAAAACTGGAACAGTCAAAGCGGCGGAGAAATCAATCAGCTAAGTTGACAGTAGAAGGATAAAGAAGCCTTGGGTTGTGGCGGCAATGGTACAAGTTATGGAGGAGAGGAGAATGTGGAAGAACGTGGATACAGAGCTGGGCAAAAGAATGTGTAGGCAAATAAATAATCAACTACGGCGTGAAACTAAGAGGGCAAGGGAGGCTTGGTGGAAAAGGCAGTGTGAGGAAATGGAACAGTTTCAAAAGGAAGGATAGGTAGACGCGTTAAACGCCAAAGCTAAGTCGCCGAGGTGTGAGACAAGGCTCTGTCGCCGCTGCTTTTTAACATGTGAGCTAGGGAGATGGTAAGGGAAGCGTGAGATGAATTGGAAACTGGAGTTAAAGTGGTAGGAATGATGTACAAATCAGTCAGGTTCGCGGATGATCAGGCGTTGATTAGCCAGCTAGCGAGGGGGCTTCTGGCTCTAATGGATGTATTAAAAGAGCATTGCGAGGAGTATCGAATGAGGATTAAACACAAAAAGACCAAGGTAATGCGAAGGGGATGTTGAGGACAGTGTTAGAGGGTAAAATGCTAGGTAAAAGAGGGAGAAGAGGGAAAAGAATAGGATTTTTTGAAAGAATGAAAGGGAGTAGGCTTTATTGTTAATTGAAGAGGGAAGTGCTTGATGGGAAGGCAGGCTCCCAGAATTTTTTAAGTACTCTATAGAAAACTACCTTAATCGGTAGAATATTTAATAAATAAATAAACCACATCGAGCTGAACAAGGATTGTCGGTGTTACCAACTTGGAATGCTGATATATTTTTTAAAATTCTTAGTTACTAGCTAGCATTAAAATAATAAATCAATTGATATATTCCGTAATATTCCACTCAGTGAATCCTAAGCATAATATTCACTCCGATATTTGTTAATTAACGTAACTACGACGTTTATTTAATGTCCTTTTCACTTCTTGGACATACGGCTCTGGTCCACTGAATAACCTACCATCAACCTCAGGGTTGTCGAAACACTGTACTGACAGCAGTCATGCTCACGACGCGCTATGATTGGCTAGGCGTGAGCTGTAACTCATAAAGGATGAACATGACCATCTTTTTTACGGCTTACTGAGGCATAACATTTTGAATGCCTCATTTTTGACCAGGCATAAGACCTACCTACTACGCACCCAATTGATCATTCAAGGAAAGGGGCTATATCCACTCGCGGAGTTACCAGCTCGGAGGTGGCAGGGGTTTTTCAATCACGGTGGGGGAGTTTCACTCGTTTACGCACGTTTGTGGACCGCTATAACACATCCACAGAAATTGGTAGTTAATTGACCGCAGCCAACCCATATTTTTTCTTGGTCGTAAAAACTTGATTGATTTTGGTATCACATAGAATTTTTCAATGGCTTCATTCATTGTCTTCTCAAAGCTTACCAAAGTATAGGTTAGTGCAGGTTCCTGTACCCGGTATCAGACCTTATTAGTAAAATCACAATGACTATATTTGCATGCGATGTGAACCTCCCGTCTCCAAATATGCAAAGGCTCTATAGAGTGGTTACAGAACTCTGCAACACCTCCAATGATCCTGGTTCGAGTTCCACAAGGTCTTCAAACACTGGTGTTTGATTAGCTAGAGATTATTTCCTGTACATAACTATAAACTAATAAAATAAATAAATAATGAGCTTCGGGATTATATCGGGACGGCACCAATCACAAACGATTCAAGCAAATATTCCTGGTCAGTGCACATGATTTTTCTCGGTAAGAGTTTTTGCATTTCGAGTGCACCAATGGGTGACTCCGAAGAAGTTCACTGCAGGCCATTCTGAGGCCACTAGATAAAAGTTTATACGTAATTTATAGCTCGGGAGTTTTTTTTTAATTTGCGCAAGATTATTTTAGTTTGATGCGGTGCCACATGAGTGCGATGATGGAAATCCATTGTTTGTGTAAATTGATGATCAAATATATTGTTTATTGTTCTTGTCTATTGTAAAAACCCTAGAAAATAATAAGTTGAACTTTGATACCATTGCATATAAATTATTGGACGTTTTAAATAGCGTCCAGAAAGCTCCATTTTTATGAGTGTGCACAAAAACACTGCCAAACTAAAGACCGGGATAATCCTCGGCTGCGTTTCTGCAGTAAAGGAACATAATGAAATTCCATGAATAATTCTACATTAATTAACGAAATCTCACTGCTATATAGTGAAATCACAAAGAGTAATTCACAAGTAATACAAATAGACTGTCAAAAAATTAAATGAGCCATCCATGCTTTTCAAAATAGGAGTAACCTAGAAACTACGTAAAAACTTGATTTGTAACATAATGCATATGATAAAATAATACCGAAGTCCGTGACCAACTACGCATTTCTGGCGTCAACATTCGGTAATTATTCTCAATTAGACTGAAGGGCACTCATGTCGAATAATTAGGTCTGTTAAATACTCCTTCGGTCTATTTTTATCGATTAGTTACATTCATGTGCCATATGGATTCATAAATATGGATGCATAATAAAACCACTCCTTTTCCGGGTCTGCATACGTGGCGGATGTTGACGATTATATTGTAAGGTAGGGAAAATAGCAATAAAAATTCACCTAACCAATTTTTTCTAGCATCAAACATTCAAGTAGTGAAAAATTGAATTGTAAATATGGAAATTATGACCGAATGGGAATGACACATTTGAATAGAAATGTGTTTATACTGAACACCATCGTGTCTTCTTAAACGGCTTTTTTTAGAAAAATAGTGCCCAAACCCAGGAAATAAATCTTAAACGAGTATAAAAACGAAGCATTTAAAAAAATTTAAATGTAAAATCGAACATTGAAGACAGAGAAGTTTCTTTACCTTTTATTTCTAGGTGCTCGTGACCTAAAAGTGAAGAATGAACCTAGTGCTTTGGCGAAAAGCTATTTTTAAACATAAATTTCATATGCTTAATATTTATAGCTGATTACATATAATTATTTATCCTTGTGAAAAAACATTATTTTCTCCTATTTTCACATGAGATTTATTTTTTATAAATGTTTACTTGATTCCTTGTACCTTCTCAGATACAAAGTGTTGCGAGGTGCCTTTAGAATTCTCTACTCTTCTAACCTCCATATTCAGAGCAACCATATTCTCCATGAAAGCACTGCATATGATATGATCCCGCTAAGTCGTGTTTTGGTACACACGCTCTCTTTGTAGTGGAGTGAGGGGGTGAAACAATCGACCTTGTCCCTTGGGGGAAGCGAAAATCCTTTTGCGTCATTCCATTTTCGCGCGCGACGCTTTTCCTTGGCGAATCACATATACTCCACCATCCACTTCACCCCTCCCTCACAGAGGCGATTTGGGACTCTCCCTTTTTCTAATTCACGGGCTGAAAACCTTCCCTCCCTGAACACCACGCAAAAAGCACTCCTACGAAATACATGCATGAGAATCTGGATGCCGCTCCTCAGTACGAAATTCTCTAGAGCAAGGGAAGAAAATTAAGTACGCGGGAACCCAGTGAATTAGGAGGTTCAAATTTAGTACCTATGCCTACCAAAAAATCTACTAAGTGAATAATAGTCACAAGAAGAAATGATAGTGTCATCATAGATGTTCAACTTATTTTACATCGACAAATATGATTCAATATAAATATCAGCAGCGGCACTTGAAACCTGAAGACGGCAGGTGATACACCGGTGAAACTGTCGTTTTCAAGATAAGCCGACGCGGAGGAAATCACGGAATTCAAGTTCTGCGACTTGAGCTACTCCTCGAAATCCTATGCCATTAATTTTCAGGCAGTTTATTTAAAAAAATATATCGCCAAATACCTATAAACTTTAAAGTTAATTTTATTCTTGTGTATTTATGATAACATGAGTTTCAAAAATAATTTTTTCCCGCGAGATAAGCATAAGATATCGTAGTAGCTAAGGAAATAGTCAACTCAATTTCGATAGTGCGTACGGTAGTTCACTGTTATTTATTCAGGAGAATATCGGATGACTTCTAGTTGGCCTATTTATTTTTGTAGATGCCCAATGGCTTTGAAACTAATCTTTCGTGTAGAGTTGAATAAAATAAGATAACTTTGTTTTATTCCACACTTTATTTTAGATAGCACGACCCGGGTTTCAACATCTAGTGTTAACATCAGGTTAAAACAAAGTTATTTTATTTCATTCAATAATGAAGCAATTCCACAAAATAACGCCTGAGATGTTTTATATTTCGCGTAGAGCTTAATTTAATTTTCCGCTAATTTATGTAAGAAACAGGTCTTTGGGAACAGAAGGACTGACCATTTTGCTGTTGGCCGAAGATTAGGGAATCAGTCGCTCGCATTCCGCTCTCTCTTACGACGAAAATCAAGCATGAATATTCGCGAGCACTCTTGCGATCGCTGAGACAAGAGCTCACCTTGATGAGTGGTGCATGTCGAGCGCACTCGTTGTGTTCACCGACTGCCCTACCCCTCATATCCTCCCGGGAAGCGAGGAGAGACAACCGCCGGCGAGAAGGAGTTGCACTCTTCGCCGCTAAAGAGAGACAGAGGAGGCAGGAATATCGACCCGGCCATAAATCGATTGTAGAGAACACTTCGGGCTTTTTGAAAACAAATCGTATCCAGTGGGATGTATGCAACGTGTAACGGGCGAGCACTTTTCAAATTTCTCTCCGTGACTTTTTTATGCGCAATAGCGCGGCGGCACTGGTGAACTCAGCAGAATTGTTGTTTTTGCTTTTTTGAGAGTACGGCATCAAGTCCCCGAGGCTATAACAGATGAAGGAAGCGTCGCGTCGCGTGCTGCTCCGTTCAACCGAGCAGAGTTTACTTTAATAGCGACATAGTCACCTTGAATTTTTGCGCTTTACGTTTTGAAAGTAGTTATCCCTTTTGAGATGCACGTATAGGATCCTAAATGATACAAATTCATGGAAAGATTTAAAAATAAATTTTGGTAACCTTCCACGTGTGAAAATGGGTAGGCAACTAAAAAAAAAAAAAAAAATGTTTGAAATGTGAAAGTTTAATTTTTGAAAATTTCATGCAGTTCTTTGGTAAATAAATCCCACTACTCAGACTTTTATGCAGCTCTGAATTGATTCATATTATTTTTTTTACGTTGGCTAATCATGTTAACTCTCCTTTCACTCTTCTGTCTCTAATGACTCTACTCAGCCCGGCTTATCGCCAAAGAACAACATTGAAGAACTGTCAGTTAAAATAGTTAAGTCTTTCGTTGTCATACTTCATGAGGTTTTATCCATGTCATAGAGTTTGTACGTTTCAATTTGTAAAGGGCCAGTTGCGTTTGTTATTACATGCGCCTCATGTAATCCTCTTTAAACAAAGTTGCAATATGAAATGGCAGCTGGAGTAAAACTGGGGCTGCAAATACGTATTAAGATTCAGCAATATTAGAAGACAAATTGAATTGAATAGTAAAGTAATACAGGAAAAATGTATTTGCAAATCAAATAAGTAAAAACCGAGCTTATTGATGTGTTTAACTAATCACTTTCGTGCTCCGATAAGTATATAAGAATACTGTACTTATGATGGGTAGATTCACGACGCACTTGATTGTGCTGATAAGGGATATCTTGGGAAGAATAAACCATTTGAAGGCCATTTTAAGAATATTTCTGGCACTCCTACATTAATGATATTAAGAGAGCTTGATTTTTTCATGGCAGAATATATGAAAAATGGAATAATCTAGAGCTACATATTTGGAAAAATATCATAGGTGGATGTCATATTCTTCCTGTTAACATACATGAAAAGAGGAGAGATATTTTCAAGGCTTATAAAAACAGCGAACTCTATTTAAAAATTTGAAATCAATTACTAGGTCAGAGGACTGAAAGGAAGAACCTTCTACGAAGTATGTCGTCTATTTATTAGGATATATTGAACGCATTCCAGCCGCCCACCTTAGTATTTCATCCTTCATACCTCGCTAAGTGTCAAATCCTTACTTTCAGGCTAGAGTAAAAAGGAAAACGGGAAACAAGCACAAAACTGCGTAGGCACCCATACTTTGTGCAACATTCCTTTTATCATGTGTCTATTGTATTCCTGGAGGATATGACGTGATGGTATCGTTTTTGTTAAGCTTCAAATATCACCTCTGCAATCCTTTACACGTGTTAGGCGTATTTCTTTCCAATTCTCTCTTTTAAGCCGCCCAACCTTTAAAAGAATCCAGTATATGTATTAAATTAACTTGAAAAGATTTAACGGCAATTTTTTAGGGTTGTACTCCGCATTAAACATACAGTTATAGCATTCGGTATGTGTAAAGATCAGTTTTGCAATTGCACCAGTATCGAGGAAAGTGTAAGTTCAGTTTTCCTTTTTGCGCACTATAAGGTTAAAGCCGCGAATACTACAATAGAGGATCCTTAAGTTAGCCATCAGATGTGTTGTCATCAGGGATGGCAATCGAAGCTAAGCGAAAGCCATAGTCAGTAAAATTTCATTAGTTTCGTTCCCGGGAACGACATGTGGAAACGAAACGAAATGGATTTAAACCCGGGGAGCTAAACTCAAAGTTGAAGCGAAATCGGAGTCAATACTACTTCGGGTTGAAACTAAACTAAAACTTTGGGACGAAAGGAAACGCAGACAATGTTTCGCACCGGAAGGACCACACGTGTGCTTCACCTTAGAACAATTTAGTTTCGACCCATGCACCGAGTACAAAGTATGGTTGAATGAAGTAGAGGTAAACGACGACGCCTCTGGGGTAGGGCTAGGGAAGGAAGGGATGGATAGGGAATACCCTCGCCGCTATGGAAGCGTAACCATAATTGAATGTTTCTACAGAAAGGAAAAATAAATTCCTATGAGGAAGGAAATTTTCACGATTTTTCGTAGATTGTGCCCTATCATAGTCTATTCACTATTCAACTATTCACTGCTATTCCTCACTATTTCAAATACTATTCTGCAAAATATTGAAAAAAGTGGATCGCGGATCACTCATCGCCGCCCTGCGGACATTTTAAAAGCGACGTAAAAATGGCCACAGAAATAATTAACCTCTTACGGAATGGAGACACCTTTATGTAATCTTCTTGGTTAAAGCTCTTAGCTCCCGCGAGGTTCGCCTGTGACAGTCTCCTCCTCTTGTGTGCGAGTCTGTGCTTTATGATGTGAGAGTGAAAAGGAGGACGAGTGGATTTGGGTCAACATTGGAGGGGAAGGAGGCCAAAGGGTAACTGCCCAGCCCTCCATTCTCTTCCCCATCTCCTATTGTTCTTGAACTGTGCGCATGGAAGATGTGTGATCAGTGGAAAGGGGTAAGCTGTGGATATACGCATGGGACGTGAAGGGGTGAAATGGCCGTAACATCCCACTCTTCAGTGCGATATGATCCATGTTTGCTCTGTCTCTGTCAGGCTCTCGAATAGAGGCCAAATGGATCATGGCGAAGGTGTGGGGCTTCTAAGGGAAGGCGAAGGAATTAGGAAATGCGTGGAAGATGGAGAATGAGCATTTTTGAGATGTAGGAGTAGCATTAGAGATTTATCATCGGTGCCTAGGTATATTCTTTTTTTTATCGATTTTTGCCAGTAAAGCCGTAAGTATGAATGATTAAAAAGAGGAAATTAGAGATTAATTAATCTACTTTGAGCGTCATGTATGGAGATAGAGTTTATTCTATCTTTAAAAAATTTCATAAATTAAGCGTTTAATGTTGAAATGTGGATAAGTGTTCACAAATGAGCGAATACAAAATAAAGGCAATGCAATAGTAATCTTCGAGATGATCTAAGGAACTGAAATATCCCTTTTCAATATGTATTAACTTTTCCAATTATCATGTGGTATTCCCTAGTCGATAAGGATATGAAATATTTTTGGATCAGAATATTTCAGAATTGTATTCAGGAAAGCTATATTTGATGTCATTAGGGGTGCCCTACGTTGTTTAAATAATATATGGGTTGTTCTCCCACGCACTAACTTCGTGATTCAATGCTAACGTTGGATTGGTAAGGATAGAAGTCACCTCGAACTAAGCGAGAGGGGCGTACATTTCCCGCATTCATGTTGGTGGGGGCAGTTTCTTTCCCTAGGCTATCTCCCAGTTCGAGGACTTCGTTTAGGGATGTCCGAAGGCTTCACTCGAAATTTGAGGTCGAGACCCTTCTATCAGCAGCCATGCCCTCAACCCTACAGGCTACATATACAAGATATATTTGCCAGAATACAACTAGTTAAGCATTATAATACCAGTATATTATGAGACCTTTTGGTACCATTCCTGATATTTGCCAATTTTGCTTTCGTGATGGTCAATATGCCAGGGATTCCATTACGGTGGTCACATGAAAATTCACCGTTGAGACGGAAGCGACTTGAGGACTGAAAATTAATTCGTTTAGCAAAATATGCATCCTTGTGGTACATGAGAGACGTCTAAACGAGTTTTACCTATGCGTAACCTCTAGAATTCACAATAATGAATATGAAAATACTATAAACCACTGAGAATGTCACTTTTCTGTCAAATATACCCAGTCCTCATTTTGTTAAAACTATTTTATAAGGCTTGAAACAAATATGAATTTCTCCCCAGAAAATATTTGCACTCACTTAGCATTTTGTCTGAAATGTGGACTTAAAACTTTGTTGATCTTTTCACGACTTGTTGGCAAAGCGGTATTTGACTTACTGCCCTGCATTGCAAGTTATGTGGATTTTCATGGAGAACTTTCATCCCCGCTACGAATTCTGTGTCTGGTGTGGTTTTTAATTCATGTTATAATTGCTTGTCCACTCAATTTCCCTCAAATCTGACCCCATTCTGGTCTGAGCTTGTAAATACACGAGAGGGTTATAAAGAATTGGACTGGATATTTTAAGCATTGTGTCAGAGTTCATCTTTCTGATGTGATAAGAATGCACTGTAGAGATAACAGAGTTAAAATCTGCTATCCCTAATGTTTTTCCTTTTTCTTGTTTATAGGCAGTTCTGACGATGTGAATGTCTCATTTTGTCACCTAAATACCCAATACCTACTCTTATTTTGGCTAAGTATTTCCTTATTTTAGCCACATTAATGAGAAAAATGGGTCAAATAAGATCTTTTATTAGCAATAATGCATTTGTACGATGTGCTATACGTACGATAGGTTCAAAGCCGATGCTTCCATAGACACCAACGAACCGAAAGAGGAAATTGAGAAAGGACCTGTGACTGACAGAACTTTTTTCACTTGAAAATACGATGAGTGTCATCTAATATGACATCTGTGCAACTAAAAGCAAACAAGTTTGTACGGTTGGAAACAAGTAAACTGAATTTGAATTCTCATGAGCAGTGGGCAATCCGCGCACCAGATAGTGGAGTCTCAACTTGTTGATTTAAATGTGGTATACTCGCTTTCGCACTTTGAGGAGACTCTCCCTCCTCAATAACTCTGCAAGTTGTTACAATTTTTGTCTTCGTTTTTTCCTCAGGAATCATTTATTTTCCGGTGATAACTGACCTAATTAAATTGAATACAAGGAATACTGCACAGTTCTTGGCCTCCAGGCTCTCGGAGTCAGTCGGTGTGTACTAAAGCAGTCAAAATGACTTTGGTGCTATGAAAAGCTTCACCGCGACGATAAAATTCTTCAGTACCACCGTTTTTTTAACCTTCAAATTCCACAAATAAGTAGAGGATTAGAGGTAGTTAGAAAACTGCAATATATATAAAATCTAGCATTTTGACAATTTTCAGACGATTCTATCGTCGATCGTTGTCGTTTATCGTCAAAGGGGGTCGATTCATGACTTTTGTCGCAGCGTGGCTCGTTCATCCGGAACATTTGTGTTGATCAGTCAGTAATTCAGTCAGCTAGTGGTCGGAAGTAGATTATATATTGGTATAGATACAAGTGTACTTGCAGTGTATAGATGCAAAGTCACGGGAGGATGGATGGGAGGAAGGGTTGGGGAGAGGAGAGTGATCGGGTGTAGTGGATGGGGCACTTGTGAAGCCATGCGCTGCTGCATTTCCGCAACGGCCATTTTGGGACTCGGTTCGCATGGGGTGATTACCTACTGCTCATCCATGGAAAGCGCTCGTTTTATTCGAAACAGCCTTTCACATTTCATTGTGGGAGTCTCCAATTGGACATTTTTTATGAATTGGGTGCTCGAAAATGCACGAAACGGTTGCTTGCCTCGTTTTTTCGCTGAGTAGTGAGCAATTTGACATTAGAAGACAAGCATACCTTTCAATCGCGTCTGTTTGTATATTCACCGTATCGTGAGTCACATTTGCTGAACAGTTGCCAAAAATTCGAGCATGAATTCGAATGCTTTTGCGGAATAAATTTGCTTATGATGTGGAAAGTGAAACGCAAATGAGATCTGAAAGCCCATCGTCTTGTGCATTGGCATGAAATGCCATCAAAGTCGTTTTATTTCAGCCGTTGTAGCTCATGCGTACGATTGGATTGGACAAGAGACGAGGAAGCCCTGTGCGGTAAAGGACTGGTTCTGTATTAATCAGGAACTTTTACCCAAGGGGACTATATAGAGGAGGCCCAATTCCATCCCATAAAACGTCGATTTCTTTTGCCACATCGGTCGCATTTCAATCGATTTTCAAAAATGTCCGCGGCGCGGAGATGAGTGCAATCCGATCCAATTTCATCCAATATTTTGCATTATGATGTTTGTAATTGCGAGGAATAGCATTGAAAAGTAATTAATTTGAAATATCACATCTTCTTGTGTTTTTCGCTTATCATTCTTATCTTATATTAAACATATATCTTATATTGTCTTATTAAATATATATCTTATATTGAATATTTATCTTATCGAATTTCGCATAATATCCCTTTTATGCCGCTAAGTAATCCTTTTTCATTTATACCTTATTTCCCCGTGAAATTTGGATCAAATTGTCCGTCTGCAGCACGAGTGGCGATTTTTGTAAACCCATTTAAAGATGCGCTGATTGACAACACTTTTTGAGGTCAACTTTAGGATCCTCTATTGTAATATTCGTGCTTTGACCGTTGGAAGAACTGATCAGAGTTGAAGGTATATCTTCAAGTCCTGGTTGTGGAGGCGAGTTTAGAGGACCGAATGCACGAATAACGAGATGGAAAACGTGATGGCACACCGTAGAAGAGGAGAAGATGGAGAAATGTGGAGCATGGTGGATGGGCCACGTCATATATGATGCAGTGATTGGATGAAAAATTTAATGGAGGGAAAGATTGTGGGAAAGGTCCCCAGAGGAAGAAACAAATGTTTGGGGCAGATAACGGGGTCACTAGGGAGTAGAACGTAAGGCATCTAAAGAAAATAGCTTGGAAAGGAAGATAGGAGGGCTACAGTGTAGCAATATCATCATCAGCTCTGAAGATGTTGGGAAAGCCTCCCTACGAACGTCGCCCTACAACATTCAGACACTTACCCGGTGGGAAACGCTAGAAGAATTCATTCAAATCTTATGATAGCAATGCCTTCAGGCATGCTCTATGCATACATACTCTGTATACACATACACGTAGTGTGAGTTACTGCATCTTGGACCTGGATCAGCCGTTTACCACTACTGAAAAAGCTCCAAAAAATTAATATTATTATATTTTCAATGGCTCTCGCTCATCCAATACTGACAAGGGTATTCTATTAATGCCGGACAATTATAAATTTATTTCATATTTATTTCCATCAATCATAAGATTTCATCCTTCATACTTTTTCTTTGTTGATCTTGTTCTGAATTCTGAATTGCTCAACGTCAAAGTGTTTTTGTGCTGGCTTTTCTTTGAAATCTTTCAGAGTTGAATCCATGTTCTTTCTCACTCCTATCCTTCATAATCAATGTAATTTTTCTTTATGGTTATTATTACACAAGAATTTTCTAATTTTTTTCTTGTACAGTTTTCATGTTTTGTTCTTGTTTTCATATGGAGTAAAGTAGGAACAGAGTTTGTTATTTTGGTTGTTATTTTGCTGTTTATTTGGTTGTTATTGCGCGTTGGCAATAAAATAGCAATATGAATTAAAATAATCCTGGAAATTTCGATCTTGTACTACCTAGGAACTTCGCCCATCATGCGGCTATGAAATGGAGTACAATGTCCAGAGAACGGGAATACCGAATTCGCATTATTTTTGTCTACAGCTACGAGTTAACAGTCTCGGAAACAGTGGTGAGATATCCGATTGTCGATTTTTAAAGTGTGTTGCACGCCAAGCGTTTTCGTTTCCACGGCTTTTCCGCATCGTTAACCAGGCTTGAAACGCGTATTGCGGGCTACAAAGCCTTAATTAGGGAAGCAGATAAATTTTGCGACCCAAAGACCTACTTTTGAGGGCGTTCAAGAGTCACGCCATGCACACGCAACTATACACAATCACACGGAAGTTAAAGCCCGCAAATGCCCCCTCACCAAGAATAATAATGGTGGAATCAAAGAGGAAAAATACAATGTCCATTTTCAATGAAAGTTTTAACATAAAATCTTATAACTATTACTTACATGCAGGCGGCGTATGTAAATACTGTATGCTTGTCGAAAGAGGGTGCTGTATGTGGTCATCCGATTCTCAATGATACTCCTCTTTAAATGATTAGATGTATTTCTATATTTCTCTTAAATTTTCGGAGGAATTTTGACTGACGCGATGTCCAAATTAGGTTCCATGATAACGTCATGTGGGCTTCCATTAAAAATAGGCACTGCTGAACAGAATCCCTTTTTTTGATTTATTTCCGTTTGGTTTTTTTAACGATTCCTTTTATTTCCATCGGTTGCCGTCAGGGCCGGATCCAGGATTTTTTCTTTTTTTATGACAGGCAAACTGTCTTCTTATAATTGAGATTAATAACAAGATATAGTAATTACTGTACAAATTATTATATTTATTTTAATATCGAAGTTATTAATATGAAATAATTGAGGCTTCGTAGTACAGTTAACAAAACGAACATAATAATAACCGCATTAAAAATTTTGTCTATTATTTAAGCGTCTGGGGGAGAGGGTACGAGATCGCCTGCCTTTCCCCCTCTAAATCCGCTTATGGTTGCTGTTATGTTTTATCTCAACAACACTGTTCAAACATTAAATGTTTTCCTGTGCACACTATGGTACCGCCGTGAAGCCTGCGACCAATTAAAATATTTAAGCTTTGTTTTAATTTATACGACTCACCGTTGCCAAGGGAACGTGATAGCTCAATATCTAACGTCCTCACGGCCTTTGCGCGATTCAAGTTTTGATTTTAAAGCAGAAGAACCCATTAGGGAGAAGAAGATATAACTTTGGCTGAATTTAGTTTAACTATTTTGATCTAAGGTTGCTCATATATCAATGGCGTGCTCTTTTTGCATCGCATGGACGGCTTTGAAGCGTTGAAATCGCATGTAACTATCCCATAGGAATGAGTTAATGCGGAGGTTTTGGAAAATATAGGAACGTGAATCGAAAGTACACTATCCATATTCGTGCTATATAGGTATGTATCGTGCTGCATATATAATATATACTCTCATTATAAAATGGATGGTCCCATCACGCTCTTTTGTTTACGATTTTGTTTTGTAAATCTGTAATTTTTAAACTCTAATATGATGATGCTATTGTTCAAAAATTAAAACAATATGTACCCTCTATAATATAATCATATTTTGTATATAAAAATCTGGCATAACTTGTATCTTATACTTGAAATGATGTTAAAGATAAAACTTCGCCAGCTGGCCTTAATACTTCATAAGCTATCGTAAACTGATTGCTTTAAATTACAAAAAAATACGTGAAATATAAACGATGGTAAAATCGTAATAGACAGGTTTAATTATAATTCACTGAAAAATATCATCTTTGAATAATGAAAATCTATAAAGTCTAACTTCGCTTTTTGATTATTTGTTATCTTTTTTACCAGTTTTAAAAACAAAGGTTTGCTCCTCTTGATGGTATGTCAAAACTTTCAGATCGTAATTAGAAAAATAACATTAACAACAGGGGTTTGGAAAATAATATTTATGAATTAAAATTCTCTTTTATTATTTTTTGATGGACAACACCCTCCATATCATTGTAGATTTACAATAAACTAGAATTTCATCCTCAAATTCGTGAAGCTCCATGTCTGCTTTAATCCTGATAATGTTCCTTATCGAATGAAACCTAATATCTATTGAACAAAAAAAATTGAGCGTAAATCGTTGGTTAAATTTATAAATTCGCACGGACGACGAAGAATAAAGCATTTTCGAACTTTCGGCATTGAAAGCATAATAGGCTGTCTGGTATTAAGAGGAGGAGAGGGACGCGAAGAAAAGGGTGGAGAGAAGTGCTGCCAGGATTCAAACCCGGGGCCACGTGGTATCAGGACAACACTTCAGGCACCTTACCAACTGAATCTCCCGAAAAAATAATATATACCGATCAAAACTCAAGCAAAATTACACTGTTTCTTGGGTTATAACACATATGAAATAATAATTTTTGTCGTGATCGTTCACAGCAATTTGGAATGATTTTTTGTTTTGAATCGCGGGGGCTGCGTGGAAATTCCTTCAAATCGACTTGGCTTTGTGAGCAACTTCTCTTAAATGAACCGTAGAAGATGAAGATTCCACTCTAGGCAAGTGCACACACTGGATATGACTTATTTTATGAAATCTGACTCAGCTTGTCAATTGAATTGAGCTTCGTTGGAATCCTGCCGGAAGTTCACAAGCATTCTGCGACAGCTAGTTAATGAAATATTTCAATCTCAAGGCCAGAGGAGGAACGATGGTAGATATCCTGGAAGTGTTCAATCCTTTCATTTCCTCATCTATGATGAAATCTATATTACTCTCTTCTCGCTATTAGATCACGTGTAATCTTCATCGGGAAATCTCTTGTATTGCATTAGTGTAATGATAGAAAGAGGAAAAGGAAAAAGCTGGGCGGAAAATGTGAGGCAATTACGGAGCATTAAAATCATGGAAAGTCCATCCTTGTACTAATTCACCTCCTGGATATGTGTGATGAGTCTTGAATTCTTCCATATAGCTGATGAAGTTTATGATGAACTCACACAGCATGTTATGCATTCTTGCTATTCCCTTCTTCAGATATAATTATCGCTTTGCGTCATTTTTAAAGGGTCAATTTGTTTTATTTTCTCCAAAAGAACTTGCTAAATGGCAATATTTAGGTATGATTAGAGGCTTTACCGCATATTAGCAGAATTTCTTTCAACTCAAAAAATTAAATTAAAATAAAAAATTAGGGTGAATGAGTTACATAGGACAGGTTAATGAGGATTTAAGAGAGAAAAAAATATGCGGAACTGTGAAAAGGCTAACAAATAGGAGGGTGGGATAGGGGGCTGCATCCAACCAATCTGACGATTGTTGACTTATGATGACGATGACGGCTAATGTTAGCAAACACTTTATGTCGCCCAGAATCTTCACAAAACTCGCGGCAAGGGAGATTTATCTTCTGATTGTTCCTCCATAATGTATCAATATACAAATATTTGAATACAGTGGGTGGTATTCCGCCTGATTGATATTAAAATGTCGTAAATAATTGAAAAGGTATCGTAGTTTTTTCACAGAATTCATCTAATTGTAAGTGGACCGGTTTCGTCGCTTAGGCGACAGGAACATCTTCAGGAACAGAGTTTGTTATTTTGGTTGTTATTTTGTTGTTTATTTGGTTGTTATTGCGCGTTGGCAATAAAATAGCAAACTCTGGACCTGAAGATGTCGCCTTTGCGATGAAACCGGTCGACTTAAATAAATTCTGTGAAAAAAGTACCTTAACTTTTTAATTCTTCACTATGGAATTTCACAAAGCAAAGCCTGTTGCCATCAATTTTATTAAAATTCCTTTCCTATACTTCTATATCAAAACCTTAGAAGCTGCTTCCAGATTTTTCCAAGTCAATTTTCTACAATTTCATATCGTACCTCCATTCCAATGTTTAAGAGCCAATCCAGAAGATGAGCGCTAACTTTTTAATTTAAAGCGTCCAGGCATGTTAATACTCTGGTTTGACCCACCTCTGCCAATTTGCAGGTAATAACCTGTTGAGGTTGGAGTCAAGGCCGTAGCGAGCGGGGGTGGTATGGAAACTGGCTCTGCTACTCACACTGCAGACTGTCTGGTGAGCTCAACCCTCTCCTAAAGGAACAAAATTGAGGCTTGTATTTTCAAGTGAGATTATTAGTCATGCTAAATTTCTCCCAGATGCTATAGGTGATTGTAGTTCAGTACCTTCATTTCGGCCGAAGACTGGCCCCTTTATTTTGAACTATCTCTTATTTTCCGTATTGATATTTGTGTAGCTTTCTATAAAATAGGTGTAAATAGCAAAACTAAGCGCATCCACGTAAAAGATTTCCTTTTTTTTTTTAGCTTTTAGCTTTCCCCATCGTATTTATCGGTATTAATATTTCGTATGTCCCATCACGTAGGTTGGCTTGAGAGACAAAAATTTCTTCTTCTGTCCTGCTGACTTCCTCAGGTCCAATCGAGGATCGTTGCATTTTGTCCGAGTATATATGGAGATGCTGCTGGGTGTTTTCCCTGCCCTTGCTTCTCATTCGCTCGTGGTCTTAGGACTCACTTCCACACCGATGGCAGATTGTACCCATCCTTTATATTGAGGTCGTACTTCCCTGCTACACCACCAATTACTGCTCCACGAACAAAAGAATCTCCGAAACGTGAAAATGTGGCAGCACCATATGTGCTTGCTCTTCAATGGAAAACCATTCATCGACCCTGGGAAAATCAGTGATGCGGGAATATTATTGGGCCGGAATTCAGGCGAGGATGGAAAAAAATCCGTGATGCCGCTGCTATGCAACCCAAAAAAATAAACAGCCGAGTAAAAAAAATCGCTAGCGAGTAAAGAATTGGGTATATTATTATTGTTGCGGCTCGCGTATTGTGTGCGTCGGGAATCAACGGGATAGCAGGGGGTTGTAGGTGGCAGAGAGGGTCAGGTAGTAGGGTGGGAGGACTCTGGTAACGGGTAGTAACTAAAGGGAGGAGAAGTGCCGAAGGGGTGTCCAGGGTTGAAGGGTATAATCGTGAGGTACTTCTCCATCCATCCTGTTTAGAGTTACAACGCAGCCATGATGTGTACTCGCTTTTGTCCCTCATTTTTATTCAAACGGCATGAGAGAACGAAAAGAAGACTAAGGCAGACCGTGATAATTAAATTTTGCATGAGAACGAAATTTCGACGACGGATATTTTATAGAATGAGTTTTATTCTCGACCTTTTGTTATAATTGTATATTAACTCTTTTCATGAAAACCTTAAGAATGGAAAGATAAAATTCCCCGAATCGTTAGATTTTCGCTTTTTATGAACTATGAGATACAAAAAAGTAGGAACTACAAAAATTAGTCTACAAAAATATTACAGTATTTATTCCATTCACTGTTTAAGCTGTAATCGCAAAATGTAAAGAATGAAATCGTTGGCCGACTTTTTCTTATTGCTCATAGTGATGAAGTTAGAAAACATAAAAAAGGCCTTTTTTCTATTTTCAATTGTCTTCCACTACTTAAGCCATTCGCGGTGGAAAATCGACGCCTGTAACCCTTGCAGAAATAAGTCGTTGACGTCACTGCATGCTGAGGATTGTCTCAGCGTGTCTCAGCTACCCTACAACCTCGCGTGGATTCTTGTTGTTCACTTTCTTGTGGGTGATGCCTTCAATGAGCGAATATGTCTGAAAAAGTAAATAGTTAGAAACACTAATGTTGTCACTAGAAGATTAACGTTTCTTATATTGTTTTAATTATGAGAGAAAGGGGGGATTGAGTTGGTGTGGTTGCTAGAAGGTTGGCTTCCCACCCGGTGGGCCCGGGTTCAAATCCCGGCAGCGGCAGAGAATATTCAGAGACTGCACGATCCCGGCTTGAATGTTGTGTGGAGGACATTTCAAGCGCAACACTCCGTCTGTCGGATGGGACGTTAAGCCGTGGTCCCCTAGGTGCCTTTCGTTAAGAGCAGGCTAATGCCGACGCCGGGTTTCTCTCCACCCTTTCTTACCTACCCTTCTCTAATGGCGCAAATGACCTTAGCTGTCGGTCGCCTCCTCCAAATACCATACAATGAGCGGAAGGTTGAATGTAAAAGTTTATGTCGTGATTTACCTTTCATTTTCAGCTACTAAATTCTTTTAATTGATTGGGATTTCGTGATTCGGTGTTCTTCCCCTTCGTCGAACTTCGTCGTAAGCATTTAGTACGTTGCACGTCTATACTCTCTCATACTTTCACTATGACATTCAACCAGATGGTATGCTTTGGCAGGTGAGAGTAGAGCTCGATACCCTGGACTAAACCACGGGCGTGTGAATTACACACATGTAGGGTAGGGGAGCCAGCCCATTTCCCTTGCCCACCTCACGCAAGAAAATTACTTGTTTGAGAGTGTTCGAACGCTTCATCTGGGATTCGATAAATGACCCAACGCTCACCCTACTGAAGTATCACGCCCTCCTGGCTGCGGAGACTCTGGTAAATTTAAACAGGACCTCAATATTTTTTTTCACGATGTCTGTTCTATGTAAAGTGACTGCAGGAAGATATTATAGACCTGTTAGAAAAATAAAGAGAAATATTTCATCCCCATCATCTAAACAAAATATATCAGTGGGCGAGTGAAAGCGGTTACTCCTAGGAATAACCGCTGACCGATCTACATACAGGGAATTAATCATTTGCCTTGACCGATGTCCGGACCCGAACTAGCCTAAATCGTGCAGAGTTTTCTATCACTTGAATAACTAAGCAATATCCTTCCTCAGTGGAGATTTGTTGGCTTTATAGAGCAAACTTTTTTGTATGATGGTTCTTAGAATAATGGCTATGGTAAACATTCTCTCGTTCAAAATTCTGGCTTTAACCTCAGGACTAAGTCTATGTGCCCAACATAATGTGCTTTTTGGTATTGTATGTGTGACAGTTTAGACCATCTTTTCCTCCAACGCAATAAAACTCACCAATTCACCAGAGGAATATGATCCTTTATAGTTTAAGTGGTAGAATATCTGGCACGCATGCAGGAGATCCGGGTTTGAATCCTGATCAAGGCAAATGATTAATATTCTGTGGAAATTTCACACACAAAGTGTGGATTGGGGTTATGAGGAACCACCGGATGGTAGAAGGAACTGGGTAGAAAGATTAGCAACTTTATGAAAGTAATTTGTTTTCCATTGTACAACCTAAATAGTTGAAAGAGGATGGTCTACCCCCGACTTCTAGTTGACATATTGCTAGAAATATATTCCAAAAATCATTTTTGCATACTAATTCGATAATCTATGAAAAAATTGGTATCTCTGGGTGATTAGAAGTTAATTGATCGTGCTGACTTTTAAACGGCAGAGAAATTTCCCTTGACCTTCCGCCGTGGTCCTCTCCCCTCTGCATTGATTTTTTGTGCCAAGGGGTACAAATTAGTTTTAGTAAAGAGTTCAATGTCGAAAGGAAAAAGGTCACGTCAACTTCGTATACGTTGAAATCCAGCGAATTGAAGGTCAACTGAGATGTAGTTTTGTATGAGCTACTTGGAGGCTTTTGTTAGGAAGCAAAAACTTCGGTGTCCTGTGGATGTAGGGTGTCACTTTTACTAGTCGTTTTATCTTCCAGGAGGACATTTCAGAGCTATTTATCCTAAAATATTTTGTCAAATCATATGCCAATCGTTATTGCGGAAAGTTGTTGCTCTTTCTCATTCAAAAATACTTGAATACAAATAAAATTTCTATTGCAATAACAAATAACAGTCGTTTCCAATGGCAGCTTGCTTGAGAGTACTATGTTAATTATCTATTGCAACATTTCCCAACCTTTTTTCTTCCCATTCCCCTCCATATGTAGTACATAGCTAATATTGTACACCCAAACATGTAACGTGCACATTTTATTGGATAATTTATCTACGGGTAGGTGATCAGCTATCAGTTATGAATAATTGTATAAATATAAACTTTGTTTTATGAACTCCATACAATATATATACATATTTCCTGTTTAAGAGATACAAATATCCTGGGGTCCACCATTGTCGATTATTTTCGGCGTACCTCGCACTGATTCGTCGTGTACCCATATGCATACCACCGGTTGGAAAACGCTGATCTAATGGAATGAATTTGATGAGAAATATATCACAACGGGCAAGAAGGCAACAAGTGGCCGAGTAGCTGCTCATGTGTTACATCTGTGGGTTGTACCACTGGCAACAGGAGATCGGCCTAATCCCTTCGGAACCCATGAAGTTGGGAAGAGATAATGCAAAGTCGCGGGGGCGCACCAAATTTGAAGCCCCTGGAAAACTTTGGGCGCCCATTCATCTCGGCGCTTGAGGTATTCAGGTCAAGTGCCGTGTATGAACAGGCATAGGAACGTCACCGATCGGTTTTCTTGAGAGTACGCGGAAGTTTGTCGTAGCAACTATCTTAAGTAGAGTCATAGTTCTGTCCAAGAGGACTACATAGAGGAGACTCTTGTCCGTCCCGTGAAAGCTTTATTTTTTTGGCGCTTAAGGTGCGTTCAAATCAGGGATGGCAATAGAAACTGAACGAAAGTCGAAAACAGTAAAATTTCAATAGTTTCGTTCCCGGGAGTGAAATGTAGAAACGAAACGAAATGGATTTAAACCCTCTAAATTTAAGGCTAAACTCAGGGTACTACCCTACTAACTACTTCGGGACATAGCTAAAATAAACCTCTGGGACGAAAAAAAAACACAGATTATGCTTCGTATCGGAGTGACCACGTGCCTCACCTTCGAACAATTTAGTTTCGACCCACACACCGAGTACGAAGTACGGTTGAATGAAGTACATATTCGGCCTACCGCCATTAGATGCATTGGGCACTCATGTTTTGGCCAAAGAACAGGATAACGGTGAACGCAAACTGTACATTCGATTTTTAGGCTCAATGAATTATCCTCTCTACACGTACGTCAAACGTAATGGGTCGGAACTATTTCCTCTCATCCCCTTCAATCAACTTCTGAGAACAATACTTCACTATGAAGAGCTGAGTTTTGATTAATTTAGTTTCGTTCCCGGGAGTAAAGTTTCGTCCCTGGTCGATACTAAACTCTTTCGTGATTTTAATTTCGTGCAGGAATGAAAATAAACCTAGGCCTCGTATTTTCGTGTTCTTCCGGGTCGGAAAGAAACATTTTCGTTTCGTTTCACTTGCCATCCCTGGTTTAAATCAATCGGTTTTCAAAAATGTTCGCATTGGAATGATGAGTGATAGCAAAGTATTTTTCTAAATATGTGCAATAAAGAATTTACATTCGCTAGGGTTGGCATTGAAAAGTTATGAATTGGATAGAGTATATCATAATGAATATAATTTCGGTTAGCTACCCTGACTATAGCATATTTCTCAGTGAAATTCGTCGGGCGTCTCTGCGGTCAGGTCTTATACTCACAAATATGTTTTTATTAAAGTTTGAATCTTAAGCTTCTTCTTGAGCGTTAAAATTGATGGAAATTAAATTTATAAACTAAATGAGCAATATAAAAATGCAAAGGCTATCTCGTATTCAGACAATAAGACCCATTGAGCCCTATGAAGTGATCTAGGTTTTTGTCGTTTCAATATTGACCCCATTCGCAGAAGTTAAAAATGGCTCTTAGCTTTATTTTTTTCCACGGAAGTTTGCAAAGTTGTCGTAAAACTTCCGTGTTTTCAAAGTTTTAATCTAAGTATCATGTAAGTTAATGATTTTAAAAAGAGGTTTGGCGCTTTTCTCGCTGGAAGAGCGTATTTTTGCTAGTGCAAGTTGGGTTACTCCAAAAATATTGCAATAAAAAGGATTCTTCAGTCGGCGAATATATTTATACGATGTGCATTCTTATTATAATATCTCCGATTATTTTCTCATAAACTAATAACACCCTCTTTGAAACTTCGGACTCTTCTCGGCATAATCTCCTTGTATTTGTACACTTTTTTCACACTGGTTACGAGGGAAATTTCATAGTCACTGCGAACGCTTCTTTAGGGATCTGCTTTGATCACTGGAAAATAACTGATTCAATTGCAGCACGGATAGTGAATATGTGGCCACGAAGAGTGACTCTCAACGTCGGAAAAAAGCTAAAAGTCGCTAAGAGCCAGGCGAGGTGAGTATGGAGTGTGAAAGATCACCGTTTTTGTCACGAAAAAAAACTGTAGCGTAGCGTTTGCCGGATCTGCTGGTTTATTGTCTTGATGAAAGAGTACACGTGCAGCTTTTCCGGCCGTTTTTTACGCAATGCATGCCTTTTATTGCCATAACGCAGGACTATGTGCATAGAATCCACGAAAACGCCAACTTTAGAGGCCATGCCCATGTGTTCCCCAGTCCTTCGTCTGTCCTTAGAAACAATTTTTTTTCACTCTCTCGATCATGTTGTCAGAAAGGATGGAGCAAGGCCGAGATTGTCTTGGTGTGCTCTCACAAGACTTTCTTTAAACCTTCGAAACCACGAATGCGCATTGAACACATCCATGACACCATAACGACATGTCTAACTCCACTTGCGATGGATTTAGGAGAATTAAACTAATAGAGAAAATGAATAATTACAAGCTGTTCTAGTACTGAGAACGGCTTCATTTAAAGTATCAAAAGCAACCTATTATACTAACTGCCGTTAAAATTATATGGGATTTACAGTGACACTATCTCTATTACGCATTTTAAAATTCAATTCACGCGCTTGCATTGAAAAATAAACCACATACTTATATCAGTTGCGAGTCCCGAAAAAGGAAAGTATTATAACTGAAATGAACCTCAAACTGTTACCCACCGCGTAGTTTAGTGGATTTGCTGAAGTCGCCACTCCTGACGATGACGGTAGAGCGATTCAAACTTCACGAGGAAATGGACCACAGTTATCGCTTTCATACGAAATTCATATTCACAATGATAAAATACATTGAGTTATTAACCTTAAAATGTTATATTTTCGCGTGTTTCGCTTGAATCTGTTCATTATCATCATCATCATAAGTCAACAATCCCAAGATTGGTTTGACGCAACTCTCCATTCCTCTCTCCAATCTGCTAGCCTTTTCAAAGTAACGTATTTATTCTCTTTTACATCCTTTGTAAGCCGTCCTATGTAACTCATTCGGGGCCATCCTTTGCACTTCTTCCCTTCCGCCTGTCATTCTAGGATTGTTTTCATCAGATTATCATGTCTCATATTGTTGTCAACTAAGTTGTCCCGTCATCTGCTTAAGGTTTTTAGGATGATTCTCTTTTCTCCTACTCTTCTTAGCACTTCCTCGTTACTTTCTCGGTCGATGCATTTTATTTTCATCATTCTTTGGTAGCACCAAATTTGGAATGCTTCCACTCTCGACTTCTCTGCTGCTGTCAAACGCTTCTTAAATTGCTTTTGTTTTCTGTTCATGTCTTTCCATACGAGAAGTATAACTTGTGTTATGGTAAAATGGTCTCATATATATGTTTGCCTGCTTGGTTGTATCTTAATACAGCGTAATAAGAATTTGTTTAGGTTAAGGATGTGATGGTTATAGTTATGACTAAGTCCATAGTTTCAGAAGAAAAAACGACCTACCAGGATATCGCAATCTTGCGTTTAAATACGAAACATACCTATTAAACAAATATGGATGTCATAATCTACTTGAAAATTTGGAAAATTTAGAATAAAAATAGCAGTATTTATATTTGTGACTCATGAGATACAAGGGTATGCTTCGTTTATCACAGAGTGAGATTCGAGGAAACGATTCTCGTTGTCTCCTCACATAATGGTTCCTTCTCCTCGTAATTGCATCTAACCTTGTCACTCTAGTTGATGTGCCATCTCTGCGACTCCAATGCGCGACGTGTAATTGGCACCTCGAGTCCTGGAATGAGATTTATGGGCGTGAGACCGTTTCCGAGCGTGAGCTTTGAATCCACTACTCGTCGCGTGACACCGTGCAAACAACCCTCCACATCCCCTCCCAGCCACCCACAGATCTCATGGGAAGGGGAAGTAAGCAGGTCGGGGAGGAAGGAAGAGAGAGATATAATGGGGAGGGACATTTGATCATGTACGCCACGAATACGGGGGGGCGTGGTGGCCGAGTAGGTAGAGCACCTAGCTGCTGATCGTGGGGTTCCAGGTTCATATCCCGTTTACCCATACTATGGCCTCGGTGGCGGAGAGGTAAAGTCCTCGGCTGCCAACCCAAAAGTCGCGGGTTCGAGTCCCGCCAGGGTAATTTACCCTTATCCAGGGCATGGATGTTTGTGCACGTTTAATTGTTAAAAGTTATCAAAACCCCGATGTAAAGGCCGAATAGTGCTGTTTTCGTGGGTGTGGAAATGAATAAATAAATTTCAGACGGTTAACAGCCATACCAGAGGAATATCTAGCCTATCTTTTGAGAAAACTCGCTCGGACAGTGCAATTAAAGTCTCATTCATACAACTTCATACATTTGAAGCAGTCGGCTATTTAGCTATTTAATAGCAATGTGTGTTATTCACATGCCTGTGGCTTAGGCTGGGATGAGATCTACCCTCATATATTCAACCCAACCTTCGGATTCAACTACTGAGTGAGCGATGCTATATCGGAGATATAAATTTTGATGCTTGTACTCGCGATTGCAAGTGTAACATTGCCAAAATTAGGAAGGTATGGATCACTGTTCACATCTCCACGCTTTGGAAAACCGATTCAAACGCTGGCGTAGTGGCAGCGTAAATCAAAGCTTTAACGGAACGGATTGTTTCCTACTCTGTGTAGTCTTCTTGGCATGGATGATGACATGTCGAATATTCCCATACGCCCCTGAGGGTATATCGCGTGGAATGAGGAAACAATTGACGACGGCCCATGCAGCCAGCAATTTAAGGGACCGTTTGTCATAACATCGCTATGGAAGATAATGTGAATTGAATCTGTTTCACGTGGAGAGAGAATATGGGGCGAAGGGAGAGCAAAGAGATGTGCGTTTGCTTGGAGCGCGCCGCGAGGATTAGGGGCTGATTGGATTCCATGTCAAGGCGGTCGGCGTGATGCGACGCCGTTTGCGGGTCCGAGACACGGCAAGGGTCGATGATTAGCCCGTTGGGGTTCTCAGGCACCAATTTAATCCCGGTTTGAAGACATTCTCTTCTTATGCCTGCTGTTAGAATCTATGTGGCACTGTTCAAGGAGGTACCACAGAATTATTTTCATAATTGACGACTATGTCATGGTCGATACGTACTTATCAAATGTTTATATTTAAGGAAATTATAAATATATAAGGCAATGATTGGGGGGCCTAGTAGCCTAGTGCGTAGAGCGCTCGACTTCTGATTGAAGGGTCACAGGTTCAAAACTCATGCAATTCAAAGGTATAAAATAAATATTCCCCAATCCTCCATTATTTATTGGAAATCCATCAAACAAATGTTAAGGTATAGTGAAATACTGAAATCCACGAATCAAAACAGTACCCATAGTCATGCCACTGACTATTGCTAGATTAATTCATATTCTGTTTTATTTGCCGCCACATTCATGATAACTATTGTAGCGGCACTGGGTGCTATTATGATAACATGCTATACTGGGTGCTAATATGAGTGTTTGCAGATTCTGAGAAAAATATAGCTTTGTAGAAGTAACTGAATAAGTAAATGCAATGAAAAGCGTTATTTGGTTTATTCCGTTGCATTTTCAAGATTTTTATCGAAGCAATGGAGTCTGATTTAATAAATTCATTAATATAGATTTTGAAAATTAAAACCTCTGCAGATATGGCAGTAATCAACGCAAAAAATTAACTGAATATCAGTGATGCAAGTAATCGAGGATAATTCTGGACCCCAAATTTTGTATTCATTTGGTCCTGATAAATACTAAGTCATATTCAGGCGAAATCTAAAATTTAGCGATTAAAAATCGGAGAGGAAACAAAACCCTATTTCTTTCTTATTATGTTACCCATTTACCTACGGGGATGCGATCTTGTTTTTTTTATGTTTTATCGATGAACTCAGCTCCTTATAGTAAATGATACCACTAGTAATTGATAATTTTCTATATTTTTGCAATTGCAATGCTACTTATCAAGTAGTGAGAAGCAGAGCAGTCAATTCAGCAAGTATAATGTAAATGACGCTTATTTTTAAGCAATGAATTGTGAATTTATTTCTAAATTAATTTTATTTCAAAGTCATGTGTCTCAAGAGTTCCATTCCGTGAATCTTACGGATAGAATTCGCATCACAGCCCTCCCTATATAGATGGAATTCTGGCCCAAGCATACATATTTCATCTGAATCGGGGCTATTGCGTCAGTGGTCCCATGCAATGGATTGTTGGAAGCGTTTGATCCCCTGCCATCCTTCTCTTCGGCTGCGGTGAATCCTTGCTCGCGGACTCCTCTTGTCGTCAGCACCACCAAGGGATGGATAAGGAGCGTGGCTGGCCGACATCCGTGACCTCCCTTTACGGAGCGGCGCGCGTCACTTGTTTACGAGGGCGATTCGTATCCGTTCGCCGTTCGGGGGTAGGTATTGTGAGGGGCGCGGCGAGGGCCGGTCGGGAGGTCTCAGGGGCGTGGCGCACAGATTGAATTTCACGCCATCCATAAACACCGCCTCTGGCGGTGAATCGAAGACCGGCCGCCATCCCTCACGCTTGGCTGTCATTCTTTAGTTTCCGGTGCCTTTTCCATGGCCCCGACGTAAAGGAAATAGACATCTATGCATTTTCTCATCTTTCACTCTCTTACGTAAATAGGATTTACTTTTTGGCAACAAACATACTGCCTTCTATGAGTATTTCCTATGTTTTTCCTTCTTCTAGTTTAAAAATTTATTTTTTGCTGATTACTTTTTTAACTGTCAAAAAAATAATACATTATTACATAATAGGAGGAAAAAAAAGAGAAGAGATGACAAATAATGTGTGAAATAATAAAAATTGTTACTTTCAATGAAAAAAATAAAATTAATTAAAATAAAAAACAAAATGATAGAAAATTTGCAAAAAAATCTTATTTTATAGTCAATGCTTTCTAATCAATGTTTTCAAATCAATTGTCCCAATTTATAACATAAGCTTCTACTATCACAAACAACATACTACCCACAAAATACAAAAACACGCTTACAAAAATTATTGTATTGTAAACTGGCTGGTTGTGGTTTACCGGAACAGCTTCAACCTGCCATTTAATGAGAGTCAGATTTGGTTAACTGCACATCAAAATTGTAAAGCAAGGCTCATTGCGACAGTTGACTTTCTTTAAATTCACTCTAAAACCTAGAAACCGAAATTAATTTCAACGCAGCAGCAGAGCAATCATCTGGAATGCCTTCTCTGTATTGAAACCCGGGTCGATTAAAAAAAATCAATCACGTCAATTTTTTTCCTAAAAATTATTCTGAAAAAATAATAAAATAAAAAAATTTCACTGGAAAAGGTTAACTCTCATGCATTAATCCTGCAGGCCACGGTCGTAGTAAAATCTTTTTGGGGATTTTGGAGTTTATTTGGGGACAGGAAAAAAAACTTCTGAGGATCTACCTGAAACGGTGCCTTACAAAAATTTCAGCTAATTTCAACCCCATTCGAACCTTTAAAACACAAATTCGCGGATATCCCGTTGGTTACTTCGTAAAGAAGCGCTGCTGGCCAGTCCGTGCATACATACCTGAATAATTTTCAGGTATGACCGCTTTCCGAAAAAGTCTTAGAACATTTAAAAAACTGGCACACCTACTTCGTTCTAAATATCTCTGAGAAAATAGTGTCAGCCAACTATCTCTCCTGTCACCCCGAAAAATTTAAGATGCCTCATACTCTTCCAAATAAAGGCATCTATTATTATTATTATTATCATCATCATAATTTCCGTTAGCCCCTCACAACGCTTGCTGACTATCGAAGAAAAGACATCTTATGAGGGAACGAAGGGATAAAACGAAGAAGTATACACTATGTCCATTAGTAAACCACCTCAGTTGGCCTCATATCTAAATAAATGAATAGCAATTTTTATTTTGTCCTACCTTGCTTTTATGCAAATAAGTATGCGCTTCGTTAATTGTTAAACGCCCTCAATTGGCAACTTTAAATAGAGAAAGAGCAGTTTCAATTTTTTTTCTAAAACGAAGAAGCACTTTGAATAAAGAGACAACAGCATTTATGTTTTCCTATCTTGGATAAAAGGAAGTAGTATAAACTATGTGCATTGGTGAACGCTCTTATCTGGTCTCAAATTTAAATTAAAAAACAGCTGTTTTAATTTTTTTCCTATCTGTCCTCACTCACTCTATCCTCGCGACTTCCCTCGAAGGCTTTCATATGATGCAACCTCTTTCTCCGCCTCCTCGTCCCAGTGGGAATCCAGAGTATCGAGTGAAAGGTCGGGACTTCCTCAATCGCGGCCTGTCTTGATGAGGGCGAAATGAGGTGTTGGGATGGAAGAGGCTATTTTGTGGTGATGCGGGCGTGTCTTTCTTCTCTTTTTGTTTCTTGTGAAAGGCAGGGGTGGGCGCGAGAGCAAGAGGGCAAAAGGGTAGGACTGGCAGTAGGGAAAGGCTAAAAGAGGAGGTGGTGAATAGAATTATTTAACCTTAACTACGAGTGATACTGATAGAAGGGTATCTCCATTTTTAGCTCATGCGTTTACAATCTCGCAAATGAAGTTATTCCAATCATCACGCGTAATTTTATTTGTAATTTTTTCTTATTTGAGGGTTCTGGTTTGCTGTATAATTGGGAAACTTTTTATGGTAGTACCGATTAATTCATAAATGAAAGAGATTTTGTGATTTCAATTTTAACAATTTATTCACTAAACTACTCGACGCGTTTCAATTCATTCAAATGATTTTCAGTTGCCAAATTTTAAGCTTAAAATCGTAATTGAAACCCTTGAAAATGATCTGAAAGTATCAAAACGCGTTGTGTAGGGTAATAAATAGTTTTTAAGGGGAAACTGCAAATATATTTCGTTTATAATGAAGCGGTTACACCACATCTTACCTAAAGAAAATCAACAGTTCGACTGATAATTTAACAGCGTTATCAAATAGCATAATTATCACGTATGATTTTAGAGTTATATGCTGTGGTTTATCATGGAAACTAGCGTATACCATAGGCAAAGCGTATTAGAGCTTAACATTCAAAGTCGTTGACACAAATAAGAAGATATGAAAAATCTAATCACATATATTTCTTCATTCACTAAAGCAAAAATAATTCTCATTATATTCCTAAGTGATCTCATTGTAGGTGAAGGAGGCTTAAGAAGAAATATAAAAATACACACATTGGTCATGCTTGACTTATTATCATGACTGCATTTGATCGCTGGATTTTTCCAAGATGTGAGTCATATTTTGCGATATAATTACCGCTCTATTTGCAATGCTGTATGATCTTTTTTAATGTACTCTTTTATGTTGCTAATTTAAAGTTCAAATTGTCCTTACGTGCATTTATACATTTTCAAAGAAGGCAGAAAATTTTAGCAAAATGAAACGGATGTCAAGAAAAACATCCTAAGAAATACATTGGAGATCGAATAATTCGTCTTAATTTAGAGTATCCGTGGTTCCCGCTGCTAGAATTTGGAACGGAAATCGATATCTATGCCGGAATATTCAACTACAGGGATTAAACAAAGTTCATCCCGTATTTTCACTCGTGATGCATGAAAATTCAGGTAAGTGGAAAAAGAGCAAATGCTCAACGGTAAAATTAATTTTAAAGGATTGAATAATTTTGAACGACAGCGAATGTCAAAGCTTAAAGCAATGGTGCAGAATATAATAAATATTAGTTTTTTACCGTCGGAACGGCAAAATTTGAACGCGCCGCTGAATTTGTACTGAAAATGCTCTCGCCCGTGTATCGATGTCAAATATTTAATAAAATCCCTTTCGCGTGTAGCACCGCTTGTCACGCGGAGAAAATTTATTGCCCTCATCCGGGCAGAGCTTTGAGCCGCAGTGTATTTTCAATGTATGGGGGAGGGGCGTGGGAAACGTTGAGATGGGAGTGAGAGGGAGGGGGGGAGACCTCTGACGGCTGCAAACGGAAAGTGAAACGAATGGATGAGGCATTCACCTTGAAATTCCCACCTTTATCCCGCCAAAGGATGTCTGTATTTCTCGAGGGAAGTAATTTATCTGTCACTGGGTGCAGTGTGGGGCAGGAACGTTTATTAAGTTGTATGTCAGGCTTCTCTTTCGATGTAGTCTTCACGTTTGTTTTCTCAAAACTGCCCTCACTAGAAGTCCTTCTGGACATCTCTAATATATAAAGCCCAAAACAATGGCATATTTATATTTTGAATCGCGATTAGCCCTTTGTTTTCGGAACTGCTGGCGCGGCGGGATGAAATTTCACTTGCCAACCTAGCCATTACAGTACATGATCCAGCTGTGATGTGCGATTGCCCAAATGCTTTAATGATGGAATGACTAAGTGCTCTACAATTCACCACTTTTATGAATACCCAAAAAAAGACCTAATACAGCATAGTGAAGTCCCCGTAAAGTAACTTAATTTAGGGGAAAAATCACTTTTATGATATACCATAAAAGCAAGTTCTTGAACTGTATGTATAATTCATTGTAGGTTCGAAGATTTTCGCGGCGTTGATTAGATGATCTAGACATTGCAGTCAGCGAAACTGGTCACAAAAACACAACGGACGCGGTGAAAACCCGAATATAATGGAGAGATCATATAATTCATTGGTCACAATTTTTATTCCAAATTCACACCAGAGACGTTTCCACAGGGTTATGAGGACGTAATCAGTATTAATAATTATTGTTTCAGGTGGAGAGAATTTTCAATGGAACACCACTCATTGGCAGGCTAGGCTGTGAAAAGTAAATTTAACGTACTTACTTAAAATTCTAAGTAAGTCAGGTTCTAATGGAATTTTGTCGTTTTATGACGAGGATTCGTGAAATTTCAGGAAGAAGTTAGTGAATTTCAGCTAAGAGTTTGGTTTTGGGCAAGTTTTCCTTATATTTCAAATTTTGATACCAAAGAATTTCATGAAAGTTTCTTGATTGCTTAAGTTCATGTGGTGACGTGAGATAGTCCCGCATCTTCTCCATTTTTTTATTGGCATCATATATCGAATTAACAACTTGAATATGCATGAATAGTCATTACCTTTTAGGTAGGTAGTCTTCATGATGTCACACGAGGGAGTTTTACCCAGACTTCCTCGAGGCATACATCATATCGCGGTCTGGCTTACGTGAGAAATTCGAAACGAGGGATAAATTTACTCGAGGAGAAACTTGTAAGTGACTTTGAATCTCGCAAAATTTCATGAATTATTGAATTTATCTGGAAGGAAGGTATTTCACGCTCATGATATGGCTCCGTCCAAGGATGGGCTAATTTACCGATGGCATCGTGGGGTTACTACGGGGAGTTAGCGGTGACGCAGCGCGGGGTCGCTCTCCTCCTTCCCCGCACTTATCTCGGCTCGGCCCCGGGAGATATCTTCCCTCCACCTCGCTCTCTCTATTTCTCGCGTCCCACGTCATTTCCCTGCGGTGTTCTCCTTCTTCGCCGAAGATGAGAGATTGTGCGGTTGCGGTAAACGAGTGAAACTATAGTGCGCGTGATGAATTGGTCCCCCGACACATCCACCTTCCCCGTAATCTCTGTTTCCCTCCCCAAAGTAGGTATTACGTATAGGGAAAGTGAGTCGAGTGGCTGTTTCAATTCGCACGTGGAAACTCAAGGTGCAACCCGAAAGAGGACAAATACTTTCTGTTTGACCGCTTATTAAAATTAAAAATAACGCAACGATATTCGAGCACATAATACTGACAGGTGACTTCAATTCTAATTTTAAGGCCTATTTTTATACATGAACGTGTGTACCGACATCTGCGTTAAAGGCATACTTAAAAGTTTGACCCGTCTTTTTACCTGCTCTTCCAGTATCTCATAATAAGGGCGATTTCTTTCTTTAGAGGGGCGATTAGCACTCCCTCCTTATTACTCTGACTACAGGTGTGATCAAAAGTGTTGCAATTTTAATCCAGGTGTGTCATACAAACTCCCGCGATAAAAATATGTTCAAGGAATGTTTTACGACTATAACCATAAAATTCTCTCACTAAATACAACTAATACAACGACAACTTCTTCAACTTGGATTGATTGGGCAGTAACTGCAAACAAAGAAAAAATTCTCACTCAGGGTGTTTCCTGTCCCTAGTGTTTCTTCTCATGATCTAATATTTCTTGCTTATTCTATTAAAATTCCGAGAGCAAAGCAGTCTCTAATTCTCCATTGCAACTTAAGAGAGATGAATAACGATGATTAACTAAGTGAAGCATGTACACTTCCGTGGTCCATAGGGAAAGTGAGTCGAGTGGCTGTTTCATACCGCACGTGGCTACTTAAGGTGCATATCGAAAGAGGACGCATGCATTCTTCTTGACCCCGACCACTTTAGTAACAGATTTTTCGTTTAAAACTTACGCCATCACCTTGAAACTTTCAGCGTTCATACATTACACCGTTGTAGAAATTTGCCTGCATATCTGAAATATTGAAATTGCCTGTGACGTAAAAAAGAAGGCATTAGGAAACCAAGGACATGGCGTTGGACAGGAGGAGGTGGAGACAACTTTGGTGTTTGGGACCAGCCAGTGGACAGAAAACCAGTTGATGACGATGATGAAATTTGCCTGTATATCTAGTGTGAAAATTTTACCTTTCAATTCTTTTCTTAGACGAACTTTTATTATATTATATATTTACTTTGAGGTACAGGATAGTGTTAAAGAGGCTCTATTTTATATAAGTTTCGAAATAATAGCATATGTATTAAATGATATACTTCACCAAAAAAGACCAATAGAGGGAAAGGTATACGTCCAAAGCCACGGAGAATGTACTTGGAGAAAAAATATGCCGACAAAGTTAGTGCCGCCACAATCTGTGTTCGTGAAAGAAGTTTCCTTTCTAATGGCATATTTTCTTCGGACGATGGAAATCAAATCATATCGCATTATCATCCCCTTTTCATTACACTGAGTAGGGGACGGAATAATCACAGCAGCAGCTTGCCCGACTCAATTGTTTGTCGCGGCAGTCACTCGAATGGCGGTACGATAGATAATATTTAATTGATGCCTTTTAAAAACGCCCATTTTAATACAATATTGCCAAAAGTTCTACTTATTATAACCCTTCCTCTTTTCTCTTCATACCAGGCACCTTTCCTTGCACTTGGTCGGGGTCAAGCGATTCTATTGCGGCCTACGAGTTGCACGGTGAGATAGGGAAGACGATGGGAAGGGTTTGAATTTCCCTCGTTGAAGTTTGACGTAAGATTAGCATTATCGTGGGGCATGGGAGGGAAGCGGTACTAACAGATGTTCTGGATGTGCCTTAAAGATATAATTCTGTGGCACTCTTGTCCATCTACCAAGTACAGTTCGCCGATCGACCTTTGCACCCTTAATTGCCGGCCTCAGTGGTGGAGGGATAAAGTCCTTGCCTGCCGCACAAAGGGCCGCGGGTTCGAGTCTCTCCAGGGTATGTTGTACATTTCCAGTGCATGGTTGCTCGTGAAATTTAATTTTTGAGTAGAATCCCCCGATGTAAAAGGCCACTGGTGCTGTTTCGGTTGTATAAGATTACTGAATAAATAAAGTCGGTTGTAAAGAGAGGCAGCGGAAACGAGCACCCAGGGCGGGCGCGCGAGTTTACACTGCTGAGGGCCGGGACTTAAGTCCGAGATTTTTACGCCGGCACATCTCAGAAGGGGAAGGACAGAGGGAGGAAAAAGGAAAGGAAGCGCCGACCACGCCTCTGGGATAAGGGTAGGGACGGAAGGAATTGGGTAGGGAACTCCACACCGTCATCAGGGTGGCGTGAGCCACTATTAGCTAATCCAATACTTGCTCTTCCTACAGAAATGAAAGAATATTCTATAATAAAGAATACTCCATAGATTTTTCTATAGATTATAAGTAGAGGCATTGTGGCAGCATAGAAGAGCCCTTTCGCAACACAATCCGTGCAGATCTGACCTTTAGTCCCTCTTCATCTTACTGCTGGTCTGCCCCAAATGCTCAAACATTCAGATCATAATAAATGTAACTTGCGCCATCAGTTTTCACTCTGGGTAACACTTCCTTAATGTCACTTCGGCAAAATGCCATCGATACCATCCGAAAGGAAACTGATTTTCACGGGGGCCGCCATTGGTGGCACAAGCTTGGTTGGAATACTTCTTTCCCCCGTAGTACGGGAACGTTTGTGCCGATTGCAGGAAAAACATAAACGTTTTTCCCTTTATTTTTAGGTGCTATTCCGTCGTCCTAAAATTAGGGTAGTTTCCTTCTTTGAGGGGCGACGCGACGGTCGGAATAATTCTTACTCCGTATGTAGTACACGACCGTGTGTACCGACAACTGCGTTAAAGGCATACTTAAAAGTTTGACCCTTCCTTTTTACCTGCTCTTCCAGAGTCTCATAATTAGGGCGGTTTTCTTTTTTAGAGGGACGATAAGCAGTCCTTCCTCATTACTCTAACTACAGGTGTGACCAAAAATATTGCAATTGGTTGTTTCCTGATGCTTCTATTGGCTCAAGCGATAACTCGATGGTGGAGAATGTTGAATGGGCGTGTTTCTTCATCCCTGCATCCAATAGTATGCTCCGAGCTGTGAAAGCGTTAGCATCGTTCAAAAAAAGATGAGTTTTTACATGTCGTTCGCCGGGAAAGAGTAAAATCATACATGTCAGCATAATTGTTTGTGTAAATCCCTGTCCAGTGATTGCTCAAGATAGAGTCAACTTTGGAACAATGCCATTCATTCACATCGCTCTCAAAACTCCAAAATCATCTTGCTGAAAATTTCAAAATGATCCATCGGGACTATGTCTTCCATGTCTCATTCACAAATTTCCGGGTGGCTTTAAAAATTTGCATTCCCTCCATCGCGCTTCCATGATCCCTTGTAGTCTCACTTAAAGTATTCACGTATTTAATTGGTATTTGGTATCGAATCGGTAAAAACACACGAAAATCGATAGAATACTTTTTTTGTAGATGAAAGCAAACTGAAAGAATTTGACTCGGTGATTAGACATTTCATTAATCAGTCACCCACTTGCATGGAAAACCTCGACAGTAAGGCTATCAGGGGATTTAAATGGTCTCGTACCTACTCTGCCGCTCATATTCTTTGGCCTTCTTTGGATATTTCCCTCACGAAGTTTTAGACTTCCATCTGTTGCAGCTGCAGGTTGCAGGCTGTTACATCATTGCTTTCATTGAGGCTGGCATCTTTCCGGTTTAAGAGGATGCATAATTCCTACTCAACGGGTCGCATTTTTATATTAACGTAAAGCATTATACATTTTGACTCTAATGCTATCACTCAGAAATATTCAGGATGCAGGGGAACCTTTATAAACATCAGTCACTACCTCAATCAGTGAAATTTGCATATGAGAAAATTATCGCCTCGTCAACCTGAGGCTGAAATAAACACACACTGAGCCACTGATGAATTAGTTGTGCATTGAAATTTGAAAGCATAAAGTGAGTTAGAGTTTATGACTAAAAGACTCACCATTCCAGTTCATTAAAAATTGATTGAACAAAAATTTATTTTTGCATTATTTTTAGATCTCCATCAAAACATTGTTTTTTATAAAAATTATTTTTATTCAGTTTTATTTTTTATGTGCAGGTACGAGAAATAATCAAATCATTAATTTTAAAATATCATGACAAAAGGGCACGGTTTAAACTTGAAATTTGTCAGGAAAAAAATGACAATTCGAAGGGGATTGTTGAGTCCTCTTGAGGAGGAATCTCTTCTTTTTAGTCCAGATTCTTGTGTATTATCGAGCGCACGCTGACATCGATGGAAGCCACGTGTAAAAGAGTCTGTGACTTAAGCTTCAGCAATATTGTAGTGTGCTTTGATTCTCTTTTGATTTTTAATGCAGGCTCCCTCTTTGACGGCACGCACTCACGCCCTCAGTGCTTCAACTTCAAGGATATTAGTGATACGTGTGGGTTGAGTTTGCTCCTGACTGAACCAGAAGTGTGTGACTCTAACACTTTCAGGGTAATCGACTAGTTTCTCACTCAAGGCTCGATTCAATCGCAGGGATTTTTTTGGTGCTCATAGCACCAGCTTGGATCATCCAAGTATCATAACCCAAATTTCAATGCGGTAAAATGCAGTTAGTGATCAAATCCTCTCATAGCGAGCCCGCCCTGGTTTTCCTTGAAGCTTAAAATGCGGGATATGATTTCTAATGCCCAACTGTGGCTTTAGGTAATTATCCCATCATGCTTTCTTAAATTTTCGCTTAAATTGATAGAGGCCCCATGCTTTAGCGTACTTGATTAATAATGAAACACTGACTTGCAATTTTCCACAAAAATAAAATTTAATTCGACTCGAGTTTCGATGTTACTACATCATTTTCAAGGTACAACTGAGAGAGGAAAAATGGGATGGAAGGTCCTCAAGGAGGTGGCTGGAATGGGTAGAAGTGCAAGGCGTGGGGGGGGGGGGGGAGGGGAGAGTGGAAAAACCAGAGGAGGTAAAAAGGATGGAAATTGAAGGGTTTTTTCCAGGGTTAACAAACTTTGAACATAGAAATGAAAGCATTTGAATACACGTGGCGGTCTTTATATCTTCGGGTGTTGTTTCCGAGGGCCATCGGTGAATGGTGTGGAAAGGGGGGGGGGAAAGATTTTGTAATGATTTTGTACTTGATTAAATTGTTAGGGGCACTGCATGGTTATCCATCTATTTCATTGAGTAAAGTTATTTTTTCTCAGATTCCGAGTGCAATCTCACGCTAAAATCACAAGTGGCTTAGATTTCCATGCTTCGTTATCTACACCAATGCAATGTTTATATTAAACACGAAAACACAAATTGCCTTCGATGCTACCGGTACCTCTATTCAACATGTAATTTACCTATTCATCTGTAATTTGGAGATTTAGATCCAATTCCTGTCAGAATCAACCGTTTTTTTCATTGTGTATTTTAATTTATTGTTTTCTATTTGAATCCCTGAATTTTTTCGAAATACATTTAATTTTTAAGCGTATCTATTCACATAAATATTTTACAAATTTATGCTTTAACACTAAACAAGTAAATAAAATTGACACCAACATATTTCTGTTATCAGTGGTGCGGTAGAAGCGAAACTTTCGAAAGTACTTCTTCAGTGATCGAAAGTGTTGATCATTAAGATCGTATATGGAGCTAAACGAAAATTCTGCTTTGGATTTCCATTTGCTATTTTGCCAAGGTCTTTCCGATGAAGCCTTCTTTCAAATGGAAATATAAATAATGTTTTCCAAGTACCAAATCAAAATATCGAGTAAAGACCAGTGTGAATTTAGCTTATGAGAGATTCATTGTGAAATGCTGTTAGAAGAACATTACACCAATTGTAGCTATATTAAAGGGAGCAGATTTATATTTTAACCAAATCATGAGGCCAAATAAAATTTTCCGTGATCATCATCAAAATCACTGATTATCATTCCTGAGGCTGATTTAACGCAGCTCTCCATTCAATTCTTTTACCAGCTATTCTTTTCACTCTTTTGTTAACTTTCTCATTCTTCTTTGCCTATTCTATTTAATTCATTCCCATATCATACTTTGTTGATCTTTCCGTCCCTTTGTCACTCGAATATTGTCCGTATTAGTCCATCCCGCTTCAAGATATAGCCAGTTAAGTTATTTAATAAACTTCTAAGCGTTTTCACTAGGCTTATATTTTACCCTACTCCCCTTAGGACTTCGTCGTTGGTGACTCGGTCGAATTATTTGATTTTCATAATTTTTCATTGCACCAGCTTTCGATTGCATTTACGATTAATTTCTCTGTTGCTGCCATCCTCCGTATCTCAGTGCCATAGATAAGTATTGTTTCACCGTGATCGTATTGAAAATAATTACCTTTGAATAAACACACATTCTCCTTTCCTTGCTCAACTGCTATTAAGTAAACAGGGAGCCAACCGATGGAGGGAGTAACTATTTTTGTTAGAATATCATTGAATACATTTGCGGATTGTTCAGCGTTATTTTTAAGACCATGGAGGAATTTTTTAATTATTTTAAATTGCACGCGCTATTTGAAAGGCAGTACGTTAGAGGAAAACGGATACAGTAGTAAGGACATCAGGAAGAGAATAGCATTAGCGAAGGAGGCGTTCATGAACAGGAAGGAGCTTCTGAGAGGATCGTTGTGTAAGAGTTTAAAGAAAAGGCTGGTGAAGAGTTTGATTTGGAGTGTAGCTCTCTACGGTGCGGAAACGTGGACACTGAGGAAAGAAGACGAGAGAAGATTGGAGGCATTCAAGATGTGGGTATGGAGAAGAATGGAGAGGGTGAAATGGACGGAGAGGAAAAGGAACGACGAAGTGCTAGATATGGTTGGCGAGGAGAGGCAGCTTTTAGATGAGATACGCAGGAGACAGAAGGTATGGATGGAGTTAGTGCTTAGTGGTGAGGGGATGCTGAAAATGGTGTTGGAGGGTAGAATGTTAGGTAAACGAGGGAGGGGAAGGAAAAGAATAGGTTTTTTAGATAGATTGAAAGAGAGTAGGCCTTACAGTGAATTAAAGAAGGCAGTGCTGGAAGGAAAGGGAGGCTCCCAGATCGCTTCTCGAATACTCCATGGAAACCTACCTTAATCGGTAGAATACTATAATAAATTTGAAATTTGGGCAGATTTTGAACCCCCTGCTTTGAAGTTGTGAAGCGAGTGTATTTAGAAATTCTTCTTTACTTGCATATTTTTCATTCCATACCTTTTCATTGCTGTAGAAACTCGGTATTTTTAGATCAATTCATTCCACGTGCTTGCCATTTGAATACCGCTCGCTCATCCAAATAAAGGTATCTGGGTCTTTGTATTAAAAAGTGAAACTTTCTCTGGCTAAAAGGATCTGTTTCCTTGCTATATTAAAAGCTTATTAATTATATCGCATGCGAAGGAGAGTCGAATATTCCCTTTCTCTTGATTTTTCTGAGTAAAAACTTAGTCATTAAATCATTCATAAGCCCATATTTTTCGTTATACATTTTAAATTCTTCTATTGTAATGCTTTTATTATTTATTGCCAATTATTAACCTAGAGTAATGCATGTTAAATACAGATTTACCTGAACCAAATGTAAAACTGTGATCATGGTCGTTGCAATATGTTCTCTTTTCTTTCAGTTTCAGTTGTGTTCCTAAACTCACGATAATTTGCTTTATTAGCTTTGTCTAGTCAGCAAAAATTTTTCCAATTTTATCTGTTTTCTAAAAATGCTTCATAATTTATCAAAGGTCTATATCATTCTTTTCATATTTATTTTGTAGAACTGCTCCTTGATGGGATATAGAATAGAATTTCTTTGATGATCCACACAATAAATATTTCTGCTCAATTTAAAATGTTATTCAAATTTATATGGAACAAAATATTTTTATGTTTAGCATTCCAATTATCTACGGTCTTTCTCGTTTTAATATATGCAACCAGTAAGAAACTCCTTACGGTTATTATTTTTTGTAATTTCGCTTATGTATCGTATTAAATTAAAGTATTAAAAATATGAGCTATAATAGTTATTTATTTTGAGCAAATTCTATCATACTACCTGTATTTATAATTTTCTCTCCTAATTGCCCCTCCAGGTGTGCTTATGAGAACTTTCAACGGACAGTAAATGAATATGGAGCAATTTTCTCAAAGATAACTACCATAGATATTTAGAACCAATTTAAAAGTTTTAGTACCAAAATGTTCTTTTAAGAAGTATGTTTTTGTAGATCTGGCAAAAAATGTCGCTCACTAAACTCCACACTTTAAAAATTTTGCTTCCGTTCAAATTTTCTATTGTTAAACATTATCACGGTTGTGATTGTCGTAATACAGTTGACATTGGCAGAATATCAATTGACCTCGATAGTGATTGCTGGGCAATGGAAACCTAGGATGGAATTAAGTTATAAAATTGAGGAATATTACAAGCCTAGTCTACTCCGAAACAGAACATTATGTTTTTTACGTTGGTATTCCTCTGAATAACCGAATGTTTCAGTGTTAAGGGAGAAAAATGTACTCTCAAGGACAAGGACACCTGTATTGTGACTTAAAACGAACACGCTCAGGCAGAAAGTGATTCAGAATTAGCTTTTACCAAAAATTTCACCCAAGTTTGATCCAATTTATATGCCGTCTACACTCCAAATGGTGTCAAAATCTCATTATTTTTCGGGGATCGCATTTCCTTGAAAACTTCAGAAGCATAAAACTTTCAATCATTTGGATGGAAATAAGCTCCGGAATAAGTTAGAAGATTTTAGAATATCTGGAAAGTTGTGTCAAAGGCACCTTTTACTTCCTGAAGAATGAATTCCTCGAATTGGCTGAGGGAGGCTCCGAATCCTTAGAAAAAGAGTTTGGTGTGAGTGTGCGAAGATACGGAATTGTGCGCGTTTCCTCTATATCCGTGGAAAAACCGCCCGTACGGTTCGGAGAGCTCGTGGATCATCGCTGCCCACCCGCGACAAATTTAGTTCGTGCCTTATCTTTGAAAAGAGCCGAAGACTTGGGTTGGATCGAGTGTATCCGGATGACTGAGGCTATTTTGCCAAGTCTCCCCCGAGTTCGAGAGGGACGGAGCACCGACCTCAACTTGTCGTGTCAAAATCCAACAATCCTTTCGACACCACAGGGAACTTTCATTAAAATCAAGCACGGAGGGGAGGGGGTTACTATGGCAACCAAAACATTCTCTCCATATAAGTTGACCACTGTTCCTTGCCTCTTAAGCTCAGAGTTAATCATGATGAGTTTTATCTGTACTAGTTCGAAAACCCTGATGTATTTTTGTATTTATAATCTTAATAATCTGAATTCAATTTCTATCTTCAAGATAAGATGAATACAAGATAACTGAATTTTTAAATTTTATCCTACCATTGGTATTATTTCGAAGTTCTACTGGTTTTAAAGATGATTTTATTCACCTTGCAACTTCATTTTATAAATGCCTAGACCTTGCTTGTTTTGGATCGATGCCAAGAAAAATTATCATCTTCACAACATTTGAAAAGCTTTCTTTATTGATTTCTTTTTTTACAGTCACTTTTACCATTTTTGGAAGGCTTCATTTAGGATAAACGGAAAAAACTTCTACATTGCAAGATCGTGCTTTGTGAAGTTTTAAGATGTCACCGATTTAAAATCGTTCTAAAACTTTTACGGTAATTTTCAAGGAGTTATGGCTATTGTGTCCAGATCTGGTGGAATCTCTGGCTGAATGAAGTGGTTGGGAAATTTAGAAAGTAGCGACCTGAAAATTCTGATTCCATTTTGTATTAATTAGGTATTCTTTTACTTAGGTTATTGATATCCGGCGCTCCCTTTGACACACGATCAATCCTTTCTTAATAGGGAGGATAAAGGAGATAGCCGGTTTCTTTAGCAAGCGAGCTATTCCATTGTTAAATTCGTCCAGTGTTTGCCACTGCTGAAGCGCATTCGCGATAGCAGTTTAATTACAGCTTTATGCTCAATCTTATAAAAATTATGATTCACTATTGTATTCCTTATTCTTTTACTTAGGTTCCAAGTTTCATTGATCGGAGTAGTCTTTCATGCTTCATGAGAATATATTTTGCATAAGGTTATTTGTTAAACTTCTACCAGATGGTTGTTTAATTTAGTTTACTTAGTATTGTGAGTTTGATTGTTTTAATAGCCAGCCAAGAAGATACTTATCATTTGCAGCCACGACTGAGATTTGGTAAAAATGTGACTCCTGAGTGATTTCTTCCGAGATATATTTTTAGCAAATTTTGAGGATTTGTCATTCATTACTTATGATTTTCCATATACTCTTCCAGAATTACTGATTTTGGGAACTTTCATTTGACAGTTATCTCTAATGGCTGGTATTTCTTAAGTACCCCACCCTGATTTTTTTCTATGCTTAATAATATCATTGTGCATTTAAAGCTAGGATTAGCTCGTGTAGCAAGAGTTCCGACTATACTGTCTTGACTAGTGAGGGATTTTGGCCAAGTGTCGCGATTCGGTGAGTGTCAAGAGCACCGACCTCAACTTCGTCTCGATACCCCTCGCTCCCTTCGACACACGAACGAACCTTCATTAAAAAAAAGGGAGATAAAGATGGCAAGGGGTGGGAGAGGACTGACTAGTGGGGGCTACCATGGCAACCGAGAGGAGGCTGGGAGATCCCTGATCGGTGGCTGTGGGGACGATACGGTATCGGGGCGTGATTTTCAATTTTTTTTGCAGCGACACTTTATTTTTGTTGCCGTTCGCTCGCTCTTTTCCTCAACACCGCCTTCGCCGCTCCCCTGAGGATCCCGAAAGGGAGCGCCACTGTTGTCATCTTCTCCCTCCACTCGAGGAAAAAGGAGGTCGCCCCTTCCACTCCCTGTCTTAGCCACCCTTCCTTATTCATTTCACGACCGCCCCCACCCGCAATCTCCCTTAGCAACGAACCTTAGGAAATCGCGGACACAGACGAAGGGCAAGGGTGGTGCCCAATCTTTCGTGTGGGGGGAAGTCTAGTCTGCTGCCGGTCCTGTATTCTTCCGGGCGACCAAGATCGAAGTGGAAAAATCCAAGATTGTTTTAATCATTGGACGGTAGTTTTCTGGAGCAGGGGCTGTTTTGCTCTGATGGGTGGAAATATTAGGCCAAATGCCACGTTTTGGAGAGTTGGAGAGAGAGAGAGAGCGACCTGAACTGAAAATCCGAGGAACGGATCTAATATTTCTGATTGGTCGATTTTGATAATAGAATTTGTTTCGACTATCTAAGTATTTAGGCTTTATCGGCAAACTAGTCGCAGGAATTTGTCTCGGGTCTCAGCTTGATCAGGTTTTTTCATGACCGATAATAGGGTAGTTTCCTTCATCAAAGAAAACGAAAGGCATTGATTGCGATTCGTTACCCACCATTAGTGTATTCATAATATAACAATTATTTGGTTTTAAAGGTCCCAGTTTAGACGAATCTTAACCCCTTGTGGTCCAACCTCGAGCCTGACTCGACAAGTTTTGTGCTACAGGCACTTGACTTGTCTTAGCATCAGGTCTTCTTACGAGTTGAGCTCGACATCAATGCGAAGCGACTTATACAAGGGCAATGTTTCAAGAGATTACCTGATTTGCCGTCAACTCGAAGTTAGATCTGATGCTCATAGCACTAGACTTGTCGAGCCAGCCTCCACGCTGGACCGCAAAGAGTTAATGGCCAATTTTAACTCATTTGAAAAAGGCCAGATTGGCGCCCACGCAATGCCACTCCACGTGGCGTCACAGGGAACTTTATTCTATACGAGTAGTCAGGAATTTTACATCGCCTGAGATTACCAATGAGGTTCAGAGCTCAGGAAACATTTCTTAATAATCACCAAATAAAATTGCCTACGGTCGGAAAGTTTTATTCATTTTATAGGACATTAATGATCCTTATTTAAGCCAAGCGCTACATGCTAGCAGGGTACTCTACGCTACCGCCCTGCTCGGCAGCAAGCAGCCTGCATTGTAGTGGCGTTCATAGCCTCACACCCAGGTAGCCTCACACAGCAGAAGCCAGACGTTACACGGGCTTTTCCCTGCATTCATTGTTAGCCGTCGCGTTTTCGCGCGCTTGAAAATGTTCAATGTTTATTTAATCGCGAAAAATAGATATCGTCATTAAAAAATCTAAAATCGTGAAATGCGTACTCCAGGAGTAATAATCTTTCGATTTAGGCAGTAAAAAAATAATGGAAAACCAATCTATTCGTTGATTAACTCTCGATGTCGTCATATCTCGGATGTAGTCGAGGCGAGATGATCATCGAAATGACGGCTTTTGGAAACCTGATCCGGTGGACAGCCCAAGAAAAATTTTTGTAGGCGTTGACATTATTGGTGCAGGCCAATGCTCGATGGGATTCCATTGTAATTACCTACAGAAAAAAAACACCCTTCAGTACTACCAAATATAAAATCTATTGCCGAGTGTTCCTCTTTAATACTCCATCATTAGGATTACTTTAATTCCTGGTAATCCTATGGTAAATTGAAAAATGCTGACTCAGCATTAATATATGTATGCAGAATTAGTGAAAATATTTTTCAGTGTGTATATTATTCATTCAATTTTTTGATTTTTTCATTGAATTTAATGCACATGGAGTAAAATAGATGTTATAATTATATTAAAATCCATTGCAAACTTTTTATTTGTTTAGGCGTAGCACACCTCGAAAAAGTCTAAATAACAATATTTAATAGGGAGCGATGCGTTGCTTCACTGTCAATGAAATACTTTGCAATATTCTGTGCGTGAGCATTAAATAAAATGCGAAAAATATTAAAATATTTTGTGTGAAATTCCTTCATTGACTTCTTACTACCATCCTAATCATAACTCATTTTAAGGAGAACCTAGCAAATGAAAATGATGTACGTCCCTTATTCTCTCTGAGGCACAGCAAAAATAGCTCTCAATTTCATTAGCATTGAACGCTGTCTTGAATTTTGGGAAGTTTTTGCGAGGGGGATTCATTATAATTTTCTTCTTGTGAAACCTGTAACGCTGTATCTGATACCGTACTTTCCATAAGTTTGGTCGTCGCAAAAATAGTGATAATTCAGTCAGATACAAAAGCAGATATCATAAAAAAAAATTTCTTTTGGCTACCATCTCTTGGAGTAGGAATGTATATCACTGCCAATTAAATGCCTCTTCACTAATTAGGGCTCCATGGTGGTGGGATTCTGGCCTTGTCTATCGGTTATTGTGCATCGTGAATTACTTGTCATGGACTCACTCTATGAATTGCCTTCCTTTGAAGAAAAGAGAAGTTTACTGTTACCATAATGGGTTTCAGATATAATTATTTTCCACTTGTATAGTTTTAAGGGGTTCCCAAAAACCAGCGTCAGACCTCTCATGCTATCTGCAGTGGAAGAGAAGTAAAGTGTTTGACTCTCAGCGACCTCTTCTTGGGCTCAACGCCACTTCTTAACATCATCATGTATTTTTTATTACAATCTGCGTTACGATTGAGTGTTCTTAACATTTTCTTATCCTGCCTCATTCTTTTTTCTTGAAAACATTTGGGTGATAGGTTGAACATTGGTGTACACTCCGCTCTCTCTGCTTCGTCATCATTTCCTCCGCTCCAAGCACTCCGCGATTTCACTTTCTGTCGAATTTGCGGTTATCTTATTTACTTCCAGCCTACGTAGGTGAAAGTTACGGTTTCTCAAGCACCAAAATACACTTTCAATTATTCTCCATATTTATCTTTCTTCCGATAATTCTCAAGGAGGACCCTTCGCTTATTCCTAAATTCCACAACCAACGCTCTTATGACTCTCCCGTAGCCCTTTCTTGGCGCGAAATAAACTCGTCTTTGACCCTTTGATGTAAGGAAGCTTTATATTGACTCTCTCAAATTACAGTTTATAAATTCTTCTAATTTAACTTCAGCAAAGAAATTACTGAAAAATACTTATAATAATCGCTTGTTTTCCGGAAAATTTCGTTAAAACTTATGGCAAGACATTAAAAAATTTGTGGTTGTGATACGGTTTAACAGGAATGACGCCTCTTCCAGTAATCCGTGTGAAGAAACTTCCAGCTAGTTTCCAAGACTAAAGAGATAAAAATATACAATGGTCGCCAATGCATGGTAATTTTGTTAATAAACGTCGCTTCATCAGTTACTAACTGATGACTAGGATACGATATATAACTATTAGAAAATTGAATGATATCATGTGGGCCAAATGTAATTTAACTTTTCTTAGTAATTATGTGTAACTAGCCTTTTGGCGATAAGGTAATTTTCAGATTTAAAGACGGGAAAAGGATCAATGAAACAATGACACCATTTAACCCTCTCTAACCTCTGGGAGAAATCAAGTTTCAACATTTTTCATTGTGAAAACTTGAAAATTTTTCACTCAATCATAATTATCGTGGTAGCTAAATATTTTTTCATTACAATTTACACCACAAAATAATGCGTAGTTCAGATAATTCCTAAATATAGCTGCAACTTTATATATTTTTGATGTTGCTTAGAATCAGAATTGCGTTAAAGTGGGTTAAGCGTGTGTTACCACGTATGTATCTAATTATAAAGCCTTATTAGGCGTTAAATATGTAATATGAAAGCCGATAAGCTATGTTAATTCAATTTCAATTAACTAAGAACGAAAAATTTTTAAGGAGACTTTCATCTCTGCATAAATTTTCCTCCTCTGAACCAATTGCATTCATCAGGTTAAGGGATTAAATTAGACTTGCTCCTTTAAATTCCGCGCGGCTCCCATTATAGCTGCGGAATATAGAGCAACCTTTTACAAGCACAGATGCTCGGCGTCTCTCCCATATCGTTCGTGTTCCATTCAGGCCTCGAGGATGAGGAGGCGGAGGGGAGAAAATGGAAGGCGATGCGCTCAACAACTCGTCGCCTCTATTCTTGTCCCCAATCCTCCTTTGAACCACTCCGCCCATCCTAAGACCCCCCCCAACCCCTCTCCCAATCCCCTCATAAAGTCTCCCCCACCTCCCTCCTCTCCTCACAATATCTCCCTTTCTTTCCTCCCCCTTCCCTACCTCTTTACCGAAACACATAAAAAGTGATATCGCCTCTTTGCCTCATCCTCTTGGCCACCCCCCCCTCATTCCTCCCACGCGTTCAGCTTCTTCTTCATCTCAGCAGCCCTCTCGGTGACTTTTCTTATTCTACTCTCGGATCGCAGCTTCCGACGATGCGTCGCCGCGATCACTCCGTTGATGAAACACGGTGTGTTAGTTTTCCAAAAGGATCCACTATTTCGTTTGATCGCCTAGATCACATTTATACACATATATTTGCTTTGAGAAGATATGACAATTTTGGGCCAGTAGTTCCAGCCAAAGGGGAATTCAGTCTCTTTCCCATACGATGGGATTGCGTAAAATCGATCATGCTTTGGCCTGAGCTGAAAGCTTCCTCGGAAGGATGCATCACATGATTGAGCAATACATCCCTCGGTTATTCAAATAAAAATGTAGTGTGGCACGCTCATTGGAAGTTTTGCACAGTTTCAAGCTGCTCGTGGAGATAGAGTTGAAGTTGTCTTTGGCGATGACTTTGTCAAGTAAGCTATACTTATGATCTCAATGGTTTCAAGCATCAAGATTACACATTCTCCCTTCTCGGGTCGCCGTATTATGTGTTTTTGCTGGCGTGGTACCACGGTATTACTCATGTAAAATTTTACGTTTACTCATTTAAAATGTACGCTTCCTCGTTGAAATTTTCTGGGAGTGCAGAATACATCATAGTCAACATATACTTACCAGTTTAAAAAAAAATGCGTCCGAGAAAATTAGGAGATAAAATTATCAAATTGGAGATGCAGGAAAATTTTAATTATGGATTGATTTATACGTAAAACCAGAAATATTCACGATGATAGTATGAGCATCAATCAAAAAATGCGTCACCAATGAAAAGCGGTCGAAAGGGAAGTATGCAATATCTTGAATCTCTCTATAGACGGAGAAAACTGTGAAGTCGGTACGAAATTCTATGTAGTTATTTTATGTAAGCTACATTTTAATTTTATTGTTATAGCTGCGAACCATCAATGCCATTTTTTATGGTTTCGTGTCAATAATAACTGCATCTGCTTGAAGTGAAATCTTATTATTTATTATTTTGGAGAAGCCACATCAGGTGACATAATTGATACCAAAAGAAATTAGTAACTAGGAGTTTACGAGATTGAAGTATTTTATTTTACAAACAATCTTTAATGCGGATTCATCGCGCAGTGGGAATCGATATTGTCTGAAAACCTCTGTAGTAAAAAGATTTCATCATAATTAAAAAAGTTTAAAAGTGTTGGCTCATCTCCATTGATTTTAAATATTTAAAAAAATGTATATGCATAGGATGCATTTGGAGAGATTAAAGAATCTCGTTTTGTTATAAACAAGGATTTAAATTTGAATATTTTAGAATTGATCACTATTTTTTGTACATTTTTAAAGAAAAGCTGGGATAGTCCCGAAGAAAACTTAAAGCTTCATCCATTTTCTTCAAGAAGTTTGGATGCTAGCAGAGTATTTGAGAATAATATCATAATTAGTTTCAGTGGCTTGAGGCGACGAAGTTACATCTCAAAATTACAAAAGGAATGCATATCTTACTTGGAAAAACTATTCAGCAGAGATAAGACGCATAATCGGATTCTTCCTTCTTGCCGGAGTTTAATGCGCAATAAAACACGCTCTAATCGGCCCAGAGTTGTTAGCTATCGTCACTTTGCTTTTGTTTAGTATGCAATGAATCATTTTTTCAGAAGAATTGCGGAATTTGAGGGGGAGTGAAGCACAGTAAAGTACGCGAAAGAAAGGATTTCATTAACGCCACGTGCAGTGGAAAGTCTGTCTTTCCCAGCCTGTATGTACTAGATTAATATCACAGAACTGAAAGCACATTGTCTCTAGAATTCCTATGAATATTGAGTAGGTACTTTAGGATAAATACTTGGAGCGCATTAATTAAGTGGTTCTATTGAATTAACTGAATTGCATGACATGTATAATGCTGAAATGTTTGCTTAGAACTCACCTCAACGAAGGATTAGTTTCAGTCTGCCGTCGTATACTGTGAATTTCCTAACTTTTGATTCTGGTGCCCATCTGTGTGGAGGAAGCGACTTATGTCGATTGGAATATGCGAGGAATTTACATTTTCCAACCTTCGTTGAAGGGCGGCATATGGTGGAGGAGCTCATTACTCCATTCAATCTACTTTCCCAAGAACTTGAGTACGCGCCTAATTTTCCGCTCCGCCTGAATGACGCGAAACACCTCAGCTATCACCGTAGCCTCCCCTATCAAGAGCTACTCCAGCCATCAACATTCAGAGCAAACAACAGAAAATTGACCCCCAAGATCCGAATGATGATATCAAGGTTTACGTGAGGCCATGCATCATACAATGGTCATCGACTCATTTCAGTCCTCCTGCTGCATTTGGCCCCGTGGCTTGGTGTCTCGAAGCTTTCGATTCAGAGGTGAGTTCTAGGTGTGATTAACCCTTCCGAGGAGAGCAACGTACGTTGGGGGATAGGAATATCTCGATAAAATTAATGCCACTAGTCTCTGCGATAAATTCGGTTCCTTTCTGATGGTAAATCATTCTTTGGAAACATCTGCGACGAAGGAATTTCAAACTCGTTGTATCGTGTCCCTCTTTCCACTCTACCACTCAAATACGAATTACACGCAGTTTTCCTGCCCCGGGTGTGTCTCGCGTTGGTTATCTGAATGTTTTCGCATTTGATAATCTCCCTGCATTCCAAATGTTCCATTTAACTATCTTGCAAATAATTCTCTGTATATTCCCTCTTATCTCTGTTTTTCTTTCGTAATACCAAGAACCTTATCTTGTATTAGGGAAGGTCCAACCGTTGGATTGCTAAAATGCAATTAAAATGGAAATTTCAATTGTTATTGGAAAGCCAAAGCTTGGAGTAGGCCTTTAAACATTCAGAAACCACCGCAAATTAAGATAGAGGCAATCAAGCTGGGTGCGTTCCAAATCAGTTTCCATCTAATATATATGGTTAAATAAATGAATATGTACCTTGTATCAATTGCCCTCGTTGGAACTCGGTCTGAGATTAGCACAACGCCGGAGATGAAACGAATTATCTCGCAAGCCAGTGGAGATGGCACAGACAAATAAGCAATAGTTGAGGGTCAGAGGTTGATAAGATCTTCTTTGGTTAGAACGTCCTCTTATTTGAATTTAACGATACTTTCCTGAATGCTGAAGCCACAAGTTTATAATTATGTAAAACTTCATGATTGAATGAGGTTAGCGCTGATAAAAATTGCTTGCTAATTCACCCATTTTTGCCCACCTGACGTATTGAGAAAGTAGCCAAATATCTAAAAATTATTAATGGAAGAGTCTAAAGTGCTTTCGTAGAAACCAAGTTCAAGCAAATTTATTCTAATTTTATTTATATTTTTATGCATATACTTGAAGAATACCTGCGAATGGCCTTGAAATGCTGATAAAATACTTGTATATTATCACTAAAATGAAGGATTTTAGATTGCTTGTTATGCCTCAAGTGTAGTTTTGAGCCATGGCAATACACCATAGGAATTTTTGCCTTGATTATTCTGTGAAAGAGGAGCACGGAGAGAGAGACGCCATAATCAAGGGAGAACAATGATAGACAAGTTCATAATGGGTAAAATCATCTTCGTAATAGCAGAGAAAACGTAGTGATTTTCCACAATTTACAAATTAAATATAATCGCTACTGTTCAAATGATTTTAATTTTGATATTTTACATGCAATAGACATTTGATAAAATGTATGGTGAAAATTTCGTAAGTGAGGTAGTGCCGTGGACGAACTCACCCCTTTTCTCACTGCGCAGAATTCTCTCCCATTGGGAACCTTCATAGAAAGCCTTGACCGAGCTCTTTTTTCCTTATTCAGTCCTTAGTCCTCAATCCCACTCAAATTTTTTCCGTCGATCCCTAAGGTCGGCCTCTCCCAGTCCCTTTCAACTCTCTGTATTTGCATGCTAAATGCATGTCATTAGGACAGATATTGAAAATGACGAGAGATAAATTGAAACCGGTAAAGTGGAATATAATGGCGTCGAAATGAGTGAATTCTGTCTCTCTTTAACGGTGGTATAAAGCGTATAGAAAGTATTTTTGTTGCAAAATGTTCAGAAAAAATCAATTCAATTAGGACTTCAGTGCTCTTTCGGTGGGTTAGGGCACCACAAGTGTTCCATTTGAAGCCGTCACTGATAATTGTGAAACTTTTTCTTTGTCATAGAATGAGGACGGTTCTCCTGAGAGGGGGTTTAACTCCTGGAATTTTTAAATTCACCATTTAATGAGTTTCCATGAAGTTTAAACCCTCATTTAAACTCAGTTAGTTCCTCATGCTGAGCTTAAGCATGCAGCTTTGTGCCTCAAAAATTAACTCTGAACATGCCTAAGGAGTTGATAATAGAAATAAGGTAATTGTATCCAATTTAAAAAAAATGCGAATTTGGAAAATTTTAATGTAGTTTGAAATGAGAATTCGGAAATTCTAACGTAGTTTAAAATAAGAATTTGGAAATATTTAACGTCGTTTAAAATGAGAATTTGAAAATTCAATTGTCCGCAACTAGAAAGAATAATTTTACCAAAAATACAGAAAGGCAAATGTGGAAATTCTCATCTCATATTGACCATAATGATATTTAACCACTCTGAGGCACTAATTAATTTTGAATATTCACCCAACTATTCATGCATAGAGTTTTCAATGTTGATCACCAAAAGAGGTAGCACAAATAAGTCATGGGTTGACAGAGAAATTTTGGCTCAAGCACTGCTTTCCTTAATGAAGTACCTCGCCTGCTTTCAGTTTGGAACTACGGCAGAGTTTTCACACTATATTATTGAATGATTTAACTCTCCTACGACTTACTTTCTATTTAACGCTCATAAGGCATTTATAGTAGCAGGGTGTTTCTAAAATGAACAATAAAAATACTACCATAGCTAGTTCGTAAATATCAAATTAGTAAGTCGCGATCCAGTGGGACCGTGTTACAATGTTTATGGAGGATTGGATCAATGGAATCGTTACCCACTTTTTTATTTGTCATTTCAACGGGCTATAAAAAATACGTAGACCGCTATTTTTCCGTTTCTAGATTCGTCAAATACTGCTGCAATTGTTTACGGCAAAAGAACCGGCAGCCCCTTTGAAGACAAGTGGATGACCTCGCCGAATGCTGACGCGCGGATCACTTCGTTTCAATTACTCCTCGGTTCTAACACAATGCATTTTACATGGTTCGTTGTTTGTTACACTCTTTTGCGCGATTCCTGCCCTCAATGAAATGCTCTATCTGTACGACTTGGTAACGTATGACTATAATATCGTCACTAACTCATAGAAAGTAGCAGGCTACTACTGCGTTACCAAGAACTCACACGCTCAATGTGGAAGAGTTTATTCGGAGCAACCTGGGGGTTATTATTTACTTCCAAATAAAAATGACCACATTTAAAGAGTAGTTTCATCTTCAAAAGAATCGATAATTGAGTAATTAATTGCTTCATACATCAGCGATTACTCGAAAGAAATGATATGTTCCCATAGAAATAACCCGTTTAAGGGAGCCGTAACTCGCTCGCCATTGGCGATAATTTATTGGACTTCCGATCAATGCCCGGATTGGGCTAAATTTGTAACGTCATCCGAATTCGAGCACAAATTCAGAAACACAGATTTACCCTCCCGGGTGAACAACCCCATCATAGCTCAAGAGTGTGCAATGGAAATTTTCAAATTTCTTTGCGACTGGCCCAGTCGTCATGAAAGCTTGGAATGTTTCGGGCGGCTCCGCGACAAGAGGTGGACCTGCGACAATGGGGATGTGGGATGGGGAGAGAGGCAGGCGTTGCCATGTTTTCTCAAAAGAATTTTTCAGGTAATGGGAACGAAAAGCAGTCTCAAAGACCCCGTTCCCATTTGGCAACGAATGTAACTTACTCATGAAGCGTACACCACAGAGGTATGAAAGTGACTGAATATCCCCGAGGCTAGGCTCGTCAAATCGCATTTTGGTTGATTTTTCAGGAAGCCACGTGTCCTCTGCCCCTACCCCCAAAAAATGTTGGGCCTACCTCTCAGTTGCAAAGATATTTGAAATGAACTCCGGTTCAATTGTAGCAACCAATGGGTACTCCATTAAAGGAGGACCAAGACCATGGCGGCTAAGCGTTATATCAGTTGCTGTTTCGCGCGCATTTTATTCGCCTCTAGGCAGCGGTATCTCGTTCAGTGTGACATTCAAGTGGTCTTTTCCTTAGTTGATCATCATCTCGCATGCGTTAAGTGTGGAGTTAATATGATTTATTGGCTCAGTCACGTATTACTGCCGTACACTTCCTCGTAAAAAGTGTTTATCGCAGACTATAATCGCCGTGATTTGCGATTTTAAAATCTGATGTAAATGCGCGCGGAGTGACTACAATTTTAGAGGCGGGCATAAGAATCCTCTAATGTAACACTTCTGGTGCCAACGCAAGCGTTCGATCGTGAGCGTCAGTTGTCTACCTACCCACAGATATTACAAAAGAGGATTCTCAAGACGGCCTCTAAATGTATTGTCAACCACCGCGCATTTAAATAGGTTTTCAGAAGTCACCAGTGGCGTCGCTGACGGACAATTTGATCCGAGTTGTAAATAAGGTATAATTAGGGGTGTTAAGCGAAATTTACATTCATGGTGATGTGATTTATCAAATTCATAACCAAAGACCTAACTGCAAAATATTGAAAAAAGTGGATCCCATTGTACTCATCACCGCGCCGCGGACATTTTTTATAGCCGATTGAAATGCGACCGAAGTAGCAATAGAAGTCAGCTTTCTATGGCATGGATTTGGGCCTCCTCTATGCAGTTCACTGGTGCCAAAACAAGCCTTCGGCCGCGAGCTTCAGTTGTCTACCTACCTATCTACCTCTGGAAGTTTTCATTGCGTTATCGTGGAATGAGGGTGGTTGAATCTCGTGCAAGAGCGTTCAACTCAAGCATTCCACGGCACATATATGAAGTCATCATCGAATCGCTTCCACGCTTGTATAAAAAAAAATCGTCCCTCGCTGCGCGGAGGCGGTCTCGGCTCAAAACGATCCGCTTCACTCAATTTGCTTCCGTTTCAGCGATGTGGAATCTGGCGTGCGCGTGCCCGTTCTTTGGATTCTGTGCTCGTTTTCGCTTGCTCCGCTTCCCCTTGCCCCGACTGCCTCGTCTTCGCCCTCCGTTCGTTTACCCTTTTCCTTTCGCGCTCGAGATGCAGCAAAAAATTCATATTATTCTTAGAGAAGAGACACTCAAGCACATTCCGTTTCTTTTTGGATGGGGCTTTATTTTTCCAAAATATTTAGCATATTCATGAGATTTCTTCAGGTATTCGTGAAATGATGGATTCATTCGTACAAGAAGGTTAGAAATACGCGTCTTAAAAAAGCTAAATAAGCGTGTCTGTCTGAAGCTTTGTTATTCGGTATAAGAAGGTGAGAGGTGAAAGCGAAAGAATGCTATAATTTTTATCTTCTTTATCGAATTTTAACTTCCTTTGAAGTTCATGTATCTGATTATGTAACATGCATTTGTATTTTGCCGCAGATAACGGTTCATTTTCGTAGATAATAATTTTAAATTGGCCATAAAAGTCCAATTAGTTGCATTTCTTGAACGGAATTCTCAACCAGATAACCAAAGAATTACCCTTTGCTTTCGTGACATGGTGAAACAAGCAAGCAGCATTGAACTTATTGAGTGAATTAAATATTTACTCCCGGCTTAAATTTCATATTCTTATACTTGGGATGGATCTTGATTGAAATCTCTGATAACTTCAATGATAATATTTAGTTCTCGTTATGGTGGAGTGTAGGTACTTTGAAAATAACAGTCCTATTAGTTATAGTAATTAAGGTATCCCTAGTTTCATACATTTTCGATCAACCTGGTTATGTGTTTCGGTTAACATACGTCCTTCTACTTGCTTTCCTCTGCTAAAAAGGAATGAATTTTATAGCCGACAGAATCTCACTGCTTATTCCTGTATTTTGCGAAATCCTTGCAAATAATTATAGGATCCACAGACTGAGTTCATTTGAATAGAAATTAACATATTCTGAGCAGCAATTGGTTGATAATTGTTAATGCACAAGGCTTGTGTTTGCTATTTTCTGATTATGTTTATCCCTCATTTTCTTTGTGTTTAACCTTCATTTCAGTCATTGCGTAGGAGCAAAATATTCATTTAGTTAAAGTGAACAGGTGTTTTGAATCGTGTGAAAAAAATATCCTTGATTTGCGTGATCAACAACAACAAAGATTTGTGTGATTTGTGAAAGCTTCCATTACGCATGATGAAGATTCTCATATTATAATCACTAGTTCACTAGTTGTGTAGCACAATAGAGCATTCCTAAGTTTGTCACCTAATTGCGGTGGCTATTTTGCATCCCTTCCTACGTCCCTATACCTATGACATGAGTTCTGTAACCGATGCATATCTATCGTTCCTGAATGACATAGATGATAGAAGATTTCCCAAAGTGCCAAGCCATCAAGTCCAGGTAAGGATTTTAGATCCAGCCGCTTTTTACGGAACTTATAATTTGAAGTTTTCTATTGGCCGGTATGGTTGAGTAATGAAAAATGGATATTAGTGAGGCACTTTCTGTCTTACTGTTACAGTTATTTACAGGCTAAGCTAGGTTTACATACATCATAATATTTTAAATGATATGTAGTAATTAACCAAGTCCCCATTAACCCATTCGCACACAGAATTTCCTTCGTCAGCTTGACACGAAACCATTTTCTCTTCATTATATTCATAGGCCATGCTGTCTTCCATCGAGCTCCCTCTGTTTTCCAGTGTCTAACTCTATCACGGTTTCCAACATTCCCTCTTCCGTCAGAACTCGCTCCATTTAGAACCTCTGCCTACTCCTTATCTCCTCCAGTAGTGTCCTTTCCTCACAAAACATGCCAACTACCAGCTGTTTCAAAATTAAATCGAATCGAGTTTCAAAGCTAATATCTCAGTTGCAAGTCATTGAATGGATCCAGTAAATCTATGGACAGAGAGCTTGTGAAATTAGTCCTGTAACTGATGCACAACCGTCGTCCTTGAATTATAGAGATAAGAGATTTCTCAAAGTGCTGCGCCATAAAGTCAAGATCAATTCTTATTTAACTTTTTAAAGATAAACTCAAAATTTTTTCGCACAATAAGATATTTTTTTGGTTAAGATTGGAAAAATAGCCCCGTTTTTTCTCTCCGCTGCAGGATATGTAATTTTGTTGGTTTAAATCCATTCCCATCTCGGATGATACAGCATTCGTCACATATAATATGGAGTCTAGTATTTGTGCTAGATTGACAAAATTATAAAATTGAATTGCCGATAATGTGTTGGCTATTTAAAAATCACGACGAAAATTTTTAATGAAAAACCGAAGAGCCTTGGAAAAATCAGTAAAAGTGGGCCGATTTCGGTAACACTATGATAAAATATTTACCCTTGAAGACAACCCTAGATATTTAAAATTTTTAACACTGTGTCTTCTCGGTCCGTATCGCACTAGAGGTGCCTCTATCAGTCATTCGACTCAATTTTGAAAGTACTTCCGCGTTCCCTTTTCTCTACGCCCATTTTACTCTGTTCATTGTTCCGAATGCCCTCAGCTCAAATTCTTTCAGCCTTTTCTCATTCTAATTCCTCAAAATCCATGTTTCAGCTCTTAGCCGAGGCTGAGCAGTTCATATTCCGTACTAGGCTTTAACTTGAACTCCAACTCAGAGAAGTATCTATTAACCCTTTCTGACCCAGAGCTGCTTCTGGGATAAATCAAATTTCAAAATTTTTCATTTTGAAAACTTGAAAATTTTGCACTCAATCATTATTATCGTTGCAGCTAAATATTTCGCCATTACAATTTAATTCACAAAATAATGCATAGTAAATAAATTTCCAAAATAGAGCAGAAAATGCATACATATTTGATGTTACTTAGAAGCAACATTGGGTTTTAATGGGTAAACTCCTTCCTATTTATGATTACTTTTTTAGCCAATATTTTTCTATCTCTGCTATGATGCGTCACTCGCCCAGCCCATATCAACCTTCTCCTCTCATTGTTATACAGTGGTCAAGAAAAAAAGGGAATTCCTGTTCATTAGGGAACATTATGTTGTATTTTGCATGTAACATAACATTAGCTTTCACTCAGTAGGTTTTGCAGGTTTTTCACGCCCCCCTTCTCGTGTGGGCGTTTTCTTGCAGTGGGTTTTTTCACTGAAGGATACTGCACCCTTATCCTCATGTTTTTTCCCACAAGCAGAAATCTTTTTCTTACACAAAATTTTAACATATACTTGTTTATCTATTTTAATATCACAAATATTGTATATTGTATATGCTTTGTATTTTAAACGTTTGACTACCGTTTTTAAATATGTTTGCATTGACGCAATCGAGGGTTTAGGTGGAAGAGGGGACTTTTTAATCACAACCTCGCCCAAATAAAGACATCTTGTTATTATTATTTTGGTGGCAGGTGGAAAAAAATGCTTCCCCACTCAGGGACACATACTATCTGAAGCCGGTCCTGCATCACCCTTAAATATAACATGCGAAAGTGAGCATTTCGGGCTCCTTACCCCATCGTCTCCATTTTTCTTGTGGAAACTGCCGTGTAGGTTTTGAGTTTGACGTTATGATGGCAACCGCGCAGAAAATTTCGCCGCTCCAAGTGCGCGATGAAGACGAAGGCGCGCGGAGATGAAATGAGCCGATTGCTTGCTCTCTCTCTCTCTCTCAGTCGAGTGCGTCAGCGGAGAGCGATTAAAGGTGACGTAAGGGGGGAAGGGGGAGATTGGGGCCATGTTTAAGAGGGAGGGGGTGGGTTGTTCTCGTGTTCTTCGGAAGTCGTGCCTTGGAATGGAGTCGCGTCTTCACATCGTTGCAAGGCAGAGCAACGCAAGATACAAGCTTCATCGATATTTAAAAAATTACGGACTGAAGAGGCGTAATGGTGCCACCGATAATTTGAATGAGTAAGTAATACGAAAGTTCACGGTAGAATGGGGGAAAAGATAAGTCTTCTGGAAACCCTGTGCAATATGGACAATAGCAGGGGCAGCCATTGAAACATCGGTCTACAAGCTCACCCGGTGGAAAACCCGAGATGAGTTCACCAGCATCATACGCCGGGAAAAAACAAAATCTAATTTAAGACAGGACAACTTTGTCGGGTACGTCACGACGCATGATGACCTGGTGAAGATAATCGTCGAAGGATAGGTGGACGCGAAGAAGAGCTGGAGAGCTGTGTCAAACCAATCTTAGGTTTACTGACTTATACTTTGTCGGGCATATCACGACGCATGATGGCCTGCTGAAGACAATCGTCGGAGGATATATGGACGCAAGGGTGGAGAACTGTGTTAAACCAATCTTAGGATTACTGACTTATGATAATGATGTGGTAATATCTTGTAAGACTTTGCGTAACTCATAGAAATAAAAATGGAGGCTGACATAAGGCTCACTCGCATATATTCAAGCATGGGTTAGCAATAGAGACGGACTTGATGAGGGTAGTCAGCAGACTCCTTGTCTATGAAACGGAATTAATATCGACGGTTTCAAGCACACTCCCATTGGAACTAAATGATCTGTAGTAATTGCATTGGAATTTCCAAGCAATATTTCATCTTTGTTTTTTTTACTGCTTTTATAGATAAAGGTAGTATATTTTATGACTTTATTATTTTTTGACTGCTGTTGATGGTCTTAGTGAAAATCGTTGGAAAATTGTGCGAAAGATCCACAGAGAAAAAGTCATTCGCCTTGACCGGGATTCGAACCCGGATCCCCCGATTTCCGGTCGAGTGCTTTAGCCAGTTAAGCTACCGAGGCGTCATTCTTCCCTGTGGATATATTTCGGACACTACCGGACATGTAAAATATATCCACAGGGAAGAATGACGCCTCGGTAGCTTAACTGGCTAAAGCACTCGACCGGAAATCGGGGGATCCGATTTCGAGTCCCGGTCAAGGCGAATGATTTTTTCTCTGTGGATCTTTCGCACGATTGTGCATTGCGGGTGACTCCCGTAAAAGTTATCACCGCGGCTAGTCCCGGTATACTTTAAATCGTTGGAAAATGTCAGTTAATTATTTAATGGAATAATTTATGCTTAGGAAATTTATCAATATACCACATGATTCCCCGTTGGAAAAACCTAAGGTTATATTTCATGCTAGTTTCGTACATTTAGCCACAAAATAAATAATTTTAACCACGATCATGGATGTTTTCCTCATTCTTTAATGATTGGGGTATTAAAAACAGAGGAAATTTCCAGGACGAATGCTGGGATGCGTCTTTTTCAATTAGCTTTAGGAGCGCGCATTGAGTTTAAAAAAATATTTTTGGAAAAAATATATATAAAAAATATTGAAAAAATTATATTTGGGGAAAACCGTTTGCTATTCTACCAGTATGATAAAATAAAGCGAAGGATTACTGTTCCTTACCAAGCATAACCGTGCAAACTTCAATTCATTAATACTCTCTTGACTGCTTTTGAGGGTCTCAGTGAAAATCGTTGGAAAATGTCAGTTAAATTTTTATAGGAATGAGTTATGCATTGAAAATTTCTCAACATACCACATGATTTCCCGTGTGAAAAGCTTAAGGTTATGCTAAATAATCTTCACCGCAGAAGAAAATTAACCAGAAGTGAATGTGAATTTGATGCTGCAATTTGATTCAATACTTCGGAAATTAGAATGTAGCTATTTTGCCGGGTGAAACAATGTATAATAATAATAATTTTATTACTCCACACATAAATTACATGACAATAGCAAAATTGAGTAATTTCAGGTAGCCTCGAAGGATAACCTGTTTGAGGCTACAATCCAAAATAATAATATATTATGCTTTACATATAGTGAAGCTCGTTTTGTGCTACCTTGGTAATCTATGTTAACAAAGTTTAAGTGCGTCCATGAAAAATAGCAACGAAAATAGTATTTACAATTCATTTACATCAACATTTTATTTCAATATTTGTACTACACTTTCTTTTGTGTGAAGCCAAGAATGTGCATTTTGCAAAAACTATTTCTAAGACTTAGAAATAAAGCATGACTGGGGTAACAAATTAAAAACCTTTGTTATACTACTTCATACAATTGAGTAAAATTGAAAATTCACTGCTGCATCAAAACAGTTGTATTGAACACCATCTTTGAATGAATTTGAGGAGAGTAAAATGCGCACAATTGAGGATGGAGATATGGAGTTAGATTTTAGTAAAATGGCAATGAGGAGAAGTTCTTTCAGCAGCGAACGAGATGAAATTCTCCATTGTAATCCCGACTCGCGTCAAACGAAGCGTGCTAATTAGTCGCACCTGCCTATCTTTCTAGCGGAAATTACCTTGAAAACATTTTTCCTTGTATGGAGACAGTCACAGTGAAATCTCAGTAGGCGACGACTCCCATCCATGTTTAAAAGATTAATAGATTCCCATTCAGGATTACGTACTATGCTTATAATTGGCTATTAATGCTTAACTGCAGGATTACCTTAGTATTTTAACTCAGCATCTCTCCTAATTTTAGGAGCCTTCCCGGTGTCATGCAAAACTGTCATCCCTTCTCCTTTAACCGTGTATTGTGGTAAGATTCTGAATATTATCCTACGTTGGACTGGAAAATTTACTAAAAATTAAGTCGGAGCTCAACATAGTGCTTACACAAGTCTAGGAAATGAGAAAGGGAGTTGCATGAATGTAAAATGCAAAGAGAGTGCAAAGTGAGAGAGTTAATTTTTGGTGATTAAGCTCCTTTTAATGAGAGCGGCCGTATAAGTATTCAACTCCCGCAGGAAGATCGTTGACCGGCGCTCATTAACGTCATTCATGAAGTGCCCGTAGTGATCCATTAAATTTTTCATGGATAATGCCAGAGTTGGATGAGGCTCCCGAAAATTGAAGTGCAACGTGCCAAGTTGCTTGATTGTTGAGCCTCGTTTATGCTTAACTCCAGTAAAATGATCTTAATAATTTAAACTAAATAGATTTTACTCATCGTAGAGGTAATATTAAAACTTCATGCGCGTGGATTTGAGAATAAAATAACGTCGCCAGAAAGAAAGAGTTTCCTCTTAATTTCACGGGTGGAAAAGTATGAGTGTTTGGTTACTAGGCTTGATGGAAGAGCCCATTGCTATAACAAGCTAAGGAGGCTGTACCCTCCTCCCAACTGAACACTCACCATTGATATTTGCTCTATACTTGCTTTGTATTCATTTATATGGAATATTGGGCAAAATACCTTACAGATTTCCTCGTTATTTTCCGTATTTACTTTTTTCTCAGTCAAAGATAGGTATAGAATCATTCGCGTTAATAGGAATTTGATCTTATCAAAATTTTCCTTGCTTGATTTTCCTTTCTTAATTTGTGCCTATATAATCAAATTTTGTAGGTCCTAAAAACGACAGCAAAACGACAGCCGTTTTAAAACAGAAACTATTATGACATTGCTATTCCTCCAAGTGATTAAATTTTGCGATAACTTTCAGTCTAGTTATTATTTCCTCATAAATGCGGGGATGTGCAGACATTTTGAATGCGCATCAGATACCGGAAGCTCCTCAATTGTGGGAGGTGAGCCTATATTGCTGCAGCCACCACCTGCAACGCCTGTCGAATTGGAAACTAATTGGTCCCAAATGATGCCGCAGATCGATTTTCTCCGTACTACCCGTCCTGAATGTGAAATAGTGTGGTTTTGAATTGGCTCTAAGCGATAGAGAGCCATTAAAAGTCCCTTGTTCTGCTAGGTTGGATGTAATTCATTTGCTCTCGGTGGCTGTCGAGTCAGAAATACTCTAATCTGGAAGTTTATGATGCTATGATCATATTGCCGAATGGAATTATATCACCTTTCTGTAATATATTACCTTGGAATGTATTTGAAGATGAATATATAATTATTAATAGATGAGATATACTTCAGTAACATTTTATTAGTTATTTTCGTCGTTAAAAAAATACTCTTCCTCGCATATTTGGTATACAATTATCTATAAGCATGCAAGAGAAGGATGAAAAATTATCCGTCAAAATGACGTACATTGACTGGAAGCTCTTCATAATTGTGAAAAACTCGTTTGATGCCATTTAATTCCTTTAATTAAGACTACTTTACCAGGCGCGGAGACAAAAATAACTACTAACGTTCATCTTCCAACGCTTGTCAGTTCCTCTCATATTATAGGCATTATTAAAACTCTAAATAAGACTACTAAGCAGTGAATTAGAGTTATATGTTGGGGGATGAATAGAATAGAGTTCATGAAGTGTTAGGGCAAATGTTTTTTAGGTTCAAAAACGTTTGAATTAGTTGTAATATCTTAGCTATAAGTGGTTTCTTCCAGGTTTTCTGTACGTAGCTAATTTGAAATCAGAACCTAATAAAAATTCAAAAGTTTTTGAATTGCTGGCAAATGGATTGTCATTAATAACCAGAAAAATTAAATAAAGCAGAATCATTCTTAAAATTAGCAGAAAATGGTATCACATGAGATTTTTTATTTCAGGAAAAATTAAAATAAAGTTGACGTCCATTTAGTATGGTAAAGTTTTATTCCACTAGTTCATGTTTTAGCTCTTCACAGGAAATTCCAGGGTGGATAAAAAAAAAAACTTGGATCGTAAAGGTAGTATAAAATTCATAACTCGCTTATGGCTATTGACAATTTTCGATAGGAGCTGTGTGTACATAGCCTCTTTTGTGCCGGTAGAGGAGAATATTAACAAAAAGTACTGTGTTAGTTGATTATTTTTTTCGAAGCTCCCATGGAGGCCACCGTGTGATTACTGCCCTGCCCCATTGTACGGTCCATTTTTGGGATTGCTGGGTCATGTCGAGCGAGCCAAGCACTTCGCGTACCGGATGACATGCTTCCACGAAAATTAATTCGCGAGGGCCGAGATGGTAGGAAAATTCCTCGGGCCCACTTCGCGTCCATCCCGTCCGTCATTTCGGGAGATGCACTCACGCTCCTCTTTTGACTCTCTCTGGGGGTGGAAGCCGACCTCATAATTTTTTAGGTCGCTTTTTCGCGTCTCCGAAAGGGGAGCGGCGAGACTTGACCGTTACGCCTCGCCGAGAGAGCTTCGCGGACGCCGGAAGCGGGGTCAGGTGAGAAAGTGCGATGGAAGGACTGGGTATAATGTGGAGAAGAAAAAACAGGAGAAATTCCCGTCACCTTCTTCATTCCATAGGCGAATGTAACGGGAAGCGAGTAACTCTCCCCTCCTCCACGAAATGAGGAAAATTTAGCAAAAATAACTCCCTATGCGCCATTTAAGCTATCTACCACCTGCCGTGGTAATATCATCGTAGTACTACCCATCCATTTAAAAATACAATCGATCTTTCTTACTAGTTTCATTTATGATAATTTGTGGCCATTATTAATTTGAAATTTATTTATGTGTGAAGAAATCATGGGGCGTGCTTATTTTAAGGTACTTAACCCAACCTTTTAGTGATATTAATCCTCTGAAAATTGTCTGTACTCGTTTCTTTATTCACCCTTTTTGGTGCTTTTTCCATCCACTTCATCCATCTCCTTCGAAGAATAGATGCTGTTGCTACTGTCTGTCTCCGATATTCGTATAGGTACCAGAATTTGGAGCAGCGCAGCTACGTAGTGATTCTTTCGAATGCAAGGAAATTTTGTATTAAAAATTTCTTACTTTATACTTTCACATAGGTAATAACATATTATTGTACATTTTTTTACAAAAGTTTTTAAACCAAGGAGGAAATAGTGCCCGCGTTCTACATTTTGCGTTGGACGGTTGAAGTTTACATCCACTTTATTGGTTCTTACAGAATTTACTGATTTCCAGGTTGGCTGAAAAAAATTAGCGTTACCCCGAAATCATAAGGTTTTAATGATAGGATGAGATTGCCGATCTTCGCAGCAATTTTGAGCGATGATGTTTAGAAAATCTCTGAGCCCACAAACCCAACATGGGAGTGGTTGGATGGGAGGCTCGGTATCGGTGATGCTTCTTCTCACTGGGGAGGGGTGGGGCAAAGTAGGGGTCTCCTGCCCTTCAGCCACGAAGCTCTCAGGATCGACGTGAAGGATGCGAGTCTGCCGATGTTCGTCTGGGAAGCGCCTTTAAAATTTCCCAGTCAGGAGTGGCCCCTGCTTCCGACTAACTAATATATTACGGACTCTCATCTTTTTTCAATGACGTATAGGGGAATACTGGGTAATCGGGTCTTCAGGATTAAGAGGAAACATCAAATAATTAGATAATATGTATCATATATAATATAATTAGAATCATAGAAGCATTTCTGATTATGAATGAATAAAAAAAAAGGAAGAGTGAATTTTCAATGGCCTTGTTTGGAACGTCTAATTCTTTCTTTCCATGTGACCTTAGTGATGGACCATTGATTTGATGGACTAATTAAAAAAAAATATTATTCATTAATTAATTTAACTACTATGGCAGAATAGATCTGACCAATTATCGGATACATTTTAGCATATATTTTAGTTTTGCTTTTCCGGGTATTATTTTATCATAAAAAAGTGTAAATGGGAATCAAATTTTAAATGCAGCGCAATTATAATGCGAAAAAATCTCTTTTATGGTGGTAATAAAGAACGTTGATCATTGACGAAGGAAAACTATTTTATTTAACGTTTAAAACTGTGGTTATGATTAAGATAAACTCTGTAGGAAAATTTCTAGCCCTATGTACTTCCCGGGAGAATAGTCAAGGTGTGTAGATTTAGGTTATCCCTCTCCATTTACCGCCACCTATACCATCAAGGCAACTGGTGGCATGGGGCTTTTTTACAATTTTTAAGGCTTATAATGTTTAAAAAATGTGAGAATATCTTTCAGTACCTTGTCATTTCATCTGAGAACGATTAATGACCAATCAGAAATTAAGAATAGTGACCAAACAGAATTCCTCATTAAAAAAGTCATAAAAAATGATTTTGGTGGCATGCTCCCATAGGAAAAAACGCAGCTGGTTACCTTCGCGGCGAAATTTTTCAACTCCACCGGCAATCTCAAAGCTTGCGTGTGTGGAAAGACGTGGGTATTAGCTGGGGAGCTTGTAACTTCGGAAGAGGAAACGCTTTTCGCGGTAATGAAAGGGCGAATGAGTTGGACTTTTGCAAGTAGTGATGAATGGGCGGGCTTTCAAAGCCGGAAAAGGTTCGCTTGGTGTTGATACATGGCGGAGAAAATTCATTGCTAGCGGTGGAAGCGTTGCAGACCGCAACGTCTCACCTTTAATTCTCCATCCTCGTGGAAGACGACGTCATATACTCCGATTTATGACGTCATTATTGCTACCAATAAAATTTTATCGCTCCCCTTAAAAACTATTATTTTGCAAGTTTAATGGTTTTATGGCTGAATGATACGGAGAAAACCATCTTGAAATCGCAGAGTATTTCTAAGTCCGGCAGAAACGATAAAATAAGATTAAAATTATTTATTCTCCCGATCAATGTAGGACTTAAATATATGCTTGGTAGGGCTCCGAAGTCAAATAAATTCAATGCGTACCTTTCCTTTTTTCATTTTATGTCAGTATCCCTGTCCCACACCTATTTAAGCGGCTTGCCGGGTCGTACGCAGATAATGATGAAATATGGCTACCAGTCTTCAATGATTCTTTTGTCAGTTTATGAATGTACTCATCAAGAGGATTAACGAGTTTCATACTTAATCACAGTCGCGTTACTCCATCAATGATCGTATATTATCAAATAAAAAAAGATGATAAAGTGAAGTTTAATGATAAATGACCATTTTATTTAGAGCTCCTGTACTATGAGTTTCAGTTTTGTGTTGATTTAGTCATTCGAGGTTATTTTCCATTGGGGATCATAATGTATAAATAATTGGGAATTTTCCTGCTTTTTTCAGATTTTTAATGCACATATTTCCATACGGTCTGCCATTTTAAAGCTGCAGACCGCAACTTCTCACCTTCAATTCTCCATCTCCGTGGATGACGACGTCAGATTCAATTCGCAATATTAGCCAAATTTCTGGGGCACCTAATGCCTCTAATTTTTTTTTTGCGTAAAAACAACTCATATTTTCCGTCAGGTTCACATGACCTAAATTTTCGCGGAAGAATTGAGGAAAAGAGCCCTCGTAAAATATCCAGACTGGTGCTCAGCGTTGTTAAATTGCACCTTCAATACAAAAAGAGAAATATTTCCCTCCTCGTGCGTCGGATGCTTTGACATCTCCCGACGCTTCCTTCTTGTTATCATGCTCGCGCTCATCGCTTTTCTGCACTAGCTCCACGTTTTTTTCTTTCAAGTTTTGGAATTATTTTTTGGACAACTTCAGCGCACTCGACTGCTTGTCTTTTTATGTTTTCCAGCCGTGCTGGGGGAGGGTGTTGGGTGTTGTTTGCCCCGTACTTTTTGGGCCATGGGCGCACGCGGCGTTGCCAAGTGTCCCGGGCATTGATCCGCCCTCTTCGCCGTTAATTAATCTCTCTCCGGATATCTGCCGAAGGGCGGGCCGGGAGACGATAGGGGAGAGGCCACATGGCTGTATAGGACGATGAGGACGAGAGTTTTAAGGGGTTTCGGCAGGAGGAGACCAAATTGTGTATTGCGTGCGTGCATACATCAACGTAAAGGAGGTTTCATTCACAAAAAATAACAACGAGATCGATTTTTGGAGCTTCTTTTTTATGCAACCAAGGTTTAAATGGAAACATCCACGAGACCACGTGTCCCCTGATGGGCCTGATTGGTTGAATCCGACAATAGGTGCTGTGCATTTCGACGGGAGAGAAATTAATGCGAAAAATTAGTCTGTCACGTCATTAGGCAATGTGGTCTTATCAAAATAATTGCCGAAGATTCGCGGTGAATGGGAAGTAGGGTAAGGGTTGCCTCAAAAAGAATTACATAAGACGCCTTATTAAAAATGCAAAAGACAAGAAGTACGTCTCAGTAAAACGGCTAGCAGAAAGGATAATGGGAGAACGCAATTGAGATCAGCGGCATTGGAACAGCAACATGTCAGATCACGTGTTCCCTGATGGATGCGATTGGTTGAATCCGGCGATAGCGTTTGTGCAGCTGCTGTGTACTTCGACGGGATAGAAATAAATGCGACAACTTAGTAGCTCACATTACTAGGTAGCACGGTATCGTGAAAACAATTGCCAAAGGACAGGTGGATGGGAAGAAGAGCAAGGGATGCCAGCGAAAGAATTACGTAAGGCTCGATATTAAGGATGTAAAAGAGAAAAAATATGTCACAACGAAACGGCTAGCAGATGGGAAAATAGGAGGTTGTATTAGAGAGACGCGGTATTGGAATAGCAACATCCCAGATCACGCGTGCCCTAATGGATCTGATTGGTTGAGTAAATAGCGTTTGTATAGGTGTTTTGTATTTAGACGGCTTAAAATTAAAATGGCAACTTAGTCAGTGAAGCTATGAGGAAAATGGGGTCTCATGAATACAATCGTCTGCAAAAGTGGATGGGTAGGAGTGCTAGGGACGGCCCCAAATGAGTTACTTAGGAAAGATTATTCAGAATGTAAAAGAGAAGAAATATGTCACTATAAATGGCTGGTAGATAGGATAGCAGATAACATAGCGTAATAGAGAGACGCGTTATACCAATATTCGGGTTGAGTTTAACGTTTTAGGCGATAACTTGAGGAAATAGAGAAACGATATCATGATAAAGATATAACAGTTGTTTTGTTTCCACTGATTTTATTTCTTAATCTTTTAAATGTAATATGTGGAATTAAACAACCGTTTTATCTTTATCGTGATATCAATCTTCGGATGGTTGACTTATGATGATGAATAATTATTGTAAATTTATCAGAAGTTATTTCATACTATTTCCCATATCATCACTTTTTTCCATTTAAAATATAAAACCTTAGCCCTTATCACAAAAATCGCAATATTGGAGCAGTTTGGGTTGGTCTGGTGGCTACAGAGTTGGCTTCCTACCCTGTGAGCCCGGCTTCAAATCCCGGCAGTCACGTAGATATTTGAGAGATTGCCGGATCTATGTGTGACTGCTTTGTGGTGAGCTTTTGAGTGATTTGTGCCATTTCTCAGTGACACCGATTCCGACTAGCTCAATGTGGAAGTAATTTCGTGAGAATCAAAACGAGGTCAAACTCAGGTATGAGTGATATGGATCGCCTCCTTCAATTTCCCGGATGAGTTTTCTACCCACGGGCACAAAACGATCATTATTCCTTCTAGTTTTCCTCATATATGTATCGAAAGATTGAAATGTCTACAAGTACACCGCGGTCAAAATTGCTTCCAGTGGCCCATCAACACTCTTATGACTACTCTTTTCCCTTCCTGACTCTCAGTTTCAAAATAAAAAATAGTAATTTTCAGCTTTTACAGATGTGGCCAAAATTGAATAGGTAAGATCCCATATCACGCCGTACCTTAAAATAAACTTTTATACAAATTACAGTCATGCGGATTAAACGAAGCATTGGTAAAGTGGATACGTGACTATCGGAACGGTCGTAAACAAAAATTATTCTTGACGGAATCAGCTCTGATGTAGTTAAAGTGACATCAGGTGTTCCAGAAGGAAGCGTAATCGGCCCCCTTTTGTTCATTGCATGCATGAATGATCTCTGCTCCCGAATTAGCTAATTCGTTTATTTGCTGACGACGCTGTCATCTATCGCAATATTAGTGATCACTCTGACTATGAAATTCTATCATCGGATTTAAACAACGTTTATTTGTGGAGCCAAGAGTGGGGACTCGAACTTAATAGGAGCAAATGCATGTCAGCACATTCTTTGCAAAGTTCGTACAACTTTAACTATGTTTAAGCTGTGGATGATATTGACATAAAGGCAACAGACGAATTGAAGTACCAGGGAGTTACAATAACCTCGAACCTATCGTGGAGAACACATGTGTATGAGAAATATTTGCGGAATAGCCCTGCAAAAATTAGGATTTTTCAAGCGTATTGTGGGAAGATTTTCGGATGAGAAAAGAAAGGTGCTATTTCAAGCTCGTCCGACCGCACCTTGAATATGTAGCGAGCGTATGGGATCCGGTGCAGAAATACATAATCCGCGAACTGAATAAAATACAAAGGGAGGCTGCGCGTTTCGTCAAAATCTGCTACGGATGTACAGACAGCGTTACCCATATGCTAAGCGAATTAGGTTGGGAGCCGTTGGAGACTCAGAGGCTGCACGCTAGGCTTAGATTGCTTAATTGAGAATGGATATCTTTAAGAGTGACACAGAGAGCATAATATTAGAGCCGCACTACATTTCCAGGTCCGACAGAAGCGATAAATTAAGAGAGATGTTTTGCCGAACGGATAGATATGGGAATTCGTTTTTCCCCCGAACCATAAAGGATTTCAATAAATGCTAGTCGTAATTTCCTTAGAGCACTTCCTTTTTATTTGTAAACGGCTGGAGTCCTAACACCCCCTGCCACACGCCTTTTAGGCAGCCTGAGGTGTATTATGTAGATGTAGATCACGTAAATCTAGATGGGAAGATTCTGACGATGGCATACGTACTAAATTTAGTTTTAACATTTAAAGGGTGGAAGACCTTAGAATCACGCTTTATTAGTTTTCCTTAACAATCCAATTTTTACATTTGAAATAATTTCGCCCTCTATATAAATTAATCAATAAGACATATTTGCATGCAAAAAGTACTAGGCGTTCATAACTGTTTCAAACGGCCCTCCAGTCGTACACATTTCCTCTTTTCTATCTGAAGCACAATTACATACTCGACCAGTATTTTGACTCTGCGCGCGCAATCAAGATTTAAATGGCGAAAGGGACCTTAACCGTTATGAGACCAGCAATATTGCAAGTTGAACAAGAATTTGATGCATCGATTAATTCGTTGATATTGCTATTTTCCCTGTGCATTTTAGTCCTCGTGAAAGCTAAAGTCCAATAGATTCGTTGAGTAGGGGTGGTTAAATATTTGAGGATCAGCTAAGAGAAATGAACGGAAGGGAAATCGAATGCATGGCACTCGATATTGCGTCCCGAGGTTAGTCCTGATTAAAATATTAATTACGATGAGAGTCAAAGAACATAGCTAGCGTTATAAATCATTGATTTGGATTGACACAACAGTAACAGCAATATGATCTTTATTTTCCCCTATGGGAAACCTATTCACCTTGTTAGCAAACATTATTTTGCAGCAACCTAGGTAAAAATTGATAATTTTGATCTTTTATTCTGAGGGGAAATTTATTCAAGTGTATTTCGCTTAACACGTCTTGGTCCGATGCCCTTTGCATTTGACTAGCCCTGGAGGCCGGCCATTTAAAAAAAAAATTAAGAAGCTACTAGTATATCATTAAACTCACACAACTCGAGAACTAATGTATATTTGTAGCAAGAGCATATACGCGTGTTTATAATGAACATATATTTTTAATACAGATGTGTTTATTTATTCTTTGCAAGAACAATGACTTGGTCAAACAGTCGAAAATAATTTCGTAGAGGGGAGTGACAAATCACAATACAAAAACACGTAAAAATACGTGACCGGACCACTACCGCTGGATGAGGGAATCGTAATTTTACGTGAACGGAAGACAATGCGAGTAAATTAGGGATGAACATGAGTAAATTTGGGATGCTTGGATTATGGGTTTTTGCAGGTAATTTTCACACTGTCAGTGTTGTCAAAGGATAATTAGTCGTCTGAATCCGGCTAGGAATGATACCATGGGGACGTAGGATTATGAGGGCTGCAGAACTAATCACCTGGCCGCGATTGCGCCCATCAAGCACTCGTTGCGGGAAGAGCACGCCTGTTCTTTTTTTCAGGCAACTGCAACAAAATACTTCGGTCAATTTTCTCAAAAAATAGGGAATAAATTTTGAAATCATTTTATATCAACTTCACAGACGTCTCCTTCTCTAAAAAAATAACTAAGAAATTAAATTATTTCTGCGATGTGTCATTGTGCCATAAATCATTTTTGGCCAGCTTTTTTTGATTTCGGCTCCCCCCGGCACGTGGCCATTCCGCACTATGATACGTTATATTTGAAAAATTGGTATCTCGAACGTAGAAATAGAGTAAATTTATACTTTAAATGGACCATTACCTTATATTTAGCCTCCAAAACATATAATCTGACCGATTTGAAAAATAATTGTCATTACACTTTGTGCACTTGAGTGAACTCTAAATGTTAAACAGCCAACATGATTTTTTAATGTGTCCATGTTACCACAAGTTATATATTTTAGGGATTTGAATGAAAATTTTTAGAAAAAAGTAAAAAAATAAGACATGCTCAAATATACATCATGTGTTCATACGCAAATACAAAGGATGACCCTGAGAATTCGTCATTTGCCCTAGTCTTTGATAAAATTATCGTTGATTGGAGGCATAAATATTTGATTTGATGTAATATGTGATTTCTTATGATATATTCCGTGATATTAAGCATTTTACGGAGTCACATGAGGTTGTACACACCTGGTCGTCCGATATTAGCGAGTAAAAACCAACTTCTACTTTTTAAATATTATTTTTGGGCTAGTGGTTCAAATTTACGTTATTTTATCGAAATAAATGGGAGAGAAAACAAAAATGGAAAATAAAATACTTCCAAATTACGCAATTTAGAACCTCAGTAAAAGATTCAAACTTCGTTGGTTTCTGTGTGGCAAGTCGCGAAGTTATTCCATCTTCGAGTTCACGCTTTGTTGAGATAACAAGGTGTCATGCTTGTGATACTTGGAATCTCCATCTAATGAATATTAAAAATATCATGCGCCGCTGAAGTTTTGAGTAGGTTAACCACAAAGTCATTTCGTGCGATTAAAATGAGCGACCGAGTGTCTGTTACAGTATGCGGGCTTGTTTGGATAAGAGCGCTAAATGATGATTATGTAATGCTTGAAGTGGTAATGGTAGTTACCAATTTGCTACCTGGAGACAAGTTTTTTCCAAGACTTTAATGATTCCGCTCTTAGCCTTTTGGATTCCTCTACCTTATTGAAGGAGCAAGTTCATCATTTTAAACCCTCTAGTTTTTTTTTCTTAGTACCATATGGCTCAGAGCCTTTGTTTCCTGGAACATAGTTATTAAGTAGGAAAACTTCTAAATTGGTTGCTGATTCTTAGCCACTGCTCCCTAGGCTCATGTTTGCTGCGTAATTAAATTCAACGAAGGTGTAGGTTGTACCTACTATGTAAACCACCTTAGATAAATTATCCAATAACGATCCCCAGACGTGTTCCATGGAAATGTGGCGATCAATCGTAGATAATGGCTGAAGTTTACCGTAGCGCGTGATATTGAGGTACTCTTTTATCCTTTATAGCAATTGTTAAGAAGAAACAAATTTTCCAAGGGTATTAATGTCAATAACATACGCCTCCTTTAAACTTCTCTTCCTACTGGTATACTTTTAATGCATATTAATATGCTATTTGCAAGAATGGAATGATAATTTTACCATATGGAAGCATATTACTGTTTATAATTGATGTTTTTAATTACTAAGCATAATGATTGATTCAAACGAGCAAAAATTCCTAAATTTCTTTTCAACACAGGATACACGATCATTTTTTGCGTGATTGGTTTTTGAAATGTTTAAAAATTTTAAATATTAACAAGAGCTATCTGATAGTATCTGTTATTAATAATTTTATGAATATATCTATTCTTATCAGCCAACAGTGGCGTAAATATGAAATTATGTAATGAAATGAAATTAAATTTTTAGGTTTAGGGGCAAGGTTAAAGATATGAACATGTTGACCATTTTCTATGAATATTTTAAATGCGAAATTTACCACGCAATTATCTATTTGATAATTACTTCAAGGCCTTGGTATTCATCTAATTCTTTAGTAATGTAGCCAAATAAAATAATCTATGATTATCCGTTAATTAGAAATCATATAGTTAAAATCACGTATGCATGGGTCCTTCATTTATGTTTTTACTTAGTAATATTGCTAATTAAAATTAAAAAAACGTTTTCTCCCTACGATTAAACCCGAGGATTGGTATCGATAGGAGGGCGTCGATCAGCCTCAGATTAACCCACGGACGTGCGAATTTCATGCCAACACGCTAGGAGTTCCTGTACCCGTGTCAGCTCTTATGTTTGGGAATGTTCGAAGACTACACCAGGAATTTGAACCCTGGATAATTGGACCAGTATCCAAGCGCAATATTATCCAGTTCTCTATCAATTTATCAAGTCCTTTGAATACAATACCCACTCCTAATCTTGTCTCCAATTATAATTAACTTTTTATAGTTATACCGGACGCATTAAATCACTCAAGTGGCCGTGAGTGGCCAGTCCGTGGTCTAAAAAACGAAGTGGTAATTTGGAAGTGGAAAGAAGTATTTGTAATTTTAAAATCCCAGTTTACGTCAAAACAAACCTTTCTGCCTGGGATTTCTTTTCGCTCTCACCTGTAATGTTATTTCAAGATAATGATGTGGGCTCAGTGAATGACTTCATTCATTTGTCATCAAGTTCAGTCCTTTCGCATGTATCGCGTGAGAGTTGTGCTGTTGTAGCGACTCTAAATGCTGTTAGCGTAAATGGCTGGGCCTTAATTGGTGCCATTTAAGCGAGGTAACTGCATTCCATTCTCTTTCTTTTTAGGTCATTATTTTTGCTCAGTCAATAATAATAGCAGAATTTTATAGTTATGGCCATCACAGTAGATCTTGTTGCCCATAAATCTCAAGTTGACGCATTGTGTCACAACACTGTTAAGCGTCGACCTTGACGTCCAGACATACGTTGTTTGTACTTGATGGATGCTATCAGTAATCAGCAAACTTTACAATTATTATCGGGTTGGAAATCATGCGTAGAGCATTAGGAAGTAATTATACTAATAATGTGTAAGACAAAGGGTCAGTTTTACAATGGAGAGTTAGAATATTGCAGCGAATAAAACCCTTGGCTGACTAATTTATCCATTTATGCCCGATAGAATAACTAAGCGTTGACCTGAACTACTTTTATTTGCTGTTACTGTTGACCAATCTATTCATTATGTTAGAGATCTATGGTCTGACGGGTAATGTCTACCACATTTTTTAATGCTGGTCCATAGTTTTTTTTTGTTTTTGTAAGAGGTATTTCGTAGGTTTTGTCCTAATCACTTATTAGTTGCAAGAACTGCTTATAATTTCCATGATTTCCAATTTGACGCCCTATTTTAAGGAGATGATTTATGTAATCTCCGTCACCTGTTTATCTTATGTTGTACCGTTATTGCTACGAAAATATTTATCTTACTTGAGAAAATATTGACAAGGGTTTTAAGTTGTTTCAGATAATAAAGCTATCGATAGAAAAGCAGTATCAGTGTTAGCTAACTCTAGTATAATGATAATTGTTTATTCAAACCCTGTAGATAGAACCAGTCCGCTATTTTTTTGTTTGACTCTGTCCCTTTATTGAAATGTGTGCGTAGCAAACGGCTGAATCAGAGCTATAGACATATACGATACATATCGTATTTCTTTTCACCGATTGTGATTATCCATTTAGGGCGAAATATTCATCACTTTTCATTTTAAAGACCATATTTATCAGAAAATACACTTAATGCTTAAAATCTGTTCTATGGTTGGTAAAAATACGTGGGATATTTGAATATTAGAAAAATTTGTTTATGTATCAAGCAGTTAGGTATTATCAATAATTGAATTAGAATCATGCCCAACATAGAGAATGCTGAGATATACTGAGGGAACGGCCTTCGTATGGTGACGTCATATGCCAGCCCTCAGGTCTTGAAAAATAAAACGGACGGAAACTTGAAAGCTATCGTTTACGATTCAAACAATTTTTAAAACGATGTTAATCAGCAAATACACTTTATACTTAAAAATTTCACCATGGATGGTAAAAATACATGAAATCTTTGAATGTTGGAAAAAGTCGCTCGAGGTTTCAAGCACTTAAGTAATATTGGTGTTTGAATAAGAGTCGCACATAACAGTATTACAGTACCGCAACAGTGTAACAATATATTAGAATCGCATGTAAAGTAACCTAAACGGAAATTATGCAAAGAAATACTAATAAATATTCCTTTACGTTCCATGAAAGTTTCGTAAAAATATAGCAATGATATCATTTCTAACATTATGTGTGTATCATCACACCGTGGGTTTCCCCATAACTTCGCTTTGGTGATGAATTTCCGGAATTTTCTTGACTTGGGGGCTTCTGTCAGGCGGGTAGGTGTTTTGAGTGGTGGGGAAGAACAAGGGTAGAGACGGGGGCTGGTGATAGTGTTGATGGAATCTCCAAGTTCGGAGAAACTTCTTCGACCCCCCCCTAAAGGAAGCTCCTGGATGGCACGTTAATACTTGACTGTTTGACGCGCGACTGAAGCGTTAAATCTGCGATCCCTTAAGCCCACCGATGGAGAGGGGAAAGAACTCGCGAGAGTTAGCGAAAGCAGTTGAACGCCCGAAGCGATGGGCCGAGCACCTGATGTCTGTCTCTCAGAATTCAATCAAGTTTCCGCCGAACCAACTTGGGCCCTTTTCGTTCATTTCGGCGAGTTCGGTCCGAATTCTTTCGTTTCCTCTTGAAACAACTCGAACTATTGTCAAAGAGTTCCGTCGAACGTGGCTGCCACTTTTAATTAGTTGGCAAGAGTGACTTTTACGTTCTGGAATGTAAGAAAATGGCTTCGTGAAGGGAGAGCAGAAGAATGATTGGCTTGATGAGTAAACAAGTTGGCCCTTGGTGAAAATCCCTCCTCGAGAAGTATGGGCGTGACGCGTTGCGATGCAAGTTTAACAATATTATTAAAACACAGAAATTCAATAATAAAATACAATATTTTATAAAAACAACATTTTTATTGCGGCGATAATTCAATAACATTTCTATTCAAAATTTAGTTTTTGTGACTTTCTCTCATTTTCTTTACCTTCAATGATCGCAGAGCAGCAATCGGATTTCGTTGGGCATATTTATAAAAAAATATACCCATATTTAATTGTAAATTCTAAAGAAAAATCGTTACACAGTTAAAATCATAATAAAAGTGTTAAAATATAACAATTTCACCTGGTTTTGAGTTATCACGAAAATTTCAGCTTGATAGCTATAATCGGAAATTAGGTGAAAATTGAGTCGCGAGATTTTACCCGGATAAGATGACAAACAACAAGATGAGTTTATGAAAACGCTGTAAAATACTGCTACCTATCAATCTTGTTTAGTTTTCCGTTAACATTTCCTGCTAAGTTTATATTTCCTGTGCATTAATCCGCGGTACTCGGCTAATAGCGCAACTAATACTTTATTCAACTTCTTCTTAAATGTATTCTCAGCTTAAACTTTGTGTGAATACTGCTCGGTTTATTTTTTATCAAGTAAATTTTTAAATTATTCATTGATACCATCGAAAACTTATTCATTTTGTTTTTAATGCCTTGGCCACACTTAGAGAGAGAAAATTGTCCCACTCTCCGTGAAAGTTGTGTTTGTGTCATCTGGGATGCCATTTAGTTTTATGTTTTGTATTATTCGGCGATAAAGAAATAAAGTTTTCTATAATAACTAGCTGAAAATTCACTACGGAGTGAATTTTCCTCTAATTTACGGAGTGAATTTTCCTCCGGAGTGAATTTTCCTCTAAAAATATCTAATTTCATCCTGATTAATGAATATTTCTGTACTGCTTGTGTCTATAATGTCTGCAATGTTTTTAACTGCTTAAACAAGATTTCATGTCAAATATTGTAATTTTATTTTGAGCTTATAAATAGTTCTCATCCCTTTCTCCCTTAATGAACATGATTTTACTATCGAGCTGACCACAGTATTGAAACTTCTTTATGCTGTTTTTTGACGCCAATTGCACTTTTGGCTTCAAAATGTTTTCGCAAATTTATACCCATCCCTTTTCTTCCGCAGCGCCTCATGCAATATCCATCTCTTTTATTACTTCTATAAAAACTTCTATCAAATCTATATATATAAAAGAAAGTCGAAAATCGTGTTAGTTAGAACACTTATAACTCGAGAACGGCTGCACCGATTTCAATGAGATTTGGTTCTTTGGATTCGTCTCAGGCGGGGTTAACATATAGGCCATTAAAAAAGGATAATTTCACAAAATAAATTCATCTCTTTCCTATGGACATGCTTTTAGGAGTTATAGTAACACAACAATTGATAAGTCGGTCAAAACTACAAATTAAATAATTTGTTTTGTTTTTACCACTTTAATAACTGAATTTAGTAACAATATAACATTTTAATTACTAAATATATTCAAAATATTAATTAAATTCAAATAACATTTTTAAAATTTAATTCGAGCTGATTGTAAGCCCAGCCGTGGCCCAGCTCGAGTTGACAATTCACTACCGTGTTTGTAAACAAATCTCCAAGCAATTGTTGATAAACGGTAATGTCCGTGTTCCAGTCGAGGAATCGAGTAGTTTTAACTCATTTCCTTGGAATGATTGCAAATTAGTTTCAGTGAGCTCATCAACAAAGAGTTCCAGAATATGATTGATCACCAAAAGAATCAAAGATGGTTGATTTAGCGAGCAAGAACGAAGATGTGGATGACTAAAACGAGGTAAATTCAAATAGTTCGTACTCTGCATGGATTCGAATCTTTTAAATGTGTAACAAACGAAGACGAAATCACCAACTATCTATCTGAATATTTTAAGTCCTTGGACGTACCTGGCTTACCAAGGCACGATTTACAGAAAAATGTAGTTTCTGTGCTCATGATCTTTCGAAGCCTAAACCAACCATAACTATCCAACGGAACGTGTGTGATCATTAAAAAATTGGTGATGAATGTGATTCACGCAACTTTACTCAAAGGAAAATTCAAAGGTTAGGAAGTCCTCATTCCGTAGATTCCATGATCTCAACTCATATGCCCTTTTGAGCTTAAACGTATCCAATTTCAAATTCGTTATGCATTCGTGATAACGATTAAAAAATCGCATGGTCATTCTTTCAGTTTTTATGTTGTTTGTGATCATGTGCTAATGAAAACCCATGATTTTCTCATGGTCAATTTAGCGTGCTATGTTCACGAGTCGATTAACCATCCTCTGTATTTCTTCCTTCGCTTCAAGTGCGTAGCTAGGATAGGGGGTTTTGGGCGCAGCTAATACCACGGGTCTGTAGGGTATAGAAAACTCGCTAAGGTAAGCGGGAAGTGTGGGGGCACTTCCCCCAGACATTTTTTAAGATAAATGGTTCAAAATAGTGGGTTTTGTGGCTGTGTGAATAGTTAAATATGTTTTGTTTGTTAGTCATCCGTCCCCCTAATATTAATAACAAAATCTTTCATAAAAAATTCTCTAAGCTCTTGGGGGGGGGGGGTTTATCCCCCAAAGCCTCCCCTCGCTGCGTCACTGCTTTGCTTCGCTATATTTATTTAGCTTCATCCGCTTCATCTTGCGCCTGATATAAAACAAAAACTGTTGTTTATCAGAAGGTGGTTGACGCAAGACATTAAACCCGAATGTGCAGGGCTCACCGTGGTGCGTTTACGCATGCAGTACGTTTACGCAGTGCATTTTTTCCAAATAGAGATACTAAAACTGGCGCGCCTTAAGTCATTTAATGCGAATGCTGCTTCATAGGGGCTTTTCTTGCACGATTTTGAGCATCAGTCAAGCGTCGGTCTGGGGTGGTGTCAACCTGCCCTCTGAAAGGGCCAAGTGTATGCAACAGACTTGGACCTAAAAACATTTTTTTACAGCTAATAACGCAAATAGTTAACAACTGAATGCGTATAATTTTTATTTCATAAACTGCTTTATTAAACCACAATGCCCGAAATTTCTTAAGCCAAAACGTAAAAAATTTGTTGAAAAAAAATCCGCGTAAACGTGCTCCGATCCACCCCATGTAGATTCAATAAAGAAAATGTCTTTCTGACAAGCAATTTTGGTACTCATTTACGTAGTTTTATTGAATTTGTATCCTTATTTTATTATAATAAATTAAACATGATTAAAAACGATACAGCCGCTCTTGATTTATAAAAGGTGTAAGTAAACTGTAAGTTCATTGATTGTTAGGCGGTACGAAGTTCGCCGGGTCAGCTAGTATTATATAAATCACTCTTTAAGCTTTCCACATGAATATGTTTATACCTCTTTGAGATTATCAGATGTTATTATCCATGCCATCAAGCTTTACTTGACCAGAACGAGTATGAAAATGTTAGGTACTTCTGTTCTGTTATTCCAGGTGGAATCCAGTCGGTGCATGTAAAGTCAGGGTATGGGGATGGCGAGGAAAGAATTCAAAGAGATGAAGGGGCAGAGTTTGGCAAATGTGCTGTTTGGTGATTTTATTTTTTTAGAATCAGTTTACACTGGAAAGGAATATAATTCAATCCACTAAGGTGCAGAAGACTCTATTATTGCAGTTTTATTATAATTCTACGCCACTTAGGTAACTGTAATATTTGTAATTAAAAATTAAAAAATGTAAAATATTTTAACGCAAATAGTTATTTTACATATAATTTATTTAATTTAAATGACCACAATTTCCAGAAAAATACAATCAAATCACTATTTATATAATAAAGTTTCGAAAGGTTTCTCTGCTAACTTGCTCATGATGAGCGTTGATATGGTTTAGTGTTCACCGGGTCTGATAATAACTCATTAGAGACCCAATGATTTCGGTTGAAATCTTTTGGAATCTGGGGAATCAGAGTTCAATTACGGTGGCTTACGCTGATTAATGCTTGTTAATCATCACTTTTAATGGCTTGAAACTCAATTTGCTCATTAAATCCTCGTATCTTTGGCTGAAACTGAAAGCCACGCACAAAAAATATCAACTCTTCACTCAACTTCCCAATGAAGGCAGAAGTTATAACAACCCCAACTGACGCTCTGCTAATGCAGCTTGCTTCCATTAAGTGTATCTACATGATCTTTTTGCTCAACATGCGATTTATTTTAAGGTTTTTTGTATATATTCTACAAAATTCGTAGCCCTAGGACAGAGGAGTAAGAATGGGTAGCCGTGTAAAGTTAGGTGGAATGGAGAATAAAAGTTTAAAGCTGTAAAATTGCCCAATCTTCATAAATGACGCCAAAAGGGCAGCCGCTTGGAAAACTCGAGATAATTGTTAAGTTATTTTTTGCATCGATTAATAATAAATTTACACCTTTTTTTCCAAATTTTACTGGAAAATTTTATGAACTTATTTTTAGTTTCATGGGTAACTGTGCCTATATCTTTCGTGATATTCTTCGATTGTGAAGCTTAATACCTAAGCAAAAATGGATGAAATCCTCAAGGGGTATTGAAAAATATGAAAATGTACTGAAAAGGGCAAAACTATCACCTTGTGTTATTGGCTGAGCCATTTTGTGCCTTGTGGCACCTAACTTAGTGAAAGTCAAGGCTGATATTGCCATGAAAATCGGCCTGATATTTTAAGTACGTAATGATATGAATGGTATCAAGAGATATAATAAGAATTTTATATAAAAACTCATACCTAACTATTCGTGAGAATATGAAGATATTTAATAATGTTTCTGTTTGTCTACGTAATACATTCGGCCTTTTACGATCCAAACTTTAATTTTACCGACCATGGTCTCGTAACATTACGTCATAATCAAGGTGGAATATGAATGACACCTTAAAATGTTGTGTCAGTAAATTTCAAGAAATACGTTTAATATGTATTTAAGTAAAGAAACGGGTTGCTAGAGGAAAAACTTAGGGTAACTGGAAGAAGATAAATCCAATAATGGAGTAGATAAGAATCGCAGCGTCAGCAAATTGAAGGTAGAGCTCAAGCATAGTGCCTTCTCTATATTCAGTGGCCTTATGAGTTAAGCGATACAGTATAAGTATCTCGCTGTGTAGTAATGTAAATATTAAAAATTCAAATGCAAAGAATGATTTATGGCTGACGTTAATGATTGTTATGAACAATGCGTAAAAAGTGTACGTATATTATGATTTGAAAAGACATATTTCCCTGCTCTCAATTTAGTAATTACGTAATGAATGAAACACTGAAACAGAAGTTTCAGTATCGAAGTTGTAAAATTATTTAAATTTGGCGCTGCGAGTTGCTATTCATACGTACTAATCAACACCAGCATAATAATCCCTTAAGGTGGAATGGTATTTTATGCCAGGTACCAGATCTTTTTCTGTGAACTTTAAGAATTACCCCTGTACGCCTGACAAACTTTAAGGAATGTTTCCTCTGTTTTCAGTGTTTATTTACCTCTAAAATTAGCTCTGGTCCCTCTGTCATATTTAGGGAGCCTCATTATCATGGGAAAATATTATTTAAATTAGAATGTGAGCAAATAAGGTTCATCTCGTCAAAGCAAAAGGGCCTGTAAAGAAAAGCATAGGATCCACGACAAAGGAGAAAGATGTATGAAGAGGGAATAGGCTGTTACTAGGTGGCCTCTAGCACGCCTGAAGCACTATTCATAGGATGGAGACTTTGGAGGAGAAGAATTCGTTCCAAATAGAGAGATGGATACTTTAACGAGACTACCAACTACATCGCCATTTATAGGGGTCGAATGAGCCCATACCTGGGCCTGGTGTAAATCTAATCCCTTGGTGGAAAAATGAAATAAAAAATGAATGATATTATTACGGGTGGACCAGCGTCACATAAAATATTTTTTTCCAATAAAAATCCTTCATAGAAGACTAATGATATCATCTCTTTTGGACTTTAACATTTTTAATAACAGTATAACCACCAATATTACTTATCTACAGCCAAAAATAATATATTTTTGAAGAAAAGAGCTTCAGGATAGCCAGAAAACAAAATATTTTTAGGCATTGAAAATGCCAAAATAAACTCCTTAATCAAGGTTGACGGAGTTAAATAAAAGTTTAATTATCGTTCTTCAGATGGCGTTCCCAACTCATAGATGGTATATTGTCCTTTGCTTTCTAAAATTCAGGGCGCAATGTGGATAGGAGAGGGATGTGGATGGGGAGATCAGCAAAACCCGCCAAAATCCGACGATTCCGGGCAATGAGTATAATCCGTCCGGGGGAAAGTTTGGGCAACACCCTTTCATTATTCAACCGAGAAGGAAGTTAAAGGTCCGCTTACTTCCTGCAAACAAAAGCGAGACGACTCCCTTTGCTGCCTCCTCTTTCCCTCTGTCTGTTTGTGCGCCCCCGCACTTTCGCCCAGCCGCCTTGGAAGGAATCGCTTGGCACTAGGGGAGGAAGCCAAAGGAGGGTGAGGGGAAAGATGGGAAATAGAAAAGGCGGGGTGGGCCTCGAGCAGTAGAACGAAAACTTGGGGCGCCTCTCGCGGCGCCCAGGGCCGCCGCCGCAGCCGCTGCTCCGGGATGAAAAGTGTGGGAGGTCCTGCAGTGAATCATTTCCCCACGCGTCCAGATGGTGGAGGGGTGTTGAGGTCACCCCAACGCCGGAGGTTAGACACAAGAACCTTTGCTTCAGTCTTCACCATTTCATATTCATCCGCCACTACCATTTCATTCGCGTTACTCTGACTCATCCAGATAAACGCCCATAATGCAGTGGTATACATTCTGAATAAGTTCAATATATTCAGGTGTTATACGGTGGAAGTACAACACAGTTAAATAAAAGCCGGTAGCAATTTTCCACTATATTTTAATTCGTATTTTGCGTTTTTTCACGTTAATTATCCGCGTTTCGGCTCACAGAACCATCCTGCGTACAATGGAGACAGTGAAAAAAGCAACAACTAAAGAGATACGGGAAACCCAATGTGGAAGGAGGATTCTAGTCATTACTGTAAAATAACGACACGTGGAAAGAACCATAGAAAAGGATGGCTCTGTCAGCAGAAACGCGTCGTACACATTGAAATATTGTGGCAGGGTGCTGCCAGCTTTAATTTAAATAGAAAGTATACATTCCTTTTATGGTCTCACTCCTCCATTTGCCCAAATTCTCTTCTACCTTGCAGCCCCGTTTTTCTATTTTTACTGTTTCCTCTCTACCATTACGCTTTTTTAGGGTATAGTCCGTTTTTATCAGAAATTTCTCTAGTTTATTTTTATTTTTTTTCAGTTTCAAATTCAAATATTTATATTATTACTCTAGCAAAAACTTAATTCAAGAGTTGAAAAAATTTCAATAAAAATCTTTGTGAAATTAGTTTGCCATGAAAACTTGTGAGGTGGTATATTTTGAATCATGCTTTGCCTAAAATACAGCGTTAACTAAACTGTGTTCTTTTTTCGCTCGAAATCAAGTGTCTATTGCTTAGTTTATAACTGTCATAGTGATCATTGTTACTCATTTACACTAATGTGCTTGTCTGTAACTCCCGTACTCCATATTAATGTATTGCTGGGAGAATACTTCAGTCCCAGATTTTTCTGGTTCAAATTGTTCACGCACTGTTGATTATTACGCCCTTAAGTATTTTACAGAGCTGCCATGACGGCAATCGATGCCTTAAAACTTCATAAAGTTTTTTCATTTGCATGCAATAATTTTTTTGATTTGAGGGTTTGATCTTTGAAGAAACCGAGGGAGTATTTTACCGTGATGTGGGCATGGAGGAATACAGCAATTATACAAATGAGTAATTCTAAGTTTTTAGTACCGTTTTGTGTACGCTATAGAACTTCATAATTGTTTTTCCAACTAACCGCTGAGTAATTTGGATTTTGATGGCTTTAGATTTAAAAAATCAATGTAGTGATAATTTACGACAAAAATAACCGAAGAAATGCAGTTATTTAGTTACCGCAGGATCTTGCTTTCGGATTTTATAGCAAAATAAATGGTTGGAACTTCATCATTATGTTTATCCCTTCATTTTTGAAAATTACAACTGACGAAGGAGAATCTTCATCTAAGACTCACATATGATGAGAAACGATGTCATTAACAAACTTGACTTGAACGAAAGATTCATTATTTTAAAAAGGAAAAACTTTGCTTTTTCGAGCTCTCTTACTTCAAAGTCGTCTACATGTTACGAGTATCATGCCGGAGAATTACTCTGGGGAGTCATTTTCTTACATTTTCTTGGGTCGTTATGTTTGCTGCGAAGCGATTTAAAGCCTACTTCTAGTGAGTACTCTAGAGGCAATATTTAACATCAATGTCATCCTGCACCTGGATATTTTCCAACTCAAAGGGGCATACTTTTCTTCAGCCAATCAATTCATGTACCACGCACATGCGGATCTTAGTTTCCCTAGGGAGACGATCCCAATTTAGACTATTTTAAAGGGGCTATATATCCATCATTTTTGGACGGCGCAAAACGTAGGTTACATGAATTTCCGGAAAAAATTATTTTTTAAGTTTTTCCACCATTTGTTATAGCTTGTGATTCTTCCGGAAGCTATTGAATCATGAAATCCAAATATTACTGCAAATTTAATCCCTGAATATTGATGAGCACACGAGGAAATAAGGGCATGGATAGTTTTAAAATATTTATAGATAGTCCACTTATTTTTTTTACAAAATACGCCGAAATGCTTATTAGTCATCAAGAGAGAGACGTTGCACAAAAATGTAATGTGAATTTGAACATTTGAAAAGACTTCTATGCACCAAAATTGTTTTATTTTATTGGTGCTACAGATATTTTATCTTTTTATAATTTTTTTGTTTTGATTTATTGGTTGTGTATAGGTTTTAAACAGCCACCTGTTTAAACGATAAAGTTATATTTCCAAACGGTAAAAATATTTAGAAATTTTAACCCCTTATTTACAGGAATATCTTGCACTACCGCTGAATTAATATTATGTTCAACAAATTTGTCTTTATTGTTTGTAAAATGTGTTGTTTTTTCGACACTTTAATTTATAATTGCACAATATGTAACCAATAAGAATGCGAAGTGGTAATCGAACTGAAATCTTAATTTTTCTCTTTCAAATTTTTCCCTTTCTTACCTAAAAATTCAAGGAGTAAACGGCACAAGTGAGAAAAAGGAAATAAAATGGTATAAGGTGTGGGTAAAACATGGGAATTAATGTAATGAGTGTGTGAAAGATTTAAAAAAATGTTTAAAGATGTACCTTCATCACGAAAAATGTACCTAAAAGTTATTTGTAATTTAAGAGGAAACAAGTGAGAACCAATGAATAATAAAGTTTGGATATTAGATCCATTATTTATCAGCTAAAATTTGATAAATTCCTTTTTTTCGAATTTCCTGTACAATGTATTTGCATCGTGGTAAAACAGAGATAAAAAGTTTACGTCAATGATAGACATTTTAGATAAAGCACAAAAAATTAAAATAATTCAAACATGCCAGAATCATGGACTGGAAACATATCATTTTATATGTTAATAGGTAAAAATTCATCCCTAAGAGCGGTCATTATAATTATTATGAAGCTTCGCTAAATATTAAGAGATGATAATATTATATTATATCTAAATTATTCACCAATTAATAAGGGAAAATATCATGTGGTGAAGGTTATTCTGGGAAACTGAATATCTTTATATTTATGCGTAAAAGAATTCCATTACACTTTCACAGTAAAAAAATTAAATAACTGATTCCTCTAAGCTTTGGTATTTTACTTGCTCGTCTTCACGGGATATGTGATCAATTTGGTGAAGATTCTGATGAGAACTCCTTTAATAAAACAAAATATTTAGCTGATAATGACATTTCTTACTGAAAAAAACCGCTTACATTTTTATTGTAAATATTATGAGCCTCCATAAAGGCTGAGGATAACCCAAGAAAATGTATTTTAAATAATTATGTAGTAGTTTCAAGTAGATTTGCAATGAGAATATAAATTCAAGTCATCGTGAAATCAAATACAGTAAAGGTAAGGTAATAGATTAATGTTATTATGTTTGATAAGGAACGTTTTACTTGTTATTTTTTTATCATGCTGCATCCCAAATGAGTGTCTTTCTCTGTAGTGAAGCAGTTGGTGTAAGAGAGGAGGATAGCAAGTGCGTGGAGGATAATGGCGTCAAGAAAAGCGAGTTTTCCCATATTCAACGCTGACAAGAGTCTGTACCAGCAGCCGCAATGGCGAGAATAGTTTGTGGAATGGGAACCGGAGGCCTTGAGTGAGATCGGACAGGGATGAAAGTTCTAGTGCTTTTTAAGTGATCGGTTTTTTCTCCCACCGTCTGTGCGGCGCCACTGTGGAGTGAAAGTTGAAGATCAACTGGCATCATTTTTATCTCTGAGAGCGATTCTCCTTGTCTCCGCTTCGCATCGCTGAATTCTCTCGCACCCTGTACAACGCTTTTCTATTTTTCTTCAATGATCCAACTTTTCATACTTTGTCATCTGTAAAACTTTCTGTTGCCATTATTGATAGAAAATTTCTGCGTAATTCCGAACTAATTGAAAAATGGTAGGAATTTTAATGACGTCAGAGAATATTAAGCGAAAAGATATGTATAAAATATACGATAAAAGTGTGCGCCTTCACTATCCAGTCTTTCATCTAATATTCTTGCAAAGACAAAGTGTTTGACAAAAATCATAATGAGATTTCACAGGATAAGGAGATATAATCAGCTTTTCTCGTTCTATAAATAAAAGTGAGTGCCAAGAATATATCTGTCATTCTAAAATAAATTAGCTAATCTTTCTTCTTTACCAATGGAATTATCTGCGAGAATTACTTTCATAAATTGTAATGGAAAATATAATGTATACCAAAATAATGTACCATCAGCAACCTTCTTGCAATTGCGGTGATGAATAATTTTAGTTATTAAAAGATATTCAATGACAATATTTTATGTCTGGCTATTATTGTTTTTGAAATTTTAATACTGAACAAACAGAACATCAATTTTAAAATCCCTCTAAATAAAGCCAATTCTCTGGAAAATTTCAAGTTTCGGTATTTTCCATTAAAATCTCTCTTAATTATTACGTCCACTCCTCATTGAAGGTCTCATTGGGATGTATTCAAAGTACAATAATATTTATAATTTTTTCAGATGCTCCATTTTAAAATTTTTGGTAACTTTTTTAAAGGAAAAATGAACAGCTCGATGCGCCGAAGCTAGTCAGTTAAGACCATCTCAGTCTTAGTCAGTTAAGCTAATTTCATCTGTGAACGACGTGTTAGCTCCCATTTTGACCTAAGGAAGTTCTGAGGATTAATTTTATTGATTTCAAAAAAATTTAGCATATATAATCTGATTCTAGAATTCATTTATCGCTTATACCCTCTTGTGGATCCTGAGCCGTATATGGTATGTTTTGAAACTTCCCTGTGACCCATTGAACTGAGCATTTGTTTTCTCAAGTTTAGGAGAAGACTGAGTTTTAATCATTGCCTATGTTTTCACTGAAATTTTAAGAATGATGAGGTTCCCGAACGCCTTAGAGATGGTAGGTTGTAAAGGATTTTTTCGTTAAGAGATCCTGGAGTATATGCAACTTACAAAACATATATAAACTACGATTTGCATAAGAATCAGGATGTAGGATTTTGTCACAAAGCCATGTTATTACTAAAGATTTCATGTGCTTAGCATAAAACGCCCAAGAATGAGGACTTCTTTCACTCATTACAATTGAGAATCGATCCATGATTTACAGCATTTATCCTGGGGGTGTATTATAAAATGTGAGTCTAATCAATTGCATTTTGTTTTATAATTTTTACTATTCATATGAGAATTGAACCCCGCATAGTTCAAACGCATTCAGTTTTGTATTTGTAAGGCCCTGAGCAAGTTGCCTATATTTAAATGCATGCATAATTATTGATGGCCACATTTCCATACCGAATAATATCTACTGCAGAAAATGACCTCTGAATTGGAATTTCTATCCGCTTTAAAGATTCGCTTCGCTTTTTCTGCTGTGGTTTCTCTTTTATTCTAATTCATATTCATATTTTTAGCGTTAATATCCCTTGAGAAGGGGGATAGGGTTGTTATGGTGGCTAGAGTGTTGGCTTCCCACCCCATGGGCTCGGTTTCAAATCCCGGCGGTGACAGAAAATTTTCAGGTACTGCCTGATCCCTGCCAGAATGTTATGTGGAGGTCATTTCAAGCGCAACACTCCTTCCATTAGATGGGACGTAAAGTCGCAGTCCATTTTGCGCCTTTCGTTAAGATCAGGCTAATTCCGACGACGGGTTCCTATCCACGCTTCCTCACCCACCCTTCCCACATGGCGCAAATGATCTCAGCGGTCGGCAGCCTCCTCCAAATACAATACCATTTCATCCATTGAAAAGTTAAGATACATTGGGAGATGTACATTGTAATTCTGATGATATGATTTTTGGCCTACAGTTCAGAAAAGCTGTAACATAACCATTTTCTTCGGATAACTTACTTGCGGCTGGTCATAAAAATTCGGATGAGCATAGTCGCTAAGTATCGCGCGTCATTTTTTTTCAATATGATGCAGAAACGAATTCTTTTCTGTTACATAGCTTGAACTAACAACATGAAAGCGCGTGTTTGTTTCATTAGAATAATTTTTTTATGAAAATATGAAAAATAATACATTTTTAAAAAGTTAAATGCCTTTGGATCAACTTATGTCACTCTGTCTCAACCTAACGGGCATCTGTTACTAGCTATTTAAGCCAGCAATTCTCATTGGCCGTACGTTTAAGTACCCAGGTGATCAGCAAATTTTAATGAAATCAGTTTTTCACTGATAAAATGAGAAGGGTCATCAATTATTTTTTTCCAAAAGGGAGGAATAATTATTTCATAAAATTACGCCTAGAACAATAAATTTGCTATTACACAATGTCATAATTTCTCTGCCAAGTGGACACCAGACACTTGCTAACGGATTTACCAGCATCCTCCGTGATATATCCTCCTCTCCCCTCTAAGTCGTCCATTATTATCAATAACGTCGAATCTACACCCATTCATGTTTCGTGTTGAATAAGATCATTTAATTAGTAAGGTTATTGTACCTAGCACTCTCTATCTAGCTGTTTAGCATGGCTTCGAACGATGACTTCGAGGAATCCAAAACCTATTCCATATGTCGATTTGCATTAATGTCTAATTAAACATTAAGTATGAAAAAGTGCAATAGGGCTATAATTTTTGAGCTGAGTATCATTATTATAAACCTCTGGGCATGTTTATGGGGTTATTTATTTGTAAAGAAAAGCATTTATCTTTGCTTTATACTTCCATCTTGTTATTTTTTCAATTTTCTCCAGATATCATTTCATTGCTTTTCCGTCCAACGTATCTCAGCCCTCCAGCGGTCTGTTGTCAATCCTTGTTATTGACATCGGATGTTAAAAAGTCATCAAATTACCTGACTGGTGGTTTGGCAGCAATATTCTTGGATGAAAAAAAAAACATTAAAGCTCCATCTTCTAAATGAATTCCGATGTCATTTTCACTTTATTTGCCGACTGAGCTTAAAAAAATATACCTGGGGAACGAGGTGTATAACCTTATTTTGGGCTGGCTATGAGTTTTGTATTTATCCTCATCCCTTGAGGATTCCGTGGAAACATTTAATGTTCTGTATAAAACCATAAACACGCTTTTATATTACCTGATGTAATTTTCCTTTATGGCTTAGATTTTCTGGATTAGTTTTTCATTATATGTTGACTATGATGTTGGGTGAATTATACTTTTTCAGAAGATATGGCGCCATATTTAAGTTGATGACATCACTATGTGTTTTAGTTATATTCTTGGTTTCAATTTCTTTTTAGGTTGTGAAATTATCAAAAGTTATCCTACGTGAAAAATCACTGTAATTTCGGTATGTAGGAGTCATTAGTTCGTTTTTGATGATTTCCGAGAATAATAAGTGTGTTGTGTGAGTGTAATATGGTATCCGCACTCATTATCATATTTGTTTGTCAATTAATGACCTATTTTTTATTTCTATAGTACATGATGAAATAAATGAGGGTTGAGATCAACTTGTTAATTACAAATAGGATGTAGCATATTTTTTACGGTATGCCCACGCCATTGCCCAAGCCTTGGAGAAATATTAACTTTATCCAGTTTTTCAGAAAGATAATCATTCATGTTGAATAAGAGCACACATGGAAAATTTTGACACTGTTGATTAAAAGAATACTGAAAAAATCTCCTCCTAATAAGGTATCCATGTCATAGCCATATTTTCTAGAACGCATTGCCTTCATGTAGGGATTAATTATGTCACAACCAATACTATGATATTTTAAAGAGAAATGGGATAATTACAATGCTAGTTTCTACAAAAGCCACATAGGATTATTTTGATGAAGTTAGTTTTTCACTGATTAAATGCATTTATACAAACAGAGAGGAATAATTACTTCATCAAATTAAGCCTGAAAAGCTGAATTAATTATTACACAATGTCATCACTCCTCTGTCAAGTGAAGTACCAGACACTACCTCACGGATTTATCTGCTTTCTCCTCATCAATCATCCTCACACCTTTAAGCGGCCCATAATTATCAAAAACATTGAATCTACATATAAAGCTGAAGCCAGAGCGTCACACGCTCAATTGTAAAAATAATATAGTCGTCGTGTGATGCGAACTTATTTCATCGAAGATTTAATCGTTAATTATAGTGTTGTACAGTCTGTTAGGAGGGAGATAGACCAAAAGTGATTTTGTTTCCTGTACTAATTTCGCAATCACTTTGAATTTGTTAATTTATATCGTTGGCAAATTGGTCGGCAAAAATGACCTGTCAATCCCTGTCTCAACTCATACCCCACTCTTATTCTTAGTACTTATCTTAGTAGTATTTTCCAGTTCATGCGGAAGGATTATGGGAAAGAAGCTTAGTTTAATTGCAATTCACTCGAATATTCTTAAAAGTTGTCGTAACTGAGATAAGAATCTGTGGAATATACATCAGCACTGACTCTCAGTAGCAATAAAACTTAATATGGCCTATTTTTTGGAGTCAATAAATAGAAAATATAAAACACTAGGAAATAACAAAAAGAAAATCACAGTGGTAGAATACGCACGACGACAATAATAATTTCCAAAATTTGGCTTAATAGCGGTCGTTTAGAAATTATATACATTTTTGCGCGTAGTGAAACTACATGAAATGTTCTTTTCGCTCTCAAAACAAACTGTTACCATTGAAACGAGCGGTATAACACGCTTTAAAAGTTTTCACTTGTTGTTCGGTTTTCGCGATTGCGAGTTTTCGAGAGTTGTGTCTTTGTGTGATTCGGAAGAGCACGCCGCGCCGCTGTGGAATTCGGGTGAGAACGATATTACCTTCTGTTTGGTATTTGCCCCACGTGTGGCGCTAGGGTCGTTGCTTCTGGAGATAAAATAAAAGAGCCTTTATGAGGCTTTCTCTAATGGAAATTCTGAAAGTTTGGCCGAGCGCTACTACGGTGGCGGCATTTCCGCTCGCTACCTCCGATAGTAGCTCCGAATAAATTAGATGAGATCTTGCCTGTGGCCAGGGTCACGTGGGTTTGTGAGTTTGTTGAAAAAAGAAACTTTACCTGCGTCTTTTTGGTGGAATAATAAATGTATGTACTGTCATACCTATGAGTCCATGTTTTCTCGTTTTATACCTTGTCTTTTCCTCAACTGCGAGTGAAATTAAAAAACACAAAATAATAAGTATGCTGATTGGATGTTTGCAGGTTCTCCATTAATGCAGAAGATAAGAATTCAAGTTTAGTAGAGGCACTGCACTTTGGGTTATGAGGGAAGAAGTCTGTCTCATCGATTTTGCACACTATATTTTATTATTAGATGTGGCTTAGAGAAAATTGGTCCTATTTTATCGTGAATAGATTATTGTTGAATATAGACTTTATAGTGGTCTCTTGATCACTTGGTATCAAAAAATTGCAAAAAGCTATTAACTGCAACATGATAATCCAGTGAGTAAATTTTCGTTGAAGTATTCTTCATTCATGAAATATACTGATCGTTTTTACAGCCTCACAGTATCTTATTGGGTTATGGTATACAACAATTTTTAGGGAAATGGTTGGACGCGTAATAAATAGGGAAGAGGCAGCATGTTGAAATATTATCAAGGTTATGGCTGATATAAATAAATATCCGATAGATTAAATGTCAACCATCAACTGTTAAGTTGTGAATATCTGAGAGTCATTTCAGATCATACAACATTATCTTAATCTAAAGTTTTTGCCTATTCATTTATATTAAGAATTAATATGATAAAATTTTTGCCAGCTCAGTTCAATGTAAGTGATTATCTTTTTATCCCATCGGGTTAAATCTGTATTTCTAGGCTGATTTACGAACGGCTTTTCTGGTATCAATAAAATTTTCCTTAGAGAACAAAATTCCCATGGCCCGGTTGTAGGGTAGATGAGGGCTCTACTGGGAATGTGATTCCTTATGGCGTCAATTTTTTCTTCATCTAATCAGAGAGTGTGGTAGAGGGTGCGGAGGATGTTGTTTACCGGCGTACATCTTCTTCGCAGGCTGCCACTCTGGTCCAGCTAGGGAGAATGAGAACCGAAATTTATACCTTTGTATTACTAAAAAAAATCTAAATATTTTTCAGCATCATGAAAACAGACGATTTAAAAATTTACTTTGCATTTTTGTTGGCCAAAAATGAGCGAAAACTGGCTCTTGGTGATGTGACTAGTATCATGCCTGACCGGCAATTGGGAGATTCAGGTTCAAATCCCGTCTAAGCCTAGTGATTTTTACAAGACGAACTTCATTATTGGTATACATAAAATATTTTTGATTGGGTAGCGTCGCCGGAATGAGAGCTTCATAAATTACTTCGGGAACTGTACGAAGTGGGTGTAGTATCCTAATTTTACGCAACTTAAAGACTTTATTATGTTACGGGAGCTAATACGAACTTATATTACGGGTTTAAAAAGGATTTTAATTAATTTTAGATTTTTTCTCTAAGAAGGACACCAATTATTTTCATAATGATGCAGTACATAGATTTATTAATCACAAATTTCAGCATTTGGATACTCGATAGCAGTAAAAAGGCCCGTACCTTTACTGGAGTAAGTATTTTTAGTGGAGTAAAAAATTCTCCAATGTCTTCCTCGAAGCTGAAATATATATTATCAATTTCCCTTCCCTGACGTTGTCTTCGTAGATAGGATTTATTTCCCTCGATCTATCCATCATAAAAATGATTCCATTTCCATTTACCGTTAATTCATTCATGTATTCCAGAAGCTGTAGAATTCTTTTTTCAATCAATACGCGCTAGAACCTCATCCATATTCATTCAACAAGTCGGGCGAATGGCTGCGGTGATTTAATGAGACACGCCGTCCACAGAGGGACACGTTTCTTCGCTCAAACGCTGGCTGACAGCGTCAGCTCAGAAAAACAAGGCGATGGAGACCCTTGGAAGTTTAAAATCCTTAGATTGATCGAACTGCACAAATAACGAGGCAATAAATCAGATATTTTGCGCATTACCACTAAACTAACTCTACATGGGTCGATAGCCTAAAATTGAGGCAGTGAATAGCAAAGGGATGTAAGTAGGGATGTGCGAGTACTCGAAAACTCGAGTCGAGTAGTTAGTACTCGACTCGACTGATTCGAGTAGCATTACGAATGTCGAGTCAAGTAGCAGTTAGCCCTTTTAGCAGTTTCGATACATGTTCCTAAAAATATAAATTAAAGTGACGACATATTAGTAGAGATCAATTCATTTCAATTGTGGTTATGGAACTGTTCAATACACATTAATTTTCATCCATCTCCTAATTCTGATACAAGTAAAATCGATAGTCTTCATTACCTTTTCCTTTTTACATTGAGCCAAGCATTCAGAATAGAAAATTCAAAAGGGGATTGAAAAATTGATTATAAAATGGTGCATGCATTTTCATATTTCCAGATCCAGAAATGACCAAACTCGACTCGATACTCGCGAGTAAATTTCAACTCGACTTGATACTCGACTCGAGATCAAAAAAACACTACTCGCGCATCCCTAGATGTAAGTTGTAAAAACTAACTCTTTTGTAATACTAGTTTGAAGTTTGATAAAACCTTCTCAGAATTGGCATCGGGAAAGAGTGTTGTAACGTTTGATATTTATGTTTCTGTTCAATTAATAATTTTATTGATTTGAATTTCATGGATTTGTGTAATGAAGGGGGATGAAAGGTTGATAAGGGGTTGTTGTGGGAAGTGAGGAAGATTTTTGTGTGAGACGCCATTTAGAAGAGCTCTGAATGGAAGGAGACGAGGAAAAAAATTCTATTTGAGAAGAAATAAAACAGATTTTTGCAGGAAAAAGTGTCTTATGTTACACTGTACGAGGTCAACGTTTCAATGTTAACTCCCTCATTGTCATCTGGGCTAAGATTGACCGCCGATATGCAACGGAGTTTCCTATCCTTTAGAGGTTCAACTTCTCGCCGTTTCGGACTCTAAGCTGTTAGAGGAGGTATATGCGCAACTTCTCGCGCATGCCGTCAGTCTCCTGCCGGCTACTGGTAGTCGGCCAATCCCTTGGAGGAAATTGACCGGCGGTAGGTGTCCCGACAGCTGGGGATTTCTGTGGCGAATGTTGGGATTGAGACGTAGCGGCTGTTCGCCGCGCTGGTGTATAAGCTTTGCTCCGCCGTTTTTATCCGTGCCTTCAGCATCGTTTCGCCAGATACTGCGCAGAGTACTGCATTTCCTTCCCATCTAACGATTTGATCGTTGGATTATTCTTCCTCATAGAATAAACCTACAAAATTGTTAGAATAGCAATGGCTGATGCCTGGTTTTGCTGATGGTAGGACCCGCCCGCCTCTGTGACGGTGCGGGATTCCTCGTCCCTTCCCTTCCTTCCCTATCCCGTCCCAGGAGGCGGCGTCGGGCTCCTATCGCGGCGGCGCCTCCTTCCTTTCTCCTTCCTGTCCTCCCCCTTCTGGGTGCAGAGGTGAAAAGCTTGCGCTTACAGACCCTGCCCCCGGGAGTGTATCCTTGCTAGCCCGCCCTAGGAGTCTCGTTCTAACTGCATATCCTTCTTCCCCTGGAGGTGTCGTCGGGCTCTCATCGCGGCGATGCCTTCCATCCTTTTTCTGTCCTTCCCCTCTCGAGAGGCGCGGGTGTATAGATCTCGGACTTGGTTCCCGGCCCTCGAGAGTGTATCCCATGCGGACCCGCCCTGGGTTCCCGAATCCGCCGCATATGTGGCTCTTTTGCGTGTCCTGGTGATGCGAGGATCTTCCAGATACCGATTTTCAGCCGGTTTAGTGAAGGTTTCGGAGCCAGTCCGGACGATACTGGAGAAGTGTAGAGAATGCTGGGAATAATTATCGCTGACCGGCCTACGCCGGGTTTTTAAATTGTGCTAGCCAAGGGATGGTTCAGACCCGTTGTTAGCCAATAGATTCAAATTGTCTCAGGGGTATTGGAATGGTAATTGAGTCCGTGATATTTATATTTATCAAAGGTCTCCATATTTGGCTGATGTTCTGCTTAGAGTCTCGGTTTAGCTTTTTCTCCTCTAGATATATTACTATAGCCTCTTTCATTACTCGATCCTAGTGACCATAAGATCGACATAGGATATTGGTGTTGTCAAAATTGATTGAGGGCGCCATATCGAGGCTATGCTCAGCCAAGGCAGATTTTTTGGGTTGAGTAGCCTTGCCCGGTGCCAAACCCAAGAAGATTTCATCAATAAAATTCGCCGAGAAAGCCCATTTGATCTGATTTCGTTTAAAGTTCTAAGGATATTAATTTTGTACTATTTAGTTGCTTTTAATCTCTCAAGGAGCAGCAATCTATCAAAGCTACTCTACCATTAAAATTTTCTTGTCATCAAACAGAGCAGAATATTTCTAACATGTGATGTAGAAATATGGAAAGCCAGAACGTCATTCCACTATAATTATAATTCAAAATATTTGTCAACTCAATATTGCGTTTAACATACGGGTACATTTTCATGAAGCTAAATTAATTTAAAGTTTAAATATCACAATGCTACATGTTGTCTTTTTATTTTCAAAAGTAAGTTGAAAATCGCATTAAAAACTAATTTGCCTTAGGGACCTTCTCCGAGTCTAATTCGAGCCATCGAAGTTTTTAACCTAGCGTCACCTAGGATTAGTTCCAAGAGTTTGTTTGCTATTCACTAGAGCGCGTCGTTTCCGTCCTGGGTCCGCGATAAAGGTTCGTAGATCGCTGAAAACCTCTGGGAGCGAATATTTCAAACGACTTTTAATCCGGCCCTTCACCTCTGGTCCAGCGGCTTTTCTGGAAAGCCCTCTTTAGAATTAGAACGCACCTTAATCATTCGATTCATTGATCTGTCTCCAATTTCCCAGACACTCATGGACTACCGTTTTTTCCATGATTATAGGTACACTGTTATTCTCATTCATCATTGTAATCTGTTTCCCTGTGTTCATCCAAGGATTCCATGGCCTTGTGACTGGCAGTTGATTGTAAATAATAGCTGTAGACTCTCATAGACGTTTTGCTGGCCATTCTCAGTGTTGTAGATCGTGAAGTAAAATCATCACACCCATTTATGTTACATATGTAAGTTACCTATTTTATATTCACTTGTAAGTGCGTATGTTTAGTCCAAATCATATCTTAAATATATCTCCGAATTGCCTTACTTTTAAAGTCAAAACTAAGTTTCTTATGAGGTAGTATTCAAATTGATAATGATATATTGGCGTGGGTTTGATTAATGTACTACCAAAATATATTCCTAGTTACTTTAAAGAACGGCAACCTTTTTCGGTTTGACAAATGATGTAGGAACTTCTTGACATGCTAGGTTATCTGTTAAATAGAAAGAGCTGTAAGCAATTACTCTATTTGCCCTGCACTTAACTAATGAGACAAAGGTGTCTTCCGATAAGTAATCCGTACCATAACCTGCGCCAATGAGAGAATTTACATAATTAATCTTTAAAACTTAATATTATTCCATCCATTTACAGTTGTGTTAGTTAAATATAATTTGAATTATATATTTTTATAGTGAATTTACTTGATTTCCCTTCTTGACCTTTTAATAAAGTAAACTAACCCATTTTGTTCGTATGCTATAGAAAATGAAATACGGAGTAGTGCATATAAGACTGACTTTTCCTCTGGCCTCTTACATGTTATTTGTCATTATTACCCTTAATTTATTATTGTTCCTCAATTAAAATGGGAAATATTCCCATGGACGGAAATATAAATACTGCCCTTTGGCTTTTCAGTTGCATCATGGATATTCCAATGTAAAAAAATGAAATAATTTGATGCAATCCGCATATTTGTATAAAGTTTGACTACATTATGCACTTTTTTGCATTGGGAATATCACGATTCAATTACAAAGTCATAGGTCCGTGATTCAATTCATGTTATGGTATGGTATTTGAAGGAGGCAAAGGTCATTATACGCCATGAGGGACGGGTATGGAGGGAAGGATGAAACCCGGCGCTGGCATTAGCCTATTTCTACGACGAAGGGAGCCAACAGGTCAACACCTTAACGTCCCATCCGACGGACGGAGTTTTGAACTTGACTTGAATCCCTAAAAACACTCAAGCAAGGATCGGGGAGCCTCGAAAAATGCTCAACCACCACTGGGATATGAACCCGAGTCGACTGGGTGGAAAGCCAACACTCCACCATCGCACCAAAGCGATCCTGATTTTTTCCTCCCATTGCAATTAATGTCTATTTCACCGCCACCAACACAAAAAAGTTTTCAATTTATAACGTTTTCATATGATAACGTTTTTATGAAATCTTTTGATTATAAGTCATCTTGTCCAGGTCAAATCTGGTTACTCATTTTTATCCCACTCTCCCATTTACTAGCAAGCTGAAATCTGAAAGCAAGGACAACTCAGAAGCAGATGCCAATGCGATATTCTAACTCTTTTAAATATGATTGTAACTCTATCTCGATACCTATTCAGAATTTAAAATTAAATATGGAGATTAGTACAAAAAAGGCCACCAAAATCAGATGGCGGCGCTGTCATCATCAAAAGTAAACGGTAATAACGGATAGCCATAACAGCAAATTTGTTTGCATCAAAGTTCATTGAAAAATTAATTGATCAAAAGTTCGCCTGTATTCTTTTTAGTTAGCGATAAAAACGTTGGTTCAAATAAAATTTCTTTTTATTTTGAATTATTATTTATTCTACTATTTTGACCATTGACCTCACAATGTGGGTCAAAACCAAAATTTTTAAATTTTCCTTATGGGGTTTCAATGTAAAAAAAATCTAGATAGAAAAAAGTCTGAATTTCATGACCAAGATGTCAAATCTTACATTTTCGGACACGATAAAACCGAAAGTTTATTTACGAAATTCCAACCGTTGTCCCAGTAAGGTCACAGTCAAGGTCATAGGGGTGGCGAAATAGTTGGCATACCAACAAAGGTTTTGATTCATAGGTTTTAAAGGGTGCTCAGGTCATCGGTATTGTCAAAATACCCGTCTTATCCTTTAATTGACCGTCAAATCCAATACGGAAGTCAAAGGTCAAAGAGTTAAATGTTGGGCCATCATGACAACCAGCGTGTGGAACCATAGGTTGAAAAAGGTTCCCAAGTGTGTTATGCAGTTCATGGATCCGTATTGTTGATGTTTTGACCTCCGAAGGTCATAACGGATATCAAAGGTCATAGAGTTAAACGTCGGGCCATCATGACAACCAACGTGTTGAACCATATGTTTAAAACGGTGCCCGGAGGGTGAAAGGAAGCTGAAATTTTCTGGATAACTCAGAACCAGAAGAAAAAGTATAATTCTAACGCTTTTATTTATGATTTTAACTATATTTCAATCCTTATTCAGAATTTAAATTAAATATGGAGATTAGTTCCAAAAAAGGCCACCGAAATCAGATGGCGGCGCTGTCAGCATCAAAAGGAACGATAATAATATTAGTCATAACAGCAAAATTGTTTGCATCAAAGTTCATTGAAACATTTAATGATCAAAAGTTTGCCTGTATTCTTTTTAGTTAGCGGTAAAAACGTTGGTTCAAATAACATTATTTTTATTTTGAATTATTATTTATTCTAATATTCATTTTTAATTCTTTATTAGATACTGGGGTATTATTCTTTACATTACCCTTGGTATTAGGAGGAAGCATATGAAGAGAAATTGTTTCATGTTAATGAAAGGAAGTTGTGTTAGATAGCAGTATTCCCTACCCATCGCGGAGAGTCGTGCTGGTTCTAGGAAACGAACAGTCGAAGGGTGTTCTCGCGTCGTGGGTCCTGCGCGTTGCCAAGGGATGAAAAGTGGTATCGCACGGGTTAGTGACTGAGAGGGTAGGGCCCACTGGCGCCAAGGATGGTAATGGGCTTTCCTTTTAAGCCTCCGGGAGTGAAAACCTTGTTTGCTCGCGTTCCTGTTAGCCGTTGTAGGTAAGCTGTCTAAAACTGAGTTCGAACATACGCAGGCGGTTTGATGGGTGGCTTGGATTTTAATATCCTTTCAACTTGACTCCGTGAGAGTGAAGAATGTTAAGCTCATTGACGTAATGTATACATTGTAATGACATTGATGTAACTTCAAATGTCCCTTAAAAATTGATATTCAATGTTTCATCAATTCATTAGATCACCTTGTGATAGGTATAACTGTAAGGCCCACCACACACGTTCCGGCCCGGCCTCAAGGCCCGGACTGTACAGTCCGGGCCTTGAGGCCAAACTGAACGTGTGTGGGAGGCGGCTAAACTGCGCAGTCCAGGCCTCAAGGCCGGGCCGGAACGTGTGTGGTGGGCCTAAGTAGCAGAGATGTATTTTTACGGTATGTGTCAGAACCAACAATGATTTTGTTCATGCTAAGGTCTTCATTGTTAATATGCACGGAAATAGTGATGTCATAGCAATGGTAAATTTTTAGTGTAATTTTTATGAAATATATGAGTATTATGAATTATTATGAATTATATTTATGTACTTAGAACTATTTTATACCATCTAATTTATAGGAAAGAATGTGTTTGAAAATTTCCTTGGGTATACAACATTTAGATACCTCATCGGTTGCGTTTAAGAGTTAAATATATACTCCATTGTGTTCCACTTATGATAGGTAACCATCATGCATTATGATTGGGATGTTTAAAATAAAATTTGGCATATGGTGCAAAATAAGCATTTGGTGTTCTGAAGCAAATTATTTTACTCTAAGAAAATAAGGCAATCAAGTGGAGGAAGATAAATACCGAGTATTGTTTTATGAAAAGCGGGATTTTAAGGCATTATAAAATTTATAGCTACAAACCAGGCATCAAATGAAAGAAAAAATCCTACAATTTTATCAAGGTTAGAAGCCCAAATGTGTTCAAGCATCATTTGTACTCGGCATAGGTCACGACGATATGCGAGTTCTTCCCAAACGTGGATTAGTGTCCCTCAAGTAATTCTGTGTTGCTTGTGCATAATGTGTTGAGTCCAAAAACCCCAAAAATGGGACTATCTCACCTAACCATCAAATGAATCATATAGAATCGTTTGTGCATAGTGTGGTATGTCCAAACCTAATAACAACATGTGTTTTCATGTGTGCAGTTTGTGATAAGTAGAGGATTCTACTGTGATGCTAGTGCAGAGTGTGTTATGTAGATTATCTCAAAACTATGATTGAGTGACTTAACACATTATGCACAAGCAACACAGAATTGTTGTAACAGCTTCTTCAATCCTGTTTCTTAATTTGGAAAGGTGAGCTGGTATTGGAGGCTCGGGAGTTATAATCACCTTGAGGATCACAACTGAACTTAACACGGAACCCACGTTGCACATTAACCATAGATTCCGTCTTTGTAAATTGTAAAGCACAAAAATATTTCTATTTACTAGCCGTCATCTACTAGCGCTTTGAAAGGTATCGCATCGAAAAAATTGGATGCATATGCAAATGGCTGCCGACAAATAAAACTGCTTCAGCTGCTCTATCATTCCATTCCTTATTTATTGCTGTATGTTAAGTGTAATAAACATTATGAAGCTATAAAACCTCGCTAATCATTTTGGAACACACGGTATTTATGTAAATAAATTGTATTTCTTAGTGTGAAGTTTCTACGGCTTGAAAATAATTGCTCTTGTAATTTCAGCTCTGTTTTAAAACACCCTCTAAGTAAATATGTATATGCTTATTTTATCCATGAATTGAAAAGCGTTTTCGGCGTATTTGGAGATATTACCTTATTCCCAAGTTTGAATCAAAGCGCTCAATTTTCACAACCGTTTTTGGGAGTAATGACGTCAGTGATTGTTTTTCTAAAAATTAATCTAATAGGTATCATCTATTTTACTATGTTCCAAAGTTAACAACTAACTTTTCTTTTATTTTTAGGACCTGAAATTCTCGGTCGGCGGAACGCAGGCCTCAGCTCTCTGCTTCCGCTAACTTATCTGGTAAGAAAGTGACTCTTTTTTCCCCTGGCTCTCGGAATGGACTTTAATTGTCCCAGATGAAAAGGAAATTGCTTAACAGATGAGGGAAAAACTCGAGGATTTTAGAAAACTCAACTTTCACTTCTGATACTTTTGCTTAAATTTTTTTAACAGCACGCACAAAATTTGTTCATACCCCCTGTAGATTTTCTTTCATTGCACTCATGATAGACTTCAAAGTTTTAGAAATCATTTTTTAAAATTAATGCACACGATTGTGTTAATTGGGAGCTCCATCCGTATTTTTTCATCGTTGTGAGTCTTGGAAAAGTAAGGGAAAAATTAATTTAAAATTTATTCTTGCGTTCTAATGAAAACCTATATTAAACTATGAAAAATATCAAGGCATATTTATTTTTTTAAGGAAATGAAACACTTCTCCTTTTCTTACTAGATGATATACACATTCATGAATCTGATATTGTTCCCTCAATGTGTCCAGTATGTCTTTGTCCACCTATATTTTAATTTTTTTCATGAATCACGGCTATAAGTTTCACCGAAAAATACTCAATAAAATATATATTTGCCGTAGCTGTCAGCCTTTATCCGGCCGGCTTATACCTATGCCGGCCTCGTTGGCGCCGGGGTAAAGTCCCCGACTGCTAACCTAGAGGTCGCGGGTTCGAATCACGATTGGGTGGTTTGACCACCATCCAGGGCATGGATGTATGTGATTGTCAAACGAGTTAATTGTAATAGAGGACTTTTTAGTCCTAAATTCGCTTGTAAAAAACGACATTATTATTATTATTATCAATTCACTTCAATTAATTCATTATCGTGGGTCAATTGGCCCATGTGATAATTTACAAGCGTACAGAAATACAGTAAAAAACATATAACAGAGATGAAAAGAAAAAAAACTACAGCAAGACTCAGTAAATATAAAAAATAGAGAAAAAAAGGAAAAAAAACAAAATATATATCTTTACAAGCACATACATACTATTGCATCCCGAATGCGGATACCTGGATATCTACCCACACAAAATTTCCAAACATATTAAATACATTGGTAACAGTATCACTATTTATTGATAGGAAATATTCCGGTCTAACCGGAAAACTTAGCACCAAAAGAAAATTATATCATGAATACAGAATACATTCTCCCCTCATCACATCAGTACTCAATCACGTCAGCATGGTTAGTTACACTGGGAATTGCCATGAACTATCATGAAACAACTTATATACTTTAGTATTAAATACATGTATTGATGGCAAATTTCTGATTTCTATCGGTAGTGAGTTCCATATTCTGGCAGCTGTAACCATGAATGATTTATTGAGGTGAGATGTTCTATGGTGGGGGGTCCACTTCCCTTTAATTCCTATGTATATCTGTGCTTGGGGGTTTTATCTTACATTTTTTGATGATGAATAAGTATTAGCATAAAATTACGGAGCTATGAATGTGTTAATTAAGATATTGAAGTTTTTGTCATCCTCCCATGAAATATAGCCGGCTTCGTACTCAAGTAAGAAACACCAAGATGAGGTAATCAAAATATATTTTACAGAACATCTTAGTTTTATTCCCACGGTATCATCGCCACTCGGCTATAGCTTATGAAAAAAACACATCATCGTCATTAGTATTACAAAATAAAGCAAAATGCACGACCATTGTTAAAATTTTAATTCCACCCCTCGATAATTATTTTCAAGCAACAAAAAAGGGCCATTAATATTAAAGAGACTGTACGCATGAAATAAAATATTGATATTTCCTGTCCAAAGTCATAAATTCGTAGTACTCTGCGCTTAACTAGATGAATTATGGTAGCACATATGTCTTGTCGTACAGTTTCCATAGAGATAAAATAAAAAAAAACACTTTTTGTTACTCTCACCGGGTATCGAGGGACATGGAGAGAAAGCCTCCTTGCCCTCTTGTAGTGCGTAGCCCGGGGAAACGTGGCCTAATGGATACGGGAACAGGTGGCTGGGAGCCATGACCCTCCCAACGCCTATTATATTCCCCTTCGGTGAGCCGCAGGTGCACCTTTTTCACAATCTCCCAGCCATATTCAACCCCCTTCCATCACCCAGTCAGTAAGGATGGTAAGACGAAGTGGTAGCCTAGTCGACAGAGCACTTGGTTACTTATCGAGGGGTCCTGGGTTCATATACTGGGTGAAACATTTGGACGCCTGCACTAATGAAGGAAAATACGTTAGGTATAGTAAAAAAAAATTAGTGTCTCGTGCCCACTGACCCCTTGACTTGCAAAACAAAACACACAGCTAAGAGTAATGCTGGCGAAGGTGGGGGAAAGGCAGACCTTTTTCCAACGAAGACGTTTCATGATATTTTCTGGGGAGAGAGGCTGTTCCCCTTACCCTGCAAGACAAAAGACTTAAGTCAAAACAAAATTTCTCGGTTAGTAGAATCCTACCTCATATATCCAGAAAAATCTTTGGGGTTAATCAACAACTGCTGTGACCATCCAGTGGAGCTATAACATAAAAGGTTAGGCGAAATTATAAAGATTTTTTTTGCTGATATACCTAATTATAAAGCGCTATATTGTTTAACATATATCATAATGGATATTTTTTCTACTGATAAATGAATTGGTATTGATACAAAATAACCTAGCAGCTCACTTACCGCATTGCTTCCTTTTTAAAAACTTGTCGATTGATTTGTTTTTCATTTCCATTACATTAGTTTCAAAATTTCCTGAAATTGTCCTCTTTGACCCATAAATTTCAAAGAAAATTAGTCTTCTCAAATAACCACCTCTACAGTTATAATTATAAATTTTTTCGCATATTTTGAGTTTCATTCGCGCATTTTACCTGCTTGCTCTGCTTGTTGATGATGGTTTAGATTATTATGGTCTCAAAATGGCTGAAATGCAAAAGAAAAGATCAAACAAGAATTTCTTTGGTGTTTTTAAAGCAGTTTGATTCAAGGTTTATTTTTTAAAATTTTGAGATTCTCGATATTAGTAACGCTATTCCCCTCCGTGAGTGAAAATTCGTGGACGCGTAGATACAAGTGGTGAAATAGTGTCGCTAAATTGGTGAGACAGGAACATCCTCGTACGGATGTCACAGTCGCATTCTCTTCCCCACCCATCCCACTCTTTTGCCGAAAAAAGAGAGGAGATGGAGGATAGGATGGTGTTTGAGGGGAAGGCCGTCGACGGCAAGCAAATCCTCTCCGAGAGAGGGTTGTTGGGGGGCGAAGGGAGCTGCGGCCGAGACGGGATTACCGCTAGTCCCAGCGGCCAGCACAAGGCGACGCGCGTGGGAGAAAGATAGGACTCGCACTTAATAAATCCGGCGGAAAACTAAGGCCTAGTGTTTTTCACTCCCTCATCCGGTGGATTGGGAAGTTAATTTACTTTCTAACTTCATTCCGCAGGCGTAAAAACCCTTTGAATGAGATAAGAGAAACAGGAATAGATTGATAGGTATCCATCTACTTCGATTTTGGTTATGAATGCTTTGGGAAATCCTCCAATAGGTATTTCGTTTATCGTTTTCTTGAAAATTTGGATACGTATATAATTTTTTATCTTTACCTTTACTGCCAGCTGGGATTAAGTTGCAATAGATAGATTAAAAAAATAAAAGTTGTTATTTTCCACATAGTATTTATTGAAAAAACTACTGGTTTTGACATTTTCAGGTCACTATCAACAGTTAACAGAAAGGTTCTGTTACCTGTTGTTGTGTTGTTATCAGTGAAGAACCATTCTGTTACTTATTAATAATGTTCTTAAAACCAGGTCCATAGCCAAAAAGGTCGAAATCGGTTGAACATTCATATATATTTTTTTCTTAATTTAATAAAATTGTTATACGGTGAAAGTGATGGTTCAGTCAAGATAAAAAACAATCTGGAGTCATCCGGTCAAAATCCTCAGCACACTTGAAAATGATCATAAAAGGTTTAATTTTTTTCTTCCTTTTCTAAAGCTAAACATAATCAGTACTAGTAAAAATGATGAAAATGTGTCAATGGAATGAGGTTCCAAAGCTAGGCAGAATCATTTCGTGATGAACTAAATTTTATGTACAGTTACTCAAGTGCACTCTTATCTTTATGAGACTTCCGTTGATGAGACGGTAAGAATCCTGTAAAAAGAGCCTTTTTCCGCTTGAAAAAAACGTTGTTATGTGCAAACCATTGATGAAAATGTCATCATAACTCGGTACTAGTGGTAAACAGGTAAAAATATGGGGTGGAGTTGTTTTTATTCTGTGCTAGGTTGAGGAAATATTGGCTCTTCGAAGACTGCGGATGAAAACAGTGAAATATTGAGTCTGAATCATCGGAGATCGTATTTGGATGTAAGAAGGCTATGTCTATATTATACTACGTCAATTCTCAATATATTGGTAGCGAGTGAATCGACGTGACGTAAAACAGTAAAATAATTTTATGTTTTCCCTGACGTTGTTCCTGGAAGCACTGTGAATTATCATTTCAATTCCTCAAGGAATTAGTTTCTCCTTCTAGATAATGCAGTGCTCCCTTAACCTTAAGGGAAAATCAATAGAACGCATTTTTAATATTTCACTTACTTTATTAAGTGAGTCGTTGTAATTTAATCATTGTTCCTTGGATGTTAGGGTCCGGCCGCCGTGAAATGAAAAGTGTTATGGTGTTTTTTTGAGCCAATTATCGGTTTATTTAAACCATCATTCGAGATAAAATTCAGAGTGACATGATAAACGCGATTCATATAAACAAAATCAAATGGCGCAGAAAATATTCTGCAAAGATGATTTAAAACAATGTAAGAAATTTCACCTAAATTTCAGTTAAAGATAAACGGAAAGAATGAAAGTTCAGAAAAAGTTCCCTTTGCACCGTTTTCGGATGTGTCAAAGATTATTCTTTAGGTAATATTGCTTTCAAATACGTCAAAGTTATATAATCAATGCCAATTCAAACAAAAAATTTGTTATTTCTGCCATTATTTTTAGCTTATTATTGACATAAATTTTCATTGAACCGCAAAATAATTATAGCGTTGCTAGACGGACGTGGGTCTCTTATAAGAATGAATTTTTTTAGAATGTTAGAATTCAATCCAATCTATTCACTACCTTTGTCAAAAGTGAATTTCCAAGACAGCGCCGTTTCCAGAAGTGCCAAGTATGATTTTATTAATAGATAATAAGACTTAATTACGTCAAAATGATTCATCAATGCCAATTTAAGAGCACTAATGCCTTATGTCTAACGTCAAATAAAATGCCAACATAAATGTCATCGGCAGTTCTTGAGCAGCGAGTGTCGACGTGAGCATTAACAATTAATGCACTATTATCTATTGTTAATCTTTTTATTTTTGTTTTCTAGCGTTGAATTTTTTTATGATTTCAGGGATATAAATTTAATTCCTGTCTTTTACGACGACCATATTTATAGTGCCTTGGATACATATTGTACATTCCAACAAATAAAACTGTTTCAGTCGCCCTATCATTCAATTTATTATTTATTACTGTAAGTCAAGTGCAATATGTATTATAAAGCTATAAAACCTCGCTATTCATTTCGGTACACACGGCATTTATGTAAGTAAACTGTATTTCTAAGTGTGAAGTTTCTATGGATTGAAAATAATTGTTCTTATAATTTCAGTTCTGTTTTAAAAAGCCTCTAAGTAAAAAAGAATATGCTTATTTTATCCATGAATTGAAAAGCAATTTCGGCGTATTTGGAGATAAAACCTTATTTCCAAGTTTGAATCAAAGCACTGAATTTTAAAAACTGTTCTCGGGAGTAATCAGTCAAAGTTCAATGTCCAGCGATCCAAGTTCAAATCTCGGTGGAACCTCCAAAAAATGTAAAATCCACTCTACCTACCCCATAGAGGGATTTATATTATCAACCAATTGATTCAGAGTCCAAAGTGCCAACATTCCATTTTCATTATTATAAGCAACATTAAATAAACAAATATTATCTTCTTGACATTGCATAACAACGACAATAACAAGTTCTTGAACTTAAGTAATTTAAAGTAATAAGGAAGACTTAATAATAAGATGAGACTTTAATAATGAGGATAGTAATTTAATGTCAAGTGATTCTTCAACGTCATTGATTGTTTTTCTCAATTTAATCTAATAGTTATCAACCATTTTACTCTGTTTCTTAATGTCATCGACAGAGATACCGTTATGACATAAGGTTGTTTCGTTTGATTGAGATGGTTTCAAGGCCATCCATAGTCCTTGGTCGGATGTTCAGTGTGTTCGTTCGTAGAGAGCTAAAAGGAGTGACGCGTATAAGGAAGAACGCCCGGCGGACTCCTTCAATTTATTCGCTCACTACTGAAGTCACTCGCAGTGGAGGATGTTGACTTTTTCCTCGCGCGCCATGTTTTATTCAATGGAGTCTCTCAGGCAACTCCGGATTCCGCTTAAGATCCAGGAATTACGAAGTAAATCTTTGGACTGTGAGCTGAAACTATTGGCCTCAACGCTCTTCAAACTTTCCGCCTCATCCTCAATTCAAAATGTGAGAATTTTAAGTCAGCATTTGTTGGAAAAGTTTGCGTACTGTTAGATTATTGAAAATAAAGTTTTGGGTGATTAATTAATGTATAAAACTGTACATCCTCTTCCTCTGCAGGCTGTGTATGAATAGGTGAATAGCGGTTTGTATGATTGTTGTAGATATGGCGGAAGGTTGACAAGAGATGTAAAAATAACATCTTGATTATAAATCGATGCTGAGAAGTTTCAAAAACGTGATGTGTTCCGTGCTGTGTGGATGATATGGTGCAAAGTTTACCGTCCGTAATAGTCGATTGAATACTTATTTTTTTCAAACACAGAATTATTCCACTCAAATTCGAATGGTCCACAATATTAATATTGTGAAAATTTATTAAATATGACTAAATCCGAAATGTCCATCAGGCGTTTTCTGTCAAATATGCCGAGAGAAGCAACGGGGACACCATATGAAATAAATATGAAAAATCTTTTCTCAATAAGTAAAGATCATAGCATTTTTCCACAAAATATTTTACTGCCTAGGTACAACGCGTTTCTGCTCACTGAGCCATCATCTGGTACAAGACCAAGAAAAGTGCTACGATCTTTTATTTATTTAAATATGTCTAATTTCCACCAATTGAAGCCTGAATCTATTGAACTTATGACAAATCTTCTCTACCAGCCCTAAAAAATGTTTTTTTTCCTTCATTCCTCGATATACGCCAATAGCATCGTAGTTATGAGGCCCACATTATTTTCAGCATCGTACCCATTGATTTCCTCATCCTTGAATAATTTTTCGCCTAAATTTCCCCCATTCTTTGCACGATATTGATGATACATCTTTCTAAGACAAAGGTGCTGGCTCAGTATATGTTTTTACCATCCTTTCTCCTTTAATATCAGATTTTTATTTTATTATATCAATTACCTCCTAAAACAGCACAATGTGGCATTCACTACGGGGGTTTCAACAGTTAACATTAGAAAATGGCACTAGTATTTGCGCGAGACCAATGTTGAATCGTAGGTTTAGTGAATTTCTTCCGTTCGATAGACATTTCGACACATATTTGGCTCTTAATAGTGTTGTCTTTCGTTTACCTCACGGCTTTGTCTTTCTCCCAGTCGGGCGAATATTTATTCTCACGCATAGAAATACGCGCACGGGCGGGAAGAAAAAGTTCGGGGGAGGTTAGTAGCCACGGCAGAGAAGGGGGGGGCATTCAAATCGTTTTTGGATTGCCTCCTGAAGTATGCATGATATGCTGGAGGCGAGAGATCGGCCGCCGATGGGCTCGGAATGGGGTTTTCTGGGCTGGCGGGGATATTGTATGAGGGGCGCCACCTCACGGCACCCTGCTATCGCCTCCATCGACAACGACGCCGGCCGTGAGTGTGCGAAGAAGCGTTATCGCCTCCCGCATTCCACCGCGCCACAACCTATTTTCTCCCCTAAATGGAATTCTTCTCTCCCGACCAGTGGCAGAGATACAGCCCTTTTATTCTCCCATGGTTGTGGCTAAGTCAGGAGAGAGTAGGGTGGGAACATTAATTGCAAAACGACAGATTTAACCCCTCTTGATACCTCCATGCTCTTGTGTCGTGAGGTCTAACGCTGACGGAAAATAGCACCTCGACGACCTACATGACTACACGTTTTAAGGGAGCGGGTGTCAAGTTCTATTATACCGAAGAGAAAGCTGAGGTATCCCAGCTTGTTGCAGCCGTTACCGGGAGAGAGAGAGCTTTCCTATTCAATCCGAGGTCGCAAGGGCAGGGTAAGAAGTGTTTTTATATCGAAGAATAAAGCCGAGCTTCATTGACTCCTTGGAATTCAATCTCTCTCGGCAAGATTATCTCTTGATTTGTGTGCCTTTATCCTTATAGCGCATAATCTTATACATCAATGAGTTTCTCTGATGTAGATTTCGAGGGAACGCAGTGTTATTATCGGGGGATCGGGTTGGTGTGGTGGCTAGAGTGTTGGCTTCCCACCCAGCGGGCTCGGGTTCAAATCCCGGCAGCGGCAGAGAATTTTCAAAGACTGCCCGATCCATGCTTGAATGTTGTGTGGAGGACATTTCAAGCGCAACACTCCGTCCGTCGGATGGGACGTAAAGACGTGGTCCCCTTGGCGCCTTTCGTTAAGAGCAGGCTAATGCCGACGCCGGGTTTCTCTCCACCCTTCCTTCCATACCCTTCCCTCATGGCGCAAATGACATAAGCTGTCGGTCGCCTCCTCAAAATACCATACCATACAGTGTTATTATCTCTTTCATAAAACTGGAAAATCTTCATTTTCAATGCATATCAAGACTTTATTGCTGCATAGTAATGAGGTGTTTCTTCGATAGGCTGGTGCGTCATATTTTTAAGAATAACAGGTTTAAAATTATATCTAGTTTCGTTTTTACCTAAACCTTTTGAATGCTTGGATTGAATCATGTTTTTTCCTCCGTTTATGTAGAAATCTTGTCTCAGTTGTCTTAGAGATGCATTACTTAATATTTGTAAATAATTTGGGGAATAATTTACAAAGCTCCCCCTGTAAAATCCGATAAAAGGTATTTTTCCGTACTTGAGCGTGGTCTGAATAGTTCAAAATAGTATTTCAAAAGTTGTTTTGTTTTGACAGGAATTGAATTCTAATTTTTAAATTTAGATAAATAAAAGGAATACGGAATGTAAACGAAGATTGTATTCTGTGGTGAAAACGACGAGGCTTTGCTAAAGAATGGGTACTAGGAGGAGAAAGGGATGGAGAAAATGACGCACGTTTTTTGGGACCAAGTTTAGGGGGTGATGATAAATCAAGATTTTATCTACGAGAGATGGCTGGGTAGGATTTTGCCCCTCTGATAGATTTAGGTGTAGGTTAAGCGGATTTAAGCATTGACAGTCTTTAAAGCTGTCCGGAGATTAGGGAATCAATATGATAGCCTCATGTAAAACGTGTAAGGAGGGGAAAAGAATATCCACTGATTACATATGCTCTTCAAGTACTCCTCTGACTTTGAAGCATGTTTATATGTTTATGTTGGCTATATTATCCTTATCGCATTTGGTAACATCGCTTTCTTATATTCTCTCATCTGCCCTCTGAAATAATTATCACTCGCTATCGTATGCAACCTATTCTTTTCATATCACGGATCATAAAAATCTCATTGCAGGCCATATTAAACCAAATCACTTAAAATTGAACGTCTTTAATACCCCGATAATGGCTCAAGTTAAAGTCGTCTCATCTTCTCATGAAGGACCCATCCTCATTGATATCAAAGATAAATGCCTTTTTAACTACTTAAAAAATGTATAAAACGAGTAGATTTAGGCATTCTCAACTTAAGGTGGTGTCAGGCGTTATCATGGGATAGTATAAATTTCAAATTCTGAAGAAACTGGCAGGCAACATATGCATATTTTCGATATTCTTTGATTTTATTTTTAAACTAATTGGAATTTATTTATTTTTAATATCGAGATTTAAGGGCTAAGTAGTGTCTTAGTATTTAAGGTAATTGTCCTCAAATAGATTGATACTGTGCAGAAATTTATTTTTTCTTACATTACCTGAGTCAAAATGAGGATAGGTAAACACGAGTATTCACAGCAACGAATATTTTTCCCATTTCTAAAAATTCTCATTTTACGAATACATTTTGATTCAATTGCATGAGTTGTTAAAATATAGTCTAAAAATGACGTTATAAGACACTTAGATTAAATTAACTTGCCTCTTTTTATGTAATCACTATTTGCTATAAGTCTTAATATTTTCAGCATGGAAGGGTACTCAAGTTTTTAGTGTATCAAGAAACAATTGCTCAGTGGCAAGATGTTCTAACCCACGTATTCAAATTGTGAGCCTAACGAAAAATTTTTTCACCAGCAAGAAGAAAACTTCCTTTAAGTAAGGAAGAATTCAAACCTATTGCTGAGTACCTTAATTCTTTTATAAATGATTACTTGGGTACCGGTGATATATGTTAGTAGTGCTTGACCGTTGGTTAAAATTCCAAGCCTTCGGATGTGAGAAATTCTTCTATGGTACAAGGAAAAGATCTATCTTCCACACCCTAAATATGTCACACGTCTGTTGCTTATTCGGGGTGAGTTCTACTCTGAAGTTCTACCTAACCTCACCTATCCAAAACAACATGGGTAAAGTCTATGCTCAAAATATTAATACTCATTACGAATAACGATTGCATGGAAAGAGGCATGCTAATTTTATCCAAGTTATTGATAATGTCATTTTCAGTGTTTTTAAAATAATTCATGGAACTGAATAGAAATTTATTCGTTGATTAGAAAATGTTTAGGCCTGGCCAAAAATATTTATTGCAGTGGAGAAACGTTATCTTGTATCATTTACTTACTAAGCAGACGAGCATAACAATTGAAAAAAAACTGTATTGGTTCATTCACATGGTCCTCAATATTTTGTCAGCGCAAGTTCGACTTTGGTTTGTTTTCCCGTGATGAATCCATCGTATCCAAGCGAAAATGGGAGCAAACAAAGGCCAGCTATTGGTCAGCCTTTAGCCTCCCACACATTGACGTAGGAGCGTTGGCCCTCTGAAAACCTCCCCGTTCGCTTTCTCAGGCCCATCTTCGAATCCTTTTCCTCCTCTCTTCCTCCTTCATCTTCGTCCGCCCCTTCAACGACCATCCCCAAAACATTCGCACCCTTTCATCTCGAGAGAGGCGAATACCGTTCGGGCAGTAGCAGCAGCAGGAGTTTTGCGCCACCGTCAGCTTCAGGCCATCCTGCCTCCATCGAGCTCCTTCGTCCCTTTCATACCATCCACTCCGGCACACTCGTCTCTACTGCCCCTAAACTACTACCGCTGCTCTCCGTCTGCAGGGTCTCAAGGAGGGACCCTTCCCGTCCATTATTACTGACCTGCAGGGCAGAGCCCCAGAGGCGCCGCGCTTTCCCACCGTTACTAGAATACAAACAGCGTCATCAATTGCTCAATGAGCAGAGAGCAGAAATAGATTGGGATTTGGTTCATGCGCAAAGACATAATGTATTTGAAAGGAAAAGTAAGATAGAAGTACAAACCTCATACTCTTTGTGACGGATAAAAACAGATATGACGTTGATTCTATCAAACTTTGATGGATATGTGTAGGTATAAGATTTAAAAAAGAAGCTACTTTAAGAAACGTATAAAACCGTTTCTGGGTTGATTTGGTAGAGGTTCGATGTATCCATGATGAAAGAACACAAATGGTAATTTACGCACTTTTTAATTCCAAAACTCCTTGAAAATGACACAATGTGTTGAAACCATGGTCGGTTGTTGAGATTTGGAATTCACCATTTGTGTTCTTTCATCATGGAAACTTTGAGTAATATAAGATTCTATTCCATAAAAATGTTTTGCGATCATACTTTACCGTTAAGAACACAATTCATCATCACACCTTGAACTAAAATTACGTAGGCGCATAAGGAAAGAATCTGGAAAGAAAATATTATGAACTAGAAATCTGTGGTCGATGGGGAAGAATCAAACGAGGAATAGTGTAGTCAATAAGGAAGAACGGATAATTTAAAATATATTCTCATAGAAATATTGGAGTGAGGGAAAGGAGGAAGTATTGAGAGAGCTTTCCAAGGAGCCAATAATAAAAATGTTTCACCAAAATGTGGAGCCAAAGAATGCTGAAGGAAGAAAGAATATAGAAGTTCGGGAGAAAGCAAAGATTACTGAAGCGTTTTCGTGATTAGGAAATAATTGGATTTTAAGCTATGGAATTGAGGAAGTTATCATAGGGCCAGTGGAGCAGCAAAGCTCAATAACAATGATAATAGCTATCTTCCGAATACAAAACCTCCTTTTTCTTCTTCATTGGCTTTGTATTACCTGCTAAATGAATTTTGAGGTGACTTTTTTGAATTAAAACCGTATAAAACCTTCTTCAGATTTTTAAATCAAGTTTTTCTCTTTATATTTTTCATATTTTAGTGTTTTATGTTTTATCTATCGGTATCACGTTGAGATAACCATACTCTTTCAATGTAGAGTAAAATTTGGTCTCTTTGACGTCCTTAATTCTATTACAAATGTAGGTATCTTAATTTTATTTAGAAACTTTTTTGGGGAAAATTTTTAGACTACTCTCCTTTGCTGCAAATTTAGCATTTTTTTAGCTTTGGATTTTAGTTTTGTGAGTAGATGATTGTTTTGAGTAGGTGAAAGATGTGTTGTGTATAAAAAATACACCATTATCTAGAGTAAACCCGCAACGTACCTACATACGTAATTTGTAGGAAAAGCAGTCCTTTTAGCGCGCCCTTGAATGAATTAAATATTTTTATATTTGTTCCAACGATTTTATGCAGTTTATTTTTCACTATTTTGGGCCTGATATAAATTCATTCAATGATGTGTTACATAGTTATTTATTTTATGAATAGATTCAGTGTGTCTTTCAGAAATACAACCCTCTCTAACGTAAACCTGATTTATGCTTACATACGTAGTTTGTAGGAAAACAGCCATTTTTCCTCACTGTAATGAAGAAAGAATTTACTTACTTATTATTCCTAGAAATCGCAGACGCGATCAGGAATAGTCACACGCATACAAGCTTCAGTCCTCCAAATACAAGTGTAATTCAATCGTTCTTTCTGGTCATACCTTCAAAATCATTGTAACTTGTGTTAACAGAACATGACCGCTTGCATAATTCGGTGAAGCATATGCGTTAACCGCAATGTTTCCCTCGAATACATGTATGTTACTTTTATACCCTTTTAGAACTTGTTTTGATCACACTCAATGGGGTGTTACCTATCAATTTATTTTGTGGATGGATTCAGTGTGTACTCGTTGAGAATGGACGGGTTTCCGGAGATATTTTTGCTTCCAAGCCTCGGGATGTAGCCTCCAAGACGTGGTGCCGCGTCTCGCCGATAGGGGTAGGGGCAGCAGTCGGAATGTGTCGCGGAGGCAGAAGAAATGGTAAGAGAGGAGAAAAACTTCCTGTGAACGTGTGTGTGCGTGGGCGAAGCGTGCCTTGGTGTGATATGGGTGAGGGATTTCTGAAATCAGCCGCGAGATGGAGTGAAAAAGGAGGGCCAAAACGGGAGGGATCTCCGGCAGATGGTGTGGAGGATATATACAGACTTAATCGTGTGCCATTTTTGACCTCTAATTTTAGTAACTTCCCCTCAAAAAATATTATGAAAATTGGCATACTTGTGAGGAAAGGTCCTATGCTATGTTGAGTGCAAGCAAAATTTTACAATTTTGTCCTCACATTGTGGGTCCAAGCCAAAATTTAAATTTTCTATATGGGGTTTCAATGCAAAAAATTTGAGATAGAAAAAAGTCTGATTTTCATCGTCAAATGTGTCAATTCTTAGGTTTTTGGACACGGCAACAACGAAAATAACACTTTCATTTACGAAAATCCTACCATTGACTCAGAAAGGTCACACTCTGTATGGTATCTGGGGTGGCAAAAAGAATAGCATACCAACAAACGTTGACAGTCAAAACTTTCTACAACGCAAGTGCACGTGGGCGAAGCGTGCCTGGGTGTGATAAGGGTGAGGGATTTCTGAAATCTGCCGTGAGATGGGGGTTAAAAAGGAGGACCAAAAAAAAAAACGGGAGGGATTTACACCAGAGATGAGGAGAATATATATAAATCCCTTTATCATATGGCGAGGGCAAGCAAAGACGGCGACGCGGGAATTTCTGGCGGCTGAGTGGATTCTGTTGGCTTGGGAGTAAGAAGGGAGATACATATACATATTTTGTGCTGAGCTCCACCGCTTTTATTTTTATTTATCATATTTATTTTTCTCTTACGGCTGCCTGGGCGGGAATATGCGATTCCCGCCGACAATGTGTGCCAGGCACTCCGGTGGAAGACGAAGAAGAAGTGGGGACTTAGGGAGTGATGTGGAAAAGAGGAAACGATTATGTTAATGCGATGTGTGGTTGGGGAGAGAGAGCACACACATATACATCCTACGGGGGGCTCCATTCTGGGCGCTTAAGTCTGGCGACGTTCCTGCGAAGAAAATCAATGCGGCTTTACGTATAAAAAAACCGCGTGAGGCGGTGAGCGCATATTTAAATTATTTCAACGATTCACCATCGAGTTGACGTCAGCGGCCGAAATATGAAAATAAACGACTGAACTCCGATGGTGTAAAGAAAGGAGTCGGAACACATGTTTTGAATGAATGTGAGATTGAAGAGAATGAATTTTGCCTTCATTTTAAGCTCCCTTAGTGAAGAAAATGCTCCTAAATTAAATAAGTAGACGAATGAAACTGATAGTTATAGTAGTGGAACTTGTACTTTAGGTGTGAGTGCTGCAACCAATCTATGATAAATGAAAGAGATCTTTTAAGGTCCACTAAAAAAACTTTATTCACCGTATGAGGCGTTTTGACTTCATCTCATCATGTTCAAGTGTGTGTTTTAAGGTCTATCAAGGTTCAAATAAGTAAATTTTGGGGGCTACCTTTAAAAGATAACAACGCCACAGTGCGATCAGTCTATAAGTCTTTTATGTGCAGTAACCTTGATTGATTAGAGCCGAGCTCATAGCTCGTATAACTCAGGAAAATAATTATGATACTTTTATAAAAATATTCCACAAAACGATATACTTTTTATGCCAAATATTAGTATTTAGTAGGCATAATTCCCCACTTACTCCAAATGCCTAATTAACCTCGAAAACTATGGGAGGTATCGAGCCAAACTGGAACTCTCAATAGGAGGTATTACAGCAATTAGACCACGGGGTGAAATTCATTTTGGATGATGATTTAGTAGTGAAATTAATAGATCGCGTAATCGAACTGGTGATTTCAAATAATTTTTCCTGGTTAATTTCATCCTTAGTGCGCATTGCATTGTATTTACACGAATGGCCTACGCCAATAAGTGAAACAATTTTGGGATGCAACATGTATCACAGAAGTAAAATAGCTATTATATTTCATAAATGTTGACAGTTTTGCGCTTATTCAAAATCCAAATGTGTTTCAATTTTTCAGCTATATGTAATGCACCTTTTTTGTTCGTGCACCTTGAATCAATATTTTCGTGCAGTAACCTTGATTAATTAGAGCCGAGCTCATAGATTGTATAACTCATGAAAGTAATTATGAGTTACACAATCAGGTATTAGTAGAGGTATTAGTAGATACCTTTTTTGGCGAGATAACCGTGGCAACTATCCTTTATTGATAATCTGTGCACCCTAAGTCTACTCACGTGCCAACTTTTTGCATTTACTTTCACAAAAAATGTGCCTCAATTACAAATTAGCTGTAGAAAAGCAAGAAATTAATATTGAAAATCTATAACGATAATTATCTCATAATTTTTAAAGGTTAAGGATAAATTATCATCTAAATATAGAATTCATATGCATATCCTAGCATGAGGACTTGTAACTTTGGGACATACACCTCTATTTCTGGAAGCCACCTTGAGCATGGTACCTCGTCATGCGGAGAGGGCTTTCTATGGGGTGCGCTTGAAACGTGCCATAACTCTCCGCTAGACAAGCCACTTGGATACCTTTTTCAGAGGTAGAGACAACTCAGGGGCTAAATGTGACGGCAGTAGGTTCTTCTCTTTTTGCCGAGGGCAGTCTCTTGTTCCCATCAGATTCCTGTTTCTTTTTAGTTTTTCCCTGGGTATTTGTAATTTGGGAGCTTGTCTGCATCCATTTTTCTTCAATTGCGTTCGAGAGGTGTTGCTCCTCGGATTTGATGCTATTAATAACCCTATAATTAATATCACTGTTCTGCAAAAAAATAGTTCAAAAAATGCCCCGCTACAATTTAGGGTGTTTCTGGCTAATTTTGGGTCTCTGAATCCGAAAATGACCTCCGTTTTTTTCTATCACCCTCCATTTTCACGCAACCCCTAAATTGGAGAAAACAACCCCTTATATAAACTTATCGCTTTTCAAGTGACTTTTACTAGTGTTATCTGCTTCTGATTGAAAAAAACTGACGTTTTAAGGCAATTAGTGTCAAGAGAGAGACAAACTTCACTGGGGTTGAAAATATTTAGGGGGTAAAAATTGAAAAAAAAATTTAAAAAACATTAAAATAACCATTTTCTTCGTTTTTTATGACATAATATAATTATGTAATAAGAGTCTAAAGTAGAATATGGGTGCGGTGATGTGATTTCTTCTGTTTCCGGTGGTGGCGTTAAGGTGCAAGCTTTTAGCGGCTGATATTTTTCGCTTACTTTGCAATTGAAATTGTTCAATTTTATTCTTTTTTATGATTTTATACTTTGACAAACAATCGAGAATTAATGGAATTTTAAATATATCAGGCGTTGCTGACTCATATTTCTTTTGCGCATGAAATGTAGTGGCATATTTGACTATCCGGACAAATTTCGTCTCCGGTGGCGATGGGATAATGTCACTGCGTTCCAATCCTGGGATCGTGGGTTTGATTCCCGCCTGAGTTGGTTTGTGAATTCTGCTGGCCCGGTGTCTGGAAAATCTGAACGCAGCCTAAACCTTATTGGATTACGAGGCATTCCGGATCAGGAACAGAATTTTCACTTACATTGTAATAATATAATAGTAATGTCCAATTGTATAGGGGCCCTACTATTTTCGTCAGCGCCACTAGAGAAAATATCATAAGCAATTATTGATTTGTTGATTATTGATCTTCTGAATAATGGTATGCCCCTGGAAAATAAAAAGTAGTGATCGATGAGAAGAGAGAGTGATTAGTTTCATCACTCGACTCCTAGGTCTGCACGAAATGTTTTCTCCAAAGGTCCTTGTTCTCGGAATTGATTGGTTATACCAAAATAATCTGATAATTCATACATGCCAATTCAACTCTGTCACAGGCTAAATATTCTTATTTTTTTCCTTTACGATTTAAAATCATCTTTGCAGACAGTTGATTTTGTTTAAGCTCTCAAAATATATCGATACCATAATGCTCTTAAAAATGCACCCATTGAAATTCGAAGAAAACGAAAAGTGGCGATGGGGAAAATTAGATTTTGAAATAATTGTACTTAAAATGGGATATTGGTAAAACAATAATCCTTATCAAATGTCTTTGCAACTGACACAGTCATACAACCTCGTAATGTTTCGAGCGGCGTCGCGGCACCAGATGGGACCTACGGCACTAGGGATGTGGGATGGGGGAGAGAGAGACGCGGGCGTTGCAATGTTTTCTCAAAAGTCTTTGTCAGTGCATGGAAACGAAATACTGTCTCAAAACCACTCTTTCCACTTGCCAACACAGCTAACTTACTCAAAAAACGTACACCACGGAGGTCTGAAATCGATTGAATTTCCCGGAACTTAGGATAAGCCTAGCAAATTTTGGTTGATTTCAAGAAGTGAGGCGCTCTTTACATTCACCCCCTCGAATAAACTTGGGCCCGCCTCCTAGATGCAAAGATACGAGACGTATTCATAAAGTAAGGGCCGTGGTCACAGAAAAAAATATACTCATATGAAACACATTTAATTGGCATTTATAGTTAGCTACAAACCTACTTTACTTCTGTACGTAATCGCAGTTCTCTTCTAAGAATTTTTCGTACCGCCGCACAAGCTTCTTTAATCCCTCTGCATAGAAGCTTGCCACCTGAGAGTTTAACAAATTGACAACGCAGTTGAATTCCTCTTCGGTTTCAAAATGTTCTCCATCAAGTCACTGTTTCAAGTGCAAGAAGAGGAAGTAGTCGCTATGCGTAAGGTCAGGACTGTACGTTGGGTGGTCAAAGAGTTCCCAACGAAAATCTTGAATTTTCTTATTGGTTTTGACAGCAGTGTGAACCTGTGGCTTTGTCTGATTGGTCTAATTTTATGAATATGCCTCGCATTTGAAATGAGCTCTAATTGCGCATTACCGTTCGCGATCTGCAAAGTTTTGACGGAATCGCTGGAATAAGCCTTCACCACTTACCTCGGTATCGCAGCCTTTCAACACTTGGTTGTAAATTCTCCGCCGTCCGAGAATGATTGCGCTCGGCAATGCGTCATTCAACGTAATCACGCTATGAATCCCGATAACGCCGCCTGGGTGCGGGCTCTTTGGTGACTCATAATCGGTCATCCGATTATTACTGGGTGAAGGCATCGTTATGCCGAACTAGTTGTGATGGCGGTACACGCGTGTGGGAGTAATAGAGATGAAGGATAAGCGTGTGCTTGATTGAAATAAGGGATTATGAATCTTCCCAATAGTTATTACGACAAGGATAATAAAATTCTTAGGGGCGTGCAGGAAATGTGGATTTGTAATTTGAAATGTAACAAACACGATGCAGTACCCAGAATTTTAGAATTGTGCATGAGAAAAAATTATTGAGAGACTTATATACGATTCATTTACCCAAGGGAAATTGTTACTGCATTACGGATATTTATATTTTTCTGAGAGTAGCAGTCAAAAGACAAAAATATTAAGCATGCATTGACACCTATTTCCATTTTAGTAAGATTTCCCGGAATGATATTGGGTGAATAGGCTGTAGTTGGTAGAACATTTACCAATTAACCTAATTCTAGGTGAAGTCTTTAAACGCTCCATAACATTCCTCGCAGTGCGAGGTGGCTTCAGGAAAAAGGAATATGTTTCCTCTTCCTTGAATTTGTGTAATTTTCCCACCTCTGGCTTCGTCAAGAAAGAGCTCAATAGTTACCTATCCAAATCATCCTGTGCAATCTGTTACGGAGCGAGTGATTAGATGTTCCAAAATAATAAAAAAGTTATATAACATAAATATATATTGTATGTTTCGTCAATTAATTTGGTTCTGGGCACAGTTAAAACCACATCCACATACCACCCTGTAAGACGCCTCTATGGATGTGTGGGTTTTTAGGACTTTAACTGTATTCATGTGTACGTTCTAAATAAAATAAGACATTCGTTGAAGGGATAACTTGACCGCGGCATACCATCCATTAAAGAATGTTTTGTTTCAGGGAAAATAAACCTGTGCCTATTCGCTTAGTGAAGTTTCTATTTTACTTTATTGTATCAGCAGGTCTAGGGAGTGAGATGTTGTTGATGAAATATGGTGAAGGTAAGTGAATAGCCAGCCACGAAAAAGTTTGCGGTAAATTGTTACGAGCAAAATATAAGGTGCCTGTAACGTAACTATAACAAGCGCAATACGAATGGGAATGCCACTGGAGTAATGGGAGGATAATGCCCGTGGGTGTGTACACGGGAAAATTACTTATTCTGGAATTAACAGCGACGCCTAATGCTTGGAGATTGCTTCCTTGAGTCTCCTGTCTAATCTACCTTACTTTGAGCCCTAAGCCTTCCGTGGCTTAAGAACAAAGAGCAGGTTGCAGGGTAAAATAGGGATTCTAAGGAGGGCCTTCAGGGTGACCTAGTTAAGTTTGTCTGGGGGTTTGAATAAACATCATCCGTGATTGTTTTCGGGGATGCTATTGTTTGCCACGAATATTGATGGCACACACTGATGGTCTTGACATCACACAACACCAAAGAGATGGAATTTTATATGAGCATGAAAACTTAAACAATAGTGAGAAGGCATCACATGCGTCTATGGTTTCACAGTCCCAGCGATTATGTGAAAAAAATTCCACGCTAGTCATAAGTCTTGACCAGGATTTGACCGCGCATCTCCCGTATTCGCCTCAGTTTAGGGCACTGCTTGGACTAGCTAGGCATCTTCTTCATCTACGGAGTTCTTATGCGCACAAAATTTGTGTTTTGTGACATTTGATACCCGGCACCATTTTCCTGAATTTGCTGATCGCTGGCTTTTACTGCCACCGGGCCGATATTTCGGGCCTCGCTGGTTGTGCGAAAACTGCCACGGGCCGATTTATAGGCCCGACTAATTTAACTTTTTTCATTCCGTGATTGTGGCCTTTTCAACGGCTTCCGTCTCATTTATGCACGTGTTATTTACCTCTGCTGCTTACCAAGATGGCCACCGTAAATAATAAAATTAAGTAGCTGAAATAATTTAAAATCTGAAATCTTGCAAATACCAGATAATAGCCTTGACATTATCCGCACATCCCAACCAAATTGGGTTGGATGTAAAAGGGTTAAGTAATTTTATATTCGAAGAGCAATATAACTCGTTATACAGATCAAGAAGATGCCTCCCCATTTGGAATTTTCGCATATTACGAGACTTTGAGGGTGAACCTTAAGGTACTCCCTTGGCTAGTCTGCCGTTATGATTATTATTAAACAAATTGTTACAAGTCGACTGTGTGATTGGGAAGTAACAGACAGCACAAAAATATATAACGCTCACAACACAAAATATAAAATGATAACTGCAAAAATGCAAAAAATACAACCAGGCCCTCACAATTCAATTTTTTTCATCCTCGTCACAAAAACCCGAGTATTAATTGGGAAGGTCTTGAATATATATCCTCGGGTGATTCATTCAAGTCTTTCAGTCTTATCCCCTTGAGTAATGCCTGAATAGTTATTTTCTTCAGATCATAACCCATAATCGTTTATTTTTGTAATCATACACTTTTTTAATAAAGTCAAAATTCATCCAGAATAAAACAACAGCTGGAGGTTTAAATCTCTATTGGACATGAATCTAGACAAAGTGAAGTTTAGTTTAATGGGAATCTAAAAATAGGAATTGTTATTGTAAATTTTATTAATAAATAGAACCTTAAGAAAGGGCTTGCTTGGATAATGCAGTCAACCTACGACCATTATGTTGGATACAAACTGCAGAGCGCACTACGGATACGGATAGATACGGATAGTACGGATAGGCCCTGGTAACATCTCAAGACAAAACAATGGTTGGCAAAAAATGTATCGCACCGTAGGTTCTCGAATCCTCTGCCGTGAAGTGGCACTACGAAGCAAAATGCGGACTGCATCCAATATCAGCTTCCAGAGATGTTGGCAAGTGAGTGCATGCTTGCGTAAAAATTATGACTTGAACATGCAATTTTTCGAAATAAATAGCTCGGAAACCCGGTTTTTTTCAAGCATTATTCGGTAGGACTCGATTATAAGAGAAAACGTTGAAATTTTCATGGAAGTTACTTATGCTTCTCTTGTTGTACCAACATCTGTAACCAAGTTTGCTCCTTGCATGCCAACGTCTTCAGCCTGAAAAACACTACTCCTTCCCCCAAAATTCTTCTTCACTGCCAGCTCTAGAGTAGTCCTGATCCCAAGAAATTCCATAGACTCTTCTGCCGTGTAGTGGCGCTGCGGAGTAGAATGCGGCCTGCTCCCGATATTTGCTTCCCCAGGTGATTTCGTGTGGCAGCGTTCCTTTTTCTAAAATATTAATTTTTTTAATATTCTAGAATATTGATGAAATTTGGCAGAAAATTACCGATTCCACCACCAAGATAGCATACCTGACCGGCAATCGGGAGATCCGGGGTCGAGTTTCGGCTAACCCATAGAGTATACAACTTTGCACTCGTGCGCGTGACTGCGTACGAAGTTACTTTTTATTGCAGTGCTTTGGAAAAGTACTTATGATTCTTTTGCTGTACCAAACTCCTTGGCCACGTTTTCCTCCTAGCTCTTCTACATCTTCCATCTCATCGATATTACCTCCTCGCTGTCTTCTTTGCCTTAAAAAATCTTCTTCGCAGCCACCTCCAAGTGTGGCCTCCATCCCAAGAGATCCCATAGACTCCTCTGGCGTTTAGCGCCCAGTGTCTGCTTCCAATGTGATGATGTGAGGCTGCTTCCAAAATATTGATTTTGTATCCATCTCCTAGAAAATATAGAATGGAAGCCCAGAATATTTTTGGGTTGATAAATAACGATTAGATGAAGAAATGTTCTCGAAAATCTTTGTTTGTACCAACCTACTTAGCCAAGTTTGCTCCTTCATTACCTAGATCTTCCGCCTGATCGATTTTACCAAAAGTATTCTTCGCGGCCACCTGTTCTGCTTCCCAAGAAATCCCATCGATTCCCCAGGCGTTCAGTGGCGCCGAGGAGTAGAACAAGGTATGCTTCCAACGTTTATTTCCATAGGTGCTGACGCCTGAGAGCATACGCCTGGTTCTAAAAAATTGGTTGTCATAAGCAGCTTCCATAAAATATTGTACGTAAAACCTACATTTGCGGGTGTCATTCGATGAATCACGATTTAATCTGGCAAATATTGAAAATTTCTAGAAAATTATGTTTTCTTAGTTTGCTATATCAAACTCCTGAGCTAAGTTTGCTCATTGTTTGCCAGCATCTACCTTCTGATCGATATTACCAGAATGCTCTTCGCTGCCTCCATCCCAAGAAATCCCATCGACTCCTCTGTCGTTTAGCGGCGCTGCAGAATAGAATGCTGTTCAATCCCTTTTTCTGCCTTTTCAGATCTTGTTCTATGAGAGCGTGCCTGCTTCCAAAATATTGAATTTTATATCCAAATTCCAGAAAATATAGCACGGGAAATTTTACATTCAAATTACAGAGAATGTAATACGGAAAACCTTCATTATCTCACGTTTCATTCAATAAAGCACTATTATATGGTGATTCGATGAGAAAATGTCTGAATTGTTAAGAAAATATAACTATTTATGCATCCTTTGTTGTACCAACCTCCATGGCCATGTTTTAATCCTTGATTGCCTACATCTTTCCTCTGATCGATTTTACCAAAAAATCTGTTTCGCTGCCACCTCTAGCCTGTCCTGCTTCCCAGGAGTCCCATCAAATCCTCTCTTGTGTAGTGGCAGTGTAGAATAGAATGCGGGTCGCTCCTTCTGTCTGCTTTATCAGGTGTTGTTGTATGAGAGCGTGCCTCCTTCCAAATTATTGAATTTTATATCCAAATTACAGAGAATGGTACACGAAACCCTTCATTTTCTCAAGTTTCATTCAATAAAGCACTATTCTATAATAATGCAATGGGCAAATTTCTACATTTTCAAGAAAACTACTGGCGCATCCTTTGTTCTACCAACCTCCTTAGCCAAGTTTTAATCCTTGATTGCCTACATCTTTCCTCTGATCGATTTTACATAAAAATCTTCTTCGCTACCACCTCTAGCCTGTCCTGCTTCCCAAGAAATCCCATCGACTCCTCTGGCGTTTAGTGGCGCTGCGGAGTAGGATGCGGTTTGCTCCCTTTGTCTGCTCTCCCAGGTGTTGACGTGTGAGAGCGTTTGTTTGCGGCGTTTCGCGCGGAGGAGGGATGGGTGAGGCTGTAAGTTTGGCCTCGTGTATGTTGCTGGGTGAGCACACAGAGGCTTTGGTCGGCGGGGCGCCTTACCTCCCGATGCTCTGCGGTCGATGGCTTCCTTCCTTCCCCGCCGCTGTTTTGATGCGCTCTGTTGCTCCGACGACGGCCGGGCAGAGTGCAGAATTATTATGGTCCTGAAGTGAATTTGATTAGCAGACGGAGCCAGGAAGGGAAGCTCTCCTGGCGGATTCATTATGCAGGGGTCTTGTTCCGGGGAGAGGCTTTTCGGAGGAATGAGGATCCCTACGTACCCTTGGTGTGGACGGGTTCTTATGGACCTGAAGTAGACATACAGGGGTGAGTGGGAGAAGTGATAACCGGAGTTTAGTATATGCCACTTTTATGAAAGTCTTAGAAAAAAAACTCGAAAATATCCTCTTCCCTTAGTGCTCTGTGGGCTGGCGTTAAAGGAGTTTAGTATACGTCATTTTCCTGACAGTCTTAGAAAAAAGCACGATAATATCTTCTGTTTTTAGTGCTGTGTGGGCTGGCGTGAAAAATACTAGCGGGCTTTATTCGATGAACATTTTGAAAAAATAAATAAAAATATACTTATTTCTGAAGGAAATAAAGGGAAAATTTCTGGCTCTATTAGACATAAGGATTGTGGGCGAGTATGAAAAGTGAATTCATGCAGCTAATCTAAAGAATGGGTCATAGTGGGAAATCACTCAAACGTCATTGATTGATAAAAATTAGACAAGAAAACAAGACAACATTGTGAAAAATGAATCTTATTCAGTTTACTAGGAATATAAATAGCTAAAAATTGAGAAAAGAATAAAATATAAATTCCAACGATAACTTTACAAGACTTTCAGACTTTCCGATTATTGTCTATCTGCCTCTGTTATGATACGTCAGCCTCTTGTGACTCTATGCGTAAAATAAGTATATCCATGCCAAAAATGAGCTTTGTTCCCTAAAAATACAGGAAGCATTCATGAAAAAATGTTTCTAAACTATGACAATTATTTATGATAATTTACACTTAATACAATAATTTCAGCTATTAGATGACCGGAAGAAATAGGAGGTAAAATATTCTCATCACAGTTTTAAATCACATTCTCCATAGTGCTCTTTTGACTGAGATTAAAATTATTTGGTGAGCTTTCTTTGCTGAATAATTTTGAAATTTAAATAAAAATGAATTATCTCTACATCCAATAGCGAAAGTTAAGGTTCTGAAGGTGATGGTCAGAGAAAAATGTGAAAGTACCAGGTGAGATAATCACGATAATAAGTGTGTAATTCGAAACCTGAATTTCCACGAAACTAAGAAATGACGTAGAATTGATTGCAATGGAAATGTTTATACGAAATAATATGAGTTTTCCGAAAGCAAAAGTATTAAAATTGTCATGAGGATTAAGGATAAACTTCAATGGCTCAAATGGGATGGTATTTTCGTTATAATTTATTTAGCTTATTAATTTCCTGACTCTAATGGCGAGATAATGGCTCATTGGGTGGAAAAATCTAGGTTATTACGAAAATATAAAATAGTTATTACACAATACGGGACCCAGGTAAAAATTAAAATTCTAAAGCGTGAAATATGCCAATTTAATTTTTCGTCATGGCTGAGGAATCAGTATTTTCACTAAATTGGAATTAATAATTGGTTTTTCACTGTGTAGCGGAACTTCGTAGAAGGAATGGATCCTTCTTACTCCGTTGGAGTGACACTTCGCGGTCAACTCTAATCCCGGGAGTGTCGAGAGAGAGGCTCCCGGCGCCACCAAGCTCACGGAGCACGTAATGGAGCCCAGCTCAGATGGCAAAAACCGGTCGCTGCCGTGGTTAGCTGGATCCTAGGGCTTTGTGCGGAGGAGTTCATGTGGAAAAGTAGGAGCAGCCCAGGGTCGTGGTAATCACTGTTTCCCTAACACGAACACTGCCGTATTGGAAGCTGAAACTTCATTAGCTTCCCGGAGTCACTTCTTGTTGTTACCTAAGAAGATTCAGCATTATCACACACCAGCAAGAGAGTTTTTTGTTAGGAGAGCCGGATCGGTACAATGAATTTGTATGCCTAAAAGACCGTGCCTCTCATTAACGACAGGTCACATAATTTGCATGGGAAATTTTATCAGTGTAAAATATTTTTTGCCTCACGGAATGCCGTATTTTATCTTTATATCTAGGTACCAAAATAACGGAAATAGCTTCTCTTCCTTCATTTCTACTATATTTACATAATTTAAATTAATTTTTTTCGTAAATAATCTTTTGACTGGGCTATCAATCGACATGATTTAGATTTAAAGAAATCATCCTGAAATCCATTATAGAGTATAGCACTTAGAATAGAAACTTTCCAACTTCATACAAGACAGGGGAAAATACCGAGAATAAAAGAAGTCTACGTTTTACGGCCGTGATGCCATTACTCACGGTGTGATGTAGAATTTGATGAGTAAATTTATTTCAAATGCTGTAATTAAAGAATTAAATATCCTTCGAAGATATTAATCCTACATGGCATTGAAAAGGTAAGAGCATTATGATACAATTGATCTTATTATATCATGAGATCGTAATAACTAGAAAATATAATTGTGAATGGAATTGATCAGAAATTTTGTCAATGTGTAAACGAAATTAGGTCCACTTTTCCATTTTATCTTTCTTTTCGCGAGCACGATGATAAGCCACGTGAAGTGGTCTTTTAATTTGTTTCTCAATTTTGTCTCATACGTCTTGCGTGAAAAATAATTCTCGACTCATTTCTCGTAACGCTAGCAAAACTCGCGACTTTTCTTTTTGCAGAAGAAATTTTTTGGCTGTATAATAAATTCTCGTTTTGATCAAGTAATGACTTGCAGGAATGAGTGTGATAAAAGAATATGGAAAGGCCAATCCGATATAAATACTTTGAAAACGGCATGATGAGCGAATTGCATTATCTTCAAATTAGATTTATGTCGATCAATCTGTAAGTTCTGGTACCTTTCTTTAATTTCACGAATATTACGCACAAATTAGTTTTCTACTCTGTTTAAACTATCCTCTTATAAGGCCTCGACCTATTGTTTCCACTCGACCAGCCCATTCTAGAACATATTGCTTGTTGGAAACGTAAGCTATGATTTTGTATTCTACAGGATATGTACTTACAGCATACTCACTTTAGCAGTTGATCTCATCTCAAGTTAAAAATTTACTGTAGTATTCTTTCATAATTAAAATTTGTGATACAGGTAAATGTAGCTAAAGAACCAAATTTATTTTTCCAACAAATCCTACAAATTTATAGCTGATAGCTTAGGTCATCGTCAAAACAAAACACGCCCGGTCGAGCGAGAGTGATGCGTCTCCTTAATGAGATCTAAATCCTATCTTCAGGCCATCCGGCCGTAAATATTGAGCCACAATATTGTCGGAATGCTTCGCATCTTCCGGCACTCTGCCGATTGTTATTCATTCCGGGTCGCCATTACCCCCGCGGCCGTAAAATTTTACGGGGCGAGAATATGGGCTTTTTAGGCGTTTTCACACGACCGAATTGACACCGCTGCCGCACTATCTCGTGTATCAGAGAACCGTGTTGAGAGAGAAAAATAGAGTAAATTTTCTTCGGATCTATTTCTTCGTCATGACCTCAATTTGTATAGTATTTCATCATTTCTTGGAGTGTTTGTCAGTGAAATGAAATGTAAAATACTTGCCGGCGTTTCGATATTACTATAATACCTCTTCATCAGAATTATGAATAAAGGTGCGATGAATTAATAAATGAAGAGATGATCAATTCTTATAATGATATTTTATACAATAATGAAATAAAAAAATATAAAAAGAATTCTATTGCAAATAAATGAAAAAGAAAAGAAAATAATTTGGACATACCTACCTTATTTGCGTTTTGTTAATCGATTGTTGCTAGGTTAGTGAAATATTATGGTTACCATCATTTTAGATTTTATGAAACAAAAAGAAATTTTACTGGGGTGGTTAATGTCTGAATGTTAAATTCCATTTTAGCTGAGCTAGTTGCAGAACGTAACCGTGGGGATTGATAATTATTTTTCCCTGAAAAAAGATGTTTGAGGCATAACTTCGCGAAGCCTAGTATGGAGTAAAAAAATTGTGCGTTTCATAGTTTATTTTAATGTATTAACGGGTCATGAGCAAATAATTCACCAAATCGTAAGCATTGATCCTTACGGGATTATCAATGTTTTGGTCAACGTAGGGGTGGCTAAACCTACTCAGGCACCCCCATTCCTGTCACACTTCGATCGACGCTCGTTACCAGTGATTTCCCCTCCAGTATATTCCGACCACCTTGATCTGCATCGTGTATGTATGTTTCTGCGTGAGCGGTGGAGAGAGAGGGGTATCCGTACGCGTGCGAAGTGAGATTGTGCGTGACAGATTGATCAGGGTGGGCTGAATTTATGGCCGATGTGTTTATGCGAGGGACGAGGGAGTGAAGGGAGGTTCTCGTGTGAGTTTTATGTGACGCATTTCTCGCGGGTCGAGGCGCATTCTGCTTTACGAGTAAATTATACCAATTCTATGGTTCGCCTTCCCTTTCCGCTCTTGTTATTGTTAGATTGTAGGGATCGCAAACGCAGATATCCTGTCACCGCGGCAGTATTTATCGCGAAGAGAAGAAAAACAGCTTTCCCCTCTCTCCGTCAAGTCCTATTAGAAATATAGTGATTTCAATCTTTTCGCGTAATATATTGCCGATATAGTTGCTGGCAAACATGCGACCCCTAGATAGAGAAGGATGTATTTTATGCCTGATATTGGAGAATCAATAGAGCGTGACAAAATTCAACAGATTGACAGGATAACAGAAGAGGGAACTAAATCACACTTGTAACTTATTTAATTATTTTAGGCTATCTCTATTTTCGGACGATTTTACTATTTACTACGACGATTTATCTTTTGATTCTATACGAGTCGGATTTCAATAGATTGTTTTGTATGTATCCTTAGTGGTGGAGATATTTAACCGAAAAATTATAAATTATGTAATAAAAATTTGAAATTTAGTTTATTTAGTACGTTGCGAGATTAAAATTGAACTAGCTTGTTTTGATCAATGATTTTTCAATGCATCTAATTCAACACTCTAACAAATCTCGCCTCCGTCTAGTTACTATTTTATTCTTTCAATAGGTGATCATGATATTCCACATGTAAAAATGAGTTGGTTAACATTACCATTTTATTACAAAAACTATCAATTTATCAACTTTGTAGCCTCCATTCTTACATTTTTCATTGAGGTTTTCACATATTATCAGATGAAGTGATAAAAACTATGTTTGGAAGTGTAATTTTTCAGTAAATTGGAAAATTTTGGCTGCATTATGTGACATGGTTCGAGTATTTAAAATATTGTGAAACACATAGGCAGTTTGTTTACTCTTTGTTTGCTAGTTTGAATGAAATAAACAAAGAGATATCCCCTGAGGGTAAATTTTCATCAATGAGTTGAGACGGTCGGCTCTGCTGACACTCATAGGTAGTAAAAAAGTCAAAGTGAGGCATGAAGCATGAGTCAGGACGCTACACGTTCATCATGGAATCTATGGTAGTACTCTCGTGCATTAGCCACAGTGTGACGGTTTTAATAATTGACAAAATGAGTCCTAAAGACATTTCCACGGATTTAAGCCACCCATTCTTATTTTGTGCGGTGTAAAGGTTACATTGATCGGCTATGTTGACGTATTTTACCTAAAGGCCGAAGATTTGAACAGGGATGTAAGCTGTCACCGCTGGTAATTCTGGGATCTGCAAGTCACGCAGATTTGGATGTCAGGGTAAAACAGCGTTCACGATGACTTTGGCTCGGAGTAATCGAACCCCTTGTCAAAAAGTATCACCAATTATCGCCTCATGGGGTCGTGTCGGTCGATTGAGTTGTTACGTGCGCTTAATGAACGCACTGTTGCGTAACGGCCATGGTGGAAGATATGCTGTCCAGAAGGACCTTGTGGTACACAGGTGTTAGAAGCTGGGAAGGAGACTGCACTAGAGCCAGATTTCCAGCCATTTTGTAGCCAGTGCAGAACTCCAGAGTGTGCCGCATTTTGTCAGTAAAATGTACATGATATATTTTAAAATGATGCATGATAATTTAAAAGCACTGCATGATACAATTGACTTTTTACGCAGTAGCATACATAGGTACAAATTTCTGTAAACCAAAATTTAAGTTCGCAATGAAAATATTTTTTTGTGGTGAACTTCATCTTTGGTGTGATAATTTAAGTCTGAAAGTTGTACGCACCATGGATACACAGTAAAGGGGGAGGAGACTAAATGAGAGACAGGTGTCCATTCATTTTGCTGCAAGTTGGAAGGGCGGTTCCAGGATTATTTTCTGGGGGGGCACAAGGGTCTGACAGGCAAACGGTCTGTTCATATTTGAGATTAAAAACTTAATGTGTGTATGGAATATTCTCTTTATTTTAATATGAAATTAAATGATCGAGGTTCCGTAATACATAAAATAAAACGAAGATACGGGTGCGCAAACGGGTAATGATAACCATGCTAAAAATTGTGTTTATTTATTAAGTGTCTGGGGGGAGGGGAGCACGGCCTCCGTGTCTCTCCAATCTCTAAATCTGCCTATAGCTGATAGGGTTAGATACTCTAGAATGAGCTGCATTTAAGTTAGTAAAATATGCATTATACAGAACAAAATTTGTGATATTATTTAATTTTGAAATTATACTCATCATGGAACACCACCAATATGTTCAGTAGGTATCGATGACATTGCAAATTGGCCACGTCGAAATGAGACTTTATCGTTTTGTCACTTACCATTGTTTCGTTGCGTTGTAACATAATCAAGGAAAGATCTCTGCGCCATCAAACCTTAGCCACCCCCCTTTCGGTACCTTATACCTACCGGATAATTGAGCAGTATACCGCTACTTAAAATGCTCTTGTGTCTGTATAGTAACAATGTTTCTCTGTAGTGGAAAATTGGTCGGTAGCAATAAAATCTCAAATAGAAATTGCCAAGTTGCAATTTCTTCTATACTTCTGCTATAAAAGATTTCCTCTGAGACGCGCCCGCTATTATAAATCATAAAATGCTCTTTGGTAAAATTATTTCTTCCTCGTAAAAATTTTCCTCAAATTATATCCGATTTTTTTTTAAATTTTAAGCTTTAAGGATCATTTGGCAATTATTAATATCGTAGATTTTGATTAACAGCTTTTTATAATAGATCTCAATGTAATCACGCAATTTTTCGCATAGAGAAAATTTGATCCCGAAAATAAGTCGTTTATCGCCCAAAACTTCACAATGAAAAATATTTTGAACATTATAATGAATATTTAGGATATTTTTTCAGTTTTACACCTGTGACAAAAACGTCTTCTGTAGCTTCGTATTTTGCGATAAAGCAACATAGCACCATCACAATTAAAATGCACTTACTGAATTAAAAACGACTGAAATTAAAAACGACTGAAATAGCATCTACTGTCTACCAAAGGTGGCACTACAATACCATGTTCCTATCTGCTTGAGATCTTATAAGTGCTAGTTTATTTCTTAATAATCTTACCTCGTGTATTGCGGAAGGCCAGCTAATTGTTGATTCGAGACTACCAGCATTTAAACTGGAAAATTATTAAAAACTGGATTTTAATTTTATTTTCTGGCGTGTTCTAATTTGCCTTGGCCAGGCTATGACGGCATTTCCCCGACTATGCACAGAAGATCGTCCCGTCCGTTTGTTAAGGTCGGAGGCCATTTAGTAAGAGCTGGAAATGAGGATTCCTGGAATTTGCTATTTTCCCAAAAGGTTTCAAAATTTCGCTGTGGCCATTACATTGTATTAATAGTGTGTGTGTGAGAGAACGTTGTGTCAAGGTCCGTAAAGGTTACGGTTCGGGTATTTCCTGGAATAGATTTTCCTTGCTTATTTTCCCATCCGTTTTCATTAGCAATCTATGGCATAAATTTGAGATAGCCCGTTTATCAGAGTACATATGCGAATCCATGACCGGTTAATTAAATAATTAAAAAGTTATTTTGCGTGCTATTAATTAATATACTTAGATTTTTATGTTTCTTACTTTATACGAATGCTATATACTTTAACGGAAACAGGATGATATATTTTCATTGGGTACAACTGGATTTTATAAACTGGCTTTTACCAAACTTTTATCGGATAACTCTGCCCTTTGATTCCCACGTTTTTCCCTAAGGCTCTGAATGAATTTTATCATACATATGAAGCTATGCAATATACCATTACCATTCCTTTAAGTGAATTCAGTTCATTCATATATTGGATTGTTTGCGTACCCAATTTTTATTGTCATTTTCAAATTTTCAATTTCCTGCCTAACGCTTTATTTGGCACTGAGCGTGTTACATTATTGAAAAGACTATGCGAAAGCAACATTTCCGTTGAGAAAGTAAATATTGGATACCATCTTTCGATACGCCTGGAGCACGAGGTTGTTAAAATTAAACAGTATGATGAAACGATATTTTTTCTCGGCAATTGGTATCAACATCTACCACGTAATTTTCAAATTCAAGCATAACATTTTATTCAGCAGAAGCTGTATGGGACAAAACTGGTCGACAGATGTATAAATGAAGCAAAAAATAATACGACATATAAACGGTCAATTGCCGTGTTTATTATTTTTTCACCTTATTTGTATATACAAGTGTATTTTTTTAATTTTTAACCATTTGGAACGCACCTTCAGTATAGTTTCAATTTTAACTGTACCAGATATTTTCAATCATGAAAATCAACAAATAATTCCAGAATTATTTAATAGTGCAATTCTCCAAGAAAATACGAATTCTTATAATTTCAATCATGTTTATTGACACCGCCCACCAAAAGTCATCGTTTGGCTTTTCCAATTCGATAAATGTTCACTGCCAGCGTTTAACTTGGCATTCACGATCTTTTCAGGGAAAAATAATAGTCCTAGAGAGATTTCGTGGAACCTTCGCCGCCGTATTCTATTTGCATATGTAATGCCGAATGGAGCTTTCGCGGCGCGAGCCCTCTTTCAGCTGAATTATGCCCCCCGAACCGAACGCAAGGGCTGACCCCGGCAACTTCTATTGCCCCGACGCACAAGACGTAGGCGGGAAGAGTGGGGGGGAGGGGGGGGCATGGGAATAGATGGAGCGATGCAGAGAGAAAGAGGGGAGGGATAAGGAGTACCATTTGTTTTTGTGTGAAGGGCGTTGGGGGAGAGGGGAGAGGAAGTAGGCCTTTCCAAAATTGACCCTACCCTCTGTTAATAAGGCAAAAGTTAGGGTCCGCCCCCTTTTGAAACGGAGAGCAAGGAAAAGGATTGGATACCCTTATTCCGGTGTCGCCTCCTCTCTCCTCGCTGAATAATAATTTCCCTCCATTAGAGAGAGGGTGCGGGGATTTCAAGGGATCCACGACCTTTTTTTTCTCTCTCGCCGGGTATTTGCGGAGAATGGCCGCCAGGCTGCGCTTAATTAAGTGCTGGCGATGTGGGTAGTAGCGGCACTCCTACGTGGCTTTGGCTAAAGGAGTTAGGGTTTGGGGAGGCAGGCTTTTTGGGGTCCGTTCAGTTCTCGTCCGTGCTCTAAAAGACCAAGTCCGACTCGCGAAGGACCCGAGTAGGCGTGAATTACTTTCCTTACTCGATCCCAAACTTCCTTGGATTTAATCTCTCGCCCCTTTTGTTTTTGCGTTTGTTGTTCCTTGGCCGCGGAAGGACCTGTCAAGTACAACCTTAGATTTGAAGGACCCGATTTGACAGAAAAAAATATCCAACGTGATGAGGTGTAACTGGATACGAAATAGTTGAGAACTTATGCTATTTTACTACAGATGACTGTGAAATACTCAAAGAATTTAGGATTAAGTATTTTAGCAGCCCAATTAAACCCTAAATTCTTTTTCGCCCAGTGCTAAAATTAACGGCAAAATCAGGACGTTATTGTAAGAAAGTTTGAGCATTTGGTGAAGGTGACTCAGAGCTTAGGTTATTAGCGCCATATGGATGGATAGGGATGGGATTGTGGAGAGAAACCTGGCATCAGAATTAGTCTTCTCTTAGTGAAAGACGCCAAGGAGACCGCGGATTAACGTCCCATTCGACGGACTGTGTCCTGCTTTTGACCACGTCTCACTCGTGAAGCACCCAAGTAGGCGTGAATTACTTTCCTTACTCGATCTCAAACTTCCATGGATTTAATCTCTTGCCTGTTTCATTTTTGAGTTTGTTGTTCCTTGGCTGTAGAAGGATCTCTCCAGTACTATATTAGACATGAAGGTGAGATGGTTTGGTATGAAAGCTTCAGAACGGTATGGCATTTGGAAGAGGTTACCGATAGCTTATTTATTTGCGTCCTATGCAAGGATAGGAGGTGGAAGGTCGAGAGAAACCCAACGTCAGCATTAGTCTTCTCTCAGCGAAAGGCGCCAAGGAGACCACGATTTAACTTCCCCTTTGACGAACGTCGTGCTACACTTGAAATATGCCCCACACATCACTCGAGCATGGATCGGGAAACCCTTGGATATAACCCGCAACATTCGGGATTTGAACCCGGGCTCACGATGGCGAAAAGATTTCCAAGCATTTTCAAGTTGTGAAAACGTTTCGACTCTAACAGGTCACGTGTAGAGGGTTGGTCGTGAACGAGGACTAACTGGAAAAATAGTCGTTCAAAGGATCTTAGTAAGTGTTATTTTTAGTTAGTGTGTAGCCGGCCTAAATGACTTACATAAGGTAGTCATGGGTATTGGCTTTCAAGAAAAACACTCCCGTTCAAATACCTAAGGTATCATTCCTTCCATCTATACATTTTCTGATCTAAGTAACCTCGGATGAGGCTTTTACATGAGAATTACACATTTTTTCTTGACTAGCTACATAAACTGGCTCACATAAAGGTAACTTTTTGATAGAATTTTAGCACTAGATGAGGAAAAAATTTAGGTTTTCATGGGATTTCTAATCTATGGAAACCTTGAATTCTCTTGGTTAGCATTTTTACTATCAATACATACTAAAATACCATGCCTTCACAATTATTTTATATCTAGTTACACCTCATCTCGTGAGGTGTTAACTGTAAATTAGGGTGCTCAAGAAAGGTATTTTATGTTCGCTTCAACCTCTATTGTGAAATAAATTCTGGGATGTTGAATATTCATCTGTTTCAGAAATTGTTCTAAAAGGCAGTGTGTCTTCCATGTGGTCAGGTGAAGCTGTTATTCTCATACCTGTAGAAGTAGGTTTCAAGGAAGCGGACGAGAGTGTTTTGTCCTCGAATGTTTCCATGAAGAAATTTGTCATTACTTGGGATAGTGAAGACCCAATGGCCACTCCATTTACTTGATCGTAGGAGATGTCGCTGGGTGCAGATTATGAAAACGATGCTACTCTGCTGAATAAGTTTATTTTAGACACGTTTCACAAGTTTAATCACACCTCGACAGTAACCTATGTCAGTTATAACGACGTATTGTAGTACATTAACTATTTTCATTGGATTATTCCCAATGAGTTGCACTTGGCATTCACAGAGCTGGTTCTTTAAGAGAGTTGTGCATTGTCTCAGTGGGAAGGCCGGTGACAGTTCCACCAGTTACCGGTGCCAGTGAGCAAAATGAACCCTGCCCGCTACTGTTCCAAATGCACGTCACGAATTTTATGCGAGCCGATGGCAACCTTCGATTCTGCAGAACTCCCGTTTTAACCATCTTTATCTAGAACCGATATCATTTGGATGGAAATGTCCAGTTCGGCGAACAGTACACAAGCGACGCAGTTACCTCGGTTCCCGCACCGCCGCTTTCAAATAACTCGATTGCTGACTCGATGGCCACTGCGGGCACGTTTCGATGGTCCCGCTTGTTCGAGGCGGTGTGAGGAGGAAGCGTATCCCCTTCAACGCCATTTGACACCCGGGACGGATTGGGTTGGCCTGAGGGGGGATATGTTGACATCTATGGTGACGCCCCCCTCCGTCCCACAAGCCTCCGGAGGCCGTAAAACAGCGTAGCCTCTCCGGGAGGCGACATGACCTTTTTTCTTGTCGTTGCCAGCGGCGACCGTGTCAACTAGTGGGGCGGAGTGGGATCGGTAGAAGTAGGCCTAACGACATCGGGCGATGGAGGGGGTGGGGAATCCACTGTGAGACTGACGGACGCGTGTTACAACGTCGACAAGGGGTTGCATCGGAGTGGAGCCTGGCTGTGTTCGGAACACAGTGCACGGAATGAGAGCGTCGAGGGCGAATCTGAGCTACTCCCTTTAATCAACGCTGATCAATGCAGGACATTTTCGGTTATTATAATTCTTAAATAATTTATAATATTCAGTCTCTGCAGATAAATCAAGTTTGCTCATAATTTACCTTTGCATTCATATGGATATTTTTCAATCAGATACGAAAAGGTGCATAGGATGCTAATCTGTTTCTTTCTCTTTAACATAATTTCATAGTCTCCTTATACTATTGTAATTACTCAGAGCATTAGGAAGGCCACAATTGGACGCCACAAATGTTTTTTTCATAAAATTTTGCTTTGTAAAAAAGTGCTTTATCTTTCTTAATTGTGTCTCATATACATATTTTTATCTTTCCAGGATTATTTGTCTGCACGGTAATTTAGGCTTTTAGTCATATATTCATGAAAATTTATTCCGTCATAAAATGACTCATTATCATTCTCACACTTAAGATAGCCGTTACCTCTGTGTTACGAATTGCATCTCCCCTATTTAATTGAAACACATACTTTGATATTTTTTCGATTTCTCACGCTGTGCCAAAAGCATTTCCCCTTAGCTCATCGCTCACATTAGATGTTACGTTTCGATTTCATATCGTAATCTTTAAGTGCCATATTGTGAAAACTGTGGGATTTTTGTTGTTGATGACCGAGTCCATACGTTGAAAATCATCAAATGATGCAACTTTTTGATGTGTGCGTTTACTCCTGCTGTTACACTAAAAAATTGTCGTCCTTAAATCGTCCTAATAGGTACTTAGAATGAAAATTTGACAGCTAAAAGTTTATTAATTTACTCTAACATTTTACAGGTAAAAATTGCTCAATTGTATATGATCGGTTTTTATGCTTCCTTAAACACTGTTTCATTACGTTTGCATCATCTTTGGCAAGTGGAATTATCGGAATAGTGACTAGATGCCTAAAACTTCAGCAATTAACCTCTTCATCTGAAAATTGTGACCAATTTTTTCAGAGAATTATACTAAATACTTAAAATATAATATAACAAAGAATTATTATTTTAATGAAAATTTTGGGTTTTCCCTCATTACTCAAATTTGGCCGACACTATTAGACGATTATTTTAGACGTAGTGTACCATCTTATTTAATGGGTGATTACTATATAAATCTGATAAAAACATATAATCACTGGTTAAACATACTACAGAGTGATAAAACTAAATTTTCAATACGGTCACATTCCTCCCTGATTACAATTTGTATTAAGTTGTCTCTCCTTCAGGGGATATTCTGGCGTCAAACCAAAGAGATGTCATTCCATTGGTATGACAATGTCGAGGTCCGTTCCAGATTCATAGGTGAGTATTTTTTAGATAAATGAAAAATTTTATATTTGATTGATCAAGCAAGCTCGTACGAAGCTAGTGTACAAAATAACACGTATTTTTCCCTAGTATCTCTTCCTAATATTTGTTTACGAGGAAGTGATTAACGGGGTAATAGAGTCCCATCTCCCACGGGCAGCTCTTCAGAGGACTTTGTGGACAGATAATTAGATTCCATGCTATGGGGAGAAGCGAATGATTTTCCACCTGTCCCCAAGAGCAATATTCGATCATCAGTCGTCGGCGGAGATCCAAAGTGCGGCTAGAGATTGGAGTGGTGAGGTATTTAGTCCCTCGAGGGTCACTTTAGAGGACGCATGTCGGTGGCGTATTATATTGACTGTTAATTATTATAAAAAAAATATATTGCTTCAACGCTATTTAATAAACCTATTAAGTTAGCGTTTCGAATAACTTATGTGTTAGTGTATAGAAGGTATGTAGCGTGAATATTAGTTTCGCAGGTATAAATTCTGAAATTTAACAGACGTTCTTCCTTAAAATTATTTATTAAATGAATTACGGGATAGGTTTACTTGCCCATCACCCCAAAAGCAGTCTTGTAAAACACGTCAGCATTTTTCCATGAATATTCCTAGCTATTTGCCCTTCCGTGCCTTCAACTCCCTTTCATGCAATTAATGCTTTTGGCAATTTTGCTTATATAGTATATTTATTTATTTATATATTATATACGCACTATACATGCAGCCTCCATGTTCTAATTTAATTGACTTCCACTTAACATTAGATAGGCAATAATAGTAATTAGTGCAAAAATAATAGATAGGCAAAATTAAAAACCTCTTTCGTTTACCTAAACTTTGAATGAAAAAATTATCCAGGTTTCTCGAAAGAAAGCGACTATTTTGCTGCAATATAAATGTTTTAGTTTCCCTCGGGTGGTGTATTGTTCGACGTTCTCTTTATTGACCATATTATTTGTATGGTAGGAGTTATAAGATATGAAACGGAACGAAAATTATTATTTTTTTAAATTCTGAAAGTAACAAATACTTTTTTATGAGCATTGATCTGTCCTGACAGATTTTCTCGGCTTATTGATCGCTGGAAGTAGTGTATCTTCTTACGAACGTTCATTTCGACAATTTGTGGGACTGGGTTGGAAGTTGTAATGAAATGGGTCCGAAAAGTGTTTAAAATCCGTTTAAAGAATCAGGCACAAGACTACCTTCATTGGTGGATTGCAGAATTTAATTCTGCGTGTTACATAGGACCTCCATCGGACCTGTGCGTTTCAGTTAAGAGGAAAACTGATTATTCGCTAAATTAGATTATATTACATAGCTATTTAACAATTATAATTACAAAATATAAAGCTATAACGTTAATTATCTACGGATTCGTTCGTTTATGACAATCATTTTCCATATTGCTTACTTATCACTATAATTTTCTGTAGTAAACCTTAAGATCGTATTGACATTCGGATGAAACTCAGATTTTGTATTTACCGAAAGTATTTAAACTGCAACAAAAGAGTTGCTCCCTAAACCTGTTTACCGAATAGCTCTGGATTATTATTAATTGTTAACTAGTATCTTTTTTTATGCAGTTTGAACATAAAATAACAGGGTAAAATGGGTAAATGCGGTTAGTTTTAAAAACAAGCCGGATATTTTTTGAGATGATAACTATATTGAACTATATCTAGTTTGGTCAGATACTTCTTTTTACTTCAATAAGGCCCTTTGCTCTGGAAGACTCGAACTTTTCAATGTTACGAGAGACCTGAGGAAGGCCAAGAAGAATCACGTGATCACAGAATACCTCCAACTACGTGGTGGTAAAATATTAATGAAAGATTCATGATATTTTTAAAATTAATAGGTGAAATGGCAAGAATAATTACTATCATTAATTAGTATATCTTGAACAGGAAATTATGATGAAATGGGTTAATCTTGGTGTTTCCTAATCCCTTCAGGTACTGGACTGAGTAATCTACTAATGACATGTATAGTTTAATTTCCTATGCCACGTATGAAGTGGCTATAGAACGGTCTAAACGCCTCTCACCCAGGCTTGTGCATCAGGGCATAGGACCTCTCTTCATGGGAAGACTGGATTGGAAAGCGATGGAATAGAAAGCAGCGGGTATTTGTAAAATCTTGTCCCTCGTCCGCATTCAGAAACTTTGACTGGAATGTCGTTTGCATGCATGTTGAACGCACGGCCTCTAGGTTAAGCCCCCGGGGTTAAAAGTGCCCACTAAGGTGAAATTCGTTGGGAGAGTGGAAGGATCCGTTAAAAAATTCACGTTCAATAGCCAGAGAGTCCACTTATTCTGCAGCGACTGGGACTCAAAACTATACAGCGACGCACAAAAAACTAAGAGTTGACGGCAAAGAATTATTTGGAATTTTTACCGAATCGTTATGGGTCATCACACATTTTTGACTAATTCTAGCTCCTATTATGCATTTTTGGCTATAAAATAATGTAGTGAAAATGGCTCCATGTGCTATTTTTATACAAAGCACATTTTTTAAAATGATAACTGTATGAATTACAATAAGTGCTATTGTCTACCACAATGGATGAAATATAATTTTTTATAGTTGACGAGGTGAAACGACTAATTATGATAATTTTGTTTTACTTTGCGCAATATTATTATCAGAATGTTAAAATATTACATCCCAATTGGTTACACCAGTGTTCTCACTACTCAATCTTGTGTGAATTAAGCCTTTATAGAAGGTTATTATCTTGATAAATCACAATATTTTGATCAAATTTTAGTGTAACAACATCAGTGTCAGGTGGTCTTATGGGTAGCTTTAAAAGAAAATTGCACGTACATTGAGCTTCTTGTAGTGTTAGCTTTTAATCTTGTGGCTCACATTTCATTACAATTTCTAATGTTGTGATGTTTAGGTCTTCAATTATCCATCTTATATATGCAGATTATGTTTTGCAATACCTCTGTGCCACAATGTTATTGATAAAGCAGTAGATATTTATTATAAAATATACTATGTTGATGTTTAATTTTAATTTCGGATATTGTTATAGCTACAATTCAAGACAAAACTTAATGATGATTAAAGGTCTGTAAAAGGTCTTTTATTTCCAGCCATTCTTCTAGCCATAAGGCGATATTTCCAAGGAAATAATAAAGACGTAGAAAAAGAGTGGAAATATTTGTCTTGATGTTTTTCGAAAATAAGTAAATGGAACTTATTTGCGCAATAAGGAAATTATTGGATTCATTTTCTGCAATTTTTGCGACAGAAAAAGCTATGTTTCATACGTTGTGCCAAAAATAATACTACAGTAGTGATAGGTGCCTATGCCATGAATAGATATCAAAGTATTAAAAGGAAAAGTCGAGCTGGAAGTAAAATAGGCCAAAAATTGGATTCAGGGGAAAAGCAACTCCACAACTGAGAGCGTAATAAAATAAAACCTATTCCGCCCTTCGTAAAGCCAAAAATCGAGAATTCGTGCTCAATATACGCTCGTATGAAAAATGGTACAGTTTATAGATTTATAAATATATCTTCTCTCAAAAATACCTAAATAACTGAAATTAATAAGGAAGTATACGCCGGAAAGAAGTAGGTATATTTTAATGTGAGATACTAGGTGATTTTTATGTATTTTTTAAAGAATTAATGATATTTTCAAAAACATATTTTGGTAGGCAGAATAAGGAATAACCAATAAATACATAGAAAATTAATACACTACTGCGAATGTACCTATTTATGAATAATCTCCTCATGTATGAATATTTCGTTTTGCCGGTATACCTTTGTTGGATTTCCACGCCGGTGACATCACTAAAATGAATTATCCATTTATTTAACGCAATATTCGCTCTTTGATAATTGTTGTTTTCCTGTTGATGTGAGATTTAGTTGAAATTTAATGCTTATTATAGGTTACCACCAAATTCAAAGCGACACCTTTTTTAAGCTTATTTATGAGTCATCATTTTTGAAATGTAATTGAATTCTGCATTTATAATTTCAAATTGATCTGATAGCAATTAGTGGCGTTTTGAGTAGAAAGAGTAAAGCAAACCGCACCATAGCTGTCGTTGTAATTCACATAAGTTCATGCTGCTAGGTGTGATAGCCTAGTTCCGAAGTCGGCATATCACAGTTCACTTCATTATACAGAGTGTAAAAATTATGACAAGCTAATTCTCTCATCATGACCGAAGCTTATCGAAGCAATAAGGGTACTCACTCAACAAATATTGTTTTGTGTTACAGTTTTTGTACTCATTAACGTTTGAATTTTAGTTAATTGTTTTTCAGGGAATTATTATCATACCTAATTTAGATTGATTGTGATTAGGTTGTACTTTTTTTAATTTCAGTTTATCAATTATTAATTGCCAAATATGAGCGATCAAGTTAAATTAGCATCAATTTATTCGACAGATTATGCTGATCATCTCTAAGACTTCAATCATGTTATGCTCTAAATTGAAGTGGTGAACTCAGGGATAACGCTGCCTAAATATATTATCTCTTTTAGGTATGTGATGTATAAAAATATATAATTGAACAGGTGTTAAGGAGAAAGATAGCGTTTTAAACGGAAAACCTAGTTAGCATACCAGCGTATATCTCTGGGATATTTTTGTCAATACAAAAACTGGTAATACTTGTTATATCAGGGCATCAAATATGGCCTTTTTTATAGCATGGAAAATTATTTTTCTGATTGGATTCTTAGGAATTGACAATGTTGTTATTTTCTATATTTTCTAGTGATATTAGTACTTAATGTTTAGCGAAAAATTTCGGAAAACAATACGCAGAAACCAATTTTTGCAGGTTATTTTTCCAGATTAATTAAAAAATATGCTACCATATATATTCAAAATTACTCTCAGTGCCTTATTTTTCTAATTTTATAAAAATAATGAACACTTTTCCTCTCATTGCAATTTCAATACCTTGGCTAAGATCGGCAAACATTTCCGGGAGTCTATAAATCTATTTCTACAAGTCTTCAGAGAATGTGTTTTTCTATGGATTTCCCTATAATATCTATTGTGGCTAAAAAGGAAGGTTGGTGAGCCTGGAATTTTATGCACTTTTATTCATCCGATATTTTGCCCCTTGGGTTTGCTTTGCATCAACCAAGTTCCTTACAATTCCGTCATGATACACACGGAGTCGGATTTTTGGTTATCAATTTCAGGAGGAGCTTTCAGCAAAGGTTATTTTTACATCGCCCTAAATTTTATTCAGACTCTACCTCTAAAAAACAAACGATGTTCATTCGAGTGTTTTTGAGCGTGAAACACATTCAGTTCGTTCAGAATATCGGCTTGTGGGCCCAGGGGAACCACTTTCGGTTGCGTTTGTGCATTCTAGCGGTTCGGGATGCGGCGGATTATGCCACCAATGCCTCTCCCTCTGTGCACTCTGAGAGATGCAGTTGCCAGGTGACGAAGCGGAGAGGTGGAAGATAGAGGGGGTTGGTTGACCGTTCGCCCGATTTGACCTCGAGAGTGCTGGTTTGTAGTTGAAAAGAACAGTGCCGCTCAAAGATAACCGAAATTGCCATTCATTTAGAAAATAAGAAGATAAAAACAAGAAAAAATAAGATACCTTATTCGGCAATACCCTTGTAAGTTTAATATCAGGAAACGGAAAAGTTGCCGCCCACTTCTCAGGAGTTGGTGACATCATTAGAGTTCTGGCTCATTAACTTGTTCAGTCTGTCACGGAAGCACTTGTTTTCGAGAGTGCCAACCATTAGGAGCCGCGAGTGACTCATTTAGAAAGCCGACGATTAGCTGACAAACGGTTATCCACTCACCATTGACGTATATTGACGTCAACAACTCAGCTCCAATGTTTTCCTTAAAAATAACTAAAGAACCAGGCGACGATTCTAAAAACAGAAAACTATGTCTCTTCATTTTTTATCACTTTCATCATCGGCAGTTAAAAAAAACAATTGGTGATCCCATTATACTGCAGATTAAAAAAATAACGAACCGATCCATATCCTTAGATATTGTTCACCCAACTGTGTGGATCCGGTTTCGGCTGTATAGTGTTCTAAAAACATCCGAGCACCCGATTTCACCCAATAAGCAATGAAACTCAGTTCACACTCGTGCCCGGGAAGGCAGGGGCCATCGAGCCATTAAAATGCAAGCCCGAACACTTCGAAGCGAGCCAAGGGAGCCCAAAACCTCAGTGTATACACAAACCGGAGCCATTTTTAGGGTTTTCGCGTGTAGCAGACATTGAATTGCCCTATCTTTGCTCATATGATGGGTTTTTGGCCGAAGTCGACGATATTGCTAGTTTAATTAATGTTTACTTCGATTACAAATTCTATTTGAAGCTAACTTTAACACTCAGAAAGGAGAATGTTTATAATGAATTTAATAAAGCCTGTACACAAGTATTTCAATAGCTAAATTTTCTCGTTTCTTATAGTAATATTAGGTAGTAAAAGATTTAATTGCTGAACTTAGCTTTTGGTAACTGCACAGTCACCATGAATTCTCTGTTTAATTTTAATCTAAGGAAAAAAACTAGCAGCAGGAATGAATCTTTATTTACATTGTACCAAATGCTGTTTTTACGATGACATTAGAGTAAAACGCTACCTAAACGTTAACAACCATGGTTCCTTCATTCTCCGCTGAGCGGCGCACAGTCGACAGTGCTAACGGTGAAGGCGTAAAATTTGGAGTGTATGGGATCACGTTAGAGGTGATTACCGATAGTGATAAAACTAAATCTACGTCCATTCCCACGTTAATACTAGGAAAGAATGTGAATCTAACGCTTCGTATTTCCAAAAGTTCTTTTTATAACTGTAGCTTTGTATGAGTTCCGTCGCTGCCTACGATTTAACTGCTGTCTATCTCTTGTAATTTAAATTCTTGGCTCTAGAAAGCTGTATCACGATATTTTTTATTGGGGTTGTTCAGTAGGTTTATCCAGATAACTTAGATTTTTAAGTGCTTTTCCCGCAAGGGCAATGTGGCGCCAAATTGGGCAGTGGAGAGAAACGGACAAAATAATTTAAAGTATTTAAAGGCGTATGCATCAGTTTAACCCCTTCCCTGATTCGGACGAGATATCTCGTCCTAAGAAGACGCGCAAAAACTGACGCGGCCGAGTTAACTCGTCCTATGTCAAGTTGGCTTCTTCTTTCGTGATCTGGACGAGATGTCTCGTCCCCTTATTAGAAGTACGTAGTTTTGCCGTGAGAGTGCATACGTGTCTTCACAATGCATGATATCCGGCAAACTTCTACGTTTTTTCGAGGTCCAAAAGAGGGGAAAAATCTATTATTTCTCGTAATGTTTATGTTTCTAAACCTATTGTGTATCGAGATGTGATAAATGAACAAAGAAACAATGCGTTTTATAAATAACTGCGATGACTTTTCGCAGAGTTTTTATCAATCGTTGGAACAGCCGAAGTGAGTCGGCAGACAAGTGCCGTCTTGCTATTCTGAAGGTCGCGCGTTCGAATCTTGCTATCGGAAAGGATGTTGTATTATCTTTATTCCGTGAATAAATTAATTTGAAACATTTTATAAACACTACTAAGCAAAACTATCATTACTTACTCTTCAGTGTAGTCGACGGGACCTCGTAAATAAATTACGTCCAAGCTGCTATTCCAAAGGTCGCGTGTTCGAAAGCCATTTCTGTCAACTACGTAACAGTAGTCGGGAACTTTCTGATAATGTTCTTTTTCAGCAATATGGTGTCAAAATCTTCGCACCGAAAATCAACTTGCTCTGTGTTGTTTTATTGTCTTTTTTCTTTATAATGACAAACTATATCTTTGTTTTTTAGTTTTCCGTTTATTATTTAGCTACAAATACAACTGATTATTATTTCATTTCTGTAAGTTCGTCAATATTTGTGACCTTGCATAGATTTGACATAGAACCTTCGGCTATTCAGCTATTTCTCCCTTCCAGGGAAGACATATTTTCTATCTCCCAACCCCCTTGTTTATCCATCCCTTCTCTTCATCCATTGTTCTCTCCCCTCCGCCTTTCCTTTTACCCACTGTCTACGCACGTCGCGGCCGCCCTTTCATCCTTTTCATCCTCCTCCCCTCCGATCTCCCTTTCATGCAACCACTGCACCCTCATCGGTTTTTCCTTACTGCCCTCCACTTTCCCTTTTTACAGCCGCACATGACAAAAAACACTCTTTCTCACCATTTTTCCCTTCCCAATGCCTCTGACCCTCATGTTTTGGTTTCTTTGCCTCTGTCCTTTTACCACTATCTGTTTTGGGTTACTTACACTCCTATTCCATAAAATTCTAGTGTCAGTTCTACGGAGTCTTTTGGAGTGTTCACAGCTAACATTTATTTCCTCTGCGAATTACTGTACAAAGAGCTAGATTCGGCATAAAAACTTTTGTTCTCTGTGAGTCCAGCACTGGATACCTCTGGTCAACAATCATTTATACCGGGAAAGGCACTACTCTTGACAAAGACTTTGAAAGTAAGCCAATGTCCTCCCAAGTGGTATTGTCACTGATGAAACCACTATTTGAAAAAGGGTATTGCGTCACGACAGACAATTTTTATACCTCTCCACAACTAGCCGAGGAACTAGTTTCTCATTCTTGTGATACTTATGGAACTGTGTGCAGAACAGGAAAGGGGATGCCAGAGGGGCTGAAGAAGAAAAAAATGAAGAAAGGAGATGTGGCAGCTTTCCGTAAAGGAAAAATTTTGGTTCTTCCCTGGAAGGACAAAAAGGAAGTAACGTTACTCTCTACAGTTCACAATAGGGAAATGAGAGAGGTGCAGAAAAGGGGGGCAGTGGTTATGAAATCAAAGGTAGTCATCAATTACAATGAGGCAATGCGGGGTGTTGACAGGGTAGATCAGCATTTGGCTGACTATCCAATCCCAAGAAAAAGAGGGAAAAATATTGTAAAAAATTATTTTTTCATTTGATGGAAATTTGCTTATGGAATTCATATGTTTTATGTCGAAAAACAGGTGGTGATAAAACACATTTGCAATACAGGCTGGACCTAATAGATAAAATGATTGAACTGTACTTCCCAAGTGTTCCCTCCCCTAAGGCAGGTAGGCCACCTGCAAAAGCTCATCCCCTCCGAATTACCGAGAGGCATTTCCCAGACATAATCCCACCCACGGAAAATAAGTCAAACCCAACTCGGAAGTGTGCCGTGTGCTCCCGAAAGCGAGATGCGCGTGGAAAAATGTTGAGGAGGGAGAGTCGCAATTTTTGCCCTGACTGTAATGTGGGTGTTTCAAAGTATACCACACAAAAATAGACTTTTAGTTTATATAATATTTTACCGTTTCAAATTTGGAGTTTATATTAATATTTTTCTAACTCCATCGTCTGTTTTTATAGTGAGTAATTTTTGTGACTATATTTATTGTGAAATATTTTACTTGATTTTTATGCAAGAATACATGAAATTTTTAAAAAAGTGATATAATAAGAGTAAATTTTAAAATAAATGACTTCGTAAAACACTTAAATGAATGTTTTTTTTAATATCTACCTGTAAATAATTAAAAAACGTAATAAAATAATATGACATTTTTTGTGATATTTGTTGAGAAATATCCGTCAGTGAAGGGGTTAAACTTATTTCATTCCAAGAATCGTATCATATTAGTGAACAGACTATGAACTAGAACTCAAACCATTCTATGTAACATTACGGCAACTGATGCCGTTGCTAGATTCTCCACTGGTATTACATGTATCTAAGGCATCGGCATTAACTTTTTAGTGCTGTTGTCACATTGGAAGTGAGTCTCCTTCGTTAAGCAAAAACATTTGCTTTCCCAATTACGTATTTTTTTCTCAGCAAAGTCAAAGTTTCATTCTCTCTTCTAATATAAGAGTCGTTTCACGGAGATGTCTATTCATGATACATTTTTAAAGTGGTGATTTTTCCGAAAAAATATTCTTTCAATAAAGTTTCCTCCGCCAATTCATCATTGCACTAAATCAGTGTTCACCGCAAAATATCCAGGTGATCCATATTCAGTACTTATGCACATGAGCGCATACTTTTATTGCTCCCTAATAATACGGCAAATGTGCCTTGGATTAAAACGAGCGTGTATTTCCAAAGCATCGCGCAATCTCGCTCGCCGGAACATTATGAAAGTCCGCCGCTCTCGGTGACGCCGCACACGGGTTTAATCTACCTGCGTGCAAAAGCGATTTCCGAAGGGCCTTTGAGCAGCCGCGGCGACTTGATTGAGCGGAAGACTATGAATATAAATGCCGATAAAGGCAAAAGTATGAGGGGTGGGGTTGAGTTTGTGTGTGTACGCGTTTGTGTGAGTGAGTGAGACCTTCCTCGCCTCGTGCCTTCGGGATAAGTTCCCCGTCTCTATAGCTCTTTATATATATGTATGTATCCAGCTGATGAAATCGTGTGATCGGAAAATCGCTCTAACGGAGGGTGGGAGAAAGGGTGGCTAAGGGGCGGGATTGGGGGAAGAAAGCAGCGACCCGATCATCATCACTGCTATCTACATCGCCGAGCAACAGTCCTTTGAGTGTCTCTCCCCTTTTTTCTTCTCCAGCAGGGCGAGAAAGAGTTCGTGGCGCTGCAAGCGGTTTCTTTAATTCCCCGCCTCCATTGATTGACGGAAGAAAATATTTGGTGTAGAAAGGAATATATAAGGTTTCTCACTTAGGTGTTGGGATGAAAAAATTTGTCTTTTGTGCACGGTGCCAAAGTGGATGTTTCTTTGTGGCTATGAACTTTGTATGTACGTTACTGCTCTATGTAATAGCATAGCCAACTTTGTGAAGTATTTCTTACCAGTTCTCATTTTACTTGCAAATATTCTGGAATCGCATTTCCTTGCATCACTGAAAGAAGGTCGAGTCTTATTTGCAATTCTATGTCTTTATTAGTTTATTGACATAGATGTTACCACCGTGTATTTTCTACCTGGAGATATTGGTTAACTCCTCTTTGTTGCTTAAATAGTTGCTTCTTCTTACTCAAGTAATTCTTATGGTATTCAAGAATACATAATGAGTTCTATGTCGAAAACAATGCAGTAAACTTAGAATACATTGCCGATATGCTCTTCCATTTTAGGCATTTTTATCTTAGATAAGGTATATTGTCATCAACATATTAATTTACTGTTTTAAATCCTCTTACACGGAAAACTATAAAAATTTACGGAAAAAAATCTCAGAAAAAATTTTACGGGGTCACAGACCAAGCATCGTGTGAAAAATATCGTACAATTTTCGGTTAAAAAAAACTAAATGGACGAAGACTTGCTAATGTTCATTCATACGAGCACAGATGTAATAAAGACCCTTTTTATGACATGAGATACATATATGTCTATACTGTTTTCAACCCAGACGAGTGAAAGAATTACTATCACTTGATAGGAAACAGCCGTAACTAACATCTCTAGTATTATAACGATATCTAGTAGATCATTAAAATCTTGGAGTCTTTGTTTAGTGGCGAAAAGTTTTCCTATGAGGTATAATGTGGCGAGCACGCTCACGGGATGGCCTTGAGGGAATTGAGTAATACTTACTATAGAAATGGCGTGGTTCCTACAAAAGAAATGTTTTTCCGTGTGAAAGGCAAGAGATGTGAAGGAAATGAGTTAAGGGAGTGACGAAATTAATGGAGTGGAAAAGCTCGGACTGAATCCATTGGAACGCATTTAGAGGCAAAAGCGTGTCTTAAAATTCACGTTTCCTAGCGCCCGCTATCCTGAAATGAGCCAATGATGCTGAACAGTATCAAAATCACACTTTTGAATTTGCCGAAAATGAATTATTCTGATTTGTTCACTGTGAGGTGTTAAATAAAAACAAGTGACTGAAATTAGAAAAAAATATTTGAAAGATAGGACATTCGTGTGAGGGGAAATGCGGAGGCTAGATCATATAATGTTTCAGTGCTCCCGATATCAAATTTTCCGTTGTGCTAACCTTGCGTAATTGATGCGTATTTTTTTTGATCCTTTGGAAAACAACGTTTTGCGACACTGCCATTAATAATTTTACATCAATTAATTCTAGAAGTAAAACCGAAGAGACTTGAAAATTTAAAATTTTGAACTTATAAAATGGAATCAAACCTTATTGCTGTGGGGATTGAATCAACAGAAAGGTTTTAATTAGAGAAATTTAAATCATTCAACTGTATGAATATAGCATCAAAAATGCATTATCTGAGTTATTGAGAGCAATAAATTCCGAACAAATTCAAGTGTCACAAGTGGTGGTGTTACCTACCTTAATTATCATTCACCAGTTGGCGTATAGACCATTTTAATTAGCAATGGATCCACATCCACGGTATATTAAAATGGTCTATTAGCTAAGGGACGTCTTTACGACATTTTGCAGTCTAAGTTGTTTCAGTTAAGGGCGGAGGGCGTATAATAGGTGTGCAACCAGTCGTCTGAATGGAAATGCAGGAGACCTGCAGTGACATGTGGGGACTCTCTTTTTCTGTGAGTTATAGTCTTAAAGGAAGATATCAAAATAACACAGGAATAGATCTGATCATTCCACTCACATTTTATTTCAAAATTATCAGTTTTTGCGCAAAAGCGCGCATCCAATAGGTTGTTTGAATTACTCTCCCCTTTTCTTCTCGTCATTATGGAATGAATACTTCGAAATTAAGGACGATGAATATTGTTGCTACCAAGACTATTACTAATATTCGGAGTAAAATATCAGGCCTAGGTTAAGAAAGAGGTTCGGGGCATCTGAGTAAGATTGAAAGCCAGTAATCATGACTAATATCTCTACTCCTCATTATTGGCGATGTGTATCATCAATATGAAAGGTTGCAGATTTTGAAGCATTTTATTTTTACGAAATAATTTTCCCATATATTCTGTGAATATCTTTGAAGAATGTATAGCATAAAGAAGCATAGGGGTGAATACCCTTTTTCAGCGTTTTTTTTATGCTAGCTTGAGAATTATTGAGGTACACATAAAACTTATTCCTATTTTTCTCGGCCTCGATGCTGTGCTTTTCTTTATGAGATTTATTCCAAAGCCTCCCTTTATACGCAGCTTTCTGCTTATCCATTGCTATCCATTTCCTTGATAGCTTTACCATTCCATTTTTGCCGTATCCACTTTACTCTTCTTCTCCAAGTGTTGAACCCTGACGTAGAAATGTTATTCCTGTATTTTCACCGTAATCTATAACATTAATTTCAAATTATGATGCCTCAAACTATGGTAGAGGAATATGAGCTTTGTTTAGGTGGCTAGAATGCTTTTTACTCTTCTTTTTCCATCAAATATCTTACTATACATAGTTTTCTTTCTAGATCTGTAATATTTTGTCATAACGGACCGGGCTCTGAGAATTTATACAACTGCTTTCAAGTGTTGCTTTATATTTGCTCGTTCTTTTTCTTAGAACAGAACCTTAAATAATAGTACAAGATATTGTTGTGATAAAAATTGAGTGCCTCTTTACCTTAAGTGAATAATACTATGCAAATACCCCGTTTACTCATCTTACATTCTAAGGTGTTTGGCTCCTCTAGTAGGTGAAGAACTCACCCTTAACTCCTGTCTGGTAGTAAATTATCAGGCTTCAATATATCACTTCCATTTCATTTTAATTTTATTACCCTGTTCTTGACTTATCTTCTCGGTATAACTTTGATAAAAAGTAGTAAAATGTCGTCATTTATGAAATGAATTTCACTAGTCTCTTCAGTTTCTTTAAATATATTAAAAGGATTTCATCAAAATGTTACCCTTATCATCTTCACAATGAATCACAGCTGTAAATTAAGTGAATATATTTAGGTAGGACACTGGCATCAACGTCTTTCTTTATTGCCAAGCGCCACCAAGTTTCACTACCAATCGATTTGCAAAGTATGCTGCGGTTGTATAAAGGCGATAAGGGAAATCCTATGTAGCAGGGGTGTAACAGAGAAAGACGGGGAAGTAGTCACGTGTTAAGGGTTGCACTGAAACGCCTTTAATCGAGTTTTAGTCTTTATATTGGGCTTAGTGTGGATGTGTGCGTAGAAGGTCGCGGTGGCTCTAATCTTCGCTCCTTTCATACAAAGCACCTTCTTCTTTTCATCATATTTCCGTCGGCGGTCGCTCCCTTCGTTTATATTGCTATTGTTCTCTCACTCCTCGAAGTTATTTCGGGGACAGATTAGTTGTCAGAGAATTGAGGGAAGGAGGCAGCGGTGGGACCAAGTTTGATGCGGCCTGCAGCTCTTGGGAAAGCAAAAGAGAGATGGGCTGGAGGGATGAAAGAAAGTTTCGTAACAAGGACGTGGCTGGAAGGCAAGGTCCTCGGTGCCAAATCCTCACGCCAGCACTCATCCGCTCTCCTACTCACTCAGAGCGAGAATAAACAAAAGCGCTTTTTAGCTTCTGCGAAAGCGACAAAGATTGTTATGGGAAAATCCACAATCACATCTCCTCTAAGGGTTTGATGGACTTATTTCGATTAGAGCACACGTTAACATGGTGTTTAATTAGATTGAAAATAAATTTTATTTCCATTATAAATACCACTCAAGAAGAAGTGGATATATCGAGATTTTGATTAAATCTAAATGAAGAATTATATGAAGTATTTACAATACTTTCCTTAATTTCGCAGTAATATTCACTCAAGGGTTGCAAAGTTGTCATCAACCTTAAGATATTGAGCAGCCATCTTGAGTGCCCTACGTTATATTTATTCAATGGATATTTCGATAGAAAATTATGACAACACACATTTTTTTTCAGCAATCTGGTGGACGTATAGTAGGATTATTTCCACTGATAGTTACTGTTGGTTTCCCATGATTAAATTAGTTTTACTCCGCATCTCTAATGCCAAAACTCTAAAGGCCGTTTTACACGGTACACGGAATTGCGCAATATGACGTACGTGCGAAGGCGCAATAAAAATTGCGTCGCGAAAAGGGGTGAATTGCTAGAACACATGCGAGAATGCGTGGATGCGAGACGGCAAAATAGCCCCTGTTCTAATTTCGTTCATGCATTTGCGCAATTCCACGCCATTATAGAAATTAATGCAGCTCTAACCTGCGCAATTCATTGTCCCGTGTAAAACGGCCTTTAGAATATTTAGAAGAAATTTCATTCTAAGCAGATAATCATACTTATCGTATAGAGTAATGAATATGAAAAAGATTATTTTGTTATCCAACGACTAAAACTGAAAAATCCTAAGGATTAGGTGCAGCTGTTCGTTTTCTCACAGAATGATTTATTAAATAAACATATTTTGTCATAAGCTGGTTCAAATAATCTTATTCACTTGGATAATACGCTGCCTAAAAATAGCTAAATTCATCTGATGGTGTAATAATTACAAATATGTATGTAAATTTCGGTGCAAAATCTTTATTCTCGATGTATTTCTCGATACATTTAAGATCATGAACATGTGCTTTTGCAAAGTTTCGGATTCAAAATATGGATTGTGTGCTGCGGTAATGATTATACGTTAATTTTTTACTCGGCCACCCTCATCTTGCAATCTTTCTCTTTAGCTAAACTGTTTGGCTATTATATGAGATTTAAAAATTCTGAGTTCATCCCGTGATGGCCAAATAATAATTTGAAAAATCAGTGAACGTTGGTTGAACTCATTTACACGATATTATATAGATATTAGGTGCGTATATAAAGAACTAGCCTCAGAACTTGCCCCCTACTTGCAGTTAATATTCAGTAAATCCATCAAGCAACACGAAGTACCTAATGACTGGAAAATCGCTAATGTAACGCCTATATTTAAAAGTGGAGACAAGGAACAGCCATCTAATTACAAGCCGATATCTTTAACGTCCATCTCTTGCAAAGTCCTTGAACACATCGTAGTCAGCTCGGTAATGAAACACCTAGACGCGCAAAACTTATTAATGGGAAATCAACATGGATTCAGGAAAAGCAGATCGTGCGAAACTCAGTTAGCGCTTTTCGCCCACGATATTTTAGTCTCCGGGGAAGACAACATTCCAGTAGACGCGATTTTTCTTGATTTCAAAAAGGCATTTGATAAAGTACCCCACGGAAAGTTAATAATAAAACTGAAATCTTATGGTCTAGACGAAGATGTCATTTCCTGGATTAGAGAATTTTTGAGCGACCGCGTCCAAAGAGTAGTATTAGACGGTGCAGTCTCCAATGAGGTTAGAGTCACTTCTGGCGTTCCTCAGGGTAGTGTCATTGGCCCACTCCTATTCCTACTTTATATAAACGACATTGGCGAAGTAGTGCAGAGTAAGTTACGATTATTTGCAGACGACGCTGTAGTTTACAGAGAAATTCGTTCCAGCAAAGATATAGATGAACTAACGAATGACCTTGCTGCTATCCAAGCTTGGTGCGATGCTTGGCAGTTAGAATTAAATTTGGAAAAATGCGTCGTAATGAATTTCTGGAAGAAGAATAACTCCCTACAGCGTAACTATGTCATTCGGGACACGCAGTTAAAGGCAGTTGAATCTGTGAAATATCTAGGGGTTAGACTCAATAATGATCTATCGTGGAATAAACATATTCGAGAAATAACCGGTCAAGCTAATCGTAAAATGGGTTTTGTTAAAAGAATATTAGGAAAGTGCGACGACAAAGTGAGAGAAATTAGCTACTTTTCCCTCGTTAGACCACATTTGGAATACGCTGCCAGTGTTTGGGACCCTCATGAAAAAGGCTTAATAACAGAGTTAGAACGCGTGCAAAGAAGAGCTGCCAGGTATGTGAAAGGTCGTTACGATAGTCTTGTTAGTGTAACTGACCTCTTACATAAACTCGGATGGGAATCTCTGTCGGACCGTAGATTGAAAAATAGACTAAACCTTTTAGATAAATTCAAGAGCAGTGTCTTTTCTGACGAAGTTAACCATATCTTGCGGACGCCAACGTACTACGGAAGATCAGATCATATAAATAAAATAAGAGAGATAGATTGCAGAACAGACAGATTCCGAATGTCATTTTTTCCACGATCAATAAGAGATTATAACGGCAGCAATAGAACGCGTAAATAGATTGCATGACTTGTAGTGTAGCCTACTAACCTATGTAAAACTTACTGCATGTTTCTGAATTTGTATTCTATATTCTATTTCTAACAGCATATAGTAGTATAGTTTGTTATTATACGGGACGTTTCTTGGACGGTGTGGTGTGCATGTGGGAGTCCAAATGCATGCTGCATGCTGGTGATTGATCACCCCCTGCCAAACACCCTAGAGGTGGCTCGCAGGGTAATTTGTAGATGTAGATGTAGATGTAGATATTTCGGAACGCCAACTATAATTTAACGCATGTTATAATTTATAATTAAGGTATAAAATTTCAAATGGGTACATATTGTGTAATCTTTTATCTTCAAAAAGGCCTATCACATTCCCTTTTTCTCCAGCAGTTGCTCCGCGCACTGCGTCCCCGTCCTGCACGCCTTTTTCCTACGCCCGCCCCTCTCCCTTCGTTTTCAATCCACGGGAAGGAGTCTCGCGTATACTAAGTCGACCGCACTTCTTTTTTTTACTCAAGGACCTTAGGAAGAAATCCTCTCCCCACTTTTTGAAACAGCCTTTGTGTTCTTCTTCTTCGTCCAAAACGCGTGAGGGCCTTCTTTTGTCTCTGGCGAGCGAACGCCAATGATCTCCCAACCCTCCAGCAATAATACCTTTCCTGTGCCCCCATTCTCTCCGCACTCTCCTCTCCTACTACTCGACTGAAAAATCCGCGATTGGAGCGTCTGGCACTGCCAGGAATTAATTCATACTATACTCCTTGCATCTCCCTTCAATCGTTGTTTGTGAGTACACCATCCAACCTAGTTTCTCTCCTTGACAGCATATTGTATACTCTGAGTGCTCACTTTTCCCAAAGCGATTACGGCAAACATTTTCCTCGTCGATCTCACCGTAACTCTTTGTTTTCAATGCATCGTAATCTGCGAGCCAGCGAATGTCTACACGCACCTATGTGATAAAACACATTTATGTACCCCTACTTAGGACTACTTGGTTTATAATTGGGCTTCTTATGTGGAATAAGGGGTAATTTAGTGGAAAAAGTAAAAAAACCACCCAATGATAAAAATTATCGGCTATTTTTCAAGCGGATAACTCACGACCATTACAGGAAAATACCCGTCTAGCCAGCCAATGCATACATGCAACGACTTGATGAACCACATTTATATATCCCAACTTGGGACTCCTTGGTTGATAATTGGGCTACTTATGTGAAATAATAGGTAATACAATGGCGGAAGTAAAGATAAAACCCAATGATAAAATGTTTCGGTTATTTTTCAAGCAACTAACTCGCGGCCACTCTAGGAAAATACCCGCGTGGCGCTCGACGTTGTTAAGATGCTTATGAACATGCGCATTGTAGAACTTGAGCAAGAAATAAAATATCGTCCGTATCGTCGTGTATCATTAAGCATTTTGTTACTCTTTTGCAACGCACAAATTTATTTCCATATTGAAACACAGTGTAGCAGTAAAGACGAAGTCATTTCAAGGGAATGGGGTAGAGAAAATATTGGTTTCTAATAATTGAATAATCAATTAAATTATGAGAAATTTTCGTCTCGATAATCATTAAATTATTGGATCCAGTTAATTAATCTATTGAAAAATGATATTTTATCTAAAAAATGGAAAGAAACAAGACGTAGGTCCATTTTATAATTAGAAGAGAGACAACGTAGTAATTTTGCACACTATGTTAATTAAAACTCTACCGGTTTTGACGTGTCACACGTCATCCCTTGAGTTGTCTCTTGAGAATGACGTGAGACACATCGAAACCAGTGTTTTAATAAACATAGTGAGCAATAACTACGCTGTCCCCTTTATTATTATGAGATGGACTTCTATCAAGCTAACTCGTCTACCATTAACTTGGTTTTGTCCAAGTTTTGTAGTGAATATTCTCGTGTAAGTTTCAAACTACTTTAGCGATGTACGTTAACAATGAAGCTATATTTCTCAATAAAGATAAAGAGCTGATAATCTAGGTTACATGTGTTTTACCACGCAATGAGTATAAAAATCGAGGCTAGGTAAGATTTATTAGATTTAATGGGTGAAACAAAAGTATTTAAGACGTTCAAAAGAGTCAATACTCGCTGAGGTTATCCATTTGAGCTTTTGTTTTGTGTTACTTGTCCATCATAACATCTCATCAATATTAATTCATAAACATAAATATTATTATCTCGTAATGAAAAAAGAAGAAATTTACGTACATTTACATTTTTTAGATATTTGTATTCTATCACAAAATGTTAATAATACTTTTTTGTGTTTTTAGTCACTAAACAAAGATTGCGAGAGGTCAGAAATGCTAAACCTATGCTACGTTGAATTTTTAAATATTTTACATGGATCAATTAAAGGGCATTGGAAAGTATGATGGGGATATCTAGTTAATGTTCGGTGCTGTATTTCACCTTTCGATTTCTCCTATGGCAGGCTGCATTAAGGTTTCATCAAGGCTCAATTTTTGCTGGGATTCGCGATGGAGAGCACGAATGGGTAAAAGGATAGCTTTGAATATGCTGGAAGGGGACTAACGAACGCTTTACTTAGGCGCGGTAGTCGCTACAACGAAAACCTGCCTCTTCACGGCAAAGAGAAGTCCATCACCACAAATAATGATGAGTGGGACTGCTCTCATAGGGTGCGGCATCTCCGGGAGGTTTGCGACGAATACCGGCAAGTGTACAATAGGCTTTGCGAAATAAAATATAATGCTTTAGCAGTTGAAAGGGAAGTTTGGGTATCATTTCTTAAAGATATCGAACTCGACTGTTTTTCTTGTACGGTGTAATAACTAGAAGACGTCCGTAATCGCCTTAGCTTTTTATTTCTGTACTTTTGTCGGTATAAGCGCATAGGTTATTTTTTCACTTTAAATTAATTTCAATCTTAATTTTTTATTATTGACTGATATTTTGAGTTTTTTTAAAGTTTTAATTGATAAAATTTTAATTTTTTATGCTAAAATTTTTAAACTTAAATTTTATCAGTTAAAATAATAACCAATCCATTGTTTGTGCATTGCGATAATGGCTTTAAATGTTTACGCAGCCTAAAATAAGTACTACTCGATTTGAAAATTAACCCTAAAAATTAGATGTATCGATCATTAAATTTTTGGCCTGTGTAATGTCAATTACATGAATTAATCCGATCGTCATCACTATTTGCCTTATTTCAAAAGACTCTTTTAGTCCTCTGTTCAGGATGGTTACAGCCTTATTCGATTTGGGAACAAGCAGTGTGCATTCCTTGAGTTTGAGGAATGCGTATTGATCGAGTGTTGGGAGCAACATTGAGTCTTCGTTCCCCATATGTGAGGCTGTAGTGTGAGTGTTTCGTGCGTGTACGAAAGCGGTGCTTATGTCTGCTCAAAGTTTTTTAATTATAACTTTTCCATTGAGCCAACCATACCACTCGCTTTATCCTTTCCACATTCTTTCCCACTCTCTTCCTATATTCCTCTCCCATCCCGATCGTTCCTTTTGTCTAATGGCCCGAGGCAATGCGGGTCGCCACACGCTCTAAAATCACTTTATTCACCGCATAAGAGCCGTATCTTGGCGCCATTGTACCCATACCCGTTGGTTTCCATAAGCCGCATTGTAATCCACTAATGACTACGTAAACAACCAATCACAACAACCAACGCGAGACATTAACTCCAGTCCTAGCTTATACGCAAGGGGACTGCATAGGGGAGGCCAATTTCCATTCCAAGGCATTTCTGTTATCATTTCGGTCGCATTTTAATCAGTTTCCAAAAATGTTACGTGTTAGGCCTGAGCGAACACCGCAATTTATGTGACTTAATATTTTCACCCTGATATAACTCACTGTACTGTCCTTTGGTTTATTAATAATAACAACGCATTTAGACGCTTAGATTCATGTAGTTTTTTAAACTACACTTAGAAATTTTCGCATATTCTTGAATCCAATTCTTTTCACTACCCAAACATTAAAGGTTTGATAATTATAGCTTACCCTTGTGAGATTCGAATCTACTGTCATATGTTCAGCAGGTATGGACGCTACTCCGCTGAGACGTCACCGAGGTTGGCGTAGAGAAGTACCTATGACCTGTAATTAAATAAAAATGAGAGAATTTTGAAAAAAAAATACTCTAACATTAAATGTCTCTCATATTTTCTCTACCATTGAGTTATATGCACATGATTTTTCAAATTTTTTACATAAATTTGGTTATAATGGATTTTCGATACTTTTAATATTTCATGATTTTTCAGCGATTTTGCATTTTGTTCCACTGTTATTAATAATTAATATGTTCCCTAGGGACAAAAAGGTCACTGACCACTGAAAATAATCCACATTTATTGTTTTTAATTTTTTTACAAAAAGTTGAAAACTCAAGGCAATAAAAAAATTGATTGGGTCGCCACTGTGGCCCGCGCACTCAAACGCCTAACAAAATTCAACGCCCCCACTGAAGGGTTATCTCCTGCTCTGATTCCGCTTTCAATCTACCACTATTCAATGAATTACTCTGCGAGTTTCATGAGATGGCGACAAGGTCAGGGGCACGTCTGAGTGATTAAGCGCGAGCTCCTCTTTATCTCGGTAGTCGCGGTTTCTAGACTCCATTATCGTGACCTTGCGCACCAGCAAGCGTCGGGAGATGAATGAGACCTAATATTTTTGTAATTTTCATAATATAAAAAATCATCTTATGGTTTCATTTTGTAGTTTTGTGCTATTTTATGTAAAAGATGTTCATTATTTTATTTTTAACATGATTCAAGCCACTTAAATGATACGATATTGAGTAAGTGTTGAATTCCTCTCTCAGTTTTCTTTAGAGCATTATAAACAATTTTGTTCATCATAATGAAATCACAGAGTGGCTAAATATATTGAAGCGTTTGCCAAAAGCCTAAAGAGCTTTAAGAGTTTTATGTATTTAAAAAAATTTAGTAACAGGAAGAAAATGATACCAATTTTTATATTACCTATCTGCCCCAGTTAACATTTTTAAGAAACGTGGATCAGGAAAAATGAGCTTGATTTAAAATTATTTTAAACATTTTATTTGATCTTTCAATTTCAAAATAATTGCACTTTCATTTTGCCTAAATGCTGCTGATTCTATGGAAATATGTACCTCCTTTATGGATACCAATTTAATTTGAATTAATTATAGTGTCCGACATAAATGATGAAGTAACGTGAAGCTAATCCTAAAGAAAGAAGAAAGACTTTATTTTAAACATATATACATTTGAGTAAAAATCCCATTAGTGATTCTAATTGCATTTAAATCAACTCCTATTAAAAATATATAATTTCATAGAGCTAACATAGCCTCAAGATCAATTTTGTGCGGTAAAACCTCATTAAGAGTTCAGTTAACGCTGTTTGAACTTAATTATACGTTATTGCGGAAAACCAATTATAATTTTACGCATATAAAAAATTAGATTTTAGACTCGAGGCGTAGTAAAAATTACAGAAAATCTAATTTTCTTCAATAAAGGCAAGTAATTTTAATCACTAATAAGTAGAAATTATATCAGAAAGAGAAACTAAATAGTTGTTTTGAGTCTAAACAAGGTGTCTAGCGAAATTGAAAAGTTTTTAAAAAGGAGAAATATTGGAGGAACAGAAGTGCTTATTTTGCTGAAAGAGTGATTGAGGATTATCTTCCCCATGCTTCTGCGGTGCCGTGGATTTATCTTGCCCAGTATCGTAGTAACGGTTGTAGTCCTGTAATAGTTTGTACTTTGTCGGTATTCGACGCGAGAAAGCTTTAAAATTTTCCGAAACTGCTCTGACTCGCAATTTACTTGCTCCAGCAGGAGACTTAACCTCAGTTGTGAGCTCACATCTTATAAATACCGAGCAAATGTATAATATTAATGATAGGAAATAACATCTTATGTGAGTAAGGCAAACAGTAATGTTACATATTGACTTTATAACTTACTTCAGGTTTTCAAAATCTATTACTGGTGATACTTGTCATTTTCTAATTTTAATTACAGCATAGTGTTATTGAGGATATTTTCTAATTCGGAAGATGAAAACTTTGAGTAGGTAGCTTAAGAAGTTTTGTTTTACAAAGACTCTTTATTTCTAAACGTTATATTACAACGGTTTTGTACGCTCGATTTGTTGTTTGTCGTCTTGTCCGGGTCCTATTTGTCATTAATATTAACCCGTTTTCCGAATATCTATCGATCTGAAATTTTTTTGATAACTCTGAACCAGATGGCATTGTAAAATTCTAGCCTTTTTTATTTAGTTGGAACTGTATCTCAATTTTTATTCAAATTAAAATTTTAAAATGTATTAGATTAGCTTAAAAAATTTCCACCAAAATTAGATGGCAACGCTGCGATCATTATTAGGAAGGAGTTACATAACATACATTTAGTTAGGAGTTTAGTTTAGGAGTTACATACATTTTATTTAATTTAAAATTAAAATCTTAAAATGTAATAGATTAGCTTAAAAAATTGCCACCAAAATTAGATGGCGAATCTGCGATCATTATTAGGAAGGAGTTACATAATGAAATCTAAATTTCTGCTTTAACTATCAAAAGACTTCAGACTATGACATTTGATATTCTGGAACTGTATAAAATAAATTGATTGCTCACAAGATTTTATCTTAATATGAAATGAAAAAAATAGCATAAAAAGTATTTTTTTTTACAAAAAACCTATGTACAAGCTATAGCAATATTCATAGAAAATAAATTATGATAAGTAAACTATGTACGTTTCATTCCAACTTTTATAAGGTAAGCCGCGTTCTATAGGCGGGAATATCTTTACTCATCCATTGCTTTAGCTTACGCGGTGTTCTGTATAAACTTTGAGCAAGTTTTCTGATGCTTCATTTTCTCGCTATTATCAGTTAGGCCGATTAGCGTAAGCGGTTTGTTGCATTAAATCACTGAAAGTCACCCAGTGGTTGTTCCTCTGGACCCATACTTTCCAAAATATTGCCGTAAGTTCCACGGTTTACCGGGCATACCTTTGATTGTTATTGGTTGATAAATAACTTTCTTTATCTCGAAAGCATCGAACGTACGTGAAAAAATCATATCTCATTCAAAAATATTATTATTTGTTTTAGTTCTGTGGATTACTCCTTTATTCATTATAATGTTCTTAATTTATTGAGGGCTGGATCAGATAATATAATGATCTTGCCTAGCTAACATTTTGCTTCAAATTCAGACTCTATTTTGTGCCTGACTCAGCTTGCCTTAATTGATTGGATAAAAATTTCTTTTAAATTTTTGAAATGAACCTGTTGTTCCTTCAGTTGGATAATTGCAGATCAATGTTTTTAACCATCGGCTAAACCTTCGTGATTTTTGCCAAGTAGATGCTTAATAATTGTTATTTATAAAAGCTTACATGTTTGTATTCCACACTATACACCGACACTATGCACTGACAGTAAACTAGACACTATACACCGACCTATTTCAACTTCATTACCAGTGAAATTATCAATAATCAGCATAATAGGCGTTCTCACTTAGAGTTTTGATGTGTAATCTATGAATTGCAGTCTTTTAGCAGTTGCTTTTAGTTCCCTTATGGATTTTCCGTATAGAGCTGGTTGTCACGTCCGTTAACTTAGGGTATAGTAAACTATAGATGTCTTATAATAATAACGATCTTGAGCTTAAGTTTAAGTCTTGCTCCTTTTAACTTTCCGCCAGAAATAATATCGTTTATGAGGGAACTTTCCCCTGCCATTACTTCTCGCCCCTCGCGCCATTTATACGCTCATTTCCGAGATATTGGTCGTTATTCTCCTCTTCGTCCTTTTTTCCTTCACCCCTCACCCCACTCCCAATATCTTTCTTCTATTATCTTCTCCCTCCAATCAGTTGCGGATCTAGGATCTAGGTCTGGACGAAGGGAGGGGGGAGGGGTAGCTACGTGAAATACTGAATTACTACACAACCGTGGGGCTGGGGAATTTACCCCTGCTGAAGGGGGGTTCGGGGAATCCGGAAATTTGGGATTTTCAAGACTCAAAAACGGCTGTTTTGAGCTAATTCTTTGATAAAAAAGACACTACTATGCACGCGTAGTAGATCGTTTTATTAGTACCACAGCGTGTAAAATAGGCCCTAAGGTTAAAACCAATTCGTTATAGCTGGTAAATTTACTGGAAAAAATAGCTAATTACTACTTTGGTACTAAGTGTTAACCTTCAAATACTTTGAATTTATCTAGTGTATGTTTCGACCCCATTGGGGGGGGGCCCTCGTAGCCCTCCTCTTTACAATTAGATCCGCCGCTGCCTCCAATTACCCGATTTCTCCTATTCCTCCGTCACCTTTCCACCTTTTAACATTCACGAATAATGCCATTGCTTTCAATATTCAACGGGTGTCGAGGAATGAAGTACAAAAGATATCAAGTATCGATAAGCTGCTTTATTTTCAGCAAGTTCCCTTATAGTATTTATGTACAATAGTATAATCAGGGGCAGATTCAGCATCAAATTTGGGTGGAGGGTAATGACCTGGATCCGGGGAGTGTGGAATACCCCCTGAGAGACAGAGGCGTTTTAACTGTAGGCAGTGCTAAGTTTCTACGTTAAATACAACACAAACGTCTCTCACGTTTGAGACTCGTAGCCATGGATTTGTGTATACACTCCCTCTACTCCTTTACAAGGACAAGAAAAACTATCAAGCTAATGAAAATAAAAAAAAATTTGATAAAATTTTGGGGGAAGTTGTGACCCCGGTGACCTCACCCCCTAAATCCGCCCCTGAGTATAATAGCATGTTCGGTGTAAGTTTGGGAGAAACGAAGGGGTATACCGAAGAATTGGCATGGAAAGGGAACATTTGAGCACTATATTTCAGAGAAGGACAAGTATATAGGTCACGTAATAAGACACGGTGATTGCGTTAGAAATATTATGGAGGGAAAACTATGAAGGTAGCGTCCCCTGAGGATGGCATGGTGAAAAGTAGTTAGGGTAGATAAGAAGGCTATGTCTAAGGAGGAAGAGCTTCAGAGAACTAAGAAAACTGGGAAGGGAAAGGGAGAATGTTATATAGTTAATATTTTGACACATTGCAAAATATTCTCGGCGCAGCGCGGGAAATTTCGTAAATGGGCTATTTTACTCATTCAATTAATTAGGCCTTTGGCAAAGTTATTCGAGAAAAAAATCTTACACGTAATTAACCCTGAGTATTTAAAATTTAGAGTCAGGGTTCCTCTTCACTATTGCATTTCGCCTAAAAAATTATTGCTAGGAAAAAGCCGTACAGTTCACAGCAGAAGCTGCCTACCTTAAGCTCGAATAGCCTCTTTCAAATAAAGTTCTACTTTATTGTATATATATTGTATACTTATATTGTATATTTATTCTCTATATTGTATACTCACATAGCATACAGGGTCCGTATCGGGACTGGTTCAAAAAATCAAAATTTATTGCAGTTATCATTATATTTACTTAATAATCTTCGCCGCTTGAACCACCTCGATGGAATCGAACCGATATCCTTGAGCTCCCTTTTCATTTGCGGAAACAAGAAAAAGTCAACTGGAGCCATTTCGGGCTGTAGGGGGGATGAGGCAACGTCACCACGCCGAATTTCACTAGCATCTGCCGCACAACAATTGCACAGTGGCACGGCGAATTGTCATGGTGAAGTTTCCAATTCTTGGCAATGGCTGATTACAAGCACGATACTTGATGTCGCACCAGCTTCCCGCACATTTCCTCATCGCAAGATGCTCTGTTACAATGGTGTGGATGGTTACGACTGAAAGGCCGTCTTCTCACTGATAAGGGCGATGGTTGAACGCCTGTCAGAGTCCAAAACGTTTTTATCTTTGCCCACCTGAGCGTCGGTTCGCTGTCGTTGGGCGTCCGAATCGGTGCTCGTCTTCGACGAGCTCCCGGCCTTCCTTAAACATTTTGCACCACTCAAGAACTCTTGTACGACTTAAGGCATCATCCCCACAAGTCTGTTTAATGAGTTCAAGGGTCTCCGACTCGGATTTCCTGAGTTTAACGCAAAACTTCGCGGCTTAGTGTTGCTCGACAGTGGGCTCCATGCTGGGATGCGACGACACCACAAAAAATCACACGTCGCAACAATCAACCTGCTGTCTCAACACTTGCCCAGAGGTGACTGAACTAAAGTGCGCCGGAGTGGTGAGGGACCCCTTTACCAAGCCGACAAGTCGGACCCCGCAGCCACCGCATTGTTGAGGCTTCAGTGAAGCAGTTCCCATACTTATTGAACGGACCCTGTATTCCTGCTATTTTTCTTAAAAATTCCACAACCACCTGCTTAGTCATTGCGATGTCCCAATCTCCGCAAAGAAGCTGCTGTAACCTTATGAAATTCTTTTTCCTATTTTGTCGGAAATTTTTTTCCTGTGTGCCAGGTGAACCAGCAGTGCCTTTACCTCAGTGATAGCATGTACCAATATATGTAATTGTTAGTAGAGCCGGGAAGTAATACTATGTTCTATTTTACTGTTGACTGATTCTCTGCTAATATAACTGCCAATTATTTTAATTAGCAGTTTATGCGTAAAATGCAATTTTGTTACAAATATGGATCAGATATTTCTTTGACGATAAATTTCAGGACTAATTTTTACCTAAATTCTATAAAACATATCAGGACACGAATCCAAGATCTTCAAGCTGACCTCACATTATACTACTCTTTGCTTTTTATGGAAATGAACCATTAAAACTGCTGGTAGTTGTCAAAATATAATTAGTGTGAATTTTATTAAAATGAAATTCAGGAGTACCTACTCAGGTTATGTATATCTTATAAAAATAAATTATAAATATTTAAAATATAAAATTATAGAGCTAGATATAAATTTAAAATTTGGCGCATAACATATTTTTATGTCAACTAAACCGTGTTTACAGTTTGTGTGAAAAATTACGTTTAAAGTGATAGAGGGGATTGTTATCATATTTTACATTTTCCATGAAAACCATCCCATGAAACAGTTTTCTCATTTCTCATCATCTTGTGTACCGAGGAGGAAGCGGTACTCCTAAATTTCGAGGAAAATGTTCGCGAGGCGTCATTTCTCGTTTTCCTCTTTTCGACTTAAAAACACTGCGATTTTCATTATATTAAAATATATTTCTTGGAAAAAAAGAAGAGATAAAAATATTACAAAAGGCGGCTTTACTTACATTTGGTCAAAATTGGAACGGTAAAAAGTGCCAATATTATCGTAAGATTCTTCAATATCAATTTCAATTCCTGAGCCCGTTTCTTTGCTTATGATTTTTTCGCGACTTCATTCAAACTTTTGACATTGAATCCGACTGAGCTTATCATTGTAATATTTTTAAGAGTCAATATGTTCCCGATGATACGTGGAAGTTTATTGCCTGTATGTTTTTGACCTTCCTTACAAATAAAACATTTCTTGATGAAATTAATTTTTCAGCTGCCCTAATAATGGAACTTATTGCTTCGAGATAAAATTCAAACAAGTCACCAAATCCTTATTATTTTCCGTAAAAGTGGTTTCTTTTGAGTTTTAATAGCCGTGAGAAGGTAGCCGACACGTAGTTTAATTAATCATAAAACTATTGATTTTGTAAAAAAAAATTATTTTTAATGACAAAAACAAGTACTTTAATTTGATTTTACTATTTGTGAACATGCGAATATATTGAAGCTTATATTTATTATCTTTTCTGGCACAATGGTAGTTTTGCAGATTCTTCAGCTCAGTCTTTCACCATTGTCTTAGACTGAATATATAATTCCTATAGGGGCAAAATTCTGTTCACAGATTTACAGAATCTTTTATTGCTTCCTGCTAGCAAATGTATTGTATCAATTAGTGACTCTGTCACAGTCGTTAGGGGTTATGCTGATTTAACTTCGATTTGATTAAATTCAATATCGATGTTCATCTCAATTTTTGCTTCCGTAAAGCTGAGGAAAATGAAACAATTCAGACTGATTTTAACCTCCTCTGTCATTGGTATGAAAAGGAATTCGGTTTTCCAGGAAGGAATGTGATTTATGTAAGGGTTGTCAATTGCCACTGAGTGCGATGACAAGCAGTTACCAAGATTCCAATACATGGACGTACCCAGCGAGGGGCAGGAGGGGGCAGCTACCCCCTAGGAGCAAAAATCGCAAATGTCAATATTTTTTCAAGCGAATAATTTTAAAAACTTATAAAAAGCTGTTACAATTTTCTTAAAATGTTGGTTTCACTCTCCTTTTCCACGCAATAAACTTATCTATAACTTGAACAACCATGTCTAACCCCGCAGTTTTGATCCTGGGTACGCCCTTGTTTCTTTACACTTTGGGTAGTTACGCTGCTTAAGGGATCAATGAAGAGCAAGAAATACATAAGTTACTATACTATATACATTTGGTTAATCTCTCGGATAGCTGGACTAGCCGTCTCTTTCATATTTCCCCCTGTAACTGCATGATATTGCGTCACGCTGACGGAGCGCCAGAAAACGGTATAATAAAACATGACTGACTTGATAGCTACAATTGGGCATAAAGAAAGAAAATTGAGAAAGAAATATTGAGAATGATATTTGAAGTGGACCAGCAGGATGTCACACGGGTACAAGTGTCCTCTATATGAAACTCCTGAATGGGAGGGAATATTTCAAATCAAATTCTGAAAGATTCCCCTGGTAGCCCTCAAATTAAGCTTCAAGGTAAAATATAGGGTTGGTAGTGAAAATTGGAGAGCTTATAGTATAAAAGTAAGATCACATAAAGCGCCACCCGCGGGAGCATAAATCTTGTCATCCAGATAAATTATGAGTTGCGAAGAATATTGCAGCACTATTTTGGAAGGGTAAATGGAAGAGAATGTTCCCCAAGAGGCAGGTAATGCGATAAATATTTTTAAAGCGGAGGAATAGCCATAAGGGAGCATGAAAATGCGGGCCCTGATAGGGAAGACATGAGGTAAAATTAACTTCCGTTAAAATACTGGGGGGACTAAGTTATTGTATCAGGTTCAAAATTTTGTCTTTTTTTTCTCGATCTTATAATTTTGTGGAGCCTCATTAAAGACTAAAAAAACGTGTTTCTCCATCGCAGGTGAATATGAAGAATTGGCGTAGAGAGGCGTTATACTGATTCTTGCTCTTTACGCTCATTGAAGACATTATTTTTACTAAATATCTTTGCCGGTTAAGAAAAGTTTTTTTATCAGTGTAACAAGGTAACCAAACAAAGAACTTTTCAATCATGCTAGTGAGAGATAGCTAAAATACTATAGCTAAGATTTAATTATTTTGAAATAAACGACCAATGAATTTTTTTGATGAATCGTTAATCTTCTCGAATTAATCAATCAATTTGAAGCATGCACTCATAAAATATTCTATTATTGTTTATAGTTTAAGTAATTAAGTTATATTAAGATTTTGAGTGTATTTCCAATGATTTACTTTCTGATCTTTCTAAATATACGAAAATTTAAAATTAGCTTTCCTTGACGGCTAAAAATTTCTTGAGCAGAGCCATTTCTATCACCATCATCTTATGAATCGTACATTTTGACCTTAGTTAAACATAAATAAGTTTTAGGATCAAATAAAGGAAGATATTTCCTGTTTTTAAAATGAGAGGAGAAGCTTTTTGATTCATGGTATACTGATCTTAAGATAATCACAGTGGTACTCGAGTGAGAACACACGAGTGCTGAAAGCCGTAAGAAATACAGTTAGTCGCTAGAAGACTGAATGCGGTCAATTTGATCAAAAATTGGTGTTGGATATTCAAATAGGATTGGAATTTATGATAAGCTGAAAGGATTTCAAGAAAATAATTTGTAAATTATTTTCATGCGATTGTAAATTTTACTGTTAATTTTCATGTCTTCTTTTACTACTTTGGCCACACCTTTGTAGATATTTTGTCGGCAATTCAGTAACATTTTAAGGAAAGTATATTTTCTGAGGATTTCAGTTATATTTTACTTTGTCAACGTCCCTAATTAATTGTTATCACGTGACACTCACTTAGATTTTGCCTTTTGGATATTATTCTAGTTGTTTTGCTCACTACACGTTACTCTGTGCCATTTATTGTTTCGACTTCGTTATCTTGACGTTTTAGTATACACTTAAAGCATTGATTATAATTATAATCGTGTATTGTTTGCCTATTTGAATATCAGAATTATGGCCACAAATTGAATCTTCTAAGAGCAAATAGCTCTGGCTGTATATTAAAATGCAAACTTTATCGTCTACGAACCAATATCGACGCCAACAGCAAAAAAAGAGATTTATTTTTGGCAGAGGTAAATTAAGAAATATCTTGTCCAATTACTCATGGTTATTCCTTTGAACATTAAATTTACGGCATGACAAAACATCGCGCATGGAGTTCGTTAAAATTGAAGATATTTGATTCTTTTCTTGGGGTGGGAGTGTCTCATTAAAGGTAAATATCCGCATGCTTGCCTCGCGGAAAGATGTGTACAAAAGGGCGCAGAGCCGGTTGCCTTTTATTTTTTCATTGATGGGACCTTAATAAATTGGCAGAGAACTCGATATCCTCAATTCTCCACAAATGAAGTCCCTTGGTCCCGCCCCTCCCGTTCGCTGGGCGACTTGCCAATCCCTTCCACACCGCTTGCTTTGCCACCCCTTCCATATCAACCTACCCTCGTCACCCTTCTCCCGATTCTACCTCCGCTTGGGCCACTTGTTGTCAAGGGTGACGAAGTGGCTGGCGACATTCGTGTCGTCGTACCACGGGAGGCAAATTGCTGCGTGCCACTCTTTAAATAACCCTCTCAACTCTTCCGGCACTCAAGCTCGAGAGGCGAGGAGTGTTGAACGTTTGTATTCTGAGCAGGAGGAGCTACGGCTGTTGCCCACGTCCGTCCGAAAACCCTTGTGTTCCTAGTCGCGAGGAGAAAATGTGATTGCTTTCTGCTCGAAGATGTAAACTTGACGCAGGCACTGAATTCCGTAGGCATCAAGTTTGTTTCACGCGCACTGAATACTCAAGACTTTATGTCCTACATCTTCCGGGCCACGTTTATGTTCGAGGAAATATCAGCGAGAACTATGGGTTACTTTATTTTTACATCCCAACATTACACCGTTTAATAGTAAAGCATTTATGGAGATAGAGTGTATTTCGTGGCTATCAAACTTTGGCTTGCGTGAATAGAATGCTTAAGATTTTGTGTTCATCGTGTTAGGAGCTGAATTTATAGTTGAGGAAATATTTTGGCTTCTTTTTACTATTGCTTTATTTTTAAATTTATTGGATGAGCGTAGAAGAGCTAGAGTATGGATAAACTCCGACATATTCTGTTCTTAAATCGACATCTGCATTTTATTCGGTGCCTTTTATCAATTTCAAGATGATCGTACCTACCTATGTATCATGATGGTAATGTACATATATTGATGGCTATGTTGAAACAAATTTTCTAAAATTCGTCATTGCTTATTTTTTTTGGTCCTTTATCGTACGCGTATGCTGCGAGAATTGATGTCAAAAATACGGAAGTCTAACAAACTAATTATCACTTTAAAGCAAGTAAAATGTGATTAAATATTACCCGAAGAAGTAAACTTGTGGTGACGTTAGACCTCACACCATCAACCCTGCCCTCCGTGCATCGAGTGCTTCAGTTTTTTGCCCAACTTCTTCTGCCACACCTTTATGTTCACGAGTTTTACGGGTTCCGTCCGTTTCATTCTCCGCCTGAACAAAAAGAAGGACGAACGTATCACACTCCATTCCCCGTCCAATAAAATTCTTATTCCCGAGGTCACACAATTTTCCACCTTTCACTCTGTGTTTACGTATTTTTGTTTACATTTGTACATTATAAAAATGACGTTGCGCATTGAATCTTGTTCAACCGTCGTATCTCTAGATGAAGCAATTTGTTTTCCACCAAAGCGTGTGCACCTCAAAGATGCATTTTTGATAATTTTGTTTTTGGAGTTCAGCACGTTTTAGTAGCATAAAATTGAATTGAAAGTTTTTTTCTTTAATTTTCATTCTGAAAGTTCAGTATGGATGCTGAAGTTTTCCGCGACTATGCTTGGTTGCTACGCAAGAACGAAATTATATGGAAAATCCATGTTTTTCCTTGCTTTTCCTCAATAGGTTGATGTCATTTTCATCGATTAAAAGCATACGACAGTAAGGATTTCGATTTACGATGCTCACGGCCTTGGCCTTGAATTGATTTAAGGCAAAAAAGAGAAATCAATACATTGTCTAAGAGTATAAGCCACATTGTCATACAACTCGATTAAATTGAAACTTTTTAACAGCTAAACGAGATGACAACGATAGTGGAAAACGCAAAGGAGTGAAAGAAAATAAATGGTACGTAGGATGGTTAGTTACTTCGCGCATGAAATATTTTATGATACATAAAACTGTCTTCACTAATTATTTTTACTTTTAATAATATTGGGAGCGGGAAAATGAGCAAAAACCAAAGAATTTAGGGGAATGAGTACATCAGCTACTAATGAATACGGCTAACTTATACCCTTAGTTGCAGTACATTATTTGCAGTTTAATTTTTCATGTGTAAGTAATGGTAAATCAAAACAAAGTTGATGCTTAGATAATATCTTATTTGCCGTGTGAAGACACCCTATGTGGAAATATTAGTGACCTTAAAAATAGTTAATTTTTCATGTTCACGTTACGTCCTTTGACCTTAATAAAAAGATACTCGCGAGCAAAACCCTCGGTTTGCGACAAAAACCTCACCCATGTCTGGGGATAATCGTGCGCAGTTCTTTTTTGTTTTTTATTTATTTATTTATTCTGTGTGCGAGTTCGCACTCTCCATCCACTGGCGACTAGACTCTTCCCGATGGCCCTTGAAATCAGTCGCAGGGTGACATTGGGCGCGACCACGGCATTGGAATGCCTATAATCCTGCCCACTTGTCCATTGTCCCTGCCGGCCCTTTCCTTCGATCCGTCTGTTGTCAATGTCCATCCGCACCGACCGCGTCGAGCTTCAAACCGCAAGTTTGGATCGACAGACTCCAGATGTCAGGCTACAAAGGAAGGAAGAACGAAAGAGTTTCGAACATATGCTACGTAGACGCAGAGTATATTTTCAAACAAACCTTTCATCTGAAAATATGGAAACGAGAAGAAAAGTATTTTATCGTTAGAAAATAACAGTGATAATCAGCTTTTAAATTCACCCTAAAAGACTTTTAGTTATATCAAAATACTCATTGTCTTTTAAGCGTAACGTACTCAGAATTGGAGGATAGGTATTGCAATAGGAAGGTAGGGTAGAGATGGAATAAACGGCCAACAGAAATGGAAGTGTTCCCCCCTTCCCTGATTTTCAGAAAATTCACTAGTTTTCGTTATCTTCACCCTCACCTATTCCAGCAAATATGTTCATTAGGTCACTGTTATACCCCTGCAATTCTTCTTGGTGTCAGATTCATTGTCATGACAGCTTTTTCTGTAAGGCAGCATCGTAATGTATCTGTAGATGCTGATGTGCGATGGTTGGTCGTGATGCTATTTCTAAGCCAGTTAGGAAGAGCAGTAAATCTATCTAATTTTCCGTTACCTTAGGAAAAGGAAGTACGAATTTTTTTTCAGCCTGAGTTATGATCACTCGAAAAACGAACTCTGTTCCTCTCATCTTGAAGAATACAAAATGCTGTAAAATTTGAACTTGTTTTATAATTTTTCGATTGAAAAACTTTTTCTTCTAGTTAATAGGGTAATATTGAATTTTTTTTGTGATAAATAGAAGGGAGTTCGTTGAAAAGTAGAACTTTAAATCTTCAGAAATATTCCAGCATTCGTATTTTACCTTGGCCGTATTTGGAGCGTCCGAAAATTTCTCTTGCTTGCATATCCTCTGGATGTTCCCATATGGTCTGAAGCAGTATGGTCGTAAGTGGCACTGGCACCTTGCCGCCCCTGCCATAAACTGCATTCTTTTGACGTTCGCGTTGCTATCCTTGCCGCTGCCGTAGCAATCGTGATTCCTGGAATTCCTCTCCGGAACCGCAAGTCACGAATAAGGTGAATGCTGCAATGTCCTCCAGTGTGTAATCCAGAGATCCCATTCCAAAGTGTCACCCTTTAACCCAATTCCTGTGTCCCGAGCATTATGGAGAAATGAGGCACACAAGCTTTCTTAATTTATTCCTACAAAATGCGGTCATAAATATAAAACTTTTTTATCATGGGTTTACTTAATCAAATAAGTCTCTCCGTATCTTTGCTTCGATGAGGACATTTGTGGTTTCCCTCATTCTCATTTTCAAAGTACTAATTCAAAATCTCGTAAATTATGAGCATATTTTAGCTTTAAAAACTTTTTCATCTTGTGAAATATGTAATCTTGAAAAATCTCGAATCTTGAAAATGTGTAATGTCGGTAATTTTATATTTTTTGCAATTTTAACCAATATATGCCATAAGATTTTTAAAAATTTCTATTATATTTATCCCAGGTTTGTTGTAGTTATTAAATCTTTCTTTGTTTAAGTATACTTTGGCCCTCAGGCGGATATTGAATTTGTGATAGCTTTGACGTTTTCATTTAGAAAATCTGAAGGGGCGAATATATATTCTTTTATTATACATATACAGTTATAGCAAATGACCTACCTCAGCCTTTCAATAAGTTCAATAACGGGTCAAGTTTTATTCCCTATCCATGTCAAGCATAATGAAGTTCTCGGCAGAAAGCGTAATGTAACTAATTTGCAGTCGGCATCCATGCCTAAAATGTTTTCAGCTGATATGATTTTTGATCATGATAGTATCAATGTAATTAATTTGATGCATTTGAGTATATGATAATATTTTACCGAAATAGAACGGATTACCATTATCTGTGCAAATGTTTCGTATTGACATAATGCTATTATTTGCTTGGCAAAGAGGAATATTTTCGGAAATGCTGACGGGTAAAATCAAAGAATCATTAAATGTTTTTGAGGCATGTGGGTTAAGGACACTGTAAATAGCCGTAAGTGGCCCAATCTTTGTGCATGTAATGATGGAGGAAGAGTAAATAAGCCCTAGTGGATGGTGAAGGAGATGTAGGAAGTATTTTGCGCTAAATGCACAAAATGCGTCGGAAAGCTGACGTTTGGCCTGGCTTCCGGCTTCTTCGTAACAATTAACACGGCATTACTATCTTCAATGTTCAAAAGTTCTCCAAGCTAGCTATTACTGGTTCCAGATTAAAGCGACCGAATGAAATGGTTGCTTTCAGGATAGATAACAAAAATGTTTTGAGAAATGTATGTAATAAAGAGCATTGAAATTCATTTTCGCATCTCACGATCCAATTTAAGAGCTAGATTAATATTTTTTTAAATAGAAAAAGCTCCTTTTAAATTTTCCTGAAGTTATTTTTATGAATTTACTATTTGGCCATCCGTGAAAATCGTTACGCCGCGTCGCTGGATTTGCTGTTCCAGGGTCTGTATCGGGAAGTGCACACTCAACAATTATTAAATTAATTAATTTTGACGTTTTAATGTAACTTATTTTGATATCAACCATATTTAAACGCAATTATTTACTGATAAAAATAAAATGTTATTTGAAACGTAAAGTTTGTAGTACCAAATGTACTACGCCTCTTCCTCTATTTTCATAAGTTTTGCATTCGTAAAATATTCCCCCAAATTCCTTCATTTAACTGCAAATTAATATCCCAGAAACCAATTAATTGCCTAAAAATTTTCCGCATGTGGTCGCTTAGTCATGTGAAATGGAAATTATAGGAGACGGGTGATCAAATTAAAAAAGAACAACCATATTGTTCTTCCAAATCACGTTTAATATGGCTGTACTTATGTTTAAATAATGTTAAGATGATTATAATCATCTTGCGTTTGTCGTGTCGAATCTCTGAAACCGCACTGGATTCGTCCCTCGCTGCATAGGGGGCATGACAAAAGCCTCCATTTCCCTTTCTCACGCTTTTGGATTTACTACCGTGGATGCGCTCAAGGGAGGGTTGTGGGTGGGAGGGAAGGATGAGTTCGAGTGACCTGAAAGCGGGAGGGTTAGCGGGAATGGAAGAAATGGGGTGCGCTCCACCCCGCTTCTCCGTTGCTATGTCCGCATTCCGCAGCCAGCCACGGACGATCCGACTTCCATCCATTCTAGGCCCGTCTTTTCCTTCGATTCCGGGAAAACCGTGGAACTCTATAAATGAAAATATTATCCCATACCGATCCGGCTTGACTTTGATTTATTTTTTGGAGCGAGGAGGGAATTTTTCAATTCGCGGTGTCCTTTCTATTATTCTCCGCTCTTCCATTCCCTTCCATTTGAATGCATCCGCATTTTGCGTCGAGAGATTTGAAATCTATTGAAAAGAGAAATGCTCAGTGATAATTTATTTTTATGTGCTATAAGCTAAATGGAAATTTTATTTTGAGGAATTGTACCTGTTAAGTTCTGAGAATTTGGTATTGTAATATTGAAAGATATACTTAATGATTTGGATAAATTGATTTCCTCCGATGATTGCTGTGTTGAAAACTTTCCTGGTTTCAATTTGTTGATGATCTTGTGTGCCAACGATTTGATGAACGACTCCGCCTGAGCTGACTGAACTAAGAGGTGAACGCAAAACTTGTAAATCTACATCTACATAATACCCGGCAAGTCGCCTAAAAGGCGTGTGACAGGAGGTGTTAGGACACCAGCCGTGTACAAATAAAAAGGAAGTGCTCTAAGGAAATTACGACTAACATTCATTGAAATCCTTTATGGTTCTTGGGAAAAACGAATTCCCGTATCTATCCGTTCGGCAAAACATCTCTCTTAATTTATCACTTCTGTCGGACCTGGAAATATAGTGCGGCTCAAATATTGTTCTCTGTGTCGCTCTTAAAGATATCTATTCCCAATTGTTCAAGTAATCTAAGCGTTGCGCGCAGCCTCCGAGTCTCCAGCGGCTCCCAGCCTAATTAGCTTAACATTTGGGTAACGGTGTCTTTACGCCCGTAGCGTTTTTTGACGAATCACGCAAACTTCCTTTGTATTTTTTTCAGCTCGCGGATTTCAGTCAAGTGATCAGCTCCTTGGCAAACTAGCCATACTAAAATACTGAAAGGGTTGCAATCCGTAAAGTATATAAAGAAGAGGAATAATTTTATTTTTTAAATAATTATTAGCTATTCGTTTCACTTAGCGGAACATTTTTTAAAATTTATTTTTCAATTTAACCGTGCTTGCCTGCTCCCCATATCCCAAGTGCTCACTCAACGGATTTATTCCCTCTATTTGTTTTATTTTCCTTTAAACTTTTCTTTGTTCTCCATCCTGTTCATCACCAAAACCTGTCTCACTAATCCTTCTTACACTTCCTCCATTCCGGACCAAATCTCAGAAAGGGTTCTCCGAATGTAAAAATTGATTTTCACCTAGCAACCTAGGTCCAACTTGGTTTTCACCTTGGTTAAAATATTTTCCCCGGCTCATTCTTGCGGTATAGATTTGAGGTATGCTAATGTTGATTTCAAAATGATTTTAATGTTTTCAAGAGTAGGAAATACTATAATTTTCATTTTTATGCGACGCTAAATGTTTGAGTGAGTAATCCCCTTTTAGTTTCCATTACCTTGTAGGAGCCTATGAGGATGTCCCAAAAATTTTCCAATCCTTTATTAGATTTTTTTTAAATTTTAATAAACTTTTGATTTAGTTAACGTTGGTAGTGATTTCTAAGTAAGCACCCGTTAAATGTTCGACCATATTTTAAATAGGTATTGACCCAGCTTCTAAATATGATTCCATGAAAAAGCCACTGTTGTTTCCCGATTCCAACTTTCTACTGCTGAGGCCCATTTTAGTGTTCCATTGTAAATCAGACATCCCATCTCCTTGGAGAGCCAAGAGCTTCAAAAGTTATGGGGTGGAATCAAAATGGAGGGTGTTTTGCTGCTCTGCCGGTCCTGACCTCCGTTTAAGACACCCATAAATTGCTCGCCTTTCCCTCGCCATCATGAACTAATGTCTTTCCCCCATTTCGGTATCCATCTACAATACGGCTGGTTCTTTGTTTGTCCCTCGTAGAACAAATCTCGGCAGTTTTATCAAATATTTATATTTCCGTGAGTCAGCGATCATTTTGCCTCATGTTTTCAGCTTTCGTCCGCCATTTCGGGTAAACTTCATGAAATAAAACGCCAAAATAACCAGAAATTGATTAAATAATTTTGAATAGATGTAAAATATCTTCTATGTCTTTTTCAGTTCTTTCTGCGTTTCTGCAAGCGCGGGGTTCTGTTAGTTTGCGATGCCGAAGTAAACAGTAAAATCTCAGTGTTGTATGCAGATCCTCATTTTGGAGTCCCTCCCGGCCTTCTCTTCTGTATTCACGCAATGATTTTTTCTATTTGAACTTATGCCAATGTTGTTATGTATTTTGAAACCTCACTGTATGATATGGTCATGTACTCGCGTATGATGCATTGCACTTATTCAGAAAATGGCAAACTTTTTATATGTTTAATGTATTTTACGGTGTGGATGTGGTGACATAGGGCCCCTCACTTAGACGCATCTAGTATATACTTTTCAAGACTCGTAAGAGCGTTGACCGTCATATAATTGTTGGGACCAAATTGTGGCTGCAATTTTCTCCCAATTTCAGGCCTAGTAGCTACGTTTAAAACTGGGGTGCGATAGCCTAGTGGGTAGTGGTAGGTTTCTGGCTTCTGACCTTATCATCTCTGGCAGATAAATTGTTTGAAGTCTGTGAGCACCCAAAAACAATAATTTTTGAAGTACGAATGGGTCCAAAACTTCCCATTCATCTGCAATTTGTGCTATTCTCACGCCTATAGCTGGGCATGAGCTCTTTCTAAATTATGAACACCCACCGTCAGGTTGAAACATTGAGTGAGTACGCTTGAGTGAGTACGGTCAAAGCCTTTGAGTATTTTTGCATGTCTCACTTGCACCAAGAATACTTACTTACTTTAATTTTTATGAGACCACTTTTTTTCGATCCGGAACTCCCATCGATAGATGGCAAAATATTTGCTCAGAGACAACTTTTTTCTCGAATTCCTCATAATCACTTTTGCCTATATTTATTTTAGTTCCTCGTTAAAAGTTAGTGAACCTTCCTCAGGAATTACTTTTTAAATTTCTATCTTTTATTTATTTATTTTGTTTAATTAATTATATAATTATAATTTATTGTTACAAGATAAAATTGTTACAGGATAAAAAATTGTTTACAATAATACATTTGATAGTTAAAATTTTTTTTTTTCATACAATAGTTCCATACCTATCAAATATTAACCATTCGTTAACAGCCATTCAAATAAGTAGTCATATTGCTTAGCATATTACCAAATTAAAAAAAGTTACAATATATAAAATATTATCTAAAAAAAAAGATATTGTCATTATATAATTCAATTCAATTAAGTATATATTCCAATAAAACATTCAAGTTCTTTAAATATTTACATTTGAATGAAAGCTACATTATTTTTTTATTTTAATGGTCCCGCTAAGCATTAAGCTTATCAGCAGGTTCCATTATTATCTTTACTTTTACAAAACATTTATCAAGTGTTAACACACAGGCAATATACATATACCCCAACATACATATGAGCATTAACGTATTCATAAATTCCCTAGCCACAAAGTAGTATTACATTATGACACTCAAAAACATATCTAAGAAATAATAAGACAACCGTTTTACGATCTCTCCAGTAGGTGCTTTTTTAGTTTACTTTTTAATTCCCTAATAGTTTTTATTCTCTTCAAGTTATCTGGTAACTCGTTTATTGCCATTGGGATTTTAATATTCATTACACCTTTACCATAGTTGTTATTATATTTCGGTACATAGTAATGAGTAAGATTTCTCATTTCCATGGAGTGTTTGTAATCTTTGTGAATCTTTAATGTATTGTTGAAATAATTATTAATTACTAACACATAAATGTACAGTAGGGCGGATCGGAAAAATCGATTTTTTTCAAATCCATCTGGCCCATTGAAAAAAAGTTGTGGGACCGATCAAAAATAAGGCCTGAAAAATTTGAGACCTGTAGGTGAACCCCTGACCCTCGCTCAAATGCAATTTAGGGGGGGAAGGTCGAAATTCGAAAAATATAGTATTTTATGGTCATTTCCTATAGATTTTGCCGAGTTACTGTCCTTTAGGGCTAAATTTTCGTGCATTTTGATGTATCTGCCACCGTTTAGCCACAAAATGCCTAATTTGAGTCCGCGCCCGCGGAGATAATATTCCAACGCCCACGCAGCGTCGCGGATACAAGAGCCGCAGGCCGATCCCCTCCCCTCCCCGCTCACTTCTACCCCTCCCACGCCTCCAATACAGCAAAATGCATCCCGCGTATACTGCTAGGAGGTCATTTATCTTTGATAATATAAATCGGAAGATGGTAGAAGGTAATAAAGGAAGCTTAGTGAGACGACTTGTCCCTTATTAGGCGCCTCGTCGGGGTTAAACAAATCGATGTTACCAACTTTTAGAGAAGTGATGAAATATTTTTAGATCCGAGAACGCAGGAAAGGAGCCTACGGTCCATGAAAAGGCCTCTCGAGTGGCTATAAAGGTCTGCGAACTATGGTGACCCTTCCCTTCCATTATGTGTGTGACTAAATGATTTAGCGGTACAAAAGGAAGTACTAAAACTTACGGAAAATGCGAATAGGCCAAACGTAGGGTTTTTGCTTAAGTACAAACCTGAAGCACTTTGGAAAGAACATTTGAAATTATGCGATATTTTTGCGTGTAAGTGCAAGAAGGAGCATAATGATTCCCCCAATGAATAAGTATGTTGAGAGACCAGCGGACGAAACTAAAGATGATGGCTGCAGAATTGAGTCCTAAAGAAACTCGACAACTGAGGAAAAAAAAGAGAATCGCCGGAGAGTGTTGAGTCAACATCGTCAATTCTTGTATGGGAAAATAGTATCAAAAATATTCTTCATCAATTCATCCGAAGAAAATTAAACTGAAGAGATATCATCCGATTTTTATCTCTACTTTCCTCATCAAATAAAAATTCAGGACTAAACTCAAACTGGAACTTCTGCGAGGAAAATGCGTCTGCCAAATGTGATAGAGGTATATGCAAGAACCAAGAAACAGCAATGATCGTCCCTGCAACTTTAGTTGACGCAAAAATCATAACTTCGTAAGAAACATCCAAGGTAGTTTGCAAGAATTACTTACGTAGACAGAAAAAGATGCTAATTATTGTGAATACGAAAAGAGAGGTATCAAAGGGTGTCATCAAAGGGCTACATTTTTATGGAGTGAAAGACTATACTTTTGTCTGATGAAAAAAGGCAAGAGCACTTATCAATCCAAGTTTAGAGGGGAATGTGTGATGTTAGTTGAAGAAACAGGGTCCCACTTTTGGGTTCGCCTCCCCAGTCGTAGGATTAGCAAAAGTTATAAAATCTGCCATTCTCGATTCCTTTCCGAGTGAAAATTAGATACACGAAAATAAAAAGGATTTGAATGCGATGGTGAATACCGCCCAAAAAGGAGGCATCATCCCTATGCTACAAGCATAATTCCAACATCCCTTGCTATGTGAGTAAACTCTTCTCGGGATTCCCACCGGGTTAATTTTTCCATAATGGCAAACGTTTCAAGCTCCGACTCGGGACTCATCATCAGGGATAAATTTCGTTGAATCCCGAGAAGAGTTTACCCACATCATTCGCCGGGAAAGTATCAAATCATATTTCATCCCTTACAGAGGTCTATTTGCTAATTGCACTAATTTGACTTAGATTTGCGGCATAAATATTGGGAGGGCAATCTAAGGACCGAATTTGCGTTGTTGCAAGTATTTGTTTGGCGGCCGATCCGAGATTTTTTAAAGTGCTGGATTTTAATATCAACTTTAAGGACTACTCGCTGATGACATATTGGAGAGAGACCACAGTACCTCCGGCTACATCTGACCTTAGGGCTGTGGATTTTCAAAAATCTGTTGATGAACTTTCAGATTTGAAGTTAAATATTTCTTTTTGTTATAGATACGGACGAGAGATTCGTGAAGATATTCACAAAAACTTTGTTGACAACAGCAAAAGACGAGGAATGACACTGATATAAGAAATACAGATTGGAAAGCAGGTAATTGAAAAATTCTTTCGTGATTGTTCATCCACAGACGATACTGAAACATTAAATATTTAGACTAACGAAGTAAGACGCACTTGGTGTGAATTTTGGTGCATTTGGCGCGTGGGAGAAGCTTGCGGGGAGGGGACGCGAGCGGCTTTCGCCCAAAATCCATTTAATCATATCTGTCGGACAAAACCGAAATTGGAGTGCATATCCGAAGGTAGCACACCTTTATAGCCTCTCGAGAGGCCTTTTCATGGACCGTAGGCTCCTTTCCTGCGTTCTCGGATCTAAAAATATTTCATCACTTCTCTAAAAGTTGGTAACATCGATTTGTTTAACCCCGACGAGGCGCCTAATAAGGGACAAGTCGTCTCACTAAGCTTCCTTTATTACCTTCTACCATCTTCCGATTTATATTATCAAAGATAAATGACCTCCTAGCAGTATACGCGGGATGCATTTTGCTGTATTGGAGGCGTGGGAGGGGTAGAAGTGAGCGGGGAGGGGAGGGGATCGGCCTGCGGCTCTTGTATCCGCGACGCTGCGTGGGCGTTGGAATATTATCTCCGCGGGCGCGGACTCAAATTAGGCATTTTGTGGCTAAACGGTGGCAGATACATCAAAATGCACGAAAATTTAGCTCTAAAGGACAGTAACTCGGCAAAATCTAAAGGAAATGACCATAAAATACTATATTTTTCGAATTTCGACCTTCCCCCCCTAAATTGCATTTGAGCGAGGGTCAGGGGTTCACCTACAGGTCTCAAATTTTTCAGGCCTTATTTTTGATCGGTCCCACAACTTTTTTTCAATGGGCCAGATGGATTTGAAAAAAATCGATTTTCCGATCCGCCCTAATGTACAGGTCAGTAACCTTTAGTATACCGAGTTCTTCATACAAAGATTTATTATGATCAGGAGAACCCTTGAGGGAAATACCTGCATTTTTATGGTTTGTTGTTGATTCAATCCCTGCGTGAATTAATTTGGGTATTTTTTTTAGTTTTTAACAGAGTGTCCTGATAGTATTGTGCAGTACTTCCCCAAATGGTAATTCCGTAGCGTAGTATTAATTCAACCAGTGCGTGATATATCATAATCTTTGTTTTCTTTGGAACTAGGGTATAATAATAATAATAATAATAATGATATAACCTTAATACAATTTTTGGAGCACATTTTATTGTCCTCTTTTGGCATGCGGGCGCCCATTCAAAGCAAAGGAAATGTCGCAAATGAGAGGAAAGTCAGAGAGACGAAGAATGAAAGACACTAATTAAGGCAACGAACTGCTTTTGTTGACATAGTATGATGAAATTCCTTCCCCAAAAATTTTCAATATTTGTGTTCTAATCTTGCTTTGTGTGTTCTTTCCATTCCTGTGGGTATATTTATTTTTCGGTCCAACAGCGGTTCGCAACACACGTTCGTCACACACATCGTGCAAGTTTCTTTATCTAATCCAATCATAAAAGTTGGATTGGTATCTAGAATGGAGTTTCTTTTTAGAAGAATAGGTATATTCTTAGCTATAAATAACAGTTTTCGTGATACGGTGCAGTATTGAGCATATGTCGCCGAAGACAATTAAATAACTCTCTGCAAGCTATGCTAAATTACTCCCCATTACGTAAGTGGAGGCAAATTATGTTTTAGTCAGGATTGGAGTAACTAAATCGTAAATATCACAACTCCCGAGTTGACGGATATATTACTGCATATTCATTATTGAATCATCCTTTAAGTACCGATTACCAACGATTCGGTGAGGAAAACCACCAGATAATGAAGGCATTTAATCAATCAAATCACAATGATTGCAGTCTTCCTGGGGTTTCTATTTCATTATTTTACAGAAGTAGACGTAAAAATGCGTGAACATATAAAATTTAAATTCCAAAATATAAAAGTAATAATAAATAATCCAAATGTCCATTATATATGTCAACCAGGTATTATGTCTTAAAAATAGAAACATAGTCATGGAAAATAGCAAGATTGCAATGCCTTACATCATGCTAAATTCTCTTTCGAAAAATTTTCGCGGGCTGCAATTACCTTGACCTTAAAGCATATTCAATCTTATATTTTTGAGCAGTGAACTTTTTGTAACTGAATCTAATCCAATATTAACACTAGTTGTATTTTCGTACAGATGGAACTATTTACTTTTGATCGTTTATATCGTAAGAAAGAAACAGCAAGTTTTCAAACATTGATTGTTTGAGGCGTAACTCGGTGAAAGCGATTCATTATTAAAATTAAAAAGAAGAACTCCGAGCTTTCACGTTAATAATAATAATATTTAATGTGAAAGCACGAAGTTCTTCTTTAAGGAAGTTTCAATTCAATTCAATAAGGAAGTTTTCAAATTAAGCATACTACTCTTATAACCATCAAATATATATCGTTCATAACGTCCATATCGTTCGGAAATGAAGGATTCAAATGCAACATAGCAATAAGTTAAATTTAGATATTTACTTGACGATAAAAGCTTACTGTTATGGCTACTAATTTCAGTTAATAATGCCATTATATATTTTTTATACGATCTATATTTAGCTCTGCTTATATTTGTGCTCTATATAACCTATATTTTATATTTAGCCCCACAGTTAGCATTATATGTCTGCCACTGATAAAAAATTCCATTCGCACGCATCTTTGAATTTACATTCACCCATTTGGATGCGTAACCATGGTTTTCATGGGAGATGTTATCCTTCCATTGTCTTTTTCTCTCTCTCCTTCCACCTTGTTATGTTGCTTTTCTCTTCCCATCCCACGACCTTCCATTCATTTCCGACCTCCTCCGAAACACATTCCATACCCTCGGGCTATCCTCCATGGACGCACCCCCCCCCCCCCGTTCTCTCCCCCGGACGACGCTTTGTATCCTGGCCAATGGTAGCCGTCCGTTTGCCCACCTACCCGGCCGAACATCGCTACCCACGGAGATCACCCCCGCAAAGTCATTCCATTCGCAACATTCGCTGCTGTTGCATTGTAAATCAGCATCTTCTCCCTATTCCTTCACGGGGAGAGAGAGATACATACCCATTTACCTGGCTTGTTCCTTCGCGAGAATGAGGCTGTGTATCCAGGGTCAGCCGCTGTTTCCTCCCATCAGCTGGCTCGTTTTTCACGTTCGAGGTATTCATGGCCTTGACTCTACCCGTGACCCTCCGTTTCGCCGAAGAGAGCCGAGAATTTGTGGATCGTTGCGTTTACTTGATGATTTCCACGTTAAATTTATCGTCGGAGCTGTTTGGGTTCAGTGAATTCGGATTATGGTCCATTGACCGACAGAACATGGGTTGGACCGGTGGATAATTGTCCGATCCTCAACCGGACCGCCCGCGTTCAAATCCCGGCGCCGGCCGGAATTTTCCAGAGAAATTCCAGAATTTTTTAGAAAGTTCTGGCGTGGCGTTTGAGAGAGTTCGCCCCAATATATTAGCAAGCCATTTAGGCTACCGGATCAGTCTGTTTTATGAAGTGATAATAAGCGTTCCTCTACAACAACTTCATTAAAATTTCATTCATCGTAGCAATTGCTACAGTGGTGACCTTGACCACATACAACCATGGGAGATGCAGAGAAACTCGCCAAACTTCAGGCACAACTCGTTGAACTCCAGCAGCATCTCGCCGCACAGAAAGCACGTCCACGTCCAACAGCTAGCACTCCTCCAAGAACGGGCCAACCCCACCTCGGACCAGACTAAATACAATTACGACGAGAGAAACCTGGACCATCGTTTTCCAGTGAAATTAGCGGCATTATATTGAATCGACAGGCCGAAAATCATTATCAGACGCTGAAAAATCTATTGATACAGCGAGTCTCTCTCTCTCTGAGGATCAACGAGTGTGGCAACTTCTCACAAGGCCTTCTCAATTCCCTACGCATGCAGTCCATCGTGGGCACCACACATGTGGAGGACTCTTTCCTCCGCACGATATGGTTGCAAGATCTTCCACAAAACGCTCAAGCCATCCTCCAAGTGCAAGTTACTACACTTCCTCTCGATCAACTGCCAGCAAATGATCGATCGTTATTCTCAAATGGATAGTAATATTCTACCAGAATTAAGAGAGCACATCTTACCGGACGTATTTTTCATTTTTTTGTGCCCCATTAATTATTTTAAACACTGCGGTAAGCTTAAAATTTTCTGGATAAGTAGAATTAACCATTCCTAGTATTAATTGTAGCTGTTTCATATAAAATACATCTGGTAAAATACTGTTCATTTTTATAAATTTAGACTCAGGAAAATTTATGATCCACGTAATTTAAGGTTAAAGGTGATATATTCATTTATTTCTAGGAGTATTTGGGCAAATAATAGGTACAGGAACTGAAAAAGAGTCTGGCTAAATAAGGCGGAATTCCCTCATACTTGTTCAGGAAGGAAATCCAAAGGCAGGTTTATGATATTAATTTATTGGTAGCAATTGTGGAAATTCCTAGTTACGTACCCTCCTTCCTAAATTATAAGATAAAAGAAAAAGGGACTGCAAAGAAACTTTCTTTAAAATATTGCTTTCCATTAAAACAGTCATTTAAAAAAAGAGTTTCTTTGTCTTTTATAGAAAGTAAATCCTTTGAATTTGTAGTGAGAATACAAGCATTAATATGAACTGCATAACCAAGGAAAACATTAATTATTAGGATTTTTTGGTAGATCAATGGTGTTTTTCTATTTCGTTGAGGCACAAAAATTTCAAATCACTGAGAGTGAATGTGCAATTGGAATCATAATCTGTAAGGAACGAAAGTGGTAATCGCATATTTCCTTGCAATGATTAAAAAACATTTTATTTTTGGTTCTAAAATGGCTTAATGTTGCTGCAATCGTTGGAGGTTTTAGTGGAAATAATTTTTCACCTGCCGTAATTTTTAATAGTAACACCAGTGCAGGCATAATTAAATGAAGCTGTGACAGCGAGCATACCATTCCAAATGATAATCCATTCTTCTTGTGAGCTCTGAATCATTTAAAGTATTCACTGGATGTTCCTAAATAAAATGTAGGCATTCTTTTAAAAAGAGTTAAATGCATGCAACTCCTTTCTTTCGCGGAATATATTCATGCTTATTTCCGAGCATTGTTTCGTTAAAATTTATCTGATACAGCGCCTTCCATTGTCCCATGATAGCGTATTCCAGAAATCTCTGGCATTGTGACACTTGATTATTAGCGTTCACAAAAAAACGAAACAATTCCTTATTGCATTAGGTCCCAGTTGGCTCGTAGGCCACAGCGAATAAATCTTAAATGCGAAGGAATTTGGGAGGTGGGGAGGGAGAATTTAGGAGCGAATAAATTGCAAATGTGCGCTAAAGTGAATATTAATTCTTGATTTCCCTCCCTTCACCCATTCACTCTTTGGGACTCTTTTTTTGTTGGGGCGAGAGGAGCTGCACAAAAGAGAAGGACGAAAAGCGGGAACGGTGGCCGCACTATGGCTCCCCGGGGGTGTGGGCCCCGGGACGGGTTATTTATTGGAGCATCCCCATGGCAACGGCATGGATGCCGTGAGGAAAGAGGTGGGGGGGGGCAAGGGGGACGCGGAGAAGGAAGGACGATTCTTTTCAACCTTCCGGAAAGGCAAGGGGCAGGAATCAAGTTTCAAGGAAAAGGACCAGGAGCGACCCTTTTTACCACCCACCTCGCAATGGACGCATTTCCGTCAAGAAATACCAATGGTTTTCCGGAATAATGCGAATTGTTTTTAAAATTTCGCCCACAAATTCATAGAATTTATTTATTTTTATCCTAGATTGCCTTTAGATTCCTCTGAAAAGTCGAGGAGCAAAAGGAAAAAAGTTTTTAATCTAACTACATTTTAATAATAATAATTGCCTACAATTACATTTATTTCTTGGTCCTTTTATGCCACAAGGCTTGTCAGAAGGTTCTATTTCAATTGCACAGTGGATTATTGCAAGCATAGCATTTTCACTAGATTTAAAATTTCAGCTTGATAAACAAATTTAACAACAATGTGACACTAAGAATTTTAAGGAACATTGAAACCAAGATTATGATGTTTACCTTTTTTATACATATTTATTACGCAAACTAATACCTAAGCAGAGCATAAATTACTTTTGTGCAATATTCCATGATACTTAGATATTAATTTTCTTTGTTAGAAAAATGTTACCCCTATTATAATTATGAGGTTAATTACTTAGTAAAGCTTTCTTTTTTAAAGTAATATGATGATTCTCTCATAAAAATGGAATTTTTACATTCGAAATGCGAATAGAATATGTGAGTTTAAAATGGCTCACGCTTTGATTTAAATTACCCAAAATATTACGACCGCAATATACTTTTTCTTCAGTGTCCATTCTTAACTTTGTAGTAAATACCTTGATGTTACGAAAAACTCGCAAAAAGTAACACAGAAACCAGGATTAATGTCGCATTGCGGGGTGTGCATAATTTCATTGAAACATAATAACTTATTTTTCATTGATTTTTCTACCTTCATGGGAATTAGTTTATTTGATTTGCCATGATCATATCTGAAAAATCAAAGATTTTAGGAATGCTTAAAGTGAAAAGTATTTAAGGTCACTGAGAAGCTAAAGAGAAATTAATGCTAACGTTTGCAAGAATTGATTATATTTTATTTAACAATTATTATATAATCTTAAATATTATATAAATGTTTAAATAATTATTTTATTTTGCATATATAATCGTAATTTTGATTGATAAATCTTTTTTTGAAGTGCGTAAAAAATATTACTGTAGCTAACTGAGGTGATAAAAAGAAATCACTGGTAGGTAATATTGAATTATTTGTATTGCAGATAGGTAGTATAATTAACGCAATTCCGATTAAAAATCCTTTAAAAAGCGAATGAAGAGTTTTGACTCTTATAAGTTATAACACATTATCATACCGTCAGTAATCTTTCTTCAAATATACGAGTTCATTTAGGTATAAACTCTTCAATCACTTTGAAGGCTTCAATCGACATTTCAGTGCAAAAAGTAGTTTCTGAGTAGACACGAGCTCAGGAATTCGTGCCCTAATGAATCCCGTGACATGCCCTCCGCACCGTTTGTTTTCTAGTGCATTCAAAGTCTGTCGCTTCCCACGGTCTCTGAGCTGAAGTGTTTGCCTCGTTCCGAAGATTGGATAAGGGAGGTTGGTGGCAGTTTTCATTCCTGGGGTCCGGTGTTGGATTTAGCTGGAGCGTTTGATTCCGTTTAATTTTATTTCGATTGAACGGATTAGCAGCGCCGCCACCGTCGACGTGATTGAAAAGGGGGAGGTGTTTTGGAATGGGGAAAGAGTGAAGGGAATGAGGAAACGAGGGATAGTCGGCACATCGTTGACCGGACTCGAGGCAAAGGTGTGATGTTCGAGTTCCTGTTGCATACTAGTTCGCCGCACGCAAAAATATTATTCCTCTCAGAGTTAAGAGCACTTATAGTTGTTTAAGTTTGCTAACGTAAGAATATTTGGGTCCTTAATAGTAATAATTGCGTTGATTTACCTAAAATATCGATACGGAGAAGGTATAAAGAATAGAAAATATGCATGTAATTTCTTTACCTACGATATGAGGCAATTTATTTACCTACGAAAAAGGAAATGTGTTTGGGGTAGCATTACTTTGAATGCATGGGAAAAATACAATATAATACTAACCAAAATTTAAATGGTAATAACATAGTAAAGATAATAACAAAGTGCAAATACATAATATTTTAATATATAAAAGTCTCAGTAGACATACTCTCAATTTATCTATAAGTATTGTAAGTATCGTGAAAAGTAAAATGTTATTTGAACAGTTATATATTACTGACAATCATTTTCTTTCAGACTGGTATTAATCAAGGGCTAATCATGTGCAAAAATACGAAAATAACAGTTATTCTTATTCAATGCCTCTTAGCATTAAGAAAAAACCGAGGCTTGCACCTTTTTATTTCAAACAATTTCCGACTTTTAACCCAATTTATCATATTATATCTAGATTTGTGCAAAAATAAACATCATTGTGAATAATAAAGGCATTAAGATTAGTTTACAATGATAAGTAAAAAAAAACTTAAATTGATAGGTGTGTGCAGAGCAAGGAGTGGGTATGCCGAAAAGGGAAAATAGAAAATGTGAGGGTTAAACGAGGTATGACATCGTTGACCGAGCTCTAGGCAAAAGTGCGATGGCCGTGTTTAATCTCGATGTGTGTCCACCAGCGAGTGTTCGGGAGTTCACTGAGGTGCGATTCGGTGTGCATGTTGCTTTAACGCCCACCTTCGCGGATTTTCTGCTTGCGATGAAGAGAGGTGGACAAAGCTTTGCTCGTAGGGGCAGTAAGCAGAGCGGGTCCAAAGCTGAGCGCTGAGATATTTGTGCAGGTAAGGGCTGCATTTTCAGTTACAGCACCCGTTTCGCTAAAGTCAACACCACGTTTGACTCCTGAATTGATTTGACAGGGGTATTCTATGGATGAAACGAAAAATATATATTCTACGTCCTCACTACGGATCCAATTTTCAGTACAGGTTATTGTGATATATCCTATTTAATTATAAAACGTTTTTATCCAGGATATCCCGCAAACTTAGTACAAAAAATCAGCTTTGCGCGTATACCCTTGGTTATAAAACGGTAATTCAGTTCAGAACCGCTAGTGTTTCTAATTATTCTCACTGAAAAGCCATTTTTTCCCCTCTAATTACTAAAGAAATCCTGTTTAAACAAACTGAGTCAAGCACACGACGACAGGGATTTATCACTCATTTTCGGCGAATTTTCGATGAATTAATCAATAGGAAATCTTACAACCAAGGTTTGTCAATTGTCAGGACATAGTGTTTTACGGCTGAAGTCATAATGATATGAATTTACTGGCCGTTTATTCTGCTTTTTTCCCCAGTCGCCCACTCAAGTTATCAAATAAAGAAATTAATTTCGTCCATTGCTGCATTATATTCTCAAGGCTTGCTAATACTTGCTGTGGCTTACTCTTGGCGACGAAAGACGTGAGATAAGTGACCTGTGATATGAAAGGGAAGCTACCATTAACACTCGCTAGTGTTCAAAGCATGAAAGTAAATAATAGTATACAATATCTCAGGCAGTGAACCATAACCGTATGAAAATTGAAAACAATTTTGCCGGGCACAATTCTTAGTTGGTGTTTTCAAGCATAAACTCAGTTTTCAATGGATGATACTTCTCCGGCATTTACGGCGGTGAAAATGTATTCAAAGCTTTTTTTGAATTTACAATTCTGCAAAGTTTTATTGGGCATCTGATTTCTAATGCCATTCTAATCAGAGCTAGATATTTGAACCAAGGTTTGCCTGTTACACCAGAGTGTTCAGGTCTCAATTTTTTTTTCAAATTCTGAAATACAACGCTCCCAGTTTATTTGGCAGATTTTTTTCGGAAGCTTATTTGGTTATATTTTCCCGGTCAGTGGCGTAGCCAAGGCGATTTCGGGGGGTCCTGACAACCCCCTCCCCCCAGAAATATAAAAACACAAATATTTTCCTTCATAAAAGAAAACAAAATATTGAATAATCATGAATTTACAAAATATTTATTTAACGAATGAAGCTTTAGATTATGAAAGGTGGTATAATTAGTTTACTACCCTTTACCTAGAACCGAGTTTTTGAACAATTTTCCCTGGTTTTGGGCCCCCCGAACCAAATTCCTGGCTATGCCACTAATGCGTTAATGAAATCTGACTTACATCAAAGCGCTTTGATTATGAAGTGCTGTATGCTTGATTATGAAATTAAAAAAAAAAACAGTCTAATTACTGGCTAACACCGCATCGCTTGTAGATGCTCCCCAAATTCTCTTGATAAGCGATAGAATCGATTAACCATAAACGGTAGTTGGAGTGGATTTAGGGGGATTACAGGGGTCATAACACCCCCAAAAATATTTGATCATTATTATTTTAATAGTTTTTTATCCTTAACTGTCAAAAAGTATTCGATTATCTACAATTAAGAATGAAATTGAAATTTTATGCTCCAAAGTGTAATATAAATAATAATGGGTAATATTAAAAATAAAATTCAATGGAGAACACCTCTTTCTCCCGGGGGGGGGGGGATATTCCATACTCCCCGGACCCAGATCATGACCCTTTCCCAAAAATTTGATGCTGACTCCGCCTCTGAACGGTGGGTGAATGAATTCTTACTGCTCGCATCTGCGGTGCATTTCAATAGCTCGGAACTGAGCCACGCTCTCGCCAATTGACCTTTTGAGGCATAGCCAGGTGGGTTTCCGGGTGCGAACTACTACGCCGGCCCCAACCGTGCCAACTCGACCGAGAGGCGGTTTCTCACCCAGATCGCATATTGAATCGGCTAGTGGCGAAATTCGGTCTCCCCCCTCCTCTCATGTGGTTTGATGTTCTCAATTGGCCCTCCGAGCGATGTCTTTTCGGTAAATTGCCGCCGTTGGAGTGCGCGATGAGTACGTACGTTGCGGTAGCCGCGGGAGGCAATTTCGTTCCACGTGGGATGCATCGGTAATGATTGCTGGACGGAGCTATGTGCATTTAAGAGGACGCATCACGCCTTCTCCATGCTAGCGCAGGAGTTATTCTCCGGGTAATTATGGGCAATTATACTCCTGATGACCCATCTGACGTATGTTCCTTTGTGGGAGCGAGGCATGGATATTGATGACAGGAGAAGAAAAGTCACATAAATTTTGAAATGTGATGATAGGGAAGATTGAAGAAGATCAATGGATCGACCGAGCGAGTTATGAGGAAGTTCCCAAAAGGAGTTTTGAAATGGTGGTTTTAAGAGGGTGCTTCATACCAAAGGGATTTTGTCTATCGTCTGGGCGAATTGTTTGCCTTCAAAAATGTATATTAGTAAGTAGTAAATTATCAGTTCCGTCTGTTAAAAAAAATAAACAAAAGGAAGGAGAAAAGGTGCCACCTTAATTGCTTCATTTAAACCTAGGCATTTATCAAGCCTTTTCCATACTGAGGTAATGAAAAATATTACTGTGCGGGAATTCAAATGGACTGTCTGTCGTCACGACATCCAGTTTCCACTTTTTTTCCATAAAAAAATCGAGTTATTGTAGTTTATGATAAAAGAAGTTTTTGAACAGTAAATTCTACAGTACATGACTTTAAGCCATCTCACAATTTTTTTAAATTTACTATAGGGTATTTGCAACTACTATATTTTTATTCTACGCCTGGTGCTAACTTTCCACATGTAAGATGGTTTTTTTCGACCTTTTTTTGTTCTGTGTAAGGCACTTCCGCAGCCTAATGATTCCTAATATGCATTGCGATTGATTTAGGCTTCTAAAGATTTCTTCAAATAAAAACGTCCGCTTTAACCAGGCTGTTTCAGCACTGCCTTATAGTAGGACATTTTAAGTTAATTTTAATTAAATTCAGGCTGATCGAAAGCTACTTAAACCGTAATGACAGCATTAACTCAACCTGTACATGAATTTTATCATCAATGCCTGAAAGTTAAATTTAAATGTCTTCAAAACTAAATAAATTGTAGTTGTTCATGAGTAGTTATCAGTGACCGAAGCAATTGAAATATTGCGGAATAAAAGAGAGGTTAACTCAGAAACTATTCAAATTCAGTCAAAGTAACCACTGCTGACGATGTTTTCTGTGAGCTTGTATGGTCATGGAAAAGCATTTATGAATTGCCTCTGTTCTTTGGCGTTTTAAGTTAAAGTGTGTTGGGAGGCCCTTTAGGGGTCACATACTCTCCCATGGAGCACACCTTCGGCCATTGGAAGTGATTGGTTGGCCCGTTTTTGGATTATAGAGTTAAATACGTGGGAGAGATTCAAAGTGGGCGGCACGGAATATAGAGTGCGATGCTCTTATGTTTGAATGCGCGGCGGATGGAGTGGAGGGAACGCGATGGAATCCACTCGAGTGAAATTTAGACAGGGAGCAGACCTCTTGATATTCACGGCGCGACGGATACGGCTGCGGCAAAGATTTAACTCAATAGGATCCATGCAATTACGGAGCGGCACGTGCAGCACGCCAACGGGCCGAGGGCGTATTTTGAACGGAAGGAAGGAGAGGAGGAGTTGTTGGGAATAAGTAGCAGCACATTGCGTGTACCAAAATATCCACCTTTCAGCGGCAAGTTCGGTAACGCATTGGAATTAGGAGTTCGATGTAAAAATAATAAAGCATTCTGTTTATTTTTCTACGTCTTAAGCAGTGTGTACAGATTAACCAACAAAAATGCACCCTTTTAAACACCCAAAATTGCTCCAATGCACGAATGTATGATCATGAAATTACAGAGGGTGAGGGTTTAGAACATAATTTATACAGCCTTCTCTACGCGCAAACCCGTCCCTGCGTAGATAGTCTTCCATAGATTAGGGGAAGAGGCAAATACGTAATAGGTATGATAGAAATGTTGAAAATACGTATTTCAATCAGAGGCTTAATCGGTGATGGTGGGAATCACTTTCGTTTAAAACCTTTGTTGATGAGTTTAGCATTTTCAATGCGTGTCAATTTATCACGATTTACGCTATGTAACAGCTTCAGTTGACATGAGATGCGGTGACTTAGCATAAATTAGCTTGCATGTTTATCATTTTCAAGTCCGTGACGTGTAGTTTTGCTGTAAAATTGAGGGGTAAATTCGATTTCGCGCTTCACCTTCGTTGCTATTTTGAAAATTCGTTCAAAACTAGATAAAGAGCAATGAGTAATTAAAATTTTACCGTTAATTTCTCGCAACCGTGACGTTAAATAGCTTTCTAATTAAAATATTTCAAGTCAACGCGATGGTTAATACATTTTAAAGCTGTTACGATTTCCAATAATTATTTCAAAATGACGTGATGCATTGGAAAAAGTGGTCAATGCATCACCGTCAGGAAAATTGTATCTTTTTTTTTGGGATGTGCGAGTACTCGAAAATTCGAGTCGAACCGAGTAGTCGGTACTCGACTGGAGTGATTCGAGTAGCATTACGAATGTCGAGTCGAGTAGTTTCGGTTACAGAGTTGTCGAAGCCAGTAAGTTCAGAAATCTGCCGACAGGAAGCGCTATGATGAAGTATTATTACAATGGTGCAAATCCTTTTACTCTGGTATTTTTCTGGCAGTTTGGGTACGTATATATTAATTAAATTGACCACACTTCACTAGAGACTAATTTATTTCAATAGTGCTTATGGAACTTTTCGAGACACTTTAATTTTCATTCATCTCTTTTTTACTGACACAACAACCATCAATATTCCTCATTATCTTTTGCTTTTTACATCAAGATAAGCTTTCAGAAAAGAAAATTCACAAAAGGATTTGAAAAAGAGAATATGTTGTGGCATTCAGGGGCGCAGCTGGGAATTTTGGCTAGGGGGGGTTTAGGCGCACCAAACACTGGATGTCTGAGGGTGTGGAATACCCGCCAGGGTAAGTAGGAGGTGTGGGGGTTCTCGCCTAGAAAATTTTTCAAATAAATAGCTCAAAATGGTGATTTTTACGGCTTTCTGAGGGATATTTTATTGATCCTTACACTATTCTATAAGTAATATTAATCCAATTAAGTGAAATGGATTAAACTTGAAATTTCTCTGAGCTCTGGGGGGGAGGGGGGAGGGGTTATCCCCCACTCGCTGCGCCACTGGTGGCATATATATTATCATATTGCCAGATCCAGAAATGACAAAACTCGAGTTGAATGGGTACTCGCGAGTAGTGTTCAACTCGACTCGAGATCAAAAAGCTCTATTCGCACATCCCTAATATTTTTATCGTATATTTTAATGCAATTTAAGTTCGATAAATGAGAGCGGGATATATTTACTCGCTTCATTTCAACGCTAATGAATTTTAGAAGCAGGCCCGCTGAAAAATTGCACCACGAGGATTTTGGTTCCGATAGTATCCTCATTTAAAGGCTTGGCTGAATTTGGCTGAAGCTGGGATTGCATTTTTGCCTCCAGGAGATGGATGGAGAGAAGCTGGATATTTAGTGCGCGTCCCATCTATTTTGCTCGAAACATTTTGCATTCGGAAAAGTGGGCCCAGAGCTATTCCAACTCTTTTCGCACCGTCGCATTGCTCCACTTCTATCGCGGCTATTTGTATTCGTAATTCGTGTCTAAATTAGACCACGGGAGAGCAACATGTGTATGAATACGCGCTCCCTGACCGTGGCTTGCTTTTGTGTGCGTTGATCGAGGGACGTGTGGCTGATAGCGAAATGGTGTGGACGGCGGGAGATGGTAGCTGTGGGTGGGAGGAGTTGAAAGAGCGTTTTCGGTGTGCGGTGGCTGTTCCTCGACTGTTTCCCTTTAGTGTGGGCTTTAGGGTGAGATGGACGGATAATTTTCAGTCTCCTATCCCTCCCACTTCCATTGTACGGTTTAATGAGGAAGGCCTTCACCCTTCTCTTAATAAGGACAACATTTTGATCATATGTATAGCATATTTTATATTTTAAAACGAGCAAAGACCGATAGAGCTGTCCTACAAGTATATATTTAAAGTATGGTTAAATTTCCGTGAGTTTTTTTCGGATTTTTATCTGTTTATATAGTTATAAATCATTAAAGTCCTTGTGTAGGCTTTCGCGGTGTGGCGAAGATTCAGGGTGGAGGTTTTCGGGGTTAGCACCGCGTAGATTGGTCTCTGCAGACAACAGTTTCGCCGGCATTGCAGCAGGCTTCTTCAGGTCAATGAAGTGGAGATCCGAGGTATCGCCCGTCTCTTATACACCCCGTCGGAGGCCGGTGTCTTCTCATTGGTTGGTTCATGGGGCTCAGCTGGCTTCTCATTGGTCCGCCCCTCTTGGTGTTGTCTTGTCTCTCTGGGTTTCTTTCTGAGGACTCTTTTCCATGTGTTTGAAAGCTGGTATCCGTCCTCCCTGTTGAGGTTTCTCGGTGTCTTCATTATCTCAATAGCTTCCCTGATAATCTAAATAGAGGAGAGTAACATCTACCGCACAAGCTTATTAATTGGAGGGCCTTTCTAATTTAGCGTAGTAAACCCAATTCCCTTTAATACTGTGCCACGCATATTTCACCGATGAAATTGCGGAGAACTTAAGCTAGTGTCCCCTCGGATATTTATTCTACACTACCAGAGCGTTCTTTACCCAGTATAGAAAGTAAATATGCGCTCTAAATTCATGCGGATACTAAATGGCTACTTCAGTATGTCATAGTAAAACCATTCGTCTAAATTGCATCGTGTGTATACAACTTTGGCATGAATTTTACTCGCATAATTCTGGAATTCGTCATTTATTTTCATCTGCTTTACATTTACTCCTAACTGTGTGCCGTAGCTAGTTTGACGAAGTAAATTTGAAGACTCGAGCTTGGGCCAATTCTTAGCCCTTGATGACAATGCTCCGATAAATTTAGGAATTATGATAGTTTATAAAGTTAAGTATTATGATATATAATGTATTTTAGCAGGTGCATTCTATAAGATAAGTGTTTTTTATTTTGCTAACTTATTTAGCTAATAATGCTTTCATTTTGCTTTATATTGTCACTATTTTGTTTAACTAATTGTATGCTAAATAATCCGCCACCGATCTGTAGGTATAAGTGAAATAAGGAAAAGGCTATATAGAGTATGTCAAAATAAACAGCTACATTAACCGCCAAGGGTCTATGCCGCATAGTGGCGCGGGGAAATAAAAATAAAACACCCTCGCTGTGCCTGTCAGATCCATTGTGCCCGTTGGAAAGCTTATTCATCACATCGTCATGCGTATAAATTTCGGTTTACACTCCTAATTAAACCTTTATTCCCCGTGTAACTTCGATCACTCTGTCCGTCAGCGATGCGAGTAGAGGATCTTGTGAACTCAGTTAAATGCGCGGTGGATGACAACACGTTTAGAGGCCTACTTGAGGACCCTCTTGTGAAGTATTCGTATGCTATGGTTTTTAGAGGAGGCTACCGACAGTTGAGGTCATTTGCGCCATGAGGGAAGGGTATGGAAGGAAGGGCGGAGAGAATCCCGGCGTCGGCATTAGCCTGCTCTCAACGAAAGGGGACCACGGATTAACGTCCCATCCGACGGACATTGTGTTGCGATTGAAATGTCCTCCAGACAACACTCAAGCAGGGATCGGGCAGTCTCTGAAAATTCTCTGCCACTGCCGGGATTTGAACCCGAGCTCTCTGAGTGGGAAGCCAACACTCTAGCCACCACACCAACCTAATCCCTGTTCATTATACTTTAAGGGCATTACCAACATGATAAAAAAATTGCTACCGGGCTGTCCAAACTCCAAAAAGAAATTTAAAAATTCTGAAAACAACTCGTATGGTGTGATTTTTAATCTAATGATATACGGAAGCATTTTACCGTTATTTTAATTAAGACGCATTAAGATACCCCACAGACGGGTGGGAAGCCAACACTCTAGCCACCACACCAACTCAATCCCCTGTAGTATTCGTGGAGACGGCACTTCGGCCTGAGGAGACGAATGAGCGGGTGTATAGCTTCCCACTCCCTTGCTTTTTTTTCTCGGGCGATGGCCGGTGGAAGCAAACTCCTGCTCAGTCTTGCGATCGGTGCGGAGGCGGCAGGAGAGGTTAAGAGGGCTTTACGAGAGGTTTTGGACCTGTCGGGCGCCACTCCATCCCGTTTTAACGCGGGGGAAAAGGATTTGGCGAGCAAGTGGATACAGGGAGAGGGGGAGGGATAAAGCCGCAGAAGACGTGAATGGTTGTAGGTAAGCGAGGCATTAAGAGGCGCGATAAGGGTAGTTTGGGGCGGATCGGGCCCCGGCTTCCTCTTGCCGGATGGTGTGCTCCGGAAATCTAATGGCCTTCCTCGTCGCACAAGTTGGCCGTGGAGGGCGCGGTGAAAAGGGAAAGGGGGCGGGAGAAAGCGTGGGGGCGGAACAGGGTTTCGTGTTGGAGGAGAAAGGATTATCCCGTTCTGCAGGGTTGGCCATTCCTCACTCCTCCGTGGCCACTCACCCTTAGAGAGGTCAATCTGCACCCAGGATATCCGATGCAACCGAGCTGTTTAGGGATTTTACAGTGACCCCTCACTTCATGACTTCTACGTAAACGAGGGAGTCGACTTCCCGTCGCCAGCATATCTACCAGCCTAGAGGATCTGATACAAATCCCACAGTGTAAAACATCTTCTTTAGAAGGGAAGTTACCATTAAAATGATCCATAGTCGGTGAAAATTCAGTTTTTAAGAACAAAAAAGGTTAATTTTATGAATAATTTTGAAACTTTACAAACCTACGAATTCAACGGTCAAATCTAATTGCGGTGTCGAAAATCGTTTTTTTCATTAGAGCCACGTGTTCTAAGTGGTTCGTTACGCATCATTAATGGAACAAATTAAACTTGTGAAGTAAAAAAGTATTTGCGCTATTATTGTGGTTGTAATTATTATTGTCATTTCACAGTGATGTCCCACAAGTACCGCTAATTTTCTTTTTCGTGGAATTGGTTTACTTGAGTTCCACGTCTTTCATGGCTATATCATCATTCAAACACCCTATGAAATAGTTTTCTGTACTATATTCAATCAAAGAATAAATCGTAGGATCCGGATTTAAAGGATATCCGACGCAACCGAGCTGTTTAGAGATTTTACAGTGATCCCTCAGTTCATGATTTCTACGTAAACGAAGGAGTCACAAACCGACTTCCTGTCGTCTGCATATCTACCAGCCTAGAAGATTTGATACAAATCCCTCAGTGCAAAACATCTTGTTCAGGAGGGAAGTTACCATTAAAATGAACCATAGACGGTGAAAATGCAGTATCTAAGAATAAAAAACGATAAATCTAAGAATACTTTTGAAACTTTTAAAAGCAACGAAATCAACGGTCAAATCAAATTGCGGGATCGAAAACATTTTTTTCTTTCGAGCCACATTATTCTAAGTGGTTCGGTACGCATCATTAATGGAATGAATTACTCATGGGAAGTAAAGAAGTAATATTTGTGCTATTATTGTTGTTGCTCAAGGGCGCACCCAGGATCAAAACCAGGAACAAAACAGGATTTAAACTAGCCATGGTTGTTCAAGTTATAGGTAAGGCTTAAACATGGATAAGGTGAATGAAACCAACATTTTAAGGAAACTGTAACAGATCATTATTAGTTTTTAAAATCATTTGCTCGAAAGAATATAATTTTCCTTAAAGACATTTGCGGTTTTTGCTTATGGGGGGGGGGGGGGGGTTTAGCTGCCCCTCGCAGGGTACGCCCATGTTGTTGTAATCATCATTTCTATTTCAGAGTGATGTCCCACAAGTGCCGCTAATTTACTTTAAATGTAAATATTTTCGTGAAATAATCATTGGCGTACTGGCATTAGTTCCACGCATTTTAATGGATACATGATCCTTCATGGACCTTATGAATTAGTTCTCTGTATTTTGTTAAATCAAAGAATAGATCGTCTGATTCGGATATAAAGCAGCTGGATACCAGATATTGGATGAAAACTTCATCAAAAAATTTGTTATAAGAAGGAAGCATGAATATCAGAATGCCAGACGTGGACAATGAAAAACAATGAATGCAAAAGAAAATTGCAAAAGCTATCAAAAACCATTTGAGGGTTTTAAATCGGATGGAAAATGAATTTAAGCAGCGAACGGAGAAAGACGCCATAAATTGGAAGGGGAAGTCTGAACTTCATTTTCTCTGTTACATTTTTATAATCAAAATTTTCAGTAATTAAATGCCGTTGGCTTGGCCTCAATAACTAGTGAGACCGACAAGTTACCTACAAAATGCAGTGTGTTAATTCCACAGAACGCGATATCACGACATTTATGTATATAAATTAACTAAAAAAGCCTATTCCACTGCAGTTGATGGCGAAAGTCACATTAAGCAAGATACCGCTGCATATTGGGCCGCCGAATAAAATGCGCGAAAAACGGCAACATATATAACGCTAAACGGCCATGTTCTCTGGCCTCCTCTGCAATCCCCTTGGCCGTCTCTTTGAATCGTAGTGAGGTATTTTTGGGAGGATAAGGGTAGGAATTAGCTACTTTTTTGGGCTGGGATTCTCATTGTTTTAAATGATGCAACCTAGAGAAATATCTCTTTCCAATTCCTCCGTATAAAACTGGCTACACATTGTTAGCAACCACTTCGATTTTAAGCTCCTATTATCCTCTACTGGCCTGCCTATTCCGGGTGGAATAAGTGAGCTTGTAGGCCGGCATATATTGAAGATTGCTCTTGCAGGAGGATGAAGTCCCTGTTTTCTATTGTCTGCTGCACTCTCAGTTATTAATGAAACCTATATTATGGCGTGAACAAAGAAGCTGAGCGTTGATTTCCCCACATAAAGACAGATGGCCCATATGAATACTGCTGTCCACTGATTCTCAACAATGGGTTATAAGCTATCGAATCGCCTTTTATTAATCTCATCGAAGCATCTCTCCCGATGCCGTTTCTATATTAGATGGTTTTCTCTCCATCGTCCTTACTTTGAATCATTTTACAGTGGTTGCATGGTATTTTTGACGGATGTTGTCAATTTTGTCAGTGATCGTGACTATATTTCTTCCTTACTAAGGGAAATTCACAGTATTTTGGTTTTCCCCAGGGTGAAGTATTTTTACTTTATCGATCAATATCAAATTGGTTATGTAGAATTCTGAAATTTATTTCATTTCGATTTGAAATAATTTAAAGCAATATTTCAATGAATTTGAAGGAAAAATTCAGTTTTTGGAGAAGTAAAGAAAGATCTAACGTGTTTCATTCATTCAGATTTTGGTGAATCTTTGAAAATCTAGAAGTTTTTCAAGTACGCCTGACAATTTTTATTCGTATTTCTTCCTTTATCTTTCCTCAAATAGCAGAGGAAATTGCCGTGTGACTCAAATTTCGGTACGTTTCTCAGAACTGTTTACCCTACTCTATGCAGCTGAAAAGGTTGCTTGCAAGTCATTTTATGAGGGAGAGAGAGATTGGAGCTGTTTCAAAGAAATCGAAATAAGATATCACTGGTGCGGGCATAGAGTCAAGGTCTCCTTCCCTATTGCCTGGAATAAGTTTTTGATGCTTTGCATCAACCGTACATTTTGCAATGGGTGATTTAAACTACATTTTGCAATTGCTATCTTCAACTTCTTAAATTATCTCACCTCACCTTTGCCCATTTTTTCCACCGGATAGTAATTGGATTGTCAGTTTTTTTTTTTATTTTTGGCTACCTTACTACCTTTATGTTTTAAAAATGCCTCATATTTCAGAATTACACTTTTACAGTTAAAATAAAATAATGTCAATGTATCTAATAAAATGTCGTCTATTGGCATTGAGAATTTTTAAAGAACAAAATTAGCATGAATCAGGATTTTAAATCACATAACTGGATTTTATGAGGTACATGTCATTTTTTTCCTTATTCAGCTGCGATATGAGAGTTAACTTGTCGAGTGAGCGGTTGTGGACAAAAATCGACGGCGTTCTGAGGGGGTATTAGTATATCCTTGGGTAAGGTAGGCCATTTAAATGTTACCAAAACCTGTAGAAGTGCCGTGACTTGGCGACTGGAGGCTGCCAACAATTATACCTCCTATCACCCGGGACCAAGGGCAGCAGCTCTATTTCATATGAATGAAGGTGGAGACTACAGTGGTGAGTACAGCGACACTCATTCCACTATAGGCGTGATAACGTTTACTTCAACGGCTATAGTACTGAGATTTAGAAGGAAAGGGAGAACCACCACGTTATTATCCCGAGAAATCACAAATATTCCATTTTTAATGACAGATATTCTCTTAGGTAAAACATTTCGGCAGGCTAGTATATCTTAAAGTGGAAATGCAAAGATTGATTCTCGAATGATTTGGAGAAGACCTCGACACATTAGGAAAGGACAATGAATGGATCCCGGCTGAAAATCGGTAAAAAGGAGACTAAGATATAAAATGCATCAAAAGAGAGGAAGGGTGAGCATGATATTTTTTTCAAGAAATATAATGCTGGTATTATTTAAATTTTTATTATTACATTTATTTCACATGATATAAGTTTTGGAGAATTCATCCTAACAAAGATTAGCAATAATGGTGAACCCATATAACAAATTCTAAGCCCCGAAGACAAAATTAATTAAATTGCAAAATCTTGGAAAATAATGATTTTTAATCACCCTGACTAGTGACCAACACTCGATATTTTTAATGGATAAGTATGTTCATTAAGAGTTCGAGAAGGAATATATCGCATGTTTAATTACATGTTAAAATGAGTTTATGTTATTGAAATTGCAAGTAATTCAAAGGAAACGCGAGTAAGTAAACGCCGGTAGACTCCGCGCCGTCTGAGGACATGCGCCTGCTATTGCACGTGAAAATAAAACTTGATTTATATGTAATTAGGTCAAGGTCTTATTTCTCAGGTAGGCTTGGAAATACATGGTCGATCGATCCTCCTGAGGTGAAGTTGCTAGAGGATAAGACACATGGAGAGAGAGCACTTCCCTTCGAATCTTCCTACACATGCCATCTCCAAGCATAGGGGAGTATGGAAATTCACGTGGATAACCTCTACCACCAGGTTGCAATATCACCCAATGAGGCTTGTCTCCCCTCTAAGAAGATCATCCATTTCTCGAGGAAGATAAAACCCTCTCTTCCCTCCGTCACTTCCTTAGGAATCTTCTGAAATGGCGGCGTTCAATCGATTCATGGAAGTGCATCCTCCTCCGATGCAATGCACTAAACACTTGCTCCTCTCCCTGCCTGCCCAGATTTAAGGCAACTGAGTTCGCAGATTCGTTCCCCGTGAACTCTATCGGGCGCTGTCGTAATCATTATTGCGTAGTAGGGTGGTGCGAAAAAACTCAAGTTCCAAATTTCGTGTCGTAATAGGGCGGAAAAGTTTCGATGCGATAGTACAAGAAAAACAAAAAAAGAATTATTAAAATCGGACATCATCTTCCGATCCCGCAAAGAACCTGAAAAAATGACAAAAATGAAAAAAATATTTTTTTTTTAAAAATGTATAAATTTTGCAATTTAGCCGGTTTTTCAGAGTTGTGTCATAATAACTTAAGGTAATATTTTAGTCTAAAATACATGTTTGATTATGCAGCTCTTCCTTTGTTTATATATGATTTAATAATATTTAAATAACCCAGAACTCACCGCGGAGAGGTGGCTGCACTTTGAGTTCTACCCGCACCCTCCATCCATCCAACCAATGAGGGTTACTGCTTCTACAATATTAAAATTTTTTGTCCTTCTTTTAAATTTTAACTTTTGAAAACGCGATTTAGTGGTAAGGTCTGGCATAATGGACCTTGATTTGAATTAGCCCTAATAAATCCATCTCTGGATCGATAGCCACAAAGCTTAAGGGATGCCTCCGTTACCAATTTCACACACGGCTCCATTGCTTGCGTGTGATATGGGAAGTTATAATATCCCAATCTTGTTTATCACCAGATTCAATGAAGGAAGCTATTTCTTCATTAGTAATTATTTTCATAAGTAGAGGTGGAGTAGATAGTTTGACTACATTCCAGTCAATCAATTCTATATGGTCAGTTATTTCGAAGTTCATGGTAGGAGTAATGAAGTTTACGATAGGTTTGACTTTTGGTTAAGTCTGTCTGGCTTTAAATACTCTTTTTAGCCCTAGCTCTCTAATGTGCCTTCTGTAATCAAAAACCATCGCCATCAATACATTATCTTCGTGATCAAAGTTAGAGTTCCGTTCAATAACAGAGAAAACTACTTACTTTTAATATCCAGGTCACGTATCAAGAGGTTTCCTTGCTCTGTTCACACGAGCCATCTAGCATGTGAAAATGGTCCAGTATCCCGGTTTGCTAAGTCATTTGGAATTTCGCCACTTGTGATTGCTTGACTAATGTCATTAAGGTATCTTTGGTCCTTGGTCAAAATTTATCTATCAACTTGTAGAATTTCACATTTAATTGTTTGGAAATGCAGTTTGGAAGCTTTCCATAACCATTCATTTTAGTCCAATTGGCCCACTAAATGATTTTTGGCCACTTGTTTCACCATCTAAATACTGAAAAATATGACAAAAGTAATTCAATGAAATGAATGAACCCAACTGCCCACTGCAGCGGGTGTCATTGGTGTTTTACGAGCTTTCTAATAATGCCACCTTTCCATCTAATGTTGATGTTCGTGCCATCACAGCAAACTAACTCTAAGAACTCTAATGATACTCCTTGATCAGAGAGATAAGATAGTATGGAGACCACTATGTTGCATCCAGACCATCATCATGTGAGCAGACCCGGAGCTTGGAGAAACATAACTCAAATACACAAAGCCGGTTCTTTTATTAGAGAATGGTGTTCCGCTATAACTATCCGACAGTACTCCTTCGATTCAATCATTTCTATTACTATGGCATTGTCTACCCTTCCGTCAAAGTATAACCGTGTAGCTCACCTAAATCAAGATGGATTTGCTGTAAATCGCTTATAATATTTTTCTTTTCCCTTTTAATTCTACATCGGTCAATGAACTTAGAAGTATATTCTTCAGTTATGACACCAATGTCTACAAGTACACTTGATGCTATAGCAGCAGCTGTACGGTGAGACACCCCGTATTGATCACAATTAAAAGCTGTACTTTGTAATAGTCAACAAATTTCTCCTTGATTGTTGAACTTTGCGTTGCGTCATTTAAAACCTCAACATCTTCACTTTCGGTTTCAATAGGGTTAACATGCTGCCTTTTTAAAGTGCAATTTTGCCTTTCAATTCTAGTGATGAGTTTTATTGTCATTTTTGATCTAAAGAGCTAATTAAAACTTCTCAAAAATTATCCTCAAGTAATTATTACAAAACTCTGAAAAACCGGCTAAATTGCAAAATTTATACATTTTTAATGATCTTGTGCGATCGGTAATAACAGTTAAAAGCCATAAATATGCATATATAAATAATAACCTATGCTATTTGTAATCATTTTTTGCTACAGCGTTAAAAGGTATTAATTTAATTTTATCTTTTTACAACGAAAAAAAAACTATTTTTTTCATTTTTGTCATTTTTTCAGGTGCTTTGCGGGATCGGAAGATGATGTCCGATTTTAATAATTCTTTTTTTGTTTTTCTTGTACTAACGCATCGCAACTTTTCCGCACTATTACGACACGAAATTTGGAACTTTATTTTTTTCGCACCACCCTATTGCGTAGGTTATATTCCAGGAAACACCGACGCTGATTCTATTTCGTTGATGAAAACTATGATTTCCTCAAACTTCTTGAAGCAGAGTGCATTGAGCATTAAACACATACATATTACAAATGAGGATCCTCAAGTCGGCCTCATTATGTGTTGTCGCCTACCGCGCATTTAAATGGGTTTGCAAAAGTCGCTGACGGACAAATTGATCCGAGTTTCACGGAGTAATAAGGTACAATTAGGGGTATTAACCAAAATTTATACATATGATGATGTGATCTATCAAAATCATAACTGTTCAATACTATCTATCGCAATTATAAACATTATACTCCAAAGTATTGCATAAAAGTGGACCGCATTGCACTCATTAACGCGCCGCGGATATTTTTTAAAACTGATAAAAATGCGACCGAAGTGGCAACTGAAATCAGCCATCTATGGAATGGAATTGGGCCACCAGTATTTAGTCCCCTTGATTCAACATCAAATATGCAATTTAATTCTTCTTTTTCGATTTCTCCCATTGATTCAGGAAAGAGGGGATCATACAAAATTTTTCTCATGTCGGGCCAGTTTAAACTCCTTCTTTTAACTTTGTTTCAGACAATTTCGGGAACTTGGAACATATGAATCGTATATCTAAAGCAATCCCTATATTTTTGCAATGATTTTACAAACAGCTTAATCAGCCCCAATTTCGTACGAAGAGGTGACAATAAAACCTTTTCTGGCGGAACCAAAGTGGTATTGATAGTGTTTTTCTCGCCTGAAGTTAAACCGTGTCGTGGTGGCCAGTCAGTTGTTGTCCAGTGTAGCTCTCTTGCTCTACTATCTCACAAACTTAGAAAAAAAAGTAATCGCGTATAACCTGACTGTTGACCCAACAACATTGTTGGTATTTTAAAATGTCTATCAAAAACATCCATTGATGTTCTTGATGTTTGATTTTCTCAAGAATCATAGCGAAGTATTTGTAGTTTTCTTCTATAAGAACTGAGTTTCCCATTGGAGGGGATGTAAATACATTTCCATTATGCAACAAGACTGCTTTGAGGCTAGTTTTGTATGTATCAATGAATAAGCACCATTCTGATGGATCATATTTTATTTCAAAGCATTTCGTGAGCCCACGAACATCATTACAATAAACCAGATTGCCCTCTTTACTGAAATACTGAGTAAATTCTATCTCTCGATGTCTGTACCAGGAAAATGAGGAACCAGATGATAAAAAGTTTTTCTTATTTAGCCTTGAATCTAATAATTCGGCTGCATCTTTTAAAAGACCCAAGTCTCTGACTAGATCATTGAGCTCAATAAAAGAAAAAAGTTGAGGTTCCTCGTCAACTGAAAAATCTGAGCTAGCTTCGTTTTGAGGAGCAAGGGTTTCTGTGTCATCTGCATCACTCAGGATGTCATTTTAATTAGGAGGGGGGTGCGGAACTGGTATTTCAGAGCTATGGTACACTGAACGAATAGCTGAATCAAGGTTAGGGTAAGATATTTTCTTCTTATTTTTCGTATTAAATCCTTTCACGTCTACCGAACAGAAATAGCAGTCGGTTGTGTGATGTTTCTGTTCACACCATATCACAGGAATGCCAAAAACGAAACGCAATTTTCTTACGTTTAAATCGCAAACTTCTTCACATTTTCTGCATACCTAATGAGGAGCCCATGCTTTATCTTGATCACCAAGTATTAATTTGAAGTAAGCAAAATAAACCTTCCTCACAAAATCACTTATATTTCTTTTTTGTCTTTTCACTGTATATTCACCAAAACTCTAACAGAAGCTGTCCGGAGAAATTACACAACCTCTATGAGCCATAACACATATATAAAAACAATAGCACAGTAGCGTTTGAATGCTGGACGTGGCAAGAGTGTGGCAAGACATGGTCAGCTAAAGAATGAACTTAGGCTGTTAGAGCATAATTAATCCAGCTGCAACACGCTGAAACATGTTCAATCATACTATTCAATCTAACTTAACCTATATAGACACGACAATAAATGCAACCGTTTGCCTAGCACCAGAAATTCTTTATCCCCCCTTTCACTGAATTATAATTATATTTATTGGGAATTAAAAAAAATGGACGTAATTATTTACGGCCATTATTTTTCTCTTTTAAACCAGATACGTATACTTTTACATTTAGGGTACGAAATCTTAATTTTAATTAAATTTGAAGCTTAAAAAATAAAATAATAAATTTTAACTGAAGAAGAATTTCACACAAAGCTGGCGTAATTTTCTTCGGATATTCAAGATTCCCTACGTACATCTGTTGTATGCATCCTAAAGCAGGTGGAGCCAGGGGGAATTGGACGCCCGTGGTCATCCGTCCAAAGTAATCTCTTATATTTCGTTCCACGCGAAGCCGTATATGTTTCTCTGTGGAGTCTGGATTACTGGCCTTTTGACCTACACTGGTGCAGTTAAGCCCAATTTATACGTACGACAAAGGACGAAAGCCGATATTCCCCGGTGAGCCTTTTTCTAAATGAAAAATCCCCTTTTGATGGGACAGATTGCTAGTTTTCAGACAAAGACCAGCACCACGATGACTTGATCATGGCTGGGGATGAAAGACCTGCAGAGGTAGTACTAGCCAAGTTAGTAATATTTGTAGTCCTGTGTTTTCATTACAAGCCTACTTTGCACTCTTTTTGAGGCTAAATAATCCATGGCTATAAAAGTCTAATCTTGAGTATGAAAGTGGACAGGTGTGACAGGTTGTACATTACCATGGTACCTACATAAAAATATGTGAAATAAAATTACCTGTTGATATAAGCCTTTAATTTTTTCACTTTCCCTCAAGGATTTCTTAACGAGAAACACATTTTATGTGAAGTACTAGATGAGTTGTTTCCCTTTGAGCCCGTGTGTGAATAAATGAAAGATCGTATATTCGATAGATTGATGGTTAATTGACAGTCAACATTAAAGTATATTTTTAATGCATATCCCTCGTAATTAGATTGATGTCTAATATATTACCATCTTGCTACTAATGAAAGTGTACGTTTACATGACGCCGTAAGAAGTAATGCGGCTAAAAAAAATCTATAATATCGACAATAAATATCAAAAATACCTCTTTTTTCGAATAGAAATTGGGCAAAAATAAAGGTCTAACCTACAATAGCGTATTTAGATTGATATATAATATTTTACCATCTTGCTACTAATGATACGTTTACATGACGCCGTTAGAAGTATACGCGGTTAAATAAAAATCTATAATATCGACAAAAAATATCAAAAATACCTCATTTTTCGAATAAAAATTGGGCAAAAATAAAGGTCTACCCTACAATAGCGCAATGTGTAATAAAACACCTTGGTTTCTATTCATTATTCCTTAGATAGATGATATGGAAATAGGCTATTACGAATGACATAACAGTGATCCATTACTTGCATTTGGTATGTGTGTTATGCTTACGCCTAAGCGATAGAATAAAAATGTACTTAAAACGTAGAATGTGTTGTTAATAAATAATTAAAAATAGTATATCACCAAGTGGCATCATTATCCACAAAATCAAGGTAAGTGTGTGGATGCTGCAATGTAGTGAAACGTTGGGCAATCATAAAAAAATTAATAAACAATAAAAAAAAAAACAATATTCATATCACCAGCACAATAAATCAAAAATGCCTAATTAAATTTTTTAAATATTTTCAGGACCAAGAACTGAGTAGTTTTATGATGGCATTGAGATGTTTTCCTTGATATCACTGAAACGTAAATTACATGTAAGCAATGTAAGCATAATAATGCTCTTACGTACGCTGAACGATATTGTATATATTTTGATAGTTGCAATTTAAATTTGTGAAAATTTCTTTGATAAAGTTGTTTTGTGAAGGAAATACTGGGCCACACAATATGGATGTTGATACTGCAGCATTATTTCGTTTAATTTATTTCATATGAGAATTCAAGCAGACCGAGAAAAATTAAAGATGATTTACATGCATAGTTCCTTAATTCTCAAGGCAATTAGGGCTAAAAGTCCTATTTCCACGCAATATAGTGTCTGTAGAAATTCCTTGTTGTTACAAAAAACTGTAGAATTTTTGAATAGAATACATTTAAAAGAGCAGCATTGAGTAAGTCAAAGTATCAGAATAAATACTCTTGCTGGAACTTTGTGAGAAAGTAATTTCCTAAATATGAATGGAATCGGATGTTTCAGTGTCCCCATTTGTTGTATTTTTTCACTCTTATCTAAGCTGACCACTCTTTCTCCAAGCAAATTGAAACAGAAATTAGTTCTTTGCTGAAAAGAGAGCCCTAATTACCCGCATCAAAATTAGTTTCGTCCTTCCCGCAGATGTAGGCTTTACGCAAACTGTTCAGCTTCATTGAGCGGAAATTTTGATTAGACTCACGAAATTAGGAAGGGAGAAGTGAATGTTTTCGGTTGCTACCTCTATTGTTTTGTAAAATTTCGTTGCTTCCGCACTGGGATGGGAGGTCCAAAACTAATTTTTGGATTAATACAAAGGCGACAAGGCGTGCGAATTGCTGTGTCTTCCATTCCGTTAAAGGGGTCTCTGGCCTCAACCCCGGGTACACTCAGCCTTTCCTGATTACAGCGTATTTTAAATGCCAAGCACGCACGATAATGCGTTCTCGGCCCTCGGAATAGGGCCCAAATATGCTAGAAAGATGGGTCATGAGTACAGGAGGATGAGGTGTAAGTTCACACTTTCGAAAGCTTTCATTAATGAGTCGGGGTTTCGGTAATGAAGCGCTATCTCACTCTCTCCATGGGAACAATGGGGAGAGTGAATTATAAATTTTCCAATACACCGTTATCCTTGATTTGCAAGATCCTATAATAGAAAGATCTGATATTAATTGGCTGGTAACGTTTGAATATTTAAATAGGAAAAGGATTGCTGATTGTTCATAAAGTAGAAACCCATTACTACTCTCATTGTATATTAAGAAGCTCGTATGTTCTTTCTACGAGCTCACCATTGTGGAATTGATCATCATAATCAGTGATCCTGAGATTTATTTGACGCAGCTCTGCACTCAAACTTCCAATCAGCTAAAATTTTCATATCCTAGTGTTTATTCTGTTTCATTAACTCATCATCTGTTTCATATACTTTATCCTGGTCTCTCTTTCTGTTCTTGTCGTTCGTTTTTTCCTCAACTATTATCTTCATTAGGCCATCATGCTTGATGATATGGCCGATTAATTTGCTCGTCTCCTTCTTGAAGCTTTCATACGGCCTCTATTCTTCTCAGGACTTCCTAACCTCTCATTCGGTGAATCTATTTCGCTAACTGAATTTCATTATGGTGTTCCATTCCACTCTCACCCTGTGACCCATGAGATTGTTAATTATGTATTCTTCAATTTACTGTTTAAAGACGTATACATGTCTATTAATACAGGCTTTAAAAGGATTGAAAATAAATGAGCGCCATATTTTTCCTCTCATACAAATCGTTAAAAATATAAGAGGCAACAGGGTTTCTAATTATGCTAGAAATGGAATAGGTTTTTTGTTTCGCATTAAATATGTTAGTATTTTATAATTTTTTCCATGTAGAAAGTGAACAGCGTGGTAAGAGGGCGATTTTTTTAAACGGTCGTTCACCAAGAACACCATACAAGCGACAGGCGGGTACTGCGCACGTAGGGCGATATGCGCGTTTTCGTACCACACCCTCGAGTAATTTCTGACCTTAGCTTGTTATTTTGAGGTTAGTAGCAATCTCATTAACTACACTGCCTCAATTGATTAAGTGTACACTGCGGAGAGACAGGCGAAAAACTCGGCGAATGGCTTCAGCATTGACATGCCTTGACCTTGACGCCGATGAAAGAGATTGTTTTAATGCACTGTGGCTAGAGTGTGAAACATTACGTTCTTTTCCAGTCCAAACAAAGGAAGAGACATGCAGACTTCTGGAAGTGTTCTGATCCATGACAACGCCCGTCATCCCAGTGCTGATGCGGCCCAACTGCGAATTAAGCAATTCCAATGGGACATTCTCAATCATCCATCCGCCGTACAATGTCGACCTGGTGCCGTGTGACTTCCATCTTCATGCTGAAATGAAGATGTGGCTAGGCGGGAAGCGTTTTCAAACGGGCGGGGAGCTTCAAGAAAAAGGCGAAATTCATTTGAAGTCATTGGCGGCAATATCCTAAGAAGAAGGTATAATTAAGCTTGCACGCAGGCACAACCAATTTCTCAATCGCCGAGGCGATGATGTCTAAAGAACACCACGAATCTGCATTGAATCTGAATGAAATAATGTTTAATCAATCAATTCGTCTTCTGTTAATGACCCTTCAGAGGTTGAAAAAAAACTGCCTTCGTATATTTGTATCCCTGGAGAAAAAAGGGCGACAGAATGCATTAAGTATTTAAGAAGCAATGTATGCGCATGTTGTCAAAAACGTTCGTCAAAGCAGCAACCATCAATTTTTCATGTAATGAGATAAAACTTGACCACCTCAGTAAAGATTGAAAAGCAATTTATGGGAATTCGGTCCACATATTATATGTAATCCATTCATCTTTTCAAGACATTTTGAACTATCTAACCTGATACCTAAATTGAAACGATAAATAGTTGATTTTTTTTATTGAGAGATTGATGCCAATATTTTTTTATTTGAAGGAACTAGGATTATCACGATCATACATTCAACGAGGATACACATTTTTGAATTAATTTTAGCATAAATATCTCAACTAAACCTTCAGAAAACCTATACACTTATGGCCATACTGCGAAACAATAAATAATGCACAATATACACAGGTTAAATTTGTTAAAAATATATTTTGCCTTTTTAAATAATTTTAAATATCAAACCTATTTAAGTTATTTCTAAGTGGTAGCAATATTAATGAAATGAATGCTACATGTAGCTATATCCTTATAAAATACGAATAATGAGGAGGACAAAATTTTCAGAAGATGATATTAAATCAGAATATGCCATTTTTTCATCATGGGGATATTTTTGATTTCTTTTTAAAGTGTGCAATTTTTCCAATTTTAAGATCTAACTGTTGCATTTTTTTATTACAGGTAAGGGCACGTTTACTGGCTGTGACCTCTACGGGGATCAACCTTCTTCCTCTAAAGATTTCAAAAAGTAAGGATCTTGTTAAGAGTTAATGCAGCTGTTCTGAATTCAGATAAAAAATATAAAAAATAAGGCACGAAGGAAGATTTTTTATTGTTAGAAAGTAAATTATTTATACGCTCGGAATCAACGAAATTCTTACAATTTTGTTTTTCAATTAGCGTATACATTACTAGATCAATTAGTGTTAGTTAATCCCTTCCCCTATGAAAAAATTGTATATAACTGTTTCAAATTTTTATACATTGCCATGGTAATGTATAAGAATGCATAAAAATTTGAAACAGTTTTATACAATTTTTTCATAGGGGTTTTGATATACTATTACGTCTACTAGAATATTCATTTTGATAAATATAGAATGCTGGAGTTAAATGGCACTTCCTTCATTGATTAAAACTCATTTTTAGGCTGTAATATTCTTCGATCGTCACTTATATCGTATTATCCGTGGAAAAACCTTACGTATTATTGTACGTTATAGCATGTGCAGAAATCGTAGTATTCGCTCAGTATTTGTTTATAAATAGAAATTCAGCATGGAGTATCCGAATACTTTCTGTCAAGGGAGGCGAAGTGTTGCCCATTCAGGAAGTAAACTCAATATTCATGCAGGTGCTAACATAACTATCTGAATGTAAGCTTTGTCTAACAACCAATTCTCTGTTTTCTTGGGAAATCGAATGGCAAAATTTCACCTGCATGTAAATAGCTGTAATTCGTGTGAAAGAAAAACCTGTCAATCATTCCTAATAATATCAACTGTGAATAAAAAATATGGTGTAAAAAAGATTTAAAACTTGTAAATTCATCTCCAGCCATCGGACATTTTAAAGCTGTAATTTTAAATCTTTTCTGTGAGTCATTAAATAATCTCTCGTTAATGGAAACAGATTCCAAACAAATTCAGGCCAATAGTACTTCTCTTGAATTTTTACAAAGTGTCTAATTATGAAGTGTCTGATGGCTTAGTAGTATCACATTGCAGCAATATGTGTACGGTAACTCGTAGAAATCTGGATATTTATTCGAATTTCATATTTTTATATATAATTTGTTCAATTATTTAGGCATCTTAAGATGGATTTCTCTTAATCTCTCCTCCTCCATCTTTCCCTGAAAGGGTCTAGCCGGTTAAGATGGTGAAAAGTGCCCCCGGATGTTTTGAAAAATAAAAAATACACACTTGAAGTGCATCAAAAATTATGTGTTTCCTCAAAGTTTCAGACCTTAACAATGGATGATAACCCCAAAAAAAATTGAAACACGATGACTGCCGTAAATGTTTTCTTTCATCTCTCCTGACTTTAATTACCTTTGAAGTTATCGCCAGCATTTGCGCCAATTGAAATTTAAAAATCGTGTTTCAATTTTTTTTGGGTTATTATCCATTGTTAAGGTCTGAAACTTTGAGGAAACACATAATTTTTGATGCTCTTCAAGTGTGTATTTTTTATTTTTCAAAACATCGGGGGGCACTTTTCACCATCTTAACCAACTAGACCCTTTTGAGCTTCCAGTTTTTCATAGGACTGCGTCTAAAACGTCGTTAGTTGGTGTATAGTTGAGGATGTATTGACTGCGGCAATGGATGAGCCTAAGGGACACGGGGGAGAGGAAGGTTTTCCGATTATTCCTCCGCTCGATTTAGAGCGCCTGGACGATATCTGCCCCGTGACGCTTTGACATTTGACGAGGGACAGACCGCTGGAGAAATGCAGGATGCTGAACGTAGCTCGAATGAAATACGAATTGGTGAATGTATAAAAATTCGGACGGGAAGTCGTTTTTTTTCCGCTGTGTGAGCCTTTTCAGACGCTCCGAATAGTTTGTAAAGTTCCTGAATTACCGCATAAGCAAATTATCTACATTTAATTAAGTTTTGCAGTTTACAAATAAGGTTTTCAATGGAATAGTTATCAAAATTTTAAACATTTGATAGCTATTTGATGGGGAAAAAGAATAATCCGTGAAAAATCAAACTGACTCGTGGTTTGATACTTTCTCTCGATTCATTAAATATTACTATTATTACGTAATAAGTACCACACCGCCGTTGCCTCAGGTAAACCTAGAGAAATAGAATCAAGATATTGCCAATCGTTTATATAATTTTGTAGCAGCTTGGAAAGTAAGTAAAATGGAACGTGATGGGTAGATTAAGGTTGCTATAGCCAGATTGACGTGACATATCTGGAAAATAATCCAGAAATCTCAATCCTTAAAACTAAAAGACTTTTGAATGGGTAAAAATTGTAATATAAGCGCTTTTTTGTTTTTTTTTGCTATCGTATTCCATTTATTACGTAAGTCATAGCGCTACAACAATTTTCTTGAGTCAATTTTTATCTCCTTTCTTTAATGTATTTAATACTGACTCCGCTAAGTAATAATTTAATGCCCGCTGATCTTTTTAATGCCACATCTATTATGCCACATCTGCTTATCAAGAATTGCGGAATCATTTATTTAGGAGATGAGCCCACATTTTCTGCCAACGGAAGGCACAGCAAACGTGACGGTATTCTGTCAGTTAGATACATTTAACGTCGTAAAAAGAAGAACGATGCAATATTTTGTATTTTACTCAACCACCTCTGAGTATGATCAGTAGAAATGAGCTTAGTTCTGGGAGAAATATTTTACCAGTTTTCAGTAGATAATAAGAAAAGCGGGATTTTTTGTTCTTCAGCGCTGATATAAAACATTTTTCTCTAAGTCAAAAAGGCGACAGACATACCAAATTGAAGGTGAAATATGTCAGAGCCTGTTGGAATTGGAAATCTTTTTCCACCAATTTGAATTTGATGTGACGCTTGAAACACTTTCTTGACATATCTCGGTGATTGTAAAGAAAAGAAAAAGGTGTAAAAAGCTCTAGCCCGAAACTTCTTAGCATAATGGAAGAAGAGACATGGGATCAAACCACTGTGGTTCTAGTGTCCCATTTTCTTCTTTGTATTACCCTCTCTCTATTTCAATGTTGTTGGTGTGATACGATCACTTGAACGAATGCATATTTTTTGTTAGATTTTTACCGAACCATCTGTTAACACTTTGAGTGCCGGCTGCTAAATTTAAAGCCCGACTGAAAAATCCAGCCATTTTTACTATATCCGTACATTTTTTTAAACATCAGCATCAACAATATTTTTATATCGATGTGCATTTAAATAAAAATGGACTTTGCTCTTCTTTATAAATGAGTTGGATAACATTTATTGCTAATTTTTAAATATATAATTTAGCAATGAAACCTACTGTTTTTGAAAAATAAAAAAGTTGCAACATATGATGTACCGCCATAACATGCATAATAATTTTTTAATACCCTCAATTTGGACTATTTAAAGCATGGAAATCATAAAAAAGGCTCCTATAAATCCTGGATGACAAAAAGGGTCAATGCACCCTCAACGAACGGTCCATCGGCCCAAAGAATTTTCACACTAAGTGGCCTAAGATGAGGATGCCGGTAGCTACAGAGGACTTTTCGTCCCCAAGACATAAAGTGAACTCTTTTTCTATCGAGCAGTTGATTTTTGAAAAAAACAGGACCACTAAGCAGTAAACTGAAAAAGTACCATGGGCGAAATATTACGGCTTCACGCATACAAAGTCAATTAAATGGAAAGACGTAATATTACGTCCATGGCAATCCTCAGAAGGATTAGCAGGACGTAATATTACGTCCCTGGCACGCAAAGTATTAAAACTCCGTAAAATCAGCCAGGCTCCTATAAATTGCCGCTACCAATACCACAGTACTACTATTATTATCGTCCCTGAGTGGGCTCTACTTATTTCGTAAAACAAATCGGTACTTCCAAGCCATTTTTTTTGTTTTGAATGTGGATATTTTCTTTTTAAAATATTAACATTAAATTTGTGCATATTGTAGTTGATAGAGTTGCTAACCAGTTAATTACATATTTAATACATTTGGGTGAATTTGTGATTATATACGTTTGGAAATGGAATAGCTTCTACCTATGATACATAGAAATTTAAAACTAAATAAGCTACATTTGTAGCTGCTTTTCTGTTTCGCCGGTGAGAGGTGTATTTATTAAAGCACTCTGATTATCAATTAAAACCTGAAATAAGCACATTCATCGCAAATCAGGCATACATTTAATAACTTATGAGTGTAGTATGTCAAAGTGTGAGAAATGGTATGGAAAATACCTGCATAGAAGGCACATCTCAGTTCTCTGATGAATGAACGAGCTGATTTAATGTTTGCAATCCAAGCGTTGAGTTATAATTTTCGGTAGTAAAATGATAAAGCTTGTATATTCCAGATTTTACGATAACCTTTTTTTGAGTACTATCTGTCAAAACGAATCTAGTTCTAAAAAAATCTAGTAAAATTTTGAATGTTACAGAAAAAAATCGAGAATAGCGAAACGTATTGTTCTCCTTCTCTGAAAGAAAATATTCATCCTCGAAGTCGAAATGGGTAGAGATGACAGAAGTTGATGGATGAAAAATAGCCTGATAGACTTTGGCTTTTCTTCCCTACACGTTGAATTTAAAATGACGGTTGAAATACTTCTCCGACATATCATGCTGATTGTGCATGGGAAAAAAATACTCTGTCTCGCTGGTATGGTGCGCGACTCTTTTTTCCATCTAGTATCTCGTCCCATGCCATTCTCTTTCTTCAACGGTGGCATCACGTGCCTTCTGTCTGCGGAAATTGAGACGCTGATGATTTGTGGAAGCGTGGGTGCCCGAATTGAAAGGAGGGATGGGGGTTGAAGGCACTCTGAGAGCTATGTGGGGGTGACGACATCGGGGAAACAGACACATCGACGGGGGGTGGGGGGGGGGGGCGAGAACTGAATAGGACTAGTCGAGAGAGGAAACGACAAAGACATTCTCAGACTTGAAAAAAAATTGATGCAGTTAACGTGACAGACTTATTCATAAGTTCACAAACTTTTTTTAAATGTGGACGGAGTCTTTGAGGAAAAAATTCTCTATATATATTTGGAAAGAGCGTGGGAGACGAAGAAGAGTTTTTGAATGGGAGGGTAGCATTGACATTAGGCCGACGGCTTTCGTTTTACTAAATAGGAGAGTGGAGTATTCGAAATTTTGTCTATTTTGAGTTTTGGGGTTGATGGAGCAGTTTTAATGGACAAAACGGTATCGCAGATTAATGAATTATTTTGATGGGGCATTTATGACGCTTTACTTGGTTTAATTACATCCAATGCCGGATGAAATCTTTTGTTCCTGCCCTTTTCTAAGAGATAATAATAGCTAGCTTATTGGGAAGTGAATAAAAATTTGAATCATATGAATTTTTACAACAGTTGAAATGCTTTTTTTCGATTTAAATCATCTTTATTTTAGTTTAGCTCAGGAAATGCTGCAGTGTAAGGGTTTTTATTGATGAAATATAAAGTGCAGTTAGACAAAAAGTCCATATCTATGATGGCTGATACACATTTAACTTATTTTTTTAAATAAATACTTAAAAATCATTAAAAAACCTCTACCATGAAGCGAAAATAGTCGAAATGGTATTTAGATTGATACGAAAAAACGATTGACTCCTATCAGGAAGTCTTTATTTGACCAATGCCCGATATCTGCGCAGTGTGGGGGAACATATATTAGCAATGCACTTTTTATCGATTCGTGAAACACGTTTTATGAAAGGGGCAAAATATATTTCGATTTACTGAAAAGATGATGTCTGGATATTTTTTTCCAACCATTTAGTAAAGTAAGTCGATTCATTTATATATACATCAAACCATTTATATTACATTTATGAAATGGTTTCGATTCTTATATATTTATAGTCACTTGGACAGTAAAGGCAACAGCAACAGCATCAACCCCCTCGGTGCAACATGATCCTGTAGCATATTTGTATTTCAGGCTTGATCGAGGTGATTTAAGTTGCCCATGTTGTCATAATGCTTTGATGTCAAGAGGGAGTTTCAAAGTCCACAGCTAGATGGCACTCAGGGGTGTTGTGACGGACGACCCATGCAAGGATAACCGCAGCACAGATGCGTTCATCCCGAATATCACATTTGCGACAACGACTCCCGAGAGGTGGGAGAAAAACAAGTCTCAGACTTTGTTGCTTGTTCGGATAACTGCGAAACATAGGGAACATGGAAAACATAAAATGTGCTAACTACCTTTGGGAAAATATAGGTAAAAAGTAATTTTCAACTATTACATTTTCCTTTGCATGAAATAGGGTGGCCATTACGGAGTGGTGCAACATAAGCCGACTACGCCCACAAATAGAACGTTTCCTGTAGTTATATGATGAGTCGTGAAAGTTTGAATCTGGTGTATTTATAATGGTCTATGTTAGTTATATTTTGACGGTAGAGAAAGACTAGATGACTTTTTATATGCACAAAGCCTCACTATTTTTCTTGTTAACTTGAAATTTGAATTGGAATGAAAAGTCATACGTTTCTTAAAAATTATACGAACAAATCAGAAATTGTTTTATCTTGCATTAAATTCCTCCTGAGCATCAATTTCTTGTTGTGAAAGAAATGTTGACGATCGTCAGTTTTGTTAGAATGATAGATTATTTAGAAGTCAAAGAAGAGGAAATTTATGTATCATCATTGACATATGTTTGAATTTATGCCGGCCTCGGTGGCGACGGGGTAACTCCTTCCTTGCCGCCCCAGAGATTGCGTAATCGAGTCCCGCCTGGATAGGTTGTCACTATCAAGTGTATGGATATTCATGTGCGTTTGATTGTTGAGTTATAACCTATACGCAAAAGGCCAGTGGTGCTGTTTGAGGTGGTACAGGAAATAATAAATTATGCAGAGCAATTTATTTAGATTTTTCACGACTCTCAATATGTCCTCTCCTTCGACATATTGATATACTGAATGTGCGGGGACAGTCATTTTACTTTCAGCTTACTAGACCGTCATATTTTTTTGACTGATTTTGCCTGACTTTCGATAAAGCTAACCTGCGCCACTCACTAGGAATCATGTGGACGGCCACCACTTGTACACACATGGGCTTCCGGCTCTTCGTGTCCGACTATTTTTACTCCTTTCCTTGTAGGGCAACAAGCAAAACCGATGCCTCCTCTGGTGAATGACGTGATACTAATGCCATCTGCTATAATAATATGGCCTCCCTCGCCTAATCTTCCCTCATCTGAACCTCCCGTGCCTCATAGAAGTCGATCTTCTCCCGTTGTCGCTCTCGGCTCGTTGTAATGTCGTAATCCCCGCGCCCTAATGAGACCGCCCCTTCCATCAAAACACCACCCCCAGCTAAGCGGCTTCTTTAGAGAGAGCTCTTATCCCTTCCTTCCAAGTCCCACTTAACTCCATATCCGTCACTCTAGTGTTCCACACTAAAACTCCCCATCCCCTCCATCTTCCCCTATCCTTCCACCCTTAATCCTTAAAGACCTTTCGATAAATCCGCATCTTCCCCCCTCCCTCCTTCCACTCAAGAGATTAACTTCATTTCGCCCGGGCGTATTATTTGTGGCGGTTTGCTTCCTCAAGAAATTGCTCTCCCCTTTTAATCGCCGTTAAGAGGACGCTCTACCCTTGCCATTTTTCACTGATCGGTCCCATATGCTATCCCACTTGGTAGGTAGAGTAAGGAAATTATATAGGGAGGCTCTTGCCTGCCCTGTAGTTTGTTTGAGCTATGCTGATGTGGCGATACACAACAAAAACTGCCGCGTTTGCTCCATGGCTACGCTCTCGCTTCTCGTGCTGGCGGCCCACGTTCGAGACCGGGTGCCGGAAAAATGTTTTTCCGATTCTAACATGAATCTTCCACATTTTTCTCTAGAATTCTAGTGTGATATTCAAGACGATTCTTGTCGACGACTACATAAGTCACCTCTTCTACCATTTACGGCACTAAGTATAGCCAGAATGAACATCTATGTGCAATCAGGAAGTCTTTCATTCGGCGCTGCCGACGATACGCTGCTGCCAGCGGCGGATACAGGATGGGGAATAAGGGGGGGCTAGATAAGGGACCTGGGGGGTAAACTCCCAGTAGTTGTCGGGGTCCAGGAGTTTACGAAAGTTTTGAGAAAGTTGAGACTTTTAACAACACTTTAAGGTTGTTTCATTCTTTATTTCTAAAGAATAAAAGCTTTTAAAACAAACATTTATGTACATTTTTTATATTTTTACCTCATGGTAAGTTTCTGTGATGTACATTATTTTATTTGACAACTGAAAAAATTAATATATATTTGGTAGAGTATCAAACACAGCCCCCCAGGAGTACCTAATGCAGCCCCACTCTAGCCCCTCTCTGGATCCGCCGCTGGCTGCAGCACACGGCACTTTTTAATTGGTTTTCAAGCGTCCGCTCAGTATGCTCGGGGGCGATCAGTTTGCTCTCAATATTTGCATTAGAGGAAGCATATAGCTAGGGGGGAGGCTTTGAGGGCCTCGGTAAACCCCCCCGGAACTTTTGCCCTTGCTGCGACTCCCTGCGATGCACCTACTGAGAAGACCAGGCTCTGGAGCAACTATTCACTGACACCCCATTTTTCCTGGATATCAGACAATCACTTATTCCACTTATTTTTTATCAGAGCGCCACCCGGGTTTCAATGAATTATCATCATCTTCAGGCGAAAATTATGATTTTTTTATCTTACTATTGTTACCTAGTTACTTGATGAATTTCAAAACGGACGCCAGAATAGGGGAAAAGGATGGATAAAGATATTCATTTATAAGAGTACTGTCCTGAATTTCAATAATTTTTAAAATTTCTAACTGCTCCCTAGAGTCCAGTTCAAACAAAGAGTTCACTAACTCTTGAGTTACTTTGTGGTATTCCAAATTTTCCTAATTTTATTCCTAATTTTTTTACCCCATTTTTCTATGTTCGTATATATTACATTTCCATATTTCTGTCTATAACGAGCCATAATTTAATTTTTAGCGCTACCCAAAGGAAATCTATGGCAGGTTTAATGAAATGTACACTTTTCACAGCAAAAAAATTCGTGCAGGCAAATGGCATACTACCCATGCTCCCCCGAAGTATATTTCTGGTGACTTATCTGCTACAAAGTATTTACATACGTCAGGAAAAGCATTGAAAAGTTAAGAATTAAATAGAATAAGAATATTAAGAACATAAATTTCGGTTAAAATCCCTAATCATTGCTTATTTCCCCGTAAATTTGGATCCCTCTGCGGTCAGGGACGCAAGCGGCGACTTTTGCAAATAATTTTAGTACGCATAGATTAACAGCATGTTTAGAGGCCTACCGGAGAATCCTCTCTTGTAATATTCGTGGTTGAAATATTTGATCAAATGAGCAAATTTATATGGTCCCATATGCGTTTTATATTGAGTCAGTCCCAACAGTAACTCAGGCGACTGACATCTTGCTCTTCATATTAGCAACTGAGGGTCCCGTTCCTGACATGGAGATGAAGTAGTTTTTTCCGCTTGCTCATACGAAACGCGACACGTAAGACCTTTGACGGTAGTAGTTCAGACCCAGCTCTTCATGACTCGTCATGAGGATGTTTTCACTTGGGCACCGATACTTGGCCCTCGTGACACTTCTACTGTTTACATGATCGAAGAATATAATCCTAGCGAAAGCTTATATTGTCAGGGGACGATTTTAGGACTCTAGGGGCAATTCTTAACGCCGTTTTACACGGGACACGGAATTGCGCAGGTTAGAGCTGCATTAATTTCTAAAATGGCGTGGAATTGCGCGAATGCATGAACGAAATTAGAACAGGGACTATTTTGCCGTCTCGCATCCACGCATTCTCGCATGTGTTCTAGCAATTCACCGCTTTACACGACGCAATTTTGATTGCGCCTTCGCACGTACGTCAGATTGCGCAATTCCGTGTACCGTGTAAAACGGCCTTTAGAGAACCTTTTATCCGGATGGAAGTGTGGCACTGGCTTAATTTTAAATTATAGCAACAATTTTCGACGTCAACTTTGCAATCTGCCGTATACATTCAATGAATTTCATTAGGCTCTGCTATTCGCCGTAGTTAGAAATGGAGATATCCTTTTCTTGAATGAGGTCGCAAAAGAAGAGAGGGGAAGTATCGACTAAGTATCTGCTCCATTCTACACGCACAATGGGGTTGGTTAGGTAGCTAGAGTGTTTTCTTCGCACACTGTGGGCCCGGGTTCTATTCCTGACCCAGCGATAGCAGATAATTTTCAGAAACTGCCCGTATCCTGCTTGAGTGTTGTGATCATGCGCAACACTCATTCCGTCGGATGGGATGTTAAGTCCTGGGCACCTTTCCTTAAGAGCAGGCTAATGCTGGCGCCAGGTTTCCCTCCATCCTTCCTTCCATACCCTTCCCTCGTGGCCCAAAAGACCTTATCGGTGGGTCGCCTCCTTCAAATACCATCATTACATTCGCGGAATTTCATGCTTAAGTTGGCTAAATTGTTTTCCGTAGTATCATAGATTTTCTTCCATACCATTCTATTAATTTTCCTCCCCTAATCTGCGCATTTAGAGCATCTAAAGCTAGGACTGCACTTTTCCTTGTACGGGATAAAATGACGCATCGACGCACTTGGTTCGTTCTGAGCTGAAAGAGCCCTGAGCATCGGCCAAGGTCAAGGGTTGTCTGATGCGTAAACTTCCGTCGGATTACTGTAGCAGAAAATAATTACTTGTAACATGCTTTTATTAACTAAAAAAATCTTCTAGCGTGAAAATGTCTTTAACGGTGCCCGTACACAAAGTTTATTTGTTTCTTACGCACATCGGCGTACCTTGAAGCTACTGGAGATAAAGGAAGTTTGCTCTACCGCAGATTAGACATGGGCGCCAACAGTAAGTACTCAATGGCGGCGGCCTCGGGGGTATCTTATTGCGCCTTACGCCTGGCGTCTTAATTAAAATAACGGGAAAATTGTTCCGTATATCATTAGATTAAACATCACACCGTACGAGTTGTTTTCAGAATTTTTAAATTTCTTTTTGGAGTTTGGAGAGCCCAATAGTAATTATTTTATCATATTGGTAATGCCCCTAAAGTATAATGAACGGGGACCGGGTTGGTGTGGTGACTAGAGTGTTGGCTTCCCACCCCGTCGGCTCGGGTTCAAATCCCGGCGGTGGCAGAGAATTTTCAAAGACTGCCCGATCCCTGCTTGAGTGTTGTCTGGAGGACATTTCAATCGCAACACACTGTCCGTCGGATGGGACGTTAATCCGTGGTCCCCTTTCGTTGAGAGCAGGCTAATGCCGACGCCGGGATTCTCTCCGCCCTTCCTTCCATACCCTTCCCTCATGGCGCAAATGACCTCAACTGTCGGTAGCCTCCTCTAAAAACCATACCATACGAATACTTCACAAGAGGGTCCTCAAGTAGGCCTCTAAACGTGTTGTCATCCACCGCGCATTTAACTGATTGTGAGTTCACAAGATCCTCTACTCGCATCGCTGACGGACAGAGTGATCGAAGTTACACGGGGAAATAAGGTTTAATTAGGAGTGTAAACCGAAATTTATACGCATGACGATGTGATGAATAAGCTTTCCAACGGGCACAATGGATCTGACAGGCACAGCGAGGGTGTTTTATTTTTATTTCCCCGCGCCACTATGCGGCATAGACCTTTGGCGGTTAATGTAGCTGTTTATTTTGACACACTCTATCCTCGATTAGTCGCTTTATTACCTTATAATTAGGTAATGCCCCTAAAGTATAATGAACGGGGACCGGGTTGGTGTGGTGACTAGAGTGTTGGCTTCCCACCCCGTCGGCTCGGGTTCAAATCCCGGCGGTGGCAGAGAATTTTCAGAGACTGCCCGATCCCTGCTTGAGTATTGTGTGGAGAACATTTCAACCGGAACACTCCGAATGTCGGATGGGACGCTAAGCCGTGGTCCTATTGCCGCCTTTCGCTAAGAGCATGCTAATGCTGACGCCGGGTTTCCCTCCACCCCTCCTTACCTACCCTTCTCTCATGGCGCAAATGAACTCAGCTGTCGGTCGCCTCCTTCAAATACCACACCAGTATGATGAAAAAATGTGCGTTCGCTGATAACTCAGCAAATTCCTGGAAAAATGAAAATTTTATCCTTCTTCACGCTTCGGAAGTATGATAAAATTTGCAGCTGTATTCAGGTTCCACTTTTGTGTGCGGCAGCCACTAAGGTCAGACTTGGTTTTATGAGCTAGGCGATTTTTGCCTCAAACTTCATTGGCTGTGAATTTTTGGGCAAAACAATACTGTAACAATGCCCTAATCTCCATATATTCGCCAGACATGGCTCTGTGTAACGTTTTCCTAAATGCATAGGCAAAGAGAATCTCAAAGGGCCGCCGTTTTAAAAACATACTTGGCATGCAAAGAAATCGCTGGCAGAGCTAAAGATATCCCAAAGGTCGAGTTTGAGAACTGTTTCGAGGATTAGAAGAAGCGCTGGCACATTCCATGGTTTCTAATGGGGACTATTATGATGGAAACAATACTTATGTAGAAGAATAAATAAGTTCCCGATATTTTCTGAACGCAATTTTTATGTGCATCCTATCATATTTTGTTACTATCGGTATCGTACGTTCTTGATGAGGGTATCAATGTCAAAATCTTCGTAAATACTGAAATAAATTTCATTTCCATGCCCTGGCAATAGTATGGCACACACACAGTGGCCGAATTCTGAAAGCTCGGCTGGGATATCATATTCCGTTCGACTGGGTAAGGCCATTCCAACTGAGAAAAAGTTTATGCATTGGTGAAACTTTGTTATCATGATCCAACGGTGGAATAAATAATTGCCATCGTGAGTGCTGGATTATCCGAAAATGCTGGAGAATCAGCAAACGCAGATAATATATTCATTACAATTGCCGTTCACCTTGTTATCATTAGTAATTTGTAGGCATAGTATGCCGCCCGTTATTTTTCAGCATTGGGAAAACCTATGCTTAGCTGGCCTCAAAATGTTCGATATAAAGTTTGTATTCGAATGATAAAATATTGGCCACTTTAAAATAAATAGAATGTGTAACCTATGTAGGTACTATATACCCGAGATTTTTGGAGCTATAAAATCACTTCCCCCTCATTAAACCTTAAAATAGGGGTATTTATGGTCAAATTTCCGTTTGTTTTGATCTATCTCTAAGATTTTATGAGAAAAAGATGATTCCCCGTAATGCAATACAGCCAAACAACACTTTGGCCCTAAAGATCTATATTTTTTTTAGCGGAAAAAAGTGATTAGATAGCTCTAAAACTAAATTTTAAGCCAATTAAGTACTTTGGGGCTCAGGGGAACGATTAATCATTTTTTCAGGTAACAAAATTTTATCACAAATTACATGAACTTCATTGAAACCATATTAAAACCAGGAAAACGTAAATTTTCCCCATGTGGAAAGATAAGGACTGTCTGTTGCACATATTTCAATGTATTTTCCTCTACTCAAAGCACTGCATCAGTCTCTTTCTTCTATCGGTATAACTAACGTCCATTGAAAAATATCAGATCAAATTTGCTTAATATATTTATCGATAGTCTATATTAATTGAGTTATTTACTAAATACCCCAAGAATTTTTAATTGAACTTATATATTAGGTGGACTGTCAATATGTACAAATATTTGTCTCGGCTTTACGATTTTATGAGTTTATGTATTAAAAAATGGAAAAGTGTTGTTTGTGAAATTTCTATTATTTAAAAATTCTCTTTTCTTGTTTGCTTTTAAACATGGAACTTTAAATTTCAAATACCAGCACTGTGGATAATTGAATATTTTTGGCAGCTCTAAATTTGCCATCGATATGAATTTTTAATCAGCACCCATGAATACAATGTGAGAAATACTTTTTATTAATTTGAAAGCTTACTGCGAGGATTTTTAACGACTTAAACGTCAATCACACGAAGAAAAATTGTGTATTTTGCAATTTTATCGAGGCCTTTTGGGTTTAAATTTCGCATAGAAAAATGTATTTGTCATTGTCATTATTGAAATATTTTAATTTAGCACAGCCTTTTTTCAAAAATATAAAAATATCTGTATGCTAACCACCATGTTTGAATACGCTTTGTATAATGTTTAATGCTCATTTTTTAGTTCGTCATTGAATTGCGTCTATTTTATATAATTTTAAATGAAAATTAGCGCATTGATCCGTGAAATTGAACCATTGATATCTAAAAGCATTCTCAAGACGTTAAAGTGTTTATTTTTTACCTTTTGATTAGGTCCACGAACTACTTATTACTTTCCTTTTATAATTTGACATTTTGAAAAGTATCATATATTTGTGCCCCCTGTCAGAAATAAAATATGTTCTCTTTATAGCAAAAGCAGGGTTTTGAGTATCTTTGAGTGGAGTAAGAGTATTAAGATGACGCATTACCCTTGCATGAACGCTATTATTTCCGAATATATTGCTATTTTAAAACTTAAGTTGCGATCTTCAAATTTTCATTGCATTTACGAAGAAAATATTTCAATAAATTCATACATATTAAAGGTAAAGAAAGTACCGCGGGGGAAATTGAATTATTTTGCTTTTGTGTAGAGAATCGGCTCAATACACCCTGAAATTTTCATAACGATAGCTTAAGTTTTAAATAAGTGATGCTTCAAAATAAAAAAAAGGTCGAAAGGATAGATGGTAATGTGTTCCCTTAATACCTCTATTCCTCTTGGAGTAGCCTGCCACCTTTTCTTATCTCCTGGTGTTCTTTGTCTCCGTATCTTCTAACATATCGAAGATCGCAGGAATTCGTCTTGATATGTAAGGTATAGGTATGATCAGCACAATGAATTCCTCTCGGCTTTCCCGCCGGGTCAGGTCTGCTGAATCAAGTCAACCCCTAGGGTCGATTGCGGAGTTAGCCATTGAAACAGTGAAGATTTCCGTCTCCCGTACCAGAGGTATTTCAGTGACTCCCCGACCCCTACTTTTGTGAAAGGGATTTGAAGTACAGCACTCTCCATGTCCGACGCGGCGGATGAAGCGCTAAGCCGTGATTCCCTTGGCTCTGTCCGTTAAAAGCAGGCTAATATCGACGCCGGGTTTCTCTCCACCCTTCCTACTCCATGCTTCCCCACGGCGCAATTTATTTTATTTTATTTACGGAATTGCTGACATACGGCATTTCTGCCAATTTACAGTGACGTAGTTACTAACATGAAATATGGACGTCTACAATCAAAATAGAGTGTGTAGGATAAAAATAGTAAAAAATACGTAAAATGCGTAAATGACCTCAGCCGTCGGTTGCCTCCTCCAAGTACCAAACCACACTTGTAATGCCAGGAATGGCAATTGAAACTAAATGAAAGTCAAAGTGAGTAAAATTTCAATAGTTTCGCTCCCAGCAGCGAACTGTAGAAACGAAAGGAAAAATAATTGAACCCGGAGAGTTAAACGCAGTGTCGAAACGAAATCGGAGTCAAAACTACTTCGGGTCGAAACTAAACCTCTGGGACTAAACAAAACACAGATTATGTTTCGCACCGGAGGGACCACTTGCTTCGCCTTCGAACAGTATAGTTTCGACCCACACACCGAGTACGAAGTATGGCCATTTGATTTACGGAGCACTCATATTTTTACCACAAATAAGAGAACGGTGAACGCAAACTGGCCACTCAATATTCAACTCAATGCTTTAACCTCTCTACACGTATGTCAAACGTAATGGGTCGAAACTATTCCCTCTTGTCCCCCTCCACTCAGCTTCTGGGATCGAAACTTAACAATGAGCCGCGGAGTTACGAATAATTTAGTTTCGTTCCTGGGAACAAAGTTTCGTCCCGGGTGGAAACTAAACTTCTTGGAGATTTTAATCGTACGGGAACGAAACTTAACCGAGGCCTTGGATTTTCGTTTCCCTCCGGGTCAAAATGGAACATTTTCGTTTAGTTTCACTAATAAACCCTGGTTTATGCAGTGCATTGCGACAGTTTTAAGTAAGTAATAAAAGAGGAAAATAAAAAATATGAGCAGTCGTGCACGAGTTGTGCGTCCTCCAAATGCATTGCTGTGCCGGCCGTGACTCGTAGTCGTTTAAATCCTTGGAGTGCGCCGGGGGAAGTCCCGCCATCCATCTCTCTTCGTTCCCGGAGAGAGCAGTCGTCGACAAGTGCCCCGTTCATCATCCTTTCTCCCTATTCCCTTTCTCCCTCTTAGGGTCTCCAGCGCAGAACTGGACCCAAAACCAACCGCCCCCGTGCAGCATGATAGCCGTTGGTCACTGTCTCTCACTCGAAAAAGGGAGAGAGCGGCGTAACACTTGCCTCGATTAGTTTCCCACTTGCTATATTGCTCGCGCTCTGATCGATGGTGCGTAGACTTGGCAGGGACTTATGACCTACGGATCACAAATTATTTATCTGAAGAAAAATGACTGCAGTTAAGGGTGCACATTACCTAAACGTAATACTCAGTGTTCCTAAAGTTATGGGAATGATTATAACCCGACTTTGGTGTGCAGACTCTATGCAATATGGTACATATAATATTAAAATATTATAACGCATATTTTTAGTTTTATTCCCAATGCTGTGCAAATATCAGTATGTAGTGGACAGGGAAGTACTATGCGGTAAATGCCAGATTTATTTCAGAAAAGGGAAAGTGAAAAGGCGCCCGAAGATCCGTGTCGGTAAACATCTTGTCATTACCACTTTCTTTTCAAGAAATATCGGTAAGCATTTTCATAAATGTGACCTTTTTTTATCAAAAAAGAATACTGTTTTAATTTAATTGTTTCAGCCATTACGTGGTATCTTTATTTTTGGGGGCAAAACTTCATAAATTTATGCCATAGGAAAATTTCATTATCCCTCCATTTTAACGCTAAAATATTGAATTTCTCGTACTTACTGCACAAATTCATACTTACACTATGCTTAAGTATTAAAATCTAAGGCCAGATAACGGAATTGGGAATTGTGGTGTTGTTCAGCGATAATTTTCGCCGAGGTAGTGGACCCCCTTAAAAGATGTGTGATATGTGGAGCTTGCATCACCCTGCTATTGGCCCGATCTCTTTAATTTTGACATCAACGAATACTTATCTTCTGAACTTAAATTATTTATCGGATAAATGTAAACATTGGTTTTTCCATGACTCCATTTTCAGGTCAAAATTTTTTGGGTTGAGAAATCAAATAAAATCTAGTAATATGATTTTTGAGCATTTCTTTTTCGTGGCATGCAACAGCATGAGTTTCTTAACTCCAGCAGTTAAGAAACTCTCTGTTCATGGACATCGTTAGGTACAAGTACAAGTATGAAATTCACGGGATATCACTTAAAATAGGGATATAATAAAGTTTTTGTGGAGTTTTAACTGCGGAATAAATCTCCAAAACAGCAAATAAGAAGATTTAGGAACTCCATGTCTACAGTTATACTGCCAGTTTGGTATGGAAGACCTGGAGGGTGCATCTCTGTCACCCCTTGTCGTACGTTCGTCGGTAAGCTGGCTCTCAAAGGTAGCAGATCATGGTTACACTGCGGTTTACAGCTGCCCCATTGAGTGTTAGCCAGGAAATCTAAGGTCCAGTCACCGGTCATCGACGTACACTCCCTTCCGGGTGCTTCATCCAGGACTCCTCTTAGCCCCAGTGTTCCTATTTTGGCCCCTCCATCGACTCAAGGGCACTCTCCCTACGTTGGGCAGTCGAGAGGCCACGCCCGGCCGCGAGGGTTGTCCCTGGGGTTGACCTGCGTCCGACCACCACAGGTTCACAATGCTACGCAAACAGAAGTATCCTTGAGGGAGCATAGCGTACTCGGGAGATGCAAATGGGAAGGGCGGGAGACGCGATTGAGAGTATGAATGATGTTACTCGTATCCATTCCTATCTCCTCTCTATTTTTACCCCAAAGTCACTGTTTTCTCTTGAGCATTGAGAGGGTTTGATTGGGACAAGTGGGAACACGAATGGCCGTCCGTTGCATTCACGATCAGGGTACACATCTGAGAATTTCAATCACTCTAGTTGAAAATGAAATGTGAAGGACAAAATTCAAAATAAAAATTTAGGAGTAATCTAGGGTATTATAAAGGACTGGTTGTAGCTTTACTAATTGGAAATAATTCTCTTCTTAAAACCAAAAGTCTCTATTTGACGGCTGACTTTACTAAAAATAAACTGATAAAGGTAAGATATGGGAGAGAGGTCAGGAATGCTACGCAGCGTTCAGGAAATATGTCCAAAATTGTACCATTTCATTTATTTGGCCGGATGCGGTAAATATGATCTCGAAACAAAGTCATGGCGATGCATAGTTAAGTTGAATTTCAATGAAATGAATGATTTTCTAGGGAGGATAAAAATTATATCAATCATATATCATGCATGATGGTATATAGACAAATAGTCGACCAGGAGAAAAATGCGTGTTGGAGTAGAGTGAGTTATCTCGGGGATAACAATTTTATAGGTAGATGGTGCAGCTAGAAGCGAACAGCTCACTTTCTCCTCAAATTCATATTAACTCTAAATTTTCAAAATACATGGCATTTGATTACCTTGAATGTATGTGCCAGAGATTACACCATTATAAGAGTCAAATCATCAGAAGTGCTCAGAAGTGGCCGGTGGGCGACGCTGTGCGTTTGGAAGGGTAGGCAATGTCCCGGTTTGTAAGTATTAAGGTACCTTTAATTAAGGTTGTTCCTCTTTACATGGTTTCTTTACATCCTTCAATGTGTGGTATCACTAATTTAAGCCGGACATTCGTTTTCTCTGGACCTGAGGATTTTGCCATTTCCATGTTTGTAGTTTTCTGTATGTTTGCTCTCTTTAAATGGTTATGATTTACAATCATATATTAAAGAAGTGAATGTTAAAACCGTAATGTTTTGTATTTAAGGCAATTTACTACAATGTGCAGATTAAAACAAAAATATTTTTACTTTTGGTGACACAGGGTCCGATAGTTTCTGTATAGATGTTATTACAGTCATATATTGCCAACAAATATTCACGTCATTTGTGCATACATTTTTGCTTGCATAAACTATATACGAATCCGTCTTTACTGTTGGATAATCTGAAAGAAGAGGCAGGGGTTGAGCCCCCGGTTAGTGAGGGTCAGAGGTGACGAGTGACAAGGGAATTAATTATGAAGGGTGATGCCATTGAGGAGATAATTGGGATTATTTACAAGGCGGATTGACCCTTGTTGGAAAGCATCCATCTTCGATGAATTCCCCACACAATTTGATGCCCCATGATTTAAGCCAAAGTAACTGATGATCCCCGGCAAATTATGGAGAAAAATTGATGTAGAAAAACCCTTTTTTTCGAGGATTTCTCACTATCATTCGATTAACTCATAAATGTCTTCCTTCTAACTATTGGTAGCATTCTTTTGGAATAAAATTCACATCACAATTAAGTGTGGGCTAGTAATAGAGTTTAATACCAAATATTTTTCTTTTTAACATAAACTTATATTAATAAATTGTTATATTTTATTATTTTTTCCTTATCTTGACCTCGTTTAATTCATGTTAAAATAGTTCTTGTTGTGTAGGTCTATGTATTGTGGCGGAACATGAAAACGCCACCTTTTTTACTGGGTGGGGAGGGCATCAATGGTCCCGAGTACGGAATGATCGAACGATTATTGAGTACTTTGAAACATAAAAAAAATATATTTTCCACTTTGAACATAGCATACACACACACTTATTGAAATTAAATACCCTGATGAGAATGGGGTGAACGACAAGTGCACAAGATGATATGGTTCGATTGCCCCCCCTCCAAAAGAAATACAAAAAAAAGCAACAATTTGTGATTGGTAGGATTCGTGGGCCGAGTTTACAATTTGCCCAAATTAAGTTTTTAGGCTGCTCTCGTGGTAACACTGAATTAGATTTCTGACAAGGAGTCAACAGTTTGGTGATTACATACGGCGCACCGGGATGGAGAGAAAATACCCAAATAATTTGGATACACAGTTTGGGGATTAAATCGGGTCTGGGTGAACGAGCACGGGGACGGGTCGCTGACTGCGACGTTCTTACGGTTTCTCGGAGCCTTGAGCAGTAGGAGCCGTCGATGATGCGACACGTTGGACCCCAAATGTCCGTGGGATCGGGGGTACTTTTCCTCCCGACCTCTGGGCGTTGGTCCTGCTTGTCGCTCGTCTGCAATGTTGCTCTCCGCTGCTGGCTACCTCCGTAGACAATCTCGTCCCGCTAACAGCACTCTTTCTGCACACCCAGATAGATGACGACCAATCTGGCACGTCATCAATCCCTTTCTGCGTCGATCAGGATAGCGTTTCTCGCCCGTCGACCGTACTAGAATTTCTCGCCTGGAGGCTCTCTCCGTCCGCCGCTTTATAGTGATATTGGAGGGGGATGATACACAGGGGATGGGTTTTTTTGGGACAGGAGGGGTTGCACTTGGGCCTCACTGTTGGGTGGGGCAACCATCGGTCCGAGCCGACCAAACACTGAACATTTGTGAGTCACATTTACCTCATGCCTGGGGCATGACACACTATTACACACACACTCAGACATACCCACGCTCATCCACACATATGTGATCATCCCCTACTCGGGTCATTACATAACGAGAGAAAATACGTGACATAAGGTCAGTATGTCACAGTATGTTATGCAAAAAAGTTTAAGCCAACGTTTCTGTTTATTTAAAATATCACCAGGGCTTAACTTTGTACATATTAATTGATAAATACATCAATATATCAATAAATATGTATAAAGTTAAGCCCTGATGATAGTTTAAAATAAACAGAAACGATGGCTAAAACTTTTTTGCATAACATACATTGACCTACACTCCAAGAACTATTTTAACATGAGTTATATTTTATGAAAACTATAATATATATTTTAATAACTCATGGGTAAAATAATAAAAAATCAATATATATTATTCATTTTATATTTAATGATTTAATTTCTATGGAAATGTTATCGATTATTTTAATAGAGTATTCTGTTCACTCATTTGGAATCATATTCTTCAGGACATGGGGTCAAGCCTTTCGGAGAAGGATGAGTTTGGCTATGAAGGAGAAGACTTTGTGAGTATGAGAGAGAGCAGGAGAGAGAGAAGGAAAGAGTTGAAGGGGCAAGGGCGTTTGTGCGCAGATGCGAGTGGGTGGGTTCTGTGTGGTGTGGCGGATTTCCCTGGAGAGGGAGGGGGAGAGAGGTGTTTAGAGGGATTGGGAGAGATTTGCTCACCGTCTGATGGAATACAAACAAAAACAAATTGAACGCCCCCTTCACAACCCTCTCCACAGCGAATCCCTACGTCTCTCTTACTCCCCCCTCCCCACCCTCTTTGAAAATTTTCCGCGGTTTCCGTTCATATGTAGGAGCAATTCACCAGGGTAAGAAACATCCTACATTACAGAGACGTCCTGCAGTCTCTGGGCTACCAACGTCAGCACTATTATTATTGGTCGCATGGAGGTTTCTGGAGAGGGCATCAGACGTGAATATTAGGGATGAGGTTTACGTTGTGCCTGATGTTCGAGCTGTGTTGAGAGAGCCTAATTGTTATTGTAGAAACGATCACATGAATAATTTTAGGATAAAAGACTGCAGAATCGACGGATTTAAGATGTCGCGTTTCCTTCACGTGCAGTGAGGGACCATAGTAATTGCGATGACTCTAGGACAGCCTCACTCGCGCTAGGTAATATAAAATCATCATGTGTAGTAACACACTATATTTGCAAATGCTATCTGCATAAATTTTTTTGGCATTTTATAACTTCTGTATGAATCAATTTCAACGCTCACTTTTCATTTTTCTATCACTAAATAAAAGTTTTATTTATGTGGTAGCATGTTAATGTCTTTTGAAGTCTCCTAGTTTCTGGCCTAACCGTGTCGTTGTCCTGATTGCTTAGCTAGTGTCCGGGGAAAGACCGTGAATCTAATTATAGCTAGGAAGAGTGCCGCGTGCCTAATGTGGAATCACCCATGCCAGACACCCTGGTGGTGGCTTACACGCTACCTCGTCGATGAAGATGTAGATTAGTGATTGAGATTCGGTCATTTAGAAAGGATCGCGTCAACTTTTTGCTCCTTTATTTGAGCATCCACAGGACTTAAGTTTTTGCTTTGATTGTTTTAGTTAATAATACCATAATTTTGCTTAATTCAGTAAATTAATTTTGTCCAAAGCTAAATAACTCATCCCGAATGATTGTAAAAGAAACCACTAGTCAAGAGCTATCAGATATTTGTCTACAACTCCCCTTGTGGGCAAGTAAAGCCAGGATTCCCTCATATTGTTCTACCTCGGACGAAGCAGAAATAATATATAAATTTTGCCTTTATGGTAATTATGGCGACGAGAACTCAATATTTTATGCAAATACGACACTAAGATCTCATTTCCATGCATATGCGAAAAAATCGTTGGATGCGTGACTAAAAATTGTACCTATTTTGAATGCCTTGTAAAAGAAAATAATTATATACATACGTGATGAAGTTCATAGCGGCAAATTACCCTCCGAATTCTTCGTTTGTTTCAGATAAGAGAATAATTTACTATTGAAATGTATATCGTTTACCATTTTTCCATAAATTATCTGTGATTGGAAATTTCTATTGAATTTTCACTTAAAATACGTTAGGATTCCACTAGATGCAGCCTGTTACAACTCTATAGGTCAACTTTGACTTTTTATTTTAAGCAAACACTTGCAGAAAACACAGCTAATACTGCGGATAACTTTTTAAATAATATTGCCAAACAACCAAACACAGTGCTATTGGCTTTTAAGTCGGGGTTTAAATTGCATATAATAGTTAAAAGTACATGTACAAAGTACAAAGGGACTCGAACGCGCGACCTTCGGTTTGGAAGGCGATTACTTTATCCTGCTTCCACTGCAGCCGGTCACTTCGGTCGCTTCAGTCAACAGGCTTCGGCTGGCTTCACTTTTATGCCCTGACGCTCTCATCAGGTACCACAGTGGTTAGCTCCAAAGGAACGCAGAAATACAGTTCTCGCAGTAAAAAATCGAGGCAATGCGCAGTTATGAATACAATCCCATTTCCTCACTGTGTAGTGAAAGATCATTGGTTATTGCGGAGTCACACCGGCGTCTTTGTATTGCTTGATTTTTTCATCCACTTCCATTTTTCTCATTAGAACAAGAAGAGGCTTCACCTTGAAGGCTGAAAAGGCGTGTAACGTGGGGTGGGAGACAAAACGAGCATCGATAGACGAACAGCTTAAAGAAGTGAAGTATGATGGTACGATTAGATGCGTGTGCTCAAAGAAAATGTAGTAAACAAGGAGAGAGGTTCACGTGCAAAAGTTTAGATGAGGTGTTCTGATATGTGATGTTGGTAAATGGGCTCAAAGAATTTTAAAACATAAAAGTAGCTAGATTCGTAACTCTGGTAATAGGGTGCATGCTGAAGGTAAAATACAAAAATATTCATAGAATTGTTCAGATGAATAAAAAACAATAAAAATGTTCTTTTTTACGTTATCATTTCAATTCAACTGTCTGCAATGGGCACAAACTGCAGAGGTCCAATGCCATCTTCACAGAAGTAAATGGGGCCATACGAGAAAATTTTACGTATCAAAGCGGAAAATTGGTAAAATTTTATACCTCTTAATTGCAAACAGCACAAGCTAAAAATTACTTTTAAGCACTATGCTTGAAAAATCCATTATTTGATACTTTAGTTTTACCATAAAAACTTTAATTATATATAATAAGAAACGCATGTAGCTCTAATGGGATTTATTTAAACTAGCTTTCTGGTTCGACAACTGCTTTGATAGCTCGACACATGGCCTTTTATGCATTATAATATGTTACATGAATAAGATAGATACGGTTGATGCATATGCTCTCCTAATAATTTTGAAGCAGTGCATTTAAAAATTTTCTTACTTCCATACAACCTCAGCACCATCAGCTTTGAAGTTTCAACTTTACTTCATTATCTAATATCTGCTAAGATTAAACTGAAAAAGAGTAAGCTGTTTTTCATCTGATGGTGCATGATGCGTTTATAATCTATCCATTGATGTGCCATTTTTAACGCGTGTCACAATGAAAAGTTTATGCGTTCCTTTTCCTGATGATGTTCTCTGCAACATTATCACGCCAGCAATGTCGAGCGAAACGCTGTTCGTGTCTTTGTGGCGCGGATCCGCGATTTTTTTTCGCCTCCTCTTCTCACTCTATCAAGAAAAATTCTCTTGTATTCGGCCGGAAAGAAATTGCAGGAGGCTTATGTTTTGATCCCACGCTCGGAACTTCACTTGCCGTTTTTGACTACGACCAGACCAAGTCTGTGTAATATTTCGAACGCCCCAATCCCCCTCCATCTCTCCGTATTTCCCGCACGGAAACTCAAAAGCGAAAAGAGACGACGCCAGCGCTTCAAAAGGAAACCGCAAAGCAGTTTCAATCACCGTGAGAAGTGTTGGGCCCGAGGTTTGGAGAATGTGGCAAATACGAGCGGGAGAGAGAGAGAGGAAAGGTCCTCCCTGCTTTGCCCCGAAAGTTGCCTTCTGGGCGCCCCGACTGAAGGGGTTACTCGCGGCAAAAACTAACCGCCCTCCGAAATAAGAGCGGGCAAAGGCGCCTTAAAGTTAGGAGCGAATATTGTGGGTCATACTTAAATTTTCCAAGTTCCTATTCTTCTCCCATCATTCCCGTTCCTCAACTATGATCCCGCTTTTTATTCGAATCGCGCAGCATAAAGATAGAGTGCACCTCTTCTTTTGCTCACAGCTTTATTTTATTCCCTCTAAGGATGGCGACAACAACTATAATACATAGTTAACAAAGAACAGCTTTTACCAAAACTTCCGACTTTATTTTCTCGTGCACCCCTCCGAATTTACTGACATACTTTGATACCACCTCATTCATATTCATTTGTTATTATTATTTTGTTATTAACTTTGATCCCTGTGAGTGTATGTTATAATTTTGGTCCTAAGTGATTTTATTTCATAAGGTATTAATTACGTATGTTATTTTTTATATATTTATATTATCTGATGCCTAGCGTTTCGGAAATACCGGGAAAATTAATTTTTCGAGTAGATTTAACGGCCGTATAGTCTACAAACATGGAAAAGACAATGGCCAGATATCAGCTGAAAATCAACAAAAAGAAGACTAAAATATTAGTTTGCAGCAAAAGAGAGGAGGCTAAAACAAACATCAACCTAGGAAAGCATAAGCTTGAAGAGGTGAACGAGGTCTCTTACCTGGGAAGCCGAATTACCAGCGATGGACGGAGCAAGAAATGCACAGTAGAATAGCGCAGGCGAAGAGGGCTTTCTACCAAAAGAAGAATCTTCTTACAGCTGAAAATACCAGCGTAGAAGTAAGGAAACAATTCATCAGGTGCTACATATGGAGTATGTTTCTCTTTGGAAGTGAGACTTGGACGTTGACAGCAGCAGAGAAGTCAAGAGTGGAAGCTTTCGAAATGTGGTGCTACCGAAGAATGATGAAGATAAAATGGATTGACCGTGTGAGTAACGAGAAAGTGCTAAGAAGAGTGGGAGAAAAGAGAAACCTCCTAAAAACATTAAGCAGAAGGAGGGACAACTTAGTTGGCCACATTTTGAGGCACGATGGTTTGATGAAGACAATCGTTGAAGGACAAGTGGGAGGGAAAAAGGGCAAGGGACGGCCCCGAATGAGTTATATAGGACAAGTTATAAAGGACGTAAAAGATAAGAAATAAGTAGCTATGAAAAGATTAGCGGATAGGAGAGAGAAATGGAGAGCTGCGTCAAACCAATCTTAGGATTGTTGACTAATGATGATGATAGTCTATTGTACCTTGGTGGCCTTACGGCGGGGGCGGGCGGTTTTACAGGTTTTCCGCCGACCTTAGAGCAAATGCCGGGCCAATAACACTCCCGTACCAGTGTTTATCCCCAGTAGTGCTGAAGAGGCGCAAAACCTAAGTAGCTCCACGAGATGTTATATCATATATTCCTTATTTTGAGACTCGTTTAAGTTTGTATATTGTATGTACTGTTATGTCTCGAGGAATAAAAAACTGTTGAATGGAACTGAACTCGTGGATGCCTCACGAATGGCAAATATCGTAAGTCCGTTGACTTTTGGAGAAATAGAGGGAAAGCTTATTAGCTGTAATTGCCTTTATCATAATTATCTCTCAGGGAACATGGCAAATACGAAAAGAGGAAGAAGAGTTCTCTTCCCTCTGCCCCGAGAGCTGACTCTATTTTCCCGGGTGCGTAGGCTTAAGGGGGAACTCGCGGCAAAAAACTAATCGCCTACCGAAATAAGAACGGTGAAAGGCAATAGCAACGTAGCGGGCAGGATGGAGGATCATACTAACACTCCACCTGCTTCGATTTTTCACTCACCCTTCCTATCTCTCTTGGTCGATCCTTCTGTTGCTTTTGTTTTCTCGTGTAGTCATCAGAAAGGACTTATTTAGTTAATAATTTATGAAATCGTGTGGATGACCCATCTTAATAACATTATTAGTCTGCATTTTGATCAATATCTTTTGTGAGCATAGTATTTAGAGAGAAAGAAATTGGTACTTTTACTAAATATGATCTGAGGTTTTCGAATAAAAACAATTTCTCGGAAAGATTTTCATCCTAAAACTGCCCCACGAGTTATAGGAATTTTCCAGTACGTATCTAGTAGAACTTATAAAGGGAATTATTTGACTGAACTTAATGAAATGGAATTATCTAGAGAAGAAAATTAAACTATGCAAGCCTCTTGAAAGAATTTTTTAAAACTAATTTAAGCTTTAATTATTGGACAGTCATTTTCAACGTCTCTGTTCTTGAACGCGAATATCCCTGGTGAAGCCTTCGGATACTCGGATATGAATGAAATCCTAGAAATGCGAAGTGGGTCAGGGAAGGAATATGTTCCCCCTATCCTCAATCGGTGACATTCACACTCTTGTGGCCATGTATGAGGTGAGCTCTACCCGTACCAATGCAACCCATCCTTCTGGTTGAACACCTGATGGAGTTAGTATCGGAATTCGAAAGCCGTAATACACACATCTTTTGCCCTATTTTGGTGAATTAAATAAATATGATTTACATGTAATATCCTTTAAGTGGTACAATAAATCATGGCCCATGAAAAAGTGCACTATCAGTACTCAATATCTCTCTATAACTAGAGGGAAAAGTTCACAAATACAGGAGTTGCTAAGTTAATCTGCAACGCAAACAAACTTCTCCCAAAACCAAGAGTTAGCTGGGGAGAGAATTTTTGTGGGAAATAAATACATTCATCAAAAATATATGAGTTATTGCAAGTCAATTCATTCGATAACATAAATATATCGTTCAATAGTAACGTGCGTTACTGTATTTAATTTCCATATTATCAAGGAGACTAAGTAGGTAAATAAACTGTCAGAGAAACAGCAAATTTTTCAGTAAAAACGACTGAGGCTCCTTTCATTTTATAACCATAGTAGATTCTGCGCTAAAAATAGTTCGCGAAATAAATACGACTCAAGAAATATTGTAATTATGCATCAAGGAGTAATTATTATAAGTAGATGCGGATTTATGTCTTGAGCATTGTATGAATATTAGCTGAAAAAGGATCGCAACGTGTAAATATGGGAGCAAATTTGATATTATATGTATTTTTATATAATAATGGGAGAATGCAAGACGTGCTGGGAATGTGAAAAAGGGGCCAAAAATTTCTTCAATGATGCGATGACTTTAAAACAGGGGAAAATTGAAAGAGTAGGTATTAGGAGGTAGGTTACTTATTTTAATATGCCACCAATAACATAAGTCGTCAATCCGATGATTGGTTTGAGACAGCTCTTCACTCCGCTCTCCTATGTCGTAGAATGCCTACGGCGGGCAGGGATGTGACACGTTCTTCTCTAATGCGGTGTGGGTAAAAGGGGATTTGATGGCCTCTTCGGCCGGACAATTACCACCGTATCTCTCTCCACGGTCCCGCGTTCGCTCAGCGCCACTAATACTTTCGCCCCATTACCTCCCGGGGACTGTCCTCAAACGTGACCGTCTTCCAGTACCCACTCTTCTCCATCTTGACTTCCTCCCGGAAGGTTTTACAACCGGGTGTTAATACTGAGTTTTGCTTCCCCACTCTCCAGATTGATTAAATTAAAGGGTTTATTGGCTGCCTATCCTTCTTTTTTTACGAAGGCACATGCTCTTGACATATAAGATGGGATATAATGATAAGTAATCTTGATTTGAAGCGCAAAATCATGCATCAGCTTTTGCTTACTAGAATCTTGATGCAAAAAAAATTGGATGAGTGAATTGGCGAAAAAATTGAGCTGCAATCGATAAGATCAATATAGTTTGCAACACTTTCCGGCTGTAAAAATAATGCCCTCAGGAAAAGGGAACATACAAAATAACGACCGGGAATTACTACTGAGTTTGGCTTCCACATACTCCAGCTTAATTAAATTAAAGGGTTTATCGACTGCCTGTCCCGTTTTTTACGAAGGTATGTGCTCGTGGCAGACTAGATGGGATATAATGATAATTAATCTTAAATTGACGCGTAAAATCGAGCCTCAGCTTTTGTTTTCTTGACCAGACATGCAAAGAAAATATTTGCGTGAGCCAATTTGCGAAAAAGCTTGCTCCAAACGATAAGTTCAATCAAATTTGCATCACTTGCAGTTTTTTAAATAGTGCCTTAATATTAAGGAACAAATTTAGCAGGAAATTTTATTGATTTCTAAGTTCTTTATGGAATTGGAGTAGATTTTTATTCCAAAGTTTTCATTATTTAAAAAATTATCAAACATAGATAGTATTTTTAACGTCTATATAATTGAAATAGCTTAGTATAAGACTTGCTATAAATGCTAAAATATGGCCAAAAATTACATCATCGGTGTTATGTACTCGTAAAAGGGGCGCATTAAAAAGAGGGACTTAGGTATTTATTTACCTGAATCTATCAGTCGTTATAAATTTAAAAATAATTTCTATTGCCAAACAATAGCAAATAGTAAAAAAGTGAGTCGGTTGTTTAAAAATAATTAGTTTATAATCGAACATTTCGTTATTAATCATAGATGAGAATACACTATGAAAAAATATGATACAATAATAATCCTATTCAACTATATAATAAAAAGGATTCTTAAATTGCGTATAATTTGGTTTTAAAAGTAACATCTCATATCATACAAATTGTTTTGCTGGTGATATCTCTTGCTAAATATAGACATTTTAATTTTGCTTTATTGTTAATGAAATCAATTGGATGCAGCGTTTTCGTTGATGAATATTTATTATTATTTGACTTTAGTATAGCTCGAATATCTGCTTTGAGCTCCGTTTAGGTACGGTGTGAAGAGTTTTTCCCGTTTGTTCTACTGAGTTTTCTCTCTTGAAGTTTTGCAATCTCTATGATAAAGCAGTTCGGCCATAAATTATGCAGCTATCAAGCTGCGTACAATCTACCTCACCAGTGGAAGTGTATACGTCTAGCAGTGAAATAGAGTGGTAGGAACGGTTTTCCGTGTCGAGGTGCTTTTGCATGCATCATTGGGTAAAGGTACATAGGTACATAATTCATTGAATTTTGAGTAAGTGCTTTTTTATCACCTGAGTATGAAAGAAAACGAATTCAATTCTTTAATCCAGATTATATAAATAAAAAATGCTACTTTGCAAAAAGAGGTATTGATCCCTTTTTAAACTAGATCGCTGAAAATTTTTTAACTAACGAAAATCCAAAAAATATTTGACAAAAAAATCCTCTCTTTTGATATTATGAATTACTTTTACAAGATAAGATTCGTTGTATTCTTTTTTCTAATATATGGTGAAACTGCTTAATATTCAATGTTAAAACTTTACAATCCAGAACCAATTTTTTTTGTTACTTTTATGTTATTATGTTATATTATTTTACCAGTTATTTTTTAATTTTATTTTGTTAATCTCCTTCGGCGATTAAAAAAAAATTCAAACGAAATAATTTTCTAATTTTCTCTTACGAACATTGTAGCGAGTAATACTAACATGCAGACTATACTTTAAAGTGTTATTCAAAATGAGAAACCTAATATTCTCTTCATTTACTCTGGCTGAAATATGGACTTGCTCCAAATACCTATGACGATTTTTTAATATTTCGTATTGATTTGTAAGAAATTAATTTTAAGTCACCATATCATGATTTCCATTGCTCCAGTTTTTTTGAAGTCTGCTGATTGAGTCGCCATGAAAGTCTGAATGCACCACATTTGTGATTTGGTGCATTCATTTTTAATGCAACCTTAAATCTACTACTTTCTATGAAAAGAAACTTCAAGGAATTGGCTTTCTTTTACCTAATATAAAATATTGAATCTCATCCTATGCCTGTGTTAGCATCAAGATAAAAGATGTATTTCCTTACTCACTTCACCTTCAAAGTTCTTATTCAAAATGATCCATTCAGGATGCTTGAAATTATTTGTAAACATTTTTAGCCACAAAATTGAATTTGTTTTGATGATTAAATTTGATGTACTTATTTCATCCTTTTTACAAAGATATAACTGGAAGATAAAAATTGGAAATCCCTCTAAAAAATAAAAATGCTAAGAATGACCGGTAGGGTTATGAATTTTTGTACTAAATTTGATTTACTGTGCCACAAAAGGACGAACTTTTGCCCAAAAATAATGTTAGAAGTCTTAGTTTTGTTCTATTTTTTAAAAAAGTCACCCCCAACAAGAAATTACTAATTAGAATTTCCGTCATATACAAGATATATCCCAATTCTTTATAGAGTGCTTTCAAACGTTCACCAAAGATCTTAATCGGTAAGATGGAACTCTATAGAGTATTCTGTGTGTTTGTAATTCTCTCTGAAGTCTTCTATGACAGTATTGAACTTTGTATTACTTAAATGAAGTGTCCAGAAAGTTCTAGAACATTCTCCAATTTTTAAGTATATAACTGCATAAGTTTTTGCTCGTCTTATTAATTCTTATTCTTAATTTCTTATTAATTTGTTCCAAGTCTCCAACTGCAATTTGAAATAATAATGTATCATTAGATAAGTGCAACTACTATTGAAAGGAACAAGAAGATCTGGGAAAAGATTCTTACTCAGTTTCATGATCCACATGGGAAAAGATGAACTGTTCCACTAAAAGAACAGTCACTGGAAAAGAATAGCAGGGTACTACTGAAAATTCAAGTTGTTGGACGCTATCTAACCCTTGGACCATAAATCACAGGAAGGGAGGAACGAGTGAAAGAGATAATGAAAGAAGTTACAAGTTTGTGGCTATAGAAGTTAAAATTCCCTTACTTTATCAAATCAAGTAGTACAATCAAAACTAGAAAATGTGCTAAAAGATATGATGAATGTGTAAAGTGAGGAAAATACTATTCAATGAGTGAAGTATCTGACATAACAAAAGAAAATGGTGAATGACTGTGCAGTGAGGACAGAAAGTTATATCATCTACAGATTGAGAGTAAAGGAAAAGTAGGGTAATCTGCTGAAAAGGCAGCAAGTAATGAATCTATCCATCAATCCAAAAGAAGAAAAATGCCTTTGGCATCTACTTCATCAACAGCAACTGCAACTATAATATCAACTTGTGTATCAGTGACTGAGATTAAATATGAGGAGTCCGAAGAAGAAAAATCAACAAGCATATGTAAGAATTACAGCAGAACCACAACTCAACAAAATTAGTAAAATCTTTAAATTTATCGACCAGCAAAGCATCAGCAGTTTGTAAACAGCTATTTCAGGATGTGATTAATGTGGATATGCCTTCACAATCGGGTATATACAGATCCACTATTGAGGAAACTGTTGTAATAAATGAAGGAAACGCTACAGTTGGAAAAATTATTTATTTGAAAAAAATAATGGAAAATGGAATCGAAACAAATGGAAAAATCTATGGAAAAGTGTTAAGATGGTTGTAGCCAACACTACAAATGTGGGTACTGGAAGAAAGAATCTAGTTGCTATTCAGTGTTTGCAGAAAATAAACTGGAAAAGCCACAATTCATTGCCTGTCAGCACCATGTTCTTGATTGAGTTCTTCGCTTAGTAAAGAATAATGAAATTGGAGAAAACAAGACATCTCCCAACAGATAATATCCATTTATTCTAGAACTTGTAAATACGTAACTATGAACAGCTAAAAATGAATTTCAACGATGGTAAAGAAGAGATTATTGAGTCAGCAGGATGACGTGATGATATGAAATTTCTATATCATTTAATTCGGGTTTTCCGTTTTTTTTTTTAAGAAACTGGAAGATTTCCCAAAGTAAAGTTTCAGAACACTCCTAATTTAAGTAATGCCAGGTGGAATTCCCAAGCAATACTAGCTCTTTTGTCATTTATTCTTTTACCAGAAAAAACAACCTCGCTACTCAAAACTTGTAGATTTGTTTCTTACAGTTGGGCAGATCCAGTGGAGTAGCTATGAATTACGCTCGGGGGGGTCCAAAACCAGGGGGGGGAATTTTTGAAAAACAGGGTACTATGTAGGGGGTTTAATACTACTTTTCACACCTTTTGTAGTCGAAATAACCTCATTTGTCAATTCATGGTTTTTCAATATTTCGGTGGGGGGAGGGGGATCGGTCCTGACCCCCCGGACGTCACCCTTACTAGCTACTGGACAGATGTGTGTTACTACATGAGTGTTATAAAATTTCATCGTTATAATTTAATTTATTAATTTAAATAAAAAACTGCTACAAAATGATTTTTTCACCTTACATGTATTATTGTAAAAATAGTTTGTTTAGGTTGGGGGTGACCTTTTTCAAAAACTAAATCGAAATAATGTCTTTTTCTTTAGTTTTTAACAGATTTTCATCAAATTATAGGACAGGAACATGGGGTTACAAAAAAGTTATAACCCTAATGACCAGTCATTGCTGATATTCCAGAATTTGGCATGAGATTTATTATGATCATCTTTTGGCAAATTTTTATGAATTAAAATGGATTTTTTAAACCGTTTAGGCTTAAGCAATTTTGAAGCTGAAATATGGTGAAAATTGACAGTTCTACAAATAATTGCTATTCCGCCTACGCGAGGATGATACTGAAATGATTGAAATAGCCCCAGCATACACTCAGCTCTTTTCCCCTAACACCGTGTCAGGTGCCTGAATGCGGCTAGCACGGTCGAGGTTTTCCTGGAAACGTTGAGTCCGTGCCCCAACAGTCAACGAGGTGGTTTCCCATTGGTAACCTTTTAGCAACATGACGAGACTACCATTGTGTTTCGGTCATTTCCCCCCACACAATCATTCAATAATGAAGATTCCATTCTCTATGAGACTAAGGGCAAGAGTCACTCCGTTCTTCTCCCACATTATTAATTGAATCTCTTATATCTTTTGTATCCTCTACTTTTCGCTTCTCTTTCGTCCTCAAATCTTCCCTCTCCTCTCCCTCTATCACCCGCATGCCGCCCTACTCAGTATCCTTCCGCATGGCCTCTTTCTGAAAATTTTCTTGGTGTCAATTGTACTTGTAATAGAGTTTGGGAGATAAAGACACGCACATTTTTCCATTTTTCGGTCTCGCACCTACCTCTCGGGCTATTAGTGGCAAAACGTTGACGAAATTAACTCTTGTGGCTCGGTAAGTTGATGACGCCACGAAATCAATCCTAGCGAGTTACCGCTCTTCATTTACCCCTCCTCCTTTATTGCGGGCCTCGAGTTATTCTCTGCTGTTTACATTCTTTGAGCAGCTTCTATCTTAAGTGAAAAGTTCTCTCTGAACTGGATAATGAAACACAATTTTAATAACGCTAACAGTTGAACTCGTTATGTCATTTTGGCTTTCGCCCCTGCCATTCATTTGTTCGGTGTTTATTTTCCCCACAAGAGGGCAGGGTGTCACCCGGCCGTCCAGAACGGATTCACGTGGCATAAAGGAATTCTGTCAGCGGCATTTAGGACGAGCGTTCCACGTAATGAGTGGGGAATGTGGCACGACAACCCGGTTTGTTGGATAGTATATCTTATTCTTTTGAAATTGGGTGATCGTGAATATAAAACATGTATATAAAGTTCATGAGTCAGTGAATTAAATCGAGGTTTCTTTTTTTTATGAAATAATGCCTATCGGTAACATGCCATCAACTTTAACAACTCATGAAAAGTGGACGGAAAATTGAGAATGAGAGAATGGTTGAATGGAGAAGATTTTTTTTGCGTTGCAACTCTACCTTCCATCCACCGAAGTCTACAGTTAAATTGCGATTTCCGGTGTGAGTGCACGGCCCCAAAACTTTCCCTTAAAATGCCTTTTACTCATATGAATTTGCACGCATATTTTTTATACATTTAAAATTATCCGCATAGAAACTTGCCGGATGCCAGGCGACTAAAGGTATCTAGTGCGAATGAGGTTTTTCTCGGAAGAGCTAAGCCACTCTGCCTTGACCCAACGTTGGTCGCGTGACGCCACTATATCACGTGATCTACTAGTCGCCAAGCCATTTCTATTCTTTGCCCACAAAGTATTTTAATAATTAGGAAACTCATATTCCTTGTATCCTATTATTTTATGCTTCTGAAATAGTCAACAATATGATTTTATATTTTGTCACATGTGGAATTGATTTTGATATTTTGTTTTTTTACGTGTCTGGTAGACGCCACGCGACTACTTGCGTTACAATGCGTTGCATGCTTATAGATTCGTGATATTCATCGCAAAGTTTTTAAATAGGTTTAACATTAAAACTAACAACTATTTAAAGCATAAAATTTTAAATATGCGTATCACTGCAGTGAATTTTTATAATCAATTCAACATCTGAATAAAACTATTATTGCGAAGAATTTACTATAGTTCTCACATTATTTGAGAGAACTTTGGCGTATAATACACCGTTTTCCCCTCTGCTGCATACGTTTTTAGTAGATAATTACATTGAAGTAGATAAGCCTAAGAGGAAAGGATAGAACATTCAATTTTTTATGTTATTTCTCTAAAGCACTTGTATAATATTTACTGCATTATTTATTTGGTATACATTTTAGTTATTTCATGGTGGCTCAATTCTGGTCTTCTGACCTTGGAGACCACCTAAAGCGCCTGATCTTTGTAATTATCGGCTGCAACATCAAAATGTAGGAGTAAATAAATCATTATTCATAAATCATCAAAATAGAATCGCTCCAGGAGACCGCATGCAGCGAGTACAAATGAGGTTTTCCTGGACGCGAAGAGTCCAAGCACTGGTATTCAACGAGGCGTTCATCGGTAGCCTTTTAGCTACACGACGAGGCAGCCCTTGTCTCTCATTCGCTCGGCTCCTCCCACATAATCATTCTACGAGTCGACGATTCCACACTCTATGAGTACAATGGGCAAGAATCACTCCGTTCTTCTCCCACCGAATTAATTCCGACTCGTAAATCAGTTGCGTCCTCCGTTTATCCCTCTCCTTTCGTCCACAAATCTTTTCCTCCCTCCCCTTCCGCACACCTCCCCCTACCAGCATCCCTCAGCATTGTCCCAATCCCTCAACCACCCCTCGCTTTTCCTTTCAGCCCCTTACCCACCGTGATGTGTCCCCACGCAATTCAATGTACTCCCGAGTTCTTCCACCTCTTGCCCTCACTGTCAGGCCGGAAAGGGGTGGAACAGCAGTCGCCTAATTTCTCTGCAAAAGGACCGACGCGCAGGCGATAAATCTTCCAGCACGCGGCAAAGAGGGACTGGCGACGTCACGCGCGACCGTACTTCGCAAGGCTCGAATCAAAGCATGCGGGAAAAGACTAACCTCTCGGTCCCCTTTCACAGTCATTCGCATAAAACAACTAGACTAATTCAGAGACTACTCATGGCAGGCTAATCCACCCTGGACGGGTTTCAAACCTGCAGTTCGATCCGCCCACCTCCGAGACTAGTAGAGGATGGATAGTTTGAGGCGTGCTCTCCATCTTTGCTTCCCACGCATCTTCAACCCTTCTCGGCCGTCCAGGTCGACCATTCTCCCCCATCTAATATTTTGTACCATTCTTTGACTCCCATTTGATAACGTTTTCTAAACTCGCTTTGTTGTTTGCCATCTTGTCCGGGTCAAATCTTGCAACTAAATTTTAACCCACTTCGCGAGTAGCCATCAATCTGAAATTTTCAGGGTAATTCAGAACTATTTGATAATTACTTTATTATTATTATATTCTTTAATATTTTAACGCTTTTATTAGGGATGTGCGAGTAATTGAAAATTCGAGTCGAGGAGTTGGTACTCGACTCGAGTGCTTCAAGTACCATTACGAATGTCGAGTCGAGTTGAGCAGTTCAGGTGGCTAAGCGGTCGAGCCCAGTAGTTTCAAAAATCTTCCGACAGGAGACGCAATCATTAAACTAATGCAAGAATATTGTTTGTAAAGTTGATAAATCATTCTACTGCCTTGGCTTGGGAGTTTTATCTTGCTTTGTACGTAGCAATCAACTACTACAGCTGTCGAAGTTAGCGCCGAATACCTTTTCGTCAGTGGTGATGGTTGAACCTCTTCCGACCTGGCGGCATATTCGCCGTTACATGGCTCATACTTTTTCATGGGATAATTTTATGCCCTATTCTACCTTTTATACTCAAAAAACTAAAGCACGAGTAAAACAGTTATGATTTCATTCAAAATATATGTAATTTTTGGTTTTAGCGGACAGTGCCGGTAGATGCCTGTTTTTCCCGTGTTTGATGGCACAACCGCACCAACCTTCCTAGCTTCCCTACCTTGGCCAGCCTTCCACCCTACTGGCTCAGTACACATAAGGTCATGCTTTTCATGGCTGCTATTCACTCTTTGCGTAAATGACATGCCATGCACACCACACACGACCATTTACATGTCGCACAGCTACACAGCTATCGTAGCTGCATCTTAAACAGGAGATACACGCATAAAAAAACTGAACACTCACTAAAAACGACTACACGAGTGGACAAAAACATAAACATGGAAAATTAAAATCAACGTTACAAAAAGTACACATTTACACTTCTCTCAACGCAAGAAATTTATTCCGCTAACATCTGCACACATCAACAACAAAAATATACCAAGAGCCACAACGCACAAATTTCTCGGCGTCATTCTTGATGGCAAACTCACATGTAAGCCCCATTCAAAATATCACCTTGCGAAAGGAATTGTAGCATGTCAAGCTATTTCTTGTCTCTCTACCACAACTAATCCACTTTTGCACAGTTCCCGTTGCAAAAGACAAAACAATCCATAGAAAATTAGAATCATTCCAAAACAAATCCCTCCGTTCTCTCCTAAACATTAGCAAATTATCAAATATTAAACATGTCAGAGCAGCTCATAAACTTCCCTCCATATATGATTTCGTCTCCCATTTAATTATTAACTTTAAGTCCAGGCTGAAGGGCGCAGGTAATACACTACTTATAGACTTATGGGACTACGACCCAAGTGTCCTAACTACATACACACTGCCTCACCAAGCCACTCGTCTATGAGTCTTTCATGTGTCTTAACCTTCTTCAAATTACAGGTTTATTTAGTATTTATTGGTCAAATCATTTATCTATCGATATCGTTATCTTGCTATATAAAAAGAAAGTGTTAAGAGAAATAGCAAAAACTGTAACCACAAAAGAATATTAAAATAATAATAATGCATTTAAAAATATCAATAGTTAATCATTTAAAAATTAATCAAAAAGAAATAAAAAAGGAGAAAATAAATAAAGTGCTATTATATTTTTGTTCTTGTACTACAATTTTAGTATTTGAGCTTCTCCTTCACGCAAACAACACTACAGACGACAAAAGAACATATGCGCACGTCACCTTTTTTTTGTAATTCTGTCTGACTGGTTGAGGTGAGATTGACTCATCGGTACAGTTTTTACCGTATGCGCCTTCGGCGCTGCCAGTGGGTGACCGACTATTTGTGCCTAAAGATGTCCCCCAGCAAGGAGATTGGTTGAGTTTAAAGCTATCTATCTGATATCTACTAAGTTTTTTTTTCGATTCAGTTGGTAGGGGAGATTATTGGAAAAGAGAAAAGGAGACCCAAATGATCCCTTCAGAATTTACCTTTCTCTATTTCAGGCAAAGAACGTATCTGTTTCATGCTATCATTTCATGCTCTTGACTCTTATTCTTGCCCCTTCTTCTTCACTTGCTGTGAAATTCTTATCCCATCATATCAAAAAATTGTTGTCAGATTTTTTCCTAAAAGCCAAAGTTCTCTTCTAAGGACTCAAAGGTTTTTTTTTCAAATATCTTACTCGCCCAGCAATTAAACTGGTCAGAAAATCGCTATTTCTGAGGTGTTTTTTCAATTGAAATGCACCTCAGTTCGGAGCCAATTTCAGTATTTCAGGGAAGTTTTTAGCTGCCTCTCCCCCAAAGAGACAGTTTGATGAAGATGTTTTATGATACACATTAATTCAATAAACGGAAATGCCATTTTCAATTGCTTATCTTGAAGCCATAAATAGCTGTGGTATTCTGAGGAGGCGACCGGCATCTTGGGTTACTAGCGCAATTCCGGAGGGAGGGTGGAGAAAAACCCCGGCGTGGGCATTAGCAACCTCTTAAAAATGGGACCAAAGGGACCACGGCTTAATGTCCCATCCTACAGACGGATTGCAATGCTTGAAGTGCCCTCACATCTCATTCAAGCAGAGATCGGGCAGCCTATCAAAAATCTACACCATCGCTCGGTTTTAAACGCGAAATTACAGAATGGTAATCCAACACTCTAGCCACCGCACCAACATGATCCCCATTGATGACACTATGAATTAATAAGATAAAACTTAGCCCAGTTTGTACGATCAAAATCATTCTTGTATTACATTATTTCAAATATTAAAAACAATTCCCGATTCTACGCACAATTTCTTCCAATCAGTGTCAGTGTACATGCAAAGGAAACAGAGTAGTTTCCTTCATCAAAGAAAATGAAAGGCATTGATTGCGATTCGTTACCCACCATTAGTGCATTCATAATATAAAAATTATTTGGTTTTAGAAATCCCAGTTTAGACCAATGACAATGGTCAATTTTAACCGCTTTCGAAAAAGGCCAGATTGGCGCCCATGCGATGCCACTCCACGTGACGTCACAGGGACCTAGATTCTATATAGCAGGGTACTTTTCTACCTGCTAGCAGCCTCCATCGTAGTGGTGCACATAACCTCGCCCCAAAGGTCACCTCGCACGGAGACAGCGGGAACCAGAATGACGTCACACGGGCTTTTCCCAGCATTCATACTTAGCCCTCGCGTTTTCGCGCGCTTGAAAATGTTCAGTTTTCATTTAATAGCGAAAAATAGATATCGTCATTTAAAAACCTAAAAGCGTGAAATGTGTACTCCAGGAGTAATAACCTTTCGATTTAGGCAATAAAAAAATAATAGGAAACCACCTTATACGCGAAAATGTGTCATGTTTCGATTCATCTCCATCAAAAAACCTTGAAATCGAATATTTAAAATATCCCATAGTGTTTATTTTTGCTTTGTTACAATGTCTTCTGAGGTATAATTTTTGGTAAAATATTGGGAAATAATGGGTCATAGGTTTTGTACCGTTTTTGACAGTTTTAAAATAATGTATTCATGAAATTGGTTTTCTTGGCCCATATGCCAACCTCTCTCGTTATTTTTATTGAAATAAGTTACTTTCCGTTATTTCAGTGAAGCAAATTCAAATAGGTAATTTAACCATAGAATTTTTGAAAGTAATGAGGAGAATTTGGGTATTTTTAATTCTAATCTCATGTCATATACATGATTTATTGCGGCAAAAAGGTCTTTTTGAGCAGAAAGTTATCTTTAATAAATTCTGGCAGTTTTAAAAGATAGGGTATAGAAGAGCAGAGTTTTCCCTTTTTCATTCCTCCAAAGAGTTAAGAAGTTTCTTTAAGATCATAAACTAGGTAGGTAAAGAGGCTTTTTAAAGAGGTTTATTTTTAAGCTGGGATTAAAAATACTGTCAAAAAGTATTCTAATACTATCCTGATGAATATGCACAATTTTTTCACGTTTTTATTATCGTCGGGATAAAATTTATCATAATTTTTTGGTGCCAATTACATTAAATTTCTCTATCCTAACACCGAGTTTTTTCAATTCATTTTCAATGGTAGAGTAGCTTGATAAATATTTTGTTTCTTATACGTTCGTATGAAATTTTCTTCCATCATCATTTAATTCTGTGCAGGTATAAATGTCATCATTTAAATGAAAGGAATACTTAAAGTAAACACATCAGTAAAGGGGCGGATCCAGGCTTTGTTTGCCTGGCACAAGGGTCTGACAGGAAAACGATCTTCTCATATTTGAGATTGAAAAGAAAATACAACAACTACTGTACGAAATGTTCTAAAGAGAACATTTCGTACAGTAGTTGTTGTTTCGTACAGTAGTTGCTCAGACGCTTACAAAATATATACAATTATTTATCAAATATCATTACCATCTTTTTGTCATGTGTATTGCGGAGTCTTTATGGGGGAATTTTTTTAAAGGAAGCATTTTATTTTAGAAAGCTTAGCTAATGATTTTTTAAGCGATTATGCATCGTATATTATGACATTGATAGAATGATGAAGACAATCATGGAAGGACAGGTGGAAGGGAAGAAGGGCAAGGGACGGACTCGTGTGAGTTACATAGGACAGGTTATTAAGGAAGTGAAAGAGAAGAAATACGTCGCTATGAAAAGGCTAATGGAAAGGAGAGAGGAATTGAAAGTTGCACATAGCCAATGTCAGGATTGTTGACAAGTGATGGTGATGATAATAGGACATCGGTGCTCCTATCTAAAACGATTTTAAGAGGAAGTTTAAATGCGTTAGTTTCCAGGTACTGTCGAGAATTATCATTCCAGATTTCAAACTAGATTTTTCTGCATGCTTTGGAGTAATACTAAGGCCCCACCACTATCCCTACAAGTGTCTCGCTGGGTAACGTGTGGATGAGGAAGTACTGCGTTGAGGAAAAAGTGCGTTCGAGAAGGAGTGATCCTTTTAAGATCTCAGCATGAGGTCAGAGTGGGAAGTGGGTCGTCCTCGTCTTAAGCACTAGGAGATATTGGAGCGGACGACGCGGCAGTGTAGCCATTTTTAATTAAGACCACGTTTCCTCGCTACGGCTGCGTGTTAATGACGTTGTCTTAGGCCGAAAGATTAATAACGGGAGAGGTAAGACTAAAATCGCATTAAAATGTGTCAATTCTCTCACAAGGAGATCTCTTTAGTATTTTATAAGTTTCATTCATCAGAGCACGCGTGAATCTTTGAGAGAGGCGTCGTGACTAAGAGGATCAGACTGGTTAGCGCTTAATAATCAAAGGAAAGAACCTATTGTTAGGAGAAGGAAATGTCCTTGTCACCTTGAGTATGACGAGCATTAATATACATTTTATTTAATTAAATATTCCAACGCATTAAAATATGTATATTAATTGCTAAATCCCTTCTTAAGAAAGTGCGTCACCAATATGATCCGATTCGTGAAGAATATAAAAACTCTTCATATTTTAAGTCACACATGTTAAAGATGGTATTGTATCCCATTAAATAGTTCTCGAGTCTTAAGGTGCATCAATATACCATCGTTGCCATTCTATCACTTCAACAACGCTTATTGCCTTAGACGAATATATATTGTTATATTTATATATATATTTTTTATCTAACGGTTCCCAGGTAATAACGAGTTGAGCCGAAAAACTCAAAGATATCGGATGAGAAGGTCTATGCATAGCTTTAGACAATGCTAAGAAATGTGGGAAAATCAAGAATAGGCTATTGATTTCCCTCATGGTAATTATTTTAATTGCTATAATAATTATTAGAGTATCCTATGCAAGCCTATTAAGTGGATAATGATCAGACAAATGAAAGGAAGTGAACGAAAGGCGGTTTTTTTATCTGAAAGCTTATACTTTGCCATGTTAATTAGCGTTATTCTTTCGCTCTACAATTACGGAAAAATATCTCTAAATTAATCTCTGCTGCGAATAACAGAAAGAATATTTGAGCCCCATTAGGTACGCCTTACGGACCAATAATCCAATTTTGTAGCATATTGCCTGACATCAGTGGCGTAGCCAGAAATTTCGTTTCGGGGGTAAGGGTCCGGACCCCCCATGGCCACTGCCTAACATTTAAATAGAATATTGCCCGTAATTTGAACTTAAATCTTGAAAATCGTACCTGGTGAACATAGTATTTTAACAAATATTGTGAAATTTGGCGTGCACAACCTCTTTCTTCTAGTTCTTTCATGTAGCAATGGATCGTCACTTGATAATTTTCATAACCCTGTCATTTGCATCTAATAAAGATTATCTGGGACCCGTCAGATAAAAAAATTTGGGACCATTCATGCGAAAGTTGAGTAGCAAGTTCAGCTGCTTGATAACGTTATAACCCACACCTTTACACGATAACATCTGTCTCAACCCTAGTTTTAAGGGACCAAAATTTTGTCGTTCCTTTTTAAAGAAGCTACAAGAATATAAATAGCATCTTCTCGGCATGCGAGCTTGGTGGGGGGATGTCTTAGGTTTTTAGGTTTACATCGCTCCCGATAAGCCCTTTTGCAGTATCGGCTGCAGAGGCGGAATATCTTCAGCCTTCTTTCTCTTTTGTGGCCTTAAGCGTTCCGAGGGTGGAAGTTCGTTGCTCTGGGATATTGAAAAAGAGTTGGGGCAGGGTGGGAAGAGAGGCTGGTTGCTCTAAACAAAAACTCCTAGCCCCCGTCGTTTCGTTGGAGGGCCCGGGGAACGCAGCGTGGCGGAAGTTCGGCTGCGAGTTGCGGCAGAGGCACGGGGCTCATTCCCTTTGGCCGAGCTTTTCGTTGGGAAGATAAGAAGCCGGAAGGTTTTGAGGGGCGATAGGTTGTTGCACTACGGTGGGTGGCTTAGTGTATACCGCAGAAAGCCGATACGGGTTTTCATGTTGCTGAACAAGGCTGAATTAACCAATGTTTATTATGCTCTAGGAGCATATGAGGAAAGAAGACGAGATAGGATTGGAGGCATTCGAGATCTGGGTATGGAGAAGAATGGAAAAGGTGAAATGGACGGAGAGGAAAAGGAACGAGGAAGTGCTGGATATGGTTGGCGAGGAGAGGCAGCTTTTAGATGAGGTACGGAGGAGACAGAATGTATGGATGGAGCGAATACTTAGCGGGGAGGGGATGCTGAGAACAGTGTTGGAGGGTAGAATGCTAGGGAAACGAGGGAGGGGAAGGAAAAGAATAGGATTTTTAGGTAGATTGAAAGGGAGTAGGCCTTACAGTGAATTGAAGAAGGCAGCGCTGGAAGGAAAGGGAGGCTCCCAGATCACTTCTTTAGTACTCCATGGAAACCTACGTTAATCGATAGAATACTATAACAATAATGCTCTAGGAACCTATAAGAGGGAAGAAAAGGAAATACTTATATGACATAATTTTTGTTTTTTTCCCCCTCGGCGAACAATTTCAGTAAAGTTTTCTCGGGCTTCTCACCGGGTCAGGTCCTTCATATCTCCTTCCAACGTTTCGATATGGAGGACCTGACCCGGTGCAAAACTTGAGAAAGCTTTACTGCTAAATACTTATTTGTTTTGCATCGGAAAACACACACCATGTTGACAACATATACCATATCAGTGACACAAAAATAAATTTTCTGTTGTTAAGAAATCGCAGAGAGGCTTCACAAGGAAAAAAAGACGTACATACAGGAGATTGGGTAATTTTGATGGTATGAAGTTTTTAGCATTGTTTATAGCTTGGAAAATATGTGGTTTATCACCTGGATACGCCATTTAATGCTATTCCTTCACTGCTTGCGGTAAGGAATGTCGAAAGTATGGCATATATAAGAATATACTCATAAATATCCATGAATTTACGATAAAATAAAGAGAGTAATTATTTTAATTCTTAGAGGAATGGAATGGAGCTGAACGAATTGAAAAAAGCAAGAAATAAAGGTCGGCAACACCTTCAATCTTTAGAAATTGAAAAAAATCACGTCAATAAAAGGCAATATCTTTTCGTCTCCACTTCGAGCTCTCCTAATTTGCCTTCGTATTCTAAGAGCATACAAAAAATCAGGTTCACATAATTTGTATTTTCGCTCGATTACACATAGATTTACAAAGCAGTAACATTATTAAGAACTATAACATCAGTCATTTAATGAGGTTAAGCATTCGTATTAAATTAAGACCCTTATTGGTTTAATGGATGCCAATTTTTTTTAAACAAACACTGAACTGGATTCTTTTAAGTGTTGGTAGGAATACTATTCCACAAGCTTTAGGTGAGTGCTTCAGGTCGACCATGTTTAGGTCCGTGAAGTGGAATGACGACGCAATGAAGCAGGCGGGTGATTTCGGATGGACAGGCAAACTTCTGCTCCCTCACTCTGCCCACGCACACGTCTCTGTTACTTAGGTACCTTTCCTCTCCCGGGAGGGTGGATTTCTGCTCCCGAAATGTAGGCGGTTGGCTGTAGGTTTTTGCGGCGATCGGACACGAGAAATGGCGAAGTCGAGAGTGTCTGCTATCTCCAAGTAAAATTCTTCCGCCTGAAGAGCCGTCCTTTTATATCTATTCATCTGCCTGGAAAGAAGGCAAGCAGAGTTTCCAACTCCTATTCTTTTTCTGTTTTACAGAACAAAAAAGCTTCTACAAGGGATGAACTAAAAGCGATAATGGGAAGAATGGAAAGATGTATAGTGTAGGGTGAGATTTTGTTCCAGCAGAACTAGGAGGTGGCCGTCTCATGATGCCTCTGTGGTTTGATAAAGCTCTCTGACATCACCCGAGAGTTGTACGAAATGTCCAAATCCATTTTCTTCACGACCTTACATTCACATTATGAACTCGGTGTAATTTTGTTTCAAGGGGACTCCTTGAAATTCTTCCTAGTTCATAAAAATGATGGAAGCCATACTTGACATGAAAAGCGGAACTTTGCATGCATGAGTTTTTTGTTCGCTGCTTATCTTAAACACTTAGGTGACTATTAAATATGAAATAATCAACTACCGACAAACCTATGTGAAAGAATTATTTCTGAATCCGGGAAAAACATTATGAGAATTGAAATACTTTTCGAAATTGCATCATCGCATCAATGGTACAATTTTGTGTGCATGATAGTGTAATATATCAATCGTTAAAAATTCAATAATTAATATTTGTTTAAAATCGATTAAAGTAAATTCGCAATCGGGCTGGTAGAACTAACATATTTTTAGTGCTCTCACATACACATGTATCTAAGTATTTGAAGAATTTTCATAAAATCTTTCGAAAATATAGCATCGCCTTTTCATTTTTTTTAAATTTTCTCTCATTAGATATTCTATAATTTCGCAAAATAATCCCTTCATAAACTATGTATGGGTTCTTCACCGGGATTAAAATCCCCATTTACCGAATATTAAAATTTTATCGAAGATTATTCTAGCAAGGGATGAGTGTGAATATATAGTTACGTCTGTTAAAACATTATGAACGCTCAATTTAATGAGAATATATTGCAGATATTATGATGAATAAACGTGTATTTTTGAGTTTCCAAACTAGCGATGGGTTCAAGTATTTATCAATAAAGGTAGGCATGTGAAAGCAGAAGCTATCCGATGGTATTTTTTCTACCAAGAAACACATGCATTTTTATGGGTAAATACTTAATAACTGGCATGAGTTTGCCCACTGAGTTTTATTCTGCGATTAATTGAGCTTCTACGTTCTTGAAATAACTTTTTTTCCCTGAATGCATGAGTTAAATCATGGCATACGTTTTCACAATGTTGTACCGAGTTTCGCTGAGTATCAACCAATGAGGCCACATTTGGTACCTCTATAATAATAAGGACTTACAAAATTATTTTAATCTTTATAAATTGAGATCCGTAACAAGAAATTTTATAATTTAGATCTGATCAATAAGTGATAGATCTAACCATTTCATTAGCCTGGTAATCTCTGTGGAACTCTAAATAGATTTTCCTCTGGTAATCCGGATTTTCGGCAGTTTTAGTATTCATTTTAGCCCTGAATCGTGATATTTCATTTTACCGATTCCACTCAACGAAAAAAAGATGTACGTCACTGTCGTTGGGGTAACACCTTGGTGGCCAATGAAGGATTTTTGCCAATAACTGTTATTTAAGTTACTAACGGGTGCATAAATACATGATAAAGCAATGAGTCGACGAAAAATTCCCCTCAATAACTCGTTAAATATATTTCGTGACGATTATCGGCTTTTCCTGACATAACCCGATTAACTTCCCACGTAGCTGCGGATTTACTTGCCCATTGGTTTTGCTTATTTTGATAGAATTTCGTTTTTTTTTTAAAGTCTTCCAATGGATTCAAACTTTTTAATACCGCGATGAAGCCAGCTTTCTCTTTGGCGTGCGCTAATTAAAGTGAGATAAGGTGCAAGGCCATGAGCAAACGATTGAGGATTAGTGTTGAAGCTTCTTTTAAGCCGTTATTTCTTTTTTCCCTTTTTCAAATTTTGCTCCCGTCTCATGTGACTTTTTAATTAGATTTAAATCTTTCATAGGTAGCTCTCTCCTTTGACTTCGGCCTCCAACTCAAACCTTAAAACCGTTAGCGCTTTTTTATGGCCATGAATATGCATACTTCTGTAGTGCGCGTGCATTTCAAAATGAAGGGGATAATTATGCTCATATATTCTACGTATTGAAGGGTGAAATTTAAACATGGGGAAAGTTGTGACAGAGTCCAGAAGCTTTCAAAAAAGGCCCTCTTAAGTTTTTAGTCTTTACCTGCATTTATTACAAGAACCAGCTGATTCATCTTACGTCGTCTTTTGTAGGTAGACTATATAAGTATTTTAAAATTAAGGCTGCTGGATATTCTAATACATTTACTTGTATGATGCAGACGTAAATTATATGCATAACTTTTTCAAATCTCGCATGTATCATACGATGCAGCAAACGAGGAAAAACCATCCAAGAAGAAATTTTGTCCCGCGATTGATAAACACCGTACTGACGTCAATTCATTGTAGTCCTTATTCTCACTCAGGTCAGAAACATTAAAATGATCAAAACATATCCTTATTCCATCAAAATATTACTAATCTTACGTAATAATTGATACACGTCATTGCCCGTTATTTCATAGCATCGATTTGGGGTGAAAGGGATTTCCGCGGGAATCAGGGGGCGTTTGGCTACTCTGTCATACGACTGCTCCCATGAATCGTCATGACAGCAACTTGGTCAGAGAAGTTGTTTAAACCATACACTACAATTGCGTTTTAGACCTGCTGTATTACACCAGAACACATTTCCGCAACCAAATAAAAAAATGAGAGCACACTTCCTCATTAAAACGGATAAAACAGCCTCTATACTTAAAAGGATGCCTTATTCAACGAAGGGTATTGAATGTGAATTTAAAAAGTGAGGTTTTTGCTCCAGAAAAGTTAGATGAACTCATCCACAACACTATAGAAATTGAAAGATTCTCTATCAATTTTAAAGCTGAAGACTGGATGACGGACAGTCGTGAGTATATTTAGATCGTTATTTCATGTATATTTTCAGTTAAAGGACCAATAAATACTACTGACGATAATCCTGAAGAGAGAAGGAATACAGTGACTTAAATAGCTCAATTAAAAGTCTGATAAAACAACTATTGTCATCTACTTTCCCTGTTCTCCAGGATTAGGGCAATAGGAAGCTGGAATACAAATATATTTTCTCAGTCTCCGTTATCCGAATTCATACGAAATAATGTTGCCTTCTAAAGACATTATACCGTGACAAGTATCAATGTGGTAAATACGGTGACACCTGAAAGCTTCAATTGAAAATTTTATCCCATGTAGACACTTCATATTAAAACAGCTTCTCATTTATACCTTTATGGACATTACTTATTACAGTACATTGAGCATCCTTCAATATCAAAAATAAAGTTTATGTTTCAATCCGTAGATATCCTGCTATTTTAGTTGATAAGTTTATTTAACTATTTTGACTTTAATTCTAATTTTAAAGCAATGTAATATCGACAGTTTTGATATTTATAATGAGTGTCACTTCTTAAAAATGATATAAAATTAGCTGTCAGTATAAACGATACTTGAATTCATGTGGCAGGTAAACGACATTTTTATGTTAAAAATCAAGCATCCCATGAAGGATAAAACCAAACATTTTGGCTTCAAATGGAATTTTCGGGTATTGATGCCTGCATTTTTAAACGGCAGAAGATGTAGTGCTAAATAAAGCTGTACCAAATGATGGCTCTGAGTGCCGAAACGCGTCGTATGCATTTAAATAACTATCAAAAAGAGCATATAACTTACATTTCATGATGTAGAACTTCCTGTGTATTGCTCCTGAATCGGTTGAATTTATTTGGCAAACAATTTCTTGAAAATCAAATTCCCTTCATTTTCGGTGAAACCTCCTGTTTCCTTGTTTGGATATTTGTCATTATTGTCGAGTTGGCTCCCCGAACCCATCCAAATTCCTTAATATATTGCTTATTATTCAGGTCATCAATGTGTCCGCGACGGTGTGCCTCATTTCTTTTGTAATTATGCAACTTGACATACATTGTGCCTCAAAGTTCACCACGTTATTTCCACCTCCAGGGGGTATCGTAATGTTGTTGTCTTTTGCTAGACGTTAGAAGCTAAACAGGAATTGCGATTGGAGTCCTAATCACATGAAATTTGACTTTGTACGGAATAAAGCATACTTGTGAGCCTTCAAACCCTTCCCGCGATGGCTCGAGGGATGAGCTTTTCATCCTTTTTTTATCAGTCGGCTCGTCCCTTTTCCCGCAGACGAAACCATTGATGACACCGTCCTCCAGCCACTCAGGTAACAGCGGTTATAACGCCACACTTGGCATTTAATTAAATGGTAATTTGAAAATTGTAGGTATAGAAAATAGCGGTAAAGCGACGGAAAAAGGGACGGCGGGAATGAACGTGTGATTTAGAAAATGGTGGGTCGAGCGATCAGTCTTTTGGTCCCTGATAAGCTATCGCTTAAGCTTCCACTCTGATGGATGAGAAAAATATGATTATGTGATTCAGGCATTAGCTAGTGCGCTCGTTTCCTTAATTGACGCGTTCCCAGTTTTATTCTTAATACTAAAGGGAATCCTCTATCATAAAAGCAAAGAGATCTGACCCTTGGTAAACGTCACCATTCAGGTGGTGGGTCCAAACACTGACCTGGACTTCACATGTAAGGCTGCGTTACTAATTTCCCCTGGACCGGATATCAAACCACAAACCTATGGCTTTACGGGTTATTGCGCAGATCACTACCCCATCCTGGTTCTTGAGTTTCCATGGTAATTATAACGAGGTTCATGGTACTAAATGTTGGGCCCTCACTGTTCATCAAGAATGACAAAGCAAGGGAGAAAGGACTTGAAACCATAACCGCTTGAGAGCCTCAAACCAGCGCTAACGCCGCCCACGATGGCAATATGTAATATTTCGTGCTTGCCGCGTATACAGCATTACCTAGTATCAGGAACCTGGATGGCGTAGTTGTATGCGCAGTAGCCCGAAAGGCCACTGATTCATGGTTCCATACACATTCCAGGGAAATGCTTCGCTGCTGTTCTAGTGTCAGGCACAAAATATTACTCAAAAAGTGAGACTGCTAACGTCTTTCTCTTAATATAGCGAATGAAAGCCTTAATATGAATATGAGCTATTTGTATCGAGTATTACAAGCGCAGCATGACTCATGAGCCTTTCGGCGCAGGTGGTCCAGAGCACGCTCCTTATCACTCTTCGTGAAAAGGTTTGATTTTGGGATCAATATATTACCCAAGCCAACCATCTGCAGTTTTCATGATTGAAGGCATGATATGGCGTCGGAAGAGTTTGGTATTTGTAACGTTAACATTACGATCGTCTCTTTTTTAGCGAAAAAATGTGTAAGTTTAATTTTTAAACGATATTTTTTAATATTTATTCTGCGTAATCTTGCTTACATCGACGCTTTCATTCCATTCTTAAAAAATAGCTTCCTATGGTAGCTTGGCAACATACCAAATAAACAAACTCTGTTTTAAGTCCAAGAGCGGTGAGCTTCAAATCAAGAATGCATTAGGCATGCATTCGAGGTTTTATCTAGGAAATCTTGTTTACTTGAGAATCCTTGGAATTGTGCAAGGTCAAGGGTCGTATGATTCAGGTTAAACCCTTATCAGAGTGTAAGGGGGCCGTTATAACGCTCAGCTGATGAATACCGGTCTGGGACGTGAGAGAATCCACATTCCAACCCCTCCCCACCACCGACGCTTCGCAGATTGATGAGCTTTTGGTGGCATACAGATTTAAAAACCCATTTAGACGGAAAATGGAATGTGGCGTGATTTTTAACTGGCAGTGCTTGCGATGGGATGAGGAATGAAAATGCGAATTCCTATCTCCGTAAGCGGATAATGAAAAATGCAGGGCAGAGTGGGGTGGCAATGATTGCTCTTGGGGAATGTTTGAAAATCCTCCTTTGACATTTTGTGAGTCCAAGGCAGATGTCGCGTGGCCTTTGAGCCTTTCTGCTCATCCCACATTCCACTCCTTACAACAGTCTTTAAATCTCACTTTAGTTGAGTATGGAGTAGCCAGAAGCTAAGGCCAGCTATAAAAACCTCAGCATCTAGAGCTCTACGGGATTATAAGAGATCTCTTCAGGCGTGGCTTTGTGGAGTTGTAAATATTTATGATGAAAAACAGTTGTAAATACCCTTACTTGATTTAAAATCAACCGACCAGGCTTTCTACAGCTTAATGCAATTCTAGGCCTAGAATGTTGCATAGAGATCCCGATAACCGGGTCATTGGATGCTAGAGTAAATGAGGAGTAATATTAATATGTTGTATTATAAATTATCGTAACTGTTACCGTAAATGTATTTCTGTAACCGTAAAAGTTAATAGAAAAATGTTCAAATCTTAATTTGCAATAAGGAAACAGACATCATCATCGGAATCATCTAATACATGTTCTTCGGGGAGCACATGACCTGGGATTTTTACATTTTGGCATTGTTTCCATTAGCAGAAACCAGGAATCGCTATTGTTTATACAGAGTAATTCAGAACGTATATCCAAAGCTTTTGAGGGGGTAGAGGAGACAATTTTAAGCATTTTTTTGTCCGTAAACATTAGGCCAAAACTCCTTGATTAGTGAGCTATGGCAACGCAAGCATTTTATTGAATGCGCTTTGCAGTTACCATGAGAACGGTTTTTCTAGTGTTTACAGACCTTTCTGACGCTTTATTTAATACTCTGGGTTTTTAAGGGCATTAAATAATTAAGGTTGGACGAAAATGTGCGATTAAAATTGTCGGAAACAATTACTCTCCAAATGGCTGAGGTTGCGCAACTGTATTGCTGATACTCGCTCAAAGCGCTCGTTTAATGAAGCTGAAAGATTAATTGTTTCATTGTTCTCCTGAAGTATTGCAGATTCCTCCTGAAATACCCAGTATATACCCTGAACCCTTCCTGCTTGCCACTGCTGACCCTTCCCCTTCAGATTTCGATCGTCACTTGACATACCATCACTGCTGCTGCTTCTCAGTCAATCGATGACTTATGATGCTTTCACTGGATGCAATGAAATCAATAGACCTTGATAAATCAAGAATTTTGACGGCAGGGATAAAATGCTGTCATCCAGTGAGGGGAAAGCCGTTGGGAGTGAAAAGGGATTGATAGGAGTCCCGTGTGCGTCAATGGCCGCTCAAAGCAGTTATCTTGGAAAAGGGAGAGTTACCAGCAGCGATAAATACCTCAATATTGAAATAAAAGGCTGTGAGGTTGTCAGTGGGATAGCCTCGTAGCCTATAAAAGGGGCCTTTCCCTCGCCTTTTACTGGCATATCAAACTTATGCTATCGGTTGAATTTTAATGCTTTTAAATTAAAGTTTATTTCGACAAGTTGTTGTGGATATTTGAGTATTTAGCTGCTCAATGAGTTGGAAAATTTGGTATCCTCAGGGACCAAAAATTTGTTTTTAAAAATAAATATGGCATTGCGTTTTTCTGAATAAAGTTTCTGTTAAATTAGCGATGGCAGCAGCATTGGTCGAAATTTCAAAGCCTTATTTTTTTACATATTATTTTAATAAAGGTAACAAAATATTAAAAGGGTTTTGAAAATAATTGGCATTGGAATAACTCTTGTTGGAAAAAAATTCACTCATTCAATTGAAGGCTTCTTGGTCAAAAACGGGAATTTGGTGTTATCTTCCTATTATAGCGATTTTTATTCGCACTATTTGTGCGCTTATTACCTACCCCTATGTTTGTTGGAATCCTAAAGATAGTAGAGAGACCGCTCCTTACAATTAGGCTCAATTTGCCTTTCCAAAACTATTTTCTAAGTGAATCATTCTTATGATTGGAAAGGTGAACAACTGTTTTCAATTCAATCCCTCGCATACTGTTTTTCTATTCTTTTCAAAACCAGGCAAGTTAGATGAAGAATATGTGCTATTGTCGCACTGCCAATCATTAAAGAAAAGTAATGTAAATTATTATCACTATGGAATACAGTAAATGAAAATGATTTTTATCATACAATTTGACTTCGTTACAGCAGTATTTACATTTTTTTCTGTCACAGTAGTATCTAAAGCCAATTAGCCTGTGGATTAATTTCGTCGCAAAGATTGGGTACATTTCGCTTTACATATTCCTAAAACTGGTCCCCATACTTCAACGTTGTGTATTACTGAAATTAATTGATATGGGAAGATAATTTTATGATTATGCATTTTCATAGACTGAAGATAGACTGTGCAACTTCTACTGCGAACATAAATTAACTGGTTATATTTATTTTCAGTATCAGCGTTTTGACATCTTATGATTGGAGGGCTAAGGAAGATAGGTGGACCCTCAGACAGCTCTCCCACCATCCCGGCACGTAAGTGGAAATTAATACTCTCCAGTAGCCTGAAAATTAAAAGAATAATACAGGTACCTATATTTTGTTACTCAAAAACAATGGGGAAAATAATATTTTGTCGTCGGTATGCAAATTTGAATATATCCAATATGTTTCATATGTAATGCTTATATCTCAGGTAGATCTTCATTGACACTAACAATCTTGAACATGAAGCAAGAAGTATTTTTGATTTTTTTTTCGTGATCTTTTATTCTATATTTTGTACATGTGTTTCGATTGAAATTACTATTGTAAATCGCGTTTATGGAGCCTTAAAAATATTGAGTCTTTGAACAATTGAAATATTATGGTCTATATATACATATATTACGTGTATCAAGTCACCACTCCATTGGTAAAAATTCTACGTCATACATTTTATCCTTAATATTTTTTATCCTTAACTTTTTACCTTCTCAAAGTAAAAATTTCCGTAGCATAACATAAATTATTTTGGGAAATTTTCTCTTGATTTTGTAAAAATAAAATCGTTTCTTCGACGGAAAAAATATAATTTAATTTATTCCGTTTATAATGGCCCGTTTTGGAGCATTCCCTCTACTTTAAAGACTGAAGTGGTATCCTGCCAAAGGAATTGAACGTAAAATAATCCCTGTCAGAGGTCATTCTTTTACATAACCATCGGCTTCTTAAATTTCTGGACATTTTTTGATAAAATGCATGAAATTACTCGACATATTGGCGACACAAAAGAGGTTTGACTGCTGAAATGATGGCTCTTGTTGCTAATGTGATCACAGCCTATTGTTTCTTACATCCAACATGTATTTTCCCCTGTCCCAACCGATTATAATTATCAATATCTCTCTCGCTCCAAATGGTTTACATTCGTCCTACATCCTAAAAATTTTTTTTATGAAAATAGAAATTTAATAAGTGCTCAGTAGGACTCAGTACTCAAATTCCTCGAATTCGAATTTTTTTTAAATTTTAATGCAGTCAATATTTTTACTAACAGCTAACACCCCCACCATGCCTATTGATGCCGTTTGCGGGATACTATCGTATTATAAGTGTATATAACATACTTTTTGTTAATGTTGTCGATACTCGGCATTTTTTCCAATTTTTTGGAACAGATATTATTATTTTCATATACACTCGCATCATTTGAAATAAAAAAATTCCATTTTCTTGTAGATATATTCTTTTTTCTAATAAATACAGGAAAATTTGGTGGAAACCTTTGGAAAATTCATCAAATTGGTTGTAGGGTATGATATTCTCTTTCATCAGTCTGTAGTACGAGGATAAGCTGTCTAGAAAATCCTTTACTTTTATGGAATCAGGCATGAATAGCATTATTGTATCAATTCATTAACGTTCTGAAAACTCAGGTTTCGATACCGCATTGAGTTGCAACGTTACCTATGGTTATTTCCAAATTAATGCTTTCTATACTCACGCAACTCTAGTTTTTTCAACTGTGGAAGTTTTTAATTCTTTGTGGAGTTCACAATTCCATGTTACTCATCTATTACTAACGATTCAAAATTTCTATAAAGGGTTTATAGATGGAAGAGATCTTTATTAGTTAGCGCTTTTCATATAAATTCTCTTTTTTCTACTCATTGGATAAATTCCACTAATCATGGCGATATTTAATACGCCCTTACCCATTCATACAAACATAAAATTTCGTTTGAGTTTCGGCACGTCATATTATTGCCATAAAATTGAATTCAGCGGCTTTAGAAATAAATTTCTACAGATAATTCGCTTGTGGTACTCATGAAATTAGCTGTAGGGCTAATTAAGTATGCACTTAGCTGTAGCGCAATAATAATGCGGTTCTATATGGGTGGTCTGTAGAGTCATACTTAATAATAGGATAATGCTGCTCTTGAACATCATTGCATTTAGAATGATCGGTTTACGCAATGAACTTTTAATTAGTATTAGCTGGTGAGTTCAATTATGGCGTGGCTGTAATTAAATGCGATTTGTGTAGTTCCATCCGCATACACCGATCCGAAAATAAACAAACTCTGAAATTCTTTATCCAAAAAAAAAAGATGCACAATTAGTTTTATTATTTGGGGAAAAATTAAAGTGAACGGATGATAAGATATTTTTCGTAATTATGTGAATATGATATACTTTATGTTTATTGCCCTATGGTTAAGTATCATCTTCATTTTTTTGGCAAAGGACATCGCTAAAAAGGGTGGGTTTTACTTTGAAAAGGATCTACTCCGGGTAAACAGTAATATTAGTTGTTTCCTTGATACTCATTAATTAAATACTACGCCATTGGTTTAAACTGTGTAGCACTCGATATTCCTTGGTTAATTGAGAACAGTGTTTCTGCAATTCCACTGCTGATATTGGATAATCTATATCCATGGAAATAAATCTCTGAAGAATGACTAATGCAAAGTAACTAATTTCACTGCATTGCTTCAACTAGATAGTTAAAAATGACTTTTAATTGCTGAAATAGCAAAATAACTACATTTACGGGTCCGCATGTCTCCTTTTTGAGCATTGAAGCGTAATTATATACACTTTCTTGATAAAGTAAACACGAACTGCCCATAGCGTAACGTGATATAAGATTTACCTAAATATTAGTATATACCGGTTTTTAATTATTGATAATATTTAGTGAAAGGTATATTGTATTTTATATATGACCCACTTGAAGAAACGGTAGTAGCTCCTCAGTTTCATTTACATCATTGGGCATTTAAAAAACTAAATTATAATTACCATGGCATGGTGGAAAAAACTCTTTATAAGGCACAATCCGGCTGATTCGGAATGATAGGTAGATATCTTTTTTTGAAATCGTTATTTTTTTAAGGGGATCATGCTTACCCCCGACATATTCCCAGTCCGCCCACCCTTGTCCATTCGAAGATGGATGCAATACTGCGCAATAAATAAGAAAGCTCCAGAAATTTGGTTGTGAGATGACTAAAACGTACCTCTATGCTATGCATTAATTTTTAGTGGAAGCAATTGAGAAATCGATAATTACTGCGAGCATCCGGGAAAGCGTATGGTTTAGTTTGACGTCTTGAGTTGACTTGGCCAGGGTCGTAGAAATAAGGTCGTGGAAGCAGGCAGTTGAGGCTCCTTTGGTGTGTCCATGGAGACTGTAGAGGAGGATGTCGAACTACATTGCTGAATCAAGTACGGCGAGCCGGCCATTCTTCTCTTCAGACGGTCACAACTCCCAAGGGAGGAGGGTGCGAACGAAGAAAGAGGGTGTGGGTGAAATGAGGGTAGTGGGTAGGGCGTCGCTTATTTTTTATTTTTCCTCGGATTTTTCATTTCTACTTCTTAAAACATGCTATGGGATGCAGAATGGATATCCTAAACATTTCAGTTCCATTGATTAACATTTAGAGATCGCTCAAAGAGAATAAATTGCACTAATATTCAATTTTACCTATTTTTTGAAACAACACCATTTTCAGGGGTAACGCACGATTTTATAGTTCATGGGGACCAATATTCGCTCCATTTTTACGTCCAATCAACAGTTTTCCAGGAATACAATACTTCTACGGGAGCTACAGCCGTACGTCATACCCCTTCAGGCGAGCTGGTCGCTCGCAGGCAGGTCGCACTGGTGGTTTTATTATGTCCTCTCCCTCTCTCTCTCTCCCTTTCTCCCATCCAGCCTTGCCTGCATTGTCCCCTTTTTAATAAAGTCGTATTTTCACTCAGTCATAAGAAAATCTAATTCATTTTTCTCCAGCAAAATAATTACTTTCTGGCGCGGCGGCTTTGTTTCACGTAACTCATGTTTTGACAGTGAAAGTGTTTTCAAGGCGTTTAGTGTAAAATTATTTGTCTCCTTGAAATGAAGAATGCGGAAAAGTATGGGCTAAAATACTGAGATGTGAACGCCAGTTGCGAGTGTAAAAACAATTTTCATTTCTCTACGACATACGATTTCACTGCCTCACATTAATTTTCTATTATCATCTCCATTTTTCAGCTCTATTTTTATTTTTTCATTGAAGAATATAGAGAATACGAGTTGTAGTGATTTTATACCACCATGCAGGTTTCCTACTCGTAGTGATGGCATGGGATTACTGTCTTTTTCAGCGAGGTATAGGTAAATTCTTTCGTGCTGCTTCGAAGGTTTTTCAGTAGGCTTGTTGGACTTCATTACTTTTTTAAATATTCAAATATCTCCTCCGCTAAGACAATTAGCGTATTTAGAGTGATTTTTGACTCAGAATATTTACTTCCTTCCCCATAACCTTAGTTGCATTTCTGCAAGGCTGTAAAGTAACTATCACGTTTTGAAGCCATCTTTCTACATTTTATAAAAACTTTATGGGTAATCTGGATAAGTGTCTCTCGATGTTGTCATCCAAACTTTTCCTATTTCTTACCTTCCACACTCTACAGCCCTCGCTAATTAATAAGCAAGGCCCTAGAAATCTTAGGTTATTAAAGAGGCAACCTAAATATCAATTACGACGCTCTGAGTTCTTATCATTCTAACTAACGTATGTCACTAATCGATTCTTAATTTTGGTGAGAATATATCTTATTTTAATGGAGAGTATTTTCCTCAATAATTTGTCATGGTATGTCTATGAAAAAAATTCTTCTCCTAATTCTCTTTTCATTCGCTTAATTCTCGGGGCGAATAGCGATTTTCCTCTTTGCTATGTGAAAAAAGAAATCATGCTATGGTGAATACCTACCTCGCTTATTGTAAGAATATTCTTCATCCCCTATTTGAAATGTAAGCAAGACATATGTTCAATTAATTTTCACATTCACACAATATTTTTACCTCTTTCGTATGAACATTGATATTCCTCACTTGTATTTCAGCCTTTTCAAAATTTGCTTTTAACAATCTTGTGCTGATTTAATTGTTATTACATTCATCTCGTTAAGAATGATTTTGATGGTACTTGCACAGAAGAAATTTTAATAAAAATTTAGAAAATTTAGCTTGGTAACGTAGGGATCATTTTCCTCAACAATAAATTTAATTTAAAAACAAAATTACATATTAGATACAAGATATCCGTCTTTCCTCCGCTCCATGGTCTCTCTTCACGAATCAGCGAATGATGCCAGCAATGAAACCTGAGGATCGGTAATTGAAAAGGATCGACCTCCCCTGGGAATGGTCTGCGGGAGGCGTTGGCGGTTGGAGCGGGCGAATTCTGGATGATAGCCCCTTAGAACTCAGTGGAGCTGCCAAAATTACGTGTATACATTAGCGATAGGGCGCCACTATTACTTTATAACTCTATTCTTCGATTAGTAGGAGAGTTTATCTTAGTAATAGCGCTGGAATTACGTGAAATCGAGCTTGTATTCGAACTACTGTGGTGTTAGATTTATGGCTTTTATGCCTATTTTTTCTACTTTAATATGTGCAATATAACCTAATTTAGGCTACGAAATCGTTGAAATTACATTTCAATAATTTTGTTACGGTGGGAACGACAAAAAGCAACACGTTTCTTAAAGTGTTGGGCGCATGTTTTACCTACAAGATATGGTATAGGTATTATAACTGATAAATAAGACACTGTAATTCAAACAAACCTTCGTGCTTGCTGAGTGAACCTCTTTGTTATTCATATTGTGAGTTTTAAATGCATAAATTTTACAAGAAAGAAGGGATTATCAACATTTCAAATGGAGGAAAAACAGAATTTGGTGATCATAGAGTTTCGTTCTTGTTAGTGTTGCAATCCGTTTGTTCTTAGCGCAAAAAACATTTAATTGTCTACGTTGCCAATAAATGCATTTTATTTTATGTATTTCGTGAGACTCGAGTGATCAGAATTTCTACGCAATAACAGGACTCATTATCGAGTGTTTCTAATGGTGAAAATTCATATTTTTATTCTACGATACTCTTTGTGGCTGTGTTTATATGTCTACTGTTCACGAGGATACCGAAAGTCCCCCCTGAAACTGACTTTGAAATATTGTTAATTAGACTCGTAACTGATAGACTATCTGGTATATGTGTGTAGAGGAAATGTCTGGATTCGAATCCTGGTGTAAATGTAAAATGTTTTCCATTGTTGGTAAAAGTTTCCATAGTGAATTCCATGCTTCATGATTAACTTGGATTTATTGATTAATTTAATTTTATTGATGGTAAACCAACTGAAAATAAGCAAAAAGAAAACCAAGAAATTATTATGCAGCAGATGAGAAGAAGGCAAGACTAACGTTAAAATAGGGAAAAAATAACTGGTAGAGGTTGATGAATTATGTTTTTCGGAAAACAGGATAAATAGCGAAGGTAGTAGCGAGAAAGAAATTATCAGCAGAATAGCCAAGGTGATGAGAGCATTCCACCAAAAGAAAGATATATTTAAAACTGAAGATTTAAACATAGAAGTATGGAAACATTTATCAGAACTTAAATTGGGACTATGCTCTTCTATAGAAGCGAGGAATGGACGATTACAGCAGCGGAGAAATCAAGGGTGATGAGGATCAAATGGATCTACCGAGTTGGCAATTACGAAGTCCTAAGAGTATAAAAGAAAAGAAAACCTTGACGAGAAGACAGAGCAACCTTATCGGCCATAAATTAAAATATAATGATCTGATGAAGACTATCATCGAGGGATAAGTAGTTGGCACGTACGGAAAAGGAAGGCCTCGAACATAATTTATAGGATACAGGCAAAGAAGGATGTGAAAGAGAAGAACTGCGTAGGTGTGGAAAGATTAGCTGATAAGAGGATTGAGTGGAGAGCTCCCTCAAACTACTCTTAGAATTGTTGCAGATGAAAACTTGGGTCTAAATTGAAATCATAATCGTAGGAATAGAAGAAATAAAAACTTGGCTATTTACGCAGGGTAATTTATTGTGACCTATTGTGTAGGTCACAATATATTACGATGTGGAAATAGGCACGTTTTTATTTCTTTTATTCTTACGATAAAGGATTTCCACAAAGAGACGCCCGCTACTATTAAATATATTTTAAATTATAAGTCTAATGTGAGACAAAGTAAAGTTTTTACACACAGGTCGATTTAAGTAATGTGTTGGAAACCCATTTCCGCCCACTCCAAAAATGTGGCTACATCCTACCGTGATGGGAAAATGAGCCTCTTGATGAAACATTGCGCACTATTTTATTATCAAACTATCACAAATATGTTTCTTAATGTTAATTTTAACCCAGAAAGTCCATTTGTCTATTTTTGAATCTAGTGAAATGATCCCACTTGCTGAAAGAGGCAGGGGAATACTGCAAGAGGCAGGGGAATACTGCAATTGCGATGTTGCCCCTTATTGTCTGTAAGTAAGGTGCAATTATGATGGAAGTAAAACAAGGAAGGCTAATGAAAAGATGGTTTTTACTTTCCTTCATCCAACATTATGCTTTCCCTAAAGATTTAATCCTTTTTTACGCTGGTAAAAAATAGAACACATTAGATTTTGACACCTTAACCGCCCAGTGTAGCTAGGTGGGAAAATGGATTGATTAATACATCACCAAAATATATATAAGCATAACTTAAGACGATAATAGGAGTAAAACGCCTAAATATCTTCAAAATCGCAAGCAGAAACTTTTATAGGAGGAAATGGAAAAATAAAAAAAAAAAACTGTTGATTAAAAAACGGATTCATTGAAGTATCGGAGAATAATGACATGTACCAATCACACCTATATAAACTACCTAAAGTAAAGTAGATTCTTAGGAAATTGTTATCCGCAGCCTGTGAGGGGGTGGTTTTCTCTTAGGGTTGGCTCCGGCGGCGGAGGCGGCTTCGATGACTCAGGGGAGATTACTCTTGGGGTGGCGGGTGCGAGCGGTGTATTGAAACACATATCCCACGGGACCCAAGGCCTCCCACCACCCCTCCAGCTAGCTCTCTTCTCATCCGGCCTTTTCACCTTCCCTCTCATCCCACGCCTCATTTTCGCTCCAACCCATGGATTTGTGGTTTCTCTCGTGGAAGTGTCATTATCGAACTTTCACGCCCCCGTCCAAAAAACTTAGCCCGTGGTCTTTTAATCGAACGTGTCCGCACGAGCAAAGATGATGTTACAGCCTGGATTACACTTTTGTCGGATATCATCGAAGAGCATCCATGTGTTGATAATATTAAATATAAAATGTATAAATGTCGAATACATTACATACACCTGCATAGGATTAAGTAGAATTGCTATGCGTGGTAATTGGTTTTTCGTTAAGCTTCCATTTTATACATTAAAAAATGAATTAAAATAGTATACTAATCTCTTGAACCGAATATTTTTTGACTGAACGCTAGATTTTCTTTTGTTTCTGGATTGTATTATTTATTATGGAGGAGCCACCTCTTAAACGATTTATATTGTATTTAGAATATCGGTTGCTACAGAATACGAGATAGGAGGCAGTAATGGCTAAACATGGGTACCGATGCAGGATTTTACACTCAAAAATCTAATGAAAATAACCTTTAGGATGTCTCAATTTGGTTTCTGTTTTATTATCTAGATAAGGAGATATTCCGCTGAGATTTCTTCCCTTAATTGATAACTTATATTACTGAGATGAATTCGCGAATGAAATCTTTGTTTTAGAGGCAAGGAATCTCCAGCGGTGAACTCTCTGGACTTAATATCGCCCATTCGAGTCCCAAACTTTATGTGTTTTTTTCCTAGCATACGGTGGAATATCTCAATTCCATTTTTTAAGGCCATTAATTGAATACATTTGGTGACCTTGCATTTGTTAAAATAGACGTTTTTAGTTAGTAAAAAGGTTCTATTAAGCATTATTTTATGTTTTATAATCGACATGGCTATCCCTTTAAGCCTTAAAGGGAGACGGTAGAGAGGCCTACTTCATCTTCTATGTATATGAAAGAGGGCATCTATTTGTATGCCCGCCAAGACTTTCCATTTGGTGACACGGATTGCAACCTAAGATGGTACATATGTGTATCTCATGCTTATAAACCCCGCAGTGCTACTTTTGGCTGCGTACTTTGCGTTGTTTTCTCATTATTGTTTGTTACATCATATCATTCAACTTCTGCGGATGGACATCCTAACGGGTAGGCACAACTCTTCACATGCTAAAATTTCTGCAGGATCATGAAATCCAACTTCGATGGGCACTATCTTTTCCGAGCAACGCTGGGTGGCCTGATAGTTAAGTATAGATGAAAACCATGCTAATGAAGATATTCGGAGTGATATTTTGATATCTGATTGTATAATTTTATTTACTCTTCAATCAAAAGCATTTCAGTGACTCATCCGCAAGTGAGCACTTTCCATTAAAATTTTTATATCAATTCTATAAAAATCTTTATAAAAATATCTCTTTGATGTAGGTATTAAAGGTTTTTAGGTGATTAATCGTCGCAGTTCAATGCGATTTGCAGATTTGGATCGATGAATTACTCTCTAATGCAGACCTTCATATATTTTTACATACGAAATGGAAAAAAAATCACAAGTAGGTAATCAGGCGCCAGATGTCCAAAATCCAAAATGTGGGTCACGAACCCTCCCCCAACTTTTGCCCTGATGGTCGCGGTGACTGCTTATTCAAGCTGTGATGGAGTTGACGACTTCCGGCTAAGGCAAGGAGGAGTGGAGTAATTTAGGTTATTGACGATAGGTCAAATATGAAGGGTAAATGACAGTAGGATGTATATACACGAGAGATGAAGAGGAGGAGGAACGACGAAGTGCTAGACATGGTGGGTGAGGAGAGGCAGTTTTCAGATGTGATGCGGAGGAGACAGAAGGTATGGATGGAGCGAGTACTTAAAGGGGAGGCGATGTTGAAAACAGTGTCAGAGGGCCAACGAGGGAGATGAAGGAAAAGAATAGGGTTTTTAGATAGAATGTGAACCATTTAGGCTCTTCGTCTCTACCAGAGGTTTTAAGAGTTCTTTAAAAATTATGTTATTGGAAGAATTCCTGGGTTGTGTATGGATGATATTCATGCTATACTCGATAGTAGCCGTTGCTGCTGACTTACTGCTGCCATTTACTCGATTTCGCCCTCCGTATATCATTCATTCATTCATGTAAGACTTACCTATGGAAAGTAGAAAGCCGATCCAAGGTAGAGGGTAAACAGTAAAGATACTGAAGCGAAGAGAGAAAATTTCCAAAACATTCAACTAACTATAACAATAACTAACTAACAATAACTCCTTTAGGATCCTTTTTATTAGCATGATGAAGATCGCTCCGGATGTCGGTTATTATTTTATTTTTAATGCAGTAATATTATTTCATGCTAAGGCAAAATGGCTAGCTGTTTGAATAATGGGTATTAAGTTCCATTTATCTATACATTATTCTAATTTAAGCCTGCGAGAATGGATGTTTTTTTGTAAAGGAAGATTACAGCAATCACTGGAAAGCTTCAATAATCAATATGACTCATGAGAAGCACTGTATATTATTATATAATTTTTTGCGACCGGTTTCCTTGCGGTGCGAAATCATCTGGTCTTGTTTGAATCAAAAAATATAAAATGGACATGTGACGACACAAACTATAGGTTAAAGTCAATGCTAAAAAATAAGGTTGTGAGAACTGCGCATTGGCTCAAAAGAAGGGTTAATTGACCAGTATTGCACCTCACACCAACGCTTGGCCAGATTAGTATGACTGAAAATGTGGTAATATTGTATTCAAGCAACATGAATAATAGCATCAAGGTCTGTTCATCAGTGATTTATTATTAGGGGTAGCGAATTGATTGAAATTGATGGATCTCAGTTTTTTAAAGCAGAAAATACTGAATTTCATTAAATGTACTCCAGCACTACTGCGTAAATCAATTCTGATGTTTTGGAAAGTGTGTCATTTGACACAAACAATGAGTTATGTATATTTCATAGCTTTAAAACCGAAAAAAATAAAGTTACAATTACATAAAAGACATTTAAATTACAAAATCACTCAGGATTTTACATTTTGGAGACCTTGCATAGCTAATTGATGTTGAAAGCGGTATAGCGGTTCGCAACATTTTTTTCCTCCCGTACCCCTTATGTAATAAAATGTAACGTTCACATTTTATTACATAATTTCACTATGGGTTGATGACACTTTTAGTTATTATTAATTGTCTACATAGAGATTTTGTTATAAAAAACCCATATAGTTAATATGCAGACATATTTCTTGGTTGAGACCTAAGGCGCACAACTGTTGCCAGACTATTATTAGAGAACGTATCGTCCTCCATTACCGATTATTTTCGGCGTACCCCCGACTGGTTCGACTGAACCGTTGGGAACCGCTGGCATAACAAATTATAAATATATTAATTAAAAGCGGAATAGATTTTGAGCCAGTGTACGCAAAACGAAGTATTTAGGGATAACTACAGCGATTCTCCATGAAAAAAGTGAAAAGAATGATACAGCAACTTGATATTCAGGGTGCATGTGCCTTTTGGTATACATCAATATTTGTTTTTTTCATTTATCTCTCGTGTTGTGTCTTGTCATTCTATCACTAGAAAAGAGCGCCGTTTGGAAAACTAGAGAAAGAGCAAAGGGGCTTCATCGAAACGGAGGAAGTAATGGGTTAAAAATTAATATTTCATTTCCGGGGTTTTTCCTTAATGTACTCTAGCTCTATTTTTTTACCCAAGAGCAAGGTTGAGAATTGAATTGTGCTTCGTAAATTTTTAACAGGTATCCATTGCTGTAGTAATTGCCAATTGAGAAAATTGAGGTCTAGGATAACTGCCTTTGTAGCTGATTTTTTTCAAGGCTTGAAAGGAAGTTTTTTTTTTTTTCTCACTCAGAAGGGGTCCTTTGTTGATGAAGAAAGAAGTAAAAGTTGACCTCAAAGACTCAATCCCTAATCTCTCTAACGACCTTTAAGACTTCACCTCTTTGACGCAGCACCATGGTCACAAAAGTAGCATTCACTTCTTTCATGGTGTTCTTACAAACGTCCGTCTATGTTATTATCGTTCGTTACAATTACGTGTCTTCTCGTGAGCACTACAAGGCAGGATAGACGCATTTTACATGTACTTCATTCATCATTCCCTTGTAATTTCTCGATTTCTGAGGAGGAATAACAGGTTGAGTCAGGGTTATGAACATTTTTAACCTTCATCTTATGATGTAGGCGTACTTATCGAAACGGCGGAAATGCGAAATTTAATTAATGAAAACACTCATGGCGTATTACTTTATCACTTTTTATTTACATGATATTCTATTTATTGTAAATTTTTAATAAATAACTTCTCTTTAGAAGTATTCAAAATCATTTGCAATCTGCTGTGATAGAATTGCCATCGCCAGTGCTTGCCATACCATATAAATTTTTATATTCAAAGACTAAACATGTTTTTGATGCTCCATCTGCTAAAAATTATTTTCAACACTTAGTAATGGATTAATTTTGCCTACCCCAATCATTACGTGCAGGGGAGAATAAAATATATTCTTCCCAATGAATATATATTCAAAGTATAAAAAGCATATGCTCTTAAACTTTGAAGAAAGAAAATTAAAATTAAAAATGCAAAGGCAAAGCTTGTTGGGTTTTCCTCCCATAAAATAAATCATTTACTATTGTCAAAAAATTTGAAAGCATTCGTTAAAACTTCTTCTCAATCGTGAATCATAGAATAATGACAGTTGTTGATATTTGGGCCATTGCATATTATAGGCTACATATTAGGATAGTTTTAATTATTATTAAAGTAATAATATGCATGTTTCTAGCAAAATAGTTAAGGATTTCCAAATAATTATTATTAGTGGCATTAAAAATTCAACTCCGCATGAAAATGCTTATTTTTGCTCTTGTACCACCATAGCCTAAAATAAACGTCATTTCCTGATTAGAAGAGGCTTAACGTGAGGTGTTTGCAAGAAAAAGGTATTGAGTCTTGAGGAGAACTCCCAGTTCTCATCTCATCCAGTAAAGCAGCCTAGTACTTGATGAAAAGAAATACTTTCTAGCGTGTAGATAAAGACAGTGATGGAAACCACTGGGTAATTAAATCCACTAGGTCAACACCATTCTGGGTCCCTTTCATGATTTTACGCGTAGAGTAGTAATTCTTGCACGGTAGCCACATGGTTTATGCAAGTTTTATACACTAAATCAAAGGAGTTGTGTTGCTTTTTCTACAGTAAAAAAAGAGGTGAAATTGTGAAAACTATCTAGGAATAACAAATACGAAATTTATGATGTTACAACAACTCCTTCTCAGAAGAAATAAATGGAAATACACCTAGGCATTTATACATTTATATCAATCAGTTTGTTCATCATCAATGAAAAATAGTATTGAATAACATGGTTGTATGTTGTGTAGCCTAATATATTGATAAACGGTCGGTCGCCGATTTTTTTTGCGTTTGCAAAAAAATGTTTTCTGGTAGTTGAAGTAAGACATTTACAGGGCCACCATCGTCTTAAAGAAGTCTAGAAACACAAATGGAGAAGAAATAGACCAATGGACAAAAAGACAAGCTGGATATTGGTGAATTCTCCGCAACTATATTTATTTCCTTGACTCCTACATTTATTCATATTCTCAAACTCTAAATTGTCTTCCAGACTATAATGAATACTAATGTAGAACGCATCGAATAACTTTATATTCTGTAAATGAGTTTAAGGCTGCGCTTGGCATGCAGAGCCTGGAAGAAAATTTCTGGATTCATCCTGCCCCAATTAGTGTCATACATAAAATTCGGCGAGAAAATTAAAACAGGCTTTGCGTTAGCCCTTTCAACATTCCCGCGCTCTTTTTTCCTCCGGTTATAAAAAAATGGAAACTTTCACCGTCCAACCAATGGAAAGGGGTTGGAACACCTTTGCACTGCCCACCCTTTTTCGCAATAATATCAAAAAGCGTCCGGCCCTCATCTGCATTACCGGAGATTTCCCTCGCCAGCAGGTGCCTAAAATAGCGTGGGCAAAATAGCTGCTCAAAGGGAGGGAGGGAGGGATGGAAAAATGATAGTGTTTATCTCTTTGAGAGGGCATAATTATTATCCCGCCCGAGAGATACCATTTCGGGTGACTCGGCCGCCATAGCAAGGGCTCAAGTCATTACGCAGAATCCTTTTCGCTTTTCCATTCCCCATCTCAGCTCTTCCTCCTCATCCAGCCCCTTCCTTCTCTCGCTTCCTTCAAAAGGGCACTACACATAAAAATTCTCAAATAACAGCAACAAAACATTCCACATCATGTGCATACATCCACCTATTGCAATCTCCACATGACTTTAACCTATGCTGCGAGTTCTGCGTATTCATTAATGTTGGAAGAGTGTGCCTTCTGTACATTGTTGTTTTATGGAATTTTTACGTCTATGAGGGTTGTATGCCACAGTATTTTGTCTCTTATACATATTTACGGTTTATAACTTAGAAATATTAGGCCATATCTTATTTCGGCATTCCAGTATGTTACTATTTTTGTAATATTCCTTCATCCCCGAACCACCCCTCCGTACTATTTGCCTTATTTACCCGCCCCTTACCATTCCCTCCCTCCTCCCTCGCTTCCTACACCACCACACCGATCCAGCCATCCCCCATGAATCCTCATCGCAAAAATCCCTCGACTTTGTGGATCACAAGCCGTCCGCGCGGTTTTAGGGATCCCATCCCCCAGGTCAACGCCATTACACCCTCACCCCTTCTTCACTGCATCCAATTCCCACGGAAAATAGCTCCCTTTTCACTCCTCTCTCCCCATCTTCTCTTTTCCTTTACCTTTCCTCCTCCTCTCCTACCCCACGTAAACCCGACCACCCCATTTTCACCCCCTAACGCCTCCTTTCAATCCATCTCGACCACCCCCTTCACACCCCTGCCCTTATATCCCTTCGGAGTTCCCTCTTCGAGCGAAAGATCGAAAACCTCTCTCGCATCGTCTTTTGAATAATTTCGGCTGGCTGGCTGCTTACTCCTTCTACTCCTCCTCCTCGGATGGGAATTTGTAACTACTTTATTCTCGGCAACACCGCGAATCCAATTGAAAAAAAAAACTCGAACGGAAAATTAAGCTTTTCGCTGACGCGTAAATACGTGAAATAGACTCTGAAGGATCTGAAATAGGTACATATTATCAGTGAGTGTTACGTTCTGAGTAAAAATTGACTCTACCGTTTATATTTTTAAAACTTGAATAGAATATTAAACATTTATTTGACGCGTAAATACGTGAAATAGGCTCAGACGGATCTGAAATAGGTATACATTATCGGTGGATGTAACGTTCTGAGTACCGTTTACATTAAAAATCTTGAATAGAATATTAAACATTTCCCCCATGCGCGAGTACGTGACATAGACTCTGGAGGATCTAAAATAGGTACTTATTATCGTGGATGTAACGTTCAGAATCACAGTCTGCTGTACTGTTTGCATTTTAAAAAACACGAATAAAATATTAAAAATTTCCCTGACGCGTAAATTCGTGAAATAGACTAAAGGATGTAAGGTAGGAACACATTATCGGTGGATGTAGTGATTTGGGTCACCGTCTATTATACTATGTACATGACTTTTACCAGTAATTGTAATTTAACTTCACTGCATTTAGATATTGATTTGAGCTGATTTCTCAGCGAGAGAGTGCACTGCTATTGAAAAATCAACCGCAAGTCTTGCTGTTTATTATACGCATATGATATTTACATTCCCTATAAGTAGAGATACGTGAAAATAGCACTTTCATTTTAATTTTATACCACTTTAAATTACAGTTTATAGCATTTTGTAGCGTCTATTTTTTATTATTTTCATACTGTATCACTAGCAGTTGACGACAAAGTGGTGAAACACAGTTATTTGAAAAAAACGAAATAGTTTAAATAATTATGGCGCATAACAATAATAAATTAAGGAATAAAATATAAAGTAAATAATTAAAAATGATTTTAGTGGTTTGAATATTATTTACAAAAGTTAAAAATCAACATTGAACAAGTTTCAACACTTTCTTCCTTCAACTGGTTGCGTCTGTCAGTCGCAACTAGAGAGCACTGGCTGAAAAACCTCTCTGCGTACACGATGCTCATTGGTGTCCAGATTGCGTGGAGAGCAACATTACCAAGCTCAGTTTTTTTCTAGGCAGATGACATGAAATATTTGTTTTACAACGCAGAAGCTACCAATCAGGGTTCTCTCTCAACCTCTCGAATAACTGCCGATGAGAATACATGTAACCATCATGAAGCAGTGAGGCCCAATGTCCAGTGGCGTAGCGAGGGGCGGGCTCGGCACTATATTTATGAATTTTGTAATCGAAAAGGAAAATTTGCGGTTTAAATAAAATAAAAGTCCTGTCATCGCACCTATTTCGCATTTATTCACGTGTATCGCATCAATATCGTATTTATCGCGCATGCGATTTTCACGTAATACTACTTATAAGTAATCTCCTCACTTCCTCCGGAAAGCACTGTGATCTTTCGTGAAGTTCTATGATTTTCAATCATTTGATTCAATTAATTCATTACTTTGGCCATAAATATATATATGAGTACGATTCAAGGAAAATTATATTTTGATTTATTATAAATTATTAACGATCCGATCATTATCACATTATTTATCTAATTATTTACGCTCTGTATCCAGGGACTGATTTTAAATAAGAGAGTCGACTTAATTAGGAGTCACCTACTTCTCCGTGCCATCCTTACCTCTTACTGAATTTTTTCTTTCGCCCCCGAGGATACTTTGATAGTCTGGGCAGTATGACGTGAAAGTACACCTGCTGCTCATTTAGTTCATTAATACAATGCACAAGGGTGGCCAAAAAATGTATGGGACATTTAATTTCCCGTAAAGGTAGGATTCCCTTTAAAGGTAACCATATAACCATGGAGACAAAGTTTAATCCCACCGGGATATCTTAACACCAGCCTAAATTGGGGATGAAGATAGGAAAAAATATTAATTTTAGTAAAAGCTAACGTTTTTCCTCCATTAAATAGGAATAATTTTTCGTTACAACTTGAATGATGTGTCATGAAAGAGTAAATTTTGTTTTTTTGGTTTATTCAATGCACTTTTTTGATTATACAGATAATTTCGCGGCATTTTATGCATTTTTCACATGAGGTATCTATGAATTAAAAGCATACACTTCAGGATGATTTCAAATATTTGTACCTCCAATACATGGCACAAAACAACTCAATCATTCCAGTTCCTGAATTTGCACCTGATTTATATCAACTTTTCCTTCGAATCCTTTCAATGCATGTTAAAAGTTAAACTATTTTTTCTTTATGCTTTCTGGGAAATTCTAAAAAAAATTCCCGTAGGCCGAGAATAAAACCGAGGACCTCTGGATTTACAGTCCTTTGCTCAGACCACTACTAAATATATCTGAGGTCTGAGGTTTCAGGCGAGATGGAGTGGAAACGTGACATAATGAAAATGAAAAAGCAGGAGCAATTTCCACAACTTTTACATTTATTAATACTACCGGTTTCGCTTTTCAGCATCATCAGGTACTGGGTATGCTTTTATTTGATGCTGAAAAGCGAAACCGGTAGTATTAATAAATGTAAAAGTTGTGGAAATTGCTCCTGCTTTTTCATTTTCAACACTACTAAATACATTTTACAGTAAAAACGCGTCGATAATTACTAAATGGATTTGTGGAAAAATGCCATATCTTTTTCATTAAATAAGGATGCCATTCTACTATATCTCGCCTGCCTCTGTTACAACAATTTTGAAATTGGCAAAATTCTTAGTCTTTCACTGCATCTCGTCCAGTTCTGTCGCCGTTTTCAATATATGGTGTCCCCTATTTTTAATTTCTTTTTTCAAATCGGTCTTGTAGAATAATTTTTTAGAAATTTGATCATCGATAACACTGTGGTGAGTGAATTCATCTTTCACGCAAAATCAATGTGGATAATATGATGAGCGATTAGTTTCTATCTTAGGTGCCGGGTGAATGTCTAAATGGAATTATTTTTTATTTCCATAAACTAGTCGGTAAGGATTCGTTTCTATTATTCATTGAAATGCATTAATAATAGGATGAATTCAGTACTAATTCAACATTAGGCCTGCTGTTATGCACGAAAAATCCCTTGCTTGTACGATAAATCCACAGTGTTCTTCAAAGAATCACGAAGAATGCGTAGTAAACAATTTTAACCATGGAATTTAAAATAATTTTCAAGGGCTCAATATCTCATATACATCTTTATTGCCCTTATACCATTAACTTCCAAAAATTCCAAATGGAATGTCTCATATTAAAGAAATAGAGCCGGAAAATTATTGAAAAACCACGAATATATTGAATTATACAGCCATAACCTCAACATCGAATAACCGATACCTACGCTTTGTCGTGGTGTATTTTTCCGATCCAAAACAGTATGTCCCGCTCCAATGTGTCTTTGAAGATATCCTTATCTTACAGACAATTCTTCCAAAACGATGCTAATTCTAATGACACAACTATGGAGCTCATGGAGGCATCGATTTTTTACCCTTCTATGGTACAGGTGGGCCCTTTCCTTCAAGGTGCCTCAAGCACTAACTGTGGCTGAGACTGCAAACTCCTCCATCTCCTTTTAATTTTCCACAGTGATGGATTTTCGCGCCGAGGGTAAATGCATTATCCGCAAAAACAGATTCGCGGAGTAAAATACATCATTTTCTGCTCTAATCCCAAAGCGCATCAAAATTTTCGACGATCTCTCATTAGTTGGAGATGAGGGGTGGATGAAAAAGTAGTTTCTGAGGGCAATGACGAGGAAAAGTATCTTTTGATTAGAATTCTTCGCCTCCGAATTATTGATGGGCGTGTTTGACTGTCGTAATTCTGCAGTAAAATCATGGTGAGAAGTTTTACCTTCTTTATCATGTTCGTTTGCCCATAAATTGAAGGCTCTTATGGATTTGTAAATATGTATAAAAGTTTTATCAGGTAAACATAGCACATCGTAAAAACACCTCATTGCTTTTCACTTTTTCCTTGAAAGTCCTCTCATGTGTTAGCCTTAGACGAGAGTTTACCCATATCAGGGATCAGATAACGATTAGATAGAAGAGACCCATATTATATTTAATACAAGTTCGCAAATATACCCAGATATGCCATTATTTGTTAGTATACATCAAATTAGTTCAAGTAACATAGTTAACATAGTAACATAGTTTCTGTATAATGGGTTTTACAATTTCGAATGTGATACAGAAGCATTTTCTTCTCTTTTAATTCTATATATATATTGACTGCTGTCAGTTTCGATTTACCAAAAGGTATGTTCTACCACATTCCATATCCGCAAAGCGTAGGCTAGGCTTGAAGGCCCAACCTCATGGCATTCCGTGCCATTGATAAATGTGGAAGTAAGAAGTAAGTGATACGCATAGTGGCCAGTTAAAATAAAGGTTCGTGGTTCGATTCCGTGTGTAGGAGACATATTTTTTTTCATGGATATTAACGTGAGTTTCACTGCCGTTCCCGTGGTAGGCATTTAATGAAACCACTTCATAATTATTCAATTATTATCTATTCCTGTTCCATGTATTTTAATCAAAATGAAAGATGGATATAATGGTTTCTTCAATTTCGATTTCGATGTATATATTATTTAATTTATAGATTGTTAACATTTGACCTCTACGTTGATATTACTACAAAGTTATTGCCGCGTGCATATTTGATGCTTCCTATCTATTTTTGGTGGAGGGCAATAAAATCAAATAAAACAAGGAATCAATATTTCTAATTTGAATATCTTGCCGTCTATTGCGGCAGAGTAAGCATAACAATCGGCCATTCATATCTTCAACACGCATAAATATCTTAATAAACTATGTACAACATTAAATTTGGATTTTCGTTCACACACTCAGTGATTCAATCCTAGGGTTGATATGGCTAGGTAAGGGTAAAGCTCGACCCATACTAATTCTTAGGCGTGTGAATATCACACATTCAGGGTTGGGAGTCAGTTCCATTTCTTGTACCACATCGCAACTCGAGGTTTATAGTTTATGGTGTCCGAGGGCTTCACCCGAGATTTTTGTTATAAAAATAAAATTAACAAAGATACTTGAGATAAAATGGCACGCCTTCACTCACTAAGCGGCCTGATTTACGTTAAATGACAGTAATTTGAAGGAAAAGATGCTAAAATATTTTCTCATGCATCACTGAATTTAAAAAATAATTTAAAAGTGAACATTGGGATAATATTTCAATAATTTTAGCCGAATATAATTCACTGAGGCATGCGAGATGTCTACACAGTTTATACAAAAACCAAGTAGCGGTGATAAAATCAGGGCCCAGCTGTGAAGAAGCAAGAATTAAGAAAGGAGTGCGACAAGGCTGTACATTGTCACCCGTAATTTTCAACGTTTACATTGAGAAAGCCATTAATGAAATCAAAGAAAAGGCATTGGGAGTGAATATTCATGGAGAAAAAATTAGCATGCTAAGATTTGCCGATGACATAGCCGTTATAGCAGAAACAGAGACGGATTTGAAAAATATTCTAGTTAATATGGGTAGGGTAATGGGTAGATATCAACTGAAAATAAGCACAAAGAAAACCAAGATCTTAGTATGCAGCAGAAGAGAAGAAGTCAAGACTAACATTAAAATAGGGAAGCAAAAACTGATAGAGGTGGATGAATTCTGTTATTTGGGAAGCAAGATAACTAGTGACGGGAGAAGTAAGAAAGAAATTATCAGCAGAATAGCCCAGGCGAAGAGAGCATTCCACCAAAAGAGAGACCTGCTTACAGCAGGAAACTTAAGCATGGAAGTAAAGAAACAATTTATAAGAACCTACACCTGGAGTATGCTCCTATTCGGAAGTGAGGCATGGACAATGACCGCAGCGGAGAAAGCAAGGATAGAGGCCTTCGAAATGTGGTGCTACAGAAGAATGATGAAAATCAAATTGATCGACAGAGTTAGTAACAAAGAAGTCCTAAGAAGAGTAGGAGAGAAGAGAAGCCTCATGAAAACCTTAATAAGAAGACGGAACAACCTTATAGGCCACATCCTGAGACATGATGGCCTGATGAAGACAATCGTCGAAGGACAAGTGGAAGGTAAGAATGGAAAAGGAAGACCTGGAACAAAATATATGGAACAAGTGAAGAGAGATGTGAAAGAGAAGAAATACGTAGGTGTGAAAAGATTAGCTGATAGGAAAATAGAGTGGAGAGCTGCGTCAAACCAATCCTAGGATTGTTGACCAATGATGATGATGCGAGATGTAGTAGAAATAATACATTTGGGTTTAAGAAAACAGGAGAGCACCTTTTATTTTTCTCTGGTACTACTCGCTTCAAATTTTAGATCATCATTAGGTGCATTCCACATTGTCATTAATTCGTAGGTACCTGACGATGACTAAGAGATTGAAACGCTTAGTTCTAAAGTAAAACATGTAGGAAAAGAGATATCTTGTTTTCTTCGACCAATAAATTTTAGCCTTTGATCGAGTGGAAAGAAATCCTTGTTTTAATGTTAAGTTTATTCGTTCATCTTTACCTTTAAGACCACATGGCCCACTTTTTTCTCTTCAGAATCATGATTCATTTAATGCAATCTCTCTCGCAGTTGCTTGAGAAGTTCAAGCATTAGTTCGCTCATCGTTTCACATATTAAGCAAAGAAGATATCCGTTTCCCTCAAATCATTTTTCATCTGCACTCACACTTTGGCGTAAGCGATGATATCGATATTGCAGTCCTTTGGCTTCGAGTCAGCCGAGGGATAAATCTGCTTTCTCGGAAGCCTGGTCACCCCTCTTTGGGATTGCCACCGCGCCTTTAGGCGACATGCACGTGGCTCTGATCACGTAGTCCCATTCCAGGTCATCCCTGCCGCGGCTCTAATTGGCTGTTGAATGCTCCATCGCTCACCATTGCTCAGAGGTAACTTAATATAATATCTGTTTAAATGAGTTTTTACTTTAAAAGAATATGCGCAGTGTTTGGAAATTTGGGAAGGATTTATGATTGAAATCATCAAGGAATCGCTTAAGTTGTCAAGTTTGAAGGTAAATACAGTGCGCTTTGGAAAAAAAACTGATTTTTTGCGATTAATTACCTTTATGTGTTGTACGTTAATTGAACAAGAATGTTTAAGTTGCTGTACCTCAGAGCAGCCAGCGTTTGCTTAAAAATTTAACTTTCCTATATATTCATCTAGGAAATTGTTTAATAAAAATGAATAATTAAAAGCCAATTTAGAAGGAGAAAAAGGTAGAAGACTTGAATGGTCTTTTTTGATAAATAAGGTACTATCGGGTTTACGGGTGGGTAAGAAAATGTAAGGCAGCTTGGCTGCCTTATATTTTCTGTTGTTACTGCCTTACATTAATTGACCACCTTTTATTATCAGATTTTTTGTCTTATATTTATTGGCCAGATTTTTTACCCGCGCGCAAACCTGAGAAAAACTTGCTCATTCTTATCGCCGGGAAACTGCTAAAATGGCCTTTTCCACGTCTCCATTCCGTGGCATACATGGCCTTTTCCATCGCCAAGAAAAACTATTTCTTGGGCCATCGTCATATATCAAGGAAACTTTGTTTTTTTATTTATCAGGATAGCGGTTATTATAGATTATTATTGGCACATAATGGTATCAAAATTATTTTTCTTATGAAACTAGGAACATGTAAACTACGAGAGTTTGACCTCAAGTTGCATTAAAAAAATATTTATATTAGTTTTATTGTATACTTGTTATTGATCTCTTCGTTTCTATTCCAATGCTTGAAATTAATTATTCGATTTTTTCACATTAATTATCAGATAACACTTTATTTATCAAGTTTATTTAAGCTGTTCTCATCAGCATCAGAAAGTTGGGATATTTCTTTCATCAGATTATCCCTTTTCCCTGGCCCTCTCTTCATCTCTATCCTTTTCAACCCCTTTGTTGATTAATCCACGTTCATTCTTTTAGAGGTGAAACAAGGAAAATTTCATTTTCACCAGATTTTAAAAATATTACCGACTATAGTCCTTAGGGTAGCGTAAAAGTTTAGTGAGTAGAACATTTTGTCAACGACTTGACTTGATGATTGTCTCCGATTCAAATCTCGGATGAAGCCCTTGAAGTATAGACCTTGAAGCGAAGTAACTAGGAATTGAAAATTATCCTCTCTTTCATGAATGAGTGAGATTTATTGTATGTGGCTTACTAGGAGGAAATATCAACCCTCGCCTATCCTAATCAGTCTCTAGATGGTACCACTGAGCGAGTTGGTAAGTTTTATTCAATCGCCTGACTACATTAATTGGACTTTATGCGCTTGGGCATTGTGCCTTATGCTCAAACTCTCACGAAAATGACTGCACATTTTTTTATAGTGATACAGATTACAAAATGACTGAAAATTTCGTGTTAATGCTTTCGTTAAAATTTATGTGAGGCCCTTATCAATGCAGAATTAATTTTGAGTAAGTATTGGCTGTTGTAGGAATAACGTTTTTTTACTAGGAGTTGTGTTTGAAGTTACATGTGTGTTAGTTTCAACTATTTAGGTAGCACATTCGAGGAAAACGGATAAATTAGTGAGGACATCAGGAAGCGAATTGCATTAGCGAAGGAGACATTCATGAACAGGAAGGAGCTTCTGAGAGGATCGTCATGCAAGAGTTTAAAGAAAAGGTTAGTGAAGAGTTTGATCTGAAGTTTTGCTCTCTATGGAGCAGAAACGTGGACCCTAAGGAAGGAGGACTAGATAAGATTGGAGGCATTCGAAATATGGGTATGGAGAAGAATTGAGAAAGTTAAATGGACAGAGAGGAAGAGTAATGACGGATGGACATGGCGGGTGAGGAGAGGCAGCTTTTAAATGAGATACGGAGGCTATACAAGGCATGGATGGAGAGGTTACTTAGCGGGGAGGGGATGTTGAAAATGGTGTTAGAGGGTAGAATGTTAGGTAAATGAGGCAGAGGAAGGAAGAGAATAGGATTTTTAGAGAGATTGAAAGAGAGTAGGCTTTACAATAAATTGAAGAAGGCAGTCCTAGAAGGAAAGGGAGGCTCCCAGATTACTTCTTCAGTACTCCATGGAAAACAACCTAAATCGGTAGAATACTATATAATAATAATAATATTGTGTTAATAATAATGTTGTGTTAATAACTGCCCCAACAGCACGCTCGGTAAGCTAACATATTTCACTAAAAAATATACAATTCAAATTGTCCGCGGTTGAAACAAATCATGAAACAACGTTTTAAGCAATTTTTTTAGCAATATTTAGTGATAAAATTGTCATTTGAATCGTTTAACCTCGGCGTAGTCATCATAATCCTGTATGCATCCACGCACCTGGTTTCAGGACGATATACCGCATCCCACCAACCATCTTTCGTGTCCTCGACACGGAACTATCCCTTGTGGTCTCCGGAAGTCTCCTCACGCCCCCGAAGAACCTTAGGACATAACTCGAGCGAGGGTTTTGTTTGCTGGCTCTTCCACGGCCGTCCTCCTTGAATCCCATTAAATACCCTCTTCGTAAGGGCATCATCCTTTCATCCCGTAAGGACGACCAAGGAGCACTATGCAAACAACAGGACTCCCAATGCCGAGGCATCCCAAGGCACCCAGCTTGAGACATTCGCAGTGCGTGAAGTTTCGGGAAGACGCGGGTGATCCACCCGAGTCATTGGGGTCCCTTCGTATTCAGGGGCACACCCTGAACTCCGAATGCGAAGTAGGCGTCCTCGGTGGTTTGCTGCGGAATAATTCTCAAGCGTGCCCACGAATCATGGATGCATCCAGCATAATGGGATTCTAGGGTCTTTGTAAATCACAGGAGAAGGATTTGAGTGGTATTTTAGTTTACAGATGCTTTCACACGTTTTTATGAAAATATAAAGGTGCAGTGTCCCATATCATGCATGTGCGTGGGATATAATATTCACCGTGCACTTTAGCCGATTAATAAAACACAAGAGGATAAAAGAAGAGATCGATATGCGTAAAAAAAAACTCAGGTTTAAAAGAAAGGCTCATATTTACCCGGTAACAAAGTGCACATTGAGTTCGTTTTCTTAAGATAGTTGGAAGAGGGAGAGATCATTTTTCGTTGATCTTATAAGTCCGTACTTGTGATCATCCCTCGCCAAACGCCTTTTTAGGCGGCCACAGCATGTAGATGAAGATAAAACCTATCCTGTCTGAGTATCTATGCAGAGGTTAGTAAATCGGTTTTCGATGTTTCATAAGCAAAATATTCATTGGAAATTTTCATGTTGCGGACAAAAATGGAGGAATGATATCTATATTAAAGTGCTGAAGTCCCTAACAGAACAAAAAAAAGTCTATAAGAACCTTACTTATGTTGATCGGTAACGCGGAAATTTTTAATTACAATGATTTATAATATTATTACACTGATTTGGGATTTTTTAATGACATTTAATCTACTCTTAAGAAATGAAAACATTGTACCCATGTTGAAAAGGCTAGTGCCATGCTCAGCAGACAATTTTGGGACTGGTAGTCTATTTTTCAAAATTGTCGCGGATGGAAGAGTAGCATCATAGGGCTAGCACTTGCAATATTCTTTGCCAACTTTGAAATTTGTCATTTTCTTACGATGAAATAAAGTGCCTGCAGATATTTCCTTAACCAATATTTTGAAAGAATCTTGTATGATTCTTCTTAGCTGCATGTATCGTCCACGGCCAACTAAGAGTCAAATTATTCAACGCGGCTCGAAATTTTATTTTCATGCTGAGACACTCTTGGAATTTGTAGGCGTTTTTCGCTCACTTTCCACTCCGTTACTTTCCTAAGCCATCCACGAAATTTCTCATTCCCAATTCTGCGCGTGTAAGCTTTTGCGAGGGCTGTAAGATTCTCAGATTTGCGTGCTATTCGGTAGCCTAGATGACGAGAGGCAAAGAAATTAGGGAATTATATCCATCATATTACACCCTCTCCACGAATACGTTTAATTGGACAAGGTTTATATAATATTTAGCGTCTTTTAACTTCTAAAAATTATTGTTTGAGCCTGTAAAGATTTGACATCAACACAAGAAAAGTAAATGATATTTGACGAGGCATTTTCCGAGCGCAAAATATGGTTGAATTACTATGTGGTAGACTACAGAATTGATGAAGGCTCATGCTTCAAAATCTACCTCCGGAAAACTTCGGAGAACTAAAAATAAAGGCGGCGGTAGCTATTGAATTGTTGGCCTTCAACGATTTCATACGGCTTAACACCTGATAAGAATTCAGCTTAAATATGGCCATAATACCCCGTCAGCAAATTATTTATACTAATAAAATAAAGCACTAAAACACTCAAGTTTAGGGCATATTATGAATGAAATTATTATAGGGTGACCACTGACCACTGAGTATTAAAAAATGATTGACTATGCATTACAAAATTTTCACAAGGTAGAATGATTTACCAAAAAAATAGGGTGTGACATCGACACAAAGTGAAAGTTGAAAATCATTTGCCGAACAGAAAGAGAAAGTCGAGATGCCTCTCAACCATGAGATATCTGGAGTGCTCCAGCGTTGGACGTGAGTGAACTCACACATTAGAGTCGCTTGGGTCGTTCACCGTCGCGAGAGCAACAGCTCATTCCCACTAAAATGCTCCGTCCTGTTTGTCGCTTGAAAGTGACAGCCTTCAACTCGTGTATCTCCAACTGTAGCGCCGTGAAGGTGAAATGTTTGTCCACCTCCATCTTCGCAGAGTGCTGACTCACGCATACAACAATCTCTGCAGTATACCGGGAAACTTTACTCTTTCCGGACGGTCCACTGCATCTCGAAGCCTTATTCACTCATCCAAATGGACAGTTTCTCCTCACTTCGCGTCGCTCTGCCTCAGACATTTCGTACTATCCCTCATCCCGCCCTAGGGTTCATACTCTCCACCACAAGCCTGTATCTTCCTCCTTTCATCGGTGTCTATGGCTGTGTTGCCGATTCCGTAGATCGATTCGAACACCGGCTGAGCTGAATGATTTTTTCATCGCGAATTTCTTCTGTGTTATCAATAACTTTGCACTCGTACGCGTGACTGCGTAACAAGTTACCTGTCCAATGCAGTTCTTTGCAAAAGATCCGTCTAGGAATAGCGAGGAGGGTATACTCTGCTATTGCAGTTTATTAAGCACTACTATTACTTACGTAAAATATTGGCGCTAAGTTTATTTTTTCGGATTTATTTTTATGAAAATATCTCACGCAAAGTGCTCATCTGCTGTAATTGCAGCAATATACAAACCACTGCAGATGGTGAACTACGTTTATTCACTCGTTGACTTGGCACTGTTGTCAAGTTATTGAAAATGTACACATCCCAAAGCCTCGTTCACTCATTTGACGGGACAGTTTATCTCAATGATGCCCTGCCCCTGATAATTCGTGAAATCCGCATCCTTCTCTAGAATATCCAGCACATAGTGTTTTGCCGCAATTTTGCTATCTCTTTTTAGCGAGGCGCCAAATCTCTATCCACAGCCGAGGAGAACCTTCAAGTTCTCGGCGACTTATTATGTCTCATTTTATTTGGGAGAGTGTGGAAAGAAATTTATTTATTTATTTCCATTGCCCCATAAACAGCACATCTACGGCCTTAACAATGGGGAATTAACAATGAAGGACATTCACACACGCCCATGCCCTGGATAAGGGTAACTTACCCAGGTGGGACTCGAACCCGCGACCTTCGGTTTGGCAAGCGAGGACTTTACCCCGCCGCCATCGAGGCCGGCAGATGAGAAAATCATGGAATATTTCGAACTAAAACTCTTGCTTCTGACTGACAGTCGCAGTCTTACATGCTTAGAGTCATTCGAAAAATACTTTGCCTTTCATTGTTTTCGCAAGAGCCTTCCATAGAAAAAAAAATCCTGTCGCGTCCATTCTATCAGCTCTTCCTTTAGAAATTACAGATTTTTTCCATCCAGTACATTGTCATGTAGTCGTTTTTGAGTTTTCATTCCATTAATGCCTCGTCGGGATTCCAGATTTGACGTTAAATGTTGTTCAAATTTATTATTTTTTTTATGAAATTTCATTTTTTGTAAAAATCCCGCATAAATCGTGTGTTTAATTGCGACAAAAGCGCATCAGAATTCACCAAATTTATCTATTAATTCACGTGAACATCCCGAGCATTTATCCACTCGTAGAACGGGGAAGTTTGTTCGTCAGGGCCTAGATATTTCTCTTCACATCATACCCTAAATTTCGACACACCACCTCGCGCCTAATTCAGCCTCCTGTCATCACATCACTGACCGTCGCAATTTGTGTCGCCGAGTCGGAAGCTGCAGGAGAGAAGAGAGTGCATATTACGCCTCGTTAGGTTTTATTGTGCCCGGTTATGTGTGAAACGATAGAATTTTATCAACAGAGCGTTTTTCGTCCGATACACGAAGCTCTTTTCGTCGACAATATTGGTCTGAGGTCTCTCTTGCCTGCTCATCCAACTTACAAAAACTATGCCTCACAGGTGTTATCCATGCCACCGTTCATTCTTCAAAATATTTGCACTGCTAAATAAATCTTAGTTACTAAAAAGGCCACCAAATATCCCTTCTGTCGAGTCGAGTAATTTCTGAGAATGAAGTCTTGAAGTGGCAAAATTCACTTTAAAATTTTACTTCACTTATAGCCTTTTGAGTGGATTTACTAATTAGGAAATATTTTGCATTTACCTTTTACCTACTGTAATCGCAGCAAAGTGAAGTCATTGTACGTATCTAATCCTTCAGTGACTGTGCCTAGAAAACTTACACCAACGAATGTTTAGGGCATCTCAGGTACATCATTCATAATTCATAAATTATTTGTATTATTTTAGCATTCCCTGTAATTTCACACTATATCTCTTTATTTAGTTGTATAATATCTTATTTTGTATAATTTATAAATACATTGCGGGCTACATTTTGGTTTTTACATTGATTTTGCGCGAAATGGCAAAAATCATTCATATTTTGTTATTGAACCATACTTTGGCTAACATGCTATGAAAAAACAAGTATAAAAGATGCCATCATGTATAATATTGGCGTTATTGAAGTTATAATATAATGAAATTTAATGCATTCAACTTTCATCCCTGCACTCAAATAACGAACAAGTATTTTTTTCTTTCCACCAACAGCAGTGTGGGGTAACTCAGTTAACCACTATTTTCAAAACGCAAATTCAATGTAAAAAATTCATTCGTCGCCTACGAAAAAGTGGCTGAGCTCAAATACAAAAAACATCAAAGGGATAAAAGAAAAAAATAAAATAAAAAATATAAAACGATTACATAATTTGGGGTAACTGAATTACCCCGCACAGTCACGGAAGGGTTATCCTGATTATCCACTCATTAAGTCTGGAAAATTGCTATGCTATTGAAAATACCCATATAATGAGCCACTTTGCCTTGTTCAAGATAACTTGTAATATTTCTCCATGAATTTCTAGTTGGAAACGAGAAAAGAGCATTTTCCTTTTTTTAGCACCTTGAGGTGATGAAAATCGGCTATAAATAGTCATTAGTTGAGAGCAGGAAAACATTTATGTTGAGTGCAGCTAGTAATTATGAAGATATTCATTTCAATCGATACCACCATATGATATCGACTGTGGCCTGAAACTCCATGGTTGATGTGCGGAGAGAACTGTGATGGGTGAATCAAGTGTACTTAATAAATGAGGCCCTAGACGGTTCTGTAGTGTCTTGATTTATGATGCCGCAGTTTGCTTGTTTTAAAAAATTCCTTCGCTCTGTGATGAAAGTAGAGTGATCCATTTAATCCCTATGTTGGCCATAGAGCTTTGACCCTCTCATAAGATAGCATCAAAAGTCATTAATACCTTATCTTATCTATATTATATTGTCTTGAATATAAAATTCGGTCAGAAGCCCCTATTAAGGCTTACTTTCCGTGTGATTCGGATCAATCTATAGTCGGCGTCCTGAGTGGTGGCTTTTGTCCTCCCATTTAAACAACTAATTTTCACCTGATAATCCTACTAACATGTAAAAATTGGGTCGTATATATTAAAATTCAGTGAGCATTGTAGTTTTTCTTTTTGATTACCAAAATATTGTCGCACTAAAACCGAGTATGTATGGATAACATCGAGGAGCTGTACACACTTTTTATATTTATTTAAAAACGAAACAGGCAACATGCCTGGTTGTTGAAAACGTACCCATCCTAAACCATATCCACGTATTCGGTGACATTGTTCACCTTCACGGTGCTCAGCCCAGATATATCACTTCAATTGCCTCCCCTGCATCTCACCCTCTCGTCTGTTCTTCCTGCTTTACGCCCCTGGGGCAACTTTCTGCGTTTGCATCACTGACTGCCCCTCACTGTTTCGCCGAGTCGATGGTAACGGGAGCGAAGAACTCTCAGAAGAGATGCCGCCGCCAAATTGCGTTTCATTTTATGAGAGAGAGAGAGTGTGAGGAGGGCTCAGGGAAAGGTTTTTGCTTCGATAGTTGTCGGTTGGAATTCGTTTATGATATTTACCCTTTCTCAATCGTGAAAATTTTGCTTCAATTGTTTCGCACCACATCATGCTTCCTTTATCAGAACCCTTCAACGTTTTACCTTGCGAATACCTTGGGGTTCATAAAAATTGTCAAATGAACCCATAGATGCGTGTTATTTCGCATGGGATTTCTTAAGAGATGTTTTTATCAGGACGCGTGAGAAAAGGCAATTTTCATGTTTGATACTGCGTATTTCTCAAGCTCAGTGCATCTTTATAATCTATCAACTGCCAAAAAACAAGCGGGATTGAACTAGGCTTGTAGTGAAGTCGATAAATGTATCAAGTCAGTGTCACAGTATTTATTTTGAAGCCACTATTACCCTGACCAAGTGATTGAAAGTTTGTGTTAATCAGCATTTAATAAAATACTCAACCAAGGAAGAAAAATTGTTTCACGAATGAAAGAGACCGAAGAAAATTCAACTTCTTAAGTTAAGAGAAGAACTTGTAAAAGTTTCATTTGGCTTTGATGGAATAGTTACACAAAATCTGGCCCAAGTGACAGAGTTTATTTACAAACGTACTATCGTTAGGTGAAACGAAACTATCTTCCACAGTTAAAGTTAAATTATGGCCCAATTTTATGCATTCACTAAAGAGCTTGTTTCTATCTAATAAAAAAGATGAATGGCAAATATTCTTGTAAAAAGAAGTGAGTTTTATTAAAGTGATAATGAGCCACTCTTCGTATTTTTTTCTAAGTGAAAAATGAGAATAAAATTTTGATTTGCATGTTGGTCGAAGAAAACTATTATGGGGATACAAGTGTCTTACGTGGTGGGACGCCGAAAGAAGGAACATTTTTTTAGCCTCATCCCATTCCATCGCCTCTGGAGTGGGGAACTCAAATGAAATGTGTTTATGGAATAACCCTATTATAAACTGGACAATAATGATAATTCCCCACTGTCAGTAGATGTTCTTATTAATATTTATTATTAGATATATATTATTATATTATATTATTATATTATATAGAATTCTTATTAATATTTATTTGCGTTAAAAATTCTCTACACTTGTGTTTACTTCAGGCAGGGAATATAATATAGCGACGACGCTTCACCGACATTAATGGGATAGAATAGCTTATTCCCGGTTTTCAAGCACATATCATCATCACTAGCCAATGATTCTTAGATTGGCTTGACTTAGCTTCCCGATCAATTATTACATATGAAATCTGCTACACGCATAAAGCGGAAGAGTGACGGTTGAGATACCTAGGGTGGCCGTAGTGCCGAAGATCAGGCAGGGGATTATAGCACAGCGATTGCGGTTCACCGGCATTAACGGGAGATAATAGGTTATTACCAATCTCACAAGTACGAAAGAAATTAGCTAACTATCATCATCAATAGTCAATGATACTAATATTGGCTTGACGTAGCTCTCTGTGCAGTTCTTACATGCGAATAAGATCAGAAGATTTGATGTATTTCCTTGGGGCAGATGAAGTGTTACTGCGCTTGCTTTATGAGGAGAGGGTGAGCGACCCGTTTGGTGTGGCGTGAATTTCCCCCACCCCCCCGACACCCCGTAGTGCCGTCCTACTTCCCTCGTTTCCCCGAAAAGTCGATGGCAAACCTCGTCTCCTCTTCGATCGCTCGCGCTCAATTATTCACCTCGCCCACCCCCGGAGTGCCACCCCTGTCGACGACACAACGCTTTCTGCCCCTCACCCTAACTTCTCACGTAGAGGAAGCGAAGTGAGGAGAGAGGGAAGGCGAAGGAGATTGGGAGAATGCAAGCGAATGTTCGGCACTATTTGCGACTGTTCTAAAGGGGACGACAGTGGCACATAAGAATGGCATTGTTGTTCGCGGTGCGGAAGTGACGACGTTTGCGAATGTTTTGAGTCGGTGTTAATTTCCTGTCCATTCAGACGCACTCATTTGGTATCTTGTCTTGTGTGCTTGCAACGACCTCGAGAAGCTGGATTTGGTTGTGTTAAATACGAGTTATAACTGCACATTAACTTCACCTATGGAATCAAATTGGCGTATATAGTGAGTCAAAAACTCAAAAACAGTTTAAGTTGGTTTATAACAACTCAAAATAAAGTGACTTGAATAAGAAAAGTTAATAGTTGAAGGAACGCTTCAATTTATCATGGAGATGACGCATGCCAACTGCGCATGAGATGGCGCATGGCACAAATGACGGCAACTGTCGGTTGCCGTCATTTAGTTTTAAAATATAAGCTGGTAGTGAAATATTGTACCTTTTTTCAGTATTTGACGCCTATTGTAGACAAACTTTCTTAATCTTGTCAAAAGCTCGTGTAGCCACATGAGCGGGTGTAAAAGAGAGGAAGAGATTGGTAAATATCGTATGGATTTAGTTCAGAGCCTGACGGGATTGAAAGGAAATAATATATTATACTATTAATATACCAACCCTTAAATATGGAAATGCTTCACCGCATTTACCTAGGATCGCTAGGTAATACATATGGTAGGCTCTCTGATCTATAGATTATGTATTGACCACATTGAAAATAGCATGCATTAAATTTGCAACAACATCTTTCGCAGTTTTTAGTAGAAATAGAATAGTTAATCTGAGAGAATGGAAATTTCAAGATTTTTTAGTTCACCCAGGATGAAATTTATTGTTTACATAATGCCTACATTGCGCTAAAAATTATTGAAATCATTAATAAAAAAAACAACCGATCATTTGAAATTTGCTGTAGAGAAATAAAGATAGCAATCTATTTTACGTGCCTGCTCAATAACACTCTTCTCGAAATATGGCATTGATTGAAATATATACTTCAGATTCGATAAATGCATTAAAAATCTCTATTAGCACATCGATACAAGAAAGGCATATTAATCGTAGTTTAAGATTAATATTTAGATAAATTATATTTCCTAGAAGTCATACGAGAGGAGAGATTATTTCCAGTTGAGAGCATTTTTCTAAACTTTTTTTTTCCTCAGATGATATTGGAAATGATATTCAAGAGCATTAGTAATGCATGTTCAGTTTTCACTTCGTTAAAGCACTGTAAATTACTGGTATTAAATAGTTTTTTCATACGATGTGAAAGATTTTATTCCCTTTCTTGCACTCATGTGGAAAATATCAGGAAAAAACTTGTACAAAAGTTTTTAGAACCTCATTAAGATCTCTTTGAATTATGCAGTCACAATAAAAAGCGTACTTAATCCACAGCGTTACAGTAAGAGGCTCCTCTTGAACGCAGTAGAAAATATATTGATGGTGAGAGAAGATTACTATAAAATTATTTGGCTCGTTGGAGCATGAAATTATCCCTTCTCGGCTTATTGAAAAATGGAACAACGGAGAATTGAATTCAGGAGTGGCTTAAGGTAAGCCACGTACGCAAAGAAACATTAGGAATGTTTCGCGAGAACAGTAGGTGGGGCCCATCAGCTGGAGAATACGAGTGAAATTGAGAGCCAGGACGAATCGAAACCAAATATACCGCAAGGGACTTCAGGGAGGTTTTCCACAGATAGTCAGAAAAGGAACAAGTGTCCCATTTTTATCTAGGGTCTTCCCTGTCCCACGGCGATTCTTCGCAGGCATCGCTGCTTATCTTCAGGCCACTGCTGGAACATTGTGCGCAGTTGGAAGGCTGGGCGACCTTGGGAAAATCCTTTGAGATCTCCTTTTTTTACTCATCCCTCTGTAACTCTAAATAATTAATCTTGTAAAAAAAGGCAAATAGGATTAATGACACAGCAATACAGTATATAATGCAGGCAAATCTTTCTTAATCAGCCCAATTTTCGCTCATGCAAGCTGGCGTAGGGCCTAACATCCCTTTTTATTTATTGTGTTGTACAGTTGTATATTTCTATTAATTGTCACATCCATAGATTCCTAGATGTCATCATCATTCTATCAGTGCTCTTTAGTTCTCTGATACTTCAAAAGGTTGCTTTGTATGGGTGAGAGTGGGGCTAACCCAATACTAAGGCATTGGCGTGTAAACATATAATAATCAGGGGACGCTGGGAGTTCCTTTCCGTAGGACACCTTGAAATTTGAGAATTTTTATTTAGGGGCTTCGTAAGGTTTCACCCAAGAATCGAGCCCAAGATACATCGACTGGATTCCAATAGTTTCTACCCAAGTGCTCATCACTCTCCCCCGTTAGTTGAATATCCATCTGTTAATACTTTTTCATTGTAAATAAAGTTTGTGGGAAATACATAACATTGAAATGGGGTTCGCATCCTTTATGAATTTATGTACACTACAGATTATATACTAGAGTGAATACTTTACAACCTAAGATAAGTACCCATATGGTTCCTATACTATTCCGATTACGGGCACAAGTGACTACAATCACTCTTACTTTAGATCCATCCTCATCCGGTAGGGCTTCAACTCACTTCGTCAGTTTTCACCTCGATTACGCGGCAAGCATAATAACGCAGCACGGAATGATTTGTTTCCAGGAGCAAGTGGAATACAAAATATAAGACCACTTTGAACGTTTGGTTTCTAAATATGATGATATAAATATATAGATCGTTATAAAGTTTAGTGCTATATTTATGTATTTGGGCACGAAAGAGCTTTATTTATCACTAATTACCTTTCTTAATATAATTCCCTGCTCTCATAATTAAATTTAAAATTTGTTTCACCTGACGGGAGAGGAAAAGATATTTGATACTTCATTTGCTAATGGCAATGTTTGGCTTATCATGATACTCACTTCCAGAGTAAACTTGGAGGTATGCGTAAGCCTTGGATTAAACAATTGCGAACAGATATTCTCCAGTCTAAGAAAGAGGATACAATTTAATTTTGGAGTAGCTCTTCCTTTTCACTTTTGAATTGACATAATAAAACATATGACCTTCATTAAAAATTTATATTATGCCAGCCTAAAATTTAGTAATATATCTTCCCATTCATATTAACGCGATTTTTTCCTGCTGTCGCCCGCCAATCAAAGCATAATACGCGTCACTTTTCAGATAAAGGTATACTTATTCATCATTTAATTGTAAAATTAACTTTTACGAGGAATGTGCCTGATAATTTAAATCATCTCACGCTACTAAGTTCAATATTTTATCTTATGTCGTATCGGTATGCATGCAGTTTTTTATGGTAAACAGTGACCAAATAGGTAAAAATTCTAATAATAATAACAGTAATAATTTCGTCTTTTTTATCAACCAAATGTAGGGCTACACAATCCTTTTTTTAAAGTTAAGTTGATGGATACGGGCATACATCCACGCCCTGGATGAGAGAAAATTCACCCAGGCGGGTTCCGAACCTGCGACCCCTAGATTAGCAGGTGATGACTTTATCTTGCTGGCCTCGAGGCCAGCTGATATTTTGCCTTATTTTTCCAGGAGCGGTTTATGTTGAAGTTTGGTTTTTGATGAAATGCTGTAAAAATATGCAGAGCCAATAAGTAAAGTCTCTTGAACCTATTTTTCAGGGCTTCCCTTTCTCCCCGTCCCGTCCCGATGGCGCCACCTGTTTGCCCCGTCCCTTGTTCCCACTCTCCTCGCCGCATCGCTCATCTCTCCATTCGCCGTGAATCCATTCCGCAACTCGATATCTCTCCCTGCCATGGATGACGATTCTGAGGGGATCCTCACGAGTGAGAGGCAATGTGTGACAGAGATATCTCCCTTGAGAATTCCATCTCCCTTACCTTCAATGATTTTATACATATGTGAAACGAAGCTGTTCTACCTATATCTCTATGTGATTCAGTTGCAGAAGTCTGTTCTAATAATCAAATTTTCATATTTTAGCACGACTGGTAAAAGTTATACTACTTTTTCTGTAATTTACTACGAATATCTACTTGCAGGAGGTGCTTTATTACTATTCGTATCAAAGAGGTAATGGACATGACAATTATCGATGGGTACTGGGAGGCTTACTGTAATTTCAATTTTAGTCACAAACTATTTTTTTGTTTTAGTTTTTTTCGAATAAATTTTGAAAATGAAATGCTGGGATTTTTAGTATCGGATTCCAAAATGTCCATTTTGAAAAATTTTGGAAACTCAATGAATATCAATGAAGATTCTTGAATACGATCCCATCCTCAAAAAAGAGTATTTTCCGCACCTAGTGCTTCCTTGCTATTGAGATATTTTCTAGCATAGGATAAATTAGTGCCTGCTGCAACATTATTTTGATATTTCACAAACGAGCATTACCACTCAATGCAAATAATTGGTTATGACATAATTATTTCTTACCTCCTCTTTTCCGTGGCAACGCAAAATTATTGTATATCTTACTGAGTATTGAGATGAATTATCTTTGTTTTATAAAAATATGCAAAATTATGCAATTGAATATTTTAACATAACATGAAATTGGCCTGCAAATAAGGTTTTTCGAGATGCTTAGGCGCTCCAAGCAATACTGACCTTTCATTTCGTAATTCCGAGAACAGTTATTCATGTTTTTGTTCCAGAATTGCAACTTCTGTATACTCTCAAAGGCTCAAACAAACTTCATTCTCTCGGCACTTTGCTTGAAGTTTTTTTTTCAAAATGTTGGAAATGGCAATTTAAAGAACTGTTTACTCCAAAAATTGAAGTAATCTTTAAATTTTTATTGGCTTTGGCACAATCATTTACGTTTTCACTCCATTTTTTCTTAATTTTTTGCTTGGCGGAAGCATCAATAGTCCAGTCAAAATATATGGTGATACCCAGGGGCGGATCCAGGATTTTTTCTGGGGGCGGCACAAGGGTATGACAAGTTTTCTCGTCTTTGGAATTAAAAACAAAATACAACAATGCAGTAGAAAATTTTCTCTTTATTTTTAAATGAAAGACATTAATATTAAATTTAATTTTTGAGGCTCCGTAATACACAGAATAAAACGAACGTCATGATAACCTTATTAAATATGCTATCTATTTTATAATCGTCTGGGGGGGAGGAGGGCACGTACCCCTGCCCTTTTTCTAGATTCTTTTGAAGCAAAAATAGCTAGGGTTTTTTCTAGTTCATTTAGAAGCACAAATAAACTTGTGATTTTAGAAAGGCGTGATATAATTAGTTAGTTGTTACGTGAGAGATTATGCATGATTTTTTATCATCTGGGGTTATACGGGTCGACTTCGGTTGCCAGGGAACTTTCACTCAGGGATAGATTGATGCCGGATATTGTGAAGAGAGGATGGCCGGGGATAGGGTGATGTAGGAGGAGATGTGGAGGGAGAGTTGTTTACATGTTGGATCGCCCCGGAGCAATTTCGCAAATATGTTTTTCGAAGATATCTCCCTCTCTCCACGTCCCGGGAAACCAGTCGAACGCTTATGAAAGCGGCGACTCCTTTGTGCGGGCAGCGTGAGGGGTTTGACCTTTTCTCATACTTCGAGGTAATTATTCATTTGAGGGCGATTTTTAAGGACACAAGTCGATGAGTAGGCTATGATTTAAACCTCAGGACTCCGCACATGGGCTGAAAATAATAGCTCGTGGCCAAGGTGAGTGGTGGGAAAGGGCCATTTCCCTTCAAACGACCCTCGGCCTTGCTCTGGGGTCAAAGCCAATATTTATGCTGTTGTTCCAATGGCTAAGTGGTCCATTACTCTCAGAGATTTAGCGGGCCGAGATCTGGAATTCGAGCGATATTCTTTTACTTACAAAGCAAATTCCGTGATTGACTGGTTCAATCACACAGTGTAAATTGCAATTTACCAGAGCACCAAGGAAGGATTATTGCGAAAATAATATTTTGCATTAAGTTTTACTCAATTAAATTACTGTAGATTAAGCCATGGGATATTCAGAAGATATATCCAGTGTAATTTCTCGGCAAAATATGGAGGGAATGTTACGACGAAAAACTTTTTTTGCTTTTTTTACTTCATCGAAGTAAGGGTATCGAAGTTGCTTATCACATCTGTAAGAGTATCATAAGGGTGATTACGAAGATTATTAAAAATTAGCTACTCCTTGCTGACAAGATAAATTTCGTAGTACATACATGCTAAAAATACCGTATGAAGGAGTTGATAAATAAATCAGAAAAGGAAAATGAAGTATAACCACTGATAGGTAACAATGAGTGCGGGAGAAGACGGACATAAAAGGACGCACATTGACGAACTTGCAATTGGGTGCAGGAAGGAAACTCACGCAAAGGAGATAAAGTTGTGGTTAAGAAAACGTTTCATACCATACAATTGTTAGAATACTGTTACAATTTATACTTAAAAATATTTGTAGGGAAAAATTGGCAAGAAAAAATGTGTGATGAAAATCTATTAATGAATTAAAATACTGGATGAATTCAGACCTAGATTTTTATCGGGTACCTTTAGCTAGTATATTTTTAAAGTATTCATGTCAAGGAAAGGTTAAATCTTCCCTGATTATTTGGTTCTTTCTCAGGACTGGAGAAAAAACGTTCTATCGATCAAATGAGAAGGTATGATGCCTTGGTGACCATCAGCAAACCTAGAGTAGGTAAACGTAGATCTATGGATTAAATAATTATTAAGTATTAATTAATTATCTCTTTTTAATTCAAATGGCAGTATTTCTTGAAAGGCAGCGTTTGTAGAATACCCGAAATAGCAAAATTGCCCTTTACTTCATGACTACATGTTTCTAGCCTTGAAGTCTGCACACTAAAGATAAGTGGGTTCAGCCCCATCAAGTTATATATTGATATATACTGAACTGATGGAAGAAAAAATTATAATGGATGCTTTCAGAATCAGTATGAATTTCCAGAACATTGTGAATAACCTATCTTAATATCTTGATTCGAAATTGATTCTTTGAGTGGACATTAATATAAATTAATCGGCACCAAGTTTAATCTGTGGCAATTCAAAGAATAAAATACCCAATAGGTGGCATATTCTTTTTTTTTGGGATTGGAGGGTTTCCTTTATTTTGGGTATGTGCTGATCACATTCATTTGATGAGTATTGAATATTCAGGAAATCGGAGAAACTGGGCTTGAAGATAAATTGCTAATATTCTGAGGATATATTAACAAATGAAAATATGAGAACCAAAATTGGAAATTTGAATATAAATTGTAGAGATCACTATTATTACTCAAAATATAATATTAATAATGTTATTATATTCCCTACTCTTGATCTAATAATATTTCTTCCATTGTTTGGCTCTAGAAATTTCTCTCCCTTCGTTAAAACCATCCGGGATACCTAGTACGGTGTGCCTCATTAGTCCGTGAGCATCCGTGTTCTTTAAAAGTTTATTTACCACCTTAATATTCTATTTATCTTAGAGTGAATCTAGAATTACGTGCCCATACTGTTTACCTTACACATAGTTGTTTTGGAATCCGAAATAACGAACCTTCTGTAAGTACCTTTATGTACCGTAGAAATACACTGATACATGCTGCAGCGTCGTTCCTTTCGGTAAATCTTTAATATTTACTCCTTGCCTAAAATTTTCGACCAGCGATTTCACCATGTCACTTTCGTATTGTAATTTTAAATAATGCGGAATTAATGACCGTTATTTGTTGGGATCACGAATTATACTATATATAGGTACTACTCCCAATTCTAACATATCAATCGTTTTCTTTGTTTTACTAAATAGCTGTAGACTTGATTCCTATCACACAGCTCAAGTAATGGTAAACTAAAGATGCGCATGAAACCACTGATCTGTAATATCTAATGGTAGAAAAAATGTACTTTTTTGAATTTCTCTGCAGTTTTGACTGAATTTTTAAAAGAGGTAATTCAGCGGTGTGTTTCTTGCTGAGAGAAAGAGGTATTTATGTGCTGTCACATATTTGACAAATTGAGAAGGAGCCAGAACTAATTTATAAGTAAATCTTTTTACAAAGAAATTACAAATTTACAATCAATGCACTCGAAGCATGCCTTGCGTGAGTTTCAAAGTTCTGTTTTTGAGGGAAAGCGCATTTTGCCAATGCATGGCTGTATTTATGTCACGATTGAGAGGGAAGCGCTTTGCTTGATGTCGGCAAATTTCATCGATACAGCGTTTTCATTTGCCGCTACAAGTTTTTCAATAATTGGAGTCAGCCATTAGACCTCACTGGTAATTTTGGAAAGTTGGGGAGGGAGGGAAGCCAAATTTCCGCTTGACATCGATCCACGGAAGAGAAAAAAAATCTCTTTCAATCATTACGGATGTTTCTTGAATATAAACGATTTTATTTTATGGGTAATTGCTTTCAAATATTATTTAGAGGGCAAGGATCGAGAAATCCGTTTGTATTTTTTCCAATGCAAACTCGTTACTGTACTAGGAAATTGGAAAACTGAGCCGCACAGACTTCCTATGAGACATGTTAATTAAGCTCAGAAATCCGCGAAACTTAATCTGCGGAGATGAGTCGTGTAAATAATGCCGCAACGCGTACGGAAATCTCTAAACACGCACTCTTCCGGCTTGTTTTTGAAACTATACCGTGAAAATTAATATTTAAGTCTTTCAATTGGCACTTTTTTTAAGCCTTATTTTAAGAACTGTAAGTAAATTAGAACTTTGTGCTTTCACAATAATATTTATTCACGACCATGGTTTCAACGTTAGACGTCATCATCAGGTAAACTCTACAGAGGTTCATCACATCCTTTTATACCAGGCTAGGAGGGGTAGGGAGGAAGGTAATTAGGTTGAAGGGATTGGTCAACAGAGAAGAGGGTGGGGGAAAAAACTTGGTCATATGGTATGGTCTTCTCTGTTGACCAATCCGTTCAACCTAATTACCTTCCTCCCTACCCCTCCTAGCCTGGTATAAAAGGATGTGAAGGACCTCTGTAGAGTTCACCTGATGATGGCGTCTAACGTTGAATCCATGGTCGTGAATAAATATTAATGTGAATGCACAAAGTTCTTCTTTTTAATTTAATTATGAACCGCTTTCACCAAGTTACGCCTCAAACAATCAGGATTGTAAGTACACCGTAGGGGAAGATATATATGGAAATATCCATCTTCTAAGTATGGGTTGATAGCAGCTAGAGGGAAATTTTTATAGCGGAGGAATTACAAAAATAATTGTTCATCTGAATGATGTTCACATATTACTAATATTTTTACAATTTTATCATAACCAAAGAACTATAAATAAGTTTGGAAATATATACGTAATCATGGCAGTAAAATTATGCTAAATATATATTCCGCAAAATATTTTTTAGAAATTTCGTGCCTCAGTTTAACTGTGTAGTCGATTAACTTGTTCTCAAATTTCTCCTAAATAAAAACTGTAAGCCATTTGCCAGAATAATTATTTAGTGAGCTCATATTCAAAGTTCAATAAGTGATTTTCCAAAATGGTTAAATTTGGTTTTTCTTTACCTGTGTTAAATTTTTAGTTTATTGTTGCTATTTTCTCTCATTTCAACTAGGTACTTATTATAGATAGAGGAGAACACTTGGTGCCTTTTGGATGGCGAAGTTTCGGACGGATGACGAAGATTCCCGTCATTTAGGCGCGTCAACCTAAACAATTTTAAAGCGTGCAATACGTATTCGTTAGTACGTTTTCAGTTGTTGTTCGTTATTCATAATGAATTGATGCATCATAACGTTTGATTGGGTAAAGTCATATTCTAAACATTAGCTTTTTAACCATGTTTAAACCAAAGGCATTACGCCCTAATAGGCACATGTTTCCAAATCGGCGTTCCTAGGAATTTAAATACCCCGGTACGCAACGTGTTAAGGTTAAGACAATCACTTCTCAATGAAAAGTTAACCAGCATATTCAACCCTGTGGTGCAAATACAAGATTATCTATTACCGCATTTATCACTGTTGAAATTAATTTCTGGGTGCAAGTGAATATTTTTGACCGCCATATCCGAGGAGGTTTGAATTTTTTTGATTTTTTTAAGGCGGACTTCCGTACCCTACTACCTCGTCAAATTCCAGTCTTCTCATGAAATGGAGGTAAAAGCGACTTTACGGCGTAAGTCTCGACCTCTGGAGAGTAAACTTGGGGACTTGATTAACTTCCTAACCCATTTTTTCCCCCACATAGATTCTTAGATAGAACCTTACACTTTTTTTTAAAGAAAGCAGATCTATAAACGGCAAAAACTACCCTTAAACGTGGGCTCCTGTCACTTCAACGCACCGCTTACGAGATCGTAGATGTCCCCGGCGAACTAAGTATGAATTATTTTCGGGGTCTCCGCCTGGTTGTTTTTTCAGGTGGAAATCCCGAGAACGATTTCTGCAGTGTTGATATTTTAAGCATCCTAGAGCTTGATTCATACGATCATTTTTTCCGTCCCTCAGAATGATAGCTCCAGCGATAGGTTTTAAGGGACCAAAAGAGTGATCGCTAGACCCATCGTTTTCTAAATCACAATGTCATTCCCACCGACCCTTTTTCTTTCCTATATTCAATTGATTTTCGTTTTTACAACTGTCTTGCAATTAAAGGCCAAGCGTGGCGTTACAATCGCCGTTAGCGGCCAGGCATTTAGATTGGCTGAAGGATGGTGCCAATGATGGTATCAGATGCGGAAAACGGGACGTGCTAGAAAAAGGATGGAAATCCTATCCCTTGACCCATCGCGGAAAAGCATCGCGAGAAACGGTCATTTATCCGCCATCATTGGAGCGATCTTTGAAGCTGTCCCTCGAAAGAAATGGCAAAAAATCGTCATATGTGTTGTGGAATATGCCATCGCAAACATCATTCTGTTCTGTTCATCCTTCTGATCCTTCGATATCGAGCTCGCATACCCTCTATTTCTACCAGCTAATTTTGGGTAAATGACGGAAAGAAGACTGAATATAGAGACAGATTCCACATTCATTTGGTCGTCGATAATTTAAACAAAGAAATTTTAGAGTATAGTACAATCGTCAAGTCTTGGTTCGGAGTCAGGGCTGGATTAAGCAGTAAACAAAGTACGCGGCCGCATAGGGTGCCATGCAAAAGGGGGGCCTAGGCGCTGAGTCCAATGTTCAGTACTAATCAAACAAGGAAATTAGAAGTTGAGGGTTTATTTACTCCACAAAATTATTTTTGACTTAAGGATGTATCGTAAAGTGGATACCCATGAAAGCTGACTCATACTATATTGATTGATTCATTTACATTTTTTACTCTGAATTTTATATTTGGCTTTTAAGCTCTAAAAATATCACATTCAATAAATAAGAGTAAGCACGTCTTGAGTTCAGGCTGATATTTAAGTCTCGACCCTTACTCCTTAAATATTTTTATTTATTTTAAAATGAATGCAGAGAGAATCCGTACCAACTCTCTGGTTATTTTTGAGGGAGGGGTAGAATGTTGTTCCCTTACACTAGAAAAATGTCTAGAACCGGCCCTGTCGGGAGTACAACGGCGGTAGACGGGCCCGGGAGAATAGTAGGCAGCAGAGCATTTTTGGATCGCTGAGAGTAGCCTAGAGGTGAACAGCATGTAGGGATTGGTGCGAACACCTCAGCAGAGAAGCATAGACACCTCAGTACGTACTGTTTATTGCTAAAGAAAGAGGAGAGAGACTGCTCCGTGAGTAACACTAATTCCCGACTAATTGGCTCCGATCCGGGTCCGCGATGACGAAAACGAGTGACTGCTAGCGCCTTCCTCAGGAACTTGAAGTAACCTTTTTAGCAGAATATAAAAAAATGAATAGCAAAAATGGGACATATACGCAACAGTGTTATCACGAATATTACGAAAGAGGATCCTCAGGGTGGCCTCTAAGTTGGTTGTCACCCATCGCGCATTTAAATGGGATTGCACAAGTCGACAATCACGTCGCTGGCAGACAAAGTGATCCGAGTTTTACCGGGAAATATGGTAAAATTATGGGTGTTAACCGAAATTTACATACAAGATTACATGATCAATAAAATTCAAAAATTTCAATGTAAATCTCGCAGTTACATGCATTATACTGCAAAATATTGAAAAAAGTGGATCACATCGCACTCATCACCGCGCCGTGGACATTTTTGAAAAGCGATTTGGCAGCAGATGTGGAATCAGTAGAATAGAACTCAGTATTCTACGGGGTGGAATTGGCCCACCTATATGCAGTTCCCTTGAGTGCGATTCAGGATTAAGATTTGTCGCGGTGTCGTCGAAGGGAAGATCGAACGCGGCTCCCCACTAGGGTTGGGAGTGAACTGTGGTAGGACGCCACAACGCTATCTCGCGGCGATTATTGGAAATAACCAAGCCATCAGTGAGATTCTTGTGTAAACGCGTTTACTGCGACGCGCGCCGCCATTTCCACCCTTGGGCCACTTCTTTTCCGATTGATTCCAATTCTGTGATTTGTGCCAGTCTGGGCAATATCCGGAACAGAGATTAACGTCCTTGGGCTCATTATTTTAGGTGCGAAAGGGAGAGATTTATCACTCGAAACAATTTCATCGGGATTTCGTGCCGTGGTGAAATTGGGAGAATAACTACTCACTTAAATCAATACCAGATGTTTGTAAAGTAGCGTTATTTTCATGAATCAATCTCTCATAAAAATGTAATAGTATCAACATTTCCTGGTCACAGGGCTGAAGAGGGCAGTTGAGAAATTAAAAAAGTTTTTGTCACAAAATTAGTAATTCCGTTGAGTGCTTTGATAGAAATTCTGGCGATTAATTTGGAAATGAATTTAATTATATTTAGGAGGGTACTTATTTTAATGATTCAGGGTTTGAAGTGCTATTGTCAAAAAAGTGGCATCAAAGCTTCAAAATATTTCCTCGCATTGAATCATTCACAAACGATTTTGTTTTCATTCACATTTCACTAATGGATTTGTTTCCAAATTTTTTGCCATGGATATCTAGGGTATGCATTAAATAACAATGGTTTATTAGGGGATTGGGCTAGAAAATTAGAAGCCATTTAGAAGACATTAGTTACAATTGAATTAGGAAAACTAAATATTTTCGCAAATATAATAAGAAAGGTATAGAATTGTAATATACAAAAGTTTTTGTTCAGATCCAAGGTTTGGCTATTATAAAATGAGGTATTAATAATAACAGCTTCTGGAAACAAAAGATAGAAAATATATGAAATTGACTGCATGTTACAAAATTTCATTTTTTGCATCTGAAAAGATAAACACACTTCTTTATAGCTAATTTTTTTATCCTTGAAAATAAAAAAGAGTAGAGAAATTAAGGTCTGCAGTTAAGTTATATGTGTAAGTGTGAAAATTACCAATAATTTTTGATATTTCATCATGTTAGTTCATTTAAATGAGAAATTGTTGTGCCTATTCATTTGGCATTCGCCTCTTAATTGGAGAATGCCTATCTGCTGCGTGGGGTTTGATTTAATATTTGTTCAATACTCTTCATCGCATTTCCTTGAATATAAGTTACGATATCAAAACACAAATAGTTATTATCATGAGTTGCTTTAGGTAGATCGGTACATCTTGGGACCCAATTTGTAATATAATAACTATGAAAAAACGTCCATTACCTGAGATATCCCGTCGCTCATCGAAGTGTTCCAATTAATATCCAGCCCTCGTTACATTCGCTTATTTGCCATAAAATATTGAAGATAAAATAACTTAAAAGATTTTGGAATTCCCTGCTGCACGTTAGTTTTTGTAGTTTGCTATAAAATCAGGGCTAGAGTTTGGAAAGGGCTTAGAGAGAGGGGAACGTTTCTCCTTTTCTCTCCCAATTCAACAGGTGCCGCCACGTGCACATCGATGTGAAGCGTAAAAAAAGCAAGCGTCGAATTTTAATCAACTTGAAATGTCTCGAAGGAGACTTTAGTGAGCCTTTCACTGAATTCACCCCAGGAAAATGCTCCCTCTTAATGCTTGCCGTTGCCAGGTTAAACATGCGTTGAGTTACTGCAATTCCTCTTAGCGCGCTCGGTTTTTGAATCTTAAAAAATTAATACGAGCGTTACCAATATTTTTACGTTGCCATAAGAATAGAAGTTATTAAATTCCTAAACTTTGGCCAAGAATAATAACTTCATTATAGAATCTATGATCAGTATCCAAAAAGTTGCAGTTTGAACAGTGTCTAGTTATATACTTAATGGCAAATGAAAAAAGTGGAACGAGCATTTCTTCGTTTTTTTTATAAAATGATACAGAGAATTCTAATTTTAGTCTAAAATGTTTGCGCGAAATTACACAAATTACCAAGATCGCAAATGATACGGTGAAACTTGCATAACATTTTCTCCTTCGTCATTATGAAAAAAGTGCACAGATTCCCCTGATATATTTGGTCCGTTATATAGATTTGAAGTTGCAATCTTTGCAACAGTGGCGTAGCCAGTGGGGAGGCTCGGGGTCCAAACTTTTTCCAAAGCTTTTCATTATTCAAAATGTGTGCTATAGACATTTGAAGTAGGTACCTTACTCAAAGTGATAAATAAAATTTGTGCGGCCAATTTTGTTAATGAGACAATGGTAATGATTTAATGTTCAACAGTGAAATAGTTTTATTGTTTGAATAAAAAATGAGTTATTATGTTTACGTTATAAAAATTTCAAGGCATATTCACACAATTTTAAGAGGAACAAGGGAAGGCTGATACAAAATGAAGCATAGATATGAGCTCTCTAAATTTTCCGAGAACAATAATGACAAAAAAGCAGCAAAAAGAATTCGTATAAAATATGGGAAACACGTTTTGAAATGATGTTGTCCCTCTGCTTTCGCTGACGTTCATTAATTTTACTTGCAATCAGGAACCTCGATGCGTATTTGTTTGGCTTTTATGAATCTCAAATTTCGTTGCTGCTTTCCCCATTCGCCCCCACAATGCACTCATGACTTTATTTGCCGACCGACATTTCGTCGAAAATCCACTGTGTTCCCCACTGGCCTTGTGGTCATTTATTTCGACGCGATTTTAAGTCCTCCGGTGACTGCTGTAATCAGCCGAGGTGCACTCTTGTTAGCGAGGCACACGTGAGGGGAGGGTAACGTGATTTCCGCCCCTACCTCCCCTAACCCCCCCTCCCCCATAGCCCTCTCGTTCGATTTCCCTTTAGGCTGGGAACAACACTCGCTGGAATTGCTGTGTGCACTCTCTCTGAGGTGGTAATTCATTACGAGAAGATCAGCAAGAGCATCGATTGAATTTAATCGTGGGATATTTCATTGAATTGCGATTAAAATGTGCTTAGGCGGTCAATATTAAACTAGGTAAAAGGTCCTCGAAAGAATGTTTTTTAATGAATTTCAAATTTTACGGTTTCGATCCTTCAATGTATTTTTCCATCCAAACAATTGATAAACAGTAAATTTCTAATCTAATAATTATTAATTAATTAATATTAATGTGATAACTAAAACGTCATAATACCCAGATGCAATGTAGTGTAGTGATATCCGGAATATAACCCTTGCTGCTGTCACAAATAAAGTAGGAACGCTTAACCGGTCATTTTGAGGGTATTGGTCTTTGTGGTGAAAATGTTGTATGACTCCGTTTTTATAAAGAAAGTCAAACCATATTTTTAGAGATTACGAACCATTAAAAATAAACAAAAGTTAGAAAAAAGTTAGATGGCTGAAAAAAAAATTCTAGGCAATATGATTAAATAAGTTTAATAAGGTCATCCGTCAAAATTAGGAATTCTAATTAGCATTATCAATTTAGGTATTCATCTTGTTATCATTATCGGTCATGAACAGATTTAGAGTCACTATGAAAAAAAAAGAGAAGCAATGGATAAAAGAAGTTGTATTATCATTAGCATTAAAGCTTATCAAATATACATAACGATTGAGAAAAATAAGTTGAGGTGGTATGTTTGGTAAACAATTATAGTTCTAAACTAGTAACTTATACTTAAAGTATGTTTCTAATAGCCCAAGTATTCTAGTTTATTAACATTTTCACTCGTCTTTATAGCCAAAAAATATTAAACAGAGAGCGTGAGCCTATAAATTAAATGTAGAGACAAATTTAAAATGCTCCGACTGAATATGCTGGTTAAATCAATTCTTTTGATAAAAATGTAATCAAATGGTTCCAAAAAAAATGCATCGACGCTCACCAATACTATGTACTAAATTATCATGTAATCAAAGTCCTTACTTTCTCCCTCTTTCGCTTCCACTAGTTTTTATGGTCCTTTTTATGGCTGTATCATTGTACCTATACTTGTTTTTCTATGTTTTATTCTATTCGAAAGAATATTTCTTTCCCTTCTCTTATTCAATGTTGTAGCTTTTCCTTAACTGCATAAACTAAAATGCATAAGTAGTAGAAAAAATGAAATCTCTCTCAGGTGAGCCTGTAGGTAATGGAAATTTAATGGAGAGATAGTGTATGTAATATAAAAGTACCCCTGATTATCTCGGTTACGTTCTCAACATGCGTACCATCATTAGGCTTTTTTGTGAGGAAGACAAAGCAAACCAGATGCCTAAATATTTTCATTGAATCGGAAAAGAAAATATCCGAGAATATATATGGATTTTCAGAGGGAAGCAATGGGAAAATGAAAACAACCGGATCTCTCGAGTGAGTTTATCTCCTTCGAGCTATATAAGTTCAATAATGATAAATTAAATGTTTATGCAAAGGAATAGCATTCCGGTCAATAATTCTTTTGTTCTTTTTTTCGCAACAAATTATCAAGAAAACGATGTCTATAATGCCAGATGTATTTTCTATTACTTTACCTAGCTTCCTTTCGTTTTAATGGAATAAATCTTTCGTGGGTTAGCGTCAGAGAGGAATTCTGCAATGTATGGTGACTATTGTATGTCACCGAATAGTCGCTTACAGTTAAATTGAAATCACAATGTTAGTTAAATGAGGCTTTAAAGTAAATTATATTTTGACAATTCCATTTAGCTCCAAAAGTACGTCAGGGTAAATGCTAATTTTAAATTGAGAAAACTAAAAGCTATAAACAATTAAATTATTTCTATTAGAATTATAAAAATGTTTTTTCATTTTCTTGACGTCTCGGGTTACATTTAAAAACAATAATATCAAAAAAGTAATTAAGTTAATGAGCACGTTTATAGTAGTATCAGCGGACTTCATTCCGTATGTTAGCATATAATGCAAGATCATTTGGCAAGTCGTTGACGGATGCGTCTAGTAGCTAAGAAATGTATAGGATCGAGATAAGTAAGTTGAGGTGGTTTTTTGGTTATCAATAGCCTTTCTAAACTAGTAAGTTAAACCTAAAATATGTACGATACGTCGTATATGAATATAAAAAATTCTAATAGTCCAATTATTCTAGTTCATTAACTTATTCACTCGTCTTTCAAGGTGCTGAAATACGGTAGAACTATTAAATTTAAAATTTGTGGAAATTGCCTCTGCTTTGTCATTTTTCATTATGTCACGTTTCCACTCCATCTCGCCTGAAACCTCAGATTATATTTTCAAGGTGGTGGTTAGGAGGTGGAAAAAATAAACTAGGAACAACGATACATATGCATGAAATTTGAGTAATACAGGAATACAGATATTTTTTAAGGAAAGGGCATGCCTACTTTGACCAAAGCACTGCGAGTTAAACGTTTGAGGTCACAAAAAATAAAATGAATTCCACGAGCTTATATGAAGCATGCATTCTCCAATATTTGATTCCAAGATGGCGCCATAAAATGGAAACACCTTGAGCGCGCGATCAGCCCTCACGTGTTCTCTAGAACATCCCTCCATGCACGGATACGCTCTCCGCCGCTGTGTTATTCCTGCGCATTTCACCCTACTGCCCTTTCGTACGCCTCTCTCCCCGAAATCTTTTTCTTTCTCGAAGTTTCCAGGCCATATGAGGGTGAGGTGCGTGGGGGAGGCCATCTTCTTCTACCATTCCTTGCACCACACCAACCCCTCTCAAAACCCTCCCTTCCCCAATCCCTTCAACCCCGCCCTCCCCCCTTTCCGGCAAAACCTTCGACGCTCCAGATGTCTGCTCACGGATTCGAAAAACGAGAGAGTGATGGGATATCTTACCCCCTCCCCATCCGCCTTTACCCTATTCCCACCCACCCTTACATACCTTCCCATTCCCTCCTCGGCGCCTTGAATCCGAACGTTGGGAGTCTTCGAAATCAAACATCGCCATGCCTCGGGGCCCGAGTTTGTGATAGGATTACTCAAGGGAAGCAGGGTATTCTTCGAAACTTTTTATTCTTCTCGTTATTTTTATTTTGGGAGCGTATTGTGTAAACTTTGAATGCGCTAACCAATCGGAAAACGTTGTGTTGTAGCAGAGTTCTGCACGCTTCGATGAGGAATCTCATATCGGATGTGATATCCCATTTGGAGGTAATTTTGGATTTTTTTTGCTGGGACACATTTGCTTTCAAAACATCTCTTGGTGGATTTTGCTAGCAAATAAATCGCTGTGTGCATTTTTTCTCGGGCATGGTGAAATCTGTAACTTCTCAACTCTGCGGCTGAACTTGTGACTTCGCCGCTATTACATTTATGTTCGGGAAGCCATGGTCGTTCAAATACACTCCTTGGCAAATTGGAAATTCCTTCCAAATGGATCTCAAGAAAATTTCACTAATAAATTCTGTGAATTCCCTTTAAAAGGTAAAATCTTCTCCAAAGCAGAATCATTTCACAAGGATATATTTATTTTTAGAAACAGATATTAAGATGCCTGAAATTATGTCACCATCGTTATATATTTAACATGTTTTTGTAATGGCCTATTTTTTTTAGTCCCTCATTTACCTTAAACACACTTAAGTTCTGATTCGTCGATGAATTTTGTCTCACTTAGTGTATTATTTATAACGAATCTGGAGATATGGTTATTACAAAAGGGTGTAGCCAGTGTTACCCTGATAGTTATGTGCTCTCATTTATTCAAGAAGCTAGTCGGGTGAATAACCTCCCGAGTATACTGTGGCTCCCATCGAAATCCGTATAAAATGTAGCACATTGTTCGTATGCAGCAGTTCATATTCGCACTGTAGTATTTAATAAGTTCATCGACAAAATATGTCATATTTGGATCCTATAGTTTTGAGGTGTTTTCGAGATGTCTCTTTACCAAAGCAAATTTGTACCACTCTTTCATCTTTTCGTTATAGGTTTTACTCAAAGGTTTACATATTGAAGTTTTTTGTGGGCCATGCAACAAATTATTTATGTTTGTTTTCCTCACAACGTTTGAAGTTAATGTAATCCTCAGGCACTTGAGTTCATCATACGAATTTATGTTCGCTCTGTAGTTTACAGGTGATAGGACCTCTGGCGAAAGAAATTCACCGCTCTATATTTTCTCTACTTAAAGCTTTATGAGAATGAGTGTTTATTTAATCTTCATAGATTTATTGCACTCACTTTTCCTAACTAAGTGAAGTAATGAGGCTCCATAAGTAATATGTATTTCTCAGCATTGATTCGAATAAAAAGCACCGAAATAAGTTTTTTCAAACGAACCTCTTACCGGGTCTTTCTTTTCATGCTTGATTTACCATTATGTATATTTTGGGCTTTGCTGATATTGCGAATTTTGCAACAATATTATTTCTAACTTGATGTAGCCTTTTCATCCAATAAACTCCCTTTCCCTGTAGGGTTTAAATAGCTTTGGATCAATTGCCCTCAGCCAATTTTCCCTCTCACAGATTTTTTACGATAATCCGAATTTTAATTGTCTAAGGATAAAATAGCAATTTGATCGTTTGATTTAAACCAAAATTTAGTTCACTTTGATAATTGAAAGCCTTCTTTCTCACATGAATATTTGAGCTTAGGTGTGAATATCATTCACTAATGACTGGAGAAAATATCGGGTTTGAGAGCAGATTTTCTGCTATTTAAATTGAGTAAAAATGGGAAAATTTGCTGTCTCAATTATAAATATTAATTATTACTCAAACCTATTTTTTATTTTATTTATTTTTAAAATTGATATTCAGAAAGGTGGATTACTACTAAGGGATAATTTAGCACAGAAATGGGTTTCTAGTCATAAATACTTGTCGAGTTGGCACAAATTTGTTTTTTTAAGCCACTATTTCTTGATTTTTTCGCAATCCAGAATTACTCAAAAAGCGTTTCTATAGTTATACTCCAAGAAAATAGTGTGAATCACATGGAATACCTGAGAGTATAAATCCATTCTATTTCATGCCTTCTACTTATAAGATATTGTAAGTATGAATACTGAGAAAGAAATTATCTGCGATAAAATCATTTCACTTTACTAGAATTCAAACCTGAATCTACCATCAAGAGTATTGTCACTTATTTCAACAAGCTGCTGCTATTCTAACTAATTATGTAGCCGAGGTGGAATACCCAAATTTATTACGAACAAATTTCTTACGCTACCAGCGCACATAGTGGCCCGGAAGAATGGACTATGGTTGTTAACCTCCGGTCGTCATGGGTCCTATCAATAGGTGTAAACTTTACAAATTCTATCTGTCAAAAAATTTACATTCACTCTTCAAATTCCTGCATGCATTCTAACGCCTCATTCAGCCTATTACTTACGTTGTTGCCGCATAATTTGCGGTGAAACCCTCAGGTGGCCATTCTTATCTTCTTGTTCCTGACAGAGGAATGAACAATAAATCTTACACATCTAAAATAGCTTTACACGAATGTTAAAAAATGCACGCCTTTCTTTTAACCAACGGATGGAAAAGCTGGACAGAAATTATTGAAGCCCTTCGAGATTTGGTGCTAAAGGGGAAAGCTGAATATCAGACAGACGGTTAGGGTGAAAAACGAGGTGTACCAATGAATTGGAGAAGATAAGTATCTCTAGGGCACCATACGCTAGAGAAGTGTCTCATAGATCATAAAAGACGGTGTTTACGTGACAGATATAGTGCAGGAAATATGAGGAGGAGAAACCCCCTGAGGAAGATCATGTGGTTAGTAGTTGGGGCAGACAAGGATACGAAAATGAATTATATCAGGAAACTGTATGAACTGGCATGGAAAAAGAAGATATTCATAGCTTTCCTTTACTAATCTTAGAATTTCAATATTCTGACTCAATGAATCTTGTACTCAACTAATACATAGTCTTGATGTATTCTCAAAGACTAGGTATATCTTACGGTCAGAAATCGTTCTATTAAACTGAGAGTATTCCTCAAACTGCTCGTTGACTCTCAATGGAATATGTGAGGAAAACTTCCGGACTCGTCGGCAAACATCTTCCTGACCCGGCAGAGGTAAAACCCTAAATATTGAAGGAATCAAATCTCTCTACATGTATGCTAGTAAAATGACGCCTGTATAGCGACAAAAAATTGGGAAAGCTGGTTATAAAATAGTAAAATACATAAAACGATCAAGACTTTGTGCTGGCAGTGGGTACTGATGATTAAATGGACGTTTTGGGCGAGAAACGAAGAGGTTTACCGTACCTACAATAAGAGAAAAAATGGAACTGTGAAATATGCTAGAGAGGATATTTAATTGAGGAAAAAATAGAAAGAATTTTCTTCAAAGGAACAAAGAGATAATGATATTTGGGAAAGATTAAGACGGAGGCCAAGAAAAAATAACATGAGAAACTGAAGGAATTATCTATGAATCCCTTCCGGGCTTCCCGCACATTCCATTTCTTCCGACGTTTGGAGGAAATACTTTTTCATCGTCCTAAGAGCTGGTTGATACCAGTTACTTAAGTCGCGGGCTAATATATAATCTGAGCCAGTGGAGGCCGGTCCTGATTGAAGGAGCCAGAGTTGGTTTTTCCCGCCATTTTTATTATAGGGTTCCAGGTGTTTCTGATACTGAAAAAGTATTTCGTCGACAAAAATGGAATGCCTAAACCAGTAGGAAGTTCCAGAGACATTCACAACCACCATTCGCCCGAAAAGAATAAAATCTTCTTGAAGTAACTACGTTGGTAAACGGAGAAATGGAGGAGTTAAATATGTCAATATAAAGGTAGTAATACTTCGAATGAATCTAACAGTTAAACATCCCTTGCCTACTTCTACATGCAAGGTCCGTTCCCACACTCTCACTTCAAGCCACCGTTAGATACGTTCTTATGAAAGCGAGACCATATCTCAAGGCCTGCTGGTCGCGTCACAGCCGAATATTTGATGAAACCTTCCGGACCCCACGCTGAATATTCTCATCTTGCAGTCATCCATCCCGTCCAGGCCTTACTCTTCATCGCTGGAGACCCCCTTCGATCGCGGACGTTCTTGAGAAGATCGAAGACCCTTAGTCAGCTAGGCCCAACAGCGTCGAAGGAGGAGGGAGGAGATTTTTATGACTGCCACCGCCCCTTGGGGAGGGACGTGACGGCCGGCCCTTGCTCTGGGAGAGTGGCGTCGGGGATAATCGAGGAATCCGAATATGGCATCGCGGCGGCCCTGGGAAGGGGTCCGGGGTGCGATGGACCCGCTCTCCTCTGACGCAGGGGCTCACAGCCAGGGGAGGTGCGATCTCCAACGTCAGACCCTCGTCCAGTCACATATACCCTACCCGTCCTCCCTTTTCCCCTTAATATGGAATTCTCACGCATAGGTGGTCTATCCTTTCGCCCACGCCTAGTCAAACCTTTGGACATGTAGTCAGCCGCAATCGACACATTGCTTTGAGCCTGGCGTTTCCATTCCTGCCCCCCAGATGTCAGTGTAATCGGTGTCCGATGACAAGCCACGGAATGATCGCACGATATTACAAAAATGTTTTGACCACTCGCTCTTGTCAAAGGAACCATTTTCAAAGTAGAGAGTTTAATGATACCACAATATATACCAGAATACTTTTGGCATATATAATTTGTGGCACACTCAAGTGATTATAATTGCTTGCAATCTATTGGGTAAGGTAAGTTTAGATGGAAAAAATAACGATCCTCGAATATGGCCCTTAAAATGACAGTATAGTGGTTTAGAGATGAAGATATTCCTCCACTACCTCATACGAAACATTTTCTGTTGAATTTTTGTTGCACGAAAGGATTAAAAAAATTAAATCACAAAATCTTACTACTCTGAAGAATAATTAAATATGCTGCGCATAACACACATGGTGATTAAATGAGCTCGAACAAACGCTCTTGCAATTGGTATTTTAGATAATGTAAAACGAAAAATGAAGCCATTTATTGGCCTCAAAAACGAGGAGTGCAGATATTTCAATCGCTACATTTACTCTCACGTATGGTTTACGGCACAGGTGTGACAGGTCTGTGTTCTGATTTTGACTACATTTATACTATTACATATTAGGACTATAAGGAACCTCAGTAGGTATACGAGGTTGTATATGTACACTAGCCTATTAATGACTTGAGTTTAATATTGAAATGAATTGGCTACTTGAAAACTAAGAATTTCATTCAGGGCCTCAATAAGTTTAGTCATTTCCACCGCAAATCTTCACAGAAAGGCCACTGACTGAGTGGGTCTTCGAATATCACGATTTGAAAGTCTCCTCTTTGCAAATCCTAGAATTTTTTTCCCCGTTTGTAGAATTTCTGGTTGAAAGCCTTAAAAAACTAACATTAACAAAAATATATAGCCCAACGAAAAGACAATGCTGTGATACCATGATGAATTTAATCCTGGCCTGCATTCCTACGGGCGAATTATATTCTGCAACAGTTTGTGTTTATAAGATTTTTTTACAAAATTATACAAACTTTTGACTCTCATGAATTATTAAATACCTATGTTGCGTATTTTATATGGTGATTCATTAAATTAGAAAAATAGCCGTTGCTAAACTATAGTCTTCGCATCTTTACTAATCATGAGTACCTACTTACAAAGTGGTCAAAGTTGGGTGTTTTCTATGTTAAAATTACTCTAACACGTTACAAGTTCGTTAAAGAGTAGAATTTTCATCTTGTCGGAAACACGCTTCGAACAAAACTTTCTCGAATTGATATTATAAGTTATCTAAGAAAAAAGTGATCTATTTATTCACCCAAAAAATTAAGTGAGCATATTTTTCACTCGCTAGTTTTCCTGTAATAAATGGTTTTCGGCATGGCATGGTGGAAAATTTTAATATCGTTTCAATAAGGGATTTCAGTTTTTTTCCTAATTTATTCAGCGATCAATGGATTTCTTTGTGTGAAGTTCTCAAGTTCAACATACCAAAGTGCCCTGATGTTCATAGAGTTCGTCTTTAAGAAGGTCATGGTTATTTTTAAGTTTATTATGTTTTTGCTTCTATATGTTTTAAAGTGGTCATAGGCCTTATAGATAATTTTATTCGACAGGCAGGCATAATTGCATTTATCCGATGAGGAACTTCGTTCTTCAATGGCTTAAGTTCTTCGCGATCAACGATACCAATGGCGTTAACTATGCCTGCATATATGCTAGGCGAAAGCCTTTATCGAACGATATATCATTCTCGAATTAAAAAAATCATAATTTTACAGAGGTAACGAACATAAGTCGTATTCCTTGTACTTTCAATTGGTTTTGTGCGGCTGAATTTGCTCTGAATCACTTGTTGCATTCAGACTCAACTCTTCGTTCTAATGCATCAACAGTGCAGTGCATGCTCATGCATTTCCCCGATCGACCGGCGACTATTTAATGAAGCATCACTTACTAAAATCCTTGGCTATCCTCATGAAATCTCAGGGTATTTGAAGTAAACCATGGTCATAATTTTCCTGTTTCTCAAATGTCAAAGTTTTACCACATTATTTCTCGGCTTTACTTGTTTTGTATTTGACTCAGACAAATCTTGATACATGTCTAGTTTGCGGATCAAGAATTTTTTAAACGGTCGCGTAAGTTATGAGCAATATCACTTTACCCACAAAAGATAACATACGGACGTGTGAGATGGAGGTATACGCACTCATGAGAAGGAATACCGTATTTCTCCGAATATAGTCCCCCCCTGTACTTTTACCACAGGCATTTTGGAAAAGAAAGGGGGGACTATATTCAGGCATATGCGGTATATTCTTTCGTTACCTTCTGTGAATGCAGACGCGAGTGAGACCCTTAGGCTGTGTCCTCCTACTCCTTGAGTAATTGCCTTTGGCTGGAGTCGCTGTGGCGTCTTCTGCTCCTTGCGGTGAGACAAAAATGGCTAATGATGGAGTCAAATAACTCAGCGAGCGAGATGTGGCAATCCGTGGAGCGTGTGATTGCCTGTCTCGGCTTCTCAGAGGACGACTCCTCGTCGTGTGAATTCAAATGGGCGCGTCGAATGGGCCCTTCTCCCCTTGCGACTGCTGTGCGGGCGCCCTCTCTGTGAAAAGACAAGGGTGACACCCCCCGCTGTTATTCCCTGGAGGGACTGTGCCAAAGAGGTTGACGGAATGGGATTTCTGATAGCGCCAGAGGAATAGGGAGAACGGAGGATGGAAAGGGCTTGGCAGATATTACGGTGGTTTTGAAGTCGTAATTGCTGCTATATGAGAGCTTGTATTAATAACCGCTTCAGTGTTAAAAGTAAGCTCTTCGTTTTGTATTTTGAGTAGATTATATACAAAATGTTTGAAAAATTATCCCTTATAAATGCATGTCAAAAAGATATCATTTTCCAATTTTTCTTCTTTGAAATATGATTTTACTCCTCTTTGAATCCACAAAATTGATGTAGAAGCTTATAATTTAGATACTATTTATTATTAGATAACAACGTAAAATTAGATAAAGATAAATAGTATCCTAATAAATATTTTTATTTCTCGTGGAATTATTTCAAATATTTTTTAATTACTTACCTCAGACTAAGTAGTATTTATTTTGAGTTGGATACATTTTTTAAAAGTTTATGCAGTCCTCCAACCTTTCATTGCATCGACAATCAAAAACACAAGAATATAACTTTTAACCGTTTTTACTTTTATTTTCGGGAAAAAAACAGTTAAAAAACTTGCGAAGTTCTTCTCATCCGCTTGTAAATCTTTATAAGTACTACAGCCATCTCAATGAGTATCGAACGATGACGTTACTTCTACGATTAATGTCAGAAATAGTCAAATTAACAGCCAAGTTAGTCAGATAAATAGAAAGGTGCTACAGGCCTTTCAAGCTTGTGCAGTTAACTCGAAATTTAGTTAATGACCGAAGGGTACTCGCATAGTGAGGAGGTAGGAGGTGGAGATATAGGTAGAGGTCGCGGTACCTCGAGGTAACACAAATGCATTGTGTGTTACGAGCGCGCGCATAGTGAACAGGTCGAGGAAGAGGTGTACCTCGCGGTTCACCAGGAGGTCGCGCGGGACCGCTTTCAAAGACAAACGAGTTAGTCTTTCGAGCGGTGTGTCGCGAGGTATATCGGGAGGCTTCTCCGTGATTGATGCGTTTAAGGCCCGTTTCATGTGACATCCTCATGTTTTCCTGATAATTCTCTGGGTAATACTTTTAATTAAAGGGTAATGCTTTTAATTAACTAAACAACTTAATAAAGTTGCAAATACGGATGGTGATATTCACCCAGATCTTGTCGCGCTTGATTTATGGGATGAGCACTGAATTCGCGATTACTTAACTTTTGCCGTATTGTCTGTGTGCTGACGGCGGTTTACAACGAGTAAATGTTATGTATTTCTTTTCATTTTTTGTTTTTCTTTATGAATATGATGTCACCAAGGAGGGGAAACTAAAGTATCTCCATTTTGGAAACTGTTTCTCCTTTCGTTGGTATTGTTTTTGCCTAATTGTCTGTAAGTTGGCGGCTGTCCGCAACAAGTGTATCTTATGTGTTTCTTTTTATTTTTTTTTCTTTTCTTTTGGGAATGTAATATCATGCTTAACATGTGAAAGTTGTGCAATGGTTTTCTCATGGGCCACAGGCCCACGAAATAAACGAATTTATTATTATTATTATTACTTAACCCATTTACGGCCAACGTTGCGAAAACGCAACATTATTGAGAAATGCAAAAAAAATGTTTCAATTGAATTTTATTAATTTAGAATTCGCTTTTTTCGATAAAAATAAGTTTAAACTGATTTTTAGTGAGATTATAATGACAATTAATAAGTATTTCGATATTTATAAAAATACTCAAAATGTGTCAATTTTCGAGTCTCCTGTTAAGCAAGATAAATAATTTTTCCTAAGAGTAACTATTCCCTTTATTAAGTTTTTTATTCGTCCATGTGGACGTAGAAATTTCAATTAACAGATATTAGAGCTTATATTTCGTCAGAGAGTCAACATTATGCGAAAATCAGATCCGGAAAATAATGTTGCGTTTTCGCAACGTTGGCCGAATCCGATATCTATAGGCAGTTATGCAACCCGCATTACTACATATTTCCGTCTCGTAGGAATATGCCGATTTTACTGTCAGATATAATCCTACGCATTTTTATGCCTCGTATTTGACAGATATCGTTATATTTGATAATTAAAATTCTTAGATATTATATTTCCAATGAGATGCTGCATTATTTTACCTAAATCCAATATAAAATAGAGATGCATTACGGCTTGAAAGAAATGAGTCAAAGTGAATATTTTTACAGAAGATAACGTATTTTCCAGTTTTTAATTGACATTTTTATCACAGCAGATTGAATTACAACAAATAATGACTATTTATGAATTACATGAAAGCATTTCGGGTGCAATGGAACACACAACTTTGTACTTTCAATCCGAATTAGTCCTTCCTTACTTCACGATTCAGCGATATCACCGACTGCCACAAGAGGATATTGGGTGAATGAAGACGGTAAGGCGTAGATATGGTTCGACAATGATTGAACCAAAACATATTTAGATTAATAAAAAATAATCTACACTTATCAGACAATTCCTGTCTGGACAAAAATGACAGATTTGTAAATTATGACCTCAATTTGAGACTTGAAAAATTATTACAATTCGGAATATTTGCGCATAAATTTTGAAATAATGAGCAAATGGTACCTTACTTTGGTCACTACAGTGCATAAATGTTCTTTTAAAACAAGCCTTTTAGATTTTGCTTTTAACTTTGGTGCTTATGTTATTCAGACGGTTTTAGGGTTCAACCAGGCGATAGAAAATTACTTCTATCGAAATTTAGGCTTGGAAGCAAGTGTTATTCTGGAATTTCTCAAGATTATCCCTGATCCCTCGAACCATCGTATGTTTTTCAATAGCTTCTTTTCATCTTGAAGACTATTTATTGTTTTGAAAGAAAAAGGATTATTTGTCAATGGAGACGTCCGTGAAAATACGAGTAAATACGTATAACGGAGGAGTGCCTGATAGAATATAATAAAACCATCGACGTGAAACCGAGAGGAACATGAAAACAAACATTTGATAAAGCCCAAGGTCTTAGTATTGTTCGATGGAATGATAAATAGATTGTCCCTGTAGACAGCAATACAAGTTGTTCGCTTCCATTTGGCACAGGGAAAAGTTTCAGCAGAAAAAAAGAAAATATTATTTCACATAATATTCTATGTTAATAAAAGAAAATACCATTCGTGTTATTGGGGAGTATAGTAAATACATGGGAGGTGTGGACCTACTTGATAATGCAAATGAAAATTACCGCACTAGAATTCAGGGGAAAAACGGTCCTAGCTTATCAACTTACTGGACAGCGTTTGCACTAACGCCAGGAGATTGTACAGGTTATGCAACGGAAGTAAATTTCACTGGTAGACTCCAAATCGTATCTAGCAGGGACGCATCTAAAAAGTGAAATGAATAAGTCAGTAGATGACGTACCCCTATACAATTCGCGTCCATAAACATAGAAAAAGTTAGGCCATATAATTCATCGCGGATTCGTGAAGCATGAAGGGACGAATTTGGCCAGAGAGTTAAAAAAAATTCAGTAGTTGCCGAAACAGTGTAAAAGACAAACCATGTTTGAATGTACGAAATTTTATGTTCCATTGCACCAAAAATGCTTGAGTATTTCATAATTAGCCATTAATTTTTGTAATTCAATCTGCAATGATAAAATTAAAGTCAATGAAAAAATGTGAAATACATGCTCTTCTGAGAAAAATTTCGCTTTGACTTATTTCTTTCAAACCGTAAAGCATGACTATTTTATAGTGGATTTAGGTCAAATAACAACAACATCTCGTTGGAAACATAATATCTAAGGATTTTATTTATCCAATATGACGATATTTGTCATATACGTGGCATAAAAAGGTATAGGATTATATCCGACAGTAAAAACAGCATATTCCTATGAGGCGGCAATGTATTGTAATGCGGATTGCATAACTGCATACAGATACCGGATTCGGCCAACGTTGCGAAAACGCAACATTTTTTTTTTACCATAAGCAAATTTTTTTGAAGGCCCATATTTTCAATTTACCTTATTTAGCATGTTATTAGGTCAATTGAAAAGAAAAAATGATATATTTTCAAGTATTTCTTTACTCGGCCGGTAATGGGTTAACGACCAATCAGCCACCACTTACATGCTGATGACATGTCGTCAACATCACCACCACCATGGCTTAGCATTGCAAAAATGTCACAACTGACCAAATAACCATTATACTATACCACACGGTGAAAGACTGGCTCGTGGTCGAGGCTATGGGGAAGCTGCGTGCTTAAACGCCTTTACTATGCGATACTACCTCTACCTCCACCTCAATCTCTATCTCTACCTCTATCTCCACCTCCACCTCTACCTCCTCACTATGTGAGTACCCTAAGGGGGGACTCGGCACTTAGATGACTACAGCGGCGGACGGGACGCGTGACGGGGCGGCGACTCCGCTGAGCGAGTACTGGGAAGGACAGGAGGACGCCCGGAGGAGGTCGGTAAACGACCCTCGGAGGGAACAGGATATGGCTCCGAGGATGTCGCCAGCAGGGATGGCAAGTGAAACAAAACGAAAATGTTTCGTTTCGACCCGGAGGGAAACGAAAATACGAGGCTTTGGTTTAGATTGCTGCACGAAATTAAAATCACCAAGGAGTTTAGTTTAGACCCGCGACGAAACTTTACTCTCGACAATGAAACTACATCAATCAAAACTCCTCTGCTCATGGCTAAGTTTCGATCCCAAAAGTTGAGTGGAGGGTGAGAAGTGAGAATAGTTTCGACCAATTACGTTTGACACACATGTAGGGAGGTTAAAACGTTGAGCTTAAAAATAGAATGACCAGCTTCCGTTCACCGTTGTCCTGTTAGTGGTAAAAATATGAGTAACCCGCGCATCTGATGGCGGTAGGCTGAACCTCTACTTCATTCAACCATACTTCGTACTCGTCGTGTGGATCAAAACTAAACCGTTCGAAGGTGAAGCACGTGGTCCCCCCGGTGCGAAACATTACCTACGTTTCGTTTGGTCCAAGAGTTTCAATTTGGTTTCGACCCAAAGTAGTTTTTACTCCGATTTCGTTTCGACTGTTAGTTTGCTCTCTGAGTTTAAATCCATTTCGTTTCGTTTCCACATTTCGCTCCCGGGAACGAAGCTATTGAAATTTTACAGGTTTTGACTTTCGTTCGGTTTATACTACCATCCCAGGTCGGCTGGCGACCCACGCAGAAAGAGCGAGGGAATGTTAAAGGCCCCCATCCGGATTACTGCTCCTCAATATAAGGCGATCCTGAGGGACAAAGGTTGCCGGTACCGCTCGGATTGATAGTGCGGTCATTGCCCGGGGGAGGGTTCAGTGGGTGACGAGTCGGCCTCGTCACGGGTCCCTATGTGTACCGAGGTTTGAGATACCTGATTCCACGAAATCGAAGTTCCGCGAGTCACTCCGACAACCGCATAGTGGATGATGGGATAGCCTGTCGTCGAGAAGTGAGGAGCGGGTGAAGGAGGTTATGCCACCGCTGGGGCGCAGTATGGGGTCACCACGTGCTCTTCACGACATCTGCGCGGTGAAAGCCAGCGGTGGGCGTCCATCCAATACGAATAGAACATCAGAGAGTTGACAAGAATTTTTTATTTCATATGCCCTCTCAGTGACTTTCTCGGTCAGCGTTTTGATAGTTTCGATTGAAGGAGAGAAGGCGAAAGTTAAAACTGGTGCACAATTAATGTGGCGGCAACGACAAGTGAAAAGAAATCGTCTCGATTCATAGTCCATCCCTAAATGTTTAAAAATATTGATGTCGCAGAGAGGAACATGAGAAGCATGAGAAGGTAGGTAGAAGGAGCACTCTAAGTGGAGCTTACCTTCAAGAACTTCGACAGTAGGCATATAGTTTTTAGTATGTATGTTGCTGTTTTCACTCTTCATGTTTTCAAATTCTTTTTCACAGTAATAATCTTGATCAGAACATACAAGGATGAGATAAATGTAGGGCATGAATATAAATTTTTGTGAATGAAATAATTAAAATGCATGCGGAGGGCAGCTTACAAACAAATGGGAGGCAAGATTACTACAAAGGAGGCATAAAAAAGTGGCTTTTAGCAATCAACCAGCTGGCTCCAGAAGTTGTACCCGGTGGAAGGGCTGGGCGGTGTACAGACAAGTGAGGATATTAAGAATAGAAGGAAAAGAGAAATGCATTATCTGGAAGTCAATTTACTATTCAGGCATAAGAAAAATTTGAGGAGCTACTCCAAAAGTAAATCTACGTATTTAAATAACATTAATAATAATAATACGTCTTCATTGGGCGAGATTGGGACTAGAAAGTCCCATCTTGCATCTAACCTCAGGAGTGTGCGGAGTTCTTTTTAAATTTCATATTTGCCTTTCGGCTGAAATACATTCGTTTGCTCTGTGCTGACAATGGTTTGACTGGAAAGGTATGATCGATGTCTGTGTTTGACCTTGAGTATAACAGAATGTTTTGAAATCATAGAAGGAGAAAATACTTCCGAATAGGCAATGTGATTTTTTTCCATTTTAGTTGTTCTGTTATGTCAGTCGTACAACATCTCAAGCAAGCCTCCTATGTGCACGTCATTTATGTTCCTAATGGAAAAAATAGTTGCTATCACACTATTTTTATCTAATATTATCCTTCCAGAGCTCATCAAAACAGAAATATTCTTGTAATAGTTTTACATATATTTTAATTTAATGTTATCTTACTATTGATTCCAAAGAATTTTCGAAATAACAATGTTTCCTACATAAATTCAAAGTAAATAAATTCAAATAAACGGCGTGCGGCCTCCGTTAAGTATGGAACCACTTTTATCCTCTCATGAAATGAAATTCTACTATAGTGGTCATTGAACGTGTTCAAAGTCACTACCCCCAATTTAAGTAAAAAAATACCACTGAAATTGCAATATTTTCGTAAAGCATAATGAGATTAGCCATACTTAGATGTACATCAGAATAACACATCCTGAAATGTTGCCCTTCGATAATGTAAATAGATTATTTGTGCAAATGTACTGAGCACAACTGAGAAGTATATGCCAAATCGGTTAGGTAATGGAAATATTGCCGAAACAATGGACGATCACCAAACTTGACTGATATAGCATTGACACACTTTAATTCACACAAGAGTCTCTCCACCGTTTTTTTATTGCGGTAAACGAAATTTTAACCTCAGAGATATCTTTGGAATCTCCTTGGATACAAGTGATGTGAAAATTGGAACTAAAGAGCTCTAAGGAGATGAAAATACCTCAATAAGCTTTATCTGGTATCCTGCTTTTTTATATCTTTGTCAAATGCCTTGTCCCCTATGTTAACCTGATGGCGTGCCTTTCCTCAACCTTTACCAGGCATGTGGGTGGTGGGAGAATCTTTCATTTTAATATTTAACCGGAGGGCTTCACGCATATTTTGAGCAATCACTTAAAAAACGCTCATTTATAAAACTCTTCCGTGCGCTACTATGCATAAAAATAGCTACGTAAAATGTTGACTTGTATGCAAGGAATTTTTCGGAAAAATATACCCCAAAATCTGCGCCGCAGGCCGCATTCCTTGACTGCATTCCTTTCCCTCGGCCCATAATACTTCTCCTTTCCTCCGCTTTTCAACAAATTCACTCCAATCCCTTATAATCCTTTCTATTGTATTAGAGTTGAGTTTTGTGTGCACAAATTCGTAAATATGTCTTGTGAATCAGGGCTTAATTATATTTAATGCGTTACTGCGATCGCTACATCATTTTCAGCTTAAAGTCATAGGTTACCCTCTCCACTCCACTACAACTCTTTTACTTTCCAACCCTGACACCATTCCGTGGCTGCAGTATTAGGTGATAAACGAATTATTTAATAAGAAATGTTGAAATATAATTTTTAACGCTCAAAATGGTACATCAAAATGTTTTGATTTATACTTTCAGGGCTTGGGCAGCATCTTCTGTCCTTAACAGTGCAGGAGTAACGATGCTACATACATTTAGAAGCAGATAGGTAAGTCAACTGTCTGTCATTTATTTTATGTTCCTATACCTTCATCAAAGAATTGGCTATCAAATTTTGAAAACAATAAAATTGAATTGAAGGCGATTCTTGAATCTTTGTACCTTTGATCATGTGAATATTTGCATATTTATTTCTACTACTCATCAATGAAATTATAGCCTTAGCATATTATCTGCTGAGCCCTGTTGCTTGCATTTTTATATAACATGAAGTTACAAATTATGAATGATAGTTAGGAAATTACTAATGCTTCACGTAACTGTCCGCGTGGCTAGGAGAGAAGAAGATATTGCTTCAATCCTTATAATTTAAGATTCTCGTAATAGAATTTCTGGTTACTCAAAGAGCGACATTGTGTGCGTAGAGCAATGGTAGAATTGCGTAATTTTCCAAACGTTTTAGTTTGCTTATCATGATTGTTGGACACAAGAATATTTGAAATTTTGACTAGGACAAAATCTCAATCCAATCTAGTGATCACTTTCCTCCAACCTTGAGACCAGAAATTGAAGTAGATTATGGGCGCATATTTAACCCCCCAAAATCTCGTCATAAATTCACGTAGGTGTAATATCTTCGATAATATTTATAAAATCCTGTAGCCACGCATCGGAAACAAAGATCAAACTTTAGAACAGCTCATGTTATTCGATAGAAATATTCAGAAATACAATTTGTAAAATGGGTCCGTACCAGTGATGGATCGTGGGGAAATTCCCCTCTTATCCTTCAAAATCCAATAAAATATATTCGTTCGGAAAACAACGTTTGAAAAATTTGAAATTGTGTGCACTTTATAATTGAATAGCCTAATTAACTGCCAGGTAATTTTTTTATGGATAAGTATTCGAGTGGAAGTTTGATTTATAATTCCACTTTGGGCGTAATTAAATCGGTTTTAGAAATTCCCGCAGCGTGGCGATGTGTGCAAAGCGATCTTTTTAATATTAGCATTTGCAATAGGGTAATTGCCCCCTCGAGGAATAGCGATGAAAATGTATTCATTTGGTTGATTATATCATCCCAGATATGGGAATTCGTTTTTCCCCCGAGCTATGACGGACTTTAATAATACTAATCATAATTTCGTTACAGAATTTCCTTTTTATGTGTAAACAGCTGGTGTCCTAACACCTCCTGCAACACGCCTTCTTAGGCAGCTTGCGGGGTAGTATGTAGATGTAGATGAAATATGAATGCACTGAAACAGATATGTGACTTATTTCTCCTTCATATTCGGATCACTCTGTCGACAAGAGTGGCGAATTTCGTCAATACAACCTCCTCCTCAGTACCGGGATGTATCCATATATTTCTGGTTAGTTAGATGTTAACGAACAGCATTTGCGATTTCAGTGGATTATGCTTACTTACGATGCTATCATTTGTCAGGACACAATGAACATAGTTGCTTTAACGACATTTCTCTTAGCCAAGCGGTGAAAAAATGCAAACGCCGATGTATTGTATGCAATAGGAAAGGACCGAGGGGGTTAAATGCTCAATATGTGATATCGCAAATTGTGGCCGACTGGGGAAGCGTCAATTGTAATTTTCTTGGGTTTTGACACAATTCAAGCGTGTTCTCGATTTCCCAGGAAGCCACCACCTCTCTATTTAGGCAAATGGAACGACTTCTTCCGACTCATTTGTGGATCGAGATTCCCCGGCACTTCAGAATGGCCCATGGTTGGCCCGACCGCGTCGTTCGGAGGGCGATGGAGACTTTAGCGAGGAACGTGGATGGAATTGGGAGGTTCTTCCATTGCTTCCTTGGTTCCGAAATTGACTTCCCTCGCATGTGATCTCACGACCAATAAAGATCCTATTCCCAAGCCACCATTACCATGATATTTCCTTTATCGCCGCAAAAGCCGATCCCTAAAACGGAAGCAAACACCACCCCAGTTTACACGTTCCAAGTGCTTCCCTCTTTACTGTTACTTTTTCATGCACAGGCCACAATTTCTAATACAGATTTTGCGGAAGAGTATTTTATGTCAAGATGAGTTTTTATTATCGATGCTCTTAAGAGTTAGCACGCTTACAGAGGTATATTAATAGAGTGTCTCTGTTTATATCCTTTACATTGATTGAGCAATTAATGGCAGATTATCGTATCAGGCAGAATGAAAAATATAATCGAAGAATTCCACGATATTTATAGATCTGACGGAAGCGATAAATTAAGATTGAGAACGGACGAGTGAGGAATAACATTTTTGCGAACGGATATGTGTACGAATTCGTTATACCCTTGAAAGATAATAAAGTTTCATAAATGCTATGTGGGACTCAATGCCCGCATCTCCTTTTTTATTTTTGTTATTTTTTTGTAAATGAATGGTTTCCTAACATCTCTCGTCTAACGTCTACAGAAGCAGCTTGCGGGATAGTCTGTTGATGATCGTATGTTGTAATTACTGCACAGACCAAAATTTTATTGGAGGGGACAATGAATTGATTTCCGGGTTGGTAAAGGAAAGATAGTAAAAGTTACACTGTTGTATGTTCCACAGAAGCTTACTTAACCGACTCAGGTTTTGACATTACACATGTCATTTTCTAACGTTTGAAAATGATATAGTGTAATGTCGAAACCCGGGTCGGTTAAGTCAACTTCTGTTCAACATACAACAGTGTATCTTATACTATCTTTCCTGTCACCAAGTTCCACCGAGTATCGCCATCCAGCCTTAAGTTGAACGGGTTGGGAAAAATAATTTTTCTTCTGTCATCAATGGATTAGTGCTAAGCGTTTTGAAGTAATTCATCTCGCGAAGTTTAGGTCAAATTGTTAATACTTGTTAAAGTTAATTCTACCACTTCTCCAGAAATTTGGTCAACTTAAAAAAAAACTGGCCATTGAATAAAATTTCGCCTTATTTTTTAATCGCAATTAGAGTAGAAAAGTAAAAAAAAAACATCACAAACCAAAAAGTTTTAGAATCTCTTTTAAAACGTACCACACATCTATTGAGTTTTGAATACCATTTTAAAGATTCGATAGAAACATATCCACCATTGTTTCTCTTAAATTACTAAAATGATTTGTTTTTAAGAGTTCGAATTTCTACCGACGAATACATATTATATTGAGATATTTTGATAATAAGCAGCAATAATATTTTTATGTTGCTCTGCATCTAAATCCTTCAGCTTCTTAAATTTTAGATTCAAGTATACATCTGAGTATGACAACCTGAAATACATGTTGAGCAGAAAATAATGTTAACGTGGTTGACTGCGCAACGGATAGAAAAATAGAAGCGGGCGAGAATACGAAGAAATCAGCATACCTTGAAAATTCTTGAACTTCAACGTTCTATTAATGAAATCGGGTATCAAAAACCCTCCAAATCCTCACAAATAGCTCTATTTCGAGGAGTGAACGTGATCAAACTTTAACCATTCTCAAACTTCGTTGAAGAGATGGGTTGTTTCATTGGATGGGAGTTGAGGAGGGGAATGTAAGAAGAAGGAGGAGGCAATATACGAGAAGGGCAACGGAATCCAGGCAATGGGGTTATATCGCCGAGACTGAACGATCCATATGGCAAAGGAGGAAGAGAAAGGTCCTTCAAGGAGCAATGTCGAAGGCGTGGGTGTAAGGGGAAAGAGCAGGAAAGAACGCGAATTCCATCTGGGGTGAAAATTACTTTTTCATAAAATACTAGAGAGGTATCAGAAGAGGTAAAAGCCATATTTTTCTATTTTAGCTCTTTCAATCATTCAAATGTTTCAGATTTTTTGAATTCATGATATATAGGTTCATAATAGTTCATAAAATTTGTATCAGATGACTACGTGAAGTTCATGGGTAGCATGCAGTGGCGCATACTCCATGGGGCCTGAGGGGGCCCGAGCCCCCTCAAAAATTCGTTATGGGTGTGAAGAAAAAATGTGCCAGGCTTGTCGATTTTCCCCAGAGTGTCCAGATATCGAGATTCGAGTTATCAGGGTACTAATGTTGATCATATTACTCTTCTTAAATGCTTAAAAAACTTAAAAGTAACTACTTATAAAATTTCCCGGGGCAAGATCCCCGGTTTGTGCCCCCCCAATATTTTTTGTAAGTCGGCATCCCAGGTTGCATGGTCTGCATCGCCAGTTTTTATTCAAGTTCTATGTGAGCGTTGACGTTTGCCGCTCTTCCTTCACGTTCTATATTTTCATAAAAATAGCAATTATACTTTAATTAGGCCGTAAAATTAGAGCGATGAAGTCCACATTACCTCCTAAACATACACACACGGCCAAAGCCTGGGTGTTGAAAAACCTACCCCGACGGGTTTCGAATCCATGGCCTAGGAGTTATCAAGCAAGGTTTTATACGCATTCACCCCCGAGGCAGGCAATCATTTTGGAAATGTAGAAAGTTAACAAGGTAACTCTTCGTAAGCTGGTTCATACTTCTGATAGAATTAATCGAACCTAATTAATTGGAGTTGGAGTAAAAATAATTTGGGTCTGAAAAAGTGAGAGTGAGGAGAAGTTTGCGTCAAAGTTTTTATTATATAATTTTTTATACTATTTATGTACGTGCTTTGGGGACAATTCAGTCTAGTAGACTGAGCACTTCCTCAGAGGATCCTCGGTTCAAATCTCAGGTGAACTCTTTTGACATATTTAAAGAAAAATCCTCAAAGAGCGAAATGAACCCCGCTACCTACCCTGAAGTAGAGTAACACACGCCTGTGGATTAGTCCAGCGTGAGCTCTACCCTCACCTATCCAAGTCAATTTTTGTGGTTCAATCAATGTTTAAATGATTAGTATACGTATTCTCACAAACTTACATCCTTGTTATTCCTAAAATCCTTGCCTACTTTCTAGTTCGACGATTCGTAATAGTGTCTCTGGGTCCTACTCTTTACGCCTACCTTAATGCCGCGGAAAGTTCATCAGCTCATAATTTGAAGAAAACTAAGAGTACTTATATAACTTTTCGCATTACGTGGGACAAAGTAAATCGCACCTCCCAGAAAAATAGAAAAGAAAATGAGCCTTTCACGATACGCATAAGGCAAAAGATTATCCATTACAGTGACTTCCTTTGTGTAGGATAATTGTTTGATTCTGGACAGTTGAAAATTTAATTTTGAGCTAACTGGACGAATGCTTAGTTACAAAATTAGAGGAAAATATTCCCTTGAAGAGAGATTGCGGAAAATAAATTGTAGCCTTTATGTTTGGTGCAAAGTTTATTTTTTCAGTAAAAATAGGAAATACGACTAATTATTATGTTAGAAAAAACTGCATCAACTCATTTGAATGTTAACGGAAAGAGATTGCAGGAAAAGCTAATGAATTCAATGTGAGTGGAATTTGCATTATACTAAGCTTAGACGTAAGGAATGGCTATAAAAATATATGTATTTCCTATCTTATATCACCCTAAATTAATTGATTATGACGACAATACACCTTTTTTTTCGTCGCATTTTTGAAAGCATTGATAGAAATTTTAATAAAGACCTTACTTTGATTTCCGAAAATCAAGAAATTAATCTAAAGTTATGGCTCTAATCAGCAGATTCGCTAAAAAGACCACCATTTAAATTTAGTGAAAAGATTGATGTTGTTTCATTTACATGTTGCTTACTTTACCTATTCTTTAAAATTTTCGGCCTTTAAGTACTGACTTTACAAGGTCCACTTGCCGAAAAGCACTTTTATAAAAATGGTACAGAGAAGTCTACCTGGAAATTCAGGAAAAAGCAAGCGTTGTTTGCCTTTTTTGAATAAATGCTCTTAAAACTTGGCTGCCTCGCAAACACTCGGTGGTCGACGCCGCGAATATGCAAGGAATAAAATGAGGAAGTTAAGAGAGTTGCGGACGAGGGTGCGTGACGGCCGCTCGACCCGTCGCAATGCCTTGCCTTTTTTCGTTACTTTTATACTTGCTAAAAACCAACGCTATCATGTTGAAATTTTAAGAGCATATGGAGTGTACCCATTCTACTAGAGCGTGTTTGCAGGAAAATTTTGACTAGAGTCTTCGTTCATATGAATATGCAGCGATCATATAGATACGGTGTGGAAATCCTTTGAACTTAGTAAAATACAAAAAGAGGCTGCGCGGTTCGTCAAAAACCGCTACGAGCAGTGGCGCCGACTCCATGGGTCTGAGGGGGCCTGAGCCCCCTCAAAAATTCGTGTGTGAGGGTGTGAGGAAAAAATGTGTCAGGCTTGTCGATTTTCCCCGGAGTGTCCAGATATTGAGATTCGAGTTATCAGGGTTCTAATGTTGGTCGTATGACTCTTCTAAAATATTTAAAAAACTTAAAACTCACTCCTTATAAAATTTCTCGGGGCAAGATCCCCGGTTTGCCCCCCCCCCCCAATATTTTTTGTAAGTCGGCATCCCTGGCTACGGGCGTACAGACAGCGTTACCCAGATGTTAAGCGAATTAGGCTGGGGGCCGCTGGAGACTCTGAGGCTGCGTGCTAGGCTTAGATTGCTTGGACAATTGATAATGGATATCTTTAAGAGCGACACGGATAACATAATATTAGATCTGCACTATACTTCCAGGTCCGACAGAAGTGATAAATTAGGAGAGATGTTTTGCCGAACGGATAGATATGGAACTTCGTTTTTCCACAGAACCATAAAGGATTTTAATAAATGCTAGTCGTAATTTCATCAGAACACTTCCTTTTTATTTGTAAACGGCTGGTGTCCTAACACCCCCTACCACACGCCTTATAGGCGGCTTACGGGGTATTATATAGATGTAGATGTGTTGAGCGAATTAGACTGAGAGCCGTGGAGACTCGGAGGCTGCGCTCTAGCCTGAAATTTTTGTCAGCAATTACGAAAAGATATCTTGAAGAGCGACACGGGGAACATCATATAAGAGCCCCATTATGTATTTAGAGGCATATGTTGCCTAACGGGTATAGGAATACGTTTCTCCTCCGATCCATAAAGAGTTAGTCGTAATTTAATTTGACGTTATACTTTTTATGTGTAAACGGCTGGTATCCTCACACCCCCCGCCGCACGCCTTTTTAGGCAGTTTGCGGGATAGCATGTAGATTTAACCTTTAGACCTTGAAAATTTCAAGCTTATGGTGTAAGGTAATACGTAATAAGCCATTATAGAAGCCTACTCGAGCGGAATGGATGTGTCATATTATGCATAAAAAGTTTCTGCATGTGAAATATAAACGCTCATTTCTCAAGGAAGTAAACGCATGCGCCCAAAATGATAGCGCTCTGTTCCTCTTCACAAGGTAGCGCTTTCCAAGATGCTTACACTTGACCATTTTGCGACCGTAGCTGCTTTACATGATGGCTTACTCCCATGAATGGGGTCGGGTTTATGCTGGCTTTAAGCCTCTCTTGGGCGGTAAGTAGGGTCGTCGGTAGAACGTTGTGCCCCCATTGCGACGGAGTGAACGTGTATATTGCCCGCCACTTTGTCTCCCTCCGGATACGTTTCGCTCACTTCCGTCGCGGCGCTGCTGGTCTCTCCCAAGGATGAGTGCGCGGAATGAGACAAGGATTGATTGATAATGGGCGCATTGTGAACAGCTCACTCCCCTGACGACGGGGATCCGCAAATTTGAGGTTTCTCGCGAGCAGTAGGCGTGGTGCTCCGCTGTCGTTTGAGTTTGAGAGCGCCAATTGTGGGTGTGAGGGGAACTAATGGCATTGGCATAGCGTGGGGTGGAAATGAACGGGAGTGTGCTCCAAAAGGTCCTCCACCCTGAAAAAGCACATCGTCAGCCGAATCATTTCCGCAACCCACACCACCCAGATCGATTGCTACGAAGTGGATTCCAGGGTTTAGGAGCTCTCCCGCTTAAAGCTGCTAATTTCACGTGTAATCGTTTCTTCAGACGTGAATTCTAGTCGGAAACTTACTTATACCTATTCGGCAACTCAATTTTAAACTGGTTTTTAGCCCCTTCAACAACCGAACTCTTCACTACCTGACTAGGCCCTGCATTTGATGAGGCGATACAATTAATAATCCGACATCTTTAACCACTTTGTCTCCCAAATGTAATCTTTGTCTCCCTAGTGGTTAGCTGCAGTGTGGAAAATTCTCTACTTTCATTTTGTGTATGTGGTCTGGATATACCTGGCTGATAAAAACCAGCTTTCTTCTTTATTTGTACTGTAAATTCATGTAAACTATTGGCAAAATCATTATTCGACACTCGTAGAAATATCAAAATATCACTCTGCTCATAGATGTTTTAGGCCTTTTTGCGTCATGGCTGAAAAAACTGCATATGACATCAGTCGCGGAAATTAATATATTTGCATAATCATCGATGATCCACTTTACTCATAGAAGTCAAAAAGGACCTGTGGTTAAAAAGGTCACCTCCACATCGCAAAAGCACCTCGTCAGCCGAACCATTTCCGCCTCTGATGACGGTTTGATCGATGGCTGCGAAGTTGATTACAGGTTTACGAGCTACTGCTTCAAACTACAGTAAGTCCTATTTAATCGTTCACCAAGTCACACCTTTCCGTATTTTATGGATTATTTAAGCATAATTATGAGTCAACGGCAAGAGAAAAAAAACATAAAACTGTGTTAGAGTTTTACTTGTATGAACACAATTTTCATTAAAATATTTTGTGCTGTGTTGTGTGCCACTCCAAGAAAAATTTTGACTGCACTTGAAATTTAACTCCACATTCAGTAGTGTAGGAATGTTCTCGTTAAGTCAAGAATTTCTGCAATTCTTGTGTTGAAGATAACTTTTACAACTTTCCCAGTCATTTGTCTGTGTTATTTTTTGTTTCACAATAGCATTTTTATTGAAAAGTTTTCAATCCATTATGCGCCTCAATTGAAAATATTTTAACTGCACCTGAGAAGCAATTCCACCTTCAAAAATACGGATCTCTTGTTTTATCATGATTGTCTACATCTCTTGCTTTGAGGACAAATTTTTGCAAGAGCCCCAGTCATTTCTCTCGTGTTTGTTTTTGGAAATTTCTCTTGAGGGAAGGGCATGAATGCGCGAAGGGGAAAGAATGACGATGAGTACCTCACCGTAGTATCCCCCCAAAAGCACTTCGTCACCCAAATCAATTCCGCTCCCGTCAATTGGATCAATAACGTTGCAGGCAATCCAATATTTTGGAGTTTCGACCGCAAATTTTCTAATTTCATGCGCAATTAGTATTCCAGGAATGGAACGAAGAACCCTTTTGTATTAACATCAGATGCTGGGACTTGGCTGAAAATGTTTTGCATGCATTTTTGTGTGAGTCTATTTCCGAGTTTTGTACAGGTACCCAAAGATAGATTAACCGCAGAGACTCGTTGCTCGTTATGATAGATTATTTGCAGAATATCGCCATCTAATTTTTATTTATATACCAAGACACTTGTGCGGAGCACTTTGAAGGCTTAGTTACGTAGCAAAAGAAGTACTTACTCCTTATATATCTTCTTCCCTCTCGCTCCGTGGTGTCAACCAACCTCCTCCCAACCTCCAGTCGTATTACATGGCTGTGACATCAAAGGGATAAACCACTTCCATTGTCAATAACAGGCACGCATATCATCTGCTGGCCGCCCTATTTGATCCTGGACTAATATCCTCATTACTTACCTGTATTCTGACTAAAACCCATCGCAAGCCCATCCCTGCTACTGCACGAATGATACCTTACACTGTCGATCCGAAAACTTGCGATCCATTTGGTATTAGGTATTGACTACTATCCAATGGCCGTAAGGACAATGACGTGAGTGGTGTATTGGATCTGTGTGGATTGAACCTCAAGATAGGAAATTGCTCCTTTGATGCCCACTTCAAGTGGAAGTGGTAGGTTTCCCTTCGCAGTCCGTTGATAGGACGGCTGTGTATAAACAGACACAAAGGAAGCAATTCCAGCATCGCTTACCCTGTTTCATCATCCCGCTCATCTTCCCATCTTCACGGAGGAATTCTAAGTAAATAACCACACAATAGGGTGGTTTCCTATTATTTTTTATTGCCTAAATCGAAAGATTATTACTTCCTGGAGTACGCATTTCACGCTCTTAGATTTTCGAATGACGATATCTATTTTTAGCTATTAAACGAAAAGAAAACATTTTCAAGCCCGCGAAAACGCGACGCCTAAGTATGAATGCTGGGAAAAGTCCGTGTGACGTATCTCTGGTTCCAGCTGTCGCCGTGTGAGGTGACCTTGGGGCGAGGCTTTGAGCGCTGATACGACGCAGGCTGCTAGCAGGTAGCTGAGTACCCTGCTAGCAGATAGCGCTTGGCTTAAATAAGGATTATTATTACCCTATCTAACGAAGGAAACTTTCCGAACTTAGGTAATTTTAATGGGTGATTATTAAGAGATGTTTCCCTGAGCTCTGTGCCTCATGCATGCATTGGTAATCTCAGACTATGTAAAACTCCTATCTACTAGTATAGAAACTAGGTCCCTGTGTCGTTACGTGAAGAGGCATCGCATGGGCGCCAATCTGGCCTATTTCAAATGAGGTTAAAATTGACCATTGCCATTCGTCTAAACTGGGATTTCTTTGTATGTTATGAATACACTAATGGTGGGTAAGGAATCGCAATCAATGCATTTCGTTTTCTTTGATGAAAGAAACTACCCTATTAATGCGAATATTTGTGTCGGTATTTGAAGGAGAAGACCGCTAGCTCGTGTCATTTACGCAACCAATAGGATATGGAAAGAAGTTTGGTGAGAAACTTGTCCTCAGAGCTAGCCTACTTAGACCGAAAGGCGCCAAGAGGATCACGGATTAAAGTCAGTGGCGGCTCGTGAGTCAAATGCTGGGAGGGGCACAATCCACCGGGGGGTCAAAATTTTTTAATATTTTGTGTATTTCAGTGAGTTTTTCAGGCAATCTAGAAACCACTAGTACACAAAAAAAATCACTAACACTAAAACACTTACAATCACTAACTCGATTAACTCAACTACAACTAGGCCTATTCATATTAAAACAATTTAAAATAAGTCAACTGGTCACCAAAACAAGGTATTCTGCAACACTGCAATACCAAGATTATACGGCCGCCGCACAGTGGGCGGAAATCGGAAAAAGCCGGACAAAATTACAAAATGGCTTTTTTTGAGTTATAAACTTGAAACTTCGCAGGTATACTTAGAAATGATTGAAATTTATTGATATGTACTTCATTTGACATAGATCTTACCCGTTACTGAGATACAGAGGCTCAAACGTGAGCAAATTTCCATAAAAACGCCCGTCTTCAATTTTCTCTGAAAATCTTCCAAAGTAAGTGGATGGTGAAGTTATGGGTGGATTCTTGCGAAATAAAAAACCACATAATCTGTTGGCATGGTGTTTTTTCTTTAATTTTCCGTAATCTTAAAGAATACCGTCCAGAAATTCTTACCGTGCAGTAACAAAATGGCGGATACTGTTTTTCGACAAAGTTTTACATTTAGATAGAGTTTCAAATAGGTTTTCGGCAAGGTCGCGCGGAGTAACTTATATGAGAGCATTTTTTGAAGATTTCTTAAGGTTTTTATGCAGTTTTCTTTGAAATAAGTTTGCGTCGCCGGAAAGGACATTGATTTTTCGACCGCGCGGCAGGGTTCGTCTCCGCGCTTCGGGAGTTGGATTAGCCGCGACGCGGTAAGGTTATTGAAGCTGTATGGGTTTTAACGCTCACCATTCACCGTTTTTATGTTTTTCTTCAAGACACCGATTCTCAAATGGTCTATGGTGAAGACAGTGGAGGTTTTTCATGCGATGTAATTGCACGTTTCATCGAAGTTGATTCCGTTTTCTTTGGATACGATCGAAGACCATACTTCTATTAAAAGCGTTCAAACCTCGAAAAAGTGAGTTGTTTTCCTGGGACTCATACAAAAAGACCTACCAGAAAGATACCAGCTGAGACCCTTATACCTTCGTCACTCTCCGATCCCTGACCCTCAGGATTCTACTTCGAAAATGGTCGTTTTATGACACCGCGGAGTGGAGCCTTTGACCGTCTTTGACCGTCTTATTTCCACGGGAACTTCTAGCTTTTTAAAAATGTGTATCATACCCTCAATTCTACTTTGACTTATAGATTACCATGTCTTTTACACATTTACCATACGTTCTTCCCCGTGTACTCATTAGGACATTGGATAACCATAGGTTCGACAAATTTATTATTTCTAAATTTTACATAGGCTCCATCCGCCACTCAATAGAAAATGCCAATGAAGTAATGAAATAATAATGGAATTGGGAAAAAAATTATTCACTCGGAAAAAAAAAATTTGCTGCCTTATTTATCGCGGAGGCTGAATTTAAGACAAGACCCTGATGCTCTGAAATTTCTCAATGACTTCCTGACATACAAAAGTTGGCTCGCTGAATCCATAACATTTCCAGAATTTGTTATGCATCACTTTCCCGATACTTCAACGACAGCCGGTTGGTATTGTATTTTTTTTTTAATATATTCCTCTCAAATTGATTGAATTAAATAAAATTCCCCCTGTAACTTCATGTTACAAAATTCTTATTATATTTGCTATGCATTCCCGGGCGGCCAAAAAAATGTCGCACCTCATGTATAATATCACGCAGAAGAAAATTCAAACTTTAAAAACTACTGCTACTACTGCTGGGCTTGCTCTCGCGGCATCTGTGAGTTTGAGAGAGAAGGGAGACACTGCAGCAGCTCACCTAATTGCAGAAATAACAACTACGACCCCTACTCGGGCCATGAGAGTTCTTTCAAAGTGGAGGACGAGTGAGAAGGTCCACACTGAGATGACAGTGGAAGAGGCACTGTCATTGATGATTGCGTCTGAGTTGACCAAGAGTCAATATCGGTCTTTCCGTAGGACAGCTCTGAGCCATGGACACGATTTGTATCCCGGATACGACAGAATAGCGCTAACAAAAAAAGGACTTTTATAACGAAAGAATTAAAATAACCGAGACCATGTGCGAAGTAAACCTTCAAGCACCACTGACCCACACCATATCGGGAACAATAGCCTGCTTAGCCACCACTTCCACCTCTCACGAATTAAAATGTGTGGTGAACTACACATTAATCTCTAAGTACGGTTTTGATGGAAGTTTGGGCCACTCTCAATATAAACAAATGTGGCAACAAGTGGATGCTGTAGATGAATTCCTATTCATAAGTTCCCTTGTATCTCTTAGTTTGATTAACGACGCTACAGGTAACGACTCAAGTCTTATTTCCACTTTCTCTTGGTTAATTACATTTATCTCTAAACTTTTGATAAAAAATTTAACTTCCCCCAGAGGCACTTCTCACATCTGGGCTCTAAAATTTAGGTGACACTATCTGGGAAAATCCACGGCCGACGTCGACATGATTTTGTCATCCCATCCGCTTTAGGTGAAAAAAAGAGACGAAAGAAGTTACAAAATCAGAGACATTACCTATATTGAAAGGCAAGTGGATGGCGTTAATGATCAGGAATTTACACGATCAAGTTCTGTTTACTACTGACAATGATCAACGGAAAAGTAATGCTTATATTGCTCACCTTATTTTCCTAATTTTTTCTTAATCTTAAAACCCATATAATTTATTATCCTACAGGAAAGTATAGTCATTTCGAAATTAAGAAAAGCGATAGTTTATAGTTTGCAACACACTGACGGACAGCTGAATCATGAGGTTCTAAATCTGCGGAGCAAGAGCGTCGGGTATGAATAACTTAGGAGATGTAAAATATCGTACACCTGATATCGATAAATATTCTGTTGGTGTGTGCACGCTGCACTGCCACATACGATTTTCTGAATGCATATTGTATATAACTAATAACTTCAGGCTTTACTTTGTGAAACCTCTCCACATTGGAAGTAAGGAAATAAAACGTTGTAAGGTTCACTGTTATTTAATTATGGGTAAGACCCGGGTTTCGTAACTTGGTTACATCGTCAGGTCATCGTCAACCTGACGATGTAACCAAGTTACGAAACCCGGGTCGTGCCCATAATTAAATAACAGTGAACCCTACAAAGTTTTATTTCCTTACTTCCAACATATTGGATATGTCGTATCGATTGGAATTTAAACAGTGTCATTTGATAATTTAAGCATTAATTTATTTTAGTTAGGAAAGGAATGCTAAGAAATTTTTCAGCAAAAATTAGTAATATAAATTAAAATAACTATTTTGAAAAAGATGTTCGGGGATTTATTCAAAAACGTACTTACAGGCAAGTGGAAGTTTGAAATCTCTACGCTCCACAAACAAATTCAAGTCACTTTCACAAATTCTGCGCACTCAAGAGAACTTAACTTTCCTACACCACAGTCAAAGTAGAACTGAGGGTATGACACACGTTTTAAAAAAGCTAGAAGTTCCGATGAATTGTCTACCTAAACTACCCTACCTTCATCGTATCTGCTTCAACAACTTTCTAGTACTTACTGTAGGTGCCGAACATGAGATTGTCACGCGATCCATAATTTTCGTCCATAAAATGTAGATTATTTAGTTGCCATCAGATGTTATGCCCTAGCTTCATGATTAGTAGTTATGTTAAGTCACTGAACACTGTATTATTAGCCATATTTATGAACATTATTCTCTGCTTCTCAAGAAGAAAACATTTTATGGAAATAAAATAGAACTGAGGGTATGATACACATTTTAAAAAAGCTAGAAGTTCCCGTGGAAATTAAGACGGTCAAAGGCTCCACTCCGCGGTGTCATAAAACGACCATTTTCGAAGTAGAATCCTGAGGGTCAGGGATCGGAGAGTGACGAAGGTATAAGGGTCTCAGCTGGTATCTTTCTGGTAGGTCTTTTTGTATGAGTCCCAGGAAAACAACTCACTTTTTCGAGGTTTGAACGCTTTTAATAGAAGTATGGTCTTCGATCGTATCCAAAGAAAACGGAATCAACTTCGATGAAACGTGCAATTACATCGCATGAAAAACCTCCACTGTCTTCACCATAGACCATTTGAGAATCGGTGTCTTGAAGAAAAACATAAAAACGGTGAATGGTGAGCGTTAAAACCCATACAGCTTCAATAACCTTACCGCGTCGCGGCTAATCCAACTCCCGAAGCGCGGAGACGAACCCTGCCGCGCGGTCGAAAAATCAATGTCCTTTCCGGCGACGCAAACTTATTTCAAAGAAAACTGCATAAAAACCTTAAGAAATCTTCAAAAAATGCTCTCATATAAGTTACTCCGCGCGACCTTGCCGAAAACCTATTTGAAACTCTATCTAAATGTAAAACTTTGTCGAAAAACAGTATCCGCCATTTTGTTACTGCACGGTAAGAATTTCTGGACGGTATTCTTTAAGATTACGGAAAATTAAAGAAAAAACACCATGCCCACAGATTATGTGGTTTTTTATTTCGCAAGAATCCACCCATAACTTCACCATCCACTTTGGAAGATTTTCAGAGAAAATTGAAGACGGGCGTTTTTATGGAAATTTGCTCACGTTTGAGCCTCTGTATCTCAGTAACGGGTAAGATCTATGTCAAATGAAGTACATATCAATAAATTTCAATCATTTCTAAGTATACCTGCGAAGTTTCAAGTTTATAACTCAAAAAAAGCCATTTTGTGATTTTGTCCGGCTTTTTCCGATTTCCGCCCACTGTGCGCCGGGCGGCGCGGCGATATCAGCTCACTAGATGTATCGTTCTGCGCATGCTCGGGCGGCGTCCCAAGACTCAAGCTCATAAGGCTCAAGCTTAAACGCGTCATAGCACCAGCAGCCCCCACCACTACCACTCTCCATATAACTGCATGGTGATGGATTGGGACGTTCTGGCCAGCGCCCCGCGGCTACAAATGCGAACTTCTCTCGCTATTTTTGCGTGTTTTCCTACATTTTCGATGTATGCGATTGAAAGAACACATTGGTTAATAGATGTAGAATCCAATGGAATGGGTATTTAATTTTTTTCCTTTTTCGGCGGCGTCCGAGAGTCCTTATGGGCAAGCCGCCACTGATTAAAGTCTCATTTGACGGACGGAATTGTGTACCTCTAAGGCCCTCCAGAGAGCACTCACAGCAGGGATCAGGTAGTCATTCAGAAGTATAGCTAGAAGGCTACAAACGAGAACCAATAATGAGCTACTCCATTCCCTAATATTAATCTTATGATTCCCCTCGAACTACCCATTCCGCTATTTAGGATATTTTTTAATAATGCAGTTAAAATATTTTGATGAGAAAGATGAAAGCATAAACAATATTATGCGGATTCAAATATTGCATTGGAAATTGGAAAGACATTTTCCGTGTACACTATAGATACCCAGGTACATCATGGTCCATTTATTTTATCTATGCATTGGGCATCCATCATCGGTCCATAGGGCATCACACACTTGCGGGGCACTTGAGTGGAATCACCAGAGAATTAGTCATAAGGTAGTTCTAGGACAAGTTAGAGAGCTATTGCATTTTTACAATGTAAAATTCATATTTCACCATCATATACTCATATCAACCTCCTAACCGTAATTTGTCCTAGTAAGTGCCTGTTTATATCGAAATTGTACTAACACTGTGGCATTGGAAAGCGTCAACAATCATCGTCATTTGAGATATAAGATCTATAAAAGTGCCATTAGTAACAATTATACATGCGATTAAAATTTAGAATTAAATATTCCATAAAAAAATCTATACTATACATCTGGTAGCAAACGTGGTATCACTTTGGTTATGCTAAATATCCCATGCACTTTTCCTGGAGCAAGATCGTAGGGAAGCATCGCGATCCTGAAAAAAAATGTACAAATAGTATACCCTTAAAAAATAATTTTGTGCGAGATAGGATTATCGTATAACTCTAAATGACCTAATATGCAATTGCAAAAAACTTAATGGCAATCTAAATAAATAAAATTACAATGATGTACGTTTCAACACTATGAGAAAATCGCTTATGCTATTGAGAAAAGTACTCTTTAGGTTTTGTCAACTGCTACAAGGAAAAGTTTCAAGGCAACCAATTAATAAGTACAGCTACTTTTTAGAATACAAAAACGTGTTAAAATAAACCAGGCTCAATATTATTATATCGTTTTATAAATGCTATAATTTTAGGAAATAAAGTAATAATGCGTAGGTATTCCCTGTTATTTATGCATTTGCATTTGTAGGATGAGTAGTATATAGTTATAATATAGACCAGGGGTCTCCAATTTACTAGGCCACGAGGGCCACATTCCAAGTTCCGAATCGCTCCGCGGGCCGGATAGAAAATTTTCCGATGAATGAAGTATTCGATACCAACGTCTACTGAAGTATCCGGTGGCGTATTTCTTATTTACGAACAGTTGAAGGCGACTTTGACGTGTAGTACAGCGCTCCAATGCTCCTAGCGGCGTATCACAGAGTTAAACGAGCGAGAATCGCGCGCTACTTGAAACGAGTGCGCGGGCCGGATGAAAACCATTCGCGGGCCGGATGAAAGCCCTTCGCGGGTCGGATCTGGAGACCCCTGACCCCGCGGCCTTATTTTGGAGACCCCTGATATAGAAATTAGTAGTCCCTTTCTTGATCTTTCGGCCATGAATAAACGAGCACGTAGTTAGAACCACTCTGCTATCCAGAACCACCAATGGGTAGGTATACTTCACCCCAGAGATAAGGTATTCTAATGGATACCAATCGAAGTCTCCTCGAATGGGAAGATATAAGGTGCTAACGCACGCCGAAACTAATATCATTACGGAAGGTTGCAGTGACAAAGTGATATGATATTCGGATGAGACGAGAATAAGGTCAAAACATGAGTATAATTAAGTTGCTGATTCAAGTTTTTGCGACGATCAAGGTCGCAGTAGGTTAGATATCCGGGTTCGGTCCGCGTTGTCATTTTGATGGCGTTTCACTTACTGTACTGAAGGCAGTGGTGGATACATATGGGGGCGCACGCCTCCCCCCCCCCATTGCGGTGCTGCCCGCGTAGCCGAACATTGCATAACCACAATTCTAACTTTTTTATGCCGTAAGGAGTTATTGTCTTGTAAATGTGCATAATTAGTTTTAATTAGGCTTTCTAAAACTTTGAATGTGACTTGATTATTTTTTTATCAAGAAGTTAAAGTAAAAGTAGATAAAGATATCTTTTGCGCGCACTCCCCCCTTGAGTTTTTCCTGTATCCGCTACTGACTGTAGGCGTCCTTATCCTGGCCTGAGGACGCCTACCACACATGTGAAACAGCACCGTAGGTTGTGCCGCCACCAAAATGACAACGCGTACAGAACCCGGAAATCTACCGTAGTGAGTACGAGGGGGTCCCAAAAATAACCGGACGGAAATCGCCGCGCACGTAACTCTTATATTTTGGGCTTTTCCCACAAGATGGGTGCTTTTCCATCATTTCTGAGTCAGTATGCGAAACGACGTGGCTTTTGACGGTTGTAGCGAGCCCTTGTGACCGTTTACTTTCGACGAGTTTTTGATCTCTCCGATTTTTGTAATGGATGATATTCGATAACAGCGTGCAGCGTTGAAAATTCGTTCTCTGCTCGGTGAAATTTAGTCGGACACGGTTAATCTTTTGTCTACAGCTTATAGAGATCACACCTTTAAAAGAACTGAAGTACACGAGTGGTGTTCGGAATTCAAACGCGGCAACATGTCGATCGAAGACCTTCAGCGCACGGGCCGGTCTTGCAGGTTCAGAAATGATGAAAATGTGGAAAAAAATCGTGCCCTTGTGCACGAGGATAAGAGGCGTGCTATTTACGAACTCGCTGAGGAATCTGGTTTTTCTTTGAGTTCCTTGCTATGAATTTTTGCTGAAGATTAGCCAATGAGACGAATCGCGGCGAAATTCATCCCACGTTGGCTGACACCTGATCAAAACGCGGCACGTGTTACTGTTTGCTGCGACTTGAGTTTTTGGTAAAAATTGTATGACACTGCTTTCTCACCCACCCTACTCACTAGATCTCGCACCCATCTGTGATTTCCTTTTGTAACCACCGATGAAAGTGGTGATGAAAGGGAAATGCTTTCATCACATTACGGAGTCGAAAATGGAATCGAAGGCAGTCCTACAAGGCATCGGAAACAACGTGAACCAAAGGTGTTTCGCGCGGCGGAAAAAAAAAACCTTTTCAACCAAAGTATCAGTTAAAATAGAGAGTACTTCGAAGGTGACTATCGTTTTTAACACGAAAAATTAAATTTTGAATGTTTCAAAATTTGTTTCCGGGTATTTTTGGTTCTCCCCCTCGTATAATTACGCTACACAGATCGTAGTGGGGAAAGCGGTTATATTAATTTCCACCGCAGAAATGTGACGCGACTCCCGCAGTGGGAACTTGCAGTTCGAAGTGATACGAGATGGAACTCGTGGCCGACCGTGAAAGGGACCGAACTCTGTCCGCTTTCTCAAGTTTTGATTCCAGCTTATTGCCTCGGAGCGTCAATCCCCGCCACTCGTCTTACCCGGAGAAACTTCCTAACTAAACGGGGAAGTAGGACTCGCGTTCAAGCACACTACCTGCCATCGTTTGCTTACGCACGGCCCGTTGCCTCCATGAGGACAGGTAATCATCTTCCGACCGCTGTGGAAAGGGGGAAGGCGGTATGCGGCTCAAAAAAGATTTCAATTCCCTATTCAAGACTCCAACCTTGTCAGAGCCGTCTTCGCTCAAATGTAGCTCATCTACTGTGGCCTGATATGGGAAAATATCCTCTTTATTACGCTCTACGTAATTAAACAAGATAAAAAAGTATCATGGAAACATGATGAGAGCCGAAACAAAGGAAGTATATTATGAAGTTTCTACTATGGAACTACTCTACGTAGCAATAAACGGATGCGAGTAATGAGGGTACGTCAAAGTTTAAGGACTAACTATTTTTTAAAACGTAACTACTGTGCCACTCAGTAAGTATTCATTGAGTCAGATTATATACCCCCATTTGGAATCATATCCCTCATCTGTGGAGGGAGTGAGCTTGTTGTGTATGGTAAGATGGATGAGGAGTGGTTTTGTCCTCGCATTATGCGTATTTTATGAAAGGAAATCCTTAAATTCGGTATAAATATATTTATTTCCCAATATTAATTGTAATTTTTTCCCTTGAAAGCAAAGTCAGGAGAAATAAGCAATAAAATGTAACAGATTATACCTTTGTAAGTATTTGCTATTGTTTAAAATTTAAAATATTATCCCATCGGTTTATCAGGAGTAAAATTTTAAATGTGAAATACGGAAAAATATTGACGAAGTCGTATTATTTATAGAGATAAAAAAATTCAAGAAGAAAACTTCAGTTTTAGGCAGAAAATGAGTTGCGAAAAAGAAAAAATAGTTTCGCTTTAACGCGAGTGAACTCAGTCCTATCAAACTCAGTTCATGTAAAATGTTGGAAGTTTTAGAGCCCTGGCGCCCTCGTACCGTTGACTGACAAGGCACTCATCTACTTTCGCAAAGCCGCTCACTTACATGGCGAAACGCTTAGCTACTCCTCTAAATATTGCATATATATTGATTGCTCTCCACTCACGACAAAATCCGCGACTGACGTGAGAGTGAGGTCGAGGCGAATATTTCTCACACCACCGCCGTACACTCTCTTAGGAAAATTTATCATTGTTGAGGAAATGGCGAATTTTGGCAAGAGATAGCTCTTGGTAACATGAAATTTCAACGTGATAGCATAATATTTAAACGAGCAACAAATAAAAGCAATGCATGATTGGTACTGTGGTACCAATGGGGTGGTTTCCTATTATTTTTTTATTGCCTAAATCGAGAGATTATTACTCCTGGAGTACATATTGCACGCTTTTAGATTTTTAAATGACGATATCTATTTTTCGCGATTAAATTAAAAGTGAAAATATTCAAGCGCGCGAAAACGCGAAGACTAAGTATGAATGCTGGGAAAAGTCCGTGTTACGTATTTCTGGTTCCAGCTGTCGCCGTGTAAGGTGACCTTGGGGAGAGGCTGATATGACGCAGGCTGCTAGCAGGGAGCAGAGTACCCTGCTAGCAGGTAGCGCTCGGCTTAAATAAGGATTATTATTACCCTATCAAACGAATGAAACTTTCCGAACTTAGGTAATTTTAATGGTTGATTATTAAGAGATGTTTCCCTGAGCTCTGTGCCTCATGCATGCATTGGTAATTTCAGACTATGTAAAACTCCTATCTACTAGCATAGAAACTAGGTCCCTGTGTCGTCACGTGGAGTGGCATCGCATTGGCACCAATCTGGCCTTTTTCAAATTGACCATTGCCATTCGTCTGAACTGAGTTTTCTACAACCAAAAAATTAGTGTATTATGAATACACTAATGTTGGTTAACGGATCGCAATCAAAGTCTTTCGTTTTCTGTGATGAAGGAAACTACCCTATTCTCCCTCTCATGAGCAATTTGGGTAATGACTGTCGTTTGTTTTAAAAATATGCTATCATTTGAAAATTTTCAGTAACACGGAGAAGACATTTCTCAAAATATGAATTTGATATATTTTTCATAGCATATAATCAAATAAAAATTATAATATTTACATTAATAAGAGCCAAGGAAAGGCAAATATTGGCAAAAATTTACTCTATGCACATTGATAAATTATAGAAAATTGCTTTATTTTTAAGGAAATGATTTCTAATAGAAAAATGAAAAATGGTGCTCGATGAAAGGAAGTGATTCAAACTCCACAAACAGGCCTGGGTCTACGAACTTCAGTACCCTCTGCGATTTCGCCTTGACACCATCTGACTGACGGAGCACTCCTCTGTCTTCAGAAAGCCACTCACTTACATGACGAATCGCTCAGCTGCTCCTCTCAATATTGCATCTCCCGCTAAAATCCTCGATGTCAGCGAGAGTGAGCGAGCTCGCGGCCTGTGTCTCCCACACCACCCACACACCGCGAGGGAGACACAACGGCTGATCCGCGTCAGCTGTATCCAGACCGCCGCGCACACTTATGCCATAATGAGGTCGTTCGCTATATCATTGAATGAATTTGTTTGATGGAAGTCCGAATATTATAAAATGGATTCTCAAGTCGTCCTCTAAATGTGTTATCAGCCACCGCACATTTAAAAGGGCACACAAAAGTTGCCACTCCCGCCGCTGACAGAAAAATTCATCCGAGTTTCACCGGAAAATAAGGTATAATTTGGGGTGTTAACCGAAATTGATACACATAATGATATAATCTATCAAATTCATAACATTTCCATGATATCTCTCGAAATAACAAAGATTATAATGCAAATTATTGGAAAAAAGTGGAAATCATAACGGTCTCTTCAATTCTTAAGCCCCATTACAGTTGACAGTAATGAAAGTTTGTTGACTAGCCAATGGATACGATGATTTAATAAAGCAATATATATCTGAGTAAGTTTCTCTGTTTGGGTCAATAAACTAAAATTTCTCAGAATTTATGCGGCCTTTAAAATTATTGATTATTAAGATATATGTACATTGTCGCGTTCACGAATACAAATTTTTTAATGCCAAAAAAGACAATCTGTTATGAAAAAATAATTTAATCGTCCTAAATTCGAGCCTGTATGTATCAAAACTTTCACGCTCTGAAGAAAGTGTGAAAAATTGCACTGAACACTACCTGCTTTGGTTTACTACGTGCCGGTGCATATTACATTGTTTTAAAAGCTTTGAGGATGGAAGACACATATTCAAAAATACGTTTAAAATATTAGTTATAATATAATTTAATGTTCACAGATTTTTACATCAAGTTTGAAAGTCTCTCATTAGTTTTTAAGGGTTGTTCGTTGTTTGTGAGGCGGCAACGGTAAATGATGCTTGAAAAGTTGAGGACCAATATTGGGATATATGAAAATATATGGGTTCAGCTCTAGTTACAATATCAACTGTTGCTCCCTTTGGAAAATTTAAGTCAATTATGTACTTTGGTTCAAAGGTTTTAAGTGTTTTTTAGATGGAGAACAATTAACTGGTGGTGGTAATGACTGTGTGTCCTTTCCTGTGCCTAGTCATTACGCGACATCAGGCAATGGCTCGGGTCTTCGGGAACTGCACAGAAGCTGAGACTCGCTCTACCTAAATTCTTACTCTGTGCTTCCACCCACCTCCACTTTTGCCAAAATTCGACCGGAGATTGAGGTGGAAATGCTCTCCCTGAGACGACACCGAGGTTATGCGGGGCGCGCCCGCGGTTGGCTTACAGTGGCGGGGGACTGCAGAGGAGCACTTGGATTTGAGAGCGAGGCGTAGCGAGTGCCACTTAGAGAAGCGTCTCCTTCCCATACAGGATTACTGGGGCGGAATGAAATATTAATGCAGCAGAGTGAGCCTTGATGTAAAGCTTACGTTTGTGCTATTATTAATGAAGGATTAGGAGTCGGGTATATTACAGTCAATCCATGCCATGAAAAATAAAGAGGAATGCCCGCTTAAGGCCTAAGCTCAAGACTGTAACCAGAAAAAAACAATTGACAGACCTCTGATAAAAGGCATGTTGAAATTTGAAATAGCTTTCTGACAGCAGCTTGAATGTGCTCAGCTTTAGGTGGTATATCTAAGCGTAGGAGTTGCAAATATTAATTCTAAAATAATTGTGAAAATTTCGATTTCTGCGAACAATGCGATTGACTCCAAGTTATTGAAGAAGTCTTCCCAATATAACTAATCAGTACAACACTATGCTAAAGTGACTCAGAAAAAATTCTGAATACTCCTAGAATGCCAAAATGGTTATATTTTACATATTACTTTATAAGCGGGCAGTTTTATTTTTTATTTAATGCCATTCCTGTTAATGTGGCCTAGTTACATAATGATGGGCTGATGATGGGCCCTTAAATCTATAAAAATGCCTATTTATACTTGCTATGTCTCCTCGTAAGCCTGATCAAATATCGAACTCCCACACACCTTCTTCAAGCTGACTTATTACTTTGTCCTCAAAGTATATTTTTTTCTGTAGGTGCTTAGCCGCCTTTGGATTCACTATTAAAAACATTCACGCAGTTTCAATCTGCCGAGGCATTTTGCTTCAATGGCCACGCTAAGACATGCCTAAGTATTATTTTGCACCAAATTTTGCCTCTCTTCGTCGGAGTATCCCGTATTCATTATTGGAATTCATTTCAATCTTTTCCTCAGTTGCATTACATGCCTGTACATGTTACATTTTTGTTGAAAGATCAAATGAAATAGTTGTTAAGTCCAATATGAGTGGGGGTAAATAAAATTTTATTGCAATGTATAATAAACGTATAAGGGATGTAAACGATCTGATAAAATAGTAAAAATATGCACTGAACACTAGCTGCTATGTTTTATTACATGCCGGTACATATTACATTGTTTTTAAAGATTTGAGGTATTCGATGAATTCATTAATATATTTTAACGAAGAGCAATTTACCATATGATATCTATTTTTTGTTTATTTCCTCTTCGTGACTGTCGCTGTATTTTAATCTCTGATACGAATTTTTCCTCCATTACTATTTTAGTTGCCCCAATTGCTATCATTAAAGTACTGCGTGGAGAGAGACTGTGGGCTAAAAGTTTTTTCCCCCATTTTTCTCGTTATTTAGTTAACCAAGTTAAACACTACCCCTTATTTCACAATTTTTCAATGACCTCCTTTCCTTTGATGGGAATTCCTGTCCAAATTACTCCCCTCAAGACACTCGTCAATCGTTCTCGTAGACGCAAGGAAAGAATCCTTAACTCCTAGGCAAAACTTACGAGGCATGTCCTCAGCGACTCCTTACTCCTTCTGGAAAGAATGCATCTTTATTTCATTCTCCTCCTCATGGGCCGTGCGCAATCCTCCCTTCGCTTGTCTCCCACCTTTTTATTCGTCTTTTTTTTACCCCGCCTACAGTCAATTTGACGGCGCGGCGGTGTTGTCTCGTCCTCTGCCGGTAATTTTAGAAACGACGCCCTCGCGCGACTCCTTTGTTTCCCGTTCTTGAGAGAGCGACCACCATTTTTATTCCCGCCTGACCTCGTGCATCCGCCATCCCCCATTACCCTGCTCTCCTCCCACGAGTCGTTAATTAGGATAATTATTCCCTCTTCGGGATTCCTCCTATCAACCCCGACTCCTTCATTCGTCAAACTCTCTACCCGCTAATTGAGGACTCGGAAAACTTTTTCCTCTTTTCTTTTGTTTCTTCGCGAGCTCTCTTTACCGCCCTCAAAATTTTTTCTACCTTCTCATCAATTGTATTTTTATATCTTTCAAAGTTGATCGCCATTATTCTGAAGAAAAGTTAAAACTTTTTGGGGCTATCGTTTTTCTCAATGCATGATACTAGTCTTTATGGGAAAAAAATTCGCTATTATGAAAGCTAATTTTAGCTGTAAACGTTTATACCTTGATCGAGCGTTGACCTCTCTTTGTACCGAAACTAGCATCAAAACCAAAGTAAAAAAATGCACGTCAAAGTCTTTAGTTTCGTTGTACGAGCAAAGTTCATTTTAAACAGCCAGTACAGCAAGGTGCATTTGAGTTTGAGACTTAGAGGTTTTGAGACATTGGGTGAATAATTATTGTTCCTTTACTATAGTGTATGTTAATAAATGGCCGATAGGTATTTAACGCAGGTGTAAATAAAATTACGTGCGATACATTGTTAGCATGGTAGATCTAAAGCTTTTACATTAATAAAAATATAATTATAACTTTATTTCATTTATCCATTGTTTTTCCACGGTGCTCTATTTATGAGTACAGAAGTGTAATTGCACCACGTGACAGTGGATTCGGGGGTCCCAGGGCGGGCCCCGCAAAGGATACGCTCTCGAGGGCCGGGAACCAAGTTCCGAGACTTATACGCCCGTGCCACTTCGAGAGGGGGAGGACAGAGGAAGGATAAGGATGGGATGCATCGCCGCGATGAGAGCCCGACGACACCTCCAGGGAAAGGACGGGGAAGGAAGGGAAGGGACGAGGAATCCCGCACCGTCACAGAGGCGGGCGGGTCCTACTACTAACGAAACCAAGCTTACGCAATTAATGTTCTAACAATCTTGGAGGACCATTCTATGAGGAAGAATGATCTAACGATCAAATCGTTGGATAATGCACCACGTGACAGTGGAGACTGATACTATTGAATAACCCCTCACATCTTGATAATTATTAGAAATTATGACATTTTGAAGTTTGCAGAATTTCTTTGACTGCTTTTTATATCTCCAGGGTTGCTCTTTTTGATACTTTAAGGGTGCGGTTTCCAGTTTTTTCCCATTTTGTTTTTGTAGATAAGCGTATTTTAATTGAAAGTATATTCACGATCATATCTCTTTAACCCCATCTATCTGCCTTAGAATACAGCCAATCAAATTTGACAATGAAATATACGAGGGAAGAGACCACGCCATACTTGTTGCCTATTCTCCTCATAACTTATGTCGTCGGTCCCATATGCCTCGTCTCAAAATCTATCAACATTTGAAATTTGCAAACGACAACATTTTATTTCATAAGGATTATTTTTCGGAAATAAAATTATGGAAAATAGTTTATAGGAACACTATTTTGTTCTTCATGCTCTTCAAATTTGAAGCAAAATGTTTTATTCTTGTATAACCTGATGTGTGAGAACCATCACAAGAGATATTTGAATTTAACATTTAACTTTGCTTGCACACAGATTGTAAGATTATTTACTTTCTCATAAAGAAATGATAAACATTGATCTCTGCTAAGATAATTCCAGAGATCAATAATGGGCCTACATTTATCTCCAACGAATGTGGTCTCTTTGAAGCCAACTATATGCACCATGTTTACTTGGATTTATTTAAATCATCAGTCTAATAACTTTTCTCCTTGTTACAGACGATAACCTTACTTCCTACGCATTCGAACCCGATTACTCAAACCCTCGTATCGATCTACGGTATCTCTCCGTAATTTCCCTCGCAACGCACCTGCACTATTACGAGAAGCAACTGAGCATCCTCGACACCTGCGACCTTCATCCCGACCTTGGACCTTCCATACCCCACAGCTTATAAGGAATACTTAAACACCCCACAGCCGAGGAACAGTTGGGAAAGTTCCTCTGTGAAAGAGAGGCTGAGAAGAAATATCGCCTGCCCTTCTTTCCTCACACTAATATTTTGCCAGTACCTTAAAAAGTAATGTGGTAACGTACTAACACTTGGTTTTTATCCTAATCATTATGTTATAGAGAACTTTTATCACTATGTTTTTGTCGCAACGGCATTTACATTTTTGGTAAAGTCAATATTTTTTTCGTATTTGGTCGAGCGCACCAATGAGAGGCTGTGCAAAAACCTTTGCTGGTGTTATGGTATTTGGAGGAGGCTACCGACACCTGAGGTCACTTTAGTCACCAGGGAAGGATAGGTAAGGAAGGACAGAGAGAAATCCGGCGTCGGTATTAGCCTGCTCTTGACTTAAGGCACCAAGGGGACCACGGTTCAACGTCCCATTCGACGGACGGAGTGTTACGCTTGAAATGTACTCCGCACAGCATTCAAGCAGGGATCGGTCAATCTCTGAGAATTCTCTGCCAATTCTGGGATTTGAGCCCGAGCCCTCGGGTTGGGAAGCCAACACCTCAGCCACGACAGCATCCAGATTCCTAAAACTTCTGCTTTTCTGATAACATTTCTAGTAAAGATAGCATAGTCATTCGGGAGAAGACTAATATAAGAGCATTTAATGAAAATTTCACAAAGAAAATATGCACATATTTTGTGTCCCAATGGAACCTCTTTAATGTGGCCCCGTCGTGAAAGCTAACTTCCTCTTTTCTCATTGCCCAAGGGCATATTCTTTCTTCGTTGTCCTCTCACTTCTCCTAGTTAGGTCTAAATAATTTTTTCATCTAAATGGAGATTAATGCTTATTTTTTCATTCTTTTTCCGTCTCCGGGCAACTAAAAAAAAATAAGTGAAGATTGGAGGGACCTTTGCTAGGTAGAGAAATATTTTCTCTTCCGTGCGGCCCATTAATTTATATCTCTGATTCTTCCCCCTTGTCTTATACAGAATCTCAAATTAATTTCTCTCTCTTTCCTTGGAGGACATAGTTCTGTGGCTGTCATTTTACGGAAGACTCAATTATTCTCGCACACACTTTCTTTGTGATTCGAGTTGAGCGTAAAAAATAAGCCAAATTGTTTCTCGCAACTAATGGGATTCTAGAAAAGATATTTATAGTAATATAATGACTTAGTGCTCAAACTATCTATGAGTGTAATTGCATTAGTGGATATAGTGAATGCCATTTACCCTATAAAAATAAATGGAATATTTATGATAACGGTAGAAAGATCTAACAATTTAATATTACAGTTCTGCTACTCTACATTTGCGACTGAAGAGTGCATGATTACCATTCAAAATGGAATATTTGAGATAAGAATAAATTGAAGAAACTGAAAATTATATTTTTTTGAATTAAAAGGTATGACAGCTTTAAATTGGAATTTTTCCCCTTTTTAGCACCACATATCTACTTTCTTCTTTCCCTCCAGCGCATTGACGACAGATTTAACTGATTAACTTTCTTAAAACTTTCCATTGGAAATGATTAGGATGGGCTTTCCCATCTATCGGCTCATAATGCAAAAAAATAAATTTCCTAAATTGTTTAACACAATGAATTTGTGGCAATAAAACGAGAATTACAGATATTGATACAAATGATGCCAAGAGTTTCTCTCTCTCAATAAACTGAGTCAGTTGTATCTAGGATATAAATACAAGTAAAGGTGAATTAAAAATTTGTATTTTTGCCATATTAAAAATGTATTGCATTGTTTCTTTATCCAGGGAGGAATACTTAAGGGAAAAAAATTTATGAATATTGAATTTTGCTTTTATACTGACTTGGTACCTTTCTATTTGAAGCGAAAAAATGGACTTTAGTTTTTATATTTGTTACGAAAGTTTTTATACTCTTCTCCAATGTTATCCATTTACTAACCAGAGAGAGAGCCTAGAAATCTTTTCATCTGGATTTTAGGTTTTCATCTCCATACCTCTGGTATAACAATATATCTCACCGGAGTCATCTTTGATTAACATAATACATTTTTCTAAGTGACTCTCACAATAAATTTATTGTAGCTTATCAAAGTTACCTATTTATTTTGATATATACCTGCCAACATAATAGATAGATTTTTTAATAGTGCCCTTCCATAAACTGCACGAGTAATATGCTAGATGAAACATACTTTTTGATCATTTGGAAAAAAATATAAAAATTGGCTGATGCCTTCTTATCACATTTATGATTTATTACTTTGAAAATACCGCATACCCTAAAGAATATTCCTCGATCAAAGGCTCTAGGAAAAGCAAAATGGTGTCTTGATTTTGCACTGAGACCTTTCAATTTGAAAAAAATAACACCTCAGCCTATCTTTTGGCTCTTAAGGCTTTCCTTCCGTACCCTCAACGTTGTTCATTGACTGAACACTAAAAGCATTGAGGACCCGATAATCCCTTTATTTCCAACACAGTTTTGTTCTTAAGCGCATACCAGTGTTTCTCAAATCCGTCCCACCAGAGTCGAGTATGAATGAATCTCGGAGCCACCTTCCCTGAGGGTGAGATAAAGGGGACCCTCTCCCTCAAGTGGGCGTTTTTATCTTCCTTCCTCAGTCTTTCTCCTGCCTGCCTCCCTCCCACACTTACTTGCGTCACCCCTTGGACAATTCATCGGTTCCTTTCCACAAGAAGAACACCCAAGTTGCTCAAACTTCCCCCCCCCCTCCAAAAGACGGACGCAATCACATTTTCTCTCTTCCGCCCTATTTCGCTTTTTCCCTCAGTTATTTCATTTCCTCTCCCCTCCCTTCCTTCCTTCCCCTCTCCTTCCATTTCTCCTCTCCGTACCCATTTCCTTACTTCCTCTTCTCTTATCCCCAAACAATTATGTTCCAGGGAGAAATAAGGTAAATGACCCTTGAATGAATGACAAGTTTTACGTAGTCTTTATTGCAATAAGAGGTAATGGCTATAATTAATCGTAGCGGGCGTAACTTGGTGGAAATCCATAATCGGAGGAATGGAAGGATCAACAACTTTGTTAATTCCACATAGTAATTTATTGATACCGACCATGGTTTCGTTACAGAGTAACATTATCAAGGTGTCAAGGTATCAAGAGCCATGGTTTCGTTACAGAGTAACATTATCAAGGCTCTTGATACCTAGACACCTTGATAATGTTACTCTGTAACGAAACCATGGTCGGTATCAATAAATTACTATGTGGAAATAAAAAAGTTGTTGATCCTTTCATTCCTGAGAAATGGCAATAAAAATTCGCAATTTAGTTGTATTTTTGTTAATTTTTGTAGTACTGTCGCTTTTCGTTGATGTTTGCTTATTTTTTGTCATGCCTTTGCAATTTTCAAGCTGCTGGGTTGGTTCCGTTATCGCAGTCGTGTTGTTAATCATAGCTGTTCCGCTTTCTATTTGCTCCGAAGAAGAGCAAAGTTCAGTGATTGAAATATAGACTATGGGAATATCAGATTTATACCTTTGAGGAAGAGTTTGCGAAGGATTTAAAGTTTGAGAAAGGGGTGGGAAATCTTGTCAAACTGTCCTCCCCCACCACTTTCTCGAAACTTTAAATATGATGTTCTCATAACATAAATGTCTTGTACCAGATGATATGTCTGTGAGCTGAAACACGTCGCACGGATTTAATATCGTAATTAAGGAAAAGGGCAAATACCTTTTATTTTCATGTGTCGAACTCCCACTATATGACGCCAGACTCGGTTGAATTTCTCATGTCAGTATTATTATCTAACAGTAGTCTACCGGTTGAAGTGGGCTAACATGGATCATTTTGTAGCTTACTACGGCCTCTCACATTTTCCAACTTGGAATACTTTCTTAAACTCACAGTTAGGCCCAGTTCGAGGCCAATGAGGTCCATGAGACTCCGTAAATGAGTTCGTGCCGTGGTGCCACCGCTGACTCAAATGATAATAAAATTTTGAAACAAACACTCCATAATCAATATTCCATGATTATAAACTTAAATTCCGACCTAGATTTTGATATGATAACTTCATCTTCAAGATAGAAAATGGTTCCCCACTTTTTGAAGATGATGATCCAAACCTAGGTCGAAATAAAAGTCCATAATTGTGGAAGATTGCAAGTATTTATTTCGATATGGAAAAATTCTACTCCATCACTCTCGGTTCTTCTGATTTTATTGGTGATAAGATGTATATCTCCCGAAATACACTCAATACTAAAGCAAAAATGTAATAATTAACGTTAGTTTGGACCTATAAACCCTTGGAACTCAATTTGAAATCGTGAGAGAGAAATCGCCATGGACGCTGGCGCTAGACGCATGTCTCAAATAATACGCGCGGATGCCACCGTCATCGAAATTTTAGTGTTGGTACAAATGTCTAGACTCTTCCCCCACATTGTTTTGCTCTCCTTTGTTTCTCCTCATGCACTTCCCCTTCTCTATCCTCCTCTTCATTCACATTTCAATTACATTAATTTTCTCTCGCCTAAGAGGCTACGTTTCCGCACCGTATGAAATTTGGAAATATGCTTCAGAAAATGTACAAAAATAAAATCCCGGGCTCCTCACATGACTATGTCTGCTGGAATTTTTACATGAAACTTAGAAAATGACACCTAGTGTGAAAGTGAGTACTTTGTTGTGGATAATTACTGCTAGAATGTTTCTAATTGACAAAACTGGATGAAAAGTGTGCATTAAAATAAATATCTCGATACAAATGAAACATATTCACCTTTTCTGAGTAGATCATTTGTTAAAAAATGCTATGACTGAATGCCATGACGCAATAATGATGCCAAATATGGCTACCACATTTTGTATACTAAAATATACTTTCCAAATCCAAAGAAGGCCGCCTTATGAACTAACTTTTCTAAACCTATTTCGGTGGTACATGGGAAGGTAACTCTTTTTCACGGAGGATGGCGAACAAACCAGGGGGTTTAAGTCTCCGTCCCCCCGTAGACTCCATCAGTCCCGCCAACCTGCTGAGATAACGGCGCTTGCAGATGTGGCCAAAACAGTTGAGCATTAAATAGCGAATTGGTCGTAACTTCCTTTTTCGTCGCCAGTAGATGCGCCAGGGGTGACGAAGAGCATTTAAAATTATCGTTTAACTATAACGTATATGGTTGAAATTTGATGGCAACTCATACCTACTTTGTTATCAGCGTTAAGAGGCAATCATTCTCTCACGATGATATTTCGCGGAGAAAGGTTGGAAATAATGCCGTGCTGTGCGAGACTCAGCCGTATCATGTTCCTTTTATAATCCAGTTATAAAAACACGATTCAAAAATGGTAAAAACCTTTTTAATGGGAGCTTGAAAATACCTGGCTGCTCGTGATACTCAAAATTTATTGGTAGCCAATAAAGCGCACATTGCTCGAGTAAATAATTTTAACAATTCTAATTCTAACAACTGGAGGTAAGGGTTTAAAATGAAATTTCACAGTCTAATATTATCTATCGGCATCAGAATTTGCAAAAATAACAGTTAAGAGAAAGTATTTTTTGAAGGGGCTGACAATTTGAGAGTATATAAGAAGACTTTGCCTCACGGGATATTTCCAAGACGTATTTTAGTCTTTAGTAACTACGCTTTCAGTAAAATTCACCTACAAAGCATGCTAATATTAAGGTTTGTGTTCAATAAATTAACAGTTTAAGTTTAAATTTACTACTTGCATATATTAATTTTATCATTTCTTAAAATTAAACAATCAAAGTTAATAAAACAAATATTCATAAAAATAAAAATTTTATTATTTTGAAAAAGATCATTTGCTGTTCTGTGACTCTCTGACACTACAGATATTTTTTGTGGAATGGAATAGAATTTTTGACTTGAAGTAGATTTTTTTGGTGCAGCTGGGGTTGCTTTTAGTCGGAACAAAGATAGTTGTTTTTTTCGTGTGATTGGACACCAACGCCAAAGCCGTGCTTTTACTGTCTCTTTCTTCTTTATATGCATTAATTTGCATCTTTAAAGGACTCCAAGCGTTTCTCCTCTCTTCAATCCTCGGCCAACCTTTAGTGCTTTCGCCTAATTCCATATCCCACTTTCAGAGGACTGGATTAAGCTTTTAAGCATGTATACTTCAACATTTCCCAAAAATGTATTGCGTGATTGCTACTCCAACCTATGGGATAAAGCGTTGCGATTTTTATTCAGCAGGAACAGCGTTTGCTGAAAGTACTTTGAATAAATTTGTTAATTGTTGGTAAATAAAACTCTAGTGCTATTATCTATTGGTATTGACCCCAACAACCATCACGAATTTAAACACAATTTTGAGTGGTTATCTAAAATTATTTAAATAAAATTGCTTTTTTATCATAAATTTAATGCTTAATGACATTGATTTAAGTTGGCAAAAATCATTCCAATGAATTCAAGAATGAGACTCCCACATTTTAAAACCTATCATCGGCAGTATCTCGTGCAATATTTTCTTTATAAAGGTCAAAGTCATCATTCGTGTATAACTAGGGTCTCTAAAGTTCCAGATTGAAAATTCAACTTTTTGCAGTAAACATGAAACATACACACGTAATATATACACACTTGTATGTACAGGACTTACACGTAGAGGGTTAGATTATAGATCTTATAATAGGGCATTATTTTGGTAACTCGGTATGTACTCACTGACTTTGTTCCACCGCAAATTTCTCTGTTCATCTTACTTTCAAAATGTGTTTATAAATACAGCTAAAATAGAAATTAGTTAATTTTGGTTTGAAAGTTTTAATTTTGAAAAATATATTTGCGGTTTAAGGAGTTAAAGGAATTATATATTTTAATCATCGCCCACTAGGAACATTTAGCTTTCAAAAAAATGCTGGAAGACAAAATATTTTATGTTTACCCGAATGAAGAATAGTTATACCATTTTCTGCATTAATTAAAATGCATACCCATTCATAAGGAAGATAATAGGAGAAAATGACCGTAATTATTCGCTGAAAAACAACACCAAGCCCCATGTAGATCTTAATATATTTAAAAAAATATCGATTCGCTTGTTTGATTTTCCTTTTGTCTGTAATTTTCATTTTTAAATGAAAAATTGAAGTACAGAAGGGTGATGGAAGATAATGAACAGAATTATTCGCTGGAAAAAACACCATGCCCCATGTTATTTTTAATATATTTTTAAAAGTATCGGTTTATTGTTTGTTTTCCTCATTTTATATTTCCTTTTAATTTTCGTCAGTGATTTTTATTTCAAAAATGAAAAATTGAAGTTCGGAAAGGTGGTAGAAGAAAATTATCAGAATTATTCGCAGGAATAAAAGCACCAAGCCCCATCTTGGCAGACGTTTCCTATCGCCACAATTTCTTAGGTCTGAGTGGAAACCTGAAGACTTACGAGAAGAAACAGGGAGTGACAGAAAATGTGAGGCAGAGGGCATCAAGAGAGCTCTGACCTGACGGAGAAGCTGGATGGGGAAGGTAAGGGAGAGAGGAGAAAGGTCTTTACGGGCGCGAACAAGGATGAGACGCTGACATCTACTCGAAGGAGTGGAGGAGGCGGAGGGGTGGAAGGGATGGGGAGGAGGGGAAGCATCACGTGACCCTGAGAGACGTGAGGAAAGTAAGGTAGGAGTCATAGTGGGTGGCTTGGCGCTGAACAAATGAGTGATGATAGACGGGATTCATGAGAGAGGTAATTGAGGAAAGGTTGGAGAAGTAAGTGTGAGGGTATCTGGTAGATTACAGAAGAAGGGAATAGAAAGAATTTTAGATATGGCTTATCTGCAACCGTAGAAAAAATAAAGTTCACTGCCTCGAGTTTATTATACCTCTAACGTTCTACAAATAAATAAATTATCATCAGTTTTCCAAAACTAATTTAATTTTCACTTCCGTACATAACACATAATATAATAGGGTGGTTTCCTATTATTTTTTTATTGCCTAAATCGAAAGATTATTACTCCTGGAGTGCGCATTTCACGCTCTTAGATTTTCGAATGACAATATCTATATTTCGCGATTAAACGAAAAGTGAAAAATTTCAAGCGCGCGAAAACGCGTCGGCTAAGTAGGAATGATGGGAAAAAGTCCGTGTGACGTATTTCTGGTACCCTCTGCCGCCTTGTGAGGTGACCTTGGGGCGAGGCTTGAGCGCTGATACGACGCAGGCTGCTAGCAGGTAGCTGAGTACCTTGCTAGCAGGTAGCGCTTGGCTTAAATAAGGATTATTATTCCCCTATCAAACGAAGGAAACTTTTCAAACTTAAGTAATTTTAATGTGTGATTATTAAGAGATGTTTCCCTGAGTTCTGTGCCTCATGAATGCATTGGTAATCTCAGACGATGTAAAACTCCTATCTACTCGTATAGAAACTAGGTCCCTGTGACGTCACGTGGAGTGGAATCGCATGGGCGCCAATCTGGCCTTTTTCAAATGAGGATAAAATTTGACCCTTGCCATTCGTCTAAACCGGTATTTCTAAAACCAAATAATTTGTATGTTATGAATACACTAATGGTGGGTAACGAATCGCAATCAATGCCTTTCGTTTTCTTTGATGAAGGAAACTACCCTATTTAACTTAACTCCAGGTCTTTTTACGGAATTATAAAATGTGTTGAGAGCGGTCATGAAATTAAATAAATGTATGTTCGAGAAATTACCAGTTACTTTAAATTAACTATTAATGAGAATTCCAGCAGATAAAAGCTGAAACAACTCACCACTTTTAGTGTTTAGCACCAACTTTCTCTTTCGCAGAAACGTTGAGGACGTCACGTACTCATGGCTACCGCTTCACAATTTCTCCTTGGACTCGATTTTGGATCTCTTGTAGTTCACTATTGTTTACACTCTTGTGAGCTATCCACTGCTTCCTTCAATCAAAGGGCTCCCCGAACGAGTGAATGTGCTAAACTTATATGACGTCACCGACTTATGAAAATTAGGGGGGAAACATTCACTCTTTTTTACTTAAAACATTATAAAATATAATGACAGTCATTCACATAATCGAATCTATTGAAAACAAGTGTCAGGCTAATTTGGATGATTCATTGAGAAAATAGAATTAGCATTTTTTAAGAAATGTTTTCTGCTCTGACGCTATTATTATGTTTTATGTGAAATCACAACTGGTAAATAAATGCGGCGTACCATGGAAAATGCTGATGAGAATTTTATGCGAAGTTTCAACTTCATTGCTTAGAAAAACTGATTCCGAGGTTTCGGTTAGCTCTAGCGACCTCCACTCATTACCCTACGGTTAGAATCTTCAGCAGCTTAAAATGAACAATGGCTTAATTGGGAAGTTTCAATGAATATGTAGGGATCAAGGTGCTTTATCCAATTTTAGTGAAGGAGGAGTTGAGAAGTTGCAGTAATTGGGCGCCTGAAGTGCAAGAAAATCTAAAAGAACTGACATAAAATAATGAGATATCGTTTTTTTAAATGATTTGGGGAACAATTGGACGATTTTCAAAATCTGTTACATATATATTTATATTTTCATTTGCAATATTTTTAAATACATTATTTTTTGTATTTTTGATGCATCGATTTTATTACGTTCTCTTCCTTATTCAATATTTTCTAATAATTTTTGTCCCCTTTAGCTTTTCATTTTAAAAATGAAAAATTGAAGTTCAGTTAAGGAGATGATTATACAATACCGCAGCCAATCTTCAACCCTTCCTCATTCAGCATTTCGCGGAAATTGATGGATAGTGGAAGCGAATATTTAGCGCGAAAAGGAAACATCGTCGAAGAAAAATGGAAAGAAAATAAACAAGCTGAGAGGGACGTCGGATGGGTTTGATTTATGAGCGTGAAAGTGCCGGTGTTGAACGCCTTTCGCGGGAGGCTAGATGGTGTGGGTGGATGCGCTTCTTGAGGGGGCAAAAGGCGAAGAGGTGGGAGGGCTCGTTTGTTTTCGAGAGAGGAATCATTTGCGCCATTTAAGATTGGCGGGCATTTTGGCGAGGAGACGATGGATCATTATGCGAGAAATGGCAGATGAGTGGAAGGAAACATCTCCTCGGAACTCAACAGCCCCTCAAGCAGAGGGCTTGACAACGGTTTCTTATGGTAACCCAAAGACGCCAGTTAAATTCCGAGCAAGACTCTTTTGAGGCTTTCCTAGATATTCAAGGATAAGTTCACTCTTTCGCTGACTATTTTACAACGCACATACTTCGCAATATTTTTCAAGAATCATCTCTACATTATAAATTATATTTTTACGAAAAGAACACTGCATTGACATGAATAAGGCACAGACGACGGAAATGAATAAGGAACGAATAAACTAATAACGTTTTTCTAAGATTGCAAATTCTTTCATGAAACTGAAGGGGATAAATTATGAGGATGCAAATACCACAGATGCATAGACCGCCTCGGCACTCAACAGCCCTTCAAGACGATGGCTTAAAAACGGTTTCTTATGATATCTCAAAAGAGACCATTTAAACTTCTAGCAAGACTTTTCCGGGGCTATTCTATATACTATTCAAGGCTAATTTCACTTTCCCGAAACTAGTATACAACGCAAATACTTCGAAAACTTTTTCAAGATACTTCTCCACGCTATAAATTATATTTCTCATTTGTGGGAGTGAGAAGTCAAGGAATACATTATTTTTTTATTCCTAAGCAGAGTTAGAAATTATTAGAAGAAATATTTTTAAAAAATGATGGCCAAAGGAAGTTAATAAGTTTTGTGCTGACATCGATTGGAAAATCAAATCCACACCTATATATATTTAGTTGATCTCGTTTGTTTTCTTTACCTAATTTATGCATCTAACTTTGCTCAAGTAGTTACTTGCTTTTCACCCATGAGGTAAAAATGAGGTAAAAAATTTGTAAAAACCCAGTTTTAGGATTATTAAGAATCAGACGACCGGAATAGATATGGTATATGGAGCGAATGAACCAAGAGCGATGTTCTAAGCAGCAAATTCTTTTATGAACCTGGAGGGGAAAGATCATGAGGATAAAGAAAAAATAGATACTTCGATAGCTTACTGGAGATTAAGAAATACCTCAATAGAAAGCCCAGGAGTTTCAGGGAAATGGTCCGGTAAAGAGAAGTATGGAGGGCCGTGGTCCAGATATCGCTCAGTCAACCTAATCGTTTAAAATAAATCTTCATTACGAATGATAAAAGAGTAACTAACTAGCCATGACTAGACCAGAAACAATAATAGAATTGTACCTGGGATTTAATCAGCATTCCAGCCCTCTTTAAATAAAGGTACAGCTACTAAATAAATACTAAATAGTAAAAATATATATGCAGTTGATGAATAATGTAAGTGACCGCTGTGGCAAAAAATTGATCTTTTACGGTTATTTTTGTTCATATTTTTTCCTGTTTAATGTAAATGCCCTGCGTGATAGCAAATATTACTTTTTTTTGACAAGAAATGCCTCTGATGATGGCCAAAGAGGTTAGAGAAGGTTTTAACCGTAGCAAAGTTTTTATCATGGCCCTTCATTGTAGTCCTAAAAAAGGAATCTACCTATTATTCTTTTTTCTTATTTATTTTATCGTATTTATCAAACCTGAGATTGTTCCAAAATTATGTACTTTGGATCATACTGAAAGTGTTCTCTTCTAACTTCGTCTACAGACCTAAGCCTCTTGAGTTTCTTTCTTTCCAAGCCTGCAAGAGGTTTTTAAATGTCAGCCCTTAATTTTTATTCAGGGATTAAATTTTAAATGAAACACATTTGTAAGACGCACAATGAATTTATATCCCTATCAAAATTTCAATTGCTACGGTGATCTTTTTCACTCACTCCATTCTTTGAATCATTTTTTACCTTCAAAAGCAAGAGATGGTATCAAAAATCATCATTAAAAAGAACAAAAAGTCCGATGATAGCTTACGGGAAAATCGCTAGCATTGTTGTATTCCTATTTTCTCCTGAAGGATTGGATGGGTGACCCAAGTTCTCGGATGATGCGCGCCTGAAAAAAATATTAAGTGTTTGAAGCCAACGCAGCGGTTCGTTCGTCGCCGAGGAAACTCAGGCCTGCCAATCAGGGGCCAGCTTTCATGTAGCTAGTCGTAGTTTAGACGCGTTTGCTGGAGCTGGATGACGGCTGGAACTCGATTGGTGGGCTGACATCATCCATCATAGGAGACTGCTGAGAAAGAAAATTGGTGCTGCAAGTTATATGCATTCTTTAAAGAAAATGGTCGTCTACCCATACTCGGATAAAGGTTTTTAGCCGCTGAAACGCAAAACGAGTCTAACCAGTGAGACACCACCGCCTCCTTGGTTGAGGGAATAATTCAAAGTTTTCGCGCAGAAACGGAAATTATTTAATGATCTGGCCTTATTTATTAGATAAATTCAAATTCACATGAATTAAGTCTTTATAGTATTGAAAATTATAGCATCCAGGCGCCATCAAGAAAACCCATGGCCGCAAATCGTTTTTTTAAGTTAACCATCAAGTTAAATGATATTCTGTTAAATTTAATATTTATATCAGCCAACCAACAACATTGCTTCTATCTGTATTTGAATAATCTAGCTCAGAAGGGCTCATTTATCAAACCCTTACTATGGCGTTAATGAAGAGTCAAAATTGTAAAGAAGTGTATCTATAGTTTTTCAGGCAAATATTTTTTCACCTGTGGATATTTTCACACTGCTTCTATCTTCCTAAACTTTAAGTTGGCTCGTTATAAGTTTAACGCTGACTTTCCCGTGTGTTCTTAAATATGTTAGAGCTATATAGATTATATATCAGGAAGTTCACAAAGGAATGAGAAGGAGTTCGATGGGGATGCCAAAATTGTAAGTTTTCGTGCATGTAATAGAGGGTCGAAAATTACCATAAATTTTTCAACGTAATGTTAAAACATCCATCTTTCATCTAAGAATGAATGTGTCTGGTAACAGGGAATCGACGAGGATGCGAATGGCTTCATTGATGGAGATTGGGATCACTTGGATGATTTCCGCCTCGAAAACAACGGAATTTCGACGCAAGCGATCCATCTAGTCGAAAAATCCATTCAAAGTTTGAAATTTCCCGAAATCTACAAGTTCAAATGCCACCGTGGCTCAAGAATTCTCTCAATTAACTCTTTCAAATCAAGAAGTCTGGATACATTGTGCGCTCCGTTTTCTCTGAGTTGAGTATTTCCTCTCCTCACAACCCTTCCCTCTCTCCACAGAGGTTTTCCTCCTTCTCGGCTATTTTTTTCTATTATCTCCGACAAACCGATTTGAGTTCAATTGTGATTTTTAAGTAATAATAATATTTCAATTATTATTTAATCATTATTCCATTTCACAAATTACATTTCAGTATCTAATGTAGAGTACATTTAAATTTCCCTGTAGGAGGAGTTGTTTAAGGTTGCCATTAAATAATAATACAAAATGCCTTTACTTAAAGGTACGTATTGCTCATGCTGTGATTCCATGAAAATCTCTTAAACACGTACCTTAATGCAACTTTCGATTCGATAACATACTATCATCATCAGGCCCGATGGTGATACTATGTAATCGAAACTGGACGCAGTAATTAATAAATTGTAGAACCTGCCATTGTCTTTCCTTTCTGATACATCATGAAGGAGTTCCATCATGTTTCGCATGAAACGATTGAATCCTTCATTATAATGGCGTAAGATATTATAATGTAGCTATAATCTTGTCATCATCGCCTTAAGTCATCACTCTGATGATTAGTTTGATACAGCTATCACTACACCCTCCTGTCAGCAAATATTTTCATATTTACGTATTCCTCCCCTTTCAAATAGGTACTTAATTATGTATTTCTAATGCAGCTATGCGCCATCTATCGCAACTATTGTCGACAGTCAATTTTATATTCTCACTTCTATCTCAACAATTGGACAGCTTTTATATATAAGTGGTTATTGGTAGACTACCTGTTTGCAATTAAATAATGAGTTCAAGTTCATGTGAAAATGTAAAAATATGCTTGAAAAATTGAATCCGATAATTATCAATTAATATTGGAAGGGTGTATGTGATTAGCTTTTGTACTGTGGTAGGACTACTACATTATTTACAACAGTTTACGGCTTTCTTCCATCCCTTAATCTTTCCCTACGAAGGCACGATTGCTGAACCTAACGTTGAAGATACGATTTTTTTCATGAGGTTGAATCCTCTTATGTATACAAGACGCGTTTTTCATTTCCCCTTCTCTATTTAGTGAAAGGGATCGTCGAGATGCGTGATTCATTTGCAGATTAGCGGCTTTATTTTTCACAAAAAACTAGCCATTCTGAATGTACTATTATATTGCTGGTATGATTTTACTCACTGACGTACACTGAATAAAAGTGCTCAAAGAACTTCTTAATTTCTCAACCGTACACGTTAACTCAAACGTGAAAGAAGGGTAAGAATATTTCACTTTTTTAAATGTACCTGTGTCCAATGTATTATAATACGATTAAATGTACTCTCAAAATTAAAAATTCAGTTGCTGAAAAAGTTGATGAGGGATAATTTTTTATGGATTGAAGGAATTCGTATTTTCCGAACCCCTGCGCTCAAGGCTATGTCATCTTTCACTTAAAAAAAGGACACATATCTTTTGTACTTTTATCTCTGCAGAAGCCGAAGTTGGATTTAGAGATTTTGAGTGACACAAGTAATTAAGGTCAAACATTGGTATAAGAAGTGGAATAGTAAATGAAATAATCATTTGAATTGACAATGAAACAAAGGTGTGATGTGCCGCTGGGACAAAACCTGAACTCTTAGAGAATTACCAATCCATAAATCTGATAAGGCGCGAAATATTGAAAATATCAAGCATATTATTACATTTTATCCTTGTTGCTTGTTTAGTAACTATTTTAATGTTAAAAGCTTCAATTATTTTATCTTCATTTTACGTTTATGAAACCTCACTGAAAATGTTTTTTTTTTTTTAATAATAATCTTTGTCAACACTAGCACTAAAACCATCTGAAATTCCATTCTGGCTCTGCATATTTAAATAAAAGCATTCGTATGAAAAAATAGTTTTTTAGCATGTTGCAGTGTTGATTATATAATGCTTTGGTGACACCAGATCAGAATATTTTGGCTTTTATGGACTGGGCAATCCTTAACGGCACGTCTACAGAAATAAATTAGTGCAGAATATTGTTATAGAACAAAATATATGAGGCTTTGCCTTCTCTTCAGCGTTTGAAGTTATTTCGTCCTTTCCTTCATAATAATATGATCGGTGTATCCGGCCTTCAAATAGTAAATACTTCCGTATTATAGCTCATTCATAGAAAATTCATAGCAGTAGTATTTATAAATGGTATTATAAATACTTTGAAAAACATTTAACCCCATTTTCCTTTAGCAGAAAAGGATCTTTTAAAAAAATATTGCATTGTAATAAGAAACTGATCCTAATAGGGTAAGTAATTTGGCAGATAATTAGGCGTTATCTTGCTCAAATTGTACAGTGCGTCAGGGAGCTTAAAATATAACTATTATAAGCGATTTTAGTATGAAGACACTATAAAAAATCCAGTTGGTCGTTTCGCCGAAGACGAATAAAAAACGGTGTAGGTTTTCTAACTGCAACCACTAACTTTTTATCTTTTCATCGATATATAGCAATTAAATCATAAAGCGTCACATCTAGGAAGAATAATATCTTATTTTACAGATAGATATTTTTTAACGCATGGGGTAAATTTGCTGCGATGCGAAAAAAATCTGCTCCTTGAGGAAAATCTGAATTATTAGTTAAAAAGTTTACTGTCGCACATACCCATCTATAGCCATAAACTACGGGGCAGCTGAAACAATAACCTCTCGCGTTTTTATTTATTTTTAATAGATCAAATGGCTGGAGCATAGTGAAAATTTATCAAGGATTATCCGCAGCCACTTAAGTTCATACTTGCGTAATGGGGTGAGTGCGCCGCGTCTCCTAAACGATCAGGCGTCATTAAATTACGCGCGAGAATTGAGTGAAACAATATTTTCCCTTCCTTTGAGTATCGGGTGGGTACTCCTAGTTAATGGGAGCGTGGCAAGTTAAGAGCAGCCGGCTTGGAGCGCCAAATTCGAGAAGGAAATTGAATTAAGCCGACTAATTTCGGAATAACCTTAATCGTCGCTTGTTCGGATGAGTTGGAAATATGCTTGCCATAGGAGCCGCCTCTGCAGTCTCCCTCGCCAGCCAACTCCACTTACTGCTAAATACTTATTCGTGATCCCCTCCATTATATCTTTGCGCTTGTGCTTTGCTCCTTCTGCTCAGCATCTTTCTTTGATTTTTTTCATTCCATTAGTATATGTTCATCTGAGTACATGGAAGTATATAATTTGTTGTTCGCAATAGCACAATTCTAAACAAACGATACAAAATAAGCGTAGTTAAGAGTAGTGTAAGTCAATGCTTTTGTATTTATTTTGGAAGATAGATAGCCAAAATTTTGGTAAAAAATTGTTAAAGACCTGTTACCATATAGATTACTCTAGCAGTTAGCATAATATATTATAACACTTGATATTTAAATTGACCCTATTCAATTATGCGTGAGTGGGTCATCAATTATACCAATTTTGATCAAAATCTGAGAAAAGGTCAAAGATAAACTCCAATACACATTGGCGTGGAATGGAATAATATAGTTTTTTTGGACTTTGACGGAAAATTTTGGAGCTGTGGATCAGAATGAATGGTATCCGCTGCTAGCAATGGTTAAACAATTTGATTGTGTGGTACGTCCTATTCTATGGAAGAATGTCTTACGATCAAATACCTCATTTCTGAGGAATTTATTTCACTATCGCGCATTATCATAAAAAGTTGATGATGCATCAACATTAATCGTACTTTGGTAAGTGAAAAACGAATATTTTTTACTGCAACTCATTGACCATCATGTTTTTAACCTAGCAGATGGCGTCTTTCAGGACACATTGACCCTCTTGTAAATTGTTGATGATGTGAAAATCGGATATCCTCTTGCGTCTTTTCAAGGTGTTTTCTCTCTTCTTCCTCTCCCTAACCCTTCTTCCTATTGTTGTCTCCCCCAAGTTCCAATAATGCCCCTCTTCTTATGCAAATTCCTTTCCGAGGTAATGTGATTTTCTGTCCTCGAGCATTTTCGTTGAGGCAGGCGCCGATAAGAAAGGTGGATGGCTTAAAGGGAGAGTGGAAAGGGGAGAAAGAGAGCGAAGGAGGTCGGATGAATTGAAAAAGACACGCATAGCTTGAGCAGATGTTTGAATTCCGTGGAAGAAAACTCGTTGGCAGGAGAGAGAGAATATTGTGCCTAGATGGACCTCTCTCAATGTGCATTTGCTTCTTGCGACTTTGAGAGTGCATTAGTCTAGGATTTGCACTAAAAGGTTTAGAGTAAGGGAGAGAAGTAAGGACCTCGCTCAATCTATTAATTTCTGTTGCCATAGTGACGGAATCGGAGCGGTTTGTTGTTCTTACTTCTCTCACGCACGATGAACCTCCTAAAAGGCGCATGCAAACAGGGACAATAGAACGGCAAAATGGTTAGCAATAATATGTGTGCAAACAAATGGCTTCGCTTCCCAAATCTAATGGGGAGTGTAGTTTTTGTGGAAGTACGTGCTTCCAAATTATCGATAAAGTTAACGCAATGCTAAAATGGTACTTGGCTATGTGGTATGCTTGCAGAAAAATAAATATATTTTAGATTCGGAATTTTCAAGAAGTTCTCCGAAAAGGTATTCCACTCCTTACTAGCCGTTTCGTGAGCCTTGGCGCGGAATAAATGCATAGTGTTTTCCTGAAAATTTTTATTTAATTAGAAGAAGGTAATAAATGAAAGATCAGAATTTTAACATTTAAAAAGGGTTTTTTTGCATTATTTTCGACTCCTCGAACGGTATCTTGCTGGTACACTTAAACCATTCTCCGAAATTGCTGAAAGACTGAACTGTTTTTTCTCAGTGACCCTCTCGTGTTCTTTCAGGAGGATTCTCAAGGCTGTGCACGTCTCTTCAATGATCACTGTGAAAACCCAAAACAATAGTAAAAAAGTATTTGCTCTGCCGAAACTTGAAAATCATGGTTGAAAATAAAATACTTGTCTTCTCATCTGATGGATTAAGAAACCGATATCGGGACTAAAAAAAAATGTACGTATTAGTTTGCAGTATAAACACATATAATCTCTAATTTTATTTTTGATGGTAGTAGTACCACAAATAACTGTCTGTAAGCTGGAGCTTTCAATACAGAAGAAAAAGAGAGCACTGCGGGTTTTTTCATTATTTATTTCTTGAAAATATCACCTTTTCAAAAATATGATGAAAAGAGATGAGCAATATGAAAAAAGAAGGGAATCGCAAGAGCATTATTGGTTAAATAATTAAAGTAAATATGAATATGTGTTCGATGGAGTAAAACACTACCTGTGATTTTATCCTGGTGCACCATTACTTCACGGTACTGCATGGTACATGCCAAAAACAAATGCTCAACTGCGTCATTTTCAAGCATAAAATGAAAGAAAACTTTACCTCTTCATTCATAATTTTATGTAGTTAAAAAAAGGCACCCGTATTTTTTTCTGTTTTTCAACCCATCACCTCAATATCACAAGGCATTTGGGGCGAAAGATTTACTTTCAGCTGGAGTTCAGAGAAGGCTCTTTTTGGCTGAAAAAAAGCCTAGAATAGGTACATTCAAAATTGCTACTTTGCCTTAGTGAAAAATCATTTACCAATCCCATAGTGAACTCCTTATTTCCCGTTTATCTATCGTATACGATTTCAAAAGAGCCGAGATTGATTCAACGGAAAACGATGTAGTAAGAACATTAAATTTAAATGAGTAGGAAGAGACTGAGTAAAAACTGATCAATAATTCTTCATTTCATTCAAGTAATAATTCATTCACATTTTGGATAAAATGAATAACTTTCCTCTTCTATGGCTACTCAATCGCTTTTAACTTTATTTTTAATGTAGGTGCGTAATTGGAACGAACTGGCTTCACAAATACATGTGCCCTTGTGTCATAATTATTTTTGACTTGAATGTTTCCCTTGAGATCCACTGATGCACATTACTAATTGTATGAAAAATGGTTTTTAAATATAGGTTATTCATCTTGTACTTATCCATGCATTTTTTTACTAAAAAGTAAAAGTGCTCTTCATCTTTACTGAAATTTTTCCTCGCAGAACTGACTTTCAGGCCTCCCCGTGGAAAAGATTCGGCGGGATTAAATTGTTAAGGAATTAAATTTTACAAAAACTCACAATCAATAGCTCGATCGAATTTGCAAATCTAAAAAAAATAGCACCATGATTGGCTCTTACTTTCCCTGCATTTTTAGTCATGTGTGAATAAACACATTACTGAGTCTTTAATTTCCTTATGGTTAAATCTGTCATCTTGGCACAAGTAACTAAAAGAAACCTGATTAAACATAATGGTCACGCAAGTTTTAAATGGTTGCCTATAATTATCCGTTGTATTTCTCGACTTAAAACAATAGAAGGTATATACTTGGTCATATTAATAGGATTTAAAGAAAGGGGATCAATGCCGGCCACATTTATTTGGTCCATTGAAAGTCCACAACTTAAAATACACAAGCATGAGAAAGGACTGGCGTATTGTCCGGCCAATATCTACAATTTTTTATAAAATAAAATAAATACGGTAAATTCCTCGAACAATTTAATTAAAATAAGTCATGCTAGTATATACGTCGTTCGGAGAGATTATTTTATTCTATTCCTATCAGTTTTTGGGTGAATAAACTTAAAATGTTACCCAAAAATTGTTTGCATTCATCCCTCTTTATCACATTCCAAATAATCATACCGCCCTTTACATCTAAAAATGCTGAAAAATTGGCACTAAAACCACAGTAAAACTAACAAAAATTGAAAAAATGACTTATCTTTATGAACTTTCTCGGCAATTTGCACTAACAAATGCCTCCATAGATTTCCTATTATTGCTGTGTCCAGAAGAATCCTTCCTTATAACGTTGGCAACAAAAAAAGTTTTATCCCGGTGTAGAGCCTGAAAATCTAACGCAATAATATTTATTCCCGAAAACGAATTACTAAAAATAAACCTGTGTAGTTATATACCTGATGGAAGACATTACCTCGGTGGGTGTTTAAAATGGTTTAATAACATTACTTTTTTATTTCCAAATAATTTATTTATCTACGTAACACATTTTCGACACACAATAAATCGTCTTTTGAGAAGCAGTTACAGCCAAATTCCGTTGTCCTCTTACATACAATACGGTATAAAGTGAAGGGAGGTGGGATGGATCTTTAGAGTAGGAAAAAAATATGGGCTCTTTTTTGCAGCTTTGGAACGAAGCCAGAGGGGATGAATCAAAATCAAATCAGAGGTAAAAAAAATTTGGGGACATCCATATAAAATGAGGTGACAGTCTTTTCGGCAGAGTCACCATAATAGCCACTGTAACTTTTTTCTTCCCATAACTTTTCGAGGCAAGTGCGAAAGATGGTGGGTTATTAATTTTTTATATTTTAAATTATTTAATATTTATTTTTATATATTGCCTAAAGGTAGGAATATTAGTGCTTTAATAATAAAAATTAAGTAATTTTTTCTACTAATCAACTTTTTTTTACCAAAATTCTTCTCATTGTTATCCCTAATATTGGATGCAAAAACGAAAATTTTGGAAATTATATTAAGCTCATGTAGCTGATGCTTGGGTGGATTGGGTGTGAAGGAACCAGATAGATTCATACTAACAACGTTCAAGAGTCGCGCATCGGCTCATAATTACGGAAGGTATACATTTTCCTTTTTAAAAATTAGTGTATGCCGAGTGTGAGGACGGGAGTTAGTGTAGTATATGGGAGTTGGAGGCCAAAGGGGTGCGTGTATATGCGAAAGATATTTCATAGTGCTCCCGTACTGATACGACGTCAATGGGCTCATTCCAAAATTATCGTTTTTTTCATTTTAAGCATTTAAAGATAGATTTAGCCACCACCAACGCATCACATCTAATGGCCGTGAAAAACCATCAAAGGATGTAGCAAAAACATTTAAGCACATGTGAACATTGATTCGGAATATCAATCTCTATAAGGGTGGCTGTGTATACACACCCACGTAACGACAAACCAATGCTTTGGCGCGCTTCATGCCAACATCAGCGACGAACATCCATCCATTCCGCCTTCCGACCGGATGCCGAGTAGCTCCAAATAAATGGACGAATAAATAAAATGCAGCCCATGAGCGAGCCGTGGGCGACTGCGTGTCCGTGGTGGGGGCGTTGAGCGATGGTGTCGCCATCTGAGGGCGGGTGGAGGAAAAAAAAGAGCAGCGATAAGGGACATCCCTGAGGCGATGGAGGGAAGGAAGGTCGGCTCCCGAGTGGAGGAGTATAGGGTGGGTGTTTACGCGCCAAAATATGGACGAGCACTCTTTCCCTTCCAAACATCCATGCGGGTCAAGGGCTGGGGAAGAATATTGACGAGAAATTCTAGAATGGGGAAGGATCCACCCAGACACGAAGGAATTGTCATTCTCGTGAATATTCGAAAATAGATAAGAATAGAGCACTTTATTTTTCTCTAGAAATAAATTCCTTCGGAACAGGAATATGTGACAATGGGTCAGACGGATCAGGAAAAATGAAAAGATATCAATGCGAAGGTAACAGTGAATCTATAAACATTTCTAATTTAAGGCAATGGAGTAATCATTTCAAAAGAATAATTTAGGCATTCGATTATTTCACAATTTTCACATCACATATCATTGAAGTATAGCGAAAGCAAACATTATTTATTTTTTTAAACTACTTTGATGTTCTGGAAGCCTTGAGAAATCGAGTTTTCTAAATTTGATTTATAAGAAATCATGGTGAATCCTGTTGCAATGTATTTTTTCTTTTTTATTGCAATTACTGTAAGGAATAAATACTCTCCATTGATTTATTTGTCTCAGTTCATTTTTTATGCATAGTTTTGTGAGCTTTCCACTGAACTCTATCACCACCAGAGTCAGGATCTGAATTTCGACCCTGAAAATAAAGTGAATATTTATTGCGACTAGCATATGGATTTCATAATATCAAAATTTCCTTATTGCAAAAGAATCATGCTAAAAATAAAACGAGGCACATCACCAAATGACGCAGCAAATAAATGGTGCAACTAAAGTAAAACTATGATGGTTACATCAAAATGGCGCAGCATTCGGCTCTTGAGGCTTTAAAGCATTCGTTTAAAATATTAGTATTGAACTTCATGCATACTCTGTACCATTTTTATTTTGACGTCAATGGGTCTAATTCACGAAATCAAAACCTTGTATTGAAAAAATACGCAATTATTTTTTTAGCTTTGCAATCAGGAGCGTTCAAACTTAATTCAGATTTCCTGCCATTGAAGTTGATGATATACGGGAGGTAAAGCTGTGGTCTGTAATGTAAGTAAAATTAAAAGCTTAGTTGTTGAAAATTATAATATGGCAGCGTAAGTTTTGAGATAAAATTGTATCACTAAATGCGGCGAAATATCCCTAAATGAATGAAATTCATGCGCCTTCTTTAACCCATCATAACCCAATGTACTTCTAAGCAACATCAAAAATGTATAAATTTTCCGCTCTATTTATGAAATATCTAAACCACGCGTTATTTTTTGGTGTAAATTGTGATGGCAAAATATTAAACTGCCACGATAATTATGATTGAGTGCAAAATTTTCATGTTTTCAAAATGAAAAATCTTGAAATTTGATTTCTCTCAAAAGCAGGTCAGGGTTATGAAGGATTAAAGTATGCATAATATTCTTCAAAGAAGGAGGAGTCCGCAGACATTGCAGGGTATTTCAACACTTCAAAAACAAGGGACAATTTTCCCAGTTTCATAACTCGAATTCATGACTCGGCGGATCATCCGAGTGCATTTAAACTTGCTCACGGATGGTACCTACAACTACTACTGGCCTTGAACTCTGTTTTCAAGGTGAAAAAAACCAAGGGACATCGTGTGGGCGAAACAAGGGTAAGCGCGGACTCAGCATCCTTGGATTGACGGCGTCACAATCTTGCCGACAAAGTCTTCGGCGACGATGGAACGTCGGCACATCTTCCTCCCAGGCGACACACCACCTCTGGGGGGAGGAGGAGGGGGTATAATATGGGGTGGGGGTGTCCGAAGAGACAGAGATGAAATACCCCCGTACCCCCAACCCCCCACTCCCTCGTTGGTAACTCACAATGCTATCCCCCCCACGCAACCCCCTTAGGACGCCATTGATCGATCATTCTCCATCTATGGACACCCACCCCTCTACACACGTGATAGCACCCGACGACACCAAAGCCTTTAACGTGCGGGGAAAAAAAAAGAGAGGGGGTGATACCCCTACAGACCAACCTGCATCTTTCTCACCTCCTTCCAGCAGCCCTATCTCTCTCTCCCTGTCGAGCGGATATAAATAACCTTCCCCACCTTTTCGCGCCTGCACCCATTGGAGGGAGCACCCCTTCTGCCCTTCCGTACACGTGCCCCTTCGCACTAAAGGCCCTCAACCGTTCCCTCCCGTTAGTGAGCTTGCCCCCATTCACGGAGGTTGCAGCTTTTTAAACCCTTTCATGTCACCGCCCGTGAGCAAGTGGACGTGCAAACACTTGGGCGTGACCATCACTTTCCCTTCCTCGGAAGGGTTGGATAAAAAATATCGGGACGCATCGCCTTCCATTGTGGAGGCAGCGAAGGAAGACTGACGATCGGTCATGAGTTCAAATAGAAATACCTCCGCTATTGGGGTTGCCATCTATCAAGATACAAAATTTTCATCCATCATATCTTAGTATTTTCATTTTCATTAAACGGGTTTTTATTTACTATCAAAAGCCCTGATAAAAAGTTCAAATAGGGAAATAATATTCTGATTCAGGGTTTAAAAAAATTGCATGATAATTATAATTCTATTATTTTCTATAAGCTTCACTCAGGTTCAGATTAAGATTTATAATGCACTTTAGGCTTTATTTAGTGTCCCATCAAAGTAGTACTTCGACTTAAAATGTTGCTTGGTTAAAATGAAAGAATCTAGTTAAAAAGAAAGAGAGAAGAAATACTTTGCATATCATGGAGTGCTTTGTGTACATCTGAATATAGAGGACACATACTACACCAAATATCTCAAATTTTTCAAGAACATCACGGAATTCAATAAACCATGGAGCATTGCTATGCTTATGGTTGCTTTTTCTAGTTTATGGGTAAAAATAGAGTCTAATAACTTCTTTGAAATAAGTATATTTGCATTTTATAAAACTTGTAAGAAATTAGATTAGTTGATATGAACTATCAGATACTTATGCTCTCTGACACCAATGATTATGCTCTCAGCATCCAATGATGCATAATGCATAATGAGATAAATTTATAGCAGGGAGAATCATGCTCGCCCCACGTTGGGAGAGATTTGGTCAGTCCCATGGTTATAACCATACTAATCAATCGTAAATGAGGAGTGTTTGGATGAATTCAGAAATTCTCACTGGTTACATAGTTACCCACGGGAGGTGGAACTTTAGCAGCCATTACCACCGCGTTTTCTCCTACGGTATTTTTTGCTCGGAACAAAAAAATAAAATTAGTATCGCCGCTACACCCTTTTCCATTCACCCATCCCTGATTTTTTTCCGCCCACAACTTGCCCTTTTCTGTTCCAAACTAATCCCCCTCGAGAGTTTTGGAACGCGCATTTGCATAATATGTGGGTATGGATGTGATCGGGCGTGTTGTTTTTTTTTCGTGCAAGCGGAGAGATGAGGCAAACTTGGGCCCATGACGGACGCGGGGGCGCTTCTAACACCGATATCGCTTTTCCCTTCGAAAATGGACGGTGCGGTTGGTTCGGTAGGCGGCGGGGTCGTCCCACAGGCAAAGGGCCCGAGGGATTCTTTATTTTCGGTAGAGCTGTGATTTGGGATAACTTGCCGTGGGTGGATGGAGATAGTATAGGCTACCGGGCGGTCCTGTAAGGAAGGTGGAGAGAAATATCCCACCCCTTCCCATATCCAACCATTCCCGTTCCCTTCTATATTTTTCTTTCTTCACATTGTTTTTGCTCTTTCTCTGAATCCTCCTCCTTCTCCTCTCTGGATAAATTTTTCCGCTCTCTCTCGGATAAAAGGTAAACAAGAAGAGACAGTGATTCGAAATTCCTCCGGAAACTTTGTTCCCTTCTTTCTGTCCGTCTCACTCACGTCTCCACTCAAGATCTCCTTCCCCAACTCCGGATTCTTCCTTTTCTTTGGCTGAGAGGTCGTTTCTCACTTCATGTGGTTCCATTGTTCACCCCTCTTCGACTTCTTCTTCTAAAGGTGCGCAGCTTGGGAGAGCACCATAGGGGTTAAAATTCGCCACCTACAAGTTTGATCAAATAATCAACAAATATTGTATACGCATAAAAAAGTTGGAGTTGACAAATGCATGGTTACATGTAATTTTTTGTTTTAAAAATGCATATTTAAGGTGTTTAACATATTTTACTCAGGAGAGACAGGACTTTTTGACTGCCTCTTCCGCGCAACCACGAGTATCAATAGCGTCTATTGCCCCACACAGTAGAAAACGTATTTTATTGCATTCAATTTTTGGCTTTGATTTACATGGGAGTACCCCAGGAAAATCTGGTCTTTATTAAATATTCAAGTAGGTTAAAAGACTTGACTCTTGATGTCAATATGATTTTGTATATCAATACCTCTATTTCTCCCTCCATTTTTTACTCCATAAATTTCTTAATTGCACCTTATATGCTCATAGACCTGGCAAAAAATGTTTTCCATTTGTGGCCATTGTAACTCGCAACGATTGAAATATGTAACTTACGTACTTTCTGTATTATTTTCCATATTGTTTACATATCCGTGTTTATATATATATTATTCATACTATCCCTTTGGGTCACGACGGGTAATAATTCAGACAGATAGTGGTTATCCTTCGGTTGTGATGTCATGTGTTAAACTTTCTCTAGTGGTAATGCCTCTAGGCTGTGGACCCGCCTAAAATCCTTACGCTTTCAGCGCAGGCAAATAAACCGCCGATGGGATCTGCTCGGCTCTTCACTCGACGGATAATCTTTCCCTTCGCAAACATCCCACCTATCCCTTATGACGCAAATTATCTCACTTTATGGTCGCTTTCACCGAATACCCGACCTAAAATCTGGAAATTTCCCCCATTTTTTTGTTGATACTTTTACCCATTTGCTTTTCCTACGTTATTCTTACGGTTTAGCCGTATTTGACCTTTGTGAACGTCAAATACCTACCAGTTTTGTTCATATTTAAGTTCCTAAGTATAATTTTTAACTGTAAGAATCTTTTTCGAAAGAACTTACTTTTTTACCCTTTTGTCATATTTTTAAGGGAAAGTTTAATTTCTGAGGTGTCAGCGATAATTTATAATGCCATATTTTACCTTTGTGAATGGCATATACTTACCAGTTTCATTCCAACTCGATTTCCTAAGTATAATTTTTAACTTTAATAACAATTTTTAAAAATAAATCATAATTTTTGTTACCCTTCTGTCATAGTTTTAAGGGAAAGTGTAATTTGTGAGGTGTCAGTAATCATTTGAAAAGGTCATTGCATACAACATGGTTTGTTTGCTTAACTTTCATAAAAACTACCCGCTTCTATTCACGTGGGTGAATTTTTCCTGGTGGATATGATAAAACAATACCTATCCATCTCTCTAAAATCCAATTCCGATGGGAAAAAGAAATTTTGGAGGATTCCATAGCCGAATTATTTCCTCTTTAAAACAGCAATTTTCCATGAGAGAGCTCATGTTTTTATAACCCGTACTCTTCGTTGATTTAATCCTTCAAGCATAACGTCTAAACACTTTAATAGTAATTTATCGATGGATATCTCATTTCAGGGGAGGAAGACGATGAGATCGATGAATGGAATGAAAGATAACTGGCCTCAATTACAATTGAATAGGTAAGTCTATTTAGTAATGGGACACAGTCCAGGTTATCAACGAATTCCTGCCTGTAAACATCCGGTAGAACCCCTTTTATAATCATCTTGTTATTTCGAAATTTTATCTCTGTTTAATTTAACTGTACACTACTCCACCATTTAATTACCACTATCGTTCATATTCACCTCCTATTTAGCTTTACTCCTCTATCACGTACATTTTTAAAAGAAATGAGGATCATAATGAATATGAAATCTTTATGCAGGACCAGCTGTTCCATTATCAGAAAAGATAGATTATAGCTATGATAGATTATTTCCCTAGCTCGATTGATTATCCCTAACTCGATTGATTATTTGAAAACAATCTGAGGCAATGTTATTTAATTCTTAAAATTTATTACATCAGTAATTGATATTTCGTTATTAAATTTTATTTTTTCTTTAAAATCTATTCATCTGTATAATTTTTGTTCAAGGTATATTAAATAGGAATTTTTCTTTACTGTGGCCAAACGATATTGGCGCAGTAATTGTTTTAGGAATTTTTACCAAATATATTTTTAATACCGTAATAACTCTTATGACGTGGTGTTAACGCCAAGTTATGAAGCATTGTGTTGTTCGAGAGTAGCATTGAATTCTGCGTCTTCGCACGTGGCAATATCTGTTCGAGGCAATAAATGCAACTTTGTAATCGAATTTCGTTCAGCGTGGCTCACCCAACTCGCACTGTAACACCGATAATGAAAAATTTTCAGCTCCAAATCCCGAAAAATCTCTATCTTCCTCACCACGTTCTTTAATTTACTCAGCCCAGCACGGCAGCGTTGGGCGACGACGCGGCGTCTCTAGTTCTCTTACCACCCGAGTTAAGCCTGTCTTTTTTTCCCTCTTTATCCCTGATTCGTTTCTCCAATAATAAACTTCGTTCCTTTTTTTTCTTTTTCGAAGGTTTACGCTTCCAAGTTTTGAAGGAAGTCTGGTGCAATATTTTTTTTGGACTCGTGATAAACTCCTGGATGCTGCTTGCTGATAAAATTCGGCGAAGAAGAAGTCATCTATTCTTTCCACTAGTCTGTGGGTGCTCAGAATTTTAATGCGAGGCGTTGATTGCTTCATTAGGAAGTGACTGCATTCGGTCATTCTGCGGGGTTCTCCACTGGAGAGAAAATTTAGTATGGCCTCATTTCAATTGCATTCATTGAAATAAAAATGAGTTTACTCCAGGACTTTAAAAAATAAGTGGAATAGTTTGAACTTGCTTTTTCCTCTTTGCCATCATGATTTCCAAGTGTAGTGCTTATTTTCGATTGCCAAGTAACTTTGATTTCCGTTGGGGAAAATTAAATTATAATATCAGAAGCTGTTTAAAATAAATTGTCGAATCACATAGTAAACGTTTTGCTCCAACATGAAATTTGTCGGGGAAAAATTATAGCCCGCATTGTTATAATTTACAGCCCGTTTTTAATAAATCAGATACTTTAATTTAATATAAGAGGTTTAAAAAAATAATTTTACAAATTCCTCCCCTCAGGGGATAGGGAATCAGTGCCAGATGAATCTCATTACGTGGGTAAGCATCTCATCCCGAAGAATAAAGGCCCAAATAAAATCTCACCAGGGCGATGCTATTATGTTTTTGCACTTTTTGATTTAAGCTATTAATGTTCTGACTAAAATAACCCCTAAAACCAGATTAACTTTGACCTCGATGCTTTATGCAACAGTTTCATTTATTTTGTTTTATTTACTATCAAGTTCTCCGTAAACAGCACATAACGGCCTTTTACTACGAGGGTTTCCAATAATAGCAACGTACAACACAGACATCCATTCCCTGGATAGGGATCACCTACCCAGGCGGAATTCGAACCCACGACATACGGTTTGGCAGGCGAGGACTTTATCCCACCGCCACCGAGGCTGGCCATTAACGATCCAATACCAATACAATTCTAACAAAACAAGTTCACAATTTTAAGTCCTACACTGATGGATCACGAAAGAATTTTCCACAAGATGTAGACACTAATTATAATGTATCAAAAAAACTCATTTACAATATTTCTGTAGCCTAATTTTCCATGCAGTTCCATGCATCTAAATTTACGTCATATCGTCCCACCGGCTATTGATCAACGGATTTTTGAGTGCCAGCGTTGAAACTTCTCAATCACACACATCTAAATGGACGTGGAATTTCTCGATAGATGTTTGTCATACCTCCGGCAGTATTTGCTGTTAGTATTTTTATCTACGGCATCGGCAAATTCGATTGTAAGTAATTCAATTTAGGGAAGTAATTAAATTAATGAATATATTTCCATTACATTTATATACAGTATTTATACCACAAGTCTATTCCGTTAAATGCGAGGACATTATTTTATTTTTAGGGGAGGCTTGTTGTATTGAAATTTGTGCGTTTTTTTGTCGCTTTGGATTTATCTTCTGCAAAAATGAGAATATATATTATTTTTATTATTTTGTATCCTCTGTGTCACAAACCGCTTGTGTATCAACTTCCGTACGGACTAAATCAGAGCACTCCTTATGTTATTCTTATTCTGATAGTTTGTAAATCGTCACAGTTTCTTATATTAAATGCAACCTTAGATTTTTAATCAGTGTAATATTCACGTGACTGGCCATTTCAGGCTACAATGTATATCGGCATGATTCATGATGTTTTTTTAGAACGATACAGATCATATCAATTGCAATCATTGCAGTTTATTCTCTCATATTTTCAACCAGTCTAGATTTTATATTGCTACTGGTGTTAGATGCCCTTCTCGTTCTTCGACTCCAGAGCACATATTTTTGGAGAACGGTAAACATCACACATGGTTTACTATCATTTTCAAAAGAATTGCCTTGATTCAGGTATGATAGAATGGAATTAGCTATCAATCTCATTATTGTTAGTAAATACTCATCATTGTTAGTAAATAAATAAAAAGCAATGAAGTAAAATTAGTAAACATAAAACTAATAGCTATAAAATTGTAATTCCACATTTTGGTCATTCTCAACGCATTTTATGCCCATTTTCTCCACCCATTTGATAAGCCTACACTAATCTACAAAAAAAATAAACAGAGTTCTTATGCATTTTCTTAAAATTCGTGGAGTCTGGAAGAAGAGATGAGTTTGTTTCATTGACGCGCATTGCGTGTGCATTTGGTTGTCTCCCCTTTGTTTATTGTATGCGGCAGTTTGCGACGAGAATGTATGTGGATTAAGAAAGTTATTTTTATTAATTTTCCTTAATCTCCAAATGTCTTTTCGTTCCGACCATACATCTCTCTCAATTCTCTGTATCTATATTTTATATAGCATTTGACTCCTAAACCACGAATAAAATTCTTTCTTGGACAATAGCTTCATCTTTGTCGAGGTTATTTCTTCTATTATATTATTCAGAACACATTTAAACTGCATCTCATTATCAGTGAATATAATCACCCTTCCTTCCATCGGTTTTATCAGTCTAATTTATTCTGTAAACAATTTTAACTGTTATTATTTTCCTTCTAGTGCGTTGAGATACTAGAAAAAGAATCTTTTGTATCGTTGTCACATATTTCTTGCGTATCTTTTCTCGTGCGACATCCTATCGAAGATATTTAAGGTGGAATCGATTTAGCGGATAGTCATCAGATTCGGATCGATTTTTTTTTGAAAGTTTTACCTGCAAAAAGTGTTAAATACTTTCTCAACATACATTTGAACATATTCTGTGCAAAATTTTCGAATAAATTTGGTATAAATAACACGACGTCAGTTGGGTGTATATTTCACGCCTACGGAAACTTAAAATTTTTGACTTTATTTCTACGTTTCATGATGCAGAAAGTTTTTGACATTTTCGCTTACCCGATTTAGTTTATCAAGAATATTTATTGCAGTGACAATTTAGGGGAATTTGTGAAATTCCATCATTCATCCACTCATTCCGGCTTCCCGATTTAAAATGCCTTTGGAGGGCTTACAATAAAGGAATAAGAATACGTGAAATGCTACAGACTGTAGTAGCAAGACCAATTCTTTGAACGATAAACTTCCAATGCTGCCAATATTTGTGGATAAAGCATGTAAAAAATACGTACTTCACTCCTGCTCGAGAGCTACTGCTTGGTAATCATCCATCAATTGACGAAGGGAGAGGGAAGCCATGATAGAATATAAACTACAAATGATAATTTCTGCACTATGAACATGGGACAACTTAGGACACATTATGAGACGCGATGGCCGGATGAAAACGATCGTGGAAGGACAGGTGGAAGGGTAAATGGACAAGGGACGGATCCGAATGAGTTACATAGGACAGGTTATAAAGGATGTACAAGAGAAGAAATTCGTTGATACTAAAAGGCTAGCGGATAGGAGAGAGGAATGGAGAGCTGCGTCAAACCAATCTTAGGATAGTTGAGTAATGATGATGATGAATATTAAACTCTACTGCCGATTCATTCAATACCGAAACTATGATCGCTAGTGTAGCTTTATATTATAGTGTGGAAATTACTATTTTTAGTTTATATTTACCATGGATAAATCGCATTTCAACCAAGTGAAGCCTGAAATGATTTCATACAGGAAGAGGGAAGATTCCGTGATTCCCTCTACTACCTTCCCCGCTTCATCTTTCCCAAACCATCGCACACTGATTTCTACCGTTTCTCTCGCGGTGACGCCACAGTATCTCCTCCTCTGCGATATATATCGCCAGTTTCCACCCCTCCGCTGGTCTCTACTGTGCACTCACGGGCATCAGCACGTGCACAAACACACGCTACCTCGGCCTGAGGCTCTCCTGACAGATAATTTCCTCCGTACTGCAGTATCTCGCATCTCAGCGTGGGAGAGGCTGTGAGACGCAGGTTCCTACTTTACCCAGGAGCAGCAGCCATCGTCGCGATGCCCACACAACCCTCCCGCGCTACTTCCCCCGCCCCCATTCGCACGCACTTAAAGAGGTCCCACCGCGGCAATAGCTACATTTAATTTTCGTCATTATTGAAAAGGAGATGCTTCTACGAATATTTCCCACAGCCTTAAGTAATAACTCTCTAGCGGAAGTGGACCAAGTATTTTGTTAGTGATTCATAACCACAAATGTTGACGGCATTGAAAGTTTTCCTTTCGAGGTATTGGCCTAATTACTAAGTTCAGGACGCATTTCGTAGTTTACGCATTCATATACTTTTATTGTAAATTTATTGGACTTTTTTCTACAAAAATATTTTGATTGCATACACTTAATTCAGTGTTTAAAGATGTCTATGACGATGAATGAAAGCATTCACGTACAGGAACAGCATAAGGATGCTGGGGAAAAGAGGACTGAAACTATAAAATAGAAGATAAGCAAGAATATTTTCGTGTCCTCTCGTCCTCTCGTTGACAAGGGGACACTCAGACTTAGGATCTTGACTGACGCTGAGGGTTTCCGAACTGCGAAGATGGTGCTCTCGGAGGGACAGTATCGGTGAGAAATGAAAGATACGGAGTTTGCCGCCAAGCTTAAATTTGATTCTGTTGACTCTTGGGCAAGAGTCCTTCCTCGGCTTCTCCGAATCAATTGTAGAGCTTCCCTTCCACGGACCTTCGGGCACCCGCTATGCGCACTACAACTCTTGATGAAAATGGCCTCGAGTGAATGATGCGTGCAGTTTTTAAGGCATCGCAGCACCCGAACATCCCCCCCCCTTCGTGCGTTCTAGAACTTTCCACTGGTGCGCCATTCTTTTCTGAAAATTGCAAACGCACCGGCAATCAAAAATTCGATCCCCTCTTCCAGCAAAATCAGTATAGTACGGACATTGTGGCTTTCTTTTCAGTAAAGCGCACACGCACCGTCTATCAAAAATGCATTCCTCACTATCTGCACAATCAGCATTGTACAGGCATAATGGAAAGTTCCAGAAAATCACCCAAAAAAATAAGACGGACAAAGAGGATGCGTAGACCGGAAATGGAATTGACCAAAATAATAGATACCCACTAAAAAAAAGAGTGTGAGAACTTAATCGATTGAAAAATGAAGTCGGGATGTAACCATATGATCGAACCGGATGAGGAAATTAAATAAAAGGTAAGCAATAATTTAGCTACACTCACTAGTGAATTTAAAAGAATTTCTATTTAATAATGATCACATTTTATTTTTACTTGACATAGTATTTCATATCACTATTCGGATGGAGTGGATATATCCACCCTTGGAAACATTATGTCATTAAATTTAGTAGGAGTATTTTGAAAGGAATTTCTGTTTCGGACCCTGCAGTAGATTTTCCTTAAATCACTCCAACATGCCCCTATCTCTCCCTCCTTCCTCTCTCCCTCTGACTCCCGATACGCAATCACACCCTCCCTATCTTCCCCCTCCCCTCCAACCCTTCGATCCGATTGTCACGCCACTCTCTTATTTCCTCTCCGACTCGATCGACACCTACCTGTCGATTATATCGGAGGCAGAGGTGTCCCTACCCCCACCACCGCCTAGCTCATCCCTCACCCGCCTTATCTCACCACCACCCACCACTGGGCTTATCCTCACCGCTCTTTCCCAAGTAGGTGCCCACGTATTACTCTTCTTCATCGCGTTCAGCCGCTCATTTATTTCCCTGCTCTTTTCGAGATACCCGTGGTGGAGTCATTGGCCATTAATATTAAAGAGTTCGAATTACTCCTGCTTGAGCTGTCTTCTTTCATTTTCATGGTTCTATTTCTTACAAAATAATTACCGAAAATCTAACTGACACCGCATGATCACAATGAAGACAACAAAATAAACTGTAATGACGAACCCCCGAACCCTGGCCCCCTGGGTGGGAATCACGTACGCTACCACTACCCCACCTGACCCGTCTGATGAGTAGTGCGAAATTTTGGAATTATATACGGCTTGTGAAAAATACCGCATGAAAATTAATTTATTACGGCCAAACCAAGGCCCATTCAACGAAACCACTACTAGTTCAGAGATATGTTCACCATTCCGAAGGCCATAAAAAATACGGCATTGAAAAAGGCGGAGCAAGGTACATGGTCTCCCTTGTGAGTGGGGGTTCAGGTTGGTGTGGTGGCTAGAATGTTGGATTCCTACCCCGTGGGCTCGGGTTCAAATCCCGGCGGTGGCAGAGAATTTTCAGACTTCCCTGCTTACATGAAGTGTGGTGGACATTTCAAGCTCAATACTCCGTCCGTCGGTTGGGACGTTAAGTCGTGGCCCCATTGACGCCTTTCGTTAAGAGTAGGCTAATGCCGACGCCGGGTTTATCTCCACCGTTCCTTACATACCCTTCCCTGGTGGCGGAAATGACCTCAGCTGCCGGTAGCCTCCTTCAAATACCATACCATATAACTGAGCATTTGACGAAATTTTAGTTAAATGGCTCTGGGGTGTTTATAAAAAAATTAACGCTAAAAAATCATTACCATATCATTATTATGAAGAACTAAACGCATATTGTCGCACACATACATTTGAAATTGTGTTGTGTGGTTTCAGGGGCGGATCCAGAATTTTTTTCTGGGGGCGCACAAGGATACCTCGTAATACAAAACGGACTCAATGATAATGATACAGTATTAAAAATTTGCATATTTTTAAGGATCTGGGGGTGAGCACGTGCCCCAGTGCCTCCCCCTAGATCCAACTATGTGTGGTTTCATAGGTGCCACGGTATCTTTTCCTGAGTTATCTTCTCCATTGCATATTACATTCAATTAATTTTTTATTTGTGATTCCGTTTATTTGTGGTCCAAGATTTGTGATTCTGGTCGAATCAACAACAACATTGGCCTTTAATATTAAGGGTGCGAATCGCTTAAGCTTGACCAGTCTATTATTCGTGACGTTTCTGGTTTTTATAAAAAAATTACCAAAAAACGAAATTAAGTACTCCACGAAACATTAGCTAAATGACTCCGGGGCGTTTATAAAAAATGCAACGCGTATACGGCGTCATCTATTAATATTCTGTAGAACCAACCGCAAACAGGCGCTCAAGTAGTGCCTATTTAAATCGTGTTGCGTAATTTTACGGCTGCCATGATGTCTTTTCAGGAGTTAACTTTTCCAATGAATTTTATATCCATTTTATTTTTCAATGCAAGATGTCTTATTTTGTGATTTGGTTTGAATCAAGAAATAAAATAGGTAAAGAGCATGCGAAACTATTAAATAAATGACTTTTACATAGTGTGTTCCATAACTTTGACGCTATTTTTACCCATTAACATCATAAAATGAAATAACTTACAGCATGCTCTACACATTGCCTCTGCAAATGAAATGGATTACCTAATAAGGTTATGGAAATATTCTTGTTCGTAAGAGATATAAATACAGAGATATACCCATGCAGCTCTGATTGAAGAATAAAAAAATCTGGAACCTAGAATAATATTTCCAGTTGTTCATTGGCAAAAGTAATATTGGCTATTTCTACGAATAAACTAAAATAAAAAAACGTACTATATTTGAATAATGTTTCTTGACAGGCACTCATCGAGTTATCCCTTATTTATAGGTTTTCAATCTAACACATGTACGCTAGGGTTTTTTTTCGAAACAAGAAGCTGAACTAGATTTTTTCAATAAAAAGGCTTTAAAACGTACTACATCCATGGAAGCAATAATAAGGACCATATGGTCAAGTGTAGCTTCGACCCTGGAGCGACGAAAAACGCCCTATTTCAGGCGGACAAATAGCGTCCGGAATTATAGCATCAGTTTCTGTGGAACGAGTCAATTATGAGTCGATACGGGAACGCTGCGAACAAAACGGGATCATTAGGGGAGTCCTCAAGAGGCTTAGTTTCGTGAGTTTAACCCTTCTGGCTCCCTTAGGGACCCGAGGCCATTTATATACACAGCGAACACAACCGGAATCTCGCTCTGCACATCCCTGAAAACACGTCTCGGAGGAGAAGAATGTGTCGAGAGAAGTTATTGCGTTTAAAAAGAACCAGACGCTGCGGAGAAAGAGAGCGAGGAAGAGGCTTGGGGAAAGGAATAATTTACAGTTTTATTTTCTTTCGTGACTAGGAGAGAAAGGTGAAGGGAGAGGTAGAGGTCTTCTCAGAACGGGAATGTAGGCTTTCCTCATTTAAGGATCTGGTGATGAGGGTGCGATGTACATCTTCTTGGACAGGGTTGAAAGGGGGGTGTCTTGAGTGGTAAGGGGGTGGAATGGGGGAAGAAAGTCCCGGAGGGGATGGCAAGTAAGGGAAAGGGGTGGGGAAAGGGATCCACAACCCTCCCATCCCCTTCTTAACCCTCTTGTCACATGACGCTAATTAAAAGCGTTGATGAGGAGAAGTGGAGCGAGGTAAAAGAAACGAGACGGACGAGTGAAAAAAGAGGAAGAAAAGGGAAAAAGTGTAAAAAGATTCGCTGCGGCTAAGAATACGTTCTCAGAAACACAAAAGGAAGTGTGATTCAATTCATTTCTACGCGGGAGCCTCATATATTTTACGTAACTTGACCATCTGTTTTACGATCTCATTTTTCATTCCCTTGAGTCTAAATGCAGATTGGTTATCTTGTAATCCGCTTAGCTCCAATTCAGCCTGGGTTCTCTCCATAACCGGGGTTGGACCAGCTAAATATTATACAACCAATTAAATTTAATTAGCCAGGCGGGTAAAAATAATTGGCCCGATGGCAAATTTAACAGAGAAAATGTTCGGTGAAATCTTAATACCGATGGAAAATTTTACATGAATCACAATTTTATGATATCCAAATATATATGTATCTCCTGCGTTTCCATTGCAAATACAAAATATCTAGTTCAAGGGCATTTTCGTAACAGAGCACACTATCTTTGTGCCAGAGAGCCTACTATAAAATCTCAATTCGGATGGAATATCACAACAAAAATTGCTTTGGCCTAGATGAAATTTGTAATACAATTATAATATCTGAAGCAAAACTTTAATAACTCCAGGGTTCACCAAGAATTCATGGAATTTATTCTCTTGAACGACCAATCATACAGTTACGATTTAATTACATTTTTATTGCGACTTAAAGAAAATTGAGCAAAGTTAGTTAGTGGTTAGTTAGCAAAGTTAGTAAGTGGTTGTTAAAAACGATATATCATATATTTAGAACCAGAAATAGGTGACGCCTCATAGCCAAATAATGTTACTTGGCCATTTTGCAGATACTTTGACACATCTAAGTTAAATATAGACTAAATAACAGCAATTTTTTTATAAAAGATTTGAGCGTATTATTATTAACCCACATTAACCCAATGTTCCTTCTAAGCAACACCAAAAGTGTATAATTTTTTTTGCGCCATTCAGGAAATATCTAAATTACGCTTTATTTTGTGGTGTAAATTCTAACGATGAAATATTTAGCTGCCACGATAGTTATAATTGGCTGCAAAATTTCCGTTTTTTTTTATCAAAAATCTAGAAATTTGAGATCTCCCATTTGATTATGTCACTCATTCACCAAAAATTGTATTTGACTCTCAGTGTGTGAGCATAAAATATCTAATCAAATCGCAATTTACGATTTGTTCTAATTATTTTTCTACCGTTAATATTTTCAATCACATTAACTGCCGCTAAGCTAATTTAATTTATTGATTAGTATGCAGCTTCCGGTTCCTCCGTGATTAGGTATAGATTTACCCAGAAGGAAAACAAATCTATTGGATATAAATATTACAGCAGCTGTTTTATCTGACAAATAGAGCTATTTTATGATTCAAGAAATATTTATCAGTAAATACCGAAAATTGAATATCATCGTTTTTAAAAAGAGGAACTTCGATATTAGAATCGCAAAATAATTTAAAACTGCATCAACAAATGAAAAAAAGGCAAAATTAGTTGTTTCAGGCGTGGCTTTATGGAATGTACTGAACATAATGAAAAGTAAAGAAAACTTTATAATTCCGCATAAGTATTTCATGTATGTACTGTGACCTAGGTTTCGACGTGGCACGATATCGTCTTATACAAATTCATATGCAATAAATACACAAAACTGTTTTGAACGCCCATACAAAATTGTTTACAAAAATTTCAAAAATACAACGGTCTGACACCCCTTAACCCTCGCCTCAGAACGTTGTGTTTTTGAAATAATTTTGTGTGAGACTTTTTATTCTCTGCCTTCTATGCATTTTTACCGGACCGGATTGTGCTAGGAGAGAAAAGAAATACATACCTTGAGACCGAATCAATAGAGCTTCATTTTAATAGTGTCTATTTGTTATTTTACTCTGCTATATGTTTTTAACCAAGAAAACTACAGGAAATAACGTGTTTTGAAATACTACTTGTGATTTAACACACATGACGCATTATTTTTTTTGACAATTCAAGTGAGACATTTTTATTTTATAATAATTTTTTCGGAATAATTAATATTTTTTTCAAATTTAAATTTTTTCTCACACTAACTCTAACCTTAAAATATAATCAGAACACTTCTACACTCTATAGGTAAACTTATGGAGGGAAAACAAATGATGGATCTCAAGAAAAGGGCGAACGGTCAATTGACCGCAGGTGGTCATTATAGGTTTGTGACTTACGCCGGTCTGGTCTGAAAGATTTATTTGGAATTTCAAAGTTTTTTTTACTTTTCACTATAGAATAAAAAGATCCCAATTCGCTTAAATAACCCCTTTGAAAAAATGCACATTCTCGTCGTTGGTTGAACGTTTCATTTTACGGCAGTGCACTGAAAGTACCGGCAATTATGTAGCACACCCAGCGGTGCAAAACCCCCTCGTCACCCGGAAATATTCCCTACTTTTAGCAGAGGCGTAGCAGAGCATTGTTTGCTCGCGAAAATATGGAACCGTAATCATCATTCTAATTGCCACCTCGTGCTGGGTATTTGAAGAGCTTTTCTCTATCTCGAAAAATATTTAGTTTCTTATGAAATTTTCATCATTTTATGCTGTCATTTTAGTGCACTCGAGGAATATTCAGGAGTATTTTCTCGGTAATTACTGAGCTATCTGCAATGAGGAGTGTGGGCGACTCTTGTTGGCAAAATATAAATAAAATATATTTCACCGCATTCGAAGAAAAGAGGCTCTTGAATGCGTGAGTAATTTTATGTAGAGTTGATTTCAAAGTAATTATAACACATTTTGTGCAGTAATTCTCACGTGCAGTATGGATAAGTGCCCAATTTGGGTGGACAACTGTTAGCGTGAGGTTTGTTAATGAAAGCGATGTGCCAAAGGAAATAAGTCAGCTACGTAACAAAGGATGCAAAATCTGGATACAGGCATCGCAACTCAACTCACTTCTGAAGAATGGGATGATTTGAAAGCATATTCAGCCGAAAAAACTTAAGTGGGTACTGTTATGCCGAATATCATCATGAATCAAAACGAAAAATATATATTTTGGAAAAATAAGAGGTAAAAATAAATTTTTATACTTAGCCATGGGTAATGAAATCAACCTTAATTATGAATGACCAATGAAATCAAGTTAAAAATTTCAAGGTAGTATCGTTAGTTTTAAACCAATAATAAGTAATGGAATAGAATACACTTCTATTCCATTACTTATTATTGGCTTAAAACTCGATCGATGGATCACTTCTAGCAACGCATGACTTGCTAAAAACAAGCAGAATATGTTAAATATTCGAAGTTAGATAGAGTAAATAAACGTTTAAATGAGGAAAACATTGTGGGTAACCCAATATGATTACCAAAGAGATTTATCGGGGCTTGGTTAAGTTCAAACTGAATAGGTTCATTATATTAAACAAGTAAAATCATAAAAAGAGATTGTGAAAATTTTCGCTATTTACTGTAACATCTTCTACTGTGGAGATTACTATGGTTAAAAGGTATGAGCAGCTAGGAAAATAATGGATAATAGACCTTTGTCTAAATACATTTAATTAACTAGATAGGAATGTACTGAATAACAAGGATCAGGCATAAATATCTGAAGGTAGACTGCCCTCAGTAGCATAAGGGTAAAAAGCGTTTTTTGTCGAGTTTGTTTTCAGTGTAAGGCATCGTAGCATTAGAAGCATTTGAAATTTAAAAAAATGAACGAAAAATTTATAAATAACGCACCAAAGAATTTATTAATTTGAAAGTATGAGCAAATAACTACTGTATTCTGTCGACAATGAGCATTAAACTGTGCCATTGAGATTCCGCAGTCCCATTTATTCATCTTCATATTCTGTACTAAAGAGATCATTAACATAGAAGATTTAGCATGTTTAACCTAAAAAAAATGAAAATAAAACTTTCTCGGGCTTCACACCAAGCCGATGAGTTTAAGAATACTAAGGTTTGAGTAGAGAAAATCTGTCAACGTCTTCAGGGAAGAAAAAGACATTTTCTTGAACTCGTAAGTTGAACTAATGTTTTTTGTGCCCCAAAGACGGTGGTAGACTTAATGAAACAATGGCATTTGGAATTCTGTTGACCTGGTGTAACGACCGAGAAAACTTCATAAATACGATCCACCAAGAAAGTTAAGAATTGTAACAATTGAAGATCTCAAAAACCCAGAACGCTAACATCGTTATATAATAACCTCTGGGCCATTTCAAACTATTTTTTGTGTTAAAAATCAGAACACCCCGGATTGGAAGATACCAATGCTATTAAAGGAGACATCGAGGCAATCTCAGATCAAGTTTCCGGGAGTCAGATGGAGAAGAGCATATTAAGAATGGTAGCGAATGAGATTAAACGCCTAGCATTTTTTTAAATGCTCCAAAGAGGTCCTTTTAAGAGCCATTGCCTCCATTCTACGCTGCTGTTGAGATTCATCAACGGCTCTTCGTCCAAATAATCTCATCTAAAGGAGCCAGCTTGAAATGTTGGTGCGTGAGAATTTAAGAATAAGAAAGTAGGTATACGAAAGCGCTCAACGATTGCTCATTCAAACGGATAAGGGGTTCATACTCTCAAATGTTAAATGAAGCCCATACATCAGCGGTGAGGAGATGGAATAGGTAATATTTTCGGCAAGAGGATTACATAGAGATGACCCCACTCTGTCGCTCAGACTCATAATATATGCTGTCAATTTGCGTACATATAAATAGCTTTTCAAAAATGTCGCCGGCCTCGGTGGCGGCGGGGTTACGTCCTCGCCTGCCAAACAAGAGGTCGCGGGTTCAAGTTCCGCCTGGGTAAGTTTCCCCTGTCCAGGGCATGGTTGTTCGTGTACGTTTATTTGTTAAAGTTGTTGAATACCCCGATGTAAAGTGGCCAATATGAGCTGTATTTGGTGCTTTGAGAATAAATAAATAAAAAATGTCCGAAGCGTGGCTATGGTTAATCTGAAAATGGGGGAGATTCCGCAACCGTATTGTTGGCACTCATACTTGTTAATAGTTCTCGTCTTATTATGCTCAAACATTAATTGCTTCGGACAATTATTATCGCGCATTTTTGACCAAAATTAATGACTTGATGCCCTTATATGGGGGATTTTTTTTCTGTACAGGAAATGGGATTTGAAGAAATGATAGTAGTATAGACCTACTTGTGAATGGTCGTCATCATCACCACCTCTCCCATCTCTGGAGATGGCAATATTCCAAGGGGCGAGTGTTGGGTTTCTCCGGTATATTAGTTAATAAAATGTCGAAAATGCTGGATACCCAAGGATATTCGTTTTCATGGTAACTTCAAAGTTCATCTGAAACTTTTTGCGTTGACATTGCTCAGTAAGTAAGGAGTTTCCACTTCATGTTTATAGGACAAAAAATGCTTAAAATTATCTCCCCAACCACATTCTGAGGTATTGCACAGTCTTCCTGAAACACCCTGTTTAATAATGCCCAATGCCACTTGCAATGGAGTACTTACACTCGCGGGGATTAGCATTGAAAAGAGATGGAGTCGATACATTATACGAGCAATTATTAATTTCAATTAACAGAATGAAAAGTAACGCCCGAGTCATAGAATGAAGAAACACCTGAGATAACGAATTATATTTAGTAAATAGTCCTGGAGGTAGCTTATTTCGCCGTCAAATTCGAATCACTCTATTGTCAATGTCTTGAATGACGAATGCCAACTCCTTTTGAATGTTACTTTGGTGGAAGCACATCTAGAAGCCGACTGGAAAATCCTCGGGTGTATTATTCTCAGCAATGGAGTAACATGGGCTAGGTCATAAGGGTGAGTGGTATTGTAAGAGTAAACAGCATTAATGGTTATGGCTTCCATTCAGAGGGATTTTTGGAGATGCGAATTTGGGAGTGTAATGGGTGTGTTAGGCTATTGGATTTTCGATTGAATTCAGCTTGGTTGGCCATCTGCGGGAAATGGGGGCTGAGGTTTTAAAAAAATGTCTTTTATTCTCCTGAAAACTTCTCCTCGCTTCCCAAAATATACTGACCTTGGCCTCGAAACGCCTGGCGTAATCTGCTCACTTCTTTATCAGCTCCCGACGGAATTATACCCATCTCAAAGTCTTCATTCTGCGTTTCAACTAAGAAACTCAGTTTGTCCCTCCGACAAACGGTTTTATATATGAGTAAAGCCAGCAAAATTTTTACTCACTCAGAGCCGGTCTTATATTCTCTGGTTAGTGCTAATCATAAGATGACACAGCCTTTAACTTTACCTGGGGAAGGTTGAAACTTCAGCTTACATTCTTTTTTAAGATCAGACTACAATCTAACCATGGATTTGAGATATCGCCAGGTGAAGCTGAAGGCAGCATCATCTGATGGTTATCGCTAACCAGACATTATAAAACCGGTCATCAATTTTTCGATACGAATTTTGATTTGAACAGGATAGGTGAGGGTAGAGCTCACTTCGAACTAAGCCATAGGTGTGTGGTTTGTGGATTCAGGATAATGGGGAAGTTTTTTTCCTTGGCCACCTCTCATTACGAATATTTTAGGTAGGGGTGTCCGAAGGAAAAGGATTTGAACCCAGGACCCTCAATCAGTAGCCAAGCGCTCTACCCACTTGGCTACCATGCCCACCATAAACTCTAGCGGTTGGATAAAAATGGTTGATACATGGCAAGAACATTGCCTGAAATAGAGAAGCGTGGTTGCCTAGCTAGTAGTGCGATTATCTTCTGACCGAAGAGTCCTGGGCTCATATCTAAGGTGAAACTTAATGGCATCCGAAACAAAATTCTTTGTGGTAAGTGTCGGCATTGGGAAAAAAATGGCCAACCTACCATGTTTACGTGATGTACTTACAACTTTGGAAAAGTCTGGGGTGAAGTCTACTATCAATCACCTTAGCTAACCTTCAGGTAAACGCATTTTATGAGTGATATCTGTGAAGAAAAACATTGAATAAATGCTTGGAATCAATCAGTTTAATGAGAGTGCTCAACTTCACGTTTGACATATCTGCAGCGATGCAAATGACCTGGAATTTGACTTAGAATCCTAGAGCATTTCATTTATTGGAAAATATTTAAAGAGTATGTTTCTTGAAAATTGAACACCGTATTGTACCTTCTTTATAAAATCTGTGATACTCTAATTGAATATGGCAAGTTATCTCCAGAAGAAAAAGAAAAAGAGAGTTGCATATGCATATTTAGAGGCTAGAGAATTTTTTGACATGACGAAGATGACTCATTGACGTTTCGCAATTAACAGTATTAATTGCAACAATGGTTAATAGCCCAAAAAAAGGGGGTACCCTTGTATAAATTGCCAACAAGCTGAAATTTTCCTGGAACGTTAGGAATACCACTCTAATGAAATCCTGAAAAGTCCCATTCGATCCCGTGTGTGCAAAAATTTTTATTCAAGGTCAAAGGTCACAAAATGGGTTTTTTGGATTTTTCGGCCAAACGGTTAGTTTTACGATAAAAATTGCTCAGTTCAAAATTGTAGAGCAGTTAATTTTCTACAAAATTATCAGTGTACTTTTTTCTCTAATATTTATCATTTCTGAGATAGAGCCAATCGAAAGTACCCGTATCTGTATTCTCTGTAATATGCATAACTATATTATTGCGCTCTCTGAACATTATTGGACACGTAACACGTGTATTGCTCGAATGGCTCTATCTCAGAAATGATAAATCTTGTAGACAAAAGTATGGTGACAATTTTGTAGAAAATTTACTGTTCTACAATTTTGAACTGAGCAATTTTTATCGTAAAACCAACCGTTTGGCAGAAAAATCCAAAAAACCCATTTTTGTGACCTTTGACCTTGAATAAAAAGTTTTGCCCACACGGGATCGATGGGGACTTTTCAGGATTTCATAAGAGTGGTATCCTCAACGCTCCGGGAAATTTTCACCTTGTTGGCAATTTATGCAAGGGTCAATGTCTATTTAGACCGGGCTATAATGGTGTATGTGGTGGGTAAATAAAGCTTTGGGAAAGTCACCCCTGATGTATCACAAGAAATGTAAAATTCCTTTTTTCAAACAATAAATATAAGAATATTCCGTTCATATCTACTCGGGCCTTCGATCAGTTACGTAAAATCCGTTTCATAATGCGCATTACTTCCTCGAACAGCTGTGTGCGCCAGAGTAAGTAAATTCCATGCATGATAATATTTTCAAAGATATTCCGAAATGATTGATGCCTACTCTGATTTATGACTCCTTTAATAGACAGAAAAAAGTTAAGTCGAGTCGGCGCTGGGGGATTTTTTTTGTACAGGAAATGGGATTTGAAGAAATGATAGTAGTATAGACCCACTTGTGAATGGTCGTCATCATCACCACCTCTCCCATTTCTGGAGATGGCAATATTCCAAGGGGCGAGTGTTGGGTTTCTCTGGGTCCTTTTAGATATATACCTTGCGTCGTACCGTGGCGAGAACGGTCTTTCCAGCTGCCTTTCCCTCCCCATCATCGGTCAAAATTGGCCACAGCAGCGGAGGGTGGAACTCCCGTATCCAACCTCATATTCCTCGGAATTCTCAAGTGGGGAACGTGAGGCCGAAAGAAATAGGGGTTGGGAGGAAGGTAGAAGACGTCTTTTGGATGGACGCTGCCTCTCAGCCAATCAGCAACCACTTCCTCTCTCCAGAATGCAACGCGATCGCTACAACTCACTTTACCACTCTTGATGACTTCCTTGAGTGGAATAGGAGAATCTCGTGAAAATTGTTTGTCATATTCTATTTCGCTGGCCAAGGCCGTAGCATGAAAAAAATTTCGGGGATTGGTGAGGGGATTGAAACCTGACCCGCGATCACTCAGTGCTAAAGTGAGTTATGACTACTGTCATCGCTTACGGATTTCCGCCTTGTTGTTTAATGTCAGTGGGACCGCAATCTCAGAGCCAATCCCGCCAGTATCTTCAGGTCATAAGTGGAGTTTGATGCAAGATTGTGCTTTATTTATGCCTTTAAGTAGCGGTAGTTGCAGTAAATATCTATATAGGCCCATCTAATATCAAACTTTATTCTGACACAAAGCTTCAGGCGGGCTTGCAGACAAAACTGTAGTCATCAGACATCAACCAACTCGGTGAAAAACAAGAGCCATTACAGCATTCTATATCTCTCGTTGCTATGACTTTTGTGAGAAAAAATGAAGGCATAAAAGTGATACCACTCAGTTTCTAAACCTAATTAGAAAAAAGAAGCCAATGACTAAACTATTATTCATGGATCTTGGCGTTTATTCCATTTATGCCATCGTGACGTTATTATATTCGTCTATACTGAGGCTTAAGTCATCGTGTTCTAGTTGGTCCCATCAAATGTAAAGTACGAAATGACCTAATTTGCTGTTATTTGTTTTTGAGTCCTCCCACTCGCTGGCCATATTTCTCCTTCGTCAACTGCCACCTTGTGTTTCCAAGAGACGGACTACTATCTCTTATGCCCTCTCAGGGATTCAAGCCGTAGGTTGGCTTAGGTAGCTAAGCATAGAGTCCCATATAGACATAGTCTTTGAGGAGGAATTGGGTTGACGTGGTGGCTAGATTTTAGGTTAAGATCCCGGCAGTAGCTCATATTTTCTATGTATCCCAATCCCTGCTTGAGGGTTTTTAGATAATTGCAAATATGGCGCTCTTTACACCGGATAGGGCTTACAGCCGTGGTTTCCTTGGTTGGACCAAAACCGACGTCTGGTTTGTGTCCACTCATCCTACCCACGATTCCATGTGACAAAATTAGCCGTACCTGTCAGCTGCCTCCTCCAAATACCATACCATAAGCTCCATGAGTGGGAAGGAAACGCATTCAAGGAGTTCATTGTAGGGTAGCTAATTCCTTTGCATGAGCCTCCTACTACATTGAAAATGCTGCCAAGGCTTCCGAGGTGTGCTAATCTTGTATACTTCTTTGTTTTATGTGGTCAGGGCTGTACCTATGTCACGTGTATAATATCGCAAATAAATCAAGTGACCACGTCAGCGAAGCAGCGGTAAATACCCGGAAAAATGTGTGTGTGGTGGGACTCATTTCCGCAAGGAGAATTTTGATAGGAAAGGCCCCAAGCCATTGTATCCTTTCGGTCAAAAGCCACGCATTCTATACTCTGACAAGATAAAATGGTTCGCTGCAATAAAAGACTAACCTTCCAAAGACACCGGTATCCATTTGATTTTGCCTCCCCTTTTGCCTCGGCAAACTTAGTGCGTTTCCTGGGTTCACTCTGGGGAAACATCGAAATGCTTTTCGGCTGCCCAGTAGTGCACTCTGCTTTTTCTCTCATGGCTATGGAAATGTTAATTCATGGAGACCTTTCTTCAAATTCTCTTCTTAGATAGATGGATCCATTAATTGTTGGATAGAAATCCCTAGCAAAAAAACGTATTAAGCTAGTTTAGAAAAATATCATTACTGCTCTGTCACCATGAAATCAATGATTATTTTCCTTAAATGAATGGTTGAGGTGCTACATACTGAGATCGATACCTGTTTTAAATAAATAAGCAACTTGAACATTACAAAAAAAATAATTTTTTTGCACTCAGGCTTTGAAGTACAACTTCATTTTTTTCACTTTCATCATTTCCGCGAAAAGAATGTGAAAACTCAACCACAAAATGACTAATATGGTTTTAACTCTCAGTAACGAGTTGAAAATTATTCAAAAAGCTTCTCAAAGTGTACTGTATCCCGAAAAGTGACGAATGAAAAGCAATGAATCAAGGGAGAAGGTTGAAAACAAGTAGCCGTCAATTGTAAAAGCACGGTTAATTCATAATGTTTAATTCATTACCCTTCTATCGAATGGAAGGGAAAGCATTATTTGAAAGTAGACAACGTTTCATTTTAATACTTAAACTAGCGACCAGCATATTCATTATTCTTACTGGCACCCGACTAAGCGGCTTCTTCTAAGTGATGTAAAGCAGCAGCATCAAAATTAATGAAATGATCACAATCTTTAAAGATTTCTGCAATGCGGTTTAAAAAAACTAAGCACAGCGCTTTTATTGTTATTTGTCTGTTAGTTTAGTTAATTATCAAGTACTTTAATATTCTGGTAAAATTGGAGGTTCATAAGATCCTTTTCATCTAAGTAATGACGCTATTTCCTATAACATTTATTTATCGATAGACTCTTATTTGTCCTATTCCTTCTATATTATCCCCCTTCAATGCAAAGGCAATGCTTAAAGATATCACCATAGTTCCCTCGGTGTACTGGCGGCTACGAAAGATCATTTGTGTTAAGTAATTTTAGTCTTCATAAATTATTACCACGTTTATATGACAGAGAGTTACTCATTAAATCGAAGATATTTAGCCTAGTAGCAACACATTTAGACCCTGGGCAGATATTTTGGGATTTATTTTGCGAACATGTAAAATGCAATGGCAATATTATAGGTACTTCACCTAGCAATGGTATGAGTTGTGTCAAAACGGGTTCTGTTTTTCTTACTTTATGAATATTGTCGCCAGTTAATTTTATTTAAATTCAATAGCATATCTCCTCTTACTATCCGCGGTAATCACAACGTGCATGAAAATTCAGTCGGGGAAGAAACGGGAGGGAGGGAAATTTTGTGACACTATTCACTGCTTTTTCTAAATAGAAATTCTTATTTGAAATTAAATCCCTAATATTCATTTCATTCCTGGATGTTCGCTTAAAGCATTTTCTGTCAAAATCCATTGGTTGAGAAAGCCTTGCAAATTTTTATTTTTGACTCTCCTTGGAATTAATATTGCCCCTGCTGGATTAACCGTTCTTTCTCACGCGGGTAAGTCTAAGGATGAGAGATAGATGGCAGTTGCATTTCTTCCTCATCGACAACTCTCCCTTCTATAGAGATAACGCCGCGGCCGACTTAGCGCTGCGTGTTGCGGCTTCAATTTGAATCTTGACGAGCTCGAACAGGATGGAGCGGGCAGGCGATTATGAACTTGCGGATTCCGGGAGACTATTGTGTAGATAATGCCTCTGTGGGGATCTTTGGGATGAGGGAAGCTAATATATACCCACTAATATAAATTATATCCGCCACCAACTCCCAGCCTGTCCCCCTGCTTAACTGAGGACGGGATCCAATTTTGAAATGAAAAGGTTGAGGTCGTGACGCGATATGAAATGCATTGCGCGTTTTAATCTCAAGATTAATTTTTGGAGAAGAGAATTTCAGTTTGGTCTATATTGGTTATTTTCTATTTTGTGTTATGGCATGCATGACGCTTCTTCCGTCTGGATCTAATTAACCTCTGCTAGTTAATCCACTCATTCCAATTCAATAGTTCCACGTACAACCATTGTTCAATGTGAAATTGATTTCGATTCAGAGATTGTACGAAATTCCTTTTAAGTGTTGCGTCATAAGCTTTCTAGATTACTTCCGCGAAACTTACTTATCATGATAGCTTTATTTCTTCAAAATAAATTTTTCAACGTAGCGTTTTCAAGCATTTTTACTGAATGTTGAACTGCCATTCCTTCCCTTTTATAATCATTGGAAATTGAAATTTTAGCAGATGTGCTGGGCTTTATAATTATAAGTCAAAAACTTTGCATTGTTTTATCAAAATAAAATGAAGAATTTTTGCTTCGTCTAGTAGTGAATCAATGGAGAAGTATCTGTTGTAGATGATTTATTGACATTGGGGGTACAGAGAAATGATGTATGAATTTGCCACTCCTTTGCTGAATTCTACCTTTTTGTCCTCTTTTTTCTATTTTGATTCATTGGCTAAATCAATTTTTCTTATCTCCCCTCAGAATCGTTTTTTTTTTCCTTACAAAATAAGTGTAAGAGCCACCATTCACCACCAACACATTCTAACTACAGCTCTCGGCATCTCTGGCATCAACCTCAAGGAAATTTGCATCCATGGGGTGAGCAAAATAGCAAAAGGGATACAGGAACGGTTTGAACTTAAACATTATATTCTTCCTGTTAAACCTCTGAAAAACCTCTGAAAAAAAAATTTGAAAAGTCTTTTCAGGTTTCAAATCAGGTAAGTTCAAGTTTGATATTATGACCTGCTGTTGAAAATGAAGCACGATTGCAGCAAAATTTTTTCCTTCCGGTGAAAATGTTGTGAGGAAAATGTAATATAGTAGTAATACATCGTAGTAAAAAAGTAATAATAAGAAACGAAGTTATGAAATTATTTTTGCTTAAGTTTTAGAAAAATAGAAGCTGTAGTTCGTACTACATTCATATTTTGTTGCTCCCATAACTAAGGAAGAACTTTTAGCTTCACCCATGACATTTTAGCTTGAAAATGTGGAATGACTTCAAGGAAAAAATACGTAAATCAATGACGCCAAAGGATGAATGCACTTGACGAAGAGAAAATTAATTAATATACTACAAGATCTTTCCGTCTCTCACGGTGGAGAATTTAGTGATTCGATTGTCTCTGATTGTCTGTTCTCTAACTTATGTACAAAAGCCACCATTTTTACTTTAGCATTCACACAAATGTGCGACTAAGAATAATAAAAAATTAAATTCAAGGCATTTTCCAAGCTTATCATTTGAATTTGCATTTAGCATCATATTTTATCTGAAATAATTATAGATTATGCCTTACATATGTTTTCGTATGTAAGGAATAATGTTTAATTATGCCTTATATATGAAAATATTACATATGTTGTATATGTTTTCATTTCTCAATTTATAGTTTCTCAGCTTCCTGTCACACGCATTAAATCTGCAAAGTTCTTGAATGAAGTGCGAGATAAACTATAGAGTTCAGGTGGAAGAATTGAAACACTTGCCTGACGACGCTTAGAATCGATTCGAAAATTTATCGCCCAGTCTTGTTTAGTATGTGATGAGAGCGAAGATTGGTTTTCTCGTACCATCGGATCGACATGTACTCCATTTTTCACGTAACCTAGTGCCTGCTCGAGTGCTCGAACTCTCTGATTTGATGTTGACCCAACTGTCCTCGAACCGAAGGACGAGAGATTTAAACCGTATCGTGTTGAGATGTAATTGGAGTCTTGCTCCCATTTACTGTTTTCGGCAGCGTTCTGATAAATGGACTTGTTCCTCTCGTTCCACCGACCACGGGCGAATCTGTGTGATCACCCGTCAACTGATCGGATTCTGTTCCGCGGCAAATCCTAACCTCTTCCACACAATCAACCCAGACTAATCAACAACGGGTAACCAACTCGGGCGCTGACTTTGCTCCTAAAAGCAGCGTCCAAAAGCAAGAGCTTAAAAGTTAGACCGTATTGCCTTTTTTCGACGACTTAAAATGTGTACTTTTCCATTTCCTTGGAACTGAAGTCTCTCAAAGACAATGGTTCTACGCATTGATATCTATTTAACTTTGAATATCTAGGGAATGAAATGTATTACGTGAATTCTACATTTCATTCCCTAATAGGCATAGAAATGTATTATATAAATAATATATTTTATTCCTTTGATATTTTTATTTAGTAATAAAATGTAAATAGACACTATGTCTTTGATTTCAACAAGTTGATAAAACTTAAGAGCTTGAAGAAGAATATGTAACTAAGAAAATGGTTATCAATAGGTACTCCTGAGAAAGGATATATGCAACGTATGATTAAATTTTTCGGCGTATTATATGGTGAAGTCTTCGGAGGATAAATTAATAACTTGGAAGATTAGTTTCAGGAGTTGAATGAAATTTTCTCAGGTTCTCATGTGAATTCTTTTTTTACTCCTGCCGTGGTTTCGAGATCCAACTTGAGCATCGTCATCAGGGCTGAAGTAGTGGAAGAAGAAGAGCTTATTGAAGCGCCGGAAGTGACTAGAAGCACGTGTTGGCATACCAAACGTACGATCATTATGAACGTATTGAATCATCATGATATTTCCTGATAGACCGAAAATAACGATGAAATAAAGTCACCACGTTACGGCATCCTGAAGGCATGAGATATAGAGAAACAGGGAAAACATTTTATTTTCATTTGTCAAATCATCAAATGCAACTTTTAGGACGTATTTAAACAAGTAATTACGAAAAATTGACAAAAAAGAAGAAGGAACCAAATTAACGATGCCATATCTTGAGTTAGATTAGTTGAGGACCAAGGCAATGCTCTTGAGACCTGTTTATGCTGAGATTAAACTTAAAGGAAGATAATATAAGAGGGGGTTAAAAAAATATGATAGCGTAATATACAATTTGGATCAGTGGATACAGACGACATCGAGAACAAGGGTACAATATGTAAGTTCTGTTATGAGAGGTTTAGCAAAGGGGCCCAGGGGATAGATATATTTGGTTATTTTGTCTTTATTAACAATAAGATCACCTCTAATTCTATAAAACTAGTGCATTTGTGTCTTGATGTCAAACTGATTCCCCACACTCACTATTTTCCACAGAAAAACCTAGATTCGCGGTGTCATCTTCCGCATACATTCAGTTTAAGGCTCTTGAATGGAAATAAATGATAAAATTTGTATGCCTAAAACATTTGAGGAACTTTGCTGTTCAATGCTTGGGATCGGTACGGATATCTCTGGTTTACGTCGCTGGCGTTACGTGATTGCTTATTCCCAGCCATGGTTATGGTTGTCGACGCCCTGGGATTCCAGTCGTATCTCGTCGACCTCTGCGTCAGGGAGAGCTTGTACGTGAGGACTCCTACTCGTCCCAATACCCCCTCTGGCCGGTCACGTCCTGAAACCCCCTCTGGACATGCGAGTCTCCTTCCTCGTCTTTCATTCCAAATTCGGTGCGACAGTTGCCTGGGTGCGGGGAAGTCCGGCGTGATACTGATGGGAGCGAGGCCTCAGAGTAAAGTATGAATGGAGCGCTTTAGCTTGGCTGTTCAGTAATCTTACGGAATGTGGACGTTGTATGCTTACACCTTCAGCATCGCCTAAAGATACACATGGCATTTCCTCCGAATATTAAATAAAAACTTTTTGCTCCTCTCACACCTCGTAAGTAGCAATTACATGCCGTGGATTTGGATTAAAAGCCAGAAATACAATTTAAAAATATCCACATAAGAGTAAACAGAAAATTTTCAGTGAAGTCAATCTTTTACGTACCTATAACAAACGGGGGGAAATCACTGCTCCGAAATGGCGCTGTGATTGAAAAGTATAAAGAAATTATTGGATCATATTGTTCTTGATAATTCTAACTATAAAATCGAATGACTTATTCAATGGGAAATTTTAGCCTCGTTGTAAATTTGAACCCGGGTGCGTGACTACGTACAAAGATACCTCTTTCATTCAGAGCCGCTTCAAGTGAGTTTGGTCTTTTGTCTTACTGGCGCGAATAAACTGGTCGCATCATTAAACCGCGATGTAATACCCTGAAGACGCACTTCTTCACAAACATGGCGTGAAGTGCCAAGTGGTCGTGAAAGCGTGCATAGATATGCTTCTTCAGGTCAGATTGGTCTTTGGTCTTGCTGGCCGGGAGAAACTGGATGCCTCATGTAAACGCGGGGCAACACCCAAAAGATTTGCTTCTTTATAAACATCGCCTCATCAGAGCAACTGGTTTGGTGCGTGACTGCGTACAAAGATACTTGTTTCATACAGTGCTTCTTCAGGTTAGTTTGGTCTCCAGTCTTTATTGCCTTAAAAAACTGATTATATTATTTGTAATCATTAAAAAGCGCGGATTAACACCCAGAAGACTTGCCTCTTTGCAAACATTGGCTCATCTTTGCCAGTGGTCGGCCGCATGACTGCCTACAATGATACTTGTTTTATTCTGTGCTTATTCAGGTCAGTTTGGTCTCCAGTCTTACTGGCCAGAAGAAACTGATTACATCATATCGAATCATGAAAAAACGCGGGGTAACACCGAAAAGACTTACTTCTTTACAAACATCGCCACATCTGTGCCAGTGGTTGGCCTCTTGACTGCGCACAATGATACTCATTTCATTCTGCGCTTCTTAAGGTCAGTTTGGTCTCCAGGCTTACTGGCCTGGAGAAACTCGCTGCATCATATCGAACCGTGAAAAAACGCGGGGTAACTCCTAGAAGACTCGCTTCTTTACGAATATCATCACATCCTATTGTAGCCCTTAACACGGTATAGCCTGAATTAAAAATTTCATCCCAACTTTTTCACAATAATCAATTTTAAAATCTGATCGATTAAATGCAAATTTAACACTTTCCGCCCTAATAGTCTTGAAGATACAGCATGATACAATGTGGTACCCCTGAGCCCTTAAGGGGTCAAAAATCGAAATTAAATAGGCATTAGTAATTTCACATTTTAATGCCAGGAACGTTAAAAAATTATTTTGCACAATAAATTATAAAAAATACTCAAAAATGTCAAATCTTGCTTAAAAAAGCAAATTTTTCTGAAAAACTTAACTATAAATATGCTTATTAGTTTAAAACTCTCAAAAACCCGAACAAATTACAATTATTATTAATACAGTATTCTACCGATTAAGGTAGGTTTCCATGGAGTACTAAAGAAGTGGAGTACTTAAATGGAGTACTAAAGGAGCCTCCCTTTCCTTCAAGCGCTACCTTCTTCAATTCACTGTAAGGCCAACTCCCTTTCAATCTATCTAAAAATCCTATTCTTTTCCTTCCCCTCCCTCGTTTCCCTAACATTCTACCCATTAACGCCATTTTCAACATCCCCTCCCCGCTAAGCACTAACTCCATCCATACAGTCTGTCTCCTCCGTACCTCATCTAAAAGCTGCCTCTCCTCGCCAATCATATCCAGCACTTCGTCGTTCCTTTTCCTCTCCGTCCATTTCACCCTCTCCATTCTTCTCCATACCCACATCTCTAACAAAAAAAGTTCGTTTAGTATTGCACTACCAGCTGGTACCATATGGTAACGCTAGGCGATAACGGGTTAAGCAGAGGCAGTGTCAGTGGTAGCATGCATGGAGGGCTAGACTCACTCCTTCCGCGTCCTTTGCCCGCCACGCATTCCCGCGCTCTGTCGATCCGAATTCTCATCCAAATATTATTTTCCTCCGCAGCGCATTTCTGCGGATATTGGAGCGGCCACGGTGGCGGCCCGTCCCTCGAATTCCCTTCCATCCACGCTCCTTTTTTGTGGTCTCTCTCCCTCTCTCTCTCTCTCACTCCATTGCCTCTTTCGCTTCAGCGAGTGCGCGCTAAACGCCGCTGCCTGACTTCCCAAAGCGCCCGCTCGCTTCATCATGCGTGTCTGTTTTTCCTAACCCACCGCGGCATCCGAACGGATACTAAGTCTTTCCGAACCCTCTCAAAAGAGGGACGACTCTATATTGTTTTTTGTAATTCTTCTCCGAGGTGATCGATAACTATCTCTTTCTAACCAAATTAGGATATTGAGAATAATGATGCGGGCGCGAATCAATGATTGTCACCCATTGTTATATTATTAAATATTATTAAGTATATATAAATATTATTATAATTAAGTATCATATTATTAAAGGAAGAACCGCGGGAATGGGTCGTACCTTTCGGAGGTGGATCGGGTTGGTGCGATGGTTTCCTCCATATGGGCTCTGGTTCAAACCTCTGCGGTGGCCGAGAATTTTCAGTGACTGCCTGATCCCTGCTTGGATGATGTGTGGAGGATTTTTCAAGCGCAGCACTCCGTCCGTCGGATGTGACGATAAACCGCGGTCCACTTGGCAGCTCTCATTAAGAGTAGGCGAATGCCGACAACGGGTTTCTCTCCACCCTTGCTTTCATATCCGTCCCTCATGGTGCAAATGACCTCAGCTATCGGTCACCTCCTTCAAATACCATGTCATATACTCTTTGGAATCACTCACAAGTCCACTTACAAATTGCAAATATTCTACAGAAGAAATATCACATGACGTAACCAAGAGTCGAAACCGTATCTCCCGAATTGGAAGTTTTAGTGATAGAAAATCTGGCGTGAATTCGGGAGATTAGGGTTCAAATACCGCTCATGGCAACGTAATTTCGGTTAATGGAATTTTGATACGTAACAGTGTTTTGAACATAATATTTGATCGTAATACAGCTTTAGGTTTGCGCTTACGTCGCCTTTGTTGACATGGCCTCTAGTTTTTTTTTTAATTCTTCACAATTGAATAAGGTTGTAATGCAAGTCTAAATAATGGCTTTGAATCATGCTTAATAAGCTCAAATAACCTTCCATGCTTTTTAATGCAGTGCAAGATGAGCCACTGATAGTCATTATGCATCCCTCCACTTATTCATCTTCCACTCCAGCATGACCATTTTCTCCGAAATCATATTTAGCTGCCTTAAAATCAGGTTTCTTGGCATTCGAAACTGAAATTTTGTCCTTTTCTTCAATTAAAAATTTCATCGGCTCAATTTTCTCAGTCATGCATACTCAGGATGGATACCTATGAAAATTTTTCCAAGAATAAAGCTACAAATTTAGCGTAGCTATGTATGGTTTACGATATTTCAGGCTTGCGTAAGTCACTTTTGCTAATAGTTTAATACCCTTCAACACTAAAAAGGCGTACCTAATTCCTCATCACGTGGGGAACGCACTTATGAAAGGAGCCTAATTAAATTTCGCGAGACCCGAGGATGGAATGACACAAAATTACTGAAGCGACTGCCACCAAAACGCTCCGTAATCTCATTTACCTTGAAAATATTTTATTAGAGGGGGAGAGCTGCGTTAATGATAGGGTTCCGTGACGGGATGCTTCGCCAAACACGATCTGTCGCTCTCATTATTCATTAACTGAGCTAAAGTGCTCAATTTATGCTCCCGGGAAGAGAAATAATTGGGCGAAGAAATAAAATCTTATAGTATAAGGCAGTTTTGCATAAAAATGATAAATGGGAGGGCATTAACCGTCAAAAATCGTTCCCTCGCCCACCCTACCATCCTTTCCTGTGGTCTGATTACGAGCGCTTACGATTCCCGCCGGTTCTGCAAGCACGTGCGCTAGATAATAAAAAAGAAGGGAAGAAGCAACTCCCCTCCGATGCCTCTAAAAAATATATATATAAAAATATAACGCCCGCCCACAACACCTTTCTCTTCATTCATCATTCCTTGCATTCGCTCTTCCCATCCTTCCCTTTCCGAGTGTCGAAAATACTGAACCGCCTCTCCTAGAGGTCCAATCTACCTGGAAGCATTTCTAGGAAATGTGCTTCCTGAAGCAATATCCAGTAACGTGGCCAGATAGCATGACAGGAGATGGGTATCATCTTGGATGTTAAAGTAAATAAGATTCTGATCCTACTAAGTATGCATGCGTAAATTCTGAACAAATTTTTTATCTATCTCACCGTGTGGGAGTTAAATTTTTTTAAAAGGAATTTCCGTGGCCATGGTTATTAACCATTAGAGTGCCAGGGAGCGCTGTCACGCTCCTCCTACCACGCGCGCTAAGTTCCAGGAACGCGATAGCTCTCCTCCTGCAATGTCACTCTTAGGTGCTGATAAATCACTAATCGTTCAATAGTCAATATTCATTTTATTTTAACAGTGACTATTTTCTTTAAATTATAAAAATTAACTCATATTACCAAAAATTCGTCAAATAAAACTTTAAAAAGGTGAAACCACATATAATAATGATTTCCTAAAGTTATTTTTTTAATGCATACCTTTAGTTGTTTTTGAGATCTTATTTTTTCCTAACCTACTGCAAAATCAGCAAAACTTTCTCGGCACTATTAGCATAATAGCTTGAAAATCAGTTAGCACTCAAAGGGTTAAGGTTTATTAGTCAACGTTAAATCATTGGAAATTTACCTACCGCATTATTCTGACGTGAAAAGCCATTTCTAGTTGAGTCATTCAGATAATATTATCCTCATCAAGAAGCGCTTTAAGTAACTTGAGCTTCAACTCGCATAAATACTTGATTATTAATTCTGGATGTAAAGGAATTAGGGGCCATACTTACAATCATTATGCTTATTGATTTTCAAATCATAATAGCTTTGATCCTCAATAATGTAAATACATCTATGGCTAAGTTCTAGCAACACGTATCTCAAAAACAGCAACTTTTCAGGAGAAAAAATAGAAACGATTTATATTTTTGATTGTACACTGAAATTAAAAACGAAAAATTCATTAAACTGAAAAAGCATACATTTGCAAACAAAGAGTTGTTTTTTGCTTGAATTTTATTTTTTTAATGTCATTACACTTTGTTTAAGATACCTATCTCAGACCGGCCAAATTTTGAAATACGTGTTGTTAGAACTTAGCCATCGATATAAGGATAACTTTATTTATGATTTCTTATGGAATATTTTCATTAATGCTTCGAGCGTTCATGAGCTTTTAATCCGTTGATTAAACTTATGTTCAAAATTTTACGTGACTTATGCCTTGCCCTTTGCCTATTGGCAGATGGGCACCAGAAAAGTGGTAAGTTATCCTGCCGACATATATTCATGGACTTATTTATTCCAATATTTGTAAAAAAAAAGCTGCTGAATGTATCACTACCGCAAGAAATGCGTATCCGTTATGCTGATTTTCTGAAAATAGTAGTTATGAAGCACTAGCATGATCTATTATTTCACAAATTTCTGTTATATCTTCAAATGAATACTCAAAAATTATGTAAATTAGTTTTCTTCGGTATCCACCATTAAATTTTATTATCTAGGATTTTGTTACGGCCCACCTAATGGCAGTTGATGGATGAGGAAATATAAATGGCAATTTATTTTCATTTGGTCCACCTTCAGGTAAAATGAAGAAGTAAATTATTCAATATCTTTTAAGGTTTATATGACAAGAGTGATTTATGGGTCTCTGCTCGGGTTAATACATATTTGCATTCTCATTTGAAATTCAAAATGTCGCCCGTTTTTCAGACTTCCACTGGAATGAGAAGGGTCGGTATTGCGTGAATATACGGTACACGCGGCTTTGGTTCATGTTCACAGGAGAGTGTACACACTACATGTCCTTGTGTGACTGGATTGCATGCTATACTTTTACAATGAGGCAGTGCTAGGCCACCGTTATAATACGGATAATAACACCAGTATACTGCTCCATCAATTCAAGATTCAGATATTCGAATTCAAAGATGACGGCGATAGCCTCTGTTCCGGTACGAGAGCTCACGACAACGCCAGAAGCTAAGTACTACAATGCTTCTATGACGCATAAGGAGTATAGTACATACATTTTGCTCACTTTTGGTTACATTTAGTTTTCTATGCATGAAGCAAATACACAAAATTAGAAAAATCTTAAATAAGAAAGTTGAGGGAGAGTAAGAGGTCAGAAAATTATATTTGCATTCGCGGGGGCAGATGGATCAAAAACGGCCGCAAACGTGCTCATACATGAACGTTCCCGATAAGGTTTCAATTTGTTTATGATGCCAATAGTCTATTTTTTTAGATCGTTGAATGTATTTTAATTAGTTTAGTATTGAAATCATTGAACTATCGGTAGAAACAGAAGGGAATCGGGCTAAATTATTCCTATTTCGTCTTCCACAAGCTACATACAATTGATCTTTCTATAGGTAGAACATGCTGTAAAGCAAGTGGATTTGAATATAATAATAGGAAAAAGACATGAGTGCCGGGGAATGCCAAAAAGTGAATTATTTTATCTCTCTTGATCTAACGCCTGCCTTATAGCTTGGAGCCAATAGAATAATCGATTAAGAGAGAGTGTCAGCAATAAGGAATATTAATAGGAAGGTCTTAAACACTATGACGAGGGAGCCCTGAAAAGGAATGCCTGTCTCGAGAGGCTGAATCCCGCAGGCCCATAAACATCCATCAGACATAACACAGATGAGTATAATATGTCTTAAGGTAGATGTAACGTGTTTTTTAGTAGACCTTCTTCCCCTGAGGAAGCGCTTTACTTGTTCCAGGACGAAGAAATAAGGAGGAAGTCGTTTTCTTTACCTCAGGCAGTGTTTAGCAAGAGGGAGAAGGGATGAGGTGATTTGAATTGAGCTCTCTTCCTTTCCATTTTGGCTTCGTCTTCATTGCTTCACTACATTCTCCGATATATCGAAATCCGTTTGTTTCTCTTGTCGGAAAAATGGTGGGATGCAAAGGAAGAATGTGAGCTGAGTGACGGAATGTTAGAGGGGCCAAGGCAAGTAAGAACACGCCGGTGAAAGTCACCATCGTCAGTCACATAGGCAAAGAGGGGTTAGCAGACTCAAATACTGAAGTTTAGGCAACCGAAAAATTTGTTAAGACCCGCTAAAAGTAGATAAGCAACTAGATAAATTACGATTTGAAAATTATATTTATTACGCCAAAAAGTCACATTTGGTGATCAGACTATGACAGTTTCCATTTTTAAGTGTTCATCAAACTTCTGTTTTATTCAACTCGTCTTTGCAATTCCTAATTACTCACTCTCTGTAGCTGTTAATGGCCACAACTTGCTGAAATATAGACCTGTATTTATAAATATAGACATTATTTCCTATAATAGGTGGAGCCATAAATGTAAAGTACAGGCACTATTCCCTAAAATAAGTAGAGCCTTCTTATAAAAGAATAGGTCTCTTTGCTTGGGCTACTCTTCTTTCGTCTTTCATTATTTAAAAATCCATATTATTTACAATTTTGATAGCACTCACGGTAAACTAGCGTTTGCAGAAGTTGGTATGAACTTGAAATATTCTAACTCATTTGCTTTGAGAAAAAAAGTTTGACTCTTAACAATGGTTGTATCCATAGCAACGTAAATTCAAGCTTTTGTAATGCGTAACCATTCAGTAGCAAAAAGCGCACATGAATTAACAGCAAGAGTAACAGTAGGATAAATATATTTTTGCATTTAACCCCTTATTTTTACTTGCATTACAAGCCCTCTGCAAGCAATACGAGAATATTATAGTGGTACAAACTTTCTTTCACTAGGGTATCAATCGGCAACCTTTCACCCTTGCCCAAACTAGTCCTATCATACCTTTTTAGGGTTGGCAAAATGGTGATATGCAAAGGAAGAATGTGAGTTGGGTGACAGAAGGTTAGTACGGGCAAGGTAAAATGGAATACGGCTGCGAAAGTCGGCATAGCTCATTAGGGCCAAATTTCTTGACCGTTAATAATGAACCTTTCTAAAATTATAATATATGCACTCTGATAGTCTGGTAATAAATATTACGGATTTCCTTGATGCTTGGTATCAAATCGAAAAGAAAATTACGAGAAAAACTCAATATAATTTTTGTTTTATAGGTCTCAGGCAACTAAAATATGTTAAATCCGTGCTTAAAGCTCAGCAATTCGTCTCTTTATGCCCTGAACACCCAAAACTCGGCGAAAAGGTCGAAATGAGATTACAGGACCACCTAACTCTTCTGCTAGATAGTTAAAATATTATTTTTGTGCCTTTATACACCTCAGAGTTTGGCTTCAGAGTATTTTCTGAACAGAGCATGAGGAGTACTGCCTATCTATATGCCGGGGCTGAAGAGTTAAGTACTAGCTTCTGTATTTTCCGTCAGAATGCAGAAGAAGTATTTATTTCTTACACAACTGACTTTGATACTGATCTCAGAAGCTTTACTGCATGAATCAGCTTTGTTTAATAAAAAGGTAAGAATATTTTCGAGATCATTGCGTGAATGTTTGCAACTAGCAGGGACTGATATCTTCACAACTTACTCTTGAACTTGGGGCTCCTTCTCCCGGATAAATGTTTTTGATGTACATATTTTCTCTCCGCCCTCGCCATGGTTCTTGCAATGCATTAATTGCATCTCCTGAATTAAACAATATATTATTTAAAATTTTGACGACGCTCACAATTCACTTGTGCTCGTCTCTACAGATATTTGTATAGATCATGTTAGCTCAAGAGAAATTAGTTTGACGCATGTGGGCGGTTATATTTTGTAACAATGAAGTCAAGCTCTTGTATTTCTGATTCACGAGTTCCTGTACTTTCGACTAGAATGAATTGGCTGTTCATTTGTCACATAGATCTTACTTTAACTAAGATGTTTACTGCGTAAATTTATCGTCGGAGAAATTTTTAAAACTTTCCAAAAGCGATGGAGTGAATGTTTTCACCGTATGGGGACTAATATTTTTACAACTCGCTCTTAGATATAGGGCGCCCTCTCCAATAAAAAAGTCTGATATCGCCCCGCAAGCTCTCGTAATCGCCTCCACCCACACTCCCGCACGACCCAACCCCGCAGAGCAAATAAAAAACTCGTTCTTTTTTCACTTTGTGCCCCACCCTCGACCGAGATCGCCCCTCGCTCCACGAGAAAAGGGATAGCGGCGGCATCCTCGGCACATTCCTTTTTGCCTTTCGTTGCCTCGGGGGGAAGGGGTTTGCCTTCAGGGACCGCTACCTCCTCCCCTTGTTCCCTTTTGGCCCGATTAATTCTCTCGCCACCCTCACTACGGGGAGTGAAAGTTTCCCTCTTCCCAGCAAAAAAAAAAACCTGCGCTATCTCTATCTTCCCCTATTTTACGGCTTTCGAAAACTCACTTCTTTCCTCCTCACTTTCGTCCCTATCGCCCGACCCATTTCATCTCCCTTTATTTCTCTCCCACGTTTAAAAGTATATATACAATTGCACTCTCTTCAACTATCCTAGCGCAAAAAGAAAGCTTGCTACATCTATGTTTACGTAATATGCTGCAATCCCCCCGATTTTTTATTCCTATACCACCTGTAACAGTACTTTATGGCCTTTTCCATCGGGGCTTATTCAATATGCAAACAGTTACATGCGCAAGAGCAAACATGCCCTGGATACGGGCAGCCTGCCGAAGCGGGACTCGAACCCGCGACCTCTTGTTTAGCAGGTGAGGACTTTAACCCGCCGCCACCGAGGTCGGCGAGGTCAACAGATATTCACCGTTCGTTAATCCCAAATTCGCGGACTCAAGGAAAGGGCCCAGCTTCATTACTCAGGCGACGTTAATTTACGACGTATTTTTTGGTGTATCGAAAGCCTCCTAGCTGGTTTTGAGCTTAGAAATATTTTATCAGCAGCCAAGTGGGCATTCTTTGCAAGTTTTGTGTTCGCATGTTCAAATAACTATTTTAGTCCTTTAAGAGGCAGAGTGGATTTCACTTCGCATATCGTTTAGGTTATTTTTTATACTTCCCGAATAAAACTCTGTTTGAGTACCTATTATTTTAATTATAAGGCCTCACTGGAAGCATATCAAGATTTACTATTCACAATAATGAGACTTCATTTCGCAGAAAAATATGAAATAGTTATGTGAAACGATGGAATTTTCCGAAATCTGTCCCACGTCTGGCGCACATTAAAACAATAAAATGGAAACCATTTAAGTTCTCAATTTGTAATACGATGCTCACGTTAATTGGTAGACTCAGATGAATTGTGAATCAGAGAAGATATGATTAATTATTTTAACAAAATTTACTTCGATGCGAAACGATTTTTATGATAATGAGCCACACTACTACAGTGGAATTGTCTACATAATTAAATCAGTAATTTTACTTAATTCACTGCCAACAACAACTACTTGAACTGCGCGAGTCATATCTTGAGGAAATTGCATTTAAAAGTTCGCGTTTTCATCATGTGTTAATTTTATTAACATTCAAAATGTGTTGTTTACTGTTTTTCGTCAATCCATAATTTTTACAACAACTGTTATATTAATTTTACCATAAAAACGTTTAAGAAGTAAATATTAGGTACAGATCCGTGATAATTTTGAGTAATAAGAAAATAAATACTCAAGTACTACCGTAAAATTATGTTTGTTCCATGAAAATGGCCCTACCGTCAACTCAAGTAGTTGGATAATAAATATTTACTTTAAAAAATATGAGGTTTAAATAATAAAAATTCTGAGTAAGATAAATTTGCTTTTAATCTCCATGATGTCGTTTATGGAGCCAATCCTTTTTTCGACAATATGCGCGAAAAGTATTTGTTTTGGATAGCGCAGTGGGGAATTAAACGCTTCTCTAAGGCCTCCCAGCCCACACAAAAGCGTTACCCTGCATTCCCTAACCTCCCCTTCACCCCGTTCCCTCCCACACATGCTTCCCCATTCCGATTCAAGTGCTTCCTTAGCTTTAGGAAGTGTTGTTCTTCTCCCTTCAAGCCCTCACCTATTGCTCCTTCAACCCTCCACGAGCTCCCACCAAATATCTTCTGCCCTCCATCACTTCCTACGTAAACATGAAAATGTTTCCCTATCTCTACATTTGGATTTCCGGGCTTTTTTCACCGCCGTAATATTCCTCGACTCTGTTCCCAAAACCCGAGTAAATTGGTGGCTGGAAATGTAATAATTCTTTTGTCAGAACTCGAAGTCAAACGGCTTTGAATAAAATAAATACAATTGGTTCGAGCTCATATTTCGCATTTCCAGTTTCCGTCGTTTCCTTATTTCAAGTTCGTCCTAGTTGGTATTACTCAAGTTAAATTGGTCATAATTTCATATTTATCTTATTGAGGAAGTGGAGCTAAAAAACTTCCCAATGAACATATCTCTTCATAGAATTTAGAAGCATAAGAATTTCATGCATTAAAATTTCAATTTAGAAGCGTAGAAATTACTTTCTAACATAATTATATTCATAAAATACAATAAGGCTACCGTAATTTTTCTGCATGATTTACTGCGTGAAGAATCACTTGAGTTACACAACTGGTTTTAGTGACTGCTTCGAGGGGTTTTTTCGGCTAGCTATATTCTGTCATAAATGGTGATTGGTGAATCAACGAAGATTTTTTAATCTGCATGGTTAACTAGATTTTTTTCACTCTACTTGTATTTGACTATACTTTTTCACTCTACTTGCCATTTGAATATTATTTTATTGTTCTTTACCATTCGTATATTTCCTTAAAGATATGAACGCGAAGAAAACAGTAAATGTGTATCAGAAAGGTTTTAGAAAACAAGTAAGCTATAATCTATGATTTATAAGCCAATTTGTATGCTAAAAATGTTGCATTTTATTGTAAAGGAAAGTGATTTGATTGATGAATTTTTATTTGAAATCCGTCAATAGAAGGAGGTGAAATAAATACTATAAGTGAATAAATGGCTATCGAATCTTCAATGAGCTTCAGCGACGAGTTTCAACTCAATTTTATCGACCCATCCAGCTATATTCCAAGCAATAATCGAGCGGTGAGGCTTTATCATAGACCACTTTATTACTCTCCTAGCAACTACCCCCACCAGTCTCCATCATTCTTTGAAATTTATCTTCCTTCTTTTTCGTTTTAATATCGCCTCGTTCTTGAATACCTGCATCAATGCCATGAATCAAGTTCCCAGTGAGGCAATCTAAACATGATGTGAAGTACATAAAGATGTCGCAAGCACTGTTATAGAGAATATGCTTCAGAGGAGTTATTTAACGTAAAGTTGAACGAATTCCTTAGGGATAAAAACGTTTTTCCTTAGTACTCTGTAAGTATTGAAACTGGAACACAGAAAAGGACCGTTATTATATAAATTCCCGGAATTTTTTCACATTGAAACAGGAATACAGAAATGAAGCGTTATATCGTAAGTTCCTTAATGAGTTCATTTGCTTATAATATGAATGCCTATAGCTAACTATATAATTGGAGAGTTGAGTCATCAGAGGAGTTGAATTCAACGTAAAATTATATGAATTCCATTTAGGATAAGCTTTCTTTGTCATAAGTGCTCTTTTATTATTGAGAGTGGAATATAGAAAAGAACCGCTTTTCTTTAAATTCCATTTCTGTTAGTATTAAAACAGGAATACTGAAGTAAACAGTTGTGTTGTTAATATGCAAATGAGTTCATTTGTTTTTCATATGCTTGCCCTTTGCGAACTCGGGCCCTAATTACCTTAATTGATCATTGCTGTACATTCTACGGCAGATTATATATCCATTTAATTTGCGGATTTACATTTCATGGATCATTTTAATAAGCTCAGTGTCGCCCCAATTTTTTTTATTTTCCTTTAATTTGGGACGATTATCCCAAAATCAGGGGGATATCTTCGCCACTTTATCGCCGACCCTAGTTGAGCCCGCGGGTTTAGTGCGACCTAGCGCGTCCCAAACGACTCTTCCCTCCCTCTACTCCGCCCTGCTCTAACCAAGGTCTCCCGACCCTTCCCTCTAGGCCCCTTTAACCACGCCCAAACCCTTTTTCCTCTCCCACCCAAACGCTAGCCTTATCCTTCCCGTCGTCCTGTTTAGGTTCGTCAGTCATTCGCCTCGGAGCCGATTAACCCAAAACCCCTTCGACCCTTTCGGAGCAAGAGGCTGTCATCCTTTTCCCTTTCCCTGAAGCAAGGCTTTGAGTCAACCGAAAGAAGGGGGCTTTGCGAGGCATTTAAGCTGCTCCCTCTGTAGGAGTCACCGCAGGAGAAAATTCAACAAACGTTTCCCCTCTCGTGGTTTTCTTTCTGAGTTATTAATGAAAAATTCTTTCTCCAAATGGCATGCTTTTGCTTTTTTTAATTTTCCCCAAATAAACCATTAATTATAGAGAATGGTAGTTTTTTGATACAGCGAAAAACAGGTAGACTGCACTGAGAGTTTCATTCATTCATAGTAGGGTTCCTAAGGTTGGAATACTACCACCCAGCATTACTCCCATTCCGAAGGTAGCTCCTCCAATTAGCTTTCTATTATTTATTCGAGGTAGTATTGCTATTCTCTGGAGTGCTTGAACTGGTTTCGATGATTATATAGGTTTTAAATCGTTTTTAAGTCCAGTCTTAAGATTTATCGAGGTGAAGTTCAACAAAAAAAATTCCAGCTCTAATAAAAGATCAAATTTAAAACAGTTAACATGACAGACCGTCAGTTATCCTTGTATTTTTCGTTTGTATTTATTAATATACTTTAACATTAAATATGTAGCTAAATCATAAGGTCCTCATAAAAATACTATAAGTGTTGTTAAAAAAAAGTGTATATATTACCACAAAAATCCCGCCATTTCATTTCTAACGCACAGTGCTATCAAGTTCCTCTCTGAAAATGGATTTTGTAAGAAGGTATGAAAACCGCAATAGATTCTACATTTATCTGAGTAATATCACCTTTCATGTTTAGATTTACGTTAATAGCTATTTTTCCTCCTTAATTAGGACCTAATTTCTAAATTTGACTGGTTTCATCATTCCAGGGGAGGGTTTGAACGAGGAAAATTAAAATAAAATTTCCTCGTGAAGAAGAGAGTCTTGTCATTAAACCTTGCTTGTTTATTCAGCCCTATTTTTGGAAAATAGTGTCGTTACTGGTGGAAAATCAGTCTAAGGGGAAAAGGAGGAACTTCCGTTCAATTAAGATGTGCACGTGCCATGGTGCCGAGAGGATTTGGGCGGAAAAGGAGAAAATATTGGGTAGGAGGGTGGGAACAAACAGGAAAGTAGGAGAACGGAGAAGAACGGGATAGAAATAGCATGAATAGCATGGTTGCACGTGATATACGCGTGTTGGCGCATATACTTTGCGATTCATCTGATTCGGCGGTTGGAAAATAAACACTGACTCTCAAGTACTACCCTGAGTTCAAGCAATCACAGTTTTAGTTTCGTAAATGCATAAATTTCTCCCTTATCACCATATTTAACGAATATGCTTCATCTACTAATTCGGTGTAGCCTGATTTATTTGTTGGGCTAATGAAAAATAGGTTGAAGGAGTAATTTTGCTTAAGAAAGATGTAAATATGGTTAAATTTTGTTGTTGGTGGAATGGGAGGTGGATGAGGGACTGGTATAGTTCGGTCGACGAGCAACTTCTTCAGCTTAAAAGCCGTCTTTTCAGATTGGTTTTCCTTCAGTGGTTGGCTGCAAAGAAGCTATCATTCTCTCAGTTTTTGCGCTCTATGGTTGGTTGGTTGTTAAACATGGATTATGGTAAGGCTCATTCCATATTAAGTCGCAGGCGGGTGATTTTCCAATATTATTAGAAGATACTCTAGTTTGATCCGGGTGGCGACCGTAGACCTCGATGTGTACAGATAATTTTTTCTGAAGGCACCGGCGTGACGGCTTACACACAGATGGTCTTTACGGCGCGAATAGGCCTCAGACGACTATTTATTGTGTGCCGATCATTAGGAAATGCAATTTAAGGATATAAAATGGCGTTTTTCATCAAATATCTATTTTATTTTTAGTGGATGGTCTGAAATTTAGTTCTGAAAGAAAACAGTTAAAAATGTAAAGCATTTTTCATTCGCTTCCATCTTTTTAATCTTCAAGAATCCATATCCTTTGCTGGGCAAATATTGGAATAATCACGATATTATTCCGAGCAGAATCGTCGTCATTGCTGCAACTATTTGTTGGTACCGGCGGCACTCAGGTCAATCCCTCGGTAATGTTGTTCGTGAGTAGTTTTTCCGGGGTTGTCTTGAGCTCATCAGGATATCCTAGGATTCATCCGGGCTTTCAATTTGGGACTCTACGGTCAATAGCCAAACGCCCCGCACACTAGGCTTCCTTATACCGCGACGGAGTTATTGGGATTGGGGAGAACGGATTTAAAGTAAACTTTCTTATTCAATAAAAAGGTCCATGCACATGAAGGTCCCTAGTTATTTCATTATGTTTAGCTGGCAGCGAAGCAGTCAAAGTAGAAAAAGAACTTTGCCTTTTGAGTTGAATATATTTAATTCTTAAAATTTTAAGGCGAATAATTTTATGAAAAGATTAAATTATCTCTGCCAGAAAATTGCTTTGTTACTATTTCAATATGGCCTAATTTATTTATTCGGTTAGTGACAAATATGTCGACGGAGCATTCAGGGTCAAGGAAGACGTAAACGTGACGAAATGTTGTTACGAGTTGGATTGGAAGATTGAGTGACTACTAAATTTCGGTGGATAAACAATTTCCTCAGCTTAACAGCAGTCTTATCAGAATTTTTTTAATCTTCTGTGGTTGACTACGAATAATTTATCACTCTCTCAGTTTGTGTGCTCTATCTTTGGTAAAGATAGATCATGGTAATGGTCATTCCATATTAAGTCACTGGCGTGTTATTTTCACATATGTAGAGAGACCCCTAGTTATTTCAACATATTTAGCTGGCAGCGAAGAAGTCAAAGTGGGAAAAGAAGAACTTTGCTCATGTAAGATGTGCACGTGAAAAGATTTTAGTTGCAGATTTTGGTCAATGGATTCCTTAGATAGCTGAGTGGGCAAGGCGAGGAAGACCCTAGACATCTTGAGATACCAAACGGGTCTTACCCGGAAATTAATATACCAGGACGATGGAGGTGGATGAAGGAAAAGTGGTGAAGACATCACCAGTATAGATGGAAAATGGGGAACAAAGTAATCAGGAATCTCCAAATTACGTTGAAAAAAATAAAAATATATGAAATTGGGCCTGACTCCGGAAATGAACAAATTACCAGGACAATGGGGGCAGATGATGGCAAAGTGGTGAAGACGTTATCTGTCTAGATGAACAAAAGTGGAGCAAATCAATCGGGCATCCTCAAGATATGTGGCAAGACATTTAAAGAAATATGATATTGACAGGGGAGATGGATTTTGAATTGGAAGGGAGATGGATATAAGATAGATTATGGGGGTATTATTAGAGTTAGTTGGGAGCAGAAGGTGAGAAGTACAGAAAAAAAGTGTTCGGTCTCGCTTACAGAAAGAGCAATCCCCGGCCAAGTGATTCCAACGTTGTAGGTCGCGAGGGCAGACACTCAACCTGAAACGGACGGACAAGGGAGTTGTCATGGCAACTGGCGGAAAATGACACACGGATGCGTGGAGGGCCATTTTGTTTACCTCCCCTCCTCTTCAACCCCCCTCTCTTTTCCCCTTCCACCGTGCACGTGAACTTGTTGGCCGTGTGTTTTGGTCCGCGTGGGTTGGATTGCACAAACTGAGATCACACACGGAGGATTTCCTTCTCCGCTCGATAGGGAGGAACAAAAGAAGTGCGTGGGAGAGCGACACTCTTTTTAATGGTAACGTGACTACTTTCAACGGCAAGCTCTAGTGGCGTAACTATGGGGGCGAAGAGGGGGATAGATCCCCTCCCAAAGCCTTAGAGAAAAAAAATATTTTAAATTACCATTGCCTAGTTTTGATACATAATAATTGCATCAACTTAAAGTTAAATTTTAAGTACCAAAATGATGTAAAATGCATTTCCAGGCATGTCACTTTAAAAAATTTTCTCGGACCCCGATTGCTTGGGGGGGGGGGGGCGGGAAAGTCGCCCCCTATACCCCTCATCCCCCCCCCCAAAGATACCTACTTCCTAGTTACGCAACTGGCAAGCTCCCTAGTGATCCTCATTCCCCCTTTCCTTTAAAATTTTCACTTTTCATTTAATTTCGAAAAATTGCTGTCATCGTTTAAAAATCTAAAAACTTGACGTACGTACTCCAGGATTAATAATCTTTCGACTTAGATAATAAAAAATAATGGGTAACCTCTCGTTTAATTACGTTCAAAGATTAAGACACAATTAATAACAAATTTTAGTCCAGACTTATTTACTCAATGTCCTTAAAAGTTCAGAGTATTGTATAAAATGTCGAAAAGGCTGGATACCCAAGAAAAACTGTTTTCAGGGCAACAGCAAAGTCCATCCTAAAAAAAATGTTTGCGTTTCCATAGCAAAGTAACTGAGGAGTTTCGACCCCATGTTTATGAACAAAATATGCTTAAAAGTACCTTAAGTATTGCGGATTCCTCCTGAGACAGCCATTATATTGCATAGACCCTAAGGGATAAAGTACTATCGCTAATTCAGTTAAATGGTGCCAATCTGCGATTTAAAAGGGTCGAATGTAGGTAAACATAGAGGCACGTCAGCGAAATGTGAATATTCCAAAATTTCCTTTCAACATCACTTATTCACCCTAATGATTACATAAATGTGTACTACATTATCAGCTAAATGCTTTTCATTAAATATGCCAAATAAATTCCACGAAATGAAATCTGAGACAACGGAACATACACCAAATTACTCAAGACCGCGAAGGTAATTATGACACGGTAAATTTTTAGACCACAAATCATTGATTCTCGATTGATGGAGAATCAAGATCCAAAAAAAGTCAGTTACCTTAGCATTATATGTTTACATTTTCATAATAGATACTACGCATAAACATGAATATTTGAGAGGAAATAAGCCTTTAAAGAAGTGGAAAAGAAAGGAAGTCGATGGGAGCAGTTGCTTGGAGGGAGGCCAGGAGGTTCTGAATTGCGCGGTAAATAATCGAAAGCAGTGGAGAAAAGGAATGGGATAGAGTACCAGAATACTGATGAGGTGGTGGGAATGAATAATCATCGACAGGAATATATTTCTAGCTGAGGTGTTAGAGAAAACAATCCTATTCAATAATGTGGTACTGTGTGGGCTATGAAAGGGTGTGATAAATTTTAGTCGAGGAGAAAGAGAAAGCAGAAAATGGGAAAATTCATTGGAAATTCTGGTTGTATAATATCTGGGGCGATATTTTTTATAGATACAATTTGGGTTGATCAAATCCTCTTCTGTTAAAGATGTGAATACTGAATAGAGAAAAATGGTAATGGTGATAGGTAAAAAATAAAAGCAAATCAGTGCAGAGAAAATTCGCGTGAGACCTAAAATTCTGGATCAAAATAGAAATCTTCGAAGCGTGGGAGTGGACTTAACTACCTCGAAAATGGAACACGATTGCTGAAAAAGTGGAAGCTATGGTTCATTTTTAGAGTACAAATGGCCAGATTAGGGAATAGAGAGAGTAATTGGCTGTATAATGAAGAAAGCTTTACGTTAGAGAAACCGCAAACACTGTCGTCAAAGTTGTTGGTGGTGACAAAAGAGACTAATTTGTAAGAAACTTTTAATGGAAGATTATATAGGCTTTCACTCTCAGCCTAATAAAATTCTAGTAAAATTATATTAATGTCAGTTCCTTGACCCTTATATACCAGCCTTATCACAATTATGCAATTGTGTGCTCTTCTATTAAAGAAATAAATAATTTTTATTTCTTGAACCCTCACGCTCGCACATGATGATATCATTGGTTGTCCATGGCAGAAATCATTATTTTCGGTTGCTCTTAACTGATGATTGCACGGTATTGCTGCTGAAGTTGATGCAGTGAAAAATTCTTACGTCGCGTGAAGCACTTTTGTAGATGGCTAAAAGACGTGGGACTCGCGTCACCGTCACCGCTACCACACATGTGTATAATTGTGTTTATTCTGTATATACACAGTATACTCGCTATATACACAGTACTTGTGGAGGGGTACAAACCATTATGCTCGCGTCATCGTCGCCGCTACTACTTATATGTATAATTGTAAGACTCGCATCACCGTCACCGTCACCAGTCTATACTCGTGCAGGAGAGTGTACTCCATATAAGAATAGTGAAGGTTAGTACAATATAACTCAATTTCTTTTCATACGTTCAATTTGAGTAACTTAATTAATAAAACACTTCATTAGAAGTTATTCCTTACATTCAAAAATGCTCACGTTACTTATTTCAAGTTTTCACTTCTGTCGGCACTCCCGGAGTGCAGCTTTTTTTTAAATCCAATAAATTGCTATTCATGTTCATGAATAACGCAGTGAATATAGAGGCACCAAAATTAAATGTTCGCCGACAATGTTCATGATAAAAAAAAAACTTGTTGCTATAAAGATATTGTTACGGAGCGATAACTATGCATATTGAACAGTGTAGAAGAGCAGAAGTCTGAATTCGATTCCAAAATAATTTGATTTCCGATTGGAAATACTATCTTAAACCTTTCCGTTGTACCGTTTTCAGGCCATTTTTGGAACCACCGGATCTTGTATCCTTTCCCTGCCTCCATGGCAGCACACTTTGTACCATACTCTCGCCCACACTTCCGTGTCTTAATGATATTCCGGAACCAGCTTAGGAGCTATTTTCATATGAATCATTTTCTGAGAAAATAAACGGTTCACTACTTCACTTCGTGGAATGGTGGCGTGATATATTCAATAATAAACGTTGAAATATTGAAGTATTTATTGAAGACTCTACCGGTTTCGACCTTTTTAGGTTAAAGATACGACTTTTTCAGGTAAGGTTTACAATACTGGATGGAATATAACCAGTGGCGTAACTATGGAGGGGATAAGGCCTCCCCCCCAAAGCCTAAGAGAAATTTAAAAAAAATTCAAAACCATTGCCAAGTTTTGACTGATAACAACTGCAGCTGCTTAAAGTTAATTTTTTTCGTGCCAAAATTATGTAAAATGTATTTCCTGGCATGTCATATTAAAAAGATTTTCCCGAACCCCCCAAGGGGGGAGAAGGGAGTCGCCACCCCAGGACATCTCATCCCCCCAAAAGCATATTCCTAGTTACGCCACTGAATATGACAATGTTTATTTTTTGAATCTATCATTTTATAATCATTTTATGGAGTCTAGGAGTCTAATTATATCAACCAAGACATACCAGCTACTTTTGTACTTCCACACCACCTCCAGTTGTAAACCCAATTCAGTTACTTTTAAAATAGGACATGCTTTTTGCATGGCCGTCGTTACAGGTTTTTCAATTTACGCTCAGGAGGAGTGAGGTGTATTTTCCCCTTCTTAAGGCCATGTTTTCTTTCCCATTATCAACAGCAGTTTTCCTTGCGCCTTTGTCCCCAATGTACCCTCTCCATCTCAAACCCCTTCTCCCACCCTCTCCCCCTTTACGTCACACGTCGATCGGTGACAAGTTATTGGAAATTGGAACTCCGGTCGGATGGCGTGCTCGCTTATATTTCCCCTTTGCACCGCTCAACGCCCGACACTTCTCTCCGCATACTTCATGTTTCTGCAAAAACACCAGAATCCTGAAAAAAGGACATGCACGTAATATAGCGAGATGTTTTTGACCATAAAATAGTGACGCTCCTTACCATGAATATCAAAAAAGAGTCGACCTCTAAATGTGCTGTAACCCACTGCGCATTTAAATATGTTCAAACGGTTGCCACTCGCGTCACTGGCGGAAAAAGTGATCCGAGTTTCCCGGGTAAATAAGGTATAATCATGGAAGTTACCCGAAATTCATACACATGATGATCTCATGTATCAAATCCATAACTTTTCAATGCCATTACTCGCAATTCCAAACAATGATGCAAAATATTTGAAAAAAGTGGATCGCATTGCACTAATCCCCGCGCCGCGGACATTTTTGAAACCTGATTAAAATGCGACCGAAGTGACAAATGAAATGAGACACCTATTGGATGGAATTTTGCCTCCTCTATGCAGTCCCCTTGCTCCTAATGTTCCCAAGGACTTCCATTTTACGGGATGAAAGATCTAACTCTTTTTTAACTCCTCTCAATGTCTTTGCGGTGACATGGCGAAGGAATTAGAAAGAGGCACGAGTCAGCTAGGATAAATGTCCCAGTGTCATTTGAATTTCAAGCATTATCAACTAGGGGGGGCTTTCCACTTTTATACATGGCTTGCATTGTCTCTGCGTACGGATTAGTGTAAATTTCAAAGGGGTAACAAAAAGAAACTTGCGACCCCTAATTCTAATTCACGGCGTGGCGTGACCTGAATATCGTTATAATTTTTTGCAACACGCAATGCACGTGAAAACAGGTCACGGATATCCTTTCAAGCAGTTTCACGAGAGAAATTTATTTGCTTCGCAGTGAGTACGAGCGCTTGTACGAGGAAAATTAAATTCTATGAAAATTTGGGCTACAATTAGCTACATGCCTGAACAGAATGTAGTGTGTATCATCCCAAGTCCAGAAGTATATACTGTCGGTTCCTTTGGTTTTTGGTGTACAAAAATGAACAAAACCTTACGTCCCATAATAGTCCTCAAAAATACATATCAACAGTTTACGGCACTGAAACTTATTTACGGCGCAATATTAATATCCTTTTTTTAGATTTGACTGAGGATTTGGAGAGTTTCAATGCATCATTCCCTTTTCCCATCTTTTGCACTATCGAATAAACTTCCAATCTAAATCTAATAATGAGATTATTCCTAGGTCAATATATTAACGAGTAAAATCACTGGTACCGCAGATATTAGAGGGAAAATATCGACACAATTGATCTAAGAAAACAGGTGACAGAGAATTACTTCAATAATGACATGGAAAACTCTACCATGGAATACAAGATTATCAAAAACTTGGTACTCCACTATCGAGCAGCGGCGGATCCAGAGAGATTTTAAAAATATACACTAGATAAAAAGGTAATTTTGCTCAGATCCCCGCTATTGCTTGGAAGTTTCCCTTCGGCCCCCCTGGGCAAAAACCCTTTAAAAATGAGCACATGTTGTTGAAATTAGTACATATGTGTTGCAGCGGCGTTTTTTTCCAAAATAAGAAAGAATCCGTTCAAATATTCAATAAGGTAACCTTTTATAATTATTCACTCGTTATCACAACACAATCACCACCATTCCACTGTCACAAAGTATACCTCTTTCAATCGATGTTCTTACCGACAGTCTATACGTACGTTTACCTGTATTGAAAATCTCCTATTTCATCACTTGGGCCCCAGTCATCCATGAGGATCTGCTTACTCGAGGAGTATGTTCGTTAATTGTTTGTTGCAAACTGTGGTTTTTCTTTATTATGGTGCATTTATTTCCTTATAAAAATCGTTACTTACGTTAAAGATAGTGAAATACTCTTCAATTCCATCTAAATTTCCTTCTTTATCATGTTTTAATTTTTATTTAAATCTCTTTGTGCTATTTTCTGAACTATCGTTACTTTTTCAGTACCATAAACGAGGTTCATCTGTTGGGATTCTTGGTTTGCGATGAAATGAGGCATAAGAGTAAAATCATAGAGAGGTATTCTGAACAGTAAAATATTTAGTTCTCGCGAGTTTTTCCTCATGGAAAAAAGGAGAAGCTATAATTTTTGTCACTTTTCATCGCACATTGGGATATAACCGTAGACATTTTTCTCGTGAGAATTTTAAAATTACTGCAAGACTTTTCTACTGATTTTGCTTCCTTCAGGAGTCATCCTCATTCCGTTCATCATTTTTTGGGACTCTTGCTTCTTGATGAAATGAGGCATGAGAGTAAAATCATAAAAAGCTATTCTGAACAGTAAACTATTAAGTTCACGCGAATTTTTCCTCATGGAAAAAAGGAGAAGCTATAATTTTTGTTACTTTACATCAAACATTGGGAAAGAACCGTAGACATTTTTCTCGAGAGAATTTTAAAATAACTGCTATACTTTTCTACTGCTTTGGTTTCCTTCAGGAGTCATCCTCCACCGCATTCTCTTAGACTACTCATTTCCTTCGTTCCTCGGGATCCTTTTATTTCCCTCTCCGCACAGCGCCTCATAGCCATCTTCTTTTCGGCTCCTTACCCGCCTTGACACGACCTTTTCGGGGATCCTTTGTGAAGGGGGTCTTTAGGGTATCTCTCCCAGCAAACCCTCAGAAGGGGGAGGGGTAGGCGGTCGTAAAGGAAGGGGTGGCGCTCCCCCTGAACCCTAATGTTGCCCTCTAGCGGAAGACGGTAACCCGTTCGTCCATCCGTCTTTCCTTTGACACTGACGCGTTGACTCGCTAAGCTTGGATCATCGCCACCTTTCTTCCCCGAGAGAAGACGATGAATGAGAGCGAGGATATCGAATGTGCTCCGTCAAAAAGGAAATGGCTTCACCCGCCGTGATAAATATTCTGTGGGTATTCGAAAAAAAAACATGTAATCATTCAATATTTTGGGCAAAGCCAAGGATCATGATGAGGACAATGTAATGTCGTCGATTTCTGTAAAAAAAGTTGAGAATATCCTTCATTAAAGCCTCCAACCTCATTATAAATCGTTAATTTAGGGAGTAAGATGATGTATGAGGTCACCTCTCTGAAATACTTCCCAGAAAGTTCCTGAAACACCAGATTTACCTACACATTTATCTATGTATCATGTGAACCACCTTAAATAATGTTTTTCACCACCACAAATAATGAAAATTCTCTTCGATACTAACTCAACATACGACTTAAATAATCATAACATTCGGGAGATATTTCAAATGCGTGATGGCCCATTCAAGGAAAATGTTACCGGATGAGATACTATTATTCTATTGCTACACCGAGTTGTATGACAACAGTAAAAATCAAATAATATTTTACATCCCTAGACTGAAAAAAATGACTACCTTATTAGTCTTAATATATATCTTTCTATGAAAAGTCAATAAAAAAAATTGAATTTAGAACAAAAACTGTGGATCTATTGATTATTTGAACCTGTTTCAAATAAAACTATTTTAACGCTGATTATTACCAGTATATTGGGATAAAATATTTTTTCGTACACATGGCTATATATATTCATTCTTTTAGTTTAATAATTATTAAACCAAATTGTAATTGTAGGCTTAAATATAATTGCAATTTACAGATTACCAATACAGACAACAAATCTGTAGCCTGTAACACTGTCCTTGCAGTCTTTGTGCACCTAGAGCGTCTTTTCAACTGCTTTTATGGCGCCAATATGAGTGATTACACAATTATTCTCTCAACTCTCCTTGTTCATTCCGACTTGTGGCGACAAAAAGAGGTATCATTGATATGTCATGCATATATCATTCATATTCAGACAATCATATTTTCTTTTGACAAATCTCAGAATTTTAAATATTTTTACTTCCATGAAACGCGTCATCAGAATTGCCTTTCCATTATTTTTCCTTCAGAACCACCAGAATAATGAAAAAGCTATTGCTACATATTTTCTGTAATTTTCCCTTGAAATTTTTCCAATGAAACAGAGGCCAAGGGAATGTTTCTAAGCACCTGTTGCGTCCTATTTTCTCTTTTCGTACGGAGTCAGTGTTCAAAAGGACAAACGTTTGAAGCTATAAGGGAAATACATGCATGCTCATCAAGTACCACTCACTTGGAACCTTTAGACGCTGTTCCTAGACCTAGTGGAGTGCAAGAGAACAGTGCTTGAAAAAAATCCGTGTGAAAGTTGGCTCGGAGTAGATCTACAATTCAAATACTTTCGGCGGCTGGGGATCTTGCGGTCCGTGAGATCTCTTTGGGAATAGGTGAGCCCTGTTATGCGGACGCTATGCGGATGGCTTTAGCGACGGAAGAAGGGGGAAATCCTACACATAAGAGAAATGGGTGCGCTGCGCTGGAGAAAGGGTACGGAATATTTGAAGGTCTAACTCGAGAATACTCCTTTTTCCAAGTACTTCCAACTTTCAACTTATTCCCTTAAATTTTACGTATTTTACCTAACACAACGACATGAAGACAATAACCGGCGTTCCATGATATTCCCTCACATTTGCGATTAGAAGGAATGGCAATACGTTCGTTCAAATAGTAACACCAGAAAGAGAGTAGGTATTTTAATTAAAAATACAAGCAGTTTGTGACTATCAAGCATCAATTATTTGGGAGAAGAATCCAAGCAGGCGATACTGTAGTCAGCCCTGTTCTTCGAATAAATACTTCGAAAGGACAAAGGACTTTCAATGGCATCAGCTTCATTTTTCCGAGATTGGCTTCAAGGGCATGAATTTTACAACAAACTAAATATTCCGTGAATTTATTTGAGAAGACGAGTGAATTTCACAAAGGGTGCTTATGCAAGTAAAATTTGCCGGAGGAATCACTTGTTTGAGTAATGCTATTAAAACTTTCAAAGGTTCAACAAGTGAATTTTCGCTCAGTTATGTATAAAATTTAGTAGAATATTTTTATGTTATTAATATCATAACAAAGAAAGAGTATACGTTACTGTTTTAAAACAATGAATTATATATTAATTAACCATTATGACGTGAGTATACGTGAAAATTACATCGTACCAGCTGCTTGTCTGATCCAAATCTTCATTTCGGCTTTCGGATAAGGTTCACCAACAGTATATCGTTGAAAATATTTATAACTAATATTGTCGGCGTCTATATTTTATAAATGAAGCTATAGGTCATATCCCTTCGGTATGGAGCAGTTATCACATTCCCAGACTTACACTACATAAGCCTACGGTATGTAATTCTATAGAGGAGACGGAACGCCTCACAGGAGATTGCGAGGAGACAATTTGTGCAAGGAAGAAGGCAAAAGAAAATGCGAAAACATTGCAATAGGAGATGAGAATAAAATAGAAATAGCGATTAACATTTTGGCTGAAGTGAATGATGAAATTACGCGAGGAGAAGGAAGGGGTGGGTGTACTCATGATTGTAATCTATGCACCATAAAACCGGCTTCGGACCACTGACATACCGATTCATGAAACTTTTTGGGTGAACGGAACGAGATATGAGAAAAATTCATGTTATCGACCTCCTTTAAAATCGTCTGAAACCTTGGGAAAAAATTTCGGAACACTGCATTTTCTATCTATTACAGTGTTACCAACTGCTTCTATGCCTCTACATTTTGGCAGTCAAAAAATCAATTTTTTATAAAGGCCATTTTTCGAATCTAAACCACGTCTACAATACAGATGCAAATAGATTCTAGATACGTCAATAAACCAATTTTCACACCGATAGGAGCATTTTTAATTTTTAACAAAATCGTTCAATTTCACTATTTTGAGAATTATTGTCTCAACAACGGAGGGAGACACGGAGTCGATTCATATGATTCATAAAAAAATATTAAAGTCTGCAGAGTGACCGGAAAAGGCTGCAGACCTTTTCTGCGGGGTTGTGAAGTAAGCAAAAGCGTGTCTTATTTTTTATAATTGCCTTAAACCTATTGATGACTCATTTCAACTGTAGCATTGCAAAAATAATTTTCGGAAGTATATAAAATGCCTATTACAAGGAGAATTGGTGTGCCGATTTTTGATGTGACGATGATATTTTAGAGATATTCTCAACAAATGCTCGTTGACATTCTTGCCCATGGAAATGCCACTAAAAAAATAGGAGCAATTTTGGTATCGTTTTCTCTCCCTTAGCTACATTGACGGGTATTTTGTATCTTTTGTGGTTTCATACTTTCATTAGGGAGACCCAAAGAACTCCATTAGATATACTGGTTAGTTACTTTTCCAACGTAAGATACGGTGCTTAACTAAATGCGCCGGTTGCAATTCTCGTCTCAAAGAAATGGAAACGACTCAAGAGAGGAGACTTACATGACAAGGGAGAAATGTATGGCGTGAAACGCATTCGAAAATACCTTAGTGAAAGAGGGTCAAACCCGGGAAGTGATGAAATATATTATTGAGTACACAGTGGCATAGACAGGAATTTTTTTCGGTGGGGGTCCAAAACAAGGGTAGGATATATTTATAAAAACAGGGTACTAAGTAGAGGGTTTGAAACCAATTTTAACACTGTTCATAAACGAGAAAACTTCATTTTTCAAAGAAATCTTTTGTAAATTCATGATTTTTCAATATCTGGTTTTCCTTTGTGATGCAAAGTAAGTGTGCTTTCATTTTTCGGGGGTGGGGGGGTCCGAACTCCCGGACCTTTCCCCTTGCTACGCCACTTGGTACACATTAAACTGTCCAGCTCAAAGATAATTTGTTTCTGGATTTTTTAAGTGAAGAAGTAATTGATGTGAAAAAGCCATTCTTAAGAAGGTGTCGTCGACTCTCATTCCCGCGGAAGTGCTGCTGAAAGGGAACGTTATCAGTTTCATTTTCCCAATTTTGGTAACAAGGACAGGTATTTTGCATCACCGGAGATCCCTTGTTCCCATTTGCGAGAACAAGGGATTTCCCTGAAGGGCGCCCGAGGGCCGTTGTCATTGCTTCGAGGGGCGAACGGAAGGTTCTTCCTTCTTGAAGGCGCTTTTGAAGGGGTTAAAGAAGGGCCCAGAATTGCCCACGTCCTCCGGAAGACAAGGCCTGCGGTCCCGTTGAGGCAAAATTCCTTGAGAGGTTTCCCATGTTATCATCACTATTACCTGAGGCTCTAGTAAGAGGCTTTTGTTGTCAAGGGGCTATGTGTCTAATAGGGAGGGTTATGAGTGTTAGTTGCTACAGCGATTATTGAGAAATATGGCGAAAACAAATGTGAAAAAAATATATTTGGGCAAGATGCGAAAAATACGAATAAATTTACTCCTTTAGGTACAAAATTAAGTCCTACAGGTGTACGATATAACTAGCATTGAATTAAGGCACAATTAGCTCCCTTTTTCACCTTCACAGGTCTGGGTCAGTGCTTTGCTTTAAGTTTGTTTCATAATCCTTTTCTTCCCGGCAAACTTTATTTTCACTTAAAGATAATTGATGACGACTCTGGGGGTAAGAGTAAGTTTTGGAATAAACCATTAATCTTGCAAGGTGTTTAGTTTATTACTTTGGCCAACTACCAAATTGTGATCGAATAATGAGCCCCATATTATCGATTATATTACCATTTTCATTTTTTTAGCATTCGATAAAAATCATAATTTTATATGCACCTATTCCTTTACGTTTTGGAGGCCTTTGAATTTTTGCTTTCCCTAATACAGTTTTACATTGTTTTTATTTTCTTAAGTCTCTATATTCCTTTCCTCCGATTGATATTTTTATTCCTTATCTAATGAGCTTAGATTCTTGGATAAAATAGTGACTAAAATATTGTGATATCCATTTATTTAAGTTCAATTAGTCATTTTATTAATTTTAATAAAATATCATGGCCAAATGCAGAAGTTGAATGAAGAAAAAGTCAAGTAATCTTTCAAGTCAAGGCTCTTTTATCTTTTTCTCGCCCTTTTAAATTTTCTGAAATAATGACTAAAAGCAAATAATGGTCTTTTTTCAGCTTTGCCCACTTTTACTTACAATTAGATGTTCCACATATTTTGGAGCCGTGTTGTGAAAAGTTGTGAAACCGTGAAAATTAAATACTCAATAGCGTGCGAGGAAACTTTATTGAATTCTCACATCGTTGCGAAAAAAAAATTTTGCTTATTTTGTAGACCTTTAAACATAAGAATTGACCAATTTCAACAATATTTAATTGTTAGATTTCCTCTTGGATGAAAATACTTGTTATTTAACTAAATTCCATGAAAAACGAGGCATGGAACTAGACTCTAGACTGGATGTGTACTATTCTCACGTCTGTCTCAGTTTGGCGTCATCACATCATGGTACAAGCTTAGCTAGATTATAGGCTAACCATGCGATTGTAATAAAATGGTACTGAGACCAGAGGTTGTTTTATAATTTGAGAAAAGAAATTATTTTATTGGGTACTTCAGACTAGTAAGTAAAACCCATATTTCATCTACAGTGAGTCCCACGTATGAAAAATATTTTACGGCAAAATGTTCATACTCGATGGCTCAGTGAGTGGCTTATTTTATGTTTACATTTATCTGCATTCTCCAAGTGGGTGATGAAGTTAGGAGCATGAATCTGGGAAGTGATCTCTCAAGCATTATCAGCAAAGGAGTCAGCCACGCGTGAGATGCTTCGATTGAGAGAGGAATTTCCAGGCACGATTGTAATCTTGCGTCTTAGCAGGGAGAATTTGAAGGTATGGGAGGATATCTGCATGCGTAATTATAAATAAGCTAATTTCAGTTCGCACAGCATCCCATATACCTCTGAGACGTTTCTTGGGACTTGCAATAAATTAGTGATCGTTCAAAAGATATCTTTATGAGACTATAGTGGCGAAAATCGAATTTAGGATGGAATGAGAGACGAAGAATAGGAGACAAATGAGAACTTTGATGTTTTATTTACTTGAGATGGATGCAGTGAATAAGGCCATATTATAAAGCACTCTGATTACGTGAGTAATAATAGGGACAGAAAATTTCAAGGAAAAGTCTCGGAGGGAAGACCTAGACATAAGTACCTTGGCAGATTAAGTACGACACAGTGATAAAGGATTGGATGGACTTAATTAGCTGTTTTCGGAAGGAAAGAAATGAATAGCTGCAGTATAGCATAACTAGTATGTCGGTAGTATGAATTAAGTTACGGAAGCCGTCAATGTAGAACTTGTACGAAGCTCCTGAAATAGCCAAGTTCTCGGGGAGAAATTCCGTCACATACCTCCACGTAATTGCTAAGCAATATCTCAGGTTTATGAAACCTCATTTTTAAAATTCGAAAGGATGATGGGAAAGTCTAACAAATTCCAACCCTAAAATATTTTTTTTTAATTGATACGGCAGAGCACATTGAAAGTAGTTATAGTAAGTGGAATATGATGAATAATTTCGAATTTATGCATAATTGTAAAATAATATGCTAAAAAATGTTCCCTGATTTGTAGTAATCTATTTGCTGAAAGGAGTTGATACAAGCCTTTATTTCCCTCTCCGGAAATCTAGTATATGAATTTCTTTTCACTCTTATTGTTTCACTAAAAAGTTGATAAATTATATTAGTTACCTATATGAATCCTTTTCTTACATACGAAAGCTCAGTATTTATTTTCAAGCAACAGGTTGATGCTGACTGTAAACCAAGTGTAATTGGTTTTTGGTGAAGGTCATTATGATCGGTTAGATAGGAAAAATCATCAATTTTTGCGCAAATAGTTACCTAAATGAGTTTCCAAATATTGCAGAGTGAGAAATACATTTTTATGCTCATGTCATCTTTATTCGAAGAAGTTTACAAAAAAATAATCTCTTTCCCGAACATCTCCTTCGTCAATGGACTACCATAAGCTGTCTTCCGCATCAGTTACACTTTATCCTTGTGTTTTTAGTCTTGAATTTTATTTCATTAAAAGATATCCTTTCACACGTCCTTAATTTCCAGTCAAATTGAATAATTTCTTTAAAAATCGGCGATTTCTTAGGCAGCCTATTCATATGAAAATGTATTCCCATCTTCTCGAAATGATATTTCGAATTTTAACACCTAGAACATTCAGGTACGAGAATTTGAATTTAATCTCTATACAGAAGCAGTGGAATTGTTGGGAACGGCAATTTTCTATTTTTGAGTAAACAAATATGACTTAAAATGTTAGCTCACCCGATTCAACACAGATATTTTCCGTTTTTATCATGCACTAAGAGCATTATGATGTATCCAGTAGCCTATCGACGGGTTGGGAAATAAAAAGTAGCCCTTTTGAATTGGAATGACGGATTGAAAATTTCATCGCGAAGGTAAATACGTGTTTTCAGCCCCAGTTCCGAGTATTGACCATTGAAAAAAAACTCAACATAAAACACAAAATTCAACAAAATATTTTTTCCCAATCAAATTTATTAACTGCACTTCGAGGAAAATGGTTTTGATTTTCAATTCTGCGTCAATTGGTCCCGAAAGTGCATCGTAGCGGAATTCTTTCCTCCTCTATCCACTGGCTGTGCTGTAAAGCGTTCGTTTAACCGCAGCCGAATGTAAATATAATTCCATCCATAGAAACGCTTGACGCTTCCACGGCTGCATTTAGTAAAACCAGGTTTTCCCTGCGAATCTGATTTTGGGACAAACCCATATACGGCTGCGTTGTGCTGAATGTTGGCGGAAGGCAGTGTTGACCGAGCGAGAGGGGTTGACTGTGGTGGAATGAGGAGGGGAAGGGACAAGAGACGCTCTGGAAGAGTTAATGGAGTTTCTGGGACAATTTGCGCGTCGCATTTTTAAAAAAATCCACAAAATTCGGGGCGAGAATTTTGCCGATTTCAATCATCCGTCCTCGTTGCCTGGGTGACCGCCTCCCCCTGCCGGACGAGTTAATCTAGTAGGCTCCCGAAACCACTCTCATTGGCCAATGTGGCTGCGGGTGCTTCGTACTTTTTTATTCTACCATTGCATTTTATACTTTTTATTTTATCATAGCCTTTTATGCTTTTTTATTTTGCCATAAAATTTTATACATTTTTATTTTATCAAAGCTTTGAAAGTTAGCTTTATCACCTCACAAAGACCACGAGGTCAGATTCCGTAATATTGAAAGTTTACGTGTATATTATCAACAATTTGCAACAATTCATGTGCTTATTTAATTGTTTCTAATATGACTTAATTTAAATACACATTTTTACTAGCTCACTTGTATTTCTTTCCTCTGTTTGTTTTTTTAAATTATATTTAAAAATATCTATCAAAAGCTTACTCACCAGAATATATATTTACTCATCACAGCTAATTGTGCATCTACGTTTCGTGGAAAATTGTTTTAAAACAAACACTGAACGTATTGAGCCATCGTGTCCATTGCAACATAAAACAGGAGATTATTTAAATTGGCTATTCATTAATCAACTAGTTAACTCTTAATCAAGATCTAAGCCGGCCGAAATTTTTATTTGTGCTTAAGCTATTGTTCCACCGGGGAGACTTTTGAGCTAATATTCGAATAAAAATATTACGAGTAGTTTTTATTTTAAATATTACGAGGAAATTTGATGCTTTATGAATCTCTCCAGTCATGCAATGGATTTGCATGGATTTTTTAAAATAATATTTGGCGTTTTTCTGGTGGTAAAGTTCTCGCTTGTCAAACCTGAGGTCGCTGGTTCGATTCTCGCCCAGTTAGGTAGCCCTTATCCTAGAACATGGGTGTTTTTGATCTTTCATTTTTAATTGCTCAATATTCCCCGTCGTAAAAGGTCATACTTTTGCTGTTTTCGGGAAAAATGCATAATAAAATAAATATTAACTTTTGTTTGGCTTTGGCCAGGGTTTCTGCGGAATTTGCCGACAACTTTCGTTTTTTTCTTTTTCATTTTCGCTCCACCGAGGTGACATTGGCCGTGAGAATAATTTTTCCTGTGTCCATGCCATCCGCATCGGAAAAGGGCACTCCAGCTCAACTACCCATGTCAAATTTACTGCGTGGAAGGACTTCGGCCTCCCGGCCATGCAAAACGGGATGGTGCCCGTTAATTAGATCCGAATACCGGAAAGTCGCACAAGTCGTAAATTGGCAAGGAATTCGACAGTTTTAAGGTATGCTGGTTTTTGAGCAATTGACTCGCGAATGTCACCAGTTAAGTGTCATTGAAATGGAAAATTTAAAACTTTGTTTGACTGATAAATCGAATTTCTGTTGATGAATGAAATCTCTGTTGTTTTTTTTTTCCTTTTAAACTGAAAAACTTGCGTTGGACCGAATTAATGTAGGTACATGATTGCGCTCAGAGTAAATATTTCTATTTTTTCGTTATGTATTTATAAGTATTTTAGGATATCAGCGAAAATACCGAATGCACAATTATGGTATAAAATTAGCTTATAGGCTATAGGTTGTCTGATTGACTTTAAATGATGATGGAATTCAAATAATTCTATTCTATATGTATCTATTTATGCACTAAATATCATATTTAACGTACATGAAAATTACCTCATTATAAAAATTTTATTTTTGTGCCATCAAAGGAGTGAGAAATGTGTTGTAGAAGACAAAATATCCCAAAAAGGTTGCATTATCCAGTCGATTTTCTCCGATTCCTTTCAAGTTTGGTAAAAATTGAATGGCCAAATCGAATTAGCGATGAAATAAAAACTTTGGAGGTGTTCAGGCAATGAGCAATAAATGTGCCGGACATTCAAACTGGGAAATGCAAATAAAAAAGAGATAAACGCCATCAAACCTTATATATATTATCTTTTTTTAGTGTGCTCTGTGATTCTGCCCAACCTAGGGTTTTTTTACGTTATATATACAGTGGAACTTGGTTATAACGGCATCGGCTGTAACGTCAACTCGGGTTTAACGTCACATTTTATACAGACCAGCCAAAATTGAACATTTTATGTTGTACGAAAACCCGTTTATAGCGTCAACAAATATTGCGACGCTCGGGTATAGCGTCAAAGATTTTGCGGTTCTTAGGTTGCAAAAGTGGTAGTGTGATTGCATTATGTCCCAAAGCTCATAGAAACCATGTGTGGAAACATCAAAAGCAAAAACAGGCCACAAGATGGACGTTGAGCAGGTGACGGAATGCAACTCTTTTGTTTAATTGGTGTCTGGAGGGAGCGGGTGCTGTCCCGCATACCTGGGTCTTATCTCTTCCCAACCCTACATTTTACAAGGTCACTGACACAGGCCCACTGTATTGTATTGTTTGTTTCGTTAGTTACGGTAGATCATCAGTCACATCACTACCTACCTCCGTGTGAGCATCGCGTATGTTGACAGTGTGTTCGGGGGTCCCAGGGCGGGCCCCCGCAAAGGATACGCTCTCGAGGACCGGGAACCAAGTCAGAGACTTATACGCCCGAGCCTCTCGAGAGGGGGAGGACAGATAGGAACAAAGGATTAGAGGCATCGCCGCGATGAGAGCCCGACGACGCCTCCAGGGGAAGGACGGGGAAGGAAGGGAGGGGACGAGGAATCCTGCACCGTCACAAGGCGGGCAGGTCCTACCATCAGCGAAACCAAGCTTACGCAATTAATATGCTACCAATTTTAGTAGATTTTCCTATGAGGAAGAAAAATCTATCGATCAAATCGGTAGACGCGTATGTTGACAGTTGTTTTACACGTCGTTAGTTTTGTTTTGTTTGTGCAATGTTAAGTTGTGGTGTCACTCAGCTTTAAGGCTGCTTTTTTGTAACGCCACTCGGATATAACGTTAAAAATCTTCTGGTCCCTTTGATGACTTAATAACCAAGTTCCACTGTATATACATTCAACTTTTTCAAAAGTTTCCAAAATTTAATGCCCTGTAAATTTGTTATTAGATGTTGTAAACCTCAACAAATTGGATCATTTTTAATTCATTACTGGAGTCAATAAGTATGACAAATTTGATAGGATTCGAAGGGTCCAATTGAGTAGCACGTTGCAATCACATGCAATAACTCTATATATACATAACATAGCCCATAAAATTCGACATTATTTATTTATATAACTTAAAATCGCTGTTGTGCTTGGTAAACTGCACCTTACTATTTCAATTCTTCCGCTGCAGCCTGTTGATGATGGTATCTTCCTCCCCTTCGTCTATACATCTATATCTACATAATACCATGCAAGCCACCTCTAAGGTGTTCGGCAGGGGGTGACCAGTCACCAGCATGCAGCATGCAAGAGGACCGCCACATGCACACCGCAGCATGTATGAGCATCAGATTGCAAGCCCTTAATAACCATTAGTTTTCTTTGTCTTATGATTATCTTAATACATTTTAGGAGCTCAAACTAATTTATGAACAAATAACAATATTATATTATTTTAGAGAGAAAATAGAGCAAGTTAAATCTACAATTTGCTCCAAATATGGTGGTTTACATGTTTGATTATTGCATAGTTGATAGCAGTAACATGGACTGAAATTTAAGGAGAGATTACATTAAAGCCTTCCGTAGCATGCAATTTGGCATATATTTTTTTGCGTATTCCCTCAATTCCCATACATTCAGTGTTTAGTGACACAACAGAATATCTTTTTTCACAATCGACGTTCCATCTGCTTTAATTATGCATACAGGAGAGCAGCTGCCGAAATGCGGCAAAAACGCATGCACACCGATATACAACAGGTAACTCGGTGTCTCGCGCCAGAACGAATGGAAATGACCCAGATCGGTAGACCTGGCGCGGTTGGAAGCTTCTGCATTTTGGGCACGGAAGTTGCTAATGAAATCGTCGAAAAAAAAACCTGCCGAACAATGCCGATTCTATGGCGTGGAATCTCACTTCTGACTTTACTACATAGCTGTAGAATATCACCCCTGACGAGGGTAATCGAGAACTCGGCGCAAATACGGATGGCGGACATATTACTAGTTCCTCCGAAATCGTGTAACGGATGCCTGCATGTCGGAATTGGACCATTATTATTCTTGAATACAATGAGCTCCTCATTAACTCACGCAAGAGATTCATGACAATAATTCTTGTGTTGCCATTCTGCCTGAGGATACCCAACCATTTCATTTCCCAGGGTGCACCTCTAAGCCTACTTGATTAGTTAGGAAGGAACTCGAACATCGGAGCACTCTATTCATTGGCATTCATAGGTGTGTTTCGGATTTTTTAGCGTGGGTCCCGGGATTGTTCATGAGCGTCTCCCTGTACATTTAGTCTCTTGCATTAGTGTTTATGAAGGAAGTGTAATAATATGAAATGTATAGTATAATATATTGCATCTTCTTATATATAAAAATGAATCGCAAAATGTGTTGGTAAGCGCATAACTCAACAACGCCTGGACCAATTTGGCCAATTCTTTTTTTTTAATGTTCGTTGAAGTCCAAGGATGGTTCTTACGGCGAGAAAAAATCGAATAATTGCCGGGAAAACCCTAAAAACAGCCCTTTTCTTTTTCACATACAAACGTTTTCTAATCTAAAATTAAAGAAAGTCGAAAATCGTGTTAGTTAGAACACTTATAACTCGAGAACGGCTGCACCGATGTCAATGAGATTTGGTTCTTTGGATTCGTCTCAGGCGGGGTTAACATATAGGCCATTAAAAAAAGGATAATTTCACAAAAAAAATTCATCTCTTTCATATGGACATGCTTTTAGGAGTTATAGTAACACAACAATTGATAAGTCGGTCAAAACTACAAATAAAATAATTTGTTTTGTTTTTACCACTTCAATGACTGAATTTCGTAACAAAATAACATTTTAATTACTACATATATTCAAAATATTAATTAAATTGAAATTAAATTTAAAAAATTAATTCGAGCTAATTGTAAGCCCAGCCGTGGCCCAGCTCGAGTTGACACTTCACTACCGTGTTTGTAAACAAATCTCCAAGCAATTGTTGACAAACGGTAATGTCCGTGTTCCTGTCGACGAATCGAGTAGTTTTAACTCATTTCCTTGGAATTATTGCAAATTATTTTCAGCGGAAGGTGAGCTCATCAACAAAGCGTTCCAGAATATGATTGATCACCAAAAGAATCAAAGATATTTAGCGAGCAAGAACGAAGATGTGGATGACTAAAACGAGGTAAATTCAAATAGTTCGTACTCTGCATTGGTTCGAATCTTTTACATGTGTTACAAACGAAGACGAAATCACCAACTATCTATCTGAATATTTGAAGTCCTTGGACGTACCTGGCTTACCAAGGCACGATTCACAGAAAAAATGTAGTTTCTGTGTTCATGATCTTTCGAAGCACAAACCAACCATAACTATCCAACGGAACGTGTTTGGTGATTAAAAAAATTGGTTATGAATGTGATTCACGTAACTTTACTCAAAGGAATTTCAAAGGTGAGGAAGTCCTCATTCCGAAGATTCCATGATCTCAATTCATATGCCCTTATGAGCTTATACGTATTCAATTTCCAATTCATGTTACATTCGTGATAACGATTAAAAATCGCATGGTCAGTCTTTCAGTTTTTGTGTTGTTTGTGCTCATGTGCTAATGAAAACCCATGATTTTCTCATGGTCAATTTAACGTGCTATGTTCACGAGTCGATAAACCATCCTCTGTATTTCTTCCTTCACTTCAAGTGCGTAGCTAGGATAGGGGGTTTTGGGCGCAGCTAATACTACGGGTCTGTAGGGTATAGAAAACTCGCTAAGGTAAGCGGGAAGTGTGGGGGCACTTCCCCCAGACATTTTTTAAGATAAATGGTTCAAAATAGTGAGTTTTGCGGCTGTGTGAATAGTTAAATATGTTTTGTTTGTTAGTCATCCGTCCCCCTAATATTAATAACAAAATCTTTCATAAAAAAACTCTCTTAAGCTCTTGGGGGGGGGGGGGGGGGGTTTATCCCCAAAACCTCCCCTCGCTGCGTCACTGCTTTGCTTCGCTATATTTATTTAGCTTCATCCGCTTCATCTTGCGCCTGATAACAAAGCCAAAAGTGTTGTTTATCAGGAGGTGCTTGACGCAAGACATTAAACCCGAATGTGTAGGGCTCACCGTGGTGCGTTTACGCATGCAGTACGTTTACGCATTGCATTTTTTCCAAACAGAGATACTAAAACTGGCGCGCCTTAAGTCATTTAATGGGAATGCTGCTTCATAGGGGCTTTTCTTTCACGATTTTGAGCATCAGTTAAGCGTCAGTCTGGGGTTGTGTCAACCTGCCCCCTGAATGGGCCAAGTGTATGCAACAGACTTGGACCTAAAAACATTTTTTACCGCTAATAGCGCTAATAGCCAACAACTGAATGCGTATAATTTTTATTTCATGAACTGCTTCATTAAACCACAATGCCCAAAATTTCTTAAGCTAAAACGTAAGAAAATTTATTGAAAAAGATCCGCGTAAACGTGCTTCGATCCACCATGTGTAGATTCAAAAAAGAAAATATCTTTCTGACAAGCAATTTTGGTACTCATTTACGTAGTTTTATTGAATTTGTATCCTTATTTTATTATAATAAATTAAACTTGGTTAAAAACGATACAGCCGCTCTTGATTTATAACTGGTGTAAGTAAACTGTAAGTTCATTGATTGTTAGGCGGTACGAAGTTCGCCGGGTCAGCTAGTAATACATAAATGTGAAAAATTGAGGTTAATGTCTACTGTTTAAAAATCAAAAATATTTTGCCTATTTCTTAACTTAGTTTATTTTGCATTAAAAATTACCTATTATACTGGATTCTTTGGATTTCCTTGGCCACTTTTGCACCCCTTAGACATAGCGCGAGGTTGCCACGGCAACCAAGGCACCCGCTGTAGGCACGCCTGTATTGAGAGATAGTTTGCGGTATTTACTCAATTTAAGCTTGGAAAAACTTATTTATTTTAAAAAATATCTCACTTACATTAGCTACATGCTTACGGGGTCAAATACAGTAAAAAAAACTCGTAAAATAAAAAGTTAACATCTGACGTAAAACAACCTTTTCTTTTTTCTACAGTCATCTTCATTGCCTCGCTCTAGTGATATTCAACATTATTAATAGTAATATACAATGACTATAATTATGTCTCCAATAATTATCTAATGAGAATTTTCAAAGCACAATGTGGCATAATAAAAGTATAATTTTCAGAATCCTTCTCCGATAACTAAGAGTCTGTTTCATAAATTCTGCTTAATACATCAAAATATAATGTGCTTATATGATTGGGGTGGTAGGTACCTACAAGTAACCAAAGTTTTGAGAGAAAGACATTGGTTTTGACCAAACTTCCATATTGTTGATAATTTTTCATTTTATTACTGCAGCGGAATTAAAGTCTGATCTTATATTTTGGAATTGCTTTAGGAAGTTATATCTAAAATTCTATAAGAAAGAATTATAAATAACTGTAAATAAAACAAACTAAAGTATAAAAATACTTGACCTTCAATGAATCAATTTTCATTAAATGAACAGTGACATGTGACTTTGGAGATCACTCGATAGAAAAAATATTAACTGTGGCATGTGTTAAAATTAGCGTACAAATCAGCCATGGTTATCGTTTCCCATAATCATTATCCTATTTTTCTTATGAGTTGCCATAAGTTATGTGAGACATGAAGACGGCAGCAACTGAAGTGGAGAGCAAGTACAGTTGGCAAAGCTCTTTCTAAAGTAGTGGTATTATTAATGAGTATTTATTCCCGAATTTACATCCTGTATTTATAGGTTAACTAACCGTTTTTTGTGAGGAATAAGATGAAGAGATAATTCATAAACTAATTTCAATCAACCTTCGAACCGTTAGAAAAATACGAGTACCTTGCTTTTTCAAACGGTAATACAATGGAGATTTTACAAATTTTGTGAAGGAGTCCATACTTAAGACACTTGGACGATCTTGGAATCTGCTACAGCTACCAGCGAGGGCCCAGAAAACGAAAACTTCGCGTCTTGCAGCTCAGCTAGGAGTTAGCATGTTGTACAGTGGGCCGCAGAGGAATCGAGCTCCCAAGACAAGCCAAAATTCGTAACTAGTGCTAATCACTTCAAATTCTTCATCTTTCTTATGCAATTCTTTTGAAAGTAGTCGTGGCGGAAGCATCAAATGGCTTCGGAAGGAGAAGCGGTCTGGGGACAGTTGGGATTGAGAACACGCGGCATGACTCGCCCCGAAAAGTGGGAGTTGTATGGAAGTTATTTGACGCAGAACAAAGAAGTGATATCTGATTTGACGAAAGAAATGAAAAGTTTCTTCAGGAATTGGGAGTGACGAGCGTGAATTAAACAGGGAATTGATGGTTTTTGCTGCGTACATAAGTCATGATACGTAAGTACGACTTCCCTAAAATCCTTAGGCCAGTCGCGGTCGCACCAATTTTATAACTGATATTGATGAACACCGTCACCCGCTATCGAAGCAGTTAATAGCCTTCTGAGATCGTTCTGACCATTTTTCCCATAATATAGGCGAACGTAATGCTTAGATTTCGTTGACATTATTACTACACGACCCACTAAATACCAATTATGCCAATAGCAGTTGCTTAGGAAAATCTCGCGGTTTTCAATTCAAACTTTGCAATTATTTATATCGAAATCATTCATTGTAGTCGTCACGAAACGCGACTGAAGATGAGGAATATGACGTGTTTTGTTCTATCTCCAGGCGGTGAATAGTCAGAGGTGCACATGTGCTTTCGTAGCCCATTATACATCCGCAGAGCGTACATCTCGCTTCGCTATCTTTCGCTCGTAACTCCCGAACTCCTGAAGAAGCAGCGAGGTTTGAAGGAAGGAAGGAAGGGTTGCCGGGGAGTTGACGCCATAATCGCCTTCGCTCTCAATGAGCCACTGCTTCTCATTCAAGGGGGAGGGGTCTCCCTTTCAACTCCCCCACCCTACTCTCCGCATGTAATCTATTCCCCCTTACCCCTCAAACCCCTCCCCCTTTCGGTGGCAAAACTCTTAATTTCTCTCACCCCCCCCCCCCCACCCTCGATTCCCTTTCGAAATGAACCCTTCACCCTTTCTCCTCTCCTTCCGCCTGAATATTCATACAGCCCCCTGGGATTAACTTTCTTCAACTTCTCCACCCCAACCACCTCTTGCTTTTCCCACACCTTTGCTCCCTCTTGTGTTACCTTGCTCTCTCACTACCTCCGTAGCATTTTTACGAGATTGCTCTGAGATGCTTGGGGAGTGAGAGCCAAATAAAGAGATGTGCACCAAGGAGGTATTCTTTGGAGGAGGAATCTTAGCTTCAAGATAAGTATTTCTTCTCTCTTCTCCCTTCACTTGCGTTTTCGTGCAATTGGCCCTCTTGATTCCCGCATCGACGGCAGAGGGGAAAGATTACGCACTAAAGGAATTTTCTCTGGTGGAATAAAATCATACTTAACATGAAGAAATAAACCCGTCAACCAGTAATGTGAGGTCGAAAAATCATCACGATTGCCTCAAGTAAATAAGTTAATTGTTATACATATCATAAGTACCTATGACATATTTTTGTAGAATATATATTTTATATTCAAGAATTGTTCATTTTTTTAAGTCTATGCCTTAAGTCAGACTGAACAGATTAAGTATTGGAGTGAATGAAATATGACATATTTTTCCTGATTTAAAGCATGCTAAGTTTTTACAAACTCAATAATTTCCCTCGAAATTTCGCACCATGAAGTGGACCTAAATGCGCAATGATCATTACGCAATGGTTATGTGCTGTAGTTCTCCTTTTTCAATCGGCAAAGAGTAGTTTTATCTACCACCAAGAGGATAGTTATTACCTCACCACTCTCAGGAACATATTGTGACAGCTTGATTCTGTGTCGTTTCCCTCTTTTTCGTAATAATCTCTTGTAGATCAAAACCAGTAAAATACCCCAGGCTACTTGCATAACCTATATTTTTCGCTTTAAAACAAAAATGCTACGGTGCGTACTAATTTTCAATTGATCACAAAGTTATCAGCGGGTATTAGCAAGATTTCCAACCAATTACATCTCGCTTTCCAGTCATTTATCCTTCTCATTTAGCGCAGCTTCCTTGCCCCGCACTTAGTCGCTGTATTTTTGCGGGAAAAGGGATTCCTGTTAGAGTGGTAGGAAGGGAGGCCGAGCCAAATAAAGAGATGTGCGCTAAAGGGGAATTCCTTAGGGGAATACTTGCTTCGCGATATGCATTCCTTTCTCATTTTCCCTCCACGTATATTTTCCACCTATTGGTTCTTAGGTTGATGAGACAAAGGAATACGCAAGTATAGGAAAGGACTGCACTCGTGAAGAAAATATGTGTGGGGAATTTTTAATAATTTACCCCGTGTATATGCAACCACCTTCCTTGGCTGTGCAATTGAAACAACATTACCTGTGTCGCTTGTAACTAGAAATATCTATCTTACCATGGGCAATAAAGTATGAAATTTTCACAATGTAAAATTTATGCCAATTTATTGAATGCAAATTTCCTACATTTTTAATGATCACATATTCATGCATATATCTTCAGTGGGAGAGTTCGTATTTCGCCACTCTTCGTTCGTTTTTACAGGGCAAAAATAGTATCATTCCCGAGCTTTGCTGTCAACCGACTTTGGCTTCGTCCTCGTTCCTCCTTATCATTTATCTCTCCTATTCTTCCTCCGTAGCATTTTCGCGGGGCAAGGACTTTCCTGTGAATGAGTTGGAGGAAGTGGCAGCCAAATAAAGAGATATTCACCAAAGGAGTATTTCAAGGAGTGATTTACATCCGGATAAGCACTCCTTCCCTCTTCTCCATCCTAAGGCCTTCAGTATCTCACTCAAAGGCAAAGACGGGAACTCGCAGATCCGGAGGGATTGCGCTCAAAAGGAACTTCACCCGGACAGATGAAACGTATAACGTGGGGATTCAAACTCCCTTCCCACGATGCAATATTTAAAATGTAATATTTGAAAGTCCGCTAAATTATATATTTTCTAAGTAAAAAAAATAGTGTCCAAATCATTAAAAATTCAATGCAACTTAAATTAAAAACTTGATTTACTTTGTGTAGATACTTATGAATTGCTTTTTATTTTATGAGAGCCACGACGAATACAAATAATGGGCATATTTCTGTCCTTTATTTTTAGTTATTAGCAAATTAATACCCTCATGGAAGTGAAAACACGTTTCTTATTTGCGATGGTGTTAAATTTGATTTTTAAACGCTGCAAAAAGTGTTAATTTTAATAATAATGTGTGTATTATGTACGATATGCTTGATATCTAAGAATACGTTCTGAGGAAATTGCTTTGTTTTAACTATATCAGTGATAATGTTAAGTGGAGCGTTTATTTCAAATCGCACGGTATAGGCAGAGTTTCCTTCAGTCACCAACCTGCTACTTGACACGTGAAGCTCGACTCAATGTTGGAGACCGCCTTCCCGTTGGGATCAGTTACCTTCTGTCAGGGCACGGTCGGTATTCAAAGACAAATGCTAATAAGCCAGGGAGTTTGTTCAAAGCTTCGAAGTGATTAAAAGGCAGATCTGCAGTTTCCGTAATTTCTTACGCAGAGACTTTAGGCTCTCTTCCCTCTCTAAACGGACGTACCCAGTGGGAGGCAGCTAGGGGCAGCTGCCCTCAGGTAGAAGTCGATGAAAATTTAGCTCAAAACGAAAGTTTTGAACAAATTTACTTTCAATCCAAGAAAAAAGATATTAGTATTAATTATTAAATTGAAAAAAATTGAAATATTTTTTTGAGCAAATAATTATAAAAACTAATACAGCGCTGTTATGATTCAATCTAATATACGCGCTTAGAAGTTCTTGAAATGTTGGTTTCCTTAACCTTTTCTGTGTTACAACTTGACCACAGCTTGCCCCACTCCAGTTTTGATCCTCCCTTGCCTCACTAATCAAGTCGAATCTATCCCAAGTCAAACGTTTCCATCAGTGAAATTAAGGTGATTGGAAGGATGTGTTTACATTGTAACCAAAACTCCAGTAACTGGTTATAAAATCCCTTTGGTGAATCAATATCGGCGCGTAGGTACATCTTCAAACATGAGGAACAGAGCGGGTAAATGTTTGGCATATGAAAAGGGAGGGGATAGGAGGGATAAGAGAGCTCATGGAAAGCTGAATGCCCAACCTAGCGTCTCTGAGTAGAAATAGAATTCAAACAACTCCGCGTAGGGAGCGTTCAAATTTTATGTGAGCACATTTATGGCCATTTTTGACTACTTCAACTCCTATTGTAGGAAAAAATAAAATGCGTCGAATCACTCCACTCACCCCACTTTCTAACCCAATTTTTCTCGATTGTACATACTGGCTTCATGTGAAAAAAAAACCTGTTTTATCCTCTTCTTGAAGTGTTCCTTTGTCAAACTCACTTGAGTATCTCTGCATGCATAGCGATATTAAATAAATTCTTCGTTAAAACTTTCACGGGCGTTCGTCATGTTAGTTAAGAAAAAATCTTTTGGGGTACATCGCCATGTCATATTTTGAATGGCCCGAGCGTTTTCCGACCGATGCTGGTCACTTTTTCTGGGAAATCTTAGGAACCCTTGAAAAAGATTCCCTTGAAAAAGCGAACTGCATCGATCAAGAAACGTTGGCGCCACCCGGAAATTGAGGCGGCGTCATGGCCCACAAGTACTAACTAACATCAAATAAGTTCATTAGTATCTATTTAACAAATGATTACTAGTAAGCTTAGTGTTATTAATTGGGAGTTCTATGTTCCACTTAGTGCGCTTTACTCGATCATTTCTCCATAATTCAGTAAGGAGTAATACCCTCCTGCCTTATCTAAGTGATGCCATGATCCCACCCTCCCAGTTGTAAGTAAAAGCAGCTACCTCAAAACCCCCTTCTCCAGGGTTGCTTATGAAATAATTGATCGTCATCTTATCTTGGAACACGATTCTCAAGACAGAAGAGACACGGTCTCCTCTATACCTCACTGAGGTAAATAGCTGTAGGTATTCAAATTTGTCAAAGGCAGACGAATTTCAGAATTTTCAAAATTAAAACGTGAATATTAACCCACCAGTGCGACCATTCCATCAAAGGAAATCAATTATTTCTTATAAAAGATACTATTCCAGACTCAAAATCTACTACTACCTAGAACCGCAAGCTTTCGAAAGTACAGTGTTCAAATGTAGATAATCAAACAGGTGGATCGTGCTTGAAACTCCGACTTGATGAAAGGAGAGCGCTGCAGATACCGTGTCGCAGCATCTCTTGCACGGAGAGTCAAAGCTTTCCCTCTGAGAAATCAGGTTAGGCTGAGTCTTTAGTCCAGCATGCTACCTAGAAGTGAAACGAACTAAATTAGAAGATATGTTTCCAGTGCAGCAAAAACGTTCGCAACCAGTGAATTACTTCGTGTGTCTTCTACTAGTAAATCTCTTTACGTCTTTCTAGTTGATATTTTTTTCTCTTGTCGTCTTGCTAGCTTATTATATAGGAGCTAAGGATGCTGTTACGTTAACTTGGAAGCTCAAATTACTAATAAAATTGCTGAGATTACTTCAAATCAATCAAATTTTTCTCCTTCTGTCTTTCACCTGCACCTACTAAGGGGCTCTATTTCTTATCACAGAATTTATAGTTTTCTCATTCAGTAGGCACTTTTTTCTGAAGAGCTACTAATAAGACATTATTTTAATCCTTTATACCATTCTGTGCCTCATATAAGCTAAGGGTCCGAGAGATATTATTAAAAGAGTGCACGCTTTACTAATATACTGTACTGGGAAGACTGTAAGAGGAAAAAGTTTACCTTCTATTTCAAAAACTCGAGTGGTTTTAGAGTGACGAGACGTCTTTTCGTAAAAAAATTTAGATTAGCCCTAATGATTCCAATCTTCAAATAATTTATATTCGAATGTAATTTATCAGTATTTATGGTAAGTATGTATAGAGTAGTATCAGCTGTGACTTTTTAGGATCAACTTGTTCCGTGGTGATCCTGTTTCCTGAATCACTCGACTACATATATTGCTACTATTTAGATAAATATTCATTCTGGAGCATCTGTGTTTATCTTGCAAATAGTTAAAGTTTTATGTGATAGTACTGTGACTTTTACTAAAATTAACCATTTTCTAAATATTCACTACCTTATGTTAATTATTAAGAACGCCATTTTTATTTCCTAAAACATTTGTCTGGGTCAAGAGTCACCCATATGTTCGGCAAGAGGGTCATATTATCTAACTATAACTAGTTTGATGGCCAAATACATATTCAAGGGCCAAATGAAAAAAAATAAAACCATTACTATTTTTTCCATTATCCTTAGCAGTAAGCTTCGGCTGATCTTGACAGGGTACACGTAAATCTTCGTAGAGAATAAAAGAATTAACTTAGTAAGGTCTACTTATATCTATATTTTAAACATCAGGACCCACGTTTAATAACATAGTTACATCTTCAGATACAGATAATATGGTATCTGATAAGATGGCACCTGAAATTTAACTATATAATGAAACCCTATCGTGTTTTTTTAAATATATTTGTGAACCATACAAAAATTTTCTTTTACTTTCCACAATGGAAAGGATTTACAAAGTTAAGCCTGAAGTTATCAGTTATTTATTTTCGTAAAATCGTAAAATTTCGTAAATCTGTGTTTCCGTACATGATAACGTCCATACGAAACTGATGAATAGGTCTCTGGCCCGCGAGGTGTTGTTTGTATTCCTCTGGTTTACTTTAAGAAAGTATTTGACGAGAATACGCAAATATATTTTGGATAATTATTTTTTTTCCTCATCAACATTTGATAATCAAAAATTATCTTCCTCCATCTTCCTTCAATAAAAGTCTCCACATCCGGTCATAACTTTTCCATTCTTTTCATTACCAACGGTATTCTATTTGAAAGACCACTTGGGATAATTAATGTTTTAATTACTTCTGCACCGGTTCAAGTAGGAAAGGGAAATAGGCCGTTATCCCTCTGCCACGTCAACTTCATTATGAGGCTGATTCACGAGGAATACCGACGCAGAATAGACTCAGTGGAGGGAGAATCGTAACGACCCCTATACAAAGCTGCAGAAGGGTGAAATTGCATTAATAATTCCTGTCTCTTTTCTCCCGCGCTGTTCGTACGCCTGCCTAGCCTTTTTATCCTCCTCTATTCTCACCTCTACGGCTCCTATTTGATGTCTCTACCCAGAGTTTTTGGAGTGGTGTATAAATTTTTAGCCATTCTTAATCTAAGTATACCGGGACTAGCCACGGTGATAACTTTTACGGAGTCACCCGCAATGCACAAAATTGTGCTAAAAATCCACAGAAACAGAAAAACTGACTCCGATATTTATCCCTTCCGTAAAATATCTGTCAATTTATCGCTTCTGTTGGACCTGGAAATATAGTGAGGCTCCCGACATCATGTTTTTCGTATCGCTCTTAAAGATACCTATTCTCAATTGCTGAAGCAATTATTAGTAAGCATTATTGATTATTATTTATTGGGCATTAGCATCATTATTAATAAAAATGCTTTAATTCGGAGTGCGTGCATGGCAGTCCAGGCTAAGCTCTTTTTAGCGGCTCAGTATTATGTTTCATATGAGTTGCCTGAAACTAAACGTTACCCCAAAATTCAGCTGCTGATACCAATAAGTTCGCATTTTACTTGAAAATGACCTGACGGTGGAAACGAGTCGTGCACTATTAAAGAAATTGGTGGAATATTTTCCATCTCTCGTTTTCATTAAATCAGTATTCTGATAAATTGTGATTGAGCCAGTGGGTTAAACGCCATGGTTTCTGGATTTACTTAGTGAAAATACATAGTAAAGAATCAAAAAGGCATGGTGTTTTTTTCGCAGAATTTATTTCTTTATTTTTAGGATTTCTTTTTCACAGAATTAATTTTTAGGATGAAGATGTCGCATATGCAACGAAACCGGTCGACTTAAATAAATTATGTGAAAAAAGTACCATACCTTATTAATTCTTTCAATCCAATGGGTAGGTTAAGGGTCCTAAAAACTAGTCATTTCCTTAGAGGAACTTGGTTTCTAAGTGTGTATGGCACTCAGCTAATGATCGTAGTTATGGCGATCTTGTAATTTTTTGATTATACATATGGTTTTTTAGTGTCTTTCCAGAGAGGTATAACAGGACACATCATATTTTTACCTACAAATATACTTTTACATTCATAGGGCGTAATGAGACACAACAGTTACGTGGGAAATGGAGGGAATAGATGGAAAAGTCCCAGAGGAAGGTTAAGAGAGCACGTACCTTTTGCATCTAGGAGGGCACGGGGAAGAAGTCCCTCAGGGAGTTAAATACAATTAGCATGGGAGGGGGAGAAATTAAGAGCTACAGTGTAGTAATCATAAGGCTGCAATACTCTAACTTACATACCACTACCGCCCTCTGCGTAAGACTACTACTCTAGAATACTTTAAATGAAAGGTAGTTGAACATTTCCACAATTCTTTTATGCGTGAGACATGTTTCGGCTCAAATAGCCATCGTCTAGTGCAAGACTTTCTCCAGATGATGGATCTACCTTTGCTATGGCCGATGGATTTACAACTACCTTTCATGTCAATATGTCGCACCTCCGCTATAACACGCCTGAATCGGTTGAATGTAGTGTAGAATCCCTTTCGCTTCGTTTTTCTCCTCCTATATTTTTATACTCATCATCATTATTGTTATCTTTCCTGTTACAATATAATTTATAATTTTTTCTCTCTACTCATTATATCACCATAGATGAAGGAGTTGCATCCGTGGACCTCTTCGTTCCATTGAGCAACAGAGTCCGGGCTCCATTCTCAGCAAGGAGGAAGGCTTAAAGAAAACAAGAGAAGGTGGACCACCGCGGTGGATGGCAGCGAGCAGATGTGGATGACCTGGAAATGGTGCGGTCAATCCCCCGGAAGAGGGTGTCCCCCTTCACTCCGAAATAAGAGCCTCGCGAAAAAATAAGTGGGCGGCAGTCGAGATATTCATGCACGTAAGACCGGGAAATATGCATTAGGCTTCATTGTTTAACTGAGCCACGAATTTCTTCATCGCCTTCTTAGTTAACATTCTACTCTGGGCGGGACATCGTAGAAACCACAGGGGCCTGAAGTGAGCCACCGCCCCGATAAAATCGCCAGTCCATACTGAGGAGTCCTTGAGTGCGGTCGAGGGCTGCGAGGCGTAGGTCGACATGGATGGCTCGGGCCAAAGGGCGATGTTTATTTGACCTGAGACGGTGAGGGAGTGGCGGTTGCCTCTCTTACGCAATTCACCGGTTCCCCAATCGGACTTCCTTGGATTTCTTGAGCGGGCTGAGGCTTCTTTGGTGTTGTTCACCGGTGACGCAAACTCGTGGGTAAAGACTATCTTACCAGTTTCAAAAGCGCTCGCGACGCACAGTGAGTAGTTCTGCAAATAATTCTGCATGTAGGTCGTACCTCACCGTAAAAAAGAAGAGATTGTTCACGTTTTAATTTCTGAAACTCGATATCTTCCTCAATCAAAGTTTCCTGTGCTGCGGGATAGTTCTGCCAGAGCAAAATTTACCTAATTAGCTTTTTATTTGAAAAAATCGCTAATTTTCAAACCGCCCCCACTGACACTACCACGCTTTTGACCAATCTTAGTTTTAAAATGGGTTACGTTGCAAATTCTGCATCCCAAGCTTTTTTACCACTATAGTACTGCCGCAACTGTCTTCACTATAACACCAATTCCTGTACTATTTATGATCTCCACCATCCATAAACTTTCTACCCTCTAAGGGGCTTTTGTCCTCCCCTATTGTGCTTGAAGCAAAACTAAAAATCAAACAACTCACTCCGAAAATCATGAAGGACAATGTAAACTAGTCATTTAGACAAGTGCGCGAGTGAATTTAATTATTGGACTAGCGAATATAGTTCAATTCGCGGTTCACAGGGTTCTTATATTATTCCTGCGAGGGCGCGTTATTCTGGGGAAGGAAGCGACCTTTCCGAGTGTTTATTTGCCGAACTCGCTCCACTCTGAGTGAGGAGAAGGGGAGGAGGAGGACCTCGGGGAAGTGGTTGTTTACGTGTGTGGGAGTGAAGCGAAGAGGACCAACAAACATCGATTGGTAGTAGTAGTAGTATTAGTACTTATTGGGTGTGCTCGTGTTTTTCCCATCGAATTCTGCAAGAGTGTGAAGTGGGCGCGGACGGAATTTTGGGAGTGTTGTCCCATGTGCGCCACCAGGGTGACTTACTGGGCTCGAATTCGGGTGATTGCAGTGGTACATCTTTGACGCCACCCACAGTCACTCTTGGAACCGTCGAACCTGCGAGTGAGTGTGGCCAAGTGAATAAAATCAAAAGTGAAGGAACAGCAAGGGAATTGTGAGAGGGTAATGCGTGTGTAGCGGTGCTGGAGAAGACATCGACAGCCGACATGTGATAGGACCTGCTCCGGAGAGACCGGCACGCAGCACTAAGAGGGTGATTCCTGATGGTAAGTCTTACTTTTCCCCATCACTACCTTAAGATTTCACATATGGAGTGTCCGAAATTCAGTTCTCAGAATTCGAACGAACTTGGTTGACTTGCGGTCCATCGGATGCTGACCACGAATCGCCCCTCACACGGAGTTTTGAAACCAATATTTTTGACAAAAAAGGTATGTGTACATAATTTCAGCTTTAATAAATTTCCCTCCAATAAATTCTCATTACTGTCATCGATTGACCACAGGCTACGGTACCATTTGTCTGTGTTGTGGTCCCGCGTTCGAGTCTCGATCGCGGAATAATATTTCATGCAAAATTTTTCCATTATTTTTATAGCAATAGCAATAGTGCAAATGTTTTGGATTTTATAGCAAACTTTTCCATTTTAGGTTACATTGCAGCGCACTTTCTATTAAATTAACGATTTTGACATTTTCTTTAGAACTATTTTACCTCTGTATCGTAATGACATAACCAATTGTGAGATTCATATATACTTGATTTCTTTTTGCTGTAAAAATTAAATCTTATAGCTACAAAAATGTCATATTACAACAATGATTCGTATGTGGTGAAATAGCACGCAGCAGGAACTCGAATCCGCCACCACGAGATATTTTTACGAATTTTTACGGGGTAAATACGTGCGTATTTTTACGTACGTATTTACCCCGACACCACTTATCTATAAGTGTAGGGAAGAGTTTATTTTTCCCAGGAAATATTTTGGTTGAATTAAATCTAGGGCTCCAATGGAAGAAGTATTAGATTTCAATAAGACGGTTACAGTAAGAAGTATCAGTATTCTATTGGTTTAAAAACTGCGTTTTACGTTTTAATATTGTCTTTTTTTCATTTATATGTCAAGAACTCCTTATTCGTAAGTCACATGGTTTTAATGTTGGTGTCAACTTCAGTTGATCTGCAGTTGAGGGTTCTTGTTATCACGTGTTCAGTTTCTTCTCCCCTTTTGCGAGCCATTAAATGCGCATTTATATCATCGCATTAAATTAAGTTAATCCTCCAGGATTTTCCCCATATCCTCCTTGTTTACGCTTTCCCTTGAGATCCCTTTTTAACGAAAACCACCATCTCTCCGTATATTATTATGAGCTGGTAATGATCTCTGCTACTTACCCTTGAACTAAATCGTCGTTAATGGCACATATTTTTCTCTCTTTTTATTGCATTATTTCACTCTCCTGATAAATACTCGCTTCTTTCCTTTCTGTTACCATAATTTTGGCATCTCTCTCACACGACTGGTAGAATCATATTTACTATCATCGAAGTTAATTCTTTACCATTAGAGAAGGTTCAAGTATTGTGTAAACACTCCATTTGGAGGAGGTAACGGATTCGCTTACTTGTGGGGTTCAGCAAATACTTTTTTGCATACAAGGGTAGTAGAGGTCAAAAAAGGTTTATAATGAGGTTACGTCATACTTGAACGCTCCCTCATATTTCTAGAAGTTAACTAACAGTTAGAACTCGCTCACTACTAGGGAATGCCTTATTTGTCTTTGAATCGGAGCTGATATTACGAAATCGTTTTCCACAATATTCTGAGCACATAGTAAGAAAGGTAAGTAGGTAAAGGTGAATTTAAATTGGTTCTAAGTATACATACTAAAGAAAAAATTTACAGAAAATGGATAAAAATTCGCATTTTTTCAAATGGATAAAAAAAATGCCACAAAAAATCATTTATGCCATTAGACTACATAGCATATCGCTGATTCCGTGAAAATGATCGAGTGTTACTCTGTTGAATCATGAGGACAAAGTCACGTTCATTCATTCAACGAAGTGATAAAGCTGGAAGAAGCGGCATGCTGTCGAAGATAAATTCCGTCGCTTCATATCTGCAGTTAGGCTATACGGCTCGAGAGTTGAGGGTCTCTCTTGGGTGAGAACAACGACGTAATGTGACCCGATGCGATTTGGGAAGTGCGGCTGACTGATGAAGGAGGAGAATGATGAATCAGAGGTGGGTGAGGGGGGGATGGATTGAACGAATCAGAGGGAAAGGAAGGAGTGGTTGAGGTATGAGCGCGTTAAGGTGCTGTACCGTGAAATAGGCTGCACTCCGGCGCTCTGCGAAATTGATGCGAAGCCTTCTGCGTGAACGTAGGGTGGCTTGAAAACATGAGAGAAAGTGGTGGGAGACGGAGGATGAATTGGTTTTCATCTGATTACCAACCTGAAACCAACCACAGGGGTGTGCGGCAGATTCACGAAAAGAAGAAAGGCAATTTTGTACGATATTTTTACACGGATGTGGAATTCATAGAATATGTGCTTGAATAATCTAATCTGTTTGTGTCGTGACAACGCAATGCGATATGTGGAAACTTATCATTGGACCATTTCTTGAGTCAATATCTCTTACTTGGATGCTTAAACTCGAAGATCACTCTCTCCCGTCAAAAGCCTCCCCCTTCCGTGGCGGCGGGATAAGTCCTCGCCTGCCTAACATCAGGTCGCATCATCCTCAGGGCTGAAAATCATTCACAGCCCTGAGGATGATGACCGAGTCGGACATCGAAACGTCGGCAGATATGGAGTTCCTGACCCGGTGGCGATCCCGAGAACTCTTCACTCAGTCCATTCGCCTGGATAGCAGAAAATCTTTCTAGACATGAGAGCTTCCACTTAATGGAGTAGAAGAATATAGAAATTTGTCCTGTGTGACCCCTCATATTCGGTGAATCATTACTTTTTAGTACAACAAAAAGTCTTGAAGTCCACACAGCGCCATTGCCTAGGCTGGATAATTTTGAGGTCTTATTGAATATATAGTGGATGTATACATACATATTGATGAGGATACTATGATTTAAAAGGGAGAGATATATAAAATCTAATTCATGCGTCAAAATAATATAATAAACCCACTTTTATTGGTAGCACTAGGTTTTATTACATGTGATCCAGTTTTGACTTGGGATTTAATCATCATTAATCCTACATATATATTTATTTATTCCCATGCTATCGAAAGCAGCTTAAATTTGCCTTTTACATCGAGATTATCAATAAGATAAAATGTACAAAAGCACAAACAACCATGTCCTGGATAAGGGCAACCAACCCAGGCGGGGCTCGAACCCGCGACATCGAAACGTCGGCAGATATGGAGTTCCTGACCCAGTGGCGATTCCGAGAACTCTTCACTCACTCTCTTGTCTAGATGATTATTTTTCTCAGGGAATTTCAAACTGCACTGCATCAGTAGAAAACTTCACAATAGTAGTGTTTGGAGTAGGTGTGAACCACAGTTGGCCTGCCAGCGATAAAAGAGTTTCTTACGTATGGAAAACATTTATTGAATTAGTGTAATTTTCGTCATGACCAATCGCTTTGTCGATTTCATGTTTGTATGACCATATGCACCATTATCACTGGCGTTGTTGTTTCCTATTCCGTGAGCGGGATATCTATTCATCCAGCTGTTTGAATCCTATGAAGGTAACCAGTAGTATGAATAATCTCTAAAGTTATAGGAAATTCTAACTTGACTCTGGTCTGTGGTTCGGAGAAAATCCAGAAAAATCTGTAAGGTACCACCTCCCAAGACATCCAAAAGTTACAATCGGCATGTATTTTTAATTACATGTCCTCATATATTAGCATAAATTTTACAATTAGGCTATGAAACTGAAGGAAAATTTTTTTCTCTCCAAAGCATAACTTTGTTTTTCTCTTGTGAGTAATGGTTATTTTATTCGTGGGTATCATTTTAATGCAGTAAAAAAGATGAAGACAAACTATTTAAAGGAAAATTATAGCTTTCACACTTTTAATATCTAAATTTCGAATAATATGCCACAGTTGAGAACGTTTTATCGAACATTTATAAGGCGCATATGGTAATCCCATTCATTTAATCGTTGCCGCGCGAAATCATGATCCCGACGAAACCGTCGGTGGCGCCTCTCGCGGCATTTAGGGAACTCACCTCGTATTCCGTTTGCCTTCAATTCAATATTCAGTGGCGGCGATTTGAAATCGTGCCCCAATCCCTCGGGAATATCAACCGGGCGAAGGATATTGGTTCATTTCTATTCCGACTCACAATCCTCGCTGTAAAGGCGGATTCCGTTCAAGAATAAGCGGAACTGTAGTGTTCTTTCGAGTAATGCTTTTTACTCTACGAAGCCTCGGAGACGGTGTCTTTTATATGGCTCATACTTAAAATTAGTAAGATTTACGCTCTAAGTCCTGGTTACATGATATATTAACATGTACGCGTTAATTTCTAAATGTACGAACGCAAAAATAAAAGCAGAACAGAAAATAAAATCTGTTTCATGCATTCGTACATATTCTGTTCCGGTCCCCCAAAATCATTCATGAAATCAGAAATTAACGTGTACGTATCAATGCATCGTGTAACCAGGCCTTTAAGGTGGCCTTGTTTCATTGGTCTAAAAAGCGGCGGTGATAGAGCTTGATAGGATAATTTTATAACTAATAAATATAATAATTTTATACTATAGTCAGTCTCATCGGATAAAAAGATATATTATCATCATTTTTTAATAATATGAATGTTATTACATCAAAATATGATGAGGTAGATTATTAAAATTAAACAATTTAATTTTGCCGATATCTGCATCACATAATGGATTTAATTATTTTAGTATATTTGAACAACTTTTTTTCCAAATTCACCGGTATATATAGAAACCTACAAATTTGCTGCATAGAATGATTTCATTGGGTAGTATATATTATGCTTTAGGAAAATTTAGCATTTTTTAAATCAATTTAATGGCACCTGTATATATTCCCAGTCCATTTTTTGACCTGTGAGGCAATTGAATTGTTGGAAAGCATTTTTTTTAGGCGGCAGTCCTCCATGAACGCGATGAACATTGCAAGGATTTTTTTTCGATTTGTCACGTGGAATGTGGAGGATATGTAAGACACGACGAGAGTGGTGTAATTATTATTCGTTGGAATTAGTTAAGGAATTACTATTATAGGGTATCGCGTATGAAATCGGAGAAGGAATTTGTCCCCCAACAAAAAAATTTATTTCGCCCTCCAGTTTTAGTGTGGAGTAGGTAAGCCATCCTTTCACCCACTAAAACGAACTTTGAGTAAAAACACTGCATTTGAGTGAGTGATAGAAAATACTGTCACAAGGCCAACTCTAGACAAAGAACAGTGGTTGCATTTATGCTAAAAACTTCTACCTATCAAATATATGGTGTCAATATTAGGTTATAGAATTCATTCTCTGCAACGTGATTTTTCAGTCTTCTTTGCAAAATCTACTTTACTAATGTGTACCTGCAATCTTCTTGTTGACTTCTGTAGCTCTCAGCATTGGTATACAACACTATATACCAATACTTCTAAAGACATTAGTTGATTCAAGTGCCTTAAATACTGTAACTGCGTTGTCCGCAATTGGCGGCGATGATTTACTGTTTACGTGCTGCAAAACGGTGGCGGCGGGGTAACGTTCTCGCCTGCCAAACAAGAGGTCGCGGGTTCGAGTCCCGCCTGGGTAGGTTTCCCCGATCCAGGGCAATGTCGTTTGTGTACGTTTAATTGTTACATTTGTTGAACACCCCGGTATAAAATGGCCAATACGAGCTGTATCCGGTGGTTTGAGAATAAAAAAAAAATCCTTAGGAAAAAATAAAGCCATTAACCGGCATACCTCGAGATACGGAAAGAAATATGTGACCGTGTCAAATATTTACAAAAGAAATATTGTCTTCTAAATATTTAAATATATAGTTTTTACATCATAATAGGCGTTCCTTCTCAATAAGAGGAAAAAACCATTAAGCAATAGAATTCTTCAAACTTAACGGTGTAATTTTCTTTTTTTGCCTTTATATAGCATGCTTTTTTAACCTTTACCTATTTAATTATAATCTTTTAAATCATATTATTCGATTCCATTATTGGATTAGCCTTTCTTTGAGGTGGTGATTCTCGTTAGCATCAATGTTATATTTCACCTATTTCTCATAGAGGTGGAAGGAGAGCAAGAGAGACGACGTGATTAGATTTTGATTAAGTAGGCTAAAGATCCGAGTAATTTCTCTCCGAGGAGGGGGAAATAAAGCTATCACGCGTGAGCATTCATTAATTGCACCCAGTGAACTGCGAAGTCGCCATCATCACATCGGATTCCTCCGCCCACCTCGTCAATCTGAAACGCCGCCTCCCAAATCTTTCTAATTGCATTCTTTCCTCCGGCGAACTTCTCCAGTTTCCTGGAAACCCCTCCCACTCGATACTCCCCCATGACCCTCATCAGAAAACTACGGGTGAATATTTTCGATTCTTCCACTCCTTCATTCATCGATTCATGGCTTATACTGCCTAACTTCCAATCATGGCCGAATTCGGATGTGAAAGTAAAAGAAAGGTGCTATTTCGCACTCGTCCGACCGTACCTTGAATATGCAGCGAGTGTATAGGATCCGGTGTAGAAGGACTTAATCCGCGAACTGAATAAAATACAAAGGAAGACTGCGCGTTTATTCAAAAATTGCTATGGGCGTACAGACAGCGTTGAGCGAATTAGGCTGGGAGCCGCTGGAGACTCGGAGGCTGCGCTCTAGGCTTAGATTGCTTGAAAAATTGAGACGACACGGAGCGACACGGAGAACATAATATTAGAGCCACACTATATTTCCGAGTCCGATAGAAGCGATAAATTAAGAGAGATGTTTTGCCTGACGGATAGATATGGGATTTAGTTTTTCCTCTGAACCATAAAGGACTTTAATAAACGCTAGTCCCAACTTCCTTATAGCACTTCATTTTTATGTGTAAACGGCTGGTGTCCTAACACCCCCTGCCACACACCTTTTAGGCGGCTTGCGGGGTATCATGTAGATGTAGATGAATCCCTTTTACTTTAAACCGAAAAATGGCCAAGATTTTATTTTTAAAGAAAGTCCAAGTCAAAATCTTATCCAAATAAAACGAGCTGAGAAAAATAGCTTTAAATTCCGTGATATCCCATGCATTGAAATCAACTATTGAGGTCTAAAATTGGGCATTTTAATGGCTAGCGGTGACCCTTTACTGATCCTTATGGTCGAGGTATTGAACTCCATCCCATCCGTTTGGCCCTTTATAAACCAAGTCTAACCCAGTGCTGTTACTGAAAAGATTTTAATATTAATAATATAATAATGGCATCAGAAGATACTCAAAATCCTCCTCATAGTTTATCTTCGTAATTAAAAATAAACCTCCACAGTTATTTTATGATGACCGGCCTCAGTATTGGCAGCTCAGTGCCATTTTCAAGGCAATGGCACTGAGCTGTCAAATCTGGATCAGTCAGCATTAAATTAAGTGCATAGTAACAATTGTGTTGTATTATGAACAAATTTGAAGATAAATCATTTTGAAAAATGTACACGTTTTAAACTCAATTGTAATTATAAGCCGCAAATTTCCCCATTTGATTTTACAACTCAGATTAATTAAGATCAGATCTATCACAAATGGAGCTGACAATGCGCACTTTTTTTAAATGGTTGGTATTCAAATTTGACATTTACTTATAGGCAACATTGGGTTACCATGGGGAAAGCGTTTGCAGAAAGATTCGGGAACCGATTTGCGATTCTTTGTCGTTCCTTTTTGAGTTAAAAATGAGGTGTATTTTTAGAATCGGTGGAATCTGCACCTCTTATGGTCGATCCATTTCCACTCACTACCAAGCTCAGATCTATTGTAAATGGGGATAATATGCGAACATACCTATATTATATGGTGAGCCTTTAAGTTTGACATTTACTCAGAGTCAACACTAGGCTAGGAAGGAATAAACGTTTACAGAAAGTTATTCGTTCTGGAAGTGATTTTTAATTCTTTATCGTTCCCATTCAGAGCTGGAAATGAGGTATATTTTTAGATTCGGCTGAATTGGTAACTCATGCATTTTTTCTTAGCTGTTCCTTTTTGAGTTGAAAATAAGGTAAATTTGAGGAATCGGTAACTCCTAGAATCAATCCATTCCCATTCACTTGCAATCGTTCGTCCCCATACCCGACATGGCCCCGACGGTATTAATGCGAGGGCTGGCGGCACCTCACCCAAATCATTCAATCAACACTCAGTCCTTTCCACTTTCCAAAATCGATCTTCGCTCATTCTCACATCTATCGACTTCGTCCTCTGACACCACAACGCTAAACTGTTTTATAGACAGCTGTTGCAGGCATTATCTGATGGAATTTTAACATATTATTGAATAATGAGAAACACGTATTTTTACAAAAATATTTTCAACGGAATGTAATGTAGAATGTATTGAAACAGCATTTTTAAGATAAGACAGAATATATTAAGAAGGTCTTAAGATAACTCAAAAGTAAATGCATTGATACCACCAGAAGTATACGTAAAATTCAAAAAGTGTTGCGTTTTATGCGTAATTTTGAATTTTTCAGGTTTTTATCTTGATGAGGTCCCTTGAATCGGGTTATTCCTTTTATTTCTCCACCACACTATCGAGGAGCTATGATTTGTAGCAAATAATTTCTTTTATTCATAGCTAATACGCTCAAAAATTGATTAGAAGTTAACACTTAACAAAGAAATAACATGCATATGTACAGTAATAAAATCAATTAGCTGAGATTTAATTAGCTATATTCTTCCATTTACCATGATAACACTGAATTTGGGTATATCAATGTTGTCTTCAGCTCTTTGCTACTACACAACCACCTTTTCTCATATTTGATACGTGCTCCCAACTCAGTCATCGTGACCCGGCTCGCGTTTAGCTAACCCAGTAGCCGCTATAGCGTATAGTTATCGATAGGATTGTTTTTTTCTTTTTTAAATGTATTTCAAGCCAACCGAGTAATACCCAAAACACCTGAATCTTGGGCGAAGCGCTATACCTGCCCAGTGGTCTACTAGTGTCCCAGAAACCCAGAATTCCTGAGCACGATTTCACGTGCGGGTAGAATTTTTTTCCATTGCAATTTTATAGTTTTAATTTATTTATCACGTAAAACATTATGTTATGTACTTCACTTTATGGCTTGAACGATCTTTTTAGATGAGTTAAAACATTTGCACAATTTCTCGTTTATCACCTAATTTCAATTAGGCATTACAATTTAGACCTTTTCTTTCGGTGTTCACTCCTTAAATGAATACATAGATAAATGAATTGACAAGTTCACTATCACTCTCCATTATTTTGGAACTCTTATGGAATGTTATTCATGAGTATACTACTTCATAAGAGACGTAGTTGTACGTCAAGTTGCAGGGAAAGATTCTGAAACATTTGTTACCAGTCTCTTTTTTACCTATTCTTTCAATCGGTGTAAGTTTCGGCGGACTTATTCTCTTTCATTTTATCAGCCAATCGGGGAAAGTTTTATCAAAGGCGCAATAAAATAAATTGAACGGACGTCCAGCAGGTTGGATCTCTCGATGGGGAACTTGCTCAGATGACGCCACTTTTCTGGTAGTCAAGGAATGAATGCCACTCTGGAGAGCGAGATATATTTTTTACGGATTTTTCGAGACATTATTTTTTTTCCTTTGATCCCTCCGCGTATCGCTCCTTCACAAATCCTCCTTCTTCTGTAACTCGGCGCTGTTCCGATACAAAACACCCCTTCTCTGCTGTACCCCACAATTTACGCCCAGAAAACAATAACCACCTCGCCCATTACTATCGGCGGTTTCTTTTTTTTTTAGTTCCCAACATCTTTCCCGTCGCCAGAGGGGACGCACTCTTTCCCTTGTTCGTTTGAGAGACGACAAAGTTTGTATCCGTCCGAAGGATTACTCATCCCGTCGGGCCGTTTACGGATTAAGCTAAATTCGGTATTGTCTCTCTCCCGAAAGCGTGTTTCATTTAAATTTTACATGACAGGGTTTAAAACTGCGGAAAATATCCCCCTAGGGACGACTTGAGGGGGAGAGAGGGTGCTATCGTCGTTTTTTTCCACCCTTCCTCCCGCTCTCATCAGCCAAAGGACATGAGACGATGTTTTGCGTCCAAACAGGGCGGCTTTTTAAAAATTCAACGATTTGGCCTCTTGAACAATTTGGCCCGGTTAAATGCTTCCATCTAGAGTGATTGAACATCCTTCATCATTTATTCGTTTTGCTTAAAGTGTCCTGCCTTTCAATAATGACACTCGTCTACTTTCGTGAAAAATTGGGTTTCGATTGGATTCCATCCATCATCACTTTTTAAGAATTTTCTGGATATTTACTTATTATTTATTCATGAACAACTATTTTTCCAACTACAAACTCGTGACTTAGCACTTAACCTCTTCAATGTTACGAAGTTTCTTAACTAACTTTTGCCGTCATTTAAGGTAACTCAGCAGACCAAGCTACTTGATGACACTTTTCCACAGTAGTTCATTGAATAATACACAAAACCTTATTCCCTCTCCACCCTCTGAATAAATCTTGTTTTAGCAAATAACGTGAAACATATGGCCGGCAGTGGCTAAGGGAAGTTTAAGCACACCTACAGGTGGAGGAAGAATTGAAAATACCTCGAAGAAAACCGGAAGACATTGCAAAGCAGTAATACACATAAAGAGCATGATCAATTCCATATTTACCCGGAGCAGCTGCTCTTATGCGTCGTCCGCTCTCGAAGAACATCTTAGAATCATTTATATTCGTGCACCGGAGAAATACCTTAAACTTAATCACCGACACGTGCAAGTAAGTCCATAACGCTACCGTGTAACCGCAACGCCTTTTTGATTCATACCTGCCCTTTCCTTTACCACCACCATTATTCAAGCAAAGACCTCCACCTATTGTACTCACTTTCACCCTTTTAGTTGATGTAATTAACAGCTAGCGACCAATGTCGAAATGGGAAAATCCCAGATCCATGATGGATCCTATCGCCTAAGTTTGGAGATAATGCTTATTTTCACGTTGTTTCTTCCGATTAAAACTATTATCGACATTAAAATTAACAATGCTCAAAGAGCAGTAGGAGAAATTTAATAACTTTGTATGCACTACTATTGATAAATTTATAAACTTTTTCTATTTCCTATGCTGGTATTTAAGCTGAGGATTTTATTGCTGGCCTGTGGTTCTGCTTAGCATGACTTCCTTGAACGCCATTGTTTATATTGACTCAGATGTCGAGAGTATGCGGTAGAACCTTGGAGGCACCAAAACGTGTAGAAAGGGAATTTGGGTAGGTTGGGGAGAAACCCCTCACATATAGCGCCCTCTTCCGAGGAAGGTCCAGTATCATTTACATTCGTGCTCCGGCATAATCCCACCTCACACTGGATCCTCGACACGTACAAGCAACGACACCGGCACTTAGACCTCCTCCTTACCGCAACGGCCTCTTCGGCTCATCCCCAATTCCCTCCTCACCACCCAATCTTACCAGCAAAATTCTCCGCAGTGTTCCCTCTCTCGGCGTCAGAGTAAATTCAAGAAGAATCGGTTTTCGGATTCTGCCAAAGCAACCAAGATCAAAATGCTAAAAACACAGTTCACGTTGTCCCTGATTGGACAAAATGGTTGACTTAGAAGGTGGCGTTTGTTTACATGTTGTTTATTATGATTGGAAATCAATACTTAACTACTTAATTGAATTCAATGTTCAAAATGAAGGTGTGGTGTCAGAAATTTGTTTTAATCGGGGTGTAATTCATTAGTCAGCTTAGTCCATTTTGTCCACAACGCTATTGAAACTGGGGGTTTCAAGGCTGTTCTGGATGTGCAACTATCTTGAACTCTTTTGTATGCATTTAACCCTTACCCGTTGACGTGCGGTCTGAGAAACCGCTGCGTTTTTAAAATTATGAATATTTTCAAAATTGCCATTTCAAAATATCTATAATCCTCGTGAGCGTCAAAATTTTGTATATTAAGGACATATCACTCTTAAAATTTAACGTTCTTACTACTCATTTCCGAAAATTTGCTACTGAATTTTAGTAGCGGTCTGTGAGACCTCACGTCACTAAATTCGAAATCCAATAGACGTAATGCTGGCGGAAATAATTCAAAAAGTTGTGAAAAACAATTTCTAGTGATTTTTCAAAAATAGTAATTATTATTAATAATTTGTAAGGAATTATTTTAGTTGCACAACGTGGATAATTAAGGACTTAATTTAAAGAAGTGCGATAATAATAACTCAATTGTTTTTATACGAGTTTTTATGCATGTTTCAGTTAACAATTTTTACTGAAAAAGTTGGTGTGTATTGGGAATTCATAACATTAAATATAAGTTTTATAATAGTTGAAAAGTCAAAGAAAAATTGAATAAAAATTACTTTGCAACGTTTTATGAATTTTTGTTTCATTGCAGTCTCCTAGACCGCACGTCACAAGTAGTGTAACGAGAATTGTACGTCACTGGTTAAAGGTCAATCTGAGGTTGGATGTAGGGTCAGGAGCTACGGAGACTCCTAAAAGGTCTTGAAGCTCGGGGAACCTGCTGTACAAACGTAGTGCCCTCATCCGATAAGGGTCCAGTATTATGTAATTACATTCGTGCTCCTATATAATAACACTTCTCATTTGATCCCCAACACGTACAAGCAAACACTGAGCCACCCACCCATCCTTCTTCCCGCTATGTTTTCCTCGGCCCAACACTAAAACCTCTGTTAACCACCTTCATTGCACCAGAAAAAATCCCCTCCGCAGTCCACTTTTGATATTTATATTGTTGCTAGATTCAAAAACTGACCTCCGATTACAGTAATTTTAGTTTAGTTTCCATATGCTCTTGTATTTGTGCTCTTGTGTGATTAAACCTTCAACTTGATCACCAAAACGTGCACACTTAAGCCCAAGCTCTACTCCATACACGCTTGTTTACGATGGCAATTCAATACTCAGACATTTGAAATCTCGTTCCATTGTGCTCTAATTAATGAAGTTCGATATAAAAATAATTCTAATTTTTCTCAATAGATGCCGTTAGTTTCACTACCACTTCACTGTAATGTTACTCGATTCACCATTAAAAATTAGAAAATAAAAAAGATAAAAATCAAACTCTTTTCCAAAAACATTTTGAAATGCACCTAAAGGTAAAAAAAAAACTCTTTATTACTTGGAGAATGAAGCTTGCGTGCCAACCCTTACTTACGTATCTCTTACGTACTCTCCTACACTTATTCGTAATAAAGTTAATCGTCACCTACTACTATTGAATCATCATAAAATCAATAAGGTAGCCATCACCTTCAGACAGCGGATAATTAATAATCAATACTTAATTCCAGGAGTAAGTGATTCTGGTTTTCTGGAAAAAACCTTGGAAGAAGTCATGGAGGGCATGACCTGATACAGAATCCGAGAAATCTCTACTTCTAGTGATTGACGGGAAAGAACTAAACATTACATTACTTTTTAAATTTTATTTAATTCTATCGCGTCGGAGCTAACTCCACACTAGTGATGAGCGGAACTGTGATTTTCCAGTCACTTTGTTACCTGTGATTGCTACTCATCAGTAACGGAGATTCTCAACTGTGTTAGCGATCACTGAGGAGAATCACTCTTAAAAGTTAGTGGGGATTTGTGGCGCTGCTATTCCTGCTACTTTGTCCACTTCCAATGAATGTGCTCTCCGCAAAATTAACGAATGAACTTATTGAGAATTGGAAAATTAGGCAAAATATTTTTTTGAGGGAATAGATCTGATTCAGAGTTTACATTACGATAATTAAGTATATTTGATATGGTAAAGTAGTAACTGATAACTGGCAATCATCAAAATCCCGTCGGCATTTTTTTAACATATTTTATATTTAAACCATCATGATTCAAACCGATAGCTGTAAATTTCGTAAAGAATATCTTATCCATCATAAAAGATGAATAAGACATCCTTTTTTACTGTTGGTATCAGTGGTAGCAGCCGAAGCTATCTTCACCGTATTCACAGTCACAGTGATCTCGAGTATTTAGTGATTTAGTCACCGGCAGTGATTGGCTACTTCTCTTCTAACACAGGTAGCGAATATCGCTTATCACTTGGTAGCAGCCTGTGCTATCTTCACCGAATCCAGTGATCCATTCAGATTTCGTGCATTAAATCCCTGACAGTGACTGCTACTTTTCAGTAACGGTGATTCACAGTTAGCGATATATCGCTCATCACTACTCCACATCGGGAGACGTGGAAATACTGTGATTCCCTTAGGTTGTTCACGTAGAGTGGCTATTAACTCCTTTAATTCGCCTCGGCGGCATCTGCTTCGGCTCGCCTTCTCCCTACTTCCCCTCTTCCGTTACACTAGCAAATACCTTCTCTTTCTTAATCCCCGCAGCATAGCCACTCTCGCCTCAACCAACGATCGTTCACCCTCCCCTCCAGTCTCTCTCACTGGCGGATTTAGAGGAGGGGGTAACAGAGGTCATGAACCCCACCAAATTTTATCAAACAATTTTGATAATTATTGGCCCAATAATTTTCGTATACTTTTAAAGTGATTATCATTACTGTAAATATTTTAAAATGAATTATGTGCACATTTTCTGTGGCATGAAACATTAATAATTTCTAATTATTTTAAACTTCAAGTTGGCTTCTTAATTCTCCTCCATTGTTTAACTTCTTATTTGTCTATACTTAATTGTTCGATTCCATTTGTTTTTTTGGTATAAAAACAAAATTTTAGGCTCCAAATTGAGTAAAAACGGGTAAGTATTTGAAAAATCTATACTTGGGAGAACGCTCCTCTCTCTCCAGAGGGGGTATTCCATGCTCCCCAGGCCCGGGTCGTGACCCCCTACCCCAAAATTTGATGCTGAATCTGCCCCTGCCCCCTCTCCTACCTTCAATTCCCGCCCCTCCTCCTCATTCCTTCGGGGTAAACCCCTTACGAGGTAGTTTTTGAAGTTTTACGAGATAAAAGAACCCTCCCGTTTTCCTTTTGCCCTTCGACCTCGCGACATTGCCTAAGATTAGGAATCGCATTTTTTCCAACTGTTACACACTCTGAGGAGCTTGAGGAGCCAATCTTTGGTGGGGCCGTGTCTGAAAATGAAAAGACTTGCGTTAGATATTGTCTTTAAATACTTTTGACTAAAAACTGAGTCATTGTAACAGAATAAAAAATTAAAACCCTGCTTGCTTATTTAATCATGTGAAAAAACTATCAATTTTTACCGTATTCAAATAAATGGGATTGCATGTATTTATTACGTTTTTCTTGTAATATTTTTCATGTTGATGGGGATATAAAGAAAACCGTTCATTGCATTGCAAACTTAAGAAGTAAAAAAATGTTCTTATATAAGATCTTCTCGTTATTACTCGATAAAAATATATCCTATATTTTTAAAAGAAAACTTGATTTGAGTAGCTCATTTTTTTAATACCTAGGGCATGCACTGTACTTATGAAAGTGGTGTATTATCTCTTCATTCCTCTTCTTGATCAGTAACTGTCAGCACGGTGAGTATCTTGCAGTTTATACGTGGAAGGTTATGTCTCCTCCTTTGATTGCCAAACTGAAAGCATATCAGTTCGTAACATTCCTGTTATAAATTTATATTGCATACACTCCAGCTTGGATTTTTCCGGAATTGTAGTAAAACGACGGCAAAGCTGCCGGCTCTGAAGAAGTTTTGATGAGTATGGTACCGTAAAGTTTTGAATGTAGAGCTATAGATACGGGATTTTCCTCCACGAGGACGAACTGGTTATCTCGTTAACAGCATAAATTTGGTCGTATGCTAATTGGAAACAATTCCATTTCATCTATGTGTTCAAATTATTGCTTATTTAAATATGAGCCATTTTTATACGTTCCTACAATCATCCCGTGTCATCCCTGGTTACGATGTAGTTTTTTAATAATTCACAAGTTGGGAAATAGAAGGTTGCGAGATGCAAATTAGCAAGATATTGCATTGACGTAGTGATCATTTGCAAAACGTCAATTGTTGTTTACGTTGTGGCTGTTAATAATTTAATTTTATATCAGTAAAATCGGCTACAATGCCTCTCAATGCGTGAATTATTTCTTGTTTGTGAACGTGAGCTATGATTTTAAGTTTTTGCTAATGCATCCCACGTTTTATTGACTGTGCATCGCTATTCTCTCTTAGCATACCATTTTACCACATTGGTGGGTTAATATGAGAAAATACTAAAGTTTGGTATTGCATTTAAACATTTCTGACTAAAAATTGAGTCATTTACAGCAGGATAAAAAAATTAAACTCCCACTTACTTATTTAATCATGTAGAAAAATGATAAAATTTTACCATAATCATTGAATCGGGCTGTAATGTACTTATTTATTTCATTTTTTTCGTGAAAATAGGTCTATCAAAGCAAACCGTTCAATGCAGTGCAGACTAAAATAAGAGATGTAAGGTTTAACGTGAGATGAAACAGTCAGGACCGCTCGCTCTTTCGCTGCCTCCCGCTTCATTTGTTTCTCCTCCGCGATTTCTGGAGTCGCAGTTCCTTCCCCTGCCGCCCGATAACCCATTTAGCTTTAATTGCCAACTCAGTCGCCCCCGCAACTCGGATAACTCTTTTGCCCCCCGCAGCAAATATAGTTTATCCTTCCCCACAACCTTCTCCGACCTCCCCCCGAGTATAACCAAAGAGAGGGGGAGGAATCACCCCTCGATGAGTCGATCCACCTGATTACACCCCTTCCTACCCCCCGCCTAATAACATCTCACCCTCAACGCATCTTTATTTTTTTGCTTGTCCTGTTCATGTGGATTTCTACGAGATATATTTTTATTGCATTTTTTGAAAAAGCACTTGAATTTTTCCTCCATTATAAAATAATTTATAATTTTCAATATAAATTTAAAAAATTATAATCGTGGAAAAACGTAAGTTTAATTTTAATATCGCAAAATTCCGGTTGAATATCTGGATTTTATTATTGTATTTAGTTATTCTCAGCTCCGTTGTATTTATACTAGATCATGGAAATAACCGGATTATAGCCGGCGGCATACCTTCACGGATTTATCCACACATGTACAAGCATAATATGTTCGAATATTCTACAGAGAAAAATTCATTTACTTAGGCCGCCGAATTCCGTGTTGGAAAAGATGCTTCAGTGGCTTTAGAGTCAAAGCGCTGTGCAGTAATTTGGAGATTCTGGGTTTAAATCCCGGTCGCGGAAAATGTATTCACTCTGAGGAATGTCTGGGACTTAGATTTATTGATAAAGAGTTCGGTATTGAAAAGATAATTTAAAAAATAAGAAAAAAATATTTCTTCCTAATATTCCTCTTCATGCGCGTATTTATTTACCAATCACCGATCTCTTCCATCCATCTTGTTTATATAGCTTGTTTAGCCATCTTGTTTATATTTATATCTTAATTATTAATATATATATATTTTTTTTAGATCACGAGATGTGGGTAAAAAATATATATATATATATATAATAAGGGGTCGTGAAGCATAAAGTTTGAATTAATTATTAATGTGTTCCAGCAGCTTGTCTCTCTCCACACTGCTTTGACTGGGAGAAGTTACATTAGTATACCACACTGCTTAGGATGAACCCACCTAATGAAAAGACGTGATAGAATTAAAAAATATTATGAGTTTAAAGTTTTCATAACATAACTTTTTCCCTAAGTTGGTTTCAACTTTTCTTTCCTCAAAAAATATTTTTGGCTTGGCATTATATTTCATGCTTTTTTTCCTGGATTTTATCCAATTCTGATTGTCTTTAAAACTTTCAAATAAAAAATAGCAGCTGTTGTAAGAAAAATGTGTTTAAAATGTGCGAAAACGCAAGAAAAACTGTGCAAGTAGAATAAGCCTATCATCATCTTACGCGAAGTCACTTAGTGTTTCTCCTTAACCTCTCGAGAGCACCGATCCCGCTGATGCATGCATTATTCAGGTCAATGACCACAAGCGGCATTTTTACTTAGTACTCCACCTTCCTTCAGCATTTTGTGTTCTTCAAAGAGAAACGCTGCACGCTCATCAAAGATATTCAGCAGATGTTGATATTGGCTGCACATCTGGCGCTTTACTTAGGCATACAATCATAATTATTGGATTTTCGTCTAGTAATGGAGCGTTTGAAATTCCTAATATGGAGCAATTCAGTTGTGAAAACAGTTTTAAAGGTAGTTTTTTATTGAAGTACAATACCAGACTGTTCGTTAGATGAGGAGCAGTGAGACTGAAGCGTGATATAGTACAGTGAGAATGCAATGAATAATTTCAGTAACAAAATATATTATTTATGAAAACTAAATCATCCATTTTATGTGAAATAAAAATTGTTAGGCTGTGTGGCCGCGTCAATTTTTGGTTGTCCCCAACAGATTCCCTTGAGAAAGCGACCAGAATCTGTCGGGAAACATTGGCATCACCCAAAAATCGACGCGGCGACATAGCTCAAAAGTTTTTATCTAACATGACGAGTACCCGCTAAAATGTTAACGAAGCATCAATTTTATGTTTCCAAGAAAGTAGGACAAAACGAAACTTAACCTAAACTTACCCTTGTTCGTAATCTTTTTTTGTTCGTATGCCAATCGATTCTTTGCCTTTTCTTACCCATACCTTTTCCAAAGCCATTCCCAATTCTAGCCCCTAAAGAGTCTGGCCTTGAGGAATTATTTCACTCCAATGCTGCACGGTCGCTGAACGTTCATTAATTGACACTAAATTTACATATTTAACCATTATTAAATTTACCAAACAGAGAAGTTGTTGATATCATTTAACCTAAATATCATTTAATCAGCAAGTTGCGATGAAATTTTCTGGAATTCCTCCGCTTGGCAAGGATTCTGGCCGCCGCGCTGGTAGGTTCCCGGTAACTGAATGGCGCCTACGAACACCATTATCTGGCGCTGCGTTCTTGAATTTACTCATCGTGATTCCTGACTCGAGAGATCAACAAGTGCAAACTTAGCGGTGACAACGTCTGGCAACTGATTGTAACTTCTCGCAGCAGGTTGAGATGGCGTTAGTTTTATCACCACAGCTCTCGCGCACAATTCAGGAGTGCGTTATTTCATTGATTTTACACTGCATTTATTAAGTATTACTATATTAATTTATTTTGTCCCTGAACTTGATGCGTAAAAAATATGTAGAGAACCTAATTAATGATATCGATATTGCAATCAAAAATTAAATCCGTCATCCCATCAGCATTTGCATTAAAAAGACATAATAATGAGTAAAAGCAAATGGTCCTATTGAACGATCACACTACATGACCATTTTCACATGTATGGACGTATTATTATATAAGATGCTTCTTTAGAAATTAGAAAACTAGTGCCCATAATGCACTGTCTACCACGATCCGCACCTGCCTCACGAAATATATTTCATTCTCTTCTTTGCTGCTTTCGCTCTATTGAACCGTAGCCTACGTTGTATATAACGTAGGCTACGATTGAACATTCCAACTTAGAAGCCCGAGCAGGGCTCGGGTTGCACATTTCCACCCAGGGACCCGAGCAGAGCTCGGGCTGTCGGATTAAATTACTTAAAAAATATTCCGTGTGATTTTCTCGGTCCCAAACAATGTAACCTATTCATTTAGCTGTCTGCCCTTCTTATATCGACGGTACTGTCATTTAGCGCCTTCTAAATGCACTTTTTCGGATTAGGAAATGACTCCACAATTTTCACCCGTTTTCGCTCTACGGGGCTGTGAGTTCTTAGCTTGCGTGCGACCGCGTTCAACGTTGTGCGACGTATGTGTACATTTCTTGCTGAGATTGGATATTTTTTCATTGGAATGTGGCAAATAATTTAGATGAAAATGATATTTTAGAGGCCTTAGAAGAGCCTACCTTGGATTCTGGCTCTGAAGGAGAGATTGATGAAATTGCCGAAGATCCAGAATTTCCACCACCTGGTAAGGCCTTCGACTAAAGTGAGGGAACTACTTTATTTTCGTGCTCTAATTATAATTTGTAATACACATATTATATTATTAGTATTATTGTTGTTGTTATTTATTTCTAACACTGGATATCTTTCTTTGTAAACATACTGTAGATAGCAGTGATAGTAGCTCTGACAAATCTGGTAATGTACCTAGCCAACCAGCTCAACAAGAGAGTTCTTCATCGGCAGTTCCACAAGGGAGGAAGCGGCAACGTGTTTCTGCTGAAGCGCTACGAAGAATACAATGTAACGCAGATACTGGCTGGTCGGATGAGGACAATTTGCCTATTATCCCAGTGTTTGAAGAGGAAAGTGGTGTAACGGCGTCAATTGATGCCACTTCATCTCCATTTGAATGTTTCGAGCTATTCTTTCCACCATCCATGGCAAAACACATAAAAGTGGAAACCAACAGGTACGCATCATCTGTCATTGCAAAAATAAGGCGAGAAAAAAGGGTAGGCAAAAATAGCCTATGGAACTCATGGCAGCCAGTGAAGATGCACGAATTTTATTTATTTTTTTCGATTGTTATTCATATGTGCTTGGTGAAAAAATCTAAACTCAAGGAATATTGGTCCACCAACAAATTTGTATCAACGCCGTATCCTTCGTCTGTTATGAGTAGAAATCGATTTGCCGCTATTCTCTCAAATTTGCATGTAAACGACAATGCTACCTACATCTCTCGAGGAAATGAAAATCACGATCCTCTACACAAGATTCGTCCTTATTTTGACCATCTAGTGAAAATCTTTGCTTCGTCGTATGCGCCATCAGAAAATTTGACAATTGATGAAGGGGTTTGTGGATTCCGAGGACGTGTACGTTTTCGGGTTTACATGAAGAATAAGCCTGAAAAGTATGGAATAAAACTTTTCATTGTTTGCGACGCTGCATCAGGCTATGTGCTGAAAATGGAGGTATATTGTGGGAAAGGCAATGCAGACAATTCAATCATGCCACTATTTCAAAGACTGCTCCAAAACTATTTTGATAAGGGTCATACTGTTTATTCAGATAGGTTCCACACCTCACCTGCGCTGTTTGATTTTTTATGGGAGAGAAAAACAAAAGCTGTAGGGACTTGCATGTCCAACAGAAAGGGGCTACCAAAGCAAACTGTGATAAAAAGGAAGCTTAAAAGGGGGGAAACAGCGTACAAGTGGCGAAAACATTTATTGTGCCTGAAGTGGAGAGACACCCGTGATGTTTTGCTCTTATCGACAAAACATAAGATGACATCCAGTTCGGTTCAAGTCCGAACCAAGGAAGGACTTTTGATGAAAAACAAACCAGATGCCATTTTGGACTACAATGTGAATAAAGTAGGAGTGGATAGAAGTGACCAAATGATTGCTTATTGCCCTTTCAAACGTAGGCAGCTGAAGTGGTGGAAGAAACTATTTTTCCATATGTTCACCATGGCCATAACTAATGCCTATGTGCTATTCAGGGCAACTCAAAGCAAGGAGCAGAAGAAAAATTTGCATTTGTCAGATTTTATGCTGAAGATTGGAGAGGGATTACTTGAGAAAGGAACAACATTAGCTAAGGAGACATGCTCTACAACAATTTCTTCAAACAGACTTCTAGGTCGACATTTTGCGGAAAAGATTCCAGCCACAGAAAATAAATCACAACCCACTAGAACCTGCAAAGTATGTGCTGACAGGGGAAAAGCCAGTACAGGAAAAGTGACTGGGAGAGAAAGAATTTGGTGGTGTTCCTGTTGTGGTGTGGCATTATGCATGCCAGATTGCTTCAAACTTTACCACACAAAAGCAAATTATATCTTTTATGTGAATGACTAACTTGACAAGACACAGTGATATCAATGTCAGGACTTGTTATTTTTCTTCAAAAAGTGGTTGTATTGTATAAGTCATATTCATTTTATTTATGTTACAGGAAGTTCGATCTTTTTTTTATATTAAAATATAAGATTTCTTCTATAAAATTCTTGCAAGATAATTTATATCTCTAGTTATCCAAATAAACCATGATTTTATAAAAAAACAACAAAAACCCTGGGTTTCTGGCAACCCGCATATGAAAATACCACGGGCTTCAAAGTGTTAAGGGTGGTTGAATAGCTGTCTCCATGCATGGAGTATCGTCATTCATTTGTTCTCATAATACATGATGGAATTTTTTTTTTGTTAACTTAGTTTCCTCCAACTAGTTGTGGTGCAAACATTTATGCTTTAGAGTCAAAAGTACATGGATTAAATTATTTCAATTCGTCAATAAAATATGAATCAGTACGACTTATAAAGGAGCAGCTCTCGTACTCGGCCCCATAAATAATTTGAAATGACGTTTTAATGAATGATGTCATCCGTCAGATGTGAATTTTTGCAAGAAGAGTGCTTTTGTAATCACCACCTTCCTTGTGGTCACTTTCATGCCTGCTGCCACGAGAAGCTTTGAACTTAGTTTTGCATGCATGGATCACCATTACACTGATTCTTCCTGCTTATAAAGCCCTATCGATGTCATTCCTTATGAAATATGTATTGACCTTCCTGAATGGGTATTTGAAATATCTCAAGCTTGAATCACACGATCCTGATCCATGCAGTAGCGATTGATGTACTAGCGAGAACTCATGGATTTGTGCATGGTGATTCTGAGCTAAAATAGCATAACATGACATCCCGCATCGCGGATAAATCCCGGACAGAGTGATCATCAATTAAATATATTCCTTGATCTGCCGCTATTAAATCGGTAATTAAATTATTTTATTAATAGATGTGTATCTATCGTCTTTTACAAAAATTTATCATTCCGTAATTTTATGCAGAAATTTCAAGATTTACCGCAGCTGAACTCTGGTAGAAAATCATCGATTTTACTCTAAAATATAATGCTATGGCCTCTGTTTTGAAATAAAATAGCAAAATAGAGGCTATAACATTATACTATAATCGTAATTTAAACAATCAAAGGAGTGGCATTGTGTGGGAAGAGCAAGCAATATGTTTAGCGTTCTCAGGGATATATCATCGTCTCACCACGTTTACTATGAGTTTTATATTTTATCCCTTTTTGATACTCTATTTTTCATGTCCCACTTATTGAAATTTTTTAATATTAAAACTTTATGGTTTTACAAATAAAGATCAAGTTCATCTGGCATCTTTCACAACTATAATCACGCAGTCAATCCTATTTCATCAACTCATGAAACCACTGATCATACAAGGTTAGAAGTAAATCTTTATGCACATGTAAAATCTCTTCCTGTTCAAATAAAATCATGCACATAATTTTCATATGTCATAACAAGCCAGCGTTTTGTGTATATATAATATACAGAAAAGCTCGGCTTATTAACAATTTTTTTCAAACAGTAACCACTTCTATAACAGTCAGAAATTATGAGAGCAATTGTCTTTTCATATATTTACTCTCCGAGTAATTGCTGATAAATTTTGGGCACTTATCCTTAAACTGAACCCTTATTTGATCCATGTAATAATAGTAAATTTTTGGCTGAAAAATATTCGTTCCACTTGACTAAAAGCATTTGCTAGCATTGGAGTGTCTATCCTTGTTTAGCGCGATCAATAACTCCTGTAAATCTAGAAAAAGAAGGGGCGCATTTAAAAAAATATTTTTCTCTTCCCCTCTTTTCTGATGTTTAAAAACATGCTTTTGATTTCAATTTCGTATTGAATGAAAATTGAACTTTGTTTTTCCACATAAATCTTTATTCGATCACGACCGGGGTTTCGACGCACTGCATCATCCTCAGGCCAAAACAAAGCTTAATTTACATTCAATATGAACAAATTCCACAAAGTAACGCCTCAAACCATCAACTTAATTTCAATTTCGTCTGATTTTCTCCAGATGAATCCCTTTTTCCTTACTTTATTTCATTTTTCTCGTTGTATTACTCTTTGTCGCTTTATTTCCACCGTATATGCTTTCTATTTCATCACCTCTACAGTATTTGCAGTGCATGCTTGAGGTTCAGGTTGGGAAATGGCCTTGTATTTGTGTTACGACATTTGCCCGAGAAATAACAGTCACCTTTACCTACGGTTCTATTTCTCGGTCCTTCCTCTCTTGGGAAAAAAATGTCTCCTCTAGGTCCAGTAAATATTGACCTTGCTGTTCAAGTCATGTATACCTTTGGCAGGGTGTGCTTGTCAACCAACGTTTTGAAAGGGCATCTTACCAAGGGAGAAGAAAGGAAAGTCTGCCATTCCATTTTTATATCTCTTTGTTTGAGGTTCTCTGTATAGTGAGCCTACATAAAAGTTAGCTGCGACTATAGCAGGTTTACTCTCTCTTTCTCGCATGTATTTTTAAATCATTGTGTGAAAGATTAATACTTGAATTCTCTCATGACTACTGTCAGTTCAGTTGACTAGGGTTGCTTTTTGTGAATAAAATATTCGTCCATCAATATATCTGTCAAACTTCCTCGTGGAATCCCAAGGCACCCCTCAGTAATTGGAAGGGAGGTCTCAAGCGAAGTTCTAGCTCTATGCCAAATTGAGTTAGATGGGAACCCAAAAATCCATGATATGATACCACGGATATAAAATTTCGCGTCATCTTTTACTAAAATTCGCTCTAAGGTTAGCTGAAGCCGTCCATTTAAGAAATTTATAATAAGTGAGTCAGATTAAAAAAAAAATACTTGTAAGGGTCACTGTTTTAAGAAAAGAGCACAAATATTTTCAGTCAAAACGCCATAAAACAAGCGTAAAAAGAAATTAAAGTTGCTTCTCATTTTTCTTTGAGTTCACTAAATTTTCAAGTAGTTTACTCTTGAAAATCAAAACCTTAAATAATTTAATTACTGCAATTACCTTTGGGAAATAAATCAATCACGGTTGTACATAAAATAACAGTGAATATTCGAAGGTATATCCAATTGTGGGGAAGAGTAGGTTTAAAGTTTTTGAAGGAAAGCCAAAACGAGTCATGGAATTGGTATTTCTGCAATCGAGGAAGGCCCAAGAAAATATGGATGCAGCATGTAGAAGAGGTTTTAAGGAAGCTTAGTGTGCAGGTGCAGATAAAAATTGCAGAGGAAAAAGAGAAATGGAAGGTGGTAGTGAAGAAGACTAGGGACCTACATGACTTGTTGAGTCGAAAAATATGGTGATGATATCGAATTAAAAATACCGAAAAAAAAACATTCGTGCCTCCATTTTGCACGCCTTTGGTTTATGGGTATATCAGAGGAGATGTTGGCTAGCCCGATAATCAGCCAGTCGTCACCCTATTATCCATTCTCAGGCCACAGCTTAGTGCAAATCGACTTAAGGGTAACATATCGTTTAGAAAAAGTAGACGAAAATATACAATATTTACAATGAAAACAGTAAATTTAGGTCTCATTTTTTCGTATCTGTTCCTACCTAACTCTCGGAATCGATGCACGATAGAGGCTTTTATAAATGAGGGGATTTTAATTACTTACATTAAATAATGAGGCATAAAATATTTTTTTATGTTTTTCAAGAATAGAGACAATTTGCTTTTATCAGCCGCGATTACTTTATATAATGTCTATATTGAGTTCTGAATTTCACTGTCCCATTTCGAAGTTTTGGGTGGTGAAAAATTGACCAAAAAGTGCGCAAAATTAATAGGTATACTTTTTTATGGCAAAACTCCACAGTTAAAACCCGTAATCCTTACTTCTTATATTATTCAAATTCCCGTAATCATTTAGTGAATAAGGTTTGTAGCAAGCAATGCCTGAGTTTTTTTAAATACATATAATAGTATATTGGAAGACGTATTTCTGCATGTCGCGACCATGCCCTCGCGTATGATGCATGAAACTATTTCAGACTACGCTTCTTGAGTTTTTTCCTTTCATTTTAGGGAGTGGGGAGCTTGTATATACGCCCTGGGTAAAACAAAGCATGTTAGTACCTATTAAATTACCCAAGGGATAGACAGTGAAGTCAAAAATGAACTATTTGTTTTGCATATCGATGGCTAAGTTCTGACAACACGTATCTGAAAAATGGCAACTTTTCAGAAGAGCAAAGAAAGATTTATTTTTTTTATTGTATAAAATTTTAATTGAAATTAAAACCAAAAATACTTAATACTGAAAAAGAAGCATACATTTGCAAACATAGAGTTGTTTTTTGCTTGAATTAAATTTTTTATCAACAGTTTTAGCAGTATTAACTCAGACCGGCCAAATATTGAGATACGTGTTGTGAGAACTTAGCCATCGATATATTGATTTTAATGGGCATGAAAATATATTTCTGAGTATTGGGCAGAATTGAGACGAGAGGTGGTCAGAGACCCCCTCCACCGAATTTCTGAGGCTTTCCTTTGGAATTGGAATCGTCATTTTCGGAATTCGAACCCCTCTTCCCCCATTCCTCTCCCCTGCACTCTCTCCACCTCTCCATTTGCGGCCGAGCCTCAATTTCCGCGACCATTCTCATTTTCCTGCATTCCGCCTCGCTTTGACCCTTGCCACGCCTACCGCCCACATACCTCCCTCCCACGCGCCTCCATCACCTCGATGGGCAAAAAGGGTGTCCCTCTCTCCCTTTATATATCCCTGCAGTCCTTCTCTCACACTCCATTGGCAGTCCCACCCAATCGACGTCTAGTAATGGAAAAATCGATTAGAATCGAAAATGGACAGAATTAATAAAAAAGCTTTGTTGCATTCCACACGGTATTTATTAAAATATCCTCCGTCGTCGACGTTTTCAGGTCATTAACAAGAGGTAATAAAGCTAAACTTTGGCTCTGTTGTTGATAACTTATGTATAATTATTTTTATATAATAGTATTATAAAATAATTGGGTGTTACTAATACAAACAATGCTTTACTATGGTTTTCGACCTTTTGTATGTCTTATCATAGATGATGAAGAACTTTCAGCAACAACCAATTCCAGCGATAAAAGTTCCCAAAGTCAAAAATGAATCCTCCGAGCCAAAACTTTGTTTCCACTCAACGGACTGAAACTTTTTATTGCAATTTACCTCCCTTTCAAGTAGTCATTTGATCAGGATCGCTGCCCTAAAACGTATGCATAATCTTAAAACTATCAGGGCATGAAAATAAATCGTTGCCAACATATGGCTGGATCTCAAATTTGAAATATTTACCACTTAGCTTTTCAATAATTTACTCAGATGTATTTTTTTTATTTACGGTACAGTCGAATGTTAATGAAGTTTGACTCTACTTGCCCTGAAAGTTTCAAAATGATAGCATAAATTATATCCAAGTAAACAAAAGTGAAATAGATAGATTTGGCCAAACTAAACAAGCTGACCATAAAAGACTGATCGATGGGGAGATGTGTGTTCCCACGTCCATCTTCACGATCCGCCCGAGAAATGAACTCCCATCGGCTCTCGTCCTTCGTCCGAATTCTAACGCCCCCTATTCCCACCTCCCCCACGCCCGCTCCATATATCTTGCTGTTTGGGGGCCTACCCTATCCTACTCCCCAGAAAGACTCTTCATTCTCGATGGATTAAAGCTTACTTGGTGCCTAGTTCTTTTGTTTTTTTTATAACTGCCTAAAACTATTTACGTCTTACATGAAATATCTCTCATATTAATCAATATAATACTAGCACATATAAGCATATCCTAGGGAATTTCATAATATTAAAGTTTAGGAATCGTTATAGGACACAAACATTTAGGTAGATTTTTCAGACAGATAAACGCAGGTTTTACAAAAGAAATCAGCCCTAATCTACTAATTTACTTTTAGATGTTTACAAATTCTGGCAATGAGTAACTTCCACAGCAATATATAACCTAATCGTATCTTACTAACAATAAGTAATATTAGAATTAGCTATATTCTCATCCAGACCTTGATAAGAATGGTAAAAAATGTGCTGGTATCTTACGATGTTTTACTCTCCCCAGTGAAGGCCTTCTCTATTCGTACTCCCTAAAGAGAGTCCACAGTCTTTATTTATTAAATATTATTTGACGTGTACTTCTGCTCCATTGCAAACTGTCAAAAACTGCTACTTCAATATTGAAGTCCTAACTCCAACTCCTTGTCACTAAACGTCCCATAACAGAACGCAACGTATAGGAATCAGAGGGGGAGGGTATATGAAATTAAAGGTCAAACAAGTTACAGAGTGTATATCGGTGAAAGGGGTCCAGGTGGGTGAACCTTCCCAATACCCGCTATGTTAAAACTTGCCCAAACATTGATGTCGCTTCAACCTTTGATCGTCTAATAGGTGGCTGTACAGACACTCGCCCTTGCACGCATCAAGAATTTAACGGAAAGAGGCGTATTATTCCATTTTTTCACGGGAGAAACCAGTAACACATACTTCATTACGCTTTGCCTTGTCACAGTAGCGATTTTAATAGCGACAAGTTTCAATGTGAACAACGACAAATTAAAAATACCAGTTTAAATTTTTTCATTATCGTAAAGTCACGAAGCTAAACCAGTCATTTTAACAATAATCCGGGAAAGGTGGGACACAAACTACCATATTTTCATCTTCCATCTTTTGAAGAAACACATCAATGTCTCTATGTCGATATTCTTCTGTTTTTTTGTGAACTCGTTTCACTCCAACCCTTTACCCTTCCCACTTCGAGGCCCTCAAGGTGGGACTATCCCATGCATTTCAAGTAATAAACTGAGATATAACCACGGACTGTCAATGAATTTTCAACTTTCTTAACAAATTGATCGCCCTCGAGAAAACATTGAAGAAATGGGTAAATACGTATTGGTTCTACTGTAATGGCGAAATTAAAAATTGTCTTACCTTAACTGTGCGATCAGGGCCCGTGGGATATATACCTCCTCACATAATCTACTACCTATTTCCGAAATTTTCAACGAGAATTTTTCATTATCAGGTTGTCAAATTACAACCACTATTCAGGTATTAAGAATTAATTGTAATGTCTTGAAATTCATAAGCTCTGTAAGCATAGTTTTACTTTAGGTAAATGGGGAAGTGATTATCTTACAAAACTTATTTATGAATGTTTAACTCGTGGGTACTTCCTCTTGTGGAAATGGCTGAGTCCGTCGACGAATTCTTTCAATGCCATACCAATACAAAAATACACAATACAACAGATCTGACTGAACGAACAGTATTTTTATAAGAGGAAGATGTCTAGTTTGACCTCTTCCATGTCATATTGCCTGCAGTATCAACTTGCACCTGTATTCCAATTCTATTATACTGTTACCGAAAAACTTTCGTCGTCGAAGATTCGAATTTCACTCCCAGAAAAATTTATTACGGTATAAAAAAGGGTAGATTTATCCGCGAAGGCGATAAATTTACTGCTGTCGGTAGCACTCTACTACCGTAAATTCATTCCCTCGTAATTCCTCATGCTGCTTTTGACATGTTTTTACTATCACAATGGTGATTCCAGGGGAATATTATATTTCATTCCAGTCGTTTGACACCAAGATGGATATCTCTATATCGATCTGCATCTTTTTTAGTGTCCACCCTTCTCACCCCAACTCTTCACCCATCCCCCCTCCGAGGTCCACAGCGTCCCCCTTCGTAGGAAAGATGAACCACTTCCCCTCCATCTCCTCCTCCTTCCCACCTCCCCCTCTTCCCCCCTCCCTCGTCACTTGCCATCAGCTCACGTGTCCCTGGCAAACAATCCATCTAATGGCTTACCTTCATGTAATCCCATCCGCGTGAAACGCAGCGACGTGTTTTCTTCATTCGATGGGCTTTCATGGAGCAACGCCACCGTGGAGTATGATGTAGCAGGTGTCACCTGCAGTTAAGTACTGACCACGAATATTAGAAAAGAATAGAGAATAAAATGTATTTTTCCGGGACATGTGTGTCCCTTTAGGAACACACATGATTATAAATATAATAGAGTCGGAAATATTCAAAACAATATTCAGATTTACGTTAAACATCGATGTCACAGAATGCGACTTAATATATGACAAAAAAAAAACAAAAAAAACATGTGTATAGTTATCAGCAAGACAAACGTATGAATACTCATAAATACATCTGATTTTATTAACTTTTGCACAATATTCAGTTAACTTACATTTATTCAATTCACATGTATCAATATTTCATAGTTTTACTTTTTGAATTGACTTGCGTTGTTACAAGAAAATTGTATCTAAATAAAATTTGTGCCTCGAATTTTTAGTCGAACAATTTAAACATTGAGTTACTGTGGACCTCATCCTAGTGTTGCTGCCTGGAATGAGAGTATGGAGGTAACTTCGGAACGTTGCAGCCATACGGGAGAGGGCTCTATCTTTACCATTAAACATTCTTAGATGAAACAAGGGGTCCGCCATATTGTTCTACCTCGGGTGAAGCTGAAATACGCAGGGTAATATGTTAAATATGGCTACGAAAACTCTAAATTTTATGTAAAATATTTTATCCTGTGAGTCAGGTTATGATAAATCATTATGTTGACAAAATGTGCGACGGTGTCGTACCTTCTGAATGCTTCGGCAACCTCGAAGAACAGAAAAATTGGCCATTTATCTCTACCACGCAAATTTTATCCATGGCACGCACCTATAGAGGAAACACAAATAACGCGAGTAACGCAAATATGTAAATAAGCTTCTGCCAGCTTCATTTTCATCGGCTAACTCCCTATTCAGAATCTTCTATGATTTCAACCGTTGCTGTGCAAGACATTTTAAATAGCATTCCCGCGGAGACAAAGAAATGCGAGAGACAATCATTTTTTACCCCAACTTCCATTCTCAAAATGCAGGGACGCATGAAAATCATTCTTCGCAAAAAAATCCCCATTCGGAAGCTCCAAGCGAAGCGGCAGAAAACAGAAAATTGAAAAGACAAAAGAGGGGGACAATGCGCACCGCGACCGCGAAAATGGCATGCGAAGGAACTCAGCGTCATTTCATGAGGTCGAAGGGAGTGACCTTTGGCTGGGCCGGAAAGAAATGATGGGAAGATGTACCTCCGTTTTCTTAGCCTCGAGAGGGCTTTTTTGTAGGTCAGCGTTTATATGAAATGAGCGATATCATTCTGTAACGTCATACTAGCCAAAATATACAAGAAAAAGTAACCGAATGATAACAGTTGTATCAACTTTAGTCATTATTATCATTAGTCAAAAATCCTAAGATTGGTTTGACGCAGCTCTCCAATTCTTTCTCCTATCCGCTAGCCTTTCCATAACGACTACTTCTTCTCTTTCACATCCTTAATAACCTTTCCAATTCAACTCATTCAGGACCGTCCCTTGCCCTTTTTCCCTTCCGCCTGTCCTTCTACGACTGTACCCAACTTCATTTAGGATTTTTATTGGGCTGCATGACAGGTATAATATACAAAATGAAGCAAGATACATATGGTACAAGAGTGCATGCAGTGAATGCATCAAGAAATGTCCTTTGGTATTCCCCATGTCGCCGAAAGTTAACGAGGTTTAATGAGTTTTAGATCATGCCCCTCTCGGAAAAACATGCACACAAAACACGAATTCACAGTATAAGCCAGTAGCGTAGGCACGGGGGAGGTTTTTCCAGGTTACAACCCTCCCTTTGAGCCTTTCCTTCCCCGGACCCCCCCCCCCTTACCTTGGGGTGTTATTCATACACCCTGGAAGGTCCTCGAAATCTCCGGTCAACCCCCCCCCCATTTTTAAATCCTGGCTACCCCACTGGCTCGAGCTTATGCATTGAAATCGTTTCTTTCCTCGTGATACACCAGTTCTTTGCATGGAGCAGTATTATTCCTTGGGTAATTTATAAGGAGACTGAAGGGAAAAAAAAGGTAAAACACTCAGATCGCATATTGAAGGGGATATTTTTTCCATAGCCGTCTCTCACTTCGAAGATTTCATCTGTGATATGAACCTGGAATCTTTCGATCAGCAGTCATGTGCTACTGAACGGGCCATTACACTACATGGATGAATAAATACAGCCATTTAAGTAAACATTTTTGGAGATGTGAGTTACCGCCAAGCTAACATCGTTCCATGCAACCCAAAAATATAACACAGATACAGTTACAACGGAAGTGAGCACTTGAGAGCGATAACTAATTTAAATAAATCCATCCATCTAAGGTCAGCAAGAAAAGACGCAGAGCTAAAGACAAATTACCAAAAAAATAAATAAAAATGGGAAAGGAAAAAATGCAATGAGTCGTCATAGCATCCGCAGCGATTTATTTCTTGAATTGAAAACTACTGTTATCTCTTATAGTACGAGGAAAGAATAATCTTGAATATAGTGCATAAGTCTTTTATCTTCCTCTCACGATGCCTTCTACCGTGACATGGCAGACACCCTAGATTATTATCACATAATCTGTGAAAATTCCGCTCCGAATTTCCTAACATAGTTCATCATGTATTTGGCACTATGCTAAATACAACGTTGAAGAAAAATTAAAAAGAAAAAAGATATGAGGAATGCGTGTTGCCGGATTCGTGACCGGAAGAAGTTCATGCATCGGAAATCAACATCACATCGATAGAGAGAGAGAGAAGAAAGATAGACTGGCACGACTGCGATGGCATGATGGGAAGGAATATCTGTGCGTCTTTTTCATGTTTCCCACAGTCTTTCTCCTGTGAAGTCAAAGTTGGGCGGAGGCTGGTGTCTTTTCTCCATCTTTTTCCCTCAAAAATCCACCGCCATACTCTTTTCGAAACTTCCGTCAGAGGTGATCCACGTCGCGCCTTCTGTTTCAGAGTTTCTCCTCCCACTGAATTCTTTCCCCACCCCTCCTCGGATGTGAACACCATAATGCCCCCCCCCCCCCAACTCACCCTCTTCTTCCACTCTTCTCCATTCCAAACTCTCGGCTGAGCTGAGGAAAAATATCCCCTTCAATTTGCGATCAGAGTGTCTTACCTTTTTCCGCTTCAGTCTCTTCATAAATTACCTACCTATGGAATAATACCGCTCCAAGCAAAGAACTGGTGTACCACGAGGAAAGGAACAATTTCAATGCACAAGCTCAGAATACTCATTGGTGTTTTGTGTGCGTATTTTATTCGAGATGTACATGATAAAAACGTTTTCCTCACCTATCCAAATCAATCGTCGGGTTGAATAAATAAGTTAAGAGGCGAGAATGTAGCACGCATGTGGCATACGTATTAATGCTCATGATTCATCACCTCATCCATATCAAAACCCTTTAAGGAATCTTGTAAAATTTAGCTCGTTTATTTTAGCTTTAGCGGCAATTATCAGTAGCTGTAAAAATGAATCGCTTCTGTTCATTTATCTTAAAATGGCAAAAGCAACTTTTGTAAATTGTGACCTAACATAATATGTTCACGGGTATCATATTAATGTGTAGTAAATGCTATTTACTAAACTAGTGAAATAGAGAGAGATTTTCAATGATGTATGAACATTGCCATGATTTAGGATACATCACGGGTGTTTAGGTTTAAACTTTGATAAGAATCTTGTTTGTATTTCTTATTTTGGATTAGATTCAAGGTTTCCATCTCCGTCCACCCTGATCTCTCGGCTGAGGAAATATATCCCCTTCAATGTGCGATCGGAGTGTTTTGCCTTTTTCCGCTTCAGTCTCTTCATAAATTGCCCAAGGAATATTACCGCTCCCAACAAAGAACTGGTACTGCACGAGAAAAGGAACGATTATAATGCATAAGTTAAGGAGACATGCGGTGAGATCGTGCACTTTGTGCATTTTTTTCAGTGTTTGAAATGATCAAAAAACTCTCTTCTCACCTATCCAAATCAACCTTCGAGTAAAATCATACATATCACGGCCTTACGTCATACTCTTTAGAGTTAGCTTGTAAAATTTAACTTTAGCCTCAGTTATTAACAGCATTAAACATTACACTCAGTTGTTTTTTTATATTTAAGTTACAGAAAAATTGTTGGAAATGGTGGCTTTTCAAAATATTTTCACGGGTTTCATATTATTATGCAGCAAATGCTATTTACGTAAATAAAGAATGATACATTTTCAATTACGTATAAATATTGCGTGATTTTGGATACATCACGGGTATTTAGTTTTTAACTTTGATAATAATTTTGTTTGTATTTCGTATTATGGATTAGATTCTAGTTTCTACCTTTCTCAGGTCCGAAGTCTCAGCTGAGGCAAAACATCTCCTTCAATTTGCGATCAGTGTGTCTCCCTTTTTTCCACTTCAGTCTCTTAATAAATTACCCAAGGAATAATTCCGCTCCCAAAAAAGAACTGGAGAAGCATAAGAAAGGAGTGATTTCAAGAGACTCTTAGGGTAAGTTTGTGTATTGTATGGGTGGTTTTCAAAGCTTCGTGATCAAAAAAATCATCAGCCCTCGTCAACTTTCGGCAACATGGAAAATTCCAAAGGACATTTTTAATGCTTTCACGACTTGTATTCATTTTTCTTACGTCATATCTTCCTTCATACTGTATTTTTAACCTGTTAGTAAGCCCATTAAACTGCTTTAATAATTTTTGGACGAGACACGAAGAATACATAATTTTGTTCAAATTTTAAGAAAAATTCTAACAGTTGTCCTTGATGGAGAGGCGAAAACAAGATGGCTTAATCGGGCTACGTTTTACGGAAATCGCAATTGAGAAACCATATTTTTATGCAGGATCTTTCCATGAAAGTAGCCTATGCCTAGGAAATCCATTTATTCATCTTGCAATGTATAGGCTATAATGACGAGTAAAGCAAATGCTGTAATAGCTCTCTTATATATGAATCGTAACCGAGAAAAAGCATTACGTCCAAGTTGGACAATTTTTCTATACGTTGTTGCTAGGTGCAAGAGTCAATGTTTCCAACTAAAAGGAAGCATATCACCTCGGTTTTATTAGAATAACATTTTTCCCTTTAGCATGAAATGTTGCGTCTTGCAACTAGCAACAACTTAAAGAAAAAAAAGAAAAATCTTCCCACTTGGACGTGATGCCTTTGTGCATTTAGCGATTCATATATCAGGGAAGATTTTGTTACTACATGCTAATGCTAAAAACGGATAAAAATAAAAGAATTGGGATTGAGTTTGAGAAAATATTACAAAATAAACTTATGCCTACGATGAAATAACGGTAAATTAAGTACATATATGCATTTGCATATACATGCTTGTAACACGTTCTTTTAGCAAACACTCAATGTTCTTTGCAGCATAATAATCATGGTTAAAAAAAAACATTTTTCTCGTTTCCCTTTACGTAATATAATTTTGAGTAACTGGCAAATAAATGCTAATAATAAAGTCAAATTATGGTAGTTGCATGAAAATGGCACCACGGCCGGCTCAAAGAGCTGGATAATATTTACAATTAAAAAGATAAAACTAAATCATCTCCGTAATATTATTAAAGCAGGGATATATCGTTTATTAATGTAGACCTATTTTTAAACTTTAAACCTTTCGAATTTTTCCAACATACATCTAGGCTTAACGGAAAATTTTTCATTTCTCTGGAACAGCAGTGGACTCGATTCGCCTAAAATCGGGTTCACGCTGTCGGGGTGCTAAGGGAAAGAAATGGGAGAGATTCAGAAGTAATTAGGTAGGACCATTTCCTTAGGGAGACGGCAAGGAACTCACTTCTGAGGCGAAAAATAAAAAACCGGAAAATATAGCTTTAAGGGAAAACTTCGATCCCTCGCTGACGATAAGAGAGGGAACAGCCAATCAGTTCTTTAACGGTTAATTTACAGCACTAAATAATGAGACGCAGCGTCTAAGAATCCACCTTAAGAGTGAAGCTACTCTGGAAAATACAAAATATTCTGTTTATTTCCTTCTTATGCTATTTCCCCTGATATACATCGGGAAATCGATCGGTCAAAGATAATGCATATTTATTTATTTAAAATATTTATTTCTTTTTTATTGGTAGATGTAATTTTTAATGGCAGTTCAACATTTCCAATTTTACTTCCTTCACATGTTTGTTTCCCCAGTATATCTCAAGAATTTAATAGATGGACATCATTAATTTCGGGAATTTCATATTTTTAAATCATCATTTTTTATTTACAAGTATTGATTTTGCGAAATATTCCCTAGGAGAGAAACTTCTCTAGGATATTTCATGCATGTATATGGCATATTTATGATTTTCAGTGTAATAATAACATTTTATCTCTATTCATGTTCGAGGAATTGAGGAAGCGTTTAGTGTGTCCCACAGAGTATTCATCGATAATGCTATACCTCCATTGCTGAACAGTTGCGTTATAAAGGCATGAATCAGGGAGTAAAGATTTGTGGATAGTATAATGCAGAGGAAAAGAAAAAGAATCTATAATGATCTACCTACCATTCGTGATGATAGATAGTGAATTGAGGAGAAAATAAGGAGGATATACCACATAGTAGAATGTGGTCAATTTGTATGGAGGAGGAAAATACCATTCATGAAAGATTTAGCTCTAGAACTGTCCGTCTTTTTTTCCCCGTCACGAATTTTTATTACTCTTAATATTAAACTTACCTCTCACCTCCTAAAAATGCAGTTGCGCTAAATTATCTCTGACTGGAAGAATACGTTGGCTACGGTTTATTCAGTACCGCTCAATAACTACTCATCTCATATAAGAAATATATACTTAATCCATTTCTCTTATGATTTTATACTATACATTGATGGTTTTCTGCCATCTATAATTCGTTAAAAAGATGGCTCAATTCAAAATTGGATAAATCCACGAAAGAAATATTCGTTCGCCTTGATGGATGGTATAATATTGGAGAATTTTTAAAAGTATGTACTTATGCCTGCGATGCAATATCAATAAATGAATTTACGCTCAATTAATGCTCATGGCGTGAATTTCATGAGCAGCTTTTATGAATCGGAGTACCATTTACGGCATGGCGAGCATTTACGGTATGAGTGGTTATGACGAGCAGTTTCATGATAATATCACCTTAATCACTACATTTTTGTGACAAAAATATTATTTACTATCGCGATTAATAACGAAATAAAAATTGGTTCAAAGGTTTTGCTGATTCCAAAAATGACCAGAGATAATATAACCACTATAGATTAAGGTTAATGAAGTTGTATTTTATGAACAAAATATTTCTACAATTATCTATAATGCTGGAAAGTAGAAAATACTTTATGTATTTACATGGGTAAATCGATTGGTAAAAATGACCGATGGTGACGCGAAATGGAATTTCTAGGTTGGCAGCCAGACCCGATTGTTTTAGTTGTAAAATGTGGATAAAAGTAACGAGGAAACATAATCAAATATGCACTAGAGGTTTCTCAAATTTGAGAATGTCATAGTGTACAATGTCAAAACTTGGGTCATACTATAAAAAAATTATGGAACATTCAATATAAGTGTATCTGGGATTATGTTTCTTATCACACAGTTACCCCAAATATCGCCATCCACCCTCGAGTTGGTAACGATGAAATTAATTTAATCACATAAATCCTCCCTTGAAAGGGATTTATATTTTTAGTATATCTGTAGAATATTTCACAAGGAGAATTTTTGCCATCAATAAGAGCCCGTATTGGGTTTTTAGGGTTAGAGGAAAGGCTGGAAAGCGAGAGACAGTGTCTGTATTCGTTGACGGTAGAGTGGCATCCAAAGGATGATGGACGGAGCGGAGGCACGAGACGGAAAAAGGTCGCAGGTGGATAATGAAGGAGGCCGGCTGATTGTCCAAATTGACGCTAATCCGCCACGCCCCCTCCCCCGTCTCTTTCGGGCATTTACGCCCCCGCATTGACTAACTGAAAGGTGTCAGCGAGAATCATGGCGTCGGGGACGTAACCTTTCCCTCCCTCTGGGCTGTCTTGTGCAAAAATTCCATTAATCACACGGGTCTCTCTCTCTCTCTCTTCTCCCTTTCACGGGACTGCACTTGGAGGAGCTGCGTCTGGAGAACTAAGTATTTTTACTATAGTCGCTCGAAAAGGCTATCTTCTAGCCGGGGTTATCTCTCTCCAATGAACCGCAGTCCGGCTAGAAGCCCGATTAGTCAGTCTTATTTTTACTATAGTCGCTGGGAAAGCATTAGATCTTACTAACTGGCTTCTCCTTCCCGTGGCGGTTTAAGGTATTTGGGCCCTCATTAATTTCTCGTAACTTTTCAGGTGGCTTTCCAATGTATGGTTTTCTCCACCATCTGAACAAAAGTGGATGGAATGAAGGTTCACATATATATATTAATGAGAACGAGTCGATTGCCATAAGATAGTTACATCTTCAGGTCCATGAACTATGTTATGAAACCCGGGTTGTGCTTTTTTTATATACATTAGTAAACCTTACAAAGTTTATTAATTTATTTTCCATACTGGAAAATTTTCACACAATTAAGCCTAAAGTTATCAGTTATGCAAACAAAAAATATTTAACAATAATTTAAATAAACGCCACTTCTCGACGCATATTAGACCTCAAAAGCATTAACTTAGCGATATTGCATAAATATTAATATTACATACCCCGAAGAGATGCCAGGCCTGGTAAGTAATGAACCGTCCTCACCAAAACAATGGCCTTAATCCACCTCTGACTCCTTCTTGCCTTTAAACTTTCTTTTGAAAATTAATTTTTGCATAGAATATACTACTTAAACTCTTACATAGTCATAGCACGGAGTAGGTAGTAGTTCCACGCGAGGGCGCATATAATGGCTCTTTCCGGGAAGGAGATGCCCCTGATCGCCCTTCATGGGACTGTAATTAGCTACTCTAAACATTGATGTGTCCCCAATGTAGATCGTAGCCTGTGAGATGAAAGGCGATCGCGTATTTTGATATGAAAAAAGGAATTTTCTTGGAATTTCTCTGGGTAATTTCGATATTCAGGTCTTCCGCTATCTCTCACGTGTGCCCTGCTGAAGAGTAACTTAAGATGATGGACTGATAATAGCCGGAGGAAGGGGAAATATAAGAGCAGCTAAACTGAATGTATCTAAGGACCATAAAAAATAATCTTTATTAATATACATACCGTACGAATAATAATATGTAGCAAAAACGTAGCATCACTGGGTGCTAAGGCTATTCCCCCGTACATGATTAATTTATCTAATTTGGATTTCAATACTTCATTTTTTCTCCATTCTTTGGGTACGCTCATTGTTTCATGGATAACTTCAACCAAGCCTGGGTTTTTACTCTCTGAATGTATTATACCTGCTGGTGTTCTTGGACTGTAGCGATGCAACAGGATAAATCTTCTGTTTCACGTAGCTAATATTATCGGAAGCTCGAAGTGGACAGTATCAAATGGAATAATGTATCATTACTACCGAACAAAGAAACCATTTTCTAGTAATATTAAGAAATTTAACTATTTTGGAACATGATTAAGGCTGTGGAAACAGCAAAAATAAAATTCATCGTAAGTAAGATAATTGCTAAGCTTTTTTTCAATGGTAAGGATTCTGGCGAGATAAAATACCGAAAATATGTGTAAATTCAGTGTCTAGAATGACGATGCCTGAATATATCAGAAAGAATTAGCTGCATAAGGTACTTTGAACCTAATAATTGATGAAATATGTCGGCAAATGCTTTCTGCACAATGGAAATGTCGTAGTTCATGACAAATTTATTAATCCTATAACAACGTTTATACACTTTACCATTATTTTGCGTAATATCTCAGAAAAAATATTTGCAAATAATATTAATGGCTAATTTTACCACTTTTCTAGCACGATTGAAAATTTAGTGAGTAACTCTTCATTGATGGTTATTTGCTTTACACAGTATCTTCTCCAGTGCATTCCTTGCCAATAACTAAAAGCCAATTTCATGATAGAGCACAGTCGGGATTGGTGATTACTGATTGGCAAAGGAAACGCTTTTCCACCGTTTGACACCTTCAATCCCCCATGCTTCCGTTCCAGCATCTTTTATTTATTGCGTTCATCGTTAAGTGCCGTTGCGTTTTTGTGGGCGCGGACATCTCGCAGGGCAGAGCGAAGGATAATAAAGCGGACAATTTTTTTCCGCATAAGAGATCGGTGGAATTGTGTCGGTCTTTTTCTAACATTGTCAACCGGCGATTGGAAATTGTTCCCCGCGCCATTTGGGGAAATGTGTCGACGCATTTCATTTCCGGAGCCGCCGCCAGAGAGCACCCCCTGCGCGTCGCCTCGCCAATTCACTCCCTACCATTCCTCCTTCTGCCCCCCATACCATCGTTTCCCCTCCCTCCCAGAATCACCATTTACCCCTCACTATCCAAAGCGCTGTATACCTCCCACCCCTTCTGATCATCCCCATACCCCAAGTACTACCTAAACGCAACCCCCCATTCCCGCCTAAATATATATATTCGTCATTACCTCCCTCCTACCCAACCAATTCAGCTCACACCCCCTAGTTAAAAAAAAAACTTTCCCCCGCCACGAAAATAATCAACCACCCCTTCCACACACCTTTCTCTAATTTCCTCCAACTTTTCGTCCGCACTCAGCTTCAAAAAAAAAAATGCCTACCGTTTTACATTTTACCCAGTTTGTCGTTTTCTTTTTTTTCCTCAAATCCGCTTAATGTTCATTTCCGCCCGCCCAGCTCCCCTCATCAAACTCTTTTTTCCTTCCTTCCTCCCCCACCCACTCGCAGTTTCTTATTCCCAACCTCTTCTCCTCTCGCCCCCCGCCGATAGACGCCTTCAACCTCTCCTTCTCATGCCCCTCCACCACCCACCCACTGCTTAGATTTTTTCGGAATTTTTTCTATGCTTGTCTTTGAAGAAGGTTAGAAATGAAGTCGCTATGACCATTAAGATAGCTCCTCAGGGTGCGAATATATTGCATGTAACGTGGAAAATCGTCTTGGGCGTTACTGTCATATATTAAAAGGTCTGTTAAGGACGTATTGTTAAAAATAGTAAGGAAAAACTTGATTATGATCATTATAACTACCTAATGTTTAGTAGGTAATTAGACATTGCGCATAATAGCCATGTGGACAGGCCTCTAGTATTTCTGGGGTATATGAGGGGTAAGAGTGATACGCAGAAAGCGATTAACAAAATTTGAAGTTGTCAAAATGGTGAGGAAAGATTTTAAGGTTTTGGCGAAGAAATGATGGTGAAAAAATCTGAAGGAAATATACTAAGGAGAAAAAGGGACGCCAAAATAAGTAAGAGAAGTGAATTTGTCCCTTAAAATATGTTATGCCTTGCCTAAGCTGAGTCAAAGTTTTAGTGTCTGCCAATTGAGCCAAAGGTTCGCTTTCCCATCGTACGTAGGAACGCTTCGGTGGCGGCGGGGTTAGTCCCTGCCTGCCAAATCAAAGGTTGCGGGTCGGAATCCCGGCAGGGTAATTTACCCCTATACAGAGCATGGATGTCTGTGCACGTTTGATTTTCAAATGCTATAAAAGAAGCCGATGTAAAGGTTTAATAGTCCAGTTTTCGGAGGATCGGAAGTAAATATATTTAAAAAAAAGTACATAACATTCAACGAACGGAGATGCGTTAATTTTTCCTCCGTACTAAAACGAAGATAAAACCAGCATCCCAAGAGTTTGCAGTTGTCGATAATGGAACTTGGGCTTATTGTTAAGTTTGGCAGTTTTCAAACCAATTGGATCACTCAACTGATTGATATGTGATACCCATTTATAGTGTTGCCCATATTTTGGAATCAACTCAAGTAATCAGGGTTGTGCTTGGCATAGTATTTCTTTTGCGAAAATCAATAAAAATGTTATCTGCAAATTGAACAATGTATTATATATTTAAATGAATGGCCCGAACATTTATTTACAGCAGTGTACGATATGAAGTCACTATATTCGGAATCAGCTATAATGAGTGGTTTATAAAACTGTTTATGTTAGTACAATTAAAAGAAAATCCGGAAATTTCGCCAGTAATGTGAAGGTTACAGTACAGAGTACGAATATCTTACCGCAAGAAAATTAATGAAAGCATGTGAGCCATATTATTTTGGTTACTTTCACTTTTAGTCATTATATTTATCCACAGATGGCGTTCGTCTCTTATTCTCTAGCAGATTTTATTTCTTGAATTATGGCAGAACGATTTTCGACAGACACTAATTACTGGATTCTTATGTATCTATATTTCAATGCAGGTATCATCGACGGTCAAAAATGCTTGAACGGAAGTAAAAATATCTCATTACAATACGTTTTAGTGAAAATTAAAAAAAAAATCGTATTTTGATTTATTGTTCTTATTGTGCATATGATGTATAACATACATTCCTAGCAGCAGAATTCAAGGTACAACTTCCAAGTGATAGGAACTGATGAGCTGAGTTATCAGTAAGAATATGGGTAGCTAACTAATACTGCTGAAACGAGTTTTTACTTCGGAGTTTTTTTTAAGTGATATAAATCCGCCAGTTTTGTGTACCCAAGTTTTTAGCGTTTTCTTTTGCGGCGGTCAGCTAGATGTAAAAAATTTACCTACCTCTCGGTAACATTTATAGAAAGCATTGGTTTCAATTTATAACTTCTTTATTACCATTATATTTACAATAAATGAGTTATAAAAATTCATTGTGCGCTGTCAAGCTCCCAGTTTTACATCCGAGGTTATACTATCCTCTGGCTGGAGCAGTGAAAAGGGGTTGTGGTTAGTTAAGAGTCGCACTTTTGGTTGCATATTGAATCATCTTTAGTTCAAGAACCAGCCGAACTTGCGCTTCATTCTCATCTGTCGGAAGTAGTCGCCGATGCGTCTTCCACGCTCGGCCCAGTCCATGGGTGATGCGGGGTACGAGGGTAGTTCCCAGGGGGGTCGTGCCATCACCTGCCGACGGGGTCTCACCTGTGAGGGGGTGAACGGATGACTGTATGAATAACAAGGAGGGTGGAATTTCCAGAGTAAATAGTAACGGAGCTAACAAGGTGGCTTCGCATTTACCGAACATATTTGAGAGATATCAAATAAGTTTCTTTACCCTACAGCCGCATTGTTATGAGACATAATTGAAATCTCTATTGAGACATAATCTGGTGGTATTTACTGTGTCAATTATTAAATTTCGAGCCAAAATTATAAGGAATTAATTAAGAAATAAATAAATTCCTAGAAACTATAGAAGTATAATTAATGGTGCATTAACGTTACAAATCAGGTTTATGAAACGGTATGAATACCTTTATTCTTCGATTACTATCATACATTTCTGTTGGAGCTCTTCCATCCTTGAATGACTTACTAATTTTACTAATGACCGTAGCATATTATACTCTCAACATTATATACTTCATTTAATCCACTATTATGATGGCTAAACATATCTTAGCATATTCCAGTCATAATTTGAGATTTACGATAGGCTTCCTAACCATATCTATCTAACTTACTGTATGTATTGATGAATGCAAATAATTTTTTATTGTATAAAAGAACGTGAATGCTTTGTTGTTGGCCATTATGCAGAACTTTTAGAGGCAGAATAGGTAGGTAGAATTTGGATTGGTTAGAAATATGGCTGTATCTGACTTATCATCTACTATTACATTTTACGCAGTCGCAAGGAATGCCACGAAAGGTCTGAATTGATATCTCCAAGAGGATCTGTTATGTCATCGCATAACCACCCGAACTACTCGCTGGTGCCGAGTTATCTTAAGGCCGTGCTTACATTTAATTGTGTATCTAAGCGCGTAACACTTTATTCATGCCATTCGCGCTATCAACTTCGAGGATATGTTACTGCAATGGATGCTTGGATGAACGTTGCATCGCTATTACTTTCCACGGTATCATATTCCATTCTCTCTGATTTAGAATTCAAATTCAAAATTAGATAGAATTAAAGCATGAAGGACAGACTACTTTATCTGCAGGCAGTGTATAATTTTTAAGTAATTGTGAATGAAAATAAAATTGTGGACAAATATTATTTCACACCTTAGTTTCAGAAAAGGATTTCTTGTTATAGCATTATTGTGTTCTACCTATAGGTATCCTTCATTATTTGCCTTCTTCTCTTTTATCCGTGCAACTAAATTCGCTTTTGAGATAGTCGATGGCGTATCGTGGTGTTTTCAAAGGCGCTTAACCCTCATCTTAGAAATTGCGCGTAATAAAAATGTTATTTTAAATCTACTTAACATAAGTTTCGTCTGATATTTATAATTAATAAAGAAATGAATTGAAAAGTAAAACTTGGACAATTATTCTCCTAATTACCCTGAAAAATTATCTCGAACAGTTTGTAAATACTGCTATGGGGCACAAAGTTTTGTATCTTACTGCCTTGCTTTATCTAATTTGACGAATGACCGCATAGCAATGCAGGACTTGGATTGGAATAAAGCTGCGTGTTACCGCAGGTAATGTGCATTATTATGTTAAGTAACTATAATAGGATATCATTTTGGTTTACCGTCCGTCGCCATAGCTGCTACGCGCCACTTATCCTCTGTCGTGCTTGAATGTGATATTTCAAAGATGCTATCTGACAAAGCCAGCGAGCAAACTTCTCTCGTGATAACCCGAGAAAAGTCGCAATCTGCTCCTCTGTACGAGATGATGGATGACGGGGAATGTGAGGTGAGCGCGGGTTTGTGATACGCACAGACTCCGAGTAGTGTTCATTCGCGGAAACAAAGTCCCCTACGAACGAAAGATACTCGAGACTCGTCTCATTTCACACTTGTCTTGACAAATTCATCAGGAGAGTTCTCGGCTCCAGTTTTACCGGCAAAAACCCAGCCATCTTGATCTCCCACCTCGAGCATAGGAATGCATTTAAAAACTTGATATATTTCTGTAAAAGAAAACGTGGAAACTTCTTCACTTTTCCGTCAAATTATGCAAAAATTAAAAACTATATTTTTTATTCCCGGTATCTCAAGTTGAAGTCGATTGCAGTAAAAAAAGTCTACTGCCATTTTAATCTCTTTCTGAGTTGGGCTTGGGTGTCGTATTTGTCAAAGATATGAGCGTTCTTTAATGTGATACATTTTATTAACGTATTATAAGTGAGATCCGCAGACCATCATGTGCATTATTCTTAATTTTAAGACGAAGACGAAGAAGATTTTTCTTAATCAATAAAAAAATTCTACTGCCATTTTAATCTCTTCCTCATTTGGGCTTGGGTGTCGTATTTGTCAAAGATATGAGACTTTTTTAATGTGATACATTTTATTAACGTATTATAAATGAGATCCGCAGACCATCATGTGCATTATTCTTAATTTTAAGACTGAAGTGAATAAATAGTTGGGTTAATGTTTTCATAAAATACGACTTATCTAGAGATATCGAAATCGTAAATAATGTTGATCATCTATTTTCCCATCCAACTATGATTTTTATAAATTTATTCGTTTCTTAACGCCTTGGTCAGCGGTGTCATTCACATTAGACAGATATAAACAGCCAGGCGTCACCTTTCACTCAGATCCATGATAAAATGGTTCCCTCAGTGTTAGCAGCTTAAGATTTTTCCAAACGATAAAAGTCGACTTTAGGAGACAATTCTGCGGCGTTGTAAGATTTTTAAGAGAACGCTATACTCACTTTCCATCGGATTTCATTAGCCTATTATCTAGAAGTAAAAAAACTTCTGAAATATTAATGCCTCAACCTCGAATTTTTCAGTGTACGTATATTTATTGCCGGAGTTGACCACGTCAACATTTGCCTGCATCATAATTACAAAAAGTTAGCATCATTCGCATAAGTTTTCAAAAGCGCGAAGAACCATTTCGTGTATATTTTATCTTTTATTGTAGCTTGGTCATGCTCATGACTCATGCCCATGGTATTCATGGTCATTCCAATTTTAACAATGTGTACTCAACGTATTCTGAAATTTCCCATGAGTCCGTGATTGAATTTCCGATCGAAAGGAATTTTTCCTCATTGCAATTCTTGCGAATTTCACAGCTGTTCACGCGGCATGATTGAAATATTACACATAATATTATCATATTGAAATATTTAGGGCAAATATTTTAGACCGTTGTCAGCATTTGCGTGTATCTTCATACTGAAAAATTTTCCCCGTTTTTTTTGCCAGTTATAATTTTTTATATTAGAGATACAGGAAAATTTTGAAAAATCCTCCTCTATATGCATTGAAAAGTTCAAGTTTATAGTATAAATAAAATGCAATGAGCAACTCGTCACCAAAAAAAGGCAAAACTCAACTACCTGCCTTAGGAGTTACCTTCTGGTAATGATAAACTTTCTTGGAATAATCAAGACTAAGAGGCCTCCACAAAAAATTTTTGCGAGTTGAAATATTTTTTTGGAAACTACTCATTTTTGATTAATCCGTCATTGAGACAAAATGTGAGTCAATTTTACTGGGTCCTCCAGAGCGTTTTGCATAAAGCAGATATGTCCTTATATATCAAATTTTGTAGAGTTCGCGGTCTCTGGGAATAACATTTAGGGGTTCAAATACAACCCTCCTTAGGGAACAGCTTCTCTCTCTTGTGGTTTGTTCCATTAGCAGTCTCCTCATTCGGTTCTTACCTCAGCCTGTCCATGCCTACGTCCCTCGTCTCCAGAGGACGATGAAGACCCAGCAAGAGGTCCCAAGGGGCGCGGCCGATGGCGCCCGACCCCCCAGAGACCTTCGCCCTCGGAGGGCACGAGCGGGGCACGGTCGGAGGGCTCCTCCGGGATGCGCGCCGTGATCGAGGTGACGGTCAGCGCTAGGAGCAACGCTGGAGCGAGGCACAGGATAAGCCGGAGTCCCATGTCAGAAGTCTCTAGGGGTGAAAAGGAGAAAGGGGTTATACCATGGGGAATTCGTAAATTCAAACAGGGGTTGGCGAAGTACAGACTTTCGTGACATGAGCGTTGTTATCACGAATACCAACTACAGTAGAGGAATTCAAAAAAATAAACACATCTTTGTGGTATTTATTTGTTTTAAAGGTCCTTAGGGTATTTTATATTAGAGGTGGTGAATATAACTTACCAAGAATACAAAATCTCCGTCATTGTAACACTGTTCACATACTCAGGCCAAGAACAGAATTACTTGAACGAAGTTTCCTATCATTGGAACCGAAACTTTACTGTGAGTAACCAAAATACATAACTGACGAAAAGAATGAATACAGATATTGGAAAAGGGTAAAGATGCGCTTGTTGGCACACAATGATGTTTCAAATTTGCATGGATGAATGAGACATGGTGATGAATGGAATGAGATACAATGATTTTATTAATTAGTGATTTTATATGTACTTCCAGCATGGTAACATTTCTTTTGAAATATGCACCAAAGCACAATAATTGAAGAACGAGTCGGTAACCCCAAAACGGAGTATTAACTCCAAAGGGGTACCTATGCTCCTGCAACCATGCATTACTTAAAATTTATATTTATGTAGAAAAATAAACATTATTATTATTAATTTCCCTACAGCCGCTTTTGCTCTCACCAACAGTGTATAGTGAATGAGTTTACAATAGTCGCTGTTAGTAGAGTGATTCGAATTTCACAACGTGGTAAGGGATAACTAAGGCTAAAAGACCGGAGGCTTTCCTAGTGAATACAGTTGATAAATCTTCTCGGGCTAAGAACCGAGTAAGGCTAATGAAGGTCAATGCCTCTCATCAAAACTGTGACCTTAAACAGCCTTTCTCGGTGCCAATCTAGAGAAGATTTTGTTGATAATTAAGGCTGTTAACTGAAAATTTTATGCGTGAAATTATGATCTATCAAATACATGTATGTTATATTTCATAGTCTTTCAGCGCATTTTCTTACGATATCAATTATCATTGTGCCAAAATTGAGAATTTATGGATCTTATGGAAATCATATGGATCACTCTGAAAACCTATAAAACATTGCACATATTGGCATCCTAAATCAAACTTGTACGGGCAATATAGTCCTCTTGGTTTACATTCAGCAGCCTTACATTTATTGAACCTTATGGCTAGATCTACACGAAAGAAAAAGAACAAAAGTTAAGTCAGCTTTGACTTTCATGTGAGTGTTCTCAGCCGTCCCAAGCACTTGTCTGGTAGTCTTTCAAAATCGGAAAAATTTTCCTATCATTCTTCGTGTTTTACAAAGTTTGAAACACTCATCCATTATTAATAATGACTAATTTGATTTGAAGGTGATTCTAAGATAATCTGCGAAAAACATAAAATTTTGAGTTCAACTAATAAGTAACTTCAACTAACTGGTAAATACTCCCAATATTATAAACTTCTGTTCATTTTATTTTTAGCATGAATTGGCACTATATAGTGAATACATGGTATGCTATCATGATATTTTCATTATTAGCGAAAATAATCTGGTGAATATTATTCATAATTAGCCCCTCTTCTTTATAAAAAAATTGATCTAGGTAAATTACATCCTCATCTTACTCGAAACGAAATTTTTAGCTGGTTGTATAAGGTAAATGGAGATTTGTTATTCCATATGTAGAATTTTTATTTTCGTAAAAGTATGTTAGCCTCAACAAAATACTAACCTTACCAGTCGCGGGAGATGATGAGCTTCTGATTGTGGAGCAGGTTAACTCGTCTCCTCTAAACCTCGGCGTGTGCCCCCAATGCACCAAAGTCTTCGTTTTATATCGCCTCCTCGCGTGCGTATTCTGGGTCAATGGTCGTATTTTTGGTGCGTCATCCGTCCCCGGCAGCGCTCTCGTTACTGATTGCACCCGACGAAATAGGGCTCTTCCAAGTTAAAGGTCTTTGAGGAGCGGATGGCGTCGAGGTTGCTTCCGTCATTACAAAGGTTATTATCAGGATGAGTTCACCTCGGCATATATCTGGCGCTCGCGCCACTGATAGGAAGGCAAAATTTAGGAGTGGCAATTACCTATCTCACGGTGTAAGCAGTTGGTATTCAATCTAGTTTTACGATAGGATCTAACTTAATTAGCCAGCATTGCTTCGGAGAAACTTATCCAAAAATAGATTCCCCTCCATCACGCGTGAAGCTCTAAAACACGCGTTTAATTCTTGAATCCTAATGAATAAATACGTTTCCTTTTCATGAAAGAAAGGAAAGTACAATGAATCAGCTGTTAGGAATAATAATTCACCACATATCGTAAATACTAACTCGGTTACTGTATGCGAGGCCGATGTTATTAAAACTAACGGATCGTTTCACAAACCAAATCAGGCCTTTCTCACGTGAATGATTATTTAGGTTTGCCTTTTATGCTGTACTCGTTAGATTAATTACGATAGAACACCAGGAGTGTTTTCCACACAGTGATCAAGATATGCTTCCATATATTCACATTAAAGTTAAGTTATCACATTGATAAGGGTTTGCTACTCTATTTGCTTCAGAAAAAATAATTTACGGCATTTAATTACCTAATCGGAATTTAAATCACTACCGACATTGAAGTGACTAAATGCTCGATGCCGTTAAATGGAATAGAGGTGTGGGGTGAAGAGGGGTTTTATTTTTTGCCATTATAAGGCATCTGACTAAATTTTTCGGTTTTCCACAGGATAAGACTCTCAGTGCTCTCCTGAGCTCAAAATAATAGCTGTCGTTCATTTGTAGTGAATTCATCTGCATGACTTCATCACATTATTCATTACTTTCTTGGATGCTACAATGCCTGAAAACATTAGATTTACATTAGAGAGAAGTAAAATATGAATAAAAGTTAGAAGCTCCTTTGAAAATTTATGAAAATAATGAGTCATAAAATGATAGAGTGAGTATATCTCAACGCTTAAAAGAAAAATTTAACTACCAATGATACGTTATCCTACGTTAATTACTCTTAACAAAATGATGGATACCATTCGATACTGTTATAAAATGTATATTTTATTTGCTTTCATCATCATTCAAGGAGTAATTAATGTTTGAGTTTTATGGTACAGAAAGCTTAAAAAATTTAACTGTATCGACTGCTGTAATTTATGTTATTATTGGAAATATTTTCCATAGTTTTCCTCTCAGTGTAAGACAAATAAAAATGTGAGATGATAGAGTGATACCAATTTATATTTTGCATCTATATACTAAAATAGGCAATCTGAGCTTTCCTTGTAATTTTAGGACTGAACCAAACTCTTTTCTCAGTTATGCCCAAACTATTGCACGGTTACTTTTTCCCATTCTGACGCATTTCTGTCTATTTTACATATTTGATTCAATGCGCTATCTCAACTCACAAATATCCTGCAAATTACTTCAATAAAATTTGGTTTCTTGGCACCCCTTGAACATAATTTTAAATTTCTTTAATTTTTTAATATTTCTACCTTTGCCTGCTTTTGAGCCTTTCCCTTGGCGTTTAGTACTGCTTCTTGGGCAATTCATTTATTTATTTAGAGGGCCATTTGACGATCTTAAGGCAACTTGGCTAGTAATGCATTCATGTATGAATTGCTAATGATTATTCTTATTAATATATTTTATGTACCATGCAGAGTTCGTTTAAAATTGTATTTTCCCCTAAATTTGTCAGATTTTAAGTCATTTTGTTTCTTACCTTTTATAATGATTATGATTATGCTTAGCTTCTTGCCGTTTAATCTGGTTTCTATCAATGAAATGCCTACTTACATGGTTGTATTTTCTCTGATAGTTACTGTCTTTTCACATAAGGTAGTACCATCTTCGATGCGACGCACTTCAACACTCTGAATTTCTGTCCTTATTCCTATCATCATTTTCTGCTATAATTCCAATCTATATTAACAAAAACCACTTTGAAACAATAAGTGGTATGACATCGAGGTAACATGTAAAATAATATATAAAATTACAAAAAAATAGATTGCTATTTGCCGATATTGATATACAACTCACTATTTTTTCGCAGAAGGATACTGTTTGCTGTTTAAAATTACACTTTGATCGCCTAAATGAATCAAGAGCAATAAATTCAATAGATTTTTATAGGGAATCTGTATCAAAATTAGTTCATGCTTGGAAAGTAGTACATTATTCATCTTTTTACCGCCTGTAATGCTGTAGCAGATTCAGGACTACTTATTATCATAAAATCACATTATTTAGCTCAGGTTAGAATTTCTCGGCTAAAAACTGTCCTGGAAAACTCCAATATTTCTAAAAAGATTAATTCCATTATTTTCCATGAAATCCGTCTGGATTTTCCTCGTCCGCTCACCATATTTTTTCAAAATGATACCATCACCCTGATAACCTATGCTCAACATCGTATTCCTTGAATTATCTTGCGTAGGTGGCCGGATAAACCGTATATAATCTGACAGCAGTACGCAATTAGGGAAAATTCGGAGCTTTGGAGCAAAGCTGCTCTAAACTTTTCATTTGTTTGCTGTTGTTTCATTTATTAGCCGTTAATGTATGTATTTATGATTCAGTTTACCAAAACTATAAATTAATATTGCGCTAAATTTCTTTCCGCACGATAAGCAATCCAGTCGTTTCTTCCTTTATCAAATTAGAGAGACATGTAATTTAGAGTGAAAAGTATGTGGTCCGGAGAAATGATTTAAGAACAGGACATCAAATAGAGGCTTGTATGTTGATGAAATAGGATTACAAATAATCGAAACTGTTGTCAGAAGAAATCTGTACAATTGGCTGAATCTAACACCTAATTACCTTTCTACAAGCTGTATTGAATTAATTTTGGCAATGAAAATGTTTTGATAGTAAAAGAATGTTTTCAAACTTTATTGAAAACAGCACCGTAATATTAAGTCAACTAATGCTCTGTATAGTAATTTATCATTTCTTGGAATGTGAGTAATTGAATTTTTATTGATTATATCTTTGGGGTGTAGGTTACATTTATTTAATTAATGCCAATTGATGATGACCAAGACATCTTACTAACCTAGCTACAATCGATAATCAAAACGCAAATAAGATATGTCAAAATTCTACTCTTTTCCTTTTAATTTATTCAAAATGGCATTTTTTATTTGTTATTTCATTATTGTAAAAATATCATTGTTAAATTGTTCATATCTCCATGTATTTATTTATTGTATCCATTAATCATGGGCCTGATGAAGATACAGTATAATATCTGAACGTCGGCAAACATTTTTTCACTTCATTTCACTAACCTACTCTACAAGAAATAATTAATTACTATATGAATTGTGGTTATGATGTAGAAATCGAACGGTGTATTTGTTTTTGATGTAAAAATAATAAAATCAGAAACATATTATTTACAGTCAAAATAACAAAAGTGGGCGGAGATTAAATTTTTATGAATTTGGATATAAAAAGAGGTCTTGATAGATTGTGTTGATTTACCATATTATGATGATGTAGTGAATATGAAAATCCTAATATGAGATGATGTGGCTATTGAAAGGGCTATATGGGTATGGGACCTATAAGGGTACGGGACTTGGATCTTCATTATAAAATTACATTTTACCTTTGTGAGTGCTAGATTTATTGAAGAGAGTCCGAATGATAAATGTACATGGATTATTTTACTTTGAAATAACTCGTTGGGTGTGTAGAGAACAAGATAATGTACAGAATAGTTTTATAATAAAAATATTATCATTTGATTTCGCAGAAAATAATACGATTAATAGCATAAACTATATTGTGAGCAATGGTATTTTGATGAAAGTGAAACATTTATACATTCCATTGTTCTTTAGAGGACTTGAAGGCAGTATAAAGGTATTTTGAGTGGTATGTAGCACTCACATCAGTGGAGAAGGAAAAGACGGATTACGCATGAAATTTAAAATAGTTTTATTAATTCAATGTTTACAAAAATAAATATGAACTTTGACAGATAAAACAGCTGATGGGCATGAAGAAAACATGAGTATGAACACTTATGTATGTAAAACAGTTTCATTGAGGCCATAAAACACTTGGTATGTATAGTCTTCAAATAAAATCACTTCAAATAACCGTGCGTTTTGACATTTTGTAGCTTTAGGCTATGTGGTCAATAGAGGCATCAATCTACAACAAGTTCCATTTTAGAGCCTGCGCGAATGTCGGATGAAAAATAATGAAAAATGAATCGCTATAGCATTTGCGGCAGCTCGGTAATGTTCACAAATGTAATGATATACAAAATCCCCGTGAGAGATGCTTAGGATTAAAACTGGAGACATCAGTTGCAGCACTCAGTAGCAAGTAGTGGCTCAGAACCTGTGCGAGTATCGGATGCCTCCTCCGTATTGTGGCCTTTGGGTTCCGTATCTGCCGCCATAGTCCCTGGAGTAGTGACCGTGGACGTCCACTCGTCCCCTGCCGTCATTCGACTGCCACACGTTCCCCTCGCCCCTCGCCTCCACCCTCCTGCTCCCACCATCGCCTCTGCTCACACCCACCTCCACACCACCACGGTCACCCGACTGACCTCCCTGAGGGGATGGTGCCCCCGGCTGGGTGCTCCTCCTCGAGCGAATGCTTGACACATCATCCGCTGATTGATCCAGTTCGGATAGTGGCTGAAAATTGAGGGTTTTGGAATTTAGAGAGGCAAATTAAACATGCTGTGTATTGAAATTGGAATTATAGAATAAGAATTAGATGTGAAAAAAGATAGTATTAATATTTTAGGTGACTGGTACTTCGTAAATTTACATGAATTAATAGGCCATGGTATGAACCTAAACTTGACTCCATGGTACTATGTAATTTGTAAAAAAAACAAGTCAATTTTAGCTCAAAAAATTGAACACCCTTTTATTAAAGTGGAAGAATAAGTGACTTTATTGAAGGTGATTCGGGTTCGACATCGGGCCATGGACAATCATATCTATTATGGGGAATTTTTACACTCCTAGACACCTCTTTTGGGTGACTCTAAAATTTTACGCCGCCAGCTATTGCTGGGTGGCTTGGTGCTCCTCCTCGAATGAATGCCGGGGGCATCGTGTGCAGGAGGATCCTGTTGGGGTGGTGGTTAAAAATTAGAGGATAAAAATTTGATTACTATTCCCATTTCTTGTTAGAGGGCATTCAGAAGGCAGAACTGGAAATATTCCCTAATGACTTCTTTGAATCGAATTCGTATGAATCAGCGATAGGCAAGAGTTTAATACCATCATTCAATCAATGACGAGGCTACGCTAGACGCCAATAATGCACAACACATTTCAAATGAAATTCCAAATGAAGGATGAGTAATGACATTTTTGCGTAAATTCCTTGGCATTATTCTCACAGAATTGGGGATAAAACTCGTTTAAAGTTTTCTACAATGGATGCAATATTAGCATTGGGAGGAAGATTAGCAGAAAAACTAATCCTTTTTTATGTAATCGAGGAAAAGGCTGAAGAGGGCGTAATGGGTAGAGTAAAAAATGAGATGAATCAGCAAAGAGTTTGTGAGGAACAAGCGCAGAAGGTTCAACTTTACATATTTGAAGAGAAAAAGGTATTTTTGGCACGGCAATTACAGGTATTGTGAAGGGCAACTACAGCTGAGGAAGAAGATTGAACGTGATGGACCAAGCATAAACTGGAAGCTGCTAAGAAACTAAGGAAGATGCTCGGAACAGAACGAATTTGAGATAGCTTTTGGGAAAATGATACGCTTCGAGGCAGACTACCAGTTGATGACGATGACTCCGCCTCTCTCAATGCCTTCCGCTTCACCTTCCGAGAACTGAAAACGGTGAAAATTGATGGGTGTAGGGTTGTAATCAGCCCATGATTGAAAGGGTTATGCTCCTGCTTTGGAAATTAATCCAGATGATTTTTATCGCTGCTCGGCCAAATTGAATCAGAAAAAATACTTGGGAGTCTTAATAAGCTTGTGAATTGCCAATGACGGTGAATGAAAACCTTTAAATTATTGCTGGGCTTTCCTTAGAATTTTCTGTGCCCTTATTTTTCAGGTAATTAAAAAAAAATGTATTTTGAAAATCATTTTCCGAAGGAGCTTCATTTGCATTAATTTTCAACATTTATTTCCCAATTGCCGCTTTATTTCAAATTGAATCCAGATCTTAAAAAATAAAACGCCATTTCGACGCGCAGTAATACGAGAAGGAGGTGCCCAATTAAACTCATCCGTTTGATTTTGATGCTTCTTCTTCAGTTGATTTTCCGCTCTGAAGCTGGCCTATCTAAGCGAGTTATCCTCGCATTATATATAATGTTACTGAGATATACTCTGCAACGCATTTCGATAAGATAAAAGTTACCTAGTTAAGCATTCCAACGTATTGCATTCTTTGTTAATGCTGTGTATTTCTTTGACATGGTCATGTAAAGAAACGTTTAATGATAATAAAAAATTTAGGTTTGAAAAATGGCATCAGCAATAGTTCAATCATAGAATTGCATATCTAAAAGTTTACAACAATGGCTTTTGCAGAGAAAACTTTGGTAAAAGTTTGAGCAGACGATTATTGGTCTATCGAATATTATACGTATAATCTTGTAATATTAATCGTATTGTATTATAATTTCATCAATAAAATTGACAACTTTTTTAATCTATCATATTTCTACGATGAATTCATTCGTACCTTCTGCGACTGTTCAGGTGAATAATCTTGCGCCAATAATGGTGATGTCTCGTCTTCCTTTACTGGGTTATCACGTCCATGCTCCTCTAAATATAGGTAAACAGGAATCGGTTTATACCACTCGGTGGCATACAAAGGTATCAAGGGTCGTTCTTTGAAGATAGTAGTCCTCTGGAAAGCAGACGCTCCCGCAAGGGTGGTCACAAACAGTATCAGTTCTAATGAGTTCATTTTTCTCTGAAACCGTTAATTTTCGGCGATCTGAAAACAATTTAAAATATTAATTAACTAATAAATAGTGGCGGGCGTAACTTGGTAGTAATCCTTTATCGTAGGAGTTGAAGGAATAAAAACTTTGCTTTTTCCTCGTGGTAATTTATTTTGTCCGTACATGGTTTCATTTCAACGTAACATTTTCAAAGTTCTAAGTGTTTCCTTTGTATTTCGACCTTGATAATGTTACGCTGTAGTGAAACCACCGTCGGAAAAAATAAATCGCCATGTGAAAAAAGCAAGTTTTTTATTCCATCAACTCTTACGTTAAATTAACTGCTTGCATAAGAGAAAGCATCGTACCCTCTCGACCGATCGCACTTTTTGTGATTAAATTTTCAATCAAAAACTAGTTTACAATCTTCGAATTTTCACGATATAGTTATAAGACTTTCATCAATCTTTGGTAGTATCTCATTCACAAAAACATTTCATCAGATAAAATACTGAAATTTTCATACCTGAGATGGTGGAAATTCTTGGCAAAATTTATACTCCTATATTTAATGACATATGTATTAATTATTAATGACTCGGTTTCAAAATCACTTTATAAAAAGGTGAATGCTTTATATTGAAATGGAAATAATTCTATGAAATCATTACACTTCATGGATAAAAATTCTGAGTAGAGTTGTTAAGATTCTAATTTTTTATTAAGTAGACTAACTCTATGGGTACAGGCGTGATAAAAAAATAAATATTCCATAGCAAAACTGCATCAGTGTGTAGGGAAAATTTGTTATTTTAGACTTACATTGGCTCAGAAGTAATATTACTGAAGTCCTTCCTCCTAAGTGGTCCAAGAGATGCTTACACCCCGCCAACGAATCGAGGTAGTGATGCCGCAGATCTTCATAGGCGCATCATTTATACCATCGCTCCTTCATTTGGACGCGGGAATTCCGTTCTCTTCCTCCTGAGCGGGCAAGTTCTTCCCCGCAGCCGGGGAAAGCACCGCCGTCTGGGCCTGATGGAGGCTTTCCCGTGAACTTGACGGGAAAGTGCGTGCACTCATGTCTGTTTACGAGGAGATAGCGCGCGCAGCGACTTAATTGAGTGCTTTCTTTTAATGAGTGTACGAGAGTGTGGAGCGTGAGCATCTTCTGATGGGGAATACCAATACTGATAGGAAAGAAGGGAGGAAAGAATACAGAGAGCTTGCGGGATCATCAGCCCCTCTACCCTCCAAGGTCTGGGTACTGGCTAAAATGATACAATTTGTTGAAGGTATAACCGCGGACTTGTTACCTGTGTTCCTTGAAAGAGTCATCCAAAGTGCGCTTCAGGTGCAAAAATTTTTGGCCTCATTAAATTACAATCCTACTTTTGATACCCTCTTTTGCTCGATGATAGGCTATGGCCCCTCCCAAGTTACCCCTAGAAAAGTCGGTCGCTTTACCAGTTCTTACCATTTTTATTCGTCGTTTGCTCCTTAAAGATCGTTTTTTTTCAGTAATATCTCACCTACTTAAGTTGAACCCTAAGCTGTCACAGTGACTTTGATGCCACTAAAAAGCTCCTCCGCGGTGTTCAAATTCCTCATTGCCAACGATTTTTTGACCCTCAAGTGCCCCCAAAAAGTGGAGTCATAGAGGCAGTTGGCAACAAGGTAATAAATAGAAAATGTAGTGTTTCCACAGTTTCTTACCTTTACAGAAAAGGATTCTTGGGTCCTCCACTGGGTAATTGGCTGCATGACGTTTCGAAGAACGAATTGTACCTCAGGAGGTCTTCTGAATGTCAGAAGTTCGATTATTTGTTAGACCCTTGAAACGTTATTTGTTAGAAAAAAAGTCGTTATTCGAAACCTAATGTTGCCAATTATCCAGTGGAGGACCCGAAAATCTTTGCTAAACCTGATTCGACGAGACAGTCTAAGGTCTTACTTCCGACCTTTAGATTTCCATTGCCGCATATTTCGCATATACAATGGAGACACAAAACGAATGTTTTCACTCATCGTTATTGTCTCCATTCCAAATCTCTAAGAGATGAGTACCGGTCTGTGGGCCATTAACACCGTCTTAGCTTATTTAGGCTATTAGATGATTTATGTCTTTTTTATACTTCTCATCGTCATCATTAGTCAACAATCCTAAGATTGGTTTGACGCAGCTCTCCATTTCTCTCTCCTATCCGCTAATCTTTTCATAGCTACATATTTCTTCTCTTTTACATCCTTTATAACCTGTCCTATATAACTCATTCGGGGCCGTCCCTTGCCCTTTTTCCCTTCCACTTGTCCTTCAACGATTGTCTTCATCAGACCATCGTGCCTCAAAATGTGTCCAACTAAGTTGTCCCTTCTTCTGCATAAGGTTTTTAGGAGGTTTCTCTTTTCTCCCACTCTATACTTTATACTTCTACTTTATACTTCTATCTCAGGTAATGTTACCCCTGAGGTAGGGGAGCAATTCTACTTCCGCAACAATCTCACCATAGCACCTTGTAGATGAGCAATTGCCTTTAGGTTCATGACTGCTGGAAAATAGATGTGAACTTGATCTATGGAGGTGAATGGAATCGACATGAGCAGAATGAGAGACGCCCTTCTGGAATTATGTTCTTTTACTCAAATAATACTGCCGCAATGTGCGCGCGATATTTTTCGCACCGAAGAATTTTCACATCCTGTTCCTTCCGTTAACGGTTGGTACGAATTCAGCCTGCGAAACCTAGCCGGCAGTCCCTCTTAAAAGACTCCACAGCACTTTGCTGAGTATCATAAACAAGTGTGTCTTATTTTTTTTATTTTCTGATGTTATCTGTACTTGTTGATGCGAAATTTTCTATGCACTCATGGAAATCCTTCGTTGTAGTATCTGGTTTTTATTACAAAATAGTGATGGAATATTCAAAATCTCCTATCGGAAATTACATCTGTGGATATGTTAGAATCGCATGTACCTGCAATGACGCCGAATGACTCAATGCACAAGATATTTTCATTTTACCATATTTCAAAATTTTCCTCTGGCTGGATTTGATTTCGGTTAATGTAAACGTTTTTTTCTTTCAGAAGAGTATCCTTCCTATCTATTCTTGATTCTATCTATTCTCTCCTAATTCTATTATTTATATCTTTGTGTACATTAAACCTCCATTACTATATTCTGCTAGTATAGTTTTTAATGTGAAGTGAACCAAATTTATAGAGAAACATTCTCCTCCCCGATGATGGTAGCCTAGCCGACAAAAAACCGGTTTTAGAGGCTTAAATGCCTATTTAAATTTTCTTTATGATATACACTATTAATTTTTACCTCAGACAATCAGCAGATCCAATCCATTTTCCATTAAAATTATATGATGCATAATTCATAAAGTATTAGAACATTTAACGGTGGACGTAATTTACACTAATAAGTTTGTTGCGATAACTGGTATGAAATTGCGGGGTTACAGACTCCAGATAGTCTGCAGAGATCATGAATTTATCATCGAGCACACTATGGGGATTTCCCTAAATTTCACGCTAAAAGCTCCCGCTTTGATAAAGCCTCTTGAACTCAAATCACCTCCGACCTTTTGCGATATTTTCCATCCGTCTGCCTTGATTTCTACCGAGATGACTCGGGTTTGCCATCGCAGCGCGAGGAGGATATTAGACTGTTCTAATCCAATCTCGCGCCTCGTGCATAACCTTTTGAGTCCAACGCTATCCGAATCGATTTCCTCGAAGCCGCAAGCTAACAGTTTCCTCGTTAGACAATGTCGGTATTCACCTACTCTCTCTCAGTTTATGATTGGCAGATTCAGTTAGAATTTCCAATTAGCTACAATACCTTAATTTTGGGGTAATAAATGATGTTACATGCTTAAATACTTGCTCATTTATAGAAATACTGTTGGTATAGTGACAAAATTTTGCTTAAAAGGAATAAAAGTATAGCATTATTGCATTTATTAATAAAATTTTAAGTTAGGAAACAGGCTTTAACTAAATAATTTAAAAAAAAGATGTTTGTAGTTTTTCCTGAGAAACTTGGTCTTTTCCAGTAAAAGATATCTTATTTATACAAAATCGTTAATTTTCACCTACCAGTTCTAAAAATATTTATGCTATAGCTTTCTGCAATGTATTCCAAGCTACCAATTATTTCGGTCGCTTACTTCAAACTTGATATTAACCGTACGTCAGGTGAAGTTTTTGGTTAGGTACTTTTATAAAATATTATACATAAACACTTAAAAGAAAGTATTTCACTCACGCTGATTTATATGATACGACACAAGCATTACGTTGGAAGTTACCATTCATGTATACTGCTTATGCTTGCCATAAACTGAGCTGAATTGGCAGAACGTCTTGGCCATGCGCACGTATGAACGTTTCTGCTTGTGGCATGTTTGTTTACGAAAGCCCAAAGAATAGATAGAGAGCGGCAATTGTTGAAAATGTTCCTAAAATATGTTAAAACGTACTTCATTTTCATTCACCTGTGTACTCGGGTGCAATATCCAATATACTGGGCTTCCATCTTCACTTTAAAAATCCGAAATTATCTCAGCGTTATCTTATAACCTTCTTGAACTTCCCTCGCTACGGTAACCAAAACAAACAAACACGTCTGCCGCAAGCGCGCGAGATTGAAATGGAGCTCTCTGATTGGCTGCGACTGCGACTCCGAAGAATAGCCGGTCGCCTATTCTTCGGAGTCGCAGTCGCAGCGTCGACTGCCTCGCTCTGATTGGTCGACGGGCCAGTCGCAGTCGCGGTCGCAGCCGCAGCGCCGGCCGCAGTCGCTAGTGTGATACGGCCTTCAGTCGCATCAATTAATAGTGCAAAAAGCATTTTGCCACTACATTTAAGAGGCTCGCTGAAAGCTATTGAGCAAATTGAAGCTGTAAAATCCAATTACGGCATGCCCATAGGTTATTTATAGATGTAAAAGCGATAGATTTAAAGAGATTGTTACCTAAAGGATTGGAAAAAGATTTCCTTTTTCCTACAAACAATTTAGGACTTTGATATGTGAACTCAAAACGCCCTCTATTTTTCTATTCTCCTTTCTTTGTAAAGGGCTGGTGTCTTAGAACCCCCCACCACACGCCTTCTGAGGCAGCCTTTGTAGTTTTATGTAGATATATTCAGTGCGATATTGCGAATTTTGGAGCAGATATTCTGAAAATGAGCTATGTGAGCAGGATAGTTTTGCCAAAATCCTTTATGTACTACTTAAAATTCATATTTATTTCATGAGTAAAGTATGGGTCTATTTTGGACGAAATTTTTCTTTTCAATGTTACGAACGGCTGATCAAGAAATTTCTTACTGTTCCTGTTTAATTTATTTTATCTTATTTTTTATATATATTTCGAAGGCCATTTGCGACGCATTACCCTATCACAAAGATACCCTCATAAATACAGTAAAAGTCTCTTATATTTAAGATAATATATTTGGAAATCCATCCCATGAGGTCATTTTAGACTGTCAGCAAACTTCGCGCTTTCATCTAACGCGCCACAAATTGACTTAGAGACCCAAGGCGCAGCACAGAAGGAACTCTTACTTTTTACCAAAACAGCCTGTTTAACCTGAGATACTTGAAATGACAAGCACTACATGGAGAAGCTTCCATTTCCATAGAGAAGATCCTGAAGAAACGTAACTCATTTTTTTCACTCTGGGTGCATTTTTATCAGCTTAAAAAAGTGAAGAGTACAGATCTCTCCAGATATTCGAAAAAAATAGTACATGTAATCGCAAGGAATGGTATAGAACATTAAAGCATTTGATGAATGATACTTTCGCCAGCATACTTTTCGGTAATCAGCTCAAATTTTTATCTTATATCCCCGTGGAATTGTTTCCACATTCCCACAGCTCCATGTGATGAAACGGCCCAAAATGCCTCTTAAAATGTAATTTTGAAATCATAATGCCCAATCATTCATACTTAAATACGGGGCCTAGCAATTAAATCAGTTAAGATATCGTAAAAGTAAGTTCAGAAATTATTACTTTAAATTCACAACTGCACAGAAACATTCATGCCGAAATAGGGGTTGATTAAAAGAGCGAAGAATTCAGTGGTAGGTAGTAATTTTTTTATTTCACGAAAATACACAGTCGCGGAGAATCTAATAGCTAGTACTTGTCTCCGCTTTTTTCTTCACCTCTTGCCGCCTTCGTCCGGCAGTGAACTCCGAGTTGTCACTTCGTTTTAGCGGACCAAACGCCGATTTTGTTCTCTGAGAGGAGGTACACCTTTTCACTGTTCTCCTCCCTCGACTTCTGGAGCAGCCGCTTCAGCTCCCGACCCTTCGGCCTCACCTTCGCCACCATTGCCGGAGCCCTCTTCGGCGCAGGCCTCCGCCAACTGTTCTTGGGCACCCTCCGCGGCATCCTCTGCCGCCACAGGCGATATCGCGGCAGACTCTTCACCGACGGCAGCTCCTCCCTCCACTTCATCAGCACCGCTTCCTTTGTTAGCACCACCTTTGTTGGCACCACCTTTGTTGGCACCACCTTTGTTGGCACCGCCTTTGTTGGCACCGCCTTTGTTAGCACCACCTCCTTTGTTGGCACCTCCTCCCTTGCAGCCTCCCTTGCCACCTTTTCCGCCCCCTTTGCCTCCGCCAGCGCCCCCCTTGCCTCCGCCGCCTCCTTTGCCGCCGCCACCCTTGTCGGCGCCACCTTTGCCACCACCTTTGCCCCCGCCGCCGCAGCCAGTCTCTTCGCCTCCTTCCGCTGGTGTCCCTTCATCTCCTAGGCCAGAAAGTAGAGCAAAATATGGAGCCCATTTTTTTTATTATTGCAGGATTCTACCGACACTATGACTGAGTAAAAAAGTCTATCCGCAAGAGGAAAAAAATTAGCTTATGCGGTGATGTCAAGATTAATGGATTTTGGGGGTAACCAGCGTCAGGACTTTGAAATGCCTACGTTTCCTCTCCTAAGCCGGAGACTTCATCGGGGCAAATGAGATCTCATAATGAGGTTCAGGCGTAGGAGATGAAACGTTGTCAAACATGGACCGAGTGGATTTTTTTGACAAATTAAATTTAAATTAAATAGTCAGAAATTGATATTTTTATTGAAATAGATGGTTTACGGATTGAGTTTCTATTTTTCCGTAACACTAGCTTCATAATTTTGGCGAATCCGAGGACAGGACATTCAAATGCCAATGAACGGTGGAAATAAAATATCTCCGAAATCAGTTTTGCGATTGTATTAGCCAATCAGCAACGTCAGGAGAAGAGAAGTTAACGAGGCTGAATATTTTCCAACATGAACTACAGACCATCGTTAAAATAATGTATCATCGCGTGTAATTCAGAAGGGCTGGAAATTTTTTAATAATAGAACAGTAAATCTTTAATTTAAAATTAAAATATACTCAGTTGGGGTGGATAAAATGTCTTTCAGGGGCTAATATATTCCATTTTATTAAACGAAATAATATTTTTATAGAATAAGCATGCCCTTCTACTGAAAGGAATATCAAGATTGCTAAAAAGGGATTTCTATAAAACAAACAATATTTTCGGAGAACAACTAATTGTTGATAAAAATAGAATGTAGTAAATTAGGCCTGAATTCCGGCTAATTTTCAGGTGCATAAATTGTGACACATTATTTTGAAATGTAATCAAGTTTGTGGTGACAAATTATTTTGAAAATAAAGACGAAAGGTTTTTATAGGGGAAAACGTTTTTCTTATCTGAGCAAAATATTACCTAAATTGCGTTAAAATAACTTCCAGTACTTTTATTGCAAATATTTTCTCCTAGTGCGCATATAATTCAGGGCATGAATTTATCTTATAAATATTTTTTGATTCCGTTGCCAATGGTCATGGCTGTACGTTTACGAATTAGAATCCCTACCATGATCGGTACAGCGATATGGATCTCCCACACATCGCAAGTATCCTTTTTCTAGCTTGTACAATTACTTATAGGTGAGCCTATAGAATTTTTGTCCTCAAAAAGGGAACCCTTTCCTTCTCAGCTCCCTTCACAAGCTTACATACTAAATTCTCAGCAGCATTTAAACGAAATTTTCTTTATAAAACTTTCGTTTGTCTTAAAAAAAATCACATTGGCAATGTGCGCCTTCCGCAAGCATGCAAAAAGTCGCCCAGCAAAATCGAAAATAAAGTTTTTTTAGGTTCATTTTCTATTTTAATCATTTTCTTTTATTGAATAAAAAAATATAGTTCTGGTTAACGTGGTAATAGAACCTAGTCTTTATACCTCCGCTGGTTGCGGGTTCGTCCACTGCACCATCCGCCGGACTGTCCACTGGTTCGCCTTCTCCGGTCATCTCCTCCTCGAAGGCAAGATCCTCGTCCATGATAGCATCCAATAGGATCGCCAACTTCATCGCATCCTCTTCGTCCAAAGGATCGGCATCTCTCCTTATCCGTGAACCCGCCCCACTAGTCCACTGCAACCATAGGTCCCTCAGCTGATTGTAAAAGTCCTGCCAACCGCCTTGTCTAATCCAGTCCTCCAGAGGGTGGTGACGAGGCCTCACCTGCGACAGAATCATATAATAGCACCAATCATGCATTTTCTCTGTATTCATGAATCATAAAGGAAGTGAAATGAATAATCCCGTGGCTAACGCGATAAGTCCAACTTTGTAGTTTTCTACAGTACACAATTTAACATTGCGTGAATATATTACTTAAAAACTTTGATGTTACTCTCTCCCGGTGACTCATTTTGTTGTTTCGGAGTTGGTTCCAACTTCACTCGTGCAAAAACAAATGAAGCATTAGCAAAAATGATGCGTGTTATCGTTCAAAAGACATATTCCTCTCATAGCAACAAAACCACATTTAAAATGAATTTCAAACTGCAGAACTTCCAACCTTAAAGCCCTAATCCTATAGATTTCCAATTCTCCACCTTTATTTTCCTCCAGGACAAACTGATCAGAGATCATCTTTTCGGTGGAACTAATCGTAGGATGTATCACTCACCCTTGTTTCGGGCTCCGCATCGTAAAATTCCTGGGGGGCGGGTGCCCTCCTGGCCCGGGGCAAAGGTGTGACCAATGCTACCGCAAACAACAATACAAGCGTGGCAATGGCCCGCGGATAAAATAGAGCGGCCATTATGTTGCACCTCTTGAATCTCCCTCCTCACGCTCACCTGTGCCAAATGAAAGGGGAATAAAGGCGCTGATTTAAAAGCAGAAACCAATTATTGCACCATTGATGTTGATGACTATGTTGAGTGGGTAGATGAATTATGAGAATCAAATGGATCGACAGAGCAAATAATGAGGAAGTCCTGAGATGAGTAGGAGAGAAGAAATGCCTCATGAAAACCTTTACAAGAAGACGGAACAACCATATAGGCCATGTCTTGATACACGACGACCTTAGGAAGATAGTCGTAGTGGCACAAGTGGATGCCAAGAACGGAAAAGGAAAATCTTGAATGAAATATATTGGACAGGTAAAGAAGGATGGGAAAGAGAAGAAATACGTAGGTGTGTAAAGATTAGCTGATAGGCCAATAGAGTGGAGAGCTTCGTCAAACCATTCTTAGGATTGTTGACCAGTGATGATGATGATATACAGTGGATCATAGTCATTGGACTCCAAACAATGAAATAAAAATGTAACCCTTTAGATAGAAGGCAAGAAATTGCTTATCGGGCCTTCTTGATAGATATCTCACACCTTAAGTCAAATTTTAAGGCATGGGAAATCGCGCGACTTTGAAATAATTTTTCTCGGATCTTGTATTGAATCTTGAATTGAGATCTTGTAATAGAGATGAGACTGCGACTTGGGAGATACATTATTTGGATCCCATTTGATAGTTTCTGCGACTCGAAGTGAACCGTTCTGACATTAGAAAATTACGTGTTTTCTCATCCAAATGACATGAAAATTGGCCATATTAAGAGGGCCGAGAATGGCTTCGGCTTTTCTCCAACTGTGACATATAGCCACTAGCATTCCATGTTTTTAGTATAGCGCATAATGACTAGGTAGTGTTTTCAATAATAGATCATCATCAATTATAGTTCTGAGGCCTAATTAGTTCCAATTTAAATAAATATATGGTTCTTTTGAATTATGAATGAATTTGAATGTGAGCTTTTTAGCCATGAAAACGCTATTAGGTATATAACCTCAATAATTAGGTGAAGTGATAATTTTTCAATTCGTTAATTAGTAATATTTACATTTTGCTTGTTGGAGGCGAATGTTGGTGATAATATTATTTATGAATTATTCGCAAATAACCGAAGGGAATGGGAAAAGATAATACACTTGGCACGCACCATTAACCATGGCATGGTTGACCATCGCCTGTTCAATGACAAGGTTTAGACACGGTTCTGTCATTATCAAGGTATATTGAATATCCATTGAAACCGTGCTCGAATATAAAGTGTCTGAAGTGAATTATCTTTTCCCAATTCGTCAGTCCAAAAAGCAAAAGCTTAAACGTCAAAATATCCAATCGAATAGGCGTACTGACCTTTTGGTGAACTTGGAACGGCGCTCACAACACAAGTCGTACAGTCTTCGTCCCTCGGAACTTTGGACCAATGTGCTTCTGCGCCACTCTTATATACGAATATCAATCTCATCCTTTGGTTGAGCACCTTGGAGGTCGAAGTTTATTCATCTGATAAGCGCAATGGAAAAATATCTCCTTGGTGGTTAAGTCGTACCGCTATCATTGCTAGCGTTCCGTAGGTTATTGCCTGCCGTAAAGTTGGTGGCAGACGGAGATGCATGGCCAATCACTCGCGACACAACGGAAATGTGTTCCCCACTCCTTACCCTTCCCCATCACAAAACACATGAGGAAGCCCTAATAATCCCAGAATATTTTAATAATATTCAAGTACAATAGTGGTAATAACGTATCCAGCCTATATAGCACTTCAAGGGTGCTTTTAGAGATGAAACTATCTATTCAAAGCATTTCAGAAGTCTACTGACATTTCACATTAATCTGTGAACGTAATTGACGTGGGGAATTGCGTACTGTGCGTAAGTATATCTTTGTCAATAAATTTTAAGGAGTAAATAATCTGGGCGTAATTGGCAAAATTTAAGGCTTTAAAATTTTTGTTTTCTGCTGAATATCGCCACTTTCTTGGGAAATCGTGCTGACTTACCTTCCATGAATGACTATGGAGTCATTTTCAAAAACTCCTTTCAAAAAGGCCTAGGGCGTAAATATCATTTTTAGAGACGGTTCAACTTTGCCAGTTCCCCTTATGTTCATAATATTTGCATACACTTAGGCGTTAGAAGATAACTGGTAGCTGATGGTAGCTACATACGCGTAAAGTTAAAGTCAGAGTGGCGTGTATTTCTACTGAATGTTATCGTAAAGGATAAAAAAATATATTATTGAAAGAAAAATATTTTTTGTTTATTATTTCTCTTCCTAAATTTTAAATAGTCACTCACTATGATTTCTGAATAAATAGAGGATTATCACTCTTCTCTAATCGTATGTATTTAAGTATAGTGGGAGATAAACTCGGCATCAAAAGACTGTTGCCCCCTATAACATCTGCCATGTACAGTGTTTATGCAATATTATCAGAATGTTAACGTGTTTTCGTAACTTGTGCTGCAGTAGCTAAAATAGCGTTCATTTACTTTATTTTACATTCAATGTAATACCATCTTTTCAAAATGACATTTTTAAGGATTTTCATTCGTTCTGTGAATAATACCATTTCCAGTTATTGATAATTTGGCTCAGTGCTTATTTGCATATTTGTTTCATAAGTATTTTTTATGATTTTCTCTGCAGCCTTAAAGATACAATTTATTTTTGGCAGTGTTGAAAATATATAAATGTTAATGCCTGACAACAGATCAAAAATATTAACAATTTTTTCTTGAAAATACCTTAATATTGTTAAGGTTCATGAAGTTGTCTGGTACAAGCAATGCACGTATCTTCAATTAAGATAGGAAAAATAAATAGGTACAGAACTAATTCTTTTGAAATACAATTGCTGAAAATAGATCAATTAAAGCCTATGAAACGTTCGATTGAAGCAACTTTATCTTTTTTTATAGTCGTCCGTCGCAAGTATTCACAAGTGTTCATATTTCGACAGAGAAAATAGTATAAATTCAGTCCAAAATAACTTATTATTTTGGAATTACAATTCATTCAGGCAAATAGCTGGAAAACAATAGGTAGCAAATAATTTTATAAATGCAAAAATAGCAGTTTTTCTCTTTATTGAGGTCATATAACATGTCAGTGAGTGTTGTGAGTTTCCAAAGAGTTGCAAGTATTAAAGGGGACAAAGAGGAGAAATCTCAAAGAGAGAGACGTCAAACTTTAAGAAGCTGATGTTATCTTGCAATCAAATATGCTACATAAGACTGAAGCTGTACATATCAGGATTACCTTATTGCTTTCAATTTTCGATTTTATTAGTTTCAGTAAAGCAGGAGCGAATTAAGGTCGTTGTTTTTAGGTGTGAACAGTTTTTTTTTCTGCGCACATCTCCGGCATATAATTCCTCTCAGCGATAAGTCATCTGAGGAAATCATTCGTCGATTAATGGCCTTCACCTATTAATCAATCATTTTTAATTTTTTATCAGGCTAGTGAAATAAAGAGCTAATTGGAGAACCATCTTACAGATTACAATCTTTTCAATTTTTCAGAAATTATGGGGGGCGGCAGACCCCCCCCCACCACCCTTCCCTCGTTACCCTACACCACACCAGACCCCTCTTAATCTGTAGATGACGTAGATGCTCATGGCTATCCAGGTACCCTGTAAGGCTGAGGTACTTGTTGAAATCTGTATTGAGGTGGAGGATTGAATGTTCCCATAGGATTGTTTTGCCCTTGTGGGTTGTAAGTGCCTGCTGGAGGGTAGGGACGTGGAGGGAAATAACTTCCTTGAGGAGAGTTTGGTATTGGAGGATAGCCTGTCATTTGTGGGTAGCCTGGTAATTGTGGGTATCCTGGTATTTGTGGGAAGCCTGGTAATTGTGGGAAGCCTGGTATTTGAGGAAAGTTATACCCTTGAGGCATTTGTGGCCACTGAGGGTAATGGGGATTCGAAGTTTCCCCAAAAACTCCTGGGAATACTATCTTCGCAATTTTGAGTATATCTCCCAGGTGCTCCAAGGTCCTACGCTGGCGGAGGTTCTCTCCTCGCGGGGTCTCGTACAACTCGTCGCTCAATTCCTTGCCGGTGCCCGGGCTGGCCATCAGGAACACTGCCAAAGTGCAGATCAGCAACACCTTCACCATCCTGTTAGAGAATAGGAGAGAAAATGGTGGTCAACGACATTCATTTTTTTTCATTCCATCACTTTGATAAAAAAAAGCGTCAAGATGACGCGTAGTATTTCAAAATCTGCCACGTGAACGGAGCTTAAACAAAAGATTTGTGATATAAAATTTGAGAAGTAAGTATATTGTTATCACGATCAACTTCGTATCAGGATCAACAGTCGTATAATTTCGTGACGATTGCTTCAGTTTTAAGCATTGAACATGTTGAAGTTAATAGTAATTGTTTTAACGAAATGTTAATTTAAATCAACAAGGGAAAGTGTTGAAGTTTATAAATAAGCAAAGGGTTGTCAAGGGTAAAAAGTTGTTGATAAGTTACCAGAGTAGATGAATAAATAAGTTAAAAGAGACAACAACATCGTGTATAATCACGGAGAATAATAGGGTAGTTTCCTTCATCAAAGAAAACGAAAGGCATTGATTGCGATTCGTTACCCTCCATTAGTGAGTGTATTCTTAATATACAAATTATTTGGTTTTAGAAATACCGGTTTAGAGGAATGGCAAGGGTCAATTTTTATCGTTATTTGAAAAAGGCCAGATTGGTGCCCATGCGATGCCACTCCACGTGACGTCACAGGGACCTAGTTTCTATGCGAGTAGATAGGAGTTTTACATCGTCTGAGATTACCAATGCATGCATGAGGGACAGAGCTCAGGGAAACATCTCTTAATAATCACTTATTAAAATTGTCTAAGGTCGGAAAGTTTCTTTCGTTTGATAAGGTAGTAATAATTAATATTTAAGCCAAGCGCTAACTGCTAGCAGGGTACTTTGCTACCTGCTAGCAGTCTGTATCGTATCAGCGCTCAGAGCCTCGCCCCAAGGTCACCTCACTTGCGGCAGCGGGAACCAGAACGACGTCACACGGGAGTTTTTCCGGCATTCATACTTACCCGTCGCGTTTTCGCGCGCTTGAGAATTTTCACTTTTCATTTAATCGCGAAAAATAGATATCGTCATTTAAAAATCTAAAAGCGTGAAATACGTACTCTAGGAGTAATGATCTTTCGATTCAGGCAATAAAAAAATAATAGGAAACCACCCTATTGAGTTACATTAGAACAAATAATAATTTTCGATCACCACACTCTGTGTACTTACATTTCGGTTTCAAAAATCTCTACCTGTGTTTTTTTAATACTGAATTCTAATACGAGTGAATTTGCGTTATAAATTTTATAACCTATTATGCAATCGATTATTTAATATAATCCAATTTTCAAAGCGGTTTCCCAAATGCCTCAGCTTTCCCAAATTTAGAATTACCTCCTTTTCAAGGACCTTTTAGAGTATCACTGGCTTAATTTTAACTATGTACTCACTTAAATCTCTGACTGTGTTTCCGCCTTAAAATCTGGAAGTGTCTTCAAACGTCTAACAGCTACGAGTATCAAAGAGTGAACTGAAAATCAGAGCCTAATTTAACGTTTATATATAGCTGAATGAAAAAATCAGACACAGGATAACGTATCGATTTGAAAACTTTGAATCTGATATTAATTCCAAGAACCGTGATTTTATGGAGGTTGATATGAGCATCAATACTTGTGAAGGGAATTATATCTTCGTAGAATTTTATAGGAAAAGTATCGCAATAACCAATGTCATTTTCTCGTTCACAAACTTTGAACGACTATTGGATTAGATCAAAAGAAATAGATCAAAAAGTACATTTTTATTCTTGTTAATCATTGTTATTTCTATTATTCATAATTGGAGGTATAACTTTGGCAGTGCAAATGAAATAGTAGATAATTATTCGTGGTGTATGTAATTTTTTGCTTATATCTTAGCAAAAGTCCTTAATTAATAGATGAAATTAAATTATTTTCAAGTCATTTTCTTTAAAAACTTTAGGAAAAAACTTGGGTATGTTATGCATTTGCTCCAAAATTTGAATAATAATTCTCATTTGCTGAAACTTGAATCGTATTCGTGATTCCAGCCAACTACACGCCAACTACCGGTCGAAAGTAGAATCACTGGTCCGGGTATACTTTTGCGCACGGCTCATTCAGAAAAGGTTCTTCTGAGGAGAAGTAGTGTCGTTTGCTTGCGATGGAGAATATTCCGATGACTTTTTCTCCAAGAAAAGGGAAATCTAACAAGAATTGCTGTGTGCCACAGTGTTCTTTAAGGCCTGTTGGGACATCGTAGTTCGATTTCACGAATTTCCAAAGCCAGGCGATGTTTTCTATCGCAGGAATGATTGGTGTGAGATGGAGAAGGTCGATCGACGGAATTTGTGGATCCACCGGCTGAAAATCGGGAAAAAGGTGACGAAGAGCATGGTGGTGTGTTCTTTGCACTTCATAAAGAACGATTATATATTACCGGGTACGTATACATTTTTCTATTTCACTTTTTTCTCTTAATTTGTTTCAACGTGGCTGAGATCACGTTGTGAAGTCGATGCGAATGTTAACCTCCTTGTAGTTATCTATGTTTTAACGTGTTCTTTCTCAATAGATTTTCCAGCAAGACATCGATTTTTGAAGGGATGTGCTGTCCCGTCTATGAATTTACCAATATCGTCGATAGAAAAATCTCCAGTTTGAGTACACAGACGGCATGGACGACGAGGAGAGCCAATTAAGGTAGGTATTTCAAAGGAATGTATTATTTAATCTTGTAGTTTTCAGCCGTATATTAAAAATCAAAATTCATTGATTAGCAACCATAGTTAAGGCTGAAACTAATGCGAGCATAGGTGGGCCAACTGTCTAACTGAGTAGTAACAAGGAAGTGGTTATTAGCTGTTTTGGTTATAGAGTGCTGAACTTGCTATCTTTCTCGTATTTAGTGGTTGTGGTAGTATATTGGGACACTACATAAGTTGTGATTTTTTCGAATGAATTGTGGCTTGGAAGTGCAGCCCTATTTTTTTTACAGATGTTTAAAAACGTTGCCGATAATTAAAAGTGCATACATCATGCAAAAGGTTGCATTATACCAGCGTGATGTGATGCAGCTATTGAAAAAAATGTATATGGATTTGAAATCTTGCAGTCTACCACCATATTTAGATATATTAGGTTTTCAACTAGAGGCATGTAATTTAGATAAATATGGGAACGGTCAATCTTGAGTAATTGCGTGAGTAACACAAGAGAAATTGTTAGAAAAATAAGAAATTATGGTATTTATGGTTATTCAAAAATAAAGTTTCCACTAAGGCCATACACTTGGTTGTTTACCTATTGGCCAAATTTCTATGGCATCAACTTATCGGATTGAAAAAATGTTTTCATATTTTATATTATCGTTTTATCTCTTATAATTTGGATAAAGATCAGTTTACATATTACTGTAGAGAACTAAATCTTCAGTCGTTTCTTTGGTCCATCTTAGCTAAGTATTACCAAATTCAGAACTGAAAGATGGTTAGCATTTCATGTGTCTCACAGTAACAAACTCAGTTTCACTTACAAATGATGATCATTAAAAGCTTTTATTAATTTTATGGAATTTATACTTAAAAGTCCCTAATGCGTCATTTACCTTAAACAATGAGGAAGGGGAACAGGAAATTTTTCGTTTTGGCCTCATCTTTTTAGTTGTCTCAATTGCCCGAATTCATAGAGATTTGGAAAGAGTTTCACTGAGGACATTTGTCATTTACCATTCTTCTATGAGGGATCTTTTCCGTGTTATTGTTTTTTACCAATGCCAAGTACTGTTTTGAATCATTGTAATCTGGTTATTTTTTATTTAGATCCAAAGTGGAGGGTTTGTGGAGGCAGTTGCTGAGTGTGATGAGGCCGATATCCACCAGATTATTGCAAGCCCCATTGATGAGCCCACTAAAGATTTTTCGATGTAAACTCAAGAGGTTGCAGCTGCTGAGGCCCTGATATCCATTGGAAATGGAGATGTTAGGGGTGTACAATGTAGTATTGGCACTCAATGTGTGAATGAGACAAGGGATTTTGGGTGCCAGGTAACTAGTGGTGACTTTCACTCGACGGTGGCTGACATGATCGTCAGTGAGAGGAACCTATACACGATGACTGGCCTCGATTCCTTTCTGCAATTGGCCAGTTTAGTTACTTTGTTTTCGGAACTTCAGCCTGACAACATGAGGTACTTCTTAAACAACTAGTGCAAAATAATTTTATCGCTCACGAAAATGAAGCTAAACTTATCCTTTGCCGTGCTGGCACATATTTTACACATTGTATGGCAGTATATAATATTTTTTTTTTCATTCCATGGCTTCATCATGTACTTGTATCACATTCTTCCATATCAAGTGTAATTTTATTTGTTTTTGCATTGTTTTGCCTTCCTTAAAAAGGGGGATGAATGACATTAGTTCCATGGTGTAACTCGGCTGTTATTGAAGTCTAAATCTAGTTTGAACATTGTAAATCAGCCCAGATATTACCATCGTATAATTGTGGGGAGTTACACCACTTGGACATATTTTACTTATTGTATTGCACTGTATTATATATTTTGTCATTCCGTCTTCATTAATGTACCATAAACTTCCATATCAAGTGTATTTTTTTGCATTGTTTTGCCTTCCTAATAAAGAAGGATAAATATCATTAATTCCATTTTGAAAACTGGCTGTTATTAAAATCTAAATCTAGTTTGAACATTGTAAATCATCCAAGATATGACTACAACTGTTGGATATTACACCACTTGGCATATTTTACTTATTGTATTGCTTTGTACTATTTTTTTTTATTCCATGGTTTTATAATGTACTTAAACTACGTACTTCCGCATCAAGTGTACCATGAATGATAATGTTGTCAATGCTAATCATGTCATTTGTATATTATCTTTGTATACATCTCCCATTTGATGTCTCCGAATTCTTTGGAAAACATATATCGACTGATATAAATTTTGTTATCTTGTTTCATTTAACTCCTTCATGACCCCAGTTGCTTGCTGTCCATGTCACCAAGGTTACCTCTTTTGCATGTTAGAATGTATTTCTAATGTTCTCTATTTAGCTTACTGTGAATGACATCTTTTTCACTCCATACTCCTTTTGAGGGAAGAAGGTACGTATTCCATGCAGGGACAATGGGCGTACATAAAATACATGAATTTCTTTTTATCTGCGCATATTTTCTGAGAAACAGATGCCATTATGGAAAAGCATTGGTCTAACCTTTGGGGGTATAATTGGTCTTAGCTAAAGGGGCTGCTGGTATCTCATGGGTCTGGGGAGGGAGGGGATAAATCCGCCTATGAGTCAGTATGTGGTTGTATTGCTGTCATCTATGATGAATTGATGATTTCATACAGGTAGGTTAGTTCTGTACATTTTTCAGTGGGCCCAATTTTAATCCTTAATCTGAGTATTTACATGTATAATTGCAGTCATATACGACCAGTGAATTGTTTAGGTAATACCTAACTATTTATCTTTCGGCTTCATTATAGTTTTTGATCGAAGCTGTAACTTTATTTATTTTTTTTTTCGAGGCATAGGATAGAGAATTGAAGGATATGTACCAGAGAAAGAGGTCAGTGTAGCCCAAAGTGGTCGTGGTCTATGGTTAAAACAGCTCCTCTTTAAGGTACCTGGCACAAAAGTTTTCTCCATTCAGTTATATCCCAACAAAAACAATTTATATGTAAATTTAATTTATTTTGAAATTAGTAAGAAGCTTGAAATTTCTCCTTTATGACTGCTTATTTGTTAAATTTCTTTCCTTCATATTAGCTTTCTTCTGCCATAATTGTATGGTACTCTTACCACTGACTTGATGGACACTGCAACATCCACAAACTAGTAATAAATGATTGGCATTTTTTGCATTATTATTCATGAATAATAAGGTTAAATTAATGTAGCATAAAATTATTAACCATTAATAGCTACTAATGTAACTGGGTTGTCTACGAATGGTTTCTACCTATTCCTAAACAATTCCCGCTTTGCGAGAACAATCAAACTTCCGGATCTCGATTTTTTCATCAATTGTTAGGCTAATGAGACCGTTTATTTGAAGCGGTTCCTTGGTAAGGCCACTTGTTTGAAGAACAAGAGCCATTATTTTTAATTCACAGCCATTTCCTTGGTGAAGCCCCACAGTGATCACCAAACCCGCGTTTAAAACGCTCTCCCCTTCAAAGATATTTCGTTGGCTGCAATTTCCACCCAAATAACGCACAATTTCTTAGTAGGTCACAAAAACTTTGCTACTCATGTTCCTTAGAATACAATTTAGTCCGAAAACGAAGAACGGTGCCGATATGCTCAATCGAATCCACAGCAATAAGGAGAATCACGGAGATTGCAATTGAAATGTGTTATTATTCACGAGAAGTATACCCGGACTGACGGCCATTTTGGATTATGACGACAGCGCCGCTAGTGGTGATTTGGTTTCCGAATAGAGATCTGCATCAACCGGTATCTGACTAGGTGATCCCAAAAATGGAAGCAAAGAAGACGTAAATAACCAAAGACCAACATCCCTACTACTCGTATTATCAGTAATTTTGGTAAAATCGTCAAAATTAGGTTATTAAGTTTTTGAAATATCCATGGGTCCTTCGGTAATTATCAAATGGGATTTTTTAAATAGGAAAATGTACGGAAGAAGTCCTCCTTAATCTTTGCTCACATCTATATAGGTAAGAGGCTGAACAAATGATGTACTCTTCTATATTTATCGATATAACAAGAGGTTTTGGTACCCTCAATTATAAACTTTGACTGGAAAGACAATATTAAACTAGCGTCATGGGTATCGCATTCCATTAAATCCGGCGTTATTTTAGCGATAGACGTCAGTGTGTGGAAACTATAGACTGTAGAACTAATGACGTACATATTCTAGGCGGGGTCCCACAAGGCTCAGTTTTCGGAATAGTACTCTTTCTAACTTTTGTTAATAAATTGTGCAATGTAAACTTTCATTGCTAACCTACTTAATTTGCTGATGACTCTGCACTTCACTACTGAGGTAGCAGTGTGTATGAATGACATATGCATATGCATAAATTGTGCAATGTAAACTTTCATTGCTAACCTACTTAATTTGCTGATGACTCTGCACTTCACTCCTGAGATAGCAGTGTGTATGAATGACATATGCATATGCAAAGGGGCTTGGACAAACTTAATATTTGCTTTTCTAATAACTCTATGGTGTTTAGTAAGTAGTGAAACAAAATATATATTTGTAATTGAATCTAACAATCTGACTACAGCAGTATACAGTTTAATACATCATTGTCGTATGAGATGTATTAAGAATAATGCCTCGTTTTGCAGTCAGTGTACTTTCATTGAAAATTAAGTCACTAAAAATATCAAGGAATTTTTATTGACGAACACTGTATCTGGAAACAAATATTTACAAACTAAAATCAGAGTTGATTGATGTGATAAGTGCATTTTATCTTTTGCAATCCATCTGCCCAGTATCTGTTCTTACAATGGTATATTACGCATTAGTAATTCCAATATTAAATATGGTATTTAGTATTGGGCAGGAGCATAGCTAACTAATTTTCAACCCCTTATGGCAATCCAAAAAAAGATAACACAGGGGATGGTACAAGCGCCATGGCGCGCCAGTGCTACACTTTCCTATGCATACATTACTGTTTACTGAGAGCGACAGAGAGGATGCGTGTGAAGAAATTTTCCATACTTTGAAGTATTGGCTGAGTAGTTGCTGGCAGCAAGTAGATTATCCCTAACGCGATGTATATTTTTACAACTTGAGCATTGGTCATTAATAGGATTCATGACCCTCCAATGATAGAGCCGTCATAAAATTAAAAATAAAAATATGTTATGAAATAAACGCACTTTTTCCATGTACCTACCTATATGATACATCGAATTATCAACTTAGCACTCACTGGTAATGTTATGCTGCCAGATTTGCCGCAAATTTTAAGTAGCTTTTCCTTAGCATACGCTTTTTTCCTTATGATTTCTAGGAATTTCTCTCAGAAGTTAAATATTTTCAATGCAATGCGAGGTTATACTTAAGAGTCCGTGTCATATCACATTGCGGAGATTATTATGGCTCGGATAACGGTTCTTAAAATCTGCCATCTTATAGGGTCAGCATTTGATAGTTCCTGAGATTTGCTTTTTAGGGTCAAATTAAAATTTAATTAGGTCACGTTTTAAAATATTTCCTGGAATTACATTCATTCTGAATCTCTTCTTAATCTTTCCGCTAATGTTTTTTTCCTATATTGTCGGAGAAAAAGAAGCAGATATCGAAAACCTTAAGGTTCCCGATGGCTATTTCAAACGTAGTATTATTCTGAATTTTGTCTTCTTAAAGATTTCTGGCTAAGAATGCGGGCTAGGGTGTTGACTTCCATCCCTATAGTTTCGGGTTTCATGCCTGGAGATCTGGAGATAAGGTGGAGATTTTTCAGGGAATGCGTTATCTTTTTTTTTTTGGAGGGCACTCTATGCTCAGCACTTGGTCCGTCGGCTAGGATGTTATCCTGTGGCCCCTTGGCGCCTTATGTTAAAAGCACGCTAACGTCGACACAGGGTTTTCCTCCATCCTTCCTTCCCTACCCTACTATAATTGCGCAAATGATCACAGGTAACGGTCACATACTCCAATATATCATGCCATTCTATAGCATACAATACGATACCATACTGATAACATTCATACATCCATTGTATGTATTTTAATTTTCTTTACTCTTATAGATTTTTCCTAGAGCGTAATAAATATTCATTCATTCATACCTTTGATATTTTAATCCAAAACTGAACAGTCTATAAGGATTCCTAATTGTTTATTGTTCCTTTTGTCTATCGGTGTGGTCTATTCAGGTATTTCGTCTCTTTATAACTTTCATAGACATTGTCACACATCAGTTCTTCATATTTTTGGACACTCGTGTGCCATGTAACGTGAGGGATAATGTACAGACGGGTATGGAAACATCAGGAAATAGTTATTGATTTCTAACATTACAACAACGCTCTTTTCCATTTGGAAGCGATGGCTCGATAGAAGACGTAAGCCCTAGGGCGAAAATGCAAACATGGCAGAGCAAGAACCTGTAGGAGTTGTCCTTCTTTGTGCTTAAGGTTACCGAAATTCTGGATTGCAGTTCTCTCCATGGTTTTGTGCTTACTGTGTCGAAGTTGTTCTCGTGATGATGTTTCGTGGCGGATGTTAGCCACAGCTTCAGATCACGTCACGAAATTGTTAGTCCGAAAAACTAGAAGCTAAACTATAAATGGTAATCTTTGAGGTGTGACCGGAAGTTGAATGTGATCCACCGTTAGAGCTGCAAAAATGTGCGACATCAAAATTTGAAGTTTTCCGAAAATTTAAATGTAAAATAGGCGAAATTTATTTCAAGTTAAATCTGTGGTAGGTGATAAAAATTCACGAGGTCAAACTCTGGAGTATTTAGAAAACTTAAATCTAATCTAGGCGAAACTGATGTTAAATTTAAGTGTTAATGAGCCCATTTTATACATTAATTCGTATATTAGTTGACTAAATTTGATGTTTTATAGCTACTGCATACATGGTGGATGCCGGGCACTTTAATGCAATCTTTACATTTAGGCCGATGCACGCACTTGAGATTAATACTTAAAAGTCTCATACAATTTTGTAACCTTTTACTACAATCGATTATTTAAATTGATACAATTTTTTATAAGGTTTCGCAAACGCATCCGCATTCCAAATGTCGAGCAAACTCCCTTGAAGCAGCCTATTTCAGTATCAATAGCCTAATATAAACTATGTACTCACCTATATCTTTGCCTGGATATCTGTGTCTAAAGATTAATTCAAACGTCTAACAGCTACGACTGTGCAAGAGTGAACTAAAAAGCAATGCCTCATTTTGGATTTATATGTGTGGATGAAACAATCAGAAAGAGGAAAACACATTGATGATTAATTTGGAACTGGTATCAATTCCAATAATCATATTTATGGTAAAATAATTCTTGGAGTATAGGTCAAAATGTATATGATGCAAAAAAGTTGTTAGCTAACGTTTAAGTTTATTTAAAACTATCATCAGGGCTTAACATTGCACATATTTATTTATTTGATCAATAAATATGCACATATTTATTGATCAAATATTGATCAATCGCTGTTGCTACTCATAAAGATATTGATAATGTGAAAGTGTACAATAAAATTCCAAAGAAAGTTATTTTGAAGATATATCCAGGCTGTCGCCATCCGTCACATACCTCTGATGAAAAAACTTCTCTGAAACAATATATTTGTGATCAAGGTAGTAAAAGAATAATTCCTGAACAATACTTTGGTTGTTTACGTGGAGATTCCAGTGATTTTGACAATCCATATTCAGCTGTCATTGTGCAAATAAGATATAGAAAAACATTATATACAAGATATACTATGAGTTCTAGAGTGCAAACTAATCCTGCTCCTGTAAAACCCCCAGGTTCTAATAAAACTGTTGGATCATGAATTCTTCACGTTATTCACCTATACATCGATTAACATCTGCTGTACATCAATTAACTCCTGAAGAGATGCAGCGTTGTTTAGATTTGTTAAGGTATCTCACCAGTAAGTACGTCACGGAAAATAAAATAGAAAAAAATTTTTTTCCCTTTGCGATTCTGGCCTCAGTATATTAAAAACATTATATTTTGCAGAAATATGAATTATTACCAAAGAATGTTAGTTGTTGCATTTTTTGTTGGCAATGGTTTGTCTTTGCCGTTGACTTTAGTATTTTTAATTCGTTTATCAAATGGGATCAATAAATATTGCACATATTTATTTATTTGATGAATAAATATGTGCAAAGCTAAGCCCTGACGATGGTTTTAAACAAAGTGAAACGTTGGCCAACAACTTTTTTTGCATCTTATACATTTGATCTTTACGCCAAGATTATTACATCATCAATTAAATGAGGTCAAAATAAGAGAAGGAAAAATCTAAAAATCATATTATGATGCAGGGCGATGATACCGCCCTTAAGTTTATTCTTCTTAGAATATCAGGGAACCCCTAAATCATTTTTCATGGCAATTTACCTGTTCATATTAAATTTCGGTAAATTGGCTGATGGCTTCACCGGAATTGAGGAAATATCTTAACGATGTTGGCATTGGCCCTTTGCGGGCAATTTGATCTGCGGAATACTTCCAGCTCGCGACGCATCAAAACAATCCGAATCGCACTCAGGCATCAGTGCATCATGTCTCGACGCATTTCGGAACGGTGGATTCAAGGCCGTGCGCTCATTCGCGTCATGCGCGATTCGTTACGCATCCTGGGACTGGTAACTTGCGTTATTTTATACAATGGGAAATAATCTTAGCACGTGTAGATTTCCCATAAATGGTTGGGTACATTCACGTTATCTACATCAAATATCGATGGTTAAGTTCTAACAACACGCATCTCAGAAATAGCAACTTTTCAGGGGAACAAAAAACGATTAATATTTTTATTATTATACGCTAAAATTAAAAAAACTAAAAATTCATTAAACTGAAAAAGAAGCACTTGCCAACAAAGAGTTGTTTTTTGCTTGAATTTTATTATTTAATGTTATTACACTTTGTTCAACATACCTGTGTCAAACCGGCCATATTTTGAGACACGTGTTGTTATAACATAGCCACCAATACATTGAACAACGAGAAAATTCATCAGCAATATCCCGCATTACTATTTATTTATTTTCCCTGCGGTGTTTTAGTATTCACAAAAATGCAACTGGAATTCACTTGAACAGAAGGAAATGTAAGTACCTACTCAAGTCTTTATAAAGATGGCAAGAGAACTTTTTGGATGATTATTTAGATTATCATGTCACAAGCCTTGGATGTTACTCACTGATAACGACAAGGATTTCCTTTTTAAACCCTTATTTTCGATATAAGTAGGTTAATTTCATGCTCACTAAAATATAATGAATCCCAAATAATATATTTTCTTGGTTATATGAAGTTAGATATTTATATTCACCGTTACCTCCCATTTTTTTCCAAAGTAGTATGCAAATATCGCTTCGTCTGTTTATGTCTAAACGCGCTTTGGAATGCGACTGATTGGATTTTTGGAGGATGGAGATGCTTAGTGAAATATTTTGAGCTTGAGCGCCATATTTACGACCAGAAAAAATCTAATGCCGTGTCCTAACACGTTAAGCATAAGAGTTATGGATATGGGCGGCCAATTTTTGGGTAGCCAAACCAAGAGGTAGCGTGAATTAGGACATATTAACGTAGATGTTTCCACCTCCTGGGCAAAAAAACAGTATAAAAATGAGAGAAATTTGGAATTAATTGAACTTATGAACGAAACCCTACACATTCTACGATTTTAAAACCCTATGTGTCTTGAGAGCAATTATTATGAGCTTAGGATGTTGGAGAAAAGCATTTTCTCATCCTATTGTGAAATTAGGCTACCTTTTTTTTAAGTAGTGGATAGGGTTGGTTTATTTTTTATTTGTTTATTTTTTATTTTTTGTTTCTTATAGAATTTTAATTGTTCTTTTTAATGCGATAGCTTTTTATTTTCTGCTCATTTCTTTGAGCAATATATTTTCTTGTTTGGTATTTTAAGGTTTCTTTCTCTCCTAATTACTAGGAATTTCTCCGTGTGACTCTCCATGTAACGATACATGAAATTTAAAATCGATCTTAATTTCGGTGCCGCGGGTAGCCGCAATTCCCCTTTAGATATCACGATTTACAGCCTTTGCTGCATATTTGGTATAAACATGTCGAGGTAACTCGGAGATACTTTTTTATAATCCTACATAAATGCAAAATATCGATGAAAAACAGGATCCGCCATTTTGTATCGTATTGGTCTTAAGTGCCACAAATCGTGAGAGTTAATGAAAATTAATGGTAACAAACAGTTTAATAATATTGTGAATTTTACGTTTACAAAGACCTATTGAATTTACACTAAACATTTCAAGGTGATCGCGTCGGGTTTTGAAGGACAAGCATGTTGCCAAAAAATACAAGAAACAATATGATTGGTCGAGGAGGAGATATGGTTTCTTCTTTTTGAAATAAAATTTCAGTCTCAAGTTTTCACTTTCTTTTATTATATGAGGATGAATATTTCCTTTTTCCCCCTCTTCCTAACCCTCTCAGGATTCGCTTCTTGTCCGGTATCCAGGGAGGAGAGAAATATCAGTTCTGTTTTCTCAACGGTGGCATCTGAGTATATGCGGGTGCGTTTTGCTGGGGATACTCTTGCTGTGGTGGATAGTACAGTAACTGCTGGCACTGCATAAGGCTCTGTTGGTACATCTGCATTTGTGCAGTCAGTGAGTACAACATTTGGTTCATGTACTGCATTGATTCAGTATTACTGGGGCAATGCGTTCGTCGCTGCCGATTCAAGGTATTGTCTGAAGGAGTGTCGACCAATTCGTCCTCCAGTTCCGTGGCCAACGTGAAGTGAACCGCCAACATCATCATGAGGGCACAGAAGAGCGCAAATTTCGCCATGTTGCTTCTCTTGGGATAGAAGGGATGAGAAAAAAAGGATATCAAATACCGTAGCAAAAATAGACATGTCGGATTAATGTAAATGCCGTGGAGAAATATTATCTTGGACCGGGAAACAATTCACTGACCCTTGGCTTTCCTGGTCAAGGCAGCCATTGGAAAGAAGGCTTCCGCGGATTAGTAACAATGATTGGCTGCTTTCAGATTTTCTCCCGCGTCTGTTCATCTCAGGCGACGACATGTTTCGTAAACGTTCCGGTTTGCTTATTCAGGTCACTTCGGACCTGAAGAAACAAACTGCGAAACATGTCGTAGCCTGAGATGAACAGACGCGGGAGAGAACTTGAAAGCAGCCAATCAAGGTAGCCATTATACGCGACCCAACTTTCTCCATTCATTTTTAAAATTACTCGAGAGCCAAAGATCTGTGCCGGGCTCTCCTCCACACTACTTAAATGTGTTTATAGTGTGTCGGTTAGGTTTGGTCATTTATGTAATTTTATGTTCCATGGCCGAAATTTTCAAGATCTATGATCATTTTCTGGACATTTTACTAAACATACACTGAAAAAATATATCAAATTGCCTTGTAAAACGTTACTCATGAAGAATTAGCCATCTTAATTTCTAATAACTTCGATATTTTAATCTGATAAATTTAAAGGATACTTATATGAATGGAAATATCGTAGCTAAATATTTATGGTAAAATAATTCTTGGAGTATAGGTGAAATGTATGTGATGCAAAAAAGTTGTTAGCTAACGTTTAAGTTTATTTAAAGCTATCATCAGGGCTTAACTTTGCACATATTTATTGAAATTAATATGAAATAAACTGAAACGTTGGATAACAAATTTTTTTGCACCACATACATTTAACCTATAATACCTCCAATAATTATTTTACCATTAATTAATGAGGTAAAGACAAGAAGAAAAAAAATTATTTTGCTAAATTTTCAAGTAAATTAAAATTTACTTGAAAACTGTTTCGGGCTATTTGAAATAAGTTCTCGGCCGACATATGTGGATCAAATTCTAGATAACAACATATAATTTCCGTTAATCATCAGAAAGTATAAACTTAAATTTTTCCGGTTTAAAAAGATAATCAAAACTAAATAAAATACATCAAAACTAGTTGGGTGTTTCATTAATCAGTCAATCGATTCAAAATATTTCATTAATAAGTATCCGGTATTAGCAGATAACATATCATTTTACATACACAAAAATATCATCATACACAAAAAACATTTCATTTTTCTATCCTAGGATAGAATTTATCTCGATGAATGGAAATGTTTTGATTTATTTTTAAAAAAGTTCCTGAAATTTTTCGCTGGAGCTAAGTGTAAAATTTTCTAACAATTAAAATCCCAATCATAGTCCCTGGATGAAAATTTTTTTTATTAAAAGAATGTCATAAATTCTCAGAAATCAGTAAAATGTCAGAATATCTTAGTTCTCAGAAGCAGAAAATCTGAAGTTTTTCTAAAAAAACTTGGTGAGTCTGCCAGCGTGTTTATGTGCGGAGAAATAACAAGTAATTTTAATTGTTGACTGAAGTAGTTGGCTATTGTAAGAAGATTATCATGAGCGCAATGTGAATTTTATTGCCAAGAGCTTCAATACCGATATTTACAATTTTTTATAATGAAATGTAAAAAGGAATTATATTTAAAAATACACTTACCTTTCTCCAAATATTATAACATGAATTCTCAGCTCTGCACTCGTAGGGATGTGATGTTGTCTATCTGAATTTTGAACAGCACTCATTTATATGGTAAAATCATTTCGCCTTTTATCCTTCTCATTTCTTGGGATTTCTTTTAATAGTTAATATTTACCAATGAAAGGAGAAAAATTATTTCGAAACATATATTAAAATTTAAAATCCGCGGCTTATCTTTGTGCGAAGAACGCTGCTATCGCGGAGTGACCATTTTATAGTTCCTAGACTCTTCTTTTTATAGCTACATAAAATTTAATAAGGTCATGTTTAACGTATTTCCTAAAGTTATATTCCTGCAGGAAATTTCCTCCTATTCTTTCTCTTCATATTTCCTCTTTGCTTGTGTGATGAGGTGATGCAAGTACCGATAACCTTAAGAGCTCCCGATGGCCAGTTTAATTATCTTATTCTTTTGAGCTACATCTTACCTTTATAAAGTCTGACCAGAAGTAGAAAAGTATCTAGATTGTTGGAATCCCACCGTGAGGTCTTGTTTTATAATTCCGCAGTGTACAGAGGTCCGCAAGAGATGAGGTCGCGGGTTATAATTCCGCAGTATTTCAGAAAATGCTTGTTCTCAAATTGAGTTTTTTTGTGGAGAACACTCCAACCTCAACACCGTCGGTCGGTTGGGACGTTAACCCGTGATCCTTTGGTCGCCTTTGGTAAGAGCATGACCAGGGGCGGATTCAGGATATGTTTCTGGAGGGGGGGGCACAAGCACGGCCGTGTCCAGTATTTTGTTCTTCTGGGGGCACAAGGATACCTCGTAATACAAAATGAATGCAATGATAATGGGACTTTATTAAAATCTTCCATATTTTTTTAGGTTCTAGGAGGGGGGCACGTGCCCCCTTGACCCCCCCCCCCCCCCCTAGATCCGCCTATGAGCATTATGATGTCATACAGGTTTTCTCTCCACCATTCATTCCCTTCCGTCATGGCCTGAAATGATATCAGGTATTGGTCGACTCATCCAAAATGTAATACCATAACATCAAAATAAGAACGGAAGGTCATATCCTCTACAACTTGCTGTCCAAATTCATCTCTGCGTCCACCCCGCGCATTTTAATCCCAAACTCAGCGGTCTCTAATGATTCAAAATGGTTCTCTATGTCATTGGTTTTGATTATCCAGGTATTCCGTCTATTTCTGATTTTTATCTACATAAATTAAACAAAGATCGAAATTTTTATGTACACTCACGAGTCTCCTAATTTAAGGGATACTGAACTGACGTGTTTCGAAAGGCATGTTTTTTAAGTAAGTACCGTTTGTAAATATAAAATATGCCAATATATTTGGAACAATTTTATTTTTACTCAAAAGCCCACATTTTATATTCCTTTACAAGGTAATGCCGTTATTATTAAATAAACTTTATTAAAAGAAATTATCATATCGAACAACAAGATTGCACAACGTCGTCGTCGTCATAGCTGCCTGAGTTGACAAGGCTTAGTAGGCTACACTACAAGTCACCTAATATCTTTATGAGTTATATCACTGCTTTATAAGGAAACTTAAAAAGCACGCAATGAAGACCGTCACAACCTTACCCTCAACATCTTCTAACAGTGATAGACCTGTAACATCTTGGGGGAAAATACCATTCCTTGGCCCCCTATCTTTTCGGGTGACTGGTATGTTCCCGAAAGATAAAGTAAGATTATCATTTTATAATATGACAACTGTTGACAATTTTTTATTTAATTCAAAACCAAAATTTATTGACAAGGACCAAAGCGGTGTGTATAAATTGTATTGCAATATGCCTGATTGTAATTCTGTGTATATTGGTCAGACCGGACGTGCCATAAAAACTAGGGCAAATGAACATATGAAGTGTTGGGTAAGAGGCGATTCAACCTCTAATTTTGCCAAACATTTGTTAGACTGCAACCATAGCAGTGATTTCAATGTCCAGGTTCTCCACAATGTGTGTAAAGGTAAAAAGTTGGATTTTCTTGAGCAGTTAGAAATTTTAAGAGCCTGTCGAAACAAAAATGTGAGGGTGGTTAACGACCTTTTGTACCCCTCACACTCCTCCCCTTTATTATCAGTCCTGCTGGACTCGGCAAGTAAACCCACTGCCCTTGAGGAAACTATTCCTCGTTAGCTTTTCCCCTCCCACCATCACCACCTCCTCCCTGTCTCCACCCCCCTCTCCCTAAGGTATATATAAGCTCGCAAATTTTTGTATATTCACCTTGATAATGACAGTGTGTACTACCGAAACCTGGGTCGGTATTAAAAACTCTTGTGGAGCATACAAAAGTGTATCTTCATTATGTTTCCTGTCAACAAGTTCCACCAAATATCGCCTTCCAACCTTAAGCTGATATGTGTTGTTAGAACTTAGCCATCGATATTTAATTTATATAACGTGAATATACCAAACCATTTAGGGGAAATCTACACGCGCTAAGATTATTTCCCATTGTATAAAATAACGCAAGTTACCAGTCCCAGGGTGCGTTCCGAATCGCGCATGACGCAAAGGAGCGCAAGACCTTGAAGTCCTCTTTCCGAAATGCGTCGAGACATGATGCACTGATGGCTGCGTGCGATTCGGAATGGTTTGATGCGACGCGAGCAGGAAGTATTCCGCAGATCAAATTGCCCGCAAAAGGGAAATGCCAGCTTTGATCAGATATTTCCTTAACTCAGGTGAAGCGAACTGTGAAGCCAACATACTATATAACTTCTTCTTGAGAACAACTTCACCAATGTTTTACGGCCACTGCACACGTGGTGGATGCCGTGGACTTTAATGCAATTAACATTTAGGCTGATGCACGCACGTGAGATAAATACGTAAAAATCTTACAGCATTTTGTAACCTTTTACTACAATCGTTTATTTTAATTGATACAAATTTTAATAAGGTTTCTCAAACGCATCCGCAGTCCCAAATCTCGAGTTAACCCTGGAAGCAGTCTATTTGAGTATTAATAGCCTAATATTAACTACCTACTCACCTCAATCTGTGACTAAAGATTAATTCAAACGTCTAACAGCTGTGCAAGAGTGAACTAAAAAGCAATGCCTCATTTTGGGTTTATATGTGTGGATGAAACAATCAGAAAGAGGTAAACACATTGATGATTAATTTGGAACTGGTATCAATTCCAATAATAATAATATGATGCATGGCGATGATACCAACTATAATTTTATACTTCTTAGAATGTCAGGGAACCCATAAATAATTTTTCATGGCCATTATAACCATTTATATTAAATTTCGGTATATTGGCTTCACAGGTGGCTTCACCCGAGTTAGAGAAATATCTGATAGATGTTGGCATTGGCCCTTTGCGGGCAATTTGAACTGAGGAATTTATCCCAAACATGATCGCTTGGGGTTTGAAGGAAAGGGGTGTTGCCAAAAAGTACACAAACCAATATGATTGATCGAGATAGAGGTATGGTCTCTTCTTTTTGAAATAAAATTTCAGCCTCAAGTTATCACTTTCTTTTATTATTCAGAGGAGTAATATTTCCTTTTCCCCTTCCTCCTAACCCTCTCAGGATTCGCTTCTTGTCCGGTATCCAGGGAGAAGAGAAATATCAGTTCTGTTTTCTCACCGGTGCCGGCTGAGTCTGGTATCCTTGCTGTGGAGGATAGTACATTAACTGCTGGCACTGCATAAGGCTCTGTTGGCACATCTGCATTTGTGCAGACAGCATGTTCATTGTTTGGGTCATTTGCTGCACCTGTTCAGTACTACTACGGCAAAACGTTCGTCGATGCCGATTCAAGGTCTTGCCTGAAGGAATGTCGACCAATTCCTCCTCCAGTTCAACGGCAGACGTGAAGTGAACCGCCAACACAACCATGAAGGCACAGAGGAGCGCAAATTTCGCCATGCTGCTTCTATTTGTATAGGATAGATGAGAAAAAAAGTATGTCAAAAAGGATATTCAACGGATCTGTATAACCGTAGCAATAATAGACATGCCGGATTCATGCAAATTCCGTGGAAAAATGTTATCTTGGACTGGGAAACAATTCACGGACCTTTGGCGTTCCTGGCCAAGGCAGCTATTGGAAAGAAGGCTTCCGCGGAGTGGTGTCGATGATTGGCTGCACTCAGGTTCTCTCCCGTGTCTGATCATTTCAGGGGACGACATGTTCTCAAACGTTGCAATTTGCTTTTTCAGTTCACTTCGAACCTCAAGAAAAACCTGCGAAACATGTCGTTGCCTGAGATGAACAGACGCGGGAGAGAACTTGAAAGCATCCAGTCAAAGTAGCCATTATACGCGATCCAACTTTCTCCATTCTTTTTTCAATTTACCCCATAGCAAAAGATCCGTGTGTCTATTCCAGGTTCAGAGAATCTTTTCTCAATATGAATAAATCTGAACTCCAACTCCATGCATGGTACTGAATTTGTATATATATGTTCTACAGGTATGACGAACTTTGCCTCAGGGAAGGTGGTATTTAGAGTGTGTAATAAAAAACCATAAAGCTCGACAATACTAGATTTTTTTACGAAGAAACAAACTACGATTTTATACATAAGCGTGCTTATATATAAGAATTAATTGAAATTTCTTTATAGACTTTAAGATTTCATTGTGTCAAAAACTTACATTATCTAATTTTCATGTTGAGATCCATCAAAATTTTAGTACATGTGATATCTTTCTCCAAAATGGTTTACTTCGGGCTCTCATCTATACTACTTGAATCAGTTTATAATGTGTCGTTTTGTTTTGGTCATTTATGTAATTTCAAGTTCCAAGGCCGAAATTTTCAAGATCTATGATCATTTTCTGGACATTTTACTTCATATTCATTGCAAAAATATATTAAATTACCGAATCAAATTATCATACCCGCAAAATAAATTCTTTTTCACAGACTAAATATTAACTATCCTAAATATTTTAGTTGATATTAAATTCCCTGATTAACTTTATGTTTACCTTGTGAAACCTTAATTGCTAATAACTTCGATATTTCATTCTAATAAACTTAAAGGATACTTCTACGAATGGAAATATCGTAGCTACATATGTATTAAAATTTACTTGAAAACTGTTTCCGGTTATTTGAAATAAGTTCTTTACCGACATATGTGGATCAAATGCTAGGTAATAACATATAATTTCTCGTAATCGTCAGAAATTATGCTCCTTAATTTTTCGGGTTTAAAAATATAATCAAAATTAAGGAAAATATGCCAAAACTATTTGTTTGTTTCATTAATCAGTCAATCGATTCAAAATATTTCACTAAACAGTATTCGGTATTAGCAGCTAATATACCTCTTTTTAATAATATATGTTCGCATTTCCAAAAATATTTCAATTTTCTATCTTATGTTTGAAGTTATCTTGATGAATGAAAATGTTTTGATATATTTCAAAGACATGTATAAATTTTTCTATCATTTAAATTCCCAAACATAAAATTTTCTATCATTTAAATTCCCTAACATAGTCCTTGGACGAAATTTTTTATTTACGGAATCTCATAAATCCTCAGGATTCAGTAAAATGTCAAAATATCTCAGGTTTCAGAAGAAGAAAATCGCAGGTTATCTCATTAAAAAAACTTGGATAGTGTGGCATCGTGTGTATGTGCACAGAAATAACACGTAATTTTAATTATTGACTGAGGTAGTTGCCTATTGCAAGAAGATTATCACGAGCGCAGTTGAATATTTTTGCTAAGAACTTTCATATCGAGATTCCCGATTTTTTCTAATTAAAAATAAATAGAAATCAGATTAAAAAATACACTTACCTTTCTCCAAAAATTGTAATATGAATTCTCAGCTCTGATGGGGATGTGATGTTGTCTGTCTGAATTTTGAACAGCACTTATTTATATGGTAAAATCAATTCGCCTTTTATCCTTCTCATTTCTTGGGATTTCTTTTAATAGCTAATAATTACCAATGAAAGGAGAAGATCATATTTAAAATCCGTGGCTTATCTTAGTGCGGAGAACGATGCTATCGCAGTGTGACCATTTCATTGTTCCAAGACTCTGCTTTTATAGCTACATCAAATTTAATAAGGACATGTTTAACGTATTTCCTTAAGTTATATTCGTGCAGGAAATTTCCTCTTAATCTTTCTCTTCATATTTCCTCTTTGTTTGTTCAAGGAGATAAGGCAGATACCGATAACCTTAAGAGCTTCCGATGGCTAATTTAATTTCTTTAATCTTTTGAGTTACATGTTACCTTTATAAAGTCTTCTGACCAGAATAAGAGTTCTAGCTAGATTATTGGAATCTCACCGTGAGGTTTCGGGTTATAATTCTGCAGATTTTTAAGAAAATTCATATTCTTAAATTCAGTTTTTTTATGGAGAATACTCGCCTATTTTAAAAGTATGATGTTGTACAAGGTTTCTCTCCACCATTCAATCCCTTCCGTTATGGCTTAAAATGATATCAGGTATTGGTCGACTCATCCAAAATGTAATACCATAGCATCAAAATAAGAATGGAAGGTCATATCCTCTACAACTTGCTGTCCGAATTCATCTCTGCGTCCACCCCGCGCATTCTAATCCCAAACTCAGCGGTCTCAAATGATTCAATATGTTTCTCTATGTTATTGGTTTTGATTATCCAGGTATTCCGTCTATATCTGATTTTTATCTACATAAATTAAACAAAGATCGAAATTTTTATGTACACTCACGAGTCTCCTAATTTAAGGGATACTGAACTGACGTGTTTCGAAAGGCATGTTTTTTAAGTAAGTACCGTTTGTAAATATAAAATATGCCAATATATTTGGAACAATTTCATTTTTACACAAAAGCCCACATTTTATATTCCTTTACAAGGTAATGCCGCTATTATTAAATAAACTTTATTAAAGGAACTTATCATATCGAACAACAAGATTGCAGAACGTCGTCGTCGCCATAGCTGCCTGAGTTGACAACTATTGCAAAACATTGTTTATACGCGGTCATCATGGCGCTGACCTCCTCGGTCTTTCTGCAGAGGAAAAAGAAACATTGTAGGAATTAGGCGCATTAAATAAGTAAAAGAAGAGAGATAGACTGTGGAACAGACGGATTCAGAATTTCTTTTTTCCACGATTAATAATATCCATATCCTGTACAACTTGCTGTCCGAATTCATCTCTGGGTCCACCCCGCGCATTTTAATCCTAAACTGAGCGGTCTCTAATGATTCACAATGGTTCCTTATGTCTATTTGTTTTGAATATGCAGGTATTCCGTCTCTTTCTGATTTTTTTCTACATTAATGAAACAAAATGGGAAATTTTTATGTATCCTCATGTGTCTCGTAATGTAAGGGACACTGTACTGACGTATTTGGAAATATCCAAGGCACGTTTTTTTTAAGTAAGTACCGTATGTAAGTATAAAACATGCCAGAAATCAATTATTAAAGTCCACACTTTATATTACTTTTCAAGGTAATGCCGTTATTATTAAATAAATTTTATTAAAGGAACTTATCATATCGAACAACAAGATTGCACATCGTCTTCGTCGTCTTAGCCGCCTTAGTTGACAGGCATTGTAAAACTGTTGTTTATACGCTTTCATCGTCATCATGGTACTGACCTCCTCGGTCTTTCTGCAGAGGAAAAAGAAACGTTGTAGGAATTGGGCGCTAGGTATAGAAATTAGCTACTCTTCCCTCGGTAGACTCCATATCTAGCTGTTCCCAACCAAATGATGCCATGAGATCCTGAGTCTGATTGGCTGTATGTAGTTGGGCATTATAAATAAGTACTAACACTAGAATTAAACTTAGGTGCATATCATGTTCCACTAACAGTGGTGCCAACTCCATGGGACCTGAGGAAGTCCGAGGGGGCCCAAGCCCCCTCAATAATTTGTTATGGGGCGAGGAAAAAATTTGTCAGGCTTATCCATTTTCCCCGGAGTGTCTAGTTATCTACAGTCGAGTTTTTAGGGTTCAAAACTTTAAAAAATCATTATTTATCAAATTTCCCTGGGCAATACCCCCGCTATGGACCCCCAATATTTTTTTATAACTCGGCGCCCCTGTCCTTTAATACTAATCGTAAACACCCAAGATGAGTTTATGATGAATGATAAAAGGATCATATAGAATGCACTCTATTTTCTTCAAATGATTCTTTTAGCATTGGTACATCCGTTACCAACAAATGAGGATATTACGTATCGATTGGCTTTGTTTTATATTGGCATCCTGGAATTTTTGCATCAGGGTTGTGAGAATTAGAAAAAAGTATTCGTAAACGCTTTATATACTTCTTCCTTTCTAGGATCAGGGGTGACTCATATATAATTTTTATGCAAAACTTCATAGTCATTGCAAAATTATAACACATCAGGATCGATCGATGCATGATTTGTTTTTAAGGTGACAAAGAAACTGAAAACAATTTAATTTTCATAATTATGTTCTAAAACAACACTTTTCATGAGTCTATCAACCAAGTCGTAACTGCCAATGGTTTTCATACTTTAAGCATATGTGAACTCTGGGCTTATTTTTTACGACTGCATTAATTTTTTTTTATTATTAATAGAGCGAAAGTTTCGCTCAGCTGTAGTGTAACATAAAGTAAGCTGAGGCTGAAAATCCATCCGTTAAGCTGTGCTACTGCCGATATTTTAAAAGTAGAAATAATCGCGGAATAAAAAATTTAATAATGTGATGAGATATAAATCGATTTTTTATTTCTCCAATATTTAAAAAAACAATGCGAACCAAAAATTAATCCAAAGAAGTAAAATAAATTCACAAATTTCTTTGCAAGACGAGAGGGAAACTAAAACTTATGCAAGCGTCGAATCGCACTTGAGATAAAAAGACTAAAATTATATTCGTGAGTTACCAATAAATTGTTCTTCTGGAATGGTAAGGTAGATGTATCTAGATTATAAACTAAAAATTGGTCCAATTTGAAGAAAGTAATAAACAATTTTTTTGAAAATTAAATATAGCAGTGAAGGGAGGGGATTTTTTATGAATTATTTGCACGGTAAGTGTCGTAAGCAAAACCTTAGCTTGAAAACGAGTAATAAATCATAAATCTACCGAAATTTGGAAAAATTTGGAAATTTGAAGGAAATATATTATTCAAACCCCACTTTTTTGACAAAAATGGGAAATAATTAAAATGCGCATTGAACGCTCGAAGCTGTTTTCACTGAACGGTATTGGGGTATTTTCAATTAGAAAGATATTGACCTATGCATAAATTTTAATTGGAATAGTTTATAATGGACAAAAATTAGTTGAATTAATGTGACAGGCAAAAATCCATTGAAATGCTCTTTGAGTGACAAAATTTGGAATCGGACTGGTGAGTAGGCCGGCCCTTATTTTTCAGATTTGCGAAAAGTTATGTTTTCCTGGTCTCAAAATGATCCAAATGATGTTCATATTCACGTGTTTAAATTTGATTACTTTAAAATAACGGCAACCCGTGCCCCAAGGGCCCTAAGTACTAAGGACCCTCAATTGAGTTTTTTGGGGCCGAAAAAGCACTATTTCTATGTAAAACGTAAAAGCAAAGCCCTTTAGGGCCGATTTTCTGTTTGTTTTAACCTATCTTTAAGCGTTTAGGAGATATCGTCCGTCGTAATGCAATCTCCCCCCTAGGGCGCCACCCCGCACCGCGGCATCGCTGAGGTATGTCCCGCACCACTTACTAGAGACTTCCCCTCAACCCCCTCCCCTCCCTCGGCAAAGACTTTGCTCCTGAAGTCAAGATCTAGCCTCTGAAGAAATGTGCTTACCTTAGAAAGAATTTAATTGCCATAACAATACTTCCAATCCAAGAGATCAATTTATTTTCACTCTGTCCATGAATTTCGGTTATTACGGTCCGGAAATTACGGCGTATCACGTTTTTTTTCACACCTAGAAATTGATCCGTCAAAGAATGACAGGCCTACCAACTCCTCACTCATGTACCACAAGTAGTTTGAAAACCTCTTTTGTGCAGCTTTCGCTATGTCTAGGTTAACACTTTCGCAATTAACAAGTCTTTGTAGGAACTACGGGTCTCTGATGGGAGCTAATGCAACAAAAGGAGCGGAGAACCACATCTTTTCATTTCTTCTTGAATATATTGAAATCTATTCCACCAATAACTGCATTTCGTTCTCCTCTTTATTTGCGTAAGAACTTTATTTCTTCAGCCCAAGCACATTTATCCGAGAGATTAACTGCACTTTCCTCCTCGCGCGTCAAAAATTCAATGGTGCCGCTTCTTGTAATGTCAAGCAAATCATCAAGTTTTGTTGCGAAAGATTCTCTTCTCTTCATATCCACCGTAGTTCGCGCTCTCTTTATGCCGTTGCACGTTCATTCATTCTTTGCGTCATTTTTCTAACTTTTCAATCGTCTTATTTTCCGTAAAAACAGGAATTCTAGTTTTTTACTATGGATGAGACGCATTTCTCACGGTTTTTCTCGCACTAAGTCTTACAAATTTCGAACCCATTAGGGGATAGAGAAAACACATAGTACTTCTCTCACTGTCGGTAAATTTGAGCCGAGTATTTCTTCACTTTCTGTTCCAACCAGTTCAATGCCTGGATTTAGTCTTGATTACATGCCTTTCCTTGTTGGTCTATTCTTAAAATGAACGTCACGTTCATGATAAAGTATTTATTTCACCACTTTTCTCCTTACATCCTGAAAAACTTAGCTCTTCCTATCCTTTGCACACTATACACAAGAACTATCTCTATCTATCCACAGTGATCTACATCCTTGAACTTACTACCTCCTTTCTTCTCCTTGAATATTTCTATCTACTGTTGGAGCCCTGGAAGCCCTACTCAATCCCTTCATTCCTTTATTATTCATAGACACATTTCTATCACATGCTTATAATATTTTGTACATAAAAAGCACTTTGGAACAAAGCCTGCTGGAATGGTTCGCGGCCGTTTGGCGGCAAAAAATCAAGGTTTAAGGGGTCGGTACCCAATACATAGGACGGCGTTGAAGGGTTAAAATTGACATTATAGGCTTTAACAACATTAATCATGACACAAGAGGAACAACCTATTCAATACTGTACCACTAGCATGTAAATCTTGTCATCAGGAGCAAAGTCTTTGCCGAGGGAGGAGAGGGGGTTGAGGGGAAGTCTCTAGTAAGTGGTGCGGGACATACCTCAGCGGTGCCGCGGTGCGGGGTGGCGCCCTAGGGGGGAGATTGCATTACGACGGGCGATATCTCCTAAACGCTTAGAGATAGGTTAAAACAAACAGAAAATCGGCCCTAATGGGCTTTAATTTTACGTTTTACATAGAAATAGTGCTTTTTCGACCCCAAAAAACTCAATTGAGGGTCCTTAGTACTTAGGGCCCTTGGGGCACGGGTTGCCGTTATTTTAAAGTAACCAAATTTTAACACGTGAATATGAACACCATTTGGATTATTTTGAGACCAGGAAAACATAACTTTTCGCAATTCTGAAAAATAAGGGCCGGCCTACTGGTGAGTCTTCTTCCGTAGTTCCAGAAATTGCGTAGTTTTTGATCGTTCGCGGTGTGCACACATATACGAGCGAGGAACGAAGTAAATATTAGCGGTGACGATTCACTTCGTTACCGCGTGGAAACCCGAGTAATATTGCATCCAGAGACAATGGAATGACGAGTCGTTATGAGAGATGACGTCGGCCGTGAGTGATGGCTATTCGCTAACGTGATGCAATTCAAAAATCCTTCTCATGCGGCAACACGCATGCGAGGATACAGTAGCTGCATGTCTGTGTAACTTAAACAGAAATAATGACAATGATAAATGTAGTCTTTCTTGATATTTTACTATAAAATAGATAGCTTATAGCTCAGTCAGATTTAAAAAGAGCTCAAAGCATCGTGGTGTACAATGCAATAGATAAAGAATTGGCGGCGAAAGAATTACTACGATAACCAATTGCCCAATGATCATGCTTTCATCTTTTGCATTAGATCAAGTTTAATTGATTGATTGGCAGGAATGAAAATTGATGATTATACTAAGTGGCAGATATCATGCATAAAATAGGGGACACGGGGCATAATGGAAGATATTAAAGCTTATTTCATCGTTAAAAATGAGAGTATGTCTTACAAAGTAGCATTTATTCTATTTTTATATTTCCTCTCTAAGCATATTATAAATATATTCATAAATCATCACTATTCTGCAACAATAGTGAAGTTTGACGTTACTCTCAAATTAACATCCCCTGTTAGCTTACCTTTTCACATTAGCATATTCCCTCTTTTACAATTCTTACCCACCATAGTTTTTCCATGACTTTCTTCGCCAGATATTATCATAACGTGCGCAATTACTTTTCCCCATCTTCTTTTCGGGGATTCTAGGAGACTTCTTCCACTTCCTCATTAATTACTGAAATTTGATATATTTTCGTTATATTTCATTGCTACATTTCAAATGTTTTACCCTTTAATTGTCTACTCAAGTCTTCATGTCCGTCCATGTATCAGTTTCATGAAGATACATACTCCAGATGTAAGCTTGGATATTGTTTTTCTACTTCCATGCTTGTGTTCTCATATGCAAAGCAAGTATCATTTGTTTTGTAGAATGCCTTCATAGTGTTTTCTGTCCCACTGACTTGTAATGAGTAGAGATGTGTGAAAACCGCAAATGCGATATAAATGCGACATAGATGCAATGACTGGACTTTTATGATATTTTTGCGCAAATTTGCCTTTTCGACGGCAAAATTCGTACATTTTGTGCCGAGCGCAGTTTAAATGCTCCACCGACACTCACCGCTTAAAGCATGTGAGCGACTGGCCAGCTGCTAGTTGGCTGGGACTCTACGTGGCCGCGAACTACAAGTGGGCGCGGGCAAGCTACACCTCCGCCACTATATGTCTTATTCTTCAATTTATTATTGTTCTGCAATATAATTATTAAAATTTCCAGTATTTTGTCATATAACTGTATTTCACTACATTTTATCTATATTCTGTCGTTATCTACCTTATTATGGAAATAAAAAATAGACGCTACAAAATGCGATAAACTGTTATTGAAAGAGCGATAAAATAAAAATGAAAGTGCGATTTTCACGTATCTCAAGTAATGAGTAATGCATTGCAGGTTATTTGGATTTCCTGGTAAAAGAACTTTTTCATCTCAGGAAAAACACTTGTTTTCCCTTACGTAATGCTGGTCTTCGTCTCTTCATGAGTGACACTATTAGTGGTAAGATTTTACGTCCGACCCAACGCTGTTTTTTATCGCATGACCACATTATGAGCTGGAAAGGGAATGCTAACTTGACCTCACTTGACACAGTACGAAAATAACGTCACAGATACTGCGTATGACATTTAATATCTTTATCTTAGGCGAGGTTCCTTGAAATAAGGAGGAAAGCTGTGGTGAATCGTCAGCCTTACTGGTATTCAGCTCGCGAGCTAAAAATAGGCGGCTTGTTTTTAATTTTCTGGAAAAGATTTGAAAGTTTACATTTACAATTTCAAGTAAGAATATAAGGTATGTTATGAAGAATTTTAGGTAATCAAAAGGAATGCACCATTTGATACTTATTATGAGATAAATTAGGCATGAACTGGGAAATATATCAATTGAATACGAATTTTTATTGGATCATGATTTATTAAAAGTTAGAAGTATATAATTTTGTTAATTAATTATTTGAAAAAAGAATATATTGTGGTAAACAGGTGGATCTATATGTGATACTTCATTGCTTTTAATTTTTTGAATTCCTCCAGTTAGACATAGGCACATCATTAACAGCAACAAACCTATTATTGTTTCTCATCAATCACAAATTATTGTTAACTAACTGCGCTTTCACTATGAATGTTAAATTCTTCTAAAGACTTTAAAGTTGGAAGCAATAATTCCTTATTCTTAATGAGGTCATTTTTGGTTAACGCAAAGTGTACTAGTTATCAATATTCATTTCAAGCGTAACTTTTTTGTATCAGAGACATAGTTATAATGTGTTTACATTTATAATATCGAGGTGAGTGAGAGAACTTCTACTAAAATATTTCTAAAAGTGATAAAAATCGCTTTCTGGATGAGAGAAAATCTAGTTATTTGTGATGTGCTGAGGAAATGTAACGATTAAACTATGGATAGTATGCGAAGATGCAAGTGTTAAATATTAATCCAACAAACAATATTTTTTGCCATCAATTGCTTATAAATACTACTTAAATAATGAATTATCAACGTTAACAACGTTTTACCTTCTATCGTCCTGCAACTTTACTGACAGATGTGTTTATTTATGTCTAAACGAATTCCTACCACTTGCAATTTCACGTCATGCTATTGCCTCAAGCTTATTGTAGAAGTTGAGTGTTTTTCGTTCAGTTTGTTTTCTATTTTTCACTTTATGCACTTGAAGTTGGTAATTTATTTCTCCAGACCTCAGTTATCATTATTTTAACCCTAATGCATCTATTAATTCAATTATATTCGGAGCTTCATCTTTCAAATGGACATGGAGAAATTATTTTATACCCGATTCTTTTGCAAAATTTCACAAATTTACAAAAATTATAGATGTAAACTACAATTTCCGGCGTAATTCAGAGGAAACTTGACGCAGTGAAAAGTACTTGTCTATTTCCAAATTTATATACACTAACCCACCCATAACCTCGGTTGGATGGAATAAATGTGTAAATAGACAAATACTTTTCATTATGTTAAAAATTACAGATTTTTGTTTTGTGTAGTGTGTATTAAAATTCAATATTAGATGAGACAAAAATTAACAATCACCTCACGATGAAACGGAAGCAAGTTAATTCTTTTGGATTAACCGTTATTAAAATTTTTCAGCTATCGTTATATTCAAGAAATTTAAAAAACAGATGATTCAAAGTATGTTGAGCATCAAAAATGCTTGGCGTGGTAAAAATAATATTTCAATGTAGCATTGCTTATTTATGAGATGCAGCAGATAACGAAACACTGGGCATAAAGAATAAGACTTAGTATTGAAGATAATTTGAGTGTTTAGTTCCAATAAGTTTAGTACGGTGAGTACGATTTTGACCACCAGCGTATTTAATTCATTCTTCCAGATATTAAAATTTGTTAAATTAAAATGTAGAGAAGAATAAATTTTTTAAATGATCAACATTAAATTCCAAATTTATTCTTCCCTAAGATAATTTTACAGTGTAATTATTTATGAATAATTGTCTCATTGTGAGGATACTTCCGGTTTTGAGTTCCATACAAAGTGCCGCATGTGCTCATTGAATGCCATTCAATCGCATCTATTTATTTATTTCACACGCCTCCTAAAACAGCGCTATTCGGTCATTAAATCGGGGTTTTGATAACATTTAACAATCAAGCGAGCACAAACATCCATGCCCTGGGTAACTTACCCAGGCAGGACCCGGATTCGCGACCTTTGGTTTTGGGAGGCGAAGACTGAGGATTTATTTGCCGGCCAAGAACACTATAGAGGATCCCAGAATTCACCTAGGTCTATATGGGATTAAATATTAAGAGAGAGTTTTAAGTAGGCATTTCAGGAATAAGTGCCTTTTGCGTATTTTTATGGATCCTTGTAGGTTCTATACTAACAACTCTTTTCTCTTCGTGAAGTTTTCCACCCCAAATACGGTCAAACAAGGTTTAAGCACTTCAGTTATAATTTTTTACAACAGTATGAGCAACGCATATTCCCTCTATAGTTTGGTCTCCGAGTTGCGTATCTTTGACCTGTAGCCATTCGAGTAGTGTCGTAGATATCCCCTCGGGCTTCGTGAAATTTTCAAGAATCTCTTACTGTATTCTAGTGAAATTGCTTATTAAATGAAGAGGGATAAAGATAAGGGCAGCAGTAAGTACCAAATGCATTTGTGGGAGAATAAAATAATGTAAGCTGTCAATTTATTGCGTATGAAATCAATTTAAATGTATTTCAAATAATAAACTTGCTCATCATAATTAACATATGTATTATTTCACGTAAATAACACAACAGAAGGAGTTATTATGAGTGTTGAATAAATCCATAGCAGCACTGGATCATTAGCGAGAGCGCAAACAGAATGAGAGCAAATTCGAGAGGAACTTGTAGAAATGAGGAGGCCTTTACAAGTGTTATGAATGCTGGCAGAAGCCCTTCAATATTCCAAAAAGTTTCGGGTAAGAATCTGTGCGAGTATCGGATACCTCCTCCGTATTGTGGCGTTTGGGTTCCGTATCTTCAGCAGTTGTCCCTGGAGTAGTGTCCGTGGATGTCCACTTGCCCCTGCTGTACCTCGGCTGCCACATATTCCCCTCGCCTCCACTCTCCTGCTACCACCCTCGCCTCTGCTCAAGCCTACGTCTACAATACCACGATGTGGCCATCTAGATTACCACTGTCACCAGTAGACTGCTGCAGACCTCCTTGATGGGCTGGTGCAACCGGCTGGGTGCTCCTCCTCGTGCGAATGCTGGAGAGAAGGCGAGTGGGATGATCCAATATGGATGATGGCTGAAAGTGAATATTTAAAGTATAATTTATTACAGTGAGAGTATTTAGTCTCATTACAGAGATTACGAGAATTGGAATAAAAGCATCATAATAGCTAGTGCCCATTTTTTTAAATGTTCACAGACGCATATAAAGAACTGAAAATTAGGCTTCCTTGCCAATGTATTTTTTCATGAAAATATCTAAAATGAGACTTTTTCCCGGCAAATTGAGTCTATTAAGATATTTTTATTTGTGTATTTTAGAATAAAATAGCCCGTTTAGTCGCCAACATTTCAGAAGTATGACGTAAATATTGTTGTTGATTTCTCTTTTTACAGGGTGTTTGTTATTTGAGGTTCCTATCTTCGCACATTTAAATAACTATAATTAGGCTTCGTTGCCGTGTATTATTCCGTGAAAATATTTGGGAATAAAATATTGGGTCCGCAGATTGAGTCTTAGGGTATTTTCATATATATATATATATATTTTAGAATAAAATAAGCCATTGAGTCGCCAATACGTCATAAATTTAACGTAATAATTATGGTTGTTGGTTTCTCTTTCTTACAGGGCGCTTATTATTTTAGTTTCCTACCTTGCATTTACAGTGGCCATTAAATATTTAGCTGTAGCATTTGTATATAAGCTCTAAAACACCATGTAACTTTATCAGGCTCCACCTAGTGGATCTTTTCCATTACACGAAAGAAAGTTATCTTCAGGATTTTTATGTAATACACATCTATATGAATTCGCGATCTAGGTTTTGATACTTTTTGATTTGGCATCATATGTATCTTCGCACAATGTTTTCCACTCTTTCTTTCAGGTTATATTTTCTTTGAAATTTCTTTTCTTTCAATTATTTGTCATCTTGTAGAGGTTTATTAACTGTAACATATATAGAGCCGTAATTATTTTATACGGCTATTTTAAGGTATAAATATATGTTCATTTATTATAAATTTAATTTGTGAAAAAATAATATTCTTCGATATCCAATTGCTATAATCTTTGAAACTTCGGAAAGTGTGTATTACCGGTTGTGCCCAATGAAATAGACGGATCTTTTTATTGAGAGTTTCTCGAACGTGGAATATCATTCGTTTTGAGGAGGCATCTCAAGAAAAGCTGCAGTTAGAGTGGAATGGAAGGAGAATGAAAATCATTTATACAGTTAGAGGTCCATTTAGTTTCTTCTGTTGAGTACGATAACAGACGTGATTAGAAGCTATAATTTGTTTCGCTGACTGCAGATATTTCAAATTAAAGATCTCATTATTTCGTCAATACCGAAATATTGGCACAGTCAACTTCCATGACAGTAATTTTCAGAGATACATCGATTCCAATGCATTAACTGAATCATTCCTTAAAGTGAACTATCGTCTTACGCTAAAGGGAACATTTAGAGGCTTATCCATACACCATGCCCACTCAGCGAAAGTCATTGAAGGAAAGAAAGGAGAACATTTCTAAATTAACTCCTGGACACTAATTTATTAGCCTGCTATATTGCAATTTCGGCAAAATCGGCAATGTTAAAATAGTGCAGTAGTTCCACCGTAAGTTATAATAGTGGTAGTTATAATAGTTCTGCCGTAAGAGGCGCTTCAAGCTTCTACAGAACGGACGGGGACCATCTCCATAAAATCCCCATACCCTTCCAACACAGTTCATCACCTAAATTCTATGAATACAGGGGACAAGCTCTGGCTAAGTCTGCTAGAAAAATCTAAGCCCTACATATCAAGGATCACATGCGATAACTCACCTGGTTCTGATGATATTCGGAGTGTCCAAAGCTCTGTCCACCGCGATTGAAGCCTTGATTTGGTGCTCGGCGATTCATAGACCCTAAGAAGGGAGGCATCACTTGCTCCGGAGTGAATGATAGCAGTGATCCGAGGGGTCCATCACCGAGAAATGGAAAGTTCTGCCCACCGCGATTGAAGCCTTGATTTGGTGCTCGGCGATTCATAGACCCTAAGAAGGGAGGCATCACTTGCCCCGGAGCGAATGATAGCAGCGATCCGAGGGGTCCATCACCGAGAAATGGAATCCAAGATTGTGCAGAGGCCCCGACCACGAGAACCGCTGACAGTACCAGCAAGAATGTCCTCATCTTCTGTTCGATTGCTGAGTCTACCACATAATCGAAAATATGTATAATTTTATTCATCGACGAATCGACTTTCTGAATTTCCGTCTAGAACTTACATAAATATCTCTCCTTACCTTTGAAAAATAATTTCAGGTTTTACCAAACTATCAAAATAAAAAGGCCGGAGGGAGCAGTGAGATAAAGGGTTCATCGGAGAGGTTTTGTACCTCTCCACTGAATCTTCACCACACCGCGAAGTAATACAAAAATTGGAATCAATAGTTTCAAGAATCCTCCCCAGAAATGATCGCTACCCCATCAAGCTACTACCACCGAATGATATTTCGCCATTGCCTCAGTTCCTAGGAAGCAATGATAAGTAATCAGTGCAGTGAAATTTTATCAATAGACAATATGGCATATATTGTCATACTCCACCAATAGGAACAGACCTCACCTGAGAGATTCCCAACATAAACCTGGCCACTGGAGAACCGGCATCAACGGCCCTGATGAAGATGAAAAAGTCATTCATCGAAACATCGGCAAGAATGGAGATGATTGATCTAACCCGGATGGGAACCCGAGAACAGTTTACGTCAGCCGTTCGCCAGGAGAAAGTTAAATCTTTCAACGCATAATATTTTTCTCGTATTTAAATCGTAAATCAACCAAGATTTACTCTACATTTGATCTTTCACAGAGATCGCTCATTTATTGCGATATAAATTACATTCATATTCGGATAAGAATTAAATTTGACAGCTTGACTCGATAAATTAAAAATTAACAAATTTCACCATAAATAAAAGAGATTCGAAATGAATAAGAAGTTAGGGAGCCATAGTATGAAGTTTCTCCCTCCTCCCTCAAAAAAAGAACGGCTATTTGGGCTATAACTCATCTTGTTATGATTGAATCGAGCAGGAAGAGTAAACGAATCATGGTAATCATCGTTAGGAATAACGAAAAATAACTCACCGGGATGAAATACTTCGATGTTGCGAGCAAGAGCAGACTCTGCGGTCACTTCGTCCGATGGTATCGTTCGGGTGTGCACAGCTTAGGGAGCTCAGCTGCAGAGTTTAAATGGTGCTGGAGAATACCTCAGACGCACCTTATATACTTATCCTCGCCGTGCGTTCTTCCCCGACCTCTAGGTAATACGTCTTCAGCGGAGCGATTTGGGAATCGAAAGAGCGTGAAAAAAAGAGGAAAAAATACAAATAGACGGTGCATTGAGTGGGATAGTTTAAACCAAATTATTGCATAAACTTTAAATATTCAGAATTGATGGGATATACTACAATGCCGCCGCGTGAACGGTGGTGACATTCACATTTATTTGCATGGGAATCACTGCCAATATATTCACCTGAATGCTAGTCTGTCATCGCTATCTATCGTAATTTTACCGAGGCTCATAATGCTCATCGTAGCAGTTAGGTTCTTCACATTGAAATTACCGAGAATTTCAGCGCTGTTCGCGCGGCCGGATGGAAATATATCAAATTTACCGCCAAATGTATCCATACATGCAGCGCGTGAGATTTTTAAGCGCTTTGAGCTTTAAGGCATATTTTAGACTTCCACTCTGTAACTTTTTAAAAAATCTCCTCTCTTCTTTATAAACAAATAATTCCAATACAATTCGAAACAAACTCTATATTTTGAAACTTAGAGCATAAAACCAACATCAAAAGCCACCGTGATATCACAATTCCATTTATATCTACCACCACCATTCACTGAACCCCCGCCATGAACTGCACCCGCGTGTATCCTGAGTTCCGCCGTATTCTCCTCCTCCCGCTCTCTTCTCCTCTCGTAGGCGCCTTCCCTTCTCTGCTTTCTCTTCCTTTCTCTGCTACACAGCCACCTTTCTTAGTCCCTCTCCCGAATCTTCCTTTAAACACGTCTGCCTCCTTCAACTCTCCATACACAACTCCCCGTTTTCCTTCACAACAATGCCCCCGTCCCTTACTACCATTGTAAGTTTTAAATTTTATAAAAACAATATGGTGGCTTGTTTATGTTATGTTACAACTCCTACTGACTCAGCTTATATTTAAGATCATACTCTCCCTGTATACTGTATTTGCACATGACGATTCCGCACTGCGACGAAACTGGTTGTTATTGAAATCATGTGAAATTCAGAGCTATTTGTTTAATATGAAGCAATTTCACCAAGTCACACCTCAAACTATCAATAGTATTTTTTATACCTTTAATAATGTACGGCGTGAAATAGGAAATACGTGGAAAACCAGAAAAAGAAAATTATATTTAAAATTTAAAAAAATAAATAAATTATTATTAAAACTCTTTACTTTCGGATACAACCGCGTCTGTTGCCGTGGCAAAGATAACAGTTTCCCTAGCGGTGGTGTCTTTCCGAAGCAAACTTTTCATATTTGAGTTTTAGGTGCATTTTGATAAGGATGTAATATATTGCCTTGACGTTAAACTTTTAATATAATACGATATAAGATATTTAATATTAAACAAATGATACGCCAGTGAACAGCACAAAATTTAAAAAAGGATAAATATGACACAAATTTACTATCAACTAAGTGTATATTGCAGTAATTTTATTGTATGGCTTACAATTTTTCCTCCTAAGGAACCATAAAAATTCCATGTAGATCAATTTGGGTTTCTGTATGCTTCTGGTAATTAAAAATAATTTTATGAGAAAGCGATGGTCATGAGACTGAGAAAATTAAAAAAATAACTTTTTTAGCAATTTCTTCTGCTGAATGTTTCACAAATGAACTATGTGTTAAACATGATAATAACCTATGAAATAGAAAATGTATATTATATCAGCTGATAGAGTGAACGAATCATATTACAAGTGATATAATTAATATAGGAAGGGACTTTAGTCGTCGCAGTATAGCACTTAAAAGAGATAAGATTTTAGCATTCACATCAAACTTCTACTAAACTACATGTTTCGCTTCTAACTAAAGACATGTTTCGCTTCTATTAAATTACAGTCGACAGCCTTGATAATACTGCAGTGCAGCGAAACGTGCCGACTGTAGTTTAATAATTTTTTATGTGGAAACTTCAAAGTGTTTCACTTCATTTTTCATTGTTGATCTCCACAAAGTATCTGCCTCATCCATCCAGCCATTAGATATTTTTAGAGGAAGGAAAGAATCACCCAATTCAATATCGACTCTGGCTCAGTACCTGTGCAAGTAGCAAATACCCCCCTGTATTTAGAAATTTTAGTGCAGTATCTTCCACCGTAGTACCTGGGGTAGGGTCGAAATACTTCCACACTACCATCATATATATTGCATGAATCTTTCGCTATGACATTTAAGGTAACTGTTAATCAAATATTTTATGGTGTCTTCGTAGTTGAAGGGAGGAGATAGATATGAAAAGTGGTATATAGCACATCCATTGGTGGAGAAAAAAAAATAAAAAGAAGGCGCAAAGATATTTAGGATTTTTTATTTAAATAACGAATAAAATACAGTTATAAATTCTTGTTGAAAAAATTAACAGTTTGAGAGATCAGTAGGAACACTGATGAATCTTGAACGCTTATGAGGTACTTTGCGACAGCTCAAATCTTCTATAAGTGATATCCATTACACAGTAATTCTGTCGGTGTGGGTAGTTTTCTGGTTGCTAGCAGCAATCAGTAAAGGCTGCACAAAAGCAAAAGAGGTGCCTCATAACCTGTGCGTGTATCGGATGCCTCCTCAAAAATAAATGTGATATGGCTATATCCATAATAAAATTCACTAAAGTAACACTTAAAAAAATATAGGTCTACTCTTCTAATAGTTAAAATATGAATGCAAAGAATATTATACAAGCAAAATGTATGAATCTTAAATATTTTGAATGTGAATTTGTGACAGTTCAGTAATTCTCACTTATAAAATCACTTAGGAAAAACCCGTTAAAAATGAGCTTTTTATGAGATGTTTGAAGTATTTAGACTGAAGTCTCGAAGAACTGAAGAACGAAGACTGAAGTCTAGAAGAAGAAGCTGAAGCACGGTTGGAAACCGTCTCGGTTTAGGATGCCTATTCCGTAATTTGGCATCCGAGTTCCGTATCTGCCGTAGCCCCTGGAGTAGTGTCCGTGGACGCCCACTCGTCTCCTGCCGTCATTCGACTGCCGCGCGTTCCCCTCGCCCCTCGCCTCCACCCTCCTGCTCCCACCCTCGCTTCTGCTCACACCCACCTCCACACCACCACGGTCACCCGACTGACCACCCTGGGGGGATGGTGCCCCCGGCTGGGTGCTCCTTGATCGGATGCTAGGGGCAACATCTGCTGATGGGTCCAATTTGGATGGTGGCTGAAAATTAGAGAATAAATATATAATTAATATTTCCATTTCTATGAGGAAGGTTTCTCTGAAGGTGTATATATAGCACCTAGGTGGGTGGTGTAGTCCTCCACCACAATAACGGGTAAAAAGCCGATCTATAAAGGTCTATTATACCTGGGGGTAAATCGGCCAAAGACAAATAAAACGTTGTCGCGCGAGCATTCGGCATTTTTGTTTTGGTGATGCTTTCGTCGAGTGTTCGACGGTAAATGATCTGCTCCCGAGGGAAATATCCTACAAACCATAATGGTCACCGTAGTCAATCGAAAAACCAGTTTCGAAATTTTATTTTCAGATTTATATTTGCACCCGCGTATTTATTTTTAACTTTCACTCGAAGTTCCTTGATAGCTATTAATAAAATATTTTCCCGAATAAAACATAGTCTGTAACGAATTAGTTCCACGGTCCCTCCCCAGCTCACCGCATTTTTCTTCTGCTCTTTATATCTTAGTCACAATTCGGGGGGCATTCATTGACGACCAACCCTTTTTTGTTAATGAATTATAATTGTATTTCAAGGGGTTTGTCTTTCTTTCTTTTAACGCTACCGGTCTCCACGGGCCTGTTCGCACGTTTCAGGGTATTCATGATAGTTAGGAAATATCCATGCACTTGTATAATGATACGTTGTTTAGCGATCTAATATGCCGTAAAGAGCCTATTCTCTAGTAAAATTGGTGAAATTTTATATTTGCTGACATGTTATTTCGGTGATACTCGAAATTATTTCTCTTAAAACCGCTCGATGAAATTTACTCAATATTCGAGTAAATATGCAAGTCAGAATTTTAATTCTAATTAAATCTGGAAATAATATTCGGAAACGCCCTTAGCGCACCTCAACACAAGTTGACACGCTATAAACCATGATGTTCTCTCAAGTCAACCGAAAAACCAGCTTCAAAATGCTTTAGTTTCAGAGTTATATTAGCATTCACATATTTTATTTCAACTTCCAATTTTAGCTATTTGAATTAGCTCTCTTAATTCATTCCAATAAAATATTTAAAAGACAAGAATATAGAATCGATTTCGGTTTAGTTAAAGTCTACAGTCCTGCCCTTGCATATCCCATTTACCTATAGCGATAGTTTTTTTTTCCTTGAATTACATCGAGTGTTGATATGAATATTTTTATCATATGCTTCAGACAGCAACCTCGCATTGTATGCATTAGATGCTTTACTTTTTATTTCGTCACGACTGGTACCTAATTCAAGTCAGAGCTAATTGTTTTCCGTAGAAATTCTGCTCTCGTCTCATCATCAATCATCATCACTGGTCAACAATCCTAGGATTGGTTTGACACAGCTCTCCACTCAGTTCTCCTATCAGCTAATCTTTTCACTCCTACGTATTTCTTCTCTTTCACATCTCTCTTTACTTGTTCCATATATTTTGTTCGAGGTCTTCCTTTTCCATTCTTGCCTTCCATCTGTCCTTCGACGATTGTCTTCATCAGGCCATCATGTCTCAAGATATGGCCTATAAGGTTGTTCCGTCTTCTTATTAAGGTTTTCATGAGGCTTCTCTTCTCTCCTACCCTTCTTAGGACTTCCTCCTTACTAACTCGGTCGATCCATTTGATCTTCATCATTCTTCTGTAGCACCACATTTCAAAGACCTCTATCCTTGCTTTCTCCGCTGCGGTCATTGTCCATGCCTCACTTCCGTATAGGAGCATACTCCAGATGTAGGTTCTTATAAATTGTTTCTTTACTTCCATATTTAAGTTTCCCGCTGTAAGCAGGTCTCTCTTTTGGTGGAATGCTCTCTTCGCCTGGGCTATTCTGCTGATAATTTCTTTCCTGCTTCTCCCGTCACTAGTTATCTTCTTCCTCATCATCAATATACCGGGTATTACGATAGCAGCAAATAAACATCGGCCTATGCGTCACTATTGTGTTATTGGAACTTACCTCGTCCCATTTTTCTTCGTGAGCTGAATCGTCGCCTCCCGTGTGCATGATGAAATTTGGTGTTCTTGGTGTTCTTTCAGATTGGGCGATAGGTGACTGTACTGGAAGGATTGCCACGTGCCTAGGCATCAAAAGCACTGCCCCCACTGGTGACTCATACAGGTCACGTATCCTAGGCAGCGCGGATACGCTAACCAGGAGGATCGCTGATAACGCCAGCACAATGGCCTTCATATTTAAGTAGCCGACAATCTGAAAGAGATTTCCGTTTCATTTATTATTTTATTTAATCTGAATTATTCGAAAATCATTAATGCACCAGCTTTCAAAAATACTACAAGCAATCTTCGTTACAATCATGGGTATTTCATAATATCTGGAAAGTGCTTCATTATTATTTCCAATTCATGACATTGACTTTTATGATACCCGTACAAAGAGCGACGTTGAAGAATAAATATACGACCCCGGTTTCTCGGGTGGTCATTATCAGGTCCACACTTCCATGTAACTGTTACTCCAAAGGTAACACCTTTGGAATAATTTTTATTTGATATTCCGTCGTTAAAATATATTTCTATTAATAAAAATCTGTTCCTCCAAAGATAACACCTTTGGAATAATTGTTATTGGATATTCCGTCGTTAAAAAATATTTCTATTAATAAAACCCATGAGTGCTAAATTTTGACAATTTTTGACAGCTTATATTTGAATGTGTAGAAGCACTTGTTTATATGTTTGCGAGAACATATATTCACTATAAAAATGAATTTAGAAAATATATGATAGATATTCTTAAGATATTTATGAAAATAAATATCCTCAGAATGTGCCAAAATCATTTACTTTTATATCAAATTGCTGGTAAATACGGCAGAAAACGCTAATTTATTTAGAACTTACCTTACTAGGGAAAATACTCCTATTCTTTGAAGTGGGACGGACCTTGTTTTCTTTCTCCGTACAGGATTAGAAGCAGTACTGTAGTGAGAGCGGTTCTTCCCCGACAGAAAGGAAATATTCCATCCGCGGGACTTTTTCCAGAGATAAGTGCGTTGCGTAAGAAATGTGATCAGAGAGTAAATTACCGCAATACTTAAATGACATTTAAGCGCATATAAAAATAATTACGTCGTAAATGTTTTTTCAATCAAAGAGATTCGTCAATCATACGTATTTGCTCCCACGACTTTAGGTCACAATCCGTTGACATGATTTGACTTGACCTTACGGTTACACAATTTCTCATCGAATGTTGTTGAGGGTGTTGGTCACGAAAGTCGTTTGATTAATACGTTAATCAAATCTGTATTTTCTTTTAGCATTATTCGAATATTGAATGCCACGTTTTTTCTTGTCTGAACCCTCCCCAAATTGGAGGAGGTTTAGAAGGACAACGTTTCGACGTGATACTACTCATGATAGAGCCGTGGCATTTCAAAAACTTCCTTTACTGGAGAGCCATATATCGCGAAGAACGTATTTTTGCAATCCCACCCCTTCTATTTTTTCATTTATTCCCAAATAAAATCAATGACCTTCGTGAAGTTGTTTCTCCAATTCATTTTAAAAATTATTTGCAGTCAAACTACATCACCAAAGTGCATATTTTTGGAAACCAAGGAGTAAAAGTTTTATTTTTTTAATTAATTCTGTAAACATTTCTATATGAAAGTGAAAGTTCGACTGTGGAATTACAAAACAGGTAGCTGCACTGTAGGAAAGGCTAAAAATGAAAAGAACAATCAGGGTGGAAAGAAATAGAAAACTACTTCAAATGTAATTAACTATGAACAGTAGCTTACCAAATGCATACAAGCTATAACGTCTTCATAATTCAGTATTTCTATCCAAAAACTATTCCGGAGATCACCTCAATATCTCACGAACAAGCTTTCTTGGGAATGCAGTTTACAATGATACACCTTTCCGTCTGACCGGGATGGCCGGGGACATGTCCCCGGCGATTCCACTGCTCTCGCTCATATAGCCTCCCAAAGCAGTTCCGCGGATACGTTCTTCCCTCTCAGAAGGGGAACTACCGCACCGCGCCGGCTACTGAGAGTGGGATTCCCGAATGCCAGCTGAGAAGCGTATAAAATATGGGGTTGAGAAGATCTTGAGCATCAGTCGCTGATCAGCACAGCATCTTAGCTAAACGCCCCTACCTATCGAGGACAAGTTCCGCAGTCGATTCAACGGAAATTATAAGAGTTGGCGTTCCTTCCCTTGGTGAGTTATTACAGCTGGTTAATTTTGTCGTAAACCACACGTTGACAAACAGTCTCAAATATTCCTGGCACAATGATTAAAGCCGTACTGGCTTCACCCTTCACTTCTACGCCTCATTTGAGCCATGCATTGGAATTACGTCATTATTATTAAGCAATTGTCACTTTATAGGCTTCACAAACAAGGGTTGACTAAAATACTAAATATATTCGTTTAATATGGGTTATGTGAATTGCTTACTTTCAAATTTTGCAAATGTTTCCTCATAGTTAACAAGTAGAAAATGATTGAACATTTACATTGCTTTCAAACGATAGTTAATCCATATTATTTGGAGCATTATTACTGAGACCTTAAATCGTAAAATAGCTCACAATATGATTATAATTGTTTTGAGATAAACAAGTTAACTCTCAAATGTGCGACAAACTTATATTTGAATAAAGTGGACGGTGTAACGATCTTTCAGATTGCTTGCAAGGTCTTGTGAAAGAGATGAAGATGTTTCTGTTGGCTTTGTCTGCGGCCCTGCTGGTAGTGGCCTCCGGATTCCCAAGGACGCATGAGGGACCGATGGGTGCATTGATCTTGATTCCTAAAGATAAATTATTGCTTCCCCTGGCGATTTCTGTTATGCGTTCGACTCCAGAGGCAGTGGACGACGAGCCGTCTCACGATGAAGATCATGAGGTATTGGAGGAGGTGTGGAATGAGGTACGTTTCTCCAAATACATTACTTTTTCAATCGACGAATTAACACATTAAATTTAAGGCATTAACTGATAAGGGAGAGTAACACGATCGTTCAATATGTTATTTATGCTTTTCATTTCTTCATTAAAGACTAAATGGAGTAACACGTTCAGTGAACATATCATTACACATACAGTCTCTTGTTCCGCAATACTTAAGCCTTATTTTGCATTTATCAATTAAAAATCACAAACTAGCCGGCAGCGTACAATTTAAAAGCCACTGAATAGTGGATTAACATTCTCGTGAACATTCCCCAAAGAAGATATAATTCGTTTTGACCGCTTTTCAAACCTGCATCACCTTATAACCCAGTCAGTTGTTCTTTCATTTTAACTACCTATGGCTCAGTTTTATTGATTTTTGGAGACAGTGCACCTAATGCTGCCCCATATACAACATCATTTATGCATTTAAATAGACAATTATTTTATTTTATTTGATTTTTAAATTTGCATTCACTGGTTCGAGAAAACTTATCGGCGGAAATTTCATGCGGAATACTTAATGAGGGTTATCTGGTAAATTGCAGTACGACTTTGAGTGATCTTTAGGTTCATACCATGGCTTATAAAATCAAATTAATTTACAAACCAGTAGTCACTAAGAATATAAAAACTCTCCTTTACTCATATTTAATTATTTTGTTATTATTCTAATTATCCCTACCTAGATAGCATACACAGCGGTTTAACCTGCCTCTTTAAATTCCAAATCCTCAATTTTCAGCCACCATCCGACCAGGATCCTTCAGCATATATTCCTTCAAGTATTCGATCGAGGAGGAGCACCCAGCCGGGGGCACCATCCCCCCAGGGAGGTGGTCAGCAGCAGTCGGGTGATCGTGGTGGTGTGGAGGTGGGTGTGAGCAGAGGCGAGGGTGGGAGCAGGAGGGTGGAGGCGAGGGGCGAGGGGAACGTGTGGCAGTCGAATGACGGCAGGGGACGAGTGGACGTCCACGGACACTACTCCAGGGACTACGGCGGCAGACACGGAACCCAAAGGCCACAATACGGAGGAGGCATCCGATACTCACGCAGGTTCTGAGCAACATCCTGATGCGGCATCACCACTCATGATTCGGTCCTGCGACGAAGTCATCTCAGAAAGAACATCACTACGGGGTACTTCTAGAATGAATTTCATTTCTAGAAGATATTGGGTTTTCGCAAAATGTTTTAGTGCCTCATAAATTTTTTCAAGGTTCATCAATATTCCTACTCATCTGTTTTTCATTTCCATTATATTAACATCCTTTTATATTCGAAATTTATATTATTTTTTATACATAATAAAAAAATAGTTTCATAATCATTATGTGTTATCTTTTATTTTTTCCATTTATCTTTTATTCTTTCTCAAAAGCCGGTGATCAACGTGCCATTTTGCATAACTTTGTCCTCTCCTCAACTACCAAGACACCATAGAAAAACTGATCATCAGTCGCCTAAATAGTTAAATTTTAGGTTCCATATAATATTTATTATGGCCGTGATTTCTTCCACGTATGCTACCCTAAATGTCTATCTTATTGTTGGTCTTCTGATGTTCCTTTAAGAGTTGTTAGGAACAAAGATATTTTTGGCCGATATGTGACTGACCGCTGGTGCTCTAATGTCATATACCGCTTTATGCTTATGTTTTGGCTGAATTTTTGGATCACTTGTTTTGGTCACACTTTAACACCTCATTACTGCGACATATAAAACATGATCGCATTTTCTGATGAATTATTGCAGTATTTTCCTTCGTTAAATACCAAAATTTCAAAATGTATGTAGCCGATCAATTGACCTCAACCTGTTTATATTTTATTGCTATTTCGCCATTCAGTAGAGTAAAAAATTTACTTGAGCACCTGATAATTAATTTCGGCGCCTTTTGTCACTCTTTATGACGCAGTTATATATTCTATCAATTTCGACTTTCTGTCAACGAACCATCACTCAAGCGACTAACCGAAAGAGCATATTTTCCACCACCTCTGAATTTTCGCAGCGGGTGCAATTGTTGGTTGGATCAAAATAGCCCCAGTCAGAGCCCCTAACCACATCGCGTTTGAATAAAGTACGATGCCGTCAACCTTTTTCATGCCTTCCTTCATCTTCATCTTAATTTCATTTAGAACGACAATCTCTTAAAGGCGGCAACTTCTTTAAAAGTAGCCCTATGGCCCACTGGAGATCAAAATTTGATGTGTTTTTGTTTATAGAATACAGATTGTTCATTTAATCAATTTCATCCTCTTGACATCCCGCTGGGGTCTCTGAAAGAATATTCCGGACTACGCTTTTAATCAAGAGCTGCAGTCTCCCAAGGCCCTATTTACCGAGAAACTTTATCATTAATCAATGGAAAAAATTGCGTTCAAACATAATACTTATTTAAATATTTAATGCGGCTACTGCAGATTTATCGGCTATAAAATGGATATCTAACTTTCAGAATCATTTGGTCACCAGCCGATTGAAGTGGATATAATTTCAAAATAAATAATTTTACCCTCAATTTATGAAAGTACCTTGGACATATACTAAGTATTTTGGACATTTATAGAAGATTAGAGTGAAGTCTTCACAATCCTGAAACGCAAAATCCTCGAAGTTGCCTGTGGCCCAAGGAAAGGAAATGGCCTTCCCACTCTGGCTGTGTAAAACTCTGAGGAAAAGTCCGAGCTCTGCCCTCAACTATCCATACAATGCTTATGGTGGCAGCACTGATTGTCTATTATTTGTAGGCATTCCAGCTTTCAGATGTGAAATTATATGTTAGATATTGGCGCATTTTTCCTCTAGATATTTTTCTTTCTCTGACGGAGTGGAAGATATAATTGGACGGTTTGACAATTTAATATTTTCATTCAATAGGAAATGATGTGAATTCAAAGGATGAATTATGTTAATGCCATATGGGTCTTAACTTGCGATCATCAATAGCAAACCATATATTTCCGATGTCGACCCTCAATTTATTGTGCAGCCACGACGTAACAAAGCAGTTATGAGATCTTTATGATTTACGTAACTGACTCCCTGGTCGCAATAGGGGCAATACGTAATATCCTGATCTACCTTCAGAAGGGCCCTAAAAACTTTCAATGTAAGACGATCTCAACCTGTAATTGATTAACAACACCGTGCCTGAAAAGAAATTGATACCTTTTTAAATTTATTTTTCTAACTACCATCATATGTATTTAATTTGCATTAATTAGGCGAATTTTAGATCTAGAATACACGACCAGCACTTAAAAATGACGTGGCTATACTTTATGTCATATTGTATGATCAATCTATTACATGATAAATAAAAGCTTAATGTTCAAGTGAGAGTTGGAAGATCGGACAACAACTTGCAGTTTTCCGACTTTGTATTGCTTTTTCATTGATAATATAATCGAGGGGATTGAGTTAGTGAGGTGGTTATGGTAAGTTGGCACACCCCGTGGTACAGGTTTCAAGTCTCGGCGGCGTCAATGAGCTTTTACTGGTGTTCTGGATGCAGGTAGGGGTCTGATTAGGCAATACTGCTGCAGGCTCAGTGCATTTGTCAATATTTGATGCCTCGTCTATATTTTGGCATTTATTATCCGCCAAAATCTCTAATGTGGTATCCGTTGAAGTATTTAAGCATTTCTTCGCTGTTTTAACATGATAGTTGTTTTTAAAACCGATCATGAACATTTTGATGTCCCTTTTTGAAACAAAAACGTTCATTAGCGATAAACATATTTTCAAGTGAGCATAAGATGCAGCAGCCAATTTAATGAAGGACTTACAATTTTCTCCACCTGGTTCGCCTAAATCAAAATGTTTGCTATAATTCTCTTCTGAGATTAGCCGAAGAACGATTTATTTAAAACGCAATTGTCTCTTACACTCGTACATAGGGAGAATGGATTATTGTGATACGTTCTGGACACATTCTTATGGTAAGGAAATGGGCATGATACCGTTTGTTATAAAAATTAATTTTATTCAATTAAAAATTTTAAAAAATCTACTCTAAAAAATGAAACATGAACATAATGAATAAAACAATGGGAACATTTATGAATCTTGAACATTTTAGGTGAGACGCTCAAGGATTTTGCGACAGTTCAGTAATGCTCACGCATAAAATCACTTATGAAAAGTCCCTTAAAAATGAGCTTTTTATGAGATGTTTGAAGTATTTAGACTAAAGTCATCAGTTGAAGCACTCTGTGGCAAGTAGTGGCTCAGAACCTGTGCGAGTATCGGATGCCTCCTCCGTATTGTGGCCTTTGGGTTCCGTATCTGCCGCCGTAGTCCCTGGAGTAGTGTCCGTGGACGTCCACTCGTCCCCTGCCGTCATTCGACTGCCACACGTTCCCCTCGCCCCTCGCCTCCACCCTCCTGCTCCCACCCTCACCTCTGCTCACACCCACCTCCACACCACCACGGTCACCCGACTGACCACCTCCCTGGGGGGATGGTGCCCCCGGCTGGGTGCTCCTCCTTGATCGAATGCTAGGGGCAACATCACCTGATGGATCCAATTCGGATGGTGGCTGAAAATTAGATAATAAAGATGTTATTATTATTTTTATATCTGAGAAAGTGAGTAATCAGTAAAGATAGATTGTAGCTATGCGCTTGGTTTTTAATGTCAGCTATCGATTTAATTTCCCCAAAAGAGCTAAATCTTATGTCATATTTGTGAAAAGATTTTTCGTTTAGAATTATTTTTGGGTATACTAGAGAATATTCCTTCGTAAACCACCCGTTGAAGTTTCCGCCATATCCCTGTCAACTATGATAGTTTTTTAATGATAAACAAATCTTGAACAAATTTTCCGAAGCAATGATAGAAGCGGCGTCCTGTCTGAAGTGAACATATCATGAACCACCTCATTGTAGGTCTTCCAAGTTTATGATAAACCAGGTTCATAAATTTAGTTTTGTTATTATATTATCACTCAGATATTTATTTTTAGCTTTCACTTGAAGCTTACTTGTAGTTTTTAATTCATTCAAATTAAATATTTTTATGACAAAAATCTATTATCGTGTGCGAATTAATTGAAGCTGATGGTTCACACCTTGCTTCCCGAAGTACCTTTAGCTCTAGATTTTTTATCAATTCCCTCCTTGAATTATATCAAGTGTTAATATCTATAGTTTTTTCATATGCTTACATCACTCAGATATCATTACCTGGATTTTTCTCGCTCCATACGTAATAGGTCGTTTACTTAGTAAGCCATCACGACTGATACTTTATTCAAGTTAGTACTAAGTTTTTCCATATAAAATTCGCTCTCTTCTCGCAAAGAGTATCCCGCCTATTAAAACAGCAGTAAATAAACATGGGCCTATGATATACTAATGGGGTTTGGGGGACTTACCTCGTTCGATTGTTCCTCGACTCTCGTGTGCATGATGAAATACATAGGTGCTCTATCAGAATGGGCGACAGAGAACCGCACCGGAAGGATTGCCTCGTGCCGTGGAATTAAAAGCACTGCCCCCACTGATGACTCGCCCAGATCACGCATCCTTGGTAGTGCGGACACACCGACCAGTAGGATCGCTGATAACGCCAGTACAAGGGCCTTCATATTTTTTGTCGATCTCAAAACTAGTCGACAATCTGAAAAAGAGAATAACGTTAAATTAATTTCTCTTATTCGGGAATAATTCGATTTGATTAATGTGCCTGACTTTCGTAAATATTGCTGGAGTGTAAGAAAAGCAAATCTTTAATATCAATCCTTGATTAAAATACTTTCTTCCTTTCCGTCTGAAACCTTTTATATTATATGGAGATCATTTTCTGATAATTTCAAATTCTTGACACGGAATTCCAACATACGTGCACAATTTGCAATTGTGAATAATTGGGTTTCTATGGAGATCATAATCATGTTAACAATTTCATGCTTATTTTTCTTGAACGACAGCTATATGTTATTTTTATTTTCTGCGCTGCATTTTTAAAAAATTATAACAAGCAAGAAAACCTATGAATGCTGAATTTTGGCCATTTTTAGGTTATTTTTTGCATTTTTGCATTCGCATTGGGTATATTTTTGCAAGTACAAATATTCATGATAAACGCATGAAAACATGGGGGTAAATATCTTCGGAATGCACCCAAAATTTAAACATTAATGGACGGGTAAATACAGTATCTAGTATATACAAAATATAATATTAAGTCCTTACCTTACTAGGGAATACAATCCAATTCTTCTAAGTGCTGCGGATCGATTTTCTTGCTCCGTACGGAAGTGGAAGTCACTGATCCCACGCTTGGATGCTGGAACAAGTGAATGATGCGTACTCGATCTTGGCTCAATCCTTTATACCCCTCACATCGAACTGTGAGACTTGGAAATTCCACTCGTAGTACTCTAGTGAGGACGGTTCTTCCCCCATAGCAGGAAAATATTCAGTCCGGAAAATTTTCCAGAGATAAGATGAGTGCGTAGAGTATGAAATCTAAGCCGGGAGTATATTCCTATCATAATTAAATGATATTTAATTATATAGTAATAATAATACCATTAATGTTCGTAAATATTATATTTTAAATGAAAGCGATATATCTGTCACATGTAATCTCTTCCACGGCTATAGGTCACAATCCGTTAACATGGTTTGACTTCAACTTGTTGTTATGCAATTTGCCATCGAATTTTGTTGAGAGTGTTGGATTACTAAAGCTGATTGACGTACTTATATTTTATTGAAATCGGTATTTTCTTTTAATATCATTCAATTGTTGAACCCTCCCCAACTAAAGGTCAAAATGAATTTCATTTAAAAGTCATAAAATTAAGGTGATATCGACAAGAGCGATGGTTTTCATTTAAATTGCAGTTTATAAATATTAATCGAGTATTCTTATCGGATTTGCTGGAAGGCAAAGGTTTCGAAGGCCAACGTTTCGATATGCAAGCTCTTTGTTTGAAAATTTGACCATTAAACATTATTAAATGGACGCTATGATTTAAAATAATTAAAGCAATTTTGATAAACCCATATTTTATGTATTGTTCGTAAAAATTATTTTGTTTGAAGAGAAATCTTCTTTTTGCCCTCATGAGCATCTTTTTGATACGGTAGGTAAAGCGGACTATATTCATACGCAGAAAATTATATGGCTGCATCAATACCCATGAATTGTCGGCGCATAGCTCTTTATGTTTCAAAAAAACTTCCTATTACTGGAAATTAATGTGCCAATTATAGTGCATTTTCAATCACCCAATTTTAGTACAACTATTATCCCTACCAGTTTTTCATTTGGTCCCTCAAGAAAATGTTTGACTCTGTGGAGATGTTATTCCTATTTATTTAAAGATTATATTTACTCAAAATACACCAACAAAATGATAATTTTTGGCGGAAAAGGTCTTTTTGGAAAATAATGTTGAGTACACTTCCGTATGGAAGTGAAAGTTAGACTGCAGGCAAAGAAGAAAAAGCAGCAGACTTAAGGGTTCTGAAATGTAAAGGCGGAAGACTACAAGAACAAGCTGGGAAGGAAAAATAAAAATGAAAAAGTTTTATAAGAAGTGGGCAGAAGATAATTTACGGAAATGGAAGAAGAGAAAGATATAATTTATTAAACATATTACGTATCAGGCGGAGTGTATATATAATAAACATTCTTTAAGGAAATTTACAAGGGAAGGGAGGATTATGTCGGCAGCGGAATAATTATTTGGACAATCAGCGGGACTTATGGTAACTGCAAATGAAGGTGAAAGGTTGCATTTACACTGCGTCAGTTTTTAGAAAAATATTTTAGTCATACCAGTTGTGTTTTTAACTTCAAGCATTTGTTCTTAATATATTGTTATTTCTTTCTAGCAATTGACATTTCATTTTCGGTTGGGACAATTTTGCATCGTACATTTCTACATTTTACGTCAGGTTTCATTAGTTTTAAAGGATTTTTTCCGTAGGAACAATATTATTCGCCACACCTCATTACATTTTGACTGCTATCGCTGTCGAAAGGAATTCGTACAAATCTTTTTCTAATAAAGGTTGTATAATTAATTATTATTAGTTATACTCTTCAGACTGCCATTCCCGATATCACCTGATTTTCTCGTTAATAATCGTCCTTGGGAATGCGGTTTATGATAATACAGAAGATCTTTCATGAACCGTAAACAGTCGTTACCCGGCCATTCCACTACGCCTGCTCTTCATCTACATCTACGTAATACCCCGCGAGCCGCCTAATGGCGTGTGGCAGGGGGTGTTAGGACACCACCCGTTTACAAAAAAAAATCAAGTACTCTAACGAGGTTGGGACTAGCGTTTATTGAAGTCCTTTATGGTTTGAATTCCCATATCTATCCGTTCGGCAAAACATCTCTCTTAATTTATCGCTTCTATCGGACCTGGAAATATAGTGTGGCTCTAATATTATGTTATCTGTGTCGCTTTTAAAGATATCCATTGTCAATTGTTCAAGCAATCTAAGCCTAGCGCGCAGCCTCCGAGTCTCCAACGGCTCCCAGCCAAATTCGCTCAACATCTGGGTAACACTGTCTGTACGCCCGTAGCAGTTTTTGACGAAACGCGCAGCCTTCCTTTGAATTTTATTCAGTTCGCGGATTAAGTCTTTCTGCACCGAACTTGTGTTACTTCTCATCTGCCCTCACAAAGCAGTTCCGGGGATGCGTTCTTCCCCCTCCGTAGGGGAACCACCGCTCCGCGCCAGTGATTGAGAGGGGAATTCCCGAATCCATCGAAGAAGCGTATAAAAGATAGGGTTGAGAAGATCTCGAGCATCAGTCGCTCATCAGCACAGATTCTTAGCAAAACATCCCTCCTTGCTGAGAACAAGTATCTCCGTCGATTCAACAGAAATTGTAATTTTTGGCGTACCTAACCTTGGTGAGTTATTATAGCTTGTTGATATCATCGTAAACCACCCGTTGGATTAACAGTCTGGAATATTATTGGCACTTTCAGCATTTTCCTTATTGACATACTGTCTTCACTGCTGTGTTTTCATTGAGCCAGTGTTTGGAATCATATTATTATTATTCAGCAATTCACACATTATAGACTTCACGAAAGATTGATGGCGTATTTATAGATTATGTCCTTGAAAATTTGATCCATGTAACGTATTTACCTTCATTTTCTCCCCTAAATTCTTTTAAACCTAGCGCAAGAAAAATGATTGTACTTTTAAAATTGCTTTCAAAACATAGTTAATCCATATAATGGGTAGCATTAATATTAAGGCCTTATATTGTAAATAGCTGATGTAAGGCGATTTTAATTGTTTCGAAAGAAACAAGTTAACTCTTAAATATGCGACCTAGAAATATTTCAATAAATTGGACGGTGTAATGGTCTTTCAGATTGCTTGTGAGTTCTTCATTCGTGAAAGAAATGAAGACGTTTCTGTTGGCTTTGTCTGCGGCTCTGCTGGTAGTGGCCTCCGGATTCCCAAGGACGCATGAGGGACCGATAGGTGCATTGCTCTTGATTCCAAAGGATAAAATATTGCTTCCTCAGCCGATTCCCCTCTTGCTTTTGACTCCAGAAGCAGTGGACGACGAGACACTTCAAGATGGAGATCACGAAATAATGGAGGAGCTGTGGAATGAGGTTAGTACATAAAAATTTTGGAATTTATCAATCTACGGATGAAAAGCACATCTAAATTAATGCAGAAAAATTAAACGTATAAATTGCTTTAAAGGATAATATGTCTTACGCTGCCAGTATTACAATGCTATGCATACATTTATACATGCATCCATTTTTTTCCTTTGTATATTAAGACGATGTTACTGCCTCTAGAATTTATCGGCGGAACTCTATCTCATGCTGAATTTTAAAAGACCTCATTCCTAAATTTGTAGGATGCATTTGAATCAAGTTTAGGTTGATACATTCCTTATACATTAAAATTAATTTAGGGACCACCAGTAACTAAAAATGTAAATACACTGCTTTATAACATTAAATTCTTGTGTTATAATTACATTTTCCATGCACAGTGGTTTAATTTGCCTCTCTAAATTCAAAATCGTCAATTTTCAGCCACCATCCGAACTGGATGCATCAGCAAATCTTCCTCCAAGCATTCGTTCGAGGAGGAGCACCCAGCCGGGGGCACCATCCCCCCAGGGAGGTCAGTCGGGTGACCGTGGTGGTGTGGAGGTGGGTGTGAGCAGAGGCGAGGGTGGGAGCAGGAGGGTGGAGGCGAGGGGCGAGGGGAACGTGTGGCAGTCGAACGACGGCAGGGGACGAGTGGACGTCCACGGACACTACTCCAGGGACTACGGTGGCAGATACGGAACCCAAAGGCCAAATTACGGGGGAGGCATCCGATACTCACACAGGTTCTGAGCAACATCCTGATGCGGCATCACCACACATGATTCCTTCCTGCGGCCATAAAATCTCAGAAAAATCATCACAACGAATCTTCTAAAATTAATTTCAATCGTAGAAGATTTTCCGTTGTTGTAAAATGCATAAGTTTCTCAAAAAATTGTTCAAGATTCATCAATATTCATACTCATCTTTGTTCATGTCCATCTTTATATGTTTATCTTATCTTCAAGTGTTTATATTATTTTTATACTTTTAAAAAATAAAAAGGCGTCATAAACTTTAGGTGCCATCTTTTATTTCTTTGTTCTGAACTGCAGATGTGCAGCATATTCCACTGCAAATTATGATCATCAGCTAGTCTCTTATGGCCCTATTTACCGTTTTTCTGTTTCAGTTAATCAACGAAAACAAATGTTTCATTCATTTTGAACACTATTACCGTATTAGTGCACCTTTAGCACATTTGTCGACTTAAAATCTATCCCAAATATTTAAAAGAATTTCGTTACCAACAGATCGACTTCGACGGACTTCATCAATTCAAAGTACACCCGCTTCTTCCATCAATTTATAGACGTATCCGTTGAAACTCTCTTGGAAGGAGGTAAGTATTTTATACCGATGTATAAAGACAAAACAAAGAAGAAAATTATGGTACTGAAGGAAATATCTTGGTGAAAAGAGAAATGGAGAGCTACTGGATGCTACTCGTGTGATTGGTGTATCAAGAACAAGCGCATAAACTTGCTTAAATTTTTTTTCTCCCTCCCGCCTACTTTTCTAAACACCTCCATTCCAAGCTCTCTCATTGTACACCTAGTCCCTTGATGGCAAAATTTGGAAATTTCAATGTTTTCATATGATAGGTAAATTATAAGTGTTGTAAATCCTCATTATCATTTGCCAACAATCCTAAGATTGGTTCCACGCAGCTCTCCACTCCGTTCTTATATCCGCTAGCCTTCTCGTAGAGAAGAATTTCTTCCCTCTTACATCCTTTAAAACCTGTCCTATGTTACTGATTCGGGGCCGTCCCTTGCCTTTTACCCCTTCTACCTTCTCTTCTGCGACTGTTTCCATCTGTCCATTCGGCCTCACAATGTGGCCAACTGGTTCTTCCATCTTAAGGTTTTGTGAAGACTATTTTCTTCCAATTTTCTGTACACTGCAGTGAAAGGAAAACAGTTTACCTACCTGCTTATTAGTTTAAATCTACTTCCATATCCTTAAACCTTGGAGATTTTTAAAAAATCCCAAGTCATATAACATGTGAGAGTGAACTATGGATCCCAGGTTTGAATCCGGACTGATGCTTTCATATTCTTCAAACACAAAATCCTCGAAGCATTCGGAAGCCTAGGGAAAGATTCTGGGTCTCCCCACTCTGAATCTGAAACGCACGGATCTGTTGTTTGATTGTTGAATTGCCTCCCCGCCCTCAACTACCCAAAAAAATATTATGGTTTCAGCTTTGATTGCCAATAGGGTAGTTTCCTACATCAAAGAAAACGAAGGCATTGATTGCGATTCGTTACCCACCATTAGTGTATTTATAATATACAAATTAATTGGTTTTAGAAATACCGGTTTAGACGAATGGCATTGGTCAATTTTTATCCTCATTTGAAAAAGGCCAGATTGGCGCCCATGCGATGCCACTCCACGTGACGTCACAGGGACCTAGTTTCTAACACAAATGAAAAAACGACTTCGTTTTCTTCCACTAATTTATTTTCACGGTACGACATGTTTCGACCTTGAGCGGTCATTTACGAGTACAAAGATTTGTCAAAAGTCGGGTAAATTTATACCAGGAAGGGAACCCCCTCCAACCTCCCCAAGTCCCTTCCTGGTATAAATTTACCCGACTTTTGACAAATCTTTGTACTCGTAAATGACCGCTCAAGGTCGAAACATGTCGTACCGTGAAAATAAATTAGTGGAAGAAAACGAAGTTGTTTTTTCATTTGTGAACTTTAACTTCCACAAAGTTGAGCCTGACACCATTGAACCTAGTTTCTATACGAGTAGATGGGAGTTTTACATCGTCTGAGATTACTAATGCATGCATGAGGCACAGAGCTCAGAGAAACATGTCTTAATAATCATTAAAACTGGCTAAGGTCGGAAAGTTTTCTTCGTTTGATAAGGTATTAATAATCCTTATTTAATCCTAGCGCTACCAGCTAGCAGGGTACTCTGCTACCTGCTAGCATCCTGCGTCGTATCAGCGCTCAAAGCCTCGCCCCAAGGTTACCTCACTTGCGGCAGCGGGAACCAGAACGACGTCACACGGGGTTTTTACCGGCATTCATACTTATCCGTCGCGTTTTCGCGCGCTTGAAATTTTTCACTTTTCATTTAATCACGAAAAATAGATGTCGTCATTTAAAAATCTAAATGCGTGAAATACGTACTCCAGGAGTAATAATCTTTCGATTCAGGCAATAAAAAAATAATAGGAAACCACCCTATTATAAATTTGTATGCATTCCTGCTTTCAGATTTGAAATTATGTGGCATGTATTGGCACAGCCTTCCTCTAAGAGTTTTTTATTTCTCATCCAATCAAGTAGAAGAAAAAAAAGGACGGTTTCTCAACTCGATATTTTCAATCAATAGGTAACCAACGGGTGAATCATGTGAATTTCATATGCGTCACAAGCAAAAATCATCTGCAGTAAACCATATATTTCCAATAGCAAACCCTCACTTCAATGACAGACTCGGCGTTACAACAATAGATATCAAATATTTGTAATTTACGTAACTGACTTGCTGGTTGAGATGCGGACAATAATATTCACATCCTCCTTCAGATTGGCCCTTGACACTATAGATGTGCGACCATATAAACCTGTGGTTGATTAATAACGTTGTGCTTGAATAGAAATATACTCCTTTTATGTTCAAATTTTTTTCCTAGTTACCACCGTATGCATTTCATTTGCGCAAGACGCATTTTAGACATTTATCCACGAACACACGTGAAAAATCACGCATTGCTATTCATACCTTATTTTATGAACAATCACTTACATGGATAGAACAAGTTTTCAGCCCAAGTAAAAGTTTCAAAATCGGCCTTATCCTTGTGGTTTCTCGATTGGGTATTGCCTTTTTGATGATAGCATAATTCAAGGGGATTGAATTAGTGCGGGTATTGTGGTGAGATTGAATCTTCAAAACCTTTTCGGGGTTGGCTCTAGGTTCAAGTCTCGGCCGCGGCAATGAGCTTTTGACGGTGTTCTGGGTACAGGAAGGGGTCAGCTGAGGTAATGCTATAGCGAGCACTGGTTCAGAACATGTGCCAGTACCTGATGTCTCCTCTATATTGTTATCTTCCACCAAAGTCTCCAGTGTGGTATCCGTTAAAGTTTTCAACCATTTCTCCTCTGTTTACACATGATAGTTGTTTTTTAAAACCGAATATGAACGTTATGATGTATTTTTTTGAAACGAAAACGATATGGCTATTGAATAGCTTCAAGCATATTTTCACGCGATCATAAGGTACAGCAGCCACTTTAATGAAGGGCTTACAATTTTACTCCACCTAAAATCACAATATTTGCTTTTATTCTCCTCTTGGATTATCCAAGGAACGCTTTATTCCAAACTCTATTTTTTCTTGGTACTTGTAGTCAGGAGGAAATAATGATTGTTATCCGCTGTGGACAAATTACTCGAGTGAGGCAACAGACATGATACTGTGTGGTATTAATATTAATTTTATTGAACTAACAATTTTAAAAATAAATATAATCTCTAACATATCAAACATGAATATGAATAATGAAACAGTAAGAATATTTATGAATCTTGAACATTTGTAATGAGAGGCTTTAGGATTTTGAGAGAGTTCAGTAATATTCACAAATAAAATCATTTCGTAAAACCCCCGTGAAATTAGCTTTTATGAGGTTTTTACGTTTCATGAGGGTGCTATCTTCGAATGAGACCCGGACCTTCATTATTGAATTACATTTTACCTTTGTGAGTGCTATATTTCTGGAAGGGAGTCCGAAAGATAAATGTACATGCACTTTATTACTTTGAAATAACTCGCTGGGTGTGTTGAACATTTTATCATTTCATTACACAGAAAATAATACGATCAATAAAATAAATCCATATTGTGAGTTACGTATTATGATTGACACTTGAAGGCAGGAGAAAGGTATTTACAATGATATGTGGCACTCATAACAGTGGAGAAAGAAAAGACAGATTGCTCCTTAAATTTACAATAGTTTTATTCATTAAATGTTTACAAAAATAAATATATACTTTGACAGCTAAAATGGGCATGAAGAACACATTAGTAGGAACATATATGTTTGTAAAATAATTTCAATGAGGCTATAATACACTTTTCAAGGTATGTATATTCTACAAATAAAACCACTTCTAAAAACCACGCGTTTTGAGACGTTATAGTTATAGGCATGGTCATTTGAGACCTCACTTTACCAGATATTCCGACTTAAAACCTGTGCGAGTAATGGATGAAAATTTATGAAAAATGAATATTTTGAATGAGACGCTATAACATTTTGTGACAGCTCAGTAATGCTCACAAATAAAATGACATTTAAAAAAAACCCGTGAGATATGTTTAGGATTTAGTCTGAAGTCATCAATTGCAGCACTCTGCGACTACGGAGAATCCATTTCATAGGAACTCCTCTACAATGAGTTTTTTGAAATGTTATGGTCGCAGGTAGGAATCATGAGTGGTGATGCCGCATCAGGATGTTGCTCAGAACCTGTGTGAGTATCGGATGCCTCCTCCGTATTGTGGCCTTTGGGTTCCGTATCTGCCGCCGTAGCCCCTGGAGTAGTGTCCGTGGACGTCCACTCGTCCCCTGCCGTCATTCGACTGCCACACGTTCCCCTCGCCCCTCGCCTCCACCCTCCTGCTCCCACCCTCGCCTCTGCTCACACCCACCTCCACACCACCACGGTCACCCGACTGACCTCCCTGGGGGGATGGTGCCCCCGGCTGGGTGCTCCTCCTCGAGCGAATACTTGGAGGAACATTTGCTGATGGATCCTGGTCGGATGGTGGCTGAAAATTTGAAGATGAAGATGTGATCAATGTTGTCATTTATGAGAGAAAAGACATTCAGGAAAGATAGGATATAGCCATGCGGTGATATATTGATATATATTAATTACTGATCTCATTTGCCCTAAAGAGCCGAATCTGGTTCAAAATTGATGAGAAGTAATTTTTAAAAAGTATTTTTGGATAGACTCGAGCATTTTTCTCCTAAAATCACTCGTTGAAGTTTCCGCAACTCTTATAAGAAATGGTTGTCATAATTTGAATGCAATTTAATTTGGAAAAATATATGTACGAAATCAGTCTTAGTGGCCCTCATCACAAGTGAGCACACAATAAAACTCCCTGTTCATGGCCTCCCAATTCAACGTAAAAGCCAGCTTCGAAAGTTGTTTCAAAATTATAAAGGCGTTTAGATATTTATTTTTTACTTTCACTTGCACACCAACAGCTACTAATTCATTCGAATTAAATTGAAGAATTAATAAAAGAATGTAGAATCAGTAGAATATTAGTTGAAGTCAAAGGTCCAACCGTAGCTCATCGCATTTAATTTTAGCGCAAGCTTTTTTCTCAATTCCTATCATGAATTTGTGCTGATATGGATTGTTTTATCATATTCTTCAGACAATAAATTCTGGAATTATTCCGCTCTCTATGATTTAGCCCCCTCAATTTAGAAAATCGTCAAAACTGGTAGCTTATTCAAGTTAGGGCTCATTTTTTCCATAGAGTCTGCTCCCAGCTCATTGTTAATTTCCCGGCCACTAAGACAGCAGTACATAAACGTCTGGCCGTACATCACTATTAGCTTATTGGTAATTACCTCGTTCCATTGTTCCTCGTCAACTGATTCGTCGTCTCTCGTTTTCATGATGAAATCCATAGGTGCTCTTTCAGAATTGGCGATCATCAATTCCACGGGAAGGACGGCCTCGTGCCGAGGAATTAAAAGCACTGCCCCCACTGGTGAATCTCTTAGATCGCGTATTGTTGGAAGCGCGGATACACCGACCATGAGGATCGCTGATAACGCCAACACTAGGCCCTTCATATTTTTTAATCGATTTCAGAGGTAGCCGACAAACTGAAAGAGAATTCCGTATAATGCACAATATTTCTTCATCTGAATTATTCGAAATTGATTATGTAAATACCCTCTGAAGTACTATAAAAGTAACACAAACAATTTATTTTATCCGATTCCAACAAAGTGTTATTTATTATGAGGACAGTAATTCATTATTGCGTTCAGTTCTTGACACTGAATTTTACGATACGTATACAAATTGCAATCATGAATGTAGTACACCACACGGGTTTCAAAGGTGGTCATAAAAGGTCCACACTTCCATGTAACTGTTTCTCCAGTGACAATACCTTTTATTTCATTGAAATTTTCTTTGGTACTTGAAAAAATAGCACTAGCGAGAAAACGTCTCCAGAATTAACACAATGTACAGACTATTTTTTAAATTTTTACTTATTTTGGTGTAAATTTTAGAAAGATCATAAATAACTTTAAAAAGAAAAATGGCTACGATTTTTATAAAAATAAATTTTCTTTGAGCGCCCCTAAAATTCAATTTTAATATTGATTGGTAACTATTGCAGAAAAAAAAGAACTCACCTTGCTATAAAAACACTCCGATTCTGCTAAATCTTCCTGACCGATTTTCTTTCTCCGCACAGGAGTGAAAGATGCTGATTTATGCCCACGCTAGGATGCTGGAACAAGTGAATGATGCCGACCCGATCTCAGCTCAATCTTTTATACCCCTCATATTGGATTGTGAGTCTTGGAAATTCCACTCGTAGCACTATGTTGAGGGCGGTTCTTCCCCGACAGCAAGGAAATGTTCAATCCGCGGGACTTTTTTAGAGATAAGCGTAAGAAATGTAAGCAAAGAATAAATGCCTACTATCAGTGACTGATCTTTGGGGGGGCTATAGCCTCCCCCCAATGGGTCGTAACGCACACTTGAAAAAATAGACATTTTTGGAGGTTGCCACTTTGTACAAAAGTATATAATTATATCTTCTGATATATTTACCCACTTTGACGAATTGAAATCCAAATTAGCCCTAAACGTAGGGCCTATTTTACACGCTTTTGGTATTTTAAAATCCAGTTCCAAATCTACAAAGGGGCAAAGACGGCCTATGGCCCACCCCTCCCCTTGTGTATCCAATGTAGGTACACTAAATAGAATGGTATTTTTTGTTTGGCCCCTAACTACTACTGGGAGGTGAGGAACCTCCCAATCAGACCCCCCCCCCTTGGCCTCTCCTAGATCCGCCACTGCCTACTTTATTATATTTATATGAAATTATGTGTATTTAGTTATATTTTTCTAATTAACCATATATTAAATATTTTTAAATTAATGCGATTCATCTATCATATGTATTTGCCTCCACGACTGTTGGTCAAAATCCGTTGACATGATTCGACTTAACCTTATAGTTACGCAATTTTTCATCGGATATTGCAGAGGCTTCAGTTACCATAACTGTTCGATTAATTATTATTCAACTCTGCTCTTTCTTTTTATTATTTTAGAATTTTGATTGCCATGTTTTAATTTTTTTCATAATCCTCCCCTACCAAGAGCTGAAATGAACTTTTAAATGAGAGGTATAAAATCGAGGTGCGACGGCATCGAGGAAAAAATGATGTTCATAAAAATAGCAGTTTTTCTTTTTGCATTTTATTCGAGAATTCTTCTCGGATTGGCTCTTAGGTAATGGTTATAAAGGCCAACGTTTTGACGTGAGAGCTATTCATTTGAAGCTTTGACCTTAAACATTCTACATTAGACGTTCTTACTGAAAATAATAGTAAAAAAAGCAGATAAAGTTTTATCTAATGAATAATTCGTAATTACTATATTTATTGAACTTAAATCTTTTTATGCGCCTAGAGCATATTTTGATGCGGTAGATAAAGTGGACTGTCATGAGCAGAAAACCGTAACGCTGTACCTCTATCAATAAATCGTCTGCGCATAACTCTTGAACTATGAACTCTTAGATAAACTATTGGCTATTGAGCTACTCATGAAAGAGCCGTGTATATCAACAACATCCCACTGCTGGAAATTTATGCCCAAAGTTTTAATGCATTACAGTAATCATACAATTTTGGAGGAATTCTTACCCTACCCATTTTTTCATTCGCTCCTACATAAAGAGCATTGACCTCCATGAAGGTGTTCACTCAAAGGACTCACCAAAATGTTTATTTTTGGAAACAAAGGGGTAAAAGTGTTTTTTTACGATAAATAGTTCCGAGTACACTTCTGCATTGAAGTGAAAGCTCGACAGTAGGCAAATTAAAAAGGAGCTGACTTGCAAGAACAGGCTAGACGGAAAGAAAAAAATCTAGAAGTTGTTTTAGGAAGTAGGCAAAAAATTACTTACGGAATAGGAAAAAGAGAAAGATAAAATTCACTGAACAATGTTATCAGTCGCAGTGCATTTATGAAGAAAACTCTGAAAGTGAATGTACTTGGGAAGGTAGGAAAAGGTCGCCTAAGAATAAGTATTTGAGCTAGAATAAGAATAAGATAAAATACAGAAAATCAGTGTGAAAGAACGGAAAATGAAGGTGAAAGTTTGCATAGACAATACATCGGCCTTTAGGAAAATATTCTATAAATGGCAGTTGCGTTTTTAATTTCAAACCTTTTCTTTCAAATTATTTTTAGATCAATCGATATTTCAAGGTCATCAAGGGCTATCCTGCATTTTACATGAAATTTCATGGTCTTCAAGGGATAATTTCCGCCTGATGCAATTTCATTCACCTCACCTTATTAGATTTTGGTAGCTTTTATGCCAAAAGATAATAGTTTTATTTTATTTTTCTCTTAAATTTTGACGGGAATATACCAGGAAAGTTAGTAAGAGGTCGGCAGAGGAATAGTTATTCACACGAGAAGTAGAAGAAGATTATATACGGGAAATCAGTAATCACTCGTCAGCAGCGTACATATTTTGAATAAATCAAAAAAGGATTAAGAGTGCACTAATTCCGTATTAGAGTTTGTATTTGTCTTGAACGGGTTTCGAACCCGTATGACCTTAAAGTAAGTCAGTTCTCAAGGTATCATATTTGGTGAGTTTTTTATTGACCTTATATCAGCATTACTTACAAGTTCAACAGATTCATATTTCAATTGGTGGAAGTTAGACATATTTAAATAAATAAAAGATCGAACGATCTTTTATTTATTTAAATCAGCATTACTTATTTAATTAATGCCAGTAATGACGCCTTAATAATTAAGTTTTTCTATTCAGAAAGCCATTCCCTTCATTACCTCATTTTCTCACAAATACGCTTCCTCTAGAATGCGGATTATTATGATAAAGAAGACCTTTCGTACACTCAGACACACTCGTTTTCCACGGATATTCAACTGCGTTCGCTCTCCTGCCCTCTCAAAACAGTTCCGCGGATGCTTTCTTCCCCCTCCGAAGGGGAACCACCGCTCCAAGCCGGCTGCTGAGAGTGGAAATCCCGATGCCATCGGAGAAGCGTATAAAAGATAGGGTTGAGGAGATCTTGACCATCAGTCGCTCATCAGCACGGCATACAAGCTAAAGGAACCTACCTATCGAGGACAACTTTGGCAGTCAATTCATCGGAAATTATTAGAGCAAGCGTTCCTTCCCTTAGTGAGTTATTATAGCTTGTTAATACAGTCGTTAACCACCAGTTGGACTAACATAAATTATAATAATTCTGAAATAATCCTGGCACATTTAACATTTCGCTTTTCGACGTACTGCCTTCACTTTTCGTGGATTAAATGAGCTATTAATTATAATAACGTCATTGTTATCTATTAGTTGTCATAATACAGTGCTCGAGAAAGTGGTGACCTTCATACTGAATATATCCTGGGAAATGCGTGCCTCATAATTAATTACAGTCAATTTTTGCAATCTTCGTTTTTATTATAACGTGTAGAAAATGATTGAATGTATGCAATTTGTTTCCTAAGTTAGTTGATCGATATAATTTGTAGCATTATTTCTGAGAGGTTAGGTCATAAAATTATTCACTAAAAATTATTATAATTGCTTTGAAGAAAAACAGTTAACTATTCATAGTGTGAGCAGCGAATTTTTTAATAAGGTGGACTGTGGAACGATCTTTCAGATTGATTTTAAGACCCTTGAATCTTGAAAGAGATGAAGACGTTTCTGTTGGCTCTGTCTGCGGCCCTGCTGGTAGTGGCCTCCGGATTCCCAAGGACGGATGAGGGACCGATTGGTGCATTGATCTTGATTCCAAACGATAAAATATTGCTTCCCCTGCCGTTAACCCTAATGCGTTCAACTCCGGAAGCTGTGAACGACGAGATACCTTACGATGAAGTTCATGAAGCAAGGGAGTACCAGCGGAATGAGGTGAGTTTGTCCAAATGTATAACTTTATCAATCTACCGCTCAAATGCACTTAAATTAATGCATAATAATTAAAAATGAGATTAACGCGCTAATGCAATATGCAATATACGGGTTAAATACCTTCATGACTGACTCAGAGAAAAAACACCTTCAGTGAATATAACACGATATATACAGTCTGTTTTCACGCAGGTTTTATGATTATTTTTTAGACTATTAAGGGTAGGTAACATTGCAAACATCCTAGCATCGTACATTTATGACGTGGCTAAAATTGAACTAACAGTATGAATATTCCTCATTGGAGATTGTACTTGCCTTTACCGGATTTCCAAACCGGATTACCTTAAAGTAACTTTTCTTCTACTTGAATAATATAAGTATCTTATTTGCAGAGTTTATATTGAGTTTAGAGGAGAAGCAAGCTAAGTCTCATGCTGCCAGACATAAATTGCCATGTGTACATTCAGACAAAAATCTATTTATTTTCAGTTAGTTTGTAAACATGAACCTGCGCGAGAAAATTTATCGGCAATCTCTCTCCTGTTAAATTTTTAATAGAGCTCATGCATTAAATTTCAGAGTAAGTTCAAGGTTCATGTATCTCTTATTTATTTAATGATACTCAGTGACCACCGGTCACTTTAAATATTAGTACTTTCTTTTCTGACATTTACTTCTTATGCTATAATTCCAATTTCCACACACAGCACGTTTAACTTTCCTCCATAAATTCCAAATCCTTCATTTTCAGCCACCATCCGACCAGGATCCTTCTGCACATATTCCTTCAAGCATTCGATCGAGGAGGAGCACCCAGCCGGGGGCACCATCCCCCCAGGGAGGTCAGTCGGGTGACCGTGGTGGTGTGGAGGTGGGTGTGAGCAGAGGCGAGGGTGGGAGCAGGAGGGTGGAGGCGAGGGGCGAGGGGAACGTGTGGCAGTCGAACGACGGCAGGGGACGAGTGGACGTCCATGGACACTACTCCAGGGACTACGGCGGCAGATACGGAACCCAAAGGCCACAATACGGAGGAGGCATCCGATACTCGCACAGATTCTAACCATCATCCTGATGCGGCATCACCAGTGATGATTCGTTCCTGCAACCAAGTCATCTAAAAAATAACATCACAACGGGAATCTTCTTAAATGAATTTCATTCGTTGAAGGCTTTCCGTTGTCTTAAAATGTTTAAGTTTCTCATAAAATTGTGCAAGATCCATCAATGTTCATACTCGTTTTTGTTCATATCCATCTTTATATGATTCTTTTATCTTCAAGAGTTTATGTAATTTTTTATACATTGTAAAACTAAAAAGGCGTCATAAACTTTATGTGCCATCTCCTTCTCATCTCATGACGCCTTCCTTCGACCAACACATCCCAAAAACCTCATTACAAAGGAGTCCTTATGAAATTAATTTCATTTCAAGGAGGTGTTCAGCAGTCAAAAATTATTTCTTTGCTCTTAAAATTGTTTAACATTAATGTTCCTTCTGATGCGTGTTTCATATCCATTTATAAAAAAATATCTTCAATAGTTAATTTATATTTTATACATTACAAAAATAAAAATGCTTCATGGACCCTATGTGAAATCTTTTAATTTACCGTTCTCCTCAATGGGCGTGCAACATACCATTTTGAATACCTTTCCCCTCCTTTCAACTACCATGCCAATAAATGGTCATCGGTTACGTGAATAGTTATAGTTGAAGTGAAATATTTATCTTGGCCCTGAGTATGCCACCCTATGTGCCTACAGTCTTGGTTGCCTTTTGATGTTCCTCACGGTGCAATTACAAAGAACGATACGTTTTTGCCAATATTCGACTGACAATGAGTGCCGCTAAACTTTACCTCGTATATCCCTTTGTGTACATGTTTTGAACTCATTTCTTTCCGTATGAAATCACTCTTTTTGGTCACACTTCTACGACTTATTACCGTGCCATGCAAAACATGAACGCATTTACTGATTAAATCATGGAGCATTATCCTTCAAGAAATTCAAAATTCTTAAAATATGTAAAATGTTCCGATCGATTGATCTCAATAGTCCCATAAAATGTGATCGTAATGGGAAAATTGAGTCACGAAATTTTATACCTGGATAGCTGATATCAGAACGAAACAAAGTTACCAATTATGTTGAGGTCGAAAGCGAGCTATTTTAAAACTACGGATACTTTTAGTTAAGCGCTTCGATTGACCCCGAGTCTGCCCTGTTGCCGGATTTTCATGACTATTCAATGACTTCGATTACTTTGCCTGACAGAGACCATGATGACATCCGGCAACTGAGCAAACTCGTGACCAATCGGAGCGCTTGGTTAAAATAATAGGTCAATTTGGTTTTTACTGGCATCATATTCCTAGGGTAGAAATTTCGTGACACAATTTTTCTTCATCTTGTAAATACTGAATTTAGTTCTAAGTAGTCAACCCTTGGGTCGGTTGGCAGTAGTCGTCCATCGTTGTCTGTCTTCCCCCAACGTTTTCAGCTCCAGGTAATTGTTTCAGCCTTTGTCTTTCATTACTTGGGTAATGTAATTCAACCTTGGTCTTCCAAAATATGAATACAGTATTAATTATTCTGATACCTGTTATACCTAGTGTACCCTCAACATATCTATGCATCTTGATATTGCACCGCTCATAAAGACAGAAAATTTACATTTCCATCTGAAAGTTAATGGTGTACCACCAGCATTTTTTGGCGATTCTTCTTCAGTAATTACGGCTGATACATTCCATCAATTTCGATTTACTGTCAACGACACATCTCTCTAGCGACTTACCTGAAGTGCATCATTTTCATTATATCAGGATTTTTGCAGCGAGTGCATTCGTTATTTTGATCGAAATACCCCGTCTGCACTAACTATCATAGCTTTTGCGTACGCTTCATCAACCTTTGCCATTCCTTTTTGACCTTTCCCAAAATTTTCCTTAGAACGGTGACATCTTTAAGGCTGAATAGTCATTTCAACCTGCATTATGGCCCACCGAAGATCAAAATTTTATGTGTTGTTGTATAATTTGTATTTATGTTTCCAGAATTATATACATGTGATGCCCTTGATTTATTTCACCCACTTGACATCACGCTAAGGTTTTTGAAAGAATATCCTTGACTACTTTGCAAATCGTCTGCACCAGTTAGTCTCTGATGGCCATTATGACCGTGTCACTTCTTCTCAAACGATTGAAATAAATTTTCCGTTCGTTCACGATCCCTATTACGATATTAATTCCCCTGTTTCAGATTTATCCAACAAATATGGATCCCAAACCCTCAGAAGCAATTTTTAAAAGCAGATTGAATTGGATTTACTTTAAAAATTCAAGCAGCACTTTTTTGTACCATCAATTTATAAACGTATCACTTGAAACTTTTTTGGCATGATGCATCTAAGAAACTGTCTTGGATAGATATATGGCGAAGTTCTAACAAAACATATCTCAAAAATAGCAGCTTTTCAGGAGAGCAAAAAAAGGTTTATCTTTTTAATTTTGTATAATTTTAATTGAAATTAAAAACAAAAAATACATAAAATTGAAAAGGAAGCATACGTTTACAAACAAAGAGTTGTTTTTTGGTTGAATTTTATTATGTATTGACAGTATCAGCATTATTAACTCAGACCGGTCAAATCTTGACATACGTGGTTAGAACTTTGCCATCGATATGTGCCTCAGGCAGGTTTTGAAGGACATAGTGGAGAAGAAATCAACGATACTGAATTAACCATCTCAGTAAAGGGATAAAGAGATAGCTTCGGTTAACCAGTCGTATCACAAGTAAGTCATGAACGAATTCATAGACCTGGTAAAAATTTTATAACACATCGGTGCCATCATTAGCTACTGAACTGAAGTATTTTCAAGGAGTGAACTTCATTTGGTTAGAGCTTGATTTGAGAGTATAGAGGAAGGTTTTTCCCTCACCCCTCTCCTCAGCAGCGTTTCCAGCTCTCTTATTTACTCCCTAGTCCCCAAATATCATGCTCTAGAAAATACCTTTTTTTTCATCTGAATTGGAAATTTTTTAAACCATCATCATGTCAACAACCCTAAGATTGGTTTGACGCATCTTACTATAAAATTCACTAATTCTTGATTTACTTTGTGGTATCCCATTATAAGTTTTCCCCAGATATCAGACAATTACTTATACCACTTATTTTAATCAGAGTTTCACCCGGGTTTCAATGAATTGTCATCATCTTAGGATCATTCAATTTGCGCCTGAAGATGATGACAATTCATTGAAACACGGGTCGCGCTCTGATAAAAATAAGTGGTATAAGTAATTGTGTGATATCCAGGAAAACTTAAGCACCTTACTATGCCGCTATCCTATCCGCTAGCCTTTTCATAGTGATGTATTTCTACTCTTACATGGTTTGCCACCTATTCTAAGTAACTCATTGGGGGAGTCCCTTGCCTTTCTTCCTTTCCACTAGCAATTTTTATGTACTTAAAAATGGAGAAGACTATAAATTCAATACACTTTGTTCGAGACACGTGTGCATATTGCTATAATTAAAGAAAGAGGTAAAACATAAGGCTTCAATGGAATCCCGTTGACGTTAAAATAAGCTTAAGTACTTAGTAAACTTATACTGAGTGCTGTCCACGAATTAGTAGAGAGGGGTCAATGGTGAAACTCATTGACTATTAATTTATTTAAATAAATTTACAGGAAAATGTATACATGCTCTATCTAGAAAAGGGACTTATGAGCAGGTCCGTGAAAAACGTGCATTAGAGTAAATGGAAGAAATTGGAACATCTATTTTGCTTTAGCCCTTATTGTATAGGCAGCAATACTTTTCAAGCATTTATTTTCTGTTTTCGTGTGATAATTGTCTTTGAATATCGATCATGAACGTCGTTACTTAGTCAAATTAAATGTAAGGGCTCACAGTTTTTCTCCACCTAAAATCATATTATTTGCTATAACTCTTCTATGGGTTTATCAAAGTAAATGTTTTTTTGAAATTCTATGGCCGTTTAGTATTTAAAGATAGGAGGAATGCTTTTGATACGTTATGGACACATTATTCGGGTTAAGAAAAATGCATGATATGGTGGTATTCAAATCAATTTTATTCAAGTAACATTAAAAAAAATATATATCTATTTCAACACATAAAACACGAATACAATGAATAAAATAGTAGCAAAATATATGAATCTTTAATATTTTAATGAGATGCTTAAGTATTTTACAACAGCTCAGCAATGATTACGAATTGAATAAATTAAAAAAAAGTACCGTAAAAATGAGCTTTTATGAGATTTTTAGGATTGAGACTGTTGTCATCAGTCGCAGTACTCGGCAGCAATTAGTGGCTCAGAACCTGTGCGAGTATCGGATGCCTCCTCCGTATTGTGGCCTTTGGGTTCCGTATCTTCCGCCGTAGTCCCTGGAGTAGTGTCCGTGGACGTCCACTCGTCCCCTGCCGTCATTCGACTGCCACACGTTCCCCTCGCCCCTCGCCTCCACCCTCCTGCTCCCACCCTCGCCTCTGCTAACACCCACCTCCACACCACCACGGTCACCCGACTGACCTCCCTGAGGGGATGGTGCCCCCGGCTGGGTGCTCCTCCTCGAACGAATACTAGGGGCAACATGTGCTGGAGGATCAAGTTCGGATGGTGGCTAAAATTAGAGAATAAAAACATGATTTATATTCCCATTTCTGAGATAATGTGTATTAAAAAGATAATATGCATATATATGCTAGGATATTGATATCTCGTTCCTAATAATCCGTGCAAACATGTTAAGCTGTAGGCATATTCATTGATATATCACCATTGTATTTGATCTTCTCGCCGTTTACCATTTTTCAGAACTTCATCGTATTTTTTTAGTCTGGTAATCTCATAAAACTTTGCGAAGCAACAGCCTTCACGATTTTTATTGAATGACATGGAATTTTAGGATGACCTACAAAAAGTTTGATTATTTGAATAATGTCTAAGAATATTTTTAGTGGAATGACTATATTTAGTAATCGTGAAATAGAATCGACAGGACATTGATATTTTTTTCTGCTTCAATCAAGATTCTAAGCGGAAAACCGTGGTTTAAAGGTGTAGGCTACGAATTTGTAGCTATAATATCAATTTAATACCTTGTACACTGACACTGATATTACTGCATTAATAAGAAGTATTTGACTGTATCGAAATAAGAAGGCCGAATACTCTTCCACTATGAAATGGTTTGATACTTTGAATTGGAATTAAAATTCCTAAATCACCAGCATAATCCCTAACTCATGAGCGCCGATATTTTATTTTACAGGAATCCTGCCTTGGCGCCATGGCTTTTGAAAATTCAACAATTCAGAAAATATGCCGTCTATTTGGAGCAAAAATGGATATTACCTGTGGAGGAAACCCACACTAACGTGGTTGTAATCCCAAATTACTTTCAAGGAGAGAAAAAGGCAATTTGGAGACTGAAAATGGAGCTTGAGCATCAATTGGAAAACGCTGATTTTTCAGGTAAATATATCTTACGTTTTTAAATGACCTTTTAGCTCACATTTATTTTATATTATTTTTTATTGTATATTATTTTTATGTTTATTATATGTTATATTTACTGTACCTCATGTATTTCTTCAATATCAGTTCCAGACTCATCCACCTGGGCTGTGTGGTCCTCGTCTCTTGGTTGAAGATCTTCATCTTCCGCACGGGTATGGAGTTGCAGAGGAATTAACTTAGGGCGCGGGAGCACGTATACAGCTGCCAAGGGTTGCTCAGTCAGGTAGGTGCCCATCGGAAACGCAGATACTCCCACCATGAAGGTCACGGAAAGTGCAAATGCCAGTGCATTCATTTTGGTAGACAGGAAAAGTTCTCTTCAATCTGAAAAACATAAAGAATAAGCGTACATGGCGTTTTATTAGAAATCAAGTAAGAGTGATATAAAGAAGTTGTAAAAGATTTTCCTTCAAAGACCATTATTGTTCGATTTCTTATGTTTCAATTATATGCCGAATTAACGAAGCAATTCGAATGAATGGCGAGAATAAATTTAATTTCCCCCGTACATATATTGGTAAGTTTTGAAATGAACTAATCTTTGCCTTTCAAGTGGAAAAAGGCCATATTGAATCCAAAGTCCAATTTATAATAATAGTTTAATGAAACAGCTAAATTAACATAATTTAAGCGCAAGAGTTGTGATGTAAAATCAAATTTCAAGGAGGCCTGTGCACATTTTTTTTCATAATGGGAATAGTTGAGTTAATAATAGTGATCGTGCATAAATATTATTTCTGCTGATGATACTTGTACAGATAGTGGAATATATAATATTTAGCCGGATTACTAAAGTTGGTATTAGGATTCAAGTTCCTTCGAATCTTCTAAATCGAAATAAAAATATTTCTGGACGGTAAAGTAACTAATAACAAATTTCATTAAGTTAAAGTGGTACTGAATTGATGTTTATTAATTACTGGATGGAAACTTACCAGGTGAATTATATTCTTCCCACACGATAGAATTTCTCCTGGGATGCTTGGTATTCGCGATGCAGTCTTCGGTTGCTCCCAAGGTCCCTTAAACACACTATGGTGCTATGGCAATTGAATGATGCTGGAGACCATCTCGGTCACATCATTTATATGCTTCTCTGAGCCTCGGGAAGTCCGCTCGCCTTGTTTTTAGAGGAGCGGTTCTTCCCCGGTCCCCAAGGGAACGCTTTCCGATGAAGACGTTCCGAGTACACGATGCGTCGTCGGCCGGGGAGGCACCGTGCAAGTGGAAGGACGGTGACCTCGGACGATGGCTCCAGAGTTCGTGCCCTCGTGTCTACTGCGCGAGGTGATATGGCACGTCGCGTCGCGTGCCGCTTGGTCTTGTATTTCCCGATGGCGTAATATTGCTTTTCCAATTCAATTTGCAAACTATGGCGAAGCTTTTGATACATATATGTACCCATGGCAGCATAAATGTTGTTATTATTGCAATGAAACATTTGCCAATCACAGCAAGTGTTTCATCGTTTTTTAAAATTAAGTATCATTTATGCCGCTGGTTCAATAAAATCTACTATAATCTCATACGTTTTTGGATAAAACATATGTGCATATTTTTCTAATAAATATTGAAACATAAAAGCTTTTGAGGTACAAGAATGCATAAATTATATTGGAGTAGGTAATTTCTTAATTTAATCAGAATTGTCGCGCAAAAACAATTATTTTCTGTAATATTGATTCTACTACCCACCGCCTATTGATTGCACTAATACCGGCATGCATAGAAAAAGCTTCACACGCTATCTCTCAAAATATCTAACAATGACTTTCTGTAATTGCATCAAGGAACAATGTATCTCTTTATCGCAGAGGTATATGCTATATCTTAACTCATATTCAAGAAGCAACAATATCTTTTAAATGAGAAAATCTTTTTGCTAACATTGTTCTTTGAGAATTATTTAAACAATTTTAGGGCACCTACTGAATGAAAATTTCATTAATCATGTCCCAGGGATTAAAAATCCACAAGTGAATAATTTGTTCGTTTTCTCTCGCTATAATGGTTCGCATCGGGTCGCTTATTCCACTTTTGTGGTCTTACATGCCATATGGTATTCCAGTTGGGCTGCGCCAGAGATTCCGCTCACATTCAAAATTGATTTTAGGACTACGATTTAGAGCATATAGTTTATTTTCAATCTAAATAATGTAGAATGGGTAATTGGACCAATCAATTTCGGTGAGATTTTCCTATACTGCTCAATTACATGACTGCGAAAGACATTGGGATTGTAAAGAAAACCTAGGCCTCATTGGGTGTGCGGCGCAAACTGGATACGGCGTACTAGAGGGATCTCTAGTATGTTTCACATTTAAAAAACAATTAAAATAACTTCGGCTAATTTCAGTAGTTTCTTAAGGTATTTCGAATACCATTCCTGAAGATAGATAAATATTCCCTTCTCTAATGGATCATTCCATTGAATCTATTTCATTATCAATTCAGTATTATTCTACAATCTATTAAGTATTGCTCAATAAATCGCAATATTGGTTCCGAAACTAAAGGATTATGTATTTGGTTACCAGTCAATTAAAATTAGCATTCGAATAAATTTAATGAACTTGATTACTCCGCAGTTAACACGTAATGGTGCTTAGGCCTGTGAATGATACTGAATATTATCTCAGTCATAATATACACGCATCAGCTGACATGAGTTTAATTTCAAATATTAAATGAATACCTTATCTTCCAGAATCAATTATCATTTATTGCACATAATTATCATCTATTATCTGAATGTTTTGTCTAAGAAAAATATTTAACAGTGTATTATAGTTTTTTGATTGGTACTCTTTAAGCTCAAGGTTGATAATTTACACAATTCTTCAGCATTAAAAATTCTATCGTATTGTCTTACGCTATTATCGTAAAAAATGAAAAAAATTGAAAGCAAAACCACCAAAAACCCTCAATAGAATATCTCATGCCTATATTCGCAGCAAAAAGTTTCTCTCCTGAAACTGTGATATGATTTGTGATAGTTAAATCCTATGAATTAAAGAGTTAAACGAATTTATTTCGCTGTCCGTTAGCTTTCAACGTGTGCCATTAGCAAGTATTATTTAATTGGCGTAATCATAATCAAAATTTAGGGCATGCTTAAATCGGTGCTTATCCATTCGTCACTGTAATTGTAAAAATTTCCCAGAGGGGAAGTAATATTTATTTTTGTATCTCCATCTTTTCACTTTTTCCTTTCGCCACTGCATATTAAAAACCGTGTAAAATATTCTTTTTTGCCCTTAACTGAACAAAACCATCAAATCTTCTGAACGGAATTTTGTGCTGAAAGTCCTTTTAATTCCTTTTACTTGCGTTTGATTGAGCTGAAATTAAAAATATTCTTTGAACGTTGAAAAATGGCATGGATAAATTTTATATGTCTATGTTAGTGTGTATTTGCTGTATGGACGATTTGGAGTATGAGTGTGGAACCAAATTGTGCGTTAAAATATTTTGATAGGGTCAGCCGTAAATGTAGTATGAAATTGAATAACTGAGCCTATATTGAACTTTTATTTTATAATATTTCCACTAATAAAGGTATTTTCTGTTATTATTATTCGCAAATTTTCTCGCATATCCCTCAGTCGCTACCTCTAATCACAAGTTTTCTATGTGAATTAAATGCTACTTAAAAGCTTTCGATGAAGAAAACGTTGCCAATTTACTCCTATTTGCGTCTCACCCTCACTCAGAGATTCAACCAAAAAGTAGTTTAGTTAGGTGAGGGTGGATCTCAGCCCAAATTAAAGCATATACCAGTGCGATTGACACATTCAGGATGAAGAAGGTAGTTAGTTACTTTTCCTGCGCCACAGGAGACTTCGAGAAATTTAATTTTGGAGTGTAGGAAGGCTTCTCCCGGGATTGGAATTCAGTTTAATTCGATCACTTACCGAATAAACTACATTCTACATCTCTAGGTTCTCCCAATATCGTCTGAGATGTGGATAAAATCGACAGGATATAGAGAATCGTCTTCGGCGTTCGAGGTGAACCAGGTGTTAGGACCCGATGTACACACCTGTCAAGCGCAATCCAATTAATGCTCCTCTGCGATGTAGTAACTCTGATTCTATTTCCGCGGAAAGACAATAAAGGTACTTCCCCATTGTTATGAAAGGTGGCAGACAACAAAAAAGGTAGTAGGAAGAGGCATGTGTTAGCGTATTGTATTGAAGAAGTGAGGCGGGGAAAAAAGAGAATGGTTTAGTATTTCCGTGAAGTGTTTCACGGGAAGGTCTTCGGACGAATAAGTGTGGTGCTACTTCGCAATCGTCACGTGGGAAGCAAACGGGATACAGCGCAGAACTATTTATTCCGCGAACTTGAAAAAATACAAAGGAAAGCGGAGCTATTCATCAGAAACTGCTCTGAGCGAACTAAGAGTGTGGTGCGGCACAGCTTTTATACAAATTCGACCGGGATCCGCTAGAGACTCGCAAACTGCGTTCTATGCCTTCCTTGGCCAATTACGGTTCACGTTCCAAAATTAGTAAAATAACTAGAAAATGAGTATTTTCTGCGATGAAAATAAAAATTGACAAGGGTGAGTGCGATCCTTATTTAAAATCCTCATTGGCCTGTTTTCGGGGGTAATTGAGATAGATAAAAAGTTAAAAAAATAGCCTTTCGCAGAGCATTGAACGATCTTGATCAAAAGTATACGCTCATAATTTGGTCAAATATTTTTGCCGACGACGTGAAACCTCATGAATTAGGCTTTATATGTCTCTCAAAGGGGTTAGAGTGGAAACTGTAACTTTATAAAAGCCATAAATTGCGAGAAATAATGAATCATGCTATGTATAAGGTTGTAAGACATTTATACTGCTGTCTGAACCATGGGTGACCCAGTGGGGGGCAGTCCCCCCCCCCTACAAGTGAAAATAATTTTAGTTCAAAACGAAAGTTTTGAGCAAATTTTCTTTTGAGAAAAAATTATACAAATTTAAGACAGGGATCTAAAATAAAAATTATTATTTTTCCAAGCAAAAAATAATAAAAACTAATAAATTGCTGTAATAATTTTAGAATAAAATAAAATAACTTTCTATATTCCACGCTTTATTTTAAATAGCATGACCCGGGTTTCAGCATCTAGTGCTATCATTGGGTGCAATTCGATGGGTGGCATGCTCTTAAATAGGTAACCGTGGGTGGAGGGGGGGGAACCGAAAAAGGAGGTTGAGAAGGAACATTGATGACGGGTAAAGCTGTGTTTGAAGAAAGGAGTGGAGGGGGGGCCTTGGGCTGGCTTGCATGGGATAAACGACAAGTAAAAAAAAAAGATAAAGGGGGAGGGTTTCTCCAAAGGTTTAAAAGACATGAGGTAATCACGGTTGAGGGTCGTAGGGGGACGGTAGTGTAACGTTAAGAAATGGCGACTTCGGTTCCCCCCCTTCCACCCACGGTTACCTATTTAAGAGCATGCCACCCATTGAATTGCACCTGATGATAGCACTAGATGCTGAAACCCGGGTCGTGCTATTTAAGATAAAGTGTGGAATAAAACAAAGTTATTTAATATTATTCTATAATGAAGCAATTCCACAAAATAACGCCTGATACCGTGTCTTATAAGTAATAATTTTCTTAAAATTTTGGTTTCATTAACCTTTCCTGTGCTAAAATGTTACAACTTGAACGACCACGGCTTTCTTTCCCCCTATTTTTGATCCTGGGTACGCCCTTGGTATGAACCTGAGCTGAATATGAAGAATAACGATGGAATGTGTATGCTCTTTATTGTGGTAAATTTCTTCTTAAAGTTCAGTGGTTGAATACACAGCAGCTATTTTTTCGGGCGAATAATATGGATTCCCTTTTGCATTTCTGTATGAATGTGCTTCTTTCCATAAGTAATCAGCACTAAATCTACTCCTTACTGAGTTGTGGCTTGATGGATGATGGACACGACATCCAATGCTATACCAGGCGAACAAGTAAACGGTGCGGCGAGAGTGGACGCGTGTAGTGGATGAAAGCACGCTGTTTATTGAGCTCTCAGCGTTTCCCGCCGTCACTCAACCGCGCCTTCGCCTTGTGATTGACGCCCTCTCTTGAGGAAAATGAAATGTGCTTTAGGTCTTCCTCTCCCGCGCTGCCCTCTGTCGGGAGTCCGTCGGGAGCTGCTCAAGGTCGCCGACGATTCGTCTCGCGATAAAGCGCGAGACTCTGTGGGCCGATTTCTCCACTTCACTTGCAAGTTCCCCCTCTCCTTACGCCTCGTAAAAACCACTGACACGTGCAACCGAATGTAACACATGAAGAATACTTCCGCGGCAGCCGATATGTGTTCCGAAATAATGCATATGACCTAAATCTTTCTTAATGTTAACAATGAAAACATTTGGTTACTTCCACAAAATACACAGTTTCTATTTATTACCGGTTTCGGCTATTACACCATTTTCAAATACAAAAACCCTACCCCTACCATATATTTTTTGCATTTGAAAATGGTGTAATAGCCGAAACCGGTAATAAATAGAAACTGTGTATTTTGTGGAAGTAACAAAGTGTTTTCATTGTTAATATGGAACCCTTCCACCACGTAAATGCTTCAAGTTTTGATTTAACTTTCTTAATGTTTTATATTTCACACGCGTTCTATGAGTACATTATGTAAAGAGTACAGTGGTCACGGTTTTCGGGCGTTTCTCCGCGTGGTCTTGTCTAAAGGCGACCACAGTTTCTCCAGCCATCCTGCTGATTCTCACGCCTGAGGAAATCTCAGATGAAAGTAAAGAGTACCTCATTATTGTGATATCTGGTGATTTTTTCGGGTATTCTTCCGCGTTTATCCATTTTGTCGGACAATATTTCGCCAACGTTCCAGTTGGCTTCCTCAGGTCCACTGAGGTCCACAGGAAGAAGCCAACTGGAACGTTGGCAAAATATTGTCCGACAAAATGGATAAACGCAGAAGAATACCCGGAAAAACCACCAGATATCATCATAATCTCCGCGGAAGCCTACTTGGAAAGTACCTAATTATTCCATTTTTTTAGTTTTTTTTTTATTTTAGGGAACAAAATATTTTAAAATTAATTTTAAAATATTACGCTTTTTTTAATCGAAAATTTTTTACCTCAGTATCTTGTCCAGCAGTGTACATAGAGTGTATTTGGGGAAGGGTTAAAATCAATTCTAAGTTAGGTTGAGTTTTCTTTAAGTAGCACCCCATTAAACTGTGCATTTAAGTAATGGTTTAAGTTGAAATACTAAGGAAATACGATGCTAAAATCAGATGGGTAGTAAGTACAACAATTGCTCCAAGCTGCGGGTGATAAACAGATTATACCTACGCAAAAATTCTTTCCTCATTTTGATGAAGGTGGGCTCCTCTTGGGCCCCTCTAAGGTACCCCCTTGGTTTGAATATTCCACTTAATTTAATTCTGAAAATTTTACCACGTTAGCTTATCTTCGTAGGGTTATCAGCACCCATCCGTGGAATCCTTACTTAAGTTTAGTCCTGAACCTACGATTTTTCTCTGAGGGATATTTGAACTTCATGGCTGTAAATTGTACTCACCCTCTTAATACTCTTGTTTCTATCAATATCTCGGATATGATGCTTTTCCCGTATTTTTCTATTATTATTTAAAATAACGAAACTCATTGGGATCAATTTCATTTCTTGCTAGCAATTCTTTCTTTTTAGCCGTTAACCGCGATTTCTCGGCAGTAGAACTCTTTTGTGCCATAGCTGTTGTGTGAAACTAGGTAGTCATTGTAGTTTGTTCGAGTGAAAAAACCCTTTAAAGTAGGAAAAGTGAAATACTCACTTTGTTAGGGAGAATACACATACTGCGAATTATATTTTTTGCGTTTACCTGAAACTAAGATGAGACGAGAAAGTCTCGAGTCTCGCGGTAACACTACCTGGAACCCACTTTCCTTGACTCTTTTTAGAAGTGAAATATTAATCTCAGCGTTTTATATTACAAGTTATGATTTACATTTTATCACAACATATTTTGTTTTGGTTACGAACATTATAAATACGAATATTAGGAATTTTGCGGCAACAAAATTAATGAAAATGTTACTTGACTATTATGTCTTATGTTAACCAGTGCCGGAACTGCGTTCCGGAACCATGACACCACTGGTACCTATGAATAATCATCACATGAAGAGGAAGAATTACTACGGCTGAACTGATCTCAGTTTGGGACAAATAACTCACTTAATTCATAGACTGTCATCTAAAAACATCGTCGGTGTATGGGGTGGACTTTTGTCAACGTACAAGTGTGTCTAGGATAGGAAAATTTCACGGCAGTATTTTCTCAGAAGTAATAATTTTATATTTGAGGCACAGGAAATGCTATCAAAATTGTACACGAAGCGCCGAGAAATTTTAAAAATGATTGCGCGAGTTCGAAATTATTTATTAATCGCGGAAAATGGCAAAAGATACTCGCTCGATTGGGACTGATGAAACAAGACAAATAGGAGAGATCCATGCCTAGCTGAGGGTAGGAAATATAAATTTTTCTCTCAGGAAGAATGGTCTATTGTATAGCTTATTTTATTGTGAGTGTGATGAAATAGTATGAATGGTTGTGTTTTAAGGTCGTTTTACACGGTACACGGAATTGCGCCAGCTGACGTACGTACGAAGGCGCAATCAAAATTGCGTCGTGTAAAGCGCTGAATTGCTATAACACATGCGAGAATGCGTGGATGCGAGACGGCAAAATAGCCCCTGTTCTAATTACGTTCATGCATTCGCGCAATTCCACGTCATTTTAGATATTAATGCAGCTCTAACCTGCGCAATCAACTTCGCGCAGGCCCAGCGCTATGTTATTGAGATGTTATTTTATTCTCCTAATTCACTAGAATAGGTACGAATGAAAATGACAAGAATGATTTTTTAAATTGTATTTATTCATATTTTCTTTTCTTAACATTATTTTAATACTTGTAACGGCATTTTTAACTTGAAATTTATAATTTCGTTGTAACAAACGGCGAAAAGTGATGAAACAATAGCTTACAATACAATCACAGAAGTGCAACGGTAAAGAAATACTGCGGTGGTGATCACACGACTAAACTCTAGAGCATTTGTAAACACATGCTTCGTATCCTCTACGGGCAAAAATTGGCGTCATCAAAAGTTCACAGCGAGTATGAATCGCCCAAAATCTACAATAATTTTTGCACTGCGTCTTCCATTTTTTCACGAAAACAGAAGAGGTGCAAAATAGATCAATGATATCATTAATGAGATCTATATGAGCGGGTGAGTCCTTGAGGAACTGTTTTCAACTTGGCTTCAGGGGTCTTAGTGTTTTCAACGTCCATGCGGGGGCAGCGATGGCTGTCACAGATATTCGCCTTAGCTGCCTATTCATTAGGCACCCGCAGGATTTGAGAACACAAACGGCACCGCACAAATGCTAGCACAAAAACACACAATCAAACACTTTTCTTCCACTTGTTTTAGTCTGGGGCCGAGGGGAAACGAGCTGTTTCATCCTCCTCCCCCTCTCCTCCATTCTCCTCAATCTTTCCGCTACACGAAGTCAATGATTCGTCCGCCGCCGGGCATATTTGGCGCTGCTTTCCCCGACACCTGTTGATGGAATAAGAGGAAGTCTTGTTAATGAAAGGAGCAACACGTTTGCGTCCTCGTTCGTTTTAAAACCCTCGAGGATAGGGTAAGGAATTTACGCCATAATTGGCTCCGTTAATAATCGCTATTTAAATTTTTTCCACCGAGAAATAGTGATTAATTGCTTTGACTGAGACCCCATAGCCAATTACTAACTTATTCACTTCTCTAGGGAAGTTGCGATATTGAAATCAAATCAGCATTATCAATACACGATATACTGATTGTGTCATTATTACGGAACGAATCTACAACCAAATATTATTTTACACTTTTATTTAAATTAGATTTCAATTTCTAAAATGTTTGCACATTTTCACGAGTCAAATGCCGTGTCCATGTGCCGTAAAGGCGTTAACCCGTTGATTACTTACTTTTTTCAATAACTATGAATTTTTCGAATTAAAATTTCATGTTGTAATGATCTCTTAAAATTAGTTTCAGTATATTTTTATGGCATCACGGTTTGTGGTTGAATATTCCAAATTAAATCCATGAGTAAAGAGTGAAAGGGGCCAGTCGGAACGGCTATAATTGGTAATATAATAACAACTTTTTTTTGCTAAAAAAACAGTACAATCATTCAATTACGGTAAAACAACCGTAGCTAGGAATCCAAACCAAGGTGATGTAAAGTGTGGATGCAATTTCTAAGTAATTATCCTTAGTATATTATAGCGTGCAGACGCTACCACGCCTTTTCTATCTTACTCAACAAATGCTTGATGGTAGTTTCAGGTTTGTTCATTTAGCTACCAAGGGGGTAGAAGATATTTGCACTCGAGTTTAGAAAGGAATAGCTATCTAACGAAAAGGATGAGAGAAAAAATTGTCACATCTTTGTTTTCCTTGCTTCATTATGTTATTTTAGGCAAAATTTGAACTTAAAAAATCATTCTTAAAATACTTCCTACTGCCATGACTAAAAAATTAAAAACTATTCTTACTAAACTAGTACTTGAGTTTGGTTACATTAATACTAGTTTTTCCCAATTTATCGGTTACCAGAGTCGGTAATATGCTGAAACACCATCACAATAGGGCCCCTTTTCCGTTAAAACCTGATTAGATGCAACTGAAACGGATTTATTGAGTATAAATCTTTTAAAAAAATCGTTGACTTTAACTTGATTCATGATAATATAATTATTTATAGGAAATGTGAATATTGAAATCCCTAAGGTTTAGTACTTTTCCACTATTTTAGATTTGCTTTGAATAGTGAACATGAAGTGCAATATTAAAGGCTACGGAAATATATTAAAGCTAGAAATTATGTTTAATTAATCATATGCATCCTTCTTAGTCGTATAGTTGTCTAATTCTAAACTCGATGAACGCATGTTCTGCACCGATAGTAGTTTCCTTTTATTCATTCCGTTCCGTTTAATCTATTGTCTCGCCGTGAAACTTCCGCTGTTCCCCATCTGTGATTTTTGTGAATTTCCCTTCTCTTGTAGCAGTATCCCCATTCCTACGAAGGCGCTTTTCAGGCAAATCCCATGACGCGAATTTTCTCAGACCGGAAGAAGCTTGCCGAGCAGCGAGCTTTCTAGGTGAGTAGGTAAGTGGGGGAAGGACGGCCGCTAACTCCCTGAGACGGACCACGTGCGAAAACGAGAGAGTAAAAGGGATTTCCCCGCTGCGACCGAAGGCGTCGCTTTACGTGCTCCACTGAAGTTTCCACCTCGGCCGTGGACGTCAAGGTGTGCAACGACTGCTTCCTCGCTGTGCTACACGATACACGCCCACTTCTTCGCTCTTCCGAATATCGGCACCATTTGCAATATCGGCAGATGTGCCAGATTGGTGCCGATACTCGGATGGTAATCTTATCAGACACGTAAAGACTTTGCTTTAAAGCAAGTTCATTGGTGATTCCAAAACTTGTGATGGAAACTGATTGATAGCGGACGATTCATCGCCAATACATCACAATAAAACGTCTATCGAGAATTTTCGAGCTTCCTTACTTCAAATCGCTCCACGATTGTCGAAGTTAATTTTTGATCGTTCTAGTTGGCTTGATTTTCCTTCGCAATAACTAAACGAGGTGCTATGATATATCATGAGGATTGAAACGTGCAAAAGCCAAGAGACAACTTGGAATAACCTAGGAGACATCCGCAGAACCTATGAAAGCGTATTTGGCTTGACTTTTTGGAATTTGTTCTCATCCATGTCAAAACTATATTGCAATAGGGTAGTTTCCTTCATCAAAGGAAACGAAAGGCATTGATTGCAATTCGTTACCCAACATTAATGTATTCATAATATACAAATTATTTGGTGTTTGAAATCCCAGTTTAGACGAATGTTAATGGTCAATTCTAACCTCATTTGAAAAAGTCCAAATAGGCGGCCATACGATGCCACTCCATGTGACGTCACAAGGACCTAGATGGTATACGAGTAGATATGAGTTTTACATCGTCTGAGATTACCAATGCATGCATGAGGCACAGAGCTCAGGGAAACACCTCTTAATAATCACCTATTAAAATTGCCTAAGTTCGGAAAGTTGCCTTCGTTTGATAGGGTATTAATAATCCATATTTAAGCCCAGCGCTACCTGCTAGCAGAGTACTCTGCTACCTATAGCAGCCTGCATCGTAGCGGCGCTCATAGCCTCGCACCAAGGTGCCCTCACACGGCGGCAGGCGGAAGCAGAGTGGCATCACACGGGCTTTTCCCAGCATCCATACTGTCCGTCGCGTTTTCACGGGCTTGAAAATGTTAGCTTTTCATTTAATCGCGAAAAATAGATGTCGTAATTTAAAAATCGTGAAATACGTTATCCAAGAGTTATCCAATAATCCTTCGATCAAGGCAATTAAAAGAATAGTAGGAAACCACCCTATTGTTTTAGAAACCCTGGTGGATTTTTGCTGAATTTGAATGAAAAATTATAATTGGTTTCAATTTTTTACATTGGCATCTGCAAATAATGGAAGATTTTAAATCAGTTCATCACTCTTGTGACGAATAATCACCATTTCGATTAGTGTACACACATAATGTATGCTTCCTTCCCTTCCCGCCGAATACCAGAACGTTCTGGATGGCATTCGAGTGCTATAGAGCGTGAAATTGTGGAGATCATGCGTTTGTTAGGGGTAACTTAGAATTCAGATAATAGTCTCATTATTGCTGCTGTTACGGTGGTGATTTTCGTTTGCATAATTTCTTAAAAGCGGACGCAGCCAATCGTTGCCAGAATTACTACTCCAGTCGTTATCAGTGATGACTCAGCAGGGTCATAAATTATTTAGTAATTATATTAGGAATATCAAGGCATGCATGGCTGCGTAAAAACGCAGAATCACCATCACTTAAGTATGAAAATACGCATTTCACAGATACGTTTTTGGAGTATGGGTGATATTCAATACTTGCTGTGTTCCTAGGCGTAATGGCTATACTGCTCAAGGTTGCACAAATAATGTGTTTTCGAGCGTTGTTGTTCCTTCGATCTCTTTCATGCACTATTATAGGTTAAATTTGATTGGCTGGTATGATGGGCTGTTTGTGTCATATGTTTTTTTAAACTAAATAGCCGTTATAGTCGAATGGTCTGTCAATAATAACAATCTGAGGTAAAAATACGTTTAATGAATGTGTAACTGGTAACGTTGAATTTACTTGTAGGTGCAAATACAAACTGAGCTTCAGTTTCGTCTTCTTTTGCTTACTATTCCGTTGTAAAGTTCCATGGCATGTACCCTTCCAATCCACATGCGTTGCTCAAGAGACTTAGAGGATGTGAGTACGCTTGTGGCCATGAATATTACACTCACAGTAAGATTTAATACGCATTTATAACTTGAAGTACCAGATAGAGATGTGTATTTGTCATATTACGTATATTATATCCCGTTAAATTCAACTGAAACCCGATTTTGACTGATTTTTTCAGAATGCCGTAAGTGGAATGGTGATGTTTGCTGCCATCATTATTTAATAATCCAAGGAAAAGAAAATGGAGAAGCTTTGAAGCATTTATAAGCGAGCATTCGTTTTAAGCCTTTTTTTAACTTGCACTATTGATCGTACTGACCTTTTCTGGTAGTATGATGTCCTCCATGATGAAAGAAGTCGGTCTGTAGATCTCTACTTCGTTCTCCATATTAGGATCCTCTTTCGTTGGGATTATGTCGACGAACCCCCTGTACCCTTGCCAAATGGGAGGCACTTTGGACCCGCGCTTAGGGCTGGGGTATGCCGATGAGAAAGCCACCACCACGCACATCAAAGCAAAGCACACCGCGAAAGTCTTCATTTCTGAAAATAAATTGTGAGCATATCTCAGTTCTCACTTAAACTAGGTACTTGGGCATAACTCATTCACTTGGAACACTTTCTAAAATCCAAAAAATCACTCTGATATTGTTAGATTAATTTGGACTTGAATTGATGGTGGAGCCAACTTCAATAAAAATTTCAAAGAGATTATAACGGCAGCGATAGATCTCATAAATAGATTGCATGACTTGTAGTGTAGCCTACTAACCTATGTAAAACTTAATGCGTTTCTTAATTTTATTATTTTTTCTAACAGCATATGGTAGTACACTTTGTTAGTATACGTGACGCTTTTTGGACCGTGTGGTGTGCATGAGGGAGTCCAATTGCATGCTGCATGCTGGTGATTAATCACCCCCGCCAAACACCCTAGAGGTGGCTCGCAGGGTATTATATAGATGTAGATGTTCAATTTGTATTCAATACCGACCCGAGTTCGGGTACATCCGTGCCACCATCTGAGCATCCCATGTTTAATGAGCCCAGGAATTAACTTCAGAGATTCACTGGGTGGAATTTCACCCGAAGGCGCGAATATATTTGGAGAAAAACTGGCTTCTTAATAAAAATATACACCTATGCAAGGCAATGCCAGACCCAGATGACGGCACAGCTTTGAGTTAGTACGCAACAAAGAGTGGATTTAAGCCAGGTGCTTTTCATGATGTGCGTCTTCAACTTCAAGAAAATGAATGCCGAGTCAATTACTCTTATTAGTTAAAAACGCAAGATAAATACGCAGCATCATTTGTCACTAAAAATTAGGGTAATTAAATATATTTACAAACGAATGCATAATGCATGCGAGCTATTTCTGCGCCAAAAATTTTCTTAAGTTCCTAGCCTCATGACTTTTATTCAGGTTGTAAAGTTGTATTTTCCATTCACATCTTAAAAGTCGGTTCAGCGCATAGATTTAGTGCAGATTTAGTTTAGATAGAGCGCATTAAGTTGGCATGAATAGGGAATATCAAATCAGAGTAATCGTATACTCTATTCGATTCAATTTTATTTAATTATCGAAGAATAATTGTCATCGCATTCCGCCAGGTAAAATTCTTCCAACGTCTTTAAATAAATTTATTTTTTACCTTCTTGCCGCACATTCATTTTTTTCTATCACCAACAATTATATCTGATGTAATAATTAGAAGGTATTTAATGCAAATGACTATACCTACATATCACTACCTCATAAATATGTGGTGATTTTATCATGGCATTCTATTAAATATGACTAAATGAAATGTAGCTAATCGCTTTAATTCTATTTTATTTAGCGTCATCATCCATTATCTAATTTCTCCTTATTAAACTAGCAAAGTAATATTTTGGGAACCAACTTTTTTTTACTTGCCTGAATAATTAATGCATAGATAACTCATGAAAATTTTGCGCCTCTTTTTGTTAGGACAAGGACGGTTGGCCCTGCATAAGTTCTTTAAAAAGGTGGAATTACATGAGGCCCTGGAGACATTAGAACTAATATCAGGGTAAGAAATGTGAAATACACAGAACATCAGATAATCGTTTCTATCAGTTCATGATGCAATATGTATCATTTATGAGCTAAACGAATGATTAACACGAGTGAGATCAATTTAATTTTGATGTATCGTGAATAGAAATATACCAGTTTCATTTTAAATGAATACGCAGCGCTGATGGTATGTCTTGTGCTAAGGTCTAGATTAGCATCTTAGAAATCAATTACTGATTTGGTGAAATACGAAAAATAAATCTCTAGATACTGATGACACTTTTTTGAGCTCCGATACTGAACATCAATAGCAAAAGTTCTCTTCTATAATCGAGAAAAAATCTAAACATGAGCAAACAGATATCCCACAAAAAAGAGAATCTCTTAATTGGCTCAAACCAATCCCCCTTTATGGCCCATCTTTAGTTGAATGAGAGGCAAAGTACCACTTAAAGATCGTGTACTCACCTTCGGCAGTCTTCTCACGTCCGTCCTGGCTGAATGTGAACCGATGTCTGACGATCTAGTCCCCGCCTCCCGCCCTTATAGCTAGCTGCGCGACACCCCGTGGGAAATCCGTGCGTTCGTAATGGAGCCGGACTGAGCGCAAGTCTTCGGTATTTCCGCTCATCAAAAGGGAGTTCTGCCACCGGGAGAGTCCTCCTCCTGCGCCTGCGGGGAGGGAGGGTGGCCGGGGAGGAAGGACTGCCCCACCAGCCTTGAGGAGACGCAGCGAAGGAGTCCTGCTGGGCACCTGCCTCCCTCCCACAGGCAATCAAGGGGTTTCCCACTGGATAGGTGAGATTTTTTTTATGGGCCACTTGCGGAAACATGACATCGTTGAATGTCCCACCAAAAACAGATGTCCGATAATGTCACCCATTCATTATTATAAATGAATGGATGGTGGGTTAATAATAGCATATCGATACCAAGGGAGAGACGCAAATGGTGATGTTTTTATTCCTCTGATGAAACGGTTCCCTGCCTTTTTCTCCTCCCGTACCCCTCTATATGTATGTAACAAATATTGTGCCCCAAAAATCTTTATTAGACAAGTTTTTATTAGATAATTTTGCTACGGGTAGGTTACACTTTTAGTAATATATAATTGTACAAAAACTATGCTTTAAATGCCCCATTTAGTTTGTATACATATTTTCCGGTTAAGAGATGCATATTTCCTGGCGTCCAGAATTACCTATTATTTTCGGCGTACCCCCAAGGGGTACGCTTACCTCCGGTTGGGAACCGCTTCTCTATGGGAACAATTTCGACTTTTCTACCTTGCGGGCTAAAATTCGTTGTGGCAGACAATACCAGGAATGGTACCCTGCAATTGCCTGAGTCTCCAGCGAGGGCCTTAATTTCGTGTGGCTAATCTACCTTGTCTTCTACTTGATCTGACCGGGGTACTATCCTTTGGTCCTCCTCAAGGATTTATTTTACCCTACGAAATGTCTCTCTCAGTTCATTTCGGTAGTGTAACGGCCTGGTGTGAATGACGCTTGTCTATTTTCTCACTCAGTCTTTAACTCAACCCGAACGTTGATATAGATGGATTAGGGTAGAGCTCACTCCTGATTAAGCCATCATCATCATTAGTCAACAATCCTAAGATTGGTTTGACGCAGCTCTCCATTTCTCTCTCCTATCCGCTAATCTCTTCATAGCTACATATTTATTCTCTTTTACATCCTTTATAACCTGTCCGATATAACTCATTCGGGGCCGTCCCTTGCCCTTTTTCCCTTCCACTTGTCCTTCAACGATTGTCTTCATCAGACCATCGTGCCTCAAAATGTGGCCAACTAAGTTGTCCCTTCTTCTGCTTAATGTTTTTAGGAGGCTTCTCTTTTCTCCTACTCTCCTTAGCACTTCATGGTTACTCACACGGTCAATCCATTTTATCTTCATCATTCTTCGGTAGCACCACATTTCGAAGAATGATGAAGATAAAATGGATTGACCGTGTGAGTAACCATGAAGTACTAAAGCCATAGTACAGTAAATTTCACACATCCAGGGTAAGGGAATCGGTCCCTTTTCTGGGGCCACCCCGCACTTCAAGGTTCTTTGCTAAGGGTTACCGGGTGGTTCCTCAATCACTCAAAATCAATGCCAGAGGCCAAATGTCTCAAATATATTACTATGAATTTTTTTATAGGGCTTATGATCAGGTGATTGCGTCTGAAGGAAACTTGATCACTCTCAGTGTTTGTGAATGCATTCCACATTTTCTACGGCTTGAAGAAAAAACGAGGCTTTTACTGATCTTATTGAGAAAAAACTTGTTTATAAGCACGATTAGTTAAATGAAGGGATAATATACACTTGAACAGCACCTTGTTTGATGACTTTGTTGACCCCAGCAGTGTTTGTAGGTGGATTTCCCTTTGGAACATGTGGACCCGGTTATCGATGAATCTTTTAACTCTTTTTTATTGATATTATTGCGATAAAAACATCATTTATCCTTTTTTATTCTTTTTGAAGGATAAATGATAACTTTATAAAATAAATTGAATATTAAAATCATGTACTCCCGAAGGTTAGCATGCTCAGATATTTCTTTCTTTAAAAAAAATAGCGCAAAAAATACTTGCACAAGCATAGTCAGCATGGATATCGATTTCCACTGTAGTTCCTACTATGAATATTGTTTTGCATCAGTGGTATTGCTTTGGAGTGTTCAAGATATTTTGCACTGCCTATTCCCGAGACTGATAAAAAGCCATTCATTTGTTCTGATTTACTATAACTATAATTTACCTGTCTGATTTTCATTCAATTTTCTACTGCAATTCAGCATCTGGTAGTACCTTATGTAACTAACAATTCATTCATATTATTCCTAAATTGAACTGGGTCACATTTGACAAATTTTAAAGTCGCACGATAACCCGCTCTTTAAAAATTCAGCATTTTAAGTAGATGCTCTCAAAAACTCAGACCAACATAATTAGCGAACTGCATTGTTAAAATTTTCAACAGTAATGAAAGTTAGTATTCAATTTTTACGACAGTGAAATTTTCACGATGATATATCATTAACATGATATGCTTTAAATACAATACGTAGACTTCACAATTCACCAGAAATTTCATTCCTTTAATGTGTCGTATTATTGTATGGAAAATACAGAATATATATTGATGCCTACATCCACATACTAGCACAGTAAACTTATTTCATCCAATACAAAATTATTTTACGAAAGCACATTGGCTAAAGAGAAAACAATGAATTTTAATTGTTTCTCCCCAAGTTATTGATCAACAACAACTTGGGCTTGCAACAAATTAAGCTTGTCCGTTTCAGGGCTAATATTACTTCCATTTTAGCCGGACTGAACTGACTTGGTATCGCAATATATGGGATAGCCATGAAACACATCCATGAAACCATACCGAGCACAATAGAAGAGACTTAAACGCCTTTTGGCCATTTGCATATGAATGGAAGTTCTCTGTCCGATTCTTTAAGCTCTGTTTCCGCTGCTCCAGTTGCGACGAGGCTCTCCTGATAGTATATCCACGAGAGGGATCTCCTGTTGCTCAATTTTTTTAATGAGTCATCAATCTGCAAATGAAAAAGTTACTTAATGCTAGATAAATCCGTATTTACTAGCAAATAGGTCAATGTCAATAAAAGCACATAAAAAGCACCACCAAATAAACCGTATGTGATTTATTCGTTTACAAATCACCATTTCGTTTTCTATGCATCTCAAATTGTGAATTTAGTATTTTTCTGGGTTGGTTAGTGTCCGAAGTAAGTAATTTCATCCTTTGAGATTTATTATAGCCTCGGAAAAGTCTTATTTCCCGATTGGCCGCATAAAAAATCCCCTTTGCTTCAAAAAGATATTGGCCATAGAAGTAATCGTTTGTATCGTAAAAGCAAAGCGATAAACTAGCTTTAATACTAGAGATGAAAATTTCTCTAACGTCCTTTCTGGCGGTAAATCTTTCATGCTTCTCTACATGAAATTGCGATCCGTTCCAAATAAATGATATCATGTACGGAGCATTGGACGTAATCGATTACATACCTACGAGATTTTCATAGAAACATGACATATGTACCATTACTAGAGCTATTGCTTAGTAACAAATGAAATCATGTGTACCACGATATACAATAAGCATTATCGCACAGATATTTTTTGTCAATTCAGGCGCATCGGTGGTACGCTACGCATCGGTCATACCTTTTAATAGATTACCTACAATTTTCCTAGATCGATATTATGTAAGGTAAGATTTCCCTTTACATTACTTCATTAGCATTTTTTATGACGCATGAGGCAAAAAAGTGGGTATATCCTGTCGCTTACAAAGTTGAGATGATACACAAAAACGAGGATAATTTTCTTATTCAGAGGCCAAAAGTTAGTCAAAAACAATTCACAATTCTCAGACAATAAACTGGCTGTTCCCCAGTGTCATCAGTTAAAATTAGAAAGAGTGAATGCAGGAAATTTGAGGACACCTTAGCCATTTCAGTGTTCAATTAAAAAATAAGAAAGTTATTAAAAGATGTCAGTGTGCGCGCTCACTTCATTGCTTCCCCGTTTAATTTACCATTGCGGCTCCATCATTTTGATAGCTGTGTTTTCCTCTTGCTCAAGCAGACAACTTCCATTTCCCTTCAAACCACCCAGTTATGTTTTGAAACTTTTTCCTCGTAAATTCACCCTCTAACCCCCTGGTATCCGTAAAACAGCTAAAAGTTAAACCAGAAGTGCTCTTTTGGTGAGCGCTTTCAAGCTTTCATAGCACGCACTAGCCTCTTTCAGGTTATTAAAGTTGTTTGCAGCATTTTTAATGACTAGTTTGCAATCTATGCAATAATTTCAAATACAGCACTGGTTTTCTTTTCCAGCATATAAGATTAATTTTTTTAATAGGAAAAGTCTCATGTACCATTCCCCTTACAATTTGTTTCTTTATAAAACATTAATATTTTTGACCTTTTCTCCGACGTACGATTAGTGAATGATTAACGGAGAGTATGCATTAAAAGTGATAAATCAACCCGACTTTGCATCTGACCATATAGATGCTAAATGATCTCTGCAACAGTTAACTGCATTAATTGTCGTAACTTAACCTGAATCAAATTAGAAATTTAGATGCAGTAAGAAAGATTATTTTATGCAGAAAAGTGCGAGAGGCATCCGCATTATATTCTTGGATGATAAATGAGTGCATAATAAGGGTATATAATTACTATAATCAATCGTACGTGATGATTCAGGATAAAATTATGAAGATGTAAATGATAATTTGATTCGTGGAACTAAATGTAATAAATTTTTACTTGGCGTTACTGAGGATGTCCTGCGAGTGCAATACTTTGTTTGATCCTATCTACACTGCAATTCAAAATGTACAGACCTCATCATCGTCGTCTTCATCATCTTTTTTCAACATTCCTATGATCGATTTGACGTAGCTCTCCACTCAATTTTCCTATCAGCCGGTGTTTTCACACCTACGTCTTTCTTCTCTTTCACATCTTTCTTTACCTGTTCCATATATTTTGCTCAAGATCTTCCTTTTCCGTTCTTGCCATCCATTTGCCCCTCGACGATTGTCTTTATCAGGCCATCATGTCTCAAGTTGTTATCTATAAGGTTGTTCCGTCTTCTTATTAAGGTTTTCATGAAGCTTCTCTCCTCTCCTACTATGCTAAGGACTTTCTCATTACTAACTCGGTCGATCTATTTGATCCTCACCATTCTTCTGCAGCACCACATTTCGACCTAAGTTTCTGAAATTGACGATGCCTTTATGCGGTGATAATGACCCAACTGCGACTTTAATGCCGCTATTTTTTCCCTCATATTGATGCATAATGCCAACACATGAGTCAGTTTTTGGAACAAATAAGATGTGACCCAATAGTATTAGGTTTAAAACACGGAATCAGTATGTGAGACCATTTTTTTACGGTAGCACTCTAGAGATCAGAAAATTAGGCAGTCAGAAATGCCGATCAGAGAGGAGTCGAAGCTTACGAGACCTAGTGACTACGATGAGTGCTGAAGATGAAGTGAACGGCTTGAAGAATAGGAAATGATTACCGAAGAATAGGAAATGAATGGGAACTGTTGAGATCCATTAGCCAGAGAATGACCCGGTGGATAAAAAGAACTGTAGTTTCGTCATGAATATAGTGTAGGGAAAATTAGAAGGGAAATACCCCCAAGGAAGACCTGAAGATAATTGCTTGGATCAGATAAAGACAAATTTAGAAAATGTTAAAAATATAAATACTTTTTCATATTCCACACTTTATTTCAAATGGTACGACCCGGGTTTCTGCATATCATGCTATCATCAGGATTATGGCATGATATATATGATACTGATTATAGCATGATATTCTGAAACCCGGCTCGCATCATTTGAAATAAAGTGTGGAATATAACAACGTATTTTTATTTTTAACATGAAACAGTTCCACAAAGTTATGTCGGAGACCGTGACTTACAAACTGAAGAAAATCAGAGAACTGAAAGTGAATGACTATATTGAAAAAGTAAGGAACAACGGGATGCATCATACCAATATTACGATTGTAATACTTCGATGTAAGAATGGGAAAAAATACTTCCATGATCCTTTTTTCACTTGAAGGCTTTCAAAAATCTTGACAACCTATGGTTTCCTAAAGTGGTAACTTCTAAAGGTATCGCACAAAATGATGCTCAGGGAAACTTAAAAACAACCATCGCATGCCTCGATGGTATTGTGACAAATTCCCTTTCCAATGATGCGGCTTAACTTGGGTCTCCGACTGTGGGATTTCCGAGGGGTCATCGCCACCGCAGGGACAGAGGCGGTTGTCCTGACGAGAGAAAGGGCTATTCGCTTGATTCACGGCCGGGTGCGAAAGGAGGGTGAGTTGGGGTTTCCCCGACACTCAAACTCGCCAGTGGCGAAGTGGGGAGGGAAGAAGTTATGCAGGTGTGCTTGTATGGAGAGGAGGAAGGGGAGGGAAGTAGTGGGGCACCCTACGCCACCTTGCCGGGGATTCCTCCTGGTCGCACAACAGCGGTCTGGAAGCGGTCTCGGAAGCCTCTGTTGGCCTTTTTTTTCAGCATACAGGATTGAATACAAGATTATAGAGCTGTTTCTAGTAATTCTTAGATTTATGATCACTTCAGCAAGGTAAAAATACTCTATAATTACAAAAAATAGAGAAATATATTGATAAAGTTCCATTGGCATTTTTGGAAATTTAAGAGTAATCCTTTTTCTAACGGATGTGTTCATGAAGGATATTCACTAAGTAAATTCATAAATAATATATATAGAGTAATTTTATGTTTACATCGTCTGAAATATAACAATAAACGAATATGAGAAAAAGAACGCTTAGTTGAACATCGATTTCGGATGCTAAAATGATTCTAGTCGTTCTGCTTCTCTACTACTGCACGAAATGTATACTTTTCGAGAATAAATTACAGTGGGAAATTCCTTCTGGTCATACAACCGCGGTCAGAAGACTCTGTTGGCGATACTTCGGTCGAAAGTAAAATTGAGATGCTTAGTTCGGTAGGAACTGAGCACCCAATCACACTCTCTTATGTGTTGGCTAAAGAGGCACTTAGTGATTTTTACAACTTTTATTCCGAAATAATTGAGACATGTTTTTTAATTGATCACTTACGTCTCCAAAGTACACCGAGCAATAAGACACAAATGGTAACTGAGGAACAATTTCATCCACCCATAAAGGAGTTATTTTTCCTTTAACTAAAACAGTCAAAGTTACATAGAGTTCATCTTCTCATACATTTATACGTACCTAATAACATTGAATCTGGCGGTTTATTGGAGTCATTTTATTTTCTCTCCCTCATTATGTCATATTTAGTATGATCTGAATGAAAATTCCTACCCGGAAATGGAGCATCTGTCAATCGTTATCAAGGAATTACTGTGTACCTATTGTGGAGTATAAAATTTGTAAGCACTACAGTTTTTCCATGCAAGAAAGAAAAGGAAGGCAAGGAAAGGTGAAGTTAGTTTTCGAAAGTGAATCAGGAGCTTATTACCTTTAAAATAAAAATAGTTTCCTGTGCTTACCTTGTGAAATGTATGAGAAATTACAAATATTTTATACAAAAGTACACAACTTAGAGGACCTAACCATAACGTGATGCTTCGCGACTTTCACCGACCCCTTCCCATCTTTTCAATGATCTCACGTGACTTTTCCGACCCCTCCAAGCATCCCCTGCTTCGATTAGAGAATTTTCCTCGTCACTCGCCGAAAAATTTGAATCGCGATAAGCGCATCTCAGTATATGGCGAGTGCGAGTGCACTGAATTTGCGATTCCGTCAGCCAGCGGCCGACTTGGCAGATGATTACTATTGAAAGACACTCTTTCCCTTTTCTGTTCCCTCCTCCCCTTCCGACAGTGCCCTCTTATCGGTTTTGACCTCAGTCACCCCATCCGATATCTCTTTGCCATTGAAATGTGGTGTCGTTCTCCTGTAAACCGTGAGGAGCGCTGTTGTAACCAATGTCTTACGACTCCCTCATTTCTATTAGCTCCTTTTTGGGATGACAGATGGAGCCCTTGGGCGCGAAGTGAAGTCATTCTAACGGTTTTCCAAGAGAACTCACTGGAATCCACGTTTTGAATGTAGCAAGAAAGATAAAACTCCCGGAGAATGGGCGTCTTGAAGAGCCGGCGTTCGCGGCAACTTTCTAATGGTCCAATTTTCCTCGAATGCCTTATTTTAGTTTCTTCAATAATGTTATTGGTATTAAAGTAACATCATTCCTAGAATATAAATATCACAAATATCATAAAACTTATGAGAAAGGCTTAACATTAATAGATCGCTGAATAGCCCTTCTTTAAATTAATATAAAAAGATAATGACTCTGCGGCGCTTAGGGAGGAGCGTGTGGCTGAATTGCTCACTACATTATTTTTTCGCATGGAAATCAGTTGCACGGACGTAAAAAAAACTGGACAAATTTCGGTTGTACTCCTAAAATTATTGTTTTTTGCCAGTTTGCCTAAATTACCAGATTTTGAATTTAGGACTAAGAGACCTCTAAATTTTAAAATACCGACCTGTTTTTTATATATAATCAAATCCTTGAAGCATGATATTGAATTTGAAAATACGTGAAAAATTAAAACAAAGCTACTCCCTAAGGACAAGGACACCGTTATATAATGGCTACCTAACTTGGGAAAGTGAGTATAGTTGATTTTATTATTAATTTTTTGTACCTTCACCGTCTTTATGCACAGCAACTTGGCATGTACTTATCATATTTTAGATATAAATCACTGTTCAGCTCTTAAGAACCTGTTAGTATCCGTTGAGGTTTGAAAAGCGGGTAGTGTATGAATGTAGTGAAATAGTTGACGGTTGAAAAGTTTTCTCAAGCTAGCACCTTCCCCCCTAAAGTCATTTACTTCTAATGACGAGGTCAAGAGATGCGTTTAGAATACAATGACTGAAGGCAAGAACCAGATTTTTTTAAATTACGGTTACTGCAGCGTCAATTTTTAGAAAAATCAATTGAGAATAATTCACAGGTAATTAATAAATTACATATGGTGGTTTCCTTTTATTTTTTTTATTGCCTAAATCGAAAGATTATTACTCCTGGATTACGTATTTCACGCTTTTAGATTTTTAAATGACTATATATATTTTTCGCGATTAAATGAAAAGTGAAATATTTCAAGCGCGCGAAAACGCGGCGGCTAAGTATGAGTGCTAGGAAAACCCCGTGTAACGTCATTCTGGTTCCCGCTGTCACCGTGTGAGGTGACCTTGGGGCGAGGCTTTGAGCGCTGATACGATGAAGGCTGCTAGCAGGTAGAGATTGGTTTAAATAAGGATTATAAATACCCTATCAAACGGAGAAAACTATCCGACCTTAGGCAGTTTTAATAGGTGATTATTAAGATATGTTTCCCTGAGCTCTGTGCCTCATGTATGCATTGGTAATCTCAGGCGATGTAAAACTCCTATTTACTCGTATAGAAACGAGGTCTCTGTGACGTCACGTGGAGTGGCGTCGCATGGGCGCCAATCTGAACTTTTTCAAATGCGGTTAAAATTGATCATTACCAATCGTCTAAACTGGGATTTCTAAAACCAAATAATTTGTATATTATTAATACACTAATGGTGGGTAACGAATCTAAATCAATGCCTTTCGTTTTCTTTGATGAAGGAAACTACCCTATTAGAATTTATTTTTAAATTCATTTGAATTGAACGACTTAGGTGTAAACGAAGAATGGCATTATCATTTAAATTATTTTGTTGACTTATAGAGTTTGATAAGTAACCTTTAAGTTGGATCTCGAATAACAATTTTGGCCCGTGCTCATTGATTTTAAAAAGTAGTTTAAAGAGGTTGAGTCACCTACAACAACATATAAATAAAATAAGAGAGATAGACTGTAGGACTCGGAACGTCTTTTTTTCCACGATCAGTAAGAGATTATAACGGCAGCGTTGGTACTCACAAATAGATTATATGATATTTAGTGTAGCCTACTTTCTTATGTATAACTTAATGCATGTTTCTGAATTTTATTATTATTTCTAACAGCATGTGGTAGCATAGTTTGTTTGTATGCGTGACGTTTTTTGGACCGTGTGGTGTATATGTGGGAGTCCAATTGCATGCTGCATGCTGGTAATTGATCACCCCCTGCCAAACATCCTAGAGGTGGCTCGCAGGATATTATGTAGAGGTAGATATGCAAAATGTATTCAGGGAATATTTTTCTTGATTCGAAACCATACGTAGTGAGGACGTGTGGAGAAACTGCTCAGCTGAAAGTACTATGAGTTCAGGATCATATGGATTATCATTATGGATACACTCTCTCGAAAAATCTATCGATAACGGACAATGTTGTTTGTGGTCGAATTCACTCAATAAGTTCATATATAAAGGTAATTCACCCAACATATTTTACCTGATGATGACATGCTATGCTGAAACTTAGTTCATTGAATCCAAGGAAAGTGAGGAATAATATTTTATTACTTTTTATATGTTCAAGATAAAGTAATTCTACACAGTATTTCTACACGCTAGAGACGGTGTAATTTACTCTTTAATAACAAATTACTTTTTAAAATCGATACTTCGTTATATAATATGGCACACGTTAAACTTCTTTCACACAATATTACGCAATGGTAAATGCACACACGTATTCAAGGCCTGTAAGTCGGTGACATACTGTCATGGCTCACCCAACAGCAAGTAATCTTGGGAAGGCCAAGCAGTTGAAGAGCATGAATGCACACCCAATGGATGGATACACGTGGCTAGGAAATCGTCCTTACGTAAGATCCATCGCTTGAGTGGGTTCAAGCCTCTTTTTTACGAAAGATCAATTGCGGTTAGTTGATAAACAGGCATATACCTGTTGCTGCATGGAAATACCTGTTCCTTCTCCTTTCATCATGATGCAGTCTTTTTTCTGTGCCAATAATGAGCGATTGCCGTTACTTCTAATGCGGTAATATCATCATTGCTCAATGCCTGAATATATCTAGCATTTTTAAATACCTAACTATTTTATCACATATTCATCCCTTCCTCTCAATCTCCTCAAAAGTAAATTACGCATAAGCTTCAGTAAATGCAAAAGAGTTGAATAAACCTTTAGGTTCACGCTCAACCTTGATTTTTGTGTTTACCATTTTTGAAAGTAATGTACCTACTATATTTTTCCGCTGTAATTTTCGAAGGATTAACTTCTATAAGATGACATTTCATTGCTATTCTTGGATTTTTTTATTTTAGTTTATTTTTTTAATAGGAAAATACTTCAAGGTTCAATTTCTGGCAAAACATATCCAAAGTATAACAGGAGACTTGACATCTCTTTAAGAAATGAATTACGATTTAAGGAGAAAGTTTAAATCTACCTCACCTGATCAAAAATCGAAATGGTTCAACATCGTGAGGGCCACTAACCAAATTAAATTGTTCACTAGATTATTATTCTATCTCTTTGAAATACGAATATAATGATCATTTCTTAAGACCTGACTTATTTCATAGCCGAAATCTGAGATTAAATCACTGTTTAACTGACTGCGAGTGTTGTTACCATCCAGGATAATTCTAATTATGAGTACTCGTGTAATTTGCTGATTTGACAATTCATTATACGGCTGAATACGAATTTTACCAAGCAGTTTTGCCATTGTTTCCCAAACCCAAATCAAAGTAAACGTTTTGAGGAAATGAACGTTCGAAATTAAATGAACAAAATGTCAGATGTTGAAGAACTTACCTCTCCCTCACATTCTAAATTAAGGATATACTCTTGCTCTGTCTCAATTGAAGTTATCCTTGCCACATTATCAAATAATCACATACATTTATACTATAGGTTAATTTACCTTTAAAAAGATCAAAAAAATTATTTCCTGCATAGAAGTTTAGTAAATAAATAGAATCAATCTACTTTACTCCCATGTTTGATTCTTCCCTTCATTCAGCTATCACCAGCGATGTTTTGCGAGTTATGGAGGATTTATATAGTTTTCTGATCACTGGTTACCTCTAATTTAGTAGAGTTAACAAAATCATTTAGTCACATGTGATAGAAAATGGGGTAGTATAGTTTTAAGACATAGGATGAGAAACTTTTTCAAGAAAATGCTGTTTTTTATCCCTCTTTTAAATACTATTAAGGGTGAATTATTTATCATAGGTTGTCTTTTATGATTTAGCCCCTAACCTAGACATCGTTTTATACGAATGATCTTGTGCAATTTCTTTCCAATCGACACCCATAGAAATGCATACATCTAGTAAAACTGAAAATTCGGCGAATTCTCCGTCATTTTCGTGGTCATGCGCATGAAATTAGAGCATGCTGTAGGAGAGCATCGAGGCTTAAAGGGCTAAAACATTTTATGCTGATAACAGGTTCCCGCATTCATATCAATGTGAATGTTCCGGACACTAAAAAAAATATTAATCGTGCTATGGGTAGCCTTGGGTGAGAAAATAACTGCCCCATTCCTTCGGGCGTGATATTTTTATACCTGTGGCTTAGCCTCTGCTCTGCACTCACTTCGACCCTCGGGTTAGAGAGCTGAGTGAATGTGAGTGAAAACTCTACAACAGTGGCGGAAACGCAGGTGCGTGCAGGCACTGTACTGATGAACCAATATTCGCCACAAACAGCCAGTTTACAGTGCAAATACTTATTGGCCCATTTGTCTGTGTTGTGTGTGTAGTGTGATGTTTTTGCTAGCAGAAACTTAAAAGAGAGAATTTAAAATATGATTAAGAACATTTTTTATCAAACGCATACAGTATATTTTCACAAGTGGATTCATTTCTTTAGTATAATTAATTTTATTTTTTTCGTTTTCGTTCTTATTTCCTCCTTTTTTCTTTCCTATTCTATTTTATTTCAAATATGATAAGCATATTTAACATATGAGATTATGAAAACTAGAAGAAGTGGAAAGGCATTGAAAAAATTCAAGTAGCTAACTTGATGATGCAGAATGTATGCAGGTGAAACTGTGGGATTATAGTTCCAAATGTCTGTAAGTAATGTGTTGTAGGTTGCCCCAAGTCTAGACTTAAAGTAATTGACTACCTGGGTTACAACTTGGTTCGTAGAGGGAAATTTATAAGCGGAAAGGACGTCGGAAATTCGAGTTATTTTTGAAAGATTAAGAAACTTACGCAGGGATTTGTTTTGGAAGATTTAAAGTTTATTTCTAGGTAGTGAACTTCTTGCAAGCGAAAAGTTCGCAGCCGTGAAGAAGAGTCGGTCTGATTAAGCAGAGTAAAGTTTTACTGTAGGGCTTTGGGAAAGTGGAGAGTTGGGTGATAAGTTTGAATAAACCGGTTATCTTGCTGCTATTGTTTTAGAGGTCCATTTAATATCTCATTTTCAGAAACTCCTCAACGCTTCAAAAGTAGATACAAATTGATGGAAATCCTTGGTAACACTGGAAAGTAAAGAGCGACTGTAGGAAAGAAGGCTTTTGAATTTTTACAAGATCATGTACAATTTACTTCCTGACTGAAGCTTTCTCAGCTTCTTGTGAAAAATAAGACTTACGGGTATGCCGTTGGAAGCACCAGGATATTTTGGCCCTATATTTCGTGGCTAATTAGTTGTTAGTCATTTATTCATAGGTTTACTTATTCATTTCCCATTTATATATGACAACCAGTATATCATAAAATTTGGACCAAAATTCCTGGGGTATTACTCAGCATACACCAGTACGTCATATTTTTCATATACAGGTAGTGTAATGGTTCTTTTGCTCATGCTGTTTGAGGTAGCTACAGAGGTGTCGAAAATGTTGGACTCTCAGTGAGGCCTATTTCATGTTACCCGCCTTTCTTTGCCTCAGTGTGCCTCTTCGTTTGAGTTAACGAATATGTGTGATCATCTTTAGCCTTCGTTTGTAAGGACCACTTTGTTTACTAAACCGTATCGTTTAATTATTTTTATGAAAAAATATGAAAAGACTCCAGTGAGCTAAAACTTTTACCTAGCCCTGGAAGGCACCATAAAAAAGCCTCTTTACATCTCAGGCACTGGATGGGCCACTTTCTCTGGCGGTTAATATAGAGTATTTCATTTTCATTGAAAAGGTACCATAGAAAATGCTACGACAGAGGATGAGAGAAGGAAGATATCACAGCTATAGCAAGGCCTGATAAGGACCCACCGAGGTCCTTTTTCTAGTGAGAAGTTTAATACGCATCAGGGTACTAATTTCAGCCAAAGTTTACTTAAGAAATATAATCTCAATGAACCACCAACATCATAAGATCGGTATCGAGACTTACACAACGATTTAATTTTAATCTTTGAAAAAGTATTTCTATTAATATCCCAAAATTACTTCCTTGTGGAAAAAAAGTGGGTGCTAGTTAATATCAAAGTAAACTTACTTTTTATTAAAAACATAGTGACGTGAAAAATCACCAACGAATATATTTAGACTATTCATAAGTTTCCGGACAATTTTTGCTCCCTCCTTCCTCTCCACGTAATTGTGTTTTTCAAAATACCAAGTTTTGATAAATTACTCATGAGGGGGTAAACCCGCTAGTAAATTCGTGGGAGTGTCTTTCGACCCACTTAAAGATAATGTGTTTGTAAATATTATTATCATTGAATTGAAATTATACTTTTTATGGAAAAACATGTTTGTATCAACTTCAAGCAGCCATTTGGTGAGTCAACCAAGATGAGGAAACCTTTTAGCAACTCAATTTTATACTTCCACTCTCATCCCATTAGCTTATTTACGACTTTTTATAGTGTTTACATCTTATTTTCTGCGGCTTAGGTGTCATTATTTACGGATGACCAAGCATAGTCTTGCCAAATGTGTACTCTGGCGAGTTATAAAAAGTTTTGCTTTATTAAATGGCATGATGGGATCTAGCATGAGAAGATAGAATATTTGTACTGACTTCTTTATTGTTGGGAAAATGCGTCATTAGCTACTGAAAATTTAGGTTGCTCTTATGAGGCGTAATTATTTCAATGAAGGTGTTGATGAGCTTCAATTTAAAAAGACAAAATATTTGTCTGCCAATGTGTCATCACTTCATATAAATTTGAGGTTACTGTAAAATACTTATCATTTCTATCAAGGTAGGTAGGACAAGGGTAGAATGACTCATTAGTCAAATAAGTATTGTTATTGGTATTTCCATTGGTATTTCCTAGTGAGGCAGTGTTTTGGTTTAAAATAATACATTTACAACAAAGAAAGGATTGAAAGCTTTGATTTATTATGGCATCAATATGATGCGTCAAATATATTGTCATTATTCACAAAGAATAAATATGAAAGCCTTCAGTAGACCAACGGTTATAAAGCATTCACTGCCATTAAAATGTGCAGTAATTTAAATATCATATTAAAGTATTTACAAAGTTTCTCCTGAGTTAAATTAGTTCGGAGAACACGTAAAATCTTGATAAAATGCGTGCTAACACATAATTCCATCTAAATTTTAACAAATTCTTAGTTTTGGTGAGGTAATTGATGTTGCAGACGCTTATTAATTTTTTCTTGTACAATTAAATTATTTTGACTTAAATTCTTAAGACAGCTTTGTCATTTAGAATGTTTTTTTCCGATATTTATCCGTGGTTGTGATTTAAAACTGAAAATAAATAGAAAACAAATTGGAATTTCCATGGGACTATTGAATTCATGATCTTCCTTTCTACTTTAGCTTTTCTGGCCCTATGTACAATTGTCTATACTATAGTGTAGAGATTTTAATATGATAGTAATCGGTAGACCGATATCATAACGCGTAGAATGTGCCTGTTCATAAGCAGAAGATATCTTTGCACCAATAGAACCCCGTTCTGTTCATCTACCTCAGCTATTTATCTCGTAATTATACAATGCCGAGCTTAAAATGAACGCGGGGTTTCCCACATGATGGCAAATCTGCAAATTGCCAATCTGGCCATGAAACCTACATCCCGCAGAATAATAAGTCAACAGGCGCTGCGAGGGAGGCGAAACCAATGAGTTTGGCTCATTAACCCAATAAACTCGGGTTGAGTAAACTAAAAAGTTTCGTAGCGTGAACCAATTCCAAGGGGCGGAAGACTTTCGGCTTTCCGTCCCCGACCGCCTCCAGCGTCAACCTTCGTGAGGCTGTCGTTCAGGCAAGGGCCGGCGTCCGACCCTGGGCACCGCCGAATCAACCTCCTTGCTGACCCAGTAGAAGCGGTCGTTGAGGCAGACGAGCGCGAACCTCTGGTTGGGGTTCATGGTCAGGGGCGACTTGAGGGCCGTCAGCGAGCCGCGGCTGCGGAATCCCCCGGCGATGGGCTGCTCGTGTCGGCGGACGAGGGCCGGGTGTCCAGCGGGTGGAGCGGCCGCGCTCTTCGGCACCACGGTCACCATGGCGTGGGTGGGGGCGGCGTCTGGGGGCGAGGTGGCGAGGGGAGATGGCGGAGGAGTGGGGGGAGAGATGCTGGCGGCTCTCGGCGGGGGCGGTGCCCGGCGCTGTCTGCTGGTCTTGGCCGGGGGCGGTGGCGGGGAGCAGGGGGCGTAGCGGATGCCCCGGCCGAAGGGTGAGAAGCTCATACACGGTGAGCGGCGGAGTCCGTTGGGGGCCTCCAGGGCGGGCCTCTTCACCACGATGGGACGGGAGCCCTTCCCGCCAGTCGCAGCCACCGGTTGACTCCTCGGGGGCCTGTTCTCTTTCTGGTTCTCGCCTTCGTCGCTGGGAGCTTCTTTTTCATCCTGAAATAATTGTGAGGGAAAAACCGCAGATATTAGTCACACTATTCGCAATTTCACGCCAAAAATGTAAATTTTAATGGATTTATGCTTTCAATTAATTCTCTAAGATACGATTTGGGCACTATTTGTTATTAAGCAGCCAATGGTCAGCGTTTCATTGTAAAAATTATACATGTAATTTCAGTTTTTTATATTTTTTGAAGATTTTTTGAAGGTCCTTGCTCGACTTCATTCACGTAATTTTGTTAAAAATCCTTCAAGATAATTTCTGCCAAAAGATTTTACAGAGGTGATTGGATTACGGGGTTCCAACTGTGTCTACTGTACATATTTCAGTCTACTATTCTTCACATTGGTCAGAGATAATGAAAAGAAGGCACCACGAAGGAAATCCAACAATCAGCCCATGGAATCCTTTGTAAAGAGATGCGTATTAGAATTTCGCTTCAAATGATATTCCCATTAACCTTGAAGTTCGTATTTTTTATAAAAATGAAGATCATTTTTGGATGACAAGGAGAGTATTTAGGCTTTCAGAAGAATGCATAAGGAATGAAGAAGAAAAGTGAGAACTGGAAAAACAGCCAGAAAATTTCAACTTTAGTTTTGAGTTATTATCGTTATGCAGAGACGCAAAATTACACCTCGTGCGAGAAAGTATCATCAGAGTAAAAGCACTTCAAAAAACATGCTATTAAATTCCCACTCCAGCAGGTTTAAATGAAAAGTGGTCTACTTATCAGATAAAAACAGGGAGACTTGAGTTACCTTAATCGTTATTCTATGAAAACTTCCTAGCATTTGGTATTTGATAGGAATTGGCCAAAGCGAGTGAGTGAAAAACTTATATGACCAACTGAGAGAATTTCCCGGCAATGAACGTAAAATTTCATGCATATATCCTCAAAGCCGCCTCTACAGCGTATAGCTTGGGGTGTTAGGACACAATCGTTTGCAAAATATGAAAAAAATAAGGTATGCGTTAGTAGATATGACTACTGAGTACCATTTGGCCCTTTTTATTCTAGAACATAATTGATTTACTATCTAGGACAATGGAATAAGATTGAAACCATCACCATGTCAAAACAATATCCATCAATTACCTTTTCTAGAATTACCGCTGATGGACCTATGTATTCTTTTCAAAATCCCCTTAACTTTCTTCTTAATAAATGAGGACATGGTGGATTTCTGCCTTCCTCCTCCATTCTTACTCTCCCCAAATCGAACCGTCCAAATATTCACCTCGTCCTGTTCTCGAGGATCGAACCAGCTCCATCGACGTCGCTTCCTCGTCTCCCTGGGGGGATCGGCCGCAGCGGCGCTGCCAAACGGCGAGGTGACCACGCCCGAGTGCAGGGTCGCCAACATAACGGAGGGACACAGGGCGCGGAAGTGCATCCTGAAGGATTTTCTGGACGACACAGCTCGCTGAAGAATCTGCAGTTGGCGGAAATGGTGACCACTCGGTGAAAAATCTGCAGGGGACGTCGCTGATTGGTTGTTCTCAAAGCTGCTCCAACGGTTTTAGCGGGAGGGAGGAACACATTCTCACCAGGGGACAACTGCTGTTATGCAATCCACGTGAGGGCGACGACAAGAATGGGCGTAACCATCACAACATATGCAAGTGCCGGTCTGGATAATTGATGGACCGGCGTACTCACGGTCAGTGGGATGCAGAATCCATACGCTTTCTCTCTCTCCCTCGTGAGCCAAAAGAGTGTGCTCAAGACTGGAGTGATGTGTGTGGAGGATTACGCGTTGCGGTCAACCGGCGGAGAATATATATCCTCGCGGAGCAATGTCCCCCCTCCGGCCTGGGTCGGAGATGGTGGGGAGGGTCTGGCGGGCTTCCCTATTGGTCGTCTCCGCGGCGTGGCGGTATGGGGAGACGAGTAGTCTCCAAGATGTACCGGCCATATCGCTTCCAACCTCACTTTTGTTTAGACGTACAACACGAAGCGCAGGATATTCATTCCCGCGTTATTAGGAAGGCGTGGTGGGATAGCGGGTAAAGGATTGGTCTACTAATTGAAAGAGTCCGGGTTCAAGGCTAGGTGAACCCTGGAGTTCATTCAATAAGGATCCTCGCGGTAAGAAGCGGCCCAGGGAAAACTTCCTCTTTACCCCGAATTCGTGAATTCGCTCACCTTTGGCTTATTACCGGTTGAACTATACCTCACCGAAGCGTACTAGCCTTCTGTTTGAAGCACTAACTGAAATGGCAATCTTGAGCAAGATTTCGAAATAGTTAAAGATGTACTTTTAGTAAAGTTCCAGGTGAGTTACTTAATTTGTAAATCCATAATCCAGGAAGTAGTTAGTGAGAACTGCTTTACACATTGTTTCGTCCATTGTTACAAAAGAATGATATAAATTATAATTATTATAATTAAGTTCAATTCCGGCTTCAAATCTCGATTCACTGTATATTCACCGTATGGCGACCTACAATAATCTTGCATGAGGTACCGACTTCGTGTTTTAGAGAAATGTGATTAGACTAACAGCACTTGTAACTATTCATTTTGACCTGATTTATTTGTGCTATATACGGGTGCATTGAGCTTAAATCATTTTTCATAACGTTTGTTCCTAAATGATGACCGACGATCCATTTATGTTAGACTCGTTTACTAATTTTTTTGTTAATTGTTCTGTAATTTAAAAATTAATAGGACCCGAACTTTTTTCCGTTGGTTAATCCTTTCAGGAGCTCCTGCCAGCAAAAAATCGACGGTCCAAACGCTTTCAAAGATGATTTGAGGATACTAGTAGGAATACAAATTTCAAATGGCTAGAGATTTAAAAAAAAATTCGAATATTCGGGACCTCAAATCTCGGCAGTTGGGAGAAACGACTCAAAAATTTGAATTTCTTTTTTCCCAGCATTCCCCGCGAGGCGAAGGCGGGAATCATCCGATGAGCAAGGGGGATAGATATCTTGTTATCGAGGTTTTTTCTCAATCCACTGTCTTGACTCCGCGTGATCCCAGGGTGACTGTGGAAGGGCGGAGTTTTGCTGGAACACGCAACTGCTGCGAATGTTTGCAGCAGACGCGCCTCCACCGCGCACGCGCGTGCAAAGAAATGAAAGCATTGGCGGGACCTCTTTTTCCCAGTTAGCGACAAATATTTTTTTGTCGCACGCGGCAATTTAAGTTTTTGATCGTGTCATTAGCCGCCCTGCCCCTTATATCAACTGTGTTATGTTACACAGTCATTAAAAGTTATCGTCGGCAAACCGCACTGGTCGTTTTCCCGCCAAACGGAAATGGAACGCATTAACCCGTACACTGGGACTGTGGGTCATGAACTAGTGAATCCTCTAGAGATCAGCGTATTACGTTTTTAATTAATAGTATCATCTATTTTCGAAGCTAAATTTAATCTCTCATTTAGAAAAAATAATATAAATATTCCGGGTAAGATTACATTGTTTATAGCTTATAGTATGTCTACTGTGGAGCTTAAAATAATGATGGAAGCAGAAGTATTTTGAATTGAAAATTATGAATTTTCCCAAAATAATGTACTTTTCCTTGTTACCTTCGATAACGGATTTATTTTAGGTACTCAGGACTTTTTTCTCGCGGTAGGAAACAGTTTTTCAATCAATTAAATGAACGTCCACTAAATTTCTACTTAAAATCCCGTGCAATCATGGTCCTTGATCGTCACACTTACACCATAGTTTCAATTTTTGATCGTATGCCAATTTTAATAATGTAACAGAGAGTTGAGCGTTGAATCAATCCAATACCCTTATCACGAATATTGACTTATGATGATATCAGCATTGATGTTAATTTATAAATTTAACACTTTACTAATCAAGCCATACTCGTAGCTCACTCTTAATCGTCGTTAAAATACTCGTCAATGAAGGAATAAAAAAATACCAGGGGGAAATGTGCTCTATTTAGACATATTTCCCCCTGGAATATTTTCCACAGTATGCAATTTCTCAATAACTATGCGACATTATTGGTATTCAATTATATAATATAGAGTAAACTCATGTATATAAATCAGTAAAATATTCTAGGCAAGGAGGTAGCTTCCAAAACAGAATAGCAACTTAGTATCAGCGTACCTGGCTTTGTGGAATTCTTTGTTTCCAAGATAATAAAAACAGAAACAAAGTTTATAGACGCTAATTCATTTAATGGTAAGGAAATAAAATTTTCTACGGGATTGCGAATCAAATATGAGGAGCAAAAGAAATCAAATAGATAAAAATGTTTGACAATCCTATCGTCTTTAGGGGAATAAACTACTGGATCAACACTTTCAAGGAACAATTATAAAATCTAATTTTTTGCATTCTGAGCGGTAGTTTCTTGCTAGAGAAGTGTTTACTGGTGTGTTGAATGATAAGATTTGCCGAGAAAGAGAAAGCAACAAATAAATTAGGCAATTTATTCATGAGGTTAAAGAGAGGGCATACAGAGTAATAAAATGATTTGGGCGCTAGCCGAACTTATCTTCGGCACTAAAACTCGTAATCATAATTGGTAATAAAGTTCCTTCAATTCTAATTTCCAAAGTTGATCATGAATGAAAAATTTTAACCGAAAATATCGAAAATAACGAAGACTAGTGAGATTTTTTGTATACTTTCATTGATTTTTAAGGGATCCTTATTTTTTAACACTAGAATACATCTCAGAAATACTCTTTAAAGACGTAATTTATAACATGAATTCTCACACTCCCGTTACTCACTTTTTCCACAAAACAAATCCTCATAACCAATTAAAACTTGGAAACTAAGTTAAGGCATGATTTTCATTTGTTGAAGGACATAAAAGCGAAATTTTGTGCTAATAGAGTTTAAACGACTATTATTTTAAAGCAGTGTCTGGCAAAGAGTTAAGATGGATGGTGGCATGGCCTTGAGGAAGGTCAAAAAACCTTCAATTGGGTTAAAAATTTAGATTCTAAGTTTCTGAATACCCTGAAAGTATAATATAATGGTAACAATAATAATTTTATTGCTTCCTAATATAGTAATTACATTTTTTACACTACATAACAGCATAAATTGTGAAAAAACGGAATCTCCAGATGGCCTTCAAGAAAACACTGTGATGAGATCACCTTAACAAATGTAAACAAGTACCAGAGCGTAAAAAATACTTCAAGCTTGTTTTTTCATATTTTTGCATATCAATTTTTAACAATTCATAAAATTATAAAAGAATAAAAATGAAAAACAGTAATACACAACTTGCTGAAATACAACACGTACTTAACTTCAATTAAAAAAAATAAAAAATAAATTACATTGAGTATGCCAAAAGGGCTGATTAATTACATTGAAAACCAAATACCGGTTACATATTATGGTAATGTATCACTGAGATATTCAACACTAGATTGATGTAGAAACCATTTCTCTATTAATTTGGAAAACCTAACGGAAGTACACTGAACAGATTTTATTTCAATTGGTAATAAATTGTACAATTTGGGACCTTTACACAGAAAGCGCCTCTTGAACAAACTTCTGCCAGGTTTTGGCAGCTTTACAGTAAAAAAATTGCAGAAATTGTGCCTGGAGATTCTATCAATAAGTATTGTTTTATTACCACTCCTTACGAAATACAGTTTCAAAACTTTATAAAAATAGGAGTGTCTAAATGGAAGTAGATTCCAAGATACAAAAAAAGGCTATGAATTTTCATACCTTTTTTACCTGAAATAAGTCTAATTATTCTTTTTTGCTGTAAAAACAGTGGTTTTAGCGCATTTATGCACACATCTCCCTAATATACGATACCATTATTAAATTTAGATTGAACCAAAGCATTGTTTTTAAGAAGTGTAAAGAATATTTATTTCTAATGAAATGTAAATGCACAAGCAATATCTGAGGGTGGTGCCAACATTTGATACATGATTAGCCCATCTCAACTTGTCATCAACAGTGATTCCGAGATATTTCATTTCACTGACTCGCTGAATTTCTGGATAGTTACAATTAGATTCGAGGCAGTCTAAACAGTGGTGCACTACATTCCAATTTCAATTACACAGGTTACAAAGATCATGACATAAAAAGTTAGTTTTTTAACTGTAGTCCATTATAAACAAACCAGTGCCTTAAAAACTTTAGATCTCGGTTAGCATTACCCTAAATCATCTCCCAGCTGTTCGAAGCATAATTTAGTGCAACACCATCCGCAAAAGCTGTAAAGAACCCTTTAAAGCCATAATTTCATCGATTAATGTACACAAGAAATAAAATTGGACCCAAAACAGAACCTTGCGGTACACTTTTCTTTACAATTTTTAAATAACTGTAATAACTCCCAACTCTCACACATTGCTGCCTCATGTGCAAATAGCTTTTGAGCCAATCTAGTGATGTCCCACAAATACCTGCTCGTTCCAATTTATTCATTAGCATTTTGTGACCTAGTGTATCGAAAGCCTTTTTAATGTCGATAAATAGACTAACACCGTGTCTGTTCGAATTTATAGCTGAAAAATGCTGCTAAATGATGCTAATTAATATCACCTGTACGATTTAACGCTTTTCCCTGAAAAGTTTTACACCTATCATGCGTTCAAGAAAGCGAATGCGCGAATGGATACAGAGAGAAAAGGTTTTTTCCGTCTTCCCTTAAATCCTCATATACTTGCGTTCTGGCCCTTGGGTGAACGTTCATGAGAAATGAAACCAAAATAAAAGAGAATACACAGGGGTTGCAGGAATAACTATATATATTGCATCAATGGGAAGAAAATTTGTAGTGATGAACCATGTTTTTATCCGTCAGTTTTAGCTTCAGCAATGTCCCTAATTTTACGTAGACCACTCCCTCACGCAAACGCACCACTGTAATTATACATCAATGAATAGACCCATGTGAGTTAAAAATTCTGTTTTTGGAGATGGAATGAAGCAGACAGAGGAACGTTATCGAATTTTTGAATTGCAGTCAACCAAATTTACTTTTGTATCCATTGTCGATTAAATCCCTGCACATCATTTACATACTTTGCGTCATTTTAGTGCAATATTATTTCACAAAGAAGAAATGAACAATACTTCCGTTAAATTCTTCATTTTTCTATCTCCAAAAGTATACCCATTGTAGGTTAGTCTTCCTTCTTGTCATTTTTATATTCTAACTGTTATTATATCTCCGAATTTCTCTTGCTAAGATGTTATTAATCATTTATTCTCAATGATTTTTTATTAGCCCAGTCAGGACCAATAAAAATGGATCGACATGGTGATAAAGAAACTGAAGTACACGATGTTCGGATTTTGGTGCAGAGGAAAATAGTAAATACAAAAACTGGATTATGGATGAGAAAATGTTCAAAACTGAAGAGGAAACGAAATCATCATCAAATTCTATCATTCGTCAAAGCATGAATGTTATGATACGCAGGTAAATCGCAACGTGAATTAACGAGTTCTGAATAAATTCAGGAAGATTGAAATTCTTATTAGGATCCCTAAACAGACTCACGATCAAGATATGATAAAAATAGTACGTCAGATGCAGGTTACAAGTGAACGTCCCCGTACCTTCATAAAAAGGGTTTATTCTGTGTTTCTATTTAGAGATCATCCCATTTGCCCTCAAAGTTCTTTCATGGTGAAAGATGTCAATCTAGTGGTTTTCTAGTTAAGTTTTCTAATCAGTGGTATTCCTCGAAGTAATGACCATCTCAGTTGAAGAAAAGATATCCTTCATAAAAGATTTGAGGCTCTACTGGAGGATAATAAGTGCATTGGCTCAAGTTTGCATCCGGATAGTTTGAATTACTCGCAAAATGTTTCTACAGATTAGCTGCTGTCATTTGGAATGAAATGTTCTTCAGTGGGAAAACCCTTGGGCCATGACGATGCTAGCAGAGTAAATACCCAAACAGTAATGGCCTATTCACATTGATGTGACGTTTCCGGCATGATCACTGAAGTTAAGTGACGCTGGGCCTTGAATTAGGCTGGATCGGTGACCATTCGTACCTTAACCATCGTGCTCGTGTCGCTGTCAGCCGGAGGAAAGTAGGAAAATTATAGGGTTGGCACAGTTACCCAAGCAAGATCTAAGTGTCAAATCATTTGACCAATGCTAAAGCATCACTCCAATCTACCATCTAAGCTTACTATATATTGTAAATCACTCAGATAGACCGGATAATCTCACCATAAGTCTATACACAAATTGTCGGAATATCCTTCAGATGGGCTTCATGCCTCCATGTTAGTTCAATTTTCATATATTAATCATATTTTGGTGTGTAAAATATAGTTATTGTCGGGGTAACCTTCGGTTGGAGTTTATGTCTTAGCGTCAGTTTAATTTTCATGCATTAATTATATATTTTTGTGTGATAATAAATTTACAGCGAGCCTTCTCATTACCTTTCCAATCCAGTGACGATAATATTTCGAGTTTCATATTTTTGTGCTTATGGAGCAAAAACTCGATATCCCGTAATATCTCCATCAATTACAGTTATCGATTCTACCTATTACATTCAATCTGGTGGTACTAATGAGTGAATGCTGATTTCTATAGATATGAGCAGAGCACCTCAAGTAGCCCCCCATTGTCAGCGATCGCCGAGGGCCCCGAGATCAGGGGGGCCCCCACAACGCTCCTGTCTATCTTGAAGCGTATACGAAAGGTGTGATAAAAAAACTCAGATTACTTAAACCAAATTTTTTTGCTATTATAGAATTCTTCCTTAACACCAGTTGCCGTTTTTAAACATATTCAGCGTAATAATATAATATAAAAAATAAAGGTGTTGAGAGATAAAAGAGAACCTGTTGATTTTTTGAAAAATTTATCATATAAATTATCATTTTAGAGGTCTTTTAGATCTCAGAGCAGTTTCAAGGAAACAATTCACGAAATTGATAATAAAATTTAATATATTATTAAATTTTATAACCTTCGATATCGAGATGTTGCGTGTTGGAGTCCCACCTGGGTAGGTTACCTTAATCCGGGACATGGTTTTACGCACATGAGTAATGGTTGAAAATTGTAACCCTCTTTTTTAGTGCTACTAAAATTTGGTGGTACTAGTGAAAAGTTACAATGTAAATTTAAGAATTTTGTGGCACTTTATGGAGAAATGAAATACGAAGTTACTATTTTAGATATCAGTCTAATGTTTTTTTTTATTTTACTAAAAAGGAATTATTTGTTGATTATAAATTCTAATATATTAGATAAAGGATTAAACAAAATGTATTGACTTATTGTGATTTCAAATATAGTCTACATTTCGCCGGTTTAGGAACAGCCGATATCTCCGCCCGGCACTGAGAGTGTTAATAAACTGCGATGTAAAAGGCCAAAATGTGCCGCTTCCGATGGCATGGAAGTCAACGAATAAATAAATTTGCCGTTCCCTTTTTTGAGAGTATTGTTGTTGCAACATTGGGACGACATTCCAAATTCGTCGGGTACAAACAGACCCGTTATCGGACTCAGCTCGCTTAAAAGAGCGGGGGTTTATAGAATCTCAAGGAGAAAGGTTGGTGACCAGAACCGTTCTGAACCCGAGCGACTTACCACGGATGCGGAAAAGGAGCGATCGGTTGGGAAAATGTTTTCGTCGTCTCCATCCCTTTGCCCTCTCCCCTCCTGTCACTCCAACACTATCCATCTATCTGCGTGCGTGGACGAGCGACACACGCCATCGCACGATCGGTATCAAGCTGTCTGTTGTCCCCCCGAAATGCTATTCCCTACCCCCCCTCCACTCCCGCTTCCTTCCGCCCACACCCTCCTCCTATTCTACGTAGCAACAGCCGACCGATTACTGACCCCCATTGGTTCCTCTCCGACGTATATCTCATTCTTTGTCGCGCGCGCGACTCATATATTTTAGTCTTCTTTTTCGGCGGTGCGACACGGGCAGTGAGGGGCGTTGTACCCACCCTCTCCTTTCCCTCAATCCCCACTCACTTCCATCAATCGCCCTCGTTTCGATGACATCTTTTGGACCGGGCACAACACTTACATACGGTACAATACAATCAGGGCACCAGTGTCGCAGCGAGGGGGGGTTTTGGGGGATAAACCCCTCCCCCTCACAGCTCAGAGAAATTTTTAATTTTAATCCATTTTACTTAATTGGATTGATATTACTGGTAGAATAGTGCAAGGATTAATAAAATATCCCTCAGAAAGCCGTAAAACTCACCATTTTGAATCATTTATCTTAAAATTCTGCAATTTATTGATCTCGCACCTACCGCTTATCCTGGTGGGTATTCCATACCACCACACACCCCAGTATTAGTTGCACCTTAACCCTCCCCAGCCTCAATTCCTAGCTGCGCCCCTGCAGGGCACATCACCTTTATCCCCACCTCGCACATTCTAGAGTACACAGAGATGTCAATGGGCTCTCAAGCTATTAATGACGTCAGCCTAAACCATTTCGCGGATAAGCTGATGACGTAACGCGCTCATTCCGGGCGGGTCATCGCTTATTAGCTGGTCCTTGGAGTCTTGTACGCCTAGTTTGCTGTTGTTTAATCTTTTGTTAGCGATTCCTCCCTACTGTGGAAGGTTCTCTTTGAACGTGTGAATGAACCTGTACTCTAATGATAACCAACTCCTGAAAAGTGGCTGACAACCACAGAGTTTTTATTATTACAATATTTATGGGGGCAACTTATAATTTTTTTTTCAACTTACTAGAGGATGAGTGATTGGAAATAATATTTTTCGTGGATTCTTATGTTTTCCTACAGAACATGGAAATCTTCTGATGAATTCTACTTTATCAAAAGAAAACTATGTGGAATACCTTAATTATAGAATATTATTTCATTTCTGTAGGGACAGTAAAGGTTGTTCAGGTTTTTCTGGAAAACACGCCCTTCTTGGCTTTCATGGACTTGTATTTTAAGAGTGTACCCTCCTTCTCCGACCCTCCGTAGGAGTTCACCGAATTGAATCTCACATTAACATGCGGCGCTGCTCAAAGGGTAACTGCCGAAGAGCATTAAACACGCCTACAAAACTCTTTGAATGTATTGCGATTTTAGGTCTGAGTGAACGACCCGATTACGCTTTGGAGGAGGTTGAATCGAGAAGTGATGCACATGCCTGTCATTTTCATTTAAAATTTGAAATGTGCTCTTATTATTGCAATGTATCAACTGATTGCCGGGCTGAACAAGGCTTTAGGACCCATATTTTCTGTAGTTATTGTTTAAAAAATTATCGATATTGATTTTTTAAATGAAATTTCAAGTTTAATTTCATTATGATGATTAAGTTGCCAAAGTTTAACAAAAGTTTCTATGATTTATTCTTCGCTAAAGTACATAGTGTCTTATTTTACAAAACATTTTATGTAAGCTTCCTCATAAAATTATAATCGTGATACTAATGACCCATAGTCTCCTTACCGGACAAATTTCTGATTCCTTATAACATAAATGCAGTATCTGAAGTAGAATCTCGTTACTTATATGAGTTTCCTCAATTAGCTGTGAAAAGTGTAAAATAAAAATACAATGATTCTGAATTCTATCACGAACTCGTATCATGCATTTTTACATCGAATGATGTTATATCTCATGGAAAAAAACGTTATTTTACGTCACACACGAAAATTATTTCTCTTAAATCGCACAATATTGTCCAAATGTCACGGCGGAATGCGCAAATATTGGAAGGTAATAGCTGTGATTGGTCATTGATCTTTTTTTTAATTAGAACTAAATACTGAATATATAGATACAAAAAAATGTACTGCACAGAATACACGACGGCATACTTTGAGTCTTTTCACCAACTCCGTAAGTATCTCAATATAATTTCTAGTAGCATGCGTTTCTCTAATCTTGCTGTAGTATGTTCAAATATAATATAATAGGTATTGATTATTTTTATTTTGGCTGCAGGTACGAGATATTTTTTATTTGAGGGTCAGAAAGCAATAAAGTTTTAATGAAATTGAAAGAAAAAGTTTATAAGATAATTTTTCTTTTTACAGAATTATCTCCTTTGAAGAAAATCTTTTTGCAAATTGCAAATTGTATTTGTTTTTTAATCACGTAGTCGCAAATATACCTAATGAGAATATGCAAAAATTGTTTCGAATTAGTCTCTGATAGTCTTATAGGAACACTTTATGATCCATAGGTCACATTATGCGGTTTTTATGCTTATAATCGTCGTATTTTTTGTGAAAGCACTTTCGTTTTTCACTCAGCTAGCATGTTCTACTTCCGCAGTGATTGGTGGGTAAATACAAATACCTAAGGGTCAGATAGTGCGAGATATCAAACAATAGAAACACAGGAGTAAAGAAATTGTTCCAAATTCCAGAGAACATTGAGGGTGGTTCTAAAGCACCCTTAAGGCCGTGCGGCGGTAGAAATACAGTATCGGATGGCATAATACAATATCCCAGAAAGAATGCATTCATGAACGCTTATAAATGTTTTCAAATAAAGGGGAAACAAAAGTGCGATGATTGAGTAACTTGTCACGATTAACACATCCATATCAAACGATGACGACAAAGAAAATATCTTTCAGTGCATTGATCTCTTCCGAACCTCTCCGTCCACCATATGCCAATGGAATTTCAGCAGTGAAAAAAATCATTCATCACGTAACACTCTGTTTCAAGCTGAGAACTTATTTTCTTATGCCTTATTTGTTTCATAAAACAAGATACATTCTTGTTTTATCAAACAAACAAGACTGATGAGTTCCATCCACTTTTTATCATTGGAGAGTTTTGTATTGTTTTGTCTTAAAGTTTTTATTTATTTTGAGTTGAAGGAGGCCATTCCCCATCTCTCACCCCATATCCTATTTCTCATTATGCATGAAGTCATAAGTAACTGCATGTGCACGATGTACAAGGTCATTTGTAGAGAGATACACAAGGTTACTTCTTGAGCAAAAATAAGAGAAATAACATCCAAGTTGGTTGAAATAAAAGAAATTTAGAAAGAGCATGATATAATAAATGAAAAGAGGCTAAATCATAAAACTCAGTTGACAAAATTCTAACTGTAAAACCAAGTTGACTTAATGTTGAAAGAGCAATAATTTTTATCACTAATTCACACAGTGATTCAACCCAAAGGTTGGTTTGGTTTTGTGAGGGTAGAGCTCACCCTGGGCCAGTCCAGAGGCGTGTTAATTCACACATTTAGGGTAGAGGGTCGGTACCTTTCCCTTGGCCACCTCGCACTTCGAAGGTGTTTGATGTTCGAAGGCTGACCCGGGATTCACCTAAGATTTGAACCCAGGACACCTTGATCAGAAGCCAAGTGTCTTACCACGCTCTGAGCAATGTTGGAATATCAAATAAGAATTGAACAAAATAATGTCCAATAACATAAAAATCGACGTTAAACTGAGTAAACTACAAATTTAGACAAAACAATACTACCTGACTGAGCTTACAAGAACTCTTAGAAAGAAATTTTATTACTTATGACTATTATTTTCCTCAGAAGGAGCTTTTGTAACCCGTTTCATTTTCTTACACACTGTATGTCTTTTAATAAACATAAAACAATTCCCAAAAACATAAAGTCAACATTAAACAGAGTACACTAAAACGGTAGACAAAAACAAGACACAAACCCTTATAAAGAAATTTGATTGCTAATGACTATTATTTTATCAGAAGGTGCTTTTGGACCCCTTTACACTTGCATTCACACTGGATTTCTTTTGGAAGAGAATTGGGCACAATCGTTTAAGTACAGCAAAAGATCCAGCCGCTCACGACGATCAATGGGCTGAAATTTGAAAGCTAATCATCGCATTTCTGTTGTTAAGAATGTATATCTGTCCAAATAGCGTCATTCTGGAGTAAGTATACGGACAAAGTTAGTGTTTTTCAGGCATTGTTCCCTGCTAAGGTAATACGCAATTAGCTTCGCCCTATCATTTTAAGAGACCCTAATCGGGCGTAAGACTAAGTGGGATGATCATAATACATTTACTGAATTTCGCAAGCATGAAGCCAATGTCACCTGCAATCTAACCATGTTATCCCCAGAATCTTCGCTACATGGCACCAGGCAGTAAACAAGTATTGGTTGGAGATGGAGGCTTATACGGCTTATACCCTAGAGATTGATGAAATACTTATTTGGTGATTCACAATAACCTCTATATTATGTCTGTATTGACTTTAGCCCTCATATTTTCATTTAAGTTCCCAGTATTCATTTTTGACCTCAATTAGCAATGAATGACACAGTAAACACACGCCTTATGCCATTTTTTTTACATATTTAGCGTTAACAAGTCATTCTTTCCTTGTGAAGGCTCATCACTACCTGTCGACCATCACCGACCACATTTTCTCATTTTTCGTGACTTAATACTCTTTTAAAACCTAAGTAAAACCTTAAAATTATGCAAAATAGAACTTAATAAACACTTACCTGTGCCTAACGTAAGCATTTCTTATCATAGAGATAAAACTACGATCAACTTAAATACTCAAGAAGACATTAAGTGCAAAAACTGTTTATATGTGTCTCCACTATACCCCGGGAAACTTTCAAAATGTTATCTTTCGCATAAGTAAGACGGCACGAAAAATTCTTGTAGATTGGAAAGTACGCGTTCTCGTAAAAATTCAGCTGCGCGAATTTCGGCATAAAAATACGCTGTTTACCACAATACAGTGTCGTATTTCAGTTGTGATTTTTGTCCATTCACGGTATGTATAGGCTTTTCAATATCTGTCAGAAAAAGAAAGAGGGTCTATGTTTAGCATCCGAGGCGTGGCTATTAACGCCAAAAGAGGAGGCAAATACGCATTCCTATCACACGACCTTGAGGAAGATGGGATCGATGGCTGTCCATCCTCTCACCGAATGTGCGCCGCGGATATCAGTAAAAAAAATGAAGAGCGTGAAATGTATACCGAGCAGACGAAAGATGACAACCCGTCCGAAAAGTCATTCCATTTCGAATTGAGAATAGCGAAACCACGCATTTATCCACAACTACATTTACGCCTTAGAATTTTCAGCATAACTGAAATGAGTGATAATTTACAATAGGGTAGTTTCCTTCATCAAAGAAAACGAAATGCATTGATTGCTATCCGTTACCCACCGTTAGGGTTTTCATAATATACAAATTATTTGGTTTTAGAAATCCCAGTTTAAACGAATGGCAATGGTCAAGTTTAACCTCATTTGAAAAAGGCCAGATTGGCGCCCATGCGATTCCACTCCACGTGACGTCACAGGGACCTAGTTTCTATACGAGTAAATAGGAGTTTTACATCGTCTGAGATTACCAATGCATGCATGAGGCACAGAGATCAGGCAAACATATCTTAATAATCACTTATTAAAATTGCCTAAGGTCGGAAAGTTTCCTTCGTTTGATAAGGTAGTAATAATCCATACTTCAGCCAGGCGCTACCTGCTAGCAGCCTGCGTCGTATCAGCGCTCAAGCCTCGCCTCAAGGTCACCTCACAGGGCGGCAGCGGGAACCAGAAATACGTCACACGAACTTTTCCCATCATTCCTACTTAGCCGTCGCGTTTTCGCGCGCTTGAAAATTTGCACTTTTCGTATAATCGCGAAAAATAGATATCGTCATTTTAAAATCTAAAAGCGTGAAGTACGTACTCCAGGAGTAATAATATTTCGATTTAGGCAATAAAAAATAATAGGAAGCCACCCTATTGAAATACGTGAACGTGCGCAAGTACGACTGACTGTACTTGCGTGCACCTATAAAACTTGTACAAGATGAATCATCGTTTACTTCAGAGCCCTGGCTGCCCCTGAAAACCCTGCATTATGGAATGCATCCTGGCTGGTATACTTTCTCTCATTATTGGTGCTGTTCAAGAACCATTCTTTCTCCGTTCGGAACCTAACAGCTATCGACCGCTAAACTTTGCTCTTTGCAACGTTTTTATTACTGCGAAGGCTTTCGCAGTACGGTAAAAATTAATCCTTATCCATTCTTCTTGGTATTCGCCATGTTGATGATGCGGAAAATAGCATCGCCTACGTTCCAGCGAGCGTCTTCCGGTCGAAGTGTTTTCGCTGGGATTGTGTTGTCTTATGTAGATGAGGGCTGTTCCCCGATTGGTGCGTAATATCCAATCCCCGTGAATCCTATTAATTATATCCTTTGTCCTCCATCTATCTTATATAATGATTCTTCCGGTATTGGTGAACTATTCCATATGCTAAAATCTCTCTTTTTTGGGTCGATCATTGGTCAATACTTTCTCCTGTAAAAATATGTGTAATGGTTTTATTCTAATCATACCAAGGATTGAATTTGCCATGAAAAAATCTCTTGGATTAGCTGGGTCAATTTTGGATGTATAATATTATTATAATAATTTAATAATATAGTTTTATTCAACTCATATTCAAAGACATTACATCGAAAAAACCCTGTAATAATTGTGGAATACATAGGTACCCTTTTATATAGTTTTGGGGCTACCATCATACACTGTTTAACACATGACTGGTGCCAACATACATGAAAAATACATTTATTTCGTTTAATTCTGTTGTATTTTGTTAATATTTTTATTATTTTATTTTTGAAGAAGTCATACAGACACAACCGATACAAGAACTTAATCAATCAACAATTCACATTATTATAACGTAACATGGTAACCTATAAACATTGATCATATGAGAAATTGCACACTCTAACAAATTCAGTAATTATTATAATTAATATTTTTCTTACATTTCTAAAACACTACTTCAAATACGATGTTATATCTGTATAACCTCCTCGCTTTCTGTCACATTTTGCGATATTACCAGCAAAATGCATCATGTTGATTTTATCTCCATTCACCTTGATTTTTATAGTTCCATGATATTTGCTCCATTATTGTCGGATTGAAGTTATGATATTCCTCTCCAAGATTGAGTTCAGACGGGCACGTGAGTAGCGGAACACGGGCCATCCCGAAGCATTGTTCCCATGGATCCATTCATCTTGCCACTCGCCCCGATAACTGCGCACAAACGATTTTATATTTTATATTACTTAATCTGAAGGCCACTTCCTTTTACTTTTTTGGCGGGCGACGGGCGATATACTCCGCTGGCGCCTCTATTATAGACGTCTGCGAAATCGCCCAAAAGTGTGCGGTGGAGCCGGAGCGTGTCTCCGCGGAAAATATTGTTTGTCCTTGGGAGGAGGGGAAAGGATGGTCGTAAAGAAGCAGTGTCGCCTTAATTTGCAGAGGTCGCTGTCCGCTCGACCTCTCGACTCCAAACTCCCTTCCGCGACTTATTAATAGCGCAGCACTCGAGAATGATTTTTCATATAAATTAATCTCAATATTAAGGGGAGGGTGGGTTCGCATATCACTATAGAAACTCCAAATATCGTTGTTGATACTTACAGAAGAGCTACTGTTTTAGGATCACCCGATATCGAAAGAGGGCCATCAATATTATTGATGATATTTCCATTATCCGACTTATTCACAGGAGGAATTGATGTTCTGCCAAATAAAATATAAAACTTGAGTTTTCTTTTTAATTTGTTATCCAATTGCGTGAGCTAATATAAGTTTTTTTTTAGTTGATTACAGAGGGTCAAGGAAAATATATATTCTTGAAAGTGCAAAGGCAATGGTTATCTCCCCTGGCAAGTATGGGGATAAAATAAGCAGCTTATTTTCCTCAATATAAGAAAAAAATATTGCTTCATGAGTATTCAAAACGAGAATCAAGATGCCAAATTGTACAGCGAAATATAATATGAAGTAAAATGTGAAATAGAAGTGAATAGAATATTGAATGTGAACTTAAGAGTGAGATTGAGTTAAATACACAGATTATAACATTCAGCTCACATGAAAATTTGGTGACGCTTGGACATGTCGTATGGTGAAATGCTAGTTGTAGTTGACGCCTTATCCTAAATATTATCTTCAAATACGCAATTATTTGATAACTAAGGTGTGAATCTGTATCGAAACGAATTCCATGGATTAAATTTTCATGCTGGTGTGACATAGTAAATTTAATAAGGAAGGTAGAAATGAGTTTGGAAATGAAAACACTTTTTTAAACTGCTGAAATTCTTTAGATAAAATTGCATTATGTGCCATCGTTTAAAGTAATTAGTTTAAATAAAGCACAGTGATTAGCATGCAACATGTAAATTAATGTATTTCAATATTTAGATTAAAATCGTTATGTGAATTCTTGTGGTGGATGAAATATTTTATTCACGTACAATTGGAACAAATAGTTTTTGTTAAAAGAGAAACACAGGAATGTGATTCGTGTGGATAGAAAAGTGAAACCGGATTCTCTCCGGAAATCAGCTACGGATAATAGGATGAAGAGCAAAGTAATTCCAGAGTGGAAAATGAAATAAGAGGGATATATGGGGATATAGTAGGGAGAGAATACATTGTCTAGAGCTGCTTGAAAAGTTCAGTAAGTTGCATGTTATACCATAGAGTAAGAATATACTTACTCTATGGTTATACTGAGGTAGGAGATCTTAGAAAATCGGCTGATTATTGGCACGCACTTCAATAATATATCATTCATTGAGCCTTAGTCGGTTCCTCTGTTATTAAAACAATGCTTAAATGATTGATTTTGTGAGTACGAAGTCATCCGTAAAGGTACAGAGGTATTAAATCCATGAAGAAATAAGCAGTGAAAAAATATTTGGCAAGACAGAGAATCGATCCTGGCTCTCCGCACTACATGTTAGGTATTCTATCCCTAACGGTTAAGCGGTAAAGATGGTATATCATCAGACCGGTAATAATTTCGGTTCAAATGTCAAATAATTGATTTTCACGGCAAATTTTCCCTCTTGTTTCTGGCATTATTTAATTTCTCTCATTCCTCATTCCTAAAATAATCAGCATTTTCGCCATTTCATGCAAAGTTATATGGATTACGTATTATCGTTATCATTTCCATAACATTTATCCCATGTGGAGAAAAATGTATCCAACAAAAATCTTCAAATTTCTTTACCCAATAGTGGTATTCTTTAGGAGATAGAACCGCCGACATGACTAAATATCACCACTATGTGCGTAAGAGATCTTGAATTTTGACAATATTGTAAGAGTCTCCAAAGCTTTCCCAGCTAAAGTTACGATGTATCCCCGTTTATTGGAAATCCTCTTATCCATTAATGAAAGTAACTACACTGACGACTAAAACTGTTTAGGGTAGGAAATGATATTCAAGGATTTTTTTACAAAAAAAAACTTTCGAACTCAATTGAGTTAACACTCTGATAAGTACGTCACATTGAGGAAATTACGTCTGGCTTCACTAACCTAAAAATGTTATATAATGCGTCAAATATCCAGGAATATCCGTTTTAAACTAACCTCGCGTCTGTATGTAACAATTTAAGTGAATTTGATAGAAGTTTTCTAGGTTTTTCTTTCGTGATTTTAGAGTAAAATAAATGTTATTGACCCAAATTCGCAGAAAGACTAAGAACATCTTCAATTAAAAAACAGAATTAGGTCAGCTTGCAGTTTATGAGCGAAGCAAGCCTCATTTGGAATACCTAATTAAGAAGTAAAATCTCGCCTTAGAAAAACAATTGTCTTCCGCGTGACTACGTGAAATTGCTTCATCACATAATTAAGTAACCACTTGATATATTTTGCTGTAAATAGGAATTAAATGAGCAACATTTTCGATGTAGAGTAAAAATATTATGAAACTGAGATTATGCGTTAAAGGCTATAAAATACTTTGAAATCTGTCAAATTTGGGATTTACTGAAAAAGTTGCGAATTTTTATCAAACTGTCATTCAAATTAACTCTGCTCTACAGTGTAACCTTAGTAAAACCGGATATTTAAAACGACTATTCATTATCATTTCTATTCACAAATTTTCTCTTCTTCTCTGTCATATTGTAGGTACTTTCTTTATTCTCCCTATAGGTACAATCAGATGAAATTCTTCAACATCCACAGTTCTATAACGCCCATTCTTTTATTAAATTAGCTTTTAAAGCCTAGTGAATCAAAGCTTATTTTATGGTGGAATTGCAATAGCTTGAACTCTTTCCTTATTGTACAATATGAAAATCTGTGTCCCAAAAATATTTAATCAAGAAAGGCTTGAATTCAATGGGAGATTTGTCTTTGTAAGTACACATGCGCAGATATATTTATCCGGTCAATGACAGTGCCTTGTAGCAAACGCATCTTTCAAAAATAATCCATTTCACATAATTTTGGAGAAGGATCGTGTTCGAGCGTAAATATATTATTTTTTCACAATTACCAATATCAGAAGACCATGATCACTCATGTGATGGTGTTTATTCGGGTCCCATCTCTATCGGCTCCTCTTACGTCAAGCGACTAGGGAGATAGTAGCTCTGACCTCACCGACCACGGGCTTGCTGTTATAATTCGCCCCAAGCAAGGCTATCAGGCATGCGACCCAACGATAGGGCAAGATGAAGGGGAATGGACTTATCATGGTGGTAAAATGGTGGAATTATTCACTCCCTTCCTTCTTTCTCCAAACCCCTCCTTAAATCACTCTGCCTCTTTGGATATCCACCACTAGGAGTTTTGGCAGGAGCATGATAAAGAAAACATTTGATTAGCATTCCTAATTACATGGGCTTGTGGTGACCTATAAGGAAGATTAATGTTTAGGTTACCATCTATTTAAATTGTTGACTGTACATCCATGGGCGTACCCAGGATCACACCTAGAGGGGGCAAGCCGTGATCGTTCAAGTTGTAATATAGAAAAGGTTATGAAACCAAAATTACAAGAAAATTATAACGGCGCCCTATTATTTTTAAAAGTTATTTTCTCGGAAAAAAAACATTTTTACTTTAATTAAATGCCATATACTAATATCACTTTTCTTGGATTTAAAGAAAATTTGTTCAAAAACTGCGTTTTGAACTAAATTTACTTTTGATTCTAGGAGGGGAAGGGCAGCTGCCCACTTCTGCCCCCCGCTGGGTACGCCCATGTGTACATTCCAGAATAAATTATTTACGAGAGGATGAACTGCAACATATAAAAAATTCCTGTTTGATTAGTATCTTTAGGATGATATTTATTTAGAAAATATGTTTTCAATCTTAATTTAACATGATTTTCATTATTTTCATATAATTATTACTTTTATAAAACATTTTTCATGCTTTTGAACATTATTAAGACCTTCGTTTTTATGAAGTTTCGCATATTTTTCATTTTTCATAGGTATCAAAAGGTCTATAATATAGTACACAGTAACCTTGATAATCACTGTAGAGCTGTTGATGCTTAGGTCGATTATTATAAATCCGTAAACATTTACAATGCTTATAATTAAAAATCATTCTTCCATTTTCATCTGTCAAAATATGATAAAAGATAGGTGCCATTTTTGCTTGTAAACGTTGTTTTGATTATTCAGGCGTCACGTGGTGGAAATATTCCATATTTAGTACGCAATAGACTGCACTAGAGAGGAAATATATTCAATTACTGGAGTATAATTTCAAGTTAAAATTAAAATTAAACCCATACAGTGAGAGTCTAAAGCTTGAGTTTAAAACCTGAAGCCTGAAATCTAAAGTTTTTTGCAAGCTCTTTCCTACCTGAGATTCTTAATCCGTAAACGCCGAGAAGTAACTCATGGTACCGACTAATTTGTATATTTTACTTAAATTTTATGTCATATAGCGATATTTTCTCCAGATAGAAAGTGTCAAAGTGGCAGAGCTCATGCCATCCTTACGGGCGTGTGTACATCACACATTCAGGGTAGTAGTCTCAGTTACTTTCCCAGGATCAACCGCAGTATTGAAGGGGTCCAAAGGCCTCAGCCGGTTTTCGCACCCGGGACACATCTGACAGTGTCCCAATGCTCCTCCGGCTAGATTACCTATCTTCTTCTATGTTTTGCATATGAACTTAATAATGATTGCCGGTTAATCGAATCTTGAGTCGGAAGAATACAGAAGAATATTTTTATAGTTTGAAATATTGCGAGTGAATTTTTTCTCATGTTGAAACATATAATATATTATTATTTATTTATGCTGTGCTATTAATATAAACATGCATAAAATTCTACATATTTATGTCTTCAAAAATAAATGTATTCGGCATTTACTATAAAAATAAGTGTAGATTTACTTAAACTATGCTCTATAGGGTTTATTGTTTCCTATGCCCTATTTAAAACGCACAGAACTGTCTTTCTTCCAAGTTTTCACGGTATCAAGCTTTCCCACCCGGGGGAGGTCATGACCTCTGTGAACTCCCCATTGTATCCGTCATTGGTTCGTTTCACGAAAATTTCTCATCTCTATTTAAAAGTGATGCGCGGAGTGGAGTGATGGCTAGAGTATGTGCATATTGATAAGGGGTGGAATGCGAGTAAAGATCTTTAGCCCCACGAACGAGGTCTTCGAAATGTAGATGAGACACAGCTGTGCACTGGTCTTCTTCCTTCCCAAGACTCCTTGGCGTTCTTCGCGAGAGAAGTCCTTACCCTCTGCTGACTCATCGTCACAGTGCGCGCGAGTCGCACTGGAGCCTTGGGTCGCGATCACGCGGATTCGTCCAAACAAGTGACGGGGACAACCCGCCCCCGCGAACATGTGAGCGGAGGAATGCGGAAACCGCGGGGGCGGGGAATAGTGGTGTGAGGACATAGAAAATTGTAGAGGCTCGCGAAAAGCGCCGTTTGGCTTAATTTTTCATCTTCAAAAGTAGGCTAAGCGTTTCGAATGGCTAAGTGTCAACAATCATTTTCTTTACAAAAACACTAAAAAAGTAGAACCTTGTTGAAAAAGTCCTTATGATTCCAGCCTTTTGTGCGATTAGTACTCCACGAAAATTTCGAAAATTTCTTTCCACATCAGTGCAATGTGAGTGAAAGTAGTAAAGTTCATGTAATTTTAGAAGTATTAATGTAAAAAAATGCAGTTCAATTTTTTTTCTAACACGACATGTAGGTCAAAATGATCCATTTCGCTCTTCCAATGAGGAGACAAGTAAAATATATCAGTTAAAATGTAAGCCACGTATCCGATAAAATTTCAGGTGATATTTTTAAATATAGAGTTTCATGCAGTCCTTTTACTGGTTGTTTTCACTAAAATTTAAAATGATATTTTCCGGAGATAACTCTTTTATAATGAGTGGAATCATAAGTGGAATTATAAGTTAGTAGGTAAGGCGCGGAAGAAAGTAATTTTCTTAGTATTTTTTCTGTTTTAATTCATAAATTAAGGAATACATGCAATTTTTTAATTTTCCTTTGTAATATATATTGCCTGAATTCGGTATCCTGATGAGGAAAGCTAAATTTCTGTGTGAGGTTCGATAGATATCAACGATGCTTTATCACCTCCACAACTTTCGTTTGAAACTCGAGGAGATTTTAAAAGGATTTTTCGACATCGATAAGTTATATGCTACATCATATCATCAGTGAAATCCAACTCCCTTGCCTACAATTCCCATAATTCTCTTTGGTCCTACCAGGCCGAAATCTAGCTATGGTAATTTATCGGGCGTAATTTCTTGAGGTATTCCTTTATTCGTGAATGTCCTGGGTTTTATTCAAAAGGTTAGTGAATTAGTGGCCCTTCTAAGACTGACTAAATTTTAAACCAAGCCAATAAATTTTCTTTAAATAAATTTCCCTCGCCTTACAAGGGAGTCATCAACAGGAAGCATAATTTACATTTTTAGAGGAAACACCCAAAAATAGGTCAATACAAACTCTACGATTTAAAAATACATTACCTAGCATTTTCTCCTTTATGTAGCATAAACTTCAATGTTTACATGTCCAATCATTGGAGGGGTGAAATGGATCATTTTGATCCACACATTGCATTCTAAGAAAAATTCAACTGCATGTTTTACTTAAACGCTTTCAAAATGATGTGAATTTTATTATTTTCACTGAAATTGTATCTACTAGTGTGGAAATAAATTTTCTTAAATAATGTGGAGACTTTTCAAATTGTTGTTAACAGTAGGGTGCAATATGTAATTTTTAATCTATGAACTGTCCGCATTGAAGTAAACTTTTCCTCGCATTTTCGTATCATATAGACATCAAGTAATTATTTTCAATAAACAAAGTGCATCAGTGTGCGTGTGAATAACTTTTTGAATTTATTTTATTTTAATTCTATTCTTAGATATCGGACCTAGTTAGACTTTGCGGGTTACATAAAGGACGAAATATTTCCAGTGAATTTTACCTCTACAGGAAATTCCATTTCATAGATGAATAGAATTTATAGTACGCCCTTTGGGCTAATAATTTTTTGTACTGTATCTCCCATGCTCCTAGTGCTAAATGTTTCATTTAAACATAGTTTGATCATAGCCCTGCTTCCATCCCACACTAAATTCGATAATTATGGTATATAGCGCCTATATCATGGCAAGGACAAGATGAAAAAAGGCGCAATACATCACTTGCTCGACGGAGGAAGTAGCTGTCACTCCAAACTGCGGTTATGAAAGAAGCATTCACTGCGAGAACCAAAACATGGTCCCATCCGCCGATTACGTATCTTCCTGGGAGAAATATATAAATTTTATTTGATGGGTTCATTGCCGGTAGTCATTGAAGTCATTAAAACGGAGGAATTCCGATCGCTGTGTTTGAGAGCAGTTGATTAGAGAGGGGAGGGCGAATGGAAGGAGTAGATAGGAGTTGTGTGAGTGTGGAGTTCAAGGATTCGCTTCCCGTAGTTCCTTTTTTTCTTTTCCGCATTTCCCATCCGAGGGAAGCAAGCGCGAATTTTATAACCACGAATACTGCAAGAGAGGATCCTCAAGTCGCCCTGTAAATATGATGTCACCCACATTTAAATGGGTTTACAGAAGTCGCCACTCACGTCGCTAACGGACAAAGCGATCCGAGTTTCACGGGGAAATAAGGTATAAATAGGGGTATTAACCAAATCTAATACACATGATCATGTACTTTATCGAATTCATAACTTTTAAATGCTATTCCTCGTAATTACAAATACAACAATGCAAAATATTGGGAAAAAAGTGGATCGCATTGCTCTCATCACCGTGCCGCGGACATTTTTGGAATGCGATTAAAATACGACCGAAGTGACAACAGAAAGTAGCCGACAATGGTATGGAATTGGGCATCTTCTAAGCAGTCCCCTTGATTGCAACGGAGGATATTGCTATCATCTATTAGATGTGTTGTAACCTTCCAAGTATTTGAGCTGGTCTACAATAGTCGACACTCATCGCCCTGACGCTTGCGATTTTACCAACCAAAATTTTAATTCGTGATGATATAGTCTTTCAAATTCATGACTTTTCAATGATATCCCTCGCGCGAGCAAGTAATTTATTGGAAGTATTGAGGCTGAACGGATCTCTCCGCACTCACAGCTATGCTGCGGATAAATTTGAAAACCGTTTAAAAAGCACCCGAAGTGGAAGCGTAAGGAAAGCTTCAACGGGACGCTCCGTGGCCATTATGTGAGAGTAAAAACAAGGAGGCTATAGAGGAATCCCCATTCCACCCCACAGAAGGTTGATTTTTGTTGCCACTTCCGTCGCTTTTTAATCAGTTTTCTTAAATGTCGACGATGAGCTGATGAGTGCCCACTATTTCCAATGCGTTGGAGTATAGTGTATCCAATGGCGAGAAATAGCGTTGAAACTAGGAATGGACGGATCCAGGATTTTTTTCGGATCCGGATTCGGATCGGATCCTTGATTTTCGGAGCCGGATCTTTCGGATCGGATATTTTCGGATCCAAATGCATTTTCAAATTCCTGACGCTGAGATTCCCCCGACGATTATTCGATCTCTTGGGAAAAGTCACACTTTGTGCCAGTCGTATTTTACCTTTTTTATTTTCCACGACTGAAATTCCCCTTCGTAACCTCTGCGATAGCTTTCATACAAGTAGTTCATCATGAGTAGGACAAGAATCGCATGCGACGGCGCATTCGAAGGTAGAATCGGAACTCTTTTCACCCTTATATTCGTTTCAATCACTGAAGCTATTATTTGAAATTTGAATCCAGATCCGATGTCTTCCGCGACTTTGGATTCGATGTATCCAATGAAGGGCAATATCCGCGGATATTTGGACCCGTGGTATCCGATCCGACCATCCCTAGTTGAAACGTTAGGAATTTCACAAATCTCGAAATCAGCGATTTTAATTTTGGTTAGCAGCCGTGGTTATAGTTTATTACCACGAGAATTCGGATTGCTTTGGCTATCAGCGACTCTAGTAGCGGCTTTTGCAAACCAAATTCAACTCGCAGTAGTGGAGAATACATCTAGAGGCCGTTTTGAGAATCCTCATCTGTATTATTCGTGAGTTCAAGGATTCGCTTTCCGCCTTTCTTTCTTTTCTTTTGCCGGCATTTCCATTGGGGGGGAAGCATGCTTCAGTCTCCCTAACGGACACCCCGGGCTCTTTATCACGAAAGGGGCAGACACCCCCTCCCTCCCGCGTATCTGCCCCCCCCCCCTTTTCCTGCTCTAATCTGAGAAAGCGAATGGAGCATTCTTAAGGGGTTCGTCGGAGATCACACTCCCCTCATTATCTCTCCTTCGGCCGCATTCCGCTCTGACATCACCCTCTTAAATTTACCAAGCTGATCTTTCTTTCCACCCGTAGTGGGAATGATGTGTCAATTTCACTGTGGATTGGCGAAACATCCATCTTCTAGCAATATTCTTGGGAAAGCTGCAAAGTTGAATCTATCAAACGGCCGTAGGGCAACATTTGTAAGATTACTTTAATCGTTCGTCCCAGTGCTTAGCTTCTAAAAACATAGAGTCACCAGAATGCATGCTCACCCATTAAATGGGCACATGATTTTCAAATTGAGCCAACGTCCTCCCCTAACCCCTTCCCATCCAACCCCCCTCATGAAACTTCCGATTTTTTTAAGATGTAATAAAATTTACAATGATGAATCATGTTTTACCAAAAAAAACGAAGACTTTTTTGACATAACCCAATTTTCCGGAGAGATACCGGAACGCCGTTGCCTCCGATAGGTTCCGGACAAAATTAAAAATAATAAATAATGATAAAAATTCATTATAGCGTAGCTCTCTACGGTGTGAAAATGTGGACACTTAGGAAGGAGGACGAGAAAAGATTGGAGGTATTCGAAATGTAGGTATGGAGAAGAATGGAGAAAGTGAATTGGACAAAGAGGAGGAGGAACGACGAAGTGCTGAACATGGTGGGTGAGGAGAGGCAACTTTTAGATGAGATACGGAGGAGACAGATGGTATGGATGGAGGGAGTACTTAGCGGGGAGGGGATGTTGAAAACGGTGTTAGAGGGTAGAATGTTAGGTTAACGGGGGAGGAAGAGAATATGATTTTTAAATAGATTGAAAGGAAGTAGGCCTTACTGTGAATTGAAGATGGTAGTGCTGGAAGGAAAGGGAGGCTCCCAGATTACTTCTTTAGTACTCCATGGAAACCTACCCTAATCGTTAGAGTGCTATAATAATAATAATCACTGAAATTAGGCACTTCTCCCGCCTAAGAATCCATGACCTCAAGATCTTTATTCATTTTTCCCTATTCATTTATTTCCATCTTAAACAGTACAAAACGGCCTTCAAAAATGGGATTCCAACATTAACAAAGAACCACACAAACATTCATGAACTACATAGCGACCACCTTCTCAGGGGATATTTGAACCCACGACCTGCGGCATGGCAGGCAAGGACTTTATGTCATCGCGATTTCAACCGAACAATACGTACTCCGTTGAAAAGAGGAACCCCTCGCGCGTTGAGATATCTTTTCCCAGCTGCGGAAGTTGAACTGATTGAAACAGCTGCGTAAGCAATTGGTAAGGGTATAGTTGATTGATGCGGTAATTTTTCATTGATTCACTGATTTATTAATTGGCTTTTCATTTTTTAGGTTGCAATTCGAGATATATATCCATCCTCGCTTCCGGGTGTTGTTTCCAAGGAATTGGACTCATGTTCTTTCCAATGTTTCCCGAAGGTAAACGGAAAATGGATTCTAGGGAATGCCTAGCCAGCACCGCATGAGCAAGAACAACGGTTTCAACCTAAATCACGAGTTTTCTTGTGAATACTGTGATTATGGTACGACATGTAATTAAGAAGAAACCTAAAAGCTATTATGTATAGGCTTTCTATGATGAGAATTTAGCATAAGATAGTTTTACAGTTTTCCTTCCCTGATGTTAGCTTTTGCTCCCATAAGAGAAGAATTGACTTTTGCAGAAGATTCTTCAGTTTTTTCGTTTCCGCTCTAATTACGAGCAAAACATATTTCTTTTTGTACCAAGTAATTTGCAAAACATTTTTCTATTATAAGTATTGAATGAGAAAAGTAACTAGCACATCTCACCAGCATGACGAAAATATCCTAGTCTTCCTGATAACTGTGATCTTAAATTTTTTCCTACCAAAATAAATTACTGTTAATAAATTTTTTTCCCTGAGTGTCGAATACCAAATGACGCTGGTATATTCATATGAGAATTTCTTTATTAATTATTCCTCGAAGGCATAATTAGCAAACTTGATTAAAAATGAGCGCAAAATAATGCATAAAAATCATAAAATGAGATGAACAGCAGATGATATGCTGTTTGAAAAGTGCCGTTGCATTCGTTAAATTCAAATCGCTTCAGGAATGCAGATTTGTGACGAGGCCTTTAACGATATATAAATTTACAATAAATATTAGTATTTTTATTGTATATTTTATATTGCACAAAGGTTAAGAAAAGACTTAGCTGTTTCACAAAAGCAAATATATTTTATTTTGTGAAACAGCTAAGTCTTTTCTTAACCTTTGTGCATCATGAAGGAGTTTCACCATGTTACGCCAACCACCATCGCATGTATATTTTATAAATATAGAATAAAAATACAAAGAGATTTCATATCTATACACTATTTTAGTGACGCAGTGAAGTCTACATTAACACCTTTTTTTGAACGCCCAGGGTGTGAATATATTTTTTCAATTCTGAGGTAGAAGTTGTAAGAACTGTTGTTTTCAAACGAAGATGTTTCAATAATATTTTCTACGCGAGATTCGATATATCCGAGTTACTAACGTCATTGTTTCATTGTTTCGGAGAGAAATGATATCTACCTATCTAATTATGTTGTTCAACAGGGAATATTTAATAGTTATGATAATATGGTTAATTTGATTTTTTTCTTATTTCAGGTAAATATCAAGCTTGCTGACTAAACATCCGGTCATTCACACCGTTCGTATATTTTCAGCTGAGGTTGATTTCGCAAGGTATTTAGCAGTGCATGATTGTAAAATACTGTGGATAATTTTAAATTGTGATGATTGAATTGATACTTTGGATTTAAACCATATATATCTCATTAAAACAGTCATCGCTTCATAGTTATCAGCTATTTTTGTACACCTTATTTCACCATACAGCAGGCAAATTTGTACCATTAATAAAGTCTAACAACATTTTTCATTAAAATAGCATCTTAGCTCAATAAGGTCTTCACGTATCGCTGGATTATACTATTTTCTGGGTTGAAATTCCGCATGGTGTCCTTGCCAAAACATTATGGTCAAGAGCGAACGGCAACATTAATGTTGGTAAATTTCTTCCGGCAATGATAGCGACAGATGGTACCTACGCAATAAAGGGTCATGGAAAAAAGATTGGCACGTTTATTTTCATTAAATAATTACTCTACAAGGCAAAAGCATTCAATCATTAACATACTTTATATCAATTCAACGGAATTATTTGAAATATAATCAAAATCATATGACATATTTTCATAATTGATGATAGTTCAATGACTGGGGTCATGCACTTAAAATGCCACCAAAACCAGATGGTTGATATATGATGAATATAACTTCAGCCTAAGTTCAGCAGATTCAGGCTTCAATTGGAGGAAGTTAGACATATTCAAAATATAGACACAAATGAATAAAAGATCGTAGCACTTTTCCACAGACTTTTTTACTCACTGAGCCGAAACGAGTCGTATGCAGTAAAAAAAAATTGTGGAAAAGTGCTACGATCTTTTTTTTATTTAAATTACTTCAGCACACTATGACAAAATTGAGCTAGGTCGATTATAATTTTACGTCAATTTAAGTGGATATAGGAAGGAATCCTATTTTTTTTTATGAATTCAGATTTATTTCTTAATGTAAATGGGGCTTATACCCTTTGCGCATAGTTATGATGGATTTCTTTAATGTGCCATTCATTATCTATTATTTTTTCGAAGACCTAACAAAACCGCTTTTCTGAAGGCCTTTTCACAAATTTCTGTTTCCGGGAGCAATTTTAATAGTAGAAGTAAAATGGTTTCTACTTTTAGAGTGGTAAGTCCTTTCCTGTTCATCTAATTTTATAATGTTTACGCATTATTAATGCGATAATTTGAAATCGCGTGTGTTACTTATTATTTCGAGTAATATTGGTCAAAATGTCTCACATGTAAATAGCTGCGGCATTTGTCATTCGATACTAAGAGATTTATTCAAAAGTCATGGGTTCTGAAAATCTTATTCATGCTGGATATTTTGAACTCCATCGTGAAGCTCTAATATGGCAGAATAGTCAACCTGCAACTGTGAATGTTTGGGAAAAAATATCGCTCACCTTACCAGTTATTTAAACACATTTAAAAATTTCATTTGGACACTTGTAAACGAAGGTATTTACTGCCATGGCAGCGGTCATAGAATACAGTAATCATTGACTAATCCTCAAATTCACTGACCTGCACATCATTTTCATGCATTCGTTTGTTCTCGTTGAATAAGTTTAGCTAACTTTTGCAAGCTATTATTTCCTTATTAAAAGCTTCTCCTTACTTTAGTAAACTTTGATCATTATAGACCAGAGATAACTAATTACTATTCCATTGAATATGTGTAACGAGTAGTTCAGAGTTTTGTACTTAATTTCCCTTTCATTGATGAATTAGTTAAATTTTTCCATTGTAAATAACTAGAGCCAAGGAATTTTCTTACATTCATTACTTTATTAATCTAATCGCAGCCTGTTGTCAGGAATATTTTCATCCCCTCTAATTATTTCATCATATCAATATATATATCTATATATCTATATATATAAAAGAAAGTCGAAAATCGTGTTAGTTAGAACACTTATAACTCAAGAACGGCTGCACCGATTTCAATGAGATTTGGTTCTTTGGATTCGTCTCAGGCGGGGTTAACATATAGGCCATTAAAAAAAGGATAATTTCACACAAAAAATTCATCTCTTTCCTATGGACATGCTTTTAGGAGTTATAGTAACACAACAATTGATAAGTCGGTCAAAACTACAAATTAAATACTTTGTTTTGTTTTTACCACTTTAATAACTGAATTTAGTAACAATATAACATTTTAATTACTAAATATATTCAAAATATTAATTAAATTGAAATTACATTTTTAAAATTTAATTCGAGCTGATTGTAAGCCCAGCCGTGGCCCAGCTCGAGTTGACACTTCACTACCGTGTTTGTAAACAAATCTCCAAGCAATTGTTGACAAACGGTAATGTCCGTGTTCCGAATCAAAGATGGTTGAATTAGCGAGCAAGAACGAAGATGTGGATGACTAAAACGAGGTAAATTCAAATAGTTCGTACTCTGCATGGATTCGAATCTTTTAAATGTGTAACAAACGAAGACGAAATCACCAACCATCTATCTGAATATTTTAAGTCCTTGGACGTACCTGGCTTACCAAGGCACGATTTACAGAAAAATGTAGTTTCTGTGCTCATGATCTTTCGAAGCCTAAACCAACCATAACTATCCAACGGAACGTGTGTGATCATTAAAAAATTGGTGATGAATGCGATTCACGCAACTTTACTCAAAGGAAAATTCAAAGGTTAGGAAGTCCTCATTCCGTAGATTCCATGATCTCAACTCATCTACATCTACATCTACATAATACCCTGCGAGCCACCTCTAGGGTGTTTGGCAGGGGGTGATCAATCACCAGCATGCAGCATGCATTTGGACTCCCACATGCACACCACACCGTCCAAAAAACGTCCCGTATAATAACAAACTATACTACTATATGCTGTTAGAAATAGAATATAGAATAGAAATTCAGAAACCTCATATTTTCGGGGGGGTTTCCTCATATGCCCTTTTGAGCTTAAACGTATCCAATTTCAAATTCGTTATGCATTCGTGATAACGATTAAAAAATCGCATGGTCATTCTTTCAGTTTTTGTGTTGTTTGTGATCATGTGCTAATGAAAACCCATGATTTTCTCATGGTCAATTTAGCGTGCTATGTTCACGAGTCGATAAACCATCCTCTGTATTTCTTCCTTCGCTTCAAGTGCGTAGCTAGGATAGGGGGTTTTGGGCGCAGCTAATACCACGGGTCTGTAGGGTATAGAAAACTCGCTAAGGTAAGCGGGAAGTGTGGGGGCACTCCCCCCAGACATTTTTTAAGATAAATGGTTCAAAATAGTGGGTTTTGTGGCTGTGTGAATAGTTAAATATGTTTTGTTTGTTAGTCATCCGTCCCCCTAATATTAATAACAAAATCTTTCATAGAAAAATTCTCTAAGCTCTTGGGGGGGGGGTTTATCCCCCAAAGCCACCCGTCGCTGCGTCACTGCTTTGCTTCGCTATATTTATTTAGCTTCATCCGCTTCATCTTGCGCCTGATACAAAACAAAAACTGTTGTTTATCAGAAGGTGGTTGACGCAAGACATTAAACCCGAATGTGTAGGGCTCACCGTGGTGCGTTTACGCATGCAGTACGTTTACGCAGTGCATTTTTTCCAAATAGAGATACTAAAACTGGCCTTAAGTCATTTAATGCGAATGCTGCTTCATAGGGGCTTTTCTTGCACGATTTTGAGCATCATTCAAGCGTCGGTCTGGGGTTGTGTCAACCTGCCCTCTGAAAGGGCCAAGTGTATGCAACAGACTTGGACCTAAAATCATTTTTTAATCAGCTAATAACGCAAATAGCCAACAACTGAATGCGTATAATTTTTATTTCATGAACTGCTTTATTAAACCACAATGCCCAAAATTTCTTAAGCCAAAACGTAAGAAAATTTGTTGAAAAAAATCCGCGTAAACGTGCTCCGATCCACCCCATGTAGATTCAATAAAGAAAATGTCTTTCTGACTAGCAATTTTGGTACTCATTTACGTAGTTTTATTGAATTTGTACCCTTATTTTATTATAATAAATTAAACATGATTAAAAACGATACAGCCGCTCTTGATTTATAAATGGTGTAAGTAAACTGTAAGTTCATTGATTGTTAGGCGGTACGAAGTTCGTCGGGTCAGCTAGTTGGTTCATAATATACTCTTGCGTAAAAAAATATTTTAACTGTTAAAATTGAATATTCTTATTCGTTTATTTATTTTATAGCAGCCAGTAGCTGTAATTTTCCATATCCTTTCATTTATATCCATAATTCTGCGACACACATTGCATTAAATTAAAGGAATTTAAGCGTGGCAGCTGCATCCCGATTCTCTGCAATATTTGCGAAAGCCGTGAGTAATTTCAAGGACATCAAACTTGCGACTGTACAAACTCACATATATTCCTGATACAGCGCTTACTGCGCAGAATATTATCGTTTCACGCTAACTTGCAGCCCTTCTTTAGGAAGTGAACCGTAATAAGGCTAATGCCTTTTTCTTTATTGGATGTCTTACGGAATTTATGGATGGATTGGCGATGTAATTGCTGGATTTATGCCTTAAGTGGATGAAGAAATCAAACCCATTACGTTTCTCAATTAATGGAAAGACATTCGCCCTTCAATAGAATGATAGTCACATGGACACTTCATATAAATATCCTTAGTTGAATGTCTCACTACATAGTAATTTAATTAATACATCTTCGGCTATGTCATATAGTTTTTTTGTTTTTTTTAGATAATGATTTCGATCTTAAACTCTTCTAGCTAATTTTTCTACTGACCCACATCGGCTTCATGAAGCATGAAAGTGCACCAAAACATTATGAAATAATATTCTCATCGAAATTCAATTACATTGCTTTTCTTTTTACTGTGCTCTTTCTAATTAAGCTTCATTTAAAAATTCGTTAAAAGAGGCATTGCAATATTTCCCCGAACTCAAAGCAACGAAAATGGCGAAAGAAATCCTAGTGGACACTCCTACACCGAATGAGCATGCGCAACAAATTTATGCGCCCATAAACTTTTGCGTAGAACAAAATTATTTCAGGTTTAACAACCAAGTGTTTAACCTTATGAAAGGTAAATGGGCTCCCGTTTTTCTCCTCTCTTAGCTGAGAATTTGATCGATAGCTTGGAGAAGGAAATCTTCAGCTCAAACCAAGCCTCTACAAATAATGTAGTGGTATCGATATATAGACGACATTCAATGCTGCTTGGGAGTAAGTGAAAGACAATTGAACATCTTCTCTACCTTCCAAAGCTTCGTACTAAGCTACATAAACTTCAAAGTAAGTATTTCAATGCCTCAATTAATTAATAATAAGGTGTTCCACCACATAGTTCCCCATAACATACTAGATATTCATTAAAAATACTAGATAAATAAAAATATCATGAGGTAATGTTCGTCGATCACACCAAAATTCTTAATTATTGCTTTTCTGAAATAAAATATTATCTTCTCACTGTTTTCGATTGCAATTTTCAATTTACATTGCACAAAATCAGAAAGCCCCATAATTGTTTCGCCATCACTTTCACAACGATTTTAATACCTAACTCACAAAAAATGTCTCTTATCAATAATTTTTGACGCTTACACGACAATCTAGTGTAGATAAAAATTTCTTAGATGAGTTCATGGCTTCGAAGTTGACACGATGATATCATTCCTCAGTTATGTGTGGAATTCCGTCGTTATTCTCTCCCCGCCATTTGAGGTTGATCGCGTTGGGTGATATAGCAAATTATTTGTCACGTATGCATTATTTCCATCCAGTCTTAGCCTTGTCATCGTGCGCACAGATGGGAGCAGTCAAACAGCTATATCTTTTCGATGCTAAAAATATCTTTCTTTCTATTCCAATAAATCTCGAGATGGGAAAAAGATAAAATTTGCGAATTCCACTCATTTACATTCGATCCGCTATTGTTCCCTGTGTTTTACTTCCGATTGTGAGAGTTTTAAAATTTAAGAGATCCATACTCTTCCGTTTTCCTATTCGTCGCCAACTTTTCGAACTGTTCACAATGAAAAATCGATGGCATTAGTCATTTCACAGATAAGTTGATGACGTCACGAGATCAGTCTTTTCGGGTTACCGCTTCTCAGCTACACCGAAGCTCTTCGCATCGTCCTAGAGTGGTTCCTTGCTGTTCTCACTTAGTGCAAAGTTCTCCCTGAATGAGCCCCGACTGTATGAGCTCACCAACTTCACAGATAAGTTGATGACGCCACGAGCTCATTCCTAGCGGGCCATCGCTTCTCAACTACTTCTTAGCTTTTCGTATCGGCCTCGATTGGTTCACAGTCCATAAAAATGTTCTCCCTTAACCTAAATAAGTGAACCGTAACTGTTTATATATTTCAAACTTATGAGGGAATGGCTGAATGGAGAACTTTTACCACCATAATTTATCCCTAGGGGAAAAAGCATGGGGAACTGCGATATAAGGTTGAAAACCAAAAATATGATATAGAGGTAGGAATGATCACCAATACAATATGAAATGCCAGCCACAAAGAACCAAAGTGAAAAAGTTTTCGTATCCTAACAGGGTCATTGATGATTATAATAGACTCCCTACATCATTGCTTCAGACCTTTCCTAGTAACTAAGAGACTTCTAAGAATAGAAGAAAAATTAATTTTGGAAAACTAATTTCAGTGTTAATTTTAAATTTTCGATTTGACTGACTTAGTTTTAATTGGTTATGTAGTTTCATTTGTTTACTGTTACCACCAGGAAAATAGCCAACTTGTAACAATTTGTACAACAATAATAATCTACCGAATTTTTTCGAAAAATTGCGATTTAAGGTCTGATTGAACGATCCGGTTATGATTTAATCTCTGGTCATCCCCTTAGTTAACGTTAACTTTTCAACTAGATGTAACAGATTCGAAAATTATTTCATAAGTGCAAGTTAACTTTATCTTGTGTGGGTAGGAGAATATGCGAAGGAAATGCAATAAGCTTTATTAACATTTTGACCCAAGTGAAAAAAACTTCAAGGCCAGAGTTCTCAGCATCATACGTCCAGTATAGCCTTGAATTTTTTACTACATAAAAATACTTTGCGATTTGTCCATTACTTTGAAATTCGTTTTTCAAAATATCTTTTCACCATTGCATCCGTTGCCTTATCACATTAATGAATTTTACTCAATGAAGTTCTCTTATTTTTATGGTAGCTTCCGTTGAACAAACGTCTTAAGTAGTTATCATTCTAATCTGGGATATTTTTGGTCCAGTAAACGAGCCAAAAACATGGAAATGAACTTCCCAATATAAATTATTATTACTTTTCTTCAAGAAAACATCACCATTCATTAATGGTACTCAATATTACGAAGGCCTCCATTGGCATTGGTTTTTGTGCAACCAAAATTTATTGATAATATTTCAACGTATGACAGATTTAATGTTGATAGATTATAACATTCAACAGCTGGAGGTAATTGATTCTATCCAGTTTAATTCCATTGAGTAAGTGCAGAAAGGTTATTTTGGAAAAATGACCGATGACGTGAATATTTAAGCAATTTTTCATAGCTATTCGGATCAACTTACTCCGGACTGCAGTGAATTAATGAAAACGGCTAATTATCTTCCAAGTATCGAGCTATGAACTCTTCAATTAATATGGAACAGGGAAGTGAAATAAATATATGCCACTAGAAACATAATAAACCGTGGAATCGATTCCCTCTCTGCATCACTGTTCAAACAAAACGGCAAACAAATATTTTTTATTCTAACTGTACTCTGCGAATTCTCTTGCAATGCAAAAAAATTTCTTTAAATTCAAAAATGCTGGAGTTTTAGTATCCAAGTTTTCTATTGATGAGTCTAGTACTGCCTAATTTTTTAAATTCGAAATACTAAGAACCGGTATCAGAAAGAGACTAAGAGTAAAGAATAAAATAAAGAGATATATCAACCCTGCTTAGCAAAAAAATAATCTCCCATTTTAACGACCAAACAATTTCGAGAATCGGCCTGATACAACTATTTTTCATGTATCTCCGATGTCGCAATTAATGCATTGATGGCAAAAAATTATTTCTTATCGCTATTATGATACCTTACACGCGAGTTATATTCAAATCGTGGCCCTTAAAAGCTTGGGTTTATGCAATCTTGCAATCAATGCAAACAAAACTTAGGTCGACGAATAGGTACCTAACTACACTGTTACTCTGTTTCCTTCGAGTTTCTGTGCTATCCGACTCCCTGCTTCCACTGGGAGTGTTGACCAATCTTTTCTGCCCTTGCTTTAGTGTCTTTATCAGTAATTTGTTCTTATTTATACTGTTTTTGAAAGCTAAAACCTTTGGTCTAGAGACCTTGCTTCTTGATTAAAAACTTATTCAGAGCACAGCCACAGCACGTGCTACATTTTAGTCGCTCTTTTTTCTTCGCATGGTTTTGCCTTGGACTTGATTTATGTTTCATACTGCTTAGCATCATATTTCTTTCCATTTTTTGTAACACGTAAATCATTACGCATAGACTGAAATGGCAGACGTGTCGTTTAGATTGCGTACCCATGTCTTTGTATTAAGTTAATAACTATTTCACCTCCTATCTCTTTGATCTACCACCTGCGCATATGGTTCAGCGATATGATTTTTATATATTATGTAGTAATCTTTTTTCAATGTAATTCTCATATTATTACGACAGAAAGAGAACAAATGGTTTAAAGTGAATCGGCACCGAATCCAAATTTTGCAATAAATTTGAAAGACTTACTGCAACTACTTATTCTGATAAATAGGCTTAAAAGTTTCATAAAAACGCAAATTTTCTGTCCAATAGCTTGATGTTGGAATAGTGTTACAAGCAACTAGTTTAAAATTTTCATCATGTAACAGAATATTCATACAGGTACATTGAATGGAGGAAACAGAGCAGGTGAAAAAAATTTGAATGGCTGTTTTTTCTGTAAATGTGATATCATCTTGCTTATGAGTGATGAAGAAATTACTGCCAGGTTGTAGAATATTCAACTAATATAAATGGAGAATGATAAATGGTATAAGAAGTAGGCAAAATATAGGTACGCGTCCCTTCCAAACGGAAAGCTTTTCCCTCCAAACTTGGAAACTTTTCGTGCTAGTATGAAATATTTACTGAAGTAGAACATATCCATATGTATTATGAAAATATATTTAATCTCCAAACTGAAAAAATATATAGGGTTAAAATACACGTTGATATTATGTAGGAATCTGCAGTCAGTAAGGTTCTGAAATTTTACAGTCAAGAAAATAACTATGGAGAACTGCGAAATTTGAAGGATTTGGAAGATAGTGGCTTGAAAGTTAAAAAAGAAAATGAAATTGATATTATGTAACGGAAATGAGAAGATTTTCATGGAAAAATTAGTCTTCTGCCTGAATCATCGAGTTTAATTTTCAATATTTGAGTGAATAATCAGTATTTTTGTATTTTTGCGGGATATTACACTGGCGTGTACTCGGCTCCTAGCTCAACAGTACGTGAGGGTAGCCCGTTAGAATATGATGCATGTACTGCACCTTAGTGCCCAACCAGCAGGCGATATCCATTGGATATCTAAATAAGGTTGATGTATCCGAAACACGTTGTTGTTAGACAATGGATATTTTGACAACGTTACATAGATATCGTATTTGTAACGCCCACGACAAATTGTAAAAATAACGTTGCATATATATTTCCAAGTGCTAATACCCGTGATATTAAAAAATTGTTATTCCCAGCAGTATTTATTAGTAGCCTATGTTTGGTATAGAATTGAAGAGCACAATTATATTGTATATGCGTCTGGCGATCACCAAAAACCATAATAAGTCCACCCATATCTACTCATTAGATGTTGTGAAGATATTTAAAAGATGTTGAAATATAGACCTCCAAGCCCATTGTTGGACATCTGTGCGACGTTTTTTTGGCGGATCCTTTGGATATTTAAAAGATATCCAAACAGCATTAATTAAATTAACATGGAAACTATGCTGATATCATGTGTTAATAACAGCCGACAATGGTGACTGGTTATTGTTGGGATATTTATTTATTTATATTTATTTATTTATTCATTTTTGTATTATTGCATTTTATTATTTATTCAACGATCAACACCCTCTCAAAATTGATTGCTGCTTGGGTGGCATATGCTTGTGTATATGACACAAGCGTATCATACATATACATAGCGTACCATACAAACGTGCCCTGAGGATTACGAAATTTTTTATGAGACGAAAGCGTGACAGGAAAAGACTAAGGTTTATAACGAGTGACGTGCTCCACTATGAGTTTACGATCGAATAACAATAATGAATAATAAATTCATTTTTCGACAAGATCATTCCGTGGGAGAGTGGTGATCGTTTGCCTCTTGGACAGCCAATGGGCGAAGCTATAACTCAGCGTGTTTCGAATGCGTGGGTCGAAGGGGAGGCCGATAAGAGATGAAGGGGCTTCTTCGGAGGCAGATGTGGAGTGTGCCCTGCTGAGGGAGGAGGAGGGAGGCAGCGGGAGTGCAATCGCATTTCAAGGTCACCCCTATCTCCACGGTATGTGTAGAGATATGGTCGAATGAGGCTAATCATCGCGAGCAGCAACAGACGCGGCGGCGCCGGGCCATTTTTGGCGTTCCACAGGTGAATGTGGGTGGGGGATTTTGAATCAAGCAGGGAGTAGGGTAACATGCATTGGATTGGAATTACCCTACATTAAAATAGGCTCCGCATTTCTTGTTAACCCATTGAAACCCAGCGTCGTAATCGAAGTAAAATCATAAAGGTGTACATTTTCTGCTCTATCCAGGAAACATTTAAACAAGGTTTTCTTCTGAGCTGTAAATATTGATGGCGAAATATGTATCTCTCCCTAGAATTATGATTGAGCAGAAATTTTTCACATTTTTAAATGAGAAGTCTTGAAATTTCATTTCTCCCAGAAGAGCACTGGGTTGGAAAGGGTTAATAAGTCACTATAATTGTCAATACTAGCTATCTGCATACATTTATTGGCATGTCATAACACTTGCATGAATCAGTTACTTAGGTAATTCTTCATTTTGTATTGCTAACTAATAGTTTTATTTGCATAGTAGCATTTTCGTGTCCTTAGCACTCTGATACTTTTTGGTATGACCGCATATCGCTGTCCTGTGTTCGGCAAGCGAGCGCGTGTCTGATTTAGGCTATGATGAGTGCTGCATGCCAGGTGTGGAATCATCCCGTGTCACACACCTTGCTGGTGTCTTGCACGATACCACGTAGATGTAGATGATTTGCGCTTGCACAAATAGTATGAGTACCGGGATGGTACTCGAATACCCAGGTAAACCGTGGGCACCGAGAGGCAGCTACGGGTAGAATCGCTGGACGGCGAGAAAACTTTGGGAAAGTTCACTGCACTACTGGAAAATGGTGGATACCAAAGACTTGATGACCCAGGGAGACACTTTGCTCCCCCTCGACCGGGCATATGTTTAGTCATTTTTTTCTTTCTATACATAACGCTTGCTTAAAACTTGAACTATCATTTTGAAATTTTTGGATGAACGACTCTTTGAAACATTTACCTTTATCTTAAGTACAGGAATTTTACATATATGGAGGTATGGGGAGATCATTTAAAATTTGTAAACATAATCTGAAAATGGTTAACACTCTCGCCCTGAAAATTTCAATGTGATAGCGTAAGTTTTATACAAGTACTTTTTTAAAAAGAATTCGATTGGAAGAGAGACATTTGGTCCGAGCAATATGCATTTTCATAGGTAGAAGTCCAATAAGCTTAGACTGCGTAATAGTTTCGTATATTTCTCGAGATTCATTTAGGTAGAAATGTGTACCTACTGAACCGTTCGATTCCACCAAAACGTAAGCATTCCTAACCTACATAAAAATCTCTTACCTTACCAACTGGCATTAGCCCTAAAAGAGTCTGTGCCTCCTGGTTTACTCCTCTCCAGGTATTCCTCTCGACAGCAAGGGGTTGCCATCGACTCAACCCAATTTATGTACTTAAGGTTTTCTTGTGCATCATCCAGCCACTTTTTTTCGCGGTCGCCCCAGAAGTCTTCTCCCCTCTGCCTTCTGACTGATTGTCTGCCGTATTGTCCTATTTTCTAGCATTTTCTCAAGATTACTGAGCCACCTTAGTCTGGCATACCTAAATTGACTTACCAGATTAGGTTTTTCGTGTAGCCTGCAAAGCCGTGCATTGGAGCGGATACACCAGAAGTTTTTCTCCTCGATTGTTCCGTATATTCATCGTTAGATCTTCCTCCCCCTTCTGTCGAGTAAATATTCCCCCCGGTTATTCATAACCCAGGTTTCGGAGGCATATATGACCAAGTGTTGAAGAACTGTTCGGTAAAATCTTTCTGAAGTTCTGGGACTTAATGGTCATGGCTTAAATAAGCACTTGAATGCAAAGTGCTCAGTTTGTTGGGTTTCCGGCCTCGGTGGCCGTGGGGTAGAGTGCTTGCATGCCAATCCGAAGGTAGCGGGTTCGTGTCCCGTCTGGGTAGGTTGCCCCGATCTAGGACATGGATGATCGTGTCCGTTAAATTGTTAAATGTTATGAAAACCCCGATGTGAAGATCAAATAGCGCTGTTTTTGGTTCTGTGGCAATAAATAAAAATAATTAGGCCGTAATACCTAGCCGCATTTACCCTTTCTTTTATTTATAGCTTGTCATCACCATTTTCTTGCATCAATGAGCACAAATATTTAACGGTAGGCACTCTTTCAAATTTTTATGGATAACGAAACGGTACGGATAACGAATTGTGCTGAGGGCTCATTTCCAATCCTTTTCATTACATTTACAGTTTTTCTCTCATTTATGATAAGCCCGGCCCTTCCTGATTCTTCCCCTATTTTTGAAAGGCTTCTATCAGTCTCCACGCGTTCTTGTTGATTGAATCCAACTCTTCCAAATCCAATTATTTGTTCATAAAAATCTCCGCTCATCGAATTCCCTTCACTTTCCCGTCACATATACGAAAATTCTTTTTAAATTCTAGCACGATAGCGTAAGTACTTAGACGAATTAAATATTTTTACCAGATAATTGCATATAAGCCTCGCCAGTGGGTTTGGTCAAGTTTAACTGCTTAAGAGCAAAACTACACTATCCATGGAGGAATTTTATATGCTCTACTGATTTAAATTACCAAATGACGGTATTTAAAAATGGCTAACATGCTAAAGGCAATGTATATTTTGATTATTAATTTAAAAGGGAGCATTGTGTTACGGCAGATTGTTTCCAGTTTCCCAAAACACATTGTAAATGCGGTTACAAAAACAATTAACAAAATGCCACCACTAGGTCATAACGACCCATGGCAGTCATATTTATAAGCATCATTTTTTAGGCATATCAGTCTTCAATGACATTAGGTCATCGCCGATCTCCTTCTCCGGCCACAAGAAATGTGATGACGTAAACGCATGTTGACCATTTGTTAGACGAAAGTGGTGGAACTTCTCCTACTTATTTTTTATAGTAGAGGCACTTACTCATGATGTTGCTAAGCGAATCTTCCTAGCCCTCTCAATGGTTTTCCAAGTGTCCCTTACGTAAATATTTCCCCTTTGAATTTCGCTACAATCTGTAGTACGTAGTTTTCTTTCCCATCCCGAAACAATTAACCTGCTACATAGACCAAAATTTGTGTTTATTCGAAAGCACTGGTTTCTAATTTCGATTTTCTTTTCCGGTGTTTCAGATTGTTGATATTTCGGATAAGGAAAAATGAACCGAATTAAAGTAACCCGCAAAGAAATAATTGGTGTTATTGCACATCGGATTTTAATATATATATGTTACATTTAAAAGGACACCACAGGTAATATAAATATTAAAAAATGTCATGATAGGCAACAAAAAAACTTAGACAAAAATAAAAGAGAACTCACACGTGAGGTTTCGAATTTTCGACCCGTTTGGGTCTTCGTCTGGAAGGAGACAAGTGGAGACTGAGGAGGAGGATAGAGGATGACCAGAGGCTGAGGAGACTAGGATTAGAAAGTGGTATGGAGAGGGTGGGGAATGGGGGATGGGAAAGAGGAGAGGGCTATAAAGATCAGTGGGCCCTGTTAAGACCAGGCGGGTTGAAAGCTTGATGTGGCCATATGCAAGACTGCTCTAGAGTTTTCAATTCTAGCGGTGAGGCGGAGGGTGGGAGAGTATTGATACGTGGGAGATAGATATACAGGGTGATTCAAAAAGAATACCACACAACAACTTTAAAAATGTGTATTTAATGAAAGAAACATAATATAACCTTCTGTTATACATCATTACAAAGAGTATTTAAAAAGGATTTTTTTCACTCAAAAACAAGTTCAGAGATGTTCAATATGGCCCCCTCCAGACACTCGAGCAATATCAACCCGATACTCCAACTCGTTCCACACTCTCTGTAGCATATCAGGCGTAACAGTTTGGATAGCTGCTGTTATTTCTCGTTTCAAATCATCAATGGTGGCTGGGAGAGGTGGCCGAAACACCATATCCTTAACATACCCCCATAAGAAAAAATCGCAGGGGATAAGATCAGGGCTTCTTGGAGGCCAGTGATGAAGTTCTCTGTCACGGGCTGCCTGGCAGCCGATTCATCGCCTCGGGTAGTTGACGTTCAGGTAGTTACGGACAGATAAGTGCCAATGTGGTGGCGCTCCATCCTGCTGAAATATTTAATTCGCCGACAGATAGTGCTTAGCTCTGCCTTTTGTCGTTGCAGAGTTTTAAATTCCTAAAGTTGTGGTATTCTTTTTGAATCACCCTGTATAATGTATAAATTTTTTTCTTTTTTGAATAGGCATAAACGAAAAATTCATCCCAAGGACGAAAGACAGTGGTCATAATAGCCAGAAATTTCATATTAAGCTTGCGGAAACGCTCAAATAGAGGTTGAGTGAAATTTGGTTAGGGGGGCACATCCATTAATCACGTAAGGCATTTAGGGAGGGGGAGGGGGTGTAGTCGATTCTCACCCAATCTCACGTGGGGGAGAGGGAGGTTTTGGCAGGTATCACGTAATTTTTTTCCACAAGAAACAGTTTAAAATGTGATTATAGACAACGATCTTAATAGTCTTCAAAACGAGCCTTAACTAATCTAAAATAATAATCATGAAACAAATTGTTTATTCAATAAAACCAACGCAATGAAGCATAGATATTAACGTGTTTACACTGAAAATACGCATTTTGAAAAATCTCACGTTAGATTATATTTAGACTTTAGATTTGGAAGTAGATATTTATTGCTCAAAGACAAATGTCCTCTAAGAACAAAAACAATTTACTTGTACAAAACCATAGATTAGATTTAAGCATATAATTAATTAAACATAAAATCATGAAATCGACTCTCTTAAAATCATGTAATCAACTTACTCGTTTTGTGCGACAAACTAACCGGACAATATAACAAAAATTTCAGAGTGAGGGGGTCAAGCCAAATCTCACGATATTTCACTTAGGGGGGGACCCAAAATCGCCAAAATCACCTCACGTAATTAAGGGAAGCCCCCTTAATTTTCAATAAATCGTGAATTATTTCCAATGGAAATGAACTGCTAAGATAGAAAACCAGAGGAAAATATTCCGAAGGGATGACAAACGAATCATAGCTGACTTGAAGAAAGGCACGGCAAAGTGAGATAACCACAATTGTTGGTGTGAATATAGTCATGATTGGGAACATACGCTTGGCTGCTGATCTAAGAGTGCCAGGTTCAAATCCCGGATCGAACTCGCTCAAATAAAATCCTCAGACAGCGAGGTGGTCCAGGGAAAGGAACTGCCCCCTACCCGAAATGTGTGGTATTCACACGTCAGTGGATAAGTCTGGGGTGAGCTCGATCCTCACCCATCCAAACTAGCCATCGGGTTGAGCATACTAACATTGGCAACTTAATATATTTCTTAGCACTCCATGAAATAGATGAGTTTGTACGCAGTCACGCGCACTGGTGCAAAGTTAAATGTACCAAAGGATGAATTTCGCCATGAAAAAATATTTGAATTTTTTAATTTGATATTTTCGCATTCGGGCTTAATCAAATATTTGTTCATTGCGAACTTCGTCCTTTAGTGTGTTTAATTAATAGTTCTCTTAATTTGATGATGATGGAAATTATGTTCAAATGTACGCTTTATTTTTTTTTAAGATATTCTAGTTTTTACCCTCAATAAACTGAATAAAATTGAATACTCTCGTAAATTTAACTCTTGAGTGTACGATGTTTACCCAGCCACTTCTAGGAAAAGAACCTAGCCGTATTAACTCACCGGTTCCCTCATGGCCAACTAAGTTAGTTAAGCAATGATGTATCTAGACTACGCATTAATGAATGGTCATTCATATTCTAATCGTGGTACCCTTGTCTGCTGTCTGTGAGTGGTAGACAGGATAATTATAGTATGGGCCAAACACTATGGATCAAGAAAAACCCAAGGGGCAGGATACCTGACAAAGGCCCCCAACCACGCAAGCTCTCCATCTAGAAATTGCTGAAATAAATTCTGGGGATTCTTTTAAACGGATGGAACCGATTTATAAAATATGTTTCTGAAATATCTCACTGAAGTGTAAAACAGTGGCTCCAAACCGGTGGTAAGCGTACCCCGAACCAGTCGGGGGTGCGCCGAAAATAATCGGTAATAGCGGACGCCAGGAACTACGTATCACTTAACTAGGAAATATGTATGCATATTATATGGGGTATTAAAACAAATTTTCAATCTATAACATTATTTATAACTGAAAATTCCTTCTACTCGTAGTGAAACAATGTAATTAAATCCGCATATTACATTTTGGGGGTAAAACATTAGTTATACACATATAGAGGGGTACAGGAGGATGAAAAGGTTGGGGACCACTAGCGTTTCTAGATTCAGAGGGTTTTCAGCAGGGATGGAAATCGAAACTAAAGGAAAGTCAAAAACTAGCCAGGGAGCTAAACTCGTAACACTTTCTGGCAAAGACGGGAGAGGTGAAAAGTCTCATTGCATTCGTGTTCTGTCATATTCTAAAAAAATGTCGTGGAAATATTTTCACATAGTTATCACAGAAACAGTTTTATATGATGAAACAAATTACCCCAACAGGGATTACGAGGGAATTGAAGAATTCGTAGCGGACAGTTTCGTCGGCTTTGCAGCGGACTTCTTCGGGTTAATGAAGTGTCATTGATCTGAAGAAGTCAGCAGATATACCGGCGAAACTGTGGTCTACAGAAATGGACACAATCGGTGCATATCTCGAAAAGCTCTCCTCTGAATCTTCACCACACCGCATAAGTCTACTCAAGGAATAAAAAATCCCATCTTCCGTTTAGTATAGTACCTCTTGTTAACCAGGGATGGCGATCAAAACTTAACGAAAGTCAAAACCAGTAAAGTTTAAACAGTTTCGTTCCCGGGAGCGAAATGAAGAAAAGAAACGGATTTAATCCCAGGGAGCTTAATTCAGGGTCGAAATGAAATCGGAGTCAAAACTACTTCGGGTTTAAACTAAAACTCTGGAACGAAACGAAACACAGATTATGTTTCGCACCGGAGGGACCACGTGCTTCACCTTCGAACAATTAAGTTTCGACCCACACACCGAGTACCAGGTATGGTTGAATCAAGTAGAGGCTCGGCCTACCGCCATATATGCACGGAGCACTCATATTTTGACCACAAACAGGAGAACGGTGAACGCAAACTGGGCATTCAATTTTTAAGCACAATGTATTAACCTCTCTACACGTTATTGGTCGAAACTATTCCCTCTTAACCCTCTCCATCCAACTTCTGGGATCGAAACTTAACAATGATCAGCAAAGGGTGTTGATTAGTTTAGTTTAGTTTCGTTCCCGGGAGTAAAGTTTCGTCCCTGGTCGAAGCTAAACTCCTTGACGATTTTAATTTCGTTCAGTAACGAAACTAAACCTGGGCCTCGTATTTTCGTTTCCCTCCGGGTAGAAACAAAACATTTTCGTTTCGTTTCAGTTGCCATCCCTGGTTTTCAGTGCATATGAGATCAGTGAATGGACTTGGCTCACTTAGATTTCTTTTATTGTACCATTGGAGACCCCTTTGACACCGGGTGATACCATGAAAATGAGCTCCGTGACTTTTTATGGCTTTTCCTCTCTCCTTCTAAGTTATGATTTCACCCCGGCCCCTTGAAGGTGACTTCGAGAAAGGCCGAAGGCTGGCTCCTTGCATTTAGTCTGTTGAGAATGCATCTGATGTGAAGCTCCTTTTTATGCTTTCATTAAAAAAACCACTGATGTATCATCTTAGCTTTAAGATAATAGTTGAGAAGAATTTGTTATTTAGTACGTGATTAACCAGTGGAGAGTTAAATTTACCACTGCACGAAGGCTGCCTTTGCTGAAAAAAAAACTATATACTGTATATGCTGTATGAATGTCCAGTTCAACAGCTAAATCAGTGAGCTATTTTGAATGAAAAGTAAAGTGATAAGGTATTTCCTATTAATTTTTCTCCGGAATAAAGACGAAAATGCAATAAATGATAGCTTTTATATGCGTTCATGGAAATCAATATCGTAAATCCATCTGAATTCATCAAAACTCTGAATAAGTTTTCATCCTTCTTTAGAATAAAATATTTTCTCAGACTTAACGCAACTTTCAAATTTACCAACGCAACTTACCCCTCCTGAATGATGCTTCAACTCTATTTCTTTCTCATTTATTTAATATTGATATCACCATCGATAAACTACTTTTGATTTTTTCTTGAAAATAACACTTGTCAATCCGTCGAAACTAGTGGAATAGTACCGACGCCGAGATTTTAATGTAGTTAACAAACCATATAGATCCACAAAGTCACACTAAATTCTTTCTTTTCTAATCGTGTAGTTTAATCTGTATTTTTATTTAATTGAAGGAACTAATTCTATTTATGATTTTTCATGGACACCAATATCTATTGAGTAAGACGGTTTCATTCTAAAACTTCAGATCTTACTATTCAGTACGTCCACAGGTCCTCCTTCTTGCCCTATCTCTCTGCCCCGACGAATTTTCTGTGACTGGGTAATGAGACCGGTCAAATTTAATGATTGAACACGCGTAAAAAAAGTGCGCCTGTGCAGTTTAAAGGGAAGGTTATCCGTCTCAGCTCGGTCAGAATCAAGGGGGTTGGAATGTAGTGGTTGGGGCACCAATGGTTCCGAGCGTGGAGCGAAGTGTGGCAGGAATAGGGATTCTCGGATAGGATAAGCCACGGCTACTTTTACCAAAACATTGGCAATCCCATATTGCCAGTGGCGCAGCGAGAGGGGGGGTTTTGGGGGATAATCCCCCCTGAACTCAGAGAAATTTTTAATTTTAATCCATTATACTTAATTGGATTGATATTACTAACAGAATAGTGTAAGTATTAATAAAATATCCCTCAGAAAGCCGTAAAAATCACCATTTTGAATCATTTATCTTAAAATTCTGCAATTTATTGATCTCGCACCTACCGCTTATCCTGGTGGGTATTCCATACCCCCACACACCCCGGCATTAGTTGCACCTAAACCCCCCCAGCCTTAATTCCTGGCTGCGCCCCTGAGGGTCAATGATTATTATTTGTTGAAATTTTTGGTCATAACTCGTTAATACATTAAAATTAACTATGTAACGCACACCGTAAACCTTTTTTTTCTTACTTCATTAGTAGGCTTCCTGAAGTTACGTCTCGAACATCTTTTCCCAAGGAAAGCATTATTATCAATCACCACGGTCACGTTCTACAACCAGCACTGCTGGAAATAAATTTTTTTGAATAAGTTCAACAGATTCAGGCTTCAATTGGTGGAAGTTAGACATATTTAAGTAAATGAAAGGTCGTAGCACTTTTCCACAAGAATATTCTTGTGGAAAAGTGCTACGACCTTTCATTTACTTAAATTTTTTTGAGTTTAAACTATCAATTTCCCTGCATTTGTATATGTATTTAATTTTATTATAGCCAATGGAAACCTAAAAATTGCAGAAAAAGGTGTTTATGTATGTTTTAATCACAAGACTATGTAGATAATTTTGAGAATTCCAATTTTACCTAATATATTAGGTAATTATATTTTATGAATTCCCTACTGAACTCTCTGCAAGATATAACGTCAGCTTCGTATGAGTTGAAAATTTTTCACAGACGCAAAAGATGAATTCAAAAAATCGGGTCTAGATGTTATTATTAATTAATGACAGTAAATGGATGATTTACATGCACTCTTTGATATCTACATTACTTAATTTACTTTAATTATAAAGGAAATGCCTGAGGCAAAAATGATTCTTCATTAATTTTTATGTATTAATTTAAAACCGTTCATATTAAATATAGGTGGCAATTGTAGTGAATTGTGTATCGTGTAGGATTACTGTCCCTAAAACCTCGGTTTTCCGGATGAACGTTACTGGGAAGAATTCCCTAATCAAAGTTAGGTGCATTTAAAATCAATATATGAATTTCAGAATGGTAGATGTCAATTTAGCAAAGATTCATCCTACCTTTCATGTACATTTTTCCTGAAAAACTCCTATTGAATATTGGTATGGTAACCTTACTCCAATTCCTTAATCGATTTTAATACTTTTTTATGGCACCAAACAATAAAATATTCTGAAATTGACCAAGGCCATGGAATTGACGTAACTTTGAATTGATGTAAAAGCATCTTGGATCAACATCAATCCACAGCATAAGGTCAGAAGTGAAGAGTGGAAGAAGATTATTCCATTCTGAGTCTTCTCAGTGCTTATTCTCCTCAGCCTATTCAGTAAGAACTGCTTTATCTCACCCTTCCAAATGGCACGACCACGATTGATTTAAATTTCCTCTCTGAGACAGATGAAGGTTAGTTTTAAGTGATTTGGGACCATATAACGGCATGTGGCTGAAAATAAAGTTAAATTCCTCAGCCAGTAGTCACCCAGCGCCAATTTGACAACGGTCGTAAGCTTGAGTATCCCAACGCAAGGCTTCTATGGTGGACGAGGGAGTATTACTAAAGAAGGCAGTAAAAAATCAAGACAGGGATAGAAAATTTTAATGAATAAAAGGGTATCGTGAAAGCAATGAGGGTAATCAAGGTCGGATCCATGAATTATTTTGGGGGTGGGGAGCACATGCGTCTGAATGGCAAACGGTCCTCTCATATTTGGAATTAAGAAAAGCATACAGCAAATACTGCACGAAATATAGGTATTCATCTTCATTCTCCATAATACAAAACAAAACTAAATTAATAATAATTACGGGACCGCATTAAAAATCTTGTGCATTTTTTAAGCGTTTTAGAGGCACATTCCCTCGAAATAAAGTAGTTCAGGGCAGTCAGAATCCAAGTTTTAGGTATTATGAAAATATTTTATATCCTTTTTATGTATGTACTATCGTTTTCAAAAGTATGTAGACACCCACGAGCCCCATTTAACTGATGTGGTATGGTCGGTAAAAACTTGGAAGGTTGGCACATGAGGTAGCCTGCATCTCTCACCAGTACGCCGACAAGAGCCGACGAGTACGGACGCGGGGGCGATCGGGATAGCGAGACAGGAGTCAAACTACAGGCGCAATATCCCAAGCGGATGGAATGCACTGAGGAAACTCACGTCCACGCACACGTTTTGGCCCTATGGAGATTTTTCATTTGGGCTCTGTGGCGAGGTTGTTCCTCTCTTTAGATTCAAATTTGGACTCACCGTGAACACGGAATGTGTGTGTATGTGGCTCCGTAGTTGAGGAGGATTACTTCACGCGCATTTGATGCACTGATGTTATGGGGGGGTTTCGAATCTGAGTCAATTGTATTTTATTTATTTTGTGAAAGGTCAATTGATAACATCAAAATTATAGATATAGTTGACTCAATAAAAAAAAATAACACCGAATTTTTTCAGCGACTATTTTTTTTTAAATCCTCAATCCGCCAAATCAATGACTCAATAATCCTCAACACATTTATTTCTCAGCAAATTTATTCAAAGAGTGGATATAAGCAGGGGAAGAGGAAGAGGTTGTAATTTGTCCTTGCTACTGTCCGTTGAAGAAATGGATGATATCCACCCGGTCATAAATTTATATTATTTATATCAATGACGAATTTAAATAATTTTTTCTCATGAAAACAATCTTAATTTTTGTAATGATGTTCTCCCTGTTATGGATACTCTTAGTTTCGAATACAACACAGATGATTAGGTTCATTGATTCCTGTAACGACAGTTTAAAGACTGTTTTCTAACATAATGGAATGAACTCCCCTTGAAAGCATTAGCTCATGGAACTGACATGAAAGAATCTTACAAGAATATGTAGTAAATTTTTCACTACGCAAACTTTGTGGAAAATTAAAAGTAGCTGCATTTTTACTAAGCATATAGTTTGACTGCACGAAATATTATTGCTTCTTCTGCGATTGGGATAGCAGAGACAGAAAAAATCATTACTTGAAAAAAGATTGGCTATAACGTAAGCACTCGTTACTGGATTCAAAAATGTCCCTTTCATCTTTTTTTACGATCCTAAAAATATTATTTTTTCTCCTCTAAGTATTAAATTAGGGGTTTTTAAAAATTGTGTAAAAGATATGTGCTAAAATGGTGCAGGTTTTACTTATTTGAAACAAATGTCCTAAAAATGAGTGAAAACAGATAATAGATGGATTATTTTATTGGACCACAGATTTTTTTTAGGAAGCGCTGAAGAATTCGTAATTTTGACAGCAAGAGTTCAACAAAAAAAAAGCGCGTGGAAGGCATTCAAAAATGCATTTGAAGGTTTTCTAGGAGAGAGAATGGCTAAATATCACCACAATCTGGTGGTTAATGTAATTAAATAGCACAAAAAATGGGCTGCTCTACGTATTCAAAACAAATCACCTCATTCGCTCACACCTGGACTTTTTTCCTACAAACCTTGGCGCCGTTAGCGTTCAACACGATAGGTGTTTCCACCAGAATATTCTACTGATACACGAACGGCACCAACAAAAGTTCAGTAACATTTTATCAGATTAGTGGTGGACACTGAAAAGGGATTCGACAGAAGCTAAATGTGCGAGAAAAATGCGAGTGAGTACCCATTTTTCACATTATTTTAACTCACAATTGATTTACTTGAACTCCCTTGAATCCCCGTTGAATCCGATTGTCCTAAAAAAACTGAACGTGATAGAAAACATCTGGGCCCAGTTTCGGAATCAGCCCGAAAAATACCAGAGGATCGACAAAAAACATGGCTAGAACAGGAAAAATTATTTTTTGGCTGATCAGTGTTATCGATTGAGTTGCAAACATCATGATCTACGACCATCATTCTGATTTCAACGAGTGTATCTGGCTATTTATTGAGTATTGTCCGTAATATGAGTAGAAATGTTTATCAATGGAAATTGGACAGTAGTAAGGACAAATTACAGCCTCTGCCACTTCCCCTGCTAATTTCCACTCTTTGAATAAATTTGCTTGGAAATAAATGTGTTACGGCAGATTGAGTCATTTATGTTAAAAAATTAGTCGCTAAAAAATTCGGTTTTAATTTTTTCATTGAGTAAACTATATCTATTATATTGATGTTATCAATTGACCTTTCACAAAATAAATAAAATACAATTGGTTCATATTCGAATCCCCCCCGGCGTGAAGTGTTCCTACTCAGCTACGGAGCCACAGACACATTCCGTGTTCACGGTGAGTCCAAATATGAGTCTGAAGAGAGGAAACCCTCGCCACGGAGCTCGCAAGAAAACACACCGAAGGCCCAACATGAGCGTGGACGTGAGTTTCCTATCCACAAGGGCATTTGAGCCTATAGTTTGACTCCTGTCTCGCTAGCCCGGTCGCCCCCGCGTTCGGCCTCGTCGGCTATTGCTGGCGTACTGGTGAGAGATGCAGGCAACCTCATGTGCCAACCTTCCAAGTTTTTACCGAACCTACCACATCATTTAAGTGGGGCTCGTGGGTGTCTACATACTTTTGAAAACGATAGTACAAGGTTCTGCAGGTTATGTATAGAGAGACCACAGCATCAGAGGACATATTCGTTAAATGTGGGACGTCTTGATGTAAAAACATCTACACATTGTTTTGATCCCATTCGATAATCTATTATTTACCTTTATCAATCAAAAAATGTTTTCTAGATCCATTTTGGCCAGAAAACTTCAAACTTAAGAGGTAAATGGGGAAGACTTTTTCCGTCACACTGAATTGCTGCCGTTGTTATCGTTATTACATACCAAGTTATTTTAATGAATTGCGACATTGGGTATGAGGAAATTCGTTACCGTCATGGTTCGTGGAAGGAATTCTAGACATTTCAGCTTAAATGACAACAGATGAGGTCCAGGTAGATAGATTGATGGGGGAAGAGAATTGACACCATCATTCTTGGAGAACGGCGCTAGAAATATGCCACATTCATGATATAAAAAAATTTTGAATTGATAAAGGTAAATAATACGTTATCGGATGGAATAAAAACAATGTATAGATATTTGTACATCAAGACGTTTTGAAATAAATTTTTGACGGTGCTGTAAAAACTTCCATGCATTAAAAAATACTCGAGGTTTTAATCTCTAACAAAATAACTTCAATGTGTCAAAAAGGTTTTTTTCTTCTATTTTCTGGTCAAATTGATGTAAAATGGCCCCTCTGATCTGAGAGCCCTTTGTAAGTGATTTAAACTCGCCTCAAAGCTCAAACGGCATTAAAGCATACTATTCCGAGAATGTTTGCGGGATCGGGTTGGTGTGGTGGGTAGAATGTTGGCTTCCTACTCCGTGGGCTCGGGTTCAAATCCTGGTGGTGGCAGAGAATTTTCAGAGACTGTCCAATCCCTGCTTGAATATTCTGTGGTTGACATTTCAAGCGCAGCATTCCGTCCGTCGGATGTGACGTTAAGCCATGGTCCCCTTGGCGCCTTTCTTTAAGATCAGGCTAATCCCGACGCCGGGTTTCACTCCTTCCTTTCTTCCCTACCCTTCCCTCATGACGTAAATGACCCTGGCTGTCGGTCGCCTCCTCCAAATACCATACCAATTTTGCATCGCCAATACCGGCCAGCTAGATATCCGCTTCCCCTGCCGATGCCATTCTGATTCTTGGGCCACTTACTGGCAGGGGAAAATTTGTTGCACAGTGTGACCACGTTCACCCAAAATTCTGACATGATGTCTTACCCATTTTGCTCCAACGCTAGTGAGGTAGTGCTCACTAGCTGTTTGCTGAAGCTAAAGAAAAAAATGACCGCTTAAGCGCGAGGCTGTCACAAGGAAAAGGTGTTGGGGGTTCACTTAGACGGAGAAATTAGGGTGCCTATTCGAGACTCAAATCACCGATGGCGGCGCTGAAAGCAGTGACGTAATTTGCCAATATGGCCGACGCATCGAGGATATTGTTATGATGATAACATAGGCGCAATAGGATGAGTCGTCGAGCCACTCGATAATTAAAGTAGAAAATATCTAAGGAGGTTTTCTTGGCTTTGAGGAGGTATTCCCACGGGCAACGACAAATAACAGTTAAAATTAAGGAATTAATAAATTTTAGCTGGAATAACCTCTACTATCTCACGGACATTACTCAAGGGTTGCTAATGACCATAAATGAGTGACTGCGATAATAATAACATTATTCTCAGCCCAATAGAAAAGAAAAAATGCAATACTTACGTCAGTTACCCCAAGTGCATTCAAAAAACAAACCACCGTCCCAGTAAATGATGAAGTGTAGCAAAAAATGGCAACTGAAAAGGCATTTTCAATGAATATGAATGCTTAAAATATATTACTTGCGACGTTATGATGGCTGATGGATACCAAAACTAAAATTAGAAAAATCAGTAAATTCCCAGAAATTCCAATGATTTGTCAACGTGGTTTCCTTAGGTATCCTCGGAGCTCTACTTCCGAATTCGGCCAATAGTTGGCGTATTGTTTGTCTGCATTCTCGAATACCAAAGAATTTGTTTGACGCAGCTCACCATTCAATGATTCTATCAGTTAATCTTTTCACACCCACGTATTCCTTCACCTTCACATCTCTTCTTCATCATTTTTCACATTTCTCACAAGCTCATCTTCATATATATGAAGATGAGCTTGGTCCGACATCACATCTGGTCCGGTACAGTGACACACGTTCCAATACGGTAGTGGTCATATTTACTTTAACGGCTGTAGTACTGCGATGTGGAAGGCAAGTGGAAACCACCACATTTATCATTTAGAGGAGTCGCAACAGCTCCACTCGTGTTATGCAAAAGTGAGGTTTTAAAATGCGGTGATGAAGTTCTTTATATCTTATTTCTAGGGCGTGTCCAAGAGACCTCTGTAAAAACTTTCTTGTATCTCAAGTTCGAAAATTTCTCTTCAATATTCTTCTGATGTAAACATTTTGTATTTTTGAGATACTAGTCATATTAAGAAGTGTATACTTTATATCCCATGAAAATTTAGAGATTATATAAAGAATTTAAAACGGATATTACATCACGAAGAGAGATAAAATACACCCAAGCATGGGAGTGATGCTTTCTCTTAATGCCTTCTTCAAACTTTCCCCCAAGGATACAGCAACAGTCCCATGACTCGATGGTCCGAAATGGATGAAACGCATCGAAATGCATTTGACGGTCATAAAAGCATAAAAGCAAAATCCAGAAGCTTACCTAACTTCCTGTTGCGCCTATTCTTATAGCAGAGGAAATTGGGCATCTGATATCTCCAAGATGACTCCTCAAGGCGTCCCTAATCTAGATCCATTGTTGCCGTGCAAGAGGTTTCGTCAATATTTGAGAGCCCAGTGCCCCCTACGAAGGAGGCGTAATCAAGACTCAGTCAGTGAAATAGTACGCCGGCAAGCCGTCAGTAGCTTCCGATAAGGCCAAGACAGAGAGAATGCAATTTACCAGCGTTGTTTCGTCATCTCTTAAGGCGTCACGTGATCCCTCTTCTCCCCTCCATTAGTCCATCCGCCCCCCAGCGAGTCTCTTGAAGTTCACGAACTCGTCCGTTTTTTTCCTCTCTCTGAGACTGCTATCCGAGCTCGTAATTTGCGATGGGTCATTCCTCGTGAATGTAACTGGGGCAAAGTCATCGAGTCATGGGACTGTAGCTGTATCCTCAAGGAAAGTTTGAAGAAGACATTAAGAGGACGTATCACTCCCGCATGATCGGGTGTATTTTGTCTCTCTTCGTGATATAATACCCGTTTTAAACTTGTTCTATAATCTATAATTTTTCATGGGATATAAAGAATACACTTATTATTATTACTTGTATTTTAAAAATGCAAAATTTTTATATCAGAAGAATTACTGAAGAGAAATTTTTGAACTTGTGGTACAGGAAAATTTTAACAGAGGTTTCTTGGACACACACTATAAATAATATTCGAAGAACTATAGTAATTTTCCGCATTAAATAGAGTGGAAATTTGCGACAATTGTTTATTATTATAATAATAATAATAAATTCGTTTATTTCGTGGGCCTTGTGGCCCATGAGAAAATTATTGAACAACTTTTACAAGTTCAGCATGACATTACATTCATAAAAGAAAAAATGAAAAGGAATACAAAAGATTCACTCGTTGCAAACCGCCGTTAACATACAGACAATTCGGCAAAACAATATTAACGCAAGGAAAAATATCATACTGCGGAATAACTGACTAATTATTACAAGAAATTAAGGCGACAATTTATTATAACAATAGTGTCAAACAAACAGTATTTTAAAGAAAAAATAAATAAAAAATTAGTATAACACTCTAATTTAACACAATTTTAAGCTCAATTTTCTGCAACCATATGTTTGAGCCATTCGATTTAACACCGTTTTAATTTTACTTCAATCAATTTTAAACAGACAGCATTTTAGGGTTATTTATTAAGATATCGTACACCTGGGATTTGAAGGCATGTATGGATTTAATATTTCTAATTTTGGATGGTAGGGAGTTCCATACTCTATCTTCTCATTATCATACTAGTTCATTATTTTATCACAATGAATATCCACAAAGGGAACTCATCAACAATCGACCTGACACCCTGGAAATTTAAGTATGATATTATGTTTTTAATGGTTATTCAAGTGTGCCTTTCCTATATACTTTCCTTTTGAATTTCTCTGTAACCTGTAGCACGTACTTTTCTTTTCTATCCTGCTACAATGTTCTGCCTGCAATAGAATTTACACATACTCGCTGGCGCTTCAGCCCATGACATAACCAAATGGGTAAACTGGCCATTACTTTTATATTAAGCTTGTAGACACCCTCAAATATAGGCAAAATATAACTTAGTTACTGCCATTAAGGTCAACTATACACACCCTGTAAATTTAACGATGATTATATAGGTTTTAAACAAGTAATTTGGCGAGAAAAAAATCGGTCAAGTAGAGATTTTTCGTTCTCTTTTTGTCAAGATATTCCTTCAAGAGGGCTTCTCCGACTCTACTCCAGCTACTAATGTACTTGGCTGGTGATATTTTGAGCATCTACTAATCACACTTTCTGAAATCAAAGTAAAACGTCGGAAATTTAACCCATATCCTCCCGCCGTAGACTTATGGCTGCAACCTACCATTCTGAGCATATGAAGCTCCTGATGAAAACCCTCACTCCTTATTGCTGTCGAACAGTGACAAATATGTGTATGAAGATTTCAATAAATTGTTTGCTTAGTAGATCATTTTTGCAGCCGGTCACAATAATCCCAATGACAGAAAGACACAGGGGCGAAAGAGAAAGTCAAGTAAGTTATGGATACTTACCGTCTGTAAATTAAATGCTATTAACACATAAGTGTACAGGAAGTGGCATCGCATAGATTGCTTTAACTTTCCATCACCTAAAAGTGTGCGTTCCCTGAATATTCATCCTGTCTATCAAGGTCCTTTGTAGAAATTGAACGACATTATATTCTGACCTCGTTACCTTTGCCGCTATATGACTACGAGTCATTTTGAAGAAACTAGTTGATGCATCACCAAAATATTTCACCGGATTATTATCCCTTTGAGAGCCAACCGATTTACTAGTTGCTATGCTAAAAGTGCCGGGGCGTTTTTGCTGATTTTGCAGTAGGTTGGTAAAAATGATTAGGTCCCAAAAACAACTAAAGGTACCTATACATTTAAAAACCTTAGGAAATCTTTATTACATGTTGTTTCACATTTTTAATGTATTACGTATTTGACGAAGTTTTGGTAATGTGAGTTAATTTTTATAATTGAAAGAAAAAAGTTAATGTTAAAATAAAATGAAATATTGACTATTGAATGATTAGTGAAGCATCAGCATCTAAGAGTGACATTGCAGGAGAAGCACTATCACGCTCCTGGCACTTTTCGCGAAAGATGGGAGGAGCGTGATAGCGCTCCGCAGCACTCTAAGGGTTAAAGACGATCATAAGAGCAACGTACCCAAACATCTTCACAATCGCAACCAAAAATTTTTCTTGGTGGAGATGGGTGAATATTTTCATAGGTGTCCAGTGAGCGATAAAACGGCTGTGACATTGGTCGCTTCCTAATTGCTGGGTCGATTTTTAACGGAATCTTAGCTCTGGAAAGCTATATTTTTGTCAAAATTAGGCACCGCCATGAATAAAATGCCTCATTTTATTTCATGAATGGTTATAATCCCGACGCCATGCTTGCCACCTTATACGCTAGCCTTCCACTTGCCTCCTAATTGCTGGGTCGATTTTTAACGGAATCTTAGCTCTGGAAAGCTATATTTTTGTCAGAATTAGGCACCGCCATGAATAAAATGCCTCATTTTATTTCATGAATGGTTATAATCCCGACGCCATGCTTGCCACCTTATACGCTACCCTTCCACTTTGCCCTTACTCATCGCATTGTATCTTGAGGATTGAGTATGTAGAGGGAAGGACACTGAGACCTAATCGCCAGGCCTAGGGATGTTCTATTTGGATGGCACTGTCACCAGTCCCTTAACCCTGAATCCCTTAGCTTTCTGACATCTATATCCTACTGCACCCTTCAACACCCAACTTGATCCTCATAGTCACATCCGTGCTATTCTTTCCCATATATTTAGCATATATGGACCAAAAATAAGAGTTATGGGTACACAGGATAATGACGTGAAAACATTGAATCGCATAAAATGCTGATAATTTTTTCAGCTGAATCTTCCAAAGATTTTTCTTTCGTGTATGTGGCATTGTTACTGTGGTGAATGTCTCTCGGGCTTCCGACTGTGTCGTTTATTGATGAGCAAATAGCCCTGTAGACGATGGAAAAGTATTCCGTTGAAACATTGGCCGTAATGGAGAGCCTGACCCGATTAGAAGCACGAAAAAGATTCATCGGAGTAGATCACCAAAAAACCTCCAATCTCTCCTTGAATGGTTAATAATTTAACCCCACGTGGTGGCAATATGCGTCCTCTTTCCTCACGGCATCGTTCCCATCAACGCAGCTTTGAATACGTTCGGCATAGCCACGGTCTCCCCTGATAAACCACTGCGAGTAATGACGTTTCGATACTCCTAAATCAGGAAACACCCTCAAGGCAAGGATCCTTTCTCATCGTAATTTGAGCAGCAACATCCGTGGAAATCTCGAAAATGAAACTTTAAAATGTCACTACTTGCTCTTTATTTTTATTTTTTTCCTTGTATTTCTTTAAAAGCGATGGAAAGTTATCCTTTCGGAATAATTTGACTTTCCATTGGGCATTTGTGAATATCATATTTATGACAAGAAGTTAAGAGTGGCCTCTCGAATCAGAGGGGCCATTTTACACCAATTCAACCAGGAAATATTGTTTGTAAACATTTTGGTACTGATGCTGACCATATTTGATACTTTGCAGATATTTTACTAAAGATTAAGACCTCGACTATTTTTAATGCATTAAACTGTTTACATACATGCTCAAAAATTGATTCGAAAACTTTCCTCTAGAATTTCCTTTATCAATTCAAAATCGTGTTATAGAGAATTGAGAATATTTGTAGCATCCTTTCACTAAGGATCTGTTGTTAAATACGGAGAATATGTCAATTATTTTAAGGAATTCAGGTGTTTTTTATTGGTGATTGGTGAATTATATATTTTCTCATGATATTCGAGTATAAATAGATGATTTGTTTTACAAAATGACTTTTAATATTTTATTTTGCAATCAAATTATGTGCTCCTCTAAATGTGGGCGATATGAAGTAAGTACAACATATGATTCGGACATGATAGGGATATCACGTTTGCAAATTGCCATGAAGTGAATCGAAAAGGCCAACTGAGGGCATTATGTATGAGAGCGTCAAATTTGATTTTAATATTTCTGAATATAGTTCTGAATGCAAAAGGGCTTAAAATTGAAAAAATTATATATAGTTATCTAAGCACTGTAAACCCATAAAAAGCTATAAAAATTCCATAAAGATCTCGAGCTGGAGGCATGTATCCTCTCCATTAGTATTATGGATACATTCCTCTAACTATAAACTAAAATAGCGAAGAGAGTGGGTTTAAAGGACCAAAATAAGAAAAGTGCTGAGTGTTGTGAGTACTGAATGAGGTTTTTTTTCATTAAATAAACAGCCAATATGTAATAAAATCATATTAAACGCCCTCAGTTAGCCTTGGAAATTCCTTTTCAAACGTAAGTGTACTAAATGGTGTTTGCCTTCTCGTGACTGCACCCCTCTCGGGTATCTCCTCCAGAAACACTGGAAACAAGAAAGATCATCTTTTGATCGACGATTGAGGCAAAGGAGAGGAAGGTCAATTTGTAGATAATTTTTTTCTTAAAGTACAAAAAAATAATCAGATAAGGCTTAAACTTTTCAATATCACCACAAGAAATATTGAAAACTATATTTTTAAAATTGAGATTTTTTGAACTCCTTTGGGGATGCCCTACTTCCGAGATATTTAGATGTCCTTGCTCTGATTTCTTTTTCCCAATCCAGAATGCTTCGTACGAATAAGTGGATGCAAATTAAATTTTTATGATCTCGTCAGCAAAAACTAAGAGCCATTCACAAGCCTCAGTCGCGATACACAGTTTTATTTGCTTAATCCCGAGTCTCACCCTAGCACAATCAAAGGCATCAGGTCAGATAATCCTCAACAGTTTCAAGTAAGAGGAGGTATTCCTCCCTCTGGTACTTTGTTTTACTTGGTGGCATATAATTATCTTTATGATATCATATTGAAATTTTCAGAGTATGTAGGGTGTAATTTTTTCAAGATCTATGTGTTTCTCAAATACTAAAATATGCAACGAGGAAAATTCTGAGATAAAGTTGCAAATTTGAGATGCATGCCATTATTAGCATTTGTGTACTGGCCTGAAATTTCCAAGGAAATTGCATAAGCTATAAGCGAGTAATCAGTCAACTTAAAAGGCTGGTTGAGCGTGGGGCAAGGCCTCACTGAGGCGTGCGTCCTCTATATGAGCATTGTGGATCGATGCCTCTAATAGGGTGGTTTCCTATTATTTTTTTATTGCCTGAATCGAAAAATTATTACTCCTGGAGTACGTATTTCACGCTTTTAGATTTTTAAATGATGATATCTATTTTTCGCGATTAAATGAAAAGTGAAAATTTTCAAGCGCGCGAAAACGCGACGGCTAAGTATGAATGCCGGGTAAACTCCGTGCGACGTCGTTCTGGTTACCGCTGCCACAAGTGAGGTGACCTTGGGGCGAGGCTTTGAGCGCTGATATGACGCAGGATGCTAGCAGGTAGCAGTGTACCATGCTAGCTGGTAGCGCTTGGCTTAAATAAGGATTATTAATACCTTATCAAACGAAGAAAACTATCCGACCTTAGCCAGTTTTAATAGGTGATTATTAAGACATGTTTCCCTGAGTTCCGTGCCTCATGCATGCATTGGTAATCTCAGACGATGTAAAACTCCTATCTACTCGTATAGAAACTAGGTCCCTGTGATGTCACGCGGAGTGGCATCGCATGGGCGCCAATCTGGCCTTTTTCAAATGAGGATAAAATTGACCAATGCCATTCGTCTAAACCGGTATTTCTAAATCCAAATAATTTGTATATTATGAATACACTAATGGTGGGTAACGAATCGCAATCAATGCCTTTCGTTTTCTTTGATATTTTATCTTAAATAGCGAAGAGAGTGTGTTAAAAGGACCATGATCACCATTAGTCAGCAAACCTAATTTTGGTTTGACGCAGCTATCCTTTCCGCTCTCCTATCCTCTATTCTTTAAATAACCACTACTAATTTAGCGTACAAGCAAGGGCGTAAAAGGAACAACATGATGAAACATCCGACTTTAGTTGTGTAGTTATTCAGTTAACATTTATGCACCTATCTGCTCAATCTCGTATTTGAAACCTAGTTCAAAAGATTAATTTCTTCTCTTCATCGACTGTTTCACTTAATTTAGAAGCACCATGCTTCACCAATAACGGTTGATGGTATTAAACTCTTCGTTGAACTGTGTCATGTGGTTTTCTCATTTTCAAAGCATTAGATTTCCACAATGCAACGAATAATTCCCTCGATTTGGATAGTGAAACAAATTGCGAGCTGCAATGAGATACCATCTCGAGCACGAAAATCTTACCACCAGGAGCAGAAAAAGCTTCTAATTGTCGCCTTTAATCCATTAATTCCGTGATTCACAATGGCATTATACTTTTCTTAAGAAGAGCATTCTTTAGCTGCAACTATATCAAAAAATATTAAAAGTGGTCTATTAATTTTCATAAGATTCTCTTCGTAAACAATTTCACTTTTGATTTCCCGTTTTCATCTTCCATAAAATCTCCTGAGGGCCTCTGGTAGCTTACCTCCCTAACAACTCCTCTTCCTCAACATACTATTCACAATGTACCAGAACCTCTTTTTCGATTTTCACCCACGAGCCACTAAGGAAGGATTGTAAGTTGCGTAAAAAGTTATTAAATTAATGGAACATAATTAATAGAATAGTTTTGGGAACGATATTATTAGAAAATTTTAATGTGACTCTTGAAGTACCTTTGCCGTTCATTCATGCCCAATTATATTTTTCGAGTTTTAAAAAGCTAGTAACCCATATTAATAAATATTTTGCCGAATAAAAAGACTAGGGCTCTGCTCTAAAGTTTTCTTATTCTTAGCTGAATCTTTCGAACGCATATCTGACATCATAATAAGTTCTTCCTTAGTGATAATTCTGTGAAAGGCAAAGTGTAGTAGACAGACATCCCATACAACCACGATTACGAGGGAATATCAAATTATGTAATGGACTTACCTTATGGTTGCGACAAAATGCCTTTTAAATTGTATTCTTTCATGTCATACCCAGAAATTCATTCAAAAATGCTTTTCGCGGAAGAAATGACGGATGCAACTCATCTCCATGAGGAATTACCGTTCGTTCGGACTCTTGCGCACCCTATCATAAAAATTACTTTTATGGTCAATTTCCCTTCCTCGATGAGCTGCATAATTCTTTTCGCACGCATAAAAGACAAGGTCCACCCAACTCGATGAGTTTGTTATTCTCCGATGCGTAGGAGTTGTTCAGCGGCATTGCCAATTCAGCATCAATTGATGGCTAAAAAAATTTCGCCTTTTGGGTGGTAAGAGTTTTGTTATCATTGTGAAAGCTAAATCCCTTCGTCCATGTTAAACTTTTTCAACAAACATTATTATCGCCTGCGTTTTCTTAATAAGCATCGCTTTGTCTGTGAATAAAACTAAGTTATCCAGTGACTCAAAATTTAGGTCATTTAACACAATGCTAGCTGTTGAACAAAGGAATAAGTCATGACTTGTATACTTTTCGAATAGAAAAAAGACCATTTTGTATTTCTAGTGCAGCCATTTGGATTTTCGTGGAAAACCTCAAGCAGTTCTCCATTTCATAGAATTGCAAAAGCTGTTCTGCTGCAAGAAGCTGCAAAAGCTTGCGAAGTTGCGCAGCAGACGATTTTGGAATTGAAAGAGTCTTCTCTAAAAACTGGTTTTCATGGGTGGATAATTGGAGTGACTGGGGTAGTATTTACGATTTTCCATGGGAATGAATTCCATTTCTTTGCTTAGACCCAACGTTGACCTCTTATTCTACCGTTTGCTCACTTTCTACACCATAGATTTTTCTTAGAACTCCCATATACTCCCTTTTCAGTAAAGTTAGAGAACGTACACTTTTGCGAGTGATACACTCGATAGGGTTTTCCTCACACAATCTTTATCGTAGACGTTAACGCAGTTATCCCATTTTTTATGTTCCGAGTGCCTTACGCTTTCTCTAGGAACTTAAGTTGTTACTAACTAAAGACTAAATAAAATTCCAGCAAGTCATTGGCGAGGTTCTTTCCCCAACCTTGTGGATAGCTAGCATGAGAATAAAAAGACTTAAAATTGAGACTAGAACGCCCTCAATTTTGTTTAGTTATTTTCAACATGCATATTTAGAGCATGGAGTAACTTAATAACCGCCAGTCGATCGACATAAGTATATTCTTCCTATGCTTGAAAATGAGGTTTTAAATAGTTTTTCATTGATATTTAAAAATTTTAAGTAATTTTTAATTACTCCGACCTATAAGGTCGAATTTGCAAATGGCAATTTCACTGCTTAGAGGGATAAGTCCGTCAAAGCCAGTGTTTGAAACCAGTATAGTAATAAAAAAGTATATAATCCGGATTATGAATCGATGCGGAAAGCGGGTAATAGCCAAGTCTTGAAAAAGTAGGCATCTATTGCGGTTGGTCATTTTATATGCAGGGACATTGGTAGTTATGTATGCACCTCTCTTGTACAAATATATTTCTTGAATTTTTCAAATGACTATAAATCTCACTGTTTTACGCCCAAGTAGAAAAAAATCACTTACTTAGCCCGAATATATCTAAGAAACGGAAGCCGTTCACAAAACGTTAATCAAATGAAAAGAAAATTAACAAATTTTGGAAATTATGTACTGTTTTCTTTCAATGAATCTTAGCTTATCTAGATTTAAATTTACGGTTATTGACGAGAAAATGATTTTTAAGTTACGCTTGCACATTTTCTAAACCGAACACCTCTAAATACAGCGTTAGGTTTTTGAGTATGAGTAAAACCTGTCAGAGGGAACTATTTTAAGTTTGCAATAGTGTCCCCTATTAGACCAAGGGAAGGATTTTAAAATGTTGGTAATAAAAATAATCAAGTATATGAGAGATACCAGCAATAAGACTAGTTAATAAAGTTAGTTATGATGTAATTCTGTGCGTCAAGCGCTTGGCGTCATGTCACAATACTAACTGTCAATCACGAGAACTACGTAGATTGAAAAAGAAATGTACGGAGGCCTAACGGCAAAAAGAAAGGAGCTAGATAAAGCAAAACAGGAAGCTCTGTGGCGTCACTGTATCAATAATGAGACAGCATAGGGTTCAAGGACACAATAATGCCGCATCTCCCTCAGTTATACTGCACTCGTATCTATGATGACACCCGATGCCTTTATTGCATCGTCATTAAATAAATTAATTGAAAAATAAACTATTTTCATGTAAATAAATTTGAAGTTAATAAATTATTTTATTCGACCCAGGAATCTTTTTCCCCTACGGTCAAAATAGAAGTACACTGTCCACGAAAATACAATCGATTTGATTGTTTTCTAGTTTGTAAAAAAAAGTAACACTTGCACGACAATGTAGATGAAACAAACAGTCTATTGGGAAATTTCTCGGGGAACAATGATATCTCAATACGCAATGCCTACGACTATGTACGTCAATCCGCGAATATGTGAAATATCGCCTCTCGCGGCCAATCACCAGCTCTTTTGATCAACCATTCCCTTCGTTAAAAAAATCGGCATCTTGGTATCGTATTACCGCCGAAGTGTATCGGGAACGACTCGGTCACTTGGCCGGCGGATCAGCAGCTGTGTGCCCCCGCTGAGGGGGGAGGAGGGGTCGGGTGACCGTATCAACGCCCCCTTGCCACCCCCTGGGGTTGCTCTAGTGGGGGTGGCCGGGGGAGGAGGCAACGGTGCTGTCTTTGAGGAGGCCCAGGCCCCCGCAACTGAAGCGATAAGACATCACCGCACTTCCTCTTCGTCATCGACCGAAGATGACCGCCTTCCCCTCCGCGAGAGTCCGATTGCAAATGCCCGTCGCGTGAACCCTAAAATTGATCATGTCTCTCTCGCGCGGGTCACAATACAGCGAGCGGAAGGAATGCACTGAGATATAGATGCAATCCGCGAGAGAGCGATTCTGTTGCTCTGACAATGTGGACGAGTATCGCGGTATATCCAAAGACATGTCGGGTAAAGAAGCCACTGAAAGAACTGACATATTTATCCTACCCTATCTAGAGAAAAATCGAAGAATCGTCCCTCTCATAGGTTGGTCTTCACTATCTCCAGAAAGATCAAATTTAGTTTCAGTAGCTGTTTCTCGCGTGTTAATGACGGTACGAGATTCTTTCATGCTGTTTCTCTTTGAAGCAAAAGTCTAAATAGGTGCCTAACTAATTTTTGTTTATGCATACTTCGAGTATTATTTTTTACTATGATTAATAACTCAATCATCATAATTATTATTTATTTCTCCATTTCTTCTCTCACCTCTATCCTGGTGGCGATGTGTGTGTCATAATCATGACGGTGTCTACTGAGACTGTTTGGAAAACGTATTTTTCCTTAATTTACTTCTCCATACCTTTAGAATTAAAGGGTCGTAAGTTGATTATTTTTATAAGACATTTATAATGAATTGCAAACACCTTTCTTCTTGCTAAGTGACTTCTGACTAGGAATTTGGTAACACCATCGACATTGATGGTGCTAGCCAAGTCTTTTGTTATATCATCCTGAGAAATAATCTAACGATGAAATTTATGATCTATCTGTCTGGTTACTAATATTAAGAAGTCAATAGAATTCCAAATTACAATGGATAAAAGGGCATATCTCTTAGCATCGGCTCAATTCTGAAGACAGCACATACTAATAATGAAGGTGAAGGACAGGAGTGATTTTTTGTGGCTCAGTCGCACGTATATTTTTCTCAACTATGGGAAAAATGGGGTTGAGGTGAGGTCAGATTTATTTAAACTATTTTAAACCAAGCCAATTCTTTTGCATTGGTAACAAAGATCACCAAAAGTTGCTTTGCCAATGATAACTGTAATGTCTACCGTGGGAAGCCAAAAACACGAAGAGTAAACTGGGCTTTAGAATTAAATATTCATTCTGAATTTCATACTTGGGACGGATCGCTCATAAGTTGCTTTCAAAGGGTATCAATTCATATAAAATTATTTATCGGAAGAATTCGGGCCAATATTCATCCGCCTAGAACGCATTCTCCACCTTCCAGTGCCTATTTCGCCAATATCTCAACCGCGATCCAATTTCGTGCGCAGCTTGTGTTTCTAGCGATCGCTAGGCTTCTGTTATGATGTCGGTGTCTCAGTCGGATGTATGGCGGATGCAATCGATCGGCATTTTGGAGGCAGTGCGTTCGTGTGTCTATTGGAAAGCGCAGCATCCCCAAAGGAAAGGAAGGGAAGCGGACGACAAAAACGGCGTCGTCGCTGGGATCGAAAGCGGATCGATGAGTGCGCTCAAAGCGATTGCTGTCGAGTCGAGCGGAAAGGAAAGCCTCGCGGATGAGTGAGCGGGTGCGTGCTTAGCCTTCTCGCCGCCAGGGGGCAAAAAAGGGAAGGAGATGAAGGGAAATATTTAAGGAGAGGTAGGTTCCAGCGTCACCTAGAGATCGAAAACAAATATGAAAACCCATTTTATTGTAAGTTTAATCGATGGTACCGCTATACTAAGATAGGTATACAGCAGTGCTCCATTTTTCCTTCTCCCAAGTTAGTTCCATTATCAATTATTGTGTCTTTTTTTTGGAGGTTTGATTTGCGACCAAACTTAAAAATAAGACATCATATGTACTTGGAAAAAAGTGGCTAATAAATATTTTGAAGTCTAATTCCTTTACTTATGACCTCGGTGGCGGCGGGATAAAGTCCTCGCCTGCCGAGCAAGAGGCGCGGGTTCGAGTCCCGCTTGAGTAGGTGGCCCTTATCCGGGGCATAATTGTTCGTACATTTGTAATTATTAAACTATGGAATGTAAACCCTGATGTAAAAGGCCATAATGTGATGTTTTCAGAGGCATTTCAATAGAAAAACTCCTTTTAGTTCCGCCAGAATCTGAAAAATGAGAGAGATTTTTTGCCGAACGCATCCGGATCGAAATTCTTTTCCGCTCTGAACAATAAGTAACTTCAATGAATGATGGGTGGGACTCCGTACTACAACAATACTGAGTCAGTAGTCACATATATCGGACACGCATCTCCTTTTATCATCTATTCATAAGAACGGCTGGTGTCCTAACACCCCTGTCACTCACCCATTGACACGGCTTGCCATCGAATCTCCATCATGCACGCTGTATCTAGCGCGAAATTAAAACTGCTATGGGCGTACAAACAGCGTTACCCAGATGGTAAGTGAATTAGGCTGGGAGCCGCTGAAGACTCGGAGGCTGCGCGCTAGGCTTAGATTGCTTGAACAATTGAGAACAGATACCTTTAAGAGCGACACGGAGAACATAATATAGTAGCTCCACTATATTCACAGGTCCGACAGAAGCGATAAATTAAGACATATATTTTTCCGAACGGATAGATATGTTAATTCCTTTTTCCCCCGAACCATAAAGGACTTCAATAAATACCAGTCGTAATTTCGTTACAGTTTTTCCTTTTATGTGTGAACGGCTGATGTCCTAACACCCTCTGCCACACGCTTTTTAGGCAGCTTACGGTGTAGTATGTAGATGCACACACACTTCTCTTGACCTTCCTCAGGATGCTTTTCCTTCAATTCTTCTAAAATTGATTGTTTGAGGCGTAACTTGGTGAAAGCGATTCATTATTAAAATAAAAAAGAAGAACTTTGTGCTTTCACATTAATATGATGCATTAACATCCATATTAATGTGAAATCACAAGTTCTTATTTTTAATTTTAATATTTCAATTCTCCTATCCATCATATTTCCACGCTGTGTAATACGACACGTCAGAGTCATTTGTTACAGAGAAAATCTATAGAACAGACGGATTTAGAAAGCCTTTTTTTCCACGATCAATCAGAGATTACAACGGCAGCGTTAGAAATAAATTAGAAGACTTGTAGTGTAGCCTAATAACTTATGTAAAAACCTAATGCATGTTTTTTAATATTATTATTATTTCTAACACCATATAGTAGTATAATTTGTTAGTATGCGTGAGATTTTTTGGACCGTATGGTGTTCATGTGGGAGTCCAATTGCATGCTGCATGCCGGTGATTGATCACCCCCTGCCAAACACCCTAGAGGTAGCTCGCAGGGTATTATGTAGATACAGATGTCCCAGCCACCGGGTCCATCTGCGGTGCATGGTGTTCCAACGTCTCCTTTCATCTCCTATCCCTCCATACACCACCTCGTTTGTCTCTCTACCCTTCCATTTGAGCTTCAGAACCAACTCTCAACGTCCTCTATTCTTTCACGAACAGATTTTCCAACATTCCAGCTTTTCTTACCGGCAGAGTTTCACTTCCTACTCTAGTGTATTCACATGGTGTTTTCTTGTCCCCAGTCTTACACCACTAGAGAGGAGCCCTTTACTCAAGATGGTCATCTTACCTTGGGCATATCGTGAATATAATTGATATAATATCGCTTTCGCAAAATACGTGCTTCTGCGGTAAATTGCTCTCTACATACTATGAAAATCATCCACCCAGTGCAAGAAATATTCATTAAGTATTACTTAGAGTATCCAATATCTGATAAAGGTGTATTTAATATTATTTTATTTCGTAGTTAAAATGCAGTGGAAAATAAATTGAATGACATATTCAATTCTTCATTCTGATAAATCTTTGGTGCAATTAATCATGCATTCAAAAGTTTCTTCGCAGCAAATAACCTAGTATACTGCAAACGGCGATGTGTCTATGATACTAATCCAACATCCTCTTCCTCACCACTTGTCCGCCCCTAGGTAGTATATCCATGAATGCAGGGCATCCCTTCTTGGCTATACATGTTTACTAGATATCAAATGATAGATTGACGTCTATTTAATATCCAAATGAGGCTATTGAATTCTAATTTTGTTGGTACGTGCTCCAATTTTAACTTATATTCAGTGTGTCCCTTAAAGTTACATACATATTTGAATCGTGTTGAATACTTCTTGGTTTTTTGGGTAATTATTGATTTCTTACTTAACTAAATGTCAGTGAGCATGTCCACAACAAGACGATTGATTAATGTATTGGCTCAATACGTATAAAACTTGATTTTTCTTCAAATTATTCTGTTTACAAATGTTCGCTTGGTGAATATTTATCTATCTGTATACTATTTCCTCCACGTCAAAAAAATTCACCGTAACTATGTAATTCAATACGTAATCTATTGTTTAAACTTCTCTTATCTGTCAATTGCACTCAATATAAATCGTACATATCTCCTTTCATGTTTAAATACACAACAGTAATTCATAAGTCAGTGTAGAATACTCAATAAATGTACTATTGATATTTTAAAAATAGTATCACACAATTAATGCAATTTTACTTTATCTCCGGTATTAATATTAATAATTGACTGAGCCTAATAATTTAGAAATTATTATACATACTGAGGATCCAAAGATTTACTTAAACCACGATCTTTTTGTTTTTATGAAAAATATATTTAGTTTTGTGTAAAATCTTCCGAAAAATGATAGGTAATTTAAACTTTTAAGAAGGAACCTCTGTCCATGACATTTTTCCGGCCTATAAGTAGTTTTTTTTTAATTTCCTGGAAACATTAAGCACCGATTCCATTATTAATAAAAATGTCGATGAAATTTAAAAAGATAATATGTTAAAATACCTAAGGAAATGACATATGCTTCGTTTCGCAATGTTTTTTCTCCCTGAAGTTGAGAGGATGGAATGCAGGATGTTTTTTTTTTAAGGAAAACGTCCTCTTTTAGGGAGGCGGGGGGGAAGGTAGTCTTTCGCGTGTCACAATTTTCCCTCGCCACCCCCGACCGCCCCCTGTCCACCCACCCCGCCTCCCCATTCGACCTGCCCTCATTTTCCTTTTAAAACTGCCTCCCTCGTAAATATGTGATGGCTGCAAATGGTGGATACTTTATTTCGCCTTCCCCCAAGGGATTGCATTCAGAAGGGAGGGCGAATTTAAGATTAAGGCCCGTCTCGAAAAGAGCTCATCAAAGTTATCCTCCCACTCGCATCCCCTTTCCTTTTTTAAAAAAAAGGAGTGATCAATTTTCCGTTGGCATCCTCTCAAAGAACATTTCATCCAATTGGGACCCAATGCCCACTTATGGATGCTTCAGCGTCTATGCACCATTCAAAGCATATCCCAAACTACATTTATTCGTAAATATTATTTGTTTTATTACCCTAGTTTAAATGTGGCCCCCTCATCATTAAAAGTAAAGTAAAATTGATGGCTCGAGGCGTAACTTTGTGAAAGTGATTCTTTATGAAAAATGAGAAAGAATAAACTATGTGCTTTCACATGAAATATTTATTCACACATTTGTTGAAATAAAGTGAAATTTGTATATTCAGCTGAACTTCTTTAATAGTGGATAAGAATGCAGGCCAACTTTACAAGGTACGGTTCGGCGTAAGAGTGAGAATGAATGCCGGGCGAGACGATACTCCTGGTCGGCCCAGCGCATGCGCACTAGACCTCTCCCTCCCCCTCCATCGCCACCTGGAGGGAATTCAAAAAGCCTAAACACATTTACACGACCATGGTTTCAACGTAAGACGCCATCATCAGGACCATTTTGAAAATTTCATGTGAAAGCACAAAGTCTCTTCTTTTACATTTTTCATAAAAAGTTAAGTAGATCTCATTGCATGCATGTGAGTGAGTGTACGTTTTTCAAATTTTTGTTACTATCAGCACTCTTCGGGAGTAATTACATGAATAATATTATTTGAGAATTACTTCTTCTACAAAGTTTTACATCATATTTTACAATTGAGCATTACAAAGTGCACCGTGGGCAATCCTGTCGTAAAATAGTAATAATCAGTGTTGGCTTCGTCAGTGGCGAAAAGCCTACTAGGTATCACATTATACAGCAACACTTGACGATATCCTGTTTTCAAGATAGTCGTCTTTATCTCTTTAACTGGGGCAATTTACTGTTAAACTGTAGCAGCAGTTATGTCTGCATTTTTTCCATCATATTTCAGCGTCCGCATTCTGATTTTATTCGCTGCAATAATGTTATCTTAACTCACAATCAGTAAGCAGTTACGTGAGGCCTGCATTTAATTTTTTGAGAAATTTTTGTTAACTTGGCAACATTTTCCGAAGAAATTCTAGGGAAATTGCAGGAGCGGTAAATAAAATAATACACGCGCTGTTTTCTTGTTGCAACTGAAGTAGTTCTTTTACTTCTTAAAAAGAACGTGTGGAACATGGATGTAAATCTTATCAGTGCAATGGAATGCGGTCATTGTTATTAAATACAATGAAATGTTATCTAATACAATTAAAAACAACAAAGTTTATGATAGGCGGGGATTAGGTTGGTATGGTGGCCGGAGCGCTGGCTTCCCACCCTCTGGGACCGGGTTCAAATCCCGGTGGTGGTGGTGGATATTGTTTGGAGTCAGCCCGATTTCTGTTTGGGTGCTTTGAGGAGTGTACTTCAAGTACAGGACTCCGTCCGTCGGATGGAACGTTCCCCGGTCCCCTTGGCGCTTTCGTTGAGAGCAGGCCAAAGCCTACGCTGGGTTAATCTCAACCCGTCTCTTCCTACCTATAAAACACAAGTGGCGTCCTCATGGCAAAATTTGCCTCAGATGTCGGTAGCCTCTTCAAAATACCCTACCATTTATGATAGGACGCACTTAGAGCGTGCTTTTATTGATACAACCTTCACATAAGTAATATCTGTTTTCATAAGCATCATCCTAAGTCTAATTACAAATATGCATTTTTAATTAGAAATCCAAAATATATAGCACGGAAGAACCATTTTCATACATTCTTAGATATTTTAGTTTAATCAAAAATTAATTTTATTAAATTTATATGAAAATAATATTTAGCTCACTCTCGTAGGAACATTCTTTGATTAATTTTGGATGAGAAATAATGCAACCGGAAAGCTTATTCTGAAATGGACTCACTTCAAAAGGAACTAAATTCCTTGACGGCCCCATTATTCGGGGTATAGCCCTTTGTGCGTGAACTCAACGAGTTTCAACAGAGGAAGGGAAGCTTGTGTTGACAGAACGCGATGCCCTCTGTTGCTCAGGCAGATGACTCGTAAACAACCTGCGCATTTCTCATTTATTTCCTTAGATAGAGCCGACGCGGCTATCTTGGCTGTGTTGATCATAATATGTGCCTCCCTACCTAATGTTTTCGACCCATAGTATTCTATTGAAAGTTAACTATTTGAAAACATTCGTGACGTGAAAACGTACCTCTTCTATCGCTTTGCTCTACGAGGATGGAATGTATGAGATACAAACATTGAAATATTCAGTGATAAAACGGAGCTTTTGGCCCCAGAAATCGCCATTGAATTTCATAAAGGGGCAAAACCAAACAGGTTGCCACCAACGTCACCGTAATACGAATTAAATGTCATCTTCGCGAACTATCGAAAAAAACATGTCCTTCTCATTGTGTCCTACTGACCGACTCGTAGCGGCGGTAATAAATGATTGAATCGCTATGAAATTATTGTAAACATTTTATCAAATCGGAATTTCTTAATTTTTTAGTGAACATAGAAAATTTTTCATTCTGATTTTCGAGTCAGCATCCGCGTTTTCAAAACGTTCCTCCCTACAAAAAAAAATTCGGACTTGTTGCCAGCGTGACCTCCAGCATTAATATCTAACAGTGTATGAGCTTGCCCTGTATTTATTGATTCCGATTAAACAGGATTTTTTTTGCTTTTCCGTTATTTGAAGCAAGTATGAACAAAATGCTATAACACCAGTGACACAAGAATGTCTCTTTACTCATTGGTACACACTCGAAGAATTTAAGCGCTACGGTACTCGTTATTTTAAAGAGCTGTAGCGAGCTGGATGTCAAGGAGTTCAATCCACCAACTCCCTAAACGTTGTGAGATATATCCTTCACTGTAGATAATCCGAAAGGTAATTTTATCTGAGGACACCATATGATATTGAAATTAATATGTACGCAATGTCTGTATTTAACAACTTCGGGACCATCCAGATTTCGGTGTGTATCAATCAGGGCCGTATTTAAATTCAAGTATTTCAAAATATGTATTTGAAATACGAGTGTTTCCAAATATGTATTTGAAATACATTTGTAATTTGTATTTGGTATTTCAAATATATATTTTTGGTATTTTCCAATTCTTAAATAAAAACTGCATATTTAAAATTCTTTTGAAGAAGCTCTGTAACATTATGCTTAGGAGATTACTTCTTTTTCATTATAATCGTTTTCTTCATGTTTGCAACTACCCAAGACGTGCCAAGGCCAATCGAAGAACTCAAGCGCTGAAATACTCGATATTTTATAGAGCTGTGAATTTTATCAAAGCATTTAATGTTATCATGGCAAACCAAAGATGATGCCGCCAATATCACCGTAAAACGAATTGTATATAATCTTCGTGTACTATTGAAATTAATATGTCCCTCTTATTGCGCCCTACTGACCGACTCGTCACGAGGGTAATAGATTATTGAATCACTATGAAATTATTGAAAACATTTCATCAAATCAGAATAAAAACAGATAAAAATATTTATTATCTCATACTTTCCATACAAATGCATTTTGTATTTTAAAAGCCATTTAAAATACTATTCTTTGGCCTGTTTCGAATGCCCAATAGTTTGTAATTTGCATTTCTATTACATTTGGAGCGGTATTTCGTATTTCAAATTCTTCTTGGCCTGTATTTTGACCAGCCTTGGTTTCTATGTGATCCTAAGTTGATTGCAGTTCTAAAGCCTCTGAGTGTGGGCAAGTTTATTGCTCTTGTTCATGGGACCCTGAGTAGCTCTTCATCGCACGTGAAACCCATCTTTCTCCCCGACCCCCTCGTTCCACATCGTACTTTGCCACTCCGACGCGAGCGCCGGAAATAATCGTCGGAGTATGCACATCGGATAATCGATCGCGGAAAAAGCGGCGCGCCTTCGCTCGAAATAACCCGCGGGAGATTTACTTTTGGGGCCAAAGACACGGACGGGAAGGGTTTATTGCACGCAAATCGAAAATCCGATTGGCAGAAATTTTCCTGCTCCCCCCCTTTGTGGGAGGGGTTCATCATCGGAAAAGTGTGAAACGAGATTATTTAACATAGCGGACTTTAGTGGAGAAAAGAGATGCCGTCCCGTCCACAAAGCGCTTGCGGTTACGAAAATGTTATCAAAATGTGGAGTAAGAAATTAGTATCAGAATTTCTTTAATTGTATATCGTCTTCGTGGTTATATTAACAAAACATATTGTATATCGAATGTTAAAATTGAAAACTGATTACAATATAGATTGAGTGTTTTCAAATAATAAGAATAGTTTGATGAAAATGTTGTAGGAGATACGTTTTTCAATTATTAATGAAATGATAGTGAATTTGTGAGAGAAGTTTTCTTTTGAATTGCAGGAGCAGTATAACGGACTGGACCAAAGGCATGTGAACTCCATAGATTCAGGGTACGGGGGGCACTTTCTTGCCCTAGGCCACCTTCGACTTCGAAGATTTTGATTTTATGTAGTTTTCAGCCGGGCATGGGAGCCTACCCCGCGGGGGGCAGCTGGGGGTAACTGCATCCCCCAGAAGCAAATAGTTCAATACGGAAGCTTTGAACAAATTTTCTTTAAATTCATGAAAAATAATGCTATTATAAAACACGTGATAAAATTGAAAACATAATTTTTCAAGCAAATAATTTCAAAAATTAATACAGCGCAATAATTATAATTTTCTTGAAATTATGGTTTGATTAACCATTTCTGTGTTACATCTCAACAACAACGGCTTGTCCCCCTCTATTTTTTATCCTGGGTACGCCCTAGCATCCGGGCCCTATTTAATAACCGTGTGTTACAGGCACTTACAGGTACTTAATGCATTTTTTTCATTTTTTGGGAGGGATCGGGTTAGTGTGGTGGCTAGGGTGGTGGCTAGTGTGGTGGCTAGGGCTTCCTAACCTATGGGTTCGGATGCGATTCCCGATGGTGACGGAGATTTTTCAGATACAGCCCGATCCCTGCTTGCGTTCTTCGTGAAAGACATGTCAAGTACAACAATCTGTCCGTCGGATCTGGAGCTAAAACGTGGCCCCTTAAGAGCCTTTCTTTTGAAGCAGGCAAATGCCGACGCCGAGTCCTACTCCACTCTTCTTCTCCCACCATTCCCTGTGGCACTAAGGACCTAAGCTGTCAGTCGCCTCTTCCAAACACCATACTATGCCATTCTATTTGTTTAGACTGCAAGAAAAATCTCAAAAGATCCCTTGTAATTTGAGTTTAAACGAAGAGGATTGTATTTTAGTATGAGGCTGAGAAGGGAAAAGGCGCGTTCTCAAACGTGCATGGTTAGAAAAATGAAATCCCCACTGCCGAGCGATAGGTCGATGAAAGATCGATGAGAGAGCTAAAACAGGAAAGGATGGAAATTATAGGGAAGCAGCGTGTATTGGGCGGTCGGATATGGGCTCTTTTGAAGGCGGGAAACCGGAGCGCCTCTATTGGCGGCGGCGGCAGAGTGGGGAGGTGTCGGGGATTTTCAGAGAGTTGTTCAGCCCGAGGGGTTGAATGGGGTTTTATGACGCTTAAGAATAATCGTCGTAAATAGTCATGTTGCTAACATCTTCACCATAATCTCATTATAACCATGAGTCAAGAATCCCAAGATTGGTTTGACGCAACTCTCCATTCCTCTCTCCAATCTGCTAGCCTTTTCAAAGTAACGTATTTCTTCTCTTTTACATCCTTTATAAGCCGTCTTATGTGGCTTATTCGGGGCTGTCCCTTAACCTTCTTCCCTTCCACCAGCCCTTCTACGATTGTCTTCATCAGGCCATCATGCCTCATAATATGGTCAACTAATTTGTCCCGTCTTCTCCTCTAGTTTTCTCCTTCAGAATCTTCTTTTCCACCACTCTTCTCAGCACTTCCTTATTTCTTGCTCGGTTTATCCATTTTAAGAGACCTTCTTGGAGTATTGTTACTTAACATTTTACTTGCAAGTAAGTGCGTACCCAGGAACAAAACTAGGGGAGGGCAAGCCACAGTTGTTCAAGTTGTAGGTAAGATTTAAGCATGGAAAAGGTGAATGAAATCAACATTTTAAGGAAACTGTAGCAGCTCTTTATTAGTTTTTAAAATAATTTGCTGGAAAAAATATTATTTTCCTTAAACACATTTTCGATTTTTGATTCTAGGGGGGGCAGCTGCCCTCTCCTGCCCCTGGCTGGGTACGCTCATGCTTGCAAGTGCTAGACGCTATAGGTCAAAAGAGTATATCCAAATTAATTGGCGCCACTTATTCTCTTAAAATTTGACTTTCTCTATTGAAGTGTATTATACAAAGACGTGCACCTTAAGATCGAAATAATATACAGAGTCAGACTTCTAAGACATTGTTACGATCATACAGGTGTTTTATAGAATGCTACAAAAAGTAATGAAAGCGGTCAAATTGCTTTAATGTGGGGAGACGAAGCACGGTATTTTAAAGGCGTATTTTCCATATTTCTTTTTCTTGATTAAAAATTAAACGAATAGATTTGTTTCCGTGATACCTTGATCCATGTGTGTGGAATTAGAAAAACACACAAAACAAAGAACGTAGGCTGCCTTAGTTGGTGCGTGGCGGGAGGTATTATAAGCCGTTAACAAAATAAAACAGAAAAGTAGATGCACGTTAGATGTATGTAATTACTGAGTCCGGCCGAGATTTTATTATTTTCCTTTATTGTTCGCAGGAAAAACAAATTTTCCCACCCATCTCTTCGGTGGTGGTGCGTTAAGGATCCCATTAGTGCCTTGACTCTATCTTTGTATATCACAACATTTACCTGAATCAGCATTTAGTACGGTTGCATAAATATTTATCATTGAAATAAGTGAAATTGTTTAAAATTAATTTTTCCGTTGGAGCCAAATTATTTTCCTATGAGAGGTTCTTTGCCGTCACACGCATGTTTTTTTTAAGGTTAAAATCTCGATGAAGTCGACGCATTCTAAAATAGCTCCGGATTCTATCCCAAGGTGCAGTAGAGAATATCAAGAATATGAGGGCGACTTGCATGATGCAGAGCTCCCAGCAAAATGGAAATGGTTCTTTTATATTCCTTCAGTACTTACGGGCAAGTTAACCTGGATGTCATGAAAATGTCTCAAAGTTATCTCAATTTCATCATGCGCTGTCAAGGACCTGCTCATTAACTTTTATTACAATAAAGGTAGGCCAAAATCCGCGGGAACGAATGAAAGAGCGTTCAAATATCTATCTCCCATAGTACTGAGGACAGGCTCACTAGCGCCCTCTTATAATCTTTTTCCCCTCATTTTCTGATTCACCATTTAAACCAGTGGTGAATACAAATGGGGGGGCGCCCCCCCTTGCGGGGCCGCCTTCATTACCGGAAATTGCAGAACCACATTGGTAACTTTTTATTTCATAATAAGGCATTGTCTAGTGTGTGTACAATCAGTTTAAATAAAAATTTCTTAAACTTTGCAAGTAACTTAATTAATTTTCATTACGATAGAAGTTTAGGTACCTAGCTAAAAGGTCTTTTGCGCCCCCCCCCCCCTTTGAGTGTTCTCTGTGTCCGATACTGATTTAAAACTCCCAAGGTACCATTTTTATCCATCCAACTCGACAAATTTATTTTTTCGCTCGCCTTCGCAAGTGGCTGGATTGAAAAAGACTGCTGAGCGTCCACTTTGGGTTTCTATACTCGCTTCAATCTTTATTACAACCTCCGCCATTCAGTTTCCAATCTATTTTTTCCTGTTCCCTTTTGCAAATCTGATGTTTTTTCTGGTCTTTTCCCATTCTTAGCACGTTCCTCATCGGATTTTGGCGCGATCGCTGAAACCTCAATTCTTTTAGGGAACCAGAAAACAGATTTCGGATAACAAGCGAGCCGCCTAATCAAGAGGGCAGGGCGTGAGAAAACAACCCTTTCTACTTTCAATCCTTCACTCCAAACTTCTTTCGTTTTCCTTCCTCCTCGGACCCGCATCAATTAAGTGGTCCTTGCCCTTGTTCATCGCATACTATAGCAATTGTCTCCCCTCGGTGAAAAATTGCGTCTACGCTTGCAATGGGTCCGCGAAAGTTCTGCTTTTCCATCATATACAGGGGCGGTCTTGGGTGATCGGGAATTTTTGGGGCATTGCATGCCCAGACATTGATATTGTCACTATTCTGGCTCTAAAAAACTGCATAAAAGTTAATAGAAAAATAACAATTTTGTAAGATAAAATTTATGAAAAGTCTGCATTGTACAACTTATAAAATTTATTATCATAAATTTAACAAAAATTTCCATGAAACTACACTAAAATCTAAAAAAAAACTCTAAAACAACCTTTGCGAATAACCCTTTCAAAAAAGCATCAGGTTTTATTCTATCTTCTGATACCTTACTTAAATATTTATATTATCCTCTTACGATGATTATGTTGCAAGAAAAAGCAACTAATGGCAACGTGGATTTTTCAAATGAAAATAAAACTTTGGTTCAAGTAATGGGCGATTCCACGCGTCACGGACTGACCATCACAATGCGTTTTTGAACTTTTAAGAACACACGTAACGCGAACGGACTGACATACAAAACTTTTTCAACTTCCGAATTGCTGCACAATGGTGTGAAGTTTAAATTTGGTTGATACACTACTTTGTCTTGAAAAATACAGTACTTACGTGACTTAAAATTCACTGTCACGGACAAACAAAAATGAAACGAACTTTCAGCTCAGAGTAAAACCTCTAAGGTTTTCTCTGAAACAAAGAGTGATCAGAGTTTCAGTAAAATACATCTCAGAGCACCAAATGCAAATTTCATAATGCTGCAAAGCCCATTACAATAACTGATTTTACTGAGGAGTAATTCCTCTTAAAAAGCATCGTCACGGACTGACCAGAAATGTCACGGACTGACTTATGTGATTCCTTCTGGTATAAATTTATTCACTGCCAAAAAAGTTTACAAAATAACTTCTTTAATTCAAAATAAACAAAACAAATTTGTGCAAAAACCCTTAAAATCATTCAAAATAATGAACGAACCTCAAATTAGAAAAAATTTATTAATACAGTGGCCATAAAAATCAATTAGCGAAACAGGTGTTTTTTGCGCGTAGATGACTCATTAAATTTATAATGTGGCTAAAAACTGTGGTGAGCACATAAAAAATTTCTCTTATCACAAACACACGCGACTCATGCAAGTGTCAGCACTTAATAACGGAAGTCTAAACTTTATAGCACAAATTTTGATCCCTATCAGAGCCTCCAATCACTTTTTTTATTTAACCTGTCAGTATGACATTTACGTGGAATTGCATTAATATGAACCTTTTTTATTACGCCCTTCGTATACGCTTCACGATGGACGCGAGCGTTGTGGGGGCCCCCTAAGCTTGGGGCCCCCAGCGATTGCCGGCCTGACCACCCCTGGTCATATCGAATAATATTTTGATATAATAAGATAGGTATTTTGGTAATTTTATTAAATATTTAATAAAGTCAATCGTGATGAGTTGTGTAAGTAATTGAACGATCTACGGCCGTTTAACAGTTGAAAGAAAATAAATTCCCCAAGGCCATACTCTTCGCTGGGCAAAAAAGGTTAGGGGGTTTGTGGGAAGTTATGAGGATGACAGTGGGGTGATAAACAAGAATAAAACTGAAACACGATGAAACAAACAATCGCACAAGCTCACTCACTAACCTAGCAGATTTGCTCTAAGGAACAAAATTCCGCGTAGTACTCAATCACACCATACACTCAGGTTTACGAAGCTTACGCTAACGCTAGCGACCCACTCACAACAAAGAAAAAGACAAAACCCTGATTGTAGGAAGGTGCCGTTACTTCACAGTTACCAAACTATCACCTAGGGATGGATTGTTTTGGTCTTTAATCGTCTGCAGAAAAATGAGTTTGACCTCTCCGTTCCATCTGGGGTTTCCTTAATTTAGTAAGCATTATCAAAAACACTAAAGTAAGTAGAATATCTAGAATTTTTTGTCATCATTTGATTACCTTTCAAATTATCAAAAGATATTTTCATCGTAAATTATTTATTTAGGGAGGACCCACCGTGGAGCAGCCTCATAATTTTTTAAGCATAATAACTAAGAGCCTGATAGATTTCTTTGGTTTTAGAGTTCCCTAGAGTCAAAATCGTGTCATTCTTGCAATTTTTGTTGCAAAAATTGTTCACTCCTATTGAATTGCGCCCGATTGATCTCGCGGAAAGAACCTCACAACCACCCGTGCCCTCGAGTACCGGCTTTAGATTTCCTGCATCGATAGAATTTGTCAACTCTTGAAGGCAGTGCCCTTGTCACAGCACCAAATCAGTCACTTTTCCTCATCCTCGATCTTATCGCTGACGCAAATACCACCAGCTAAACATTGCCCATTTTCCTATAGCAAACACGTACTTGCTCCCGAGAAAGCATTTTACGATGGCCATTTGACACTTATCATTCTTTTTATGCTGCAATAACTGCTTTAAAAAAAATAAAGCTTCTTATGTTTTTTTTAAAAGCTCCAAATATTTGCTATAATGTAGAGGTTTGTATCATCAAGAAAAATGTATTTTACTTTACCTTTGTAAATATTTTCAAACTTTTTTTCTGGTACGACGACTTTCGACATTAAGCCGTCATTTTCAAGTACTCGAAAAAACGCCATTTCCATCTCAAAAAACGCCATCACCAACTACTCGACTCGACTCGAATTTTCGAGTACTCGCACATCCCCACTAAAAAGTAAAAAATCGGACAATAAAGTGTGGTTACTAATCCTCACTCACCTTTCAGGCTTTTCTACACTCTTTTATTATAAACCTGATCAAAACCCACGTTTCCACTCTGCGTGTAGTGACAAAAATATTTTTTTACTTTTTTGCGCATTTCATACAAATTTTGGCATAATCGTGTTCGTTTTAAACCTGTTCATCCAATTTTTTCCTTCCTCTTGTCCTCCCTCCTGAGATCCTTGCGTGAAAGTCTCGGATCGTATCCTCGCGTGCCCGCCCTGGTTTTTCGTTTCCATGACAACAAAAAAGAACAAGCTATGGAGACGAGAAGTCCGCGATTGCTCTTATTTAAAATGGAATTTTACTTTTTTTAAAGCACTGAATATTCCTTTTTAAATGACTGAAACGCATTCGTTGGATATGAACATCCATAAAACCTTTCCGTAGAGCATCTAAACTTTCAATCGCCTCAAACACTTCCATTCTCCTTAAATCGCCGCTATGCTATAAACCAATCAGCGAGCCACAATGCTTTTGACAACAACTAGATTTTTATCAGCCTAATCTATCCAGCGCAGAGGACCCATTCCGAACCGAACCTTAGATAGAAGCGGATGTCATATTAAATCGAATTCAAAGTTGTAAAAAAATTTAAGTTGAGATTAAGCTTCTTTAGGGTAAAACTTCAGCGCAGGTATAATGTTATTGGGTGGAAACTGGTTGCTATTAATTGCATCTTGCCCAATGTTAAGGTAAAAATCTTGGGCTATAAAATAAATCAAATTATTTCTAGTGAAATTTTATAAATTTGAACAATTCCAACCCAGATTTCGACTGTACAACATTCATTTTCAAAGAGTGTATCACTGTTAAATCCAATTTTATGTTTCGTGCCCTCGATAATAATTACTCTGAGAGAGACACGACACTGCTGATGCTTCCATGTATCAGTCAAAAAGGCGTTTCTGTGAGCTACCTTTAGGGAGGGTGGATTACTTGGGTTTGGATTGAAAGTTGAAGCGGAAAGAGGGTGCGGCGCACTGGATACCGAGGAAAAGGAAAACAAAGCATTGGCGATTGCCACTTGGAAAAATCCCTTTCCCCCTCCCCACCTTCCTGCCCCTCTTCCCAACCCTCCAATCCTTCCGCGCTGCCGGAGAGATTTCCGTGTTATTTTTATTTGCCAAAGCACTTCATTTCTTCCGCTGACTTTTTTTTCCTCATCCTTTCATCCTTCTTTTACATTCCGGTTCCACTGTGCTCATTCTTTCCCCACCCTCCCCTCCAGCTTACTCCAGCGCCTCCTCCCTCGCCTTGTGACGTTTTCCTATATTTTTTTCTCTTGTCCGATTGAAGGGAAGCTTACCTGGGGGGACAAAGATATCAGGGGCGAGTTTCACGCTATTTTTCGGGCGTGCGAGTGTGCTTTAAGTTGTGTCACAATATGGGGGACTGAGTTCACTTTTCAGTTCAAATATAACGCATATTAATGTTCTTATTTTTTATATTTCAATGGTTTTATTCTGATTTTTAATTTAATAAAGCCACTTAATTTTTTTCTAGTCCTGATGTTTATTGAAATAGAAGGTAAAGCGTCGATTCCATCTACAAATAAGTATATAATTCTTTTCTCAAAAAGATAGAACTGCGAAGGAATTTTAAGAGTGCGACATCCGAGTAAATAGATCAAGCGCAAGGATACTGATTGCTGGGTCCTCGGTTCAAATCTCTGCTTAAATCATCACACTCTCCAAAGCAAAAATCTTCAAAATGCGAGGTAGCCTAAGGAAAGGAGGAAGCTTCCTTTCCTTGAATGAAAGGAATTCAGACGCATATGTCCAAGTCTCTAATAAATAATAAAACTCTAGAAATTCATTTAAGGTACACAAGTAATTCCTATTCATATTCAATCAATTAGTTATTTAGCCCCGTGTTGATAACGTTGTTAGCGTCCTTTTTCGATACTGCTCAAAAAAAGGATTATAGATCTTGTACGTGCATAATTCATAAATCAGTTCTGGAGGAGATGACACGCGAGCTATATCCTTCGTTTAAAAAATATAGCTCTTCACCGTACTTATTTTTTTAGTTATAAATAAATTCAAGAGGCTGAGTCGAAAAACTTTCGATGTTTAAATAAATATGTTTCTAATGTAAAATCAAGCTTCTGGAAAGTTGTAACAGGAAAATTCATTCGTTGGCTAGTTTTTGAACTAGATAGGCTTCCTTTGTAAAATCAAATAACTTCACACGTGAATGAAGTTTTCCAAACAATATTTAAGAACGCCAGTAATTTAATTTTTGAAAATCATGTTGTTGCAGGAAAATATCCTTTATCATCTTATTATTGTTCACTAACTGAAAAATATATCTGAAGCGAGAAATTAATTTCTATGATGTCATTTCATCAAGCTGGGGAGGATTACTTTGCCTTACGTAATACCGATATTTATAAAATTACTTTTTGGGCGCATATGAGTAGTACCTCGAGTTCAGCATGTTTATTATTCTTTATGCTTAGAAGGTACACTAAGCCTGAACTTATTGGATCAATTATTGAACCAGATAGCGGGTTTACGGTCTCAGCGAGGGCTTGAAGGTTAGAATTGTAGCAGAAAAAGACAGCTGAAATGTATTGCATTGTTATCACTAGTTTTACTTATATCGTAAAGCAATGGCACTGAAGGTGAAGAATCACTACCTGCATTATTTGCTGAAACTATAGCATGTATATGTTAATCATAAACATCGGTGCTTTAATTATGCACTCACAGCATTTCGTGCTAACTGTTAAAGGGGCTTGCTCGAATTAAAATGTAGGTATAAACGATGGAGTCCCGTAAACTTACCAACTTTTTGTCCTCATTCCTCTGCCTTACTACCTTAATGAAACCTTTAAAAGAGGAAATGGTTCTGAATGCACTTCGGTAGTATCGCGAACAGTAAAAATTATATTATCATTAAGATCCACAAAGTTTATGGGATAAGCAGTTTCAAAGGCTGATTTTTTACGGCTCAATTCCTTCACATCCATAGCATTCAATTAACTGTTCATCCTGGAATGCCCGTCGCCAAAATTGGTTGTACTTTGTTTTCTTCATGAATGTCTCTGAAACTTTACGACAGAAACAACGCATATCGATGGCCAAGTTCTAACAACACGTATCTCAAAAATAGCAACTTTTCAGGAGAGCAAAAAAACGATTTATTTTTTTTATTGTATATAATTTTAATTGAAATTAAACACCAAAAATACATAACACTGAAAATATCATACATTTGCAAACAAAGAGTTGTTTTTTCTTGAATTTTATGTTTTGTTAACGGTATTAGCAATATTAACTCACGACGGCCAAATGTTGAGATACGTGTTGTTAGAACTTATCCATCTATATACAGTATTTACGAGGACCTGGATCACTACTCTCATCTCGCCTTTTAATACACAGTAGGCTAAAGAGGATGAATAATTGTTTACACTTCTTCCCCGTGTCCTTTGCTCATCGTCTTAACATCTGATCTCGCCCTGCGTCGTATGCTTGCGTCTCGCCATTGACTGATCGAGACTCATTTCGTTTACTCTTCAAATGCTGCGCATAAAAAGACGGACACCTAAACACAAAAGTATGGTTTGGATGCACACACAAATTGGGTGCGAATATTTTTGAATTTACTATTTTAATTATAAAAAATTGATTCTTTCACTCACTACTTGAAAGAATATTCCACACAAAAAATGTGGCTAACTTATTCAATTATGCATTTAACTGACTCATAAAACAATCTTTTGCCTTCATAATATTCAAGTTGATATTTTAAAATTTAACAACCTAATGTTAAGTTAACTTATTCTAATGTTAAGTTAAAAACTTCGTAAAACCCACAGAATAGTTGTAAACTGGTACGACCATTACCACCCGTTAAGAAATTGTTATCTAGCCTTGTGTCCAGCCAATGTATCTAAAGGTACTTACCGTAAAATGCCCTAGCAGTTGAAGCTGGTCGTACCAATAAAAATATTTTTTGGATTTTTCAGATTTTCTTAACTTTCATTTTATCATAAAGACAAATTTGTCCGAATTAAGACATGAGAATGTATATTCAAAGCTTTTTTAGTTCTACATCAATGATAGGTAAAGATTTTTCGCTGGCAATTAATATTTCTCTATATGAAATTTTGTTTCAATGCATCTAGATTCAGCAATCGTATTAAGATCTCAAGTAAAGACGTTAAGGCTAACATAGCAGCAAATTTTCATACATTAAATGTGTTTTTTTCGTATTACTACTCATGCTTTTGTCGTAAATAAACCCCTTGAAAGATTATTATAGATGTTTGTAAAAATAAAATACAGTTTAAATATAATTAACTAATTATTATAATCGTTTCACCTGAAAACTGAATTGATTGTTTGCACTTGTTCAGAAAACACTGTAGGAGACGCTTTTACAGTCTCGTGAGTGATAGAATATCTCACGGATATGGAATTTTTATGGATAGGCGTTTCTCACGGAATTCCTGGCAAAGTTTAGAATGCATACTTTAAATTTTGGAAACTTACGAGTAACGAGGCTTCATAAACTTATGCCGCTATTCAGTCCTCCATATTCTCGAGTAAAAGAGGGGAAAAATATCGAACATGACCTAATTTATGGCAACTCGTTTTCTCCTTTCGGGAAGCGATTTTAATGATTAGCTTTCCATCTGTTTTAATGAAATTTCTTTGCTCCACATAAAAAACCATTGGTAGTGAAAACATTTTTCCTTCTTAACCGTAAGAAGTGAAAACCATTTTTCTAAATTTATTCAATTTACATTATCTTGTACATAAATACATCTCACATGGTATAAATCTATGGTGTCTGTCGTTCGGTCAGTCTGGATCAATTTCATTGTTTTTTCCTAAAATTATTTGCTAATATTGATTCGAAGCGGCTATCTAATTAATCAAAAGTATCAATCAATCTCTTGGCCTCATTCCTTATTGATTTCCCCACAGCTTCAAATTCATATCGTACAAATATTATGATTCAGGTATTTTGTCTTTCGTCTTGTTTTACTGACGATTTTTTAAATGTGATTCATAGGCAAAGCAATCGATTGAGAATGATCAAATAAAGTTGCTGTTCGGTAATCTCTCAAATTAGAACTTTATCATGATTACTATTTCACAATATCAGAATGATGAAGAATCTGAGCTTTTCCCGGTGAATAGCGTGGATGAAAGCTTCTCGGGTTTCCAACCGGGTCAGGTTCTGCATGGTGTAGGCCGACGTTTCGTTGGGAGACTTTCCCAACATCCTCAGGGCTGATGAGCGGTGTTTCGATATTTATACCCTCCTCCTTCACCTAGGTGGTCTCTGATTGGTCCGGGATTTTTCCTCCTTCCTCGTCCTTCCTCTTCCCGTGTACGGCTTAGCATGTTTACTGGCACGGCCCAGCGAGGTGATCGAGAAAAAAATATATGGCTTCTCTATCCTGAATTTCTGGATTTCACACGCCAGTGGCATAGTCTGGAGTGAACTCTACCCTAATCTGCCCTAATCTCTTACCTCGAATAATTGAGCAAGTCAATATTTTGGAGAAATATTCTGAGTCACATCACATAATTGCGGTGATCGCGGTAATTGAGTTTTTAATTATTATTCCCCCCAGCAAGTCATTACAGTTATAACATCAGTTGTTCCAAAGTACACGGAATATTATTCAAATACCACCACTACCGTTGATATTTTTGGGCCGTTTTTCTTCCTCGATGGTCAATTGAGTAGACCGAAGGAAATAAAATCTCTTTGTGGCTAATATCTACGTTCTTCTAAAGCCTTTATAGTCCATCCAAATCATAAAAATTACAAAGACATGTATCGGTTTATAAGTATAAAATTGGTATACACTTTGGCTTCCTTTGAAAGTAATTATATCACATTTGTTCTCCTGTACATGATGAAATCTCCTAAAATATTTATCGCCAGCAATCTATTTTTAAAGCCTCCGCTTGCATCATCTCTCTACCCCCCATGTCACTGAGAAGTCAACAGTTAGACAAGAAGGGCAATACACTTCCCATGAGTCAACTCCCACTCTGTTCCCCATTTTGTAACGGAAGATTTCCGAGGAAAAACAAGCGAGGGAAAACACGCGAAGATGAATAGCCGAAGTATTCCAAGGCACGTGGGTTTCGCACTCTTTCCGGGGAAATAATCACAGTCATGGTTAAATACAATGAGGAAATGGTTGATAGGTCGATGTTTCTAGGAGAATGGAGAAGTTTTAATGGACGGAAAGTAAATGCTTGCTCGTCTAACAATAGGGCCGCTTGCTTTTCGAAAAAAGGTAAGAATGATGGAGAAAGGATCTGAATTAAATTCTTTCTGTGAATAGTTGCTTCAGTTGAGTTTTTAAACTTCTTCAGGGATTTTCATCTGTTGAAATCATGAACTAATATTATGCTGTGGATTTATATCTCAAGGTGATGTCCAGCTGGTTTACATAAAATCATGTCGCTTGAAAGGTCTGCGGTCGCTTGAATAACTAGTAAAAATTATTTTTCTGTCCATTTTCCGAAATCATTACATAACGATATATTAACCCTTTCACTGCCAGCCCATTTCAGGTGGGATGAACGAAGACTGCCAAGGCTATTTTCCGGAATTAGCAACATTTCAGATTTAAAAAATTTTCAGCTACTTACTTTTATTTAATACGTCTAGATTTTTTCCCAATTCTTAAGATATATTTACATCTTATAACCATAGATAGATTATGGGGGTTTACATAAATTACAGCCGTTGAAAAGGCCACAGTCACGAAAAAAAAGTGAAATAATTTGGGCCGATATATCGGCCCGGTGGCAGTAAGAGGGTTAAAAGAAGGCATTGTCATGCAATATTGAGCAGATTTGACTCTTTTGGAATGCCGAATCTGTCAACTTGATGAGGAGGTCGAGAAACGCTTGAGTCGGCGTGTGTGAGAGGCTGGGGCGGCGTGCAGTATCTCGACGATGGCAACACTAATTTCCAGTCTCGCAGTCGACGGAACTGGAGCGAGCCTTATGCGGTAACGGGTGATGGAAGGGTCTGGCCGTCCGCCGATTGCTATCTTGGGTTACATTTGCCCGGAAAATTCCCCCTTCGCGGAAGGAAGGGAGGGGAGCGGTGACTTCATCATCCCTGTTTCCTAGCCTGAAAGCTCGGAGGATTAACTCCGCATTTCCATACGATAATACAAATGGCGTTTTTTAAGTAAGTGCCGTTTTGAAATATAAAAAAATTGCATTTAAGCATTTTGGAAGAAGAATATATTTTTAACATATCCATACTATAAAACAAAGCGTTTTTTAAGTAAGTGCCGTTTTGAAATATAAAAAAGTTGCATTTAAGCATTTTGGAAGAAGAATATATTTTTAACATATCCATACTATAAAACAAAGCGTTTTTTAAGTAAGTGCCGTTTTGAAATATAAAAAAGTTGCATTTAAGCATTTTGGAAGAAGAATATATTTTTAACTTTTTGTACCAATTTTATTTTTACATTATTTCCCACACCTTACACTACTTTTCCATATAATTTTCGTTAATATTAACGCATTTATCGTATCGAACAACATGCTTTTGTATACCGCCGCCATAGAAAATTGCAGCCTTAGTTGACAGCAACTCCAAAACTGCTGCTTTTACGCTTTCATCGTCATCATGACGCAGAATTCCTTAGAGTTTCTTCGGAAAAAAGCGGCAATCACTTGGCGCTAGGTTGGGACTGTAAGGAGGATGATCAAATTGTTCATAATCGAATTATGCTATGACATCTTGAGTTCGATCGGCTGAATGTGAACGGGCATTTTCATCCAGAAAAACGATCCCTTTATTCAGTATTCCTCATCTTTTGTTCAGAATTGTACAGTGCAATTTGTTTTTTTGTTTTTTTTTTTTTGAAGAAACTCCTAGTAGGTAAGCGTGATGTTGACGATGACGGTGTAAAAGCAACAGTTTTGCAGTGTCTGTCAACTCCGGTGGCTATTGCCTATGACAAAGGTGAACAAAAGCTTGTTTTTCAATATGATAAGTTCCTTCATATTAACGGAAATTATGTGGAAAGGTAGTTTAAAGTGAGGGCTTTCATGTAAAAATAAAATTGTTATAGAAAGTTTACTGGTTCTTTTAATATTTCAAAACGGTACTTACTTAAAATAAAGCGCCCCTCGTAAATTTATCAGCACCCCTAGTTTCTTCGCAGGACGATGTCTTCATGTGTACTTCAAGCATTCATTCATGCACAAGTGTAAGGAGACGGTATGAATCAAAAAGGTGGTTTTTAGGCTTTACTTGGTGGAGTTTTGACTCGCTTGAGAGGAAATTCTCTGCAAAAAATTTATAATTACAACCCGATTCGACTTGGTTCTCCTTAGTTCTTAATTATCAATTATTCCTAAAGATTTATTTGAATTTATCGGGGAAGCGATACGTCATAAAATTTTGCCGATGCGAGAATTAAAGAGGAAGTTGAACTAACCGCGTACGTGATTTTGGAAGAAGAATATATTTTAAATTTGATCATTGTTAATAATCAACAAAAATTGAAATCCATATTAATATATCTCAAAATTACATTTTTCAAATGATGCAAACCGCAATGAAATCAGTCGGAAGTAAATTATTTTGCAGAAAATTCCAGTTTTTGTTTCTTTTAAAATGACGTGAAGCACTTCACTGGAGGGGAATTTAAACCAGTTATTTCAAATTGCAGTACTAATTACTCATTATTACTAGTCAGCAATCCTTAGATTAAATACACCAAAGGATGAAGTTCGCCATGAAAAAATATTTGACTTAGCCGGGATTCGAACCCGGATCTCCCGATTGCCGGTCAGGCGTGCTACCAGTTACACCGCCTGACCGGCAATCGGGAGATCCGGGTTCGAATCCCGGCTAAGTCAAATATTTTTTCATGGCGAACTTCATCCTTTGGTGTATTTAACTTTGCACCCGTGCGCGTGACTGCGTACAAAGTCACTTGTTCCTTCAGTGCTTTGAAAATCCTTAGATTAGTTTGACGAAGCTCTAAGAATAAATGCAATTTCGGTTTCGCTTAATTGCCAGTTTCTTTGCCTGCGTACTTCTTCTTCTGTGTCACTACCTGGTAATGAGACTTTAATGGATGCCATCGATGGACTCGCACGCATAATGTCATCATACGATTGCCGATTGTGAGTTACAGTCGGCCTTAATGCATTTCACCTAATCATTGATGTAAACGTCATTTAATGAATTTAATTGCCAAGATATTTTTACGACAATTACAAGGCTTTCTAATAAAGTGACATAAATCTCTTCATTTGAATTATATTCAAAAATCGTTACTTTCGTAATCATCAGTTTATCTTTATTTAGCGGTTTTAAACTTCAATGCTTTTTTTCGTTTAAAATTTCTATGGTCACTCGAAAAATTTAGTCGACATTACTTTACCCTCCATCTGCCTGAATCATTAAAAAATTGTGATGACGCTCGACTAAGGATTTCTCTGATATTTTTGGGCGCTTTAATGAGGAAATTAAAATTTCATTGCCATTGTATTCATTCCTGATTTTCACATCAGCTCTTCATAAAGGCAGATTGAAATGAAAAAAACGGTGATCACCAAATCCGGAAGCAGCATTTCCGTAAGCCTCTAAAAGGTTTTCACGTGCTAACGACCACAAGGATCTTGCCAACCTCACCGTCTTGAGCGACACTCGGCCTTTCCTTGAATTTCCGAGGCTCATTTTATTGTATTTGATATTACTGTATCATTGATTTGATTTGCTGATTTCATGGAAATTAGCAATAGGTTTTCCCTAATCTTTTCCAGCTATATTTTTTGCGTGACTCCAATACGTGGATTACCTTTCGTCCCTACCCTTCGACATCCCTATCATAACTGCTTCTACCCTGAGCAATTGAGATTTACTCCTGCCGGTACAGCTCTGGGGGTATAAGGAAGGCGTGACCCTTTCTACCTCGAAAAGGCAAACCCAATAACTGAGCCTAGCTGATGCATTTGAAAATTCTAAGGTCGCTCGAGAAACTGAGTCAACATTATTTTGCCTTCCTTTTGCCTCAATCATTAATAAAACGATTCAAAAACCTTTCTTATGAGAAAGGTTTTACATAGGATTGCTAATGGAGTTTTTCCTCGGATATATGCGCGTGCTTTCTCTCGTAAAAGTAAAATATTTTTCTGTCCTATTATTCATTCCTAATCCTCATATTCATTCCTCGTTTGAGGCAGACTCTGATGTAAAAATGATGATCACCAAATCCGGAAGCAAGAGTCATTTTTAAGGAATAAATTCTTCTGGGCGGCACGTGCCTCTCAACTCCCTTTCTCCAACTCATATAGCGCCCACTCCCTTCCTCTTTCCTCGCTTACATAACGTCCTTAACTCTATTATGGATAACAAGTCTCCTTCGCTGCTCGGTATCTCCTTCAAGCACTAACTTCTTCCTCTCGTTATCTATTCCAAAATTTTCCTCTCTTCCCCATGGCAAGCGATTTCTTTTTCGTTTTCTTCCCTGTCCGTCGCAGCTCCCATATTTTTCTAAAGATATGCACTATTTTCCTTACCCCTTTACTGTGCATGAAAAGAGGAGAAAAAAAGTACAGAAACGAAGTTCTTTGTTTAGTTACCATTGAACTGAATTACCATTGTATTTATTCAAACGAAAATACTCAGAATAAATATGATGATTTATTGTGTAATTTCATTTTCTGACGAGAAACTCCGAATGTTTTTTTTTTCCTTTTATGTAGAAAGTTCACCTTTCAGTGCTATTTCTTTAGAAGCTCCCATTAATTTTCAACATCCTCTCATAAATATTTCTCCACATTTTTTTCCATCAAATTTTCTCTTGATTTTTCTTCTACAAAAACGATTGTGATTGCTCTGAGTAAGAAAAAATAATTCCACTCTCTCAAATGATAGTTTAAGCTATTTCAATTCGCGGACATTACTTTTATTGCCCATTTCATCCATCACAATGGCTTGAATCGATAAAAGAGTGGCAATTAAGCTTGATCTGGGATTGGAAAAATGTTTTCATCAACTTTTAACTTAAAAGGGAATCGCCGGAGGGATGTAAGAGGAAAGAGTATGTTTTGTTTCTTTTATCTGAGGATGCTTTTTATGTTTCAAGAATACGATCTCCAAATATTGACGATCTGCTTTTCCTTCAAAATTACTCCTGTTTTAAGTTCCTGTCCTAAGATGTTTGTATAGTTCTCATTTATTTTTAATGCTAAACGTGTAGTACGTGTACGTAAAATAAAAATCAAATTACCCTAATTTTTGTATTGTAAATTCAACGAATGTTAATCTACTTGCTAAAAGTTAATTGAATAGCGTGTTCTTGCAAAATAATTGAAATTTTCCTGAGTTCATTTAATAGGTAATTAGTCATTATTTCTAGAGATTTTTTTGATATTTTTTTCGAGGAAAATGCGTAATGAAATATTATCGAGGCGAGCATCAAACAGGAAGTTCAAAAGTATGTACTGTTTATTTATATTTCGGAAGAAGAACATATTTTCAATTAAACCATCTTGAATAATAAATAACAATAAAAGTCATTACCAATGCCTCTTAGAAGTATCATTTTCATTCTTAGAAGCATTATTACACCTTTAATCACGGTAACTATTATGAATGAATGACTTTACATTTAAAGAGCTAGAAGTTTCATATATCATTCCTTTTCCCCGTTTGATTTCTCTGTCATCTATTGACTTAAAGAGCATCTTTACTATAATCCAACTTTTTGATTGGAGATACGACCCAATCATATCCAACCACAATAAGGTCTGCGGTATAAAAGAGATTCTAAAGTCAATGACTTTTCGCAGTTTTCACTAAAATTCCTCTCAAGTTCCTTTTCCGAGCTATTATTTAATGTTAAAATGTTTTAAAATGAAGTTCCAGAATATGTCTCTGTTATTCTAGTAATAAATTGAGATAAACAAGTGAAGATATAAAAACATTTTGTAAGTCGTCTTCGCCGACGATAAAGGGGTTCGGGGGAAACAAAGCAGGGAACAAGTCCAAATTCTGTCACACAAGCAACTTCCTTTATTCAGTCCCAAGCCATACACCTTGTTTCGCTGCACAACACCAACTGCCGACCCTAGCAGCCACAAGCCCACGCCCTGGAGTCACCGAAGGGATCGTTTGTCAGGCGACTCTTCCGATGACAGCAGGAACGTGCTTAATGGCTGGGTCTCAGAGGAAGTCCGTTCGAGGCGACCCTCGTCGTCTCGCACCTTATAATAATCTAAATGAAACTGCTCTTACATCCACATCCCCCCCAAAGTGAGTTGCTAACACTCCCGAAGCAATTAAACCAAAGAAATCAACCCATCCAGAATATAATAAGTACATGTCCCAAACCCAAAATAATCCAAATTAAAAGAAATTACAAAAATTAAAACAAATGAGAGACATAAACCAGACACAGCGATAGCTCTTGGGTTCTACGTTTCCTCCAGCCACCACCCTCTTCCATCATCACTGCCCAAATTACACCCCCTCCACCGACGGTCGAGCTGCCCGTGGACGAAGGAAATAAGGGGAGCGTCCCAACGGCGAAGGCTGTGGGGGCGGAGGGGACACTGAGGGGTCTCCCGCCGACTCAGGAAGGGGGGAGGGAGGAGGGTCAACACTTGGCTCCGACGATCTGAGGTAGTAGGGAGAACGTTCGGCCGGCAATGGATGCACTTGGGGGGGAGGGATGTAGGGAGGCTCCGTGCTGCACGATGATTCCTCCTCAGCTGTGTCCCACCCATCGTCGGACCCGACGGCCGGGGCGACCACGCCCACTCCCTCGCACTCCCATTCGGCCTCAGAAGTAACAGCGGCGTCTTCGGACGGCTGGGAGGGCGGCGATGCCCGCTCCTTCCTCGGCCTGCCTGGCCTGCGATCAGCTGTTCCTAAACTAGGAGGGGGAATGGGGCCAAAATAGGGTTTAATGCGATTCCTGTGTACCAATACGCTGCGGAATGGGAGCTCCAGCACTAGGTTGCATGTCAACAACACTTTTGATATGCGGTATGGGCCCTTCCATGGTTTGTGAAATTTCTTCACTTGCCCTACCTTCATACAGGGATCACTTAGAAATACGTAATCTCCTTCCTTGTATTGCCAACGCTTACCCTTCCCCTTCACGGCCTCTCTCCGTTTCCTTTCTGCTATGCGATCATTGTTCGCACACTTTAACCACATTTCCTTTAATCTATCCCTTAACCCAGACACCCCAGGGTGCTCTTTTTCTAACACGCCATCTTCGACGCATTGGAAAGGCGATACCATTTGACGTCCAAATACCAATTCATGAGGGGTGAAACCTGTGCTACGATGATAACTACAGTTGTAGCTCGCGACGGCAAAGTCAATATGGCGCCCCCAATCGTTGTTTCTTACATTGACATAATGACTGAGGATCTGCGCAATAGTTCTATGAACTCTCTCCACTCGCCCGTTGCATTCTGGGTGGAAGGGTGACGTCCTCAACTGATTTATTCGTAACAACTTACAGACCTGTCTAAAAAGTTCTGACATGAAATTAGTTCCCTGATCAGTAAGAAGTGTTTCCGGCACTCCGAACCTCAGTATCCACTGCTTCACTAGTGCCACTGAAACGGATTCAGATTTCTGATCTGTTAATGGTACCATCACTAAATATCTCGAGAAATGATCAAGTATCGACAAGATATACCTATAACCCTCCTCTGTCTTCGGAAGGGGACCCACAATGTCTATTGCAATAAACTCGAAAGGCCTATTCGCTGGTGGTAGTGCTTGTAATGGGGCCTTGCACCTATCATAAGGGCTCCTCTGACTACAGGCAATGCAGCCCTTTACATACTTCTTGACATCTCGCGAATAGGATGGCCACCAAAAGTCCCTTTTAACCCTACTTCCTGTTGCCTGTACACCTAAATGTCCTGACAGTATATGGTCGTGGCACTGACGGAGCACTTTCTCCCGGCAGCTGCGAGGCACTACTACTCTTTTTCCCATTATAGTTTCCTTCCATAGTATACCCCCATCGACCACGAATCCCTCTCTTCCTTTCCATTCAATACACTCGGAATCTTTTTCCTGCTCCTTCCGAAAATCTATAACCTCTTCCACGGATACTTGGTGAATCTTCCTGCTTAAGGCATCCGCATTTGCATGGGTCTTACCAGGTTTATGAATTACTTCGTAATCGTACTCGCTCAATTTCAAAGTCCATCTCATTAACCTGCTACTGGGGTCCTTTAATCCAAAAAGCCAAGTGAGCGCGGCGTGGTCTGTCAAAATGGTAAATTTCCGGCCGTAGATGTAACACCGGAAGTGTCCCACCGCCCACGTAATGGCCAAAAGTTCCTTCTCCTTCGTCGTATAATTCACTTCCGGTTTCTTTAATTGCCTCGATGCGAATGCGACCGGGTGCTCCTCATTATTGACCACCTGTGATAGGACGGCACCTATCGCGAAATTACTTGCATCCGTCGCTATGATGAAAGGCAAGGAGAAATCTGGATATACCAACACTGGGCTGCTCGTCAACGCCCGTTTTAGCCCTTCCACTGCTTCGTCGCACTCCGGAGCCCAAACGAATGCAGTTCCCTTTTTCAGTAACATTGTAAGCGGGCGAGCGAGAATGGCATAATCTTTAATAAATCGACGGTAATAATTAGTCATTCCTAAAAACGATTGTGTCTCCTTTACCGTCTTGGGAGTGGGGAAGTCCATTACCGCCGAAATCTTACTTGGGTCCGGTTGAATTCCCTTTCCGCTGATAATGTGGCCTAGATAGCTTACTTGAGAAAGGGCAAAGTGACATTTTGTCAATTTCAAGGACAACCTGGCCGACTCGAGCCTCTCAAACACTCGGCCCAGCCGCGCTGCATGCTCTTCAATCGACCCGCCAAATACAATAACGTCATCGAGATACACCAAGCACTCTGTGGGGGTCATTCCCCTGAAGACTCCGTCCATCATACGTTGGAATACACTTGGCGCGTTTCTTAGTCCCATTGGCATACGTTGGTATTCGTATAATCCGCTATTTACAATAAAGGCAGTCTTCTCGCGTGACTCAGGGGCCATGGGAATTTGGTGATAACCTGCCGTTAGATCGAGGGTCGAGAAATACCTACACCCCCCCAAATAGTCCAAGGTTTCCGTAATGTTTGGAAGTGGGTATACATCCGGTTTAGTAATTGCATTTAAAGCACGGTAGTCTATGCAGAACCGGTACTTAGGCTTTCCGTCCTCAGATTTCTTTGGCACGATCACAACGGGTGAGGCCCAAGGGCTGTGACTAGGCGATATTATTCCCCCTTCCAACTGTTCCTTCACAAAATTTTCCACTAAAGGCTTTAAATGATGCGGAGTGCGATAGGGTCTCCGATAAATGGGACGGGCGTCACCTGTAGGAATATGATGCTCTACCAAGTGGGTCGCAGGGGGTGTAACCGTTAATGAGAACAAATGCCTGTACCTTCCTATTAGGGGATGCATAACAGCTTTTTCCCCCACATTCAGGTGCGTCAATTTCCCTTCAATGTCACTATCCGAAAGCTCGCACAGACTCGTACTCTCCACAGAGCGCACATTCCTATCGCATGCACCCTCAACATCATCCCCGCAGAATCTTTCATTTGAAACAAAATCTACATCGCTCACTGTCGCCACCACTGTGCCCTTGCATAGATTTACTGCCGACTCCCCATAATTACTCACGCGCACCTTCGCGCTTCCTCCCCCGTCCACTCAACACAAACACCGGGCAACTAAACACTCCTCCATCTCGAGAGCCGGCTCCAACACGCACTCTTCTCCCTCCGTCCACTCCCGCCCGGGTAAGGGGAGGGATACGAGCTTCGATGAACGGGCTGGGATTACTTCCGCCGCTGGGAGTCGAACCGGCACATCCACACGTGGCCGGCGGCTCCAAGGTCCCTCATGACCCACGAAATCAGGCCCCTCCAGCCCCTCCAACCCCTCCGCCTGTCCCACCGAAGAGTCCGTCGGTAGGATAGCCATTCCGCCCGCCCTCCGCCGCTTCCTTCCGCGCTGCCGCCTAGCTCTCCTCCTTGGTTTTCCCGCCCCAGGGCTGTCAAAATTTCTCTCGGCGACCTCTGCCTTCCCTTCCGGGCCGGCTGTCGACACGTCCCTCGGTCGTTCCCATGACATAATTCCGGGTCCGCCCCCTCTGGCGGTGGAAGCCACGCCCCCCGTCGTAAATCCTCTCATGGTCGTCACCGCACATCCCGGCCCCTCTCCAAATGCCTCCTCTGACCGCAGTGCGAATTCTCCGGATCTCGCTCTTCCTCTCTCGGTCAAGGGAATTATTGACCCCCCAATTGAGAGTTCACGTCAATAACGGCCCCCGTTTCACGAAGGAAGTCAATACCAATAAGGCCTTCATACCCGCCCAAGGTGTCCACTACTTGGGCCCGAAGATTATGCACATCGCTTCCGAACCATACCGGAAGCACTACCTCTCCGTAACTCCAAATACATCTACCCGTCAGACCCTTTATCCTAAAACGAGACCTACGTGGAACTTGTCCCCCACAGCACTCCTTAGTCACTAGACTCACCTGGGCCCCAGTGTCCACTAACATACGCCGCCTCTTATATTCACACGTGACAATCACCGCTAAGTCCTCCATTCCCCCTTCACGGTGCACACATGGAATCAAAGTCTTTACCGGGGGCCTTGGCGGGCGGCCTGCTCGGCCCCGGAACCGTTTAAAGACGACTCAACGCGCCCCCCGACGCGCATCCGCCCCCCCCCCACTCGGCAATTCCTCGCCCAATGTCCTTGTCCACCGCAATTAAAGCACCGCATTCCACCCCTGTTTGCACACTCTCTCGCAAAGTGGCCGGGTTGCCCACAAGCATGACAGACTCCCTCACGCATCGTGAAAACGTTTCTCTCTTCCGTCTCCGGATGAGCCCTCCTCTCTGCCTCGCGTATACTCACGGCCACATTAACGGCTGCGTCGAAGGTTTCCGGCATCGCAAGACGCGTATGTTCCCCCACTCTGCCCGGCAGGCCGTTTAAAAACGCGTCCAAAGCCCTTTCATCCGCTTCGGATTGGCGTATCGCGGCCGCTGCGGCATCTTCCTCCTCCTTCCACGTGTGGCTGTTCAATTCACGAATGCGGTCCGCAAATTCCTCGATCCGCTCCCTGGGTGCCATGCGGACGCAAGCAAGCATCTCTCTGTAGAACCGTCGGTTTTTAACCCCCCGGTACCTTTCTAACAGAGACTTCCGAGCGTCATCATATGTTTTAACAGCCCCTGCTCTCTCCTTCGCCCGCAGGTGCTCTAGTGCCCCCCGCGGGTGCGTAAGGTGATCACACTTAGCTTGTCGTCGTCGCTCCAACCACTAAGTTTCGCCACCTGCTCCACTTGCGAGAAGAACGTCTCCACGTTCTCCCCCGCGGCGCCAGAGAAATACTCAATGGAGGATACCATTGAGAATGACTTCCCCGTGATTTGTCCTTCCCCCTTTGTGTTATCCGCACGGGCCCGAAAACCTTCGTTTTCTTCCTTGAGAATCCGCAGTTGCGCGGATAGCTCATCCACCGCCTGCTGGAGGTTCATCTTGCGGCCCGATAAGCTGATCCGACCCGTCATTCTTGATTGTTCTCCACCTTTGTTTGTGACTTGATATGCAGTTGCTTCCCCTAGAATTTAGCAAAGATCCCCCACTTCGGACACCAGATGTAAGTCGTCTTCGCCGACGATAAAGGGGTTCGGGGGAAACAAAGCAGGGAACAAGTCCAAATTCTGTCACACAAGCAACTTCCTTTATTCAGTCCCAAGCCATACACCTTGTTTCGCTGCACAACACCAACTGCCGACCCTAGCAGCCACAAGCCCACGCCCTGGAGTCACCGAAGGGATCGTTTGTCAGGCGACTCTTCCGATGACAGCAGGAACGTGCTTAATGGCTGGGTCTCAGAGGAAGTCCGTTCGAGGCGACCCTCGTCGTCTCGCACCTTATAATAATCTAAATGAAACTGCTCTTACAATTTGAATATTTCCAATTTTAGGAATAAAAGCAACAATTTCAGTGTGTTCTACAGTACTTGGGATAGCTGGAAGTAAAATGCCAGTATTACCTCAATAGTAACTATGATGGAAGATAAATTTTATCGTGATCGTTAACTCATGATTCACCTCATAATAACTTTTGTGGAAAATAGCGGTTATATTCGCGTTGCTTTTAGGATAAAATCTTTAGAACATTTTTTGGATTTTTCTTTGTAATTTTTAATTTTTTTATGCAATGAAACTTTTAAATGAGGCTTGAGAAATACTGCTCTTACTGAGAAATACTGCTGGAAAACTCTTTAAAATACTGCTCTTTCCTTTATCGGGGATTTTATTCTTTGACATTGGCCAATGAAATCTCATTTTTCTTCGTTGGCAGTAATGAAAAATATTTTGACATAACAAATTCCCCATGTTCATTCAAGAAATGGATTGAATGAACGTTCCGTTGTTGAAATGTGTCGTCTCTGGATGAAAGAGTCCCGAGTGTGACGCATGGGTTTTAACAGTGATATGTCTTGTTTGCAGGAGCCAACAGGCCGGACGAAGTCGAAAGTTGACTTGACCGTTAATTTATCATGCATTTTCATCACTTTTTGTGGGGACTACGATATGTAATCCCATTCAAGAGTATCGTAGAAATTCTATTTTAACGAGGGTCAGTAATGCACAAACGTAAGGTTATTATTCATATAAATAGAAATGAAAGTGGAAATTACTGCATTTTTAGTTAAAATTCCAATGGAATATGGGAAAAAGTGTTTCATGAAATTATATAATGGTGAAAATGTGTCAAATGAGCTGCATGCCATGGCATTTTAATTCTTTTTATCTAGGTTTCTACTGTAAAATGTGTTATTTTAAATGCATGTATCTCAAAATAGATCTTGATAAAAACTGCCTAAAGGTGTGATTACCCATTATTAAGTAATATTTAATATACCTATGAATGAATACCATAATTATCATATTCCATCCCCAATGTGGAATCTGCTTATTTTGCACCTATTTACTATTGAAGCTTAAGGACTCGATGATCATGTTCAAGTCTATGACTGGAATTTCTTTCTTTGCATAACCACGATGTCTTCTCATCTAGAGAATTTTCTTCGCAAGCTATGATAAAGCTGTGCTTAACGGTGGAGGGAATTTTTCATATTCATCCAACAGATCGTCTTTGAGCGTCAGAGGGCTTTTAGATAGAGTGCAATACATGGTTTTTAGCATTTTAAGGTCTTTTTTGGAGGGCACCGTGGTAGTCTAGGAAATGAAGCCCAAAAAAAGTGCAAATCCTTGCCATTTTTTCAAACTGAATCGATTTGCATTAAAATTTGCGACTAGGCTAATTTTACCTTCTACTTTAAAATCGATGTCGATGGGCACTTATTATTTTTTAGGGTTGAAAACTACTCCCAAAAGCAAAAATTATAATAAAGAAAGCTATATTTTAAAGCTTTGTATGGGTAAAATTTAGTTTAGATAAGTTGAATAATGATTGTTCAAGTAATTATACAGAATAATGATCGCTCACGTTATAATGCGGAAAAGGTAAAGAAACCAAAATTTCAAGAAAATTATGACAGCGCTTTAAATAGGGTGGTTTCCTATTATTTTTTTATTTTCTAGATCGAAAGATTATTACTCCTGGAGTACGTATTTCACGCTATTAGATTTTTAAATGACGATATCTATTTTTCGCGATCAAATGAAAAGTGAAAAATTTCAAGCGCGCGAAAACGCGACGCGTAAGTAGGAATTAAGGGAAAAAGTCCGTGCGACGCATTTCTGGTTCCCCCTCCCGCCTGGTAGGTGACCTTGATCGAGGCTCTGAGCGCTGATAGGACGCAGGATGCTAACGGGTAGCTGAGTACCTTCCTGGCTGGTAGCGCATGGCTTAAAAAAGGTTTATTAATGCCTTATCAAGCGAAGAAAACTTTCCGACCTTAGCCAGTTTTAATAGGTGATTATTAAGACATGTTTCCCTGAGCTCTGTGCCTCACGCATGCATTGGTAACCTCTGACGATGCATAACTCCTATCCTCTCGTGTAGAAACTAGGTCCCTGTGACGTCACGTGGAGTGGAATCGCATGGGCGCCAATCTGGCCTTTTTCAAATGAGGATAAAATTTGACCCTTGCCATTCGTCTAAACCGGTATTTCAAAAACCAAATAATTTGTGTATTATGAATACACTAATGGTGGGTAACGAATCGCCATCAATGGCTTTTGTTTTCTTTGATGAAGGAAACTACCCTATTGCATATTTTATACTAATGTCACATTCCTTGAATTTAAAGAACATTTTTTTCCAAAAATTTCGTTTTGAACTAAATTTACTTTTGCTTCTAGGGGGGGGGACAGCTGCCCCTCCCCTGCTCCCCGCTTGGGGAAAATCCATGTTTATTTGTGCTTTGGAACATAATTTCAGAATATTGCAACCCTAAAAAATCAACCCTTATTAGGAGTTAATTAAAAAATATATATTTACCCTAAAAAATAAATTATTCGGCACGGCGTTTTAACTTAAGATTTTTGTCGCTAAAAATATTTACTAATTTTATTTTTCAGCTTGTCAGCCCTTAAAAACCACCCCACATAACATTTCAATGCATGTAAACTACTTAATTAGGCATGAATAGGAAAAAAGTAAAATTTCACAAAAACGTTTATTTACACAAGAATGCACTAAATATGAATATACGAACAATGACAAAAATAAAACTTATGCAAAAATATATATAAATAAATATGTATATAATTTATACACAAATAAATTTTTCACATTTTGAGACAAGTCGTTTTCCGAAACGTCGGCCGATACGGCAGAGATAACCTGGTGTAAAGCCCGAGAAGAATTCCTGAATATTATCCGGCAGGAAAATTTAAATCGTTCATTACTATTATTATAAAAGGTATACAGCACAGTCGAAACTTGTAGTCGAAGTTATAAGTTATGATTTTATCAATTAATTTTATTTCCCTTGCGCTCTAATACTCACCGGTTATATTCTATTCTGCGCTTGACATTCCCTTCTTTGTATGGTTACTGTGACTTCCCATAGTGTCAATTTTCTACGCAGTCTAAGATGAAGTGGTGTCTACCGCCGCTTCGAATTCTTCGCATGCAAATCAGAGATCACTGTCTCTGAATGAAGGGGCTTTATAGAGAAAGTGTGATTTGACAGTGGTGGTTCTTGCTCTCGCAGGGAGCAGTGGGTTGGATGCGGCCGTGAGTGGTGCAGAGGAGGTGGGTGCGATGGAGGGCAACGGGAGTGCGGCCGGGCAGGAAGACGAGGACGTGGACGAGTCGGCCGACGCCCTCTTCGCCACACTCACGCTCGTCGTCTTAGGTGAGCACTAAAACAACTATATCTTATACATACCTTATACATACCTTATATACTACCTACTTGGTTGGGAATCTTTGGAAAGTAGGAGAAAAAAAAAACGACTCTGCGGGATGCATAAAATATACAAAGAGGATAAAGCATGGAGAGAACTAAGCAATAAATTGGGAAAACCTAATTTAATTGGTAGGAACGATCATCAGTTCAAAATTAAATGCCAGGCGCAGAGGAGTAAAGTTTAAAAAATTTCCTACCTCAATAAAAAATTGTAGATTGGAACACATTGCAGAGTTATTTGAGGTAATGTGAAAATATTTAAGAAAAAGCTGAAAAAAGTGACTTAATTTTTTAGAAATTTTAATTGAATTTTTAAAATTTATACACTGTCTAGTTCATATGTGACTTTGTGGATATTTTGTGTTTTCTTTTTTGGAAGTACATGCTACCACCTGGCCAGTTGCCAAATTGTAACTGATTACGATAATAATAATAATACATTCTTATATATTAGGGGCTTGCTTTCGCTCGGTGAGGGGGCTGTGCAAATGTGTATCTCAAAAATGTGTCGTGTTGCGACACGGAAATAAAATAATTCAAAGGAAGAAAGGAAGGTTTGGTGCTTTCCCGGGGAATAGATTGCGAGGAGAGTTCTCGGGATCGCCACCGGGTCAGGAACTGCATTACTGCCGACGTTTCGATGTCCTACTCGGCCATCTTCCTCAGGGCTCGACACTCAATAGCCCTGAGAACGATCGACGAGTCAGAAACGTCGGCAGTACTGCAATTCCTGACCCGGTGGCGATACCGAGAACACTTCAAGCAAGTCAAAGGAAGCTTCCGCGTGAAAAAACGAGAAAAAATCTGACGTGACGACGTCAGATATTTTTCCAATGCTTGGGGAACAAACATTGAACTTTTTCGTGAAAATGGCGTACTCAAGATTTCTTGTATTTTTGTAGATTTTTGGCGAGCTATTTAATTCAACAAGTTTCTCCTCTGTGTTATAATTCCTCATTACCATCGATTTTTTACCACTAAATGTCCCCAAAAAGCAGAGGCATAAAGGTCATTGTCAACCATATACTTGGTAGAAAATTGAAATTTTGTGTTTCGACAATTTTTCCTAGAGTTTCAAGTGATTTTAAAGGGGGTGGATTCAATGAGACAGCAGAGGACGGATGTCCGACTCCAATTTTGAAATGAGAATTTTTAATACTTTTTAATATTAATTTAAACAAATAAAATAAACAGCTTTTAAACGCATAGTTTGCTTTCATTATACCTATCGTAATTGCGAAAAAAAATATTTCAAACGTTACTAAATGATAATTTTTTGAAGAAACAAAAAAACTGACTTTTAACGTCAAAGTTACCTTTTTAATTGAACAATAATCAGTTACTTTTGAACGATTTAATTGGAAAGATTCAATTATTGTCGTACTTTTACTTCCCCTTCCTTCCAATTATTTTCATGAATTTTTCGCGATTTCGAGTCTCAGTGAACGACCCCATTTGAATAATTCTGGCCTCGGATATGACTAATATGGTTGCTTGTCTTTTTCTCGCAGGGGTGTTCATCGGGGCGCTAATCTTCCTCTCGGTGGCGGGCAACGCGCTCGTCATCGCCGCCATCCTGACGGACCGTCGCCTGCGCCGCTGCTCCGGCAACGCGTTCCTCGCCTCCCTCTCGCTCGCCGACCTGCTCGTCGCCAGCCTCGTGATGACCACCGCGGGCGTCAACGACCTCATGGGCCGATGGCCGTTCGGCCCCGCGCTCTGCGACGCCTGGGTCGCGTCCGACGTCCTCTGCTCCACCGCCTCCATCCTCAGCCTGTGCGCCGTCGCTCTCGACCGTCACATGCACATCAAAGACCCGCTGCGCTACAGCCGACGCATGACCCGCTGGACGGTGGCCGCTGGCGTGGGCACCGTCTGGCTCCTCTCCGCCCTCACCTCCTTCCTTCCCATCTCACTCGGGCTGCACAGGCCCTCTGCAGAGCCCACGGATCCCGACGCCTCCACTCCTCCGCCGCCGGTGACTTCAACGGCCGAGGAGGAGGTCCCCACCTGTGCTTTAGACCTCACCCCGACCTACGCCGTCGTGTCCTCCTGCATTAGTTTCTACGTGCCGTGCATCGTGATGCTGGGCATCTACATTCGGCTGTACCGCTTCGCGCAAAAGCATGTCCGTTCCATCAAAGCCATAACAAGGACTACAAGGTTTGGCACCCTGGAGGGAGGCGGTGGCGGAGGCGCGGCAGGGGCGAACACTCTGAACGCGGACGGCCCGCAGAGGCCAGGACCCTCGCCGGTGGCGGGCGGGGGTTCGTGTCCCGTGTCAGACCACAAGGCTGCCGTCACGGTCGGGATCATCATGGGCGTCTTCCTCGGCTGCTGGGTGCCCTTCTTCTGCGTCAACATCGTGGCGGCGTTCTGCAAGACGTGCGTGCCCGGCATATACTTCAAGGTGCTCACGTGGCTGGGCTACTCCAATTCCGCCTTCAACCCCATCATCTACTCCATTTTCAATTCGGAGTTCAGGGACGCGTTCCGGAGGATCCTCTCCGCCAAGATGTCTCCGCTCGCGTGCTGCTTCGTCAGCCGATCGCCCCCAGCGGCTGCGGTGTCTGGAGGGCCGGCGGGCCGCGGGCGCGTCTTCGGCAGCGGCCGCCGGCGCTCTTGCCGGGCCGCGTCCTCCGGCTCGGCTATCTCGGGGGAGATTTTGGGTCGCGATTTGGCCAACGCGGGGGGCGGGGGTCCGCGGCAGGTGAACGGGGGCGCGTGCAGCGGCCCGCGGTCTTCCATGTCTTCCTCATCGTCTTCGTCGGCGGCACCCAGGCAGACCAGGGTCAACTCCCTGGAGGCCACTTCGGGTGAGCGGGTCAGTGCGATATGACCGAGTGGAAGGGGAAGTCGCCCCGAGGAAGCTCGCCCACCGGACAACGAGCCCTTTGGCCTCCCAAGGGCCAAGTGTCGAGATGGCCCCCAGGCCGGAACATGGTCGCGGCCGGTGGTGATTCTGAGCGAGGAGTAGGCCCAGCTTGATTTAATCGGCGATTAACAACGGCGATTAGGGAACGGGTTGCAGATAATATCTCCGCAAACAAGTAACATTTGTACCTTCCTTGCAAAAATCGTACCGGGCGAGCCCATAGTCTGGTTGACGTTATTTATCTCCCTGCTGGCTGAAATTGGACGCTGGCCCACACCTTCTGGGCAATGTGAAAAGATGAAGATGCCTACCAATAATATGTTCCACTTGCCAATAATTTGGCTGAGTCCCGGGTGTGAAGTGCTACTTCTCCAAAACAGCATTGGTTCAAGTGAATTATAAAAATGGCTCGAGGAGATGGGGCTAGAGCTGTAACATGAAAGTTAGCTTCGTATGCTGACGTTCTGTGTTAGATCTGCATTGAAAAACATTCTATGAAGTCTGCAGGGTATTTTTTTAGAAGTGTCACAGTGAGTGTAAGATGCAGGGTCAATTGCTTAAAAAATATGTAAAGCGCAACATAGACTTGCTTGTGTGCTATCAAGAATGACCACTCTAATTGCTCATTTCCCACCGCTTTGCACCATCAAGTGAGCACCGGAGGAAAAATAATAGTTTATCAAAGAGCTAGCCTTCAAAAGGTTAGTTCTGGACTGCAATTAATATTGCATGAAATTTTGGATGCTAAGCGCAACAAGGATACCAAAGAAACAGTATTATGTATATAGTGCAATTTATGTTCTGTAAAAATGTTGTAGAGCAATATGAAATCTCTATGATCTCCACCGACTTCAAACAATATGTTTGCCGTAGTGAGGTATGTCCCCTTTAGTTGCCCTACGGGCAAGTAGCGGGTATTAATCTAGGTGAAAGATTTACATGTGCTGGTCTGGTCTTTGAGCCATTCATTTTTTCTAGTCAATGGGATGAGATTACCAATACCATGTCGGATGATAAGCAACTCAGTTGGGAATCTGGGTAAACTGACCCAAAATGCTGTTTTATGTGTGAAATATGTTCACCTTGTCTTCCTTTAACTTCGAGTAGATGTTTGACGAAAGCAAAGCTTGTGTATTTCCATGTAATAGTTTGTACTCATGCCAACCATCTTGAAATCTGGTTCTTGCTAGGCAAACCCAAATCTGTACGCCAGTTTCAAGAAGTATGATCTGTCGGGCAGTTTACTCCCCATATCAATCTATAAATGTTATCTTTTTTTCCATTAATATCCTTTGGTGTAGGCAGAGTAATTGAAACATCTACTTGGCTTACTCTGGAAGGAAAGCAACAAAATTTGAATTTCCTTAACCATGGATTGCCAATCATTCCTAGGATATTATTTTCCTAAGTTCAAATGAATATGATAAACCTTCGGTTTTTTTTCACACTTACAGTTAGTATATATCATCATATTTCAATATTCCCAGTTGCTCATCATTTTCATTGCGTTGGGACAAAGAAAATTGTAAATATAATTCATAGAGTGGCACATTTTATTTGAGAAAATAAAAATAAAGACACTGATATTTTTGCAGCGGGTTTGCAAAATACTTGGTTTCATGAGAGAGTTACAGTATGCCATATGTCAATAGAAAGCATATCATTGGGAGCAAAGTCGAGTGTTTTACAGTTAACCCTTGAGATGAAGTTGCTCTACAGTTCTCTGCCTACGCCACTGTTCCCAGCAATAATATGATGAAGTTCTGTGGCCCACTGCATAACATGTGACTAATCCAAGTGCTCTGCCCTGAAATGACTCATCACTTTTCTAATGCTCAAACTTTCATTTGAAGAAGAGACTGAGTTTAACCAGCCTTTCGACAGAATAGCATCCCGTCGACATGAATTTCATTTTTTATGTTCAAATCTTACACGACCATTGTATCTCTACATACATGTGTTACACCTTTTTCGACATAATTTTTTATTGATTTTTCTTTGATATAGATATCTACTACATATTTATCATACTTAAAGTGCCAATTTTTGTTTGAAAGAAAGCATTTCTATTTACTTCGACTAGTGTGTAGCCATGTCTAAGTATCCGTAAGTGTGTATCACATGATTATTCTCGCCAAGGATAAAAAATAAGCTCATGCAGGGCCCAAATTTAAATGTTATGTCCCACATATATATTTTTGTTAAGTTGTTAATTTATGATTTTATTTATTATTTGCCACCAATAGCAATGGTGCAGATGTTGGCAAACCGTTGACGTTAAAAGTTATTAATAAAATGGATGAAACTTTTGTGAATTGTGCTCTTTTATTTCAGAATGCAACTATTTCAGTGACTCCTGGTGTGATTGAAGTGAATTCAATATTTATTTTCTTCATTAAATATCTTTGTTAAAATTCAGTAAAATATTCTTACATACATGTGGTCTTAATAGAGGGTGTTTTAAAGCATAACGTGCAAATAAATGAAACAAGTATCTATGTTATTACTGTAAAAACGGTTTAGCTTATACAAATCAATTAAACAGTAAAGCCTGTCAATGGCTTGAGTCAGGCCAGTGCTGGGGTGCCGGGACACCGAGCCATATCTCAGTGCATCCTCCAGCCTGGAAATCTTCACAATCTTCGCTTGGTTACAAACATATATATTATAAAATTTTGAGGCAGCAAAATTGATAAAAGTGCTATTTGACTATCATGACTTTTGTTAACCAGTCACTTGATGTCAATGATGTCTCATTTAAGAGCATAATTAATCCCATCTTGAGCATAGGGGAATCTAAGGGGGTGGAGTACACAGCGGCACATGCCCCCTCAGATCCTTAAAAAATATGCAAGATTTTTAATATGTATGGTATAGTATTTGGAGGAGGCGGCCGACAGCTGAGGTCATTTGCGCCATGGGGGAAGGATATGGAAGGAAGGGTGGAGAGAAACCCAGCATCGGCATTAGCCTGCTCTTGACGAAAGGCACCAAGGGGACCACAGCTTAACATCCCATCCGACGGACAATGTGTTGTGCTTGAAATGTCCTCCACACAACATTCAAGCAGGGATCGGGCAGTCTCCGAAAATTCTCTGACGCTGCCGGGATTTGAACCCGGGCCCACTGGGTGGGAAGCCAACACTCTAGCCACCACACCAACTCGATCCTCTTTTAATATGTTATCATTTTGTTATTACATTATACATTATCATTGCGATCGTTTCGTATTACAAGGTATACTTGTGCCCCCCAGGAACAAAATCCTGGATAAGGCCTTGCTTGTACCCCCCCAGAGAGAAATCCTGGATCCCCCCATGGTCTTGAGTACACAAAACAATAATTAAAATTATTAAACATACCTAATTCATTCTGGATTATTCCGGTAGTCCTCCCCCTGCATATTGCTGGCACCCTCTGGTCATGGCCGTCGGCATTCCTAAGAAGGGGCCTGGCTTGAGTTTTCGATATTTGTTCATATATCTCTAATGTTTTCTTGAATGGCTATCCCTGAATCTTCTCACATCTTTGTTGCAAGCCTCAGCTGCTTATTTCAAAAATTGTCTTACTGGGCATGGAAGAGCTTTTATTACATCTGCCGCACGAAATATTACTGTAACCACAATTGTAACTTTTTATATCATAAGATGGCATTGTCTTGCACATGCCCATAATAAGTTTAAATCTTACTTTCTTAACTTTTGGATGTAACTTGATTATTTTTCATTGCGATAAAAGTATAGGTAGCTCAAAATATCTTTTGCGCCCCCACCCCCTTGAGTTTTTTCTGTATGCCCTACTGGGACAGTGTGATCCTAATTTGAATCATTAATGTTTTTGACAGCCACATTATTACAACAATAGATTTGATACCTTTGTCATTTAAAGAAATAACTTATGGAGTAGGTCATAGGGATGGCAGTGGCAGTGTAGTTTGACTTTGATTCAATATTTTTTTACAAAAGAACAAATACTTTCACATATTGTATTTTGGATACGAAACATGAATAACAAAATATATCTTATAATATACAAAACACTTGCATATGCTATATTTCCAGACCTGGCAAAATAAACTTTTTTGGAGCCTTTAAGAAATTAATGCTACATTTGAAATTGTACTAGCTGTCGTTTTCATGGGACAAGCAAAATGTCAGAGGAAATGCTTTTCAAAAGAGCACAGGGGAAAAGATCTTATGTAGGTACTACAAGAAAGAAATGCCTGGAATTATAACTCAATTTAAGGCATTGAAAATCATTTTGTAGGCAACTTCAATCTTAGCATGTGGCTTTTTTCTATATACGTATATTATCTGTCCATCTTATTAAAGCAAGAAGCAGTTATATATTTAAACTAAGCCGGCCTTCACATTTTTGAAGTTATTTGTATTCATAATTATATATATGTACTTTTCACAAAACTACATTTTAGTGGAAAGTATGATTATTATAATATGAATATAAAGCTAGAATTTTTTTCCTCAATTTTTTGACGCAGTAAAAGGTTGGCATGATTGAATTCATTCATGAGACCCACCCAGGGGCGGATACAGAAAACACTCAAGGGGGGGGCGCAAAAGATATATTGAGTTGCCTTTACTTTTTATCGCGATATCGCAATAAAAAATAATCAAGTCACAGGCAGAGTAAAATAAAATTTTAATTAATGTAATTATACACATATATAAGACAATGCCATCTTATGATATAAAAAAAGTCACAATCGTGGTTCTGCCATGTTTGCCAATACGGCCGGACCCACAAGGGAGGGGTGCGCGCCCCCCATCTGTATCCGCCACTGGACCCACCCATGGTATGAGTACTCTCACAGCCATATGCACAGAAGACGTCTATACATTTTTACAGACTAAATTCAGTATTGTGGATGAATTGAATTATAATGTATTATTTTCATTGAATTTTTGATTGACTTTAATTGGTGAGCAAGGATTTCCAGGATCAAAAGATACTTTTTATCAGTGCAAACTTTCATTTAAGAAATGATTTTCCAATGTGCCTGATAATGGATATCTTGTTCAAAACTTAAGTCATGAAAGAGATGTGCATCAAACATACTACGTGGAATAAGTTATTATTATTACTTTTTCATATTGCTGTAAAAAGATTGGAAATTCATCGCCACAAAAGCAGATGACAATGAATGTGTTATGAATGCATGCATAGGGAAATTTAGAAGGGGGGGGGGAACATGCCCATCCAGAAGCTTAAAAAAATAGGCAAGTTTTTTAATATGGTTATCTTTACGTCCACTTTGTCTTGTGTATTACAGAGCCTCAATCATTTAATTTCATATTAACAACTTTCAAATTAAAATGAAGAGAAAATTTTGCATTTTAATTGTTTTAAGTTGCTTTTTAACTCCAAATATCAGAAGACTGTTGGCCTGTAATGCCCTTGTACCCCCCCAGAAAAAAATTCTGGATCCGGCATTGAATGGATATCAGATTTTTCATGCTCCAACTAGTCTGAAGTTGCTGTGGGTAAGTCATGTTTTAATTTAAGTCAAAAAATCTCTGTTCAGTTAGCTTTGCTGTGGCTAGTTAAGCTGAAAAATGGTGGAATGATTAATGAACACTTTTGGCTAAAAATTATTCCACCATTTTCCCAACATGGGCGAAAAACTACTTATGTCGTTTCTTCTTAATGCATCACAATCCGAATCGATTGGGGTGCCTGTGATCACCAGATATACTAAAACCTCTGTCATTCCAATATCACGTTTTCATATCTTTAAGTTGGTGTAGTTGAAATCGAGTTCCCTATCTCCAGCAGAGGCAAAGAAAGGGAAAAAATTGAAATTGAATAAATTGAAAAAATTGAAAAGATCATAACCTTTAAGGTGGCTCTTTTATGAAAGTTTTAACGTCACCACCTTAACTCTTTTACTGCCAGCCCATTTCAGGTGGGATGTATGAAGACTGCCAAGGCTATTTTTCCGGAATTAGCAACATTTCAGATTTAAAAAATTTTCAGCTACCTACTTAATTTTATTTAATACATCTAGATTTTTTCCCAATTCTTAAGATATATTTACATATTATAACCATAGATAGATTATGGGGGTTTACATAAATTACAGCCGTTGAAAAGGACACCATCACGAAAAAAATTAAATAATTCGGGCTGATAAATCGGCCCCTGGCAGTTTTTGCTCAACCAGTGAGGACCGATATGTAGGCCGAAATGGTGGCAGTAAAAGGGTTTAAAACAATGTTTACAAATCATCGATGAATAACTTAAAACCACCCTAGACGGCACAGAATCCTCCGTATCTAATTCGTATGCAGATAGTATCCATTGAAAAAAAGCGACGAAGCGGTAGTGAATGGATACTATCTGCATACGAATTAGATACGGAGGATTCTGGAACTCGTCTATGCTTAATAGATCTCAGGCACATCACTGCGGAGAGCTAGGTATTACAAAAGTAATGAACTATTCCCCCTAAAACAGCAACCTTAATGCATCCCTGATCACCATCATCATTAATTATTTAGTTCATCATTAATTAATTAGATTATATTTTTACAACTTATTTGTTTTTTTTTAAACATAACCAGCTAAAATATTTGAGCATAATGTCAGCAAGAATGAGCAAACCTCTTTTATTTTGAAAACTCAAATTCTCTCATGGAGACTGAAAGGCTATATTTATGACAAGTTTCCACAGGTACATTCTGATATACAGCATCATGGACATATGACATGAAGGAGAAAAGTAAAGAATTATACAAAATAAGATGAGATGAAATATCGAGTACATAATAAATACATGAAATGCTCTTTGCAATAAACTAATCTGATAAAAAATATCCCTGTAGGCTTGGCATTCCTAGTCTTCATAAAAATAGACATCGTGAATGAGGGGCTTAGGGGTCAATTTTCCCCTACCCGAATTAGGAGGTCGATTGCTGATTATTTTAATTCTCAATCTGATTAAGATGGCCAAAAACAGGTTTTCCAGCCCCTGCCTAGTCCTCCCACAGGGTCCTGACATCAGTCCCTGTGATTCTCATGTCTATCATCAAGTTAACTGAGCATAACCATGCTTTCACTCAGTCATATTATGAAATGATGTTAGAAAATGAGTCTATCAGTTGATGCATCCTTGGTAAGCAAACTTCAGGGCATGTGATGGGTAGCCCGCTTCTGTTATTGTTTCTATGGCTGTGGTGACCTGTGCTGGTGTTGTGGTAGGTGTCACGAACACCAAGACATTCTCTGAAAAGTAGTGACAAATATTTCGTTTAAATACTCCATATGCTAGCATAGCCGTGAAACACTCAGGTAACTTACTGACTTAAGCAATAATCCAATCACATTACATATTTCGAAAACATGTATGTATCCCTCACCATTTATGTGCTTTCATAGGAACTACCACTAGGTTGTACATACATTCAAACAAATAATTGTAGTAATCGATTGAAAGAATTCAATGTATGGAAGGAGAACATTATTTATGGTAATAAAGAATTCTTTTTCATTCGGTTATTTTCTTATGATTTTAAATTAAATTAAAATTAAAGTTACACACAAAAACTGTCATAGGTTAGTGACGTCACCACGGTTCTGGCTAATTTGATTGTTCAGGTAGGACTAATAAGTGCAGGAAGTAATCACTGATAAGAGTCTTAAAAAAAAACATTGAACCATGAGAAAAATCAAAAGCCCATGCACAAGTCCAAAAAGTGGCTGAGATGCTATGACTCACTCTGCATGAGCTCATTACATCATCAATTGACGTTAAAATATCCACTATAGCAATGTTTACATATCCACTATAGCATTTAGGCAGTCATGTTTTTGTTGGGAATGGCTAGAAAATAAGGCAACAGGTACAAAACCCATAAAAAATAGAGGTATCTTCACTTTTGATATTCCATCACAAACAGCAGTAAAATAGAATTGGTGACAAGCCCATTTTCAGAGCAGTAGAGCTTTTCCACCACTCAGCCTATGACTCAGAACCAGGTCTAATTATAAGTTCAGGGGAAGGAAAAATTCAACCTCATAAATTTTAGCTGAAGCTAATAAATTAACTTTCAGAATAAAGCATTGTTTTCAAATGGCATGCCTAACTTAATTCAACGATTTTATGTTGGGTTCACCACCAGTAAGAAATGATTAAACATGAGTAGGTACGAAAAATGATGCATGTACATATTTCAATAGTATATATACAGGAGCTTTTAGAACACAGTGAGAAATAAAGCACGCACACATTTACATAGCCATCACGCATGGACCACATGGAACAATAAGTTCACCACCCAAAATCACAATTATGCAGTACTTTTTACCGTGTGGGAGTATCCCATCCTCATCGCCACTTTTATGTTGGGCAAACCACCCATAAAAAATGATTGAACATGAGCACAAAAAATGATGATTCTATTTTAATAGGATATACAGGAGCTTAACTCTCTTAGCATTCATCATCCATTTGTCCTTACACCCAAGTCCCCAGCCTTGCACATCATTCCTGGCACTCAGACCAAAAACGAAATGCTCACTAAAACAAGTTTAAACATAAATATACACAACAAAAGACAAACCTTTCATGGTGAGCAATATGAAATTCATTACAAAATACAAAATTTGTGACAAAAGGGACTAATATCTTCCTTTACGTATTGTGCATAGCCTATTTGTCTTATTCACATTGCCTACTCTCACTGTAAAATTTCCATTTACCCTGCCTTCCTTTTCTTCAGATGTCCTTTTGTGTACCTTATTTTCACTCTATTTCATCGGTCCAATTTTCCAAAATTTCCCAACCCATGATGCAGCATCAATTTCAACCTATATGTAGCTCCATTTCTTTTTAAATTTTAATTTTCATACACTTGATGTATTTCTATTTGGCCCAGCAAAGTTGTGTTTGTTTGCATGGGACCTCAGCTGTAAATGATCTATGAGAAATGTTTTTCCAATTGGTGCAACATAAATTATACCCAAAATCGAGAAGATAAGGATAAAGATGTTGGGAGGGTACTTAACTTTGCCATGACCTGTCTTAAAAAGCATTGAGTGTCGTGACCTCCCCGCACCATTCCAAAATCATTTCTGCACACTTTTATTGGGGAAAAAAGCATGTATACCAGCATGTGTAGGGAACAGTCTCTAAAGGATGTAGTGGAAGTGAATTTTTCTCTGAGCTAGGGGATTCAAAAGTTGGTCAAATATATTGTAACTAAAATAATTTCAATCAAACACTCACCAAGTTTTCCGAGGCCCAAATTTTCACACGAGTAGAATACCAAAAATCGTCCAGCAACTGCATTCAAGAGGACATAATTGGCAGTCATAGCGTTTCCTGCAAGAAAATAAAAAGTTTGTTAGAAAACAAAACAGTGGCAGTGGAGTGTAAAATGTTTGAAAACTTTCTTCTTCATCCCCATGCACAGTTAGGGGTGGATTCAGTATCAAATTTGGGAGGGAGGATCATGACCTGGGTTCTAGAAGATGCAATACCTCCCCAGAGAGAGGGGAATTTCTAAATGGAGGGAGTGCTATGAGTGAATCAATTTTTTTTGTAATTGAAAAAATTTGGGGGTGATGACCCCTGTCATGCCTCCCATAAATCCGTCCCTATTATCTTGTCATTGTTGCCCGGGTTTGACTGTAATCAATTAATACTCATATGCCATAGAGACTTTTATTCTGCGAGCTCTTACAGAAGACTCATGAAATGCTGGCAAACAGGTGGTTTAGTGAGGTGGAGCTGATACCATCTCACGGCCACTGTGGGAACTACATCAGCATAACTCACTTGTAAAACATAACGTTGTGAGACTTATTGTTCTTGATAGAGCTTACGTACCTTCTCCAGATGCGCATAATAGGTAAGACGAAAGATGACATTCATAATCACAAACATAGTGAAGCATTATGGCCCAGCGAAAAAATGAAATTTTGAACCACATATGGCAATTTGATATCTCTTTGGAGCATGGAGAAAGTGGCAATATGGAATGAGTTTTCTTCTAGAAATCCTTTGGTATTTGTATATTTGCTGTTGGAGTATACATCTTCTTTTATTAATAGAAAATGCACATGTACAGCAAAGACTTCAGAAATTTATTTTTCCATTTTCAATGCTTTCATGAAATGAGTTACATATTTGTGGAAACTTTGGGGTGTGCTTTAGATTAAGTGTGTCAAAAGTTGGCCTTAGCTTTCATGTCCTTCATTTTTTAATGAAGCTAAAAAACCTCAGCTCCAAGAACAGGTAGCTGAATGGAAAGCTTATTTTGCTTGAAAATTTTCAATTGTCTTGTTAGGTGTGCTGAATTATGCTGATGTGCCAATGTGGCAGTGGAAAAATTAGCATCCAAAGTATTCTGCAATAAGAGAAGCCTGTTTTTGTTCAGAAACGGCCGATGGACCACCCTGAGGCATACTTTGAAGAAGTTGCATACATACGTGCACACACGGTGCAAGCAATATTTCACAGTTCGGGGAATCCAGGCTTGAATTCTGGTCAAGGGAAACAGTTTAACCATATTGAAACATTCAAACCATAACCGAGTCCATTAAAATTTCACTCTCTCAATCGTAACATGCGTTGACAGTTGGCAGCAATTTATAGAAAAATAATGCTAGGCATCTCAATTTAATGGAAATAATTCGTTGTAAAGTACTAAAAATTATTGGAGGTGCAATTTATTTTCTCCATTATCTCAAGATAAGGGAAAGTAAGAACAGTACCCATGGGCATACCCAGAATCAAAACCAGTGGAGGGAAAGGGGGGGGAGAGGGCGAAACTAGCCGTGGTTGTTCAAGTTGTAACGTTTTTGCATAGAAAAGGCTAATGAAAAAAATTTTTTAAGGAAATTATGACAGCAATTTATGAGTTAGGTATTATAATTATTTTCTTGAAATAATAATAATTTTTATTTTAGTTTCATCTCTTATACTAATACAATTTTTCTTCAAAAGGAAAATTTGTTAATAACTTTTGTTTTGAATTAAATTTATTTTCGCTTTTAGGGTGGGCAGTTGCCCCCCCCCCTCCCCCAGTTAGATTGATGTTCAGAAATAATAGAGGAGATTCAGGAGATTAAAGTGGATAAAAATAGTACTCACTTTTTATCGGAATGGTGAATGTAAAAATGTCGTTAACGGTGGTAGTCCCTGTTGGGGTGGCTGCTGTAGAGCTCACTGTCAAATCTGCGTTAATGCTTTGAGCTGCGTTGGTACTGTAAAAACAAAGACAGTTTTTTAAATTCAGCCACGGAAATTGGTAGATCCAGAGAGGGGAAAGTGGTGGGGGGCTATCCTCCTCGGTCCTGGCGTATTGTATTCAATACATTGACGTTTGATTTTTTCCCGCTCCGCTAAGTAAACTATCGTTATTGCAAGTAGTTTAGTGCGCCCTGACAGATGACAGCATCATACAGAAGCATGATTCACAGAAATCGCTAATGTACTTTGTTAGCATTTAATTAACCAGAAAACATAGAACCAGAAATACAGACCAAAAATAATAATAGATATGTTCTGGGACTGAGGAGGCAACAGCCAGGAATTTTTTTGGGCGGTCCAAAACCAGGAGGGGAAAGTTTTTATAAATAAGGTACTAAGTAGAGTTTTAAACTAATTTTAACACTTTTTCAAATTGAAAAAACTTCATTTTCAAAGAAATCTTTTATAATTGCACGATTTTTCAATATTTCGTTTTCTTGTTTGAAGCAAAGTTATTGTGTTTTTATAATTTGTGTGGGAGGGGGCGGATCTCTCCCTCTTGCTAGGCCACTGGCTATAGCTCTCCTGTGGTATCCATTTGACACTAGATAAAATAATTATTTTGTTTTGACCCCCTCTACCGCTGGCAGGTTACCCTCCAGGTCCCCCACCAAGCTCTTGAGCCCAATCTTGTTCCTGACCTGGATATTGTTATGTATTACTCTAAGAAAAGGTAAGCAATATAATGAGAAGGAAAGAGTGTTAAAAATAGATTTAAGAATCCAGGGTTCTTGGGCTTTAGTTGCCATGTTTTCAGGGACTTCTTCTATGGTATATATAATAGATAAACTGATTTGTCATGAATAGTAGAATGAGTAATAAAATGAAAAAATAAAAACTTTTTAAAAATAAAGTTGGATTTGTCATTAAAGTTGATTAATTAATTTTCTTGACCTGATCTCTCAAGTATGTATACATTGCCCGTTGCTCTCATAATAAAGTGAGATAAGTCGTAACGTAATAGAGTTATCGGAAGATGTATCTAGAAAGTTCACAAGCTTAAGTTCGGTTTGAGAAAATTTCATTTGCACAGAGAGAGAAACTGTGCGAGTCAGTGTAGCTTGATAAAAATTTATTTACTATTTTGTTTAGTTTTATTCCACCAACTTGAACTAAGGTATATCTAGTTCCATGTAGCGGCGTCACCATCAGATACAAAAGATCAAATCTAAGGTTTGGGTCTTAAATTCGTTCCAAGTTATCAAGGAGGAAGACGGTTGGTGGAAGGGGTTGACACTTCTATGTTTGGGTAGGAGAGGAAATGAGGGGGTTGGGTGGAAGACTGTTGACAGCAGTGGCATAGCCAGGAATTTCATTCGGTGGGGTCCAAAACCAGGGGGGAAAATTTTTGAAAAACTAGGTACATACTAAGAAATGAGTTTTAAACTAATTTTTACACTTTTCATAATTGAAAAAAATTCATTTTTTTAAGAAATGCTTCGTAAATTTATGATTTTTTGATATTTTGTTTTCTTTTGTGAAGGAAATCAATTGTGTTTTTATATTTCTTGGGGGGGTTCAGAACCTAGTTTCTATAGGAGAAGATAGGAGTTATATATCGTCTGTGGTTACCATTGCATGCATGAGGCGCAGAGCTCAGGGAAATATGTCTTAATAATCACTTATTAAAACTGGCTAAGGTCGGAAAGTTTTCTTCATTTGATAAGGTATTAATAATCCTTATTTAAGCCAAGCGCTACCAGCCAGCAGGGTACTCAGCTACCCTCTAGCACCCTGCGTTGTATCAGCGTTAAGCCTCGCCTCAAGGTCACCTCACAGGGCGGCAGCGGGAACCAGAAATACGTCACACGGAGGAATTTCCCGGCATTCATACTTACGCGTCGCGTTTTCGCGCGCTTGAAAATTTTCACTTTTCATTTAATCGCGAAAAATAGATATCGTCATTTAAAAATCTAAAAGCGTGAAATACGTACTCCAGGAGTAATAATCTTTCGATTTAGGCAATAAAAAAATAATAGGAAACCACCCTATTGGTGGAATAAAACTAAGTTTATTCATTTTATTATTAAAATAATCTTTCAAAAATCTTGATACGATAGAGAAAATTACATAATGAGCATAAAAATTGGCAAGAATACTACCGAGAAAAAATTCCCTGAACCGCGACTGAATTCAAGGACCTTTGGCTACAATAGGGTGGTTTCCTATTTTTTTGTATCGCCAAAATCGAAAAATTATGACTCCTGGAGTACGTATTTCACGCTTTTAGATTTTTAAATGACGATATCTATTTTTCGCGATTAAATGAAAAGTGAAAATAATCAAGCGCGTGAAAACGCGACGGCTAAGTATGAATGCTGGGAAAATCCCGTGTGACGTCTTTCTGGTTCCGGCTGCCGCTGTGTGAGGTATTATATCATGTAATTTTCATCCCAAAATTTCCCCTTCCACGATTCGGCAACACCCGCCTTACCATCCTCATTTCACATTCCTAGTAACGCGGGTTCCATCTCCGGCCGCGACGCCGCTCTATATATTCCGAACTTGCACGACTGGGCCAGTCGCAAAGACATTTGAAAAGGATAATAGATGTGGAGGAGGAAGAAAAGGAAAAGAAGTCGCGATCCGAAGTGTAAAGGCCGTCTTACTCGAGGGAGACGTCATTTCGCAATCTGACGTGTGTACGAAGATTCAGTCAAAATTGCGTCGTGGAAAGACTAAGGCGGTGAAATTCTAGATTGCATGCGGGAATGCATAGATGCGAAATGGAAAAATAACCCATGCTCTGTTTCCGAGTTCGCATTCTCGCGATTTCAAAAATGTTTTAGGCTAACCTGCGCAATGACCTGCCCTGTGTAAAACGGCCTTAACAAGCATTGCTTTTCCTCATGATCATATTTATACTCCGATTAGATGTGCAATGGAGGGAAGGACAATGTCTTATCAATCTTTTGTCATCAGGAGAAAACGATACCTCCACTGCACAAACGCTCACCAATCGCCCACCGAATCAAATCCGCTCATCTAGTAACCCTAATAGTACTAAATGAGCGGATTTGAATCGGTGGGCGATTGTTGAGCGTTTGTGCAGCGGCAGGGGCGCCGACTTATAAAAAATATTGGGGGGCCCATATCGAGGTTCTTGTCCTAGGAAGAGGTTAAATTCAAAGTGTGTCACAGCACCGAAACACTATCATGATTCACACCACTAGTTTTCAGTTAACCTGCTTACTATAGTATAATTATTTGTTTTGACTCATTACTGAATGTATTTTAAAAGGTAACTATCGTCAAATGAGGGAAATAAAGAATACCAATATATTTTTGTGATTTTACAAAGCATAATATAACTTAATTATTTTTTTGAATTAATGGGGGCTTTGCCCCCCCCAAATGAATTTTTGAGGGGGCTCGTGCCCCCTCAAGCCCCATGGAGTCAGCGCCACTGTGCAGTGGAGGTGTCGAAAAACTTTTCTTTTTAGGTAAGATATTGTTCTTTCTTGCCATAAATTAATTGTACGATTTGTCTTAAAAGTTACTTAGCTTTACAAGAGGCTAGAACTTACCCAAATAAATACATTATGTACTTACAATTTTTGGAAGCCTCTAATTGTCACCGCATATTGAATGTTAGCGACCAGTCGAACAAAGTTGTAAGTGATGCAATTCCATCCATGGAAGTATATTGATGGACTAGTAGCAAAGAGCCTCCAAGGGTTATTTGCAGCAAGCACAAGATCCTAAAATAAAATATGAGAATTCGAGTGTTAACAGCCGGTTTACGGAAAAAAATAGCGAAAATTTAGCTTTATGCCTCTACGTTGTTTAAAAAAATAAATAACGCGTTCTCAGGCAATCTTTCATTCTTCAGAAGACATAGCAGAAAAACTGTCTCTCACATTTTTATTGAAATTGACTCGAGGTGTTTCTTAGGTGACCCGATATCATTTCTGTAGTTTATCGGTTTCTCCAATGCACTTTACATCATGTTATTTTAACTCCGAGATTCTACTTCCATGATCAACGGTATGATTTAAAAAAATACAGAAAAGTATAAAATATAATTTAGCAGTAGTATAAACACGATACCGCACGTCCCAAAAATGTCATGATTATTCAAAATGAACCAAGCTCCTAGCTATTTTTTTCGTTAATTTAGCCGGTTTCCGAGCAAAGTTTTCCTACGGCTGCTAAACTTGCGCTACTATAACGCTGAGTGCTCCTGACGCGTAATATATTGCTATTTTTTTCTAGACACCGGCCTTAAAGTCTCCCCTACGAATATAATATTGGAGTTTTTCGGGTAGTAGATTGCGTTTGGAAATAAAAAAAAATTCTTTCAATCCTTCAACTCGACGAAAACCAATGTATTTTTTTTGTGGTTTATTGTGGTATTAAACCATTTTTTTCCCAGAATACTTTATCCCAACTATGTGCTTCAACTGGAAAGTAGGCATGGATAAGTGGAGGATGAGCTCACCCAAAATTAAGCCAAAGGTGTCTGAAAATCACTTGGGGGTCCAATTCGTTTTCCTCGGCCGTATCGCTCAATGAGGAGTTTTGCTGTGGGTTGCCAAAAGCCTCTCCCGCGATTTGATCCTAGGACTCTTCATTCTGTGCCTAACAAACTACGCTATCACCGCGAAAAATGAGTATTAAGGTGACCAGTGATATGTAAAATAAATAATTCCTTAAAATGGATACCAAGGGTTTCCGAAATCTTCTATAGCGTTAGGTGCATTGATGACTATGCAATAGTGATGTAAAGAAGTATTATTATTTTTTTTCCTTTTCTTGACCTTGTTTAATATACGATATAATATTTCTTGGAAAAAATTGACCTAAACTCTAAGAAATATTTTATCGTAAAGAAGTATTTTATTTGAAAAGGTATTCAATCAATTTTTGTGACACGCACGTTCTTGATAATTATATTTATCTTCGATTTTACTAGGAAAATAACGTAAAAACGATATCACCATTGCAATGAAATTACACGACCTGGGTTTGGTGTAACTAAAACTTCTGAAGTTAAAAACAATAACTTAACCCACGCATTGAATTGGTTCTCTATAACTTCGGTCATATATTCCCCTATTTCTGGACATCCATGTCCAGACCCGGAACTGGGGCGGAGCCGAGGGGACACGTGTCCCGGGCGGCAGATTTCAGGGGGTGGCCAAAGTTGATAAGTCTATTAAAATAATTATTTGATTTTTTGTAATTAAGTTGATTAATAATAATAATTAATTTATAATCTATTAAACAAAAGTATTTATAAAACTTCTTCATTCGGTACGGAGCAACATACGGTAGCAGACACACGGTACTGTTAATTCCTACTACCGCATCTCAAAAAAATAGCTTACGGATCAAATTTTATCATGTTTTAGTGGAGGGACAGGAGAGGGAGGAAGCGAGGGGAAATTGGGAGAGGGGGGGTAGTCAACTGATCTTTGACAAAACTCCCAGTTTCAGCCCTGTCCGTGGCGTTCCTTTGACTTCTCGTATCATTAGTCTGGACCAGGGTGTTTAGTCCGGCTCCTGTAAGCGGCCACTAACTTATTAGAGCGTAAGTTAGAGCCGTCATGGGTAATAGACTTATGCGAATATGTCACAGCTTGCAATTGTGGAAAAATAAAAATTGATCCAATGGGTCTTGCTAGCGAAATTGCAACGAGGAGCAATGAAGTTCGCCGTGCTCATTCTCTTGCGGTGACTGCGGCCTGCTCGGCATCTGGCGTGACGCTTAGGGAATAGCGCGGGGCCGTTATTCTGGTTCAAATATTTTATGCTTGTAGAAAACCATTGCTTGTACGTAAAAATGAGGATAAATTGGGCCATGAAATGTAGCCTTAGCTTAATGATCTACCTTTACAGATGATTGAATGATATACAAAGAGGGGGCAGATCCAGGATTTTTTCTGGAGGGGGCACAAGGGTCTGGCAGGCAAGCGATCTTCTTATACTTGAGGTTAAAAACAAGATACAACAATTACGGTACGAAATATTCTATTTATTTTAATACGAAAGTTATTAATATGAAATTAAATGATTGAGGCTCCATAATATACAGGTACAAAATAAAACGAACGTATAGGTAACAACATGAAAAATTTTGTCTATTTTTTAAGGGTATTGGCCCCCGCCCCCCGCTCTATACCTCCTATGGTACTGCCGACTGATTATATTTAACAGCTCACAACACTTGTTTCGATTGCCATACAATCATCATCAGGCAATGTAATTCTGATCATTGTATGGCAATCGAAACACTTGTTGTGAACAGTTAGATAAAATTTGTGGGCAGTATGATATATTTTTAAAAATCATTTTATGTTGTTCTTCGACATCTCTACAGAAAAAGTTGACTTAACCTTGAAATGACGCTTCTTTTCTCGAACGGTAACATTGATGGCCATTGATTTCAGTGCCTTGAGCAACCTATGAATGCTTAAAAACCGATCTGATTTTCAGTATATTGGTTCTACTCCTCAAAGCCTATAATGTAATCGAGAAGAACATTTCAAAAAAGCTTGTCCCAAGCCCTCACGTATTTAAGTTTAAACGTCATCAATGCTTTTATTCCATGAGAAAATATTTTCCTTTCGGTTTCCTGCTACTATTTGGCACAGGCTTTTCATCTTTTTCTCCACCCGAATCCACGTTCATTCGCCAGATACTATTATTTATTCTAAATTAATCTCTTTGTGACACGGGCATTTATAAAAAGAGTTTGCGAGGGGCCGCCCCGAAATGGGATAAAAATGATGTATTAAAGCGTAGACTGAATTACTGAAACGGGAGACTAGCCAATGGCAGCAATGTCAGAATTCACCTCGTATGGGCAACCGTTGCTTATAAAATGTTGTTTCATAAGAACTCAATAACAACATTTTTAATCGCGGAGGATGTATGAAACTTACGATTAATGCTAATTGAGCTTTACTCGACAAAATATATAAATTTCGTGAAGTTAGTTGAGCGCCAAGCTGAGGTTTACTTAGAAAGGCTTAAAAACCGGTACATTTTTAATTTATGCCCTAATAACTATTATTACTAATGTAATACTATGAACGCACAATATAGCAAGAAAATTTATGGTTCCAAATACATAACAAGAAAATAGCTACAAGGGTATGGTTTTTATAAGTTTTCAAACTCGAGTCTCTATACTTTTGACTCAAACAGTCGTTCAATTAATCAAGCGCGATGATATGGCGGAATGCCATCTTTTATACTAATAGTCGTATACATATATATAAATAAGGGAAGTTTCATAGGGTCTCTTGGTTTAAAACGGGCTAACCTAACCTTGCATTGAACTTGCCCCCACTTCACTATTATCGATCCATCGATTGTAATTAAAAGGTTGATGCCAAGTGTGTCATTAGCCCAAGTACGCGGGACAGATAGAGATAAGCCCTTGGGCCAAAAATCACCAACCTGAATTGGACGAAGGGCCCAATCTATCCTAGAAAAGAGTATCTACTAGTATATACCCCACCGCTATGCAAGGCTACATACGGTGGCGCAAGTTGATTATGTCTTGCACTCATCACCTATCACCTCTCCGGCATGAAGTCAAAACTACATCGGGTCACTTATGACGCACGTACCAGTGACGAGGTAATTAAATTGTAAACTCAAACTGGTTGTCATCAGCTTTAATTTTTTTCAGCTAAATCCCTCTGGGTTTAATTACCGTCGAGGCTTCTGCCGCTTGGAAAATGCATCAAATTATTTTACGGCCTTCGTTATTGGATAATTATATGAGACGATAATTTACACTTCTTTCGTGTGAATTTTAAGACTGGCCATACATTTAAATACAATAAAATGAGCGCGCTATACAATTTGTTGGGATTCACTCAAATCTTTACGAGGGCATTGATCTCTCGTGCACGTGGAATGAATGGCAAGGATTGAATGTAACGGTAGACGTATCGCTGCTAGATTTCAGCTTAAAGATTGATCATATTAATTTCTCGTTAACATAGTAAAATTGTAATGTTCCCAACCTACATAGGACCGATGGACCTCAGAACTTTATTGCAAATTATTTTGGCAAAATTTGCAAACTAATGATGAAAAATATTTTAAAAAGTAATTTAATTGCTTTATTGGACTTTAATATAAAGAAAATATATCACTATTTTCTGTTTTTTAAACTTTCATAGGAAAATGTTATCAAAGAAATCGATTTTTAAATTATCACAGAGTATCACTAACTGTAAGTATTGTCATAATTAGAGGTACTTATCTAAATTTATATCAATGATGATGTGATCTATCACATTTAAAATTTTTCAATAATATTTCTCGTCATTGCAAACAATGCAGCAACATATAAATCAAAATTATTATAATATTTTAAATTTTATTTTTAATAAAAAGCGGATCGCACCTCTCTTAATGCCGTGATTTGGTCATTTTTTTTAAATCAAAGCGATTAAAATTCGACCAACGCATTGACAAAGATCAAACATCAGCCTTCTATGGCATGGGGCTTTCTCTATGTAATACCATTGCCTAAAACACTTTAATCTCACAATGAATGTTCGATAAAGTTGATTTATTACTGATTATTTCTATTAGTTGACCTTAACTATATCTAGTTTGACGCGGTTTTCTGACTAACCGTGATACATAAATTAAACCATCAATAAAAATTTATATGAAAAGCTGCAACTCAATCTAGTTAGACTTTAACTATATCTAGTTTGACGCGGTGTTCTAACTAACCGTGACACATAAATTAAACCATGAATATAAAATTTATATGAAAAGCTGCAATCCATGGTCTTTTCTACCCTCGGTACAAAAATAAACTGAAAAAAATAAATGATGGGAAACTTACAGTGTTATAGGCATATCCAGGGATGGTGTTCACCACGGGGCAGTTTCCTAAGGTAAATTTTTGTCCCAGGCTTGGAGTGAACAGCAGAGTTATGACAAGTATCTTTGGCATCAGATCTAAAGTCCTCATGGTTGGAGCCTTAGGTATGGCAGTGGTGTCAGCTATCTGATGAAATGAAAGAAACATGGGCAATGGCACAGGTGAAAATTTTAGTCTATTTAAATATATAATTGTCATCCCCTTTGTTCCCTTATAATATTCAGCTCTCGCCCCTTTCTTTTCTTCTGCGGTAAGTGGAGGGATTGTGATTCGCATTTATGGAAAAAAAATGTTCCATCAAACATTAATCTTTATAAATATTCACAAGCAGAATTTAACTCAGGGTATCTTATTCATTGTTGCCAATAGATATTGCATCCACCAGAAGATTTATCTTTACGCATGCATACTTTTAGCAGTGTGTTTAAGAAAAAAAAGGTGATGCTATCTTGGTTTTAGTTGGATCAGAAATTGACTGTTTATATTTTACCAAAATTCAAACAAAATTTTCCGATAATTTTGATAAAAAGCATGAATGAAAGAGACCCTATGAGTTCTTCTAATTTACATTATTCACAAAACGATTCGTTTCGATTCTTTTACATTTTTATCACGCATGAAAATGATATGAAACCATCGAAACGAAACCATCAATATAAGATAAAATAACCATGTAACAGCATTTATATTCAAATATGTATAAATAACTTTTTTTACGTTGCTCGACGTTATATCCAACGATAGCGGCTCAAAGTTGAAATTGTGCAATTTTTCTGTGCCAAAATATACGAGGGTGGTTTTTTTCCACCTCCGATTGCTCATCAAAATCACCGTGCAAGCGACAGGTGGGTAATGAGTAGGTGGGGCAATTACGCATCCTCCGCACCACACCCTCAAGTCATTTCTGACCGTAATTTGTGAGTTTTGTAGCAATCTCATCGACTACACTGCCTCAATGGATTCTCCCGCCAAGTGTGCACTGCGGAGAGACAGCTAAAAAACTCGCCGAATAGCTTCAGCATGTTTTGAACTAAATGAGAGAATTTTTTAAAAATGTATTGTGAAAGAAAAAAAGAGAACTCTTTTAAATGCACAGCAGCTAGGACGTGAAACGGTGTGAAACATTACGTCCATTCCCATTCAAAACAAAATAAGAAACAGGCTGACTTCTGGAAGTGTTCTGATCCATGACAACGCCCGTCATCTCAGCGCTAATGCAGCCCAAATACTCCTTGAACAATTTCAATCGGACATTTTCGATCACCCGCCGTGTAATGTCGGCGTAGTGGCGTGTGTATTCTTTACACTGAAATGAAGAAGTGGCTAGGAGAGAAGCGTTTTCAATCGGGCAATGAGCTTTAGGGCAAAGGCAAAATTCGTAGGAAGTCATTGGCGGCGATATCCTATGAAGAAGGTTTTACGTAGTGAAGCTTGTCCACAGGCAAGACCAATTCCTCAATCGCCGATGCGATTATGTCGAAAGGACAACATAACTATGCTCAAAATTTAGCAATGAAATAATTTTTAATCAATCACTATGTCTTCTGTTCATGACCCATCGGAGGTTGAAAAATAACGGCCCTCGTATTTGACCTGTCAACTGAGAACTAACGATAAATTTTCATTGCATAGTCCAAATGGGTCAAATATATATTTTAAATAGGTTTTACTTGTAACGATTAGGATACATCTCCTCGTGGATGCAATATCTATTGGCAACAGTGAATAGCAATCCTGAATTAAATTCTGATTGTGAATATTTATAACGATTAATGTTCGATGAAACATTTTTTTCCATAATTGAATACTTTTTCAATCAGAGTTACCGCTAACATTCCGGGAATATTTTGTATTTAGCATTGTGATCCAAAGTTAATAGCCAATTTGTTCTGCTGCCGACATTTAAAGAAATTAGTAACCTCTTTTTAGACTGATAATTGAACAATGTTACAGTTAACAATAAAAAAATGGAATTGAAAATGACGCGAAATATTTTACAAATAATAAAAAAAACGTTCAAGTTTAACAACGTTAACAAACAGTAAAAAATTAAGCGTTGTTACGTAATTTCTCTCTGTGGATTTTTATCAAGGATATTTAACATTTTTATCTCTCAGGGATATTTAAAATACTGAAGTTAATTTACAATGCTTAAATTTTTACCAATCTTGTTAACGTGTTAAAAATCGAAGATTTTTCACCATTTGCAACAATTTTTGTACCCAGTAATAAAAACAATACAATCAAAAATGTATTTTTTTCATCAAACTTCCAATGCATTTAATTTTTGATGGGGCCCATATTCCGCTAAAAATTAAAGATTTTTCATAAGGATTATTGTTCCATCAATTACATACCCCAAGTAATTCGAAACTTGTGCCTTTCTTTAAATTGTGAAATCCGGTAGAATCTTCATTGAATTGGGTAGCGAACAAAATAAATGACCTATAACTGAGTCCGAAAATCTGGTGATGGTACGTATCAGTGCCATAAATAACACTTGGACTTCGAACGGATGGATCAGGTTGAAATGAAAACCCGAAACAATGCAAGAATAATATACAAAATCCTAAATAATACTCGAAATTTTGCATTACAAATAGATTTTTTGGGTTTAAAGTGAGTTAAGGTATCCCTATTGTCCTCCCCATAGTTACGCAATTGGTATGTATTCTGAATTGAGGATCATAGAAGGCAAGGGGGATAAGTGTATTTCTTTTTGGAGGAAATTGAAGATTCTAATAAATAAACATGCAAATTAATATATTCTAATACATATAACTTATTCCCAACTCTAAATTGCATCAAATCCACAACTTAATCTATATATCGATATTTTTGAGAGTGAATTTCCGAGAATGATCACTTTCATTGCCATATTATCAATTAGAGAATGGTTCTAAATCAAATTCTAGCATTCAGTTTCATGAACGTTGAATTATTTTTTCTCAGAAGTCTCTGTTTTTTTTTCTAAAGAAAATTAGAGCCGATTCCCAACGTTAAATTGCATTAAATCAACGATACAAAATGATGCGATATGTCCGTAGTTGGGGTACACCATATTTTTGTAACAAAGAGATACGTGTAAATCACTGAATCCATATGTCTATGCTTATCAGTGATTCACTTGAAGCCCTTTGCCACAGTATTATTGTGTACCCCACCAACCGTTATATGAACTTCTCTCCAAAAATAAAAAAATAAACTTTCACTTATCCTCTTGGGTTCTAGGGTCCTCAATTGTGCGCAGGAATGAAGTAAATATTATAAATGGATTATGGATTAACAAGCAAAAATATATGTAGTATAAAGTATGACAGAATGAAGAAAGTGTAAGGCAAATGTTCACCTACCTCGTCACTGGTTGATGTTCTTGCGGAGATTGCCGCTTTTCGAGCTGCCATCTATATATACGTGCGCAAGGGACCGGGGAAGGGGTGGGAGATGATAGGATGTACGCCCGAAAAACCAATGCGCTGCAGCTCAGTCCTCATGGGTGCCCTCTCTTTCTCCCTCTTCAGACTGAGCACAAAGATTTAACGGTCCCATCGTCAGGTACACTCGGAGGTCATCAAGGAATGGCGCCTGAGAATTATGAGGGAAAAAATAACTAAATGTTCGTGAAGCTGAATATAAGGCTGTCATTTAGAGATCAATCTCTCAGACGAAAATATAGTAACTGGAGTGATAATTTACGTATTTTTGTCGTAAAAATGTAGATTTGTCGATAAATTCGCTGATTTGCTTCAATTCAAAGTTGAGAATTAGGTAAAACTTTACAATCAATAGAAAAAATTACAGAGTTTTGAGGAAAAGTAATTCGACGTCAATGAAATTGAATACAATACTTTGATTTAGAGGCCATTCTCTAATTGATAATAAAGCAACTAGAGTGAGCATTCTCGGAATATCTCTCATAAAAAAAACGATTTATTTTGATAAATTCGTGGGTTTGATGCAATTGAAAGTTGGTAATAAGTTATGACGGTGCAACTTTGAGACTCCACCAAATTTATTGTAAAAATTCATATGAATTAAACTGTGGTTGTTGAGCGTGGAAATTGTCAGAAACTGATAGTGGTTATTTAGCATAAACACATACTATGCGTATTTATCAGCAGGCTATGATGTGGCATTTTTTACTTTTCTCTAATCTTCAGTCTCTAAAATGTATGTGCTATAGGGAATCGAGTTGATATGCTTAATAAAAATCAGGTCCATGAAATTTCTAACGTAGTCAGTAAAATTGTGTATCAATTAAAACTAAGCAAAGAACTGTTACCTGCTGAAACCAGGAAAATTTCAATATCCTCCATTGTTTTCCCGCATTTCGATTACTGCTGTTTAGTTTATAATGATATCCCAGATGAACTTTATTTAAAACTTCAACGCCAATTAAATTCCTTAGTAAGATTTGTGCTCAACCTTCGAAGAGATGTAGGTACACATATCGCCATACCTTAATGAAATTGGATGGCTTTCCACTAAAAAACGAAAATATTAAAAGACACGGTCTCAGGCGTTATTTTGTGGAATTGCTTCATGTTAAATAAATAAAATAACTATGTTTTATTCCACAGTTTATTTTAAATCGTACGACCCGGGTTTCAACATCTAGTGTTATCATCAGGTGATGATAACACTAGATATTGAAACTATGATGTGGAATAAAACATAGTTATTTTATTTCATTTAAGACGAAAATATTTCCTCGCTGCTTTCCTCTACGCATAGTTTCTTTACAAAACTCTAGAATATTTACATAAACTTTTAAAAAATAAGCCTAAAAATATTACTCTGATTACAAGATCAGATGCTAACTTCATCTATTATCCCGCTCATCGCACAACTTCTTCCCAGAAGTCATTACAGGTTGTAGCATCCAATCTCTGAAATATTCTACCAGATGATGTTAAAAATACTCGGTTTTTGAAATCTTTCAAGGCAAAAGTTTATAGCTTATTACTTACTGCCCCATAATAACTTATTGGATAATTGAAGAAAAATGTGTATCGCTTATATTTCTTTAGTTGTTTGTTCTTTTCATCATGTTACTTATTGCTATTCATAAAACTCCTTTCTCGTTGGTTCTGTGATTTGCCGCTGGAGCATTGTGTAACATATGTTTTTCTTTGTATAATGTTGCTGTTGTTGTAGTGTAGTGATGGTATGATTTCTTTGTGAAATGGAACTCTTTTGCTATATTTTCCTGATAGTTTATCGCTCACAATGAGTAAGTCGAGTTGATTTCATGATTTTATGTTTAATTAATTCTATGTTTAAATCTCCTCTATGAATTTGTATCAGTAAATTGTATTTGTTCTTAGAGGACAAGAGTCCTAGGGCAATAAATATCTTTTCTAAATCTTAAGTCAGTCACTTAACACTTAGAGGTCACTCAAAGAACCTTAATGCAATAACAACTTAGGAGAAAAATACATTTTCTATTATTATAAAAGAATAAACATCGAAGTAACGGTCCTCTCGGACCACTCTGTTCTTACGTCCGCGGAATTTCGGGGAATAAAATATTTTCTCATGGAATGGGGCCGCCACAAACGTCACGCGGAGTGATCGCGAACCGTTGTTCGGGCAGCTGCCGACTGATCCTTTTCCTCTCATTATCCTCCGCGTCCCTCGCGATCTTCTCTGAAAGAGCCGAGGGATTGATTAATAGGATAAGGTAAAACAATGCTGAAAATATAAACACATAAAGAGAATTTCTGTAAAAACAATAGGGTACTTTCCTTCATCAAAGAAAACGGAAGGCATTGATTGCGATTCGTTACCCAGCATTAGTGTATTCATAATATACAAATTATTTGGTTTTAGAAATCCCAGTTCAGACGAATGTTAATGGTCAATTTTAGCCTCGTTTGAAAAGGCCAGATTGGCGGCCACGCGATGCCACTCCACGTGACGTCACAGGGGCCTAGATTGTATACGAAGTCAGAAGTTTACATCGTTTGACATTACCAATGCATGCATGAGGCACACACATAGGCGCCGACTCCATGGGGCCTGAGGGGGCTCGAGCCCCCTCAATAATTCGTTTGGGGGGGCGGAGCCCCCCCAATAATTCAAGAAATTAATTAAGTTATGTTATGCTTTGTAAAATCACAAAAATATGTTGGTATTTTTTATTTTCCTTGTTTGACGATAGTTACCTTTTAAAATAAATTCAGTGATGATATAAAACAAATAATTATTACGGTATTAAACAGGTTAACTGAAAAAAGTGGTGTGAATAGTGATAGTGTTTCGGGGCTGCGACACACTTTGAACTTTTCCCGGTGCGTGAACCTTCGGGTACAAACTGGCGGGCCAAGAGGGATGTAAGCTGCCTCCCGGTTGATTTAAATGGAAGAATGACTAATTTTATAAGAATGGAAGAATGACATAAAAAATGTGTCAGGCTTGTAGAGTTTCCCTAAGTGTCGAGTTATAGAGAGTCGAGTTTTTGGGGTTCTAATATTGATCATATGACCCCTCGAAAAGGCTTTTAAAAAACTTTAAAACTCACTATTTTTCATCGAAAATTTAGAAAATTTCCCGAGGCAAGACCTGCGGTATGGGCCCCCCCAATATTTTTTATAAGTCGGCGCCCCTGGGCACACATCTCAGGGAAACATCACCTATTAAAAATTCCTAACGTCGGAAAGTTTCCTTCGTTTGATAGGGTATTAATATAATCCTTATTTAAGCCAAGCTCTACCTGCTAGCAAGGTACTCTGCTACCTGATAGCAGCCTGCATCGTAGCGGCGCTCGTAGCCTTGCACGGCGGCAGCCGGAACCAGAATGACGTCCCAGCATTCATACTTAGCCGCCGCGTTTTCGCGCGCTTGAAAATTTTCACTTTTCATTTAATCGCGAAAAATAGATATCGCTATTTAAAAATCTAAAAGCGTGAAATAGTACTCCTGGAGCATTAATCATTCGATTTAGGCAATACAAAAATATAAAACCACCCTATTATAGTTATCAGATTAATTATCGTGTTAACCAATGCAATGAAAAATGTGAAATAATGAGGTAGATTAGAATGTTTTCAAAACAGAATTGTCTTTTGACGTATAGAATTCCATCCCACGTTAATTTTAATGCAATATTAATCGTATTTCAAGTTTTTCCTTCAATATTGTAAAAAATATACTTGAAAATCAAATCCTAAAGATCATTCCATGTCAAAAGGTCTGGAAATGAGAAATGATAATCGGATAATCGCCCATCTTATGTTTTGATGAAGTTCAACTGAAGTAATTTTAAATATCTTTGATGTACCACCATTGTAAATTTTAGGTCAATTGGTTGTATACTACTTGAGTTATGACTGTATGTTTATTACCGTGTCCTGAGTTACGACTTGCATTACGACTGCGGAACTTTGCCAACTTAAATCTGTATTATTTATCTTACGTACGCATTTAAACCTATAAAAATTCTCATAGAAATTCTGCCTGCCAAGCAGAAAAAATGTCCTTTAAAAAATTAACTATGCGTATGTTGGCAAATTATTTTGCAAAAATGTTTCTTTAAATAATTTCAAACCTAAACATGCTCTGATATTTCAATAACTTCGCCACAAATAAAAAAAACTCTCTTTTTCATTATTTATAAGTGCAGGGTTTTTATACTATTATTTCAGACTCACTCGCCAGGAAAGTTTTGCGTGCGCAATTCTTTTATTTGGTTCCTAGTGGCCCCTTACCATCCATATTTCTCTCTTTTTTTCCAACGTGATCTTTTATTGTTTGCTCCATTTTTTCGATTATCAGTGGTGAATCGTAAGCTTTCATTATAATCATTGTAAGCAAAACGGGCAAAATTCAGAAAGTTCCTCAAGCAAACAGTGTTACTTCCGTGATTTATAAGCCGCGTGGCCGAGTGTTGTGAAGGTACACATAGTAGAGAAGATATTACGCTTTTAAAATTGGAGAGAAGTTTTTCTCAGAAAGGGTTAAATATATTTTCTTCTTACCGTCGCAATATGGCAGACGGGGTAACAAAGGGAACAATAAGGAAATATAGCGCAGAACAGAGACAAAACAGAGAGAGAAGCAGGGGCGGTCAGGCCAGGTCGGCTGGTCGGCGATCGCCGAGGGCTCCGAGCAATTAAGAAGCCACCTCAACGCTCGCGTCTATCATGAAAGGCTTTATAAAAATATATTTATATGAGGTGAACCAAAATTTCTTTGCAATTATAAAATTCTACTTTGTCATTAATTTCTACATTTACCACATACTCAAGGTTAAAATATTATGTTAAAAATAAATAAAATAAAGGAGTCAGAAGATAAAAGAAAACCTAATGCTTTTTTGAAAGATTTATTTACCATAAGTTGTCTTAGAGATTTTTTTTCAGATTTCAGTGCAGTTTTAAGGAAAAAATTCACTAAAATAGACAATTGAACCAAAATGCATTTTTAAATTTTAGAAGCTATGAAATTCTCAATGTTCACAGTATTTTTTCTTACGATATTGCTATTTTTTATTAAATTTTATATCGTTTTCATGAGCTAAAATAGCGTCAAAAAATATTTCCGGGTATATAATTTCCTATTTTTCCGGGGTAGATTCCCCGACTGGTAAGGACTCACAAAAACAAGATATAGAACAAAAATTGACGTAATTATTGCTTATTTCAGTTATCATTAATTAATTGTGTCAATTATGGAAAAAGATGATGATGATGATAGAATAAGTATAACTGGAGTTGAAGTTAATAGTACTGAGAGTTCAACAACAACAACTCATACAACTTAAACCATTTTTATTATATTTTTTGTTTAGTGATTAAATTACTACATTTGTCATCTTATTTTTTAAAAACAGGTTTTGTGACAATAATTGCAAAAATATTTGGTAAAAAGTTGATAATTAGAGTAAAAAAATGAATTTAATTTAGTACGAGTTTTTAAAAGCCAAGGCCTTAAGTAGCAAAAAGTAGTTTTTGCATTGTTATTAAAACGTGAATTTGTTTCACATAGTGAATTTATGACAAGCTATAACTTAGAAATAATTGATATAAATCTTGTTGAAAACGGCTTTTCATCACCATTAATAAAACGGTGAAAATTATATACGCGAAATAAGTCTTCCACAATGTGCGCCAAAGAACTTTTCCAACATCATTTACCCGACGGCCCCCAATCATCCCTGGCAATCATTGAAAAGAATAGAGACATCCGTTCAGTGATCAGTAGAAAATATTGAACAAAGTCATTAGGACATTTTTACGGCTATCGTTAAACTTCAATTCTTCAATCCGTTGCTTCCACTCCCCTTTCAAGGAAATGAATAAATCAACTCGCCAACGTCAGTACTCCACCTTTTTTTCGAGCATCACATTAAATTGCCACCATATTTGGTTTTTCGTGACGTATATAGCAGGTTCTTACGCAATATTTCCGGTTCATTGCCCTTGTACTCATCTTCCCCGGTGTAGAACGTCCTCATCGTTTTATAACGTCAACACATCCTTTTATATACTGAGGTCCCCATTCTGTACACCCAATTGGAATGAGATGAACAGAACTTAAGCTGTAGAGTCCCGCCAAGAAATATTCTGACCCTTTTATGGGACGGAATTGCCTTTTAATTGGACCGTTGATTATTTTTGCAGGGAGGTGCGATATTCACAAATGGCAGGGAAGAACGTTAGAGAATTTTTTTTTATAAGAGGGCGGGTGAGGTGAAGGAGACCATTTAATTGAAAAGCTTTTTGAGCATGTAATCCTTTGAATTTTCCACGTTTCACCACGCCGCTGGTGTTTGGAATGTAGATTTCCTACAAGAAATAGTTATTAATATGCTAAGGAGAAGTAAATTGTTTTATTCAGTGAAGTGTCTAAGCACTGACAGCAATAGCTCCAAAATTTATAGCTTCACCCTAGTAAATAAGAAAGTTTAAGTCGCTTTGTTTGTACATCAATTCACATATTCTTTAGCTTAACCCATTTCCGCCCACCGTATGGCTACACTGTGCTGGGCAAATTTGGCTCTTGATAAAACTGCGCTCTATTTTGATTTCAACTAGTCACAAATATACTGCTTGTGGTTTTTCGTGACTAATCCATCTCTTATTTTAGGTAATTTTTGAAACTGGTGTAATTAATCCCAATTGCTGAAGAGACGGTTGTAAATTGGAATTTCAATAAGGAAGTATAAAGAAGATGGAAGTGCAACAGAACTAAAAATAGACGGATATTGAAAATATGATATTAAACTACCTTCACAACAACAAACTACGCTTTCCCTGAAGATTTATTCCTTTTTTGTGCTGGTAGAAAATAGATCACATTAGATTTTGACCCCGCTACCATCCAGTGCAGCCATGCGGCCACGTGTTGCTCTTAGAAAACTGTTTGATGAATGCATGGCCAAAACATTTTAAAGGATGATTTAAGAAGACCGTTGGAGCAAACCACCTAAATACCCTGAAAATCGCAAGGAGATATTTTTCTGGGCGGAAATTGGTTAACTCCAAACACATCATTATACTATAGCATCTTGAGGGTGATTCATTCATTTACAGCCGTTCACATATAAAATGAAGTGCTCTAACGAAGTTGGGACTAGCATTTATTAAAGTCCTTTATGGTTCGGAGGAAAAACGAATTCCCATATCTATCCGTTCGGCAAAACATCTCTCTTAGTTTATCGATTCTATCGAACCTGGAAATATGGTGGGGCTCCAATATTATCTTCTCCGTGTCGCTCTGAAAGATATCCATCCTCAATTGTTCAAGCAATCTAAGCCTAGCGCGCAGCCTTCGAGTCTCCAGCGGCTCCCAGCCTAATTCGTTTAACATCTGGGTAACGCTATCTGTATGCCCGTAATATAATGTGCGGAATGTACACTTTGGAGATATTTGATTTCTGAGTCTCACCTAGCATTTATTAAAGTCTTCTATTTTTCGGGGAAAAAACTAATGCACATATCTGGAAATTACTTCTTTTTCATCTTTCATATCGGACATAGAAACCTACACATATCGGGAAATTAATTCTTTTTCATCTTTCATATCGGCCATAGAAACCTACACATATCGGGAAATCAATTATTTTTCATCTTTCATATTGGACATAGAAACTTACTGACGTTCTGAGATGATGTGGTTTGTGACCCGGAGAAAAAATTCGTTCTTCATTTTTCTCGCAATCTAAGACTAGTATGAAGCTTCCGAGTGTCCAGCGGCTTCCAGCCTAATTTGTGTAACTTTCTCCTATTAAATGCAGCTGATTTTGATGAACCGCGCAGCTTTCATATGTATTTTGTAAAGTCCACGAAAAAAATCTTTCTGCGCTGAATCCTGTATTCTCGCCGCGCATTCCAGCGAATTATTATCATTTGAGCAAGATTTGCGAATTTTCATGATCACTGAGTTATGCTTACATTTATAGTAACTATAATTCATATTCAGTTAAACATTCCACTTCTAACAATGTCGACGAAAGTGAAATAAGTACAACAAGATATAGAACAACAATCGACGTATTGCTTATTTATTGCTTATTTTAGTTATCATTAACTATTTGTGTCAATTATAGAAAAGGATGATGGTGATGATTACTGACTTAGAAGATGATGATACTGAGAGTTCAACAACAACAACTTATACCACTTAAACCATTTTTTTCACTTTTAATAAAATTGTGAAAATTTTATAAGCGAAATAAGTCTTCCACAATTTACGCCAAAGAACTTCCATCTATCAGTTGTCAAGGACTGCCGATTTGTGATTTCTTGGTTGATCAAGTACCATTCTTGTGAATAGAAACACTTTTCGAAGTATAAATATGCGTGCTTCTGCACTATCAAAAGTCAGCCAATGAATTTCACGTTAAACTCTTACTGCTATAAAAATTAGAAAAATCACTCATATAATTCCTCTATGAAAAAAATACTATTGCCATTAATTTTATTACTGATTCAAAATTTCAAATAAGTAGCTATTTTTTAACTTCTAATTTTTCAGATTATATTTTTCTCTGTTCAACGAAGTTTTTTCTAGTGATTTAAATTGTATTTTACTTGAATCAAGATGTATTTAAAGTTTGCGAAAAAGAATCATATACCCAAGCTTAGCTGAAACCCAATTTATCACAATAACCAATATAATACTAAGTGACTGTTTCCAATGAAATTAAATAATCCCTTGATTGATTTCATCATCAGTTATTGATGTAATTTTTATCACACAAAATTTAGGTTGAAAATGATTTTTGATAACAAAAATCATGGTATATCCGTACAAAATTAAAAATTCGTTAATGCGTAGAAAATTGGTTGATTCGGTTGGAAATCAATTTTCACGATACATTTTTATTAATTCGAGAATGATTTCCCAAAAAATACATTGTGAAAGTGAATAAATCGTTTTGGACAAAATAATTTTCTATGCAAAACACGCGAAAAAATTTAAGTCCTATATCGAATATCCTTTCCCTTGGGCTACAACCTTGTCGCGGTGGAAAGGCTTGCGCGCTCCTATGACCCCTAGAGCTGCACTGCACAGTGGGCGGAATCCAGGATCTAGGCGGAAAAAAGTCCAAAAACCGACTTTACAGTTGGGACAATTTTTGCCGTTAGCCTTATCCTGGGATAGTTGGAGCACCCTTTTTCACCATTGAGGTCACTACCCTCGGCAAAATAGCGCTGCTATGGCCATTTAAAGGCACCCTTTCTACGGAGACCAATTTCCGACCAGGCTCAGTTGTGTTTTGACAGTGAAGTGAAGAGCTTGCAGTAAGGTGACCAGTGAAAAAGGCATATATGTAGAATTTGGATTACTATTTTTAAGGTATGTTCCACCGTTCTTCATGATATTTAGTGTTACATTTGCCATTTCAAATTTTTTACTGTTTTTTGAAATAAACATTGCAAAAATACTTGATTTTTTGTGATACCAAATGTTTGGTTTGACTTATAAAAAAATGTTCTAGGGATGTCAAGCTAATTTAAGTAATAATGTCTAGAGAATGTATTTAAAAATGAGGCCATAAAAGGATTTGGTGCGGAAAAGTGCGGAAATATAGTTTTTGTGTTTTTTTCTGGCGACATGGAGAGCGCTGTCGTGACGCACGGAGAGCTATGTAGCCTACTTCACGACAAAATCGAGACAAAAGACTCATTACCAGATTATTTAATGAAGAAATTAGAGTTGAGTCACAGTGAAATTGATGCTAATAAGTGTAACAGTGTAGCTATTAGGAATTTTTTAAACAATTACGCCAGGCATTTAAAAAAATATAATACGTGGCTTCAAAACCCATTGCTCCTGCCCAACAAAGAGACAGAAAAACGTCTCAGAATTAACTTTAGTGCCGAAGCTAAGCCATCAACTTCCAAGGGAAGACCCAGAAAAGTGTTCAAACACTGCACGGATAGAGCGAAACGGACGAGAGTGCAGCCGTTGATTAAGTCGCGCACAGAGGATGAAATCGTGTTCGCGGCCCAGTATTCTCTCCTTTCTTCTGGGAAACGAGACGCTGCAGCTATGGTGAGAGCAGTTACCCAAACTACTTAGTAGGGCTAATAAACTAAAGAAAGCCTACAATTCGCCCCCATAACACACAATACCTGGAGAGGAGGCGCTAGCGCTTCTGATTGAAACTGGATTGACAAAGGCGCAGTACACGAGAATCAGGACAGGAGCGAATGACAGATTAAGCAACATTTACCCGTCTTATGATGTGTAAAAATAGTCAAATTGCAGTGCTATCCTCCTAAGGAAACTTTAAAAGTACCAGAAAGGTGTGCAGAAATAAATTACTAGCTCTTTTGGACCACACAATCGCACGCATTGCACTAGTGAAAAAGGATGTTCTCATGCAGTGCACTATTAAGAGAGAACTGCATTTAATGTTGAAATGGGGGTGTGACGCTAGTAGTGGTCAAAGCGTATATAAACAGCGCTATGAAACTTAACGAGGGTGCTCAGAATGATTCATCTATGTTTGTCATCTCTCTCGTACCTCTAGAATTATATGAAATGCAGGGACTAGTGGGGAATTGAACGATACTGTGGAAAAATCCACAACCGTCGTCCACTAAATTCTGCCGGCCAATAAAAGTAATACATGATGCTTCCATAATAGAATCAGCCATTCTTTTTATTGGACAGTTGTCAGAAGAGGCACAGGAGGCAAGAGAAAAGGATTTAAAAAAATTAGGAGTAGATATGCTATGAAGATTTCTCGTTCCGCAAATATTGAGGATGCCTTCATTAGGTTGCTAATTTATTCAGATCCTCTCATTTCATCCAAACGTCAACAAAGTACAAAGAAAAGTAATGGTATTTCTGCTGAACTTTTGTAATTATTAAAAGAGCCATGTGAAACCAGGAGAAAGTGAGGTAGATTATAGCAGTGAAATCGAAACGTCAGACAGTGACTAATAATATGATAACATTATTGTGAATATTATCATTCTGCCGCAGGGAAAATTACATGCATTCAAAATTTTGACTCGTATATTAATATTAATTAAAATTTTAGCCACCTTTACCATTTGTATAAAACTATTATTTTGCTCTACTTCGCTTGTACTGAGTGAATTAATGAAATAGATATTTTATTTTATTTGAATGTTTGTAGCCTTGCTCTGCTCATATTTGTTTTTGTTTTGTCTTGAGGAATGATTTGAATACCTGATCGTATACAATAAAATCATTTATATCTTTTTTCTATATTTTACTTCTGCCTCAGTCAAAATCAACAAAATTTGTGCGGAATCGAATTCGTGGAGGCGGGTGATCACGGTAAGTTTCTCTGTTAGCCGCACGTACGCTGTCGCATGTACTGCCATTAACCGCCTCCCCCGCAAACAAAAGTGCCATTATTTTCTACGATTTCTACGATACGAGTGTGGAAGATATAGTTTTGGAGACAATCACAATTCCTGGGCAAGTAAAAGGAAGTACCATTATCGGATGTGCATGCAAGGTTGCCATTGTCAAACCGCTGGTTTAGGACTAGACCCTAACTACCGTTAAATGGTATTGAATGGCTAAAATTGAGTTTAAAGCGAATTTATACTTAAAAATATCATTGGCTAATAATTTTCACTAACAAATTAACAAAAATATGGAGATAGTTCATATTTTTTCCAAATTTGGAAAAAAATATTTTTTTCCGCCTAGATTGGGTATTCCGCCCACTGTGCACTGGCGGGATTAATTCTAAATTATTCCCGGTAGGGCCACCCATGCCAGATAGGTCGAAGGGTAGGAGCCAGACGAAAGGTAGTCCGCGTGATGGTGTCACGTAAAAAACACTGTTGGAATGGAAGTGGGAAACCCTACCAACTATCTCTTCCCTGAACACATGGAGTACAACCAAATGAGCCTCGGAATCTCATCGCCCGGGACCCGTCCGCAAAGGGCGGGTGTCGGGCACGGCAACGAGGTCGGCAAGGTCCTCGGGGTCGCCAACATGCGAAATCCTTGCAGAGACTTATCATCATTAACATCAGTGGCAGCAGCAATGAAGAAAGAAGAAAAGAAGACCAAGAAGATGGAGAAGAAGAAGTCTGCTATAAATGTGGGGACGTGGAATGTGAGGACTATGATGAGGGCGGGAAAGTTAGAAAATATCAAAAGGGAAATGGATAAAGGGAGGATAGATATCTTAGGATTATGCGAGGTGAGGTGGAGGGATGGGGGGGACTATTGGAGTGATGGGTATAGGGTTATATATAGTGGAGGGGAAGAAAGCCAGCGAGGGGTAACTTTAGTATTAAACGGGAAGATGGGTAAGCGTGTGGTAGGTATAGACCAGGTAAGCGATAGGATTCTGGTGGTAGAAATTGAGGCGCGGCCCACCAACCTTGTGGTGGTCCAGGTTTACATGCCCACTAGCAATCATAGGGAGGAAGAAGTAGACGAGGTGTATGAACAGCTCGAGGAAATAATTAGAGACACACCGGGTAAGAAAAATCTGGTAGTGATGGGGGACTGGAACGCCTCAGTCGGGGAAGGGAGGGATGGAAACGAAATAGGAGATTTTGGTCTGGGAAAACGGAACGACAGGGGAGAGAAAGCAGCAGAATTTTGTAGGAGAAACAAATTATTCATCACAAACACATGGTTCAATCATCATAAAGGGCGAAGGTACACGTGGAAAAGTCCAGGGGATGCGGGAAGATATCAAATAGACTACATTATGGTAAGACAGAGGTTTAGGAACAGTGTGAAAAACTCGCGCAGCTTCCCTGCAGCGGATGCGGATTCGGACCACAATCTAGTGCTCATGAAATGCAACGTAAGATTCAAAAGACTTATGAAAGTTAGGAAGGCGAAGAAATGGAACGTAGAAGCCCTGAAGGGGAGTATGAGGAGAGAATATCAGGAGCTAGTGGACATTAGTATACGGGAGATTGAAAGTACCAAGACGGTAGAGGAAAGATGGGATAATATAAAAACGGGAATAGTCAAAGCGGCGGAGAAGTCAATTGGTTACGTTGACAGTAGAAGGATAAAGAAGCCGTGGATAACGGAGGCAATGGTAAATGAAATGGAGGAGAGGAGGAAGTGGAAGAACGTGGACACAGAACAGGGCAAAAGAATGTATAGGGAATTGAATAATCGATTACGACGTGAAACTAAGAGGGCAAGGGAGGCTTGGTGGAAAAGACAGTGTGAGGAAATGGAAAAGTTCCAGAAGGATGGAGAAGTAGGCGCGTTGTACGCCAAAGTTAAGTCGCTATCGGGCGGCAAAAGAGGACAAGCCATGTCTAAAATTAAGGCTAAAGATGGGAGGATGCTAACCGAGCGAGAAGAGGTACAGGGTAGGTGGAAGGAATACGTGGAGGACCTGTATGACGGAACGAACAGACCAGAGAGATTGACTCTAGAGGAGGAAAGTGCAGTGGAGGAGGATAATCTTGGGCCGGAGATATTAGATTCAGAAATAGAGAGATCACTCCGTGATATGAAGGCTAGGAAAGCAGTAGGCGTGGACAACATCCCGTGTGAGCTTCTGAAGAAATTAGGGAAGGAAGGTAAGAAAAGGTTTTTCGAACTAGTGCGCAAGATCTATGAGGAGGGATGTTGGCCGGAGGATTTCGTGAAGACGGTTTTAATTCCGCTTCCGAAAAAGAAGAAAGCTGTGGAATGCGGAGATTATAGGACTATCCGCCTAATATCCCATGCGGCTAAAGTAGTGCTGAGGATATTGAACAGACGAATGGAGGCGAGGGCAAACGAGTATTTGGGCGAAGATCAGTTTGGTTTCAGAAAAGGGAAGTCAACTCGTGATGCAATAGCAATAATGAGGGCCCTCGTGGAGAGGAACCTAGAATATGAGCAGGACGTATATGTGTGTTTCGTGGATTTTGAAAAAGCGTTTGATAGGGTGAACTGGGTAAAGTTAATGGATATTCTCAAGAGAATAGGTGTAGACTGGAGGGATAGACGACTGATTTGTAATCTGTATATGGCCCAGACTGCGCAAGTGAGGATAGCGGACGGAGAATCTGGGTGGGCAAGCATTGGCCGAGGTGTGAGGCAAGGCTGTCCTCTATCGCCACTGCTCTTTAACGTGTATGCTGAAGAGATGGTAAGGGAAGCGTGGGATGAGTTAGAAGCTGGGATAAAAGTGGGAGGAATGATGTTCAAATCAGTGAGATTCGCGGATGACCAGGCGTTGATCAGTCAGTCAGCAAGGGGGCTTCAGGCCCTAGTGGATGCGTTATACGAACGTTGCGAGGAGTTTGGGATGAGGATTAATCACAAGAAAACTAAGGTAATGCGGTTTTGTAAAGCATCACGAGCGAGGAATGTGAGACTCAAGATAAAGGTGGGTGGTGAAAAACTTGAGCAGGTTGAGCAATTCAACTATTTAGGCAGTACGTTAGAGGAAAACGGATACAGTAGTAAGGACATCAGGAAGAGAATAGCATTAGCGAAGGAGGCGTTCATGAGCAGGAAGGAGCTTCTGAGAGGATCGTTGTGTAAGAGTTTAAAGAAAAGGTTAGTGAAGAGTTTGGTTTGGAGTGTAGCTCTCTACGGTGCGGAAACGTGGACTCTGAGGAAAGAAGACGAGAGAAGATTGGAGGCGTTCGAGATGTGGGTATGGAGAAGAATGGAGAGGGTGAAATGGACGGAGAGGAAAAGGAACGACGAAGTGCTGGATATGGTTGGCGAGGAGAGAAAGCTTTTAGATGAGATACGCAGAAGACAGAAGGTTTGGATGGAGTTAGTGCTTAGCGGTGAGGGGATGTTGAAAATGGTGTTGGAGGGTAGAATGTTGGGGAAACGAGGGAGGGGAAGGAAAAGAATAGGATTTTTAGATAGATTGAAAGAGAGTAGGCCTTACAGTGAATTAAAGAAGGCAGTGTTGGAAGGAAAGGGAGGCTCCCAGATCACCTCTTTAGTACTCCATGGAAACCTACCTTAATCGGTAGAATACTATAATAAATAAATATCGAATATGGCTAAGAAAAGACCATAACTAGAAAATGTCTATTTTTTCGAATTATTAATATTTTGGCAGAAAAGTGCTAAGGATTTAGAATTCACTTATGCAGAATTATTTCCCTTCAAACAGTATTTGTATTTAAATGATATTATTTTAAGACTTTTCAAAGGTATCTTATTAGTTATACCTTTTTATTTTGCTTTGTTCAGTTTTAATTATCGTTAATTCTTGTTTCTTTATTGTACTAGTTTAAGGGTATATTTTGAATTATTGCTGGTTGGTCATCTCATTCTGTTTATTCAGTGTCATGTGGACTTCTTGCTGTTACTCAAACCATTTCTTATAAGTAAGATTGGCTTTGATTCTAATACGTAATATTTTTAATTTGAAGGATATTCTTCGGCTTATTTTATTTTCTTAAGTAGAACTACCCAAAATCGTAGGACATTGCATTGCAAAACTTGACGGACAGATCTGAATTGATATGGAAGGGTGAAAAGGGATGTGAATGAGCATATTTTTATTATATGTATATTGAGCTCGCAAGTTTCTTCCGCGTGTTAGCTCAAGCCAAGATTTAGGCCTGGTTACACGGTGCATTAACCCGTACTGGTTAATGTCTAAATGTATGAACGCGAGAATGAACGGTAAAATTCCTTACCTGAAGGCCTTTCCTCACGGTGAAATTAGAACGTTTAAAATCGTATCCGGCTCGACTTTGTGGAAGTTCTTTACATCCATGATAAAAAGAAGAACACAATGGTAATTTCCACACTTTCAATGTCACCACTCAGCAACCGACCATGGTTTCAACATGTAAGTGTCATTTTCAAGGATGAAAACCTTGAAAATGACACTTACGTGTTGAAACCATGGTCGGTTGCTGAGTGGTGACATTAAAAGTGTGGAAATTACCATTGTGTTCTTCTTTTTATCGTGAAATTAGACTTCCGGTTTCAATCCCTACTGCGTCATCTGCTTTTAATTGATCATTCGCCGGACGGATTCGTCGTCTCAGATCAACATGGGGAAGAGTAAGAGCCTTTTCCTTCCGAGATGCATTCCAGGAAGTCAATGGCCTTTCCATGAGCCCCTCTCCTTCCTCTGATACAGCTAATTGATTGGCAATCAGTTCTTCGAACATCATAAGTTCATTGAAAATGTGTCCTCAGCACGGTGCCTGAAGTTGCGGAAAGGCGAAAAGACGGTAGTTTGTCGAACTCCAAGGAAAATTATACTTCAGAAATAGTAAGTTCGACAATTTGGGGCTTTGGGGCTCCCAGGTCATCTTCTTCTGCATTCCCTTATTTTTCATTAGTTTTCATTCTTAGACTGTTTCCGACGTTCAACTCTTCCAGGTATTCTTTCGATCTCGTCACGTTGTCTTCCTGTCCAATCATCAGTTCTCCATTTTTGTCCCCTTATATGTATTATTACATATTAAGTAAGGAGTATTACATATTAAGCCACTTTCCTATAAGTGCCCTTTCCTCACAATCGTAATGGCGGCTTCTATATATCCATGTAAAAGATTGTTCTATACGCCTCCACAAATATTCTTTATCTAGATTTCTCTAGCCTTCCTCGCATTAAGTATGACAAATCTCGTCTCTTTCTCTTGTAACTATCCTGTCCGTCCTCTGTTTTTGCTTTAGTGTACTTTCTTCAACCAGGTTTTCCTCTCAAGACTTCTTTACAGGGCATGTAACAACAATGTAACTAAAATGTAAAGTGTATTAAAGTAATGATTTGGGGCCTAGAAAATCCAATGCCCACGTTCCATTTATGACTAAATATCCATGTATCAGCCATGTATCAGACTATGTATCCATGTATTAGCCATACCAAACTAAGTTTAATAGTTGCTTTTTCATACCATAAAACCAATATTTTACTCAAGTATCGTGAAAAAAGTTGTTTTCACCCATTATTTCGATAATTTAGGTTTGACGCATTATTCCTGCCAAATCTAAAGATATTTCAATGATTCTTCATCTAGCGTAATCACGATGTATTTTTTCCAGCAAACGGAGTCATCTTTCTACCATTCCGGCGGTTATAATGCAATATGCAACAAAAAAATCTGTTTTCACGAATTTTACACAAATTATCTAGAAAAACAATATGTGAAGGATGTAGCAACAACAAAGTGCTTACGAATGATGCCTGGCCAAAATCTTCTGGAGGCAGTCGGATAAAAATCTGATAATTCCGTAAAATCGTTATTGCTCATCAATGAACCTCAATCAAAATACATACCTTATCAATCCATCGTAAAGATCACGATTTATTTCTTATTTGCCACAAAGTTTGCAAATAATTTAAATAAAAAAATGAACTAAGATTGTTCAAATCTTCCAGAGGAAACTCACGCTAAGACGGCAGTCTATCAAGGACCTAGGTCATCTCTCGTAGGTCAAGGAAGGGTCCGGAAAAGGGTTTCTCTCGAGCAGTATACGAGACCCCTGGTTTGAGTCTGCCCCCTCCCTCCCGAAATATAAAATCACACTTACTTTACATCAAAAAAGAAAACCAAATATTAAAATATTATGAATTTACAAAAGATTGCTTTGATTAATGAAGTTTTTTCGATTATAAAAAGTGTATAAAGTAGTTCAAAACCTATTTGTATTATCTGCTTAGTACCCTGTTTTTCAAAAAACTTTCCCCCAAGTTTTGGACCCCCCCCCCACCCCCACGAACAAAATTCCTAGCTAAGCCACTGACGAAGGGGGGTCCCATATAAGTTCCACTAATCCATAGTCTCTATTAAAATACATATTCTGAAACATTGCTTGCCGTTAATTGACAAAGCGACGAATACTGCTGCCGATGCAACAATTAACCCATCAACCTCCATATTCCCCTCTCCTCGCGGGCCAGCCAAATAATTCAAGCATGTACACATGACCTACGCCACTTGCTTTTCGGTATTTCTGCCATCAGTGCTTACGCTATCGAGGTGTTCTGCTTTCCTCTGAGATGACTAAGCTCGTCACTGAGGTGATTCTTCGTCTCAACATGGTGACTTCGACAGGAACGTGCAAGATAATCTTGTGTGTGAGTGAGGACATCCTGGGGTCTATGACTCCTGGGCGTCGATTTTTGTTCTCCTTTTATGGAATTTAGGGAGGCGGACATACAAAAGTAACGGCTCATCTGAGTGCCCCAGGATTCTGCTTCTTTCTGGTTATAACCAGCTCGATTTCTCGAAAGTGTTTTGGAGAACGGTGCACCAATTCGTATTCTCATTTTCATTCGCTCGCTATTTCGCCAGGAATGCTTCGCTTCTTCCCACTGGAAACGAAAAAGTTATTCTCGTTCTGTCTGGCGAACATATAGTCTCTTAAAAGATGCAGGGGTCTGGTATGATAAGGCCGTTTTACACGGTACACGGAATTGCGCAATCTGACGAACGTGCGAAGGCGCAATCAAAATTGCGTCGTGTAAAGCGGCGAATTGCTAGAACGAATGCGTGGATGCGAGACGGCAAAATAGCCCCTGTTCTAATTTCGTTCATGCATTCGCGCAATTCCACGCCATTTTAGAAATAAATGCAGCTCTAACCTGCGCAATTCCGTGCCCCGTGTAAAACGGCCAATAGGGTGCCCTCCCTGCTAGAGAGTTCGGGAGTCCTCCCCCGGAAAAATTTAAGAAATTGCATTCCCAGAAATAGATTTCGACGTCATTCTGGCTCTTCAAAACTAGATAAAAGTAAAAAAAGAACATCAATTTTAGAAGAAAAAATAATGTGAAAAGTGAAATTTTCACAGCTTCTAAAATTTAAAAATGTATCATGGGTTTTTATTACCTATTTAGTGAAATTCTTCCTTAAAACTTCACTTGCATCTAAAAAAATTAAAATAGCCTTTTTAGAATAGCCCTTTCAAAAAAGGCATCAGGTTCTCTTTTACCTTCTGACACCTCTATTTTATTTATTTTTTATACAATCCTTTTACTCCTAGTATGATGTAAGTAAAGAAACTAATGTCAACGTAGAATTTTGTAACGGCAAAAAATATATTATTTAAAATAACATTTTCGAATAACCCTTCCAAAAAAATTCAGGTTCTCTTTTATTCTCTGACACTTTCATTTTATTCATTTTTATGCAATCTTTTTACACTGAGTATGCTGTAAATAAAGAAACTAATCACAACGTAGAATTTTGTAATTGCAAGAAAAAAATTAGTTCAATTAATCTGAGTCTTTTTATTACTACACCTTTCATATACGATTCACGACAGTCGCGAGCCGATACGTCGTGTGAACGCATACCCCAGCAAGAAGAAGTGTAGAATCCTTCGAGTTATGATTTCCCTTTGGGCGTGTCAAGATGTATGCCTACCCGTCAGGATACCCAACGAATGACGTTTCGTAACGAACGGTAATGAGAATGACGCAAATGGCACGTCGGACACAACCAGACGTGAGAGAACGGGCTTTGCGGGCATAAGATGCACACATGTACTAACTTGGGTTGTAATCCGTGAAACCGTATGGCAATGCATGACGGACAGACGAGAGGCCGTTTTACACGGGGCACGGAATTGCGCAGGTTAGAGCTGCATTAATTTTTAAAATGGCGTGGAATTGCGCGAATGCATGAACTAAATTAGAACAGGGGCTATTTTGCCGTCTTGCATCCACGCATTCTCGCATGTGTTCTAGCAATTCACCGTTTTACACGACGCAATTTCGATTGCGCCTTCGCACGTACGTCATATTGCGCAATTCCGTGTACCGTGTAAAACGGCCTGAAGAGAAATCGTATTTTATTCATGCAGATAAAGTATAAAATTATCGCTATAAGAATCGCACACCGTATTTGGGATACTGCACGATTATTTCCTCATTTATTTCCGTCAAGCAGAGCTTTTGTTAGGAATCGCATGTTTTAAGAGTGATTTTATTAATTGTTGAACCTACCTTTTATATTTTATTTTTGGATGTTAAGTATTCCTATGTCCGATTATGCTGCGATTCGAAAAATATTTTACCCTTTACGACGAGAAGGTAATTTGTATTAACATCTGGATTAACGTCATGATTGAATTGTTGCGAAGTCAAGCGAAGTAAGTGTTGAATTAGGTATGTCGTAAAATATCATTTCTAAATTGTTTAATCTCAGCTATAATTTTTTTCGCCTTAATTGGCCCTTTAAATTTTCACTCTAAACTAGCAAATAATCATTGAATCCTCGGAAAATACTGTGCAAAGGAATCATTTAGGCTAACGAAAGGAACCTGGAACAGTGAAAAAGGTATTCAAACGCTTCATGACACGATGATATAATTTAGAAATGGATGGAAGTGGCGTAGCGGGGGGATGAACCATGGGGTCCAGACCCCCCCTCTGAAATATAAAAACACAATTAATTTGCTTCATAAAAGAAAAGAAAATATTGAAAAATCATGAATTTACAAAAGATTTCTTTGAAAAATTAAGTTTTTGATCAGGAAAACTGTTAAAAATCAGTTGAAAACCCTCTTATTTTTTTTGAAAATTTGAAATTGAAAACCCTCCCTGTTTTGAAAAAATTCCTGCTCCCCCTGGTCGTGGACCCCCCCTCCCCCCCCCCCCCCCCCCCAAACAAAATTCCTTGGCTACTCCACTGGAATGGATTATCGTAGAGCAAGTGCAATTTTTGCCATTGTTACTATGAGAATTCGACAGAAAGTGGATTTCAATAATGTTGACGTTCAAAACTGGATCTGTGAATACGATGGTTACCAAATGTTCCTGTGCTTATTGCTGAATTGAAATGAAGAGTCGAAGTGATAATTAGCGACTGGTTTCTATAAAACTGTTTCGTGTAATGGGATGTTTGAGAGGCAGAAACAATAACCGTCGGTCATAATTCGGATACACTGAACTTAGTAATCCGATTGTATTTTTTTTGCTTCAGCGTACTTATTGCTAAAGTATAATCCTCGTGTAAAATACTTTTACACAGAGCACTTAGATTACATCAGTCATTTTTTACTGCGAGCTGCATTTTTGAATTTGGTAAATGAATAGTGAACGCCCATATGAGTAACAGCAAGACATACTGTAAAAAGAAAAGGGCACTTCAACGGAAAGAGCAGTGCAGTAGTTGGGCCGGTACGGCGTACCCCCTAAAATCCAAACTCGTTATAAGCGTAAACTACCTTTTTAAGTCTTAAAAAATAGCCCTACTGTAAATTGTCCAATGTATTTCAAAGAGAAAAATCGAAAATGATTATTTACTTGTTCAGAGTTATCTCCTGGCACAACTTGGAACTAATATAATAGTTGGAGGTCGACATTTCAATCGCGGCCGGATGTATAATATACGTTCAGCTGTTAGCAAATTTGGTGAGTAACGCCTAAATTTTTTCCCAACTAAAGCACTGGGAAAGAGAGGCCTAATCACCATATGCATCTTAGCAAATAATCTTCTTTATAGAGTGAATGGAGCCAACAAATACGAAATAACACTCGAAATGAGAATCGACACTGAAGAATACAGATTGCAAGCCCTACCATCAAGTACAACTCGCGCTACGACGGAAAATCATAATGTAGAGCATAAGTATCTTATAAGAAAATTGAATAAACCCATTAGAACAATGATCCTCAACCCGCAACTCCCAGGTCGCATGCGGCCCACCGCGCCGGCTATTTTTTGCGGCCCCTTGAGGTAAAAGAAAATATTGTATCGCGAGCCAAATAGTCTAAACACTCGTCAAAAATATACACTATGTCAAAAATCGCATTTCTTTACTGAAATTTTTAGCAAAGCAATATTATTGCTCTAATTAATTAATAAATGTTTTTTTTATCAATGTGGCGTTTAAGTACATTGTGGTCCTCCGGACGATTTTAAATCGATTTTTGGCCCTTGCATTAAAAAAAGGTTAGAACACCTACTTTAGAACAAATAACGTCCAATTCAGTTATTAAAGGGGAGAACGAAGTATCATCTGATCAGAATCATTATATTAGTGCGCGGTGCAAAATTTGGCGAGAAATAGAAATAGGAGCTTCAACTGGTTTACCTGGGCGTCGATTCTTGTTCCCCTTCGCCACGGCAATACGAAGCAGAGGGAAAATTTTCTCCGCGATTATTCTCGTTCATTTCGTCTCGCCTATCGCTTCTGTTCGGGTTTCTTGACGAAAGATTGTGACGTAAGCGATGATGAATTACCCGTAAGTCAATGGGCGTGATGCATGTTTATGGGAAGTTATGAAAATCTAGGATGAAAAACCCAGCGGGAGTGTAAAGTGAACTTCAGTGATCAGCATTTATTTCTTCTCTTTTACATCTTTTATAACCTGTCCTATGTAACTCATTCGGTACCGTCCTTGCCCTTCTTCCCTTCCACTTGACCTTCAATGATTGTCTTCATCAGGCTATCATGCCTCAAAATGTGGCCTACTAAGTATGATTTTAACTAAAATTTGACTAAATATGGCTTTTTGTAGAAAGCCCTCTTTGCCTACGCTTTCTACTGACTATTTCTTTCTTGCTTCGTCCATTGCTGGTAATTCGGCTTCCGGATGGCATAAGACTATATCGTTTTGGAATCGAAGCAATGAACTATTTCTCATTATTGGTTAACTCCACGCACTCTTTTTATCGTTGGTCGTCTATAACGCGTATATAAATCCCATCTTATATAACGCATTTCATTAATTTTTATTTTTATTTGGCCTTCTTAAGTCTACTGCTTAAGGTTTTTTAGGAGGCTTCTCTTTTCCCTCAATCTTCTTAGCACTTCCTCGTTACTTACACGGTCAATCTATTTTATCTTCATCATTCTTCGGCAGCACCACATTTCGAATGCTTGACTTCTCTGCTGCTGTCAACGTCCAAGCATCGCCTCCATAGAGAACCATACTCCATAACTGCATATATGTAGCATCTGATGAATTGTTTCGTTACTTCTATGTTTATACTCTCAGCTGTAAGAAGATTCTTATTTTTGTAGAAAGCCCTCTTTGCCTACGCTTTCTACTGACTATTTCTTTCTTGCTTCGTCCATCGTTGGTAATTCGGCTTCCAAGGTAGAAAACTCTGGGAAGCCTCAGATACCGTATTAAATTAGTTGTTAGTTACTTAGTGCATACCAAGTCGTTGGTAGGTTGAAAAGAATTTCCGTGGCATGCAAAAGAAAAATAGATAGGTTGAGGGACGAAAAAATTGATTTCCCGTTGAGAATAATTAATCTAAACCCCGAACACCTTATTAAGAAATTGGTGGAATAAAACAAAGTTTTTCATTTTATTACTAAAACGAACTTCCACAAAGTTGAGCCCGAGACGATAGAGATAATAAAGCTCAATGTGTAGCGCGACTTGGATTGTGCTCTAGCATGGAAGTTTGCTGGTGGAATATTCACTACTAATTCCATTAATTATATTTAACTGCATGGAGACAAGCTGTACATGAATTTGGAAACTCCGAGAGTCCCCGGTAAAGAACGATTACCATACCGGAACAAATTTTGACATTTTTTACATTGAAGTATCAAACGTGCACGAGCAAATTATACGCTTAGAATAATGTTAACCCGGCAACGCCTGAATTAAAAAGTTTCTGCGATTTTTGCGGAAATCATTTATTTTAATGTCAATGAAACTCTGAGTCATTAGGTGCAAAATTTATTCTTTTAGGTAAGTACCACTAAGATTTACGCCTAGCGGTACCATATGGTACCACCAACATATTTTGCATCATAACAACCAAAATATTAGGCTCACATCAAATAATAATCGTATTTTATACGAGATATAGAGGCTACAAAAATCATAATTACTTAATAAAACCTTTGCATTAGCAATTCATATGGCATAAGTAAAGAAAATAAAATGCTTGCTCTAAACAATTCCGTTTCTTTGGGCTAGTTGATAATTCTCAAATTTCAAACGACTCAAATGCGTTAAATACAGCTTTAAAATACCAAAGTTTTCGGAAAATGTCATGAAAAATGTTTTTCCAGCAATTTAAAACTCTCAAAAACCCTAATAAATTATGATAAATAAATAAAAAGGTACGTTTACCATTGCACTACCAGGTGGTACCATTTGGTACCCCTAGGCGTTAACGGGTTAACGTCGATGACTATGTAATGTCACTTTTAGAAGTTTTAGAGGGCCGCCTGAAGGACTTTCAATAGTAACTTTTGATATTTGTTCACTGGATGACATAAGAATATATCGTTTTGGAATCGAAGCAATGAACTATTTTTGACATTTTTTATTTTACATTTATTGGTTGATTCCACGCACTCTTTTTATCGTTGGTCGTCTATAACGCGTATATAAAGCCCATCTCATGCAATGCATTTCATTAATTTTTATTTCTATTTAGCCCTCTTAAGCCTAACTACACACCCGCAAATAATTTTTCATTTGGAAATTAAATTTCATTTATTCAGCCGAAACAGTTTTTTATCCTCTCGCAGCATTACGTGACTTATTGCATGAAGTATTACGGTTGGCAAGATAGCATTTTATCAACTGGATTCGAGATAGCGTAAGTTTCATACCGGTAATGCATCAGTGATAATTACAGCAAGTACCAGATAAGACTTAATGTTTGCTATCATTCAGGTTGCCTTACGGAACTTCTCAATCCAAAGAGAAGTAATTCATTGATAGCTTATCTTGGCCACCAAGATTGTCTCCTCTTCGAAATAAAAAAAAACTCAATTTCCCTGAAACTATTGAAACTTATGAACCATAGGCGGATTTAGGGAGGGCACGGGGGCACGATGAAAATTAATACCTTTTATATTTTAATATAAAAGTTTAAATATTTCCACATTAATAGCTTTTTTAAATGTAAGTAAATTTAATGAGTACATTTCGTAGCTGAATATCTGCTAGTATTTTTTAATCCCAAATATAAGATGATCGTTTTCCTGTCAGACCCTAGTGACCCCCAGAAAAAAAATTCTGGACCCGTTGCACACTAAATCGTCGCACACATAAAATAAGTTTTCAATGCGCTCGTATTGTCAATGGATTACCTAATACCCAATCGTATTCTTATTATTCTAACCGAACTGCACCAATTTACGCAAAGAAGTTGTTTTTTTACTATCACCGTGCGACGACTCGCAAATTATCTCAAAAACTCCGAAAAAGGCTATTCGGGCTTCCAGCCGGGTGGTGGTCTCTCTCCATTCTACCGACGTTTCGGAACACGAGTCGGGTTCCATCCTCAGGGCTAATGGTGAGTGGATGAAGTTTGCCACCTTATATAGTCTTCATCGGCTGGAAGGTCTGACGTGATTGGCCGGGAGGTATCCAATCTTAATTTCCTAAGTGCCGGTTTCCATGCATTACTTAGTGAATACCCGGCGTCACGGTTGAGGGTGTTACTTGTCAGCCGGATCTCGATGGATTCCTTAATTAATATTTCTCAGAATTTAGTCTCATGGCATAAAAATTTCACTTCGCCCCACTTCACCACATGGTCGGATTCAACGACGTGTTCTACAACCGCGGATTTTTCCGGTGCCTAAGGTGCCTCTTATGTTCTTTGATCCTGGTATTAATGGTTCTCCCCGTTTCCCCGACGTACACCTGCCCACACTCGCAAGGAATTTGGTAGACTCCTGGCGTTTCGAAACCACAAGGATCCTTGGCTTTAACAAGTAGGTCTCTGAGTTTAGAGTATGGTCGGAAGACGGTGTCAATACTGTGTTTTTGGAGGATCCTTGAAATTTTCCTGGACAATGTACCCACATAGGGAATTATGGCTGTAGTGATGGGTTTTAGCGGTTTTAGTCTTTCTTCTTCCTTTGAAGAGCCTTAGTTTTTAAAGGTCCTTTTTAGGGTCGAGTGTATCTGCTCGCTACTGTAGCCATTTTGCCTAAAGATGGTCTTCAGATGTCTAATCTCTTTTGGCAGGCTTTTTTGGTCAGCTATGGCTTTCGCGCCTTGGCGCTGCAGTCCTAAAGGCACCAGCGCCATTCGCATTGGTCACTGGCGTCACTAGTTGGTTGACGGTGCTAAATGACTGGTAACCCAAGGTGGCAGGCGTGGTTTTTTTACGGCTGCACTGAAAATTTGACTGCGAAAATAAATATGACCACGCTGCCTGGAAACCGCGAATGGTATATTTCGAGGGCGGATCTAGGATTTTTTCTAGGGGGGGCACAAGGGTCTAACAGGCAAACGGTCTTCTCATATTTGGAATAACCCTTAACTGCATGAATTTCTTAATACGAGCCAAAACAATTTTCCTTATAGAATATATTCAGAGGCGCTTCAACCACCACGTTTTATTAACTTTTTCCACCATTTTTTTTAAGAAAAATTTGAATATTTATCGCATATGATGCATAATTTTTTAAAACGACTTATAAATTTAAATGCATATGCATAACATACGATACATATACTCATTTAAAGCTTCTCATTCGCGCCCGTACCTTCATTTATTACTTTCCTATAATGATAACATAATTATACTCAGTGGCGTAGCTAGGAATATGCCTTGGGAGGGGGGATGGGATGGCCTGGAATGACGCCACTGATTGTACTGATTGTACTGATGACTAAAGAGATAGCTGGGAAAAATCTTCATTTTTTCATGCGGAGAGCGGACTTTCTTCTACATTGTAAGCTGATCAACTATAACACCTACCGACTGCTTTATGATACTCTACAATTATTGCTGGTTATTACTGAAGGGCACAACTCTTTCACTTCAACGCATAGGGTATAAAAAATGATACACCCTGCCGCTACCCTATGTGATTCTCAAAGCAGTCGGTGGGTGTTATAAATGATAAAAAATGTAGTGAAGGGTTAAGAACAAGATTTAATAATTACAGTACGGCACATACTATTTATTTCAATTTGAAAGTTTTTAATATGAAAATATTAATAAGTTATGTATATATGAACGACAGTTTTCTGGTATGTTAATTAGACAGCTATTATATGTTTTTTATTATTAACTCGCGATCAATTGTGGATTAATCATAACGGATTAGTTTCGTAATTGCATGCCATGCTTTCTGTCTCCTTAATTATTTTTTGACTTTCGCGTAGTACCATCTCGGTTCGCTACCTTCATTTTTTTGTTTTAGCAGGTTTAGTCATTTTTAATCCTCCCGTACTCCCTCTTTATTTACACGAATTATGTTGTACTCCCAAAAATTTAACGTGCACATTTTATTGCATAATTTCACTGAGGGTAGGTGACACTTTTTAGTTATAAATAATTGTGAATAGAGTAATATAAATAGAGTGAACATAGGGTCCACCATTACCGATTATTTTCGGCGTACTGGTTCGCAGCGTAGGAATTTAGGCTAAGAGGGGTTTCAGGCGCAACTAATACTGGGCGACCTGGGGGTATGGCATACCCGCCAGGGTAAGCGGGAGGTGAGGGGGCCATCCGCCAGAAAAAAAAATAAGAAAAAATTAAATGGTTCAAAATGGTGAGTTTTACGACCTTCTGAGGGACATTTTATTAATCCTCACTCTATTCTATAAATAATCTTAATCCAAATAAGTAAAATAGATATAACTAATAAATTTCCCTGAAGTCTTGGGGGGTTTTATCACCCAAACCCCCCCCCCCACGCTGCGCCACTGCGCTGCGTACCCACAATGGGTACGCTTACCACCGATTGGGAACTGCTATTATATTTTAAAATTGAGTATCAAAAGCTGATCCACAAGTTGAAATGGGAGTGAAATACTAACTTTTCTTTTCGTTTAGCAATTTTTCATCCTATTTTTATTATAATATAATTTATTTCTTTTTATTAAAGCTCATTTTTCTGAGAAATTAGATATTTTTATGTATGGTAACTCTAAAAAATTGAAAGAATTAAATCTAAAAAATTAAAAAATTTCAGAGATAACAGGCAATAGAAATTGTATGATAAGGTGCACCAAAAGCCGCGGCTCGGTGGTCCTTTTTTTACAATCCCGTATAAACAAAGAAATTCGACGGAAAACAAGGCCCGGTATTTTGTTATGTATCGGCGATCACCTTTCTTTCCTTCTCTATGAATTTACTTTTATGTTTGCGCTTAAAGCGCCGCGTGAATGAATGAAAGAGTTTTTTGAAATGAATGAAGGAGTTTTTTCCTTTTATGTAATTCACTTGCTTTAAAACGATCGCGAGCGACACTCCGAGGACGCTTGCAAAAGTAAAACCAAATACCGACACACTCATCAAACATAAATAATGTCTAAAATCGAATTGATTCATAACGCAAGAAACCTGAAATTCTACAATGCTACCATTTATGAATAAATATCTATGTATACTCCATTAGCTATACCAAAATAAGTTAGTTATTATTTTCATTTCATAAAACTTTAATTTTATATACATAATAAAATATAAAATCAATTTTACTCAATTATCACGAAAAAAGTGGTTTTCACCGATTATTTCAGCAATTTAGGTTTGACGCATTATCTCTGCCAAGTCTAAATATATTTCAATGGTCTCCATCTAGTGTACTTACGATGTATTTTTTCAGCAAACGGAGTCATTTTTACTCTTTCTACCATTCCGGCGGTTGTAGTACAATTTGCAACAAAAATCTGTTTTCTCGAATTTTACTGGGTGATCTAGAAAAAGAATATGTGAAGGGTGTAGCAATGTAAAAAATCGAATTGATTTATAAAGCTAAAAACCTGAAATTATGCAATGCCACGAAATCTGAAGCGGACGTTGTGAATAAGTTATGCGCAACATACTCAGTTTCGAGAAACACTAATTACTGGCCAATGGTGGTATTCTATGTTGGAGAAATAATTTCCAGATAATTTATCTAGAGAATAATTATAATTTCCAGAAAAAAACTCGTTAAAGAAGGTATTTCTTCAAAAATCTGGCAAAAGAATTAGTGGTGGAATACATATAACAGAAGTCTAAAATCTCTTTTTTACCAGTGTAGTTGAAGAAAAGAACATTAGCAATTAGTATAATAATAAATAATGAAATTGAAGGGTATGAATTGGGTACCTGGAAACGTTTACGAAAGGAGACTGAGGAAAGTGGAAAAAAAAAGAAAATTCCACTGCCCAAAAGAGGTGTTAAATCTATGAGCGAAAAATAAGAGAAAGACTAAATACAAATGAAATGATTGTAAAACTTTCATTTTCTTGGAGCATTCAGAAAATGTTTGCATTAATTGTTCTAATAAAACATGCTTAGATAATGTCGATGTGATAAAACCGTAATGAACGTCAAAATAAGTAGTACTAAGTCTTTTATTAATACAAAGATCTCTATCATTATTATGCATAAATTTGTTGCCCATTCATGAAATTTAATTTTTATGAATTATTTATAGTAGTTAAAACAGCTATTTCTACTTTCATGCATTTTTTTAACCAGGGGCGCAGCTAGGAATTAAGGCTGGGGGAGGTTTAGGTGCAACAAATACCGGGTACCGGGTTGTGTTGGGGTATGGAACACCCACCAGGATTAGCGGTAGGTGCGAGCTTAATAAATTGCGGAATTTTAAGATAAATGGTTTAAAATGATGAGTTTTACGGCTTTCTGGGGGATATTTTATTAATCCTTACACTATTCTATTGGCAATATCAATACAATTAAGTAAAATGGATTACACTAAAAATTTACTCTGAGCTCTTATCCCCAAATTACAGTGGCGCGGCGAGGGCGGGGTTTTGAGGGATAAAACACCCCTCAGAGCTCAAATAAATTTTTAAGTTTAATCCATTTTACTTCATTGGATTGATATTACTAATAAAATAGTGTAAGGATTAATAGATTATCCCTCAGAAAGCCGTACAACTCACCATTTTGAACCATTTATCTTAATATTCCGCAATTTATTAATCTCGCAATCATTGCTTATCCTGGTGGGTATTCCATACCCCACACACCCCGGTATTAGTTGCATCTAAACCCCCCCCCCCCAGGCTCAATAGGGTGGTTTCCTATTATTTTTTTATTGCCTAAATCGAAAGATTATTACTCCTAGAGTACTTATTTCACGCTTTTACATTTTTTAATGACGATATCTATTTTTCGCGATTAAATGAAAAGTGAAAATTTTCAAGCGCGCGAAAACGCGACGCGTATGTAGGAATGATGGGAAAAAGTCCGTGCGACGCATTTCTGGTTCCCCCTCCCGCCTTGTGAGGTGACCTTGGGCGAGGCTCTGAGCGTTGATAGGACGCAGGATGCTAGAGGGTAGCTGAGTACCTTGCTGGCTGGTAGCGCTTGGCTTAAAAAAGGTTTATTAATACCTTATCAAACGAAGAAAACTTTCCGACCTTAGCCAGTTTTAATAGGTGATTATTAAGACATGTTTCACTGAGCTCTGCGCCTCATGCATGCATTGGTAACCTCAGACGACGTATAACTCCTATCCTCTCGTGTAGAAACTAGGTCCCTGTGACGTCACGTGGAGTGGCATCGCATGGGCGCCAATCTGGCCTTTTTCAAATGAGGAAAAATTTTACCCTTGCCATTCGTCTAAACCGGTATTTTAAAAACCAAATAATTTGTGTATTATGAATACACTAATGGTGGGTAACGAATCGCAATCAATGTCTTTCGTTTTCTTTGATGAAGGAAACTACCCTATTCCTGGCTGCGCCCCTGTCCCAAAACCCCCTTTGCTGCGGCACTGTGTTTAACCATTCCAAAATGGTGTTTGTGAGACGCTGCGGCGAGCGTCGCGCGACAAAAAGCGTTCCAAAATGACGCGACTGACGGAGGGAAACGAACCAGCCAGTAGGTACCTTATCCTCGAAGGTTATGTTAATCCATGTTATCGAAAAACAGTCGACACTGGTAATCCATATCTACTGTTACTGCAGCTTTCAATTGCACAGTCTAAAATTCTGGTCATGCATACACGCTATCGCCAATTTTAATCTATGTGATAAGATACTTGACCTTCGTTCGGACTGGATTCTTACAGTTTTTATGCGGGCGACTTACGGTTTTAATTAGTACGTGTTGTGATTTGAAAAGTGAATGACAAAGTCAGAAGAACGACGGATGAATTCTACACTGTAATGTTTGTGAAAAGGAGAATTGTATTCTGAAAGTATGAGTAGCTATACCGGAGAGGTGAGTCAATTTTTGGTAACTATGCCGTTTCATGTTACGCGTCTTTTTGCGAACTTTTTTCTGAAATGTACTCAGAAAAATGTGCTGAATCATTATGAAACAGACCATTTCTAATAAGTACATTTGTAACCAAAACAAAAAATGTAATAAAATGTAAACAATAACTTGTAGTAAATACACCCATGCCTCTTATAGCGCAATTTCGATACAGCGCAAATTCGTCCCTCGGGGAAACATCGCAACGCAGGGTAGCCTACTCAAAAAACTTAAACGCTCTCATGATAAAACGTGAACTTGCGCTAAGTGCACACGAAATTGCGAACATGCTACCATTTTACGCATATTAATAGTATTGCTAGCCTCAAATCTTCTTTTATGTTTATATATTAATCGAAATCCATTGCTGTGCAATGGCCAAAAGTATTTCTCGTCATTGGGTCCAGATAGCCGGCCTACCGAAGTAATTTATCTCGTCTCCTTAACAGAATGACCATAGTTGATTTAGATCATTAATTAAGCGTAAAGCTAGTGGAAATGAGTATTTTAAGCAATACGGTTTAAGACGTAATTTTTGCCGTCATCAGGCGATTGACTTCCAGGTGGTGGGTCTACGCTAAAGCCTTCAAGGTCATCGGTATTCACGGGGGAGAAATGTCCGGGAGCGGTAGCCTGGGGGAGCGGTGGCCGAGTTGCGTATGAATAGCATAAACACATAAAAGGGTCCGCTATAGAGTCTCAAACACAATGGCTTTATTCCTTCCCAGTAGTCGTAGGCCCTCTGCGTCTCAGGAATACAGTTCAGCAGCTAGGTGATTTCGACAGAGCCATACAGAGTCAAAAACCAAGAGAAAAATGGCAAAAATTAGGAATGCGGGTAGAAAAATCAAGAAGTTATCGAGAAAAACCAAACCTAAACAAGAGAAAATGAGAAAAGGTCAGTTGCTTTGAAAATGGAGAGCGTTTAAGCGATATTGCGTGGAAGTTTAAACTCACGATGCCTTATTCTGAACAAAGACGAAGTGAAAACATCGGTGACCTCAGCCGCACCAATTTCAACCAAGCGGTCAACACATTCGGAAAGTTCATCGTGAATCTGTACAAAAAGACGAGGGTGGTAATCGCTCCGAGACGTTTAGTGAAAGCTCCGGCTGGTTCCAGAATGTTAAACGGCAAGCAGGTATTTTCAGTGCGGCGATATCAGGTGACTGCAAGTGTTGATAGCGCAGTCACCGCAACATTTTCTGATGAACTCCAAGCTGTGATTGAAAGTGGCTTCTTTCCCCCTCAACTAGTTTTTATTGTTGGTACGATACGATATTGCTTTGGAAAAGAATGCATTCTCGTTCATTCATTTTCAGGGAAGGAAAACCTGGGTCAGGTTTCAAGGCAATTAAAGACTGTTTCACGTAGCCGCTAATGCCTCGGGGGACTTCAAATTAAAATAATTTATCATTCATAAACTCCGCTAGCTATGAAATGACATTCAAATCAGCATTTGCCTGTCATTTCGATGAGCGACAAAATGGCCTGGGTGGCACAATAGTTGTTTTTAGACTGGTCTGCAAAATCGTCAACTGCCGGCAATGCATTACGAACCCCTGAGATAGCAGATGTTAGCCCACCCGCACGACAGGAGGGAATTTAAAAAGCCCGTACGAATTTTTTTTAACGCGAATAAAAGAATTTGAATGCGTGCCCACTATCTTTAAAGATATTTTAAACTATAAGATTTATATAAATAAGGTATTCTAAGGATATTTATGGGAATATATATGGTTTAGAGTAAATTAGATGCCCAACACCTATGCTACCAGGAACGCATCCCTATCGATCTTCCCAATGTTAAAACGCTCTCGTATAACGCAAATTTGTATAGCGCAAAGACTCCAAGGAGCGCATCCCTTGCGCTATACGAGGCATGGGTGTAAAACACACAGAGTAATATTTAACTTCTAAAAAATAGTCAAGGAAAGTGCATTCTGGCACTGCTAATTTTGCCATGATGTCGTCACTGATCACTCCGCCTATCCCTTGGATGGGAAATTAAACCATGGTCCCCTTCACACATTTTGTTAAGAGGCTGGGTTTTTCTCCAACCTTCTCTTCCTACCTTCCTTCCCGGTGCATATGACCTAATCTATCAGAAGTCTCCTCCTAAAATCATGTCATTCTTTCTTACATGACAGGGATAATTGGCAAACCTCCCTTCTTACCCAAACTACACCCTCCCTTGCTTGTTCTGAAGAATTTCTTGGTATGAATAAATTCTTCTTCGGTTCCCCAACAGTTGAGATTCTCCATGGCCGATGTCTCAATGCTCTACTCAGGCATTGTCCACCCAACTCAAGCATTGTTTTGAGGGAAAAATTCCTTCAACTTCTCTGCTAGGAAAGTTTACAATCTCATTTCATGCATTTGGTATTTTTCAATCCAGCCGGGTGTTTTTTTTATATTCTTCCTCTGTGAAAGTGAATTCATCAATATTTTATACTCTTCTAAACAACTTAGGAAAACACCATCAGAGTCATTACTTCTGGCCATTAAATGAGCCTTTTTCTTCACACACTCATGGGCTGACACATGGTTCTAATATATATCAGTACCTTGGGCTCCGTGGCTCAGCGAGGGGGGGCTTTGGAGGATAAAATCCCCCCCCCAGAGCTCAGAAATTTTTAAAAGTTAAATCCATTTTACTTAATTGGATTAATTTATCTTACAGAATAGTGTAAATATTAATAAGATATCCCCCTGAAAGCCGTAAAACTCACCATTTTGAACCCTTTATCTTGAAAATTTGCTAAAGGAGTGCCCCCACACCTCCCGCTTACCCTGGCGGGTATTCCACACCCCCAGACACCCCAGTATTAGTTGTGCCTAAACCCCCTCCCCCCAGCCTTAATTCCTAGCTGCGCCCCTGCTTGGGCTGGCAAAGTGGTTCACAGTTGATAAAAAATTTGGGGTATCGGATTCTACATTATTAATGCAGTTCACAATAATTGAATGAATTTGGAGAGGTTGATTGGATTTGCTTCATCATCAATGATGTCAGTTTTGAAATGCTTGAGAACATATTTTATATCCAATTTCCTTTTTCAATAATCCCATTCCATATTCCTTTGTGTCAAGTTAATATCTCCACTGCACAAACGCTCAACAATACAAATCCGCTCAGCTGGCAGCAGCCAGAGCATAAATGCTCATCTCCAATTCTCTGTGCTTCTGAGTTGAGCGTTTGTGACCTGCCTACTTCCAGCTGAGCGGATTTGTATTTTAGGGGATTTGATTCGGTGGGCCATTGTTGAGCGTTTGTGCAATGGAGGTATTGAAGTGACTTTAATGCCTTTGAAAATGTTATATAGCCTTTCTCTATCATTGTGCCTACTAATTAGATATATCTTCTGTATGTATCTTTCTTATCATTCCTTGTTCATGAAATTAATTTCTTGTATCAAATAATTCATCTATCATACTTTGAGTACATCTTCATATCTTTCTTTTAGGGATACAATGTCCGTCACAGGGCTGCTACCTGGGACACAGGGGAGGAATCGTCTGTTTCAAATTCTGGCAAAGATGAAGACATTTGGAGAAAGAGAAGAGACAGATCCAAAGTGAATCCATGGATTATTCCATTGCTATATCCAGTCGTTACTTTGTCCATTCTATACTTTATTGTTCTTCACTTTGACAGCCGTCTTCCTGAAGGTGTTACTATTGCTGAGGCGGTAAGTAGAACTATGGCAACATGTTGAATACTGAGAACAATACAATTTCAAAACATACTGTAGACCCTGCATACATACTGCATTTTTGAGGACAGTTTTTGATGTGAATTTTAATGTAAAGTGAACTCAAGCGATTTGCAGTCTGGGATGAATTCTCAACTTTATTTAAAATGAAACTCTCTCTCCATGATTTTGGTAAACCATTTCCACATCCTCAATTATAATGAGTGACATGAATTCAGCATTTCCTGCTTTCATTTCTTTTTTCTCAGGTTGGCAAGAAGGAAACTCCTGTGTTTTCAGCCGAACGAGCTATGGGCCATTTAAAATTGCTTAGTGGCATTGGCCCCAAAGTTACTGGGTCTCATGAAAATGAAGTGCTTGCAGTAGACTTTCTCCTTCGAGAAATAAACTTGGCTACAGCAGCTTTAGCAGCTAGGGAAAAGGTATGATGTCAAAATTTTTTATGCTCATGTCTAACTTCACTTTAGCCATTAATGTGAGGTTCTGAAGAGCTGAGAAACTCAGAAAGGAATTTATGACACACTTAACCCTCTTAGTGCCATGGGCCGATATATCGGCTTTTGCTCCATGGGCGAAAAGTGCCATGAGCCGATATATCGGCTCGAGTGTAGACCGAATATTCAAACTAATATTGTTGTAATAATTATATTTATCCTTTATCCAGTGTAATAGAATATTATAATGAACCAATAATTCATTTTAGTAGAATAAAAAAACATTACATTGATATCTCAAATATCAACTTCACATTGTGTTTTTTCATAAAGTGCTACAAAACTCTTAAATTTAGGTTGGCACTTTTTGCTAGTACCACCAAATTTCGGTGGCACTAAGAGGGTTAAATTACTGATCTTAGTGATGTGTGCAGAGATCCTCATTCTAAGAGTGAAATGAGCCCTCTTCCTTATACTCGCACTTGTGGAGACTACCATTATGGGCTCTAATCTTAGGTTTGCCCTCAATGTAGTGTGTTGTAACCTTGGCAATGAGTGGCGATTGTTCCTGTCAGGACACCTCATGAATGAAAGGAAGGGCATACCCAGGATCAAACCAAGGGGGGGGGGGGAAGCCATGGTTGTTCAAGTAATAGGTAAGATTTTAGCATGGAAAAGGTGAATGAAATCAACATTTTAAGGAAACTGTAACAGCTCTTTACTAGTTTTTAAAATTATTTGCTTGAAAAAATATTATTTTCCTCAAACACATTTGCAATTTTTGCTTCTAGGGGGGGGGGGGGGCAGCTGTCTCCTCCTACTCCTTGCTGGGTACGCCCATGAATTAAAGGTTTACTCACCTAATTATAAGACTCAAGATTGAAATTAGCATCTAAAAACTGAAGAAATTTAGAATATGGATACTCTTGTCAGAAAACATTGTAGTAGTCATCTGCCAACTACTTGATGTTTGGGTATTGATTGCTCATATGGTCTTGAAAAGTACATATTAAAGCTTCCAGTCCACAAGGCCAGACAATAAACTTGTCATCAATATATCTGAGGAAACATTTAGGTGATAACGGAGCAGAGGAAAGGGCACTTTCTTCAAAGTCCTGCATATGAAAGTTGACAATGGCTGGTGACAAAGGAGGATACCATCGCAACTCCATCTGCCATTTCATAGAAACTACCATTATACTTGAAAAAACATGGATTTAAGCGTGTGATGGAAAAGCTTTACAGTTTAACTGTTAAATTTCTCCTCGAGAAATTTGCACCTATCAGCGAGTGGAACACGAGTGAACAGGGAGACAACATTGAAGCTAGCCTTAATATCCGTCTTCTCCAGAGTAAGTTTTTCCAAGATACTCACATTCTTATCTTCGACAGTTACCTACTTCAAATTTCAATCAGTAGCCTTGAGAATGGGTGAGGAGGCAGAACCTGAAATGTTGGCTGCCCTAATGTTTATTTTGGTAGGTTTCATTAATGCATGGCTTCCCACGAGAGCAGCCCATCTCATACACCCCCTCCAGCAATTCCTTTGCAATTGCATCCTTGGGCTCAGGTTTACAGCCTTTATGTTGAATTGTTATCATTCAGCTGCAATTAGTTCTATCTTGTAAACACATCATTTTACACTAGTATCCTGAATATCTTTTCAGAAGTTCCCAAGATGAATTGCATGGTGTCATAATGTTTTCATGGCATTTCTTTCTTTCCGATTTTCTTGTCCTCATTTCTTAATACAATATCTAATTGTTTTTAATTATGCCATCCCAAGGAGGAAGAAAAGTCAAAATGACATCACTTTGACCTCAAAATGACCCACGAAAAGTCACTATTCAGTCATAACCGTGAAGGTGACTTTTTGCGGGTCATTTTGATGTCAAAGTGACGTCATTTTGACTTTGAATTCATTTGTAGATGTTTTCATTAAAAGTGAGAGCATATAAAAAAATTATCAAATATTGTCTACGATACTCGCTCTCCCTGCATTCCAACCTGAAGATTGGTTCGGAAAGGTGAGGGTAGAGCTCACCCCTGACACTTATTCACACAACCGCGCATGCGAATATCACACCATAAGGAAGGGGGCCAGTTCCTTTCCATGGGCTAGTTCTACAGATAATTATTAATTTTGGGAAGCCCAAAGCTTCACCCCAGGTTTGAACTCCTGGGACCCATCTCCCAATAGCCAATGGCTACATCCAATAGGCCGCTAACTCAGTGGCATAGCCAGGTTTTAGGTCTAAATTTAAAAGCCTTAAAATTCTCCCCTCCTTCCTTTCCCCTATTGATACCCCAAGACGTGATTGCGCCACTTGCCCAGGGCGATATGTATCGTGAAATATCGCGATAATTAATTATATCGGGAATACGAATTCGAGTTTCGTACATTATCGAAAAATCATTGTCCGATAAAAAGGGCCCAATAAAAGTATTGGGACTGATAGAATATCGGAACCGATAAAATATCACGATATATCGTCCAATAAAAATATCGGCAGCGATACATTAACTGAGCCATTAAAAATATCGGAATCGTTAAAAATAGTCTTCCGATAAAATACTTCGGAACTACTATTATAAGGTAGAAATATCCTTTCGATAAAATATAAAGATATATCATCCGATAAAAAATATTGGGCCTAATAAAAATCGCCATTTGATAAAATACTACGCTTGATAATCCGATAAAAAATCGCCACTGCTGTAATATCGCGAAATATCATCCAATAAAAATTGCTGCTCGAATAAAATATCACGATTTATTGTCTTATAAAAGCCGCAGCCGCGATAAAACATGGTGATTTATCACCCGATCGCGTCGTCGCGCGCGATAAATTATCATGTTTTGGCATCGGGAAATTAGTTTGGGAAAATGTTTATGCCTGGAATATGTATAGGGTTGGCCTTCGTTTATGCTAGACCATAAATCGGTGCGTTAAAAATTACTAATGTATGGTATATCGCGATATTAAATAGGAGGTATTTTTTCATCGAATTTTATAACGTGATATATTTTATCTGAAGGCAAATTTTTATCGGGCTGGAGATTTTTTTATGAAATGATACATCGTGGTATTTTATCGGTAGGCGATTTTTACGGGCCCTGATATTTGTATCGTCCGATACAAATATTGGTTTAGGATATCGTCATATTTTAATGGATATCGGATAATATTTATGATGATTTTTTTGTTCTCGATATTTGTATCGATTTTCGTCCGAGATTTAATGACGATATATGATAATTGTTCCTTAAAAATGGTCTATTATTCGCTTTTACCGCAAGAAAGTCCCCGGGAACGAACCTATTTCACCAAAATATTTCGAAGGAAATCCGTGATGCGCCATTTCTAAACTAGAATGCGCCGCGGTTTTTTTAAATAACTCATCGTCGCTGATTGCTGCATTTGCGTAAGAAATAATTAAGCTTCTCCTCGTTTTCAATAATATTTTCGGTGAGAGCCCGTGCGTACGTCACTACGGGAATAATAGCCAATAATAAATATCCGTCTTCATTTCAAATCAACAATGGAGCGTTCGTTATCTGCCATTTCTTGATTTATTTACGTTTGTTTTTACGAACGAGACAAGAGATTGCAATCATACAGGAGAGGAAAAGGAAATGAAAATTTGCTTTATACTAATCCAGAAGATGGGATGTTTGAAGCAGCTAATATGCCAAAAGTTCTCTGAATGACGAGAAGGATTTAAACAACTTTGAAGAGCTCCTGAAAACCTCATCTCTCTTCAAATCATTTGTGAGTAAATTGACTGTTATCTGTTCTACATCATCCATCAAATTAACCCTTCTATTTTCCCTTCTTGAGCCATATGAAAAAGTTAAAATTTATTTTGGTTTCCTTTCTCACAGGTTTAACATCTTAGACAAATTGCAGTTGATCATACTGATGGAGTTTTCAGCCCATGCGACCAGATATATGTGTACAAATGAATTTGCTCGCTGCATCAATTGGGATGGAGAGCTTGGAAAAATTATGTTCAACAACCCCTACATCAATACCTTAAGGCTTTATGCAGTTAGTATCAATTTTTCTATTTAATGTATCTTCAAAATTAGAAACTTTCACCTTCTTGATGTTATTTTTTCCTTTGTTTGCAGTCCCACGATGGAAGAATTTCCCTGAGGATAAAGTAATGAAAACGAAGGCAAAGATTCAGCGGTGGTTCATGACAATTGCTTAAGCAACTAGAGGCAACTGAAGGGAAAGGAAATGCAACAGAATCAACTGAAATGGCCAATGTAGATGATTTTTCTCGATTTGTATTTGAAGAGGGAGAAAAGGAACATTAAAAGGAAAATTAAAAACAAATCCTGAGGAATTTCTTCTTGTAAAATCTATCTGTTTTTTGTTGCAATAAATCCTAATAAAGGTGGAGTTTCATATCTGAAGTGTTTAATTTATCCCTAAATGACAATCTAAATACAGAAATTATAATATGAATTGTCATTAGAAGAACAAATAGATTTGGTCACAAATAGTCAAAGTGAGGTCAAAATGAGGTCAAAATGATAGGTAGTCATTTTAGGTCATATTGACATCATCATGAGTCACGAAGGATGTCATTTCAAGGGACCATTTTGAGGTCACCGTGACTACCAAGCCATGACTTGAAAATGACATCAAGATGATGTCATAATGACTTTTCATTCCTCCTTGGGATGTTATTCACCCATTTCAAATACTTCCAATTTCAGGGCAGAGTTACCATTAGCAAACAAAGAGCCTTGGGATGGTATTTCCTGGATTTTAAACCTCATGGACTATTAAATAGCTATGATGGCATTCAAAACATTGTCGTGAGACTTTCGTCCAGGGAGCCCTCTCACCATAGTCTCTTGATCAACTGTCACTATGATTCAGTTCCTACCAGTCCAGGTAAGACTTCGACATACCAGTTATAGAATTGCACCAATAGCTAATGCTGCAAAAAAACTTATGAAACATCTTTTCAGGCTTTTGGATTATGCTACATTGTTCATTTCAGTTCTGAAGGTCTGGTCTCTATTGTAGGATTTGTAATTTAAATATAAAAATGTTTTGCTTTATTCACTTTCAATGTCTTGGAAAAAAATTCATACTCACAACTAAACTGTAACGTATGCACTGCTGTAAGGTTAATGATTGGTTGTAAACTCCCTTGTGTTGCCATCGTGGATGGATGGATGGGATAAGAAGGAACAGTTTCGACTCATTACGTTTGACATTCATGTAAAGAGATTAAATCATTGAGCTGAAAAAGCTAATGGCCAGTTTGCGTTCACCGTTCTCCAGTTAATGTAAAAAATATGAGTGCCCCATGCATATAAAGCCAAACCTCTGCTTCATTCAACCATACTATTTGTACTCGGTGTGTGTGTCAAAAAAAAACTGTTCGAAGGTGAAACACGTGGTCCCTCCGGTGCAAAACACTATCAGCATTTAATTTCGTTCCAGAGGTTTAATTTACTTTAAACCTGTAGCAGTTTTGACTCTGATTTCCTTTTGACCCTGAGTTTAGCTACCTGGGTTTAAATCCATTTCGTTTTGTTTCTACATTCCGCTTCCGGTAACAAAACTATTGCAATTTTACTGGTTCTGACTTTCATTTAGTTTTGATTGCCATCCCTGCTGAGAACTTTCAGATTAAAGAACCCCAAAAGGTTATAAGATCAATTTATCATTTTTAAACTAGAAAATCAGTGAAGTATTCTTTGTTAATAGTATGTTCAAAGCTCTTTCTTCTACCTAGCATTCCCACTCCAGACCAACCGACAGTAGCTTTAAAATCTTGCATTTCCCATCACTTTATAGTGATGTGAAGTAATATAATATTTCTGTTTTCAGGAGCTAGCGATGATGGATTCCACTGTGCCGTCATGTTGGAACTTCTCCAAGTTCTGAGTAAGCCGCAAGCCCCATCTCTCCCTCACAACATCATATTCCTCTTCAATGGTGCTGAGGAGAATCCTTTACAGGTGCATGACTCATCAGTCTTACCATCCTCACATGGTAGAAATATGTACTGGTCATGGTAGTTAGGGAAAAGACAAGAGATTTAAAGCAGGCCAGGGGAATCAGAGGAAAGTCAGTGCATCACATCCAGGCCCTTACAGATAATTTATTCAATAGATCTTAAGAGCCGCTACCCTTTTGACTGACTGAGGCCTTGCATCTTTGATGTAGAACAATGAACTGCGTAAGGTTTCTCACTTCACTTTGCAGGACCACAAGGTAGGGGAATAAAATTCGTTTTGTAGGTTCCACACTGAATATTTATGAACAGCGACCATGATTTCGAAACTCATAGTCACCTTGATAATGGTACATACATTCTTACTAGTATCAAAACCATGGTCAATGTCAATTTATATTCCTGACTATTGAATCGCTAACCTCCCCTGCTATTTTGGCTTCTTAATTTCTGGTTTGCCAGTGTTGGCTAGCTTCTCACCATCACTCATCACACTACATATGCATACTTACCCTTTCACCTTGGGTAGTTGTTTAGGAGTCTGGTCACACTTCTAGCTAAACATCATCCAGTAACACCACCAACTGAAATCTACTGAAAATTATTTTTAACTTGGTCCAGACAGGTAATGTGGTTGATTTGTTTGGACAATTGTAGAGCTGGGCCTAACAAGAATGGTTAGGGAGTTTGATCATGTCAGTTTGTCTGAGTGTATGTGGTGTCATCATCTTATTTTATTTTCCCCAATTCCTCTCAGGTCTAATGCGTCATTTTTCCTTGATAATTCATTTTAGGCATCCCATGCATTTATAACCCAACATGAATGGGCCAAGGAAGTTCGAGCATTCATCAACCTAGAGGCTGGTGGTGCAGGTGGGAAGGAGGCCCTGTTTCAAGCTGGGCCAGGAAACTTATGGCTTGTAGAGGTGAGTTTCATTCTGCATGCATTGGTGCACCAATTGGGAGAAAGAATATGTTTGGTCCAGGCTTGATCACAGCTGCTTGGTTTTTGTATAAATTGTGGATAATTCTCTGGATATTGTAAAATAGGTACTCCAATGTTTTTCAGTATTGTAAGCATTGCATTCCAATCCATGTATCAAAAGCCTTTTCTTAGTCCGCAAATATGATGAATTTAGGTTTTTTTCTTCTCTATTCACTTCTCGGCAAGCAGCCCATACGGCTTCCATTTTGCCCCTGTTTTCCTAAATCCAAATTAGTCTTCGTTCAAAAACATCTCTGCCTTAGGTATTGTTTTCTTGGTGACGATTCTTGCTAATATCTTCAATGCGAGAGTCGTTCTGCTAATGGTCCCAAAATCTTCACATTTCTCCTCTCTCTTCTTTTTGAAAATAAGAACATCTCTCGAATTCCTTTGGTGTGTTTCCTATTGTCTACATGTCATAGAGGGTTTTGTGGAGCAGAGTGAAGATCTTTTTCCTTCCCTTCTTGATGAGATCTGCAGGATAAACATCAATTCCAAATGCTTTATTCATCTACAGGTCATTTAGTCCAGTCCAGGCATCAAATTAAGATGTTTGGGTCGCAGCATCCTTATCATCTTTTTCTAATTTACCTTCCTCTTCAACGGTAAGATTATTTCCTTGGTATTACTCTTTCTTACTCCTTCCATCTCTTCAACTTCTCTTCATTTTCAATCAGGAGACCTCTGTCCTTGCTCCTTGTGTATCCGGCCTTAAGCTCCTTTCTATCCTATCAGTAGTTTCCACTTGAGAGGTTGATCTGTTTATCTTTGTAGATATTCTTCATCCACATTTCTTTAGCTCTCCTCCCTTTGCAACTGATTTTGTTTCTTTTTCTACTTCATTTTATTTTAGTTTTGTGGCCCTTATTCGGTGTTAGCATTCTTGTACTTCTTTCTTCCTTCTATGAATTCCAACATTTTATACTTGTCCTATAGAATTTATAGAGAATATGTATGCATTGTAACACAGATTACAACAAGGGTGGATCAGACTCCATGAGAAAGCAGTTTTTTTTGCTTCTTAATCTTTCATTAGAACTAGATAACAAAATGGTGAGTAAGTTACTTGAGGGTCTGAAATCTTTAATTGCAACAATAATAAAATGGTGAATATTTTTAAGATTTTTTATATATAAAATGTATAGGTATATCCTGTGATATATACGATATAGGCCAGGAACAAGGATGGGGCAGAGGGGACACATGCCCCTGACAGCAGATTTCAGGAGGCGGCAAAATTTGAAGAGCTTATCAGAAAAATTATTTATTTTTACGTTTAAATTATTTAACAATAATTATTTTTATAAATTATTAAATAATAATATTGATAAAACTTCTTGGTGGTAAACATAAGGTGTGTAATTTCAACCACCATATCTGGAGAAAATAGCTTACAGATGTATTTTTCATAGTGGTGGGGGACGGGAATGGTACGTGAAGGAGGATCAGGAGATAGGGGGTGGCAAACTGATTTTGCCCCCCTAACAAAACTCTTCGTTCTGGCCCCGCTGTGGTACTTAAATGTATGAATTGCACATGCACAGGTAGCAGTACATTGATAGGTGGCTGTCCTTAACCCTCTTAGTGCTATACATCTTCCTGGGGTTCTGGCAAGAAATGCGGAGGGTATTTTCATAAAATGTAGTAACTGAGAAAAAAAATGCAAAGCTATTTATTGTATGCACATATGCGTTTTTTTTATTGATAAGGTAAAATTGATTAATATTGACAAAATATTTTTATTTAAATATATTTATTAAAATATTATACTGATATAAGTTATGGCAATGTAATAAATTATGGCATATTAAATAATTGGACTAAGTAAGAGCTGATATATCAGCCTGCCTCACTAAAAGGATTACTGTGGTCAAATATTCTCATGTGCCTTTATGTCTTGTAATGATATTTATTCTTTTTATTTTATATAGGCTTATGCTAAATCTGTACCACACCCGTTTGCAAGTGTTCTTTTGGAGGAAATTTTCCATAGTGGCTTGATACCCTCTGACACTGACTTCAGAGTGTTTCGAGATTTTGGTAATGTTCCAGGTAATCATTAATCAATAATTATTTTCTAGATTGGTATCACTCTCTTACTGCATCAGGCCAACATAAAAATTAATGAGATTTATCAAATATTAGTGGCTGGAAGTTTAAAAAGGTTTGGCAGAACAGCTAGTCAGTCAGGAAAAAAGCTTTTATGATGAAGGGTTACATATTGAAACACATTCATCATGTCTACTCTCTACCTTACTATGGCTTCATATTCCCTTAGCAATTTCTAACTTTTTGCTCTATGTGTGTAACCCCCTTGCCAAGATCTTGGCATGCAAATATGTGAAGCGGTTTATTGTGAATTGATTTTTTTGGGTCTTGCGCAGGGGTTTGTGAGATAGTAATCCTACCTTGAGGTAAGAAATATATATGTACCTTAAAGGTGTACTAATTGCATTGCTTGTTTCTTTTCAGTAGACCCTTGCTTTCGACTATTTGTCCGTTCTGTAGCTCTGATTGTATAATGAATTTCATTGCATGTTGAATCTGTACATTTTTTCTAGATGTGGAATCAGTTTAATAATCATATGTAAATGCTGCTATGTTATGGATGTATGTATATTTAGCCAACTAATCAAGCTGAGAATTATGCACGTAATAGGGTGGTTTCCTATTATTTTAACTGCCTAAATCGAAAGATTATTACTCCTGAAGTACGTATTTCACGCTTTTAGATTTTTAAATGATGATATTCTTCGCAATTAAATGAAAATTTTTAAAAGCGCGAAAATGCGATGGCTAAGTATGAATGCTGGGAAAAGCCCATGTGACATCATTCTAGTTCCAGCTGCCACCGCGTGAGGCAACCTTGGTGTGAGGCTATGAGTGCCAATACAATGCAGGCTGCTAGCAGGTAGCAGGGAGCACTTGGCTTAACTAAGGATTACAGTAAAACCTCCGTACAACGAATTTGAGGGGACCGGGAAAATCATGACTTCACTGTAGAGGGTTTCGTTGTATAGGGGTAACGAGCGGGTTGCGTCTTCGCAGGGGCACAAGGTGTTCCGTGTGCTTTACAATGCTAGTCGAGTAAATTTATCAATCTTGCTTCATTCGCCATTAAAACCTTCCCTAGAGTGATGATAAACAATTTTTATTTTTTACCTTCTATATAATACTGTGGCTATCACCGCGTGATTTTCAATCTGCGTATTTCTTATTGAAATTACTATTTTCATCATCCATTCTGCTCTACGTCTCATCGCTTACTTTAACTATGGCCTGAAATTTAAGGAGCGCCAAAATTAATGTCAAAGGATCACGTCTTAAAGAGTGATCCATAATTTTCCTGAGTATCTAGTCGGCATTATTCTTTGAGCACAATAATTGAAGTCGATATCAAATGGCAGTTTTGTGCAGCAAATTTGCCTGAAAGAGCAATATTGCCCAAAGACTTACGAAATGAAGTGCATTGTTGGCATCCTTTTGAAATTCCGGTAAATATCTATGTTCGTGACCGGTATGTGCTAATATCTATAAACGACGATGGAAGTTAGGTGGGGCGTGTTAGTTACCACGAGTAAAATCGTGGAAGTCGGCAATCGAAGTAACAATGGCAATCTCAGATGATAATGCATTCGGTATGACCGATACTCCTCTCAGGTATGACTTAATAGAAGCTGGACACGATCGGTATTCTGCTGGTACACCCATTCCTCGGTACCAAAACGCTGTACTATCCTCGAGTAAGCCAGGTAATATTTGAATCCACGCTTTGTCACCTTTCATCCAGTGTTTAGGAGAGACTAAAAATCTCCTTTCAACTTTAGCCCGAGAACCAAGTCCGAGACTTATACGCCCGAGTTACCCAAGGAAAGGGGGTGGTAAAAAGGTAGGGAAAAGGAGGGGGTCGTCGCGACAAAGGAGCCTGCCGACGCCCTCGGGAGAGGATAGAATTGGAAGGTAAGGAAGGAAATCCCGGAACCGTCATCAGTAGGTTGCCCCGGGCTACGCTCAGCGAAACCAAGCTTACGCAATTACTTTACCCACTGATAGACAAAAAACAACAACAAAGTATTCCCCGAGTATAAGGACAGTTGGAATCGCTGGGAATTCATCCAGTTCGCCTCTTCATACTTAGATATTGTAAGTCAATTTTAAGCGAGGTTTGTGGTTTTTCAGTCCTTTACCGAACGTATCTCTCGTATGTGCCATTTGCAGGCCAAAACTATTAAACTGGAATAATTAGTCAGTAAAGCACTATCTAACCAATTCAATACGACTTACGTTAGCAATCAGTTACGTTACGTTAGCAGAGAATAAAAACACGTGAAAGAACCTGATCCCACTCCTTTTCGCGTCTTTTATGACACTTGAAGGACTTCTGCCCAAACCAGGCGAAGATCGATAATCTGAAAACTCTAGTTGCACTGGTAATATTTCATGCTAACAATTTGGAGTGGAGATGTTTCCAGTTGGACACAGCAAGAAGTCTAACCCCACGCACGCACTGAAATGAGGAGGAAAGGAGTGGATTTACAACTAACCACTCCCAAACATTTCATACCAAAATGTCTATTATTCAATAACATTTCCCCTCTGAAAGGAAGAAGAACTACGCACTTAGTCGACGCTTTCTCTACAATGCTGCTGTTATCTCCCCTCCCCTTCCACGTTTCTTCGGGGAGCCCTCCCTCGCCCATTCCTCTCCTCAGTGATTCCCCTTCCCCTAACCGAAATCTCATGCGTCTCCGACAGTGCGTGACCCTGTGGTCTGCCGCTCTTCAAGTAACCCAACTTATTTGACACACACCAAGGAGGACAAAATTCATGTATTAGTAATCTGCCTTTCGATTTATCTCTCCTTCACTTACCTCCTCACAAATATAAATACAGCATCGTCTACTGTCCTCGCTGTATATACAGTCAGCTCTCTTGAGACTTACCTCAGCCGAAACATTCCATATTCTTTGCAAATGATTACACTTCAGGAAGTTTATACAAGTTTCGAAAAAAAATGGGTTTAAATAATATTTTTAATAAATAAGAGACAGTATCTGTTTTTAAGTTTTTTAATCTAAAATTATTCTATTTAAAATAGTTTTGCAAATTTGTCTGTCTCATCCTTTTTCTCATTTCTTTACTGGCTGCTTGCTCAACCTGCCGCAGAATTTTCAAATTTTCTATTCCATCTTCTGAAGTAATAAAAACTCGCTCCAAAACATCTATTGCATCCACCACTTCCTTCCAACTGGGGCGCACTACGCAATTGCTGGACTCTTCTCTCTCTTCATCGCTCACATCCTGCATCTCTGTTATTATTTCAGGGTCCTCATTCTTGCCAAAAACAGCGAGATCATCATCAATGTTTGCAAAGTCTTCGAAAGATACCCCTTCAATGTTTAACAATTGTGCGACTTCGCCCCATTCCTCCCTCTCCTCCGGCTGTGGGTCGTCTTGGACGTCCATCTCTCCGGGAAAGCCTGCCCTCCTGAAGCAATTCGTGATTGCGCTCTTCTCTTCTCCATCCCATGCAACACAGAGACGCTGAATGGCTTGCAGGATGTTCCACTTCAGCGACTTGATGTCTTCCGTGATTCCTATTCTAGGTAGAAGATATTCAACCAGCTGCCTTCTATATGTCCTCATCACGAGGGAAATAATCCCCTGATCGAGTGGTTGCACTTTGCTTGTGCAATTAGGGGGAAAATGTACGACTTTCACGTTTCTCAGCTTCATATCTGATGTTTTGTGGGCGGTGCAGCCGTCAAGGAAAAGAAGAATTTTTCAATTTTTACCCCCCATGACTGCGTCAAGTGATGCGAACCACTCTCTAAATGAAATTGCCGTCATCCTCGCACTTTTGTTATTCCCATAACGGCATGGCAATTTTTTAACATGCTTGAAGCACCTCGGACTCACAAACTTACCAATCACGAAAGGCTTCAACTTTTCTGACCCGTCACTGTTAGTGCAGAAAAGAACGGTCAATCTTTCTTTACTTCGTTTGCCCCCATGGCAAATTTCTCCCTTGGTAGCAAACGTGGAGTGCGGAAGGAGATTATAGAAGAAGCCAGACTCATCGGCGTTAAAAATGTCTTTGGGATCATACCCAGCCACCAAGGAAGGCAAATTTTTCTTCCACTCCTCCACCACGGCCACGTCGACTGCTGCTTCCTCCCCACATACCCTGAGAGTCGTCAAATTCCACCGACGCTTAAATCTTGAGAGCCATCCATTAGAGGCGTGGAAATCATCTATCCCTAATTTTAGGGCTATTGTTTTCGCCCAGTCCTGTAGGATGGACCCAGATAACGGGATATTGGCACTTCTCACTTCCGTAAACCACTCAAATACTTTCCTGTCTAATTCGTCATTTTTGCATGACCGAGACCTCTTCCTTTCCGGACCAAATTTCTCAATACCATTTCCCATCTTGTACCTGTTGGCAATAATTGTGGAAAGTGAGGATGCCGGAATGTTAAATCTCTCCGCAATTGCCGTTTTTTTCTCTCCAGTGTCGACCGATTCCAAAATTTGCAACTTCGTTTCAATGGAGAGTTGTTGGCGTTTTTTGGTTTTTTTAGTATTTTTTGTTATCAAAAACGTAGTTAAAATGCTATATCTTGAAGGATCACTGATAATTTTATTCAAAATTGTGAAATAAATTGCCTTTGATTATTATACAATTGCAACAGATGAATTACTTTACGAGATGCAATACTTCAAAACATCAGTGATTTTAAACGGCAAAATAATTTCATGGCGTAATAGAAAAATTGGTAGAGAATCATCAAATAAAATACTTTCAGTCTTACCTGTCTTCCACAACGTATTCGCCCAATCCGTGTCACAAGTATTAAATTTCTTGGCGATCGGCGTGGAATCCAAAACAGCTTCGAAATTCTTCCAGTTGGACCAGATCCCCATCGAATTATGGGCGTTCCATAAACACAATGAAGATGGTATCCTCAAGCAATCGAGCTAATATATGTACGATCTCGAGCAAACGCACCACTTGCAGGTTAAAGGACTACATCCATCAAGGAAAAGACGGTTATATATATATTTGGTGGAGGGGATTCTCCAGATTTTCCTCTAGGATGGGGACGGAATAGACAAAAATTTGCGCTCATTGGTTGAACACCAACCAATGAAGTTTTGAATACTTCGCCATAGTAAACATACATTGTCAACTCCGGCGGTTCCCACCATAAGAGAAAGTAGGTACAAATAAAGCCAATGCTTCGCTCCCTGTTAGCTGAGAAGGGTGATAGAGGAGTGGATGAGTAATCTGTAGTTATCTTAGTTGACTATGGCCTTCACCGAGCAAGATCACATTACGTAGAAATCTTCTCAGGTTACCTTTATGTACTGGGTTACAGCTGGCCGGCTGCCATGGTTACGCCCCCGCCCCTCTCGGTCCATTAGTCATCCGACCCGCTCTCATCCTCCAGCTAACTGGGGGGGAGGGGGAGAAAAAGGCAACTCCCCGTAGCCACCGAGAGACAAGGCCTGAGCAACCAGCCGTGACGTCACGACGAGAAGGGTTAGATTATTGTCACTCGTCGTTCGCTTGAACGATCGCAACTGGAGTGAGCGTAATTCTTTCTAATTAGATAGTCGAATTCCTTCTCATTTACTTTGCTACGTTAAAATATTTACCACAAATATTTCAGGTTTACTTTATTCAGCTCTTAACGTCCTTATATATTTACGATTGCAAACTAAACCACCGAAAGTAAGCAAACGCAATGCTCGAACTTCTTGTTCAATAACACATTTTTGCTGCGGGGAATTCTTTGAAAAGCAACAGCTCATTAGTTTTCTCCAAATATATGATAAATTATTCCACGAGACGTTAATTAATACGTTTTAAAATCTGATCGGAATGAAGTAGCTGGCAAAGGCTTTAACCAAAAATCTCAGTATATCACTCCGGTAGCTTTAGACATCTCACTTACTTGACGAGCTCCTCTCCGAAATTGATTATCTGGATACCATGGACCTGTTTAAAAATAAAGGTCATAGGGGAGTGGAGGTGATGCATAAATAAGGATGTCAACAGTTGCGTATTAACATGTTTATTATTATCATCAAAACTCGAGTGTAATTGTACACATCACAGAGGACATTCTCAAATGCGGCTGCACACATTTCCCTGGTACTTTTACTTTTAAGCAGAAGTTGAGAGATATAGAGAGAGAGAAGAATTGCACTAAATATCTACAAATCTGTGGAATAGTCAGGCTTGTTAACAGATTTCAAGGACAGGTGTTCGCCAATAAAGTAATAACAGGGATCACTGTCTGGCATGACAGATTTTCAGTAATCAGAGGCAATGACTAAGGAGTCACTGCTATATCTACCAGAAGAGGCAGATCAAAACATTTGGGAGAAAGTCTCACCTAAGATTCCAACATTATAAACATTCTTGCGTAAGCTAAACTTCCCTAGTTTTAAAATTGGAACTTTTTCAAAATTAACACTAACATTGCGTGCCTAGTTTACCACAACAGAGAGCTAAATTCAAGGTATGGGGTTGAGGATAATGTGTTCGGAACAAGTATGCAGTCATGCTTATGAACCACTGTCCAAACATTTCACAAATCAAGAAACTGAACTTTTCTCCAAGATTCACTAAGCTTGAAATAATATTCTGTCGGTTGTATGTCTCCTTCACCGTAATGCTCTCCTCCACCGTCTCTTCCAATGCAGAAAATTCCTTCACCTTTCTTCATTTGCCTGGGCTCTCCCGTATGCTTGCCTGGGAAGACAGGTAGATGGGGTAATAGGGAAGTTAGGATGTCACAGCGTCTCAATCGTGACCATTTCAATGGTGCGGAAAGTAATCTCGCTGTTCTCTCATCATACTTCCCTAATTCACGAATTATGCCATGAGGAGCAAAATTCTCTTCACACACACCTGTAAAAGCAATGCAATTCACTATTTAGGTCTCAGTGCAACAATCAAATTAAATATTTTACATAGATACGCTCATATAAAAAGTAATCCCTTACTTCCCATTACATGATATTTTGAATGACTATTAATTTATTTTAAAGCATTTTCAATTCTTTAGACTACTCTATTTTTCCATTCTACCCCTCATGCCTTTAAGTTTTAACCTTGAGAAAACTGAGGCGTGTATAGGGACTACAATATTTATTACGGAGGCTTCCGCGGTGAGTTATTTGGTGATTGGTTTTCGGGTTCATTCAGCATTGACTCATATTTTGCAGACGACAGTTTCGGGCGCGTTCCAGCTCCCGTCTTCGGGTACAAATGATAATCAATGATAATGTCCAATGGCATATATATTCATTATATATAAATTATTCAGGAATTAATAAGAATTGATTCACCAAATAGGAGTCATGAATAAATAAAATTTGACGAATTTCCCAAATTTTTTACTAGAAAGCAATAACTTTTCTCTCGCTGCGATCAATACAATAAGCCTTCCAATAAAAAAAGCTATTAATAAATGCTACTCTAGCCGATTGGATTTTTTATATATGTTTAAATGATACCACGGTCGTGCTTCTTTTATTTATAATTAATTAAGTAAGTACTTGAATATTTGGCCAGCAAGACTAAATTTACAATCTTTGACTCCACCAAACAATAAAATTAAAATAATTTACACACTTCCAAGTACAGGAAATCTTGGACTGCTGTCAATTAAATTAAAAGAAATTCTAATTTTTTTAAGTAGTAAGTGAATGCCGCTATTCAACTCCTCATCTCTTTAATTATAACCCACAAGATTAATTGTAAATATTTATATTAAATCATGAAAATATTTCATTCACATCAAACGGTGACATAAAAACAAAGATTTTTTATGCACTGGAGTAATTTCACTGTGCTACCTTTACTTATCACTATATTAAGAACCTTTCAGTAATAGCTTAAAGCAATATCAATCTGAATTAAATGATATACTTCGATCCACCGAATGGGATTCATGACTAAATTAAACATGCCGAATTACCTATTTAACAATGAATAACTTTTCCACCACTGCAATCATTACCAAAAAAGACTTCCTATAACTAAGGCAGGAACGTTTAATAAATGTTTAATCACTCAGGAGACTTTAAAAGTATCCATCGATTCATACCCTTCAAATTTAAACTCTGCAATTTCATCGAAATAATAAGTAGGCATCTTTAACAAAACCAAAAATTCTTTTGTATACACTTTCATCAATACCTCTATAACTATACGATACGTACCTTATTGTTCTTTGTGGGCTCAAGTTCTTCTCTCATAATGGCACGAATGGATTTTTGTCAAACTTCTGGATCGCTCGGGAAATTGAAAACAGACACCTAGGGCCCCGTCTTGTAATTTCCTCGGCAGTCAGAACACTGCGGTAGTTAGGCTAATTGCACAACTTTTTACACTTTAGTAGAACTTCAGTAACATCCACTGCTACCGTAGAACGAACCACTGCTAAAACCTCTTTAATTTCTTCAAATTATAGTTTTATTTTCACGTCTCACTCATTCAAACAACTTCTGTTTATCTCTTCGACAATGCTACTATCCTTCCATCAACAACTCCCTAACAACATTTGTAACCCCACTCGTCCTGACGTCACCGACCTTCTCTGCTCACTTGCGTAAGCCTTGTCTCTCGGTGGCTACGAACTCCCCTCCCAACTTCGCTCGCAACAACTCCGAAGAGACATTTGATACGTACTTTCGGAACAGGGGTCGCAGAGTGAGTTGATACGAGACAAGCAGATGGTGGCGAGCCAGTTCTACATAGTATGACTTATGGGGGCCGTGTTACACTCTCACGCGTTTAGAAAATATGCATGTGAATCCGAGAGCCCGTTTGAGCTTGCGCCTTTTCCGATGTTGCCGTCGATACTATCTTCATTGCCTTAGCAGACACGTCAACGGCACCCTCCGCTGCAGTTCTACTTCCTGCTTATTACGTAATTATCTAAGGAAAAATTATAAAATGTAAAATACTGAGTTTATTCTTAATAATTCGTTCTAGAGGGGCACTTTTCCTGTTTTGGGCCCAAGTGTGGACTTTGTTGTACGGAGTTTTCGTAGTTAGAGAGGTTCGTTACGCGAGGTTTTTTTGCGTGCATTATCCATTGGAAGGAACCGGGACCGGGCCATTGACTTCGAAATAGAGGGGTTTTCTTAAAATTTCGTTGTATAGGGGTTCGTTGTATAGAGGTTTCACTGTATTAATACCCTATCAAACGAAGGAAACTTTCCCACCTTACGCAATTTTGATAGGTGATTATTAAGAAATGTTTCCCTGAGCTCTGTGCGTTACGAATGCATTGGTAATCTCAGGCAATGTAAAACTCCTGACTACTCATATAGCATCTAGGTCCCTGTGACTCACCTGGAGTGGCATCGCATGGGTGCTAATCTGGCCTTTTCAAATGAGGTTGAAATTGGCCATTAACATTCGACTAAACTAGGATTTCTAAAACCAAATAATTTGTAGATTATGAATACACTAATGGTGGGTTACGAATCGCAATCAATGCCTTTCTTTTCCTTTGATGAAGGAAACTACCCTCTTGCAATACAATTTTGACATGGATGAGATCAAAAAGTGGGGGTCTACTGTATTTCATTGTATCTTGTACTATTATTGTTCTAACTCTAGGCTTGGATTTAGCACATGCAAAAAACGGTTATGTCTATCACACTAAATATGATGATATCAGCCGAACATCATTGGGGTCTATGCAGCACACTGGTGATAACCTTTTGGCCCTCATCCCCACCATCATGTCTGCACCTGAGTTCACCATTCCGCAGAACAGTTCTAAGCTCTCTGCAGAGTCCATGGCTAAGAAATCCATTTTCTTTGACGTGATGGGGCTCTTCATGGTGGAGTATTCTCAGGGTGTCGGGTTACTCCTGAACATCGTTACTGTGGTACTCTCACTGGTCGTCATATTTAGCAAGACCTTTGGAGGCCCTTCCAGCAGTGAGTATGCAGTAATTGTATGAACTTGCTCTCTAAATGTTGTGGTCTCATTATATATTTTTTCTCATATCATAGTCATGCCACATCTAATGATTAAATATTCTTTCTTTTACACCCAAAATAGTATGATTTTATGGTACATAAATGATATTTTTGATGTTAAAGTATTTGGAAGGTAAAAGAAAAGTGTTAAAAATCGTAGCTCAATGTGGTATTGTAGCTTAAGACTGAATCATCTTTTATCATTTATTGATTGTCTATCTCAATTAGAGTCATGTGGTCAAAGTGGCTAAAAAATGTGCATACATAGTTATGCTACACCGCCAATGCCACTAGAATATACCCACCCAAAATAAATTTTAATCCTTACCTGAATGCAGTAGAAGACCCTTTTAACAACTACAGTAGATTCTCGTTAATACGAACAACGTTGTTACGAAGTTCTCGTTATTACGAAGTAAATCGTTGGTCCCGTCGAAAAGGCCTATCCAAGCTGTAGTAAAAGAAACGTTATTACGAAATTTTCGTTTTTACGAAATTACGAACCTAAGTCCCGGTCCCGGCGGTTACAATATGGACTTTCTTACGAAGTTCCACGCACAAGTCAGCGTTGTGAAGTCATAGTGACCCACTCGTAACCGTTAGTAAATTGGATGTGCAGTCAATCCTCTTCCTATACACATTCGATTTACGAATTTTCAGAGACACAATCATTCAAAATTTACGAATTTGGCCGATACTACGCGGTGTGGCGCTGGGAAACTCTCACTGTGATCACAATCTGAATAAGGTGTCATTGAATCCGGTGTGAATTTAGGAACTGTTCAGCATTTCACCGCGGATAGCTATTTTTTTGGCTCCGGATGCATCGCAGGCCCCACTAGATTTCACTCAGTTCACCACAATCGTGAGTTAGCGAATACGTGTAATGCAGTGTTGCATTCCGCAGGATAATAGTACTCCTCGATAACTTACGTACAGTCCGTCTGGCGAGGGTTTTCCGATTACGGCACAATAAGAGGGGCGAATAATCCTGCGCCAGCATGGTTTAAAGCCAATCGCTGTCCCCCTTGCGCACCTCACACCCTCGTCTAGTCATACAACGTTGTCAAATGCATAAACGAGCACCGAAAAAAGTCTGATCCACCAAAACACGCCCATTCTTCGAATCACAAAAAACAAGTGATTATTCCTCTAGGACCTTCCCGCTCGTCGTCCCTTCCGGTTCTCTTCTTCACGGAACACTTTGCAAGCGTTTCCCTTTCTAGCCTGGCAGCCTTGCCCCCTACCCAGACCATTTTGTCTGTTATTGGACAACTCTCGGTGGCCGGACTGTAATTTTATCAACCTAGGAACAAGGTCTTGGGACGCATCTAGTTTGAATATCGGAGTTCATGTATTCGGGAAGATATCAACCCTGCGTCATGGCTCAGTCTTCCGTTGAAAAACTGAAACGAGTTTTCCTATTTACATATATTTCCGCGTAACTTAATCGCATTTATAGTACACAATTTTTTTCTACGATTCCTAAATGTAACGTTCTTACGAACTTCGTTATTACGAACCTCAGGTTTTTCGGTCCCGTGAACTTCGTAATAACGAGAGTCTACTGTATCGCCTATGGTGAGGCCTATGCCTGTAGTATTGGTGAGTGATTATTTTTTGTTGTTTAATGCGTGGAAATCTTCTGCTTATTAAATTAAGAGCTTGTGTTTTTGTTAGCACTATATGGAGTGAATTTCTATGAGGATGTTATCCAGGATGTATAACTACCTGGATAACCCTGTGCTATACTTTGAAGGCAGGATGGTTTTAAGAGCTCATTTCAGAAGGATTTCACTAAGTTAAAGGCATCAGTGTGGCAGGTAAATGACAACAAATCATCTCCTTTACAAATTATTAATATATATCATCATCATGATGTTTATACTTTTTACTAGCTGACCCGGCGAACTTCGTACCGCCTAACAATCAATGAACTTACAGTTTACTTACACCATTTATAAATCAGGAGCGGCTGTATCGTTTTTAATCATGTTTAATTTATTATAATAAAGTAAGGGTACAAATTCAATAAAACTACGTAAATGAGTACCAAAATTGCTTGTCAGAAAGACATTTTCTTTATTGAATCTACATAGGGTGAATCGGAGCATGTTTACGCGGATTTTTTCAACAATTTTTCTTACGTTTTAGCTTAAGAAATTTTGGGCATTGTGGTTTAATAAAGCAGTTCATGAAATAAAAATTATACGCATTCAGTTGTTGGCTATTTGCGTTATTAGCTGTAAAAAAATGTTTTTAGGTCCAAGTCTGTTGCATACACTTGGCCCATTCAGTGGGCAGGTTGACACGACCCCAGACCGACGCTTGACTGATGCTCAAAATCGTGCAAGAAAAGCTCCTATGAAGCAGCATTCGCATTAAATGACTTAAGGCGCGCCAGTTTTAGTATCTCTGTTTGGAAAAAATGCACTGCGTAAACGTACTGCATGCGTAAACGCACCACGGTGAGCCCTACACATTCGGGTTTAATGTCTTGCGTCAAGCACCTTCTGGGAAACAACAGTTTTTGTTTTGTTATCAGGCGCAAGATGAAGCGGATGAAGCTAAATAAATATAGCGAAGCAAAGCAGTGACGCAGCGAGGGGAGGTTTTTGGGGATAACCCCCCCAACCCCCAAGAGCTTAGAGAATTTTTTTATGAAAGATTTTGTTATTAATATTAGGGGGCCGGGTGACTATCAAACAAAACATATTTAACTATTCACACAGCCGCAAAACCCACTATTTTGAACCATTTATCTCAAAAAATGTCTGAGGGAAGTGCCCCCACACTTCCCGCTTAGCGAGTTTTCTATACCCTACAGACCCGTGGTATTAGCTGCGCCCAAAACCCCCTATCCTAGCTACGCACTTGAAGCGAAGGATGAAATACAGAGGATGGTTTATCGACTCGTGAACATAGCACGCTAAATTGACCATGAGAAAATCATGGGTTTTCATTAGCACATGAGCACAAGCAACACAAAAACTGAAAGAATGACCATGCGATTTTTTAATCGTTATCACGAATGCAACACGAATTGTAAATTGAATACGTTTTAGCTCAAAAGGGCATATGAGTTGAGATCATGGAATCTACGGAATGAGGACTTCCTAACCTTTGAATTTTCCTTTGAGCAAAGTAGCGTGAATCACATTCATCACCAATTTTTTTAATGATGAAACACGTTCCGTTGGATAGTTATGGTTGGTTTAGGCTTCGAAAGATCATGAGCACAGAAACTACATTTTTCTGTAAATCGTGCCTTGGTAAGCCAGGTACGTCCAAGGACTTAAAATATTCAGATAGATAGTTGGTGATTTCGTCTTCGTTTGTTACGCATTTAAAAGATTCGAATCCATGCAGAGTACGAACTATTTGAATTTACCTCGTTTTAGTCATCCACATCTTCGTTCTTGCTCGCTAAATCAACCATCTTTGATTCTTTTGGTGATCAATCATATTCTGGAACTCTTTGTTGATGAGCAAACTACTCGATTCCTCGACAGGAACACGGACATTACCGTTTGTCAACAATTGCTTGGAGATTTGTTTACAAACACGGTAGTGAAGTGTCAACTCGAGCTGGGCCACGGCTGGGCTTACAATCAGCTCGAATTAAATTTTAAAAATGTAATTTCAATTTAATTAATATTTTGAATATATTTAGTAATTAAAATGTTATATTGTTACTAAATTCAGTTATTAAAGTGGTAAAAACAAAACTTATTATTTAATTTGTAGTTTTGGCCGACTTATCAATTGTTGTGTTACTATAACTCCTAAATGCATGTCCATAGGAAAGAGATGAATTTTTTTTGTGAAATTATCCTTTTTTTAATGGCCTATATGTTAACCCCGCCTGTGACGAATCCAAAGAACCAAATCTCATTGAAATCGGTGCAGCCGTTCTCGAGTTATAAGTGTTCTAACTAACACGATTTTCGACTTTCTTTTATATATATAGATAAATTAAATATTTTCATCATTTCTAGAAAACAATGTCTATCAATCCAGAAATGTTATATATGTATGTATTATCAATTTTCAATGCACAGAAGTTGATGTACATCTGCCTTTTCATAATGCAGGGAGTGAGAAGAGTTCCAGGATCATTGTTTGCAGTGCCGTTGTGTTTTCTGGCTGGTTTGTTGGACTCCTCTTTTGCATTGGCACTGCTTTCATCTTGGACACACTTGGCTGTCATCTGTCTTGGTATTCCCGGCCAGCCCTCATCTTTCCTCTTTTCTACTGTCCAGCCATTGCTGGTTGCCTATTGCCGTACGTGTTGTCTCCAACAGAATCTTCATCTGATCCGAAACAGAAGGCAAGTCCCCTTCTATCTAGTAAATCAATATATTTCACAAGAATTTCACCTTATTTTCATAGTGTGTACATATATTGCATAATGTTTCTCTTGTTTCCCTGTTGGGCGCAATATGGATCTGACAGGCTCAGCACAAGGTTTTTTTCATTTCTCCATGCCACTATGCGACAGAGACCCTTGATGCTTATGGTAGCTTTTTGTTTTGACACGCTCTATCTAGCCTTTTTCTTATTGCACTTATACCAACAGATTAGTGGCATATTATTCAGCATAAGGAAATAAAATAATGGTAAAAAAGCAAATAAGATAGCAAAATAAAAAACACTGATCTTATAGAATTCACTTCCTAAATTACGTTACATATAATAATACTTAATAGCCTAAATAGAGCACTTTAAATCGCACCTTGCTGGATCAGTCTGGGGCCGTATTACGGTACGTAAAGTGGTCTATGCATAGCATGAAAGACATCTTGTAAGTGCTCGACTACACTAATAATGAAGATTTAAACTTTTAAGGTGTACCAATAAGCCATGCTAAGAGTTAACAATTTATTTTAACATCTGTGCCTTTCAGGCACATTGCACCAGAACTCAGCAATTCCAGTAGTGCGCCCGACACAAGGTTAAAAAATTCTACAGCTTTTGAGACTTTCCCAAACTTGTTTGTCCTGCGAAATGCACATTGTAAAGCTTTCTGTGATTAGTTATAAAAATCCACTGCTGGGCAAAGATTTGCTCTGTCATGCCAAATTTTTAATTTATTCAATTATAATTTGAGCAAATTATCATTTTTTGAGTAATTATCAGCTCTTAACTTAAAAAGATATCTTGAGTTAACCCTTTCACGCCGGACCTTAATTGAGGGAAATTCTTCCTCAATACGAGTCTCTTGAAAGTTTTCTTTACTCCCCTGTACGAAGCTTTTTCACGTCGACTGAAGGCATTGGTTCCCTCCCTAACCATTTTTGGACCCAACTCAGTGGGGCACTGATCTCTTTCCTCGGCCTCTGTCCCAGACCCTAGAGGGATTAAAAGCCCCTTCCTAGGACGAGTCCGCTGTCAACTGGCTAAAATATTAATGCAAAATACATATATGCAAATATTTGTTGTTCGCATCGATTTTTTACATTCAAAATGAATTTTGTGTTTTTTTTTCAAGCGTGCAGAAATTTTAAACGAAGTTCTAACGTTGATATAGACGGATTTAGTATATTTACTAGTTGGTCTATAACTCCGTTGATATTAACGTTAGAATTTTGTTTGAAATTTCCATGTGGTCAGCAAAAAAAGATGAATTCATTTCTAGCAATAGATATCAAAAGTAAGCAACAAATATATTTTTGGAAAACACTGCAAATAACAGTAGTTCACCGCGTGGAGAGGATAAGAAAGGGTCGACCTGAGCGGCCGAAGATGGGACTGGGCTCGCACTAAGGCGGATCACGAGGGGTGACCGGGTCCGTGGGTCTATTGTGTCCACCACGGTCACTTTTTTCGACCTGTGCCGCACAGGTGCGGCATTCGTTGTTTATGGAAGAAAATCCTCGCCGCACAGGTGTGCCATTCGGTGTGAAAGGGTTAACTTTACTTTGGTCGTAATAAGATATAATCATATCACATGAAAAGTTTAAGAAGTTTTAATTAAAATGATTGTACACATGTAAAAGACAATGCCTTTTTATAATATAGAAAAGTTACAACTGTGGTTCTGAAATGTTTGACAAAATTGGCAGCCCTGAAAGGGGGGTGCACACCCCCCATATACGTCCACTACTGGCTTCTCTCAGGAGAGACCGTTGAAGAGACCATTGGAGATAGGCATCAGGAAGGGCGGGATTGGTGGAATCCTGATTGTTGTAGTGGAGGATTTTGGACCGGTGAAGACTTAGCTCTAGTGATCATCATTCTTTTCAGAGTTTGATTCCAAGAGCTGGTGATTGAATAACCAGTATCTCTAATGACATTTTACTATTCAATTCATATCTCTAAAGCCTCCTCCATTAATTAATTTAAATTGCTTTGAGTTTGACACGTAATGTCGAACAGTATTGATTCTTTGATGCACTTGTGTTTTGCTTATGTTTTAGTTGGTGTTTATAAAAAAAGACACAAATAATAATTTCACCGAAAGACAAGAAAATTTCTCCCTTCCAACGACTGTCAGTCTTTTTCATTCCAAATGGATAGAAAAATATTTATATTTTTGCCTTATTTTATAAGTGAGTTCATGAATTTAGAATCATTATTTGTTATTGATACTTTATTTTACTACCTTTCTTGCTAATTTAATGAATGAAGTTGCAAATTTGGTTCTGATAGTAAATGAGTCCATTTGATGTTACACCACTAACCAGCACCATTTCTTATTAAAAATTTTATCTAAATATTCCTTATTACTATCCACTTGCATAAATAACTTTAAAATACATAATATCATTATGGAAGCGTTTATGAAAGTTGAGATATCCATACAATTAATTCTGCAAACAAAGTCATAATTTCATTCATAGCACGTACATGGTCAATTATAATATGTAATATCATTTTTGACATCTTTTTCTGCAGTTTAATCCTTGGGGGAAAGTTTATGCAGATAGTTTAGCAGTTCAGCTTCTGTGGACCGTGGTGCTTTTTGTTACCACTGTAGCAGGAATACGATCGAGTTTTCTGTTCACTTTAATGACATTGTTTCCAACCATTGCTCATCTGCTTATTTCTGCATATTCCAGAACCTGTGATATTCCAGGTAAGTTTTGGCTATCTCCTGTAACTTACTGCCTATAAAAAAAAGTAAGACACCTGATTTTAAGTGGCTCCATCGTCTAAATGATACAGCCAATTTCAATGTGACTAGAAGCATATGAGAGACTGTTTATTTCTATACTGGGTATACTGGGTATATATATTGTTGAAAAATCTAATGCTCTGCAACAGTGGCGTTACTGTGGGAGGGATGAGGGGGATAGATACTCAAAGCCTAAGAGAATAGTGTGTCTTGCTTTTTTTAACAGAAAGTGGTCTATATTGCACGATACTCTTGTAGTATTTGGTATACCATGTTTTACAGATATTATGCATGAGTTTGTTTTAATGAGTGATAACAAAAAAATTAATTAATATAAAAGGTGCATTCCATAAGTTATGCGGTCAAATTTTTCTTGATGCAGTGGTACGCTGCAGCATGTTCAAATCATCCGGGCTAGGTGAAGGGGATGTTAGCTTCAAAATGCACCTGGACTCATTCGGTTGCGATCTGCCAGAGAGCCAGGAAGTGCGATCCCGTGAATGCCATTTTGGGTTCATGTAATATGGCACAATGAGTCGTTCTGTGGAGCAATGGTACAATCACTTTCAAAAGTCGGTCCACATACCCGGCGCAGCCGTCTCTGTTATTCTCCGAAGTCGACCTTCGCGTATTGCTTACTTGTTCCTTGTCCACTGGGGATCGATTTGACTTGATCGGGTTGTGCAAATGGTGCAAGTTGGCTACTTTAACCCTCGCCAAGAGCCCGAAGCGCAATTCAGAGCTAGCAAGGCCCCGTGAACCCCACCCTCCGCAGCCAAACAATTCCGCCATCGAAGACAGCGGAGAAGAATTTAAGGATTTTTCCGGCAAGTTTCTTGCGAGGAAGAGAGAGGAACATCTGAGTCGTTTGGTAAACTTGTACAGAACATATATTACAAATAAAATTTTCGGAGCATTTCGATCATTCCACTAAATTTTTTCTCCACATCGTCTTGTGAAAAATACGTAAATATATACGCCAGTGTTAATATTGTCGTTTTCGTAACGATTACCACCCGTGCTCGCGTTCTCCTCTTCCGGTGACGAAGGGTTTTAAGTAATTTTTCAATTTTTACAAGTCAAATAGCAGTTACTCCCCAATTTTTAAGTTTATTCGAAATACAAGTGGTGTCTACATTTTGAATACCGCAAGTTACTCCCATCCTTTAAATTGAAAATAAGACTTTTCTATTTAAAGTATTATAATTTTTTTCCTGGAATAAAACTACCGGTAAGGAAATTTTTTTATGAGAGAAGATAATTTTTTTCATTTTATTTTTCAGATATGCAACAGGATTGCCTTGCATTCATTTTAAGATAAATATAATTCTTCGCTGAAGGAAGTAATAAGTACAAGTAGAAGGAGATATTTACGGTAATTGAAGAACATGGCAGGTTTTTAAACTGCAGCGTGTGTTAGAAAGTATATTTGATAATTATTAAGGGTATCCTGAAAATATTGGATTACATCGAGGATTTTACGAATCACCCCGCCTGCGGCCCTCCCTACTTGAACTTACTACTTTACTTAACAGTAATGCCCATTTGCAGTAGGCCCTTTCATTATATCCATATCCTTACTTTCATCGTTCCCTTCCCTTATTACCTCATATCTCTCCACTATGGATAGCACTTCTTCATATCTTTTCCTCTCCGTCCTTCTTATCTTTTTCCGTTCCTTTTTTACACTTGCATCTCGGATGCCTTCATCCTCTTCTTCTCCCTCTTTCGTCGTCGTCATTTTTCCTGAAAGTTTCCGCACCGTAAAGCGATACATCCCAAGCAGTGTATTTCGTAGACAATAAATACAGTTCGCATTAATTGTGAAGAAATAGTCTTCAGATACCCAAAACGGTCTATTTTAATCGGATGAAAATTATGCATGCGTATTTAAATGTGCCTTAAAATGGTAAGAAATATGCAAAAAAGTCATATAACTAATTTTTCCGATGGTTTTTAAATATTGAAAATATATTTATGATATTTAACTATTAAGGCATTCGAACTTTCCATGAATATGAAGATGTGGGTTAATTACTAACTGATACCTGAAATATATTGAATTACTTACTGATACCTGATATATTTGCATAGGGAAATGTTAGTAACGACTGGAATAAATATCATACCGAAGTAAACATAATAATTTAGCGCACATTAGTATTTTTCATTTCTCGCGTGATGAGACACGTAGAAGAATGTAGGAAAATATATATCACTAGAAAATGCTTAGAAATAATGAATACGCCCATCACAGTGTGTAAAATACTTAAAAATAGAGCAATATACATCGATGGTGTTAAGTAATAATATTTTGAAGGCATAATCTAGAAGTTTACTTAGTAGGCAACTTTTAGAATACTTTTTCAGTCGTATATTCCGATTTTCGTTTCTTCCTTATGTGTTCGTTGCGACGCAGATATGTCTCGGTATTTTTTAGTATAAGCCAGGCTACTCAGACTTTTTATCTCAGAGTACTATCAAGGTGAGAATCGCATGACTGAGAAGTGTTTGTGTTCTGGCACTGGGAGTCGGGGAAGTCACGAAGAATTGAGGAGTATTGAAGAATGCCTCGGTAGGTCTTTCGCGGACGGCGATAGTAAGTCGAACTGGCCTTTTCAAGGCACAGAAGGCACAGGCAATACCCGAAGTTCGAGCTCAGCGGAAAACGTAATTGCTCGCGCTGGCCGTGGGGACCGACTTTTGAAAGTGACTGTACATTATCAAATTTTGCGTTAAACATGAGGAATCCACTACTGATACATTTTCACTCATTCAGTCGCACTGCCTTCATTGTCAATGACTTCCTGGCTAAGACCCTTACACCATTGGTTTTCCAGCCTCCCTACTTGGCTCCCACTGACTTTTTTTTGTTTCCTTGGTTAAAAGGAGCCATAAAAGGCAAACATTGGGTCACGATTAAAAGCATCCAGATACATGTTATCTCGGCTCTAAAGTTTCCAATAAAGGCCTTTCAAGATGCCTTCCAATAATAGAAACACCACCTACAGAAGTATATCGATGCAAGAGGTTGCTATTTTGAAGACTTTTGGTTATTTTTGCACCATTATATTAAAAAAATGAATTATTATCAATTTAGTTGCATTACTTATGGAGTGCAGCATGTAGTTACCATTAGTTATACATAGGCAGGTATGATAGTGAGACTGAGCATTGGAAAGGATGGCTGGAGGCAACGGAAAAAAACTGTTATTCTTGGGAAGCAATAAGTATAAGGTATTTTTTGGACAGGATCAACATGTTTTTTTTTCACAGATAGTCTGACAAGAAAAGTCTTGCTATAGATATTCAACTTTCCATTTCTATGTTTTACTTCTGAATTTGAGGGACTTTAGTCCCCTTAGGTCAGTAAGGGTACGGAAAGATGGAACTACAATGGGGGAATAATGATGTATAAAAGTGCCCTTGACAAGTAAAATTGGAATTTGTTTTATTTATGTTATATTCAGAGAACTTTATGCAGGTAGTCTGCATAGTGAAGTTCGAACACCACAAGGTCCATCTCCATCAAGTCGTCACTTGAACTGTTATCTCCTTTTCCTGGGATTATTAAAAGCCCTGATGTATTCCCATAGAAATCTGTAGCTAATAGCTGATTGCAAGACAGTGCCTTTCAGTCACTTGCACCAATGCTGTGTACCAGCCCACCCCGGTGGTGGATAAATCAAACAAATTAATGGGCTTATGGCAACAACAGAGATTAAAATTTATATAGGATATTTTGTAACTGAAGGCTTTTTTAATATTTTGCAAAATGTCATAGGGTTAAGTCTATCAGCATGTTAGCAAAAGCTTATTAGGCTACTTATTTTTTGTTTCATAAATCCTTAAAAACCCTTGCTAGACCTTTCTATTCAAATAAATGATAGCATTGTTAGGGCTCATATTGAGATAAACATTGCTTGAATTTTTCTCTCTCGTTCCATTACAGTGAGAATGTGTGTGATCTCACGCCAAGCTTTCAGTGTAGTGCCTACCTCTATCATGCTATACTTTGGGCACATGCTCTTGTGCATCTTTGTGCCTGTCTGTGGAAGGATTGGAGCCAAGACAAATCCTGATCTCATCATAGGTGTCTTGGCATTTCTGATATGCATCTTGGCTTTTTCACACGTGGTAAGAGCATCATATATGCCTATATGTTTGACTTACAGGTAATTATGACTTTACATTAGAGATGGGTTCCTAAAATATATCATTTTTATTATGTTATGTGTTATTTTATTCCACTGATTAAGATAGGTTCTTGTGGAGTACTTACGATACATTTTTGCAGACTTCCCTCCCTTCATGTACTTTCATTTTCAATTCACAGTAAGGCCTACTCCCTTTCATTCTATGTAAAAAATCTTATTCTCTTCCTTTCTCTTCCTTGTTCACTAAGCATTCTACCCTCTTGCACTGTTTTCAACATCCCCTCCTCACTAAGTACTCCCTCCATTAATACCATCTACCTCCTCCGTATCTCATCTAGAAGCTCTCGCTCCTCACCCACCATGTCGAGCACTGTGTCATTCCTCCTCCTCTCCGTCCACTTCACCTTGTTAATTCTTCTCCTCACCCATAATTCCAATGCCTCCAGTTTTCTCTATTCCTCCTAAGTTTTTCACTATTCCTCCTAAGTACGTTTCCGCACCGTTAAGTGCTACACTCCAGAACAGACTCTTCACTGACCTTTTCTTAAACTCTTACATAACGATCCCCATACAAGATCCCTCCTGGTCATGAACGCCTCCTTCGCTAACGCAATTCTCTTCCTGATGGTCTTATTGCTGTATCAAATTCTCTGCAAGGATTTCACATGTTGACAACCCTGAAGACCTTGCCAACCCAGCTGCCATGACTGACACCTGTCCTTTGCGGACTGGTCCTCTTTGATGAGTTTCTGAGCCTCATCAAATAGTATTCCATATTTTCAGGTATGAGATAGTCGGTAGGGTTCTCCATGTTCTTTCCAGCAGTGTTTTTTTATGTAACACCATTACTTGACTACCACTCGTCTGTCTCCTTTCATTCGACCTATCTGGCATGAGTGGCCTTACCAGGAGTAATTGAGAATTAATCCTGCCAGAGAAGCCATAGGGATCATAAGAACAAGGCAGCCCAGCATGCAGACTGAGTCTTCTCCCCGTACGAAGTTACGTTCGCTTTGATGTTATTGATCTTTCATTTGACTTTGTGCCCACAAACTGGGCAGTCATTCAGATGAGTTGTGTATAGATGTGCTGATCAATTTAATTGGCTTGGTTACATGTATTGTAGCCTAGATGCTTAGACATTTATTGGATGACAAAATAAACCTCATGCACCTATTTTCCGAGTTATCATTCTGCCCTCACCACTTAAATGAGTGACCCTGATGACTTTCTAGATCAATACAGTCGGATCCAGATTTAACGTCTTCGCATTTAACGTTTTTCCGCATTTAGTGTTTATTTTTTTGGGTCCCGATTCATTCCCTATTAGGACAGTGTAAAAATTATCCGTATTTAGTGTTTCCGCATTTTGCGTTTTTCCGCATTTATGGTCGTAAAAATTTTTCCCGCTCAAGATTTTTTTGCTCGATTTAACGTTTTTTCATGACGGTTCATCCAAATCTTCGAATTTATGCTCATCAGCAAGAAAAGTCTCGTGAAAGTTTACCAAGAGTCAATAGAATCTACCGGGGAACACTTCTTCAACTGCTTTCTTCCGCGAGCGCAGTGCTGCGACCTTCAACTCGCAAGCTGGGTGATTTGTCTTCTAGTAATGTTTCGCTCCCCTTCTCATCCAAACACCAGGCACTTTTAGTATCAGATCCGATCTAATGGAGCAAAGTCATCCCTTAATAACCTCGAACTACCTTATCCTTCACTTCTTGAACTTAACTTCGATGATACGTGACGACTGATGACACGAGTTATCCTCCGAGGGCCGCTACAATAATGTTTTCTCGTAATGTTTTCAATTGATGGCTTATGCCCCTTTCAACTCTACTCCCTACAGGCAGTCCATCATTAGCCCAATATTTTTCCAGTCAGCTACTTTCTCTTTTCAAAAGAGGAGGCCCAATATCAATTGCGCATTTCACTAGAAGATTCTTTCTGTAATCCATCCCAAGGTCAGTTTCCACGGAGGAACAGCGAAAGAACAGAGGAAGTGTTTCCGCTGTCATGACCGTGAGTGAGAGCATTCTTTCCCTACGGAACAACATTATTTTACATCGTAATTTAGATATCCCGGAGCCAATTTACCGACATGCGGCTGGTTGATATCGATGTCGATTCAAAAATATCTATCTGGTGCTAATTAATGTCAAAAGAGAATGACAATCGGAGTTTTGACCAGTGGCGCCGACTCCATGGGGCCTGAGGGGGCCCGAGTCCCCTCAAAGATTCGTTTGGAGGGGGCGGAGCCCCCTCAATAATTCAAGAAAATAATTAAGTAATATTATGCTTTGTGAAATCATAAAAATATATTGGTGATTTTTATTTCCCATGTTTGACAATAGTTACCTTTTAAAATAAATTCAACAATGTGTGTTGAAACAAATAATTATTATTAGGTTAAGTAGGTTTTCAGCTCTATTTAGGAAATATCTAAACTACGTATTATTTTGGGGTGTAAATTTTGATGGCGAAATATTTATCTGCCTCGACAATAATGATCGAGTGCAAAATTTTCATCTATTCAGAATAAAAAATCTTGAAATTTGATTTCTACCTTTAAGCAGCTCTTAATTATAAAGGGTTAGCTGAATCAAGTGGTGTGAATCATGGTAGTGTTTCGGTGCTGCGACACACTTTGAATTTAACCTCTTCCCGGGGCAAGACCTCCGATATGGGCCCACCCAATATTTTTTATAAGTCGGCGCCCCTGGTTTTGACGAACTATCACGGTCCATGACTCAAAATAAATCGCTCATACTGGAAAAAAAAATCACCGCATACTCACGGTAGAATAGATGAGCGCGGAAAAATACGAAAATCCGACAGGTATCCCTTGGTGGTTGACTTCGACATCATAACCCTGACGAAATTGCCAAACTCCAGAGGCACTGATAATTTTTCGGATGAAATCCAGTTCTGTTGAAGATTAAACCTTTTCAATTAACTTAAAGTTTAGCTAATCGTTATTCAAGGTCCAACCAAATTTCATTAAAAACTGCCGAGAAATAAGGTGAATCGGAGTCAACGTGATCAGCGCGCCGGGTAAACAACTTCTCCCGGTTCCATTTGACCTGCATGAGGCCGCGGATATATGACGACGAATCTGGTGTTATCATCGAGTTGAATCACCATCGACTTGTACGCATACTAGAAATAAGATTATCCTTTTTTGGATGACCTCGAAATCCAAAATGTGCGCACGGGAGGCTTTTTAAAGGCTCATAAATCCCTCGTTTCGCCGAGGCAACAGAAAACGTTAAGTTGGTATAATTCCAGAAAACCTTCCTTTTACTAGATATTCCGCAGTTTAGATTTCGGGATTAGCAATCTTCTGCTGTCCCTTTATTTCACTCATCTTTATAGATGCAATGACGATTTTTCGAGTACCTACTTACACCTTTTCTAATTAAATTAGAAATGCTATAGTCACCTACATGTCGCTTTTACAGAAAAAAAAATTAAAATTTCATCAAGACCACTGAAATATACGTAAAAATGGAATCACTAATTTCCACAATAAATTCTGTGTGGGAATGCTTTTCAGTTGATGCATATTAAAATTTTCTTAAAATATTTCTTTAAAACAATTGTCATCCTCTCATTACTTATTTTTACTACCCATTTTTTTAGCTGATTCCTGAAAAGTATTATCCAACCTTCATAGGGCTGAAAACACTTAATCAATGAATTTTTTGCTGCATGCAGCACCTTTTAGTTACGTAAAATAATATTTTTTATTCATAAAAAGCCATTTCAATCATTACAGACCCTAAAACCTGAAAAAAATGGCAGGTCCTCATTTAGTGTTTTTCCGCATTTAGTGTTTTTCCGCATTTAGTGTTTTAAAGTTTGTCCCCCCTGAAAAACCTTAAATCAGGATTCTACTGTATTTATGCAACCCTCTAAAGAAAAATGTCTCGCGATGCCAAATACAGAGCCTTCTTGAAACTCTGGTACAGACTTCTTGGCCTTGCTCTGATCATATTTTTACATTTAGTCATAGGTCTTCTAACGATGCACAGCCAATAACTAGTTATAACGTGATTCTCACTTAAATTAAGAAAGAAGCCCTGGTGAAAATGAACTGTTCACGAACCGTTCAAGAAGCATTAAACAAAGTGTTCAGAACCTGTTCGCTAAGTGTTCATGAACTGTTCGGGAACCGTTCACTGACTGTATTTTGGCCCATTGAACCGTGACGAACCGTTCCAATAAGCTGTTCAGCAGGCGTTTCCCAGCTGTTCATGAGGTGTTCAGCTGTTCATGGAGTGTTCAGTAACCGTGCAGGAAGCATTACACAAAGTGTTCAGAACCTGTTCCCGAAGTGTTCATGAACTATTATTGAACCGTTCATGAACTGTATTTTGGCCCATTGAACCGTGACGAACCGTTCCAATAAGCTATTCATGGGGTATTTTCCTGCAACAATGTAGTGTTTATGATCTTGGAGTATAGGTCATGATTTAAATTAAATACACATTTGGCCAACGTTTCTGAGATTTATTCTCCTTCCTCAGGGCTCTGTGATAGAAAAGTTTCGTTACCTCAGGATTAAATTTCAGGATTGTAGGCAAGATTATTTATTTCAAATGTGTATTTAATTTAAATCATGACCTATACTCCAAGATCATAAACACTACATTGTTGTAATAATAAGGAAGGTCAGGAGAAGAAACTGTATTCATTGTATTTTCCTGCTGTTCATGAGGTGTTCAGCTGTTCATGGAGTGTTCAGTAACCGTGCAGGAAGCATTACACAAAGTGTTCAGAACCTGTTCCCGAAGTGTTCATGAACTATAATGGAACCGTTCACGGACTGTATTTTGGCCCATTGAACCGTGACGAACCGTTCCAATAAGCTATTCATGGGGTATTTTCCTGCTGTTCATGAGGTGTTTTCAGATGTTCGTGAAGCATTCTTTTAACTGTACAGGAAGCGTTTACCATAATACCAATGATGATTAACATCTTGAAGTGTAGGTCTGACAATAATAATTGTGTAAATAACAATTGTGAGAATAATATGCAAAATTGTTTACCAGCATTTCGATATATTCCTTATACCTTATTCTGGGCTATGAATGATAATGGTTACATTAAATTTATACATGAAGGCAAGGGTGAATGCAGGATATTTTTCTGGGAGGGGCACATGGGTGTGACAGGTGACAGTCTTCTCATATTTGAGATTCAAAGGGTAACAATATGCATAGAAAAATTACTGTACAATATATTTTCTTTATCTTAACAAGATACTTATTTATATAAAATTACGTAAATGATTGAGACTCCCAATTAAACAAAAAGAATACTAGAAATCTTGTCTATTTTTCAAGCGTCTAGGGGGGGGGGCACGTGCCCCCCCCCTAAATCAGCCTATGCATAAAGGAATGAAAGGTTATTACTATGTTTTGTTACAATAAAAGAATATACCTATGTAAATAGAATTCAATTTTACATACATAATATGCCAAAATTCTTGTCTCTCCTTTTGCATTTGTGTACAATTGAATTCTTTCTGTATTTTTTGTGACCTACAATCCAAGACATTAATCATCATTGGTATAATTGTAAACACTTCCTGTAAAGTTAAAAGAATGCGTCATGAACATCTGAAAACACCTCATGAACAGCAGGAAAATACCCCATGAATAGCTTATTTGAACAGTTTGCAACGCTTCAATGGGCCAAAATTCACTACAAGAACGGTTCCCCAACAGTTCATGAACACTTCTGCTACAGTTTCTGAACATTTTGTGTCACACTTTTGGAATGGTTCTTGAACAATATATTTTCACCAGGTATGCAACCTTTATCATTCATAACAATTGTATATCATTCTCAGACCTATACACCAAGACATTAATCATCATTAAATAATTGAGGTCAAGAAAAAGAAATCCATTTAATAATACCAGTGCTTGATCAGGAAGCTGTGGTAGATATGTTTACAAACTGTAGCTAGGCTGAACTGAAGTGTTGCATACCAATGAAACTAAACTGTTCAGGAAGAGCTCTCAAGTCTTTGGGAATTAAGATTTTCAATCTTCTGGGGTTATTTGCAGTACTTTAATTATTGCACAATCTCAGGATTGTGTTTGAAAGTCACACATTATCACCACTTTATTTACTTTGCTCACATTATTGTTGTAAATGCATAGCAACCTCAAAACATTTGTACTTATATATTTACACTTTTATTAAAACTGTCAATGTAAATATATTATACCTATTACCCTCATTATACCAATTTGGCAATTTTTGCACATTTCACCAATAACTCAGCATAAACATTCACACGGAGTTAAAGCACTTTTGAATTTTTGAACATATTAGCCCTAATTTTAAATGTCTTCCCTTATAATCCACTCATTCATGTTTCTTTTAATTCATGCTTATCATTTATGCAAAATAGTGAATCATGAATAGCATTAATTAAATTTTACATTTAGTAACTGTGGAAGAAATGGGTTGGGCTATTGAATTTAATAATCTGTTCAGGAAGCGTTCTTGGCCAACTGTGCTGAAGCCGTGCACAAGACGTTCCATTCATGGGCCTTTTGTGGGTAGAGCGTGCGAACAATTCCCAAACACTTCATGAACGGCCTAGGAAATTTGTCAAGTTCTAAGTCAATATCTGATCCTAATTTTGCTTAGAAAATTATGAACACAATGATGGTTGTTTTCCTTAATTCATGATGATATGTTAATGATCATCAATTATGTAAAATAGTGAATCATGGCTAAATTCATTTATTAACTGTGGAGGAGATGTGCAGAACTAAAATATCTGTTCATGAAGCGTTCATGTCCAACTGTGCAGGAGCCGTGCACACGGCGTTCCATTCATGGGCCGTTTGTGGGTACCAGGTTAGAGCGTGCGAACAATTCCCTAACACATCATGAACAGCCCAGGAAATTTTTCAAGTTTTAAGTCAATATCTGATACTAATTTTGCATAGAAAATTATGAACACAATGATGATTGTTTTCCTTATGTTTAATTATGTAAAATAGTGAATCATGGATAAATTATTTCATTTAGTAATCGTGGAGGAGATGCGCAGAACTAAAATATATGTTCATGAAGCGTTCATGTCCAACTGTGCAGGAGCCGTGCACAAGGCGTTCCGTTCATGGGCCGTTTGTGAGTACCAGGTTAGAGCGTGCGAACAATTCCCAAACACTTCATGAACGGCCCAGAAAATTTGTGAACCGTTTGCACAGTACGTGCACAGCTTACGAACAGTTAAGCGAACAGTTCATTTTCACCAGGGAGAACTTTGTACTTTCACATTAATAGTGAATTAGTGAATAGTGAATAGTGAATAGTGAATAGTGATTCTCACTGTTTGCCGAATTCACTAAAACAAGCATCCTCTGTGTTTCGTGTTTTCTCAGCGGTTCATTATGCCCTCGAGACATCTATCATAATACTGAGCATTTACTAAAAAGGAGCCTTTTGACCCCACTATATTGGGATCATTTTAAATGTAAAACATAAGCCGCTATTGTCAGTACAAATACTGTCACTCGCTATGACACTTGCAAAATGCTGTACTCTTTATAATAGGCTCCCATTGCAGGAAGAGTACATAGGTTTTGCTTTATCCTTCTACTGGACAAATTAATGGAAAAAGTGGTGGTGATGGTTATCATAGCTATGTTAGCTTCTACATGGTACATATCTTGATGATTTATCATTTGACGACTTGATACTACTTGCTATGTCATATGATACAATTTTTGGCAATGTTACTTCATATGTAGTAAGAGGTTTTAGAGCAATGGAAACAGAATTTTTACAGGTCAGGAAACTCAAAGTAATCATGAAAAAGTCAGGGAATTTGAAATGGGTCAAGGGAATCAGGGAAAAGTTTTGGAATCTTGTGCTTGGTGTAATGGAAAATTCAGGCCATGGTGTGGAGATCAAAAGATTTGCTATGCTGGTGGCAGGCTGTGATCTATAGTTGTTGTGAACATGTTTGTCTGAAATTAAGTGTACAAATTACTATTTGCCTGCATTAATTGTAAATAAAGGCATGTTGAAAAAGGACTCAAACAAATTTCCATAAGAATTTTAATTCTATTCAATCTTACTCGTCTAAATTGTTATTGAGTGAGCAAAAGGATTACAGTGAGGAGAAGTAAAGATTTTTTTCTGGGAAAAGTCGGGAAATTTGGAAATCTTGTCACAACATTTGGAGAGACTTTAATTCACTTAGTGTAAGATAATTTTGAATTTCAGAGTCTAGGAAAAGCTATGTCCTGACTCTATGTACAACAAAGTTCAACTCAAGCTCTGCTTGATAATCTGCTCAGTGATGGTAACATGAGAACATTGTTGGGCTCTTCCTCAGCCAAAGCTATTATAGACATTTTCTTATTTCATTCCTCTTTTACAGGCTGATGGCTTTGATTTTTTAAACATATTTTCTTGAAATTAATTCTAAGAATTGCTATATTTTTTTGTTTATTGTGAAGAAATGCATATATGTATATTAAATGAGAATTGAAACATATTTCTATTATAATATTTTATCCTATTGACTCTTGCGCATCAAAAGTGTTATTAGGTGAGCAAAAGCAATAAGTAATTAAGTCAAGGGAAGTAAAGATTTTTGTCAGGGAATTCCAATTTGTAAATATTGTAATAACCCTTAGAAAGACTTAAATGCTTTTATAGTCAGTTAATTTTGAATTTCATAACCTAGGAAAGCTATGTCCTAACTTTATGCACAAAAGGCTTCAACTCAACGATGGCTCAGCACAGCTCATTGCTCTTATCAGGGATGGTATTTGACTACATGAGAACATTGTTTAGCTCTACCTCAGCCCAAGTGTTAATGCATAGTATCTTATTGTATTATTCTTTTACAGTTTCCATTGATCCACATAGCATCTTCTCCCAAGACCATTCTGGGTGTCCTTCTTGGTCTTCATTGTGTTACAATGTTGGCTGTCATTGTTACTCCGTTAGGTTTTCCATACGGAAGCAGCCCAACTGAGCCTACTCCACAACGAGTTGTAGTTTTGGTAAGTATGTTGACTTTACTTAAAAGAAGCCCAATTAACCTGCATTTGATGTGCCTTAATGACTCATGAGCAAAACTTGAACTTCATAACCTCATGAGCAATTGGTCAGTTCACCAAAATTTTTCGTTGCTGCATCATATAGGCCTGCAAAAAGTAAATGTCTAGCATTTTTCATCTTCAGACCCATCACATACAATTCAATTCATCATCAATGAAACATCCCCAACCTTTTATCCCCTAAACCTTTTCAGAAAACCCCGTGGAAACTTACACTCATCAAAGGGTCCGTTTTATCCTATATCAAGTATTTCAACTCTGCCACGCATATGGCGGTGAAATTCTTAATAATAGGGAAATTGCATACTTTTTGTAGACAGTGTGCTGATATACTACAGTAAATACTTAGTACCGCAATATACTTTTTTCCGCTTAAAATTCAGTTAATACACTAGAAAATGACTCCCAAAAGTCTCCCGAGTTTCGCGGGCTAAAAAATACCGCCCCCACTAATCTTAGGCCGTGACGTCATAGTTCAGTAGGAGTCCAGATCCAAGCCCAGTAACTGCAGGTTTGGAAGAGCCACGTTGCATTTAAAGGAGAACATGGGTGAAATAAGGAAAAATTACAAGTGGTGCAATGTTCCTCAGTGCAATAACACCCCAAAAAAAATTTCGTCAGCATTCCCAAGGAGGAAATTAGAAGAAAAGCCTCGACGCATGCCGTCCGACGGGATGAGCGTTACGGAAAATAAGAGTATAATAAACGGAATGATAAACCCGTGTGCTATGTGTGCGAAGATAACTCTAATATAAATAATATTTCCATATTTCATCGACTGAATAACTTGGACCTGAGATTTTTCTATAATTCGGCCGCCGTAGAATAAAAACTTCATCATCGAGATACAATTGTTTCTCGATGGGTACAATGGACTCTTATTATTATTATTTATGGCACTTGTTCAATTTCAGTTACGGAAGGACATAGAAAGTTGAATAATGTGTAAAATCAAGAGAGAAACTATGAAAATAAAGAGCAACGTTGTTCCTCATACATTCGACTGCCAGCCAAGAAGACAGCGTTTTCTCCTACTATCGTCGTCAAAATAATGTGCCGCTGTACTTTGAAAATTTATATCTTGGCTAAAGGGATAAAGCAAGGATCCATTTAAAGGTTGTCAGGCCATCGTATAAGGTAGGACTGAAGTGCACCACAGGGGAAATGGGGTGTTTGAGGGAAAGTCAAACCCAGGGGTGCCGACTTACAAAAAATATTGGTGGGGCCCAAACCGGGGACCTTGCCCCGGAAAATTTTATGTAAGCATTTTAGAAGAGTCATATGATCAACATTAGAACCCTGATCACTCAAATATCGATATCCGGACACTCCGGGGAAAATCGACAAGCCTACGAATTTTTGGGGGGGCTCAGGCCCCATGGAGTCGGCGCCACTGGTCAAACCCAAAGTTGCCCAAAGAATGTGCAGTTTTCTCATATGTTGCTCTTTCCCCAGTTAAAACCAAATAGAAATTGGGTTGGGATGATATTTTCACCACGGATTCCAGTGATAGTGAGAGTGCAGGTGAAGCTTATCCCTCTAGGTTTTCCGATACGGGATGATTAAGTGACAACGATCGCAATGACGATGAGCTCGTCTAGAGAGTAGGTTCCAGGATTGTGTTGGAAATTCGTGCATATTATCGCTACTAAATTGAAAATTAGAAGTCTGGCTCGCTCAGATTCCAGTGTTAAAGAGCTTCCTATCGCCTTCCAGGCAAGGTATTTTTAAGTTGAAAGCATCATTGACTGCTTCGAGGTGAAAAAAAAGTTCCACATAATACTCTCGACCGGACTGCCAAAAGAATACACATTTCGCATGAGTATACGCTTTCGCCAATACATATTACTTGCAAGTCTCACTTTGTTATGAACTAAAAAACATTTTAGATGCACATCAGCTACCTTTCCATTTCTCGGCATCGACATCCGGCGCCGACGAAGTCTACAGTTTCACTAAAATACCTTGCGGTATCATGATGGAATCAGTAACAGGAAGCTTGCTAGGATCAGCCTAAGAATAACCATATTTCTGCATCTTTACGCAATCTATCGCTTTCAATGAAGGAGAAATTGATCAAATAATAGCCCTGCAGTCACAATGAACAACTCTGATACGTCTGCACCTCAAGAAATGAATCATAACCACGCCGTCTCTTATATTCAAATATGCAACCTCTACTATGGCCGTGCCGCCGTGCCTCCTCGCACTGAATTATGACGTCACTTTTCTACCAGCCAATCATCGGGCGTTTTCGATTCTCACATGTATTTGAAAATTCTCGTGAACTTTGATTAATAAAATATCGCAAACCACATCATAAAATAATTAAAAAACTTTCACTGTGGTATGCAAACATATATGTATTTTTATATAATTTTGGGGCTCTTGATTATATCTGAAATATATGCAAGTTCCCTATTGCCAAGTAAATTCCATGGTAATCATATATGTGTTGTGAATTTACACCACTTATACTGCAGAGTTGAGATATTCGACAATTACAGTAAAACCTCTATGTAGTGAACCTCTTTACATCATAAACCTCCATTTGTACTTCATACCATCCTTACGGTCCCGTCAGATTTACATGTAAATTTATAGGCAAACCTCTTTGTAGTGATCGTCTTTATATAATAAAACCTCCACTTATCATACCAAGGAGACACCCCCGAGACGACCCAACTAGGTACCTCCGCAAATTGTACCGAGACAACTAGAGACCACACTAGATGTAATGAAATTTTTGGAGGTTGCCACTTTGTACAAAAGTAATTATGTAGTTATATTTTACGATATATTTACCTGCTTTAACACTAGAACCGCGGAGGGGGTCAAATTGACCCCTTACGATTTTCAACATGTATATTTCACACATAATTTTTTTTTCACAAACCTGACATTTTCTGACTTTTAATGAATTGTAGAAAGGCTTGTTCGTGCGAAATTCCGATGCTCTAGGACTATTTTTGTGAACACTAGACAACAATATACCTAGAACCGCGGTAGGGGTCATTTTGACCCCTGCTCTGTTGTCGTTCCCGAACTTTATATTTTCGCAAGGCAGGGCAGGGCAATACCGTTTCAAGCTAATTGGGCTGAAGAATCGACGCAAATGTCAGGTACTCGAGGTATGCTCTGCGAAAAGCAAGAACAAGTCATCCTATCCCTGTATGGAATGTAAGAAAGTTGTCTGCGGTCCATGTACTTCAACAATGCAAGAATTATGTCCATCCTGTAAGCTAAAAGATATAAATTAGTTTCGCAATGTGAAAATTGTACAAGAAAACCAAAGTGATCAATGAGGTTTACTTAGCTTTTCTACACTTACCTTGTTCAGTGTTTCTCTTTTTACCCAACGAAACGAATTTATTCTACATTCTTCATTACTGTATGCTTCTCTGCACCAATAAAAGTGATTCTTTTTTCTTAAAAAAATTTAGATTTTTCCCCCATCCTCAGCCGAACATACAGTAAAAATGCGAAAAACGCATTATTTGTGCAAGACGGGTAGCCTATCTAGCGCTTATACCGCCCATATATCATTCAAATTTCATTGTAAATCTCAGATAATTCATTTCACATAGCGCAGTATCCAAAAGAAACCCAAAATACTAAAAATATGGCAAGAAAAGACGAGGGGTCAAAATGACCCCCTCCGCGGTTATACGAAAAAGTCCGCGGTTCTAGTGTTAATGAACTGAAATACAAATTAGCTCTAAATATAGGGCCTATTTTACATGCTTTTGGTATGTTATAGTCCAGTGGCAGATCAAGAGAGGGACTAGGGGGGTATATAGCCCTCCCCTTGCGTAACCCATTTACACTAGATAGAATGGTAATTTTGTTCGGACCCCCACCTCTGCTGGGAGTTTACCCCCCTTGTCCTTATCCTGGATCCGCCACGGACATTACCTGCTTATCAAGTTAACTGCAGCTTTCACAGTTTTTATCGTTAATTTACTCTTATAAATGGCTGAAAGTGGAGGATTTTTTTTCCATGGACAGACTAAAATTTTGGCATTAATGGTTAAAACTTCTGTTATGGGATTGCTAAGGAGCTAGTGGAATACCACCCACTGGTTTACATGCTGACTCACAAATGAAGGAAAACTCCATCTGCATACGTAGCAATGTTCCACTGGTCAGTGCGCATGATAGGGTTAATTAATATGTGGATTAACTAGGGCTCACACGGCTCTGGGAAGTCAGGGAAATGAAAAGTTGGCCTGGAATGCTTGGAACCTTCAGCCCTCAGCCACTTTTTCCACACTTGGAAAACGGTTTCAGTGTTTTCTACAGTTCTTAAAAAAAGAATACAGCGTTAATGGTAGTAAAATATACCTCGATGCATTGGCCAATACATGAGAGAAAGTAAATTAAAGTTCTGGAGGTGGATTTTTTATCTAGTATGAGCTGCACAATTCATGTAATACAAATAAACATTCCTCACATCCCATATGTATTTCTCTTATATGATGTAGTAACAAAAATATTGCTGGAGATGGAAATGCTTCCCAAATTTTCCTCCTTTCGGTACTGCAGAAAATACCGAAATTACGGCAACAGTGGTGTCGTTCATTGCAATTCTTTTTCAATTCATTGCAATACTTTTGAATTTTGAATTTGATTGTACCCATGTACATATAACTATGCATTTTAATTACTTACAGCATACAAAGAGTGTTCAGGAATACCCAGTTAAAGAGCAGAAAAATTTCTTCTGGATGCTCGATATGGATCGCAATGGTGCCCATTTTTCTCTCCCAAAGGCAGTGGAAAGTGGATGCCAAATCATGTCTGATCAGAAGTGTGACGAAATTCTCCTTTGCGGTGCACCTGTTTACTCTCCCAGGCAGATTTCCCTGATGTGAGTGCATCCATTCCTGATTTTCCTTGAAACGAATTGAAATACATATTTCTCATGGTTGCTTATTTACAATGATCTCCTTTCATTTTCTAGACCTCATACCCACATTGTGCCTGCCCCTGAGCCTGTTATCCATGAGCCCATCGAGGTGTGTGATAAATCCTCCAGATTTGTGGCCCCTGGACAAAAAAGAATATCCTTTCAGGTTACAGGTAATTTTCCCTAGCTATTGAAATGAAATACATATTCTAAACTCTAGGCATAAAAGTTGTACGTAATATCATATATATGTTATTATTTTATCATCCTCTTTTGGTCATCATTGCATCCATGATTTTTCTTTGCTTCGAAGCAAGATGATCATTTCTTTATCCAACGAATTCTGTTCTTCCATCCTTTTTTGAAAGGTTCTACAAGTCTTTGTATTCCATGTTCTTTTTTCTCTTTTTCTACTTTATTTATACTTAACTGTATTTTCTAAATATTACTTACTCTTCCCTTTGACAGACATAATTTGTCACTCTTGCTTTGTATTGTGCAGTTTCTATTAGGCACAACTGTGCAAATTTATTCCTCTTCGAAATATTCTCATTGCTGCAAAAAAAATCATCTAAGGCTTTCCCTTACTTGATCAAACATGAACTATACACAAGTTCACATGAAATTACTTTCATTTTACGAAAGTAAGCGTCATCGTTTGCCATAATTCTTCTTTTTTGTTAGGGATAAGTTGGTTCATTTCTTTGGTTCTTGGTTACACCGATTCTTCTTGTTCTTAAAAACCAAATCTGAATAGATGTGAAAATGAACTGACACCAAAAAATTTGCATTGTAAAATTTTTTTAGTATAACTAAAAGCGCATACTTACGTCACATCCGCTACGGTTACTGATGCAAAACAGATTGATATTATGGTAGATTTCATACTACATATGTAACTTAATGAAAATTGTAAATAGCTCTTTAAAATTAAGAAACAAAAGTGAAACATTTTGATTATGAACTGGAACCTAGCACTAATGCTAGGAACTTAACCAAGATCAGAATTTATCAAAAAATGAGACCACTCCATTCCTTATTTTTTGTTAACATATTCGTGAAATCCATTTCTTCTCTTTGAAACCTCTCTTTCTTAGTGAAAGCAACACGGTTTGAGATGTAATAATTGTAGTCATAGATTCCTGAGGCAACTGACCGACACCATAAGGATCCTCATCAGAGCCTTCTAGGTCATTGGAGACCAGTGGGAGAAATGAAGCTGTGCCTGAGTTGTGTAATGCAATGCACTTTTAAGCAAATCAATGTATTTCTTCCGAGTCTTTATTCTCTGTCAGTGGTGAATATGTATTCGTAAACCTTTGGGAAATGTGTGATGAAACCCTTTTATAATGTACATATATGTTTTACCACACGTTTTTTCTAGATGTCAGCCCTCTCCAAATTTGAGATTTTTGAAAATATGTTTGTACAGAATTTCATAAAGGGGAAAAGGACTTTGTGCAAAGTGTGTGCCTATCATCTTAAAAGATATTTGCAGCTGTAAATTTACTGTAGGTGTAACCTTCCCAAGGCTTTTACTGGAAATATATGTGAGGTCCAATAAATTGATACCCAATATCTGCACTGCTGGATGCATCCCTATGCTCCCAGTGTTAAATCGGTCTTATTAAACTCCAATGAATGAGCCTATAAAGACACCATGAAACACATCCTATGGGCTATAGAAGACGAGAGATACAAAACTTGAAATATTGAACTTTATTTTCCCCAATATTCTTTCTCAGCAGTTCCACTAGGATTTTCACCATTAGTGATGTTGATCTCATACTTGTTTAACTCAGTCTTGTCTCTCTTATTTACATTTTTTAGGTCCTGATCACATTTCTATTTTTGTGAGCCCTGCTAGTGGATTCAAGGTGCGTGATTGGGCCTTTGGTGCAGTACCCAATGCCTCTCATTTCTGGCAGAAGAACCGACCCATATATAACATCTACCATACTCAAGGATTGAAGTCCGATCGTCCTTTTGCAGTTTGGCTTGACATGGAGGTAAGAATGAGATTATATCTTTGTGAAATGGACACTGATACTCCTCCATTATTCAACTTACTCTGCCTCTAAAACAATGACAAGCACTGCTTGTGCTCAGATAGAAATTCAAGTTTGACAAAGTAAAGTTGCCTTCAAATAACCTTCTAGGTGAGGTGAAACTCATATACAATAGCTTTGTTGGTAAAGGACGTGGGGATTTTAGAATTTTATTGTGTAAAGGAAAAGTTTCTCACTTTCCCATAACAAATTTAGTGACAGTGGCCATGGATAATGGTCTTGGAAATTCAATTGTTCACATACCTCCATTTTGTTGGCTTCATCTACATCTATGTACAAATAAAATGCCCCGCAAGCTGCCACAGTGTGGACCTGAGACGTCAGCATCTTGTTCTCTCTACCCAGTTTAACCCTAAGAGTGCAGGAACGTTTTTATACGTTTTTCGTGCTGACTTCGGCATTTAACCACAATTTTTATTGTTACCTGGCTATTTGCACTTGGGTACTTTACCTCACCATAAGGATTGCTATAAGGGGATTAACTATTTCGCTACAGGAATACTTGATTCTAGCTACCAGCCTGTGTGGGAGAGAACCAAAAAATATATTTCCCTCCAGCCTGGCCAAGTGTCGCTAGGAGTGAACCCTTATAATTCGGGGCAACCCTTTTTTCTTTCCTACAAATGGATAATAGGCCTACATTTGGGCACTTATTGTACGCTTATTAATAGTGAGGAGCAGGAAGGAAACAATATGAAATGGGCAGTACGATAGGAAATGCAGGGAGGCACTTCCTGCCGTGAGGGATGGCTGGGGAGAGTTACGCCCCATTAGACATCCCTACAGTGAGGGAGAGTGCACATGGGCTCTACGCAGGGGGCAATAAAAACTTTGGGAAACTGGCGTAGGTAGTCGAGCAATGGTCAAATGCTGAGAAACGTTTTTCCGCAGTCAGCATACAACCTGCCTCCTGCACAGTTGGTCTCTTTTGCACTGGCTGGCAGCTAAAATCTTGAACTCCCGCAGCCCAAGGGTTAAGATCCACCAAGGAAGAAGATGGGTTGTTGGTGTAACTGGTTAGCATACCTGATGGACAGTCAGGAGATCTGGGTTACAATCATGGCTAACCCTAATATTTTTTCATTACGATCATTACCCTTAATGTATATTTGCACCTGTGTGAATGACTGAGTTCAAAATCAATTGTTTCATGCTGTGCTTAGACCTATAACTGTGTCTTTTTAAGTTTTTCTTCAAAAGTATTTAGAATCATTTGAACATAAAAGCCTTGTTGGCAGGGGCGGATACAGAAAAAACTCAAGGGGGGGCGCAACATATCTTGAGTTGTCTTTACTTTTATCGTAATAAAAGATGATCAAGTCACAGGCAAAGCATACGAAAATTTTATTTAAAGTGATTATAAACATGTAAAACACAATGCTATCTTATGATATAAAAAGTTACGATTGTGGTTTTGCAATGTTCGGCAATACAGGCGGACCCGCAAGGGGGGGGCGCGCGCCCCCTGCGCCCCCCATCTGTATCCGCCACTGCTTGTTGGTAATTACCTATGGACAATGTCTTCCACAGGCTTCTGAAGACTCTCAAGATGTTGGAGATGATTGGTATGTGGACGTTGCGGTGGTGGGGCACTATACCCACGGTGATCCTGCAGCCCGTGCTACTAAAGTAGTGAATGAAACACTAGGGCCTTTGGCCCCATGGGCTCATCTCACTGCTTGGACAGCCTATTATCACTCCTGGAGACTTTGAGTGCAGGCTGTTCCAAGTCAACAAAATGGCAGCATTTCAACTTAGCCAATTATTTCTTCTTCTGCTGGACTACTACATATACTAAAAAAAAGGGTTTTCACCTTATACCCCCTCATAATACTATAGAATAAAATTTTTTACTTCAATGTTTGCAAATTGGTGTGCATATTGAAAATTAGTAATAGTTAATGACTCCAAAAATAACGTGCATAACACCCAGCATTTTAAGTACCTAATATTGCTGATTTGATCACCGCTGGTGGTAGTGATTATGAAGGCTCTTTGACTTGCTCCAAAACCCACCAAGTGGGAAGACTGTTTGTTTAGACTGTGATAGAGAGTTATGGCAACAATTTTGTTTGCATCAAAGTTTGTCAAAAATTGATTGAACAAAAATTTACTTGTATTATTTTTAGTTTGCATTAAAAATGTTGTTTTTAGTTTTGCATTATTATTCTCTCCCCACTCCACTCTTAAGCTTTTCTAGGCGGATGCGGAAAAGTGGATGTGGCAAGGTTAGTTTCCACCAACTTACAGTATTTTCTCTATTTCTCTACTCGTGGATGGATGGATAAGCGTAACCCAGATAATTGTAGATCAATCATACGCAGTGAGTTATTCCATTAAAAAAATAAGTATACTAATACAGTATACTGTATTTACTCATAGAAGCCGTATACCTTTATTCTGGAAATGCCGGTGAAAGAAGCAGGGGGTGCAGCTTACATGAATCCTCAAAATGTTATTAGACCGCTAAAAGCACTAAGAAGTTTTTTTCCTAACAAGCCGGCCCAAAAATGGGGGTGTGCGGGGCGTGGCTCACATGAGTAAATACAGCATGTATGTCAAATTATGAATGCATTAGAATTTCTGAAAACAAACGAAACAAGAGTGCTGGATAGAATTCTGGGGGACGATTAAATATCCACATAGTGAATATACCTTGAACTGTAAAATTAAAATTTTACTACACATGGCTCAGATGGGTGGGGATCCTCCCCGTGTTTTGGGTCTGTCCCTCACCAGTGTGTGTCCTCAGGAAAGGGACAGATTAAGCTCGGGGTCGAGGCTGAACCCTCATTACAATAAGGGTTGTATCGCACAATTTCATTATTGAGTATCATTGTAGAAGGGCAGATCACCCACATAGCACAAAATATGTACTAGATGTCTACAAAATATCCAGAACGTCTTCAGCTAATATCTAAAAAATATCTTGTAATATCTCCTAGAAATTTTGTAAACATCTAAATGTTAGCTTTTCTGATATCTAAAAGATATCTTGAGAGGGTATTTCGTAGACATTCATATTCAAATTGGATCCACTGAAAAAATTCAGGATAAATGACTCAAATACATATAATGTTTCAGTATAACAAGAGTTTCTTTTTCAACTGACAGCTTGCTGGTGGAGCAGGAGGTGATTTTCTCTGGTGAAAGTAGTCCTTTTCCAATTGAAAGTTGGTGTTCTTTTCAATCCATGAGTGAAACTGCCAGTTTCTTCAAGCACGGAAGCGTATCAGTACTTTCGTTCAGTACGTTTTGGATATGTCACTCCCCACCCCCCCTAATTTTGAGGCTTCAGTTTCAGGAAAAGTTAAAAAATGCATTTGAATATAGCCCCCACCTTTACTTATACCACAGGCATTTTTGGAAAAAAAGGGTGACTATATTCAGACATGCATGGTAAATGTTCTCGAAATATTTTTAACCATTCCTAGTGGCCCATGTTAGAAACATGGGATTGAGATAAGCAGTTCCATGAGAGGAGTGAAAGGCTACCCTGTATTATTTTATGGAGTTGGTTTTGAGGCAGGCGAACCTCGCCCAAGGCCAGATCTCGGATGTGGATGGCCGGGGGACCATTTTGGTGGGAGGGACATTGTTTCCAGGTGTTGCAATTTGTAACATAATAACAGGAAATGCAAGTACAAAATTTTTAGTAAATTTACTATCAATATAACACTCTGAACAATTCCTCTTCCAAAATACTACACTCCCATCATGTGTTTCCAACCATGGCATTGGCATGCCAGTGGTTGTGTTCAGAGCTACATTAACAACACCACTGATAATGTGTTATCTTATCAGCAAGGTTAACCATTTATTAACATCAATGCTGATGACTACAAGTCAACCAAAAAACAACTCAGCTTCACTTCGAATCCCCATATAAATTATGGTTTTTTTTTCTGCATCTGTGAGTTTTACTTCTTTGTGAGATTTAAAGATTGGTGGAAGGCTCATGCTTCATGCGTTGCCCGGGTTGGTGGGTGGACCCGGGAAAGATTCTCTTGGGCCATCCCCATTAAATAGCTGATACATATAGGGGCCAAGGTGGGCACATGCCCCCTTCTTGCATCGCCACCTTCATTGGCTAACATTGAAGAACCACAATTGTAACTTTTTCTCAACAGCAATAGCTATAAGAAGCCTCAGACTTTTCTTTTGAATAACAGGACTAAATGTGTCATGGTAATCAACTCCATGAATTTGACCATATCCCTGAGCAACTAACCTTGCCTTGAACTTTATAATTTCCCCTTTATCATTACGTTTCAAAGCAAACACCCATTTTGAACCTACAATATTTAATCCCTCTGGTCTTGGCACTATTTCCCATGTCCCTTGGTCTGACAAAAACTTTTACTTCTTCTTGCATTGCCTGTTTCCAAAACTCAGAATCTTTACTATTTAAAGCCTCTGTTACTGTCCCTGGAATGGAAGTACACTCAATACTTGCATGAGCATAGTTGCAGCTTTGACAAGATGTTGGCTTCCTAACACGCTTTGACCTCCTTGGAATGGACTGGCTTGGTACCTCACCTGCGACCTCACCAGGGTCAAGGTTTGTCACTGGTACCTCTAAATTAGTAACTGTGGGGTAGACCACCAAGACAGGCTGTTCAACGTCATCCTCCAAAACTGCAACACGAGGCGCTGCCTCCTCTGGTATCTCAGGCACTGCTCCCCCTGAAACTGAATCTGGGACCACTGGAGTCAGACCTGGGATCACCACCGGGTGTGATGAAATTTGGTTTGATTTAGTCTCCTCAGCTTTTCCATCGCCTGTGAAAACATAGCCTTGTTCCACAATGTCTTCTCCTGGATCAGGTTCGCCATCGCTGTCTAGATCGGGAATCTTGATATCATCTCGGCTCATCTTGAAAGGAAATTTTGATTCGTTGAACCTGACATCTCTGCTGATTATTACTTTCTTCTTTTTCAGACTCCAAAGTCGATATCCTTTGATGCCCTCTTCATATCCTAACATGATGCTTTCTTCTCCTCTGGGACTCAATTTTCCATCTCTTGTCTCTCTTGGCTGCCATGCCCATGCCTGGCATCCAAATACTCTTAGATAGTTATAATCTATCTCTTTTAGTTCCCGTCCTTTCCACAAACTCATTGGAATATTGCTATTTTGTGCAGAAGTAGGAGACAAATTTCTGAGATGTACAGCAGTCATGAGAGCTTCTCCCCAAAATCTTTTATGAAGACCAGATTTTATCAGTAAACATCTCGTTGTATTCAGAATAGTTTCGTTGTACCTCTCAGATAGCCCATTTTGCTGTGGAGTATATGCCACTGAGAAACGATGTAAGATTCCACATTCTTCCAGGTGTACTGAGAATTTTTTATCTGTGTATTCTCCACCATTGTCACTCTGGAATTCCTTAATTTTCCTATCGTGCAGGCACTCCACTCTACGTTGAAATTTCTTGAAATTTTCAAATACTTCTGACTTCTTTTTCAATAAGTAGACCATAGAATACCTTGTAAAATCATCAATAAATGTGACAAAGTACTTAGCTCCGTTTAAAGTCTTGGGTGTAAATGGACCTGCCACATCAGAATGGATTCTATCCAAGACCTTGCATGTATCTTCTCCACCTATGTTAGGAAATTTTAACCTTTTCATTTTCCCAGCATTACAAGTGTCACAATCAAAATGGTTAATTCCACATTTTTTATCCAAAGGAATTCTCTTCATATCGTCTTCATTTAGATGCCCCAGTCTATCATGCCATATTATGGTAGATACTATGGATGCTTTCTTTGTCTCAGAAATAATCTTGACATCTTCAATGCTGACTCCTCCTACTGTAGTGATGTAATATAAATTATTTACGAGAAATGCCTTTAAGAAAACTTCTCCTTCATCTGATATCTCGTTCACCCCTTGATAACATGAGAACTTCATTCCCTTCTTGTCCAATACTCCTTGTGAAAGCAAATTATCTTTCAAATCAGGGATGTACAGTACATCTGAGAAGTCTATAGTAAAGCCACCACATTCAGTGGAGATCTCCAATTTTATGGTGCCAATTCCTTTGACTTCCAAAGCATATCCATCACCCACAACAACTTGACCAGTTATGGGACAAAGATTTATGAATAAATCTTTTCTATTGGTCATGTGGTCTGATGCTCCACCGTCCAGTATCCATAATCCCCCACCTCCTATACTTTTCTCTTGGTGAGTACACAATGCTTTATATCCTCTTGTGATGACAGAAGCTCGCCCCTTCTTCACAGATTCAAAATTCTGATTCTTCTCAATAGGATTTTGTTTCTTATCAGGGCACTGGAAAGATAGATGTCCCTCTGTTCCACATACATAACAGATGGGAGGATGGCTTTTCCTTCCACCTTTACCTTTGTTCTTTCCTTTCCCTTTAAACCTATTCACTCCATGCTCAGAAAACTCTGATTCCTTTGTGACCTTGTAAACTTGATGTGCATCGCTATTATCTTCAGATTTGAGCTCTTTCTTTTCTCTTGACATGCATAGCATCTTCTGCTCTTCCACAAGCATGTCACCCAATACTTCTCTTGAGACTAATTTCCCTTTCCGATAACTCTGGACAAAAAACTTCCAGTCAGATGGAAGGCCGTTTAGATATACATTAGCTAGCATATCATCATCAATTTCCATACCACATTTCTTGATTTTCCTGCGATAATCGTTTATTATGGCAACATATTGATGAATACTCATCTCCTTAGTCTTCTGTGTGTTCCACATAGCTCGATTGAAGCTGCATAGCTCAGAGCGGCCGTAACTCGTGCACATGGTCTCCAACGCTTCCCACGCTGCCTTAGCATTATCGCAGGCGTCCACATGCTCCAGAAAAGTCTTCTGAACGTTACAATAGATGAGTCCCAAACATGTGTTGTCCAGCCTTTTCCTCCGTTTCACCTCATAATCCGGCGGATCTGCCGCGACTAACACACCGTTCTCTTCTATCGTCCACTCTTCAAAACCTTTGATAGCTTCAATACATTGAGCTTTTAAGAATAACCCCTTCATTCCTAGTGTCCACTCGTAATAGTTCGGCCCTTCAAGTTTATCAGCCACAGGTAACTGCCCCTGGGCTGACTCGCTATCCATCATTTGATTTTGCCGCCGTCCGGACATCGTTCCTCTCTTTTTCTTTTTACGAGTTCGACGAGTTATTCCAAGCCAGACACTGGTTGATTTGTACTCGAAGTTTATCACCGTTTGCTCAAACGATAGTCTTCTTCACCAACACGTTTAATTCTCCGCACTTATGCCTGCTGGGCCCATAACCTGATAAAAAAATATTTATTTCGGTAACCAGTGGACGAAATCTTCGTGCCACTATGAAAGCTTCGACAGTTAGTCCGGAGAAAAAACAGGATCAACTATCTACTTCAAGTTTTATTCTTCAACCATTTTTCAAAGAGACACAACAAAGTAACACAACAAACCCTTGACTACAAAAAAGTACATAGATACTTTTTTCTGTTGATAAAAAATGGTATTGTCCGCGAATATACGAAATATACATTTCATGGAAATCTTAACAATTATAACATAGCATTATCTTGTATACTTTTATTTTATTTTTTCTCAAACCACCGGATACAGCTCTTATTGGCCATTTTACACCGGGTTGTTCAACAAATGTAACGAGTAAATGTACCCAAACGACCATGCCCTGGACCGGGAAACCTACCCAGGCAGGACTCGAACCCGCGACCTCTTGTTTGGCAGGCGAAAACGTTACCCCGCCGCCACCGAGGCCGGCAATCTTACTTATAATAAACACTTATAATCAGCTTAAATGAAACTTCCTCTAACTTTGAATGCAACTTATTTTTCATAACGATTAAGGTTCGCTACAAATATTTAGCGTGCCCTCATGAGATTTTTCTGTATCAGCTTATTTCCCCGCGGGGAGAAGAACGTGTAAAAAGGTACACCTGGGAGTTGCCCTACTTGACTTACTTAGGGCCCTGCGCTCTTCCTCATCTCTTTTGGTTCCTTGCTGATTAATGGCCAAAAAATCATTGAGGAGTGTGAGTAGTCGTCCGCCATCAGCAACAGCTCAAGTCAAGTAGGACCACCCACAGGTATACCTTCTTACACGTTATTTTTTCCGTGGGGATACGAGCCGCAAATATCAAAGATTTTGGCTCTGGGACGTCATTTTTTCCTTAAAAAGAGCATTTTGGAAGAAAGCTATTAGAGTCATATGTAATGGCAGAAGGTATCTTCGTAAATGGTATCATTAGAATTTACGTTTTCCCTCGCGTTCAGGAGCTTTCATCATTGTTTACTATTCAACTCATCACCTTATCGCCCCCTCCCCACATCGGCTGGCTAGTGGTAATGCACCCCCTGCTTTTATCCTCATCTCTTTGAGTTCCTAGCTGAGCAACAGATGCTATCAGAATTATTCTAATTTTATGATGCAACCTCATCTCATTTTCTTTGACATTATTCATAATTTTAAAACCAGCAGAACAAACATAAGGTTACAAAAAAGTCTCATCTCATGCATACCTCATGTCACACATATATTGTTACACACATCAAGGGGTCAGAAAATATGATACAATGGGTGGAAAAATTAAGGCACTTTATTAAGTAATCAAAAGTTTTGGCACATTCAAATGTGTATGACTTATGTTACACATTAATATATATTCAATAGCCTGTTTAAAATATACCATTTAAGTCACTCAGTTCAATAAAATCACTCTGGACCACACATTTAATAATGCTATGACTTAGATGTACATTAAAAATTGTTCCTACCTTCATCACACACATGCAAAAACCTATAAAAGCAAAATTTCCAAAACTAAATCCATGCCAACTTGATAACGTTCTTTAGTAACCTGGAATGGAATTTATGAACAACACAAAATTATTGCAGCTAAGGCAGGCTTGAAATATTACACAGTACGTGAGTTAGGCTGTGTAACAAGCTCTGTTAATTTAGTTCTGTTAACATGCTCCTGGAGCATTTAATGGTTAAAACCTTAATGCAGCAAGAAATAAATGGCAACTCGCTCATTCATATCAGCATTTTAGTTTGCAGCATAACCATTGAAATGAAATTAGGATTCGTTCGATTCACTGGAGAAGAATCCACTAAATTGCACTCAGTTAAATTTACACAGAAACACATTAATGGCAAATAACAGGCTTTCCTGCATCCAATGCCGAGAGCACAACATGAAATCACAATTATGTATGAAAAGAAGAGGTACATATAAAGACACCAGATCAACCTACTGCATATGGTAGTATCTTGAAACACTAGTATATGCAGAGATCCATCAGAGGTCTGAGTTTTTTTCCTGCCAGCCATTACCAATTCCTCAAAACTAGTAATACATTCTGCTCAGGAGATAAACTCCAATGACCAATTTCCCACCATCATGGGAGTTCGTTCATGGCTTCATGGAAGTGTAATTCATGGGTTCATCAATAAAATAACCCATGTGATATCCAATTATGTTTCACAAATCAAATAGATAAGTAGCATACGAACTTGTTCTGTACTTCAAATTGACTTTAGGACCATATTACCAGAGGTAATTGGGGAGGATGGGCACCACTGAAAGTAATACACTTCCACTAAACCAGATGAAAAGTTGGGAAAACCCTTTTTTTAGAATAGTAGTCCAGCAGAAGAAGAAGTAATTGGCTGGGTTGAAATGCTGCCATTTAGTTGACTTGGAACAGCCAGCACTCAAAGTCTCCAGGAGTGATAATAGGCTGTCCAAGCAGTGAGATGAGCCCATGGGGCCAAAGGCCCGAGTGTTTCATTCACTACTTTAGTAGCACGGGCTGCAGGATCACCGTGGGTGTAGTGCCCCACCACTGCAATGTCCACATACCAATCATCTCCAACATCTTGAGAGTCTTCAGAAGCCTGTGGAAGACATTGTCCATAATTACCAACAAGGCTTTAATGTAATAAGGATTCAAAATACTTGTGAAGAAAAACTTAAATACACACATTTGCAGGTCAAAGCACAGCATGAAACAATTGATTTTGAACTCAGTCATTCACACAGGTGCAAATATACATTGAGGGTAATGATCGTAATGAAAAAATATTAGGCTTAGCCACGATTGTAACCCAGATCTCCTGACAGTCCATCAGGTATGCTAACCAGTTACACCAACAACCCATCTTCTTCCAAGGTGAATCTTAAACTGGGTAGGCAGAATAAGATGGCGATGTCTCAGGTCAACGCTGTTGCATAGGAGACTAAGGTCATGCTTACTAAGCCGCTGTTGGAAGGAAAAACCCTGAAATTTGCCCATAAGAGACTAGGCAATTACAAGCATTTTTCCCTCTTCTGGTGGCTTGGTAAGTAACACATCCATCACCTGTGCCACAGTGGGGACTTGAGATATCAACATTTGGTTCGGCAAAGCCAGTTTGAGATTTGCCTTGGATGATGATGGATTAACCAGTTAGCATACCTGACCAACAATCAGGAGATCCAGGTTAAAATCCCAGCTACCCAAATATGTATGTATGTATTTGTTTATGGCCAATTTCACCCTTGGTGTACAATAAGAGATCTAAGAATTGCCTCCTTGCTCAGTAATAACCAGCCAACTGGTACTCAGTCATTGTCTATGCTTCCTTTTTAACAGTGAAATAGATTGAAAGCACACATGCATACAGAGAGTAGGTATATCCACAAACAATTTTCAAAAATCAATCTACCACTCTTCAGTTACCAATAGATCAGAAAAATCAAACGTTTGGCCTTAAAAGTATATGTACTTACACAGATATACTGTAAAAGTTAGTAATAATTATCATTTTCCATATAGCACTGACCAATACTTTATAAAAAGTATCCTTATTATTCATTATTGCCTTCCGTGAGCAATTACAAATGAAGAATAAGTCACATGTTTGTAATCATACCAAAATTATTTTGGTTGCACAAATGACGCTGCCTAAAACATGTCTATATGAAATTAAAATAAGTAAATGCAATGTGACTAAAATGAAATTTTAGTTCATTAGCCAGAACTTCAATGGCAAATAAGGAATATATATGGACTAAAATGCTGAAAAGGCATTGCATTTGGAAGAACATCAATGGGAAATGTTACTTCAGACAACTTACCTCTGACTTTATTTAATCCAGCCAACTTCGACTATATTTTATCTAATTTAAATTCTATCAGAGAACATAAATCCAACAAAATGGAGACATGTGAGCAACTTAATTTCCGGACTGCTTTCACCTGGTTTGCTATTGGAAAGCGATAAAAATTTCCTACGCTCAATCATTGTGTTTTTGCCCCAGTCCATCACCAACAAAGAGTTAAAATGTCTAGGAAATAATATTGAACTTTGAGTTTTAGTGAACAATGCCGTTTTATTCCGTGTTTGATGGCACAAGTGGTGCCATCTTTTTTCAACTTATACTAAATTAATTATTACATATTATTATTATTGGTGGGTCGATTCAGTTCCTCGATTCTTCAATTCTATGCCAAGAATCGGAATCGAAAATGAGTATGTATTTACCAACGTCAAAAATCGATTCCGATTGCAATAGTACTTCAAACCACACATTTATACACGATCGAGCTTCCAAGTGTCATTTGAATTAATATATATGTACATAATCCTAACAACAAAACACATTCGAATTTGTAAGGGAGTCTTAAATCATATGACATTATTGACAATGATAAGATATTTTCAATGACAGATATGTTAATACATATTAAAGGGGCTACTTTAATTTAAATTTAATCATGAGTTTTAATCTTCTTATGTAATGCAAAAGTATGAGGTAACACCACTTTTCAGGCATTTTCTGTTCTAAGAATTAGCAACTTTGATTCAATTACATAGTGTTGCTTTTTTAAACTGACTCTATCGCAGAGTAATATTTTTTACATGGTTGTCTTTTTGACAAGAATTAAGTGACCTTTTTGTTGGAGCCTACGGCATCAGAATCGACGGAATCGGTTTTGGTAGAATTAGAATCGAAATTTCACAACCGGGATCGGAATTGCTAATATGTATTTTTGAATTAACCCATCACTAATTATGTATCATAATTAACTACACCCACACTTAAGGGTTTGTTTATTTTCTCTGTTCAAGTTTGTTCACAGTTGATTATAACGAAGTGAGATAGTAAGGTGTGATTTTATTTTTTGGACTAAACAGCTGGAGTTAGTTCTCTTGCTCGTTCACTTCGTCCACTAGAATCCTTGGGATTGATGACATGTATAACTTTTAATACAAAGTTATATGAAACAAAGTACTTGTATGCAAGTTTAACCTCATGTAGAGGGTCAAACTTAAATTTCTATCAGAGCACAAGCAGTGCCTGTCATAGTTTTAGAGGAATAGTCCCTCAGATGGATGATGGAGGAGTATCGGAGTCCATTGTGTATGCAAATAATCTAGCTCTTACCTCCAAGTCTAGCCAAACGACAAAAGGACGACGATCTGACTTCAATCCTTGAGTATGGTAGATGTTATATATGGGTCGGTTCTTCTGCCAGAAATGGGAGGCATTGGGCACTGCACCAAAGGCCCAATCACGCACCTTGAATCCACTAGCAGGGCTCACAAAAATAGAAATGTGATCAGGACCTAAAAAATGTAAACAAGAGAGACAAGACTGAGTTAAACAAGTATGAGATAAACATCACTAATGGTGATAATCCTGGTGGAACTGCTGAGAAAGAATATTGGGGAAAATAAAATTCAACATTTCAAGTATTGTATCTCTCGTCCTGTTTAGCCCATAGGATATGTTCCATGGTGTCTTTAGGCTCATTCATTTGAGTTTAACAAGACCGATTTAACACTGGGAGCATAGGGATGCATCAAATTTATTGGACCCCACATATATTCCCAGTAAAAGCCTTGGAACGGTTACACCAACAATAGAAACATCCTTTTCTCCATTATGAAATTCTGAACTAACACACTTTCAAAATTCTCACGGAGAGGGCTGATATCTAGAAAAAACGTATGGTAATGTATACATTATTACTGGGGTCAGTGGCGTAGCCAGAAGGAAAATACTTGAAAAACAGGGTTGAGGGTTTGCAACTAATTTTAACACTTTTCATAATATAATAAATTTAATTTTTCAAATAAATCTTTTGTAAATTTATGATTTTTCAGTATTTGGTTTTCTTTTGTGATGCAAAGTAAGTGTGCTTTTAAACTTCCAGGGGAGGAGTCCGGACCCCTCCCTCCGCCACTGACTGGGGTTCATCACACATTGCCAAAGGTTTACCAGTGCAAATCAGCATTGGCAAAGAAAGGAAAATCTCTAAGAAAAATAAATTTATTAATTGAAATAAAAGGTAGTTACACTATACAACAATTCGATGTGTAGAATGTGTTGAAATAATTGTGTAAAAGTGCAACTACCTTTTATTTCAATAAGTTGAACTTCATTATATCACACCAGAATCAGTTGAGTTAACACTGATTTGTTTAAAAATGCAATGAAATACACAACTCAGCCACAGCTACATTTCATCCAGCGGTCTCCGTTGTGAAGGTCAGTCATCCCAGAAACGTATTATATGACCACAGTTTTTACATCTCAAACCGTGCTGCTTTCACAAAACTAATTTCCACCACCACTAACCTCAATTATTAAACTGCATTCTCCATTTAGCCATTAAGTTTAGGAGACAAGATTGATTAATTCACTTGCTTGGTTCACCAGAAGGAATGACAAGCAATGACGTTTTTCCTGCCACAGCAAAGAAATAGATTACAACGAATATGTTAACAAAAAATAAGGATGGGATGGTCTCATTTTTTTAGTAATTTTTGATCCTGGTTCGACTCATAGCATTCTAGATACTGGTTTTTAATCCAATTGTTCCCTTTCCTTGCTTAATCCTAAGGATCTATTTATGATTTTCATTTAGATAACATGAAAATTACCTGTAATATAAGGATAAATCAAATTATTTCATAAGAGATTTGTTTCATTATATTAATCTATTTTAAGAGATATGTTATTTTCAAGAAAAGTTTTCTATCTTTGAACTGTGAATTATATTTGGCTTCAATTATTTTTCAATTCAATTATTTCGGGCGGCAAATCCAGAGTAGGGCTAGGGGTTCCGTCCTTTCCTATAGCCTCTTTTTACACTAAATAAAGTGGTAATTTTGTTCATTTATTGAATACAGTAGACTCCCGATAATCCAGCTGTGGTTTATCCGGGTTGCGGATTATCTGAGCATGATTTTCACTCACGCTCAATTTTTTCTGCAATCTTGATAAAAAAATAAAATCGGACGCAAAATCATCGGAATTACGACATTGATGCTAGGATACACCAGGCTTATTATTTCCGTTAGAATCCCCTTCGTAAAACGGAAGCGATCGTGCGCTAGTTGCATTCATAGGAGCACTGTGCTCCTGTTTTCCGAGCCTTGCAGTGCACGACCTCGCTCCGTGATCACGGATACACATCCCGCAGAAGTTGCAACCTGGGCAACTTATGCGAGATGCAACTACATGGTGTGGTGCCTGACAGTGTAGTTTCCCACGTTGAGTAGTGGTTTTGACACATTTGTGCAAACCACTTTTCTGTATCTGTGATCACGCAGCCACGAGAGTGTGGTTTTCGATAGCATGTCGTACATGGATCAGTAGAAATACGAGCACAATTATGATATTGCCGGTAAAAGGATTGTGAACTGGCAAAGAGAGCTCTCATTGAGTCCGGGAAGCACTCTAAAATAACAGAATGACTGCATAAATAATAATAATGCATTTGCCGGCCTCGGTGGCGGTGGGGTAAAGTCCTCGCCTGCCAAACCGAGGGTCGTGGGTTCGACTCCCCCTGGGTAAGTTACCCTTATCCAGGGCATAGGTGTGCGTGAATGTCCTTCATTGTTTATTGTTCATTCCCCATTGTAAAGGCCGTAAATGTGCTATTTATGGGGTAATGGAAATAAATAAAAAAATCAAAAAATATATTGTTTGCTTTAGGTAAATTATGACCATTTCAAGACATTCAAGTGAAAGTTTGGGTTATCCATATTTTCCTATTATTCGTGCCGTCTCTCCTCATCATTAGCCCAGATAATAGGGAGTGTACTGTATACAGGGTGTTTCAGGAGGAATCTGCACTACTTCAGGAGGTGGTAGGGGAGACAATTTTAAGCATACATATTTTGTCCTATAAATATGGGGTCACACTCCACGGAAGCTCCGTGCTCATGTTATCCAAACATCACGGTGCACAATCGCTTTCAGTGATCACGGAACCTAGTTCCACAGCAGTTGCATACTGGGCAACTTGCACGAGACACAACAATGCAGCATGGTGCTAGAAAATTTAGTTCCAGACGTCGCACAGCAGTATCGAAGCATTCGTGCAAACCAATTTTCTGAGTCCGTGATCTCGCAGACACGGGTGCGCGGTTTTTGGAAACCAGGTATTGATGAAACAGTAGGTACATGAGTGCAACCACGTTACTGCCGCTAAAAAGATTGCGGTCGGGAAAATAAAGATCTCAATGACCCTGGAAAGCAATCTAAAATAACAGACAATATACATAAATAATAAATCAATTGTTTGGTTTACATGAATTAAGAAAATTACATGAATTTAAAGTGTAAGTTTGGATTATTCGTGTTATCCGATTATTCATGCCACCTCTCCCCATCATTAGCCCAGATAATCAGGGGTATGCTGAACATAAATAATTATGGTCAGCTTTTGTGTCCAGATGACTGCTAATTTTTGGGTTCTTCAGCCGCGTCTGTCGTTTATGGTTGACAACAGTTCCGGAAGCCATCCTGCTTCCGTCTTCAGGTCGAAGGTGAGAAGTTTTCATTTTTTGCCGTCTTATATTGCATTCACAGCAATTGAAATTCACAAAACTCAAAATATTAACAGGGACAACGGCTACCCAATCAGCAACGTTTGGAAGAGAGTTCTGACCAATCAGCGCACAGGGGGAGATCGGCCAGTACTATATAAGACGGCAAAAAATGAAAACTTCTCACCTTCGACCTGAAGACGGAAGCAGGATGGCTTCCGAAACTGTTGTCAACCATAAACGACAGACGCGGCTGGAGAACCCGAAAATTAGCAGTCATCGTGAACAACACCACGGAAACCTACGCACGAATTTTGTGTCCAGAGTTTAGAATATTTCATTTCAAAAGCTAGAGAAACTCACCTGTAACCCCAAAGGATATTCTTTTTAGTCCAGGGGCCACAAATCTGGACGATTTATCATGTACCTCGATAGGCTCGTGGATAACAGGCTCAGGGGCAGGTACAGTGTGGGTATCAGGTCTAGAAAATGAAAAGAGATCATTGTGAATGTGCAACAGTAAGAAATACTTCAATTTGCTTCAAAGAAAAACAGGAATGGATGCACTCACATCAGAGCAATCGTCCTGGAATAGTAAACAGGTGCACCACATAGGAGGATTTCTTCGCACTTCTGATCAGACATGATTTGGCATCCACTTTCCACTGCTTTTGGGAGAGAAAAATGAGCACCGTTGCGATCCATATCAAGCATCCAGAAGAAATTCTTCTGCTCTTTGACTGGGTATTCCCGAACACTCTTTGTATGCTGAAAGAAATTAAAATCCATAGTTATGTGCACCACTATCATAACAATGTTCATTTGAATGAAAAATTTCCAAATTCCTTATTTTCCCTGATTTCCAGTCCAATTTTATATTAAATTTCGCTGACTTTTTATCAATGGCAAAGTGGTCACATACAGGGATTAAGGAATTGAACCAACTTAAAGAGCAAACCTTTATGTATGACCCCCCAGGTGAAATGGGAGCACTGATGAAGTGTTGCGGGAGTGTCAGACGAAGTGTTCGGGAAGTAGTGGTCAAGTGTCGTGGAAGCGTTTAGTCGCCGCGGAAGTGTCTGGGAAGCAGATTATGGCCTGCTGGGAGCGTCTTCGGAAGAGTTTTGGAAGCATTAGGGGAGTGTCCACTCCGGACCATCTGAAATATGTAGCTGCCACATGTAGAAAAAGATTTCCACGCAGAAAAATAAAATTTCTATTGGTAATCATGGAAATAATGATGAACAGCAAGCAGCTTTTGTAAAATGAAAGGTAGAAATAATTTATGAAAAGAATGCTGCATCCAAGAATCGAACCTAAGACCTCCGAGTAGGAGTTGGACATGGTAACCAACGGTCTACCACTCTTAGATGGTGATTGGGTAATTCTAAGGGCCTATAGCAGCCGCGACCCTTGCTGGCAGCGTTGGGGCTCTGGAAATCTACGGCGGCATGTCCATAAATTGCACTGTTTAAAGTCGTAAAGCGGCCTAAACTAGCTGTTCTTAGTGTACTACCGTTACAACATTTAAAATGCTCTCACAACACTCAACCGCTCCTTCCACTCCTGCAACACTTCATCGACGCTCCCGTTTTGCCTGGGTTGTTTGTGAATTCTCTCAAATGCAACTTCAACTGTCTTTTGCCCATTCCATCATACTTTATAAATTACAAATTAGCAATCCTTTGAGGAAATCCAATGGCCAAAATAGGCCCATCCTATTCACGAAAGTGCGAGGGAAGTGTTCAGAAACGAGTAAAGAAACTGGGGAGATTTTGGAGAGTGTTTGGTTCACTCCAACGGGAATGTTTGGGGAGCAAAACACGAGCGTACGGGGAACGTTTCAACTCGGGAGTGGCTAGGAAGCATCAGGGAAGCCGAAGTGTCGAGAGACGGGGAGTGTTCAGGGAATGTCTGGTAAGCGAAGGGTCGACAGTCAGGGAGTGCTCGGGATGTGTTCGGGGAGCTGCCGGGGAACGTCAACATACCATTAAACGCTCCCAGCACACTCCCGCAACACTCCCAGCACACTCCCCCGAACGCTTCCGTTTCAACTGGGCCAACCATTGTCAACAGATTTAATTAGAATCACGGACTATTTGTGCTGTGTATTCAAATTTCGAATAATTGATAACTTTGTGTCATCGAATATCGAATTCCCTGAGAAATAAGCTCATTATTTGAGGTATTCAGTAGGTGGACTATTCGAAAGTCCCACCCCCATAATGTATATTGATCAGGTTTTGCTCATGAGTTAGGTAGACATATATGCAGGCTTATTGGGCTTCTTTTAAGTAAATTCAACATACTTACCAAAACTACAACTCGTTGTGGAGTAGGCTCAGTTGGGCTGCTTCCGTATGGAAAACCTAATGGAGTAACAATGGCGGCCAACATTGTAACACAATGAAGACCAAGAAGGACACCCAGAATGATCTTGGGAGAAGATGCCTTGTGGATCAATGGAAACTGTAAAAGAAGAATAAAATAAGACAATATGCATTAACACTTGGGCTGAGGTAGAGCTAAACAATGTTCTCATGTAGTCAAATACCATCCCTGAAAAGAGCAATGAGCCATCGTTGAGTTGAAGCCTGTTGTGCATAACGTTAGGACATAGCTTTTCCTAGATTATGAAATTCAAAATTAACTGGCTATAAAAGCATTTAAGTCTTTCCAAGGGTTGTTACAACATTTCCAAATTGGAATACCCTGACAAAAATCTTTACTTCTCTTGACTTAATTACATATTTCTTTTGCTCACCTAAAAACACTTTTGATGAGCAAGAGTCAATAGGATAAAATATTATAATAGAAATATGTTTGAATTCTCTTTTATACACCGTATTCTTCCGAACATAGTCCCCCTCTGTATACAGTCCCCCCCCTAATTTTGAGGCTTGAGTTTCGGGAAAAAATTTTAAAATTGGGTTTGAATATAGTACCCCCCTTAACTTTTATCATAGGCATTTTAGGAAAAAAAGGGGAGATTATATTCAGACATATACGGTACATATGTATATGCCTTTCTCACAATAAACACAGAAAGATAGCAATTCTTAGACTTAATTTCAGACAAATATGTTAAAAAAATCAAAGCCCTCGCCCTGCCATCACTAAAGTAAATCTTTTGATTTGAATGTCAGGGCATAAAGATTCCCAAACTTTTCTCTGACCCATTTCAAATTCCCTAACTGAACCTCATAAAGATTTGTTTTGGCTCCAATGAATTAAGTATAACATCTCCTGCACACATATCACTAAACACAAAATTCAATTCATATGATACATTTCAGGAACCCATCTCTTGTGTTAAGTGATAGTTACCTGTAAATCAAGCAGTTGGAATAAAAGATGTGTGCATATTCAATGCTCTTACCACATGTGAAAAAGCCAAGATGCACATCAGAAATGCCATTGTGCCTATGAGGAGATCAGGATTTGTCTTGGCTCCAATCCTTCCAGAGATAGGCACAAAGAGAGTGAAGAACATGTGGCCAAAGTAGAGCATGATAGAGGTAGGCACTAGGCTGAACGCTTGGCGTGAGATCAACCATGTTTTCACTGTATTGAAGCAAGAGAAAAAAAATCAAGCAATATTTCACATAATATGAGCATTAACAATGCTATTGGTAATTCAAATAGAAAGATTTCCACTGATTTACGAAACAAAACATAAAGTAATCAAATAAGCTATCACATAATGCAACACGCTTAATTCTATGACAATTTACAGAATGTTAAAAAAGCTCTCAGTAGGGTGCAAAATATCCAAAGGAACTTTGATACATATTTTGATCTCTGTTGGAGCCATAATTCCAATAATTTGATTCATTTATCTACTATTGGTGAAGGCTGGTACAGTGTTGATGCAGGTAACTGACAGGCACTGATTCGCAATCAGGTATTAGCTATGGATTTCTATTAAAATGGGATTTTTAATTATTCCTGGGAATAGGACGGGGTATTTCAAGAAAGGGTCCAATAGAGACAGACCTAGTGGTGCCCTAACTATGCTGACTAGCCGCATGATATTCTTTGACTGACATGGAAAAAAAACTCTGCATAAACTAGTCAAGGGTGCTTTTATACACCATTATTTTCCCATCCTAGTTCCATTCTTACCTCCTCTAACTGACTAGAGGTTCCTATGGACACTCAAATTTAGAAGTAAAACATAGAAATGGAGAGTAGGCCATTTCCACAATAACATTTTGTTCCTGTCCAACAATACTATAGACTTACTGCTTTCCAAGAATTAGAGTTTATCTCAATTACCTCCACCCATCCTTTTCAATGCCCAGCCTCACCATTGCACCTGCCTTTATATTGTGAACACCAATACCTTATATAATGAAAAGTAAAGGAAACTTTGTAATTCCACACAAATATGTACCAATTTAATGTACAACCTAGGTTTTGATGTGGCATCGTCATCATCTGGTACAGGTTCACAGAAGGCAGAGAATAAATAGTCACACACAAAATGATTTTAAAAAATTTCAAAAACACGACCATCTGAGGAGAAGGTTAAGGGGTGGAATTCCCAGGAGGAGAGTTTGGCCAAAGAGGAGGGGAAAGGGTGTAAGAGCATGGAGAGGATTTGGGATTTCCATACTTACCTATGTCGTGATGTGCGCCAACAACATGGCCAAAACCCGCGCAAAGGAATTTAAATCTCCCGGCACGAAGAGCGACCACGTGGACCCTCCCCCTAACTCCCCTTGCGTCACCGTCCACCCCCCACGCCAAGGAGAAGGGGCGGACGGGTTGACGTCACCGGGCCACGTAGCCGGGAAGCCCGAATCTCCCCTCACTTCTCCTCACTCCCCTTTCCACCCACGCCAACGACGCAGGGACTTTCTCTTTTCCCCTACCCTGGGCCCCAAGACGAACGCTCATTGGCTAGCAGCAGGGCCCAGCCTGGAATATAAGGGGGGCCCCAGGGCCCGAAAAGACAGAACGGAGGAGGGAGAGCAAGGAGACGGATCGAAGTGCGAGCAGCCTCGAGTCATCACCTTCAACTGCTACGAGGGTGGAGCGAGCACATCCTCACCCCGACGCTTTTTACTCGCGCTTTTTGCGAAGCGGCACAACTCTCCACGGTGCAGCCGAACCCGAAGCCGAATGCCGAGACGACCCCGCCTCGCCCGGAACGCCGCCAGAGCCCACCAGCGGCAGGAGGAAGCAGCACGCCGACCACCGGACCAACCTGGAGTTTCCTGCTCGCCGCCGCCACCAGCACCAGTGACCAGAAGGCCAACGCAGTCCCCCAGTGTCGAGGACTACCAACAGTGGGCAGCAGAAGCAGCCGCCCACCCCTGGCCGCTCCTGAGCCCGCTGCCGCCGCCGCCGCCGCCCTACGCCTGGTACCAACTCGAGTCGCTCCTGAGCCCGCTGCCGCCGACGCCGCCACCATACGGACTGCGACCACTCGACTCGCCGCTCACCCCTTACGCCACGGTGACCAGACTACCCCGGAGGATCAGCGACCCGAGGGTGGTGAGGATGTTGTTTGGGCCCTCGCCTCAGAAGCAGCCAACCAGGAGACCAACGCAGAAGACTGACTAGGCCTGCAGCCCGCGGCCGGACGCCCTTCAGGCGATTTTGTGTGATTTGTTTGACAACGCCTGCTCCCTACGCGGAGCAAGGCCCCATGTTCCAACCAGACGACCAATAAACCTGGGTCAACTAAAATTTGTAGTTGTGTGTATATTTTTCCTGCTTGTCCTTCTCCCAGACTACTCATGAGGACCCGCTCCCAGCCAGGACCCCTCAACGACTCAGCAGCGGAGGAGACGACAGTCGTACATTAAATATTTATGCCGAATTACAAAGTTTTCTTTACTTTTCATCATGTTAAACAGATTCCATAAAGTCACACCTGAAACAACTAATTATACCAATACCTTATTTTGCAATCACAATGAATATTCAATTATTTTTTCACTATTACACATTAAAACAAACTCATGCATTATATCTGTAACAGATGATAGGCCACACAAGAAGAGTATTTAGTAATATTGAATACTGAAAGTAATGAAAAAGTACGACACATTAGGAATGTTGCTAGTAATGGAAATGAAAACTATGGGAATGGCAAATGCTCAAAGTTGGGCAGCATGATTTTAGGCACAAAAAAGGGGAACTTTTTTTGGGGAAAAAATGAAGTACAAGAAGCACTGCAGAGTGAGGGAATTTTTCAACTTTGTAAACCAACCAAGAAATAAATCCTATGCTTCTTGGCACACTGAAATTGGTTGAATCATTTAGATGAAAAAGATTCTCAAACTCGGGTGTCTTGTTTTTTTTTTGGAGGACAGTAAGCTACTGAAGTCAACTAGAAATTACCTGGAACATAAGTGATTCTGGAATACATGGAAACGAGCAGGTGAGCAATGGTTGGAAAGAGTGTCATGAGAGTGAACAGAAAACTGGATCGTATTCCAGCTACAGTGGAACCAAAAAGCACCACAGTCCACAGCAGCTGAACCGCTAAACTATCCACATAAACTTTCTCCCAAGGGTCCCCCTGTAGAAAAAATACACAACTTGTAAGAGGGATACTAAAACAACATTATAACAAGTTAGGTACTAGGCATGTGGGAACACAAAATTCTCAACTTGAATCAGCCACACAACCATAACAACTTCAGTTTAAGGTCAAGTTTGAATAAATAGCATAGATAGTAAAAAAGGAAAATAACTGCATAAGAAATTAAGACATTAAGAAGACCTACTATTTCTTTTAATATTTTTATTAGTCTAACCTATCTATTGCCACAGTTAACCAAATATTTTTAATTAACCATACGGGTATTTTGAATGGAATTGAGAATTTATTTTCAGAAAAAAATTGGATAGATTGCCTGTTGTATTATGAAAAAAGTCACATACATACATGCTTCCTCAATGGTATGTATTAAGTTTATTTATGCAAATGGGTACAACTAAGAATATTAAGATAAAAATTTAAGGGAGTGATTCTGGTAAGTGGTGTAACATCAAATGGGCTCATTTACTCAGGACCAAAAATTCATTTGCATTCATTAATTAGAGAGAAAGGTAGTAAAATACATTATGAATGACAAATGATGATTCATCTACTCACTCTTAAACCAAAGGTAAAAATATTTAAAAGAGTTACAAGGTGCATTTTGCTGAACAAACAAGTCTAGAAAAAGTCAAAAGTTGCACAATTTTTTAACTGCAACAGGGTAGCAAGAGGAATGTAAAGAATACAAAAATAAGGCGACATTAAAAAAATATATATTGATCTAACTGGATAGAAGGGGACTTGCCTTCTGTTTAGGATCGGATGAAGAATCTGTTGACGATATCACGTATGGCAACAGGCAACCAGCAATGGCTGGACAGTAGAAGAGAGGAAAGATGAGGGCTGGCCGGGAATACCAAGACAGGTGACAGCCAAGTGTGTCCAAGATGAAAGCAGTGCCAATGCAAAAGAGGAGTCCAACAAACCAGCCAGCAAACACTACGGCACTGCAAAGAATGATCCTGGAACCCTTCTCACTCCCTGCATTATGATAAGATGATTGTACATTAACTGCTGTGCATTGAAAATGATATAGAAGCAAAACAAAAACTATGTAATTTCCAAGGGGTTATGAGCACTCGTAAAAATGGTCTTCTACTGTCATTTGTCCAACAATAGTATCTAATTAATGATGTATAATGGGTGTATAAAAATGATGAGTAAAATAATTTTTCCCTCATTTAAAAGAACTCAAGACTTCATTATCTAATCTTACGTTAAAATTATCAAATAGTGAGGACAGTTATGCAGTTCTCTCCTCTCACTAAATTCAGCGATGATTTTGATGACTGTGACAAACTATAAACTTGGAAATTGTATTTGACACATATCAAAGTTTGACTTATTTCACTATGTTCTTTATAATTTATTACAATGCATGTGAAAAACTTACAACAAGATAATAGATACAATTTCTGGCTTGACAGATATTGACTTGTAATTGATGAAAATACTTTAATAATAAAAAGTATAAAACGCAAAAATTTCAAAAGAACAGACACCAGAAAAGTGGTAGTCTTCAATCAAAATTGATAAGGATTGATTGTTGTCATATTTTTTTGATTATTTGCAATACAATTTACATTCTCTTCTCAAATATCATTTTGAATGTTATGAATTACTGACAAAATGACATTCCCGTTTACTTTCACTAAATTAATATATTCAATAATTTAGCTAATCAATATTTGTGGATGCATGTTAAAAATGAGAAAAATGGAGAAAATTCAAATAAATATATGATTAAATAACCTTCACCATCCCTGCATATCAACATTCTGCAATCTTAAAGTAGTAGACTACGGATATGGTATGGTATGTATTTGGAGGAGGCGACCGACAGCTTAGGTCATTTGCGTCATGAGGGAAGGGAAGGTAAGGTTGGGTGGAGAGAAACCCGGCATCAGCATTAGCCTGCTTTTAATGAGAGTCACCAAGGGGACCACGGACTAACGTCCCATCCGACGGACAGAGTGCTGCACTCTGTCCGTCTGGGTGGGTAGCATTGGCGGTAATATTACTACGCAACTTATAGTTTTAGTAACTTAAAACACATGACTCCGATTGAGATAGACAGTCAATAGAGATCATTGAGTTTAGAGCTAAAATACCAGTTTGAGCCAAGATTTTAATTACATTCCTTTTACTTTCATAACACTTTAACATCAATAATATCATTTATGTACCATAAAATCATCCTACTTTGGTTGTAAAAGAAAGGATATTTAATCATTAGATGTGACATGACCATGACAACATATATAATGAGCCCACAACATTTAGACAGCAAGTTCATACAATTACTGCATACTCACTGCTGGAAGGGCCTCCAAAGCTCTTGCTAAATATGACGACCAGTGAGAGTACCACGGTAACAATGTTCAGGAGTAACCCAACACCCTGAGAATACTCCACCATGAAGAGCCCCATCACGTCAAAGAAAATGGATTTCTTAGCCATTGACTCTGCAGAGAGCTTAGAGCTGTTCTGTGGAATGGTGAACTCAGGTGCAGACATGATGGTGGGGATGAGAGCCAAAAGGTTATCACCAGTGTGCTGCATAGACCCTAATGATGTTCTGCTGATGTCATCATATTTAGTGTGATAGACATAACCGTTTCTTGCATGTGCTAAATCCAAGCCTAGAATTAGAAAAATGATAGAACAAGATATGTAGAATGAAATGCTGAAAGCTGTAAGATCCCCATTTTTTGATAGGCTTGACATTCTAGTTTTGACAATTTATTTGTTATGGAATCAAAGCTGATTTTCATGTGCTATTTAAAATTTTGCCAATTTTTTTCCACTCACACACTACGTAACCAATTATGTAATTCAAAACCTTATTTATTAACTAAATATGTATGTATTTCAATAACATAACAGCATTTACATATGATTAAACTTATTGCTCATCTAGAAGTAATGCAGATTTAGCATTAAATGGAATTCACTTTATGATCAGACCTCCAGAATGGATCAATATCAGAAAGCAAGGTCTAATGTAAAGAAAAAAGCAATGAAAATGTATCCCTTGAAGGGACCCATTCCCCACCTCTTTAGCCACACTCCGTCCCTGCTCTCCTCAGGCTGTTGTGTTTTTGAATTTTAAAAAAATAATTTTGAGTGACTGTTTATTCTCTGCCTTCTACGCATCTGTACCAGACGATGAAGTGCCACATTAAAACCTAGGTCATACATTAACCCTCAAGCGGGCGTGCCTGATATTTTTACATGACCGGGCAATTGGTGTATGTACTTTGTCCACAATACATGCATATGATAAAGTTCAATTTTTGTTAAAATGTATCTTTATCTGAAATTAGTTCAAGCTTGTACATTTATTGGTGATACAGACATTAAGGTACACAGGTGGTACAGCTGGTACATGGCCGATTGCGTGGCATAATTTATACGCCACAGGTATTGGGTTTCTCTACCGATCTAAATATAATTTGCTACAATATTTCTAGTTTTGAAAACTTGCACTATAGAAAGTCAAATTACATTGTAAGAATACATGAGGTCATTCTAGACCAGAATGTATGCACAATGTTGAAATCCTTTGTTTTCAAAGATTGACTTACTTTATGCACCAGCACACCTGCTCAAGGGTTGATTAGGTATTTATATGGAATTACATAGTTTCCTTTCCTTTTCATGAGGATATATGTAATCTTTTTTCACCTTAAGGTATGTTTATCTAACATACTACAGGGGATCATAAAAGAATCAATTCTCAACATACGGCTTCATTTATTTTCACTCCAAGATCTTTGCCAAACATACACAGAAGCAAAACCTTGAAACTGCTGAAGGGAAATGAAACTGTCGTTAGGCAAAGAGTAGATACGATAAATGGGATTCAATATATTACCCTTCATCATAAAAGATTTTTTTCCTGGTCGTTTAGCAGTACTACTGAGATTTTTTGAATTTCCAGCCACTAATATATAAGCCAAATCTCATGACGTTCTCATAATGGCCTGATGCAGTAAAAAATGATACCCATTCAGAAAGTAAGCCATTAATAATCCTTCGTAAGTGGTCTACTATTGCTTTGGGACTGCATTAAATAAAGAATTAATAAATATTGATTAATAATTACCTGGAACATTTCCGAAATCTCGAAACACTCTGAAGTCAGTGTCAGAGGGTATCAGGCCACTCTGAAAAATTTCCTCCCCAACAACATTTGCAAACGGGTGTGGAACAGATTTAGCATAAGCCTGAATAAAATAAAAAGTATGAATAACAAAACAAAACAATAAAGGCACAAGACAATTTAAAACTAAATTAAGGACTACTACCTGCCATTGGACTACAACCTGTGCAATTAATGCATGCATTAAGTAACACAGCACATACCTATATTGTGATCTGTACTGCAAAATATCGTTTTGTAGGTCTAGGGTTAATTTACGACCAGGGTTGATTGATTCACTTTGATTTAAATCATGATTTAAATCAAAGTGATTTAAATCACTTGATTTTTATTTTTAAAAATCAGGTGATTTAAATCATGTGACCTATATGCTTGATTTTTAACCCTTTTGCTGCTTCAATAGATTTTTCATCGGTTCCATTATTTTGCCTATTATCCAGAAAAAAATGAATTGAATCATTCATTTGACGTCGCTGAATGTCGCCGCACGAATGGACGTAGTTCCGCTAGAATTTCGAGCAGATGACAGCACCTACGACCGAAGGGAGGGTTTTTCGAAAACGTAGATATTTACCCGCATGTCGTGTTGAAAGGAAAAGTTTTTTGAAAGTCGTGGAATATCCCCGCATGTCGCAGGCAATAACCATTATGTTTTTTGCGGGTATTCCCGCTTGTAGCAGCGAAAGGGTTAAAGAGTCAAGAAAAGGAAGCTGTAAGTGCATAATTTTGATTTTTATTTCTTAATTAATACAATGAATCGACAGTTATCAGCACAATGGTGGCTCTTAATTAGAAATGATACTGTAGGAATGCATATAACATGAAAAAAAAAAAAAATTGCTTTGGTTAGAATACTAGTGTATCCGTTGAAAAAAAATTGTTTTCTGTTTTAACTTCTAAGCGTAGGCACCATACAAAGTTGCAATTACAGAATTGTTCTAAACTTCATATGCTTTAGAACCGCAGAATATAGTACATTTGATACTTCCAAAGGCAATTTTATATTATGCTGGTGTAATTTTTAATTTCATACCATTGGCATTTCCATTGTTCTCTCCCCTGATTGACTAAATGTTGTATTAAGTTTAGAGTATGTTGCCTCTTATTGTTTCTGCAAACGATCATTCTCCAATATGCTGCCCAAATAGTTAGTTTAGCAAATAACTGAATTTTTGATGAATGGAGAATCATAAAAATCTCATTTAAATCAATAAAATCCGATTTAAATCAATAAAATCCGGTTTAAATCAAAAAAATCAACAAAAATGATTTTTTTGAAAAAATCATGATTTTTATCAACCCTGTTTACGACCCTATAGTTGTTGGGCATACTGGGAATCATTGATATGTAGTGCGCAGAAGAGGGAAACCTTGGAAGCTACAGGATGATAGATAAGGCCGGCACTTATTTTTTCAAAATGGTCCGATTTAAAAATTCACAGTCTTAAAATGTGCGAAATGGTGAGATATAAATTATGAAAAAGTTTCAGGTTCGCGTGATGTCGGATAGCCGTGCCTGAGGCACCTAAACGTGTCTTTAGGGCCTTAATGCAGTTATTTTGAATGTTGAGTTTTTCCACCCGGATGAAACATTTTCTAAGGTAAACATGATATTTTAAAGCCCCTTGAACAAAAATTTCAGCCATTTAGACGTATCTCGATTCCTTCATGCTGAATTTCTGCCTCAAACGTTCCATCAGCCAAATGACTTACACATTGAAGATCATATCAAAATTCATACTCAGAAGAAAAAAATGTTAAGCAGAGGTTTTCTGGATGAAAACCAGTTGGGTTAATTTGGTCAAAGAAAAACAAAGGCAACAGGGAAAAAATATGAGCTGCTTGAGGAGAGGGGAATGGAGAAGATAAAACCTATATTCATCATGTTTGTGGACTAAGGAAAGGCTTTCAATTATGTAGACTGGAATCCAATGCTTGTAATCCTGAAACACATTGGAGTATTTTATAATGTCCGGAGAATTCTGTACCCAAAATTTATACACATAAAAACCAAGAAGTGATTAAATCTGGACCAAGCTTACTCTTTCCCCCCAGTTACTGCATCCATGCTTACACAATGTAACTCACCCCCACGAGCCACGAATTTCCAGGCCCAGCTTGAAACAGAACCTCCTTCCCTCCCGCACCAGCTGCCTCCAGGTTGATGAATGCTCGGACTTCCTTGGCCCATTCATGTTGGGTTATAAATGCATGGGACGCCTAAAATGAGTGGCAAAGGAAAAATTGAAGCATTAGACCTGAGAGTGATTGTGGCAAGCAAAATAAGATGAATCCACTACACCCATTCAAACCAGGCAAACCAACACGATCAAACACCCTAACCATGCTTATTAGGCCCAGCTCCACAAATATCCCAACAAATCAAACACATTACCTGAGCTCATGAGAAGTGATCAACAAGCTGTTGATAATAAGCTGACGATTATCAGCCTGGACCAAGTTGAATATGTATGTACATAATATTCAGTAGATTTCAGTAAGATGTGTTACCAGATGATGCTATCTAGTAGTGTGACCAGACCCCTCAATAACTACCCAAGGTGAAATGGTACATGCTGTGCATTGAGTGCGGGCCACAAGCTAGCCAGCACTTGCAAACCAGAAATTAAGATGCCAAAATAGCAGGGTTCGAGAGGTTAGAGATTCAATGATATGGAAGGAATGACAGAAAAACCACAGGTCAACAGCTTGGTGCTTTAAATAGGGTAGTTTCCTTCATCAAAGAAAACGAAAGGCATTGATTGCGATTCGTTACCCACCATTACTGTATTCATAAATCATAATATACAAATTATTTCGTTTTAGAAATACCGGTTTAGACGAATGGCAATGGTCCATTTTTATCCTCATTTGAAAAGGGCCAGATTGGCGCCCATGCGATGCCACTCAACGTGACGTCACAGGGACCTAGTTTCTATACGAGAAGATAGGAGTTATACATCGTCTGAGGTTACCAATGCATGCATGAGGCGCAGAGCTCAGGGAAACATGTCTTAATAATCACTTGTTAAAACTGGCTAAGGTCAGAAAGTTTTCTTCATTTGATAAGGTATTAATAATCCTTATTTAAGCCAAGCGCTACCAGCCAGCAGGGTACTCAGCTACCCGCTAGCAGCCTGCGTCGTATCAGCGCTCAACTCGCCTCAAGGTCACCTCACAGGGCGGCAGCGGGAACCAGAAATACGTCACACGGAGAGATTTCCTGGCAATCATACTCACGCGTAGCGTTTTCGCGCGCTTGAAAATTTTCACTTTTCATTTAATCGCGAAAAATAGATATCGTCCTTTAAAAATCTAAAAGCTTGAAATACGTACTCCAGGAGTAATAATCTTTCGATTTAGACAATAAAAAATTATAGGAAACCACCCTATTGGCAAGGGTGCAGTGAGTTATAACCATAATTTTGATCTCTTTCAAAGCATTAACCCAATAACATGAAATATCACATTGAAAATGTACAAGACAGAGTGCTTTGTACTGAAAATATTGAGAAGAGTGCAATACCTATGCAATAGAAGAGTTAAAACAATTCTTACACCTGTTTCTTACCAAATTCTAAGTATGTAGTAGACTGGTTTAATATCAAATTATTATCTTTTCATAGGGAAATTCACCGCATCTTTATGTAGGGAACCAAAATTCATTTACATAGTACTTTTCACAATGAATATTTATTGACATTGACCATGGTCTCGATACTTATAGGTACCATTATCAAGGTGACATGTAATGAGTTTCAAGACAATGGTTGCTGTTCATATATATTGTGTGAAACCTACACAGTGAATTTTATTTCCTTACATTGTGGTCCAGCAAAGTGAAGCTAGAAACCTAGCCCAGTGCACCTTTCTATGTCAAAGATGCAAGGCCTCAGCCAGTCAAAAGGGCAGCGGCTCTTTTTATCCATTGAATAATTATCTGTAAAGGCCTGGATGTCATTCATGGACTTTTCTCTGATTCTCCTGGCCTACTTTGAATCCCTGATTACCCTGACTAGTACATATTTCTGCTCTGTGAGGATGGCGAGATTGATATGTTATGCACCTGTAAAGGATTCTCCTCAGCACCATTGAAGAGGAATATGATGTTGTGAGGGAGAGATGGGGCTTGCGGCTCACTCAGAACTCGGAGAAGTTCCAACATGACAGCACAGTGGAATCCATCATCGCTAGCTCCTAGAAATAAAAAGATTATATTACTTCACATCACTATAAAGCGATAGGAAATGCAACATTTTAAAGACAGCTACATGACCAAAAACTTCCACGTATCCATTTCATTGTGTAACTCCATAGAGTAATAACGAGAAATGTTCGGGTAACTGATTCAAAAGGAAAAAAACCCTTAAAAAGCTTGGCCATTGCCAAATTTGAGAAGATTTTGTTAAAAATCATAGCACCAGTGCATAAGCTGCACTTCAGTGGTGAATATGAATTTTTTCTATGACAATAGGGTAGTTTCCTTCATCAGAGAAAACAAAAGGCATTGATTGCGATTCGTTAAACACCATTAGTATGTTCATAACATACAAATTATTTGGATTTAGAAATCCCAGCTTAGACGAATGTTAACGGTCAATTTTCACCTCACTTGAAAAAGGCCAGATTGACGTCCATGCGATTCCAATCCACGTGACGTCACAGGGACCTAGTTTCTATACGAGTAGATAGGAGTTTTACATCGTCTGAGATTACTAATGCATGCATGAGGCACAGAGCTCAGGGAAACGTCTTAATAATCACGTATTAAAAATACCTAAGCTCGGAAAGTTTCCTTCGTTTGATAGGGGAATAATAATCCTTAATTAAGCCAAGTGCTACCAGCTACCCGCTAGCAGCCTGCGTCGTATCAGCGCTCAATTCGCCTCAAGGTCACCTCACAAGGCAGCAGGGGGGACCAGAAATACGTCACAAGGACTTTTTCCCATCATTCCTACTTAGCCGTCCCATTTTTGCGCGCTTGAAAATTTTCACTTTATCGCGAAAAATAGATATCGTCATTTAAAAATCTGAGAGCATGAAATGCGTACTCCAGGAGTAATAATCATTCGATTCAAGCAATAAAAAAATTATAGGAAACCACCCTATTACAGTGAATAAAGCAAAACATTTTAATCTCGTAATGATGCATCCTGCAACAGAAACAAGGCCTTCAGCACTGAAACAACACTGTAGCAAAATCCTACAGCCTGAAAACATGTTTATTAGTTTTTTTGCAGCACTATCTATTGGCGCAATTCTATAACTGATATGTTGAAGTCTTACCTGGACTGGTTGGAACTGAATCATAGTGGCAGTTGATCAGGAGACTATCTGGAGAAGGCTCCTTGGATGCAAGCTTCACAACAATGTTTTGAACGCCTTCATAGCTATTTATCATTCCATGAGGTTTAAAATCCAGGAAATACCATCCCAAGGCTCTTTGTTTGCTAATGGTAACTCTGTCCTGAAATGGGAAGCATTGGAAATAAGCAAATGATATAGCAGATATGAAACCAATTACATACTGTGCGCCATTAATAATGTGCCATTCTCAGGTGACATTCATAATTTCTTGGACTTTTTTATGCAGCTAACTTCCAAATTTTGCTACTAATTAGAAAAGTGGCATAATCAGCAAATTATACAATTTGCACATTGTTTTTATAAATCATGGATGGCAAATCATTTATGTAAATTACGAATAGCATGGAGCCTACAATTGATCCTTCTGATTCTCCACTTTCTAATCACTCAGATCTACTAGTTAAAAAGGATTTCAACTAATTTAATGCAACACTTCTGATACCTAAATTTTGACATTTGCACAAAAGTGTGAAATGGTCAATCATGTCAAATGCTTATAAAAGTCCATAAAAATTCCAAGAACCTTATCATCACTATCCAACATATTGATTATGAAGTTGAAAGCACTATGAAGAGCTGCTTCAGACGATCGATCTACCCTTCCTGAAACCCCACTGACAGTCACCTGGGAAAAGCACAATTACCTCACAACTTATTAACATGATGTACATGGTGGTTGATTATGGCACTCATACATTCCAGACGTAATTTAGCAGGTACAGTATCTTTGCCATACATTAGTATCCATGCCATGGGTAGGATTCTTACTCAATTTCCGAAAGCATCAGAGAATTCAGTTTCCAAAGCAACAATATATAAACATGGAATGTGTGAGGTTTCCATCACCTGGTTTGGGTGCGAGTTTATAGGGTTACTAGCTACTGCAGGGGAAATAACAAGGAAGGCACCATTGATATCATTTGCCATTGCAAGTGGATTAGAAACTAATTTGTTTTTACAATCTTAAAGTTTTGTCAGATGACTACTATATTTTCTGCCAAGAGTATCATGAATTATATCCTTCATTTCTATAGTTTTTAGACACTAAGTTCAACCTTGAGTCATAAATTTAGGTGAGTCGACTTTTCATTCATGAGGTGCTCTGACAGGCAAAATTGCCTCTCATCACCAAGGTTACACGTATGCTTCGAGGGCAAATATAAGATTAGAGCTGCTAATGGTAGTTCTCTCATGGAGGATTATAAGGAAGAGAGGTCAGGTCCCCTCTGAAATGAGGATTGATGTACACACCACTGATATCAGTAATTAAAGTGTAAAATCCTTTATGAGTTTCTCAGTTCTTCAGAAACTTGCATTAACGGGTAATCAATATAAGGAAAATTTCTGACGTTATACCTTTTCCCTAGCGGCTAAAGCTGCTGTAGCCCAATTTATTTCTCTAACGAGAAAATCCACAGCCAGCACTTCATTTTCATGAGACCCAGCAACTTTGGGACCAATGCCACTAAGCAATTTTAAATGGCCCATTGCTCGTTCAGCTGAAAACACGGGAGTTTCCTTCTTGCCAACCTGAGAAAAAGAAATCAAACCAGGACATGCTGAATCCATCTCAGTGAGAAGGAGGAAAGGGAGAATTTCCCCAAAAATCAAGGGGATAGAATATTACTTTAACAACATCCGCCACTTTAGTAGTGGTTTTTCCAAAAAAGGTTTTCTTAAAGAATAGAAGACAATAATTATTGGTAAATAAAAGTGAAAAATTATAGCAATGGGCATCAAACTATTTTTACTAAATATAAGTCCGAATCAACCACTACCAGTATCTCTGAAAATTTGAATGACTACACATAAACTTTAATGTAATTTTATATCTCATTTAATTGGGTACAATAGAATGCATTAACATTGAAGGAATACTAATAATGATTCTTCATCCACCCTTTTAGATAGTTAACTTCACAACAAAAACTGCCCTTAAGAATGCAGGGGTCTTCTGTATGTTTCGTAATTGTATTGTTCTCAGAATTCGGCACATTGTCATAGTTCTACTTACCGCTTCAGCAATGGTAACTCCTTCAGGAAGACGGCTGTCAATGTGAAGAACAATAAAGTATAAAATGGACAAAGTGACAATTGGATATAGCAATGGAATAATCCATGGATTCACTTTGGATTTGTCACTCTTCTTTCTCCAAATATCTTCAGCTTTGCCAGAATAAATAACAGATGATTTATCCCCCGAGTCCCAGGTCCTGTGACGGACATTGTATCCCTAAAAGAAAGAAATGACGATGTACTCAAAATATGATAAATGAATAGTTTGATATAAGAAATCAATTTCAGAAACAACGAAGGATTAGGAAGGGACAAACAGAAGAGATAACTAGTCAGTGCCATGAAAGAGAAAGTCTTTGAAACTCATTAAAAGACTTTGAAGTTACTAGTCACAAAAGAATATGGAATAAGTGATTCTTTTTTGGGTGTGCCCGCAATTTTCAAAACTAATGTCATTGATGATGAAACAAGTCTAATCAACCACTCCAAATTCGTTCATTTATTGTGAACTGCATTAAGAATATAGATTTTGCCATCTTTACTTTTTTATTGAAAGCAAGTTACTTTGTCAGTCCATGAGTGAGCAAAGGAAAAAAGGGCTCATGTAATGGCCAGAAGTGATGACTCGGATAGTATTTTCCTAAGTTCTGTAGAAGAATATAAAATATTATCAAATAACTTTTCACAGAAGAAGAGTAATTATGTTATTAAAGAGTACCCATTGGAATTAAAAACTACCAAATGCACTTAAAATGCCACTGTTGAAAATAATACTTGTTAATCCTCCAGCTGCTTTAGCTAGAATGTAAGTTTTCCACTCCGTGCAGAAAAATTTGCCGAGGAGGCCAGAGGCTCTTTTATTCTGGGAGAGGCAGAGCAGGTAAAAGACTACTGTAATCCCATTCTGAACTTTTTTCCAAGGGACCACAGGGAGGACTTCACCCACTAAAGTTACACAGCACAGATAAGTTGAATGTTGGATAATTTGGTGACATTACTTCATGGGCCAAAATTTTCAAAAAAAATATAACATGAAATTTGATTGTAATTTCCTTTTAATTTGATGACAAACACGAAGTAAGATGATTGACGCATTGTTTAAAGCTCTTCTATGCATAAATTTTTTTGCATCAAATCTTCTGAGTGCTGTGGGAGGTGAGCTGATAATGGAAGGCTTAGCCAGGAATTTTGTTCAGGGGGGGTGTCAAAACCAGTGGAGTATGGGGTAAAATGTTTGGAAAACAGGGTAACAAGTAGAGAGTTGTAAACCAATTTAAACATTTTTCATAATTGAAAAAACTTAATTTTTCACAGAAATCTTTTCCAAATTCATGATTTTTAATTTAAACAAAAGGGCTAACATTTTTTTCAATGGTTTGATAATTTATTATTTGCAGACATACCCCTACTCCATGCTTAATTAATTTTTTCACATATCTTACTTCATAGCACATAGTTTGGTAGAGGGGTGGGTGGAAGGACCCCCTGCTCACTACGCCACTGATGTTAGAGCATGCTAGAGCCTCAAGGGAATGGAATATGATTGTAAACAGGCCAGGAAAGGACTAGTTTAGGAAAGAGAGAAGGGTTGCCCATTGTGCCATTTAAAGAAAAAAGAAAATCAAGAAATTAGAAGGAGCCAACCGACAGCTGAAGTCATTTGCACCATGAAGAAGGGGAGAGAAACCCTGCATCTTAACAAAAGGTGCAAAGGGGACCATGGTTTAACATCCCATCCAGTGGATACATGAAGAACTTACTTCCTCCACATAGCAATCAAGTAAGAATTGAGCAGCCTGTGACAAATCACTGAAAACCACTGAAATTAGAAGCTAGGCCGATAGAGAGTGAAGCCAAAGCACTTCAACTAACACACCAACCAGATTCCCATGAAACATTTAGACCATGAAGATAAGAAGGTCAAGGGAGAGCTGGTACAAAGATATGGTTGAATTTTCTCATTTGTGTTTCCAACTGTCAGTCATACACTTGTAAATGCACATTTACTGCAGGTTGTCAGGTTAATGTGAAAATTTTGACTGTGTCAAGTTATACCACAAAGGAAAATATACACCAAATGTCAAAGGCAAATGGTATTGATTACTGAAGGATGATCTAGTTAAGGATGACTCATCACCTTAAGAATATCTATGATAATAGGAGTCGTGCAACGTATAGGAGAGGACATACATATAGGCCAAGCAATTGATCTAGCATAGACAAAGGAATACTATGAGGAAGTATGGGCTGTTAAGGAAAATCTTCCAGCAAAAAAATTAAGAAAAAAGAGGAGGAGAAAAGCCAAAGAAAAGCAGAATTGGGAGACTGGATAAAGTAATCAGAGTAAGAGGATTGTTAGAAGAAAAGACAAGAGGGTTGGATGTTAGAAATCAAAAGACATCTAATGGTATAATGAACTGACCTCTTACGGTTTCTTTTTAAATGCTAATTATTTTCTTAATTCTATGAGTCCTAAAGAAGTATTTAACTCCTCAAATTTTATATGTGATGAGCTCACATTTCAAGAATTTTCAGTGAACAAATATATACATTTTCCAAAACCTTCTCCAGTAATTTCTGATATACCACGTAAAGGCAGCTGATACCCATACGGTAAATTACACAAAGTAGTCACTAAGCTATGTTCAAACAAAATTTGGCTGATGGATCCACAAAAAAATGTGGATTCATGACATGTGCCTAACCAGCTACATAACTCAAAAACATCCACAACTGAAGTTACATATCGATGCAATGAGTACTTTATGAAAAAATGCAATCAGCCGTTTAAATACTTGGGAAAGATAAAAAAAAACAAGGATGCTACCCAAAATCTGGTGTAGAACGATGACATGTGATATTTCTCATTATCGGTATGAATGAAAACATATTATTAATACTTAAGCATTAACACTAATAGGCTATCCTTCGGTATGTAAAATGAAACATGGCTTCAAATGAAATACGAAAGAGATGGAAAAGAAAAACCTATGGATAATTGTCAAGAGAGTAATTCTGTTTTCCAGCCAACTATAATGCTTCAAAGTGAAGACATTTTGATAAATATTAAAACTATCACTTAAAAAATAATTGTTTTGTTCGCATGATACAAAGACCGGCCAATAAACTAAAATAAAAATTTGAGGAAGATAACGAAAACGATGCCGACCACAGTTCTCGCGGTAGGTGGAAGCATATCATTCGCTAACAAACATTTTACACTCATTTACGGGAGCACTGAACAATTAAAATGAAATTCTACCTTTAAGTGACACAAAATTCATTTAAAACGTACAGTAATTCAAATTACTCAAGTAGTAATGATAAAATATGTAATTGTCACCTTGAAGGAAAAACTCGGCAGGGTTGATTAACACAGAAATCATGCTTCACAAAGTTTTGAAGACACTACATCCGAAATTACAATTTAAGCGTTAGTCAAAAACTTATCTCACCTCTCTGGTGTAGCCACTCATGGTTTCAGAATATATTTTTCCTTTTCACAACCTTTAAAACCATTACAGGGTGGATTTCATCCGTCGTTATTCTGATGATGTCATTCACCGCGCTTTCAAATCACAACAGTATAACTACACGCCAGCATCAAATCTGTAAGAATCAAGTCAGAACGAAGGTCAAGTAACTTATCACTAAGCTTATATCACCGATAACATGCATAACAGGCCAGCATTTTACACTGTTTACAAAAGCCGCAGTACATACGGATTACAGCTGTCAACTGTTTCCCGATAACAAGCGATACCGGGGTGGTTAATTTAAAGGCCTATTTACACGATACATGACACGCACGAGAGCATGAACGATTTCTGTGGCTCGGTATCGAACATGTACGAATGTATTAATCAAATTAGAACAGGTTATATTTCCTGTACATTTATTCGTACAAGTTAGGTGGTTACACAATGCATTTTGGCGTTCAAGTTCAAGACTTTCAATTTATAAAACTAAAAATTTATACTTTCGGGGTTACGTTAGGCAATTTGACATGTGATACTTTCAAGCGTATTTATTTCCTGATACAAAAAACTTGAAATATTAAACAGTTAATTTTATTAGTGCATTTAAAATTAATGTAAACACTATGGTTAGAATATGCATCCATTGATTACAAAATTTCATTCTTAAAGCTACTGCATTCCTCTCGAGTAGAAAGAAAGTTTGAGGGAATCAAAGCTAGCTTTATCAATATTTCATACGTGAGTACACGCCTCCTCATTTTTGATGTGCAGTGCCCACGATATAAGAAATATTATCGCATTAAATTAATATAAAAATTAGATAACTACTAACTCGCGAAAATGGAAAGAGATAATTTTTATCGCCTCACATATGCGCCAAACCTTTGATAACATGATATTTCTCATGAAAAGTTCACGTATACTAATAGAGCTAAAACTCCTGCCAACTATCTCAACACTAGCTTATTGGCAAAATAATATCGTGAAGTAATTCGTTCAATATTTAAATTCTCTCTCTCACTCCTTGATTCAACCCAAGGGCGTACCCAGGATCAAAACTAGCGGCGGGCAAGCCATAGTCGTTCAAGCTGTAACATTTCAGCATGGAAAAGGTGAATAATGAAACCAACATTTAAAAAAAATTATAACAGTGCTTCATTATGTTTTTAAAATTATTTGCTTGAAAAAGAAATATTATTATTATTATTTTAGTTAAGTACATGTCTTATATTATTGTAATTTTTCATGGGTATAAAGAATTTGTTGAAAACTTTCGTTTCAATCGAGTCATGAATTTCCTCAAAGAATTTTGCGATTTTTGCTTCTGAAGGGGGAGGGGGCTGCCCCCTTCTGCCCCTCGCTGGGTACGCCCATGATTCACCCGAAGGCTGGTTTGGTTAGAAAATGATAGAGGTAAATGCGGACTGGGGCATACGCGTGTGAACACTCTGTATAGGTTAGCAGTTTCTTTCTCTGGGCCAACTCGCACTTCGAGGATTGAAATTAAGAATAACCATGAATAAAGCTTCCTGTAGCTGTTTCATCCGTGGACCTGGCGCAAGCGATAGCTACCTTAGTATTGAAGTTGGATTGGCTTCATGGTCGGCTCAATTTTATTTTTTAAGGCAGCGAGTCAACCCAAGTTATGGCGCGGTTTAAAGCCCTCGTGAATGTATTTTCAGAATATTGTAACCATTGTAACCGTCCAATCTAACCGTCTAACCGTTACAGAATCCCAACAACAGAATAGGATTTCTACTTTATTTTTTATTGCATATTCAAAGCATTCTTAAAACTCGTTTTATTTATTTAATGCAGTCCAAAATCAGCACGAGGCCTATTACAGAGGACAGAGAATAACAAGAGAACAATAGGGTGGTTTCCTATTATTTTTGTATTGCCTTAATCGAAAGATTATTACTCCTGGAGTACGTATTTCACACTTTTAGATTTTTAAATGACAATATCTATTTTTCGCGATTAAATGAAAAGTGAAAATTTCCAAGCGCGCGAAAACGCGACGCTTAAGTATGAATGCCGGGAAATATCTCCGTCCGTCGCATTTCTGGTTCCCCCTCCCGCCCGGTGAGGTGACCTTGAGGCGAGGCTTAACGGTGATACGTCGCAGGCTGCTAGGGGGTAGCTGAGTACCTTGCTGGATGGTAGCGCTTGGCTTAAAAAAGGTTTATTTCAAACGAAGAAAACTTTCCGACCTTAGCCAGTTTTAATAGGTGATTATTAAGACATGTTTCCCTGAGCTCTGTGCCTCATGCATGCAATGGTAACCTCAGACGATGTATAACTCCTATCCTCTCGTGTAGAAACTAGGTCCCTGTGACGTCATGTGGAGTGGAATCGCATGGGCGCCAATCTGGCCTTTTTCAAATGAGGATAAAATTTGACCCTTGCCATTCGTCCAAACCGGCATTTCAAAAACCAAATAATTTGTGTATTATGAATACACTAATGGTGGGTAACGAATCGCAATCAATGCCTTTCGTTTTCTTTGATGAAGGAAACTACCCTATTTACTAATATTAAGTAAAACGTAACCAACAACGAACAAAATAGTATTCAACAGAATTTACAAATAAATAACAAAGGATAGTGGGCTTCATCGGGTGGTGCGAGGAGTAGAGGGAAAATTACGATAGAGATGGCGCATAATATACATAAAAAGTTGGGTATCCTTCACATGTATGATTTTATCTGAGTCGAGGGGAACTCTTTGTTATTTATTGCTCCATTTGTTTAACACCCCTTCTCCGCAAATGGCTATTTCACTATTTTATTTCAACCGTTGGCCGTGATAGAGATTGAAGAATAATATATTATTTTTACCATATAAATGATAACTTCCGGCCTTACTGTATGAAATCTTTCCATTATGGAAAATAGTAGTATAAATTTTGTAAGGTAAACAAGTACAGTAAAACTCGCTTATAACGATCACGCATGAAATGAAATCCCGCCGGTAATGATGTAAGTTTCAGGTCCCTCGGACATTCCTACGATCGCCAGTGTTAATTTCCCTGCGTGTATCGACTACGGATGACACGAAATCCTCGCTGCTACGAACTATTTCTTGGTCCCTTGGGGAATTATTTCTAATTATGCGAATAAATTAGGGCTATCTTCGCTACTTAACCGTTCCTTACCTTACCATCAGTTGTTCTCACTTGTGGCCATCATCACAGGGACGATGGTCAATTGTTACGGATCTGTTGATTAAAAAAAAGAGACAATTGATGGAATATCATCCGGTAATCCTGTGATGTATAGAGCCTTTATCATGGATATAGTGAAATTCCGTCTATCACAAAATTGAACGATGGTCAACAAAAATTCTTTATAAGAGACATTTACCGTATATTTAAAAAAGCACGACCCGAGTTTCATAGCATAGCTATATCTTCAGGTGCAATTATCCTGCATGCATCTCATTTTCTAACAAGTCTGGTGTAACAGTAAGGACATCGAACTGTTGGAAAGAAGTAAGGTGAGTCGAAGGATGGAGGGGGAAGGAGCGGCCTTAGGTTTGGGTAATAAGGACCATGGTAGAGGGATTTCCCTGTGTTGATGGGCCTCCGACCAGCAGAGGGAGGAGGGGGTAAAATGGGCGAGGAAGCGAGGGGCTAATGAGGGTTGGAGTGCAGGAGAAAAAAGGAAGGATTATCGGGGGCACAAGGCACAATAGCCAATAGTAGTTCATGGGTCCGGCCATTAACGAATCGGACAAGGGATAATGGATTCCCAGAAATGCAATGGCATATGGATCATTGGGGGAATTTGAACGAGCGGAACGAAACGGAAAGAAGTGTCAGTATTGGAGTGAGTGAGCATTATATTTAATTGCTATAAAAAGAAAAAGGACCGGCCAAAACTCTCCAACCGCTTAATAGACAGCAAATATCAAAGCCATTTTACTTCGAGCATCCTGCACTCCGGGAAAAACAAAAGGAAACTCGACATCCTGAAAATGCAGGAAATTATCCAACACATCAAGAACAACACCCCCCTGGCCAATGATCAAGTGCTTTCTCCAACTCCCCCCTCTTTTCCATCCACATAAACGAAATGGTATGGTATTTGGAGGAGGTGAGCGACAGCCATGAGGGAAGGGTATGAAGGGATGGAGAGAAACCCGGCGTCGGCATTAGCCTGCTCTTAACGAAAGACGCCTAGGGGACCATGGATTAACGTCCCATCCGAAGGACGGAGTGTTGCGCTTGAAATGTCCTCCACATACCACTCAAGCAGGGATCGCAGGTTATTATATGTATAGATTTAGATGTTGAGTTGCTATTCATTTGGCACCGCCTACGACGAGTAACGCCTGGGATCATGACGAATGGCGCTGGTGCTTTTAGGCTGCAACGGCACGGCGCTAGAGTTTTTGAAGTATTTTTCGAGGCATCACATGGTGATTAAAAAAAACCTTCTATGCAAATTCAAATTTGCAAATTTGTAAATTAACTAAGTTCAGTTAATATTATAAGAGCATGATTGGATATTGTGTAATTGGATTGAAAACTTCTTGCACTGTGAGGGTTGAGTTCATTCTAAATTTCATAATTTCCAGGGATATTTACGTTTTTTCATTCCGAATGGGAGAAAATGTAGGTGACCAAGAAATGCTATGAATGACGAATATCACTGAACGGAGAAGCTTTATGAGGTAACCTGTAACAATAGCGAATCTAAGCGTCTTATCTTGTCCTTCTCGTAATTATCGTTGTTGCATAACCGTTATGAGCCTTACGCTATCTCGTATTCAGTTAATAAAAAGGCTATCTTGCTAGTCGCTCACTACTTTCCTTTACACAATAGATCTCATGATTCTGCTTTAGTAATTTGCTGCGAAAGGAAACCAACTTTCCCGGTTTGATAAATTAAAATGTTTATTGCCAAATGAAAAATAATGTACGGGTTTGAAGTTAGACTAAAGAAGAAGGCTAAACAGACATTGAAGCTACTGAAATGCGTTACTTAAGATGGGCTTTAGAGACGACCACAACGATAACAAGAGTTTGTGGAGTGAACCAAAATGATGAATTTATTAAACCATGGTTTAAATCAGATTTGATTAATTAAAATTAAAATAAACGCTCAAAATTTTAAAGTACAATCAACGTAAACGCTTTTTGTTAACCCAAAATTTAATTAATTTTAGCATAGAAAACAAACTTACTGACCTATCAAAAAAATTTGTAGACATCTAGATTGCTTCGATCATTCGACTAAGGAAATTACCTGAAAAATTAATTAAAAGAAGAAAAAACCAAAGCCTCAGGACAATTTGAACGCAAAAAAATATTTAGGTACGTAATAATTCACAGTTGATGGCTAAAAATGAAGGGCCCTAAAATGATTTTCTAGAATTTAGATTTTTTTATTGAAATAGTGTTTAAAATAAATATAGCATTCCCACGGCTTCCACTTTCTACGAATAATTCGTAACTTTGCCAAGGAAATTAAGATATTTGCAGTCATCGTAAATGTAGTTTAATTATTGTATCAGTCGAGTCAAGTTTTCAGTCAAGAAAATTCACTGTTAACGCTAAAAGTTCGGATTCATCCTGCGATATCTACTTTCCTCTCTATTTACTGCAACACGAAAATTTAAATAAATTGAACTGAAAATTAAAAGTATTTTTTGAATTGAAAAAATCCAACAGCTCCCATTCAAAATTCGTATTTTGCCCATCACCGATATTTACTCTGCATTAAATTTTTTAGCTTTATCAGGATCATTCTTAACATCTGAGCGAAAATAATAATATTTTAGCTGCTGCATTTTTAAGTTAAATATTGTCAGGTAGGTACTAAAGTAAATGACTCGCTTGGCTTTTACTTTTCACGAATAAATTCTCGGCTTTACTAGCTGCAATGGGAATACTCTCCAATCGTTAAAATGATTTTACTACACCATTTTAAAGTCAAAATGTCTTTTTTCAATCATGTGACCCCTAATTCCTAAGAATGAATTCCTTATCCTTACCTCAAGTATTGAAATATTGCATTTCACTCCTCAATTAATGTAACTACTGTATTTTTTTACTTCAGCAATGCTCAAGCCAAACATTTCTTCCCTACGGAATACTGTGACGACTTTCTCAGAATAAATTCCGTAGGTATAGCAAGAAATTAGGATAATTTCATATCAAGGTAACATTATGTTAGTGCTGATTTTTTTGGCCAACCTTTTTAATTGCTCCTTTCAAAAATTCTTATTTGTCCTGTCACCAATGCTTCCTCAGCATACATTATTTAATTTATCCAGAAAAATGGAAATATTTGAAATCAACGCTTAAATAAATTAACTGTTGTATTTTTGAACTAAAACATTTCAAATGTTCGTGTCATAAGTACTTTTTTCATCTAGGGTACACAATTTAAAATAAAGCCCTTAGTTATTATTGATACATTTCATCTACCCGTTAAATCAATTTTACAGCGTTTTCTGTGAATTTGAGTTACCAACTGCTCATAACGCAAGTTATTTTATATTCTGAGGCCACTTCTTCCTCAAAATAAACCCCTGTACTTCACCAGATGAATAGAAAAGTTTATACTTGCCGTGAATTGTGGTTGAATCAGCGACTGCTTGCGTCATGAATTCTTAAAATTATGGATATGTTCTGTTTCTCAGGTTAAATTCACTTCTTATGATGGGAATACGAAAATATTTGTCGTCGAAACGATTTAAATATTTGCAATTTTGTATTTAAAATTTCCTAATGCAAAATTTGTTGCCTACTAGTTTCGTACGATAAAATTAAATTAAATTTAATTAAAAAATTAGAAAACTGTTAGAAGCTTAAACTTTAACACAGCGTTTAAAAACTTTAAAAACTGTGTCTTGTGAACTTTAATCTTTCAACTGCCCATGTGACTGAATTATTATTGATTTTCTAACAGTTTACTTGTTTCAATTGGAAATTTTCAAACTATTAATAATAATTCAACAGATAGATAAAAATAATTGCTATTCTTATTTAATTTGATTTTTTTAATTATTTTGTTTGATTTTTGACCTGAATGATTGCTATTGATTGATTGCTGGGATACTGTACAGAAACATTTCTCAGAATAATTTCATTCAAATTTATTACGAGTATCAGAGCTAATGTTTGAAATAATTAAACCACTAGGGACTGTAAGTTCGAAAATTTCATTGACTTCTTCTAACTATAGAAACTGAATAAATTCGTACTGCATACCGTAGCAAAGCAGAGAAGTTATTGGCAACCCACCGATGAAATACTAAAGCTGCTTCATTTCTAAAAGCTGAAATTTTAACTTCTTGCATCGTAAACTTATTGTAAACATCATAATCACGGGATCAGTTCTTTCAAAGTATTAATCGCTTTGTTTCACTAGGCATATTAGCAATAACCGCATTCGCCCTAACAAAATTACACCAATTGATTTTTGCATTAGATTTTTTATTTTTGAATGAAATTTTTCGATTTACTGTTGCTACTAAATTATAGCAATAACTTTCGTGTTAAATTATAGCGTTAAAATAATTTAGGATCTGTTCATTAATGGTTTTTAAAATTTCAAATGTTTAAGTTATTATTAATATCGAGGCACTATATGCAATGGAAAAACTTTAGCTTCACTACAAATATTAACAATATTTTCAATCGCCGTTAAAATAATTTCACCTCTGGATGCAACTGAGAAAGTTTTCTCCTCATTTTCACAATGTTTGAGTTTACGCATTAAATTAAGTTTGAAATTTTAATTTATCGTGTATTACTATCCTTATTATCCCTGATGTCTATGATATATATTTTTAGAATAAACTGTTTATTTTTACTAGTAGTATTAGAAATAATTCAGGGTGAAAAATTGTTTGAAGTTAATACATTGACACATTTTCTATTACTTGAATGCGAATTTTTAAACTTCTAAACTGCTTGAATTTCGTATGTATTTCTTAGTTCTTTTAATCATTGCTCACGTCAAGCACTGTTAAATAACCTTTGATCCCAACTTTTTCATAATAATATTTTCATTTCATCAGGAAAATAAGAAATGTTTGGCCGTTAAATCTTTTTATTGCTTCGATATATCGTTTGAGTCAGAACTTTTTAGCTGTCCAGGCCATAAATTATTATTACCATGCTACGACAATTATTACGACACTACTTTCTCATTTCAACTTCTTAAGTTTTTCAATTTTTGACACGTAAAGTTTTATAAAATCCTATTACCGGTACTAGCCACAAAAAGGCGCATTTGGTGTAACAATTAATATCATTCCACCCCTAAGTATATTTTTAAGGTAGAATTTTTCAGCTGCTCATGCCAAACATTCTTAGTTTTTATGTGTACACTACTTCCCCAGAAACAATTCTTTGCTTCAAGAGGTACATTGAAAACATTTCAACTCACCGTTAAAATCATTTTTTGCATTCTCGCGTCAATAATTTATATTCAATCTGTTGCCACTTCGTTCTCTGATTGAATTCCCATTTTTAAACAGTAAAAGAAGATGTTTTCAATCCCATTATTTGTTGAAAACATTTCTCACTTTTACGTCAAAAGTATTTTTTATCCATTCAACTTTTCAGGATCCTCATGAATTTGTTAGCAACAAACATTCGTTGACCTTTGCGTCTCCAGGTACAGTGTAAATATCTCACCATAGAATTATGTAACTTGTATATTTTTGAGTGTGATTCTTCCCCTGGCGTCAAAAATCAATAAATATCCATTGAATACTGCTTTAACTTACATAAGTTCTTCTCTTTTGCCCAGAAAATTTGAAACGTTTGAACTCACCGCTAATTGACACATTTTTATGTTTGTACTCTCAACTGCTAGCGTCAAAAAAATTGAATTAGTATGTGGCCACTATTTACTCTCAGTAAATTACCTAGCTCTGCAGGTGCATTTAAAATATTTATACTCACAGGAAAACAATATATCTTCTCTGTATATTTAGCATTACTATTCTCACTGCTAACCAAAAATCCTCATTCATCCTGAGTTCTCTTCGTCAGAATAAATTTATCAATTTTTTCCTGTAAAATTAGAATATTTGAACTTAAAAATCTTAAAAGGTGAAATTACGTAGGTAACATATCCGTTATTGTAGCTGAAAATTTTTCATCTTTTCACCTCGATGTATTCATTTTTATCCTTTGGCTACCTAAAAATATTTTATTTAGCCGCATCATGTACGCAAGACTTTTAGTTGATGTTTAGGGAACATACTATTTGACTGCGTAACCAAAAGTACTCTACCTTCTACCACTACACTTGTGTGATCGAAAGACTATTTTTCGCCCCCCAACTGAAAATCCATGAGTTACCTGTCATCTTTGGCATGCATTACCAAAATTTAAAGCAGGACTTTTCTAAGAGCTGAAGTTAACAAATACGTGATTTATTCAGATGATTGGACAGCGTTAAACAGGCATTTAAAGAGAAATTATTTCCAGGCTAAATGTTACCCTAAAATTCTCGTTGCACTCTCACTAAGGAATCGGCGTAAAATAATCATTCTTGAATTTTATCAATTAACGGTGTATATTGTCGTACAATTGTAGATCTGATCTATTCTACACACCAAAAAATTCAACAGGATTCAGAAGTCTTGGTTTCATTGCAAGAAATCATTTATAAGAGGAGTGATGCTTAAACATTTACTTTCAGTAAAGAAATCATCATTAGCTGTAAAGAAATACCTGTACACGTTTGCATGAACAATCAGTTATCTTGTGCAGCGAACCTTTCGTTTTAACGCGATTTGAAATGTGTTGATGTATTTTTAACTCGAAAAAGCCTATCGGATGCGTAAGTAAATTTAAGGTTCAAAGCTAATAACTATAAACAACCTTTTAACTTTAAACCTACAACTCTGCATGGGCTTCTGGTTCAGATTATTATGCTTGCAGAAAGCGTTTCATTTTAGCAACTTTTCTAATGAGTGCCATGTGTTTCATGGTCTAAGCAAAAGAGTTTATGTGCTTTGACTGAGAATTTCATTTTCAAGCTATAGACTGAAATGCATTTGCAATAAGAATACCGTTTTTTCCACTAAGAGCTAAATATGAGCCTTATTTTAAATGTTTTTATGCATGTTTTGCAGAAAACAACAGGCCTATCTTATACATCAACGAATTTTCTTTCGAAACTGACGAGGCAGATGGTATTTTCTGATTGATAATTCTGTTTTCTCATACTGCGAGCCTTAGTTGGAGCATGAATTCGTAGTAATTCTCAAAGTAATTAAAAAAAAAGTAAAAATTTCCATTTCAGGCTAAGAAAAAAGTTTTGGATCATCATTCCATCCAAAACATATCCCACTGAAGCTTAGATTTAAAATGGATAGATGATGAAATCCACAATTTTTTCCTTACATTCCAAGATTGAACAGGTTAAAAAAATTTTTTTCCTAATATATATGAAAACAAAATATCCTTTCTAATACACGCTAGCCAATATTGGAATAAATACAAAAAATATGCTTTTTTTGAGAATTTCTTCATCAAGACAGTGATTAAAATATCATTGCGTTAACCAAGCTTTCGATTCATGCAAACGTATAGACTTTAACTAGCTATTTCAAACGTGTATATATTTGAATCACTTTCACTAATGAATTTCTTTTTCTTTTAGAATGATATATGATATTCTTGTCCTTGATACGGGTTTTAGTTAATTACAAGTTCACATATGCGTATCGATTTTTCAAGTGACTCTTAACTCTCAAAATTAACTCTTTTTGCAGTCGAAAACTCTTTTAATAATGATGATAGAAACGAATACAGATTAAAAATTCTTTTATCTCATTTTTCAAGCGTGTATTTTTTTCATATTAGCGCATATATTTCTTTAACGAAGTAAAAAAGCCAGTTTGAACATGATTCCAAATATGTGCATTTATTCCTATCTTGAAACCCAGAAATAATGTTAATGCTTCACATATCTCATTTGCTTTTCAATCATATATTTTACATGAAATTCGATTAATATTTCAGCTTTCCCTTTCAGAAAGGATTGAATTTGTGTCATGTCATGCGTGCGCAAAAAATTTTACTTAGGAGCAAAATATTTTCTCCTACGTTAGGAAATTTTATTTCATTCTGTTAAAAATATTTTGAAACAATAATTTTGCTTCCATCCTGTCGTTTATTTGAACATGATTTTTAATGATTTTAACGGCCCATCCTAATGCTGAGCTTCAACGGTCACTTCAATTTTTCTGTCAGTAGCCGTGAGAATGGGTAGTGAGTCGGTACCCGAAACGTCGGCGCTCTCATATAATCTTACCCGCGCGGTATCCCGAGAAGAGTTTTTACATGTTGTTCGCCGGGAAAGTGTTAAATCTTACATGATTTTTAATGTTTGAATGTGCATCTAATATGGAAATGAAACAATTCTACGTTACAAACTTCTCACTCCATCTCAGAATTGAAACCATTCTGGATCTACTAATCTCTTAACACTCTCCATAAACTTCATGAGAACTATAGTATAAATATTTCCCTGAATGCAAAAATTCATTTGCTACGCTGTTTAAATTTCCTTTTTATTCAATCAATCGTATGTACTATTACAGAAAGTCTTTTTCTGTCATTTCGTATAGGCTACGCTAATACTGTACCTACATTGATAAATGAGATATCATTTTAAACGCTGAATCACTGGCATCTGACGACAAACACAATCTCAATATCACTATTTAACCAATAACTTGACTTGAAAGTTTCAATTTGTCCATGAGCAATTCCACGTAAATGTCATACTGACTGGTTGAATAAAAAAAGTGGTTAGAGGCTCTGATATGGATCAAAATTTGTGCTATAAAGTTTAGACTCGTTATTAAGTGCTGACACTAGCATGAGTCGCGTGTGTCTCTGATAAGAGACATTTTTTTATGTGCTCACCACAGTTTTTAGCCACATACTAAATTTAATGAATCATCTACGCGCAAAAAACATCTGTTTCGCTCACTGATTTTTATGGCCACTGTATTAATAAATTTTTTCTATTTTGAGGTTCGTTCATTATTTTGAATGATTTTAAGGGTTTTTGCACAAATTTGTTTTGTTTATTTTGAATTAAAGAAGTTATTTTGTAAAATTTTTTGTCAGTGAATAAATTTATACCAGAAGGGAATCACAAAAGTCAGTCTGTGACATTTCTGGTCAGTCCGTGACGATGCTTTTCAAGAGGAATTACTCCTCTGTAAAATCAGTTATTGTAATGGGCTTTGCAGCACTATGAAATTTGCATCTGGTGTTCTGAGATGTATTTTACTGTAACTCTGATCACTCTTTGTTTCACAGCAAATCTTAGAGGTTTTACTCTGAGCTGAAAGTTTGTTTCATTTTTGTCAGTCCGTGACAGTGAATTTTAAGTCTCGTAAGTCCTGTATTTTTCAAGACAAAGTAGTGTATCAACCAAAGTTAAACTTCACACCATTGTGCAGCAATTTGGAAGTTGAAAAAGTTTAGTATGTCAGTCCGTTCGCGTTACGTGTGTTCTTAAAGGTTCAAAAACGCATTGTGACGGTCAGTCTGTGACGCGTGGAATCGCCCCCATGTCAATTACTCGCTCGAGGTATATCGAATCCACACATTTTTTCAATTCTAAATTTCAAAAAAAGATTTAAAAACCCGTTAAATGCACAACTAAACCAAAAAAATGAAAATAAAGCAGGCATAAATATTAAAAATAAAATTTAAGAAGCATGAAGGATGCTAAACGCTCCCTAATAGAGACATCGTGTGTTAGGAACTTAAAGAGAACGTTTATCACGAACAAATAAAAATATCGTGTTGAAAGTATTTAAGAATTATTATCAACGGGAATTGATAACAAAAAAAAGGCAATGTGCATGGATGAATGGTATAAAATTATTTTGTACCAGAGTGCGAGTTTATTGTAAAATTATTTTAAGAATTGGAGAATATCATGATTTTATATGTAAAGTATGAGAGTAAATCCAATCACACCGTTTCCTTTAACACACTTATTCCCTGTTAGCGTGAAAGTGCGAAATATTTTGCTCGGGTTATCTAATTAAATATATTTCCATTAGGTTATGCTGAGTTCTATTTTGTACTCACTCCAATGTTTGAGCTAAACATGAATTAACATCAGCGTCCACCTTCCGGGTACATGTCGAGTCGGTTGACTTTTCGTGACAACAGTTTCGTCCCGTGTCCTGGAGACACCTTCGTTATTATATTTTTTTGAATTATTCAGAATTTTTTTTTCAAAATTAAAAGGTTTATTTCCATACTATAGTTTAAACGTACATATTTACATAGTGAGGTAGTATTATAGCTATTTAATAATAATACAGTGAAACCTGCCTTTAGCGGAACCTGAGTTAGGCGGAAACCTGTCTTATCCGGAAAATTTTGTTGGTCCTGGCGGTCACTATAGGGTTTTACGTGCATTGGTGCCCTCTGTTAAACGGAAACTGTCAAACGCGGAAACGGAATCGATTCCCGGGCACGTGTTTCTTGCTTAAGCGGAATTGCAAAAAAAAAAATTCCATGGACAATTTTTACCGTAAGGAAATAAAATACTAAAAATGTTCTGTAAAGCCATCTCCATAGAAAATAATCCAACGGAACCAGCTAAATGCGTCGCACGTTCACCATGGTCTACGTCATTATTGACTGACATCACGTCGCAGGAGGGACTTATGACAATATTGCATCAACCTTGACCACAGCACTTCCGCGTCTCCCTAAACCTAGTGTTAATCCTCCTCCAGTGCCTTATGTCCCTCGTCCCTAATGTAAAGTGCAGTGCGTTTCGTTTCACGTACATTGTATCAAATGCTCAACAATACTCCACCCCTCTTCCCTCCTGCTACCTCCTTTCTTAACCAATCCGCCAACCCATTTTTGCAGCAGATACAAGTGAAGTTGAAGCGTGGAAAGACTCAAGTTTACGAAGCAATTAAGAAGAAGGACGAAATTAAGAAAGAATTCGAAATAGGTAGGTTCTAAGAAACATATTTCTTCTTTTCCCATGCCGCAATAGTTTTCAAAACGACACACCATAAAATAATTGTTGTTTCTGTCGATTATTTTAGGCCTTAATTTACATTCAAAGAGGAAAACGCCTCTCTGCGAATATGAAGAAATAAACGATTTAGTTTGGGAATGGTTTGTGCGGGCAAGATCGAGGAATATTCCATTGTCAGGTCCAATAGTCCAAGAAAAGGTCAAGGAATTCGCAGTTTCTTTAGGAAAATTGGATTTTAAGGCCTCCAATGGATGGTTAGAGAGCTTCAGAGCAAGACACAATGTTGCTTGGAGCAGTTGTTGTTGGCGAGTCAAATGACGTTGATATGGAAACCGTGGAGTGGAAATGTAGGGTTCAAGTAAAAATTAAAGATTATCAACCATGTGATATCTACAACGGGGATGGAACCGGAATGTATTTTAGGGCTCTGCCGTCTAAATCATTGTGTGTAAAAGGAGACAACTGCAAGAGTTTACATGCATTTCCGAGTTCTATTTATATAAATTAGGGTAAAAATTCAAACAATGATGTTTTATTTACACTAATTCTTTATTCTGTGGGAGGGAAGCACTCAAAGGAGCATTTGACCATTTTCATTTGTGGGAATATGGCAGGGGAGCTCCTAAAGCCTCTTGTCATCCGGAAATCAGCTCGACCACGATGCTTTAAAAACGTTGAAATTGAGAAGCTACCGGTCAAATGGAGTCGGAATAAAAAAGCATGGAACACGGCTTCAATCATGGAAGAGTGGCTTAAAAGTTTCAATGTCGAAATGAGGAGGAAAAATAGGAAAGTCATACTTTTCCTTGACAATGCAACCTGTTACCCTAAAATTAACTTGGCGAATGTGAAGCTAGCCTGGTTTCCGGCAAACACAGCAAGCATCACTTAGCCAATGGATCAGGGAGTAATTAGATCGCTGAATGCACAATATAGGAAGAACATGATGCGATCATTATAAGCTGCAGCAGATACTGCGAATTCAGTATCAGAGGTATAAAAAGTATCAGTGCTGGATGCCATTAATTGGATTAATTTGGCAGTGAAAGATATTAAAACATCAACTGTTAAACAATCTTTCGCCAAAGCTGGAATTCTGCCAGAGCTGATCCTCGAGGAAGGTAAAGAAAATAATTTACATCCTGACATATCACCAATGTAAATGCATATTTACGCATTTACAGGATTATATATATGACCTTTGCTATTTAGGAGCCAATGGTGGATCTAAGCGAATTTGAAGTAAGTAATAAACTGAGATAACATGAGTGCTGAGAGATTTGTGGATTTCGACAACGATCTTCTCACGAGCAATGAAGATGGTTCCTTAACAGCCAATAATAAAGGAGAGGAAATCTGTGATACCGACGAAGAAGTGACCTTAATATGTGAAGAAAATAAAAAATCGTATAGAGAAATGTTGGTCTCGTCAAAAGAATTAAAAGAATGCAGTCTCACCAAAGATTACACTGATTTGTTTAACATCTTGCATGGGGCCATTGGCAACGTAGAAAATTGTATTCTACAGGAAAAAAGGAAAGACAGACAAAAATGACTGATTACTTCAAATAAACTATTTAAAAATAATGCGATGCTGTTCTTTTATGATTTCATTATAATTAATCATTTCATAATCGTCAACGTGTAGAATTTGAGTCAAACCAACCTTTTAGGCAACGCATTCAATGGACGTGATATGACTTTCGCGGTCTTTTTTTAATTGTCAGACCCTGAGTTAAGCGGAATACTGTCTTATCCGGAAAAAAGTGAAGGGCCCGAGAGATTCCGCTTAAGACAGGTTTCACTGTAATAATAATAATAATAATAATAATAATAAAAAAAAAAAAAAAAAAAAAAAAAAAATTTTCCAAAAAGGCGAGACGACTAACCTCTATAAGTCAGTCGTAAAAAATGATGATAAAGCAACACCACTCCAGCTTAATGTCAGAGACAAATCGATAGATGAAGAAAAAATAGAGGAGCTAGAAGACACATGGAGAAGCAAGCAAATACATGGCATTCATCACAAATTTCTTCATCAGGAATGTGTAGACACCTCACTATCAAATGCCTGGTTAAAAAGAGGTGAGCTATTTAAGGAAACGGAGGGGACAATGGTAGCCATCCAGGACAGAGTAATTGGTACGAAGAATTATAGGAAATATATAATCAAGGACGGAAGCGTATTAAATGACTTATGTCGCAAATGTAATGCAAAGAGTGAGACGATAGAACACATAATTAGCGAATGTACGAATCTAGTAGGTAATGAATACACCAAAAGACACAATAATGTATGCAAAATTATTTATTTAGAAATAGCGTATGTTACCGGATTAAAAGTGGATCATGAACCATATTACCTTTTCACCCCTGCTACAGTGCTGGAAAATGAAAATTACAAATTATACTGGGACAACACAATTTACACAGACAAACCTGTCCAGCATAACAGACCGGACATAATCTGGATTAAAAAAAAAGAAAAGCAGACCTTTTTAATTGAAATAGCAGTTCCGGCTGACCACAACCTTAAGAAGAAATACGAGGAAAAAAAACAAAAATATCAAGACCTCGCAAGGCAAATAAAAACTATTTGGAAACAGGACGTGGTCACCATCATCCCCATAGTAATATCATCAACAGGAATAATACATTCATCACTAAATTTTGGAATTGAACAATTAAAAATTAAAAGAAACACAATATATAACATTCAAAAATCTGTAATACTGGATACATGTAGAACAGTTAGATTGTTTTTAAATGAATTGTAACTTGAGGCAGCGTCTTGGCAAGGCCCGACGCTGGCAGACCTCCAAGTAAATCTTGTGGAATAAAGAAGAAAATAATAATAATAATAATAATAATTTGTCTTTATTATACAAGCGAATTTAAAACAGCATTGTCCTCTCTTACAATTAACTTGTTAGACACTCACAGACATCCATGCCCTGGATGGTAGTCAAGCCACCCAGGCGGGATTCGAACCCGCGACCTCAAGGTTAGCAGTCGGGGACTTTACCCCGGCGCCACCGAGGCCGGCAATTTACAGTTAGGTTCCGGTAACAGGAAAACATTTCCTCTTCAGGGGCATGTCATTAATTGTTATTGTTTATACATTGTATGCGAGCTTGTATCAGATATGGTAAAAATCAAAACAAGGCTGGAATTCTTTTCCTCCGGGATGGCTATTGGCCCGACATCTGACCGAGACGTGAGGGAACCGGCAGAACCCCACGTAGACCACCGTGTAAAAATGTTGTTCTTTTCGTCGTTGTTGATTGATATCTTTACAATCGCCATTATATTCTGGCCGATATATAATATGTTTACTGTTGGCCGGCTGAAATTTTTCCTGCCCTTGCTCCTGATTGGCTGGTGGCCTCATCGATATCTCTATTGCTTCTCTTATCAATATCGGGAAGTAGCGTTTCTCTTTTGCCAACACTTTACAAGTCATCAAAGATTATCATATGGTCTGGCTCTGATCAATCACGTTCTGCAATGGCCGATAGTCGGAATTATCTCTTCTCCGTTGATCTCAGATGTTCTTTGACTCTGCAGGCAATGGCTATCGAGATAACGAAGTATTTATCGAAGATTCGCAACGAGACAAGGTTTACGGAGGTTGTTTACCTTTGTGAATGATGTCGTTGGAAACCACTCTCGATAAAAACTTTTTATTAAGAAAAAAGATATGCGATACCGAAACATTCTTTTAAAACTACCTTGGAAATAATATTAAAAATTCTACGTAAAAGTTAGGGTTATCTTTCTTACTATAATACTATGACAATCATGATCACGGTAAGTTCACATGGAGTTCGTGTAAAATGCATTCAATTCGCTTTTTGACAGTAGTTAACCTCTCCTACGTTACCATTTTTACCTGCATTTTATGAAACCTGATTTTCATTAGTAATAGTGCTAAGTAGCCAAAAGTGAAGAATAAATAGGTACTAAAATATGGATAAATAATTCCATTAGAATAAAAATTTAGTATAATAGAGGTGCGTAAAGATGAAGTTTGTCAATTGATTTTTTTACTCTTTTACAAATACAATTGCTCATCTATTTTTAAACGATATTAAATTAATTTTTAGTTAACTAGAAAAAATACATGCTTTCGCGATGAAAGTTCAAATAATTGATGTCCAAAAGCATTAATTCACCTAATTAATGTTTTTCATATTTAACATGAAAATAGCAATTAATATGTGTTTCGTATTTATATGTTGCATCAGATAATTATCTCTCCAAACAAAACTTTTAAAACATTTGTATATATAAAATTCTTTTTTCTTTCTGCAAGACTATTTTTGAGTTTAACTTCAATAGTGCAAAATGTATATGCAAAAAAAACAATGCAAAAATCAAATGGTTGCTAAAATTTACAATGTTTCAAAGCTAATATTGTCGCCATGTACCAAAAAAGTCAAAGAAAAGTGCCGCTATTCGCCTAAAATTGAAACTGCTGGGAAACGCCATACTTGGAGGCTATGTGCTAGGATTAATTTGCTTGATCAATTAAGGACAATCATTCTGAGTGACACCGAGAAAATCATCTTCGAACCACCCAACACCTTCTGTCACATACCTATTAATACAGCTTGCGGTAGGGTATGTAGATGTTGGTTAGTTTAATCATTCTTAGTTAGTCTACAAAGCACGATGGATTCCATAATTAAACTCAAAAACTGGAACAGGAGTAAGTCGACTTCAAAGCCGTGTAAATATATGAAAGCTCATAAGTATAGTAGACTTTTTCTAGCTTAAGATAGTAAGCTATCTCTAGTGGCTCGAAAAAATATAAGGGGTTGTTTTCGAACCATAGCACTGGAGATAATTCCCAGAGGGAAAATTTCGATCAGGTAATTCAAGCATATTGTTTAAAGTGCTTAAAAATCCCGATCTGTATTTCTTATGTCATTGTCATTCCTCGTCTTTCCCTGTTGTCAAGAAATTTTTAGTGAATTCTTTCACGAATCTCTCGTCCGCATGCATAATAAAAGGAATATTTAACTTCCAATTTGAACGTTTATCAATAGATGTTTGAATTTCCACAGCGCTAAGGTCATATATAACCGTAGGTACCGTGGTACATAAGAAATACAGACTGGGAGGCAGATAATTGAGTAATTATTTCGTGATTGTTCCTCCACAGACGATGCTGAAACGTCGAATATTAGTTAGACTTACGAAGAAAGACGCACTGGGTGTGAATTTTGGTGTATTTTGAGCGTGGGAGAGGCGAGCGGGGAGGGGACGCGAGCGGCCGTCGCCCAAAATCCATTTAGTCACCGCTGTCGGGCAAACCCGGAATAGAAGCGCATATACAAAGTTCGCACGCCTTTACAGCCATTCGAGAGGCCTTTTAATAGACCGTAGGCTCCTTTTCTGTGTGCTCGGATCTAAAAATATTTCAACACCTCTCTTAAAGTTGGTAACATCGATTTGTTTAACGCCGACGAGGCGCCAAATAAGAGAAAAGTCGTCTAACTACGCATCCTTCTTTGCCTTCTACCATCTTCCGATTTATATTATCAAAGATGAACGCCATTCCAGCAGCACACGCGGGATGAGTTTTACTGTATTCGAGGTGTGGGAGGGGGAGAAGCGAGCGGGGAGGGGACGGGATCGGCCTGCCGTTCTTGTATCCGCGACGCTGTGTGGGCGTTGGAATATTTTTTTCGAGGAAGCTGACTCAAATTAGGCATTTTGTGGCTAAACATTGGCAGATACGTCAATATACACGAAGTTTTTGCTCTAGAAGGGCAACTGTAACTGGGCAAAATCTATGGGGAATGACCATAAAATATTATATTTTTAGAATTTTACCCTCCCCCCTAAATTGCATTTGAGCGAGGGTCAGGGGTTCAGCGAGAGTTACCGGTGCATAATTGTATTCATACGGTTTATTTTTTTACACTTCTCACGACATTAAAGGATTATATCAAAGGAGCAAACGGGCAAGAATACCCACCGAGATTTCAATAACTTCTCGCGCAGCATATCACAAGTATGAAAAAAATTCCTTAGGCGTGACTTGTTCGAACCTTTTTTTACTGAATTAAATACTAATTTTTTATTCATTTTCAGAATTTTATTGGATACCGACCGCGGGTTAAAAGGCTGAGCGTCATGGCCACATGAGTTCGTGATAACTCAACCACGCGCCATACGTTAATGACCATTACACTCACGCGCTGAAACCGCGGTCGATGTCTAATAAAGAAAATGAAATGAAATTTATTCATTTCATTCCATTATTAGACATCATGTTCTGGGTGCACACTCCTAAGAACAACAAATGCATAAAGTAACATGACATTTTGAGTTTATATTAAGCAAAAACACCACTAAAAATGTAATACACATCTAATGATAAGTATGTACAATAAAGAAACATACATAAATATACACTTTTAAAACGACGGTAACATAAAGCAAAAAAGCATAAATAATTCGATTATTAATGGAGCAGGTATTTGCAACATTTGCACTCGAAAGATTTCACGATTGTACAAGTTTTTAAATCTTTAGGAATTTCATTCCCAATGCCGGCAGATCTGGCGAAGAAATAATTGCCTGAATTACAAAATAATTAATTACCTGTAAAAAATATACTAAATATTGTTTCATTTAACCTTCGGTCGGGCGCAATGGAACTGATAGGCACAGCGCGAGTTTTTTTTTTCGATCCTCCTCACCACTAGGTGGCATATACCCTTGACGCTTATAGTGGCTTTTTGTTTTAACATGCTCAATGCAGCCTCCCACTTTTCGCATTTATAGAAACACATCAGTGGCGTATTATTCAGCATAATTAAGCAACATAATGGCAAAATAAAAGTATTATTAGATAAATAAGATAGCAAAATAAAAAAACACTGATCTTATAGAATTCACATGCTAAAATGCATTACATATAATAATACCTCATTGCCCTAAAGAGAATGTTAAATCGCACCTGTCTGGATCCTGGGCCGTATGACGGCATTTAAGGGGTCTATACATAGCAGGAAAGACATCTTGTAAGTGTTCGACTACACTTATCTATAGGTAATGGTGCTTTAAAGTTCAAAGGTACATGTAATTGAGCCATGCTGAGAGTTAATAATGCTTATTTCTGTCAGGCACATTGCGCCTGACGAAAGGTTAATATATCGCGAATATTCCACGCACGCATTCCGCAAGGGAGTTTTCAAAGGCCGAGAGATACGGACGCGATGTCAGGAATGATGCGGCGGCCGATGTAGCGAGGGCGCTATGTGTAGCGAGGAGGCGCTGCGGTCGAATAATGGCGGTTGAGCACCACAAGAGTGTCTTCGGCGTCGCCCTGCGCGCGAGATGAGGACAAATTGCGCGGGGCAGAGATTTTCGGTCGATAGGGGGGTGGGGCGAATCGGGGCACACTTTGCTTTCATACTCATCAGCGGCGCGCACCATTAGGAGCGAGGGGGCGTGGCCAGAACCACCGCGATAGGAGTACGCCCCGCCTAACTCGCATCCACCAATCGGAAACGCGCTCGGGAGGAAAGTAGGCGGAGCCTTAATGAGACTTAGCCCCGCCTCCCGCCCAGCCTCCTCCGGACCATGGACCCGTGGGCGTTTCAAGAGTGAAGGGGAAAAAGGGGGAGACAGTCAAGCCACGCCCCCTAACTAGAACGACCCCTTCCCATACCCCTCTCGATCTCCCCTCTGCTGCCGCTGCCTCGTTGCTGGAGGACCACTCGTGCCTAGGGCCTTCAGCGGAGCCGGATGGGCCCAGCCGCTTGCGCAAAGAGACTCCACGCCCGTGTTTGTTGTTCGCCGTTCTCTTAGACGTTGCCCATTTCGCAGTGATCGCTTAAGGGTAAACCGAGAATTCCGAGTGATTCACGAGCCATTGTGAACCTCCAAAAGAGCAGAAACGCTCGAGTGACCGCTGTGTGAGGCGAAGGGGAAGTCGGGAGGACGGAACACCCGGCGAAGGAGGTGTCGACGGCCGCCATCGGGACAATGGCGGAAGGCGGCTAAAGTGCGTGGATATAGCAGGCGGGCCCGCCGGCCAAGAGGCCGGGCCTCCGCCGCCAAAGAGCGAGACTGAGCGCCGGACTTCCGACAGAAGAGCCGATCAACTGAGTGCCATATTCATTGGGATTTTCCGTCGCAGGATAAATCGGACCGTTTGCTACGCATTTTTTGGGCGTTTTTTCGAGTGCGTGGTGACAGTTTTTGCGTAACCCCCAGTGCGACGCATGGCTTCGGCGGAACCCCTGGACGCAGTGTGGCGATAGTGCGGCCCGCCGGCCTCCTACTCGAGTGGTGAGCGTATTCCCCGGAGCAGCGACCCGCACAAGACCATGATGCCTCTGGCACCCACGCCCATAGCTCCCGTGCCCTCCAAGCCAAAGATCGGCTTCTCCATCGACTCGATCGTGGGGGTGGCCAATGCGGAGGCCCGGAGCCCTCCGCGGGGCCCCCCGTCGAGGTCCCCTAGCCCTCCCCTGCCGCCCCCGCCCGCATCTTCCTCTTCGTCCGCCTCCTCCTCGGACAAGCACCTCGCCATCGGAGGCGGCAGCCCCCCGCCCCCGATGAGGCCCCCGTCGCCGGCCTCATCTCCGTCCCCACCGCCCCCGAACACCACCCCCAGAAGGTCCCCGGGTCCGCCCCCGCCGCCTCTCGTACGCCCCTCGGCCCTAGCGCACCCAGGGCCCTTCCCCGGCGGGGCCTACTCCATCGAGGCCCTCAAGGGCCTTTACGAGGGCCACCACCCGCACCCCGCTCACCCACACCCGCACCATCCGCACCCCGGCCACCCGGGGCACCATCTGTTCCAGTCGAACCTCGCCACGGTGGCTGCCGCCATCGCAGCCCAGCACCAACAGCATCAGCAGGCGGTGGCAGCGGCGGCGGCGGCCGGTCACCCACCGGGGCCCCCGCCCGGGGGGCCCGTCTTCCTGCAGGGCGCCCACCACCCCCACCCGGCGCACCACCCGCACCACGCCATGGGTCCGCCGCCGCGAGACTCCTACCCTCTATACCCGTGGCTCCTATCCCGCCACGGCCGCATCTTCCCGCATCGCTTCCCCGCAGGTGAGTCACACTGACTATCGGACCCTTTGGATCAGTGGCCATTCGTAATGAGCACACAAACACTCAATACAATGTCGCAACTAGTGCTGCTCAATGAAGACTGCAGAAAGTTCTCTGGAACATATATTTTCATAAGTTCTTCATTTTAGGTTGCTGTGGCGATACAACAGTTTCGCCGGCACTACTGCCAGCGTCTTCAGGTCGAAAACTGTTGTTGGTGCCGCAGCAACCGACGTGGTAGTAACCAGAAATGAAGAACTTTAGCTCACACCACGGAGATATCCGTTCTCACATATTCTCATAGGTTGGTTCTCCCTTTTTCTGAAAATGTGTTTACGCTAAGCATTCACCCATGCAAGAAAGTAGTTGGACTAACGCTCGGCTGGATGTACAGAATTAGAACAGGCGCTATTTCATGGACGTGCATTTTAGGTGTTTATCCGGTACAATTATCATGGTGAATTTGTTCGCGCATCTATCCGCGCGGGAAAATTCACATGCATGTAAACACGGCTTAAGAATAGTAAATGTTGTTATGGTCGTGGCAGCTCGCGCTTCACTTTAGCGGCGAGACCCATATTACTTTCATTCCTCCAAAAGTACAGCAACATCTTTAGACGAAGGAAAAAATTCAATGACTTTTGGTCCTTGCCTTTGGAGTGTAACCGCGCTATTTCGGAATAATTCGATTCCGTTTCTACGCAAAGTTGTGCATGCGTCATGCAGCCGGCGAGATGGTGACGCTTTTTGCGCTAAATAACGCAATGAAGCATCCCGCAGTAATTAGAGGATGATAAGTGTTTCTCTATGCTGAAACCGACTCCTGCGCATGAGGTGCTAGCATTCAATGGCAGACCAAATTTGCGACTGAACGTTGAATATGTTTGATAGTGCCTCAAGGAGCGTAAAATTTAAAATGAACACTCTTCACGAATTCAACTGAAAATTTTTGTTTATTATATTTGTGTCCCGGTGTTACCTTACATAAATTAAGGGATGATAAAGTGCCTCGTTTTCGCTACATCTTTATTGAGAGTGTTTCTTTGATGCTGCTTTATATTGTACCTCCGTAATACAAAATAGAAGCCGATTTATCTCGACTCGACTATATATTTCAACGAACAACCGGCAAACTCATTTCTTGAATGAAAATGTTTTTGTGAAATTCAGCCCACTAGTGAAAAATATCAAAATAGCGCACACCACGTTATTACCCTCTGATTGATACCATCAATGCCTAATTAACAGTAGGTAGATATTTTCTGTATTTTGAGCTGAAATTATACTTTATTGCATTAACAAGTCATAAAGTATAAGGGCGACTGGGTTTGAAATAGACAATGTTTTTATTATTATCTAAAACCATTCCTACTTCCAAAATAATATCGCCCTTTTTCAGAAGGCACGATATTTCATTATCTGCCCCTGCCTTCGGCTGTTGCGCCCAGTGCGGCCACGTTCAACACAATTGTTTATTTATGTATGAAGATTTCGACTACGTCTCTATCCGTGAGGCGGAGGTGTAAAGTCTTCAATACCTTTGGTGTTGCCTCACTGTATTTCAGCGATTCAACACGAGGGTTCTTTGAATGAGAAAGGGTCGATTAAACTTCATACTAAGCAAAGGAGGGAACTTTTATGTGGTATGGGCGCTGGTTCCTTACCCTGTGCAATCTAGATCGTCGATACTTTTTGTTTTGGGGCTACCAAAGGAATCACCTGGGTTTGCACCTCGGGCCCCATCGGATGTCTAACTATATTCACCAAGCCGCTGTACTCCCCATCACTCAACGCTGCGACGAAATGTTACCGTGTGAAAAATTGTGCCCCCGGGCTCACATTCCATTATCGTTTTCCGAAATCTTGACCGAAAGACTTGGGGTGTGAATTTCTCAATGACTCCTCCCGATGTTGATTTGACATGAATTAGATGTGCCCTTACTGAAATTGATGGAGTGTGAATGATCCATATCTGATCTTATTTTAAATGTCCTTTCTGAAATTGATGCATGGATAAATATGAATATGGATGATTACTTTATTACTCATGCGATTCCTCAATAGTTCAATGTATCCTTACATGACTGCAACTCTCAATGTTCTCTTAAAAAAAGGATGTCCATTAAGCAAGCGTGTGAGAAAATGTTATGTTTTTCCTCGAATAAATGCGAATGACATTCATTCAGTCCATTTTTACGACCAACCCTGAGAATCACACAAATCCGAAGTTTCTTGTCACCCGAGGCCATTTTAAACCGAAGTTTAAGTTACGCTAGTGAAAAAGGGACCAAAGCGGAAGATTAATTTTGTCTTTCTGAACACTAATATTAAAGTTTTTCTTTTAAATAAGCTCTCCCTGATCAGAAATAAGATTATATCTAGCTGTTTTGATGTCCGTATTGTGTGCATTACCGTCAACTATACTTTCTATTATGCAGGGTGGTAGTGTAAAACTGCATTCGGGTTCCTATTGAGTAATATTCGTAAAGGAACTCTTTGTCGGAAATGTATTCAGATACCCAAATGCAGATTCGTTATAAGTAATCGTTGCTGTACTACATAGAGCCTGCAATATAAGAGATAAAAAAACACTCCCGAACGAGAAACAGATGGTGGAAGATAATATAATTACTTTCCATTTAGTCATTTCAGCAAACTGCGGTTGAGCGACTGAAGGATGCTCGGTAGGTCTGGTAGTTGAAGGGAGTTTATGAGATTTATGAAAAGAATGAGAGGGTGTAGCCCTTACCAAGCATTTATTCAGAGATAGTTTAGATGGAGGGTGAAGGTATATTTGATTGATTTGCAAAATTGTGCATAAATTTGTGACGTGCAAACCTACTTTTAAGAGTATTATACCTATTATACGGCTTGATGTTGGTAAAAAAAACACAAGCAAAGAGTAACAATGCAGGGAAAGTTTATCTATCATTATTTATAATGGAAACTTAATCCTTTTCCACTGTTTCCCTTGGAATTACTAAATTGTCCCATTAGTCACATCGTTTGGCGAAATGTTCAAGCGAAATATAAATTTCAACTGAAATGAAAAGCTAGTAACAAATTAACTAATTTTACTGACAAGTTAATTTTTTTTGCAAAATTTTAATTAACATTTGTATGATAGTTAAAAATTTCACCTAAAGAAGCCGCAAAGCAGTCAACTATAATAATTTAAGTTGAAAGTTTATAATGTGCATCCAGAAAGGCAAGGCAATCGATACAACATTTGAAAATAATAGACTCCTAATGGAGTGATGAAACTGTTATTATATCCTATGGTTTACGGTAGGTTTAGTTTTTCAAACTCACCTAAACCCTTCCCCACTCTTTCTCACACTGAATAACAAAGCCCTCTTTCATATCTTAAGAAACAACTCTCTTTCATTCAATAACACCGCTCTTTCTATACAAATGAAATCCATCATTGTGAACTCCATGAAATGAAGTCGACATCGGTTGAATGTATACTTGTTTCTCTCTCTTTCAAAAAGAGTTTCTCGCAAATTCGACGGAGCAGTGTCTTCGAGCGTCGGGAGCAGACGAAGACGGCGGACTCATCGGCGCACCCGATCGATAGGCAAACGAGGCGATTTCGTGGCGTGTCGCGTGATGTGTGTCGCTTTTGCGACCGTACCTCGCCTCGACACACCTCGTGCTCCCGCCTTCTCACGGCGGAGAGGCGTGTCGCGCGGGAATAAAGACGCGATCGCCGTGTGTGGGAATACGAGAATAACTGCGGGGCCCATTTATAAGTATTCGCGGGCGTGCGAGTTCGCATTCATATCCTTAATTTTTTGTATTTTTGTCAATAGTTTTCCTTTATTTTAATATTTTACAAGCCGATTTTAAATACATTAATTTTTTCTACCTAAAGTATCAATTCCGTGACGAGAACAGAGCGAGGAGGGGAACTTGAAAACAATGTTAGAGTATAACTGATGAGTTCGGGCTTAACTGTGTTACACCTTTCTATTACAATAACCTAGTAACCGAACTATTATAATAGAATAACATTTGTTAGGTTCACTAATTTATTTGAAAAAGCACGACTCGGGTTTCTTATAATGTAACTATTTTATGATACCCGATTCGTGCTTTTTCAAATATATTAGTGACCAAACAAAGCTTATTCTTTTATTTTCCACAACGTTAGAGGGTAGAATGTTGGGTAAACTAGGGAGAGGAAGGAAATGAATAGGAGTTTTAGAATGAAAGGGAGTAGGCCTTATCAGGGAGTACATGAAGGGAGTAGAGAATGCCAGAATACTTATTAAGTACTTCATACAGAACTACCTTAACCGGCAGAATATTTTAATAATATAAGTACCAATTTAATCGTAAATTACTTGTAATGGCCAATGATATAGGCAAAATGCTTTGTAAAAATGCTAATCTAAATACGGACTCACATTGCAAAAATAAATTAATAAGCTACTCCTAATTAATCGTGCTGCTGATCTTATTTGGGAAATATGTTGTCAAATTGATTCTCTAAAAAGGGGGTTTCTACGCCTTTTCATGCTTGCGGGCCTTATATTCGAATTAGCAAGTTTCAGTGGATCACATATAGTAAAAAATTGACAAGATATTAATTTATAAACGAAATTCGTTGCTGTTAATTGATACCAACTCTCTCCGAAACATATAATCTCATTTATATTAATTGTTCTCAAAGCATTGGGTCTCTTCTTTGCGTCTGCGAAAAGTATACCTATCTAGCTCACAGTGCCCGAAGTTTTTCTGCGATTTAAAGGTGGTTTGCGTTCTGGTCAAGTGCGGTGGCTTTTCTTTACTTTTGAGAAAATTATCTCAAGCTGATCATTACACTGCAATGAAATGCCATTTTTCTGTTGTCAAATGAAGATTCAACCTCAGATGAAATGTGCCCGAAATGTCATTTAACATGCTTGGAAAGGTGTCTTGATTCGATGGAAATAGGAAATGCCTTACAAACTGCGATGACTGCTTTGTATGCAATTATTTAGATTTCTTGATATAAATAACGTTACCTATCATTCAAGCCAGGGCCAAAATACCAGCTGAAAATTTTAGATAGAGCATAATAATTTACATTAATGCAATTATTCACAATGGTTACTGTACCTAAGCAACTTGCTATTTTCTTAAGTATTTTTCCTACCATGTGTCGATTAAGGAACGCCAACAGTGCATTGTTTTCAACATTTTAATTCAGTGAAGAAATATGAAGTACTTCCCCGGCGTATAGACTGAGTGAAGAGTTCTCGGGATCGCCACCGGGTCAGGAAGTGCAGACCTGCCGACGTTTCGATGCCCGACTCCGGGATCAGCCCTCGTAGTCCTGAGGGCGATGGCCGATTCGGCATCGACATTCGACATCGAAACGTCGGCAGTTATGCAGTTACTGACCCGGTGGCAATCCCGAGGACTCTTCACTCATTTTACCTCAGTACTCAGTATTTGTCAGTTAATATACTTACAGGCGTTGAATTGGGTGTGCCATTCGCAAGAAATCCTCCAAAGCTAACGAAGGACGGATACTAACTCCGCTATACGCCTAATAATATGCCACGGGATTTCACTGACAAAAACATCACAAATTATGGTTTTGGCAAGCAGCAAAAGTGTGCTTCATAAAATATATTCTAAGCTGTGTGATCGCAAGCACTTATTCCACTGTACGAGGGTGCTGCATGAAAGACTTCAAGATAGTTTGCACGCGTTTTTATTTACTAAGTAGCATTACAGCGGCTGCAAGAGCCGCGGCGACCAGACGCGAGCTCTGCCACCAAAAAAAGACCATTTTCTCACCAGTAATATAATCAAATATTAAGTAATGGATCCAGTCTAAAAGTACCAAGACTTTAATGTGGGAGGTGGTTGGGAGTATTAATTTTTTCGGGGCGGAAAATAATTAACTGTTGATGGTGAAAAATTTGCGCATCTAAAAATGTATTTAATTTCAAATTGTAACCTAAAGTAACCAACAATCCATTCAATATTTCCATAATTTTATTAAAAACCCAGATCCAAGCCTTTTTAAGACCAAATTTCAAGCTTTGGGAATGGCCAACTTATAAACATCAATGTACGACTTAAATTCCTACTAATGTTATATCTCTTGATTCCGGACCAAGATGATAATTCACTGGAGAAAAAGAAATGACAGCCTGGTACTCTTGATCAAGCATAGGAAAGTATGAAAAATAGAAAACTACTGCATTATAATTTCCGTACAATAGAAAAGTTCCTCAAAGTTGATGATTAATTTAAAAGCAAAGCGTATTATTAATTAATATGAGAAAAGATAGAACGAAATGGAAGAGTAAATTGCAAACGTTTATAAAAAGTTTATTGGCTGCGAATTTGTGATCAAGCATATGACGTTTGATGCATGACGTTAAAATTTGAGACACAACAACAGTTACGATGGTACATTTATTTTTAGTTTTCAACTGAAAACGGTTGAGGAAGCTTTTAGTCCACTGCAGGCTATTTTTCGCGGAAATTTATTAAAGAAAAAAAAACATAATTAGAAAGAAAATAAAGTACTATTTCCAATATTTTCCATTTAAAAATGTTTTTGTCAGTTAATATAAGAAATCTGTGCCCTTTCAACGTTCATAGCACAGCGGTGATAACATGAAAACTCATACTTTTTTCTATAAATGATGCAATGGAATCAAGTATTGTGATACGAATCAAAGCAAAGGGGCTAAAGACACGAAAATATCGAGTATAAATAATAAGTACCATTATTATATCTAACCCTTCAATATTGATTAAGTTTTTAAGCATTCCTCGCTCGTTTAGGAACTCAAATGATGGTCCCCTGGATGGATGAACACCTTGATGGTCTGCGCACTAAGGAAGCGGAGAAATAATGAAAAACTTCCACAGACTTAAAAAAGCAAGAAAACAATTTTAAGTGAAAATTGTTTTGTTAAGTGAAAAGAATTTAAGTGAAAAAATCTATGTAAATCCAAAAACTTTCGAATTGGGTTCAATTCATTCCCTATTATTTCATTCAGTAGATCAGTTTCGGAGCGACGATTGCTGTAGACGTATGTGATGGTGCTTAGATTAGTGTGGGGTAATGTAGTTAGAGTGTTACCAAAGGTTGAGCCATAAAATGTACGTGTGCACCTATTTCTAAATCAACCTTTGTAGTGACGACTACAGGAATTTAGGGAAAAAATATGATTTAAAATTCATGAAAAATCACGGTGTGATGATAAACATACCTTCACCGACAAAGTGCTATTTTTAATTATCCAAATTTGTAAAAACTAAATAACCAGAGATTTCGAAAAAGTAAAGGTTAAATATTTACGGCAATTCATAACGGGCAAAGTTTAAGAATCAGGTTGTAAATTTATTTATTCGGAGAAAAAAAACACAATCTTTCCGTTGCCCCAAGCAATTCACCTGATTAATATATAGGAGTCAAACCAAGGATGGAGATGGTTTTAAATACTGCTACGAACCATAGAGATGCTGGGTTTGAGGAGATGAATCGCTGAAACGTCAAATTTTCCCATTAATGTGGACACTGCGGTAGCTCTCTTCTATAAGATCAAAGCTTTCGCCGCCGCTGGGCCGATTGATGAGATGTATTGTTTTGTCAATCGTCTCACGCATTGAATAAACCCATTTTGTTATGATGGATGAAAATGGATCCCAATAGCCAATTAGTAAAGGCAGAAAAGAAATTCTCTTTTGGAAGTTTGTCCACCTGAAGTGGGTATCAACGAGGAAGCTAGGTATGCGGTGATATATGCTTAAAATACACGGAATACCTCAATTTTGTTATTTATAAAGAAAGGGGAGACTTCGTAGGAATCGCTTGGCAATTTCGCCCGCTTTGGTGCACAAAATTTCCTTGATATGATCCATAACTTGCGAATTATTTTATCTTATTATAACATGCGCATCATCGCCGGTATTTCTATTTAAAACTTTTACGAGAAATGGTGGCTCAGAAAACCATCGCTTTGCAACCTTTTCCCCCATATACATCTTCGATTTACGTATTATATTTTTATGTTATCTGTGAGTTTTTAACGAATTAAATGTCATTACGTTCGTTAGATAAACCCAAGCTATTCCTAACTTCAAGTATTTCCCAAAAAGGTGGTGGCAGTGGGAGGAAGACTGATTTTGGCGAGGGGGCGAGAACTTTTCTCTCGTTATGAAAAGTATGGGACGGAGAGGAATTGGGTGTATTGGGAATCTAAAAGTTGGTAAAAGAATTTCAAATATTTCGAAACAAAATAAACTAAACTCCGCACTCAAGTTCCAAACCTCCTCTTAAAAGTATTTTCAAAATTGTATCGCCAAATGATACAATTTTGAGCGGGATACTTCTTGGGTGCATCAATCGATAGAAGTAACGATTAAAAAAAATGAAAATGAAGTTTATTAATTGCTCTGGGATTATACCCCTAAAGAACAAAAAATATATTTTTGAGCAACTTAAGATGGAAAAATCAACAGTTTCGAGTTTGCACTATGTCCACGATTTCATACAAATGATTCCTTCAAAGAATAATGCATGTTGTTTTCAAATGTTTATGTTTTTGTGCTAAAAAGATATATTATAGTTGAATTGGAGTTGCTCTATCGTATTTTAAAATCACTCCGCACGATATTCACGTGTCTTTCCACCACACTATCCGTACTTTCCATCGACTAAAAATTTATTCAACTGATAGGAGCATTGGAAAGAATGTCATTTGCTGATGTTATCTCAGATGACTGCGTTTTATTTGAAGCTTAACAATAGTAGAATTACTAATACCCTAGCACTTAGTGTAAGGGGACGAATCAAGAGAGCTAATAGCCGTTTAAATTTAGCTTACAATTGTATTGCAAAATTTTCCTTCAGAATAACATTTATGCTGCACACTACTTAAATTAATTATTCTGAAAGTGATCTTTTATTCAAGGAGTTAGAGAGACAAACGATCGCTCGAAATTATTGTACCCATTATGTTTAGATCAACGGGTGAACCTATGTTGGCGAATATTAGTTTTGAACGACCATTTTTTTACCGGAAATTGATATAGTGCTGACATTCGATAAACGCTAGTGCCTGCCTTTTGTCCCTACCCTGAAATCGGATAGAAAAAGCTCCCCATCGATTATGAAATTATATTTGGGTGGAGAAGATGAAAAGATAAAAAGTATTAGAGCAATTTGTATTGTTACCAACGGGGATTTCCTATTTCCTAGTTGGATGTAACAGAATGTGAAGAATCGTACTCTGTTTTGATGCTAGATTCACCGAAGAAAAATCTGAAGTTTACCCGACATATGATGATGTTGAAGTTGTTTCGGGTTTCCCACCGGATGATGTTTCCATCTCTGCCGACGTTTCGATGGTCGTGTAGTCCATCGTCATCAGCCCTGACACGACCATCGAAACGTCGACAGAGATGGAGATCCTCATCCGGTGGGAAACCCGAAACAACTTCAACAACGCTAGATTCACCGTTCGCCTGGCGATCAACACCTATTAATGATTCTAAATTTATTGATCATAGAGACTATACATTTCATTGATTTACCAGACTCAAATGTGCATCCCATAGTGATTCACAGAAATAAACATATATTAATAACTAATATAAAGGAAAAACAATGTAAACATATCACACAGATGCCCTTGTTTCTGCCTAAACGGAGGGGATTGCAAAATAAATGTTCCTACCTTCCTATCATCAAGCATCAGAGGAATTTTTTCCACGTCCAGGCTTCCACATTTTTAGAAATTATGAAAACTATCAAAGTACTGCGTTATGTCGTCAATTTTGGCGTATGTTTGCTTTCGGAATACGTTTTTGTAATCGTGAGAATGTATTGCTCTTGTTAGCAGTAGTAGCTATTAACCGTATCAACGTAAAAATTGATAGAAAAACGTGTTGGAATTTTGGGAAAAAACGTGAAACTTACCATTTCTTCGAATATTTAAATGCTTTGAGATATCGAGAGATAATATCCTATTTGAATTATTTTCATTTGTTCATAAAGTACTCCCCCAGCGCATTTTTTCTGTGCCATGGTGAATATACATTCGCGTCGCCCGATGAGGTTACTTGATTCCTCCGGCAGTTACGTGATCGACCTGACGGCGTGAGTGCCTTCTTCGGTACCGCGCGGGGACTCACCCCTGCGCTTGCGACCCATCAGCTATGCCGGGAAGTGAAGTGTGACTAACATCAGTGGAGCTCTATGAACTTTTTCCCTCTCAGCTACGCATTTGATCGGCAATTTATTTGCTCATTCAACTCTTATTACATTGCGTCGATGTAAGATAGTGTGTTTTCCCGACAAACAATGTTACCGAGGATCTCTCGGGTGTCACAGCTGGTTACGTCTTCAATTTATCCTGCCAACGTTTCAGTGAGTAACTCACCTATCATCTTTATATGTCCAGGAATGCAAGCATCCAACTAAAACCCAAATATTTCATCAAGAAAATAGGTTCGGGTGACCCGTCGCGAGCAATAAATGGTTTGGTTAGTCTAACTCTGGTAGCTACCTTGTGTTCTAGTTGGCTTGACTAGATCTTATGTCGCCTCCAACGCTCAAATGTGTAAAAAAGTAGCGATTACCTACATATCAATCCAGATAAAGCAAAGGTTTTCGGACTGCTTTCATTCATTTCATCCCAATACGCAATAATATCTCATCGTTGCTGTACCCGCTGTTCGAAGCGAGACATGGTCCTCGAAGGATATTGAGGGAAAGGAAAGAGATCCTCGAGAAAGGAAATAATTATACGAGGATGGATGACTGTATGTCTTCTTGTAAATGGCTGAATAATTAAGAACTGCATTTCTCTCAATTGTTTAGGTGATAACGTATTCCCAACATGAATACACACGAGAAGATTTCACAAATAAGTAGCTCGTTAGTAATCTACACATTCATTTGAACCGTGTAAATTACAACCACTTCCAGGGGAGACTGTTTAGTTTTACTTTCCGGGCATTTAATTGAAGTATATTATGACCACATAATTGGTAAATAATTAAGCTAGAGTGAGAATAATATGAATCATAAACATTTTTCATTGATTTTCTGACGGAAGGTGAAGCGAGCGATAACTGCTTTGAAATAACGATCAATTAACATTCGAAGTGCAGAACGTTTACCATGAATTGCAGCAAAGTAGGTGCTCATTGCTCAAAGTGGATTTGAAATCTTCCTGAGATTAATATTGCTGATTGCAGAGACATCGGAGTCTCAACCTTCTGGCCATAAACAAACATTTTATAGCACCTTATTTGGTAACAGGGTACGCATCGCTTCCATTCCAAGTCTCATTCTACTTGCACTTGACTTCTTCGGAGGCCATAAAGTGTAATAAGCCAATATTCAGCTGCTTGCATATCCCAGGTTGTTAGGTTTGATAGGTGCAGGAGATAACTGCATTAAGAGATTAATTGGAAGCTGCATTTTGCTGCAATCTCCGCTACAAAACAAATTCTTATAACGTGAGGGAGGCATGATTCTTCAAGCCCTTGTAGAAAAGGCGTTAAAAATCGAGGTGCAAAGAAAAATTTTTTAAATAGATTCATATCTGATTTCTATCGGACCATAACTTTAATTATATAGATATCAAAGAATGTAGTCATTTACCGAGAAGTGCTGCTGAGCCAACATAATACTTATCTAAAGTTATCCTTAAACTCTTCATACAAGGATTTACCAAATAGCTTCATTGTCTACGTCAAGATTATCATACCGCTTCCTACCGCCAAGTGATGCAATCGTTGAAATTACCTAGCGGAAAGAAATATGCAATAGAAATAAAACGAGAACACACGGAGATACCGGACAACATAAGTTTCCCTAACACCTAATAAATATATTTTATCGTCCTATGTTTATTTTTTCTCTCTATAACCTAGGGCATGAATTATATATTTGCAGATGCTATGAAAGGAGAAGGCATTTAAACATAAGTGTGAATGCTCTCAATTTGAGCGATTCATTATGCTGTGTGCATTTTTCTGATTTTAAGATTTCATTGTGACATTATTATTTTAGTAGGAAAAAAATAAGGTGCAGGTAAATATAACAATAATATCGAAAAAATAGTTCCTTCTGGCATTTACCAAGCATGGATTTGATAAGCCGATGGTCAAGCTTCTTCTTTGTTCTGAAAATTGGGAGAATTTTGAATTTATGGTTGCAATACCTCTCATTATATTTTTGCACGTTCTACTTGCTTGCACCTGAATCCTACGTATGAAATTTGGTAGAGGTCTCTGTTGCATCTCAGTCATTTTTTCGCAGTGATTGTATCAAAACGCACGATTTAGTCCCAACAATGAATCGAACAACATTAATGTTTTCTTTGTATCTCACAGCTTTAAGAATAATTGAAGAGCTACTTTCATTAACGTGAATTCGCTACATAGCTAAAATTAAACGCAGTCACAGAAGCCTATATTACTATTAGCTTTAAAAATATTTATCCGTGATATTTTATATTCACATTCATCCCTTTTGTTCGAATTCTTATATCAGACGAAACGATACAATACTCTAACTCAGATTGTAAAAAATGGTTTATGGTTAGTCAGAATAAATATGCATTGACAATACTTAATCCTAATACTTAAATACTTAAAAATGGACCCTTGGTCGAGTAGCAGATGGCACAAGACGCCTAGAAATTTTACTCCATACTCCACGAATTTCGGCTCAAAGAGTGTAACAATATTAGAATATTAAAATAATTTAGATAGATCAGATGCATAACATATTGAATACCCCCCTAATTAGGTCTGAAGACACCTCTTAGCGAGAAAGAAAATGGTAATCGACAATCAGGTCGATGAAAATTAATAAGTAACCATTTAGTGACCAATATACCAAGTGTTACCAAATACTTGAGCAAAAACCAGATAGTAATAGAACTGTAGCAAAATCGTTGCATTTACTTGCATGTTGTTCATATGTTTAAAAAAATAATTTTCGTTAATTTTTACTGTAATACTGACTGAAAAGTAGGAATAACAAATTAGGATACCATTAGCATCCATTCATAACAATCTATTTAGGTAACTTAATCAATTTTCGGTAAGTACACTGTTGCTGAGCGTTTTTGCTATGGCTTCAAATTTTTGTTAATGCGCGGCCACCTTGAGCGCCTTTTTTTTTTTTAAATATTTTCTATGACGTATATGCAATGTCTCCGTGCGCGCTTGGATTCGGCGGTTGACGCAAAATGGTCGCGTCTTCTTACGCGTGGATGTTCATCGCGATTAATTATATCGCACCCTTCCTCCCCACGAAACGTGATCGCAGCTCCTCTCTCTCTCTCCCTCTAAGATGGCGCGTGCCGCTTCCCGATCCCAGCTGCGAAAAGACGCGAAAGATAATAATTTCGGTAAGGGCCGTCCGTTGCTCTCATGAGGAGGACACTTCCAATTAGCGCGCCTTGGCGGGTCGTAAACAGGAGAGGGGGAGCTAGGCAGGTGTGTGCTGTTCTTGAATGTTTGAGTCGCGGCTCATTGGCATCGGAGATCGGGTTACCGTTCGGATGAGCGACAGAGCGGAAGGCGCGAGGAGAGGAAGGCATTTGACGCTCGCTATAATGGAGGAGATGCGATCACGGCGCCACCTCGATACACGCGAACATGGCTGTTGTGCGCAAGCTACATCACGAATATTACAAAAGAGGATCCTCAAGTCGGCCTCTAAATGTGCCGTCAACCACCGCGCATTTAAATGGGTTTACAAAAGTCGCCACTTGCATCGCTGACGTACTATTTGATTTGAATATCATGGGGAAACAAGGTTTAATCAGGGGTTTTAACCTAAATTTACACTCATGTTGATCAGTGATGTCATGGCAAAATTAGCAGTGCCAGAACACACTTTCCTTAATTTTTTTAGACGTGTGTTTACTTTTTTATTACTAGTTATTATTTAAGTTTTATTACAATTTTTTACATTTTGGTTACGAATGTATGTATTAGAAATTTTTAGGCAAGAAAGTTGATAAAAGTGTTATTTTAGTATTATGTCTTTTGTAAACCAGTGCTGGAACAGCTTTCCGGCACCATGATGTTGATATGATAGCTATCAAATTCTTAGCAGCTCAATGCTATTACTCGCAATTACAAACATTGTTCTGCCAAATATTGGAAGAAGTGGATCGCATTGCACTCATAACCGCGCTGCGGACACTTTTGAAGACCGATTCAAATGCGACCGAAGTGGCAACAGAAATCACCCTTTTATTTGATGGCATTGGGCCTCCTCTGTGCAGTCCCCTCGGTAAATATGAACGAGAGTAACAACGCCGGATTCAGGATTTCGGCCGGTTATGCGTGTTGCGACAGTTTCACTATTCCTCCTGCAGGCGTCTTCATGCGCAGAATGTGTCACAACAAACCAGCGCAAATGAGGACGAAACTCTGAAGCCTACGGTATTACTACACCACATTCTTCATAGAAACCTGAGGTTAAATGAACAAGAGTACTTATCCTCTGACCTATCGACTCCTGAGCTTGCGACAAACATTAAACTGTAAACCGCGTAATGGGTCTGACGGTTCTGTTTTGCAAATTCCAAAACTTTTTCCATTTCCGAAAAAATAATGAGAGTTATTTTAAACTATTCTGACGTGCAACCAGTTAATTTTCACGCTACTAGGCCACGCTGTTTTTGTAACTGTGTTTAGCAGTTGTTTTCTCGATGTACAGCTGTTGCTGGTAATCGACGCTTGGTCTTTTCGTGTAATCTGGCGTTATTGTGTTTTTAGGCTATTTATATGCAGTATTATTCAGGGTGATTAATTGCTCTTTTCGGCCTAATGTATTTGAAGTGTGGGTTTTCTTGGTAGTTCCATAGTGGTTGTAATAGAGAAATGTGTGTTCTGTTTAGCGAATTTCTAAGGATTTTGCGATGTCGTGTAGGCATTGTATTATTGTTTTAATTTTAGTTTTTCGTGAATGTAGTTGTTGCGGCCAACCATGGGGCGCCAGTGATTGTCCTTAGTGCCTTGTTTTGTATAACTAAGAGCCTGTAATTTGATGGGTTTGGAGTTGAAGGTTTTGGGATCACCTATGGGGCAGCATCGACACCGCTATCTGCGTTCGAGAATCGCTACCTCGATGCCACTCTTTGGAAAGCGCCAAATTGCGGGAAGTTCATCTGTCGGACGTGTCCCAGAAAAACGGACGTTTCCTGGAAATGGACGATTAGGAGACATTTGCAAGCAGTAGACAGCTCACACATTAGGAGCCCGCACGTTGGCCCGTTCAATGTCTATCAACGGTGCATTCGCTGAATGATCGAGAGTAATGACCTGTAGCAAGTGTCAGATTGACACACTCGGGGGCCCTGCAGGCAGAACAAAGAACCAGGCCTCTCTGGAGTGGATAATGGGCGACACGTATGATTTATTTGCCTTTAACCATTTAACTTTAAGCATCACAATTAAAAATATTAATTACTGTGAATACCTACATCTAACCCTTAACTGCATGAATGTCTAAATACGTGCCAATTTAAAAAAAATGTATCGATGTCTAAGTTCTAACAACTAGTATCTCAAAAATAGAAACTTTCCAGGAGAGCAAAAATAGATTTTTTAAATTGAATATTATTTTAATTTTAATTAGAAACAAAAAAATACATAAAACTGAAAAAGATGCATAGGTACTTTTGCAAACAAATAGTTGTTATCTGCTTGAATTTTATTTTTTATTAACAGTATTAGCAGAATTAACTCAGACCAGCCAAATTTTGAGATACGTGTCGTTAGAACTTAGCCATCGATATCCAGAAACGCTTCAATTACTACGTTTTAATAACTTTTTCTCTTATTTTTTTAATTTTCAAGAAAACATTTTAATACGTATTTCATATTAAAATTTCATATTAAAATGTTTCCTAAATATGGTTACATACAACTTGTACTGATCCCCTTTGGCACCTACTAACTGCGTCGAGAACCACATAGTATAATGACGGTGTGTATAATATCTGACACCGTAACTTAGAGAGGAAGAATTGTTCCCTTGAGAAATAACCCTCAATGGGGGTAGTGTATCACATATGATACAAATACAGTGAAGGGTTAATAACTTTTAACTTTTTTCTTTAATTCTTTAACTCTATTAATTACTGTATCCACTCATTCTCAGTACAGTAATATTATAATTGGTAGACAGCATTCCTCCATTTCTCTATTTCCGAGGCTAGTTCCATCAGTTCCCTGAGTTCTTCTACCTTGTGTTCTTCTTCATCTGGCCCAAGAGTTTATCTATTGATCTTACTCCGGAAACTTTTCCTTCTATATTTCTCACCATTACTTTCATCACTCAATTCCTATTTTTACAAGATGGTCTATCCTACGGATCATTTTTTAGCGTAAGGGTCTTAAGCCCGCGGCCCACCGGCTAATTTCTTGCGGCCCCTAAAGACGAGGAGTTAACACTATCGTTACCAAAGCCGGCGCTGTATTTATATACTTACGCTGGGAAAAATGTGCGCGTGTAGTGGAAAATATGTTTCAAACATTCCCTTACCATTTAATTTTTGGTTCTTTCCCAGCGAACTATAGCAGTAAAAATTTCTAGGGTTTATCACTGGGCCAGATCCTCCATATCTCCTTCCAACGTTTCGACAAGTAACTCGCCCATCGTCTTCAGGGATTCAGGAATCCTATCATCATCAGGATTCAGGAATCATTGGATTCCTGAGTCCCTGAAGACAATTGGCGAATTACTTGTCGAAACGTTGGAAGGAGATATGGAGGACCTGTTCCGATGCAAAACCCGAGAAATCTCTACTGCTATTTCTTTACGAATCCTTGCATGACTCACTCTGTGATTCAACCCGAAGGGTGGTTTGGATTAGGCGAGGGTGGAGCTCACCACAAACTCAGCCACTGGCGTGTGAACATCACACGTTCAAGGTAGGAGGGTGGTCAATTCTTTTCCCTGGGCTACCTCGAGGTTCCAGGATCTTATCTGGGGTGTCCGAAGGCTGCACCCGAGGTTTGTAAACAAAAGCCTTCAGTCAACAGCCAAGCACTCTATCCAATAGGCTACCACGCTCCCTAATCACCTACGAATGAATAATAAATATGATCATTCACTCAGCAGCAAAAACTAATGGCATGAAATCGTTGTTATTTGACGTCACCTGGCGTGAATAGTAAATAAAATCCGAAAATCCAATGAGGTGGAATTTTTCCATATTGAAATAAACACTTGCAATTTTCCACGATTATAAAATTTATTCCGACCTAAGTTTCGATGTTATTAGATCATCTTCAAGGTACAAATGGTGTGTAGTGCATAAAATTTTAATAATTTTTAACTGGAAAAGGAAGGGGAGATTTGAGGAGGAGGAGATGGAAAAGTAGAGAGAGAAGTATTCGTCAGGTTTCTGCTTCTCCTCCCCCTCCTCTCCCCCCTTACTTTTCCCTACTACAGTTAAAAATTGTTTAAATTGAATGCCCTACCCACCATTTGCACCTGGAAGATGATTTAGTAACATAGCAACCTAGGTAGAAATAAATATTAATACTTCTTACTTTGCCTTTCCATCTCCTTCCCTCCTCTCTCCCCTAACTTTCCAAAACTCCAGTTAAAAATTGCATGAATTGAATGCACAAAACACCATTTGTACCTTGAAGATGGTGTAGTATTATCGAAAACTAGGTCGCAATAAATTTTAATACTTTTTTATTCACTTATCCATTTCATCCCCCTCCTATCTCCCCTTACTATCCCCAATCCAGTTAAAAAATGTATAAATTGAATGCTCGACACATCATTTGTACCTTGAAGATGATTTAGTAACAAAGCAACCAGGATTGAAATAAATTTTTGTACTTTTTTCTTTGCTTTCCCATCTCCTTCCATTCTCCTCTTAATTTTCACCACTCCAGTTAAAAATTGAATAAATTGATTGCACTACGCACTATCTGAACCTTGAAGATGTTGTAGTAACATCGAATCCTGTGTTGGAATAAATTTTGATACATATTTCTTTACTTATCCATCTCCTCCTCCTCCTAACTCCCCATACTTTCCACCACTCCAATAAAAATTTACGTAAATTGAATGCACTATTCACCATTTGTACCTTGAAGATGATGTTGAAACATTGAAACCTAGGTCGGAATAAATTTTGTAATCGTGAAAAATTGCGAGTGTTTATTTCAATATGAGAGGCGTGGATTTTTGCAAGGTGGTGGACGAAGAGGGGAGGGGTTTAGGAGGAGGGGGTTGGTCGAGGAGTTGACGGAGGCGAGACACGACTCTCGCCCCCCCGTGTCCCACGCTCACGTCTCGATTCGCTTCGTTCATCGATCGATCACTCGACGCGTTGGGGCAGGGACGGACGGGGAAAGGAGGAGAGAGGGGGTGAGCAAAGGGTGAAGGTGGAGGAAGGGGTGGGGTGTTCCTCCTCCCACCCACATCCCTCCCCTTCTCGCGTCAATTGATTCGGGCCGTCGCGAAACAATTGCAATCGCCTTCGCATGCGGAGGCGACGGAGGGAATGAGTTCCACTGGTTTTGTCACCTTCGACCTGGAGTGGGCACCTTTGAAAAAACTGACACGTTTAAATAAAGGTTGGAAGAATTTTGGTGAATCAAAAACGGTGAAAAAATTGTCAAAAAAAGGTGTTTCACTGGTTTTATCACTTCCATCTTAGAATGGGCCTCTATTGGAGAAAACTCTAGCGATAAAAAAAAGTTGGAACGATTTTTTTTCCATCAAAATTGATGAGAAAATGATCAAAAAAGGGCTTCCATCGGTTTTATCACCCCAAACATAGAATTGTATGAAACTAAAACTTAAAAAAAAAGGTTAGGACATTTTTTTTATAAAAACGGCGAAAAATGGTCAAAAAAAGTTTCACTGGTTATATCACCTCAATCGAGAATTCGAAGACAAAATTAACACGTTAAAAAAAGTACGATTTTTTTATCGGTGAAAAAATTAATCGCAAAGTAGTTCCACTTGTGTATCACTTTTGACCTGAAATGGGCAAATTGGAGATAAGAGTTTTTTCGTTCGATTGAAAAAAGAGGGACTTGTGAGGGACTCCCTTCAAGCAATGGTCAGTATTTTATCTGGGGAATCATGGGACTTTATCACTAGTGTTAAGACCAACTTATTATTAGTGCTAATGGAAGACTTAATAGAATGAAGAAACAAATATTTGCACCTGTTTTAAATGAGTTTTTACTAAAATTGAATTTTACGTAAATCTCACCACAAAGTTTGATCGGAAAGATTTTAATGCTTTGACACCTCTGCCGAGCTGGAGTCATTCCGTAAGAAGGTATACAAGTGTTTACATAATTAATTTTTTCTATCCCAGCAGGTTTTTTTCCCGGCACAAAATAAACATTCAAACTGTGTCAGTTTTCCTTAACTCATGTAGTGATCGTTAAAAGTATTGTACAGTAGCTACGCGAGATTTATCCTCTTCATAAACATATCAAGAATGAAGTCCCATTTTTTTTCGCCGAATAAATCACTTGCATAAGTAACTCTATCTATTTGTATTTGAATTAACTAATCATTATTTCTGGCTTTTAGTCACATTTTTCAGCGATCGAATTATTTCACTAGCGTCGCTGAGCAATATACGGAAGATGTAATGTATCAGCTTAGAAAGATATGAAGCATATATTTAACAAATGAACGTGTTGACAAATACGAGAAAATCATTTATAGACTAGTTGAGTTAGATTTATCGATATAGGTAAGAGAAATAATGCGATCAGTTTAACATATTTTAATCAATATCCTTGCTTTTAATAAGTTTTGTGAAAGTAAGGTGCAAGACATGCAGGTGACATTAATTGATAAAACTTGATAAAATAATACAAATGGTAATTTCGACACGTTTAATACAAAACTCAAAAACCGATAATGGTTTCAACACGTTTTGTCATTTTCAAGGCCTTGAAACTTGACACAAGGACCTCGAAAATGATACAATGTGATGAAACCATTATCGGTTTTTGAGTTTTATATTAAAAGCGTGGAAATTACCATTTGTATTATTTTGTCTTGGATATATCGAGCTTCCACAAAATCGAGCCTGAAACCATTTTATACGTTGATAAAACTTGAGTCGTAAATAAAATACACGTATGAGTTCACATTTGCATAATTTGCTTTTTACCTATCACACAAAAAATGGCATTTTCAAAGCTATACGTATAAGGGCGTTATTTGCATACGCTTCTAAGTCCCTCAGAGGTAAGCTATTTGCACTTTATGATCCTCTTATGAGGAGATAGGAGGTGCTTGGGGAAAGGAAACGCTTGGTTGCTTTTCTTAGTTCGTTGAGAAGGTTCATCGACGCATGCACTGAACAGAAAAGCCGTGGAAGGAATTCCGCGGATGGGGAAAAAATTCGAACCAGTTGAAAAGTGAATCGGCCGACATGAAGACAAGAAGAAGCGGTTTGGTAATGTTTTCGCTCTTCGGATGGATGCACATTTTTAAAAATGTGAATCACGCATTGCGTGCACTACGAACGGTGGGAGGAGGCGCGGCTGACGTGACCTTGAGCCGAAGTAAACAGAAGAGTATGCGATTCAAGAGCACGGAAATCATATTCAATTCACCCCAAATCAAAACCATTCACTAGAGAGAAGGAGCGAAAGAGGGTACCTATGTAAGCCCATTAAAAGTTGCATGGGGACGCTCACTAAGGCTAGATCTCGTAATCCATTGTAGAATACGTTTGGGGTTATACTTATAGAAAAGCCTGACCTCATGCTATCTCGTTCCTCGTCGAAATAATGGGAATTAAGAAGTCTTATCGGCCCTTCCGCCGGAATATTTTTTTACTACATGCACCGTCCTATTTATACTGCATTTATACGGTGTGTATATAGTGTCATTTTTACAACTCTTCGTGGAATCTACAAATAGGATATCTCTTTAACGTTGTCAAAATATTCATCGTGTTGTAACGGCGTGTTTTTGGATGTATCAACCTTATTTAGATATCCAAGGGACAGGGGCACAGCTGGGAATTAAGGCGTTTAGGTGCAACTAATACTGGGGTGTGTGGGGTTATGGAATACCTACCAGGATAAGCGGTAGGTGCGAGATTAATAAATAGCGGAATTTTCACATGAACGGTTCAAAATAGTGAGTTTCACGGCTTTCTGAAGGATTATTTTATTAATCCTTACTCTATTCCATTAGTGACATCATTCCAATGAAGTAAAATGGATTAAACTCAAAAATTTCTCTGAGCTCTCGGGGGGGGTTTAACCCTAAAACCCCCCCTCGCTGCGCCACTACCAAGGAATATTGTCTACTGCTTGGGTTATAATCATTGCCGGTCCAACTCGTATAGCAATGCCAGCCGTCATAAGATGAAGGTGTGGAATCGGGCGAAATGGCGCTTCGATTCTCCTTTCTCGCTCCTCCTCTAGAATCGGCATCTCCACATTTCGCACACCCACTTCCATTGTCTCGCCCCAACCGCGCTTTTTGCATCTAGTCAGTGCGTGCGTATGCGCGTCGTCGCCTCTCCATTGTCTCCCGTGAATCTCATTTGTCCGCGAGCAACAGGCACTTGATGGAGTAGTAATTGCTCTTCCATTACGGATTTCTCATGAATATTCACGCGCCCTACCGTCACCGTCGTCCAAGTTTCGGATGTAATTGTGTTCGGCCTCCGAGCTCGGAGTAATGAAGGAAAAAAAGCGAATATTGGCTTCTGTGCGGACACCAATCAGAAAGCATGTGACCTACCCTCATTCTTCCTACTAACGGCAAGAGAAGGTTTATGAATAACGGATTCTAAGCAAAATTTTATGACATGTATATTTTTTTTGCGAAAAAAATGGGAAATTGATATATACAAGATAACGCCAAAGATATAGAACCATGCCCCGAAAAAATGAATGTATTTCATACAAAAAAGAGATGATAGCAAAGCAAGTGATATTAGGCACAACCTGGATTGATCGGCGGCGACTCGGGGCGTTCTCAAAATCGCCAATAATCAAATTAACTCGAATAAGAGTTCCCTTGGTGACTAAAGATAACTGTCATCGCCGAGTTTCGAAGAATGACCCTCTAATTTGCAATAGTACCACAGTGCTAAAGTCATTAATGCTTCGATGACCGCTAGTAGTCTCTTCTGTTGAATTTAGTTTGTTAATCGTCATATGAGCTCGTTTTCCTTCGTCACCCAGTGAATTTGATTATTTGCGCTTTCGGAAAGGCCCTTCGTCCCACTGGGAGCAATAATGAAAACTAGTACCTCACAATTGATTATCAATGATCCGATAAATCGATGAGAAATCGTTTTGTTGTCATAATCATACCGGATAGGAAACTGGATACTGGCGATGTAAATGGACTTGTGCAAGGTCAAGTATCATGTGATTCTTGGATTTGAGTTGAAAGAAATAATATACACTCAATGGACGAGTGATTGCTATTCCATCTCGCTCCTGTTGCTCGCGGATTAATGAGATTCTTCTCGCGACTGAACGAGGTCCACTTCGCGCCTCCGCCATCTTCCCGCCGGACCGTGCGCACCGCATCCGGTTGCCAAAGGTAACGACGACGGCGCGCGAGCCAGATTCTCCTCCCTCCATTCCTCTCCCGCCATTCGCCGGCCGTGAGTCACGCGGCGCGCTTCGCGTGAGCCTCGCTCGATAAGCACCACCGCGCGGGAAACCGCTCAAGTAGATATCGCTCGTATAGACAACGAATTCCGTGGCTCATTACTCCGATAAATCGCAAACTGTCGCCTCGCGGAATGGATATTTCTTGAGGAAAGTGTTTTTAACATGGCCGATTTTCCTCAAAAACAAGTAAATCGATGAGATATCGCCCTGTTGTCATTCATCTCATCCGGTAATTCCTGCTCGGAGAAATTTAATATGCAATTTCTTTCGCAAATTTACTGCGATAAATCATAAACTGTTACATCAGAGGTTTATTATTTTTTTTATATTGCCGATTTTCGTAAAGGAATAAGGGCGATAACCAATGTGATTGGTCGTTATTTTCCCACTGAATACCCTTCGTGGTACATGCCTAAATTTACGTACATAATTGCATCGAATGCTGCCGCCTTAACCATTAAAAAGCGTCGTTTCAGGCGTATTATGGTGGAATAGTATGAAAATAAAATTGGAAATCCAACTGCAATACGGACAGCTTCGATGAAATTCATCATCTTTTGGTGCTTATTCTGATTTAATACGTAAAATAAAACGAAGGAAAAAAATCTACTAACTTCCTGAGCTAATGTTTCTTGATTGTGGCTAGCTGAATGAGTATCGAATGAGCTTCAATTCACGGTCGTATCCAGAATCAGAACTGGGGGGGGGGCAAAACTAGCTATGGTCGTTCAAGTTGTAACTTTTTTTCACAGAAAACGTTAATGAAACCAAAATTTTAAGGAAAAAATGGCAGCAATTTGTTAGTTTTTATAATTATTTGCATGAAAAAAATAATGATTTTTACATTAGTTCCATATCTTATACTGAGTAATATCATTTTTCTTCCAAAGGAAAATTAGTTCATGGATTTTGTTTTGAACTAAATTTATTTTCGCTTCTAAGGGGGAGGTTGCAGTTGACCCCACATTCCCCCGCTGGATACGCCCATGCTTCAATTGTATGTTTTTAGTTATTTTTTGCATCTGGCCACGCGAGAAACACAATTCAGGTGATTACAAATTCTTTTGCGACGTTTAATGGGAAATATCACATATTACCATCGCTAGTTTCTTGCAATTATTCTAAGATACCTTAGGTAAGGTTGCCCCTATCCAGGGCATGGATGTTCGCGTGCGCATAATTGTTACATGTTATGAAAAACCCAATGTAAATGCCAAATAGCGCTGTTTTAGATGGTATGATAATAGATGAAATACAGTAAAACTCACTTATAACGATCACGCAAATAACGAAATCCCACCTATAACGAGGTGACTTTTTGGTCCCTTGGATTCCCTTATGATCGCAAATGTTAATTTCCGAAATCCCCGCTATTACGAACCATCCTTTGGTCCCATGGGGAATTACTTCCTCTTTTTAAAGAAATTAATGCCACTTCTGCTACTTAACCGTTCCTTACCTTATCACCAAATGTTCTCACGTGTGGCCATTACAACATAGTTCTATTGTTAATATTTATAATCCTTCCATTTACAACCGTTTGATGGTAAGGTTGGTGAAGAAGGTTAATTGTTACGGATATTTTGCTTAAATAAAGACTATTTCCGCAATATTAGCCGGCAATTGATTAATTCCTCTTTTATGAAGAAATTAAGGCCATCCTCGCTACATAACCGTTCCTCAACTTATCATCAGTTATTTTTACGTGTGGCCATCACCATGAAGTTCTATCGTTGATCTTAAAATCCATCCCTTTACAGCCGTTTGATGGATTAAGGTGGAAGGATGGTTAATAGTTACCGACCTGTCGCTTAAATAAAGGCAATTTATGGAACATTAGCCGGCAATCCTGTGATTTATAGGGCAAAATTCTTTATAATGAGCATAACGAAAATCCGTTTGCAAAAAAATAGAATGATGGTCCCTGACATTCGTTATAAGCGTGTTTTGCTGTAAATAGAAAAGGTGATCACATTCGCTCGGTCGTCGCCTTTAGGCCGTTTTTCACGGTACACGGAATTGCGCAGGTTAGATCTGCATTAATTTCTAACATGGCGCGAAATTGCGCGAATGCATGAACGAAATTAGAACAGGGGCTATTTTGCCGTCTCGCATCCATGCATTCTCGCATGTGTACTTGCAATTCACCGCTTTACACGACGCAATTTTGATTGCGCCCTCGCACGTACGTCAGATTGCGCAATCCCGTTTACCGTGTAAAACGGCCTTTTGGCGCTGCCTGTCTGGTGACACCGAATGCGCAGTGACCCGTCCGGCTGTCTCCCGAACTCCGCCGCTGGGGTGTGTGCGTCCGGGCTTTCGTGTGGGAAGGGGAGAAAAGACCGACGAGGTGGTGTCGGGCTGCGTTTAATTGGTCGGGGGAGAGGGAGCGATGGGCACGGGGAACAAACGCCTCTCCAATAGCACAGAGTCTTCGGAAGGGAAGTCATCCACGCCACCACCTCCTCTCGCGAATCGCGCATATCGGAGAAGTTGGCAAGCGTGCTTCTTCCCGCCCCCCCCCCCCACTGCGTGCGTGCCAACACTGCGAGCGCGGGTAGCGGAGCGAGAAAGTGCGAGAAAGGGAGAAGAGCACGGTGCATATCGAAAAAGCGCACGGTTCGCGGTGACCGAGCCAAGTTTGATCCTCAGGTATTTTTGCACGGGACACGAAATTGCACATCTTCAAACTGAATGTTTTCATCAATCGTCGGGCGTATGTTCAATTTACATTTGAAGCTAAGGATATTTTGACACTTCGCGATCATTCTCTTGCAAATTCGTCCATTCAATTCACGGCTTTGCACGCTGCATTTGAAATGCAGGTTTGCACAAGAATCGGGTTGTGCGATTACGTGCCTCATACAAAACGGACTGTGCTATGCGGCATCTCGTGAGATTTATGAAAACTAGAAAAAAAGAATGGAATTTCACTGGTGACTGAATGAATATGGAAAGGTTTTCATTGCAATACTCAGCATGTTTTTTTTTCATTTAAAAACGCAATAATTCCATCTGATCACATTAACGGGTATTTTCTTGGGCGTTTAGCCAGAAAGCTACTTATTCTCTTACTCCTTTGAAACATCCTGATAGACAAAAAACGAGTCACGATGAAAAAAACCCTACATTCTTTGAAAAAAGGGAAATTAAATACAACTTATTTTAAGCCTCTCCGTAATCACAGTTTCAGATAAGAAGCACTTACAATCGGAGTTCGAGGTAGTCCCAGGAACGAAATACAGGGATTAAACTTCCCGGACACTAAGATGTTGCATGTATACATTTGTGGGCGAGAAACAATATCGCTGCCGGTGAAAGAAAAGAAAATTCGGCTCGTCTCAACCATCAGTACATTTCTGGCCACCGTTTGTCACCCTCAAAGTGGCAGCGGCTCCGATTAGCGAAGATAGGGTGGGAATTGAACAAGTGAAGCCGCTCAGGCGCTTGCGCAACAAAGGAGAGGACGTATGGTGGAGACGGGTGTTGGTAGCTAACTTGATAAATGGACGGAGGATTCCGGCAGTCATTTGGCGGAAAAGCTGACAAGTCCGAGAAAATTTTCTTATCTTGAAGAGGGATGGTATAACGAGTGGGAGCAAGAACACGGTATGCTGAGGATTAGAATGTGACAGAAAACATGCATGCATACTAAGCCAAATGATAATTTTTGAGGCGGCTGGTTGGTTCTTAGTAAAATTACGTGAAAAGTTAGGGACATTGAAGTTTGGTAGAGGTACGTCGAAGCATAGGGTCTGGCAGGCGACAGAGGAGATATCTATGCACGAAAAAAGAAGCATGACCAAGGAGCAGGGCTCTAAAGCCAGGAATTAGTCCAATGATGGAATAAAGATGCTTCAAGTCGACTTATTTTCCAAAGAAAAAAGCATAAGTTGTTGTAACGAAAAATCATAAATTGCAGTAAATAAAATAATAATTTCAAATGTTTAAACATTCTGTCACCTGGTTCAGGAGTTACCAGTCACCATTCATATCGCGGTAGCTTCGGAGATTCTACGCCCGCGTGTCATTTTTTTACCCAATTACCAAACATTTGAATCCCCGAAAATTACATATTTACTAGCGCTATGGAATCTATCTACCATCTCTTTATCATATACCCATCGCGATCAATTTTCAGGCATGCAAAATTATCAAAATAGTTTTTAATTGTAATTGGCACATAATTTGAGAGAAATCTATATTGCAGTTTTCTAAGGATAGGATGGCAAAATAATGTGAATAGCCATTTCATTTATTCAGCTAAATTTGTCATGACAGCGATTGGCTGTGAAATAAAAATATCATGGCTGGTGTCGAAATAAATGTGGCTTGACCGAGATGGGAAACATAACTTCTTCCATTTGTAATAAAAGAATCATCTGAAACGGGAAGCGATCTCAAAACAATGATATCCTGGTCAGTGGCGCAGCGAGGGGGGGGGGGGTTTGGGGGATAACCCCCCCACCCAGGGCTCAGAGAAATTTTTAAGTTTAATCCATTTGACTTAATTGGATTGATATTACTAGTAGAATAGTGTAAGCATTAATAAATATCCCTCAGAAAGCCGTAAAACTCACCTTTTTGAACCATTTATCTTAAAATTCCGCATTTATTAAACTCGCACCTACCGCTTATCCTGGTGGATATTCCATACCCCCACACACCCCGGTTTTACCTACCCTAAACTCCTCCCCACCCCAAGCCTTAATTCCTTGCTGCGCCCCTGATCCTGGCCCTTTACGCCTCTTGGTTTTAGGAATTTTAAATCGGTGCAAAGTGCTTGCTTGCTGAGGATGCAGTAAATATCGTAATTTTCGGCGGATTTATACGGCCCTCTTCCTGCATATTGCTGCATGCCACCTGTCATTTATTAACATGTTCGGAGCAGCTGCTCGGTAGGAAGCCTGCCGTCTTCGTCGGTAGGCCTGAATATACTCCCTGCGCTAGCGAAATAAAGTCATTAAAAGAAACCAAGACCTAAGCTCGCAGAAAGTTTTATTACTCCCCTAATTAGAGCAAATAAGGATCAATTGCGAAAATTACCCTTTATAGCGCGGGGTATTCTTCCATTGCTACGAAAGCCTTGAAAACATAAATTTGCAAAAAGATCTCGGGCCAACTAAAAAAAAAAAAAAAAAACTGTGGAGTTTGAAGTTCATATTAGAGTGGCAAATATAACCATCTTTCAAGACTGTTAACCTTCATATGCAGCCAAACATTGTGACTCATAAATTGTGGGTGTCATTCAGTCATTTGAGTCAGTATAAGCTTGTTCGGCCATGGGTTTTATCTTACTCCAGATTCAATCATTTATACTTATCCGAAATAATCAGCATAACCATATTTTTAAAGGCCTTCATTCCTGCGGTTGAGTTTTGTCTAATTTTTATTCATAAATAACAACCCACTAGCATATTTGGTGACTGCTTCAATTTTGTAACGAATAATTAGTGTCGAAGAAGACAAAAACCCTTCTTAATAACCATAAGATGAGGGCAGGTAACGCACGTGGTGGATATTTAGGCAGAAAATAGAAATAGTAGTTGCTTAAAATGGAGTTCATGGCATTAATATTAAATTTCCATGGTTCAGTATTCTTATACTGATGATCACTTAACGATTGTACTCATGAGTTTAAACTTAGAAGTCAATTAAATATGTAGCGATAATCGTAACCTTAATAATTAAAATGTCAATTAGTTTAATTTAAAATGAACAAAAAATAAATCTAAAAAGGTTTCCGATCTTTATTCATTATCGGGGCTCATCAACACTCAGCAGAAAAACAATTTTTAAATATCCACAGACTTTTCATGCAGCCGAACCAGATTTAGGAAAGTAAATTATCATCACTGTCGGAACCTGGATTGGTCAATAGAAAGTCAGTCTGAGAAAACATTGTCTCACTCGTACGCACATTAGTTTAGTTGCTTTCCAGAGTTTCGAAGTACATGTTATTATGAGCCAAATCCATCCATGAGGTTTTGAGGAGTTTACCATTCTCGTGAAGATCTAGTGCTTGGAGGATAGATAGATAACCCTTTGTGAGGTTCGTACACGTAGATGACCCACGGTCTCAGAGGCTGGCAGTAAGCGCGGTGGCTCCAAGAGTAGCAGGTCCTCAATAAGCCGCTCATGTCTGTCACATTCTGTATTTCCCCTACGATCCCCTCTTTCGGATGAAACAGCGAGACGAGATGGAGCGAGCGAGGAGTGGGCACGCGACTTGACTCCCCTCTCGCTCGTGTCGAGGGACACGAGTTCTCAACCCCGGCAGCACACTTCCACAGCATGAGTATGGACCAGGGTTCTTCGTTTCGTGAACTTTTTTCTGGTCTTTCATCCCGATGGAGTGCATTCTCATTGCTCAAACTCATTCTGCAAGTTGTTTTTATGTATTTAACTCAGAAATGACATTTTATGAGTGAGTCTCGTTTCCTTAATAAAAATTTATGACGCTAAAAAGTTAGAATTGACAAATTGTTCCAGAGTTTTTGCGGAAAGATTTTGACTAACTGTCTTTTATGATAGAAAATTTTGTAAAATGGTTTCTAAAATTTCTTTTCATGATGAACACACTTGTTTTTTAATTATTCTCATATCTTTTAAAATAGCTTCGAAATTAAACTTTATGGAAACCACGTTTTTCATCAAAATTTGCCCAGTCGCTCTTTTAAAAATTGCTGCCAAAAAAAGTATGGCTTGTAAATTTTTTTCAAATGGTGTTTTATGATTGTATACTTGTCGGGAACCAATGATAAAAATTCAGGATAATTAAAAATGTAGAGCAACATTGCCTGGGTGATTTGAAATGGATTGGCCTGAGGGTGAGAAACTGTTTCGTTTCTCCGTTTGATACTGTCCTCGAAATCTCAACGAGATAGAGTTGCTCACCATGTGGATGACCCGAAAAATATTCACGCAATTCATTCGCCGGGAGAGCACTAGATCTTACTTCAAGTATACTCAATGAGACTTAGCAATAATCAAAAGTTTAGACCCGCACTGGTACCCCTTCATTTCGGTATTTATGTATCACAAAAAATTATATTTAAAATTATTATTAATGCATTTTATTGAAATGATGGCATTTCCCCATTTTCTTGAGATTTAAATTTAAAAGAAGCATAGTATCAAGTCGGAAAAAATTAAATAATCGCTATCGTCGTAATTACCCAATCAGACTTATCACGTGTTCTCGGATTTTGGTAGATTTTTAATCCTGGCAGCTTGGGAAAAAGACAAAATTCTCTCTTGCCTGTTTATACTCGGAAAAAATATTTAACTATTGCCGCACCCTTCACCAGATATGCCGCTCTGTTAGGGCGATGCAGTCTTCTCAGATAGCTGCCTCCGGGGCGTGTGTGGCATATCTCTTTCCAATGCGTGCTAGGTCTACGTCAGTATGGTAGTCTCCCTGAAACCTTAAGGATGCTAGTTTCGACTCTAGATTTCAACAATATGTACTCCGAAACTCTCAAAAATACGAAAAATTATGTACATATGATTAATTCGACTAATTAAGGCTTCACTCGGTGCCATAAGTAATTTTTTAAAGAACGTATACACATTCACAGGTGTGTCTCTGGTGTTAATAAATACCACTTCAAGTTTTTTTTTACGAAATATGACTGGAGTGATCTTATACCGAGGAACTTAAATTTTTTGGAACTGTTTCGAACGATAAAAGGATTTTATGTTTATAATATAAGACTTGGCAATATAAATTACTGTCATTAAAAGTATTTTTTGATAATAATTTCTTCACAGCTTGGTTGAAGAAATGTTCCTGTTGTAGACAGGGTGGAAAATACTGAGAACTATTGCCTTCTACGAAAGACCGGTATGAGTCCTACAATTCATTCACTAATCTGAGAACCACAGAAATATGAATAATAACTATGGAATGATAAAATTAAAGGGATATATATGTTTAAAAATACATAGTTGTACCAAAAATAAGAAATATTAACGACAGGCTTAGGACCGTATCTCATTATCGCGGATAAGACGACAACGGACATTGTTCCCGAAGAATAAAATAAAATATAAAGCGGGCGAGTGGCTGAGCAAAAATCCTTTCATAATACCCAGGCTAAGGGAAAGGATTACAAGTCTTTCGAATGAGAAGCAATTACCTCGCAAGTAAGGGAAGGATAAATGAAGTGATTACGAGAGGGTGGAATTGAAAGGACGGTGGTTATAAATATGCACGCATGATAGAGGCCCCTTTTATCCCGCCACCTTGAGAAGGACCCACACCACGGACGTATTCTTCTCTTGGGCTCACGGAAGGGGGCGGGGCGCGGTGGTTTGGGAAGGAGGTGTCCGGGCCCTACGGGTCTCGGCCTTAATGAATGTCTCCGGTCCGGGGACATGATTCTGGGGATTAGGCCTCCTCTCTCCCACTCTCTCCTGGGCGACTCGTTTTCGGAAAGCGCGTGGGATGAGAAAAGAGGGTATAGGAGGTTGGGGAGCAAGTTTTATAGACTGGGAAACAGCAGCATAATTGGGTCTACACTATTCTTCATTATGCCTTTTACTCAAGATATGTTTTTACATAGACTTTTGGAGTTTATTTTCTTGGCTGTCTTAATGTCTCATGACTGCATTAACAAACTGATCATGGGAAGATGAAATTATGAAAAAAATTATTTGTTTACTTCTTAACCAATTTTAACTCTTCTTAAGCAAATGGAATGTTTTTAGCTGGAAAGCTGAGCCGTAATTCAGTCATTAGATTGAATATCATCATAAATTTCTCTCTCTCTTTGAGACTCTTTCAGCAAATAATTCTTACTACATATTTTTCTTGGCTTTCATCATATTTAAGACCGAAATTAAAGGTTAAACATGAATAGATACAATCATGAAGAAGTCATTTTTTTCAATGCTAAACGAATTTTAGCTGTTTTAATGCTAATAAAATATATTTAGCTGGAAAGGTGAATTTCATTAATGAATCCATTAGTCATAAGAATTAGAATATATATTTTATTCCACGACAAGTACAAAATTGAAATCCAATTAATTTTTTAACTAATTAACCACAAATAATTTCCAATGGGGGCTCTTTTCCTACAAATTTATTATAGTTTCAAGAAAAAATTTGTACCTACCGTGCGTTTTTATTTCAAATTACGTATTTTAGTCTATTTATTTGATTATAATTATGTAATTATTTCGTATAAATGCATGAAGGTCTTTAGGAAAACAATTTTCATTATAACATTTTTATTGAATGCTCTTGAAATGGCAGTAAATCTCGACATGAGCAAAAAAAAAGACAGTGGACCAACATTCGCTCCCGTCTCCCGGTCTATATTAGGGTGCGAGAGCTTGGGCTTGCTACTGCGTGTCGCGAAGGATCAATGGTGATTGCGTGTCGCTTCGAAAGCCGAGCCGTGCATTTGGCATGGGGGGGAGGCGTTTTGTTGCCGGCCGCTTGGTCGGCCCAATTAGGCAAACTGTGAGTTCTCAATTACGCGGCGGGCACGTTGGAGGGGGGGGAGAGGTTGGATTTAGGGCTGCGCTGACGAGCGGGGTAATTAGCGACTCGCCCCCTCACCCTCTCCTTTCCTTCCGGCCTCCCCTCTACTACCTACCGCCCCACGGAGCATACAGGGGGCGGGCCCACGACCCCCTGATCCCCTCTCTGCGTGTCCGGACGACATGCTTCTTCCTTACTGCTCGCCCTCTCTGTGGCGGACCATGATGTGCGGGACATATTAGGGCTGGATTACCCGGAGATTTGATTTTCGAAGGTAAATACGAATAGCGAATTAATTGAAGATGTTTTGAGGCAGCCGTTTTGGCTGTCCATTTAGTTTTTATAGCTCAATTCAATGTAGCTTAATAATACTCAATAGCTAACTAAGTCCAATCCACGAGGATATTGGAGGTGAAGAGGCCTCTCTGTTAAACAGGAACCAGTGAAAATATCCCATTTCTATTCTAATCTATTCAGCCATTTTGTTACTAAAGATGGAAAATGCTACTTCGCCGTTGACATGAAAAAATTGGAAATAAACTGTCGGGTATGTTGATTCGAGGACGCAGGCATATATAGAAAATTAATTGAAGTTGAGGGGCAAGAAGGCTATGCAAAAGTTGCCCAATTCCTTCTCATATAAGATTCATTTATGTCACAGTTTCGGTCACTCTTTAATCATTTTCTTCACGCTGCACACAGGGGGTGAGCCCCCCACCATTCTTCCCCTCTCTGCGTGTCCGGATGACATCCTTCTTCCTCACTTCTCACCCTCTCTGTGGCGGGCCATGATGTGCGGGACAAATTAGGGTTGAATTACCCAGAGATACGATTGTCGTAGGTGGTCGGAGGTTGAAAAAAAACGGCCCTCGTATTAATAATAGCAGTTGCAAACAACAGCATTTAAAAGTTATTAATTTGATACATCATATCATCCTAAATACAAATTTCAGTTAGCAACCGTTATTATGGCTTATTTCTTCTTAAAATTCGGATTGATTTGCTTTCCAAAAACTCGAGTGGCAACTTAAGTGAACCCATTGAAATACACGACGGTTGACAACACATCTACGTACCGGCTGGAGAATTATCTCTTACAATATCCGTGATAATAAGGGAGCCATTATGACTGTTTACTGTCTAGTTTGTAATGGAAACGGAAGTTGGAGAAGAAAAGTATTCTCTGGAAAATTGGAATCAACAAAAAATCTTATGGTATGGTATTTGGTGGATGCGACCGACAGCTGAGGTCATTTGCGCCATGAGGGTAGGGTATGGAAGGAAGGGTGGAGAGAAACCCGGCGTCGGCATTAGCTTGCTCTTAACGAAAGGCGCCAAGGGGACCACGGCTTAACGTCCCATCCGACGGACGGAGTGTTGCGCTTGAAATGTCCTCCACACAACACTCAAGCAGGGATCGGGCAGTCTTTGAAAATTCTCTGCCACCGACGGGATTTGAACCCGAGCCCGCCAGGTGGGAAGCCAATACTCTAGCCACCACACCAACCCGATCCCAAAAAAATCTTATTTCACCATTTTCTTTTAGTGATTAAATTTGTTTCATTGAAAATTGACTCAACAAGGGATGTGGAAATGAACTGCCTGCCACATCGAGTGGCATGCAGGCACATATAACTATCAAAGTAACTGAAAATGAGAAGGAAGACATTTTTGATTGTCTAATTTAAAGGTGACGGAGAATTTTTGCATGAGGCTTTGCAGCGCTGGAATCCAGTTATACCCATTGTTTTCAGGCTAGCTGCTTTTAAGTTTTTTTTTCAATATCTTGTATGGTGTTAGGCACGATGTGGTGGAAGTTCATAATATCATTAAAATGATACATTGCAATATTTCCACTTATAGTTTTATTCTTACACAACGCGTTTCGTCATTACAAACGATAATGTCGACACTTGATAATGTCGTGTTTAATGATGAAACGCGTTGTGTAAGAATTAAACTATAAGTGGAAATAGTGCAATGTATCATTTTAATATTTTTTTTCAAGATAGCATTTAATGGCCTATGCTGGTCCCATCTTCAAATCAGGTCTGAATGCTGGCAGATGGAACGAAAGATGCCAAATTCCCATTGGCATCTTTCGTTCCATCTGTCAGCACTCAGACTAGGTCTGAATATAATGACAGTGGCAACGAAATTCCACGCAGAGAACAACTTCGACGCAACTAATCTGAAAAACATGGAGAGAACTTAACGGAAAATTGGCCATCACAAGATTTTTGTGCAATATGTCATCAATCAAATTTTCTGCTCCGAAGAGGATGAAAATTTTAATGGAAACTTTTAAAATAAAACAAGAGAAAATAAAATACAGATGTGAAAGAGGTTCCATTTCTGTGGGAAAATGAATAAATATTGTGGAATGGAGTGTGTAATGGGAAACTGGAAAAAGCGCTCTGTTTTGTTATCAGTGCTGCAACCGTAGAAAGGGTGGTTAAGTTATCAGGCACTTTGAATGTTGGATAAGGAAGGACTTGGGCTCAGAGGCAATGTACCAAGTCGGAGGCGAAGTAAATTTTTAAATTTATTTGCTGCAGGTCACTTTGGACATTTATATACCCTCGGGCGTACGAAGATATAATATTTTGAGAGTTCGTTTCCCTTAATGCTCTTTCTTCAGGAGATTTTTTTTCTGCGTAACGCGTACCGGAGGAAATTACACCATGAAAAGCTAAACTGAACTGCAGATTACAGTTAGCTGCAGCATTCACTAAATATAGTTGACCCTGCCAGATAAAAATTAGTCAGATCTCAAATCTTATGGTTATGGAATAGCAATCGAATTAAATATAACGATGAAAGTGCGTCAGCGGTGATGTCCTAACTGCAGTTGATAAATAGGTGAGGTTGACGAGCTGCCATAAAAAAAATCCTCAAATTTTGTTTCCAATGGGTTGATTTTGAATAAAATTTTTAATACAAATTAATTTTGAACAGTATTTTTGAAATAATGAATCAATAGTTATTAATTTCAGCGAATTTTTTTATCAAAATCCATTCGCATATTTTAGGCTAACTAAATTTCCGAATGAAAACTAAACGTTAAGGATTCTGGATTCGGGAAATACTCAATCATCAAACACCCTAAATACTTAAGTTGCAGTTCGAAATGTCAAGTCTGTCCTTCGAGGCACCAGGAACGCAAGTACAGCCATACTGACTTTATACCACCCCCAAGGAATTGCTTGTAATCCGCAAGCCACAGGAAAAGGGGTTCAGATATGACGTTCTGAGTGCAGATGATAGAAAAATATGGATAACTCGTGGCCATAAAAAAGATACGTAAAATTAGTTCCTAAATATTTGAAAGCTTAGAGTACGCTTGCTAATAGAACTTTTTAGCCTTTACCCGTGTTTATAATGATTTTTATCTTTAATAAGTACAAATATTCATCTTCATCCTTGTGCTGAGAAAAAACTGACGAGTGATAAACTAGCCAACAATTGAATCTGAGGCCACGTGGGCAGCAGCAAATTCGAGCTAAAAACCTCATGAGCGCGGGCATTACGGTTTTGGTTATTGGGTTCGGAAAATATCAAGTCTAGCCAGCCACCCTCACTGGCTTCAATGCGGAATGACATCTCCCGCCTTCGAGGCACCCTTAGAGCAAGTACCTACCAACATAACGACTTAATCTCGCCCTCATAAATGCTGTGTGTGGCCACAGAACGCCGGTTTATTTTTTTTATTTCGCTGCAAAATGCGAAATGTTCGCTGAATGGCCGACGTTTTCGGTGTGCTCGCGTGCGCTTACAAAAAAAGAAGAAAGACGTCGGGGCGCAAACTTGCCTTCCACTCACTCCCACAGCGCGCGCTCATGAGAAACGATCGCCGCGCCATTAGTGCGAATTTACGAGGCCGCGGGCGCGCGCTGCGCTCTTGAACGTCACCCCCCCGGCCCAAACGCTCACGAATACTCGCGTGTGCCACCCTCACCACAATCAACACCACTTCCACAGCTCACCATGGCATAAGGACAAAAACCCTAATATCTCCCTTGACGATTTTTTACAACAGTTGGATCGTACCTTCAGACTCTGCTGTATAGGTCTGACTAGGACCGATTTCCAATCGACTTTGGTGTAAACTAGATGTACCAACTTAAGGGTGAATGGTGATATTTGGTGGAACTGCTTAACATGAAACATAATACACTAATACTATATGTTCCGCAGGTTTTTTAATGGTACAGCGCAAGGACCTTTGAGAAAGGCATATTGTAGTGTGGAAAGCTGGTTCAACCAAAACAAAAATTTGTGGAACATACAATGCAAGTGTATCTGTGATTATACTTCATAAAATAGATGTACTTATATTTCACCAGTTTCCAGCAGCGACGTCACATTTTTCGACTTTGTGTGAACTTCTCGACCATAACAAGACGTAGTACGATTGATTCTGTAGGGCTGGCCTCGACAGGGACGGTCGGGGAGTTCGGTCGTGTTGGGTGATCGAGTCGGAACGCGTGTAGCGCCTTAAAGCGTAAAGGCCTGGTTGCACGATACATTAACACATACGGGTTAATGTCTAAATGTATGAACGCGAGAATGAATGCCAAAATGCACCGTATAACCACTCAAATTGTGCGAATTCATGCACAGAAAATAGAACCTGTTCTTTTAAAATAAATAAGAGATCGTAGCACTTTTCCACAATTTATTTACTGCGTACAACGCAGTAAAAATATTGTGGAAAAGTGCTACGATCTTTTATTTGTTTAAATATGTCTAACTTCCACCAATTGAAGCCTGAATCTGTTGAACTTATGCGGAGAACCTGTTCTCTTTGGTTCATGTATTCGTACATGTTTCGCTCCGGTCCACCAAAATCATTCACGCAAACGTACATTAACATGTACGTGTTAATGTAGGTACCGTGTAACCAGGCCTTCCAACCGGTGGGAATCCTGAGAAAAGTTTACCCACATACAGTTTTCGGGAAAGCATCAAATCTTATTTCGATCCCCATATAGGGGGAGCACTGTGGGGCATTAGAAGGTAGGAATCGAATGCAGCAATTGCAAGAAGTTGTATCACCTAAATTGTGCCCCAAAAACGCACCAAATGCATCTTGCAGATCATACCGACTTAAATCGATTTGTTTCTCTTGAATGCTATGAGTTTCCAGAAGACATCACTTCCCAAAGTGATCTATACATATTTTTTGAAGACACAAAACAAATATTAATCTAAATACATTTTAAACATGTAAAGTTTTACTGTTTCAGTCAAAAAAATAATTTATTTTGAGCTTAAAATCACGAAAACGTAAAATTTTAAAGTTACATCATTGGATTTTTATTTAATGATATTTCACCATCTCTCACTGCATTAATATACTTACAGGTAAGGCAATGATCGATTCAGTAGCTGAAAAAGGCTATATTTCTTTGATATATTATAAATTTAAAAAAATGTGCTACGCAGTAAATGAAAATCTGGTGTGCCATAAGTGTGCTATAACTGGAAAACGGTGTGCCAATAAACTGGATAAAGGGTGCCAATAACAGAGATTATTGTACATTTTTAAACAATTATTTTTACTAAATAGTTGTTCGCTCACAAGGGAAACTAAAGAAACATGTCTCTCAGTTCAATGGCAAGTTATAAATAAACTGAAATTGTGATACAACGGTCACAAGAGTTAATTTTCTTCGTCAAGGTCCTTAAAGTGCCAATAACTGGGTAGTTTACCCTACCTACGAGAGGGAGTGCGTGGTCGTAAGGTTTGGGGGCTGCCCCCACCCATGCCTCGAGACATTATCTAGGAGAGTCTGGGAGGGATGGGTTGGGGGCAATTGAGCGGGGATGAATGGAGGCGAAGACAGCACCCCTCCACCACCCCCTCCCGCTCATCGCCTCCGGCCCGTCCAATTTTTTACTTCCGCCCCACAATCCACCGCGAGGGCTAATGCGACTTTAATTGCGGCTGCGGCCTTCCTCCTCTTCGAATCTGTGAGCCCTCGGGACGCGACGGCGTCGGACACCATTACGTGCGCTTATGAGACGGAGACGAGGAAGGGGAAAGTAATGCTCAGGGAACGATGCTCATGCACGAGGGAGGAGTGGAAGACATCAGAAAGCGAACACACGCCATTCCATCCAAACGAATATCAATCCATAGCCATAAGCAGCCCTTGTTACATGTTAGATTCTTAATTACTGAAACGTAAAAAAAATTAATGACTGTTTTTTAATTTGTCTTTTCTGAGACCTTATTCACAAAGTCCGTTGAGCTTAACTCACTGTATTTAACATAAAATCGAGACAGTTCTCTCAAAGAGTTCTCTAAAAGAGCCGGCCTCGGTGGCGGTGGGGTTAAGTCCTCGCCTGCCAGACCGCGGGTCGCGGGTTCGAATCCTGCCTGGGTAGGTGGTCCCTATCCAGGGCATGGATGTTTGTGTCTTGATTTCTTAATTCCTATGTTGTAAAGGCTTCTATGTGTATGCTTTGTTTACGGGGAAGTTGAAATTAAATAAAAATTAAAAAAATCAGGATTATGTTACACGGTTACGCTACAGTTCCGGTTACGTTACGGTAACGGTAATATGGTGAAGTCGATTCCACGAAATCACGCCCGCTCAACCGTATTACGTATTTTATCGTTTTCAGTGACGCATTTCATGTTTGATATTTATTCTATCGCCTTGAAATTTTTGAACATATTGCGTGGACACCTGTCAGCATTTACCTCCTCCTCAAATTATAAAATTTAACATATGAGAGAATACTTAAGTAGACGTTTCAAATTGAAGACACGGGAAATTTTTTTAACTAGGATCCAGATTGGAAATATCGAGATGGTGGCATAAATTCTAAAGTAATAGGTTGCCATAAAAATTACGTAAATACGAATGTTCACTGTCTGCTTTTGTAGATGTACGCAATCCAAAAGTAGCTCTTATTACCTAATTCACATATTCTTGCTATGACGCTATGCTGTCCTCGATGTCTCTGGAGGTGCCATGTACCATCGACCGTAGATTTTAGGAGGTTGCTGGATGTCAATTGTGAGAAAGAAATCCTTGTCGGAAACTGACTCGAACTGTGAAAATCAATGACCATTGAAGGCAATCGATTATCATCGGCCATAGCTTTCGCATTTTATTATTTTATGACCACTGTACATATCAGAATCAATCGGTAAAATTTAACACAATTGGAACTCAATGTAAAAAAATCACCTTTTCAGATAACCCAATTATGTTTTAAGCCTTGACTGGATGATCGTGGAAGTGCGGATTGGCGCAAATCCTGGTAATATTTTACACCGGACGTGAGGAACCATGCATGGTGTACTCGGGCGACAACGCAATCGCTTTGGAAACTGCATCGCGTAAAACACCCTAACTTGCGCAAATGCGTAAACACTTGTCCCGGAAATAGCCCCTGTTCTAACTGAGAACATATGCCCGAGCAGATCCGGACATCCGTTCTTCTGTTCACACATGTGCTCAGACATGGTGGATACATGTAACTGGTTGAAAGGTCTAGTTAGTTGGCGGGAGGTTAATTAAAAGTACCAGCATTGTGAAAATGCATTCGGTGAAAGAGAAATGGAACTGTACACAACCTGCACCCCTCACCCATAGTACAAATGGACATAAAGTCACGATATAACTGAGAACTTCAAGCTTGACTTTGTGAAACCTCTCCATACAGGAAATAAAGGAGCAAAACTTTGTCAGTATAATATAAATTATATTGTCAGTAAAACTTTGTCAGTTGTAATAGTGAACCTGACAAAGTTTTACTCCTTTATTCCAATAAAGTCACGATATTTGCATACTCACTCCTCGTTCCTCACATCGGAACTTCGGTTTTCGTGAAGCGAATCACCCGGATTTCACCCCGAAAAAAATCATTCACGGTCTCTTTACCTTTAATTCCCCTCCATCGCAGAATGTTCAACTTAAATTGTATTCTACGAGCTCCCGATTAGAGGTCAAATCATCACTGAACAATATCTTTGCTTATCGGTGTTCAACTCGGTTCTTCCGCTTTGCAAGGCACACTATCCCATCCGCTTATCTATTAACTGAGGGTGTTTCAAGTGTAGCTATCATAGCGTAAATCTTATAACGCATGTGAGATATGAAGGGCCCTCTATCAGATCGAACGACCGGCGTAATCTCATAGGACACTCATCTAGCATAGTAGTGATTTCCGTTCGTGACGCTCGAAGAAGCTCAACAGGTGTGGCACGTTGACAAAGGGTAGGTTCCTTTCCAAAGGTGAGATGAAGAGTCAGGTGCGTAGAGGTATTACTATTTCTCTCGCGTGATTGGTGCAGAGATGAAATTAATCCCTACCATATTCAAAGAAAAGGCTGCCCCCCCGTCACACTGTAGAGTTCACTGCTTGCCACCCACCCCTTTAATTGGATGAGATGGCTTTTAAGATCAATGTTAGAACTATATGATGATGGCCACACGTAAAAATAACTGATGATAAGTTAAGGAACGGTTAAGTAGCGAAGATGGCCTTAACTTCTTCATAAAAGAGGAAATAATCAACCAATGGACCAAGGAACAGTTCGTAATCGCGGGAATTTCGTATTATCCGAACTAGTTACTTGCGTTCGAGATTATAGGAAAGTCCAAGGGACCGGAAACCCAATCCGTTATAGGGAGGATTTCGTAACATGCGTTTTCGTTATAAACGAGTTTTACTGTATTATTGAAACTAAATTAAATTAAACATTTCATTAAGTTAGCACGCAAAGATATATCTACCAATAGCTGTCAGTGGTTGTCGAACCTTACGCTTTCCGCCGAGGTGGTGAGCTCTTTTTAACTTTACGACGCGAGGCTTGGTCGAGGCTGACCCCTCGTCTCTCGTGGACATCTCTAGGAATCGATGGGGACGATACTTTATGGCCGTCCCGATAAATATTGCTGGGGCGTGACGGAGTGAGGGAGGGAAGAGGAGGGGGGATGAGGAGTGGGGGCGCACGGGTCGTGTGTACCGGCGAGGGGGTGGGGGAAGGGAGGGGAGGGTCGGCTTCCTCCGCCCCACCCACGCTGCTGTTACGAGGTGCCCATCACTCGTGTATTCGTGCCCGGTAGTGCACAAACACTTTATCACCGCAGGCACTGAAAGATTCCGGAGACATTCTTGATCGCCATAGTCCCGCTAGACAGACGCATCACTCATATTTCTGATCGGTGGATAAACTTTGAGATTTGAGGAACTAATGGAAATCGAAGGAAATAAATCTATGTGACGAATAGTAGGCATGCATAGCTCCTACTGATGTCGACGGGTCCTCGGAAAGTTTCTTTTTTCCTACTTCTGATAATATCAAGGCGTTTTCATGAATTGAAATTTCTGTTTTACGATTGAAAATGTTCTGAAGCCGTGGTTAACAATTTGAAGAAGCTCGAATCAACGATATTGAAAAAAGAAATAATTAAAGAAACGGTCAAGGTATGTCAAGAGAGATAGTTATTTTCAAAAATCATCTCTATTTACAGCCATTTAAAAATAAACTGGATGCGCTCGAAATGTGGGTGTGGAGTAGAATGGAGAAGGGGAAGTGGCCGGAAAAAAGAGGGAAAAACGAAGTGATAAATATAATGGGTGTTAAGTGGAACTTCTAGATGTGATACGAAGGATACTGAAGTTTGGAATAAGGATAGTACTCAGAGGATCTTAAGTAGCTAAGCAAGGGAGGGTAATTGAAATAACCGTAATTTTAAACAGGATGTAAGGGAGTAGGCCTTAATATGAATAGGGCAATTTCCTTCCTCAAAGAAAACGAAAGGCATTGATTGCGATTCGTCAAGCACCATTAGGGTATTCATAATATAAAAAATTATTTAGTTTTAGAAATCCCAGTTTAGACGAATGTTAATGGTCAATTTTAGCCTCATTTGAAAAAGGCCAGATTGGCGCCCATGCGATTCCACTCTACGTGACGTCACAGGTACCCTGATGCTATAATTACGAGTAGTCAGGAGTTTTACATCGTCTGAGATTACCAATACATGCATGAGGCATAGAGCCACAACCTGGGTCGATTGAAATAAGAATGGGTAAAAATAGACACGCACTTTCATTATTTTAAGTACAAAATATTTCGCCGAGAAGGGTGAAAATGGACATGTACTTTCATTATTTTAAGTATTAAATATTTCCACCGAATTACGCCGGGGACTGCTTTCTTTAATATCCGAAATTTCCCCGTCGTATGGTGTCCGTAAAATGCTATCCGGTTTGCAGCCGCGTTTGTCTCTCGGTGTTCGAGTCGTCCACCGAAATGTCGGCAACAATGAAGACCCTGACACGGCTGAAAACCCCAGAACGATTCATCAATACGCAAAGCGCCTCGCTCGAGTCCTCCGTACTTTGTTGGCGCTGGGATGGGTGGGCGCGGGGGAGGTGGTGGCGTGGAGTTTGACTCCGCCACACCGCGTCCTCCGCCTCGCCCAACAACCTCCACATCCCTTTTCCGCGAAGTGACGAGGAGGAGCGCGCTTGATCGCCCGGGCGCCCTCCGGAATACAGAGTGGCACCCACACGGGCATAAGGGAGAGGGAAAAGGGATGAGTAGTAGGAGGAGGAGACGGTGGTTGTAGGGGAAACATATATCCCTCCCTCCATCCTTCTTATGGCTCCACGCACCACCGGAAATCCCCCACCCTCCTCAACTGCGCACATTAGCCTCCGCGTCAATCAGACAATTACCAGAGGCCGGGGTGGAAATAATAATCAGCACGGCGAGGGAAAGCGATACCTCTTGCTCCTTCTCTTCGTATTCGGACCCCGTGGTTTCTTCCTCGCCCATCGGCCGAACACGTTTCAGGCAGTCCTGCACTTTGCCGGGCGTCGGCCCTCTCCTCTCTCTCCAAAGGCGGAAAAATATATATTTACGCGCCTGTGAAGGTGAGCTTCCGGAACATAGTTGACGGCGGATGACAGTTCTTTCCTTTTTCTTAACAACAAATTCTATCCTCGTAGTTTACCTTTCTCTATTAGTACACCGCGGATGGGTGCTGATATGATATTCTTAAGGTGACGCTTGGCTGCACTGTTCATGTTTTGTTCTTTTTGTAACCTTTAGCACTTTAGCTCACCCCTTGAAATTTTCTGGGTGCATATAGTGGAACTTTATAAGCATTTTCTTCAAATTAAACATTATTTATGCTGAGAAAATGCGGGTACAAATTTCTCAATTTGAGATTTTGGCCAATGTTTTAATAAGTCTAGTGTGGGTATTTATCGGAATTCTTTCAAGAATAAAGCTTGAGTTATAAGAAATTAATGCGCCACGAAAAAATATCAATCAATTGGAAGTGACGCGTCCTCGTAAGCGTATATTCCCCCAGTAATTATGGTGATTCAGCAGTTAATTTCTTTGGCGTGAAATTAAACCATATCCGAAGCGTGATCTTGAAGTCTCTGAATATTGAGCTGAGGCGTCGAAATTAGTTTATTTATTTATTCTCAGTGATACACAGTGCACAGCGCTTATAGCGCTCTGCCAGTTACAAAAGTGCAAGCTTACTTTTCCCACAAGATGAAGAGGTTGATTTTTCAAAAGAAATTGGTGTCATTTTCAAGAAAATTTTAAAATATGCTCATATAATGGTTCATAATCGAATGCTAGCCATACATTTACTCTATATATGCTATATATTATGAAAATTTAATTGAATTATCTGCTATTTTATCAACCTCTTATGGCGACACTTGTATAGGTATTCGCAAACGCTGATTAATTCAATACTTTGTGCATAGCGGGGACAAAAAAATAATGTATAGTTCATTTTAACTTTAGATTCATGATATCAACCAAATTCAGGCTTATTACCAAACCGATTTTTATAGCTAAGAGCAAAATTGAGCCTCAAAATTATCGTTAAATAGCATTAATTGAAACAAATGGCTCTGTGGTCGGCTAACTTACCTCGAAGAATTGTAAAAACTCAAATTTAGGAGTAAACCAACCAAATTCTCTACACCGTTGCGTTAATATTTTTCCCCCTAGCAAACAGTATTTAAATAGTAAAAATTTTTAATCAAGGAAATAGGTCTGTTTAATAAAATTTAAAAGTTCCTGTCTATTTTATGTAAATAAATTGTGCTGTGACGATCCCTTAACTATACGATTTGAAGCAAATGATTGAGTAGTGGTACAGAATGACCTAGCCGTCGACGCACCCGAACACTCAATTTTACTGCTAGTATACTCGTCGTCTTTTATTAAAACAAGTCTTTAAGGAGTGTGAAAATCGTTTCTTTTTTTTATCTCGCAGTAGTCAACCTGCCTCCTGAAGCCCAAGTCTTCTTGTCCAATTTTTTTCACTCCCTTTCTTCCCCCCTTTCATTAATGGCTCACCATACAGATAAATTAACATATTATTCCACTGACTCTGTCCATTTCCTTACTCTTCCTGCTACTTGCGACCGTCATCATACGCGTGTCACAACCAGCCAATGAATATATAAGAGATGGACGGCTCGCTCTCCGCCTGCAGTGAGTGCAGAATCATCATGAATCGATGTTTGCTTGGACACATGTCTGTCTAAATATTTACCCAGGAATTATGATTGAAAATTAGTGCCATAATGCCTCAGGAGCCTCTGGATACTGAAGTCAGTTTAACAAGCGAAAACTTCGTCAAAACAAGTCAAGAATTCATAATTATTTCATACATTGTATTTGAACCCGTGTTCAATTAGAATCGACATCGTATCAATCATGAAATTTAACTCATGGGATTATCAAACAAAGAATGGCAGCGTATCGAAGAAGGAAGGAGCGGTTACCATCGACTTGTTGGAAGTTCGACCACAGAAAAGTCGACCTGCAGACGACGCACTATCTTGCAGTGATATTTGCCCTTTCAACAATTGACCTTTCTGACAATTGGATGGAAGTAATTGATGGAGATTCACAGTTTAATACTATCTAATGCAAATATTTGTTCATATTTTGCTAAAATATTCCATCTCATTGGTCATTTCCCTTCATTTTTACCAGAAAGTCAGGGTAGATATAGTGCAAAACGTGCATCGGATATTTCAATTTGTTTGGATTGCCGTGTTGATATACTCAACTAACATTTTACTTAATTTTCTGTATTAATTTACTAACGACTGGAGGAGTAGTTTATTAGCTCTTATGAATTCAATTTTCATCACTACTCTTGGGTTATGATAATCCATATACCAGTTGATTTACCAAAATAGTAATTATTTTCTTGAGGTATCCAAACATGTTTAAAAGCATTAGAAAGCACAACCAAGCACTATAGCCTATATAAATTTCGGATCCAAAATTATGTGCCACGGAAAAGTATAAATTTTTGAATAACGGTCGATGGAGTACCTACACTCGGGGAGTCATGTTTTGCATTTTTCATTGGAAATTATACATTTTGACGCATGATCTTGATGAACGAATTAGGAGAGACTTTCACGAAGGACGTGGGTAAAAGAATCATTCGGGGGGTTTTTGGATGAGGGAATGCATTCTAGTGGGATTCACCACTACGCTAGGCCACCTAAGACTGCGGTATTGCCTATATTTCAGGGGAGTTTTGAACCCCCTTCAGCCTGTGGTATCTGTGCCTCGCAAGATATGTCATCATGAATCAAGGGTTCCAACGGTAACATAAGTCCCTAATTATACCTCATTTCCCCGTCAAACTCAGATCGCTTTGCCCGTCTGGACGCGAGTGGGGACTTTTGTAATCATATTTAAATGCGCGGTGAGTTACAATACAAATAGAGGATCCGACTTGAGGATCCCCTTTTTTTTTAATATTCGTGGTTTCATCCAAGGGGACTCCATTAAAGTAGACCCAAGTACATGACGGATAAGCGGTATATCTGTTGCAGTTTCGCGCGAATTTTACTTGGTGGCGCCACTAGGCAGCTGTATCTCGTTCAGCGTAACTTTCGCCGTTAACCGAGGTAGAAGTGGTATTTTTTAATTTACAATTATATCGTAAGCTTTAAATATGTGGTTTATATGATTAATTGTCTAAGTTACATATTACTGCCGTGTATTTCTTCGTGAAAAGTGGATATACGAGTGGTATATGACTGGTAGCGCCGCAAGTGGGGATTTGGAAATCTGATTTTAATGCGCGCGGAACGATAACAATTCTAACAGCGGACTTGAGAATTATCCAATTCAACATTCGTGGTTTCATCCATCGCGGTCGCAAAATGGCCGCGCGGCCGCTGAAAGCTCCACCCGCCGCGGCGGAGTCGGATCCGTGAGCAAGGATTTCAGACACGTCTCAGCATATTTGGGCGCGTGTGCGCTTTCCGAATTGAAATTCAAGCTGTTGATATTTCGAGCGCGGTGGTCGTCGTTTGACTGTGGACCGCCTTGGAGGCTAAAAGCGTGCGTTAGCGGATCGTCAGCTCTCGCCAATTAAAGATGTCACCGCTGCGCAACGCGCTCGCCATTGTCTCAAGGCGTGTCACGTAGTTCCACTGCTCTTTCTCAATTAAACAGCTGACTGGCATTTAGCCGTTTAATAGTTTTTTTTCAATGGGGGCGCAATTCCTATATGAAGTTGTACGGTCCACTTTTTTTTGATGCAATTACAACAAAGCGTTTCGATGTAGTATAGCGCCACTTACAAATTAAAGTTTGGATTGGCATATTCCAAATAAATTTTGGGTTATAACTTACTATTGACTTTTTCGATTAGGTATTTTATTTTTTTATTTAAAAGTATTTTTATGCAATTTAACTAAATAACTCCTACGACAATCCTTTTTCTCTAAAAATATGAAATTTAATACAAAGTTCCCGGGAATGATTTGTATTAACAACTCTTTTTTGTTCAATTGTCTCCAATATTTCCATAAAATGTATCAACTCCGTTCGCGTATCTGTAGATACTGCCGCCACCATTGATTCATAGCGACGTAGCTAGCAAGGCACAGATTCCGCTGGCTGAATGTACACACCTACAGTGGCATCGTTGCATTAGGATGCACTGTTCGACATCTGTACTCATGTGAAGCATCATTTATACGACATTCCTATTGCATGGGCTCGTATATAGGAAGTGGAAGTGAATCTAAACCCTTAGCGGGAATTTGCGGCAGGCGACTTCGGTCAGTGCATGCAATAGAGTATGGGAAGTATAGCTGTTACTTACATCGCGATTGCTCCAGGCTGGGAGGACTGAAAAATAACAAGAAAACATTGGAGGGTCAAATATTTGTTGCCTAAAATAAAAAAATACAGCAAAAAATTAAAATGTCAATTTCCGAATTTGAATTTTCATAAATCAAGTCGGCATGACGTGTATTGCTTTAGTTGGAGGGAACAAGCAACCGGCAATCCGAAGAGCAATTACATTAATCAGAAAAGAAACGAATCTGGTGATTTTCAGATTGAATGTAAATATTTATCAATAGGGTATCTCATATCAAATTTGATGCTTAAGTTCACTTGGTGCTTCTGCTCTTACAACGTATTTGCGAGAACCATTTTGCTGTCTAAATATTTATGAAAAACAATTTGTATTTCCAATGAATATTAAAAAAACTAATCTTGGTTGCAGTGGCGCAACTAGGAAACTTTGGGGGCATGAAGGGGCCTGGGGCGGGAAACTTTCAGGAAAATTTTTTAAAATTGGCATGCCAAGAAGTACAATTTAAATCATTTTTGGCACATAAAATCTAGCTTTAAGCAGATGCAGTTACTATATGTCAAAACTAGAAAATTGTTTTAATTTTTTCTTAATTCCTCTTAGGGCTTCGGGGGGGATATATCCCCTCATCCCACCCATAGTTACGCCACTGCTTGGTTGATTGTGTTCTTAAGTTTCTCCAATATTTTCACAACTGACATATTTTACCTCCGTTAGAGCACCTGTAGTCACTGCTTTTGCCGGTGATTCATGATAGATTTGCTACTTGGGAACGGATTCCTGTGACAGAATACAAACAGGTACCTATCGCGGTGTTAGGATGTATTGGTCGACATCTTCACTCAAGCTGAACAACTTTCGTTGGTGCGGCATGCGCACTGCAAGGGCTCGTATGAAGGTGGGGAAGGAGGGCTAATTGAAACCCTTGGCGGGCATTTGCGGCAGGCGACTACGGTCGGTGCATTCCCGAAATAGAATGGAGTGGTAGTATGTGAAGTGCATCGCCCTCCATTGGTCGGGTTGACTGCTAATCGAGTCACGAACGGTCGCCGGGGCCGTGCTCACTCCGTGCACGCTCATAGGTCGTGATTCGAGCGATCTGGAGCCGTAGCCCGGACACCTCGATCACGCGTTCGAACAGTCACTGGCGTGATGGGCACGCAGCGATGCAAATGAAATTATCCATAATAGCTCTCCTTCGACGAGATGAGTGGCTGGTCGCCGCGAAAACCCGTTCCGAATGCGCCCAACAAGTCCGATCTATCTCCTTGGGGGAAGTGATTCGTGATCGATTTGATAATAATTATATGTTTTCCACTTAATAATTCTTACTTAAAACTAATTACAGTTTTTATAGTTCCTTTAAATTGCCATCAATACAGAGCAGTGAAGTGCCTGGGGAAGAGGGGCTCATGGGGACGCCCCCCCAAAACCAATTCATTTTAGCAGAAAAATAATCACCGATAAAACAAAATTATTCTACTCCACCAATATGTTTTAGCAAAACAGCATCGCAGTGACACATCAATTGTGTAATTTTAAGTGCTGAAATAGCGTAAAATGTGATTTCTAGAGATAAAAATGTTCATATTTTCTCCATTTTCTTCCATCTCCCTGACCCCTGGGTCGTTTTGTTTTTGAACATTGTTTTTAGTTGAGAGAAGGAGACTTATTTTTAGGAAAATGATACAAAATGCCTCGGACACTCGAATTAATAAATAAAGTTTTGAATGACGCATCCGAAATTTAATTTAAATTCTTCCATGAAATATATTGGGCTGGTAAGAGTCAATTATGCTTCTGATAGAACATGGCAATGCATTTGACCTTAAATATCGCATACTATTGAATTTACGGAGCCAGAATTGTTGACATGCATAATAAGTATGGAAAAAAATTACCAAACTACCCTCAGAAAAGTGATATTTTTCCTCAAATGCTTACCTATGAGGAGCAATTTTTAAAAGTTGCACAGCATTACATCTTCCAGTGATTTTTTTTTATTTTCCCCCAACCGTTGGTAACAGTGATACTTTTAATCCGCACAGCAGCACAGTGACGAATGATACTATAGAGTAAGCGTACGTATCACTTTCACCTTTATCACCTTCCCTTACACTCAACTCTCTCTCTTTGCGTGGCTTAAGTCTTTATCTGCAGGCAGCACAGGGAGTCTTGAAGAAAGTTAACGAGAGTAGAAAGAAAGTAAAAACGTGGAATTTACCGTCTCATAAAACTTAAAGTTAAAACCGTCATTAATCGTAATCAAGATTCGTCACTAATTAACTTTGTTCATGCCTTCCACTCAGCAATGAACGCCAGAATGACATGTGTGTAGGGTGTTCAAATATTTACTGCTCGTATCGGCCAAATCACTCGTCTATGGTAAATGGCTGAGAGGTTGAGAGGCGTGGGCGCGTCGATAAGTCGATTACCACTGAGGCCGTGTCGCTGCGTGAGACTGCAAAACGAGTTGATGGCGTTCATGTGGCCGGAGGTACGATCACACCCAGGGGTGGTCTGGCCAAGTCGGCTGGTTGGCAATCGCCGAGGGCCCCGAGCTTAAGGGGCCCCTAAACCCTCGAGTCTAACGTGAAGCGTATAATAAAGGTGTAAAAAGAAAAGGTTGAGATTACTTGAACCAACATTTTTTTCGGTTATGAAATTCTACTTTCTCATTACTTGCTTTTTCTCTGAAAAGGAAGGTTGCCTAAATGGCAGCAATTTTGGAAACAAAACGATTTAACTCAAAAATAAGTGACACAATGTAATAAGTTCTTAGTGCTGTTTCATATGAGGAGGTATGTCTACTTCTCTCACAATTTTTGGGGAATATCAATTCCAAGTTTAACACATGTATAAAAATTCAATTTCAAACCTCTGCAAACGGTGCGATTTTGGCAACCGGTTTCCCAAATCGCACCACTGGAGGCCAAAATTAGGAAATGATGTTTCAACGACACAAGTTATTTAAGTTTTTTTTAGATCCCTTAAAAGAGCAAACATGTGCATTAAAATACCCGTAGCATTAGGAACGGAAAAAGTATTAATTAAGGCATATCTTTGACGTTAATAATAGATGCAGTTTTTTGCTCCATAAAAATATGAAATAACTGTAACAAAATTTAAAATTCTTTTTATCGGTGTTTATGCTTTGGAATAGTCTTGTCACGGCGGCATTTTTAAGACTACTTGCACAGGTGTTGAGAGACGTGGTGCGATTTGGGAGCGACGGCCATTTTATATGAAATCATTTCCACACCTAAACATGTGATCATAACATGCTTTTAATAGCACTAAATGGACTACAATAGACTTTAAAAATATGATCTGCAGCTAAAACTATATAAACACTACTTATTTGTTTTCAGTATTCCTGTAAAAAGACGAAAGAAATAGCAGAAGAGACACTACTTTTCTTAATACCTACGCACCTGACTTGTCACTACACTGGTGGTCACAATAGGGTGGTTTCCAATTATTTTTTTATTGCCTAAATCGAAAGATTATTACTCCTAGAGTACGTATTTCACGCTTTTAGATTTTTAAATGACGATATCTATTTTTCGCGATTAAACGAAAAGTGAAAAATTCCAAGCGCGCGAAAACGCGACGGCTAAGTAGGAATGATGGGAAAAAGTCCGTGTGACGTATTTCTGGTTCCCCCTGCCGACTTGTGAGGTGACCTTGGGGCGAGGCTTGAGCGCTGATACGACGCGGGATGCTAGCAGGTAGCCGAGTACCCTGCTAGTTGGTAGCGCCTGTCTTAAATAAAGATTATTAACACCTTATCAAACGAAGAAAACTTTCCGACCTTAGCCAGTTTTAATAGGTGATTATTAAGAGATGTTTCCCTGAGCTCTGTGCCTTCTGCATGCATTGGTAATCTCAGACGATGTAAAACTCCTGTCTACCCGTATAGAAACTAGGTCCCTGTGACGTCACGTGGAGTGGCATCGCATGGGCGCCAATATGGCCTTTTTCAAATGAGAATAAAATTGACCATTGCCATTCGTCTGAACCGGTATTTCTAAAATCAAATAACTTGTATATTATGAATACACTAATGGTGGGTAACGAACCGCAATCAACGCCTTTCGTTTTCTTTAATGAAGGAAACTATCCTATTGAGGTGTGGCGTGCTTTATGACGCAGGAAGTTTGAAATACAGCCATTAGATTGCATGTATCACTAATAATTTGCTTTCCACAGGCAAGTTGAAGGAGTACATACGTATCAATAAGTAATAGTAGTTTCAGAAAATAATAGATCACATAAATCATGAAATTCTAAGAAAGTTAGTGAAAATTATTCACTGTTAATCCATTTCTCTTCGTTCATTCAAAATGTTAAGGAATAATTGAAAAATACATGTTGTCAAAGCATCTTTTAAATATGAATGAGGCTCCCCTAATAATATTTTATCAAGGTTCGTTTTCATATAGGTACTATAAGACTATGCCGCGAGTCGAACGCTTTTTCGCATGCATTTTTTAAGTCCAAATTATTGTACAAGTCTTTACAATTCGTAAATGACCAATCCTAAGTAAAATAATTGTGGAGCAAGCATTTTTTGTTACCGATCCATGACCTAAATTGTCTCGTTTAGTAATGTATTCTTATATGCAACGGATTTTCTAGTGGTATAGGAGTAGATTACTACGATTTATTTCATATTTATTATTCATGAAAGTACCCCTCGCATGAAATTTATAGCAGAATTCAATTGTTGACGGAAGAGTAATTATTCAAGTGAAATTCTCAGGTAAAAATATTAAACAATTATTTATAAAAATTATAGGTGCAAAATGTTTAAAATATCTTTTAGAGGAAAGGAGATAGTTGTAATGTAGGCCTTAGTATTTGATTCTTTATAGGGGTAAGGAGAAACAATATAAGATTAAAAGAATCATACGTACGATGCTAGAATTCGGGCTAGTGCAATGGTTATGCATAGCTTAAGAATCGGGAGTGGGTCGGGGCGTGGAGTGAGAAGACTGGGAGGTGATGAAAGTGTCGAACCCGGGTCGCCCACGCCCGGTGGCGACAGCGGTCGGCGGAGGACAGGTTCCCGTCACCTGCCATGCACGTCTACCTCCCCCCTCTTCCCTCTACCAATTGTCAGTCCCAGCATTGAACCGGGAAAGAGCTCGATTCACGGAGATTATATGCGGCGAGGTGCTTTTAAACACGGTCCACGCTCAAACAATAGGGACAAGTACAGGAATTACTCAGCTGATTGTAAGGTGATTAGCGGAAGTGAGCTGCCAGCAATATTTAATTCAGCTAGTTTCATTCGCTGTTCAATGTTATTTTGCTCCCATGATTGGTCAACATATACGAGTATCTTCAATGGGTATCCGTGTTCTGCGGCCGCTTCGTCAAGAATTTACTAGAACGGTATGGCATATAAAAAGTGAACCAGTCCTTGTTGAAGTCGATTCATAAGTATTTTATGTAAATTCATCATTACATATTAAATGACTGATCAATGGCTATGACGGTCGAGTAACAATTGGTAATATGAGCTACTAAAATTATAATAAAAAGAATATGTCAGATAAAAGCAGTCAATTGGAAGGTTGAGGTACTTACTCAAGTTATGTTTTGTTTTTTGAATTGGTACATGTCCTCCTATGTTGCAACAAATGTTAATTTGCGTGACAGTACTTTTAAGCATAGTTTTTCTCTTTGCTACGTAAGTATGCAATTGAAATATATACAATTCATTTTTTCGGCTTTATGTTTGAATGAATAACCTCTTGAGAGCTCCAATACCTACAGACCTCGGAAATTCAGTATTGATCGATTTATTGAATTATTATTTTAAATAAATATTTTGAATTTATAGATTGATAAGCTTTCAGTATACGTTTCTGAAGAATGTATACCTACGTTTTTTTAACATTTAAGCTGAAATCAAACCTGCCAATAGCTAATTCATCTTTATAGCAATCCTCTACTGCGGGAGAAATATTGATAGGTTTACGACCTCGTGCCAAAATACGTTTGGCAGTCTCAAGTGCCCTCAGATCGTCCAGATTCAATGTCTTTGATTTAGAAAAAAATTCTGTTGCTGAAGCTACTCACATACCTCAAACGAGAGAGGTCCTCTCTCAGTAAAATATGTATTTTTGAAGGCTACACGATAAAGCTAAAACCCTTCCCATTTATCTCCGAAAAACATGTATGACCACGTACTACATTCTCTAGTTAAAACATCACTGTGTGGAACTGAAACTCGAACCCGCGACCTCCGCACTGCGAGGTCAAAGCTTCCTCGAGCAGCTCCGAGATTAATTGAGTCGATTGATTTCTCTTTTCCACGAACACACGCGGCCGCTGGGCTTGTCTAAGCACACTCACCGAGCATAAATTATGCGAACGGAACGATGTCCCTCCCAGCAGCAATCCCCAGCAGAGTATGATATCACGAAAGGATACAATTTAATGCCACAGTGCGATCACTTACCAGCCTTCGTTACGTGACTCTTGCTTCGCGAAATCACGAGTGGGCAGGAGAGAGAAAGAGAGAGGGAGATCACTGAATGCTGATCACGGAACAGGGGGAGGGGGAAAGGAGTATGCGAGTGGAGAGGGGTGGGGGGAGAATAATAAGATGGAGGGTGGACAAAAGACAGAAGACACTGCGCGCTGTCGTTCGTTGTCTCTCTCTCACGTCGTGTGCGGCGTTGCCACGTTTACGACCTCTCTCCCCAGTGCCTCACGAGCGAGCCGCCTGTGGCGCGTTGACGTCTCGCGACGCGAACTTCCTCTTTCAATAAACACATCGGGCTATCAAAACCCATATCAATTCCTTCAAACGGTTCAGCGATTTTGACACTTTTACGGTCCACGCATCCTGAGTGTTTTTATCCGTTTATTTTTTTTAACGGGCGTTCCTTCGTAGACTGCGGAGGTCGACGGGAATTCGGAGCTGAGGAGGGTGACACATTATGAGGGCTTTTCGACTCAGAGTAGATAATAATAGAATTACGCCTAATATATATCTTCGATGGAAAATTCTAGGGCGCTCTTTTAAAGAATAAAACGTAGATGGACTTAATAAAGTTGGTAGTTTCCGGCGATATTATGTGGAATTTGATGAACATTTTGAATAAATAAGTTTAAATTGACGATCACGTAAACTGCCGAAAATGTGGTCGATTTTCATTTAAAAAAATATGAGGAAAAACAAAGTGTAAGTTATTAATTTAAAGAAAACGATAGTCTTGTCGATTGTGTTAACACAATCGGGCATTTCAGTATTGTTAAATGAGTTGGTTTAAAATGGTTAATAATATTTACCGGCAGAAGTGGCACATGAATGAACTTGCATTTTTTTACTACGTAAATGAAATCGGGAATTCAGAAAAGAAAATTAGGAGGAGGCAGGGATAGATGATAACAACTTATGTAAGCTATGCAAATTTGGCCTAGCTAGCAAGTTAGACGTGATAATATATCAAAAATACTTATTCGTCGAAAAAAAAGGGAGACCGATACTGCATGGAGTTCCAACATTCTAGAATGAAACACCTTGCACTATTTTTGCAAGTGAATTTATTTTATATTTCACTGCAAAAACAAGTCACGTCAAGAAAATTAATATGTTTCATTGCCAAAACTTACAGAAAAGGACAGACACATGTCTACCTATAATTTATATTAGCTGTATATTATATAAGCTCATTTTTTCTCATATATTTATCTAATTATAAATAATAATAATAGTATTTATGGTAATGATAAGGTTTATTCCTCGTGCTTTGGCCCTATTCCCAGTTTACAAAAACGTAGTACAATATATAAGTAAAATATTCAATAACTCGTAGATTATTTACTTTAAAAACCTTAGGAGCATGAGCATATCTAAATTGCGACGGATATCTATCGCCATTAAACATTTTGAACGACATCGAACTGCATATTGTGTACTGCCGGGATGTCCACCTCTTCAATCATGATGATGCAAAGCCTCCCAGATTCAATAATTATGAATGCCTTATCGTATGAATTTTCAAAATTCCCCAAATGCCTCATTCCCACTCAATTTTGTTTTAATGCGTCACTTGCAAAGTCTTCACCCAAGGAGGACAGCAAGAGGAGGGCCGATTCCCTCCCACAGAAGGCTGATTTCTGTTTCCACTTTAGTCGCATTTTAATCGGTTCATAAAAATGTCCGCGGCGTGGTGATTAGTGAAATGCAATCCACTTTTTCCAAAATTTTGCATTATAATGTTTTAACCCTTGTCGGTCCAACGCCGAGGATGGGTCGACAGGCCTGGTGCAAGCATCAGGTCCAACGTCAAGTTGAGCCCAGCATCACAAGGTTATATAAGGGGATTATACAAGGGCAATTTTTCGAGAGATGTCACACATAGACAATTTTTATATAATAAACTTTTTAATTGAACCTATAGCATAATATTACAATCATTGGAAGTTTACTTTATAAAGCATTTAAAAGGCACCAATGAATTCTGTCAATTATTCCTATTTTTTCCAAAAATTAATTTGGACCAGACTATTTGAATTGAAAAAATGGTCCGCAAAAGGTTAATGGCAAGGATTTCAATAAAAGTTATGAATTTGATGGGTCACAGCATCATGTGTATAGAAATATGTTAAAAACCCTAATCATACCATATTTCCCCGTGAAACTCGTATGAATTTCCCCGCTAGCGACGCGAGTGGCGACTTCTGTAAACTCATTTAAATTCGCGGTGGTTGACAACGCATATTAGGGGACGACTTGAGGATCTTCTTTTTTTACAATGCTCGTGGTCAAAACTATAAAGAGTCAAATATGTCTGAAGGACTATCGAATGTAGGAAAGTCACCGAATCTACGATTAAATATTGGTGCCAAGCAAATATTTATCGATAAATGGAGGAATAGGGACGAAACGTCGGACGCGAAGGCGGCGGGGATAAGTCCTCTCCAACCACACCGAAGGTCGCGTGTTCGAGTTCCGCCTGGATAGGCTGCCTCTATCCAGGACATGGATTTGTGCGATTGTCTAATGTCAATTGTTAAAACTCACGAAGTAAATGCCCCGTTGTGATTTTTTCGGGGATAATTGAGATAATAAGTAAATAATTCACTTTTACCCAATATATTGCAGTATAATGGTTATCTTTGCCAGGAATATCATTGAAAAGTAATGAATTTGATAGATCTTATCATCATGTGTTTAAATTGTGCTTAACATCTCTAATTATACCTTATTTCCCCGCAGTGGCGGATACAGATGGGGGACGCGGGGCGATATTTCTGATATTATAATGGCGTAGTTTACCATCGTCTTCAGCGTGTTGTTAATCGCCTTCAATCGTCCTGAAGGCAATGACAGACAGTCCAGCCCTTTGCGGGTCGCCCGTATTGCCGAACATTGCAAAACCACAATTGTTTTTATATCATAATGATATTGTCTTTTATACGTGTATAATGATTTTAAATAATTTTTTTTATACTCTGCCTGTGACTTGATCATTTTTATTGCGATAAAAGTAAAGACAACTCAAGATATATTTTGCGCCCCCGCCTTGAGTTTTTTCTGTATCCGCTACTGTTTCCCCGAGAAACTTGGATCAATTTGTTCGCTAACGACACGAATGGCGACTTCTGTAAACTCATTTAAATGCGCGGTGGTTGACAACACTTTTAGAGGCCGATTTGAGGATCTTCTTTTGTAACATTCGTGTCTCCACCCTCGGACTGCCTTTGTGGACTGAGCTCCGGGAATGGTAATTCCCGATCGGTATTCGGACGGAATTACGTCAGTATCGAATGTGTTACGTGGAGAAGAGACTGCTTTGCCGACCACGGGGGGTGCTTGTTGTACGGGCAGGCGCAAGAGAATCGCAGAGAGTAGTGGGAGGGTGTCGGCGTTGTGCGCCAAATCAGCGCATCACCCGTGTGCACCTTCCCGTGCATTTCTGGCACGTTCTCGCTTATCGGACGCGGGAGCGGGGAAGGGACCCAGAGCCAGTAAAAACTACGGAGAGAGAAATGGTGTTGCGGTGTGATAACTCTTTCCGCCCGTGCCAAAACTGAAGCATAGAAAACGTTTCCACTCATTCCAGCATTTTAAGACACGTCAACATACTATGGTTTCAACAGTAGGAAGGGTTCTTGGGTTTTCCACCGGGTATATTATACCGTTTTACAGGCTGAATAATCGTGCGAATGACCATGCTGAATGATCACGTGATCATTCACAGGATCATGCAAGCAAAATAGAACATGTTCTAATTTTCACTGGCACACTTGTGAATGATCATGCGCATGAAGGTTAACTCGCGAATTGTTCCGTTATACACGGTGAATGATCATGCGCATGATCATGCTGAATGATCATGCGAATGAAATCATTCGCCGTGTATAGCGGCCTTAAGAGTTCATGTTTTCTGATATTATAATGGCGTAGTTTACCATCGTCTTCAGCGTGTTGTTAATCGCCTTCAATCGTCCTGAAGGCAATGGCAGACTGAGCCCAGTGGCGTAGCTAATTTTGACATTACATTTTGTTTGTGATTGCACTACTTTTCATTCCATTATTTATATTTTCTGTTTCAGAGATGAATTTGGCCTGATATACTTTGGAGATTGTGATGGATCCAGTCCTGTAGATGAAAATTTTGTTCATATTCATTTATTTTCTTTAAGCCTCTCAGTTTTTATTGGGTTAATTGAATTACTTGTGTATTTAGTGCAATCGTTACACCTATTTTATGATTGTAATCAGACGTTTATGTTGAGTTCATTTTTGCTACATGGCACTTTTTCATTCGGTAGGTAATCACATTTTCAGATGCATATTGTTTTAATCTTGTGGGCACACAATTTTATCAGCCTTTTCCTAGTTATGCCGGTATGATATTTGTATTTTTGATTATGTATCACTTTGCATCGCATTTGCGCGATTCAAAGTGATATATAATCAAGGGCGCAAAAGGTTTAAGGTCCAATGTCAGGCTGACAGCGTTTTGATATCGGACCGAAGTCGGTTGAGATGTTAGGGTGGGGGTCCAGGTGGTACGGAGCCCCCCACCAACCCGGAATATGAAAAAACAATTATTTTCCTTCATAAAAGAAATGGAAATATTGGAATCATGAATTTACAATATATTTATTTAATAAATGAAGTTTTTTTCCTCAATGAAACGTGTTAAAATTAATAATAAAACGTTATTGTACTTTTCCACACGATTTAATTAATACGACCGGTTTCGTCGCAGAGGCGACATCATCAGGTACAGAATCCGTTATAATAACAGTTATTTTGTTCTTGTTTATCTGGTTTATTGTTAAAATTAGTTTGAAACCCTCTACTTTGTACCCTGTTTTTCGAAAATTCCCCCATGGTTTTGAACCCCCCCCCCCCCCCCCCCCCGAACAAAATTACTGGCTACGCCACTGACTGAGCCCTGTTGGACGTGGAAATATACTGGGGCTCTAATAATATGTTCTCAGTGTCGCACTTAAAGATATCTATGTTCAATTGTTCAAGCAATCTAAGCCTAACGCGCAGCCTCCGTGTCTCCAGCGGCTCCCAGTCCAATTCGCTTAGCATCTGGGTAACGCTGTTTGTACGCCCTTAGCAGTTTCTGACGAACCGCGCTGCTTTCCTTTGTTTAATGTTAGGCCTTTAAAGTACAGCACTCCGTCCACCAGATGGGACGTCAACCTGTGATCTTTTTGGTGCATTTCGTCATTTCCTGGCCAATGCCCACGCCAGGTTTCTTTACGCTCTTCCTTCGTGGAGTAATACATTTGAGATGTCAGCATCCTCGTCCTCTTAACGCCAACTCCAGTGGAATTTTTGTTTAGAGAAACCGATGTTATTCTTATAGGCCCATACCACATTAGCATATAGTAAGCCAGAGGGATGAATTTGAAAGGAAAAAGGTTGCGCATCATTTTTCTTTTTCGAGCACGTCCGCGGTCGTCTGCCCTTGCCGCGTGCCTCCCTTCGACCTCTGTCGATCGTCGTCGCGTGCATCGGACAGCAGGCACACACGAATCGGTCGCTATTACAGTCAGCATAATGCTTCTTGCAAACTGGCAATCGGACACAGACAATTGACAACTATCCGTGAGGCATGAAATATTTCATCGTAATATTTTCCGAACCCAAACCATGTGTAGGTATCGGTTTAAATAGACACGTAGCATTTGGCTTAAGATTTGGTACTCCTCCGAATTCTCAGCCTTGGCCATTCTCTTGAAATTTCCTGGTCGATAATTATAAGTTATTGGAGGTAATACAAAATGTAGGTATGGTAAGCGGTCATGAAATGATGTTAAAGTCCTTGCGAAAAATTGTAGTTAACTTTTAATTAGCCAATATATTATAATTACTTATTTATTTCCAGTTTCCCTGTAAACAGCACCTAACGACCTTTTACAATTAGGTTACCAACACCAGCAATACACAGCACAAATATCTATGCCCTAGATAGGGACCACTTACCGAGTCAGGACTCGAACTGAAACCTTCGGTTTGGGAGGAGAGGGCTTAAGTACACCGCCACCGAGGCCGGATTTCCACCAGAACAAACCTGAAACAACTTTATATGTGTATCCTGATAAATGTTCAGCTCCGTATCAATCTTTTATCGTCCATCACAATAAGTCTTACTCTCATTTACCAAGTGCCTTGATTTAAGCGATTAATGTTCAGCCTCACATCGCTCACATCTCACTTACCGCGGTCATTGCTCTTATCCGAATGATGGTCGTAAGCCATCCTGACATTCCTGAGAGCCCACAGTGTGTTTACTACGCTTTAGTACGACGATGGTCGGCCAACAGGGGCGACTGAATAAAATGCTCATGACACGGTCGTGGCAACGACGCGCATTATTCCTTGGAGCGGATATACGTCGGGAATATAATCATTTAGCGAGGTAATGGGAAGGTTGAGCGGTCGACAGTGCAGCGTGCATGTAATCCCGGATGGGCGAGTGGAAAGGGAGGAGGGGTCCTCTGCTACCGAAACCACTTCCCCGCCGCCTCACTCCACCCATGCTTCCACCACCCCAGAGAGCCTTTGGGGACGGAGTAAAGGGGTGGGTGAAGCACCGAGGAGAAGGTGGGGTAATGGCAAAAGGTAAGTAGAAGATGGGGGTGAGGCTATCGGCAAAATAATCGGAAGAATGCAAAAAATAACATTCATTCATTCATAGTAATAATAATCATCCATTTTATTTCCTACTCGATTGTCGACGAATTTAGCTCGTGGAAGTTCACGTTATCAAGAAAGATGCAAACGTTTTCCACATTTATTTATTCATCAAGCAACTTAAGAAAACTGTTTGCCGTTACAAAAGATGAAACTCTTGATGTCCTGCGAATTTCATCACAGGCAAGGAGTCCCGGTATATACCTACTTGCCCAGATGCAAAACTTTTCTTAATTTTAAAGCATTATAACCTCATATTAGAATGAAAAAACTTTGTAAATTTCACATTAATTTTATTAACACGACCAGCTGATGATGTCGCGCAGCGATGAAACTGGTCGTGTTAATAAAATTAATGTGAAATTTACAAAGTTTTTTCATTCTAATATGAGGCAATTTCACGAAGTTACGCCGCAAACCATTCAATTGAACATTATAACCTCTTATCAAGAATGCGCAAACATGTTATAAGTGGACCAAATTCTATTCATAGATTCGGCATGGCGGAGGGTACGATTCATACTAATTACGACTAATTTAATATCCATAAATTCATCATGTTCCATCTTATGGAAAGAGGAAACCTTTGATGTGGTCTGCTACGTAGACTTGCAAGATAAATATATCAAGATTTTTTCATTTTGAAGTCAGATATTTATGCTGTAATACTATCTAACAGTCTATGTTGTGAAATAATTGCTTATGTGTGCGTTATTTCCGACAATGAGCATCGGTTTCCCAACAGAGGTGGTACTTTTTGGGGTCTAACTTAGTCATGAAACACAAATTAATACTAAAACATGGGTGTATTGAAAATTTCTTATGATATTACTGTTCTGCATTCTAATTTTTATAAGAATAATTTGAAATTTTGTACACTGAAACAAAAAATTTGGAGGAAAAACGTTTCTTTTTAACAAATTTACTCCTTTTGAGATCGCATTTTTCCCAGTTTCTATCCCACCACAGCGGAGGATACAGAAGAAACTCAAGGGGGCGCAAAAGATACCTTGAGCTACCATTACTTTTATCATGATAAAAAAATTTCAAGTCACATGCTAAGTTAATAAAGTTTTATTTAAGCGTATTATACACAATGTGTACACATACAAGATCTTATGATTTAAAAAAGTTAAAATTGTGATTCTGCAATGTTCGGCAATGCGGGTGGTCCCGAAAGGTCGCTCCCCGCCCCTCTCATACGTATCCGCCACTGTCCCACCATTATTAAGGAATTAACGCAATAATAAAAGGAGACTACTTAGGCGGTCGATTTGAAAAATATCCGTCATTAGTCCTGTGCGAAAGTTCCCTCGTGAGTGTGACAGAGGAACAATTTAATAGGCTGACCGGAAACCGAAGCCTGCGATACACTGCGATTTCATAAATCGATAAAGCAATCAGTATCAGCTGCACGTAAGGATATATCTTAAGACAATGATAACATCATCACCACCTTCCGTCAGCAAACCTGTATTTTTCCTCTTCACACAATTCTCCTATCAGCTATTTCTGAAATTATTCCCTATAATCTATCAATAATTGATCAAAGTTGCCCTCCCTTTCCGTTCCTCACGTAAAAATTTTGACAGATTGACCTTCATCTCACCATCATTTCTGAGGCCTACCCAAATTTTCTATTTTATCCTCAGAGTTTAAGAAGGCCTCCATTTTACTCCACATTTTTAAGGCTTCACGTTCAAATTTACCAAAAATATTTGAGCTTTGGTGAAATATTGAAAACCATCATATAACGATCAATGCCACCTCATATATATCGTCGAATGTTTTCACTGGGATGAATATGGACGCAATAAATATTTTGAATAGTTAAATAATAAAAAAATCGTCTAGCTATTGAGATAGAGATAATTAACTGACGATTATTCTCGGCACGTCATTCTCATAACTTTGCGCAATTGATTTTAATAATACACGCTCCCAGTCCCACGGGCATTTCGACGGATTCCGATGCAGGAGGCGATGCGTGTGTTTCGGCGCCTGCGTCCGCTGCACATTCATGAGGCGATGGCCGATCAATCATGAGAGCGGCGCCCAAATGGCCATTTAATGACCCATTGTGTCCTTCCGCCCGGCGCAGCGCGGCGACCCCTCTCGGGACGTCTCCGAAGACCACCGCCAACAGACTGAGAGGTCCAAGGGCCTTTTTTCGAGGTACCTACTGGCATAGAGTAGAATAAAGACGCGTGATCATATTATTATTATCCTCTAATGATTTGACCAAATATTCATTCAATTACTCTATAAAGTTGCATTTTATATCTTGTGAAAACTTTTATATTTTGTGAACTGTCCCTACCATATTATGATCAAATTCCATTCTGCACCATTTAACACTATTTCTTTTTTTTCATGTCAAGTTATATATTGAAGCGACGTTGTTATTGCCATATGGAAGATACCATTTATTTTTTGTTGAATTAAATGTGTATGTTGAAGTTCTTCTGAATAAATTATTATTTCTACCATTTTTCTAATTGTTAAAGCAAGCTAAATTTTAATTTCTGTAGTCTTTGGGACCGTAAAGGTCCACAACAATAAACGTTTGCAATAATAATAATAATTATTATTATTTAAAAAATTTGGAGGAACATAGTGATGAAATTAATGGTAACTTATTGAAATTTTTGAAAATTCACTGGTTGATCTTACAGGGATTTCATTTCTCTGGGTTGCCGGCTGAATTATTCTAAGCTAATTTCAACATCATCACCACCTTCTGCCAGCAATCCTGGATTTTACATCTCCACACAATACTGATGACTATCTAATTAATCTCTTAATATTGCTAAATGTACAAAATGTATTCCCTTCTCATTTTTCAATTATTGATCTACAAACCCTTCCCTATCCATTCCATTTCTGAGAGCGCGTCTTGAAACTGAACGTAGGAAGATTATCAAATAAATAGCATGGTTTTCATAAAAACATATGAATTTCTTTGAAAAATCTGCAAATATTTGGATAAAACTAAACTTAGGGCATTTTTCATATCCACTTGTTTAATGGACCTTCCTTCCCATTTCCCAGGGATGACCCCAGATGGTTTAACCGCGCTGAGTGCATCGTTGAAATATTTTTTGAGGGATCTTCCTGCTACTGTATTAATGAAGAGTACTGAAACCATGGAATAATAAAAGAAATTATTTTATAAATATTTCAATAAGAACGGACGGCGAGATGAACTTTTTATTACTTAAAAAAATCGACTCAGTGAATCAAAACGTATCCATGCATGAATGCATAGGAGTCGCAAAAATCTAGTGATGGCGGAGAGGAGACAGCGTTGAGGGAAATCTCCAATGAAATGAAGGTTTTAGGAACGGATGTGTAAAGGGGTTCTTTACTATCCGGGTATTGGGGAAGTGAGCCGTGGAATTTGAGGGTTGAACACAATTGCGCGTTTAACAACTAAAATTTAACAAATCCTGAACATAGTTCTAAGTACCTAAATAACACGATTTGATGCATTTACTATGTCCTTGTTCATTTAATATCGGCCCTATATTTCCCTCTGGCACCTCTATCTCATACATCTATCTCACCTAACTAGAGTGAAGTTTCTCGTATATAGCTATAAATATTAATGCAAGGTCGCAGCCGGAAAAGTGTTTCCTTGAGGGTTGGTCAAGGGAGGTGGCACATTTCGGGTGAAGGGGCACGCCTAAGACTATCTAAAAAGAGTTTTTCATGCGTTTAGCCCCGCGCTCGCAGCGGTGTTGCTTTTATAGTGATACTGTAATGCTATACAAATTATGGTAATTTTGCTCTGCCGCTCATTCTCTCAGAACTAAAATCTTCCATTTTTGTTGCTTATAAATTTTTGCAAAGGCAGACTCTGCTTATTCCCTGGCAATTTCAGATGATCGAAGAAGTTTTACGAAATAATTAAAGAAAAAATACATCTACGTCCTCCAATGAATTTCTTCGTAAGATTTTCAGTTATGTAATTTTTATTTAATGAAACGCAGCAATATAAAAAAGTATCGTGCTTACTAATTCAACAAAATAAAATGCACAGGCGCAAATATTTGTCGCTTTTGTTACACTCTAAGGCCTTCTTTTAGAGATTCTGAACCACCGTGCGACGGATGACGCCTCCGTTCCCAAATTCAGCAATTGAAATGCGCTCCTCGAAGGCGTCCCGGGCTCCTGAGGTGCTGCGACAAGGCGGCGCATTCAGCAGAGGGGCATTTGAATGGGACGTGACGACAGCGCGCGGGTCGGCCGGCGCATTTGACGGCGGTTGGGGTGAGGGAATGGGTCTGGTGGCGCCATCCATGTGGGTGCTACCGTCTGGACTCGCCACAACTAAAGATGAGTCCATTGTCACCAGATAGGATTCACCTCGATAATGATGAGCAATCTGCTGGGAAACTTTTCCCATTCTCAAACAAAGAAACTGTCTTTTGATTTGTCCTTCCAGATTGTTCGTCCAATATTCTTCGTCTGTAGCGCCATCTATCCAAAAACAAAGTTAATAAGACGCATCAGTTACCGTTGACCGAATTTATTGACCCAAATCTTATTTGTTTGGCTGAAGTTTTTAACCTAGATGCATTCATAAGTTATGCAACCGCTTTTAAACATTTTCCCAAACTCAAAATCTGAAATTTTTAAAGCTACCTTTTCTAAAAACTGAAATCTTCCATTTTGTTACAGATAAAAGCAAGTGCACACTTTGCACATTCCCTGTAACTTCCAGATGATGGCATAAGTTTTACTCAATCAGTGCTAAAAAAATACCTCTAATGAATCTCGCATTTGCAGTTTATTGGTAATTTTTATTTGATGATACACAGCAAAATGAAACACAAGTGCACTAAATAATTAATACAAATATAATAAGTATGCGCTAATTTTTTTGTCAGTTTCTTAGATAAAGGATTGATTTAAGAATATTTTAGGTCTAACCGACGGACTTGAGTTTGTTTGCGCGTGCGAGGTTGTATAGATACTTTAGCAACTTTGTTTACTAACGTTTTCAGAGTGATAAGTGACGTGAAAACCGTAAAAATTGAACCTAATTAATCAACCAAAGAATGCCGGTGATAAATTAACTTAACGGAATATGAACACGAGAAGCCTATTTGTTAAAGAAATCTTACAGCAACTTATGGCTTGTATACCATCTTAATAAAATTTATTGTATAAAAATACCTTAAATAGTAAGATTACGAAAGGACTTTTTTATGGTATCAAATTATTTCCGCAAGAACCAACAAAATAGGTTTATGACTCTATTCAATAATAACTCCTACTTAATATCCCAATGGTTCCATCGTGAAAACAATCAGGAAATTTTTAGATAGAAGAGGCAACCGAATGATGAAATGCGGATGGCCCTTCATTTTATAGGAGATCAGTCTGGTTATGGTCCAAAAGTTAACTACAGGCATTTTTACTTCATCAGAAGGTTATCTTCTGGCGGCAGTTAAAATCGCAGGTCCTAAAAGTGAATTCTATATTTTTGGTGGAAATAAAAACACCGAATGACTTTCCTCATGACGAACGCTCAGCGATGTTTTTGATATACTTAATTTCATTTCATTGAAAATGGATTCGACTGATGAACATTTTAACAATCATTGTCTCTCTAAGGAATTAATAAATCGCAGAAAATTTTTAAAGCAAATAGAGGAAAGTACACTCAAATTTTGAATTTTATATTACGCAAGGACACCTTGTCATCCAGCAGAATTAGTAGTTCAGTTTGTTTATCAACCGATGAAATCAGGCCCGTGCTGGGCCGCCGAGAACCGGAACATATCCCGGTGCGACCTCCAGCTTGGAAATCTTTGGTGCCCCCCGGTAGTCATCCTCATGCATAGTGCTGGCGCTCTCTGGCCATGGCCATGCACCGCCCTGTGAAGGGGTCCAACATGGGCCTGGATGAAGTGTATTAAATTGCTTCTTATTCGGGATATTTCTCCGCGTCAACAGATAAATCTCCAGCACTTTAAAAATTTCTGAAGCCTGGAAGAATTTAATATTTAAGATGAGGGGCCTAATAATGTTTGGTGTCTTCAAGCACAAATTCCAGAAAAAATAAGATTAAAAGTCAACAAATAACTCTGTTTTTGTACTTTCAGCGTCCTCAAATGCTTAACTCCTCTTAGGCAATGCCTTAAACTAAGTTTACACTATAGAAAACTTACGCCGAAGTTGTTGCGTTTCGGTTCTTTAAATGCATAGGCACCGTAATGCACTACTCCAGTAAGAGCTAGTCATTACATAGTAATACCTTTGATTTCATTTTCAGTGGTTTGTATGGTACCTATCTACGTTATGAGGAGTGGAAACCCCATGGAATAATTCCTAAGAATGAGTATAATGAACATCAGTCGTTGGAAATTTTTAATGCAGCCCTCAGATGACAAAAAATGCATAACTCACGCCAAGGATTGTCGTATGGATCACAATACCCTATTTATTGCTGTCTGCGAGTCGATCACGCGCTCTTTTATTTTCGGGCAAGTTGCGACGTAGACCACCATGGGCGTTGGGACATTAAGATCTGTGGACGCAAATTTCAAAACGATGGGTGAATTAACGTCAATGATATGGAGGACAAGGACGGAGGCGTTTCGAAAAGGCCATTAAGCGTAAGAGAGGGGTGAGAAATTCGGCCAATTTTGAGATTTTTATTCGCCTTAAATCGACAATTTTATCGCCATTTGCGAGATTAGAGTTGATGGAGGGAAGCGGTACAAAGATATTGCCCTCGACACCCTTAACGTCATTGGAGACCTCCCGCGCGGACCTCGTTGTGGACGGCAATTGATATAATGACCACTAGCATAAAAATATTGCAGTGAATTGCCGTAAAAATGTTTATTATCGCTTTATTTTACATTTTATTATTTTATGCACTATATATGCCTCCTCAAATGCGAGTCAAGGCGACAAAAACATTAGTGGGGGAAACTTCTAAGATCTCCTTGAGGTCAATACCACCATGAAATAAAATGGCAATCACGTTCATGAACATTAAAAGTAATAGGGAAGTGGTAATAGCTATTCTTGTTAAAATATTATGTGACTTAACCATTTGTATGTTGCTCCAGTCAAGCAACATTTTGTGATTTTTCCCTCCACCTATTTTTCATATCACAAATTTCTGGAAGCTATAATGTTTAGTTTTTACTACCAAGCATTTAGGTAATACTTTAAGAGGTACACTTTTGACTGAGTATTTGCAATTTCTTTTGCTATTTTTTAATGCTCCACTATGAGGCGCTTGAAAAACCGTGTTCTGATGTCCTGGCCAAAACTGTTTTGAACTAAATCCTTACCAAAGGGCGAGTGAAGGCAAGAAAAAACGGGCTTAAAACAAAAAATATTTTTTAACTCCTATCACTACTATTTTTTACTTTTCATCTTTGATATCGTTTGTTTTTCTTCCGTATTTAACTAATTGTCTCAATTTCTTCTCAGGTCCGGACATCCCTGGTTTCCTGCTGCAACCGTTCCGGAAGCCAAAAAGGATACGGACGGCGTTCAGCCCGAGCCAGCTTCTCAAGTTGGAGCACGCGTTCGAGAAGAACCACTACGTGGTGGGTGCCGAGAGGAAACAACTCGCACAGTCGCTCAGCCTCACGGAGACGCAGGTCAGTACCATTCGCACCACTCATGATTCGCACGCTCTCTATGGACGTACCTTGCGACCAAAATATACGATATGTAGTGGCGGATCTAGCGACCAGCAGGGTTATAGCCTTTTCACTATATGGATAAAATAGTAATTTTTTTCGAACCCCACTAATGCTGGGAGAGTACCCCAAAGCAGTTGGGGATACTTATGGGACTTATGGGGGGCGCAGGGGGCGCGCGTCCCCCCTTGCGGGACTGCCCGCATTACCGAACATTGCAGATCCACAATAGGGTTGTTCACCAATTTTTTTTTACTGTCTTAAATGAAAGTACACACCGAGGGGATACCGGCGACAGTTTCAGCGCTTTTCTAATCAAAAATTTAATCCTAAAAAGGCTAGGCGAAAAGTGTGGAATCCGAGGGTCGGCTCAAACGCTCCGAGAGCGCACGAAGGTTGCCGAAGGCATGCTGACGTCACACACAGCGAACTTCTCGCGGAAGCCGTCAACCCGGTCGAAAAACCTGTGATCCTGCGTCAGAGAAGAAACAACGAGGGTGAAAATGGAGGAAATTAGGAAGAAGGCGTATATATATATTGCTTTCTACCGCTTTGTAATTCTACCACAATAAGAAATCCGGGAAAACGTTTTATTACTGTGCCTCTTAATTCTCGTGTGCGAAGGAAATGGTTAACTGCAGCAATGCGAGGTGACCAAAAATATCAACGGCAAGACATCTTATTATTGCTGTGAAGATTCTTTTAATGTTAGTGTTAAATTTATACTAGATGCCAGCATCACAACGTCAGTTAACGTGATATTGTTTTACTTGCGGTCTTCCCAAATAAGTCGAACGGACGAAAACAATTTTAATTTAAGTTATTTGAATGGAAATAATTTACGAAAGATTAAGAACAATGTTTATGCTACTATTCAATGATCACCGAAGTTAATTGATGCTAACATAGTCTTAGATTTTTAATACACCAAAGATTGACACACAGTAACCAAACATAATGTTTATTGATGAAATATTCTCGAGCACATTCTCAGCCGAGAGTTTTGGAGTTGGTGAAAACAGTAATATAACTGACTTAATAATGAAGCTACCCCTAGAGGTACTTAGGAATACCTAATGATCCAATGTACGTCATTGATTTGCCCTCTGGAATATTTAAGATTGCCACTAGAGACATTTTCATCACCATCATCAAAATTCAATTAAATGACAGCTTGGAGAGATTAGGAGACCAATTACAAATCAGTAAGACAAGAGTTTTTCTACTATCCACGCAACTTTACCTCTTATTTCACAGTGCTTAAAAAATTTAATATTCTTTCCGAAGCATAACAAACTTGATCTACCATTGTCTTTTAAGCCAATTACAGCAATGTACAGTGTATATAATTGAATGTTTTGAAATTCAAATTCAAAAGCCCTCTGATCCAATAAATCAAGCTTTGACATGGAGTGAGTATAATAATATAAAAATGTAATGCTATCAAATATTTAGTACCTTGTGAACCAAATGAATTTGTAAATTTTGTTCCTCTGGGTTCTGGGTATGGCGGAAGAATAAGTGACAAAAATTATTTTTCCTGTGGTTTCTTCTGATTTTGTGCTCTGGACAAACTCTCCCTTTCATAGTGTATATATTATTCTCTTTTAAGTTGGATATAGCAAACTGCTGCATCGCCGTATTCTTTTCTGGCAGCGCTGAAATAGTTATCAACCCTTAGACCCATAGCACACGCCGATTTTGGACGGCCGTCAACATTCCAATGGTGAACAATGGAAGGGTATGGGAGCTTGCACACTGACCGACCGCGCACCGGCACCGGTAAAAAGTCTGTTAGCTACCGGCCAATGCCACTGCGGATCCCCTGCGCCAGGTCAACAACTAAGCAACTTATCTTTTGACCTGTGAAAATCCAGCGTGTGTGCAAGCAGCGCTTCACCGGTAAAATATCGGCCGGTATTTTACCGGCCGTCCAAAATCGGTGCGTGTGCAAGGGGCCTTACAGTAACATTCGCAATAATAAATATTTACTATAATTCGCCATTCCATATCATGATTCAGACAAATCTGAGACGAACAAAAGTGATTATTTTATGATAATAGTTTCCTTATGTCACCTAAGTTTTTATAGGCTATAAATTATCAAAAGCCTTTAAAACTAAAAAACGAGCATTGCGTGACAGGGATTTGTGTTATAATATGAAATGTACCCCTCGAGAACCATTTCAGCGTTTACTAGGGGATAATTCGAATAAAAATGGAAGCCAGGGCTGAGTAAATCGTAACAAAATTAAATATTTGATGGAAAATATACTCATAAGTACGATTAACATATTTAACAGTGCTATCATAATTAATATGCATTGACTCCTAACTTGCCTGCTTGACTCCTTGAATTTCCGGAGCGCTAAAAATGTCATTACTGCGTATTTAGATTTTTTTCTTGACTTGACCTCTTCTTATTCATGATAAAAAATGAGCATCAGAGCACTCATTTTAGGTGGGGTAGTAGAATTAGCCCTCACAAAGCCACAATCCGAAGGCATTTCTCACCACGGCATCCACAAATTCAAGCACGGCACGGATAACGGCGTTCACCGAAAGCGTGCAGTCAGCGAAGTAGCTGTGTGTGACGTCACAGCCATTCGAGCCTGACTTCCCGCCGAAACTGGCCGTTTCAAAGACGCACAAATTTCAACGGAGCACCAAAGAAAATGTAATGCACCTATTGCAGAAAAGTTTTCACCAATGTGAATTGTTAGCCAAAACTCACCGTTAGCATCTACTTAAATGGGTAATTTCGTTTGAGGTTAACACCCCTATTGCCACTTTTTATATCATAAGATAGCATTATATTTTATATGCGTATAATCAGTGTTTATAAAACTAACTTGAACTTTGCATGCAACTTGATTATTTTTTGATTACGATAAAAATATAGATAGCTCAAAATATCTTTGAGTTTTTTCTGTATCTGTTACTGCCCCCAAGGCCTCCCACCCCGCCTCCTTTGTCCCAATCCTGGATCCGGCGCTGACGATATGTTACTATCATTTTCATTAAATTATTGTCCTTGAAATGGGTCAATAAATCATACCCTAAATCGCAATTCACTAAGAACTTTGTCGATGGATGGGAAGATAAAAATTCTAACAAAGCAAAATCTTTCCCATTCAGCCTTTCTCCCATAAGTTCAAAATGTCTGCGAAAGTCGACGCCCAAATTAAACAATTTGCTGACGTCAATCGAGTTCCGGTATATTAGTTCAGTGAGAGAAAGGGAATATATGGCAGAATTCTTACATTACATGCCTTTAAAAAGCTTCATCGAATGAATTGTAATGATTTCATTGATATTTTATGCAATATTGTGATCTATAGATTTTAAAAATTTTATTTTATAATTATGATGAATATGGTGACAGTTTTTGAATTCAGATACATTTTGACACAATTTACTTGCATAAAAGCTAAACTCTCGGGACTAAAATGCAAAAATATTGTCTTAAATGCCAAGGGCGTACCCGGGATCAAAACTGGGGGGTTGGGGGGGGGGCAAACCATGGTTGTTCAAGTTATAGGTAAGATTTAAGCATGGAAAAGGTGAATGAAACTAACATTTTAAAGAAACTGAAACATCTCTTTATTAGTTTTTAAAATTATTTGCTTGAAAAAATATTATTTTCCTTGCGGATTGTTATTTTTGCTTCTAGGTGGGGGGGGGGGGGGGAGCTGCCCCCTCCTGCCCCTCACTGGGTACGCCCATGTTAAACGCACGAAGTCCCCATCATCTCCATTATTAACTTGTATACAAACTTACAGTTATTCGTTGTCTCATAAACTAGAGCTGTGATGAGTGCTCAGATAACATTGAAGCAGCTTATTTTAATGAATTACGCCTCCGTCGTCCAGAGTGGTTTTGACAGTGATGAACGATGCACGAGGATCCCTTTCAGTCACATAACGCCCAAGTGGGATGAAGTTTTCAGAAGCCTGTCAACCAGGGAATGAGCGGTGGTTTAACCACAACCGCCATGAGGGGTATTGGACTGGTCTCTCTGGGGACTACTAATGCGAGAATGTCGTGCGAACAGTACCCTCGCCAGGCAGCCATTCTGAATTGCGCTGGGACGGCTTATTTTTAACGTTGATGCATTTTGAAAGACATTTTCAGCTGTTAGCTACGCTTTTCCAATGGAAAAAAATCAAAGGAAGTGACTTGAACAGGTCTCTCTGTTCTCGTATTTAATTTTCGTTAAACACTTTCCTAGACACTATTTATAAACGTGAGAGAGAACGTATTATATCGTTTCAGGGTAGACATGGTGGACATGTGAAATATGCATGATAAAATGTAGTAACACAAATATAGTTACAAAATGAAGTTACAGTCTTTGTTCATATTTTATTGTGAGAAAGAGAAATTTTTAATAAATTTAGGATGTGCCGAAATGTGTATGATCGAAGGAAATGCTTTTCTATTCAAAATTGCCTTTATTTCACGTTGTATTGTGGGAAATTAGAAAAATTTCTGGGAGATGAGATAATAGTTAGAGGTCCTTAATTTTACCAGGGTGCTTTGTGGCCTTTTGATTGGGCGTTGGACCACTTATCGAAGGATCCCTGGTTCAAAACTGACTGTTGCCGACGTCTTCATTGTTATCGCTGCCAACTTCATCAGCCCAGATAGCCATAGAAACCTTGACAAGAGCCAAAATCGTGGCCTGGATGGAAACTGAAGAGAACTTCGATCAGGTTATTTAATATAAAAGGATTTCATCCTTAGTTTGTGATTTTTTTCAACCCATTTCCAAGAAATATAGACAATACGATCATCATAATTATCACTGGTCTACAATCCTAAGATTGGTTTGAAGCAGCTAACTACTGCATTCTTCAATTAACTAATATTTTCACAATTACGCATTTCTTCTCTTTTACGTCCCTCTTTCTATGTTTCATACAATCCATTCTAGGTCTTCTTTTTCCGTTCTTACCATCCACTTGTCCCTCGAAGATTGCATCATCAGGCCACTATTCCTCGTTAGATGGTCGATTGCGTTATGTCGCCTTCTTATTAAGGTTTTCACAAGGTTAATATTCTCTTCCTTGTCTTCTAAGGACTACCTCATCGCTCACGCGGTAAAATAAATATTTTTTAAACTATTATACTAACTAAGATATTTTCAACTAATGATCTGATCCATTTAGGTTGGTTTGAGGCATCCATATAGCACTGTATTTTCCTCTCTTCGATCTCGTTCACATAGAGCCGTGATTATTTGCCGAGCACTGAGCGCACTTATTTCGGCGACCTCTCGCTGTAGCGATGGTGAGGGAGGGACGGGGGGAAGGATGGGAAGGAGGAGAAGGAGGGGGAGGCCGAATTTCCGTCTTTGCGGGGGAAAGAGGAGGGGTCCGTCAGCGTCGCTGGGGTCAGAGCAGCGATACGGGTTAATTTCCGAGCGAAAGGGTCGCACGTGATTAGAGCATGCGAGTTATGGCCCATAAAATGCTTTTAATACCCTTTTCACCACAGCATTTAAGGGCGATAATTTTTCCCCGAGGTTTGAGCTTCCCCATAAGCGGGAGATTATGGAAGGCAATGAGTGGATTTTTACGACCGCGTGACGTCAAGAATTTTTATGCCGGAATAATGCTCGATGACAAAATCGTACTACTATCGCATTTTACGGCAACTATTAATTGAGTTACTGACGGACGTTCGGAGCGATATCGGGTTGCACAATTGGTCATCGGACCAAGACGATTCGGCGCGCCGAATCGTCTTGGCGCCGCGGCGCCCGCCGGTTCGGGAGATATATCATCATGTGCAGTGTGAGAGAATCTTCGGCCGTTCATTCAGCGGCAAATATCTTTAGGATTAAGTTAAGAGGGCCCAAAATTCCCTCTCGTGCGGTCGTATATCTTTTCCATGTGCATGTTAAAACTGCGGCTGTCATCCAAAGAACTGAAAATACATTCAGTCCATATTCAACGTATTGAATCCACATATGTCGACTTGTTGCCATCATGGCATAGCATAATATCTCTTTATATTCTTATAAACTTCTTTATGTTCTTCATAATGCCCTAGATGACATTTTGAATAAACCTCTAAATAACACTAATAGACCTCTTGATTTTCTTCATATTGCCATCTCGGGCATAATGGAGAAAATAAAAAGTTTTATTCCCTGCCGTTATGAATCTTAATATAATCGTAATACTTATGATGTCATGACTAGTTATTTATCACCAACTTACGTATAAAGCGTTACTGTTTTGTCAACGACTGCCTCTCAAAGTTTAATTAGCCAAGTTTGTTTTGAGAGTGTATAGAGTAGATCTCCAGTATAAAAACACTACCGCTGAGACAATTCTAAGGTAAAATTTTCAAAATTGAGATTCGTGTAAATGTTTCAAAGGATAATTTAATGCACCCTTTACATTTCGTCGAGTTCTTAACTCGTAATACGCAAAATGGTTTAAAAACTTGGTATTTTCAATCAATTTAATCGATACGTTTCCTATATATTCATGGTATTTTTTGCGTACTTTAAAGTCCTTAGAAAAATTCTGTACTTTCATAATTGATTTATAGAATAATTTATGCCATATTCCATAAGAGTGCATGCTTTAATCCCAGTCAGTTTTTTATACTTCTTTTATCATGAGATATCGCAAAATGCACATACATTGAGTTTTTTCTCTCTTGATATCTGTATTTAATATTTAATCATCCTACTCTCCAAGACACCGATTAAATATAAAATAAACGTGCCTACTTTGAAGCATATTACTTACTACACTATAAAAAAAACGCTCCAGCCACTTTAAGGGAAGGGGGTGATCTTTGAAACTCCCTCGCTAATCCATGTAGTGGGGATGGGTTTGAAGAAACACAAAGGGAGGGAGGGATGATTGCGGGTGGTGGGTGCTCAATTGCCCCCTCTCGGATGAGAGAGGGCGTGGCGAATGGTCCAAAAGGGGTGGGGTAGTCGGGCACCCTCGTAAGGGGCGTGGCTTAAGGTGCGGCGCCCATCTTCGACCACGCCCCGCACCCCTCGCCTCTGGATGCAGGGATTCCTTACTCTCTCTCGTGAATCGGTAGCGAACCATAGGAGCCTCTCCACCATTATCAAGACATGTACCTTTGCCGGCCTCGGTGGCGGCCGGTCAAGTCCACGCCTGCCAAATAAAAGGTCGTGGGATCGAGTCCCGTCTGGGTAAGTTTCCCCTATCCAGGACATGGTTATTCGTTACGTGCAATATTTGAATACCCCGTTATAAAATGGCCTTCAAGAGCTGTATTCGATGGTTTGGGAATAAATAAAAAAATAAAAAATAAACAACTATCGGTGAACACTACAAGGACGAAATGGCAATCTCACCCACTATCATATTGAACTTCATGATTTTTTATTAAATTTTTTTTAAAGGATTGAGACGTTGCACGTTAGGGTGGTACCAGAAAGATCAAAATTTTATTAAACAGTCGCTATGAAGTGAAAACGTTGCAATTGATACACATTAAAAATCAAAGATATTTTCAAATCGGATAATAGTCTCCGATGGTGATTTAGAAATTCGAAAAAAACAACATCTTTCACGTATATTTAGAAAATGTGGAAATCTTTTCATCCTGAATCCTCCACGTTATACAAGACAAGAACTACAGTCAACTAACATCATAAGGACCAAATATCTCATTCTGATCCAAAATCAAATCGAAATGCACACTTTTTTATTAAATTAGAAGTTAGCATCGAGACGTACGTTGAGGTAGTACGGTAAAGGCTGAAATTGTGCTTACAAGTCTCTTTGAAAACATTTAAATCGATGCACACAAAAAAAGAAGATATATTTCGGATCGGATCACAGCTTCCGAGCGCGCGATACGTTTGAAAATTCGAAAAACACTATGTTTCACGGATAATTAGAATTTTTTTTTGTTTAGAAAGTTTTTTTAAAATATACAATAGTAAAAAATATTTTTATCATTACTATTACATAAGAAATAAGATTGCCTCTCTATTTCAATGACATATTAAAATGCTTCTAATCCCTCAAAATTTACGAAAAAAACTTTCCAACATTTTCTAATGCATAGTAAAATAACAAGTTTCCATCCGTTGATCCCAGGGCTCTATAACCGTATCATAGGCAATATAAACATTTTTAGTGTTAATTTCGATAAACATGCGTACTGCAGCAACATTTTTCGATTTCGGGCTTGAGAAAGGCCTGCCGTGAATTACGGTTCAAAATTATTTCTTTACCCTTATTGTTACTTATCTTTTTTTTCTTCATAAGCAACATTATTTAACGCTGAGAATCAAAATATTCCTTGCTAAATGGAATTGAAAGAGTGAATTGCCTATTTTTGTCTTCAACACAACACTTGCTTTTAGCAATCGACGTTCCCCCAGATCACATGCTACCACTAAGCACGCTGCAACTACCCAAAGAACATTTTGGTAATTAAAATGGAATTGCCGAGAAAATGAAGAAATAAAGCATTTTTTTTAAGTGGCAGTGAATGAAGTAGAATTCAATGTATAAATATATGCATAGTATTGCGCGAATGCAGTCAAAGCATAGATGTATAGTTCAAAGCATATGTATTTTAATATATACCCACTTAAAAATGGACTATACTTCGTTTCTCTGTGTAGTATCCTGAAGAGAGATAAAGAATGCTCACAAACGAATGAATAATAACGCTTCGTTCACCTCCTATGCCATCCCATCGTACTCATCTGGAATGCGATGCGTTAGCTCTTGCTTCTTTGGGCGAAAATAATTCGCAAGCCGCCATGCGGCGCCACTTTCGCAGTCCCGCCATTGTTTTCATTTATGAGCCCGTTTTGGTCCCTCAATTGATGATTGTGACTTGTCCCCGGACTAGGGATTCAGTTCAACCTCTGGAATGCCGATTATCACGACCTCAATACCCAAAGAATCCTCTCTCAGGCCGCCTCTGAGACCACAGTGTGGAAAGATTACTTAACAGTTTCCTCATCTCCACTCCTAATTCAGAAAATACGCTTATAATACTAATAATGAAAAGAATACAATTCGACAAACAAAATTAAAATTGAAGCATTAAAACTCCCGGTAGATGTATTCCCAACCATTGACGATATTACACAGTGCTAAAATCTGATCAAATCAATCCGTTTTCACTCAAAATTTGAGGAATTTCATGAAAAGGCATTGGAAAGAAATTTGGTTAAACTATTTATGAAGCTTATTTTTGTAAAGATCCCGTCAAATTGTTGTAATCATTATGTTTAATGATTGATAATGCCCACTTATCAACGTTACCTAAAGAAGTTAATAGTGACACCAGCGAGTTCACAAATGGTGAAAATGACTTTTGGGACACTGCCACAGAATACGCATTACGCATTTCGCCTGCATTTTTCCTCAAGGGAAATAAAAATAATATGTTTGCCCGGCCATTACTGGTCATCTACGCATACTCCGCGTCCGACAGTCACAGAATGGGTTTTCCTGTATTTATAAACTAATAGATCAAAGTAGCACCAATCATAAAGTGAAGATTAGATCATTATAGGGAGAGCATTAAATACTATTGAGGATCAATGTCCCTTTTTATATAATTGGAAGACCCTTCCTTTCGCCAAATCTGACAGGCAATAAGAGTGCAATGATATTGTTTTTAAACTCAGTGGATTTTAATTCAGAAGACGGAAATCTATACCGTAAAAATGGCAGCAATAACAGATGGGTAAAAAAGTCATACGTACTTTGAGGAAAGCGATACCTTTAATGATTCATCACCGCAGACGTGAAAAACGACCGCGCGATCCAAATCCACTGATGATCCTCGTGTACAAGAGGGATGAAGAAAAGGTAAATAGATGCGAATGGGAGTAGTGCGATAATGATATGGGGGAAGAGTTAGCGGAGTGGAAGCTACACATTCGATCGCTCCATCCATTTGCGAAGGGAGAAAGCGATCTCAGAATGATGGCGATGGCTTAAGAAACCTTATCTACTCCGCAGATCATCCAACATTAAGATCACTGGTAACACAATAAAGGCCTCCACAGCTGTGTGCTGATGATGCGTTAAATCGGATTTATCTCGTATAAAGTATAAATGAAAATCTATTATTATTTTAAATTCTTTCCCTTTTCTTTGGTCTCCATTTTCACTGCCTTTTTGAACTTTCCGGCGTAGATATCAGCCATATGACATCTCTAACTATGAATGAGTTACATTGAGTCTTACAGGTATTTGGAAAAGACAAGTTTTTATGTAGAACAAGAAATTAATTTTCAAAGAAAGAGCCTTTCAAGGAAATAGATATCTGCCGAAATCGGAAGTATATGCAGCGATAGGGTGCTCTGAAGTTTCTAGGGATCAAAGTTTTAATTTTTTATGATTGCAAGAAGAGGGAGAAACTTAATATCCTCACAAATACTTTGCTATTCCTAGTAGTAGCCTTGGACTTCTTTATCAGAATGAACATTTTCAGTAAAACTATTCACTATAAATAAACCAAAAGTATAACTTTTCAATTAAATGAATGGGTGAGAAGCCAAGGGTTACAAGTGATTTCTCTTTTCTACCCAGAGTTAGGTACAGAAATTAGGTATGGAAAACAAACGAGATCAATTAGATATATGGTATTGTATTTGATTTTCCACTCGATGTCAGCACAGAGCAGAGACTTACCCGTACCCCTTGGCAACCAAGTTTTTGTGTATTTATTCTAAAAATTAACTTTACCTAACTCCGTTGAGAAAAAAATTACCTGTACCCCCTTGGCTTCTCACCTCCTCAACTGATTGTTTACTTTTATAAAATTAAGCACTGAATACGTTTCAATATTGCAAAGACTGAGCATGATTTTGGAGGACTTCGGAAGCGAGATTTCTTCCCATCGAGTCGAAAATGGTGTTTGGCGGGGACGCGCGCTGAGTGAGGGGGGGGGGGGGAACAGGGGAGGGAAAGGAAAGGGTGGAGGGAGAGTGGAGTGAAAATCGATTGGAGGGAGCGACGGTGGGGCGCAGGCGTGTTCGCCTCCGATAATCGCGAGGGCCGGGCAATGGACGATGATAGGGGAGAGCTTGTCGTCTCCCGCCAGTGCGAGAGGCGAGAGAGAAGGCATCGGAGGTTTGCAAACGGGCGCAACGGAGGGTCAACCCTCAATATTGTTGCTTTTTTCCAGCCTTTATATCAACTCACCAACCTGTCTGTTTGTCTGTTTGTTTGTCTGTTTGTCTGGTACAAATCTTGTAACTCAAATTTGACTCACTTCCTGTGAAGCAAAAACGCTGAAATTTTGCACACTTCTTCATTTCCGATGACAATACATGAAAATATAACTTTTTCTCTCCAACCCCCCTTTAACCACCCCCCAGTCAACCTATAGCCCCCCTATACGTCACTTTTGGTTTTTCGGGGTCACTGAGTTTTTTTGCTTTGTGTCATATATAAACGTTGCTCATCCCCTGTAATCTAAATATAAAGGCTGGTTTAAAAAAAAAAATTTTTATAAGAGCTTATTTCGGATAAGCTCAACAGATTCGGGGGTGATGTAGCGGAAGTTCGACATATTGAAATGAAAGTTAAATGCAATTTTCAACAATGATTAAATGCGTAGCACATGTGATATAGCGGAAGTTCGACATATCGAAATGAAAGTTAAATGCAATTTTCAACAATAATTATATGCTTACCACATGTTTCGGCTCACAGAGCCACGATATGGTACAAGACAGCCTTGTACAAGATGTCATAAGTCATACGCATCATATTATTGTGGAAATGTACAACTGAATTTCAGGTTCTTTTTCGGTCAAATACGTGATTGTGCTAATCCGGAATAAGTTAGCGCCTGATCTCGAACCTCTCCCCTATAGCTCTTTCTGAAATATTGTAAATTCTACGTCTACATCAACGAGGTACCGTGAAAGCCACAACCAGGGTGTTGGCACGTGGTGATTCGAACATCAGACATCCAGAACGCATCCTAGCCTTCATCAGAAACGCGCTCGCTTCCGGACACAGACCATGCACAAAGAAGGGCGGGATGCGGTCAGAGAGGAAACTAAGAGAGTGCTCAGGACGCGAACATGCTCCCATGTAAACAAATTTATTACTTAGTAAAAGAAAATGAAAAGTTAGCTAATTTAGTAATTGATGCATGAGTTATAACATGCTAAGAAATGCACCTTACTTCGGCTCCCTTGCTGCGATAAAAAAACTTTGGGGTCATTTTGTTTTCTGCTACTTGGTTCGGCGGCCGAGACGAGATATGGCAATGCAAGCCAACTTTCGGTATATTTGTTAATTTCATTAACATGGCCAATTAATATGTGACTAACCTGAGGTTCGTATCTTGTGGATTTGGGTTGTGTCGCCATTGGTATCCTATGGACGCATGCAGCGAAGGATTTGCTATGAAGGAGCCTGGAAGACATAGTCGCTAGGTGAGTCGCGCTATGCCACATGAAGGTGGTATTCGCTCCCTCAATAGGTCCGTTTCGGCTTCAAATCAGGGTTAACCTAAATAGCAAGTAAGGGACAAGGGAATTAAAGGGAACGGAGGATCCTGCATCCAAGGCAACCCACTCAGCGTGTACGTGAAGATTATTGCATCGCGTCGTCACAGCAACCAAGAAGGACCGGGGAAGGACCGCTTAATTGATAGATATTATACGGGCGTCTAACAAAAAATAAACATTCGTATCATATTGAACGAGAAAACGTGAAAGATACCCCATCACAGAAGTGCATGAATACCATTAAGAAAACTGGTTTCTTTATTTTGTAAATAAAGGAGCCAATAACATTATAAAGTCGTTCACTAATTTTTCTCCCTTGAAGAATATTTTATTCCAAAATATACTCAATTGAAGAACTCATCTGCAGTACTTAATTTGTGTGAAAATCCCACTTGGATTCCATTATCTATTTTAATACTATCTCCTTATTCTTGCTGGGAGCAAAGGAGGACTTCAGCGTCAAACGGCTATATAGGTACAAATGGCAGGTGAAAAAATTATTTCCGCTGTAGAAGCTCTCATTTTTTTTGTCCGCATTGGATTGGGTGCAAAATAAGGCAAAAGAAACCCTTGCTGTAATTGACTTTTCATATGATACATTCATTTTACATAAGTATCTACGTCCTCAAATTATGAAATTTTGTTTCCTTGTTTTTAAAGCCTTATGCTCAGCCATTATATTCCTCACGATAAGAAGCTCGCCTTGCCGAACTCAACTCCACATACCACAGCATTATATTATACACGAATCCCAAACCCATCATCACTATCATACTTGAAACCTTATCTGAGAGTGATCTGCACTTAACTTTGTATTCATCAGTGGCTATCAATTTCTTTGCGAATCGTTAGAGCTTAAATGAAATAAAACTGTGGAAAATGCTGGGAAAATATCTTTCCTCCTTCTCCGGTTATCGTATAGAGCCGCGATTTAATTCTCCTGAGACCGCTTGCTCCTACGCCACCCACCTGACAGAAAATTATGCTCAACTCATTTTGAGCTTTTTAATAACCAAATGACTCGAATTAGGTCGGTCACTATTCTCAAAAACCAAACAAACTCCCGGACACATGTTGCACGCAAAGTGAAGAATGCTATTGAGCGAGCAGTAGGTACATTTGATGTAGAATATAATGCACTATCGTCATCTGAGCTTACGAAAATCACGAATGATATAAAATCACACGTCCTAATTTCTCATCTCGAAAAACCCTGGCATCTGGAAAATCTTCGACGTTATTCTTCGTGCACCAAATATGGGTTTATACATGTGTCGGTGGTTGCGGTGTGTTTAGGATAAAATATTAAGGGGCAAAATTCTCAAAGTAAATGTTTGAAATTTAATTAAATTGTTCTTTGTATTCCATTGAGTTGTCTTCGCTAGTTATTTTACGATATCTTCTTCGAATGCATAATATTTTTAAAGGTTTTACAAAAGATTTTTTTAAGAAAGTCACTTAAGATGACCAGCCAATAGCGATGAATATGGACAAGACGAAAAATTATGACAAGCAACAGGATTTACGTCAAAGTTACCAACGAGGCAAGCCAATTCCTCATAAACTGTGTTAAAATTATTCATAATCATCAACACATTTTAATGCGACCTAGGAAATCATAAAAACATAGACATTATGTTAGCGATGAATGCGTGGATGATAAATTCTTTATTCATTCTGGCAAGAGCAAGTAGAATTAATAAAAGAGGAAATAAGAATGTAGTTATTCGTTTAAAGAACATGCCGGCCTAAATACATGAGCCAGAGACACAGAAGATCAACTCGCAGCATGAAGCCCAAATCCAAAAATTATCTATTACTCCCGGGATTCGAACCCGGGCTATCCGTGGTTGACTTTTCCTTAAAATTCTTTAACACTTGGGATGCGGGAGTTCACGATTTTATCTGCCAGCCACTGTAGAAAAGACTCCCTGTGCAGGAGGCACCGCCTACCACGAGGGTTAGTCTGGTAAGCCCCTTAGCGATCCTTAATGAGAGGGAAAGTGCCCAAGTGCAACATGTCCAGGTAGGTATAAAATTTTTGTGTAAATCCGCAGTCAGCGTGCAAAACGTATAAAAAATCTTTCCCGCACTATGAGGGTTCCACTAATCCGACCCCTGAAAGCAAGCAGATCTACGCAGTCACTCATAATATCTGTCGCACTTGGATTATTATTCTCTATCTCCATCGGCAATTGAGCCCTGGCCACCCAATTGGTAGACATCTCTCAAAGCAGTGAATTTATCCGACCCTACAACAACTCAACTATTAACGCACACGCTAGCACACGAGTATACATAAGACGCAGGTTTTCCTCTTTTTCCTGCCACAAAGATTTGAACTCGTTCCAAACCGTGATTACGCGTCAGTACTCAAACCCTACCCATGATAATACCTACCAGATTCTGCCTACGCGCGGTAATTTAAAATTGTATAGAAGGTGTGATTGTCTTAATCCACTCCCTTCGGGATTTGAAGTGGAGCCACCCCGTGGTTAGTCAGTGTTCAAACCAATGACCTAATTCGTCCTTTTAAAACAACCCGATCTGCATAATAAATGGTGTCGGACGGGGTTGTTCTCTATTCATCTGCCTCACAGCGAGCATGTACGAACGAGGGTGGCGTCCCAAGGGGTAGGCCAGTTCTATGAACTTCCCCCATACACATATATGCCGTCAACTGGTACAATTGCCACAAATGGATGAGCGACCCTGCGCTCCTCTTTTGGAGCAAATTAAAGGCGATTGTTCGCGTCCACCCCGTGCCGGAAGCGACTCCGATTTGAGGGCATAAGGGCTCCGTCAATGCGATGCAGTCGCTCCCCGCCAAACGGTCGTTTGGCCCCTAAAACCATTGTGTCGCACGCGCAAACCAATTCTCCCCCCCCCCCCATCATCATCGCAGGGACACGCCGGCTAAACTCGGGAGTGTTAGTGCCCCTGTGCGTCGCGTCGCGGAAATCATGTCCCGCTACGGAAGGACGTCGCTCGAAACTCGTTTGTAACTTGAACGCACGCTGTGGAGCTGGATGTATGGAGGTTGGATACGCATCAGAGGCTCGCATATCCGTTGGAAAGGGTCACTTCTGGTGCGTGCATACCATGGAGATGGGATGTGAAGCGAGGCTCTAGTCTAAACTGCAGAGGGTGGGCAGATGAATCTTTTATTGTGTCATTTTGAGCTTAAAGCTAGCGTCGGCGAGCTATATCATGTCAACCCATCAGCATCCTCCATTGAGCATTAGAGAAAACCAGGTTGCCATTTAGGGTACGCGTTAGTCATTCTTATGGCTAACGCCAGCCAATGACTTGGGCCATGAGTGCGGTTTAATTAGATGGCGTTTAGAAAACATCATATCATCTCTAAAAGCTAATTTTCATTCTGATTACTTGCAAAAAATTTGGCAAAGTATTTTCCATAAAAGCTGATTTTTTAAAAAATATCACCTACTCTGCTAGGAAAACTAAGGGAATTTCTTTAATGCAAAAGGGAATGACGAGATAAATGTGTCTTTAATGAAGAGCATTCCTGTCGTGTATTAGCTTTTCGTGGATCAGTACATTATTATGAGAAGAAAATGGAATTTTTATTTAAAAGTGGCACATTTTATTTATTATCTATTTTATGTTACAGATAAGGTCAAGGGAAAGAAATTCAAATTTTCAAATTAGCTTATGCAACCTATATCCATCTAAAGACCGCTATAAAAAGCGACCTTAAAACGAAGCGAAAATCAAAAGCAAAGATCCTAGAGACACTAAAAAAAAACCAAAGTAGGTGCCATTGCTCTCGCCTCAAAGCCTTGTAATATCAGCATGTATTCATCAAGAATGTCACAGTACGCAATTATATAAAGACATAATTAGAAGGAGGGCTTCAGTTTAGGAATATACTCTGGTAATAATAACATTTGACCGCGCATAATGAGCATTATTGCTGCAGCATGCAATTATCTTTTACACTTCTTGGGGCTGCGTCCAATTGGCCACGATTAAATTCTACAAGAGCTACTCCGCTTCGCCCCAAAATATTTCTTCAATCGCGATGCATTAGAATGGGATTACAAATTCGCCATTCGCGTAGCTGACAGCAAAGCGATCCTAATTTCATAAATAAGTAAATAAGCTAAAATTTGATCAGTTTAGCTAACTTGATATTCGTAATGATAATATCAGTCGAACTTTCCGATGAACTATCTCACGTATGCAATTGCTGTATTGCAAAAAATGAGAATAAATGGATATCTTTGCACTCATTGCAGCAATTCGGACACTTTTAAAAACGTGTAAACTCTGAGCGGCAAAATAATTAAAGCTTCTACGGAACAAACTGGAGTTTCACCATAGTACTGACTTTGCAATGCCGAGTCTCACGGGGTCTAGCGCGGAGATTATGGGGCCGTTTCACTTGGCGAACGAGATATTTCCCCTCTCTATAGATCTGCCAGAGGCAATCATTCCTTCCCAGATTACTATGCTCCACGGCCATAATTACTTCATCCACGAGCTTATTGGTAATTACTGCTTGTTCTTCCGTATGTAAAGAGCTATGAACATTCCCTCTTGGAACGGTTTCCCTCCATTCTCCGCCCCAGACGATCCAAGTTCCAAGTCTACAAGAAATGGTTGCACATATTAAATATATAAAAAAAATTTCATAGGGATTTCCAGCAAATGAATGCAAGTTTTATTACAAAAAAATGGGCAAGAGACAACTCATTCAGAAAAATACCAAATGAAACTAAGTAATTGGTCCGTTCCCCAAAATTGTTACCAGAATGGAGCGACTTCGAAAAATAAAAACTGTTTTTTTGTACGTTACTTATATAATACCTCATGGTAATTGCAACTCCGAATAGCAAACATGCTCACAATACACTGTAAGTTAAGAAACTAATGACAATGAGGAATGACGTTTGATAAGACAGTGAGATATCGAACATGATATCTGAAATTGGATATATTTAAATTCAAAAAGTACAACTCGGGACTATATCGGGAACAAAACTATTTCATTTTGAATACAAATATATATCGAAAAGGGTGAACTCGATTAACCAAGAAAATTTCAAGATAAAAAAAGACTAATTGTGACAGGTCGCTGGTCCCTATCTTCCTTATACCCTAACTCAAATTATCCTGGGATTGACGCGTGAAAAAATGACCATGTGATTCAGGCCTAATGGGGCCGTGCGTCGTTGGGAGAGTGTGATATGGGGTTCCCAGGCACCCCTCCCGCCGTCAACGCGTTCCCAACCGACCCCACTCCCTTTGAATCCCCAATGGTGTCGCCAGGGGGCCTACCAATGGCGACGCTCGATCAGGATATGGGAGACGCCGCCCTCCAATTGGCTGTGATTTCCGCTGGAGCAATGCAAAGAGGTTTGAGGGAGGGGGGGGGGTCGGTTGGGGGAATTTATATTCCCCTCAAACTCCCACCCCTTCCTTTTGAACAATCCCGATCTTAACAATAGACTACGCAGCCGGTACCGACCCCTCCTGTATTCCCTACTCCCCCTCCACTTAGAGGCGGAAAGGACCAAAGCTTCTCCTTTTTAACGAGAGCCATTCATCCGAGATCGGTTGGCTGCTGTGAAAGAGGGGGAAAAAGGATTGACGAGGGTTTGGGGTGGTGGCGGGAAAAAGACTCTTCCTTCCCCGCCCGCTTAAATGCACGCCTGCCCCATTCGATCCCCCATCGAGGGCCGAGAGTCAAATGGCGCTCAGGGAGGGGAGTTGGGAGGGTCGAAGAGGAGGAGTGTGGGGGGAGGAAAAGAGTCGTTATCGTGGGGAGAGGGATTGGGGTTGCGCTGTTGGATGCTGTTGCCACCGCGCACGCATCCCTTCTCTCCCCGCCATCGCGTCATCGACGACACCAGCGCACCCGAATACTCCTAGCTCCCAAATACAATGCCGGCGAAGAAAAATTCGAAGTTTTCCCGACGTACCATTTAAGTATCCTATCAGTAATGGTAGATATGCATGGAGCATTAAAAAAAAACCCTAGCTCAAAGACGGGACAGCTTAGTCGCGATAGGGTATAATGCTACTTATGATGAAGAAAATCGGCGAAAGATAGGTGGACGAGAGTCAAGGCGCGGGACGGCCCCAAATGAGTAACATGGAACGGGTTTTAAAGCATGTAAAAGAGGAGAGACACGGCAAATACTATGGACAGGCTAGAAGATATGAGAGTGGAATGGAGAACTGCGTGTAACAAATCAAAGGGTAGTTGACTTATGATCATTATTAAATCGTTCTACTGGTGTCAAAATGGGGTCACTTCACAAAGTAGGGTAGTGTATTTTGCGAATCATCCCGACACTTCCCCCCTCTTCAATTCACAGAAAGGCCCAACCCCTAATCTAAAAATCCTATTTTCATTAACCACGTTTACCACATTCTTCCCTCTGAAACTGTTTTCAATACTAAGGCCCGTATCATAAAAGTCCCCTCGAAGCCGGCCTCCACCTCATTGTCGTCAGGAAGAGGAGATGCGATATCATAAAACCGACCTCAACCTCAAAAACGTCGAATTTTGAGGCCAGCCTCAGCTCAAACTTTGAGGTTAGATTATTGTCGGCTCAAAACGTTTGAGGTGACTTCCGCCATTGCGAGAAGATGATGATTATTCGTCCACGATTATTAAACTCTTCCGTTATTTTCTGCCAACATCTTGCCTTGCTTAAAACGGACTCAATTACGTCCTCGTACTTGACCACCAAATTGCACAAAATTTCCTGCTCCTGCCTGGCCATGACTTACAAGGGGAATACACGACCTTCGGGTGGCCGATTGAGCTCAAATTTTCTGATTCGGTAGATCACGGCTATCAATTAAATATGCCGAAGCAAGACGACGCACTTCTCAAAACTTTTCGAGAAAAAAGCAATTAAAAATCGGAAAACACGGGTCTACAGTATAGTATATCCGGTATTTCCTTACATTTTCTTCAAGGTAGCGGTGATCCAGTGGTAACGGTGGTTGACTGTGGATGTAAGGACGGCGAGTTCAATTCTCGCTCACGGTACTTTTTTAATTTACTAAATTCTTCGTTTGCAAGTTTCGGGATGCTACTCGAACAAACGGAGAACGTGTTCTTTCCTCCGCCGCATCGACTGCCCTGTATTTTTTACGGTATACACGCGTCATTAAAGCTTACGGATAATTTTCTCAATTAAACTCCCAATGAAAGCATAATCCGTCGATAAGGGTGAATTTCCCTCCCAATTAATAATTTAAATGTCATTACTCTGACCCCACTCCTACAGAAGACAATTTACACTCGCAATACCCTAATATACCTAGACAGAACAAATAAAGAAAAACATCGCCTTTGGAAAGGCTATTATATAGCCCTTGCTTCATTTCCTACCCCTTTCAGCACTTATTGTTATTTAAAAAATTAATTAAAAATATTTTCATTGAGCTAACGAAGATAAGAAAACAATCTTTAAAAATGCAAACAATAAAATCCTTGAAAAATAAAATAAAAAAGTACCGTGAGCGAGGATCGAACTCGCCATCCTTTTACATCCTCAGTCAACCTCCGTTACCACTGGGCCACCGCTGCCTTGTGTAAGGTAAGGAAATACCGGATATATAGCGTAGACCCGTTTTTTACGATTTTTAATTGCTTTTTTCTCGAAAAGTTTTGAGAAGTGCGTCGCCTTGCTTCGGCATATTTAGTTGATAGCCGTGATCTACCGAATCAGAAAATTTGAGCTCAATCGGCCACTCGAAGGTCGTGAATTCCCCTTTTTAGCCATTTCTGTTTCTATTGTTGATATTGGCGGGTATATCCCCGGCCGCATTCGGTATATCGCTACTGCGCATGTCTGCGCAAATACGATTCGAAAAAATGAACATGGAACAATGCTGGAAGACTGTCAACTCTGAAACCAGAAACATCGTCCTCAACAATGCGTCATTTCCGCTGGCTCAATCCCCTCCTCCTATGAGCCGAGCTGGAGGAGACTTTTATGATATGACGCGGTCGAGGGATCTCCTCGTCGAGCTAGGCCGGCTTCAAACGAGGCCATCCTCAACTTCAACTTCGAGGGGACTTTTATGATACGGGCCTTAGTACTGAGCGGGGAGGTGTTGCCCTCCTCGCGTAGTACTAAGCGGGGGACAATCGTATCCCACTGAGCAAATAGTTTTTTTAAACTTAGTTTCACCCCCAGTGGGAGAAGGCTATTGCTGAATGGGGGACTCTCTTATCCTAATGGTCAAACCCGGTGGGTACCGATCATTATATATGCCCTTCCCTGAAGATCAGATTTCTAAAAGGCATATCAAAAATACACACTTGCCTACTTCGATGACGGTGACCTCCCCAGCGGCAAAGGAACAAATCACGCTATCAATGCCCGATTATCCTCCCGCCCTCAACGCCTGTCATCCCCCCCTAGCGCCCTTTGCACTTGCGGCAGACCCCCAGGAGCATCCACGATGCCCCAGCGGTGCTGCGCCGGCGCGCCATCCGACCTCGCTTCAACCCGCAAATCCCAAAGGGGCGCCACATGTGGACGGCAGGTTCCCCAAGATGGCGGGTGGCGTCGCTGCGCGGAGGAGAAGGGGACTAAGAGAGTGCCTAGGAGGAAGCCAAATTCGCTCACCTCACACTGGTTTTTCCATGAAATATTTCAATACAATTTGCTATTCCAACTCTTTGTGGGACAATTTGTGCTACCCCAATGTTTATTTATTCGGCATGTTTCTTATAATAGCGTACCTTGGCTTAATAATTGGAGAACAATGATGAACATATTCCGAAAAATTATAGATTACACTGCGATTCAATCATAAAATCGATTTTCAATTACTTTTAATAACTCACAGGGCATCCGAGAACCTTGCGATTTTACGTTATATTGGCTAGAATTAAAGCAAGTTTAGCTTTTCTAAATTAATGGACAGGCCACGTTGAGTTATGCCACTGGAAGTTGTTGTAAAAAACCAGACGCTCTGTTGAAGGCTTTAAATCTGAAGTAATCCCAGGTCAACTCGAGAACAGGGCATAATTGGTAGCTGTTATAGTAGAATAAACACTCTTTCCTACGGGTATTGCAGAAATTATCACCGTAATGATAATCAAAAATAGAAATCAGGGGGTTAATTGCGCAAAAAAATCGCCGATATAAATCCAGCTTTACAATAGTTAGCCCCAACTACGATTTTATTTTTTAGTAAAAATTATAGACGGTTCCAGCCGTGGCTATTGGTATAACTATTGGTTGAGTGATGCAGATTAGACTACAATGCATGACGTAAATGTTGAGAAAACGCTAGTAGAGTGAATAAGGCTGCTCTTGATATTGGATGATAGCTAAAAATTTCTCCATGCTTTAACTCATATTTTTGTAATCACATCGTACTTTGCATACATTGTTTTCATTAGCGTAGTAGAACTGGGCCTTCTACTCCAATGCCAGAAAATAACGCCACTTAATTTACTTATCTAACGGAACATAAAAGAGAAAGAATCCAAATCGTGCCATATTTTCCCATGGTAACGAAAAGGACCTAATGATAATTCTGCATGTCAAAGTTTCGCTTGGCATCACGGCTGAATTGAGTTGCTTCAATTGACACGTGCCACTGAGCCAGCATTCCTTCGTGCAGGGGAACTCGACGACCTTTATCGGTCGCCTATTCTAATCCTCCACTCGGCCTCTTTAGTCCCATTTTGCACGATATAACAACCATTTGAGCGGAGTCATGGAGTCTCACTTCCCAAGGGAAGCATCATCACACTCCGTACGGAGGGCCCCCAGGAAAGAAAGAATACAACCCCAACACGACCAGTAGAATTTTGTCTTTATTCTAAGCTGTTACTTGTTTAAACTATTGTAAGGCATAATATTCCTGATATAATATGCCTACAAAAAATAAACCAAACTCCAAAACTTGATGTGGCATATGATTTCAAGATAATAAAAATCAATATCAGGCATATTTAGTCCTCCTTTAATGTCCCCGGTAGTAGACAGCGATCCCCTTTAGTCATATTCAGACTTCGTCGAATTTTTCCCGAACCAATACAGCAATCTTCGTTTCAACTAGCAATTTTGGGCCTTTAAATTATTTCCAATGTTATTTTTCATGTGCATTACGCAAGGAATAATATCTTGATTGTGTAACATTATTTTTAAATGTATCTATACGTATTGTATGAACAAATACTCATTTACGTCTTTGTGGCCCCCTTCGGTATATTCAAATAGCTGGAATGACTCTTCATAGATAAAAATATCGTCATCATAGCGCTAAGAAGACAGTACCTCAACTTCACGAATAAAAAAATAACTATTGTTCACGAATATGACTTTTAAAACGCTTCTCATCATATACAGCATTCATCGAGGCTAGCAAAACAAATTTTGGCTTGCAGAATGTGTATAATTCAATAATCCAGTCTTAAACCGTTTACACAAGCAGTGTTGCCAGTTATTTGAACCTATTGTAGCGCCATTTTTATTGAGAAAACGTGATTTAATTTCAACTGTGGCAATCATTCGCTAATAGCATACGTTAAAGTCCAATATTGAGCCTAAGAATTATTTCAGTCATATTTATTATGTTGTACGAGTATTATGTCTGTTTTTTAATTGCAGATGTAGGTTATAATAAATCGAAATTATTTACTTTGATAAGACAAGCATTCCACCAGGAGTCCGAACGAAAAAAGTTAAATTTTAAATGAAAGTTCCAGAAAAAGTTTGAACGGAAAGTCTGTTGGCTGTAAGGTATTTATTAAAGTTTTCTTTTAAATTTTCACATAAATTTAACGTCCTTCAAAATCAGCAACACATCTGTGACGTCGTGGTAAATTTTCTTTCGTAAAATGGAATTAAAAATACTTTGTATTATTTATTTTTTGCCCAATAAATTTAGTTTTTTTAATAGGGTGCCAAAGTACCCCGCACGGTTAAAGCGGTGGCTTTTACGGAGCAGGGGCCAGTCGTTTCCCGCGCTGTGTTCGCGAGGGCCCACCAGGGGTTTGCTACAAGGAGGTGGGGTTAAAAGCGGAGGCAATGGACCAAGACATCTCCCAGCGTGACCCCCCCGGGGCAACAGCCTAATCCTCACCCCATGGCTACACATTGGGCCTAAGAAGCGTCGCCATCCACTTATACGAGTCCCCCCGAAATCGGTTTACGGCTCTGACTAGACGGAGTGGGGGGAATGCATTCGTCTGCGATATAATAATGAGGATGATGAAGTCGAAGACTTATTTCGAGCTCCCAGGGGTCTGGGAAGGAGGGTTGAAGGGTGTCGGGGGTCAATATAGGGTAGGGCCCACTCCTGTCATCGGCATTATTCCCTCGTGTACCGACTTAGGAAAAAGTACCCTGAACGTTGGCTTAGAAGTCTCGATAGATTAAAAGACACACACATACTTCATTTTAACGGCATATATTTCCCTTTCAAGCTTTCGCATATTTCCTATAAATACGTATTGATATTGAATGAATAATAAATTAATAATGAATAAAATATAATAACCAATAATAAATACAGTATTCCCTCTCGTCCTGACTTATGAAAACGAACTCTGAACGTTGGCTTAGACGCTCTATCAGCTAAGACACATTAAGAAGACTTATAACTCTGTTGTAAGTCTTCTTGCTCGCACGTTGCTTGTAAATACGCATAATTTATCATCAGTTCATCGAATTCACCTTCGTTGAATGAGTTCAAATTTCAATATATTATGTACCCCTCACCCAGAATTAAGGAGTTAATCGTGAAATAATTTTCAATTTTAAATTGTTTTATTTTTCTCCATGCTCTTTCTATTTATAGATACTAATGCTTATCAATATGTACTCTAAATTTTAAGAAGTTGGAGGTTAAACAGTGATAAATCGATCACTGCTGATGACTTGACTGAGATGGTAAAGGCCCCTGTGTGGGCTGTGACACTGGCACGGAGATATATGTTGTCTATGAATAAATTTATTGAACAATTTGGAGGAAAGAAGGGAAGGGAGAGAAGGAGAATAGGCTTCAAAAAAATAGGACGCATAGATGAGATGCGCTTGTGGAAATGACGAATGAAAATGTTGAGAAAATGTGAAGCGGTCATGAAAACACACTCTGGGTGTTGCTACTTGTTTCAAAACTCAACTTGACTGATTCATCACCAGCAACGAAAATAAATACGTCTCCTCATCCGTGTCTTGTGTGGAAATCTACGATCATTAATTAGCATTGAATGAGCGGACACCTGTAAAATTTCACCGATCATTTCCGAGAGGTTCTACTATTAGCCTTCCGCTAATGTCCTCATTTATCTTTCCATCCTTGATTCTTACGCATTATATTTCCCATAGAAACTCACTGCGGCTCCCGGAAGTCATCTTTATGGCATTCATTTAGGTTTCCCTGTGTCACTTTTGTAATTAAAGTAAAATTTGATAAATTGACGTATAGTTTCAGTTTATTAAATTTTGCCAACATATCTTGTCTCTAACATCTACAGCCATGGCAAGTAATATTTATTGATCCGATAGTTAAATTTTTGAGACCTCTCTTCCCGCTTATTTTCTGTTTTATTAATTGTTTACCTCTTTTCGTTTCTTTTGATTTAGCTCAAAGTTGAAGAATATTTAAATTTTATACGCAATCAGTTAGCGGCAAAAGAGATAATTGTTGAAATTTTAATTTTCTGAGTCTTAATTTGTCCTTCACGAGATAATTTTCGCCATTTGTTTCTTCTTATTTATATGCAACGTTTTATGCTTTCTCTCGTCATTCGTAATACCACCTGGAATAATAATGTCTTATTTTCATTGATATTTTGGGCTCTTTACTTGCATTCAATTTTTTACCAAGCGACTAATTAGCGACTCATTTCACTCTAGCAGTATTTCATGCATTCTCAATTTTGGGTTGGAACCCTTTCCTTGTATGGAGAACTGGCTACAAATGGTACAAATGTCTACAAACGGCAGAGGAAAGTACGCTATGATATACAAATGGGTTAGTAAATTCGTGACATAAACATCACTCCCATCCGAAACATTTTATTACTTTAGAATGTAATTATTGATCTCTCATGCACTGCATCCTAAAACTATGTTCGGTAATTCTTTGCTCGAAATCCCAAATAATCTCCATGTCTTAAGTGGTTTCCAACAATTCATATTGTCCTTGTGTAGGTCTTTTTTCTGATTCGCACCACGTTGATTTTCAGAGGAAACGATTTAACATTTTAGCATGCTTCTGGAGTCGTCTGGAAAATAGCATGCGGCTACGCCATATATATTTTAAAATCCTACGAATTTTGAATGCTTAAAGGTGTTAGTTCATAGATCGATAACTTAATGATTTAGACTTTAGTTCAACATGCAGTTACGGTTGGCAGCATTAACTTCAGGATGGAATTGATGCTTTTAAAGTTAAAATAGGGACTTAAACGGATATATGGTGCTTCCTTCAACGTTATAGAAATGATTTGAAATTCCCACCGTTTCACTCGAGAAATAGAACGTCGCCAAAGTGGCTCCAATTCAATTGGTGACAAATTTACACAGCTATGGAATAAGGTTGTATTCCCATAATCTGTGTTCGCTCATCACACTGAGCTTCTGTCGATAGACAGAGAATATTAGCTTCCTCTCTTGCATTACATGCTGTCCTCGACGACATTTAGTGAAATGGCAGTGTCTTTCCTAATTGATCACGCCTTCAGAGTCGATCAGGTGAAGCATATTGATCACAGGCCGTATCTTGCAGTCAAGGTGCGACATGGATTAAGTCCATTGAATTCATTGCGTAAACGAGGCGTGCCTCGAATGATTCCCATTCCAGCAGTTGGCAGTCTTGCTTCAACGAAACGGAGATAACGGGCTATCATTTCAGCACTTCGAGCATTTCTCTTGTCCTGATGACTCAACATGAATCCTTGTTTATAGGCATTGAAAATACAATGAAGTATCTATGATCAAGCAATAAAGAGAGAGTTCTTTAAGAAGATCTAAGAAAGGAATTAGCATACTTGCAAGGAATCAGCTACTCATTTACTCTTGCTGTATTACATGCGTTTACGATCTAGGGCAGAGCTCTTGCACGGAGAACTGTAATGCTGGTTGATACAAATGGCTGCTAACGGCAGAAGAAAGTATACTATGACATGCAAATGGATGAATACAAATTTTGTGATATAAACATCACTCGCTTCCTGAAAAAATTGAATTTATCAACAATCAGATTAACGATCTTACACACACTACAATATAAAAACTGTGTCCTGTAATTCTTTTCCGACATTGCTAATAAATTCCAATAAGACGACATTCTACCACTGAAGACGATGGCAGACTCTGGTTTTGAAAAGTTGGGACTAGTTACCAAAAACCACACCCGGTGAGAAACCCGAGAATTATTCCTCCAGACAATCCGTCGAGAAAACCCATATTGTACAACGTCTGAGAAAGTTTACTAATTCATTTGATCATTGCTAAGCCTTAGTGTTTATAAATGAGCTTCGAAGATGAGTTATCATATTCACTGTCAATAATCATCTCCAGGACTGCTGTTTGGGACGTTTGATTATATGGGCAGGATGCGGTATAGTCGGTACCATTTCTACTCTGAGACACAGTGTAGGCTTAGAATGTGGCCAATTTCTCCTCTGTTTATTTCCCGATATCCTTCCACGTATTTCGCCCTATATTTTCGGCGCATTTGAAGGCACAAGCCATGGGACCTACATGGAAGAGGCCGCAGTTAATCCCGTAGAAACTTTATTTATGTTACCACTCACGGCGCATTTTAATCTGTTTGCATAAATGTCCACTGCGCGGCCATGAGTGCAGAGCGAGCTATTTATTCTCAACATTTTCAACTAAGCATATGCACACGTGAAAAATAGCTTTGAATGATTGTACATTTGGTAGAATACATCATCAAGAATATAAATTTCGGTTACAGCGCTGGTTATAGCTTACTGTTAGCCGTGATATTTGGGTCGCTACAATGCCAGGCTCACGAGTAAATCTTTTGTTGAGTCACCCGCGGTGGGTGACCAACAGCTTAAGCGAAGAAACATGTACGTACCTCATAATTCGTGACGTTAGCTTGCGCGTGAACTGCAGAAAAAAAACAATTTCTTCTGGAGGAGGAATAGAGCTTTCCTAGTAATGTATCAAAGTTAACACTTTCTAACCAAGTGCTGCTTCTGGGAAAAATAAAATTTCAAAACCTCTCATTTTAAAAACGTGAACATTTTCGATCAATCATAATTATTGTAGCAGCTACATATTTCGCCATTAAAATTTACAGCAAAAATGAACGTGTAGTTTAAAATCTTTCCTGATTAGCGCTCAAAATGTAAGCATACATTTTTTGATGTTACTTAGAACCTACATTGGGTTATAGGTAATGGGTTAAGAAGGCTCATGTTAAGGACGAAGAAATGAGCCAAAATGCTTTTGCTATTCGCACCTCACAAGTCCACAATCCTTCGTGGAAATTATGGACGTCGTGATGCACGATGATTCCCCCGTGGATCGCGTCCCTATCGCACGGTGGCAAGCAGAGTCCGATCACGCCCCGGTCCTTAAAGCGGGGAAATCAAGCAAATGCTGATTGATGCCAATTTGAATGTGTTTCGCCTTTTCCCCCGAATCGCATTCGTCGCTTGTTATTCCTCTCCGCCCCCTTCTTTCTTCCCCGAGGGGAAAAGATCGGACGTGACGGATGGGACGTGCCATCGTGCCCGCAGCCGCACCCTCGTTACGGGCCTCGACCGAAATCCACGTTGGCAACTCACATTCACGATCTCCAAAGGGTATATTATTATACCTGTGTCAACGCTTGACAACAGTTACCAGTGCGCATATTTTAAAACGAATTCGCCTTTTGAGAGAGGTGTACTGTCAATAGAAGACTATGATTAGCACGACCACCCTCGGACTAGGTCGTAATTCGTGATTTATCATCGAAAAGGGTTAAGAATCCTATTTGAATTCGGGAAAGAGCTAGAAAATGTTATTGGGGAGAGAGCTGGTAGTATATAAGCTTTATTTTATTCCGGGATCGTATGCGTACCTGATGTGATTGTATAATTGATTTTGTTTTCAACAACGTGGGTCAATATGTACTGATGACTAAATTTTGAGTGACAATATGACTAAATTTTCATGCTGAAAAACGTTGAGACGAGTCCTCAATTTTGGCAATTTTACACATCCCCTGATGTTATTGTGATGTAATAGTCCGATGGAAAATGATAATTTATTAGATGCATGCTTCGTTATGACTATGTGCCCGCTATATTATCCACCAAGACGAATTACAGTAGGTACTCCGATGGCATTGATTTTGATAAAATTTTCATGGTCAAAGTGTTCAATTGACTACCCAGTTTTGGCGATGTTGGTTTTGTTTAATTTAAACATACATACGTTACGCAAATAATGCAATTAAGGTGAAGTATCATGCATAAAACTTATAAACAAAAACTTATAATAAAAACCTAAATCCGCGCTCTTTCTCCCAACGTATTCGCAGAAAATACAACACTTTCACTGGTCATCCTGACCAATGAAATATTTAAAAAATATTGAGTATTCGAGATAGAGAACCTACTCTTAATATCATGGACTTAAATTTTGATTTATAATAATCGGACGTAATCCGACTTAAATTTTGATTTTTAACCGATAATGGACCAAAGCCTCTTTAATCTGCATGGGCTTCCAAATACATTACCGGAGTGCGGTGCGGTGCGGTGAAGTGCTGTTCCGAGGGCACTCGGAACAAAGCGGAAATATTAATGCTTACACTCCTACGGTTCCTGAACGAATCCTATGTAACATATCATTAGATAAATCACGTTAATATCTATAAATTTAGGTGCGTGATCTAATCGCTGAGTGAGTGAATGAGAATATAGTAAGAATAGTAATTTAGTACAGTAATTTTCATAATTTTCTTGCGGCGCGTCCCGTCGGAGCAACGGAAATATTAACATTTGTGCTCATAAAATCTCTGTCATGAATAGTATATAGCTTATTGCTTGAACTAGTGTTTGGTAAATCTCGTTCTATATAAATTTAGACTGTGTGAGAGTCACACGCTGAGTGAGTGAATCAGATTATGGTGCGAATTTTCACGCAAATCTGTGATTAAGCATAATTCTCTTTCGGCGCAGCTCCTCGAAGTACCGGTATAGCGGCGAGACTTACTTGGCGAGGTGAAATCCCGCGCTGCTTCTTTCTCTCATTCTCGATCCGAAGCATGCAGATGGCGCGCCCTCCCTCCGAGGACAAAAGAGCATCCCTGCGACAAAATGGCCGACCGCTCCCCTCCTCTGTCTCCTCCGCGCCATTCCCCTCGCAAGGGGGAGGTTGAATTAAATGCAGCAGCCACGGACGCCCCTTTTGCAGGAGGGGGGAGAGGCGATTGTTGCGCGCGGAGGGGTGGCGGATGAGCTCCCGGTGGCTAAGGGAGTGTGCGTCGACGAAAATGCTCCCGGAGGGAGCGATCTGCAAAGCCACTGCTGCCAACCCGCGAAAGCATAGAGCCCTCAGGAATGCCAACTGAAAATAACACCAATAGGTGTAGGATTATCCGACGAATTACTCATCGTTTTAACATGGTTATGCTTCTCCTTTGATATTCAATTCAGTCAATTTCCCGCGATGTAATTCCTGGATAAATAGCGGAGTTTATTTTGGCACACATTCAATTCTTTCTTTACCTCTGGTGAAAAGCTTTTGACATGCAAGTGCTCCCAGACGAGGAAAGACAACATTCTGGCAATCCTTAATAGCGAGTTATCCTATGAAAATCCAATGCAATAAAGAGGTTAAATGGAAGTGAAAAAAATTGGCTAATCATGCATAATTCAAAAAGAAAATTTTATTAATACCCTATTTCCTTCTTAAATAGTATTTAAAATCGCCCTATACATAAGTAGTCGTTAAAACATGATTAGATATTTATGCATTTATTATCATTTTTATTCATTTGGAACAGCGACCACATCATTAAGTTGATTTTGAGTTGATATTTCCCCATGAGTAAAGTACTTGGGAACGATGTGGATGGTCTAGAAATGGTTCAAAAGTTACATCCGGGGAGTTAAAATAATGATCAGAAAACAATATTAACATCAGTTTGTGTACTAAAGCCTCGGAAAAGAACAAAAAAATGTTGCGTCTCCTGAAGTAGAGGAAACGTGTTTCCGTAATCAATACTTGTAGTCTAATATGTAATTTTAGATGCATGTGAGCTGAAAATTCATATCAGTGGCGTACTATGGGGGAGATGAGGGGATATATTTCCCATAGCCTTAAAGAAACAAAAAGTTATTTAAAACTATTGTCTAGGTTTGGCGTATAATATCTGCATATGCTTTAGGTTGAATTTTAAGAGCCAAAATGATGTGAAATGTATGTAAAGGCATGTCATTTTTCAAAACTTTTCGCGGAACACCCGTTGCCTTGGGGAGGTAGATCGCCCCGCAGGTTCCTCAATCCCCTCCAAAGCATATTCCTAATTATGCTACTGATTCATATCATGTTCTATTATTTTGTTCCACACACAAGCGTTGAACCAGATGATGGCTCTGTGAACCGAAACTCGTCGTGCGGATGAAATAATTGTGTAAATGTGCAATTGCCTTTCATTTCAAAACACAGTTATTGTTATGAGGAGATGATATATCGCGGGCTTGCACCTTATTGTGAGTGAACTAAATATTACGCAACAATGAACAAAATCAGGTGTTTTTTTTACGTGTACTCATACATTGTCCTAATCGTGCGCATAGAAAAATTATGGAAAACTTCAACCACCTTTTATTTCAATACGTAGAACTTCCACTATATCTCGCCTGAATAGATTGAACAAATATCTGTGTTCATGGGCGTACCTAGCGAGGGGCGGGAGCGAAAGTCTCATAAGCCTTTAAGCAAAATCAGTGCGGCATTGAAACGAAAGTATATAACAAATTTTTTTTAAACCCACAAAAAATGATATAAATTAGTATAAAATATGTAACTAGAATAAAACTATTACATCAAGGAAATAATTTTATAAATTAATACAGCGCTGTTATAATTTTCCTAAAGTGTTGGTTTCATTCACCTTTTCCATGCTAAAATGTCACAACTTGGCTTGTCCCGTCCCCATAGACCCTGGCTTGTCCTCCCTTAGTTATGATCCTGGGTTCGCCCTTGTCTGTGTTCTTCGGGCATAACTGGGTGAATATCCTGTGAGGCTGATGGAAGAAGAGTGAGTCGCTCGTTGTATTGGACCACTGTATCCCTTCCCGTAATGGACAGGAGGTGGAGAGAGGACGGGGTCTGCGTGGAGGGTCCTTCGATTACCCCGCGTTCCTTATGCCCTTTCCCCACCCCCATATCCCACGTGTACCCCCGTCATACCACCGGCATCCAAGCTACCCCTACCCACTCCCCAACGAATAAAGCAGAAAGAGTGCCTCACAGGAGGGGAGGGGGGGAGGCACACTCCGCCAATCGCCGCGAGGGGCGTTTTCTCTCTCTCTCTAGAGAGAGAGAAAGAAAGAGAGAGATGGAACAGCCTAGTCCTGGGCCGCATTAAACTGGATTAATCTCGATGCGGTGGGGGGTTAGAGGGAGGTGGAGGGGTTCTGGGGTTCCATGGGCTGTGAGGGGTCGCTCTAGCGGAAGCTGTTTCCAGGGGTCGCGGGAGGCAGCCACATCTCCTCCTCCCCTTGTACCCCTTGTGATCGTCCAAAGGGACCGAAAGGGTGAAGACACCCCATACGTGGGCGCCTGCGCAGGGTTGAGTTGGCCCCCCGCGATAGGGTTTGTCCCATTCGGGATTTATCGTGTGCGTGGCGGCCATCTTGTTACTCATCCCACCACTAATACCAGTGCTGATCGCTAGAATAGCCGTTGAGGAAGAAATCTGTGAACAGTTATGTCGCAATTAATATTTTCGTTCCTCGAGTAATGTGATTACGTGGAAAAGTTTTATAATTAGAAATAAAAGTACATTATTATGTTTTTATTTCTTCTCATCCTATGAAGAAGCAAGCTATTTACTGATTTTCTGTGTTGTTCCACCAATGGTAATTATTATCTATGGGTTTAAAATTATTACCGTACATATTTTTTGTAACTGATTATTGTAAATCTCAAATTGTGATTATTAGCCCTTAGTAGGCTACATAAAGATACCGAAGCATTGGCAAAATAAAACTAGTCCCATAATTTAAATGGAGAGTTACAAGTCCACATCAAAAGACATTATACAATGCAAGATTCCATTGATTTAGATGCAGTTTACTATGATTATTTCGATAGCTATGTTGAGAAGGTTACTTGCCTCTAAGGAAAGATAAATTTTCCTAGTATAGCCCCTCAATCTCTTAGCTAAAAATAATCTAAGTTACCATCTATTTCATAAGTTAGTGACGACGTTTTCAATCGCGAGCTATACAATAGATCCAAAAAGGAACCGTTGTTGGAAGGAGTATGTCTCATTATGTGTATGCTGAACAACGGGGGTTGCCAGAGTTGATTTCGACAGTATTTTTTTGCCTTTTTCAAAATGGGGTAATTCGTTTCAATGTTTATGCCTTGTTTCCACTGTAGAAGCTTTGCAGTGGTTAAATGATGAGTGGCTATAGCTTAATGTTCCGAGTCGCACAAATTAACCCTCGTAGCCAAAATACGAATGAGAAATATGACTGGAGTTAACAAAGATATCAAAGTACAGTTCTTGGACCAATGAAGGGTAGCTGAAACGACAAAAATAACGTTCACATAGCGATTTTTAGTCCATGTCAACCAATCAGCTACGTAACAGTCAGGCAAACCACGTAAGCTAACCTGGGTTAGAATGTTAATCGTGGGTAGAGAATAATGCCGTTTCCACAAGAAAATCCTACATTTATGAGGGCTTAGTAGCGAAACTTATGGGAATAATTGCCGAAAATGCGAGAAGCAGCTGCTTCCCCAAAACGAGTGGGCTGATGGGCAGATATTCAGCTTCTGCAACTAGTAAATTGGTATGAATAAACTTAAATGTCATTCCGACTTCGTAACGTGTGAAATAGTTATAGACATAAGTACGAAATATGTCGAGAACAAGTACTCTTAAACATCACAAAATGAAAGATATTTGTAATTATATTATGTATACAATAAATACCTATAATAAATATCATAATTTATTTATTTATTTATTTATTATGTTTAATGTTCGCCCAACATGTACATAATTATAGGGCGAACAGTACATGATTATAACTACAAAAAATAGAAAATAAATAGAAAATGAATTGGTCACAGCCACAAAAAAAGTAACAATCATGATAACAAATGGTAAAAATATTAACTAAATACTATCACAGTCGCGAAACATATTCTTAACATCTTTTAAAAAGCAGTTTTTCTTTTGATACAGGTCTAAATCATTGAAGTTTTTGTTATATAGTACACAGATCCTTCGTATTGATGAAGAATAATGAAGAATAATGGTCACAATGGAGAAGTAGTCTTTAAAAAAAATCTCTCAGCCCAGTTGGGGTCTCGCTAAACCAAGGACATAATATCTTTGGAAGGGCTGCTGTTATTCTACTTAAATCGAATCCACTTTCAAATTGATCCCTTACCGTAGTGGCTCACTCATCTGGAATGAATTCGCAGTCGATGATGATGGAAGGGTAAACGTTGCGTCAGTGCCATGAATTAAAAATGCCTCCCTCCCCTGTTCTGCGCTCCCCAAGGAGGCAGCATCCTATTTATTCGACAAACGATCACACGCCCCTCATCGCCGGCTGCCAAATCCCTCGTCATTTTCCATCCATTCCCGTGATCGATTGCACATCCCATTGGCCTTAAAACTCCATCATCTCTTCCCCATCGCTGCAAATTCTCACCGCGGGCCACCCTTCCTCTGTTCCCAGGGGGCGCTTTCCCAATCTCCCAACCAACCCTTTCCCCCCCAACCCCCACCTCTCCCCTGTAATCCGATCCCAATGTTTGCCACCACCACCTCCACGCACTTTTTGGCAATCTCCCGAAATAACTAACTTGGGGAATAAGCCGTAATCATCTGCCTATCGCTTCCATTTTTTGGGCAATTTCAAAGAGGTTCCACCGATGAACGGGGTGGGTAATAGCCATTTTCATGAATTCATTACAGGATATCCTTCTTGATCTGCTGTAACTACTGACAAAAATGATGTCTTTTGTTACGAGAATTTTGAGCGGTATATGTGTTTGAATACAATTACTACAATCAAAACTATCCATAGGTAGGTACTCTTTGGATACATGTTTGTCAGTAGAAAAGTTAGATTGTAAAAAATATAGAAGATTGTATTAAACAGCAATAATATAAAATTCACTTGAAAGAAAAACTGACATTTGTTTGGCTCAAATATTATATTGACAAAAATAAAGTAAGAAGAAAATAAATGATTTCAACGAAAAGTTGGACCAAAATCAATGCATAGGTCTTGTCATTCATTTGCCTATGCCGATCGATCGTGAATCGGCGAAAAAAGCTTGTAAAAGGCGAATAATACTAACGGTTAGTTACTACACCATAATAATACTTCTGAGGTATTTGGAAATGAATGCTTTAAGTTAAGCCAAAACTCGATAGTTGAAGCTTTAAAGTCTAAGAAAATATCAAAAATGTTCGCATGGTACACCGCTGAAAAATCATATGGTATGTTCTCGCAGTTATTTGCGTAATAGGAAGTTTTTTATTTTCCGTTGACTAATTCATTTCCGGCAAAGAGACATGTCATTTCCACCCTATGCATGCGAATTAATGTCGCTACACACTGTTTTCCATACTCTATATGAAATTCTGAAACATGATATTCATGGAGTCATCCTCTATACATTCATCCTCTGCTGCATATAATGAGAGAGTTTGAGTTTAATAAGCAAAGCAAAAACTCGATAAAAAAGAACAGAAAATAGAATCATATAAACGAGAATTCATTAAAATATCGCCACAGTTGGCACGAATACGATAAAAGTAAAGTTATACGTTACTCGTTAAAAGTCCTTTTAGAAGTGGACCCGAAGAGTAATTTTATTGCCGCGTATAATGATATTTTTTTAATTTCGGAGGAAACTATCTTTAGATGCAATGAGTAGCTACCTATATCTTCAACAATACTCCAAGTAATACCAATAAAATGGCTCGAGGTGACTGTGCTGTAACCAAAATGGCACTAAAATCTTGTAATCATGAACAAACGAAGGATTAGAGGAACTGGAAACAACAAATAAAACACTTATTAATAAGTTTAAAAAAAAGCAGTTACTTTTCAATCTGTTTAAGAGTTAAATTAAATGGAATTTAAATGTTCATTCGAAATAAGCAAAGTTTAAAAAAACGGCATCCTCAAAATGAGCCAGTCATGCACATTAAAAATCATGATATCTTGTATTTCGAGGAATTAATACTCTACTCTGAGCAACAATTCACTAAGGGTACATGAAACGTTGGAAAAAATGCGTATATTGAATCTCAGAGTCTCGGAGAAGGACCAAGTTAACTACAAGAGTGGAGACAGCTTGCCTGTACCAAACAACAGGCGTGATATCAAAATAAACAAATTTTAAACGAACGCCCTTGTCGAAATCAGCCAATCAGGCACATTGAGTATCTCGTGACCATGTATTTTGAGCAGTTTACTCTGTGGTCGCATGCGCAGAAACTGAAAATTGCTAATTTTTAAATCTACTCAGAGCAAAAATTTAGTTAGGGTACTTGAGGAGTTGGAATAAGAGTACAATTTAAATCTCAGAGTCACGCAGGGGCCAGGTTAACTACAGTAGTGGGGACGGAATGTATGTTACAATAAGCGGGTGTAAGATCGAAATAAACAAAGTTTAAGCATACGCTTTCGTCGAAATCAGCCAACCAGGCATATTAGGTATCATGTGATCTTGTATTTTGAGAAATCAACCCTGATTGCATGCGAAGGTTATGAAAATTGATACATTTAACTCTACTCTGTGAAAAAAATCACTAAAGTTCCATGAACAACTGGAATAAGTGCAGGTATTGAATCTCAGAGTAGTGGAGAAGGACCATGTCACCTATAGCAACAGGGACGGAATACATGTATGAATTCAGGAACTGAAAACTGCTAATTTTTAATTGTACTCTGAGAAGCAAATCACTAAGGGTTCATGGAAAGTCGCAACAAGTGCAAATTTTGAACTTCAGAGCCGAGGAAGGGTCACGATAACTACAGTGGCGGGTACGGAATATATGTATCACTCTAGAAATTGAAAATTGCTAATTTACAAAACTACTCTCAGCAACATTACATTAAGGATACCTACGTGAAAAGTTGGAATAAGTGCAGATATTGAATCTTAGAGTCGCGGAGAAGGACCGCGTTAACTGCAGTAGTCGGGACGGAATACATGTACATCCAGTGGCGTAACTAGGAATATGTGTTGGGGGGAGGATGAGAGGGGATGGGGAAGGGCGACCTCTCACCCACCCTTTTAGGAAAATTTTGAAAAAATGACAAGCCTGCAAGTACATTTTACATAATTTTAGCACCTAAAATTTGGGTTTCATTAAAAGATTACGTTAAAAATTTACTATATTAAGTCAAAACTAGACAATAGTTTTGAATATTATTTTTATTTCTCTGAGGCTTTGGGGGGGATCTATATCTATCCCTCTTATTCCCCCGATAGTTACGCCACTGCATGTATCAATAAACGGGCGTGAGATGATGCCCCTCCATCATCTCCAATTCTTCCCGCGGATAATATTCACACCGTCGAACGGTTCGGAGACTGTCCACCCCACCCGACGAGAAGGGACCCTGATGGCGTCCGTGCCTCGAGTTGCCCCGGCGAGGCTTTACCTCCAAGAGGGATCAGCGGACCCCCCCGGGCTTCCCCCCCAGAAAACCATTTTGTGCGAGAACCACCCGTCCCCTCAGAGATGGAACGGACCCCCCATCACTGCCCTTCCAGTTCATCGCACCGCGGCGACGTTGCTTACACTGGGAGATTGAAAAATAATATTGATAAAACTCAGGAGCGCTTCTTTCTCCTTAAGTAGCAAGGGTGTGAGAGAGTGGGTATCATGTGCGAATTGGTGTGAGGGGAGGGGGGATAGGGAAAGGGCGGGGAGGTAGGAGTGTGAGGGGGTGTAGCGTTAGCCAATGAGAGGGCTCCGTTCGAACAACAGGCTGCCAAATCCCCACCTCCCAACGTCGAGACACCCTCGACACATTCTCTCCCTTCTCCCGCGTGTGGCGAGATGTGTTCTAGGTGTGGAAGGAGGCGTCGGAAGCGCGGAATTCGACGCTTTTTGAGGCTCAAGGAGTAATCGGCCGGGATAGAGAAACTCAAATATCAGCAGACGCCCCGAGTGCTTCCCCCCAACACCCCCTTCTCCACCCTTCCCCGACGGTTGGATTGCCGCTTATGGGCCTTAGTCGAATGGAGATATTTACGGGCAGATTGGATTTCTATTAAATTTTCTCGTACTATTCGATCCATTCCGCGTTTACTATGTAATTTCTTTTAGAACAATCTTTTATTTTAGTAGAAATTTATCGGCACCGTGTAAGGCTGTTGAAAAGGCCAACATTTCGATGATTATCCTCATCTTCTCAATTCAATTCAATTCAATAAAGGTTTATTTCCATACTGCAGTGTACATGAACATATTTACATAGTAAGGTAGAGTTATAGTTATTTACAGTAGGTCCCCGTTATAGGAAATACTTCCTCTTCAGGGCATGTCACATTGTTTTTATTTATACATTGTTTGTGAGCTTGTAGCAGATATGGTAAAAGTAAAAAATTCTGGAACTCTTTTCCTCCGGGATGGCTATTGGTCCGACATTCGTCCAAGACGTGAGGGAAACCGGCAAAACCCCACGTAGACCGCTACTGCAGGTAGGATTTATAACGAAGTTTCTCATCCTATGCGATTCATTCCGCGTTTATAACGTTCAATTTTTCTTGACTAAGAACAGTCTTTTGTTTAAGCAAAATTTTATCAGCGACTGGTAAGGCTATTTAAAAGGCCAAAGTTTCGATGAGTAACCTTTAAGGCAGATTGGACTTCTAAGAAAGCATCCCATTCTATGTGATTCATTCCGCCTTTACTACGTTTTTTCTTATTTTAGTAAAGTCTTTTTATTTTACCGGCACCGGGAATGTAAGACTACTATAAAGGCCAACGTTTTGATGGGTAACCTCCTCATCTATGGGATATTGGCTTTCTAAGAAAGTATCCAATCCTATGCGATTCATTCCGGGTTGACTACGTTTTTGTGTGTTTTAGAACAGTCTTTTGTCTCAGCATTATTTTATTGGGACCAGTAAGGCTATTTAAAAGGCCTACGTTTCGGCGAGTAACCATCTCATCTATATCGGGAATGAGGCCGATTACCGAGTTGAGACCGGTTTATTGAAAAAATAAGCAATAATTTATGTGCAGAGAGGACTTATCGTTAAATAACAGGAAACATAATGAAATACACTTTTGTATGTTCCACAAGAGTTTTTAATCCCGACCCAGGTTTCGGCAGTACACACTGTCATTATCAAGGTCACTGTCACTGTCAATTATACCTTGATAATGACAGTGTGTACTGCCGAAACCTGGGTCGGGATTAAAAACTCTTGTGGAACATACAAAAGTGTATTTCATTATGTTTCCTGCGAACAAGTTCCACCAAATATCGCCATCCAACCTTAAGTTAAATAACAGCACCAAACGTCAATGTTATACCGCAAATAGATAAAATTAGCGTGGAAACTAGCTTAATGAACGGGAAAATTTAGTTTGAAACTTTGGCACGCGCGGTGCCGTAGTCATTTTTTTCATATAGTATAGTTTGAGATGGAATGATATTTTAAATAAACCTGTTGAGGGAACAGGAGAGGGAGAAAATAGAGGAGGAAAGGTTCTAAATATGACTGAGGCAGTGAGGATAACCATAATTTAAAGAGAAACAAAGGAGGGGGTCTGGGACAGGAAGAGCAGGCGACATTTTTGGTGTTTGGGAATTGCCAGTGGGCAGACTACCAGTTGATGACGATGATGTTGATTGAGCTCATCAACATAGGAGCGGAGTCGTCTTATTATCAGCCCTGAAGACGACTCTCGGTTGAAATTACACATCACGGCCGCTGGACAGGCTTTATTTCGTGACATATATTCGCTATTCCTCTCGAATTTTTAGCTTTAGCCATTTTCATCCAATTAAATATTTTTCGGTAATTGAAATTTGAAAATTTTATTTTTAAGAAAACTATTTAGGTTTTCGACTGCATATGACTGCATTTTTCCTACCTGGTTGGTCCGTTTTTAAAGAATCGTAGATATATTGTCCATTTCCATGAAAAAACTAATAATATAAAATCCACATGGAAAAAAGCTAAAAAATTGGCGAAATTTGATCCCACGACTCCACTGAACTTGTGACTTGGAATTCCAAAATGGCCGAGTCGGATTATATTATCTTTCTTTTCTATTCAAGAGTTCCAGAGCATGACGACAGTTATTCATTCCACTGGCATGGTATCAGCAAATAACGCTATTAAGGAAAATGAATACTGAATCCATTTGTCATAATTAATGCTCTTTTCAAAGAATGCCATGTATCTTTCCATATCGCTCCCGTCTCTTCGCCTTTCCCTCCGCGACAAAGGCATTTGAGCGCAAATAGCTGGCAGCGCATTCCGCGCAAACCGCCAGAAGAATTTCAACACCATTTCAGCCAATTATTCTCGAGTGGAGCTCCCTTCATTCCAAGCTACCATTACATCCTCCACCGTAAAAATATGCTATCATTCCCACCAGCCATGCCGGCGTGGAAGCAAATCTCAGGATTACACGGCTGAAGATAAGTATCGGTCGATTTATCGAAATAGGCCTAGTTATCATCATTTTCGAAAAAATATTTCCCTCTAAAGCTTAAATCATGCTTATTGAAACTTAATATTTTCTTGCCTACTTTACATTTGCCACAGTGATTGAATAATGACATTAAAGCTCACTACGAATATCCTCAATGGGATAAATATGTCAATTGTAATGTAAACGGTGTTGCATTTCAAGTTAATACCAGTAAAAATAATATGCCCTGCTCACAAATCAAACCAGGTATCTTTAGCATGTCAAGTTTCTTCGCTAGCCACTATCAAGTCCAGTAACTGTAAGAACAAAGAATATGATTAAAATGTAACTTTGTAGCACAGGCATGCCGCTGTAGGACTACTTCCTATAAGCAAACAATAAAGTAAAGAAAAGTCATGCTGAATGGAGGACATCTCAAACTCCCCTTCAATTGTCTTTCTCTTTCGTCCCAAGCAAATATATGTTGGGGTTTGTCCGGTAAAAATCTTTGTTCTCGAGAATGACGCCTAAGCATCGAAAGACATCATAAAGAATAAAAAAAAAACTCCGTGAAAATTTACAAAGGTTGTATACCTTCATTGAATTTAAGATTCTGATGAATGCTTAACATTAAAAGTATAGATAATTGGTAAAATTTGGACTCAATCATGAAGGACAATATAGATCACTGTTCCGAGCCATTTTTTGTTCGTTCACTCAGACGCGATATCGCAAATCTATAAAAAAAATACGATAGGTGTAAAGGGAAATAAAAACGAAACTTATTCTTATAGTATTTCTCCCTCATCCACTCTTTTGTATGTTAAAAATTAAATGCGCTCAAGTTGCCGCCCACTTTTCATCGTGTTAATTGGAGGCGTCATTAGAGTTCTGGTTTATTAACTCGTTCAGACAGACCCGCTCATTGAGTGAAAGAATTGTACAATAATAGAATAAACAACAACGAAATACGCCCGGCGTATGCGCGAAGCTTAGGTGTGGTGAAGACGCGGTGACTCCCTCGGCAGGAGTTGGTGACGATATCAATTTGTCAGCAAAAGGGTTGATTGAGATAATCGATTTTCCACCGCGAGAGGTGGGCGACGGATTGGAAAGCGTAAAAATGCTGATGTCTTTGTTTTTCAAACTCTATCGCTAACGACAAAATAGTAAACTGGTAAATAAGCCTTTTTGAGCGACTACATTTCACAGGAAAATATTTAGGCCTGGATGAATACTCTGGTTTTGAGAACAGGAGAAGGGGTATACCGTACGAAAGCAAAGGTTGCTTTCATCCTAGACTGAACGTTGTCTCCAAATGTCAAACGCGATCAACTTTAACCTTCAAGGAAACGACAACAGTGTCGGACATAAGAAGAAAAATATGATTGAGAGGTAAAAACGAGGAACAGTATAAAAATAGTTTAATTGTTGGATCAGGAGACCTTAAAATGACGACCTCAAAGTATAATCACCGGTACACTAATATTGTACGTTCTGCGAATTTTTTTAATGGTCTCACCCAGGTTTCGACTCTAAACACTATGTCATTGCTAATGGTGAATTTGAGAAAGATATAGTGTCGAAATATAAGACCATTAAAAGCAGTCGTGGAGCTTACAATATTAGTGTATCTGTGATTATATTTCCTGTCACACAACTCCACCAAATATCGCCATCTGCCCCTGAGTTGCCTAAGCATTGTTACCTACGGGGCTGGGTGAGAAAATTGATGCTTTTGGTCCTGCTTCGTATGCAGTAAAGTGATATCTTCATCTACACGCAGGTTTTTCTCATAAGCGATGCCAAACTCTGGTCATCATTCTAATTCGCCTGTTTTGTGACTTGCGCTTAAATAACACTTATCTTGTGTATTTTCCATGGGCAAGGCGATTCCGTCTGTCGATTTCATACCTGTCAATCACAAACACATCGGGACGAGAACGCTGGTCGACTGAAATCCTCTTCTCAATACTGCACATTATTTTGGCGACTATTCTGCTGTCTGGTTCACGCCTCGTTTCCGCTTACTATCGTCCAGAGAATGGCAAGCATATAAAGACAATTTTGGCATACACCATTTTCAAAGGAGATTTAGGGGTAAGAGGTATCCCGACTTGGCTCTGAATTTCCAGCAGTGAAAATCTGTTCAGGTGATTGAAAGCGTTGATAACTCTTTTCTGCACCTTTGAGATGCCTTGGCAAAATTTTAACATCTTGGCATGTTTGCAAGGTGTTAAAAATTTATTCACCGGTAAACGCACAATCGGACATAGGTGATCGTCTCAAAGTCTCGTGAAACTGGCAAGTTTTCAGACGTTTTCTTCGTGGGCTTTTTCGCAAAATTACTATTCGTGAACTGCGAAGATGGTTTTAGCTATTTATTTATAATTGGAACAAGAGGAAAGATATAATTGAAAAGGCCGAAAAACCATATTCACAGTTCATGAATAGTAATTTTCTGGGGAAAAAGTCCACGAAAGAACTTCGGCAAACTTTTCAGTTTCATGACACTTCGAGACGATCGCCTTTGGCTGATTGCGCGTTTACCGGTGTGATTGGAAATGCGAAAAAATTACCCTTCGAATAGAATCTTGAAGATTTTGCGTGGTGACAAATGTCACCTCATATACTGTGGAACCTTCGTAGGATAATGCAATTCACGAGGAATATTTTATGAATGAAAATTCGTAAGTGACCTCTCAACATTCTAAGAATAATTGAAGGCCTTGGTGGGACTTTACATGAGTTTTTAAAAATATTCCTGAGCAACCGCAAATAAGCCCCGAATGAGATATTGTCATAATAATCATTATATTTTTGGATCAGTTTGGTTCTCGCTGCTATTTTTATCTAACAAGGATAGATTTCTAAAATGAATGTATAAATACTCGGTTCGCAGACGACATACCTATTCTTTATTATGAAGATCCTTAAAACAAATTAAATTAGTGTCTTCCACGAAATTTATATAAAGGAGACATTTGTTTCTTTAATATTACCACATAAGTTGATTAAGTATATCAAATAATGTGGTCATAATCATAACTGTGTCGGCAGCATTAACACTGAGGAAGATACTACGTTATATTTCTTTCTTAGAATCTTAAAAAAATTTGGCAAGTTTGAAAAAGTTCCATCTGAAGACTTTTTTCCGCATAAATACTAATCATGACCTACAATGATGGATTATCTGATATTTCTCAGTTTCACAGTATTACATGTATAATAATTTCAATTCTATACTTCCATTTAAGTTAACGGATAATTATTTGTTACAGTAATTTATTTTAGAAATATTCACACATTTCAAAACACAGCGCGACCAGGACAACCGCCAAATTCGACCAAAAAATATATTTGCGATAATAATGATGATGATGATATCTCATTCGGGGCTTCTTTGCGAGAGAGAGCGGAGGTACATTCCGTTTTATGGCACCGAATTTGTCGCCACTTATGCGATATTTAGCCCGTTTATGGCGCTCATTGAGGGCGCTTCCGGCGCCGATTATAACTCATTCGGGGGGGTCGGCAGGGCCGGGGCGGATATCATCCACCCCGCTGCACGATGGCGAGAAGGATTACAGCAAAAGGTGTGGGCGAGTCGGGGGGGTACGAAGAGAGAGAGGGGGGGGCAGATTGGGGCTGTCTGGCTCGGGGGTCGGAGGGGGGGTGGGGCAGACTAACAAGGGGGGGGGGGCGGGGGTCAAATTGGCCGTTAAAAAGCGTGCGCGCATTCGCCATGGCCCTACCCTCTCTCCCGATCTCTTTTCGAGGCTCCGCAAACTAACCAGATAGCACGACCGCCGCCCCTTCTTTGTGCGAAACGCAGGGTAAACACTGGGTTGGGGGGGTCCTGTGCGTGTAATCCCGGAGGAAGAAGAGCTATCTGGGTTGGTGTTGATGGAAGAGGGAGAGCAGAAGAAGCACCCCCGCCGTTCCAACACCCCCCCCCACTCACTACCACCCCTGGTTTCTCTCTTAACGCTCGAATAGACGGTGCTGGGGTTGGCTGTTTTTATGGCGATGATCCGTAGCGGGGCAATCTCGCCTTATCTGCCTGAGGAAGGGGGAGGATCATTGGGGCGATCATGAGGCGGAAGGGGGGAAGCCAGGGGTGAGGGGTGCAATTATCCTAGCCCTACCTCCCCCCTTAGCAATAACAACAACCGCCCCTTCAAGCGGGGAACCCTCCCTCAGTCTGACTACTTTCCCCATCATTATATTCCCAACCGACTCCATCTCCATATCCTAACCTACTGATCATCTCGGAGGATTTCCCCTCTCACTTAGACAAAAAAAAATTAGGCTTCTCCTCCTTCTCTGCGGGCCCTCCAGTGCCTCTCTCTCTCACACACACACAGATACACCCAATACATTCTATCCCTGGAAGCACTCAATCGAAATCCCATTCATTGTGACCACTCATCATTCGACCCGTGGGAACCGGATTCCCACCTTCTCACCCTTCTTCCCCTTCTACTTATCCCTTCCCCCTCCCCTTTTCCCCCCACCCCTCTCCTCCAAAGACTGGATGCCTAATTCCTTGTTTCCACCCCGGTCATTTTACATTGGTGAGAGAATTGATGGGTAACCGAATTCAGCGTTCCGGGAGAGATAAATAAACGACCAGGAAATCGAGCAGTTTTCTGAATAATTTCAAATGATGTGTTCATGCCCATATGTCTGAGCTGATAATACATTTTTAGGTTCCCATATGCTATCCCTATATGCTACTCCTATATGCTGCTCAAGTTTGTTGTGCAAATTCATTGTGTAAATAATCACAAACAAATCAAACTTATAGTGAGCCAGGACAACTAAGTAAGCATAGTTTTAAACAAATTACGGAGCAGAGAAAATAAAGCTGATATTGAAATTGACAGCAGGAGAGTTGTGATAATTTTTAATATCGTAAAACTTTTCAATACCTTAAGCATCTCCCGTCAAAAAACATCATTTCCGTTAACTATAAGGAATTCAAAGCACAAGGTAGGACAGAATGACAAATGGTAGCCGAAGAATTGTTTACTAGATAAAAGAAAACTGCTTTCCGTTATTTTTAGGCATAAATATTCAAAGCATAATTCCAAGCAGAAGTTACGACAAAATTAATGAAAAATGGTGGCAGCAGAAATTTTTGGTAAATAAAAAAAACTGGGGATGAAACTGTTTTCTGTTGTTTTTACATACATATTAAAACCATAATTCCAAGCAGAAGGTAGGACAAAATGAATGTCAAATGGTAGGCGAATAATTGTTTGCTAAAGCTATTCGCGGTGAAATCTGCGGAACTCGCAAACCGTGCTCAGCCCATAATGATTTGAATCCTAAGTGAGGCTGGGTCCAACTTCTGTTCTCATTACGAAATGTAACCACAGACTTGTGCGAAACAGAAGAGGAAAGTTGAACGCAGTGAATTTGATGCTAAAAAGGGGATCACGGGTGTGCTGGAAAATGCGGACGGAAAATCTCGAGAATGCAGGTTAACAGTGGTCCACTTTGTGCCTCCCGCAGTCACGACCTCCACCGCTGGCACTCTCATTCCGCTGGCCCATGCAAATTCATCGATTCTCTCCAACGATAAGGGATCCTTGCTCAAAGTGGCTCAATGAAATACTGCCCAGACGATGATTAGCACGTTTGAACCTCATCTCCTTCCTACGGCAGCATTCACTATAGCCTCTCGCTTCTTCCCTCTCGGAGCTCAATGTGAATGCGGGTGCAATAAACTGCTCTGCCCACAAAGGCATGTGGGAACAATTGGGAATTTTACTGACAGTAGTTCCACGGAGAAAAGGTTTTATTTAATTTTTTTATTTAAAAATAAAACGATCTTAGTGGGGTAATCATGGTGAGAGGCATTCTACAAGTAGAGCTAAAATAGAATGAATATTGAAAATTTTATTTACAGTTGCTCCACCGAGGAAATAATTCAGTTTATTTTTCTTAAAATTTGAAAAATATTAAAACAACCTCAGTGGCGTAATCAAGAGTGGTTTAAATTTATGTGGTCACCTTCAAAATAGTCGCCATTAGATATTACTCATGCACTTGTGCTATCGTCTCCTCCAATCCTCCAAACACTTCTCACTCTTGGGATAACTCTTACCTCATTCAGCGATTCGTTATTAATGTCATCTAAGTTTGTAAAACGATGCCCAGTTAAGGTTCTCTTAATTTTGGAAATCAACATACAGCGAGCATATATTTAAAATTATCTACGTGTAGAAACTAAAAGAGACCTCGGGGGCGAGTGAACAATGAGGAAGTTGTTAGAATGAAAGGAGAGAGGATAAGTATTATGAAAACATTAATAAGAAGAGTGAATAACTCGGAATCGGTCATGGTATATGAGGTATGGTGGCCTGATGAAGACAGTCCTCGTGGGACGAGTGGGTAGCGAGAACGGAGAAGGAAATCCGTAGGATAAAATACATGGAAGAGGTAATAAAGGACATAAAAGAAAGGAAATACTGAAGTGTGAAAAGATTTGCTGATGGGAAAATTCAGTGTTCAGCTGCGTCAAATCAATCTTAGGATTGTGTACTAATGATGATGATTATGACCTACTTAGCTATTATTCCGCATCAACCAGAGCGGTTTGCGGAGAAGTATAAAAAAGAGCGCTCAAGGTACCTCCTGCAGAGGACAAATTCTGACCATTCTGAGCATCGTAACCACCAACTTCAATATTACGAGATGGAAAGTGGAAGATTCGGTAAATGAAATACCTATTGTAAGCATATTTTATTTAAATTCCACTATAAACCTCTCCTTATTCATTAGAGTATACTTTGGAAAGGAAGAATGAATATTTTCTTGAAACTTTTCAATTTCGTCGGAATGGGTCAATCAGGCCCACCAAGGATCGATCACGTTATCTGGAAATTAGGCATTTCAATATTTGTGTAATGGTCCCATTCTGCCGCGCGGAGGAGGTGGAATTCACATAAATTGACATGAGACAAAATTTTCTCACGCAAAAAATTAGAGTGTATTTTTTGAATTTCATAGTATAATGAAAGCTTTTAAACTTGATGAGATGAGCCTGGATATAGAGTCGCAAAATCTATCTGACATTAACACATTAAGGAAGCTATTATTACAATGAGGAGTTAGCGAGTAAGTATGCGGAAGTCCAATGAAGATAGAAGAAAATGTAGAACACGAAAATTTATGAAACTTGCAAAAATGTATATTAAAACAAGAATACTACTATTCTTATGACGAGGATTTGAAACAGTAGCGGATACAGAAAAAACTCGAGGGGGGCGCAAAATATTTCTTGAGCTACCTTTACTTTTATCGGCATGAAAAATAAGTCGCATGCAAAGTTTGAGAAAGTTTCATTTAAGCTGATTTTACACGTATACAAGATAATGCTACCTTATGATATAAAAAAGTTACAATTGTGGTCTGTAATGTTAGGCAATGCAGGTGGCCCCGCAAGGATGGGGGGGAGGGCGGCGCGCCCCCTTCGCCCGCAATATGTATCCGCCATTGATCTGAAATAAATTTAGCTTTAGCTTAACAAACTTGGGGAGATCGGGTTGGCGAGATGGCTACTGTGTTGGCTACCCACGATATGTGTCCGGGTTCATGTCCTAGCAGGCGTGGAGATTTTACGTATAATTCAAAATCCGTGCTTGAGTAGTTAGATGAGGGCACTTCAAGCACAGAACTCCGTCTGTCTAATGGGACGTATAGCCGTGGTTCCCTTGGTGCCCCTCGATAAGAGCAGGCTAATACCGATTCTGTTTTTCACTCTACCCTTTCTTCCCTACCCTTCCCTATGGCGTCAATTATTTCGGCTATAGATCGCCTCCACCAAATGCCAAACATTAACACACATGATAATAATATAGAATACGATACCTATAATACCTTACTGCAAAAACGCTCAGCAATCGCACTTCTAATCAAATCCGTTCATCTAGTAGCCCTAGCAGTACTAAATGAGCAGATGTGATTCAGTGGGTGATTGTTGAGCTTTTTTTGCAGTGGAGGTTCCGAATAGTCATCGTACTGCTTATTTTATATTTATAGCAAATGAATGTAATGATTGAAGTCAAATCACGTTAGACGCTGGAAACTGACATTACTGTTGGCTCTCAAAGATTAAGAAAGTTTTAGTTCAGATATATAAGCATTGAATTTCCACATTATCCGTAACCTTATTTTTCTTTTAAACATGACTGGCTATGAAATTAAGTTTTTTTGTAATGCATCCGAACGTATTTGTTTTTAGATGCTTAGCCGCGAAAGATCCTCCTTTAGGAAAAAGCAAAGTATTTTATGGAAATCGATGCATTAGAAATAGCATTAAAGAGTGATTCATACAGTGAGTGATCTTTTAATACATATTTTATTCAAGGAATAAGCGCAGACAAACCAGCGTTTTACCATTACGGGGTCGCACGCATGTGAACAGAGAATATATTCATACTTTCAAGGATAAGTTACCTGAGATTAATTTTACATTTATATCTTATATCGGCTTTGGTAATAATCAGCGACAGATGAAAAATGGGCAGCGATATAGGCAGCCAGGTCACTTAGAGGGACCCAAAATACGGTTGAGGTGTGAATTTTACGCCTTACACTTCCCGTGTGGATTTCAATCAGCTGATAAAAATGAACAAAATGTCGGGGAAGGATCGATTGGATATTCCCCGGGAGCACAAGGAGTCCTTGCGTCCGCTATCTCAAACGCCGAGAAATTTCACCCGCCGCTATCTGCGAGCGCGGCAAGATGGCCGCGAGGCGTTCCCCCTCTCTCTCCAATGGCGGCTCGCGTCGCTAAACCCGAGGACTTGGAACACACGGAAACCTGTTCCCGTAATTGACCGGGCCCCTATCACCAAATATTTATATTGCCCCCAGATAGAGAGAGATGGCGGGCTAATCTTTGGCGCTATATAAACGGTGGAAAATGATGATGCGGAATTGGAGTGTAATTTATGAACTCGACCGATTTGGAGGAAGGGCTCCGGAAAGGGAACACTCGGCAAACTAACTGCCCGGCCTCGGCCGTCATTTTTCATAATGGACTCCCACCAGCCACCTCCAGTTATCGAATCGAAACGCGATTATATGGCAGTGAGTTTTAAACCGACGATGTCGAAGCTAATTATCTCTTATGACAGCCATAGATGGTTGAAAATTACCACCTTCATTCTCGAGGGATAATTTGCCATAAATTCTTCGTATATAATGCTGGTTTAATACTTCTTTGTGTGAAAAATATCCCTCAAAAATGCTAGGTATTCATATTCGAAGTGACTGTTCTTTTGAATTCCTCGCAACAGTTACGCATTACCACTCATGCGTTTTACTGCTAATGCGTACCTAACATGTGCACATTTTTTTTTTAAATACCCAAGTTGGAGACCTCGCAAAAGTATCAAAATACTTTAAACGTAGAATATAAGAACACTCCGCTCTTGGGGTGTCCAAAAAAAACGAAGATTAAAAGGTTTAGGAAGGAACTACCTTTTTATATGCGAATTCATGAACACTTAATTCAAACAATTCTCAGAATTTACTCAGAAATTTTTATTAATTACTTTTTAAATGTCTTAATTTATACAGTATATGCTACTTCTGGTGCTTTTATTAGGGTATGGTCAATGTAAAATAGCTGAAGGCAATTATAATTTAGATGCCAAAACTACCTGGACTCCGGGTAGGTCGGCGACATGTATGGAATGCGGAAGTGAAAATTTATTAACTTTTAATGCGTTACGGCAGGGCCAAATACTATCATTGACCTGAAAAAGTTTTTGGGGATGTTTTTAAAGTGTTTATATGTGAAAATGGATGTGCTCTCTCAACTTTCAAACTTTCCGGTTTTTTCGAAACACCCAAGAAAGGAGTGCTCCATGAAGGCAGGGGTGAAATTGTACACAGACTCAAAGTAAAAGTAATTTTTCAGTCTGTTTCTTTTTATTAGCTAAGGTTACTTACAACTCGTTTCAATGAATAGGGTCATCATGCAATCAATTTTGGAGTATAACAATAAAAATAAATTGACTTATTGCGTTGATCCGCCATGTATTGCCAAACATATTTGAATAAATATAGATATTTTCCTGACAAATAAAGCACAAAAATGACAATAATGTTAATTTAGAGGGCAGGAAGTTCATTTTAAGATTTTTTAAATTCTCATTTATTCGTTATGTCAACCGCTGGGATGGCGTTAAATCTTTATCAAAACATGCAATTAAAAGACATGTTATTTGAATTCCATGCTATTAAGTGATAGATTATACCGCTCGTAGTTTAAGGGTGGACTCAAATTTCCTGGCTATACTTTGATGGGCTGAATTTGGCTACGCAAAGACCTAATGAAAGAAATTCCATTAAATTGCATGTCATAACTGCGCATCATTGATCCTGCAATTGATTCCTGCTCGTCGCACCCTCTCAGGCTAAATTAGTCAAAATATTATTCTTGAAAATATGGAGCTGTTGAACTTGACACTTTTTACACTCTGTAGTCACTTAATCTAAAGATTGTTCATGGGGATCATCATGATTAAGCTGAATCCAATGGATTATGCATAAAACTGCGTCTTCGTCCAATAACTAATTGTTCTTAAAAATTTTATTCTTAAAAATTCATTCTTGGAATCGGAACAACATAAACTTTGAAAATATATTTGGCCGTAGGAGAGCATGCTTGTAAAAGGTTAACTTATTTCATGTCCACCTACTGAACTAAAGAATATTCCTTCCAATTACACTTAACTTTCCTCAAACTTCTATTTTATTAGGAACACCTTTGAGGTGGTTAGCACGATGATATGCCGATGATGTCGATTTAATAGCGCTAAGATAACATCAATAATTGCTCTAATTCGGAATGAGGTCGTGGAAAAGTCAACAACGTGATAGCTTTCAAAATGAAAACGCAGTTAATAAACACAAATTTATTTATAATTTGAGGGAACAGAAATTATCTACTGCCGATCTTGGCAGTATTTCAAATTGGAGGAATGGGTAACATAATCGGCGTACGAGACCCGTTTTGCTGCTGCCGATTGGCCTATTGGTTGCCGGCATTCCCGAACAGCTATTAGCCACCGGCACTCGGAGTCAATTCAAATTGGAGGCTCATTAAGCGGATAGTGAAAGTATTAACAGCAATGAACCCTGCGTTCCTTGAGGCACTCCAAAGAGAAGAGAAAGCACCGCGATTTAATTCCTTCGCGAAATGGAGTTGAACTTAAGGCGATGATATTCTTCAACTCGCCGCGAAATTTCAACGTCTTGTCATGATCGGATACCAAAAAATGTAGCTTCTGATATGATTCTCAGCAGAATAGGAATTGGGTCGAAGGCTCAGGTCCGAAATGGCAATAGGGTAGTTTCCTTCATCAAAGAAAACGAAAGGCATTGATTGCGATTCATTGCCCACCATTGGCGTATTCATAATATACAAATTATTTGGTTTTAGAAATCCCAGTTCAGACGAATGGCAATGGTCAATTTTAACCGCATTTGAAAAAGGCCAGATTGGCGCCCATGCGATGCCACTCCACGTGACGTCACAGGGACCTAGTTTCTGTACGAGTAGATAGGAGTTTTACATCGTATAAGATTACCAATGCATACATGAGGCACAGAGCTCAGGGAAACACCTCTTAATAATCACCTATTAAAACTGCCTAATGTCGTAAGTTTTCTTCGTTTGATAGGGTATTAATAATCCTTATTTAAGCCAAGCGCTACTTGCTAGCAGAGCAGGGTACTCTTCTACCTGCTAGCAGCCTGCATCGTATCAGCGCTCAAAGCCTCGCCCCAAGGTCACCTCTCACGCCGACAGCGGAACCAGAATGACGTCACACGGCGTTCACCCATCATTCCTACTTAGCCGTCGCGTTTTCGCGCGCTTGAAATTTTTCACTTTTCATTAAATCGCTAAAAATAGATATCGTCATTTAAAAATATAAAAGCGTGAAGTACGTACTCCAGGAGTAATAATCTTTCGATTTAGGCAATAAAAAAATAATAGGAAACCACCCTATTAAATAAGATAATTCAGTAGATGGGAGAGAAAAGTAAGTTACAAAAAAGATTTAACCCATAGTTAATTCCCTATTAAGTTAAAGGTAAGAAATCGCTAAAGTTGCCACCCGCCTATCATGAGAAAATGACGAATTAGAGTTTTGGGTTGTTTACTAGTCTAGCTGCTTTGGGCTATCCATTCAATTAATGAGTCCAGTGATAGGGATGCTCAATGATTTCAATGGGGATGCCTTATTTTTATATTCTTTTAAAACAATTCAAAAGTTATATAATTTATTTATGTGCTACAAAATAACGAAAAGGGTAACATCAAACAAGTAGTATACTCGAGAAAATGTAGCTTTCAAGGCAATTTTTAACTATCAAACGTGTACTGCCTGAGTCCAATGTCATGCTTCACTTCTAAGTCATTACTCTAAGATCGTAAAAATTAATGTTGAAGTACCTATTCTAATAGGTGTTTTTCCGATGAAACCATCATCCATTAGTAAAACTTAATTGAAATCTAGCTCAGCAAGAGTAATACAAATTCCTTTTGGTGTCAGGTGGTTAAAATTTTCATGCCTCTCAGGCATAAGAAAAGAAAACCACGATATTCACTCGATAGCAAGAATTAAAATTGATTCAGGTTTGCTGTCAGCGCGACCTGCTTCACGTTTGCTGTGAAGGGCCAATTTACTCTAAACTAGAACTAAATACGCAGACCAGATAACGCAGAATCGTCATTATGAAACACTATTGCTCTATATTGAATTATAAAGTCAATAATTTATTCATTTTTTACGCATTTGTAGTATCATGCATAATTTCCTTTCCCGGGGGCAATCGAAGAACATCGTGCACGTTTCAGATAGATTAAGATCATGTCCAAAGCATGCTTCTAATTTATGATGAACCGGAGAAACACGGTTATTCATGAATACGGTTAAATATCAAATTGCCTAGCACGCAGCTGAAAAGATTTCAGTCATTAGAATTTCATGAACTTGTAGCTATGTAATTGGCCAATCTAATCATTAAGAAATCTAACAAGAGCAGTCCGTAAGCCAGTTGGTACTGCTACAAGGTGTTCCATGCAAAATTTCGGCAAAGGTGATTGTTTTTCTCTGAAAAGAGCTATCATTATGAGCGTGACAGTAACTTTTTAGGCAAACCAGTATCCACTTATTCATGTAGTCGTCATTCTCCAAGCTTTGAAGAAGTCTTCCGAAAATAAATATAGATACATTGCGACTATTCAGCCGAATGACCTGCCTGCCTCACCCGGCTAAGTGCAACTAGCTCTTCACCATTCATACTCGCAAAAAAACATTCTATACCCGGTGAGGAAATGGCTTCGGAGCGAAGACAAAAGTGAATAACTGAAGTGGTAAATAAGGTGCTCATGTGTGAGATATATAATGGTAGAGCTTTGAATATTCATGGATCATCACCCTGTTCAAACGGACTTTGTTTGCACTAACGCATTGCCCAGCACTTATGCCAATAGTAGCGCACAATATTTCACTGGATTGAAGAGCTATGGAAGTATGTACATTAAACTTTCTGAATGAGTTTGTCCATATATTGATCAGGATAGGTATGAACATTCACAAAAATTTGACGAAAGGTAAAAATGACAAAATTTGAGTTTAACTACCTACTACACACTTCTTCGTTTACAGTTAGGTACCCTAGTAACACAGTCTGTTGGCCCAACTTTGTTTTTTGGTAGGCATCGTTGGGAAAGCGTTGGGGACACTTTTGGCCAACAGACTGTGTTACTAGGGTAAGCAACAGAAACTGCTATCTTTATGTTGTTCGCTATTTTAAAAATGACCCATAACATTCTACTGTCCTTTTAGTGTACTGCGCTGCTAATGTTGCCCTATGAACTAATTAAGGATTATTTCTTAGAACGAAGTCATCTCCGACAGTGAACAGTGGGCAGCGCATGGCTAACATGCTAAACAGCCGTTTCACCTGCTGGACGAGGGCGAAGGCAGGAGGAATCGCGCAATGGAAAAGAAAACAGCCTAGCAATGCAATACAAGTTACTTGGATGACGACTGGATCGCAAACATTAAAGAAAATAATGCAGCAGTTTTCTTGCTAGATTAACTGAACCAGTTATTCGCTGGTGCCATCCGCAATAGCTCCCAGCATCTTTAATTCGGAGGAAGCACAGGTTTACATCTCAATTTACCAGTTTCTACTTGCCATTTTAATATTTAATTAGATCATTCAGATGTTTTTTTTTAGCTCTTGACTAATGTGCGGCCTATACACCTTCATCTATATTTACTCTCAGACAGGGGCGCAGTTAGAAATTTAGACTGGGGAGGCTTGGTGCAACTGATACCGGGGTGTGTGGGGGTATGGAATACCCACCAGGATAAGCGGTAGGTGCAAGATTAATAAATTGCGGAATTTCAAGATAAGCGGTTCAAAATGGTGAGTTTTACGGCTTTCTGAGGAATACTCTAATTAAACATTAAACTATTATATTAGTAAAATCAATCCAATTAAGTAAAATGGATTAAACTTAAAAAATTTCCCTGAGCTCTAGGGGGGTTTGTACCCCAAAAACTGCGCCACTGCTCTCAGATAACCTCTCTCGATATTCATGGCAGATTCGTTGAACGGCTTACGCGAGCTCGCCTCTCCCGGTAGGTGTGCGGGCGTCTCGCCGAGAAAATAACGGGCGGCCAGCCGCTGGGATAGGGGCGGTGAAGGACGGGGGAACCGGCCACGAAGCCTCAGTCGGAGGGCGGCCAATCGCCGGCGAACGCCGAGGCGGCCGTGCCTAGAAGACGTGGACCACGCGCCGGATGCGGTTGAAGCAGTTGGAAGCAGTTGTTTCAAGCTTTGTTCTCAAGCAACTAATCATTCATTATGCTCATTACAATGTACAATACCTTCCAATACTGCCAATTCGGTATAAAATATTTATCAATTATATTGAATTTTGGCAAAAAAACTTCGTACCTGTTGAAAGATAGTCAAAAATGTTTTTGCAAATACATTCGTAAGATCCAAATAACAGTAAAATGGAAAAAAATATGACAGGACGTAAAACAATATGACTGAAAGAGCAGAATTAACGTAACTGGGAGTAAAATGTACATGCATTGATGGGAGAACCAAGAGTTCTTTGACAACGTTTTCGTGATTGAATCACGGCATGAAATGTGATTTGGATAATCATACAGTGCCTTGCTTGAGTGTAAGTATATTAGCCTCTGCATTGAGAAGTGCTTGATACTGCACTTTCTATTTTAGGGCTCTTAAACTATAAAATAAGGCTATCTGACGTACTCGTAAAATATCATGCGCGACTGAAGGCGACACATTTTGAACGAAAGATTTACTTGAGCAAGTACGTCGTAATATCTATGGAAACCATGTTTTGGTGCTGCTTGTGCAGCAGTGGAATATTGAATAGAAAAACGTTTTACATAATGCTGGACTATGAATTAACGGAAAATATCAATTAAAATATCAGGTGCTCTATCAATTACTGTCGCAAATCAAATATGCTACCTGGTGCTCAGTGTGCCGTAATTGACTCGGTTTTGCTGAGCCAGCTAATGAATTACCATCAAAACCCGTAGGAATGTAATGCATTAATAACTGGATGTTAATTCTACTTAAGCAATGCTGAGATTCTCGGCTACAGCTTTTTGCGTCGGTCAAAATCTGAATGCGCGATCACTCATAATTTAATGGAAAATGTTAGTTGTAAGACTAATTTCGCTTTACTGGCTTTGAGGATTGAGAAAATCCATCAAAACAATTTGTGTAGTCAACATAATTTTCATTCCTCGTGATACTCGTCAATGATATATACGACCTACCTGATTTTTGTCTCTGTGTAGTTAGTTCAACGTCGTATATTGAATCAAGGAAATACTTGGTACATAAGCAAGCTTGCTCTTTACCTCCGTTTTCACCGATAGGGCACTTGCTAATTAAAATGCATCAATTCAATAATTTCAAGTAATTAATGCCCTAACTGCTGTTTTTCGAAACCTTGGAGAAAAAATATCACGGAGAGGATTGTGTTTTAACCTAACAAGTGGAAGATTGTCACCTGCTGATAAAATTAAATTTCAATCAGGAGCCTTCAAAATGAAAAATGTAATGGGGAACCAACACATGCACTGTGATAACTTCATGATGGTGAATTATAAATTAAGCATATTTTCCACGCAGCAATGGTATAAAGGCCTTAAAGACGAAGGTACCTCCACACTTTGGATGTTACACAAAGAAAAACCGGTTTCATGAGACAGCAGACAGTTGAAGCAAATTACAGGTAGCACCACTGAGTCGTATCATTTTTCATTTTCCGTTTCGAAAAAAACCCTTGTCACTACGCCATGAATAATATTAAAGAGAGGAAAAAATGAGTGTTGTATCGACACTTAACTCCATCGGTTTTTCTCCACGATAAAAATCTTTCTAGCCAAGGACTTCACCATTTCCAAGTAGTCAAGTGTTGCTTTGCCTCAATCAACTCGAATCATTTGAAATCTAAATCCAGGGAAATAATGAGAGGTAGAGTAGAGGAGGCTCGTTGATTATATCATGCGTAACTAAAAGTTTGGTTAAATATCCAACGCATGAAACGACACCTTTGACAGAATGGGATGTAATGCTTACGCCACGGGCTAAATAAATTGGTGACTGAAATTTATTGGCAATTTACTCTGAGTAAATCTTCGATCTGATCCTTTGGTCTAATGCAACCATTTTCCCTCTAATTCTGGATGACTGTCGTAGGATAAAAACGTAGGTTTGAGTGCTAACAATTCGCACAAATAACTTGAAACTATCTCTCTGTAATTTATAATATTTAATTCGTTTAAAGTCAAAGTTGTGGTTTTTAAGAGAACCCAAGAACGACAAAATTATCTTACTGCAAACGATAGCCTCACTTTAAGCTCTTTGAATGTCACAATTTGTAATCGTTGAGGGCTATCATTAATATATAATTTCCTACTGATTTTTATATTACGTAGGTACCTGAACTATAGGCAATAAGGGTGGTACTTTATCAAATAGTTTTTTAAATGGTTCAAACTGGCTAAATAATGCATTAGAGGTCCTCACGAAAGATTCATCAAGTTCAAGTCCCCAGAAAATGTATCGACTTGAAATAAGGTTCGTAATCGAACAGATTTGATGCACTTTTAAATAAAGAGCACTGGTTTTTGAGGTCTGTCATTATGCATGAAGTAATTCATCAGTGTTATTACGAGAATCACTTTGGTGTGCAAATTTATAATACCGAAATTATGGCAGCTAGCACAAATGCACTGAAGTCAATGCCAGCCCCGGACCAATTACCGTGCGTACTCTTCACCTAATGTTCAAACACCAATCTCAAGAAGTTGGAAATTTATGGAACGCTGTGTTGATTATTCAACATACATTATCATTTATCGATTTTAAAGCATATTTCGAATAATGTAAACGGTTATTTGCGTCCTTTTTTCCAATCCAGCTGTCTCCGATGAAAGTCAATAAGGCTATTTTCAATCATTATGCAAATTTTGATGTGAGCAGTGGCGTCTTTAAATATTGACTACTTAGCACACACGAATGGTCGCTCGGGTAGAAATCAAGACGTGTTCATTTTTTGATTACGGAAGGGATGATCAGCCGCTGGTACCGACCAAATATTCCCCTCCCACCGACAACGTATACTCTTCCTCCCCGAACAGGTTTCAGCCGCCCCCGGCGTCTGCCATTGGAACACGTCCACTGGATTTTAATGCGCCGCGGAATCAACACTCACTTCTCCACTGGAGAATCAAGACTCGCGAATGCGCGATCCAAAATAAATATGTTTCATGTGTGCTATAAATAAATATTTGGCCATTATTGGCCTCAACTATTTAGATTAAATAATCAAACTGATAGTGCAAGGAATTTAGATGATGCGCTCCTTCGCCAATTTTATTTTATCATTGACTGTGAAACATTGTGAATAAATTTCGTTTTTTTGATGTTTTCCGCGTATTTTTTGTATTATTTTCACTGACATTTTGATCCAAATAGTGAATTTCCATGGAAAATTTAATTTCATATGCCAGTGCTGATAGTAGATTTATTTATTTCTCACCTGCGAGCTGGTGGCTTCCTTAGACTGTTACGGTTACGGGATTATTGCTGAAAAAACCAAAAGGAAGTTTTCTTGCAAGAAATGGTCTGCGAAAGTTTAAATCAATATTGATTGCGATCGAGTTTAATAGAGACAAAAATATTTCTTTTTTTTCCAACCGTCGCTTACTTCTCGATCCGTTTTGGACGAAAAATTGATGGCCTTAAACTGAAAAGTGGATGACGTCACGAAGTCATCTTAACTGAGCCGTCGTTTCTTAGCTACTCTTCGGCTTAGCGTATGGGCCTAGTTTGGTTCGATGTTGCTTACTACGCCGTGGGTAACTCCCTTCTTCGTTAAAAGAGTCTCTCTAAATGAGTAGACGAACCAGAACTCCATTAACGTCACTAACTCATGGGAAGAGGGCATCGACTTTACCGTTTTCTTATTTTACAAGAGAAGGTGAAGATTTTTTCGTCGAAACTTATCTCCTCCTTCCATCTATCGGATTCTACTAGTAATTGCGATATCGGTCCTCACTGAACACCCCAATTTATTCCTTTAATTCTTAGTGCTTGCATAATCCTATCTTTTGTTAGGCTTAATAAACATCATCAAATATAAGAACCGCCTTTCACCGACATGGTTAATTTTACAGAATTTGGGATCGATAAATAATTTCGTCTTAATCACAAGCGAATTTAGGACCAGATAGTCTTTTTCTTACAATACACATGGTTTGCAATCACAATCACGGTTAATCAAAGCGAACACGATGGTGATATAAGACTGATACTAAAAAAAGAGGTAGATTTTGACGGTTTCATACAAATGCGCGTTATTAGGTTTACGGGAAAAATAAAAAACGTGCTGCGAGCACACTGGCATATGAAATAATAAATATCCTAATGTCATTGTATTTTATATGAAATTGGTTTTCATAGAGCTGCGTAAGTGCATAATGGGCACTAACCGCTTCTCCTCGAACAGTGCGAATAATATTCAACCGCGATTGAAATACGATACGATCCTGCGCTACGGAAGGGATGACATCCATTTCCTCGATCAAACTCTCGGCTAATATCTGTCATTCGGTCGCACATTCCACTAAGCTACATAACAAGCGAATAATATTCATGGTACCTTTGCCGAAACACTCGGAAACGAAACGGCAATCCATTATTTGGATCGAGTCCGCGAGCGAGGGAGGGAAACGGGGAGATTTTCGTCCTCTCTCGCGTCAAATTTTACGGCTGGCCCAACGCTCGTTTCCCGCAAGAGCGAAGCCATTTCAGTCGACGCGATTTCTCCCACCCGGAGGCGCCCCAATCTGCTGGAAATGGTTTGGAGGGGAGGGAGGGGTGTTAGTTTTGGCGATATTCGCGGAAGAAGACTCCGGCGTCCCACGAATGGGCCGTAATCCGGAGACGCACGTTCGGGAAATGACGGCTTCCGACGCCCCCTTGTCGAGTTTATCGTATAAAGAGGTGGCCGTCAAGACCTACACAATGTATCTAGTCAAACATCGCAATATTTAAATAACGAGAGAAATATGTATAGAATTTTGGAAATTGACGATTTAGCATATAGCGACGCACTATATCATAATATTTATCATTTCTTCATTTTTACTTGCAACATTATTATTTTGTTGTCATCTATTACAATTTACCCGCTTAGTATTCACATGTAAACAAGCCCTTAATAGTGATAATTTACTCAAACGAAACTTGAAACCGTGACCTCTGGGTCTGCAGGCAAAGATGATACCTAGTTGCCAACGTGGTCGGTCATTACTGTGGTATTTAAATCCTTCATGGACCAATGACATCGCTATATATAATTCATAATCGTTGCCGCCTATTATTCAATGTTACGTAGACGTGTATCGTCGAAAAACTTCAAGTATTTGATAAATGTAATTGAAAGAGGAGGAGGGCCGTTACGTCTTGCTCACAGCTGTTGCAAAATTCTGAGTTTTTGCGAATATCTTTACATTTATGCCAAAACTATTATTGTATTGTATTTCAAGAGCGTTCAGCTATGAGGAAGGGTTATCTATGTGAACGGTATTAATCCGATTATAAATGTCTACTGGTCTAAAATTTGGAAAAATACAGGGGTTACATGGGCATTATTCAGCTACTGCCGGACTTCTGGTCAGGTGGCGCCTCTAAACGGTTGAAACGGCTTCAAAATTGGATAACAGCTCAGAGGGCGTGTTTTCGTGGACTGGTCATGACTCTAATTATTATCGTGATTGCTGTAATTTTATTGCGCGCGTTATATGATGCAAAAGTTGGATTACTTGAAAACGAATATCGTGATATCTAATTTGAAATGTTTCCCTGGCTTAGTGTCACCATTTTCCCTTTCAAATGGTAATGCATTGATAGGGTAAAATTCTAGAGTAGAGTCGGGTTAGTCTAGCCCGCAGATGAGGAGAATTGTACTTGGTTTTTAATTTTGAGGCAACCATTTAAACCGTCAAACAAAAGAAGTAACACTACCTTGTAATAAGCGCCAGAATTATTTATAACCTAATGCTTTAAAAGTTTAAATCCTAACCTATTACTTGCTCAACAACTTGAACTCTAAAAAAATATATATAATTTTAATAATAATTTCAAAGCAAAGGTAGCTTAAATATCGCCACACTCAATTATTCAAACAACTCTACCGATGAAATTTAGTGTTCTCCGTTAATGAAAGGTAGCATGAGTGAAAGGAAGTGAAGTCACCGTGGTTTTGCGGTTTTATAATATTGGTCGCATGCAAGGAAGTTAAAAATTGCTTTTTCATCATCATTTTCATAGCCCTTATTTTAGCATGAAGCGTATTTATTCCACATTATATGTTGTTGAAAACTCTTTCCCCGACAAAGACCCTCGCACGGTGTAATGTAGACGTAGACAGTCAAGGCGGGGATGGGCGATATTCGCGGGAGATGGCGCTCCCTCCGCCCGACGAATGGGCCGTAATGCGGACGATGCGAGAATACACGAAATGTTCGTTTCCGACGACGCCACCCCTACCCCCCCTGTTCACTGCGATGGGGCAGAGAAGAGGGGGAGGGAGGGGGGGAGAGGATGGGCCCTTGAAGCGACAACGGCTCCTCTAACAACGGCCACGGAGCACGCCTCATCAACGCTCAATGCCCTTTCTGCATCCATCCCCCTCCAACACGGTTAAGCACTGCCATAGTGGGAGAGGGTGCGCTGGAGGTTGGAAACGAGGCGTACAGAGAGAGAGTGGGGGGACAACGGAGGCGTGGAAACCGAGATCCCCCCCTATCAACTCCCCCTTCCACACCGGAACAACACACCACGACAATCCCCCCTCCTCCCCCAAGAACTCCTGAGTGAGAGGATGGAGAAAAGTTTTTTATTTTTATTTTACGACGCTCCTATCCAACCCCTCTCAATCCTCACTCCATGATTTCAGCGCTAAATGGTTTGTAAATTGAACGGGTTCCGCTTATGATTCGATCGACGGGTGAGGAGCTGGAGGGATAAGCTGCCGTTGTGGGCTGGGGTTAAAATGGGGTGGCGGCTGGGAGGATATGGGGTGGGGTGGCGGGTTGGAGAGTAAATCATCGTGGAGCCTTGAAGGGGCGGATGCGAGTGCAAATTGCCCATCCCCAAACCCTTCGTCCGCTCGTCGGGAGGAGAGCGTATAATGGATGGGAATAATACGACGCTTTTAATCTTAACATTAGCTTTAGGGGAACCCGTGGATTGGTGGGGGTCAACCTCGCCCATGCTCCTACAACCCTCTCTCCCTTCCATATCACACCCCAGAAAGGGTGCGCACGATGCTTTCCAGGGTTAATCCGAAGGGAAGGGTTCCATAAAGGGGACGAAAATGAGCCACGGCTATTTCTAGGAACGTACAAAATGTGCTCGACTACAGAGGCTCAAGTACCCGGAAAGTACTCGAGTAACCAGACAAATATTAACTAGATGAGCGGAGGTATTAACATATGATTAATTGAATTTTGGTGGTGATCTCCGAATACTTATGGAAAATTTAAGAATAAAATGCATGGTTCGCTAATATATTTGATAATTCACGACCCGGATTTCATATTTAATTTGTCAGGTGACGATGCAACTCTTCTATGAAACCCGAGTCGTGCTTTTTCAAATATATTAGTGAAACTACCTAAAATTTTCCTTTCATTTTTCATAATGGAGATTTTTCACACAGTTAAGCCTGAAATCCCCATTTATATTTCGAATAATTATTTTGTTTGAATTGGATTGATAACTTATGGTCGAGAATAAATGTCAGATTATGTTTTGATGCTCATTAAGCCAAAGTTATCTTTTTTCAAGCTTTCATTTTTAAGTCGATAATTATCAGAAGTCGCGCGGCCGTTGGCTTCACCTATAAGTTGATGAACATCTTAAGCGGAGCTCTCCATATTTTCATACTATCTACGAGATCCGATGACCATATAAATAACTAGTGAGCTAGAGATAGAGTGACACAGAGTCGCAGCAACGTGGGGAGAAGGCGGAGTCGAATGTGGTCGTCGACCGACAATGGCCTCCCTTCCCTCCCATCTGGCGCCATTCGACGTCGAATGGGATCTGTCGAATGGAGTCGCACATTGGCTGTCGAGGGGGGAGAAAGAGACAATACACGCCCCTATGCCCCATTCTCTCCGCGCAAATGCCTCACTCTCTCTCCCTACATCTCCGCCGCTCCCGACCGCCCACTCTCGGCCGATCGAGGTGCAGTGCGGGGTCTGCCTCAAGTTTGCCGTGGGAATGCACCTCTCCTGGACACACCTCGCTGCTAGGTATTTTATTTTCCGTCTCCCTCTTTCATTTCCGCTGAAGGTGCTGCTCCAAACCTAATGCGATCAGTAGATTGATCAGTGCCGCAGTCAATAGAGTGGCCGATAATATACATTCCTCATTATAGCAAACAAATGTATGGGATACATATATGCGTTGGTGTTTGGGTGCCAGCAACGTTTATTTAGTGGTGGCTGTTTCAAGGGAACCTTTATATTCTTTGGAAAAAGTGAACAGCATCGGCCACGAAACTTTGGGGCTATCCAAAAAGTGAAGTGGAGGTATGTCCTAAAAGTATTTAACAACATAGACGCGCACCAGCAAAAGTTCTAACGAAGAATACTATTCTACACTATGTATTGTAAACTCGTCGAAAAGTGCGCTGCCTAGTAGAGGCTTATTCACAATCCGCACTACTCACAATTACTCAGTTTTCCTTGCAACCTTTCTACTTTCACGATAATTGTTAAAATAGGAGATGCAAGGATAAAAATTCATTGACAGCATTTGAAGGGAGAATTAATTTCGACGGTTCTGAAGTAAATCACCATGGTATGCATGAATATTAAGCATTATTTCCACCATCACCAATGATTTCAAGTGAGATAGTGTAAGAGCAATGCGTATTTTAATTTATTAAATTAGATAATTTACGCGGCTGGCAAAGGAAAGTGACAAAGAAGACGATGTGACCACCAATTGTGAAAATAATTTTAAAAAATTTGAAATCAGGATTTCTTTACCACAGTACACGGGTGTTTTGGTACCATATTTAAGGATTGGTCATCCCATCAAGAAATCTGAGAACACCTCCAAACCAGAACCATAAATCGTGCCTAAATCCGTTTGAGAGGTCCTGCGCATTCTTTGGCATTCATCGCACTGTTGACGAAACCGACAAACCACCGGGCTTAGCGCATGCGCGCTGCCGGTGAACGCTCGAGGGAGATTGTCAAGGAGGCATGCGGCAGCCTCCCCCGGGGGATGGGGGTAACTGCTTGCACATTCGCGGCGAACTGATGATGTGGGGAAATCACGTTGGATTGGGCCTCTTTATTTCCCATCCTCTCCGCTTCGGTCACGCGCGAGCGAGAGCGGTTGTCCCGGGAAGCGAAGGGGGGAAGTGAGGGAGAGTCGGCGCCCGGGATGCACGGCGGCGTCTGCCGCGAAACTCTCACCGGGGAGCCCCCTCATGCGCTCTCCTCCCGCTGCCGCCACTTCCAACCGCCGCGGACTCCCGCATTTCTTCGACCCTCGACGTTCCTCGTCGTCCGAGCAATCTTAGCTGGAAACGATGGCTGCTCAAATTTTCTCTTAACCATGCGTTGATCTGAAGGAGCACGGGTATCTGTTCTTCTGGGCAATTTTTTTTACATTTTTACTTTATCTGTTTTTGTACATAAGTAAATGCCCTGAAAAATATTTTTCCCTTTTTGTCAATATCGTGGACATACTGCAGATGATTGGTAAATTTTGGTTTAACTAAATACGGCGCTTTGGTGATGTTTTCCTTCATATGCCTATGGAGTTCACCGCGTCCCGATTTGGAGATTCCCAGACCGCGCCCCACTCAGGGTTAATTCAATTGCCAGAATTGTTTTCATTTACATAATGTGATTGTACGATTAGTATCATGAGTATCGTTACGGTGGTGCTTTTAGGAACCTTGAGTATCCCTCACCCAGGGATGTCATTTAAATTTTATTCCGTGCACCTGTTCGGCTATTATTCATCTTATCTCCTCTTGTAAATCTTGAAAATATTGAAAAACTAACCTCATATATGATTTGAATTAGTGCAGTTTGATAGCAAAATGGCAAATATTACCACTAGCGCAGTTGGAAGTTGTAAAAAAGTTTGATGAAAGTTTTCCTAAACGTGTACTGCCTTGTCGTCTTGTGTTTGAAGAATTTTTCTGCTGAACTTACGATTTTATGGAAATTAATTTTAATGTTGTGTAACGAATACACGGACGAATAAATTATTCCTCTGAGGTAAGTCTTGATTGAAATTTAATCTCATGCTTGAAACCCGATTCTTAGTTCACTTTCAAGCCATGGAACAATGTCAAATGTTGTCTCAGGGAGCTCTTTCATAGAATCAACCACTTAATTTGGATTTAAAAGAAAATTCTTGCAAACTGCCGTAATATTTAAGGTCCAGAATTATTTTTAGCTGTCAGGGATATCTTGGTTATTGTGTAATTGTAAACCGCCAGCTGTAACTTTTAGATGGTATAAAGTGGTGATAATAGTTTTGCACTAAATGAATCATTGAGGGGCAATACTGAGGTTTTACAATAGCCAGAAAAATCTTGAGTGAAAATAAGTCGACAGTTTATTTTGAGATTCTGCTTTGTAAGACTTTTCTCAAAACTGGATTATTAGGTGTTAACATTATGTTGCTGGAAATGTCCCCAAATAGGAATCTACCTTTTTACAAGATAGCTTCATGGCAGAGTTAGAATGAATTTTATTTACTAGTTATTGCTGTCCATGGAATAAATTGATTTTGAAATTCTACATGTTTGATGCGTATTCCAGATCTCGCATGTAAATGGCAATGATTAGAATGTACACCACTTATAAGATAATGTTTTCGGGATTGAGAGTAGAACTGCATACAGTTGGTTATTGCAAAGGATAGTCGACGGCATCCAGGATGTTTTCGTCTCATGGAAAGTTTTTGAAGGCTGAGTATGAAGGACGCTTTGCCCCTGCAGTCCATCAATTTGAATTACTTCGGAAAATGGCTCTTTGATGAACTTGCAAGTTGAATTGCTAAGAAATTGCTAAGGAATTCCGTTTTTTTCATCAAAATTCAATTATAATTAAACTTTTTCAATTGAATTTAGTTAAGATTTATTTGTTATCTTTTTTAATTTTTTTATTAATTATTTTAATATTGCAGCAAACATTTGGTAAATTATTTTCAAAACTTTTTCTCTAATCCCTATTTCCGTACGTCTTTCTCAATGTAATCAATCTTTAGGGTTTACTGGTGATTTAAATTGGTGCTGTTATTTTTATTAGCAGCATAAATGTAGTGACTCAGAAGAAATAGGTCCATTAAAGTAATCAAATAAAAATTTAATTACGGCATATTTCTTGTGGTGATGTCGTTTACTATGTAAAGGTCGCATTAGCGATGCATATAATTCAATACGATAAATGAAATTCGATACTACGGAATTGGTTCTGCAAAACCTACTAATATAGCTAAAATGTTCTTTTAGTCTTTTAAATTTTTGAATGGAATTTTTTATATCGACTCTTCATCAAAAGCTGGTCCGTTGTCAGCGGAAACGTGGATAACTTTAATCACTGCTGCAGGAGATCCAGTTTTTTCACTGCTAGCCGTCCAAAGGCACAGTGCGTCTTATGGGTGCATTCCGTGCGCTCTGAACAATGACCATCGTGGCTTGACATCATACACATCTCACATACTCAACAGCGCCGTGCCGTGTCGGATCGAAAAATTGTTGCCGTACTTGACCAATAACATTTTTTCGAATCATAGCTGTAATGAAGCCATGACAGCTCAAGGCCATTCCGTTTAGTTTTTAGACATACCATAATTTCTGTTTATCTTCATAGCTACCCAGCCATTTTTTTAACATTCTCTGTGAATGCATGTATTGCTACATTTAGTATTTAGTCATAGAATGAAAATCGGCACTCCAGCTCTTGAACCCTTGCATCCCAATAAAAAACTTTTCTTCCAAAAATTGCATTTAACTGACCAGAGCCGTTTTGGAATAAATGGCTTCAGTTGTTTCGATCTCTTCCATTAATTACAATGATGCTTACCGAGTCTCTCTCTCTAATTGTTTTGCAGGTCAAAGTTTGGTTCCAGAACCGTCGGACAAAGCACAAGCGGATGCAGCAGGAGGAGGAGGCGAAAGCGGCGGCCGCGTCTTCCTCGTCGTCCAACGGCAGCCAGGGCGGGAAGCCGCACCACGTGGCCAAGTGGAAGCAGGAGACTCACGGAGGTGACGATGCGGCGAGACGGGGCGGCGGCGTGGCGGAAGGCGGGAACGGAGGCGGCAACGGCCGGGCGCCCATTATGATCGAGTCGGCCGGCGATGAAGACGACGACGAGGATGGCTCGTGCTCCTCAGGCTCCGAGGTGTGAACCATTCCGTAGTGATATCGGTAGGGGGAGGGCTGTGAACTAAAGCCCCAACTACGAGACCAACATAAACCGTGTGACTTTAATGTGATTTCCTGACTACACCGGCCATGCTGACTTCATACATTGCAAATTGTGTCGTGATATTACCGACAGTAGTGAGAGCAGCTGGAATAAATTTATTTCGGAACATTAAATATATGATGCTTGTAAATCTTGTGATCAATAGTGAGAACTGAGACCAACGTTTTATGAAGGACCATGTGATATATTCTGTTTTCAAAAACACTGTTTTCATCGCAATCAGCATCAACAAAATATTGAAATTTTTTTTTATTTGGTTTCTTCCGGTAGGGAGTGGAGTGAAACAACAAATAACTTGACTGCAGCTGTCGAATACGAAAACCAAGTCATAACTGTTGCTGACCGTCAAAATTGAATACTACTTCCATGAATTTTTTTCTACGATGAAGTGGCAAAAGGCCTTCCTATGTTGGTATTGTCATGAGTGACGTCAATTTTCCTCTACCGATATTACTACTCAATGGTTTGAACAAAGTGACTTGGCGGACGCTAAGAGGGTTCGCCGCTGACCTCGGAGACTTCAACGCCCGAGTGCGTTCCGTGAACTACTTGCCGTAAACAATGCGCGGATGATTACATCGAAGTGTCTCCGCGCCCATCTCAAGGATTTCATGTGTGAAAAAAATTAATGCGCTCTGTAGAATGTGTGTGTGATGTGTTGTGAGTCGGAATATTTCGTTGGGCGGGCGAGAAAGACAGACACCTGTGAAATCGAATTTTAGAAAATGGGTGAATGATCATTGACGGATTTTCTAGTGAGCCCGAGCGAATTTTCTCTTCATAAAAAGGGACATGAATTTTCTTAATTGTGTCATTGTCATTTTCGGCATACATTTGGAATGTTTAATTACATGTAAATATAATTGTATCCAGTGGAATACTAATTTATGAGTCAATCGTATATTTCGTTCTTTCATTTAACATGTTACTCCTGAAAGATTTTTATCCCTTTGAAAATTACAAAAAGGGTTCCATTTTTTCTTATAAAGTAGATTTATAAGCAGATTCAATGAAACTTCAATGCTTACAAAAAGTATTTACATTTATTCCTCAGGGAAATAATTTGCTCCACATAAACCAACATCTGTAAATATCATGAAATTGAAGGACTAAAATGAATCACATTCAGGATGACTACATAACAAAATTTGTATACTGCCTTGATGTGCCTGATAAGCCTTGAGTTATTTCATATAAAACCGAAAGTAACGTGTTTGGTGAGAAATTAATACTCTAAATACCTGAATACTGTTTTATTAGATTCCCATGAATATTTTTATGAAAGGCATGCTGCATAAGTTTTCAAGGAAATGCTTATTTAGTAAAATTGATCAACATCTTAAGATAGTAATCAGTGCAAAAGTAAAAATTATAACACTCCACAGTACGCTCAAACAATACAAAACGGTAAAGCATTTATCTATTATTACAGATTTGATACATATTCTTTACCTAAAACCTTATGATAAGCCGTTAAACAGCCAACTTTTGTTATTTTTAGTTATTTCACGTCTATGTCGATTTTCACACCGTTTTGATGGGAATATTTTCCAGAGTGCAATGGTATTTAGCATATCTAAGCACCAGAGAAAAAATTTAAGTTTGTTAAAATAAAAAAACATAAATAATATATTCTTTGTTAAGTAACTTTTTGCTGGCACTCGTATGATAATTTCCAAGAGCTGATGCGGCAGTGTCTTATCTTATTTATTCAATTAAATAGTAGTAAAGCAAAGTGCTCTGCTCCAAAACGTTTTGTATATTTCCAGGATTCCAAAAAATAAGGGATCAAAAAATGTACTCTAGTTATAAGGGCAATTTGAACCACAATAACTCAGTGTTTAAGCTGCATGTAATAAATTAAAATAATTCTTCTAGGAAATGATTCAGTGGAGTGAAAAAAGATCTAATGCTTTCCCAGCGTATGCTGATAGGGAAGGCTGCTCGGGTGCTCAATCGGATAATCTCTTCCATGGCTGCCGACGTTTCGTGGTACGAGTCGTACTCCATCCTCAGGGCTGAATGGAGTGTGGAGTAGAGTGGCGCGTCATAATAAAATAAAAATTTGGCAACTTTCAATAAGAATTAAATAAAATATTTTTTTAATGGTTGCTGTTTCAAATTTATACTCATGAGAAAAACTATTCCTATGTAGTAAAAATCATATATTCAGGCCACGATTTTTTAGTCTTTAGACAATAAAAGCATCCAAAATGTAATGGATTTCAACATGATCTACCTAAAAAAGCCATAACATAATGATTTTTTATGAGAAGCAAGCTAGAAATTACGAGCTTCAATTAAATTTTTCCATGCACTGTAATGCAGAAAACTAAGAAACATTATAGTGCGTTTAAGATATTCTTAATTATTACACAGTAGTAGACTATTATGATAATAGCACTTCAAAGCAGTGAATCCTAAATTTGTATAAATTTTACTTTGATTCCGCGGCGTGTCAAATGACTGTTGTGAGATTACAGGATCTCTAACCTTTTATTGACGTATGTGGATAACACTTATGAACCATTCTGCATCAATCTTCAGCTCGACGGTAAGAGGGCTGACTCTTTGCCGCCGTTGTAGGGAGATTACAGCACTGCTTCTCCACTGATTTCAACTGTTTTCATTAATTAATTAGTAGTTGTAAGATATTATCTCCATTAATTATTTTTTACCTCACCGATTATCAATATTTCCTTATTTATCTTGAATGGTAGTAATCCTTGGATATGGATATATTCCTTTCAAAATCAATTTGAATTCACAGTTGACTCCGTGCGTTATCCGCGATGTTAAAAAATTGAATAATTCATTCTTAGGGTAATTTATAAAATCTTATTTATTTAAAATTTTTCACCCTTTCATCTTCAAGTTTTACCAATACCTATAACGTCCCACTGGAGCATGCCGCGTGATATACGGTAACGCGTAGCTCCTGTGCGATGCAATCTTTGGGTCGTTAGTGAAAACTTTTCTCGCACTGATCATGAAACTATTATCCGTAAAAGTCAAGAAATGCGGCTTGGGATTGAGGAATCTATTAACAGTTTTGCATTTTTACTACACCAGGCCCATTTATTTGCAGAGTTGCTGTTTAATCTGAGAATTTAAAGATATCTTGATTGATAATATTTATTTTACCCACGAAAAAATTTTAATTTTGATATACTAAAGAACTTTTGAAAATCATCAGTACACTAAAAAGTGCTAATACCTTTTTACCGTTATTATTTTACAATGAAGAATGATTTAATTTTATCCGACACGGAATCGCTGTAATTCAATCGGAACATAACCCCAATGAATAAGCCAGGGCATGACAAGACCAAGGCCATCAAACCACTATCACTCTTTTAATCACCTCTAGCTGCTACTTCAACTACCTTGGCATTCCATAGAGTTTGAAAAATTAATGCGAGATATAACGGTAATATTTACCACAGTAAGTCAGTATTCAATTTCCATATAATAGATGAAACTAGTCCTTCTAGGAATTGATTTGGTGGAGTGTTATAATAAATGAAACATCTTACATAACTTGTGTAATATAAGTTGACTAAGGAGCCCGTTTGAAAAGCGCTATCCATCTTTGTGTACATACACGAACACTATGTCTTGCGCACAATGACAGGCTCGATCTACCTTATTGCAAAATTTATATATGCCCTCGGAAATTAAATTTAGTGGATGCTAAGGATCGATTTAACCTCATTTTTCTATAGCTTTCATTATATGCTACCATAACACACAAATATCATAGTATGTCGTTCATGATATAAATCGAAGGATGAAGTGAATAATAAAAAAGCTCAATAATGCTTGTTTATCCGCGGAAAAATGAGTAGCTAGATTATTGATCCTCAAATTCTCCCGTCATCCGAGCAATATTCACGTATTATTATAAAGCACGATTTTCCGTTAGAAAGGCTCAATAGAGCCCTTCTCTTTAGTGTGCATCACGTTTTCTCGGGACGTTCTTGGTCTATTACTTCCTCTCACCCATTTTGCTCTTTAAAGAGGACGTTTCGACTTTTTAAACTCTCTCTGCCATTTTACCTGCATAATTTAACAGAATTTTACGCTCAAATCAACGTATCAATAAGAAGCTGAATTTCTCATTTACTCATAAACCACTCTTTTAGGGTACTAACTACCCCTATTGCTATCGGAAAAGCTTGATAATAATATCCATATTTTTACAGGTAACGGTGTCCATTCGTGGTAATTTCTTTCCCATAGAGTGGAATAAAATTGAGTCCCTTTGAGAATATTACCACTTTCCATGCATCGCACCTGAAGTCTTCCTATAACTAAAATCTATCCGTTCTTATGATTGTTCAACATATAACTTCCTATCCTCTTGATTTATCGGTGTACTACTAGCTAAGTTACTATTAAAAGAGATTTATTTCTGAATGATTGTAAATGATAATAATGGATGAAGTATTTACCTCAGAGTAGTAATATGGGTTTACACGGCAGGTAAAAATTTAAAATAAATTGCCGATCATGGAGAGAGAAGTGAATATGCTAAAAGCATGATAATATTTAGAATAATGAAATTTCATTTAAAATGTTGATGAATTCACTGCTTGCAGTCACTGATTCAAGGCTTTCATTTTTAAATTATTACGTGGAATAAGAAAAGTACGTTCATATACGCTCCCATTCAATGCATAAAATTCTAAGTCGGTGGAGTGGTTTGTTATGCTTAAATTTATATTGATGAATGCGTCTCAATTTTACTAGATCCTATTAGCACAATAAGTAAAACCTGCACTCCTTTAACTTAAAAAAAACTAAACACCCTAATATAATTAACACTTTTTTACCATTGACACACAATTTTACATATTAAAAGTCACTTTCAACAACAAAATGATACTCAAATGTGACTTTTCCGATACATTCTATCGGTACATTCCACTTATTTTCTGAGTCGCTTTATACACATATCTTCCAATTCAAAAGATTTTCCCTTTGATAATTGAATTACACGATTCTTTACACCAAGCTCCATTAAATAAGTGATAAAAATTGAATACGATAACTATTGAAATAGGTTACGAATTTAAATATTCATTTTCACTCTGGGCATACTAAAAAAACCAGATGAGTCAAGTTACAGGCAAAGCAGTTGGATAGAGTTATTTTTCCTGTATTCGTGGCCCATTATTCACTCAAATCTACGCAATCATTTTGTTATGATCTGGGAGAATAGATTTTATCCTTATCCCCATTTGTTTGTGCTATCACACGATAAATTACTGAATTATCTATCAAGTTAATAAAAAATCTCGTGCTCATGACGTAACGTCTACGTCGTGTGACTGAGAAGGTAAAGCATATTATCCAAAACCGGGAAAATTATATTTTTTTTAAATTGGTAACGTTCGTAATATTTTTAATTTGGTGCAATAAATCTTCCAATTAGTACAATTCCAAGATAAAAATTTATTTTGGCTGTATAATGATTTTGGCTAGTGTTTTTTCTCGCAAAATTACATGGTTTGATTGAATATTCTCCACAACACCTACAATGAGCGAAATAAATTGCGGATAAAGTATGTGTGTGGCGGGAAAATATCACAAATTTGACAGGATACTTGAAACAATATAATTTAAAATTTAAAAAAGAGAGGGAAATAAAAAAATAACTATAGCATTGTCTCAATGGTCTCATCTGATCGTTTTAAAATAAAATGTAAAAGATTGTTAAATTTTGCTAAGATTTAAGTCACAGAGGATTGCTTTTAAAATACGACGAGCACGGAATGTGCTAAGGAAACAGGAAAATGAAACTGGTTGTTTCAGAGGAGATTTGGTGAAATCTATCATACATGAAAAAGATGTTTCAAGTGTAGTGGTTAAGTGAGAAAAGTTTACAGGCGGAAATTTTTCATTTATAAACAGTAAAATATCAACAATAGCTGTATTCCATTCTCCCCGAATCTTCAATGTGATAGCTAAAGGAAAAAAAATACCTAATACGTCATGTAAAAAAGACCAGTCGATCATGAGCGATGGTTCCACTTAATTGACACGACGACAGTTCGAATAGCATCTCCAATGCTAGTCATTCCGCGCTCACTTACGACCGAGAAAGCCGACAACGGCTGTATTAGGCGACTGCTTTGTGAATGTGCGTCACGCCAATGGGAGCCAATTCGACGCCACAAAAGCAACAACGCGGGTGTTAGCACTCCATTAGAGAGAGAGCGGGCTGATGGGTAGGGGAGGGGGAGAGGGGGAACTGGAGTGGGGGAGAGAGAGGGGAGAAAGGCAATGGATTCTGGGCGATGATTGAAAGTAAACAGCGGGAAGGGGGGGATGAGTTCACGGGGGAAGGGAGTGGAGGGGATTTTCGTCGCACCTGGCAGTCAGCATCGCCGCCGCCGTTGCTGCCACCTTGCGCTCCCATCCGAAAGTACTCGTACTCGCGCGGATGGAGACAAATTGTTCAGTCGTAAGCTTGGTCCTGGAGGGAGCCGTACATAATCAAATTTTGTAGGGGTGGTCTTCCGTTAACAGTAGACCTTAAGCTATCAACGCAAGCCATTGGGTGATGAAAATGGCCAAAAATTACTCAAACCGCAAGAGTCTATGCAATGGAAGTAGTACTTGTGTATAAATACAGCTTTAAAAAAAGTCTAAATGATAAAATCACTTGCATGCTCTCGTCGTTTTTAATTAAGTTTTTCGGATTCTACAACAAATTTCATAGTATTTACTACATGTAAAATTTTAAATATTTAATCCTTGTGCATTTTACAACCATACATTATCCTCTTGACGGAGTCAATTCTCGTTAAAAGTATTTCCCTCTTATTATACATACGTGCTTTATTGGGATAGGTCACTTAAACTCAAAATTAAAATTCATTAATATAATTCGGTAAATGGTTGATGAAGGTGACTGCGAAAAACATCTTCCTCAATTAGAAATTCTCACACAAGGTTAAAGTAAGAAAGCGCGAATGTTGTCCCCTACAATTCCTTAGTTGGTGCAGACGATAGAGTTCCAGCTCATTAAACCGTTCGTATAGCCGCTCATGGAGGAGAGGCATTGCTCATAACAGGATCAGCAAAAATGAATCACCAAAGGTCGATGCATGGGGTCAAGAAGTAGATTTGACACGGTGATCCGCTTGGTTTGAGTACGTGACGTCATCAACTTCTTTGGTTAATGCTATTGGGTGAAATAAAATTGGGTGAATAGCTCGAGAAATAAGCGGCGTATCAAGAGACGCAAAAACAAGGGTCTCTTAATCTTCCAAACACTATCGCAATGGATAGTATACAAAAATTGAGCAACAGCACATTTTGAAACAAATGTTCATTCCATCAACTGAACACACTTATTGAACTCATTGCTCCGCGCTTCTTTAAGAAAACGTTCCGTCTTTTTCTCGTTAGAATACTATGTGAGTTGTATTTTATTGCATGCATTTTGGTTTTTTAAGGCATAGTGACTGGTCCTCACTTAGCAGGCCTTTGCGTGGGGATTTACGTGACGGCTAGAATAGTTGGGATACAGAAGTTCGTCCTCCCTTAAGCCACCAACCACGGCATCCGCTCATCTCTTAACACTTGTTCCAACGACTTACTTTATCTCCCGCTTATCTCCCCGAAAAGGCCCCTCGCTTAGCTTACATGTTCAGCACGTCCACCGTCGCTTTCAACTCCTTTCATCTCGATGTCACCGAAGTCATGTCTCAGGAAATAAAACAGAAGCGTAGATTTTTTCCTTGGAGGGCATGTCAGCCCTTGAAAAAAATAAATATTTTGAGTTTAACCATAATCCTCAGCAACAATATTGCATGAAAAATATAACATGATGCTTCAATGACAGATGTTAGCCTGATTAACGCTTTGCGTGCCATGGGAGTAATATTATGCCACGTGAAATCCTTCGAATTTTGTTACGGGCGTAATATTACACCATCCGTCTTTTGAAAAATAGTAGAATGCCATGCTTTAACAAAGTGCTACTAAACACTAAATAAATAAATAAATAAACAAAATCGAAATTCAGTCTTTAAAGTTATACCAAACATCTGTGCCTCGCATCAAGGGTTGTTTGTTATGAAATAACAAAAAAGTATCAATTATGGCCAGCACTGCGGTACAGATATACAGTACTAAAGTCAGTACGGTTAGTGTTAAATATATATTTGGGGAATAACACGGACTTCACATTCGAATCATCGATTTCATTCACTGAGGTATATGGGTATTATGTGTCACGTCACCGTGTGACATGGACGGAGCACTTTAAAATATAGTATCGTCTAAAAGTGCTCCAACTCGTTAAATTAATATTGTGTGGCGGGAGATGTTAGGACATTGTGTGCAAAAATAACGGTTAGCGTAGGAGAAATTGGACTATTCAGTCAACTATCTAGTATTTATGAAAGTCTGGTTCTGTATCTTTTCGGTCGGAACTACAAATATATTGAGGTCCTACAATGAAGATCTCTGTGTCGCTCTGAAATATATCTGTTCTAGTAGCTCAAGCAATCAAGAGACGACCTAAAAATGGAAACATCTAGTAATTGAGGCTGATGGGTTTTGCAGGGGGAAGGACAACCGACGTTAGTAATATTAGATTTCTCCAAAACAATTATAGCCTTCACAATACTACTATAATGAGCTGCGTTTACCACACGGTTATTGAAAATCAACAGGATTTACACAACACGAGATCACGAGACTTAAGAGTTTGGCATTAGGTGAAGATTTGAATGCTATTAAAGCAACAGAAACACCTTTTCATTGTTCGCGAAACGGCACTTACATATCCAACAGATCAAGGTGCTCTAGCCACGATTTCTGGTTGCAAATTTGTTTTTGCAAAAACCAGAACATGAGCCAAGTATTAGAGTTATCACAACAAACCCAGTAGAAATAAAACAATTAATGATCAAAACAATCCTTCCTCTCTCTATGAGTATTGGCACCAAATTTCGCATACTCATCTGCATTGTAAATATCAATAACACGAAACATTGTCTGCATGTCTTTCCATATGAAAATACTATCAAAACTTTACTTATCAAATCTACCCATCCTCTAATAGATGCTAACAATGGTTTTCGTAGATTTAATTGCAATTATTTCTTAAAGTTTATCTACCAAACCTAACCTGAGCATAAATAATCTTAGTTTTAGTGTTTCATAAATCTATCATCACCTGCTTAAGACAGTTTTGACGTTTGAAACATAAATGGAATTCATTGTTTCATTAAGTCGTTGAACGGAACATAAAGCAGAATATTGATGAAAAACATTCCCTATAAAACATAACTATTTTTCGTTCTTATACCTTAAAATATGCGCTATATACCAAAGAGAAAGTAAAAAATCGAGTTAAAGTAAACAAGAGCTAAGCCTGAAACAATCGAGTTTAATTGTTTAAAGAGAAAGTAGTTTGAAAACATTTTTTGCCTATTATCTAAAGTAGTTATGAGCATTAAGCCATTAAGGAATTTCCTTCTCCCTTTACTTGATACCTTTCGTACAAGACCGTGAAAATAATAACAGCTGTGGTTAAAAACTACGAACTTTATGAAAGACAATATTTTTAATTTTAAGGCGAATTTTTTAGCTTCACTTTGTAGAAGTAGCTAACATTGATTCGTTAATGTACTTCGTGGTCTTCCATAGAACTTTTATTTTGTAACGAACGCTTTTTATTGCGGTAAATCATCATAAGGGATTTTAAGGTGACAAATTTTATCATCTTCGATATGTGCGGAGGCAGAAACACGCTGGATAAATAATTAAGCTACTGTAGTAGACTAAACAGCAAACTCTATTTTTTGTTTTGATTTATTTTCCTAACATTCAACAGTCATAAATGCTCTGCAATCTCGCCTCATTTGACCTCAATAATAATCCGCCCCTTTCCATCTATGGTATCAATTCATCTGGTTAGAAATATGTGTTATTATGCGTCCGCTGTTTGAGTAGCTCGAGAAGGCTTCAAAAATAACAACAGGAAGACGAGGACGGGATAAGGTTCAGGGAAGGCCCCTTGACTTAAAATTTTTCCCTCTCCTACAAAATCAGCGTTCCCGCTCAATTCAATCAATTGAATTCCATCGCTTTTCTAGGCATTATAGGCAAAGACAAACTTTTTGTGGGTTTCTTCAATATCCCTGATGATATCATTAAAGCGCATAGAAAAATAATTAACCATTGTAAAATTCTAGACAAAGCATACATAAGGCATTAAAAGCCTAAAAATATGGTCAATTAGTCATTTCTAATCCTAGAAAAACGCCCCAGCTAGCTATTTCGAATGCTTTACAAAGGATCCATTCCACAGGTATATTTTGTTCTATTGCCTAATGTCATTCTTTTCCAAAATCGTCAGAAAGATCTTCGTTTAGACATTCATCAGGTTATTCATGATTAAAATTGGAATATCAGATAGACGAAGACCTAATATTTTTACTCACTGGCGGTAAAACTTTCTTGGAATGGATAACTTATTTTTAATACGCGAGAGAACAAAAGGAATGCTTCATTTATTCCAATACGTTATAATGGACTCTATCTTTCTGTGGTTGTAGCTGTGACAAGACAGAATTAATACTAGGTATCCCCCAGGCTTATCGTATGTCTGAGTTCCCATTAGTATGACTACAAAAATCGTCTATTATGTTTCTGAAATCCCCTGGCTTTCCATTTCGAAGCATAAAAGAAGAAATCCATCCAATATTATGAAAATAATGTTCGGTATTTTTTTCCAATGCGAATTTTGATGATATTAGCTTCTTTGACACTCGTGAATCTCCGAGGTAGGTATAGCATCCAAAACTGTGGTGGACTGAAAGTGACTTCGATGCGTAATTCTAATCACCAGAATAATTTCAGGGATTCCCCACAGTACGTATGGATTGCAGCATAATTTCAGGCAATCCAATGGTAAATTAATGTTAGTAAACAATAATTAGTAAAACTATCCACTATTATTTTCAAAATTCCAGAACCTTTCAACTAGAAAAAAAGAGAAATAGCTTATAGTTAGGAACAATATAAAATAATGATTTCACACATGTTTTCTTAAATTACAACATATTACGATACTCATCTATTTTCTCCACTGTTACTCGTGACTTTTGTGAAAAAAGACTTCAAAATCTAGATTGAGATTCAAGCTTCACTGCGGGATAGCCTCATGATAAATACTAGAAACATGATTCCCTGCTTCTACATATACAGCTTAAAAGATTACAAGATTAAAATAGCAAAATCTGTAATGATGCGATGAATCTGATCTGCGGGATTACTACGACGATTGCGTTTCTTAACGCTTTCGTCTATTTGATCGGAAATTTTACTTTCATTGAATTGAATGCTTAAGAATAAGAAGAGCTATCAGAATTTTAATAAATCTCTTTATAAGCCTTAATATTAATAAATATCTTGATTGTGTCCTACTGCTATGATGAAGGGAAAGTGCCAAATGATTTCACAAAAACCAACCATTACCCTACCCTTGAAAGGCGACGTAAAGGGTAGCATAGACTTCAGAATACTTCTTTCCTATGCTTCGAAGATGCTATTATTTAGAGTAAAAGAATAGAAGGCCAAAAAAGAAATTTGAAGAGACATTATTTAGTCATCAGGCTATAGACTAGGAAAAGTTACCCTTAAGGCAATGTTCACAATGCTTATGACCATGTTGACTGTAGACTTCTAATCCAAGAGATGCATAAAGAGAATCCATAGCAAATTTAAGCAATGCACAAGGACTGTATTCGAGAGATATTCGAGAGACTGACGTTGATCCTCTGCAAAAATCATTACGATATTAGAAGTTAGGGGCACCAAGGTTGATACAAAAATAAGGAGAAATGTTGGACACGGGTGTCCAATTTCGCCTTACTTGTTTAAACTATGTATATAAACAGCGTTGCATGGAATAAAAACAAACATAAGAGATATAATCTTTGATGGTAAACACATTCATTAAATTCTTTCGGGATCTGTGGAAATTTTTATAGCTTTAGTAACTGACTCAAAGGAGGTATTCAGTTGAATACTTGAAATTCTAAAGTATACATTTTTTCCTGAAACTTAAAATATGATCCACGAAAACAAAAGTCATGCCCGTGGAAAGTATGGGAAATGCAAAGGTAAAATTCATATAGACGTAATTAGATTGGAATAAGTGTCAACGAACCCCTACTTGGATAGTATGTAAGAGAAATAGGACTCTGAGGTCTAAAGAAGCTTTGCGTTTTCCAAGAATTCCTTTCAACTAAAGAAAATTCTTCCAGTAAAAAGCTGAATTAGTGTTGAGTCTGGGGAGAAATTCCTGAAAAGTTTTGCATGAAGTGTGCTAATAGGTATCATATGGATGTGAGACACGTGCTCTAAGGAAGATTGAAATGTAGTGATGAGCGGAACTGTGATTTTCCGATCACTTCGTTACCTATGGCTGCTACTCATAAGTAACGGCGATTCTTAACTGCAATTGCGATCACCGAGGTGAATCACTCTTAAAAGTCAGCGGTGATTTGTGGCGCTGCTATTCCTGCTACTTTGTGCAATTCCAATGAATGAGCTCTCCTTAATAGGAACGAATAGACTTATAGAAAATTGTAAAATTAGGCAAAATATTTTTTTGAGGGAATAGTTTTAATTCCGAGTTTATATTACAATAATTAAGTAAATTTGATGTGTTAAAAGAATTGATAAGGGCAATCATTTTTTATACATATTTATAATCAAACCATCATAATTCAAAGCTTTAGCTGTATATTTCGCACAAAATGTCTTATTTATCATAAAAGATGAATAAGACATTCTTATTTTTCTGTTGGTAGCATCATGGTAGCTGCCGAAGCTAACTTCACCGTATTCACAGTCGCAGTGATTTCGAGTATTTGGTGATTTAGTCACCGGCAGTGATCGGCTACTTCTCTTCAATCACAGGTGGCGATATATCGCATATCACTTGGTAGCAGCCAGAGCTATCTTCACCGAATCCAGTGATTGAATCACCGATCACAGTGATTTCGAATATTGAATCACCAACAGTGACTGCTACTTTTCAGTAACGGTGATTCAATCACAGTTAGCGATATATCGCTCATCACTAGTGAAATGGTCAAACTTAAAGCTGCTTAAAAGGTGATTTTGGAGGATGGTAGGACGAACTCATTAGAACGACAGAAAGAGTAGGGAAGAGCAAGCTTTAAATGAAGTCTACGCAGAAATATAAATACTGGAAAAAACTTTAAACAAGGAAAGCTAGCAAATCGGACACTTAGCCACAACTTCTAGGAGAATATCATTGATCTACGATACACATTTTTGAACTACGGTAGATCATACCAAAAAATAAAATATGAGAACAGCAGTATAACTGATAGATTCAGAATGCCGTTTTTCAGTGATCAATAAAAGACTATCACGGCAATGTTAGGACCGGATAATATAATTAAGTATACCACTACTAGCCACGGTGAAAACTTTACGGAGTCACCCGCAATGCACGAATTGTGCGAAAAATCCACAGAGAAAAAATCATTCGCCTTCAAGGCGGACTTTTCGCACTTACTAATTGGTTGGTTGCCTAGTAGTGCAGCCTACTAGTTTAAGCATTTCTTGATCCATGTTTCTGAATTTTCTTAATATTTCTAACAACATGCTTGACATGTTTTAGCCTCATTGGCAGATTCCCTTCATAAGTAGTTGGCAAATTTTGCTTCTGCATAAATGTGGAATAATTTGTTAGTATGTGTAACAATTGAACGACCGTGTGATGTGCATATGGGAATCCTCTTGCATGCTGCGTGATGGTGATTGATCATCTCCTGCCAAACACCCCATAGGTGGCTCGCAGGATATTTGTTATGTAGGTATAGATCTTGGAAGAAAAATTCATGGCTAAAGACAATCGAGAACTTCATAGTCACGTAAAAGTATTGACTGTTGACATGGGATGGAAATCTTACAATGATATGAAAATAAATATAGATTCAACTGGAATTCATGGCAACAGAAACAAGAGCAACCTGTAGAGGAAGAAGAAGCAACATTTAACTTGCAAACTATTTCCATTTACTACAGCAGAATTGAGAATAGGGGTTTCAGTTTGCGTGTTCTTGTATACATTACTTACTCCGAGGGTACAGAGCGTACAGGAATCGTATGGAGCGAAAGCGACTTGGATGTGAAATTCTAATCGGCGGTGAGCAATGAGCCGTGTCGACTCACGTGCCCTGAGCTCCCGCACGAAGTCGGGTCTCGCTCGTAAGGGGGCGTGGTGGGAGCGATCAGTGCCCGCACCACGTCACCGCGAGAGGGGGCGAATCCCTGGGGATGCATAATATCTGGGTTGGAAGGGCAGGGGAGAGGGAGAACCATTAGAAGGGAATGCTGCCAGAGTTGCAACTCTGCGTGATCTCGTTGTTATCCCCACCCCAGCCCTCCTTGAGCTTACCGAGGGGGAGGAGACGCAATGATCTGCGCACTCACTGCCATCTATGAACGTGCACCAGAACGAGATACAATCGGAGATGATGAATATATTTCGCATATGAGGAGGTCAGGAAGCCGAGGGGTACAAGTTATTTTTTTCCTAAATAGTTTGGTACAGAAATTAGGTGAAGAAAGCAAACGTAACTTAATACTTACAAGCGATGTCTCCTTGTTAGTATTAGTGCCAATAATTTTCCACTCGATGTCAGCACAGAGCAGAGACTCATTCGTATCCCTTGTCCCTCCAAGTTTATCAATTTTTTTATAATATAGTTTCTTTCAATTAAAATATGTAGTTTCTTCTACCAATTTCTGTTCCTAAATCTATTTATAAAACAAATCACTTGTACCCCTTGGCTTCTCACTCTCTCATATCTACTTCACCAAAAATCAGGTTTCCTTTACCGTGCAAAGAAAATGGCGGGCATACCTATAATTTTTATATACGTCTCGTTTTTGAGTGTTAAATTAGTGCACAAGAGGCCGCCATATCTGGTGAAATTATGCTGACAGAGTTGCAATACTGCGTGATCTCGTTTTTATCCCTTCTCCATCTCTCTTTGAGCTTACTAGGAGGAAGAGGAGAAGCAATAATCTGCACACTTACTGCCATCTATGAATGTTCACCAAAACGAGTTGCAATGACAAATTAGAGAAGATGAATATATTTCGCATGCTTCTCCAAAAATCAGGTTTCCTTTCCCATACAAAGATAATGGCGGGTATATCTATACCTAATTATTATAATTTTAATATACTTCTCGTAGTTCAGAGTTAAAGAACGCACACGCGGCAACCAATTCTCCTGAAATTATCCTGCCAGATTTTCAACTCTTGTGCGAAAAATCCACAGAGAAAAAATCATTCGCCTGGACCGGGATTCGAACCCGGATCCCTCGATTTCCGGCCAAGTGCTTTAGCCAGTTAAGCTATAAAGCACTCGGCCGGAAATCGAGGGATCCGGGTTCGAATCCCGGTCAAGGCGAATGATTGTTTCTCTGTGGATTTTTCGCACAATTGTGCATTGCGGGTGACTCCCGTAAAAGTTATCACCGTGGCTAGTCCCGGTATACTTAAATTTTTCAACTCTTCCTGGAACCACGTAGCTTATCAGGGGGAGGAGAAGCAATGATCTGCGCACTCACTGCCATCTATGAACGAGCACCAAAACGAGATACAATCACATGTCATAGGAGATAAATACATTTAGCATACTTAACCGAAATCCGGACTTACTATTCGAAGAAAATGGCGGGTATGCCTATGATTTAAATATACTTCTCCTAGTTGAGTTTTAAATTAACGCACACGATACCGCCGTTTCTCATGAAAATATTCTCTGATCTGCGCACTTATTGCCATCTATAAACGTGCACCAAAATGAGTTACAATGACAAATGATAGGAGATGAATATATCACACATGTTTCTCCAAAAATCAGCTTCCCCTTACTATGCAAAGAAAATGACGGGCACACCTATATCACATTAGTGGATTCTCAAGTCCGCCGCTCGAACTGTTGTCGCTCCGCGCACATTAAAATCAGATTTAAAAATCGCCACTCACGGCGCTATCAGTCCTCGATTTCCAATGTTGTCTCGGAGTCTTCCGTGGCGTACAGAATTTGTGGATTTCCAATTTTCACGAGGAAATACCACTCGGCAGTAATACGTAATTGAGCGAATGAATGATATCGCGATTTTTAAATCTGATTTTAATGTGCGCGGAGCGACAGCAGTTCGAGCGGCGGACTTGAGCATCCACTAATGTGATGTAGGTGTGCCCGTCATTTTCTTTGCATAGTAAGGGAAAGCTGATTTTTGGAGAAACATGTGTAATATATTCATCTCCTATCATTTGTCATTGTAACTCATTTTGGTGCACGTTTATAGATGGCAATAAGTGCGCAGATCAGAGAATATTTTCATTTGAACACATCGTAGTCAGCTCGGTAATGAAACACCTAGACGCGCAAAACTTATTAATGGGAACTCAACATGGATTCAGGAAAAGCAGATCGTGCGAAACTCAGTTAGCGCTTTTCGCCCACGATATTTTAGTCTCCGGGGAAGACAACATTCCAGTAGACGCGATTTTTCTTGATTTCAAAAAGGCATTTGATAAAGTACCCAACGGAAAGTTAATAATAAAACTGAAATCTTATGGTCTAGACGAAGATGTCATTTCCTGGATTAGAGAATTTTTGAGCGACCGCGTCCAAAGAGTAGTATTAGACGGTGCAGTCTCCAATGAGGTTAGAGTCACTTCTGGCGTTCCTCAGGGTAGTGTCATTGGCCCACTCCTATTCCTTCTTTATATAAACGACATTGGCGAAGTAGTGCAGAGTAAGTTACGATTATTTGCAGAAGACGCTGTAGTTTACAGAGAAATCCGTTCGAGCAAAGATATAGATGAACTAACGAATGACCTTGCTGCTATCCAAGCTTGGTGCGATGCTTGGCAGTTAGAATTAAATTTCGAAAAATGCGTCGTAATGAATTTCTGGAAGAAGAATAACTCCCTACAGCGTAACTATATCATTCGGGGCACCCAGTTAAAGGCAGTTGAATCCGTGAAATATCTAGGGGTTAGACTCAATAATGATCTATCGTGGAATAAACATATTCGAGAAATAACCGGTCAAGCTAATCGTAAAATGGGTTTTGTTAAAAGAATATTAGGAAAGTGCGACGACAAAGTGAGAGAAATTAGCTACTTTTCCCTCGTTAGACCACATTTGGAATACGCTGCCAGTGTTTGGGACCCTCATGAAAAAGGCTTAATAACAGAGTTAGAACGCGTGCAAAGAAGAGCTGCCAGTTATGTGAAAGGTCGTTATGATAGTCTTGTTAGTGTAACTGACCTCTTACATAAACTCGGATGGGAATCTCTGTCGGACCGTAGATTGAAAAATAGACTAAACCTTTTAGATAAATTCAAGAGCAGTGTCTTTTCTGACGAAGTTAACCATATCTTGCGGACGCCAACGTACTACGGAAGATCAGATCATATAAATAAAATAAGAGAGATAGATTGCAGAACAGACAGATTCCGAATGTCATTTTTTCCTCGATCAATAAGAGATTATAACGGCAGCAATAGACCTAGTAAATAGATTGCATGACTTGTAGTGTAGCCTACTAACCTATGTAAAACTTACTGCATGTTTCTGAATTTCTATTCTATATTATATTTCTAACAGCATATAGTAGTATAGTTTGTTATTATACGGGACATTTTTTGGACGGTGTGGTGTGCATGTGGGAGTCCAAATGCATGCTGCATGCTGGTGATTGATCACCCCCTGCCAAACACCCTAGAGGTGGCTTGCAGGGTATTATGTAGATGTAGATGATATAATGTGCAAATTTGACGCATGCGAGACGATTGTCGACTAAAAAAGACCACTTCCACTGCGGTTTATGTCACTCTGAACGAGAAACCGCTGCCTAGTGGCTCCACCACATAAAATGCGCGCAAAACGGCAACAAATGTATCGCCATACCCTTGGGCCTCCTTTAATGGAGTCCCCTGCCATGAATATTCAATAAATTTCTCACAGTTTACCGTGAAATGAACGCGCACGAGGCCGCCAAAGCTCCTGAATTTATTCTATCGGTTTAGGTAGGTTCACATACGACATTTAACTCGTTCAATGTTATCAGGCTCAACTATGTGGATATTCACAAATGAAAAGAAGACTTTGTTGACTTCCACTGATTTATTTTCTTGGAACGACATGTTTCAATCGATAGAAGTACTTGAAATGACCTCTTTGGACCGAAACATGTCGTACCAAGAAAATAAGTCAGTGGAAGTCAGCGAAGTCATCTTTTCATTTAGTACATTTAATGGATTATCCCATTCTGTTTCCCCTCTCAAATTGGGCTTTCCTTTTCTATTTACAATTAGGCTTACTTTCTCTCATTCCACTAATAAATAATATTCTCTTCTCCTAATTCCGCCGCTTACCTAACCTGCTATCCACTAATGCGGATTTTAGCATCCCCGCCGTGCTTTAAATTAGTACTCACTCCATGCAAACCCTCTGACTCCTCTCTATCTAGAAGTTTCCACTCATCTTCAACTAGGTCGATAAATTTGTTGTTTCTCTTCCTTTCTGTCTACTTCACCTTCCTCATTCCTATGCGCATCCATATCTGGAACCTTTCCACTATATCTACTCTCGTGCTCAGGCCGAAAAATCCTCAGTGTATTTATAAATTAATATCATCTATTCTCAGGCTTATTTATTTTACTTTTTTAATAAAGTCGATATTTGTCACAAACTCAATAAATTATTTTAAAACATTCATTTTAAATAATAAATTACGGCAAATAAAAATGCTAAAATATCTACTTATCACTTGTAGTTCAGTACGAAAGGGAATCTTTTGTCAATGCATTGACTTAATTGAAAGAAAACAGCAGTTCCTCATTCCTGGTAAATTATTTATCTTGTCAGTGTTTTAATCTATATCTAATTTATTCTTTTTTGGAGCTTGTAATACTGATATTTTTTAATGTTTTATATGCATATTACACTTATGAAAATGTGGAAAATGTCTAGAAATAGGTTAAATAGTATTCAACATAAAAATAGTACATAATTGGGTTTCTACAGCAGTTAATTTTTTGATTTAAATTCTATTAATAATTGTTGATAAATATTTACGGAATTTTCTGATTCGGTTCCTGTCACTAAGACATAAATAAAAAACCGCCAATAACAGTCGTGTGGTGAGAAATAATCTTATTATAAACCTAAGGTTAAATATTTACTCAAAGTCTTTAGCATTAAGGCCTAAATTTCTGAAAAACCAAATGAGGTATCTCGAAAGGTCTAAAAAAGTCTTTTAATTGCCTTGAGTGCTCGTTGATGAATAGCTTTCACAATACAATACGATTCGAATTGTTAAGGACACATATTTTTACCACCATAGAAAATAGGAAGTAACATTCAGGATTGGATGTAACATTCAGGTATATCATGTCAGGAAGACAAAATAGGTACTATGACGTGTGGGTAGGTACTGTAAGTTTTCTATGATGGTTTTCCACCCTCGTGTCCGCGGATCAGTTATATACCTATAGACTATGCACGAGAAAAAAGGCATTTAAAAAAGTTACGACCAAACCTATAAATTTGAATTTAAGTTTTGGTTAGGAGGTCTTATAGGAATCACGTATCGCAAATCTTCATGCCCTCTACGGAGGGAATATGTTAAAGGGAATGATTCACCCTTAATTTTTAATGAAAGAATATGTACTAAGTATCCACAATAGATGTGACATGCCTAAGTAACTCGATGGTGATGCTAGCAACAGCATGATACATAACTGTTAGAGATTCATGGAGACTATTTTCAGTCCATAAGATAGGCCTTAAAACCAAGTGAAGTCCAAACCAATGTTATGTGAGAAATCATGACAGAAGAGCCGAAATTGGACTTAATATGTTAGCTCTGTAAACGAGAAGACGCAATTTTACACTGATTACGGTGTTACGTGATTATACATGATTCTAGAATATGTTCCACGTGCAGATTGTAGCACTATACATATTTAATTTTAAAAGTTTGCAATGCAAAATTTTGGAATGGAATGGCTTGAACTTGCTACCTTCGACAACTTTCAGTATCAAATGGTCTAGAAGAAGCTAGCGACACCTATTTAGAAAATGTAAATTATTATTCCACATGAAAATTTAGTTAACTGGAGAACTGTAGACCAAAATATCAAATACCTTATTATTGGATACCGTATTGTCTTTAGAAGAAAGCAAGTGTGATAAATTTCAAGCCGATCCGACAATAGGAAGTGGGTCGTAATTCCATTACAAGACTCCATCGATGAAACAAACAGTCGTGCAAGTTAAGAAAAAGCATGTGATTAAAATAGTAAAATGGGTAATAAAATAGAATGACTTAATTTGGCCGATTATTGCTTTGGTAAAACATCTTTTCGTCAGGATTTTCTTTATTGCCGTAATCTGGACATCAAAGGACCCATTGTTTTAGTTTTTAAGATAATTATCTAACGAGAATTATCTATCAAGAATTACATAACGCTAGAACAATGCATATTTTCTCTCTTCAAATAAATTTACTTCGGCTATATTGGAAAGTACATATCTGGCTTTAGTTTATTTCGAGATCCCGAGCGATGATTGTCATCCCATCGTGCGATTATCAATACCCCCTTCAGACATACAGTCGTCAGTTCTGGATCCAATTCGATTGTAATTAAGATTACAATCTATATTCGTCACAGTAATGAAATATTTACTAAGTTGGAACCTAGAGAATCCACAGGTTAGTAATTATTATTTGTTTTTTATTATTTAATTAGTTTGTTATTATACGGGACGTTTTTTGGACGGTGTGGTGTGCATGTGGGAGTCCAAATGCATGCTGCATGCTGGTGATTGATCACCCCCTGCCAAACACCCTAGAGGTGGCTCGCAGGGTATTATGTAGATGTAGATTGCTAATATCACGATTAAACATCTAATATCGTAAGGAGATGTAACATTTATATTGCGTAGAAATCTAAATACATGGGAGATCCAAGGAAACTAGTTATAATAAGGATCAGATATTTTGTTTCCATCGAGTTATTTAGCGATGGCATGGATATTAAAAGAAAAAAACTTTAAAAAATCGTTTTGGGTACATTAAAGCAAAGGCAACCGTGGAAAGTATTCTCGTAAACACGCGAGGAAAACTTCCAACGCGTACTCCATTGGTTAACACTACTCACAGCTTTCTATTAACTTATATGTAGTACCAGAAACCGTTCACCCATATGTGCTTTAACTCGCGCGTTTTAATGCATTAGGTGAGTAGCCTTTGATGTCCCCATTTCGTGGCAGGCTTCGTGACCATCTCAATTCCATCGCTTTGAGGCCGCTAAGGCCTGTTGACTCCTCACCTTTCAAACAGCTGCACCTTTGATGGTGTCACAAGGCATCGAGATCAGTCCACTGATGGGAGAAATTCTACCTGCAAAATCAAGAAATGTAGCATTGAATTTCGGCAAAATCTGAAACATCAATAACATAAGAAGGCATTTACCTGCTTTTGAGGAATCAATGACTTCATAAAATACTTTTCTTGTTGATTCACGATTGAATAGTAAATGACCACATCCTAAGTTTCCTTCGCTAAATTTATTTAGAAAAAATACCCAGACGGCACAGAATCCTCCGTATCTAATTCGTATGCAGATAGTATCCATTGACGAAAAGCGACGGAGCGGTAGTCAATGGATACTCTCTGCATACGAATTAGATACGGAGGATTCTGTGCCGTCTGGGTAGTCTCCTGTGATTTAGGAGGGAAATATGTAAGTTAAAATGCTTTAAGTATGCTAAAACGTAGGTTTCCGCGGCGATGGTTTGACCTCTGCATATCTTCAGGGTTTTCTTCCGCGTCAGCTTGTTTGTAGACAACAGTTTCTTAATGAAACTGTTGCCTACAAGCTTTAAGTGCTTTACGTGTAAGTGTGAATTTAAAAAACTTATTTAATTGCGAAAATGTCAATACTTAAATCTGGACTTATATATTTCATCAATTTGAATTTTATCATGTATTCAGGTCCAAAATTTTCCATCACAAGAGGTTGAAAGAAAAAGTCTAAAATATTAAGACCCCTAGAAATGTAAAATACACGAATATTACAAAAGAGGATCCTCAATTTAGCTCTAAATGTGCCGTCACACTCCGCGCATTTAAATGGGTTTGCAAAAGTCATCACACGCGTCGCTGACGGACAAATTGATCCGAGTTTTAAGGGAAATTAAGCTATAATTAGGGGTGTTAACCGAAATTTAAATACATGGTGATGTGATCTATCAAACCATAAATTTTTCATGCAATTCCTCGCAATTACAAACATTCTAATGCCTAATATTGGGACAGAAGTGGATCGCATTGCACTCATCACCGCGCCGTGGACATTTTGATAACCGATTAAAATGCGACCGAAGTGAAAACAGAAAGCAGCCTACTATGGGATGGAAATGGGCCTCCTCTATGCAGTCCCCTTGGTAAAAATCCCTTGTTTCAAAAGGAAACTATGATGAATAAACAACCTCATTTCGAAATATGGCCTTCAGTATCAATTACTAGCCACCATCTCACCTTTCAAATCTGCATCACTGAAAACGATTCGATAGTATTGCTTGTACTCGGGTCTTTAACATGACAACACATTCAAGAACTGACTTTAATTTTACAAACAGGAACAACAGAATCGCAAATACCATACACGCATTTCTCTCACACGCAACACTACACAAATCAAATGATACACCAGAACACCCCACTGGCCAGTATCAAACCAACAAGCAGTGAGTACCTTCACTGCAGGGAGCAATAAAATCAATGAACAAGCAGGAAGTCTAACGCAAGAGGAATCAATTGAAAATTAAAACTTAAATGCAACAGAATGCAGCATAAATGGGAACAATCAAGTGGAGAGAAAAGCACTAGCAGAGGAGGCGCCATAATTCAGTGAATGACTCAGCTCTAAAAAGAGGAGTCATCACAAATATTCCACGGCTTTCGTATAGAAATGGAATATTGTCTGGTGAAAATTTAAATTGTCTACTTGGATATGGCGAAAACTATTTTATTATCTTAATCTTCCGAAGATTAATGCAAAATAAAGTTAGAGAAACTTAGCTGGTTAGATGGTTAAATAGACACTGAAGGTGCAATGATATACATAGAACTTGGGTCTAAAGATCCACTTGCATTACATTACCTGTACTATAGTACACATCGTGTAGTTCCTGAAAACGGGTGGCACCCTCATATTGCTAAAAAATATAAAACGGAATTTTCATTGATCCACTAATGAACTTTTACAAATGTCTTGCAGGGACTTCATACTATGATGAGAATTAAATTAAACAATTTTAATCGCTAATCGCATAAGAAATACCTTCAATAAGAGAGTAAAAAATGATTTAGCTATCCCTTTTCTCTCTTCCAATCAATTCATCCATCCTCCCTCTGCAAGGCAAAGGGATATTGGGACCGTCTTACAAAAGAGGCCATCGAAATCGCAAATAATAAAATGAATAGGGACGCGGGTTTCAACCTCAGCAAATCGTGGAACCCCACGATAAAAAGAATGAGTAAGCTGAGAGGAGGAAAGAAACCTAAAAAAACCGAACAATCACATACGACTTGACCGCCCCAAATGTGTATATGTATAAGCCCGGCATTAAACAGGTCCATCATTCGCCCTGAAGACGATGGCAGAGAAGGCCATTGAAACGTTGGCAGCAATGTCCATCCTTCACCGGCTGATTTCCCGTGAAGATTTTATCAACAGCATTCGCCGGGAAAGCACCAAATCCTTCTTAATTCCTCCATCAATTGCACGAGGTTCAAAGGGGATGGGACGATATTTTGGCATGCCTTCGTAGGCATAATAAAAAATTTAGTCGACAAAGAAAAATAACTCGGCCATAAGATGGTGGAAAAATAAAATTTTAAGCGTAATTTCATATTAGTTATTAACAGCCAACAATAAAAATCAAGTGCAATTCAGATTTTGGCCTACCAGGGAATTCCATAGATGGTATGGTATCTCCATTACAATGACAACTGTGATGTTCAGTCAACAGTGTGAGGGATATATTTCGCATCCATATTTATCTCCAAAACTTAAGGTATCACTCCCGCACAATTATCTTATTTTGTTTTTCTTCGATTCGTGTTAATAGTATTTATTGTATCGAGAACTAATCTATCATTTTGAAATTTTCAGGGCACATATATTTTATCCTTTTTGACACTTGCTTGAATCTGGTGTGTAACGATTTTACATTTTAGATGACACTGAGGAAAAGCTTCCGAATTTGAGATAGGAAAACGGAGAAAACAAAGGTTTACTTGACATTCTTTAACATGCTAGCAGAAATGCGAAGATACGTTTCTTGCTTAATCTGGTGGAATTCTAACGCATTAATAATTTTAAAATGACTGAAAAATTTTCCACAAAAACTTTAATTTGACTTCACAATCGGTTTCAATGCATTGTGTATTATCTTCAAGTGGCTATTTCTCAAAACATCCCTTTTGAATACCCTACTACAAGCATATTCATTTGACACATTTTACAATTATATACAATGGGTATTTATGAGAATTTTTTGGGAAGAAGTGCCTTGAAGATAATAAAAAATGTTTTGGAACCAGCAGTGAAGCATAGTTTAATAAGATGTGATACTCCCGCCGAGTAATAAGATAAACGTTTCTCGGTATTCCCATCGGGTTACATACTCCAATTTAGCCAAAGTTTCGAGCTCCGACTCGGGACTCATCCTCAGGACTGATGAATTTCGTTTATTATTATTGTTTATTTTAAATTTAATTTCTAAAATTAAAGTATTTGTGGAAAATTGAGAGTAGCTACTAATAAATATAATGATATGACAGCATACATTTTTTACAAGTAAAACGTCATGAAAAAGGACCGTTCTTGGAGAAGCGATGTGTCCCCTTAAGGGTAGCTCTAACTATATCAGTACACACCGGTCTCGCGGGGGTTCACTGAAGCTGGGGCTTTTTGAAGCTCTGGAACACCATTAAGGCAGGCAGGAGAGGGCTGAGGGTAAATATCTATGTATGACGAGATTCTTGTGCGGAAGATGCATCGGAACCAATGGAGCATCAAATAACAAAGCGACTCGGTCTCGGCGGGGGACATGCAACGGGGCTTCAGCAGTTGAGAGCACCACCCCCTCCTCCTCCTTGTTGCGATGGGCACGCCCCCCTTTAGCTCCCCCTTCCCCTGCCTACCCGGCACGCAATGCGCTCTCTCGCGTGAGATTAGAGCAAGAGGGAGGGGGAGAGGGGAGGGAAAACCATTAACGCCCGGTCACTCGTAAATACCGCTCAAATTGACGACTCGCGATGCGATGCTCGCGCACGATTCAAACTCGGGAACGCTATTTCCCTTTTCTCCTCCCTCCCCACTATTCCTCCCGATTACCTCCCCTCACGTGGGTGGGGCAAATCAAGGAAGAGTTGTTATAGTTAATAGTACACGCACTACTTTCTATATACATCTATTATGTTAGTTAATGAGCCTCGACCGGTTTGGACGCATATCACGTAACGTAGATTGACCATGACTACAGAGGCGTAGGTAGAGGGGAGGGATCCGGGGGGGTCCGGACCCCTCCCCCCCCAAAATATAAAAGCACAATTATTTTCCTTTATAAAAGAAAACGAAATATTGAAAAATCATGAATTAAAAAATATTTCTTTAACAAATGAAGTTCTTTCGATTATTAAAAGTGTTAAAATTAGTTTAAAAACCATTGCTTTGTATCCTATTTTTCAAACATATTCCCCCATGGTTTTGGACCCCTCCCCCCTCCCGAAAGAAATTCCTGGCTACGCCACTGCATGACTAGGTTACTTAGCTTTTGGGTGCAATACTTACACATTTTTCAACAATCACATGCATTTCCAATGTAACAGTGTTATAATAACAAGTCAACAATCCTAGCCTTGGTTCAACGCGGCTTTCCATTCAGCTTTCCTATTTGGTTAAATATATCATATTGCCGTAAAATACTCCTGTGATATTCTCATATTTAAGAGAAAGAATATGATGGGAAGGATTGTTACAAGCTGACAATTTTAGGAAAATGGCGAACGTTATAAACAATTAATGAGACGCAAAAAACTACTGGTAGGGGTGCCGTGTCCCATCAATACTAATATTAAATGCTTGATCCAATAATTTGACATTTGTAACAAGGAGAACATCACTAAAATGATTCAATTAATTTGCCAGTAATTAGGGCAACTAAAGTCCGCTATACACGGTAAATGATCATGCGGATGATCATGCTGAATGATCACGTGATCATTCACAGGATCATGCGAGCAAAATAGAACATGTTATAATTTTCACTGAATGATGATGCGCATGATGGTTCATTTGCGAATTGTCCCGTTATACACGGTGAATGATCATGCTGAATGATCATGCGAATGAAATCAATCGCCGAGTGTAGCAGTCTTTAGATATATAAGGCCATCAAAGAACATAGTGGGAAGTTACTGGTGCATAGAATTAAAATAAAATTCTACCACAAAACGAAACTTAATATCGTTATGTAGACACGGACATGCAGAAATAATAAAACGACAAAATTTTTATGATATGCAAGGACTTATTTTATGCTTGTACCCTTGTAACTGATGACGATGCCGCTGCGTCGAAACTAGTTGTACCGCGAGAATATATTGGTGGATAGGTACATAGTTTTCTTTCATTTGTTAGAATGAACATCCACAAAGTTGAGCCGGAGACTATAGAGAATAAACGACAGCATTAAGGCCGTTTTACACGGTACACGGAATTGCGCAATCTGACGTACGTGCGAAGGCGCAATCAAAATTGCGCCGTGTAAAGCGGTGAATTGCTATAACACATGCGAGAATGCGTGGATGCGAGACGGCAAAATACCTCCTGTTCTAATTTTGTTCATGCATTCGCGCAATACCACGCCATTTTAGAAATTAATGCAGCTCTAACCTGCGCAATTCCGTGCCCCGTGTAAAACGGCCTTTACAGTTACCCTCACAGTGCTGTTTAAATCCCAGTCTCCCACTCCAGATCGTGTACTGTTGATCTTTTCTTTTCGGATCACTTCAGATTGACTAGCTGAGCTAGTTAAGAGTGATTCGGCATCTGACTCTTCATGGAGACAACTATGACAGCGGATGGATGGATGGGTCCTGCTTCCTTCTTACATCTTGTTGTGTGATAGCTTTGTCATGATATATCATACTGACATATAATTTTAAAAAAACTCTCTTCAAGCTGTCTGGAGACCATTAAAATCAACATTCGTGACACCAGTTTGAATACCTGCATTGACACCAGGTGCCGAACTCCAAACTAAACTCAGTCTCTGCGCTTATACCCGTGGGTTGATTTTGATTCTCATGGATGTAGGCAGAGCTCATCCCGATCTGAGCCTCAGATGAGTAGATTTTACACAATCAGGGTAGAGGTTAGTTTGCCGGGCAAACTTTTTCACTTCAAGAATGGTTTTTTGGGGACGTCCGAAGGCGTCACTCAAGGATGTGAACCCGGTACTCCAAAGTCAGGGAGCCTAGCGCCCTACCCACTACGATACTGCACCCCCCTCTCGATACCTCATGAAGAAGATTATCATAGAAAACGATATCTTCCTCGATACCAATGGTTTTAACTGTCGCGCTTACGTTTGGAGAGAAGAGAGAAGCAGAGAGTGTAGTAACCTCTAAAATCTAACTAAATTGTCAGGTCGCTAATTGACGCTTGTCTGTGATATATGGTGTAGGTTTAGGAATAGTAAAATTCACCTGGGCGGAAAATGGCTGATTGGTATCATTTCAACATCATTTAACCAAATTTTTAATTACTGAATATACCGGTATTTTCCTTGGAAAACACTCTTTTAAGATAAAAACAAGGAAAACATTTCTATGCCAGGAGTCCATTCTCATCATTATTTATCATTGTTCACGACATCATACTATATACCAAATACTGGTAGACGTAACCTCAACTCTAAGTTCTTTGTGTGCTATACTGGGAGAGGTTTAACAAAAAATAAATTTGAATCACTAAGTTCATAAAATATTTTTTAATGTTCAAAGGAATCAGACGATACTTGACCAAGATCTAAATGTCCTAGTCCAACGCTTCAGTCTAAAGCCAAATGCCCAACCCGCTTAGCTGTAATGCTCCTCACTCAGCAACAACGGCTACTATTGTCATTAAGGGTATCGATCGGAAGGTTTTCATAGTACGTTAAGATAATCACATCACTTTGCCTTCTTTCCAAGTTGAATTTCCTTGTTTTGTGCAGTCAAAGGCCTGTTATTCTTCATTCTATGTAAGAGTTCTCCTCTCGTCCAGCACTTCCATCGCGTATCCAACCTACTGTCCTATATCACTGTATACAGCACCTCTTTCCTTTTGGGTACATACCCAAACAACACCGAATTACTCTTTTTGATTCCCTCCTCACGTTTTCGTCCGATCTTTGCTCAAAGTTTTCTAGGTTATGGCTCCCTCTTATCATGTTTAGCATAATTGTATTTACCATAAGTAGGGCAATCAAAATGGCATGACTTTTTTCTTTTTGCTATTGATATTCATGTAATATTCCTTGCGCGATTTTCCTAACGCATCCACAATCGTATATATTTTTTTCAAAAGCTAATCAAGGCCTGATAATCCGCAAACCTCTCTGGCTCCAACAACCTTCTACCCACATTAACCCCAGTGTCTCTTAACTCTTCCCGCGTCTTACTAACCATCTCCTTGACACGTAAATACAATTCATCTATATGGGTGATAGCGATCTGCCATTTCAAGAGTTCATGATTTTGCTTGTCTACCTTGAATCTCCGTCGGCTACTGTTGAAATACAATTTTAACGTGGTGGAAAGGATAGCCCGCTACAATGACCCCTAAATCTTCTTCGACGGAGGTAATTCCCGAGTATTTAGGTGGCAACTACCCATCCTAGGTAGTCCGAAGGATAGGAGCCACATGAAGGTGTCACGTAACACGTAATACACGTGAAGGTGTCACGTAAGAAAGCTTCTAGAATGGTCATCGGAAAATCTACCAACTATGCCTTCCCAAAGCATATGGAAAAAAAATATAAAACAACTACATTTTATTATAAAATAGCTAAGAAATTCATTCACTATCAATAACATCATGTATTTTTCTGCGAATTGGGGTGCCGAAGTACTTATATTTTTCTTTTATAGTGGTCTATTGTACAAGGTCATCAAAAATATCCAGTAAATCTAACGGCGCCAGTTACACCAGCAAAAATAATTTTAAAAACACATTAACGATGAGAGTGTTTTTTCGGTCAATGTTGGTTGGTATCGGGAAATGAGTCTTCCTCTTTCATTTTTTACAATATTTTTCTGTGAACGAGGAAGCAGTAGGTGCTTGCATTTTTCTACAACAGACGTCTATCGAACGAGATTATAAATATCTTAAGATTCACGCAGCTTCACAGATCCAAGATAGCTTCCAGATTCAATAATAGCGTTTGTGATCAATGGGTTTTCATTGAAACATATCTGCAACGCATAGTGTCGGGTACATTCGATGACAGAAGTGAAATAAATACAGGACGAAACGGCTTCGGCAAAAAAGGGTGGGTGTTGCACCCGATCTAGTGAAACCGAATTTGCTCTTCCGAGATGAATACTGGCACAGATCTACTTAAGAATGTACCACTAATTTCCCTCTCCATTGCATACTCCACATGGCACCTAGAAATATTATTCATGCCCATCCAGTCAATCTAAAATTACCATTAGTTTTTACATATCGATCTGCCACTGCAAAAACGCTCAACAATCGCGCACCGAATCAAATCTGCTCATCTAGTAGCCCAACAACATGAATCCGCTCAGTTGGTTGTAGCCCGAGCATAAAAGCCCACCTCCGAAGCTTGGAGAAAAGGCAGTGAGCGGTTATGCTCCACCTATTACCGTGGGCGATTGCTGAGCATTTTTGCAGTGAAGGTATCGATATGTGGAATATATGTATACGAAGAAAAATCAATTTAATTCTAGAGAACTTCCCCAATCCAATAAATGGATCATATGTGGTGCCTCATATGGTACACATACCGGGGCCATATATATAGTAATACCAGGATTACACATGGCCCACGCATCCGGATACTGAACCCGTCTTGTGGACTTGTGACCCGATCGCAGTCGACGCCAATCGGTGCGAATCTGCGCGGACGAAGACGCGGAAGAGGAGGAGGGGGCGATTTGCGAAGGCAGGCAGTCAGGAAGGAGGGATGAAATCTAGTTACTCCCGTCGGCCACTGCGAGAGAGTGAGCGGCGAATTAATCTCGACAGGCACAATTTGTTTCGGGGGGGATTTTTTTAAACGCCTATTAATTTGGAGAGGTGATTGCCGAGGGAGGAGGAGGAGGATGGGGTGGGAAAAGAAGAGAAAGAAGGCAGGGGGAGCAGCGAGTGAAACGTCTCTTTCCGACGGGTCTCCTCGGTCCCCTCAGACCACGACACCATCTCCCTCCCCTCTCCCCCCTCCTCTTCCCCCTCCTCCCCCTCCTCCCTCCACCCGTGATTGATGACTTGGAGATGGGAACAATAGTCTCCGTGCGTGTCTACCCCCTCCCCTGTACCCCACACCCCCTTCTCCTTCAAATCTCGTCCCACACACTGTCTGTCTTGTCCTGTCCACTTGACCCGCGTCTTTCGCTCGCCCAAACCGTGGTTATGATTCGTAATTGAAACGACAGTTAGTGCCAACCGCAGCTAGGATTCTTTGGATTCCATTAGGAGATTTCTTCGTGCAACATCGGCATGCCGGTGTAATTTTTCACGGTTCATTTTATCACAATAAATATCAAGCTCTACCTGTTTCGACGCTCCCACGCTGCATCGCTATTAATAATGATGTGTAAGACTAGAAACCGGTAGGATATGTAAGTGTTTAAATAAACTGTGAGAAAAATAAACGAAAGAGGCTCGTAAAAATATAGGGCTTAGATTCCTTAAATGTCAGTAAATTTAAATAAGGTGACTAATCAAGAATTCTTCTCAGGCTTTACACCAGGTTAAATCAGTCGTATTGGCCGACGTTTCGGAAAACGACTTATCTTCTTTTCTCATGGCTTGTTACTGTCTGAATGTTCAATTTCACCCAACCGAATAGATCGTATGTCGAGTACAACAATAAGGCTCAGATGTCGTTCGATTGACTGATGGTCATTTGAAGTTCTTTATGTTCTTTGCTTATGCTTTTTGAAGCATTTAATTACAGGTGTCCATGTCTTGCTAAGACGAAAGCCAGCATTACGGTTGTAAATTTTTCGGATCGAGGTGGCTCTCGACGTCTTCCTAAATTATAATGGATATGAATAAGTTTAAGTAAAGTGTTTAAGGATTTTTGCCTCGGTACTCATTCAATGGCTATCATCTTTACCTCCTCTTATTGGTCTATGAACGTCAACTTATTTATTTCTCTCTATTATAGCAATATTCGTCGAAAAGAATGGGTCGGTTAAAAAACAATCTACCGCCACAGTTCTGAACCAATGCATCACACTCGCACTCATTCGGTTCTTCGATTGTGGAGGTTAATTTATATGGATAGAGAGTATAGTCAGTGGCGTAGCGAGGGGGGGAGGTCTGGGGGACCCGGACCCCCGCCCCCTATCCCCGAAACGCAAAAACAATTATTTTCCTTCATGAAAGAAAACAAAATATTGAAAATGCATGAACTTACAACAAATTTCGTTGACGAATGAAGTTTTTTCGGTAGTGAAAAGTGTTAAAATTAGTTTAAAAATCCTCTATTTAAAAAATTTCCCCCCTGGTTTTGGACCCCCGCAAGCTCAATTCCTGTCTACCCCACTGAGTAGAGTTGACCCCAGATGAAGCCACAAGCGAGTGAGTTTCATACAGCCTTGTTAGGGGTGATTACTGGGTCACCTTAGGCCACCTTGCACTTCGAGAAATATCTTGCGAGATTGTGTGAAGTCCGAAGGCCTCGATCAGGTTTTGAACCTAGGACTCTTCGAGCAGAACCAAATCGCTCTTCCTTCGACGCCACCAAGCATCCAGGATCAAAGTATACTCATGTCATGTTAAGCTAAAAAACGTTGATGAAAACTACATTCCAATGTGTGATCTAGGTGTAGGTCAGTGACTTTTCGGGGTAATTGGTAACTATTGCGGAATCAGTATTGGCTCTGAATCCACCCTTGCGTGCTGGAAAGCTCATCAAATCTCCCAAAACCTAATTGACAAATGAAGAAAATTATTTTGCAAAAGGTTAAAAATAAATATGATTAAAGCAAGAATGTAGCAACAGCATGAACAAATTAATAAACAAATCATAAAGGGTCAAATATTTGCATATTGCTCTTGTAGCACATTAGTTTCCTTCAAAGAGTTTTTATGCATCTTTTGAACGCTTGTTGGATCGCCCGGTATCATCTGACCAGTGTAAAACTAGCTTAAAGGAATAAGGCACCTGCTTCAACTTAATTGCCACCAAACAAAACCAACTTAAATCTGAGCTTTCCTAATTTATATCATAACTACAAATGGAAATTTACGAAATTATCTAGCAAAATAAATAATATGATTAAAATGATCAACAGCAACAATATGAGCAATTCAATAGAAACATAATGAAGGTGCAAATATTAGCATAATGTTTTAGTATCGCCCGTGACACTCCAACCAGTGTAGAACTTGCGTAGCGGGACCAAGGCATCTATTTTTCCTAGCCTTTCACCTAACCTTCCCTAGACTATATCATTACCTGGGTGCAAAACTAACAAAACCCTCCAGCGAAAATTAAAATATTAATATATTTAAACCAGGTATAAAATGAAAAATTTAGCACGAGTATAACTGAGGGGAAATATTAGGATAGTCTTCCTTCTATCGTCACTCACAGCTAACTTTACTAAAGTATATACCATCGTTTCAGGCTTCACTTGGTGTAAATGCGATATATTGCTTTGAAAATTACATGAAATGTCGGTAATGGAGTTTAAATATTAAAGTTTGGAAACTTCCATTTGTATTTTTATCGTGGATGTATACTATAGTTAGTTATTTATAGAGCTTAATAGAATGTTGGTAGTGTCGCCCGTCAAATCCTCTGACAGTGTAGAACTCGCGTAGCGGGACCGAGGCATCTGCTTCGCCGCAGTCTCGCATCCCCACTCGGATGAGGAGCGTTGTTGGGTGGGAGGACTGTCTGGCCATTGGCGAGGTCCCATCTCGAAGGGGAGATCTCGGATGCCGAGGGGTGGTTGCTGCGGGAAGGCCGGCCATCGATCATCCCAAGCCCTCCCTGACAAGCGTGGATGATAAGGCTGCGGAAGAGGAATGGGCGCTAATAGTTGGGTGACATGTGGGCCTACAAGGGGAGGGAGGGGACGGGAGGGGATATCTACGGACCGCCCGCCTCACCCGTGGGTTGTAGGGAGGGAGGTAGACTCGCACTGTGTCAATGAGCTTAACAAGGCGTGTCCAAAAGAGGACTAATGATTGTAAGCGTGTTGTGTTCTGTAAGGGAAGAGGAATGCTCGCTAATCAGCCGCTTTTTATGGAAAAGAAACACGCCAGAACAAAAGTTTCCGGTGTCGCTTTCCTCGGCTATCAGGCCTCGCCCATCTCGAGGCGACTCTTTTCCTTGACTGACCGACCGCGTCGCCATCTCCACCACGACCGCCCTTCAAATAAATAAACCGCTCCTCCGTCTCCACGGGCGAGCGTCAGCAATCACCCGGGCACGTCAAAACAAAAGACGGGGCTTGAATCCGCGTCTTCTTCCTCCGCGAGCACCTCGGTCCACTTCACGCATCGCGGCCATGATGGACCCCGGTCACCGTACATTTGTACAAAGTTTCCGTCGTAAAATTGTGAATCGACAAAATTTGCAAATAAAAATTACTCTGCACGTTCTATACTGAATATAATAAAAAAATAATATAATATACTAAACGTACACTCTTGTATGTATATGTAAACTAATATAATACAAGTCACACAAGTATAACACAAGATTAATATATGTACCGACTCTCTTGTTCCTAACTGTGAGGAAGGTGGTACCACCACCGAAAATTTAAATTCGTGTGTCTCTTTTTTATTGTGTTTTATACTGAGTCTCATAAAACCAGGGTTATATTTGAGGTAAATACATAACCGAGGAATATCAAGAAGTATATGGTTTAATATAATATAATAATATGTTTATTTATCCATAAATAATTTAAATATTTAAATATGATAGATGAAAAACCTATTTTGGAGCTTAAGGTGAGCCCGGCTATTGCCTGTTGGAGGGATCACCATCAGGCTATGCACCACCGACCATGGAATTGATTGCATCGGGTCTCACTTGGTGAAAATGTTGGACAATCATGATGGAATAAGTCTTCACCTTCGGTTACTACTTCACCGGTTGCTGCGGCAGAAACAACACTTTCGCTAGCACTACAGCCAGCATCTTGAGCTCGAAGATGCGAGAGAATACAAGGTCATCTTAGACCTGAAGACGCTTGCAATAGTTGCAGCGAAACTGTTGCCTTCGCCACAGCAACCACCGCGGTAATAAACGAAAATGGAGAATTCCATCGCTTACCCCGAAAATCTCCGTTCTCACATTGTTAATGAGCAATCAAACTTTGTAATGTTTTCTGAAATTTCACTTTAAACTCGCGATATGGGTTTCACCACACTGGAAATTTACGTTCTGTGCTATTCATGTGCATGTTTCGAAATAAACATTAAAAGAAAGGGACTCCAAATACACACCAGGGATGAAATTTAGCTTGAAAATATCTTTGTCTTAGCCGGAATTGGAACCCAAATCTCTCAATTGCCAGTCGGGTATGCTACCAGTTGCACCAGCGAGCATTCTTCTTTCGAGGCGATTATGAGACTAGGTTAACCGAACAAGGTGTTGAAGTCTAAAGTCCACTCTCTGGCACAGGATACGGAGGCTGTGCTTACAAAGCCACTAATACTTGATTAACGCATTGCTTCGGAAAACGACCGGTGTTAAAGAGTAATAATTTCAAGCTGTGGAAATTTTTAGTGAATGTACTTGCGAGAGGGCAGGTTGCCGTCTCCATTTTCTAATGTCTGTCGTGCGCATGAGACCAAGAGGAGCATAAATAAATGGCATTCTTTCGATTACTTACATCAAAAAACATTCAAAAAGTTAAACTCTGCTTTGAAACATGTAAGAGGAGTGGAATCCATGATTCCTTTTTCGTCGTTGAAATACTCGTGCGTAGTTGAAAGACTTTAAGTATTTGACGTCTATACACTAAAGAGGGCTGACATTTTGAAAGCCACCAATGAACGGAGTTGAAAGATTGCGGTCAAAAAAGAATATTTTTTTCGGAAGCTTTCTTCTTCGGAATATGTGAGCTGTCATCAATCCCATAACCCTTAGCTCAAAGGGAGAGTCTGTTGTTTGCGAAAGGTTAAACGCTGGCTGAACAAAAAGCCCAAGGAAGGAAGTAAAAAAAACGGGAATGGTGTGGATACACATTCACCAACTGTGAACTTAAGCTGCCAAAAGTGTAATTGTGCTTTTCATTTTCCTTATCATTCACACTTTCGGAGTCAGTGGTCCTTCTTTCTAACTAAAAATGCGTATGCAGTTTTTCTTAGGTCCATGCACATGGAGTGATGCTTGTCAAGAATACTATTGACAATATGTCTCAATCTATGAAATTATTTAACATAATTTATAGTGTACCTTTCTTTATCCTCCTACAGCTCTTTCACCAGAAAACCTGCCAGATTCATAGTCATGAATTGTAACTCCCTTCCAATTCTCACCTTTTCTTTCCTCCTCTCACTTCTAACTGGAATATAAAATGTATATTGAAAAGAATTGCGCTACCGTTGGAGAGCTTGATAATGACGAGATATCGTAAAAACCAGGGTCGTTTTTTATATCTTACATCTTACTCTCTCGTATCTCAAAATTTATTGTTTCCAATCAAATATGCCTATCGTCCATTTATGGAAAATTATTGAAAGAAATAGTACCTATGTGCTTCTTCTAAATATCCGAGAACAGGGTTACAAAAAAATTTCCCAGTAACTCATTTAGAGCTTCAAGATTCTTGGTTAAGATAAAATCATCCAAGTTATTTTCTACATAGCCATCTTGTTGCCATTTCGATAAGCAATATGGAGGTCACGCATTCATGCTATTAGGCCATATATGAATATATTATATGATGCCTGTGTGATGAAAGACTATTTGAAGTGCAATCCGATAATGTGAATGGGTTGAACCCTTGATGAAATTCTATGAGTGAAATTTTTTTTACTTAATTATATATTCGTCGTTCGGTGAATGAAGTCGACCACTTTTTTTATATTATTGACCTGAGAAAAAATCAGAAATTAAGTAATACCTAGGCTGTCTCGCCAATAAGAGAGATTCTTGGTTCGCTGAAGATACGAATAACGATTTCCTTTCAAACTCAAAGGTTTCTAGATGGTGATTTATCTCCTCAATGCTTGAATTGAAGTAGTGATGTATCCGTATTGGAAACTTGGAAATCTGGTCTACACCAATGGTCATTTATCAAATGAAAGACATAAATATTTTCGTAAACAATTCCACATAGAACTTATTCTCGACTTTTCAATGCATGGAAACTCGTGGTTGATGCTTCCACAACAATCATGCATCACATTATAAACCAAACTACGTTCATAAAGTGCGGATACCATGTACATACTTTTTTGGAAAGTCTTTGGCAATTCAGAAAATAATTTTTATGCCCATGTCGCAGCCAATCATCTTAGAGCTCTTCCTGAATTATTTTAATATTTGAGTATAAGACTGCGCTCGCGCCCATGCTGGCCACCCGAACATTTTTCCTATTATAGGGTGCAAGTAAAATTGTTGAGGTAACTGATATTTTATACAAAAAATCAAAAGATAACCTTGAGTAACAGTAAGTAAAAGGTTATAAATTAAATATGAAGAATATTCTGACTGTTTGGGCAGAACATGAAATGAAAGGGGGACATAAGAAAGAGAATTGAATTCGCAAATGAAGATTTTAAAAATGCGCAGGAAAGAGCCAACGAGAGGAATATATTGTAAAAGTGTATAAACTGGATAGCAAGGATTTTGAAGTGGATTGTGGTGATTTCCCGTACTGAAACAAGGATTATGAGTACGTTCGGAGAGAGAAGAAGAGATGACTGAGGGTATTCGAGACGTGAGTATAGAGGAGAATAGAGAAGGTGAAATGGACTAAGAGCAGGGCCGGATTTTCCCAAAGTTACGCAATAGGCACCTCTCCATTGAGCGCCCCTCCTCACTTGAGCCCCCCCCCCCCCCGATTTTTATGATAAGGCATAGCAACTCGCATGAGGTAAGGTTCGGAAAAAAGGAATAAACTGATATATGGCTGACAGCATAAGTTTATGCTTGAATTTTTACGCAGAGAAAACATGGACAATTCAATTTAAAAAAAACATATTGTAGTAAAATTATATGAAACAGTTTAACTTTTGTGCAACAAAAACACTTTATGAATACCCTTTCCAAAAATAATATCTAGCCTTAATTCATACAACAAAAAAGAAGAATAATTTCAAAAATAAAAACATTACGTACTGCTGTCACTGAATGAACTGCGGTAGCACGAAATATAGTATAATAGAAAATAGAGTAATGGTGCGAACTACATTTTCAATTGAACCTAGCCTCTAAAATACAAATACGGCCAACTGTATATCTTCCGGCAATGCCTTCTAGAGGTATTAAAGTACAGATTAAAAACATGAATGAAGACATAACGGGGCCTGCCTCAAGCACAAGGAGAAATACTTCAGAAGTTTCCTTCGTGTCTTCTTTTCGGCAAATTCATTAATTATGGCATCGCAGTTCAAGTTCTGCTATAATCCTAAATTAGCACATTTAAACCCCTAGCAAAGAGGGTAACTGCAGGAAGAGAGAACCCACATAATAAGCCTTCTATCGGCGGTTCCTTTCGAGACGCCTCCCATAGAGATCATTGCCGGTTGCCTAACAGAAGGCGGCCCTTGGACTGTGACTCCCCTAGACACGTGCCTATTTTGGCTTACGGTAAATGCGGCCTTGACAAAGAGGCAAAGGAAGGCGTAATGGCGAGATGTGGTAGGAGAGTGAGGAAAATTTTAAAACCTGTCCTTTACTCCAGTGCTCTGCATTTCATTTAGTCAAATTTTACAAATTTATAGTAATTTTACTACAGAACATAGAAAATTGAAATAAAATCAGCCCTATCTAAGAACCTACCATCTACTGAATTTTCAATGCACAAACTCGTCAAGAACAATCCTCTGAATATATCCGACCGAAATATTTCGGCGGCAATATAAAAGACTGCTAAGTTCAAACAGGCGTATTGTTGCTTTTCTCGTAGTTCTACGAAATTTCCCGAGAACATAGCATTAATTACATCATTAGCACTCAAAATTTTAAAGGGGAGATAAGTTAGAGACAGAGGTTTTGAATGGAGTGAATTATGAACGGGAAAGTGATGCACAAAGCTAAGTTTTGAATGGAGAATGTTAGCTATGAGAGAAAGAGAGGAAACAAGGGAACCCGGCTCGCCGATAGAATGAACTTCATCCGGCCATGCTGCTAATCAACGAGGGACGTTTACCGTGGCAAGGTGGACAGACATCGGTGATTTGTAAAATGGTCCACGTACACCCTCCCTAACCGGTGTAATAACTTAAATAATACCTTAACCGCGTTCTCGTTGATCTATCAGGGGCATATCCTGGAGTATGGGGAAGGTGGAGAAGGTTCGGTGACTTTAATTGCGAGCATTAAGCGGGCGGAGAGCATCAGGGTGAAAAATTACGAATGGAATCCACTTTGAAGGGTATGAGCGTGTAAGTGGAGGAGTCCTTCCGCTTGTACCGTTCCCTCCTTCCCTATGAGTCCGCCATCAGTGGCGCCATTGGGGGCGGTGAGGCGCACTAACGGGGGAGTTTTATATGTATATGGAGTGGGGATGGTTTCCCTCTGCCTGGGCGCACGCGCATTAAGGGCTGAATGGGAGAGGGGGGGGGGGGAGTGAGTGTGGATGGCTTCCCTTTCCATCACTTCCCGCCATTCACGCCAACTGCGCTCGTTTTTTGTCGCAGCACACATCCCTTCTTCCCACTGGGCGATTGTGCTTCTCGGCGCCATTAATGACGGCGGTGATGATGTGATTTCATGCGGGGGAGTCTAGGTGGGAAGCCGGGTTGAACTGGTCGTGGGACGTTCAAGTGGAATTCTCGACAATAGTGATGAATGGAACCATGAGCGGACCGAGCGGGGTCCAGGGGGGCCAACTGCCCCCCCTAGAAGCGAAAATAAAATTAGTTCAAAACAAAGGTTATGAACAAATTTTCCTTTTGGAGAAAAATGATATTAGTGTAAGACATGGAACTAAAATTAAAATCATTATTTTCTAAAGCAAATAATAAGAAAAACTAATAAATTGCTGTCAAAATTCTCTTAAAATTTTGGCTTTAACCTTTTATGTACAAAAAAGTTACAACTTGAACGACCACAGCTAGTTTTGCCTTCCCCCTATGTTTTGATTCTGGGTACGCCATAAATGGAACTTGATAAAAATTCCTCTGTACACTGCAATTAATAGTTTTTACTTGTTTTAAATCACTGATGCACCATTATTACCACTTCATTATTACTTCACTACTTCATAGACTAAAATTCATTTTACGGTCACTACAGGTTTGAATTTTTTTACGTACAAAATTCCTTCAATGTTTTTCTTTAGGTAATGAGTATTTTTTGCTTTATGTTTTTCATTTCCGCTTTAAAGAAGTTTCAAGTTTTCTTAGTATTTCTGATATCTATTATAAGAAAGCTTATTTCAGCTTTCGCCTTTCAGTTTTCTGCAATTAAAAATATTTCCTTTTAGTATTCTTTTGGGTAAATCCTATCATTACTTCATCTTGCCAATCCCTGTATTATTTTTCTGGTTAGACCCCTTTGATGGCATGAACAAAGGTAAATGAAAATAAACTATCCTAATTGGAGAAATGTAGAATATTAGAAAGAAGTGTGCATTTATATTTTTCGTGTGCATGAACCCCGCGTCCTATATTAGATGCATCATCCAACCTTCATGTCATCAGCCGTTCAACTCGATACCTGCCTTAATTACCTTGAAAACTTTACCACTAATGATCATAAGAAGTAAATAGTAGACTCTAAGAAGTAAGTACGCAGATTAAACCCTAAAAATATATTTATTACGGCTTGAAAAATCTCCAGCCAAGAATTTCATTAGAATTAAAGTCGGTTGAAGATTATAATATTTATGCATTAACATTAATCAATTTACAAAGCTAACACTATCTGTTAACAGTACCAATACATCAGAGGACTGGTTTAACAACTCAAAAACAACAAAAGATGGAATGATTTTGTTATCTCTAGGCATGGTTTGTGGTATGTTCAGCAGTAATCTGCAGAACGTTTTCATTCTACCATTGAAGAAAAATCACACTTCAGCTGTCACTTATTGTTTTAAGAGCAAAATACGTCCAACAATGCTTTTATCTTAACACTTAATCATTATCTCTTTTCCTTCATGAAATTTAAATTAAATTTTCCTGAAATAAATTATCTTAACAAGTTACTTTGCGTATGATACAGCCAAAATAAGGACGATTTTCACCTGCTATGGTTGGCAACCACAGGTAAAAACCCATGTAATTCTCCTTATTTTTTATTTGTAATGACAAATGGATGTTATTTCGCATTAATCCTACGTTTCATTTATAAGGCTGCTTTTCGACTTTCATCCACGCTGTCACCACCATAGTTGCCGACGGTATCTCAACTGCTCCGCCGTTCGCAGACTGGGCCGAGTACACCAATACTATAGCTGGTGAAACATCGGCCAACCTCAAGATATCTACGCTGAGCAAAAATTTAATCGATTGGCTCAGTGGCCATCAAGACCGATACTAAAACTGAATCTAACCGACTGGAGCCCACATTTAGGTACCTGTGTCCGAACGGCAGCTGCTATTTCCATTTGGCTTTGATTGAAAATTGGTTTGAAATCTTTTTTTTTCTCCTGGCTACCTCGACAGCAGCTACACCCTTCAACATGTGGTCAGACCGATGATCTCCCAATCTACCCCGTGGGACCATCCCTTGGTCATATTCGTTCAAAGACCATCACCAACCAAAAACTTCAAAACAATGAAAAGTATTATCGTAAGTAGTTTTTTTTTTTATAAGTATCAAATCAAATAACTGACCCATTAAGACATACACATGCAAAATACCTTCGTATTTATCAGAGATTTACCAGGATATGATGGATTGAAAGAAAATACGTGTGTTCGCATAAGGATTAAACTGAACGAGATTTTTTGGGGAAAAGTAAACACGGTCCAATAGAATGGATCTAAACATGCATTATATTCTATTTTTATCTACGCGGGAACCAGAGTAAGCCAATGTGTAAAAAATCTAGTTCTTTGCGAAAGGATTATACTTATGTGTGATAAAATCCGAGTGTTCGTACATGGGTTGAACTGCTCGAGATTTTTTTTTTTAAAAAAAAGCTCGATACAAAAGAGCGGAACTAAACCGTTCGGAATTATTAAGCGCTTTTGACAGCAGACAAAACCCCATTTCTTGGATAGACTAAAGGCGCATTCGTCCAACGTCAAATATTTTTTCATAATTTCTCTACCCTTTGCCTTCAGCATCCTTGACTACATCGCGTCGTCTACCGCTTTCCTCAACCTCTCCTCTCCTTCCCGCTGATGGATGGCCAATCCACAAGAGCGTCCCTGTCGCTTCTGTGCAATATTTTCTCGCGCATTCCCTCTTCATCTAGCTCCGTCTCTCATGGCAACATTCCTTTTGCTTCCGTAAATGAATTCTGAGATGAATATCATCAACTATCCGATACTCAACCATTGTTAATCCCAGTTTCAATGGTACGTAAAATATCATTTATATAAAAATAATACCCTGCGAACCATGTTAGGGGTGCATGATAGGAAGTGACCTTTCGCTACCATGTAGCACGTAATATCCCACGTATAATAATTTATTGCCATGGAAAAAACAAATAACATGTGCACATACATTCAAGCGGTGACAGCATTCTCCAAGTAAGCAATATTCCTGGCAAAAGTGGACTACAGCACAGTCGTGTGCACATAAAACTGAAAGTACATAACGGTTAGTAATTTAGTAATTTAAATTACTTCATCTACACTGGGTTATCATCGAACGGAAGGGTTTCAGCGAAAAAGTTCAGGACGAATATATTTTAAAACATATTAAGATGGGAAAATATAAGAACATGTAGGAAGCCGTACGAGTAAGTGCAGTAATTAATGTACACATAACTACTTTTACTAATTTACTTTTAAATACATGTTAATACTACTTCCCCTATAATCCAAGGATCCAATGATGTATCTTTTCTGCCGTTTAGCTCCTTCATCCCTAAAGTGTCGCAAAATTTCTAGGGAAGAGATATAGATATAGAATACTTAGTCCAAAAAACTAATATTATTTGTAATAGATTTAATTACTTCAGGAGTAACTTAGAAGATATGCTTCAATTCAGGACGGAATAGTCAAAAACTGCTAAGGAAATTGTCTTAAACTTGTGCAATGATTTTGAACATCATTTGAAATATTCAATACAAATGTTACATTACGCGTTGTGCGAGTATAAAAAAGATTGTTACGGAAATTATGAAGTTTGATAATTCCATCATGATATTATTTGGATGCCTTCATATTTACAGCATCAGTTATATCCGCAAGGAGTTTATTGCTTGGCAATATAAATCATGGTTTTACCTTAAATTTCAGTAAAATGCAGTTAATTATTATGTAGCAGACCTAAAAATGAATATTTTTTTTTCTTCTGTGAATTAAAGCCTAGCGGAAATCAGGTTTTTAAATATTCAATTGAATACATTTACTTGATAACAATTGAGAAAAATATATCAAGTTATTTATTAATAATTTTAGGAGCATATATTTGATGAAATATTTTACTTAACAGACGAGTAAATTACGAAAAAAAGCCTTAATTCTAGAATATTTATTTATTTATTTCCAAATTCCCCGTAAACAGTACATTGTGGCCTTTTACAACGGGTCTTCAACATTAACAAAGCACAGCACAAACATCCATGCCCTGGTTAGGGATCGCCTACCCAGGTGGGATTCGAACCCACGACCTTCGGATTGGCAGGCGAGGACTTTACCCCACCGCCAATTTTTCTAAAAATGGAAGTTTTAGCCTCAAAAGACTGTAAAAGTGTTACAATTATTAGATCATCGTTTATTAGAAAATTCATCACGCATCTTGAGCTAAGCCAATTTAAGGGTAGGTTGGAGTATTTTCTGGCATGGTATGGAATTAAACATGATTGCTGAGAGATCCGTTGCACGAGCGGTAGCTATATGCAACAATACTAATGGTTTCAACTATTAAGGGATTCAGCGGCGACTTTCATTTTATTAAGGTGTTCGAAGTTAATCACGGCACACGAAATAAGCTTGACCGGGGGAAATTACTATTATCGCCAGGTGAACATGGAGGTAGTCAAAAAGGCTAAGTTGGGAATTCTAGGTAGGTAAATCCTACGTGATTTGGAACACGCCTTGGATAGGTATAACCACACTCTAGGGTGGAAGATAACTTATTCGCACAGATGTTGAACCCACGACCATTGATTTGTCGACCCTTTTCCCACTGATGCTGGCAGGCCGGATTGAGGGTGAATGGGATATAGCGAGGGAGCAGGTAGTTATGAAGGCCGTAGAGGAAGTGGTCCCTTATTATGATCGCCCAATGATGAAAGGGAAGCCCACATTCTGATGAGCTAGCTGCTGCTGTTGCTGGATGGGCCCGAGGGGCGATCGAGTGAGATAGGCATTCGTGGCGATAGCGATCGAAGTGCGTATCGCTCAAATAGGGGCGAGGCCTAATTGGACGGGGGTTGGAATCGGGGGAGGGGATGGAATGCGGGGCCCCTTACATATCGTAAACGGGGGAGGAACGGGGAAGACGTACTGTATATTCACATCCACACAATGCACTTAAATATCGAGGGCTAAGTTCTAACAGCACGTAACTCAAAAATAGCAACTTTTCATAATAGCAAAAAAAGCGATTTATTTTTTTTAATGCATAAAATTTTTATTGAAATTAAAAACCAAAAATACATTAAACTAAAAAAGAAGCATGCACTTGCAAACAAAGAGTTTTTTTTTGCTTGAATTTTATTGTTTATTGTCAGTATTAGCAGCATCATCTCAGGTCGTACCCAGGCAGAACATTCGGTGGTTAGCACTTAGAGAGCGCATAAAAGATAGTAATACGAATCGAAATTAAGAGGAATTATGCGAAAAAATTGATAATGAAAAGCAATAACAAATTTAAAGAGACAAATAAGTGGTATCGCGAGGAAATCACGCAAAAAGTTTGAGTTGCATTCTTTCATTTTCAGGTTAATGTGCAGGGGAACCAAAAGGTATGCCGCTTTTCCAGCCTACTGTAGAATGCAGTATACCTACATCAACACTTTTCATTGTATAAACACACACGTAAGTAGGCGGTCATACATTTAATTCTCAAAGTGAAGAGTTTTATCCATTTTTCAGCTCTTTATTTTCACATGAAAGTTAAGAGTTAAATCGCAAATCGTCTTTTCAACAATAAAAATATATAGCACTAGCCTTCTGCAGGCGATTACATAAAATTAGGACACGAAATGGAAAATGTCACTTGGCCAATGCTTTGTGGTAACAATTGATAGCTCATACCCATTTTTTGTGGGTTCACTGTCTCAGTGGCACTTACATTCAAATCGATTACATTCCTCAGTCAGGTACACATCTACCCGTCTACTTTTCAGGACATACCACATCACTTCAATAAATGTGACACTGAGATTACCCTGCATCGAAACTGAACTTTTTACGCCATCCTTTACTTGGTCACATTGTGCAATGCAGAGTGTTTTTATGTCCCCTTCGCAAAGTTACCCCTCTTGAATGATTGGAAGTGTCTGATTAACCTACCCCTTCCCCACGAACAAGCACTAACGTAATCCCATTGCCGTCTCCCAGTAACGTTTCGAAGGACACATATTTGCTCCATCAGTTACTCATGGACCGAATCAGTATATTGAAAGGGTGCAGAAATTAAGGCACGAATATCACACCACACTTGGCCCGATAAAATCTCGAGAACGCTGTCAAATACAGGATTTTGAGGACCGATCTTCAAATAAGGTCGCTATCATAGACCCCGAATCACGATTTTTTAAACAGAATTCAGAAGGTGACATGAAAATATATGTCATGGTGAAAACATACTTCCCCATCTAGCCATTTTCTCGTCAGCTTGAAAATGGAAAACGGAATTTGCCGCTCGCCCTCAATGAATTGGTGTCGTCATTAGAGTTCTGTTTCATTTACTCGTTCAAGGAGAACCTTTATTAGAAGAGGAAAATCGCTAACAAGAACTAAGCAACAACTAACTACGCGGATCCCATTTACCCTGTCAAATAGTGGCGGAGAAGTGGTGATTGCATGACCTCGTGATGTCATCAAATTATCAGCGTAAGGGTTGAGTGCATTTTCAAAATCGATGAAAATATTGAAATAGTTTTACAATGTAGATTTTTTTCCGTAAGAGTTCCATATCTAATAGTTTAATATTTGAATTTGAAGTAGGTAGTACCTGATAGATTTTGGTGTAGGGAAGAAGCTGTTATATCAGAGAAAAAAATAATTTGTTATGAAGGCGTTCATAAGATCTCAATTTTTGAGGGCTTCTGCTATATACTTTTGCAAGGATGACTAAGATAAGGTCACTAAACACATTTAGTTAATATTCAGGAATAGTTACGAGTAGAATTGTTTTTAAAATATAGTTTATACATATTTTTCACTTATTTGAAGCTCTTCTCATGAAACTGTGTTTACATTTCAAATTAGGTGTAATTTTTTAACGTAACTCTCTATTTGAAATGGTTTTAATTCAAATTTTAGTCTAGCGATACGGTGCTAGAAAACAGTGAAAGTGTGCGTGGACTAATAAACTAAGATCGTCATGTGATCTACCGTAAGACTGAGGAAACTTTGTGCAATAGTATGTAAAGCATAAGTAATTATTGTGCCGTAAAAAAATTATCACGTTAGATCAACTAACTCATTTGAAGACAAGTTTGGATCGGTGCAAGGAAATATATAAAAATAGAGTAAAGATGCATCAAAGGCGTTGCATAACATCTAAAGAGGTAGCGAATCATGGATCATATGATACCGAAAAAAAACAGTATTCGGATGTTAGTGTCTTCCAAATTGAGCAAAATCCAACAATGGTTTTTCGCGGAAGAACCTTATTGAAGAAAATGGTTTCCTGTTTCTTCGGTGTTACTTGGCACACTGCCACAGCACTTGTATGGACTACATAGTGCTATCCAGATAACATTAGGACATTTATTAGGAGTTGGAGTTGAAATATTCTCTCAATGATGTTATCAGACTGCATGAAGTACTTACTCACAGGTAATTCCTGTCAGGGTAAGCATGATAAATACCTGCCAAGAAAATAAGTCGGTACTTTGTACATAAACTTTTCAGCTCAAAAGGTTTGCGGTGAAAGTATTTTATCACCGCAATGAGGGGCGGAGAAGTTATATTGCCCGATAATCTACATAACTTTTATTTGCTCAAAATGCTCGGAAGGGTACAAAATTAGGGGCAAACCTCACGAGCTCTGACATATTTCCTTGCGATTGCGGACCTTTCCACTCGCTCAGATGGAACTTAATAATGGGGTTTGTTCGATTACCTTCCCGTACATTTCCGAATGTGTTTCACGAGTCGATAATTCTCTCGCCGGAGGAGGAGCTGCAAATAACTCACTTCCCATGGCCAGATGACGTGTTGAATTTCGACCGCCTACACCGTCGGAGGCGTTTCGTGAGCAAAATGAATTCTCGCAGCAAGGATTTACATACGTTCTCCCCCGGGGCTATGGGCACAACATTACGAGTGATCATCGCCTGCTGATGTTTTATTTCCGTCGCGGTGGTGACGTCAGCCGATCCTCCGAGGGTAAGGTCGTCAATCGTGTTGGGAGGGGTGCGAGCTGGGATAGGAAGGTTGAAGTCGACTCTGGTTGAAGATCGACTCCTTAAGTTGGGGCCTCACGTCTCGTATGCTGCAGCAGTCGATAATTAAAAGCTATTACGCTTTTCGCGTGCGCGTGAACCGCCATTGCGATGAAGGTTTGGGTTGAGAGAAGACGTGGTCAATTTTGATCCGATAGCGAAGTTGAAGAGGTTCAACTTGATATAGATAGATTCATACATTTATTTAATCACTTAAATAAGCTTTTCATTGGAACGTTTTTTTTCAACATTAGTAAAATTATTATAAGAACAGTCTCATTTTGCATTAATTAATACTAAAAAAATTGTGCTTAGCTCAAATATTTGTCGGTTTATGTAGGTGACTAATGCAATGAATTTTTGAAATTCCGCAGAGGAAATATAATTCACTTTAACCGGTATTCGGACCTGAATCTTTCGATTTCTATCTGAGTGTTTTAGGCAGTTGAGCAACCGAGTTGTCAATCCAATCAATGTAAAATTTGTGGACTTTACCGGGCAAGAATTTCGCACGTTTGTGCATTGCAGGTGATTCCGTAAAGTTATCACCGTGGCTAGTCCTGGTATGCTAGAATCAATAATTCTCCCGCACATCAGCCATTAGCAAATGCAATAAATTTCATTATATATTAATAAAAAATGCTGTTTATTGCATCAGGTGACAAGCTAACTGCTTCTTGAACTGATTTTTATTTACAGAGGATGTCATTGCCTACGGCAAACAATCCTAAAGAGATGAATTTAACTTATCTCAGTAGTTCAAGCCCTGGTTTCCATCGATCGCTCATCTGTGGATGCGTGATATCTGATGCACTACGACGTGATTGCGGATCCAGGAAAATGGTGTGCTAGGAATGGCCAAAACCACAGCGTGACGTAGGAAACTATATTGTCAGACACCACGACACGCAGTCGCGTCGCGCACCAGTTGCCCGAGAGGTAACTAATGGAGGAGGCAGATCCGTGATCACGCAGCGCAATCGCGCAATGCGACGCATGGAAAACAGGAATACGGAGCTCCTGTAAAGGCAACTATCGCGCGAACACCCCGTCGAAAATCGCGCATTACGCAGCGGCACTAACAAACCAGAAATTAAAGAGGAAGTATTGGGAATCAGTGCTTTTGAATATATCGCAAGTGACATTGATTTAGCTGCGCAAGCAATGAATGTAGCCACAATTCGCTATTTTTCAATTTTATACTGAAGAGGAAGCAATGTCAAGCCAAAAATGTATATCTTTTAGAAAACCAGAGGAAACGAAAAATTTTTTTTTCCGCCACCCGCTTATTGTTTTTTTTCCTCTTCACCATGACAACGCTATTTAACACTGATTGTGGTCAACTTCGACAGATGTATCCGAACTACCTCCAAAAGTCGATTTATTTGTGGTCATATTTTCAATCAAAGTCAGTTTAGATCAATTTATTTTCGAGCATCGACCTTTCATTCCCAAGGTAATCATTTTTACTTATTTTTATCAAAGACATTTTAGTCAAGCTAACTTTCTTCATCAATTCGATTTTTTGAGCTTTCACTTTCTAAGTTGATTTGAAATCAAAGAGATTCATCGGCCTTCCACTAATTTGCGATTCTAGGTCTTCTAAGAACGCACTTATTATTGAGCAATTAACAAAAACGTCAGTGAGTAAGAGAATGAAACGATGATATTTTATAAACAAGAGTTACGTAATTACATTTTTATCGTCAGTTTTTAGCACCAATATCAGTAGTAAACATAATATTTCTTTCCATTAAAAACATATTTTTTTCCAAAAATGACAGAAAAAATCTCAATAACGCAAATGCAACCGTTAGAGCGACAAAACCAACTCCTAAAATCGCTCTGGAATCAGTGTTCATTGACAAGCACGTTGCTACTAGGTTTCACTTCCTCAAGGCTTGACGAAATGCTAGATGACAAACATTTTTTCCAGGATACAATTCATTCACACACGTTTGTCTACATTTATTTAATGGCTTCAAGCCACAATTTTCTATAAAATTGCAAAAAAATATTTGCATAAAGAATTATATATTTTTTCTATAAAATAATTTTCGCGATATTTTTAGGGTCTTTCGTAAAAAGAAAAATATAAAGGAAAAGAGGGACACTATATGCCTAGTAGTGAAACAGGGTTACAGATTAGATTTTTTTCTCCAACGAAGAGTGGTAAAGCTGCAATTTTTCTGCAGATTGTGTGATTTCACTGTTTGTGTTGCTGTTATTTGCGACCTTTGTTGATTGCGATCGTTTGCGATTAACATCAAGAAACATTCACAAACGAATATTTATTTTCAAATATTAGAATTTTATTCACTAAGCTTCTAATATCATGCTTACTTCAAAACAACTATTTAACTCACATACTATTTGAATCTATATTTTCTTTACGAAACTGTTGCATAATTTGGTCCACTAATTGTAATTTGTTCCCTAAGCTCCGTTTTTTGTATCAGTTAAACTTCAGTAAAAGAGAAACGAACTATATATATCAGCGACCTCTAGAGAATCAAATGTAAATTCAATATAGGTAATGTCTTGTAAATTTTCAAATAAAATGGTAAGGTATGAGAGCTGGTATTAACAGAATTTAATAATGGCCGTGATATGATGTTCATATCAAACAATATTCTCCTAATGAATAGACTCAGCGTTGAAAAAAAAGTGCCAGAAATTTAATTTTCCTCGGTACCAACGCATTATTTCATGAATTCATAGGCATTACATTGTATCATTATTATATTGTGGAAATTGAAATCAAACCGTGCATTGCCGTCAGGTGAATTCATTGCCTTGTTAACTTCCAAGTCACCTAGTTCGTATTCTGGTTTCTCCACTTTATTCGCAGTGTCATGTTTACACTTATTAACTCGGCAACATTTCCTTGTTTTTATCAAAGGCATATCGTTTTCATGAGGCGATTAACTTTTCTTTACAGCTCTTATTTTAGGAAGTAGAAAATATGGGGAATTACTGAAGCTATTTCTGTCAATTGACGAAAAAATGGAGATCGTTTTTCATAATTTGATACCTCAGAGTCAGAATTCGTTCCCATCGACGAACGTCTCACACCACTCGTTTTTGTGAGCCGGGTTAGAAGCTATAGCCTTCTGCAAAAGAGGAGCCGCTCCAGAAGTGCCAGAACCTTCTGCTTGCCGCACCCACGAGCTACAAGCCAGGATTCGAAAGTTGAGGGAACCGAAGAATGTTAGGTCGACCATTCCCTTGATAATCCAGCTAACGCTCTTTTTAAATAAACAGAAGTCACGGTTCCCGGGGCCGAGGGACTAAATGATTCCATAAATTTTCAAAGCTTTTTTGTAAAGGCAACGCAAATGACGCACTTTTTTCATCGGCCGAACAAAAATTGTGTGGAGAGGTATATCATTAGTCACATGACAGCAAACAATTCAAATAATTGAGGAGGCGTTGGAGCATTTTATGCTAATGCATACGATTGTGGAGGTGAATTTATAAACGCTCTTTTTGATCGTCCTAAACGCCCGGGGCGGCCTTAATTTTTCCGATGGGCGGAAGGGGAGGGGAGGGGGTGGAGAGAAATGTGCTGCCCCCCGCCCCAATCGCTGCCCCCACTATCCATCCCATCCTCCGCCTCCCCCACCCCTGAGGCCGGAAGGGGCATTTCCACGCTGGATCCCTCTCTCGGGAAAAGGGAGAGATGAATTGAGGAGGGGAAGGGAGGCTGCATTAGAGGAGGGGAGGAGGGTTAGAGAGGAAGATAGGTGGCGCCGCGGCGCGGCCGTTTACCGCACCCGGCGCCTGCGCTCTCATTGTCAGCTCCGAGATTGGAACACATCTTGCATTGTCCATTGTAAGTGACACCCGCACTAAACTGTGCTTATTAATCTATTCAGTGACTGAATGTCCCTTCCCAACGGGTTAGATACTCCATTTCTGCTAGCATCTCTATGAAATACGTTCTTATCAGACAGTCGCAGCCACCAATCGCCGGAAAGAATCAAATCCTTCTATTCAATAAAGTAATTTCTCTATTAACTAAAACATTGTCGATCTCCTTTACAGGTAGATACATGTATCAAATTTCGAATTATAAGGAGCATGGGCGTACCCAGAGGGGGGGCAGCTCCCCCCCCCCCCCCTAGAAGCAAAAATCGCAAATTTCTTCAAGGAAAATAATATCTTTTTAAGAAAATGATTTTAAAACTCATAAAGAGCTGTCACAGTTTCCTTAAAATTTTGGTTTCATTCACATTTTACAATCTTAAATCTTACCTATAACTTGAACAACCATGGCTTTCCCCCCCTAGTTTTGATTCTGAGTACGCCCTTGGTAACGAGCACATATTAATTCCATTAGAATAAATAATATATTGCAGGAAAATTTAGTTCTTACCGGAAAATTAATACTCAGAAAATCTCGAATCCTCTATCAAGATAATCCACCGACGCTTCAGAGTACAAATGGTGCCCGAGTTGACGCATCTTAAACGTTGGCATCAATAAGGATCCTTCGACCGTGTAAGATCTGAGAAGACGTCCTGAATGTTACAAGTAGATAATTTTATGCAAGTTAATAATTGACATCGAGTGAAAATTTTCGAATATATGAAGACATAATTCGTTATTCAATAGAACATTAAATCAGCACCGGCTATAATAAATATACATATATTGCATTAATTAGGCATCATTTAAATAGCAAAAGTTGAGGATTATAAATACATGAAATAGCTCCCTTTTTATGAACTACGAGGTTACTCTTTTTTTAGAAGCTGTTTGTATGTACTGACTAATGAATAACGCCTATGGATTCAGCATCACGCATTTTTATTAACGTTTTCTCCATTATCTATTAAGCTTCGGATGAAAAGTTTGTATTGCAATTCATTGTTGATACAGAAACTGCAAAAAAAAACAAAATTTGAATGCTATATTAGCTACATTAACTTATGAGAGCGATGTTACCTACATAATCTGAAGAGATGTAATAAATGTAAATAAATCCCACTTCTTGTGGCATCTACATCTCTAAATACACTGTTTACGAACAAGTATGAAGAATAGGATGAAACATTTTCTATATTTCTGTCCATAACTTGCATAGGTACAATTAAAAAACAGAACATAACTCTAATAAATCTCTCTCATCTCACAATTAAGCATGATTAATAACTTTATAAGTTCACAGCTTAGTCATAAATTGATGCAGGAAGTAATAAATATGGACTAGATACTGCTGTTTAGTATCTTTCCAACCAATGTTAACATTCACATCGTGATCCAGTAGGCTATGTTCGCTATGATATAAAATATACTCCATTGCTACGCAATGACCTTATGTCCACGGTTTTCGAACAAACTTTAGTCATGTTTTAACAAAAAGGCAATTTCAATTCCATGAACTGGCACGTTACACATGAAGCAAAAGGCTAAGAGCAATGAATGAGATATGTCCCCAACTTCAGCATCTTTAAGCCGCGTTTTGAGTTGTAGACAGCGTGTTAGAATGGAGTGGAACGGGAGCGAGTGAGGGGCGGTAGGTTGATATGTGGCTCCCCCTAGGAAAGGATGGGCTGGAATGAGTTAGGAGAGGGTAGAGGTAGACAGGAGCAGGGGTAAATGAGGGGAATTGGAGGGGAGGAGCGATCACGCACGGCATGGAATATGTCTGCGCACGAATGTGTGTTGTTATGTGTGTAGGGACACGTATATATGTATTGGTGGGAGTAGCAGAGGGAGGAGAGAGGTGTATAATGAGTGAGGGGAAGAGATTGAGAGGAGTAAGGGGGTTGGTGTTGTGTCGATATGGCAGCAGGTGCGGGGAAGCGGTGCGTGAGGAGAGCATCGCCCCGGGGCAAAAATTGATCGGAAGCCGAGCGCGGTCCTCCCCACCCAAGCATTCTCCTCTCCAACGTTCCGATGGGGAAAGAAGAAATAGGATGGCAAGGCCGCAGCGAGCGGGATGATATCAGGGGGGATAAGAACCCTTGTGCACCTCCCCCCCGAAAATTTTCGTAAAATACGGTCACGAATTGTACCCCTCCATGTGGGTCCCCCAGAAATTTACCCTTGCCCGAACCCCCACCGGAATTTTTTTCTGGCAACGACCGTGTATGATATTGAAAGATCGGAGGATGGGTCTATCTTTCAGTGTACAGATAGAAAAAAGAAGAAAGAACCGGCACAATTTTAAAGCATGAGGCAAAACCGATGTACCGGTTCATCGAAAATTTTGTAGTTGAGGTGATTGAGTTTTACAATTGGATTAATTTCACTTGGGCTACAACTTTGCCGCGATGGAAAGGCTTGCGCGTTCCTACGACCCCTCGAAACTGCACTTCACGGGTTGATTCTTAATTGAAAACTTAGCTTACTCGGTAGAATACTTTTATAATAAACAGTTGGATTTGGAATTGAAATAAAACTTTCTTGAATCTTATGCATTTTGTATCTGTTAAACAATTTCTTAGAGTTTATAGTATTCTGAATGTAAAATAAAACTGAAATGCCCTGTACCCATCGCTGCCTACCTGCCAAACGGAATATTTTTAAAATTTTAGACAATATATTGGAAAATCATTAAATACCGCACGACCCTATTTCAAATGTTGGTCTCGGCATTCGGCTTCCGCTGAGGTTAAGTTGAGGGCTCTGTTTATACTTCACTCTCGAGTGCTACACAAACGAGGTAAGGGGGCAGAGATGGAGTGAGAGGCAGAGAGAATGATTTCCCGGCGGCCGTGGGCGCTGCTCGACGGGGGTAGGGGGAAGGAGGGGCGGAAAAGCCTCCCCTCCCCTCCCAAACTCCCCAAGACTCCCCGCCCGCCCCCCTAATTGGTTGGAGAGAGGGATGGAGTCCCAAGATATGCATCGAGGCACGGTCATAAGTGGCCGGGGCTAATTTAAAGTTCACACGGCCATAAAAACGCCTCCCTTTCCATACCACGCAGATAAATTAATCACATTTCAAGTCGCTGTATGTTATACGGGGAACGAGGTAATTATAGTGATGTTGGCGATATTGCCTATATTTAAAATGTGTGCTTCCTTTGTTGGTTGTTGTGTGGGGGCATATGGAGGGGGTGGGTAGGTGGAGGGGAGGTGATTCCCCCTTCTTACCCCCTCCCCTTTCGCCCCTACCCCACCATAGGGGAAGAGGGATGGGAGATTGTAGGGGAGGGACTCGCTCTCTCTCCAAGTCTTAAACGGCGCCCAATTATCGGCGATGAGTGCCCAGTGAGAGCGGGGGAGGGGGGCAGGCTCTTGCTGGACAGCACTCCTGCCCCTAATTCCCCAAAGCGTCAGACCATTGTTTTCCCTCGGTAGTGAACTTCTTGATGCATAGCTGCACTCTCATCAGCGGCGCGTAGCCGACTTGAAGGAGTGCCGAGATCGAAACGGAAGCTCTTGTGTATTAGGAAACGGATGTGATACAACAAAGCCTCGGAGCAACTTCAATGGTGAAATCGTTTCAGGCTTGACGTGGTGGAAATGCGATTTATCCGTAATGAAATGTAAGCAACCAATGGTAATTTTCACATTTTAATCCCTTCTGTCCTGGCGTACTGCATGCAATACATCGACATTTCATTTTTTTTCATTGTTTGGCTAAGTGAAATGTCGTTATTGCAACTTGCTAAGTGCTTTCCGGCAGATGACAGCATCATACAAAAACACATGATAGGTGGAAGTACGATGTATCCATAGTAAAAAATAAACAACGTAAATTTCCACACTTAAACCTCCTCGATCAGGGCATATTATACAGTCCATTATACATTGTATTGTATTGTACATCGACGTTTGAATTTTGTCATCGCTTGGCTAAGTAAAATGTCGTTATAGCAACGTACTCAGTGCTTCTTGACAGATGACTACATCATACATGAGCACATAAACTGCTAATGTTGTTTGCTAACATCTAGTTTACCATAAAACATGAAATTCAGATAAAAATAATGGCATATGAGCCAGGAATTAGGAGGTTAATGCCTAACTCCACAACCGACCATGGTTTCGACACGTCAAGTCATAACTTCATGAAATAACTACAAATCGATTGCGAGGACGAGGGTATTGCTAGTAATACACTAACGAGGTCGAATATGTGAACCCTAGAGTCAAACATCGATTTCTACGAGTCGATGAATCGGGTATTGTGGACTTGGAGTTCCGTGGAGGAACAAATTATTTAAAAATGTCCTTTATAGCTTCAAAGCCCTTTTTTATTATCATTCCGAGGGACCAAAAGTTAAAAATGGAGAAGTATGCTGAGCCCACTATGATTAATTCTAAAAGGTTGTCAAGATTTTACCCTTGACATGTGAATACCTGGATATCTTATGTAATTTATCATATACGTGATACGTATTTCTAGAAATCGGCGAATTTCTAATAATTTTTTCCTTTTACTTTCAGGGACAGCAGCGTATGATTTTTCTTCCGGCGAACACAATATTTAAACTTTTCTCGGGTCTCCTCGCGGGTGAGATATTCGAAGAGTCTTGAGAATTGGTGACGTGTCGGAACCCGAAACGTCGGGGCTCCTCTTACCCGCGCGGAAACCCGAGAAGAGTTTAAATATGGATAGCAACGTATTCATCATTAACGACATTAATGGCGTCACTCACATAGACGATTCGTGCGTGTTTACATTTTACCATTTATTAAACTTTGCATGGATATACCACATGATTAAAGAACATTTTCCAAGTATTGGCTTAGCATGAATGTGCACACATGTTTTGTTAATATGAGTATTTTTATGACCATGTGGTGTATATGTGGGGATCCTGTTGCATGCCGGTCACCATCTTCCAAACACCCTTGGGTGGCTCTCAGGGATTTATGTAGATGTAGATGAAATGATACACTGGTAAAATTTTCAGATAAAGTAATCTCTGCCTTGGGACCTTTAAAATTGTTAAAATAAGATTTATAAGAGTAAACACCTTCTCCTGATCTAAAGCAAGGAAATTTGGAAAAGGTTGCCTATTTCTAAGATACGCCTAGAGTTTCTCAGAGGAATACTATTGTTACGGAGGCAGTATTCTATTAAAGAAAACAAACACCATAAAATATGGGCCTATAATACAATAGTACTAGAGATTCGAACAAGAAACTAAATGACCAAATAATATTTTTTAAAGAGAGTTGCAAGAATTCAGAGGGCCGAAAACAATAGAACGAATCCGAAAGAAAGATAGCCAATACTTTAAACACAATGAACCTTTTACGAGCATGACAGTTATCAAATTCTAATTTAATCCCCCGAAAAAAAGCAATAAATTCATGTTTGGGTAAATCTAATTGATAATTAATAGTACAAAATAGTATTAGGGATGATCAGGATTCTCATCTGCGTACATATCATTATTTGAATGTATCATGGTGTTCTAGACTAAAACGTACAAAATCATTTTACACAATCGTTGAATAAATCGATTAAAACAACATTGATACACGAATCCTCTCAAATAAATGTCGCATAAGATTTTGAAAGCTTTTCAATTCAACGCATCTCTAAAAAAAACTTTGATGATGACTTTTTATTTCAGAATGAAGATTAATATCTTATTGTTCCCTAAGCGCTCGAACCTTTTCCGGCCTTTTTTGAATATTAAATATTTTTTAAACGGCATTATTTCTATCCTGGAGTGAGATATAAAATATATCTCACTTCAGGATATAAATAACTCCAGTATATATATCTGAAGTCCATTTTGAGGTTCTATGCGATTTAAAATATAACCTTTATATTCAACCGGTTGTCCACAACCGTTATGGGAGGGGGAGGGAGAATGTGGTTCAGTTGCCAGATTCCAGCATCGCCGTTGGCCGCCCGCGTCTGGGAGTGACAGTGCAATATGACTTCAGCCGTCAAAGCACGTTCGGCTGAAAAGCTCCCGCTGGGGCCGGAATGCTTTGTCGCCCGGAGCACAGCCATTCCTCGAAGAAGTTCGCGGAATAGGCTTCCAAGCATCACGTTTCAGGTCATCATTCCATTGAATTACTGCGTTGGGCACGAGGAACATAGTTTATCAACTGGAGATATAGCTTAAGATGCCCAATGATTTGACGACAACATTTCCGTATCCTAAAAGAATATTCGCTTTCGCTGTTATCTACATGGTGGTGGTGTGCATGTGGGAGCCCAATTGCATGCTGGTGATTGATCACCCCCAGCCAAACACCCTGGAGGTGGCTCGCTGGGTATTTTGTAGATGTAGATGTACAGGGTGGAGAATAATGTTGTCACGAAATTATAACCCTTTATAGCTGTAGGAGCCAAAATTACCAATGATGTTTCGGTCGAAAACGCACTTTTGCCTCATGCTCTGGACGAATAATGACTTCGAATGGCTTGCCTGTCGGAGATCGCGATGTATCCAAGGCAAACTCGCGGCCACTCGGGGCGCTTGGCTCAAAGTTTCTGTCGCGTAAAGATGATACGTTTCCGATCTAAACAAAATTGGTAATTTTGATTCCTAATGGCACCAGCTATCCCACGATTATTTATCCAACGATTGGATCGATGGATTTTTCTCTTTAATAGGAAAATCCACCAAAATCGTTGGCACATCAATGGCTGATGCTTGGTTTCGCTATTTAGTGGACCCTTTCCGCTTCTAAAGCGGTGAGGTGTTTACCCCGTCCCTTCCCTGCCAACCCTAACCCTATTCCAGAGGCGTTGACGGGCTCCTATAGCGGCGGCGCCTCTTTTCTTGTTCCTTCCCATCCAAACCACACGCCGGGAGTGCGGGCGTATAAGTCTCGGACTTGGCTCCCGGCCCCGCTGTGTTGTATCCCTCAGAGGACCCACCTATGAGTCCTGATTTGGTCCGCCATTTTGTATCGTATCGGCCACAAATACTACAACTCGTCCTGAAAGTTGACAAGAATTAACAATAATAAACTACTTAGCAATATTGTAAATTTTTGTTGCTATTGAATAACTACAGAAATTGTGACATTAGTTTTAACATGCTGAATTTCTATGCGGGTAATTTTTTGCGAAATTTGTTCAACTTTGAGGCTAAGTAATTTGTTTAGAAATGTATCCAATGCAAAACGGTTTGCGTCAAAATAATGCACCAGTATATTTACAAAAATTGAAATTTTTCGAATTGCGTGCTCAAAAAAAAAAACATTTTGGGGATTTTTTTGTTCAGCTTTTTTCGATTTCAGCCCACTGTGCGCCGCCTCCATTCTTTTTACTTTCCATTCCACTTCCCTTCCCGGGTGCGCGAGCGAATCAGTTGTAGTACCGGGTCGCGGCCCCGATGCGTTTTAACCTTCTAAGGACCCCCGCTTGGGCTCTCATTCTCTCTCTGGCATCAGCTATCCAGGGTTAAAATTTCGTGAAACAATTTTTTTCCACCCTGTATATACCTACCCCCGTGTGGGGTTTTCCGTCCCCCATCGGGCGCGTCCCCAGGTGGCGGATAGGGGAATGCTCGGCAGATATGCAGGGTAGGTGGGAAATAAAATACCACCCGCGGACCAAAACGGAAACCAAAATCCAGGCGTGTGCTCCCACATTGGGCGACATCCTGGTCAGCGTCTGTTGTCCATGTGAGGACCGGCTGCAGTATAAACCTGGCTGTAGGTATAAAAGCCGTACTGCCTTGTACGTTAGGGTTGGGTACCCAAAGGCTAGGAGAAGGACACTCCCAGGTAAAACCGAGGCCAGACCAAGGTCTTCAAGCTGCAGTGAAAGCAATCGGTCTAGGAGAAGAGGACTCCGATCACAAACTCCTGGTCCCCCAGGTTGGGGGTTGGACGTAAGGCTGACAACCTTACACCAGAAAAAAATCTTGTTCAGAAACACCAACAACAAGCCTCGGAAAAGGACGGACATCAAGGAATTAGACCAAAGCTTCGTTTTAAGGATTTGAGATTCGGATCATGGAATGTACGAACCTTAGCTTTACCAGGGAAATTTAAACTAGTCATGGAAGAACTAGATAGTTACCAACTAGATTTAGTAGGTCTCCAAGAGACAAGATGGCCATTCAATGGCAAGCTGAATTCATCTAGTCATACCCTTTTTTACAGTGGCTGTGACGATGGTAATCACTACGCAGGCGTAGGAATTGCTGTAAGAAAAACATTTATAGAATCTGTGATGACCTTTGAACCTGTTAATGAAAGATTATGCTACATAAGGCTGAAAGGGAAATTTCAGAACATATCTGTGATTTGCTTTTATGCACCTACAGAGGATGCAGAGGATGATGTAAAAGACTTTTTCTATGACAATCTGGATCAGCTGATGACAAGTATACCAGACTATGATATGAAAATTCTACTTGGTGATGCAAATGCAAAAGTAGGAAATGAACCAAGCTGGAAACAATATACAGGAGGAAACAGTTTGCACGAAACAACTAATGAAAATGGAATGAGGCTCATAAGCTTTGCAAGCGCAAAAAATCTCAAGATCATGTCGACCACCTTCCCAAGAAAAGATATTCATAAGTATACATGGGTCTCTCCAAATGGACAAGTAAAAAACCAAATTGATCATGTCTTGACTGAGGATAGACATAAAAGCTGCATCACAGACGTTAGAAGCAAGAGGGGAGCAGAATGTGGAACGGACCATTACTTGATAATAATAAAAGTAAGGCAAAAAGTGTGCAAAAACAGAAGAGATATACAAAAGACAAAACAAAAGTTTGATCTCAAAAAACTTGATAACCCAAATATTAGGAAAGAGTTCATGATTAAACTTTCTAACAGGTTCCAAGCCTTAGAAAAGGAAGAAAAGGATTCTATAGAAGGAAAATGGAAAGTTATTCGAGATTCAATTCAGGAAGTAGGGAAGGAAGTAGTTGGGTTCCAAAATAATAGAAAAAACAAGAAAACTTGGTTTAATGAAGACTGCCGGCAAATGATAGAGGAGAGAAAAAAAGCCAAGGCAGGACTACTTACAGATGACAACCATGAAAAAAGGGAAGAATATTTAAGAATTAATAGAAAGACAAACAAGACACTGAGGACCGCTAAAAGAAATTTTGTGAAAGATCAGTTAAAGAAAGCGGAAGAAGACAGAACAAATAACAATTCTAGAGAATTTTTCCGTTCGGTGAGATATTTCAAACAGGGTTTTAAACCTAGAACATTTGGGGTCAAAGGTAAAGATGGTAAAATTACCTGTAACCAAAAAGATATCCTTAATATATGGAAGGATTACTTTAGCAACCTCCTTAATGCGGGCAGGATCCCAGCAGAAGAAGAAGATGAATTATATATATATCCTCAAATACAGATCCAAGATCCATCTGAGGAGGAAGTATGCAACGTGATAAAAGCTCTAAAAAACCACAAAGCTCCTGGAGAGGATGGTATACCAGCAGAATTCCTCAAGGCCGGGGAAAATGCTCTCTTAAGAAAGCTGCATGCACTAATAGTGAAAATATGGAACGAGGAAAAAATACCAAAAGAATGGAACCTCTCTATAATAGTCCCGCTGCATAAAAAAGGAGACAGGTTAGTATGCAGCAATTATCGGGGAATATCTTTAATAAACACGGCTTACAAAGTACTGTCCAAAATACTGTATAACAGAATACAGGAATACTCGGAAGAAATTATAGGAGAGCACCAGACAGGTTTTAGAAAACAAATGTCTACGATTGATCAAATTTATATCATTAAACAAATCTTATCAAAGTATTGGGAGTTCAATAGAGATGCGCACCTCCTCTTTATTGATTTTAAGAAGGCGTACGACAGTATCAACAGAAACCAAATGTGGAAATATCTCAGGAGAATGGGAATCCCAAACAAACTAGTCAAACTGGCTCAGATATGTACAGAAAACTCAAGTTGCAAAGTACAGATAAATAATGAATTTTCAGAAGGTTTTGATGTAGTCACGGGGGTACGACAAGGAGATGCACTCTCACCATTGCTTTTTAACCTGTCATTAGAAAATGCACTTAAAGTCGTAAAGGAGCAACAACCGGGGATTGAAGTCGGCAAAAAGATAAATCTGCTAGCTTTTGCAGATGACGTGACCTTATTGGCGGAGGATGCAAATGGGTTTAAAACTCTTGCAGAGTCTCTGATAAAAGAAACCAAAAAAGTAGGATTAGAAATTAGCGAAGAAAAAACAAAATACTTAATTGTTGGTCGACACGCAGAAAATATAAAAGCAGAGGCTTTAAAAGTCCAAAATTATACCTTTGAAAGGACAACAAATTTTAAATACTTAGGAGTAACCATAGAACAGGAAAATAAAGAGGAGGTAGAGATAAATGCAAGATTACTTCTCGGGAACAACTGTTATTGGGCTCTTAAATCATTGCTAAAATGCAAACTTCTGTCAAGAAAAACTAAATCAAAACTGTACAAGACAATAATACAACCAGTAATACTCTACGGATCCGAAACCTGGACTTTAACAAAAAACCAGGAGAGGAAATTGATAGTTTTTGAAAATAAGATCCTCAGAACAATATATGGTCCTATTAATGAAGATGAAGTATGGAGGATCAGAACCAACAAAGAGCTCAGAGAATTATATACAGACCCGGATATAATAGCGCAAATAAAAAGCAGGAGATTAAGATGGGCCGGTCATGTAAAGAGGAGAAAAGATGAGTCCATGCTAAGAATGGTATCTGAAAATCAACCCCGAGGAAAACGTCCGCTTGGGCGACCCCGACTAAGATGGCAGGACCAAGTGAAAAGGGACTTAGGGAAGATGAGAGCAGATGCAGAATGGATGGCGGATAGAGATAGATGGCGACATGTTGTTGGTGAGGCCAAAAACCTCCTGAGGTTTGAGTGGCCACATAGGTAAGGTATATACCTACCATAAAGTTTATTTGACCCGCGACCTTTTCTGGTCATTCTGTCAGTTCTTACAATTTCTGTGTGCCGTTTGTTCCTTAAGGATCGTTTTTTTATCCGGTGATTTCGAACGTGCTTAAATTTATTCTTAAGAATACCAAACAGTTCTTTGCTTCCAGGCTTTCCGACTGTTACGAGGTGTGGACTAATGGCTGCCAAAATGAATATGGTGCCATTAATAGGCTTCTTCGCGAAAATTTTTCGTCAAAACTTTTGTGGGTACTCGTCATGCTAAATAAAAATTTTTGGACGATGTCGACGCGTCAATTCCTTGAGAAAGCGACCAGCATCGGCTGGGTAACGTTGGGGCCACCCAAAAGTTCACGCAGCGACATAGCTCAAAAGTTTTTATTTAACATGACTTCTTCGTGATGTTCAAATTTCTCATTACGATCAATTTTTTTAACCCCCAAATGCCTCCACAAAGCACGAGTAGAGGCAATAGGCAGAGCTGTAGTAGATATTAAATATAGTGTTTAGACAATTTGTCCTAGGGCTTTAGACGATTTTAGAGGGGGTCGACATTTTGTTGTAACTCGTCTTGTTCTCCACAAAATCATTGTATGAATCAGTCAGTCAGTTAGTGTTTGGAGGTGGGTTTATTTTAGCATAAAGATACATAGCGGATTCATGGTTGAGAGAGAGAAAAGCAAAACTATTTATAACTCACCATGGCTGAAAGCCACAATGTCGATTCAAAGAACTGCCTTTCATTTACAGGATTGAGGACAATCAAAGAGCATCCGTATTGGTCCGTTTGTCATCACCATAAAACGCTCCCTTCAGATGCATGGCTAATATTGGGAGAGAAACAATCATATGAACTTCTAGGTCAAGTGAGCGAGGGCGAAAGCTATGTTAGAGGTAACAGCAGTTACATTATCCCTCATTACAGGTGGTACCGCCTACCAACTAGGGGAGCGCTTACCTAAGATAAACCAGCCACAGTTGACACATAAGTTGTCTATAAGCTCATTACCTTCAAAACTTAAAGCTAGTTTCAGGCCTGGCTAATATCGAGGTACGAGTGATGAAAACGAGCTAAATGCTGTCATGGAGGCAATTCCTAGCTGTAGTACTCGCCTTGCCTGTTGATTTAGGTAAAAATCAGATCGTTTGCGATTCCTACGACTGCATGGCCAAGAATAAACTCCTTTCACCAGCGAGCGTCTACCTAAGAAGTGGGAATAACTAATGTGAAATGATTGAAACAGCAGATTCTTTAGTGAATGAAATGAACCCTGTAGATGGGCCAAACCATTAATATAATGAGGAAATAAAGGGGTGTAAACCTTCATTTGATTAGTTTTTCTTTTGTTTTACCGCTTCTTGGTAGATACTCTGCATGATGAGACACATATCAGGAAATAAGATGGGTCAATTTTTACCATTTTATAACTTTTGGTATCTTATTTTTTAAATGTAATGCGGAGTGTGAAGCGATAAATGCTTGGTAGGGACTTTATTAATTGCAGTGAAGTTCATAAGCCTCGGTGGTAAAGTCCTCGCCTGCCAAATCAAAGGTCGTGGGTTCGAGTCCCACCTGGGTAAGTTACCCTTATCTACGGCATGGATGTTTGTGCACGTTTTATTGTGAAATGATAACATAAACCCTGATGTAAAGGCCCAATAGCGCTGTTTTCGGAGGAGTGGAAATAAATTAGTAAGTTTAAACGGTTTTTGACACCGAGGGCATGTAACATAATGTCTACATCTGAAAACTTACCCAAAACAAAACACTCAATACCAGACCTGCAGGATCGCATACATTAAGAGGAGGTGTGCTTTGAGATTTTGCCTCGACTTTAACACGACGTATTTTAACGTGTGGTGAATGATGGTGAAAACCCATCCCCACCAACGCCCCACGCACTTCACAAGGGAGAGGTTTGACATGGCGGAGGATACAAGAGTCTGTATACAATTTGTTGGCAAGGCCAAAATCGACTTGTGTTTAAATGGTCACAGGATTAAGTAAGTAAAGCAGTCATAGCATTCGTGACGTTTTTTGGGACCGTGTGGTGTGCATGTGCGAGTCCAATTGCATGTCGCATGCTGGTAATTTTTCACCCCCTGTCAATTACACTAGAGGTGGCTCCAGGAGTATTATGTAGATGCAGATGTAGATTTGTTTCGGTGATTTTCTTCCGTACTTCTTCATACCACAAATCAAGGAAGAATACAGCATGGGTTGGAAAATAACATCGACATTATAGGAATAATAATTGAGCAAGGCATAGAGACAGCTGAGGTACAACTACAAGAAGTTAAATCTCGTGTGTGCAGCAGTTTGCAGTTACATCTTCATCCACACATTACCCAGAAAGCCACCAACAGAAGTGTTTGGCCGTGGGTGAGCCATCACCAACATGCACTAGAGGATTAAAATTTACTTCTATGAACACGCAATACGCAACATGCACGATACATATGTTAATAAATAGCGATAAATAAGCTATGGAATTAACTATTTCTTACTTATGAAGGTAATCCGCGTAAGGAGTTAGAACACGCAAGACGTACTGCTAGAAATGGTAGGAAAATGCAGAAACATGCATTAAGGCATTCAGATTCATTAAGGATTCAGAAACACCAGTTAGTAAGCTACACTACCAGTCAACTAACCTGTAGCTAAGTTCTGATGCAATCGTCGTAGTCTCTCATCGATGGCGGAAAAAAACGACAAACTAAATACATCTGTTCAACAGTTTATCTCTCTTTTTATTTTCGTGATTTGATCTACCGTATGAAGTCGGCAATCGAATGGCTACCTTCGTCGGAAAATAAACTGCTCTTGAATTTACATATTCCTTTTAGTTTTCAATCAACATTTAGCTCTCACGGTTAGTTCTCAGAAGATTGTTAGATGTCGTTAAGTGTAAGCAAAATTTTATTATAAAGAGTCAGAGCAGTGAGCCCATCTTTTCATCAATTGTTTGTTTAAAGTTTCCTTAGTTTTTTTTCAGTATTTTGGCCTCAATGAGGTATATTATCTTGACCAAAAATTTCGCAACAGATGTTCACTATTTCCCTTTTCGAAACATAGCGTTAGAACTGGTAAGTATGTAAAAATTTTAATGTACTATGAGGAAATGTTTTCACTGCTGTAATCCTGAAAAACTCTTGGACTTGATAACCTTGATTGCGAAATGACTTTATCCGTTGTAAATGTATACTCCATGCTCTTGTTGACTCCACATGGGTATCTCATCACACAATCCGTCAAAATAGGACCTATTACTTCGTATCACAACGGCATACAATAGAGATAAAATGGATATAATGATACGGTATGGAATCAGTAAATGCATTTTCAGGGAATTTTCACCGATGTACCATCAACGCCAGCAATATTTACTTAGGTATGGGTTCTTTCATTCTGTGCTGCCTATATAAACAATAAACGCAAGCCATACTATTTCCGTATAAAAATAGAGTTAGTAGTAATAAGTTCCATTACATTTTCATAGGGTTGAACCAAACAGTTACTTTATGGTATTTATTACATCTGATAGTTAAGGGATATTTTAATATCAAGTACTGAGCAGGGATTACTTTACACTCACGAATTCTAACTCAATCCATTTCCATTGACGATCACTTGCGCTCACAATCTCATCCATCCTCTGCATCCAGTAGCAATTACAAGTCGTATCCACATATAGGCAGTATGACCATGAGTACCTCCTATTCTATTCTTTAGTTTTTAATTATCTAGGTACATCTGAAAAAGCGAGTGCCGCTTCCTCTGAGGCAATAGTATTACATGAGCTATCTGAGATCTCAAACTGAGAAAGAAAGAGAGATTCGGAAGATCAGATAATATAAATGAAATAAGAGACATAGAATGTAGAACAGACCGATTCAGAATGTCTTTTTTCTCCGATCAATAAGAGATTATAACGGCAGCGTTAGAACTCACAAATAGATTAGATGACTTGTAGTGTAGCCTTCTAACTTATGCATAACTTAATGAATGTTTCAGAATTTTATTATTATTTCTTACAGCATGTGGTAGTATAATTTGTTAGTATGCGTGACGTTTTTTGGACTGTGTGGTGTGCATGCGGGAGTCCAATTGCATGCTGCATGCTGGTGATTGATCACCCCCTGCCAAACACCCTAGAGGTGGCTCGCAGGGTATTATGTACATGTAGATTGCTACACAGCTTATATATAAGAATTTGTCTGGTAGCCCCCTAATACTTGGCTGTGCTAGGCTTAGATTGCTTGAGCTATCAAAGCCTGTTTGCATGGTACATTAACCCGTAAGAGTCTATGTCTCTATGTATAACGCAATAATGCTGCACGTAAGAATAAACGCAAAAATGCTGCACGTAACCACCAGTTTGTGCGAATGCATGAACAGAAAATTGAACGTAATCTAATCTATTCATACATTCGTGCATGTTCCATTCCACGAAAACCCTTCATGCATTCATAAATAAAATCTAACATGTTAATGTACTGTGCAGTCAGATCTTGATAGCTCAAGCAATCTAATAGATATACGTAACCTCATAGCATTTGGAGGATACCGGACAAAGTCTTATAAAAGCTGTATAACGCAGTCAGTTCGCTTTAGAAACGGATATCTTTCTAAAAAAACATGGGGAACATCATCTTATAACCTCAGTATCTAACTAGGTAAGACAAAAACGATAAATTAGAGAGATATTTGGCACATGCGTCCCCCGAGCAATGAGGGACTTGAAGAAATACTTAGTCGACTCAGTAGTCACATATTCAACGCGTATCGTCTTCTGTTTTCATTTTCTGTCAACGGCTGGTTTACTTAGACTACCTGCTAAACCTACCTGCTACATATCAAGGCAGAATGCGGGTGAGCAAGAAGATGTAGATGAAATGATGAAGAAGTCATCAAAAACGAATAAATATGACCACTCGAGACGGAGCTACCGGTGCATCTTCTTATGAGGAAGCATACTTCACACTCGATCGATCTTTCATGGTGACGTTATGCTCCTCTAAAAATATCTCTCTTCACTTGAAAATTTCAAGGAATTTAAAACAGATTATGCATTTCCCTATACCCCGATTATGATGAATTTCCATCCAAGTCTTTAGAATATGTAGCGTGGATTACGATTTACATTCGCACGAAGTTCGAGTTTTAAAATGTATCTCAAGCCGCCAACGACTCTGAGACCACGTGTAGATAGGTTTGAATTGTTTGTGCTATCAAGGACAGGTTACATTAACACGTTCACGCGCATGAACGATTTTCCAGGATATTTTCTCAGACGCAAATATTTAATATTTGAGTATAAGATAAATGTCAGCAAAACTTCACTACTATGCTATGAAAATTTCAGAACAATTGCTTAAGTATTAAATGAGTCAAACGTTGCCAACCAAAAATGACAGGAGTAGGCCAGCTGGCTATTATGTATGTTCGATTGGACTAGGTATGCGCCTTGTATAAGTTAACTACAGGAGTCACATGTCTCATCCTCGACCAACCGTACTTTCGATCGTCTTTTGCGGTGACACAAATTTTGCCAAAACTAACGCTATCACCTTGAACTTTTCAGTGTCTATAGATTAAAATCTTATAAACGTTTTCCTCCTTCCTTAATATAAAGAATGCAGCTGCGAAAATACTGAGGCAAAATTATGAAATTTGATATCCAGACAAAAGTTGATTAGAATCTGCTCTGTGCAGGGTGGAGAAAAATTTTGTCACCTGGATAGCTGATTCGAGAGTAAATCAAAATTAAAAATGATGCTAGGTTCAAAAATGCGAAATTTTTAATAAACAGAAACTTTGAGCCAAGCGCTCCGATTGGCCGTGAGTTTGCCCTGTTGCCGGATGCTATTGACAACTCATGACTTTGCGATGGCGATGTATCCTAGGCATTCCGGCAACAGAACAAACTCACGGCCAATCGGTGCGCTTGGTTAAAAGTGTCTGTAGTGTCAAATGGTGCGTTTCCGATCGCGACGCCATTGGCAATCCTGGTTCCTACCGGAGTTGACTTTTCCTGACACAATTAATCTCCACCCTGCATATAACCGGCTAATTTCGAGATGATAGCATAACACTTGAGCGAGTTATCCGTCACCGAGAAAAAGGCCTATCAATGTGAAGGTACATTTACTCCGAAGTTTACAACGCGATCTCCGGCAGGCAAAGCGTTCAAAGTCATGAGTTTTCCAGAACATACGGCAAAAGGGCAAAATCGCAACAAATCGGAGCGCTTGGCTTTGGCAAAAATGGTGCGTTTTCGATCGAAAAATCATTGGTAATCTTGGTTTCTACAGGTATTAGCTATCCAGAGTTAAAATTTCGCGACATAATTGTTCTCCGCCCTGTAGATTAGAATCGTGTCACCATTCTCCTGCTTCCCAAATATAAAACACGTGAAGCCGAGAGAATACGGAGGTAAAATTTTGAAATTTGAGATACGTCACCGAAAAACACTCAAAACTTCTAAATACGTTTATTCACGAACATAAAATTTGAAAGAACAACAACAATAACAAAAACTATAGCTCGAGAAGCTGTTCTAGGCTTGCGCCTCTTCAGCGTTACTGGGAATTAATCACTGGTACCGGAATGATTTTGGCCCGGCATTTGCCCTAAGGAGGTAAGAAACCCGTAGAACCACCGTCAGGCCACCACGGTACAGTAAACTACATACAATAAACTGAAAACAGTAGTCACCAAGGTGCTAAGGTAAATTACGGTGGTAACTTAACAATGTATGATTCTGAATAGATCTTTGTAGCAATAATATATACTCTGAATAAATAAATAAATATATAAATAAATAATAAATGAATAGATAAATAAATAAATAGCACCGATCAACCTGAATATATATTTCCTCCGATGTTTCGTGGCGCGAGAGAAGCGTGGGTTGGTCGAGAGCGTAATCTTGTTCAAGGGATAATAGGGCGCGCGCCCATACGGTCGCAAGTGCTTGTGGACTTGCACGCTGCGGCCATGCACATTCCAGAGGGGCGCGCTGCTGCTGCTGCTTTGGGAGCATGAAGACGTCTCCCTCGAGAGGAAAGGGGAACCACCCCATCCTATCTCCATCTGCGGGGTGTTGGCGTCAGGTCGGGACGACGAGAGAGGGCTGTAAAGTTGTGTCGGGAGCCGCGGGGGGGCTTCCTCCGCGCCTTCGGGTGTTTGGGGGGGAAGTGGAAGAAGTAAGGGGGGACACGGCTCTAAACCCCCCCCCCCCACCTCTCCCCACGTCCACCTCCGTTTAGAGGGAAAGGCATTTATATGCTGATTAAGACGTCATAGGTGGAAGGTGAAGGGAGGGGTAAGGGGAAGAAAGGGATCTTCCTCGGTGGGTGACTATCTGAATGATCTCTGTGCTGCGAGGACGGGCGTGTGTGGAGAGGAGGGAAGGAGAGCCAAGCAGCCAGCATCACCTTGGTCGTCGTCATCCCGTTTATATTCCCCTCTCCTCACCCCTCCCGTACTCCCGCACCCAAGCTCCAGGTCTCCCCCACCACCACCTCCTTCTCCTCCGAGGGAGATGGAAGTGTCTGCTGAAATAACTTTACAGCAGTCTGGGTCGAACAGCAGGGGGGGAAGTTGACGCTGAGGAGGAGGGGTCCCGTGGAATAATAGGGAGGAGCCCCCCCCCCTACACCTTCCACACCCCCAACCCCCCTCCGGGCGATCCCATCTCCATCAATTTGGACCCCGTGCATGCACAATAGCGAGAGACGAGCCAGTTTGCCTCCGTAATCTCTCCTCCTCCTTATACGAAACCACCTCTTCCTCTCTTTCTCTTGTGAAGGAGACGAACGCCCCTCCCGCGTGAGTGAGTGATGTTTCCATTACCGAGGGCAAGAGTAAGGACGTGATACTCGCCCCCTTGACTCTATTAGAAAGACGATAAACAAATTGGATTTTCCAGAGGGCGCCTCTTAACCTCCTCCCTCTGCCCCCCCCCCCTGATATTCGCGACCACGTTCCCACACCTCTCTTCCCTCCTCCGCCTCCTCTCGCTGGGCGATGCCCCCTGAAGGGTGCGGTAAGAAGCAAGCGCCGCCCTCCCCGCGCCCATGCGAGTGTGTCGCGACGCGCGGGTGCAGAGGCATTTTTCTCGTACTCGCACCATGTCACAGGTGAATTTGTATCGATATAACATGTGGACTATCCTCGGGCTCCTATTCACCCTGCGCAGGGTGCGGTATGAGATTCTCAAAATCGGGGCGCGGTGAGCCTGACAGGCACATGACGGAAATAAATCCCTAGAACGCAGGATTCAGTTAAACAAAAATGTACCAATAAGTTCAACAGATTCAGGCTTGAATTGGACGAAGTTAGACATATTTGAATAAATAAAAGATCGTACCACTTTTCCACAATTTGGCTCACTGAGCCAAATTGTGGAAAAGTGGTACGATCATCTGGTACCAGATGATTGCTCAGTGAGCTGAAACGCGTTGTACGCAGTAAAAACATTTTGTGGAAAATTGCTACGACCTTTTATTTATTTAAAAATGTACCAATCTGCAGGACGTACAGGATGTAGAAAATATGGGAAAACTATGTTTTGATATTTGAGTATCTATTTATGTATATAAACAAAGCAAGTCAAAATGTAAAAAAATCGCACAGAAATACCAATGCTGGTGCCTCTCATATCGGCCGCGCCCTACGGAGGTTTAACGGTCTTCGATAACGCGATTCCATTCTTACGAAGGCTCCCGCGGCGAGTAGTAGATGTTTTCATAGGGTTTTCCAACGCGTTGTTTGACGTCTGATGACGATAGTTTCGCCGGCCATTACGGCTGTTTCTTCAGATTAGAAGTGGAGTTTGATGCAAAATAATCCTGTGCCAATACGCTAAAGTGGTGGCAATTTCTGTCGTTTTTTTCAGCCTGGATTGCTTTTATTGTATTTGATTGTATAACGGTTTCCATATTGGAGTTTCCGCGAAAATTTTCCTTTTCGTGTGAAACTATCGTCATTAGACATTAAACAACGCAGTTCAAACCGGAAACCATGACAAAAAACGCGAGTCAATTTTTACTCTCGTATGGTATCTCAAATACGATCATTCAAAGTGGTATACTTCAAACCTGCAGCACGAACACGAGAAAACTTAAATTCACAACAAGTAAATCTAGGTGATATTTTCTTAGTGCAAATGGTATAGTCTGTTCATCAATACTTCCAAGACGCCATATAATGTTCTGCTTGTCTTCAAATATTCCACATAAGGAAGCCACTAATACGTTCCCTAGACATTTTAGCGTTTCTTTTGTTGTTCACAAGAGCGAGCGACCCTTTTCTGCCATTGGTGTTGACCAGGAAAATTAACAGAACAACTCCCTCATTAAGAGCAAAGGAAGTGCAATAGGGTAGTTTCCTTCATCAAAGAAAACGAAAGGCATTGATTGCGATTCGTTACCCACCATTAGTGTATTCATAATACACAAATTATTTGGTTTTTGAAATACCGGTTTAGACGAATGGCAAGGGTCAAATTTTATCCTCATTTGAAAAAGGCCAGATTGGCGCCCATGCGATTCCACTCCACGTGACGTCACAGGGACCTAGTTTCTACACGAGAAGAATGGAGTTATACATCGTCTGAGGTTACCAATGCATGCATGAGGCACAGAGCTCAGGGAAACATGTCTTAATAATCACCTACTAAAACCGGCTAAGGTCGGAAAGTTTTCTTCGTTTGATAAGGTATTAATAAACCTTTTTTAAGCCAAGCGCTACCATTCAGCAAGGTACTCAGCTACCCGCTGGCAGCCTGCGACGTATCAGCGCTAAGCCTCGCCTCAAGGTCACCTCACCGGGCGGGAGGGGGAACCAGAAATACGACGTACGGAGATATATCCCGGCATTCATACTTGAGCGTCGCGTTTTCGCGCGCTTGAAAATTTTCACTTTTCATTTAATCGCGAAAAATAGATGTTGTCATTTAAAAATCTAAAAGCGTGAAATACGTACTCCAGGAGTAATAATCTTTCGATTAAGGCAATAAAAAAATAATAGGAAACCACCCTATTGGTCTCAAACAAGATCATAGTTCTCGTAGAAGATGGACAATTAACGGGCTCGAAATATCGCGTCTTCTTGACGAATTTTCTCTTTTGGTAGAGAAGAAACACCACGAGCAGTACCTTGCATTTGCAATATTTTGTGATAAATGTGTTTATGCTGAAGGAGTCTTTTGGTAGGGGAAAATCCTTTCACATAAAATGGGCCTGAGCTAATTGCACTTATCTTATCACTACTCTCGCATAATTATCGAGCAAAAAAGAGTGGACTGCTTAAATATGGCCGAAGAGCAAAGAGTCTCTTCTTATAAATCATTTGTTCAGGAAAGCCTAAAAAAATAAATCATTTCGGACATACTACCGTCGTGAATAATTAGCATCTTAATTGTGGGGAAAGGGCCTTTTATTAGATGCAGCAAAGCCAGGTAATTTAATTTTGAATATCATTTCTAGATTTTTCGTCCCACACACAGTAGAAAATGACTCATCTCAAGCAGTGGGTATCTTTGAAACATGAATATAGGCTTTAAAAAGCTGCTATATCAGATATTTGCCGCGATTTTCATGCTCTCAATTGAAATTCTGTGATAAATATTTATCATTTACGAATTCATTATCCTAGATAAGGTATTAAATGATACTCATTACGTTAAATTCAAGTTAAAAAAGCAATTTTGTCCATAACGCATTTGGTTTAAAATTGTTAAATTTCAAACAAATTATAAATTGGTGAGTTAAATGAGTGTCATTACTGTCTTTCTCGTCTCAAATATAGTGAAGAATATCATCTTTTTCGACAAAATCTGAGAAAACTGAGCCTAAAAATTAATAGCCGCAGAGTAGAAAATGACCGCCATTTTCAGTTCTTTAAGGTAAAAACGGGGAAAATTTTAGCTTCGGGACAATTTGCTTAGATTGATGTCCTGGTCAATCCTAACAAGTGGCGTGCTTCTAACAACTTCTGAAGTATCTCCTGAGAAAAGGACTCACTAATACATACATAATACAACAATACTAAAGGACACATTAATATTCATGCGAATTAAGTAAAGGTCACCCATGCTCCAAAACATATTGAATGAGAGAGAACAATGAATTTTCAATTCTTGGGTAAGAAGTTTTCAGTGGCGGGCGCACCCCCCCCCCCTTGCGTACGGCGTGGCCCACATTGCCTAACATGGAATAACGACAATTTTAACTCTTTTATATTATATCATGGCATTGTCTTCAATGCGTTTATAATCATTTAAAATAAAACTTTCTTAAACTTTGCATATTTTTCATTACGACAAAAGTAAAGGTAGCTCAAGATATCTTTTGTGCCTCCCGTGAGTTTTTTCTATATCCGCTACTGGAAGTTTTAATAGGAACATAAATTTTTCATGTACCCCAATTTAATAATAATTTCAGTACTTACATGATAAATATTTAATACCACAGAGAACTTTTAGTAGAGTAAAGAAGTAGCTGATACTGATCTAAAATTATATCCTCAAAATATTAATTCATTATGTGAGGAGAATGAAATGCATAAAAAACTGCAGTAAGCTACTATTAGGTTACGTCAAAACAGCTTTGTCTACTAATGATGATCGGAAACTCAAGCGAATTGGCAGCAGTATGTTTATGGAAGTGAAATAACTCAATGATTCTTTCAGATAATGATCATAAATTTTCTATCTCACGGATAAACTGCAAGTATAGTATTGTAGAATGGATTAAATTAACACAATACAAATATTGAAGCGGCAAAAAAGCTCTCGCGTGAGAAAAAACAACTTAAATTAATGTAATCTATGCATCGCTTATTTTACTTATCTCATCACCAGTACATTTATCTGTTCATAATTGAATGAAAAACCAGTGAATGAAAATGAACTGGTATTTTAATTTTTATAAAACAGAGTTATAATTTAAAAAATGCTTTTGTCTTTTTAGGATTCCTTGACCCAGAAGATAAGATTCGATTTTGATAGATACTTCATGCGCTCATATTTCTAGCATTTTATGAAACCCTTACAATGAAGAGTATCTAAAATACTATCAGACAATATCCAAAGTTCTCAAAATAGTTACTCCAAAACAAACTATTCAATGATTCGATGAACAATGCTTGCCAAACTATGAAAATTACGTTAAAAAATAAAGTAGGGAATTAAAAAAGAAGAAATTTCCAACGTCCTAGAAATTTTGCAACTAAGGTTTTTTTTTCTTTCTACATCGCTTCCACATTTTTCAAAAAATAAAGAGCGCAGTTAAATAAATTGAGTCATCAAGGGCTTGAAAAGCATAAAAAGCAATAAAAAATAGGTTTTATGAGGATATCCCGGGAAATGATTTTATGAGCTGGATTTGGCACGCAATTAGCGGAAGATTGCCGACATCTGCTGCAGGCCGTAGTGTAGGAGTGGATGTCGGGCGGCGGGAAAATAGAGAGAGATGGTTTCGCGGATGCGTTGCAGAGGGATGGAACTGAGAGCAGGATAAAGCAATCTCGTTAATTGACTTTAACAGAAAAGATGTCAGTGGTTTTGAAAGTAGAAGGCGCTAAGAATCATCACTCTCTGACGCTTCGTAAATCGCGGAGTTATTCCAGATAGGAGCGTAGACATTAAGAAAGGAAACGGTTGGGTAATCCATAGTCCGTATCCAGGACTGGGCATTATTTCAAATACAACTATTTTAAAATACATCTCTGAATTCATATTTCTTTTGTGTTTTGAATTTCAAATACAGAGTTTTAGTATGAATTTCCAATTGTAAAATAAAAATTACGTTTGTGAAATAATTTTAAAGGAGCTCTGACAACAATTCATTAACACTATGCTTCAGAAATTACTTCGTTTTCGTTGAAATAGTTTTTTTCAGGTTTTCAACTATCCATAACGTGCCACGGTAGGTTATATTTTTTTAAGATCTCTTTGTTTCCATGCAAATTTATTATTTATTTTATAAGGTGTTTAAAATAATATTTTTTTATTTTGTCTGTCAAATTTCCAAGTTTTCAAGTCCATTTCGAATACTCCTCGGCTTGTATTTTTCCCAGCCCTGTCCATATCTACGATGCGAGCAACCCATTCTTAAATATTGCTCACCTATTTGGTCCACTGCTTCTTCCACCACACAAAAACTAATCAACCGTCCACTAAATTCCTTCTTAGAAATAGTAGGACATCGCATACCTCACCACATACTGTCTTCACTTGAAGAAGAGCTACTCTCACTTTATATATTACACCTCATCCACCGCCGATTGACATCCAACATCAAGTTTCTTCATTACATTATTAATGTGTTTTTAAGATGCACTGATTTCCTCTTAACTTTTACTCCACATTTCATCCCGCACGGCCCGCAACAAAGAAACTTTACATCACGCCGAATTCCAAGAGTCAATACGGCGAAGATCCATTTTTTAGCGTTTTCCCTACCTTTCCAATTGTCTCTCAAATAATTCGTCTTCTCATGACCACTTTGCCTCCCGCACCAGTTTCAACAGCCAACTGCAAAGCCTATTATTCTGATACCACTCTTTCATACTGCATTTAAATGTCATGGTCGATTATGAGATTATATTTAAACTGGTTTTAATAATAATATTTTCATAATATACTATTTTATATAACAAAATTTAAAGGCCTTATTGGTGTTTCAGGTTTTCAATAAACAAATTAATAAGTAATAGACACTGAGGAGGCGTGTGCTGTTATGACACTGGATTCTACAAAAGGGTAAATTCTACTCGGAAATAGGGCATAATAGGAAAGCAAGGCACCTATTTTTTGGATGACTTCTTTTCTGGTTTACCTCTATGTTAAGGCTTGTTGATACCGAAGGAATCTTATGCATGCCGACATTTTTGCATACTTTCCCAAAATACTAAGGGTTACTGATGAGCCCAGAATAAGCTGGAAAAGTCTCAAAGTGAAACATCTGCATCCATCATGCAGACCCTATTCCGGTGATAACAAGAGAGACATTCGAAGCATTCACCGGCAAAGCCCCGCGGTTAGATCCTTCGTCGTTTACGACTGTAAATAAAAATTCTGCTCTCTCGATTTCAAGTATTTCTCTTTTCTCTACATTCATACTATTAAAAAATATGAGACGAATATCATAAAAATAATTTTTAATGGAAAAATTGAAGAATGAATATCTTCAAATGTCATTAAACTTCATTTTCTGTTAATGTTGCGTGATGTGGTCAATATCAGTAAAATGAGTTGCAACGCTCTGTTGTTAAAAGCAGCATAATATTCACCAACGTTTTCGTAAATTTTCAGAAGCTTCAGAGATTACTTTTTAAGAAATACCCAATGGCTCTTAGAAAGAATTTTATGCATCCTGCTGCATGAGCTTTATAGGAATACGCTGGTTGAGCTCGTATAAATATCAGGCCTCTGTCGGCTAATTCTGTATGAAAAAGTAGTATTTAAATGTATACATTGACTTATATCCATTATATATTCCCTAATTATACTTTTTAGTGCTTAAGGAGGTCATGTTTATTTTGAAAAATAAGGAAAATATTTGGAATTTTTTTTCTTGTATCACTTAGTTTAGGAAGAGCCTCCCTTAAAGATTTGATTTGAGCTTCGATGTACTTCCTCTCCCTTCGCAACTTAGGTTACACTTATTTCCATACAACATCTTAGTTACACAAGCATTTTCAATTATCTATTTTACAACGCTATTTAGCTCATCATCCTGTCATTCATTGAGTGATTTCAACGCCTGTAATGCTTTTTGCCCTTTGCAGGAAAATGGATTACGCTCCTCAATATACAGACGTAGAAGGAAATGCTACTTATTTTAATCGATTAAAATAAATTTATAAGATTCAGATTATTTCCAGCTGTAATTCCAATTTATTGATTCTCTAGTCTTTTGGGGAAAAAATGTATTTGTTCAATGGCTAGAACAATATATTTCAATCGTGTTGCAAGCATGAATCAAGAGCTACGGGTGCGAAAAAAAGCCCAAGTGTACTTAAGCATGATAACAAGAAACTAAGCGAGTATGGTCTTAAAAATATTTCTATGGTCATTTGAAATATTTACAAGTGATTTGGTTATATTGTCGCGTGATTGTCTCCAATCCGTGGGGCTAATTCCGCCTGATCCCCGTTTGCTCGCGGCACTAATCACTGAAGCGATACAAATAAGACACGTTACTTCTTCAATTTAATTTTTACGGGCATTATCACCAATGCATTCTCACACATCATTGAGTCAACCTGTAGGTTGTTATTTATATTGGCATACAATCCCTCAAGCCGCCAAAAAAGGCGTGTGGAAAGGGATGTTTGGACGCCAGCTGTTAACATATGAAAAGCAAATGCTGACACAATATTACGACTAGTATTTATTAAAGTCCATTATACTTTGGGGAAAAAACGAATTGCCACATCGATCCGTTCGGAAAAATATCTCTTTTAATTTATCGCTTCTGTCGTTCCTGGAAAAACAGTGGGGCCCTTGTATTAAGTTTTTTCCTGTCGCTTTTAAAGATTTATTCTGTATAATATTTTCTATTCTCAATTTCTCAAGCAATGTAAGCCTAGCGCGCAGCCTCCGAATCTCTAGTGGCTCCCAACGTAATTCGCTTAGCATCTGGTTAACGCTGCCTGTACGCCCGAAGCAGTTTTTGACGAATCGTGTAGCTTTCCTTTGTATTTTATTCAGTTCACGGATTAAGGAGATGAAGGAGGTGGTTATGATAAGGAGAGGGTAGAGCTCGTCCTAAGAAAAGTCGCGGGAGTGTTTATTTCACATATTCAGGGAAAGAGGGCCACTTCCTTTCCCTCGGCTACTCCGCACTTTGAAGATTTTACTTCGGGATGTCCGAAGGCCTCATATGCGATTCGAACCCAGGATCCTTCAGTGGGCAGCCAAGCGCTCAACCCGCTAGGTTAATACGCACAACCTACTGAAGCAAATTAACTTAATATGACAGTTGGTCAGACTTTTTAAGAAATTTTGACAATTACTCCGCTACTAGTAAATTAAACAACTGAAAAACTAAATTGAATGCAGGTGCAGCATGATGGAACGGGTGTGCCGAAATATGAAGTACCGACAAAGGAAAAAATATTAAGCAGGTACCCAGTTACTGCTTCATATGTGAGTACCTGATGATGAAAAAAATGCATTAAAACATACAAGGCAATATCAGTTATTTTTTTTTCTTTTATGAAATTCTGTTTTCTACATTGTTTAGCCTGAAACTTTTGAATGGATGCAGATATTTCGTCTCTCACAAATTGCAAAAAAAATCAACAGAAAAGAGTCAATCGTCCTCATCTAGACGCAATGTAAGACTGCTTGAATAATCCCATTCCAAAATATTTTAGGGGTTTATACCCCCCTATAAATCAGTCCATAAGAAAGTCTTTGAATGAATTATGTGCATCATGCTGCATGAGCCTTAAAGGAATACGCTACTTGATTACGTATCAATATCAGGCCACTAGGCTCAACCTGTAGGAAAAAACTTGAATAAAAAATTGACTTATTTCTTTTTACGTTCCATAATTATGCTTCTTTGCGTTCAAGGAGGTCATTTTTATCTTGAAAAATGAGGAAAATATTTGGAATAGTTTTCTTTTCTTGAATCAAAAAACTAATCTATGTCGAAATTTTGGCCTCCAAGCCAAATGCCGACATTTACTTCGCTTCAATTTGACCGTTTTTTGGTTCACGATATAACATCAAAGCTAAAATCATATTTTAAATCACTGAATAAACCTTTGGTCGAATGTAAAATATCATAAAATCTATTAGAAGAGTATTTTATTACCATTAAGTATAGAAACTTGGCGTGGCGGAGTATGGGGTAGGTATCTACTACCTCACTTCAATTACCATGGCATCCACTTACCGCGTGAATACAAGCAAACATACATTCGCACTTTATGTAAACCGACTAAATGTCGGCATGTAAGTACCTTACATTAATTAACTTGAAGAAAAGAAAAAAAACAATGAGGATCTACGCGTACATCTGAAGATAACGATCTTCTCCAAGTGAATTCTCTTTAGATTGGTAAACTTTCCGAGTTAGCTGATTGTCTCCAATGCATGCAAAAAGCCATTTTTCTCCTCTACCTTGTCTGTATCTTATCTTCCTAATCTCGCGGCCTGCTGAAAGAAGACCACGCAAAGACTATAAGAGCGAAAATTTCAAGAATGCTACTCCATTTTCTCAATCTTGAAACCAAATTATTCTTTCGTAAGTATCTTTTCTTTTCAATTTCCAGCTCGCCCGAGTCAAAAGCCATTTATATCCATTTGGTATGCATACAAATTGTTTAAAAATTTCAAAAAATATGAAAGCGAAAATGCAGCCGCTCGTAACTGTTGATTTTTTCCACCATAGAGTACATAATAAGGAGCAACGCTAATTACTGTTGAAAAAAGGAACTATTATGCTCTGAAATGATAATCTTTGACAATTAAATCGCACCAAAAAAGTTACTTCCTTTTACAACTAATTAAAAAAATATTTTACTGGATAGTGTTGATCAGGTCACCCCCCTCAAGGAATCCTACAGAAAAATAGGAAAGTACTTCGGGCATAAGTATTTGTACCAAACTTTAGGAAAGTGAAGGAACTGGCTTGGAAAAGGAAGGATTCCAGAGCTCTATAATCTTAAGGTTGTAGGGCTATAGTGTGTAACAGGTACTCAAGATATGGAATTGCAGGAGAATGGGATGGAGAGACAGAAACGACTAAGATATGAATAGAGGGAAGATCAGGCAAGGAAGTGATGTACATGGGGGTTGAGGAGAGACAATATATTACGGGATGAGGATGAAACGAAAGGATTTTATTTTAAAAAATTGACTACATTTTGAAGTTCAAAAATGTACATAAGGGGATGTTAAGGATTTTCTCCACCTTTCGTGCATTTTACCAAAACCCTATTGCGAGCCACCAGGAGAGTATAAAAGAGTGGACGGAGGCCCGAGCTGCCCCCGAAAAAAAAGGATAAATTAATATCCGTAGTCTGGAAAAAGTTAATGAATCAAGCTCGATTCATGGACGCGTTATGCGACACTAATTCTCAACATGCTATACTATTCATAAATAGTTAAATTAATTTGAATTAATAGTTAATAAAATTTCTTGGGGTGAACTTAGGGAGGTTGGCCTGGAGTAGTGATGGAAAATGTCAGTGGAAATCGATTTTTAGATCAATAGATATTTAAAAGTCGAAATGAGAAGCTCGACTTTTCAACAAAAATCGAAATTTGAACAAAATGATCGATTTGTCGAAAAAGTCGAAGGTTCTTTTTTTTTAAATGAAGTTTGTAATAAAAATGTTTATTGTTTATTTAAAAAACACTCAAAATGCACATTAGAGTAGTAGAAAAAATTACTTAGAACACATCATTAAAAATTATACTCCTACTATACTACTGAATACAACCTTTTTATTTTTCTGTAAACCTTCTTTGAGAGGGGATGAATTTTTCTTTACTTTTTCCCTACATTTTATTTCTCACATAATTTCTTTAGTTTATTACATAAGGGGATGTTTAAGATTTTCTCAACCTTGGTACATTTTACCTAAACCCTATATAGTTAGGTTACCATGTTTCACACAATAGCACTACAAACTTAAAATTATATAGCTCTGGAATCCTTCCTTTTCCCAGCTAGCCTCTCTATCCTCTCAGAAAGTAGACGTGGTGGGCCTGACCCAGCGCAAAACCCGAGAAATCTTTCACTCTCCATGCTTGAAAAATTATTAGTAAAAATTTACAAATGCATGCAAGTTTTGGGATCACCGCTTGTAACTAAAGGGCATCCCAAAAACCATTGAGGAATATTAACTGAACGAGATGGTTTCTTGATGATCGAGGGCGTGTCTTAAAATTTCATCGACCTTAGAGAAATGTCTTTCTCAATGGGACGGATGACGTTATCATGGACCGGTAGAGACGCTCCTGCAATCAAACGACATGGTCAATATCGAAGGAGAAAAATCGAGTATGTATCTAAACTCGAATATCATGACTGAATCTCGATTTCCTCCATCTTTGATAGTAAAAACTCGATTTTCGATTTCAATCGAAATCGATTTCACTCTCGCTAATCAAGGATCCCCGAAAAACGATTCGGAGTGTTCAAAGAACTTATATGGTCAAGATCGAAGTTGAAAAATCGAGTATGGATCGAAATTCGAAGATAATGACTAGATATCGATTTCTTCCAATCTTTGACGAACAAAACTCGATTTTAGATTTTAATCGAAATTCAATGGAGTCCCCAATGAATCGAGGATCCATGTACGTCACTGGGCCATGAAGCTTATTGTACCTCAAACCGTTGCGGTCGAATCATTTGGAGCCATGGCCTCTCGTTCCATCGAAGATCATGACTCGATCTCGATTTCCTCGATCTTCGATAAATAAAACTTGATTTTCAATTTTAACCCTTAACCAGTGACGTGAAATATTTGTTACACTACCAGTGGCGTGCGGTCTGGGAGAGCAATAAATCAAATATTCGTAAAATGTTGCGTTGGCATTTTTATTACTTAGGTTAATGTTTCTTTATCTGCTAAGCCACTCTAAACTTTATATTTTGTGTTACCATTACGAATGAATTTTTCGGTAAAGGAAAAGTAATTTAAAACAGGATTCAAAAATATGTAAAAAATACCTGAGTTATTATTATCGTTTTTATTTGTCAATATCTAGGATGGCTAACTAATTAGAAATATTTGAATTTATCTTGAATTTATCTATTCCTTTCTTAATGCACTCTGCAGGCGTGACGTGAGCTCCATAAGACCGCAAATCGAATTAATTTGCAAATTCACAGAATTAAATACTAAAAACGTTTAATTTGAAGTGATTTATATCCTTATTACACAAAAATTTGAAGATTACGATGATTATAGATATTTAAAAACAGGCATTTTGAAAATATTCATAATATGGAAAACGCAGAGGTCTCTCAGACCGCACGTCACCGATTAAGGGTTAAACCCAGAGGACCCTGGCCCCCTGCCGAAACGAGCATCTATATCGATGGCTGAGTTCTAACAAAACGTAGCTCAAAATTTGGCCGGTTTGAGACAGGTATCTTAAAGGAAGTGTAATGAAATTAAAAAAAAATAAAATTCAAGCAAAAAAACAACTCTTTCTGTGCAAGTGTATGCCTCTTTTTCAGTTTTATGAATTTTTAGCTTTTAATTTCAGAGAACAATTAAATATATAAATCGTTTATTTCGCTTCCTGAAAAGTTGCTATTTTTGAGATACGTGTTGTTAGAACTTAGCCATCGATATATACCGCACTGAGCGATGCGGCTTATTGCTGTACCTCAATTCGTTACGGTCGAATCCTCTGGAGCCACGGCCTCTAGTTCTCGCGGTTGTTGAGGAATCACTCTCCCACCCCAATCTCCCCCCGCCCCCACTTTGGTTCCTACTCTCGCCACCGGCGGCGCACCGCGCATAACCCATGTTTGCTCAATTTTTTTCCTCACGCGCCGCGCATGATTTCCTCCTCGCGCCGTTTAACGATCTCCCCTCCCCCGTGGCCTTTTTCGCTCAGGGCCCCACTCGGCCGTGAGGAGCCGTCGCGGCGGAGACTAACACACCATCGGGCCCTTCCCCCTCCCACTCTGCGCGAAGAGAGAGAGAGAAAAACCCACTCGCCTCTCAGCCGCCATTAACGCCCTCTTTAAATCGCCACGAACTGCAAACAACAGGCGCGAGGGAGGGAAGGACGAGACTGCTCTTCGCTGGAGGTGATGAGACCCCGCCGCCATCAAATGGGCGTCTTCCACGAGGGGGAGGGAGTGTGAGCCGGCCTTGGTACGGCCCGCGTGCGGCCCGCCCTACGGTGCTGCCAACTATCAGTGTTTTCAATGCTCGGAGAACAAAGGGAAAGCAATTTCTCTCTTTTCTGGGTTCGCGTTTAAGGTTTTAGACAGACTATGTCATTGATGCCATCTATAAATATATCAGCCGTGATAAGTTCATTTCACAGCTGCCATTCAAAAAGTGTTGTCAGACACTTGCTCATTGATTTGATAGGTTTGGCCACAGATGAGGTGAATTGTGTAATGACAGTTGCGCAGCTAGGAATTAAGGCTAGGGGGGGTTCAGGAGCAACTGGGGTTTATGGAATACGAGAGGTGCGGGTGCCCTCCCTCAGAAAACGTTTGAGACAAATGGTTAAAAATGGTGAGTTTTGCGGCTTTCTGAGGGATTATTTATTAATCCTAACATTATTCTATGAGTAATATTTATTCATTTAAGTGAAATGGATTGAATTTTAAAATTTCTGTGAGGTCTGGGGGGGTTTATCGCTCAAAACCCACCTCTCACTGCGCCACTGTGTAATGAAACCTTTATTAGAAATAATTCCTGCGTGAAATTCGACATTTTGCGGAGCGTGCCGACCTTGGTGCTCTGGTTGTGCGCATGCGCTGGTTTTTTACTTGAACTTTTATGGTGTTCAAGGCTCGAGGACAAAGGGACAGCCAATCTCTCTTTTCTGAAATCACGTTTAAACTTTCAGACAGGCCATTTCATTGGTGCCATCCAAAGATACCAGTCCTGGACAGCCGTGATAAGTTCATTACACGGCTGTCATTCAAAAGTGAGGGGTCACGCTTCCTCACTGATTCGACAGGTTTTCAATCGGCATATATAGTCAGAGAAGAGGTGAAAAGTGAAATAAAATCTTTATTTGAATAATGCCTATCTGAAAATTCGACATTTCCTTAATTAATGATCTAGTTACCATTAAGTTTTCAAAATAAATATCCATATATTTCATCTCTAAATGGTGTAACTTAATTTTTTTCGGAGCTACATTTTTCAATCAAAATTCAAACTAAGGGGGCAATATCTAACTTAATGGTGGTACATTGCATACAAAAGTTTTGTTTTTTTTATGTGATTCCATATAAAAATAACTGCGCCTAGTTTTAATTAAGAGTCTTGCCAAAAATTTTCAATTTATTTAGCGCTCTTCAAAATATGAGTGGTCACAAATGGAGTATTAGAGGAGAAAATGTTTTGAAATTTGGTTCATAGTACCCGATTTTATCAGAGACATACTGAAAAATGGATGAGAAGCAATGTACTCAATACAATGAGAATTTACAGTTTACGAAAAGAAGTAATCGAAAACCAATTCTAGGACTGATAAAGCCTTTTCAAAAAGCCATGAAGGAAAATATTTTTGTGAGCAGTGATTATGAAAATAACAATCCTTAAGAAACTCAATGAAAATGCTACTTACTCGAAGGTATAAGTCTTAAATTACACTCAATATGATAATAAGCAAAATAAAACGTATGATTTAATCTCAAACCAGGCATAAGTTATAATTAACAAATATTTAACGATTATATTATCCTCAATAGCGATGAAAATATTTCTATTGGCAAGAAAGACAACTGGATTATCACAGATAAAAAACTATAGGCGGTAGTTTCAATGGGGACTCAGGCATGATAACCGATACCTACCAGAACTGTATTTTTTGGTACGTATTTGAAAGGAAACTTTCATAGAATTATTTTACAGATCAGATATTCTTCAATGGAGGTTAAAAATAGTTTGCTCATATTCCCATCTAAAGTCGCACGCTCCAAATCCCTCATTATCAATAAAAGAAGCCAATTTTTCAACATATTCAGCCATTCGATTTTCCAATATGTCCAAAATACTATGTTTCGGGGGAGTTTAGAGCGCCTTGAAAAAATAGTGGAAATTAAGTATTGCTATAGAACTAAAATACTGAGATAATATGGTATGAAATGATAACAACACACCACGCCAGATGATATTTTGACAGAATTTAAGAAAAGAGATTCCATCTTTATAAAGAGTGACAAAGTCGAGCTGCAATTCTCAAAGTCAATATAAAATTGAGTGCTCAAGTTCTGGGCAGTGGCAAAAGTTTATACCACAAGTTTAAGTTACAAATTTCAATATTGTCATGGAAAATAGAATGGAAAGTTGTTCGAAAAAGGCTTATACACATATTTTTACTGAGATTCTGGTACCTATCCCTCTAAGTAAGCATTAAATTTATTGGAAATAAAATTTCCAATCGAGATAAACTTTACAGCAAACACTCTCGTCGGAATTAGCCAATGAAACCCATAATAGATCATTTGATTGGTGATCTGCCGTTTCAATCTTGGTCTTATGCGCCGATGCAGAAAATCGCATGTATTTATGTTTACCATTGAGACAACGGATTCGCTCCACTTCACTGCTACACCACATTTCCACAAGGGTAAGCGCATCAGTACAGTGGAGGGAAATATTAATGCTAAAAAAGTATTTGCTATTGTAATAATGGTTATAGAGTAGTGCTATTTTGTTCTTCGTACTTTTCAGCGAGGTGAAACGACATCCACCAACAGTCATAGTTATATGAGCCCTAACGAACTTTTCGAAACAAGGAAGTGCATAAATGGTTCCACAGTTTATATGAGCCACTGTCTACACCCTTACGCATTTTGCTCACCATAAATAGCACCCGCTCACATTCGATTGTCTAGTGGGGTCCCCTGTACTTGCCGACTGAGGAGGCCACGCAGCCTCCGGCGCCTTCCGCGGCCGAAGCCGCCGCCATCGCCAGCGACACAGCCGCCGCACCATAATCCTCCACTGTATATAGGCGGCGGCGGCGGCAATTCCTTCGGGTAATTTTACCCCGTAAGTTTTCGTGCGACGCGGAAGAGGAAAGCCCGGCCACGAGGCGGTAGTTACCATTGCAGAAACAAAAGAGGTGCGCCGACCGTCGAAGCACCTCGCCATCGCCGATGCAAACGAGGTTTTCCCGCCACTGGAAGGCCAAAATGGGGACCGCCCTCTTCTCTCTCAATATGGCGATAAGGCGTAAAACGAGAGGGTATCCTCTTCGAGCGTATACCTCGTGCTACGTGTACACTGTCGCTCTCCTTACAAGGCAACCCCGTTTCCAACATAAGCCAGTCCGGTCCCTCCAGCCTCACGTTGAAAGACAAGGCGCCATGCCCCTTCCTTCGCCAAACCCAACATCTTCGGAGAAAATGGTTAGTTTGGGTACGAAGGTGGTGAATCCCAAATTATAGAGTGCTGACTTAACCCGCGGTACAATATTGTTGCGTGAAATATTTTCTCACTTTAAAATTATGTATTATCACGCATTTTCTAAGCTCATTGCCGTATAATTCCCGTCGCCTTGTGTTCACAGCACCTGAAGGAATCCAGACAGGCCTTACCGCCTTGCTTGTTTGCCATTTCCAATTTTCACACCACCAGATGATGCGACTGCAAATAAAAGCTCCGCTCACGCCTCCCTAAATTACGCAAATTCATAAGTGAATTGCCCTCATGGTAATCATGGGCAATTGACTCAAAAGTGCTGCTACTATTATTTACTGGGGCAATGTCCTCGCCTACTAATAGGGGAGCCGCACGTTCGAGTCCAGTCATAGAGGTTTCATCTTCGGCCAGGGACTTTTTGTAAATTTTTTTGGTCCGTCAATATAAAATCTGATGAGAAGTACGAATTCGGGGGAGCTCTGCTCAACAAAGTCGGGTATAAAGCAAAACCTTGGGTCATAAAATACACCCAGAGTTTAATATGTTGGTTGTGCAAAACATTGAGTGAACCATATGAGAATACGGAGATAAATTCTTTTACCCTTCAAATAATCATGTGCGGTTGCGCGGCATATTAAGTTAATTATGTGTTAACTAACAATATGAAGATTAATTCCCTTACCCTTGAGTTAGGGTTATTGATGTGTACTTTCTTCCTTAAGGGCGTTAACATTTTTTTTAAATAGGCGCTACTCGTTTCTATTTTGACGTCACTGTGGTTCTTCAGAACGCCTTGGAGATTGCGAATTTTGGATGGCTTGGTTCGAGTTTCATTTTTTTAGTATGATATACGTATAATTCTATTTTTTCCCTTTTCTACTATCTAATGTCGGTAGGCAATTCATTTAGTTTAATTTTCTCACCAATCGCAATTCAGCAACTCAGCCACTATTCTCCTAACCATAGGGGTAACAATCGGTGAGAGAAATCTAAGAACAATTTACCAAGGGCGCCAGTATCTTTTAAACGATGTAAACTTTATACCTTTGGGTCAAAAGAAAGAGGAGCTGAATGACAATGACTTTGAAAGAATAAATAATGGTATCGTAGAAAAGATTAGAGGTGTCATCTAAAGATGACTGATAGCGAGTATTTGAGTCATCTCACGACTTCTAAGCGAATAACAATGGAGAGAAAACTCGATAAATACAATCTCGTAAAATGCAAACGTGGCTCAAATACATAGCTTAAAATTTCATTCATTTGTAAGCACGGTAGGCAAGGGTGCACATTCATTTCTATTCACGGCAGAGATTGAAACAGAAATGCGAGGGAAAGCATGGCTTCCGAATTCGGGGCACACCTTATGCGTTACGCCACTGTTTGAGGCGCTCACATGAGATACCTGTGACAATAGGGTAGTTTCCTTCATCAAAGAAAACGGAAGGCATTGATTGCGATTCGTTACCCACCATTATCGTATTCATAATATACAAATTATTTCGTTTTAGAAATACCGGTTTAGACGAATGGCAATGGTCAATTTTATCCTCATTTGAAAAAGGCCAGATTGGAGCCCATGCATGCATGAGGTACAGAGCTCAGGGAAACATGTCTTAATAATCACCTACTAAAACTGCCAAAGGTCGGAAAGTTTCCTCCGTTTGATAAGGTATTAATAATCCTTATTTAAGCCAAGCGCTACCAGCTAGCAGGGTACTCTGCTACCTGCTAGCAGCCTGCACTATAGCGGCGCACATATCCTCGCCCCAAGGTCACCTCCCACGGTGGCAGCGGGAACCAGAACGATGTCACACGGGGTTTTCCCATCATTGATACTTAGCCGTCGCGTTTTCGCGCGCTTGAAAATTTTCACTTTTCATTTAGTCGCGAAAAATAGATATCGTCATTCGAAAATCTAAGAGCGTGAAATGCGTACTCCAGGAGTAATAATCTTTCGATTTAGGCAATAAAAAATAATAGGAAACCACCCTATTGATACTAAGAGGGATTAAACTATGAAGATAAAGGAAACCTAGGAAAGTGTGAATTTCATTGACCAATATGTCAATTCTTGGGTTTTCGGACACGAGAGAACCGAAAATAACACTTTTATTTACGAATATTCAACCGTTGACCCAGTAAGGCCACCGTCAAGGTCATAAGGGTGGCAAAAGGAATAGCATACCAACAAAGGTGTCGATCCATGGGTTTTGTAGGGTGCCCAAGTCATTGGTATTGTCCAAATACCCGTATTATTCACTAATTGACCTCCGAGGGTCACCACGGGGGTCAAAGGTCATAGAGTTAAAAGTGGGGCAATCATAAAAACCAAGGGGTCAAACCATAGGTTTTGAAGGGTGCCAAAGTCGGTTAGGCTGTTCGTAGATCCGTATTGTTGATATTTTGACCTCCGAAGTGTGCCTAGGTGGTCTGGTAATCATGTCAACGAGTGCTCTTCTTTATGAGCTGCGCAGGAATCATTCTTAATTCTCTAAAACATAGGTGTCGGAAGTTTAAAGACATGGTTGATATCTATGGGCCCTCAAACTTAATTCAGGCTAGGGAAAGTTAACAGCGTTTCCTTACCCACTTATTCTTCCCTTCTCTCAACGTGAATTAGCGTACCGATTTTGTGATTACGTACATTTTCACCACCAGGAAACTACATAAACTCACGGTGATAGTTATATTTTCGTGGACAGTTGACACGAACTTTATTTCTTAGCAATGAACGATTGAGACATGGATTCAAATTCGCCGCAAAGCGTGCCTCTCGCGGCCATATTAGGGTGCCTTCACAGCTCCGCGTTGCGTCGACGCCACGAGAGCTCCCGCTCCGCCAGCAAATTTTGCCCTTCACAGCTCTGCGTTGCGAAACGTGGATTCAAATTCGCCGCGTAGCGTGCCTCTTGTGGGCGTGACAACCGGGGCTCGCTACATCAGCGCCGCTATTTGATGCGACGGGTGGGAATCACAGAAACTAAGGGAGTGTAGAATCCTGTGTAGAGTATTTATGCATGCCCGTATGGAGCGATTGCAGCGCAACGTTTGACAATCGTGGGAACGACATAGATAAACAAACACTTTGTGTATTTTCATGATGCGGGTCCTATGACAACTAGCTGTGATATCGTAAGTGATGCGAAAGGCGACGGCGGATTCAGAAAAATGATCACTTTTCCGGTCGCGAAAAGCGAGCGCTCAATTGATCACTTTTCGCGACGAAAGAAAATGATCGTGAGATTCAAGCTTAAGACGCAACTGTAACCCTAAAGAGGTTAGAGTTACGTTTTAAATGCGGTTTAACTCAATAAATCTTAAAAGTAGAGTGCTATATGGGCGTCATAGTAACGTTTAAATTCCTGCTTTAGGCTTCCGCAACATTGGATTGCAGTTCTCTCCATAGTTTCCGGGTTAGCTGCGTCGAAGTTAATTTCCGATGATGCTTCGTGGCCTATGTTAGCCACATCTTCAGATCAGGCCTGAGACCTGGGGAGTTGTGCTTGAATCGCTCGGGATTGATTCCGGAACGGAATCATCCCGATCTCTCATTTCGTATCGGAATCTTTTTGCTCGCGATTTGGTGTGCTTGAAATTTTCAAATCAATGATCGGTTTCGAGTGTTGCTATCTAAATGCAACACGAGCGATAGACGTGGTAACTTCGGGTTGAGGACGTAAATACGGCCGTTGTTAAGGCCGTGTCTTCAAATATTTACACAAAAATGGCAGCAGAAGTTCAGATATCGCTGATATTTTAAATGAAGATAACAAAACATAAAAATGAAATCACTCTTCAATTTGTTGAAGATAAGTAATTCGAATCAATTTTGATTTTATTCTTCGTAATGTATAATGTTCTACGTCAGTTTTTACTTCTCATAAAATAAAAACAATAAAAAAGGAAAACTAAAATGTAATTATAAGTTGCAGCAATGCATTGGCAGGAGGTGACGTTGAAACCAGTTGAAACTAAATGGATGTGCGAGCTCATGGAACGAGTGGGGAAAGGTAAGAAGGAAAATTGAATGAATGCAAGAATCGTGAGGTAAATATTTTCCATTTTTAACCACGAATCATCGACGGGGCTTCTCACAATTTTTAAAATGCTATAACTTTTTCGACGTATAAATAATAAATTAGCTTTCGGTCAATGAAGCATTGCTCAAGTTTATGTTTAGCGATAATTTTAATAGCTGTGAAAGGACCAATTCATCGGTATCATGACAGATATCTCTCTTTACAGTCTTGGGAAGGCACAAAATAAGCTTCCATGGGCAAAGCAGCCGCCCTATCAAAAGATATCATCCATACTGGAAGGGGGGGGGGGGTCTCCAGTAGCTTCGGAGCTGAGCGAGTTCCAGCGGTGGATGGCCGATATAATTGGTGCAAATGCAATACATGGCCAATACAATCTTAATGAGTCGGTGATTGTTTCTGATGAGGTGTGCTTTTTTCAAGTTGTCCTTTAAATGATGATCTATCTATACAAAAGGTAATTACTGTAATACTATTATAAATTTGCTATTAATAGTGTAAAATGCTTTTATACTACAATGGATGAGTAATTTTGTTTCAATCCACACTTACTAATTTTGAAGATGGACATAAATAACAAGAACTCTTCCAAGTAACTTTCGGCGATCAAACATTATTAAATATACTTTTAAGTAATTCCTCTGATTTCGAGATTTGTGCCGGAATCGTCAACGCGTCCTGCGGTACATTCAAATATGCTCCTTTATATGGTCGTCGAAAGTTTACATAACTTTTCTCCATATGTATCAAACGCGCAGCCACGCATGTTGTGCAAAAAACTGAAAGTGTATAATAACATGAAGTTACGGCAGTGTAAATGCTTTTAAAATTTAGTAAACTTAAAGAACTCAAGATAAAGGGGCTTGATGATGTTAATGAAATATACTCATAGGCACATTACCCCGGTGCCTCTACAGCAAAAAGTGCTGCTTGCCTTAGTTTCTACCGAAAGCGATGATCTTCCTCCGAAATGGCTTCTGCGAGAGATTCCATCAAATCTCTCGCCAATACCTTTGAGAGACAATAAAGGCTCTTGAATTCGCCATCGCTCACATTGAAGGCATCTTCTGTTTCCCAGAAGTATCTTCTTCCAAAAGCTCCGCTTTCTGTCTTTTCTAATTCTCTCATTAACCACATATTAACCATAACATTCGTAATTCTGTTCAAGACTCTAATACGGAATTATAATATCATCTAACTACGACCACTCGGCTTTCATTCCAGCACGGAATCAGCAGATCCCGAGAAAAATCACATCTCAAAAGTTTCAATCACACCGAATCATATCGAAATCATCTGTCGCATATCACTCGCCCGGAAAATTTCGTATCGAAATTTTCAGGGCGAGTCCTTGGTTACGTATCAGAATTCATTCTGAGTGATTCAAGCACAATCCCCCTGATCCAACTGACTGATCTCAGACAGATTGACCTTAGACCTGATCTGAAGATGTTGCCAGGATAGGCCACGAAACGCCACCGGAAATCAACCTCGACGCAGCTTACCCGGAAACTATGGAGAGAACTGTCACGGAAACGTGCCATATTGGCGTTACTTCTATCACGCTTTTCGCCTCCTTCACCAAATGTTTCTTTTACTGCTAATAGCAGTGTTTCTTCCCTCTGCCCTCAACGCACATGCAATTAGACGAAATCTGCGTCATCTCAGGAGGCATCCGTCATCCTTAAGCACCGAGACGTGGGTTTAAGGGCCCGTCTGGCCCCGGCTGGCCCCCTTCGACCCTTGCGAGGCGGGGCCCACCCTACCCAAATGCACTAATGGCCCGAAATGGGTCCGAGGGGTGCCCGTCGAATCCCAGGAGATCGAATGTCGCCGTTTATCACCCGTGACGGACACACATTGCTCTGGCCACGGAACCGCCCACCTAATCCTACGCCTTGCCGCATGCGAACGCTCCAAGGTGCCGCATGCGACCCCAAGCCACGTGACTTCGCTCAACGGCCAACCTCAAGAGTAACCCCTAGCAGGGAGAATTTCGGTTTCTGTGCATGACACAGAAGATACAATGGCAAAATCACAGAAAGTGGCATATTTAAGGCCTGAAATTGGATCGTAGGCTTTCTCGGCCAAGTAGTTGCAGGAATTCTTCTCGGGCTCCCCACCCGGTCGGGTTTTCCTTGGCCGACCTTTCAATGCTCGACTCACGCATCGTCATCAAGACAGATGAATGTCGAGCGAGTTCGATTCTCATTTTCCCCTTTGAAGTTGCGCGAGTCGACCATCGAAACGTCGGCCGTGGAAAAATTGGCCCGGAGGAGAACTCTTTAAGAATTTCTATAACTACACATGGGCTCAGGTTGGAAGGGTCTGAAATAGGCCGAGAAACCGATAAAAATGGCCTAACAAGGGAAATATATCCAACATCTACAATCAAATACCCATATCCAATTTTGTCCAACCTACATATGCAACATTTTGCACGTCCTTTACCTCCTAGGCCCTCTCCCTTATTCTTAGTTACCCCTGGTGGACTACTACTGGCGACTCTTAACAATGGATTAGCCCTAGAGCGAAACCTCGGTGAGGAGATATGATCGTACCATATATAGTTAGGGAATTTCAGCCATTAGAGTTTGTCTCTCTTGTCTGTCTTGATAATGATAGAGAAAAGCAGAATCAATGCTAGGTTAAGTCATTTAAACATGGAAACAAAATATATTTTATGCTTAAATATGTACGATTTGTAATGTGTATGACAGAGTATGAATACATTTCCCCTAACGCATAATTCATTAAAGTAATTAAAACTATAGCAGGTAGGTACTTAACAATTTTATTTTCCTTACTTCGGGAGGAAATCGGGTTCCCTTGCCATATTTCTCCTTCGTACATTCGAGTCTGACTAAAAAAAGAAATGGTAGTTCAAATTGGATGGTATAATACGCTGCCAGTGTTTGGGACCCTCATGAAAAAGGCTTAATAACGGAGTTAGAACGCGTGCAAAGAAGAGCTGCCAGGTATGTGAAAGGTCGTTACGATAGTCTTGTTAGTGTAACTGACCTCTTAGATAAACTCGGATGGGAATCTCTGTCGGACCGTAGATTGAAAAATAGACTAAACCTTTTAGATAAATTCAAGAGCAGTGTCCTTTCTGACGAAGTTAGCCATATCTTGCGGACGCCAACATACTACGGAAGATCAGATCATATGAATAAAATAAGAGAGATAGATTGTAGAACAGACAGATTCCCAGTGTCATTTTTTCCACGATCAATAAGAGATTATAACGGCAGCAATAGAACACGTAAATAGATTGCATGACTTGCAGTATAGCCTACTAACATATGTAAAAATTAATGCATGTTTCTTAATATAATTATTATTTCTAACAGCATATAGTAGTATAGTTTGTTAGTATACGGGACGTTTTTAGACGGTGTGGTGTGCATGTGGGAGTCCAAATGCATGCTGCATGCTGGTGACTGATCACCCCCTGCCAAACACCCTAGAGGTGGCTCGCAGGGTATTATGTAGATGTAGATGTCATTATGTCCTTAATATCAGTTTCTCGGACCGATGAGCAGAAGTGGCATACACTGCTACCGCCCCACCAAGACCACTACATTATGGTTGGAACTACAAGGTGATTTATTTTTAGAGGGCAAAAATTAACTCCATTTGAATAATTTACTCATCAAAATATTTCTGCAAATTATCAGTCAACTGGAAACTGAGCTAAGCTCGTTATGAAATCTCGTGAAGTGCAATAACAAATTAAAGGATAAAAATGTTATCTAACTCCTGTACGGCCTCACTCGGAGTATACGAATTAATAAATCACAGAAAAGTGCAGGTAGATTTGCACTGCTATTTTACGATAGGAATTGAGCATCTACAAAGGACTAAATAAGCTAGGCTATGATACTTATCTTGGATATGCGTCAAAAGCCTAATCCAGGGAGGAAATACTGATCAGCCAATTCAGTAAGTAGTGAGCAATTACATGCGCCGACTGCCATTTAACTGTAGAACGATTTACAGCAATAATAGGTTACAAATAGACAGCAGAGTGAAATTTTTCGTAAAGGACAATTTTTGCCCAAACCATCGCCAAAAACGAAAAAAAATTGCATTGCTCGCACGATTGGCTATATGTTATTTCTCTTTCATCAGTTGAATTTTTTATAGTTTACTTAAATCTCCCAATTGTTTACTTTATTTATAGCTATTTACTATGGTAACCTCATTTAAATATTCCTTTACTTGTACTTTAGAGTTATATAGAAGTGAACTTATTGTGTGGATCCAATGTTCGATTTCGGACGTATGGTGGAGGAGTGAATGTAGGAGTTGTAGTATGATATTCAAATGGAAATATTGAGTAAAATTGTGATTAGATCGTACTCTGGCGTACATTTTTATTTTCCTCGTTTAACCAAAAGGGTAGTTTGTAATACTGTTTCAAAGAGCCTTTGATCCTTTTGGAAAAGATCAATATTTTAAATGCAATTCAAGAGCTACTTTGGTTCTTTTAGCCTTCTCGTGTATTTTTTTTATAATTTTAATTATGAAATTGAGAGAATTGTAATACAATGAAAAGAATAATAAATACTTCCTCAATCGGTTTTTGGGACATATCGGCGATAACAGTGAAAAATATCCTCAAGCATATTTTCATGAAAAATCCCATTACGAGGGCGACTTGGCAGTAGGTAAAACACCTTTAGTACACATTACATACCTTGAGCGATACGTTTTGAATACTCATTGAGCAGAGTGCGAACAATCGCTGTTCAAAGGGTACTGTAGCAACTGAGGATGAGACATTCATGACTCACCCATGGCAAATAGCACTATTGACGGGATGGCTATCCACGGGCAATTGATCTGTCCACCAACCATTGTCCCGCCTTGGTCCATGGCGTGCATGAGGCTTCACATATCAAGACCAAGAGGAGTCACCCCAGCGGTATGCGTGTCGAAGGAGAGAGGGCATGACAATGGAGTGGAAAATCGCCTCTCACACGGGAAGGAGACAGCTGTATAGTAGGGAGGTGGTGGGGGTGGGAGAGTATGCTTCCGCTGGGGCACGACTGACTGCGACAGGTCACGAGTTGCCATGGCGACCCCAGTGGACCACGGAGGGGCAAAGAGGGAGAGGGGGCAGAGATACGGCTCCTACTTCTTCAACGTCGATTATTATTGTAACGCAGTCAATGTGCACAGAAAAATCCCTGGATTATTCCCTTCATAGGATGATCTTCGACCATTTGAGCATAAGAAAAAGTTTACTTAGAATACGTGCTTAAATTGTTATCTGGTATTTAAAAATTACAAACGCATGCACGTTTAAGTTTTGTGATCACCTCCTGGAACTATTCGAAGAAAAATGCAGTATAGCAAGCGAAACTGCTATCCACGTAGTATGAAACATAATAAAGATACACCGTTGTATGTTCTACAAAAGTTTTAATAACCGACCCAGGTTTCGACAATTCACAACGTCATTTTCAAAGGTGACGACATTGTGTGTCGTCGAAACCTGGGTCGGTTATTAAAACTTTTGTGGAACATACAACAGTGTATCATTTTTATGTTTACTGTCACCAAGTTCCACAATGTATCGCCATCCAGCCTTAAGTTTATCCGCGTAATGATGGAAAAATGTTGGTCGAAATCAATTTTTCGAGCGATCCAATTTTATCGAAATGAAAAACTAAAATTTTCAGCAAAAATCGAAATCTACCTAAATATCACTTAAACGAAAAGTCGTTGGTTCTATCTAAAAAGAAAGTTTGAGCAAAAAAGTTTACTATTCATTGGAAAAACACTCAAAATACGCATTTGAGTATTTGAGAAAGTCTACTTAGAATGCATGCTTGAATTTTTATCTACGATAGTAGTTAAAAGTCACAAGTAAAGTTTTGGGATCACTCCTTGGAAGCATCTGGCTTTCCTAAAATTTTTGAGAAAGATAAACCGAATGAGAGTCTTTTTTGGCAATTGAGGGCGTGCCTTTCCAATTTTACCAGCCTTAAAGAAAAGCCTTTCACGTGGGAGGGATATCATAGGCCGATAGTGATACTGCTGATATCAAACGAAATAGTCAAGATCAAAGCTGAAAATTCGAGTTTGGATCAAAACTCCAGAATCATGAATCGATCTAGATTTCCTTGATCTTTAACTATTAAAATTCGATTTTCAATTTTAATGGAAATCGACTTTTCCATCACCTACATGTCTACAACTGACGAGGAAGAAAAGCCGAGAGAAATGCAGAGATCAAACCATCACCACAGTGCATTGGTCAACATTGAATACCTAACCCGGGGTAATACCCGAGAACAATTATCAAAGAGTATATCTGGTTTTGCTAGTAGTACTCGTATTTCGCGTCGCCCAAACGACGGCGCGGGATTCTTTCGCTGTGTCCTGCCATCCCTATCCCTACTCCGGAGACCTCTTTGGGATCCTTAATCACAGCGCCGCGGGGCCTCCTTATTTTCATTTCCCCCTCCTAAGGTTTGAGTAAAACAGTCGTCTAACTGGTAGACTTGACCTCAGAAGTGTGCTACACGCCAGACCCACCCAGGGACTTGATCCAATATTCAATATATTTACAAAAAAAATCTTACGGATGAATTAAGATCCAATTTTTTGTCATTTATGACGCCAAGAGTGTCTTCCACCTAACTCCGTAGGTTTTCCTCCCAACAGTACAGCAACCAACACAAAAATTAAAAAAAATATTAGATGCGATACACGCGAAAATTTTTATAAGTTTAGAGCATGAAGAATAACTTGGGGAAGGGAGTAGGAGAATTAAGATTGGTGGGTGGGAGAGCAGAGAAAAGCCCAATTAACCAGCAATGATAGCAAACATGATGAAGATACACTTGTGTAAGTTCCACAAGAGTTTTTAATACCAAGGTATTAAAAACTCTTGCGGAACATACAAAAATGTATCTTCATTATGTTTCCTGTCAACAATTTCCACCTAATATCGCCTTCCAACCTTAAGCTGATCAGCAATGATAGCCTCAAAAGGCACGAAAATACCCAATAGACGGAGTAATTTCAGTCCAAATGACACGATATACTAGCTTGACTAAACCTATACAGCGAAATGGGAGGATATTTATTAATTTATGGATAAAAGAAATATCCTTAAATGAATGAAGGTACTGTAAATGCTAAAAACGGAGTTGATAACTTCCCACGGTCGATAGGATAGCCAAGAATTAGCCAAATTCTAATCGCTTCCACTCTTGCCAGGTATTTTTTACTAGACAAAGCTCCACCTTCAGTAATGCTCTTTCGATCATAAGACAATGACCGAAGTCGACTTTTGGTCGACTGAAAAATTAAAATTTGGCTTCGAAAATTCCACTTTTGGAGCAAATATCGCCCATTGTTTTAAGTCAGCTTCAACCTTTCTACCGAGTGCATGGGGAGAATATTTGTAAAGTTATGAATAAAATTCAATTTTACAAGCAAATAAAGGTAATTTGAAACAGAGTTGACTTCCCACGGCCGATTTGAGAGCCAAGAAATTGCCAAATTTGTATTTTTCTACTCTTTCGAGACATATATCTCCTGAATTCAGTCTTTACCTCTGTACCTTATTGGAAGATCTTTTACCATCAAAGGTCTTTCAATCTAAAGTCCATGACTGAAGTCGAAATATGGTCGACTGAAAAATGAAAATTTGGCCTACAAAAACTCCACTTTTTTTAGCAAATTCAATTTTTTTAACTATGGTTTTTATGGCGAATAATAAAAATTAAACGAAATATATAACACTTTAACACAATAACCGAAATAAACATTCGCGGAGCTGCTTAGCATAGCCTCTCTTGAGCATTACTGGGGTTCAACACTAGTACGGGATTGGTATCGACCTGGCATTCACCCTAAGGACGCAAGGCACCCGTAGAACCACCGTCAGGCCACCTCGGTACAATAAACTATACAAAATATCAATATTCCAAGTATATACTATGTCGCTATGAACAATAACAAGGAATATAAATAAATAAAGGATCAAAAGTCGACCATCGATTTGAGTCGACTTCAACTTCCCCCCCGAGTGGTCCACGGACGGCAGAGGAGGACGGGTGCAGGAGGATTCTGGGAAGGGGGAAGGACCCCGCCGCAGGAGGAAAAGGAGGAGGAGGAGTAAATATCCATTTTGTAATATTTAATGCTGTCAAGGGCCAGTTGCCTTCATTAGGTTTCCATCACACTTTTAACTCAAACATAGATCTTCTTAATTTGAAATCCTCGGCTTTCGACGCTCATATGTTATGACCGGGGAAAAAGGTTTTCGTTTGGAAATAAAAGTTATGGTCAATTAATCACGGAGGCAAAAGCTGGCGAGAAAATGAGAGGAGGACAAGGGTAGGGTGGAAGGAGGGAGGGGCGAGAATAGGGGAAAAGAGGAGACGGGGAGGAGAGGGGAAGGAGAGAGGGGAAGGAGAGAGGGGAAGGTGGCCCAAGACGAGAACGGCGATACCCTCATTGCGGGCAAATTTGAGAGGATTTTACTGATAGATTCAAATATAAACTTTGCTATATTCCACGCCGTGTTTATTTTTAAAAAACTCTACCGTTTTCAACCTATTTAGGTAATTATAAAAATGCACTGAATTGTTGAGGCCTTAACTTTGTAGAGTTCAATTTTAACATTTCGTCAGGCGCAACATTGGAATTTCTGAGTTCAGGCGGAACGTGCCTGACAGGCACAGATTTGAAAAACAGCATTAAATCTTAGCATGGCTCAGTGGTACACCTTTAAAGTTAAAGCCACCATTATTATTGTACTCGAACACTAAAATGATATCTTAATTGCTATATTTTTACCCCTCTACACACCTTCATACGGCCCGGGGTAGATCCAGCAAGATACGATTTAACGTGCTCTGTAGGTGCGATGGTGGTTGGCGTAACATGGTGAAACTCCTTCATGATGCACAAAGGTTAAGAAAACACTTAGCTGTTTCACAAAATAAAATATATTGCGACCGGTTTCGATACAGCGTATCATCATCTGGCCTATACTGGCCTGGTGCTCTGTAGGCTATTAAGAATTAATGTATAATAGCACGTGAATTCTATAAGACCAGTGTTTTTATTTTGCTAACTTATTCAGCTAATAATGCTTCTATTTTGCTTTTTGTGCCATTAATTTTTTAACTATGCTAATTAATCCGCCACTGATCTGTCGGCATAAGTGCGAAAAGGAAAAGACTACATAGAGCATGTCAAAACTACAGCTACTATAAGAGCCAAGGGTGTATGCCTACTAATAGCGCGGAGAAATGAATAAAGAACTCGCGCTATGCCTGTCATATCCGTTGCGCCCGACGGAAATTTAAGTTACGCGTTACGTAAAATTTTGATAGCGTATGTGCTTACACTTCCACATGTATATACTCCCTCTAGTATGCAAGCTGCAGAAAGCAAATTTATTTTCCAAACTAAAGGGGAAAAAGAAAGTTTGATTTTCCTCTAAAGTTAAGAGGTAAGAGAAAAGAGGCAAAAGAAAATTTCATTAACCTATTGGTAATGGCCTAAATAGGTCGAAATTGGTAGACTTCTTTTTCATACTGTGAGGGATAGAACATATTATTTTAAATCTATCATGACACCATTCCACGAATTCAACTCGCAAACCATGCATTTGGTTTTTTCTGCGGTAAAAATGTTATAAAGTTCCTACTAGGTGTAGAAGTTACTGGGGTAATGATTGAAATGAGCGCTACGACCACTTTATTACGTGATAGCTCAATGCCAACAAGCTCTTTAGGGGGGTCTACACGATAAATTTACCCGCGCGGGCGGAAGAGTAAACAGTTACACCATCAAAATTGCACCGAGAAAACATTCAAAATTTTGCTAATATCCGAAAGCATGCTTAGAAAATAGCCTCTGTTTTCATTTCGTGTATCTATTCGAGCATTTATACAGCCACTAAACTGTACGGGAGAATGCATAGCGTCGGTGCGCCTTTATTCATAATAGAAAGAGTTAATGACATTCAATATTTTTCTACTTTCATAAATTCAATAGGGGAGATGGTGTACTGGATATGTAGTGGAAAATGTTCCAATAGCTACATACCCCAACATCCAAAATTAATTAAAAAAATTTGGCCATGACGTACACAACGAATGTTTCCCTGTTGGCGAATACCATAACATTTTGTAGAGAAAAAATTAATTAAAGCCCTGTCTAGCGTAGCAGTTGCACGAGCCATTACTCAGACGAATATCGTGGTCATATCTTTATTTAGTCGGTCAAATTCGCAAAGCTCTGACAAGTTACAAGAAACGGATATGAGGAATTTTGGACTTTTGACTTGGAGTTGATCGATGCATTAAAGAACCACTTTCACATGGTGGATGAATAATGGCCGTTAACAGAAGGTGCTAGTTCACCTATTTTAATTTATTGCCAACTTTGATGGAGTTCGAAAAATCAATTACTATTATTTGTCCTTAATATCCGCTGCCTACTTCTCGAGTTTTCGTGACGAAGAATCGACGACCTCTCACCGATAGGTTGATTACGTCACGGGCTAATGCCGAGCGGGTCGGCGCTTCTCAACTACTCCTTTGCCTTGTGCGCGGGCCTCGTGTGTATCGTTGATTTTACGCCGCTGTAAGCGATCCCTTCTCTGAATGAACGATTCTCCCTTAACGAGTGAGGATAAAAGAGAACTCTAATTACGTCACAAACTCGTGAAAATGGACTTCAGCATCGGCGTTGCTAAATTTAAGTTAAAGAGAGAACGGCTGAATCGGGAAGCCTTTTTTTCGCCCTATCATATCTTTCCCTCCCATTGGCTGCATTCCTGAATTGAGATTTCGTATTTGAGTAAACGACACATTTACATACTAAATTATTACATTTTTAAAATTCATTACGGTATTTTTCCTCGAAGCTAATTTTTTAACTGAAATATATGGGATGGTTCGCGTATTGGAAAACAATAAAGTAAATAAAAAATACATAAGCCTTGTAAAAATATAGGTGCATCAAATGGAGCTATGGTTAAGGAGCTATTGTGGCATTGATAAGCTATAAAATTTGTTTTTGGCATTGTTGAGCTATTGTTAAGCTATTAAATGGAGCTATTGTGGCATTGTTAAGACAACTGGTCATAAAGAATAATGAGCTTCACTCGGGAACGTACGTAAAATGCCCATGTGGTATATAGGAAGTGTTATGATTGTATTGCAACAACTTGGTCTTACCATGTTAGAATCGATTCTTCAAATAAGTGGAAGGATAAAACCTTTCACACAAAGCCTACTATATATTGAAGGACCCCACTTACTAAGGTGGATTTCACTCCGATCAGAAAATCAGGGAAATAGCTTCGAGAAGGAAAAGTGCAGAATTTATTTATTTTCTAATACAGGTAAACCACAGAAGAATGTACCGTGATTTGAGTTATAACCTTTTGCCAAGAGGTTTAGCTATCCAGTTGAGTTCCTACTCAATAGTTACTAGAATAGTTTAACAAACCGAAAAGCGAACGTGTCATAGTGGAATCACCCGAACAACGGAAAATGTTGGTAAGTGTATTTTGGATGGAGAATGATCCCTCCATTAAAATTGTTTGCTTTGTACTATAGATATGCAAGAAGAAGGGTACTTCGGAGCGTATCTGTTGCGCATGTGACCGAGTTAGTAGCATGATGGTTCGTTGTAGGGCAATCGGTAGCATCAGGGAAACAGCGATGCACTTTCTATGGTCCGACTAACGTCTGTTTGAAATATGAATTTCATTAACCCGGTAACGCCTGAATTAAAACGTTTCTGCGATTTTTGTGGCAATCATTTATCTAAATGTCAATGAAACTCTGACTCTTTTGGTGCAAAATGTATTCTTTTACCACTACGAGTTACGCCTAGCGGTACCATATGGTAACATATTTTGCATCATAACATCCCAAATATTAGGCTCACATCAAATAATATTACTTTATACGAGATATACAGGCTACAAAATCATAATTGCATAATAAAACCTTTGCATTAGAAATATATAGGGCGTAAGTAAAGAAAAAAAATGCTTGCTCTAAAAAATTCCGTTTCTCTGGGCTAGTTGATAATTCTCAAATTTCACACGGCTCTAAATGCGTAAAATACAGCTTTAAAATACCAAAATTTTCGGAAAATGTCATTACAGATGCTCTCAGCAATTTGAAACTCTCAAAAACCCTAATAAATTACGATAAATAATACAAAAGTTACGTTTAACACTGCACTACCAGCTGGTTATATTTGGTACCGCTAGGCGTTAACGGGTTAAATGGCGGAAAATATTAGGATATGTTCATAGATTTCATTGACGCCTATGCTTTTTTCCTGTCATGCAAGTATGGATATATTATAATAACCGACCGTTACAGATTATAGATTTCTATGCAAGTGTTGGGGAGACCGGGGTAATACCGTACGGAGGTGCAACACCGTGCACCATAATTTTAGATCCGCTGGAGTGTGTAGTGAACACTGAGAAGTACTGCTGCATAGGGGAAGAAAAGCGAAACCAATATAGACAATCTGGGAGCTTCTGCTTTTACGCACGTGAATGTGACGAAAGTTTTTCTGTTTTGTCAACTTTTCTTAAAATTTAAAAGACTAACTCCAACTGAGGCAAGGGAAAAATGTTATTAGTGACTATATGCAAACTAGTGGTTTTGAATAGCCCAGGTCATGGGCTATTCTTTAATGCCTCACTTAAGTCCTATATTGTTATTATTTCATGTCAGGGTTAAAAATGCTGCGTCATGTCGTTTTGGGGCAATTCCGTGCACTATGCATGGGGCAATACTGAGCAAGGTGTACGATATTGCCCCAATGCAAAGTGTACGGAATTTCCCAAAACGACATGACATGCAAGGTGTACGGTATTGCCCCTTGTTGAACGATAATGGCCCATAGTGTATTATAAATTTTCTGAGCAACTTGAAAATTAAAATGCTTATGTAGATAATGAAGGACCTTTGAATGTGTGAGTTGTCAATCCTCCCAAATACAGACGAACCTCGATAGCCCGTACACACGATAGTCAGAACACCTCAATAATTCGAACTACATTCATCCGTCGTGGCGTCAGTTTTTACGTATTAATTATGGATTTTTATACTTTGATGCTGCGGTAAAACATTTGATCGTGAATAGAAAAGGATTCTCCGTGCGGTATTGCCCCAACTGGTGTATTGTATGGCCCCGGCACTCGGGACAATACCGTGCAGTGCAAGGGTTTTATAAAATAGTTGTAACACTCAAAGTAAGATGAAATTTCCAAATATGGAGCAAATAATTGGTGGGAAATCGAATTTCCTTCAAAATAATATGATTGCCTCTTTCGTTGAAGTTTTCAATTGAAAGATATAAAATAAAAATGCTTAAGTGTACGCTATTACCCCGCTCTCCCCTATTTGTTTTACCTTCTTGTGTTGCATGGAGGAATGCACATTTGGTGGGAGCTCACTTCATCAACTCGTATATTTTCGTTTTATTTTTTAAATTGTTATTCACACCATTTTTATAGCGGTGTGGTGCACGCGTGGCAGCCATTCGATGCTGCATTCTGGTGATTAGCCAGTGGTCAATGGTTACTCCCCGTCAAACACCCTAGAACCCTAGAAGTGGCTCGGGAGGTTGTTTACATCTACATAACACCCGGAGCGACACCTCTAGGGTGTTCGGTCGGGAGAGACCAATCACCAGCATGAAACAGGAACCGTACAAATTAGGAGTCACATCACATAGTCATGAAAACACACATAGTAACAAAAGAATATGGGCACATTCATGTAAGTGATGTGAGTGAGCTACCACTAAGTTTGAATTGCTTCATGTAACTTGAGACCAAAACACAGCTAAAATTACGTAGAAAATAAAAATACCAAAAATTGACAACAGTAAATAATAATTAATGTAATACATCCATGAAAGCAAGGGCGGATCCAGGATTTTGGGGAAGGGGTGGCACAAGGGCCAGATAGACAAACGGTCTTATTATCTTTGAAATTAAAAACAACATACAAATATTACTGCCCAAAATGTTCTCTTCAATATAATATGAAATTAAATGATTGGGGCTCCGTAATCCACAAAACAAAACGAACGTAATTCTAACGGTATCAAAAATCTTGTCTTTTTTTAGCGTTTGATGAGGACGTGCTCCCGCGCCCCCCACCCGAAATCCGTCCATGCATGCAAGTTTAGAACAACGGAAAAATATAAGTATGCAATAAGTCGCCCTAGCGAGCGACGCCATTAATTTAACTAAACCAGACACCGTTGCTATCCCCGATAGTAAGATGAAAGAATGACATTTTAAATCTCTCTGTTTTGCATTCCATTTTCTTTATCATCATCTCTTCATCTCATCTACTACTGTAAAACGGTAAACAAAGGATGTTTTTCATACCGTTTGAGATGAACTTTTCTTCAAATTTACTGAGTAAATTTGGCTTATTTTTGATATACGCCTCTGTAAAGATCTCCATTCTAGCTCATCTGAAAACGCCGGACTTATAACCGTAGCAACTCATAACGAATATATCCGCCCTGTGCTGTTCTCCTTAGCCATCAATATTACCGCACATGGGTACCACAGCTGCATGCTCCAAATGAGGCCTACCTTGAATCTGGTAGCTCCTCTATTTCACATTTCTATCGCCTTTAACGGGAATTATTTTCTTTTTATGTATAGCGTAGATGTAGAAGCCACAATATAATATGCTGAATGAAGTACTTTTTTTCTAAACCAAGTGACTCTTGAAGTAAAAGCAACTGTCGTCCAGACGACCAGAGAATGTTCTAACTTCATCGGCAGATTGCCTTCATCATCAGTTGACAATTTTTATCTTTGCATGAATGTGGAAGTATAATTTGTTAGTATGAGTAACATTTTTATGACCTTTTGGTGCGCATGTGAGAATCCTATTGCATGCTGCATACTGTTCTACATCTACATAATACCCTGCGAGCCACCTCTAGGGTATTTGGCAGGGGGTGACCAATCACCAGCATGCAGCATGCAGCATGCATTTGGACTCCCAAATTGAACACCCCATGCCAAACACACTATCGGTGACTCGCAGGGGATTACATAGATGTAGATGTATTGGGGAACCCACCGACCAGTATCTGCGCTCATCTCCAGAGAAGCCACATCTATAATTTACAGCAGCAAGTATATATTTTCGAAATCAACTGACTCTTAAACTAAAAGCGATTGTCGTCCCGAGAAAAGCAGTACGAGATATGCGGTCGCAATCACAGGAATCGTAATGAGAAAGGACGCGCGACGCCCGAAGTAAAGCGATGACTGGAGCAATGAGATCTCCTCCGAGGCAAGAGAGAGAGAGAGAGAGCCCCGTTCCTCCTGTTGGTTGCTGCCGAGAGGTCGCTCTTCGACCGCACGATAATGAGGCCCACACCAACCAAGACGAATGGCTCTTTTTTTGTGTGTGTCCGAAGGTGAGGAAGTGGGAAGAGGGAAGGCTAAGAATACGAAATAATAATCGGGAAAGGGACGGTCAGTTTCACGTCGTGAAAGGGAGGGGAAGGTTGGGAGTTCCAGGAATCGTTTGACGAGTTAAGAGTGGTAAACAGGGCTTTTCTCTCCCCTCCTCCAACCCCGTGTTGAGTTTAATGGTTTATGTTGTTATTCATGTAGCTTAGTCAAGCGTGGGCGCCAATCAACGCCTCGCAGTGGGAAGCAGAGGGAGAAACGTGTCGCGGAGGCGAGAGTTGACCGGAGAGCCAATTATGAGTTAATATTGGCTCCCTCCCCTCTTCCCTTCCCGTGTGCCTCTTCGGGAGAGGGGAGGAGGAAGACGTGACCCTCCCCTCGCCTCCCCTCCAACACCTGCCCCTTTCCCCTCGCTTATTTACACACGCTAATACATTTTTAATAAATTACCTGCTCCAGCGTCCACCCCCACGGCATTCCAGCAGACAGTCGCGGGAATACCTCATACTTGCGGGGTGATCCACGAGTTGGGCCATCTCTTGTGATCCCCCTCCGGAAGATATAAAATGGGTTCGTTCACTATTTTTTAAATATTTGCCGATTACATCTACACATACTTAATACACTGCGAGCCACCTCTAGGGTGTTTGGCAGGGGGTTACCAATCACCAACATTCAGCATGCAAGAGGACCGCGACATGCACACCACACGATCATAGGAATATTACGCACACTAGCAAATTATACATGCATATTCATTTTAAAAACTTACTAATGGTTAGTAATTCCTATAGCAAATACATGCAAGGTTACAACTTATGGAATAAATCACATGTAATGAGTAATCCCAGCGAGTGACGCCTTTATTTAGACAAGGTTGCTATCCTTAACAGTACGAGGGAAGAATGAAATTTTATATCTCTCTGTTTTTTATTCTATATCCATCTTTTTCTTCTCTAGATCACGTCTATCAGAGTACGACGGTAAAAGAAGGATATGATTCAAGTCGTCTGAGAAAATATCTTCTTCGAATTTACAAGCAATAATTAAATTAAGCCTTAAATTACGAAAGAGTATGAAAAATAAACGAACCCGTACATTTCCGTAGCTCGATCCGTCGGATACTTCTCGAGCTGGACGCGGTGAAAAATTGACTCATTTAACCCTTTAGCAGAGAATTTGATGACTCCCGATATCATGCCGACCGCGTCACCGCCTTTCATCTACTCCTCGGCCTCGCGTGAATCGTTTCTATTTACACTCTCATGAGCGAGTCTTTCCCTCAATGCAAGGTTTCAGCCTAAACGAGTAAATGAATGAACAATTAATGACATCGCTAACTCATGAAAAGTGGGCCGCAAATTCCGCGTTTTCATATTTAAACATTATGGGAGAATGGCTGAATGAGGATTTCTTTTCATATTTGCGTATTTTTCTCCAAAATGGACTGAATTCTTGAAATGAATAGCAAGAACGTTCCTGAATGAACCGGGAAATGCCCAGAGCCTAATTTGAAGTTTTTTTTCTGAAATAAAGTACAAGAATGTGGAAAGGAATATTCGAAACCATCACAGAAGTAGAAGAATTGCGTTGAGGAGACGAAATATTCGCAAATTTGGTGCAACGAATCTTATACAATAGTCATTAAGCGATTCAATCCGGGGGTGTGTTCGGATAGGTTAGCGTAAGGCTCGGCCAAGTCTAAAGCGATGTCCAAATCCACGGTTATACGCCCTTCATGTCCAGGATGATGTCACATTTAAATGGTGACGTAAGGGAAGGGTCGTACAAATTCGCGCAGGCCAAGGGTTTGCTTGGTTAGAGAAAGATACTTAACCATGGGCAAGATAAATTTACGTACCTGCCATTTGGCACTCGCCTATATACAAAAGCTTAAATATTTTTATCAAATGCCTCTTTTGCAATCCATCTTAGCGTCCTTGAAGAAATATCGCCCAAAGAAAATGAGAACAGCGCATTCACGAAGGTGAAAAATAACGCACAGAACTACCATGAAAACAGGAGGAAGCTATGCGGGAGCAAATTAATTGAAAACTGGAACAAATTATTTTAATAAGCACTCACTTGCTCACTCAATTCTTCAGCCCGAGGATTGATTGAGATGGAAGGATAAGTTAGATTTTCCCAACATTTATCTGAAAAGTAAAAGCTCTCATTTACTTACACTGCAACTTACATTCATTAAATGTAAGATCGGGAAACCTGTTATTTTTATTTCGATAAAAGACTTTCTTGACACATTTGAGATTGAATATTTAGAAGTAAAAATATAAGCTCATACGAGAACTGTGTGGAGACATGCATCAAGCATTCCTACCGATAAGTACTTGAGCAGTGACGATTGCATTTGGTACTTATTGGTGATGCAATTTACGATTTAATATTCAGATGATTTATTTAACCAAATTCAAAAACAATAAATGACGAAATGACAGCAAATATGACCGACGGCTTTTCGAAAGAGAATCGTAATTTCTTCCCTTTAAATGGAAAAAATTGTAAATATTACCGCCATTTAAGAGGCTGGCATAATATACTTCATGTTAATGTTGACTCGTTTCATTCAAGTCTATGTTACAACCCATTATTTTACTAATATTCAATTTTTATCTCCACCAATTCCATCATTAAAAGGCAGATAGGGTATTTACTGTAGGCTGTAAAAGTAAGAGCTATTGGTGCTTGATATCGCATAACTCAGACAATCGCGGAAGAATATTTGCTACGATTACGATCTAAAAATTTATGGTAATTATGGATAAAAACGACACGTTCTAGTGCATTGAAAATTCAATACTTGATATTTACAAGTTAAATCAAAATATGATTACGGGTATAGTATCATTTACGAATGCAAACCGGTTTCAAATCGTTTACCAGCCATTATATTTCCCTAACAGAAATAAAAATGTAAGCATATCAGTCGAAAATAGTTATTTTGTACTGGGGAAAAAGGGAAAAAATAACTGTTTGGAAGTCAGAAAGGATTTGAATTCCTTTGCATGATTTATGACTCATTTAATAGGCGTGGCAGTATGACTCAAGAGTGAATAGGATGGATCTGTGCGCTAAGGAGAACATTAGTGACCGGATTGCAGGTAGCTCCAACTTTCATGGCGAAAAAATAATTTTCCTTTCCTACTAAGTTCAACTTCATTTGCATAGTTTAATTTGCACATCATTCCCGTGTGTGATAAAATTTAATGGTTTTTTATTTTAAAATCTTCATTTGGTTAGAAAATTATCTTTTATTCCGAATTCAGCAATTGCTCTTTCTAGTCACTTTTTTATTTTGTGGGGTTTACAGTAATCTACATCTACATAATGCCCTGCGAGTCACCTCTAGGGTGTTTGGCATGGGGTGATCAATCACCAAAGTTGTCCTGAAACTGGAAAATTAGCGCTTGCGCATTATAGCTATCGCTAGGATCACCCATTGCATGTTTTTTCGTAGTTCTAACCTTGCATGTATTTGCTCTAGGAATTACTAACCATTAGCAATTTTTTTATGAATAAGCATGTACATTTTTCTAGTGTGCGTAATATTTCTTTGACTGTGTGGTGTGCATGTGGCGGTCCTCTTGCATGCTGCATGTTGGTGATTGGTCACCCCCTGCCAAACACCCTATAGGTGGCTCGCAGGGTATTATGTAGATGTAGATGTAGATAGCTCAACCAAATACTTTCAGTCACCTCTCCAAACTTTTCTTAAGTTAATCCTGTCTCATTAATAAACTTACTATGATATTTTATTCGGTTTCAGAAATTTATAAGCAATTCCATTTTAAGGCTTTCACTACCACGCATTTTTTCAGAATTCTTAACTTAATTCAATTCCAAGGAAACTAATGTAGATCATCAGGTATAACTATGATTCCTCTATTTAAGGAAACTTAATGGTAAACTAAGCTTTTCGCCTGTTTTATAAAAAGGTTACATGGGAAATCACTGACAATATTTCGACCTGTATTCTCAATATGCTTGTTTAAATTCAACTACATAGTATCATATTGTAAATTGGCAATAAAATTATTTAGACTACTGCCATTTATAAATTGGCAATAGTCTAAATAATTTTCTTCATGTTATATTTAGCTTCAAGGTAATGTTTCTTTGAAAAAAATTGATGGTTTCCATTCGTACAAAAATGCTGGGCATCATTGGTCGTAAATAATTTGATTAAATGACGACAAAAGTTTGTCTTTCGTAAATGAGGAGTTTTCTTGGTTTTTAGCTTTTATAATATAGCTAATGCCCTTAAGTGCAAGTAATAATATAATAGAATATTTGATAAATCAGTGCTAAACTCCCCAGTTATTAGGCATTTATTTAGGAGACCAAGAGCTTCACAACAATGCTTTCTAGCGTTTTACCGCAACACTTTATTTCTAGAGTCCTTCCTCTTATTTCCCTTAAAAACGCACAAAATTATCTGAAATGGATATTATATTTCCCATGATTACACAGGAAGAATGTTTTAAGTAACGTTCCCGTTGCTGGCTAACTGATTCCTATAGTCTAATTAAACTATGCCTCGTCGTTTGTAGCATAACTTTGAGTTTGAAAATTTACATTTCAAAATGCCAGCATACCACATAAAAATAAGAGATATCAATGACTAAAAAATGAAAAAATTGAAAAATTACTCAATTTTAAAAATACTAAACAAAGTCTCCTCGAACGATGCTTACGTAACATAAGCACTGAAATCTCCGCCCGCAAAACTATCCATGAAAAATAATTTACAATTACTCCATGGGAAGAAGAGTCATTAACTTAAAATAATTACTGAAGGCGCCCCACTCTAAAGTGCCTTGATAAATAGAATTTACAAAAGATATATGAGAGCTTCATTCCTTAGCGCAAAAAAATCGTGTCAACGGTCAACATGCTTATTAAACGCCATATCTTTAACCTCTTTGATTGTTGGGATTAAAAGAGATTTCAAATGAAGAAGTGGCATGAAAAGAGAGAATTTTTTACTGTAATTTGAAATTAAAACCATTGCTAACGGTATGCTTTCCGGAAATTTAGTCCCATCGTAAAGTTATCTCCTCCAAATATTTACTGCACGTACACGTTTCTCTCGTGACAATCGTCTCTCTCCAGCGGTTGTGTGATACAACCACGGAACATTAATTTTAATTGGCTCCCAATCACGACAAAAGGGTTCCCGAAATCGCAGGCACTCTGGGAAACTAATTGAGTCAGCTGTCCAACTCGTGCAAGCGATGGAAGAGGAGGGAGTCCAAAGCAAGCCGCCGCGACACCTATTCGCACCATCTGTCTCCCGCACTCGTAGTCGACCACACAATAATAATTCGATTTCTCGCCAGATTGGATCGCAAGGGAAGCCGCAGTTCGGCAGACGAGAGCCCTGGCCAAGTCATCGGACCTCCGAAAATTATTGCGTCGATGAAAATTTGCTAGAGATAAAATCGAGGTTAGCTGCACAAATTCTGAAATCAATTAAATAAACCGCGGTAATTATGGAATAATTATGGCGGGTAGCATTAATTTTAAGATATTTTAAATTACAATTAAAATTATCAACAGCTAATCATTAAAATCATCAATAAATAATCATTAAAATTATCAATGAATAATCCGAACAACTTATTGCAATTTATTCACTTTCGAAAAGTTTTGCTTTCAAAGACGGCTTTCGTTGAAGTTAAAAAGCAGCGTATGGTTACGTCTACTTAGGTATCTACTCCTCTGAGCCACCTTTAGGATGCATGTTAATGGATGGCATGCCCACTATATAGTCATAAAGTAATAAATAATAACAGGCTCATATTCATGCAGGTAGTGCGAACTCATTCCAAGCGTTCATCACTCCATGCAACCCAAAGCTATTTAACACAAATATATCTACATCTGCATAATACCCTGAGAGCCACCTCTAGGGTGTTTGGCAGGGGGTGATCAATCACCAGCATGCAGCATGTAATTGGATTCCCACATGCAAATCACACGGTCTAAAACGTTACGCATACTTAAAAATTATACTACCAAATACTTAAAAATTAAACTTAAAAATACACTTGAAGAAAAAGCTAAAATTGGTAACTATCAGTAACTCATACATCCATCTGGTATATCCATGCTTGGCAATAATCATGCAAATGGCTGTACAACGAATAAGTAAATTTCATCCACCAACGACTATCACATCGACAAAACATCTATAATGATAAATTGAAGAAAAATACAGTGAAATTGCAGTAAGAACAAAAGTATAAAAATACTTTTAAAATCCAATCAGTTATTCTCTACATCTACATAATACCCTGCGAGCCACCTCTAGGGTGTTTGGCAGGGGGTGATCAATCACCAGCATGCAGCATGCATTTGGACTCCCACATGCACACCACACCGTCCAAAAAACGTCCCGTATAATAACAAACTATACTACTATATGCTGTTAGAAATAGAATATAGAATAGAAATTCAGAAACATGCATTAAGTTTTACATAGGTAGGTAGGCTACACTACAAGTCATGCAATCTATTTACGAGTTCTATTGCTGCCGTTTTAATCTCTTATTGATCGTGGAAAAAAATGACATTCGGAATCTGTCTGCTCTACAATCTATCTCTCTTATTTTATTTATATGATCTGATCTTCCGTACTATGTTGGCGTCCGAAAGATATGGTTAACTTCGATAGAAAAGACACTGCTCTTGAATTCATCTAAAAGGTTTAGTCTATTTTTCAATCTACGACAGAGATTCCCATCCGAGTTTATCTAAGAGGTCAATTACACTAACAAGACTATCGTAACGACCTTTCACATACCTGGCAGCTCTTCTTTGCACGCGTTCTAACTCTGTTATTAAACCTTTTTCATGAGGGTCCCAAACACTGACAGCGTATTCCAAATGTGGCCTAACGAGGGAAAAGTAGCTAATTTCTCTCACTTTGTCGTCGCACTTTCCTAATTTTCTTTTAACAAAACCCATTTTACGATTAGCTTGACCGGTTATTTCTCGAATATGTTTATTCCACGATAGATCATTATTGAGTCTAACCCCTAGATATTTCACGGATTCAATTGCCTTTAACTGGGTGCCCCGAATGATATAGTTACGCTGTAGGGAGTTATTCTTCTTCCAGAAATTCATTACGACGCATTTTTCCAAATTTAATTCTAACTGCCAAGCATCGCACCAAGCTTGGATAGCAACAAGGTCATTCGTTAGTTCATCTATATCTTGGCTGGAACGGATTTCTCTGTAAACTACAGCGTCGTTTGCAAATAATCGTAACTTACTCTGCACTCCTTCGCCAATGTCGTTTATATAAAGAAGGAATATAAAGGAAAGAGTGGGCCAATGACAGTACCCTGAGGAACGCCAGAAGTGACTCTAACCTCATTGGAGACTGCACCATCTAATACTACTCTTTGGACGCGGTCGCTCAAGAATTCTCTAATCCAGGAAATGACATCTTCGTCTAGACCATAAGATTTCAGTTTTATTATTAACTTTCCGTGGGGTACCTTATCAAATGCCTTTTTGAAATCAAGAAAAATCGCGTCTACTGGAATGTTCTCTTCCCCGGAGACTAAAATATCGTGGGCGAAAAGCGCTAACTGAGTTTCGCACGATCTACTTTTCCTGAATCCATGTTGAGTTCCCATTAATAAATTTTGCGCGTCTAGGTGTTTCATTACCGAGCTGACTACGATGTGTTCAAGGACTTTGCAAGAGATGGACGTTAAAGATTGTTGTAGAAAATGTAAAAGTTTTCAATTGCTGATTTGACTTGTTTTACGTTTTTTCATTGCTCTTTTGTTTTTTGGCTGACTGGGTTTCTATCGTGATTATTCCCTGTATGAGTCTTGTCTTGTTCTGCGCTGCGAAGAAGCAACCAATAAATTCATGTTGAGATAAGTCGATCTTTCATTACGGAACCTCAACATGGCAGCAGAGCGTGGTTCCTTGCGTTCCTTGGTTGCTTAAATAGTCTTCGTTGCTTTCAATCGTGTTTTTTCGCGAGTTAAATAACGTTTTCGCGCCACGTTCTCGTTTGGACATTTGCTTGGTTGCACTTGTGAACGAACTGTTTGCTGTTAAGTGTAAAGCATGGAGCTCCATGGAATCGAGAAGTTACGCGGTAGTGAGAACTGGACAATTTGGAAATTCTCGGTGAAAAATGTACTACGAGGTATTGAAAATGCATACGAGGTCTGCACTGGAGAGGTCTCAAAACCAGAGGTTGTGGGAAGCAATTCATCCTCTAATGAGCGCACTTCCTATGATGCAGCGTATAGAGTTTGGGACAAGGCGGATCGAGCAGCATGCCAAGTCTTGGTAAGGTCTATTGAATCTAAAGTGGCTGCTCTTCTCGTCGCGTGTGACTCGGCGAGAGACATGTGGTGCAAATTGCATGCTGTATTCGAACAACAGACTAAACAAGCTGCTCACACTGTTCAAGCGGAATTTTTTGGCTTCAATATGAGCCTCGCCGACGATATGGTCACTCATATCGCGAAGTTTGAAGGGTTAGTCTTACGAATGCAGCAGTTAAACGTGAAGCCGGATGAGTCATCGTTGATGGTTAAGTTACTGGACACATTGCCCGACGAGTACGAGAGTCTGAAACAGGCATGGTGGGCGAGACCTGAAGATCATCAGACCTTCGCAAATTTGGTGGCAGTGCTGACTTCTGATGAAATACGTCGTTTGAAACGAGCTGAAAGAAAGGAAGAGGCAGTAGCACTGATGACTGTAAAATCTAAAATTCAGGGAAATAGCAATTTTTCCACTTATGCCGCAGGTTCAAGTAGAAAGAAAGGGGAATCTTCACGAGAGAAAGTAAAAGATAAAAGGAAAATCAAGTGCTATGGTTGTGGTGGACAAGGGCACATGAAAAAGGATTGTCCTAGTTGGAAACAGAAGAGGGTACAAAATAAATATAGTGCGCAAGACCGTAATGATGAGGCTGATCAGGCTTTCATTAGTGAACTTTTGAATGCAGAGACTGTTGGTGATATGTGGGTTGTAGACACCGGTGCCACCGATCATATATCTAACCAGAAAGAATGTTTCTCTTCTTTTGAACAGTTTTCAACGCCATTGAAAATACATATTTGCGACAAATCCACAATGGATGCACTAGGTAAAGGGACAATCAAGTTTGAATCCTGTGTTAACGGTAAATTGCTACCGTGTCGCATGGAGAATGTACTATATGTACCCACTGCCCGGAGAAATTTGTTCTCTGTTGTTTCCGCCCTTGATAAAGGCTTGTCTTTTAAGTCGTCGAAAACTAAGTGTGAATTTCTTAAAGACGGTGTAGTGAAAGCTTGTGGCGTCCGGTATGGACAATTATTCAGACTCCACATCCGTGTGCTGAAGTTAGATGTAACGGGTGCCAAATAGATGAATGTAGCATCGAAAGACAGACTACAAATTTGGCATGAGCGTCTTGGTCATCAAAATAAAAGACATGTCCTGAAGTTTCTCAAACAACGGGGAATCGAAGCTACTGAAGGTGAAAGTTTTTGTGCCGCTTGCGTTCAAGGTAAGCAGCACAGGAGTAGCTTTCATTCAAGAAGTCAGCGAGCCAAAGAACCTGGGGAGTTGATACACGCTGACATCTGTGGGCCGATGGAGTGTGAGTCTCTGGGTGGAGCACGTTACTTTCTATGCTTTACATGCGATTACTCGAGGTTTCGCATGGTCTACTTTCTGAAGGAGAAGTCAGAAACTGCACAGAAGATTACAGAAGTGTTGCAGATCGTGAGGAATCAATGCAGACGACCTGTGCGTGTATTTCAATGCGATGGTGGTCGAGAGTTTGTCAATCATGAGGTAGAAAAACTGTTAAAGTCAATGGGTGTGGATTTCTGTGTCTGCAATCCATATACGCCAGAGCAAAATGGTTGTGCAGAGCGTAGTAACAGGACTGTGGTTGAACTCGCTCGCACTATGCTATTAGCAAAGAATTTGCCTAAAACATTGTGGGCAGAAGCAGTTAATACGGCTGTTTATGTTCTCAACCGAACAGGCCCAAGCAGTGTGGATGGAAAAACACCGTATGAGATCTTTACAAGGAAAGAGTTTCATTTAGACAAGCTTCGGGTTTTTGGTATCAACTGTTACATTCACATACCAACAGTCCGTCGGAAGAAATGGGACCCAAAGAGCCAGCTTGGGGTTTTTGTGGGGTATTCTCAGAATATAGATGGATTTCGAGTGTGAATAAAACCTGGAAACAAGATAGTTCGGAGTTGTGACGTCGTATTTGAACCTGAGACTTGTGGGGGGCTGCTGACGTTATTTCCAACTGACGTGCATGATGAGCTGGAGCCTTCAAATGATCCTGAAGAGGACTGCGTTACTGAACCCACTGATAAATGTGAGAGAAACCTACGGGATCGTTTGAAAATCAAACCACCTGAACGCCTCATTGAGTCAATGTTAGCTGAGGTTGATGAGCCAAGCAGCTACTCGGAGGCAATGAAATCTGATCAGCGATTACTCTGGGAGAAGGCTATGGAGGAAGAGATGGCTGCCTTAAAGGAAAACTTGACCTGGACCCTCACTACGCTACCAGGTAATCGCAAATCCATCTCTAATCGATGGGTTTACAAAGTAAAACGTGCAGGTGATGGTCACATTAATAGATACAGGGCTCGACTTGAAGTGCGAGGGTTTAGCCAGCGAGAAGGAGTAGATTATAGTGAAACTTTTAGCCCTGTTGCCCGGCTCGATACTATACGAGCTGTATTAAGTATTGCTGCCAAGGAACGCATGCATTTGGCACAATTTGATGTTAAAACTGCTTTTCTCAATGGGGTTCTTGACGAAGAAATATTCATGAAGCAGCCAGAGGGGTATGATGATGGCACTGGCAGAGTCTGCAAGCTTCACAAAAGTTTATATGGGCTTAAGCAATCCCCCCGGTGTTGGAATAAGTGCTTTAAGGAAGTTCTTAAGGACTTTGGACTGTGTGAGAGTGAAGCAGATCCTTGCTTATTTTATGGGACAAATTGCCATGACAAACTGATAGTGGTCATTTACGTTGATGATGGACTTGTGGTAGCATCAAATAAACATAAAATTACTGAATTTATGCAACGTTTAGAAATGGAGTTTAAAATCACTAGTGAACCAGTGGGATACTTCTTGAACTTACACATAACTCAAAAAACAGATGGTTCAATCTTCATAAACCAAAGTTCTTATGTGAAAGAGGTGCTGCAGCGGTTCAATATGGCTGAAGCAAATCCAGTTTCTACACCAATTGAACAGTATTTGAAAGAAGAGGAAAGGAAGGATGCTGAGAAAACAAGTGCACCTTATCGAGAGGCTGTGGGCTGCCTGTTGTATCTGGCTGTTGCTACTAGGCCAGATATAGCATTCTCGGTGAACTATGCATCCCAATTCCTTGATAACCCAGAGGTAAGACATTGGGGTTTAGTTAAACGGATTTTGAAGTATTTGCAGGGTTCAATGTCACAGGGGATTCTCTACAGTTCATCTGAGAATGGTGGGGAACTAGTTGGTTACAGTGATGCTGATTATGCCAGCGACCCCACTACGCGGCGGTCAGTCAGTGGCATTGTGTTTATGCATAGTGGTGTTGCCATCACCTGGGCCAGCAGGCGGCAACAGTGTGTGTCGCTGTCAACCACAGAGGCTGAGTACATTGCTGCTAGTGAAGCCGCAAAAGATGCTGTCTGGTTGAAGAGACTCTTTGACGAAATTTCCCCATTAAAGTGTCCCCCGGTGTTGTTCTGTGATAACATTAGTTCTATTAAGCTTGCTAAAAACCCTGAATTTCACAAGAGGTCGAAGCACATTGATGTACGTTATCATTTTGTTCGTGAACAACTCCAAAAAGGACAATTATCAATTGAGTATGTTCCAAGTAAAAATCAAGTTGCAGATGTTTTTACTAAGCCTGTTCCAAGAGTACCATTTAAAAATTTGCGTTCTTAATTGGGCATGTGTGACCTTTAATTTGAAGTTGAATGTGAATTATTTATTTGGAATGTAAGGGTTTTCTTTTAATTTTGCTACTGATGAAGTAAGAGTCATTTTGAGCAAAAGAGATGTTATTGATATTTGATGTATTTCTTTTGTTTGTTATTACAGCAATGTAAACTTTTTGGGGGAGTGTTGTAGAAAATGTAAAAGTTTTCAATTGCTGATTTGACTTGTTTTACGTTTTTTCATTGCTCTTTTGTTTTTTGGCTGACTGGGTTTTTATCGTGATTATTCCCTGTATGAGTCTTGTCTTGTTCTGCGCTGCGAAGAAGCAACCAATAAATTCATGTTGAGATAAGTCGATCTTTCATTACGGAACCTCAACAAAGATATCGGCCTGTAATTGGATGGCTGTTCCTTGTCTCCACTTTTAAATATTGGCGTTACATTAGCAATTTTCCAGTCATTAGGTACTTCGTGTTGCTTGATGGATTTACTGAATATTATCTGCAAGTAATGGGCAATTTCTGAGGCTAGTTCTTTATATACGCGAGAAGGGATTTCGTCTGGACCAGGTGATTTATTTGGACTAAGCGATTTCAATATATTTTCTATTCCGAGAGTACTAATGTCAATAGCTGGCATCTTATGTATACAGGGATTGTCATCGGTCTCGGGTGAGTTTTTGGAAGGCTCCGTGAACACGCTCTTAAAGTAGGAATTTAATAAATTTCTTCGGACACCGTAGATCAAATATCTCGGAGTTAGCGCACTAGAATTAGCACTAGACACAAGAGGTAGCACAGGGAAAGGAACTGGTCCCCCTTCCCTGAATGCGTGAAATTTACACGCATGTAACCTAGTCCACGGTGAGCTTTACCGTCACCTAACTAAACCAACCTTCGGGTTGAATTGAGTAGAGCTTCAGATGAGACTTCTTTGCCCCATCCTTTTATTTACAACGAAATGTCAACAGTAGAAAAGCTATATTTACCTAAAAGACACTTACTTCAGCATAAAAATGTTCAGAAAGACGTATCATCTATTATCTCACAAAACACCAAGTTTTACAGTATCTCGTTAATATTTTTTTCGGTCATGAAAGCTGAAGTTAATGGATTCTCGCATTGGTGTTCATCACCTTTACTGACCGATGGTTCTACCCAATATGGCTAACGAGAGCTTGCAGCCAACTTTAAGTTGAGGCAAAGACCTTATCATTTTATGGCCAGCATTAAAAAAGACTTTATAAAAGGGAAAAGATTTAGGACTATTTCAAATCCAAATAAAAAGAGAACTGGAGAGGAAGGTGATAACCCTATGATGAGCAAATGAAAAAAATATCCACTTCAGAGGCCTTAAGCATTTATTACCGGCAATAAATTCAACAATCGGTTCAGTAATGAACATTGCATTGAACTTTGACTTTAAAAATATTTTTACGAAGTCTTTATCTGGATGCGCTTGTCAAAATAAATAGTCATCGCATGCAGGCGATAAAACTGATGTTTCCACCACCCGAAAAGATAAGACACATGCAGCAATTTAACAAAGTGAGATTCTGAAAAAGCAACGAAAATATAACTTCACACGTTTTCCTCGTATTCAGCGTTCAAATCCCTTACTCGACTAGATGATATCATCAGCACATAAAATTGCTTTGTTGGTGATAAATGGTAGTACGTAAATGAATATATATTCAAAATCAACCCACACCCTTTACAAGTGACATCAGATATGCAAACTAAGAATATGGAGTCATAAGTTTAGATAACTGAGTTTTAACAATGAAAATTGTTTAATTGATTCAAGCGTGATATAGTGGAATTTCAACATATTGAAATAAAAGGTAAAAGCCCAAAGTGATTTAATATTGCAATATTAAAGTGCAACTTAAATTAAAGGCAACGTAAGTTTAAAAAGCGCAACAACTTTATATTTCACTGTGACGAGACTTGTTTTTTGGAATTTTTCATGCAGAAAAATGGGAATAATGCAAATTGAAGCAGTTATTTCCACGGATCATACGAGATGGAAAAAGTCACCTAGAAGAACCAGAAAACTAGGGCTTAGGAAAATGCAGTGCTCGATCAAAATATTGTTGTGAATAGTCGTTAACACATGTTAATAAGTAAATAATAGGAATTGAATACAATATAGTTTAGAATGGGCGTGGAAGTCTAAAAACTCATCTTGGAGAAAATGAAAGAATATAAGATATTATATGATAGGACACTTGGAGTACACGGCATGTAAACATAAAAAAGGCAGAATATATTTTGGTCTTCTCCAGCTCAGGAATTACCCTGCCGTAGCCTTTGGTAGTGGAATAATATACAATGAATAAATAGAAAGAACAGTTAAAATGGTATGTTTGTAAAGAAGTAGACAATAGGGTGGTTTCCTTCATCAAAGAAAACGAAAGGCATTGATTGCGATTCGTTACCCACCATTAGTGTCTTCATAATATACAAATTATTTGGTTTTAGAAATACCGGTCTAGACGAATGGTAAGGGTCAATTTTATCCTCATTTGAAAAAGGCCAGATTGGCGCCCATGCGATGCCACTCCACGTGACGTCACAGGGACCTAGTTTCTATACGAGTAGATAGGAGTTTTACATCGTCTGAGGTTACCAATGCATGCATGAGGCACAGAGCTCAGGGAAACATGTCTTAATAATCACCTATTGAAACTGGCTAAGATTGGAAAGTTTTCTTCGCTTGATAAGGTATTAATAATCCTTATTTAAGCCAAGCGCTATCAGCTAGCATGGTACTCTGCTACCTGCTAGTATCCTGCGTCGCATCAGCGCTCAGAGCCTCGCCCCAAGGTCACCACGGAAGGTCAAGGTCTCCTTAGGGAATATGACCACCGCGGTGGTCATATTCCCTAAGGAGAGGAAGATCCATTATGGCGCATTCGTCGTTTTTTCTTCGTTAGTTTATTGTTATAAACTCAACTTTTATTTTCCATGAATTCAAATAATTTACCGCGCAAACAAAAAAGCAGAATACGTTAAACCGCATATTTTTATCTACTGCAGCACAGGAATGAATGCAATACAATCAGAGGTTGCATATACAGGGACTTTACTGCCTATTACAGTATTAGTAAAAGTCTATTGCAGGCACACAAATTTGCTGCTTTAATAATTTAATCGCGGTGGTCATATTCCTTATACGGTGCATCGTGAATTTCATGAGGTGTAAAGTGTGAAGATCTAAAGATTATTTTCATTGATTATCATAAAAATATAATACTGAAATACTTAAGACCACTCAGCACAGTGAATTACAATGTACAGTGAAAATTGCAAATTAACATAATATCCCAATTGTGTTTTGCATCACAAATGAAAATCCGACCGCACCTTGAATATGCAGCGAGCGTATGGGATCCAGTGCAGAAAGACTTAATCCGCGAACTGAATAAGATACAAAGGAAGGCTGCGCGCTTCGTCAAAAACCGCTACGGGCGTACAGACAGTGTTACCCAGATGTTAAGCGAATTAGGCTGGGAGCCGTTGGAGACTCGGAGGCTGCGCGCTAGGCTTAGATTGCTTGAACAATTAAGAATGGATATCTTTAAGAGCGACACAGAGAACATAATCTTAGAGCCACACTATATTTCCAGGTCCGACAGAAGCGATAAATTAAGAGAGATTTTTTGCCGAACGGATAGATATGGGAATTCGTTTTTCCCCCGAACAATAAAGGACTTTAATAAACGCTTGTCCCAACCTCGTTAGAGCTCTTCTTTCTTTTTTTTAATAGCTGTAAACGGCTGGTGTCCTAACACCCCCTGCCACACGCCTTTTAGGCGGCTTGCGGGGTATCATGTAGATGTAGATGAAATTAAAGATAACCAGACCTAGGGACCAAAAAAAAAGTATTGATGAAGTATTTTTCAGGTAGTTACGAACTTGTTAATAAACGTGATTGACTGTCAGAGTGTTCCGCAAACATTGCTGTACCTTTTAAGATTTGAAATACTTTCGCTGCATGAAATCTCCTATAGGGTGCGAGTTTCCGAACCGTATTCTAAATCGGAAAAGTAGAAAATATAAGGCATAATCGATTGATGTATCGTGATTCCAGTATAAAACTATCATTTTTACATAATATACTGAACATGATGAAAAGTAAACCTTTGCAATTAGACATAGATTTATTAAAGAACGACCTAGATTTCGACGTGGCACGTCCTTTCACAAATTTATATGGAATTACAAAGTTTTATTTTTCATTATGATAAGTCTATTCCATGAATTGACGCCCGAGACAGTATTATCATTACGTACAAAAATTTCAGATCAGAATGTAAGCGCAGTTTTGGTGAAAAAAGATTTTTGAGGACCTCAATTTAGCTTAATATTAATGAATATGATGCGTAGACGCCTCACAATGCCATTTCTCGATCATTAATTTAATTGAAACTATGATTGAAGTCAAAATAGGTACTACGTCGTTTCAATGAATATAATGTATTATATGATAGGACACTTGGAGTACACGGCATATAAACATAAAAAAGGCAGAATATATTTTGGTCTTCTCCAGCTCAGGAATTACTTACCGTGGCGTAGCCTTTGGCAGTGGAACAATATACAATGAATACATAGAAAGAACAGTTAAAATGGTATGTTTTTAAAGAAATAGAAAATGTGATATTTCCAAACCGTGCAGTTTCATAGCATTAAGACTGCCTCTAAAAGCTGGAAAGCTGTTATTTTTTTAAATATATGCATCGCATTGACCACCTTCTGTAGATTTTGCTTCCTTTCAAATAAGTTTGTCATCTATGAAAGCGACACAATTTTTCACATTTGTGAGATGGGTATTTCTTTTCAATTGTGCATTAACCGCAGAACTTCCTTAATAGACGCAGGGAATCGTGTTGGAAGCATGAAGGCGAGCAACTCCACGAAGCAAATCAAGGAGGACGTCAGCGGGAGCAATTAGCGATGGGAGAGGCGATTGATTACGTGGCAAGCGATGGAAAGGGGAGGGTTAAAAAACTCGAACTCAAAGACTACTAATCTTCCCACTGATGACTGCCATGATGATCATCTTCGATTTCCCTCAGGGATTGGCATCACCTATTGGCGAGCGTTCGACGTGCTTCGCAAGCGAACATTCCTTGCAGTGTACGGCTCTCTTCTGTATTTAATTAGCACTGCGAGTCCATTGAAAAAACCTAGGATGGGGATCACTATCAGATCTCCATTCAAATCATAGGCGTAAAGTCGATTTTTATAATCCTTAGTTACAACTCGTCTACTAATGGCGATAAAGGCCGATGAACCCACTTGTAATCATCATGTGCAAATTGACAGCCAGCAGTTGTACCTTGAAAATGATGTAGTAACATCGAAACTCGAGTCGAATTAAATTTTATTTTTGTGGAAAATTGCAAGTTAAGTGTTTCATTAGTGTTATATAATACAACTAAAGAGAACAATATACGCTTTATCAATATAAATACTTCATGGTTGGTTGAATCTAGCGATTATTGAATCTGACATCCGCTCTTACTAAATTATTTAACTAATAGTGATAAGAGATTTTAAAGGCAGCGTTAAAACTCACAAATAGATTAGATGACTTGTATTGTAGCCTACTAACTTGTGTGTACCTTAAATCATGTCTCTGAATTTTATCATCATTTGAACATCATGTGGTAGTATTATTTGTTAGTATGAGTGAGGTTTTTTGGACTGCGTGGTGTGCATGTGGGAGTCCAATTGCATGCTGTATGCTGGTGATTGATCACCCCCTGCCAAACACCCTAGAGGTGACTCGCAGGGTAGTATGTAGATGCAGATGAAAAGAAAATAAAAGAAACAGACTGCAAAACAGAGATTTAAAATGTCATTCTTCCCTCGTACAATTGAGGAAAGCAACGGTGTCTCAATTAATAGAATTAATGGCGTGAATCGCTAGGATGACTCATTACATGTGATGTGGCCTTGCATGTATTTGCGATAGAAAATTACTAATATGCGGTGTGCATCTGGCAGTCCTCTTCATGCTGCATGTAGGTGATTTGTCACCCCATGCCAAAAAATTTAGTAGTGGCTCGCAGGGTATTATGTAGATATAGATGCATATGAGTACATGGGGCAGATAACAAAGGATACTAGGAAAAAGAATATCGGAGCGGTAAAGAGACGAGTTTTTGGAAAAGGAGGAATGGAAGACTGCAGGGTTGATCTCAGAATTGCAGAACTCTACATCTGCATAATACCCTGCAAGCCACCTCTAGAGTGTTTGGTAGGGGGGTGATCAATCACCAGCATGCAGCATGCAATAGGAATCTCACATGCACACCGCACGGCACAAAAAACTTTACATACGATAACAAATTATACTACTGCATTCAAGCAAAGGCAGAACTTGCCAAATACTCTATAATGAGTTGCAATTTTTATTAGGTTGCTTTGAGTCCAACCACTTTGGCAGTCAAATGAATAGCCCAAATCCATGCCACACATGTTCACGTATCGTTTTTGCAGCACATAAAGCTACCTACGTAAAATTCAGCTTAATACAAATTTTGCACAAACACTAGCTATCTCTCAAACTGCGACTGTATCGCGAAAAGAGGTATCTCCTCAGGGGCGGTCTGGGGTGATTTTGGGCCCTCGACTAGGGCTCATGATGACTCTTAAAAACTAGATAAAAGTTAATAAAAAATTTCAATTCCGTAAGAAAAAATACTAATGAAATTGAGAATGTCACAGCATATAAAATGTAATAAGGAGGGGTGGTTTCTTTATATATTTAGTGAATTTGTCCCTTGAAACTGCACTTAAATCTAAAGAAAAACCTCTAAAATAACCTTTTTGAATGACCCCTTCAAAAAAAAGAATTAGTTTCTCTTTTATTTTCTGACCCTTAAATTTTATTGCAGACCAACCGACCTGGCCAGACCGCCCCTGAATCTTATAACATATTACGCAGAAATAAATAGATATGACAGCATAAGCTTCCGGCTGAAGTACTGTGGATTTTAATAAAAAAAGCTCAAATTTGGCCTGACATTCTGATGCAGGACCAATCACGCTAAATACTCTCATTCGCTCATGCGGGTCGCGTGGTGACGGGAGTGTAGACTTCCCATCATGTGAGGATCTAATCCCGGCGGTGGCACAGATTATTTTCAGATTTCTGAATCACAACTGAGTGTTTTGTGAATGGCAAATCAAGTATAGGACTACGAGCGTCGCGTCAAGCAATGGTCTACTAAGCGCCTTTCTTTAAAAACAGATTAATCTAGACTTCAGGTTCCTATCCATCCATGCTTCCACAATTAGCAAATGCTCTAAGTTTCTGGTCGCCTTCTTTAATTATCGGTACATATTCGGTAACGCAGTCGCATTGTGAACAATCGCCATTGCTCTTTAAAGAGAAATAGCCCTTTATTTTTCATCTCGAGCATGTAAATGGCGTCCCTGTCATTCAAAAAATCACCGTACTTGTATGAGAAACAGCGAAACAGTTTAGGCTACCATCGACTAACATCGTACATGAAGATTTGCTATACCATGCTCATCCTCATCATTTCAATTCACTTAGAGCATCATTTCTATTCCTATAGTTTCATAGTTTCACATGGTTTGCTGTACGTGGATGAAATTCATGGAGTAAATTTGCGCTGATGCAATAATACAAATCTCGTACTGGCAAACGAGAAATATGCGACAAATATAAGCATTTATGAGTCATTAGTCGCAGCTGTTCTTGCACGGAACTAATTGGTCCATTAATTCATATATCAAATGACCCTCCGCCTCTCGTTGTGTATATAAACGAGGCAATAAAGCAGCCGGAACGATTGCTTTGCCTCGCTTCTGTCCCACAGCTGTCCGTTGCAATGAGAGAATAGAGCGGCAGGGAGAGAGATGAGGAAGAAGGTAAGGACCCTACGAAAAGATCAAGTGGAACACATTGGGGTGTTGTTGAGGCGATTTCAAACTCAAACATGGAGAATTGCCATGGGGCACAACTTGTCTGAGGCCGCCTCGTTAGGACGAGATGGAAGGCTCTGCCCACTTATTTCAGCCGACGACGGCTGTGTTAAGCCTAAAAATCATACGATCTTTTTTATTTTTCATCCCTTTCGATAGATGGCTCTAATGATTGTACGAAGCCATGTTTGAAAAACACATAAACAGAATAATTAGCTAAGGGTTGCCTTAATTAACAAGGATTCCTATCGAATTTTCCAATATTGAGGTCGTATCGTTCAATATTAGAAGCGATTAATGAAAACACAAATTTTCACTAAATGAATCTACCCCTCTAATCTTCACTTTCCATTTTCATACTCTGGAAATGTATGGCATTCATAGCCATTCTAAGCATCTAGAATTGGGACTTTTTTTTAAAGTTTGAGTATTAATTGAATGATATTTAATAAAATTGAGAACATATTTGAAACAAAGTAACAAAAGAGAATGAAGATAAAAGTAAGAACCATAAAATAAATTATCAAGCTGTCTCTTCCACGGTCCTTGAAAATCTATCGCAGGAGTTATCTCTCATAAGGTGAGAAATAGCGATCAGGTGATTCAGGGATTGCGGTGTTTATCGTCCCGATGTTTTCTGAAGACTGCAGCCAAAGAAGTGAAGATCAGATGCCTCGCTGAAGCTATTTAATTCTAAAGCCTCGCTGGCAACAACTTGACTTGGTCAACCCCAACTAGTGCGAGAAAAACTGCACCAATGACTGTACAGACCACGCATTAATATTTAAATCGGATTTAGGGGACTTCTGATAGTTTAAGACTGCAATAGACATCGCTTTATTTTATAATATTGGTTATATTCACGAAAGAGTGAAAATGTGATTCACAAATGGATACATCAAAACGATTCTGTAGCTCTAAATTATAATGAATTAGCGTATGCTCTCCCGAAATCTCAACTCTAAAGTCCCGCCAAGTTCAGCAAGTAGGTTCATGACTTCTTCCTGAAAACCAATATCTTTTGGATATTTTATGTTTCAAATTATTTTCCTTATAAAACCCCCGAGGTCAAGAAAAACAATGGTCACAGCGACTGTGGATAATTTGAACTCCTTAAAATTTTAGTGACCCTTTTTCCAACTACTTATGCGACTATTTTCACGTAAATAACGTGATCAGTCTTCATATACAGCACCCATTTCTGATTGAAATTTCCTTTAAAATTACCCGCTCGAGTATATGCAGTGTGAATATGCCTTTTAGATAACGAGAACATTTTATATCACATTTCGTCAAAGCTTCACATTTATATTCTAGCATTAATAATAATTTTTACATGATTAGGCTAACAACACCCTATTAATTTTACAAAATTTTGGATTTCCATACGCAATTTCCAGAAAATTTTGTATCTCGAAAAGATTATTTTATTTGGAAATCAGGCGATGAGCTTCAAAAAGAGGAGTTTATTTTGAAAGTGCCTTGAAAATGCCATCAATACTTCTTTAACCACCTCTAGTCAAGTTAAGTTGTTGCGAACGAGATTTAGGGACCACAGGTTAGCCCAACCAGCGCCTCCAATCAACCGAAGAGCGGCCGAGACGAGAACAAGAGTTAGGAGGAGGGGAGCGCTGGAATATTTCACTGCGAATTGCTTTATTATGTGTTTATCAACTTGGCCATTTTCAGATTATCAATCTAGTGGCCCTCGGCAGTCTATCCTCGCTCTCTCTCTCTCTCTCTCTCCTCGTTCACCTTCCACACACTCATCCCTACCCCCCACCCCAAAATCCACCTCCTTCACCCACAAAACCCCTTCCCTCTCTCGCCATCCGCGTGATATTTTAAGGTGTGGGATCCTCCTGGGCCGTTGGAATGCGTACGAAGGGTGGCCTCCCCCCAAAGGCGAGTTAAGTCTCCCCCATTCGGAGAGAGAGGATGGTTCTTGGTGGAGGGGGGGGGGGTCGGTTTGGCCCCCGGGGGGGCGTGGAGGCCCGGATGAAATTATTGCGGGGCACAGCTCGGTCCCGGGCCTCTCTCTCCGTGGGATGATGTATGTGCGGCCCAGAGAGATGGTGGGGAGGGAGGAAAAGGGAAAAAGTGGTGGAGAGGGGTGGATTTGAGGAAGAGGTGGTGGGGTGGGGATACTACAGGGGGTGGGGGAGGGTTTAGGAATGATGAGGGGGTGGGTTAGGGGATAGGGGAAAGAAACTACCCCACCCCATCCTTTACCCCTCCAACCCCCTCCTCCCCCTTCCGCCACCACCACCACCTCCTTACGAGGGAAACAGATTTCCTCGTGGAGATGTTGATGGCCGTGAAGCAATGAACAGATGGCCAACTTCATTCTTGCTCTCCCCCGAATAAGTTTTAACGCTCCGTTTCGGAAATTCCGACCCGCGCAAGGGAGGGAAGGTGTGTGAGCGGCGGAGCGTGATTCAAAGGGAACCGGAGTCACGAGAAATCCGAAGAACAAACAACGCACGGGCAGCGAGAGATCGATCCAGCCTACCAACAAACCCTCCCCCCCAGAACGACTCCGAAGCGACCGCACCCCCTGGCAGCAATGGAAAGCATGAGAGAAAGAAATAAAGAAGACCTATACACGTGAACACGTACAGAAGGGCCATTGATGACTGTGATCTGCACTATGATCCGCCCCACACTACACAGCCTCTGCGTGGTCCATCGGTCCTCACGCCGCGGCCGGCTCAACAATTACTCTCGCAGAGCGGCAGAGCTTCAATGACCCCGGATGACCACGCGAAACGGGAACCATGGGAGATGGGAAGCATAGATAGGGGGCAGTTCTGGGGGTCAGAAATTTACAAAACATCTACATATACATAATACCCTGCGAGCTACCTCTAGGATGTTTGGCAGGGGGTGATCAATCACCAGCATGCAGCATGCAATAGGACTCCCACATGCATACCACACGGTCCAAAAAAACGTCACGCATACTAACAAATTATACTTCCTTATGCTGTCATAAATTGTAATAAAATTAAGAAACATGCATTAATTTTTGAATAAGTTAGTAGGCTACACTACAAGTCATCTAATGTTTTTTATCAGTTCTAATGCTGCCGTTATAATCTCTTGTTGTTTATGGATTTTATTTATATGTTCTATTCTTCCGTAGTATAAGATATGGCTAATACTATGTGGTAAATGGAATGGCACAAACAAAATTTCTCCAAATTATCGGTTTTAGTCAAATCCAAAGATAACTAGATTGAAAATTCCCAGATATCATCCAAACACTAATTTTAAGTATGCAGAATACCACGATTGTTTTTTTTCATTTAAATCAAGGTATGAAAATTATATTTCTAAAATAATGGTAATGGACCATCAGAGAAGATTTTAGTAACGTTCCCTAACTTCAAGAATCAAAATAAGACTAGAATATAACAATCTAGTTTTGATGAATAAATACATATGTATCACGGCATGGTGTGCAAATAGGTAACCGCAAATAATAATTGAAGGTGCGATTAACATCTAACTTTCACTTACAAGAGACCGTAATTCAGGAATAATATCTACCACCAAACACATATCAGGAAGGAATGATTCAATTGTGTTCTCAGATACAAAGGAGAGCCCCAAAGACCCCGGCAGACAATGCCGAACTAGAACCAAGGCAGATGAGTGGCATAGATAGGGGGACAGGCCTGGCATCAGAAATTTACACCAAATAATGTTTAAGTTCTCATAACTACCTGGGGACAACTTCATTTTACATTTCAAGATAAATTGCACAACAACCGACGCACTTATTACATTGTCCAGGTTTTTAATCAATCAATTTAAATTTGAGAAACAGTAAATAACTAAAAATAATTATATCGTCTGAAAAATTATCAGCAAGGCAGTACAACTGTGAGCATAAAAAAGCGTTGTACATACGAAATTTTATTTTTAAATTAAATGCCCAAACGATTGGAACATGTAAGATATTGAAATGTAAAACGGTGCGAATAGCATCTATTTTTCAAGCTACAAGAGTCTTAAAAATTACGGAGTACATATTGCTCAACTGCTTACGCAGCGGCAGAGCCGTAAAGACTCCTGGCTGATCAAAAGGAACTGGAATCTTGTAAGATCTGAGGAATAGATAAGTATCAGTTCGGGAATCAGGTATTAGCAATATTTATTGAAACCCATAGTTCCCAATCATCATCGAAGTGAATGCCATCAAAGGACATCAAGATGAAATCTTCCCCAATATCATCAAAAAAATCCATTACCGAGTGCCACTTTTTTCGATTAGAAAGATAATGGGGTCATTCAGTCACACCGAATGTGGCATAAAACTCTATGAAAGCGATTTTGCTCGAATCAACCTCATTCTAAACCCTGATAGGAGAGGGAATGGTGGTTGAGACTGAATGGTACACATTTATTTTTAATTTAATAATTTCCTTAGCATTATTTAATAGCAGTCAGACTCATCAAGGATCACGTGACCCGAGACAATGCCATTTCAATCTACGTCGCCAGCGCAGAAGCCGAAAATCGCTCTCGTTTATACATCATCGTAAGTGCCAAACACGTCTTTTATCATTCCGGCACACCTGGAGGCGCCCAGCGAACTCGAAGATGTCGGCCCAAGTGTACGCGTCCTTCGCCGCCAACCCGGCGCTGCCGCCCGCCGTGCGCACTCGCCGTCGCCACCTTGCGTGCGCCCAAACAAATCGTTTCTTATTTGTTTCGCCTCATGTTCTTCGATCGCGCAAAGAGTAGGTAGATGCCCTGCTACGGCAATATAATGGTCCCAGCATCGAAACTTTTTCATGAGGAGCCGAAACGACCTATCTCCGTACCACAAATGTCAAAAGATTCGTGAGTCGCACAGTGGATGCACAGCTCAAAACAAATGGCTGAAAACTATGTCCTGAATAGGGTCCTTGGATGTTGATATAAACAGCGTGACGCCAGTGGTCTGGGTTGATGTTGGGTAATGTGTATAAAGGGACACATCGGCTAGGGCACCAATATGATCCTAGGTTATGTTCCTCCATGAACATACTTCTACATATTACCCTGCAAATCAATCTCGGAGGTGTTTGGCAGGGGTTGAACTATCGCCAACATGCATCAGAGGTTTAAGTATACCGGGACCAGCCTAGGTGCTAACTTTACGGGAGTCATCCCGGTCAAGACGAATGTTTTTTTCTCTGTGGATTTTCCCATAATGCATCAGAGGATAAAAATTTTATTCCACGAACATTTATTCACTTATCAATCGCGGAAAAAGCGATATTCTAAATCTAGCTGTTCCACAGTCGTTAGAGCAAATAGAGGACGAACGTGGGACTTTTCTACTGGCAAAGTATGAGAAAAAGAAGCCCAAAACCTCCGAATTGAGGCAGGCGATCAAAACTAACGATCGGTACATGCATAAAAGATTTTTCACTAGGGGTAATGGAGACCATGCCCTAGACCAATACAGTTACCCGCTTAATGAGACATTCTGCATAAGCTCAATTTGAAACAATTAACAGAAAACTCACTCATGAATGGGCACGCATTGCTTTTTTTTATTGTAATGAGCTTTTTCATAGCCGTATAGTGTGCATGTGAGAATCCTGTCGTATACTGCAAACTGGTGATAGGAAATTCCTTGCCAACACCTTAAAGTTGGCTCGCAGAGTATTATTTAGATGTTAATGAAAGGGTTTCACGTAAAATTTAACGTTTACTTTGAGAGTGGACGGTAATTTCATTTCTATATTTAAATTGAAATCGTACTAAATTGATTCTGAACTTGAGAAAAAAATTATCGATTTAACCCTTCACTGACGGAAATTTGAGGGTGCTTTTTGTATGCCTAATTCTTTATAAATTAAGCTATGCATTTTTTCCCCGAATCACACGTAATTGCAATAAAGCTGGATTTCATTTGCGATTGGAGATTGAAGATTATCTTATTTTTCAGAAAGAGTAAGAGCTACAATATATCGATAGATATTTGCATTACTTATCTAAAGAAGAAGTCTACCACATCATAAGGAATCGAATAAAGGACTATTTTCGATACTACGCTTCGAATTTTATTTTTAATAATACCTGAAACACTCGCTAAGAATGGCACGTCTTTAAAAAATTGCAAGTTAGACTTCCTCCTATTCACGCGCGAAAAAAAAGATTACTTGAGTATTTGAGATTACAAAGAGTATTTGAGTACATCTAGGTTTTTACAGTACTTTAAGAGTTTTTATCGTGATCATTTTTCTGAAAATGAAAAAAAAATATTCTTGCCAATTTCTGCTCTACATTCCGAGATTCTAAAACACAACTAGCGCTCGTAATCACGCGGCGACGCCATCAAACAACGCTCTCTTGTTCCACATGTCCAATCCATTTTCATCACGAGAGGAGCCAGTTTATACCATGTCGACTCAAAACACCCGAGGCATGAACATTTTTCTCTAAGATTGTGCAAAATAAACGGAGGGGAAAAAAAAAGTTTCCGAACGCGTGAGAGAAGAAAGATTGTGGAATGGATTGTCGGTAGCCGGGACTCGATTTGCTCAGAGGCGACGGAGGGAGAGATGTAGCGCGAAACAAAGAAAGGAAGGTGTGCGAGGAGTGAGTCTTATTCTCCCCTCTCTTCATCTCCCTTCTCTCGTGCAAAGTAGGAGGGGTAGGAGAGAAGGTGGAGAGCATAATGTGGGTTTTAAGGAATGGAGAAACGTGGGGAGGGGTGGAGATAGCCCTCAGGGAGGGGGAGGGGAGGGGGTTAAAGGGGAGGCAGTGGGAGCGTGATATAACCAGCACCCATCCATCGCCTCCTCTTCACGAAAAGTAAATGAAGTAATGACGCGGCCGCCCGCTCCAATGGGCCACGAGTTTCCGTTTTTCCCGAGATGAGGCTGTTGGTGGTGGGGTGGGAAGAGGGAAAGGGGGGGGGATTCTTCGGAATGCGATGGGTGGCTTTTGTGGCCCTTTTGTTGGGTGTGAGAGAGGTGGGAAGGGGCAGCGAAAGAGAGAGAGGAGTTGTTACAGGCTAACGAGGGCCTGATTCATGATACCCTCTTCGCAGCGGGAGCCCGGGTGTGGAGGGGAGGCAGGGAGGGAGGTTTGGAGAGGGAAGGGGGGGAAGAAATAGGTGGTAAGGAGAGGATGAGGAGGTGGTGGTCCGGTTGGCCGGATCTCTTGAAGAGGTAGGTTGGGGGAAGAGAGAATTTTTTTCTCTCTCTCCTCTGAGAGGGCCCCGGACGAGGAATATTGGAGGACTCTCTCGCATACGAGTGGAGTGAGGTGTACCCAAGAGGGAGGAAGGGGAGTTAGAGGATTGAGGGGGGTGGGGGGTTCCGTGGCTTGACCCGGCGCTCGGGTTAACAAGCTCGAAGATGCGTGTTGTTGTGTGTGAGGGTTTCTCCCCCATCCACCAACCACCCTCCCTCATCCCCCTCCCCGTATGGCCTTCACGCTTACCCCCACCACCACTCACGGGACACCCATCTGCCACGAACTCCCTAAAATTCCGCCCCGACACCGTCGTACCCACACACGGCTCTCTTTCCTCCTCACGGCCTTCCTCCGAGCACACATGCACAAGAATAAGGAGAAGAAGAAGACGCCGTGGCTGCTCCGAGCGGATTTGATGTGCCGCGATCGTGTCCGGTTTGATTTAGGTCGTTCTCGAAGGCGTTGGTTTCGCCGCAGCAAGTGCGAGCGGATGAATGATGTGCAAGCATCAAGGGAGGGGAGGAGAGGGGGAGCGAAATGAAACACGGTGAATGAGGATTGGAGGGGGCGCTTACAGAAGAGGGAGGAGAGAACGCTATACAGTCGATGGGCGCTATATACTCGAGTGGCGCTATGTAGTCTATGAGCGCTATATGGTCGATGGACGCGCGCAATCTGATCGCATTGACCCCTTCTAGCACGTTTTCCTCATTCACCTTATTCTCACTTCATTCCCGAGAGCATCACAAGTCGCAGGATGGACACGCACCAGATTCTAACCAAGGTTCATCACTGTGAGGTCATGGTTTCCAATGTCTTAGATACTTTGAATTGGTGGTGCTTTCTTCGCCACAAGGAGCTAATTCTCAAGACCTTATTACAATTTTCTGAAAGAGTAATAACTGATTGTTATCTAGGAATTAACTCATATTAATTACCTACCAAGAAAAGAAATCCAAAGATCGTAAAAATCTAAAAGGACTCAAGTAAAGTACTATTTTCTTTAGTACGCTTAAGATGTTCTTTTTCAAATTAGCTGAAACACTTGCTGAACCTAGTATTTCTCTTAAAAATTCTAAGTTAGCTAACTCCCATTTACTAGTAAAAAAACAAGGTCCAATTAAGAAGTGAGTTTTTGAGCATATCTAGGTGGATACGTCTCCAGCTCTCAACCGGACGGGCCCGCGTTCAAGTCTCGGCGCCAGCCGGCAATAATTCGTTCTTTTACGAAAAACATCGAGAATGTTCGCGGAAGTTCCGGAGCGCTATTCTAGAGGGTTCGCCACCTTTATTTATGAGCCATCTTGGCTACCTTTACTTTGTATCCAGGAATTGGAAATGAACGTTCCTCAGCAGCAAGAATCTTATTCTGCGTATGCAACGCTACAAATTTTATGATTTTCCCAAGCAGAAAATGTAATATTGATACTCTTTGGCAAGTGTCAATGTTCTCAGTATTTGCCGCAGCAATATATCCAAAGATAGAGAAAAAATATGAAAATTTGGGAAAATGATGAAATTTTCATGTATTCAATACATTTATATAAATAGAAAATTAATAATAATGTTTATAAATACACACATCTAATATCTTTCCTTGCATCCAAACCATCAATTCCTGAATTTTAAAAGTTAATCGTGTTCTTATTTTAATAAACCAACGATTAATAATCTCTCTTCTTACTCAAATATAACTAAACTAATAATATTTTAAATTAATATTTACTTGCCTTGAGAGAAATGCATGGCCAAAATGTAATTGATTGACAAAAAAAGGGCAATCATTTCGTTTAAATAATAAAATTATTTAGATATTTACTAAATATTAATGAGTTATAATTTTTATAATGAGTTAAATATTAATGAGTCTTAATTCTCATTAAAATTTAGTAAATTTTAATGAGGATTAAGTTTCTTATTTATCTAAGGTTTTCCAAAAATATTATTGGCAATCGAAATGGATAGAAACTGAGACCTTACGGAATAAAAAAGGGTGCCCATATTATGCGAAAAGCTATTCGCACAAAACGTGTAAAATACGTTTTCTGCAAAACATGCATATTTCGATGCAGTAGGATACTTCATGAGAATTAAAAACATAAATTTGAGATACAGAAAAGGTCTCGTGAGGCTCCGCAATTGTGTTTATAAATTTAAATGGCGCTATATTTCCAAAACTTAGCGTGCAGATTTTGCTTGCGGTCACCGGTGGCTCCGTCTCTTTGTTGTGGCGCGATGGGGCGACATTGTAGCTGAATGAAAATGACAGATGCAGAAAGCTTTCATGCTATTATAATACTATTTGGCCATTATAAATTGGTACTTGGCCGTTAGTTGATTTCGATACCGTTTGGCACGGTGGGTACGCTCATGCCACCAGGTAATCGTGTGAAAAGTGTATATTTTCCATTGCTTTCTTGAGAAAATAAGACTTATTCTTTTCAGAGCTGCTTCATATTTTTAATTCAACTGATGAACAGCTTTGCATATTTATGTCTCCTTCATGCGGTAGCTTCAACATGGTGATGGAGGTACAAGTACAGCAGACAACGGTCGTAAGAGTGGAATGCCAGCGCCCATTATAGATTTCTTTAGCACTTATTTCGAACATTTCACTCTGTGATTACTATCCATTCTATGAAAATCTAGACCATTTAAATTTTAGCAATAATAATTGTTTTAAGTATGCAAGGTTATTATAAAGAAGAAAATGCCGGGTTTATTCACAGAATTAATTAATTTTAATGATGAAAAGAAAAAAAAACTTTTTTAATCACTCTTGTAAAAAGAGTCAATAAGAAATGAATCTCGCAGCTGTAATCAACTCCCTATCTTTCATAAAAATAACTACAGATTTAACCTACTAATCAGGCTTTTTTCCATTATCATTTTCTCGTATTTCTCCTACAGCTGTAGGTATTCTGGTGCGCAAACGATCTTTGAACATCATATGCGATAAAAGTTGACTTCACACTAGCTCATTATATCCGGCCTATGTTTTGCTCTTCGTCTCACTAATAAACGACGCCTAAATGCTGCTCGGGTAACCGTGACACCAAAAAACATTTCTAGCCACTCTTCTGCACTCATTCCTGTAATTAGTCCCACCTCCAACTCAGGGTCACACACGCTAGCGACGCACTTCAAGTGATCCCCGAGTTTGAGAATACAGAGTGATGAATCGGATTTGCCGCTTATAGATTAAATGGAAGAGAATTTCGGACCTCCTCTGCTTTGTGCCGTCTTAAGCCGAAAACAGCCTTTCTCTTGGTATCTTCCCCAAAGGAATGATATTTACAAGAGGGAGTATCGGTGTCTCCGCATGGAACCAAGGCTGAAATTGCAAAAACTTACATAATGCGATGGATGGGATGGGTCTGATTGGGTGACTTCAACGATAGCGTTTGTTTTCAATTCGCTCATTTCGATTCCATTTTATTTCTATTACAGTCCGCTCAGTAACCAGGTACCTTGGTATCCTTTTCAGTTTCCAGGATAGAATTCATTAACTTCCCCTAAGAAAAATTTTATGACCGCCCAGATCCTCAAAGATGAAGTATTTGACACCTATTTTTCAACAAAAGTATTTGCAATCAATAATTCAATAACGAATATTAAGCAGTGCGAAAAATCCACAGAGGAAAAATCACTCGCCTTGACCGGGATTCGAACCCGGATCCCTCGATTTCCGGCCGAGTGCTTTAGCCAGTTTAGCGGGTGACTCCGTAAAAAGTTATCACCGTGGCTAGTCCCGGTATACTTAAATAAAAACGAATATTAATTATAAAACCTTATGCCTACTCCGTTCAATGACCGGGTACCCGGGTCCTAACTAACGTCATTGTGTATGAAAGCTGGGATTATATGCACTAAAGAGACTGTTTATCAAAGTATTTATGTAACTTGACTTTCGAGGAAATAATTACCAATGACATTGGTAATTTCCTTCATTCGCAACCACAATGAAGGAAAAGAATTGCGTGTACAAAAATACAATTAATATGCATTTTCCTTTGTTAACAGTTTCGTTTCCTCAAAATAACACTAAAGTTGGGATTCCTTATTACGTACCACATGCCGCCTCAATAGGTAAATAAATTTTTTATAATCTACGATGAAAGTAAATGATGAGAAAAATTGCGCTGGAAGCTGCAGAACTCACTCGCCGCCTGGTACCTGATTTTATCCCTGGTTGTTTTCAGATTTCTTTCTTTTATTGTTCTATTGTTTTCCTTACCCAACCTTTCGTTTTTCCTCGTTCTCCTTCCTTTATTACACTCAAAAATACACTACACCTCAATGTCGCAACCATTAATTTTTATAGATTTTAGCATTTAAATTGTCTGGTATCTGGGGAAGGCAACTGAAAGCTAAGGCCATTCGCCACGACAAAACGTCAGGGAGAAAAGGATGGAGAAAAACCCGGTGTCGGCATTAGCCAAGGCTTAGCAAAATGCGCCAACGGGACCACGGTTCAAAATAATAACCGACGGAGGAGATGTCGTACTTGAAGTGCCCTCCTCTAAGCACTAAATCAAGGATCTCAGAAAGATCTCTGCGTCCGCTTAGAGCCCGGACTGGCTTGGTGGGAAGCCAACACTCCAGCCACCACACTATCTCAAACCTCGGTATTTAGATTCCAAAAACTGAATCATTATCATAATTAATCTTGAGCAAATGAGTTCTCATGAAGTGCATATCTTGATCACCCAATGCCCGCCTTTGGGCAAATTGGTCACTTAATCCAGACCCACTGTATATAGGCATTGCTTTGCGTTGATCTCGCTGAGCATAAGGGTGGCTACTGCATATTAGCTTCATGTCAGTGGTCACCTCTCTTTAGTCATCGCAATCTTCCATGCATTAACTTAGATAGAGAAGAATAAATAAGATGGAATTAATAAAATAAAATAATTCACAGAGAGGCCGGATAATTCGTCGGAAAATCTGCCCGCTTAGAATTCTTTGAACTTAATTTTGCCTCTCAATGACTGTGTTTAGCATATGGGATCGCCCATCCTTTGGTATTCACGGAAACGATTAGGTGACCTCAAAATTTCGAAGGCATTCATCGACATCGTAATTCATGAGTTCCTTCATTGAGATACCTCACAGCTCGAGGGGATAATGGCCTACGAAGGTGCCTCAAAACCATTCCTTTGAGTTTCTCCTCTCATCATTTAGAAACACCCCATAACTAAGAAAACATATTACTCACTAAAAAGGTATTTAAGGCGTTGATATTAACAGATGACGAATTCCTACACCTAACTGGTGAAGTATCCAGATACATAAATTGCTGTAATTATTGATTTTTGCAACATTGCAGAATTATTCATCTATATATACATATGCATGAGACAAGGAACAGTCATCTAATTACAGGCCGATATCTTTAACGTCCATCTCTTGCAAAGTCCTTGAACACATCGTAGTCAGCTCGGTAATGAAACATCTAGACGCGCAAAACTTATTAATGGGAACTCAACATGGATTCAGGAAAAGCAGATCGTGCGAAACTCAGTTAGCGCTTTTCGCCCACGATATTTTAGTCTCCGGGGATGACAACATTCCAGTAGACGCGATTTTTCTTGATTTCAAAAAGGCATTTGATAAAGTACCCCACGGAAAGTTAATAATAAAACTGAAATCTTATGGTCTAGACGAAGATGTCATTTCCTGGATTAGAGAATTTTTGAGCGACCGCGTCCAAAGAGTAGTATTAGACGGTGCAGTCTCCGATGAGGTTAGAGTCACTTCTGGCGTTCCTCAGGGTAGTGTCATTGGCCCACTCCTATTCCTTCTTTATATAAACGACATTGGCGAAGTAGTGCAGAGTAAGTTACGATTATTTGCAGACGACGCTGTAGTTTACAGAGAAATTCGTTCCAGCAAAGATATAGATGAACTAACGAATGACCTTGCTGCTATCCAAGCTTGGTGCGATGCTTGGCAGTTAGAATTAAATTTGGAAAAATGCGTCGTAATGAATTTCTGGAAGAAGAATAACTCCCTACAGCGTAACTATGTCATTCGGGGCACGCAGTTAAAGGCAGTTGAATCTGTGAAATATCTAGGGGTTAGACTCAATAATGATCTATCGTGGAATAAACATATTCGAGAAATAACCGGTCAAGCTAATCGTAAAATGGGTTTTGTTAAAAGAATATTAGGAAAGTGCGACGACAAAGTGAGAGAAATTAGCTACTTTTCCCTCGTTAGACCACATTTGGAATACGCTGCCAGTGTTTGGGACCCTCATGAAAAAGGCTTAATAACAGAGTTAGAACGCGTGCAAAGAAGAGCTGCCAGGTATGTGAAAGGTCGTTACGATAGTCTTGTTAGTGTAACTGACCTCTTACATAAACTCGGATGGGAATCTCTGTCGGACCGTAGATTGAAAAATAGACTAAACCTTTTAGATAAATTCAAGAGCAGTGTCTTTTCTGACGAAGTTAACCATATCTTGCGGACGCCAACGTACTACGGAAGATCAGATCATATAAATAAAATAAGAGAGATAGATTGCAGAACAGACAGATTCCGAATGTCATTTTTTCCACGATCAATAAGAGATTATAACGGCAGCAATAGAACGCGTAAATAGATTGCATGACTTGTAGTGTAGCCTACTAACCTATGTAAAACTGAAAGCATGTTTATGAATTTCCATTCTATATTCTATTTCTAACAGCATATAGTAGTATAGTTTGTTATTATACGGGACGTTTCTTGGACGGTGTGGTGTGCATGTGGGAGTCCAAATGCATGCTGCATGCTGGTGATTGATCACCCCCTGCCAAACACCCTAGAGGTGGCTCGCAGGGTAATTTGTAGATGTAGATGTAGATGCATAATACCATGCGAGCCACCACTATGGTATTTGGCCGGGGTTGACCAATCACCAACATGCAGCATGCAAGAGGACCACCACAAGTACACCGCACGGTCATAGAAATATTACGCATGCTAGCAAAATATACATGCATATTCATTTTAAAAACTTACTAATGGCTAGTAATTCCTATAGAAAATACATGCATGGTTAGAGCTATGGAAAAAAACATGCAATGAGTCATCCTGGCGGGTGACGCCATTAATCCTATTAATTGAGACAACGTTGCTATCCTTAACAGTACGAGGAGAGAATGCATTTTAAATCTCTCTGTTTTGCAGTCTATTTCTTTTATTTTTATCTCATGATCACGTCTACCAAAGTAAGACGGTAAACGAAGGATATGATTCACGTTGTCTGAGAAAATACCTTCTTCGAATTTCCTAAGTAAGTTAAGCCTATACTTCGATCTACACTCCTGTAAAGATTCCCATCCTAACTAGTGTAACATACTGGAAACGCTGAACTTTTTGTCGTAACAACTCATGACAAATCTGGCCGCCCAGCGCTGTACTCGATCGATTTCAGCTGTTAGTCCTACTTCCAATTCAGGAAACCAATCTCCCTGAAGACGATGGGCGAGTTGTCCATCGAAACGTTGGTAGGAGAAATGGAGGACCTGACCCGGTGCGAAAACCGATAAAACTTCACTGCAATTGTTCGCCGGGAAAAAAACAAAAATTATGTTGCATTAAGTTCCGCGACACGGTAGGTACTCAGCTTATATCTGGGTATTTGACAATTCTCTCTACAACATTGAACCCGAAAACGCCACATAGTGTTAAGAGCCCTCCTCACTTGCGGTAATAATAAAATTTAGATGTTGATTATTTCCCAATCTGGCCTCTTTGAATTCATTGTATGAGGTGAGATGTTCAGGTGTGCGCCTACTTCAGACTGTAGCAAACAGCCCGCTGTATTATGGGGTATTCCTGGCGGAGCACTGAACTTTATGCAGTTATTTGAAGAGCTAGTGCAAATTTGATCGAGCAGTGGAATATATTGGCAAAATATTTGGACATATACTTTCCTGTTTTTGGAAAATTTTGTAGCGAATTTTTAGCAACCACAAAAAAGCACTCGGAAAATCTTTCGGAGAAATGTCTCTTCAAGCATTCTATGATCTAACCAGAATTTGGATTGAAACAGAGTAGATCATTGTGCATTAGCTATTGTAAAATAAACTGCAGAACACATATTGAAATTTGTGTGCAAGAAAGTGATATTGAAATTTTCCATTTGTTAGGTGTGGGTATCGGTGTAAGTATTTTGTCAGCTGAAGTCTCAAAGAATTCCGCCCTGTGAAGTTCTCTCCTTGGAGACTGCCGGGAATTGATCATCCAGCTTAAGGTAAAAGTAAAAAATGCAATTTTCACTGAAGAAAAAATTAATAAATTGGGGACTGCTCCCAGGAGATGTAGTGCTACAAAAATTCATGAGAAAACTCTAAACCAGCCAGTACTAGGCACGTTATTCTATACAGCTATTGAAACAGGAGATGATTCTACCGCAAATTGGGAGAGAAAAAAGCAGTGGTTAACTGGAAGATATTGTAACCAAAAAAGTTACCGACTTTTATGAAGATGATCATAATAACCGAGTGATAACAGGGAGGAAAGACAAGTGTGTCCGTGAGAGGACAAAATAACGTCAAATTTAATGCTCAAAAAAGGCTTTTTTAACCAATAGGGTGGTTTCCTTCATCAAAGAAAACGAAAGGCATTGATTGCGATTCGTTACCCACCTTTAGTGTATTCATAATATACAAATTATTTTGTTTTAGAAATACCGGGTTAGACGAATGGCAATGGTCCATTTTTATCCTCATTTGAAAAGGGCCAGATTGGCGCCCATGCGATGCCACTCCACGTGACGTCACAGGGACCTAGTTTCTATACGAGAAGATAGGAGTTATACGTCGTCTGAGGTTACCATTGCATGCATGAGGCGCAGAGCTCAGGGAAACATGTCTTAATAATCACTTATTAAAACTGGCTAAGGTCGGAAAGTTTTCCTCGTTTGATAAGTTATTAATAATCCTTATTTAAGCCAAGCGCTACCAGCCAGCAGGGTACTAGGCTAGCCGCTAGCAGCCTGCGTCGTATCAGCGCTAAGCCTCGCCTCAAGGTCACCTCGCAGGGCGGGAGGGGGAACCAGAAATACGTCACGCGGAGAGACTTCCCGACATTCATACTTAAGCGTCGCGTTTTCGCGCGCTTGAAAATTATCACTTTTCATTTAATCGCGAAAAATAGATATCGTCATTTAAAAATCTAAAAGCGTGAAATACGTACTCCAGGAGTAATAATCTTTCGATTTAGGCAATAAAAAAATAATAGGAAACCACCCTATTGAAAGGAAATATTTGTGGCCTCCAACAAGAAAAACCCTATATTTAAAAATTTCTCAAAGCCTACATACTCAGACCTAAGTACTTTATTGACCATTACATCGGGCACAAACACATTGTGTGTTTGTGTCCAGCACCGAAATGTTAAACTGATGATGGCAGCTTCACCAATTTCAAAGATAAGGATAAAGACAGATCAGGATAGGGGATTATCTCTTCCATAATCATTATGTCATCAACAAATATTTTTACAGGTCCGTGTAGGATCTGTATCTGATAGCTTCAAAAACAGTCATGATCAAAAGATATTAAAAATAACATCACAAGACTTGGCAATCCGAACTATGAAAATATGAATGATGAATCAACAAAATGCTGAGCCATAATAACCGATTTTTATTAATTAAGGAACAACGGTTCAAACCCTAATGATGGAATTAGTTAGATTTAACACCGACCGTTAATGCTAGGCTTCCAATTCTGCAATGATGTAATGGAAAAAAAAGAGCATCATTGCATTGCAGAACCAGGAAACTTTCTCGTAGCATAAGGAGGGAGTAATCAAGGATATCTAGACAGCAGTGGGGATAAGTGTTTATTTAAATCAAAACTATTTAAACATTTATCCCTTTCATCTCATTACATCAAGTTTAATTGCCATTTATAACTAATTTGCGTTTTATAATGGCATTACTTTAACTACCTATGTATTTGGTACATTTATATTGATAGAAGCTGTCAACCATGGTCATGGTAAAATGCCATTTTTGACATATTCCATAGCTGTTTCTCTCCAACCCCTGACATGACAGGTCTATTCTTTTCATCTTAAAATAACACTCTTAAGAATTGCAAAATCATTAATGATATGATATTTAAAACCTGTGCCTCATGGTCTTTTTTTCTCTAAAAAGACATTTTTATAATATTTTTCAGTTTTCGGGTTATCTTCTCCCTCATGGACGGTGACAACTTATATTTTTTACTTATCATAAACTACGTATATGTGACAGTTAACACAGAAAAATGGGGATTTTTAATCCTTGTCCCTCTTTTTTTATTGCCTAAATTTACAAAAAATGATATTTCCGAGTTTCGCATTGCATCAGTTAATGTACTACTGAATCTCTCAATAAGTACATTTTTAAAAGTATACAGATGGAGTGCAGTCCTAACGCCTTTCAATAATGTCTTTGTTACTTCTATTTCAAGTAAAATAAGCCTCTTATACTCATTAGCATGGCGTAAAATGACGCTTTTACGTAAGCTCTGGAAGTGAAAACAGTGATTTGTCCTTTATGTTTGCAGGAAACAGTGGCAAATATTTAGTTTCTTAATATGGAATATTGTGTGCAGCCTAAGTCGGTATATTTTCAGATTAATGAAGATGCTCATATTATAATTTTCCACTCATACGAACAAGGCGAAACGCATTTCCCTATGTATCAGGGGAATTATTTTTCTTGTCATTTCAATTGAATCTTTTGGTGTTAGAAAAGGTTGGAAATCCTCTAACACTGAATGCCGTTGAACTATGAGATTGTGCGACAGCGATTATTCGATAACTCTATCTACTTAAAATTAATTCACCCACTACTAACCCATACATAGTAAATTAGGATCAAAAGAGGTTTACAAACGGAGGCGATGCCTGAGCGAGGGGTTGGTGGGACTATCACTGTTCACAAATCCCTTCCTTAGGGTAAAAATAAAATGTGACATACGGAATTAGGGTGTGTGAGGAACATGATATTCCCTGAAGATATCGTCTTCTAAACAGCAAGACCTTACTAAGATATCTATTATTGTTATTTATAACTTAGTCATCAATAACTCATTTTGCCACTATTAATACGAGAAAACCGTTTGGTGCCCCGTAAATATATACTGCACTAGCCGACCCATCGAACTTCGTACCGCCTAGCAATCAATGAATTTACAGTTTAGTTACTCCATTTATAAATCAAGAGTGGCAGTATCATTTTTAATCACATTTGATTTTTTATAATAAAATAAGGATACAAATTCAATAAAACTACGTAGATTAGTATCAAAATTACTTGTCAGAAAGGCATTTTATTTATTGAATCTACATAGGGTAGTTCGGAGCACGTTTACGCGGATTTTTTTCAATGAATTTTCTTACGTTTCAGCTTAAGAAATTTTGGGCGACTTGGTTTTATAAAGCAGTTATGAAATAAAAATTATACGCATTCAGTTGTTGGCTATTTGTGTTATTAACCGTAAAAAATGTGTTTAGGTCCAAGTCTGTTGCGTAAACTTAGTCCGTTCACGGGGCAGGTTAACACAACGCCGGACTGACGCTTGACTGATGCTCAAAATCGTGTGAGAAAAGCCCCTATGAAGCAGCATTCGTATCAAATGACTTAGGCGCGCCAGTTATAGTATCTCTGTTTGGAAAAAATGCACTGCGTAAATGTGCTGCATGCGTAAACGCACCACGGTGTGCCCTACACATTCGGGTTTAATGTCTTGCGTCAAGCACTTTCTGATAAACATCAGTTTTGTTTTGTTATCAGGCGCAAGATAAAGCCGATGAAGCTAAATAAATATAGCGAAGCAAAGCAGTGTCGCAGCGAGGGGGGTTTTTGGGGGATAAAACCCCCCCATGCGCTTAGAGAATATTTTTATAAAAACTTCGTTAATAATATTAGGGGAACGGATGAGTAACAAACAAAACATATTTAACTATTCACACAGCCACAAATACCACTATTTTGAACCATTTATTTTTAAATATGTCTGGAGGAGGGCCCCCACACCTATCGCTTACATTAGCGAGTTTTCTTTACCCTACAGACCCGCTAGTATTAGCTGCGCCTAAAAACCCTCTATCCTTAATTCCTAGCTGCGCCCTTGAAGCTAAGGAAGAAACGCAGCGGATGGTTTACCGACTCGTGAACATACCACGTTTAATTCACCATGAGAAAATCGTGGGCTTTCATTAGCACATGAGCACAAACATCACAAAAACTTAAAGACTGACCATGCGATTTGTTAATCGTTATCATGAATGCAACACGAATTGGAAATTGAATACGTTTAAGCTCAAAAGGGTACATAATTTGGGATCATGGAATCTTCGGAATGAGAACTTCCTCATCTTTGAATTTTCCTTTAAGTAAAGTCGCGTGAATCACATTCATTATCAATTTTTTAAATCACCAAACGCGTTAAGTTGGATAGTTTTGGTTGGTTTAGGCTTCGAAAGATAATGAACACAGAGCCTACATTGAGCTGTAAATCGTGCCTTGGTAAGTTTTATCAGCAATTTGTATTCAGTTCGTATGAATGGAATACTATAATAGGAGATCATATTTACAGGTTACACACTCTATTCCATATCAAAGAACTAAAGGCAGCTCACTGTTTTCCTACAAAAATAAAGGAAAAATCACTATTTTTACTTCTAGAGCTTCACGATTCGCGCCGGTAAGGGGAGCCAACTTCAGGGAGTTCTCCACTTGTGCGGCAAGCGTCACTGATGACCATTACGGATTACCCATTTCGCTACCTAAGCTTAGCCATTGCGATCTATATTTTTCGGTATATTTTGTGGCGTAAGTTTATTTAAATGAAACGTTGGAATATTTCCACTGAATTTATTTGAGCCTGACCCGTTCCGTTGTTATAACAACGTTCACCAGTTCATTGTAAATTCTCAAATTCACTTGAGAATCTATTATATTAAATTAACAAAACAATGTTAATAACTTTCACCACATGTCATATTCAGGCGTAAGGATGAATTTGTGAATTTATAACAAAACATCGTATGTCTTTCCATTGATGCTGAGATGAAAGTTTTTTTTTAATTTCCTCAATTTTACAACACATATTTATGCAACTTCATAGCAAAAAAATGGCAATATCAAGTTAAAGATGAACATATTTGTGCTACACAGTCGAATTTACACAGCATGCGTTGTTTCATTTATGAATACCATGCTACTTCATTCAAAATCCTATCTAATGTCGACGCTGCATTTCTCTCCACTCTCCTTGCATAACCTTCACTCATGGCGCAACTGATTTTAGCTGTGGCCTCCTCCAAATATCATACTATACCAAACCATAGTTCTAATTTTTTCGAACATTTTGCGGATTCGCTGATTTTTATCTGACGCTATCACCAAAGCTCATAATATGCGTTCGTGTATTTAGTATCGTACGTGTAATAATGTACATATCAATTTTAAATTTTTGACTGGGAGGATTGTCCGAGGGAAGCATCGAATAAAATACATGGCTCAGGTGATGAAGGACGTTAATTTGAAGAGCTATGTGTGTGCTAAAAGATAACTGATCGAGTGGAGAGCTGTGCCAAGCAAATATTTGGATAGCTAGCCGTTAATGGTTATAAATGTAGTGCTGCTCAGAGTTTTCATACAAAAATAGAGGACAAATTGCTTCCCATACTTTTCGAGCTTCACGCTTTCCGCCTAGGTTAAGAGAGCCACGTTAATGACCAACACCGTTTTACCTCTCAAGACATTCAAGTGTTTTCGTGAACACTTATTGGGTTTTCACCCAGGCCTTTCACGCCATGACTCGTCCCCTGAACATCTACCAACCCCTTCCACCTCCCCCAACCCTCTCATAACGCTCCCCCCACCATCTGCTCATCCCATTGGCCCACTCCAGGGCGCGGGGAATGAGGAGAAAATGATGAAGAAGACAAATTGCGACCGCTGAACATTTCCCTTGACTCGGTGGGCGTGGGTCTGGAAATCTTAGGGGGGAGGGGGGTTAGAAGGGGGTTTAGAGGGGGGTGGGAGAAGGAGGAGGTGGCGAAGGGCTTAAAACAAATACAATTTACTCTCTCTCTCTCTCTCTCTCTCCCTTTCTCTCACGCACACGAGCACAGCTATAGCACCATTCCAACTCACCCCCCCCCAGGTATTTTCCCCCACCTTAACCCCCTCTCGTTCCTCGCGCCAAGTCGGGAATGTATAGCCGGCCGATTCATCATCGAGTTTGAGCCTCGGGTGTAGGTAGATATTTGTCCCTCCCCTACCCCTCTTTTTTCACCCCTTTCCACCTCTCCCATTCTAGATAAAACATCCACGCTTTCCGATGCGCTTTCTAACCCCCCCCCCCTCTTCACTCTCTCCCCTCCTCAAAAATGCTCGCTTAATGACCTCCGTAATTTCGGCCAACTTCCCTCGTGATGAGGGAGGCGGGATGAAGAAATTGTTATATCGTATTTAATTGGGTCTAGGGTGCTATTAAAAGTAGATTAAAAGCCGGTTAGCGGGTGGATACGTACATCCCGGACGCGGGAGGACAAGGGCACCGTGGGAGTGGGAGGTTTTTTGGCGTCGTCGACACATCAGGGGGGGTTAGCGTTTTTTGGGGGGGCAGATAGGGGTGAGAGTAGGTGAAGTAGATTTCCGTATCCCCTTACCCCCCTTCCCATCCATGCCATTCCGTCGAAATTGGACTGGACAGAATCCACGCATGCCTTGAAATCATAGGTGCGGAATTCATCATCGTAGATACGAAACTGGGAGAGTCCCTAATGCAATCAAGTGCAGGTATTCAGGCACATTTAGGCTTTATTAGGTGGTGGGTATCCATAACTGAAATATTTATGCACTTTGAGGACACAATTACCTACACAAGAGGACAAATATATCCCGACATGTGGTGGAGATATGAATGCTTACGCATATACACGATGCTGCAGCATGAGTATATGTACTTACGAATATGTAGCTATTCGTCGTGGTACTTGAGAGCCTTACTTAATTTCATATATACCTACTTACCTCGGCACTCGCATACCTTCACTCGACATCAGGTCTGCTCATTTGCGAAACTACCGCAGTCATACAGGTAAGTTTTAAACGTGTGGTACTTCTTGCGATGTAATTAGCAAACATTCCTTGCATCACTGCCATAATTATGACGTTCCAAATCTCATGCCTGGTCGCTTTCATTTGTGTGCTCTTCTCCATCGTTGCTTTCTTGTGCTCCATCTATGCTTTCGTATGCATAATGCTCTCTTTACCATCGAATACCTGCCTTTGCCTAAACTAATGACTTATATCCTTCCCTCCATTCGCCGTGTTCAAGTATCTTCCATGCCTCAGAAGATATCAAATTAATTTTATCCTACCTTTCACCTTCTCTGTCTTTATTTTCATGTCTTTTGAATATTTTCTGAAGTTCTTATTAGTAGATACTTCCTTAAATTCATCTCAATTTTGGTATCCCCCTCCGAATTTGCATTTATATGGCAATAAAAATCCTAGTCGTTCAATCTGTCATTAACTAGATTTTGCATCCACCTTAGTATGCATGCACCGATTTTATGTTTTCAATTTTTAAGCATTTGCATGTGCATCATTTAAATGGACACCTTGATTGCCCAATGTATCCTTCATTCAATGTAAAAACATTTTTTGGTTTCTTTAAAGGTGGAAAAAGTTATTGAACAGGTTCCCTTAACATCAATACCGTCCGGTTGTTCATTTTATCATTTGATTTTTGGAAGCTGTAAGTATTACACCCATTAAAAATTTGCAGTTTTCCACCGATTGAACCGGTTTACTTACCACGCTTACAGGTTTACTAATCACACGTTTTGCAGCATCGTAAGCGTGCTGTAACTACAAGTGTACATTTCATAACAGCGTGATGATTCCGAAAGGTAGTGGTACACCTTGAACTGCAGTGGTGTCATAGTGTCGGAACGCCGTTCCGGCACTGGTTAACATAAGACATAATAGTCAGATAACACTTTTATCATTTTGTTGACTTACAATGCCTAATGTGTACATTTGTAACCAAAAACACAAAATTTTGTAACAAAATAATAAAATGTAAATCAATAAAATAACTTTCAATAAAAAAAACACAAGTAACATTTCTCTTATAAAAAAAACTAAGTAAAGTGCGTTCCAGCATTGCTAATTTTGCCATGACGTCACTGTTGTACATCCAACAAATGATTCCTGCAGAAAGATTTGGGCGTTGCTTATTTAGATACTTGCTTTTGTTAAGGTTAAAAGTGACTTGGGTGATTTAAAAAGATATATACTATTGGTAGCTTCGATTTTTTGACCAAATTTTCATATTTCAAAATGATTGCGCTCTTGAATACGCGTATTTTAAAAGGCACATAGGAAAAGGATGATTTATAACTTACTCTGTATGGGGATGAGAATAATTAGAGAAACATTTTACATAAAAATAGGAGGAAAATTGAATCCACCCGATAGAGGACGATCTCTGACGAGTGTAACGCTAACTATGAGTAAGAGTAGAATCGATGGTGAGACCGAATCGCGGGTATTATATTTTTTTCACCTCAGTAAGAGGCCATAATGCCCGCATTGTATTTTCCCACGCTGCTGCCAACGAGTAAATTACCCTTGTTCTCCACACGCCAAATTGTGGCCCATTCAGCCTCAATTACTTCCAATGCGTGCCAGATGATGGTTTAATGAGAATTTCTGGGCCCGTTTTCATTCTTTGATCCAGACACTGAGCCTTTGCTGCTTAGAGTCGAGGCTAATCGTCCAAAGAAATTGATCGGCAAGATCTTGTTTTTTTTCAGCTGACCTGGATGCTATGGAAACAATCGTCATTACATCACTAAAATATAGTAACGTACTTCAAGTAACTTAAATTAATCGCAAATTATCTTCATTGCCTCGGACTATGCTCCTCTCAAGAGAAATTTCATTCGAGATAAAACTTTTCTTTTAAAATTCCTCGGTTGTGTATCACCCTCTTTGTTGTCCAAAGCATTATAACTGCGACTGAATTTTGATAATCATTAATTCAAATTATTTTTCCTCAATACCATTCTTAACATAAATCCTAAGGTAGAGTTATCTTCAGCAGCAACATGTTTGAACCAATGTTATTCAGAAGAAACGCGGATGTTAATTAAGAAAAAATTAAGCTTCCCATAAAAAAGGAAATCGTAGGTTTATCTGCACTCTCCCGGCAGGTTAATTCGTGGAATAATTTCGTAGTTAATCTAGAGAGGTGGATGCTTCTAAAATGAATAATTATAATTGGAAGAGGTGAAAAACATGGAAGAAAAAAGCAGGTCTTAGATTTATCAGGTCTCTCCTCCATTTTGCATATTCTCCTTTTTTGGCAAAGCTTGCATGTTAATATCATTATACAAGATAGTATGACAACATTCCCATTGTAAGCCCCGATATTTATGTGTTTCAAATTTATCGTCTGATATACTTGTGTATAGCAATGCACGATATTCCTTTATCAATTATTCAGATAAAGCATCTGTTTTTTTTAATTCAATGAAAAGGCTACATTAGTTTGACTTAATCAATATCGAAAGCTGTCCAACGCCCCTTTATGAAATAGTTACCTCTGCAGGTGGCTTGCAGGGTAATATGTAAATGAAACCAACACGTCACATGGCTTTAGTAAAACGATGCGATGAAGAAATCATATACTGATATTATATTATTATATAAACCGCTAGAATAGAGGAAATCTATGCTAAATTTTAGTTTGTTTAACAAGGGAGACAAAAGCTTAAATGAATTAAGTAAATGTTTTATCTGAAAAGTAAAACATCGAGGAACCCGAGTTGTTCGACGCAAGAAAAAAATTGTGAATAGACGACCCATAGGAAATATGGTACTCCATAAAAATAAGAATATTCTTACGTCACAGAGCATAATCATAGTGCTAAAGAAAAAATATATCCTATTTATGGAGCTCGGAGAGGTGGAGTATAAACAAAGACAGCATCTGGGTAGTAAAGGAAGGGAGAATTCGTGATATGGTATTGCAGAATAATGATGAGTATTAAATGGACTTGCCAAGTGAGCTGCAGCGAGGTTTGAAAAAAAGTGGATGATACGAGAGGAGTTATGATTATAAACAAAAGATATCCTTTTTCCTGTATTTCGTCTCTGGTTTATGATGAGAAAAATAATATTTTCTTTCAAGTGTTTGGCGCACATTCGCATATAATCTCTCAGAGGTTCTTCAATACACCGGGACCAATAAGTACGTGACGAGAAGTGAAACATGTAACTTTATTTACCATTCGTTTAAGCGGAAGGAAAAGAGATAAAAATAAATGTTTCATTCGCTCCTTTTACCGTAAATACGAGAAGGCACACGTCGAATAACAAATCATTTTTAATAAAATAATGAGAACTAGAAATGACGGAATATTGATGAATTTATCGGTGCTCTAATAAGAGAATATTGCCATCTGCCCTATCCTTAAGAAAAAAAGTATCCTTTGAAAAGTTACTGATAACTAAACGGCCATTAAAAAGTAAAATTTTCCGTTCCGCCTGAGTTCCGCATGCTAACGAAAACCGCTTGTATACTGCATTCTCTAGATCAGCCACACTAAGAGAGTGCATCCTAGAAAATGGACACGTAGACAGTGTCAAATGGTAAACAAATCTTTTCAAAATTGTTCATATTTCATTTATAATTTAAAGAGATCCAAACGCTTATAGTGTAACAAATTTATGAATTTACCATCGAAGAAGAGCATTTGAAACAGAAATAAAATGGTGTAGCAGTTTTCAGTTCAAACCACCACTGTGGATAGCCATTTGAAGGTGTTGAATCCCTCTTGCGATGAGCACACTTCGCTTTGGTATGGAGATAGAAGGAAAATTGATGCAGATATGGACATAAGCACGCAAGTACCATATGGCCGCCTCATACGTTAAGAGATTACAACGGCGACGAGAAAGGGAAAGCATCATAGACACCAAGGGTGACCGGAGTGAGAGTTGAAGAAGGACCACCGTATAGGGAAAAAGTTTAATTGGTACGTAGCTGTAATCACATGGGGGAACGGAGTAAATTACTGGGAAATGAAAGGAATTTCACTGATGTTAAATTATCTGAAGACGTAGTTAGTTTAATCTCAATCACGGAACCATTGATAACCAGTTAAAATCACAAGTGACATGAAGGAATTTTGTTGGAGACAAACCGCAATTAGAGTGATGGAACATTGCAGTATTACACCACCCAGTTTAAAAAAACTGCGTATTTTTAATTTTTGTAGCGTATCAATTCCACAATGATAACTCGCATTTCAGGCACTTTAACGAGTTCAATCCACGGAATTTTAGAAGAAAGGGGAAAAAATATCGGAAATTAATGAGAGCGATCGAGCAATAGAGGAATAATCGGGGAAGCCAGTGTCTGAGTCAGACAAATCCTCAAAAACCATCCGCAAAGCTGCATGAATATTGACAATTTACCATGTTGCCTTCTGGGGATATTTTAGCGAATTTAACGGTTCTCTAACTTTTCGGGAACTCTGTTTTTACAAATCTAGACGATTTGTATACTTTTATTTCTCATTATGAAATAGTGACAATTTTAGGATGGCTTTAATCAAGCAAAGAGAGACTGGAACACTATGTAGTAGTTAACAAGAACCATAACTGAGAAAGGTAAAAATACATGGATGGACATGGATGTGTCGGCAATATATCCATTAATATTCATCTTCATTTATAAGAGGTAATAAGAAATAAAAATTGTGATTCGAAAATTTCTTTAAGATTTAATGGAACAGTCGGAAGACAATTTTCATGAGAATCATAGCAAAGAGTGGGCAGAAAGATACCCTTTCTTAAAGATTGGATACAAAGGCAACAAAAGGTTGCCAGAATATTTCAGTGCTTTGTTAAATGAAAGCAAGCCTAATTAATAATTTGAATCTGTAGAAATGCAAAAGTAGGCACAGAGCTCTCTTCCTCTTTTTAATGCGATAAATGAGCATTTTTTTACATACCTGAATAGCGATATTAGATTAGATGCATGGAGATTTCTGCCTCCTCAGATAGGACGAAAATGTGTGAGTTTGGCCAAGAAGTGCATCTATCCTTTAGTGACTTTCAATAAGTTTATGATTCCATTTACAGTACTTCGTATACCCTGAAAATTTCCATTAGATTTACATTTCCGTCACCAAAAAAGGTCATTGATGGAGAAGGTACAAGTCCTCTAAAAGCAAAAAATTGTATTATCACCGATGTCACGATATTGAGTTCTTCGATTGATCACCAAAGATGTTGGCGACCATTGTGACATAGGGGTTTTAGGGTGTTAAAAGAATGTAATACATTTATCCTGTAAACTGTGAATTACATCTCGGAAATGTGATTCGAAAATACGCTCATTTCAGACTGCATACATGGTTATAGCAAATTACTACACGTGGGACAGATAAAAATAAATGAATAAAGCTATAAGAAGGAGAGTTTAAAAATCTAAGCGAAATAATATAGCATAAGGGATATATTCAAATGCAAACAAAGGCGAGAAATCAATGATTATTATATGTGTTTAGCAAGTACTTTGAAGTCCGTAAAAGAATTAGGAGTGGTTGATATGACTTTACATGTCACTTATTTTCCTTGAGGTTAATTATGGTTCACTTGGCTATATTTCGGGAAAACTGTATCTAAAATAACTTATGATAATTGGGAGGCAAGAGCTTAAGAACTGCTTAGACAAACACAAATGTACGGAGGATGAGAGCAGGCAACATTACAAGCATGTATGAGTGAAACCTTTGAAGAGACAAAACAAGAGCAAGATTTTGGAATACATAAACATGTGGAGTGTAAGTTATCCTCAGCTAGAAAATTATCAATTCGGACTTGACTAAAGAAACTATTCAAAGTTGTCACAAGAGAGGTAGCATGGTAAATAGAAGCCTGGAAAATTGTAGAAAAATGAAGAACGTGAGCTTTTATACTGATGCCGCGCGTCTCACTGGACTTAATATCATAAGGAAAATTGAATATTATTCTTGGTTCCCGAATGTTTTTTTGTTATTATTCCTATACTTTACGTAGTTCAATTTTTAAAAATGACTCCTTTGTGCATGAATTTATTACATAAATTGCATCTTGTACAGTACACTTGAACAAATAAACAACACAATATATAAAACCTAATATCTCTAAAAGGAAATGGGTTTGACCAGGGGTCTCCAAAATACGGCCCGCGGGCCGGATGCGGCCCGCACACTCGTTTCAATTAACGCGCGAATCTCGCTCGTTTAACTCTTTGAGACGCCGCTAGGAGCATTGCAGCGGTGTACTGCACGTCAAAGTCGCCTTCAACTGTCCGTAAATAAGTAATACGCCACCGGATACTTCAGTAGACGTTGGTATCGAATACTACAGTCATCGGCAAATTTGCTATCCGGCCCGCGGGGCGATTCGGAAAATAGAATGTGGCCCTAATGACCTAGTAAATTGGAGACCCCTGGGTTTGACTATCGTTTTGTATATCAAGTTCCGTTTTCACCTTAATATCCTTTCAATGTTTGTCTTAGGAAGAATAATGCCCCGCCAATGTTTTCTGCGACCCTCATCCAAATATCATTCTATGAAAGTAATTTTATTGATGAAAGCTAATTAAGAGGAAATTGAGTTTGAGTGGCAGTGAAATAGAAATTATTTTTTTGTGGCCATTACTTATAATAGCACCGTAGAATCCCAATATTGAATTAAACCCTGATTTCCAGTCGGTCACCCAAATTAATAAACATGGATTGGGATTGGTTTCCAATGCAAATGGTTGAACATCTTCATCATTCAAGTGCTCATGTTTACCTCCTGCCAAACACCTCTGTAGGTGGCTTACAGGGTAACACGTAAATGTCTCTGCGAACCGTATGCCTTGAGAAACGCAATACTTAAACCCCCCAGCACTTAGTGGCACCTCGCAAAATCTGTAAGTACGTACAAATGTACTTAGTGCCTGACCATCTTTCTCTTTTCCCGCTTCGCGTTCTTTCGCGTACGACGAGGTCGGGTGACTCATTTCATTGTTTCACCCCCCCCCCGCCTTTCTGTCTCTAAACGCTCTTTTCTATTCAGACTTCCTTCTTCCATGAGCCCCTTTTCAAAATGTTTTCCAGATTTTGATCCTTTTTTCATCCCTCATTCATTTTGCACCTTCTCTATCGTAATTCTCCCCCTACTCCTCGCACCACCCGATGAAGTCTATTTTTCAAATTAATAAACATGGACATTTTCCCCCTGCCAAACACCCTAGAGGTGGCTCGCAAGGTATTATGTAGATGTAGATGTAGATTCTTTGTTATTTATTGTAAATACTGTTGAATATTATTTTGTTCGTTGTTGGTTACGTTTTGCTTAATATTAATAAATTGTTCTCTTGTTATCTCTGTCCGCTGTAATTGGCCTCGTGCTTTTTTTTGACTGAATTTAATGCATAAATAAATTTAGTGCAACAATTTTTTGAATAATGCTGTTAATTTCGATGAAAACAAACCCCCTGCCAAGAACTCTTTGGGTAGTTATCATAACATTTTCAGTTGGTACGTGAACCCGAGCTGCTTAATTGCGAACCAGTTTCAGAGTGATTTAAAATCAACTCCGAAACTTAATGTCTCTTCGTGCATGGATCCGTTTCACTCCGACTCGGAACCTCATACGAACCCATTATACGTTCATCGCTCAACCCCGGGGTGGATTTCTTTTCAGGCGCGAAGATTATATGAATGCAGAACGCAATCAGGGTGAGATGCAAAAGTTCCGGTGACAAGGTGTTTGCACACCGGTCTGCTAGCTGAGTGGGTACACAGGCGTAACTCATGGGATTATTACGAGGGGAAAAAGCAGGTGGAACGACGGTGAAGAGAAACCCTTTCTTCGGAGGGAGGTTTTTCTGTTAGCCTGCAGAACGGGGAGGGGGGAGTTGTGGGTGGGGAAGGCTAAAAAAATAGATATGTGCTGAAGGGTGGGTGGGGATTTACACCGTGGGCATGGGGGTGGGGGTGTTGGTGGTGGTGTTTGGGGGTGTGAGGCTCGGGCTCTCAGCGGGTGGCCGCTGGAAGTGGATTGGGTGTTCGCCTCTCCACCTCGTTTGTCGAGCGAGGTGGCGCTGAGGGAGAAGGGTGGGTGGGATTGCTTGCTGCTCCCTTAAGAGAAAGGGACGGCTGGGTGGGGGTTGTTACATGGCAGAGGTGGGAATTTCGGTTCGTTCTTATGATTCGGTTAATATCATTCGGTTCTTGACAATGAGTCAGTTCACGTGACGTGAACGACTTCGGCCTAAGTAATGGTTTCGGTATCCTTCTTGGAAATGAGTCGATTCACTATGTCGTACTTAAACTTGATGTGAACGACTGCGGCGTAAGTAATAGTTTCGATATCCTACATCTACATACATCCCGACGAGCCACCACTAGGGTGTTATAATACACCAACATGGAGCATGCAAGAGGACCGTCACATGCACACCGCACGGTCATAGAAATATTATATATATTATCAAAATATACGTGTATATTCATGCAAAGACAAAACTTGCCAATTGTTAGCAGTTCCTATAAAAATCCATGCAAGGTTAGAACAATGGAAGAAAAAAAACATGCAATGAATCGTCCTAGCGAGTAATGCCATAAATCGAGACACCGCTGCTATTCCTGGAGGATAAAGAGTATAGTTTAAATTTGCCTTAGGAATTTCTGTTCATTCCGATGAATCGGCTCATGTCATTTGGTTCTTGCAAATGATTGACAAAAAAAAATATTTCAAATGTGACGTAAGAGAGGAACTATGGCAGAGGGAAATCTGGAAACATCATATTGTTCTTTAACCTGTAATGGAGTTGTAAACCTGTAAGATTGGTGACTTCGGTCTCCGGAAAAACGGAAAGTATGCGTTAAACTTACCAAAGTAAACACAGTTTCTTTGGTTGATCTAAAATGCATTAATCAATGGTATTTCAATTTTATTGGAATGGTATTTGGAGGAAGCGACCGACAGCTGAGGTCATTTGCGCCACCAGAGAAGGGTATGGAAGGAAGGGTATAGATTGCATGACTTGTAGTGTAGCCTACTAACCTATGTAAAACTTACTGCATGTTTCTGAATTTCTATTCTATATTCTATTTCTAACAGCATATAGTAGTATAGTTTGTTATTATACGGGACGTTTCTTGGACGGTGTGGTGTGCATGTGGGAGTCCAAATGCATGCTGCATGCTGGTGATTGATCACCCCCTGCCAAACACCCTAGAGGTGGCTCGCAGGGTAATTTGTAGATGTAGATGTAGAAGGGTGGAGAAAAACCCGGCCTTGGAATTAGCCTGCTCTTAACCAAGGGACCATGGTTTAACGTCCCATCCGACGGCCGGAATGTTGCGCATGAAATGTCCTCGGCACAACATCCAAGCAGGGATCAGGCAGTCTCTAAAAATTCTCTGCCACCGCCGGGATTTGAACTGAGCCCACGGGGTGGGAAGCCAACACTAAAGCCATCACACCAACCCGATCCCCTTTCAATGTAATTTTTTAAATTTTACTATTATTATGCGTAGTATTTTTATGACCTATTGCAGTGCATGTGGGGATCCTCTTGCGTGCTGGTGATTGATAACTCCCCGTCAAAGATCCCAGAGGTAACTCTCGAGATCACATGTAGATACAGATGGTCAATTCAATTGTTACAATTGGTTCTTGGAAATGATTCGGTTCATTGAATCGTTCTTAACTGACATGGTAGGCATGTATTTGAAGGAAGCGATTGAAAGCTTTGGTCATCCACACCATAGAGCAGGGTAGAATGGGAAGGGTGGAGAGAAACCTGGAATTTTATTTTTCATAAATTCGATTTTTGCCCGTACGATTCTAGCTCAAACGATTTTTACTCGAACGATTGATGGTGTAAAACACTATTCAACTCATTCTCTTCCTTCCAATTTCGAACGATTCGTTCACGAACGAAACTCCTCCCGTGCATGGTTTTTGAGGCTGGCTCTCTGAGGTGTAGGGTGTGGTGTGGGAACCATGGCGCGAAGAGGGAGCGGAGAGGGTGAGGGAGGAAGGAAGGATTAATGTGTTTGTTTGAGTGGAGAGATGAGAGGCTGGAGAGCAATTGGGTGGTTGGGGGCACGCGAAAGGGGTTTTAAAACACGAGTTGAGCACGAAAGATGGAGGGAAAATAAAAGGGGAGAGGGGAGGGAGAGGGAAGAGAGCGTCTCCTAATTGGAGGCGGTGGGTCGCCCCGTTCGACCGGCTGGTCGAATGGCACCTTTCCCGCCCCAAGATGGCCGCCGCGCGAAAGGGTCGGATGTGAGCAAAAAAAAGATGGGTGTGGAACTACATTGCGTGTATGATGTAGTGGGCTGGGCGGCGGGATATATGGCGCGACTATGGCCCTCGTTCCTCCCCCGTGAGCATCTCCCTCTCTGCCTCATCCCTCCCTCTAGGGGGATAGAGTTGGAAGGGGGGAAGGAGTTTCCCGTCGCGGCCGAGAAGGAGACAGCAGTCGAGTAGGAGACCGAGGGAGAGTGAGATGACTCAATCTCAGAGTCGGCGGAAGACGCCGAGAGGACCTGGGATGATAGCACCGAGTGGCACGAAAGGAGTTGAATTGAGCTCTATACAGAGCTGGGAAAAGAGAAGGTGGTTTCCTCTGCAAATCAATTTCCATCTTTTCTATGAGGCCGTTCACTCCATCCCGAAATAGCAATTCATACAAATATTTCAGTGGATACCTACTTAAGTTACGACGAAAAAAAATCTTCCCCCTCTGACGTTTTCTCGCTTGTTTTATATACGAAGGTTGCCAGGCACATTTCATGAGTTAGTGACGTCATTACTGTTCTGGATCATTTAATACTCCAAGTATAACTTTTCATTGAGTTAAGGGATTACTTGCAAAAGTGTATGCAGCAAAGAGCAATACTAGGGCCATGCATAAGGCTGAGGAGTATTGGAAAAGCGGCGACCTACTCGGCTTGAGTTTTTGACGTCATCAACTTACCCGTGAAAGCTTTTAGGCCGTCGATTTTTCGCTAGGAACCATGGGATGAATACTAGAAAGATTAGGTAACGAAAATATAGGGGTCTTCCTACTTTTCACCCTCTTTGGTTTATTGAGTGAAGAATTGCGTCAAAGCAATCTTAGAACTGTTTACCAGAGATGATAATAAACCGTACTTTTTGCTTAAGTTACTTTGTAATTCTTCGGAGAAGATAACAGTCTACATTCATCATCGCCGCCACTGCTTTCATTAAAGGTTTGTCTGCAGCGTTAGGTGTCTTTCAGCGATTATCGCTTTAGAGCCCACTTGAGCACCGTGAAGTGATCACGTTTCGGTGATTCCAATGACTTGAGAGTCTCGCACGCCTACATTGGCGGTAGAGAAACATAACCTCCTCCAGACTGTCAAGTGATCAGATTAATGCGAGAAGGTTTCTCACGACGAAGATCATTTAGGTAAGAAACTGAAAATCACCCGCAATACAGCCGCTCGTGAATGCTCGAGAGATTGGTTGCTCTCCACACACGACCTGGCTTCAAGTCATCCCCATTCACTAATGTATATGATTAATCACGATGACTCTGAAGGAAAATCAGGATAATTATGTTACATTGTTACAAACGGCTTTAAGGCAAATTTAAAGTGAGGTTTTGCATGTAAGTAATTACATCATTCAATAACTTCCATTTCTAAAAGGGAATAATAATTACGAAGGTTTCGTTACTAAAATTTTTAAGCAGATTTTAAAATAATCCTATTTAAATGATAGAATATATGTACTTTTCATAAGTAAAACCCCATTGTAAATTTCAAATTTGGCGAAAAGGAGACTGAATAAGCCCAAAAAATTCCTGAGATAAGGCCATAAAATGAATGCCATGCACCACCATTCGATCAAAGTAATTAAGATTTAATTATTCAATCAATGTAATTCATTAAGTAAGGGCCGTTTGGTCACAGGAAAAAATATACTAATATGAAACACATTTCATCGGCACTTTTATTTGGCTACAAACCTACTTCACTTCTCTACATAATCGCCGTTCATTTCTAAGCATTTTTCGTACCACTGCACGATCTCCTTTAACCACTCTGCATAGAAGTTCGCCGCCTGAGAGCTGAAACAATGCCAATGAGGTTTTCCGCAACAATATCGTAGACATTAGTGCGTCCAAGTTGAGGAAATTGTTCTGCCAGGCCATTAATCGTCAATAGACGAACTCATCGCAGTTTTTGTTCCACTTGCGAAACAATTTCATCGGTCTAAACACTGGGCCTGCCACTTCGCTCTTCGGTATAGGCATTTGTTCGTCCATTTTTTAAACCACGGCACCAAAATTTGAATTGTAAACACTGCCATCAGAAGTACCAAATATGTACAAGCATCGCTTGTCAACAATCCGCAAATTTGTTTTTACCAAGCTCTCCAATTAGTTCCATTATCAGGTAATCTTTCCACACATAAATGTTTCTTCTCTTTCATATTCATCATTTCCTGTTCTATATATTTTATCCTAGATCTTCGTCTTCGGTTCCATCCACTTATCCCTCGATTGTTATCCTCATCAGTTCATCATACGGTCGATTGAGATGCTCCGTTTATTTATCAATTTTTTCACAAGGCTTTCCTTCTCTCCTGTTGCTCTAAAGACTCATTCAAAATCTAGCTAGCTCTCTCTAGGTCGATCCATTTATATCTCACCATGCTTCTGTTGCACCACGTTGTTGTCCTCCTATCTCCATTCTTGATATTTCTGTTGCTGTCGTCATCCAGTCCCCACTGTAATACATAAGCATACTTCATATGTTGTTTCCTAACTTCTATAATTAAATTTCCTGCTGTAATTAGATTCACCTTGAGGAACTTCATCATTATTTTGCGTCGAATTTAAATAGTTTAAAAAATTCCTCCGTGTACAACGACTATGCGGATTTATAAAGCATTACCGTAGTAAGTTACTGCAGCTTTTACGAAATAATTTTTTTTTTGATATAATGTTAGAAACTCAGAAAAATAAACACCTGGTATCAATTCATAACTTATTTTATATTTTTTCTCTCTAATCAATTGTTTTTCTCACTGACAAGAGCTTTCCCATTGTGTACGATAAATAACCGAAACAGATATTTTTGAAGCATTCATTTTGTCAATAAATTCTTTGACACATTCATTCTCCCCACATTATTCCGCCCAATTGTAGTAATTGAATTTCATTTATTTATGACGGATGAAATTGCAAAATCATTTCACGTAGGATTTATTGGAGTAATTTTATTCAGGCTTTATTCAGTTTGACTCTTCATCTCCGGAATTTTAGTGTCGCCTAAGAGAAGCTGGTCTTCCATTTCAACGTTGTATTCACTACTTAACTCGAATTGATCATACTTTTCTGTTACACTAGGTACCCTTTACACCCTTCTCCTTACAGATAAATTTTTCACACTATGGCTTAGCACATATCCCTATTCATAATTATTTTCTTTGAACGAACGACAAAGAAGGCTCATTTGACGGAGTATAACATTTAAATAATTATGAATTTAACTGCAAATAATTCAAACCTAAGATGTTACTTAATTGAAAATATATTAAATTTTCAATTCAGTAGCATTTTAGATAACCGTATCCACTGCTTCGCATTTTTTATTAAAATATTAACACAATACCAAAATTGAAACTCTTCAGCCCTCCATTCTTCCTTCCATAAACTATTTCCTTCACTTCCGTAACGTCCTTATTCCCTCTTTCCCCTTAAGTCCTTTTGTGACGCCTGTACAAGGCACTTATCTCAGCGTCTTTCTCGGCGGAATTTTCCTCCAATCTTCCCCTCCATCATATTATTAGGGTAACAGCTACGTCTGAAGAAATGGCCTACTCCTACTCTGAATGTGTGAACTTTGCAAACCAGTGGGTCCTTCTCTGGCGTATGGACTGGCGTCTTAAATCATCTATCTGTCCTGTTTTCCTAATTATTTCTTCTGTTTCTATCTTCATCCCCTTCTTATACTTCATCATCCCCTCTTAACCACAGTCACGACTATGGCTTACGTTACCATCCTTTTTTTCCTGAAGATTTGACTTCCTTCAAGATTCTTTTCATTCTCTAAAAATGCAATGGCTAAAACTCCTGATCAGTAATGGGAAAAGTATTAAATAAATGTAATCAAAGCAAATTAAAATCACCCTGTCATATTTGTAATGAACCACTATCTAAATTACACTCTGAAAAACCAATCAGTTGGTTTACAATTACTTTCAACTTTGTTTCTGTACATGATACAATTGCTGTCAATATTTTCTCAAATAGGGAATACTAAAATGCGTTATAATCCTTTTCTAACGGCACTGCATCAACTAATAATTAAAAATTTTAATTCAGGCACTTCAGGTATAAATAAGCATGTTCTACCAGATATTTACAATTTCTGATGGCACTACTTTTTGATCATCGCGCGTGGAATCCAGATTTTTATTTTTCATTACCAAAATGTAACGATTATTCGAACGCGCTTCAGAGAACAAAACACAAAAATTGTTTTTTTTTAATTTATTCATAAAAAGTAAAAATTACCAAACACGCAATCGTTAACAGTAATTCGATAACTTTTATTTCGTACATCAAATCACTGCTCCTGATATTCATTTATTCCCAAACCATGAGCAGCTCCCACGTTTTACTCCCAAAAATAAACTTCCTCTCCTCCCCTGGACTCGGGCTGGGACTTAACATTTCATGACAACGGGCTGTAATTCGAATCTTCATCCACGCTTTGGAAGTTGCGTGAGTTTTGGGCAACACCCCTTGACTTCTGGTTCACCAGGATGTAATGTATTTGATACTTTTCTGTATCCCCCCAATACTTCCATGCATGGCCATGTCCGCATATTCCTATCAGGGATGTACAAATCAACTGTTAGTTCAAATTAAGGAGTGCCTACTGCATAACTTAACCATCTTTTCTCCGAGGTTATTTCTTGTCCCTACTTTAATCGTTTCATGACAATGTTCATTTCCTTCCCACTCCAAACCCATTCCAAGGCATGGCTTTCTTTTACCCAAGCATGGAATCAAATTTTATCCTACTACAGTGAAATCTCGGTGAGCGAACGCCTCTGATAACGAACAATTCGGAAAACGACCAAAAATTCCGCTAAAAATTTGCCTTGATTTGCGAACAAAATTTTGGTGAGCGAACAGATGTGTAGCGACCACGTTTGTTTTCGGTGCTGTGCGATCCCAAATGGATACAAAGTAATACCTCCATCCACTCATACGCCATCACATGGCAGTAAAACCGGTTATTTTTCCTAGGTCCCCTTATATTTAAATGCTTTCTTTAATGTTTTTATTTATATTTAACTCAATTTGTACTGTATTATAACTATTATCATTTAAAAAAGCATACCTATATAGCCTGTAACTTTCATGTAATAGCGAGCCAATAGGAGCTAGGAACCAATTATTCCTGTTTCCTTTATTTCTTATGGGGAATATTGTTTCGGATAGCGAACATTTCGGATAACGACCAGCTTTCTGGAACGGATTGTGGTCGTTATCCGAGGTCCTACTGTTTCATATTCTATCTTTTTTCTCTGAATTGAAGGTATACGTGTTACAAATGTATTTATCCATACCTATGATCATCTAATGCTCTATTATCAATCATTAACTGAAAACGCGAAGGATAGCTTTCAATGTTTTATTATCATAACATTTTAAGCTTTAAGATGATTTGTAGATGAGATATTTTCTCCTAGAACATGGCTCCTGTAACTTGCTTTTTGGTTTATCTTTAGAGATTGTGCAACTGTACACCCTAGTATTATCCTTTCCCAAATCAAAACTCAATTTCATTACCTTACCCTGCTTTCTTCCTTTTTTACTTTTTCATCTTTTTTTAGTTTAATTTTAAACGATAAATTTCCTTAGGTATTTGAAGCTCGCATTGCGTATATCTTTGCCAACTCTGGTTGTGTGCCAAATATACCGGTTCTGTTATTACCGCCTTAGCAGAAAGTATGAAACACGGCTGATTATAGCCAACTAGTACTTTGCATCCCCTTAGTGGATACGATTTCTTTCAAAGAAATTTGCTACTATTAGGGTTAAGCGCCATCTTACCGTGTTGTCAACAAGATAATTTTAAGTTGAATAACTTTCACCTAGTAACTACCCTTTGATTTATGTGGTATGGTTTTTTCGACCATAAATAATTGCTGACATAGTTAAGATTCATTCATAAAACTAACATCAAAGACTCTCCATGACATAAAATTGGGATTAAATGGTGTTGAGTTGATACTTAGTAGTTGATGCTAATTAATCAGTGAAAAGTTGCCAGAAATTCAATCTCATATCATTGGTTTACTTAACATAATGAAGGATGACTTAGGTTGTCTTCAGCTTTTTGAAAATTTGTAATAAGAAACAAACTACCAGTTAATTCATCATTACGAGAAACTGGTTTCTACTGGAGCCCTTCTCCACTCGTGTCACTAAATTAAAAGTGACGAACTATTCCACTCTAGTCAACGCGAAGGTATTATCTTGGCACGATTTCAACAAATGAGGAAATCTCTTTCCATCATTCTCCTGAGGTATCAACTTATTTATATTCTGTTATCACCAAATTAAAGACAAGAGATTATAGACAAAATACGAGTAAATTAGATTCCAGCATAATATAATTTCTTAAAAATTTGATTTTCACAATGTGAAGCTGCATCGATTACGCCTTTCTGTGTTTTATTCAAAGTAAAACCGATGACAATGAGTCATTATCGCGTTATGCGATGAAATATTTTTAATCTAAAATAAACAGGTTTCATAGCGTTTTCTTGAAAGGCGATTTGAGAAATCGCAATTTGAACTAATTTCTTTTGAAGAAAAATATTTTCCTCGGATTCTTTCTTAGTGTGCAAATGACGCTATCTAGCGATTTTACACTCAATACCAAGAAATAATATGCTTGCTATAAATGAAATACTCTCAATAAGTTGACTTTAATCTTCCTGGAATAGGTTTAAATGAATTGGTACATTTCAGGAAGTAAGATTTAAAGCAATAAATTTTCTTTCAAGGCTTAAATCAATATAAATAGAGTTCCCTTTGCATGAGCGTTTGGTAGTTTATACACGGTTTGTATTTCCATTATATTAAAAGGCAAATTTTACTAATAGCATTATAGATATTTAGGTGACACGTGAGAATGTAACAGAAAATATTTTAATGCTTAGAAGCACTCCTCTTGATTCGAATCGATTTATTCCAGGCACCGGTACAATATTTCAAACGCAATCAAAATAAACTTGGACTTGATTTATTTGGAATGATCAATATTAACAGGTATATTTAAACCGTGAAAAGTAATTTCATTTGGAACAATGGTATGTTGCATCGATGAAGACAAATGTAGATGGAAATAATGCAATCATGGATTTTCAGGCATTCATCAATATGAAAACCTTTTTTCTTATTAGTGCACGGTATACTATAACGGTATAATAATCCGAAGTATATTTTCAAATCATTCCTGGAAGTTCAACCTCAAGAACAGCTTATTTCTAAAATCACCACTGTTTTCGGTTAGCTCAAACGCGGTTCTAAATATACTTCCTCAGTTACAGGGTGCGATATTTAATTAATTCCAAAATTTTGTAATCTTTTTATTATAATTAATTTCAGTTATTTCATTTCCATCTCAAAAATGAGGTGACGCCGTTATACTACTTCAATGAAAATATCTAATCAGATGCTTCAATTTCAAACTGCTGATGTATTAAAATGTGATAATTACAATATACATTGTAAGGAGTAGTGAATTCGGTAGTAGGACATATTCCCACTAAATAAAATCACAGACTGACCTTGGGTTCATGAAAATAATTATTATTGATGATGAAAAGGAATTTATTTCTTCCCCAGGATCATCGCGGAACAGAACTCCGGCATTTGGCAACTATGGGATTAAAAATAAAACATACCCACCTTCATCATTCCTGTGCTTTGAAATTCCTCATTTTTCAAAGTACACGCATAAATTATATTGTATTAAGGAAAGAGAAGTCACCGACAAATAAATAAGCAGTTCATTTGTCGAAATAATAGCCAGAGATTGTCACTTTAATAAAATTGAGTAAGAGTAGAATCGAGGCATATTACTTCTGATTAAAATATTCAACTTAGAGGCTCCAGTTGAATATCTGTGTACATTTCATCGAAACTAAGCCTCTTTGGAAGTATAGAAATCCCAGGGATTATATTTCGCCGATGTCATATTCCTTTTAGGATTTGCAGTCAGTGGTTATCATTCTGGTCAGTGTGGAACGAAAGGGTATAACACATTTTTTGAGGAATAACAAGTTAATTTACAGATTTTATTAGCATTCCTGTTCAAATAATGTGGTGAAGAAACGACATATTTTCAAACTCAAATAACAAGGCAGATTCTACGACGCTTAAATGTCGCAGTGAATACAAATTACCGAAATGCTCTCGAGGAAATTGGCCAAAGGAAGAATTTATGACGCCCCAAAAAAGTTACGATTGGTTGTGGAATGTACTGGCGCTCAATAAACTTCAAACAAAATTGCCCCTTTGGGCTGTGACTCCAACAAAAAAATAGATATTTCTATCTAAGTCGACGGGCAGCACGGAGGGAAACCCAAGAGAGACATCAACGGCCGAATTGGGGAATGAGGGTGCCAGCCCCTGAAAACCATCAGCGACTCAACTTCTCCATTAAAAATGAAGCAAAAAGCCAAGACATGGCTGTCATCTTGCCATTACTCAATAGTTACGAAACTTTTGAACCAGGAAATTTTCGATGCAATATAATACGGAGATAATCAAAATATAATGACGAGTACGTATATAAACGCAAACAGATGGTGCTCAAAAAGAAATCAGTCAAACATAAAAATTTTTAAGCTTTTAGTATGTTGAAAATGCATGTAAGTGACTTGTTCGCCTAAAAGGTTTATGTAGAGGTTCAAAGAATTATCCCTATCTCCATGGCGTAAATTCATATCTCAGACAATATATCGCCAACTGATTCCGTTTTAGGCGGACCGCATGATCGATTATGACGATTTTTAAGGCTATTAAATGATTGGAATTGTTTTAATGTTATTATTGCAATTATGGCCGTGTTCATAATTCTTTCGCGGGGGTTTTAATAGTGCATTCAAACGTCCCTCTATGCATTTAGTCTCCTATATGAGTGATTGTGAATCAAGTCCCCCTAGGAATACAGCTTTTTTAATAAATTGAACATTGCATTTGGATGCCACAGCATCCAAAACTCCTTCTGTAGACATTACTATGATTTCAACATGATGAGAGTGTATTTGGTAATGCATTAATGGGCCGAGGTAATTTTATCTGACACTAAAAGCTAGTCGCCCAACTAGGAATTTTTTTAGTCGCCCAACTAGGAAACAGTTTCATTTAAATTTGAAGGGAATATCACGTTTTCAATACCTTACGCAACTCAAAACAAGCAATATCAAAAGAAACTAATGTAAACATATTTTTCTAGTTTGCTTTCGCTGGCTGTGCCCTGAGTAAAATATTCCGATGTCACCTTGAAGTCTCTCTTGACTCGAAGCATTTGCCTATAATTATTTCGGATTAAACAATTGATGTCTGGTAATTTGCAGCCAGGATTCATGGCAATCACTAGCATAAACCACTAGTAAATAAAAAAAACTAGGAACCCGAAAAAGTAAGATTTTCCACAATCTCGACAAAGGAGTCCATCACATTGGAGTAAATTGAAGTCCAATTGAAATTGATATTTCATATGAGAAATCATTGAATATTTGCAGGAAGTGCATACGATTGAATCGATGCTGCGATTATGAGCTTTAATTAAGTTAACAACGATACAGTTTTAAATCGCGAATTGTGCTGAAATGGGAAAGTATTATCAAACTATATAAAGTTGTGGGATTTAAAAACAAGGATTTTATTTTTCAGAAGTAAGTCCCGGTTTTCCTGGTTTTTCCATATCGAAAAAAATAATTCTCTCTTTAAAATAATGAGAATGACATTTACTCGGGATGGCTCACGTAAAAAAAAAACCCTTAAGAAAGGCGACAGAAAAAAATTTACTATGAATGTCTGATGGTAAAAGTAATAAAAATTCAAGGAAGTGCCACTTTTTATAGATCTTTTTACCTTTTTTGTTAATTTTGGTGTTCCAGTGTGGAAAAATTGATCTCTCCTCTAGATGGGACTAAACAGAAAGGGATTGGGCGAGTAAAAAATGTTGTTAAGTAAGTCTAAGAGGCATTTCCCAGGTTTTCGACAAATCAGGATAGAGAATCTCTAACAGAATGAAGGGTAAAGGATCGGATGAATCGTTTAGAATTCGAAACAGGTAATTTCTTAGAAGACCCTCGGCATATCTTTCTTCAGTCAACATAACCCAAGATTGCTGGTAGGAGATAATGGAAGCCGATTTAGGGACGAAGATAGGCAGGCATATGAAGGGCCTCTGTCTCCGCTTTGTAATGGGCGATGGCGTTTGTTATGCGCTACGACAACAAAATTAACATATTGGAAGGACACAATACTTAGTGATAGCGTTTGATTACTTCCTCTAATTCGTATTTCTCAATCGTTCCATTGTGGTTAAGTATTCAAAATTGCTTGCTATTCTCGATCAATAATGATTTTCCCATGTCTATCATAAGTGAGTAGTGCTTGTGAAGTACCAGAATATACATGTATACTCTAGCAGATGAAGGCTCAAATCAAATCAGATTACATTTTTTATGCGCCACACCAACGGAATTAACATATCAGAAGGACACAATACTTAGTGATAGCGTTTGATTACTTCCCCTAATTCTCATTTCGCTATCGTTCCACTGTGGTTAAAGCATTCTAAATTCCTTGTTCGTCCAGTAATATAATGATTTTCCCACATCTATCACAGCTGTGCATTGATGATGAAGTACCAAAACATATACCCTGTCAGATTAAGGCTCCAATGACATCATATTTAAATTAATTAGTTGGTTCTACACAAAAAATTTTTGATTGCATGAAAGGTCATAAAAAGAATTCTTATCCCTATCATTTTTAAATCAGTTTTCATAAATTATGCATTGATTTCTTCGGTGTTTAAACCAAGCGTTTGGATTATACGTGAAAATTTCAGGATAACCTTCTTTTTTTATCAACGAAATCTTTTTCCGAATAAAATTAAAAAATCAACGCAATTTTACTCTAAAATAAAATTTGAAAGCTTAAACTTAGTTGAATTGAATGTTTGTATGGTTTTAGGATGAGGGGAAAAAACATGTAAAAAGTTTGTCACAGATTACAATTTTTTATTTTAACTATCTATTTAACCGAAACCTAATCTGAAATTATATTCATATACATTTTGTTTTATTTCGATAATTTCATGCATATTATATTTGTAAGTCAGAGTTAATTTTCTGTTTTGAATTAAACTATATCCAGTGTTTAGTTGGTATACAGCAAACGCTATTATGATAGCTCGTTGGTTACTATCCGAAGGTTAGTAGGAAGTAAAGTAACCCTTAAGAGACCAGCCTCCATTCACGCGCATCAAAACTCAAAGGCGCGAATGTAAAGAACTAATGAATGACTTCCGAGATCCAAAGATGCATCATAAGACTGATTTCGATGTGCGCGTCTCAAAATTAAATTGAACTTAGTACTGAATGCACTGGCACATGGGGAGCTGTTCTCGGATCACATCTCGGATTCACTTATGAGGCTATATAACCAATACTTTAAACAACAAACGCATAAAAAAATTTCAGTCCATATACATTTCCTTATCAGAACAGCTTCATATTGTGTGAACAGTTATCTTTTGATTACTGTGTTCGAATGCCATACCTAAGTTTAGACACTTTTTTTCGTGATTTCTTTCTACTTTTTCTTTTACCGAGACCTGCTGTTCACCATTTTTTCCATGATTTTGACTGAAAATTTTATTTTCATGAGTAGAAATTTCTCTACACTTGCGGTGTCTGATATTTTTTTCCATTTTTTCACACAGAAGCCTACTTCTAATTATGTTATGATCATGTCGCAATAAGAAGCGTTTACACGATATACATGCACTTGGATAGTCTTGGTAAGTCCCCCATTCACATCGATCGCCAATGATTCAATACTGATCACTCTAGGTAAGATACTGAAAACTTTTTCACAGTAATTGCGAAAGCTTAAGTCCTCTAGATGCGCAGAATGTGTGAGGTGAAATGAGTGGAAGGGATAAGGCTGAGGAATGGTGGGAAAAGTGGGCACACGGATTGCAGAATGGCCAAATTATAAATTGAGATAACCTTCGCGGCGTTAATGAGATGATTCCTACATTTTCTTCAGGTTCTCATCGCTTCCGTTGGCTTTTATTAACGACAGTTTTGCTGCTATTGCAGTCAACCTCTTCAGGTCGAAGGTTATCAGACACGGAAAACTGACTCTTTATATAAGCCTTACCATCCAGGTGCTGCTCTCTCATAGGTCGGTGGTTGTCCATCTCTCATTGGTCAGCGGTTGGATTACCCTTTTCCATGCATTGTGTACGTGATAGCCGTCGTTAGCTTTATTAGGTAATAGCCTACTTGATAGTTGATCCCGTTGAAGTTTGTCGGCATTTTCCCTATCTCAATACCTTCCCTGACCAGGCGAGGGTGGTAATTGCTCTCCTTTGCTATTATTTTGGCGTCTTCAAAGAGAATGTAACGTCCAGGTTCGCTCCATTCATGCTTGAATATGACCAAAATTGGGTGCTGCTTATTTTTCGTAGCCCTTGTTCCGAATGTTCCGAATGCATGGATATTATTTCATTGGGCAATTTTGTTCGCGGAGAGTGGAGTTGTCGACCATTCCTCGTTGTTCCCCTTCAGCACGGTAATGGAATGGACCCCTCAGTACTGCTTTGGTGAAAAGTAGGAGGCGTTCAAAATGATTGAAAATATATGACTAATTTCATACTGGGCTACGAAAGTCTTTAACTTCTTATTGCCTGGCGAATGGAAGTACAAAATCGTGTACTGGATGACGCTGTAAGCTTCCACGAAGCAGAGTCCTCTGGATTGTTGATAATACACTACAAAGTTGAGGAAGGGACTACGACCCTATAAGGGAGTAGAGTAGAGAATTGCCATCCAGAGGACTCTGCCACGGAGAATTACTCTCTACCATTCACAGACTTCTTCAACGTCGATTAAGTAACATTCATAACTTACAACGGTCGATCTGGTGGAACTGTAATATCATCTAATGTTGAAGGGAATGTAATTTTCCACTTATAACAGTGTAATGTGACGATTTGTTTCACACACCGCATCGGACCTAAAAGCAATTCAGAGTATCGCAACTCCCATTCAACAGTCCCATTCAATATTGCAATCCACATTATGCTTCTCTTGCTGTGTTTGAAAATTGGAAGCTAAAAAGTGAATTTTATTCGGTAAGTACATTCCTTAATCTCACGATATCTGTATAATGTGAATAACGAAGAGAATTTATAGAGCCAGAAAAAATACATTTCATTTAAATATGACTGTAAACCAAAGATATAAGATCTTAATTAATAGCTAACTTCTAAAGGAATATACATGGATCATGGGTCTAAACCATACCACACCATAGATCTGTTTTTAGTTTAGCTTCCGATAAATATCGCATGATAATAATTCATGAAGCCGAGCTGCCCTAGTATAAGTATATATTTATCAAGGTGCTTTCTAGCGATATTAATGAGATCCATGAATAAAAGCTCACAACTTCGCCATTTTTTCATGAACTGAAGTAGAATACTATTCCTTGAAAACGGCTCCTAATTCTTAATATTGTCAGCTGACCTCACAGCAAAATTGTAAACATGGCCTCCCGTTTTCGCAGCCTTTAAAATATTTCATTTTTTCGGCACTTGTTTTAAACCTATGATAGGTTCATAAGACCTCATAAATAGATTAATGCTGAACTGAGATTCCAAACTCACAATCATTTATTTGGCAATCATCACGTTTTAAAAACAAACCCATTGCTTCAAAAAGAAGCTGGAATTCGCTCCTCCTTCAACAGAACATTACATAACGTATGATTCACACGGTAGGCAATAAATGGTTAAGGGAGGAAGCGATGCGCGTTTGGAGATAATACAGCTTGTTTCGTGGAAGCAGTGAGTGGACGGGGGGGGGAGTATTTCAGTGGTCTCCCAGCACCTTCCCTTGCACCCCTTGGGGGTCCTGGTGGGTGTGGGGGAGGAAGAGAGGGGGGGGTTGAGGTCACAACCGTCCCACTCCAACTCTTTAGCCGAGCATCCACTCGGGGGAAGAAAATACGACACAATAATGATGCTGAGGCCGCTTGCTGTAGAAAAGAATAAGTTGTTACAAAGTGTCAGGCGCGTGGACACAAAGGCAGAGGACAATCATTTACGAAAATCAAGACGCCCTCTCTCTCCTTCTCTCTTGCGAGGGAGGAGAAGCGAGAGGGGAAGGTTAGGGGTGAGACGCCTCCCTTCCCCACCCTCCTCCTCACACGCTGCCTGCCATCTTGTCTCTGGAGAGAGAGAAATGAGAAACTCGGAGGAAGGACATGACAGAGTAGGGTGGGTGGGTGGAGGGCAGCTTTAACTGCCTGACAGGGGAGGAGGGGAAGAAAGAAGGTAAGTCACACGGAAAAATGAAGCTCAAGCATTCGTTTTGTGTGTGGAATGGGATGGGCAGGGAGTGCGATGACTTTAGAATTGGAGAAAGGAGCATAAAAGAGATGTGGCGCTGTTTAGTGCCTCCTCCACCCCTCCGCGAGGAAACTAAAGGACTCTCCGGGCAGACTGGAGAGAAGATTCATCGGGCCTTCCTCACCCCCGCCGCGACCCCCATATTCCCTCGACATTATTTCATCTTCTCCTCCTGGAAGGGAGACACTCTTCCTCCTCCCCTCCACCTTTTGTAATCTAAGCCTAAACACGTCCGCTTTTGAATGAGACACGGCCACTTCTCCTTCCCAAACGTCCCCTTTTACCTTTTTTCCGGGCCAAGATTGCTCGATTAACATACGCGGTGGATCGTTCGCAGTCGCCTACAGGTATCCTTAAGGTAACAAACATACCATAGGGCGTCGAATGAACGATCAAAGATTTGCTTCCTCTGTGGGATGCTATTCAGGGTGTAGTTACTTCGCGGTCGAGGAAGTGACTAGGTGGAGTTTCGTTATTGTAGAACTGAATTGAGTGCTAAATCCCTCTTTTCACTTGATATCCTAACCCTAAAGGCCGTTTTACACGGGGCATGTATTTACACAATCTGACGTGTGTACAAAGGCGCAGTTAAAATTGCGTCGTGTAAAGCGATGAATTGCTAGAGCACATACGAGAATGCGTGGACGTGAGATGGAAAAATAGCCTCTGTTCTAATTTCGTTCATGCATTCGCACAATTTCACGCCATTTTAGAAAGTAATGCAGTTCCAATCTGCGCAATTCCGTGCCCCTTGTAAAACGGCCTAAAGAGTCAACGTTATTATTGTGTAACAAACGTAATTCGACTTCAATTGTAACATTAACAAAGTAACCCATGTGACGAATCTACATCTACAAAATACCCTGCGAGCCACCGCAGGGTGTTTGGCAGGGGGTGATCAATCACCAGCATGCAGTATGCAATAGGATTCCCACATGCATACCACACGGTCCAAATAACGTTAAGCATTTTAGCAAATTGTACTACAACATTCATTCAAAGGCCAATTACTCATTAAGGTAATCTGCTAATGAACCTAGAAAACACAATACCTACATGCTATTAGAAAAAATGAGATTATTCAGAAGCATGCATAAAGGTATACACATGTTATTAGGCAACAATACAGGTCATCTTATCTCTTTGTGAGTTCTAACGCTGCTGTTATAATCTCTTATTGATCGTGGAAAAAACGACATTTTGAATCTATTTGTTCTACAATCTATCTCTCTCATTTTATTTATATGATCTGATATACCGTAGTATGTTGGCGTTCGTAAGATATGGCTAACTTCATCAGAAAATACACTACCCTTGAATTTATCTAGAAGGTTCAGTCTATTTTTCTGTCTGCGGTCTGACGGATATTCCCATTCGAATTTATCTCAGAGCTCAGTAACACTAAGAATACTATTGTAACGATTTTTTACTACCTGGTGGCACTTCTCTGCACGCGTTCAACTCTGTTTTTAAGTGTATTTCATGAGGATCTCAAAAATTGGCAGCATATTCTAGGTGGGGTCTAACGAGGGAGAAGTAGCTGATTTATTTCGCTTTGTCGTCGTAGTTTCCTAGTATTCTTTTAGCAAACCCCAATTTACGATTTGCCATGATCTAAGCTTTACTTTTATCATGATGTGAATGGCATAGTAGAAACTTGAAAATCTTACTTGGCTGGTATATTCAATATAATTGTTGTTGGGTTGAAAATAACTTTTTCGGATATTCCACTTATTTCCAGCAAAAAAAACCGACAACTTGTGCGATGTATGCCTAGAGTCTTCGATTTTTTCAACATACAGCCACATTATGAGATTATCCGAATGACAGGACCTTATGGTGAAAATACAGCGTAACTGTGATGCACTGCTCAGTTCCTGGTGCAGCATTTCGGTGAGGGTAAGTTACATAATTTTCAAGTAGTATCTAAATTTTGGTTTTTGTACGGTTGGCAACAAATAATAATGACAACTGTGAAGTGGAAAGTTTATTAATCATGAATGCGCGGCTGATTTGGAAGCTACCACCTTTATAGCAATTGTATCTCTCTTTCTCTATCTCGATGTCTTCACAATAAAGCCTAAAGTCATATATTCAGGCCAATGCCAAAATTCTTTCATTTCGGGAGTCAATTTGGTAACCAAGGGCGAAGTCCTCCGCCACTAGCAGGTATGAAACTTGTCCTTATATAGTGCTTTGCTGATACCGCTCTACCCTCGTGTAAATAATGCCAAAATTTTTAGGAATAGGTGTTCATCTTTTCTTGGTTGATGACGTAATTGTTTATTATGGAGAGTTTGAAATTGGATTATTTGGGTCAATGTTTATCTGTAAGAATTATGATATTATAATTAATGTATTATTATTTTTTTACTATAGGTGTATTTTCTGTTTCTCACTTCGCTATTAGATAGGTCAACTTGTTATTCATGTGTTTAAATCCAATTGTGCCACCAGGCAATAGCCTACTTGCAGCAATATGTAATAATAATTATAATTACAATAACTGAAGAATTAGCGATAATTTTCTACCAAATTTAATTTAGAAGATTTTTTGTTCCCCCATAATTTAATCACTGAGCAATTTAATTCACTCTATAATATTGAGTGTTGAAATATTGCTGATTATTACTATGCAGGCCTGTGAATCTACTTCTTCCCTTGTACCTAAAGATATAAGAATAGAATTGCGCATGCAAAGTTCCACACATATCTGAAATTAATTAAGACTTCGCCAACATTAAGGCGATACGTACGGAGATATTTTTTCGACTGCGCGATTCGAAGCAAATGCTTACCGCGTATTGTTCTAAAAAACGACATGCCATCATAGATAATACCATCGACGTTCAAAAGACAAATTTGAGCGCACATAATTTGAATAATTCAATCCAAACAATTTTAATTCAATACTTTTCATAGCTGTTTGAGCCGATAGTAGAGTCATCCTTTTGTAACTAACGTAATTTGGCTTCAATTACAGCATTCCTTCCTGATAAGTCATTGAGTATTCTAGAGATGAACTAAGCTTTACCTTTATTATGGTGCGTATGGTATAAAAAAACAATGTACCATTGTAATAATAGTATTATTTTTTGCCTCGGTGATACACATGTTCCAGCAGCAATTACGTATTTCGAACTTGGACAATACTTCCATAAGAACGTGTATAAAAATTTATACACTCAAGTGCAATGTCCTGAAATGTTAGCGCAGAAAGCCAATTTTCACAGCTGCCAGCCGACAAGTACAATTAGAGAGACTGTATTTTGATTTTTTTGAACTTAGCTAAGTATGACTCATTAATATGTTATCTCATCCTCCAATTAAGAATTTTGAGTTCATTACTCTCACTAATGGACACATAAGGATTGATGAGTTATGCAAAAGGAACTAATGTGCTCGGGGTTATCAAGAATAAGAATGATTTAGCGCATTTTTACTGCGGTGCAAGACTTTGCTTAACATGATATGAAGCTCCGTTCACACCCGTGCAGAATAAGCCATTAGTCGAAACCACAGTCTTGGCATGAGTATTTTGAAATGAAAACACCTGTCAGGGAACAATACGGCGTAATTCTTTGCGGTCATGCTACATGTCATGAGCTCAACAACAAAGCCAGGAAGTTACACGGTAAACCCTAGACTGAGCGCTAAGGCAATGTAATTTATCGCTGTCAGAGTCCAAATTTGATGGCCAGTTCCACCCATGCCTCACGTATGAATAAGGTTTACCTGGTTATCTTAAAGAAATGTTGGATAAAATGCTTTAAAATGTACGAAATTTGAGATACAAAGGAAACAAATGAATTAGTGTCGGAGCAGGAGAAAAATGCTGTGCTTTTTCCGAATTTTTCATTATTCCACTCCACCACGCTCGTATCTTCGGATATTATTCGAAATCATGTCTGTTTTTACACATTCTCTTAAAAATACACATCATTCACGCTTCATCACCTAACAGATCCTTTGAAAATATCAACTCAGTTTCAAAATTTAGGCGTAGATATTGAAGCGATTTGAATACAAAAACTGTTTTCAATATTAAAGCGCAACGTAATATTTCTATTTTTATTAAATACATTGCATTTCTTTTTATTTTGATTCCTCTCAGACCTGCTAGCCTGAAGTTGAACTATAAGAAAAGTCCTCATTTTATGGACATCTTGTTCCTCGATGTAGATAGTAAATGCTACAAAACATTTACTATTGGAGATTTGCTGGGCCATTAAGGTCAATCATAGGCGATGTAACTTGAACCCTGATTGTTTGCCTTCATTACCCTGGATACTGATTGTCATTGTGAAACATTATTGTCTCTCGAAAGATTTGCCGCCTTCAACATTGCGGAAGCATATTGTCGATGGTAAAATCCAGTGGCTTAACTATGAGGGGGGGGGTCAAGGGGGATAGATTCCCCCCCAAAGCCTCAGAGAAAAAACATATAATAAAACTATTGCCTAGTTTTGATGTACAATAACTGCACCTACTTATAGTTAAATTTTAAGTACCAAAATGATTTAAAATGCATATACAAGAATGTAATTTTTCAAAAATTTTCTCGGACCCCGATTCCTTGGGGGGTTGTGGGGGGGAGTCACCCCCTAAGCCCCTCATCCCCCCCCAAGGCATTATCCCAGTTACGCCACTGGTAAAATCTATGCTCTGACATCCGTTACTTTGTCTTAAATATTGTGAAAACGTTTTGCCAATAGATCCCTCCACAATCTGGCGATTTATTATTTATTTATTTATCCCTTCCATTCAGGATAAAGATAAACACACTACCAAATTACCACGGGCTACAACCTGACGTCGGAATTACTACCTTCAATATTGGGGAAACTTATTTTGTCGATATAACCTGGCGTCCAAATTGCTATCTCCAATATAGCGGTAAACATTATGCAAAGGGAAACTATAAATAGTGCTTTCATCCTTGGAGAAAGTTATTAGCACTGCAAACCACTGAGAGAAAATTTTATGATCATTTCTTTTTGCTTTAAATGTTTATAATTTTGTCTCGAAACCGTAGCTAATAAGTTTGGCGAGAATAAGATAGTGTTTCATGATGGCGTGAGGTATGCCGAGAGGTTAATAGAGTCAATCATCGCGATAGCACCATTCATTTAATCTTTGCCAAAATCCATCCTCTACAGAGAATGCAGGAAAAAAAGTCCTCCACTTTCATGCTTACATCGTGTCTCTGCAACTTCGAAAGACTCTCGGCTCCAAAGTCAATGGCAATGGTAACATCTGCATACATAATATCCCGCAAGCCACCTCCAGGGTGTTTGGCGGGGTTCTGATGTTTTATTCGCGGACTAAAGCCCTGCAGAAACTTGTAATCAATGGGAAGCGCTAAAACCTATGGAACTATTAGCACTATTCAACATTCCGGCAACATTTTGCCAACGATAACGTCAACATTCTGATATGCGATAATGTGTCTTCAATATTGAGGGTAATATTTTTGCGCATGCTATATTCAATAATTTGATGTTCTATCTTCTTACTTCAATGCTGCAGATACATTTCTTCAAAGGCAAGTGAATTAAACTTTACGTTTAAATTTCATCCAAACCATTCGGACAATAGGGTAGCTTCCTTCATCAAAGAAAACGAAAGGCATTGATTGCGATTCGTTACCCACTATTAGTGTATTCATGATATACAAATTATTTGGTTTCAGAAATCCCAGTTTAGACGAATGGCAATGGTCAATTTTAACCGCATTTGAAAAAGGCCAGATTGGCGCCCATGCAATGCCACTCCACGTGACGTCACAGGGACCTAGTTTCTATACGAGTAGATAGGAGTTTTACAACGTCTGAGATTACCAATGCATGCATGAGGCACAGTGAAACTGGCTAAGATCGGAAAGTTTCCTTCGTTTGATAAAGTGTTAATAATCCTTATTTAAGCCAAGCGCTAACTGCTTGCAGGGTACTCTGCTACCTGCTAGCGGCCTGCATCGTAGCGGCACACACATACTCTCACCAAGATCACCTCACACGGCGACAGCGGGAACCAGAATGGCGTCATACGGCGTTTTCCCAGCATTCATACTTAGCCGTCGCGTTTTTACGCGCTTGAAATTTTTCACTTTTCATTTAATTGCAAAAAAAGATATCGGCCTTTAAAAATCTAAAAGAGTGAAATTCGTACTCCAGGAGTAATAATCTTTCGATTTAGGCAATTAAAAAATAATAGGAAACCACCCTATTAAAGTGTCCACATGGAAAGCTATAATACGCCCGAATGTCTGCTATCAATATTTCGAAGACCGAATACCAAGGGGAGGGGATAAAGCCTGACGACCGATTTCCCGCCTTCAATATTGCGGAAACTCATTTGAGTCCGAATCACGCTGCCAACTCGCCCATCCAAGCGTCGTGATTTCAATTACGACCTCTCAAGATGCGACAAGCATCCCCACTTCCAAGAGCGCGGTCACGAAGGCGGAGACTGCCAGTGGCGTCTTAATTCCGACTCCAATATCCATCTCCTCATTATCAACGCAAAGAAATCTCTCTCTCTCTCTCTTCCCAGCCTTACCCATCCTCCACAATGGTCCCCGGACCGACCGACCGCTCAAATATCGCAGCGGAGATAATAATCCTTATCTCAGCCACTTGTCTCGCCTCGCCTTCCCCCTCACGACCATCCATCACACAACACTGCCGTGTCGTCCCGATACCGCACCCAAAGGGCCTCGCAGTCATTCCGAGACGAGCCCTCACCCACCTGCGCGTCCCACCGGGTCCTCTTTCGCCGGGCATGACGGGAAGGTAAGGGAGGAGGGAAGAAGGCCTTTTGAAGCGGGTTGAAGGCATTAAAATGTCTGCTCTCTCCTCGACGGAGTGAACACGCGAAGGCCCTTCAGTGTGTGTGTGAGAGAGAGAGAAAGAGAACTCAAAAAGAGAAGGAACAAGCTCTACCCCGACTGAAACATCTCGTCCGACAACCCGAGACCCGAGCGAATCTCGTGAAATATTCAAATATGTCAGCGGTGCGCTTTCGTGGGGAATGTTTTTGTTCGAGTATACAATTTCGCACGTAATGGATGGTCATTTCAGCAATCCTGTCTCCCGGATAAAGCTCTCTCGGGCGTGCTGGGAACAAATGGTTCCATCTCCACCAATCACAAAAACCATCTCAAAATGCCGTTTATGGTGAAATGAGTACGGACCCAGAGGGAGGGATGGGGGAGTGGTTGTTTGCATGCTATTTTTGCGAAAGGAAACAGTGAAAGCATTTCGTCGGTTTAGAGGAGGAGATTACAATGAAGAGTCCTTGAGAGAAGCCTCGCTCCAGCTGGTTAGGCACTGTCTTATAACGCCATTAGTTCAATTCCTGGCACTTGGCGGAGGACTTAGACACCGAGCTTGCGAAAGTGAAGAAGAATTGACTCAATCCTTCTTCGCTCCACGATTCTCAAAAATGCTATGCATTTATTTTCAGGTGTAAACTTATAGCTCAACTAATATAGGAGTGATTTTTCGTTTCGCGAAAAGGCTCGTGTTTCCCTTGACTTTATCTCTCCCTTTCAACCATCGCTAAGTCTTCGAAACTGTTTGTAAAAACAACTGTCAAAGTTATAGTGAAGAGTTCTCGGGATCGCCACCGGGTCAGGAACTGCATAACTGCCGACGTTTTGAGATTTCCAAGGGATAATGTTTTGATTGAGTGCAGTTCCTGACCCGGTGGCGATCCCGAGAACTCTTCACTTAGTCTATTTGCCGGGAAAGCACGACATCTTTCTTCAAATGTCAAACTCTTTGAAATTATACCGGCTCTTGGCCTAATTCTTGAAAATCAATGCATCATTAAACTTAGTTCGATGGTATCGGCTGTTGGTTTCCCTGATATTTATAGTGTATAAGTTTTACTTTTAAGCCCGATTAATTGAAAAATATATTTTATTTTTTTTATATTTATTTTCATTCCACCGAAAACAGCTCGTATTGGCCTTTACATCGGGGATTTTTCAACAATTCATAACAAATACACGTTTACAAACAACCATGCCCTGGATAGCGGTAACCTACCCAGGCGGGACTCGAACCCGCGACCTCTTGTTTGACAGGCGAGGACTTAACCCCGTTGCCACCGTATCGCAAAACCTGGGCAAATCACAGAAAAGAAAACCCATGTCCCGACCGATTTTGCTTGCTCACATGTGTCATTGCTTGTCTATCGCGTTTTGATAACTTAAACCATGAATGATGATGGAGGATACGTCGAGATGAAAGATAACATGTTTATTTTTTCCGTAAATGCCCCGGAGCAGTGAAATAAATTTTTTTTCTAAGTATATACTGTAATTTTTCCTACAAATCAGCTTGTACCAAGGGAAAGTCAAAGGTGGGCAATCTAACATCTGCAAAGTTAATAATAGGTAATGAAATAGTATATATTTTAATAATCACCCCATTTATTAAACTACACTATACACTCTATTTAGATCATAAAGTATGTACTCACTCACGTTTCTCATAATGATTGTTGGCTAATAAATTTACCAATGAGCGTGCCGGATGTTATTATCCATTCATACACGTTTTAACTGAGGGCGAATCATTATCGAGCTTGGGTACACAGGCAGTTGAATTCTCATTGGGCAATGTAAACTTGAAACATGAGAGCTCACTTAGAAACCTTATCTTTCTCATCGCTGGAATTGGAATGATGCTTAAGAGATACATTTCGCAATAATCATGTAGGTAATCGGTTTTCGTGAGGCTAAGAAAAAAAAGAATATCGGGAATAGTTGAATAGGATATTAAGCAGAACCATAGGGAGGCAATCTTGGATTCACAGCATGGGAAACTGCCTGAATTTCGGCTCCCGCAAATCTCTCGACGCATAAACTAGAAATCAAACGCTGATGGAGTCTATCATTATCCACTTGGGAATTTTAAATTAGCTCCCGGAATGGGGCAATCGCCCCCAACCAGGGGGGCAAGGGGAGAACAGATTGCGATCGAGGTTGGTGCTGCGGGGAGGTTGGTGGGGGTGCTACAGCACCAAAATGTCTTCTTCCTGCACCTCAGAATTTCTAATTCGTCCCGATGGGCCACCGGATGCAGCTTATGGAGCGGCTGGCATGGAGGAGGATCAAGGCAAAAAAAACCAATCCAGGCAGCGCGCCTTGAGTCCAGAAAAAGCATCAATTCGTTCGAGAAACAGGAAGGATATGGATGGATATTAAAGTGTAACAAAAAACTGAGCCGTATAATAGCAATTTAATGAAGTAGCGAAAGATGAAGAGAGTGGGTACTACATCCGCGGAACGACCTCGAAAGTGAGCCGGTACCAGAAGATATAGAGCTGATCATACACTCTACGGCATATCCATTTTGTGACGCCATATTTATATCAAATGTACGTGGATAATATAGCTAGGAAAAGTTAAATTTCCAGGGCAAGGCATAAAACGGGAATGACCATGAAAGTGAGCCGGTAGGTACAAGAAGATTTAGAGCTAATCATACACTCTACGGCATGTTCATTTTGTGACGCCATCTTTATATCAAATACACGTGGATAATATAGCTATGAAAAGTTAAATTTTCAGGGGTAAGGCATACAATCCGGCATAACAACAGTGTTTCCGCGCGGGCACAACTCATGGCAACAAAATTGTAATCAAATGGGTTTTAGTTGTTTCGGGTTTCCCACCGGATTAGGTTTACCATCTCTGCTGACGTTTCGATGGCCCCTGTCGTCCATCGTCATCAGGGCTTGTCTTCATTACGCTCTCCTATTATATTTTACTGACTTGAAAACGAGAGAGAGGAAGGGTGGTGGAGATGAATGAAATTGGAAGTAAAAGGAACTGGTTCATAATCTCAAATTTGCAAATCTGTTACATTTTTTAACTGCACATCTAAGGTATTTAAGTGGGTAAGTATGTCCTTCAACGGTTTTTACGTTTAATGTTTTATAAATACCATAATATAGCAGCAAAAATTGATCCTTTTTCATTGGCCGTAATAATGAATTCGGAATGCCGGGTCACCATTAATTATCACTGACCTGTTCACTGCGTTAGTAAAGAGATCAAAACCCGAATTCGTATTTTCTATACAAAAGCTAAAATTTATTATTTCAATATCGCACATTAATTTCATGCCAAGACCATTCCATGCCATTGCTTTTCGATTTTTACGTTCTCAACCATAGTAGAAAGCCCCTTCAAGGTAGCAGGTTATGAATTTCGCCGTCCAAAAGAAATACTTTTCTCGTAAATAATTATTGAAAACTTTTGCCATCATGGACTACATTAATCAAAGTACCTATATCTGCAAACAAGGCAATGCAATTTTATGATGATTGAATCCTAACATTTCATAAGCTGATACACATTCCAGATATTTGAGTCGATCGTTGCGCCATTTTTACATAATTAACGTGATTTGGCTTCTTCTACAGCAGGGGTTCCCAACTCCTACTTGTACAAGTACTTGTACTCGTACAAGTATGTGCCTACTTGATACGGTGAGTAGGTAGATTTTTTTGTTCACTGTTGAATGCGGTAACGCAGAATGGAAAGATTCAATAATTGTACGTATGATGAAAATTAAAACAAGTATTACATGAAAAACGAATATAATTACTGATACAAAATTTAACTTTGTAACACAGGTACATTTTCAAATTTAAGGAAGGTGAAACAATAGGCCTACCTACTTACAAAAACAAAACATAAAATGTAATTTAGTGAGATGGGTGCGCTTGCATGTTCTGGATAAGTTGACAGATCCTGGGTTGAGTTTCAGACAAAGCACAGCGTAGGTCACTTTCGACATCAAGTTTGTTGCGGTACTTTGATCGCCACAAGAGTTGAAAACGCTTTTTCGCACATGTATGTTGTTGAAAAAGGCAAGTACATCCGAACAGCTTTCTTTGAACCTTTTTCAAAGATCTGAGGAAATTATTTTTGTAATTTTTTTATTTATTTCATTTGGGTATCACGCCTCCCCTGGACTTTCTCCACGCCCCCCCAGGGGGGCGCGCCCCCCAGTTTGGAAACCCCTGTTCTACAGCATATACTTTCCAAGCACTAAAAAATACAGTGCATTACGTGCCTGCATTTCATTTTTAGTAATCAGCTATCACTGCTGACAAATTAAGGCAAATACTGTGACAAGAGTTAGCATTTAGATAAGAATTTCCTAAATAAAGCTGCAAAAAGTACGATTTGCCAGTGGCGTAGCCAAGAATTTCGTTCGGGGAGGGTTCAAAACCAGGGGGAAAATATTTAAAAAACAGAATACTGAGTAGTGCATAGGTTTTAAACTATTTGTAACACTTTTCATAATCGAAAATATTCGTTAAATAAATATTTTGTAAATGCATATTTTGTTTTCTTTTATGAAGGAAAATACTTGCGTTGTTATATTTCGGGGGGGTCCGGACTACACCACTTCGGATTGCCTATATTATCGAGGCCTTCAGTCGATGAAGTGCACTTATAGATGAGAATTTATTTTTATTTTTATGAAAATAAGTTGCATACATACTTTTTCCCACCAACTTCCTTGGCCTTTATATCACTAATGAAAACTATTACTCCCCACGATGATAGAAAGAAAATTCTGCGCCGGTGTTCGTATATTCCATTCAGTATACTGAGTACCGCCTTCATGCAACGTCAAAGACCAATCGTTGCTATTTCTCTTCGAGCTTTAAGTTTTCCACAGAGGTAGCGAGCCCTGCTAATGGCCGAAGTGAAGGGAAATGGAATCATAATAGGTCGAATGAGAATCATCCCGAGGTTTCCTCGTCGTTTATCTGAAAGACGCACACTGAGTGGGGCGCGGCAATCTATGGCTCGGGAGAATCAGCGTTGCCTTCGGAATAAATGCCTCCCAATCGCTTCCCGTCATCCGCCCACACCAATGGAGAGGCGAGCCTACCTCCGACTACCCCTCCCCCCTCCGATTAAATCATTGCCCAGGTATCCGGTCACAAATCACCGATTAATGCCCCTCCGTCCCGCCAAAACGGGGCACAGCTCCTCATTTGTGTAGTCATAGTGGTTCCCGGGCCAAGGCGCTGGCATCGCCCGCTCGCGCGCGCTTCTGCTCCTCCCATGAGCGATTTATCACGCGTGAATCGCTTGCGCGGTCCGCCATGTTTCCACGCCGTATTTTCCACAGTAAGAGAGAGAGGGAGAGAGAGAAACCACCTTTCGGCCGATAATGCGGTGAGCACACACGTTTGCGAGGGCGCCTCCAATCCGTTTCGACTCCGAAATTCAACGAGCCGAGATTTATTGTCGAGCGCCGCCACGCCCCTACCACGCCCCCCCCCCAGCACGCCGCGGCGAAGTACCCACCACCTTACCATCGATCCGGTACAAAGGGGTGTTGGGCAAAGGGTGTAGGTGTACAGTCCTCACGAGAGATTATATACTTCTGAAAGCGCTGTACAAGTTTGGGATTGAAATGGGAAGGAGAGGTAAAAGAAATTTTCGGGGGAGAAATTAAACGTGTGGGAAAAAAATCACGGGCGGATTTGGGGGGGTCGTGACCCTGCCCCCCAAATTTTATCAAAAGTTTTTTATATTTATCAGTTAAATAGTTTTTTTTATCCTCATACGTCGAAAATAGTTCAATTTCATCTTTTGTTAAGAATTTATATGAAATTTTATGCTCCAAAATGCGTAAAAAATGACTTTTTTAAACAATTTTACACGGAAGTACGTCCCTCTCTCCCGGGGGTATTCCATACTCCTCGGACCCAAGTCATGACTGTACCCCAAATTTGATGCTGAATCCGCCCCGGAATGGTCAGCAACGTATCTGAGCTTGGAAATCTAAAAAAAGGAACTTCGAGTCGCATCGAAAAATTTGGCTCGTTGTGTAACAATGTTACACTGTAACATAGACCATGGAGCCGATTCTCGAAAAATTGGGACAATATCTCGTATGTGCCGCACTGCTACGAATAGCAAATATACCTTCCAAATTCTTTGAAGGTATTTGAAAAAAATCGAAGTGAACGCAAATTTTTACCTTAAGTCCTCCGGTCCTAATTGGCCACATTGTGACATACTGGCTTTAAATAATGGAATCTTTAAATTCCCAAATTGCAGTCTGCACTATGTCATATACTTTTGCTAGCGCAGTAAGGTCGCCTTCCCATAAGAAAGGAAAATAGTGGGTGAAAAAAGGTCAGAGCAAGACAAGTGAGTCCTTATGCTGACTGTAAACGCCTATTGAATACCATGCAGTAACACGTCCGCGGTCGTGTAAATATATGCTGACGGTTTCAAAAAAGAATTGTGAGAATTCATTCATTTCAGCTTGAGTATACGAAAAGAGAAAAAAAGTCGAGATCGTTTCCTATATGTGTTTCCATAACTTTTCTGTACCGCATGAGGAACACTATTTAATTATAAATTAATAGCGTAAGGTCACGTTAGAACGAACATAATGATACTATCCAATTTTAGTTATGCAAACTGCAGTCATGAAATTAGCAGTGCGACATGGAAGCGACATATTTCATGCATGAGATAACATCAAATTCTTCTCTGATGGCGGAATGGCCTTTGACGTTAATTTTTTTTGCCAAGCACGGAAGCACTAAAATCCTATTCACAAACGACAAAAAATATTTAAAATTGTGATTTAGCGTTCTTTGATGATATAATCTTTTGTTGCTAACGCCTATTTACCCTGATGAAACATCCTTTCGCATCATATCTTTTTTGTTATTTTTTGAACAGCATTAAGGCCTGGTTACACGGTACATTAGAATGTACAAGATTCTGTACATTTTTCTGAATGGTTTTCTGAAAATATTCTTGTACATTCTCATGGACATGATCCACGAGTAGGTGGTTACACGGTACATTTTTTCGGACATTTTTTCGTACATTTTAAATGCGCAACAAATTATTTCAACTTCAAATATAAACCAATGGGGAACATGTGAACTTTTTTTAAAGTACTAGAACAATAAGATACTTACCTCAAATGTACTTGCCGAAAATTTCGCGGATGAATAATGTTTTATAGCTGAGATATGAGTCATTAAAAATAATCTGCATCGACTATTTGAAAACACGTGATGGAGCGTGCGCACGTTACATCACGGCACGGTATCCACTGATGACAGGCCTTGGAAGTGGATAGAAAAACTGTATATGTGGGGCCTCAAACGCACATTTGGCGAATATAATTGTTGTTTTAAGGAGGAACCTGCGCTTCGAAATACTGCTTTCATTAGTTAGATAAACTCGATAACAACGAGTTAAAATTGCTCAATTAGTCATTCATAAAAATTAAAAGTAATGCTAAATCAATCAAAATAGCTGTACAATGCATGAATTTTACTTAAAATGGAATAATCTAGTGATATGAAGAATGGCTGTTATATTGACTCTTGGTATCGGAAGAATTTAAGTACTTTCTCTGGAAATACAGTAAAGCTTTATAACTACATCATTTGTGATGAATAAAATGAACTTAACTAATGAGACCTTTTGCTCTGTTAATTTCAACCTAATTTGGAAAAATGGTTTATTTATAATTGCTGACCACCAACTTGACAACGCTGCCAACATATCGTAGTTTCACAGCGGTTGAGCACCTTTGTTTGTTTACGTTACCTCGCTGAGTTACGTTGCATTGTGACAATATTACTCGTTTTATTATCCCTTTTACTTAGCCTTAAGCTATTAAATATACCTTTGGGCTGAAGTGATGGCGTCATTATGCCGATTTAAAGGCAAATTTGTGTCTGAAGGTAAAGGTAAGAGCTTGGATTATTTGAGGAAACGAAATGTGGCCAAAAGTGAATCCATCAATTCCATCGAAGCGATTTCAACGAGTGCATCTGTTGAAGGATACCGAAGCGTTTACGTGCATTTTTAATTTATTAAGAAATTTTTGCAATATTTCCCAACATAAAGTGTCCATCATTGTTTAAATAATCAATGTTTATGTCTTGATTTATGAAGATTAAAGTCCCTGTCGAATGACTGACACAAAGCTCTTTAATGTTTATTTCTTTGTAGATTTTCCATTCAATAGCCTCATCCATACTATTAATAATTAATACTAATATACTAAGGAGTTGATTAGTGAAAATTAGAAACTAATGTGTCAGTTATAACCCAAATGTAATTCGAATCATTAGTATCAGGATAATTAAATAATACTTGTTCCTAGTGCCGAAGTTTCAGTAAATTTGGAAGGCTGGCATTGCAACTTCTACGGACTCACTTATGTCAGCTGCCATCGATTGTTCAGGAATGCATCCTAATTTTTATCCTCCTGCAATGACTTCATGAATAGGTAAATGTATTTACTGTTGTTTTTTCAAATTATGCTAATTGGACCTTTGGAAAACGTATCAAAGTAAATTGTTTGGTCAGTGAAAAAGGAAGTACTCTTGTCTATTTTATTTTATACTTTCGAAGAACTACAAGGGTGAATATTCGATTAATTAGTACGTTCGCGAAGTTGTATGTCCAAATACTACATAGTCGGTACCCAACAACAATATGCTTGTCTCGTGGTACATTCATTTACCTGTACACCTTATTCTAGACATTTAATATCAATTAAACTGATGATTAAATACATAATGCGCTAGATTTTCTACTTTACGCTTAGAACTTCTATTTAAATTAGTATTTTCTACATGTTGAAAACGATGCATATTTTTCGAAATAAACGTAAAAAAATTTGAAGTAGTATTCAGAAGAACAGATAAACTATCGCAAGTCTCATTATATTCTATCATTTTCGCTTTTGAAGCGATACGCCGACAATTTCAAGGGATGTATTGAATTCCGGTCATGATTATTCGCATGTTTAATAAAATGTAGTCGCATATAGGAATTACTTTAACAACCAGCACTGATAAATTTCATACTTCGGTGTATAGCACGTTTCGAGATGAACTGAATATTCGTTTAATGATTACGTATAAAAATGACTCCGAAAAATCCAATTCACTGGAATTATGCAGCGGTCGACAGGTGCAATATCGCTCTTCATATTTAACCTCCGTATATTTGCAACGTTGCCACTACCTCCGCCGCATAATGGCTGCTCGCTCTGCAGAAAACCGGAAGTATGTTCTTTAAACTTAAATACTGGCGCTAACATATCGGTAACCCCTTCTAAAAAAATAGATATATTAAGCATCGATGTCTATTCTATGCTGTGCTAATTTTTCAACGACATATTTCGGGCCAAATTTGGGATAAAAAATGTTTTACAAGGGAAGGTCATCATTCTCCCATAAAGACAATGTATTTCAAGGTGGAAATCCGTCATTTTCAAATCCATAAATCTTTCTTAAAAGGCCGGTGACATAATAATATTTTTTCACTATTCGATAGAAAAAATAATGAGCAACAACATATGTCAAAATAAGGGGAGGTTTTCGAGCATGTTTGAAATGATGGTTCCTCCTTAACGTCAAACTTCGGATTGTGAATATTTTGGGTTGCCAAGGCGTTGTTGAAATAAATAAAGGCGATTGTTTGGGGAGCTTTGGAAAGATTAAAATTCAAATACGTTGATTGCAGATTGTGATCTACGTTATACACCTACATGATTTGCTTAATGCAGTAAGTGAATTGCAGCGTGGACCTTCAATAGAAAAACGTGTGAAAACCATATAAATCGTGTATCCCATAAAACCATATAAAGTGCTCCGTCGTCTAGTTCCTCTATTTACTCGCCGAAGAAGTTTTTTGCTTGTGTTCGAAAGGACAAAAATAAGAGGAATAAGTGGTTAATGATTCACAGAATGGAGTCAAATACATTATCTATTTGTCAACGGGATATCCTCAACGTAAGTACACTCTTAAATCATGGTTACCGCAGGATTTTATCAAGTTACTTATTTCACTTTCTAAACAACTCTATAAATGTACCTATCATTCTACCCATTGTAGGATCAAATTATAAGGAAAGTGGCTGTTTACGAGAATAAATACTGATTACGATTAAGGGCCATATTCCAGAACGTCACTCACTCCGAGTGATCACTCGTACTCATTCGAGTGATCACTCATTCTCAGAATGAGTGTGATTGTTGATCGGTATTCCAAGAACACACTCACACTCCACTCATTTGAGGGCCAGTATCGATACAAGTAACTGGGAATTGCTAGTTACTATGACGTATTTACACCAAAAAAATGACGAGCGATAATAATCTGCGGCAAATCTGATTGTAAATAAAAATGTCCAACAGGGCTACATTTTCGTCATTTCTTTGGGTTTCAAATATAAATCAACGTTAGAAAATAACACAACTGACACGCAAACATCAGCAGCAAAAAATAAAAGCTGGATGAAGCTAGCAGAGGAATTTAATGCGCTCAGTTTCGTTCATGGGGTATGTTTGTTAATGCTTTTATAATCGATTCCGATAGCCGAGACGAAAAGAAAAAATATAAATTGAGTCTTTGAGATGTAATTATGAAAAGCGGATGGATGAGCTACGTTACGATCAGTTAAACATTATTATATTGATGAATAATGCATACTGAACACTCACTTAAGTTAATATACAGGCGATGGGGTGTAAATAATGATATATGAAACATTCGTTTTCCTTAATTCCAATTCTTATTGTATGGTACTAAATGCATTATAACAAGAATATCCATTGGATTGATTTTCGTTTTTGCCTTAGCGTGATGTCTGACAGCCAAAATATAAGCATGGGAGAATATAACAGCTCGAAGGAAAGCCACCTTAGCAAAGTAGACGCAGGAGAGAATGGGCACTTGTGGAGGGCCTTACTCCAATCCCCCGACTACTGATCCCTTGCTGGAGATTACAGTGCCATGCATTTCATACCACATCCCAAATACAGTGGATAGTGATAATATAGTTGATATACATAGGTGGTTGTAGGGACGGGGGCTCGCTCCCCCCCTTAAAAAATAAGGAAGATTTTAATACGGTCCCATCATCATTGCGTTCGTTTTGTTTTGCGAGGTATCCTTGTGCCCCCCCCCCCCCACAGAACAAAATCCTGGATACGGCCTTGTTGTGCCCCCCCCCCCCCCACAAAGAAATCCTGGATCCGCCCCTGTTGTTGTACATAATGATAGTAGTAGTGAGATACAATACTCAAATTGCAGTATCATATTTTTAGTCTTAAAGTTCTTTTCTCAAAAGTTTTTAATTATTTTATTTGATTAATATTTTGCATTGCCTTCACTTGTGTGATGACTTTCATACAATGGCTGGCATCAACAAAGAAGGAGCTCCATCCCTTACAAATACCACAACTACCATTCTCAATTCATCAACATCGTCTGTAGCTAACAAAAACTGATACACCTTCATCGGTACTCTTACCAGCATCACTGCCACCCTGCACTCCACTCCAGCCACTAGCCAAAGCTATAAACTCTGAACACTGCCCACCCACCATTACCTCCATCCACCCACCCACAAAAAGAGCCATAGTTAATGATGAATACAATGTCAGGACAAAAAGATGCAAAATAATATAAATGGTTCAGAAGAAATTTTGAACACAAGGAAAGAGGCAGCTCTATTAGAAACAAAAATTAAAAAATAGAACTTAATTAGAAGCGGAAAAATTCAACAGACACAAGGAAATCACCAATAGCTATGAATTTTTCCTCACAGGCTATCCAGGAAAAAAAAGTCAGAACATGATTTACCACCTTCCACGACCTCAGCCAAAAAAATGTATTATATAAAAACAATATCTGATATTTTAAAATAAATTGTCTCACTTAAGAAATGTTCATTTTGCCTCATTATAATTTTATACTCTTTTAGATTTGTTTATGTATGTTATTTCAATTCAATACCGATGATTATATTCAATATGTAGATTGCAACATCTAGTTTAAATAAATAAAAATCACTTGATTTTCCAAACTACTTATTGAATCATAAATCTTGTCTATGATTTACAAAAATGCACAGCCAGCCCCTCCAATTATGGAGACCAAACTAATGGCATTCTTGTGAGCATACTACTCATGTCCTATTTAAAGTGATAACTATAATTGACCAAGCAGTTTAAATGTTAAAAGCACAGTAAAGAAATAAGCCATGCAGAAAATTAGCATCATGAAAGATAGGCATGATCATTATTGATTGTCAAAAGACTCATGGGTAATTTGAGTTAGCTGAGTAAATATTAATTCAACAACTATGAGCTATGACTAAGATTTGAGGTTTATACAAACCCATGTGTTAGAAATCTAAGTACATATCATACATTCTTTAGCTACCATAATACTTGAAGTGCACTTTTGCTCATGCTAGTACAGTCACACACGTAATCCAACAAAATGGACCCATAAATTGCTAACCATGTACTATTTTTGTTCATCCTACCCACTCCTATACCATCTTCCTCAATGTTAATCCTTTATAATCTCTTTGACTTTTAAGCAGGGCAGCAGACGACTCTGCTTAGTAACAGCTATCTTTGCTCAATAAGGAGGACAAAATATATTGATGCAGTCATATTTAATGGAGCAATCATTAGTACAATGGAAGTAACATGGTTAACTGAATTCTTTAATTTTTTTTCTAAATTGGAGATAGTGAACCATCAGGGTGGATGTTAAAATGGCTATTATTCACTATAAAATATTTCTTCAAATGAACCAATAAACATAATATACATAATTTTGCTATAAAATTTTGATCAACTGCATAGATTAATGATTCGTGGCCTATCTCATCTATTAAAATTATGCGATCAGCTTAAGTTTAATCGAGGATTGAAGAAATATTTTTCCAAAGGTCACTGACAATCACAAGTACTTCAGTCTGCAATTTTCAAAAAGAATTTCATGGATTTGGCAATCCTCAAAAAGCAACCTAGGTCCATTCACATTTCTTGTGTAGATGAGTGATTACCTCAACAGCTATGAAAAATGAAAACATTGTATTACATACATTTATACATTGTTATCAATGGGCCATAAGATACCAATTCTTATAAAATAATCTAAGCAAATCTTTACAGCTTCTGGCACAATAATCTAACCATAATACGATTAATCAATGAGCTAATACCCTACCATCCATATTAAAAAAAGAGAAATTCCTTGTACATAACAGATATTCAAATGGAATAAATACATGACATGTTTGCAGGCTTAATAATTGAAGAATTATTGAAGTGGAATATCCATATTAAGAAGTTAGTTCAAAAATAGGTCATATATTTCCTTTCAGTAATATAACTTGATGAAGTGAGTGGTTTTATATTCCAATTCTGACTCATTTCTGGCTTTCCTATGTTTTTCTCAGTTAAAATCCCTGAACACTTAAAAATTAAACATTTCTATTCAGCAGATCATCTGAAAGTAAAGGTAGGCAATATCATAGGTGTATTACTACGCTCAATACTTACTAGCAGGAAGTTTTACAAATTATTTTAGACTGGTGAGTGTAACACACATAAATTGGAGCACATTATTTTCAAATTCATATGAACTATAGGGAGTGTCATAGATGGCGATGTGGGTTTCAAATAATAAAAAAAAGGTGTGAAAGAGAAAATGGTACACTAAATGCTTTCCTGAACATTAAGTACATACTTAGGAAAATGTGAAATTTGTGTTAATGTCAATTGCTCTCTCTCATAAAAAAACTGGCATACCTACCCAGTGGATGAGAGGGTGGGTGAGCTGCATGCTATAACCTGGTTATATTATATCACAATAGATTCAAGTTTACTGAATAAGTGAAAATATCCTGTGTAGTTAAATAGGTACCCATTAAAAAGCTAACCTTAACAAACTTTGATATTTTTGATAGAATAATTCTGAATAAATCAAACAACCTTGGACAAGACATGTGAAGTGAAATAAAAATTCTTCTAGATTTTTAATGCCATATTCACCACCAAACATTATGTGGTATCCAGCAATTAATAACTTTACCAACTTAAAAACAACAAATGGCTACAAATCTTAGAAACACTAATGTCTGAATTGCTACTGGCACTGGCAGTTAAAGAATGCTAAGGTGTGGGGTCGAAGCTATGGGGATGATGAAATCTCTGACAATTTTTTTAAGGAAATCTAAATCTTGCGCAGACTTCTCTGTCGTGGAACATTCACATAGGGTTATTAAGATCCCTTATTCGCCTACTTTCAAGAGGAAGAGCTTCGTTACCATTAACTTGCAAATAATCGTCGAAATCGTGGAGATCCAACCAACTTTTTACCCATCCAACTTTGGTTCACATGTACCTAATGGACATTGAAAATTAATAAGGTTTCTTCGTTGTATGCTACGATACACAAATTGTATACCTTTATGATCCAATAGGAGCAAGGAACAAGGAAAAGAAACACTATCCTGTAACATCAAATATCTTCTCATCACATCGATGATTTAATTAAGTTTATATACAAATTCATGAGTATTATAAAACGATAATCCTATCAGAATAGGAATACATATTCGAAGGTCCACTGACAAATGCTACACACAGTATGTAACAACAGCAGTAATCATAATCACTACATTTTGAAACCTTGATGATATGAAAGAAAGTAACGTGAAACCTATAACTAGTCCAATACTTGAAAATCTTAGCCACAAGTACACAATAACTTTGTAACTATTGCTTCATTGCACAAAAATATATTCAGTAACACACGATCACATTACCACAAACACTGTTGATTAAGCTGCAAACAGCCCTTCTCTATGCACTTATATAACTTAAAATAGTGAATTGAGAACTCAAAATTCGTCGACAAGCTAACTTCCTAAGACAGAAACGCCAATTTGGAACGAATGCATATTACCTGCTCATTTTACACTGGCAAAGTTTAGTTCATGATTACCTGTAACATTTTAATACATTCCTTAAAATTGAAAGCCTTTGAGAATACTTTACCCGATGTAAACCTATTTTAAGATAAATGTGATTCTTCTTGGGCTGTTCGGCGATATCTGTTTACTTGACGAAAACAATAGCAAAACTTTAATAGAAGACTCGCGGCAGTGAAGAGCGGTAAATTTGAACCTCGACGCGAGAAGTTAATTGAAAATATATTTCTTCGGGGAATATTAATGATGCATTACATGTCATGTAGGGGGTCAAAACACTTTTATATTACTTAAATTTCATCATACTTTATTAACAGTGGTCTATATGGTTATTGTAAGTTGATTTAAAAATCGCAACCCAAGCTGAGTCAAAGCCAGTCAGTAAGGTCCCCGTAATGTTTTAGTATTATTTTGAATAATAGCCGATAACATAAGTAAAACGATGCACAAATGTAAATAAGTATATCTTGATTTTGATATTTCCTACATCATATAGATTTCCATTCATAAAATCAGTAATTATTATCTGATTATAAATTATGCCAAATCACGGACCCGTGGACACCATGGGGTATCGGAAGGAACGTTAGTTGAACTTAATTAAAACGACTGACGCCTCTAAACTAAATTATAATTGTTTAATCATGCTTTATTTAAATCACTGGAATTAAATTTTGTTGGTGGATATCGTTTTACTCCCAATATTCCGCTTTAAATATGCGAGGTGCTAACGGCAGACATCTTGAATTTTGCTCACTCCATTTGAGTGATCACTCGGAGTGTCCAACACAGGTCACTCGTTTCCGAGGGCAGTCCGAGGGAGCAACGTCACTCGAGTGACGTCTTGGAATACCAAAGTAGCGACCGAGTGCAGTTGGAGTGACGAGTGAGGGAAATCAACACTCGAGTGACGTTCTGGAATATGGCCCTAAACCACGGAGAAAAAAAGGAATGTAAGGGGCGGCCGGCCTCTCGTCGAAAGGAGCCCCTAACAAGGAATATTCACGAAGTGTCTTTCGCCGATAACGTTCAAATTTTGTTGGATAGTAGTGTTCCATAATAAAAGCACATTTAAAAATTTTCTCGTGCCCTTAAGCCTTGTGATATAAAAAACAGGAAATAATAAAGGCAGTTGAATTTTAGTCTTGAAAGCGAGTGTGTCGTGATTTCCCTCCATCCTTCTCCAGTGAATCGGCGCACGCTACAGGAATATACTAGAAATATGAGGCTTTTGGCAGGGTAAATTCAATATTTATTACTGCGATGCCCATAGCGTTCGCTGCATGTCAACGCAACACCTAAAATTTCGACTCATTTTGCAGTCGGTCTTGATTCAAAAACAGGAACTCGAGTAAATACAGCGTAAATAGTACTTGAAACTTATTTCTTTGCCTATCACATGCTTTTTTATGACCTTTTAACGATCATTTGGATCTCATTCTTGGACAATTCTCGCGGTTCATACATTAATGGCCTTTCCATCTGACCCTTCCTTTTACCCATCCCCTTTTCTTGTGTTCCATTCTTTCGCTACCCATATCCAATCAGTGAGATATCCAAGTCAAGCAAGATCATATCAAATCCAAATAACTATCGGGGCCGTACGTAAACAAAGAAGTAGCCTATACAAGCCAGATGAAATGAATGTGTCGTTTTCGTAGTCTGCCACCAGGTGACTCTGAGTTCAAATTGTATGATTGTCTGTATGAAATTAGAGCAGGCGTTCAGAAATTCATACATTCTTACATTTTGCGTGGTTACACGGTGCATTTTCGCGTTCATTCTGAGATTCAGACATTCTCACATTTTCTTGTACATTCTCATGTACCGTGTAACCAGGCCTTTAGACTATTTCCAAGATGATATCGATCATCCTTTAGACCAATTCATTTCTGTCAGCAAATGTCATTTCTTATCTACAGTCTTCCAAATCATTCCTTTGTCCTCCAAATAATGATTCAAATTTTTTTACATAGTGCTCACTCCTCTATCATTCAGGAATCTCTCTCCACAAACCCAACGTCTTTCTTTAATGTTCATCCCACCTTATCAACGTACACAAATAATATACAATGAATGAAAACCCAGAAAGTGTATTGTAGGTACAAGGGCTTACCCAGGATCAAAACCAAGGGGGGCCCGGGGTAGCCATGGTTGTTCAAGTAGTAGGTAAGATTAAAGCAGGGAATAGGTGATTGAAATCACTATTTTAAGGATACTGTAACATCTTTTTATTAGTTTTAAAATTATTTGCTTGAAAAAATATTATTTTCCTTAAAGACATTTGCGATTTTTGCTTCTAGGGTGGGGGGCAGCTGCTCCCTCCTGCCCCTCGCTGAGTACGCCGTAGTTTAGCCTGAATTGAGGATACCATCATATGATTTCTTAAAGCAGTGGCTGATACAGATTTATAAACATAAAAAATATAATGCATCAAAGCAATTTAGATATATACAAATAAAGTTAAGCGAAGCGTAATGAACAGAGAAAGAATATAAAAAGAGAAATTAACATTTTTTTCTTAATTCCAATCCTGCACAGCATAGGTGCGTCAAAATCATCGTCAACAAAGACTATCGCGCTCACGAGGCAAGGGTAATAGGCTGTGGGATGTCTAAAATTGTTTACTAAATTACGAAAAAAAGTGTAATATCCTCGTACTCCAGCAACGTCCAAACCCTTGCCACTTGTCCATTGTAGTCTGTGTTGACAATGATTTTGACGTATGCTGTGCAAGGTTGGCATTAAGGATAAAATGTTAATTTCTCTTTTTCGATTTTTTTTCCGTTCATTACGCTCCGCTCATTGTTTTGCTAACCTCGTCTCCGCTCTCATAGCGACTCATTGGCGTTACATTTCTGATCTCGTCTCGCGCCATTCTTTCCACCCACTCGCTGGATACATTATCCTCTTTTCCTTCACTCACCATTCTCCCAATCAGCCATCCCCTTTGCACGCTCTGGCTTCCCTATCCTCCTCACAGTTCATCCTCTCTTAACTCTCTTCTCTTCATTCAGGACTTGCCCCACCAGACTTCCCCCTCCCCTCTTCTCCTGTCGTCTCTATTTCCTAACATCCTTTTATGGCCTCGTTAACTAGCCCATGATAACCTTTCCTCTTTAAACCTTCCTCTTTTCTTTTTTTTCTTGAGATTTGACCGTGCGCCTCCTCCCATCCTGTTTAAGACTCAATCTGATGTTATGCATAGGAAAAAATACGAAGGTTTTTCGTTAAAAGCTACTTCTATTCATCTATATGCATTTTATTATTTGAGTACTTTAATTTCCATCTCCCTCTCATAAATTGTAGTGTATATTTGACTCTGAATACATATTGTTCTCATTGAATCCTTCTCTACTCTAATTCAATCAACCATTCAAAAATCTTCGCTTCGATGTCATATATACTCTCACTATATCGAAGTATTCAAGAGAATGTAGCAACTTGATACGACATACATTTATATATTTTTGATACCATTGAAGTGAAAGATAGATGCCATAGATTCCTGAAAATTCTTGTTGGATTATCGATATTTTTTACTTTATGTAACTACTAGCCTCGTATCTTCGTTTCGTCATAGTAAATCATAATTATGCCATGCTATATTTTATTTAGGGCCGTAGGCAGTGTCCGGTCTCAATTATTAACGTTAGATACGAAAGATAAATGTTAGCAAGGATTAGGAAAAGATATTGGATTCGTGGAAAAGGAAATACATGGGCAATTGTATTTTCATTGAAACTATTGTTACGCTTATTTCTGTAAAGCATCGGAATAGGTAAGAATAAGGGTCTAAAGTTGTTTACTAAATTACGAAAAAAGTGCAATACCCACGTCGTCCAGCAACGTCCAAACCCTTGCCACATGAGCACGATGGTGTTTGAGTTGACACTGATTTTGAAGAGGACGCAAGTTCAATGGGCGTAGTCTTGTGATTCCACTTCCTTCGAGACGTATGTTGTGGCTCGTGTTTTGAGCTTGCCCTCTTGTTACCTACGATCAACGTTCCTGTAACCACGCCCACCACTATTTGTACGCAAGACACTAGTTTCTACTTTTAAAAAATATATACATAGGTATGCTGCACATAATCGTTTAATACCAGCTCACCATTTTTTAAACGGAGCAAGCAAGTTCCTCATGTGGGTGTGGGAGAGATTTATTTTTACCACCAATCCCCTGTCAAATGGGACACTTATCCCTCCCGGGCATCCGTTGGTCCGCTCCGCTCGCCCCATTCGACTCCATCCCGACCAATCAAATTTCACCCTTTTTGAATGGAGCGGCGAGAAGCGTAAAATAGGCTGATGGTAGGTGGTGGTGGTGGTGGTGTGCCGGGGTTGCTTGCTGTCCCTTGGCACGAGATTAGCTGCCCCACGCCCAAATGGGAACGGTAGCAAACACAATTTCGAACCTTCAAGCGACGACATCATGTCAAATCTCTTGGCCAGGCAGTCTCAAGTCAGTGGAGGAGAATGGGAGGGAGCTAGCCAGTGATCTCTCTTTCCTCGGCCCCTATCCGTTCCCTTAACCGCGCCAACATCAAATTATCGTGTTCCTCCTGCGCACTCGTGGTCCCGGCGCATTAAGTTGCATAGACTATGAATAATATATGAAGGGGGTGCCCCGCTGTGCGGCAGATGAGCGGGGTCCGACGATGAGCGACAGGTGGCAGCTCTGTCGGAAGATGTAGGAGGGGGAGAAGCTGTGATGGAGCGTGGGACTTGTGGGTAGATGATGGCTAGCCACGCAATTGGAGTGTTGTCTCGTGCGAAAATGACGATAGCATGGGATAGTAATGCAACAATTACTTTGTTAACCGTTGCGGTAACGCGGTGGTGGTGGTATTTGAAGGAGTGGCGGTATTTACTTATCACCACTCTTATTTAAATTTCGGATAACAGTTTTTTTTCACGTCTTTGCGTCATCTTTAGGCATCTAAAAAGTATGTAATGTGGTCGTTCACTCAGACCTTTAATCAAAATTCATTAATAGAATCGTATTGTGGAATAGAAAGAAAAGTTACGACGACAAAAAACGTAATTTCTATTCAGCCATTAGTTTTAAAATAAAAAAGCATAAGTTGCCGCCCAATTTTCGTGAGTTGTTGACGTCATTAATGAAACGGTTCAGAGAGAACCGCCTTATGGGAGAATGAATCGCACACAAGCGTGTAAACCAAAACGAACCATTTGAGGTCGAAGCGCGATGCCAAGGGTTAGCTAAGAAGTGGTCACACGTTCGACATGAGCTGGTGACGTCATTAACGTATAGGCGAAAGGGTTACGACCGTCGATTTTGTTCCACAAATACCTCAAGAAGTGGTGGATGATCGAAAAAAGGAAGATGATGGCTCCATTTGTTTTAAATAATATCACGATATACATTTGTAAAAAGTTGGTGATCGAATCTAATGGTGGTGAATGGCGAGTTGGTCTACGCCATAGGAGGAATATTTTATTTGAGAATGATCCTATCATGCGATGGCTACGAGAGAGATGGTTACATTGCATTTTTATACATTGCAGTAAAGCTAAAGGGGATGAAGATGTAATAATAGTAAAAAAAACTTAGTAAATCCTCATGAATTTATTAAACTACGACTGAATCTTCGTCGTGGCACGTCGTTTGGAATCGTGTGGAGTTACAACGTTTTTACTTTCAACACTTTAAGTCGAATCCATAAAGTCACGCCGGAGACTTCATGGAATCGAGATTAAAAATGTAAACTGCCGATTCCTGAAAACCGGAAGAACACGTGATTTCCCAACATGCATCCTTCTTAGTTGAGTTTTTCAAGCAAGCTTAAGTTTATTTTTGTTGTACAAAGCAATTTTCAGTATATTTTTACCCGAAACGGGTCCACTGACGGGTGCTCTGTACAGTGGCCATATACCTATGCCTCCCTAATCTGCTAGAAACCCTGCCTTTCCCGTTATTTTATATTTCGAGTGCGTCACCACTTCAATAAAAGGTAACTGTCAGCAAAACCCATCTTGGAAACAAAATTTCGTTCCTACGGATCCACCTCACACCCAATTGCTTAACTCTAATAAGGTGGTAGACTCAAACATCGATCCCTAATGCCCAATTTTGTAGGTGATGGGCTCTCTTACGTACAGTAGTTCCCCGTTTCTTCCCTGCCCAAGTCTCCGCTACCTTCCTCAACCGATTGAAACGACTGTATTATTAACTTCCTACGGTGCCAATCATTACCTACCTAATTTTGAAGAAAGTCTTGTTGATGGCGCTTTTGTTCTCCCACCGCCCGTGGAGCTGGAACCATTTTCCGTGTGCACGTTAATCATGAAACTTAATCATTTCCCTTTCTTTGTTAATTCTTGCCGTTTTCTAATTAATACGGCCTCTACCAATTCAAATTGCCCAACCTTTCTGAAATTAATGATCCTAGTTTTTTTAGTGAACGATTTCCTTACAAATAGGATTTATAGACATGATAAAAGGAAGTGGGCATTATTGTGATTTGAAGAGGGGAGAACGAGGTGCTTGTGGATACGGTCGGAGTAATTTTTAAATGCTCCATACAACCCTACCTTAACGGGAAGGGTACCTAAATAATATTGGATAATTGAGAACTACAGGATGGTGACTGGAAGACATAGATGGAGGCTTGAGACGAAATACCATGCAAAATACAAAGTAAATTTGAATAATTTTACAGCATTTCGTGAAAACTTAATCAGAATTTAAGAGCTCTGAAAAAAATATGCAAGTAAGTAGATATTGGTTGATACAAACGATCCCTATTCGTCAGTTAAAGTGGCCTGGTAATACTTTCCACAACCCTAAATCAAAGTCCAAATAATAAATTTGCTAAATTGAAGATCTATGATAAAAATATGTTATTGGAGTAAACGCTAAAAGCTCGTAAGCAATTTTAAGTAACACTATTACCTATGCCTATGTCGGTAATGAAAAATGTTGGAAAATTATATCATAACCTTTCATCTTCACGCGCGCTTTAAGCCTAGTATTCATTCGCTCCATAACTATCATCATATCTACTCCTCTACAGGTCAATTGGTTCTTCAACCTTTAATAGAATGGGTGATAAAATACATTGGATAACGAGCCCATTCTTCCCCAGTTCCAAACTTCCCTTGACCCATGCATCTATTTTCTTAATACCACATCACCTTCGATAAAAAAACTGACCATTTTATTTTTCAATCTCTCTCAGAATCTGTAATAAAAAATGTTGGCAAACGAGACCTTTCTTCTCCAATTCCGGAGGGCCATAACCCTTTGTGCATTTATTTGCCTTCCTTTATTGGACCCGAAAAATCTTATCTCACCCCGTCAGGGTGCATGAAGTGGGGGAAGTTTTTGGGTTGGGGGGGAGTTGGCGATGATTACGGATTCCACTCTTGATGCTGCCGGTCTTCGGCGAAAGGAGAGGAGGGGAGGGTGGACTCCCTTACTTCCCCTTCCTTCCCCCTCCAACCTCAGGTAGGAGAAAAGGCACTTCATTCCAGTGTGAACGACGTAGAGTAGGTAGGGGAGAGAGGAAAAAAAAGGAAGCATAACCGGATAGTATAATGGCAAGGTACCACTCCCATCCCACTCTGGAATGCCACCACCACCACCACCACCGTAGGGGAGGCGAGAGAAGAAAATTGAGATTTCCGAAAGGACGTTTATGGGAGCAAATTACCTTTCTCCATTATATATCCCAAGAGCCGCGCCGCCGGTTATTTCCCTCCGATACTTAAAGCGGGGGGAGAGCGAGGAGAAGAGGGAAAAAATTGAAAGGATACACATTAAAAGGGGGGAGATAAAAAAAAGTTAAGGCGATGAGGGAAAACAAGGGTTGGTCGGATGCCGGGAAGTAATTTAGCCCCGTTCCGTGTTTGTACGTACATATTAATAAAAATGAGTAAAATAAACAGCGGGATCGTTCGCTCTATCTTAAATGCGCATTTTATTTTGTTCGCCACGCATAATGACGGTCTAATTTGGGCAATCGGAGGCGGTCGAGGGGGATGGGGAAAGGAGCGACCGGCGACGCACTTAACTCCCCCCCGCGCAAGACGACCGCCTCTCCTCCCCGCCCTCCTCATACTAATAGGTCCCCTCTTTCGATCGCTAATAGGGCACTGCCCCACAACAAGGAGCCCATCCCAACGTCCTCCTCGTCAAAGATTGTGGTCCTTTGAATAGCTATTAATATCTATCCTAGGGGGCCCACTTACGAACGTTGACGTTAGCGGAGATTTAACAGAAAAATCCTTAAACTAGTGCAATGTTATCCTTAACATATCGTAATGAGCCCATCCCGGTGTCCTCTTCGTCAAAGATTGGGGTGAAACTATTATACTTTTCCACAATTTTTACGATGCATATCAATGGCTAAGTTCCTACAGCTCGTATCTCAAAATTTTGCCGATTTGAGTTAATACTGCCGTTTGGAAGGAAAGACAATTTTGTCCCTAATTCTAAAAATACTTAAGTCGAAAAATTAATGGAATGAGCTCCTTTTTCAGTTTTATGTATTTTTGGTTTTAATTTCAGCGTAAAATTAAAAAAATAAATAATTTTTTGTTCTCCTGAAAAGTTGATATTTTTCAGATACGTGTAGTTAGAACTTAGCCATCGATATGACGCTTTTCGGCGCAGAGAAAGAATCAATATCCAATTGCTATGTTCATGGCACTTAGAGGATATTACTCCGTCCGTCGGGAGTTACGAGCAAATGAAAATTCTTCGACATATTTCCTTACATTTCTCGTTGAATTTCAAGCTGTAATTCAAAAAGACCACCAAGAGGGGCCATGAGCAAATCTGGCGGTTGTTCATCAGAGACTCCCCAACCATACTTAATCTCACGGGTGAAAATTAAAGCAGTACGGTAATTACCCAAAACAGCAAATTTATTCAAGACCCCCTTTCAATGTACTACTTCTGAACTCTCCTCCGCGCAACAAGACCGCCTCTCCTCTCTGTTCCTCCTGCTAATAGGTCCCCTCTTTCGATCGCTAATAGGGCGCTGCCCCACAACAAGGAGCCCATCCCAATGTCATCCTCATCAAAAATTGGGGTCCCGTGAATACCTATTACTAGCTATAAACCTCTATCCTAGAGGGCACACGTACATACGATGGCGGTAGCGATTTAACATAAAAATCCTTATCCAAGTGTTGGGTTATTCTTAACATATCGTAATGAGCCCATCGTAGTGTCCTTTTCGTCAAAGATGGAGGTTCAGTGAACATCATTGAGTATCAGTAAATATTAACAGAATAACATACAACAGAGGAATCCAAGTGCTAGGTCACAACGTTATTCTTCATATATATCGTAATGAGCCCATCCCAATGTCCTTTTCGCCACAGATTGGGGTCCCGTTAATATCTATTAATAGCTATGAATATCTATTCTAGGGGTCCACCGTTTGCACGTTGGCGGTGGCGGAGATTTAAAAGTAGAGTACTTGTCAAAGTGCTAGGTCACGGCGTCATTCTTAACATATCGTTCTCGCCAAAGATTTTGTCCAGTGAATATCTATGAATCGCTATTAATATATACGAGCGTGCTGCGCCCTCTCCCAGCGGGCTTCCCCCGCTCTTTTCAATGCAGGTCCACAGAGGGATAGGCGCGTTTCTAATTTTAAAATGTAGAAAAAAAAGGCAGGGTCTTATGTACAAATTAAATTGGAATGTTCATGTACAAATTGAGGTCAAGGACCTCTTTAAACACAACATTGGAAGTAATTACACTGTCCTCTGTTAAACGCACATGATGGCTCATACTTACGTATCAACAGGAGACTTGAATGTGGAATCAGCCGCATTTTGATAAAAGTTATTTAAAGAATGCGAGATATTGTTGCAAATGAACAAATGTACCAGCTTGTGCGCCGTAAACGCCACGAATATTTACCGGTTTTTTTTTTTTTTTTTTAATTATTTAAAAACCAATTTTAGGAAACAATAGCAATATTTAGGAAGTAAGATATACCACCGCATGTTCTCTGATAAATTCTGTGCATTTAGGTACCTCATTTGTAGAGTTTGATAGCGTATAAAGTTGAGAAAAAAGTATCCATACAGTAGAAATAATATACTAGATTCTAGGGGGACCATGTTCCAAAGTTGATCGAGGCGGTGATGTAACAGAAGTCCTAGGTAAGAGTTGAGGATCACGACGTAATTGTTAACGTATCATAAACATAAGAATTACACTTTTACAAAACTATTAAAATGCCTAAACGATTTTCGGCTCACAGAGCCATCATATGATTCAAGACATGTTCAAGTCGAGAATTTCACGAGGAGGAACAGGTAGGAAACGTAAGCAATGCCGTGAATCGGAGAGAAATATTCACAACCAATTATTGGTTCATTTACCAGAAGTTCCAGCTATTTATTCAGCGTAAACAATTGAGACATACTCACTATCGACCAGTGGGTTGGTTGGGATACGCAGTGGAGGATTAAGGCGAGATGGGCAACCATTTCATTAGCTTGACAACTAATATTTTACGATGATAGATGAATATCTAAAAGCCACTTGTCTACGCCCACGAATACTACAGTAGAGGATCCTCAACTCTTCCCTAAATGTGTTGTCAACCACCGCGCCTTTAAATGGGTTTTTCAACCGAAATTTACCTTGATGATGATGTTATTTATCAAATTCATAACTCTTCAATGTCTCTATTCCTTGCATTTGCATAGACAATAATGCAAAAGATTGTGAAAAAGTGGATCGCATTGTACTCATCACCACGCCGCGGGCATTTTTGAAAGCCGATTAATATGCGAGAGAATTGTCAGCAGAAATCAGCCTTCTGTGGGATTGAATTGGGCCTCCTTTACGCAGTCCCCTTGTATACGCCTATCAAACCTCAGACGCAATATTGTTGCGAGAAATTGCATAACACAAAGGCGCCGCGCTTACTAATGCACCCCGTTCCCCAAAAAAAAACGACCTTAATCCGCCCCTGTGGATAGGTTAGGGTAGATTTCACAACAGGACTATTCTCTAGGCGAGTTATATCACAAATTAAGGGTAGGAGGGCTAATCCCTTTCCCGGTGTCACCTGACTGTCGTTATTTCCACGAAGCATTGTCATGAAAGAAACTTCTTCAGGTATCTCTTGATGGAAAAATTAAATATTGAATTAGTAGTGCTTTTTATTCAATGCTTAGTATTACTGATTTTATAAAATAGTTGACATAATCCACTGATTTGTATTCAAAGCGACCGTGGTTTCGACGACTGAGCATCGTAGTCGTTGAAGCCGCGGTCGATGTTCAATAAAAATCTATGCAAAGTGTTGTGTAATGAGAAATTACCAAAAAGATTGGGAGAAAAGAGAAATATTCTAAAATCTTTTAAGTAGATTATGGGACAATTTACTTGGCCAAATTATGAGGTATGATGGTCGGATGAAAACAATCGCAGAAGGACAGGTGGTTTGGAATAAGGGCGAGAGACGGCCCACATGAGTTGCATAGGACAGGTTATTATGGACGTGAAAGAGAAGACACACGTCACTATGAAAAGTTTAGCGGGAAGAAGAGAAGAACGGAGAGCTGCGTCTAATCAATCTTAGGGTTGTTGACTAATGATAATTATGACAACCTATGTTGATCTACGCTTCCGCAGAGTGGTGATGTAGGCGCAGCAAGGTTTCCGGGTCGTCCTTTGCGTCGATTCATTTTCGTGACGACAATTTCGCCGGCGTTGAAACTACACTATACACTCTCTCTAGATGATGAAGTATGTACTCACTAACGTTTCTCACGGTAGGCAAATAAATTCGCCACTGACTTTGCCGTATATTCATTATTCTTTCATAAACGTTTTAAAGGAAGATGAATTATTATCTAGCTTGGGTACACAGGCAGTTGAATTCTCATTGGACGATGTAGACTCGAAACATGAGAACTAACTCAGAAACCTTATCTTTCACATCGCTGGAATTGGAATGATGGTTAAGAGATACATTTCGAAATAATCATGTCGGTAATCTGTTTTCGTGAGGTTAAGAAAAAAATAATCGGGAATAGTTGAATAAGAGATTAAGCAGAACCATAAGGAGGCAATCTTGGATTTATAGCATGGGAAACTGACTGAATTTCGGCTCCCGCAAATCTCTCGACGTATAATCTTACTCGCCATTTTTTTCTATGAACCGGCTTAGACATAGAAAAAGTTAAGGACGTGCAAGTAGGACAATATGGACAGGCAATTCATCTGCTAAGTTAATAATAGGTAGTGAGCTAATAAATATTTTAATAAACATAACGTTGCTTTAAAAAACTACACAATACATACCATTTAGGACATGAAGTTAGCACTCACTCACGTTCATCATTGTAGGCTAATAAATTCACCAATGAGCGTGCCAGATACTCATTATCCATTCATAATACTTATGTAATATATATATTCATTATTCATTCATAAACGCTTTAATAGAGGATGAATCATTATCCAGCTTGGGTACACAGGCAGTTGAATTCTCATTGGGCAATTTGAACTTGAAACAAGAGAGCTCACTTAGAAACCTTATCTTTCTCATCACTGGAATTCAAATGATGTTTTAAGAGATACATCCAGCAATAATCATGTAGGTAATTGCATTTCATGAGTTTTAAAATAAAGAGCATCGAGAATAGTTGAATAAGTGATTAAGCACCCTATAAAGGCAATCTTGGACGACCCCGAATGAGTTTCATCCGACAAGTAATAAAGAATGTAAAAGAGATTGAATATCTCGCTATAAAAAGGCTAGCGAATAGGAGAGAGGAATGGAGAGCTGCAAGAGAGAACCAATTTTAGGATTGTCGCCTTATTATGATGAAGGAAATCACGAAAAGGTAAGATAATTTCCAAATAGAAACTCTACAAGAGATCAATATCAATATTAAGTCTTAATTTTTTTATGGCATGTGTTTTCGAAAACATTTTCCAAAATACAGAGATATTGAATCTGAGGACGAACAGATAAAAATATCCGGTGGAATTTCGTAAATGAGCTCATATTACTCGAGCGAAGTAAACTTATACAATTATAACCATAGTCGTGGTACGAACCAGTCTAAAATGAGGGTATCGGATACCGGCGCAATAGTGATTTTTTTCTGACTCGCCACCAATCTCGGAGCATACTTGCGCAGAAGCCAGAACTCGCCCCACCGATACTTTTCTCCGCGGTGAATCGGCGAGGGCGTGAACGGCCGGAATGAATTGCTCGCCCAGGGTTTCCGTTGCGTGGGAAATTGATTCCCGACACTGGTTTAACATTCAAGGTCCGTGAAAAGAGAGTTAAAGAGGATGAGTGGGTGATGGGAGGCACAGAGAGTCCGCCTAATTTGTGGCCCCTTGGCCCTCTTCGTTGGGGAAAGGAGGAGAGAGGCATCATTATCAACGTGGCCGGCAGACGTCGGTTTCGCTTCCCTTCACGACTTTTCCTCGAAAACTCCGACGGAGTCTCCTTTAAAAAAATTTCGAAATCGACCACCACGCACACATATACTTATACTTTCGCAGTCACCCAGGTAACCGCCAATTTCGACAGTCTTTTTTTTCCTCTCACTCCTCTCCCTCACTCTCTTCCAAACCTTTAGAAAATGGAAATTTTACGATCTATTTATCCTTCATCTCCATCAGCTAAAGATTCAGCCCGTAAATGTATACTTTTCTTTCGGGACGCGTTCCTTTGCGGATATTAAGGCACCGAGCGTGTTCGGTCCAGCCTCAGACTACCTGTCCCGGTCCTTCCAACCCATCCCAACCCTCTACCACACACTCCTCGGGTCCTCGTTGTTTCGGTAAATTAGCCTGCCCGGGGGCGAAAGAAGAAGATATAACAAGTTGGCTCAAAGTCCTCCCCCAACTCCCTGCCACCCCTCCACACCCCCAATACTCCTCCGACTAACTCAACGCGGCTCTCTCATCAATTCCTATTCCTCCATAAACACCTCTGCATCTCCTCGCAGAAGCTTTTGCTTACTAAGTGAAGACCTATCATCTTTGTTTGCATGGGGTATTTTTGTTTCTCTTCTCTCACTCACTCACTTTTGCCGGCCTCGATGGCGGCGGGTAAAAGCCCTGAACCGAAGGTCGCGGGTTCGAGTCCGGCCTGGATAAAAAGAATATCAGGAAAGTGTGACGACAAAGTGAGAGAAATTACCTACTTATCCCTAGGTACACCCCATTTAGAATACGCTGCCAGTGTTTGGAATCCTCATTAAATAGGCTTAAAAACAGAGTTAGGACGCATGCGAAGAAGAGCTGCCAGATACGTGAAGAGCCGTTTAACATAGTCTTTAGTAAGTGTTACTGACCTCTTAGAACAATTCGGATAGGATTGATAACTAGACCTAGGCAATTATTTAAATTCAAGAGCAGTTTACTTTCTGACGAAGTTAGCCACATCTTACGAACGTCAACATACTACGTTAGATCAGATCATATAAATAAAATAAAAGAGATAGACTGTAGAACATATAGAATTAGATTGTCGTTTTTTCTACGATCAATATGAGACTATAACGGCGGCGCTATAACTAAAAAATTGATCGATAACTTGTGGCAAGTTTTGCAAGAATGTGGTAGCATAATTTGTTAGATTACGCAAGGTTTTTGAAGAACGCAACTGAAGTATGCGTGCATTATTGGTAAATACTTTATTGCCACGATTCTTCGTTTACCGTCGTAATATGGTAGACGTGATCATGAGAAGAAAATAAATGAAATAGGCTGCAAAACAGAGATATTTAAAATGTCATTCTTCCCTTGTACTATTAAGGATAGCAACGTTGTCTCAATTGAAAGGATTAATGGCGTCACTCGCTAGGATGACTCAATGCATGTTTTTCACATAGCTATAACCTTGCATGTATTTTCTCTAGGAATTACTAACCATTAGCAAGTTTTTAAAATGAATATACATGTATATTTTTCTAGTATACGTAATATATCTATGATCGTGCGGTGTGCATGTGGCGGTCCTCTTGCATGCTGCATGTTGGTGATTTGTCACCCCCTGCCAAACGCCCTAGAGGTAGCTCGCAGGTTATTATGTAGATGTTGATTCATATTTCTACCATTTTTGTTTCCCTTTGTGTGATAGGATTTTATTTATTTTTATTCATTTCCACCCTTCCGAAAACAGCTCTTTAGGCCATTACATCGAATTTGTTGATAGCATTTTACATTCAAACGTGGACAAACATCCACGCCCTGGATAAGGGTAATTTACCTACATCTATATAATTCCTTGCGAGCCACCTCTAGCGTGCTTGGCAGGTGGTGATCAATCACTAGCATGCAGCATGCAATTGGACTCCCACATGCATACAACACGGTCTAAAAAACGTCACGTGTACTAACAAATTATACTAACGTATGCTGCTAGAAATAATAATAAAATTAAGAAACATGCATTAAGTTCTACATAGGTTAGTAGGCTACACTACAAGTCATGCAATCTATTTATGAGTTCTATCGCTGCCGTTGCAATCTCTTATTGATCGTGGAAAAAAAGACATTCGGAATCTGTCTGTTCTACAATCTATCTCTCTTATTTTATTTATATGACCTGATCTTCCGTAGTATGTTGGCGTCCGAAAGATATGGTTAACTTCCTCAGAAAAGAAACTGCTCTTGAATTTATTTAAAAGATTTAGTCTACTTTTCAATCTACGGTCCGACAGAGATTCCCATCCGAGTTTAAATCTTTGTCTTTAAATATCTGTACTCTGACACGATAGGAAGGAAACTACCGATGTGGATGTATTTTCGAATGGTTCGGATATTTCCCAGAATTAATAATCAGTGCCTCTACATTGCATATTTACGATTTATCCCTACGCATCCTATTACTGTACCGGGTTACTACTTTGTCTCAATTTTTAATTCGAATTAGTGAAAATAAAGGGAAAATAAAGAGAGTTTAGATGCTGTCTGGTGTGCAAATGATTCAATACTTATTCATTACATAAGAATATTTAGGTGTCTGTTAAAAATAAAATTAAAGAGTGAGTCATTATGTTTTAAATTAAACTAGCAAGTAAATGGAAAATTATACATATAACTCTCACTCAAAACATTTATAAAACACTGATAGATTTTACTGATGGATTATTAAATGATGACAGCATTGTAGTGTCCACATCAACAAAGGTGGATTTAGGGCGGGGGGGGGGAGTACGTGTCCCCCCAGACGCTTGAAAATTTGACTATACTTTAATGCGGATATCATTACATTAGTTTTGTTTTGTAAGTTAGATAGCCTTAATCAATTAATGACATATCGATAACTTTCATATTAAAATAAAGACGTTATTTTGCATAATAATTGTTGTAAGTAAATTGTTTTTAAGCTTCAATATAAAAATACCGTTTGCTTATCAGGCCCTTGTGCCCCCCAAGAAAAAATATTAATCCGGCCTTGCACATCATCAACAAACACAGAAAATAGAATTTTTAGCAACGATAAGAGATAATTGAAATCGATCATTGCGTTATAATGCTTGATGCTGCTTATTTTTAAGGAAAATATGTATCCAAAAGACATCTATGAATATTGTAAAGTGGTTAAATGTGCATTCAAAACAATGACACTTGTTTTTATCAAGTCAACAAAGAAAGCATCACTTCTTATAATTTTACCTGAACTACCAATTATTCTTTTTGCCGTTTTTCACTCAGACGAGGTTATTATTGGGGCTTAGCGTTTTAAAATTCAAACACTTTGTGTAATCAGCATGAACGCACCATGCGTTGAAGTGGATATTCTCCCGATCGAAATTCCGCGTCATTCAATCCGCCAAGACTGCTTTACAGTAGGTCAGCGTGCAGCCACGAAAATCCGGACAGCCAAATCTAGACAGGCTTACCTGCCTGCTTGTTCGAGCCCTTCTTCCTTTCGAGACAGACTGACATTCCCATGGGGGAGAGGGCGTGCTCCTGCCTTCAAACAGTTTCCCAACCACGCCACCGCCATTAATGACCGGCTAAATTTCATTCCAAACCGTATATTTGAGCGAGAATGACCGTTTGAGGTGTCCATCTTAACCGACCGCTCAGCTCTGCCCAGCGTCACATTCCGTGGGCCGCCCATTAGAATTAAAAGGGCCAATCACTGCGGTCATTTTCCCTTCAAAACCCTTCGCCTTCATCACCCTGCTCCCACCTTACCCCGCCCCCCATTCCATCCGCGGATATATCCTCTTTTTCCCCCTTCCCCTTCGCCATATAAGCATTCTTTCACTCAGGGCACCACGATCAGTGTGCCGTCTACCAAGGGTTTAACACAACTACGGTATCCTGTATATACATTATGCTGGGTTATCATATAAGGATTGTTAAAATGAAAACAGAATTACTTTGACAGCTCTCTCCATGGTTTACAAGATGACGTTTCATGGCCTACGCTGGAGACATCTTCAGATCAGGTCTGACGTGAGTACCGACGGATGTAAATGGCCCTTCATTGGCCCTCTATAAATATACATATACATAAATTCCTTTCTCAGGGGGGCCTACCTTTGGCGTGGCCAATCGGCCTCGAGGACCCCGATTTTGGCGTGCTTTTGTGTATGAGTCTTTTCCAAATGGTATTTAGTCAATGCCATCTCTATTGTAATTATTTGCAACTTTTCCCTTAAACCTTAAGCAGAATTACTTAGTGTATATGCTTCATTTTATTTTTCGTCTCAAACAGTTATTTACATAATTAAAAAATTTCAAAATGTGCGCTCTCAGTCACTCTACAAGAGGGAAACCCGGCGCCAACATCAGCCCACTCCAAACGAGAGGCGCCCAGGGTTAACGTCCCATCCGACGGAATGCACTTGAAAAGCCCTCCTAAAGGCACTCGTGCAGGGACATGACCACCTACATACTCACCCACCAAGAAACTGAGTATCTAGGTGTTCATATTTATGATATAACATTAATTATGAACACCCAGAGGTAGATAATCTGCCATATCATTAATCAAAATATTTATTTTTATACGTCAAGTATTCCGGCTTCGCGTGGGGGGACCACACATCTATAATGCGAAATAATTCACTTTTTTATGTTCCAAAAACCTTTATTAATCCTACCCTTCGTTTCAAAATCGGTAGTATCAGGCGATAGACTTTGATAACGACCCATGATAACCTTGGCATAATTAATATTTGAAACCCAGGGTCGGATCAATATAGTTTTGTGAAACATTATAAAGTGAGTTATTTCCCGCTACTTATTTTTACTTTTTTTTCATTATATATATCATATTACGTTTACATTGTTGTTTTTTATAATATTGATTCCAAATGTAAATGTAAAAATAATAATAATGTTAATTTATGTATTTGTTGTTCTTCGGTGTGTGTACCCAGAGAATTTAATAAAAATAAATGAATAAAAGATCTTAGAACTTTTCCACAAAAAAAACTTTTTACTACGTATAACGCGTTTCGGCTCACTGAGCCATCATCTGGTACAAGACGCAGAGCCATCATCTGGTACATGGCTCAGTGAGTCGAAATGCGTTGTACGAAGTAAAAAAAAATTTCTGGAAAAGTGCTACGATCTTTTATTTATTTAAATATGTCTAACTTCCACCAATTGAAGCCTGAATCCGTTGAACGCATTGAAATGATTCCATTTTATTCCACGCTCGTGGTCTGATCCTTCTTGCACCATCCATCCCCTCGCGTTACGATCCACTCGAAACGACAACCTCGTGTGCTCACTGGATCGCTCTCCGAGGCGCCCGCATCTCTCGCCTCCGCCGGGAGCAAGCGCCTCCCTCCCCGTCAACTCCCTCCCCCGACGGCCGGCCCCACCCCAGCCACCCGGAGCCACGCTCATCAACCCCCGTCGCCTTGTATCCCGTGACAGCTGACGTGGTATTTAAGACGGCAATTACCCGCGCGGAAACGCTCCTCATCGGGGCAGATATACGCGCCCCGAGGCCACTTGCCCCGCCCCACCCTACCGGCATCGCCACGAAAGTTGCCCCTTCGCCGTAATGAGAGGGTATTATTTTACAGACACACACACACACACTCACTCACTCGTCTACCCTTCTCTGAGAGAGAGAGAGAGGGGGGGGGGGGCTCCACTCCGCCCTCAGGGGGGGACAGGAGAGGGGGCTTCGCTTCTCATTCCACCTCGTTCTCCTTCCTAACTCACCTTTATGCGCCCACCCCTATGCGTGTTTACACTCCTTTAGCATAGTGACAACTCCTTCTAAATGTGTAGGGCCACATACAAGGGAAACATCAAACACCAGGGGGGTCATAACTCGACATGCTTTCTCCACAATTAATTCTATCAACATCGATTATTTTGATCACTTATTTGAGACTATTATTATTTGAGACTTAAATAATTATGAATTTTCACATTATTTTTATTTTATGAATCGAAAATGAATAATGCCTAATCGCATTTATGCGTGTTTACACTCAGTTACTTTTGTGACAAGTTCTTCCAAGGGTTCTAAATGTGTAGTACCACTATGTATGGAAATAACTAATACCACAGGAGGCCATAACACAATATTTTTTCTTCTAAAATCGCCCCTTCAGCATTGATTAGACCTAATAAAGAGTTTTCATGTTATGTTAACAAGCTTAATAAACAACTAATATCACAGGAGGCCATACTTCGACGTATTTTCTCCAAAAATCACTCCGTCAACATGTGTTTACACTTCTTTAGTAAAGCAGTCACTCCTTCTAAAGGTTTTAAATGTGTAGTACCACATTAGAGGAAAATAACGTGCATCACAGGAGACCATACTTCGATATGCTTTCTCCTAAAAGCACTCCGACAGCATCGATGAGACTCAAACAGTGAGGAAGCTTCATGGTATTTTTATTTTATTAGTCGAAAATCAAAAATATCTGGGTCTTCTCCATACTCCATGACGGTTCTGAGTGTGTAGTACCACGTTAAAAGAAATCTATTAGAACCTCAGGAGGCCATGGCTCGAAATGATTTCTCCTGAAATCACTCCGTCAACATCGACGAGACTCAAATAATAAGGAAATTTCCTGTTCTTTATCATCTTAATCTAAAGTTAATAATACCGGCCTTACGAATTTGACGTCGCTTAAAATGGAAGCTTGATTTCAAGTAATTTGTGGAAAACTAGAACCAATTTTACAGACTATCCATAAGAACGCAACAGCAAGAGGAACGCGATCGGCAAAATGAACACGAATGCAGAGACGAAAACGAACAGTCAGATGAAAACGGACGCCTAGACGAACCGTTCGATAGTCAGACTGTTCATTTTCGTCCGGGTGGTTGACGTTCGTACTGACTCGAGGCAAGACGGAGAATTAGGAGAGAACGAAGAGCATGCTCGGTGGTCTATGACGCTGCTACAGCGGTCTCGGATGGTCCGCATCCTAACCGCTACCTTTTGTGACTACAATGCACTTGCTAGAGTAACCTAATGATCGAGCTGCAGTTCAAAATACCTCTTTGATAACATACCTCCTTGCCCAAATACTTACGAGTGCAGAGTAGCCATGAACAGTGAACACGGGATTTTAGAGATCTGTTCATTTTCGATGCGGTCCATTTCAGGTAACAGTTCGTTTTGTGGCAGCTCGGTTCTTTTTGATCCATCTCTGCATTATATTCCCAGGCGCATAAAGCAGATAGTCTTCCAAAGAAAAAAAATTCGCAGAGGAAGGAAAAGTTCAGGCTATCCGGATTCAAATCCCAGCGAAGGCAAATGATTTTTATTCTATGGAATTTTCTCACTTTAGCGAGTACCTAGCGGGGAGGGGATGATGAAAACGGTGTTAGAGGGTAGTGTGTTGGGTAAACGAGGGGGGAGAAGGAAGAGAATAGGATTTTTAGATAGATTGAAAGGGAGTAGGCCTAACAGTGAATTGAAGAAGGCAGTGCTGGAAGGAAAGGGGGGCTCCCGGATTACTTCTTTAGTACTCCATGAAAACCTACCCTAATCGGTAGAATACAATAATAAATAAATGTGCACCAGCAGGGGAATTCATGAAGGAACGATGCTAATATGCTGATATTTCATGAATAGATAAGCAATGGATGACTGAAAGCAACTCAATATATCATAAATATTTCGTGTATTTACCAGATTTTAAGGGACATGTTCAAGGATTTGAGAAGACATCAAAAAGATCTCAATCCTGAGATCTTTTTGATGTCTTCACAGGAGACCACTCTTACAACACGATTTTACCTCATATGAGGAAGCTCCTTTTATTCCCCAAAGTTCATCGTAATTATGCAGGTATTTTGCACACCACAATGTCACTCTCATTCAAATCTAAACATTTGCCTTCATTCTCATTCCGAAGAATTTTCAGCATCCGCTGTCATTTGGTTTCACTATTATCGGAAGTTGCACGATTGGTTTCAACTAAGGATGAGTCAATTCCACTTCTTTTCGTTCCCGATCCTCCATTCCGTTCCATCGATTCTTAGTTATACCAACAGGTGGGATATCGATTTTTCAGTAGCATTGCTGTCATCTAAATTTAAGAATTGAAAAGAATAAAATAAATAAGGCAAATAAGTGGGCTAAGAAGTATATCTATTATAAATAGCTAATTAGTATTATAGTAATATATCCTTAGCTTCAATAAAGTAATGAAAAATGTAACTGTTTCAGACATAAATTGTTAACTTAATAATGTACAGAGGTAGCAATGGCTCAGGTGTGTGGTGGTTTTTATACCCAAACCTCATGGGCTATTTTCAAAATATTTATCCTGGAATTAATGGAATCGGAATCGAATTTAGACGATCGGTTCTCCAATCCAATTCCGTGCCCGAGAATCATTTGAATCGAGGATCGAAATTCGGAATCGAGTCATCCCTAGTTTCAACTCTTTATCGAAAAAATATAAGACCAAAAATGTATAGGAGTGGACCTTTAGGAGTGGCCGCAATACTAAAAGAGTATAAACACATGTTGACGGAGTGATTTTTGGAGAATATGCGTCGAAGTATGGCCTCCTGTGATGTTAGTTGTTAATTAAGCTTGAAAAGTTAGTTGTTAACATACCATGAAAACTCTTTATTAGGTCTAATCAATGTTGAAGGGGTAATTTTAGAAGAAAAAATGTTGTGCTGTGGCCTCCTGTGGTATTAGTTATTTGCCTCCATTGTGATACTTCACATTTAGAGCCTTTGGAAGGACTTTTCACAATACTAACTGAGTGAAAACGCTCATAAATGCGTTATTAATTTTCGATTCATAAAATGAAAACGTGAAGCTTCCTAATTTTTTAAGTCTCAAATAAGTAATCAAAATAGTCGATGTTGATGGAATGATTTGTGGTGAAAGCATGTCGAGTTATGACCCCCCTGGTGTTAGATGTTTCCCTTTTATGTGGCACTACACATTTAGGAGGAGTTGTCAATTTTGGTCTTACGTTGCTAACCTGTTAATATTTAGATACGGTACTAAAACTCGTGGATCAAAATCCGCTACCTTCTCCCGTTATAAGAAATCTCCTCGACCCCGCAGCTCTTAATACTCTAACAACTCCCCCGTATTTCTCCTCATTTCCCGATGACCACCTTGAGCGCACTGCCCGCCCTATGCGTGTTTACACTCCTCGCCCGTCTCCCATTCCCTCCGAAACCTTCGGATTTTTATTAGTGCCCGCCGGATCGTCCCTCGACCCTTTCGCGCCAAATGACGGGTCATCAAGGTGGGGAGCTGTCTAAATCAGGGGAGGGCGTCCGCATTCCGGATCGGGCGTGGAGATGCCGCGCCGATCCTCCGTGGATGCCGAGACTTCAGAGGGATAGTCCACACGCAATTTTCTTCCCCGACCCCTCCTGTTTCCCAACCCACTCCCTTGTACGTCGTGGCGAGATCTCTCACGCGAGGGTCATTAAGCCCCTTTAGTGAAATAAGGAAAAGCCAATCCTTCCAATTTTTAAGGTAATCTCAGGCCTGGCTGGAGTTTCACCCGTAATTATGGCCGAAAGGAGAAATAAAATAAAACGATCAGACTAGTTTGGTTCACCTTTCACATCGAACTAGAGTTTTGGGAAAAAAAATATACATGAATTCCACTGCCCATATCTATGTCTTAGAAACAGTGAAGTTTGATGATACACGAATCAAAAGTTACAATAAATCATATAAATTGGGAAGAGAGGACCCAGCTGGTGTGAATGATGGGATGTCTTTTTACGGTAAACATCAATAATGTGGGTAAACTTTTCTCGGGATTCCCTCCGGGTTAATGTTTTTATAACGGCCAACGTTTCAAGCACCGTCTCGGCACTCATCATCAATGCTGAAAATTCACTATCACTCATCATCATCATTCAGCCCTGATGATTGGTGCCGAGGCGGTACTTGAAACGTTGGCCGTTATAAAAACATTAACCCGGTGGGAATCCCGAGAACAGTTTACCCATATTATTCGCCGGGAAAGCATAAAATCATATTTCATCAATAATTTGGCCTATATTACCATAAACAGTATATGTGAGAAATCGTGATGAATCTTGGATGGTGATCGATTATTTCCAAATAAAATAAAAGTAATGTCATTCTTTGTGTGTGTGAAAGAAGAAAATTTCAGACTCGAGTAATCCTATTTGTTCTTTTAAAAATTTTCGGGCTATTTGAGATTTTCTTGCGAAGCGAAAACAAAACCAAATTGATTGCTCCGATACCTGCAGTTAAAATCTTTAATTTTATATTCTAATTCTTCGAGTTCATTAGGGAGGGAATTGAGGAAAAACCATAAACCTCACTTAACTAGTGGATTTTGCAATGCCATTGAGGTGTTAACATGTTAATTTTTGTGAATATTAAAGAGATAGATGCTGTTTGATGTGAAGCATACAGAGAGTAGAACCCAAAGGCGATTCTTGTTTCACAACCATCGTCAGAAATTGGCCAATTTGGCTTTCAAACATCGGGAGAGACATGCGGTCAAAACCAAGAGCTGGAAGCTGGCTAAATTAGGCAATTAACCTGTGACGCTGAAAATTAAAGGCCCATCTAGGGAGTTTTCCCGTTCGAGGTTACTTCCAATGTATTTAAACCCATAATTAGTTTCACCAGTCACATTTTATCGCCAAGCACCATTTTTTCGCAAGCCTCGTCGTCACGCCGGAAGTGACTCTTCGCTTCCGCCTTGCTAGACGCTTACCCAGCATTCCACATTCCAGAATCGTCTCAGTTGCCCCACCCACTGACAACTCAGCCTCACAGTTAGCTAAAGTTCCAAGAGGAAAAATCGTTGCCCTTACGAGGACGCATCATATCCACTCGACCAGCCGTATTTTGTCCTTTTTGCGGGCGCAATACTGGATTCAAATATACGCTATGATGAAATTAAATCCATGTGAATTTGAATTGAAGTATTTAAAAATGCTTATTTTCATCATAAATACCTTAATCTGCAATTCATTGCGCTGGATTTATAAAAACAATTTGTTTAAATATTTTTATGTAAGATTGATTATGACTAGTACTTAAGATTACTAAGATCGCAGTCTGGAATCTCATTTTACGCTGTTTCTGGCGGAAAAAATTACGCGATACTTGCCAGAACCCCTCTCTATCGTTATGGAATGAAATTTAGTGTTCTTTAATCTTAGATAACAATTAGGTAAAATTTTCAAATTAAAGATGGTAAAAAATCTTACCAGCATCTTCTATACAGAATCAACAAACTTCAAGATAAGTAGCTTGAGTTTTAAACGTATTAAACGTTTCGAAATAAGACCGGTCGAGTGCAAAGATAGCATAATACTCTAAAGAATTCTTTTTCTTGCTAAATTTTGTTGGCTTTGTAGGACAAAGATGTTCATTGACATATACATACTATCCCGCAAGCCACCTCAATAGGCGATCGGAAAGGGGATGATAGGACCCAGGACCAGCCGTCAATAAAAAAGGGAATGCTTCAATGAAGTTCTGCCTGGAATTTATTAAAGTTCTTCGTTGTTGGAAAGAAATTCTAATTCCTAAATTTATCCAATCGGAAAAATATCTTTCCTAATTTTTCGTTTTTGAGCCACCTCTAAAGTGTTCGGCAGGGTGTGATCTATCACCAGCATGCAGCATTCAATTGGATTCCCACATGCACATCACACGGTCCTAAACACGTTACGAATACTTAAAAATTATACTACCACATGCTGTTAGAAATAATTATAAAATTCGGAAACATGCATTTAGTTTTACATAAGTTAATAGGACACACTGCAAGTCTATTTGTGAGTTCTAACGCTGCCGTTATAATCTCTTATTGATCGAGGAAAAGAAGACATTCTGAATCTGTCTGTTATACAGTCTCTCTTATTCTATTTATATGATCTCATCTTCCGTAGTATGTTGGCGTCCGTAAGGTATGGCTAACTTCATCGAGAAATACACTGCTCTTGCATTTATCTAATTGGTTTAATCTATTTTTCAATCCACGGTCTGACTGTAATACTTATCCGAGTTTATCTAAGAGGTCAGTTATACTAACAAGACTATGGTAACGACCTTTCACATACCTGGCAGCTCTTCTTTGCACGCGTTCTAACTCTGTTACTAAGGCGTTTTCATGAGTATCCCAAACACAGGCAGCGTATTCAAAATGGGGTCTAACGAGGGAAAAATAGCCTATTTCTCTCACTTTTTCGTCGCACTTTCCTAATATTGTTTTAACAAAACCCATTTTACATTAGCTTGACCGGTTATTTCCCGAATATGTATATTCCACGATAGATCATGATTGAGTCTAACTCCAATATATTTCACGGATTCAACAGTCTCTAATTGGGTACCCCAAATGGTATAGCTATGTTGTATGGAGTTTTTCTTTATCCAGAAATTCACTTTTCAAATTCAATTCCAACTGCCATGCATTGCACCATTACTTCATTCCAAAAAATCTCTCCACAACTGGCTTGACGAATCCTAGCTTCTTCATGGCTCTGCTACAAATATCTCTTACATATATGAGTTCCCCACGATAGGTTCGAAGTTAACGTAACTCCCAGATACTTCACTTCATCTGTCATCTTTACTTTGATACCATCCAATACATATGCGTGAGGATAGCTGGACGACCAACGTAAGACAAATGGCATGTGCTACCACAAGTACAAACCCGCAACTCAGCATCGAGAGAAAATTAGATGCTTGTTATCCCATTATCTTATTAAATCCACATTTTGATAGAAGCATGGCGGCTCTGGAAGATAAATCACACAAACTGGTGTGTGCCGCGTGATGCATGAAACTTCGGGCTAAAAATTAATTACTCACGCCAATCATCTTCAAAAGATGTCTGTAACATCTAAACCACAAATAATCGTTGGCTGAAATTGAATACAATTTTTCCGCATATTAAAATGATAATACCTAATTTTGGCTCTTATGGAAATAAAAACGATAAAGAAGAATTCTGAGGTAATTCAAATCCATTTCCAAATAATATGACATAATATACGAAAACTTAATACTAGCCTTCAAATTTTCAGGTTTGAACGATGATAAAGGGATAAATGCGCGATGTAGAAGTCACAAATATTACAATATATGATTCTCATGCCGGCCGATACATGTGTACTCACCAACCGCGCATGTAAATGAGTTCATGAGAGTCGACACTCGCTGACGGGGAGAGCGAACCGAATATCATGGGAAAAAAAGAAATAATACGGTCAGTAAACATAAATTTATGTTAGAATTGAAGTTATATACCAATCTCATAGCTTTCCAATGCCATTCCCCGCAATTTTAAATGTTACTAATAGCGAATATTTAAAATAATCGGATTGCTCTACCCTCACCGCCGTACTGTGGACATTTTTTAAAACTTCTTGAAATGAAAGATTTTACACTTTCCCGGTGAACAACATGTATAAATTCTTCTCGGGATACCACGCGGGTAAGATTAACAAAAATTTTAAAAATAAAAAATATTAAATTTTAATTTTAAAAATTTTAAAAATTTAAAATTATTAAATTTTTTGGCGCTCTTACATAATCTAACCCGCGCGGTATCCCGAGAAGAGTTTATACTTCTTGAAATGCACCCAAAGTGACTACAAAATTGTGTCGTTGTTCTCAAATCTGCTGAACGATGCCTTTCGACAAAAAAATTATGTTAGTTATTGCTCCTAGATAGCTTATGGCTAAAAATTTTCTCTAGTCATCTGCGTCAGAAACGGACGTTGGCTTCATAGACGCAACTCACAACTAATACCTGATACCCATTTCAGGGGGGATACAGGGGGTCCGGACCCTCCCTGCAATATAAAAACACAATTACTTTTCTTCATGAAAGAAAACAAAATATTGAAAAATCATGAATTTACGAAATATTTCTTTAACAAATGAAGTTATTTCAATTATGAAAAGAGTTAAAATTAGTTTGAAACCCTCTACTTCGAACCCTGTTTTTTTTATTTTCCCTCTGGGTTTTGGACCCCACCCCCTCCCCCCCGAACGAAAGTCCTTGCTACGCCACTGCTGATATCAGGTAATATTTCGATTACTTATTTTCTCATGGCTTCCTTTTTACTCCCTTGACATCTTGCCCCAAATAGCTCAGAGCCGGGACATTCTTACTACTCAGAACGCAATTTTAAGTATTATATTGCGAATTTTTAAAATAATTGGATCGCACTGCCCTCATCACCCTGCTGAGGACATTTTTGAAAACCCATTGAAATGCGCCCCAAGTAGCAACAAAAATAAAGCTTCGACGGGAAGGACTGGGGCCTCCTCAGTCACAGCCCCCTCGGTAGAAGCATTGGAAATTTGGTGAATGACGGAGATCAAACGAATCCCTGATCTGATATAAACGATCGCCAAAGGAAAAACGGGACGGGCAGAATTGCAAATAAAGGGACATCGATGCTAAAAGTCTTTTCTACAGTGAAAGTATGTCAGGTATTGGAAAATAGTTAGAAGTATTTAATCAGAGTTGAATCCTGGGCAGTCTTTGACTTTCCCGCCACTTGATTTCCGGCAGGAAAAAAACGACTTCACGGAATTCCAAATCGATATGGAGTTACCCTACGATTAAAGACCAGTATTTCAGTTATCAAACATATCAGTTCACGAACTGTACGGAAAAGATTAAACGATCGTGTCAAAGCCTCTCAAAGTACCAAGGTCTTGCGAAGAATCCAGAAAAGTTTTTTTTAATCGAGGCCAACGTTCTGAGAACGGTAGCTTGGAGTCAGTTCCGCATCTGCGTCATGCTGGGGTGATTATTAGGTTTGAAGGATGATTCCTTACGGAAGAAGCAAAATTTTCGAATCCATTTCGTTTTGTTATCTATGATCAGCACGATTTCCGTTTAGAAAGCAAAGAAACTGAAGACGGATAGGCTTAACTTTCGGAGAGTCAACGTCCAATGCTATCAATTCGACACAAATTCTATGGGAAGTGTCAGATTTTCAAATCTTTTTTATCCTGTTTTCTAAAGACCAAAAAAATAGTGCATTGTATTTTATTCATAATAGGATCCAACCTTTAAGCCTAAATCACACGATCACATTTTCCGTCCCTCTGAGAATTAAGTTTTCAAGGAATAATATTGGTACCGTTCGGCCCATCATTTTCTCAATCACACGGTCATCCTGACAGTCGACTGAATAAAGCAGAAACTTTTACGTATAGTTCTAGCAATAACCACGTATTTTCACTTCGAGAACATCTTCTTTGCCAATCCACGCGCATCTGTACCCTTCTACAAATCAAATCATTCAGTTTACACAGTATATAAGGTCTTTGACAAATATGGAAAGGACAATGGTCAGATTTCAGCTGAAAATCAACAAAAAGAATACTAAGATTTTAGTATACGGAAAGAAGAAGGAGGCTAAGGCAAATTAACCTAGGAAAGCATAAGCTTGAAGATGTGAAAGAGTTATCTTTCCTAGGAAACCGAATTACCAACGATAGACGAAGCAAGAAAAGTCAGTGGAATGGTACAGGCAAAGAGAAGAATCTTCTTACAGCTGAGCATACAAGCATTGAAGTAAGGAATCAATTCATTAGATGCTACATATGGAGTATGTTTCTCTATGGAAGCGAGGCTTGGACGCTGGCGGCAGCACAAAAGTCAAGGGTGGAAGCATTCGGAATGTGGCGCTGCCGAATAATGATGAAGATAAAATGGATAGACCGTGTAAGTAATAAGGAAGTGCTAAGAAGAGTGGGAGAAAAGAGAAAAAAGAGAAGTCTCCTAAAAACCTCAAGCAGAAGACGGGACAACTTAGTTGGCCACATTTTGAGGCATGATGGCTTGATGAAAGCAATCGTAGAGGGACAGTTGATAGGGGAGAAGGGCAAGGGTCAAAGGGAAGTGGCCTCGAATGAGTTGCATAGGACAGGTTATAAAGGAAGTAAGAGAGAAGAAATACGTCGAAAAGGTTAGCGGATAGGAGAGAGGAATGGAGAGCTGCGACAAACCAATATTGTTCCAAAAACTGTAACCAAAAATTAAGATTGTTGACTAATGATGATGAGTAGATAAGGTAATATTTCTCTGTGAATTCCTTCAGTTGCAAATTTTAATGACGTATGAAACAAAAAGAGGGTATCATGTGACTAACAAAGTTGACGTGATAGATAAAAACTGAGGTAATTTTCTTATTCAGAGGCCAAAAGTTAGTCAAAAACAACTCACAGATCTGAGACAGCAAAATGGCTGTTCCCCGGTGTAATAATTACGCCAATAGTAGAGCGATCGCTGGATTCATCGCTCGAAAGGGATGGAAAAAATGACCTTGTGATTCTGGCTTAAATTACAATAATGTTCATTCGAAAACTATCCCTCCGTTCCCAGGATCAGGAAACAGTCCATGTGACAGTTCAACGAATGAAACATTTTCACTGTTTAATGATTCCCGTCGCTGCTTTACATAAAATTAGACTCTGTTCTCCTCGTAGCTAATTATGTAAATTTTTTAATGAACATCGATTTTGAGGTATTTTATGTAATTTGATTGATTTTGAGAGTTTAACACGTTGTGTATCGAGGTATCTAAATGTAAAGGAGCGACGCGCGAACGTCGCTCCTTTACATTTAGATACCTCGATATTAGCATTTATTATTAGCAAAATTGGACTCCATAATTTGACAATATAGGGTAATGTAAATATTAAAATGAGAAAAAATGCCTCATTGAATAATTACAACAACAACAGAGTAGGTACAGTATAAAACCAAAGTCATCAAAACGAAAAAAATGTCCCAATTTGAGCGCATAGCCTTTGGTTTAGAAATGGTTTTGTTGATAAGCTAATGTTGTAGGTAAGCTAACAAAGGGGGGATGAGGGGATAGATCCCCTTCCCAAATCCTCGGAGAACTAAAATAATTATTTAAAACTACTGTCTGGTTTTGACATATAATAACTGCATCTGCTTAAAGTTTACATTGTAAGTGCCAATATATATCAAATTTATTTCCAGGCATGTCATTTTTCAAAACATTTCCGGTTACTGGGGGGGAGGTGGTCGCCCACCAAAGCATATTTTCAGTTACGCCTCTGATTTGAAATATTATTTACTCTAATCAAAAATTACAATACGTCTATTCATAATAAGAAGCGCACAACAACTGAAAACGTACTATCAAACGTCTGTAGAATTTTTTTTAATTGTTTAAGTTGACCCGATTATGCGATCAGAATCTTCGTAATCCGTCAGGAACCCTCGGGAAATAAATGACGAGAATTCATGCCTTCCGGACGCATCGTGTGCATAAAATTAAATACATGATGGGGACAAAAGTTTTTGATTTCTATCACTTATCCATCTATTGGTTGAATCCTACTTTACTCTGCACTAATAAATTTTAGTAGGTCTCTTACCTAGCTTTCAAAATAACCTAAGCGTTGATTATTCCTCCCTCTTAGCAAGCATGCATTTTTCTTAAAAGAAATGTACATGCTTATTTTTGAGGAAATACCCTCGCCTTCTTCACTGATGGACTCTACTAACGCCTTGGCGATGCATGCCTTGGTTTTCTGGATACATTCCTTTTATTCCCTATCCTCGTATTCTATCATTTTGAGGGGACTGACATTTGCTTGTGTCGTCAGTGCCATCCCAAGTATGTTTTTAATGTGTCACTATGACCCTGTCTTCCTTAATTTTCCTCCCTTTTCTTTAACCGATCTGATTGGGGAATCCACTGGAAATAATACCATCAGTTTTATTTTTTCTTTCGGGGTAAACTGTAGGACTAGATAATGTTTAGATATTTTCGTTAATTAACAAAAAAATATGCGTTCTAAAGTACGCAATAGCCATTATATTGATCTATATTAATTTCTGCAACTTATTGTGGAAGACTAACGTTGTAAACGTAGCAGTTTTCCCTAAGTTGGGTTACACAGTTCATGAAGTTGACCGAACGGCTAATTGTGCGGTGCGCGCAGTCATTTATTGCGCTGGCGTGTCTACATTTTTGAAAATTTCACTAAAAAATATAAATTAAGATTGAGAATAAAATTGTGATTGAAATGACGCACTAATTATTACTATAGCATACACTGACGCCCAGATATAAATTTGCAAAGTACAGTGGCACATCATTTTGACGCCTAAAGTACGTTCTAGCCCTGTGGTGATGTGGTATGAATTTTTACGATGATTTATTTTTAGCATCAAATAGCCTCATGCAGAATGAAGGATTAAATACATAAGATAGCTATCGAGACCGCTTCTCTTTGGACCATTTAAACTGTTTTGGATTAATGAGCATTGTTTCTCAGTCACGGGATAGAATGAGGTCGTTCACTCAAACAAATAACAGCAATTAATTCAAAAGGCCGTTTTAAACCAGGCTTGTCATTGCGCAGATTAGAAAAGTTTTTTTGAAATTGCGAGGATGCAAACTCGGTATCAGAACAGGGGGTATTTTGCATCTCACATCCACGCATTCTCGCATACGTTCTAGCAATCCACCGCTTTACACGGTGTACTATTGACTTCGCCTTCGTTCATACGTCAGATTGCGCAATGATGTGCCCCGTGTAAAACGGCCTAAAGAATTTGGTACATGGAAGGGAGGAAATACTAGTCAAGGCGAAAATAAAAACTTCCTCATTTTGATAGTATTTCATAATTTTAGAATAAGATAACTGATAGCTGGCACCCACTTTTGAAGACTTGGGGATGCCATTAAAGTTACAGTTTATCAACTCGTTCAGAGAGAACCACTTGTTTGAGGAAGGAACGCTCATAAGGGTGCTAATGAAATCGAACCATACGACATATATGCGCGAGACGGAGGAGTTGTTGAAAGCAGGGGCGCAGCTAGGAATTAAGGCTGGGGGGGGGGGGGGGTTAGGTGCAACTAATATCGTGGTGTGTGGGGATATGGGATACCCACCAGGGTTAGCGGCAGGTGCGATATTAATAAATTGCGGAATTTTAAGGTAAATGGTTCATAATGGTGCTTTCTACGGCTTTCTGAGGGATATTTTATTAATCCTTACTCTATTCCATTAGTAATATCAATTAAATTAAGTAAAATGGATTAAACTTAAAAATTTCTCTCAGATCTGGGGGGGTTTATCCCCCAAAACTCCCCCCTCGCTGCGCCACTGGCTGAGAGGCGTTAACTAGCTCGACAACAGCCAATGGCGTCGTCGATTTACTTCCTACGGTTAGGACCGTTGATTTTTCGTTGCAAACAGCTTGAGAATAAGGGGATAAATAACTACAAACGGAAAAATACTGGTTTCTCGTAATGTTTACTTCTTTCCATGCGAAATTTAGCAGTGAAGCCTTATCGGATTCTGCACCGGGTCAGGTCCTCCATATCTCATTCCAAAGTTACGACAAGCGACCCGCCCATCGTCTTCAAGGATTTAGGAATCAAATCGGTTGATCATTGGATTCCTAAATCCCTGAACTCGATGGGCGAGTCACTTTTCGAAACGTTGGAAGGAGGTATGGAGGACCTGACCCGGTTCAGAACACGAAAAAACTTCACTGATACTGGCTTCCCATGTTTTATTATTCGATAAGTCGTACCAATAAAAATTTCCAGTGAAAATTTACCAAGGTTGTTCATTTTTCATTTCAACATGGATTTTCACAAAGTTAAAGCCGAATCGATCGATTTCATTTCAATAAAATCGACCTTTGAAAGTGGGGAAATATCTCATTAAAATATATTGCTAGAGTAGTTTGTGCTTTATCGATGGTTTTTTTATTGGTTCATTTAACAATAGCGTAGAAGGCGAGTCAATTGTATATCGAAGTCACAAGTGTATTTTCAGTTGATGGATGCTCTATGAAGTCCAATCAACGAATGAGCGTGGGATTTAACATCGACATTCGACAAATTCCCGTGATCCAAACTTGACGTGGGATTGTAAGAGGCTTCGATTCGCATATGGTCAGTGTTTACGGGTAATGGGACAGGTGAACAAGCTGAGCATAAATTTCAGGAGAGAGTGGGATGGCCTAATGTAGCATTATTGTTTTTGCAGAGGAATCTCTGCCAAGGATGAGGGGACAGAAGTGGTATATCAGCATAGTACCCCGCAAGCCAGCGGTAAAGGTGAGTGGCGGCGGGTGGAAGAACAACAGTCGTTTACAAGTAAAAATGAAATACTTTTATTAAAGCTTTTATTAAATTCCTTTTAGTGTTCGGGGAAAAAATGAATTCCCATACCTATCCGTCCGGCAAAATATCTCTCTCAATTTATCGATTCTGTTGGACCTGGAAATATAGTGGGCTTCTAATGTGATGTTCTAAGTGTCGCTGTGAAAGATTTCCAATCTACATTGCTCAAGCAATCTAAGCCTAGCGCGCAGCATCCTACTCTATAAATCGTGGCTCCCAGTCTAATTCTTTTAACATCTGGGTAACGCTTTCTGTACGACCGTAGCAGTTTTTGACGAACCGCGTACCTTTCCTTTGTACATGGGCGTACCCATCGGGAGGCAGGGCGGTGGAAAACTACCCCCCCAGAAGCGAAAATAAATTTAGTCCAAAATAAAAGTTATGAACAAATTTTTCTTTTGAAGAAATTTTCAAACTAGTAATTATAAAAACTAATAAATTGCTGTCATTATTTCATTGAAAAATTTATTTCATTGACCTTTTTTGTGCAAAAAAGTTACAACTTGAACGACGACTGATAGTTTTGCCACCCCCCTAGTTTTGATTCTGAGTACGCCCATGCCTTTGTAATTGATTAAGCTCATGGATTAAGTCCTTCTGCACCGGATACCATATGCTCGCTGCATATTCAAGTTGTGTTCAGACGAGTGTGAAATGACACCTCTCTTTTACCTTTTCATCCGAAAATGTTCCAAAAACACCTTGAATAATATTTTTAATATATTCCTACTACCCCTTTGATAATTTCAGTTCACACCTGAAAATGAAGACTTTCAGGCCTCAGCTCAGCCGAAAGGGTGAAAACTCTCAGATGCCCAGGACAAAAATTGACATTATTTCCGAACTACTACCCACTTTTCTTCATGTAAAAGTCAAAAACTTTCTTTTATTCAAAAACCCTCTCGAATTAGCGGACTAGAGAGTCGCGCTTTAAATCACTGAATTCAAATGGATGGTGTAAGGGTCGCAGGATGATCATGATCATGTTATTTTGTTGGCTCCAATGCCTCATCAATATATTTCACGGAAGGGTGCGGACAAGCCAAGTCGAATATTTTCCCTTGGAGCATGAATTTCTTTCCGCCCTCGAGACAAAGAGAGAGAGAAAAAGATTCATTCGCCTTCCTCTTCCACTAATGCTCGACCCGTTCCTTCTTTCGTTTCGTGGTGGAAACAAAAGAGCGAAAGGCCTTCATCTGCTCAACCCACGACACATCTCTTCCCTTCTTTCTTTTTTACTGCCTACCACCTTGTTATTTGTGCCTCCCCGCACATTCAACCCCATCTCCTGGCTGTTGATATTTAAACCGTCGTAAATTCTGGAGTAATCACCCCATCCCGTCTCGTCCATACCGTGACAGCTCTCATGGTGCAACACGCAAAAGCCTGAATCCTATATTTCCCCACACAAAAAAAAACTTCTTTTCCTTCCGAAAGCCCCCCTCCTGACCCCTCCCGAATTAAAAACCCCACCCGTCCATGGTCGGTGAGAACGGGGTGGTGTTTTTTTCTTCTCATCCCTGTATAAACGTGGACCGCCACGCCGCAAATCTTGCGGGTGTTGTTTATCGGATGTTTTTTTTGTGGTGGGAGAACGTAGAGAATATTCGAACTTCCCCATTCCCCCGTAATTTGGGACGCCTTAACAAATTGCGAATGATCAGACCAATAAGCAAAGCAAAGTCTCCTCCCAACTGGGAAACAGCGGCTTTGGTTCGCGGCTCTTCTAGCGAGAGAGAGAGGAGGGATGTGTTGTATCGCCTGGCAGATTGCACGCGTGAATTCGGCAACGGGATGGAAGCGCCCTTTGAGAAAAATAAAAACGACCGCGAGGTTTTTTGCAACCGCTTCCTGGCGAAACGGAGGATGCAATAACTCGTTCAGCTGGGTTCGGCTTCTTAATTCGTCTCATTTTCCGGCTATCCTTTTCCCTTATAAAAAAATTGAGAAAAAAGAAAATCGGCCTGTGTCACTCTTCGTTCACAACGACTTTACTGGGCGTAATTGCGGAGATAATTATGGCTCTGACCGGTGAGTGAAACATTTCCATTGCTAGAACCGCTTATCAATCATGGAATCTACTATGGAGCAATTCCGATCGTTTTCAGGAAAAACGGTAATTAATTCTCGGATATTATTCAGATAATCTTGATGCCTCATACTGATACCTCAGCTGGTGGGCACGATATATAATTAAACGCAATTAAGGTTGTGATTAGCAGTCACCTTCAAGGAAACGCCTCACTCGATCGGTCGTGTTTTAAATTTTTAGTGACGAATTTCTCGTTTAGAACTTGCTCTTACTAAAACTTCTAATCGAATACTATGTGTCAACAGCAATAATATTATATTGCCGGCCTCGGTGGTAACAGGGTAAAGTCCTCGTCTGGCCCAGAGGAAGAGGGAGCCAGATTGTGGCCTCATCAGGGCCAGGTAAAAGAAACAAATCAAACGAAACTAGAGGTCGCATGTTCTAGTCCCGCCTGGATAGGTTGTCCCTATCAAAGGCATGGTTGTTCGTGCACGTGCGATTTTTTAATAAAACCCGATATTAAGGCCATTATGTGCTGTTTTCGGTTGTATGGGAATAAATAAAAAATAAATAAGAGATCCAAATTTATATTCTCATTAAAGTGATGAACAAAGACATTTCTTTGTTAAAAAATGATCTATCAACCGATTTTGTCGTTCTTTACGGTCATCGTCAGCAGGGTTAGAATGCTAAAATATTCATATGTTGTCGCTATGCTCGGTGGTTATGAAACTATCATTACAAAAATAATGCTTCTTGAACATATATCTGAAAGTATGATACTGATAACCACCGTCGATTTAAGCTCATTGTTTGTGATATGGGGCCCGGGAACCCATGATTTTTAAGAAACTATTCTGATTAGGCAGGTCGAATTAAGGGGGAAGCTGTATTGTGTCCAACAGCTCTTTCCGTAAGAACTTGCTTGGTTAGAATGCCACCCACTCTTTTGGGTAAGTTCACTATCTTAATTTGCTGTTACCGCGTCCTGCAATGTACCTATTTTGAAAATGGCTCTTAAAATTTTATTAAGCTAGAATCCAATAAATAGCTATGATGAAATCAAAATGCAAAAGGGACGGCTCTTGTATCAATATCCACAGATTAGTTATATTACCGAGAGGGCACCTCAACAACTATCTTTCCCGAAATTGTCTAATGGAAAAAATTCGTAAACCTTAATTATCTTGCTGAAGTACGGGGAGATTTACAGAATCGGCGTTCAAACAAATTCAATAATATGAGCAAATAGAGTTTCCAATGGTGCCACAATGTGCAGCTAAGAATTTTCCATAAGTAATGCGTTAACCATAATAAAATAAATCACTGATAATGGCATCGCTTCTCGCTGAAACCAATTCACAATGAATGTGCTAAGTGTATAACTGAGTCGTGTATCTTCTTCTTCTTCTTCTGTCTCCCATATTTTCCGTTCCGCCAGGACACTCAAAAGAAGGGGGAAGGCACATATCCATTCAGCGGGAACGAAATGCTCGATCACGCGCGGAAGTCTGGGAGAAACCGTCCCGCTAAGGCTTTCGTCCTGTCGGGCAAACAGCGTTCTTGTGTTCGGAAGGGACCCTCTTGAAAGGTCCAAGCAGGGTAAGGATCCTCCCCTGCTTTTCCACAGGGCCCGGTGGGGTCCGTAGACATCTCGGGTCCTCTGGCCTACGAAGCGAACAGGCCCCCCTCGGAGTCTCTCGCCGGTAGAGTGGAAATGCAAAGTGAAGAAGAATAAGAAAAATAAGCCATCTCACGGAGTAGGAAGAGGATGGCCCTATTCATGAGTGAAGACCTATAGTGGGGACAAAAGACGGCGAAGAAGTGCCTCACATCTCTGTGATTGTGCACTCGGCGATGACTTTTCGACTCTTCTAGCCAGCCGCACGATCGAAATCGTTTTAAAAAGGGCCCCATTGGCCTTGTGCAAACGGTGTTTGTCGCGGAGGAATGGCTTACAATGTCCAAAAAGGGACTCTTTCACTTGATTCCGGGAATGGTGGCAGGAGCAAATTGAACTCGGGAGGACAGAGAGTGTGAGATAGAGAGTGAGGGAGTTCATAATCTCTCAGTTTTCTGCCTCGTTCTCCTTGCATAGGAGGCGGGTCGCCCTTCCTTAGTCAGCACTGGGTCCGTTTCGATTCGGGCATTGTGCGCATCAAAGCTCTCCACATCCTTTATAATCGAGCTTTGGGCACTTTATGTTGCGGCCCCTGAGAGAATGTTCCGCCCAAACTGGTGCTCAAATATTTATGGCCTGCATCTTCGATCATGTACTATTATGAACTATTCAATGTCAATCAAGTAAAGATGATGGAGTCGAAAGAGCCGTGTTTTTTTTTCAGAAAATTGCCAGTTAAATTTTTTTCATTTATTAATTCTCCTATATCGAACAAATATTTCAACAACTTAATATAAAGTCTCCTGAATAACGTTGAACCCCTAAAAATATTTACGAGCGAGTTGATTTCCGTATTCCTTATGGCGAAATCGTGCCCCCAGCCGGCCTTATGGGGTTTACCATTGGAAGCCAGTCCTCATAGGTACCCACTCTTTAAACGGGTAAACATTTTCAATTCTCTACTCCAGTCAACTACGAGTATAAAAATAATCTCAAACGCCGCGACGACGCAGCAACATCGACGCTCGTTTACTCAACTGAGCATCGTAATGATTTCCTACGTCTCCCTCCCGTGTCACGATGACCCGTTCGTGAGTCCTTCACGAGCTTCCATGAAGATTCATACCCAGATAGTGATCATTCAAATTTAATGGTGGCCAGAAATCGACAATGGAGCGAAAGTGGCGCCACTCGATTTGTTGCAAGACTTTTGCAAATGATGGTACGTAGTCAATGTGTAGAGGAGGCTAAATACTCATCCCAATATGACATCCATGACGAGCTGCTAATATTGACCAGCTTACACTGTTTGATTATTGTTCGTTTGTTCGCGTAATATTTTTACAGCAGTTCTCATTGCCTTCAGCAATCTAATTTCGGTTTTCATAGAGCCATAAAATAATAAGATGGCATTTTATATCTAGTGAATAGAAAATACACACTAAACGTTGTAGTAAAGGAAAAGAAATATTATTTGTAAAAAATATTCTCTACTTTTAAAGAGTGTTTAGTGATTAGTGATGAATTAGTGATGAATGGCAATTTTATGCATGGTTTGCAATCGTATGTAAACAGCAACCTCGCGACGCCATTTGTAGACATTTATGCGGAGGAAAATACCTATTCCAACGTGAAACTCATGAAGAACGTCTAATATTGACCATCTTGTTCGATTTACTTCTTCTTTGTTTGCTCATGTATTACTTTCACAGCAGTTAGCATTGCTCTCAGCAACCTAAAGTCGGTTTTCTACAACCTTAAAATAATAAGATGGCATTTTATATCGAGAAAATAGAAATGAAACATTAAACTTTGGAGCAAAGAAAAATAAATTCACTTGAAAATAATATCCTCAGCTATTACAGGGTAGTGATTATACATCATGGCGATTGTTAAGCATAATTTGCAACCGCATGTAATCACTAACCTCGCGACTCCATTTGTACATATTTATTTGGAGGCATTTTTTTAGATGGCATTATATATCGAGTGAATAGAAATGAAACAATACACATTGGAGTCAAGGAAAATAAATGTAATTTGAAAAAAATATCCTCCGCTTTTTAAGAGTAGTACATATACAGCATGGCGATTGTTATTCATAATCTGCAACTGGTTGTAAACAGCAACCTAGCGACGTTATTTGTGCGGATTTATACTGGGACTACTGTGTTTTATGGTGAGGTAGACTAGGAGGCGTGTGCATCCGCTTATGTTGGTGATCAATGATGCCCAATCATGCGAAACATAGCTGCCAACGTCACTGGTTCACAGGAGAAAAAATTCCATAACTTTAACGTTTAAATTGATTAACTTTAATATTTATTTTACATAAATGCTTCGGTACTAAGTTAAAAAATGGAGCAATAAGTCGTCGTATTACTAAATTCCAAAAAATGAAATGACGGTAACTCCTCCAAAAATGAAGCCAAAAAATACCCAATTCGGTCGTCTTAGGAAGGGCGTCCAGCACTGCAGTAAAATGAATTATTTCAATAAATGGGAAATGATTCAACTTTGAAACTTTTTTCAGCTCATAGAATTCGGTATCGAGTTCAATTTGGAATATGAAGTACTTGGTTACTCAAAACAAAAGTTTATACACTATCTTCGTGTTTAAGTGTTGGAAATTTCTCTATTTATAATACATGGTTGTTGGCAATTTCAGCAGGTCCCGCATTGGCTTCAGCTAATCCCATACTCAGAGTGCAGCCATGGTCATTCCATTGTAGGAGAAGATCTCTGGTGTTTCACCCCGGGTTATGTCCTCCATTTATCCCTAAAGTATTTCGAGGAGCCCATCGTCTTCGGTGATTTAGGAATTCAAGTGGATCATTGAAGGCGATGGGGTTGTCCCTCGACGAAGCGTTAGAAGGAGAACCAAACCAAGCGAAAATCCGAGAGATATCGTTATCCGCGTCTGTTCTCAAGGCTCAGCCTCTTTCACTCCTATGGCGAGATCATTCCAACGTACCTTTTCCCGCTCATTCAGCGCCCAGTCGGATGACCAGATACGCAACTAGTCAAGGACGAAGTTGATCTGACAGCTGGCACAAAATCAGAACGTGGCCTAATTACATAAAAATTTAAATTTATCGACTAAAGTATTTTTGAATGATGCCTGTATTTATTTTATTGCCCAGATGAAGAGGGGGACGGATTTTGATCTCATCAGCAGGGGCGCAGCTAGGAATTAGGAAGGCTGGGAGGAGTTTTAGGCGAAACTAATACTGGGGTGTCTGGTGGTATGGCATACCCGCCAGATTAAGCGGGAGGTGCGGGGGCCCTCCTCCAGAAAAATTAGGATAAATAGTGAGTTTTACAGCTTTCTGAGGGATATTTTATAATTCCTTACAAAATTCTATGGGTAATATTAATGCAATTAAGTAAAATGGGTTTAACTTTTAAAAAATCTAAGCTCTGGGGGGTGGTTTAATCCCTCAAAACCTCACCTCACCGCGCCACTGCTCATCAGGGCCAGGTAAAACAAGTAAATCAAATCAAAAGTCCCTACACCCAAAGAGTTGGTTGACAGCCCTGAGAATTAATTTTGGATTGAATGTTATAAAGAATGATTTCGTGACCTCGTCAACTTTTTCAGCGATAGTGTTAACGCCTTCGATTTCCCGTTGGGATTTCTCGATAAGAAGGCTACAAATAAACCCTCCACCAGTCATGTCACATTTTGGAACGCTATTTGTCGCGCGGCGTCTCACAGACACCATTTAGGAAGAGTTAAACAATGCATACAAGTAAAATTAACTGTTTTAACTACAATACATCATTCATGGAATCCTTAATTTTATGAATGGACAACAAATTTATGCATAATAATGATGGAGATATTTGTATTGATAAAATACTGAGTAATATTTATTTTTACGTTTCTTACAGCTTTTCATTCATCGAAATTGTATCAACATATTTAATTTGGACAGTAAATGCAAGCATATTTTTCACAGTTTCGCAGTACGGATTTTGCTAATAACCCAATAAATGATTTTGACTACAGGGGAAATATTTCGGAGACATTTTATATTGATTGCGCGTTCAGTTGAACTTGAGCCAAAATATCTCCTATCGGATTATAAAGTTATTATTCAATGCCACCACAAAATTATTATGTGTATGTTTATGGTTAATTTTATCCATCTACTTTAATTTAATAAGCCACCATAAGCGTATGTAGCAGAGGGGAAAACGGTGTATTATTCGTCAAGGTTCATTCAAATTATGCGGGAACTATAGTAAATTCTACGCAATGATAGTTTTATTCAGGTGTAAAATTGATTACAATAAAAAAACTCGTAGCAATAAGACGCATATACAAAATGTATTGCTTTAAATAATTGTTAGTTTAAATTATAAACGTATTTAAAAACTTTACGATGACTATCACGAAGCTTCCAGATTCAAAAAACAACAAAATATCGAAATTTATTCCATGAATGTGACAAAAAATATGATCAATTGATGACTATTTTAAAATCATAAAATAATAAGATACAAGGAATATGAGTTTCCAAACTATGAAAACACGATGTGAGCAAACACAAAAAAATGGCGTGGCGTCTGATAGACGCCAAGCGACCAACGATGGTTGAAAACAAGAGAAAATGTGGTCTCTTTACTCTTCACACGACAAATAAAGAGAAATTAGCTACTTCTCCCTCATTAGACACCATTTAGAATACGCTGACAGTGTTTTGGGACCCTTATGGAATAGGATTAAAAACAGTGTTAGAACGCGTGCAAAGAAGAGCTGCCAGGTACGTGAAAGGTCGGTACGATAGTCTTGTTAGTGTAACTCACCTCTTAAATTAACTCGGATGGGAATCTCTGTCAGACCGTAGATTGAAAAATAGACTAAACCTTTTAGATAAATTCAAGAGCAGTGTCTTTTCTAACGAAGTTAGCCATATCTTACGGACGCCAACATACGGTAGATCAGGTCATATAAATAAAATAAGAGAGACAGACTGTAGAATAGACAGATTCAGAATGTCTTTTTTTCCACGATCAATAAGAGATTATAACGGCAGCGTTAGAACTCACATTAGACTTGTAGTATAGCCTACTAACTTATGTGTATATACTTTAATGTATGTTTCTGAATTTCATTATCATTTCTAACAGCATATGGTAGCATAATTTTTAAGTATGCGAAGAGTTTTTGGACCATGTGGTGTGCATGCACAAATCAAATTGCATGCTGCATGCTGGTGATTGATCACCCCCTGCCAAACACCCTACAGATGGCTCGCAGGGTATTATGTAGATGTTGATGCACACTCTATCACGATCGACAATTAAATAAAATTGGCGAACCAGCCCATTTGAAAGTGCTGTAATCTCAATGCGTGTCGTACGCACCCCATAGGATGTACCGAGACGTTAGTGGGGGTAAGAGGGATGCCTCCTTGTCACGCAAGGTGTCTCTGCTGAGGGGACCAACAAGAGAGCGCCATTGTAGAGCGGAGAAAGGGAAAGTGAAGGGGAGGGAACACTGCTTCTGTGGCCAACTCCTCCCAAAGCGAACAATATCGGCAATAAACGACTCCTCTCTCAGACCGATGCCTTCTGCTTTGCAACGTGCCAGATTCCCATCTCAGTTCAGTGGCTCGGAATGACTTCAAGTTGGTCCTTTTCCTTTGTAACCGAGGCGAGGGACAAAGAGGAGACCAAGAATTGGGATAGGTTTCCTGTTGATGGATGAAAGAGGCTGGCTGAACTCCTTGCCAGACTGAGGCTCGGCGTTCGCTCTGGCTATCAGAATGAGGAAGAAAATACTACACGCAGAAGTATGAATAATGATAATATTCACCGACAAAAACCGTATATTACAAGAGAACTGATATTTTATTGATCAAAGAATCAGAACGAAAACCAAATATAGTCTATGTAGCAGTGCCACAAAGTCATAAAGTTGAGTTCACTGAAAGAGAGAAAATCCAAAAATATCGAAATTTGGCTTCCAAAATAAAAAAATAATTGAATATTAAAAGAAGTCAGTATTCACCCACTAATAATATCGCCGGAGGGAGTGTTATCAAAAAGGCTCAAAAAATATATTTCAAAATATTTAGAGTTAAGGATTCTATCCAAAAGTAATACATTGATGCACATGTCTTAGCTTATTTGGAAATATTGACACAATTCTCGACGAGCTGGTCTTCCCAGTTCCACCCTCTCGTATTTCTGAATGAAATTTGAAAATAGAATTATCACCTATTGCGTGATTATGTCTTCATTTTGAAGCTGCTTACAGGAGAGTAAGTGAAAGGGTTGTTTTTTAAACCAACATATGACGACAAATACCCGTTAAAGAATCACAGAGAGTCTGTAGAACGCTGAAGGAAAACTTTTGATCAAACATTAATTGCACTTTTGAGGAATAAATTTTAAATTTGAAGGAAGTAGCCAATCTTCATGCAATTAGTGCTCCTGAGATCGAAAATTATTGTAAAAATCGTAGGTTATCTCAGGTCTTTTTACAAGAGTTTATTTACGAGAATTCCTTCGAAAAAGGCACTTTTTAGATGTAAGCCATCGTACTTATTTTGCGAACGAAATGGACAAATGAAGCCGATTCTTATTTTCATGCTGGGGCGATGAATTAATGTTCATGGAAATTGAAAATGAGGTATTTCTTTAATTAACTATGGTGTTTTGAGATGAGAGCTTATACAATATAGTATGCAGATGTTATTTGGCTATGTGGGTTAGCCAGTTTTAATAGGTGATTATTAAGACATGTTTCCCTGAGCTCTGTGCCTCATGTATGCATTGGTAATCTCAGACGATGTAAATATGCTATCTACTCGTATAGAAACTTGGTCCCTGTGACGTCACGTGGAGTGGCATTGCATGGGCGCCAATCTAGCCTTTTTCAAATGAGGATAAAATTGACCATTGCCAATCGTCTGAACTGGAATTTCTAAAACCAAATAATTGGCATATTTAAAGAATACACTAATGGCGGGTAACGAATCGCAATCAATGCCTTTCGCTTTCTTTGATCAAGGAAACTACCCTATTTACACAAACGTAAGTTGCACCTTCCTCGCCAGTTGGAATGCACATAGTTCGTGGTGGGTGCGGTGAGAAATAACGAAGTTCCAGCCGACTGAGGTGAAGTGGAAAAGCCTTAGAGCGGCCCGGAACAAGGTAAAGGATTATGGGAGGATGGTTAAAGAAAACTCACCAAGACGGTTCGGATATCTTGTCGGAAAATTTCTTCTGGTACAAGGAGTGGAATGCTTGACAAGGCTTTGCTCGGTCCCCTTTAAGGGATTAAATTTTACCGCCAAACGAGAAAAGGGTTAGAAGCCATTACAGAATACTTAGAGAAAAATTTCCTTGTTGTCAACGTACAATGCCACTGAAACCAAGATTAAATATTTTTAGAAGATGAATAATAACATAACCTATCACAGATGAATGAATCCCAAGCGCGCGCGTGACGTGATCAAAACGTAGAAATGATATCTACTCAAACATATCGACCGTGACTTCGTGGAAGTATTTAATATTTGTTAGAGCGTAGGTTTCCGCGGCGATGGTCTGATCTCTGCATTTCTCCAGGGTTTTCTTCCGCGTCAGGTTGTTGGTTGATTGACAACAGTTTCGCTGGCTGTCCTGCCAGCGTCTTCAGGTCGAAGGTGACCTGACGCGGAAGAAAACCCTGGAGAAATGCAGAGATCGTATTTAATATTTATTATTGATAGTTTGTACTTCTCCACCAAACAATTTTTTGGTCGTGCAACCGGTTTCACCTCATAGTGGCATCCTTAAGCACAACGTAGATCACGAAGAATGTTTGTTTGCCTGAATTTTACCAGGAATTTCTAATGGAATAAATAGTTGTGTATCACCAGCGCTTCGACAGACGATTCTTCTATAGTCATCAGGGCAAATTGAGTAAGTTTCATTGAGCAAAAAACAGGGATTCCACGCATTGCCAAGTTTATGCCCCGAGTCACGACTAAAAGTATTTTTATTAAGCCAATCTCAATGACCTTCTTAGCAAGCATATCCCAGAAGTTGTCGGAACGGCAGACCAATTTGGCGCTTTCTCATTTTATCTTGTGGTGCCTATTGATGCTCAGCCACTGCAGACTTATCGGCATGTCCAAGACTAAAATGCTTCCTATGCTCCTTAAGCTTGGTGGCCATCGCTCGACCAGTCTCTCCCAGGTCCCTTGGGCCAAATTTCTCAGGAAATCTGGTTGACGCCAGAGATCATTAGGTGAACGGGGCTCAGGATTACAAAGCAGATCTTTTACCTTCCCTATTTAGTCTCTAAGTTCACTAATGGGCCTATTAACTATATATATCTTGAGAATATTGGAGATATTGGTAGATACTGTTGATAAATACGGTGTTACGTCCCTGGCAATCGGTCTAGGCTTATAATTTTCTTGCGACAGACTTGCGTTGAAAGCTCTTTTCTTAGCCAAAGTGATACGTTGGTAGCTGCATTCTTTTTTCCGGAAGGTTTTCTTCTGAGACTACTGAGACTCACGGTGTCGGCTGTTGCCTTTGTACGACGTACCTCTCTCACAGATCAGCACACATTTGAAGGTATCGCTGTTCTGTGTGAGGGTGGTTATGGCAATACACAACCATTGACAACACAACAATATAAACCGGTAAAATCCTGAGATGATTTAACGCAAATAATGCGTCCGGAGAGAATTAAACAACAGGATCTTTGTTTTATCTTCGCTGTTCCATCAGTTACAAGGATAATTCCCTAGCCACCGAACGTAATGGTGTCCTCTCCTTTGTAAATTTATTTTAATTTGAAATATTTTTTCTGTTTCCAATAATATTAAGTAGAAAATTTAAACACATTCAAATTATAAATTACCAGACCATATTGATATGCAGTGAAACACGTTTTACCATAGAGTTTACTACAGATGAAAATGTTTTAGAAGAGTCCCAAATATCAAAAAATGTAATAATTAAACTAATTTATTATTCAAGGTATCATTTTTCAGAATACGTGGGTAAAAAGCGATAGAATGTCTCGAATTATTTGCATGCGCCATATCATAATTACCACTTTCTGTGAGGAAAAGGCCTTAGAGTAAGGTAATTGGGAGTAAATATGAAATTCAGCCTAAATTCAACACACATCATATTTTTAGCTACACATTTAGTCGTAAATTGGTAGTAATTGAAACTGGAAACATTCATTAGATTCCAGAATGTCAATAAATATAGCACATACCTACTTGGTGTATTGGTTGCTCTATATTTTCCAAATGACGATGGAAATACAACTAACTTTTAGAATAAAATAAAATCCATTACCGAAATTTTAATAGGCTCGGTCTTTTTTATTACATCCATTGTTTTTTTCTAAAAATCTATTAATATAGATGAATTATAATTTTTCATCCAGTACATAACGTCCGAACTCTTTAAAATTCAGGTAGTGGATTTTATTTAATTATAAAAGTTAGTTGTATTCCCATCTTTATTTGGAAAATATATATATTAACCAATATATCTAGTCATAAAGTAAAATAGTCGAAACGTCGGCAGTAATGCAGTTCCAAACCCGGTGACGATGCCGAGAACTCTTCATGCGGTCAATTCGCCGGGAAAGCACAGCCTACCTCTATTTCCGATAATATAAAATATCTGTCGCAACGCCAGTATTAGGATATTTGTGGAGATTATAACCTCAAACACAATTTTGGAAACTGAATTAAAAGACAAGGACAGTAAACCGCATCAGCATTTGACGATCGCTAAATTTTCGAAAAAATAATAACACACCATTTTTATTGACAAAATAATAATACACCATCATGCAAAGTGGCAGTATAAATCATATATACTTCTATGGGATGGACTGGGGACTTCCCTATGTAATCCCATTGGTTCCTAGGCGAAAAAAACCTCGGGGCGGAAGCAAACAAGTAGTTGTGCAGACACAAACGGACGCGGTCGTATACGTTTCGCCACTTATCCAAATTGCGGAAACGCCTGCTTAGTCCCTTAGAACGACATTAGTTCTCCTTTTCTCTGTAGTTATTTTTTTTAAGTTTTCACGCCCCTTCTAACTGACCTTCCTCAATCTCCGACGGAGTGCTCCCATGGGTGTCAAAAGTTTGCACAAGGGTTCTTAAACTGGTGAAGGTGAAATGGATATCCACGGTGCCTCCCCCGATGCTATTGTAGCAGAGGTGCGAGCGGGGGTCTTTGGAATCAACAGCGTGCGACAGCTGAAGAGGGGAGGAGGGTAAGGGAGACCCAGGTTGCCGCTTAAGAGGGGATTATCCCCTTTCCCTTCGGACGGATGGACTCTGAAGTTTCTACGGGTGAGAATGGAGCTGCTGGAGACCACACAGGAGGATGATCCACTGGAGGATAATAGGCTCTCGCGGCAATTGCCACCAGCCCCTTGAAAAGCTAGCATATCCGTGTCCGCTAGTGATGGGTCCTGCCGGATGGATTTGTGCCAGCGGAACGGATCCTCCAGAGAAGAGTGATAAGGAACGATTCCGGTTGTAGGGACAATTTTGAGCCTGCCTTGCAGCTCCGTTGACTGTGGCTCACAAAGACAACTTTCGCCCGACCGGTCTTTTTCGGTGGCGGATTACTAGCTTCATGTTAGTTGTTTAATAATTATAATAATAATATTTATGGCACATCATCATCAACATCACTGGTCAACAATCCTAGGATTGGTTTGACGCAGCTCTCCACTCAATTCTCCTATCAGCTAATCTTTTCACACCTACGTATTTCTTCTCTTTCATATCCTTCTTTACTTGTTCCATATATTTTGTTCTAGGTCTTCCTTTTCCGTTCTTGCCTTCCACTTGTCCCTCGACGATTGTCTTTATCAAGCCATCATGTCTCAAGATGTGGCCTATGAGGTTGTTCCGTCTTATGGCACATATAAATACAATTTTTAGTAGTACAAAATAATAATAATAATAATTTCGTCTTTATTTTACAAGTGAATTTAGGACTAGATAGTTCTCTCTTACAATTAATTTATTTCATAACCACATTCATCTATGCCCTGGATGATGATCGAACCCCCCAGGCGGGATTCGAACCCGCGACATCTAGGATAGCAGCCGGAGATTTACTGCGGCGCCACCGAGGCCGGCAATGTCATGTATAATTGGAATTAAGATTCGCCGACATGTATAATTCGAAACATAGGTGCGCCATTGGAATTAAGATTCCGTTTTCGAGTTACCGACTAGTTTTACATTTGGATGTTTGGGATGTGTTGCCACATATTTGAACAAAGGAGTCTCGGTGGTGGCAGTTACGAAAGAAATCCACGAGTTGAACAAACAAATTTGAAATTTCATATAAATTAATACATGAAAGCACTAAACTAGGACACTGAAATTGAACTCATCTACCTCGTTCCATACATTATCAATCAAATTAGATGCATTAATCTTATCTTATAATTTTAAACTATGGTATAGTATGCGAGTTATTACATATGGTCGTACCTCAGAAACTGTCTCTACTCCTTTCTATTTCTTTATAAATTACTATGTTAAGTCACCCTTGACATGTAGAGAATAGGTAAATAAGTAGATATGTGAATGAGAAGGAATACGCAGGTGTGAAAAGATTAGCTGATAGGAGAATTGAGTGGAGAGCTGCGTCAAACCAATCTTAGGATTGTTGACCAGCGACGATGAAGAAATGAATGAGAGATGAACAAAATCCAATTGTTAAGAACTTTATATCAATAAAAAAGAAAGTTAAAGGACACTAGGACTAAAACATTCTGCAAAATTTGAGCTTTTCTGCGTATTAATATCAGTAAATCGCAGTGCTGCCCTTTGAATTATGATAGAATAGCAAACTAATAGTCAAATCTTTTCTCGGGAATTTAGATCCTATGATATTTTCCTGGGAATTGGCGATATGCTGGATCAAAAAATACATTTTTTCATAGAAGGTATTTAGTGGCGATACGCTGGATCAAAAAATACATTTTTTCCAAGAAGGTATTTTTGTGGTACGTGATTTTAGGTATTCAATTAACTACATTTAAAGTTAATAGGCCTTTTTTGGTTTTGCGATTTATATGTACATTCATCTTGTTTTTTCAGGATTAAATAAATATATCGTGATGTTGTGTTTTCATAAGATAAACCTAATTTAAATTTTATAGAAAAATATTAGGCTATAAGATAAAAATTCTTCAATTGCAGAGAAATATAAAATTTTAAAAAATGTTCATAAATTTGACAAATAATTGTTTAAGATGAATTATATGCCACTTTAAATTCTCCGTCGATGTCATTGAAGAGATGAAAAATTAGTGTACACAGCGGGTTGGAAGACGTAAAAAAAGAAATGAATCAGAGAACGAATCTTTGAACTAAGCCCTTAAAGTGAACGAGAGGGATACGAGCGAAGTTGTCCATCGCCAGCTGTCAACTACCGCTCTTCTCTCAAAAGGTTTCCCCGCACAATGGGGAAGTTTACCCAGCTTCTCACGAATGACAGAAATGGATGCCATCATCCTCCTGAAAAGACCGCAAAAGGTATCTATCTGCGCTTAAATCTCTGGCCTAAGAGGGACGGTCTCTTTTCGGAAGTTTGGTCGGGACTGTTGGTCGCATCCCTCGAGAGGCAATTTTGTGGTGGGAATTGGATTTGAGTTGGATTTTCGTGGTGTGAGTGGGGACAGGGTTTGTGAGGTGTCTACGAACAGAGTCAGCGAGGACGGCTGTGAGGGGAAGACGAAAAGTGGGGAATTCCCCCACATAATAAGGCTGCAGACACAGGATTCACAAAGTAATGAAACAAAACTAAAAACAAGACTAGCTGCCGGGATATAAAACCGCCGAAATTAAATATAATGAACTATTAAACATCTAAAAAATATATTTGAGGAAATGAAAAGCCAGCTAATACGGCTGCAGAAACAGGATTCACAAAGTAATGAAACAAAACTAAAAACAAGACTGGCTAACGGGATATGAAACCGTAAAATTAAGTATAATGAAAGATTAAACATCTAAAAACTATATTTGAGGAAATGAAAGCGAAAGAGTTAAAGTTATTACTTTACGAAAAGTGAGGAATTCCCCCACCTAACACGGCTGCAGAAACAGGATTCACAAAGTAATGAAACAAAACTAAAAACAAGACTGGCTAACGGGATATAAAACCGTAAAATTAAGTATAATGAAAGATTAAACATCTAAAAACTATATTTGAGGAAATGAAAGCGAAAGAGTTAAAGTTATTATTTTACGTAAACTGGGGAATTCCCCACCTAATACGGCTGAAGAAACAGGATTCACAAAGTAATGAAAAAAAAATTAAAACAAGACTAGCTACCGGGATATAAAACCGTCAAAATTAAATATGATAATGGATTACACATCTAAAAACTATGTTTGAGGAAATGAAAAGCCAAAGAGTCCAAATTATTTTTTTAAACAGAGTAAGGCATTAGTTTTGAAAGAACAGAGAGATGGCACTTTTTCACAGGTTTATAACTGAAAGTACGATGCGTTTCGACCGTCAGATCATTAGAAAGTACAATGAGGATTTTTGGTTCCGGAGCTGTACTTATACAAAACGGATGGGTAAGGGGTGGAAGGGGAAGGTTAGGAGAGGAATGTGTCATTGGGTGGTGCGCTTGGGGAATGGTATGGCAAGGAGTGTGAAGTGGCCACAAAATTTTTGTTCGTTCCTTAGAGAAATGCCTCCTTCTTTCACAATTTCCAACTTTTCCAGAGTGCCCAGTCTTTGGCCTTTCCTCTCCACGTGGACGATCTCTGAGTCAAAATCACAAGAATGTTTATCTTCAAGATGATTGCCACGAGAGAGGTGGTATCTCCTTTCTCCCAGCATTTTCTGTGCCCCTTCATATGTGTGTCGAAGTTCCTGCCTGTATGACCGATGTACACTTTTTTGCAATCCTTGCACTTCATTCTACAAACCCCAGATAGTTAAATGTGAGGGATCTTATCTTTAGTGTAAGATACAGAAATTGATTACAGAAACATGCAAAAACTTGGTGACCAATTGACACTATTGAGTCTCTGTTCTGTGCTAACATCTAGTGTATAATCAAATGCACTAGTAAACATCTAGTTGATCTGTTGTTTTATTTGATTAAATTCTGTACCCTACTCTGTTTAGAAAACATCACCTGTACCCCTTGACTTCTCACCCCCTCAATTTTTAATTTAATAAATAAATTTGAAAATGATAAAAATTTAGTTCATAATTGATGTAAAAAAATGATGGCAGTTTGTTGGTGGGAAACACCTATCCTGTCTTTCAAATATTGTAGACAAAGACATTCTAACAACAGTCCGATTTCATAATGAGGCAAATTAAAAATATTAAAACGCCAATTCTGGAGATAAATTGTCAGGAAAATCGAATAAAAGAATATACGTGCTATTGCATTAGCACTTGAATTTTTCCAGAGACAGATTGTTGACCGGTTTTTCGAGTGAGAATATTTTCTTTCCAGCAAAAATATCTGCATGGTAGGTAAATATTCTTTCAAGGGAGTAACACACGAAGCGCCTAATTCCTACCAACCACCACTGTCACTCTCGACTGTAGTAGTTGCTCCTCAAGGCACAAAATTTAAATATTTTGCACTCATGTTTTCAACAATGAGTTGATTTCCGAATAGTAAAGGCCAAAATTGTTTAATGATCGCTTTTGAAACTCCGGTGAAAGACATTATCCCTCCCGAACTTGAAAAAAAATATGGTGATTATTAATAGATTATTCTACCGATTAATTTAGGTATCCATGGAGTACTAAAGAAGTAATCTGGGAGCATCCCTTTCCTTTAGGTACAGCCTTCTTCAATTCACAGTAAAACCTTCTCCCTTTCAATCAATCCAAAAAATCATATTCTCTTCCATCCCCTTCCTCGTTTACCTAACATTCTACCCTATAACACCGTTTTCAACATCCCCTCCCCGCTAAGTACTCTCTCCATCCATGCCCTCTGTCTCCTCCGTATCTCATCTAAAAGCTGCCTCTTCTCACCCACCATGTCAAGCACTTCATCGTTCCTCCTCCTCTCCGTCCACTTCACCTTCTCCATTCTTCGCCACACCCACATCTCGAATGACTCCAGTCTTCTCTCGTCTTCCTTGCAAAGTGTCCACGTTTCCGCACCGTAAAGAGCTACACTCCGGATCAAACTCTTCACTAACCTTTTCTTTATACTCTTGCATAACGATCCTCTCAAAAGCTCCTTCCTTTTCATGAACGCCTCCTTTGCTAATGCAATTCTCTTCCTGATGTCCTTATTACTCTATCCATTTTCCTCTAATGTGCTGCATAAATAGTTGAATTGCTCTTCCTGCTCAAGTTTTTCATGGTGATAAATAAATAAAAAATTTTGAGATTACCAATCCTGGCCGATCGCCCGCTTTTCATGCGTTATTATGATCTTCGGAGGGTACTCGAACGCCCCCGTTCGACGTTCATCGACACAGCCAGTTTAGTAAGCGTTTACTCAATGACAGGACCATATATCTTCGACTACATCCTCAGACGGTTCTCTAGGATTCAGAGAGATAAGATTGTGTGGAGAGCTGGGAGGAGAGTTTGGAGAGGGAGAGGGAGGGGTTGTGTGAGGGGTGAATTAATGAGTTGGTGCAGGGAGAAGGGCGGGTGGGGGAGGAGTGGAAGGGGGAAATGAGGGGTAGGAGGGCTTCATCTGTATTGTGGCCCAGCTAATCGGTTGCTAAGGTGGTACTAGAGTACGAAGTCTCCTTGAGTACCAAGAACGTGTTCGAGGAACGTAACCGTGAGTGGGGTGTTAGGGGAATTCAAATAATTTGTAGAAAAATATTGGGTGATAAGATAAAAATTCTTCTGTTACAGAGAAATGTATAATAGGGTAGTTTCCTTCATCAACGAAAACGAAAGGCATTGATTACGATTCGTTACCCACCATTAGTGTATTCATACCATACAAATTATTTGGTTTTAGAAATCCCAATTTAGACGAATGTTAATGGTCAATTTTAACCGCATTTGAAAAAGGCCAGATTGGCGCAAATGCGATGCCACTCCACGTGACGTCACAGGTACCTAGTTTCTATACGAGTAGATAGGAGTTTTACATCGTTTGAGATTACCAATGCATGCGTGAGGCACAGAGCTCAGGGAAACATGTCTTAGTAATCACCTATTGAAACTGGCTAAGGTCGGAAAGTTTTCTTCGTTTGATAAGGTATCAATAATCCTTATTTAATCCAAGCGCTACCAGCTAGCAGGGTACTCGGCTACCTCCTAGCATCCTGCGTCGTATCAGCGCTCAAAGCCTCGCCCCAAGGTCACCTCACACGGCGACAGCGGGAACCAGAACGACGTCACACGGGGTATTCCCAGCATTCATACTTAGCCGTTGCATTTTCGCGCGCTTGAAAATTTTCTCTTTTTATTTAATCGCGAAAAATAGATATCGTCATTTAAAAATATAAAAGCGTGAAATACGTACTCCAGGAGTTATAATCTTTCGATTTAGGCAATAAAAATAATAATAATCCACCACATTTAAAAAATATTCATTAATTTTGCAAATAATTGTTTAAGATGAAATATATGCCACTTTAATTTCTCAATCGATGTTATTGAAGAGATGGAAAATTCGTGAACACAGCGGGTTGGAAGACCTTAGGGGACTTCAGCCACCCCCCCCCCCCCCCCATCACCCACGAAAAAGGCCCACCAAAATCCGATACCGGAGCTGCAATCATTAAAAGGGAGGTCAAAGACAATGGTCGAAAATTATAACAAAAAATTTTTCTGCAAGCAAAAGAAGCAGAAGTGAAATAGGAAAAGTAAAGGTGGAACAAAGGAACAGAAAGATAAGATCGGAAATTTACAATATAATTTTCGAAAACTGAATTTCTTCATTCTTTCATGGTTATCCTCATGAACACTAATTCGTTTCCATCAAAAGGTATTGAAAAAGTAGTTCTAACTGAAATGAGCGAGCAGTACAAATACTGTCGGGCAAATAAAGACTACATTACTAGAGAGATGACAATTCGGTTAACCTTTTTAACCCAGAGCTGCTTCTGCGAGAAATTAAATTTCAAGACTTCTCATTTTAAAAATGTTAAAGTTATCGACTTAATCATAATTATTGTGGCAGCTACATATTTCGCCATTAAACTTTACAGCATAGAAGAAGACTTGGTATAAATCTTTCCTGAATGGAGCTGAAAATGTATAACTTCAAGGGCGTACCCAGGATCATAACTAGGGGGGGCAAGCCGTGGTCGTAAGTTGCAACATTTTAGCCAAGAAAAGGTTAATGAAACCGAAATTTTAAGAAAATTATCACAGATTAGTTAATTATTTGCTTGAAAAAATAATTATTTTTATTTTACTTCTCTGTCTTATACTAATATAACTTTTCTTCAAAAGAAAATTTGTTCTAAACTTTCGGTTTTGAACTAAATTTATTTTCGCTTCTAAGAGGGAGGGGGAAGCAGCCTCCTCCTGGCCCCCGCTGAGTACGCCCATGTATACCTTTTTGATGCTACTTATAAGCAATATTTGGTTATAATGGTTTAAACCCCAAACGAATGTGTATAAATGTACTCGGATGCTATTTGAATACTTGAACATCAATAATTGGGTACATTAGAGGCACACACCTCGGGGTGGGGGCGTTAAATATATTGGGCGGAGCAGTGGAGTGGGTTGAGGGTGGTAAAGATGGAAATGGAAGGGTGGTGGACGGGGCGTGACCGATTCCCTCGACTATTAGGCATAAATCAAGTGGAGTCAGTAGGCAAACAAGATGGTTTGTGGTGGCTCGGGGGAGGTGGGCTCCGATGATGTCGGTTGCGATGTGACTTACGACGGGGCGGGGACGATATTTGTGTGCGGAGGGGGTGGTAGAGGGGGGGAAGTGCTTGTGGAAGGGAGGGGGGAGTTTGAAGAGGGTGGAAGGGGGAAGTGGTCGCGGAGACTCGCGAGCCAGCAGATCCGAGAATCGTTCGGCCTTCTCCAGCTGAGCCTTCCTCGGACGGCTTAAAAAACTTAATTTCCTTTTAAAATTTCACCTTGATGGAGGCTTCTTCAGAGTGTTATTATTACAGTATTCTACCGATTAAGGTATGTTTCCATGGAGTACTAAAGAATTAATCTGGGAGCATCCCTTTCCTTCCAGCGCTACCTTCTTCAATTCACTGTAAGGCCTACTCCCTTTCAATCTATCCAAAAATCCTATTCTTTTCCTTCCCTTCCTCGTTTCCCTAACATTCTACCCTCTAACACCTTTTTCAACATCCCCTCCCCGCTAAGAATTAGCTCCATCCATACATTCTGTCTCCTCCGTACCTCATCAAAAAGCTGCCTCTCCTCGCCAACCTTGTCCAGCACTTCGTCGTTCCTTTTCCTCACCATCCATTTCACCTTCTCCATTCTTCTACATACCCACATCTCGAATGCCTCCAATCTTCTCTCGTCTTCTTTCCTCAGTGCCCACGTTTCCGCACCGTAGAGCGCTGCACTCCAGATCAAACTCTTCACTAACCTTTAAACTCTTATATAACGATCCTCTCAGAAGCTTCTTCCTGTTCATGAATGCCTTCTTTGCTTATGCAATTCTCTTCCTTATGTCCTTACTACTGTATCCGTTTTCCCTTCAGAGTGTAATAATTAAAAATATGGATTAAAAAAAAAGAAAAAATAAATATATCTATCATCAATGGTTCGCAAACGCTTTTAATAATTTTACTTATTTATTTATTTATTTATTTTCATCGCCCCAAAAAGAGCATATTTAGGGAATTTTTAAATCGAGGAAATAACGTGAAAGAACGACTATCACACACAACTATGCCCTGGGTAGAGACAACCTACCTAGGTGGAACTCGAACCCGCGACCTTCTGTTTATCAGGCGAGGACTTAACCACCCCGCCGCCACCGGGAACTCAGATTCCAACATCAATCAACGAAAAAACGGAATCGACCATCGTGCAGAAGTAAAATTAAATATTTAACTAATAAGAAAGACCCAAAAAAATTCTTTTCATATGCCAGTGACAAAAATTAATACTAGTATAAGTTCTTTGCTGGTCTATGAATTGATGCCTGTATTCCAAAGTATTGGATGTTGGTTATTGCAGGAGTAAATTAAAATTTCCTGGCTTATCTTTGCTAATTGTGTATTGAAAATTGCAATAAGGACAAAGATACACAACTAAAAATATTCTGGATGAGGCGGGCTGCGCTCGTTGATAATGCTCGGCTGATGCAGGTGGATCAGGTCCGCACTCCGTTGAGGTTGAAGTAAGAGAGAATGTCAGTGCGCGGACGAGAATTTAGGCCGGAGCGGCGAGAGAGGGCGCCTGCCGAAGTATTCCCGCGCATGCGCGTTGGGCCGCAGCAGACGGCGTGAGTCGCTGGAATCGTAACCTTGCGTCCGTGCTTCAACATACCGCCCACCTTGAAAGCAGGCGCTTTCAATGACATGCAAAAATAAACAATTGGAATGAAAAAAAAGCATAATAAAAATCTAAAAATGAAACAGATTCTGCTTTGAAATAAATGATATGAAAATAATACATGAAAACACAAAACATTCTTAATTCTCAATTGGTAGAATGCACAGCTTGTTAATAGCTCTCTTAAAAACACCCGTGGAGGTTTTTACGGTAACGACACGGCATAAGCCATCTCCCCCTGGATGAAGCTCCAACACTCTTCCGGTCCTCCACTGAAGAGGGGGCTGGTTTTCCTCGACGAGCAGCACCAGAGTCCCAACTCTTAGATTCTCCGACTTAACCGTCCACTTGGTCCGCTGCTGAAGACTGGACAAATACTCCGTCGACCATCTCCTCCAGAAGGCCTGGAAGAGCTGCTGCACATGTTGCCACCGCGACAGTCGGTTGACCTGGAGAGCAATCAAATCTGGCTCTGGCATTGAGGTTAAGGGTTGGCCAATTAGGAAGTGGCCGGGAGTGAGAGGCATTAGGTCATTAGGGTCGTTAGACATGGGGGTGATAGGGCGTGAGTTGATGCAAGCTTCAATTTGCGCTAACAGTGTAGTTAATTCTTCATACGTAAGGATAGCCTTGCCGATCACTCGTAGAAGATGGCGTTTTGCAGATTTGACGCCTGTTTCCCAGAGACCCCCGAAATGCGGAGACCTGGGTGGTATGAAATGCCACGCCACATTGTATTCTGATAAAGAGCGAGAGACCTCGTATTGATGCTGCTGTGATTGGAATAATCTGCGTAGTGCTATCAACTCGTTTTTTGCTCCCACAAAATTGGTAGCGTTGTCGCTGTAAAAGTCATGCGGTCTCCCTCTGCGTGCCATAAAGCGTCTCAAAGCTGCCAAAAAAGAAGCAGTAGTAAGATCGCTGACGAGCTCCAGATGGATAGCCTTTGTGGAAAGGCATATGAAAAGAGCCGCGTAGCCCTTAACGGGTGGACTGCGCCTCTGTTGCACCCGTCGAAACCACACAGGACCAAAATAATCGATGCCAGTGTTGCTAAAGGCTCTGCTGGGTGCCACTCTTGGAGGTGGAAGTTGTCCCATGAGTTGCTTAGAAGTGGAAGGGTACACTTTAAAGCAATTTAAACATTTGCTTACTACCTTGTGGGCTAGTTTTCTGCCATGAATAGGCCAGTAAAATTGTCGAACCTCACATAAGAGCGCTTGAGGTCCTGAATGTAAGGATAATATATGAAATTCTTTTACTATCAATTCAGTAAAATGCTCATTTTTTGGCAAAACAATTGGATGCTTCCGGTCATAATTTAGTCGCGAATTTTCAAGTCTGCCGCCCACCCTGATCATACCCTTGTCATCCAGAAAAGGGTTTAAGGATCTCAGGTTGCTTCTAGGGGGCACCTCCATTTCCTTCCTCAAAGCTTCTAATTCTGGACCGAAATGCTGAGATTGAATGACCTTAATTGAATGAAACAGAGCATCTTGAATTTCGCCCAAAGTTAGTATTCCTATTTTTCGTTGACGTTTCGGTAGCCTACTGTTATTTACAAATCGGAGGCAATAGGCGATGACCCTCTTCAATTGGGAAAATGATGAAAATCTCTTGAAGATATCGCTGCTAACATGAACAGCAAGATGGACCTGGAAGTAATCAGAGTTTCTCTCAAGCTGCGCGTCGGAATAATCATCAGCATGGTGTTCATATGGAGGAATTGAGTTGAAATCACTTATCCAAGTTGGCCCGGACCACCATAAGTTGCAGTGAAGAAGTTGAAGCGGAAAAGAACCTCGGGATAATACATCAGCCGGATTCTCAGAAGAGGGAACGTGGCCCCACTCCATGTTATCAGTTAGCTCCTGTATCGCTGCAACCCGGTTAGCAATGAATGTTTTCCAAGTTTTAGATGGGGATGAAAGCCAAGCTAAAACTATCTTCGAGTCCGTCCAAAGAAAATAACGCTGACACTTGAGATGACTTGATACCTTTGAAGCTAATTGCGCTAATAATAATGCAGCACAAAGTTCCAGTCGCGGAATAGTCATTTGTTTTAATGGAGCGACTCGGGATTTTGCACACAATAATGTCACTTTTATTTTTCCCTTGTCGTTAACGGAACGTACGTAAATACAGGCGCCGTACGCAGCTTCTGAAGCATCACAGAATCCATGCAGCTGGTCATCGTTGTGGTTTCCACCGCCATTTATAATACTTCTGGGTATCTGTATCCGATGGATTTCTGCAAGCTGCCGTCGGAATTCCAACCATTCAGTGTGGATATGGGTAGGAATAGATTCGTCCCATTGCAGCTTGAGTTGCCAAAGTTTCTGCATTATTATTTTGGCCTTTGCGATTATTGGTCCTAAGAGCCCCAATGGATCGAATAATTTAGATATATCAGACAAAATGCTGCGTTTTGAAAATTGAACTTGATTATCGATGGGAGGAACAATAAAAGAAAAATGATCCATCATTGGTTGCCACTGCATCCCTAGAGTCCTGATGGTATTTTCAGATTCATTTGGGAGTTGATACAATGTTTCTTGATCTTCAATCGGGATCCTTTCTAGGATAGATGGATGGTTTGCGCACCATTTATGAAGTTTAAATTGAGCAGATTCAAGCAATTTCTTCAATTCTGCTTGCAATTCTAAGGCCTCCTCGAGTGTATTAGCTCCTGACATGATGTCATCCATGTAACAGTTGTTTTCCAAAGCTGCTGATGCCAAAGGAAATTCCGCTCGTCCCTCGATGGCTAGCTGCAAGAGGCATCTGGTGGCTAAAAAAGATGAGGACGATAATCCATAGGTAACGGTGTTTAGGCGATAGGTCCTCAATTCCTCCTTCACGGAATCCCTCCACAAAATTAACTGCATGTCGGTGTCAGGTGATTGAAGCTTAATTTGCCGATACATGTGCTGAATGTCCGTGGTGACGGCAAAAGCGTATGACCTGAAGGTAAGAAGGATTGAGAACAAGTCCCTTTGGACCACTGGACCGACCATCAGAATATCGTTCAAAGAAATGCCAGTTGAACTCTTCGCTGAACCGTCGAATACAACTCTTAATTTTTTAGCGGCATTGGTTTGTTTTATGACCGCATGATGGGGTAAATAAAACACTGTTTTTGATGTATGGTTCTCAGAATCAGATTCATCTAACAAATCCATGTGATCCAGTTCTAAATATTCATTAAGAAAATTGCCGTATTCCACTTTTAATTGTTGATCGGCCGTAAATCGCCTTTCAAATTTTTTTAAATCGAAGAAGTGCATTGGTTTTTGAGTCACCTAACAGGTGTGGATCATGGCGAAACGGAAGTCTAACTGAAAATCTTCCTCCCAAACTGCGACTGAAGTGGCGTTTGAAATGTTCTTCGACAGCCTTTTCTTCTTCTGAGAGAAAATTTTTCCTCTTATTTACTTGTTCAATTTCCCAAAATCTCTGCATAGTATCCTCCAAGCTGTCCCCTAGTGTGCTAAGATTACAGACACTTGGTGGTAATGAATGAGGTGAGCAAACGTTAGTTGTAATTTTTCCTGATACCACCCATCCTAAAATAGTTTTCTGTAGGGTAGGTAAGTTATCAGAAATTCGGATTTGGCCAACACACATCAGACGCCAGAATATCTCGGCACCAAGAAGTAAGTCTATTCTACTGGGGCGATAGAAGCAGGGATCAGCGAGTTGAATATTCTTGGGTGCATGAAATGACGAACGACGCACTGTTGTTGATGGTAAATCCCCGGTAATACGGGGCAGAACTATGAAATCTAGTTCCGATGTGAAAGCATTTATCCTTGATTTGATGCTAGTAGTAACATAATGAGATGCTCGGGATATATTTTGATTGATGCCCATAATAGGTTTGGAAGCCTTAATTCTTTTAAGTCCCAAGGATCGAGAAAGTGATTCTGTTATGAGATTCGATTGAGAACCAGAGTCCAACAATGCTCTGCAACTATGCAAATGGCCTCGTGAATCCGCGATGTTGATGATGGCAGTGGCCAAAATGATTTGTTGAGATTCATCGCTGTTGTGGAGGCAAAACTCGTTTCCGGCCGTTTGAGGCTGTTGAGTGGAGGAGGCGGAAGAATCGTGAATGGGTTGCTCAAAATGCAATAATGTGTTATGCCTCTTCCCACATTTCTTGCATGAAGTCGATTTGCAATTAATTGTCATGTGGCCCCGGCGCAGGCAATTCATACATAACTTTAGATTTCTGCATTTATTTATCTTCTCAGAAGTCTGTAACTTCTGGAAAGCGCTGCATTGGAATAGCTGATGCGCCTTCTCGCAGAACGCACAAGAGGAGGGTTGCGCGGCAACATGAACGCTTGACTTGCGAGAATATTCCCCCGGTGGACGAGAATGCAATGTAGATTTTCCCGGGGATACATACTGAATGGACCTCTGGTGAGAGCACTGATCATTTTCAGATGCCTCCAAGATTTTGCAACGCTGGGATAAAAATGAAATTAAGTCCTCGAAAACTGGTAGTTCATTTGAACTCAATGTTAATTCCCATGCTCTCTTTGTTGTCGAGTCCAATTTATGGGAAACTATGTGAATTAATAGGGTATCCCATTGCTCTGTGGGTTGACCCAAAGCCTTCAAGGCTCTAACGTGCTTCAGAGTTTCGTCCAAGAGACGCCTTAACGCTGCCACCGATTCCTTGGCTATCGGAGGGAAATTCATAATTTCTTGTACGTGCTTGTTTATGATTATTCTTTTATTCTCATAGCGGTCCTTTAATAATTGCCAAGCCACTTGGTAGTTAGTGGCAGAAATCTCTAAACTATCCAGTAATTGAGAAGCCGCTCCCTTTAAAGATGATTTAAGATAATGGAGTTTTTGAATGGGAGAGAGCGATGCATTATCATGAATTAGAGACTGAAAAGTGTCATGAAATGGAACCCATTCCTCGTATGCTCCACTGAAAGATGGCAAATTTAACGCGGGCAGCTGGAGTCCGGCGATTGAGGCATTGACGTTTGGAGGCGAATTTGACGAAGTTGAAGTTCCACTTTTGATAAGCTCTTCAAAACGGGTCTCCAACTCAAAATAAGTATCTTCAAAAGCTTCTCTTTCGGCAAGAGCTTCGCTTACAGATTTAGATTCTGATGGTAATAATTCAATTTCTGTTTGAATAGAATTAAATTCCGACCAGCACTCTCGCAGCCTTGACAAACGGCTTGATAACTGAAACTCCGCGAGGTCTCGTTCTTCGTCGTCCAAGTACGCCTTAAACCTCGTGAGGCGAGATTTTATTAGACCCCGCTTATGAATTAATTTTTTAAGATCCTCACTCATGTTAGCTTGGTAACTTATTGCATCAAAGGATACTGAGGATTACAATGGGAGAAGGAAGAGCCAGAACCAAAAATGATTACACTCACCAGAGACGGCCATCGTCGACAGGAAAGGTAGAATCGGCAGAACAGCCGCTCGCTCCGTCGTTCCACCGGCGTGGTTTCCACAGGCGTGATGACGCTCGTCGGGAAAACTGCACATGCGGTCGCGCAAGCAGTCGAAGTAAGCTCCTTCTCGTTGAAGACTGCTCTCTCATGAAGAAATACGACTCGGAAGCCGATCGCAGCCACGTGGTTGATTCATGCAAAGATCACGTCGGGGTCACCAAATGGTTATTGCAGGAGTAAATTAAAATTTCCTGGCTTATCTTTGCTAATTGTGTATTGAAAATTGCAATAAGGACAAAGATACACAACTAAAAATATTCTGGATGAGGCGGGCTGCGCTCGTTGATAATGCTCGGCTGATGCAGGTGGATCAGGTCCGCACTCCGTTGAGGTTGAAGTAAGAGAGAATGTCAGTGCGCGGACGAGAATTTAGGCCGGAGCGGCGAGAGAGGGCGCCTGCCGAAGTATTCCCGCGCATGCGCGTTGGGCCGCAGCAGACGGCGTGAGTCGCTGGAATCGTAACCTTGCGTCCGTGCTTCAACAGATGTAATGATTGAGAGATTACAATAAATATATTTGACACAATTGTGTAGTTAAGCTTAGTGTCTTTAGAAGAATGCAGAAAGTATTTAAATTTCATTCACTGATAAAAAGAAGAATTATGAATGATATCCTTTTATACACATTATCATCATCAAATGTAAGTCAATAAAATGGCATGGCAAATTTAATTTTATAGTCCATTAAACATAGGGAAGCTGGAAAAAAACACATATTTCGTTCTCGTTTTCTTCTCTCACATTGTACACATATTGCATCCCTTATTTTCAGCACAATTTAAGGCGTATACATCCGCTAGAATTAAAAGTTTTCTATTAATGTTACTCGTCATTTTACTACTATCGACACAAAAAAGGTAGAAGGCTGAATTTGTATAAAATGCTGTCGAAGATCCATAGGGTCGTGTCACATATCATTTTACGCAATGTTCGTTCGAATACAACAATGAATCGTTAAATATTGTGTAAACGGAAATGTTTAGCTTCTGCGGTCGAAAGATCGAAGAAGAACAAGCGAAAAACTACGAGAAAGGCTAAACGGTCGTTTTCTTCATCCAGTCACAGGAAAAATATTTGATTGGTGCATTTCATTGTATTTTTATAGAGAACGACATCTTAGCATTACAACTAGACTTTTAAAATTAAATGTTACCCATTCTTTGATTTTTTAAATAGCCAAAAAGTAGATTTCAATTTTTGAGGAGTAGAAAACAAAATGAATATCGCAGTTACGTATGCTATATGCAACAAATATCCCTAAACTTTTCATCTAAGTACATATTTATATTGTTCCTCTTACTTAAAATAAACTAGTAAGACGTTCAGTTCATTGTTCTACCTATTTGCACCGATAGTAAATTACTTTCTCATGCATTTTAATCTACGGTATGCGTCTGACTGTATTTCTCTAAAAATTCAATTATATAGCAATTTTGAGTTAAAAAATTGTAAATGAAACGGTGGGAATAGAAATTTTTTTATAATCTTAAAGGTGATACAGTGGAATTCTGGGAGGGGTAAGCTGACTAAGGAAACAAATAGGCAAAAGGTGGAGTAAAATCAATAATACAGTCGATCGATTGTGGTCCTGCAACAAAGAATAAAAACTTTGCATAGTGCACAGACGTACAAATGGTAAATGCACAATTTTATCAATATCGCAATCGTATCAATGGCGATGAAGTTAAAATAAGTGCTATTGGCGAATTAAATGAGTCATGAGTATGCCATATATGGTTTCCTGCGATTGCGGATTTTTTTATATTTTTTATGCCCATATCCAAGCAATTTGTGACGTTAACTATTATCATGATATCTTTCTCAATAAATTACATAGAATAAAATTTTGGCATACGGAAACACCTTTGTTAAATAATTAACTTACTTATACCTATTTTTAACCACTTCTTTCTATTACAGCAGACCCTTTCCTGTCTATAAAAACTAATTAAAGTAAGTACGCCAATTTTAGGTAAATTGCAGATCATAGCAGGAATTGTATACAACTATTTGTGAGAGTATTATGCTGCCTGCTTATGCTAGATACCCGAGGAGAAATGTAATTATACATCCACCATAAAGAGTCTCTTGATAGTACAAGCCATACTATTTAATTTGATTGAACTGATTTATGGTGCTGATTTATTCCAATACTATCTCTATAACCCTCTATCATACCTCCGGCTCTTGAATATAAATTAAACTCCTTCTTGTCTGCACACTCCTGGCATTCGGATTCTTACGGTTCTCATATTATATCAACCACGAATGTTACACTCCGTCGTACCTATCATTACTCATCCACAGACATTATTTTTTGCAGTTTGACTGTCATCCATTACATCACCATGGTCAAGGTAACCATAAGCACCATCAGTACGGTCTGGCAGTTTCTCTAATCAGCTAGAATCACATTTCGGGTACACCTGAATAGAAAAGTGACAAAATTCAACGCTACCGGCAACAGTAGTCCTATCTTTGATGAAATATATCACCTGACTCCTTAAGCTACATTCATATTTTGGTAGAGATTAATAACGAATGTATAAGCATGAAGGAAAAGGAATTCATGGGCGTAGATAAAATCTTTTCTTTTCTTTGACAGTCTTTTATAGCTTTCCCGCTAAGAATGCCATACATCTTATAGTGTACTTGAACCTGATTTCTCACGGCGTTTTGGAGAGCTACACACTTCAGACGACTTTATGAGCGTAATTTTTCTTATTTGATATTTTTTGCATATTTATGGACTCAGGAAAACGGTGAAGGAATCCGTTCTTGTATTCACACTAATAGACTTAAAGATTTTAGCCACACCATCTCCACTCCAAAACAGATAAGTAATGTATTTTGCCACCATGGAGAACTATCAAGGTGATACATGTCAATTGAATGGCTATATTATTACTATTTTAGGGCCTTAAAAGCAGGGAAAAAGATAGATTTTCATACTGTTACCGTAAAAAACTGTATAGACGCTGGATACGGTATCATCTGGGGTGTTTTTAAGTGCTTGACTCATAGTTATCCCACTTACTTGAAGACTGAAAACATAAGGTGAAATTGTCTTTAAAATAAACTTGCCTAATCCTTAACCCAGGCTTCTATTTCTTAGGTCTCAACGACACATTTTCTCTATAACTAATCTATTAGGTTGAATTGGAATTTATTATACCAATGAAACTGAAAATTGGGGCAGATAAATACGTTTGTAAGCATTTGGTACCAAAACACTAAACCAAGCTACGGCAAGAATTAATAAGCTGAAATAGTCAGTTTACCATTTCTTATACGTTGAGAAATATTAATTTGCCATAATAATATTGAATTGTCTGTTAAACAGTCACTTTAGATTCAAAGGCATGGGACCACCGACTTAATGCAATTATCTAATTTTCTATTCCTCTACACATGACTTGTCGCTAATTTCATTATTTTTTCATTTCTTAATTTTAAATCCATTTTGTCAGGTTTTACATACACAATTATTCAAAATATTATCAGATGATCTTAGCTGTTAAATAATTGACACTTAATATTTCTTGTATGCCTATGTTTGTTTATAAACTAATTTGATGCTTCAGCAATTACTTTCGGTTAATGCTGTATATTCATTTAATGGTGAACCCTGCACAACATCCCTTAGGGCGAGGTCCAAATCCCGACTGTGGTAGAGAATTTCCAGAGTTTACCCGATCTCTCCTTGAGTTTTGTGCGTAGGACACTTTAAGCGCAACATTCCGTCCGTCGGATGGGACGTTAAGCCGTGGTTCTTTTGCCGCCTTTCGCTAAGAGCGGGCTAATGCCGACGCTGGGTTTCTCTCCACTTGTCCTTTTCTTCTCCGTTCCCTTATGGCCTTAACGACCTTGACTGTAGGTTGCCTCCCCCAAATACCATACCAAAGCATACCCCTGCACAAGGCAACATCGTCTGTGGTGCCAAATTTTGCTATGTTTTTATTAGCTGCGTATTTTGCTTCTCCCTAACTATTTCTCGAGAAAAATGTTCATAGATATGATCATTTTATCATTTTTACCATTACTCTCCGCTCTCACACTGGATTTGGGAGAGGTTATGCTAGCAGAGGAGAGGTTGCATTGAGAGTGACCAAGTTGGTTGAATTTACTATTGGAGTAGTCGTAAAGGCAGGCGGAAATGAAGATGAAGGGGTAGGAAGATTTACAATAGTTTTCTTGACCCTAAGTAGAAAAAATGAAAACCAAGACTTTATCATATCAACTTTTTGAAATACGTACTACTTTTTTATCGGGACTTGGAATGATTCAACTTCAAATGAGAAAATTATATGTATTTGGTGTCACTATTTCGGATCGCCCATGATTGCAAGGTATTACAAACGTATAATTGCATCCAATTCTTCACACTTGGTTTCCAGTTACGTAGAACCATTGTAACACAGGATCATTTTTGCCATTATTTCATATTTTCAATGATTGCTATCAATATTGGCTCAGTTGATTCGAATATATTAAATGCACTCATATCTAAGATACATATTTCAAACAAAATAAAATATCTTATCGGAGCAATAGCATCAGTACAAAGGATAGATTGACCTCAAAGGTAATAATTATGCTAAACCCAGGTAATTCAAAATAGTATTACCAAATTTTCACGATGCTGTGAAATTAACTATTTGTCTAAGCCAAGGTGATGGGAAGGTGTCTATTTTAGTAACATTAGTGAGGAATGGCGGAGTTTTTATAGATCATCTTTCTCGAGAAAAATATCCCAATTACTATAAGCCGTAATCTGGGCGGCCTAACACCGATTCAGACTCATGTTTAATGGACGACTCTTCTGTAGATTAAATAAGGGTAAAGTATTTTGGCTTTTTATATATTAATAGGCGAAGATATCCAATATAAAACAGGTACTACAGATAATTACACTGCAAACTAACTACGGAATCTATAAATGAACATATTATATGTAATTTAAATTTACAATCTTAAGGAAATTAATACCACTAGCTATTACCTGTAAAATATCCTAAAAATTACCAGTACAGAAAAGAAAACAAAAAAAACAAAAAGTATAAATTATATTCCTCTTTAAGGAAAGGTCGCAATGACAAGCTTAATAGTCAGTAGAATGGAGTATCTTTGCTTTCAGCAGAAATAAATAATACTTAATTGGAGCGGAATGGCATACAATCGTCCATCAACTTTTATGTAAGCTTGAACTAAATATGGCACCTGTATTTCGAATAAATAGACGATATTTCTTGGCAGTCTCTCATAGTATTCATCCTCTACAAATGCTTATGACATCCATATTTTTTACCTCGATACGATTGGATCAACAAATCGATGTGAAGACGGCTGTTGAGCTTAGTTGGAGCCTCTCAACGGAACGGTGAAAGGTGTAATGTTGGAGCAGGTTTATGCCTTATGTGCCTACTATAATGGTTGAGATATCACCGCGGCTGGCGACGAAAACCAAAAAAAGAGCCAAATAAGTGGTTAGGAGGAAAGGAGCCCAGGAAAAAATGACACTTAAGGTATTGGTCGAGTTTTACGAACGTAGCCGCGGGCGATATTCAGAAAAAAAGCAAGAACTCTTGTTTTTCGGCCTAAGTAGAGGGGATGCTATAAACTCGCCAAGCAGTCTGAAGGCCATGAGTTCGACTTCCTTTACACAGGTTTGTTCCGCTTAAGACATTGGTACTTGATAACACACTGTGTTTTAATGTAATATATTCACATAATCGACCTATTGGAGAGGTTTTCGGTTGGTAAAAAATACATGGAAAATAAAAAAAATACACTGCTGATTAAGGTCGCAGCTGCGGTTGAATTATTGAGGAATACGTTAAGAATGTTTTTTTTCTCATAGACTACCATTAAGTCACGCCACGTTTTTTACTCGTACGCGCACATCCATACTGAACTGAGAATAAGAATTCTCAGCAAAAAATGCAACTTTTCGAACAAGGAGGATGGCACAACGTTCCGAACAATTCATGTATTTTGGAGCACCTTGTCTTCGAAGCCGATCCGAAGTAGAAAACGACTACTCCAGCGGAAGGATGCCTGAAAGTGTACGATTGCTCACGTCTCACTCATGGGTGAAATACTTCGTGGTTTCCTTCTGATCCACGTCATCAATATCTATTCATCGTTATCAAGTGTATTAGAGCATGTCAAGAGCATCATATACCAGCATTGAATACCATTACTGCATCCCCATTCTAAATAATGATATCAACGTATATAAATCATTAGTAAAAAATTAAAAGGGAAAATTGACACCATTTTAATCATATAATGAATGATTCTAATACATTTACCTTGAGACTGATGTGATTCGTGCTGCTTTAATATTTCTACGACACATATAGGGCAGAATTATGAATAAAAGTAGACATTTTCTAATGTTTTTTGGATAGATAAAATTTTTTGAAAAAATTCCATCTCTTCTGACCCGACACTCTGTTTCTGTCATTTTTCATGCCTTACTTTCGTAGAGATGCATACTCCTAACGTAAGGTCTGATTTTTTTTCTTTCTTCAATGCTTAAATTTACCACTGCGAGTATATTTTTGCTTAGAGGAATGCTCTCTTCACCTGGGCTATTTTACTGATAATCTTATTCAAGGTCGGATCCAGGGGGTCTGACATGCAAACGGTCTCCTCATATTTTGGATTAAAACTACATGCAATAGTTACTGTACGAAATAAACTGTTTACTTTAATATAAAAGTTAATAATGTATAAATGTTAATAACTCTTATATTAATATCTAATATTCATTAATATTTGCATTAAAAATCTCACCTATTTATTAAGCGTCAGAGGGAGGCGCGTGCCCCCCATAAATCCATCTATGTTCTTATTCTCTCCTATTCTCCTATTCCATCACTAGTCATTATGCTTGCAGCCAACAGAATTCATTCACTATCCCTGCACATATATATTGTTCAAATTCAGTGTTGAAACTCACCTTCGGCTTCCACGAGCATCACCTGCGCGCTCTGGCGGGAGCGTCGGAAGGAAAAGAGCGCGCACGACGAACGGAGAAAGAGGGAGGAGATAATAAGGAGCGAAATGGGGGAGGGGGAGAGAGAAATTCCCCTCCACCCCTTTCAACTCCCACCCTCCGACCCACCCAATAACTCCCCGTAGCATCATCATCATCATCATCATCGTCATCTCCCCAACTCCTCCCCAGAATGCCCTTTTTTTCTCTCCTCCACGGCCCTAACGATGTTTGGAATACCTTACGTCCGAGTTATTGATAGCTCCACTGACAACACTTATGCCTCCTCTTAAACACATTGGGGTGGGGGGGAAGGTTCCTCCTCCCTCCTCCTCCTCTTTGGAGGGTGAGTAGGAGGGGGGATAGGGAGAGAGAGGGGGGAATTGGAGGGGAGGTTGGGTCCAAGGCACCTTCCCCTCCCCGCGACTCTCTCCGGAGATATCAACGCGCGGATAAACACTCTTCCCCCTCCAAGTTCTCCGCATCACCTCTGACCATCCAACGTGCAGCCTCCTCTCCACACGGACCGCGAGAAACAGATCGGTCCAGGAGGCTGGGGAAAGGCGCCCTTGCGTACATACACACACCTCCCACCGCCATTACCTCCACCTACTCGTTCGCCCTCACCCTTTTTTTCCGAGAAAAGATGGCTTGGGAAACAGAAATTTCGGGATGAAAAGAGGTTTCATTATTCGCCACAAAATACGTAGCCTCGAGCCGCCTGCCCAGTACTCCACGGAAAACGAGACTGTGTGCTCAAAGTGAAGGGGAAACGTGCTGAGAAGCGAGGAGGTTCGGAGGAACAGTTTAAGTCTCAAGACAATGGTTAAAGTACTCGACGCGACCTCGAAAATTGTGGGTTTACATCCAAATTTCGGCGATATTCTTCATTTCTATGGGCTTTTTTTCACATCGGTAGGTTTGAGGTGTGAATCTTGGCAAGTTTATAGTTATATACATATAGTTTACATATATGTTATCAATATTCACGTACTATCCTAACGCCTTTACGTAGATTAAGGATGATTCTGGATTAAAAATAACTCTCAAACCCGACTCCTTCGTACGGGAAAGAGGTTTGAGTATTTTCCACAAAATACCAAGCCTCAAGAAGGAAATTGAAAGGAAAGTGAGGCTGAGTGCTAGGGTGATTGTGGTACGTGCGGATAACCTTAAGGTCAGAGTTCTGATTTGAGCTTAGAAGAACAGCGAAACTTTCAAGACAATAGATGAAGAATTGAAAGTGGGCTGGAAAACTGCGGATTTATGTTCGAATACTGACATGAAATTTTTCCCCACAGATTTAATTCACTTTTGTATGACCTTTAGCAGAATTATAGGATGCGTGATGCAGGGCAGCTTGCAGTAGACTCTCTTAATAGGCAGAATTCTGTCATTATAAATGTAGTACTCATGGATGTACGAAAAACTAGTGGTATTTTCACAATTGAAATACAAATATTTTTTTTATACTCAACCCCACGGTGCTGAATGTGCATGATTTGATAGTCAAAGTACAAAAAGAGAAACTGGAGGTTAGATGTCACCCCAGGGTTTAGAGATACAGTGGAAGTCTCAGCAAAACAAATGAAGAGGCCAGAAACCAAGAATTCAGTCCAATATTCAGTGAAATAATTTCTCTTCTATGAATTTATTTCATTCCGATCACACCTTGAGCTTTTGACTATGGTAATCTCGCCCTTTGATTCTTTGATAAAAGATCCAATTAATCCCCACATGCATTATTTGACATTATCTGTTGCGAATAGGTAATAATTATGAGGCCTGCAAACCATATACTTATGTAACACATCGTCCAACAGAAATGGCTCTGACTATCCGGTAGAAAGTATCTTTTCTCAAGCTAGTAACATGGGCCTCAGTATTCAAGTACAGCGAATGTTTCAGACCAACAGCAGTACTCTATTTGAGCTGGAAAACTGCAAGTAAGAGATCAAATTCTAATGGGTTATCATCTTCCTTTAGAAATCAATTCACATTGGCATGATCTTGAGCTATTAAAAACACAAAAACATTTCTGGCCAGTTTGCAGTTGAAACCACTGAACGGGAACCTTATTAAACTTCGCATGGATTGGTAAATTTTTAACAGGAAACAATAATAAATCATATGGAGGTGCAACCCATGTCTTTAGCTCACTTGTGATCACCATAAAGCGAAGGGCTGAGATAAACTTCAGCTTTAGGGACGTGGGCTCATTTTCTAATATAACATCTTCTTTGAAAATACTAAAACTATTTAAATCAACGAAAACCTCACCAGCAATTAAAAAAAATATTTTCTCATGCCAAAGGCCTCAAATAGGATTGTAAGTTAGAACTTTTGGGCTGCTAATTAATAGTATTTTTGTGAGACAGAAAATTTAATAGCTATATTGATACACTCTATGAAGATTTGGATTTTTTAGAGGAATAATGATTACAGCTTCTCTGAATAAAAAGAGGCTTATCCGCAAATAAGAATAGACGAGATTTCCGCAACAACGAAAGCTTCCTGCCTTCGGACAGTTCGCAATCTTCTTCTGATTTCATTGAAGTGTTCCATACCTCTTTTACATTTGAGTACATTTTAGGAATCGATCACAAAATATCTCGCCTTAAGCTGAAAATGCGGATTCCGATGCAAAACAAACTTGAGAGATATTGGAACAAGCTTAAAATTGTAGTGATAAAAACTGAAATAAGTTTTATCACCAAAACTGCATGTAACGGCTGCATTTTTCATTGCGAGATATTATCAAATGATAATATTATATTAGAACGTAGGTTTCCGCGGCGATGGTTTGATCTCTGCATTTCTTCCGGGTTTCCTCATGCAATGCAGCTCCCATCCAGCCTACGGTATATAAGCGAGGCAGAAACCGACAGCCGACACCTTCGACCTGAAGACGCTGGCAGGATAGCCAGCGAAACTGTTGTCTACGAACAATCTGACGCGGAAGGAAACCCGGAAGAAATGCAGAGATAATATTATAGTTTATAATACTTAGTATATTTATAACAATGTAATGCTATATAAAGATATTTTAGATTTTAGGCAAAGATGATTTAATCTTTCTCGGATATAGACATGAGAGTCTCGACAGTAATTTCTAAAGATCTGATGAGCTCCAATCAGAACGCTCTTCTGCTTTACGCAGCCCATCAATTTAATTAATTCTGAGGAATATGCGGCTTCTCTGCCACATGAAAAGCTTCCTCCCTTCCGGCCAACAACTATGCCGCTGATAGACGACAAGTTATAAAGATAAATGCCTCTTGTGAGACGCCAATGAATATATTTGCTGCGGTAAATTATGAGAAAATAGGATCCCCACGAAAAAATCTGAAATCGAAAAAAAGCTTAAAATCTAAAATTTTCCTAGCCGCAGTAAAGCAAGGAAGTATTTCTATCCATTCCGTAGCCATATATATATATACTTGCGCCTGGACGGCATAACTCTGGGAGGCATCAAAATATGCTACCTACTTTCCAAACACATCAATGTTGGTGTAAAATATATGCAATTTAAATTAGCATTCAATAAAAACGCCAATAAATCTCAGCCCTTTCTGCACAGTGAGCAACTATCTCTATACCTAATTTCATTAAGATGTAACATGAACTCTTCTCCAATTAGAAATATTTTACAGAAAACTAAGCAAAAAGTGCGGTAGTTTCGCAGCTTATAAATTACTATGGAACATGACGGTGTTATAATAGTTCATTGGATAAATTCTTGCAATTTCCCACGACCCGAATGTACTGAATATATTTTGAGTTCATTCAAATCCTTGAGTATCCCTCACAGTGATTAGAGTTTGACTCCATTTACACCCGACAACAACGGTTGTGGCAGAGACGTATAACGTACACTCGGATAATAAAACGATTTCACCCGGGGACTCACGAAGCGTGCACACACGAAAAGCGCCACAAATAGAAAATTAAGGCCCGCACTTGGATGTCCGTTCTCTCTCGACGACGAGTCAATTGAGCACTCGCGGTGCAATCGTGGAGGAATGAGCGGGGGCACGAGGGGTCAATTACCGGCCCAAGACGCAAGGGGAGATGTTGGCGAGTTCCTCGGAGGAGAGGAGGAGGGGGAGGGGCAATGGACAAGGAAAGGGGTAGAGATATGGAGTGACAATGAGGAGGGAAAAGGATCTACATCTATATATACTACCCCGCTAGCAGCCTCAATAGGCGTGTGGCAGGGGGTTTTAGTGCACCAACCGTATACCAATAAAAAGGATGTGCTCTAACGAGGTTACACCAAGCATTTCTTTAAGACGTTTCTTTTTCGGGGGAAACACGAATTCCAATACCGATCCGTTCGGCGATTCGTATCTTTTTATTTGTCATTTCTGTCGGTCTTGGAAAAATAGTGGGTCTTTCATATAATGCTCACCGGGTAGCTCCGAAGGATATCTATTTTCAATTTCTCAATCAATCGTAGCCTTGCGCGCCGGCTCCGAATCTCTAGTGGCTCTTATCCCAATACTTCAATCATTTGTGAAACGCTTTCTGTACGTCCGCAGCAGTTATTGACGAAGATGAGAGGATGGGAAGAAGGATCAAAGGGAAAAAACAGGGAAGAGGGAGAAAAATCTACAGCAAAAAGAAAATAAAATAAGGAGAAAGGTAGTGATGGTAGATGTAAAAGTGGCGATGGTAGATGGTAGAGGTAAAAGTGGCGATGCGAGTAAATCATGAATGCATTAGGAGCAGAGGAGGATAAATAAGGGGCAGAATGAGACGAAGAGACAGCATTGAGAGAGAATAAGGGGTACAGGAAGGAGCAAAGAAGATGGCAGAGAAGGGAAAATAGGGTCAAAATGGGGATGAAGGGGGCATATTTAAGGGAACAAGTAGGAAATATATGAAGATGTAAGATGGAGGCAAAGGGGGAAATAATAGAGAAACAGGAGGACAAAGTGAGAGAAAAGAGATAGCCAAACAAGGAACAGGAAAAGGTGAAAAAGATTGCAGAGGGAAGGAAAATAGGGGAAGAGGCGGGCAAAGAAGAGACATTTAAAGGGGAAAGTATGCAATAATGGAGAGGTAAAGATGGAGGCAAAAAGGAAAAGAATAGAGTAAGGGAGGTACCAAGGGAGAAGCAAATAATGAACAGGAAGAGGTTAAGAAGATTGCAGAGGGGAGGAAAATACAGGAAAGGTGGGCGAAGAAGGGACATTTAAAGTGGTAAGTTTGCAATGTATGAAGAAGTTAAGATGGAGGCAAAAGGGGAAAAAATAGATTAAAGGAGGGCCAAGAGAGAGGACAAATACACAGACAAGAGAGAGTCAGATTAGGAGCAGGAAGAGGTTGAGAGGATTGCAGAGAGGGATAAAATAGGGAAAGAAGTAGTCTAAGAAAGGGCCTTTTAAAGGGGTAACGTGTAGTGCATGAAGAGGTAAAGATGGCGCTAAGGAGGGAAAGAATAGAAAAAGAGGAGGACACATATTGAACAAAGGGAAAGCCAAATTAGGGTCAGGAAGAGGTATAGAAGATTGCAGAGAGGAGGAAAATATGGAAGACGTGGGGAAAGAAAAAAGGCAATTCATGAAGAAGTAAATATGGAGGCAAAGAGGAAAAGAATAGAGGGTGATTTTGCACTTTCCGGACACGCGTCTTTTTGCGATTTTTTTTTCGTCCAATATACTCATAACAGTGTCCTGATTGCGAAAATGATAATTTTTTGTGGCGGAAAAGCCGGCGAAAAAATCGGCAAAAATAAATTCTAAAAAAGTCGAAAAAATTGGGAAAAATGAATTCTATAAAAATTGATCATTTGGGTACTCAATATGTTTGCAATTTTATGCCAAACACAGTCATACAAATATTTTTTAAATAAAGGGAAATAAGAAATAAAGACGAGGGCGAATAGGGAGGCAAATAAGACGACGAAGGAATGAAAGAAGGGAGGCAAACGGTAGATGGGGCGAAGGAAGGGACAAATAGGAGGAAAGGGCAAATAGGGGCAGACAAAAGAGGATCAAGAGCGCGAGACGGAGGCGTCCATTGCACTGCCCCCAGCCATCAGTCTCTCTCACTCCCGCCTTTGGAATGGAAGAGAGGGAATCGGGAGGAGGAAGAAGAAGAAGGAGGAGGAGGGAGAGATCTCAAACTAATTGGCATCGGAGGATAAGCAGCGTTCCCTTCCCTCCACGCCCACCTCTCCAACGACCCTCTCGCATCGTAACAACCCTTTAAAACCCCCCTTTCTCTCCCACTCTCCATCAATAAAACCAACCCCACACCACCACCGAGTCGACGACGAGTCAATAGCAGTTGCACGCAGCGCGCACCTTTTGCCCGTGTTTGCTCTCGGCGCGGTAATTGGCCAATCGGGCGGCGCGCGTGAATTTCCAGAGACGGCGATGATATGACGTGGGGGGTGAGGGGGGAGGAAGATTGTTCGTGGCCGTGAGGGGAGGCGTGCGAAAGATAGCCACCACCCCCCACCCCTCCATCCCACCTCGCCCCTGGGGGTGGGTCGAGAGTGGGCGGGTGGTTATTTCCCGAGCTCCGTGATTCGGATACTGGGGTGGGGTGGGGAGTAGTAGGGGGGGAGTGGGTGCGGAGGAAAAACTAATAGACCCCCCTTCTCCCTTCGGCCGAAAACCACACATTCCCCACTCCAACCTCCCCTCCCCCTCCATATTACAGTCGTTAGCGGGAGATGTGAGAGCTTGGTCACGAGATGGCAGCACTGAGGAAATTTCATTCTTACGGAGGCGTCGAGAAAGAATTTAGGCAACCCCACGCTGAAGTTTGGTGTATACACTTGAAATTCAACTCCTGGACAGAATGTGGCTATTGAAAGACGACTATTCGACAGAATATCTTTCCATTATTTTATAGAGTGGGCAGTGACGTAGCCAAGAATTCTGTTCGCGGGCTGAGGACCAGAACTAGGAGGGGAAAATTTTTGAAAAAGAGGGGTAGGGGGTTTTAAACTAATTTTAAACCTTTTCATAATCGAAAAAACTTCATTTTTCAAAGAAATCTTTTGAAAATTCGTCATATTTCAATATTTGGTTTTCTTTTGTGATGCTAAGTGTGCCTTTATGTTTCGGGGGGTTTGGACCCCCTCCTCCTCGCTACGCCACTGAGGGTGGGGAAGATGCATTGGACCTGTAGAGTCCGATATAGAGAGCTGAGACACCAGATGGCAGCACTGAAGAAACTCATTCTTTCGAGGAGAAGGTGGAGACGTTGAAGGGGATTAAACCCTCGCTGAAGTTTCGAGGATTATTCAGAAAATCTACTTCGTGTAAGGCAGTGGCTAAAGGTGGACGACGCGACGTTCAGACGGAACAATTTTCCAGTGTCACTCTAGAATGGAGTTTTCCTGTACGTCCTAATAGTAAATGGTTGATCACCTGATGGCAGCACTGGGGAAATTTATTCTGCAGCAGAAGAGACTTGGGATAGGAATTTAAGTAATATTTAGTTAATATTGCGAATTCATCCAGTGTTTTAACTTGCGCCAAAGTATGTAAGTATTCTAGCCAACGTTTCGACGGAATGCTCCTCAGGACAGCATCTTTAGGGCTGCGATTGGATGCAAATACCATGTCCTGTTCGAAATATATTCAAGCAAAAACTGCAAGCAGGTGAAGAGTGGGATTTCACCATAGCCTTGTACATGATGGAGTGTTGCAGCGAAACTAATGCAAAAATGAAGACTTTGACCGGGTGCAAACCCGAGAGGATTTACTTCTCACATCGCCTGGAAAACGTCTGAGTCCATCTTATTTGAATAGGGCAAATATTACACTTGCTTTTTTATATAAGTTTATTATATATTGTACATTATAAGTTGAATTGAACACTTCACGAGCATCTATCCAGTTTAAAACTTCGACTGTTGTTAAATATATCGTTTTCTCTAGCCAGTAAACTAATTAAAAAATTACTGTCCAAATATATTGCGGAAAAAGGTTTCTCAACTACGAAAGGCAGATGTTAAATAGCATCTTAATTTTATATCGTTCGGCTTGATTTTACGACGAGATTCATCAAGGTAAAACCTGGAAGGGAATACCTTCTATACGAGAGTGAAAATGAGATATCTATCTGTCACTCACTATCTCCTAGAATAAAACCACCTTTACAAATCAAAAATGCTCTCATAAAACCTTCCAGTTTCAGAAAATATTTATGGCAAAAGTAGCTGAACGAAGTCGAAGTAAAATAATTTCCCATTCAAGACAACGTGGAAAATTATACTTTTTATCTGTTTCCGTATGAATCATTCATGCAAAAATTGCTTGAATTGGAGGAATTGCATTGATACTTGGTTAAATTCATATATTACCTGATACTTGTCTTGCATATTACACCTTCAGTGTGCAAATTAGGGTTTTGTGAATAAATTTCAATTTCAAATTTGCTATAGTGCGGAAAAGTCTTGATGTATAATAATTTTAAAAAGGACAAAAAAGTTTTCAAATCGCATAATATCTTCCGATATCGCAAAGTCTTTGAATATTCAAAAAATTACTAATTTCGCCCGGTTATCGTATTTTTTAAGGACTGTCCTTATTTTTCATTGTGCTCTTAAAGGCATAAGACATGAATTCACTATATGAAAGCCATGTGGAAAATGCAATCGGTGGATATATGCCTAATAGGGTGGTTTCCTGTTATTTTTTTATTGCCTAAATCGAAAGATTATTACTTCTGGAGTACGTATTTCACACTTTTAGATTTTTAAATGACGATATTTATTTTTCGCGATTAAATGAAAAGTGAAAAATTTCAAGCGCGCGAAAACGCGACGGTTAAGTATGAATGCCGGGAAATCTCCGTGTGTCGTCGTTCTGGTTCCCGCTGCCGCAAGTGAGGTGACCTTGGGGCGAGGCTTTGAGGATACGACGCAGGATGCTAGCAGGTAGCCGAGTACCCTGGTAGCTGGTAGCGCTTGGCTTAAATAAGGATTATTGATACCTTATCAAACGAAGAAAACTTTCCGACCTTAGCCAGTTTTAATAGGTGATTATTAAGACATGTTTCCCTGAGCTCTGTGCCTCATGCATGCATTGGTAATCTCAGACGATGTAAAACTCCTATCTACTCGTGTAGAAACTAGATCTACATCTACATCTACATAATACCCTGCGAGCCACCTCTAGGGTTTTTGGCAGGGGGTGGTCAATCACCAGCATGCAATTAGATTCCCACATGCACACTGCACGGTCCAAAAAACGTTACGCATACTTAAAAATTATACTACCAAATGATGTTAGAAATAATAGAAAATTCGGACAAATACATCTACATCTACATCTAGAAGAGAATCATTCATCAGAGAAGACACTGCTCTTGAATTTATGTAAAAGGTTTAGTCTATTTTTAGATCTTCGGTCTGACAGAGATTCCCATCTGTGATTATCTAACAGGTCACTTGCACTAACAAGGCTATCATAACGATTTTTCACGTACACAAGAATTAAATTAATAACCCCTTAAAATTTAAGAAGAAATACTCCTGAGAGGTAATCTAAGTAAGAATTTAAAGATCCCTGTGACGTCACGTGGAGTGGCATCGCATGAGCGCCAATCTAGCCTTTTTCAAATGCGGTTAAATTGACCATTGCCATTCGCCTAACTGGGATTTCTAAAAACAAATAATTTGTATATTATGAATACACTAATGGTAGGTAACCAATTTGCAGTCAATGCCTTTCGTTAACTTTGATCAAGGAAACTACCCTATTGTCATAACAACGACTGAAATCGCACAATGGGAAGTGCTTCATCAATTAAAAATAACTAAACCCGGAAGGCATATTAGGAAAAATACAAAAATTAGTCACCCTGAACACATGTCATATTGTCTGACGGCTCCTATCTGTAGAAAAACTGAACAAACCCAGTTGAACTTGCCATTGTTCGTTCACTGCGGAGAAGCCATGCAAGGGAGCTAGAGGGAAAATAAAGAAGATGATAATAATAATATATTTTGGAAGTAAGGTCGCCCATAAGGTAAATTTTCTATAGTTAAGCTAACTTCAGAAACTCTTAAATGCGGAAATGAAAACATAAAGCCAGAAAAACTCATTCATCATCACTGGTCAACAATCCTAGGATTAGTTTGACGCAGCTCTCCACTCAGTTCTCTTATCAGCTAATCTTTTCACACCTACGTATTTCTTCTCTTTCACATCCTTCTTTATTTGTTCCATATATTTTGTTCGAGTTCTTCCTTTTCCGTTCCTGTACCCAATGAAAAACATTGGAGAAATTTTGTGCGTATAAAAATATAAATTTGTAGTGATAAAATGAGTTATAATAAGGATCCACAATAGATGAGTAAGTAATCGTAAACCATTTAAAGATTTTTTGCATGATGAAAACTCATATAATATGGTTCAGTAGCTTCATGCTTATTTACAGAGTTTTATTCAAATACTGCAAGTTGAGTGAACCAGAATGGCATTATTTTCGGTCGATCCCAAACCTGACAACATTGCACTCGCTGCACATTTATCAAAAAGATACCCTTGGCATTTACTGAAGCATTTCCTTTCCACTGCCGGAATTTCACACGCTATTGGTTGAAAATCTATCATTATCGATTTCTCAGAGCCAATCATATTCACTACAATTGGTCCATAGGTTGATCTATGACCAATTTATTCCCCATCCTAATGCTGAAAAATCCGGCGAAAAGGAAAATCAATAAAATGCAATAAGCATACACCCCACAGAAGTGGCCAACATGCCGACTCATACAATTTTTTTAGCCAACATTTGTATTTGGGCCGCCAGAGCCTGCAACAGTCAAACCTGTGAGTGATTTAACGTCTACATAACGGAGGAAGTTATTATTTGAATGAGAAATTACTTATGTTTCTCATTATTCAGTAGTATTCGCGTCTTCTTTTTGCTAAATCACAGTGAACATACATGAAGGATAGTCCTTTAAGACTTGACAGTCTATAAAACAGTGACACATGCTCGTAAGTCGGAATGGGGGGAAGTCTCTAGGATGTCAAAATGTAGAACACTTTGTCATTTTCTTGGTCATTTTTCAACCACATGGGACAGAACGACAACCAAAAGCTTGTGAAACGGTTAATGGCATCCGTATCGTACAAAACTGGTCGACACAATCCGCAAAGAGAGGTACTGGTGCATGGTGGCGCGAGCGGAGTTTTATCAGGTTGTGATATAACGACAATAATGCTTTTCTCGTTCATCCACCGGACAACAATTGAATAAAACTCTGTAATTAACTTAAGTATGCTACTACTAAATCACAGATGTATTTTCAGCACGGAAAATGCTCTTTACGGGTTTTCCATTACTTCTGCGTCCACCGTGGATCCTAATTAAGCAAAAGCGACATGCTTTCGAAACACAGAAAAATTGTTCTTCGTGAATTATTGCGGTCAAGAGGTCATTTTTTTAATGAGAAAATACTTATTTTTCTTATAATTCAGTAGTGCTCACATCTTTTTGTTTTGCTAAATCACAGCAAAAATATGAGGGACAGCCTTTACAGGTAACGAAATCGCACCTGAACCCCGTTCGTATTCGAAAGAAGAAGCCAAACTTGCAACAAGAATTTTCCCTAAAAAGATTCATTTTTCGCACCAATGGTAATATTGAACGAAAAATAAATTATCTCGTGCAATTTTCTCTAAAAATATAGATTTTTGAACATTGTCTTAGGTATGCAGAGTTCAAAATAAAAAATATGTATGTATCAGAATTCAAATTCAGAGCTCAAAATAGAGTTTCATAAGGTTTATACCACCTTCACATCATTGCTAAGCCCACTGGCGTAACTATGGTGGGATGAGGGGATAGATTGCCCCCCCAAACCTCAAAGAAATGAAAAAACATTTAAAGCTATTGCCAGGTTTTGACATATAATAACTGCATCTTCTTAAAGTTAAAGATCATTTATCAATGATGTTCAATGTATTTACAGGAATATCATTTTTCAAAAATTTCCCCGTTGCAAGGGAGGGGATCTCCCTCAAGCCTCCCCATCCCCCCAAAGCATATTCCTTGTTACGCCACTGGCTAAGCCCAAACAGCCTTTGAGGATTGAGGCAAAGCTCACTCCCTACTTGAACTATGGGAAGAACAGGGTTAGCCGTTTACCTGCTTTGACCACGGACGTTCAATGGATTACTTGCTCATTTTTTACATTCTTAAGTATATTATAAAACTATTTGCGTTTTTATACGAAATACTTTCGGCCGTATTCATAGTTTCCTTAGTAAGCTACTAACGCCCAAGTAGCGTTCTAAGTAGTAGCATACTAGCAAAATGGTATTCATAGATCGTTAGTAAGGGCTACTAAGCTTAGTATGCTACTATCTTAGTAGCCGGTTCTTAGTCGCCCTCCGGCCTTGTCTAAGGGAGCTACTAAATATGGCGGACCGTTGTGGGTGATCGAACTCCGGTTTTATTTGTATACTGTTATAGAGTTTTTATGCATTTGTGCCAAAATGGAATACGAGAATCCATTCTTCAAGTAAGGCAGGCAACGTATGTAGTGTAATTGTTGACAGGAATTGAAAGTTTTTCGTAGCTGCGAGGAAGATACGACTTGTAGTGAACTTGTGCCTCTAGTGTAAGTGAACACAATTTGTACATTCAATGCGCCCCTAAGTGAATTGATTGCATATAGACGATGAAGTAAAGAGTGAGGCGACAAGTGAAGTGATTTGTGAGTGTATGAGCTTCGACAAAATTATTTATTTCTTTCATACTGGTTTAACCATTTCGATCAAAGGTATCTACTAGCTGTTGCGAAGGGGATATGTTTCATATTTGAAGCAGTTGTTCTTTAGGGATACAGCAAACAATTATAAATTTTCATTCGTTTGTACGCTTATAATTTGTGTTTGATTATATTCCTAATTCTATAAGTCACTTTATCGTGAGTTTTCGGCAGTGTTTACATTTCGCGTATTTCGTTGCGCTGTTGTTTTTGTTTTGGTTACGGTACGAGTGATAGTGGAGAGTGAGATTGGAAGTTTGTTGATGTTGTAATTTCTTGTTTAAAAATTTGTTTCAGCCTATTTATTTCATTGTCTACGAAATGGTAATGTGAAATAGCATCAACTGATTCTAAATCATTAGTGATGAGTGGGAAGTGAGATGTGAAGAATTCTTACGAACGTCAACGAGTGCAAATTCTTTTGGTGTGTGCAGAGTGATTGGAAACCTGATTATCATTGCTTACTAGAGTTACGTTATAGTGTTTTAAATTAAGTGTGAGTCAAGCTTTTCATTGAACCAGTTCATTCAGAATGTACGGATTATAAGTGTCATAAAGACAGCTCGTGAAATGTGAAGTGAAATGTTGTGTGCGTTGTAGTGCTATTTGTGATATGATCAGCAATAAATAAGTAAAACAAGTTACGTTAATTATGCTTTGTTTTTTACATTAACCACCTCTAGTAAACTATATGCCGTATATTTCCGCACGCTGTCAATATTTGAAATATTTAAATGTAGCGAAGCAGATTGTTGTTTCCTTGACTAACATTTTAGGAGTTCCAAACAGATGTTACTAATTGCTCACACGTAGGTGTTTGTAACATAATAAATGTGTATCATTCACACATTTATCTCAACGTTATTTTCTTAACGTTTCATTTCTCCATTGCAAAAGTTTTCGTTTCTACTCCGACATTGAGGTGTATTTCTGCTTTCCGAATACAGATATGTATAATACTGACGTTGCTAGTTATGTTTTTCCATACTAATCACGCATACGCTAATGGAAACAAATATCGGAAGTGCAAACAATATCTAATGTATATGATCAATGAATACACGGCCGTTTGTACAACAATAACTGCATCTCAAACATACAAATGCTTCTGTATTACTCATAAATCTACCCTTTCCCAATGGTATTGCATAATTTTTGTGTACAGCAATCAAAAAATATGTCTGCAATGCGATATCGCATCGAATTATCCGCTATGAAGTAAAAATTTCAATGCATTTTGCTGAATCAATTGCTTTTGTTTGAAAGTTTTACGAATTTTCCGCGCCGCGGAGGAGTCAGATGCAGTGTTGTCAAGCGTAGCCTAGCGGGTTGAACCCAAATCGCTACCGAGTATCGGCTGCCGAGCTGGTTAGTAGCATACTAAGTTAGTAGCTCGTAGTAGCTCACGCAATAGAATCCATGAATACCATAGCTTAGTAGGCGACTAAAATGTCTTAATAGCCGACTAAGTTAGTCGCCCTACTAGCGTGTTTTAGCGGAAATCTATGAATACGGCCGTTTGTGTTTTGAGTGCCTTATGCCCTTATGACATGTTGCCTGCATGCATAATAACAGTTTACGTAAACATATTGCCTCTCTGCGATATTTCTACCGCAGCAGACATTTTAGAATACGTTTATTGTCGAACACAAAATGTGCACACGATTATGAAGGTCGCTAGTATGATACCCAACGGCGGAAAAAAAATTCAACCATATTTTTGCACCCTACGAGAAACCATGTCATGGGAAGGGGAAACACCACACACTATCAGCCGATCTCTTTCCATGACGTTGGTACGATATTAACTACCACAATAATAACAACGCCATCATCTAGTAATTTTCAGGGTGTGCAAAATTTGTAATTTTTAATATTTATCTTCATCTTAAATTTAAAAACTCATTATTTCTCAAAAGTAAAACATTTGAGATGCAGGAAAATATTGAAGAGGAATCTCACTTACTTGAGAATTTCGATGTGAAAGCATAAGTTTTAAACAAATATTATGTCGCGAAAAAATATGAAACTGATTAGCATATATTTCAATACTCCCAGGGGTGTTCTTTCAGTGACACAAATTAAAACATTCCTAACCCTCCTTGATCCACATGCAGTATCTCCAAAAACCCCTCAATGGCCAAAGATAAGGAAAAATAAACAAAATAAATGCTCATAACGACCATTTAATTTCATTCTTTATATTCTTCAGACCCCATGTCGGCGTAAAATTCCCATTTTAGTGCGAGATAATTTAGAACCAATTCCGCACGTGTTGACAACAACGCACGACAAAATAATTTTTGCACATGTGTGTTATCACAAATATGAACATTTTGGCGTATGGAACACACTATTACTTTTTAATTTTTTCGAAAAAAATAAGCCGTACCCCAGTGCGAAGATACTCCATCCGGAGCGAAACGATCAAGCGAAGAATGGATACAGTTGGAAGAGGAGAGGAGTAGGCGAAGGAGATGATAATGCTCACACGGCTTTGCTCGAGAGGGGGGAGTGAAAGGCATTTAAGCACGCGTTCACGTGGACGTCATTCTTGAAGGGCTGACTGAGCCGGAGTTATTTGGGCGTCCACGACAACCAACGCCACCTGCGAGGAGAAGAATGAACCAACTGCCCCCAACCCGAAATCCGACATCAACGGCGTGGGGGAGGAGGGAGAACACGGCCAATAAAAAAGCGAGGAAATTTAAGAGACTTTTAACTGACCACTTCATTCCCAAATAAAATTGAGTGTTGTGTTTGTGTTTAGAACGTTTACAATGGGTCTCTCCCTGGCGGAGGATTGGGTGCCCCGGAGTGTGGGTGGGAAGGGAAGAGCCGTCTACATTTCATGCACACACAAACCTCTCGCCCACACCCTCGATCTTCGTTTTTTTTCCTCTTTCCTCTCGTCCACCTCCACGAAGAACCTCCCGCAGACAAGGGTCTACAGCGTAGCCTCCGAGATGTAGGTACTTATGTACAGACCTGAGCATACAAATTTCGAAAGTCATCCGCGTGAAATTAGTAGCTTCATATCATTTTATCCAAAGCTATTCTGTCGAGGGCAATTACATCCGGTGATCATCAGACATTCAGCGCTTCAACCCAGAGGTTAGTTTGGATAGGTGATGGTCAACATTTACACAATGCCCTGCAAGCCACCTCTAGGGTGTGTTGACTGGGGGTGATCAATCACCAGCATAAGTATTCAAGAGGATACCCACATGCACACCACACATGACACACAAGTTAGTACATCCTACTTATGAAGGAAATATGCCTATGAAGTTAGAACATGCAAAAAATGCTGTTAGAAGCACTAGGAAAATCCAGAAACATGCATTAAGAAAACGTAAGCTAGAAAGCTAAACTACCAGCCAATTAACCTATTTCTAAGTCGTAACACTGCCATTATAGTCTCTTATGGTTGGTTAGGATGTAGCTGGTTTGGTATTTGGAGGAGGCGACCGGCAGCTTACATCATTTGCGCTATGAGCGAAGAAGATGGATAGATGGGCGAAGAGAAACCTGGCGTCGGTGTTGACCTGCGCTTAACGAAAGGCGCCAAGGGGACCACGCCTTAGCGTCCCATCCGACGCACGGTGTGCCCTCCACAAAGCTCCCGAGTAGGAATAATTGTATCAAGGTCGTCTTTATTGCAAGCGCATTTAGGACTAGTTAGTCCTTTCCTACAATTTACTTGTTTGGTCATTCCATACATCCATGACTTGGATGGTGGTAAATCCACCCAGGCGGGATTCAAACCCGCGACCTTTAGGTTGGTAGACGACATGACCCCGGCGCCATCGAGGCCAGCAGACCCCTAGGGTAACCGCCAGTAAATCTCTACCACCAACGGAATTTGAAGTCGGACCCACTGGGTGGGAAGCTAATGCACTTAAAGCCCACAATAACCCTATCCCCCGAGAGAAAATAGCTTCCCACGGATGAATAGGTGCATGAAATGTAAAAAATATGGGTAGGAGCCAGTTCCCTTCCCTGGGTCACCTCGCATTGCAAGTTTTCCATGCTATGGAAGGATGATTTCTGTTCTCACTTCGGTCGCATTTTAATAGGCTATCAATAATATCCGTGACGCTGTAAAGAGTGCAAAGCGATCCACTTTTTCCCAATGTTTTGGGTTGTAATTTTTGTAATTGCGGGAAATAGCATTGAAAAGTTATGAATTTGATACATCAGATCATTGTGTACATAAAATTCTTTTAACACCCCTAATTTTACCTTATTTCCCCGTGGAACTCGGATCAATTTGTCCGTCAGCGACGCGAGTGGCGACTTCTGTAAACTCATTTAAATGCGCGGTGGGGGACAACACATTTACAGGCCGACTTGAGGATCCTATTTTATAATATTCGTGCTTGGACCAATCGTCGGGATATCCTGGGTTTGTCCTGGATTCGTCTGGTTAACTACGAACGAGGAGAAGAACATAGTCTTAGAAACCTCACTGTGTTTCTAGGTCCGACATAAAAGATAAAGTAATAGTAATAGATATATTGGTTTTTCCAAAACCCCCTGACCAATAAAGGACTTCTTGGAGGGGCTCTATTCTTCTAGGGGAAAATTCTAGGAGGGACCAAATTATCAAATACATATCTCCAACACGCATCTTATTTTCTTTTTTTGAACAGCTGGTGTTCCAAATCTAACACGCCTATTGAAGTGGCTTGCGGGGTAGTATTTACATTTACCCAGGCCCAGGATACCCAATGCTACCCTTGTACCTAGACGACCAAATAAGTACTGTTATACTTCTGGGGGTACTGGAGCTAGTATCTGAGTAATTAAATACCTTCATAATTAATCCAAATTGAAATCTTCGTATTGATTTAAAAATTAACTGACTGGGCCTCCAGCAGCTCAGTCCCATTTGCAAGGTCTTTTATTTACGATTGTGTTTTATTAAAGAGATTAACGAATTAAACAATGTATCGCCTGAGACGATTTCTTAAAATCAATTTCTAGGACGTCGGGATCCCTAATGTATTATAAACTTCCTTGAAATCTCAATGTGGCATTGTTCTTTTTAATTACACCTCTTCTATCTTAAATTTACTTTTTAACCATCCCTTTCTTTTTATCGACAACACATAGCAACGTTCTTTTAAGCAAACAATCAACAATCTAAAACATCAGCCTAGGAAAACATACATTAAAGTACAAGTATACCGAATAAGTTCAACAGATTCAGGCTTCAATTGGTGGAAGTTAGACATATTTAAATAAATAAAAGATCGTAGCACTTTTCCACAAGAATTTTTAATACGTACAACGCGTTTCGGCTCACTTGTACCAGATAATGGCTCAGTGAGCCGAAACGAGTTGTACGCATTAAAAATTCTTGTGGAAAAGTGCTACGATCTTTAATATATTTAAATACAAGTAAACATTAATGCCAACAAAAACGATTTAACGAACGAAATTAAATAAATAAAGTTAAATTACATGAATAAAAATGGAATTTGACAAGGCACGATGTTTCAGTACCCTCTGAGTACTCGAATACCGGGATTCGAGTACATTTGGAAAACTCCTAGGTGACACTGCACACCCCGGGGGCAACAGAATAGCAGCGTGGGCGCGGGTCCGGCCCCCCTACCCCCTTCACAACTACATACAGCGCGGAGTAATGGCATGAGTGAGTTGAGTTGCAAGGGACGCCCTTGCCCGCTGACCGGGGTCAGGGCTCGACGGGTCGTAAGGTTGTATAAGGAAAGCAAATGGGGTGGAAAGACAGTGGACCTCCGATTTTTTACGGCCTCCTCCCACCCCAAACCAAAGAACAACCCCCCAAACACTCTCCCGTCGTGTTTTTTTATCTCCAGTTCCCTTTTTACTCGCACGTTTACGAGAGGCGAACAGGATTTCAAGCCGAGAGTCTCAAGTTATAAGGCGTGTCTCACTCCGACCTATCTCTCCTCCTCCCCCCCATCCGCTGCCACCCCATGGGATGTGTACAGCATGTGAAGGGAAGGGGATGCTGGCGAAATATGGCACCCACGAGACACTCTTGAGAATCGGACGGAATTGAGACCTCGAACCGCTTCCACACAAGTCTCCCTTATGCTGGAGAGGGAGCGGCGCGGTTGAAATTCATGGGCAAACAAGGACCATCCCGAACCGCACCCGCGCTCTTACCAACACCCACCGGCCGCCGAGGGTAGATTCCATTTATGATTGGTGGTGTCTGGTTTCATGTCCAGTACTCTTTCTTTGTGTCCGCAAAAAGATGAGGCAAATCTCTGGAGTGCTCATCCATTCCGTCGCAGGGAAGAGAGAGTGACGTGGCTGGGATGTGTGGCAGAGGGTGTCCACTTTCGGGAAAGGATGTAAAAATGGCATTTCTCTTTTGAGAATGACATTCGATCTCTTATGTGGTGAGTACTCAAAGGGAGGTTACTCATCCAATTCGGATTCGTGGAGAATATCTCTCTGTACGAGAAAACCTTTTTCTAATTTTAGGAAAACGTATAAGAGGATTTATCCCCCTTCACCAGTCTACTACCGACATTTTGCTGCAAGATTTATGGCAAAAGAGCCGGTTTCTACGCCAGGTATTGTAACAGATGGTAACAATTGCAGTCACGTAGTCAGTTAGGGTGCCGTTGGGGTTGAATTACCCCTCGATGTTTTTTTTAGTTTTGCCCAAACTATTGTATGCTATCGTCTTGAGACAAAGTTTGTTTACAAACGTTAATCCGTAGAAAAACTTGTATTGTTCGTAAATACATAATTCTTCCCGTAGATTTCTTAGTTAAGTGATCTTTACGCCAATGCAATGAGTTCACTGTAAGCTTTTACAGAGATCGGTGGACTAGTATAACATACACCATCCCCGATATTAATTTCTTGTCACACGCTTCATCAATAGTATTATTATTATTTTTATTATTTAGAGTTGCCATTCAATCACAACAATTCTAAAATTTATTTAAAAAAATTATTCTCCTTTTTCTATCAAACTCCAAGGTCAACTATATATTCTCCAAAATGCTCCATACTCAACTTATCTGCTTTACTGATCCATGAGAACAATAGCATCAATATTGTGTAATCTATTTACCAGCAATGTCACGTAATATTGGAATCAGGTGAAAGGCAAGAATTTACTTGAAAAAAAATCAACAACGCAAATAAATCACCATAAATGTTGTCATCCGTGCCTAAATATGCTTCCTATACGAATAAAATTATGACATTATGAAACCCTTCCAGAGAGAGCTATATTAAACCGAATAAAAAATAGCAAACTAAAGCATGGCACACAATGACGTTTTCTTATTTTTTTTAAATCAGCACTGCTGTTCTGGCGTTTGAAAGATATAATATTTCGAATGCTAAACTATAATATTTTTCCCTTATAAAAATTTTTTGGCCCCAATTAGCGCTAGAATTATCAATGCGCTTTTTGCGCGAGAGCATAATTTTGAATATAATGCGCATAGCTGTCGAAACAAATAAATTTTAACGTTATCAATCCCCGTAAAAGAAAAATAGCTCTGCTTCCTACGAGAGTCAATTTATCCGACATTACGACGGGTATTCATCGGTTTGGAATTGACTCATTTTAAAACTGCCGGTTTGAATGTACGACGTTGAAACGGACCCTTGTCTTCAAGCAATAAAATGTGAAATTTCTGAATCCATAAAAGAAAGAATTCTAAGACTCCATTTTCAAGTCGGTAACGTTAAATGGTGGGCTGAACATGGGTAAAAGTTAACTTTCTCTACTAGTCCGTCGGCTTCGACGGAATTATTGGGAAAATATTTTAGATTGCGATTGAAGTATACCACTAGGCAGGAATTTCCAGGACTCTAACCCAAACGATTTGGACCATAGCAACACTTTATTGTCTCACAGGATTCAAAATGGCGGCCAATTTCCAATTGGGCACTTATGATGGGCACCACATCTTATTATATGGATTATCAACAGTTATTGGTGGCTTATTAATATTTTAACATTCATGCTGTCATTAATTTTCTACCATATTACGGAGAAATACATTAATGAAATTGATGAAACTTGCTAATTTGTAATTTGCTAACATGTTTGCTATTTTTAACAACGATGAGTTTCTGTCTTTATTATTTTTTAAGCGTAAGGTAATCTACATCTACAAATTACCCTGCGAGCCACCTCTAGGGTGTTTGGCAGGGGGTGATCAATCACCAGCATGCAGCATGCATTTGGACTCCCACATGCACACCACACCGTCCAAGAAACGTCCCGTATAATAACAAACTATACTACTATATGCTGTTAGAAATAGAATATAGAATAGAAATTCAGAAACATGCAGTAAGTTTTACATAGGTTAGTAGGCTACACTACAAGTCATGCAATCTATTTACGCGTTCTATTGCTGCCGTTATAATCTCTTATTGATCGTGGAAAAAATGACATTCGGAATCTGTCTGTTCTGCAATCTATCTCTCTTATTTTATTTATATGATCTGATCTTCCGTAGTACGTTGGCGTCCGCAAGATATGGTTAACTTCGTCAGAAAAGACACTGCTCTTGAATTTATCTAAAAGGTTTAGTCTATTTTTCAATCTACGGTCCGACAGAGATTCCCATCCGAGTTTATGTAAGAGGTCAGTTACACTAACAAGACTATCGTAACGACCTTTCACATACCTGGCAGCTCTTCTTTGCACGCGTTCTAACTCTGTTATTAAGCCTTTTTCATGAGGGTCCCAAACACTGGCAGCGTATTCCAAATGTGGTCTAACTAGGGAAAAGTAGCTAATTTCTCTCACTTTGTCGTCGCACTTTCCTAATATTCTTTTAACAAAACCCATTTTACGATTAGCTTGACCGGTTATTTCTCGAATATGTTTATTCCACGATAGATCATTATTGAGTCTAACCCCTAGATATTTCACAGATTCAACTGCCTTTAACTGCGCGCCCCGAATGACATAGTTACGCTGTAGGGAGTTATTCTTCTTCCAGAAATTCATTACGACGCATTTTTCCAAATTTAATTCTAACTGCAAATCATGCTATGATGCATTAATTCTTATTTTTCTTATCACATATAAAATCACGACTTTTTTATAACCCTGTATTTTTCACGAATGTGCCGTGTACGAATCCGTGTATTTTCCCGTGACTTTTTCAAGGCCCTAGTTTTTTCTTAATCTTGTTTTAATGACTGCTTATGAAAACAAAATAACTCTCAGCACTAATACTTATGCTGTCATCAAATTGGACATCAAATCTCCAAATAGCAATAAATCCACTCAAAAAACAAATAAGCATCAATACGAAAGTTTCCCGTCTTTTATGTAAAAGCAAAGACGTCAAAGATACGAATTTTCACAACAAACAGCCAACGGGGGGGAAGAATAGAATCAGCCCGCACTACAATCGCGCCCACGAGAAGAAAGCATTTAAGAGGGGCGGGAATGAGGTGGCAGCATTCCAAATGGACCCTGAGAGGAAGGTAAAGAAGGAGAGAGCCCGTATTATGGCAGATATTTATGGATGATCATCAGCGATGACAGGGGCCCATGCGTGAGAAAGTTCCTTCGAGAGAAAGAGAGAGAGAGAGAGCGAGTCTATCTCCACCTGCAACAGCAGAAGCAGCCAGCCCTCTTGTGTATGTGTTTTCGTGGAACCGGTCCCCGGAATGGTCGGGGCGTCACGGATTGTCACACCAACCTCCCGGATTCCGAGGAATCCAAGCGGAGGGGGAGTCGTTGAGGGAGTGGGGAGAGGAGGGAGGGGGTGTTGGAGGGGTGGGACTCTCCCCCACCCCTCATCTCCTCCATCTTCAGGCCTCCCCTCCTGAAGGTAGAATTGCCCTCCGACTCCCTCCCTTCACATTGACGTCTTTTTCAACTCAATTGTGGGGAGATTCGTCGCGTCAACTGGTGAATAGCGGATAAATTACGTTACCCCTTCTCGACCCATAAAGTTTCAAAATTAATCATTACCAAGATATCACACTTATTTTACTTATCGGCCGAGATCAGATTTTCCATGAGCATATGAAATTAAATATCACCTCTGTATCACCTACCTATTTAGTATCTAAATTAAAATTAAATTGGGCCTCTTTTTCATTGAAAGAACTGTTTCAGACTAAATACATTATTTTTAAACTAGAATAAAAATACCCCAGGTTAGGCAGAATCACAAGACACAAAAAAAAGATAAAAAAATACTCACAGTACTTAATTTTGTAGGAGACAGTCTCCTACCTTACTCTGAGGAAGGTGGTAATGCGCCACCGAAAATTTAGTACTGTGAGTGTTTTTATATCATTTTTTGTGTCCGGTGATTCTGCCCAACCTGGGGTATTTTTATGTTATTTACCTCGTCGAGGAACATTTCGAGGTATCTATTTTTAAACTAGCTGTATTTTAAAATCATCTCGTGAAAAATTGCCGGTTTGTTCTATTAATGTGCTAGACCTGCTACATATAAAGCCTGCAAACGCACTACAACATAAAATAAGATTTGCGAGGTAAAAATAACTCTAGTCCCTCTTTGGTCACGGTCATCCCTACATATTTAGGAATCGCATATCCTTCAACATAGAGACCGCGACAATGAAATAAATATTAATTGTTCCAATTGTGATTACATTGATCCATTTAAATTATTTAGGCAAATTAATTTGCCTTACTTGAACCTTTTGTCTTGCGAATTATCTCACCCAACAAATGTCTTCACAATTTTGAATTAAATTTACTATAATAACATAACAGTAACAATTAAATATATTTTACTTGCTCCACTTATAATTGGAAGGCTCCATCAGACTCGGTTCAGCTCCTTTGTAAAATTTTCACCTATCACTAAGAATTATCTCACCCAATAATTGAGGCAATGAGTCACTAGTAAAATTTTCATTTGATGCCATTATTATTCACGTAAAAAATCGTACGGCTTCTAACGAAAAATTCTTCCCTTGAAATCATCCATTTACAGACAAATAAGACGGAATCTAAAATAGATCCCTATGATCAAGGCCGGAATTAGATAAAAAAAGGAAACCCTAGGCTATTCCACTCATGAGGCCCTTACTACTCCAATTTTTAAGTTTGTAAATTACATGAGAGATGATAAACTACACCATTATTGTAAATATTAAATGAAATATGTTATGTTTGGTACAAACCTTTATTTTTTTAATGCAATCAACTGATTTTTACGTGAATTAGTGGAACTAAGAGGTATTCATGGTGAAACAAAAACCCAGTACTGTTCCACAAACATTTTTTTCTGTCGACTAGTTTCGATTGCTATAACGTCATTATCAAGACAAACAGTTTTTTGTTTGTCAATTCTTAGTCTTGATAATGACGCTATAGCCGTCGACATTAGTCAACAGCAAATAAAAATTTGTGGAACAGCACTGGGTTTCTGTTTCACCATGAATAAAAAAATGCTATTTAATTTTGTTAACAATTGGAATATATATCCCTCTTTATCTAGAGGCCGTAGGCTGAAAACTAGATATCGATGGCTAAGTTCTAACAACAAGTATCTCAAATTCGGCCAGTTTGAGACAGGTATCTTAAACAAACTGTAATAACATTAAAAATAAATACAAGCAAATAATAGCTCTTTTTTTGTCAATAAATTCTTTTTTATCAGTTTTATGAACTTTTGGTTTTTAATTTCAGTGTACAATCAAAATTATTAATTGTTTTTTGCTCTACCAAAAAGTTGCTACTTTTGAGATACGTGTTGTTAGAACTTATCCATCGATATCCTTTTGAAAAATCCACCCCTGCCTCTGATAAGAATGCGGACCTGTTACCTCCATTTTTGCTTGAAGAATTAACAATATTAAAGGCAACGATATCAACGAAATATTTTCAGCACGATCTTGATGAGGAATGGAGGACAAAATTTAATTTTTGGCAGGGCAGGGTTCTATTTTCTTCATAACAGCCCCAGAATAGTCCGCGCGAAGGCCCAGTTGAGTGTGCACTAGTGGGATTCCCCTTCCCGTCTTCAGCCGTCCGTCCCAAAGGAATAGCGCCGTGATACTCTTTCCCACCACATTGACGTCTCCCTCAGGTTAATCGAAGGTGAGTCTCCTCACCGATTGTGAGATAAGGGGTCGTGTATAAAGCATGGCTCGTGAAGGGGGTCCAATCAAAACCTACCGCTGGTAACGAGGCGTAATCGTATCTTATAGTTTTCTGAGTTTGATCGTTATCACGCAATCGATATTCTTTTTTCCTTGAGTTTAATCATGATGTAAACTCGTTCACATGCCTCTTAAACGTTAATTAATATTTCCTCGACATCAAATCATTAGCATATCTTGGTCCACGTTGAGTTTATTCTAATAAGAGAAGAAAATACTATCTACAACGACGCAGGTACATTTTGGTTTTTATAATCGTGTGATTACAAAGTTCTATTAAGCCAAGTTAGGATACGTATTATGTCTTATTTCAACCCGTGCCTTTTTCTCAACAATTGATATAAAGCATGAGATGAGATTTAAGAGGTAAAATACATGTGTGAGTTGTTGGGGAAAATGCTACCGTAATCAAAATTTGGATATGGAAGTAAAATATTTAATTTCCATATATTACCATAAATAATTAATAGTGTCGGGCGTAACTTAATGGAAATCCATAATCGCAGGATTAGAAGGATCAACAACTTTGCTATTTCCACAGAGTAATTTATTGACACTGACCATGGTTTCGTTACGGAGTAACATTATCAAGGTACTCTGTAACGAAACCATGGTCGGTGTCCATAAATTACTATGTGGAAATAGCAAAGTTGTTGATCCTACTATTACCATAAATTTTATTTTTTAGCTCTGATTTTTCATAGACAATATTTTCTACTCTGAAAAATATTATCAATGTTAGCAGGACTTTTTTCCATCAATTTTCGTGAAAAGTATGTATTTAGGATCGAGCAGTCGACCTATCTTCTTGATCTCTTCACGACGGCGCAGCGTGGGCTGAAATCGAAAACGCTGGACAAAACCTCAAAAATAGTTTTTCTAGTATGGAAGTTAATACATTGCACAGTATTTTTCAAAATAAGTGCATTCTTTGACGCGTGCCGTTTTTCATAGGCATGACAAAATGACTCTTAAAAACAAAATACATGGTCTCAAAGTTGAATAAATTTCGCAAAAATTGCCCGCATAGATTTTTTTTCGAAATTGATCATGTTAAAATTAATGGCACACCTTTAATATATTCAATTGTAACAAAAATCCATTACGTTATTACATGGTTTATTATTTGCAAGTGACTTCAACGTAACTATGTGAGGGGATAAGGGGATAGATCCCCCCAAAACCTCAGACAAATAGAAATAAATATTTAAAACTATTGTCTATTTTTGACGTATAATAACTGCATCTACTTAAAGATAAATTTGAAGTGCCAAAATTATGTAAATTTTATTTCTAGGCATACAAATTTTCCCCGAACCCCCGTTGCCTATGAGAGGGGGGTTTTCCTCCCATGCCCCCCCATCCCCCCCAAATCATACTACGAGTTACGCCACTGACTTCAGGAATACCTCTTATTAAAGTTTTAATGTGTAGGAATACACACATACATAGGCGGATCCAGGGGGGGGGCACGGGGGCACGTGCCCCCCCCAGACCCTCAAAAATATGCAAGATTTTTAATACGGTCCCATTATCATTGCATTCGTTTTGTATTGCGAGGTATCCTTGTGCCCCACCCAGAACAAAATCCTGGATACGGCCTTGCTTGTGCCCCTCCCAGAAAAAAATCCTGGATCCGCCCCTGCACACATATCCCCTTAATGATTTTATATCGATGATAATGCGCAAGAAAATCATCTCATTAGTATCACATGAAAACTTTTGATGACGAAAATGTAACCTTTGGCTATTGTTGCATTGTTGGCCGAAAAGACACAAAATGGCCGGGCGCCATGAGAGTAGGTGGGAAGGGATAGACTGGAATGGGGAAACTGCCCCCTCCTTCGGAGTCCCCATTCAACCCCTTCCCCCAATCACTCCCTGAGCACTGACGTCTTTTTCATCTCAATCGCAAGTGAGAAAGTCGCTCCGTCGACAGCGAGATAAAGCGACCGGCGTTTTACCCCCTTCATAATCGCGCGCGAAGCGTATCATCTTACCCCTCACACGACTCGAAAAAAATTTCCCCACTTAATGATAACGTTTAGGTAATGTTTAACGACTCCATCCTAATTTCGCTCCCTCTTTGAGATATCGCCCTCCCTTCAACATGACCACCTTTCGAGGGCATTAAAAGAGGGAAGGGAGACTCAAAAGGCTGCAATAATGAAGGCCGCATTTGACAGCGGGTCTCGTTAGCGCGGGAAACAGCTGTGCTTTGTATGACTACGGAGAATGAGGCGGAGGGGTTAGGGAGGTAAGGTGATATTTTCCTCCTTCCATCTCTTTAAGGCCGCCCTTAAACTCTCTCCCCCCCCTTGTTATATCCAAGCTCCTCATCTCAAGAGTCCCATCAAGAGCAGAAGACGACGTCGCAGGTGGGAAACGTACTCTCCTCATAATTTGCCTCGGGGAATAAATGGATTGACCGAGATGAGGGGTACATTGACACCGAAATCGACTTAAATTGCCTGCAATACTAATGACAGAGATGAGTTGGAAATCATTTTAATTGACAGACTGTGTTGCATCCGTGAAACAACGTCTCATTAACTCATAAAGTTTCCTAATTGATAGGCATCACGATATCGTAACTATTTTATTCTTTGAATTAAGGAGAGTTATAAACACGTTCACGAGCATCATAATTAAACCATTCTACTGGTTCAGGTAGGTTTATATGAGCATTTTTCGAATCACCTTGGTCTATCCTTGTTCCCACTATCGAAGTCTCTCTTTAGTTCCCCGTAAGGCCGAATCCCTCTCATTCTATTTATCGACCCCATACCCTCCCGTCCTATTCCTTACCTATCCACAGCTACGTTTCCTCTGGTGACCAATTTTGAAGACTTGATCTTGACATTTATCTCAGAACTGTGTTCATTGGAGACAAGCCTCATTTAATCTCCGAGACTCGAGTCTCGAAGGCAAAACCTCGACAATGTGTCCTCTGAAGGTGATAAAGAATCTCCGAGAATAGTCATACATATTATTCCACAGCAATTGTTTATAGGGTATTAAAGCAATATAAATTGCAAAACAAGAAGATTAAAAAATACGTATCTATTGATACGATGAGATACCAATTTCAGATGAACGGGATTATTTGAGACTTTGTCTTTAGAATTTGGAGGGTGTCCACTGGCGAATGTTAAAGCCTCCGAGACTTATCGTACTTGGTCTCCGAGACTTATAGTACTTAGTCTCCGAGAGTTGCTTCACTCTCATTTCCATTTGCGACTCGACTCTCGAGACTTTTTGTCTCCAGAAGACACGTAGCTTTGTATCTTGAAGATTTGCTGGCTGACTTGTTCCCAGCACCACATCTAGTATTCCTCCAGCAACGAATACAGTCTTAATTTGAAATTTCCACAGCTGGAAATTGGTGCCATCGAACTTGGAAATGCTCCTCGTCAAACTCTCCGCTTCTGCCATGACGGAATACTCGCGATCACTTTTCCTTAGGTTCGCACTTCACTAGTCACGTAAATTTCTATAAAATGTTGCCACACGTAGCTGGGCCCATAACCTGTTGAATGATTTATATATAGACTTTGCGTGACTTTGCGTTTATTAATTAAACAGTCATCGACGTGACACAAGCGAGAAAAGAAACAGTTAAACTTCAAGAACACCAACTTATTTACTGGTTACCAACCAGACCGCACCGACAGTTAACAATCGATAGTATCGATCAAAGGTATCGATACACCCAGTATCACAAATAAATAGGAAATACATACATCACCAAATTTATGCATTCATATTTTCCAACAGTGATGATAGTTTTTCCTAATAATAGTCTCTTGTGGACAAGTAGCTTAACATGCATGCCTCTGTCACAGTTTTCAGCATCTCCTTCCGCTTGGACCTCGATCAATTTAAGCCTTCTGTCTCCTCGGAATCTCCTCTTGTGTGCTCTTCTAAACCACCATATCTGGTACTTCCTCGTTCCTCTTCATCGTCGTCCACTTCACCTCCTTCATTCTCTTCCACACTCACATCTCGTACGACCACAGTACTTTCTCACACTCCTTCCCCAGTGTTCGCGTTTCCTCACCGCAAAGTGCAACGCACCAAATCGTCTTTTTCTTCACACTCTCGCATAGCAATCCACTCATTAAGCAATTCCTATTCATAAATGCCTATTTAGCTAAATCTTTTCTCTTCCTGATATTCTTGTTGTTGTTAATATCGCCCTCTCTTGAGTTGCCCACAAATAGTACATAAATACTACCTACCTCAATTTAAAGAATTTAGGTGCTACTTTGTGAAACTCTTATGTATATAATATGATAAACCTTGACACAATTCCACTAGAAGTTTACGCCACCTACCGCTTTAAATGCCTACAGCGTCAGTTACAAGGCCAAAGAAAATACAGTTTCGTTTTGAAAATGACGCAAGAGACGCCGAAATCCGTCAACAGTATCAAACGTTTCGTGAAGCAGTACAAACTATTTTTATCACATTGACTTCTAACTCGTCATTTAAGCATTAAATCCTTGTGTCACCACGGTTTCTGCGTGGCAACAAAATATTTACCATGTAATCACAAGCCAACAATCAAAGGCCATGTTAAAGGCTGAAATTGTTACCTCATTTAGAGGATTAAAGAGAAATGTATTAATACCATTTTTCAGAGGCAATTACTTCAGTCCGGATTGAAGTATTCCATCTCTTATCGCTTGGTGCAATTGTCGAGGGCATAAATACATCACGCTGTTGACCTAGAAGAATACACATCGCAATACTTTGAAACACTTCTACACGTTAGTCGGATACCAGAGGTAAAAATTCTGCCGAGATCGTGATGTAGGATAAAGCCAAAATATTAAATTTGTCTAAATGAAGGCAGCCAATGGAGCCAAATTCACGATAAAGTCAAATTTTTCATTACTTTATTCCTGATTATAGCTTTCTTTTACCATTGGGTTGAAGCACTGAGTGGCCTGTCATTTTTACGATTAATGTCAATTACTTACCTGTGAGTTTTCATTTTCAATTTTTGAACGCGCTTTACATGCTAGCTGTTTAAAAGGAATATAAGACGAAATTATAAAAGGACTGGGACACATCTGTGTTCTCACGAACGACTTTGCCATGAGGATTGAGTAATGAAAGCCTTTGAGACTTGTCATTTGGGTTGCATAAGCCGATAGACACATCAAATAGTTTATTTAGCACTTTTAAAGATACCACAGAACTATTCAAAGTCTCAGAGGCCAAATGCATGATTGAAGTCTCTGTAGAAGTAAAATATATTCCGTTATTGAGGTGCGTTTCAGTTTTGCTCGATAAATCACACGGATTAAAATTTAGCGCACTTATTTCAATTTGCCATTTACTGCATGAAAATTTATGTAGTTTCCATCCATAGTATCAAAACTAATCGAGTGACTACGCACACTAATCGGAGACTAATGAGAGACCAGCCTCTGTAACCCGCTAAGTTGCAATTCATGAGAGAAATAACATGAAACACTACTTTTTCCCTGTAAGTAGTGAAAGAGCAAGAGATAGCACTTTTCCATAGGTTTATTATTGAAAGTGCGACGCATTTCGACCGTCAGGTCATTATCGAGTACAATGAAGGTTTTTGGTTCCGGAGCTGTATTTATGCAAAATCTATTTTTTTCTAAATCTAACTTTTATGTATCTTGTTCTTTCATGAGTTACAGGATGTCATTCCACCATTTCTCGCCTGCTTCTGCCACTTTTTCCCTGGTTCAATTTTAACTTAATAAAACGTTACATATATTAAATACGTGTATACCCATATATGAAAGAGAATTAGCAATGACTGAACTATCTTTGATATCACAATAAAGCCTGCCAATCGCGGAGATTGAAAAACAAACGCTAAAAATTAAAAATTGGATGACCCGACGCGTGCTATGTAGTGCTTCTCCTGGGGAATCCAAAAGAATTGTTTTGTTACATCCCTCTACTATATTCTCTTTAGTAAATTATCTAGTTGACAAAAATTATGACCAGTTCCACTAATAGCGTAAAGTTCCCATTTAGGCAATGGTCCACGCCAAAGCGCCCTGAAAATGAGGGTGAAGTGGAGAAAAATGGGATGCGAGGAGGGAACTTAAGGCTCTGAGACGAATCGGAAAGCAGATACGCCAGCCGATAGAGACGAGCTTAGGGACTGCAGCAGTTCTCCCGCTAAACCCCTACTCCCACTTTCCCTCTAAGAGGACCACTTGAAGTGGACCTCTCATCCGAACGCGATATGCTCACTCTCGGAGATCATCCGTGCAGAGTGTGACGAACGCCAGCACCACTTCAGCGGGCTCAAAAGAGTCCTCAAAGGATATAATTTACGAGCAACCAATCTTCCCCACTCATATTGGGAATTTCCATGACTCCACCAAAAGGTTAAATGCTTCACTGCCCTTTCTCAAAGACACCGCAATTTTACAGCTTGATCGGGACGTTGTGCTAGGCCTCAAAGTGCGTATAAATAGATTGAAAAACGTACCTACGTATTAGCCGAAAACTGAAAACTTTATCAACACTGAAACCATATTCTTTCTAAATAATACTGGTATTATAATGGAAACTGGAAATAATTGTATTTGCATTTACTGCATAAAAACTATGTAACTAGTATTCCCATTTCAATTTCAACTCATTAATTATGCGTTTTGGAAAATACTTAACAATTACTGAACTATCTGTATTATGGTAATGGTTATTGCAGGGCCCTCACAGGATATTTACGAGCCCCCAATCTTCGCGATTCTACGAGTTGATTGAGACGTTGCACCAAGCCTCAAAATGAGTATAAATAGAGAGAACAACGTATCTGCACATTAAAATAAAACTGAAAACTTTATTAACACTGAAACCATATGATTATTAAATAATGCCGATATTATGATGGAAATTGAAAAAATATTCCTGAAAAAAGGCATTGAAAACAGATACAATTGAGAATTACAGTTGTCTAGCATTGCGTACCTTCCGATGCGACGGATTATCAAGAAGTGGAGGTGATTAACAAACACAGTTTGGTTTAGCATAAAAAATAAACTTTGGAATTATCATGGACGTTAGTTTCCTTGGAAAAAAAAAAATAATCCGGCTTCCGTAAAGGGCATTGTACGGTCCAGCAGCTAAGAAAATTGGCGGGCTTCATCTATCTACGCCTTATCCAAGAAGAATGAGGCCACAGTTCGCCCCATCATTAATATGTCATTACTAAGCATCCTCAATTTTAAAAATGTTATGTATCCCTTGTTGGCTTAGCCTAACACAGCTTCACCAGTTAGCCGTTGATAGTTCAGATTTCACCCAAAAGCTCTAATTCACGCTCTTATTAAAAGTCACTAATTCCATATAACAATCGAAACAGCTAGTTTAGATAATGTTAGCAGTAGGTTAATGTGTTGTGACGAATAAACCGGTATATACACGAACGACGGACCACCAAACTTGAATGAGGCAGGCATGAAGTGGCCGATGTCATACCCTGTTTACCTATTCCCTATTTCCCTACGTTGCCTGCCTCCCACAGCGAGGCTGCAATAGGAAAAAAATCAAAGGTAAAACTGGAGAAGGCAAGAATTGGATGGTTTAGACGCGTTATAGCGATGAAAGATTTACCAAGAATAATGGATGAGAATGGAATAGAATCTCTGAACTTTCTCTCCATTCTTATGTTTTATTGTTCCTTCTGCATGGGCATGCCCAGTGAGGGACAGGAGGGGGGCAGCTGCCCCCCCTAGAAGCAAAATTAGCAAATGTCTTAAAGGAGAATATATTTTTTTCAAGCAAATAATTTTGAAAAGTAATGAAGAGCTGATACAGTTTCCTTAAAATGTTGATTTCATTCACCTTTTCCATGCTTTAATCTTACCTACAACTTGAACAACCATGGCTTGGCCCCCTCCCCCTGGTTTTGATCCTGGATACGCCCTTGCCCTGCTGGGCATTGAAAATGCACTCACACGGCTCGTAACCATTGATGATGAATTAACCAGAGTACAATCAGACGCAATTCAGCATGAAAACGAAAGGGAACGAGAAAGAATTCTAATCTCAGCATAATGCATTTATTGTAAGCCAATTCAACGGGAATATAAAGCAGTATGTTGAAAGCTGCCGATACATATTTACAATTTCTCTTTACTCTATATTATCCAATTTTATGAGCGTAAAATTGAGTGTAGCTTCCTCATAAACCAAGAGCTAATTCAATGAAAAGGAAAACAAGCATGTCACTGATGAAGTTTAGTTGTAATAAGGCAATCTTACTAGCTCCTACTACCGTAAATAAAGCATATGCCATATGTTTGAGACGCTAGGTTCCAAAAAAACACAGTAACCTTATTAAGGAACATACTTGCCATTTGAGGGTCGGACAAGACCATAGTTGTGATAAAAATTTGGCAGAAAATGCATTTATATATTAAAAATGACTGAAGTTGAATTTTCTACCTGTCATGAAGTATTATCATCAAATTTATCATCAAAGTAAGACATTTATGGTTCTAAGAGATAACTAATTAAAAGTTACTTTCTTCAAAAAGGCTATCTCTTAATATGACATGAAATCATTTGAAGAGACAAACTTTCAATCCATTAAAAAATACCAAATCCTCTGGGGAATTGAGTATGCACAAATGGCGAGCTTTTTTCATTTAATTCTAATGTCAAAATCTTTCAATTAGTCCAAACAACCCTAAGGCATCATGTACATTCGTTTCTTGCGGGAGAATGGGATCCTGATTCATTGCGGCCGTATAATGTCGTCATATTATGAGAATGAACTACATATGCAAAAAAGTAGAGCAATTATAGGAGTAACGTTCCAAGCGTATATCCAATGATAGCTATACCCCGTCGCATTTATTAATGAAAAAATGATTCATGAAAAAATAGCAAAACGTCTATCATTTTAAATAGCTTTCAAAGGAAGAGGGACATTTGTAATCGAAATTTTACGTCAAGTAACCATTCTTTCCTGAATATATCTTTTCATAATGGCAACACATCGTATTTTTGGTAAATAATACCATAGAGTAAGTATATTACTTATTATTATATACTTACTCTATGATAATACTAATGCATTGTTTGGTCAACAGTTTAAGAAGCACTTAAAGTGTTAATTTAGGAAGAATATAATTGTATATGGGTTTTATGTGTAAATTAACAACTAAATATTTACAATATAATCTTCAAAAGGTTTCTAATAGATGCTTAATCATTGGAATATTATCGTGATAAATAATCTATTAGGATAATTCATGTGAAATTTGACTTTGATATGATAAGGAAGTGAGTAAAATCAAACGAGGTAATAAAAAGCGCAGGCGCTTAATTAAGTTGAAAGTATAGTTAAGGAAATCAACCGCAGGGATAAAGTCACTTGGAAGCTACTTCAATTAGTGGATTAAGGATTTATAACCAGGATGTTATTTACGAAAGATATCTTCGATGGAAATTATCCCTGGTGTCGAGAGCATCATCAGTCATATGTCACCAAATGAAGTGGAGGCAGTGAATATTCCGAGTCCCACGCGTGGAAATCATCCAACTGCGAATACATAATTCGATTAAAGGACAAAGGGCGAGGTTGGCAAACCATCAATTCAGACGCAATGAAAACATCATAATCTTTCATAGGAGGAGGTGAATAAATTGTGACTTTGTTAACTCCACATCAGGTTTTTCTACTATAAACCATTTTTTTCGTTGCGAAGTAGCATGATCGGATTAAAAATTCACGGAAGATGAGCAATATATGTATCCAATGCAAGTAGTAATAATAATAATACATATTAAAGGCCGTAACTGTTTACATTATTTCAGTACAAATAATTCGGAGCTTTAGGCAGCCTAAAAGGTATGAACACTTGTATTGAGGCTGCCTTCCTTTAAATAAATGCATGCCATTGCTGGTGTTGCTGTGTAAAAACTGAAAATTTCGCCATGCATATATGCACATAAATAAGGAATATTTCATGTTACTCATGTAATTTCATTTCATGTCATTTCAATAATGTCAATGTATTTCTGTACTGGAACTGTTACAGCGCCAGACTATCTTTTCGATGCCTGACTTCCGAAGGAGGCACATTATTGATCTTCATTGAGCCTCATATTTAATGAATCCTTAGTAGCCTTACACCTAGCACCACAAGCCTAGCTGATGCTACCATGGAAATCAAGGAATCTGAATAGCATAGTGGTCTGCGAAGAGGCCCGGAAAGCCTAATGTGAGTGCTTTGAATTCGAATCACTAGGAATTTTGATATGACTTCGCCCTTGTCTGGTGCCTTTTTTCCATTACCCTCACCTTAAGGAGGTTGAGGCCAAAACACGCTTACATTTCCTCTTGAAACAGTGGTTCGCGCTGACAGCAGTCAGTTTCAGCGTGCGTATGGGATCTGGTGCAGAAAGACTCAATCCGCGAACTGAATAAAATATAATGGAAGGCTGCGCGGTTCGTCAATAAGTGCTACGGGCGTACAGACAGCGTTGATAAGCGAATTAGGCTGTGAGCCGCTGGAGACTCGGAGGCTGCGCGCTAGGCTTAGATTGCTTGAACAATTGAGAATGGATATCTTTAAGAGCAACACAGAGGACATAATATTAGAGTCACACTATATTTCCAGGTCCGACAGAAGCGATAAATTAAGAGAGATATTTTGCCGACCGGATAGATATGCGAATTTCTTTTTCCCCCGAATCATAAAGGACTTAAATAAATGCCAGTCGTAATTTCGTTCGGGCATTTTCTTTTTATGTGCAAATGGCTGGTGTCCTAACACTTCCTGCCACACGCCTTTTAGGCGTCTTGCGGGGTGGTATGTAGATGTAGATGAGTATCCTAATTATTACAGAATGACGTGGGTTAGCGGTTAATTCGGGTAAAAAGAAAACACAATACATGGTATTCCTTCTTCTCAGAAGATAGCTTTCCGTCTCCCTCATTTCCCATACGACTCTTTTCATCATTTTCACTCATTCTGGTAATATTTATCGAAAAGAAGGCCATGAAAGGGGTGAATATCAGTATGCTAATCGAATTGCTTATGTTTTGCAGACCTTGAGATGTGGATACCAGGCGTATATTTCAGTAAGTAGATAGGTCTTTTCAGGAAAGCTGCGATGACCATTTCCATTAGAGTAAGGAATCCATTCGTCGTAGCACCCATTGAAATACCTCGAGCTGCGACGAGCACCTTTGGACCATTTCGAGGAGTTAGAGACACAAGGAAGAACGCAGACAAACGAAATGGAAAGAAATCGTGCGCTTCCACCGGCTTCTCCGGCCTCTCTTTTGGAACCCTCTTTAGGGAAGATCTTGGATTGGGATAGGAGGGGATTTATTTCCAAGTGCCGAGATAGATATCCGTACCACTCCGTTTTCTTACGAGCCGAATGAAAAAATTTAATTCTCGGAACAAAACTAAGGAACGCCGGGCCAAACTTCTGTCAGGTACAATGGCGTCATCTCACGTCATCATTAAGATGTGGAGTACAGTGAGCAGAACAGTGACGTTAATGGACGGAAATTAACAGTGACGGAACGCACTTTCCTTAACTTTTCTCAGAAATGTGTGTGTTCTTTTATTACAAGTTATTTGCATTTTTTTTGTTTTCGTAACGAATGTATATATTAGACATTTTTAGGCACCAAAATTGACAAAGTTGTTATGTGAATATTATGTCTTTTTCTTGCCAGTGCCGGAACGGCGTTCCGGAACGTTCCGGCCCCATGACACCACTGGAGCAGAATTATTCGTAAGTGCTCTTCGTTGAGTTAAAACCTCACAGCGAATATAAACAAGATGGCTCAAATAATTAGCAAACATGACGATTCACCGAGATAGAGAGAGGACGAGAGATAGAGGGTATGGAAGGAGCGAGTACTCAGCGGGGAGGTGACGTTGAAAACAGTGTTAGAGGGTGGAGTCTTGGGTAAACGAGGGAGAGGAATGAATAGAAGAGGATTTTGGTAAATTTATTAAGCCGAAATAGTACTCGACTTATCTGGTAAGCATTTGCGGAATAATAATTTATAAATGACTAATATGCTCAAAATCATGGAATAATACTTTTTGTTAGAAGTATAAGTTAGACTGAAATATATTGCACTCTTATTGTGGGCATAGTCCGGGTACAATGGCTCTATGTAAATGGCTAATTGGCCAAAAGCAGGCCCTCATTGTGAATTCTAGAGGGAAGTTCATGAAAGAAGAGGAGGCCGCCAGAATGCTTCTTAAGTACTCAATGGAAACCTTAATTGGTAGAATACTTGAATAATAATGACGATTTAGTACTTTTGCACAAAACTTTTACCCAACCAAACCGGTTTCGATACTCACTGTGTCATTCCACAGGATAAAACTCCTTTGTTGAGAGCACGATATTCCCCAAAGTTGGGCCAGCGACGATTAAATCCAGATCGCTCAAGGTGGCTGCGTATTAAACAAAAGCATAAGATTGCACTGAACTCCTCAAGCTGAGAAAAATATTTTGTGAAAACACGGTAATAATCATTGGGACTGTGATTTTCGTTTATTTTCGGCATATTGAAAAAATAATCATGTTTATACTAAGATAGTTTATTCAAATGCATAATTGGATCTGCACAAATATAATCAAAGGAAATTGTAATGATTCTTATTGTATTATATGAAAACATTTTCTTATTCATGAGTTTTAATGGAAATAAACTTTTCGATGGATACCAACTACATGTTAAAAAAAACGCAAAAACCGGAATCAGCCAGCTTACCCCATGACATCACCTCGGATTTTGCCATTTGAATCATTTGTGCAAATACCGTATTCATATTTTTGCTATTACTCGAAAACGTGGATAAAAGTGGATTTCTTCACGTTAGATAACTCCAAGGCAATTGCACCAATCACACATCTTAGCCATGAGAACTGCATAAGTACCTAAGTAAGTGCTTAAATATTCTGCAAGTAATAATGCCGCAGTAAAAGTTCCCTACATGAGTCTTTCGGCGATAGGTACTTTGGAATTGCTCATGATTCAAAAATTGGATAGGTCAACCAGATAAAATCATTCACTCTTAACCCTTCATAACCCAGAGCTGATTCTGGGAGAATTTAAATTTCAATACTTCTCAATGAAAAATATGAAACTTTTCTACTGATTCATTGTTTTTGTGGCAGATACATACTTCGCCATTAAACTTTACATTGCAAAATAACACGTATATTTCAGGAACAGAGCAGATAATTTATACATTTTTAATGTTATTTAGATGCAACATTGGGTTTTAATTGGTTAAACATTTCATGTGACAAAGTCAAAAATACTCATCGTCAACCAATTTCACTGTCACTCTCTTTCACCGCAGACAAACTACAAGAGTAGATCGCTTTGGTTCACTTGCTTTCCTTTCACTTGGAATCAAGGTTGAAAAAATGAAGAGATCAGTATATTGCCATCTCGTGTTTATTTCCCTTTAAGAGCTCGCGTCTGCCCCGGGGCAAGTGATTAGTAAGTTGTTGAGGAGGTGACACGAGGCTACGCGGACTATTAGAATGGTTTTCCACTCATTTTCAAGTCTCACCCGGCATTCCAGTGTCCTAACGACGTCGTTACATTCCATCCGCCATCCGAAAGCAGTCCAGTGGACAGTCGGGAGAAAAACTGCCAGTAAAGGAGGAATGAAGAGGGTTACCCAGCTGCCGAAACTTATCCAGCGGTGATGGCGATAATCTTTGAAGAGGATAATAGATTCAACTGCCGCACCGTCCCAAAACCCTTCGCAATTTTGTGGACCGTGACACTCAAAAGAGGAGAAAATTCTCGGAAGAGGACACATGAATTGCCACTCTCCCTAAAAATCTATGATCAGCGATTTTTTTCCTGTCTGGTTAAGGACGATTGAAGCGGTACATAAAAAGCTATGAATCTCGTCTGTACCAGTCACGGATATATTTTCAATTTGCTCATTTTGCGGTGACGCGAAACCTCCCCTCTAATATTGCGGTAAACTACACTCTCGGTTAATGAAGGGTTCACAGGTTTATATCCGAGTAATGGGGTATGTGGTAACATTTTTTCGGTTACTTGCAAGCCTAGGCATTAAATTGTTTATTGCTTGGGATCATATTGTGCAAAAAAAATCGTACAAACATCATATAGCGCTTTACTTTCTATATTTAAACACAATCCTTCCAACATTACTATCCGAATAATATTCTAATGATTACATTAGAAAGTATTTTTTTCTCTTCACTAATCTCAAGGGAAATGGAGGAATGGAATCATTAGATGTGGACAAAAGCAAAAAAAACTTGGCTTCTTGGAATACCTAAGGTACGTCCTATATATATATTTCAGTTTTTAAACACCTATTACTTCATGATTTGATAGATATTAGCCATGCATAAATTATTATTCCGCAAACGATGAATAGACAAGTAAATTCCTTGGTCGTCTTAATACATTTTTCCGTGAATTTTGCAAAGCCGAAAATTTTCATCGACATTTTATTATATATTGTAAGTGTAAGTTAAAAAGTTTCCGCATCGAGAATGCGTTTCTTTGGGACGTAAGGAATTAAATGGCATCGTTTATTACAAGTCAAAGTTTTACTCTACAGGTTGAAGAGTGTTTTTCTATCATTAATTTTCATTTTTACTTGACGCTGCCTCGCGAAAGTCTTTATCTTCAACTTCCAGCAGACATTGGGCTTCAGATCAGCCGGGCCGCTCATAACTGGTAAGAAAAAATACGGTACAATGACCACGAATAAGATGGAGCCTCAGGTGATCAAGGCAAATATTTATCACTGGGTCCAATTGTGCCATTGACACTTGATTTGAATAAATTGGACGAACATAAGACGTCTAGAAGGCATTAACAATAGGTACGGTAGTGATGGGATTCCCGACTCGCGAAGCAGTTTCATTCCGGAAAATACCCACATTCACAGCAACTCATTAACTCAAGATTAACCGAGCGTGATGTATAGGCGGTGCGTGTGTGTATGTACGTGTCATGAGCGCTTACTTTTTTATTCCGCGGCTACCTGCGGCCGCGGCCTTTGTTTTGGGCTCCCACAACTGGGCTCACTTCACTCCGGGGCATTTCTTCCTCCTAGCCGCTCCTTTCGTGTGGCTGATGACATTCAGCGTCGTTCCATTTATTGAAAAGGTGAAGAGGTAAAAGGGGAGGAGGAGTATGAGGTGCCTCATTCCCTTAGAGAGAGGAAGAGGAGGAGGAGATGGAATAAAGTGCGGTGAAGGAGGAATCCAGAGGCTGCAGTGTTTGAATAGGATTCCGTGGCGGCGCTGCGGTCGTCCGCAGGTGCCCAACCGAAGGGGCTTATCCGAGTCACAGATCTCGCTGGGAGGGGAGCGGCGGGAGGCGGTGATGCTTCGCCCTATCCAAACTGTCTCTCCCATAAAAGTCACGATGAATGAACAACCAGCGTCCGTGTTTTATATCCTCTCCTCCTCCTCCTCCTCCCGAGGACGACCGTCTTTTGTCGGTTGTTGTGGGGACTCTGCATTCCCCACCACGCAAATTCTACTTCTTTCTTTCTCTCTCTCCTCAGAGGGTGCATGCCGTCTGATTCCGAATCCCAGCGAAGGGGGTGTGAGGTAGTATGGACCAATTGGGAAGGGCAAGTCGGGTAAACGAAACCCCGAACGAGCACGGACGGTCGCTATCCCCGTGGAAGCTTACGGCGTTGGTGGCTCTTGAGAATGGCAGTCCATTTTCCGAAAACTTGTGGGTGGATGGTTACCACCGGCTGGTTAATGTTTGCGATTTACGCTGCCATCCATGTTTTTTACACGTGTTCAACGTATTAAGGCCTGGTTACGCGGTACATTAACACGTACAAGTTAATGTACGTTTGCGTGAATGATTTTGGTGGACTGGAACGGAGCATGTGTGAATGCATGAACCAAATTAGAACAGGTTCTATTTTCTGGGCATGCATTCCCACAAGTAGGGTGGTTACACGGTGCATCTTGGCGTTCTTTCTTGCGTTCATACACTTAGACATGAACCCGTGCGTGTTAATGTATCGTGTAATCAGGCCTTTACAATTAGAATGCCCTAACCCATTCCTTGTATAGGCTTTCGAGGTGTGGCGAAGTTTCAGCGGAGAGCGGGCTTCTTCAGGTAACTGAAGAGACCCGAAGGAGCCGGTTTCAACGTCTGCGAAACTTTCGTTCACACAGATAGACGCACGCGGTGTAAATCCCGTGAATCTCTCCGCTGAATCTGCCCCAAGCTATTTGTTGCGTAGGGTGCAATCCTTGAAGAAACTGGTGGAGAGACAGCGATGCATATATAGATACCAAGGATGAAATTCACAATGAAAAGTCTTAGCCAGGATCGGCAAAATGATTTTTTCATGGAGAATTTCATTCTTGATGTATACAACTCTGCGCCCGTGCGCGATACATCGAAAAAAGTCACTTCTTTGACGCAGCGCTTTGGACAGCGAGGTATGATCGGCCACGTATCTATTTACCCCAGCTCAATTTTAAATTTTGGACTGTCAGTCGGAATGCCATTTCTACACTATAGCACTATGTTGTCCCTTCTCTCCTGCCATTTGATCACTTTACTCATTTGTTCTTTTCTCTTACTCCTACACCTTAGGGTATATCACTTACCTGAATCCCCTCATCTATAAGTATGAGAGAGATGTAAACTTACAGAAGAAGTGAACCGGGTATGTCGGCAACCGTGCCACAACTTGGCATTCAAGCGAGCTCGAGTGAAATCGAAGGGGCGACTTTTTCTCCTGGACCACTTTCAACCGCGAAGATTTTCAATCGTGGTTCTTCAGCTGCAGAGTAAATATAAACAAGAGCAATTTTCGGACTCTGCGCATGCCATTTACATCGAAACGACAAAATCCGAAATCATATTGAGCGTCAGATTGGCTGACTACGACTGTGACATATGGTTCTGTTTATTAATTGAATTTGTAAATTTAATTTACAATAAATGTAAGTCTGCCGAAGAAGGAGAAGTGTCAGGAATTTAAGTCAACCTATTAATCAGCATTTTATTACCGATCTTTTTCGACTTTCCACGGTATCATTGAAATTGGTGAATACGATGTGTGTCTCAGTTTTAGATTGCGGCACACTCAATTAGAAGGCTTATATTTGCATTAACTTTGACTATCAAACACCTAAAAATAAGAGTATTCTTCTAGAAAGAACTTCCCAACTTTGTAGAAGGGAAGCAATGAAAACACAGCAGATTTTCATACGAGTGTTTTGTTTTTTACTATTCAATCCATCAGCCATGATTTATGTTCCACCAGAAGAATCGCATCGCTAAAACGTTTAGAATGAAAAACCTTACCACCACTTTTGCACTAAATACGCAGTCAGATATGGCAATCAAACGTTCTGATTGGAACCATTTCAAAAGAATTCAACAAATTTATTAAGAGTTAAATAATTGTACCCAAGTGACCACAACCGTGAGATCAACAAACGGTTACTAAACAATACGACCTTCATGGAAGAGAAACAATGTCAACACAGCAAATTTTCTCCCAAGTGGTTTTTTTAGGCTATTCAATCTATCAGCCCTGATTTATGTCCCACCAGAAGAATCGAATCGCTAAAACGTTGCGAATAAAAAACGGCACCCGAGACAGACTTGGAGGCGGCAGCGGTGAGTCCACGCTGCGAAAGAAGAAGAAGAAGGCCGTTTGGGTCCCACCACCCGATCCACACGGTCTGAATTGAGTCGTTCCAGTGACCGGCGGGGAAAGTGGTGGGAGGAGATAAGAGGAGGTGGGGGAGCTGCTTTATAGCTCACGAAAAGTGGGATGGGGCGGAGAGAAAGGGTGGAGGAGGAATCTTTTTAAGGGAAACGCATTTCGGGGATTTGTCTCGGGAGGCGGCGGTAAAGGGTAGGAAAGGTATGAGGGTGGTTGAGGGGGGGGAGAGAAACCCCTTTTAAAGCGTGTGTGTGTGCCCCCTCCCTGGGCAAGACGGGAGGCTGCGAATTCCGAGATTCCACGCGGGGTCCAGCATCTCTCTCTTGCCTGGCCCCACTTCCCTCCGGTCACATTCCTCGCTGCCACCCCCACGCCCAGACACACACCCCTTTCTCCTTTGTGAGCCCTACGCGTTCAAACTCCGGTCGCTTATCTCAATGCCCCTCCTGACTATTGCGCCATTATCGCGTAATCACCTCAGACCGCAATTGAAACTGTCCTCACAGCTTAGCAGCCACAAGCATTCGACTCTGTTTGACAATAGGAAAAATTTTCGGCAATGAATTGAATGAAATTTGATTCTCTTCATTATAAAGGGATTTTCTGACGTTATAAGCGCAATTATGTGACTTAAAGTAAAAATATATGGACGAGCAATATTGCAATCTACAGTAGTACAATACAGTAGTCATAAAACGCGAAAAAGAGCATAAAAATAGACAGAAAACTACAAAAATCGTCAGTGAACATTGAAACATTTGGAACGGAGAAAAAAAAGAAAGAAAAATCTCGTAAACAAAGTGTGGCAAATTGTTGAATGAAAATACATTTAATTCGAGACAGTATTGAATGTTGGTCCCTCAGATTTAATTTAATAAAATATGTCTAATGGTGGATACAGTACAGATAGGTAATACTAAAGGATTGCTTTGAAAGAGGCTAGGGGATTACTCGGGTGAGCCTGAAATAGAAGATAGAGACTACTATAAACTAATGGAGTATTAGCGAAAAAATGAAGCACGTAAATAGAAATAACATTATAATATTAATATTTAAATACTTCAGCGTGAACGTAAAATTTCTAACAAATATAAACAACGCACAAACGAACGCCATCACTGGAATCAGTCACTTAGACCCAGCAGGGAAAACGTGATCTGAGCCATTTTTCTTATCAATCTTCGTCGCATGAGTATAAGTCTAAAATCGCGACTGCTAATCTATTTACTCTGAGGTAGGCACAGAGTCTCTCCTCCGCCTCTCAGACTCTTTTCCTCACCTCAGCAGTGGCAGTAGCGACTGTGGGCCAATTTGCGTTTGTTGGGCGAGATGAAGAGGGGCAATTAAAGAGCCCGCCAGAGTCATTTGACGCCCCCGAAGTGGCGAAGGGAGGGAAGGGGCGACCCTCCTCTTCCTCGGCCAATTCTATTTCTCGCACTCCATTTGACCGGAGAGAGATAGAGGGGGGTGGGGGAAAGACAGGTGGACAACGAGTGGAGCTCTGCGGGTGGGACGGAACGAGTAAGTGGGGCAGAAGGGAACGAACCTATTTAAAAGTGGCAGATATATTACAGACTTGAACATCTACTGAAAACGAAATAATATCTTGGCGTCTAGGAAATGGAAGAACCTATTCAGGCTATTTCTTCTTACCTATCCTCGTTGAAAACTTCCGGAATTAATACTGAATCCAAATATCCCTTATATTAACCTAATATACTTAACCAGAAGCATTCTCGATAAGGAATATAGCGGGAGGTGCAAGGAAACCAGCCTTTGTTTGCACTGGCAGGAACACCAAAAGAATAATGCGCACATTGTAACAGATTTGACTGCCCGACTTCCATATAGTATTTATCAAATCCAGAGTGGGAGGGGATGAGTCAAATGGGGCAAAATAGAGGCTCCTTAAAAGTGGCAGATATAAAGCAGACCTGAACATCTACTGAAAACGAAATAATCTCTTGTCATCTAGGAAATGAAAGAACTTATCCAGGTCATGTCTCTTTGCCTATCCTCGTTGAAAACTACCGAAATTGTAATGTAATCAAATTATCCTTTATATTTATATAATCTTAACCGGAACATTATAATAGGAAAGCAAAAATTGGTAGAGGTGGATGAACTCTGTTATTTGGGAAGCAGGATAACTAGAGACGGGAGAAGCAAGAAATAAATTATCAGTAGAATAAACCCAATCAAAGAGAGCATTCCACCAAAAGATCGACCTGCTTACATCGGGAAACTTACACATGGAAGTAAAGAAACAATTTATAATGACCTATATTTGGAGTGTGCTTCTATGCGGAATGTATGAACAATAGCAGAAACGAAGAAAGCAAGGATAGAAGCCTTCTAAATGTGGAGCATCAGAAGAATGATGAGGATCAAATAGATCGACCGAGATAGCAATGAGGAAGTATTAAGAAGAGTAGGAGAGAAGAGAAGCCTCATGAAAACATTAATAGGAAGACGGAACAACCTTATAAGCCATATCTTGAGACGAGATGGCCTGATCAAAAAAATCGTCAAGGAACAAGTGAATGGCAAGAACGGAAAAGGAAGAACTCGAACTAAATATATGGAACAGGTAAAGGAGGATGTGAAAGAGAAGAAATACGTTGGTGTGAAAAGATTAGCTGATAGGAGAATTGAGTGGAGAGCAACGTAAAACCAATCTTAGGATTGTTGAACAGTGATGATGATACTTAAAAGCGCAAGCCATCTGGATAGGCATTCGGCGGGAGGTGCTCGGACACTATCCGTTAGCGATGGCGGCAATACCAAACGATTAATGCGTACATTGTGACAGATTTGACTGCCCCAGTTGCATTTATTACTTATCGAATCTATAAATAATCATGAGAAAAAAATTCCTTTATAATCCGTTAGGCAAAATATCTTCTTTATTTTATTGTCTCCACCAGAACTGGAAATAAAGTGAGGGTCTAAGATGATGTTATTCGCATTTCTCTGAAAGGTGGTTATAACTCAAGAAACCTGAGCATAGCATGTATACTCCGAGTCTCCAGTGACTCTCGACCTTATTCACATAAAAAATGATTGACTCTCTCTGCTCGCTCGTATCATATTGCAATGAAACGCTCCACTTTAGTTCTCGCACTAAATAGTCACTGTAGGGCGAAACAAATATTTCATGAGAGTGACAACTACCTTGAAATAAGTTTCATGACACGTGATAGGCGAAACAAATATTTCATGAGAGTGACAACTACCTTGAAATAAGTTTCATGACACGTGATAGGCGAAACAAATATTTCATGAGAGTGACAACTACCTTGAAATAAGTTTCATGACACGCATTTATACCAATTATATCGAAGTGTTTTCCCTTGCATTGATAAAAATATACTAGCAAGTCACTGTGGAGATACCGGAAGCTAAAACATATATTTATGTAAAAAGCTAAGTACTGTTTCTGGTTAAAAATATTACTAACTTGTAAAGTGCAATATCCATCAGTGGACCGACCAGTACTTAACAAGTGATCGACCAGTTATGAGCGATCATCAGTAGACACGGACCCTGAAGAAGAGAAGACCCTGACGAAGGATGGGACTAGACTTCAGAGGGTGAAGATAAGGTATCAAATATAGGAGCATTGGGCAGATAAGGAAACTGAAAATGGACTCGATACGGTCTGTATATAGAGAGTAAATTGACAGAAGAGTTGAAAGGGAGCAAGTATTGTGAGGGAGATACAAAAGAAATGTTGAGGGGCGATTGGTTATGTATACGAATTCATACGAGGAGGAAGTATTCAGAGTTCTCAAGGTAAGAGAAGGAAAAGAACGAATCTTGCGAAGGCTTGAAGTAAGATTCCTTTTCTTATCCTGTATATGAAGGCGTCTTCCTCAGACTTGCAAATAATTTCTCCTTTCGTCCAAAGCAGACAAAATTGTTTTCACATTCACCTAAATGAAATAAAATATTTCTTTCAATCACAGTTATCCTTAATTTGCATTAAAATTGGTATCTTGAGCTCATTGGCGTGACTAGGAATAGGCTTTGGGGGGATGGGATGTCCTGGGGGGAGGCAACCCCCTCAGGTAACGGGAGGTCCGGGAAAATAAAAAAAATCACATGCCTGGAAATACATTTTACAACATTTTGGCACAAAAAATTTAACTTTAACCCTTTGACTACCAACGGGACATATATGTCCCACAAAGGAGTATTGAGATACCAATGGGGCAAAAGCTTTGGAAAAACCCATATGTTTTTGTCCCAATGGTTGTTTTGGTACCAATTGTTATTTAGGTTGAATTTCCGGCAACAGGTAGCAGCATCTACCTTACTTTAGTGAAATACCTTTTGGTCGTCACCCGTTAGCTCTCCAGTGAACTTACGCTCGTACTGAATATTCTTTATTTTGTAAAGTTATACTTCTCATTTTTATAGTATGCACATATCATAATCATTTGACAGCATTCATTTTACGTGAAGAATTATCAATTTCGCATCCACTGAAATTAGAGTGGCATTTATGAATATATTTTACTGTACAACATGTCATTATGGGAACTCTACATGTCAGTGTGCATCTGTATCTTCTAATCGAGTACCAGTGTGCAACTATATCTTCCTTCCCGACTCCTCTATCCATTTGGTAAGTAAGCTTTCGCTAATATTTGCTGATGTAGTACCTAACCTATGGATAAATTTTCTGTTTTGATTCATGTATTTTCTCTGCACCAGGTTTTACCAGCTAAAGGATCGTGTGGACATCACAAAACGTATTCTTCTCCTGTGATTTCAGCCCATGTTCATTTCATGGTAAATGAAAACCTTATATGATTTATATTGTTTTTATCATCATGAATGTTTTTTTACACAAATTTTAACTCTCTTTCAGATCATTGAATGCTATCCAGTGTTTTTCCTTTGTTGCCCTTTTGACCTATGTCAAAAGTTCAGTGTATGCAGTTCATCTCAACCCGCAAGAGTAAGTAAAGAAGAATATATTGTAATAATTTCACAATATCCAATTTTATAATCAACAGAATTTTTTTATTTTTAGACGTGAAAAATGAGCAATAAAAGGAAATATTCTGAAGCAGAGCTTTGCCAAATACTGGATGAATCTGAAGAAGAATATTTTTCGGACGACTCATCAGATGGGGAATATCAGCCCGAACATGAAAGTAGTACAGAGAGTGATAGTGACTGCTCTGGAGTGAGTCAGGATGCTGAGGACAGTTCGTTAGAAGCTCATGGTGTCAATCTCCTGCACGGGGTGAGTGGCGATGAGGTTCCTTATCCGGCTTCATCTAAAAAAAAGGTTTCTAGTGAAATATGCTGGTCTCCACCGAAGGTATTATTTATTCCTAGACACACTGTGACATTACATCGTAGAACAGCCTCATTATGCAACTTGGATATGTCATCTGACGAAATGGCATACTTTCTAAAAGTGTTTCCTCGAAGTTTGATCATTTTTATCAGCCAGTGTACTAACAAACGTTTGGATATATTACGCAAGAAGAAAAATTTGGTCAATCTCTGTGAAACTGATCCAGGGGAGATATTGTTAGTTCTTGGATGCATGCTCGTGATGAGCTACAATAAAGTTCCAAGCATTTCGGACTATTGGTCGCATAATCCTTCCTTGGGAAATGAGGCAATCAAAGGAGCCATTTCACGAAACAGGTTTCAACTGCTTATATCAAAGCTCTACTTCACAGATCCTGAGCAACCTGCCAGCTCCTCAAAGACATACTATATTGATGAGGTAATATCTTGCCTAAAACATACATTTTCCAAGGCTAGAGATGAAAGCCCCTACCAGAGCATTGACGAATCTATGACGAAATTCAAGGGCAGGTCAGCTCTAAAGCAATATCTTCCCCTCAAGCCTATAAAACGAGGAATAAAAATTTGGGAGCGCTGTGATGCAATGACTGGATATGCATATGATTTGAATGTATACTCTGGCAAGGAATTGGGACAAGACCTACCGGAGAGTTCCACTCTGGGGGAAAGAGTTGTCTTATCTCTAACAAAAACAATCAGAAATCCAGATGTTACTCTTGTTTTTGGTAGGTTTTTCACGAGCGTGCATCTACTAAATAGTATTCAATATCCAGCAGTAGGTACTGCTATTAGTACAAGAAAAAATATGCCGAAATTTCAAGGGAAATTGAAAAGAGGGGAATTCGAATTTCTTGCAAATCACCAACGAACAATGGCAGCCCGGTGGCAGGATAGCAAAGAAGTAACTGTTCTCAGTAATTGCCATGATGCAACAGTGAATACAGCAAACCGAAAGCAAAAGGATGGAAGAAAAGTAAAGGTAGACTGTCCAGAATTAATTTGCTTCTATAATAAATACATGGGAGGAGTAGATCTTTCAGACCAGAAGGTGGGCGTGTATGACTTCGATAGGCGATCTAATAAGTGGTGGAAAAAAGTATTTTATAAGGTACTTATGTTAGCAGTGGTAAATTCATGGATTTTGTATATGGACACAACCAAAAAGGATGTAAGGCTATTGCAGTTCATCGTGCCTTTGGCAGAAAAAATGATGGCAATGGGTAAGGAACAAAGCAAAGTAAAACGGAAGCGATGCAGAGGCAGACCATCAAAAATAGCAAAGCTTATGCTGAACGTCGGTGACCACCTTCCCGTTGAGGGAAATACAAGGAGACGGTGCATGAGATGTGCACAGAACAAAGTAGAAAAGAGAACAAAAACTCTGTGCACAATGTGTCAAGTGCCACTCTGTAGACAATGTTTCACTTCCTATCACACATAGCAATTGTATTCCCGGTTTACTCTGTCTTTTGAAACTTATAAATGTAATTCCCTTTTCAGTGACTACAATATAATTAGAACTGACATTGTCTGCTGAAACTATTGAGCATTTTTGGATATAATGAATATTTGTTTTATGTGTACCAGTATAATTACTTTCAATCATTTCCTCTTATTTGTAACAAAATTGTTATGTTGATATTTGAAAGAGATTTGTGGGAGTATCTTTCAGCTTTGAGTATCAATCTACAAAAAAAACATCAAGATGTATAGCTAATAAATACTTTGAAAACATCATGGTGTTTTTGCTTTTAGAATGGATTGTTACGGGAATATACAGCCAAAAATCTAACGACCATTGGGACGCATGCATCCCACCCTCTAAGACCAGTGGGACACATATGTCCCACCCTGTAAGACCAGTGGGACACATATGTCCCACGCCGTAATACCAGTGGGACACATATGTCCCACCCCTCCATCTCCGCCCCCCCTGATCAAAAGTTCATAATATTGAATGAATATCTTCATTGGAGTAAACAAATCGAAAATATAATGAAAAAGAGCAAGAAATATAAAGGAAAAAAAAGGTAGTCAAAGGGTTAAGAAGATTCAATTAATATTTTTCATAAAAAGACAATGGTTTTTAATATTTTTTATTTCTATGAGGCTTTTGGGGGATCTATCCCCTCATCCCCCCCATAGTTACGCCACTACTTGAGCTGGTATTCTATGTTCATGACGGATCAATTTAGCTCTCCAGATCATGTATTGTACGAGGACGATTCACGAAGCAAATAAATCATAAAGAAAAAAGTGTTGGCGAATGCCAAAGGATGCCGTTTTTCGTAAAAATCTGATTTGCTACATACCCATCAATGTCACTATCAACGAGCATTACAGCGTATTTCAGCAACTTCCGAAAGTTCTTGACGAAAGAAAAACACAGCACTTCCGCCTGTGTGCCCCACTGTCATGGCGATTGGGCATAACGTAGGCATTTGGTGAGGCAACAATAACTGCCGTGGTCCTTAAGTCCGAAAACTATGGCCAACAATGCTCCAGCTGCCTTGGTGATATAAACCCACGAATGACTCAGTTCCGAAGAAGCGAGCCACAGAAGCAAATTTCGATGCAATCATTACACGCAAAATGACCTAAGCGATACATAGTGTGCTAAATCCCGAGGAAACGGTCGGAGAAGGACAACAGGGGAAATGAGATAACAAATTTTAATTTATTTCATTAGTTTTTTTAATTATGTCTATTATTTTATAATTTGGACATGAACAAACATGGGTAATTTTATGTCTTTTATTTCATTTCCTTCCCATTACGCAATAAGAAAGTATTTACAGCTTATTTGCTGTGCCTCATTTAAACTGTATGTCCTAAAAGTAAGGTGTCGTTCACTTTTGCGAATCAGGAAGACTAGTCAAGAAAAATCCTGCAGATGCTCTCAATGAAATTTCCGAAAATAGATACATCTCTCTCACTCATGCTCTCAATAAAATGCCCGAGCAATAAAGGCATCAGAACCTCTTCTGAAGAGGCATTAAAAGTGAATCCTAAACAGAGCAGGGCAGGCAGGTTTTCCTCGCGAAGAGGTTACCAGAGCATAAGAGTGAATGGGGCCGGAGCAGATGCGAAGGAATGGCGGTCTTTCTCGCGTGGTGAAATGGGTGCGTGGCGTCTGGCATATAGCAGCCCGGGCAAAGAGCCTCTCTGCGGAGAGGTGACGAACTGGGCGGCAAGGAATCGAGCGCTTTTATCCCCTTTCCATTTCAGATCCTTTCACACGGGGAGGACCCCCTTAATGGACCCATCATCCGCGGATGCCTGTTCACCATCTCTTCGAGAGCATTGCCCGTAAAATAGTTGTGAGCGATTTGAGAAAAAGAGATGTTAGCTGCTAGTGACGAAATATTGGATGGCGTCTGCACATAGATAGTCTACACTCGTTCAGAAACATTAAGCATGTCTGAGAAACAGGGGTTGGGAAAAGTTAAAGAATCGAATACTTATTATATTATATTTCCGAATACATTCCTGAAATTATTCTTGAAGTCCGAGTAAAAATATTTTGAGTAGATATTTTTACCTAGCGGAAATTTTGTTGCGTGATAATTATTTCCTGCCATTGCTCACTTCTATGATAAATTTTTCTAAGAATCGTGAATCACACCATCAAGTCTGAATATATTAGTGAGCATGCTATCAATTCCAACTTTTCTAGAATCGTGCTATTCAGAGCTAACACACAAGTAACCCTGCTATTAGAATAGGGTGGTTTCCTATTATTTTTTATTGCCTAAATCGAAAGATGCTGGAGTACGAAATTCACCCTCTTAGGTTTTTAAAGGACGATATCTATTTTTCGCGATTAAATGAAAAGTGAAAATTTTCAAGTGAATAAGTGTGAATGCCAAGAAAACTCCGTGTGACGTCGTTCTGGTTCCCGCTGCCTCAAGTTAGGTGACCTTGGGGCGAGGCTTTGAGCGCTCATACGACGCAGGATGCTAGCAGGTAGCCGAGTACCCTGCTAGGTGGTAGCGCTTGGCTTAAATAAGGATTATTAATATCTTATCAAGCGAAGAAAACTTTCCGATCTTAGCCAGTTTCAATAGGTGATTATTAAGACATGTTTCCCTGAGCTCTGTGCCTCATGCATGCATTGCTAACCTCAGACGAAGTAAAACTCCTATCTTCTCGTATAGAAACTAGATCCCTGTGACGTCACGTGGAGTGGCATCGTATGGGCGCCAATCTGGCCTTTTTCAAATGAGGTTAAAATTGACCATTGCCATTCGTCTAAACCGGGATTTCTAAGACGAAATAACTTGTATATTATGAATACACAAATGGAGGGTAACGAATCGCAATCAATGCCTTTCGTTTTCATTGATGAAGGAAACTACGCTAATCTACATGGTTTGTTTCTCCTCGCCATTTATGCCGTCTTCGGTGTCTTTCTTGCTCCCAGTAGGACTTTGTAGCCGTTGACCAATCAAATTCTCTCTTTCTAAAGTTCGCATGGGGATACTCAACTGTTAATGTAAAATAAACAATGAATTTCTTCAAAAATTACATTTTTTTATTTCCGAATAATCTTAAAAGTACAAACTTTTCCATCCGGTTCTACAAAACACGAGTACCTAACTTGCCTTGATAGCATAGCAACAATACCAAATAACGCACTAGCATTACGCCAATGTAAAGACGTCGTTATTTACGTTGCGGAAGTTCAAAGCACTTTAAAAAATAGATTTTACACTATTCCATAATGTTTTACAACCCAACCGGTTATAACGCTTCAATACGTTTTTTTAGGGGCAAGCAAGTTTGGCAGCGGTGTCAGGTACAGGTTAGGCAAGGTACAGGCAAGCAAACATAACAGCATCTAACCTTTTACTGTGTCCCGGAATGGGAAGCGAGTTAAACATAGTCGTCATTTATTGTTTGATTGAATTTAAACAAATAAACAGCAGAAAATGACCTGATATCCTCAACTGTTGCCATTTTTTATCGTGTTAAACGATGGCTTTCATAGGAGATTTTACCTTTTATTTTAGCCTCAAAAACAAATGACGCCTATCAGTGAAGATTTCTCGGGTGTCATACCTGTTAAGGTCTTCCATATCACCTTCCGACGTTCCGATGCGCTGCTCGCTTATTATCCTCAGAGATTAAGGAATAAACTTGGATTCCTTTCCTTAATCCGTGTAGACGATGGACACTAATCTTGGATCCCTGAGGACGATAGGTAAGCACTCATCAAAACGTTGGAAGGGGATATGGAGGACGTTACCCGATGGGAGACCCAGGAAATCTTCCCTGCCATTGTTCACCGAGAAAAAAAAAGAAATTGCAAATGACCCCTGTGCTTAACTCCTTCTTCGATTGTGGGTTAACTTTTATCAGGATTCCCAGCGGGTTAAAAACTCCATTTTTGCCGACGTTTCGTGCTCCGACTCGGGGCTCATTCTCAGGGCTACTAACTGTCGTATTATTTGTTTTTTGGTTGCTAAGCAATAAATATAACGGCAATCAGTTTCCTTGGGGATAAGCCCCGAATCGTATATCGAAACTTAAGTAAAAATAGAGTTTTTTAACCCGGTGGGAATCCCGAGAAATTTTTACCCTTATGATTCGTCGGAAAAGCATAAAATCTTTTTTTTCTGCTTCCATTCCTGGGCACTGTAGAAGTGTCCCTCCCCACTCAAAAGTTTTAGGCCCTTAAAAATTACACTCTAAACTGGTTGGTAATAAAGTAACTGTGGAAAAGTAAAAAGTCTTTTCTTTAAAGTTTTAAGTGTAGTGTTACGCTACAGGTCTGGTGGAAGTATTCCTAGGCGCTGGTTGACGCTAATCGTAAATCGAAAAAAAAGAGAATCGGTGCAAACCTTTCTCGATGCAAAGCGTCGGCGAGGACGAAAGGGAACTCCGCCCGCCCTTCCTGGAGATGTCCTTTTTCGGAGTCCGAGGGAGCGAGCCCCATGACATATTGGGGACCATCGAGGGCCGCTGCCGCCGCCGCCGGCCGTCACTTCAGAGGCAATCGCCACCGCCGCCCGCCCCTTCGGAATGGAGTCGTCGGCCGACAAAGTGGGTGCTGCCGGCGGGGCTATCGGAGGAATTGGGGAGGAAACGACAAACGTAAATTATTTAGGCATTCACCCACTCATTCGCAAGTTTGCCAAACAATGAAGCGTCATCAAGCAAACTTTCATACTCGTTCGTAAATATTTGAAACCGGAAAGAGATTATTGCACTTCTAAAGGAGTCGACTTATGCCCCGTTCACATTACCGTCGTTCTTAACCAGCGTAAGATGACGTCAGAACCAACGCGCGTTCACACTTACCATGTGTTACCATGGTTAGACCCTGGCGACATCTGATGAGTGGTAATGTAATTCCAAGTGAAAAATGAATTGACAAGAGCGAATAACTTGTTGGAAGGAGATAGAGAATGTGCAGGGAAAAGTTCTTGTGTTAATTGCAATGATTTTCAAAATATGTGCATATTATGAGCTGCTTATGAATTAAAACTTGCATTCCAGCGTCGACAATTATTGTTCCTTGCTGCGTAGAAGGTAATTCAAATGTGTTCGTCCAACTAATCATTTCATCCATAGTGTGGCTACTGTTCTACTGCTCTATTTAATACGAATAAAAGCGAATATTAGTGATAATTAGGTTGATATCAACAACATATACTACTACTTGCCCTTGATTCGGATGTGTTGACTAATCATTGATGTAGGTGAAGAAAATCGAGGACCTAATTTTGAGACTTGAGCCTCAATTTGAGACACACTTGTGATTTGGGATGGAGGTACACTTTTCGCTGCATTACATTCTTAGCTATTATTGTTTTCTGATTTTGACAAAGGACATGATCCAATCTGATGCTATACCGTAAATTAAAACTCTTTTTACCTTTTCTTCAAATGTGGACGAATAACTTGCAGAAATGTGACGATTGTTGATTTTAACTTATGAAATAAGAGAGAGAACGTGGTATTTTTTGCGATATGTAGTATCACCCGACGTTTCTAAATTTATTTTCTATCGTTACATCTGACTAGCCGTTAGCCTGATACTTTATATTGATATGGGAAGAACTTTTGTTCAAGGATGAACATAAGTGATCTTTTTCAAACTGGGACAAAGAACTCTTACCAAAACATTAAAATCATTGTAACCTTCGGATTTTTATTATGGTAGTTTCGAACATTTTCCTTAATTCTAGCAAAATATTTATATAGATTATTCAATCTGTCCGTAACAATACAATACGAGCTAATAGCTAATTCACTACGAACTATAAAGTATATCGCATAACTTAAGTCAGGTTTAAAATCTCATAATATACAACACATGACGGAATGAATCAATAACACTTTCCTTAGAATTAATTCTGACGAATATAATTCAACAATAACGGCCGTCTCCTCTTCGAATGCTTTATTTTCTGTTTTCTTTCCTCCTATCCCACTTCGTTGCTGCTTCGCCTTCTTCTTTTTCTAACCAGCTTTTAACCAACTTGCGTTCACACACGCATGAACTACCGCCAACCATGGTCGGAAAACGGTGGTCAGAATCCCAACCACGGTTAACGGGAACTTGCGTTCACACCTCGTTTTGTAACCATGGTCGAGGCTAACCGGCGTAAAAAGAACGTAGTGTGAACGGGGCATTATTGATTCATGCATAACATCCGCATCACTTAGAAACGTCTTGAGGCATAGGCGGATTAAGGGGGGGGACAGGGGTACGTGCCCTCGAACACCCTAGGCACTTAAAAAATAGACGAGATTTTCAATACAAATATCAATAAATTTTATGTTTTAATATAAAATTTATAAATATTTGGATTTAAATAACTTTTATATAAAAATTAAGAGTACGAATTTATTCGTATAGTTATAGTTGCTCGTAGTCTAGAAGTGGTCTAGATAATAGTCTAGATTTGCCAGGTCTCTCCAACACTTTCTCCTTTAAACTTCATTCCCTTCTGCTCCATATTCCTTATTCATATTCTCGCTATTTATTATACAAAGTATTCATTTCTTTCTCTACGATATGTCTATTATGAATCCAGCAAAAGTTACATTTTTTCTCATTTTCGTGATTCAAAAATCGGAGACGATTGGATTGACGCAGCTCTTCATTCTTTTCTCCTCTCTGCTAGCTTTTTCAAAATAAGTTATTTCTACTCTTCGATATCCTTAATATGTAACTTGTTCTATTAAACTTATTCTGAGCCATCCCTTGCCCTTCTTTCCGTCTAACTGTCCTTCGGTCGGAGATAGTTTTCATCCGGCTATAATACCTCATGATGCGTTCCCCTAAGTTATCCTACCTCCTTTAAGGGTTTTTAAAAGATATCTCTTTTTTCTCCACTCTTCTTAGCATTACCTCGTTTCTTCTTCGGTAGATCAATTTTATCGCCATCATCCTACGGTAGCGACACATTCCGAACTCCACTCTTGACTCGTCTGCTGCAGTCAACCTCCAAGCCTCGCTCCTATACATGACTCCCATGCCGAATGTGTAACACCAAATGGATTGCTGCCTTAATAGCATGCTAATATTCCCTGTTCCTGCTTTTATAAAAAGTTTCTACTTGGGAGTGAAAAAAAAATTCGTAAATTTTCCGAAGATACTTATGAATGAGGTGAAGTTGTTGAAATGCCTTTATAGAATTAGCATAGGAATAGGACACGCCAGATGCAGCGGCGCAACTATGGGGGGATGAGGGGATAGATCCCCCCCAAAACCTCAGAGAAATAAAACAATTGTTTAAAACTTTCGCCTAGTTTTGACCTTTAGTAAATGCATCTGCTTAAAGTTAAATTTTTAGTGCCGAAATTATGTAAAATGTATTTTCAGGCATGTCATTTTTCAAATATTTTCCCGGATCTCCCCAATTTTGCCATGGGTGTGTCGCCACCCCAGGCCATTCCATCCCCCTCCAAAGCATCTCCTTAGTTACGCCTCTGACAAAATGCATCTCCTCCTTTGCGAGAGGAAAGGAAGACTCCATGGGAGAGATCGAGGCACAAGTCAATCCCATATGGGTTTCATTCACGTTGCGACGTTACGGGAACCTTTTAATCTGTTTTTAAGCATTCGCCTAGCGGGGAAATAAGTGCACAGTGATCGATTTATTCTTAATATTTGCATTATAGTATTTGAACTATCGAGGAATAGCGTTAAAGTTGTGAATTCGATAGATCATAATCATTACGAACATATTTTTCCGGTAATAAGGCCGAGTCATAGCATGTTTCCCTAAGATATTAAATTGCAATACCGTCAGCGACGTGATTGGTGACTTTAGTGAATCCGAAATAATTTAACTTATCAATTAAAAATAATTTAACGAGTTTCACTCAATATTTTGATATTTTATTTTGGACTACACGCTTCACTGCTCAGCAGCATCATCAAGACTGAATACTCAACAATGTATTCGGTCCTGTTGATTTTACAGGGCAGTGAATCATGTGGACGCAAAAAAATTAATATATTGAGTAAAATTTGCAATTTAAAAGTTCAATTACTTTGAATTTAAATGGAGTTCCACAAAGTATCGGCTACTACAATCACTTTAACCATGTAAACCCATTTGAATGTATCACAATGACCAAATGCTATGTGTATTCGTAATGATGTAATTTTACCAATTCACAAGTTTTCAATGCTGATCCTCGATAGATCAAACACTATACCGAAAATACTGAGAATAAATGGGTTCGACTGCCCTAATTTCCGCGCTGCAAGCATTTTTGTAAACCGTTTAAAACTGCCTTAAGTTAAATGAAGCTTCTACGGTAAAACATGAGGGAATCGGATCATCAATTTGGCAACAGAATTGCCAAAAAAATAGCGGGGCTGTCATTGGATGTCCCTCTGAGATTCACAATGAGAGAGATGAGCGAAGAAAAAGGATAAGGACACCCCTTACTTCGCTGTGGCGAGAGAAAGGAAAAGCGAGTCCGAACAGCAGGAAGAACAAACAGAAAAGGAATATGGAAAAATAAGGTGACGCAGTTTTTATCCTTGCAATGCAACGGATGGCTCTCTCAACAGTGTTCACCACCTCGGCAAAAATTGTCAAAACTTTTGACCATCTCAATTGCCCAATTCGTAAATTGATTCTTGACATGGTGCAATTGTATTTTTCTGTTAATTCTAAGTGGAGGATGAATTTATTAAGTCACTGAGATATATTTTTCATTTTAGGATCGACATTGAAAAAAAAACAGAATAAAAAACGTACAGTTTCACAACAAATTCTTCAAACTCTTATTGATGCAGTTTGACCCTATGAATTAAGATATCATAAAATTGCTGCAAGTATCAATCCATTATCAACGTCGAATGTAAAAATTATGGGTCATTTATGAATAAAAAGATACAAGATTTAAAATACACACGTATGCATCGGGATTTTTTTTGCACGGCGCTATCGGCTAAACTCGTTAAGGATCGAGACAGAAATAAATATTTCTATAAATACATGTTTAGTACACCATTATGAAGCTATTAACTCAACCATAAAAATATTTTGAAAAAATGGGATGCTCACAGAACCGTGACTCATCAAAGAAAAGCGCACGGGGACTTCATGACTGACTACCTCGGGCATTCTAGTTAGGCAAGTAAAAAAGTCCGAGCATTCTAGTTTTAAGGGGGTAGGGGGTTAACATTGGTGGCTTCAGTGAATAAAAGGGGAGAGGGAAAGAGTGAGATAAGCGTCTTTGGAATGGAATCGTCCGTCTACCACTCTCCATGCGCACTCGAAGAATCCGATGCGGCAGGGGAGGGGAGAGGGAATCAGAACGGTAGAAGGGCTAGAAGCGCAGCTTCGCCGGGAGTTCAAATCACTTGCCGCCTCCGACCAGGGAATCCCCCCCGCTTGCATTTTTCAACCTCCCCCTCGCACTTTGGGAATTGAACACCTGTGGAAATATGCACGCCGGCATGGAGGTGTCCGCAGGCGGCATGGATTTAATTGTACCAACGAACGCATTCGAAGGAGAGCACGGAGGTACCTAGTCTATCTATTGAAGTTGCGAATAAAAGGCCCTTTCGCGAACAAGATTTGAATTGGCCGGACGCACTGACTTCGCATCACGAATGCAAACGATTGACTTGTTTCTCTGGTGCCCGATTAAGCACTGTGCAAATTAGAGTTGGTCTGCATACCTGAGGAATGCGCGTAAATCGTCTTCGATCTAGTACTTCAAATAAGTGGACTCCTTTAATTGACATTCCTTATCCCATCACTTATGCACAACTATGCATCAATGCGGTCACCTTTCGACTTTCTGAGCTTGATTACGTATTTGAAACGTACAACAATAGGGAGAGCTGTTGAGTTTGATTAAACTCAAATAGGGTTCATACTTTGAACTATCTGAAATATGATACTGATGTTGGCGTTAGAGGTGTAAAAACGATTACTTAGATAAAAGCATTGAAATGCTTAAACTATTTCGTTAATTGGCTTAAAAAAGATATTTTTCAATTTTCCTAACTATCAAATTTGAAAAGAGAGTATAATCTGAGGTTTCAGGCGAGATGGAGTGGAAACGAAACATAATAAAGAAGCAGGAGCAATTTCCACTGATGATGCTGTAAGCGAAACCGGTAGTACCAATAAATTTAAAATAGTGGAAATTGCTCCTGCTTCTTCATTGTTTGAAAAGAGAGAGCTTATAAAATCTTGAGTATTTTTGCGTGCTATAGAAAACGCTCTGTTTTAATATTGATATTATTCATCATTTTTTGTGATTATTTTCCGAACTACGATTGTAATATTTGTTTTTGAAAGCTTAATCATTTCATTGCCTAATACAGAATAGAAGGAATTAAAAATTTGATGGAATTCCCTCCATTTCAGCGTAAATAAACCGAATTTCAACGGATTGCATCCAGATTTGTTTAAAATACTAAATATTACGAGTAAGCGCTCAACGAAAATCAATATTCTGCGTCCTCATATTTAATCTGCCGCTAAGAATAGCTTTTAAAAAACTTCTGAGCTCAAATTATGTGGTGTTTAAGAAAAATATCTATCGCAGAGTCAAATGGAGAATAAAGTTATTCTTTTTGCTGGTGTAACGATGATAATTCTCGAAAGGAAACAATGAAAACGTAGTCAGTATCAATCAAAAATAATCCTCCGCAACTTTAGATCCCCTGGAGCAAGTGATGGATTTCTCAATTCATTTTAAAAATCATCCTAATTAGATAAACAATATTATGGCCAATATAACAATAGTATTATGGCCATCAAACGCATCCTTATCTTTCCTACTGATGCAAAAATCAATGGAAAAACAATACTTAACAATGTAGCAAAAAACTTAAAAGCGAAAAAATATAGCACGCTTTTTGGGCGACGGGTGATGATTCACATTGAAATAAACACAATTAATTCTCCACAGCATAAATAACCGACCAATGTATCAATAACTCACAATCAGAAATGTAACCACGAAGATAATGGCACCAAGTAAATAGCTAGAAAACTGCTCCGAGTTACCGAAATCGTGCTTAATTAGTGTGCTAATAGAATTTGGTGGGACACAAATTTCAAAATCTTCCACATATTTATACTAGGAACGATTTCATAGATTCGTTATGACAAGTGATGAGATCGTGGTCAAAGGACAACAACGATATTGACACAATGGAAAGGAGAGGATCATTCCACATTAAACTTATTGTACATTGGTCGACCATATAATTTTTCGGCACTGAATTCGAGAGAGGATTGAATGCTGTGCCAAAAGCGGTGGAAAATCCACAGCGCGAGGGGATGAAAGGAATTGACTTTTAAAAAATCAAAAAACCCTGAGTATATTGGGCTGTATCATTCAAATTGGAATAGATCTTACGGAACGTGATAATTTGCAAGGAATACCAAAGCACCGCATAAAACAAGTTGGTAACTTTGCACGCAGTCACGCACTCAAGTGCAAAGTGCATCTATTCCTTACATACATATACCAAGGATGAAATTCGTCATAACAATATCATTTGGCCTAGGCGGGATTTGAACCCACATCTCTCTATTTCCGGGCAGATATTCTACCTGCTATTAGCTATGCCGGTCAGGCATGGTGATGTAACATGGTAGCATACCAGACCGGTAATCAGGAGATTCGGGTTCGCATTTTGGCTAAATTAAAAGATATTTTCAAGCTGAATTCATTTTTTATGTATTTATGTATGGAATAGATCCATAAGATACATATTATTATTAAATATTCCTCACATGGGCGCACCCAGCGAGGGGCAAGAGGGGGCAGCTGTCCTCCCTAGAAGCAAAAATCGCAAATGTCTTTAAGAAAAATAATATTTTTTCAATGAAATAATTTTAAAAACTAGTAAAGAGCGGTTAGTTTTCTTAAAATTCATTTAATTCATCTTTTCCATGCTTATATCTTACCTACAACTTGAAAAACCATGGCTCCCCCCCCCCCTAGTTTTGATCATGGGTACGCCCTTGATTCCTCAAGATATAAAGAAAAGATTCGCGTTTTTTAGCATTAAACCGTCCAGTATGGATTCTTAGGATTTACTCCCGTTCTCAAAAATATCTATTCCTATCCTTATGCAGAGATCATGTCGCTTTTACCGAAAAACTTATAGAAATTGTTGTAAGCATCGCCAGCCTCTAAAAACATTTCGCATCCAATGACTCAATTGTTTAGGAGAAAGGAGGAAGAGGGGGTGATGGAGGTGGTAGGATCGGATGTTCGTCGGCGAACGAGGCGGCAAACAAAGTGGCCGACGAGTTTCTGTATCTGTCGAGTGCTTGCTCCTCTGCGAGCGGAGGGAGAGAAGGGCGGCAAGGCGAAGGGGTGAAAAGGGAAGCCGGAGAATGTGGATGGGGTGGCGAGATAAGGGAGGAAAAATATATATAGAGAGAGAGGGAGAGGAACGTATGTGTTCGTGTGTATGCGAGATGTGAGCTAAACCAGAGAAGAAGGGGATGAAACCCCCCCCCTGTAAGAAGGCGCTTGGGAGGATATCTTCCCGTCGGGGCAAATAAGGACAGACGACTCTATTATACACTTTATATAGTGGCCATATACTTGCTCGTGAGCATATGCGAGTATTTCCGTGGATAGGTGCGCCTCCTGTCGGTAGAGAGGGTTACAAGGTTGGATGGAGGAAGAGCCGAGCAAATGAGCGAGTCCGTTTCATCGAAGCGGCAGGAAGGATCGGATTCCATTGAAACGCGATGGAAATGTTAAGTTCTCGAGCGTGGAGATGAACTCCGTGGGACATATATGCAGGGGAGACACTTAGCCGTCGGGGCAAATGGATTGCGTTGACGGTGGAGCGAAGATGGGATGGCTCATTGCGATGTCCATTCGGACGATGTTATGCGGGAAGAGTGGATGGACCAGGGAACGAAGAATGGTGTGAAGAACTTCACTCAAAGCAGCAGAATGGGGATGATAATGTGATGTCCGATTTTCAATTGTGCCTTCGACGACAAATTATGCAGCTTTGGGGAAAGCAAAGCTTATCGCATTATTAATGGGGCTTACTATTTTTGGTCGGTATTTACAATAATGATAATGTCGTAATCTCTATAGTCTCACGCTCAACTTTTTGGAAGTTCATGTCAACAAATAAAGAGAACAAACTTTGTATTTATCCACCAATTTATTTTCGTGGTACAACTAGCTTCGACGCAGCGACCCAGCGCAGGTACGCGAGGATGACGCCGCTGCGTCGAAACTAGTCGCACCACGAAAATAAATTGGTGGATAAATACAAAGTTTTTTTCTTTTCAATTGTGAATAATAATGTCTGTAATGATCACAGGTTCCCCCAATTACGATCATTATAATATAAATTAACAACACATTTGAAAACATCCATAAGATGGCGGGACTCGAACCCGCGACCGTGGGAACAAGAAATTTAGAGGCTATATGGAGGATCCTCTAAGATTAATTTACTCTTACTTAACGCCATCTGTTTTTATTCTGGAGAACTAAGAGAAAATTTCTTCACACGGGGTACTATTGAAATTGAGTTTAATTCTTTCTTAGCCGAATCTATATCTTTTCTGGGGTATATTTCTCATTTGCATATAATATACATGTTCATATTCATTCCGAGATGTCTTCTTACAATATTCATTGTTGGCACACAAAAAAACAAATGAAAAAATGACTAAGATACTGCGCGTACCAAGCAAAGTTTCATGCACGAAAATTATAATAGAGGATCCTCAAATTGTCCTCTAAAAGTGTTGTCACTCACCGCACATTTAAATGGGTTTACAACAGTCGCCACTCCCGTAGCTGACGGATAAATTGATCCAGGTCTCATGGGGAAGCATGGTTTAATTAGGGGTGCCAACCGAAAGTGACATTTATGTGAATGCTATTTATCAAATTCATAACTCTTCAATGCTATTCCTCGCAATTACATATATTATGTTCCAAAAATTAGATGGAAAAAACGTCGATCACATTGCACTCATCACCGCGCTGCGGACATTTTTGAAAGCCGATTAAAATGCGACCGTAATGACAACAGAAATCTACCTTCTATGGGCTACAACAATTATCGATATGTTTAAATATTGCCTTTCGTCACACAAGCATTTTTCAAGGCTATTTAATCGGCTGTATCGCCATTTTCATTGGCTAATTACTCAGATTACAGAAAATTTTATTTCCTTCGATGCTCGAATCAGCTACAGAACTTTGATGTACGTGCTAGTTTGCCATAAACAATTATTTCTATACTAAATATAAGACTTGTGAAAAATATAAGCAAAAAACTGCTATGGTCACCAAAATGATTGTATATAGGTACCATTTAAGACCGACAAATGTTTAAGGTAGTACGTACACGGCTGTGCAATGCTAAAAAAAACTACTTTTAACATGAGCTATTAAAAGTTTTTTTTTCTTCCTAGATAACACCGAGGTAAAAGCAAAATTTCGTTACATAGAATGTAATTAACTCAATCTTCATCTTTTTATGGAAATGCTTTTACCAGTCAAAATGATTTTTCAAATGGCTGACTTGTTTATTTATTTCTTTCTGGCTTCTTCATTATTTTCTTACTTGGATGTCATTTCACTGAAACCGATGATGACAAATAGATTTGGTAAAATATCGACCTAACTCAATGTAATACTCACTTTGAATAAATTTCCATAGAAAGAAATAGATATCATTATAACCGCACCTAGAGAAATGTGCGCGTAACTTAGGTGAATCAAAAGATATGTCTATGGCAATGGTAAGGCGGGCTTGTTACAAATGAGGCCTATGAGAGGCCGGTGTGAATGAAATAAGAAATATGAGCAAATGATAACGAAAAAACTTGCCAAGGAGGCGCGCATGAAAAACGCATGTTCGTCGAGAGTGCATTGTAACTTCGTGGATAATTTATCAGTTTAACTTCAAAATGGAGATTCCCAGAGCATGACAACACCTTTCTACCTAGATAAGAGAGATGGATGTACAAGAGCACTTGAAATAAAATAGCGGCTTGGATTAGATAGGTAGTGTGTCTTATAAGTGTGAGCGCGTTATGGAAATCCACAGAAAGAGAAAAAGGTTCTGGAATAAAATTCAAAAGTCATAGTTATAAACAGCAGAACGTCTTCGTAAATGACCTAAAGTGTAGGAGAAAAAAATCTATTTCTTAGTAAAACGTAAAGGCATTCATTACATTCATGAATGGGAATGTTTAAAATATTTTTCCATCAAATAAACTCATATTTCACTCAAGAAGGAAACATAAGCCGTAAGATCGTTTGAATTCATATTCGCCCTCTGGTACTTATGGACAAAGCATGTGGCAGTAACATGAAATGCAGTTTTTAGATGATGTTAAACGATGATAGAAATGCTTGTGGTGATTGCTATGAAGGAGATGTATAATACTAGTGTGACAAGGGAGGAAGCGAGACGACGAGTGGCTGTAATATAGGGAGGCGAGTTGAGAAACCGGAGACTAAACTAGGTCTTTGAGTCCTGCCTAGGTATTTATCCTTTTCATACGGTCATTTTTATAATTTATTTTATTCCCCTCTGTACCCGCACATTTACATATCAAAACATACTTCTATGCAAGCGACAAAGACATTTTACAGTCAGTCACTCAGTAATTCAACCCAAAGGTTGGTTTTGGTTAGGTGAAGGTAAAGCTTACGCTAGACTAAGCCACATCTACATCTGCAGCAACACAATACCCTGCGAGCCACCTCTAGGATGTTTGTGCTTCATTGCCTACCCTCACTTTACAAATATTTTTTTTTAATTGTCTTATCAAAGTTCACTGTACCTTTTGTAGTGCTTTTTTGCAAAATATACCAAATTCATTAATCCGCTGATCATCACCATATGTGAGGGAATAGTTAGATAGAGTAGAACGAATTAGTGGGTATTCAGCAAAACTTTATGCATTATTTTTAAATAATATGAATGAAAATATCAATGTTTATTGTTTGCTAATGTATGATTTGACAAAATGTATGTAAGCGGAAGGTTAACAATAGAAGATTTCTTCTTGGATTAAAATATAACTGTATCTGTAGGTTGTTTAAATTTCCGTCAATGCTGCTTCTCTAATTTAGTGGTCACAACTGTTTTCTTCATCTACATCTACAAAATACCCTGCGAGCCACCGCTAGGGTGTTTGGCAGGGGGTGATCATTTACCAGCATGCAATTGGATACCCACATGCCCACCACATGGTCCAAAAAGCGTTACGCATGATAACAAATTATACTTACTAGTCATCAATTCTATTTGTGAGTCCTAAAGCTGCCGTTATAATCTCTAATTTATCGTGGAAAAAACGACATTCTGAATGTATCTGTTCTACAGTCCATCACTCTTATTTTAGGTAAATGATCTATTCTATCGTAGTATGCGTGAAGCTCATACATTCGGGGTAAGGGTATCAGTATCTTTCCCTTGGCTACCTCGCACTTCGAGGATATTAATTAGGGGTTATCCGAAGGTTTCGCCCTGGTTTTAACCCAACCTCATTTTTTAGCAACCATGTACTCTACCCATTAGACTACAAAGCTCTCCATTTTACGGCAATTCATGAATTATTATTAATCGTATGATCATAATTTGAGATGTTATAAGTCTTTGTATTGGAGCGTTAACCCCATGTTTCATAATTGTAAATTTCTTTCTCCTTAGCTAAACCAGGGCTTTGAATAAAGAAATTAGTGAAAAACACTGGTGAGATAATAGTGGCAGTTAATTAAAAGTTAAAAAATTTGAAATAAATAGAGTATAAGAATTTTAAAAATACGGAGGAGGCGACAAAAATATTAAATGTCTGTAATAAGCAAAAATGGAACCTGGAAGCTAAGTAATAAGATAAATAACTCGTATATGCTAAAGTATTTAGGTCGATGTGATGAAACTCTTTCATCATTCGCTGGTGAATTAGATGCGATTTTTCAATTTTTTTACTGTTTATTATTGAGATGGCCGAAGATGATACAATGTACTCTCAACCGGTAGAAAGAATAAACGAATATATAAATATTGGAAAAAATCCGCAACTTCCGCCATAATATAAGAGATTAATAACTCCAATATAGCTTAACTTACAGGTTTTTTACTTTTCTAATACTCTACTGCTTGTTACTCATGTTCATACTGTAACCGCACTGCGGCCAGTTTTTCTTTTTTATTTTTTCCTAATTCTTGAATTTAAAGCTCTGATCAGAAGCAATACAGCTTAAAATCTCGGAACGTAGCATAAATGAGAAATGCTTTATCACAGAATAAGCCGAGAACCACATTAATTACTATTTAATAATGTAAATAAAAATAGGTCAAAAAATGCTATTTTCTATCGATATTCTATTGATCACCAGTGTAAAAGAGAAAATTTTTTTGACCTCTGGTCATACAATACTATTTCATGGGAGTAAAAAACACCAACACACGGCCCCTTTAGCAAGTTTTGTGGGCAACCACAATGGATATATTCTAGGGACAAGTAGACAATTGTCAAATGGATGTTGCAGTAATGAGCATACACGATAAAGATCGTGCTCGTCTGGTTCAGCCACGTTATGAGAATTGATGAGAACAGAGTTACGAAGCAGATTTAAGAAAGAAAAATGAATGGCGCGATTGAACGAAAGAAGCAAGCGAACGAGAAAGTGGTGGTTGATTGAGGATAAAGCGCCTGTGAGGAGGTGTTCCAGGGAGTCTAGCCTACGACGATATGAAAATCATATGAATGGAATGAAATACTAAGTAGTCAGGAAAAAAATAGAAACCAAAGAAAGAAAAGCAACTAGCGCAACTTTACTGATATTATAGGCACGTTTCACAGCAAAAATGAAAAATCATTGACCCAACAATTCATCACAAAAACCGCCTGGGATTTTGCACTTTAGATCGTTACCAATAAAGCCTTTTCTCAATATCTTGGTAACTATTTTAACATGAGTATAATGTGCTGGTATTTGCGTCATAAATTCTGCAAATAATGAATAACCTTACTAAGTCTTGCCTTCAATATAAATCAGTGGGGAGATAACTTCCCGGCATAAGCCGCAATCCAGCATCGCATCGCCGGATACCATATGGTATGCTTTTACTGTATTTATTCGCGGTGATCACTTATGTGATTTAATCCTGAATGTATGAATGAATTTTTACTACACTTTGTTAAAAAAATATTTGGCTTTCGAGCTAAGGTATCTGCACTGCAGTCCTGTATTGCACGGAGTGATGCATACTTGGTGAAAGCTAACTGCATAAAGAGGTCCATATAGTGTGTATACCGTAAGATGGCGCATGGGACCACGAAGGCCGCGAGCAAATGATGGGAGGAAAGGACCGACAATACAACTGTATGGGACCGACACAGGTAGCTGGCGGGTCCGTTCGCCCGTCACTTTCCTCCCCTCTAACGAAGGCAACTAGCACCTCTGATAGGATTATAAACTTTTTTTACTTTCTCAATCTAAATAGCACATTTGTAAAGTACTAAAAAGCTAAGGAGAATGATATAAATCACGAATTGCTCCGATCATAAATAACGAAATGGTCGAAAGTTAAAACAAAACATACAGTATAACGGCTAAAAAAAAACTTTCGACCATTTCGTTATTTAAATATTGAAAGGAGCACTTCGTGTTTTATATCATTCTTCTTAGCTTTTTTAGTACTTTATAAATATGTTATTTATATTGTGAAAGTAAATAAAGTTAATAATTTATTAGAGGTGCTAGTTGCCTTCGTCGGGGGGAGGAAAGGGACGGGCGAACGGACCCGCCAGCTACCTGTGTCGGTCCCATAGTTTTTTTGTCGGTCCTTTCCTCCTCTCCTTTGCTCGCGGCTCAGGTACTTCGTGGGCCCATGCGCCAACTTACGGTATACACACTATAGGTCAATCTACTTTTTCCCTATTCACTTGTTTTCCGTGTAGTTCGTGGGTCGTTGTATTCTGGTTTAAGATGAATTATCAACCCATCCCAAATACCCTTCGCATTGAGGTAATTCGTATAGGGTAAAATCTCTCCCCACTCCTACACAAGGGATCAGCCCCTTCGCTATGAGCGAGCAAGAACCCTTTTATATTTTCACAGTCTAAACGAAGAGCGGAGGCGAGGGATGATAATGAAGAGGAGGAATATATGAGGGCGGGGCTCCTGTGACGTAGCGTTTGCTTTCGTTTCCTGAAGCAAATGAGAAATATTCGTCCCTCCTTTCATTCCCAAGATGATATTATTGTTATGATGTAGATTAATGAAGCAAGGGAAAAATTGAGGCCGTAAAGAAGATTTTATTTATAAAATTTGAAATTGTCGCACATTATTAAACCAGTTTTACCTGCAAAAGAATCTTTAGAGTTGCGCCTATGATATTTTAAGACTAAAAACCGAGCATACTTCAAACAAAAGTTTTTCGATTGAATTTTTTGGCTTGTTCCTTTGTTTTTAGCTTTTGTTCGGATTTATTGGATCAGTGTTTTTTTCTAATGGCAACGCGACTGCAATACGTGCTTGTAAAAAGGAAATAAAAAATACATTAAAGTATTTTTTTTAATCAAAGTCAAATTAACACAAAAATGCTAGCATTAATCTGCTCTCAATATCCGCAAACCTCTTCAAAATCTATTGAGTGACTGTTGGTCGTTGACTACAAAATGATATGAAAATTTTTTAGGCCTTATAAACGCTTGGCATTTATTTCTTTTAATGAAAAATAATTTGAAAGGCTGAAATACAACTCTTAAATTAGAAAAGGAAAATGCATTGATTTTATCGAAAATTCTACCATCAGTATCGTTATAAAACTACTGCCAGCGACAAAAACAATGTATATTATTAACATATAAAACGCCTAAGCATTTCTGTCACCAGAGAATATATAAATTTGAGCGGGAGTTTTGCATTTAAAAATATGCATGTTAACTCCCTCCAAAAATATGGCTTCAACAGCTCAATGGTATAAGAATGCAGCAGGCAGGTAGAATCCGCGATTCAACTCCTGGTCTTGATGAACTTGTATCAGTCAGTACTCCAGGATCACACCACAGATGATTTTTTTGCTCCATCCTTTGTTTTTAACTTCTGTTCGGATTTATATAATTGTTTTTAATGGCAACATTACGGTAATAAGTGCTTGTAAAAAGGAATTAAAAATACATCCAAATATTTTTTTACAAAGCTTATATTACAGAGCACTATAAATAAAAATTCTTTCAGGCTCGTAAACTAACAAAAGAAGCACAACAGACCTGCAGCGTCGTTTTGTTCCAGCTGAGACGGAATTCATAACAAACGGGCCACATCCCAGCTCTCATAGTATTAGAACAGAGACAAGGAAACATCACGTGAAAAATTGTGTGCGCATAGGCACTCAACGGATCAGAAACATTGTAAATACTGACCAGAAAGGTCTTGCAAGCTTCGAGAACTGGTATCGGCGGCTGAAGCTGAATATCAAATGGACGTCTAGAGCGAGAAATGAGGAGGCTTAACGAATGATAGGACAGGAAAGGAAACTAGAGCACTATACGCCAGAGAAAGACCCAGAAGATAGGTCCAGGGGCGCAGCTAGGAATTAAGGCTAGGGGCGGTTTTAGGCGCGACTAGACCTGAGGTGTGTGGTATACCCGCTGGAATAAGCGGGAGGTGCGGGGGCCCTCCCCCAGAAATTTTTGAAGATAAATGATTCAAAATGGTGAGTTTTATGAATTTGTGAGGGATATTTTATTAATCCTTACACTCTTCTGAAAGTAAATTAATCAAATTAAGTGAAATGGATTAAACTTAAAAGTTTCTCTCAGCTCTGTGGGGGGTTTTATCCCCCAAAACCCCCCTCGCTGCGCCACTGGATAGGTCATGTCATTAGACGTAGCAAATACGTGAGAAAAATAATATTGGGAAAAAAATAAGGAAAATGGAAATGAAGACCTAGAGTTAAAGAAAGAAGAACGTCAATTAACGGAAAGAAACTGACTTCTATTAGGGGGAACTTGAGGACTACAGCACATATCAACCTTATCATTGCATTACTATGAATGAATAGAAAGAAATTTACTTGCAAATCTAAGAAAATAAGAAAGTGGGCGCTTTTCCCCGAATGTGGACCATTGGTTATCAACATCAATCTTCACTTAAAGTGAAGATTTTCCGGGTCTCACACCGGGTAGGGTTTTCCATATCTCTTTCCGACATGTCCATGTGCAATTCGCCCATCGCCCTCAGGGCATCAGGAAACCAAGAAATGTTTTTGTTCGCCGAGAAAAATCCAGACATCATATCAATCTCCATTCTTCAAGCTCCCGCCATTGAATTGGAGGGAGATGACGTTTGTGCACTGAATAAAGTGGTGAATGAAAAAATAATTTTCATAGAAATACTTTTTCTTGATGAAACTTTCAGTAACGAGCGCTCAAGAGTCGGCCTTTCCTCGCCTGAGGAGGGCTTGAAGGACCCCCAGGAAGAGAAAGGAAAATACTCACGTACGTAGTTTAGTTTGGGCCTCTGAAAATAAGGACATTTTTTCGGTAAACCCTTCCTTCACGCAAACAATCACTGCATACTGATAAGTATACTACACCTTCTACGTAAATTCAAGACCAGTTCATTTTCCGACGAAGATAGCCACATCTTACGAACGCCAACATACTACGCTAGATCAGATCATTAAAATAAAATAAGAAAGAAAATCTGTATAACAGAGTCAGGAAGTCATTTTTCCACGACTGGTAAGAGACTATATCGACAGCGTCAGGACTTTCTAATAGATTATTTGACATGTAGTGTAGCCCACTGACTCATGTATTCCATTTTTACGAATTTTCCTAGTAATCCTATCAGCATGTTTTGCATATTCTAGCTGTATTGGCAGATTACCTTCATGAGTAGTCGGCAAGTTTTGCCTTTGCATGAATGTGGAATTATAGCTTGTTGGTATGCATAACATTATTACGTCCGTGTGGGGTGCAAGTGTGAATTCTCCAGCATACTACATGCTTGTGATTGATCACCCCCGCCAAACACCCTAGCGCAGGGGTTTTCCACCTCTTTTAATGCAAGGGCCAAAAATCGATTTCACATCGTCCGTAGGGCCACAATACTCCATGTCACATTACCACCACATCAATAAAATTAAAGAAAAATATGATTTCCAAGTGCAATACCTAATCATTATTGGTTAAAAATTTCAATCAATCATTGCGATTTTTTAATTTTTTTATTTTTGACGAGGATATTCATGTATATTTTATACTGTGTGGCGCGATAATATATTTTCTTTAGCCTCTTGGAGCCGCAAGAAATTAGCCGTCGGGCCAGCGGGTTGAAGACCGTTCCCCTAGAGGTAGCTCGCCGGGTATTATTTAGATGTGGGAGTACATCTACCTACGTTATGCTACTGGGGTGCCCCCGTAGGGTCACTGCTTGGATGGCCCGATTCTCATCATACAGTGGGATTACGCGCCACCCGCGCCGCGCGAAATAAAGCCGTGAGGGGAACCGGGGAAAGAAGAGGGATTATCGGAGACAAGGAGCGACCCGCCTGCCGAAGGGGACGCTGGACAGAGAACCGCGATGAACCAGAAGGGAGGGTCAGCCGGGACACCCCCGCCGGGGGTGTGCAAACAGAACGGCGAAGCGCCGATTAATCGCCCTTCGGAATGCGGAGTCGGCCCAATCGTGCGTGTCTCTCTTTGCTCAACAACTCGCAGTTGATCCGCAGATCGTGCCCGGGAAGGGGTTTCGCCGAGGGACGCCACCGATCTGCAATTGCTCGGGGAATGCGCGTCGATTTGCAGCTCGAGTTACGTTGGATCCACCTCGAAAATAAATTAAATTTGATTTTTTGAACATCAAATCTTCTATATTATTTCTACTGTATAGATACCTTTTTCTCAACTTATACGCAACCAAACTCTACAAATGAGGTACCAAAATGCACAGAATTTATCAGAAAACATGCGGCAGCATATCTCACTTCCGAAATATTGCTATTGTTTCCTAAAATTGGTTTTTAAGTAATTAAAAACAAAAACAAATATAAAAAAACCGGTAAATATTCCTGACGTTAACGGAGCACAAACTGATACATTTGTTCATTTGCAACAATATCTCGCATTTTTTAAATAACTTTTATCAAAATGCGGCTGATTCCACATTCAAGTCTCCTGTTGATACGTAAGTATGAGACATCATGTGCGTTTAACAGAGGATAGTGTAATTACTTCCAATGTTGTGTTTAAAGAGGTCCTCTGACCTCAATTTGAACATTAACATTCCAATTAAATTTGTACTTAAGACCCTGCCTTTTTTTCTACATTTTAAAATTAGAAACGCGCCTATCCCTCTGTGGACCTGCATTGAAAAGAGCGGGGGAAGCCCGCTGGGAGCGGGCGCAGCACGCTCGTATATCCTATCTTATTAATCCGACCCACGCGAAAAGATAATGCACCCCTCATGCAGTATTTGTTCTTCTATCCAGAAATTTTATTATCAGATTGAGGATGCTCTTCTTCGTGTCTACTGATGAAGGCTATCACAATATGAAGTTTTTCGATACACACTCTCACTATCTCCGTGATTCAACGCGTAAATTGGTTTGGATAGGCGAGGGCCGACCTCATCCCAGAATAAGTCACAGGCGTGTGAGTCACAAACACAGGGTAGGGGGCCAGTTCCTTTCCCTAGGCCACTTCAAGATTAATGTGTTGAGTTTCCGAAGGCTTCATCTAGGATTTGAACCATGGACTAATAGAAGCAACAAAGTGATATACTCACTGGGCCACTACGCTCTTCTGCAGTATACCATCTAATTGATTTCATACAAAATTTTACCATGCTCCGTCGATAGTGGCCCAGAAATGTTGGGCATCCCACCATATTGATTATGAAAGCTACGCTACGCTGAAATATAACTTTTTTATTTTTATAGAACTTTAGTTCCCAGCTTTGCAGCTGTCTATTGAGAATATCACTTTTAACTTAGTTTCTGGCTGGAAAAATATGTTGGAAGTAAGGAAATAAAACTTTGTAAGGTTCTACTTCCAATATGGAGAGTACAAATTCACAAAGTAAAGCCTGAAGTTATTAGGAAAAATATGTAGTAAGGTCATGCCATGGATTCAGTTAAATGGGTGTTAGAATATAGGAAGGGTCAAGGGCAAGGGTGTTACTATGGGGGGTGACGGGATAGATCCACCCCCCCCCCCCCCCCCCCCAAAGCCTCAGAAAATGTTATGGTATACAAACTAATGTTTTCCCTGCTGTGATTATTTACCGCAGAATTACGAGTATAACCCAAATTTTAAGTGCCAAAATGGTGTAAAATGTATTTCCAGGCATATGAGTTTTCAAAAATTTTCCCGTTGCCTGGGGAGGAGTGGGGTCGCCCCACAGACTTCTCCATCCCCCACAAAGCATATTCCTATTTGCGCCATTAGTCAACCGTGGTTTTCGGAACTTCATGTTTATTTGAAGTTGATGGGGTGTAATCCCGGAAGGGAGTCAGCAATTCATTATTAAAGAGTGAAAATATGTAGAATAACGTATTAGTAAAGATTTCAGAGTGGTCAATAATGGGGTTAACCTCAGGTCTTTTCTGATATTTTTGTTACTAATGAACCATGGAGAACCGAGGATTCTTCAAATAATGTCGTTCTCTGTTGATTCCACTGGGTTGATGGGTGGGTGATACTTGCCCAGGCCCATAAAAATATGGATGACTATTATATTTAATGAATTTGCGAAAAATGACATTTGGCGCCCTTTAGATGCCTCCATTTCATCATCAGAGATAACACAACAGTTCGTTCCAATAGTTAAAAAAAATTAATTAAAAGAAATAACTGAAGTGTTCTCTATGATGATAGAGTATTTATTCTACCCACTGACAAAGAAAATATTTTGACAGTTACACTGTTTCATTGTTTACTACTCCGTAGTTAACTTGTCTTGGATACGAAAGAGACAGCGAAGTTAATTAAATGAGTCCTTATTAAAATTTAAACACGTGATGATTATTCGTCACGAATGGATCATGAAGAAGGCGACGGGCATGTAATTGAAAGAATACGAGCCTCTATATTCGTTAAACTTTAACACAATTGACAATAGCATAAAATTGGTGAACAAGTCCACTGTTTTCGTTCGGCAGCTATAGTGTAAACATAATGTGTTCGGTTGAAACATCACCACACGGATAGTGACGGAAGATATTCGTCATCTAGGGAGTTAATAATGCTTGAAAAGATATTCGTCATCTAGGGAGTTAATAATGCTTGAAAAGCTAATCCACATTATGATTCAAAAATATTTTCGTTCACATCAATGTTATCCATAAAGTAATTAAGGTTTCACAGTCTATCCATATATGGGCTATCAGACATTATGAAGATATTAGTATCGGAGGCATTCGGGAGCAGCTGCGTGTTACGCTTTCTCGATAGAGTTATCGCGGTAATTGCAGGATGCATCATCAGGCGATGAATAAAAATAATCACCGATACTGATGAAAAATACACCGATACTAACAAATCTCGCTGCGAAAACCAACAAGATTTATGTAGAATTATGAAGATATACCAATGTTAGTAACGGATTTCGGGCTTTCCTCTGCCGTTACTAGTGTGGAAAAACACCGCGGAAACCTCAGATTCAATATGCCATGTGACCTTGATACAGTGGAAAACTGCAGCACACAGAATTTATTTTCATCAGTATCTTTGACGTCATTGTCGCGACGATACCCACGAATTGGTCAAGTAAAATTGAGGGATTGAACGAGCCCATTTTCCTTGTCTCTAGCTTGAATTCATATTCGCTACCTGAAGTCGCATATTGACTTGGAGATGTGCTGCTGGCCCGACGTTCACCTCTATGACCTTTGACCTCCGTATGAACCTTGGAGGTCAATTAGTGAATAATACGATCATTAGGACAATACTATCGACTTGGGCACCCATGGATCGACACCTTTGTTGGTATGCCACTCTTTTTGCCACCCTTATGACCTTGACTGTGAGCTTACTGGGTCAACGGTTGAATTTTCTTAAATAAAAGTTTTATTTTCGGGTTTTTCGTGCCCGAAAACCTAAGAATCTTGGTAAATGAAATTCAGACTTTTTTCTATCTCGATTTTTTTAAACTTTGAAACCCCATAAGTCAAATTCAAATTTTTTGTTTGGAACCACATTGTGAGGCCAGAAAGTCAAAATTGTAAAATTCTGCTTAGACTCAACAAAACTCAGGACCTTTTCCCGTAAGTATGCCAATTTTCATGAATATTGCTCGATGCGAAGTTACTAAAATTAGATGTCAAAAATGACACACGAACTGTGGGACAGTCTTTATATGTGAAATCATTTTTCCCGAATCCCTCAATCACTAACCCAGAATAAGCCCACCCCATAGAATTAACTAGGATTAGCCCTGCTCGACCTCTTCTTCCTTCGCTCCTCAGCCCGCGAGCTCTGCCGAGCCTCTTCGAATGGGACCTCTTCGGCGTACCCGCGCACCCTCTCTCGGAAGAAAGCTCAATCGCTTCTTCGCGCGTATACCTCCGTCCCCGCTTCATCCCCATCGTCCGTCGCCGCGCTCATAATAAGTCATTCGTCCTCACGGAGAGACAATACGAAGGCGTGTGCCAGGGAGCAAGTACATAAGAACTGCACTGACACACACCGTCCTCGGCGTAGGTAATGGCATTGTGTCCATAGCCCAACGTCGGACGCTGCAGGCATGACAATTAGCAGAACTGCAAATCGGGGTGCACCTTCCGGCTAGCCACTCCAGGCAGGATAAATTCTTTGTCATGCCAGACAGCGTGTAGCATATGGAAATTGCATTTGCTAACAAAGTTGGTCCACAACGTATTAACCCGCGGTCATAGAAGTGTTTCGGATTTTTTTCGCGAGTTTCACGGGTGCTTATTCAAGCGCCTCCTATAAATTTTGTATTTAATGTGAATTGTTTTGAAAAAAAATCCCAAATGAGTTTCCAAATGAAAGGGAAATTTTCTATAAAAATTCCTAATACACGGGAAATTTCCCATAAAATTTTAAAGAAAATTTTCCGTTTTTTCGTAAAAATTCGTTGGTGGTGAGGCAAGGGGAGTTTACTGTCTATAATTTAGAAATAATAGCTTGTGTCCCTTTCTTATATCAGATTTTTTTACGATTAAAGTGTGCATTTTATAGTTAGTAGTATAGTGCAGATACTAGTTTGCTTATATTTTTGGGGCTACTTTTGCAACTCTTGGAGGTCACATGCGGGATCGGCAGCACCCACCTCGCTACTTGTAGACCCGTCTTCGTCCGCTGATCATGGAGGGAAGAAATCGTAGCTATAATGCGGAAAAAACAGAATTAAACTAATTGAACCCCAATAAAGACACTAAATTGTTTTGGCAAAGAAATAAGAGAGGCCATTTTTAGGTTAGAATCCAAGAATGGTAAAATTGATCGTTAAATATATTTTTACCTAATTATGCATACAATATGAGGTGGGATAACTAATTTGGACGATAGTTGATATAAGCGTTACCATGGGCGGATTTTGTAAATTTAACGGATTATGATTTCCATCATTTTGGGGATAAAACTCCATAAGACAACGTAAAATCAGGGCGCGGCAAAGGAATTAATTGCTAGGCACGTCGGAGCAGATTCTCGAATAGCCAGTAAAATATAAAAAGCATGGTGAAATATAAAAATAATCACCATGGAAGTAGGTAATTTTGAATGTGTGCTGATAGTATTGTGTTCAAAGTAATCAATTTCACGCCTAGATGTGGAAATATACTACAAAAAACTGCATAATTCCAAAAAAAGAGCTCGCTAAATAACCTTGGAGGGCAAGGAATACGAAAAGTATAGCACCTCCTTACAAAAAGCAAAAAATTGTGTTTTCTGGGTCATTTTTATTTTCTTAGTGACTTAGATTCCCAACAGAACCCTAACTATTAAACTCATATCCATTCTTTTTTAGCTTCATCTACTGCGCCATCAACCTGCTCTGACTCACATGTGTCGCCACTGTTAGCCGTCCTCCTATTCACCACCTTTCTCATTTTCATAAATTAAAACGATAACATCATCCCCATCACTTCGAATAGCGTTTCTTTCAATGGAGTGTCCCCAAGAAAGATTACTTCCAGTTAACTTGGTGGTGTCAACGTTTCATTTTGTCTTTAAATGAACGCCTAATTTCATTTGAGCCAAGCCAACCGTTACGTTGAGAGAAAATGAATTCATTTAATTGCTTTTTTAGCATTTCCATTGTATTCTTTCACAAAAAGCGCTATATTTAGTGACGCTATATATAGCACATTGATTATCTGTTTAATTTGTTGGCACCCGCAACATCGCATTACCATTTCAAACTTTAGATGAGTATCAGTTTCTTTGTAAGCTATTTCGATTGTCACACGCGTTTGACAGTTTATTTTTTCCTCGCGAATTCAAATTACCTTTCACAGTCACAATTTTTTATTTGGAATTTGTATTCTTAATTTAATAAAAACAAATGTCAGTGAACTTTGATATTGCACCAAATATTTCACCTGTGAGCAGTAGCGGATCCAGGATAGGGACAAGGGGGGGCTAAGTATGGGGTAAACCCCCAGAAGTATTGCGGGTCAGAACAAAAATCACCATTCTATCTAGTGTAAATTGGATGTCCAAGGGGTGTAAAATCGCGACTATAAAATATAGACCCCTTAGCCCCCCACCCCATAGATCCGCCACTGTCTGTGAGCAAAGAGTTTTTTTTAATGAGTCACCAAATACATTGAGCTGTAGTCGTGATATTAAATTTCCAACTAGCCTTTCCAACTAATACTTTTCGATAAACTTGATTGTTTCTGGCTTTACTTTGTGAAAATCCATTCGTAATAATAAAACGTTATTGTACTTTTCCAATGATAGAAGTGGCATTTACAGACTCAAGTGCAGTGACTGTGAGACCTATTACATAGGCCAGACTGGACGTTCGTTCCGAGTAAGAGCAGAGGAACACGGAAGGCATTTGAGAAACGGGGAGTTAGAAATATCGCATTTTGCGAAACATCTATGGGAGAGTGACCACAGGAGCAATTTTGTTCCGGAAATTCTCCACCTTGAGGGAAAGGGAAGACGGATGGACTGCTTGGAGGAGTTGGAGATAAGGAAGCATATAAAAAATGGAATTTTAGCAAATGAAAATATTTTTGTAAACTATTCCCCGCTCTTGGAGATTCCCCTGAAGCTGAGTGACGCTCCAACCCCAACGAAACCCTCCCCTACCAACGTAATAGCAACCAGATAAACAAGAACAAAATAACTGTTATTATAACGTATTCTGTACCTGATGATGGGTGCTTTCCATTCATGCGACTCACGCGTCGACTTGTGTCTACTCGCGTTATTTGTTTATAACTCTCCTATTCCTGAGCGTTACCGTTTGTTGACTTGTGTCACAACAGTCGGCGACACACACCGAATGGAACACGAAAACCGCGACGCAAGTCGACTTGTGTCGACGTGCGTCAATGAATGGAAAGCACCCGATGTCGCCTCTGCGACGAAACCGGTCGTATTAATTAAATCGTGTGGAAAAGTACAATAACGTTTTATTATTAATACTTTTCGAATTAAAACTCATATCTTTGCAACGAAAGCTTTAAATAACTCAACGAGCTTAATGAGACGATTTTGTAATACTACAGCTATAATCGCACCTCCAGACTTGAGACCACATCTCAAAGAAGTAAGTGAACAAGCGCAAGTTGCTAGTACTAGGAATCGACACTAGCTTAGCATTGTTACTCATATCAGCTACTTACTTGCATCAATATCCGAACAGAAAATTGAATGTCATGAATATATCCTTTACTAGGTTTTGATTACTTTAAAGCATGATATTTCGTATAATATTTAATATAATATAAATAACTTATAATACAATATATAATATTCCTAATTACTGTTATAACATTTCATGCGGGGTATGTTATCCAGTAAAATATAAATTATCTCCATATAATATTTACACTCTGTGATATTGCGTCGTATTTTAAGCTTATTCATATTCAACCACCTGTCTGAACACATGCTAAAAGCATTAATTAGTCCATGAAAGTCTACTTAAAGTCCATCACGAACTACCATCCTACCAGTGAAATGCATGAAATACATGGAAAATATGCAGGAATAATTGAAATAGTACGACTGCATTTTGGTGGGTTGATTTGACTCTTCCAAACACATGACCCGTTACAATCGTACCAACGAGAAATACCTCCCGATTAGAAAAGGCTAACCTATTATTTTTTTAAACCTCCGATTTCATAAAGTTTGAAAAGCCAAGAGTCAAGTTCATTTCCTTCTTGCTATCTGTCAACTACACTTCGATCTATTCGCGACTAAAAATCGACGGCCTTAACCTTTTCTGTGATAAGTTGATGACGACACGAACTCATGCTGAGTGGGTCACCCCATTTAAGCTACGCCTCTTCTCCTCCCATCATTCTCGCGTGGTTCGTTGTCGTTTACATTCTTGTTGATGATTCCTCTCTTTGATGAAAGGTTCTATATAAATTATTCTGAATTAGGACGATTTTTTTCGGGAAAACTTATCTTCCTCTTCCATCCTCCGAATTATTGCAATGGCTTGCGACTTCGTGGATGAGAGAATGACCCCAATCCGTTGTTCTGAAGAACACTAGTCAACTCATGGATACTTTATTTTCTGTCCGCTGTCATTAACTAAGCATTCACGCTGCTATAAGAAAATTACTCTTTTACAAGGCAGGCCAAAGTTCCTTTATAATAACTCGGATTCCATAATTAATTTTCGTGTTTTTTGAGTCTTTAATTGGGAGCCATAATTTTCCGCCGCAGGCTTGGTTGCCAAAACGAAAGCGAGGACTTCCGCCGAAATCAGTGGCGATGTATATAAGCATGAAAGGAGAGATGGGGTGGCATAACAACACTGGACAAGTGCGGGCGCAGGCATAGCGATGCTGACCGGTCCCCGCTTTACCGGTTCCCACACCCGCGGCACCCCCCCACCTGACACCAAGTGGCAAGTGGATTAAAATGATCTCCACGGCAGCAGTGGATTTATGCGCAAACGGCCCATTCCCTGGGCACGCCACGGTCTCGGATGTCATTATTAAATAGTGACCACTTAAATGCATCGCTATGGCCAATCATCTAAAAAAGACTCGAGGGCCTTCTCTAACCACCACCAACCGCTCACCCCTCTGGGCTCTATCTACACGGCCCATCTACTTCCCCTCCCTTCCTCCTCTTCTCCCCCCCACCCCCTACGCACGCATTCCCTTCCCCTCCCCTCCGCCCCCCCCCTCCACCGAACACCTATCATTTTCCATCTCGGACCGCCTTCACCCTTGCCTCGGACGCAAGCTACGCTAGACAACAGCCCAGCTGTCACCCCGGAGACCTTAACGCGTGAATCAAACAAGTAACTGGTTGAAAAGGGTCTCTCCCCTTTCCTCGCTCATTCCTGTTCTTTCCCTCTTCCCCCTCTCCCGTAAACTCCCCCTACGAGCCCCTCCCCCCCATTCCAACAACCAGTTTCGGTCCCCGATCGGGCGCCCAAGATCCCCTTTCCCCTCGTTAAAAGAGGACCTTAATTCTTCGCTCAAATTACGAGTCGAGAGCGGGGGTAGGAAGGGAAAAATGAGCTAAAAGGTTTTTACGACTCGGGCCAGTTTTCCCCGACGGCAGTTAATTTTCCTGAAAGGTGTTTATTAAAACAGTAAAATTATTCAAATTGCGGTTTCATTCTCTTAAATTATAGCATTAACACGGGAAAATACACGGCGAGCCAACCGATGACTCACTAATGGGTTTATTCAAAAAATCCACTGTGAGAAGATTGAGTCGGCGGACAAATTACAAATTAACGAAGTCCATTTGCAGGAGGTTGCTTGTTAAAAAGCATCGGAGTCCAACGCCACGCCTGGTCACCCGCATGAGACGGAGTCAGCAGCACCTGCTACTCCCAAGTGCGTCAAGGTAGTACTTTAACTCTACTCTTCCCTCAAAAGATTCAGCTTTAGTGAGGTAAGAGAAAAAAATACTCTGTGTAGCCGTCGCTTGTGCTTTTAAAACCATGTCCATACATTATAATAAGTGAGAAATAAAATTTAACACTCTCCCGAATAACAGAAAATATGTAAACTTTTCTGGGGATTCCGCGCGGGTAAAGATTTTGTAAGAGCGCAGACGTTTCGGGTACCGACTCGTTACCCATTCTCACGGCTACACGCTAAAGGTAAAACGCTGTAGCCGTGAGATGGGTAACGAGTCGGTACGCGAAACGTCGGCGCTCTTACAAAAATTTTACCCGCGCGGAGTCCCGAGAAAAGTTTATATATATATTGAGAAATAAGTTTCGAATATGGAGGCAAGCGTGGCAATGCAAGAATAAGAAACTTTTGAGGATGGGTTAATTTCCCATTGAACACCGTCAAAATTGAGGACTCACAATCGAAACAAACTTCCAATAATGCTCTTTCCCTATATTGCATTTTTTACACCGGCATAATGCAAAGAGAACAGCTCTACCGAACACAGTGTATCGAAATGCTTTAAACCGGGTGTTCTGATGTTTGGGTCATCTTAAAATAGGTAGATTACTCGAGTATCTTTGAATCTGAAGCGCGTCTATGTTGATAAACGCATTGAGAACTATTGTATTTCACTCGACATGCATGGCATTTTACTCGATTCAATGGCTAAATGGCTAAATACCTTATCTATGCCATTAACATTAAAAATTAATTATGAAATTCAATACGTTTAGCGTTACTTTCTCAAAGAAAACACCAAAAAGTGTTCGTTGATATAGCGACAATTATCGTTATAGTACTACTTAGCTTTTATTCATAGAGAGCGTATTGAAATAGTTAAGTCATTGTGACAATATCATTTTAATTAAAATTAGTGTATACTAAATAATAAGCAATAATTTTAATTATTCCCAGCAGGGAATTTTACCCCGGTAGTTTTTTTTCCTCTCTATTTCTAAGATTTACGATAGGATGAAATTATCAGCGCAAATGAACGTTGAAAAGACTACTGGCTATGAAAAACGGAGAGAAAGATTTAAATTTTTACTAAAAATAAGTAATCCTCAAAATTAGCTCCTTAAGCATTTTTTTCTTCTTGCCAATTGAGATAGCTTTAAAAATAAAGTGACCCTTATTTTCCTGTTTCTTTTCCGCACGTCACCTACTTCTTGAGATATCCCCGACGAAAAACGGACAAACCTCAGACACTCCTGGAGATAAGTGGGTGATGTCACAATTTCTTTCCGAAAGGACCACCACTTTTCACCTTTCCCTTCGCCTCGCGCATTATTTTCACGCGGTTCTTTATTGATTTAACCCTTGCATGTGATTGCTTCCCTCAATAAAAGGTTCCTCCCTGTGCGATTCCATGAACCAATAGTCTTGACGTCACCAACTCATTAAAAAGGGGTCAGCAACTTTTGCGTTTTCTTATTGTAAACTCATCACGGGATGGCAGAATGGGGATTACTTTTATTTCATCGCAACTTATTACTCCCTTACGTCCACTGAATCCCTTTAATTAACAACGATTGGAATCTGAGTAAAGGACTCTATTATGTCGAGTCGCATTTCCGGGAAAAGTAAACATTTATACAAATTTTATCTAACTTTCGTCCCCATAAATTTACACCGAAAGAAGTAGACCTAGAAATAGATTTTGTGACCAGCGATTCGGGTCTGAGTAACGGATCCCATTGTACCGAGTCGCAATGAGAAAAGTTTTGAAAAAAGTAAACATTTCTCCAAACTGTAACAAACTTCTGTCCCTACAGATTTGCACCGTAAATATGAGTAGACATAAAACTCTCCTCTACATCTTTTTGATGGGATAAACGGAGTTGGTACGCAAGGATAATGGAAGGCGTTGAGGTGATGAGGGGAGTGGCCACAGAGTCGCCGAAGGCGCAAGCTGGCAAGCAAAGAAGGGAATGGAAGAGAGTATACAAGTGTCTGAAGAGCGTCGGTTTTTCGTCGGTATAATCTAAAAAAGCAGGCGACCGATAAACGGGAAAATATGGATCTCTGTATTTTTAAGCTATTAAAATCGACAAAAAGAAAACATTGGAAAAGGAGGCAATTTTTAGGATGACTCAGTAAAAATTTTAATCTATCTCTCCATTTCTCTCGGTCAGTAGTCTTATCAACCCTGGATTTGCGCTGATTATTTCATCCTGTAATTAATCTTGGATATAAATAATAATAAGGGAACTCCTACACTAGCATTTCCTACTGGGAATAATTTAAATTATTGCCCATTATTCAATGTAGACTACTTAGAGAAATTTACTACTTACTTTAAGTAAGAGGAACAATACAAACATTCCCTTGCATGAAAAGTTTGGAAATATGTTTTCCATATAGCAGACGTAGCTTCGATATTCATCTAATTTTTTACACCTCGGAAATTGAAATCTACCTTTCGACCATTTTAAAAAAATCAAGGAATTGGTAAAATTTAAAAATCTATTTGTATTACAAAGATGTCGTTCTCTCTATAAAAATCCAATGAAATGCATCAAACAAATATTTTTTCCGTGAAGAGATAAAAAGACGACCGTTTCGACGTTCTCGTATTTTGTCGCGTATTTTTCGTCACTCTTTCGATCGTAGAAGCAAAATTTTTGCATTTAAACAATTTATAATGATTCATTGTTGTAATCGAATAAACAATGAGTAAAACAATATATGACATGACCATATCGATGGCTAAGGTCTAACGACACGTACCTCAAAATTTGGCTGGTCTGAGATAATACCTAGTACTGTTAATTAAAAATAAAATTCAAGCAAAAAAACAACTTTTTGTTTGCAAATTTAAACTTCTTTTTCAATTTCGTGTATTTTTTTGTTTTTAATTTCAATTAAACTTATATTCAATAAAAAAAATAAATCCTTTTTTTTGGCTTTCCTGAAAAGTTGCTATTTTTGAGATACGTGTTGTTAGAACTTAGCCATCCATATGGAGCTTTGACAAAATTTCATCTGCATCTACATCTACATAATACCCTGCGAGCCACCTCTAGGGTGTTTGGCAGGGGGTGACCAATCACCAACATGCAGCATGCAAGAAGATCGCCACATGCACACCGCACGGTCATAGAAATATTACGCACACTAGAAAAATATATATGCTTGTTCATAAAAAATGTTTTGCAGTCTATTTCTTTTATTTTATTCTCATGATCACGTCTACTATAGTACGATGGTAAACGAAGGATAAGATTCACGTCGTCTGAGAAAATATCTTCTTCGAATTTCCTAAGTAAGTTAAGCCTCTACTTCGATCCACGCTCCTGTAAATATTCCCATCCTAACTCATGTACCATACTGGAAACGCTACACATTTCATACAAATGCTAAAAAATTTCACACAAATGCTATAAGTTCAGCGTTTTATCTTTTTTGAGACGATAGTACTACTAGTAGTTTTAAAGAGGCAGACATGAAACCTACCTCCACATCTTTTTTGATGGGATAAACGGAGTTGGTACTTGAGGAAAATGGAAGGCGTCGTGGTGAGGGAGGAGTGGCCGCGTAGAGTCGCTGAAGCCGCAGGCTGGCAAGCGGAGAGAAGAGGTTGGAAGAGAGTAGACAAGGAAGGAGTGGGTGGGTGGATGGGATATTCCGAGCACGCCCTATAAGGACATCAATCAAAAGGGGACTCTGCGCAGACATCTGCATGCCTAATCTGCGTGTCACCTCGGGCGCATAATCCCATCCGGGGCCGCACCCACTAATCCCCACTTAGCACTGTCACGAGGGAGGCCATTGGGCGAGGCAAATAGAGAGAGAGAATCATATTATTCGAAAAGCGTCGGCCACGAATCCATACGACATCAAATCGTATCTTAATACAGGCTTCTCCCTCTCTCCATTTCAGACAATTCTACGGTGTAACTCGTGGGTAGAATCAGTTCCGAACCCTCGGCTAGCGACAATGAATCCGTCTACTCATCATTTTGTATTTAATTTCATATTCTTATAATAAATGATAACTTTTGAGCGTTTAAATTTCTTATAGTCAATTTATTTTTCTAATAACTTCAGGCTTTACTTTGTGAAACCTCTCCATATTGGAAGTAAGGAAATAAAACTTTTTAAGGTTCACTGTTATCCACTGTAATAACAGTGAATCTTACAAAGTTTTATTTCCTTACTTCCAATTTATTTTTCCTTTTCAATCAATTCTGTAGTTATATTCGTAGACGGAATCAATTCTGACTCCTCGCCTACAGGCATTAAAAATATTTTATCATTCACACTGCTGATAATGACTTTGTTAACTTAAAAAAAACACGCTGAGGTGTTGAAAAGATAATCATGGATAAATGGAGATAAATAATGTCGGTATGGTATTAGGAGAGGGTGACCAATAGCTGTGGTAATGTGCGCCATGAGGGAAGGGTAGATAAAGCCTGAATCACACGATCATTTTTTTGCGTCGCGAAAGTGATCACTATCGCGATCACTAGGCGAAATGATCGTCACCGGCAATTGTTTTTCGCGTTCGCGATCGCGATGAGGATTCCCATCCCTATTTTTCATCACTAATCCGGTCGCATTTTCCGTCGCTAATACCGTCACTAAAACCCCATATCAACCAATCGGAACGCTTATCCGCAAGGAGCGATTGCAGCGCAACGTTTGACAATCGTGGGAACGACATCGATAAACAAACACGCTATATATTTTCGTGATGCGGGTCCTATGACAACAAGCTGTGATATCGGAAATGATGCGAAAAGCGACGGCGGGAGTGACCGTGTGATTCATAAAAATGATCACTATAGCGATCGCTTTTCGCGACGGGAAAAGTGATCGCGATAGTGATTACTTTCGCGAAGAAAAAAATGATCGTGTGATTCAGGCTTAAAGAAGGGTGGAGAGAAGCCCGACGTCGTCATTAGCCTGCTCTAACGGAAGGAGCCAAGGGGACCACGGGCTAAAGCCCCATTTAAAGGCCGGAGTGCTGTACTTGAAGGGCCTTCCACAAGGAACTTAATTAAGCATTCTCAGAAAAAACCACCAATGGCGGAATTCGAACCTTCACCCACTGAACCTGAAAATCCAACACTCCATCCATGACATTCACCTGTTCCCCCTCAGTATATAAATTATATACCTATCCATAAATGTTCTGTCCACTAATTCTCTCTCCTCACCTTAAGATCAAATATATTTCATATTTATAACCTCCAGATATGTTTCAGGGGGCTATATAATGATCAGAATACCCTTACCCTTGAGCCATCGCATGCGAATTGACGTACTTTTGGCTAAGTTACCTCATACATTTTGTAACGCACATTCTTGTACTTTTTACAAAAAATCCTACGTTAAATTAATTTGGGAAAATGTGCAATTTGTAATGTATTTCGATAAAAGATAACTTCCGCTAATTGGAGCCTGAATCTGTAGATTAAACTTCACTCCATAGGCAAATGTTTTTATGGCCAGTCGGACCGAAGGAAATTTTTGAACAAAGGGATTAATTGGAATGAATTTAACTTGCTTCAATCACGTATAAATAATTTTTACGCAAGGGAGAAATACCCCTTATCTTTTTATTACATTTTTTCTGGGTGACAAAACTCAAGTTTTGGCTGAGAGGGTCCACTAGCTAATGCACCACTCAGAAGTGCGGTGATAAGTGATATTCAAGCGCCTTTTGTGAATTTAAAGCACATTTCTTTGCATTTTTCCTTAACTGCTTCAAACTCCCCAAAAAATTCCCGATTCCCTCATAACTACACTATTCCTACGGACTATTGCATAATTGTTTTTGGTTTTTAAAGAAAATATTTCAACGGCAAATTGGTTTCCCGTACCTGGGATAAATTATTTGGCTAGGAATTCGCAGTGGCCTTCTTGTTGAAAGACTATATCAAGAGGTTATATGTTATACAGTCATTAATTCGATAAATCGTAAGTGTAGAGCCGTTCCTTTTTTGAGGTATTACAGATTATTTACCATGAAGAAAGCAGTTGGACTACTAAATTAGAGAAGCAGCACTAACGGATATTTAAACAACGTACTGATAGAGGCATATTTTAATCCAATTTTAAATCTTCCGTTTTTGACCTTCCGCTTACATATATTTTTCCATATCATACATGAGTAAAAAATAAACATTGATATTTTCATGCATATTATTTTAAAATAATGTATTGATTTTCGCTTAATATCCACTAATTCGTTAACTATTCCCTCGCATATGATGATGATGATCAGCGGATAATTGAATAAGTTATATATTTCGTAATAGAACACCACACTAGGTACATTGAAATTTGATGAGATAATCTTAAAAACCAAATATTTGGAAATTGCGGGCCGATAATGAAGCACAAACATACAAGTTAAAATAATAAGCCTCAACTTAGCGTAGCAAGATTAAATACGAATACTACTGAAGCAACCAGTGCTGGAGATAATAAAACAAAAAATGGTCGCTCAGTTAAAATTTAGATATATGGCTTCCATTCCTTTGTTGACTTTCGATTTCATGGCTATTAACCTCGGCTGAAGCCATTCAAAACCCATTCCAAACACTGGGCGCGTCTCTCTTTGCATTTTAATAGACTTATGAATTATGAGCGTGAGCGTCTCGTCCAATACTCCGCCCGGGGCACGTCACACGAAATGCCTTATTACAATGAAGTACTATGCTTTCCGAGTGTATATGACCAAATCCCCGTTCTTAGATTTGTCTCTCAAGATTTCGTAATCGAAAATACAAGCGTGTACATCGCATGTTTTCCAACTATGTACTTCCCTAAATAGAAGTAGCCGGATATCGAGTGTTGAAGTTCCTTCAGTCACAATATATTCACCCTTCCCGCTTCATTAATGAAGAGTTGACAGTTTAGCCGTCTCAGAAGAAACGTTTCCAAGCATCTGTTAGTTTTAATTCGATTCTCCCAACCGTGGCTTGAATAATCACCCATCAGGTTCCCGAGAATAATTCCTTACACCAACGGTGCCGTTATTATTATGTAGATAGGCTAATGAATTGCGGAGAACAAACTGCGAAGTAATAGCAATTAAGGGTCATAAATTAAAAAAAAGGAATGTTAACAGAGTGAAAGGATGAATAAATCTCGCCGCGGGAGATAGAAAGTGCTGCTGGATGACTTCAGGAACCTGAATCAAACCTTGGACTTTCAGCAGCACAGATAAATCCGTCAATGCCGGTGCTGTGGATGAATTTTACATTGGTGTTGCTGCATAGGTTGGGAAAATCTAAAAATATAGCTCTGTTAATGAGTCTTGTGGTTTTGGTAATGTAAAGGCTATATACCCAGCACGCGTGCTAATTGACAATGATCGATATTATCTACATCTACATCTACATAATACCCTGCGAGCCACCTCTAGGGTGTTTGGCTGGGGGTGATCAATCACCAGCATGCAGCATGCATTTGGACTCCCACATGCACACTACACCGTCCAAAAAACGTCCCGTATAATAGCAAACTATACTACTATATGCTGTTAGAAATAGAATATAGAATAGAAATTCAGAAACATGCATTAAGTTTTACATAGGTTAGTAGGCTACACTACAAGTCATGCAATCTATTTACGAGTTCTATTGCTGCCGTTATAATCTCTTATCGATCGTGGAAAAAATGACATTCGGAATCTGTCTGTTCTGCAATCTATCTCTCTTATTTTATTTATATGATCTGATCTTCCGTAGTACGTTGGCGTCCGCAAGATATGGTTAACTTCGTCAGAAAGGACACTGCTCTTGAATTTATCTAAAAGGTTTAGTCTATTTTTCAATCTACGGTCCGACAGAGATTCCCATCCGAGTTTATCTAAGAGGTCAGTTACACTCACAAGACTATCGTAACGACCTTTCACATACCTGGCAGCTCTTCTTTGCACGCGTTCTAACTCTGTTATTAAGCCTTTTTCATGAGGGTCCCAAACACTGGCAGCGTATTCCAGATGTGGCCTAACGAGGGAAAAGTAGCTAATTTCTCTCACTTTGTCGTCGCACTTTCCTAATATTCTTTTAACAAAACCCATTTTACGATTAGCTTGACCGGTTATTTCTCGAATATGTTTATTCCACGATAGATCATTATTGAGTCTAACCCCTAGATATTTCACGGATTCAACTGCCTTTAACTGCGTGCCCCGAATGATATAGTTACGCTGTAGGGAGTTATTCTTCTTCCAAAAATTCATTACGACGCATTTTTCCAAATTTAATTCTAACTGCCAAGCATCGCACCAAGCTTGGATAGCAGCAAGGTCATTCGTTAGTTCATCTATATCTTTGCTGGAACGGATTTCTCTGTAAACTACAGCGTCGTCTGCAAATAATCGTAACTTACTCTGCACATTATGGGGAGGGGGGGGGGGGAAATTGTCTCCACAAAGTTTTTGCCACAACGATAAGTCCAAAAAGAAATACACGTCATCAGAAAGAAACTGATTTTATCGCAGAGTAATTGTCACGACACTAACGTTGCGGTGATAATTTTTCCACCATAGTGCCTGGATATATTGGTACGTATATATTTTGGCGCTTTATTGTAAAACACAATTTTAATTTTTTGCGCACCGTGAAAACCGAATATGGGATGCATAACTGCAACGACTCTACTATTAACCGATTTAATGATTGAATAAGTCATATGAATATGTAATAAAACATACATGCATCACATATGCCCTGGGGAACAATCATTACTGGCTATAGCCCAATCAATAATCCGCAGCGTCAAATCTCCATGCTCCAATTTCCGGTGGCATTTATAGAGCAAAAAGAGGGTTTCAATGGTCCACACCCCGAAGGAGAGATACTGGAGCAATTAAAATCTTTGAACTATCTCGGGAGCAGCATTGCAAGCAATATGAGAAGCACCACAGATGGATATGTATCCCAAGCTAAATGGCTTGCATGGTAAATAGCCGTCTTTAATGGCCACTACTCTGCTCCAAGAGCATCAGTGCGGAGATCGGGAGACAGCATGTGAAGACATAAGTGTGGGTGCCCTACGGATCAGAAACTTGGACAATAGGAAAAGCAACCCATTGAGCGCACGACGAGGTCGAGTGACCTATTTCATTGTTTCACCTCCCGCCTTCCTGTCTCTAAACGTTCTTTTCTATTCAGACTTCCTTCTTCCATTAACTCCTATGCCAAATGTGTTCCAAATTTTGATCTTTTTTTCATTCCTCACCCAACTTGCACCATCACTATCGTAATTTCCCCCCTATTCCTCACACCACCCGATGAAATTTACTATTCTTTGTAATTTATTTGTAAATACTGTTGAAATTTTTTGTTCATTATTGGTTAGGTTGCTTAATATTATTACATTGTTTCTCCTGTTATTGTAGTCCTCTGTAATTGGCCTCGTGCTGTTTTTGGACTAGATTAAATAAATAAATAAATTGAGGCCATCTAGACTTGTTACTGGCAGTGCGGTGGGTTCTAAAGGTCAAATGGACGGATAGGGTGAGAAGGATGAATATTTACGGAATAATAAGAGAGGTAAGGAAACTGCGGAGCATAGAGGAGACCCGTGAAGGACCCAGTATTGAAGCTATATCAGAATACAGCAATGGCGTGAAGAATATGGTGGAGGGAAAAAGTGAAGAAAAATTCTTTAGAGAGACCTAGAGATAATCATTTGGGGCAGGTTGAGGAGGACAAAAAAAGACCGTTAGGGAAGTAAAGATACTAGATTCGGAAATAGAGACAAGGTGGAATATAGTATTTATTTATATAATTTATATATAGACTTCATTTATTTATTTATTTTATAGTTTTCCCAACAACATAACCATGGGCGTACCCAGCGAAGGTACGCACCCTCCCCCCCAGAAACAAAAATCGCAAATGTCTTTAAAGAAAATAATATTTTTCCAAGCAAAACTTTTTAAAAACTAATAAAGAGCTATTACAGTTTCCTTAAAATGTTAATTTCATTCACCTTTTCCATGCTTAAATCTTACCTTCAACTTGAACAACCATTGCTTGCCCCCCCCCCCAAGTTTTGACCCTGGGTACGCCCTTGAACATAACTACAGGGAAAATTCAATTCAAACAAAGCATATAAATACACACGTGGATATACACAGCTCCAGTCATTATAATGTATCAATCACATCGGATTTAATTATTACAATCCATCCATAACATCAGAGCTTTACAAAATACCAATCTTACATTGTATTGCCACACTGAAGGTACAACTCCTTCTATCTACCTGAAAATGGCTTCAAAGCTTAAACGCGTCGAACGCTACCACTAATTATTTGATTAACATTGCCATCCAGCTTTTACTGTACTATGATTGCCTTCTTTGCCTCTCCGGACACAGTTGCCTTCAATTTGTAGTGTCAATCCTCGGAAATCGTCAAATTATTCACTGCCTTTCGCAGCAGTAGAGGTATGAGGAACACTCCCACATGTTGGGGAGAGGAGATCACGGAATAGAAACATTACCATCTCCGAAGCGGAGACGTCAACGCCTCACATTCGATATCCCGGCGTGAGAGGAAATGACAGAGTCAATTTTAATGCTCGCGCGAGATAAATCTAATTCGTTCGCCTTTCGCTCGGATTGGTCGCCAGATTGGGAAAGGGGAAAAGAATTGGACCGAGGCGTTGTCATCCCGCTCAACGACGCATCCATCCGAGAACCAAGAGAGGACGGGACGGAAATAAAAAAAATATAACAAAACGATGGCTTCCCAACTGACTTGAGGGTGAGATGGTCCTAATTTCGCCTCCTCCAACCCACAGGAAGCACCTCCACTCCCCCCGTTTCCACACCTCTCCGTAATCCCCTTGTCCATCGGAGTGCGCTAAGCAAACCTTCCCTTTTTTCCCACCACAAAGGTCTTCGTCCCACTCTCTTGGTAAGAGATCAGATGCCACGGTCTTCAAAACCCATACACCCCTCCTATCCCCCCGACTCCCTCCCTCGCCCGTCCACAAAACACCCGTGGTCAATATAAATGCAAAGCAACCCGGCAGTAAATTCTCAGCGCCGAGCACCGCACCTACGCACTCACGCCGGGACAGAACACACGTATACGAGCTAACACCACCACCCCCTCCCCCTCACCCTTTCCCCCTCCACCCATCCTCCCCCCCTCAAGTTCACCCCTCTCATTCCCATTCCGAACGCGCCCGAATGGGTTTCCACCCACGGTCAGAGATGGGTTAAGTACTTTAAAAAAAAAAAGTAATAGGGCTTTCAGTCACCGGGGCTACTTTTTTGTTTATTCGTAATCATTTACGAGTACATACTGATAACAGTGTTGTAAAGGGACGAGTTTCGGTGGCAAGTTGCTAAAGCTATGGGTAGTTTTATTTTAACTTAGATATATCTGAAAATTATTCTTAAAGGCTTTCAAAAACATTTTTTCTGTTTATATAATTTGGATTTTATCAAGCTGGGAGCAAGAACATTATGCTTAGGAATTCCTACGAAACATTCTAAGGAATTCTGTAGTGCACCACAGAAATTGCTAAGGAAGTTTACAGACCTCAAAAAACGGCCAAGGAATTATCTAATACTTATTCAGAAACTGCAAGGAATACTGTAGAAATTTATAGGAATAGTATGCTCCAATTCTTCGAGGATCTCCAAGAAAATTCTGTACAAAATTCTAGGAAATTCTACGAAATATTTTTAAGAATTTTATTGCATAATTTATTTAAATACCATAAGAATGAATTGCGCGCTGATTCACAAGCTCTAATTTCAACTCTGATGAATTTACAATCAGGGCCGGACTGGGACTCAAAAAAGGGCACTGCCTTCAACTTAAGAGAGGGCGTAATCCGAGGGTAGGGCTATGGGATATTGTCTTGAAATTCACAAAGTAAAATTTGAAAAAATATGGTTTAAAGTAAACAAAATATAAAAGTATTTTTTGCAACAATGGTTTCAAAAAAGCTATACAACTTGTATGTAATGAAAGGTACACCAATTTTACAAGCAAATACTCCAAATGATCATGTGTAATTGGCTTCCACTTTAGATGGATATTTTCTAAATATTGTATATTTAATATTTTCAAAGATATTTATTATTAATGTTACAAATTACACTACTGTCACTATTTCAGATATTTGAATAATGGAAAAGATAAAACTTGTAAATAAGATTAAGGTTATAAATGCATTTTATTTATGTATAGGTACATTTATGCAATCCAAATCATACATGAGACAAGAGACATATTCCATTGTTTTATGAAATAAAATTAATAAAAACTAAAACATATCTTTGTAGAAATACAAAACAGCCTCTGAAGACTGAAGTTATCACTAATTATTATGAAGGCCACATTTTTGGAGTCCACTTTTATTATCAGAGGAAAAGTAGGCGCTTCATTTCCATGCTTTGGAAACAGAGTTCATTTATAATTTTTTCATTGCTTATCTTTGTGGCTAATTCTCGCTCTGACTGCATCAAGAGGAGAGCTTCCAAATTCTCTTTGCTCATAGATGAACGAATTCTCAATTTTATGGGCTTCAGCTTTGAAAATGCACGTTCGCAGCTCACTTGGGCCATCGGTATTGTTAAGAGGAACTTGTAAGCTTTATGGAGTTGCGGATACATTAATGAGTACATGTTGTACTGATAAATTATCTTGTTTCTGGGATCTGCTATTGCAGCTTGGAAGAAACGCCCTTATATTGACCACTCATGTTTTCAGCTCCATCAAATGAGTTGGCAATACAGTTGTTGATATCAAGTCCTGCTTCCCTAATTACTTCGGTAAATATCTAGAATAAACTTTCTCCTGTTGACGACGACTGCACGCTCTGTAAGCCAATAATTCTTTCTTCTACTTCTGTTCCTAAAAACAATGACATATTGGTCAAAACTAGAGACATCTGGAGTTGAGTCCATTAAAACAGAGTACGACATAGCTTGCTTTACTTCATCAGCGATAATTGATTTGATCAAACATTTTATAATGTTCATTATTTTGTTAACGGTGGTTTTACCCAGAAATGTCACCTGGCTTCCCCTTCCTCTGGCTTGAGAACTATCATCGTCTTGCTGATTTTAACGCAGCTTTACTCATTTGAATGTTTTTTTTTCACACGATTTTCTAAGTTTCTGTAATAATTGCAGAGAAGAAGGATTGTTTCTAAAAAATTTTCATGGTTCAATGAATGGTTATCAAGGGAATGGGCACTTTTTTCTGATGCCCTACAAGCAAGGCCTTGTTTGCCAATAAGTTTTACAACATCTATAACAGCAATGTGTTCGGGGGTCCAGGGCGGATCCCCGCAAGGATACCTCTCGAGGACCGGGAACCAAGTCTGAGACTTATACGCCCGAGACTCTCGAGAGGGGGAGGACAGATAGGAACAAAGGATAGAGGCATCGCCGCGATTAGAGCCCGACGACGCCTCAGGGAAAGGACGGGGAAGGAAGGACGGGACGAGGAATCCTGCACCGTCACAAAGGCGGGCAGGTCCTACTATTAGCGAAACCAAGCAATATGCAATTAATATTCTAACGACCTTGGGGGATTATTCTACGAGGAAGAATAATCCAACGATCAAATCGTTAGATAATCTATAACAGCACTTGCCTTCGATAAAATAGTTATTTTTTATTTTTGCAAGCTGTTTTTAAAAAATTTGCTTGTCGATGGTCGATCCCCTGTCGTGCGCCACCTTAGCCTTACTTGGTTCTTTGTGAGATACTGAAACCTCATGTTAGAGTACAGTTAATGTCAAATGTCTGTAACGGCCCAACCCCTGGCAGAAAACAGATGAACAATCAATAAATACTAAGCATACACTGCAAAATAACTTTTTTGAACTAGTGTTGTAAGTAAGCCAGCTGCGTTTAAATTTTTCGCCATCAATATCTACGGTGAAAATGCTTTCACTAAAAGGCAGTCGTTTGGCGTTTTTGTCACGCTGAACAGGATGAAACTGGAAAAACGATGTCTAAGTCTGTCAGATTTGGCTTTTTATAGTACCTGGAATTTTCATAGTCCAACATTGACTCTTCATTTGTTTGAGTCTGTACTGTCAGTGAAACTTTATTGTCTGTTTTGTCTGTTGCTGCTACCGGTTCGCTTGGCTGTACTACTTTCACTTCCGAAACTAACAAATCCAGTTAAATATCACTCCCCGGGTCATCCTCCGCCACAGAATGTTCTGTACATGAGATTTTTTTAAATGTTTTCGATAGGCCTCCCAGATTCTCCATCAGCATTAGAAGAACAACTTGGCTGTAAACCATGACCATAGAAAGTGGTTATCTTTGGCAAATTTTGAGCAACTTTTTCCCTCTGCCTAACGTATTTTTCTTTTCTGTACTCATTTCCTGATTTCCTTTCTTTCTTTAGCCTTTCTCCTTCCAATGTGCCCTAAAAAAGAATTGTATGTACATGGAAATGTCCACAATAATCACTTTAAATAAATATGTCTAGTTTGTGGAACAGTCCACCATAAATTACTGAAGGTGACGCGAATGCGGGAGTGAGATGATTGGAATGGCGCAGCGCGTCATTGCAATCATAGCATGTCGCTGTCGTCTTAGTTACTGTATCAGTATAAGTTGTTTTTGTATACAAGTGTTGGGTTTTGAATTGACCGGAGCACCTTTTGAAAATGCGTACTTACCTTTGCCTTGCAGGCGCAGGTACGCATTTTTCAAAGGGCGCACCGGCCCACTGGCCGATGGGCCGGCGGGCCAGTCCGGGCCAGTTTACAATTACCGAAAACACTTGTAAAACCTCCTCAAAGGATGATACACCAAAGTTGTAAGGTGCTTATTAAACAACAATATTAACACAATTTACAATTTATTAGAAGATAATGACTCCATGCCGCCCTTGTTTCTCTGACGAAGAGTATTAAAGGTATCCATACCCGGTGAGGGTATTTACGACCTATGCACGTTGATACAGTTTCGTCTACAGTGTAATGATTCCTTTCAGCAAAAATAAATTTATTACCTGATGATTTTATGTACATATTTAATGTTCACTTCTTTCCTCAAAATTACGAATTCGCAATGCATTAGGATCATATGTCTTTTTATGAGGCAGTTTTTATTGAGCCAACGGTTTGGAATTTTATGCTTTCAGCAAGGTTTTTATATACTGATTCATAGTTGAATTTAACAATCCAACATAAAGAAAATTTTAAAAGCCCTCGTACTTGAGATCCAATTTCTAAAATCACGAACATTTATGAAGTGGCTAGGACGACTTTTTATAACTTTTCCTCTTTTTCCGCCATTTTGTTCAAATGTTTGTCCCATACTTATTTGCGGTTATACCCTTTTTGACTCCTGATTCTGCATGGCCATGCTAATCTTAATTTTTAACCTTTAACAAATTTAAGCCGTAAAAGTCAAGCGTGCCTGTGTTGCGGACTTGAGTTAGTTAAATCTCACACCGCCTGAATGCTCAAGTAACTGCAATTTCTTTTTCCTCTATACTCATGAATTATATACTTATTACACTGCACGCTGCTTGTTGGTGAAAACTCATACCCTACCAAACGCACTTGAGGTTGTTTCTAGAGTATAATTTATATGTAGCATATGGACCAATTTTATAGAAACGACGCCTCAGCGAAGTGTTTATACAATGAAAAACCCACTTCCCACAAACCCACCCACAAGGTAGGATTGAAAGAAAAGATGTGCCATATAAAGAACTGTAACGTTTGATATTTGTGTTCGATTAATGTTGTTATCAATTTACTGTTTATGTTTTATTTTATGTTTATGTGTAATGAAGAGGGAAGGAAGGTTACCAAGGGGTTGGTGTGGGATTGTTGTGGGAGAAGTCATTAAGAAAAGACCTTGAAGGAAGGAGACGAGGAAAGAAATTGTGTTTTTAAAGAAACAAAAAGGTTCTGTAAAGAAAAATTGTCTGATGTTACAAGAATAAATACCTTCATTAAATACTTAAACACATTTTATAAAATGGAAATATGTTCACCTCAAAAAGTATCGGTAACGAGTAACAGTTACCATGGATATTTCGGTAACGGTAACTCAGTTACTTTTTCTTCGTTGCTTCCCCCTCTACATCCGACCGAACCCCGCCCCTCTCCTTTCTCTCCCACCCCCCCTTTTCACTTTTTCCTCCCCCACCTCCTCCTCTCAAAGACGGGTTTCTCCTCCTCAACCTCTCCCCCACTGCCTCACCCCACAGTCCCACGGGCCAGAGCCTTCGAAATTAGGCTTCCCTTCTCTTAATGCCCTCCTCTGCCCAAACAAATTTCAGCCTTGTCTACCCGAGATATATTTTACACCCGCCCTCTCGCCCGATCCTTCTCCCCACCCCACACAAACGACCCGAAAACTTGCTTAAGCAACGGTTTAACGCGATCTGATTAGCCACTGAAAGATTCAAACGACATAACAAGCTTAAGAAGCGGTCATTCGGATAAAAGGGGGATTGATACACTTTTTCCTTCCCTTTCCCCTCACTCCCAAGCTTGCTCATTCTTTTCCTTTCTCGTTTACAGGGGAGGAGTGGGGGGGCGCCACGTTGAGAGCCATTCCACAGCCCACGTCACTCCTGCTATCGCAAGAGGTCGCCAAAGAGGATTAGCCGCACTCATACGGAGCGCGTAATTCCTTACGGGAGCCGTGAGACCTCCGCTTGCAGAGCCAATCTCACGATGCTGATGTCAGATTAGCTTCTAGCGGGACAAAGTAGAGGATGAAATTGGTAAGGAGTAGTCTATTAATTGATAAGGACTTTGTCAGGATCTTTTCAAGAGCAGTCCTACGAGAAAGTTGTCGGCAGCTCACTTTCATTCGCGTCTATTCATGGTTTCAATATCTAACTTTCTTGCGCGTCGTTTTTAAGTTGACTATTGCTATTGCAACTAACTCTCTGTGCCTTACAGTAGAGGGAAAACAAAGGACGGATACATGATATTAATCATATTCAATATGTTTTAAACAGCAGTCTTACGAGACAGTAGCACTTCAACTCACTAATATTCGCACCTACCACTGGCTTCGATTCCTAATTTTTCTTACATGTTGTTTTTATGCTGACTATTGCTATTGCAATTGACTCTCTGCGGTTTAAAGTGGAGGAAAACGAGAGGACATATAAATAATATAAATCATGTAAGATTCCCAAACTAGTAGTAGCGGATACAGAAAAAACTCAAGGGGGGCGTAAAAGATATCTTGAGCTACCTTTACTATTATCGTAATAAAAATATAATGAAGTCAGAAGCAAATTGTATTTAATTTTAATTTGATTAACGATATTGTATTTAATTTGATTATTCACGTATATAAGACAGTGCCATCTCATGAGACAAAAAAAGCTATAATTGTGGCTATGCAATGTTCGGCAATGTGGGGGCGCGGAGGGGAGGGTATTTAAGAGGGGGTGCGCCCCCTGCCCCCCCAAATGTATCCGAGCTAGCCGATTGATCTGGGCGATGGCTGAGGTCACATAGTTGGGAACGACGACTATGCTTTTTTTTTCAGAAAAATAAATCTTTGAATTGTAACAGCGTATATATACTACAATTAATATGAGTGTAAGAATAGATGTCGCGCAATCTATGAATAAGGGTAAAAGGTAGGCCAAAGGCAAAATAAATCCACGAACTCACTCAAGTGTACAAAAATATGCGGGATATAGGTATGTGGCTCCATTTATTTTAGGTCTGTAACATTAACCCAGTAAATTTCTCCACCACTAGTATGTGTACCACTGTTGCACAACGAGTTGAAATCCGAATGAATGAGGTGTTTGATTTAAGCATATGAGCGAGGAAACTATGAGACGGAAAAAGAAATTCAAAGAGTTTTCGAAATACAGTTCCTTTCCCCGCGCCACCTTGCACTTCGAGGATTATATTAGGTGAGTGTTCGAAATTTTGTCTCGTGATTTGATCCTGGGAAACTCCGTCGGTAGTCAAACGTTGTACTTATTCCTCATCATATCAAGAGAATGCTTTCCTAAAAATGCCAGTATTAATGTAAATCCTATATTTCAAAAATTCTTTCCGTAGCTGGAAAAAAAATTCCGGGTTGATTCATATCATTGTCACTTCAGCAATCGCCATGTCACTCACGAGAATCAGTTGCTCTTACACAGCGCGTAACTCCTTATTCTCCAAAACTATTAACTCTGGTGCGTTTTTAATTTTGACTATGCATTCTTGCATGTGTATGTGAGAAAAGATATCAAAAGATGAAATCGTTTTATGAGTCAGAAGACACTGAATAGATTGTCAGTGTGGAGTGGCTGTTGACATACTACGATCGGTACCATGAATGCAACTTGTTCCGAGTCCCCTTCAAGATGAAGTTTTTTTTTTATAGGAAACTTCTTCCTTGTATGTACATAGGATAATTCCCTTTAAAACTTGGCGCAATTCCTGACGGCAGTCGGAAGGACATGATAAGCGAGTCTAACGGGAAATAATAAAGGTGCTGATGTCACATTAACTTCTACAGCGACATGGGAGAGAATACCATATCTAGATTCACAAGCAATTTACAAGTAAACCAAGCATGAATAAGTGGTATTTTCTATGCATATTTAATGGTCGCGGACCGTTGCTGATAGGTTCTTAATTTATAGAGCTTTGTACACATCTTTTGTACCTTAATGGCGACAACATAATAATTGGAAGAAAAATTGTTTTATGAGTGAAGTTAGTTAGGCTATAAAATTAATTGTTGGGGTGGAGAGGCTAATAAAATACAGTCATCGAGGGCTCGAAAATGTCTATGGGACGAACTCAACACATAAATAGACGATCGAAAGATAACTTCTAATGAAGAATCCTGTCGGATACGATGTTCGAAGTAAGAGAATTTTTAACGAGTTTTAATAGGCACTAGCTTGTGATATACCAAAGTTAATAGCTGGCCAAAGACAGTGACATAAAAATAATGCCATAAATTCCGGTGTGGGAAAAAAAGGGTGGTAAAACATGAACAATTTTCATAGATTTACACAGTACAGAAACACATGCGAAGAAGATCCATAGACAACAATACTTCAACCATTAACATAGTTCAAAAAGTGTAAGAGGTTAAGTGAAGCACATAGCTTGATATAAGGGAAATACGTCTCTAACACCGCAGAAATGACATCGAAAAAAATCTAAATACAATCTTGAAAAATCAAAAAGGATACAAATGTAAATAGCAGCCCTACTTATACAGTATAAACATTCATTCTGGGCAATAAAATCACACATGAATAATATTTCATTTATTCTGTCTCAACCAGGGATATTTTATTCTCCTTTTAGTTGTAATATTTTAATTTACCCTCATTTGTTGTCTTTCTTTTACCTGAATTTACTCTCAAGGAATTTATTTCATTGTAATAAATACCTGATTGAATAGTATGATTGCGGTAATTCACTGCTGATCGAGGGGTTTTGCGTTAAAATTTCTGGTGAAGCTTTCAGACAACCCCAACAGGAAAATCCTTGAAGTGCGAGGTGACTAGAGGAAAGGAACCGGCCCTCCTCCCTAGACTGTGTGAATTTCACTCACCTGTAACCTAGTCCGTGGTGAGCTGTACCCTCGCCCAACCAAATCAACCTATGGATTGAATAACTGAGTGAGTACATACATAGAGAATATCAAGAGAAGGAATGACCATGTTAAATGATGAAGGAATAATTCTAATACTAAGGAAGTAAAGCAATCGAAACTTAGGTGGAATGATGGTATTGCTGCATTCCGACGACTTTTGGACAAAGAGGAACGAAGGTAATGAGTAATGTAAAGGGAAGACTGGCGGACAGTTGTAGAGGAGGCCAAGATCCACAAAGTGCTGAAGCGTCACGTAGAGAGAGAGAAATATCCCTCATAAAGACTGATCGGTAAGAAGTCGGAATACTGAAGAATGAGGCACTGCATTTCAGTAGTTTGGCATAAGAATGAAATTGTAAAAAGAACTTTATAATGCATAATTTTTCTCTAGCAAATTAATTGTGAAACTAATAGGTTTTTTTATCGATTCAAATATTGATACTGCGCCTTCGTTGATGCTTACCTCACTCAGAGTTTTAACCCAAAGTTGGCTTGAGGGTTGAGCCCACTCCAAACTAAACCATAGGTGTGTAAGCACGTACTTAATAGAAAATTCAGAGTAGGAGGGACATTATCCAAATGATCTTCCCACTAAGCATTGACCTCCCCATTCTGCATCATATTAAGGGAATATTTTCTAGACTTTACTAAAAGTGGAATGATCAATCTGAACCTTAGTAAAATATCTTTTTAAAAATCACACCACTGAGGTTGGTTCTTCTTATTAAACCCTTCGACACATTGCAACCAGATTTCATGCACCAGAGAGCTTGCCCGAGGCGGGCCTCGTACTCTCACCAATATTCTAAGCTCGATTGCCCTACTTTACCAATTATCGAAAATTTTCTCTGCTGTTAATTCTCCGCTATTGTTTGATATATGAAACCTATTATATTGTGTGTGTATGTAATTGCTGAGTGTTTCTGAAATCAAGTTATTTATCATGTTTGTTAGTTTTCTATGCATGCACAATAACTGGATTCATAAAACTGAATGCATTAGCGGTAAGAAAATAAAAATAATCACCGAATTGAATCAAGTAAAATGTTTATCATACGCATATTGATAGCACCAGTTCTGTTGCAACAATAAGTGATGGTAGCCCCAAAACATGTTCATATATATGGGGTATCTATATATTTCACTACATTTTTATAGGGTTTACTTTAATTTTTTGTGAGTGTAATAAAGTAATATTATTATTATTAATACCTTCTTTGCCTTTTTGCCAGCAGCGATAATACTTTCCATCCACGAACTCAATGCTGGAAGATTGAATCTGTAAATCATAATTGGCCATGTTTTTCCTATAAATTATCTACATAAATATCAATTTCATCTATGATAAGTGAAATTTCTCCTAACAAGACACTCCCAAAAAATCGTTGAGCCCCAGAGTGTAACGAAAGGTAAAATAATTCAAGTTTTAGAACCAGTTATCTGTATTGGGTAGCGCAGAATTAACTAAGGAATCGGTTCATTTGTTTTTAAGCGGCTGAGAAAAATTAAAACCAGCATTTTCGGCATAAAATATACTTATGCAGTGTATATGGGGCGCCTAATATCGAGTTCTAGGTCACAGATGTATGACAGAAATGTGACTATAAAATGACTGTTTTCTCCGTTTCATTGGTTGTTGACAATTCTTGAGATTGGTAAAATTCGATGTTTTAACTTGATATGAATGATAGTGAATCATCGCGTTAAGTCTTCAAAACTGGCAAAAAAAACAGCAAAGTCTAGTACGCAAAATACTTCCCGTGAAATAGTAATATTTTACATTGATACACTAAAATATACTTTAACTACAAAAATATACTTTATGTGGGAATAATAATAAAGCAAAGAAAATTTATGCACAATAAGGAAACTAAATATCTTCACGATTTTACATGCACCAATCAGCGATTGTCATCAATAAAATGCTTTCTGCATTTTCACCGCGACAGCATGCAGACCATTTTACCGACTAGACTAAATACATTAAGTAGTTATTACAACAGTATTTTCAGAACAACTCTTTTTTCCCTCTGCAGTACGAATATTACTCGAAGCTTTACCGATTATAATTTATGACTGGTGGGGAAGCGGTACAGAAATGCAAACGAATTGCTTTAGCAAAAAAATCAAGACCTCTGCGATGATTCTTAAATAGGGAACTTGCACATATTTCAGATATAATCAATAGCCCCAAAATTATATAAAAATATATGTTTGCATACCTCGGTGATTTTTTTTTATTATTTTACGACGTGGTTTGCGATATGTAATGCATCAAAGTTCACGAGAATTTTCAAATGCAAGTGAGAAGCGAAAACGCCCGATGATTGGCTGGTAGAAAAGTGACGTCATAGTTCAGTACGAGGAGGCACGGCCATATTAGAGGTTGCATACTTGAATACAAGCGACGCGTCGTGGTTATGATTCATTTATTGAAGTGCAGACGTATCGGAGTTGTTCATTGTGACTTCAGGGCTATTATTTGATCTATTTCTCCTCCATTGAAAGCGATAGATTGCGAAAAGATGAAGGAATATGGTTATTCCTAGGCTGATCCTAGCAAGCTTCCTGTTACTGATTCCATCATGATAACTGGGTATTTTAGTGAAACTGCAGACTTCGTCGGCGCCGAAAGTCGATGCCGAGAAATGGAAAGTTAGCTGATGTGCATCTGAAATGTTTTATAGTTCATAACAAAGCGAGACTTGCGTATAATAATGGCAAAAGCGTATACTCATGTGAAATGTGTATTATTTTGGCAGTCCGGTAGAGAGTCTTATGGTGAACTTATTTCCACCTCGAAGCTGTCGATGATACTTTCAACTTAAAAATACCTTGCCTGGAGGGCGACAGGAAGCTCTGAGGAAGCCAGACTATCAATCTTTCAATTTAGTAGCGATAATATAGACGAACTTCCAACACAACATCACATCTTGTGACTCAAAAACCCTGAAGCCACTTCCTAATCTGCAGAAAGAATCGGTCAATCGCACTTCGATCAATATAATAAACACAACGTCTTCAGGTATTAATAAGTTACTTTTGTAATGAAAGCCTTCCTAAAGTAGCATTAAAACGTGAATATTTTCCAAACAGAGTCTTTAATACATTTTGGGAGCTTTTCTCACGATATATATGAAACCTACTCTAAAGGCGAGCTCATCGTCATTGCGATCGGTTGTCACTTCAAAATTCCGTATCGGAAATCCTAGAGGGATGACCTTCGACGATGACCGTGATCACCTGCACTCTCACTATCACTGGAACCCGTGGTGAAAATATCATCCCAATCCAATTTCTATTTGGTTTTAACTGGGGAAAGAGCAACATAGAACTGCACATTCTTTGGGCAACTTTGGGTTTGACTTTCCCTCAAACACCCCATTTCCCCTGTGGTGCACATCAGTCCTATCTTTATGCGATGGCCTGACAACCTTTAAATGGATCCTTGGTTTATCCTGACAACCAACTAAATGGAAATTGCTGATCCACACGTCTTCCTCTATCTCCACAGTTTCCAAATCAAGGGCCGCGGAACATTCCTCTTGTGACTCAACTTTTTCTGAAAAGCAAGCAACGGCGTAGAATAAAATCAAAGAATGCTGCGATTTATTTTCTGTGACCACCTCTGGATTCCATTCTTTTTCCATCTACAACTTCCTTTATCTTTCGGGGTAAACTATGGGACATGATAATGTTTAAATATTTTCATTAATTTATAACAAAATATAAGTTCTAAAAATACCCAAAAGCCATTTTATTAATCTGCACTGATGAGTGCAAATTAATGTGGAAGATGAATGATGTAGACGTTGTAGTTTTCCCTAGGTTGAGTTGCAAAGTTCATGAAGTTGACAAAACGGCTAATTTTTCGGTGCGCGGATTCATTTATTGCACCGGCCGTGTCTACATTTTTGAATTTTTTGTAATTAAATAAATCAGAATTTAGGATAAAATTTCCTTTAAAATGACGTATAGTTCATTATTATAGCATGCAGTGAAGCCAGGATTTAATTGCAAAGTACAGCGGCACATCATTTTGACGCCGACAGTAGAAGAAAACGCTGTCTTCTTGGCTGGCACTCGAATGCATGAGGATCAACGTTGCTCTATATTTTCATATTTCTTCCCTTGATTTTAAGCATCATGGAATTTTCAATGTCCTTCCGTAACTGAAATTGAACAAGTGCCATAAATAATTTGAGTCCATCGTAACCATCGAGAAACACCTATCTCGATTTTTGTTGAGAAGTTGAGTTTTTATTCTACGGCGGCCGAATTATCGAAAAATCTCAGTTTCAAGTTATTCAGTCGATGAAATATGGAAATATTATTTATATTAAAGTTATCTTCGTTCACATAGCACACGGGTTTATCATTCCGTTTATTATACTCTTATTTTTCCGTAACGCTCATCCCGACAGACGGCATGCATCGAGGCTTTTCTTCTAATTTCCTCCGTGGGAATGCAGACGAAAATTTTTTCTGGGGTGTTATTGCACAGAGGAACAATGCACCACTTGTAATTTTTCCTTATTTCACCCATGTTCTCCTTTAAACGCAACGTGGCTCTTCCAAACCTGCAGTTTGGGCTTGGATCTTGGACTCCTACTGAACTGTGACGTCACGGCCTAAGATTAGTGGGGGCGGTATTTTTTAGCCCGCGAAACTCGGGAGACTTTTGGGAGTCACTTTCTAGTGTATAAACTGAATTTTAAGCGGAAAAAAGTATATAGCGGTACTAAGTGTTTACTGTAGTATATCAGCATACTGTTTATAAAAAGTATGCAATTTCCCTATTCTACGGAAACATACGTCCTAATAATCATAATATTGCGTATTATCCTTATGAGTCTTAGATTTTAAGAGCAATTAGCACTTAAAAAAACATACATTGGAATTTTTAAAACGTATACCAACTCAGACATCCCAAAATTTTGCATCTTATTACAGAAAATATATTTCCCCGATCTTAATATAAAATTAAATATAAATATATTCTGACCGGCTTCCGATGAAAAAGTACAAATATGCAATCCATGTCTTTTCTCGCTTATCTTTTTCATGAAGGCATTATTTCAACCATTGCTAAATTCAAACTAGACGTTGTAACCATAGAAACGAAATGGCCCAATAATATATAGAATTATTCACTGCACTTTATCTCTCGGCAGTTAAAAAATGACATGAAAAATATAAAATGTTATTTTAAGATTAAATACTTACACGAATCCTTCCTATTAATCTGAGAAATAATCAGCACCAATCTGAAAGGAAATTTTTCTCATCTATCTTCCGAAATAATTGCATTTTCGCCATTTATTGACCAAATCTAAAAATCACCTTTGTTAGTATTATTATTTAATTTTTCTGTTTCCAAGATAAGACCCACAGGTAATTTTCAATGTGTTGGCACAGCTAGTGGTCCGACAAAACTGTGCTTTAAGGCACAACTGAAATTTTTCTTTTTGCCATTGAATACTGTGCTGAAATGCTTCGATGCCCAAAAAAGGGAAACTCAATCTGATGATTTGCAATCTCACGCACATTGAAGCTATGGATAATCATCTTTATACTGACGTTAATATTTAATCATCATTACCAGAGGTTATTTTATTTCGCATATATTGGATTCCTATCTTACACTACTGCTGGAACATCTTAATTATCTAGTTTGTACGCGATTAGGCCTTCCGGAGAACATAAGGACGTTTGAAAAGATTTTTTGATTTCTCTCGCTTCAAACAAAACTCTCAGCTAGACAGACCTTCAATGCCCCTCGATTTAATTCGAATGTGGTCCTTTCTATCTGAAAGAATGGAATTACGACGGCACTCTTAGACGGACTGAGGTTTGAGTCTCTTGATGTGAGTAAAGTAGTCAAGTTTCCCTAGTCAAACATGTAAATTAAGTCAAATTGACTCTCGGTGTACAAAAAGCGCACAATGCGCACTATCGAATACACAATGCGACTGTCGAATTAGGAAGAGAAGTACAGAGACAGCCTTTCATATCATATGCACTGTCGTTCAATGGTATAAGGCTCAACTATGTGGAAGTTAATACCCGAAAATGAAAAGGAGATTTCGTTGATTTCCACTGATTTATTTGGTCCTTACGACATGTTTCGAACCATAGAGGTCATTATCGAGTACCTCTCAGGAACATGGTTCGAAAGATGTCGTACGGGCGAAATAAATCAGTGGAAATCAACGAAGTCTCCTTTTCATTTTCGATGTGTACGGACTTTGAAAGCGATACTATATTTTGGAGAAAATTTTCAAGGGTTCGGGGAATTAAAGAGATTATATACAGATTAACATTGCAAAAATTTTTTTGCTCGCAGATCAGTCATCTCGATAACATTTGAATATTTTTACATGATCAAGTGGTCACATTAATACAAAAGTGCGTTCTTCATCATTCAGGACAAAAGGTATCGACTGAATTGTCAACAGTAAATACATCGTGGATTCAGTTTTGAATGGCTTAGCCATATCCGGACCAGGTTTTGAGCCGATAAAAAACGAGCAAAGTCGACAAAAAAAACAAACTCTTCTTGGGCACTCTAATCTTGTATCGCGATCCGTTTCCACCCATGCCAGGTGGCTGAGCGGCCCTTCCCATAAGTCCGTGTTTTTATTTTGCATTTAAAATTATGGATTATGGGAGGATAGAGATAGGAGAGAGAGAGGTGCCGATCTTAAAAAAGCCGTTTTTTTCCTCCTCGTCGGAGGGCGGAGGCGATGACAACTTAAAAAGCAGCATAAATCATTCTCCAGCAACTCGTGCAAATAAGTGTGCGAAAAAAATAACCTAATCAAGCCGCGGAAAATTCACTTGATTGGCAAGATTCCGACAGAGGAAAAGAGCATATTTTGAAAAATATTCTACGGTGTTCGACGAGATGTTGTGGAACATATTGCAATGATAAATGAAAAATTAAAGGCTTTGTGTATGCCCACAGTATGTATTATCACTTGTACCTGATGATAGCGAAGGTGATTCGCTGAAACGCGTCGTACGATAATAAATACTGTGGACATACACAAAGCTTTTCATTTTTCATTTATCATATTTTGAGAAATTTGAGAAAATATTCAAGATTAAAAAAAAATAGTTTATTTGCATTTATTTCCCGGATACGGTGGAAGATTCATAAGCGGACCCACTACTTCCTCATTAAGGATCGTAATTTTTTCGCGACGAAAAACTCGTATAATATTTATAATATCTCCCTGAAATTTTACAAACATAGATACAGATAGAGACAGATAAATATTGTACTAACATTCTTTTTTATCTCTACTTTTACCCTCGAGAAATTACCGAGTCAAAATGTTCGCATATTAGACACGGGAAAATATTTAATACGGTTTTGTACAACACATCCTGAAAATGTCAAGATAATTCCAGAATTATTCGTCTTAATGGTCCCCAGGTTTCTTAATGGTTTCCTTGGCCAACACCGGGTATCTTTCCTCCCTCCCCTCACAACCCTTTCGTAGTGGGGCAAATTACCTAAGCTGTGGGTCACCTCCTGTAAAAACCACACCATAACAATAGCGTAAGTATCGAGCGAGTAATACATCACAAAAGAAGCATGGTCGAGCGAAAGCGAAGCGTCTCCTTAAACCAGCCACGTGGCGGTGCAACATTTTGCGAAGTTTGTTTCGTGGGTTTTCTTTGTTTCGGCGCCACGAACCCATGAGCATATTTTCCGCATCCGAAGATCCCTTTCCCCCCCATACGACTGCTCCTTTCCCCCTCTCCTCCTACCTATCCTACTCCCGCAGCTGCGCCGTGCAACCCCCGCCTTCCCCCTCCAATTCCCCTTCGACTGCCGCTTTACACGAATTCTTCCGACAACACAAATCCCGACCAACACAAATCCCGACCGCCACACCCCCTTTTCTCCCGGCCACTTTTTTTTGTCTCCAGCGCACAGAACAGTTCCCACCCCCCCCCCCCCCTCTTCTTTTCTCTTTCGAAGATTCCGAAACCAAACATTTTTCCTCCGACATTCCACCATTCTCTGCCAGCATATCCTTTCCCCTTCCTACCCCACAAATCCTTCTCTTAATCATCGCAATTTTATATCATTACGGATATTTACTTCGCGCGCTGCTCCACGTTATATTTATTCTCGAAAGACAAGGACGAAAATGCCTCGGGGATTCAAAAGCTTGTCTTTTTTCCGTTATTATCGCCGACAGCAGGAGCGACCGGTCGGCGTGAGTAATGTGCGCTTTCGCCGCGCGCCGATCCGACGACGGCAATTTTCCGCTCTCGCTCCAAAGGGATGCGAATTGAAGGAAACAATGGGATTTAACGCTTTATCTCCGCCCCACATATATGGCTATATCGCTCCCTTACACGTACAAAGTATGCCAAACAATCGAAAAGTGATCGCTATATTTTCACCGGAGTGAAGCTAAATGGTCGCAAATACCCACCACTAACCAAATGTACTACACGAAGAGAAACAGTGTGCGGTAAAAGGGCGCATCTACGTAGTTTGAATAATAATAATTCGTCTTTATTGGCGAGATTGGGACTAGAAAGTCGTATCTTCCACCTGACCTCTCGGCATACGTTAAATATTTGCTGAGGTCAAGTTACTCTCGAAATTAAATTAAATTAAATTAAATTGGGACAAAAAAGACGTATGAGTATACTTCAAAAATCAACAAAAAATCTAAAGTAACCAAAGTTAAATTTACCTAGTGTAAAAAGATGTGAACGTATGTGGGGAAAAACTAAGGATATTGACTTCGTTCCTATTAGAAAAAAACAATTACAGGAAAAAAATCCACATAAGAAGTGGTCTTTAAAACCCTGCGAAAACTTACTGAGAAAGAGCTAATAAGAAAATTGATGTAATATAGTACCAGAAACTTTCACTCAGTACATAGAGCGAATAAAAATAACAAGAAGCAGTAGGAGATAGGTAAAACACCAATAATTGAATCACATTCCTTTCCACCATTCCCTTACATAGGAATTGGCGGAAAATAGTGTATTCCAATCTATGTTAATCCAATAGTTTCAATCAAAACCGATTAGGTGATAGATAGTTCATTAAAAATTATGCAGCAGTAATGGACTATTGGTAGGTAGAGAATATTGGTTTCTATCGTAGACGTGCTCCTCTTCCTTTTCGAATTTGCCCTTTACTTGTTTCTAATTCCCTACTTTTCTACTTCATCTGATTTAGCTATCGAAAAACTTGAAAATGGGGTAGAATTTAAGCAATTGAAGATATCAATAAAATAAGCTTAAATACGTTATTTAAGTATTTCATTGAAATTTATGTTTAAAAGCTAATGTTTTCATATAAATATTTTTCGGTAATTTTTCCACTTCATAGTGGTTTACTTTCCATGTATGTTTGGCATAAATGCACGACCGGTGCATCACAAAAATTCTGTTATCCGATGAGTAGTACTCCTAGCTGTCTCATGCCCTAGTTTTAAGCAGGGATGGCAAGTGAAACGCAATGAAGATGTTTCGTTTTGACCCGGAGGGAGACGAAGATACGATGCCTAGGTTTAGCTGCGTTACCGCGCTAAATTAAAATCACTAAGAAGTTTAGTTTCAACCCCGGGCAAAAATTTACTCCTGGGAACGGAACTAAATTAATCGAAACTCCACTGCTCATAGGTAAGTTTCGTTCGCAGTATTTGAGTGGAAGTGGAAAAGAGGGAATATTTTCGACCCATTTCATGACAGACCAAACTATTCTACTCATTGCATGCGATTTTGCGTTCACTGTTCTCCTGTTTGTGGTCAAAATATGAATGCCCCATGCATCTAGTGGCGGTAGGCCTAACCTCTACTTCATTCAACCATACTTCGTAATCGGTGTGTGGGTCATAACAACACCGTTTGAAGGTGAAGCACGAGGTCTCTCCGGTTTGAAGCATTATCTGTGATTCGTTTCGTCCCAGAGGTTTAGTTTAGTTTCGACCCGAAGTATTTTTGACTCCGATTTCGTTTCGACCCTGAGTTTAGTTTCTCGGGTTCAAACCCATTTCGTTTCTACATTTCGCTACTGGTAACGAAACAATAGTAATTTTACTGGTTTACTTCCGTTTAGTTTCACTTGCCATCCCTGGTTTTAAGACACAGCACTTTATGAATTAGCAGTAGCAGAGACGAAAAAGATAAACACATCGTTAAGAGAATTCGAGATAGTCATAAATAAGGAAAAGAAGTCCATAATTCACTTTCAAAATTTTGATTTGGAATCATATAAATCGTGGGAATTTACTTCAAGTTTTCGATGACTTTTGGAAACATTCAACGACCCTCTCCCAAACAACAATTTCCCCAGCTTCTTCAATGGCGTTTATGCGCAAGCAAAACTTTTTGATTTGAGCAAGATATTGGAAAACTGTGTTTTAAATTTAATGAAGTACACCGGCAAATAGCTTCTTGAATAATTTCGACCAAATATGGCGGAATTCTGATGCATAACGAGCATTCTTAGTATGCGTTATATTTAAATCCCACCGCGTAAGCGGCAGTCAAATTAACATGAATTGCCACGAAGAAATATCCACTGGACCGGGAATCGAGCAATGAACATTTGGCTTTCTTTTATTGGAGAGACTAAATCCTCAGTAAAATATCGTAACCAGAAGAAGGTATAGCCCATACGTAAATTATGTAAGTCATCCAATCTTTGAAGTCATCTAGTGGACAAATTTCGAATTAATTATTTACTAGTACCGCAATTTTTTCCAAGAAAAGTCTTACGTCAGGCAGTGATTTCATAGAAGAAGTGGCATAAGTTGGAGAGAGCAATGAAGACATAAGGAAGTCGGCGGTGGGGGCAGCAGTGGTAAAGTGGATGGAAAGTAATCCAATCGATTGAATAGGAAGTTGACGATAATGATGGCATTGCGACTTCATTCCTATCGATCATTGCCACTTCACGGCAAAAAAATCAATGGCAGAACATTTCAAATCGGGTTATGCAGGAAAACATCTTCAAATCGATCCGAAGAAAATGCGATTCACATCGGAAGTGTCTAATTGATATGACTACACTAAATTTATGGTATTTCATAATACAATACACGGGTACACATGCATAAATGTAACATCGACCAGCAAAGAATTCGGAATCGGTAAAATTTTTGGCGAATTATTTCATAAACGGATTTGCTCACAAAAAATTGATGCGGTAAAACCAAAATACATGGCTGTGGACATTTATTAGAATGGAGAATACTTAAGAAGCAATCAGCCAGGAAAAAGAATTACTTTTGAGAGCAGATATATTCATATTAGTGGTGAGCACTGCCTGGGAGTGCTAGCAGTATTACAATCAAAATCAGCTGCTAAATGAGGATAACAGGCCTCCTCCTTGATTCTTTTTTCTTTTTTTACACGCGATTTCTTAACTTGTTTCGTCTGTTCCATCGATGGAATTCTGTGATTGATTTTAGCCCACTTCCCATTGTCGGATCGGATTGAAATAAATTGCTCAAACATCAGACATTTTTAATTTTATTACCATTATGCCCTAATTAATTCACTAAATTTCCACGTGGAAAAATGGTTTTAAGTTTTCTCAATAAATGGTGTTAGTGGAAATAAAAATAAAAAAGATTAAAAAATAAACACTCCTTTTCCAAAAACTGTATAAAATGCACTAAAAAGTAATAATAAGTTTTTCATCGCTTTAAGAATGAGGCATCAATGCTGATTAGATTTAGATTAGCATGTATTGTGATATTTATATGCAATAAACATTTTAATATCAATACTAGTAAAATTAGACGTTGCAGTAATTCCACTAGGTTTTCTTTTAACACAACGCGTTTGGTTGTAACAAACAAAATTATCTAATTTAATTATCTAATTATCTAGTTAGATAATGTTGTTTTTAACAACGAAACGCCTTGTGTTTGAATAAAATCCAGTGGAATTATTGCAATGTCTAATTTTACTAGTATTAACAACTTCCACCATATCGTGCCTCATATATCATAAAAGATATTAGATATTAGTATTGCGAAACCAATGCCCAACATTTTTCATGAGCCTGAAGGTTACCAGTGCATCCCTCTACCGGGGCCCATGATCTGAATATTACTCTACGAGCCGTCTCAATAGGTGTTTAGCCAAGACCTGATAGCACACCTGACATTCAGCACAATATCCAGTGCTTAATGCAGATTTTTACGTCTTCTGGGTGAGAAATTGGTATTACTTCATAATATTTTGGTAATTTTTCCAATTTGTCTGTCATATCTACTTATTACGCTTGGTTTCAAAATGCTCACCAAAAAACTTATTCTCCAGGGACGAGGGGGAGGGGGTTTCCTGTTTCCAATCTCTGTGGATGGAAAGTTGGGATGGCAAGAGTAGTTTACTTCTATCCTTACACTCTTACATTTACATACTTACACTTGACGTTTAGTTATTTTCTTTCTTACTTAATTTATTTATTTATATTCATCACTCCGAAAACAGCATTATTTAGCCCTTACATCGGGGTATGCAACAAAAATGGACACTCAGATTCAACCATGACCTGGTTAGGAGTAACCTACCCAGGCAAGGATTATACCCCACCGCCACCGAAGCCGGCATCGCGTAATTCCGAGGAAAAATTGCCCTATTCGGCTAAACGGGACATAAGAGTGGACCGAGGTATGAAGACATAAAGAAGTCGAACGAAAGCCAGGAGCGACAAGTCATCCACAGGCGATTGACTTATGATGATGACGACCATGATGACTTCGCGACCCCATCCCCGCCGTCAGTCTTTCCGCGATTGTCCGCGAGATGGCGACACGGGCGGAGGGACTTATTCTCTATAGAGGGTGGAAGGAGGAGAAGGGGGAGGGGGTAGATATGAGGGTTGGTAGTCACGGAGGCGGTCGAAAAGGGTGGAGACAAATCACGTTCCAAAGAGGGAAGAGAACAAATTGGCGGCCATTAGGCGGGAATGCAGACTACTCGAAGTCACGGGTCGCCAGACCCCCCCCCCCCCAACCCATTCCCATCGGCTTGCCTTTTTTCCACGCAAAAACTCGTAGTAGCGGCAAGAGGTCCGTGTGTGATTAGCAGTCCATTTGGTTCAAATGACACGGAGGGGGGGCTTGTCGGTGAGCCGCTGTCAAAGTGCCTCCCGGTGGGAAGAGGAGGGGGAATTAAGGAGAGGGTCAGTGGATACCAGTATCGAATAAAAGGGGTGGGAAGGAATGGTAGTCTCCCGTGGCAGGACATGTGTAGGCAAGCCTTTTATGCATTCGTCAGTATTGACAACCGTTTGGAAATCTAAGTAATCGCTGAAGGGTGGGGAAATGATAGGATACAGCAGTCGCCTCGCTGACGATGGAGAGGTTTAAGCTTTTCACTGATTTGTCCAGTGCACTACTTCAACTAGCCGTCTAAAAATAAGTGATAGTAACAGTGATAGGCGGATTTAGTGGGGGGAGAGGCACGGGGGAACGTCACCCTCCTCCAACCCCCCCAGACACTTCATAAATAGACAAGATTTTGAATATGGCTATCATTACGTCCGTTTTGTTTTGTGTATCACGGAGCCTCAATCGTTCAATTGCATATCAATAACTTTCATATTAAAATAAAGATAACATATCGAACTGTAATTATTCAATTTTGTTTTTAATCTCAAATATGAGGAGACCGTTTGCCTTTCAGACCCTTATACCCCCCAGAAAAAATCCTGGATCCGCCATTGGTCGCGGTCGTTACGTTGTGGAAATCCTTTATCGCAAGTGCTGAAGGAATAAAAACTTTTCTTTTCCTACATGGTGATTTATTTTGTCCGACCATGGATTCGTTACAGTGTAACATTTGCAATGTCCTCTTGGTCCCTGAAAAATGTCCAAAGGTACCTTGAAAATGTTACGCTGTAACGAAACCATGGTCAGGCAAAATAAATCATCATTAGGAAAAAGCAAAGATTTTACTCCATCAACTACTAGCCATCTAAATGTAGCGATGTGAGACGCGCTCGCCATCAAGGTATTAATACCATTAATTCCAAAAATTTTAAAAATTCGCTCCAAATTGGATCATGAAAGATATAAAGATAAATATCAGTGCAATTGAAATTTTATATCGCTAATAATGGAGAAACTTTTGCCAAGAGATAATGTATATAAGGGAGGGTTCGACCTGCTTGGCAAGTATGGCAAGCAATAGGCAAGTTGGCAAGATTGCCTTTATACATCTACATTAGACCTGCGAGCCATCTCTTGGGTGTTTTTCAGGGACCGTTTCATGAATGTGGAAGTATAATTTGTTAGTATGCTTAATATTTTTATGTCTATGTGGTGTGCATGTGGGACCCCTCTTGCATTCATCTAAATCTTCACAATGCCCTGCATGCAACAGGACCACCACATGAATACTAAAAGATCATATAATATTACGTATAATATAAAAGGTTAGGCTTGTAGTGTAGCCTACTAACTTTCCTTGTGTATACCTTAATGCATGTTTCTGAATTTTCTTATTATTTTTAACATCATATTTTGTGATGACAGCTAATTTTCGGGTTCTCCAGCCGCGTGTGTCGTTTATGGTTGACAACAGTTCCGAAAGCCATCCTGCTTCCGTCTTCAGGTCGAAGGTGACCTGAAGACAAAAGCAGGGTGGCTTTCGAAACTATTGTCAACCATAAACGACAGACGCGGCTGGAGAACCCGAAAATTAGCAGTCATCGTTAACAACGCCGCGGAAACCTACGCACGAATCATGTTTTGTGTTTTCTAGCTTTTTGGCAGATAACCTTAATGAGTAGTTGGCAAGTTTTGCCTTTGCATGAATCCTCACTGCCAAACAACCCAGAAGTGGCTCGCAGGTTATTATGTACGTGTAGAGTTTCCGTCTGCAGGCATACTCTCAAATTGGAATTGAAGTTGTTCCAAGCCCTTTAAAATGCCGAGTTCATTTCATAGAGAATCTTATCAATCAGGTTAAAGTTATCTAATTACATTCTTAATATCTAAATATCCGGGAAAGCCTAAATAAAGTGTCTAAATAATTATTTGTTAGCAGATGATGGCCTAAAAGAGCTGGAATCGCGTGATTAAGTGAGCAATAATGTCTGTAAATGGCCTCATATGCCTCACCCTTCATAGCTTACCTGACATTCATTCCTCTAGCGAGGTTTTCGACAGCCACTACCGACTTAATACTCGCTCCAACGAGAACGACACCTACAAATAATCCTGCAAGGACGGTCGCTTGATCCGCTTAACGTAATATTTCTCGGCCATTACAATACATAGTATACCGCTTCAGAACACTACTCAGTACTACTAACGTGAAAAACGAGTATGTAGTTTCCTAAGAGCTGAAAAAAGTTGGAATTTTTGTGAAGAATATTCGTGGGTGGTGTTGCTGAACATGTAAATGTTGTTACCAATCATTTCACAAAATTTGATTGAATACGAAGTGCGCAAGGATCGATGCAAATACTTCACTGAAGAGTATTGACAATAACTGGATTCCTCTGTGGCCATTGCCACTCTGCGGACATTTTTTGAGATAATTAAAACATGCCCAACTTCGATAGCACAAAGAGAGCTACTAAGGGATACACTGGGACCTCCTTTATGTAATCCCCTTGGTCAGTACACTTCTCAATCGCGGACGAATTTATTCCAACAATATTTCCTGCGGACAATTTCAATTCCGAACTGATTACACACCGGGGGATGATGCCATCGCTTCTAGCACATTATAGTGGTATTCTACGCCCCGTCGAGTTATCTCCGACAAGTGGGAACGCTTCGGGCGTGGCGTCGTAGCGTGTGTGGGGTGGTGGAAACACGCGATTGGTTCGATCGCCAAGTGAAACACGAGCCGGAAGTGAATAGCGGGGGACGCGATCCGGAAATCTGTGAATACCCAGGGGTCGGTCGTTCGCGCGACGGGGGAGGGAGAGGCTCAGAAGAGATAATGTTATTGGTCGTTGCGTTTGCGATGAAAAGATACGATTCGAGAGTAAAGGGATTTCCAAGAAAAAAGAGTCACCCGAAGGGGCAATAATAAGCTTGAGCGGTTCCGTGTCGACATCGGGGATTCTTCACTTTTTAACCTCCTCCCTGCTGCCATGCGTCCCAGGCTCCACCACGGCAAGTACACACATCTACAAGCCACCCCGCATACCTCAATAGGAGAATGGCAGGAGGTGTTAAAGAGTTAAGACTTCGGCATACTGATGCCAGCTGATGGCGCACTGTTAATCTGAAGGAGAATTAGACAAATGCTGGTTATTGATCACCCCCTACCAAACGCCCTATGATAACAATAATAATTCGTCTTTCTTGGGCGAGATTGGGATTAGAAAGTCCCATCTTCCGTCTAACCCCAAAATAGGTAATCCTGACAATCCTAGAGGTGGCTCTGAGGGTATTATGAAGATGCATAACACTAAAAGCTTGCGGTTAGTGAAAACTTGCGGCGTTTGCCAAGAATTTTTTTTCATTTTTCAAGAAATTCAAGTCATGCATATGGTCTGTGAGTTTCAAACAGCTTCGAGTATAATTCATATAAAACCTGTGAAACGGCTTCTGACCACTCGTACCAGTTTTTGACGAGGGGTTCAGATATGATGTCCTAAATGCCACAGTGAAAGAAAATTGTTTTTAATTTTCAAGTAAATTAAACCTAGCATGTGGCCTGCGAGTTTCTAGCACTTCCAAGCCCAACTCGAGCAAAAATTAAGAAACGATTTTTGCTCGCTCATATCATTTTCTGACGAAACTAGTAGCCCATAGTATTCTATTTCGTTGGCGAGTAAAATCTCTTTGCATATGACCACATATGCATGCCGCTTATCGAGGAGCAGTCTGATGAGTGCGAAGCGGCACACCACCTTCACTTTTTTTACCTGCAACACGGTGGAGGAATCCTAGCTTCAATATGTGGATTTAGACGGGGATAATAGGAGGTTTCGACTGAAGCAGAAAAGTTAGTCTTGGCCTCTGCAAGCCTTGGTCTTGGTCTCTGGTCTCTTGCCACGATCTAGGTGCTAGATTGGTGCGCTCATACGTGAGGTCATCCTCGAGAAAGAACGAGAGCTCTTTTGGAGACCTTTTGCGGAAGAAATTACAGCAGCATCAGCGCTCGAACTTGAGAAATAATGGCACGAGAGAACTCGTAGTAAAAGGTCATTTGAAATCAATTGAACCGTTACAGTGACCTGACGCTGAAGTCGAAGGAATAACAAAGGTCACCAGGACAAATAAATTATTGTATCAATAGCTTCTAACGCAGACAGGAGACAAAAAAAACATTGATTAAATTTTGCGAAAATCAAAATTTTGAAAAACCTGCGGCATACTAGGTAAAAAATTTAGAAAGAGCCTTCAAATGTATAATACTCGTTGAAGTAGTAGTAGAACACCCATAGGAAAATTAGCTGTCAAATACATAGCCCCTTATTGAAGGAATAACCGCATATCTATTAATACATATAAAGTGCGACAAAGCCACACAGGGAAAATCATTTGCCTTGGCTGACATCCCGGTAACGGGAAATAGCTTTTCCTCAGAGAACTTTTTTGCTTGTAGTTCATTCTTGGAACGGTGTGCATATGGAGCAGCTTCAATGGAGTTAATCAATAAGGAGAGAATATAATATAAAAGAATAGGTATATCCATTAAAACTAGGAATTCACGACTTAAAAATAACCAGAAAAGAGTGGCTAAATCTATCAAAAAACGAATGAAATAAAATCCAATCGACAGGAGAAAAACGCCTCGATTCGCATTCGAAGGCTTTCCTCAAGTTCCATCTTTCAGTTCCAAAGCTACGGGCGCAATCAGCACTTCGGGCATAAGACCACTGCCATAGAATATGTTATAGCTGAGGAAACCTTACCGGCGTTGGACGCTGCGAGCATAATAGCAAGGGGTATCCAATCTTTGACCAAACTGATCGATTTTTAACGCCACTATGCTTTTCAACATCACCCGGTGTCACGAAAGAAAGCAGATATTTTTACAGCATGAATCAAAATTTTGGATAAAGCACTACTTTTTTCAAGTCTCCTTAAGAAGAAGCTCTTATAAACATGTTCTCCTTAGCAATTACACTCTATTAGAGAGATTTTGCAATAAATACCAACATTCTACAGCTGCATCCACACAGGAAGTTATTTTTTCGTTTATCGTAAAGATAGAATTAATTGAGCTGGAGGCGGAGTATTTATAGCTGTAAAGAATGCAATCATCATCCAAGCGGTAACCGTAAATGGGAGCAGCGTTGAATCTGTGTGGTGCCTCGCCCTGCCGAAATTTCTGTTTTTGTTGTACTACACTAGTCCCAGCCGTTTTGGCTGTCTCCTAAGGGTTTCTAATATTTTCATTTTAGGTAAGTTTTATCATGTTTATTTATAGCTTTGTAGGCGGAAAACTATTTAGGGGGAAGGGACATGGTTAGGGAGGAATGCGGAATTAGGGGTTCTGTGCTTTTTCGTTGCGTCCGGTGCGTAATTCCAGAGATTAATATTTTTTTCATTTTCGGCCCGAGAGAGTGAGTTTCTGAATGAGATTAAATTTTATTTCAGTTCATGAAGGATCGGTGTTATACGTAAGTCCTTGCGGATGTCTTTGTTTCTGATGAACCAGGGAGCAGCAGCAATCTTTCGGATGAGAAAGTTTTCTTTATTTTAGATAAATGAGTTTTGGAAGCCATCAGCCAGACAGGTGACGCGTATTCTGTGTGGTGTTAAATTAAATATCCAAAATTTAAAACTATATTATTATGCTCGCATTACATATCACCGAACTCAGATATAGCATCAATTTTCAAAACCAACCCAAGTTGTCGCGTGGCGTCCACCAGACGCCAAAAGCAACAAAATATTCATATTAATTCTAAAAATGCGACGAAACATAAAATCATACTGGTGACTATTTCAGAAGCATCAAATAATAATATACAAGTAAGGACAGTTTCTTAATTTTGAAAACTCGATGTGGGTAGAGAAACGAAAATGGCTAGGCGTCTGGTAGAAGCCACGCGAACAACGGGGGGGGGTTAAAGGCTTAACACCCGGTGGGAAGCCCGAGCAAACCAAGTACATTGTAGTATAATTTTTAGGTATGCGTAACGTTTTTTGGACCGTGTGGTGTGCATGTGGTAGTTCAATTGCTAGCTGCATGCTGGTGATTGATCACTTTCTGCCAAACACCCTAGAGGTGGCTCGCAGGGTATTATGAATATGTATATCAGATGCGGATGTCACCGGGAGGGAAACCCTAATGATATTCCGGAAAAAAAACTTCCATTTCCAAAATTTGCAGATATTGACGACGTGATTTCACGATGATAAAGAATCTGCTTAGATTATGAAGATGAATTGAAATCACGAATACGGCCTATTCAGGATATTCAATACAGGGAAGTGGGGAAGCTCATAACTTCGTGCCGAGGGTAGAGGGCAAGGGATGAAGCGACCAGTATCGAATGACAGGCCGTGTTACAACACATCCTCCTCGAAGGGGGACGGCTTCCATCGATGAGGTTCAATCGGAGGTGCATCGCTCGTATATAGAGAGGAGGAAGGACGGAGCGGAGGTGGGCGAAGAAGATGGCCACGTCGAATGATGGCCTCGGAGGGGTCCGCTCTTCGGGCCCACCCCCTTCGGTTGATTCTACGCCCCATTGCCTCCGGGTCCGCTTCCACCCCCGGGGGCGCTGGTGGAGGAGAAGGAATGGCATGGAGAGAAGAGGGAGAGAGATAGAGAGCGGCGGACGTGAGAGTACGAGCGGCCGGGGACCAGTTTTAAAGTTTTATCGTCTCCGAGACAAATGGAATGGAAATAAACGGAAACGGTGGAGATAGGAGTGCGTATAGAAGCTGCGCGCCCACGGCCTCCACACGACACAACCCGATGCAAGCTACGAGAAACACACACAGGCATTCTCGCACGCTATATATTGGTTTCCCAAAAAACTATTCTCGTTCGCTCTCCCGATGGAAAAAAGGGGCCGCTTCCATCCACCCCTTTTGGTGGCGAAAAAATCCATTCGGGGAGAGAGGACGACGTCGCATTCGGGAGTATTGGCGTATCAAGGGGAGGGGGTAAGAGGGGCGGTTAGGGTTAGGGGGAAATCGGGATTGAGGCGCAGAGAATGTTCCTACCACCAGGGATAAATACAATATACAGCCCTCCTTCTCCCATACAATATGTCGTATTTTCTTAAGGAAGAAACTTTTTGGATAGATTAAAGTAAGAAAAATAATCTCAAAAGAGATATTTTTTTGCAAATTGCAAATAAATTGCAAAATATGAAACTATTCGGTGAATATGTTTTGAATGTCAATAGAAAATACAATCGACTACCTAAATCATCATCATCGTCATCAGTCAACAATCCCAAGATTGGTTAGATGCAAAACTCCATTCTTCTCTCCTGTCCGCTAGCCTTTTCATAGCGACGTATTTCTTCTCTGTTAAATCCTTTCCGACCTGTCCAATGTAACTCATTCGGGGCCGTTTTTGCTCATCTCCCCTTCCACTTATCCTTATAGGATTGCTTTCATCAGGCCCTTATGCTCATAATGTGGCCAACCAAGTTGTTCCGTCTTCTAATAAAGTTTTTGAGAAGACCTCTATTCCCCCAATCTTCTTGTAACTTCCTCATTATTTACTCGGTCGATCCATTTTATCTTCATCGTTCTTCAATGGTGGGTAGTAGCACCACATTTCGAATGCTTCCAATCTTGACTTCTCGGCTACTGTTTCTTTCATTCTGGAAGGACAAACTCGAGGCCAATCGGAGCGCTTGTCTCACAGTTTCTGTGGTTAAAAATGGTGCGTTCTCGACGTAAATATATAATTGGTAATTTTGGTTCCTACTGGTATCAACATTGCAGGGTAACAATTTCTTGACACAATTTTTATCCACCCCGTAAATAAAATTTGTTAATATTGTCGGCGGACAGAGAAGTTCAAGTCCAAGGCGGGAGACCCTTTTGACCCGTTTTCGCTCCGCCACCGGCGAGGAGGAGTGGGAGGGTGTTGTGGCCGCAGAGAGAGCTTTTTCAAGGAAGGGAAAAACGCCCTCTCGCGCAACAATCCCCAACCGATCCTCCACCCCCTCCCCCACCCGCCATCCCCTTTGAAAACGAAATAAGGGAGAATAAAAAGACCTCCTCCCGATTCTCTCCCGGAGACAAACTTCTTTATTCCACCGCCGATAGAATCGAAAACGGGCAAAAGAAGAGGAAAGAAGTTAATGCTCTCCGCACCAATTCAATACACTCGCTCTCTCCATCTGGGAGGGATTCGCACCCCCTTCGGATTTTGTCCCGGCCGAATCGCAGTGAAGGAAGCGAGGGTGGTGGGGGAAAGGTCCCCGGAATTGCAATATAGCTCCGTTCGGAATCGGATACGCCATCGCGGGGTGTCCAAATGGTCCCTGCGGGCCGGGAGGTGTATGACGCGGGGGTCTCACCGCATCGGCACCGCCGCCCTTCACCGCCCCACAACGGTCACAAAAATGCTGGAGGAATAAGACGTCCGGAAACAGACCAGAGTATCGTGTTCAAGAAGTGCCATAACTCCCAGACGACTCGTTTGGAAAAGAGATGTCTCCGATGTATATATATTGGTTATCCGGAAGTTGATGGGCTTTCAATGAATTTTCTCTCTTTTGCCAATGCAAAAGAACTCGCCGAGGAGATATTTTCCAAGAAAAACTTGTCAATACATGCTTCGGCTGCGATATGCCAGCAACTAGGTATAGGTTTTCGATTTCTCAGGAGGCAAACTTATTTCAAACACCCTCAGCAGCTAGAACAATTCTTACGACTGCTGATATATATACTGTATTAATTAAAGAAAAAGGCCTTCTTTCGTCTACTCTCCCCTCCAATTTTTTTTTAATACGATCGGTATATAACGATAGACTCATTAGGCGGACGAAACCTTATATCTGAATTAAGCATGCACGTATTCGCTCCCTCAGCTTCCGGAATAATTTTTTTTCTTGCGGTCATAATAAAATAGGAAACAGGAAACAATTAGGCTCAAATTCCACATTTTAACCAAGATCAATAATATATTCGTTGAATGATAAAATATTAATTACGTGAAATATTTTTTTATACGAATTCCTTAGGTGCAAATTCAAAGTCGCTAATTACAAACCTCTTGCCTATCTCTTATTAAAAATATAAAAACAATCCCTATCCTAATCATTCAAAATCGAACATCGTAAGGTTATTGACTTACCCGCTACTCGTTTCTTCCAGAAAGCAATTTCACGATTGGTGTTCCTTTCCAGAGTCTGAGAAGCCCACGGCTTTAAACGGTTGAGTAGGACTCCTTCCACAAGACGATAAGGATGTCTTGCAAGTGGAGTGGGGTTCCAGTTTCACCAGAAACAACAGCACTTAAAAACTAACGATATCCCAAGTGAGCGATTAGTCAATAGAAGACACTGTTCAGACGACCTCAACGTGGGCGCACGGATACTCATATACTGCATTTCGATTCTTTCAGCTTCGCTTCGGCATTGTAGCATTTGGTCTTTAACAGAGTTTCGCGAGTGTTGGAACTAATTTCTTCAGGTCAGCATTTTCATATTTGTCACTTCATCCAGACCTGAAGAAACAAGTTGGAATCCTAACCACTCGCGAATCTTTAAATCACCGTCACGAACTAATGACGCAACGTGAAAGCAGTCCCAAAAGAATCTAAATAAACTAGACAAAACTCCACGTAACTTTCAACGTAACAATACTCCCATACTTTTTCCACAATTCATCCTCTCCCTCAACGCGTCGAACTGCAAGAGGGATCAGAACTAATCGAAAGTGCACCCTCTTAACTCTGAAAGATCACTGGCGTGAAAGCCTCGTACTGATTTTATCAAGTCCAGACGTTTACTGAGGTGTTCAGCTGTTTTTCTGCCTTATTTTTCCTCCCACCCCGCGAAAAACCACGACCGCCAGGAGACAAGGGTAGGTTACTCACACGGTCTTTGCTCTGCTTAAGACGGTCAAATTCACCCGTGAATATCAAGACTTCGAAATAACCATTTTACTAGCGTATCAGCGGCGGCAAGGTATCTCGCGAAGGCATACCAATCTAAGGGGAACGAAAACAAATTCAACCGATAAGTTCATAAAGGCCGTTTTACACGGTACACGGAATTTCGCAATCTGACGTACGTGCGAAGGCGCAATCAAAATTGCGTCGTATAAAGCGGTGAATTGCTAGAACACACGCGAGAATGCGTGGATGCGAGACGGCAAAATAGCTCCTGTTCTAATTTCGTTCATACATGCGCGCAATTCCACGCCATTTTAGAAATAAATACAGCTCTAACCTGCGCAATTCCGTGCGTGACGTAGCGTAGAAGCCAAAATTCGGGGGCAAAATAAAATCTGAGTCAAAACTAGTACGGATCAAGATTGGGAAAAGATGGGGAACAAAATCAAAACACGGGTAACGCCAACAATGATTAGTCCTGGTGGGATCATGAAAGATCATTGGGCGTTTTCGGCTTTACTTACGCTCCGTGCACATAACACGTTTTCATCCGTGCGGGAAAAAACCGCACGGGCCTTTTTCTATTAGTCTACTGCAGAAGTTTACGAGGCCTTTCACATTGTACGGTTAAAACAAGGGCACGATTTTTAGTCGCATTGCAGACGCTCAATGCCACTGGGGCCATACGGCTACCGTATCGTCTTTCTGCTTAGTGATCAACGTAACCAAATGCACAATTTCAAATGAGACGGTTTCAGTCGTGCGGGAGCTGTCTCCAGTACTGTTGATTATTATATTTTTGTACGGTTAAAATCGTACAGTATGAAAAGTAACTGACCACGAGTTAAACCCGTGCGGTTTTTTACTGCACGGGCGAAAACGCGTAATGTGCAATTTCCTTCATCAGTCATGTTTTCTCTAGGAGAAAAAAATTAGCATAGGTACGAATTTTTCGCGTTACCTCTGATTTCCGTTGATTGAATATTTTATCATATCATTACCCTTTTTAGTAGTTTGGTAGTCGATTTGAGGAGTGTATGATGATATTTAGTGTAATATTTTAGTGTAAGACCGTTTTCAAGTGCGGTTCTGGAGCATGTGGTGTTATTTTTCTCATCAATAATTATGCAGATTAGATATTCCCTAGTTTTCTCAAGAATAAATGTACTCTATACATGGGACATTATTTTTTTCTTCTATTTCCTTTGCTCCAGTAATTAAGTTGTCCATTTCTCTTTACATTATTATTAAAAACCTTATGTGCTGCGTTACAGTAGAGATTGAGCACTTCTCCAAATGGATTTTCTGCTTATAATACTCCAATTGATTCAATTAATCTCAATTTTCCCAGCTTTTTAACGACACATTTAATTTCAGACATGCATTCTATTTATATCATTTGCACTTAGAAAAACAACAGTAATTTTCATTAAGGAAGAGAATTTCTATTACTCAAATGGAAACCTTCTTATTTTAGAAAGCCGGGTAGGTAGCTTAGTTGACAAAACAACTCAAGATCTCTTTATTTCATCTATTTTCTCTTCGGATTCTTCCAAGTATTCACCATTAGTATCTCCTTTTACATCAGGCAGCAAGCCATCGTAAATAGGACAAGAGGCGGTGAGCCGTGCATGGAATCATATCCTGCCAAAATAGTTGCTTTTTACAGTCCTAATTTCTGCCTCAAATAGAAGCTTATTCCATTTCTAAAAATAATTTTCAATTTCACTAAAATTATACCTAATCTATGAATATGCATAAATATAAAAGATATCGTTTAATGAATTTTCACTGGACTTAATTTCGAGACCATTCAACGAAAGAAAGAGTTTCTAAATGTCAAAATGGTAAAAAAAATATGAAAATGATGATGAATACCAGGATGCACTGTCATTGGAGCAAGCGATGAGGCGTTAATAGTAGCTGTAACGAAATTAGTTAAGGAGCTGAAGATAATGGAAGAAAACAGGAGATAAAGACATTTCTATGCGAATAGCTTAAACTTACGATGTAAATCCTCCTATCGAGAGATGAATAGGGGTACGAAACAATGGGGATTGGAGTGAGACAGGCACAATCGCTTTTTGCGGACACAGGAGATCTATTATGGCTGAGAACCGATTCTACTACGTTTACCTTGAAGGGAAAATTGCCTTGAACCAGGAAGGCAATTGCGACGAGAAAATAAATGGAGGAAGTGAAATATGAGAGTCAATACAGACGAGGAAGGTGGCAATAAAACACCCGGCGAAGACGAAAAAGATTTAAGATTTAGAAAAATGCTTCCGATTTAAAACATTTTGTTAATCGGAAGTTACTTATAGCTAGTATTCAGAGTGGTAAATAGTTTCACATAAAAACATTGAATTTTTCATGTATCAATTGCAGTTTTCGAATTATAAACTATGATAATGTCAGATTCGTGAAACAGTCATTGATAACTGTATTCCGACTCATCAAACATCCGACATGATCTAGGGTCAAACAACGTATAAGCATATGATTTCGTCCTATATGAAGCAAATAACTGAGAGACTCTCAGGCTCGCATAAAATTTATTTTTTTTTTTAGTCAATTAGAAAAACGTTGCTCTTTCATAAAAATTTATTTTTGATCTAACCTATGTACCATACGTTCATGTTTCCTGTGAAAGTGGAAATATTTCTCATATCTAATATAGCCAAATGAAAAAAAAATGATCCTTAAATAACAAATGGTAGACAAAAATCGTAAGGCAAAGCAAAAACACCAAATTTAAATTAAAGATTGTGGCACTTTTGTGGAAATGTAATAATATTTTATTTAAATATGTTGAGCTTCCACCATATAACGCCTGAATCTGTTGAATTTATTCAAAAACACCATACCAGGCCGCAAGTCTTTATAGGGGGGTCTGGGGTATATAGGCATTGCGAAATCGAGTATATAGACATATGATATACACAGACATGCATATGATATGCCAAAAACTGCATATGACATGACATATACAAAAGAAACGAATATTATGCACCATAATGACGCATTTTTCAATACCTCAAGCCGTTTACACAAATATGAATAACATACCGTCATGATATGGTCGTCCTGAGGAAGAAAATTGGAGCTTTTTCGGGATTCCTTCAGTGACATCATGGCAAAATTAGCAGTGCCGGACACGCACTTTCCATAACTTTTTTTAGAAGTGTGTGTTTTTTTTATTACTAGTTATTATTTACGTTTTATTATAATTATCGCAAGGTCACCAGGAACTGGGCCATAGGTGTGTTTATATCAACCTGGGTACGAGGGCAGTTATTTTCCCTCGGACATCTATTATAGCTGTGAGTTTTTTTGATGGAGACTTATAAGGGATTTTACCGCCATTGGAATCAGAGGTTCTTCTGTAAGGGCAGGAGGTAAATAAAACACCTACAATGGCAATTCATTCATGCATTACACCTCTTTTAGTTTCAAGAAGAATGAATGAGGAAGAAAGTAGATACATGAAGGAATCGGGAGACAAATGAACGGAGGACGTTGGGAGTAAATGGAGGCAGTAATGTATGTAGCAAACCATCTGCGTAGCAAAAATGACCGTATCGCAACGCTCCAGTGCTGCATTACCTTCAGTTGTCTTCGTTCACTTCCTTCGATTATGTAAACAATAAATGCGTTGCTAGGACCAACTATTGGTCTCAGCGTCCAAACTTTGCCATGAGAATTCTTTAAGAGGTTGCTCCGAATCACTACCTTCAAACACTTCATGAGTCGCGATTCAAATTCGCAAATGAAAACAACGACCTCAATAATGTGCCATAATGTGCCTCAAGTGGACATGTATATGAAGGGTGAAGTTTCATGGGACCAACAGCCTCGATGGACATTTTTTATGGCGGCATATCTGTTTACATCTACGTCACCGCAATTTTATCCGAATACCGCGATTTTCATAAGATATTAGAAAGTATTATTTGAGCGAAAGTTTCTCCGAATTTCGATGATCCATGCCGAAAATAAAAACAATGTTTAGAGCGTAGTCGGCGAGGATACATTCCTTCCCACTAATCTGTTTCCGTCACTCTCCTTTGTAAGACCTCGAGCGCTCTTATCGTCTCATCTACTTCCATTCTCCTTAACATGAAACCTCAGAGTAAACATAAATAAAAGCAACTTTTGTCTTATGGGCATGCGACGAAGTTTGAAATGGAGAATTCGCAGTTCACGTGACCTCACACCATTCAGCTCCTATCTTCCCGCGAATGGAAAGAACTCTTATCCCGGTGAAAGTGTTTGTTTATGTGTGAATGATATCGGCCAAACAACTTTTTCCCAATTTATTCAGTACACTCGAGGAGTGAGAAGTATCATGGTGGTGATAAAATCCGGATTTAAGTCGAAAGGGAGGCTCAATATCAATTTCAAAATTGTGCACAAATCATGAGCTTGTGTATATTTCGGAAACTTAAATTTCAGACGTTACAAGGGTCGGCGGAAAGAAAATTACCCTCATACGCGGAACTTGCACATGGTATTTGGATTCTAACTAATCTATGTAAATTGTGAGGGGTGGGCGATCTATTAAGTATTGAATTTTAGCGTTTCCACGTTTGTCTCAGGTCTCGACTGCAGCTACAGCGCGCAGTCTTGGCTATTGCATTCGTGAACATGAGGTAAAAATAATGTTCCATGGTTTTCTCTAAGTTCAAATATTAAATTACCTAGGAATTGAAGTAGGACATAGGTTGCACATTTTAATATTTTGAAATTCAATCATTCAAAATATTCTTTTAGAATATATCTTGAATCATGATAAAATATGGATAACTTTTACTGTTAATATGGTACTCAATAAACCTTTTAGATAATACTAATTCATTGCACAAACTATCATGGACACTACGGGTTGCCAAACAGCATAGACAACAGCCGTAAATATTGACAGAGCGCACCCCTGAGCGATCTCTCAATATTTACCGAACATGGAAAGGTGACAATTCCAGGACCTCTCGCATGGAAGCGCCACCATCGGCAACCAAATGTGACGCACCACACAGCGGGGAGGCTACAAGATGGCGTCTCCCGCAACCCCTTTTCCATCGCATTTCTTTTCCGGTTCCACTTTGGAGAGGGGATGATGGTGGCAGGGGTTGGGGGCGGCGAAAGGACGAAACGCCTTCACACACATGCAAACGTACACACACAAGAGCCGACTCATAGCGCCGCCGCCGAGGGGAGGGGACTGAAAATAAACACGTGGTGGAGAGGGGGTATGCAGTTGAGGTGATCTCGCAAAAAAAGAGGAAATTCGCTCTCATTCCGACGTTGAGTGATGGCCGACATCAAAGGCCCTAAACCATTTCGATGCATAAGTCGTCTCCTTTCATGGGTTTCCTCTCTTCCTCCTTCCCCTCTGCTTCCTTCCACCCTCCTCCTCTCTCCCTTCCCCCCCTCCACCCCCGCATTCATCATCCAACCCCTTCCGAGTCCCCCTCAGCCACATCTCCCTCGTGTCACCACCCCTCCACCTCCGCTCTTCTTCCGCCCATAATAACGGATTCATCTTCCCTCCCCTCGTTTCGTCGATTTCGGCCGGGAGAGAATGCTGGAGCAGACGTTTCGGCCTCAAGCTCGGTCGTCAACATTCACCCAAGGGTCAAACCACGCATGAGCATATGATCTCGTTCAATATGAAGCAAATACTTGAGAGAGACTCTCAGGCTCACAAAAAATTTATTTTATTTTTTTTAGTCCATTAGAAAAACGTTGCTCGTTTATAAAAATTTATTTTTATGTTATAACCTATGTACCATGCGTTCGTTTTTCCTGTGAAAGTGGCATTATCTCTCATATTTAATCCAGCCAATCGAAAAAAACGATCCTTAACAAATTAACAAATGGTATTCAAAAATCGCAAGGCAAAGCAAAAACACTAAATTTAAATAAAAGATGGTAGCAATTTTGTGGAAATGTAATAATCTTTTATTTAAATGCGTCGAACTTCCACCATATAACGCCTGAATCAGCAGAACTTATTCAAAAATACCATAACAGGCCGCAGGTCTTTTGCGGTATATAGGCATAGCGAAAGCGAGATAGACATATGATATACACAGACATGCATATGACATGCCAAAAACAACATATGACATGGCATATACAAAAAAGAAGAATAATATACACTATAATATACATCATAATACGGTCGTCCAAAGGACGGAATTTGGAGCTTTTTCGGGATTCCTTCTCTTTTGAATAATGCGTATATTCATCAGATGCTCTCAATAAATTGCAGCACGCAATTTTCTGATGTTTACCTAGAAACCAGGGGTGGATTAAGGCCTTTATCTTGGTGAAGATTTATCACGCGAAGTATAGATGGCATACAACACCTCTCAGCGATAATGCGTCTGAGTTCTGTTATGCATCGGGCTTTTGAATGTCGATAAATTATTTTTTAGCGTTGTTTGTTGAGCTGGTAAAATACAAACTTTCATTGGTGGCCTTAAAGATCTTTAAAACTATTCCAGAAATTTAAAGAATGGGCAGCCGCCATCCATATACCCTCTTATAATCTACAACTGGTGGAAATATATTAAATTGAATAGCATGTGAATATTCAAGAGTGAATCCCTAAAAAGATGCTAAATGTGCACAATATGCACGTATTTTTCAAGACCTCATACCATCCACACAAATGAATACATCATACCGTCATAATCTTGTCGTCCTAAAGAGGAAAACTGGAGCATTTGCAGGACTCCTCTCCTTTCTGATAATGCGCAGTTGTTTCGGAAATTTTAAGTCTGAAGATAAATAATAATCAATCACAGCTACTTATAATCCACCGGATTACGTCCGTTCCAATAAAATATTAAACCAATCACCACTGTCTGACACACTTCCTATCGTGAAAAACCACCGGTAAACACGTCTAAGGTCTAAACACCGAAGCTATCATCCCATTTTATTGCCGCAGACTCGCCTAACGTGATATTCCATCTCCGTTCCGAAAATACAACGGCAGGCGGCGGCTACTTATGTTTGTTTTTGGTCCAATAAGTTGAAGTAAGCTCTCCACGGAGCTCCCAGACATAAGAAAACAATTAAATGAAGACGTCTGGTCACCTAACTTCATTTCTTTAACAAGGATGTCAAATTCCCCCTGCTCCAGGCGCCTTGAGTTGATCGGACGAACCCACCAACGCCAATTCTTTCACTACTTCTTCTTCAGGCACCTTAAAGCAGTACCATGGATATTCCAAGAACCAGGCCCCTTCATCAATTTTAATCGACGAGTTGCTCGAAGCCATGAATACAACATTTCATGTGTTTTCCTAACGATGCTGAAGATGAACTTAATATATACTTACCTTGAATTGACGACGCACTACCACATATGTATGAAAGCAGTTGCGAGGGGAAAGGGGATAAATGGTATCACCATTATGGTCCATAAATTGATTGTAACGTAACTAGATGTTATTTAAAAGTTAAGAGAACAGCTTTAGCCAACTTACGTTAAGTAGGATGAAGGTGGCACTTCATTTTATCCACGAACTCTGTTTTCTTCCAATTTTTTTTCAACTCAACTAACATCTTTCCTATTTTTTCAGTATTTCTCCGTATAATACACCCTAAACGTGCCCTCTTTCCTAAAGCCCACTCTTGAAGTTTCCTCTCGTCACCCACCATGCCTAGCACTTTCTCGTTCTTTTTCCTTTCCATCCATCTCACCTTCCCCTTTCACCTCCGTTCATGCATCTTGAACACTCGCAGCATAATTTCAACCTCTTGCCTCAGAGACCACGTTTCCGCCCAAAAACAATCGCTCCAGAAGATTTTAAAACCACAAAATTCTCAAATAGCTCATTTGTCAATTAATATTCGTTCACAGTATTATGTTTAAAAAAATTTTTCAACTTATTAATTTCGAAGCTCTTCTATTAGTGCTGTTTTGTAACTTGTGGTATGCATAAAAGTTTGAATACAAAATAAGTATAATCTTAAATCTTATTGAGAACTATATCAAACCCCATTTCGGTAAAAACGTAACTGTATGAGTTCAGCATTCTTTCGGGCTGCATCCGCGTCCGTTGTCGAAGAACCACAACAGTTTCGCCAGCTCTCCTGCCAGCGTCCTCAGGTGAAGGATGGTGGCAGGATGTCCTCAGGTGAGGACGCTGGCAGGAGAGCTGGCGAAACTGTTGTGGTTCTTCGACAACAGACGCGGATGCAGCCCGAAAGAATGCTGAACTCAAGTAATCACCGCGGAAACCTGCGTACGAACGTAACTGTATGTTTCGCACTAATAAATTTAAAATTAAATTGTCTTCGCGATAGATGGAATACTAATATTTACCTACTCATTTTAATGCTAAAAACAAACGACCCACTCAAGAAATCAGGCGAGATATTAGAAATAGTTAAATTGATATTCCGGGAAAAGCGAGATAGCATTACGGGAATAATATATACACTTCTGAATACAAATCAGAGACCAATTCCAAGAGCAGAGCGTGAGATACCTCACGATTCGGTCCTCTCGTTAGGTAATAGTATTGTTTCCTGAAGCTTGGACATGGACGATGACAATGACTTCAAATTTGCGTCCCCTCTTCTACAAGCGACGAACGATTCGACCCACGCCGAGAGAAACCTTTCTCTTGGTGGATATCACCAGCTACGTGATTAGAATTCCGATCAAACCTGTCCCCATCAGCCCCCCATCCTCGTCCAAAGCGTCACGCTCCGCGGGATGTATCTACCTCTTCGCGTGTCACGGTAAAGTGCGTTACATGTCCCTCAGACAATGCTTCACGCAGAATGGGAGGTGATTTACTAAGAGCTTGCGGATTGCTTGTGTATCAAGTATGATGGATTCAATGATTTTTGTGAATGAATGAATGCGCAAAATGTTTCGACCGCTTGGGTAAATTAGGAACAAGTTTCATTGGAGTAGAGCTTTTCCCAGTGGCGTAGCCAGGAATAGGGTAGTTTCCTTCATCAAAGAAAACGATAGGCATTGATTGCGATTCGTTGCCCACCATTAGTGTATTCATAATACACAAATTATTTGGTTTTTGAAATACCGGTTTAGACGAATGGCAAGGGTCAAATTTTATCCTCATTTGAAAAAGGCCAGATTGGCGCCCATGCGATTCCGCTCCGCGTGACGTCACAGGGACCTAGTTTCTACACGAGAGGATAGGAGTTACACATCGTCTGAGGTTACCAATGCATGCATGAGGCACAGAGCTCAGGGAAACATGTCTTAATAATCACCTATTAAAACTGGCTAAGGTCGGAAAGTTTTCTTCGCTTGATAAGGTATTAATAAACCTTTTTTAAGCCATGCGCTACCAGACAGGAAGGTACTCAGCTATCCGCTAGCATCCTGCGTCCTATCAGCACTCAGAGCCTCGATCAAGGTCACTTCACAAGGAGAGAGGGGGAACCAGAAATGCGGCGCACGGACTTTACTACTTACGCGTCGCGTTTTTGCGCGCTTGAAAATTTTCACTTTTCATTTAATCGCGAAAAATAGATATCGTCATTTAAAAATCTAAAAGCGCGAAATACGTACTCCAGGAGTAATAATCTTTCGATTTAGGCAATAAAAAAATAATAGGAAACCACCCTATTGCGTTCAGGGGGGGTGGAGGGGGGCGTCCAAAACCAGGGATGAAAATGTTTGAAAAACAGGATTCTAAGTAGAGGGTTTTTGACAAATTTTAACATTTTTCATAACCGAAAAATTTCATTCGTCAAAGAAATCTTTATTAAAGTAATGATTTTTCAATACTTAGTTTTCTCTTATGAAGGAAAAGAATTGCGTTTTTATATTTCGGGGGGGGGGTTCGGACCCCCTGGAGCCCCCCTGCCTACGCCACTGGTTTTTCCAAACTGTGGAACTGACACTTGCGTTAGTGAGAATGAAGTAAGAATATAGCTCTGTAGTTTTCTTCTAAATTCAAATATCTGATAACCTAGGATGTGAAGAAGGGCATAAGTTCGCAGTGTATTCTAATAATTAGGAATGCAATGAAAATATTATATTCAAAACCTACTTATATGATATAGCCTGAATTAGGGTAAAACACGGGGAAATTTGGTCGTCAATATTGTATACAATTAACCTTTAAACTAATGCTGATCAGTACTCAAAATTTTCGTAATCTGTACTCCAATTTTAGTAAAGATCAGTAATAGTACTCAAAATTTAATAAAGATCATAAAAATTGAAATAGCTGAAACATTCTTGACTGAAAAACGCTTTAAGCATAGTATCAAGAATGAATATTATTGATAAAGATAAGTGCTGTTTAAAAAATATATTTATAAAGGTATAACCTACAAATATGCATCTAAGTATCATATTTGTCAAATGCATTTATTTCCCATGCGTCTAAAATAATGCAAAGTAACTGAAGACCACGTGCGGGGAATAAAATTCATATGCCTCCTATATATACCTCATGGTATGGTATTTGGATAAGGATAGGTACTCACAGCTTCGGTCATTTACCTCATGAGGGAAGGATGGAGAGAAACCCGTAGTCGGCATTGGCCTGCTCTTAACAAGAGGCGCCAAGGTAACCACGGCTTGACGTCCCATCCGACGGGCGGAGTGTTGCGCTTGAAATTTCCTCCACACCTCATTCTAGTAGGCATGGGAAAATCTCTGAAAATTCTCTGCCAGCGCCGGGTTACAAACCTGATCCCACCGGGGGTAAAGCCAATATTCTAGAAAGCACACCAACCCTATTACCGCATAGATATCTTATATTCAGGGCTTCAGAGTGAAATTCACTGCAGTCTTTCTTGGAATGAGCACCACCCATCCCCACGATCAGCATTCAAAGCGAAAACGAGGAAGAATAAATATACTCGCACCCTCAACACATGTAGGGGTAGATTTATTCTCTGGCCGATGAAGGGACAGACTGCCCATCGATCTTTGGTCACCAAGAGTTGTAGGGGCACTCACTAGCATTTACACCCGTCCCCCAAGGGTCCCTCGATGACGAAAGGGTCGAAGGGATAAGAATGGAGATTCCCGGAACATGAACGATTCCTCCCCCCACTCAATGCATGGTTTTGCAAGCGTTGAGCAGTGGAAGATTTTGGGACTGAAATAATCTATTTTTTTAAAGCGGCAGTCGTAAGTGTTTGGGTGGCACCGATAGGCTGCACATGCACTTATGACAGTACAATATAATTCCTCTAAGTATTGACAAAGTTTGCCTTCCCTTCAGAGTTTCTTCTCTTAAGTGCAACACGGCATCTACCAGGAGGTTTTCTATAATTATTTGAGATATAATCTTTATTTTAGCCAGATACATTTTCAACTTTGTATCGTAGCTTTTTTCTAAATGTTTACCTTGATGTTTCACCTTATACATTATTTTTAATTCTATTTTTTATGTCATTTGAGGTTTCGGTTTTTTGTGCCAACAATGAATTTTGCCATATGCCTGCAATGAATTTGAATTACCCCAGTCATTTGCCGCATTGAATTATGGAGTGAGTAGGGGCGGGCTGGCCAGAGAGGGCTGGCGGACGGTGGGACGGTAGATAATGGGCCCCGACCTTCTGAGGGCCCATTATCAGTATGATGTAATTATACTAACCGTCCCGTGCATCCGAGTTTCCTGTCCGCAAGTGTTCTTTCTGTTCAAGAGAGTTAAGTCTGTGTTGCATATCTTTTCGTCTCAAGAAGTTTTTTGAGAAATATTTTCGTGCAGAATGGCTGATAGCTTCTAAGGTAGGCGATAATAAAATCGCGGACATGTTTACTCAAACATCAGAAGAACTGAACACTGTGTTAAAGTTTAAATTGAACGGTTTAGTTTAAATAATGCAGTAATTCTCACCAAGATGTTTTCTTTCACATTTTAAACGGGTTAATTTGCCATTTGCGGCCCTTTGACCAAGTCGCCGCTGAGGCCCTTGGGAATCCCTAAGAGGATTGTCCCCTTTCCGAGGAAGCTGGCAGAAGAAAATCTGGGACCGGTCAGGTATGTGTTCTGTCCACTGCGATTAATATTTTCTACTCTGAGCCGAAATACCATTTCTTCGCTAATTTTCGGACATAATATCGTCCATTTTTCTTCCCGTTTCTCGCTTTTTCCTCTGATTCCCTTCCCTCTTAGGTACATATTTCACCTCCCTTACCTGATTCTGTCCATCCAAATAACGTTAAAGTTTTCTCGTGTTTTCATCCGGGTGGGATAATTAATCTAGTCCAACACATCAAGGTCCATCATGTTCCTCGTTTTCAGGGAAAGTTTCTGGTGCCTGTGCGCGGAGAGCTTTGGGGCGTCAGTCCCCCTCGAAATGTATTCCCTAATGGTGACTATCCGCGAAGCATGTGCTAAAAAACCACTAGCCCAGAGGCAACTAACTATTCTCTGAAACTCTATTTTTCTATAAATTTTCATTTAATTATGTATACCAATAAGTAATGATTAATTTAACTCTTAGCGTTATGCAAACGAACCATAGGTATAGCTAACTTAATTAAACGTATGATTTTCCGATGCGTTGCCTTCATTAATACTTCTTTCGATGTTCTTGTGCATCTAACTGAAGACATGATCAATGCTCATCTTATTCAGAGCCTATCAGGATCATTCTCTGAGGATGACAATCGTGACGGACCTCAAAACGTTGTACCAGATCGATATTCACACCCAATTGGATACCCAAGAGAACAATAACCAGATAATTCGCCCATCACCGAATAGCTTCCGCGACCACTGTGGCTTTGACTCTTTGCAAGAGAAGATGGTCCGCCATCATCGGTGTCCCAATGGTGCCCTCCATCACGCTCCACGCAAATGACCGGTGATTCCCAGAGGGTCGCTCGGGTGACGAGGGGCGATGTTGCGGGGGACGCGTGGGGTTCACCTCACGCCCTCTCGTGTTCCGTCCGACTGATGATTGAGTCTGATCATGTGGGTGGACGCGGATGAATCGGAAAGCGGCCACTGAGCGCACCCCTCGGCCACGTGCCCAGCATTTAAGGCGGTTGACGAGGTCATCGTCAGGCCCGGACTCGAAAGGGGGCTATTCCGGACTGTCGATCTACTTTGGATATCCGATTCCATCTTCAATACGGCCATTTTTTAGAATTTCAACATCTGATCACCCATCTAACGATTTGATCGTTGGATTATTCTTCCTCATAGGATAATCCTCCAAAGTTGTTAGAATAGCAATGCTGGTTGATGCCTGGTTTCGCTGATGGTAGGACCCGCCCGCCTTTGTGACGGTGCGGGATCCCTCGTCCCTTCCCTTCCTTCCCTATCCTGTCCCAGGAGGCGTCGTCGGGCTCCTATCGCGGAGGTGCCTCCTTCCTTTCTCCTTCCTGTCCTCCCCCTTCTGGGTGCGGAGGTAAAAAGCTCGCGCTTATAGACCCTGCCCCGGGAGCGTATCCTCGCGAGCCCGCCCTAGGGTTTCGTTCACACAAACCTGATCGCCTTCAGCACGATAATAACGACTCACTTTTACGGGAACGGTTCAATTCCATCCTGTCATCTATTCTGTATCGAGTAACGTGTGAATCAGTGAATGCTTCATTTGAGGTTCCAACAGCTCTCCAAATATGGCTATTTTCGTTCGGATATATAGAGTAACCCTCCTCCCCGAGGTGCAGACGATCGACGCGGCCGCGTAGGGAACCAGGCCTTGAGATCGCTGGAGACGGAGCGCGCCGATGTTGCCCGGACAGATCGTGGAAGTACATAGACCCCAAAGGTACTCAACTTATGTATCGAAAACAGCCAAATGTCGGAAAAATAATTGAATTAATCGTATCGATACCCAATTTCGTGAATTATTTGGCAACCCAAGGCAAATCACCAAATAACATGATTTTATCCATAATACGATGTTGTACATGCGTGAATAGGGAAGTTTCCTTCACCAAAGAAAACGAAATGAATTGATTGCTATTACTTACCCACCATTAGTGTATTCATAATATACAAATTATTTGGTTTTAGAAATCCCAGATTAGACGAATGGCAACGGTCAATGTTAACCTCATTTGAAAAAGGCCAGATTGGCGCCCATGGCATTCCACCCTCCGTGACGTCACAAGGACCTAGTTTCTATACGAGGAGATAGGAGTTTTACATTATCTGAGATTACTAATGCATGCATGAGGCACAGAGCTCAGGCAAACATCTCTTAATAATCACACATTATAAATACCTAAGTTCGGAAAGTTTCCTTCGCTTGATAGGGGAATAATAATCTTTATTTAAGCCAAGCGCTACCTGCTGGCAGCCTGCGTCGTGTCAGCGCTCAAGCCTCGAACCAAGGTCACCTCACAAGGCGGCAGGGAGAATCAGAAATACGTCACACGGACTTTTTCCCATCATTCCTACTTAGCCGTCGCGTTTTCGCGCGCTTGAAATGTTTCACTTTTCATTTAATTGCGAAAAATAGATATCGTCATTAAAAAATCTGAAAGCGCGAAATACGTACTCCAGGAGTAATAATCTTTCGATTTAGGCAATAAAAAAATAATAGGAAACCACCCTATTTCTCAATGAATTAAACTTCGCGTAAGCAGCGATTCTTCCGATTTTCCTTCGGCGTTTATCCATTTTACTGGACATTATTTGACAACAGAAGGGCCGTAAAAAATAGACAATTCAGCCAGTCAGCGGTGGCGGAACAACAGTGGAGTGGACCGACCCACAATATGGACTTCGACAACGCCTATCTATTGAATAAAGAAGGCCGCAATTACCCAAGGATCATCAGGGAGGCATTTGAAATCGCCAAAACACCCGAGAATTTCTACCTTGAAGACGACTTCACTCTTTTCAGCGCGTGGAAACGGGTCTTCAAAGATCTCGACCAATCATGGCACAACTCCAAAAAATAGGCGCCAAACAGGGTGTATTTAAGACAACCAATTTCTGCATCGACTTCAGTGGACTTGAGAAAGCCAACAAACGTCGGCGAAATATTGTCCAGTAAAATGGATGAACGCGGAAGGAAACCCGGAAGAATCGCTGCCTACCATAATAATCTCCGCGGAAACCTACTTGGAAACTAAACTTCGTGTATTCGGCTCAGAGTCGCTGACATACTCATATCCCACTCCTCCGCCATTCAAATATTCCTGGGGTTAGGGGAGCGAAATTGCGGTTCGCTATGACATGGCAATGCCTACGACCGGCCCTGGTCATCGAGTACCTCTGAGAACCCATATTAACACTTTATACTTGATGGGTGAGTATGTACCTGGAGCAGAGAAATGAAAAACTTCGATCCCCATGTGCATTAGCAAGGAGAAGGGTCATGGTATGAAATAGGCGTTAAAGTTATTAAATGTTTATTTTTAAGATTGATTAATAACGAATTAAAAACGAAATTAATATGGTGGTGAAATTGTTAAATCAATGGAATAGTTTATACACCTTTTGAGTGAAGTAGGGTAATGAGGATGGTCAGGGGCGCAGCTAGGAATTAAGGCTAGGGGGGGTTTCAGGCGCAACTAATACAGGGGGGCTTGAGAGTATTGCATACCCGCCAGGGTAAACGGGAGGTGCGGAGTAGGGCGGATCGCAAAAATCGATTTTTTTCAAATCCATCTGGCCCAATGAAAAAAATTTGTGGGACCGATCAAAAATAAGGCCTGAAAAATTTGAGACCTGTACGTGAACCCCTGACCCTCGCTCAAATGCAATTTAGGGGGGGAGGGTCAAAATTCGAAAAATATAATATTTTATGGTCATTTCCTATAGATTTTGCCGAGTTACTGCCCTTTTAGGGCAAAAATTTCGTGTATTTTGTCTTATCTGCCACCGTTTAGCCACAAAATGCCTAATTTGAGTCCGCGTCCGCGAAGAAAATATTCCAACGCTCACGCAGCGTCGCGGATACCAGAGCCGCAGGCCGATCCCCTCCCCTCCCCGTTCGCTTCTCCCCCTCCCACGCCACTAACACAGCAAAATTCATCCCGCGTATGCTGCTAGGAATTCGTTTACCTTTGATAATATCAATCAGAAGATGGTAGAAGGTAAAAAACGATGCGTAGTGAGACGACTTGTCCCTTATTTGGCGCCTCGTCGGCGTTAAACAAATAGATGTTACCAACTTTTAGAGAAGTGATGAAATAATTATAGACCTGCGCACGCAGGAAAGGAGACTACGGTCTATGAAGACGCCTCTCGAGTGGCTATGAAGGTGTGCGAACTATGGTGACGCGCTTCTCTTCCATTATGAATGTGACTAAATGGATTTAGCGTTACCACAGGAAGTACTAAAACTTACGGAAAATCGTAATAGGCCAAAAGTAGGGTTTATTGAAGTATAAGACGCAAACAATTTTAAAGGAATATTTTAAATTATGCGATATTTTTGCGTGTAAGTGCATGGAGGAGCATATAAGGTTCCCCCAATGAGAAGTATTTTGAGAGACAATCTGACGAAAAGAAAGATGATGGCTGCTGGATTGAACCCTAAAGAAACTCGACAACTGAGGAAAAAAAGGGAATCGTAGGAGAGCGTTGAGTCATCATCGTCAATTCTTGTACGGGAAAATAGTATCAAAAATTTTCTTCATCAATTCATCCGAAGAAAATTAAACTGGCGAGAAATTAGCCGATTTGTATCTCTACTTTCCTCACGAAATAAACATTAAGTACCTACTATTACCTCAAATTGGAACTTCTTCGGGGAAAATGCGTCTTCCAACTGTGATAGAGGTATATGCAAGAACCAAGCAACAGCAATGATCGTTCCCACAACTTTAGCTGACGCAAAAGTCATAACTTCGTAAGATATATCAAAGCTAGAGTACCAGAATTACTTACGTAGACAGAAAAAGATGCTAATTACTGTGAATGAGAAAAGAGAGGTGTCATTAGAGGGCCTTTTTTATTGGAATGAAAGACTATACTCTTGTCTGATGAAAAAAGGGAAGAGGACTTATCAATACAAGTTTAGAGGGGAATGTGAGGTGTTAGTTGAAGAAACAGGGTCCCACTTTTGGAGGTTTGCCTCCCCCGTCGGAGAATTAGCAAAAGTTATAAAATCTGCGCTTATCGATTCCTTTCCGAGTGAAAATTTGATACACAGAATTAAAAAGGATTTGATTATGATGGTACCAAGCGAATACCGCCCAAAAAGGAGGCATCATCCCTTTGCTATAAGCATAATTCCAACATCCCTTGCAGTGTGGGTAGACTCTTTTCGGGATTCCCTCCGGGTTAATTTTTCCATAATGGCCAACATTTCAAGCTCCGACTGGGGGCTCATCCTAAGGGATAAATTTTGTTGAACCCCGAAAAGAGTTTACCCACATCATTCGCCGGGAAAGCATCAAATCGTATTTCATCCCTTACAGTGGTCTATTTGCTAATTGCACTATGTTGACTTGGATTTGCGACATAAACGTTGGGAGGGTAATCTAGGGACCCAATTTGCGTTTCTTCAAGGATGCGTTTGGCGACCAAACCGAGATTTTTTTTATTGCTGGATTTTAATAACGACTTAAAGGCTGATGATATATTGGAGAGGGACTCCGGTTCCTTCGGCTATATCTGAGCTTAGCACTGTGGAATTTAAAAATCTATTGATGAAAGTTCAAATTTCAATTTCAATTTTCCTTTTATTATACATACGGACGAGAGATTCGCGAAAGAATTTACCAAAACTTTGTTGACAGCAGCAAAAGACGAGGAATGACACTAACATAAGAAATACAGACTGGAGAGCAGGTAATTGAGTAATTCCTTCGTGATTGTTCTTCACTGGACGATGCTGATACATCAAATATTAGTAAGACTAACGAAGAAAGACGCACTTGGTGTGAATTTTGTTGCATCTGGGGCGTTCGAGAGGGGAGCGGGGAGGGTACGCCGGCGGCCTTCACCCTTATTCATCCATTTAGTCACAGCTGTCGGACAATACCGGAATAGAAGTGCATAACCTAAGTTCCCAAACCTTCATAGCCACTCGAGAGGCGTCTTCATAGACCGTAGTCTCCTTTCCTGCGTGCGCAGGTCTAAAATTATTTCATCACTTCTCTAAAAGTTGGTAACATCTATTTGTTTAACGCCGACGAGGCGCCAAATAAGGGACAAGTCGTCTCACTACGCATCGTTTTTTACCTTCTACCATCTTCTGATTGATATTATCAAAGGTAAACGAATTCCTAGCAGCATACGCGGGATGAATTTTGCTGTGTTAGTGGCGTGGGAGGGGGAGAAGCGAACGGGGAGGGGAGGGGATCGGCCTGCGGCTCTGGTATCCGCGACGCTGCGTGGGCGTTGGAATATTTTCTTCGCGGACGCGGACTCAAATTAGGCATTTTGTGGCTAAACGGTGGCAGATAAGACAAAATACACGAAATTTTTGCCCTAAAAGGGCAGTAACTCGGCAAAATCTATAGGAAATGACCATAAAATATTATATTTTTCGAATTTTGACCCTCCCCCCCTAAATTGCATTTGAGCGAGGGTCAGGGGTTCACGTACAGGTCTCAAATTTTTCAGGCCTTATTTTTGATCGGTCCCACAAATTTTTTTCATTGGGCCAGATGGATTTGAAAAAAATCGATTTTTGCGATCCGCCCTAGTGCGGAGGCCTTCCGCCGGAAAAAATTAAGATAAATGGTTCAAAATGGTGATTTTTACGATCTTCTGAGGGATATTTTATTAATTACCACACTATTCTATAAGCAATATTAATCCAATTAAGTAAAATAGAATTAACTTAAAAATTTCTGTGAGCTCTGGGGAGGGGTTTATCCCCCAAAAACCCCTCCCCTCGCTGCGCCACTGAGGTTGGTAATATAGCGAGTGAAAATCAAGAAAATCGCACCAAGGAAGCAATCACTGTCATTTTTTTAGTAAACAACTAGATTGAAATAAGACAATAACAGCATGAGGTAAGAAACTTATGCAAAGAATTCATTATGTACCAATAATTACAGAAGGGGAAGACGTATGGACTAGATAATAAAAACAATGGAATATAACTAAAGTGAGTGAAATAAAATTCTGAAAAGCAATAGAAAGGAACGCAAGAAGAGACCGCGTAAGAAATACACTTGAAACCTTTCTTGATGCGAATCTTTAAAATTTTAATACTCCATTCTACCCACCCTCACTCAGTTTTCTACCCAAACAGTTTGTGAGTTCCTATTTCAGGAAAACTTCATGTTATTTTGATCATTTAAAGTCACTTGGGTTGCAAAAAGTATTCGGAAATTCCACGAAAAAGCACCTCAGATTTAATTTAACCTGCCATCTTCTCGAATTAAGATCCATAGTGATGTTAATATTCATCCTAATATTGCTCATAAATTGTTTTGTAGTGTTCAAATGTTAAGTATAGACGCATTCAATGTGCATTCATAAGATGACTATGAAGAAACAGCAGTAAATGCAATAAGAGACCGATTTAAGGCCGAGTTTGAAACCAATCCATTGAAACAGGAAAAATAAAAAATATACTTTCACTGCTATTGTTTTTGGAGAGTTCCCTCTGATAACGTCATTTATATAGTAAAATGTTCATCCCTAGGTTCTCTTATCAGGAAAGAAAATGTGTAAGTACACTATGTTTTTACGATAGGCTATAAATATGCAGTCACCAACGCTATCAGATCTCCAAGCCCCTTCCATTTTTTCCATTCACCGAAAATAATATCAATGGATTTACTATAACGACTTTGGTTAGTTGTATAGGCATAAATATTTTAGCTCAAGTTCTTCTTGTCATGAAATTTAATATTCACAGCATACCAAAATATTGCTGCCATAGGGGATCAGTGGAGACTGCAGGTATCTGAAATTATCGGCAATAAATCGGTAGCAAGCACAGAATGAATATGAAGCGTAATAATAACCGCCCGATGAAAGGTAAAAGGGAAGGAGATGAATGAATCAGTATTCCATCTGCGATACTCATCGAGATGGGCAACTTTTTACTCCACATCCGGTAGACGGAAAAGCGAACCAGGTAAGGGGTTGCAACATACAGCTTAAACACCGGATGAGTTCTGATTTCCCCAAACTTCTTTCACCACTTGAAGAATTTCGTCATGATTGTACCGGTCCAGCTTCGGTATTGAGCCCCGACAGAATCATAAGGAAGAGATGGAGTTCATAGTTGGAGTTGGTCATGTCAGCAACATGAATTTTCAAGAAATTGATTCTTTTGAGAAAATTGGCCTTATTTGATTACGTATATATTTTTCCAGCAATTCTGACTACAGTCAGCTAAATAAAAGCATGAGTTTGCCTCGACTCTACGGTTGAGCAGATCATATAATTAAAATAAGAGGGATAGACTGTGGAACAGACGGATTCAGAATGTCTTTTTTTCCACGATCTATGAGAGACTACAACGAGAGCGCACTCGTAACAACGAAACGCTTATGGCCGGTTTTATAACGTCTGGTTAGCGTTAACTGGAATATGGTGTAGCCGTAACCTTAGGTAAAAAATGTTAGTGAGTTAGAGCAAGTAAAAGTAACACAAAATAACGTTTCGTAACACTCATGATCTCAAATGCAACGATTAGCTAACGCTAGTTATTAATTCCCCAAATTTTAACCAGACATAATAATATCGGCCCTTAGGGTCAAAATAAAACTCTGTGGAAATATTGCAATGTCCAATTTTACAAATGATTTGGGGAAGGTTGGAGCTTCAGAACAGGAAGCTCCAGACAGAAAGAGATCGAAGGAAATTGTTGGTACGGCGTAATGTCAACCAGGACATTAGTGTCCATGGGAGGGAGTGACTGAGTTTGAATATACCGTATGTTGAGCTTAGCCGGATTCACACAATGATACCGGGTTATAGCTAAAAAACATCGGGAGGGAGGGATCCCTAAAGTTTAAGACCATAAAATAATCACCTTGATTCAGTGGCAGATACATGTAGAGGGCGCGCGGGGGCACGCGAGATATTCCATAGCCTTGTATATATGTATAATCAGTTAAAATAGAACTTTCTTAAAATTCACATGTGAGTTGATTATTTTTTTATTGCGATAAAAACAAAGGTCGCTCAAGATGTCTTTCGCCCCCCCCCCCCCCCTTGAGTTTTTCTGTATTCGCCACTGCCGTGACTGCGTGCCTAACCACTGCGAAAATAATCTTAATCAAGACTTCATTTTTCTCACAAGGTCGAATGGGCAAAGAGAACCGAACTGCGCGTCGGCTCTCCCGTCGCCATCTCGCGAGATGCTCTCGAACCACATTCGCGACGACACTGTCCCCTCCTCCATATCGATTCTGTCATAGGGCATGCGGAAGAAGGAGTGGGGGAAATAGGGGAGGTTCCCTCCTCCCCTCCACACTTCTCGCATCATCAAATCTCCCCTTCCTCTGCAGGGGGTCGCCATGGGAACGAGCATTTGATGGAGTGAGTGCCGGGTGAGGGGCGGGGGAAAAAGGAATACACCCCCCGCCATTTATCTTCGATGGTTCACAGTGCCATCCACCCCGCAGGTGGAAAGATGCTGTCCTTTCGGCCCTTTTGGCTACCGAAAAGATCGCTCATCGAGAAACGCATTACACCCAACTTGGAACTGGTCAACGTCTCTGAAAAGTAGCCTGTGACTGTTACCAGGGTAACTCTCACCCTCAGCCATTATGGTGACAGCGCCCATTCATGTCAATAATCCTTATGTTACGGTTGGAATTACTAGGAGGCATTCCGCCTTTGGACCAGACCTTCTCCATTGCTCTCTTCTGGAGGCACATTGTTCGTTTCAAATTAATAATAATAGCATCATGAATTTTTCAGTAAATACAGTGTGGAGAAAGATTGTTACAAAAGTTTGACCGTGAGTAGCTGATGCTAGTAGGAACGACAATTACAATGGCGTTTTTTTTACTTCCGGTGGGTTACGAACAGAAAAAGAAGTGATTGATTAAAAATTATTTCATTGCTTAATGTAGAGCACACTTGTGGTGTCCTTCAGACATAATCGCATCGGCAATTGAGGAATTGGTCGTGCCTGTGGACCAGCTTTACTATACCTTCAGCATAGGATGTTGCCGCCAATGAATTCCAATGGATTTTGCCTTTTTCTTGAAGCTCATCGTCCGTTTGAAAACGCTGCCCTCATGGCCACATCTTCATTTCAGCGTAAAGATGGAAGTAACAGGACGACGTCTTCCCATTCGACGGGGAATAGGAAGGTTATTATGCGTTTATTATTAGATATTAGTTAGATTATTAGTTCGTTAGATTATAGTTATATTATGCGTTCTCGAAAGTGAAAGGTACAAATCCCGAGGCACAGTTTGACCTCGCTGGCTATTCTAAGACGTCACAGAACAACAAATTTAGGAATATTTTGGGAATGGAAATTTTCCATTTCCGGATCACTACACCTTGATCGGTCTTATTTTGTCCCCTCCGGTGACGTATTCCTCCTTTTAAACGCCATCATCATGAAATCTTCAGTGCATGTAGAGCTGAAATTTGCCAAAATTTTTGAACTTCTCACATATCAAAAAAATACATTTGAGACAATGGCGATGTAAAAATTTGAGAGTTGAGATTCAGGGAACTGTTGACCTGAGTCCACTTTATGTAGAGGGAGGAGAAAAATTATGTCACGAAATTTTAATCCTTTATATCTGATGTCAGCAGGCTGTAAGTAAGCTAGTAATTACTGCTGATGTTTAGGTCAAAATCGCACCATTTTTAAGCTACAGAAACTTTGAGCCAAGCGTACCGATTGCTCGCGTGTTTTCCCTGTTGCCAGATGCTCTGAACAACGGCAAATTCAGTCAATGCATTCGAAGTCATGAGTTGCCCAGAGCATCCGGCAACAGGGCAAACTCGCGACCAATTAAAGCGCTTGGCTAAAAGTTTCTGTAGTTTAAAATTGGTATATTTTCAACCAAAGCATCATTAGTACGAGGGCAGTTTTTTGCAACCCCTGATCGCTCAGCAAAAACACCATCTACATCTACATAATACCCTGCGAGCCACCTCTAGGGTATTTGGCAGGGGGTGATCAATCACCATCATGTTTTATGCAATTGGATTCCCACATGGACACCACATGGTCCAAAAAAAGTCACGCATACTAACAAATTTTACTACCACACGCTGTTAGAAATAATAATAAAATTCTGAAACATGCATTAAGTTTTACATAAGTTAGTAGGCTACACTACAAGTCATGCATTCTATTTATGAGTTCTACC